>NC_134103.1:71673518-77176018 GCF_000715075.1 Nicotiana tabacum
ATTTAACTTCACGAATAAAGACAGCTTCGATGAGTTTGGTAACTTCGATTTTAATCAAGGGAACCAAGTCTGACCTAAAGCGCCTTTAGGCTTGTTTAACAGGGCGAGCACCATTCTTGATGGCAAGGTGATGGACTGATACTTTCAGGTCCAAGAAAGGCATCTCTTTGTATCTCCAAGCAAAGACATCCCTTAATTCCTTGAGCAACTCAATATAAGTGCCTTCTTCATCCACTTCTAGTAAAGCACTTAGGTAGGTGGGTCTTAGTTCTTCATCGGTGCCAAGGTTAACTTCTTTTAAGGCATCAACTGTAGTCTTCACTCTGTCTTGAAGTTTAGGTGGAGCATCTTTGGCATCTTCATCTTCTTGAGGGTCCCCATCATTGAAGGATATATGATAACATGGTGAAACATCGTCCAATTTCTCGTCATCCTCCATTAGAGATAAAACATCATGCTCTCTTTGTGCAATAACATGATACAAAGAACCCACACTTTCTCAATCTTCGTCACGTTCTTTAGTGTAGACCACAGTGTATGGCTTCACCTTCAGTACCTCATCACAAGAAACCATGCCTTTTGTTTGTCGCTTCATTCTAGAAGGAACCAGACTTTGGAAATCTTTAGATATCTTTTGAATTTTGGGCAAAGCGACTGTTTTTGTATTTCGATAATTTCTCTGGAACTTATTCCCCTTCTTTAATGGATCTCTCAAATACAGAAGTTCTCACAGTTGATTTTCCAAGTCGATCAAAGACAAAAGGCCTGTTAGAAGCGGTAGATTCGTCTTCTACAGTGATATAATTGTTGCTCTCCCTTCTTATGGAGATGCGCACTGGTGACGGTTGCTTATATCCCAAACCTTCACGTGGTTGCCTCGTCGCATCTTCTGATGTGAGCTTCCCTAACTTTGATGGCTCATTGGGATTGTATTCAGCTTTTGCAAATAGCCTGTAAGCATTAGGATCAAAAACTTCATATGTTCGCTTTGTAGGGAGTGCCACATTCTGCAAACGATTTTGGGCTACAAACCCTGCAAGTGGCTTGGATGACAACTTTACTGCCTCAATTCATTTTACCGGAAGAGTTAACTCCTTTAGCATGTTAGTTTGGAGATTAGATGATTCGCCTTCATCTTTCTTTCTTTTAGGGACATATTGGAGTGCAGGACTTACTTTCTTGCCATAAGACGCAGCATCCCCTCTATGAGATTTATTCTTGTTGGGTTGTACCTCCTCAGTAACAGCTTTGGCTCTACCAGCAATCACCTCAGCTCTTTTAGTTGTGGGCTCGTCATTCTTGCTTTTCATGCAATCATCAACTTTTAGCTCCTTCATAATGCGGTTCTTCAAGTAAAAATTTGCATCGGCGAAGTGTGACTCAGCCTCGGTGAATGGCTCATCATCTGCAACTATCTTCTTCTCGACTTCACCCTCGCAGTACTTCAAACATTGATGGTAGGTAGATGGAACCACTTTATTCTCATGTATCCAAGGCCTTCCGAGAAAGACGTTGTATAAAGTCTTTGCATCGATAACATGCAGCCATGCACTTGATTGCATATCTTCAATGGTGATTCCCAACCTGATCGCACCTATGGCTCTTTGCCCCCCTTGGTTGAATCCTTGGATCATCACACGACTTTCTGAGAGTTCGTTCATGGGAATACCAAGTTCTTTCATAGTGCGAATTGGCAAAATGTTCACTGAGGATCCTCCATCAACCAAAATTCGATTTACCCTTTCATCACACATATAGCCAACCGGGTACAATGGGTGGTTATGAAGAGTGTCACTGTCACGACCCAATTTCTCCCTCCATGAACCGCCGTGACGGCACCTAGTCTCTACGACTAGGTAAGCCTAACACTTTTGCGGGAGTGAAACTAAAGCATGGACATTAACTACTGACAGTAACAAATATCTAATAAACAACTAAATGCTACTCGACATGTATAATTATCACCTCTGAAAATGTACAAAATAATTTTCCAAAACCCAGAATACCGTAAGTCACAAGCTACTAAGAAGTTTTAACCGTTCTATACATTATTTCTACAGAAAGAAGGAAAAATGAACATAGGGGGATAGAGGGGGACTCCGATGATCTACGGGCGCGAGTAGATGTACCTTGAAGTCTCTAATAAGCAGCAACGACTGCAACTAGTGATGAGGCTGGTAAGATGAACCTAGATGCACACGAAAAATATGTGCAGGAAAGGGCGTGAGTACACCATAACGGTACCCAGTAAGTGCCAAGCCTAACCTCAGTCAAGTAGTGACGAGATCAGGTCAGGGCCCTACTGGTATAAATATAATGAAATAAGACAGAATGAAATATCGCAGAAAAATAAATACGGAAATTTAACAGGAATAGAATCAATGAAAGACAACATCTCAAAACACAATGATAACAACAGGGGATCTCCCGAGATACCATCTCGTAGTCCCAAATGTAAATGTGCATGGGGTCTCTCGGAATACCGTTCCGTAGTCCCAAAATAAATATGCTGGGGGATTTCTCGGAATACCGTTACGTAGTCCCAAAATAAATATGTTGAGCAGGGGGATCTCCCGGAATACCATTGCGTAGTCCCAAAGTAAATATGCAGTACAGGGGGATCTTCCGGAATACCGTTCCGTAGTCCCAAAGTAAATATGCAGCGCAACCAACCGAAATAACAATTATAGAAAGAAATCCTACATTTTAGACTAAGTTCAAGTCAAGGAAAACAGGACATTTCACTAAACATGCTGCACAAAGTTCAAATAGGTAGTTAAATAAGTAGGCATGATGTTCTAGCCTAAACATGATAGTTACATATGCTAGTGTTTCAAATAAGGAGAAAACAAGTTATGACTTAGTGAAAAACGAAGTTTTACAACAAATAGCCCGTGTACGTATTCATCACCTCACGTACACGACGCTCACATATCAAACAGTACCAAATCCTAAGGGTAGTTCCCCCACACAAGGTTAGGCAAGCCACTTACCTCGAACCAAGCTCAATCAATAAGTCACAATGCCTTTTCCACGAATATCCGGCTCCAAGTGGTCCAAATCTAGCCAAAATCAAATACATAGCATAAATATAACTACAAGAAACTAATCTAGCTAATGAAATCAAAGCTAACGCAAGAAATTGAAAAATCCCTCAAAAAGCCTTCCCGGGCCCACGTCTCGGAATTGGGTAAAAGTTACCAATTAAGAACACACATTCGCTCACGAGATCACTCGTACCAAAATTATCCAAATCTGATGTCTAAATCCCACTCAACACTCAAAAATTCGGTTGGGTAATGTTTCCCCCATTCTTCCAACTTTCTCACTCAAATTCCTTAATTAAATGGAGAAAACGATCATAGATTAATGAAATACAACCAAAAACAAGTTAGAAATCGTTACCCCAAAGATTTCTCTAAAAATCCCTCAAGAAATCTCCTTCTCCCGAGCTCAAAAATCAAATTTGTGAAAATGAACCTCAACCCTCGATTCTGCCCCTTTTCTGCCCAGTGATCTTCCCATTTGCGGGCCATGGGTCGCACCTACGACGCCGCATCTGTGGAAAATCCCTCGCAGGTGTGTAAATCACTTAAGATGGCTGGGTCAGCATCTGCGCCAGTAGGGGTCGCACCTGCGCATGCACGCCTGCGGAACACTGTCCGCTTCTGTGGTCTTCCTTCGCGCCTGCGAATCCTTGGGCGCATCTGCGGGCATCACAGATGCGGAAATTCCTCGCTCGTGCGACCCTTGGTCAAGCCTACAAATTCCGCATCTGTGCCTACTCCTCCGCACGTGCGAGCCCGCACCTGTAGGATCCCCCCTGCAGGTGCGAAACACCAGAACCAGCAAAAACTCAGCAACTTCCCTAAGTCCAAAATTCATCCGTTAATCATCCGAAACACACCCGAGACCCCCGGGACCTTAACCAAATATACCAACCAATCCTAAAACACCATACGAAATTAGTCGACCTCAAATCACATCAAACAACGCTAAAATCACGAATCACCCTCAAATTCAAACTTAAAGAACTTGAAACTTCCAAATTCGACAACCGATGCCGAAACCAACCAAACCACGTCCGATTGACCTCAAATTTTGCACACAAGTCATATTCAACAATACGGACCTACTCCAACTTCCAGAATCGGAATCCGACCCCGATATCAAAAATTTCACTACCAGCCCAAAACTCCAAAAATTTAACTTTCGCCATTTCAAGCCTAAATGAGCTACAGACCTCCAAAACACAATCCGGACATGCTCATAAGACCAAAATCACACAACGAAGCTAACGGAATTGATGGAATTCCATTCTAGAGTAGTCTTCACACAGTTCCGACTACGGTGCCAATCCTAAGGCTTAAACCTCTATTTAGGGACTAAGTGTCCCAAAACACCCGAGAAAACCCAAAACGAAACCTCCCAGCAAGTCACAATAGCAGAAAAAGATGTGGGAGAAGCAGTTAATAGGGTATCGAGGCTATAACTCTCAAGATGACCGGGCGGGTCATCATATCCTCCCCCTCTTGAAACAATCATTCGTCCTCGAACGAGTATAGAGACATACCTAAAGCGGTGAAAAGATGAGAATAACGATTGCGCATATCCTGCTCGGTCTCCCAAGTCGCCTCCTTGACCGGCTGACCCCACCACTGAACATTTACTGATGCAATGTTCTTTGACCTCAGCTTCCTGCCTGTCCAAAATGGCCACTGGCTCCTCAATGTAGGATAGATCCTTGTCCAATAGGACTGAGCTGAAATCCAACACATGAGACGGATCTCCGTGATACCTCTGGAGCATCGAAACATGAAATACCAGATGAACACTTCCTAGGCTGGGAGGTAAGGCAAGCTCATAAGCAACCTCCCCAACTCGCCGCAACACCTCAAATGGGCCAATAAACCTTGGGCTCAGCTTGCCCCTCTTTCTGAACCTCATAATGCCCTTTATAGGTGAAACCTGAAGCAGGACCCGCTCTCCCACCATGAATGCAACATCCCGAACCTTCCGGTCCGCATAGCTCTTCTATCTGGACTGGGTTGTGTGAAGTCTGTCCTGTATCACCTTCACCTTGTCAAAGGCATCCTGAACCAAGTCCATACCCAATAATCTGGCCTCGCCCTACTCGAACCAACCCACTGGGGATCGACACCACCTACCATACAGAGCCTCATACGGTGCCATCTGAATGCTGGACTGATAACTGTTGTTGTAGGAAAACTCCACAAATGGCAAGAACTAATCAAAAGAACCTCCAAAATCCATCACACACGCACAGAGCATATCCTCAAGAATCTGAATAGTATGCTCGGACTGCCCTTCCGTCTGAGGGTGAAAAGCTATGCTCAACTCCACCCAAGTACCCAACTCATGATGTATGGCTTTCTAGAACCGCAATGTAAACTCTGTGCCCCTGTCAGAGATGATAGATACCGGCATGCCATGAAGTATGATAATCTCTCGGATATAAAATCGAGCCAGCTGCTCGGAAGAAAAGGTAGTCATCACCGGAATGAAATGAGCTGACTTGGTCAGCCTGTCCATAATCACTCAAACTGCATCAAATTTCCGCTGAGTCCGTGGGAGTCCAACAACGAAACCCATAGAGATCCGCTCCCATTTTCACTCTGGAATCTCTATCTTCTGAATAACCCACCCGGTCGCTGATGCTCATACTTCAGCTGCTGGCAATTTAGACATCTAGCCACATACTCTACTATGTCCTTCTTCATCCTTCTCCACCAATAATGCTGTATCATGTCCTGATACATCTTTGTGGCACCCGGGTGAATGGAGTACCGCGAGCTGTGAGCCTCC
The DNA here is from genome assembly GCF_000715075.1 of Nicotiana tabacum. Taxonomy (NCBI): domain Eukaryota; kingdom Viridiplantae; phylum Streptophyta; class Magnoliopsida; order Solanales; family Solanaceae; genus Nicotiana; species Nicotiana tabacum. The sequence continues at coordinate 71,679,345 of NC_134103.1, forward strand.
TAGAGAATAAACTCACGCAACCCGTCCACATTGGGCACACATACCCTGCCCTGCATCCTCAATGCACCATCCTCCCCAATAATGACCTCTTTAGCATCATCGTGCTGGACCGTGTCCTTAAGGACAAGCAGATAGGGGTCATCATACTGACGCTCCCTGATACGATCATAAAGAGAAGACCGAGAGACCACATAAGCTAATACTCGACTTGGCTCAGAAATATCTAATCTCACAAACTGGCTGGCTAAGGCCTGAACATCTAATGCCATAGGCCTCTCTGCTACTGGTAGATATGCTAAAATCCCCAAACTCTCTGCCCGGTGACTCAAAGCATCAGCCACCACATTGGCCTTCCCCGGGTGGTACAAAATAGTGATGTCATAATCCTTAAGCAGCTCTAACCACCTCCTCTGACGCAAATTAAGATTCTTCCACTTGAATAGATGCTGCAAACTCCGGTGATCAGTGTAGATTTCATAAGGAACGCCGTACAAATAGTGCCTCCAAATTTTCAAGGCATGAACAATAGCTGCTAGCTCAAGGTCGTGGACAAGATAATTCTTTTCATGCACCTTCAGTTGTCTGGACGCGTAGGCAATCACCCTACGGTCCTGCATCAACACCGCGCCGAGGCCAACTCACGACGCATCACAATAAACTGTATAAGACCCCGAACCTGAAAGCAATACCAATACTGGGGCTGTGGTCAAAGCTGTCTTGAGCTTCTGAAAGCTCTCCTCACACTCCTCTGTCCACTTGAACGGAGCACCCTTCTGGGTCAGCCTGGTCATAGGTGCTGCAATAGAAGAAAATCCCTCAACAAACCGCCCTGCCAACCCAAGAAAACTCCGGATCTCTGCAGCTGAGGACGGTCTGGGCCAACTCTGCACTGCTTCCACCTTCTTCGAATCCACCTTGATCCCCTCACTTGACACAATATGACCCAAAAATGCCACGAAATCTAACCAGAACTCGCATTTTGAGAACTTTGAATACAACTTCCTTTCTTTCAAAGTCTGAAGCATCGTCCTCAGGTGCTGCTCATGATCCTCCTGAGTCCAGGAATACACTAGAATGTCATCAATGAATACGATGATGAAAGAATCAATATAGGGCCGGAACACACTGTGCATCAAATGCATAAAGGCTACTGGGGCATTGGTCAGCCCAAATGACATCACAAGGAACTCGTAATGGCCATACTGAGTCCTGAAAGTAGTCTTCATGATATCTGGCTCCCGAATCTTCAACCGATGATAACCTGAATGTAAGTCAATCTTGGAAAATACTTTGGCACCCTGTAGCTGATCAAATAGGTCATCAATACGAGGCAAGGGATATATGTTCTTCACTGTGACTTTGTTCAACTGGAGATAATCAATACACATACGCATAGAACCATATTTTTTATTCACAAACAACACAGGAGCACCCCAAGGTGACACACTGGGCAGAATGAAGCCCTTATCAAGCAACTCCTTCAACTCAGGATGAGCCATATGGTATGGAGGAATAGAGATGGACTAAGTGCCCGACAAAAAATCAATGCCGAAAACAGACTGGAACAATACTTGTAATGACAGAGTTGGAAGAAACTGCCTCTAAATGAGCCAGAAGAGCATAATACCTGGCCTGAGGCACGAGCTCCAGAATAAGAACCAGTCTCTCGAGACCTCTTGGCCTCTCTCTCCTCTTGGTCCCGGACAAGCATGCCCTCCAATCTCCTAGCAATACTCACAACCTGCTGGTAAGGAATATCAATCTCCAGCTCCCTGGCCATACTAATCCTGATACTGGGGTGGAGTCCCTCAATAAATCGTCGAACCTTCTCTCGAACTGTGGCAACCAAGGCCGGTTCATGTCGGGCCAAATCACTGAAGCGGACTGCATACTCTGACACAGTCATAGCACCCTGGCGCAGCTACTCAAACTCCACGCGCCATGAGTCCCTGAAACTCTGAAAGACATACTCTCTCAAAAATATGTCCGGGAACTGAGTCCAGGTAAGTGCAGCTGCCTCATCCGGACTGCTACACCCATAGTACAGAGAATACGATGACACTCCTCCAGAAAACCCTGAGCTTCATCTGTAGCCAATCCGCCGAAGGTAGGTGGGTGGTACTTCTGGTACCTCTCAAGTCTCAGTTGCTCCGCCTCAGGAGCTGTTGTCCTAGTCTCATGCTGAACCGGGGCTACCGGCGGCATAGGAATGAACTCTGGGGCCTGATCAACCTGGACCCTCTACTCAGGAGTGTGGGCTGCGGGAGTCTGTGCCCCTCCCCCGGCCTGAGATGTGGCGGGAGCTAACGGAATCAATCCAGCCTGAGCTAAGGTGCTGAACATGCTCACGAACTGGGCTAGAGTCTCCTGGAGGGCTGGTGCAGCAATATGAACCTCTGGTGCCTGCCCTCTAGCTGGAACTGCTGGGGGCTCCTCAATCGGAGCTCGCGCGGGTGCTCTGGCTGCACCGTGTGGCCGTACTCTACCCCGGCCCCGGCCTCTACCGGCTCTAGCAAGGAGCGTGGGCGCCTGGTCGTGAGATCCTCCGGTACGGGTCCTCACTATCTGTGGGAAAGAATAGAATAGAGAATTTTTAGAATTTGATGCCAATAACTCGCACGACAAGGAATCAAAGAAGTATGTTTGTTTCTAACAGTTCCATAGCCTCCTGAAAATAGGTACAGACGTCTCCGCACCGATCCGCAAGACTCTAATAAACTGTCTTGTGACTCAAGACTCCTATGAACCTAGAGTTCTGATACCAACTTGTCACGACCCAATTTCTCCCTCCGTGAACCGTCGTGATGGCACCTAGTCTCTACGACTAGGTAAGCCTAACACTTTCGCGGAAGTGAAACAAAAGCATGAACATTAACTACTGACAGTAACAAATATCTAATAAGCAACTAATTGCCACTCAGCATATACAATTATCACCTCTAAAAATATAAAAAACAATTTCCCAAAACCCGGAATACCGTAAGTCACAAGCTACTAAGAAGTTTAAACCGTTCTATGCATCATTTCTACAGAAATAAGGAAAAATGAACATAGGGGGATAGAGGGGGACTCCGAGGATCTGCAGGCACAAGCAGATATACCTTGAAGTCTCCAAAAGTCAGCAGCGACTGCAACTAGTGATGAGGCTAGTAAGATGAACCTGGATCTACACACGAAAAACATGTGCAGGAAAGGGCGTGAGTACACCACAACGGTACCCAGTAAGTGCCAAGCCTATCCTCGATCGAGTAGTGACGAGATCAGGTCAGGGCCCTACTGGTATAAATATAATGAAATAAGACAGAATGAAATATCGCAGAAAAATAAATACGGAAATCTAATAGGAATAGAATCAATGAAAGACAACAGATCAAAACACAGTGATAACAACAGGGGATCTCCCGAGATACCGTCTTGTAGTTCCAAACGTAAATGTATAAGGGGATCTCCTGGAATACCGTTCCATAGTCCCAAAATAAATATGCTGGGGGATCTCTCGGAATACCATTACGTAGTCCTAAAATAAATATGCTCAGCAGGGGGATCTCCCGGGATGCAGTTCCTTAGTCCCAAAGTAAATATGCAGTACAGGGAGATCTCCCGGAATACTGTTCCGTAGTCCTAAAGTAAATATGCAGCACAACCAACCGAAATAACAATTACAGCAAGAAATCCTATATTTTAGACTAAGTTCAAGTCAAGGAAAATAGGAGATTTCACTAAACATGCTGGACAGAGTTCAAATAGACAGTTAAACAAGTAGGCATGCTGTTCTAGCCTAAACAGGATAGTTACATATGCTAGTGTATTTCAAATAAGGAGAAAACAAGTTATGACTTAGTGAAAAATTGAGTTTTACAACAAATAGCCCGTGTACGTACTCGTCACCTCACGTACACGGCGCTCACATATCAAAGATTACCAAATCCTAAGGGGAGTTCTCCCACACAAGGTTAGACAAGCCTCTTACCTCGAACCAAACTCAATCAATCAGTCATATGTCTTTCCCACGAATATCCGGCTCCGAGTGGCCCAAATCTAGCCAAAATCAATTACATAGCATAAATATAACTACAAGAAGATCTAATGAAATCAAAGCTAACGCATGAAATTGAAAAATCGCTCAAAAAGCCTCCCCGGGCCCACGTCTCGGAATCGGATAAAAGTTACCAATTAAGAACACACATTCGCTCACGAGATCACTCGTACCATTTTAATTATCCAAATCTGATGTCTAAATCCCACTCAATACTCAGAAATTCGGTTGGGGAATGTTTTCCCTATTCTCCCAACTTTCTCACTCAAATTCCTTAATTAAATGGAGAAAACGTACCATAGATTAATGAAATACAACAAAAAACAACTTAGGAATCGTTACCCCAAATCTTTCTCTGAAAATCCCTCAAGAAATTGCCTTCTCTCGAGCTCAAAAATCAAATTTGTGAATATGAACCTCAACCCTCGATTCTGCCCCTTTTCTGCCCAGCGATCTTCGCACTTGCGGGCCATGGGTCGCACCTGCGATGCCGCATCTGCGAAAAATCCCTCGCAGGTGCGGAAATCACTTAAGATGGCTGGGTCCGCATCTGCGGCAGTGGGGGACGCACCTGCGCGCCTGCGAAACACTGTCTGCTTCTACGGTCATCCTTCGCGCCTGCGAATCCTTGGACGCATAAGCGGGCATCGCAGATGCGTAAATTCCTCGTACCTGCGACCACTAGTCAAATCTCCGAATTCTGCATCTGTGCCTGTTCCTCCGCACGTGCGAGCTCGAACCTGCGGTCTCCCCCCGCAGGTGCGAAACAACAGAACCAGCAAAAACTCAGCAATTTCCCTAAGTCAAAAATTCATCCTTTAAGCATTCGAAACACACCCGAGACCCCCGGGACCTTAACCAAACATACCAACCAATCCTAAAATACCATACGAACTTAATAAAGCCCCCAAATCATATCAAACAACGCTAAAATCACGAATCACCCTCCAATTCGAACTTAAAGAACTTGAAACTTACAAATTTGACAACAGATGCCGAAACCAACCAAACCATGTCCGATTGACCTAAAATTTTGCACAAAAGTCATATTCAACACTAAGGACCTACTCCAACTTCCGGAATTAGAATCCGACCCCGATATCAAAAATTCAACTACCGGCCCAAAACTCCAAAAATTCGACTTTCGCCATTTCAAACCTAAATGAGCTACGGACCTCCAAAACACAATCCGGACACGCCCCTAAGCCCAAAATCACACAACAAAGCTAACAGAATCGACTAAATTCCATTTCAGAGTTGTCTTCGCATAGTTCCGACTACGGTGCTAATCCTAAGGCTTAAACCTCCATTTAGGGACTAAGTGTCCCAAAACACTCCAAAACACCCAAAACAAAACCTCCCGGCAAGTCATGATAGCAGAAAAAGATATGGGAGAAGCAGTTAATAAGGGATCGGGGCTATAACTCCGAAGACGACTGGCCGGGTCGTCATAGTCACCTAGCAGAAGATCGTCATTTGTGAACGTGACTTTTTTATCACAAGCATTAACTTATTGAGGAGTGGACTCGATGAGCTTTTCTGAAGATGGTGCCAATAATAGGTCATCACTCTTTTATTCCCCTTCGTCAGCGTGGAAACAGGAGGCTTCAATACCCCCACGGGAAATCTTCGTGCAGAATCAACTTGGTAAAAACTCCTCCGAGGTCACTGTATGTCGTGGATTTTGAGGGTGGTGCACCTCCACTTTTGCTTTTTTAAGTGCTTAACTGGATTCCATCTCCTTGGTATTTTTACCATCATTTTCCTTGTTGGTTGTTCTACTGATTCTATTCGTGGGCTTCTTCTGTGGTGCCTACGACGAGTCACCAACGTCCAACCTTCATCATCCTCAAGTTGATCGTCTTCAACTTTGTTGTTCTCCAGTAATTCTTCATCTTTACTTTATTTAAAACTACATAATTCTTCTGGACTGAATGAGCCAAATGTGATAGAGACTTGGTTTGCACTTGCTTTCTCATCTTTAAGCACGATCTTCTTTTCACGAGCCAAGTCCATAACTTTGTCCTTGAAGACAAAGCACTTCTCCAGAGGGTGGCTCATAAGTCAATGATATATGCAGTAATTTGGGTCATCAGTTTTCCCAACTTCATTTGGCCGCCTCATCTCCGAAAGCTCAATGAGATTTAACTCGAGGAGTTCTTCGAAAATGGCTGGCACATTAGAATCCAGAAATGGGTACTCTTTATCTTGCATTTCTTTTAGAGTCAACTTTCCACTTGGCTTATCTTGAAACGAAGTGGATTTCATACTCTGCTTCTTGCTCACCTTCGTCGTGAACTTCACAGGTGATATGTTGACATTCATAGCTTCTTTGTTTTTAGATCTTGGTACAAACTTGCTCCATTTTCTGACTTTTTGCTTGTTGTTCCCTTTGCGAGGTTCATAGATGGGCAGCTTTTCATTTCCAGCGGAGGCCATGCTTAATTCCATGTCATGGGCACAAGTTGCAAGTTCTTCAAATATGCTAGGCTTGATACCTTGCAAGATGTAGCGCAATCCCCAATGCATGCCTTGGATGCATATCTCTATGCTAGAAGCTTCACTAAGCTTGTCTTTACAGTTGAGGCTTGCGTGCCTCCAATGATTGATAAAGTCGATAACTGGTTCATCCTTCTATTGAAAAGTATTTGTGAGTTCCACCATGCTCACAGTGCGCCTTATGCTATAAAAGCAATTGAGTAATTCTTGCTCTAGTTGATCCCATTTATCAACAGATCTAGCCTCGAGGGCCGTATACCAATCAAAAGCATTTCCTTTTAATGAGAGGATAAACTGCTTGACGAGGTAATCTCCATAAGTCCCAGCATTATTGCATGTCTCAACGAAGTGCGCCACATGTTGATTTGGATTTCCTTTGCCATCAACCTGTTAAAATTTTGGAGGTTGATAGCCAGCAGGCATCTTCAACATATCGATCCTTGAAGTGTACGGCTTTGCGTAGGTAAAGGAGGACTTGGAAGCGACTTCATATTTGTTTTTTATAGTCCCTTCAATGAACTCCTTTAGTTGATTGATTGGAATCATCCCTTCCGAAGAGACTGAAATTTCCTTAGTGGATGCAACTTGTCGTGGGGGAGGATAAATCTCTTGAACTTCTGGGAGTTTGCTAGGTGCATGGGTGGATTATTCTTCCATCAATATTCCCACCCTATATGTTAGCTTGTAGATTCTAGCATCTTGATTTTGCATGCACTTGGTCAAGTCAGCGATTGCTTCCGTTAAGTTTGCCAACTGCTCCTCCATAGATGAAGTGCTTGTCACCATGGCTTGCATGATTGTCATGGACGATGGAGAGTAGCATGGATTTTCACACAGATGTATCTCTGATTGGCTCACGCTATATGGTGTAAGTGGGGAGGATCCATCACTTGAAGCATCATCATCTTCCTTCATAGCAGAGTGCTTGGATCCGGAGAGGTCAAGCAGAGCAAGAGTTTTCTTGATCTTTTCAGCAACATCGCTTCCTTCTTCGGGTGCGTTTGTGAAAGATCTTGCTCCTTTTGAGGATGAAGATCCAAAAACTGGGGTTGATGCGGATGGCACTTGGGGTGCTTGTTATCCTAACGAGCTTTCTTTGCTATTCATAACTGGTCCAAAGCTTCCAAAAGTAATATCGAGGATGCTTTCCACATCAGCATAGAACCTGGAATTAGCAGCCTTGGTGGAAGTTGAACTGGAGTTGATTTTCTTTGAAGCCATTTCAATGTTTTTGAACTTTGGTGATTGAAAAGTTGAGATGAGAGGTAGAGATTGTCCCACTGGGCATGCCAGAATTTGTAGACAATAAATTGCGTCGAGAAAATAAAATCAAGACTGAAAATATCGCAACAATCGTAGTATTTTATTTCAAATATTTGAGTGTTACAATCTCTATGAATCCTCTGATTCTACTTTTCCATATAAATTCAAGGGCCTTTGAGGTTGATCTTGAATTTGAATTTAATTTATCCGTCACGAACGCTTTGATTGTTGCCACGAATTTTATCACGAACAAGTAGCCTTGATCTTGAACGCCTTCCATTTGATTTGACTTCGTTATTGATCTTGACTACTTGAAATTTGTGTTGAAGTGCTTGGATGCTTGAACACTTGTAGTTTGCAGAGAATTGTGGACTTTGATCCACGAGCTCCCTTGTGTCTTCTTGTTATAACTTCTATTGTCTTTTTTGGGTTATGAAGACCCCTATTCCGGATTATGTTTTGGAGGTCCGTAGCTTATTTAGGCTTGAAATGACGAAAGTCAAATTTTTGGAGATTTGGACTGGTAGTGGAAATTTTGATATCGGGGTTGGATTCTGATTCCGGAAGTTGGAGTAGGTCCGTAGTGTTGAATATGAATTGTGTGCAAAATTTTAGGTCATTCAAATGAGATTTGATATGTTTCGACGTCGTTTATAGAATTTAGAAATTTTGAAGTCCATTAGGCTTGAATCCGTGCATAATCCGTGTTTTTGATGTTGTTTGACGTGATTTGAGGCTCGACTAAGTTCGTATGGTGTTTTAGGATTGGTTGGTATGTTTGGTTGAGGTCCCGAGGGCCTCGGGCGTGTTTCGGCTCAACGGTTCATTTTTAGACTTAGGGAGTTGGCAGATTTTCTGGTGTTATTGCAGACATTTTTCTTCATCGCGTTCGCGAGGGAGATCTCGCGATCGCGTAGGTCATCTGAGAGGTCAGCTAAAATTGCCCTTCGCGTTCGCGAAGATGAATACGCGATCGCGTAAGGTTATCAGGCAGTGCACCGCGAACGAGTGGGCTAGGCCGCGTTCGCGAAGAAGAAGTGAGGCAGCAGTGGAGTTTGAGTGTTACTCTTCACGGTCGCATGAGGAAAATTGCGATCGCGTAGGTGTGAGCAGCTAGTGCATCACTTTCGCGTGAGGTGTTACGCGTTCGCGTAGAGTAAATTTCTGAGGGAGCGAAGTTGTTCTTCGCGATCGCGAGGCCTTTTACGCGATCGCGATTAAGGAACCACTGGGAAGAATTTAAAGTTAAAAAATGAGGCTTTAAGTTCATATCACAAAATTTGATTGAGAGCTCGGTAGAAGGCAAAATTTGGAGAGATTTTCGGAGGAAGTAATTGGGTAATAATTCCTAACTCCTTTATGATTAAATCCCACTAATCTATGCTTGATTTCATCATTTAATTTCGGATTTGGAGTGAAAATGGGGGAAATATTGAGAAAGGTTCTTAGGCCGAATTTTGGGATTTTGATCAAAATTTTGGTATCGAATTTGAGTGAATTTAGTATGGTTAGACTCGTGAGTGAATGAGTATTTATAATTTGTGACTTTTACCCGATTCTAAGACGTGGGACCGGGGAGGCTTTTTGGGCGTTTTTATATTTTCTTGCCTTAACTTTTATTTCATTAGCTAGATTAGTTACTTGTAGCTATATTTACGTTATGTAATTGATTTGATTAGATTTGGGCCACTCGGAGTTGGATACTCATGGCAAGAGCGTGATTTCGGAGTTGATTTGAGCTTGGTTCGAGGTAAGTGGCTTGCCTAACCTTGTGTGGTAAAACTCCCCTTAGGATTTGGTACTGTTTGATATGTGAGCGTCGTGTACGTGAGGTGACGAGTACGTACACGTGCTATTTGTTGTAAAACTCCATTTTTTCACTAAGTCATAACTTGTTTTCTCCTTATTTGAAACACACTAGCATATGTAACTATCTTGTTTAGACTAGAATAGCATGCCTACTTGTTTAACTGCCTATTTGAACTCTGTGCAGCATGTTTAGTGAAATTACCTGCTTTCTTTGACTTGAACTTAGTATAAACTGTAGGATTTCTTGCTATAATTATTATTTCGGTTGGTTGCATTGCATATTTACTTTGGGACTATGGAACGGTATTTCGGGAGATCTCCTTATACTGCATATTTACTTTGGGACTATGGAACGGTATTCCGGGAGATCCCACTATTTTGCATATTTATTTTGGGACTACAGAGCGGTATTCCGAGAGATCCTCCTGCACATTTACGTTTGGGACTACGAGACGGTATCTCGGGAGATCCGTTGTTGTTATCACTATGTTCTGAGCTGTTGTCTTCCATTGATTCTATTCCTGTTAGATTTCAGTATTTATTTTATTGCGATATTTCATTCTGTCTTGTTTCATTATATTTATACCAGCAGGGCCTTACCTGATCTCGTCACTACTCGATCGAGGTTAGGCTTGGCACTTACTTTCTTTCCTGCACATGTTTTTCGTGTGCAGATCCAGGTTTATCTTACCAGCCTCATCACTAGTTGCAGTCGCTGCTGCTTATTGGAGACTTCAAGGTACATCTGCTCGCGCCCACAGATCCTCGGAGTCCCCCTCTATCCCCCTATGTTTATTTTTCCTTCTTTCTGTAGAAATGATGTATTGAACGGTTAAGACTTCTTAGTAGCTTGTGACTTACGGTATTTCGGGTTTTGAGAAATTATTTTGTACATTTTCAGAGGTGATAATTGTATATGCCGAGTGGCATTCAGTTTCTTATTAGATATTTGTTACTGTTAGTAGTTAATGTTCATGCTTTAGTTTCACTTTTGCACTAATCGTAGAGACTATGTGCCGTCACTATGGTTCACGGAGGGAGAAATTGGATCGTGACAAGAGGCGTACCTTTGCTCCTCAATTCTTGTAACTTTTAGTATTTTAGGGTTTTTGCTTCTTTTAGTTTATGTTTTGGCTCACTAGTTTCTCTAATAGGAAAAGAAGACTGTGATTAAGGCACAAAAAAATTAAAGGAAAATAATTTGGAGGGAACTTTTTTCTTTTGGTAAAATCGTATTTTATTTTTCAAATTGTAAATTCATGTTTCCCTCCTCCTAAAATCAGACCAACAAAAAGAAGTTATATAAGAATATTATTAATATAAACACATTGTTATTCCATATAATTTAAGTATATTTATCTTTTTTAGTTTATAACTTATTAATATAACTATATTTTATTAACATAGCTATTATCGAAGCACTTGCTCAGGATAAAGCTTGAGTGATACTTAGTGAAGTTTTATTTAAATTCGATACATTAGTTAATAAAGAAAAGCATTCATAATTGGAGAAAGAGAAGGATCTTTTTCAAACTTCCTTATTGGAAATATAATCTAATACGCCACAATTTAGACGTCATGCATATTGAAAAAATTGTGTGTGACAATATTATTGGGACGTTATTAGATATGGAAGGAAAAACGATAGATAATTTGAATGCTCGTCGTTATTTGAAGGAAATGGGCATAAGAAAAGATTTGCATCCAACTCAAAGAGAACGAAAGTGGTATTATCCAGCAGTATGCTATAGTTTATCACCAGATAAGAAGTCTAAAGTATGCAAGTTCTTGAAAACTATTAAGGTTCCAGATGGATATTCTTCCAATTTATCACGGTGTATAAAGTTAGAGGATCGTAAAATTTATGGACTAAAGAATCATGACTCTCATATTCTTTTGGAACAACTGCTTCCTTTTGCAATCCGCGGAATCCTGTCAAACCATGTCTATGAAGCTATTACTGAGCTAATTATTTTTTTCAGAGAGTTATGTTCAAAAACTGTACGAGTTGATGTGTTGGATCAACTTCCAACTCAAATTCCAATTACAATGAGCAAAATCGAAAAAATATTTTTGTCGACATTTTTTAATATAATGGTGCACTTGGTCATTCATCTTCCAAGAGAGGCTAAGTTAGTTGGGCCTCTACAATACAGATGGATGTACCTAATAGAGCGGTATGTTTATGTGACTTGTTAATTTTTCATACTAAGCCTTTAACTGAATGTTATATTATGCAGATTCTTGCGCAAACTGAAATGTTATTGTCACGATCCAAACTCTCACCCGTCGTGATGGCGCCTATCTCAATACTAGGCAAGCCGACAATCTAAATAAATCACCATATCTTTTAAGTTTGAAAACATACTATCTAAATTAAGAGGAAGAAAAACTCACAAATACATATATAAACACTCCCAAAACTCGGTGTCACTGAGTACATGAACATCTAATATGAGTGCAAGTCTGGAAAAAAATACGGTCTATAATAGTCTGAGACCAAATACAGTAAACAATGAGGTAGGGAAGGAGAGACAAGGTCTGCATAAAATACGATAACTACCTCTGAATCTCCGAAAAAAAAATCAACTGCGCGAAAGAATCAACACTCGCTATGTCCGGGAATACCTTGATCTGCACACGAAGTGCAGGGTGTAGTATGAGTACAACCAATTCAGTAAGTAACAATAATAAATAAGGAACTGAAGATAGTGACGAGCTACACAATTATAGTTCATTTTCAGTAATTCCAGCAAAGAATAGACATGCTTTCAAATATGGCAGTTTAAGTCAAATCAACTTTATACAGTTCAAGTTCATGTAATCTGGATATAAAATCTTTCAGAAATTTTACAACAATGACAAATAGCAACCAAGTGCAACAACAAATGCAAAGCAAGTACAGCCTCCCAGGCAACAGTCACTCAACTCATCACAACAGCTCAACCACTCGGCTCTCAGCCCTTAGCACTCACACTCAATGGGTACCCGCGCTCACTGGGGGTGTACAGACTCCGGAAGGGCTCCTACAGCCCAAGCGCTATAATCCGCACGGACAACTCACGTGCTATAGTATCAATATCTGGATCCGCACGGACAACTCACGTGCTGCACGGACAACTCACGTGCTATAGTATAATATCTGGATCCGCACGGACAACTCACGTGCTGCACGGATAACTCACGTACTATAGTATAATAATATCTCACAATCAGTCCCTCAGCCTCACTCAGTCTTAAATCTCTCCAGTCTCTCGGGCTCTCAGAAATCATAAAATCATCCCAACAATAATGATATGATGGATCAATAATGAACAATAGAGACTGAAATAAAATAAACAAGTAAATTGTGACTGAGTACAAGACAACAATTAAGAAGATAGTTCAACATGTACATGACCTCTGTGGGTCCCTCCAGTGCCAACATATAATCTAAACATGATTTGTGGTTCAATTTCTCTACTTCATGGAGAATTTATAGATAACAACAGATTATTCAACTTTACAGTTTCACGGGACGGACTAAGTCACTATCCCCTCGGTGCACGCCCACACGCCTGTAACCTAGCATGTGCATCACCTCCAAAATAATCACATGACACAAAAATCCGGGGTTTCATACCCTCAAGACCAGAGTTAAAACTGTTACTTACCTCAAACCGTGAAATTCTTATTCTGCTAAGCTTTTGACTCGTGAATTGGCCTCCAAACGCCTCGAATCTAGCCACAAATAATTCGATTCAGTCAATAAAATTTATTGAAATTAATTCCATAAGAAAATGACGTCTCTGAATTTGGCAAAAGTTACAAAATATGAACGCCCATTCAACCACGAGTCCAACCATATAAAATTTACTCAAATCCGACATCAACTCGACCCTAAAATCTCCAAATTAAACCAATAGGGTTTTCACAATTTTCCAACTTAATTCACCGATTAAATGTTAAAAACAACAATGGATTCGGGTGATTTAACCAATATTGAGTTAAGAACACTTACCCCGTTGTTTCCTCTGAAAATCTCCCAAAAATTGCCTCTTACCGAGCTCCAATCCGTCAAAAATGGAAGTCCCATTTTTAGAATTTAAACCCTCCGCCCAGTCATTTGCTCTACGCGATCGTGAACATTCTCACGCGATCGCGAAGAACTATTTTTCATTGCCCAGATTTAACCCTACGCGATCGCGGACTTTCCCACGCGATCGCGATGTACAACATCACAGACCTACGCGAATGCGGACTCATCCACGCGAATGCGAAACACAAAATGCGTGACTTCTATTTCCGCTCCACTTACTCTACGCGAATTGTCATTCCTTTTTCTTTCATTTATACGGGAACCATTGAATTCATTAGATACCGATTCCTATCTCGAAAACGTGTTTTCTCCTACCGTACAGGCATCTTTTGTGCATACGACTCTACAAGAAAATTGACCTCCACTCCTTTCTATTGAAAAAAGAGAAAAATAGAATCTATCACAGCGGCCTTCTTCACGCGTTCGCGAGTCACAAAATCCCAGAGCTACGCGATAGCATCCCTCTTCACGAGATCGTGGAGAACAAAACTCAGTAGCTCCCAATTAACCCTACGCGATCGCGGATATTGCCATGCAATCGCATAGAACAAAACCTCACTGCCCAACTAAGCCTACACGATCGCAGACACATTCACGCGTTCGCGTAGAAGGAAAACAGACTCACATATCAGAAATTTCCAGCAGCTGTTCAAGTCCAAAATTTTGATCCGTTAACCATACGAAACTCACCCGAGCCCCATGGGACCTCAACGAAATATACCAACAAGTCCTAAAACATTATACGAACTTAATCGAACCCTCAAATCACCTCAAACAATACTAAAACCACGAATCAAGCCTATTGAACTTTGAAACTTTCAATTTCTAGAAATAACGCTGAAACCTATCAAATCACGTCCGATTGACCTCAGATTTTGTACACAAGTCATAAATTACATAACGGAGGTATTCAAATTTTTAGAATCGGATTTGGACCCCGATATCAAAAAGTCAACCCCCTGTTAAACTTCCCAAAAATTCGGCTTTCGCCATTTTAAGCCTAATTTCACTACGGACCTCCAAATAATTTTCCGGACACGCATCACCATACAGAGCTATTGGAATCATCATAATTAATTTCTGAGGTCGTTTACACATAAGTCAATATCCGGTCAACTATTTTAACTTAAGCTTCGAAATACCTTAAAACCAAAACCGACAATTCACATAAGTCATAATACCTCGTAGGAAGTTATTCAAGACTTCGAATAGTTGAAAGGAGCATAAATATTCAAAACGACCGGTCGGGTCGTTACAGTCTCCCCCACTTAAACATGCGTTCGTCCTCGAACGTGTCAAGAGTTGTTCTTAACCTTCAAATCTCTATTCCACCTTACCACGCACAAACCCGGGGTGATCTCACGTCACCCTATTCTACATAGGCCTGACCGTACCACAGAACTGAAAATCATTAATTTAACCTTAGCCCAAAAAACTTGGAGCCAAATTTCTAACATCCAGAATTCTTTTCAAGACCCGAATCTCATATTTACGCACTCTATAAGCTTGAACAAGTTGTATTCAGCCATAACCATAATTCCAGATATAATCTCATAACATACGACACAACTCGCATACTCGTAGCACCATTTCTGATCACAGTAACTACTCAAAGACAACCAAGTACTAGTATAAAACCCCGCATTCAACAAAACCTCATTTCAAAACCTTCGTACACTGCCAATGATGAAAGAAACAATCAAAAGTCATAACCACTCATCAGATCAACTAGCCATGGAGCTCTCTTTCCCCAATCAAAACTACAATCCTCTCCTAAGCCGACTTTCAATATTATCCTCCCGAATATACCATAATCAAGCTTGATAGCACCCATTCTAGGTCTAATGACCTTATTTTATTAAACACAACTATCCCACATACACGTCGCATCAATATAACTCAAGTCACAACTGCGCAATCTGTGTACCCAAATATGGGAGAAGTCTCAAGGAAGAGAACCATATTGCAAGTTCAACAAGAACCACCACAACCACAATGTTACAACCAACTCCTCAAATTTCGTGAAGAGGATAACCGTAGGAACATGTGCACAATTGTAGAGGTAGGAAATTAATGAATCAAATAAATTATCATAGAAATAAAATTCCCTCACACGGCACAGACAACTCACGTGCCAATAATATGAATCGCTTGGCATGGTCACAGGCCTCCAGTCCCAACATATCATACATGAGTAATTAGACAAGTACACATGTATATGATAATGAAATAAGATTCTCATGCTCCTGGACTGGTATAAATAACACGCCATAGTGTAAGTATGTGCAAAGTCTACTATCACACTTCAAATCGGCAATTTTACGCAGAATTATTAACTAACCCGTTTATTTAGGGAATCATCTTCTTTGTAACCTCAAGTATAGCCCAGATAGTTCTCAACAAAGGTACGAATACGGGAAACGTTATAACTTTACACTTAACAGTCAACCCTAGGCATATTATAGCCTAAGCATTCTTCCGAGTATGAATACTTGCCCTAATGCCCGCACATGGGCTCAAACCTCACATATATGCGCACTCATAGCGCATAGCTATCACAAATAATTAATGCAATTAGTGCCTCCACCGAGTTTTAAATAAACTAGTCACCTCAAATAGGTCGCAACCCTGAAACAATATACTTCTGAGAACACTCAATCTCTAAATTCATCGAACAAATGAATCACCATAACTGATCCCAACTCCAGCACTAAAATGGCTAACACATCTTCCATTCACGATAATCCCATGAGAGAAACTTTCATAATTCTTCCGTGCCACATAGCAATAATTTGAATATCAACAGTCTATTAACCAGGTGAGTACTGCAATACTGATGAACATCCGTAAGTCAAAACACAATGTGCCTTCTGAAATCCGCATCCTTATCAGGAATTACCGAGCAGTTATAACATTCATCGAAATATCTGAAACTGACCATGCTGTCCAACATTCGTTACCTTCTCTTCAAGACTGAACTGTCACCTTGTACATGTAAATCCTAATCCCGCACAACACACCACATCTATTATGCCATCATGTGACAAGCACAAGAATTCCATTATCAACTCTGAGTCACCAGCAAATTACATACCTTATTAGTTAGAAACCTCTCTCTTGCTTCTTTCCAGGAGGAAATCACAATACACAACACGTTCCATACACCGGTAGAAAATATTCGCTTCAAACCATGGTAGAAACCATCATGAACACTTTGAAATCCATCTTCACATACCATTACCAAGCCACACAAGTTGCCAAATCCAAGAGTATTTCCACAAAAAACACCCGTAAAGCCCCACATCATCATAAGAACCAAATGAACCGAGCATACCATTACCATACTGATCCAGCATGTTACCCATTTGTCCTATTTTTTCCGAGTTTCTTCTGAATCACCCTCAGGTTGACATTTCTCCTTGTCAAAACACTACTATTCTTACCCAAAGCTCACTACAGGAAATCCTAACATAAAACCACATCGCCCTAAGGCCCATAAGACACTGTATTCTTCTTAAGCACATTCATAAATACCCCAACCGTAACACTCACTCTGAAAATACCTTATGCGAATTTAAAATTGTTCATCTTTCCTTTCTTATACTGAAATGTAGAATCCATAGTCAAACAAAATTACCGCACGTCCCGATACCATCCAATGTAAGTAACTGATTCTAGTGATATACAAATTCAAAAGATTTTCAATTTCCACATATACATTTTGAATCCATTAGAACCCTCTCGATAGTCATCCACTCTGCTCAAATATAATTACTCTGCCCTAAACGGGACGAAAGGCATGTGCTTCTTTAGCACAATCAACACTCAAATAAGTAACCCTACCTTAACACGACCAATCAAATTCATACTTCGTGTGCACTACATCCTTCAAAATAACAACTTAATCATTCCATAATTTTCATATTTCTATAAAATGCCATATAACCCGTATTCGGGAATTTCCTTACTCGAGTAATCCTCGATCTCAATCTCTGCAAGTCATAACTGATCCATAAGTATGACTCCGACCAAAACTAAAATTTAATACATAACCATGAAATCAAATTGTCAATAGCAGGCTCCCCCACTTAGCTTTAAGCTGCAATTATATAAAATTAGAACCTGCAAGGATTTCTCCTTCTCAATTACCAAGATCTCGCACCGTTAACCTGCCAGACTTCTCGAAGTCTTTTGTTAAGCTATTCATGAACATTCTGAATCGCCAGCCATAGTCACATACTCAACCTCTTACCGGGTAGCAAGTAATATTCCTCGCAGAAGCTTCATCAACATCACACCACTGCTAACTGCTCACCAGAGATAACCCACATGTGGAATTACTCACCGACATCTTCCAACGACGCTGCACTGGGTGCAACGACCACGTGATCAGTAAATTCTCCTGAGCTCATGCTAGCCCACCATTTGTATAAGTTTGCACTTTCCCTATTGACATTAATTGAAAGTTCAACAATGCCTTACGAACTCAAGTCATATTCAATCTTTCTTCATACAGTAACCATCACCCCAAATAATGTTTGTAGGCCAAATCACATTCTATCACGATTCCAAACCGTTCTACACTTTCTCAAGGCGCGCGACTACCCTGCCACAGAATCCATATGCTAATCTGCCACTGTTACTTCAGTTAAACCATCTCCTTTAAGCAACTTCTTAACCTCTACTACTCCTACTTGACCTGCTAGTACTTCAACCACTGCGAAACACTTCCCGTCATAATTTGTTGTCCAATTGTTGCATCAAATCAAAATGCATCTCTATAGCACCTGAACCAATAAATTATTACCGACTCTAAGCCTCTTCGAAGATCATCTTTCTCGAGCCATCAACATTAGAAATACCCATTCAATTCTGAAACGTTGCACACAGCTATCTCTGGCAACCGCCCCTCATGCACCATTTCATAACACCCTGCCCCAAAGGCGAAATCCAAGAAGACTGTAACACCGGCGGACCATAATGCGTTCAAACAAGGACGGCGACACAACATCACAATGAAAATTCGACCATGCTCGCAAATACTAAGTCTTGTTACTTTAACAACCAAACTTGGACATCTATAGTCCGACTGCCTTTCCTTCGCTGGAATTAATTGTTGAACCCCTTAATCATGTACTGAGAAATCTTCTCTTCGAGCCATTCACCGCTTCAACACGTAACGAGAACCTTACCATTACACCAATATTGTGCGATAACAACGCATAGCCATCGTATCCACCCATGCACAGTCTCGAAATCAAAAAAAAAAATACAGATACTGAGCTGGAATAAAAGAACATTCAAATCGTCTTAACACATTCCCCAGTTACATCATACTCATCACAAAGCCATTCCACCGCTCATCGAGCCACAAATTCCACTCGTAGGGACATTACCGGACATATGAGTCCAAATGTATAGGTTACAACTAAAGCTACCGAGCCTAAGCTGCGGTCTAAACATGGCCTCAAGTCCTCCAGACTGGCCCATTACCAAAACACAGATTACACATCTTGAACCTCGTTCATAGAATCCCAATTCGGCGATGCACAGCTGATACCTAGCGCTCATATGCGCATACGAAATGCATGGAAGGAATTCAAAGAGTTATGTTTCAAGCTGAATCAATTCCACATGATAGAATACAAGAAAGTGAAATTTGCCAAAGGGTTCGGCAACGTCTCGAAGATAAGTACAGACGTCTCTGTACCGATCCGCAAGACTCTATTAAACCTGCTCATGACTCGTGAGACCTATGTTACCTAGAGCTATGATACCAACTTGTCACGATCCAACATATCACCCATCGTGATGGAGCCTATCTCAATACTAGGCAAGCCGACAATCTAAATAAACCATCATATCTTTTAAATTTGAAAACATAATATCTAAATTTAGCGGAAGAAAAACTAACAAATACATATATAAACACTCCCAAAAACCGGTGTCACTGAGTACATGAGCATCTAATATCAGTGCAAGTCTGGAAAAAAATACGGTCTATAATAGCTTGAGACCAAATACAGTAAACAATGAGGCAGGGAAGGAGAGACAAGGTCTCCGAAACACGACAGCTACCTCTGAATCTCCGGAAAACAAATCAACTGCGCGAAAGAATCAACATCCGCTATGTACGGGAACACCTGGATCTGTAGACGAAGTGCAGGGTGTAGAATACGTTCAACCAACTCAGTAAGTAACAATAATAAATAAGGAACTGAAGATAGTGACGAGCTACACAGTTATAGTTCATTTTCAGTAATTCCAGCAAAGAATAGACATGCTTTCAAATATGGCAGTTTAAGTCAAATCAATTTTATATAGTTTAAGTTCATGTAATCCGGATATAAAATCTTTCAGAGATTTCACAACAATGACAGATAGCAACCAAATGCAACAATAAATGAAAAGCAAGCACAACCTCTCAGGCAACAGTCACTCAACTCATCATAACAGCTCAACCACTCGGCTCTCAGCCCTCAGCACTCACACTCAATGGGTACCCGCGCTCACTGGGGTGTACAGACTACGGAGGGGCTCCTACAGCCCAAGCGCTATAATCTGCACGGACAACTAGCATGCTATAGTATCAATATCTGGATCCGCACAGACAACTCGCGTGCTGCACGGACAACTCACGTGCTATAGTAATAATATCTAGATCTGCACGGACAACTCACGTGCTGCACGGATAACTCACGTGCTATAGTATAATAATATCTCACAATCAGGCCCTCAGCCTCACTTAGTCATAAATCTCTCCAGTCTCTCGGGCTATGAGAAATCATGAAATCATCCCAACAACAATGATATGATGCATCAATAATGAACAATAAAGACTGAGATAAAATAAAGTAAACTGTGACTGAGTACAAAACAATAATTAAGAAGATAGTTCAACATGTACACGACCTCTGTGGGTCCCTCCAGTTCCAACATATAATCTAAACATGATTTGTGGTTTAATTTCTCTACTGCATGGAGAATGTACAGATAACAACAGATTATTCAACTTCACAGTTTCACGGGACGGACCAAGTCATAATCCCCTAGGCGCACTCCCACACGCCCGTCACCTAGCATGTGCGTCACCTCCAAAATATTCACATGACACAAAAATCCGTAGTTTCATACCCTCAGGACCAGATTTAAAACTGTTACTTACCTCAAACCATGAAATGTTTATTCTTCTAAGCCTTAGACTCGTGAATTGCTTCCAAACGCCTTGAATCTATCCACAAATAATTTGATTCAGTCAATAAAATTTATTGGAATTAATTTCATAAGAAAATGCTAATCGCACGTAGGGCCCACATCTCAAAATCCAGCGAAAATTATAAAATATGAATGCCCATTCAACCACGAGTCCAACTATTTAAATTTTACTCAAATCCGACATCAACTCAACCCTCAAATCTCCAAATTAAACCAAGATGGTTTTCAAAAGTTTCCAACTTAATTCACCAATTTAATTTTAAAAACAACCATGGATTTAGGTAATTTAACCAATATTGAGTTAAGAACACTTACCCCGTTGTTTCCTCTAAAAATCTCCCAAAATTCGCCTCTTACCGAGCTCCAATCCGTCAAAAATGGAAGTCCAATTTTCAGAATTTAAACCCTCTGCCCAGTCATTTGCTCTATGCGATCGTGAACATTCCCACGCGATCGCGAAGAACTATTTTCCACTGCCTAGATTTATCCCTACGCGATCGCGGACTTTCCCACGCGATCGCGATGTACAACATCACAGACCTATGCGAATGCGGACTTGTCCACGCGAACGCGAAGCACAAAATGCGTGACTTCTATTTTCGCTCCACTTACTCTATGCGAACGCGACCTTCTTCACGCGTTCGCGAGTCACAAAATCCCAGAGCTATGCGATCGCATCCCTCTTCACGCGATCGCATCCCTCTTCACGTCATCGCGTAGAACAAAACTCAGCAGCCCCCAATTAACCCTACGTGATCGCAGATATCACCACGCGATCGCATAGAACAAAAACGCACTGCCCAGCTAAGCCTACGCGATCGAAGACACATTCACGCAATCGCGTAGAAGGAAAACAGACTCCGATATCAGAAAATTCTAGCAGTTGTTCAAGTCCAAATTTTTGATCCGTTAACCATCCGAAACTCACCCGAGCCCCTCGGGACCTCAACCAAATATACCAACAAGTCCTAAAATATTATACGAACTTAGTCGAACCCTCAAATCGCCTCAAACAATACTAAAACCACGAATCATACTACAATTCAAGCCTAATGAACTTTGAAACTTTTAATATTTACAAATAACGCCGAAACCTATCAAATCACGTCCGATTGACCTCAAATTTTGTACACAAGTCATAAATGATATAGCGGAGCTATTAAAATTTTGAGAATCGGATTTCGACCCCAATATCAAAAAGTCAACCCCCGGTCAAACTTCCCCAAAATTTGACTTTCGCCATTTTAAGCCTAATTCCACTTCGGACCTCCAAATAATTTTTCGGACACACCCCTAAGTCCAAAATCACTATACGGAGCTATTAGAATCTTCATAATTAAATTCTGAGGTCGTTTACACATAAGTCAATATCGGGTCAACTATTTCAACTTAAGCTTCCAACATGAAAATTTATTCTTCCAAGCTAACTTCGAAATACCTTAAAACCAAAATCGATAATTCACACAAGTCATAATACCTCGTAGGAAGTTATTCAAGACTTCAAATAGTTGAAAGGAACGTAAATGCTCAAAACGACCGGTCGGATCGTTACAGTTATGTTCGCAATAGAAGTCGACCTGAAGGTTCTATTGCAGAAGGATATATTGTTGAAGAAAGTCTAATATTTTGTTCAAGATATTTACATGGAAGTGAGAAAGGTTATAATCGAGTGAAAAAAAATTATGAAGATGATCATGTTAAGTCAGACTGTGGATTGTTAATATTTGAACAAAAAGGCTGCCCTTTGTTAAGAGATACATCTAGAAATCTTGAAGAGCCTGAGCGAAAACAAGTTCATCTTTATGTTTTGAGAAATTGTGAAGAAGTTCAACCATTTATACGGTATATTTCTTTATGGTATTGTACATCGGAATTTGATTTTGTTAGATTTTTCTCAATTATTATTTTTATTTTTAAACAGGGAGTACGAGCAGAGTAATAGTAACATGAACTTCGATGATTGGTTTTTTCATCGAATAAGTTTTTACTGTATTTTTTATTCAATTTTTCATACTTATTTAATATCATTAGATTATGCAATTATTTATTTTTGTACAGATCATGCAAATGCGCAAGGAAGGAAATTCACATGTAAGTTGCGGGTTTTATTCTTTGGCTAGAGGTCATTTTGATGGAATTCAAAGATTCAAGGGTTATGAAATAAATGATTTTCGGTTTCATACTAAACAACTCGAAGGTAATAGGGTGAAGCAAAATAGTGGTGTTTTAGTAAGAGGAGTAACGAATGGTCAAAAACCGAAATAGTAGAACTTCAATACTTCAAAGGTAAACGAATTATTTTATTTAAATGTGATTGGTGGGATGTCAATCACATTAAAAAAGGAGTGAAAATAGATAAACATGAATTTGTTAATGTCAATACTAACCGAAAGTTAGCAACAAATGAGCCATTTGTGCTTGCATCTCAAGCAGAATAAGTTTTTTATGTCAAGGATAATCTTCATTCCAATTGGTCAATTATCTTGAATGGTCATTCTGCTTATTTTACTGATGGTACTGTCAATGAAGAATCTTTTCAACAAGATGCTTAAGATTTCTCATGTACATTTGAGGAAGATGAAAACTTTATGTATTGGAGGAGAAATGATCTTGATGTTATCCACACTGATTTTACCTTAGCTGATGATATTATTGAAGAAATCGAATCAGAACCTGAAACTGATGATGAAGATTTGTTACTCTAAATATTTAGAAGTCTTATATGCATATTTGTTTATACTCAGTTAATATTAAAACGTTTACTCATTTGCTTGAGAGATGCTATTTAATTCTTTATTATTTTACTAAATTTATGTATTACTTCATTGGAATTATTGTAGTTTGTTTTTGGTAATATTGCCTTCTCGAATTGACTACTTCTTTATTCGGTCAGTTGGGCTTTTGTTTTAAAGCTGAGTTTTTTTTTTCTTTCTATTTTATGGTTTATGCGATGTGGTGTTTGATGCCACTGTTTTGAGGTGGGTTACTGAGATTTTTGCTGAGAAGTTAGTGGTTAATACATTTGAGAGGTTTTTTTGCGGTGGTATATGCAACAAAGACTTGATCTTTGTGGAGTTTTCAAGAGGGGTGAAATCTGTTTTGGTGTTTTTGAGTTTTTTGCTTGAAAAACTGAGGTGGGGTCACTGAGAATTTTGTTGAAAAATTTGTGATTTAGATATTTCAGAGGTTTAATTCAGGAGACTACAAAAGGGTTGATGGTAAATGCAGTAAAGACTTGATCTTTATGGATTTTCAAGAGGGTTTTGAGTTTTTTGAATGAAAATCTGATGTGGGTCAGTGAGATTTTTGTTGAGAAGTTTATGGTTTTGATATTTGAGAAGTATTCTCCAGAAAATTTGGAAAGTCCATAAACACTTTCCGTGTGAGAAATGGGAAGGAGTACACTCTTCTTTTCCTTTCACTTCTTTCTTCCCGATGTTATCAGTATTGATGTTACCTTAGCTGATAATATTATTGAAGAAATAGAATCAGACCCTGAAACCGATGATGAAGATTTGTTACTATAAATATTTAGAAGTTTTAGATGCATATTTGGTTATACTCAATTAATGTTAATACTTTTTCTTATTTGATCAGCTGAGAATTTCAAAACTTGAGCTTTAGCCGTTGCTCATGGCAATGCCGTTAATGGCCTGAGCTTTGTTGCTTGTCCTCCCAATTAAAGTATGTTAATTTTTATGCTTCTTTGTTTAATGAAAATCTAGGCATGGACAACAAAAATTTAGTACGAATTTCCAATTCATGTTCTGCCTTATAAAGGGATTCATAAGGCAATATATGGGATGAATGTTATGAGATTGTGATTGGATTGCTTCTGTTAACTCAAGTTCCTTTTCTGGTGTGGTTTCAATCAGTGTCTGAATTCCAATATTAGCAATTTTAATCAAGAGCAGACATTTCTATTTTCTAGATTTTAGAGTAGTGGTTGGTAGAAACACAACTAAAAGATTACTCGTTTAAGATTAAAATATGTATAGCACGCTTGAAGCTATATATGTTGATGTTAATTCTTCAATGGTGGCATTGTTTACTCCCACATAAGCCACCTTTGTAATTACGTATGAATTGTTTTCAGCATCTTTGGACCATGTAGATTCCATGTTGTATATAATTTTAGCACATCACGGTTTCAACACGAATGCTGTAATACATGTAGCTACTATGACAAATAAATGTAGCTATTATGTCCCAACAATTGCTACGAGTTTTGAAAATTGAAGCAAGACTATTCTTTCAGCTATAAAATTATGTGCAAACAAATATATTGTGGCTAGACTATTACAATAGCTACAGTGATGTCAAATGCATAGCAAAAAATTAGAATTTAGCTATATAAATTCGTGGCTATATTATTTTGCCATGATATTCCATCGTAGCTATTGACCCCACTATTGCCATGCTTTTTATAACTTGAAGCAAAGATGTTCAATATTTTATTTGACATAATTTGTCGTGGCTAAAACATTATTATTGCTACAATAGTTCAAACGCGTGGCATAAACTAATAATTAGCTACAAAATTTTAGTGTAGCAATAAATTTGTAGCTATTTAGGCAGTTATTGCCACGACATAAATTAACTATAGAAAAAATAATTATTAGCTTTGCCAATTTAATTTTGTAGCTAAGAAATTTCACCAATTTGTGAATAGCCACGAAACTCTAATTTTTATGGCTATTACTTTTATATTTGTAGCTAAGAATTCGTAGCTGTAAATGCAAAATGTTGTAGTGGCGACATTCCTTATTTGTCTGCTTTAGTTGTCGAATCACTAAGCTGCTTATGCTGATCCTATAGAGCCTAGCCTATCTTTAGAGAAGTATACTCAACTTTCCAAGCAAATGTTATCACTGTATTATATTGATAAATGCTCTTCAATTTCTTCGTTATCTCTTCGAGTGACATCTCTCCAACACTTTAGTAGGAGTTATTAGTTTAAGCTTTCTTGATAAACTTCTCCTCTATATGTGTGTTAGAACATTTTCTGCTGAATGTAATTTCTTTGAAAAGCTTAAAACTCAATCTCCTCTTTCTTAACATGTAGTAATTGGTTTCTCCATAGTTAAGGGATGTAGCGTGTATAGGGGCTAATATAAGTTGTAATGGAGAAAGTATTACTATCTGTTTTGATTCTTGAAAACATGCCTAGGTTTCCTGATTTTCTTCCTTTAGGTATTCCGTCCGCATTAGTCACTTCCCAGGGTTTTTTGGTGTCTATTTTAGTTAACCAGAATGCTATTTAGAATTCTAACAAAGTATTTGTGGAGTGTAATATTTCACTTTAACTGCTTTCTGCTGAATTTTAGCTTGCCATGTTGCAGAATACAGAGGATACTAACATTCTGGACATAAGTTATTTAAGCTAACAGGACCATAATTGAATTTATATTGTTGTGATTGATGTTGCATCACTTCTACATGAAAGGATTTAATTATCATGACTTAAACTATTCTTTTGAGAAGCTATTAATTAAAGGATCGAGAAGAATAATAATGTATCCATTTAAAACCTGTTTGTATCATTATAAAGTAGGAAATAATTTTTGAGAAGTGCTTCTTTTGGCGTTGTTACAGGCTAAGCCTGACACGATTTCCTCTGGAGCAAAACGGAAAGCTATAACACCAACAACGGAAGTTGCTAACAAGCCTTCATCGATCAGTGCTCCAAAGAAAAATGTCAAGGAGTGGACTTGTGCACTTTATAGGTAAGTGCTACAAGTGAAGCTGGCCTGAAAATGCACTGCGAAGGAAAGAAACATAAAAGCAAGGAGGCTGCTTCAAGAGGAGAGAACTCCAACGTTGGTATTTTTCCGAAGAAACCTAAGTCCATCTCGCTTGTAGAATCTTGCGATGATACGAGTCATCAGGTTCAAGCGACAACGTTGCAAATGCAGATGACTTGAAAAAGAATGCAAATAATACAGTCGACAAAAAGCAAAACAATAAGGAGCATCAGAATAGAGAGTACAAGTTTTGGTGTGAGACATGCAAAGTAGGCACCTTCTCTGAAAAGGTAATGGAGGAACATAGGACAGGAAAGAAGCATGCTCGGCATCTGCAACAACTTATTAGCAAGGACAATCAGTGTTCATAGCAAATGACAAGGGAGATTATTATTACTCCTCTTTATGTTTATGTAATTGTGTTAAAACTGCAGAGGAATGATTGTGTTGAGCAAAGTAAAATGTGGGAGCTTCTGCCAGCCAACTAGTGTAGTAGCTTATTTTTGTTGACAAGGAAATTTGGATGTTATCAACATTACCTTTGAAAGTAAGTGGTTTTTTTATTCTTCGGTATATTTTTCAAGAAAATACATCAACTTAAAGCAGGTAATAAAGTACTTTTAACTTAGGAAAAAAGAAGTCCAAAACAATGAGATTTTGATACCCTTAAAACCTCCCTGCTAACAAGAAATCCACTCTTTCTCTATACTTGTAGTTAAACTATTGTAAAAGTTAATAAAAAAGTTCTTTTGGTTCTGACTAATTATCTCAAGCTGGTCAGTTGTTATAATAACAAATTTTAGCAAAATTAGAAAACAAGACACTAAGTTGTTGTGCTAACTAGCTGCTAGTGCACTACAACATTTCAGCCTCCTACAGTTCCCTTCATTCCCTATGCCTTAAACATGCTTAAAATTTTTATTATAATTTAATCAGCCTCGTGAAGAGGTGCACTTCGATATCATTGATGTCCAATAGCTTTTATAGTAATGGCTGGATATTTTTCAATCACATATCTGTTCGACATATATGCCTTCACTCGGGCCTCAAAAAAGCAGAGAAATGTTGATGTGACGTCCAAGCCTGTGGTCGCAATGCCGCCTCCATGCAAGCCCTCGGTCACCGAGTTAGTTACTTACTGATTTGGTTGTTAGCGAATTTTTTTATATAGTCAGGTTACCTAAAAGATAATTATAAAGGTAACTGCTTATAATTAGGATACGGAAGAAACATTACGCTATATTAATATCATTTAATAATGAAACGTCTATTGAGATCAGCCAACATCTTGTTGTTGCTTAATTGCAATACACAAACTGATAAACAAAAAACTCAGACCAAAGGCCACCAGTGAGGTGCCGGCTAGATTAACTTAACCAAAATAAAAGAAGGGGGGAAAGATTAAAAGAATCCATGATCATAATCCAAGGTATGGTTATGAGTGTAATTTGATGCATCCATAAATGGCTTGATGTCATAGTTATCAAAAATCCCAACACCATTTGCAATGAAAGAGGAACAAATACTATTCTGATGAGTGGTTACATTCTTGTTCAAGTCTTCCATTGAATCCTTTAAATGCTCAAGCTCATGTAAAGCAAGTTTACTTATAGGGGCTTCCCACCAATATTCGTTTTGCCTAGTTTTCCTCATTTGATCAAGTGTTTCTCCCTTTTTCTTCTCAACTTCAAGCTGAGCAAGAATTTGAGTGAGTTTCAAGTTGAGGTCAAGGATATTGACATGTCGTTGACCCTCGACGAAATGAAGTCGATTGGAGATTATTGGATGAGGATTTCTTGAAAGAAACCTATCAATAATGGACTCAACATTAGGGTGGCCAAAGGAGTAAATATTTTTTGTAGGGGAGAAAACTATAATGGCGATTTCAACTCCACACAGTGTACATAGTTCACTAGCTTTCTTGAAAAGTCCTGAACGACGTTTGGAGAAGGTAACTTGGAGGTGATTCTTTATCTCTATTTTTGCAATTTTTATCTTTTTCCTTCCCATGCTAGGTTGTTTTGCCATGTCTAGAACTATAAAAACAAAGACAATTGTTCTTACAAAAAGAATGCAAGAGACCAATTGTGTGGATTGAGTGTAAACATGTACTACTATTTAAAGGGGGGTTTGGAGTTTAAACAAGTTTTTGCTACTATGTTATTTTTACATAACTCATTTATGTATTGATTTGGGAGTTACAATATCTTAGCGTCTTAATGCATGGATAAAGGGAAACTGAATGCACCTTAGTTGGCATATTATCATGTAATAATCAGTATTCCTCATAGAAGTCAACAATATATTATAAATATTTTCCTCATATGAGTCAATAATTTATTCAATATATCCCATAATCAATACTTACAGCTTGAGCATTTGTATTTAGCAATTGTCAACCCTTTTATTAGTTGCTCCTAATGGAGCTAGTGAGGTTTAATCAAGAGGAGTGAATAACCTCTCAAAAATAAATGATTATTGTTTACCCGCAAAACGGTACATTTGAATTTGTTCATGATTTCTAGACAAGTGAATTAATTTGATCCAAAAAGTAACAAAATAAATGATGAAATATAAAGTACTTAGCCTTATAATGCAGATAAAATGACAGAGCTGACGAGTCCGGGAACAGGGTTTCCGGGCACAATAATGATGAGATCAAAAAGCGAGAAAGCACAATGGTACTTAAATTCTGTATAGAATGTAGTACAAGTTAGCCAGAAAATTCATGTCACTTACAATGATTATTGAGCTTATTATTTATAGCTATGAAGAAGGTACTAGGGTCGTGCCCTTCTTTAATGTCAATTATGAGGAGCATTGACGGAGACATAACGGTGAACATAAATGCCAAATTCTCTGTAACGGGCCGTTGCTCTTAATGTTGTGGAATATTCCTCATTGAATGCTACCGGGCGCAGAGTATTCAATGCCTTCATGATCGTTATCTTTTCCGGTAACATACGGGATAACTGCGTCCAATTTCGTCCTCCCGGTTTAGGTTCCACGTGTCCTCTTCTTGGGTGGCCACGTACCATAACATATTTTATCCAATACAATTATAACGCGAGAAAGAGAGAAAACGTTCCCCTAACATTAGATACATATGATTAGTTATAAATCATTTATTCCAGTAATGAGTTGCAACATAAAGCCAAGCTAGTAAATTCTTATAGTTGGATAATAATTATGATGTCATAATTAAACACTAATTAGGTGACCATAATTGTAGATATTGATGGATGCTAATCATATAATTTACACAAAATAGAGATAAAAATGTTAAGAAAGTGTAGAAATTTGACTTGGAAGAAATTGGTGGAGATGAATTCGACAGTGTAAAAATTCTACATTATTCAATTCTAACTTGGCCAATGTCCTTCTCTTTAGACTAATTCTAAATTTAGTCATTCCTGCTCTGTCCATATTATCTTCTATATTACCATATTAAGCTTATTATAGGAAAATATTTGTTATATGTTATTATTATTATTTTATATTTTATATATATAAAACTTATTTTTCACTTTCACATTTATTTTATTTTGCTATATTGAGGATATGATTTGAACTTAAAGAAAGAAGTAAAAATTCTTATAGTTGATCCAACTCATTTGGGGACGAACAACTTGTTTGGATGGTTGTTACATATCGTTTCATAATGTATCGTATCGTATTATATTGTATTGTACTTTATCGTTTGATGAATACAATGTTTGGATAGATTATATCGTTTGCCGTTGTTTCATGATATCATGCACCAGCAATATGAAGAATAAACTTGCACTATTATAAAGAAAAATTATGATACGGGGTAAAATTATTATATAAAAAGGTATGATAAATGATGAAATAAAATTATTAATAATAATGAAGGGTGAGATGAGAGAAAGAGACAAGATAACGACGCCACCAGCGGTCGTTACATAAAGTGGCACATTTCGTTGTTACGTAATGACGGACTTAACGATACGATATTATAGACAATAAATTGCGTCGAGAAAATAAAATCAAGACCGAAAATAGCGCAACAATCGTAGTATTTTATTTCAAATATTTGAGTGTTACAATCTCTATGAATCCTCTGATTCTACTTTTCAACAATTCAAGGGCCTTTGAGGTTGGTCTTGAATTTGATTTATCCGTCGCGAACGCTTTGATTGTTGCCACGAATTTTATCACGAAAAAATAGCCTTGATCTTGAATGCCTTGCATTTGATTTGACTTCGTTCTTGATTTTGACTACTTGAATTTTGTGTTGAAATGCTTGGATGCTTGAACACTTGCAGTTTGCAGAGAATTGTGGACTTTGATCCACGAGGTGTCTTCTTGTTATAACTTCTAGTGTCTTTTCTAGGTTATGAAGACACCCTTTTATAGTTGTGGAAGGGAAGAGTTATGATAAGAGCAAACTCTTTCCGACCAATCAAATTGAAGTGTGACATGACCGCATTTGATTGGTCAGAACATGTCACTTGCACATGTGGCGTGATTTCATTGGCCTTTTAATGTGACTTGGCATGCCTCGTCATTTTGACACGTGGCATGATCCTATTGGTTCTTCCACTTGACTTGGCGCGCCATGTCATTTGACACGTGGCACCAAACTGGGCCTCTAGCAAGATGACATCTTGGGCTTAATGAAGTGGGCTCATCACTTTAGCCCAATTAAATGGGTTAGCCCAATGGATTAAGACTTATTTATTTAATTTATATTTATTGGACTTATATAATTAATCCAATTATATTAGCTCAATAAATTTATTTGAACTAATATATCTTGAATTTAAAATATAGTCCAAATTATTTTACGAATTTAATTTCAAAAAAATTTATATGTCTACAAATGCCCCCATTCAAGACTTGTTGAGGTATAGACATGTCGCACTAAATACAAGAATTGAAGTATTACGACACCAAATAGGATGACTTTGGGCCCCAAATTTATTAGCCTAGGCAATTTGTCTGTAATGAAAAGAACCTGACAGTTGTTTGAAATGATTCTTCTTTTGCTTAAAATAGAAATGCATTTTCTTTATGAAGACAAAGAAAAGCCACGTAAGCTTGAAACTTTGGCATTTGAACTTCAACTTTGCCAATGATAATCACATTTGCTAACTGGAACAATGATTGCACGTGACCACTTTTTTTTGCATTTGAAATTCTTACTTATTAACCTTTGGAGTCACATACAGATACTCCTTTATCACATAGTTTAATGTAGAACATTTTGTAGTTCGACTCTAAACCAAATTGCTTTGGTCGATTTCTATTCAAACACGGATTAATCAAGCTACGGAGTCCATATCGGAAACAGCCGCCGCCTTTAACATGATCCCACATCGGATCAAACTTCTTTATGCCATCCTTTTGACCCCTATATATACCATACATCATTCAATTTCAGTACTAATTCCAGCGTTTGTAAATTATTTTGAGTCTACTTTTAATGATTTGGAGGCATTGACGCGAAGGTAATTTTTTCTTTTTTTCTTGTGCTTTCTTTTTTGTTTTACTCTGTTGTCTCTTTTTTTACTTTTTAGAAGTAACTTCGTAAAACTGCAAAGTTATTTATAAGTTCAAGGCGAAAACCTTTAAAAGTTCACGATGAAAACTTTTTAAATTTGTGACGGAAACCCATAAAAGTTCGTGATGAAGACCTTTAAAATTTGTGGGGAAGATCCATAAAAACTCGCGCAAAGATCCTTAAAAGCTCGTGGTCAAGATCTTTAAAAGTCCACAGTAAAGACCTTTAAAAGTTTGCGGTGGAGACCTTTAAAAGCACGCGATGAAGACTTTTAAAAATTCGTAGCGAATACCCTTAAAAGTTCGCATAAATATCCTTAAAAGCTCGTGGTCAAGATCTTTAAAAGTTCATAGTGAAGACCTTTAAAAGTTCGCGGTAAAGACCTTTAAAAGCACGCGATGAAGACTTTTAAAAATTCGTGGCGAAGACCCTTAAAAGTTCGCATAAATATCCTTAAAAGCTCGTGGTCAAGATCTTTAAAAGTTCATAGTGAAAACCTTTAAAATTCGTAGTAGAAATCTTTAAAAAAATCAGCAGTAGGGACTCTTTAAAGTTCGTCACGAACACCTT
This sequence comes from Nicotiana tabacum, assembly GCF_000715075.1. NCBI lineage: Eukaryota > Viridiplantae > Streptophyta > Magnoliopsida > Solanales > Solanaceae > Nicotiana > Nicotiana tabacum. The sequence continues at coordinate 71,712,086 of NC_134103.1, forward strand.
CACAAACACCTTTAAAAGTTCGAAACATACGCCTTTTAAAAGTTCGGAACGAAAACCTTAAAAATCCGAATGCCTTTAAAAGTTCGAGACAAATACCTTTAAAAGTTCGCAACGAAAACCTTTAAAAATTTGAATGCCTTTAAAAATTCGAGACGAACACCTATAAAAGTCCGCAACGAGAACCTTTAAAAAAAACACCTTCAGAATTGTCCCGGACAATATTTTAAAACCAACTTTATATTGCACCAAGCTGGCAATTTCAGATTTACGCAATCTTATCAAAATATTCGTATCTTGGTATAGAAATATCGAAATTATGAACCGTTTGATTTTTTGAAAACTAGACTTCAAAATCTAAAAACATGTCCAAAAAGTCGGATTTAATACCTTAAGGATAGTTTCAGATAATATTTCGAAATCAACTTAAAATTTCGATTTGCTGACGATTTCAAACTTGCGTGACTTCACCAAAACTCTTATATCTTGATGTAGGAATGTTGAAATCGTGAACCGTTTGATTTTATGAAAAACAGACTTCAATATCTAAGACATATCCAAAATTTGGAATTAAAAGTTTTGATTATCGCCCCAGATATTATTTTGAATCTAACTTTAGATTCCGACATTTTGATAGTTTCAGATTTGCGCAGCTTCACCAAAAAATTTATTTCTTGGTGTGAAAATGTCAAAATCATGAACCGCTTGATTTTATGGAAAATAGTCGTCAAGAGATAAGATATATCCAAAATTCGGATTGAATGGATTAACAGAAAAATGGTATCTCAGCTCGATTTTCAAGTGCTGATTGAATGGATTACATTTCATCGTACTTCATTCGAATAACGATTGGGGCACTATGTATCTTTTGAACTTATGCGACTGAACTTAGAATAAAACTGTAAGCTGCCTACGTACCTCTGTGAAGAGGATCAAGTCGTATCATAGTTCAGAATAGGTAGATTTTTCTTTATGTCCTAACTTTTGCCTAGACCGCCTCTTTCTAGTTTTTCAACCTAGCATTTTTTTTATGCCCTAACTTTTGCCTAGTCCGTCTCTTTCGAGATTTTCAACCTAGCTGGCTCTTTTTTTTCTTGGTGGGACGTACACAGTATAGACTCATGCGGTCCAGGAGTGTAGGAACGTGCAGTTTAAGCTCATGCATCAAGGAGCGTTGTAACTTCAAGGATAATACTTCTTCAAAAACATGCCATTGATAGGGATGATTCTCATGGCATCTGCATCAACCAGCTTGTAAGCCCCACTTGAATAAGCTTCTTGCACGACATATGGCCTATCCCATTTTGAAGTGAACTTCCCTACAGGTTTATGGGAAGTAATAATGGGTCTTCTTATGTTAAGGACTTGATCTCCTACTTGAAAGGATCTTGGGCGAACTCTTTTATTGAAGGCGCGAGACAATCGGGCTTGATAACATTCAAGAATCTGTTGAGCTTCCAACCTTTTCTCATCAAGAGCCTCCAACTCTGCTAATCAAAGTCGAGCATTTTCTTCATCAGTGATGCCTTCTTGAATAGCTAATTGTAATGAAGGTATTTTACACTCGAGTGGCAAGACGGCTTCAACTCCATAAACGAGTGCATAAGGGGTCGCTTGTGTTGGCGTGCGATGAGTTGTCCTATATGCCCACAGAGCTTCCTCCATATAGTCATGCCAATCCCGTTTGGATTTGGAGACGACTTTCTTTAAAAAGTTGCATAGAGTCTTGTTGAATGCCTCGGCTAGACCATTGGCGGCAACATTGTACATAGAAGAGTTACGCTGCTTTGAGCCAAAGAGTTCACAAATATTGTTAATCAACCTATTGTCGAACAGTTTGCCATTATCCGTTATTATGTAACGAGGAATGCCAAAGCGATAGATAATGTTTACTTAGATGAAACTTGCAATATTTTCCTTCTTTACTTCCTTAAGAGCAACAACTTCAGCCCATTTTGAGAAGTAGTCAGTTGCAGCCAAGATGCATAGGTGCCCACCAGAGGACTTTGGCAGTGGTCCAACAACATCCAATCCCCAAGCATCAAACGGCCAGGATGCAACAGTCAGGTGCAACACTTCAGGAGGTTGATGAATAAAATTCGCATGAAATTGACAAGCCTTGCGTCTTCGAGCGTAGTCCAAGCAATCTTTTACCATCGTTGGCCAATAATATCCCATCCTTTTTATATGGAAGTGAAGCTTTGGTCCAGACTGGTTTGACCCACATACCCCAGAATGTGCCTCTTGCAAAGCTTGGAGTGCTTCTTCTTCCCCTAAGCATCGCAAGAGTACTCCCTCAAATGACCTTCTCTATAAAGTATCTTTGTAGTAAAGGAAGCGAGGTGCACAACGACGGATTTCAGTCCTTCTCCTCGGATTTTCTAGAAGCATCTTACAGCTTAAGTAGTCGATAATAGGTTGTCGCCATTCTTCTTTCTCGATTTCAGAAACAACGACAAGATGTTTGAGTTCATTTCCTTCACCTTCAACCTCATTTGGCGGCGGTACTACCCATATTTGGCAGACAGTAACTTGCACTTGATCAGGCAGGGTTAACGATGAAGTTAGGGAAGCTAAAGTATTAGCCTTCTTATTTTCTTTCCTTGGCACATGTTGAATAGTCACGTCACCGACCCATCCCATTAACGTTTTAGTATAATCATGATATGAGCGTAGTTCAGGTTTCTTGACCTTGTAACTACCTAAAAGTTGGTTGATCACCAACTGAGAGTCACCAAAGACTTGCAATTGCAACTGCTTCATTTCAACATCCATTTTAAGCCCACGTATTAGTGCTTGATACTCAGCGACGTTGTTAGAGCAGAGTTGCGTCAACGTAAAAGAGTAGGGAAGAACTTCACCTTCAGAAGTGAAAAATACTACACCAGCACCAGCTCCTCCGCAATGTGCAGTGCCATCAAAGTACATCTTCCATGGAGGTTAAACTTCAATGACCATTGCGTCCTCATCAGGTAGTTTGTCAGTTAGCTCCCAATCATCAGGTGTAGGGTGATGTGCCAAGAAGTCTGCCAATGCTTGTCCTTTTACAGCCTTTTGAGGGATGTACAAAATCTCGAATTGTTGAAATTGGAGATACCATCTCACTAGTCGATCACTAAGAATAGGTTTTGACATCACGAACTTGATGGGATTTGCTTTAGAAACAAGACGAACAACATGAGCTTGAAAGTAGTGCTTTAACTTTTGAATTGAGAAGACTAGCGCCAAACACAACTTTTTAATTGGCGAATAATTCAGCTCATTTGGTGTCATCATCTTGCTCAAGTAGTAAAGAGAGTTTTCTTTTCCCTCACTATTTTCTTGGGCCAATAGCGCTCCAACATACCTTTCTTGTGCTGAAATATATAGTATCAGCAGCTTTCCAAGTATAGGGGCTGCTAAAACCGGAGGCTTCATCAAGTAGGATTTAATGCTCTCAAAGGCATTGCTACACGCTTGGTCCCATTTGAACGGGACACCTTTCTTCATAAGGCAACTGAATGGTTGGCACCTCCCAGCTAGGTTTGAGATGAATCTCCTAAGGTACACTAATTTTCCTTGCAGACTTTTCAATTCGTGAATATCCCGAGGCTCAGGCATTTTCAAAATTGCATCTACTTTGGCTTGATCAATTTCAATCCCTCGATGTCGGACAATGAAACCAAGGAACTTTCCGGAAGTAACTCCAAAGGCGCATTTCAATGGATTCATCCTAAGTTGGTACCTCCGGAGCAACTCAAACACCATTCTCAAGTCTTTCAAGTAGTCGCCCCTCTTTCTTGATTTTACCACCAAGTCATCCATATAGAATTTGATATTTTTGTGGAGAAGGTCGTCAAAAATATTCTGCATATCCCTTTGATAAGTAGCACCAGCGTTCTTCAAGCCAAATGGCATTACCCTGTAGCAATAAGTACCCTTGGGGGTGCGGAATGCAGTAAGCTCTTCATCTTTTGGTGCCATGCGAATTTGGTTATAGCTCGACGAACCATCCATAAACGACATTTCCTCATACCCAGTAGTAGCATCGATTATCATATCTGGAATAGGAAGCGGGAATTCATCTTTGGGACACGCATTGTTGAGATCCCTGAAGTCGACGCACACTCGAATCTGGCCATTCTTCTTCCTTATAGGGACAATACTTGAGACCCATGTTGGGTATTTAACTTCACGAATAAAGACAGCTTCGATGAGTTTGGTAACTTCGATTTTAATCAAGGGAACCAAGTCTGACCTAAAGCGCCTTTAGGCTTGTTTAACAGGGCGAGCACCATTCTTGATGGCAAGGTGATGGACTGATACTTTCAGGTCCAAGAAAGGCATCTCTTTGTATCTCCAAGCAAAGACATCCCTTAATTCCTTGAGCAACTCAATATAAGTGCCTTCTTCATCCACTTCTAGTAAAGCACTTAGGTAGGTGGGTCTTAGTTCTTCATCGGTGCCAAGGTTAACTTCTTTTAAGGCATCAACTGTAGTCTTCACTCTTTCTTGAAGTTTAGGTGGAGCATCTTTGGCATCTTCATCTTCTTGAGGGTCCCCATCGTTGAAGGATATATGATAACATGGTGAAACATCGTCCAATTTCTCGTCATCCTCCATTAGAGATAAAACATCATGCTCGCTTTGTGCAATAATATGATACAAAGAACCCACACTTTCTTCGTCTTCGTCACGTTCTTTAGTGTAGACCACAGTGTATGGCTTCACCTTCAGTACCTCATCACAAGAAACCATGCCTTTTGTTTGTTGCTTCATTCTAGAAGGAACCAGACTTTGAAAATCTTTAGATATCTTTTGAATTTTGGGCAAAGCGACTGTTTTTGTATTTCGATAATTTCTCTGGAACTTATTCCCCTTCTTTAATGGATCTCTCAAATACAGAAGTTCTCACAGTTGATTTTCCAAGTCGATCAAAGACAAAAGGCCTGTTAGAAGCGTCATATTCGTCTTCTACAGTGATATAATTGTTGCTCTCCCTTCTTATGGAGATGCGCACTGGTGACGGTTACTTATATCCCAAACATTCACGTGGTTGCCACGTCGCATCTTCTGATGTGAGCTTCCCTAACTTTGATGGCTCATTGGGATTGTATTCAGCTTTTGCAAATAGCCTGTAAGCATTAGGATCAAAAACTTCATATGTTCGCTTTGTAGGGAGTGCCACATTCTGCAAACGATTTTGGGCTACAAACCCTGCAAGTGGCTTGGATGACAACTTTACTGCCTCAATTCATTTTACCGGAAGAGTTAACTCCTTTAGCATGTTAGTTTGGAGATTAGATGATTCGCCTTCATCTTTCTTTCTTTTAGGGACATATTGGAGTGCAGGACTTACTTTCTTGCCATAAGACGCAGCATCCCCTCTATGAGATTTATTCTTGTTGGGTTGTACCTCCTCAGTAACAGCTTTGGCTCTACCAGCAATCACCTCAGCTCTTTTAGTTGTGGGCTCGTCATTCTTGCTTTTCATGCAATCATCAACTTTTAGCTCCTTCATAATGCGGTTCTTCAAGTAAAAATTTGCATCGGCGAAGTGTGACTCAGCCTCGGTGAATGGCTCATCATCTGCAACTATCTTCTTCTCGACTTCACCCTCGCAGTACTTCAAACATTGATGGTAGGTAGATGGAACCACTTTATTCTCATGTATCCAAGGCCTTCCGAGAAAGACGTTGTATAAAGTCTTTGCATCGATCACACGCAGCCATGCACTTGATTGCATATCTTCAATGGTGATTCCCAACCTGATCGCACCTATGGCTCTTTGCCCCCTTGGTTGAATCCTTGGATCATCACACGACTTTCTGAGAGTTCGTTCATGGGAATACCAAGTTCTTTCATAGTGCGAATTGGCAAAATGTTCACTGAGGATCCTCCATCAACCAAAATTCGATTTACCCTTTCATCACACATATAGCCAACCGGGTACAATGGGTGGTTATGAAGAGTGTCACTGTCACGACCCAATTTCTCCCTCCATGAACCGCCGTGACGGCACCTAGTCTCTACGACTAGGTAAGCCTAACACTTTTGCGGGAGTGAAACTAAAGCATGGACATTAACTACTGACAGTAACAAATATCTAATAAGCAACTAAATGCCACTCGGCATGTATAATTATCACCTCTGAAAATGTACAAAATAATTTTCCAAAACCCAGAATACCGTAAGTCACAAGCTACTAAGAAGTTTTAACCGTTCTATACATTATTTCTACAGAAAGAAGGAAAAATGAACATAGGGGGATAGAGGGGGACTCCGAGGATCTACGGGCGCGAGTAGATGTACCTTGAAGTCTCTCTAATAAGCAGCAACGACTGCAACTAGTGATGAGGCTGGTAAGATGAACCTAGATGCACACGAAAAATATGTGCAGGAAAGGGCGTGAGTACACCATAACGGTACCCAGTAAGTGCCAAGCCTAACCTCAGTCAAGTAGTGACGAGATCAGGTCAGGGCCCTACTGGTATAAATATAATGAAATAAGACAGAATGAAATATCGCAGAAAAATAAATACGGAAATTTAACAGGAATAGAATCAATGAAAGACAACATCTCAAAACACAATGATAACAACAGGGGATCTCCCGAGATACCATCTCGTAGTCCCAAATGTAAATGTGCATGGGGTCTCTCGGAATACCGTTCCGTAGTCCCAAAATAAATATGCTACGGGATCTCTCGGAATACCGTTACGTAGTCCCAAAATAAATATGTTGAGCAGGGGGATCTCCCGGAATACCATTGCGTAGTCCCAAAGTAAATATGCAGTACAGGGGGATCTTCCGGAATACCGTTCCGTAGTCCCAAAGTAAATATGCAGCGCAACCAACCGAAATAACAATTATAGAAAGAAATCCTACATTTTAGACTAAGTTCAAGTCAAGGAAAACAGGACATTTCACTAAACATGCTGCACAAAGTTCAAATAGGTAGTTAAATAAGTAGGCATGATGTTCTAGCCTAAACATGATAGTTACATATGCTAGTGTTTCAAATAAGGAGAAAACAAGTTATGACTTAGTGAAAAACGGAGTTTTACAACAAATAGCCCGTGTACGTATTCATCACCTCACGTACACGACGCTCACATATCAAACAGTACCAAATCCTAAGGGTAGTTCCCCCACACAAGGTTAGGCAAGCCACTTACCTCGAACCAAGCTCAATCAATAAGTCACAATGCCTTTCTCTCGAATATCCGGCTCCAAGTGGTCCAAATCTAGCCAAAATCAAATACATAGCATAAATATAACTACAAGAAACTAATCTAGCTAATGAAATCAAAGCTAACGCAAGAAATTGAAAAATCGCTCAAAAAGCCTTCCCCGGCCCACGTCTCGGAATTGGGTAAAAGTTACCAATTAAGAACACACATTCGCTCACGAGATCACTCGTACCAAAATTATCCAAATCCGATGTCTAAATCCCACTCAACACTCAAAAATTCGGTTGGGTAATGTTTCCCCCATTCTTCCAACTTTCTCACTCAAATTCCTTAATTAAATGGAGAAAACGACCATAGATTAATGAAATACAACCAAAAACAAGTTAAAAATCGTTACCCCAAAGCTTTCTCTAAAAATCCCTCAAGAAATCTCCTTCTCCCGAGCTCAAAAATCAAATTTGTGAAAATGAACCTCAACCCTCGATTCTGCCCCTTTTCTGCCCAGTGATCTTCCCATTTGCGGGCTATGGGTCGCACCTACGACGCCGCATATGTGGAAAATACCTCGCAGGTGTGTAAATCACTTAAGATGGCTGGGTCAGCATCTGCGCCAGTAGGGGCCGCACCTGCGCATGCACGCCTGCGGAACACTGTCCGCTTTTGTGGTCTTCCTTCGCGCCTGCGAATCCTTGGGCGCATTTGCGGGCATCACAAATGCGGAAATTCCTCACACGTGCGACCCATGGTCAAGCCTACGAATTCCGCATCTGCGCCTATTCCTCCGCACGTGCGAGCCCGCACCTGTAGGATCCCCCCTGCAGGTGCGAAACACCAGAACCAGCAAAAACTCAACAACTTCCCTAAGTCCAAAATTCATCCGTTAAGCATCCGAAACACACCCGAGACCCCCGGGACCTTAACCAAACATACCAACCAATCCTAAAACACCATAAGAAATTAGTCGACCTCAAATCACATCAAACAACGCTAAAATCACGAATCACCCTCCAATTCAAACTTAAAGAACTTGAAACTTCCAAATTCGACAACCGATGCCGAAACCAACCAAACCACGTCCGATTGACCTCAAATTTTGCACACAAGTCATATTCAACAATACGGACCTACTCCAACTTCCAGAATCGGAATCCGACCCCGATATCAAAAATTTCACTACCAGCCCAAAACTCCAAAAATTTGACTTTCGCCATTTCAAGCCTAAATGATCTACAGACCTCCAAAACACAATCCGGACATGCTCATAAGACCAAAATCACACAACGAAGCTAACGGAATTGACGAAATTCCATTCTAGAGTAGTCTTCACACAGTTCCGACTACGGTGCCAATCCTAAGGCTTAAACCTCTATTTAGGGACTAAGTGTCCCAAAACACCCGAAAAAACCCAAAACAAAACCTCCCGGCAAGTCACAATAGCAGAAAAAGATGTGGGAGAAGCAGTTAATAGGGTATCGAGGCTATAACTTTCAAGACGACCGGGCGGGTCATCATATCCTCCCCCTCTTGAAACAATCGTTCGTCCTCGAACGAGTATAGAGACATACCTAAAGCGGTTAAAAGATGAGGATAACGATTGCGCATATCATGCTCGGTCTCCCAAGTCGCCTCCTCGACCGGCTGACCCCTCCACTGAACATTTATTGATGCAATATTCTTTGACCTCAGCTTCCTACCTGTCCAAAATGGCCACTGGCTCCTCAATGTAGGATAGATCCTTGTCCAATAGGACTGAGCTGAAATCCAACACATGAGACGGATCTCCATGATACCTCTGGAGCATCGAAACATGAAATACCAGATGAACACTTGCTAGGCTGGGAGGTAAGGCAAGCTCATAAGCAACCTCCACAACTCGCCGCAACACCTCAAATGGGCCAATAAACCTTGGGCTCAGCTTGCCCCTCTTTTCGAACCTCATAACGCCCTTTATAGGCGAAACCCGAAGCAGGACCCGCTCTCCCACCATGAATGCAACATCCCGAACCTTCCGGTCCGCATAGCTCTTCTATCTGGACTGGGTTGTGTGAAGTCTGTCCTGTATCACCTTCACCTTGTCAAAGGCATCCTGAACCAAGTCCATACCCAATAATCTGGCCTCGCCCTGCTCGAACCAACCCACTGGGGACCGACACCATCTACCATACAGAGCCCCATACGGTGCCATCTGAATGCTGGACTGATAACTGTTGTTGTAGGAAAACTCCACAAATGGCAAGAACTAATCAAAAGAACCTCCAAACTCCATCACACACGCACAGAGCATATCCTCAAGAATCTGAATAGTACGCTCGGACTGCCCGTCTGTCTGAGGGTGAAAAGCTGTGCTTAACTCCACCCAAGTACCCAACTCATGATGTACGGCTTTCTAGAACCGCAATGTAAACTCTGTGCCCCTGTCAGAGATGATAGATACCGGCATGCCATGAAGTATGATAATCTCTCGAATATAAACTCGAGCCAGCTACTCGGAAGAAAAGGTAGTCATCACCGGAATGAAATGAGCTGACTTGGTCAGCCTGTCCACAATCACTCAAACTGCATCAAATTTCCACTGAGTCCGTGGGAGTCCAACAACGAAGTCCATAGTGATCCGCTCCCATTTTCACTCCGGAATCTCTATCTTCTGAACAACCCACCCGGTCGCTGATGCTCATACTTCAGTTGCTGGCAATTTAGACATCTAGCCACATACTCTACTATGTTCTTCTTCATCCTTCTCCACCAATAATGCTGTATCAGGTCCTGATACATCTTCGTGGCACCCGGGTGAATGGAGTACCGCAAGCTGTGAGCCTCCTAGAGAATAAACTCACGCAACCCGTCCACATTGGGCACACATACCCTGCCCTGCATCCTCAATGCACCATCCTCCCCAATAATGACCTCCTTAGCATCATCGTGCTGGACCGTGTCCTTAAGGACAAGCAGATAGGGGTCATCATACTGACGCTCCCTGATACGATCATAAAGAGAAGACCGAGAGACCACACAAGCTAATACTCGACTTGGCTCAGAAATATCCAATCTCACAAACTGGCTGGCTAAGGCCTGAACATCTAATGCCATAGGCCTCTCTGCTACTGGTAGATATGCTAAAATCCCCAAACTCTCTGCCCGGTGACTCAAAGCATCGGCCACCACATTGGCCTTCCCCGGATGGTACAAAATAGTGATGTCATAATCCTTAAGAAGCTCTAACCACCTCCTCTGACGCAAATTAAGATTCTTCCACTTGAATAGATGCTGCAAACTCTGGTGATCAGTGTAGATTTCACAAGGAACGCCGTACAAATAGTGCCTCCAAAATTTCAAGGCATGAATAATAGCTGCTAGCTCAAGGTCGTGGACAAGATAATTCTTTTCATGCACCTTCAGTTGTCTGGACGCGTAGGCAATCACCCTACGGTCCTGCATCAACACCGCGCCGAGGCCAACTCACGACGCATCACAATAAACTGTATAACACAACGAACCTGAAAGTAATACCAATACTGGGGTTGTGGTCAAAGCTGTCTTGAGCTTCTGAAAGCTCTCCTCACACTCCTCTGTCCACCTGAACGGAGCACCCTTCTGGGTCAGCCTGGTCATAGGTGCTGCAATAGAAGAAAATCCCTCAACAAACCGCCCTGCCAACCCAAGAAAACTCCGGATCTCTGCAGCTGAGGACGGTCTGGGCCAACTCTGCACTGCTTCCACCTTCTTCGAATCCACCTTGATCCCCTCACTTGACACAATATGACCCAAAAATGCCACGAAATCTAACCAGAACTCGCATTTTGAGAACTTTGAATACAACTTTCTTTCTCTCAAAGTCTGAAGCATCGTCCTCAGGTGCTGCTCATGATCCTCCTGAGTCCAGCAATACACTAGAATGTCATCAATGAATAAGATGATGAAAGAATTAATATAGGGCCGGAACACACTGTGCATCAAATGCATAAAGGCTACTGGGGCATTGGTCAGCCCAAATGACATCACAAGGAACTCGTAATGGCCATACTGAGTCCTGAAAGCAGTCTTCATGATATCTGGCTCCCGAATCTTCAACCGATGTTAACCTGAATGCAAGTCAATCTTGGAAAATACTTTGGCACCCTGTAGCTGATCAAATAGGTCATTAATACGAGGCAAGGGATACATGTTCTTCACTATGACTTTGTTCAACTGGAGATAATCAATACACATACGCATAGAACCATATTTTTTATTCACAAACAACACAGGAGCACCCCAAGGTGACACACTGGGCAGAATGAAGCCCTTATCAAGTAACTCCTTCAACTCAGGATGAGCCATATGGTATGGAGGAATAGAGATGGGCTAAGTGCCCGACAAAAAATCAATGCCGAAAACAGACTGGAACAATACTTGTAATGATAGAGTTGGAAGAAACTGCCTCTATATGAGCCAGAAGAGCATAATACCTGGCCTGGGGCACGAGCTCCAGAATAAGAACCAGTCTCTCGAGACCTCTTGGCCTCTCTCTTCTCTCGGTCCCGGACAAGCATGCCCTCCAATCTCCTAGCAATACTCACAACCTGCTGGTAAGGAATATCCATCTCCAGCTCCCTGGCCATACTAATCCTGATACTGGGGTGGAGTCCCTCAATAAATCGTCGAACCTTCTCTCGAACTGTGGCAACCAAGGCCGGTGCATATCGGGCCAAATCACTGAAGCGGACTGCATACTCTGACACAGTCATAGCACCCTGGCGCAGCTGCTCAAACTCCACGCGCCATGAGTCCCAGAAACTCTGAAAGACATACTCTCTCAAAAATATGTCCGGGAACTGAGTCCAGGCAAGTGCAACTGCCTCATCCGGACTGCTACACCCATAGTACAGAGAGTACGATGACACTCCTCCAGAAAACCCTGAGCTTCATCTGTAGCCAATCCGCCGAAAGTAGGTGGGTGGTACTTCTAGTACCTCTCAAGTCTCAGTTGCTCCGCCTCAGGAGCTGTTGTCCTAGTCTCATGCTGAACCGGGGCTACCACCGGCATAGGAATGAACTCTGGGGCCTGATCAACCTGGACCCTCTGCTCAGGAGTGTGGGCTGCGGGAGTCTGTGCCCCTCCCCCGGCCTGAGATGTGGCGGGAGCTAACAGAATCAATCCAGCCTGAGCTAAGGTGCTGAACATGCTCACGAACTGGGCTAGAGTCTCCTGGAGGGCTGGTGCAGCAATAGGAACCTCTGGTGCCTGCCCTCTAGCTAGAACTGCTGGGGGCTCCTCAATCGGAGCTCGCGCAGGTGCTCTGGCTGCACCGCGTGGCCGTACTCTACCCCGGCCCCAGCCTCTACCGGCTCTAGCAGGGAGCGTGGGTGCCTGGTCATGAGATCCTCCGGTACGGGTCCTCACTATCTGCGGGAAAGAAAAGAATAGAGAATTTTTAGAATTTGATGCCAATAACTCGCACGACAAGGAATCAAAGAAGTATGTTTGTTTCTAACAGTTCCATAGCCTCCTGAAGATAGGTACAGACGTCTCTGCACCGATCCGCAAGACTCTAATAAACTGTCTTGTGACTCAAGACTCCTATAAACCTAGAGTTCTGATACCAACTTGTCACGACCCAATTTCTCCCTCCGTGAACCGTCGTGATGGCACCTAGTCTCTACGACTAGGTAAGCCTAACACTTTTGCGGAAGTGAAACAAAAGCATGAACATTAACTACTGACAGTAACAAATATCTAATAAGCAACTAATTGCCATTCGGCATATACAATTATCACCTCTAAAAATATAAAAAACAATTTCCCAAAACCCAGAATACCGTAAGTCACAAGCTACTAAGAAGTTTTAACCGTTCTATGCATCATTTCTACAGAAATAAGGAAAATGAACATAGGGGGATAGAGGGGGACTCCGAGGATCTGCAGGCATAAGCAGATATACCTTGAAGTCTCCAAAAGGCAGCAGCGACTGCAACTAGTGATAAGGCTGGTAAGATGAACCTGGATCTACACACGAAAAACATGTGCAGGAAAGGGCGTGAGTACACCACAACGGTACCCAGTAAGTGCCAAGCCTATCCTCGATCGAGTAGTGACGAGATCAGGTCAGGGCCCTACTGGTATAAATATAATGAAATAAGACAGAATGAAATATCGCAGAAAAATAAATACGGAAATTTAACAGGAATAGAATCAATGAAAGACAACAGATCAAAACACAGTGATAACAACAGGGGATCTCCCGAGATACCGTCTTGTAGTTCCAAACGTAAATGTATAAGGGGATCTCCTGGAATACCGTTCCATAGTCCCAAAATAAATATGTTGGGGGATCTCTCGGAATACCGTTACGTAGTCCTAAAATAAATATGCTGAGCAGGGGGATCTCCCGGGATGCAGTTCCTTAGTCCCAAAGTAAATATGCAGTACAGGGAGATCTCCCGGAATACCTTTCCGTAGTCCCAAAGTAAATATGCAGCACAACCAACCGAAATAACAATTACAGCAAGAAATCCTATATTTTAGACTAAGTTCAAGTCAAGGAAAATAGGAGATTTCACTAAACATGCTGCACAGAGTTCAAATAGACAGTTAAACAAGTAGGCATGTTGTTCTAGCCTAAACAGGATAGTTACATATGCTAGTGTATTTCAAATAAGGAGAAAACAAGTTATGACTTAGTGAAAAATTGAGTTTTACAACAAATAGCCCGTGTACGTACTCGTCACCTCACGTACACGGCGCTCACATATCAAACATTACCAAATCCTAAGGGGAGTTCTCCCACACAAGGTTAGACAAGCCACTTACCTTGAACCAAACTCAATCAATCAGTCATATGTCTTTCCCACGAATATCCGGCTCCGAGTGGCCCAAATCTAGCCAAAATCAATTACATAGCATAAATATAACTACAAGAAGATCTAATGAAATCAAAGCTAACGCATGAAATTGAAAAATCGCTCAAAAAGCCTCCCCGGGCCCACGTCTCGGAATCGGATAAAAGTTACCAATTAAGAACACACATTCGCTCACGAGATCACTCGTACCATTTTAATTATCTAAATCCGATGTCTAAATCCCACTCAGTACTCAGAAATTCGGTTGGGGAATATTTTCCCTATTCTCCCAACTTTCTCACTCAAATTCCTTGATTAAATGGAGAAAACGTACCATAGATTAATGAAATACAACAAAAAACAACTTAGGAATCGTTACCCCAAAGCTTTCTCTGAAAATCCCTCAAGAAATCGCCTTCTCTCGAGATCAAAAATCAAATTTGTGAATATGAACCTCAACCCTCGATTCTGCCCCTTTTCTGCCCAGCGATCTTCGCACTTGCGGGCCATGGGTCGCACCTGCGATGCCGCATCTGCGGAAAATCCCTCGCAGGTGCGGAAATCACTTAAGATGGCTGGGTCCGCATCTGCGGCAGTGGGGGACGCACATGCGCGCCTGCGGAACACTGTCTACTTCTACGGTCATCCTTCGCGCCTGCGAATCCTTGGACGCATCTGCGGGCATTGCAGATGCATAAATTCCTCGCACCTGCGACCACTAGTCAAATCTCCAAATTCTGCATCTGTGCCTGTTCCTCCGCACGTGCGAGCCCGAACCTGTGGTCTCCCCCCGCAGGTGCGAAACACCAGAACCAGCAAAAACTCAGCAATTTCCCTAAGTCAAAAATTCATCCTTTAAGCATTCGAAACACACCCGAGACCCCCGGGACCTTAACCAAACATACCAACCAATCCTAAAACACCATACAAACTTAATAAAGCCCCCAAATCATATCAAACAACGCTAAAATTACGAATCACCCTCCAATTCGAACTTAAAGAACTTGAAACTTACAAATTCGACAACAGATGCCGAAACCAACCAAACCACGTCCGATTGACCTCAAATTTTGCACAAAAGTCATATTCAACACTAAGGACCTACTTCAACTTCCGGAATTAGAATCTGACCCCGATATCAAAAATTCAACTACCGGCCCAAAACTCCAAATATTCGACTTTCGCCATTTCAAACCTAAATGAGCTACGGACCTCCAAAACACAATCCGGACACGCCCCTAATCCCAAAATCACACAACAAAGCTAACAAAATCGACTAAATTCCATTTCAGGGTCGTCTTCACATAGTTCCGACTACGGTGCTAATCCTAAGGTTTAAACCTCCATTTAGGGACTAAGTGTCCCAAAACACTCCAAAAAACCCAAAACAAAACCTCCCGGCAAGTCATGATAGCAGAAAAAGATATGGGAGAAGCAGTTAATAAGGGATCGGGGCTATAACTCCGAAGACGACTGGCTGGGTCGTCATAGTCACCTAGCAGAAGATCGTCATTTGTGAACGTGACTTTTTTATCACAAGCATTAACTTATTGAGGAGTGGACTCGATGAGCTTTTCTGAAGATGGTGCCAATAATAGGTCATCACTCTTTTCTTCCCCTTCGTTAGCGTGGAAACAGGAGGCTTCAATACCCCCACGGGAAATCTTCGTGCAGAATCAACTTGGTAAAAACTCCTCCGAGGTCACTGGATGTCGTGGCTTTTGAGGGTGGTGCACCTCCACTTTTTCTTTTTTAAGTGCTTAACTGGATTCCATCTCCTTGGTATTTTTACCATCATTTTCCTTGTTGGTTGTTCTACTGATTCTTTTCGTGGGCTTCTTCTGTGGTGCCTACGACGAGTCACCAACGTCCAACCTTCATCATCCTCAAGTTGATCATCTTCAACTTTGTTGTTCTCCAGTAATTCTTCATCTTTACTTTATTTAAAACTACATAATTCTTCTAGACTGAATGAGCCAAATGTGATAGAGACTTGGTTTGCACTTGCTTTCTCATCTTCAAGCACGATCTTCTTTTCACGAGCCAAGTCCATAACTTTGTCCTTGAAGACAAAGCACTTCTCCAGAGGATGGCTCACAAGTCGATGATATATGCATGTAATTTGGGTCATCAGTTTTCCCAGCTTCATTTGGCCGCTTCATCTCCGAAAGCTCAATGAGATTTAACTCGAGGAGTTCTTCGAAAATGGCTGGCACATTAGAATCCAGAAATGGGTACTCTTTATCTTGCATTTCTTTTAGAGTCAACTTTCCACTTGGCTTATCTTGAAACGAAGTGGATTTCATACTCTGCTTCTTGCTCACCTTCGTCGTGAACTTCACAGGTGATATGTTGACATTCATAGCTTCTTTGTTTTCAGATCTTGGTACAAACTTGCTCCATTTTCTGACTTTTTGCTTGTTGTTCCCTTCGCGAGGTTCATAGATGGGCAGCTTTTCATTTCCAGCGGAGGCCATGCTTAATTCCATGTCATGGGCACGAGTTGCAAGTTCTTCAAATGTGCTAGGCTTGATACCTTGCAAGATGTAGCGCAATCCCCAATGCATGCCTTGGATGCATATCTCTATGCTAGAAGCTTCACTAAGCTTGTCTTTACAGTTGAGGCTTACGTGCCTCCAATGATTGATAAAGTCGATAACTGGTTCATCCTTCTGTTGAAAAGTATTTGTGAGTTCCACCATGCTCACAGTGCGCCTTGTGCTATAAAAGCAATTGAGTAATTCTTGCTCTAGTTGATCCCATTTATCAACAGATCTAGCCTCGAGGGCCGTATACCAATCAAAAGCATTTCCTTTTAATGAGAGGATAAACTGCTTGACGAGGTAATCTCCATAAGTCCCAGCATTATTGCATGTCTCAACGAAGTGCGCCACATGTTGATTTGGATTTCCTTTGCCATCAACCTGTTAAAATTTTGGAGGTTGATAGCCAGCAGGCATCTTCAACATATCGATCCTTGAAGTGTACAGCTTTGCGTAGGTAAAGGAGGACTTGGAAGCGACTTCATATTTGTTTTTTATAGTCCCTTCAATGAACTCCTTTAGTTGATTGATTGGAATCATCCCTTCCGAAGAGACTGAAATTTCCTTAGTGGATGCAACTTGTCGTGGGGGAGGATCAATCTCTTGAACTTCTGGGAGTTTGCCAGGTGCATGGGTGGATTATTCTTCCATCAAGATTCCCACCCTATCTGTTAGCTTGTAGATTCTAGCATCTTGATTTTGCATGCACTTGGTCAAGCCAGCGATTGCTTCCGTTAAGTTTGCCAACTGCTCCTCCATAGATGAAGTGCTTGTCACCATGGCTTGCATGATTGTCGTGGACGATGGAGAGTAGCATGGATTTTCACACAGATGTATCTCTGATTGGCTCACGCTATATGGTGTAAGTGGGGAGGATCCATCACTTGAAGCATCATCATCTTCCTTCACAGCAGAGTGCTTGGATCCGGAGAGGTCAAGCAGAGCAAGAGTTTTCTTGATCTTTTCAGCAACATCGCTTCCTCCTTCGGGTGCGTGTGTGAAAGATCTTGCTCCTTTTGAGGATGAAGATCCAAAAACAGGGGTTGATGCGGATGGCACTTGGGGTGCTTGTTATCCTAACGAGCTTTCTTTGCTATTCGTAACTGGTCCAAAGCTTCCAAAGTAATATCGAGGATGCTTTCCACATCAGCATAGAACCTGGAATTAGCAGCCTTGGTAGAAGTTGAACTGGAGTTGATTTTCTTTGAAGCCATTTCAATGTTCTTGAACTTTGGTGATTGAAAAGTTGAGATGAGAGGTAGAGATTGTCCCACTGGGCGTGCCAAAATTTGTAGACAATAAATTGCGTCGAGAAAATAAAATCAAGACTGAAAATATCGCAACAATCGTAGTATTTTATTTCAAATATTTGAGTGTTACAATCTCTATGAATCCTCTGATTCTACTTTTCCATATAAATTCAAGGGCCTTTGAGGTTGATCTTGAATTTGAATTTAATTTATCTGTCACGAACGCTTTGATTGTTGCCACGAATTTTATCACGAACAAGTAGCCTTGATCTTGAACGCCTTCCATTTGATTTGACTTCGTTATTGATCTTCACTACTTGAAATTTGTGTTGAAGTGCTTGGATGCTTGAACACTTGTAGTTTGCAGAGAATTGTGGACTTTGATCCACGAGCTCCCTTGTGCCTTCTTGTTATAACTTTTACTGTCTTTTTTGGGTTATGAAGACCCATATTTATAGTTGTGAAAGGGAAGAGTTATGATAAGAACAAACTCTTTCCGACCAATCAAATTAAAGTATGACATGGCCGCATTTGATTGGTCAGACCATATCACTTGCACATGTGGCGCGATTTCATTGGCCTTTTAATGTGACTTGGCATGCCTTGTTATTTTGACACGTGGTATGATCCTATTGGTTCTTCCGCTTGACTTGGTGCGCCATGTCATTTGACACGTGACACCAAACTGGGCCTCTAGCAAGATGACATCTTGGGCTTAATGAAGTGGGCTCATCACTTTAGCCCAATTAAATGGGTTAGCCCAATGGATTAAGACTTATTTATTTAATCCATATATGTTGGACTTATATAACTAATTCAATTATATTAGCCCAATATATTTATTTGAACTAATATATCTTGAATTTAAAATATAGTCCAAATTATTTTACGGATTTAATTTCAATAAAATTTATATGCCTACATATATAATAAAATTTAAGCAACAATCAAAACAAACATCGTATTTAAAGTAACAATAAGATACAATACAATGGGTAACAACCATCCAAACAAGCTGTAAGCCGTTGTTGATATTATTATAGTTTGATTGTCACGACCCAAAATCCCACCACAGGCGTCGTGATAGCACCCAGTCTCTAAGAATAGGTAAACCAATTTTAATTATATTTTTGAAGCCATTTTTTTATAAGTAATCAAAACTAACAACAGAACAAATGTAAATATGCAACCTTCTCAAGACTGGTAGTACTTAGTCACGAACTCTAACTGAATACATGGAATGATCACGAGGATCGAATATACAATACTGTTTGATTAAAAATTAACAGTACAATGAAATGAAAAGGCTCCAAGGGACTGCGACGACCAAGCAGCTCTACCTTGAATCCTTACGGTCTCGCTTTAACTCTGCTCAAGCCCGATATATCCAATACATGGCTCTGCACAAAAATATGCAGAATTGTAGTATGAGTACACCACGGTCGGTACCCAGTAAGTATCAAGACTAACCTCAATGAAATAGAGACGAGGTACAGTCAAGACACTCACTAGTCTAATAACCTGTGCAATATAATATACAAAATAATTAAAAACAAATAACATCAAGGCAACATAAAACAACCAATGATATGCACAGTAAGATAATAAAATTACCATTTAATATCGCTCAACAATTAATAAATATAATTAAACCCAGTTAACTCAAGTTCTTCAATTAAATATCTTTCACATATAATTCTTACTAATAAAACTCTTTTTCAAATATAATTTCGGCGAATAAATATTTTGAATATACATCTTTCGATTAAAGAGTCACCATGTGACACCTCATTTCAAAATCATAAAAATACGGGGCTCAACCCATTTTCATATTTTTCGTAAACATGGGTCTCAACCCATTTTTCATATTTCCACGGCACCTCGTGCCCATAATTAAATCATCATATTTTTCCGGCACCTCGTGCCCTCATTTCATATCACAACTGCACGGATAATTCACGCGCCAAAGATCATTATCATTTCATCACAGCACCTCGTGCCCATATTTCATATCATAACTGCACGGATAATTTACGTGCCAAATATCATTATCATTTCATCACAGCACTTCGTGCCCACATTTCATATCACAACTGCATGGAAAATTCACGTGCCAAATAACCTTATTATTTACTCACGACACCTCGTGCCCACGTTTTATTTTATAATCCGCCTGGCAATAGCCACATGCTCTCGATTTCAACATTAATCAGATTGTTATCAATTTACCAACAACAAGACAAATTGCACAAGGTATAAAAATAAACACAAGAAAATCACAATATCACATGAAAATCATCAATACCACAACCCCACATCATCACATATCGTTCCTGACAATAGCCACCCTTATCGCTTCTATTGCCACCCTTATCACCCTTATCACTCCTATAGCCACCCTTATCGCTCTTATTGCCACCCTTATCGTTCCGCCCAGAAAATATTCGAACAACCACAACCACAATGAAATGAAATGCCACCCTTATACCCACATAATATCAACGGTGAAATCCCACCCTTATATCCTCAAAATAATAATTAACACAACACAATAATTTACACGGAAAATTATCACGACAACATAACAAAATTAATTCATATAACAATTTGCACAATGGCCACAACCAAATTCCAAAGCTACAACCAAGTCAATTAATTTTACAACAAATAGCCAAAAGCTCTACACGATGTGTACAACACACAAAAATAATCAATAGAGATAGAAATTACTCAACATAAAGTGAAGTCTTCATTAAATTTAAATTTTTTAATAATTATATAAACACCTCTTCTTAAACTCATTTAGTTAATTATTTGCAGAAGGAAAAATTCATAATAAAAATTAAATTCCAATACTTATCAAACCAACAAATTCACGGAATTACATAAATAATCAAGTAACAATCACCTCAAATTGTCATATAAAAAAAATTCAACAACAAGGGTTTAGGTATGGCAAATAGATGATTTAATAAATACCAATAATTATCCAATTTACTACACAATAATGCCTTAAGACATTAACCCAATAAAATTTAAATATATAAGCCCAAGTACGTACTCGTCACCCCGCGTACATGACTTTTCACATTTTCTAAATGGCACATAGGACTCGATGCCTAAGGAGTAATTCCCCCACTCGAGGTTAGGCATGACACTTACCTTTTTGAAGTTATGCCGATATTCCAAAAATCGCCTTCTTGCTTGAATTGACTTCCGGACCACTCAAATCTATCCAAATTAATTGCATAACTTCAAAAAAATTTATCGAAAATAATTTCGGATAATAATACATCGACTTAAAAGTTTTTCCAAAAAGTCAACAAAAGTCAAAGCGGGGCCCGCCTCTCGGAACCCGACATAATTTTCACGAAATCTTATCACCCAAATCTCTCAACTTCTATGTTTTGTACCGAAACGTATCAAATAAATCCGAAATGACTTCAAATTTTGCACACAAGTCATAAATGACATAATGTAGGTCATAATACGTATCACATAAATCCGGAATGACTTCAAATTTCTTTTAAGCTTCTTAAATAAGAATTATTCTTTTAATAAAATTTTGAATCTTCCGAAAATCAAAATCGACCACACCCGCAGGTCATAATACTTAATACGAAGTTACTCGAGACCTTAAGTCACTGAACGGGGTGTTAATTCTTAAAACGACAAGTCGGGTCGTTAATTTGATGGGGCACAAAATTTTAAAATGTAAAGAATAAAAGAAGATTTTTGAATATTGCAATTTTATAATAAATGTGTGTATAACACAAAAAATTTCCTTCGAATTTTGTGGTTTTAAGAATGTTATGTCATTCTATAAGGGAACTTCGCAAGCTGTAATTGCTGATATTAAAATTTTACTAATATAAAATTAGGCATTCTTTTTTACATATACTAAAATAGAAAATAAGACATAAAACTAAATGTAACAGGCAGAGTAAAAATATTTATTAAATAATATTTAGAAATAGTAATAAATATATTCTCTCTATTAATAATAAGGGAGAATAAGTAGGCAGCAAGTCAACATGCCTGCTTGGGATTGAAAGGGTAAATTGGTCATTTTAGTTAAAATGGAAGAATATGATTGCTTAAAAACGATTCGTACTGTAGCTTATGTATAACATTTTGAACTCCTGGACTAAACTACCCTTAGGTTTATGTCATTAACCATCACCACACACTTATTCACCCAACAACTTTATGCTGCCCAATTTTGTTTCTGGGTCCCACGTTCGAACCCCACCCACATTTTTGCCCTTTTAGATTTGGTGTAATTTTTGTTTTCAATTAATTAAATAATTATTTTGTCTAGCGTGAACTCTATTTTTAAAGCGATAAAAAAGGCGAACGGCATTTCGCTAAGGGCTTTCGTGCTTTTAATATAGTATTTTTAAAGGGGTAAAAAAGGCGAACAACATTTCGCTAAAGGCCGTCATGCTTTTAATATAGTATAGATAGATATATGTGACTTGAATATGAAAAACAAAAGATTTAAAATATAAAAAACCCAATGTAATTTTAATAAAAAGATCATAACACTTCGTACTAAGAGGAAACTTGAAAAAGATGAAAAAGTGATGTTATGACAAAATTGCATCTAAAAGTATAAACTCAATTGTCTTTCTTGTTAGTGATTTTCAATCCAAACGAATTTAAGACGAATTATCATAATACAAAAATCGTCTATATATATATATTCCAGGAAAAACTTCACAGAAGCTAACAACTCAAGATGAGTACGAATTTATATAAGTATGATCATGAATCTATTGGCAAGAGAAGGAAGCTTTGGAAGAAAATCAGGGAACCTAGGCATCTTGTCAAAAATATCGAAATATTTTAACCAAAATTAAAGATTACCTTTCCAAAATTATTCCATAATTACAGTTAGGAATGTTTGTCTATTTGTGCGGCACAATATTTAAATATTTTAGTTCGGTATTCGATTTCCTAAAATGTTATACCAATACTATACCTAATTAAACTCGATATGATTCAGTTTCAAATTATAACTGTCAAAATACACTTCCAACTCAAACAGTGCCTTACGCGCTCTTCACCTTCCTCTATAGTCAATCAATTTATTCCCTCCCTTAATTTTCTGTTGTTTTTCAAAAACTCTCATCACAGAAATAGCAACAACAACAACAACATCAACCAGTAGTAATCTCATTAGTGGGGTCTGGAGAGGGTAGAGTGTACGCAGACCTTACCCCTACCCGGGGGTAGAGAGGTTATTTCCGGGAGACCCTCGGTTCAAAGACAAAAGATCTGTAACAACACAGAAACCAGACCAATAGAATCAACACCGTAAGAGACAACAAATAAGTGGAAGGCAATAAGTATATCAATAATAAAATTGAAAAATAAATTATGGAAATAAAAATCGTGTGATGAATAACAACCGCTAGTAGACCTAGACCAAACTCTATCAGACTAGCTGGAAAAATGCTCAACTACCCCCTAACCTACAACCCTAATGCTCGACCTCCACACCAATAGCAATGAAGGATTTTACATCCCCTGAATCTGATCAACAACTTTCAAAATCAAGGAGTATAATACAACATCAGATTTCAGGCCTCACTCCTTCCACTGATCAACAAACCATCCCATTCCCAGGTTTGTAATAATATTTGAAAATATTTTTAGTTTCTGAAGTGAAGGCTTGGCGAAACTGGTAAAGTTACTGTCATGTGGCCAGGAGGTCACGGGTTCGACACGCGGAAATAGTCTCTTGAAGAAATCTAGGGTAAGGCTGTAGTCTGGCCCTTCTCCGGACATGGTATTTTTTTTTTAAAGTTTCTATCCGCGCTTTCCTTGAGCCTAGTTTCTATCAGAAACAACATCCCTATATGCACAAGATGGGAGTCTACACATACACTACCCTTTCCAAAACTCACTTGTGGGATCACGCTGGATATATATTGTCATTGTATTTTCATTTTCTATCCTAGAAAGGCACAAAATTTTCACTCTCTTTATTGTTTTTATTTTTATAGTTGGTTACATGGTCCCTCATATTGGTCGTCATTTTCAAGACTCTATTAGCAATGCCATGAGTCAATATCGAGGGAAGAGATTGTCACTACCCGAAATTCTCACCTTCGGGACCGTGATGACGCCTAACATTTCACTTGCTAGGCAAGCCAACGTTAGAATAATATATTCCATTTTAAAACAATTTTTAAATTTGTTAATAACAAAGAAACAAACGCGGAAGCAAAGTCTGAAATGTAGTGAATAATCTATAAAAATAATAGAGTCTAAATACCATCCCAGAATTTGTGTCACAAGTGCACGAGCTTCTAGAATAATACAAATAAATGTCTGAATAAAATAAAGCTGTCTGGAAATAAATACACAGCTAAAGTAAAGTAGACGGGGACTTCAAAACTGCGGACGCCGTGCAGTTATACCTCAAGTCTCCTCTGGTAGCTGAAATCCGAGCAAATCTATGGTACGCCGGTAGGACCAACTCCGAAATCTGCACAAGAAGTGCAGAATATAGTATCAGTACAACCGACCCCATGTACTGGTAAGTGCCGAGCCTAACCTCGACGAAGTATTGACGAGGCTAAGGCATGTCACTTACATTAACCTATACGCAATAATAGTAATAACCATAATAATTGAATTAAATCAGGTAACTCATTTCTAATAGTTGAAGCCAACTCAGTAGTCATAGCCAATTATTATTTCAACAAATTTTTATTGCAGTGTGCAACCCGTTCCCACAATATATTCATTTTCAACCCTCCAATATTTTTATTTTAATCAAGTATATATATAGATTTTTAAATAAGTCTGTTGCGGCGTGCAATCCGACCCCCAATATATGGACTTTTTAAAAAGTATATTGCGGCGTTCAATCTGATCCCCAATATAGACTTTTAAATAAGTCTGTTGCGGCGTGTAATCCGATCCCCCAATATATGGACTTTTTAATAAGTTTGTTGCGGCGTGCAATCCGATCCCCCAATATAGACTTTTAAATAAGTCCGTTGCGTCGTGCAATCCAATTCCCCAATATAGACTTTTAAATAGGTCTGTTGCGGTGTGCAATCCGATCCCCCAATATAGACTTTTAAATAAGTTTGTTGCGGCGTGCAATCTGATTCCCAAATATACTGATTTTTAATAAGTCTGTTGCGACGTGCAATCCGATCCCCCAATATAGACTTTTAAATAAGTCTGTTGCGACGTGCAATCCGATCCCCCAATATATATATATATATATATATATATATATATATACACTTTCATTTCCGTTGCGGCGTGCAACCCGTTCCCCTCAATATAACTTTAAACAACTCATAAATGTAATAAAAATTACTCCAATAACTACCACGTCCATTGAGAAACTACTAAGCATCAAGACACAAAATAATTATAATTTATTTATGTACAAACAATGGCAATTAGCAATTAATTATGAAAATCATGGAGAAAATAGGCAGTTTAATATTTAGTATGCTAAATGTCAAATAACAATTAAGACACATAAATCAAATAGTATGTAACAATTATCGCAGGAACTCAAGAATTAATATTTGACAAAGAATAGGAGAGAAACAATTATTATAATAATTAATTCGTGTCTTAGAACAATTTATAATTTTCAAATATTTATACAAACAATTAATTTGACGATGTATAGACACTCGTCACCTCGCCTATACGTCGTTCACATGCATTTCACATAAAAAATAATTCAAGGGTTCTATTTCCTCAAGTCAAGGTTAACCACGACACTTACCTCGCTTTGTAATTTCAATCAATTGCTCGACCACGACTTTTCCTTTTAAATTTGACTCCAAAAGCTTCAAATCTATTCACAAACAATTCGATATACTCAATACAAATCGTAGGAATTAATTCCATATGAATTTACTAATTTTTCGGATAAAATTCGAAATTCACTTTAAAAATTGACAGTGGAGCCCACATCTCAAATCTCGGAAAAACTTATGAAATCTGAACACCTATTCCGAGATGAGTCCAACCATACAAAAATTATCAAATTCCGATGTCAAATGGGCCTTTAAATCTTAAATTTTTATTTTTGGAAGATTTTATAAAAATTTAATTTTTCTCCCAAAGTTTCACGGATTCATGATATAAAGGAGTATGGAATCATGAAATAAAATCAATATAGGATAAGGAACACTTACCCCAATGTTTTTCCCGTGAAAATCGCCCAAGAATCGCCTTACCCGAGTTCAAAAATGGAAAATGGTTGAAAATGGGACGAAATCCCATTACCAGAACTTAAGTTCTGTTTGCCCATATTTGACCTTATGCGATCGCGTACAATGCTTCGCGATCGCAAAGCACATTTTTGGCTGCCCAGCTTTTTTCTCTACGCGAACGCGGCAGTGCTCTCGCGAACGCGAAGCACAATTTCTTAGCCTTCCGCTATCGCGTACATCATTGTGCGATCGCGTAGTACAAATTTTGTGCTTCAGCTTCTGCTTCATTCCTTCTACGCGAACGCGGCTTAGCCCTCGCGTTTGTGGTGCTTTGCCTGCTGTCATTGTGCGATCGTGGACCTCACTATGAGATTGCATTGTACAAATTTCATTTGTGACCATTAAGCCTTCGCGATCGCAGACACAGTCACGCGATCGCATATAAGGAAACAAGTAGCAGCAGGCTCAGCAGTTTCATGGTTCCAAAATGCACCGATCCTGATCCGAATTACACCCGAGCCCTCGGGGTTCCAAATCATATATGCACACAAGTCATAAAATATCATACGAACTTGCTCGCATGATCAGATCGCCAAAATAACATCTAGAACTATGAATCGGACACCAAACCAAAAAACAATTTCAAGAAAACTTTAAAACTTATATTTTCACAACCGGACGTCAGAATCACACCAAATCAATTCCGTTACTCACCAAATTCGGCAAACAAGTCATAAATATTATAGTGGACCTATACGTGGCTTTGGAACATAAATACGGACTCGGTTTCAATAAATCCAACATCAGTAAATTCTTAAAAATCATTAAGCTTTTAAACTTTTAATGTTTCATCAAAATTTCATATCTCGGGTTAGGGACCTCGGAATTCAATTTCGGGCATACGCCCAAGTCTCTAATCATAATACGGACCTACCAGAACTGTCAAAACATCGATCCAAGTTCGTTTGCTAAAACTATTGACCAAATTCAACTCAGTTGAGTTTTTAAAGCTCTATTTCACATTTTAATTAATTTTTCACATAACAACTTTCTAAAAAATTTTACGGACTGCGCACGCAAGTCGAGGAATGATAAATAGTGCTTTTCGAGATCTTACAACACAGAATTAATTATTAAATTTAAAGATGACATTTTTGGGTCATCACATAGATAGAGAAGGAGTGTATTAGGAAAGAGATTATTACAGAAGAGGTTGCTCGAAGACGCCTGTTGGAGTTGGAAGTAAGAAGAGAGCTAACAGAAACATCATGTAATGATCCGACAGGACATTTTTAGCATTTACACTCCTTTCAACTATTTAAAGTCTTGAATAACTTCCTACGAGGTATTATGACTTGTGTGAATTGTCGGTTTTGGTTTTAAGGTATTTCGGAGTTAGCTTGGAAGAATAAATTTCATGTTGGAACCTTAAGTTGAAATAGTTGATCGGATATTGACTTATGTGTAAATGACTCCGCAATAGAGTTTTGATGATTCCAATAGCTCTGTATGGTGATTTTGGACTTAGGAGCATGTTCGAAAAATTATTTGGAGGTCCGTAGTGAAATTAGGCTTGAAATGGCGAAAGTTGAATTTTTGGGAAGTTTGTCCGGGGGTTGACTTTTTGATATCGAGGTCAGAATATAATTCTGAAAGTTTTCTTAGCTCCGTTATGTCATTTATGACTTGTGTGCAAAATTTGAGGTCAATCGGAATTGATTTGATAGGTTTCGGCGTCGAATGTAGAAGTTGGAAATTCTTAAGTTTCTTAAGCTTCAATTGGGGTATGATTCATGGTTTTAGCATTGTTTGATATGATTTGAGGTTTCGACTAAGTTCGTATAATGTTGTAGGACTTGTTGGTATGATTTGACAGTTCCCGAGGGGCTTGGGTCTATTTCTATTTTGATCATTGGTTGAGAGACTAGTAAGGTTAAGAAATTTGGGAGTTTGACCATGGTCAATATCGGGTCAAGACTACCTCTTTTCAGTATTTTGAGTGCGCGAGCAGGTCCGTAGCATATTTTATGATTGAAATTTATATATGGTCTGTGTCCTGGAGGTTTCAAGTGAGTTTCAGATGGTTAACGGATCAAAAATTTGGACTTAAACAGCTGCTGAAAATTTCTACGGCTGGAAACATTGAGGCCATGAAAAACCGAGGTCATGAAAAACAAAATCAAGGCTGGAGAAAAATCGAGGTCAAAAACCGAAGACCGAAGGCCGAAGATCGAAGGCAGAAAATCGAAGACCGAAGGCAGAAAATCGAAGGCCGAAGACCGAAGGACGAAAATCGAAGACCGAAGGTCGAAAGCCGAAGACCGAAGGCCAAAGACCGAAGGCAGAAAACCGAAGGCCGAAGACCGAAGACCGAAGGCAGAAAACCGAAGACCGAGGGCATGGATAGAACTGTAAGTTATAAAGCAGGGGACTTCGTCCTATTTTCTATTTTTGTCAAATTGGAGCTTGGGGAGAGACGATTTTTGAGAGATTTTCAGAGAAACCATCGGGGTAAGTGTTCTTAACTTCGGGTGAGTTTCAGATGGTTAACGGATCAAAAATTTGGACTTAAATAGCTGCTGCTGGAAAAATCGAAGCCATGAAAAACCGAGGTCATGAAAAAAAAATCGAGGCTGGAGGAAAATCGAGGTCAAAAACCGAAGACCGAAGGACGAAAACTGAAGACCGAAGGACGAAAATCGAAGACCGAAGGCAAAAGACCGAAGGCAGAAAACTGAAGGCCGAAGACCAAAGACTGAAGACCAAAGGCCGAAGACCGAAGGACGAAAACCGAAGACCGAAGGCTGAAACCTAAGGCCGAATGTCGAATGCCGAATGGCGAAGACCGAAGATAGAATACCGAAGGCAGAAGGAAGAAAAACGAAGACAGAAGACTGAAGGTAGAAAACCGAAGACCGAGGGCCTGGACAGAACTGTAAGTTATAAATTAGGGGACTTCGTCCCATTTTTCATTTTTGTCAAATTTGGAGCTTGGGGAGAGGCGCTTTTTGGGAGATTTTCATAGAAACCATCGGGATAAGTGTTCTTAACTCAATTATAGTTGGATTACCCGAATCCATCATTCGTTTTCACCATTTAATTAGTGTTTTGAGATTGAAATTTAGAAAAATTTTAGAAATCTCATAGAAACGAGTTTTTAAGATTTCGGAGTCGGATTTGAGTGAAACTTGTGTGGTTGGGCTCGTAATTAAATGAGTTGTCAGATTTTGTGAGTTTCGCCGGATTCCGAGATGTGGCCCCCACGGGCGATGTTTCAGCTAAAATTTGGATTTTTATGGAAAATTAGCATTTTCTTATGGAATTAATTCCAACAAATTTTATTGACTGAATCAAATTATTTATGGCTAGATTCGAGGCATTTGGAGGCTAATGCACGAGAAAAAGGCATACCGGAGTAAAGAATTATACAGTTTGAGGTAAGTAACACTTCTAAACTTGGTTTTGAGGGTATGAATCCCTGAATTTGGTATGATATAAATTGTTTGGAGGTGACACTCACGATAGGTGACGAGCATGTGGATGTGCAACATATAAATTGTGTCTTGAATAAATCCTGTGCATTTGTAAGATTAATGAATCATGTTATTATCTGAACATTCTCTACGTGTTAGAGAAATTGAGGTGAGGCTCCTATTAAAGATCATGTTTAGGCTACGTGCCAATATTTTGGGACCTATGGGGTCATGTTGCTGTTGAATTGATTGTTCAAAAATATATATTTCACACTCAGTAATAATCATCCTCACAATCAGGCCCTCGGCCTCACCCAGTCATCAATCTCTCCAGTCTCTCTCTCATGGGATCACAATGTCATGAAAATAGCCCAAAATGATGATATGATGTATCAATAAATAATAACAGATACTGAGATATGATATGTAATGACATGAATATGGCTGAGTATAAATTTTCAATTTAAAACAAATAATTCACAGCAATATGACCTCTGTTGGTCCAAAAAATACTGGCACATAGCCTCAACATCATTTTTAATATGATTCTCAGCTCAATTTCTTTAGCACATAAAACTATATAGAAAATGCCAAGATTATTTGACGACAAAATTTCACGGAATAATTATGTCACAATTTCTGTGGTGCAAGCCCACACGCATGTCACCTAGCATGTGCGTCACCTCCCAACAATTCACATAATACTTATATTCCGGGTTCATACCCTCAGCTCCAAGATTAGAAGAGTTACTTACCTCGAACAAGCCAAATCCAATGCCGAGCAAGCTAAACAATGCTCCGAAAATCCCATTATGGGCATATCAACTTTTGAACGGCTCGAATCTAGTCACAATTAATTTTATTCAGCCCACAAAATTTATAGGAATTAATTTCATATCAAAATACTAATACTTTTCACAAAATGCGAAATTATGTCCCAAAAATCACCCGTGGGGCCCATGTCTCGAAATCCGATAAAACTCACAAAATACGACAAACCATCCAATTATAAGATCAACCACACTAATTTCACTTAAATCCGAGTCTGAATCGGTATCCAAAACTCGAAACTCGTTTTTGACATTATAGAAATTTCCTTCTATTTCTCTTGAAGATTCGATAATCTTACACCAAAATGAAGATTAATTTATGAAATATAATCACAAGGGAGTCAAAAACACTTACCCCAGGTTGTGTGGAACAATTCCTCTCCAAAATCGCCCAAACCGAGCTCCAAAATCCGAAAATGGGTGAAAATGTCGAACCCTCGAACTTAAAGGATTCTGCCCAGCACTTTCGCAGATGCGGACCAGCGGTCGCACCTGCGACCCTCGCTTCTGCAGAAAACAACTCGCTTCTGCGAGAATAACATTGCCCAGCAACACCCGCACCTGCAGATACCAAATTCTGCTTCTACGATGAGTTTCACACATGCGCTTCCAAATCTCGCATCTATGCTCACACAGGTGCGGAATTTTCCCTCGCACCTGCGACCAATGCCTCACAGCCCTCTGCCCGCATCTGCACTTGCCAGGCTCGCTTCTGTGAGCTCTCACCAGCGATGGAATTTTTGCAGGTGCGATTGTATCAGATGGCAGAAACTTTAGCCTTTTCTTCTAAGTTCGAATTTGATCTGTTAACCATCCGAAACTCACCCGAGCCCCTCGGGACCCCGTCCGAACATACCAACAAGTCCCATAACATAACACGGACCTACTCGAGGTCTCAAAACACATATAACAACATCGAAACGAAGAATCACACCTCAATTCTAAATCATTGAACTTTGAAACTTCAAATTTTATATCTTGTGTCGAAACACATCAAATCAATCCGGAATGACTTCAAATTTTGCATACAAGTCACATTTCACATTACGGACCTATTTCAATTTCCAGATTCGGATTCCGACCCCGATATCAAAAAGTCAACCCCCGGTCAAACTTCCCAAAAATTCAAATTCTGGCATTTCAAGCCAAATTCCACTACGTACCTCCAAATAATTTTCCAGACATGCTCCTAAGTCCAAAATTACCATACAGAGCTATTGGAATCATCAAAACTCCATTCCGGGGTCGTTTACACATAAGTCGACATCTGATCACTATTTTAACTCAAGCTTTAATTCTTGGAACTAAGTGTTCCAATTCATTCTAAAAGCTCACCGGACCCGAACCATTTACCCCAGCAATTTACACAACAACTGTAAGTATAATTTGAGCAGTAAATGGGGAAACTGGACTGTGATACTCAAAACGACCGGCCGGGTCGTTACATTCTCCCCCACTTAAACATATGTTCGTCCTCGAACGTGCCAAGAGTTGTTTTCAAGACATCAAATCACTGTTCCATCTTACCACACACGTACCCGAGGGTGAACCCACATCACCCTATTCCATATAAGCTTGACAACACAATACAACTGAAATCATTGATTTAACTCTAGCCCATAAACATTGGAATTTAATTTCAAACCTTTAGAATTTCTTTCAAGACACGAATCTTACATTTACACACTGTATGAGTTTGAACAAGCTTTATCAAGCCATAACCATAACCATAACCACATACATAATCACCTAACATAATACACAACTCGCATGCTCGGAGCACCATTTCTGATCACAGTGACTACTCCAAAACCAACCAAATACTAGTATTAAACCCATATCGAACCAAACCTCATTCCAAAAACTTCGTACACTGTTGATAATAAAAGAAACATGCAAAATTTCATCACCACTTACCAGATCAACAAGTCACGGAGCTCTCCCGCCCCAACCAGAACCATAATAGCTTTCTGAGCTGACTTTCAATATTATCCTTCCGAACATACCGTAATCAAACCTCATAGTACCCATTCTAGGTCCAATGACCTTATATTACTAAACAAAACTATTCCACAGACATGCCGCACCAATATAACTCAGAGCCACAACCTGTGCCATCCGTGCACCAATACGCAACAATTCAAATGTACTCAGTCATGGAAAATGACTCAAGTGAGAGAACTGCCCCGCCAGATTAACGAGTACCGCCACAAAGAAATGCTAAAAATCCAGCACACACACCGTAGAACCATCACACGATTCTAACACAAGGTTCATACCTTAACATAACTCCGCTGCAATGCGCGGCCCCATCCAAACGCTAGTCTATATTATCTTTCTCGAGTCACCCTGCTCAAAAATCAATAACGACGGAGAAGCAAATGACAAAAATGCCCCACAAAACTTGAAAGAACATAACTATTACGCAATCGATCATGCAATACCCAAATACTCATCACACTCAAATTCCACTATAAAGCCCAAATAGAACCGCACTATTTGTGCACATAAACAATGAATCACAACTCCTCGTAACACAAAGGAGTAACTCATAGATCATTTCAGAACACGAATAAGTTCAACATCAACCGAATGGCACATCCCTCAACAAATAGCAGTATGAAGCCAACCATTCCGACTCGGTGTAGAATACACATCTTAATTGGGCCTACCAATGGACCACCAAATCAATTCTGGTCACCCACAAATAGATAAATAACCCTCTGAAAATCCACAACGACTGAATCATAATACATACTATCATCTGGCTAGCTTCGGCCACGACTTCACAGTCCACCGCTATGAAACAATCTGCTCCTAACAACAACCAGACTCCAAATCCATATAACTCGTGAACCACCATTTCTGGTCCCATCTCCACCGCCCTAATGTCTAACACATCTCTCATTCACGATCATCCCACGAGGAATACTCCTCCCATTCTTTTGTGCCACATAGCAGCGTCTTAAAATCAGCAGTCAATCCACCAGGAGAGTGCCGCAATACCTATGAAATATCCATAATTCCAAACATAGTGCGCCTTCTGAAATGTACACTCTACACACGCAATACCAAATAGTTATAGCATTCATCTAAACATCGAAAATTACTCATGCCCTCTAAGAATTTATGACCTCCCTTTTGAAGCTAAACCGTGACCTTGCACGCGCCAACCTTAATCCCACACAACACACCGCATCTATTATGCCATCATTAGAAAAATCCCAGAACCTCATAATCATTCTGAGTCACAAGTAGAATACATATCTGATCATCTAGAAGCCTTCCATTTGATCCCATCCGGTAGGAAATCACAATACTTAACCTGCTCCTCAGGCCGGTAAGAAAATACCCATCTGCGCTTGCTAGGCTCGCTTCTGCGAGCTCACACCTGCGATGGAATTTTTGCAGGTGCGATTGCATCAGATGGCAGAAACTTCAGCTTTTTCTTCAAAGTCCGAATTTGATCTGTTAACCATCTTAAACTCACCCGAGCCTCTCGGGACCCCATACGAACATACCAACAAGTCCCATAACATAACACGGACCTACTCGAGGCCTCAAAACACACATAACAACATCAAAACGACGAATCACACCTCAATTCTAAATCATTGAACTTTGAAATTTCAAATACTATATCTTGTGCCGAAACACATCAAATCTATTCGAAATGACTTCAAATTTTGCACACAAGTCACATTTCACATTACGGACCTATTCTAATTTCCAAAATCGTTTCTGACCCCGATATCAAAACGTCAACCCCCCGGTCAAACTTCCCAAAAATTCAACTTCCGACATTTCAAGCTAAATTCCACTACGTACCTTCAAATAATTTTTCGGACACGCTCCTAAGTCCAAAATCACCATACGGAGCTATTGGAATCATAAAACTACATTCCGGGGTCGTTTACACATAAGTCGACATATGGTCACTATTTTAACTTATGCTTTAAACCTTGGAACGAAGTGTTCCAATTCATTCCAAAACTTTAACGGACCCGAACTATTTACCCCGGCAATTCACACAACAATTGTAAATTACAATTTGAGTAGTAAATGAGGAAACAGGGTTGTGATACTCAAAACGATCGGCCGAGTCGTTACAGTTAGTCTTGTTACTTATTGAGTTAGTTGTACTCATACTACACTATGCACCTCGTGTGCAGATCCAGGTGCTCCCGAATATGACGGTAGTTAGAATTCGGAGTTCTTTCCATTGGAGGCTATCAAGGTAGCTGCTTGAAGACCGCAAACTTGATTCCCTTCCAGTTTAGTTATTGTACTGTTCTATATTTCAGACAGAGATTTTTTTACCAGTCAGACTTTGTATTCATTTAGATGCTCATGTACTCAGTGACACCAGATTTTGGGAGGGTCATATTTATATTTGTGAGATTTCTTCCGCTGAATTTAATTATTTGGTTTTCGAACTTAAAAGATATGGCGGTTTATTGAGATTGTCGGCTTGCCTAGTATTGAGATAGGCGCTTTCACGACAGGTGAGATTTGGGTCATGACACATCATCTCTACCTCCACAAGGTAGGGGTAGGTAACTTCTACGTATATATTACCCTCCCAGACCCCACACTGTGAGAATACATTGGGTATGTTGTTGTATCCATCGAATTCTCACCCTTAATTTATTTTTTTGTTTTTTGTTTTTATAGTTGGTTACATGGGCTCTCATATCAGTCAGTCGTCGTCATTCAATTATTTTCAAGATTCTACTAGCAATGCGTGTGAGGCAATATTGAGGAAAGAGATAGAGGAGCGTATTAGGGAAGAAATTATTGCTGAAGAAGTTGCTCGAAGGCGTATGTTGGAATTAGAAGTAAGAAGAGAGCTTATGATGGAAGCAATGTTGAGAGGAGATAGATTTGCTTCATTCAGTAGTTTTTCCCCAAGTCTTCCATTATTGAAGCAATATGCTGAAGAGAAGTTGGGAATGAGTGTCTCTGTATCTGAACCAGGTGCTAGACATCAAGACATGGAACATACTTCAGATGTCATGCCTTTTAAGAACCGTGCTGTGGAACTCAACGTTTCAACATTGAAGCATGTTCTTGTTCCAAAGAACCAGAGTGCTATCACGACCCAAAATCTCACTTGTCGTGATGGCGCCTATCTCAATACTAGACAAGCCGACAATCTCAAAGAACTCTCATATCTTTTATGTTTTAAAAAAACAAAATGATTTAATTCAGCGAAAGAAAATTTACAAATACATATATAAACACTCCTAAAATCCGATGTCACTGAGTACATGAGCATCTAATATGAATAGAAGTCTAGAAATACGGTCCATAATAGTTTGAGACTAAATGCAGTAAATAAGAAGATAATGAAGGAGACGCAAGTTCTGCGAAACACAGCAGCTACCTATGAATCTTCGAAAAGTCAACCGTGCGAAAGAATCAACACCCGCTATATCCGGGAATACTTGGTTTTGCACACGAAGTGCAGGGTATAGTATGAGTACAACCAACTCAGTAAGTAACAACAATAAATAAGGAACTGAAGATAGTG
Source organism: Nicotiana tabacum (assembly GCF_000715075.1). Lineage (NCBI taxonomy): Eukaryota > Viridiplantae > Streptophyta > Magnoliopsida > Solanales > Solanaceae > Nicotiana > Nicotiana tabacum. The sequence continues at coordinate 71,747,901 of NC_134103.1, forward strand.
ACGAGCTATACAGTTATAGTTCACTTTCAGTAATTCTTGCAAAGAATAGACATGTTTCCAAATCTGGTAGTTTAAGTCAAATCAATTTTATACTGTTCAAGTTCATGTAATCCGGATATAAAAATCTTTCAGAGAATTTCACAACAATGACAGATAGCAACTAAGTGCAACAACAAATGAAAAGCAAGTATAGCCTATCAGGGCAACAGTCACTCAACTCATCACAACAGCTTAACCACTCGGCTCTCAGCCCTCAGCACTCATACTCAATGGGTACCCGCTCTCACTGGGGGTGTACAGACTCATGAGGGGCTCCTATAGCCCAAGCGCTATAATCTGCACTAACAACTCACGTGTTGTACGGACAACTCACGTGCCATAGTATAAGTATCTAGATCCGCACGGATAACTCACGTGCTATAGTATAATATAAGGTTCCGCACGGACAACTCATGTGCTATAGTATAATATAAGGATCCACACAGACAACTCACGTGCTGCACGGAAAACTCACGTGCTATAGTATAATATCTCACAATCAGGCCCTCGGCCTCACTCAGTCATAAATCTCTCCTGTCTCCCGGGCTCTCAATAATCATGATAATCAGCCCAAACAACAATAATATGATACATCAACAATGAACAATAGAGACTGAGATAAAATAAATAAATGAAATGTGGCTGAGTACAAAATAACAATTTAGCAGATAATTCAACATGTACATGACCTCTGTGGGTCCCAACAGTACCAACATATAGCCTAAACATGGTTTCTAACATGACTTATAGTCAAATTTCCACAACACAAGAGAGCACATAGCTAACAACAAATTATTCAACTTTACAATTTCCACGGAACGGACTACGTCACAATCCCCTCGGTGCACGCCCACACGCCCGTCACCTAGCATGTGCGTCACCTCCAAAATAATCACACGACACAAAATCCAGGGTTTCATACCCTCATGACCAGATTTATAACTATTACTTACCTCAAACCGTCAAATTCTTATTCTGCTAAGCCTTTGCCTCGTGAATTGGCCTCCAAACGCCTCGAATCTAGCCATAAGTAATTCGATTCAGTCAATAAACTTTATTGGAATTAATTCCATAAGAAAATGCTAATTTTTCCATAAAACTCCAAATTTTAGCTCAAAAATCGCTCATAGGGCCCACATCTTGGAATCAGGCGAAACGCCCAAAATTCGATAACCCATTCCATTACGATTCCAACCATACCGGTTTCACTCAAATCCAACACTGAATCGATACCAAAATCTCAAAAGTTCATTTCTGTGAGATTCCTAAAATCTTCCCAAATTTCAATCTCAAAACACTAATTAAAGGGTGAAAACAAATGATGAATTCGTGTAATCTAACCATAATTGAGTTAAGAACACTAACCCCGATGTTTTCTCTGAAAATCTCCCAAAAATCGCCTCTTCCCAAGCTCCAATTTGACAAAAATGGAAAATGGGACAAAGTCCCCTACTTTATAACTTACAGTTCTGTCCAGGCCTTTGGCCTTCAGTTTTCTGCCTTCGGCTATTTAAGTCTAAATTTTGATCCGTTAACCTCCCTGACACAAACCATATATGAATTTCAATCATAAAACACGCTACAGACCTGCTCACGCACTCAAAAACTGAAAAGAGGTCATCTTAACCCGATATTGACCATGGTCAAACTCCCAAATTTCGTAACCTTACTAGTCTCTCAACCAATGATGTTCCAAAAAACAAATACACCCAAGCCCCTCGGGACCCGTCAAAGCATACTAACAAGTCCTAAAATGTCATACGAACTTAGTCGAAGCCTCGAATCACATCAAACAACGCTAAAACCACGAATCGCACCTCATCTCAAGCCTAATGAACTTTGAACTTTCAAATTCTATATCTTGTACCAAAATACATCAAATCAATCCGGAATGACTTCATATTTTACACACAAATCATAAATTATATAATGAAGCTATTCCAATTTCCAGAATCGGATTCTAACCTCGATATCCAAAAGTCAACTCCCTGGTCAAACTTCCCAAAAATTTAACTTTTGGCGTTTCAAGCCTAACTCTACTACGGACCTCTAAAAAAATTTCAGACACGCTTCTAAGTCCAAAATCACCATACGGAGCTATTGGAATCATCATAATTAAATTACGTAAATATCCTCACAAATCAGGCCCCCCGGCCTCACTCAGTCATAAACCTCTCAAGCCACTCGGGCATTTCAGTAAAAACAGGGTGCTCAGCCCAAAACAACATTTATATGCATCAAAATCGAGTAATAAAACTGAGTTATGCAGTAAACAGGTATAACCATGACTGAATATAGATTTTCAATCGAAAACAGTGAGAGGATAATAAGAAAAGGCCCATAAGGGTCCAAACAACACTAGCACAAGGCCCAAACATGGCATTCAACCCAATTTACAGAAACTCTTTCTAAAACATATAAGTGTCATATAATTTCAACAAAATATGCAACTTTACAGTTGCTACAGGGCAGACCAAGTCACAATCCCCAACAGTGCACGCCCACATGCCCGTCACCTAGCATGTGCGTCACTTCAAAATAGTAGAATGATACGAAATCCGGGGTTTCATACCCTCAGGACTTAGATTTACAATGGTTACTTACCTCAAATCGGTCAAATCTCTACCCCGAAATGCTCTTGCCTCTAGACTCGGCCTTCAAATGCTCTGAATCTATTCACATTCAGTACAATACCATCAATATACGGTAATGGAATGAATTCCACAAGAAAAACTATCAAATTAGCCCAAAACACGAAATTGGCTGAAACCTGGCCCCCGGGCCCACGTCTCGAAATCCAAAAAATTTACAAAACTAGGAAACCCATTCAGTTACGAGTCAAACCATACCAAAATTGTCAAAATCCGACTTCGAATCGACATTCAACTCTCAAAACTCATTTTATGAAGTTTCTACTATTTTCCCTAATTTTCCACCCAAAAGTACTAATCAAATGATGAAATCAGTGATATATTCATGTACATTAACCAAATCCAAGTTAGAATCACTTACCCCGATGAATTTCTTGAAAAACCCTCGAAAATTCGCCACAAACCGAGCTCCCTAGGTCCTAAATGTGAAATAATGCCCTAAACCCCGTTTATATAGTGCACTCTCTGATCTCCATTATGCTGACCGCGAAAATCCAGGCGCGTCCGCTAAAATCCAACCCCCGCGGTCGCGAAAAAGTAGCGTTGTCCGCGCTTCTGGTGGCTGTAGTGATAGACTTTAGTATTTTGGCCATACCTTTCTCTACAGATGTCGAAATGATGATTTTTTTAGCTTTCTGGAAACTAGACACAAAGAGCTACAACTTTTGATTTTAAATCATCTCAAAATTCTTTGTAAATCAAAAGATATAGGCTTCCGAAGTCGGACCAGTGAATCTGTAGATCTGCCCTGGAGCGCCTCCACTACCAAATTTACGCGGACCGCGCCCCCTCCTCCGCCCTCAACGGAATTTTGCCGCCCTCAACGGAATTTTTGCCGCCCTCAGCGAAATGTTAAGCACCAGAACCATGCCTCAGTTCCGGTACTGCCCAGACTCGCTCAAAACTCACCCGAGGCCCCCAGGACCTCAACCAAACATACCAACCAATCCTAAAACACCATACGAACTTAGTCGAACATTCGAATCACTCAAAATAATATCAAAACACCAAATTACCCTCAGATTCAAGCCTAAGAACTTCTAAATTTCTAAATTCGGCATCTGATGCCGAAACCAACCAAACCACGTCTGAATGACCTCAAATTTTGCACACACGTCACAAACGACACTACGAACCTATTCCAACTTCCAGAATTCTATTCCGACCCCGATATCAAATTTCCCACTGCCGACCGAAATCTTCGAAATTCCAACTTTCGCCAATTCAAGCCTAATTCTACTACAGACCACCAAATCACATTTCGGGCGCGCTCCTTACTCCAAAATCACCTAACGAAGCTAATGGAACCATCAGAATTCCAATTTGAGGTCAAATGCTAAAAAGTCAAACTTGGTCAACTCTCCAAATTTAAAGCTTCAACAATGAAATTCTTTCTTCCAATTCGATTCTGAAATACCTGCAAACCAAAAACCGATGATTCACACAAGTCAAAGTACATCATATGGAGCTACTCATTCCCTCAAATAACTGAGCGAATTGCAAATATTCAAAACGATCGATCGGATCGTTACATTGATCCAACTCATTTGGGGACTAAAAGCTTGTTTGGATGGTTGTCACATATCGTTTCATAATGTATCGTATCGTATTATATTATATTGTACTGTATTGTTTGATGAATACAATGTTTGGATAGATTGTATCGTTTGCCATAGTTTCGTGATATCATGCACCAGCAATATGAAGAATAAACTTGTACTATTATAAAGAAAAATTATGATACGAGGTAAAATTATTATATAAAAGGTAGGATAAATGATGAAATAAAATTATTAATAATAATGAAGGGTGAGATGAGAGAAAGAGACAAGATAACGATGCGACCACACCAAATCAGTCATTACATAAAGTGGCACATTTCATCGTTACGTAATGACGGACTTAACGATACGATATTATAGACAATAAATTGCGTTGAAAAAATAAAATCAAGACCGAAAATATCGCAACAATTGTAGTATTTTATTTCAAATATTTGAGTGTTACAATCTCTATGAATCCTCTGATTCTACTTTTTCAATATAAATTCAAGGGCCTTTGAGGTTGATCTTGAATTTGAATTTGATTTATCCGTCGCGAACGCTTTGATTGTTGCCACGAATTTTATCACGAACAAGTAGCCTTGATCTTGAACGCCTTGCATTTGATTTGACTTCGTTCTTGATTTTGACTACTTGAAATTTGTGTTGAAATGCTTGAATGCTTGAACACTTGCAGTTTGCAGAGAATTATGAACTTTCATCCACGAGCTCCCTTGTGTCTTCTTGTTTTAACTTCTAGTGTGTTTTCTGGGTTATGAAGACCCCCTTTTATAGTTGTGGAAGGGAAGATTTATGATAAGAACAAACTCTTTCCGACCAATCAAATTGAAGTGTGACATGGCCGCATTTGATTGGTCAGAACATATCATTTGCACATGTGGCGCGATTTCATTGGCCTTTTAATGTGACTTGGCATGCCTTGTCATTTTGACACATGGCATGATTCTATTGGTTCTTCTACTTGACTTGGCGCGCGACGTCATTTGATACGTGACACTAAACTGGACCTCTAGCAAGATGACATCTTGGGCTTAATGAAGTGGGCCCATCACTTTAGCCCAATTAAATGGGTTAGTCAATGGATTAAGACTTATTTATTTAATCCATATATGTTTGACTTATATAATTAATCCAATTATATTAGCTCAATAAATTTATTTGAACTAATATATCTTGAATTTAAAATATAGTCCAAATTATTTTACGAATTTAATTTCAATAAAATTTATATGCCTACAAATGCCCCTACTTCAAGACTTGTTGAGATATAGACATATCGCACTTAAGACAAGAATTGAAGTATTACGAAGACACCAAATAAGATGAATTTGGACCCCAAATTTATTAGCCTGGGCAATTTGTCTGTAATGAAAAGAACCTGGCAGTTGTTTGAAATGATTCTTCTTTTGCTTAAAATAGAAATGCATTTTCTTTATGAAGACAAAGAAAAGCCACGTAAGCTTGAAACTCTGGCATTTGAACTTCAACTTTGCCAATGATATTCACGTTTGCTAACTGGAACAATGATTGCATGTGACCACTTTTTTTTTGCATTTGAAATTCTTACTTATTAACCTTTGGAGTCACATACAGATACTCCTTTATTACATAGTTTAATGTAGAACATTTTGTAGTTCGACTCTAAACCAAATTGCTTTGGTCGACTTCTATTCAAACACGGATTAATCAAGCTACGGAGTACATATCGGAAAGAGCCGCCTCCTTTAACATGATCCCACATCGGATCAAACTTCTTTATGCCATCCTTTTGACCCCTATATATACCATACATCCTTCATGGTATTAGTACCAATTTCAGTACTAATTCTAGCGTTTGTAAATTATTTTGAGTCTATTTTTAATGACTTGGAGGCATTGACGCGAATGTAATTTTTTCTTCTTTTCTTGTGCTTTCTTCTTTGTTTAACTTTGTTGTTTCTTTTTTTCTTTTTAGAATTAACTTTGTAAAACTATGAAATCCTTTATAAGTTCGAGACGAAGACCTTTAAAATTTTATGATGAAGACCTTTAAAATTTATAGCAGAAATTCATAAAAGTTCGTGATGAAGACCTTTAAAATTTATGGCAGAAACCCATAAAAGTTCGCACAAATATCCTTAAAAGCTCGTGGTCAAGATCTTTAAAAGTCCACAGTGAAGACCTTTAAAAGTTTGCGGTGGAGACCTTTAAAAGTACGCGATGAAGACTTTTAAAAATTCGTGGCGAAAACCCTTAAAAGTTTGCATAAATATCCTTAAAAGCTCGTGGTCAAGATCTTTAAAAGTTCAAAGTGAAGACCTTTAAAAGTTCGCGGTAAATACCTTTAAAAGCACGCAATGAAGACTCTTAAAAATTCATGGTAGAAATTTTTAAAAAATCAGCAGTAGGGACTCTTTAAAGTTTGTCACGAACACTTTCACAAGCATCTTTAAAAGTTCGAAACATACGCCTTTTAAAAGTTCGGAACGAAAACCTTAAAAATCCGAATGCCTTTAAAAGTTCGAGACGAACACCTTTAAAAGTTCACAACGAAAATCTTTAAAAGTGGCCAAAGGAGTAAACGTTTTTTGTAGGGGAGAAAACTATAATGGCAATTTCAACTCCACACAGTGTACATAGGTCACTAGCTTTCTTGAAAAGTCCCGAACGACGTTTGGAGAAGGTAACTTGGAGGTGATTCTTCATCTCTATTTTTGCAATTTTTATCTTTTTCCTTCCCATGCTAGGCTGTTTTGCCATGTCTAGAACTATAAAAACAAAGACAATTGTTCTTACAAAATAATGCAATAGACCAATTGTGTGGATTGAGTGTAAACATGTACTTCTATTTAAAGTGGGTTTGGAGTTTAATCAAGTTTTTGCTACTATGTTTTTTTTACATAACTCATTTATGTATTGATTTGGGAGTTATAATATCTTAGCGTCTTAATGCATGGATAAAGGGAAACTGAATGCACCTTAGTTGGCATATTATCATGTAATATTCAATATTCCTCATAGAAGTCAACAATATATTACAAATATTTTCCTCATATGAGTCAAGAATTTATTCAATATATACCATAATCCGTAACGACCCGACTTCTCATTTTAAGAATTTAAGCCTCGCCTGGCGGCATAAGGCCCTGAGTAGCTTCTTATTATGTGTATTGACTTGCGTGCGTGGTTAAATTCAGTTACCGGATGATTCTGAGTGATTTGGGACACTTGGTCTCCAAAACGGAAGCTTAAGTCTTAGGATTTTTACCGTAGTCGAAATTGTCTAAATACGACACCGGAATGGAATTTTGATGATGTCAATAGCTCCGTATGGTGATTATGGACTTAGGAACGTGTCCAAAAAATTATTTGGAGGTCTGTAGTGGAATTTGACTTGAAATGGTGAAAGGTAAATTTTTGGGAAGTTTGACCGGGGAGTTGACTTTTTGATATCGGGGCCGGAATCCGATTCTAAAAATTAAAATACCTTCGTTATGTCAATTATGACTTGTGTGCAAAATTTGAAGTCATTCCAGATTGATTTGATGTGTTTCGGCACAAGATATAGAAATTAAAAATTCAAAATTCATTAGGCTTGAATTGGGGTATAATTCGTGGCTTTGATGTTGTTTGATATGATTTGAGGCCTCGAGCAGGTTCGTGTTATGCATTGGGACTGGTTGGTATGATTGGACGGGGTCCCGAAGGCCTTGGGTTTGATTCGGGGTGGTTCCGGACCAAATTTGGGTGTTATAATCACCGTGGGAGCCTTCACAATTTATTTTAAAGAAAATATTTTTTCCGAAATAGCATCCCGCGTTTTAGCCATCCTTATCACACTACATGACTTCTAGTAGATTTTCCTATTAGCCACGCGTATCAAGCCACCCTTATCTCACCACATGCGTTTCAACACCCAAACCTTATACCACCGCATGCGTATCAATATCACAATTTGCACCTCAAGTGCCCAAATATTTCAATTTGCCAAAATAAATCAACAACAATATTTTTTCATGATAAAGAGCTCACGGCTCCATCACAATTAGTACGAAAATCTCACAAAATATTCAGCAAATATAATAATTCACAAATTTACTACCTTGTTTTAAATATCAAATTTGTAAATGTAAAATACTTTATTTTTAATAATATTTAAAATTAAAAAAATTCCACCTTTAATTAATACACCGAATAAAAGAAATCAAGTTTCAGCTAACAGGTAAAAATAATTAGCAGGAGAAGGTCAAGCAAATTTAAAGTATATAAATCAAATCAATGATGGAGAATATAACAAGATTTAATAATTTAATTAATATGCAATAGTAATATACACAATTTAAAAACATAATCTTTTATATTTAGCCCGTATACACACTCGTCACCTCGTGTACACGACTTTCATCACATTACAATTATCACATTAATACCAATTCTAGGGGAAATTTCCCCCACACAAGGTTAGACAAGTTACTTACCTCGACTTGATCTAATTTAATCACGTAGTATGCCTTTTTCTCGATTTTTCGACTGTGATCGACTCGTATCTAGTCATAATTAATTCGATACAGTCAACAAAAATTATAGAATCAATTCCATAAGAAAATACTATATTTTTCAATAAAATTCATAGAATCAATTAATTCCGAGGTCCTTAGCTCGAGATATGAAATTTTGATGAAAAATTAAAAGTTTGAAAGCTTAATGATTTTTAAGAATTTACTGATATTGGATTTATTGACACCGGATCCGTATTTTAGTTCTGGAGTTCGGTATAGGTCCACTATAATATTTATGACTTTTCTGCCAAATTTGGTGAGAAACGAAGTTGATTTGACGTGATTCGGACGTCCGGTTGTGAAAGTAAAAGTTTTAAAGATTTCTTGAAAAATTCCTTTGATTTGGTGTCCGATTCGTAGTTCTAGGTATTATTTTGGCGATCTGATCGCACGAGCAAGTTCGTATGATGTTTTAAGACTTGTGTGCATATATGGTTTGGAACCCTGAGGGCTCGGGTGTAATTCGGATCAGGATCGGCATATTTTGGAACCATGAAACTGATGATCCTGCTGCTACTGGTTTCCTTCTATGCGATCGCGTGACTGTGTCTGCGATCGCGAAGGCTTAATTGTCACGGATGGAATTTGTACTATGCGATCGCATAGTGAGGTCCGCGATCGCACAGTGACAGCAGGCAAAGCACCGCGAATGCGAGGGCCAAGCCGCGTTCGCGTAGAAGGAATGAAGCAGAAGTTGAAGCACAAAATTTGTACTACGCGATCGCACAATGATGTCCGCAGTCGCGGAAGGCTAAGAAATTGTGCTTCGCGTTCGCGAGAGCACTGCCGCGTTCGCGAGAGCACTGCCGCGTTCACGTAGAGAAAAAGCTGGACAGCCAAAAATGTGCTTCGCGATCGCGGAGCATGGTACGCGATCGTATAAGGTAAAATCTAGGCAAATAGAACTTAAGTTCTAAAAATGGGATTTCGTCCCATTTTCAACCATTTTCTATTTTTGAGCTCGGGTAAGGAGATTCTTGGGCTATTTTCACTGAAAAATATTGGGTAAGTGTTTCTTATCCTATATTGATTATATTTCATGATTCCATACTTCTTTATATCATGAATCCGTGAAAATTTGGGAGAAAATCGGATTTTTATTAAATCTTTCAAAAACGAAAATTTAAGATTTGAATGTCCATTTGACATCGGAATTTGATAATTTTTGTATGGTTGGACTCGTCTCGAAATGGGTGTTCGTATTTCGTAAGTTTTTCTGAGATTTGAGATGTGGACCCCACTATCAATTTTTAAAGTGAATTTTGGATTTTATCCGAAAAAATTAGTAAATTCATATGGAATTAATTCCTACGATTTGTATTGAGTATATCAAATTGTTTGTGAATATGTATGAAGCTTTTGGAGTCAAATTTAAAAGGAAAAGCCGTGGTCGAGTAATTGATTGAAATTGCAAAGCGAGATAAGTGTCGTGGTTAACCTTGACTTGAGGGAATAAAACCCTTAAATTATTTGTTATGTGAAATGCATGTGAACGACGTATAGGCGAGGCGACGAGTATCTATACGTCGTCAAATTAATTATTTGCATAATTATTTAAAAATCATAAATTTTTCTAAGATACGAATTAATTGTTATGATAATTGTTTCTCTCATATTCTTTGTCAAATATTAATTCTTGAATTCTTGCGATAATTGTTACATGCTATTTGATTTATGTGTCTTAATTGTTATTTGACATTTAGCATACTAAATATTAAACTGCCTATTTTCTCCATGATTTTTACAATTAATTGCTAATTGCCATTATTTGTACATAAATAAATTATAATTATTGTATGCCTTGATGCTTAATAGTTTCCCATTGGACGTGGTATTTATTGAAATAATATTTATTACATTTATGAGTTGTTTAAAGTTATATTGGGGGAACGGGTTGCACGCCGCAACGGAAATGAAAGTAAATATACACACACACACACACACACACACACACACACACATATATATATATATATATATATATATATATATATATTGGGGGATCGGATTGCACGCCGCAACAGACTTATTTAAAAGTCTCTATTGGGGGATCGGATTGCACGCCGCAACAGACTTATTAAAAAGTCTATATATTGGGGGATCGGATTGCACGCCGCAATAGACTTATTTAAAAATACATATTGGGGGATCGGATTGCACGCCGCAACAGACTTATTTAAACGTCTATATTGGGGGATCGGATTGCACGCTGCAACAGACTTATTAAAAAGTCCATATATTGGGGGATCGGATTGCACGCCACAACTGACTTATTTAAAAGTCTATATATATACTTGATTAAAATAAATATATTGGAGGGTTGAAAATGAATATATTGTGGGAACGGGTTGCACGCTACAATGGAAATTGGATGAAATAATAATTGGTTATGACTGCTGAGTTGGCTTCAACTATTAGAAATGAGTTACCTGATTTAATTCTATTATTGTGGTTATTACTATTATTGCGTATAGGTTAATGTAAGTGACCTGCCTTAGCCTCGTCACTACTTCGTCAAGGTTAGGCTCGGAACTTACCAGTACATGGGGTCGGTTGTACTGATACTACATTCTGCACTTCTTGTGCAGATTTCGGAGTTGGTCCCAGCTGCGTACCATAGACTTGCTCGGATTTCAGCTACCAGAGGAGACTTGAGGTATAACTGCACGGCGGCCGCAGTTCTGAAGTCCCCATCTACTTTACTTTTCAGGAGTCACGAGCAAGCTTAGTAGAGTCTGAAGGATCGGTATGGAAATGTCTGTACTTATCTCTCAAAGGCTATGAAGTTTAGGAACAATATCACTTCTTTCTTATCGTGTCGTGCAATTTTATTCTATCATCGATGATTGAACCATTCTACTCTTATTCTCTCGTAGATGGTGAGAACACGTAATACATCTACCGATGGACAGGGACCAGATCCCCCGGTGGCAACTATGGCCAGGGGTAGAGGTCGAGGCCGAGGTCGTGCTAGAGGCCAAGGAATAGGCAGAGGTCGAGCTCAGTCTAGAGCTCGAGCAGCTGCACCTGTTGTAGAACCTCAGGTTGATCTTCAGGAGGAGGTTCCAGTTCAGAATGTACCAGTTCAAGTCCCGAAAAGATTCATAGATACTCCAGTGCTTCAGGATGCTCTAGTCCGTTTGGTGAGTCTTATGGAGGGTGTGGCCCGGAATGGTACATTTCTAGTGGCACCAGCCGTCTCACAGGCTGGGGGAGGAGCACAAACTCCTACTACTCCCGCTCCGGAGCAGATGGCTCCCCAGAATCAAGCTCCAGCAGCCCCGCCAGTTGGGGTAGTTCAGCCAGTTGTTGTGGCACAGACCGGTGATAGGCCTGTCATGTCTTTTGAGGCCTTATTGATACTGGATAAGTTCACTAAGCTATTTCCAGTTTACTTCAGTGATACACCTTCTGAGGACTCACAGGATTATCTTGACCGCTGCCATGAGGTACTGCGTAACATGGGTATAGTTGATACCAATGGGGTTGATTTTGCTGTATTTCAGATGTTGGGTTCCACCAAGAGGTGGTGGAGAGATTATACATTGACCAGACCAGTCGGATCTCCTGCACTTACCTGGGAGCAGTTCTCTCATCTATTTCTGGAGAAGTTCCTTCCTATCACACTGAGATTACCACAAGCAATTTGAACGTCTACAGCAGGGCAGTATGAATGTTACTCAGTATGAGTCCCGTTTTGTGGATTTGGCTCGTCATGCTCTCCTTTTACTACCCACTGAGGGAGATAGAGTGAGGAGGTTTATTGAGGGACTCACTCACCATATCAGGATTTAGATGGCCAAGGAGACCAGAAGTGAGATTGCTTTTCAGGCAGCTGCTATTGTCGCGAGGAGGATCGAGATGGTTCTTACACAGGAGAGAGGACAGAGCTCTAATAAGAGGCCTCATCAGTTCGGTGGTTTCAATGGTGCCTCGTCTGGAGGCAAGGGTAATTTTGGTAGAGGTTATCCTCCCAAACTATTTCATTCAGCACTTCAGGCATCTCACGGTGCTTCAGGGAGTCACGGTCCTATTATGCCTTACTCTGGTCAGCCAGCATTTAGTGCAAATTCAGCTCCTATCAATGCACCACCACTCCATAGTTAATACAGCGGTTCTCCGGCCCATTCAGGTCAGCTTCAACTTCAACAGCCACAACATCAGGATGGGTGTTATGAGTGTGGGAACATTGGTCACATTAGGAGTTATTGTCCTAGGTTGTCGAGTAACAAATCTCGGCCGGATTCTCGTGGCATCATACCGGCATCGGTTGTTTCACCGCCTACTCAGCCAGCTAGAGGTAGGGTTCAGGAAGCTACAGGTGGAGGTCAGGCCATTAGAGACGGAGGTCAGACCATTAGAGGTGGAGATCAGACCGTCAGAGGTAGAGGCCAGCCAGTTAGAGGTCGTCCTAGAGACGCAGTTCAGAGTGGTGGGGCCCAGCCCCAATTTTATGCTTTTCCAGCTAGGCCTGAGGCCGAGTCATATGATGCTGTGATCACAGGTATTATTCCAGTTTGCCATAGAGATGCTTCAGTTTTATTTGATCCAGGATCTACTTATTCCTTTGCGTCCTCCTATTTTGCTTCATATTTGGTTGTGCCTTGTGATTCTCTGAGTGCTTCTGTTTGTGTATCTACAGCGGTGGGAGACTCTTTCATAGTAGATCATGTCTCTCGTTCGTGTGTGATTATTATTGGTAGTCTTGAGACTAGTGTGGATCTTCTACTTCTTGATATGGTAGATTTTGATGTCATCTTAGGTATGGATTGGCTGTCACCTTATCATACTATATTGGATTGTCATGCCAAGACAGTGACCCTAGCCATGCCGGGGTTACCTCGGTTAGAGTGGAAAGGAAATCCTGGCCATTCTGCCAGCAGAGTTATTTCTTGTCTGAAAGCTCAGTGTATGGTAGAGAAAGGGTATCTAGCCTATTTTGCTTATATTCGCGATCCCAGTGCGGATGTTCCTTCTATGGACTCAGTACTAGTTGTTCGTGAATTTTCAGAAGTATTTCCTACAGATTTGCCGGGGATGCCACCCGACAGAGATATTGACTTTTGTATTGATTTAGCTCCGGGCACTCATCCTATTTCTATTCCACCCTACCGTATGGCCCCGCCGGAGTTAAAAGAATTAAAAGAGCAGTTACAAGACCTGTTTGATCAGGGATTCATTAGACCCAGTGTCTCGCCCTGTGGTGCACCGGTACTATTTGTAAAGAAGAAAGATGGCTCTATGCGGATGTGTATAGATTATCGGCAGTTGAACAAAGCTACTATTAAAAACAAATATCTGCTGCCAAGAATTGATGACCTATTTGATCAACTTCAGGGTGCCAAGGTATTTTCAAAGATCGATTTTAGGTCTCGTTACCATCAGTTGAAGATTAGGGCATCTGATGTCCCTAAAATAGCTTTTCGGACTCGGTATGGGCATTACGAATTCCTAGTGATGTCATTTGGGTTGACAAATGCCCCAGCAATATTTATGGATTTGATGAATCGAGTGTTCAATCCTTATTTGGATTCTTTTGTAGTTGTATTCATTGATGATATCTTAATTTACTCCAGCAGTCGAGAGGAGCATGAGCAGCATCTTCGGAGTGTGCGTCGTACTTTGAAGAATAATCAGTTATATGCCAAATTTTCAAAAATGTAAGTTTTGGTTAGACTCAGTTGCCTTTTTGGGGCATGTTGTATCGGCAGAAGGCATAAAGGTGGATCCTAAGATGATATAGGTTGTTCAAAATTGGCCTAGACCTACTTCACTTTCAGAGATCCTGAGTTTCCTGGGTTTTGCGGGTTATTATCGTCGGTTCATTGAAGGGTTTTCATCTATAGCAAGCCCATTGACTAGACTGACCTAGAAAGGTGTCCCATTCAGATGGTCAGACGAGTGTGAGTTGAGCTTTCAGAAGCTCAAGACTGCTTTGACTACGGCGCCAATGTTGGTGTTACCCACAGGTTCAGGATCGTATACGGTATATTGTGATACATCTCACATTGGACTTGGGGAAATATTAATGCAAGATGGCATGGAGATTGCATATGCATCAAGGCAGTTGAAAGTTCACGAGAATGAATTATTCTGTTCATGACTTAGAATTAGCAGCCATTGTTCATGCACTGATGATTTGGAGGCATTACCTCTACAGTGTCTCGTGTGAGGTATTTACTGATCATCGTAGCCTTCAATATCTGTTCAAACAAAAAGATCTTAATTTGAGGTAGAGAAGATGGTTGGAGTTGTTGAAAGACTATGATATCACCATTTTGTATCACCCCGGAAAGGCCAATGTGGTGGCCGATGTTTTGAGTAGAAAGGCTGTGAGTATGGGCAGCCTTGCTTATATTCCGGTTGGTGAGAGACCATTAGCTGTAGATGTCCATACTTTGGCTTATCAGTTGGTGAGGTTAGATGTTTCAACACCTAGTTGGGTTTTAGCTTGCACAGTCGCTTGGTCTTCTTTATATGAGCGTATCAGAGAGAGGCAGTTTGATGATCCTTATTTACTTGTCCTTAAGGACAGGTGCGGCACGGTGATGCCAAATAGGTCACTGTGGGGGAAGATGGAGTTCTACGAATGCAGGGTCGTATTTGTGTGCCTAGTATTGACGGGCTTCGTGAATTAATTCTTGTAGAGGCACACAGTTTCAGGTATTCTATTCATCCAGGAACCGCCAAAATGTATCAAGATTTGCGGCAATATTATTGGTGGAAGAGAATGAAAAAGGATATAGTTGCATATGTAGCTCGGTGTCTGAATTGTCAGCAAGTTAAGTACGAGCATAAGAGACCTGGTGGTTTGCTTCAGAAGTTAGAAATTCCTGAGTGGAAATGGGAGCGTATCATTATGGATTTTGTTTTTGGACTCCCACTTACTCAGAGAAAATTTGATGCAGTTTTGGGTCATTGTGGATAGGTTGACCAAGTCAGCACATTTCATTCCAGTGGCAGTTACCTATTCTTCAGAGAGGTTAGCTGAAATTTACATTCATGAGATTGTCCGCCTTCACTGTGTTCCCGTGTCTATTATTTCAGATCGAGGTACGCAGTTTACCTCACACTTCTGGAGGGCTGTACAACGTGAGTTAGGCATGTGGGTTAAGTTGAGTATAACATTTCATCCACAGACAGACAGACATTCAGAGCGCACCATTCAGATATGGGAAGATATGCTTCGCGCTTGTGTTATAGACTTTGGAGGTTTTTGGGATCAATTCCTGCCACTTGTGGAGTTTGCTTATAATAACAGCTACCAGTCGAGTATTCAGATGGCTCCATATAAGGCATTATACGGAAGGCGATGCCGATCGCCAGTTGGATAGTTTGAATCGGGTGAGGCTCGGTTGTTGGGTACCGATTGGTACAGGATGCCTTGGATAAGGTTAAGGTTATTGAAGATCGACTTCGCACAGCTCAGTCTAGGCAAAAGAGTTATGCCGATCGTAAAGTGCGTGATATTGCATTCATGGTTGGAGAAAGAGTATTGCTCCGGGTTTCACCTATGAAAAGTGTAATGAGGTTTTGAAAGTAGGGCAAGTTGAGCCCTAGATATATCGGACCTTTGAAATTCTTGAAAGGATGGGTGACGTAGCCTACAGGCTTGCATTACCACCTAGCTTATCAGAGGTTCATCTGGTGTTCCATATGTCTATGCTCCAGAAATATCATGGTGATCCGTCCCATGTGTTAGATTTTAGCTCAGTCCAATTGGACAAAGATTTGACTTACGAGGAGGAGCCGGTGGCTATTCTAGCCCGGCAGGTCCGGCAGTTGAGGTCTAAGAGTTATCCTTCAGTTCGGGTGCACTGGAGAGGTCAGCTAGTAGAGGCATCTATCTGGGAGTCCGAGTCAGACATGCAGAGTAAATATCCACATTTATTCACCAGCTCAGGTATTTTTTCTAATTCCGTTCGAGGACGAACGTTTGTTTTAGAGGTGGAGAATGTGATGACCCAAAAATATCATCTTTAAATTTAATAATTAATTCTATGTTCTAATACCTCAAAAAGCACTATTAATCACTCCTCGACTTGGGTGTGCAATCCGTAAAATTTTTCGAAAAGTTTTTATGTGAAAAATAAATTAAATGTGAAATAGAGCTTTAAAAACTCAATTGAGTTGACTTTGGTCAACATTTTTAGCAAACGGACTCAGATCAGTATTTTGACAGTTCCGGTAGGTCCGTATTGTAATTTGGAACTTGGGCGTATGTCCAAAATCGAATTCCGAGGTCCGTAGCCCGAGATATAGAATTTTGATGAAAAATTAAAAGTTTGAAAGCTTAATGATTTTTAAGTATTTACTGATGTTGGATTTATTGACATCGGGTACGTATTTTGGCTCCAGAGCCCGATATAGGTCCACTATAATAGTTATGACTTGTCTGGCGAATTTGGTGAGAAACGGAGTTGATTTGACGTGATTCGGACGTCCGGTTGTGAAAATATAAGTTTTAAAGTTTTTTTGAAAATTTTCTTTGACTTGTTGTCTGGTTCGTAGTTCTAGGTGTTATTTTGGCGATCTGATCGCGCGAGCAAGTTCGTATGATATTTTAGGACTTGTGTGCATATATGGTATGGAACGCTGAGGGCTCGGGTGTAAATCGTTTCAGGATCGGCGCATTTCGGAACCATGAAACTTCTGAACCTGCTGCTACTGGTTTCCTTCTATGCGATTGCGTGACTGTGTCCGCAATCGCGAAGGCTTAATGGTCACGGATGATATTTGTACTATGCTATCACATAGTGAGGTCCGCGATCGCATAGTGACAGCAGGCAAAGCACCGTGAATGCAAGGGCCAAGCCGCGTTCGCGTAGAAGGAATGAGGCAGAAGCTGAAGCACAAAATTTGTACTACGGGATCGCACAATGATGTTCGCGATCGCAGAAGACTAAGAAATTGTGTTTCGCGTTCGCGAGAGCACTGCCGCGTTCGCGTAGAGCAAAAAACTGGGCAGCAAAAAAAATGTGCTTTGTGATCGCGAAGCATTGTTCGCGATCGCATAAGGTCAAATCTGGGCAAACAGAACTTAAGTTCTAGAAATGGGATTTCGTCCCATTTTCAATCAATTTCCATTTTTGAGCTCGGGTAAAGCGATTCTTGGGTGATTTTCACGGAAAAATATTGGGGTAAGTGTTCCTTATCCTATATTAATTATATTTCATGATTCCATACTCCTTTATATCATGAATCCGTGAAATTTTGGGAGAAAAATCAGATTTATATAAAATCTTCCAAAAAAAAAAGGTTTAAGATTTGAAAGTCCATTTGACATCGGAATTTGATAATTTTTATATGGTTGGACTCGTCTCGGAATGGGTGTTCAGATTTCGTAATTTTTTTTGAGATTTGAGACGTGGGCCCCACTGTCTTTTTTTAAAGTGAATTTCGGATTTTACCCGGAAAATTAGTAAATTCATATGGAATTAATTTATACGATTTGTATTGAGTATATCGAATTGTTTTTGAAGAGATTTGAAGCTTTTGGAGTCAAATTTAAAAGGAAAAGTTGTGGTCGAGTAATTGATTGAAATTGCAAAGCGAGGTAAGTGTCGTGGTTAACCTTGGAATAGAACCTCTTAAATTATTTGTTATGTGAAATGCAAGTGAACGACGTATAGGCAAGGTGAAGACTGTCTATACATCGTCAAATTAATTATTTGCATAATTATTTGAAAATCATAAATTGTTCTAAGATACGAATTAATTGTTATAATAATTGTTTCTCTCCTATTCTTTGTCAAATATTAATTCTTGAATTCCTGCGATAATTGTTACATGCTATTTGATTTAGGTGTCTTAATTGTTATTTGACATTTGGCATACTAAATATTAAACTGGCTATTTTCTCCACGATTTTCACAATTAATTTCTAATTGCCATTGTTTGTTCATAAATAAACTAAAATTATTGTGTGCCTTGATACTTAATAGTTTTTCATTGGACGTGATATTTATTGGAGTAATATTTATTACATTTATGAGTTGTTTAAAGTTATACTGGGGGAACGGGTTGTACGCCGCAATTTGAAATGAAAGTGTGTGTATATATATATATTGGGGGATCGGATTGCACACCGCAACAAACTTATTTAAAAGTCTATATTGGAGGATCGGATTGCACGCTGCAACAGACTTATTTAAAAGTCTATATTGGGGGATCGGATTGCACACCGCATCAGACTTATTAAAAAGTCCATTTATTAGTGGATCAGATTGCATGCCGTAACAGACTTATTTAAAAGTCTATATTGGGGGATCGGATTGCACGCCGCAACAGACTTATTGAAAAGTCTATATTGGGGGATCGGATTGCACGCCGCAACAGACTTATTAAAAAGTCCATATATTGGGGGATCAGATTGCACGCCGCAACAGATTTATTTTAAAGTCTATATATATACTTGATTAAAATAAATATATTGGAGGGTTTAAAATGAATATATTGTGGGAACGGGTTGCACGCTGCAACGAAAATTGGTTGAAATAATAATTGGTTATGACTGTTGAGTTGGCTTCAACTATTAGAAATGAGTTACCTGATTTAATTCTATTATTATGGTTATTACTATTATTGCGTATAGGTTAATGTAAGTGACCTACCTTAGCCTCATCATTACTCCGTCGAGGTTAGGCTCGGCACTTATCAGTACATGGGGTCGGTTGTACTGATATTATATTCTGCACTTCTTGTGCAGATTTCAGAGTTTGTCCCAGTGGCGTACCATAGACTTGCTCGGATTTCAGTTACCAGAGGAGACTTGAGGTATAACTGCACGGTGTCCGCAGTTCTGAAGTCCCCGTCTACTTTACTTTAGCTGTGTGTTTGTTTTCCAGACAACTTTATTTTATTCAGACCTTTATTAGTATTATTCTAGAAGCTCCTGTACTTATGACACCAATTCTGGGATGGTATTTAGACTCCGTTATTTTTATGGATTATTTTCACGAACACAATTATCCCTCCATAAGGTGTCGTGATGGCACGTAGTCTTTACGACTAGGTAAGTCTAATATTGCAAAAAATATAAAGAAAACACAATATTTTTAAAGATAACCAGCATATTGTGAATAGCCAAGAGTAGTACCACTCGACATATACAAAATAATTTCCCAAGACCCGGAATATCACTAAGTCACAAGCTGCTATAATCTATGTAGCTCAATACAAAAGTCTGAAGATAATAAAGAAAGTCTCTAGGCGAGGGAGTAGAAGGGGACTACGAAGATCTACGGACCCAAGCAGAAGTACCTTGGAGTCTCCTAGAATCAGCAACACACACTAACCCCAAGGCTGATAGCTCGTACCTGGATCTGCACTTGAAAACATGTGCAGGAAGGGCATTAGTACCCCACAATGGTACCCAGTAAGTGCCAAGCCTAACCTCGGTCAAGTAGTACGAGGTCAGGTCAAGGCCCTACCAGAGTAAATATAATAAATTAAACAGTAAAAGATATAAGTGAAATTTACGGTAATATAGTTAAAGAAATTCTCGAAAATTTAACAGTTAAGGGAGCCCTCGGCTCAAAACGAGGTAAACACAGTGGGAAAATCTCCCGGGATACTGTCCCGTAGTTCCTAATGAATATGTAGTACGGGAGTTCTCCCGGAATACGTCTGTAGTCCCAAAGTAAATATGCAGTGCTGGGGGATCTCCCGAAATACGTCCATAGTCCCAAAGTAAATATGCAGTGCTGGGGGATCTCCCGGAATACGTCTTTAGTCCCAAAGTAAATATGCAGTGCTGGGGGATCTCCCGGAATACGTCCGTAGTCCCAATTTAAATATGCAACACAAGATGAAATGGCATGTATGGCATCGAGTTATACAGTTTATACCGAACACTGATAAGAAAAATATGAATTTAACTAAGCATGGCGCACAAAATGTCAAATAGGCAGTTAAAACATGTAAGCATGCTTTTCTAGTCTAAACTACACAATTAAACATATTAGTACAATTAATAAGAGAAGCAATTTATGATTTAAAAAGGTTAAACATGATTTTTTTTTTTGCAATAATAGCCTGTGTACGTACTCATCACCTCACGTACACGGCGCCCACACACCAAATAATATCAAGATATCTTAAGGAAAAAGTCCCCAACACAAGGTTAGGCAAGCCACTTACCTCGAACCGCTCAAATCAACCTGATATCACGTTCTTGCCACGAGTATCCGACTCCAAATGGCCCGAATCTATTCAAAACAGTACAATACCATCAATACGCGCTAATGGAATGAATCCCACAAGAAAAACTACAAAATTAGGACAAAACCCGAAATTGGCTAAAACCCGGCCCCCGAGCTCACGTCTCGAAACCCGACAAAATTCATGAAACTAGAAAGTTCATTCACTCATGAGTCTATCCATATAAAATTTACTAAAATCCGACACCAAATGGTCCTCCATTTCACAATTCAAACTTCCAAATCTCTAGCCTCCATCTTCCAATTTCCACCTTAAATACACACTAACTAGGTGGAAAAATACATGGCAAGGAAAGATTATTGATCAAAAATAAGCACAAGGAACTTACCTCAAGAAATGCCTCGAAAATGCTATCACAAATCGCCTTAACCCGAGTTTGCCCAGGTATTTCCGCACCTGCGGAACTTAGGCTCGCACCTCCGGGTGCGCTTATGCGGAAAATGTGCGCATCTGCGCAACTCACTTGCCCCCTCTGCCTTCGCACCTGCGACGAAAGGGCCACACCTGCGCACTCGCGCCTGCGGACGTCCCTTCCGTTTCTGCGCATCTTGCGCATTTGCGATCATCCTTGAGCATTTGCGGGCATCAGAGATGCGTAACTTCCTCGTACCTGCGACCCCAGGCCAACTCTCAACTTTCTCGCATCTGCGTCTGCAAGCCTCACTTGAAATTCCTCTAAGTCCAAGCTTTCACCCATTAAGCATCTGAAATACACCCGAGGCCCCCGGGACCTCAACCAAATATGCCAATCAATCCTAAAATACCATACGAACTTAGTCGAGCCTTCAAATCACATCGAACAACACCAAAATCATGAATTAAGCACGGATTCAAGCCAAAGAATTTAAAATTTTCCAAATTCTACAAACGACGCCGAACCACATTAATTCTTGTCCGAATGACCTCAAATTTTACACACAGGTCACAAATGACACTACGAACCTACATCCACTTTCGAAATTTCATTCCGAGCTCGATATCAAAATTTTCACTATCGGCCAAAATCGCCGAAAAAATTAACTTTCGCCAATTCAAGCCTAAATCTACTATAGACCTCCAAAACATATTCCGGATGCACTCCTAACCCCAAAATCACTCAACGGAGCTAACGGAGTCGACGTAATTCCATTCCGGATCCGTTTTCACACAGTTCCGACTACGGTCCAAACGCTAAGGCTTAAACTCACAACTAGGGACTAAGTGTCCCAAAACTCCCCGAATTCCATAACCAAACACTCTGGCAAATCCCAAAAGCAGAAACAAATATGGGAAAAGTAGATATTAGGGGATCGGGGCTCAAATTCTCAAAACGACCGGTCGGGTCGTTACAACTCCGTAAGTGTCAAGCCTAACTCTACTTCCGCGTTTGTTTCTTTGTTATTAACAAATTTTAAAATTATTTTAAAATGGAATATATTATTCTAACGATAGCTTGCCTAGCAAGTGAAATGTTAGGCGCCATCACGGTCCCGAAGGTGGAAATTTCGGGTCGTGACAATCTCTTCCCTCAATATTGACTCATGGGCATTGCTAATAGAGTCTTGAAAATGATGACCAATATGAGGGGCCATGTAACCAACTATAAAAACAAAAAAAACAAAAAAAGAGAGTGAAAATTTTGCGTCTTTCTAGGATAGAAATTAAAAATACAATAATTATATATCCAGTGTGATCCCACAAGTGAGTTCTGGGAAGGGTAGTGTATGTGTAGACTCTCATCTTGTGCATATAGGGATGTTATTTCTGATAGAAACCAGGCTCAAGGAAAGCGCGGATAGAAACTTGAAAAAAAAAAATGCCAGGTCCGGAGAAGGGCCAGACTACAGTCTTACCCTAGATTTCTTCAAGAGACTATTTCCGCGTGTCGAACCCGTGACCTCCTGGCCACATGGCAGTAACTTTACCAGTTTTGCTAAGCCTACACTTCAGAAACTAAAAATATTTTCAAATATTATTACAAACCTGGGAATGGGATGGTTTGTTGATCAGTGGAAGGAGTGAGGCCTGAAATCTGATGTTGTATTATATTCCTTGATGTTGAAGGTTGTTGATCAGATTCAGGGGATGTAAAATCCTTCATTGCTATTTCTGTGATGAGAGTTTTTGAAAAACAACAGAAAATTAAAGGGGGGAATAAATTGATTGACTTGACTATAGAGGAAGTTGAAGAGCGCGTAAGGCGCTGTTTGAGTTGGAAGTGTATTTTATGACAGTTACAATTTGAAACCGAATCATATCGAGTTTAATTAGATATAGTATTGGTATAACATTTTAAGAAATCGAATACCGAACTAAAATATCTAAATATTGTACCGCACAAATAGACAAACATTCCTAACTGTAATTATGGAATAGTTTTGGAAAGGTAATCTTTAATTTTGGTTAAAATATTTTGATATTTTTGACAAGATGCCTAGGTTCCCTGATTTTCTTCCAAAGCTTCCTTCTCTTGTCAATAGATTCATGATCATACTTATATAAATTCGTACTCATCTTGAGTTGTTAGCTTCTGTGAAGTTTTTCCTGAAATATATATATATATATATAATATTTATTCATCCTAGACGATTTTGTATTACAATAATTGGTCTTAAATTCGTTTGGATTGAAAATCACTAACAAGAGAAGACAATTGAGTTTATACTTTTAGATGCAATTGTCATAACATCAATTTTTCATCTTATTCAAGTTTCCTCTTAGTACGAAGTGTTATGGTCTTTTTTATTAAAGTTACATTCGGTTTTTTATATTTTAAATCTTTTATTTTTCATATTCAAGTCACATATATCTATCTATACTATATTAAAAGCACGACGGCCTTTAGCGAAATGTCGTTCGCCTTTTTTACCCCTTTAAAAATACTATATTAAAAGCACGAAGGCCCTTAGCGAAATGTCGTTCGCCTTTTTACCCCTTTAAAAATAGAGTTCACGCTAGACAAAATAATTATTTAATTAATTGAAAACAAAAGTTACACCAAATCTAAAAGGGCAAAAATGTAGGTGGGGTTCGAACGTGGGACCCAGAAACAAAACTGGGCAGCATATAGTTGTTGGGTGAATAAGTGTGCGGTAATGGTTAATGACATAAGCCTAAGGGTAGTTTAGTCAAGGAGTTCAAAATGTTATACATAAGCTATAGTAAGATTCGTTTTTAATCAATCATATTCTTCCATTTTAACTAAAATGAACAGTTTACCCTTTCAATCCCAAGCAAGCATGTTGACTTGCTGCCTACTTATTCTCCCTTATCAATAGAGAGAATATGTTTATTACTATTTCTAAATATTATTTACTAAATATTTTTACTATGTCTGTTACATTTAGTTTTATGTCTTATTTTCTATTTAATATTGGCTCGTGAAAAGAATATCATGCTTGAAGATGAGAAAGCAAGCGCAAACCAAGTCTCTATCACATTTGGCTCATTTAATCCAGACAAATTATGTAGTTTTAAAGAATGTAAAGATGAAGAATTACTGGAGAACAATAAAGTTGAAGACGATCAACCTGAGGATGATGAAGGTTGGACGTTGGTGACTCGCCATAGGCACCACAGAAAAAGCCCACGAAAAGAATCAGTAGAACAACCAACAAGGAAAATGATGGTAAAAAGACCAATGAGATGGAATCCAATTAAGCACTTAAAGAAAGCAAAAGTGGAGGTGCACCACCCTCAAAATCCACGACATCCAGTGACCTTGGAGGAGTTTTTACCAAGTTGGTTCCGCACGAAGATTTCCTTTAGGGGTATTGAAGCCTCCTGCTGCCATGTACGAAGGGGAAGAAAAGAGTGGTGACCTACCATTAGCACCATCTTCGGAAAAGCTCATCGAGTCCACTCCTCAAGAAGTTAATGCTTGTGAGAAAAAAGTCGCGCTCACAAATGACTATCTTCTCCTACGTGACTGTGACGACCCGGTCGGTCGTCTTGAGAGTTGTAGCCCCGATTCTCTATTAACTGCTTCTCCCATATCTTTTTCTGCTATTGTGACTTGTCGGGAGGTTTCGTTTTGGGTTTTTTGGAGTGTTTTGGGATACTTCGTCCCTAAATGGAGGTTTAAGCCTTAGGATTGGCACCGTAGTCGGAACAGTATGAAGATGACTCCAGAATGAAATTCTGTCGATTCTGTTAACTTTGTTGTGTGATTTTGGGCTTAGGGGCGTGTCCGAATTGTGTTTTGGAAGTCCGTAGCTCATTTAGGCTTGAAATGGCAAAAGTCAAATTTTTGGAGTTTTGGGTCGGTAGTGGAATTTTTTATATTAGGGTCGGATTAAGATTCCGGAATTTGGAATAGGATCGTAGTGTTGAATATGACTTGTGTGCAAAATTTAAGGTCAATCAGACGTGGTTTGGTTTCAAGTTTGAATTGGAGGGTGATTCGTGATTTTAGCATTGTTTGATGTGATTTGAGGGCTCGATTAGGTTCGTATGGTGTTTTAGGATTGGTTGGTATGTTTGGTTAAGTTCCTAGGGGTCTCGGGTGTGATTCAGATGCTTAACAGATGAATTTTGGACTTGGGAAAGTTGCTGAGTTTTTGTTGGTTCTGGTGTTTCGCACCTGCGGGGGAGGGGGGGGGGGTGAGAGACCGCAGGTGCAGACTCGCACGTGTGGAGGAACAGGCACAAATGCGGAATTTGGAGGCTTGACCTGGGGTTGTAGGTGCGAGGAATTTCCGTATCTGCGATGCCCGCAGATGCGCCCAAGGATTCGCAGGCGCGGAGCAAGACCGCAGAAGCGGACAGTGTTGCGCAGGCGTGCACGCGCAGGTGCGGCCCCCACTGCCGCAGATGCAGACCCAGCCATCTTAAGTTATTTTCGCACCTGTGAGGGATTTTTCGCAGATGCGGCGTCGCAGGTGCGACCCATGGCCCGCAAGTGTGAAGATCGCTGGGCAGAAAAGGGGCAGAATCGAGGGTTGAGGTTCATATTCACAAATTTGATTTTTGAGCTCGAGAGAAGGCGATTGCTTGAGGGATTTTCATAGAAAGCTTTGGGATAACGATTCCTAACTTATTTTTGGTTTTATTTGATTAATCTATGGCCGTTTTCTCTATTTAATTATGAAATTTGAGTGAGAAAGTTGGGAGAACGGGGGAAATATTTCCCAACCGAATTTCTGAGTGTAGGGTGGGATTTAAACATCGGATTTGGATAATTAAAATGGTACGAGTGATCTCGTGAGTGAATGTGTGTTCTTAATTGGTAATTATTACACGATTTCGAGACGTGGGCCCGGGGAGGCTTTTTGAGCGATTTTTCAATTTCTTACGTTAGCTTTGATATCATTAGCTAGATTGGTTTCTTGTAGATATATTTATGCTATGTAATTTAATTTGGCTAGATTTGGGCCACTCGGAGTCGGATATTCGTGGGAAAGGCATTGTGACTGATTGATTGAGCTTGGTTCGAGGTAAGTGGCTTTCCTAACCTCGTGTGGGAAAATTGCCGTTAGGATTTGGTACTATTTGATATGTGAGCGTCGTGTACGTGAGGTGACGAGTACGTACACAGGTTATTTGTTGTAAAACTCCATTTTTCACTAAGTCATAACTTGTTTTCTCCTTATTTGAAACATACTAGCATATGTAACTATCTTGTTTAGGCTAGAACATCATGCCTACTTGTTTAACTGCCTATTTAAACTCTGCGCAGCATGTTTTGTGAAATCTCCTATTTTCCTTGACTTGAACATAGTATAAAATGTAGGATTTCTTGCTGTAATTGTTATTTCGGTTGGTTTCTCTGCATATTTACTTTGGGACTACAGAACAGTATTTTGGGAGATCCCTCTGCTCAGCATATTTATTTTGGGACTACGTAACGGTATTCCGAGAGATCCCCCAACATATTTATTTTGAGACTACGGAACGGTATTCCGGGAGATCCCCCTGCATATTTATGTTTGGGACTACGAGACGGTATCTCGGGAGATCCCCTGTTGTTATCACTGTGTTTTAAGCTATTGTCTTTCATTGATTCTATTCTTGTTAGATCGTATTTATTTTCCTCCGATATTTTATTCTGTCTTATTTCACTATATTTATACCAGTAGGGACCTGACCTGATCTCATCACTACTCGACCGAGGTTAGACTTGGCACTTACTGGGTACTGCTGTGGTATACTCTAGCCCTTTCTTGTACATATTTTTCGTGTGCAGATCCAGGTTCATCTTACCAGCCTTATCACTAGTTGCAGTCGCTGCTGCTAATTGGAGACTTCAAGGTACATGTGCAGATCCAGGTTAATCTTACCAGCCTTATCACTAGTTGCAGTCGCTGCTGCTTATTGGAGACTTCAAGGTACATCTGCTCGTGCCCGCAGATCCTCGGAGTCCCCCTCTCTTCCCTTATGTTTATTTTTCCTTCTTTCTGTAGAAATGATGTATAGAAAGGTTAAAACTTCTTAGTAGCTTGTGACATACGGTATTTCGGGTTTTGGAAAATTGTTTTGTACATTTTCAGAGGTGATAATTGTATATGCCGAGTGACATTTAGTTGCTTATTAGATATTTGTTACTGTCAGTAGTTAATGTTCATGCTTTAGTTTCACTTCCACAAAAGTGTTAGGTTTACCTAGTCGTAGAGACTAGGTGCCGTCACGACGGTTCATGGAGGGAGAAATTGGGTCATGATAAGTTTGTATCAGAGATCTAGGTTCATAGGAGTCGTGAGTCACAAATCAATTTATTAGAGTCTCGCGGATCGGTACGGAGACGTCTGTACTTATCTTCGGGAGGCTATTGAACTGTTAGGAACAAACATACTTCTTTGATTCCTTGTCGTACGAGTTATTAGCATCAAATTCTAAAAATTCTCTATTCTATTCTTTCCCGCAGATGGTGAGGACCCGTACCGGAGGATCACATGACCAGGCACCCGCGCCCCTACTAGAGCCGCCAGAAGCCGGGGCCATGGTAGAGTACGGCCACACGGTGCAGCTAGAGCACCCGCGCGAGCTGCGATAGAGGAGCCCCCAACAGTTCTAGCTGGAGGGCAGGCACCGAAGGTTCCTATTGCTGCACCAGCCTTCCAAGAGACTCTAGCCTAGTTCATGAGCGTCTTCAGCACATTAGCTCAGGCTGGATTGATTCCGTTAGCTCCCGCCACATCTCAGGATGGGGGAGGGGCAAAGACTCCCGCAGCCCACACTCCTAAGCAGAGGGTCCAGGTTGATCAGGCCCTAGAGTTCATTCCTATGCCGCTGGTAGCCCCGGTACAACATGAGATTAGGACAGCCGCTCCTAAGGCAAAGTAGCTGAGACTTGAGAGGTACCAGAAGAACCACCCACCTACATTCAGCGGATTGGCTACAGATGATGCTCAGGGTTTTCTGGAGGAGTGTCATCGTATTCTCCGTACTATGGGCGTATCGGAGACGAGTGGGATTTCTTTTACCACTTTCCAGCTTAAAGAAGCATCTTATCAGTGGTGGCGTGCTTATGAGCTGAGTAGTCCGGATGAGGCAACTTCACTTACATGCACTTAGTTCCCGGACATATTTTGAGAGAGTATATCCCTTAGAGCCTCAGGGACTCATGGCGCGTGAAGTTTGAGCAGTTGCGCCAGGGTGCTATGACTGTGTCAGAGTATGCAGTCTGCTTCAGTGATTTGGCCCGACATGCACCGGCCTTCGTTGCCATAGTTCGAGAGAAGGTTCGACGATTTTTTGAGGGACTCCACCCCAGTATAAGGATTAGTATGGTCAGGTAGCGGAAGATGGATATTCCTTACCAGCATGTTGTGAGTACTGCTAAGAGGTTAGAGGGCATGCTTGCCCGGGACCGAGAGGAGAGAGAGGCCAAGAGGTCTCGAGAGACTGGTTCTTATTCTGGAGCTCGTGCCCCAACAGCTCGCCATGGTAGGGGTTATGTGGGTAGCCCCGTTCGCTCTTCTAGCCGCCAGTGGTGTTCCAGCCCCTTCTAGGCCCCGGGAGCCTTATTATGCACCTCCAGTATCTAGTGTGCCTCCTGCTCGGGGTACTTTTTGCGGCCAGTCTAGCAGACTTGGCCCGAGTCAGTCACAGCAGCTAGGCCCTCCGAGGGATTATTTTGAGTGTGGCGACACCCGCCATATGGTGAGGGATTGCCCCAGACTTAGGAGGGTTGTACCTCCCCAGACTTCTCAGCCACCACGTGCTCCACCGGTTCCTCAGGCCATGGTTCCATCACCAGCTACTGCCCCACCTGCTCAGCCAGCTCGAGGTGGAGGTCGAGGTCGCCCTAGAAGGGGAGGCCAAGCCAGGTATTATGCTTTTCTGGCTCGTACAGAGGCAGTTACTTCCGACTCTGTCATTACAGGTATTGTTCCAGTCTGTTATAGAGATGCGTCAGTATTATTTGATCCAGGCTCTAAGTATTCATATGTGTCCTCTTATTTTGCCCCACATTTGGGCGTATCTCAGGATTCTTTGAGTTCCCCTGTTTATGTGTCTACTTCTGTGGGAGATTCTCTTATTATGGACCGCGTGTATCAGTCATGTTTGATTACTCTTAGTGATTTTGAGACCAGAGCCGACTTATTATTACTCAGCATGGTAGATTTTAATGTTATCTTGGGCATGGACTGGTTGTCGCCCTATTATGCTATTTTTGATTGTCATGCTAAGACCGTGACACTGTCTATGCCAGGCTTACCATGATTAGAGTGGAGAGGTACTTTATAGTATACTCCCAGCCGAGTTATTTTATTTCTTAAAGCTTAACGAATGGTTGAGATGGGGTATGGCGCGTATCTAGATTATGTGAGAGATGTCAGTATTGATACCCCTACAGTTGAGTCAGTTCCAGTAGTGAGGGACTATCCAGATGTGTTCCCAGCTGATCTTCCGGGCATGCCGCCTGATAGAGATATTGATTTCGGCATTGATTTGTTGTCGGGAACTCAGTCCATCTCTATTCCTCCATACTGTATGGCTTCTCTTGAGTTGAAGGAGCAGTTGCAGGAGTTGCTTGATAAAGGCTTCATTCGGCCCAGTGTGTCACCTTGGGGTGCTCCTGTGTTGTTTGTGAAGAAAAAGGATGGTTCTATGCGAATATGTATTGATTATCGCCAGTTGAACAAAGTCACAGTGAAGAACAGGTATCCCTTGCCTCGATTGATGACTTATTTGATCAGCCACAGGGTGCCAAAGTATTTTCCAAGATTGACTTGCGTTCAGGTTATCATCAGTTGAAGATTCGGGAGCCAGATATCCTGAAGACTACTTTCAGGACTCGGTATGGCCATTACGAGTTCCTTGTAATGTCATTTGGGCTGACCAATGCCCCAATAGCCTTTATGCACTTGATGCACAGTGTGTTCCGACCCTATATTGATTCTTTCGTCATCGTATTCATTGATAACATTCTAGTGTATTCCCGGACTCGGGAGGATCATGAGCAACACATGAGGGCGGTGCTTTAGACTTTGAGAAAAAGGAAATTGTATGCAAAGTTCTCAAAATGCGAGTTCTGGTTAGATTCCGTGGCATTTTTGGGTCATATTGTGTCGAGTGAGGGGATCAAGGTGGATCCGAAGAAAGTGGAAGCAGTGCAAAGTTGGCCTAGACCGTCCTCAGCTATAGAGATCCAGAGTTTTCTTGGATTGGCGGGGTATTACCGTCGATTTTTTGAGGGATTTTCTTCTATTGCAACACCTATGACCAGGCTGACCCAGAAGGGTGCTCCGTTCAGGTAGGCATAGGAGTGTGAGGAGAGCTTTTAGAAGCTCAAGACAGCTTTGACCACATCCCCAGTATTGGTATTGCCTTTAGGTTAGGGGTTTTATACAGTTTATTGTGATGCGTCGCGAGTTGGCCTCGGCACGGTGTTGATGCAGGACTGTAGGGTGATTGCCTACGCGTCCAGACAGTTGAAGGTGCATGAAAAGAACTATCTTGTCCACGACCTTGAGCTAGCAGCTATTGTTCATGCCTTGAAGATTTGGAGGCACTATTTGTACGGCGTTCCTTATGAGATTTACACTGATCACCGGAGTTTGCAGCATCTGTCCAAGCAGAAGGATCTGAATTTGCATCAGAGGAGGTGGTTAGAGCTGGTTAAGGATTATGACATCATCATTTTGTACCACCCGGGGAAGGCCAATGTGGTGGCTGATGCTTTGAGTCGCCGGGCAGAGAGTTTGGGGAGCTTAGCATATCTACCAGCAGCAGAGAGGCCTATGGTATTAGATGTTCAGGCCTTAGCCAACCAGTTTGTGAGATTGGATATTTTTTAGCCGAGTCGAGTATTGGCTTGTGTGGTCTCTCGGTCTTCTCTTTATGATCGTATCAGGGAGCGTCAGTATGATGACCCCCATCTGCTTGTCCTTAAGAACACGGTCCAGCACGGTGATGCTAAGGAGGTCATTATTGAGGAGGATGGTGCATTAAGGGTGCAGGCCAGGTTATGTGTGCCCAATGTGGATGAGTTGCATGAGTTGATTCTCCAGAAGACTCATAGATCGCGGTACACCATTCATCCGGGTGCCGCGAAGATGTATCAGGACCTGAGGTAGCATTATTGGTGGAGAAGGATGAAGAAGGACATAGTAGAGTATATGGCTAGATGTCTAAATTGTTAGCTGATGAAGTATGAGCATCAGCGACCGGGTGGGTGTTTCAGAAGATAGAGATTCCGAAGTGGAAATGGGAGAGGATCACTATGGACTTCGTTGTTCGACTCCCACAGACTCAGCGAAAGTTTGATGTAGTTTGGGTGATTATGGACAGGCTGACCAAGTCAGCGCATTTTATTTCGGTGATGACTACCTATTCTTCCGAGCAGCTGGCTCTAGTTTATATCCGAGAGATTGTCAGATTTTATGGCGTGCTGGTATCTATCATCTTTGACCAGGGCATGTAGTTTAAATCGTGATTCTGGAGAGTCGTACAGCAGGAGTTGGGTACTCGAGTGGAGTTGAGCACAACTTCTCACCCTCAGAAGGACGAGCAGTCCGTGCGCACTATTCAGATTCTAGAGGATATGCTCTGTGCGTGTGTGATGGAGTTTGGAGGTTCATGGGATTAGTTCTTTCCACTTGTAGAGTTTGCCTACAACAACAGTTATCAGTCCAGCATTCAGATGGCACCGTATGAGGCTCTGTATTTTAGGCGGTGTCGGTCCCCAATGGGTTGGTTCGAGCCGGGCTAGGCCATATTATTGGGTACGGACGTGGTTCAGGATGCCTTGGAGAAGGTGAAGGTGATTCAGGACAGACTTCACACAGCCCAGTCCAGACAGAAGAGCTGTGTGGACCGGAAGTTTTGCGATTTTGCATTCATGGTGGGAGAGCGGGTCCTGCTTTGGGTTGCGCCTATGAAGGGCGTTACGAGGTTCGGAAAGAGGGGCAAGCTGAGCCCAAGATTTATTGGCCCCTTTGAGGTGTTGTGGCAAGTTGGGGAGGTTTCTTATAAGCCTGCCTTACCTCCCAACCTAGAAGGAGTTCATCCGGTATTTCATGTTTCGATGCTCCGGAGGTATCACGACGATCTGTCTCATGTGTTGGATTTCAACTCAGTCCAGTTGGACAAGGATCTATCATATGTTGAGGAGCCAGTGGCCATTTTGGACAGGCAAGTTCAGAAGCTGAGGTTAAAGAACATTGCATCAGTAAATGTTTAGTGGCGGGGTCATCCAATCGAGGAGGCAACTTGGGAGACCGATCATGATACGCGCTGCCGTTATCATCATCTTTTCACCGCTTCAGGTATGTCTCTATACTCGTTAGAGGACGAACGATTATTTTAAGAGGGGGAGGATATGACAACCCGGCCGATCATCATGAGAGTTATAGCCCCGATCCCCTATTAACTGCTTCTCCCATATCTTTTTCTGCTATTGTGACTTGCCGGGAGGTTTCGTTTTGGGTTTTTTGAAGTGTTTTGGGACACTTAGTCCCTAAATGGAGGTTTAAGCCTTAGGATTGGCACCGTAGTTGGAAATGTATAAAGATGACTCCGGAATGGAATTCCATCGATTCCTTTAGCTTCGTTGTGTGATTTTGGGCTTAGGGGTGTGTCTGGATTGTGTTTTGGAGGTCTGTAGCTCATTTAGGCTTGAAATGGCAAAAGTCAAATTTTTAGAGTTTTAGGCCGTAGTGGAATTTTTGATATCGGGGTCGGATTCCGATTCCGGAAGTTGGAGTAGGTCCGTATTGTTGAATATGACTTGTATACAAAATTTGAGGTCAATCGGATGTAATTTGGTTGGTTTCGGTATCAGTTGTCGGAGTTGGAAGTTTCAAATTCTTTAAGTTTCAATTGGAGGGTGATTCTTGATTTTAGCATTCTTTGATGTGATTTGAGGGCTCGACTAATTTCGTATGGTGTTTTAGGATTGGTTGGTACGTTTGGTTAAGGTCCCGGGGGTCTCGGGTGTGTTTCGGATGCTTAACGGATGAATTTTGGACTTAGGGAAGTTGCTGAGTTTTTGTTGGTTCTGGTGTTTCACACCTGCGGGGGGGAGACCACAGGTGCGGGCTTGCACGTGCGGAGGAACAGGCGCAAATGCGAAATTCAGAGGCTTGACCAGGGTCGAAGGTGCGAGGAATTTACGCATCTATGATGCCCGCAGATGCGCCCAGGGAATCGCAAGCATGGAGGAAGACTGCAGAAGCGGACAGTTTTCTGCAGCCCCGCACGCGCAGGTGCGGCCCCCACTGTCGCAGATGTGGGCCCAGCCATCTTAAGTGATTTTCGCACCTGGGAGGGATTTTCCGCAGATGTGGCATCGCAGGTGCGACCCATGGCTCGTAAGTGCGAAGATCGCTGGGCAGAATTGAGGGTTGAGGTTCATATTCACAAATTTGATTTTTGAGCTCGGGAGAAGGAGATTTCTTGACGAATTTTCAGAGAAAGCATGGGGTAATGATTCTTAACTTGTTTTTGGTTGTATTTGATTAATTTATGGTCGTTTTCTCCATTTAATTAAGGAATTTGAGTGAGAAAGTTGAGAGAATGGGAGAAAAATTCCCCAACCGAATTTCTGAGTGTTAAGTGGGATTCAGACATCGAATTTGGATAATTTTGGTACGAGTAATTTCATGAGCAAATGTGTGTTCTTAATTGGTAACTTTTACCTGATTCCGAGACGTGGGCTCGGGGAGGCGTTTTGAGCGATTTTTCAATTTCTTGCGTTAGCTTTGATTTCATTAGCTAGATTAGTTTCTTGTAATTATATTTATGCAATGTAATTGATTTTGGCTAGATTTGGGCCACTGGGAGCCGGATATTCGTGGGAAAGGCATTGTGACTGATAGATTGAGCTTGGTTCGAGGTAAGTGGCTTGCCTAACCTTGTGTGGGGGAACTCCCCTTAGGATTTGGTTCTGTTCGATATGTAAGCATCGTGTACGTGAGGTGACGAGTACGTACACGTGCTATTTGTTCTAAAACTCTATTTTTCACTAAGTCATAACTTGTTTTCTCCTTATTTGAAACACACTAGCATATGTAACTATCCTGTTTATGCTAGAACAACATGCCTACTTGTTTAAGCCTATTTGAACTCTATGCAGCATGTTTTGTGAAAAATCCTGCTTTCCTTGACTTGAACATAGTCTAAAATGTAGGATTTCTTGCTGTAATTGTTATTCGGGTTGGTTTCGCTACATATTTACTTTGGGACTACAAAACAGTATTTCGGGAGATCCCCCTGTACTGCATATTTACTTTGGGACTACGGAACGGTATTCCGGGAGATCCTCCTGCTCAGCATATTTATTTTGGGACTACGTAATGGTATTCCAAGAGATCCCCCAGCATATTTATTTTGGGACTATGGAACGGTATTCCGGAAGATCCCCCTGCACATTTACGTTTGGGACTACGAGGTGGTATCTCGGGAGATCCCCTGTTGTTATCACTGTTTTTTGAGATGTTGTCTTTCATTGATTCTATTCTTGTTAGATTTCCGTATTTATTTTTCTGCGATATTTCATTTTGTCTTATTTCATTATATTTATACCAGTAGGGCCCTAACCTAATCTCGTCACTACTCGACCGAGGTTAGGCTTGGCACTTATTGGGTACCCTTGTGGCGTACTCACGCCCTTTCCTGCACATATTTTTTGTCGCGCTCGCAGATCCTCGGAGTCCCCTTTTATCCCCCTATGTTCATTTTTCCTTCTTTCTGTAAAAATGATGTATAAAACGGTTAAAACTTCTTAGTAGCTTGTGACATACGGTATTCTGGGTTTTGGGAAATTATTTTGTACATTTTCAGAGGTGATAATTGTATATGCCGAGTGGTATTTTGTTACTTATTAGATATTTGTTACTTTCAGTAGTTAATGTTCATGCTTTATTTTCACTTCCACAAAAGTGTTAGGCTTACCTAGTCGTAGAGACTAGGTGCCGTTACGGCGGTTCATAGAGGGAAAAATTGGGTCATGACAGTGACACTCTTCATAACCGCCCATTGTACCTGGTTGGCTATATGTGTGATGAAAGGGTAAATCAAATTTTGGTTGATGGAGAATCCTTATTGAATATTTTGCCAATTCGCAATGTGAAAGAACTTTGTATTCCCATGAACGAACTCTCAGAAAGTCGTGTGATGATCCAAGGATTCAACCAAGGGGGGCAAAGAGCCATAGGTGCGATCAGGTTGGGAATCACCATTGAATATATGCAATCAAGTGCATGGCTGCATGTGATCGATGCAAAGATTTTATACAGTGTCTTGCTCAGAAGGCCTTGGATACATGAGAATAAAGTGGTTCCATCTACCTACCATCAATGTTTGAAGTACTACGAGGGTGAAGTAGAGAAGAAGGTAGTTGCTGATGATGAGCCATTCACCGAGGCTGAGTCACACTTCGCCGATGCAAAGTTTTACTTGAAGAACCGCATTGTGAAGGAGCTAAAAGCTGATGATGGCATGAAAAGCAAGAATGACGAGCCCACAACTAAAGCGAATAAATCTCATAGAGGGGATATTGCGTCTTATGGAAAGAAAGTAAGTCATGCACTCCAATATGTCCCTAAAAGAAAGAAAGATGAAGGTGAATCATCTAATCTCCCAACTAACATGCTAAAGGAGTTAACTCTTCCGGTAAAACAAATTGAGGCAGTGAAGTTGTCCTCAAAGCCACTTGCAGGGTTTGTAGCCCAAAATCGTTTGCAGAATGTGGCACTCCCTAC
This sequence comes from Nicotiana tabacum, assembly GCF_000715075.1. NCBI lineage: Eukaryota > Viridiplantae > Streptophyta > Magnoliopsida > Solanales > Solanaceae > Nicotiana > Nicotiana tabacum. The sequence continues at coordinate 71,784,038 of NC_134103.1, forward strand.
GAAGCAAATAGATGAAGGATTTGATCCTAATGCTTACAGACTATTTGCAAAAGCTGGATATAATCCCAATGAGCCGTTAAAGTTAGGGAAGCTCCCATCAGAAGATGCGACGAGGAAACCACGTGAAGTTTTGGGATACAAGCAACTGTCACCAGTGCACATCTCCATAAGAAGGGCGAGCATCAATTATATTACTGTAGAAGACGAATTTGCCGCTTCTAACAAGCCTTCTGTCTTTGATCGACTTGGAAAATCAAATGTGAGAACTTTTGTATTTGAGAGATTGGGTCCATTAAAGATGGGGAATAAGTTATAGAGAAATTATCGAAATACAAAAACAGCCGCTTTGCCCAAAATTCAGAAGATATCTAAAGATTTCCAAAGTTTGGTTCCTTCTAGAATGTAGCGACAAAAAAAAGTCATGGTTTCGTGTGATGAGGTACTGAAGGTGAAGCCATACACTGTGGTATATACTAAAGAACATGATGAAGATGAAGAAAGTGTGGGTTCTTCGTATCATGTTACTGCACAAGGCGAGCATGGTGTTTTATCTCAAATGGAGGATGACGAGAAATTGGACAATGTTTCACCATGTTATCATATATCCTTCAACGATGGGGACCCTCAAGAAGATGAAGATGCGAAAGATGCTCCACCTGAACTTCAAGAAGGAGTGAAGACTACAGTTGATGCCTTAAAAGAAGTTATCCTTGGCACCAATGAAGAACCAAGACCCACCTACCTAAGTGCTTTACTAGAAGTAGATGAAGGCAGTACTTATATTGAGTTACTCAAGGAGTTCAGGGATGTCTTTGCTTGAAGCTACAAAGAGATGCCTGGCTTGGACCCGAAAGTAGCAGTCCATCACCTTGCCTTCAAGAATGGTGCTATCCCTGTTAAACAAGCCCAAAGGCGCTTTACACCAGACTTGGTTCCCTTAATTGAAACCAAAGTTAACAACCTCATCGAAGCTGGCTTTATTCGTGAAGTTAAATACCCAACATGGGTTTCAAGTATTGTCCCTGTAAGGAAGAAGAATGGCCAGATTCGAGTGTGCGTCGACTTCATGGATCTCAACAATGCGTGTCCCAAAGATGAATTCCCGCTTCCTATTCCAGAGTTGATGATCGATGCTACTGGTATGAGGCAATGTCGTTTATGGATGGCTCATCAGGCTTTAACGAAATTCGCATGACACCAAAAGATGAAGAGCTTACTATAGTCCGCACCCCCAAGGGTATTTATTGCAATAGGGTAATGCCTTTTGGCTTGAAGAACACTGGTGCTACTTATCAAAGGGCTATGAAGAATATTTTTGACGACCTTTTCCATAAAAATGTCGAATGTTATGTGGACGACTTGGTGGTAAAATCAAGACAGAGGGGCGACCACTTGAAAAACTTGAGAATGATGTTTGAGTTGCTCCGGAGGTACCAACTTAGGATGAATTCATTCAAATGTACCTTTGGAGTTACCTCCGGAAAGTTCCTTAGTTTCATTGTCCGACATCGAGGGATTGAAATTGATCAAGACAAAGTAGATACAATTTTGAAAATGCCTGAACCTCGGGATATTCACGAATTTAAAAGTCTGCAAGGAAAGTTAGCTTACCGTAGGAGATTCATCTCAAACCTAGCTGGGAGGTGCCAATCATTCAGTCGCCTTATGAAGAAAGGTGTCCCTTTCAAATGGGACTAAGTGTGTAGCAGAGCCTTTGAGAGCATTAAATCCTACTTGATGAAGCCTCCAGTTTTAGGAGCCCCTATACTCGGAAAGTCGTTGATACTATATATTTCAGCAAAAGAAAGGTTTGTTGGAGCGCTGTTGGCCCAAGAAAATAGGGAGGGGAAAGAAAACTCTCTTTACTACTTGAGCAGGATGATGACACCAAATGAGCTGAATTATATATCAATTAAAAATTTGTGTTTGGTGCTAGTCTTCTCAATTCAAAAGTTAAAGCACTACTTTCAAGCTCATGTTGTTCGTCTTGTTTCTAAAGCAAATCCCATCATGTTCATGATATAAAAACCTATTCTTAGTGATCGACTAGTGAGATGGTATCTCCAATTTCAACAATTTGAGATTTTGTACATCCCTCAAAAGGCTGTAAAAGGACAAGCATTGGCAGACTTCTTGGCACATCACCCTACACCTGATGATTGGGAGCTAACTGATGAACTACCTGATTAGGACGCAATGGTCATTGAAGTTCAACCTCCATGGAAGATGTACTTTGATGGTGCTGCACATCGCGGAGGAGCTGGTGCTGGTGTAGTATTTGTCACTTTTCAAGGTGAAGTTCTTCCCTACTCTTTTACGTTGACGCAACTCTGCTCTAACAACGTTGCTGAGTATCAAGCACTAATACTTCGGCTTGAAATGGCTGTTGAAATGAAGCAGTTGCAATTGCAATTCTTTGGTGACTCTCAGTTGGTGATCAACCAGCTTTTAGGTAGTTACGAGGTCAAGAAACCTGAACTACGCCCATATCATGATTGTGCTAAAAAAATTAATAGGATGGGTCGGTGACGTGACTATTCAACATATGCCAAGGAAAGAAAATAAGAAGGTTGATGCTTTAGCTGCCCTAGCTTCATCGTTAACCCTGCTTGATCAAGCGCAAGTTACTGTCTGCCAAAAATAGGTAGTACCGCCACCAAATGAGGTTGAAGGTGAAGGAAATGAACTCAAGCATCTTGTCGCTATTTCTGAAGTTGATAAAGAAGAATGGAAACAACCCATTATCGACTAATTAAGCCATGAGATACTTCTAGAAAATTCGAGGAGAAGGACTGAAATCCGTCGTCGTGCACCTCGCTTCCTTTACTACAAAGATACTCTATACATAAGGTCATTTGAGGGAGTACTCTTGCGATGCTTAGGGGAAGAATAAGCACTCCAAGCTTTTCAAGAGGCACATTCTGGGGTTTGTGGGTCACACTAGTCTGGACCAAAGCTTCACTTCCATATAAAAAGGATGGGATATTATTGGCCAACAATGGTAAAAGATTTCTTGGACTATGCTCGAAGATGCAAAGCTTGTCAATTCCATGCGAATTTTATTCATCAACCTCCTGAGGTGTTGCACCCAACTGTTGCATCCTGGCCGTTTGACGCTTGGGGATTGGATGTTGTTGAACCACTGCCAAAGTTCTCTGGTAGACACCTATACATCTTGGCTGCAACTGACTACTTCACAAAATGGGCTGAAGTTGTTGCTCTTAAGGAAGTAAAGAAGGAAAATGTTACAAATTTCATCGGAGTAAACAGTATCTATCGCTTTGGCATTCCTCGTTACATAATAACGGATAATGGCAAGTTGTTCAACAATAGGTTGATGAACAAGATTTGTGAACTCTTTGGCTTCAAGCAACGTAACTCTTCTATGTACAATGCTGTCGCCAATGGTCTAGCCAAGGCATTCAACAAGACTCTATGCAACTTGTTAAAGAAAGTCGTCTCCAAATCCAAACGGGATTGGCATGATTGTATGGAGGAAGCTCTCTGGGAATATAGAACAACTCACCACACGCCAACACAAGCGACCCCTTATGCAATCGTTTATGGAGTTGAAGCTGTCTTGCCACTCGAGCGTCAAATACCTTCATTACGATTAGCTATTCAAGAAGGCATCACTGATGAAGAAAATTCTCGACTTCGATTAGCAGAGTTGGAGGCTCTTGATGAGAAAAGGTTGGAAGCTCAACAAAGTCTTGAATGTTATCAAGCTCGATTGTCTCGCGCCTTCAATAAAAGAGTTCGCCCAAGATCCTTTCAAGTAGGAGATCAAGTCCTTGCCATAAGAAGACCCATTATTACTTCCCATAAACTTGTAGGGAAGTTCACTTCAAAATGGGATGGGCCATATGTCGTGCAAGAAGCTTATTCAAGTGGGGCTTACAAGCTGGTTGATGCAGATGGCATGAGAATCGTCCCTATCAATGGCAAGTTTTTGAAGAAGTATTATCCTTGAAGTTGCAACGCTCCTTGATGCATGAGCTTAAACTGCACGTTCCTACACTCCTGGACCGCATAAGTCTAAACTGTGTACGGCCCACCAAAAAAAAAGAGTCCGCTAGGTTGAAAACCTCGAAAGAGGCGGCGGCCTAGGCAAAAGTTAGAGCATAAAAAAAATATCCACCCATTCAGAACTGCGGTATGACTTGATTCTCTTCACAGAGGTACGTAGGCAGCTTAGAGTTTTATTCTGAGTTCAGTCGCATAAGTTCAAAAGATACAGAGTGTCCCAATCGTTTTTCGAATGAAGTACGATGGAATGTAATCCATTCAATCAGCACTTGAAAATCGAGCTGAGATGCCATTTTTCTGTTAAACTTTGGGTCCCATTTGATTTAAAGTGGTCAAGCTGCTATGGTAAAATAGTGTCTTCACTGAAATGATGACAATATTTGCATCAAAGTCTAGGGATTCGCTATGTCTTCATATTCGCATAACCTTCAATTTTGTTGGACTTCATATTCGCTCACTGCAAAAGGGGGGGGGGGGGAGGAGAAAGAGATGCGTCAAAAGGGAACACAAATATAAGAAGAAATATTCCTTGGCACAATATTTCAAATTCAGTGAGACTTGAACCCATGATATTTGTGAGAATGGAGCTCTTGAATTTCGATTGATAACAAGAAAAATGTCTCGTGATCCCGAGACTTCCATACCAAAACATAAAAGTTTTGGCGAAGTCGCGCCAATTCGAAACCATTGGTATATTAAAATCTGATCTTGATTTCGAAATATTATCTGAAACTATCCTTAAGGTATTAAATCCTACATTTTGGAAATGTTTTAGATTTTGAAGTCTTGTTTTCATAAAATCAGATGGTACGTGATTTCGACATTCCTACATCAAGATATAATTTGTTTTGGTAAAACTGCACAAATCTAAAATTATCAATGTGTCGGAATCTAAAGTGAGATTCAAAATAATATCTGGGATGATTATCAAAACTTTTGATTGCAAATTTTGGATATGTCTTAGATCTTGAAGCCTATTTTCCATAAAATTAAACGGTTCGTGATTTCAACATTCCTATATCAAGATATAAGGGTTTTGGTGAAGTCACGCAAGTTTGAAATCGTCAGCATGTCGGAATTTTAAGTTGAATTCGAAATATTATCTAAAACTATCCTTAATGTATTAAATCCCACCTTTTGGACATGTTTTAGATTTTGAAGTCTAATTTTTAAAAAAATAAACGGTTCATAATTTTGACATTTTTACTCCAAGATACAAATATTTTGATGAGACTGTGCAAATCTGAAATTGCCAGCGTGGTGCAATATAAAGTTGGTTTTAAAATATTATCCGGGATAATTCTGAAGGTATTTTTTTTAAAGGTTCTCGTTGCAAACTTTTATAGGTATTCATCTCGAACTTTTAAAGGCATTCAAATTTTTAAAGGTTTTCGTTGTGAACTTTTAAAGGTGTTCATCTCGAACTTTTAAAGGCATTCAAATTTTTAAAGGTTTTCGTTGTGAACTTTTAAAGGTGTTCGTCTCGAACTTTTAAAAGCATTCGGATTTTTAAGATTTTCGTTACGAACTTTTAAAAGGCGTATGTTTCGAACTTTTAAAGGTGCTTGTGAAGGTGTTCATGACGAACTTTAAAGAGTCCCTACTGCTGATTTTTTAAAGATTTCTATTGCGAATTTTAAAGGTCTTCACTATGAACTTTTAAAGATCTTGAACACGAACTTTTAAGGATATTTATGCGAACTTTTAAGGGTCTTCGCCACGAATTTTTAAAAGTTTTCATCGCGTGTTTTTAAAGGTCTCCACCGCAAACTTTTAAAGGTTTTCACTGTGGACTTTTAAAGTTCTTGACCACGAGCTTTCAAGGATCTTTGCACAAACTTTTATGGATCTTCGCCACAAATTTTAAAGGTTTTCATGTTTCCGCCACAAATTTTAAAGGTATTCATCATGAATTTTTAAAGGTCTTCGTCTCAAACTTATAAAGGACTTAGTAGTTTTACGAAGTTACTTCTATAAAGAAAAAAAGAGACGACAGAGTAAAACAAAGAAGAAAGCACAAGAAAAGAAGAAGAAATTACATTCGCGTTAATACCTCCAAGTCATTAAAAATAGACTCAAAATAATTTGCTAACGCTAGAATTAGTACTGAAATTGGTACTAATACTATGAAGGATGTATGGTATATATAGGGGTCCAAAGGATGGCATAAAGAAGTTTGATCCGATGTGGGATCATGTTAAAGGCGGCGGCTCTTTCCGATATGGACTCCGTAGCTTGATTAATCCGTGTTTGAATAGAAGCCGACCAAAGCAATTTGGTTTAGAGTCGAACTACAAAATGTTCTACATTAAACTATGTGATAAAGGAGTATCTGTATGTGACTCCAAAGGTTAATAAGTAAGAATTTCAAATGCCAAAAAAAAGTGGTCACATGCAATCATTGTTCCAGTTAGCAAATGTGAATATCATTGGCAAAGTTGAAGTTCAAATGCCAAAGTTTCAAGCTTACGTGGCTTTTCTTTGTCTTCATAAAGAAAATGCATTTCTATTTTAAGCAAAAGAAGAATCATTTAACAACTGCCAGGTTCTTATCATTACAGACAAATTGCCTAAGCTAATAAATTTGGGGCACAAAGTCATCCTATTTGGTGTCTTTGTAATACTTCAATTCTTGTCTTAAGTGCGACATGTCTATACCTCAACAAGTCTTGAAGTAGGGGCATTTGTAGGCATATAAATTTTATTGAAATTAAATTCGTAAAATAATTTGGACTATAGTTTAAATTCAAGATATATTAGTTCAAATAAATTTATTGGGCTAATATAATTAGATTAGTTATATAAGTCCAACATATATGGATTAAATAAATAAGACTTAATAGATTGGGCAGACCCATTTAATTGGGCTAAAGTAATGAGCCCACAGATGTCATCTTGCTAAAGGCCCAGTTTGGTGCCACGTGTCAAATGACGTGGCGCGCCAAGTCAAACGGAAGAACCAATAGGATCATGCCACGTGTCAAAATGACAAGGCATGTCAAGTCACATTAAAAGACCAATGAAATTGCGTCACATGTGCAAGTGACATGTTTTGAGCAATCAAATGCGGCCATGTCACAATTCAATTTGATTTGTCGGAAAGAGTTTGTTCTTATCATAACTCTTCCCTTCCACAACTATAAATAGGGATCTTCATAACCCAGAAAAAATACTAGAAGTTATAACAAGAAGACATAGGGGAGCTCGTGGATCAAAGTCTATAATTCTCTGCAAACTGCAAGTGTTCAAGCATCCAAGCATTTCAACACAAATTTCAAGTAGTCAAAATCAAGAATGAAATCAAATGCAAGGCGTTCAAGATCAAGGCTACTTGTTCGTGATAAAATTCGTGGCAACAATCAAAGAATTCGCGACGGATAAATCAAATTCAAATTCAAGATCAACCTCAAAGGCCTTTGAATTTATATTGGAAAAGTAGAATGAGGGGATTCATAGAGATTGTAATACTCAAATATTTGAAATAAAAAACTACAATTGTTGCGATATTTTTAGTCTTGATTTTATTTTCTCGACACAATTTATTGTCTACAATATCGTATCGTTAAATCCGTCGTTACGTAAAAACGAAATGTGCCACTTTATGTAACGACCGCTGGTGGCGTCGTTATCTTGTCTCTTTCTCTCATCTCACCCTTCATTATTATTAATAATTTTATTTCATCATTTATCATACCTTTTTATATAATAATTTTACCCCGTATCATAATTTTTCTTTATAATAGTGCAAGTTTATTCTTCATATTGCTGGTGCATGATATCATGAAACAACGGCAAACGATATAATCTATCCAAACATTATATTTATCAAACGATACAGTACAATACAATATAATATGATACGATACATTATGAAACGATATGTAACAACCATCCAAACAAGTTGTTAGTCCCCAAATGAATTGGATCAACTATAAGAATATTTACTTCTTTCTTCAAGTTCAACTTATATCCTCAATATAGCAAAATAAAATAAATGTGAAAGTGAAAAATAAGTTTTATATATATAAAATATAAAATAATAATAATAACATATAAAAAATATTTTCCTATAATAAGCTTAATTTGGTAATATAGAAGATAATATGGACAGAGCAGGAATGACTAAATTTAGAATTAGTCTAAAGAGAATCACTTTGGCCAAGTTAGAATTGAATAATGTAGAATTTTTACACTGTCGAATTCATCTCCACCAATTTCCTTCCAAGACAAATTTCTACACTTTCTTAACATTTTTATCTCTATTTTGTGTAAATTATATGATTAGCATCCATCAATATCTACAATTATGGTCCCCTAATTATTGTTTAAATATATATCATAATTATTATCCAACTATAAGAATTTACTAGCTTGGCTTTATGTTGCAACTCATTTGGCTTTATGTTGCAACTCATTACTGGAATAAATGATTTATAACTAATCATATGTATCTAATGTTAGGGGAACGTTTTCTCTTTCTCACGTTATAATTGTATTAGATAAAATATGTTATGGCACGTGGTCACCCAAGAAGAGGACACGTGGAATCTAAGCCGGAAGGACGAAAAATCGGACGCAATTATCACGTATGTTACCGGAAAAGATAACGATCATGAAGGCATTGAATACTCTACGCCCGGTAGCATTCATTGAGGAATATTCCACAACATTAAGAGCAACTGCCCGTTACAGAGAATTTAGCATTTATGTTCACTGTTACGTCTCCGTCAATACTTCTCATAATTGACATTAAAGAAGGGCACGACCCTAATACCTTCTTCATAGCTATAAATAATAAGCTCAATGATCATTGTAAATGACATGAATTTTCTGAACTTGTACTACATTCTATACAGAATTTAAATACCATTTTGCTTTCTCACTTTTTGATCTCATCATTATTGTGCCCGGAAACCCTATTTCCGGACTCGTCAGCTCTGTCATTTCATCTGTATTATAAGGCTAAGTACTTTATATTTCATCAGTTATTTCGTTACTTTTTGGATCAAATCAATTCACTTGTCTAGAAACCACGAACAAATTCAACTGTACCGTTTTGCGGGTAAATAATAATCATTTATTTTTGAGAGGTTATTCACTCCTCTTGATTATCATCATTAACCTCACTACCTCCATTAGGAGCAACTAATAAAAGAGTTTGACAATTGCTAAATACAAATGCTCAAGCTGTAAGTATTGATTATGGGATATATTGAATAAATTATTGACTCATATGAGGAAAATAATTGTAATATATTGTTGACTTCTATGAGGAATATTGATTATTACATGATAATATGCCAACTAAGGTACATTCATTTCCCTTTATCCATGCATTAAGACGCTAAGATATTATAACTCCCAAATCAATACATAAATGAGTTATGTAAAAAAAACATAGTAGCAAAAACTTGATTAAACTCCAAACCCCCCTTTAAATAGTAGTACATGTTTACACTCAATCCACACAATTGGTCTCTTGCATTCTTTTGTAAGAACAACTGTCTTTGTTTTTATAGTTCTAGACATGGCAAAACATCCTAGCATGGGAAGGAAAAAGATAAAAATTGCAAAAATAGAGATGAAGAATCACCTCCAAGTTACCTTCTCCAAACGTCGTTCAGGACTTTTCAAGAAAGCTAGTGAACTATGTACACTGTGTGGAGTTGAAATCGCCATTATAGTTTTCTCCCCTGCAAAAAAAAGTTTACTCCTTTGGCCACCCTAATGTTGAGTCCATTATTGATAGGTTTCTTTCAAGAAATCCTCATCCAATAATCTCCAATCGACTTCATTTCGTCGAGGGTCAACTACATATCAATATCCTTGACCTCAACTTGAAACTCACTCAAATTCTTGCTCAGCTTGAAGTTGAGAAGAAAAAGGGAGAAACACTTGATCAAATGAGGAAAACTAGGCAAAATGAATATTGGTGGGAAGCCCCTATAAGTAAACTTGCTTTACATGAGCTTGAGTATTTAAAGGATTCAATGGAAGACTTGAACAAGAATGTAACCACTCATCAGAATAGTATTTGTTCCTCTTTCATTGCAAATGGTGTTGGGATTTTTGATAACTATGACATCAAGCCATTTATGGATGCATCAAATTACACTCATAACCATACCTTGGATTATGATCATGGATTCTTTTAATCTTTCCCCCCTTCTTTTATTTTGGTTAAGTTAATCTAGCCGGCACCTCACTGGTGGCCTTTGGTCTGAGTTTTTTGTTTATCAGTTTGTGTATTGCAATTAAGCAACAACAAGATGTTGGCTGATCTCAATAGACGTTTCATTATTAAATTATATTAATATAGCGTAATGTTTCTTCCGTATTCTAATTATAGGCAGTTACGTTTATAATTATCTTTTAGGTAATCTGACTATATAAAAATATTCGCTAACTACCAAATCAGTAAGTAACTAAATCGGCTCGGTGACCGAGGGCTTGCATGAAGGCGGCATTGTGACCATAGGCTTGGACGTCACATCAATATTTCTCTGTTTTTTTGAGGCCCGAGTGAAGGCATATATGTCGAACGGATATGCGATTGAAAAACATCCAGCCATTACTATAAAAGCTATTGGACATCAATGGTATCGGAGTGCACCTCTTCACGAGGCTGATTAAATTATAATAAAAATTTTAAGCCTGTTTAAGGCAGAGGGAATGAAGGGAACTGTAGGAGGCTGAAATGTTGTAGTGCACTAGCGCTAGCTAGTTAGCGCAACAACTTAGTGTCTTGTTTTCTAATTTTGCTAAAATTTGTTATTATAACAACTGACCAGCTTGAGATAATTAGTCAGAACCCTAAAGAGGAGTAATAATAATCTCCCTTGTCATTTGCTATGAACACTGCTTGTCCTTGCTAATAAGTTGTTGCAGATGCCGAGCATGCTTCTTTCCTGCTTCTTTGCTGATCGATGAAGGCTTATTAGCAACTTCCGTTGTAGCTTTCCGTTTTGCTCCAGAGGAAATCGTGTCAGGCTTAGCCTGCAACAACGCCAAAAGAAGCACTTCTCAAAAATTATTTCCTACCTCATAATGATACAAACAGGTTTTAAATGGATACATTATTATTCTTCCTGATCCTTTAATTAATAGCTTCTCAAAAGAATAGTTTAAGTCATGATAATTAAATCCTTTCATGTAGAAGTAATGCAACATCAATCACAACAATATAAATTCAATTATGGTCCTGTTAGCTTAAATAACTTATGTCCAGAATATTAGTATCCTCTGTATTCTACAACATGGCAAGCAAAAATTCAGCAGAAAGCAGTTAAGTGAAATATTACACTCCACAAGTACTTTGTTAAATTCTAAATAGCATTCTGGTTAACTAAAATAGACAACAAAAACCCCTGGGAAGTGACTAATGCGGACGGAATACCTAAAGGAAGAAAATCAGGAAACCTAGGCATGTTTTCAAGAATCAAAACAGAGAGTAATACTTTCTCCATTACAACTTATATTAGTCCCTATACACGCTATATCCCTTAACTATGGAGAAACCAATTACTACATGTTAAGAAAGAGGAGATTGAGAGTCAAGCTTTTCCAAGAAATTACATTCAGCAGAAAATGTTCTAACACACATATAGAGGAGAAGTTTATCAAAAAAGCTTAAAACAATAACTCCTACTAAAGTGTTGGAGAGATGTCACTCGAAGAGCTAACAAAGAAATTGAAGAGCATTTATCAATATAATACAGTGATAACATTTGCTTGAAAAGTTGAGTATACTTCTCTAAAGACAGGCTAGGCTCTATAGGATCAGCATAAGCAGCTTAGTGCTTCGACAACTAAAGAAGACAAATAAGGAATGTCGCTATGTATATAAAGCTAATGGCTGGTGTACTCAAACAAGGTGGCCTACTTCAGATGAACCCACAGATGAAAATCAAAGCCCAAAATAGTTGCATCTGCCAATTATAATCTAATTTTCCCGACATATAGAAGACCAATATCAGGAATAACTAGTTGAAAGGCCCCTTGTCTAACATCCATATTGAAAAAAGATATTTCAATGCGTTCAACGTGTTAATCACTTAGATGAGCCTCAAACAATGTTGAACATTAAATAAGGTATTTCGTAATTAGCACCAAAATTCTGAAGATTCTTTGAGATCACGTGGATAATTCCGGCCATGAGCTAATAGGACTCGATGAACATTTATCAACATTATGAGTAAAAGGGTAAGCAGTATGAAAATAAAGACTCCATGGGAAGGAAGTGTGGATTTTTCTAAGAAACACTAAACACTTTGTATAAGTTAGATGAAAGTATATAGAAAATAGATTACATATGTATCAACTTAACTTGCAGCATATTTTGAACTAATAAAGCACAAACTCGCACATTCTAACTCCCACTTTGTCCATTCAACGAAACAGAGAAAATCAATTAACTATGTCTGTAACACTAAGAAAGTCACTCAACCATATTTCTCAAACTTGCCCTTTAATTTATCAACCATTTTTTTTTACTTTTCTAATATTACGATACTTTTCTCTTTTTAACATATATTATGGACTAACTTATAGAATAAATAAATCTTATTTATAAAGTATAAAGTATACTGGACCAGTACGAAAAAGACTACGAACCATATCTTAGCTTAATTCATGTTCTAATGAGGGCTGCAATTGCGAAATCTCCACCTTTGCACTTGTAACGTCCCGGCCGGTCGTTTTGAGTATTATAAATTTGTTCCCCAATTTACTACTCAATTTATGCGTTATAATTAATTTATCAATTATCGGGTTAGTTGGTTCGGGTCCAGAAGGATTTCGGAGTGAAATGAGACACTTAGTCTCATAATTCAAAACTTAAGTTGGAAAAGTTAATCGGATATTGATTTATGGGTAAACGACCTCATAATTTAATTCTGATGATTCCAATAGCCCAGTATGGCGATTTTGGACTTAGGAGCGTGTCCGAAATTTTTTTTGGAGGTCCGTAGTAGAATTAAACTTGAAATACCGAAAGTTGAGTGGAAAGATTGACCGGGGGTTGAATTTTTGATATCAAGGTTGGAATCCGATTCTGGAAATTGGAATAACTTCGTTATATTATTTATGACTTGTGTGCAAAATTTGAAGTCATTCCGGATGGATTTAATATATTTCGGTACAAGATATAAAATTTAAAAGTTCAAAGTTCATTAGGCTTGAATTGAGGTGTGATTCGTTGTTTTAGCATTGTTTGATGTGATTTGAGGTTTCGACTAAGTTCGTATGATGTTTAAGACTTGTTGGTATGATTTGACGGGCCCTGAGGGACTTGGGTGAATTTGTTTTTGGAACATCATTGGTTGAGAGACTTGGTAAGGTTAAGAAATTTGAGAGTTTGACCATGGTCAATATCGGGTCAAGATGACCTCTTTTCAGTGTTTTGAGTACGTGAGCAGGTTCGTAGCGTGTTTTATGATTGAAAATCATATATGGTTTGTGTCGGGGAGGTTAACGGATCAAAATTTAGACTTAAACAGCCGAAGGCCGAAGACCGAAGGCAGAAAACCGAAGGCCGAAGGCAGAAAACCGAAGGCCGAAGACCGAAAACCGAAGGGCGAGGGCTTAGACAGAACTGTAAGTTATAAAGCAGGGGACTTTGTCCCATTTTCTATTTTCGTCAAATTGGAGCTTGTGGAAAGGCGATTTTTAAGAGAAAACATCGGGATAAGTATTCTTAACTCAATTATGGTTAGATTACCCAAATCCATCATTTGATTTCATCCTTTAATTAGTGTTTTGAGATTGAAATTTAAAAAATTTTAGAAATCTCATGGAAAAGAATTTTTGAGATTTTGGTGTCAACTCGGTGTCGGATTTGAGTGAAACTTATATGGTTGGAATCGTAATTGAATGGGTTGTCGGATTTTGAGAGTTTCGCCAGATTCCAAGATGTGGGCCCCACGAGCGATTTTTGAGCTAAAATTCGGATTTTTATGGACAAATTAGCATTTTCTTATGGAATTAATTTCAATAAAGTTTATTGACTGAATCGAATTAATTGTTGCTAGATTCGAGGCGTTAGGAGGCCAATTCACGAGGCAAAGGCTTAGCAGAATAAGAATTTGACGGTTTGAGGTAAGTAGCAGTTATAAATCTGGTCCTAAGGGTATGAAACCCCGGATTTTGTGCCATGTGATTATTTTGGAGGTGACTCACATGCTAGGTGACGGGCGTGTGGGCGTGCACCGAGGGGATTGTGACGTGGTCCGTCCCGTGAAAATTGTAAAGTTGAATAACTAGTAGTTAGTTATGTGCTCTCTATGTGTTGTGGAAATTTGACTATAAGTCATGTTAGAAACCATGTTTAGGCTATATGTTGGTACTGTTGTGACCCACATAAGTCATGTATATGTTGAATTATCTGCTAAATTATTGTTTTGTACTCAGTCACAGTTCACTTATTTATTTTATCTCGGTCTCTATTGCTCATTATTGATGCATCATATTATTGTTGTTTGGGCTGATTATCATGACTATTGAGAGCCCGAGAGACAAGAGAGATTTATGGTTGAGTGAGGCCGAGGGCCTTATTGTGAGATATTATACTATAGCATGTGAGTTGTCCGTGTGGATCCTTATATTATACTAAAGCACGTGAGTTGTCCGTGCACCATGTGAGTTGTCCGTGCAGATCCAGATACTTATACTATGGCACGTGAGTTGTCCATACAGCATGTGAGTTGTCTGTGCAGATTATAGCTCTTGGGTTGTAGGAGCCCCTCATGAGTCTGTACACCCCCAGTGAGCGCAAATACCCATTGAGTGTGAGTGCTGAGGGCTAAGGGCTGAGAGCCTAGTGGTTGAGTTGTTGTGACGAGTTGAGTAACTGTTGCCCTGATAGGCTGTACTTGCTTTTCATTTGTTGTTGCACTTAGTTACTATCTGTTGTGAAATTCTCTGAAAGATTTTTATATCCGGATTACATGAACTTGGACTGTATAAAACTGGTTTGATTTAAACTGCTGGATTTGGAAGCATGTCTATTCTTTGCTGAAATTACTAAAAGTGAACTATAACTGTGTAGCTCGTCACTATCTTCAGTTCCTTATTTATTATTGTTACTTGGTGAGTTGGTTGTACTCATACTACACCCTGTACTTCGTGTGCAGATTCAGGTATTTTCGGATATAGTGGGTGTTGATTCTTTCGCACGGTTGACTTTTCAGAGATTCAGAGGTAGCTGTCGTATTTCGTAGACCTTGCCTCTCCTTCCCTATCTTCTTATTTACTGTATTTAGTCTCAAACTATTATAGACCATATTTCCATACTTGTATTCATATTAGATGCTCATGTACTCAGTGACACCAGGTTTTGGGACTGTTTATATATGTATTTATGAATTTTCTTCCGCTGAATTTAATCATTTTGTTTTTTTTAAACATAAAAGATATGGGAGTTTATTAAGATTATCGGCTTGCCTAGTATTGAGACAGGCGTCATCACGACAGGTGAGATTTTGGGTCGTGACAAGATGGTATCAGAGCTCTAGGTTACATAAGTCTCATGAGTCATGAGTAAGTTTAGTAGAGTCTTGCGGATCGGTATGGAGACATCTGTACTTTTCTTTGAGAGGCTGCCGAACCCTTAGAAAAATTTCACTTTCTTGTATTCTATCGTGCGGAATTGATTCAACTTGAAACATAACTCTTTAAATTTATTCCACGTATACGTGTGCGCATTTGAGCGCTCGGTATCAGTTGTGTATCGCTGGCTTGTGATTCCATGAACGAGTTTCAAGATGAGTATTCTGTGTTTTGTTGATGGGCCAGTCTGGAGGACTTGAGGCCGGGGTTAGACCGCATCTTAGGCTCGGTAATATCGGTTGTGAGAACTTGTACATTTGGACCCCTATATCAGGTAATATCCCCACAAGTAGGATTTATGGCTCGATGAGCGATTGAATGGCTATATGGTAATATGATGTGACTGCGGGATGTGTTCAGATGGGTTGAATGTGACGAATAAAGTTTGCTTATGACTCAAGAGTTTGCTATTGGGTACTTGATTTCTGTCTTGATTTGACATATAGTCTCGAGTTGTGAGTGTATTGAAGGATCTTTCACGTTGTTAACTTGTGGGGCAAATTAAATTCCCATGTCGTGTCAATGAGTTTGGACTCAACAAGAGTAAGTGATTGTGTAGTAATTGTGGTTGCGAATGTGTATTTCTAATGTTGATGGCTCGAGAAAGATGATATTCGAAAAGGCTTAGAGTCGGTAATATTTTATTGGTTCAGGTGCGACAGAGATGCATTTTGATTTGATGCAACAGTTGGGCAGCAAAGTGTGAGGGAAGACATGACGGGAAGTGTTTCGCGGTGGTTGAAGTACTAGCAGGTTAAGTAGGAGAAGTAGAGGTTGAAAAGTTGCTTAAAGGAGATGGTTTTACCGAAGTAAGAGTGGCATATTAGCATATGAATTCTGTGGTAGGGTAGTCGCGTGCCTTGAGAAAGTGTAGAACGGTTTGGAATCGTGATAGAATGTGATTTGGCCTATAGACTTTATCTGGAGTGATAGTTACTGTATGGAGAAAAATTAAATATGGCAGGAAGGAGTTTGCTTGAAATGAAGAGGGATGTGAAGAATTGATCATCGTTTCAGGAGCAATATGACTTGAGTTCGGAAGGTATTGTTGAATTTTCAGTTGATGTCAATAGGGAAAGTGCAGACTTATACAAATGGTGGGCGAGCATGAGCTCAGGAGAATTTACTGATTATGTAGTCGTTGCACCTAGTGCAACATCGTTGGAAGATGTCGGCAAGGAATTCCACATGTGGGTTATCTCCTATGAGCAGTTAGCGGTGGCGTGATGTTGATGAAGTTTCTACGAGGAATATTACTTGCTACCCGGGGAGAGGTCGAGTGTGTGACTGTGGCTGGTGATTCAGAATGTTCATGAAAAGCTTAACAAAAAGATTTCGAGAAGTCTGGCGGGTTAACGGTGCGAGATCTTGGTAATTGAGAAGGAGAAATCCTTGTGGGTTCTAATTTTATATAATTACAGCTTAAAGCTAAGTGGGGGAGCCTGCTATTGACAATTTGATTTCATGGTTATGTGTTAAATTTTAGTTTTGGTCAGAGACATACTTGTGGATCAGTTATGACTTGCAGAGATGGAGATCGAGGATGACTCGAGTAAGAAAATTCCTGAATACGGGTTATATGGCAGTTTATAGAAATACGGAAATCATGGAATGATTAAATTGTTATTTTGAATAACGTAGTACGCACGAAGTATGAATTTGATTGGTGGTGTTAAGGCAGGGTTACTTCTTTGGGGGTTGTTGTGCTAATGGGGCTTGTGCCTTTCGGCCTGTTTGGGCGGTGCAATTTAGATTTGAGAAAAATGGGTGACTCCTCAGAAAATTCTAATGGGTTTAAGAATTATATATAGCAATTGAGAATGTTTCCGGACTTGTGTATGGTTAAAATCTGAGATTTTCATTTGAAGGTGTCGGGACTTGTGGTAATTTTGTATGACTATGGATTCTACATTTCAGTATAAGAAAGGAAAGAGGAACAATTTTAAATTCACATAAGGTCTTTTCAGAGTGAGTGTTACGGTTGTGGTATTTATAGGGATAATTATGATGTGGTGAGACTCTATAGATGTTTTGGTGGCAATATTCTTGGGTTTTGGTGACCTACGTGGTTTGGTCGAGTTAGAGGAATTTAGTTCTAATAGCTTGGTTATGTGCAGATGGATTTCAAAGTGTTCTTGATGGTTTCTACCATGGTTTGAACTGGATATTTTCTACTGGTGTAGGAAACGTGTTGTGTATTGTGATTTCCTCCTAGAAGGAAGTAAGAGGAAGGTTTCTAACTAACCGGGTATGTAAATTGCTGGTGACTCAGAGTTGATAATGGAATTCTTGTGCTTGTCACATGATGTCATAATAGATGTGGTGTGTTGTGTGGGATTAGGATTTACATGTACAAGGTGACAGTTCTGTCTTGAAGAGAAGGTAACGAATGTTGGACATCATGGTCAGTTTTAGATATTTCGATGAATGTTATAATTGCTCGGTAATTCCTGAGAAGGGTGTACATTTCAGAAGGCGCGTTGTGTTTTGACTTACAGATGTTCATCGGTATTGTAGTACTCACCTGGTTGATAGACTGCTGATATTCAAATTATTGCTATCTGGCATGGAAGAATTATTAAAGTATTCCTCATGGGATTATCGTGAATAAACGATGTGTTAGTCATTTTAGTGCTGGAGTTGGGATCAGTTAAGGTGATTCATGTGTTCGATGAATTTGGAGACTGGGAGTTCTCAGAAGTATATTATTTTGGGGTTGCGACCTATTTGAGGTGACTATTTTATTTAAAACTCGGTGGAGGCACTAGTTGCGTTAATTATTTGTGATAGCTATGCGCTATGTGTGCGCATATATGTGAGGTTTGAGCCCATGTGCGGGCATTAGAGCAAGTATTCATACTCGGAAGAATGCTTGGGCTATTAATATGCCTAGAGTTGACTGTTAAGTGTAAAGTTATAATGTTTTCCGTATTCATACCTTTATTGAGAACTATCTGGGCTACACTCGAGGTTACAAAGAAGATGATTCCCTAAATAAATGGGATAGTTACTAATTCTGTGTGAAAAATTGCCGATTTGAAGTGTGATAGTAGACTTTGCACATGCTTACACTATGGCGTGCTATTTATACCAGTCTAGGAGCATGAGAATCTTATTTCATTATCATATACAAGTGTACTTGTTTAATTTCTCTTGTATGATATGCTGGGACTGGAGGCCTGTGACCATGCCGGGTGATTCATATTATTGGCACGTGAGTTATCCGTGCCGTGTGTGGGAATTCTATTTCTATAATAATTTATCTGATCTATTAATTTCCTTTCTCTACAATTGTACACATGCACCTACGGTTATCCTCTTCACGAAATTTGAGGAGTTGGCTGTAACATTGTGGTTGTGGTGATGCTTGTTGAACTTGCAATACGGTTCTCTTCCTTGATATATCTCCCATATTTGGGTACACGGATTGCGTAGTTGTGGCTTGAGTTATATTGATGTGGCGTGTCTGTGGGATAGTTGTGTATAATAAAATAAGTCATTGGACCTAGAATGGGTACTATCAGGTTTGATTATTGTATATTCGGGAGGATAATATTGAAAGTCAGCTTAGGAGAGGATTGCGGTTTTGGTTGGGGCGAGAGAGCTCCATGGCTAGTTGATCTAATGAGTGGTTATGAGTTTTTGATTGTTTTTTTTCATCTTTGGCAGTGTACGAAGGTTTTGGAATGAGGTTCTATTGAATGTGGGGTTTTATACTAGTACTTGATTGATTTTGAGTAGTTACTGTGATAAAAAATGGTGCTACGAGTATGTGAGTTGTGTAGTATGTTATGTGATTATATATGAGATTATGGTTATGGATGGATACAGCTTGTTCAGGCTTATACAATGTGTAGATGTGAGATTCGGGTTTTGAAAAGAATTCTGGATGTTAGAAATTTGGCTCCAAGGTTTTTTGGGCTAAGGTTAAATTAAGGATTTTCAGTTGTATTGTGTTGTCAGGCCTATGTGGAATAGGGTGACGTGCGATCACCATCGGGTACGTGCATGGAAAGATAGAATAGTGATGTGGTGGCTTAGAAACAACTCCTGGCTCGTTCGAGGACGAACATATGTTTAAGTGGGGGAGAATGTAACGACCCGACCAGTCGTTTTGAGTATTATAACCCCGTTCGCCAATTTACTACTCAATGTATGCCTTACAATTAACTTATAGACTTATCGAGTTAGTTGATTCGGGTCCGGAAGGATTTCGGAGTGAAATGAGACACTTAGTCTCATAATTAAAAACTTAAGTTGAAAAAGTTGACCGGATATTGACTTATGTGTAAACGACCTCGTAATTTAATTCGATGATTCCAATAGCTCCGTATGGTGATTTTGGACTTAGGATCATGTCCAAAAAAAATTTTGGAGGTCCATAGTAGAATTAGGCTTGAAATGCCGAAAGTTGAATTTTTGGAAAGTTTGACCGGAGGTTGACTTTTTGATATCGAGGTCGGAATCTGATTCTGGAAATTTGAATAGCTTCGTTATGTAATTTATGACTTGTGTGCAAAATTTGAAGTCATTCCGGATTGATTTGATGTATTTCGGTACAAGATATAGAATTTGAAAGTTCAAAGTTCATTAGGCTTGAATTGAGGTGCGATTTGTGGCTTTAGCATTGTTTGATGTGATTCGAGGCTTCGATTAAGTTCGTATGATGTTTTAGGACTTGTTAGTATGATTTGACGGGTCCCGAGGGGCTTGGATGTATTCCTTTTTTGGAACATCATTGGTTGAGAGACTAGTAAGGTTACGAAATTTGGGAGTTTGACCATAGTCAATATAGGGTCAAGATGGTCTCTTTTTAGTGTTTTGAGTGCGCGAGCAGGTCCGTAGCGTATTTTATGATTGAAATTCATATATTGTTTGTGTCGGGGAGGTTAACGGATCAAAATTAGGACTTAAACAGCCGAAGGCCGAAGACCGAAGGTAAAAAATGGAAGGCCGGAGGCCGAAGACCGAAGGCAGAAAACCGAAGGCTGAGGGCCTGGACAGAGCTGTAAGTTCTAAAGCAGGGGACTTTGTCCCATTTTTTATTTTTGTCAAATTGGAGCTTGGAGAGGCGATTTTTGGGGAATTTTCAGAGAAAATATCGGGGTAAGTGTTCTTAACTCAATTATGGTTAGATTACCTGAATCCATCATTTGTTTTCACCTTTTAATTACTATTTTAAGATTGAAATTTGGAAAAATTTTAGAAATCTCATAGAAACGAATTTTTGGGATTTCGGTGTCGGATTTGAGTGAAACTGGTATGGTTGGAATTGTAATTGAATGGGTTGTCGGATTTTGGGAGTTTTGCCGGATTCCGAGACGTGGGCCCCACAAGCGATTTTTGAGCTAAAATTCGGATTTTTATGAAAAAATTAGCGTTTTCTTATGGAATTAATTCTAATAAATTTTATTGACTGAATCGAATTATTTGTTGCTAGATTCGAGGCTTTTGGAGGCCAATTCACGAGGCAAAGGCTTAGCGTAATAAGAGTTTCACGGTTTGAGGTAAGTAACAGTTATAAATCTGGTCCTAAGGGTGTGAAACCCCGTATTTTGTGCCTTGTGATTATTTTGGAGGTGACGTAAATACTAGGTGACAGGCGTGTGGGTGTGCACTGAGGGGATTGTGACATGGTCCGTCTCGTAGAAATTGTAAAGTTGGATAATTTGTTGTTAGCTATGTGCTCTCTATGTGTTGTGGAAATTTGACTATAAGTCATGTTAGAAACCATGTTTAGGCTATATGTTGGTACTGTTGGGACCCACAAAGATCATGTACATGTTGAATTATCGGCTAAATTGTTATTTTATACTCAGTCACAGTTCACTTATTTATTTTATCTCAGTCTCTATTGTTCATTATTGATGCTTCATATTATTGTTGGTTGGGCTGATTATCATGACTGTTGAGAGCCCGAGAGACAGGAGAGATTTATGACTGAGTGAGGCCGAGGGCCTGATTGTGAGATGTTATACTATAGCACGTGAGTTGTCTGTGCATCACGTGAGTTGTCCGTGTGAATCCTTATATTATACTATAACACGTGAGTTGTCCGTGCGGATCCTTATATTATACTATAGCACGTGAGTTGTCCGTGTAGCACGTGAGTTTTCCATGCAGATTATAGCGCTTGGGCTGTAAGAGCCCTTCATGAGTCTGCACACCCCCATTAAGCACGAATACCCATTGAGTATGAGTGCTGAGGGCTGAGAGCCAAGTGGTTGAGCTGTTGTAACGAGTTGAGTGACTGTTACCCTGTGAGGTTGTACTTGCTTTTCATTTGTTGTTGCACTTAGTTGCTATCTATCATTGTTGTGAAATTCTATGAAAGATTTTATATCCGGATTACATGAACTTGGACTGTATAAAACTGGTTTGATTTAAACTGCTGGATTTGGAAGCATGTCTATTCTTTGCTAGAACTACTGAAAGTGAACTATAACTGTGTAGCTCATCACTATCTTCAGTTACTTATTTATTATTGTTACTTGCTGAGTTGGTTGTACTCATACTACACCCTGCACTTCGTGTGCAGATCCAGGTGTTCCCGGATATAGCAGGTGTTGATTCTTTCGCACGGTTGACTTTTCGGAGATTCAGAGGTAGGTGTCGTGTTTCGCAGACCTTACCTCTCCTTCCCCATCTTCTTATTTGCTGCATTTAGTCTCAAACTATTATGGATAGTATTTCCAGACTTGTATTCATATTAGATGCTCATGTACTCAGTGACACCGGGTTTTGGGAGTGTTTATATATCTATTTGTGAATTTTCTTCCGCTGAATTTAATCATTTTTTTTAAACATAAAATATATGGGAGTTTATTGAAATTGTCGGCTTGCCTAGTATTGAGATAGGCGCCATCATGACCGGTGAGATTTTGTGTCGTGACAGCACTCTGGTTCTTTGGAACAAGAACAGGTTTCAATGCTGAAACGTTGGGTTCCACAGCACGGTGCTTAAAAGGCACAACATCTGAAGTTTGTTCCATGTAGGGGTGGCATGTAGGCCGGGCCCGCTCCTAAGTGTGCTTCGCGGGTCCGGTCCTAAGCGGTCCCGGACTTTGCGAGCTTCTTGTTGGAACCGGCCCGGGACCGAGACCACGAACTAACGGTCCCAGGTTAAGTGGGCCGGTCCCGGGCCTAAGTGGGCCCAACAGATACTTTCTATTTTTAAATTTTTTTTATACAAGTTAGAAAAAAATTATAGTATAGTGTGTGTGTATATATATATATATATATATATATCTTAAGATGTATATATAGTATATCTTAAGATGTATACTATCGAATTGTATATATAGTATAGTGTGTGTGTGTATATATATATATATCTTAAGATGTATATATAGTATATAAATCGAATATAGCTTATATATCTTAAGATGTATACATCTTAAGATATATAAGCTATATTCGATTTATATACTATATATACATCTTAAGATATATATATATATATATATATATATATATATATATATATATATATATATATATATATATATATATATAGAGAGAGAGAGAGAGAGTATAGTATAGTATATACTATATTATACTATATATACAGCTTAAGATATATAAAAAGACAAAAATATTTTAAAGAGATATTCAAAGCAATGCGTTATAATTTTATTATAGCATTAAAAAATCATGGGCAATATCTTTCTTAGTCTTCCTCCCCCTATGGAATGAGCACAACAAGGTGCTAATACCACCATTGAGAAGAAAAAGAAACTAATCAAGATGTGCCAAAATACAAGTTACATATTAATTTACATGGTATCTCTTACAAATTTCATAAATCCTTCAAGGTCCGGAGGAATTTCCGTTGGTGGTGGCGGAAATGAAGCTTGGTCATCACCGCTTCCAGGCGAAGCATCATCCTCCGCAAGTTCAACTAGTATTTCTTCGTAAGCTTCGTCTACCTATGGTTGTGATTCAGCAAGTCCAAAATTTCTTCTTTCCGAACGGATCCAATCTCTGAAAAGTAATGATTTTTCCAAGCTCTCTCTCATAGACGCTCTATAATCACCGAGTTGAAGTCTAGCTTGACTGAAAGCGCTCTCTGATGCCACTGTTGAAGCTTGAATAGTTAAAATGTCTCGGGCCATCCTTGAAAGAATCGGAAAGTGTTTTTCTTTGTCCTTCCACCATTCCAAAATATTAAAGGAGCCGTCGGGATTCACTTCCTCAATTCCCTGTGACAAATAAACTTGAAGCTCATTTAGGTGTGAAAAATCACTAGAACTAGAACCTTGAGAATCCCTGAACCCTGCCCAAGCACTAAGTGCTCTTACTCCCGCAGTTCTTTTAGATGATTGAGAACTAGAAGAAGAAGGAGTTGGAACATTTGGTCTAGCATGATCTAATGCAACTTGATAAGCATCATAAATTGTTTGAACATTTATTTTAATTGAGGCTATTGCGTCCGGAAGTTTAGACAACTCCTCATCTTCAAGTGCTAAACTATTATAAACAGTTTCATACCAAAATTGAGGACCTCCTAATTTTATAGTAGGATTTAACAATGCAGCAACACCGTAAATAAGGGAAATAGGGAAAAAATATTTTTAAAACTTTTTTCTCATAGAATCAATAGCAAGTTGATAAATTTTCCCACCCTCTGAAAAATGATCAAATAAATTTGCAAGTTCTGCAATATAAACTAAACAGTTAAAAATAGTATGATAATATTGCCCAGAAAATTCATTTGTAGCAATATGAAATTTTTCTAAAAAATCTACAAGCCTTTTAACATTAGCCCAATCCGCATTTGTAAGGTGCTCATCATCATCACTTACATGAGCATTAAACGTTGAGTTTATGGGGTTTGTATATTCATATGCAACAACTAAACTTTCATACATGTAATTCTATCTAGTCGGACAAGGTTTAGGAACCTTTCTTTCTCTTAGGCCAAATTCATCGCATGTTTTAAAATATTCTCTAAGTCTACTTCTACGGTTTGAATAAAAAAGCCAATTAAGAGCCATTTTAACCTTTTCAATTTCAACATTTAAAATTCGCATACCATCACCGACAATTAAATGATAAATATGACAAATATATCTAACATGAAAAATGTTACTAAATGCAGGACTTAGTGTAGTGGTAAGCAAGGCTACAAATGTGTTACTAGTAGCATTGTCCATTGAAACTGACATTATTTTATCACTAATGCAAAAATATCTATAAATATCTGTAATCGTGCTAGAAATAAACTGCCATGTGTGACGTGAATTAATTATTCTATAAGCAATAATGCACTTTTGCATTATCCAATCCTCATCAATCCAATGACTGGTAACAGTAAGGTAATTACAGTCATTACCACTTCTACCAATATCAGTTGTAATAGCAACACGACAATTTATATGAATAAATAAATAGCGCAAATATTGTTCATATTCATGTTTATATTTATAAATATCGCTCTTTACGGTTGTGCGAGGAAAACCTTTATAAGTAGGATTATAAATTTTTCTAATATAATGCACAAAGTGGGGGTTAGAAGAAAAACTATAGGGTAAGCACATAACAGTGACCATTTTTGCCAATTCTTCCCGATCTTTTTTTGGATCATAATATAAAATACCACCGGTAATAGTGTTAATTCCCGGTTGAAATTTATTTGACCCAGTACTAAAGTCAGCCTGAGTAGGTGCACTTGTCCCCTCGGCCAAATCTTTCATACGAAAATATCTAGCTTTATCTTGAGGGTGTAGCAATATGTGTCTAGTCAAACTTTCCGTCCCTCCGACTTCCAACATATTTAAAAACTAACTCTTTGCCGCAAGTTTTACACTTAGCCCTATTTTTTTCTCTTAGTTGAGTAAAAAATGGCCAAACAAGAGATGTTTCTGCCCGTTTAGAAGGTTGTCTAGAAAAAGTAGGGGCAGTAACAGGAGGGTCAGACGGGGCATCATTTGGATTATTATTAGTTGGGTTAACTTCAGAAGCAGGACTAGTGGGTGTATCATCATCCGGTTGCGTTTCATCAAAATCTATTTATTCATCATCACTTTCATCAATAGTTGGATTACTATAAAGAGCATTCATATATTCATGGTTTAATTGTTCACCGGGTGCAATATTATGGCAAAATTGACTCTCGGTAAATTGTAATAAACTATTATCGCTATCAAGAATAAGAGGTGTAGGATGGGTAACAGGTTTGGGTCGGGGAGCCGGGGGAAGTGGAGGAGGAACAGATTGGCCACTAAATTCACCACTCTTGGATTTTTTCTTATTTTTACTAAACACTTTTTAAGGAATAAGCCATCTTAATTAATCAAGCAAAGTAAATAAAACAAACAAAACTATAATATTAAAACTTAAGAGTTGGAATGAGTTTACCGAATTGACGAATAACTTGATGAAAATTAATTATCGTTGAAGACTTCAATTCACCAACTTCACAATTTTGCACAAAAAGTAACAATTAAGTAAGCAAATTATAGAAGAATATTAGAGAGAGATTGATGATTTTGTGAGAAAAATGAAAGAATGGAGGGAGGGGGGGTATTTATAGTTGAAAATAGGGAAAAAGTATAATTATAAAAAGTTTGGGGTTAAAACAGAATTTGGGGGGTTAAATGACTATTTTTCAAATAGCCAACGACTATTTTGGCAGACCAAACGGCTAGTTTTTAAATAGCCAAATGGTCAAATTTATTTTAAAAAAAATTATCTGTTGGGCTCGGATAGGACCGTTTAGGACCGCTTGAACCGGCCCACTTCTCAGCCGGTCCCGGTCCCAAACGGTCCCGGTCTCGCGGGCCTCCCCTATAGGACCGGCCCACTACCCATCCCACCTCCCCACGGTCCCGGTCCTATCCGGTTAGGACCGTTTAGGACCATCGCCCATTTGGGCTTGCGGTCCTGGGCCGGTCCCGGTCCTAACCGGCCCACATGCCACCCCTAGTTCTATGTCTTGATGTCTAGCACCCGGTTCAGATATAGAGACACTTATTCCTAACTTCTCCTCAGCATGTTGCTTCAATAATGGAAGACTTGGGAAAAAACTACTGAATGAAGCAAATCTATCTCCTCTCAACATTGCTTCCATCATAATCTCTCTTCTTATTCTAATTCCAACACGCGCCTTCGAGTAACTTCTTCAGCAATAATTTATTCCCTAATACGCTCCTCTATCTCTTTCCTCAATATTGCCTCACACGCATTGCTAGTAGAATCTTGAAAATAATTGAATGATGACGACTGACCGATATGAGAGCCCATGTAACCAACTATAAAAACAAAAAACAAAAAAATAAATAGAGGGTGATAATTCGACTGATATAACAACATACCCAATGTATTCTCACAGTGTGGGGTCTGGGAGGGTAATATATACGCAGATGTTACCTACCCCTACCTTGAGGAGGTAGAGATGATGTGTCACGACCAAAAATCTCACATGTCGTGAAAGCGCCTATCTCAATACTAGGCAAGCAGACAATATCAATATACCACCATATCTTTTAAGTTCGAAAACCAAATTAGTAAATTCAACAGAAGAAATTTCACAAATACAAATACGACCCTCCCAAAACCCGGTGTCACTGAGTACATGAGCATCTAAATGAATACAAAGTCTGACTGGTAAAATATATCTCTGTATGAAATATAAAACAGTACAATAACTAAACAGAAAGGGAATCAAGTCTGCGATCTTCAAGCAGCTACCTTGATAGTCTCCAACGGAAAGAACTCTGAATTCTAACTGCAGTCGTATCCAGGAGCACCTGGATCTGCACACGAGGTGCATAGTGTAGTATGAGTAAAACTAACTCAATAAGTAACAAGACTAGTTGTAACGACCAGGCCGGTCATTTTGAGTATCACAGCCCTGTTTCCCTATTTACTGCTCAAATTGTACTTTACAGTTGTTGTGTGAATTGCCGAGGTAAATGGTTCGGGTCCGGTGAGGTTTTGGAATGAATTGGAACACTTAGTTCCAAGGTTTAAAGCTTAAGTTAAAATAGTGAGTAGATGTCGACTTATGTGTAAACAACCTCGGAATGAAGTTTTGATGATTCCAATAGCTCCGTATGGTGATTTTGGACTTAGGAGAGTGTCCGAAAAATTATTTGGAGGTACGTAGTGGAATTTGTCTTGAAATGCCGGAAGTTGAATTTTTGGGAAGCTTGACAGGGGAGTTGACTTTTTGATATCGGGGTCGGAATCCTATTCTGGAAATTGGAATAGGTCCGTAATGTGAAATGTGACTTGTGTGCAGAATTTGAGGTCATTCCGGATTGATTTGATGTGTTTCGGCACAAGATATAGTATTTGAAGTTTCAAAGTTCAATGATTTAGAATTGAGGTGTGATTCGTCGTTTCGATGTTGTTATGTGTGATTTGAGGCCTCGAGTAGGTCCGTGTTATGTTATGGGACTTTTTGGTATATTCATATGGGGTCTCGAGGGGCTCGGGTGAGTTTCGGATGGTTAACGGATCAAATTCGGACTTAGAAGAAAAAGCTGAAGTTTCTGCCATCTGATGCAATCGTACATGCGGAAATTCCATCGCAGGTGCGATCTCGCAGAAGTGAGCCTGGCAAGCGCAGATGCGGGCAGTGGGATGTGAGGCATTGGTCGCAGGTGCGAGGGAAAATTTCGCACCTGTGTGAGCGCAAATGCGAGATTTGGAAGCGCAGGTGCGAAACTCATCGCAGAAGCGGATCTAGATCTGAAGATGTACTTGCGTTCCAGTTGTAGCTGCCTCTTGTTCATGGTAGCCGTAGATTCATAGAACTCTGTTTATGTACTTTTCAAACAGATGATGTATTTACTTCATACTAGCTTTGTATATTGTATTCTTAGAAGCTCATGATTTGTACTACCAGTTCTTGGGGAATGTATAAGATTAAGATCTATATTTACTTAAATTACTTTAATAATTGTTATTGGAATTGGATAGTTGGAAGTTGTCTTACCTAGCGGGTTGGGTTAGGTGCCATCATGACTAGTTGAATTTTGGGTCGTGACACTAACGTATGGGCTGAAAGCAATGACGAGCTCCGCAGGTACAGTCCAGTATAAATAATGGTACAAAACGTAGACATGCTTTCAAATTTAGCAGTTAAACTCAGTACAAGTGAAATAGATCAATACTGCATGATATGAAGAATATGACATCTCAGTATAAAGACCTCATGTAAGTACTGGTCACAAATTATCCGGTCACTCTGTACTATTTATGACCAATCCATCCCAGGGGTGTTCCAACCCGTATAAAAATACACATCGACTGACAGTTAGTCACCCAGTACCGTATAAGGCCAATCCAGTCCTGGGATAATTTATCTCCAAATATAAATGATACGGACAAGATCCATGTCCAGGTAAACTCATTACAATACAAATTAGTAAGGCAAGTCCATGCCCTGGAAAATCCATCCCGAATATGCATAATCATCTACGCTCACTGAGGGTGTGTACAAACTCCGGAGGGCTCCTTCAGCCCAAGCATAATACAAAGCCAATATGGCCTACTGTAGACGGGCAGTCCCAATCCGTATAATAACAAAGCCTATAAGGCCTGCTGTAGGCGGGCAACCCTGATCCATAAAATAGTAAAGCCTATAAGGCCTGTTGCAGGCGGGCAACCTCGATCCATATAATAGTAAAGCCTATAAGGCATGCTGCAGGCGGGCAACCCCGATCCATATAATAATGATGTATAAAGCCATTATGGCCTGCTGCGTTGCGTAGCTCAATCCCATAAATATCCTCACAATGGATAATTATTACTGAGTGTGAAATGTATATTTTTGAATAATTAATTCAACAGCAACACGACCCCATGGGTCCCCAAAATATTGGCACGTAGCCTAAACATGATCTTTAATAGGAGCCTCACCTCAATTTCTCTAACACGTAGAGAATGTTCAAATAATAACATGATTCATTAATCTTACAACTGCACAGGATTTATTCAAGACATAATTTATATGGTGCACGTCCACATGCTCGTCACCTATCGTGAGTGTCACCTCCAAACAATTTATATCATACCAAATTCGGGGATTCATACCTCTCAGAACCAAGTTTAGAAGTGTTACTTACCTCAAACCGTATAATTCTTTACTCTTGTATGCCTTTTCCTCATGAATTTGCCTCCAAGCGCCTCGAATCTAGCCATAAATAATTCGATTCAGTCAATAAAATTTATTGGAATTAATTCCATAAGAAAATGCTAATTTTGCATAAAAATCTAAATTTTAGCTCAAAAATCGCCCATGGGGCCCACATCTCAGAATCCGGCAAAACTCACAAAATCTGATAACCCATTCAATTACGAGCCCAACCATACAAGTTTCACTCAAATCCGACTCTGAATCGATACCGAAATCTCAAAACATCATTTCTATGAGATTTGTAAAATATTCCCAAATTTGAATCTCAAAACACTAATTAAATGGTGAAAACAAATGATGGATTCAGGTAATCTAACAATAATTGAGTTAAGAACACTTACCCCGATGGTTTCTCTGAAAATCTCTCAAAAACCGCCTCTCCCGAAGCTCCAATTTGACAAAAATTAAAAATGGGACGAAGTCCCCTACTTTATAACTTACGGTTCTGTCCAGGTCCTTGGTATTCGATTTTCTGCCTTCGGTCTTCGGTTTTCTGCCTTCGGTCATCGGCCTTCCACCTTCAATTTTTGGCCTTCGGTCTTCGGCCTTCGTCTTTCAGTTTTTTACCTCGATTTTTCTCCAGCCTCGATTTTTTTTTTTCACGACCTCGGTTTTTCATGGCCTCGATTTTTCCAGCAGCTGTTTAAGTCCAAATTTTTGATCCATTAACCATCGAAACTCACCCGAAGTTAAGAACACTTACGCTGATGGTTTCTCTGAAAATCTTCCAATAATCGCCTCTCCCCAAGCTCCAATTTGACAAAAATGGAAAATGGGATGAAGTCCTCTGCTTTATAACTTATAGTTCTGTCCAGGCCCTCGGTCTTCGGTTTTCTGCCTTCGGTCTTTGGCCTTCGGTCTTCGATTTTCTGCCTTAGGTCTTCGGCCTTCGGTTTTCTGCCTTCGATCTTCGGTTTTCGTCCTTCGGTCTTCGATCTTCGGCCTTCGATTTTTTGCCTTCGGTCTTCAACGTTCGGTCTTCGGTCTTCGATATTCGGTTTTTGACCTCGATTTTTCTCCAGCCTCAATTTTATTTTCATGAACTCGATTTTTCATGGCCTCGATTTTTCCAGCAGTAGAAATTTCCAGCAGCTGTTTAAGTCCAAATTGTTTATTCGTTAACCATCCGAAACTCACCCGAAACCTCCCGGACACAAACCATATATGAATTTCAATCATAAAATACGCTACGGACCTGCTCGCGCACTCAAAACACTGAAAAGAAGTCGTCTTGACCCAATATTGACCAAGGTCAAACTCCCAAATTTCTTAACCTTACTAGTCTCTCAACCAATAATCCAAAGAGAAATACACCCAAGCCCCACGAGACCTGTCAAATCATACCAACAAGTCCTACAATAGCATACGGACTTAGTCGAAACCTCAAATCATATCAAACAACGCTAAAACCATGAATCATACCCCAATTCAAGCTTAAGGAATTTAAGAATTTCCAACTTCTACATTTGATTTCGAAACCTATCAAATCAATTCCGATTGACCTCAAATTTTGCACACAAGTCATATATGACATAACAGAGCAATAAAAAATTTTAGAACTGGATTCCGACCCCGATATAAAAAATTCAACCCCCCTGGACAAACTTCCCATAAATTCAACTTTGGCCATTTCAAGCCTAATTCCACTACGGACCTCCAAATAATTTTTTGGACATGTTCGTAAGGAGCCTCTCGCATCCGCGAAGAAGGATTTTGCTGTTGGGACTTTGTTCTTCACGTTCGCGAAGAAGAAATTTTTGATGTTCGCCATCTGATTTTAGAGGCTCATATATCGCAATCTATAGGGAATTTGGAGATGATCCAAAAATTAAAGTTGTACCTCTTTGTGTCTAGTTTACAGAAAGGTAAACTATTTGTCATTTGGATTTGTGTACAAAAGGTTATGAGAAATACACTATAGGCTATCCGGGAAGAGTTTGGAAATCTCTGTTGCACAGGGCTGACTTTGGAAGCTTATATCTCGTAATCTATAAGGAATTGAGAGATGAACAACAAACAAAAGTTATATTCCTTGGAGTCTAGTTTTCAAAAAGTCAAACCATTTATCATTTGGAGTTTTGTACAAAACGTTATGACCATTATACTAGAGGCTGTCTCAGAAGAGTTTGAAAATGACTTTTATAAAATTTGTTCATCGCGAACATGAGGGGGTGTCGCGAACCCGAAGAACAAACCCTTGGGCAGCAGAATAAAGTGCAAATTCGTGTCATTCTTCCATTTTTGGACCAAGGAAGCTCGGGTGCGGCGATGTTTCGAGAGTATTTCAAGGAAAATATTGGGGTAAGAATTCCTAACTTGATTTTGGTTAAATTACATGAATCTATTGTTATTTTTATCACTAAATTAGTGAATTGGGTTGAAAAATTTAGAAAACCCTCTTGGTTTAAATTTAAGATTTGGAGGTCGATTTGTTATTGGAATTCGA
This sequence comes from Nicotiana tabacum, assembly GCF_000715075.1. Lineage (NCBI taxonomy): Eukaryota > Viridiplantae > Streptophyta > Magnoliopsida > Solanales > Solanaceae > Nicotiana > Nicotiana tabacum. The sequence continues at coordinate 71,816,263 of NC_134103.1, forward strand.
TAAAATGGGTATGGTTGAAATAGTATCGGAATGGGTGTTCGGATTTTATGAAAATTATGTTGGGTTCCCAGAGGTAGGTCCCGCGTTGACTTTTGTTGACTTTTTGGAATAAAATTTTAAGTCGACGTATTATTATCCAGAATTATTTCCGATGAATTTTAATGAAGTTACACAATTAATTTGGATAGATATGAGCGGTCCGGAGGTCAATTCAAGCAAGAAGGCGATTTTGGAATATCGACATAACTTCAATGAGGTAAGTGTCTTGCTTAACCTCGAGTGGAGGAATTACCCCTTAGGCATCGAGTCTTATGTGCCATTTATGAAATGTGAAAAGCCGTGTACGCGAGATGACTAGTACGTACTCAGCTTATATGTGTAAATTTTTATTGAGTTAAAGTCTTGAGCATATTGTGTGGTAAATTGGGTAATTGTTGGTATATATTTAATCATCTATTTGTCGTGCCTAAATCGTTGTTGTTGTTGAATCTGTTGTTATATGACAATTTGATGTGATTGTTACTTGATTATTTATGTAATTCTGTGAATTTGTTGGTTTGATAATTATTGGAATTGAATTTCATTATGGATTTTTCCTCTGCAAATAATTAATTAAATGAGTTTAAGAAGAGGTGTTTATATAGTTATTAAAATTTGAATTTAATGAAGACTTTGATTTATGATGAGAAATTTCTATTTTTATTGGTTTTTTTTGGGTGTTGTATTGTGTGGAGCTTTTGGCTATTTATTGTGAAATTAATTGATTTTGTTATATCCTTGAAATTTGTTGTGGCCATTGAGAAAACTGTAATGTGAATTGATTTTGTTATGTTGCCGTGATAATTTATTATGTAAATTATTGTATTGTGTGAATTATTATTTTGAGGGGGATAAGGGCGGCATTTCACCGTTGATATTATGTGGGCATAAGGGTGGCATTTCACTGTTGTTGTGTTGTTGGAATAATATCTGGGCAGAGCGATAAGGGTGGCAATAGGAGCGATAAGGGTGGCTATTAATATTGTCTGGGCAGAGCGATAAGGGTGGCTATAGGAGCGATAAGGGTGGCTATAGGAGCGATAAGGGTGGCAATAGGAGCGATAAGGGTGGCTATTTTCAGGGACGATATGTGATGATGTGGGGTTGTGGGGTTATGGTGTTGATGATTTTCATGTGATGTTGTGATTTTCTTATGTTTATTTTTATACCTTGTGCAATTTGTCTTGTTGTTGGTAAATTGATAACAATTTGATTTATGTTGAATTTGAGAGCCTGTGGCTATGGCCAGGCGGATTATAAAATGAAATGTGGCCACGAGTTGCCGTGAGTAAATAATAAGGATATTTGGCACGTGAATTGTCCGTGCAGTTGAGATATGAAATGTGGGCATGAGGTGCTGTGATGAAATGATAATGATATTTGGCACGTGAGTTGTCCGTGCAGTTGTGATATGAAATGATTGCACGAGGTGCCGAGAAAATATGATGATTTAATTATGGTCACGGGGTGCCGTGGAAACATGAAAAATGGGCTGAGACCCGTGTTTATGAAAAATAAGAAAATGGGTTGAGACCCATATTTTTATGAGTTTGAAATGAGGTTTCACATGGTGACTTTTAATTGAAAGAATTATATTCAAAATATTTATTTGGAAGGATTTTTATTCAAAAAGAATTATATGAAAGAATTGTGTTTGAAAGATATTTATTTAAGGAAATTATATTTGAAATATTTATTGAAAGAATTTTATATTCGAAAGATGTATATTTGAGGAAATTATATTTGAAAAAGAGTTTTATTCGTAAGAATTATGTGTGAAAGATATTTAATTGAAGAACTTGATTTAACTGGGTGTAAATATATTTATCAATTGTTGAGCGATATTAATGGTGGTTTTATTGTCTTACTGTGCACATCACTGGTTGTTTTATGTTGCCCTTATTGTTATTTATTTCCTATTATTTTGTTTATTATATTGCACAGGTTATTAGACTAGTGAGTGTCTTGACTATACCTCGTCTCTACTCCACTGAGGTTAGTCTTGATACTTACTGGATACCGACCGTGGTGTACTCATACTACATTTCTACATATTTTTGTGCAGAGCCAGGTATTGGAGACATCGGACTTGAGCAGAGTTAAAGCGGGATCATAAGGATTCAAGGTAGAGCTGCTTAGTCGTAGCAGTCCCTTGGAGTCTTTTTATTTCATTGTACTGTTAATTTGTAATCAAACAGTATTGTATATTTGGCCCTCGTGATCATTCCATGTATTCAGTTAGAGTTCATGACTCAGTACTACTATTCATATTTGTTCCGCTATTAGTTTTGATTACTTATTAATTTCAAAAAACAAATGGCTTCAAAATGTAATTGAAATCGGCTTACCTAGTCTTAGAGACTAGGTGCCATCACGACGCCTGTGGTGGGATTTTGGGTCGTGACAAGTTGGTATCAGAGCTCTAGGTTCATAGGTTCTACGAGTCACGAACGAGTCTAGTAGAGTCTTGCGGATCGGTACGGAGATGTTTGCACTTATCTTCGAGAGGCTACAGAACTGTTAGAAAATTTCCATTTCTTTCATTCCTATAGTGCGGAATTTATTGAATTTGGAATTTGGACCTTTGTATCTCCATTCTCCCACAGATGGTGAGGACACGTGCTACTGGGTTAGCTGAGCATGCATCCGCACATACTGCTAGAGCTGCAAGAGGCTGGGGCAGAGGTAGAGGTCGAGGAAAGGCACGTGCTGCGACTAGAGCACCTGTCAGAACAACAGTTTAGGAGCCACCAATAGCTCCAGTTGGGGGACAGGTACTAGAAGCACTTGTTGTTGCCCCCGAACTTCAGGAGACCTTAGCACAGTTCCTGAGTATGTTTGGTACATTAACTCAGGCGGAATTGATCTATGTTGCACCAAATATTTTGCAGATTGGGGGGGAGGGGTAGCTCAGACTCCTACCACAACTCCAGAGCAGCATGTTCACGTTGGTCAGGTTCCGGGTGTAGTACCGGTACAACCTATTATTCCAGTTCGGCCTGAGGTCAGGCCTGAGGCATCAGAAGAAGAACAAAAGAGACTTGAAAAGGTTTAAGAAATATGATCCACCAACTTTCAGTGGCACAGCTACAGAGGATGCCCAAGGATTTCTGGAAAATTGTCACCGTATTCTCCGCACCATGGGTATTGTGGAAGTGAGCGGAGTTGCCTTTACTACATTTCAACTGTCAGGCGTAGCGTATCAGTGGTGGCAAATCTATGAAGAAGGTAGACCAGCCGATGCAACACCACCAAGTTGGACTCAATTTTCGAAAATGTTCTTGAAAGAGTTTGTTCCCTCGACTCTCCGAGATGCGTGGTGCACAGAGTTTGAACGGTTGCATCGGGGCACTATGACAGTATCAGAATATGCTATCAGGTTTAGTGAGTTAGCCCGTCATGCACCTATCTTAGTTCCTACAATCAGAGAACGGGTCCGCAGATTCATTGAGGGGCTCGATTATGATATTAAAATATGCATGGCTAGAGAGTTGCAAATTGATGCTCCATTTCAACAAGTAGTGGAGATTGCAAGGAAGATTGAGGGTGTTTTAGGTGAGGAAAGGGAGTCTAAGGAGGCCAAAAGGTCTCAAAGGTCTGGAGGATTCAGTGGATTTTACTCTTCATCTAGAACCCATTATAGCGGAGGTTCGAGCAGTCGGTCAGCTTAGTCCACACATCAGATTACTCGGGGTGCTTCAGTTTATAGTGCACCACCGACACGAGATTCTTATAGTGGTTATTCCAGTTATCCGGCACAGACTAAGTATGAGCAGTCCCCACCTAAGAGGGGTTGTTATGAGTGTGGTGATACTAGGCATATTATGAGAGATTGTCCTAGACTTGGGAGGGGTGGATTTCATTAGAACACTCCAGCTACAAACTTTATTCCAGTTGATACTCCACGTGCACAGTCAGCTAGAGGTGGAGGACAGGCGGGTAGTGGGCGCTTAAGAGGTGGAGGCCCGACCCGTTGATATAATCACTATGATTTAGCTAGGGCCAATACACCAGACAGTGTCGTTACAGGTACGATCCTGATTTTTATTATAAAGGATAATTTCCCTTAATTTGATTCGGTTCTGAATTTTGAGGTGAGTCCTCCTATTATTCTCCACTTATAGGTGAGCTTCGTAAATTTGTGACCCATTTATATGTTTATCCCTGTTGGGAGATTTACGGATGTAAACCCGTGTCTGTCATTTTATTTTTGTACACCAGTGAGGGATATAAGTCCAAAAGTAATTTTTATTATTCATTACTGTGGGTTTAATGTGTTTCGGAATAATTGATTCCAATTTTTATGAATTATATGCCCTACCGGTATGAGGGTTCATTATGTGTTGTGAAAACTATTTATGAAATTTATTGAAAAGAAGAAAGAAAGGAAATTGAAATTTCAGTTGGCACAATGTGCAAAATACTTGTGATTCGGAGTTGAGGACGAAATCCTCGTATTTTTATATGGTGTGAAATATTTAAACCGGGCTGCAAGCCGCGATGAAAGTTATATAAGGACGAGTCCTTGTGGTGAAATGTTTATGAGTTTAAAATTCTCCCTTGTGAAATTTAATTTGTGCAATAATATTAATAGGGAGTCATGCCTGTTAGGCTTATTTGATAATGCTTGTATTTTTCTGTTCATATTCAGCCATTTTCGTGCTGTAAATATTGAGTTTTAGCCTATGAGATGAGTGCCCAGGTGGCGTTAAATGTGACTCATTAATCCGAGTAAGTAATCATGAGGTCTTCATGCCTCACGTTCTGTTGTCAGTGTTGTGAAAATTCGAAGCGAGGTGATGGTTACTATGAGATTAATTGATGATGCTGGAATTAATTATGAACAACTTTTAAGACCAGAGATGTGGTGATGAGCATACATATGATGTGATTTATGTCCTGATATCATTATGATAAGGCAATGCTGAGATTAATGTTATTGATATATACCCTGTGGTATTTTGTTGGGTTGCGGATGTGTTGTAGAAGTTATTTTGGTGTTACTCTGGCAGGTGGTTAGGCCTAATTACAGGGGAGACTCTGCCAAAATTTCTGAAAAATTTGGGAGCTAATAAAAATTTGGGGGATTAAAACGTGCAAAAGAAGAGACAAATTATGTTACGTGTTTGAGGGCGAATGATCCTAAGCGGGGAAGAATGAAACACCCCAGAAAATTTTGAAGTACTTCAACACTATCAAGAAAGTTGATGTGTGCGTAGGCACGAGTTGCTACAGCCAGTTGAGACTAATACCATGCGTTGAAGAAAAATCGGACTTTCTGAAAATGTTTGGAGTGTAAGAAATTGGTCTTAAGGTTCACAAATATGGATAAAAGAAATAATCTCAAATGAGATGGTGTTGTCGGACTTACCTCCAATGCAGTAGCGTGGGACCAATCGTGAGTATATGTGTAAAAGTAAAAATCATCAATTTGGTAACCTCAGAATAATTATTAGCACGTTCGAGGACGAACGTTTGCTTAAGAGGTGGAGAATGTAATGACCCGACTTGTCGTTTTAAGAATTTAAACCCTGTCTGGTGGCATAAGGTCCTGAGCAGCTTCATATTATGTGTATTGACTTGCGTGCGTGGTTGAATTCAGTTATCGGATGATTCTGAGTGATTTGGGACACTTGGTCCCCAAAACGGAAGCTTAAGTCTTAGGATTTTTACCGTAGTCGAAACTGTGTGAAGACGACTCCAGAATGGAATTTTGATGATGTCAATAGCTTCGTATGGTGATTATGGACTTAGGAGCGTGTCCAGAAAATTATTTGGAGGTCTGTAGAGGAATTTGGCTTGAAATGGCGAAAGATGAATTTTTGGGAAGTTTGACCCGGGGGTTGACTTTTTGATATCGAGGCCGGGATCCGATTCTGGAAATTGGAATAGCTTCGTTATGTCAATTATGACTTGTGTGCAAAATTTGAAGTCATTCCAGATTGATTTGATGTGTTTCGGCACAGGATATAGAATTTGAAATTTCAAAGTTCATTAGGCTTGAATTGGGGTATGATTCATGGCTTTGATGTTGTTTGATGTGCTTTGAGGCCTCGAGTAGGTTCGTGCTATGTATTGGGACTGGTTGGTACGATTGGATAGGGTCCCGGAGGCCTCGGGTTTGATTCGGGGTGATTCCGGACCAAGTTTCGGTATTTTGATGTTGTCGGTTACGAGTTCTGGTATTGTTCTTCGCTTTCGTGAGGAGCCTCTCACGTTCGCGAAGAAGGATTTTGCTGTTGGGACTTTGTTCTTCGCGTTCGCAAAGAGGTTCTCGCGTTCGCGAAGAAGGAACTTTTGCTGTTCGTTGTCTAATTTTAGAGGCTCATATCTCGCAATCTATAAAGAATTTGGAGATGATCCAAAAATTAAAGTTGTAGCCCTTAGTGTCTAGTTTTCAGGAACGTAAACTATTTGTCATTTGGAGTTGTGTACAGAAAGTTATGGTAGATACACTATAGACTATCCGAAAAGAGTTTGGAAATCTCTGTTGCACATGGCTGACTTTGGAAGCTTATATCTCGTAATCTATAAGGAATTGGGAGATGAACAACAAATGAAAGTTATAGTCCTTGGAGTGTAGTTTTTAGAAAGTCAAACCATTCATCATTTGGAGTATTGTACAAAGAGTTATGACCATTATACTAGAAGCTATCTGAGAAGAGTTTGAAAATGACTTTTGAAGAATTTGTTCATCGCGAACGTGAGGGGGTGTCGCGAACGAGAAGAACAAACCCCTGGGCAGTAGAATAAAGTCCAAATTCGTATCATTCTTCCATTTTTGGACCAAGAAGCTCGGGTGCGGTGATTTTTTGAGAGTTTTTCAAGGAAAACATTGGGATAAGAATTCCTAACTTGATTTTGGTTAAATTACATGAATCTATTGTTGTTTTTATCACTAAATTAGTGAATTAAGTTGAAAAATTTAGAAAACTCTCTTGGTTTAAATTTAAGATTTGGAGGTCGATTTGTTATTGGAATTCGATAAAATTGGTATGGTTGAACTCGTATCGGAATGGGTATTCGGATTTTATGAAAATTATGTCGGGTTCCGAGAGGTGGGTCTCGCGTTGACTTTTGTTGACTTTTTGGAATAAAATTTTAAGTCGACGTATTATTATCCGGAATTGTTTCCGATGAATTTTAATGAATTTATACAATTAATTTGGATAGATATGAGCGGTCCGGAGGTCAATTCAAGCAAGAAGGTGATTTTGGAATATCGGTATAACTTCAAAGAGGTAAGTGTCTTGCTTAACCTCGAGTGGAGGAATTACCCCTTAGGAATCGAGTCTTATGTGCCATTTGTGAAATGTGAAAAGCCGTGTACGCGAGGTGATGAGTACGTACTCGGCTTATATGTATAAAATTTTATTGAGTTAAAGTCTTGAGCATATTGTGTGGTAAATTGGGTAATTGTTGGTATATATTTATTCATCTATTTGTCGTGCCTAAATCCTCGTTGTTGTTGAATCTGTTGCTATATGATAATTTGATATGCTTGTTACTTGATTGTTTATGTAATTCTGTGAATTTGTTGGTTTGATAATTATTGGAATTGAATTTCATTATGGATTTTTCCTCTGCAAATAATTAATTAAATGAGCTTAAGAAGAGGTGTTTATATAATTATTAAAAATTTGAATTTAATGATGACTTTGCTTTATGTTGAGAAATTTCTATTTCTATTATTTTTTTTGGGTGTTGTACACATTGTGTGGAGCTTTTGCCTATTTATTATGAAATTAATTAATTTTGTTATATCCTTGAAATTTGTTGTGGCCATTGAGCAAACTGTAATGTGAATTGATTTTGTTATGTTGCCGTGATAATTTGCTGTGTAAATTGTTGTGTTGTGTGAATTATTATTTTGAGGGGATATGGGTGGCATTTCACCGTTGATATTATGTGGGTATAAGGGTGGCATTTCACTATTGTTGTATTGTTGGAATATTGTCTGGGCGGAGCGATAAGGGTGAAAATAGGAGCGATAAGGGTGGCAATATGAGCGATAAGGGTGGCTATTAATATTGTTTGGGCAGAGCGATAAGGGTGGCAATAGGAGCGATAAGGGTGGCTATTGTCAGGGACGATATGTGATAATGTGGGGTTGTGGTGTTGATGATTTTCATGTGATGTTGTGATTTTCTTGTGTTTATTTTTATATCTTGTGCAATTTATCTTGTTGTTGGTAAATTGATAACAATCTGATTTATGTTGAAATTGAGAGCATGTGGCTATGGCCAGGCAGATTATAAAATAAAATGTGGGCACGAGCTGCCGTGAGTAAATAATGAGGATATTTGGTACGTGAATTGTCAGTGCAGTTGAGATATGAAATGTGGGCACGAGGTGCTGTGATGAAATGATAATGATATTTGGCATGTGAGTTGTCCGTGAAGTTGTGATATGAAATTAGTGCACGAGGTGCCGGAGAAATATGATGATTTAATTATGGTCACGAGGTGCCGTGGAATAATGAAAAATGGGATGATACCCGTGTTTATGAAAAATATGAAAATGGGCTGAGACCTGTATTTTTATGAGTTTGAAATGAGGTGTCACATGGTGACTTTTAATTGAAAGAATTATATTCAAAATATTTATTTGGAAGGATTTTTATTCAAAAAGAATTATATAAAAGAATTGTATTTGAAAGATATTTATTTAAGAAAATTATATTTGAAGATATTTATTGAAAGAATTTTATATTCGAAAGATGTTTATTTGAGAAAATTATATTTGAAAAAGAGTTTTATTCGTAAGAATTATGTATGAAATATATTTAATTGAAGAACTTGATTTAACTGGGTGTAAATGTATTTATCAATTGTTGAGCGATATTAATGGGGGTTTTATTGTCTTACTGTGCACATCACTAGTTGTTTTATGTTGCCCTTATTGTTATTTATTTTCTATTATTTTTGTATATTATATGGCACAAGTTATATATTATATTGCACAGGTTAGTGTCTTGACTGTACCTCGTCTCTACTCCACTGAGGTTAATCTTGATACTTACTGGGTACCGACCGTGGTGTACTCATACTACACTTCTGCACATTTTTGTGCAGAGCCAGGTTTTGAAGACATCGGACTTGAGCAGAGTTAAAGCGGGATCGTAAGGATTCAAGGTAGAGCTGCTTAGTCGCCGCAATCCCTTGGAGTCTTTTTATTTCATTGTACTGTCAATTTGTAATCAAATAGTATTGTATATTCGGTCCTCGTGATCATTCCATGTATTCAGTTAGGGCTCGTGACTCAGTATTACCAGTCTTAGGAGGTTGTATATTATAATTATTTCTGCTGTTAGTTTCCAAAAAAAATAGCTTCAAAATGTAATTAAAATCGGCTTACCTAGTCTTAGAGACTAGGTACTATCACGACGCATGTGGTGGGATTTTGAGTCGTGACATTATCAATATTTACAGCTTGAGCATTTGTATTTAGCAATTGTCAACCCTTTTATTAGTTGCTCCTAGTGGAGCTAGTGAGGTTTATGATGATAATCAAGAGGAGTGAATAACCTCTCAAGAATAGATGATTATTGTTTACCCGCAAAACGGTACAGTTGAATTTGTTCGTTTGATTCAAAAAGTAACGAAATAACTGATGAAATAGAAAATACTTAGCCTTATAATGCAGATGAAATGACAGAGCTGACGAGTCTGGGAACAGGATTTTCGGGCACAATAATGATGAGATCAAAAAGCGAAAAAGTGGAATGGTATTTAAATTAAGTATAGAATGTAGTACAAGTTAGCCAAAAAATTCATGTCACTTACAATGATTATTGAGCTTATTATTTATAGCTATGAAGAAGGTACTAGGGTCATGCCCTTCTTTAATGTCAATTATGAGGAGCATTGATGGAGACGTAGCGGTGAACATAAATACCAAATTCTCTGTAACGGGCCGTTGCTCTTATTGTTGTGGAATATTCCTCATTGAATGCTATCGGGTGCAGAGTATTCAATGCCTTCATGATCGTTATATTTTCCGGTAACATACGGGATAACTGCATCCGATTTTTCGTTCTCCAGGCTTAGGTTCCACGTGCCCTCTTTTTAGATGACCACATGCCATAACATATTTTACCTAATACAATTATAACGTGAAAAAGAGAGAAAACGTTCCCTTAACATTAGATACATATGATTAGTTATAAATCATTCATTTCAGTAATGAGTTGCAACATAAAGCCAAGCTAGTAAATTCTTATAGTTGGATAATAATTATGATGTCATAATTAAACACTAATTAGGTGACCATAATTGTAGATATTGATGGATGCAAATCATATAATTTACACAAAATAGAGATAAAAATGTTAAGAAAGTGTAGAAATTTGTCTTGGAAGGAAATTGGTGGAGATGAATTCGACTGTCACGACCCCAAATCCACTAGTCGTGATGGCACCTAACCCAACCCACTAGGTAAGACAATTAACCTCTAACCAATTTTAATAACAATTAATAAAGCGATTAAGTAAAGAAATATCTGAATATTATACATTCCCCAAGAACTGGTAGTACAAATCATGAGCTTTTAAGAATAGAGTTTACAAAGCGTAAATGAAATAAATACATAGTCTGTTTGAATAGTACATAAACAGAGTTTTATAGATCTAACGCTACCACGAACAAGAGGCAGCTATAGCCGGGACACAGGTACATCTTCAATCCAACTCCCATCAAACACAGCAACATCAACAGCCAACATTTATACGCAAGGTGCAGAAGTGTAGTATGAGTAAACCCGACCCCAAGTACTAAATAACAAACCTAACCTTAGGTTGAAAGTAGTGACGAGCTAACAGAAAGGTCGGGTCTAACACCAATATTCTATAACAGTTCATAACAACATAGTACACATAACAAAAGAGTATCTCAGAAATAAAAGGCTCAGTCCGTTCACAGTTCCAGAAATATCGGCATTTCTTTTCAAGTATCTCAGTAAAAATTCAAATCTTTTACCGAAAGTCAAAATACGAGTAAGTTTGAAAACAATGATTTTTCCCAAAACTCCTTTCAACAAATAGTAAAATGTTTCATTTTCAGGTAGTATGAGGAAAGTACTTCTCTATGCCTACATGTCAGGATACAGGTAAAATCATAAATGTCCCCAAAACTGGGTAGCAGAAGGAAATGCACCTTTATACTTGTATCTCAAGTACGCATGTCAAATGCAATGAATCTCGATGATGAGCTCATGTACTCACACTCTCAGACTACTCAATGTCACTATCTCACATCCTCTCTCACTATGCCCAATTCTCAGCACACTCAATCACTCAGCGTTGTACAATACCCGCTGTGGCGTGCAGCCCGATCCATATATATATAGTCGATTGTTCTCACTGGGGGTGTGCAGACTCCGGAGGAACTGCTTCAGCCCAAGCGCTATATTGCTGCGGCGTGCAACCCGATCCAATATTATTGTGGCGTGAAACCTGATCTATATATATATATATATATATATATATATATATATATATATATATATATATATATATATATATATATATATATATATATATATATATATATATATATATATATATATATATATATATATATATATATATATATATATATATATATATATATATATATATATATATATATAGAGAGAGAGAGAGAGAGAGAGAGAGAGAGAGAGAGAGAGAGAGAGAGAGAGAGAGAGAGCGTGCAGCCCAATCCCAAAATGTCACTCTCACTCAGGCTCTCGGCCTCACTCAGTCATCAATCTCTCCAGTCTCACTCACGGATCACTATGACATGAAACTAGCCCGACAACAATGATATGATGTATCAAATAACAACAAATGAGACTGAGATATGATAAGAATTCATGAATATGACTGAGTACAATATATCAATGATATCAGTGAGATGACAGCAAGAAACGACTACTATGGGTCGTAACGATGTCTGCATAAAGCCTAAACATGATATTTAGCATGATTGATAGCTTAACTATTTTATCACATGGTGATAACATGGATATCAACAAAATAGGGCCACTAAACAGTGCCATGGAAACAATAGAATCACAATTCACAAGGTGCACGCCCGTCACTGTCACGACCCAAAATCCCACCACAGGAGTCGTGATAGCACCTAGTCTCTAAGACTAGGTAAACCGATTTCCATTACATTTTTGAAGCCATTTTTTTATTTTGAAACTAACAACGGAAATAATTATAATATACAACCTCCCAAGACTGGTAGTACTGAGTCACAAACTCTAACTGAATATATGGAATGATCACGAGGACCGAATATACAATATTTTTTGATTACAAATTAACAGTACAATGAAATGAAAAGATTCCAAGTGACTGCGATGACCAAGCAGCTCTACCTTGAATCCTTACGATCCCTCTTTAACTCTGCTCAAGTCCGATGTCTCCAATACCTGGCTCTGCACAAAAATATGTAGAAGTGTAGTATGAGTACACCACGGTCGATACCCAGTAAGTATCAAGACTAACCTCAATGGAGTAGAGATGAGGTACAGTCAAGACACTCACTAGTTTAATAACCCGTGCAATATAATATACAAAGTAATAGGAAAAAAAAAATAATAAGGGCAGGACAAAACAACCAGTGATATGCACAACAGACAACAAGAATACCATTAATATCACTCAACAATTAATAAATATAATTACACCCAATTAAATCAAGTCCTTCAAATAAATATCTTTCACATATAATTCTTCCAGATAACTCTCTTACAAATATAATTTTCTCAAATAATTATTTTTCAAATATAATTCTTTCAATAAATCTTTGCAAATATAATTTCCTCAAATAAATATCTTTCAAATACAATTCTTTCATATAATACTTTCTAAGTAAAAATCCTTCCAAATAACTATTTTAAATATAATTCTTTCAATTAAAAAGTCACTATGTGACACCTCATTTCATAATCACAAAAATACGGGTCTTAGCCCATTTTCATATTTTTCGTAAACACGGGTCTCAACCCATTTTCATATTTCCACGGCACCTCGTGCTCATAATTAAATCATCATATTTCCCCAGAACCTCGTGCCCTTATTTTATATTACAACTGCACGGACAATTCACGTGCCAATTATCATTAAATCACGGCACCTCGTGCCCACATTTTATTTTATAATCCGCCTGCCAATAGCCACAGGCTCTCAATTTCAACATAAATTAGATTGTTATTAATTTACCAACAACAAGACAAATGGAACAAGGTATAAAAATAAATACAAGAAAATTACAACATCACATGAAAATTATCAACACCACAACTGTAACGACCCGACTTATCGTTTTAAGAGTTTATGACCCGTTCAATGACTTAAGGTCTCGAGCAGCTTCGCAATATGTATTATGACCTGAGGGTGTGGTCGAGTTTGATTTACTAAAGATTTAGAATTTAGTTAAACGAACAATCCTTAATTTGAAGCTTAAATGGAAAGAGTTAACCGAAGAGTTGACTTTTAAGAAAATGACTCCGGAATGAAATTTTGATGATGTCAATAGCTCCGTATGGTGATTTTGGACTTAGGAATGTGTCGGGAAAAATTATTTGGAGGTCTGTAGTGGAATTAAGCTTGAAATGCCGGAAGTTGAATTTTTGGGAAGTTTGACCGGGGGGTTGACAATTTGATATCGGGGTCGAAATATTATTCTGAAAAGTTGAATAGCTTCGTTAAGTCATTTATGAAATGTGTGCAAAATTTGAAGTCATTCCGGATTGATTTGCTATGTTTCGGCACAAGATATAGAATTTGAAAGTTCAAAGTTCATAGATTTTGATTTGAGGTGCGATTCGTCATTTTGATATTGTTTGATATGATTTGAGGCCTCGAGTAGGTCCTTGTTATGTTATGGAACTTGTTGGTATGTTCTGATGGAGTCCCGAGGGCCTCAGGTGAGTTTCGGATGCTTAACGGATCGAATTTGGATTTGGAGGAGGAGCTGAAGCAGCTGGGCTGCTGGTGTGATCGCACCTGCGCGAAAAAGGGCCGCATGTGCGAGCTCGCGGATGCGAGAAATGAGTCGTGGAAGCGGAAAATTCATGGGCTGCCCAGGCACCACAGGTGCAAAAAATTTGTCGCGGATGCGAAGGTCGCGGGTGCGAAAAATTTGCCGCGGATGCAAAGGCCGCGGGTACGAAATATTTGCTGCGGATGCGAAAGCCGCGGGTGCAAAAAATTTACCGCAGGTGCGAAGAAATCACTGCGGATGCATATTTATTTTCCGCAGGTGCGAAGAAATCACCGCAGGTGGTTAATATGACGTATTCCGGGAGATCCCCCTGTCTTGCATATTTATTTTGGGACTACGGACGTATTCTGGGAGATCCCCCAGCACTGCATATTTATTTTGGGACTACGGACGTATTCCGAGAGATCCACCTCGTACTGCATAATTAATTCGGGACTACGGGACGGTATTTCGGTAGACTCCCCTGTGGTTATATCTGTGTTTGGAGCTGCTAATCTTCCATGCTTAGGTGTCACATGGTGACTTATACTCGAAGGATATTACTTGAAAAGTTTATATTTGAAAGGTTTTTATCATGAAAGAATTGTATTTGAAAGATATCTATTTGAGAAAATTATATTTGAAAAGATTTATTGAAAGAATTATATATTTTTTTTAAATAAAGAATTGTATTTGAAAGATATTTATTTGAGGAAATTATATTTGAAAAGATTTATTGAAATAATTATATTTGAAAAAAAATAATTATTATTATTTGAGAAAATTATATTTGAAAGAAAGTTATCTGGAAGAATTATATGTGAAAGACAATTATTTGAAGGACTTAATTTAATTGGGTGTAATTGTGTTTATTAATTGTTGAGTGATATTAATGGTATTCTTGTTGTCTATTGTACATATCACTGGTTGTTTTATCCTGCCCTTATTATTATTTGTTTCCTATTATTTTGTATATTATATTGCACATGTTATTAGACTAGTGAGTGTCCTGACTATACCTCGTCTCTACTCCAATGAGGTTAGTCTTGATACTTACTGGGTACCGACCGTGGTGTACTCATACTATACTTCTGTACATTTTTGTGCAGAGCCAGGTATTGGAGACATCGGATATGAGAAGAGTTAAAGCGGGATCGTAAGGACTCAAGGTAGAGCTGCTTGGTCGTCGTAGTCCCTTGGAGTGTTTTCATTTAATTGTACTGTTAATTTTAATCAAACAGTATTGTATAATCGATCCTCGTGATCATTCCATTTATTCAGTTAGAGTTCGTGATTCAGTACTACCAGTCTTGGGAGGTTGTGTATTGTAATATTTCCGCTGTTAGTTAGTTTTGATTATTTATTTAATAAAGAAATGGCTTCAAAATGTAATAGAAATCGGCTTACCTAGTCTTAGAGACTAGGTGCCATCACGACGCCTGTTGTGGGTTTTTGGGTCGTGACAAGTTGGTATCAAAGCTCTAGGTTCATAGTTTCTACGAGTCACGAACGAGTCTATTAGAGTCTTGTGGATTAGTACGGAGACGTCTGTACTTATCTTTGAGAGGCTACAGAACTGTTAGGAAATTTCCATTTCTTTCATTCTTGTCGTGCGGAATTTGTTGAATTTGGAATTTGAACCTTTGTATCTCCATTCTCTAACATATGGTGAGGGCACGTGCTACTGGGTTAGGTGAGCAGGTATCCGCACATAATGCTAGGGCAGCAAGAGGCCAGGACCGAGTTAGAGGCCGAGGTAGAAGCCGAGGAAGGGCACGTGCTACGACTAGAGCACCTGTCAGAACAATAGTTGAGGAGCCACCAGTAGCTCCAGTTGGGGGACAGGTACCAGAAGCACCTGTTGTTACCCCCGGACTTCAGGAGACTTTGGCACAGTTCCTGAGTATGTTGGTACATTAACTCAGGCAGGATTGATCTCTGTTGCACCAAAACATTCCGCAGATTGGGGGAGTAGCTCAGACTCCTACCACAACTCCAGAGCAGCAGGTTCACATTAGTCAGGTTCCGGGTGTAGTACCGGAACAACCTGTTATTCCAGTTCAGCCTGAGGTCAGGCCCAAGGCATCAACTTGAAAGGTTAAAGAAATACGATCCACCAACTTTCAGTGGCACAGCTACACAAGATGCCCAAGAATTTCTAGGAAATTGTCACTGTATTCTCCGCACCATGGGTATTGTGGAGGTAAGCGGACTTGCCTTTACTACATTTCAACTGTCAGGCGTAGCATATCGGTGGTGGCAAATCTATGAAGAAGGTAGACCAGCCGATACCACACCACCAACTTGGGCTCAATTTTTGGAAATGTTCTTGAAAGAGTTTGTTCCCTAGGCACTCAGAGATGCGTGGCGCACAGAGTTTGGATGGTTACATCAGGGAACTATGACAGTATCAGAATATGCTATCAGGTTAAGTGAGTTAGCCCATCATGCACCTATCTTAGTTCCTACAATCAGAGAACGGGTCTGCAGATTCATTGAAGGGCTCTATTATGATATTAAAATATGCATGGCTCAAAAATTGCAAACTGATGTTTCATTTCAACAAGTAGTGGAGATTTCAAGGAAGATTGAGGGTGTTTTAGGCGAGGAAAGGGAGTCTAAGGAGGCAAAAAGGTCAGGAAGATCTGGAGGGTTTAATGGATTTTACTCTTCAGCTATAACCCATTATAGCAGAGGCTCGAGCAGTTGGTCAGCTCAGTCCGCATATCAGATTACTCGGAGTGCTCTTGTGTACGGTTCACCACCGACAAGATTTTTATAGTAGTTATTCCAGTTATCCGGCACAGACTCAGTACGAGCAGCCGCGACCTCAGAGGGGTTGTTATGAGTGTAGTGATACTAGGCATATCATGAGAGATTATCCCAGACTTAGGAGGGGTGGATTTCATCAGAACACTCCAGCTACAAGCTTTATTCCAGTTGATACTCCACATGCACAATCAGCTAGAGGTGGAGGACAAGCGGGTAGTGGGCGCCTAAGAGGTGGAGGCCCGACCCGTTGATTTAATCACTATGATTTGGCTGAGGCCAATACACCAGATGGTGTCGTTGCAGGTACAATCCTGATTTTTATTATAAAAGGATATTTTCCTTAATTTGATTCGGTTCTGAATAATGAGGCGAGTCCTCCTATTATTTTCCACTTATGATGAGCTTCGTAAATTTGTGATCTACTTATATGTTTATACCTGTTGGGAGATTTAAAGATATGAGTCCGTGTCTGTTATTTTATTTCTATACACCATTGGGGGCTATAAGTCCAAAAATAATTTTTATAATTCATTACAGTGGGTTTAATGTGTTTCAGAATAATTGATTCCAATTTTTATGAATTATACGCCCTACCGGTATGAGGGTTCATTATATGTTGTGAAAATTATTTATGAAATGTATTGAAAGGAAGAAATAAAGGAAATTGAAAATTTCAGTTGGCACAATGTGCAACATAATTATGATTCGGATTTGAGGACGAGATCCTCGCATTTTTACATGATGTGAAATATTTAAATCGAGCTGCAAGCCGCGATGGAAGTTATATAAGGAGGAGGTCCTTGTGATGAAATATTTATGAGTTTAAAATTATCCCTTTGTGAAATTAATTTGTACAATAATATTAATAGGGAGTCATGCATGTTAAGCTTATTTGATAATTCTTGTGTATTTTTTTTTCTGTTTATATTCAGCCATTTTTGTGCTGTAAATATTGAGTTTTAGCCTATTAGGTGAGTGCTCAGGTGGCGTTAAATGTGACTCATTAATCCGAGTAAGTAATCATGAGGTCTTCATGCCTCACATTCCGTTGTCAGCGTTGTGAAAATTTGAAATGAGGTGGTGGTTAATATGAGATTAATTGATGATGCTGGAACTAATTATGAACAGCTTTTAAGACCAGAGATGTGGTGATGCGTATACATATGATGTGCTTCATGTCCTGATATCATTATGGTAATGCAGTGCTTGTGATGCCGAGATTAATGTTATTGATATATACCCTGTGGTATTTCATTGGGTTGTGGATGTTAGGAGTTGTTTGGGTGTTACTCTGGCAGGTGCATAAGCCCAATTACAGGGGAGACTCCGCCGAAATTTGTTTTAAAAAAAATTGGGAGTTAAAAAAAAATATTTAGGGGATTGAGATGTGCGAAAGAAGAGATAAGTTATGTTGTGTGTTTGAGGGCGAATGATCCTAAGCGGGGAAGAATGAAATACCCCAGAAAAGTTGATGTTTGCATAGTCATGAGTTGCTATAGCCAGTTGAGACTAATACCGTGCGTCGAAGTGAAAATCAAGTATTTTGGAAATGAATGGAGAGTTAGGGATTTTTGCTCTAAAGCTTATAAGAATGGAGAAAAGAAATAATCTCAATTGAGATGGTGTTGTCGGACCCGTGTTAAATTGCGGGAATGTAGAATCACCCACAAGTATGTGTGCTAGAATATACTCAGTAATTTAAAGTCCTCAGAAAGATTCTGTTTGTTTAAGAGTTGGAGAATGTAACGACCCGACTTGTCGTTTTAAGAATTTACGCCCCGTTCAATGACTTAAAGTCTCGAGCAGCTTCGCAATATGTATTATGACCTACAAGTATGGTCGAGTTTGATTTACTAAAGATTTGGAATTTAATTAAACGAACAATCCTTAATTTGAAACTTAAATGGAAAGAGTTGACCAGAGAGTTGGCTTTTAAGAAAACGACTCTGGAATGAAATTTTGATGATGTCAATAGCTCCGTATGGTGATTTTGGACTTAGGAACATGTCGGAAAAAATTATTTAGAGGTCTGTAGGGGAATTAAGCTTGAAATGCCTGAAGTTGAATTTTTGGAAAGTTTGACCGGGGGGTTGACTTTTTAATATCGGGGTCAAAATATTATTCTAAAAATTTGAATAGCTTCGTTATGTTATTTATGACTTGTGTGCAAAATTTTAAGTCATTTCGGATTGATTTGATATGTTTCGGCACAAGATATAGAATTTGAAAATTCAAAGTTCATAGATTTTGATTTGAGGTGCGATTCGTCCTTTTGATATTGTTTGATATGATTTGAGGCCTCGAGTAGGTCCGTGTTATGTTATGAAACTTGTTGGTATGTTCGGACGTGGTCCCGAGGGCCTCGGGTGAGTTTCGGATGCTTAACGGATCGAATTTGGATTTGGAGGAGGAGCTGAAGCAGCTGGGCTGCTGTGATCGCACCTACGCAAAAACAGGGCCGCAGGTGCCAGCTCGCGGATGCGAGAAATGAGTCGCGGAACCGGAAAATTCATGTGCTGGCCAGGCACCGCGGGTGCGAAAACTTTGCCGCGGATGCAAAGGCCGCGTGTGCAAAAAATTCGCCGCTGGTGCGAAAAATTTACCGCAAGTGCGAAGCCGTAGGTGCGAAGAAATCACCGCGGATGCGAAAACTCCTAGGCAATACAAAAACAAAGGGGTTCCGAGCTTTTGCCATTTTTGGGCATTTCAAGCTCGGGTTGGGGGATGGTTTAGCAAGGTTTTTACGGGAAAACTTGAGGTAAGTCCCTTGTGATCATTTCTACTCCATAATATTTTGAGGTGTAAATCGGGGGTTTGAACTTAGGCATTTGAAAATAAAAAATTAAGATTTGGAGGTCGAGTTGTTATTGGAATTCGATAAAATTGGTATGGTTGAACTCGTATCGGAATGGGTGTTCGGATTTCATAAAAATTTGTCGGGTTCCGAGGGGCGGGCCCCGCGTTGACTTTTGTTGACTTTTTGGAATAAATTTTTAAGTCGACGTATTATTATTCGAAATTGTTTCCGATGAATTTTAATAAAGTTATATAATAAATTTGGATAGATTTGAATGGCCCGGAGGTCAATTCAAGCAAGAAGGAGATTTTGGAATATCGGCATAACTTCAAAGAGGTAAGTGTCTTGCTTAACCTCAAGTGGGGGAATTACCCCTTAGGCATTGAGTCTTATGTAAAATTTGTGTGATTGAAAACCATTTACGCGAGGTGACGAGTACGTACTTGGATTATATGTGTAAAGTTTATCGAGTTAAAGTCCTGAGCATATTGTGTGGTAAATTGGGTAATTGTTGGTATATATTTAATCAACTAATTGTCGTGCCTAAATACTTACTTGAATTGTTGAATATTTCTCGTAATTTCTCAACCTCAAAAGGAGTTTAGATAACCTATATCCTAGTTGACTTGTCATTATTTAAAATTATTTGGCTCGTGTTGGCTTCTTATTGTTGACTTGAATATTGTGGAATTGTTGCTACATTTTATTTTGTTTTCCCTTGTTAAGTTGTTCTCCTTGTGCCTAGCATTTTTTACTGTTGTTATTCCTTGTGAATGAGTTCTACCGTTCTTGTGATTTAAGTTCTTGAGTTGATTTGTTCGCCGTACTTTGCATCTCTGTCATTGTTGCTTTTGTACTTGCTGTGGTGATGTACGAGGTTTCTGTTGTGTTATAGTTGTTATCTCTGTTGTTTGCGCTGCATATTTAAATTGGGACTACGGACGTATTCCGGGAGATCTCCCAGCACTGCATATTTAAATTGGGACTACGGACGTATTCCGGGAGATCCCCCAGCACTGCATATTTAAATTGGGACTACAGACGTATTCCAGAAGATCCCCATATCTTGCATATTTATTTTGGGACTACGGACGTATTCCGGGAGATCCCCCAGCACTGCATATTTAAATTGCGACAACAGACGTATTCTGAAAGATCCCCCTGTCTTGCATATTTATTTTGGGACTACGGACGTATTCAGGGAGATTCCCCAGCACTGCATATTTATTTTGGGACTACGGACGTATTCCAGGAGATCCCCCTCGTACTGCATAATTAATTCGGGACTATGAGACGGTATTCCGGTAGAATCCCTTGTGGTTATATGTGTGTTCGGAGCTGCTAATCTTCCATGCTTAAGTTTATATTTGAAAAGTATTTATCTTGAAGGAACTATGTTTGAAGGATATTTATTTGAAAGGGGTTATACTTGAAAAGTATTTATCTTGAAAGAACTATGTTTGAAGGCTAATTATTTGAAAAGTTTATATTTGAAAGGTTTTTATCATGAAAGAATTGTATTTGAAAGATATCTATTTGAGGAAATTATATTTGAAAAGATTTATTGAAAGAATTATATTTTTTTAAAAATAAAGAATTGTATTTGAAAGATATTTATTTGAGGAAATTATATTTGAAAAGATTTATTGAAAGAATTATATTTGAAAAGAAAATTGTTATTATTATTTGAGAAAATTATATTTGAAAGAGAGTTATCTCGAAGAATTATATGTGAAAGACATTTATTTGAAGGACTTGATTTAATTGGGTGTAATTGTGTTTATTAATTGTTGAGTGATATTAATGGTATTCTTGTTGTCTGTTGTACATATCACTGGTTGTTTTATCCTGCCCTTATTATTATTTGTTTCCTATTATTTTGTATATTATATTGCACAGGTTATTAGACTAGTGAGTGTCTTGACTGCACCTCGTCTTTACTCCATTGAGGTTAGTCTTGATACTTACTGGGTACCGACCGTGGTGAACTCATACTACACTTCTGCACATTTTTGTGCAGAGCCAGGTATTGGAGACATCAAATTTGAGAAGAGTTAAAGCGGGATCGTAAGGACTCAAGATAGAGCTGCTTGGTCGTCGCAGTCCCTTGGAGTCTTTTCATTTCATTGTACTGTTAATTTTAATCAAATAGTATTGTATATTCGGTTCTCGTGATCATTCCATGTATTAAGTTAGAGTTCGTGATTCAGTACTACCAGTCTTGGGAGGTTGTGTATTTTAACATAAATCAGATTGTTATCAATTTACCAACAACAAGACAAATTGCACAAGGTATAAAAGTAAGCACAAGAAAATCATAACATCACATGAAAATTATCAACACCACAACCCCACATCATCACATATCGTCCCTGACAATAGCCACCCTTATCGCTCCTATTGCCACCCTTATCACTCCTATAGCCACCCTTATCGCTCCGCCCAGACAATATCAATAGCCATTCTTATCGCTCCTAGTGCCACCCTTATCGCTCCTATAGCCACCCTTATTGTTCCGCCCAGACAATATTCCAACAAAAACAATGACGGTGAAATGCCACCCTTATACCCGCATAATATCAACAATGAAATGCCACCTTTATATCCTCAAAATAGCAACGGTGAGATGCCACCATTATATCCTCAAAATAACAACTCACACAACACAACAATTTATACGGGAATTTATCACGACAACATAACAAAATTAATCCATATCACAATTTGCCCAATGGCCACAACCAAATTTCAAAGATACTACCAAATCAATAAATTTCACAACAAATAGCCGAAGGCTCCACACAACGTGTATAACACCACAAAAACAATCAACATAGATAAAAATTATCCAGCATAAATCAAAGCCTTCATTAATCTAAATTTAGATAATTATATTAACGCTTATTCTTAAACTTGCTTAATTAATTATTTGCATATTGAAAATTCAAAATGAAATTAAATTCTCAGAATTATCAAACCAACTAACTCACGGAATTACATAAATATTCAAATAACAATCACATCAAATTGTTATATAAAAACAAGTTCAACCAACAAGGATTTAGGCATGGCAAATAGATGATTAAATAAATGCTAACAATTATCCAATTTACTACACAAAATGCCTAAGACTTAAACCCAATATATTTTGCACATACAAGCACGAGTACATACTCGTCACCTCGCGTACACTGCTTTTCACATTTCACAAACGGCACATAAAACTCAATGCCTAAGGGGTAATTCCCCCACTCGAGGTTAGGCAAGACACTTACCTCTTTGAAGTTATGCCGATATTCCAAAATCGCCTTCTTGCTTGAATAGACCTCCTGACAGCTCAAATCTATCCAAATTAATTGTATAACGTCATTAAAATTATCGAAAACAATTCCGGATAATAATACGTTGACTTAAAAATTTATTCCAAAAAGTCAATAAAAGTCAATGCCGGACTCGCCTGTCGGAACCCGACATAATTTTCATGAAATCCGAACACCTATTCTGATACGAGTTCAACCATACCAATTTTATTGAATTCCAATAACAACTCGACTTCCAAATCTTAAATTTTCATTTTTGGAAGATTTTACAAAAATCTTGCTTTTTCCTCCATTAAATCCGAATTAAATGATGGATTCAAAGACATAATCATGGAAATTAATCAAAACTGGATAAGAATCACTTACCCCAAACACCCACGCAAGAATCTCTCCAAAAATTGCCTTCTACCGAGCTCCAAATTAGATTTTGAGTTATGAACTCAAACCCCTGTTTTTGGGACTTTTAATTCTGCCCAGATAGGCCTTCTTCGCGTTCGCGACCTCTGTCTCGCGTTCGCGAAGGCCAAAAACTCGCTGCCTCAAATTCTTCTTCGCGTTCATGTTACCAACGTCGCGTTCGCGAAGGCCTTCCATGTATATCATCGCATTCGCGTTCAAGCTCTCGTGTTCGCGATGTACTCAGGTCCTACTGCTTCGCATTCGCGATTGAAGCTTCGCATTTGCGAAGGCTGATGACTCCAAGCCCAGTCCCCTCCTTCCTTCTACGCGTTCGCGATTGGCCCCTCGCGTTCGCGTAGGTTCTACAGGCATACCTTCGCGTTCGCGAAGGCCAAATCCCAGCAGCCTCAAAATTTCTCTTCGCGTTCGCGTGACTCTCTTCACGTTCACGAAGAAGGAAGTCAGATACCAGATACAGCAGTTCCAAAATAGTCCGAAATGATCCGAAACCACCCCGAAACACACCCGAGGCCCCCGGAACCTCAACCAAATACACCAACAAGTCCTAAAATATCATACAAATTTAGTCAAATTCTCAAATCACCTCAAACAACATCAAAACGACGAATCGCACCCCAAATCAAAATCTATGAACTTTGAACTTTCAATTTCTATAACTTATGCCGAAACACTTCAAATCAATCCGGAATGACTTCAAATTTTGCACACAAGTCATAAATGCCATTATGGACCTACTCCAACTTCCGGAATCAAATTCTGACCCCAATATCAAAAAATCCACTTCTGGTCCAATTCTCCAAAAAATTCGACTTTCGCCATTTCAAGCCTAAATTGGCTACAAACCTCAGATTCATGGTCCGGACACGCTCCTAAGTCCAAAATTACCCAACGGAGCTAACGGAATCGATGAAACTCCATTCCGGAGTCGTATTCACATAGTTCCGACTACGGTCAAAATCCTAAGACTTAAGCTTCTATCTTAGGGACTAAGTGTCCCAAATCACTCCGAATCATCCGTAAATCAAACTCAACCACACACACGGGTCATAATACATATTGAGAGGCTGATCAAGACCTTAAGTCACTGAACGGGGCATAAATTCTTAAAACGACAAGTCGGGTCGTTACATTCTCCACCTCTTAA
The DNA here is from genome assembly GCF_000715075.1 of Nicotiana tabacum. Taxonomy (NCBI): domain Eukaryota; kingdom Viridiplantae; phylum Streptophyta; class Magnoliopsida; order Solanales; family Solanaceae; genus Nicotiana; species Nicotiana tabacum. The sequence goes on from NC_134103.1 coordinate 71,840,731, forward strand.
ACAAACGTTCGTCCTCGAACGTGCTAAGAATTATTCTGAGGTTACCAAATTGATGATTTTACTTTTACACATATACTCACTGTTGATTCCACGCTACCGCATTTGAGATAAGCATGACAACATCCTCTCATTTGAGATTATTTCTTTTATCCATACTTGAAAACTTTAAGGTCATTTTCTTACGCTCCAATATTTTCAAAAGACCTGATTTCTCACAACAACGCACAGTATTAGTCTCAACTGGCTATAGCAACTCGTGCCTATGCACATATCAATTTTCTCTAGGGTGCTACATTATTCCCCGCTTAGGATCATTCTCCCTCAAACACATAACATATTTATCTCTTCTTTTGCAATCTCAATCCTTCAAATTTTACTAACTCCCAAATTTTTCAGAAATTTTGGCAGAGTCTCCCTTGTAATTGGGCCTATCCACCTGCCAGAGTAATACCAAACAACTCCTAACAACACATCCACAACCCAACATAATACCACAAGGTATATATCAATAACACCAATCTCAGCATTACAAGCACTGCATTATCATAATGATATCAGGACATGAAGCACATCATATGTATGCTCATCACCACATCTCTGGTCTTAAAAGTTGTTCATAATTAATTCCAGCATCTTCAATTAATCTCATATTAACCACCACCTCATTTTGAATTTTCACAACACTTACAATAGAATGTGAGGTATGAAGGCCTCATGATTGCTTACTCGGATTAATGAGTCGCATTTAACGCCACCTGGGCACTTATCTCATAGGTTAAAACTCAATGTTTACAGCAACAAAATAGATGAATATGCACAGAACAATATACAAGAATTATCAAATAAGCCTAAAAGGCATGACTCCCTATTAATACTATTGCACAATTAAATTTCACAAAGAAAAAATTTTAAACTCATAAATATTTTACCACAAGGACCTCGTCCTTACATAACTTCCATCGCGGCTTGCAGCCCGATTTAAATATTTCACATCATATATAAAAATGAGAGGATCTCGTCCTCAACTCCGAATCACAAGTATGTTGCACATTGTGCCAACTGAAAATTTTAATTTCCTTTCTTTCTTCTTTTCAATATATTTCATAAATAATTTTCACAACTTATAATGAACCCTCATACCGGTAGGGCATATAATTCATAAAAATTGGAATTAATTATTCTGAAACACATTAAACCCGCTATAATGAATAATAAAAATTACTTTTGGGATTATAGCCCTCAATGGTGTACTAAAAATAAAATAACAGACACGGGCTCACATCTTTAAATCTCCCAACAGGGATAAACATATAAGTGAGTCATTATTTACGAAGCTCACCTATAAGTGGAGCATAATAGGAGGACTCACCTCAATATTCAGAACCGAATCAAATTAAGGGAAATTATCCTTTATAATAAAAATCAGGATCATACCTGTAACGACACTATCTGGTGTATTGGCCCTAGCCAAATCATAGTGATTATATCAACGGGTCGGGCCTCCACCTCTTAGGCGCCCACTACCCTCCTATCCTCCAACTCTAGATGACTATGCACATGGAGTATCAACTGGAATAAAGCTTGTAGGTGGAGTGTTCTCATGAAATCTATCCCTCCCAAGTCTGGGACAATCTCTTATGATATGCCTAGTATCACCACACTCAAAACAACCCTTCTATGGTCGCGACTGCTCCTACTAAGTCTGTGCTGGATAACTGGAATAACCACTGTAAGAATCTTGTGCCGATGGTGCACTATAAACTAGAGCACTCCGAGTAATCTGATGTGCGGACTGAGCTGATCGGCTGCTCGAGCCTCCGCTATAATGGGTTCTAGCTGAAGAGTAAAATCCACTGAACCCTCCAGATCTTTGAGACCTTTTGGCCTCCTTAAACTCCATTTCCTCGCCTAAAACACCCTCAATATTCCTTGCAATCTCCACTACTTGTTGAAATGGAGCATCAGTTTGCAACTCTCGAGCCATACATATTTTAATATCATAATCGACCCCCTCAATGAATCCGCAGACCCGTTCTCTGATTGTAGGAACTAAGATAGGTGCATGACGGGCTAACTCACTGAACCTGATAGCATATTCTGACACTGTCATAGTGCCCTGACGCAACTATTCAAACTCTGTGCGCCACGCATCTCTGAGAGTCTAGGGAACAAACTCTTTCAAGAACATTTCAGAAAATTGAGCCCAAGTTAGTGGTGTGGCATCGGCTGGTCTATCTTCTTCATAGATTTGCCACCACCGATACGCTGCGCCTGACAGTTGAAATGTAGTAAAGGAAACTCCTCTCACTTCCATAATACCCATGATGCGGAGAATACGGTGACAATTTTCCAGAAATCCTTGGGCATCCTCTGTAGCTGTGCCACTGAAAGTTGGTGGATCATATTTCTTAAATCTTTCAAGTCTCTTTTGTTCCTCTTCTGATGCCTCGGGCCTGACCTCAGGCCGAACCGAAATAACAGGTTGTAGCGGTACTACACCCAGAACCTGACCAATGTGAACCTGCTGCTCTGGAGTTGTGGTAGGAGTCTGAGTTACTCCCCCAATCTGCGAAATATTTGGTGCAACAGAGATCAATCCCGCCTGAGTTAATGTACCAAACATACACAGGAACTGTGCTAAGGTCTACTGAAGTCCGGGGGTAACAACAGGTGCTTCTGGTACATGTCCCCCAACTGGAGCTACTAGTGGCTCCTCAACTGTTGTTCTGACAGGTGCTCTAGTCGCAGCACGTGCCCTTCCTCGACCTCTACCTCGACCTCTATTTCGGCCCCGGCCTCTTGCAGCCCTAGCAGTATGAGCGGATGCCTGCTCAACTAACCCGGTAGCACGTGTCCTCACCATCTGTGAGGGAATAGAGATACAAAGTTTCAAATTCCAAATTCAACAAATTCGCACGACTGATATGAAAGAAATGGAAATATCCTAACAGTTCGATAGCCTCTCGAAGATAAGTACAGACGTCTCCATACCGATCCGTAAGACTCTATAAGACTCGTGCGTGACTCGTAGAACCTATGAACCTAGATCTCTGATACCAGCTTGTCACGACCAACAATCCCACCACAGGAGTCGTGATGGCACCTAGTCTCTACGACTAGGTAAGCCGATTTCCATTATATTTTTTAAGCCCTTTTTGTTTTAAACTAACAACGGAAAAAATTACAATATACAACCTCCCAAGACTGGTAGTACTGAGTCATGAACTCTAACTGAATACATGGAATGATCACGAGGACCGAATATACAATACTGTTTGATTACAAATTAACAGTACATTGAAATGAAAAGACTCCAAGGGACTGTGACGACCAAACAGCTCTACCTCGAATCCTTACGATCCCGCTTTAACTCCGCTCAAGTCCGTTATCTTCAATACCTGGCTCTGCACCAAAATGTGCAGAAGTGTAGTATGAGTGCACCACGGTCGGTACGCAATAAGTATCAAGACTAACCTCAATGGAGTAGAGACGAGGTACATTCATGACACTCACTAGTCTAATAACCTGTGCAATATAATATACAAAGTAATAGAAAACAAATAATAATAAGGGCAGGATAAAAACAACCAGTGATATGCACAACAGACAACAAGAATACCATTAATATCACTCAACAATTAATAAATACAATTACACCCAATTAAATCAAGTACTTCAAATAAATGTCTTTCACATTTAATTCTTCCAGATAACTCTCTTACAAATATAATTTTCTCAAATAATTATTTTTCAAATATAATTTCCTCAAATAAATATCTTTCAAATACAATTCTTTCATATAATACTTTCTAAGTAAAAATCCTTCCAAAAAAATATTTTGAATATAATTCTTTCAATTAAAAAGTCACCATGTGACACCTCATTTCATAATCACAAATATACGGGTCTCAGCCCATTTTCATATTTTTCGTAAATACGGGTCTTAGCCCATTTTCATATTTCCACGGCACCTCGTGCCCATAATTAAATCATCATATTTTCCCGGCACCTCGTGCCCTCACTCCATATCACAACTGCATGGACAGTTCACGTGCCAATTATCATTAACTCACGGCACCTCGTGCCCACATTTTATTTTATAATTCGCCTGGCAACAGCCACAAGCTCTCAATTTCAACATTAATCAGATAGTTATCAATTTACCAACAATAAGACAAATGGAATAAGGTATAAAATTAAATACAAGAAAATCACAACATCATATGAAAATTATCAACACCACAACCCAACATCATCACATATCGTCCCTGACAATAGCCACCCTTATCGCTCCTATTGCCACCCTTATCGCTCATATAGCCACCCTTATCGCTATTGCCACCCTTATCGCTCCTATAGCCACCCTTATCGCTCCGCCCAAACAATATTCCAACAAATACAACGATAGTGAAATGCCACCCTTATACCCACATAATATCAACAATGAAATGCCACCCTTATATCCTCAAAATAACAACGGTGAAATGCCACCCTTATATCCTCAAAATAACAACTCACAGAACACAACAATTTATGCGGGAATTTATCACGACAACATAACAAAATCAATCCATATCACAATTTGCCCAATGGCCACAACCAAATTCCAAAGATACAACCAAATCAATAAATTTCACAACAAATAGCTGAAGGCTCCACACAACGTGTATAACACCACAAAAATAATCAACATAGATAACAATTATTTAGCATAAATCAAAGCCTTCATTAATCTAAATTTAGATAATTATATTAACGCTTCTTCTTAAACTTGCTTAATTAATTATTTGCATAGGAAAAATTCAAAATGAAATGAAATTCTCAGAATTATCAAACCAACAAACTCACGGAATTACATAAATATTCAAATAACAATCACATCAAATTGTTATATAAAAACAAGTTCAACCAACAAGGATCTAGGCATAGCAAATAGATGATTAAATAAATGCCAACAATTATCCAATTTACTACACAATATGCATAAGACTTAAACCCAATATATTTTGCACATACAAGCACGAGTACGTACTCGTCACCTCGCGTACACGGCTTTTCACATTTCACAAACGGCACATAAGACTCGATGCCTAAGAGGTAATTCCCCCACTCGAGGTTAGGAAAGACACTTACCTCTTTGAAGTTATGCCGATATTCCAAAATCGCCTTCTTGCTTGAATTGACATGCTGACAGCTCAAATCTCTCCAAATTAATTGTATAACATCATTAAAATTCATCGAAAATAATTCTGGATAATAATACGTCGACTTAAAAATTTATTCCAAAAAGTCAACAAAAGTCAATGCGGGACTCGCCTGTCGGAACCCGACATAATTTTTATGAAATCCGAACACCCATTCCGAGTTCAACCATACCAAATTTATTGAATTCCAATAACAACTCGACTTCCAAATCTTAAATTTTCGTTTTTGGAAGATTTTACAAAATGTCTTGATTTTTCCTCCACTAAATCCAAATTAAATGATGGATTCAAAGACATAATCATGGAAATTAATCAAAACAGGATAAGAACCCCAAACACCCACGCAAGAATCTCTCCAAAAGTCGCCTTCTACCGAGCTCCAAATTAGATTTTGAGTTATGAACTCAAACCCCTGTTTTGGGACATTTAATTCTGCCCAGATAGGCCTTCTTCACGTTCGCGACCTCTGTCTCGCGTTCGTGAAGGCCAAAAACTCGCTGCCTCAAATTCTTCTTCGCGTTCGCGTTACCAGCGTCACATTCGCGAAGGCCTGCCATGCACATCATCGCGTTCGCATTCAAGCTCTCATGTTCGCGATGCACTCAGTTCCTACTGCTTCGCATTCGCGATTGAAGCTTCGAGTTCGCGAAGGCTAATGACTCCAGGCTCAGTCCCCTCCTTCCTTCTACGCATTCGCGACTGGCCCCTCACGTTTGTGTATGTTCTTCAGGCATGCCTTCGCGTTTGCGAGCCGTCCTTCGTGTTCGCGAAGGCCAAATCCGAACAACCTCAAAACTCCTCTTCGCGTTCGCGTGACTCTCTTCGCGTTCGCGAAGAAGCAAGTCAGATACCAGATACAGCAATTCCGAAACAGCACGAAATGATCTAAAATCACCCTGAAACACACCCGAGACCCCCGGGACCTCAATCAAATACACCAACAAGTCCTAAAATATCATACGAACTTAGTCAAATTCTCAAATCACCTCAAACAACATCAAAACGATGAATCGCACCCCAAATCAAAATCTATAAACTTTGAACTTTCAATTTCTATAACTTGTGCCAAAACACATAAAATCAATCCGGAATGACTTCAAATATTGCACACAAGTCATAATTGATAGTATGGACCTACTCCAACTTTCGGAATCTGATTCCGACCCCGATATCAAAAAGTCCACTTCTGGTCCAATTCTCCAAAAAATTCGACTTTCGCCATTTCAAGCCTAAAATGGCTACAGACCTCAGATTCACGGTCCGGACACGCTCCTAAGTCCAAAATCACCCAACGGAGCTAACGAAACCGACGGAACTCTATTCTGGAGTCGTCTTCACATAGTTCCGACTACGGTCAAAATCCTAAGACTTAAGCTTCCGTCTTAGGGACTAAGTGTGCCAAATCACTCCGAATCATCCGTAAATTAAGCTCGAGCACACACGCGGGTCATAATACATATTGCGAGGATGCTCCAGACCTTAACTCACTGAATCAGGCATAAATTCTTAAAATGACAAGTCGGGTCATTACAGTCACCTAGCATGTGCATCACCTCAATACCAATCACATAACACGTATTTCGGGGTTTCATAACCTCAGCACTAAGATTAGAAGAGTTACTTACTTCAAACAAGCCAATTCCAATATCGAGAAAGCCAAGTGATGCTCCAAGAATGCCATCACGTGTGTAGTGACCTACGAACGGCTCAAAACTAGCCAAAAGCAACTCAAATACATCAAATAAATCCCAAGGAAACAATTCCAAATAATAAAGATCGAATCTTAAATCAAATCCCAAATCTGGCCAAAAATCACACCCGGTCCCGCACCTCGGAACCCAACAAAACTCCAAAAATCCGACAACCCATTTAATTACGAGTCCAACCATACTATTTTCACTCAAATTTGACTCCAAATCGGTGTTCAAAACTCAAAAATTCATATTATGAAACTTTAGGCCAAAACCCTCAATTTCTCTTTAAAATTCCCCAACCAATTGCCAAAAAATTAAGATAGATTCATGAAATGTAATCAAAGCTGAGTAGAGAACACTTGCCCCAATCCTTGTGATGAAATTTGCTTCATAAATCGCCTTAATCCGAGTCCCACATCTCAAAATATGAAGAAAGAACTAAACCCTCGATTTTTATAACTTCTGCCTAGCACTTTCCGCATTTGCGGACAAATAGTCGCATCTACGGTAAAAACCTCGCTTCTACAAAAATAGCCTTGCCCAGAAATCCCCGCACCTGCGGATGACAAATTCCGCTTCTGCGAAGCCTTACACACATGCGATCCAAATCCCGCATCTGCGCGCACGCATGTGCGCTACAAAAATCTGATTTTGCGGTTTTCCTCACCCAGCCTCTTCCCGCTTCTGTGACTCCTTCTCTCGCTTTTGTGACCATCGCACCTGCGCAAAATAGTCGCAGGTGCGGTAATACCAGAACCAACAGAACACAACAGTGCAAAATGAAGAAAAAATAGCCCGAAATCAATCTGAAACACGTCCGAGTCCATCGGGGCCTCGTCCAAACATACCCACAAGTACCATAACATAATACGGACCTACTCGAGGCCTCCAAACACACATAACAACATCAAAACGACGAATCACACCTCAATTCGAAATCAATGAACTTCGAAACTTCAACTTCCACAACTGATGCCAAAATCTATCAAATCACATCCGATTGACCTCAAATTTTGCACACAAGTCACACTTAACATTACGGACCTGCTCCAACTTCCGGAATCGAAATTCGACCTCGATATCAAAAATTCCACTCCCGGTCAAACTTTTTAAAATTCCAACTTTTACTGTTTCAAGCCAAATTCTAGTGCGGGGCTCCAAATCACAATCCAGACGCGCTCCTATGACCAAAATCACCCAACGGAGCTAACGGAACCGTCAGAAATCTCATCCGAGGTCAAATACTAAAAGTCAAACTCGGTCAAACCTTTCCAATTTAGAGCTTCTAGTTGAGGATCATTCTTCCAAATCAATTTCCGAATAACCTGTAAACCAAAACTGACGATTCACATAAGTCATAATATATCATACGGAGCTACTCATGCCCTCAAACAACCGAGCAAAGTGTAAATGCTCAAAACGACCGGTCGAGTCGTTACATCCTCCCCCACTTAAACATACATTCGTCCTCGAACGTGCCGAGAGTTGTTCCAAAAGCCATCAAATCGCTGCGTAACCTTACCATGCACATACCCGGGGATGATCCCACGTCACCCTATCCCATATAGGTTTGATAACACAACATGACTGATATTTCCTAATCCAACCGAGCCCATAAGCCTTAGAATCCAATTTCCACATCCTAAATTTTGTATAAGATCAGAATCTAACATCTACACACTGTATAAGTCTGATCAAGTTGTATCAAGCCATAGTCATAACCCAAGATGAAACCATATGATATGCCACATAACTCAAATACTCAAAGCAATGATTTCTAATCACAGTAGTTGCTCAACCAACCCAATTCTGGTAACAAACCTCATGTCAAACCAAACCTCGTCCTAAACCTTCATACACTGCCGATGATGAAAGAAACACACAGAAACTCATAACCATTCATCAGACCAACAAGTCATGGAGCTCCCTCTCTTTCTACAAGAATTATAGCCAATTTCTAGGCCGACTTCCGATATTATCCTTCCAAATATACCACAATCAGATCCGATAGCATCCATTATAGGTCCAATGACCTCATCCCATCCAACACGACCACTCTAGTGACATGACACATCAATACAATTTAAAGCCACAACCCGTGCAATTCGTGCACCAAATAGCAACATTCTAAATGTACTCAATCGTGAAAATGACTCAAACAAGAGAACCGTCCTGCAAGCTCGACGGGTACCACCCCGACACAATGCTAAGAACCCATCACACACCGCAGAACCATAACACACGAATCTAACACAAAGGATCATTGTTCCATATAACTCTGCTGCAATACACGACCTTATCCAAATACTGGTCCATATGAAACACCTCAAGCCACCCTGATAAAATCAATACCCATGCGCAATTCGACATCAAGTACTCAAAGTGTAACCTAGTGCTTTGATACCAACTGTCACGACCCGAAATTCCCAACTTCGAACCGTTATGGTGCCTAACATTTCACTTGCTAGGCAAGCCAACGTTAGAATAATATTATCTATTTTTAAAATAATTTTAAAATTATTAATAATCAAGGAAACAAAAGCGGAAGCAAAGTTTGAAATATAGTGAAATAATCCATAAAAATAACGGTGTCTAAATACCATCCCAGAATTGGTGTCACAAGTGCCCGAGCTTCTAAAATAATATAAATAAAGGTCTGAACAAAATAAAGTTGTCTGGAAATAAACACACAGCTAAAGTAAAATAGACGGGGACTTCAGAACTGCGAACGCCATGCAGTTATACCTCAAGTCTCCTCCGAGTAGCTGAAATCCGAGCAAGTCTATGGTACGCCACTGGGACCAACTCCAAAATCTGCACAAGAAGTGCAGAGTATAGTATCAGTACAACCGACCCCATGTACTGGTAAGTACTGAGCCTAACCTCGACGAAGTAGTGACGAGGCTAAGGCGGTTCACTTACATTAACCTATACGCAATATTAATGACAAGAACAAATAATAGAAATAAAACAGGTAACTCATTTATAATAATTGAAGCAAACTCAGCGGTCATAATCCATTATTATTTCACCCAATTCTATTGCAGCATGCAACCCACTCTCACAATATATTCACATTCATTTCTGTTGCAGCGTGCAACCCGCTCTCACAATATATTTCTTGTAATCAATTCTGTCATATATTTATTTCAATCAAGTATATATATATATAGACTTTTAAATAAGTCTGTTGCGGCGTGCAATCCGATCCCTCAATATTGACTTTTAGATAAGTCTATTGCGGTGTGCAATCCGATCGCCCAATATTAACTTTTAAATAAGTCTATTGCGGCGTGCAATCCGATCTCCCAATATTGACTTTTAAAAAAGTCTATTGCGGTGTGTATATAGACTTTTAAATAAGTCTATTGTGGTGTGCATTCCGATCCCCCAATATTGACTTTTAAATAAGTCTATTGCGGCGTGCAATCCGATCCCCTAATATTGACTTTCATTTCCGTTGCGGCGTGCAACCCGTTCCCCCAATATAATTTTAAACAACTCATAAATGTAATAAAACTTACTCCAATAAATACCACGTCCAATGAGAAATTATTAAGCATCAAGGCACACAATAATTATAATTTATTTATGAACCAAACAATGACAAATAATAATTTATTATGAAAATCATAGAGAAAATAGACAGTTTAATATTTAATATGCTAAATGTCAAGTAACAATTAATGCACATAATTCAAATAAGCATGTAGCAATTATTACAGGAATTTAAGAATTAATATTTGACAAAGAATAGGAGAGAAATAATTATTATAATAATTAATTTATGATTTTAAACAATTTATGATTTTTCAAGTAAGCAGACAAATAATTAATCTGACGACGTATAGACACTCGTCACCTCGCCTATACATCTTTCACATGAAAATTCACATAACAAATCATTTAAGGGTTCTATTCCCTCAAGTCAAGGTTAACTACGACACTTACCTCGCTTTGCAAATTCCAACCAATTACTCAACCACAACTTTTTCTTTTAAATTTATCTCTGAAATCTTCAAATCTAATCACAAACAATTCGATATATTCAATACTAATCTAGGAATTAATTTCATATGAATTTACGAATTTTCCGGATAAAAAATTGAAATTCATTTAAATATTCGACAGTGGGACCCACGTCTCAAATCCCGAAAAAACTCGCGAAATCCGAACACCCATTCCGCTACGAGTTCAATCATACAAAAATTATCCAATTCTGATATCAAATGGACCTTCAAATCTAAATTTCTCGTTTTTGGAAGATTTTAGAAAAATCTGATTTTTATTCCACAAATTCAAGGATTCATGATATAAACGAGTATGGAATCATGAAATATAATCAATATAGGATAAGGAACACTTACCCTAATATTTCTCGTGAAAATCGCCCAAACATTCGCCTTACCCAAGCTCAAAACGACCAAAATGTAAAAATAATTTCGGACTCTTCGATATATACACTGCCCAGGCATTTACGCACCTGCGGTGCCTGGGCTCGCACATGCAAGTTCGCATTTGCGAGAAACTCTCGCATCTGCGGAAAAGGGGATGCCAATGTATGCCCACATCTGCGTGATTTGGTGCGCATCTGCGGACACGCTTCTACGAGAAGCTGTTCGCTTCTGCGAACGCGCGGGTGCATGCAGATTTTTGCACCTGCGGAGTTTTGCCCAGCCACGCCCTGGCGCATCTGCGATCGAAGGCTCGCTTCTGCGAGCTCGCACCTGCGGTCAAAAATCCGCAGGTGCGATTATAACAGAAGGCAAAAATTCAGATTTTGCTTAAGTCTAATTCTTGATCCAATTTCAATCTGTAACACTCTCGGGGTATTCGGGACCGTGTACGAATATACCAACAAATCCAATTACATAATACGGACTCACTCGGGGTCTCGTATTACGTCAAATAACGCTGAAATTACAATTCACACACCGTTTCAAACTTTGAGTTTTAAACTTTTCAATTTGCAAATCTCGTGCCAAAACATATTAAATGAATCCAGAATGACTTCAAATTTGGCACACAAGTCATAAATGACATAATGGAGCTGTTCAAATTTCCAGAATCGGATTCCGGCTCCGATATCAAAAAGTCAACCCCGTGGTCAAACTTGAAAATCTTTAGCCTTTACATTGCTAGTTTCGTTAAATGGTCATAACTTGAGATAGGAACCTCCAAATTAAATTTCGGGCATACGCCCAAGTCCCAAATCATGATATGGTGCTATCGGAACTGTCAAAATACTGATTCGGGTCCATTTGCTAAAAATATTGACCAAAGTCAACTCAGTTGAGTTTTAAAGCTCTATTTCGCATTTTAATCCATTTTTCACATGAAAACTTTCCGAAAAATTTTACGGACTGCGCACGCAAGCCGAGGAATGATAAATGGTGCTTTTCGGGGTCTTAGAACATAGAATTACTTATTAAATTTAAAGATGACATTTTGGGTCATCACAATTTTATGTCTTATTTTCTATTTTAGTATATGTAAAAAAGAATGCCTAATTTTATATTATTAAATTTTTAATATCAGCAATTACAACTTGCGAAGTTCCCTTATAGAATGACATAACATGTTTAAAACCACAAAATTCGAAGGAAAGTTTTTGTGTTATACACACATTTATTATAAAACTGCAATATTCAAAAGTCTTATTATATTCTTTACATTTTAAAAATTTGTGCCCCTTCAAACTATAATAACATCAACAATCCCCAAATGAGTTGGATCAACTATAAGAATTTTTACTTCTTTCTTTAAGTTCAACTCATATCCTCAATATAGCAAAATAAAATAAATGTGAAAGTGAAAAATAAGTTTTATATATATAAAATATAAAATAATAATAATAACATATAACAAATATTTTCCTATAATAAGCTTAATTTGGTAATGTAGAAGATAATATGGACAGAGCAGGAATGACTAAATTTAGAATTAGTCTAAAGAGAAGGACATTGGCCAAGTTAGAATTGAATAATGTAGAATTTTTACACTGTCGAATTCATCTCCGCCAATTTCCTTCCAAGACAAATTTCTACACTTTCTTAACATTTTTATCTCTATTTTGTGTAAATTATATGATTAGCATCCATCAATATCTACAATTGTGATCACCTAATTAGTGTTTAATTATGACATCATAATTATTATCCAACTATAAGAATTTACTAGCTTGGCTTTATGTTGCAACTCATTACTGGAATAAATGATTTATAACTAATCATATGTATCTAATGTTAGGGGAACGTTTTCTCTCTTTCTCACGTTATAATTGTATTAGGTAAAATATGTTATGGCACGTGGCCACCCAATGTTGAGTCCATTATTGATAGGTTTCTTTCAAGAAATCCTCATCCAATAATCTCCAATTGACTTCATTTCGTCGAGGGTCAACGACATGTAAATCTCCTTGACCTCAACTTGAAACTCACTCAAATTCTTGCTCAGCTTGAAGTTGAGAAGAAAAAGGGAGAAACACTTGATCAAATGAGGAAAACTAGGCAAAACGAATATTGGTGGGAAGCCCCTATAAGTAAACTTGCTTTACATGAGCTTGAGCGTTTAAAGGATTCAATGGAAGACTTGAACAAGAATGTAACCACTCATCAGAATAGTATTCGTTCCTCTTTCATTGCAAATGGTGTTGGGATTTTTGATAACTATGACATCAAGCCATTTATTGATGCATCAAATTACACTAGCCGGCACTTCACTGGTGGCCTTTGGTCTGAGTTTTTTGTTTATCAGTTTGTGTACTACAATTAAGCAACAACAAGATGTTGGCTGATCTCAATAGACGTTTCATTATTAAATGATATTAATATAGCGTAATGTTTCTTCTGTATCCTAATTATAGGCAGTTACCTTTATAATTATCTTTTAGGTAACCTGACTATATAAAAGAATTCGCTAACTACCAAATCAGTAAGTAACTAGCTCGGCTCGGTGACCTAGGGCTTGCATGGAGGCGGCATTGCGACCACAGGCTTGGACGTCACATCAATATTTCTCTGCTTTTTTGAGGCCCGAGTGAAGGTATATATGTCGAACGGATATGCGATTGAAAAACATCTAGCCATTACTATAAAAGCTATTGGACATCAATGGTATCGGAGTACACCTCTTCACGAGGCTGATTAAATTATTAAAAAAAATTTAAGCCTGTTTAAGGCATAGGGAATGAAGGGAACTGTAGGAGGCTGAAATGTTGTAGTGCACTAGCGCTAGCTAGTTAGCGCAACAACTTAGTGTCTTGTTTTCTAATTTTGCTAAAATTTGTTATTATAACAACTGACCAGCTTGAGATAATTAGTCAGAACCCTAAAGAGGAGTAATAATAATCTCCCTTGTCATTTGCTATGAACACTGCTTGTCCTTGCTAATAAGTTGTTGCAGATGCCGAGCATGCTTCTTTCCTGCCCTAGTCTCGTATCATCGCTTGGAGCACTGATCGATGAAGGCTTATTAGCAACTTCCGTTGTAGCTTTCCGTTTTGCTCCAGAGGAAATCGTGTCAGGCTTAGCCTGCAACAACGCCAAAAGAAGCACTTCTCAAAAATTATTTCCTACCTTATAATGATACAAACAGCTTTTAAATGGATACATTATTATTCTTCCTGATCCTTTAATTAATAGCTTCTCAAAAGAATAGTTTAAGTCATGATAATTAAATCCTTTCATGTAGAAGTGATGCAACATCAATCACATAGAGGGGATGCTGCGTCTTATGGCAAGAAAGTAAGTCCTGCACTCCAATATGTCCCTAAAAGAAAGAAAGATGAAGGCGAATCATCTAATCTCCAAACTAACATGCTAAAGGAGTTAACTCTTCCGGTAAAATGAATTGAGGCAGTAAAGTTGTCATCCAAGCCACTTGCAGGGTTTGTAGCCCAAAATCGTTTGCAGAATGTGGCACTCCCTACAAAGCGAACATATGAAGTTTTTGATCCTAATGCTTACAGGCTATTTGCAAAAGCTGAATACAATCCCAATGAGCCATCAAAGTTAGGGAAGCTCACATCAGAAGATGCGACGAGGCAACCACGTGAAGGTTTGGGATATAAGCAACCGTCACCAGTGCGCATCTCCATAAGAAGGGAGAGCAACAATTATATCACTGTAGAAGACGAATCTACCGCTTCTAACAGGCCTTTTGTCTTTGATCGACTTGGAAAATCAACTGTGAGAACTTCTGTATTTGAGAGATCCATTAAAGAAGGGGAATAAGTTTCAGAGAAATTATCGAAATACAAAAACAGTCGCTTTGCCCAAAATTCAAAAGATATCTAAAGATTTCCAAAGTCTGGTTCCTTCTAGAATGAAGCGACAAACAAAAGGCATGGTTTCTTGTGATGAGGTACTGAAGGTGAAGCCATACACTGTGGTCTACACTAAAGAACGTGACGAAGATTGAGAAAGTGTGGGTTCTTTGTATCATGTTATTGCACAAAGAGAGCATGATGTTTTATCTCTAATGGAGGATGACGAGAAATTGGACGATGTTTCACCATGTTATCATATATCCTTCAACGATGGGGACCCTCAAGAAGATGAAGATGCCAAAGATGCTCCACCTAAACTTCAAGACAGAGTGAAGACTACAGTTGATGCCTTAAAAGAAGTTAACCTTGGCACCAATGAAGAACTAAGACCCACCTACCTAAGTGCTTTACTAGAAGTGGATGAAGAAGGCACTTATATTGAGTTGCTCAAGGAATTAAGGGATGTCTTTGCTTGGAGATACAAAGAGATGCCTTTCTTGGACCTGAAAGTATCAGTCCATCACCTTGCCATCAAGAATGGTGCTCGCCCTGTTAAACAAGCCTAAAGGCGCTTTAGGTCAGACTTGGTTCCCTTGATTAAAATCGAAGTTACCAAACTCATCGAAGCTGTCTTTATTCGTGAAGTTAAATACCCAATATGGGTCTCAAGTATTGTCCCTATAAGGAAGAAGAATGGCCAGATTCGAGTGTGCGTCGACTTCAGGGATCTCAACAATGCGTGTCCCAAAGATGAATTCCCGCTTCCTATTCCAGATATGATAATCGATGCTACTACTGGGTATGAGGAAATGTCGTTTATGGATGGTTCGTCGAGCTATAACCAAATTCGCATGGCACCAAAAGATGAAGAGCTTACTGCATTCCGCACCCCCAAGGGTACTTATTGCTACAGGGTAATGCCATTTGGCTTGAAGAACGCTGGTGCTACTTATCAAAGGGATATGCAGAATATTTTTGACGACCTTCTCCACAAAAATATCAAATTCTATATGGATGACTTGGTGGTAAAATCAAGAAAGAGGGGCGACTACTTGAAAGACTTGAGAATGGTGTTTGAGTTGCTCCGGAGGTACCAACTTAGGATGAATCCATTGAAATGCGCCTTTGGAGTTACTTTCGGAAAGTTCCTTGGTTTCATTGTCCGACATCGAGGGATTGAAATTGATCAAGCCAAAGTAGATGCAATTTTGAAAATGCCTGAGCCTCGGGATATTCACGAATTGAAAAGTCTGCAAGGAAAATTAGTGTACCTTAGGAGATTCATCTCAAACCTAGCTGGGAGGTGCCAACCATTCAGTTGCCTTATGAAGAAAGGTGTCCCGTTCAAATGGGACCAAGCATGTAGCAATGCCTTTGAGAGCATTAAATCCTACTTGATGAAGCCTCCGGTTTTAGCAGCCCTTATACTTGGAAAGCTGCTGATACTATATATTTCAGCACAAGAAAGGTATGTTGGAGCGCTATTGGCCCAAGAAAATAGTGAGGGAAAAGAAAACTCTCTTTACTACTTGAGCAAGATGATGACACCAAATGAGCTGAATTATTCGCCAATTAAAAAGTTGTGTTTGGCGCTAGTCTTCTCAATTCAAAAGTTAAAGCACTACTTTCAAGCTCATGTTGTTCGTCTTGTTTCTAAAGCAAATCCCATCAAGTTCGTGATGTCAAAACCTATTCTTAGTGATCGACTAGTGAGATGGTATCTCCAATTTCAACAATTCGAGATTTTGTACATCCCTCAAAAGGCTGTAAAAGGACAAGCATTGGCAGACTTCTTGGCACATCACCCTACACCTGATGATTGGGAGCTAACTGACAAACTACCTGATGAGGACGCAATGGTCATTGAAGTTTAACCTCCATGGAAGATATACTTTGATGGCACTGCACATTGCGGAGGAGCTGGTGCTGGTGTAGTATTTTTCACTTCTGAAGGTGAAGTTCTTCCCTACTCTTTTACGTTGACGCAACTCTGCTCTAACAACGTCGCTGAGTATCAAGCACTAATACGTGGGCTTAAAATGGATGTTGAAATGAAGCAGTTGCAATTGCAAGTCTTTGGTGACTCTCAGTTGGTGATCAACCAACTTTTAGGTAGTTACAAGGTCAAGAAACCTGAACTACGCCCATATCATGATTATACTAAAACGTTAATGGGATGGGTCGGTGACGTGACTATTCAACATGTGCCAAGGAAAGAAAATAAGAAGGGTAATACTTTAGCTTCCCTAACTTCATCGTTAACCCTGCTTGATCAAGTGCAAGTTACTGTCTGCCAAATATGGGTAGTACCGCCGCCAAATGAGGTTGAAGGTGAAGGAAATGAACTCAAACATCTTGTCGTTGTTTCTGAAATCGAGAAAGAAGAATGGCGACAACCTATTATCGACTACTTAAGCTGTAAGATGCTTCTAGAAAATCCGAGGAGAAGGACTGAAATCCGTCGTTGTGCACCTCGCTTCCTTTACTACAAAGATACTTTATAGAGAAGGTCATTTGAGGGAGTACTCTTGCGATGCTTAGGGGAAGAAGAAGCACTCCAAGCTTTGCAAGAGGCAAATTCTGGGGTATGTGGGTCAAACCAGTCTGGACCAAAGCTTCACTTCCATATAAAAAGGATAGGATATTATTGGCCAACGATGGTAAAAGATTGCTTGGACTACGCTCGAAGACGCAAGGCTTGTCAATTTCATGCGAATTTTATTCATCAACCTCCTGAAGTGTTGCACCTGACTGTTGCATCCTGGCCGTTTGATGCTTGGGGATTGGATGTTGTTGGACCACTGCCAAAGTCCTCTGGTGGGCACCTATGCATCTTGGCTCCAACTGACTACTTCTCAAAATGGGCTGAAGTTGTTGCTCTTAAGGAAGTAAAGAAGGAAAATATTGCAAGTTTCATCTAAGTAAACATTATCTATCGCTTTGGCATTCCTCGTTACATAATAACGGATAATGGCAAACTGTTCGACAATAGGTTGATTAACAATATTTGTGAACTCTTTGGCTCAAAGCAGCGTAACTCTTCTATGTACAATGTTGCCGCCAATGGTCTAGCCGAGGCATTCAACAAGACTCTATGCAACTTTTTAAAGAAAGTCGTCTCCAAATCCAAACGGGATTGGCATGACTATATGGAGGAAGCTCTGTGGGCATATAGGACAACTCATCGCACGCCAACACAAGCGACCCCTTATGCACTTGTTTATGGAGTTGAAGCCGTCTTGCCACTCGAGTGTAAAATACCTTCATTACAATTAGCTATTCAAGAAGGCATCACTGATGAAGAAAATGCTCGACTTTGATTAGCAGAGTTGGAGGCTCTTGATGAGAAAAGGTTGGAAGCTCAACAGATTCTTGAATGTTATCAAGCCCGATTGTCTCGCGCCTTCAATAAAAGAGTTCGCCCAAGATCCTTTCAAGTAGGAGATCAAGTCCTTAACATAAGAAGACCCATTATTACTTCCCATAAACCTGTAGGGAAGTTCACTTCAAAATGGGATAGGCCATATGTCGTGCAAGAAGCTTATTCAAGTGGGGCTTACAAGCTGGTTGATGCAGATGCCATGAGAATCATCCCTATCAATGGCATGTTTTTGAAGAAGTATTATCCTTGAAGTTACAACGCTCCTTGATGCATGAGCTTAAACTGCACGTTCCTACACTCCTGGACCGCATGAGTCTATACTGTGTACGTCCCACCAAGAAAAAAAAGAGCCAGCTAGGTTGAAAATCTCGAAAGAGACGGACTAGGCAAAAGTTAGGGCATAAAAAAAATGCTAGGTTGAAAAACTAGAAAGAGGCGGTCTAGGCAAAAGTTAGGACATAAAGAAAAATCTACCTATTCTGAACTATGATATGACTTGATCCTCTTCACAGAGGTACGTAGGCAGCTTACAGTTTCATTCTAAGTTCAGTCGCATAAGTTCAAAAGATACATAGTGCCCCAATCGTTATTCGAATGAAGTACGATGAAATGTAATCCATTCAATCAGCACTTGAAAATCGAGCTGAGATACCATTTTTCTGTTAATCCATTCAATCCGAATTTTGGATATATCTTATCTCTTGATGACTATTTTCCATAAAATCAAGCGGTTCATGATTTTGACATTTTCACACCAAGAAATAAATTTTTTGGTGAAGCTGCGCAAATCTGAAACTATCAAAATGTCGGAATCTAAAGTTAGATTCAAAATAATATCTGGGGCGATAATCAAAACTTTTAATTCCAAATTTTGGATATGTCTTAGATATTGAAATCTGTTTTTCATAAAATCAAACGGTTCACGATTTCAACATTCCTACATCAAGATATAAGAGTTTTGGTGAAGTCACGCAAGTTTGAAATCGTCAGCATATCGAAATTTTAAGTTGATTTCGAAATATTATCTGAAACTATCCTTAAGGTATTAAATCCGACTTTTTGGACATGTTTTTAGATTTTGAAGTCTAGTTTTCAAAAAATCAAACGGTTCATAATTTCGATATTTCTATACCAAGATACGAATATTTTGATAAGATTGCGTAAATCTGAAATTGCCAGCTTGGTGCAATATAAAGTTGGTTTTAAAATATTGTCCGGGACAATTCTGAAGGTGTTTTTTTTAAAGGTTCTCGTTGCGGACTTTTATAGGTGTTCGTCTCGAATTTTTAAAGGCATTCAAATTTTTAAAGGTTTTCGTTGCGAACTTTTAAAGGTATTTGTCTCGAACTTTTAAAGGCATTCGGATTTTTAAGGTTTTCGTTCCGAACTTTTAAAAGGCGTATGTTTCGAACTTTTAAAGGTGTTTGTGAAGGTGTTCGTGACGAACTTTAAAGAGTCCCTACTGCTGATTTTTTTAAAGATTTCTACTACGAATTTTAAAGGTTTTTACTATGAACTTTTAAAGATCTTGACCACGAGCTTTTAAGGATATTTATGCGAACTTTTAAGGGTCTTCGCCATGAATTTTTAAAAGACTTCATCGCGTGCTTTTAAAGGTCTTTACCGCGAACTTTTAAAGGTCTTCACTATGAACTTTTAAAGATCTTGACCACGAGCTTTTAAGGATATTTATGCGAACTTTTAAGGGTATTCGCTACGAATTTTTAAAAGTCTTCATCGCGTACTTTTAAAGGTCTCCACCGCAAACTTTTAAAGGTCTTTACTGTGGACTTTTAAAGATCTTGACCACGAGCTTTTAAGGATCTTTGCGCGAGTTTTTATGGATCTTCCCCACAAATTTTAAAGGTGTTCATCACGAACTTTTATGGGTTTCCGCCACAAATTTAAAAGGTTTTCATCGTGAACTTTTAAAGGTTATCGCCTTGAACTTTTGAACTTATAAATAACTTTGCAGTTTTACGAAGTTACTTCTAAAAAGTAAAAAAAGAGACAACAGAGTAAAATAAAGAAGAAAGCACAAGAAAAAAAGAAAAAATTACCTTCGCGTCAATGCCTCCAAATCATTAAAAGTAGACTCAAAATAATTTGCAAACGCTGGAATTAGTACTGAAATTGGTACTAATACAATGAATGATGTATGGTATATATAGGGGTCAAAAGGATGGCATAAAGAAGTTTGATCCGATGTGGGATCATGTTAAAGGCGGCGGCTGTTTCCGATATGGACTCCGTAGCTTGATTAATCCGTGTTTGAATAGAAATCGACCAAAGCAATTTGGTTTAGAGTCGAACTACAAAATGTTCTACATTAAACTATGTGATAAAGGAGTATCTGTATGTGACTCCAAAGGTTAATAAGTAAGAATTTCAAATGCAAAAAAAAGTGGTCACGTGCAATCATTGTTCCAGTTAGCAAATGTGATTATCATTGGCAAAGTTGAAGTTCAAATGCCAAAGTTTCAAGCTTACGTGGCTTTTCTTTGTCTTCATAAAGAAAATGCATTTCTATTTTAAGCAAAAGAAGAATCATTTCAAACAACTGTCAGGTTCTTTTCATTACAGACAAATTGCCTAGGCTAATAAATTTGGGGCCCAAAGTCATCCTATTTGGTGTCGTAATACTTCAATTCTTGTATTTAGTGCGACATGTCTATACCTCAACAAGTCTTGAATGGGGGCATTTGTAGACATATAAATTTTTTTGAAATTAAATTCGTAAAATAATTTGGACTATATTTTAAATTCAAGATATATTAGTTCAAATAAATTTATTGAGCTAATATAATTGGATTAATTATATAAGTCCAATAAATATAAATTAAATAAATAAGTCTTAATCCATTGGGCTAACCCATTTAATTGGGCTAAAGTGATGAGCCCACTTCATTAAGCCCAAGATGTCATCTTGCTAGAGGCCCAGTTTGGTGCCACGTGTCAAATGACATGGCGCGCCAAGTCAAGTGGAAGAACCAATAGGATCATGCCACGTGTCAAAATGACGAGGCATGCCAAGTCACATTAAAAGACCAATGAAATCGCGCCACATGTGCAAGTGACATGTTCTGACCAATCAAATGCGGTCATGTCACACTTCAATTTGATTGGTCGGAAAGAGTTTGCTCTTATCATAACTCTTCCCTTCCACAACTATAACAGGGTGTCTTCATAACCTAGAAAAGACACTAGAAGTTATAACAAGAAGACACCTCGTGGATCAAAGTCCACAATTCTCTGCAAACTGCAAGTGTTCAAGCATCCAAGCATTTCAACACAAAATTCAAGTAGTCAAAATCAAGAACGAAGTCAAATCAAATGCAAGGCATTCAAGATCAAGGCTATTTTTTCGTGATAAAATTCGTGGCAACAATCAAAGCGTTCGCGACGGAAAAATCAAATTCAAATTCAAGATCAACCTCAAAGGCCCTTGAATTGTTGAAAAGTAGAATCAGAGAATTTATAGAGATTGTAACACTCAAATATTTGAAATAAAATACTACGATTGTTGCGCTATTTTCGGTCTTGATTTTATTTTCTCGACGCAATTTATTGTCTATAATATCGTATCGTTAAGTCCGTCATTACGTAACAACGAAATGTGCCACTTTATGTAACGACCGCTGGTGGCGTCGTTATCTTGTCTCTTTCTCTCATCTCACCCTTCATTATTATTAATAATTTTATTTCATCATTTATCATACCTTTTTATATAATAATTTTACCCCGTATCATAATTTTTCTTTATAATAGTGCAAGTTTATTCTTCATATTGCTGGTGCATGATATCATGAAACAACGGCAAACGATATAATCTATCCAAACATTGTATTCATCAAACGATAAAGTACAATACAATATAATACGATACGATACATTATGAAACGATATGTAACAACCATCCAAACAAGTTGTTCGTCCCCAAATGAGTTGGATCAACTATAAGAATTTTTAATTCTTTCTTTAAGTTCAAATCATATCCTCAATATAGCAAAATAAAATAAATGTGAAAGTGAAAAATAAGTTTTATATATATAAAATATAAAATAATAATAATAACATATAACAAATATTTTCCTATAATAAGCTTAATATGGTAATATAGAAGATAATATGGACAGAGCAGGAATGACTAAATTTAGAATTAGTCTAAAGAGAAGGACATTGGCCAAGTTAGAATTGAATAATGTAGAATTTTTACACTGTCGAATTCATCTCCACCAATTTCTTCCAAGTCAAATTTCTACACTTTCTTAACATTTTTATCTCTATTTTGTGTAAATTATATGATTAGCATCCATCAATATCTACAATTATGGTCACCTAATTAGTGTTTAATTATGACATCATAATTATTATCCAACTATAAGAATTTACTAGCTTGGCTTTATGTTGCAACTCATTACTGGAATAAATGATTTATAACTAATCATATGTATCTAATGTTAGGGGAACGTTTTCTCTCTTTCTCGCGTTATAATTGTATTGGATAAAATATGTTATGGTACGTGGCCACCCAAGAAGAGGACACGTGGAACCTAAACCGGGAGGACGAAATTGGACGCAGTTATCCCGTATGTTACCGGAAAAGATAACGATCATGAAGGCATTGAATACTCTGCGCCCGGTAGCATTCAATGAGGAATATTCTACAACATTAAGAGCAACGGCCCGTTACAGAGAATTTGGCATTTATGTTCACCGTTATGTCTCCGTCAATGCTCCTCATAATTGACATTAAAGAAGGGCACGACCCTAGTACCTTCTTCATAGCTATAAATAATAAGCTCAATAATCATTGTAAGTGACATGAATTTTCTGGCTAACTTGTACTACATTCTATACAGAATTTAAGTACCATTGTGCTTTCTCGCTTTTTGATCTCATCATTATTGTGCCCGGAAACCCTGTTCCCGGACTCGTCAGCTCTGTCATTTTATCTGCATTATAAGGCTAAGTACTTTATATTTCATCATTTATTTTGTTACTTTTTGGATCAAATTAATTCACTTGTCTAGAAATCATGAACAAATTCAAATGTACCGTTTTGCGGGTAAACAATAATCAGTTATTTTTGAGAGGTTATTCACTCCTCTTGATTAAACCTCACTAGCTCCATTAGGAGCAACTAATAAAAGGGTTGACAATTGCTAAATACAAATGCTCAAGCTGTAAGTATTGATTATGGGATATATTGAATAAATTATTGACTCATATAAGGAAAATATTTATAATATATTGTTGACTTCTATGAGGAATACTGATTATTACATGATAATATGCCAACTAAGGTGCATTCAGTTTCCCTTTATCCATGCATTAAGACGCTAAGATATTGTAACTCCCAAATCAATACATAAATGAGTTATGTAAAAATAACATAGTAGCAAAAACTTGTTTAAACTCCAAACCCCCCTTTAAATAGTAGTACATGTTTACACTCAATCCACACAATTGGTCTCTTGCATTCTTTTTGTAAGAACAATTGTCTTTGTTTTTATAGTTCTAGACATGGCAAAACAACCTAGCATGGGAAGGAAAAAGATAAAAATTGCAAAAATAGAGATAAAGAATCACCTCCAAGTTACCTTCTCCAAACGTCGTTCAGGACTTTTCAAGAAAGCTAGTGAACTATGTACACTGTGTGGAGTTGAAATCGCCATTATAGTTTTCTCCCCTGCAAAAAATATTTACTCCTTTGGCCACCCTAATGTTGAGTCCATTATTGATAGGTTTCTTTCAAGAAATCCTCATCCAATAATCTCCAATCGACTTCATTTCGTCGAGGGTCAACGACATGTCAATATCCTTGACCTCAACTTGAAACTCACTCAAATTCTTGCTCAGCTTGAAGTTGAGAAGAAAAAGGGAGAAACACTTGATCAAATGAGGAAAACTAGGCAAAACGAATATTGGTGGGAAGCCCCTATAAGTAAACTTGCTTTACATGAGCTTGAGCATTTAAAGGATTCAATGGAAGACTTGAACAAGAATGTAACCACTCATCAGAATAGTATTTGTTCCTCTTTCATTGCAAATGGTGTTGGGATTTTTGATAACTATGACATCAAGCCATTTATGGATGCATCAAATTACACTCATAACCATACCTTGGATTATGATCATGGATTCTTTTAATCTTTCCCCCCTTCTTTTATTTTGGTTAAGTTAATCTAGCCGGCACGTCACTGGTGGCCTTTGGTCTGAGTTTTTTGTTTATCAGTTTGTGTATTGCAATTAAGCAACAACAAGATGTTGGCTGATCTCAATAGACGTTTCATTATTAAATGATATTAATATAGCGTAATGTTTCTTCCGTATCCTAATTATAAGCAGTTACCTTTATAATTATCTTTTAGGTAACCTGACTATATAAAAAAATTCGCTAACAACCAAATCAGTAAGTAACTAACTCGGTGACCGAGGGCTTGCATGGAGACGGCATTGCGACCACAGGCTTGGACGTCACATCAACATTTCTCTGCTTTTTTGAGGCCCGAGTGAAGGCATATATGTCGAACAGATATGCGATTGAAAAATATCCAGCCATTACTATAAAAGCTATTGGACATCAATGATATCGAAGTGCACCTCTTCACGAGGCTGATTAAATTATAATAAAAATTTTAAGCATGTTTAAGGCATAGGGAATGAAGGGAACTGTAGGAGGCTGAAATGTTGTAGTGCACTAGCAGCTAGTTAGCACGACAACTTAGTGTCTTGTTTTCTAATTTTGCTAAAATTTGTTATTATAACAACTGACCAGCTTGAGATAATTAGTCAGAACCAAAAGAACTTTTTTATTAACTTTTACAATAGTTTAACTACAAGTATAGAGAAAGAGTGGATTTCTTGTTAGCAGGGAGGTTTTAAGGGTATCAAAATCTCATTGTTTTGGACTTCTTTTTTCCTAAGTTAAAAGTACTTTATTACCTGCTTTAAGTTGATGTATTTTCTTGAAAAATATACCGAAGAATAAAAAAACCACTTACTTTCAAAGGTAATGTTGATAACATCCAAATTTCCTTGTCAACAAAAATAAGCTACTACACTAGTTGGCTGGCAGAAGCTCCCACATTTTACTTTGCTCAACACAATCATTCCTCTGCAGTTTTAACACAATTACATAAACATAAAGAGGAGTAATAATAATCTCCCTTGTCATTTGCTATGAACACTGATTGTCCTTGCTAATAAGTTGTTGCAGATGCCGAGCATGCTTCTTTCCTGTCCTATGTTCCTCCATTACCTTTTCAGAGAAGGTGCCTACTTTGCATGTCTCACACCAAAACTTGTACTCTCTATTCTGATGCTCCTTATTGTTTTGCTTTTTGTCGACTGTATTATTTGCATTCTTTTTCAAGTCATCTGCATTTGCAACGTTGTCGCTTGAACCTGATGACTCGTATCATCGCAAGATTCTACAAGCGAGATGGACTTAGGTTTCTTCGGAAAAATACCAACGTTGGAGTTCTCTCCTCTTGAAGCAGCCTCCTTGCTTTTATGTTTCTTTCCTTCGCAGTGCATTTTCAGGCCAGCTTCACTTGTAGCACTTACCTATAAAGTGCACAAGTCCACTCCTTGACATTTTTCTTTGGAGCACTGATCGATGAAGGCTTGTTAGCAACTTCCGTTGTTGGTGTTATAGCTTTCCGTTTTGCTCCAGAGGAAATCGTGTCAGGCTTAGCCTGTAACAACGCCAAAAGAAGCACTTCTCAAAAATTATTTCCTACTTTATAATGATACAAACAGGTTTTAAATGGATACATTATTATTCTTCTCGATCCTTTAATTAATAGCTTCTCAAAAGAATAGTTTAAGTCATGATAATTAAATCCTTTCATGTAGAAGTGATGCAACATCAATCACAACAATATAAATTCAATTATGGTCCTGTTAGCTTAAATAACTTATGTCCAGAATGTTAGTATCCTCTGTATTCTGCAACATGGCAAGCTAAAATTCAGCAGAAAGCAGTTAAAGTGAAATATTACACTCCACAAATACTTTGTTAGAATTCTAAATAGCATTCTGGTTAACTAAAATAGACACCAAAAAACCCTGGGAAGTGACTAATGCGGACGGAATACCTAAAGGAAGAAAATCAGGAAACCTAGGCATGTTTTCAAGAATCAAAACAGATAGTAATACTTTCTCCATTACAACTTATATTAGCCCCTATACACGCTACATCCCTTAACTATGGAGAAACCAATTACTACATGTTAAGAAAGAGGAGATTGAGTTTTAAGCTTTTCAAAGAAATTACATTCAGCAGAAAATGTTCTAACACACATATAGAGGAGAAGTTTATCAAGAAAGCTTAAACTAATAACTCCTACTAAAGTGTTGGAGAGATGTCACTCGAAGAGATAACGAAGAAATTGAAGAGCATTTATCAATATAATACAGTGATAACATTTGCTTGGAAAGTTGAGTATACTTCTCTAAAGATAGGCTAGGCTCTATAGGATCAGCATAAGCAGCTTAGTGATTCGACAACTAAAGCAGACAAATAAGGAATGTCGCCACTACAACATTTTGCATTTACAGCTACGAATTTTTAGCTACAAATATAAAAGTAATAGCCATAAAAATTAGAGTTTCGTGGCTATTCACAAATTGGTGAAATTTCTTAGCTACAAAAATTAAATTGGCAAAGCTAATAATTATTTTTGCTATAGTTAATTTATGTCGTGGCAATAACTGCCTAAATAGCTATAAATTTATTGCTACACTAAAATTTTGTAGCTAATTATTAGTTTATGCCACGCGTTTGAACTATTGTAGCAATAATAATGTTTTAGCCACGACAAATTATGTCAAATAAAATATTGAACATCTTTGCTTCAAGTTATAAAAAGCAAGGCAATAGTGGGGTCAATAGCTACGATGGAATATCATGGCAAAATAATATAGTCACGAATTTATATAGCTAAATTCTAATTTTTTGCTATGCATTTGACATCACTGTAGCTATTGTTATAGTCTAGCCACAATATATTTGTTTGCACATAATTTTATAGCTAAAAGAATAGTCTTGCTTCAATTTTGCATTTGTTATAGTCGGCCAATTTTTCTTCCAAGTATGTCAAATTGTGATACTGTCTACACATCATACTCTTCAGGTTTTCTGCAGAGGATCATATGCATAGGACAAATAATGCCTTTCTCACCACCTTTAGACAAATAATCAGCAGTCACGAACAACATAACATAAGAAAATTCACTGTTGTATATATATTTTTGCTACTGAATACGTTCAATTTGCTTCCTTCAAGAGAATGAGGAAAATAAGTCATTTGAATTGCTATGTGTTTTTTGTGTCTAAAGGTATCTATGTCATGTTCATAACATACGTTAAAATGCTGAAATAAAGACTGTTGTACTTAAAACTCATATATATACTCTCCTTTTTGCGTTGAAGACATCTTTAGTTCCTTTCATTCCATAGTAACAACCATATACAGGCTAGTACAGTTTCCAAATCATTAGATGTACAACTTCTAATGTTCCATAGTTTTTACCTTGGTTTCAAGTTGTACGACAACAGAAATTAGAATAGGGGGAATTTGAAAAAGATACACATGAATAACGAAAGAGAAGGTGTGTTTCTTATTTTTGTACGCTTTGTTTTTGTCTTTTTATTGCAGGTTTTTTTCTCAGTGGTTATTGCACGATGTAAGATTAGATTCTCATGCAGTTTTGTAATAACAAAAATACGAGAAATAAATATCATATATTAAAAATTAAATTCGAACAATGACATGACATGGAGACAATACTATATTCTGAAACACGTTTACATCAATAAGTTTACAAAAAAAACTACAATAGTACAAAAATTTCTACATCAATACAACTTCTACTGCAGCGAACATACTGAAAAGCACAAAAGGACACAATAATTTTGTCTACTCTTAAACATCAAAAGTTCTAAAACCAACAAATAAACACTCTACTTCTTGCTTTTTTTGTGGCTTGCTCGATAACTTCATCGTCATGTATGATTAGGTTTCTTCTCTTTCTAATCTTTCTTAATGAAGTTCTTCTCCTCCTACAGTTAACACCGTCATTGATATGTGGATCTTCTGGAGAGTCTTCAAAATCCTACAAAGAGACATTAGTAGATTCCTGAATAGTTTTCAGAATAAATATTATTTACATATCTATTGAATATGCTAATTTTTTTAGTAGTTGAAAGTTTGCCAAATAAAACATTAAAGAAATTTACCTTTCCTTCAACAAAACGTTTTGTTTCAACGTTATACTCAACTTTCTTTTTCCCCTGCATAAGCAATGAAAATAAAACATATTTTCAGTGTACATATACATCTAGATTACCATTTGAAACAACCTATATCACAATACCTTTTGTTCTTTCCTTGTTGTGTATTGCAATTTCAGATTCTCATCTAGAATGAACAACTTGGATACCGTATAATTTTTAAGCCCCTCGTTGAGATTGTAATTGTTTAATCGTAGCTTGAAAACAAATTCCTTGCCACAAAGAATTTGGATTTGTGGAGGTACATTATTGCTTTCCAATGATAGTCTATTGAACAACTTGTGTGCAGATGTATCAAGGAGCTTCTCCGCAACAATATTAAATAGGACCACAGTAGTCTCTCCAGTTTTGTCTCTTACTTTGACGTGTATTTTGTACCTATGATTATGCAATCAGTTAAAATAAATGACAATATAATCAAACTTACATTATTAGTTGCTTCCTTACTTCACCAAAGGAAACTTCATTCTTTAACGCAAAAGTGACATGTATAGAGACCATTTTAAGGTACAATCTTCTTTGAACAGGAGTTGCATGAAATGTAGTACCAATCAAAATAGTTATATATTTCTGTAATGTTGCCCCTCACAGTCGGACTTCAACAACTCATTAATGTTCATCCTGTTCAGAAACATCTGTTCCTCAATGGAAATGTTATTGACATTAGAGCTCCCGATAGTTTGTACACCAAGAGATATGGCACCAAATTTCTGAATCAAAGTAGTTATGTAATCTATTTCTAGATTTACATATATTTTGTATGCATATGTCGTGGCGAAAGTAACCTCACATGTTAATAGTGAATGCAATTTTAAAACAGACTTTAATATATATTCAAAATATCAGTAATAAATTACATAGCAATGAACAGTTAACGTAAAACAATTACCACGGAATTGTTTAACTATTGTAGAAGTTACTATGACAACGTACGGCCGAGAGTCGTTGTATAGAAATGGTTCGAACTTCTCTCCAAATTCTTCCCACAAAGTTATTTTTGATTTTGCAGAACTATACAGGGAAAAAGATGGAAAAAATTTAATTGAGTATCAATCCATATGATTCATCTAATATGTAATCTTAAGATATATGCATAAACAACTTGGATAACAAATAAATCTGGTTTTAGGAAGTTAACAAACTAAAGGAACTTAAAGTAGGATAAGTGGCTTACTAATCAGTTATAACTTGGATGTCTCTTTTTTTCCACTGGCTTCCAACACTCTCGATGTCATCGATGGCAGATAAACAACCAACCACCTCTACAATATCAAATTGAAAGAAGTAGTCATTTCATAAATTACATTGCTATTGCGGAAAATGTAGCAGGAAACATTGATCGTAATCAGTATACCTGATAGCACGGTGTATAGTTCAGCCTTGAGTCGATCATGTCGGGTTTTATAAGCTGGAATCCGTTTATAGGAATATTAACAATACCTTCTCGTAGTTCTTGGAGTGCAGTTGTCAGGAAGAAAGAAATTTTATAAGTACTTGTCACTGGTCTATATAAACCAGAAGCCTCACTAACTTTGAAGTTCTTAATAACATAGATTGATCCTTCACTCAGCAAATTCTTGTACTTATTTACTAAATTCTTGTTGATTGTAGCATGTATCAAAGTTTCCTGGCAGAGGAAAAATAGTTAGTGTTTTCAAAATTAATTAATAATTACAAATGCATATTAATTAAAAAAAGAATAAGACACATGTATTACCTCTTCATCTATAAGGATCATGTCTGTACTCATTAGTTCTCTGTTTCTCTTGAAATTAATAGAATTCCATATCCGGCAAACTCTAACCCTCACGGTCCAATCATCTCTAATACTATTCAAGTCTGTAAGAAGAGAATACGCCATACTGTATATAACAGTTTAAGGATAGGAAAATAACATATGAGTTTAAGAAGGATAGCAGAAATTGTTTAAGGACAATGGTGTGCGAGGCTTTTATAAAAAGGATTCGGTTAAAAATTGTAAACAATGCCAACGGTTAATTGGAAAGTTACAACCCTTTAGAAAAGCCATTATAACGGGGGCAGGTTTTGCACAGGAGGATGAAGAGGGCGTCATTTGAATAGATTCGGTCCATTTGGAGTCGGATACTCGTGGCAAGAACGTGTTATCGAAGTGATTTAAGCGGTTCGAGGTAAGTGGCTTGCCTAACCTTGTGTTGGGGACTTTCCTTTAAGATGTTTGATATTAACTGATATGTGGGCGTCGTGTACGTGAGATGACGAGTACGTACACGGGCTATTATTGCAAAAATAAATCCCGTTTTTCCCTTTTAAATCATAAACTGTTTTTCCTTATTAAATTGCACTAATACGTTTAATTGTTAAACTTAGACTAGAGAAGCATGCTTACGTACTTTAACTGCCTATTTGACATTCCGTGCGCCATGCTTAGTTAAATCCCTATTTTCCTTGTCTGTGTTCAGTATAAATTGTATAACTCGATGCCATACTTGCCATTTCATCTTGCGTTGCATATTTAAATAGGGACTACAGATGTATTTCGGGAGATCCCCCTGTCTTGCATATTTACTTTGGGACTACAGACATATTTTGGGAGATCCCCCTGTCTTGCATATTTACTTTGGGACTACGGACGTATTCCGGGAGATCCCCCACCACTGCATATTTACTTTGGGACTACGGACGTATTGCGGGAGATCCCCCAGCACTGCATATTTACTTTGGGAATACGGACATATTCCGGGAGATCCCCCATGTACTGCATATTCATTCGGAACTACGGGACGGTATCCCGGGAGATTCCCCATTATGTTACTTTGTTCTAAGCGAGGGCTCCCTTAACTGTTAAATTTTTGAGAATTTCTTTAACCGCGTTACCGTAAATTTTGCTTATATCTTTTACTATTTAATTTATTATATTTACTCCGGTAGGGCCTTAACCTGACCTCGTCACTAATCGACCGAGGTTAGGCTTGGCACTTACTGGGTACCATTGTGGTATACTCATGCCCTTTCCTGCACATGTTTTCATGTGCAGATCCAAGTACGAGCTATCAGCCTTGGGGTTAGTGCGTGTTGCTGATTCTAGGAGACTTCAAGGTACTTCTGCTTGCGTCCGCAGATCTTCGGAGTCCCCTTCTACTCCCTTGTCTAGAGACTTTCTTTATTACCTTCAGACTTTGTATAGAGCTACATAGATTATAGCAGCTTGTGACTTAGTGATATTTCGGGTCTTGAAAAATTATTTTGTATATGCCAAGTGGTACTACTCTTGGTTATTCACGATATGCTGTTTATCTTTAAAAATGCTTTGTTTTCTTTATATTTTTCGTAATATTAGGCTTACCTAGTCGTAAAGACTAGGTTCCATCACGACACCTTACAGAGGGCTAATTTGGGTCGTGACAAATCCGATCCCCATATATAGATTTTTAATAATTCTGTTGCGGTGTGCAATCCTATCCCCCAATATATGGACTTTTTAATAAGTTTGTTGCGGCGTACAATCCGATCCCCCAATATTGACTTTTAAATAAGTCTATTGCGGCGTGCAATCCGATCCCCCAATATATATATATATATATATATATATATATATATATATATATATATATATATATTTACTTTCACTTCCGTTGCGGCATGCAACCTGTTCCCCAATATAACTTTAAATAACTCATAAATGTAATAAACATTACTCCAATAAATACCACATCCAATGAGAAACTATTAGGCATTAAGGCACATAATAATTATAATTTATTTATGAACAAACAATAGCAATTAACAATAATTGTGAAAATCATGGAGAAATGTGATGACCCAAAAGGTCATCTTATGTTTTAGAACTCGAAGCTGCGCTCTTAAGCCTTAAAATCTCATTTTTACCCTCTTCGATTTGCGTGCATAGTCTGGGCAGATTTTCGGAAAGCTTTTATGTTGAAAACTAATGAAAATAAGTATGTTTGCCTTAAAAGTTGATTTTAGTTGACTTCGGTCAACATTTTTGGTAAACAGGACCAAATCCATATTTTGATGGTCCCGGTGGGTCCGTATCAAATTATGGGACCTGGGCGTATGCTCGGAATCGAATTCGGAGGTCCCTAGCTCAAGTTATGAATTTTTGATGAAAATTAAAAGTCTGAAAATTAATTATTTTTAAGAATTGATTGATGTTTGGCATTGTTAGTACCAGGTCCGTATTTTGGTTCCGGAGCCCGGTACAGGTTCATTATGATATTTAAGACATGTCTGAGAAATTTGGTGAGAAACGGAGTTGATTTGACGTAATTTGGACCTTCGGTTGAGAAAATAGTAATTTTAAAGTGTTCTTAAGAATTTCATTCGATTTGGTGTTAAATTCGGAGTTCTAGGTGTTATTTTGGCGATTTTATCGCACGAGTAGGTCCGTATGATGTTTTTAGACTTGTGTGCATGTTTGGTTTGGAGCCCTGAGGGCTCGGGTGAGTTTCGGATAGGCTATAGGGTAATTTGCACTAAGAAAATCTGAGAGTTTTGCTGTAGCAGCTATTCTGGTATGCCCTTCTTCTCGTCCGCATAGGTAGTGTCGCGAATGCGAAAGGTAAAATGGGGACAGGGGAAATTTCTTCTTTACGAACGCGAAGGATTGGTCGCGAACGCGAAGCGTTTGGGATGGGACCCTTCACGAACACGATCTGTCTCACGCGAACGCGATAGTTTAAATGGACCTGGGGGAGGGGGTCATGTTCTTAAACGCGAATGCGTCCACTGGGTTGCGAACACGAAGGCTTGGGGGAGCTGCCTTACGCGAACGCATAGAAAGACTCGCGAACGAGAAGGCCTTAGGCCGATGTGCATTGCGATCGCGACAGGCCTCTCGCAAATGCGATGAAGGCCTGTTGAGTGACTTAAAAGAGACTCCGAACACGGGTTTAAGCCATTTCTTCAATATTTTTCAAGAACCAAACGGGTAGAGGCGATTTTCAAGAGTCATTTTCCTCCTCAAAGTGTTGGTAAGTGATTCTAAACCATTTTCTTTCAATTACCCATTACATTTCTTGAATTATCAACCTAAAATCTAGAGTTTCATGGTAGAATTAGGGGTTAGGGTAGAAACTAGGAATTTCGAAAATTTGAGGATTTAGACCCCAATTTGAGGTCGGATTCCAAACTAATTACATATTCGGGCTCGGGAGTGAATGGCCAATAATTACATATTGGTCCGAACCTCGGGTTTTGACCAAGCGGGCCCGGGGTCGATTTTTTGACTTTTTGGAGGAAAATTTGAAAAATTTAATTTAAGCAATATAATTGATTCATTTAGCAATATTTGATATTATTGAGTCAATTTTGAATAGATACGAGTAGTTTGGAGGTGAATTCCAAAGAAAAAGCTGTGATTGATAATTAAGTGGCCTTCGGAGCGAGGTAAGTGTTGTGTCTAACCCTGACTTGAGGAAATTAGGAACCTTAGAATATTTGCTAAGTGAAATTCATGCGAGCGGCGTATTGTGAGGTGACGAGTACTTATGCTCCACCAATTTACGTGTATTCCATGTTTCTTCCGTTTTCTTATATTGTCTCTTTCCTATGCCTAATTGCTACATGTTTATACTAGTGTTGTTAAATTGATCGTCAATAGCATGGTTACATATTTTCTGTTTGTAATCGAGTATTCATTTAAAAGTTGAGATTTATATTGTGGAACCAAATGTTGAAGTAAGCTTTGTACTTGTTATTCTATCTCCCTGTTGTGATTTATGCATTGCATTATGGTAAGAAAGAGTGTTAATGCACGAAGGGTGATGTCGTGCCATATTGTGAGTGTTAATGCACGAAGGGTGATGCCGTGCCATATTGTGAGTGTTAATGCACGAAGGGTGATGTCGTGCCATATTGTAAGTGTTAATGCACGAAGGGTGAAGCCGTGCCATATTGTGAGTGTTAATGCACGAAGGGTGATGCCGTACCATATTGTGAGTGTTAATGCACGAAGGGTGATGCTGTGCCATATTGTGAGTGTTAATGCACGAAGGGTGATGCCGTGCCATGATATGAGAGTTAATGCACGAAGGGTGATGTCGTGCCGTTTCTATTAATTTTATGGTGAGATTGAGAGTAAAAGCACGAAGGGTGATGCCGTGCATTTTTCCTTACTGTATGCACTATTCCTGTTGAATCATTGTATATTGACTGCTCTGGTGATCATTCTGTTGTAGTTCTTTATCTTGTATTCCCCTTAGTATGTTCCCTCCCGACATTTCCTGTTTAGTTCTTCATTTCTGTTATTTGCATATACACTGTTAAAATTGTACAGGTTGATTTGTAGATGCCTTGCCTTAGCCTCCCCACTACTTCGTCGAGGTTAGGCTCGACAATTACCAGTACATGAGGTCGGTTGTACTGATACTGCACTCTGCATTTTCTGTGCAGATTTTGATACCGGCTCGGGTTGATCGAGATTTTGCTATTGGTCCGCTGTCTGGAGACTCAAGGTAGATTTGTCAGCGTTCACAGACCTTGAAGTCCCCGTCTATCTTTCCTATTCTACTGTTTCTTTCATTCAAAGAGTTGTATTTCTTTCTGACTATTGCTTGTTGCAAATTCTAGAATGCTCGTGAATTGTGACTCCAGATCCGGGTGATAGTAATTAATACAGTTTTATGATATTCCACACTTATTATATTTCATCTTAGTTAATTATTGTTATTTACTGATTGGAAATAAGGAATTCGTTTAATGATCCTCTAACGTTGGCTTGCCTGGCAAGTAAAATTTTAGGCGCCATCACGGTCCCATCGGTGGGAAATTTCAGGTCGTGACAATTGGTATCAGAGTACTAGGTTACATAGGTCTCACGAGTCACGAGAAAAATTAGTAGAGTCTGTAGGATCGGTACGGAGACATCTATACTTATCTCTCAGAGGCTATGAAGTTTAGGAACAATATCACTTCTTTCATTCCTTATGGTGCATCATTGATTTTTGCTTGAAACCTATATCTCGTATTCCTTTGTATCCACTCATTTATGATATTGCACACTTGGTATCAGTTGTGCGTCGACGGTTCGTGATGCCGCAGATGAACTATGAGGGAGCCAGAGATGTTCAAACATTGCCTCAACGTGTGATTCCGACTGAAGATGCGGACGTATTAAGAGATCACCCAGTGAATCAGGTGGGGGATGCAACGGACCTTGGCATCTGGTTGTTATACAAGCTGTGAAGGTTAATATTATGGATCATTGGACGTGGTGAACTACGACTTCGCACCGAGTGGGGGGGGGGAGTCCACTATCAATGGATAGATTGCGGGGTCATGTGTTATATCAGTTTTGGCCTGAAATGTCTATATGTGGTACTGAAAGGTTTCCCAAAAAAACAATTTATACATGTTTAAGGCCTGAGATTTTGTAGAGGATAAGGTTGGTACTTGCGGTATGTCCGCCTACTTAATAATCCTATACTTCAGTACCAAAGGACTTAGAGAAACAACTTTAAATTTACAGAAGATCTACTCAAAGTGGACGTCATGGTTGCGGATTTTGGGATGCTTCGGAGGAAGTACAGTGGTTGACGAGATTCTGGACTATGTGGTTTGTGCCAAGATTTGTCTGTATGGAGCTCTACTTTTGTGATCGTTGTGTATAAATAGGGGTAAGGGTTACCTCTAAGAAGAATCGAAGAGTATGTTAAGAAATGAGTCAGCATAACAAAAGAAGAAATTAGCCTTGGGAGATATAATTCTCCACATGTGTCCATGGCAAGCCTATGAAGAGGGCAGACCAGCCAATGCAACACTGCCCACTTGTCTTAGTTCTCAGAAATGCTTTTGAAAGTGTTTGTTCCCGGACTCTCCGTAATGCGTGGCGTATAGTGTTTGAACAGTAGCGTCAGGTCACCAAGACGGTGTCATAATATGCCATCAAGTTCAATAAGTTAGTCATCATATTCCTACTTTGCTTCCTACAGCTAGAGAGCGAGTCCACAGACTCATTGAAGGACCTAATTATAATTGTAAAATTTGGTACGACTCGGGAGCTACAGGCTAATACTTCATTTCTGCTAGTGGTAGAAATTGCCAAGATATTAGAATGTGTTCGGGGTAAGGAAAAAGGAAACTAAGGAGACCAAGACGTCTCGAGGTTCTGGGGGATTCAGTGGATTCTACTCTGCGAGTATAAATCATTATGGTGGGGGCTCGGGTAGTCGGCCAGCCCAGTCTCCACATCGGATTACCCGGGGTGCTACAGTAAGTTATTTTAATGCACCACTGACATAAGTGTCCTGCAATGGTTATTCTAGTTATCTGGCACAAACTCAGTATGAGTAGCCAAACCCGCAAATGGGTTGTTATGAATACGGTGATACCAGTCACACCATGAGAAAATTGTTCCAAATTTGGGAGAGATATATTTCATCAAAGCACTCAGGCTACGTGCCCCATTGCAGTTACCACACCACCCACATGATCAGTTAGGGGTGGAGGACAGGCGGGTAGAAGGCGTCTTAGAGATGGAGATCCAGCCATTGTTATACTTATTTTGTGGTATGGTGGAGGTCTTTACATCAGATGTTGTCGTTATAGGTACGACCTCGATTTAAAATAAACGAATAATTTCCTTAATTTGATTCGGTTCTGAGTATCAAGACGAGTCCTCCTATTGTGCTCCACTTATGAGTGAGCTTCGTAATTATATAATCTACTTATGTGTCTACTTCTGTTGGGAGGTTTTATGGAGATAACTACACCTATCATTCCATGATGGACTCTAATAAGATCTATGAGGCTAAAGGTGCCTTTCTGGTACTTATTTCGGTATGTTTTGATGTATTTCCGGATAATTAGTTAAAATTGTGATTTATATGCCCTACCAATGTAGGGTTCATTATGTATTGTGATTTTGTTTAACGAAAGTTATTTAAAAGGAGAAAATGGAAAGTTTCGATTGGCAAGATGTGCATATTACTTGTGATTCAGAACTGAGGCCGAGGTCCTCGTTTTTTAAAATAAATTGATATGTTTAAACAGGTCTATGAGCTGTGTTGGAAGTTATATAAGGATGAGATCCTTTTGATAAAAATTCTTGTGTTTAAATTCTCCCTTGTGAAATTAAATTTGTACGATAGTACTAATAGGGATTCATGCCTGCTAGGCTTATTAAAAAATATTTGTATGAAATTCTCTGTGCATACTTGCCAAATTCGTGTTGCAATATTGAGTTGTAACCTACGAGGTAGGTGCCCGCTCAGGTGGCGTTAAATGTGACTCGTTAATTCGGGTAAATAATTATGAGGTCTTCATGCCTCGCATCTCGTTATTAGTATTGTGAAGGTTTGAAACGAGAATTTTTGTTAACCTGAAGTTAATTGACAATTCTGTAATTGATTATGAACAACTATTAAAACCAGATTGACCCAGAAGGGTGCCCCATTTAGATGATCAGACGAGTGTGAGTTGAGCTTTCAGAAGCTCAAGACTGCTTTGACTACGATGCCAGTGTTGGTATTACCCACAGGTTCAGGATCTTATACGGTGTATTGTGATGCCTCTCACATTGGGCTTGGTGCAGTATTAATGCAAGATGGAAAGGTAATTGCATATGCGTCGCGGCAATTGAAAGTTAACGAGAAGAATTATCATGTTCATGACTTAGAACTGGTAGCCATTGTTCATGCGCTGACGATTTGGAGGCATTATCTCTACGGTGTCTCGTGTGAGGTATTTACTGATCATCGTTGCCTTCAGTACCTGTTCAAACAAAAAAAGATCTTATTTTGAGGCAGAGAAGATGGATGGAGTTGTTGAAAGACTATGATATCACCATTTTGTATCACCCCGGAAAGGCCAATGTGGTGGCCGATGCTTCGAGTAGAAAGGTTGTGAGTATGGGCAGACTTGCGTATATTCTGGTTGGTGAGAGGACATTAGCTGCATATGTTCATACTTTGGCTAACCAATTCATGAGGTTAGATGTTTCAGAACCCAGTCGAGTTCTAGCTTGCACAGTCGCTCGATCTTCTTTATATGAGTGCATCAGAGAAAGGCAGTGTGATGATCCTCGTTTACTTATCCTTAAGGACATGGTGCGGCACTGTGATGCCAAGCAGGTTGCTGTGGGGGAAGATGGAGTTCTGCGAATGCAGGGTCGTATTTGTGTGCCTAATGCGGATAGGCTTCGTGAATTAATTCTTGAAGAGGCACACAATTCCAGGTATTCTATTCATCCAGGTATCGCCAAAATGTATCAAGATTTGCGGCAACATTATTGGTGGAGGAGAATAAAAAGGATATAGTTGCATAGGTAGCTCGGTGTCTGAATTGTCAGCAAGTTAAGTACGAGTATCAGAGACCTGGTAGGTTGCTTCAGAAGTTAGAAATTCCTGAATGGAAATGAGAGTGTATCACTATGGATTTTGTTGTTGGACTCCCAGGGACTCAGAGAAAATTTGATACAGTTTGGGGTCATTGTGGACAGATTGACCAAGTCAGCACATTTCATTCCAGTGGCAGTTACCTATTCTTCAGAAATATTAGCTTAAATTTACTTTCGTGAGATTGTCCGCCTTCACGGGGTGCCCGTGTCTATTATTTCAGATCGAGGTACGCAGTTTACCTCATACTTTTGGAGGGTAGTACAGTGTGAGTTGGGTACGCGGGTTGAGTTGAGCATAACATTCCATCCTCAGACAAACGGACAGTCCGAGCGTACTATCCAGATCTTGGAGTATATGCTCCGCGCCTGTGTTATTGACTTTGGAGGTTCTTGGGATCAGTTTTTGCCGTTAGTTGTGCTTGCCTACAATAATAGCTACCAGTCGAGCATTCAGATGGCTCCATATGAGGCATTATACGGAAGGCGATGTCGTTCGCCAGTTGGCTGGTTTGAACCGGGAGAGGCTCGATTATTGGGTACCGATTTTGTACAAGATGCCTTGGATAAGGTCAAGATTATTCAGGATCGACTTCGCGCAACTCAGTCTAGGCAAAAGAGTTATGCTGACCATAAAGTTTGTGATATTGCATTCATGGTTGGAGAAGGAATATTGCTTCAGGTATCGCCCATGAAGGGTGTTATGAGATTTGGGAAGAAGGGCAAGTTGAGCCCTAGGTATATCGGGTTATTTGAGATCCTCAAGAGAGTGGGAGAGGTAGCTTATAGAATTGCGTTGCCTCCAAGGTTATCCTCAGTTCATCCGGTATTCCATGTGTCTATGCTCCGGAAATATCATGGTGACCCGTCCCACGTGTTAGTTTTCAGCTCTGTCCAGTTGGACAAGGATTTGACTTACGAGGATGAGCCGGTGGCAATTCTAGCCAGGCAAGTTCGCCAGTTGAGATCAAAGAGTTAACCTTCAGTTCGAGTGCAGTGGAGAGGTCAGCATATTGAGGCAGCTACTTGGGAGTCGGAGTCCGATATGCGGAGTAGATATCCCCACCTTTTCACCAGCCCAGGCACTTTTCTATGTCCGTTCGAGGACGAATGATTGTTTTAGAGGTGGAAAATGTGATGACCCAAAAGGTCATCTTTTGTTTTAGAACTCGAATCTGCACTCTTAAGCCTTAAAAATCTCATTTTTACCATCCTCGATTTGCGTGCGCAGTCCGAGCAGGTTTTTGAAAAGCTTTTATGTTAAAAACTAATGAAAATAAGAATTTTTGCCTTAAAAGTTGATTTTAGTTGACTTCGGTCAAACATTTTGGTAAACGGGCCCAGGTCCATGTTTTGATGGTCCCGGTGGGTCCGTAACAAATTATAGGTCCTGGGCGTATGCCCAGAATCGAATTCGGAGGTCCCTAGCTCAAGTTATGAATTTTTGATGAAAATTAAAAGTCTGAAAATTAATTATTTTTAAGAATTGATTGATGTTTGGCATTGTTAGTACCGGGTCCGAATTTTAATTTCTGAGCCTGGAACAGGTTCATTATGATATTTAAGACCTGTCTGAGAAATTTGGTGAGAAACAAAGTTGATTTGACGTAATTCGGACCTTCGGTTGAGAAAATAGTAATTTTAAAGTGTTCTTGAGAATTTCATTCGATTTGGTGCTAAATTCGGAGTTCTAGGTATTATTTGGGCGATTTGATCGCGCAAACAGGTCTGCATGATGTTTTTAGACTTGTGTGCATGTTTGGTTTAGAGCCCCGAGGGCTCGGGTGAGTTTTGGATTGGCTACGGGGCGATTTGCACTTAGAAAATCTGAGATTTTTACTGTAGCAGCTGTTTTGGTGTGCCCTTCTTCGCGTTTGCGTAGGTAGTGTCGCGAACGCTAAAGGTAAAATGGGGGCAGGGGAAATTTCTTCTTCGCGAACGCGAAGGACTGGTCCTGAACGCGAAGCGTTAGGGGTGGTACCCTTCACGAACGCGATCTGTCTCACGCGAATGCGAGAGTTTAAGGGGCCTGGGGGAGGGGGTCATGTTCTTCTATACGAACGCGTCCACTGGGTCACGAACGCAAAGGCTTTGGGGGAGCTTCCTTACGTGAACGCATAGAAAGACTCACGAACGCGAAGGCCTTAGGCCGCTGTTCATCGCGATCGTGACAGGCCTCTCGCGATCGCGATGAAGGCCTGCCCAGTGACTTAAAACAGACTCCAAACACAGGTTTAAGCCATTTTTTCAATATTTTTCAAGAACCAAATGGGTAGAGGCGATTTCCAAGAGTCATTTTCTTCCCCAAAGTGTTGGTAAGTGATTCTAAACCATTTTCTTTCTATTACCCATTACATTTCTTGAATTATCAACCTAAAATCTAGAGTTTCATGGTAGAATTAGGGGTTAGGGTAGAAACTAGGGATTTCGAAAATTTGAGGATTTATACCCCAATTTGAGGTCGGATTCCAAATTAATTAGATATTCGGGCTCGGGGTGAATGGCCAATAATTACATATTGGTCCTAACCTCAAGTTTTGACCAAGCGGGCCCGGGGTCGCTTTTTCGACTTTTTGGAGGAAAATTTAGAAAATTTAATTTATGCAATATAATTGATTCCTTTAGCAATATTTGATATTATTGAGTCATTTTTGAATAGATACGAGTGGTTTGGAGGTGAATTCCAAAGGAAAAGGTGTGATTGAGAATTAAGTGGCCTTCGGAGCGAGGTAAGTGTTGTGTCTAACCCTGACTTGAGGGAATTAGGAACCTTAGATTATTTGCTAAGTGAAATTCATGCGAGCGGCGTATATGTGAGGTGACGAGTACTTATGCTCCGCCAATTTACATGTATTCCATGTTTCTTCCGTTTTCTTATATTGTCTCTTTCCTATGCCTAATTGCTACATGTTTGCACTAGCGTTGTTAAATTGATCGTCATTATCATGGTTACAGATTTTCTGTTGGTAATCGAGTATTCATTTAAAAGTTGAGATTTATATTGTGGAACCAAATGTTGAAGTAAGGTTTGTACTTGTTATTCTATTTCCCTGTTCTTATTTATGCATTGCATTATGGTAAGGAAGAATGTTAATGCACGAAGGGTGATGCCGTGCCATATTGTGAGTGTTAATGCACGAAGGGTGATGTCGTGCCATATTGTGAGTGTTAATGCACGAAGGGTGATGTCGTGCCATATTGTGAGTGTTAATGCACGAAGGGTGATGCCGTGCCATATTGTGAGTGTTAATGCACGAAGGGTGATGTCGTGCCATATTGTGAGTGTTAATGCACGAAGGGTGATGTCGTGCCATATTGTGAGTGTTAATGCACGAAGGGTGATGCCGTGCCATATTGTGAGTGTTAATGCACGAAGGGTGATGTCGTGCCATATTGTGAGTATTAATACACGAAGGGTGATGTCGTGCCATATTGTGAGTGTTAATGCATGAAGGGTGATGCCATGTCGTTTCTATTATTTTTATGGTGAGATGGAGAGTAAAAGCACGAAGGTTGATGTCGTGCATTTTTCCTTACAGTATTCACTATTCCTGTTGAATCATTGTATATTGACTGCTCTGGTGATCATTCTGTTGTAGTTCTTTATCTTGTATTCCCCTCAGTATGTTCCCCTACCGACATTTCCTGTTTAGTTCTTCATTTCTGTTATTTGCATATACACTGTTAAAATTGTACAGGTTGATTTTTAGGTGCCTTGCCTTAGCCTCCCCACTACTTCATCGAGGTTAGGCTCGACAATTACCAGTACATGGGGTCGGTTGTACTGATACTGCACTCTGCATTTTCTGTGCAGATTTTGATACCGGCTCGGGTTGATCGAGATTTTGCTATTGGTCCGCTGTCCGGAGACTCAAGGTAGATTTGTCGGCGTTCACAGACCTTGAAGTCCCCGTCTATCTTTCCTGTTCTACTGTTTCTTTCATTCAAACAGTTCTATTTCTTTCTGACTATTACTTGTTGCAAATTCTAGAATGCTCGTGAATTATGACTCCAGATCCAGGTGGTAGTATTGCGATCGTGTAGGTATGAGCAGCTAGTGCATCGCGTTTGTGTGAGGTGTTACGCGTTCCCGTAGAGTAAATTTCTGAGGGAGCAAATTTGTTCTTCGCGATCGCGAGGCCTTTTCCTCGATCGCAATTAAGGAAATCTGGGCAGCAGTGTTATATTTCAAAATCGAGGGTTTGAACCCATTTTTCATATTTTGAACTAGAGACCACGGCTTTTGGCGATTTGTGAAGGGATTTTCAGGGAGTTGATTGGGGTATATGTTTCTCACTTGATTTTGGTTAAATTCCATGATTATATCTTGATTTTTTATCATCTAAATTGTAATTTGGGGTGAAAAATTGGGAAAAAAGTGGAAGAGTTCTTGAGATGGAATTTTGAGTTTTTGAAGGGGATTTTGTTGCCGGATTTTGGTAAATTTGGTATGACTAGACTCGTGAGTGAATGGACTTTCGGGTTTTGTGACTTTTGTCTGATTTCGAGACATGGGCCCGGGGACTGGGTTTGGGCCGATTTCGAATTTTGGCTATAATTTGATATTTTTCTTGTGGAATTGGTTCCTTTAGCCTATATTGATGGTATTGTACTGATTGTGAATAGATTCAGAGCATTTGGAGGCCGATTCGAGAGGCAAGGGCATTGCGGAGAAGAGATTTGCTCGGATTGAGGTAAGTAACTATTGTAAATCTGGTCCTGAGGGTATGAAACCCCGGAATTTTATATCATTTTACTATTTGAAGATGGCGCACATGCTAGGTGACGGGCGTGTGGGCGTGCACCGTTGGGGATCGTGACTTGGTCCGTCCCGTATCAACTGTAAAGTTGAATATTTTGTTGAAACTATATGACTCTTATGTGTGTTAGAAAGAATTTCTATAAATCAGGTTGGATGCCATGTTTAGGCCTTATGCCAGTATTGTTTGGACCCTTATTGGACTTTTCTTGCTATCCTCTCATTGTTTTTGATTAAAAATCTATACTCAGTCATGTTTATACATATTTACAGCATAACTCAGTCTCTATTACTCTATTTTGATGCATCATATAAATGTTGTTTGGGCTGAATACTTTGTTTTCTGACAGCTCGAGAGGCTGGAGAGATTTATGACTGAGTGAGGCCGAAGCCCTAATTTGTGAGGATATTTATGGGATCGGGCTGCACGCCGCAACATGTTTTATATAGGCCGAGGGCCTCATTGATTTATGCCATGATTGGCTTGATATAGCGTTTGGGCTGAAGGAGCCCCTCCAGAGTCTATACACACCCCCAGTGAGCGCAGGTACCTACTATGTGAGAGTGTCGAGTGCCGAGTGCCGAGTGCCGAGTGCTGAGTGACTGTGAGGCATGAGTGATGGCGAGGTCTGCCCGAGGGGCTATATACGAGTAATTGTGAGGTTTGCCCGAGGGGCTTTATATGAGTGATATTGACCGAGGGGCTGGTTATGATTTCATTATTTTTGCTCACCTTTGCATTGAGCCTTTGTTTGAAAACTGTTGAAAGATGTCTTTAAATGATTTTACTAGAACTGGATTTAAAAGAGCTGATTTGATTCAAACCGTGTTTTTAAAAGCATACTGTATTTTACTGAATTTTCTTTTTTGGTGATATGAACTTTA
Source organism: Nicotiana tabacum (assembly GCF_000715075.1). Taxonomy (NCBI): domain Eukaryota; kingdom Viridiplantae; phylum Streptophyta; class Magnoliopsida; order Solanales; family Solanaceae; genus Nicotiana; species Nicotiana tabacum. The sequence goes on from NC_134103.1 coordinate 71,885,560, forward strand.
CTTGCATTATTGCTCGTCACTACTTCTCAGTCTTTATTTACTGTTGTTACTTACTGAGTTGGCGTACTCATGTTACTCCCTATACCTTGTGTGCAGATCCAGGTGTATCTGGACACGGTAGCGGTTGTTGACTATTCCGGTTGCAGATTTTCTCGGGGATAGCAAGGTAGCTGCCTGGCGATCGCAGCCCTACTCTTCTCCCCTCTTATCTTCCTTTAGTTGTATTTAGCTATTTTCCAGACTATGTTAGTCTCGATATTGTCAGACAAATTGTAGTAGATGCTCATGACTAGTGACACCCCGATGTCGGGCTTTTTTTTCCGCACTTTTGTTTTGATTTGAACTCCTTTACGAAGGTTTTTATGTTAAATAGCCTTGAAATTATCTTTGAAATGAAAATATCGGTTTGTTTTGGAAATGAGTCGGCTTGCCTAGTTCCACGATAGGCTCCATCACGACAGGGTTAGTTTGGGTCTTTACAAGTTGGTATCAGAGCCTAGGTTACATAGGCCACACGAGTCATAAGCGGGTTTAGTAGACTCTTGCAGATCAGTACAGAGACGTCTATACTCCATATTCGAGAGGTTGCAGAACCTTTAGGAAAACTCCACATTCTTGAATTCTTGTCGTGCGAATCTGTTGATTCTAGTAACTAAACATTTGTTGTTTCATTCTCTCACAGATGGTGAGGACTCATACTACCGGTCAGGAGGGCCAGCCACCAGTACCACCAGCCAGGGCCGCGAGAGGCCGAGGCCGCGGTAGAGGCCGTGATAAGGGAAGAGGTGTAGCCTGCACCGCAGCTGGGGCAGTGCCTGCAGATCCACCAGTTGCCCCAAATCAGGACCAAATTCCAGTTGTTAATGCACCAGCTTAGGCACCACCTGTGCCTATTGTGATTTCAGGCCTTCGGGAGGCCCTAGCTCAGATTCTGACAACGTGTACCGGCCTTGATCAGGCGGTCTCTATCTCGATGGCCACAACCACTTCTCAGGCAGGGGGAGGCACTCAGACTCCCGCCGCTCGCACACCCAAGCAGGTTGTTCAGGGACTCCAGACACTGGGGGCTCCACCAGCCCAGCCGGTTGTAGCTGCTCAGGACTATGTGGTTCCTGCTATGCCTAGAGATGATCAGCGTAGGTTGGAGAGGTTTGGGAGACTCCAGCCTCCACTTTTCAGTGGCACAGAGAGAGAGGATGCCCCGGACTTCTTGGACAGGTGTCAGAGGATACTCCGTACAGCTGGTATTCTGGAAACTTGTAGGGTCTCATTCACTACTTTTCAGTTTTCGGGGGCTGCACTCAGATCGTGGGATACTTATGAGAGGCGTAGGCCTGTTGGGGCAGCACTCCTTACTTGGAAGCAGTTCTCCGTGGTCTTTTTGGAGAAATTCGTGCCTCAGTCCCGCAGAGAGGAGCTACGCAGACAGTTTGAGCAGCTTCGCCAGGGTGATATGTATGTGACATAGTATGATATGCGATTCTCCGAGTTGGCCTGTCATACGATCTGGTTGGTTCCCACAGACCGAGAAAGGATCAGGAGGTTTATAAATGGCCTCACTTATCAGCTATAGTTGCTCATGACCAGAGAGAGGGTTTCAGGTGCTACTTTTGATGAGGTTGTCGACATTGCTCGACAGATTGAGATGGTTCGCGGTCAGGAGAGGGTTGAGAGGGAGGCCAAGAGGCCTCGTGGTCAGGGTGGATTCAGTGGTGCTCCTCATGGGGGTCAGTTCCAGCACGACAGAAGCCGTCCATTCAAGAATGCTCAGTCAGATCACCCAGTTCACCATGGTGCATCATCGGGCCATGGTTCTCACAGTTCTCATCAGGGCCACTCATCACTTAGTGCCCTCTCAGCCCAGAGTTCGTCCCGTGCTCCATCAGTTCAGGGCTCCTCCATGCCAGGTTCTTCTACCAGTTATCCCGGTGCTAGGGGTTCTCTTCAGTCCCCTAGCACCAGAGAGTTGTTTTGAGTGTGGGGAGTTTGGGCATATGTGGATGCAGTGTCGTCATCGTCATGGAGGTTTATCTCAGTAGAGAAGTCAGCCTTTGACTTTAGCACTAGTTACTTCACCACCCGCCCAGTCAGCTCGGGGTGGAGGTTAGTCAGTTAGGGGTCGCCCTAGAGGGGGAGGTAGATAAAGGGGTGGCCAGGCCCGTTTCTATGCCTTCCCTGCCAGACTAGATACTATTGCTTCAGATCTGTGATTACATGTATTGTCTCAGTCTTTCACAGAGATGCCTTTGTATTATTTGACCCTGGTTCCACTTGTTCATATGTTTCCTCGTATTTCGCTCATTTTCTAGATATTCCCCCTAAGTCTTTAGTTTCATATGTTCATGTATCTACTCCTGTGGGCGATACTATTATTGTAGACCGCATATATCAGTCATGTGTGGTGACTATTGGAGGTCTGGAGACCCGAGTAGACCTTTTGCTGCTCAGCATGGTTGACTTTGATGTGATATTGGGTATGGATTGGTTATCTCCATGTCATGCTGCTCTAGATTGTCACGCTAAGATCGTGACGTTGGAGATGCTGGGATTTCCGAGGATTGAGTGGAGCGGTTCTGTAGACTATGTACCTAGTAGGGTGATCTCATATTTGAAGTCTCAGCGGATGGTTGAGAAGGATTGTCTATCCTATTTGGCTTTTGTGAGGGATGTTAGTGCAGAAACTCCTGCCATTGATTCTGTTCCGATGGTACATGATTTTTCGGATGTGTTTCCTACAGACCTGCCGGGCATACCGCCTGACAGGGATATTGACTTTGGTATTGATTTGGTGCCTGGCACTCAGCCCATTTCTATTCCACCATATCGTATGGCACCGGTGGAGTTGAAGGAGTTGAAGGAACAACTTCAAGAACTCCTTGATAAGGGGTTTATTCGGCCTAGTATGTCACCTTGGGGTGCACCGGTTCTATTTGTAAAGAAGAAGGATGGTTCCATGAGGATGTGCATTGATTACAGGTAGTTGAACAAGGTCACAGTCAAGAACAAGTATCCTTTGCCTCGTATTGATGATTTATTTGACCAGCTTCATGGAGCGAGGGTGTTCTCCAAGATTGATTTGAGGTCCGGGTATCACCAGCTGAAGATTCAGGATTCAGATATTCTTAAGATAGCTTTCAGGACCCGTTATGGCCATTTTGAGTTCTTGGTGATGTCTTTTGGGCTCACCAATGCCCCAACAATGTTCATGTATTTGATGAACAGTGTATTCCAGCCCTATTTGGACTCATTCGTTATTGTATTCATTGATGACATCCTGGTGTACTCTCATAGCCAGGAGGAGCATGCCCAGCACTTGAGGATTGTATTACAGAGATTGAGGGAGGAGAAGCTTTACGCAAAGTTCTCCAAGTGTGAGTTTTGGCTGGGTTCAGTAGCATTCTTTGGGCACGGGGTGTCCAGTGAGGGTATTCAAGTGGATCTGAAGAAGGTAGAGGCAGTGCAGAGTTGGCCTAGACCGTCCTCAGCCACGGAGATTAGGAGCTTCCTTGGTTTGGCGGGCTATTACCGTTGCTTTGTGGAGGGATTTTCATCTATTGCATCGCCCTTGACCATATTGACCCAAAAGGGTGCTCCATTCAGGTGGTCGGATGAGTGTGAGGGGAGCTTTCAGAAGCTCAATACTGCTTTGACCACAACTCCAGTGCTAGTTCTTCCATCAGCTTCAGGTTCTTACACTGTGTATTGTGATGCCTCGAGGGTAGGTATTGGTTGTGTTCAGATGCAGGAGGGTAGGGTGATTGCCTATGCCTCGCGCCAGTTGAAGACCTATGAGAAGAACTATCCTGTCCATGATCTTGAGTTAGCAGCCATTGTTCACGCCTTGAAGATTTGGCGTCATTATTTGTATGGGGTTCATTGTGAGGTCTATACTGATCACTGGAGTCTGCAGCATCTGTTTAAGCAAAAGGATCTTAATTTGCATCAGCGGAGATGGTTAGAGCTTCTCAAGGACTATGATATCACTATTTTGTACGATCCGGGGAAGGCCAATGTGGTGGCCGATGCCTTGAGTTGCCGGGCGGAGAGTTTGGGGAGTTTAGCGTATCTCCCAGCAGCTGAGAGATTGTGATGACCCAAAATGTCATCTTTAAATTTAATAATTAATTCTGTGTTCTAAGATCTCGAAAAGCACTATTTATCATTCCTCGACTTGCTTGCGCAGTCCGCAAAATTTTCTGGAAAGTTTTTATGTGAAAAATGGATTAAAATATGAATTAGAGCTTTAAAACTCAACTAAGTTGACTTTGGTCAATATTTTGAGCAAACGGACTTGGATCAGTGTTTTGACAGTTCTGATAGGTCCGTATCGTGAATTGGGACTTGGGCGTATGCCCGAAATTAAATTCCGAGGTCCCGAGCCCAAGATATGGAATTTTGATAAAAAAATTAAAAGTTTAAGTTCAAATAGTGACCGGATGTCGAATTATGTGCAAACAAACCCGGAATAGAATTTTGATGATTCCAACAGCTCCGTATGGTGATTTTGGACTTAGGAGCGTGATCGAAATTTTATTTGGAAGTTCATAGTGGAATTAGGCTTGAAATGCCGAAAGTTAAATTTTTGGGAAGTTTGACCGAGGGGTTGACTTTTTGATATCGGGGTCGAAATCCGATTCTGAAAATTTGAGTACCTCCGTTATGTCATTTATGACTAGTGAGCAAAATTCGAGATAAATCGGACGTGATTTGATAGGTTTCAGAGTCATTTGTAGAAATTAGAAATTTCAAAGTTCATTAGGCTTGAATTTATATGTGATTTGTGTTTTAGTGTTGTTGGATGTGATTTGAAGGCTCGACTAAGTTTGTATGATGTTTTAGGACTTGTTGGTACATTTGATTGAGGTCCCGGGGGCCTCGGGTGAGTTTCGGATGGTTAACGGATCAAATTCGGACTTAGAAGAAATAGTTGAAGTTTCTGCCCTCTGCTGCTTTCGCACCTGCGGAAATCCTATTGCAGGTGCAAGCTCACAGAAACGAGCATGGAAAGCACTGATGCACAAATGGACTATGGGGCAATGGTCGCAGGTGCGAGGGAAATTCCGCACCTGCGTGAGCGCAGATGCGGAGGGACGCGGGCAGAAGCGGCCTACGAAGGAGCGCAAACAGGCGCACAGATGCGGGCAAAGGTGCAGATGCGGGACTTTTTCCGTACATGCGGTTGGCGCAGAAGCGGCCAAGTTGCCGCATATGGGAAAATCCCTGGACAGTACAAAAACAGAGGGGTTCCGAGCTTTTGCCATTTTTGGGAATTTCAAGCTCGGGTTGGGCGATTTTGAGTAAGGTTTTCATGGGAAAACTTGAGGTAAGTCCCTTGTTGTCATTTCTACTCTATAATATTGAATTATCATCAAATAATCCGACTAAATTACATGTTTTTGAGGTTTAAATTGGGAGTTGGAACTTAGGGATATGAAAATAAGATTTGAAGCTTTGAGAGTCGAGTTGGCGTCAGATTTTGATAAAATTGGTATAGTTAGACTCGTGGTTGAATAAGCTTTTGGATTTTGTAACTTTTGTCGAGTTCCGAGACGTGGCCCCCACGGGCCATTTTTGAGTTAATTTCGGATTTTTATTGAAAAATGTAGTATTTTCTTGACTGTATCGAATTAATTATGACTAGATACGAGTCGACCGAAATCGGAAAAACGAGGAAAAAGCCTACTACTTGGTTGAATTTGAGCAAGTCAAGGTAAGTGACTTGTCTAACCTTGTGTGGGGGAAATTCCCCCAAGGATTGATAATTGTAATATGTGGAAAGTCGTGTACACGAGGTGACGATTGTGTACACGAGCTAAATATGAAATATTATATTTTTAAATTGTGTAGATCACTATTGCGCATTTATTAAATTATTTTATCTTGTTATATTCTTCATCATTGATCTGAAATATATACCTTAAATTTGTTTGACCTTTTCCTGCTAATTGTTTTACCTATTTAGTTGAAACTTTGTTTCTTTTATTCTGTGCATTATTTGAAGGTTGATTTTCTTTAAATTAAATATTATTAATATGAAGTATTTGACATTTTAAACTTGATATTGAAGCAACGTATTAAAGATTTTGAAATATTATTTTCCTGAATTATTTATTCCTGAATATTTTTGTAAGATTTTCGTACTCATTGTGATGGAGCCGTGAGCTCTTTATTGTGGAAAAATATTATTGATGATTTATTTTGGCATGAGCCGTGAGCTCTTTATTGTGAAAAAATATTGTTGTTAAATTATTTTGGCAAGTTAAATTATTTGAGCACTTGAGATGCAAATTGTGATATATTGTGATATTGATACGCATGCGGTGGTATAAGGTCTGGGTATTGAAACGCGTGCGGTGAGATAAGGGTGGCTTGATACGCGTGGCTAGTAGGGGGAACTACTAGAAGTCATGCGGTTGTGATAAGGATGGCTAAAACGCGGGATGCTATTTCGGGAAAAATGTTTTCTTTCAAATAAATTATGAAGGCTCCTGCGATGAGATAAGGAAATGAGATATTGTGAATTTATTTATGATTTGGGACTACGAGGCGGTACCTCGGTAGTGCCCTTTTTGATATTGATTTATGGCTATAGTTGCCTTCGATTAATTGTTGTGATTTTTATAAAGTTGAAAGAAATTCTGTTTTGATTCCACGAGATATTATTTGTAATTATTTGGTGTCATTAAATGTGACATACTATTTGATTCATTTCCATAGTCATTTTATCTTATTAAATTGTTTAAACATTTTCCATGTCATTATCTATTCTCTAGTAGGGCCTGACCTGACCTCGTCACTACTCTACCGAGGTTAGGCTTGGCACTTATTGGGTACCGCTGTGGTGTACTCATACTACGCTTCTGCACATCTTTTTGTGCAGATCCAGGTACATCTTACCAGCCTAGACGTCAGTGAGTTACCTGCGCACGGAGACTTCGAGGTATATCTGCCAACGTCCGCAGACTCCGGAGTCCCCTTCTATCATTTTATGCTGCTTCCTTATTTTTCTTTAGACCTTGATACATAGAAACATTGAGAATAAATTTTTAGATGCTTGTGACTTATTTCTATCGGGTTTGGGGAGTTGAAATTGTTTGAATTATAGTTTATTTATTTCAGATATTTAATATTATTCCGCATTGATAGGATTACCTAGTCTTAGAGACTAGGTGTCATCACGACATCCTACCGAGGGAAGTTGGGGTCGTGACAGAGACCCTTGGCATTGGATGTTCAGGACTTAGCGGGCCAGCTTGTCAGATTGGATATTTCGGAGTCGAGTCGGGTATTGGCTTGTGTGGTCTCCGGGTCTTTTCTTTATGACCGTGTCAGGGAGCGTTAGTATGATGACCCCCACTTGCTCGCTCTTCAGAACAGGGTTCGCAAAGGTGATGCTAGGGATGTGACTATTTGTGTTGACGGCGTGTTGAGGATGCAGGGCCGGATATGTGTGCCTAATGTAGATGGGCTTCGGGAGTTGATTCTTGAGGAGGCCCACAACTCGCGGTATTCCATCCATCCGGGTGCCGTGAAGATGTACCAGGATTTGAGGCAGCACTATTGGTGGAGATGGATGAAGTAGGATATAGTTGGGTTTGTGGCTCGGTGTCTCAACTGTCAGCAGGTTAAGTATGAACATCAGAGACTGGGTGGCTTGCTTCAGAGGTTAGAGATCCCTGAATGGAAATGGGAGCGAATCACCATGGACTTCGTAGTTGGGCTCCTACGGACTTCGAGGAAGTTCGATGCTATTTGGGTGATTGTGGATCGGCTACCAAGTCCGCGCACTTCATTCCAGTTGGCACTACTTATTCTTCAGAGCGGTTGGCTGAGATTTACATCCGAGAGATTGTTCGCCTGCATGGTGTCCCAGTTTCCATCATTTCAGATAGGGCACTCAGTTTACATCGCACTTTTAGAGGTTAGTGCAGCGAGAGTTGGGTACTCAGGTTGAGTTGAGCACAGCTTTTCACCCTCAGACGGACGGGCAGTCTGAGCGCACTATTCAAATATTGGAGGACATGTTGCGTGCTTGTGTCATTGACTTTGGGGGTTCATGGGACCAGTTCTTGCCGCTCGCGGAGTTTGCATATAACAACAATTACCAGTCGAGTATTTAGATGGCTCCGTACGAGGCTTTATATGGGAGGAGGTGTAGATCTCTAGTAGGATGGTTTGAGCCAGGTGAGGCTAGGCTCTTGGGTACAAACTTGGTCTAGGATGCATTAGATAAGGCAAAATTGATTCAGGAGCGGCTTCGCACGGCGCAGTCTAGGCCGAAGAGCTACGCGGACAGGAAGGTCTGTGATGTGTATTTTATGGTTGGGGAGAAGGTTTTGCTGAAGGTATCACCCATGAAGAGTGTTATGAGGTTTAGAAAGATGGCCAAGTTGAGTCCCCGATTTATTGGGCCTTTTGAGGTGCTTCGGAGGATAGGGGAGGTGGCTTATAAGCTTGCCTTGCCACCCAGCTTGTCGAGTGTGCATCCAGTGTTTCATGTTTCCATGTTTCGAGAGTTATAGCCCTGTTTCCCCTATTCCTGCTTCCTTTTGTGCTTTTCAGCTATATTATGATATACCAGGTTAGTTGGTTCGGGTCCGGAGTAGTTTCGAAGTGGATTGAGACACTTAGTCTCTAAAGTAGAAGCTTAAGTTGGAAAAGTCAACCGGATATTGACTTATGTGTAAACGACCTAGGATTTGAATTTTGATGGTTCCGTTAGCTCTGTTAGGTGATTTTGGACTTAGGAGCGCATCCGGAATGTGATTTGGAGGTCCGTGGTAGAATTAGGCTTGAATTGGCGAAAGCTAGAATTTTGGCGATTTTGGCCTGCAGTAGAAATTTTGATATCGGGGTCGGGTTGAATTTATGGAAGTTGGAGTAGGTTCGTGGTGTCATTTCAGAACTGTGTGCAAATTTTGAGGTCATTCGGACGTGGTTTGGTTGGTTTCAGCATCGGTTGTCGAATTTGGAAGTTTAGAAGTTCTTAGGCTTGAATCCGTGCATAATCCGTATTTTTGATGTTGTTCGACGTGATTTAAAGGCTCGACTAAGTTTGTATGGTGTTTTAGGATTGGTTGGTATGTTTGGTTGAGATCCCGGGGGCCTCGGGCGTGTTTCGGATGCTCAACGGGTTATTTTTGGACTTAGGGAGTTGGCAAATTTTCTGGTGTTATTGCATACATTTTTCTTTATCGCGTTCGGAGGGAGATATTGCGATTGCGTAGGTCATCTGAGACCTCAGCTAAAATTTCTCTTTGCGTTCGCGAAGATGAAGACGCGATCACGTAAGGTTATCAGGCAGTGCACCGCGAACGTGTGGGCTAGGCCGCGTTCGCGAAGAAGAAGTGAGGCAGCAATGGAGTTTCAGTGTTACTCTTCGCGGTCGCGTGAAGACAATTGCGATCGCATAGATGTGAGCTTCTAGTGCATCGCGTTCGCATGAGGTGTTGCGCTTTCGCGTAGAGTAAATTTCTGAGGGAGCTAAGTTGTTCTTCGCGATCGCGAGGCCTTTTCCGCGATCGCAATTAAGGAAATTTGGGCAGCAGTGTTAAATTTCAAAATCGAGGGTTTGAACCCATTTTTCATATTTTGAGCTAGAGACCACGGATTTAGGCGGTTTTTGAAGGGATTTTCAGGGAGTTTATTGGGGTAAGTGTTTTTCACTTGATTTTGGTTAAATTCCATGATTATATCTTGATTTTTTATCATCTAAATTGTGATTTGGGGTGAAAATTGGTAAAAAAGTGGAAGAGTTCTTGAGATGGAATTTTGAGGTTTTGACGGGGATTTTGTTGTCAGATTTTGGTAAATTTGGTATGACTAGACTCGTGAGTAAATGAGCTTTCGGGTTTTGTGACTTTTATCGGATTTCGAGACGTGGGCATGGGGGCCGGGTTTGGGCCGATTTTGGATTTTAGCTATAATTTGGTATTTTTCTTGTGGAATTAGTTCCTTTAGCCTATATTAATGGTATTGTACTGATTGTGAATCAATTCAGAGCATTTGGAGGTTGAATCGAGAGGCAAGGGCATTGCGGAGTAGAGATTTGCTCGAATTGAGGTAAGTAACGATTGTAAATCTGGTCCTGGGGTATGAAACCCCGAAATTTTGTATCATTTTACTATTTGGAGGTGGCGCACATGCTAGGTGACCGGCGTGTGGGCGTGCACCGTTGGGGATCGTGATTTGGTCCGTCCCGTATCAACTGTAAAGTTAAATATTTTGTTGAAACTATATGACTTTTATGTGTTTTAAAAAGAATTTTTGTAAATCAGGCTGGATGCCATGTTTAGGCCTTATGCCAGTGTTGTTTGGACCCTTAGAGGTCTTTTCTTGCTATCCACTTATTATTTTTGATTAAAAATCTATACTCAGTCATGTTTATACATATTTACAGCATAACTCAGTCTCTATTACTCTATTTTGATGCATCATATAAATGTTGTTTGGGCGGAATACTTTGTTTTCTGAGAGCCCGAGAGGCTGGAGAGGTTTATGACTGAGTGAGGCCGAGGGATTGATTTGTGAGGATATTTATGGGTCAGCATGTTTGATATAGGCTGAGGGCCTCATTGATTTATGCCATGATTGGCTTGATATAGCGCTTGGGCTGAAGGAGCCCCTCCGGAGTCTGTACACATCCCCAGTGAGCGCATGTACCTACTCAGTGCGAGTGCCGAGTGTTGAGTGACTGGGAGGTATGAGTGATGGTGAGGTCTGCCCGAGGGGCTGTATACGAGTCATTATGAGGTTTGCCCGAGGGGCTGTATATGAGTGATATTGCCCAAGCGGCTGATTATGATTTCATTATTTTTGCTCACCTTTGCATTGAGCCTTTGTTTGAAAACTGTTGAAAGATGTCTTTAAATCATTTTACTGGAACTGGATTTATAAGAGCTGATTTGATTCAAACCCTGGTTTTAAAAGCATGCTATATTTTACTGATTTTCTTTTTTGGTGATATGAACTTACTTGCATTATTGCTCGTCACTACTTCTCAGTCTTTATTTACTGTTGTTACTTACTGAGTTGGCGTACTCCCGTTACTCTCTGAACGTTGTGTACAGATCCAGGTGTATCTGGATAGGATAGAGGCTGTTTTCTATTCCGGTTGCAGATTTTCTCGGGGATAGCAATGTAACTGCCTGACGATCGCAGCCCTGCTCTTCTCCCTCTTATCTTCCTTTAGTTGTATTTAGCTATTTTTCAGACTATGTTAGTCTCGATATTGTCAGACAAATTGTAGTAGATGCTCATGACTAGTGACACCCCGATGTCGGGCTTTTCTTTTCCGCACTTTTATTTTGATTTGAACTCCTTTACGAAGGTTTTTATGTTAAATAACCTTGAAATTATCTTTGAAATGAAAATATCGGTTTGTTTTGGAAATGAGTCAGCTTGCCTAGTTCCACGATAGGCACCATCACGACAGGGTTAGTTTGGGTCGTGACAGAAACCAATTACTACATGTTAAGAAAGAGGATATTGAGTGTCAAGCTTTTTCAAGAAATTACATTCAGCAGAAATTGTTCTAACACACATATAGAGGAGAAGTTTATCAAGAAAGCTTACACTAATAACTCCTACTAAAGTGTTGGAGAGATGTCACTCAAAGAGCTAATGAAGAAATTGAAGAGCATTTATCAAAAAGAGCTAATGAAGAAATTGAAGAGATGTCACTTGAAGAGCTAACGCGAAGGGAAGGCGGGCTAAGCATTTAGATTTCCCAAATTTTCCTCCAAAAAGTCAAAAATCGACCCCGGGCCCGCTTGGTCAAAATCCGAGGTTCAGACCAAAATACATTTACCCATTCACCCCGAGCTCAGATATATAATTAGTTTTGGAATCCGACCTTAATTTGAGGTCTAAATCCCAAAATTTCTGAAATCCCTAGTTTCTACCCAAAACCCCCTAATTCTACCATGAAAAATCTAGATTTTAGGTTGATAATTCATCAAATGTAATGGGTAATTGAAAGAAAATGGTTTAGAATCACTTACCAACACTTTGAGGAAGAAACCACATCTTGAAAATCGCCTCTAGTCCATTTGGTTTTTGAGAAAATGAGTTAATGGCCAATTCCCGCTTTTGGATTCTGTTAAGTACTGGGCGGCAGTGTTCATCGCGATCGCGTGAACATTGTCGCGTTCGCGAAGAGCAGCCTCTTAAGGAATTACGCGATCGCGGGACGCTTTACGCATTCGCGAAGGCTTAGCCCGCCTTCCCTTCGCGTTCATGAGGCAGGGCTCGCGTTCGCATAGAGTTTCCCACATCCCCCGCCCAGCCTAGCTAAAGCTACGCGTTCGCGTTCGACGAGTCACGTTCGCGTAGAGAAACTCCCCGCAATGCTTCGCGTTCGCGACCATGGTGTCGCGTTCGCGTAGAGTAAAATCCTCCCCAGCCCAAGTTCCTCTTCACGATCGCGAGAGTGCCTACGCGATCGGGAAGCACAACATACCAAGTACCAGATACAGTAAAAATACCAAATTTTCTAAGTCCAAAACATCCCGTAGCCTATCCGAAACTCACCCGAACCCTCGGGGCTCCAAACCAAACATGCACACAAGTCTAAAAACATCATACGAACTTGCTCGCGCAATCAAATTACCAAAAAATACCTAGAACTACGAATTTAGCACCAAATCGAATGAAATTTTCAAGAAACCTTTAAAATTTCTATCTTCACAACTGAACGTCCGAATCAGGTCAAACCAACTCCGTTTCTCACCAAATTTCACAGATAAGTCATAAATATTATTTTGGACCTATACCGGGCTCCGGAACCAAAATACAGACACGGTATCAACAAGGCCAAACATCAACCAATTCTTAAAAATAATTAATTTTCAGACTTTTAATTTTCATCAAAAATTCATAACTCGAGCTAGAGACCTCCGTATTCAATTCCGGGTATACGCCCAGGTCTCATAATTCGATACGGACCCACCAGAACCGTCAAAATACGGATTCGGGCCTGTTTACCAAAAATGTTGACTGCAGTCAACTAAAATCAACTTTTAAGGCAAAAATTCTTATTTTTATCAGTTTTTAACACATAAGTCTTCCGAGCTAGTACCCGAACTGCACACGCAAACCGAGGAGGGTAAAAATGAGATTTTTAAGGCTTAAGAGTGCAGAATCGAATTCTAAAACATAAGATGACCTTTTGGATCATCACATTCTCCGCCTCTAAAACAACCGTTCCTCCTCGAACGGACATAAAAAAGTACCCGAGCTGGTGAAAAGGTGGGGATATCTACTCCGCATATCGGACTCGGACTCCCAAGTAGCTGCCTCAATAGGCTGACCTCCCCACTGCACTCGAACTGAAGGAACTCTTTAATCTCAACTGGCGGACTTGACGGGCTAGAATAGCCACCGGTTCCTCCTCGTAAGTCAAATCCTTGTCCAACTGGACAGAGCTGAAATCTAACACATGGGACGGATCGCCGTGATACTTTCGAAGCATGGGCACATGGAGTACCGGATGAACATCTGCTAAACTAGGTGGCAACGCAAGCCTGTAAGCCACCTCTCCCACTCTCTCCAGAATCTCAAAAGGTCCGATATACCTAGGGATCAACTTGCCCTTCTTTCCAAACCTCATTACACCCTTCATGGGTGATACCCGAAGCAACACTCTCTCACCGACCATGAATGCAACATCACGAACTCTGCAGTCGGCATAACTCTTCTGCCTGGACTGAGCTGTGGGAAGTCGATCCTAAATAATCTTGACCTTATCCAAGGAATCCTGTACTAGGTTTGTGCCCAACAACCGAGCCTCTCCCGCCTCGAACCACCCAACTAGAGACCGGCACTGCCTACCATATAATGCCTCATAGGGAGCCATCTGAATGCCCGACTGGTAGTTGTTATTTTAGGCAAACTCTGCAAGGGACAAGAACTGATCCCACGATCTACCGAAGTCTATAACACATGCGTGGAGCATATCCTGCAAGATTTGAATAGTATGCTCGAATTGCCCGTCCATCTGAGGATCGAATGCTATGCTCAACTCAACCCGCGTACCTAACTCACGTTGTACTGCCCTCCAGAAGTGCGAGGTGAACTGCGTATCTCGATCAGAAATGATAGACACGGGCACACCGTGAAGACGGACGATCTCCCGAATGTAAATCTTTGCCAACCACTCCGAAGAATAGGTAACTGCCACAGGGATAAAGTGCGCTGACTTGGTCAGCCTGTCCACAATGACCCAAACTGCATCGAACTTCCTCTGAGTCTGTGAGAGTCCAACAACAAAATCCATAGTGATATGTTCCTACTTCCACTGAAGAATCTCTATCTTCTGAAGCAAACCACCAAGTCTCTAATGCTCGTACTTTATTTGCTGACAATTTAGACACCGAGCTACATATGTAACTATGTCCTTCCTCATCCTCCTCCACCAATAATGTTGCCGCAAGTCCTGATACATCTTGGCAGCGCCAGGATGAATAGAATACCGGGAATTGTGGACCTCCTCAAGAATCAGCTCACGAAGTCCATCCACATTGTGCACACAAATACGACCCTGCATTCTCAAAATTCCGTCATCTCCAACAGTAACCTGCTTGGTATCGTCGTGCCGCACTGTGTCTCTAAGGACAAGTAAATGAGGATTGCCATCCTGCATTCTCTGATGTGCTCAAACAAAGAAGACCGAGCAATTGTACAAGCTAGAACACGGCTAGGCTCAGAAATATCCAACCTCATGAACTGATTGGCCAGGTCCTGAACATCCAATGCAAGCGATCTCTCACCAACTGGAATATCAGCAAGGCTACCCATACTAGCTGACTTTCTACTCAAAGCATCGGCCACCACATTGGCCTTCCCGGGATGATACAATATGATGATATCATAGTCTTTCAATTGCTCCAACCACCTCCTCTGCCTCAAATTGTGTTCCTTCTGTTTGAACAAATAATGAAAGCTCCGATGATTTGTGAATACTTCACATGGAACGCCGTAAATAAAGTGCCTCCAAATCTTCAGCGCCTGAACAATGGCTGCCAGCTCTAGATCATGAACAGGGTAATTATTCTCGTGAACCTTCAGCTGCCGCGAAGCATATGCAATAACCTTTCCACCCTGCATCAATACCGCACCCAGACCAATACGAGATGCGTCACAATATACTGTATAAGATCCTGACCCTATGGGTAACACCAATACCGGTGCTGTAGTCAAAGCTGTCTTGAGCTTCTGGAAGCTCGCCTTACACTCGTCTGACCACCTGAATGGGGAACCCTTCTAGGTCAACTTTGTCAGCGGAGCTGCTATGGATGAAAACCCCTCCACGAATAGACGGTAATAGCCCGCCAAACCCAGGAAACTACGGATCTTTGTAGCTGATGTGGGTCTAGGCCAGTTCTGAACTGCCTCAATCTTTTTAGGATCCATCTAAATACCCTCTGCTGATACAACGTGACCCAAGAAAGCAACTAAACTCATCCAAAACCCGCATTTCGAGAACTTAGCATATAATAGGCTGCCTCTCAGAGTCTGAAGAACGATCCGAAGGTGCTGCTCATGCTCTTCTCGGATGTGGGAGTAGATCAAGATATCATTAATAAACACAATCACAAAGGAATCCATGTAGGGCTTGAACACCCGGTTCATCAAATCCATGAATGCTGCTGGGGCATTTGTTAGCCCAAATGACATCACTAGAAACTCATAATGCCCATACCGAGTCCGAAAAGCTGTCTTAGGGACATCGGATTCCCTAATCCTCAAATGATGGTAGCCAAATCCCAAATCAATCTTCGAAAACACCTAGGCACCCTGAAGCTGATCAAATAATTCATCAGTCCTCGGCAATGGATAATTGTTCTTGATGTTGACTTTTTTTAACTGACGATAATCTATACACATCCTCATCGATCAATCTTTATTCTTCACAAACAACACAGGTGCACCCCAAGGAGAGACACTAGGTCTAATGAAGCCCTTATCAAGAAAATCTTGCAACTGTTCCTTCAATTCTTTCAACTCTAGGGGGCCAAGCTGTATGGCAGAATGGAAATGGGCTGAGTGCTTAGGGACAAATCAATACAGAAATCAATATCCCTATCGGGTGGCATCCCCAATAGGTCTGCAAGAAACACCTCTAGAAACTCACGAACAACCGGCACTGAATCCATGGAAAGAACCTCCGCACTAGAATCACGGACATAAGCTAAATAAGCTAGACACCCCTTCTCTACCATATGCCGAGCCTTCACATAAGAGATAACCCTGCTGGTAAAATGGTTATCTCTGTTCACCATCTTGGCATGACCCATGCAAGGTTAAGGTCACCATCTTGGCGTGACAATCTAATATAGCATGATAGGGTGACAACCAATCCATACCCAGTATGACATCAAAATCAACCATATCAAGAAGTAAAAGATCTACACGAGTCTCAAGACTCCCAATGGTGACCACACACGAATGATAAACACAATCTACAACAATAGCATCCCCCACTGGTGTGAACATAAACACAGGAGCACTCAGAGAATCACGGGGCATAACCAAATATGAAGCAAAATAGGATGACACATTGGAGTAAGTAGACCCCGAATCAAATAGAACTGAAGCATCTTTACTACAAACTGATATAGTACATGTGATAACAGCGTCAGATGACTCAGCCTTAGGCATGGCTGGGAAAGTATAACACCGGGGCTGGGCCCTACCACCCCTAACTACCTCCCTGGGATGACCTCTAACTGGCTGGTCTCCACCTCCAATGGCCTGACCTCCACCTCTAACAGTCTGGCCTCTACCTCTGGCTGCCTTACCCCTGCCTCTGGCTGGCTGAGCATGTGGTGCAGCAACTAGTGCTGGAACCATGGCACGAGAACTCTGATACTGTGAGCTGCCTGTTACCCAAGGGCAAAATCTAGCAATGTGCCTCGGATTACCACAAGTATAACATAACCTCGGCTGTTGTGACTGCTGACCCTGAAACTGACCCTATCGACCTGAGTAACTACCCTGATAACTCTGGAGTGGAGTTGCACTAATAGAAGCTGGTGGTGCATTGTAGGCTAGCTGGTCGGAATAATGCATTTGAGGGCCACGACCACCTGAGGCACCGTGGGATGCCTGGAGTGCTGAATGAAATGGCCTAGGAGGATGGCCTCTACCAAAATTACCCCTACCTCTAGATGAGGCACCGTTGAACTCACCGGAATGACATGGTCTCTTGTCAGACCCCTAACCTCCCTGAGCAAGAACCATCTCGACACGTTTGGCGATATTGGCAGCTGCCTGAAAAGAAATCTCACCCCAGTCTCCCTAGCCATCTGCAATATGATAGGCTGAGCAAGTCCATCAATAAACCTCCCCACCCTCTCTCTCGGTGGGAAGAAGAAGAATAGCATGTCGGGCCAAATCCACAAAACAGGTCTCATACTGAGTAACAGTCATACTGCCCTACTGGAGACGCTCAAACTGACGGCGACACTTCTCTCTCAATGTGATAGACAGAAACTTGTCTAGGAAGAGCTGAGAGAACTGGTCCCAAGTAAGAGAAGGCGACCCAGCTGGTCTGGTCAGCAAATAATCTCTCCACCATTTCTTGGCGGAACCAGTCATCTGAAAGGCAGCAAAATCGACCCCATTGGTCTCCACTATACCCATGTTCCATAGAACATCGTGACAGCTGTCGAGATACTCCTGTGGATCCTATGAAGGAGCACCACAGAAGTGAACTGGGAAGAGCTTGGTAAAACTTTCCAATCTCCATAAAGCCTCAAAAGACATAGCTGGCCCATCTCTGGCCTGTGCCGCAACAACCGGCTGAACTACTCCGACTGGCTGGGCTGCTGGAGCCTGATACTGGGGAGCTATCTGCTCCGGAGTGGGAGTAGTGGGAGTCTGGGTTCCTCCCCCAACCTGAGAGATGGCTGGTGCCATGGGAAATGTGCCAGTCTGGGCCACACTCTCCATAAGGCCCACCAAACGGACCAAAGCGTCCTGAAGTACTGGGGTGGCAATGAACCCTTCCAGAACATGAGCTGGCCCGACAAGAACAGTCTGGGCTGGAACCTCCTCGTCAAGCTCTATCTGAGGCTCCACTGCTGGGGCTACTGCTCGGGCTCTAGGTTGTTCCCTGCTCCTGCCTTGGCCTCTGGCACGGACTCGGCCTCGACCTCTGCCCCACGTGTGAGCTGCCACTAGAGGCTCTCGCTGCTACTCAGCTGAGGAAGCGGTATGTGTTCTCGCCATCTGCGAGAGAATAAGAGTAGAAGAGTTCAATCAGTATTGGAAAAATAACATCGCATAACATAGAAGAATAGAAGTAAAATTTATTCCTAAACTTCATAGCCTTTGGAAGATATGTACAGACGTCGGGACCGTGATGGCGCCTAACATTTCATTTGCTAGGCAAGCCAACGTTAGAGAATCATTAAACCAAATCCTTCTTTCCATTCAGTAAATAACAATAATTAGCTAAGATAAAATATAATAAATGCAGAATAATATAAAAACTGTATTAATTACTACCACCCGAATCGGGAGTCACAATTCACGAGCATTCTAAAATTTACTATATATAATAGTTTGAAAGAAATACAACTATTTGAATGAAAGAAACAGTAAAACGGAGGATAGACGGGGACTTCAAGGTCTGTGAACACCGACAGATCTACCTTGAGTCTCCGGATAGCGGGTCCAATAGCTAAAATCTTGATCAACCCGAGTCGGTACCAAAATCTGCACAGAAAGTGTAGAGTGCAGTATCAGTACAAGCGACACCATGTATTGGTAAGTGCGAGCCTAACCTCGATGAAGTAGTGACACGGCTAAGGCAAGGCAGCTACAAATCAACCTGTACAATTTAACAGTGCATATACAAATAACAGTAATGAAGAGCTAGATAAGAATTATCGGGAGGGGGAAACATGCTGGTGGAAATACGAAATAAAGAGCTACAACAGAATGAGAACTGGAACAACCAATATGTTATGAATCAACAGGAGCACGAATACAGTAAAGGAAAAATGCACGGCATCACCCTTCGTGATTTTACTCTCAATCTCACCATAAAATCAATACGAATGGCACGGCATCACCCTTCATGCATTAACTCTCATATCATGGCATGACATCACCCTTCATGCTTTTACACTCACAATATGGCACGACATCACCCTTCGTGCATTAGCACTCACAATATGGCACGGCATCACCCTTCGTGCATTAACACTCACAACATGGCACGACATTACCCTTCGTGCATTAACACTCACAATATGGCACGACATCACCCTTCGTGCATTAACACTCACAATATGGCACGGCATCACCCTTCGTGCATTAACACTCTCCCTTACCATAATGCAATGCATAAATAACAACAGGGAGATAGAATAATAAGTGCAAGCCTTACTTCAACATTTGGTTCCACAATATCAATCTCAGCTTTGAAATAAATACTCAATTATCACCAGAGAATCCGTAAACATGATAACAACGATCAATTTAACAACACTAGTCTAAACACATAATAATTAGGCGTAGGAAAGAGACAATAAAGGGAAAACAGGAGAAAACAGGGGAAACAGGTAATTGGCGGAGCATAAGTACTCGCCACCTCACATATACGCCGCTCACATGAATTTCACGTAAAACATAATCTGAGGTTCCTAATTCCCTCAAGTAAGGGTTAGACACAACACTTACCTCGCTCTGAAGGCCACTTAATACTCAATCACAACTTTTCCTCTAGAATTCACCTCCAAACCACTCGTATCTATTCAAAAATGACTCAATAACATCAAATATTGCTAAGGGAATTAATTACATTGCATAAATTTAGATTTCCCGAATTTTCCTCCAAAACGTCAAAAATCGACACCGGGCCTACTTGGTCAAAACCCGAGATTCAGACCAAAGTACATTTACCCATTCACCCCCGAGCCCGGATATATAATTGGTTTTGGAATACGACCTCAATTTGAGGTCTAAATCCCCAAATTTCTGAAATCCCTAGTTTCTATCCAAAACCCCTAATTATACCATGAAAACTCTAAATTTTAGGTTGATAATTGATAAAATGTAATGGGTAATTGAAAGAAAATGGTTTAGAATCACTTACCAACACTTTGGGGAAGAAAACACCTCTTAAAATCGTCTCTAGCCCATTTGGTTTTTGAGAAAATGAGGTAATGGCCAATTTCCGTTTTTGGATTCTGTTAAGTGCTGGGCGACAATGTTCGTCGCGATCACGTGAACACTATCGCGTTCGTGAAGAGTATCCTCCTAAGGACTTACGCGATCTCAGGAGGCTTTACGCGTTCGCGAAGGCTTAGCCTGCCTTCCCTTTGCATTCGCGAGATAGGGCTCGCATTCGCATAGAGTTTCCCAGGCCCCCTGCCCAGCCTAGATAAAGCTACGCATTCACGTTCGACGGGTCGCATTCGCTTAGGGCAACTCCCCCAATGCTCCGTGTTCGCGATCATGGTCTCGCATTCGCATAGAGTAAAATCCTCCCCAGCCCAGGTTCCCCTTTGCGATCACGAGAGTGCCTACGCGATCGCGAAGAACAACATACCAGATACCAGATACAATAAAAATACAAGATTTTCTAAGTCCAAAACATCCCGTAGCCTATCCGAAACTCACCCGAGCCCTCGGGTGTGATGACCCAAAATGTCATCTTTAAATTTAATAATTAATTCTGTGTTCTAAGATCATGAAAAGCGCTATTCATCATTCCTCGACTTGCGTGCGCTGTCTGTACAATTTTCCAAAACATTTTTATGTGAAAATGGATTAAAATGTGAAATAGAGCCTTAAAATTTAACTGAGTTGACTTTGGTCAACATTTTGAGCAAACGGATCCGGATAAATGTTTTGACAGTTCCGGTAGGTCAGTATCGTGATTTGGGACTTAGGTATATGCCCGAAATTTAATTTGGAGGTCCCTAGCTCAAGTTATTACCATTTAACGGAAACTAGGAATTTAAAGGCTAAAGTTTTTCAATTTTGACCACGAAGTTGACTTTTTGATATCAGGACCGGAATCCGATTCTGAAAATTTGGAATAGCTCCGTTATGTCATTTAGGACTTGTGTGCCAAATTTGAAGTCATTTAATATGTTTTGGCACGAGATTTGCAAAAGTTTAAAACTCAAAGTCCGAATCGAGGTATGAATTGTAATTTCAGCGTTGTTTGACGTGATACGAGACCCCGACTAAGTCCGTATTATGTTATGGGACTTGTTGGTATATTCGTACGGGGTCCCGAGTACCCCGAGAGTGATACAGATTGAAATCGGATCAAAATTTGGACTTAAGAAAAAATCTGAAATTTGGCCTTCTGGTGTAATCGCACCTGCGGTTTTTTGACCGCAGGTGCGAGCTTGCAGAAGCGAGCCTTCCATCACAGATGCAACCAGGCGTGGCTAGGATTTGATCGCAGAAGCGTGTCCGCAGATGCGCACAAAATCACGCAGAAGCGGAGGCTGGGCAAGTGAGGTTCGCAGAAGCGAAACTTCTTCCACAAAAGTGGATGCACAAATGCGAGCCCAAGCACCGCAGATGCGAAAATGCCTGGGCAGTGTATAAATCGAAGAGTCCGAGATTTTTCTTATTTTTAGACATTTCAAGCACGTATTAAGACGATTCTTGTACGATTTTCACGGGAAAACATTGGGGTAAGTGTTCCTTATCCTATATTGATTTTATTTTATAATTTCATACTCATTTATATCATGAATCCGTGAAATTTTGGGAGAAAAATCAGATTTTTATAAAATCATCCAAAAATGAAATATTAAGATTTGAAGGTCCGTTTGACATTGGGATTTGATAATTTTTATATGGCTGGACTCGTCTCGGAATGGGTGTTTGGATTTCGTAAGTTTTTCTGAGATTTGAGAAGTGGGCCCCACTATCAATTTTTAAAGTGAATTTCAGATTTTATCCGGAAAATTAGTAAATTTATATGGAATTAATTCCTATGATTCGTATTGAGAATATCTAATTGTTTGTGAATAGATTTAAAGCTTTTGGAGTCAAATTTAAATGGAAAAGATGTGGTCGAGTAATTGATTGAAATTGCAAAGAGAGGTAAGTGTAGTGATTAACCTTGACTTGGGGGAATAGAACCCTTAAATTATTTGTCATGTGAAATGCATGTGAACGACGTATAGGTGAGGTGATGAGTGTCTATACATCGTCAAATTAATTATTTGCATAATTATTTGAAAATCATAAATTGTTCTAAGACACGAATTAATTGTTATAATAATTATTTCTCTCTTATTCTTTGTCAAATATTAATTCTTGAATTCCTGCAATAATTGTTACATGCTATTTGATTTATGTGTCTTAATTGTTATTTGACATTTAGCATACTAAATATTAAACTGCCTATTTTCTCCACGATTTTCACAATTTATTGCTAAATGCCATTGTTTGTTCATAAATAAATTATAATTATTGTGTGCCTTAATGAGTTAATAGTTTCTCATTGGATGTGGTATTTATTGGAGTAATTTTTATTATATTTATGAGTTGTTTAAAGTTGTATTGGGGGAACGGGTTGCACGCCGCAACAGAAGTGAAAGTAAATATATGTATATTGGGGGATCAGATTGCACACCGCAATAGACTTATTAAAAGTCTATATTGGGGGATCGGATTGCACGCCGCAACAGACTTATTAAAAAGTCCATATATTGGGGGATCAGATTGCATGACGCAACAGACTTATTTAAAAGTCTATATTGGGGGATCGGATTGCACGCCGCAACAGACTTATAAAAAAGTTCATATATTGAGGGATCGGATTGCACGCCGCAACAAACTTATTTAAAAGTCTATATATATACTTGATTAAAATAAATATATTGGAGGGTTGAAAATGAATATATTGTGGGAACGGATTGCACGCTGCAACGGAAATTGGTTGAAATAATAATTGGTTATGACTGATGAGTTGGCTTCAACTATTAAAAATGAGTTACCTAATTTATTTCTATTATTGTTGTTGTTACTATTATTGCGAACAGTTAATGTAAGTGACCTGCCTTAGTCTCATTACTACTTCGTCTAGGTTAGGCTCAGCACTTACCAGTACATGGGGTCGGTTGTACTGATACTACACTCTGCACTTCTTGTGCAGATTTCGGAGTTGGTCTCAGCGACGTACCATAGACTTACTAGGATTTCAGCTACCAGAGGAGACTTGAGGTATAACTGCACGGCGTCCGCAGTTCTGAAGTCCTTGTCTACTTTACTTTAGCTGTGTGTTTGTTTCCAGAAAGCTTTATTTTATTTAGATCTTTATTTGTATTATTTTAGAAGCTCATGCACTTGTGACACCAATTCTGGGATGGTATTTAGACACCGTTATTTTTATGGATTATTCACTACATTTCAGACTTTACTTCCATATTTGTTTCTTTGTTATTAATAAATTTAAAAATTATTTTAAAATGGCTAATATTATTCTAACATTGGCTTGCCTAGCAAGTGAAATGTTAGGCGTCATCACAGTCCGAAGGTGGGAATTTTTGGTCGTGACAATTGGTATCAGAGCACTAGGTTACATAGGTCTCACGAGTCACGAGAAAGCTTAGTAGAGTCTGAAAGATCGGTACAGAGACGTCTGTACTTATCTCTCAGAGGCTATGAAGTTTAGGAACAATATTACTTCTTTCTTATTCTATCATGCGATTTTATTCTATCATCGATGATTGAACCATTCTATTCTTATTTTCTCACAGATGGTGAGGACACGTAATACATCTACTGATGGATAGGGACCTTAGAGCCTCTGATGGCAACTATGGCCAGGGGTAGAGGTTGAGGCCGAGGTCGTGCTAGAGGCCGAGGCAGAGGCAGAGGTAGAGCTCAGTCCAGAGCTCGAGCAACCGTAATTGTTGTAGAACCTCAGGTGGATCTTCAAGAGGAGGTTCCAGTTCAGAATGTACCAGTTGGACCAGTTCAGGTCCCGGAAGGATTCATAGCCACTCTAGTGCTTCAGGACACTCTAGTCCGTTTGGTGAGTCTTATGGAGGGCATGGCCCAGAATGGTACATTTCCAGTGGCACTAGTCGTCTCACAGGCCAGGGGAGGAGCACAAACTCCCACTACTCCCGCTCCGGAGTAGATGGCTCCCCAAAATCAGGCTCCAGCTGCCCCGCCAGTTGGAGTAGTTCAGCTAGTTGTTGCGGCACAGACCGGTGATAGACCCGCCATGTCTTTTGAGGCCTTATTGAGACTGGATAAGTTTACCAAGCTCTTTCCAGTTTACTTCAGTGGTACACCTTCTGAGGACCCACAGGATTATCTTGATCGCTGTGATGAGGTGCTGTAGAACATGAGTATAGTTGAGACCAGTGGGGTTGATTTTGCTGTATTTCAGATGACGGGTTTTGCCAGGAGGTGGTGGAGAGATTATACATTGACTAGACCAGTTGGATCGCCTGTACTTACCTGAGAGTAGTTCTCTCAGCTATTTCTGGAGAACTTCCTTCCTATCACACTGAGAGAGGATTACCGCAAGCAATTTGAGCGTTTACAGCAGGGCAGTATCACTGTTACTCAGTATGAGTCCCGTTTTGTGGATTTAGCCCATCATGCTCTCTTTTTATTACCTATTGAGGGAGAGAGAGTGAGGAGGTTTATTGAGGGACTCACTCACCCTATCAGGCTTCAGATGGCCAAGGAGACCGGAAGTGAGATTTCTTTTCAGGCAGCTGCTAATGTCGCGAGGAGGATCGAGATGGTTCTTACACAGAAGAGAGGGCAGAGGTCTGATAAGAGGCCTTATCAGTTTGATGGTTTCAGTGCTGCCTCGTCTGGAGGCAGGGGTAATTTTGTTAGGGGTCATCCTCCCAGACCATTTCATTCACCACTTCATGCATCTCCCGGTGCTTCAGGGAGTCACAGTCCTATTATGCCTTACTATGTGCAGCCAGCATTTAGTGCACATTCAGCTCCTATCAGTGCACCACCACTCCGGAGTTACTACAGCGGTTATCCGGCCTATTTGAGTCAGCTTCAGCTTCAGTAGCCACGACATCAGGATGGGTGTTATGAGTGTGGGAACATTGGTCACATTAGGAAGTATTGCCCTAGGTTGACGAGTAACAGATCTCGGCAGGATTCTCGTGCCATCATACCGGCACCGGTTGCTTCACCGCCTGCTCAGCCAGCTAGAGGTAGGAGTCAGACAGCTAGTGGTGGAGGTCATGCCATTAGAGTTGGAGGTCAGGCCATTAGAGGTGGAAGTCAGACCGTTAGAGGTGGAGGCCAGCCAGTTAGAGGCTGTCCCAGAGACACAGTTTAGAGTGGTGGGGCCCAGCCCCGATTTTATGCTTTTCTAGCTAGGCGTGAGGCCGAGTCATCTGATGCTGTGATCACAGGTATTATTCCAGTTTGCCATAGAGATGCTTCAGTTTTATTTGACCCAGGATCTACTTATTCCTATATGTCCTCCTATTTTGCTTCATATTTGGTTGTGCCTTGTGATTCTCTGAGGGCATCTGTGTGTGTATTTACACCGGTAGGAGAATCTGTTGTAGTAGATCATATCTATCGTTCATGTGTGGTTACTATTGGTAGTCTTGAGACTAGTGTGGATCTTCTACTTCTTAATATGGTAGATTTTGATGTCATCTTGAGTATGGATTGGCTGTCACCTTATCATGCTATATTGGATTGCCATGCCAAGACAGTGACCCTATCCATGCCGGGGTTACCTCAGTTAGAGTGGAAAGGAACTCCTGGTCATTTTGCCAGCAGGATTATTTCTTATATGAAAGCTCGGCGTATGATAGAGAAATGGTGTCTAGCCTATTTGGCTTATATTCACGATCCCAGTGCGAATATTCCTTCTATGGAATCAGTACCAGTTGTTCATGATTTTCTAGAAGTATTTCCTGCAAATTTTCCAAGGATGCCACCCGATAGAGATATTGACTTTTGTATTGATTTAGCTCCGGGCACTCAGCCCATTTCTATCCCACCATACAGTATGGCCCAGCCGGAGTTGAAAGAATTGAAGGAGTAGTTACAAGACCTGCTTGATCAGGGATTCATTAGACCCAGTGTCTCGCCCTAAGGTGCCCCAGTATTATTTGTTAAGAAGAAAGATGGTTCAATGCGAATGTGTATAGATTATCGGCAGTTGAACAAAGCTACTATTAAGAATAAATATCCGCTGCCAAGAATTAATGACTTATTTGATCAGGTTTAGGGTGCCAATGCATTTTTGAAGATCGATTTGAGGTCTGGTTACCATCAGTTGAAGATTAGGGCACCTGATGTCTCTAAAACATCTTTACGGACTCGGTATGGGCATTACAAATTCCTAGTGATGTCATTTGGGTTGACAAATGCCCCAGCAACATTTATGGATTTGATGAATCGGGTGTTTAAGCCCTATTTGGATTCTTTTGTAGTTGTATTCATTGATGATATCTTGATTTACTCCAACAGTCGAGAGGAGCATGAGCAACATCTTCGGAGTGTGCTTCATACTTTGAAGAATAATCAGTTATATGCCAAATTTTCAAAATGTGAGTTTTGGTTAGACTCAGTTGCCTTTTTGGGGCATGTTGTATCGACAGAAGGCATAAAGGTGGATCTTAAGAAGATAGAGGCTGTTCAGAATTGGGCTAGACCTACTTCAGTTATAGAGATCCGGAGTTTCCTGGGTTTAGCAAGTTACTATCGTCGGTTCGTGGAAGGGTCTTCATCTATAGCAAGCCCATTGACCAGACTGGCCCAAAAAGGTATCCCATTCAGATGGTCAGCCGAGTGTGAGTTAAGCTTTCAGAAGCTTAAGACTGCTTTGACTATGGCGCTAGTGTTGGTATTACCCATAGGTTCAGGATGATATACGGTATATTGTGACGCATCTCACATTGGGCTTGGTGCAGTATTAATGCAAGATGGTAAGTTGATTGTATATGCGTCGCGGCAGTTGAAAGTTCACGAGAAGAATTATCCTGTTCATGACTAAGAACTGGAAGCCATTGTTCATGCGCTGAAGATTTGGAGGCATTACCTCTACGGTGTCTCGTTTGAGGTATTTACTGATCATCGTAGCCTTCAGTATCTGTTCAAACAAAAAGATCTTAATTTGAGGCAGAGAAGATGGTTGGAGTTGTTGAAAGACTATGATATCACCATTTTGTATCACCCCAGAAAGGCCAATGTGGTGGCCAATGCCTTGAGTAGAAAGGCTGTGAGTATAGGCAGTCTTGCGTATATTCCGGTTGGTAAGAGACCGTTAGCTGCAGATGTTCAGACTTTGGCTAATCAGTTCGTGAGGTTAGATATTTCGGAACCCAGTCGGGTTCTAGCTTGCACAGTCGCTCGATCTTCTTTATATGAGTGCATCAGAGAGCGACAGCACGATGATCTTTGTTTACTTGTCCTTAAGGACATGGTGTGACACGGTGATGCCAAACAAGTTGCTGTGGGGGAAGATGGAGTTCTGCGAATACAGGGTCGTATTTTTGTGCCTAATGTGGATGGGCTTCATACATTAATTCTGGAAGAGGCCCACACTTCCAGGTATTCTATTCATCCATTTACCACCAAAATGTATCAAGATTTGCCGCAACATTATTGGTGGAGGAGAATGAAGAAGGATATAGTTGCATATGTAGCTCGGTGTTTGAATTGTTAGCAAGTTAAGTACGAGTATCAGAGACCTGGTGGTTTGCTTCAGAAGTTAGAAATTCCTGAGTGGAAGTGGAAGCGTATCACTATGGATTTTGTTGTTGGGCTCCCACGAACTCAGAAAATATTTGACGCAGTTTGGGTCATTGTGGATAGGTTGACCAAGTCGGCACATTTCATTCCAGATGCAGTTACCTATTCTTCAGAGCGGTTAGCTAAAATTTACATTCGTGAGACTGTCCGCCTTCACGGTGTGCCCGTGTCTATTATTTCAGATCGAGGTACGCAGTTTACCTCACACTTTTGGAGGGCTGTACAATGTGAGTTAGGCACACGGGTTGAGTTGAGTACATCGTTTCATCCACAGACAGACGGACAGTCAGAGCGCACTATTTAGATATTGGAAGATATGTTTCGCGCTTGTGTTATAGACTTTGGAGGTTCTTGGGATCAGTTCTTGCCACTTGCAGAGTTTGCTTATAATAATAGCTACCAGTCGAGCATTCAGATGGCTCCATATAAGGCATTGTACGGAAGGCGATGCCGTTCGCCAGTTGGCTGGTTCGAACCGGGAGAGGCTCGGTTGTTGGGTACCAATTTGGTACAGGATGCCTTAGATAAGGTCAAGGTTATTCAAGAATGACTTCGCACAGCTCAATCTAGGCAAAAGAGTTATGCCAACCGTAAAGTTCGTAATATTGCATTCATGGTTGGAGAAAGAATATTGCTCTGGGTTTCACCTATGAAAGGTGTAATGAGGTTCGAAAAGAAGGGCAAGTTTAGCCCTAGGTATATTGGACCCTTTGAAATTCTTGAAAGGGTGGGTGAAGTAGCCTACAGGCTTGCACTACCACCTAGTTTATCAGCGGTTCATCCGGTGTTTCATGTGTCTATGCTTTAGAAATATCATGGTGATTCGTCCCATGTGTTAGATTTCAGCTCAGTCTAATTGGACAAAGATTTGACTTATGAGGAGGAGCCGGTAGCTATTCTAGCCCGGCAGGTCCGACAGTTGAGATCTAAGAGTTATCCTTCAGTTCGAGTGCACTGGAGAGGTCAGCTGGTAGAGGCATCTACCTAGGAGTCCGAGTCGGACATGCGGAGTAAATATCCACACTTATTCACTAGCTCAGGTACTTTTTCTAACTTCGTTCGAGGACGAACGTTTGTTTTAGAGTGGAGAATGTGATGACCCAAAATGTCATCTTTAAATTTAATAATTAATTTTGTGTTCTATGACCTCGGAAAGCACTATTCATCATTCCTCAACATGCGTGCGTAGTCCATATAATTTTTTGAAAAGTTTTTATGTGAAAAATGGATTAAAATGTAAAATAGAGCCTTAAAATTTAACTGAGTTGACTTTGGTCAATATTTTGAGAAAACGAATCCGGATCAGTGTTTTGATAGTTCCGGTAGGTCCATATCGTGATTTAGGACTTCGGCATATGCCCGGAATTTAATTTGGAGGTCCCTAGCTTAAGTTAAGACCATTTAACGGAAACTAGGAATTTAAAGGCTAAAGATTTTCCAGTTTGACCACGGAATTGACTTTTTGATATCGAGGCTGGAATCTGATTTTGGAAATTTGGAATAGCTCTGTTATGTCATTTAGGACTTGTGTGCCAAATTTGAAGTCATTCCGGATTCATTTAATATGTTTTGGCACGAGATTTGCAAATTGAAAAGTTTAAAACTCAAAGTTCGAATCGAGGTGTGAATTGTAATTTCAGCGTTATTTGACATGATACAAGACCTCGACTAAGTCCGTATTATATTATGAGACTTGTTGGTATATTCGTACGGGGTCCCGAGTACCCCGAGATTGATACGGATTGAAATCGGATCAAAATTTGGACTTCAGGAAAAATATGAAATTTGGCCTTATGGTGTAATCGCACCTTGTAATGACCCGGCCGGTCGTTTTGACTATTGCAATCTCGTTCACCATTTACTGCTCAAATTATGATTTATGGTTGTTATTTGGCTTGCCGGGGTAATTGGTTCGGGTCCGGTGATATTTTGGAATGATTTGGAATACTTAGTTCTAAGGTTTAGAATATAAGTTAAAAAGATTGGCCGGATGTTGACTTATGTGTAACGACCCCAGAGAATTTTTGCTAAGAAAATTAAGGTTTTGTGGTGACGAGGTAGGTCAATATAGTGGCCGATGCCTTGAGTCGTAAGGCGGAGAGTTTGGGCAGCTTAACATACTTATCGGTGGCAGAGAGGCCTTTAGCATTGGATGTTCAGGCCTTGGCCACCCAGTTTGTTAGATTGGATATTTCCGAGCCGAATTAAGTTTTGGCTCGTGTGGTTTCTCGGTCTTCTCTATATGATCGCATCATAGAGCGCCAGTATGATGATCCACATTTGCTTGTTCTTAAGGACACGGTTCAACACGGTGATGCCAAGGAAGTCACTATTGGAGATGATAATATATTACAGATGCAGGGCAGGCTATGTCTGCCTAATGTAGATGGTTTGCGTGAGCTGATTCTCTAGGAAGCTCACAGTTCGTGGTACTGTATTCATCCAGGCGCTGCAAAGATGTATCAGGATTTGAGGCAGCACTATTGGTGGAGGCGAATGAAGAAAGATATAGTTGGGTTTGTAGCTCGGTGTCTAAATTGTCAACAGGTAAAGTATGAACATCAGAGGCCCGGAGGATTGCTTCAGATACTTGAAATTTCGGAGTGGAAATGGGAGCGTATTACCATGGATTTCGTAGTTGGGCTCCCACGGACTTTGAGAAAGTTTGATGCTGTTTGGGTGATAGTAGATCGGTTGACCAAATCTGCGCATTTTATTCCAGTTGGTACTAATTATTCTTCGGAGCGGTTGGCTGGGATTTATATTCGTGAGATTGTTCGCCTACACGGTGTACCAGTGTCCATCATATCGGATCGGGGCACACAATTTATATCACATTTTTGGAGAGCAGTGCTGCAAGAATTGGGCAGACAGGTTCAGTTGAGTACAACATTTCATCCTCAGAAGGACGGACAGTCCTAGCGTACCACTCATATATTGGAGGATATGCTACGCGCTTGTATCATTGATTTTGGGGGTTCTTGGGATCAATTTCTGCCACTCGTAGAGTTTGGCTACAATAACAGCTATCAGTCGAGTATTCAGATGGATCCGTATGAGGCTTTGTATGGGAGACGGTGCCGGTCTCCGGTGGGTTGGTTTGAGCCGGGTGAGGCTAGGCTATTGGGTACTGACTTCGTTCAGGATGCTTTAGAGAAGGTCAAAGTGATTCAGGAACGGTTTCGCACAGCGCAGTCTAGACAGAGGAGTTATTCCGACAGGAAGGTTTGTGATGTTGTTTACATGGTTGGGGAGAAGGTTCTGCTCAAGATTTCACCCATGAAGGGTGTGTTGAGGTTCGGGAAGAAGGGCAATTTGAGCACTCGGTATATTGGGCCTTTTGAGATACTTAAGAAAATTGGAGAAGTGGCGTATGAACTTGCTTTGCCACCTAGTATATCAGGTGTTCATCCAGTGTTCCATGTTAGCATGCTCCGAAAGTATGCCGGGGATCCGTCTCTTATTTTGGATTTTAGTACAGTACAAATGGACGGTAATTTGACCTATGATGTGGAGCCGGTGGCTATTTTAGACCGGCAGGTTCAGAAATTGAGATCGAAGAACATAGCTTCAGTGAAAGTGCAGTGGAGAGGACAGCCAGTCGGATTAGCTACTTGGGATATTGAGCAGGAGATGCGGAGCAAATATTCACACCTATTTGAGACTCCAGGTATGATTCTAAGCGAGTTCGAGGACGAACATTTGTTTAAGACGGGGAGAATATAATGACCTGGCCGGTCGTTTTGACTATTGCAATCCCGTTCCCCCATTTACTGCTCAAATTATGATTTACGGTTGTTATTTGGCTTGCCGGGGTAATTGGTTTGGGTCTGGTGAGGTTTTGGAATGATTTGGAACACTTAGTTCCAAGGTTTAGAATTTAAGTTGAAAAGGTTGGCCGGATGATGACTTATGTGTAACGACCCGGGAGAATTTTTGCTAAGGAAATAAAGGTTTTGTGGTGCCGAGTTAGGTCAGTTAGTACAAAGGTTATAGAACAATGCACCGATGTGTAAAGGAACGGCGAGAATTTTTACAAGCTCGTCGCAGCTCAGACCTTTTGGGTTGAACAATGCACCGATGTGTAAAAACTTTTTTTTACCGGAAAAAGGGTCATTTTTGCGACCACTATGTAGTCGCAGAATCATTCTGCGGACCGCATAATGGTCGCAAAATGGATCAGGAGAGGGGAAAGATTTGAGGAAAATCTACGGTGCGTTATGTGACCGCAGACCTGTTTTGCGTTGCATTATGCGGCCGCTGAACAGGTATGCGGGCCGCATAATGACCGCAAACCGGGTCAGTCACGCCCAGTTTTGGAGGCCAAATTATGCGGACCGCATATGTGTTATGCGATCGCATATCTGCGTCGGAGCTTCCATTCTTTCTAATTTTTGACCCGACCCAACTTCGATTTATAGCCCTTGAAGCTCATTTTTGAGCCAAAAATCTGACATTTTAGAGAGAGGTGAGAGTATTTTAGAGAGAGAAAGTGAAGACTTAGTCATTTATCAATCAATTCTTGTTCAAGGGTTGAAGATTTCACAAGGATCTTGCTAGGGCTTCAAAGAGGTAAGAATATCTTTCCCTAATTCTTCAATTTCGGGTTTGGGGTAAAGATGGGTAATTAAAAGTTTGATTCTTGGGTGTTAGAGTATTGTTTATACATACACATACCAATAAGGTTTATGGAAGGATTATTGAGTTCAAATGGGTAAAGATTGGGTTGAAGATGGTAGAAATCTTCAAAGACTTTAATTGAAGATTTGAGGGTCGAAGTGATGTCAGAATTTGATGAAATTTGTATGGTTGGACTCGTGGTTGGATATGGGCATTCATATTTTGTAACTTTTGTTGGGTTCATAGACATGGGCTCCACGGGTAATTTTTGAGTTAATTTCGAATTTTATTGGAAATATTAGTATTTCCTTATGGAATTAATTACAATAATTGGTATTGACTGAATCGAATGAATTGTAGCTAGATACGAGGCTTTTGAAG
Source organism: Nicotiana tabacum (assembly GCF_000715075.1). Lineage (NCBI taxonomy): Eukaryota > Viridiplantae > Streptophyta > Magnoliopsida > Solanales > Solanaceae > Nicotiana > Nicotiana tabacum. The sequence goes on from NC_134103.1 coordinate 71,918,305, forward strand.
ACCAATTCTCGTGGCAAGGGCGTAGCGGAATAAAGAATTACACAGTTTGAGGTAAGTAATAGTTTTAAATATGATCCTGAGGGTATGAAACACAGGAATTTTGTGTCATGTGAATATTTTGGAGGTGACGCACATTCTAGGTGACGGGCATGTGGGCGTGCACCGAGGGGATTGTGACTTGGTCCGTCCCGTGGAAACTGTATAGTTGAATAATTTATTGTTAGCTATATGCTCTCTATGTGTTGAAGAAATTTGATTGTAAATCATGTTAGGAATCATACTTAGGCTATGTGATAGTACTGTTGGGACCCGCAGAGATCGCGTACTTGTTGAATTATTTGCTAATTGATGTCTTGTACTCAGTCATTATTTTTCTTGCGTATCATACCTCAGTCTTTCTTGATATTTGTTGATACACTATGTTATCTTTGTTTGGGCTGATCTTTGTGATTTCTGAGAGCTCGAGAGGCTGGAGAGGTTAAGGACTGAGTAAGGCCGTTGGCATATCGGTGAGGTAAGAATATTATGGCACGTGAGTTGTCCATGCAGGATATTATAGCACGTGAGTTGTCCATGCGGATTATGGATCTTGGACTATAGGAGCCCCTCCAGAGTCTGTACACCCGCAGTGAGCGCGGGTACCCATCGCGTGTGAGTGCTGAGGGCTGAGAGCCGAGCGGTTGAGCTGTTGTGATGAGTTGAGTGACTGTTGCCCTGAGAGGTTGTACTTGCTTTACATTTGTTGTTGCACTTAGTTTCTATCTGTCATTGTTGTGAAATTCTATAAAGGATTTTATAATCGGATTACATGAACTTGAATTGTATAAAGTTGATTTGACTTAAACTGCTGAATTTGAAAGCATGTCTATTCTTTATTGGAATTACTGGAAGTGAACTATAACTGTGAAGCTCGTCACTATCTTCAATTTCTTATTTATTATTGTTACTTGCTGAGTTGGTTGTACTCATACTACACCCTGCATTTCGTGTGCAGATCCATGTGCTTCTAGACATAGCAGGTGTTGATATTTTCGCACAGTAAATTTTCTGGAGATTCAGAGGTAGCTGCCGTGTTTCGCAGACCTTGTCTCTCTTTTCCTATCTCCTTGTTTATTGTATTTGGTCTTAGACTATTATAGACCGTATTTTCCAGACTTGTATTCATATTAGATGCTCATGTACTCAGTGATACCAGGTTTTGGGGAGTGTTCGTATCAGTATTTGTGAGATTTTGTTTTGTATTTAAATATTGTATTTTCAAACTTAAGAGAAATTGTGGTTTATTGAGATTTTCGGCTTGCCTAGTATCGAGATACGCGTCATCACGACAGGTAGAGATTTTGGGTCGTGACACACCTATGGTTTTTTGACCGCAGGTGCAAGCTCTCAGAAGCGAGCCTTCCATCGCAGATGCGTCCAGGCGTGGCTGGGCTTCGATCGCAGAAGCGGACAGCTCCTCACAGAAGCGTGTCCGCAGATGCACACAAAATCACGTAGAAGCGGAGGCTGGGCAAATGAGGTTCGCAGAAGCGAAACTTCTTCCGCAAAAGCATATGTGCAGGTGCGAGCCCAGGCACTGCAGGTGCGAAAATGCCTAGGCAGTGTATAAATCGAAGAGTCCGAGATTTTTCTCATTTTTAGACATTTCAAGCACGGATTAAGGCGATTCTTGGGCGATTTTCACGGGAAAACATTGGGGTAAGTGTTCCTTATCCTATATTGATTATATTTCATGATTCCATGCTCATTTATATCACGAATCCGTGAAATTTTTGGAGAAAAATCAGATTTTTATAAAATCATCCAAAAACAAAAATTTATGATTTGAAGGTCCATTTGACATCGGAATTTGATAATTTTTGTATAGTTGGACTCGTCTCGGAATGGGTGTTCGGATTTCGTAAGCTTTTTTCGAGATTTGAGATGTGGGCCCCACTGTCAATTTTTAAAGTGAATTTCAGATTTTTTCCGGAAAATTAGTAAATTCATATGGAATTAATTCCTATGATTCGTATTGAGTATATCGAATTATTTGTGAATAAATTTGAAGCTTTTGGAGTCAAATTTAAAAGGAAAAATTGTGGTCGAGTAATTGATTGAAATTGCAAAGCGAGGTAAGTGTCGTGGTTAACCATGACTTGAGGGAATAGAACCCTTAAATTATTTGTCATGTGAAATGCATGTGAACGACGTATAGGCGAGGTGACGAGTGTCTATACGTCGTCAAATTAATTATTTGCATAATTATTTGAAAATCATAAATTGTTCTAAGATACGAAATTAATTATTATAATAATTATTTCTCTCCTATTCTTTGTCAAATATTAATTTTTGAATTCCCGCAATATTGGTTACATGCTATTTGATTTATATGTCTTAATTGTTATTTGACATTTAGCATACTAAATATTAAACTGCCTATTTTCTTGTCACGACCCAAAATTTCCCACCGACGGGACCATGATGGCGCCTAACATTTCACTTGCCAGGCAAGCCAACGTTGGAGAATCATTAAACCAATTCCTTATTTCTATTCAGTAAATAACAATAATTAACTAAGATGAAATATAATAAGTGCGGAATATCATAAAATATCCTCACGCGACCGCGAAGAGTAACACTCAAACTCCAATGCTGCCTCACTTCTTCTTCGCGAACGCGGCCTAGCCCATGCGTTCGCGGTGCACTGCCTGATGGCCTTACGTGATCGCGTCTTCATCTTCGCGAACGCGAAGAGTAATTTTAGCTGAGCTCTCAGATGACCTACGCGATCGCGAAATCTCCCTCGCGAACGCGATGAAGAAAAATGTATGTAATAACACCAGAAAATCTGCCAATCTAAGTCCAAAAATGACCCGTTGAGTATCCGAAACACGCCCGAGGTCTCCGGGACCTCAACCAAACATACCAACTAATCCTACAATACCATACGAACTTAGTCGAGCCTTCAAATCACGTCGAACAACATCCAAAACACGGATTATGCACGGATTCAAGCCTAAGAACTTCTAAACTTCCAAATTCGACAACCGATGCCGAAACCAACCAAACCACGTCCGAATGACTTCAAATTTTGCACACAGGTCTGAAACGACACCACAAACGTACTTCAACTTCCGGAAATCCAATCCGACCCCGATATCAAAATTTTCACTGCCGGCCAAAATCGCCAAAATTCTAACTTTCGCCAATTCAAGCCTAATTCTACCACGGACCTCCAAATCACATTCCGAACGCGCTTCTAAGTCCAAAATCACCTAACGGAGCTAACGGAACCATCAAAATTCAAATCCGAGGTCGTTTACACATAAGTCAACGTCCGGTTTGACTTTTCCAACTTAAGCTTCTACTTTAGAGACTAAATGTCTCAATCTACTCCGAAACTACTCCGGACCCGAACCAACTAATCCGGTATATCATAATATAGCTAAAAAGCACAAAAGAAAGCAGAAATGGGAGAAACAGGGCTATAACTCTCAAAATGACCGGCCAGGTCGTTACAGTTTCTCCATAGTTAAGGGATGTAGCGTGTATAGGGGCTAATATAAGTTGTAATGGAGAAAGTATTACTATCTGTTTTGATTCTTGAAAACATGCCTAGGTTTCCTGATTTTCTTCCTTTCGGTATTCCGTCCGCATTAGACACTTCCTAGGGTTTTTTGGTGTCTATTTTAGTTAACCAAAATGCTATTTAGAATTCTAACAAAGTACTTGTGCAGTGTAATATTTCACTTAACTGCTTTCTGCTCAATTTTAGCTTGCCATGTTGCAGAATACTATTTAAGCTAACAGGACCATAGAGGATACTAACATTCTGGACATAAGCTATTTAAGCTAACAAGACCATAATTGAATTTATATTGTTGTGATTGATGTTGCATCACTTCTACATGAAAGGATTTAATTATCATGACTTAAACTATTATTTTGAGAAGCTATTAATTAAAGGATCAGGAAGAATAATAATGTATCCATTTAAAACCTGTTTGTATCATTATAAGGTAGGAAATAATTTTTGAGAAGTGCTTCTATTGGCATTGTTGCAGGCTAAGCCTGACATGATTTCCTCTGGCGCAAAACGGAAAGCTATAACACCAACAACGGAAGTTGCTAACAAGCCTTCATCGATCAGTGCTCCAAAGAAACATAAAAGCAAGGAGGCAGCATGCTCGGCATCTGCAACAACTTATTAGCAATGTTGCAAATGCAGATGACTTGAAAAAGAATGCAAATAATACAGTCGATAAAAAGCAAAACAATAAGGAGCATCAGAATAGAGAGTACAAGTTTTGGTGTGAGACATGCAAAGTAGGCACCTTCTCTGAAAAGGTAATGGAGGAACATAGGACAGGAAAGAAGCATGCTCGGCATCTGCAACAACTTATTAGCAAGGACAAGCAGTGTTCATAGAAAATGACAAGGGAGATTATTATTACTCCTCTTTATGTTTATGTTATTGTGTTAAAATTGCAGAGGAATGATTGTGTTAAGCAAAGTAAAATGTGGGAGCTTCTGCCAGACAACTAGTGTAGTAGCTTATTTTTGTTGACAAGGAAATTTGGATGTTATCAACATTACCTTTGAAAGTAAGTGGTTTTTTATTCTTCGGTATTTGGTTGGTCAGTGGAAAATATTTTTCAAGAAAATACATCAACTTATTAAAGCAGGTAAAGTACTTTTAACTTAGGAAAAAAGAACTCCAAAACAGTGAGATTTTGATACCCTTAAAACCTCCCTGCTAACAAGAAATCTACTCTTTCTCTATACTTGTAGTTAAACTATTGTAAAAGTTAATAAAAAAGTTCTTTTGGATTCTGACTAATTATCTCAAGCTGGTCAGTTGTTATAATAACAAATTGTCACAAATTTTAGCAAAATTATAAAACAAGACACTAATTTGTTGCGCTAACTAACTAGTGCTAGTACACTACAACATTTCAGCCTCCTATAGTTCCGCCTCCTATAGTTCCCTTTATTCCCTCTTCCTTAAACAGGCTTAAAATTTTTATTATAATTTAATCAGCCTCGTGAAGAGGTGCACTCCGATACCATTGATGTCCAATAGCTTTTATAGTAATGGCTGGATGTTTTTCAATAGCATATCTGCTTGACATATATGCCTTCACTCGGGCTTCAAAAAAGCAGAGAAATGTTGAAGTGACGTCCAAGCCTGTGGTCGCGATGCCGCCTCCATGCAAGCCCTCGCTCACCGAGCCGGGTTAGTTACTTACTGATTTGGTAGTTAACGAATTTGTTTATATAGTCAGGTTACCTAAAAGATAATTATAAAGGTAACTGTCTATAATTAGGATACGGAAGAAACATTATGCTATATTAATATCATTTAATAATGAAACGTCTATTGAGATCAGCCAACATCTTGTTGTTGCTTAATTGCAATACACAAACTGATAAATAAAAAACTTATACCAAAGACCACCAGTGAGGTGCCGGCTAGATTAACTTAACCAAAATAAAAGAAGGGGGGAAATACTAAAAGAATCCATGATCATAATCCAAGGTATGGTTATGAGTGTAATTTGATGCATACATAAATGGCTTGATGTCATAGTTATCAAAAATCCCAACACCATTTGCAATGAAAGAGGAACAAATACTATTCTGATGAGTGGTTACATTCTTGTTCAAGTCTTCCATTGAATCCTTTAAATGCTCAAGCTCATGTAAAGCAAGTTTACTTATAGGGGCTTCCCACCAATATTTGTTTTGCCTAGTTTTCCTCATTTGATCAAGTGTTTCTCCCTTTTTCTTCTCAACTTCAAGCTGAGCAAGAATTTGAGTGAGTTTCAAGTTGAGGTCAAGGACATTGACATGTCGTTGACCCTCGACGAAATGAAGTCGATTGGAGATTATTGAATGAGGATTTCTTGAAAGAAACCTATCAATAATGGACTCAACATTAGGGTGGCTAAAAGAGTAAACGTTTTTCGCAGGGGAGAAAACTATAATGGCGATTTTAACTCCACACAGTGTACATAATTCACTAGCTTTCTTGAAAAGTCCTGAACGGCGTTTGGAGAAGGTAACTTGGAGGTGATTCTTCATCTCTATTTTTGCAATTTTTATCTTTTTCCTTCCCATGCTAGGCTGTTTTGCCATGTCTAGAACTATAAAAACAAAGACAATTGTTCTTACAAAAGAATGCAAGAGACCAATTGTGTGGATTGAGTGTAAACATGTACTACTATTTAAAGAGGGTTTGGAGTTGAATCAAGTTTTTGCTACTGTGTGTTTTTTTACATAACTCATTTATGTATTGGTTTGGGAGTTATAATATCTTAGCGTCTTAATGCATGGATAAAGGGAAACTGAATGCACCTTAGTTGGCATATTATCATGTAATAATCAATATTCCTCATAGAAGTCAACAATATATTACAAATATTTTCCTCATATGAGTCAATAATTTATTCAGTATATCCCATAATCAATACTTACAGCTTGAGCATTTGTATTTAGCAATTGTCAACCCTTTTATTAGTTGCTCCTAATGGAGCTAGTGAGGTTGATGATGATAATCAAGAGGAGTGAATAACCTCTCAAAATAAATGATTATTGTTTACCTGCAAAACGGTACATTTGAATTAGTTCGTGGTTTTTAGACCAGTGATTTAATTTGATCCAAAAAGTAACGAAATAACTGATGAAATATAAAGTATTTAGCCTTATAATGCAGATGAAATGACAGAGCTGACGAGTTCGGGAACAGGGTTTCCGGGCACAATAATGATGAGATCAAAAAGTGAGAAAGCAGAATGGTATTTAAATTCTGTATAGAATGTAGTACAAGTTAGACAGAAAATTCATGTCACTTACAATGAACATTGATCTTATTATTTATAGCTATGAAGAAGGTACTAGGGCCGTGCCCTTCTTTAATGTCAATTATGAGGAGCATTGATGGAGACGTAACGGTGAACATAAATGCCAAATTCTCTGTAACGGGCCGTTGCTCTTAATGTTGTGGAATATTCCTCATTGAATGCTATAGGACACAGAGTATACAATGCCTTCATGATCGTTATCTTTTCCGGTAACATACGGGATAACTGCGTCCGATTTTTCATCCTTCCGGCTTAGGTTCCACGTGTCCTTTTCTTGGGCGGCCACGTACCATAACATATTTTACCTAATACAATTATAACGCGAGAAAGAGAGAAAACGTTCCCCTAACATTAGATACATATGATTAGTTATAAATCATTTATTCCAGTAATGAGTTGCAACATAAAGCCAAGCTAGTAAATTCTTATAGTTGGATAATAATTATGATGTCATAATTAAACACTAATTAGGTGAATAATTGTAGATATTGATGGATGCTAATCATATAATTTACACAAAATAGAGATAAAAATGTTAAGAAAGTGTAGAAATTTGTCTTGGAAGGAAATTGGTGGAGATGAATTCGACAGTGTAAAAATTCTACATTATTCAATTCTAACTTGCCAATGTCCTTCTCTTTAGACTAATTCTAAATTTAGTCATTCCTGCTCTGTCCATATTATCTTCTATATTACCAAATTAAGCTTATTATAGGAAAATATTTGTTATATGTTATTATTATTATTTTATATTTTATATATATAAAACTTATTTTTCACTTTCACATTTATTTTATTTTGCTATATTGAGAATATGAGTTGAACTTAAAGAAAGAAGTAAAAATTCTTATAATTGATCCAAACAAGCTCTAAGTCGTTGTTGATGTTATTATAGTTTGATGGGGGCACAAATTTTTAAAATGTAAAGAATAAAGAAGACTTTTGAATATTACAGTTTTATAATAAATATGTGTATAATACAAAAAATTTCCTTCGAATTTTTTGATTTTAAACATGTTATGTCATTTTATAAGGGAACTTCGCAAGCTGTAATTGTTGATATTAAAAATTTACTAATATAAAATTAGGTATTCTTTTTTACATAGACTAAAATAGAAAATAAGACATAAAACTAAATGTAACAGACAGAGTAAAAATATTTATTAAATAATATTTAGAAATAGTAATAAACATATTCTCTTTGAGAATAAGTAGGCAGCAAGTCAACATGTGTGCTTGGGATTGAAAGGGTAAACTGGTCATTTTAGTTCAAATGGAAGAATATGATTGCTTAAAAACGAATCTTACTGTAGCTTAGCTATAACATTTTGAACTCCTTGACTAAACTACCCTTAGGCTTATGTCATTAACCATCACCACACACTTATTCACCCAACAACTTTATGCTGCCCAATTTTGTTTCTGGGTCCCACGTTCGAACCCCGCCCACATTTTTGCCCTTTTAGATTTGGTGTAACTTTTGTTTCCAATTAATTAAATGACTATTTTGTTCAGCGTGAACTTTATTTTTAAATGAATAAAAAAGGCGAACGACATTTCGCTAAGCACTTTCGTGCTTTTAATATAGTATTTTTAAAGGGGTAAAAAAGGCGAACGATATTTCGCTAAAGATTGTCGTCTTTTTAATATAATATAGATAGATATATGTGACTTGAATATGAAAAACAAAAGATTTAAAATATAAAAAACCCAATGTAACTTTAATAAAAAGACCATAACACTTCGTACCAAGAGAAACTTGAATAAGATGAAAAAGTGATGTTATGACAAAATTGCATCTAAAAGTATAAACTCAATTGTCTTCTCTTGTTAGTGATTTTCAATCCAAACGAATTTAAGACCAATTATTGTAATACAAAATCGTCTAGGATGAATAAATATTATATATATATATATATATTTCAGGAAAAACTTCACAGAAGCTAACAACTCAAGATGAGTACGAATTTATATAAGTATGATCATGAATCTATTGACAAGAGAAGGAAGCTTTGGAAGAAAATCATGGAACCCAGGCATCTTGTCAAAAATATCGAAATATGTTAACCAAAATTAAAGATTACCTTTCCAAAATTATTCCATAATTACAGTTAGGGATGTTTGTCTATTTGTGCGGTACACTATTTAGATATTTTAGTTCGATATTCGATTTCTTAAAATGTTATATCAATGCTATACCTAATTAAACTCGATATGATTCGGTTTCAAATTATAACTGTCATAAACTACACTTCCAACTCAAACAGTGCCTTACGCGCTCTTCACCTTCCTCGAAAACTCTCATCACAGAAATAGCAATGAAGGATTTTACATCCCCTGAATCTGATCAACAACCTTCAACATCAAGGAATATAATACAACATCAGATTTTAGGCCTCACTCCTTCCACTGATCAACAAACCATCCCATTCCCAGGTTTGTAATAATATTTGAAAATATTTTTAGTCTCTGAAATGAAGGCTTGGCGAAACTAGTAAAGTTACTGTCATGTGGTCAGGAGGTCACAGGTTCGACCCGCAGAAATAGTCTCTTGAAGAAATCTAGGGTAAGATTGTAGTCTGGCCCTTCTCCGGACCTGGCATTTTTTTTTTAAGTTTCTATCTGGGCTTTCCTTGCGCCTGGTTTCCATCAGAAACAACATCCCTATATGCACAAGATGAGAGTCTACACATATACTACCCTTCCCATAACTCACTTGTGGGATCACACTGGATATATTGTTATTGTATTTTCAGTTTCTATCCTAGAAAAAGCGCAAAATTTTCACTCTCTTTATTTGTTTTGTTTTTATAGTTGGTTACATGGCCCCTCATATTGGTCGTCATTTTCAAGACTCTATTAGCAATGCCCATGAGTCAATATTGAGGGAAGAGATAGAGAAGGAGTGTATTAGGAAAGAGATTATTGCAGAAGAGGTTGCTCGAAGGCGCGTGTTGGAGTTGGAAGTAAGAAGAGAGCTAACGGAAACATCATCTCTACCTCCACAAGGTAGGGGTAGGTAACGTCTGCGTATATATTACCCTCCCAGACCCCACACTGTGAGAATACATTGGATATGTTATTGTATCCGTCGAATTCTCACCCTCAATTTATTTTTTGTTTTTATAGTTGGTTACATGGGCTCTCATATCTGTCAATCGTCGTCATTCAATTATTTTCAAGATTCTACTAGCAATGCGTGTGAGGAAATATTGAGGAAAGAGATAGAGGAGCGTATTTGTGATGACCCATAAGGTCATCTTATGTTTTAGAACTCAAATCTGCGCTCTTAAGCCTTAAAAATCTCATTTTACCCTCCTCGATTTGCGTGTGCAGTCCGGGGCAGGTTTTCGGAAAAGCTTTTATGTTGACAACTAATGAAAATAAGAATGTTTTCCTTAAAAATTGATTTTAGTTGATTTCGGTCAATATTTTTGGTAAGTGGGTCTGGATCCGTATTTTGACAGTCCCGGTGGATCCGTATCGAATTATGGGACCTGGGCGTTTTCTCGGAATCGCATTCGGAGGTCCCTAACTCAAGTTATGAATTTTGGATAAAAATTAAATGTTTGAAAATTAATTATTTTTAAGAATTGATTGATGTTTGGCATTGTTAGTACCGGGTCTGTATTTTGGTTCCGGAGCCCGGTATAGGTTCATTATGATATTTAAGACATGTCTGAAAAATTTGGTGAGAAACGGAGTTGATTTGACGTGATTCGGACCTTCGGTTGAGAAAATAGAAATTTTAAAGTGTTCTTGAGAATTTCATTTGATTTGGTGCTAAATCTGTAGTTCTAGGTGTTATTTTGGCGATTTGATTGCGCGAGCAAGTTCGTATGATATTATTATACTTGTGTGCATGTTTGGTTTGGAGTCCCGAGGGCTCGGGTGAGTTTAGGATAGGTCACGGGATGTTTTGGACTTTGGAAATCTGGTATTTTGCTGCAGGAGGTGTTCTGACATGTCTTTCTTCGCGTTTGCGAAGGTACTCTCGCGAACGTGAAGAGTAAACTGGGCAGCTGAGGATTCCTTCTTCGCGAACACGAAGGCTTGGTCGTGAACGCGAAGCGATGGGGGCATTACCCTTCGCGAATGCGACAGGCCCATCGTGAACGCGTAGTGTTAGGCACTGGGGAGGGGCAGACAACTTTTTCTTCATCGCGAACACAAACAATGACTCACGAACGCGATGACCAGAGAAGGGTAGCCTACGCAAACGCGAGCACTACCTCACGAACGCGAAGGATTGGCAGCCCATACACTTTGCGAACGTGACAGTGCTCTCGCGAACGCGATGAACACTGTCACCCAGCACTTAACAGAACACAAAAACTCATTTTTCTCAAAAACCAAACTGTGAGAGGTGATTTTTCAAGAGTCATTTCTTCTCTAAACTGTTGGTAAGTAATTCTAAACCATTTTCTTTCGATTACCCATTACATTTCTTGAATTTTCAACCTAAAATCTAGAGTTTTCATGGTAGAATTAAGGCTTAGGGTAGAAACTAGGGATTTTGAAAATTTGGAGATTTAGACCTCAATTTGAGGTCGGATTCCAAAACCAATTATATATACGGGATCGGGGATGAATGGGTAAATGGATTTTGGTCCGAACCTCGGGTTTTGTCCAAGCAGGCCTGGGGTCGATTTTTTCGACTTTTTGGAGGAAAATTTGGGAAGTTTAATTTATGCAATATAATTGATTCCTTTAGTAATATTTAATATTATTGAGTCATTTTTGAAAAGATACGAGTGGTTTGATGGTGAATTCCAAAGGAAAAGCTGTGATTGAGAATTAAGTGGCCTTCGGAGCGAGGTAAGTGTTGTGTCTAACCCTAACTTAAGAGAATTAGGAACCTTAGATTACTTGCTAAGTGAAATTCATGTGAGCGGCGTATATGTGAGGTGACGAGTACTTATGCGCCACCAATTTACCTGTTTTCTATGTTTCTCGGCTTTTCTTATATTGTCTCATTCATATGCCAAATTGCTACATGTTATACTAGTGTTGTTCAATTTATCGTTCTTATCATGTTTACAGATTTTTTGGTGATAATTGAGTTTTTATTTCAAAGTTGAGATCGATATTATGGAACTAAATGTTGAAGTAAGGTTTGTACTTGTTATTCTATCTCCCTGTTGTTATTTATGCATTGCATTATAGTAAGGGAGAGTGTTAATGCACGAAGGGTGATGCCGTGCCATATTGTGAGTGTTAATGCACGAAGGGTGATTCTGTGCCATATTGTGAGTGTTAATGCACGAAGGGTGATGTCGTGCCATATTGTGAGTGTTAAGGCACGAAGGGTGATGTTGTGCCATATTGTGAGTGTTAATGCACGAAGGGTGATGCCGTGCCATATTGTGAGTGTTAATGCACGAAGGGTGATGCCGTGCCATGATATGAGAGTTAATGCACGAAGGGTGATGCCGTGTTGTTTATATTAATTTTATGGTGAGATTGAGAGTAAAAGCACGAAGGGTGATGTCGTGCATTTTTGCTTACTGTATTCACTATTCCTGTTGATTCATGGTATTTTGACTGCTCCGGTTATCATTCTGTTATAGTTCTTTATCTTGCATTCCCCTCAGCATGTTCCCCTCCCGACATTTCCTGTTTAGTTCTTCATTTCTGTTATTTGCATATACACTGTTAAATTGTACAGGTTGATTTGTAGGTTCCTTGCCTTAGCCTCGTCACTACTTCGTCGAGGTTAGGCTCGACACTTACCAGTACATGGGGTCGGTTGTACTGATACTGCACTCTGCACTTTCTGTGCAGATTTTTGATACCGGATCAGGTTGATCGAGATTTTGCTATTAGTCCGCTGTCCAGAGACTCAAGGTAGATTTGTCGGCGTTCACAGACCTTGAAGTCCCCGACTATCTTTTTTGTTCTATTGTTTCTTTCATTCAGACAGTTTTATTTCTTTCTGACTATTACTTGTAGCAAATTCTAGAATGCTCGTGAATTATGACTCCAGATCCGGGTGGTAGTAATTGATATAGTTTTATGATATTCCGCACTTATTATATTTCATCTTAGTTAATTATTGTTATTTACTGAATGGAAATAAGGAATTGGTTTAATGATTCTCTAACATTGGCTTGCCTGCCAAGTGAAATGTTAGGCGCCATCACGGTCCCGTCGGTGAGAAATTTCGGGTCGTGACAGTTGGTATCAGAGCACTAGGTTACATAGGTCTCACGAGTCACGAGCAAACTTAGAAGAGTCTGAAGGATCGGTACGGAGACGTCTGTACTTATCTCTCAGAGGCTATGAAGTTTAGGAACAATATCACTTCTTTCATTCCTTATCGTGCGGCATTGATTTTTGCTTGAAAACTATATCTCGTATTCCTTTGTATCCACTCTTGTATGACATTGCGCACTCGGTATCAGTTGTGCGTCGATGGTTCGTGATGCCGTAGATGAACTACGAGGGAGCCAGAGATGCTCAAACAATGCCTCAACGTGTGATTCCGACTGAAGATGCAGACGTATAAAGAGATCACCCAGTGAATAATGTGGAGGGTGCAACGTACCTTGGTATCTGGTTGATTTATACGAGTTGTGGAGGTTAATATTGTGGACCATCGGACGTGGTGAACTATGACTTCGCGCCGAGTGGGGGAGTCCACTATCAATGAATGGATTGCGAGTCATGTGTCATATCAGTTTTGGCCGGAAATGTATATATGTGGTACTGAAAGGTTCTCCCAAAAAAAAAATTACATGTGTTTAAGGCTTGAGATTTTGTAGAGGATAAGATTGGGACTTGCGGTATGTCTGCCTACTTAATAATCCTATACTTCAGTATCAAAGGAGTTATAGAAACAACTTTAAATCTATAGAATGTCTACTCAGTATGGACGTCATGGTTGCGGATTTCGGAGTGCTTCGGAGGAAGTACAGTGGTTGACGAGATTCTGGACTATGTGGTTCGTGCCAAGATTTGCCCGTATGTAGCTCTACTTATATGATCATTGTGTATAAATGGGGGTAAGGGTTACCCCAAAGAAGAATCGAAGAGTATGTTAAGAAATAGGTCAGCTCGACAGTGTTGAGTCAGCATAACAAAAGAAGAAATTGGCCTTGGGAGAAATAATTCTCCACAGGTGTCCATGGCAAGCCTATGAAGAGGGCAGACCAGTCAATACAACACCGCCCACTTGGCTCGGTTCTCAGAAATGCTTTTGAAAGAGTTTGTTTCCCAGACTCTCCGTAATGCATGACGCATAGGGTTTGAACGATTGCGTCAGGTCACTGTGACGGTGTCATAATATGCCATCGGGTTCAATAAGTTAGCCCGTCATATTCCTACTTTGCTTCCTACAGCCAGATAACGAGTCCACAGACTCATTAAAGGACTTAATTATGATCGTAAAATTTTGTATGACTCGGGAGCTACAAGCTGATACTTCATTTCCACTAGCGGTAGAAATTTCCAAGATATTAGAACGTGTTTGGGGTGAGGAAAAAAGGAAACTAAGGAGACCAAGACATCTCGAGGTTCTGGGGGATTCAGTGGATTCTACTCTGCGAGTATAAATCATTAGGGCAGGGGCTCGGGTAGTCGGCCAGCCCAGTTCGCACATCGGATTAATCGAGGTGCTCAAGTAAGTTCTTTTAATGCACCACTGACGTAAGTGTCCTACAGTGGTTATTCTAATCATCTAGCACAGACTTAGTATGAGAAGCCAAACCCGCAAATGGGATATTATGAATGCGGTGATACTAGGCACATCATGAGAAAATTGTCCCAAACTTGGGAGAGGCATATTTCATCAAAGCACTCAGGCTACGTGCCCCATTGCAGTTACTACACCACCCACACGACCAGTTAAGGGTGGAGGACAGGCGGGTAGAAGGCGTCCTAGAGGTGGAGACCCAACCGTTGTTATATTTGTTTTATGGTATGGTGGAGGTCGTTACATCAGATGGTGTCGTTATAGGTACGACCTCGATTTAAAATAAAGGAATAATTTCCTTAACTTTATTCGGTTCTGAGTATCAAGAAGCGTCCTCCTATTGTGCTCCAATTATGAGAAAGCTTCGTAATTCTATAATCTACTTATGTGTTTACTCCTGTTGGGAGATTCTATGGAGCTAACTACGTCTAGCATTCCATGTTGGTCACTGATAAGAGCTGTGAGGTTAAATGTGGCTTTCTGTTACTCATTTCGGTAAGTTTTGATGTAATTTACGGATAATTAATTACAAATTGTGAATTATATGCCCTACCGGTGTGGGGTTCATTATGTGTTGTGATTTTGTTTAACGAAAGTTATTTAAAAAGAGAAAATGGAAAGTTTTGATTGGCAAGATGTGCATATTACTTGTGATTC
Organism: Nicotiana tabacum; assembly: GCF_000715075.1. Taxonomy (NCBI): domain Eukaryota; kingdom Viridiplantae; phylum Streptophyta; class Magnoliopsida; order Solanales; family Solanaceae; genus Nicotiana; species Nicotiana tabacum. Next base: position 71,933,500 of record NC_134103.1, read on the forward strand.
AGAACTGAGGCTGAGGTCCTCGTATTTTAAAATTAATTGATATGTTTAAACCGGGCTATGAGCTGCGGTGGAAGTTATATAAGGACGAGATCCTTGTGATAAAAATTCTTGTGTTTAAATTCTTCCTTGTGAAATTAAACTTGTACGATAGTACTAATAGGGAGTCATGCCGGCTAGGCTTATTTAAAAATATTTGTATGAAATTCTCTGTGCATACTTGCCAAATTCGTGTTGTAATATTGAGTTGTAACCTACGAGGTAGGTGCCCGCCTAGGTGGCGTTAAAAGTGACTCGTTAATTCGGGAAAATAATTATGAGGTCTTCATGCCTCGCATCTCGTTATTAGTATTGTGAAGGTTTGAAACGAGATTTTTGTTAACATGAAATTAATTGATGAGTCTGTAATTGATTATGAACAACTATTAAGACCAGATTGACCCAGAAGGGTGCCCCATTTAGATGGTTAGACGAGTGTGAGATGAGCTTTTAGAAGCTCAAGACGGCTTTGACTACAACGCTAGTGTTGGTATTACCCACAGGTTCAGGATCGTATATGGTATATTATGACGCCTCTCACATTGGGCTTGGTGCAGTATTAATGCAAGATGGAAAGGTAATTACATATGCGTCGCGGCAATTGAAAGTTCACGAGAAGAATTATCATGTTCATGACTTAGAACTGTTAACCATTGTTCATGCGCTGAAGATTTGGAGGAATTACCTCTACGGTGTCTCATGTGAGGTGTTTTCTGATCATCGGTGCCTTCAGTACCTGTTCAAACAAAAAGATCTTAATTTTAGGCAGAGAAGATGGTTGGAGTTGTTGAAAGACTATGATATCACCATTTTGTATCACCCTGAAAAGGCCAATGTGGTGGCCGATGCTTTGAGTAGAAAGGCTGTGAGTATGGGCAGTCTTGCGTATATTCCGGTTGGTGAGAGGCCATTAGCTGCATATGTTTAGATTTTGGCTAACCAATTCATGAGGTTAGATGTTTCAGAACCCAGTCGAGTTCTAGCTTGCACAGTCGCTCGGTCTTCTTTATATGAGCGCATCAGAAAGAGGCAGCACGATGATTTTCGTTTACTTGTCCTTAAGGACACGGTGCAGCACGGTGATGCCAAACAAGTTGCTGTGGGGGACGATGGAATTCTGCGAATGCAGGGTCGTATTTGTGTGCCTAATGTGGATGGGCTTCATGAATTAAATCTTGAAGAGGCACACAATTCTAGGTATTCTATTCATCCAGGTATCGCCAAAATGTATCAAGATTTGCGGCAACATTATTGGTGGAGGAGAATGAAAAAGGATATAGTTGCATATGTAGCTCGGTGTCTGAATTGTCAGCAAGTTTAGTACGAGCATCAGAGACCTGATAGGTTGCTTCAGAAGTTAGAAATTCCTGAATGGAAATGGGAGCGTATCACTATGGATTTTGTTGTTGGACTCCCACGGACTCAGAGAAAATTTGATGCAGTTTGGGGTCATTGTGGACAGGTTGACCAAGTCAGCACATTTCATTCCAGTGGCGCTACATATTCTTCAGAAAGGTTAGCTAAAATTTACATTCGTGAGATTGTCCGCCTTCACGGGGTGCCCGTGTCTATTATTTCAGATCGAGGTACACAGTTTACCTCGCACTTTTGGAGGGAAGCACAACGTGAGTTGGGTACGCGGGTTGAGTTGAGCACAACATTCCATCCTCAGACGGACAGGCAGTCCGAGCGTACTATTCAGATCTTGGAGTATATGCCCAGCGCCTGTGTTATTGACTTTGGAGGTTCTTGGGATCAGTTCTTGTTGTTAGCGAAATTTGCCTACAATAACAGCTACCAGTCGAGCATTCAGATGGCTCCATATGAGGCATTATACGGAAGGCGATGTCGATCGCTAGTTGGCTGGTTTGAACCGGAAAAGGCTCGGTTATTAGGTACCGATTTGGTACAAGATGCCTTGGATAAGGTCAAGATTGTTCAGGATCGACTTCGCACAGCTCAGTCTAGGCTAAGAACTATGCCGACCGTAAAGTTCGTGATATTGCATTCATGGTTGGAGAAAGAATATTGCTTCGGGTATCGCCCATGAAGGGTGTTATGAGAGTTGGGAAGAAGGGCAAGTTGAGTCCTAGGTATATCGGGCCATTTGGGATCCTCGAGAGAGTGGGGGAGGTAGCTTATAGACTTGCGTTGCCTCCAGGGTTATCCTCAGTTCATCCGGTATTCCATGTGTCTATGCTCCGAAAATATCATGGTGACCCGTCCCACGTGTTAGATTTCAGCTCTGTCCAGTTGGACAAGGATTTGACTTACGAGGAGGAACCGGTGGCAATTCTAGCCCGGCAAGTTCGCCAGCGGACATCAAAGAGTTATCTTTCAGTTCGAGTACAGTGGAGAGGTCATCATATCGAGGTAGCTGCTTGGGAGTCCGAGTACGATATGCGGAGTAGATATCCCCACCTTTTCACCAACTCAGGTACTTTTCTATGTCCGTTCGAGGATGAACGATTATTTTAGAGGTGGAGATTGTGATGACTCAAAAGGTCATCTTATATTTTAGAACTCGAATATGCGCTCTTAAGCCTTAAAAATCTCATTTTTACCCTCCTCGATTTGCATGCGCAGTCCGGGCAGGTTTCCGAAAAAAGTTTTTTTGTTGAAAACTAATGAAAATAAGAATTTTACCTTAAAAGTTGATTTTAGTTGACTTCGGTCAACATTTTTGGTAAACGGGTCTGGATCTGTGTTTTGACGGTCCCGGTGGGACCTGGGCGTATGGCCGGAATCGAATTCGGAGGTCCCTAGCTCAAGTTATGAATTTTTGATAAAAATTCAAAGTCTGAAAATTAATTATTTTTAAGAATTAATTGATATTTGGAATTGTTAGTACAGGATCCTTATTTTGGTTCCAGAGCCCGGTACAGGTTTATTATGATATTTAAGACCTGTCTGAGAAATTTGGTGAGAAACGGAGTTGATTTGACGTGATTCGGACCTTCGATTGAGAAAATAGAAATTTTAAAGTGTTCATGAGAATTTCATTTGATTTGGTGCTAAATCCAAAGTTCTAGGTGTTATATTGGCAATTTGATCGCGCGAGGCAAGTTCGTATGATGTTTTTAGACTTGTGTGCATGTTTGGTTTGGAGCCCCGTGGGCTTGGGTGAGTTTCGGATAGGTCACGGGATATTTTGGACTTTGGAAATCTAGTATTTTGCTACAGCAGGTGTTCTGGCATGTCCTTCTTCGCGTTCGCGAAGGTACTCTCGCGAACACGAAGAGTAAACTGGGCAGCTGAAGATTCCTTCTTCGTGAACGCGAAGGCTTGGTCGCGAACGCGAAGCGATGGGGGCGTTACCCTTCGCGAACGCGTCATGCCCATCACGAACGCGTAGTGTTAGCCACTGGGGAGGGGCAGACAGCTTTTTCTTCATCGCGAACGCGAACAATGACTCGAGAACGCGAAGATCAGGGAAGGGTATCCTACGTGAACGCGAGCACTGCCTCGCGAACGCGAGCACTACCTCGCGAGCGCGAGCACTGCCTCGCAAACGTGAAGGCTTGGCAGCCCATACACTTCGCGAACGCGACAGTGCTCTCATGAACGCGATGAACACTGTCGCCCAGCACTTAACAGAACCCAAAAACGGGATTTTAGCCAAAAACTCATTTTTCTCAAAAACCAAACGGTGAGAGGCGATTTTTCAAGAGATATTTCTTCCCCAAATTGTTGGTAAGTGATTCTAAACCATTTTATTTCAATTACCCATTACATTTCTTGAATTTTCAACCTAAAATCTAGAGTTTTCATGGTAGAATTAGGGGTTAGGGTAGAAACTAGGAATTTCGGGAATTTGGGGATTTAGACCTCAATTTGAGGTCGGATTCCAAAACCAATTATATATTCGGGCTCGGGGATGAATGGGTAAATGGATTTTGGTCCGAAACATGAATTTTGACCAAGCGGGCCTGGGGTCGATTTTTTCGACTTTTTGGAGGAAAATTTGGGAAATTTAATTTATGAAATATAATTAATTCCTTTAGCAATATTTGATATTATTGAGTCATTTTTAAAAAGATACGAGTGGTTTGGAGGTGAATTCCAAAGGAAAAGCTGTGATTGAGAATTAAGTGGCCTTCGGAGCGAGGTAAGTATTGTGTCTAACCCTGGCTTGAGAGTATTAGGAACCTTAGATTACTTGCTAAGTGAAATTCATGTGAGCGGCATATATATGAGGTGACGAGCACTTATGCGCCACCAATTTACATGTTTTCCATGTTTCTCTATTTTTCTTATATTGTCTCATTCCTATGCCAAATTGCTACGTGTTATACTAGCGTTGTTCAATTTATTGTTCTTATCATGTTTACGGATTTTCTTGTGATAATTGAGTTTTTATTTCAAAGTTTAGATCGATATTATGGAACCAAATGTTGAAGTAAGGTTTGTACTTGTTATTCTATCTCCATGTTGTTATTTATGCATTGCATTATGGTAAAGGAGAGTGTTAATGCACGAAGAGTGATGTCGTGCCATATTGTGAGTGTTAATGCATGGAGGGTGATATTGTGCCATATTGTGAGTGTTAATGCAAAAAGGGTGATGTCGTACCATATTGTGAGTGTTAAGGCACGAAGGGTGATGTTGTGCCATATTGTGAGTGTTAATACACGAAGGGTGATGTCGTGCCATGATATGAGAGTTAATGCACGAAGGGTGATGTCGTGCTGCTTCTATTAATTTTATGGTGAGATTGAGAATAAAAGCAAGAAGGGTGATGCCGTGCATTTTTCCTTACTGTATTCACTATTCCTGTTGATTCATGGTATATTGACTGCTCCGGTTATCATTCTGTTGTAGTTCTTTATCTTGCATTCCCCTCAGTATGTTCCCCTCATGACATTTCCTGTTTAGTTCTTCATTTATGTTATTTGCATATACACTGTTAAATTGTACAGGTTGATTTGTAGGTGCCTTGCCTTAGCCTCGTCACTACTTCGTCGAGGTTAGGCTCGACACTTACAAGTACTGAGGTTGCCTCATGCTCGCCCACCATTTGTCTAAGTCTGCACTTTCCCAATTGACATCAACTAAAAGATCAACAATACCTTCCGAACCGAAGTCATATTGCACCTGAAACGATAATCAGATCTTCCCATCCCTCTTCATTTCAAACAAACTCCTTTCTGCCATATTCAATCGTTCTTCGTACAGTAACCATCACTCCAAATAAAGTTCTTTGGACAAATCACATTCTATCATGATTCCAAACCATTCTACACTTTCTCAAGGCGCGCGACTACCCTACCACATAATCCATATGCTAATTTGCCACTCTTACTTCGGTTAAATCATCTCCTTTAAGCAACTTCTCAACCTCTACTTCTCCTACTTGACCTGCTAGTACTTTAACCACTGCAAAACACTTCCAGTCATGTCTTCCCTCATACTTTGCTGCCCAAATGTTGCATCAAATCAAAATGCATCTATGTCGCACCTAAACCAATAAAATGTTACCGACTCTAAGCCTCTTCGAAGATCATCTTTCTCGAGCCATCAACATTGGAAATGCCCATTCGCAACCACAATTACTACACAATCACTTACTCTTCTTGAGTCCAAACTCATTGACAAGACATGAGAATTTAATTTGTCCCACAATTTAACAACGTGAAAGATCCTTCAATACACTCACAACTCGAGAATATACGTCAAATCAAGTACCCAATAGCAAACTCTTGATCATAAGAAAACTTTATTCGTCACATTCAACCCATCTGAACACATCCCGCAGTCACATCATACTTACCATATAGCCATGCAATCGCTCATCGAGCCACAAATCCTACTCGTGGGGATATTATCGGATATAGGGGTCCATATGTACAAGTTGTCACAACTAAAACTATCAAGCCTAAGCTGCAGTCTAACCCCGACCTCAAGTCCTCCAGACTGGCCCATCAACAAAACACAGACTCGAACCTCCTTCATAGAATCACAAGCCGGTGATGCACAGCTAATACCAAGTGCTTATATGCGCATACGAAATGCGTGGAAGGAATTCAATAAGTTATGTTTCAAGCTGAATCAATTCCGCACGATAGAGTACAAGAAAGTAAAATTTTCCTAAGTTTTCGGCAGCCTCTCGAAGATAAGTACAGACGTCTCCGTACCGTTCCGCAAGACTCTACTAAACCTGCCCATGACTCGTGAGACCTATGTTACCTAGAGCTCTGATACCAACTTATCACGACCCAAAATATCACCCGTCGTGATGGCGCCTATCTCAATAATAGGCAAGCCGACAATCTCAATAAACTACCATATCTTTTAAGTTTGAAAACATAATATCTAAATTTAGCGGAAGAAAAACTCACAAATACATAAATAAACACTCCCAAAACCCGGTGTCACTGAGTACATGAGCATCTAATATGATTACAAGTCTGGAAAATACGCTCTATAATAGTCTGAGACCAAATACAGTAAACAAGAAGATATGGAAGGAGAGACAAGGTCTGCGAAACACGGTAGTTACCTCTGAATCTCTGGAAAATCAATGGTGCGAGAGAATCAACACCTGCTATGACCGGGAACACCTGGATCTGCACACGAAGTGCAGGATGTAGTATGACTACAACCAACTCAGCAAGTAACAATAATAAATAAAGAACTGAAGATAGTGACGAGCTACACAGTTATAGTTTACTTTCAGTATTTCTAGCAAAGAATAGACATGCCTTCAAATCTAGCAGTTTAAGTCAAATCAATTTTATGCAGTTCAAGTTCATGTAATCCGAATATAAAATCTTTAAGAGAATTTCACAACAATGATAGATAGCAACTAAATGCAACAACAAATGAAAAGCAAGTACAGCCTCTCAGGCAACAGTCACTCAACTCGTCACAACAGCTCAACCACTCAACTTTCAGCCCTCAGCACTCACACTCAATGGGTACCCGCGCTCACTGGGGGTGTACAAACTCCGGAGGGGCTCCTACAGCCCAAGCGCTATAACCTGCACGAACAAATCACATGTTGCACGGACAACTCACGTGACATAGTATAAATATCTAGATCCGCACGGATAACTCACGTGCTATAGTATAATATAAGGATCCGCACGGACAACTCACGTGCTGCACGGACAACTCACGTGCTATAGTATAATATAAGGATCCGCACAGACAACTCACGTTCTATAGTATAATATCTCACAATCAGGCCCTCGGCCTTGCTCAGTCATAAATCTCTCAAATCTCTCGGGCTCTCAACAATCATGAAATCAGCCCAAACAACAATGATATGATGCATCAATAATGAACAATAGAGACTGGATAAAATAAACAAGTAAATTGTGACTGAGTGCAAAACAATAATTAAGCAGATAGTTCAAGGTGTACACGACCTCTGTAGGTCCCAACAGTACCAACATATAGCCTAAACGTGGTTTCTAAAATGACTTATAGTCAAATTTCCACAACACATAGAGAGAACATCATTATTAACATGTTATTCAACTTTACAGTTTCCACGGGACGGACCCAGTCACAATCCCCTCGGTGCACGCCCACATGCCCGTCACCTAGCATGTGCGTCACCTCCAAAATAGTCACATGACACAAAAATCGGGGTTTTATACCCTTAGGACTAGATTTATAAATGTTACTTACTTCAAGCCGTGAAATTCTTTATTCTGCTAGGTCTTTGCCTCGTGAATTGGGCTCCAAACGCCTCGAATCTAGTCACAAATAATTAGATTCAGTCAATAAAATTTATTGGAATTAATTCCATAAGAAAATACTAATTTTTCATAAAAATCTAAATTTTAGCTCAAAAATCGCATGTAGGGCCCACGTCTCGGAACACGACAAAAGTTACAAAATCTGGAAGCGCATTCAACCACGAGTCTAACTATACCAATTTTACCAAAATTCGACCTCAACCCGACCTCCAAATCTTTAAATCTTATTTTCAAATCCATAAGTTCAAACCCCCGATTTACACCTCAAAAACATGTAATCTAGTCGGATTATTCGATGATAATTCAATATTATGGAGTAGAAATGATCACAAGGGACTTACCTCAAGTTTTCCTGTGAAAACGTTGCTCAAAAATCGCCTAGCCCGAGCTTGAAATGCCCAAAAATGGCAAAAGCTCGGAACCCCTCTGTTTTTGTACTGCCCAGGGGTTTTCGCACCCTCGGTGATTTCTTCGCACCCGCGGAAAACTCTCGTGCCTGCGATGTCCGCACCTGCGGCAAAATTTTTCGCACCCGCGGTGCCTGGCCAGCCCATGCATTTCCACTTCTGCGACTAATGCCTCGCATCCGCGAGCTCGCACCTGCTACCCTTTTTCGCGCAGGTGCGATCACACGAGATGCCTAGCTACTTCAGCTCCTCCTCCAAATCCAAATTCGATCTGTTAAGCATCCAAAACTCACCCGAGACCCCCGGGACCTCAACCAAATATACCAACAAGTCCTAAAATATTATACGAACTTATTCAAGCCTTCAAATCACATCCAACAACACTAAAAACACGAATCACACATAGATTCAAGCCTAATGAACTTTGAAACTTCCAGTTTCTACAAACCAAGCCGGACCCTATCAAATCACGTCCGATTGACCACAAATTTTGCACACAAGTCACAATTGACATAACGGAGGTATTTCAATTTTCAGAATCGGATTCCGACCCCGATATCAAAAAGTCAAACCTCCGGTCAAACTTCTTGAAAATTCGACTTTCGGCATTTCAAGCCTAATTCCACTACGAACCTCCAAAATTCTTTTCCGGACACGCTCCTAAGTCAAAAATCATCATACGGAGCTATTGGAATCATCAGAATTTAAATCTGAGGTCGTTTATATATAAGTCCACATCCGGTAAACTTTTCTAACGTAAATTCCAACATGAAATTCATTCTTCCAAGCTACCTCTGAAATACCTTAAAACCAAAACTGACAATTCACACAAGTCATAATACCTCGTAGGAAGTTATTCAAGACTTCAAATAGTTGAAAGGAGCGTAAATGCTCAAAACGACCGGTCGGGTCGTTACAATCTCCCCCACTTAAACATACGTTCTTCCTAGAACGTGCCAAGAGTTGTTCTTAACCTTCAAATCTCTATTCCACCTTACCACGCACATACCCGGAGTGATCTCACGTCACCCTATTCTATATAGGCCTGACCACAGAACATAACTGACTACCATTAATTTGACCTTAGCCCAAAAACCTTGGAGCCAAATTTCTAACATCCAGAATTCTTTTCAAGACCCGAACCTCACATCCACACATTGTATAAGCCTGAACAAGATGTATCCAACAATAACCTAATCCCAAATATAATCGCATAACATACTACATAACTCGCATACTCGTAACACCATTTCTGATCACAGTAACTACTCAAAACTAACCAAGTACTAGTATAAAACCCCGCATTCAATAGAACCTCATTCCAAAACCTTCGTACACTACCATAGATGAAAGAAACAATCAAAAACTCATAACCACTCATCAGATCAACTAGCCATGGAGCTCTCTTGCCCCAACCAGAACCATAATCCTCTCGAATATACCATAATCAAGCCTGGTAGTACGCATCCTAGGTCCAATGACCTTATATTATTAAACACAACTATCCCATAGACCCGCCACATCAATATAACTCCATCCACCACTACGCAATCCGTGTACCCAAATATGGGAGATGTCTCAAGGAAGAGAACCATATTGCAAGTTCAACAAGCACCACCACAACCATAATGTTACAACCAACTCCTCAAATTTCATAAAGAGGATAACCGTAGGCGCATGTGAATAATTGTAGAGGAAGGAAATTAATAGATCAGATAAATTATAATAGAAATAGAATTCCCACACACGGCACGGACAACTCACGTGCCAATAATATGAACCGCCTGGCATGGTCATAGGCCTCCAGTCCCAGCATATCATACAGGAGCAATTAAACAAGTACACTTGTATATGATAATGAAATAAGATTTTCATGCTCCTGGACTGGTATAAATAGCACGCCATAGTGTAAGCATGTGCAAAGTCTGCTATCACACTTTAAATCGGTAATTTTTACCGTAGAATTTGTAACTACCCCGTTTATTTAGGAAATCATCTTCTTTGTAACCTCAAGTATAGCTCGGATAGTTCTCAACAAAGGTACGAATACGAAAAACACTTTAACTTTACGCTTAATAGTCAACTCCAGGCATATCATAGCCTAAGCATTCTTTCGAGTATGAATACTTGCCCCGATGCCCGCACATTGGCTCAAACCCTACATATATGCACGCTTATAGCGCGTAGCAATCACAAATAATTAATGCAACTAGTGCCTCCACTGAGTTAAAATAAAATACTCACCTCGAACAAGCCGCAACCCGAAACAATATACTTCTGAGAACTCCCAGTCTCCAAATTCATCAAACACAAGAATCACCGTAACTGATCCCAACTCCAACACTAGAATGACTAACATATCTTCCATTCATGGTCTTCCCATAAGGAATACTTTCATAATTCTTCCGTGCCACATAGCAATAATTTGAATATCAGCAGTCTATCAACCAGGTGAGTATTGCAATACCAATGAACATCTGTAAGTCAAAATTTGTGATCTTCCTTTCAAGAATGAACTACCACCTTGTACCTACAAATCTTAATCCCGCACAATACCCCACATCTATCATGTCATCATGTGACAAGCACAATAATTTTATTATCAACTTTGAGTCACCAGTAATTTACCTACCCGGTTAGTTAGAAATCTTTTTCTTTCCCCCAAACAGGAGGAAATCACAATACACAACATGTTCCTCACATCGGTAAGGCATATCCGACTCAAACCATGGTAGAAACCATCATAAACACTTTGAAATCCATTTGCACACAACCAAGATATCAGAACTAAATTCCTCTGACTCGACCAAGTCACGCAGGTCACCAACCCAAGAATATTTCCACTAAAACATCCGTAGAGCCTCAACACATATGATCATACCATTACCAAACATGGTCCAGCCTACTACCCAGTCGTCCTATTTTCTCCGAGTTTCTTCTGAACCAACCTTAATTTGACACTTCTCCTTGTCAGAACTCCACGATCCTTACCTAAAGCATACTACAAGACATCCTAACATACAACTACACTGCCCTAAGGCACATAAGCCATTGTATTCTTCTTAAGCACCTCCATAAATACCACAACCGTAACACTCACTCTGAAAATACCTTATGCAAATTTAAAATTGTTCCTCTTTCCTTTCTTATACTGAAATGTAAAATCCATAGTCATACAAAATTACCGCAAGTCCCGACACCTTCAATGTAAGTAACTGATTCTAGTGATATACAAATTCAAAAAAAATCAATTTCCACATATACATTTTGATTCCATTAGAACCCTCTCGAGAGTCATCCACTCTACTCAAATCTAATTTACTCCGCCCCATACGGGCCGAAAGACATGTGTTCCTTTAACACAGTCAGCACTCAATTAAGTAACACTGCCTTAACACGACCAACCAAATTCATACTTCGTGTGCACTACGTTCTTCAAAATAACAATTTAATCATTACATGATTTCCGTATTTCTATAAAGTGCCATATAAATCGTATTCAGGAATTTTCTTACTCGAGTCATCCTCGATTTCCATCTCTGCAAGTCATAACTGATCCACATATGACTGATCCACAAGTATGTCTCAGACCAAAACTAAAATTTAACACATAACTCTGAAATCAAATTGTCAATAGCAGGCTCCCCCACTTAGCTTTAAGCTGCAACTATATAAAATTAGAACCTGCAAGGATTTCTCCTTCTCAAATACCAAGATCTCGCACCGTTAACCCGCCAAACTTCTCGAAGTCTTTTGTTAAGCTTTTCATGAACCTTCTGAATCACCAGCCACAGTCACACACTCGACCTCTTACCAGATAGAAACTAATATTTCTCGCAGGAGTTTGATCAATATCAGGCCACCGCTAACTACTCACAGGAGATAACCCATCAGTGGAAATCCTTACCGACATCTTCCAACGACGCTACACTGGGTGCAATGACCACGTAATCAGTAGATTCTCCTGAGCTCATGCTCGCCCACCATTTGTCTAAGTTCGCACTTTCCCAATTGACATCAACTAAAAGATCAACAATATCTTCCGAACCCAAGTCATATTGCGCCAGAAACGATAATCAAATCTTCACATCCCTCTTCATTTCAAACAAACTCCTTTCTGTCATATTCAATCGTTCTTCGTACAGTAACCATCACTCCAAATAAAGTTCTTACGCCAAATCACATTCTATCATGATTCCAAACCATTCTACATTTCCTCAATGCGCGTGACTACCCTACCACATAATCCATATGCTAATCTTCCACTCTTACTTAGGTTAAATCATCTCCTTTAAGCAACTTCTCAACCTCTACTTCTCCTACTTGACCTTCTAGTACTTTAACCATCGCGAAACACTTCCCATCATGTCTTCCCTCATACTTTGCTGCCCAAATGTTGCATCAAATCAAAATGCATCTATGTCGCACCTGAACCAATAAAATGTTAGCGACTCTAAGCCTCTTCGACGATCATCTTTCTCGAGCCATCAACATTGGAAATGCCCATTCGCAACCACAATCACTTACTCTTCTTGAGTCCAAACTCATTGACAAGACATGAGAATTTAATTTATCCCACAATTTAACAACGTAAAAGATCCTTTAATACACTCACAACTCGAGACTATACGTCAAATCAAGACAGAAATCAAGTACCCAATAGCAAACTCTTGATCATAAGCAAACTTTATTCGTCACATTCAACCCATCTGAACACATCCCGCAGTCACATCATACTTACCATATAGCCATGCAATCGCTCATCGAGCCACAAATCCTACTCATGGGGATATTATCGGATATAGGGGTCCATATGTACAAGTTCTCACAACCAAAACTACCGAGCCTAAGCTGCAGTCTAACCCCGACCTCAAGTCCTCCAGACTGGCCCATCAACAAAACACAGACTCGAACCTCGTTCATAGAATCGCAAGCCGGTGATGCACATCTAATACTAAGCGCTTATATGCGCATACGAAATGCGTGGAAGGAATTCAATGAGTTATGTTTTAAGCTGAATCAATTCCGCACGATAGAGTACAAGAAAGTAAAATTTTCCTAAGGGTTCGGAAGCCTCTCGAAGATAAGTACAGACGTCTCCGTACCGTTCCACAATATTCTACTAAACCTGCTCATGACTCGTGAGACCTATGTTACCTAGAGCTCTGATACCAACTTGTCACGACCCAAAATCTCACCCGTCGTGATGGCGCCTATCTCAATACTAGGCAAGCCGACAATCTCAATAAACCACCATATCTTTTAAGTTTGAAAACATAATATCTAAATTTAGCGAAAGAAAAACTCACAAATACATAAATAAACACTCCCAAAACCCGGTGTCACTGAGTACATGAGCATCTAATAAGATTACAAGTCTGGAAAATACGCTCTATAATAGTCTGAGACCAAATACAATAAACAAGGAGATATGGAAGGAGAGACGAGATCTGTGAAACATGGCAGTTACCTCTGAATCTCTGGATAATCAACTGTGCAAGAGAATCAACACCTGCTATGACCGGGAACACCTGGATCTGCACACGAAGTGTAAGGTGTAGTATGACTACAACCAACTCAGCAACTAACAATAATAACTAAGGAACTAAAGATAATGACGAGCTACATAGTTATAGTTCACTTTCAGTAATTCCAGCAAAGAATAGACATGCTTTCAAATCCAGCAGTTTAAATCAAGTTAATTTTTATAGAACTCAAGTTCATATAATCCGGATATAAAATCTTTCAGAGAATTTCACAACAATAATAGATAGCAACTAAGTGCAACAACAAATGAAAAGCAAGTACAGCCTGTCAAGCAACAGTCACTCAACTCGTCACAAAAGCTCAACCACTCAACTCTCAGCCCTCAACACTCACACTCAATGGGTACCCACGCTCACTGGGGGTGTACAGACTCCGGAGGGGCTCCTACAGCCCAAGCGTTATAACCTGCACGAACAACTCATATGCTGCACGGACTACTCACGTGACATAGTATAAATATCTAGATCTGCACGGATAACTCACCTACTATAGTATAATATAAGGATCCGCACAGACAACTCACGTGTTGCACGGACAACTCACGTGCTATAGTATAATATAAGAATCCGCATAGACAACTCAGGTGCTATAGTATAATTTCTCACAATCAGGCCCTCGGCCTTGCTCAGTCATAAATCTCTCCAGTCTCTCGGGCTCTCAACAATCATCAAATCAGCCCAAACAACAATGATATGATGCATCAATAATGAACAATAGAGACTGGATAAAATAAACAAGTAAATTGTGACCGAGTACAAAACAATAATTAAACAGAAAGTTCAACATGTACACTACCTTTGTGGGTCCCAACAGTACCAGCATATAGCCTAAACGTGGTTTCTAACATGACTTATAGTCAAATTTCCACAACACATAGAGAGAACATAGTTTATCAACAAGTTATTCAACTTTACAGTTTCCACGGGACGGACCCAGTCACAATCCCCTCGGTGCACGCCCACACGCCCGTCACTAGCATGTGCGTCACCTCCAAAATAGTCACATGACACAAAATTTGGGGTTTCATACCCTCAGGACTAGATTTATAAATGTTACTTACCTCAAGCCGTGAAATTCTTTATTCCGCTAGGTCTTTGCCTCGTGAATTGGGCTCCAAACGCCTCAAGCTATTGGAATCATCAGAATTTAAATCTGGGGTCGTTTACATATAAGTCCATATCCAGTCAACTTTTCTAACTTAAATTCCAACATGAAATTCATTCTTCCAAGCTACCTCTGAAATACCTTAAAACCAAAACTGACAATTCACACAAGTCATAATACCTCGTAGGAAGTTATTCAAGACTTCAAATAGTTGAAAGGAGCGTAAATGCTCAAAACGACCGGTCGGGTCGTTACAATCTCCCCCACTTAAACATACGTTCTTCCTAGAACGTGCCAAGAGTTGTTCTTAACCTTCAAATCTCTATTCCACCTTACCACGCACATACCCGGAGTGATCTCACGTCACCCTATTCTATATAGGCCTGACCACAGAACATAACTGAATACCATTAATTTGACCTTAGCCCAAAAACCTTGGAGCCAAATTTCTAACATCCAGAGTTCTTTTCAAGACCCGAACCTCACATCCACACACTGTATAAGCCTGAACAAGATGTATCCAACAATAACCTAATCCTAAATATAATCGCATAACATACTACATAACTCGCATACTCGTAACACCATTTCTGATCACAGTAACTACTCAAAACCAACCAAGTACTAGTATAAAACCCCGCATTTAATAAAACCTCATTCCAAAACCTTCATACACTACCAGAGATGAAAGAAACAATCAAAAACTCATAACCACTCATCAGATCAACTAGCCATGGAGCTCTCTCGCCCCAACCAGAACCATAATCCTCTCGAATATACCATAATCAAGTCTGGTAGTACCCATCCTAGGTCCAATGACCTTATATTATTAAACACAACTATCCCACAGACACGCCACATCAATATAACTCCATCCACCACTACGCAATCCGTGTACCCAAATATGGGAGATGTCTCAAGGAAGAGAACCATATTGAAAGTTCAACAAGCACCACCACAACCACAATGTTACAACCAACTCCTCAAATTTCATGAAGAGGATAACCGTAGGCGCATGTGCATAATTGTAGAGGAAGGAAATTAATAGATCAGATAAATTATAATAGAAATAGAATTCCCGCGGTGCCTGGCCAGTCCATGCATTTTCACTTATGCGACTAATGCCTCGCATCCGCGAGCTCGCACCTGCGGCCCTTTTTTGTGCAGGTGCGATCACACCAGATGCCCAGCTACTTCAGCTCCTCCTCCAAATCCAAATTCGATCTGTTAAGCATCCAAAACTCACCCGAGGCCCTACCGGGACCTCAACCAAATATACCAACAAGTCCTAAAATATTATACGAACTTATTCAAACCATCAAATCACATCCAACAACACTAAAAACACGAATCACATATAGATTCAAGCCTAATGAACTTTGAAACTTCCAGTTTCTACAAACCACGTCGGACCCTATCAAATCACGTCCGATTGACCTCAAATTTTACACACAAGTTACAATTGACATAACGGAGGTATTTTAATTTTCAGAATCGGATTCCGACCCCGATATCAAAAAGTCAAACCACTGGTCAAACTTCTCGAAAATTCGACTTTCGCCATTTCAAGCCTAATTCCACTACGGACCTCCAAAATTCTTTTCCGAACACGCTCCTAAGTCTAAAATCATCATACGGAGCTATTGAAATCATCAGATTTTAAATCTGGGGTCGTTTACATATAAGTCCACATCCGGTCAACTTTTCTAACTTAAATTCCAACATGAAATTCTTCTTCCAAGCTAACTCTGAAATACCTTAAAACTAAAACTGACAATTCACACAAGTCATAATACCTCGTAGGAAGTTATTTGAGACTTAAAATAGTTAAAAGGAGCATAAATGCTCAAAACGACCGGTCAGATCATTAGATTGTATCGTTTGTCATTGTTTCATGATATCATGCACCAACAATATGAATGTAACGACCTGGCCGGTCATTTTGACCATTTCAGCCATGTTCCCCCATTTACTGCTCCGTTTGTGCTTTATAGCTGTTGTATGACTTATCGGGTTAGTTAGTTCTAGTGTGAAGAGAATTTAGAGTGAAATGAAGCACTTAGTTTCTTAAATGGAAAGCTTAAGTTGGAAAAGTCGACCGGATATTGATCTATGTGTAAACAATCTCGGATTTGAATTCTGATGATTCCAGTAGCTCTGTACGGTAAGTTTGGACTTAGGAGCATGTCCGAAAAATTATTTGGAGGTCCGTAGTGGAATTGAGCTTGAAATGCCGAACGTTAAATTTTTGAAAGTTTGACCGGGGGGTTGACTTTTTTATATCGGGGTCGGAATCTAGTTCTGGAAATTTGGAATAGGTCCGTAATGTGAAATGTGACTTGTGTGCAAAATTTGAGGTCAATCGGACGTGATTTGATAGGTTTCAGTGTCGTTTGTAGAATTTAGAAATTTCGAAATTCATTAGGCTTGAATCCGTGTGTAGTTCGTATTTTTGAAGTTATTTGAGATGATTTGAGAGTTCAACTAGGTTCGTATTGGGATATATGACTTATTGGTATGTTTGGTTGAGGTCCCGGGGACCTCGGGTTGAGTTCGGGTGGTTAACGGACCAAGGTTCGAAGTTGAGGAATTGCTGGAGGTATGCTGGTTTTGGTGTTTTCGCACCTGCATAAATGGACTCGCTGGTGCGATGGTGGCAGGTGCGATGACTTAGGCGCAGGAGCAAGATGGATGGAAGTTGAGGATTTTTGCATCTGCGATGTCTTTCCCGCAGATGCGGTCTCCCAAATGCGATGGTGCCCTCGCAGATGCGCAAACTGGGCAGGCGAGTGAAGTCCGCAAATAAGACGTTTTGCTCGCACAAGCGGAGGTGCAGATGCGGATTAACTGGACAGAAGCCTTTAAGTTCGAGGGTTCGCGATTTTTCACCCATTTTTCGGATCTTGGAGCTCGGTTTGGGCGATATTTGAGAGGAGTTTTTCCACACATCTTGGGTTAAGTGTTCTTGACTCCCTTGTGATTATATTCCATGAATCTATCTTCATTTTTAGCAATTGGTTGATGAATTTAAAGAGGAAATTTGGGGTGTTGGCCTAAAGGTCATAATACGAATTTTTGAGTTTGGAACATCGATTTGGAGTCGGAATTGAGTGAAATTAGTATGGTTGAACTTGTAATTTGATGGGTTGTCAGATTTTGTGAGTTTTATCGGATTCTGAGACGTGGGCCCCACGGGCAATATTTTTAGTGTAATTTCAAATTTTGTGGGAAAATATTAGTATTTTGATATGAAATTAATTCCTATAATTGTGTGGACTGAATCAATTTATTGTCGCTAGATTCGAGCCGTTCAGAAGTTGATACGCGCAGAATGGGATTTCTGGAGCATTGTTTAGTTTGCTCGACATTGGATTCGGCTTGTTCAAGGTAAGTAACTCTCCTAATCTTGGAGATGAGGGTATGAACCCTGATTATACGTGTTATGTATTTGGTATTGAGGTGACGCACATGCTAGGTGACGGGCGTGTGGGCGTGAACCGTATGAACTGTGACAGTTATTTCTGTGGTACTGTGTAGTTATCTGAACTTGTCTGAAATCATGAAATCTCTACGTACTAGAGTTATCAAAAATGTGGTTCATGCTATAAACTATGTTTGGACTACATATGTTTCCTGTTGGGACCCACCAAGGTCATTTCTACTGTTAAGTTATCTGCTTTCATTGCATTACATACTCAGTCATACGCATTTATATGCATATCATATCTCAGTCTCTATTGTTATTTATTGATACATCATATCATCATTTTCGGGCTATTTTCATGACATTGTGAGCCCATGAGAGAGAGACTAGAGAGATTGATGACTGAGTGAGGCCGAGGGCCTGATTGATACTGATTTATGATAGCGCTTGGGCTGAAGGAGCCCCTCCGGAGTATGTACACACCCCCAGTGAGCGCGGATGATATTATTGAGGGATGGATTTCCCTAGACATGTATTTGTCCGAAGTACTTGATACCTGGAGATGGATTTCTCCACAGGGTTGGATTGCCCTTTTTCCTCGGTACTGGGTAACTTATAGTCAGTGTTGTATATGTTCTGGGATGGATTTCCCTGGGTCGTATAGGCCATATATAGTACCGAATGGTTGAGCATGATGAGTGGAAAGTGTGAGACAGTGAGATTGAGTACTCTGAGGGTGTGAGTACATGATTCATCTCTGAGATACATTGCATTGACATTCACATATGACATACAGGCATCGAGATGTACTTTCCTCATATTGTACGGTATTACATCATTCATGATTTCTCACACATGTTGACAGATGGGCATAGTGATGCACTTATTTTACATTGGTTATATGGAAAGAAAATGAAACATCTTATTTATTATATTGAAAGGATTTTTGGGAAAAATTATTATTTTCAAACTTATTCATATTTTTGGCAACTTCGGTAAACGATTTGGGTTTCACTGATGTACTTGAAAAGGGCAGAACTATTTTCGGAAATCATGATTTTGCTGAGCATCTTATCTCTGAGTTATTTCTTGTATTATTTGCTTTACGTTGTTATGAACTGTTGTTGGTATTTGGTGGTGGACCCGACCTTGGTATACGCTCGTCACTACTTTCAACCTAAGGTTAGGTTTGTTACTTACTCAGTAGATGGGGTCGGTGGTACTGATATTACACTTTTGCACATTGCGTGTAGATGTTGGCTGTTGTTGTTACTATGCCGGATTTGAAGATGTACCTGTGTTCCTATTGTAGCTGCCTCTTGGTCATGGTAGCCTTAGATTATAAAAACTCTGTTTATGTACTTTTCAAACATAAAATGTATTTACTTCATATCAGCTTTTTAAATTCTATTCTTAGAAGCTCATGATTTGTACTACCAGTTCTTGGGGAAATGTATAAGATTAAGACCTTTATTTACTTAAATTTCTTTAATAATTGTTATTGGAATTGGATAATTGAAAGTTGGCTTACCTAGCGGGTTGGGTTAGGTTCCATCACGACTAGTTGGATTTTGGGTAGTGACAAGGTGGTATCAGAGCTCTAGGTTAATAGGTTCTACAAGTCATGAGCAAGTGTCTAGTAGAGTCTTGTGGATCGGTATGATGACGTCGATACTTATCTTCGAGAGGCTACAGGGCATTTAGGATATATACTTCCCATCTTTATTTCCTTATCGTGCGTGATTGATTCAGCTTGAGACATAACTCTTTGAATTCCTTCCACGTATTCGTATGCGCACATGAGCGCTTGGTATCAGTTGTGCATCGTCGGCTTGTGATTTTATGAACGAGGTTCGAGATGTGTACTATGCGATGGGCCAGTCTGGAGGACTTGAGGCCATGGTTAGACCGTAGCTTGAGCTCGGTAGCTTCAGTCGTAACTTGTACATTTGGACTCATATGTCCGGTAATGTCCCTACGAGTGGAATTTATGGCTCGATGAGCGGTGGAATGGCTTTGTGATGAGTATGATATGACCGCGGGATTTGTTAAGATGATTTGAATATGACGAGAAGTGTTTCCTAGAAATGTAAAGGAAAGGCCATTGGGTGCTTGATTTTCGATTTGATGTAACGTACAGTCTCGAGTATGAATGCTTGGAAGGATCTTTCATGTTGTTAAATTTTGGGACAAACTAAATTCTCATATCTTGTTAATAAGTTTGGACTTGGAAAGATTAAGTGATTGCGTAGTAATTGTGACTGTGAAAGGGTATAACAAGATACCAATTTGAGGCTAAGCAGGTGGGTTATCCCCGGCAGAGTAATCTACGTAGGTATGTTCCTTATATGTGAGTGAAGAGTTTCTTTTCTACCAGCAGGGCGTATGTGTAGAGATTTGAATTTGAATCTGGCTGCGAAAGTTGAGTTTAGTGTCAAGAGAATGATTGCGAGATAGCGAATGATTTGGCGTATTTTTATTGTTGGCGTTGCATGAGTTTGAGAAGAAGTTTCGTTGAACTGGCTGTGGCATTATGGCAGTAATAGCGTATTGGTATTGTGAGTTATGGAATGTTTCAATCTATGGCTTTGAGCCAAGTGGGGGAGTCTGCTATTGACAATTTGATTTCATGGTTATGTGTTAAATTTTAGTTTCGGGCTGAGGCATACTGGTAGGTTAGTTATGACTTACAGAAGTTGAGATCGAGGATGACTCGAGTTAGGAAATTTTTGAATACGGGTTATGTTGCGCTTTATGAGTATATGAAAATCGTGGGATGAGTGAGTCGTTATTTGTGAATGATGTAGTGCGCACGGAGTATGAATTTGATCGGTGGAATTAAAGTAGAGTTACTCCTTGGAGTGTTGTTGTGCTAATGGGGCACATGTCTTTTGGCCCATTTGGGCGGTGTAATTTGGATTAGAACAAAGTGGGTGACTCTCGAGAAAGTTCCAATAGGTTCAAGGTTTATATATAGCAATTGAGAAATTCTTCGGACCTGTGTATGAAATATGAGATTTGCATTTGATGGTGCCTGGACTTACGGAAATTATGTATGACTATGGATTCTACATTTCAGTATAAGAAAGGGAAGAGGAACCGTTTTAAATTTACATAAGGTCTTTCAGAGTGGATGTCTCGTTTGTGGTGCTTTTGGGGTACTTAAGAAGAATACATTGACTTATGGGCCTTAGGGCGGTGTGGTTTTATGTTAGGGTGTCTTATAGTGAGTTGTGGTTAAAGATCGTGGTGTTTTAGCAAGGAGAAGTATCAATCCGAGGACAAATTCGGAAGGGACTCGGAGAAATATGACAATTAGGTAGTAGACTGGACCAGTATGGTAATGGTAGGATCAGTCCTTTGGGTAATTACGAAGTGGTAAGACTTTACAGATGTTTTGGTGGCAATATTCTTGGGTTTGGTGACCTGCGTGGCTGGGTTGACTTAGAGAGAATCAGTTCTGATGGCTTGATTATGTGCAAATGGATTCCAAAGTATCCTTGATGGTTTATACCATAGTTTGAGCCAGATACTTTTCTACCGGTGTGGGGAACGTGTTGTGTATTGTGATTTCCTCCTGGAAAGAAGCAAGAGAAAGGTTTCTAACTAATAGGGTATGTAAATTGTTGGTGACTCAAAGTAGATAATGAGATTCTTATGTTGGTCACATGATGGCATGATAGATACGGTGTGTTGTACGGGATTAAAATCTACATATACGAGGTGGCAGTTCAGTCTTGAAGGGAAGCTCCCGAATTTTGGACAACATGGTCAACTTCAGATATTTAGACGAATGTTATAACTGCTCGGTAATCCCTAAGAAGGGTGCGTATTTCAAAAAGTGCATTGTGTTTCGATGTCATTGGTATTGCGGTACATACCTGGTTTATAGACTGCTGATATTCAAATTATTGCTATCCGGCACAGAAGAAATATGGAAATATTTCGAGTGGGATGATCGTGCATTAAGGATGTGATAGTCATTCAGGCGGTGGAGATTGGATCAAAAATGGTGATTCGTGTGTTCTAGGAATTTGAAGACTAGGAGTTTTCAGGAGCATATTGTTTCATAATTGTGGACTGTGAAGTAGTGGCCGAAGCCAGCTAGATGATAGTGTGTATTATGATTTCAGTTATTGTGGATTTTTGGAGGGTTATTTATCTATTTGTGGGTAACCAGAGCTGATTTGGGGGTCCAATGGTAGGCCCAATTAAGATATGTATTCTACACCGAACCGGAATGGTTGGCTCCATACTGCTATTGTTGAGGGGTGTGCCATTCGGTTGATGTTGAACTTATTCATGTTCTGAATGATCTATGAGTTACTCTTCTATGCTACGAGGAGTTGTGATACATTGGTTATATGCATACATGGTGCGGTTCTATTGGGGGCCTTATGGCAAAATTTGAGCGAGATGAGTATTTGGGTACTGCATGATTAATTGCATATTGGCTATGTTCTTTTAGGTTTTGTGTGGCATTGTGTCATTTGCCTCTCTGTGGTTATTGATTTTGAGCTGGGTGGCTCAAGGTATATAATATGGACCAGCGTTTGGATGGGGTCACACATTGCAGCGGAGTTATGTTAAGGTATGAACCTTGTGTTAGAATCGTGTGATGGTTCTACGGTGTGTGATGTATTTTCAATATTTCGTTGTGGTGGTACTTGTTAATCTTACGGGGTAGTTCTCTCATTTGAGTCATTTTCCATGACTGAGTACATTTGAATTATTGCGTATTGGCGCACTAATGGCACGGTTTGTGGCTCTGAGTTATATTGGTGTGGCATGTTTGTGGGATAGTTGTGTTTAATATATGGTCATTGGACCTAGAATAGGTACTATCAGGTTTGAAACGGTATATTTGGGAGGATAATATTGAAAGTCGGCTTAGAAAGTGATTATGGTTCTGGTTGGGGCGAGAGAGCTCCATGACTTGTTTATCTGATAAGGGGTTACAAGATTATGCGTGTTTCTTTTATTATCAACAGTGTGTGAAGTTTTTGGGATGAAGTTTGGTTCGATATGGGATTTAATACTAGTACTTGTTTGGTTTTGGAGTAGTTACTGTGATCAGGAATGGTGCTACGAGCATGCGAGTTGTGTAATATATTAGGTGATTATATCTGTGGTGATGGTTATGGCTCGATGCAGCTTGTTCAGACTCATACAATGTGTAAATGTAAGATTCGTGTCTTGAAAAGAAATCCTGAAGGTTGGGAATTGAATTCCAAGGTTTTCGGGCAAAGGTTAAATTAAGGATTTTCAGTTGTATTGTGCTGTCAGGCCTATATGGAATAGGGTGACGTGGGATCACCCCGGGTACGCGCGTGATAATATTGAATAGTGATTCGATGGCTTGGAAACAGCTCTTGGCACGTTCGAGGACGAACGTATGTTAATGTGGGGGAGAATGTAACGACTCGGCCGGTCGTTTTGAGCATTTCAGCCTCGTTCCCCCATTTACTGCTCTGTTTGTGCTTTATAGTTGTTGTATGACTTATCGGGCTAGTTAGTTCGGGTCCAGAGAGAATTTAGAGTGAAATGAGACACTTAGTCTCTTAAATGGAAAGCTTAAGTTCGAAAAGTAGATCGGATGTTGATCTATGTGTAAACGGCCTCGGATTCGAATTCTGATGATTCCAGTAGCTCCGTATAGTGATTTTGGACTTAGCAGCGTATTCGAAAAATTATTTGGAGGTCCGTAGTGGAATTGGGCTTGAAATGTCGAAAGTTGAATTTTTGAAAGTATGACCGGGGGTTGACTTTTTGATATCGGGGTCGGAATCCGATTCTGGAAATTGGGAATAGGTCCGTAATGTGAAATGTGACTTGTGTGTAAAATTTGAGGTCAACCGGACGTGATTTGATAGGTTTCGGCGTCATTTGTAGAATTTGGAAATTTCGAAATTCATTAGGCTTGAATCCGTGTGTAGTTCGTATTTTTGAAGTTGTTTGAGGTGATTTGAGAGTTCAACTAGGTTTGTATTGGTATATAAGACTTGTTGGTATGTTTGGTTGAGGTCCCGGGGACCTCGGGTTGAGTTCGGGTGGTTAACGGACCAAGGTTCGAAGTTGAAGAATTTCTGGAGGTATGCTGGTTTTGGTGTTTTCGCACCCACGGAATTGGACTCGCAGGTGCAACGACTTAGGCGCAGGAGCGAGACGGCTGGAAGCTGAGGATTTTTGCATCTGCGATGTCTTTCCCGCAGATGCGGTCTCGCAAATGCGATGGTGCCCTCGCAGATGCGCAAACTGGGCAGGCGAGTGAAGTCCGCAAATGCGACTTTGCTTGCACAAGCGGAGGCGCAGATGCGGATTAACTGGAAGAAGCCTTTAAGTTCGAGGGTTCGCGATTTTTCACCCATTTTTCGGATTTTGGAGCTCGGTTTGGGCGATTTTTGAGAGGAATATTTCTACACATCTTGGGTTAAGTGTTCTTGACTCCCTTGTGACTATATTCCATGAATCTATCTTAATTTTTACCAATTGGTTGATGAATTTAAAGAGAAAATTGGGGGTGTTGGCCTAAAGTTCATAATACTAATTTTTGAGTTTTGAACATCGATTTGGAGTCCGAATTGAGTGAAATTAGTATGGTTGAACTTGTAATTTAATGGGTTGTCAGATTTTGTGAGTTTCGTCGGATTCCGAGACGTGAGCCCCACAGGCGGCTTTTTTAGTGTAATTTTGAATTTTGTGGGAAAATATTAGTATTTTGATATGGAATTAATTCCTATAATTGTGTGGACTGAATCAATTTATTGTCACTAGATTCGAGCCGTTCAGAAGTTAATACGCGCAGAATAGGATTTCTGGAGCATTGTTTAGCTTGCTCGACATTGGATTTGGCTTGTTTGAGGTAAGTAACTCTTCTAATCTTGGAGATGAGGGTATGAACCCTGATTATACGTGTTATGTATTTGGTTTTGAGGTGACGCACATGCAAGGTGACGGGCGTGCACCGTGTGAACTATGACAGTTATTTCTGTGGTACTGTGTAGTTATCTGAACTTGTCTGAAATCATGAAATCTCTACGTACTAGAGTTATCAAAAATGTGGTTCATGCTATAAATTATGTTTGGACTACATGTTTATCCAGTTGGGATCCATCGAGGTCATTTCTGTTGTTAAGTTGTCTGCTTTCATTGCATTACATACTCAGTCATACGCATTTATATGCATATCATATCTCAGTCTCTGTTGTTATTTATTGATACATCATATCATCATTTTCGGGCTATTTTCATGACATTGTGAGCCCATGAGAGAGAGACTGGAGAGATTGATGACTGAGTGAGGCCGAGGGACTGATTGATTCTGATATTGATACTGATTTATGATAGCTCTTAGGCTGAAAGAGCCCCTCCGGAGTCTGTACACACCCCCAGTGAGCGCGGATGATATTATTGAGGGATGGATTTCCCTGGACATGTATTTGTCCGAAGTACTTGATACCTGGAGATGGATTTCTCCACAGGGTTGGATTGCCCTTTTTCCTCGGTACTGGGTATCTTATAGTCAGTGTTGTATATGTTCTGGGATGGATTTCCCTGGGCCGTATAGGCCATATATAGTACCGAGTGGTTGAGCATGATGAGTGGAAAGTATGAGACAGTGAGATTGAGTACTCTGAGGGTGTGAGTACATGATTCATCTCTGAGATACATTGCATTGACATTCACACATGACATACAGGCATCAAGATGTACTTTCCTCATGTTGTACGGTATTACATCATTCATGATTTCTCATACATGTTGACAGATGGGCATAGTGATGCATTTATTTTACATTGGTTATATGGAAAGAAAATGAAACATCTTATTTATTATTATTGAAAGGATTTTTGGGAAAACTTATTATTTTCAAACTTATTCATATTTTTGGCAACTTCGGTAAATGATTTGGGTTTCACTGATGTACTTGAAAAGGGCAGAACTATTTTCGGAAATCATGATTTTGCTGAGCATCTTATCTCTGAGTTATTTCTTGTATTATTTTATAATGACCCGACTTGTCGTTTTAAGAATTTACGCCTCGTTCAGTGACTTAAGGTCTCGAGCAGCTTCGCAATATGTATTATGACCCGCGGGTGTGGTCGAGTTTGATTTACTAAAGATTCAGAATTAAATTAAAAGAACAATCCTTAATTTGAAGCTTAAATGAAAAGAGTTGACCGGAGAGTTGACTTTTGAGCAAACGACTCCGGAATGAAATTTTGATGATGTCAATAGCTCTGTATGGTGATTTTGGACTTAGGAGCGTGTCCGGAAAAATATTTGGAGGTCTATAGTGGAATTGAGCTTGAAATGCCGAATGTTGAATTTTTAGGAAGTTTGACCAGGGAGTTGACTTTTTGATATCGAGGTCAGAATCTGATTCTGGAAATTTGAATAGGTCTGTTATGTCATTTATGACTTGTGTGCAAAATTTGAAGTCATTCCGAATTGATTTGAGGTGTGATTCGTCGTTTTGATGTTGTCTGATGTGATTTAAGAATTTGACTAAGTTCGTATGATATTTTAGGACTTGAGGCTATATTTGGTTGAGGTCTCGGGGGGCCTCGGGTGAGTTCGGATGCCTAACGGATCGAATTTGGATTTGGAGGAGGAGCTGAAGAAGCTGGGTATCTGGTATGATCGCACCTGCGCGAAAAAGGGCCGCAGGTGCGAGCTCGCGGATGCGAGGAATTAGTCGCGGAAGCGAAAAATGCATGGGCTGTCCAGGCACTGCGGGTACGAAAAATTTTGCCACGGGTGCGAAGAATTTTACCGCGGTTGCGAAGCCGCAGGTGCGAAGAAGTGTACTGCAGGTGCGAAGAAATTTACCGCGGGTGCGAAAACCCCTGGGTAATACAAAAACAGAGGGGTTCAGAGCTTTTGCCATTTTTTGGCATTTCAAGCTCGGGTTGGGCGATTTGTGAGCAAGGTTTTCACGGGAAAACTTGAGGTAAGTCCCTTGTGATCATTTCTGCTCTATAATATTGAATTATCATCGAATAATCCGATTAGATTACATGTTTTTTAGGTGTAAATCGGGGGTTTGAACTTAGGGATTTGAAAATGAAAATTTAAGATTTGGAGGTCGAGTTGTTATTGGAATTCGATAAAATTGGTATGGTTGAACTCGTATCGGAATGGGTGTTCGGATTTCATAAAAATTTTATCAGATTCTGAGGAGCGGGCCCCGCATTAACCTTTGTTGACTTTTTAGAATAAATATTTAAGTCGACATATTATTATCCGGAATTGTTTTCAATGATATTTAATGAAGTTATACAATTAATTTAGTTAAATTTGAGCGGCCTGGAGGTCAATTCAAGCAAGAAGACGATTTAGGAATATCGGCGTAACTTCAAAAAGGTAAGTGTCTTGCTTAACCTCGAGTGAGGGAATTACCCCTTAGGCATTGAGTCTTATGTGCCATTTGTGAAATGTGAAAAGCCGTGTACGCGAGGTGACAAGTACGTACTTGGGCTTATACGTGCAAAATTCATTGAATTAAAGTCTTAGGCATTATTGTGTAGTAAATTGGAAAATTGTGAAAAATTATTAAATCATCTGTTTGCCATGCCTAAATCCTTATTGTTGAAATTATTTTTATATGATAATTTAATGTGATTGTTACTTGAAATATTTATGAAATTTCGTGAGTATTGTTGGTTTAATATTTCTTGAAAATTAATTACAATATGAATTTTCTTATGCAAATAATTAATTTAAGCGAGCTTAAGAAGAATTGTTAATATAATTATCTAAATTTGCATTAATGAAGGCTTTGCTTTATGCTAAGTAATTTCTATCTCTATTGATTGTTTTTGGGTGTTATATACATTGTGTGGAGTCTTAGGCTATTTGTTGTGAAATTAATTGATTTTGTTATATCTTTGGAATTTGGTTGTGGCCATTGGGCAAATTGTGATATGAATTGATATTATTATATTGCCTTGTTAATTTTCCATGTAAATTATTGTGTTGCGTGAGTTATTATTTTGGGGAGATAAGGGTGGCATTTCATCGTTGATATTATGTGGGTATAAGGGTGGCATTTCGCTGTTGTTGTGTTTGTTGGAATATTGTCTGGGCGGAGCGATAAGGGTGGCTATAAGAGCGATAAGGGTGGCAATAGGAGCGATAAGGGTGGCTATTGATATTGTCTGGGTGGAGCAATAAGGGTGGCTATAGGAGCGATAAGGGTGGCAATAGGAGCAATAAAGGTGGCTATTGTCAGGGACGATATGTGATGATGTGGGGTTGTGGTGTTAATAATTTTCGTATGATGTTGTGATTTGCTTGTGTTTATTTTTATACCTTGTGCAATTTGTCTTGTTGTTGGTAAATTGATAACAATCTGATTTATGTTAAAATTGAGAGCTTGTGGCCATTCCCAGGCGGATTATAAAATGAAATGTGGGCACGAGGTGCCATGAGTAAATAATGAGGATATTTGACACGTGAATTTTTCGTGCAGTTGTAATATGAAGTGTGGGCACGAGGTGCTGTGATGAAATGATAATGATAATTGGCATGTGAATTGTCTGTGCAGTTGTGATATGAAATGAGGGCACGAAGAAATATGAAAATGGGCTGAGACCCGTATTTTTATGATTATGAAATAAGGTGTCACGTGATAACTTTTTAATTGAAAGAATTATATTCAAAATATTTATTTGGAAGGATTTTTATTCAAAAAGAATTATATGAAAGATATTTATTTGAGAAAATTATATTTGTAAAGACTTATTGAAAGAATTATATTTGAAAAATAATTATTTGAGAAAACTACATTTGAAAGAGAGTTATTTGGAAGAATTATATGTGAAGGATATTTATTGAAAAACTTGAATTAATTGGGCGTGCATGTATTTATTAATTGTTGAGTGATATTTATGGTATTCTTGTTGTCTTGATGTGCATACCACTTGTTGTTTTATCCTGCCCTTATTGCTATCTGTTTCCTAGTATTTTGTATATTATATTGCACAAGTTATTAGTCTAGCGAGTTTCTTGACTGTACCTCATCTCTACTCCATTGAGGTTAGTCTTGATACTTACTGGTTACCGACCGTGGTGTACTCATATTACACTTCTGCACGTTTTTGTGCAGAGCCAGGTATTGGAGATATCGGACTTGAGCAGAGTTAAAGTGGGATCGTAAGGATTCAAGGTAGAGCTGCTTGGTCGTTGCAGTCCCTTTGAGTGTTTTCATTTCATTGTACTGTTAATTTGTAATCAAACAGTATTGTATATTCGGCCCTCGTGATCATTCCATGTATTCAGTTAGAGTTCGTGACTCAGTACTACCAGTCTTGGGAGGTTGTATATTGTAATTATTTCCGCTGTTAGTTTCAAAAATAAAAATGGCTTCAAAAGGTAATTAAAATCGGCTTACCTAGTCTTAGAAACTAGGTGCCATCACGACGCATGTGGTGGGATGTTACTTCTTGTATTATTTGCTTTATGTTGTTATGAACTGTTATTGGTATTTGGTGGTGGACCCGACCTTGGTATAACCTCGTCACTACTTTCAACATAAGGTTAGGTTTGTTACTTACTCAGTACATGGGGTCGGTTGTACTGATACTACACTTCTGCACATTGCGTGCAGATGTTGGCTGTTGTTGTTGTTGTGCTCGATGTTGCCGGATTTGAAGATGTACCTGCGTTCCTATTGTAGTTGCCTCTTGTTCATGGTAGCCTTAGATTATAAAAACTCAGTTTATGTACTTTTCAAACAGAAAATGTATTTACTTCATATCAACTTTGTAAATTCTATTCTTAGAAGCTCATGATTTGTACTACCAGTTCTTGGGGAAATGTATAAGATTAAGACCTTTATTTACTTAAATTGCCTTAATAATTATTATTGGAATTGGATAATTGAAAGTTGGCTTACCTAGCGGGTTGGGTTAGGTGGCATCACGACTAGTTGGATTTTGGGTCGTGACAATGAAGAATAAACTTGCACTATTATAAAGAAAAATTATGATACGGGGTAAAATTATTATATAAAAAGGTAGGATAAATGATGAAATAAAATTGTTAATAATAATGAAGGTTGAGATGAGAGAAAGAGACAAGATAACGACGCGACCACACCAAATCGGTCGTTACATAAAGTGGCACATTTCGTCGTTACGTAACGACGGATTTAACGATACGATACAATAAAATTTAAGTAACAATCAAAACAAACATCGTATTTACAGTAACAATAAGATACAATATAATAGGTAACAACCATCCAAACAAGCTGTAAGCCGTTGTTGATGTTATTATAGTTTGATGGGGCACAAAATTTTAAAATGTAAAGAATAAAAGAATACTTTTGAATATTGCAGTTTTATAATAAATGTGTGTATAACACAAAACATTTCCTTCGAATTTTGTGATTTTAAACATGTTATGTCATTCTATAAGGGAACTTCGCAAGTTGTAATTGCTGATATTAAAAATTTACTAATATAAAATTAGGCATTTTTTTTTACATAGACTAAAATAGAAAATAAGACATAAAACTAAATGTAACAGACAGAGTAAAAATATTTATTAAATAATATTTAGAAATAGTAATAAACATATTTTTCTACTATAAGTGGGAATAAGCAGGCAACTGATGGTCAACATGCCTGCTTGATTCTCAGGGTATTTCTGTAATTTCACAAAACAAATAGCAACATTATTGTCTAAGAAAGGGCATTACTGTAGCTTGCCAAGTAACATTTTATGTGCCTTGACCAAATTGCCCATTTCTCCCACAATAGCTTCCTTGCTTTACTTTGTACCCCACGTGTTCCCACCTTAACCCAATCACCGAATCGTTTGTGTGTATAATTTTAACAGTTCCTAACATACAATTTGTTTGAATCTATGTGTGACAAACTTTTTAAAAATTAATTAAAGTTTTAACTCTACCCAAACATTTTTGGTGTGTGCATTCTTTAGCAAATTATGACATGTAATTTGTTTGAATTTTTATGTGCAGAACTAAACTGTAAAAATTAGTTGAATTTTTCTAACAAGTTATTGCAGAATAACTATAATGGAGGTAACCAATTTTAGTACAGTTTATACGAAAAATATTTTGGACTTAACTATATTAAATTATATTTAACTTACTTATTGTTATTAATAATTTAATATTGAAGGATCCTATATAGTTTAAATTTATGACTTTATAATTTTACATTTAATTATTTACGACATTTATGATCGGTACTAATTAAAAAGGTATTGTTTGACCATTTTTTGGTACTTTTGACAAAGGAAACAAACATTATGCAATACAAACATTATATTTCAGATTAGTACAATATATTTATTCCAAATGCAGAATTATTCTCTTTCAATTATTTGTGAGTAAAAATAGGATGAACTAGGATACAATAATAATATGAAAAATTGAATTGATAGGCGGGCATAGTTAAAAAGAATTACTAAGCCTTTTGGTGAGAATTTTTAGACATGTGGACAAACACAAATGACCATATGAGATTAGGCTCTAAATGTCATGACCCAATTTCACCTATAGGTCGTGATGGCGCCCAACACTGCGGCTAGGCAAGCCAACTTAATAAATTAAGCATTCATTGATAAAATTTAAAACCAAGAGAAATAATAAAACCTAAATTCTACCAATGTGTGTGCCAAGACCTGATGTCACGAGTGTATGAGCATCTAGTAGATTATACAAAACCTCAAATACTGTCTGAAATAAATATAGACAGAATGAAAAATACAAAGAGAGACACTAGTAGCTGCCGAACGGATCAGAGAAACAGCTCACCACTATGCCCCTGGATGATGTGGGTGTAAGACGATAGGTCCCCCACTAGTACTTGCCTCAGTTCCTGCATAAAAAGTGCAGCAAGTGTAGTATGAGTACGTAAACAACGTGTACCAGTAAGTATCAAGCCTAATCTCGAAGTGGTAGAGATGAGATGGCCGACTTTGACACTCACTATGGGTCAATAACAATAATTGAAATACAACTAGGATATTTAAATCAGAATGATTTACAGAATTTAAAAAAATAATTTATTTAATCAACGGAAATAATCAAATTCCTTCAAATGCAACAATTCTCTATATATCAATTAAATATCATTTACAGAAATAACAATTAATTCTTTAACAAGCAAGAATAATAATTCATTAAATTCCAAGGATTTTCCAATTTATCAATTAGTTTCGCAAGCTGAAATAAATTATTAAAGTATCGTGTGATTATTATTATTAAGCACGATTTCTTCCGAGGACGTACGGCCCGATCCAGAGTGTCGTGTACACTGCCGAGGGACGTGCGGCGCGATCCATAGATGCATCTATCCTGCTGAGGCATTCGGCCCGCTCCACAAGAAAGGAGGACATTTTCTTATGTACCTCCGGAATGAGAGTATATTTATTATGAGATAAATTCGAGAGGAAGAACAATTTCTTTTAACAATTAATTGATTTAAACAGAAAATCAAGCATATGAGATTTTCATCCTTTAATATCTTTATCTAACAATTCACAATATATTCATATATATATCAATTTAATATTAATTAATCAGGGAATACAATTTACACAAGTAATTCATGCTTTGAGTCCTAAACTACCCGAACTTTAGCATTTATAGTAGCTACGCACGGACTCTCATCACCTCGTGCGTACGTAGCCCCCGCAATTAGCAACAATTATTCAATTTAATCCCTATGGGGTAATTTCCCCTTCACAAGATTAGACAAGAAACTTATCTCGTCTCAAAGTCCACTTTCCGATTATCGCGTCGCGTAAAATTCTCGATTCAATGCCGAAAAATCCGAAACTATTCAAAAGTTATATAAAATAATTAATATATGTACAATAATTCGAAATTCATCTATTAATTAAATTACTCTATCCAAAATGGTAAAATTCCTAAAATTCACCCCGGAACCACATGCCCGGATTCCGAAAATTTTTGGATAAAAACGTTACCCATAATCTCAAGAACTCAAATATATAATTTCTATCCAATTTCATAACCATTTTCGTGGTTAAAATCTCATTTTTATAAAAATCTAGGTTTTTCACCTAAACCCTTGATTTCTAAGATTTACTAGTTATAATCTACCTATAATC
The DNA here is from genome assembly GCF_000715075.1 of Nicotiana tabacum. NCBI lineage: Eukaryota > Viridiplantae > Streptophyta > Magnoliopsida > Solanales > Solanaceae > Nicotiana > Nicotiana tabacum. The sequence continues at coordinate 71,966,835 of NC_134103.1, forward strand.
TATGTATTTAATTCAAGGAGTGTGGAATTAACTTACCTTTCAATTTCTAGTTGAAACCCCCTTCTCAAAAGCTCTAAAATCTCCCGGAAATGGAGGACAAATGGGCTAAAAATATGTGAGCCCCGACTTTTTTAACCAATCTGCCCAGACAGATTTTTCGCTCCTACGGAAAAGCCTCGCAGGTGCGAGCTTAGCTTGACTACCCAGTTTCCGCATCTGCGCTATTTTTCTCGCACCTGCGCGTTCGCAGGTGCGCCCGAGATTCCGCACTTGCGATGGCAGGCTTCCCTTCCCTTTTCGCTTCTGCGCATTAAACCCCACATTTGCAAGAGTCGCACTTGCGGCTGTCCAAGCGCAGGTGCGAACGTACCAGAAGCAGAAGGCTTCAGCTCTTCTTCAAAATTTCCAAAATTGATCCGAGCCTCGTCCGGTTAACACTCGGGGGTTAACCCGATTCCGGGATCATTTTCTCAAAATGTTGACCGAAGTCAAACTTGGCCTTTTAAGGCTAACTTAAGGAACCAAGTGTTTCGATTTCAACCCAAACGCTTCCAAATCCCGAACCAACCATCCCCGCAAGTCATAAATTAATAAAAGCATGTTCGGGGAATTTTATTTTAGGGAACGGGTTTCTAAAAGTCAAAATGACCGGTTGGGTCATTACATTCTCCATATCTTAAACAAACATCGTCCTCGAACGGGTTTAGAATAATACTTGGAGTGCTAAATAAGTGTGGATATTTGCTCCGCATGTCCTCCTCGGCCTCCCAAGTCACTTTATCGACTGGTTGGCCCTTCCACTGGACCTTTACTGCAGAAATCCTCTTGGACCTCAATTGGCGAACTTGTTTATCAACAATGGCAAATGGCTCTTCTTCATAACCCAAACTCTTATCTAGATGAACTATGCTGAAGTCCAACATATGTGATAGGTCAGCATGATACTTCCGAAGCATAGATACATAGAAAACTGGATGAACTCCTGATAGACTGGGAGGCAATGCAAGCTCATAAGCAACCTCCCCAACTCGTCTCAATACCTCAAATGGGCCTATAAACCTTGGGCTCAACTTGCCCTTCTTCCCGAATCTCATAATCCCCTTCATCGGCGAAACCTTCAAAAGAACTTTTTCACCTACCATAAAGGATAAATCACGCGCTTTCTGATCCGCGTAACTCTTCTGTCTGGACTGTGCTATACGAAGTCGCTCCTGAATCAACTGCACCTTTTCCAAGGCATCCTTTACCAAATCAGTACCATATAACTTAGCCTCACCGGGCTCAAACCATCCGATAGGTGAACGGCATCGATGACCATATAAAGCCTCAAATGGAGCCATCTCGATGCTCGATTGGTAACTGTTATTATAATCAAACTCGGCCAAAGGCAGGAAACGATCCCACTGACCTCCAACATCAATCACACATGCCCTGAGCATATCCTCCAAAATCTGAACTGTCCGCTCTGACTGCCCATCGGTCTGTGGATGAAAGGTTGTGCTGAACTCTACACGGGTCCCTAATTCACTCTGTACAGCTCTCCAGAAATGTGAAGTAAACTGAGGGCCTTTATCTGATATGATGGAAATTGGCACACCGTGCAACTGAACTATCTCCTGAATATAAATCTGGGCCAACCTCTTTGAAGTATACGTAGTCACAACAGGAATAACATGTGCCGACTTGGTCAACCTGTCAACAATCACCCAAACTGCATCAAACTTCCTCAAGGTCTGCGGCAACCTAACTACAAAGTCCATAGTGATGCGTTCCCATTTCCATTCTGGTATAGTCATCTGCTGAAGTAAGCCACCAGGCCTCTGGTGCTCATATTTAACTTGCTAGCAATTTAGACACCTAGCTACATACTCAACTATATCTTTTTTCATTCGTCGCCACCAATAATGCTGCTTCAAGTCACGATACATCTTCGTAGCACCTGGATGAATAGAATACCGAGAACTGTGTGCCTCCTCCAGGATCATTTTCCTCAGTTCATCCATATTAGGAACACACAGATGATCCTGGAGTCACAGAACACCATCTGCACCAATAGTAACTTCCTTGGCACCACCTCGTAGTACCATTTCTCGAAGAACCATTAAGTGTGGGTCATCATACTGGCGAGCCTTGATATGCTCAAATAGTGAAGACTGAGCTACGACACATGCAAGAACTTGGCTGGGCTCTGAAATATCTAGCCGCACAAGTCTGTTGGCCAAGGATTGGATATCCCAAGCTAATGGCCTCTCTTCTGCTGAAATAAAAGCCAAACTACCCATACTCTCCGCCTTTCTACTCAAGGCATCTGCAACTACATTTGCTTTACATGGATGATATAGGATAGTAATATCATAATCTTTTAGTAATTCCAGCCATCTGCGCTGCCTTAAATTTAAGTCCCTCTGCTTGAACAAATGTTGCAAACTGTGATGATCAGTATAAACTTCACATGATACCCCATAAAGATAATGCCTCCAAATCTTAGCGTGAACAATCACAGCTAACTCCAAATCATATACCGGATAATTCTGCTCGTGGGGCTTCAATTGACGTGAAGCATATGCAATAACTCGCCCTTCTTGCATTAATACACAACCCAAACCAACGTGTGAAGCGTCGCAATACACTGTATACATTCCCGAACCGAAAGGTAACACTAACACTGCTGCTATAGTCAATGCTGTCTTGAGTTTTTGAAAGCTTGACTCACAATCATCGGACCATCGGAACTGAACACCCTTCTGGGTTAGTTTGGTCAAAGGTGCTGCAATAGATGAAAAACTTTCCACAAACCGACGATAATAACCTGCTAAACCCAGAAGACTCCTGATCTCAGTCGCCAAAGTGGGACGATGCCAATTCTGAACTGCCTTAATCTTTTTAGGATCAACTTTAATACCTTCGCCCGATACAATATGTCCCAAAAATGCTACTGACTCTAGCCAAAACTCACATTTAGAGAACTTAGCATATAGCTTTTGTTCCCGCAATATCTGAAGCACTACTCTCATATGCTGCTCATGTTCCTCCTTGTTGCGCAAGTAGATCAAAATGTCATCAATGAAGACAATGACAAACGAATCAATATATGGCCTGAATACCCTGTTCATCAGATCCATAAACGCTGCCGGGGTATTAGTTAAACCAAAAAACATTACCAGAAACTCATAATGATTATATCTAGTACGGAAAGCAGTTTTTGGAACATCCTGTCACGGCCCAAAATTTCCCACCAACGGGATCGTGATGGCACCTAACATTTCACTTGCCAGGCAAGCCAACATTAGAGAATCATTAAACCATTTTCTTATTTTGATTCAGTAAATATCAATAATTAAGTCAAGTGAAATATAATAAGTGCGGAATATCATAAAACAATATTAATTACTACCACCCGGATCTGGAGTCACAATTCACAAACATTCTAGAATTTACTACAAGTAATAGTCTGAAAGAAATACAACTGTCCGAATGAAAGAAAACAGTAGGACATAAAAGATAGATAGGGACTTCAAGGTCTGTGAACGCCGACAGATCTACCTTGAGTCTCCGGACAGTTGACCAATAGCAAATCTCGATCAACTTGAGCCGGTATCAAAATCTGCACAGAAAGTGCAGAGTGCAGCATCAGTACAATCGACCCTATGTACTGGTAAGTGTCGAGCCTAACCTCGACGAAGTAATGACGAGGCTAAGGCAAGACACCTACAATCAACATGTACAATTTAACAGTGTATACGCAAATAACAGGAATGAAGAACTAAACAGGAAATGTCGAGAGGGGAGACATACTGAGGGGAATACAAGATAAATAACTACAACAGAATGATCACCGGAGCAGTCAATATAACATGAATCAACAGGAATAGTGAATACAGTAAAGAAAAATGAACGGTATCACCCTTCGTGCTTTTACTCTCATATCATGGCACGGCATCACCCTTCGTGCATTAATACTCACAATATGGCAAAGCATCACCCTTCGTGCATTAACACTCTCCCTTACCATAATGCAATGCATAAACAACAACAGGGAGATAGAATAACAAGTACCAACCTTAATTCAACATTTGATTCCATAATATCAATCTCAACTTTGAAATAAAAACTCAATTATCACCAGAAAATTTCCGTAAACATGATAAGAACGATAATTTGAACAACACTAACATAACACGTAGCAATCGAAGAGGGTAAAAATGAGATTTTTAAGGCTTAAGAGCGCAGATTCGAGTTCTAAAACATAATATCACCCTTTGGGTCATCACACATCCGAATCTCGAATCTTCAATTGATGATACCCCGACCTCAAGTCGATCTTAGAGAACACCCTAGCACCCTGTAACTGGTCAAATAGGTCATCAATACGCGGCAACGGGTACTTGTTCTTAATAGTAACTTTATTCAATTGGCGATAATCAATACACATTAGCATTGTTCCATCCTTCTTTTTCACAAATAATATCGGTGCACCCCAAGGCGATACACTCGGTCTGACGAACCCTTTGGCTAATAACTCTTCAAGTTGTTCTTTCAACTCTTTCAATTCTTTCGGAGCCATGCGATACGGTGGAATAGATATAGGCTGGGTATCTGGAGCCAAGTCAATACAAAAATCAATATCACGTTTAGGTGGCATACCTGGAAGATCTGAAGGAAATAATTGGAGAACTCCCGAACTACTGGCACTGAATCAATAGCTGGAGTCTCTGCAGTAGTATCCCGAACATAGGCTAGATAAGCCAAACAACCCTTCTGAACCATGTGTTGAGCTTTTATAAAATAAATAACCCGATTAAATTAACTAACCGACAAACCTTTCCACTCCAGCCTAGGCAAAGATGGAATAGCCAAGGTAACAGTTTTGGCATGACAATCTAGAACAACATGATATGGAAATAACCAGTCCATACCCAGAATAATTTCAAAATCGATCATCTCGAGCAATAAGAGATCTGCTCTAGTTTCATAACCACAGAATGCAATAATACAAGATCGGTAGATCCGGTTCACAATAACAGAATCGCCTACAGGAGTGGACACATAAACAGGAGTACTCAAGGACTTTCGAGAAACACCCAGGAATGGAGCAAATAGAGATGACACATATGAATACGTGGATCCTGGATCAAATAATACTGAGGCATCTTTGCCGCAAACATAAATAATACATGTAATCACAGCATCTGAGGCCTCTGCATCTGGTCTAGGCGAAAAAGCATAGAACCGAGCTAGAGCGCCAACTGGCTGGCCTCCGCCTGGCTGACCTCCACCTCTAGGATAGCCCCTACCCACCTGTCCTCCACCTCTTGGTGGTCGGACTACTGGTGGAGCAACTTGTCCGGTAAGCATATGCTGCTGACCCTTCTGTATTGTTCTACCCCGAAGTCTGGGGCAAAACCTCCGCATGTGACTGGGATCCCCGCACTCATAACAACTCTTCGGTGCGATGGGCTGCTGACTAAGTGTTTGGCCCTGGGGAACTGAATACCCACTGGGAGGACCCTCAATAGCTAGTGGGCGGTAGGAACTCTCTGGTATAGCACTGAGATAAGGTCACACTGGGGCACCTCGAGGAGGTGGTGGTGCTGGAAATGGGGGTCTGCTGGACTGCCCCCTCACGAACAGACCTCTACCCCTAGACGGAGCACCTCTGAACTCTCCAAAGTACCTGAACCGCTTATCTCTCATAATCTGCTATCGGCTCCACTGACGCGCACCCTCAATCCTTCGGGATTTCTCCACAACTGGCACATAAGAAGTACCCATCTCAACCTCTCGAGCCATAGTGGCCTGAATACCAGTATGTAAACCGGCTACAAACCTCCGCACTCTCTCCGCCTCAGTAGGGAGTATCATAAGTGCATGGCGAGATAATTCAGAAAACCTCGCCTCATAATCAGTCACTAACATCTGACCTTGCTGGAGCTGCTCAAAATGAAACCGCAACTCTTCTCTCTGGGAGGGTGGGATATACATGTCCAGGAAGATACGGGTGAACCTGTCCCAAGTCATGGGAGGAGAATCTGTTGGTCTACCAAGAACATAAGACTGCCACCATCTACGGGCTCTACCCTCTAGCTGAAAAGTAGCAAAGTCTACCCCATGAGACTCCAATATCCTCATGTTGTACAGTCTATCCTTGCACCGATCAATGAAATCATGGGGATTCTCATGTCGCTCACCCTCAAAGACAGGAGGATGTAGTGTAGTCCATAAGTCCAATAATTTCTGAGGATCGGCGACTACAGTTGGCCTGGGCTCAGGTGTAGCTGCTGCCACTGGCTGGGCTCCACCCACGGGTAGTGCACCTTGGGTCTGATATACAGCAGCTGCCTGTCCATGAGCCTGCGCGGTAGGGGTCTGTGCTCCTGCGCCTGCCTGAGATGTGGCTGGGTCTGCCGAAAATAAACCGGCCTGAGTCATATTGTCCATGAACCGCAGTATACGACCCATGACATCCTGAAATCCCGGTGCAGATGTGAAATCCACCGGAGCTGGCTCTGCCACATGCACCTCACCTTGTTCCTCAATAATGGGATTCTCTGCTGGACCCACTGCGGCATAACTGGAACGGTCCTGGGACATCCTCGCCCTCTACCATGAGCTAGAGCCCTCCCTCGGCCTCTGCCTTGGCCTCTAGCAACTAGGGGAGTAGCTCTTCCTTGGTCTGGAACCTCATTCGAGCGCGTTCTCACAATCTGAGAGAGAATAAAAGAAGGATATTTAGAACTACATCAATTGCACGATGGAATATGAAGAAAGAAAATTTCCTAATACCCTATAGCCTCTCGAAGATAAGTACAGACGTCTCTGTACCGATCCGCAAGCCTCTATTAGGCCTGCTCATAACTTATGAGACCTACGTGAACCTAGTGCTCTGATACCATGTTGTCACGACCCAATTTCTCCTATAGATCGTGATGGCGCCTAACACTACGGCTAGGCAAGCCAACTTAATAAATTAAGCATTCATTGACAAAATTTAAAACCAAAAAAAAAAAACCAAATTCTACCAATGTGTGTGCCAAAACCTGATGTCGCAAGTGTATGAGCATCTAGTAGATTATACAAAACCTCAAATATTGTCTGAAATAAAAATAGACAGAATGAAAAAAAACAAAGAGAGACACTAGTAGTTGCATAACGGATCAGAGAAACAGCTCACCACTATGCCCCTGGATAACGTGGGTGTAAGATGATAGGTCCCCCACTAGTACTTGCCTCAGTTCCTACACAAAAAGTACACCAAGTGTAGTATGAGTACGTAAACAACGTGTACCCAGTAAGTACCAAGCTTAATCTCGAAGTGGTAGAGACGAGATGGCCGACTTTGACACTCACTATGGGTCAATAACAATAATTGAAATACAACTAGGATATTTATATCAACATAATTTACAGAATTTAAAAAAATAATTTATTTAATAAACGGAAATAATCAAATTCCTTCAAAATCAACAATTCTCAATATATCAATTAAATATCATTTACAGGAATAACAATTAATTCTTTAACAAGCAAGAATAATAATTCATTAAATTTCAAGGATTTTCTAATTTATCAATTATCATCGCAAGCTGAAATAAATTATTAAAGTATCGTGTGATTATTATTATTAAGTACAATTTCTGCCGAGTACATACGGCCTGATCCAGAGTGTCGTGTACACTGCCGAGGGACGTGCGGCGCGATCCATAGATGCATCTATCATGCCGAGGCGTTCGGCCCGCTCCACAAGAAAGGAAGATATTTTCTTATGTACCTCCCGAAGAAGAGTATATTTATTATGAGATAAATTCGGGAAGAAGAATAATTTCTTTTAACAATTAATTGATTTAAACAAAAAATCAAGCATATGAGATTTCCATCCTTTAATATCTTTATCTAATAATTCACAATATAATCATATATATCAATTTAATATTAATTAATCAAGGAATATAATTTACACAAGTAATTCATGCTTTGAGTCCTAAACTACCCGAACTTTAGCATTTATAGTAGCTACGCACGGACTCTCGTCACCTCGTGCGTACGTAGCCCCCGCAATTAGCAACAATAATTCAATTTAATCCCTATGGGGTAATTTCCCCCTCACAAGATTAGACAAGAGACTTACCTCGTCTCAAAGTCCACTTTCCGATTATCGCGTCGCGTAAAATTCTCGATTCAATGCCGAAAAATCCGAAACTATCCAAAAGTTATATAAAATAATTAATATATGTACAATAATTCGAAATTCATCTATTAATTAAATTACTCTATCCAAAATGGTAAAATTTCTAAAATTCACCCCTGGCCCACGTACCCGGATTCCGGAAAGTTTCGGATGAAAACGTTACCCATAATCTCAAGAACGCAAATATGCGAAGGCGAGAGTCGCACCTGCGGCTGTCCAAGCATAGGTGCGAACGTACCAGAAGCAGAAGGCTTCAGCTCTTCGTCAAAATTTCCAAAATTGATCCGAGCCTCGTCCGGTTAACACTCGGAGCCCTCGGGCCCTGCCCGAACATACCAACAGGTTTGAAATCATAAAACGGACTCGCTCGAACACATGAAACGTATAAAACAACACCAAATCTAGGAATCACACCTCAAACCAAATTGATTCAAACTTAAGAATTTCAAGTTCTTCAATTTACTTCCAATGTGCCGAAATATACTTAAACTACTTGGAATGACACGAAATTTTGCGTGCAAGTCTTAAATCACTATATGGAACTATTCTCAAATTCGGAATTCCAAACAGAATTCAATTACTAAAAATCCTACTCGAAACCAAATTTAAATAAGTTTAAACCTTTATATAGTTGATTTTTACTATTAAGCGTCAAAATGCTCCCGGGTTATCCAAAATTCGATTCGAACATACGCCCAAGTCTAAAATCATCATACGAACCTATGGAACCGTCAAATCCCGATTCCGGGATCGTTTTCTTAAAATATTGACCGAAGTCAAACTTGGTCTTTTAAGGCTAACTTAAGGAACCAAGTGTTACCATTTCAACCCAAACGCTTTCAAATCCCGAACCAACTATCCCCGCAAGTCATAAATTAATAAAAGCATGTTCGGAAAGTTTTATTTTAGGGAACAAATTTCTAAAAGTCAAAATGATTGGTTGGGTCATTACACTAAAGAGGATAAACAATAGGTTAGGATAATCATGGATTTTATATCAAGCACACGAATTTAAGATTGAGTAATTTGTGAAAGGCTCAATGATTATGTAGCCCATTCTTTTCCAGTTTATAGTTAGATATCGGATAAGCCATCACTATAAAAGAATGATCGTACCACTTATCTAGGAGGATAATTATACCACTTACTTAGGAGGATAAATATAATACTATATTTATATAGATTATATGATTATATATATTGTATAGTTATAAAATTATATTTCTAAACTCCCTCCATTTCAAAAAGATTGTCTTGGTTTGACTTAGCACAACTTTTAATAAAAAGGGGAAGACTTTTGAAAAATATGGTCTTATATAAGTCATATCATTTGTGTCGCTGTAAAACTTTTGAAACTTATAGTCTGAAACATGTTATAGCATTTGTATGGCTATAAATGCTTCCTATTAAGAAAATATTGAAAGATGCCAATTTTTTTGAAATTGACTAATAGGTGTCAATTTTTTTGAAGCACAGGGAGTACATTATAGTTTTTTCATAGTTTTTGGGTTAATTAAAACTAATATTTCTTTCCTTCATAATAAAGTAAAATTTATGTAACTTCAGCATATTTATGTAGCATATATATGCTTTTGAGACACTACATGGTGTCTTACCAGTAACATAGTAGTATTCATGAACTTCCCCAGGATCGAAAATACGTTTTACTTTAGCTAAATTAATTTGGCAAAAGCAATTATGGCTTTGAAAAATCAAGAAGGCATTAATTAATATATTTCCAAATCTATCCTTGATCCAATAAATGATCTACAAAATATGAGAATATTCAAAGAGTAATTTAGCAGATATAAAAGATAATGCTATTAAATGATTCTCTTAATAGGTGTATCAAAAACTTAAAAGCAAACGAGAGATAGCATCATCTAAGAAATTATCCATAACTATTTTAAAAACTTGACATTGTAAGTAAAATTTTATATTACGAATGTAAACAAATTAAGAAGAAAATTTACACATACTAATTCGTACATCCTAACCATAATATTATTGTTCTATATTACCAAATTAAGCTTATTATAGGAAAATATTTGTTATATGTTATTATTATTATTTTATATTTTATATATATAAAACTTATTTTTCACTTTCACTTTCATATTATATTGAGGATATGATTTGAACTTAAAGATTTAAAAAAGAAGTAAAAATTCTTATAGTTGATCCCAACTCATTTGGGACTAAGCCGTTGTTGATGTTATTATAGTTTGATGGGGCACAAATTTTTAAAATGTAAAGAATAAAAGAAGATTTTTGAATATTGCAGTTTTATAATAAATGTGTGTATAACATAAAAAATTCCCTTCGAATTTTGTGGTTTTAGACATGTTATGTCATTCCTATAAGGGAACTTCGCAGGTTGTCTGCTGAAATTAAAAATTTACTAATATAAAATTAGACATTCCTTTTTACATAGACTAAAACAGAAAATAAGACATAAAACTAAATGTAACAGACAGAGTAAAAATACTTAGAATTAGTAATAAACATATTTCCAACCATATCTATCCACAACAAACAGAATTGTTAATATCTATCCATAAATAAATAGAATAGTTAATTTGATTAATAAAGTTTAACTTTTGCCACAAAATTCTCCTGAGAAGTAGGAGAGAAGTTACCAATAAACAATTGGACACATTGCTTCATAATAGCCACTGAAGTCTCCTCTAAACGCAAAGGTGTTTCAATATTTTGATAACTACAGATGTCATAACACAAACCGGAAATAGAATAGAGATCTCATATGATAAGAACTGCATCAAATAAATGGTTTCCTTTGTCCATTAGAATTAATCCTTTTTGATCATTTTCACATTTCATTCTCTTCTGGTCACAACCGTTCATCAAAATCGTTGCCAATATGGCCTTTGGCTGCAATGGAAAAGCTGCCATTGGCGAATCATCAAAAGGACATCTTTTGCCTAAAGAAGAAACCCCTATTCTTGAAAATTCAAAATCTTGTCTTCCTAAAACATTTGCCAATTTCTTTATTGCTATTGTTGGGGCTGGTGTTCTTGGTCTTCCTTATACTTTTATGAGAACTGGTTGGATTACTGGCCTTGTCACCCTTTTTTCTGTTGCTGCTTTAACTTATCATGGTATGATGCTTTTAATCCATACAAGAAAAAGACTTGATCTTTCCTTAATTGGTGATTCAAAGATTTCTTCTTTTGGCGATCTTGGTTTTGTTGTTTGTGGTCCTATAGGTAGATTTGCTGTTGATGTTATGATTGTTTTAGCTCAAGTTGGATTCTGTATTGGATATCTTATTTTTATTGGCAATACTTTGTCTCACCTTTTGAGTTTGTCAAAAGGTTTTGGTATTCCTTTGTTTTCCTCTGCTAAGAGTTTGTACATATGGGGTTGTTTTCCATTTCAATTGGGATTAACTTCTATTCCCTCATTGACACTTTTAGCCCCTTTGAGTATATTCGCGGACGTAGCACAAATTGGTGCAATGGGCGTAGTTATGGTTGAGGATGTGCTGACTTTTACGAATCAATGGCCGTCGGATATACATGCTTTCGGGACAGTTTCCACCTTCTTTTATGGATTAGGCGTCGCGCTTTATTCATTTGAAGGAGTTGGAATGGCTATACCTTTAGAAGCAGAAATGAAAGACAAGTCAAAGTATGGGAAAATATTGGCTTTGTCAATGTTCTTGATTGCTTTAATGTATGGAACATTTGGAGTGATGGGGTATTTTGCATTTGGTTCAAGTACAAAGGATATAGTCACATCTAATATGGCTAAAGGAATATTAAGCACATTGGTAAAAGTTGGTCTTTGTATTAATTTGTTCTTCACATTTCCCTTGATGTTAAATCCAGCTTTTGAGGTATTTGAGAGGAGATTTTGTGATGGAAATTATTGTGTTTGGATGAGATGGATACTTGTTTTGGGAGTGACATTAGTGGCTTTATTGGTTCCTAATTTTGCTGATTTTATGTCATTGGTTGGTAGCAGTACTTGTTGTGCACTAGGATTTATTTTGCCAGCACTATTTCATTATCAGGTATTTAAAGAAGATATGGATCGAAAAGGAGCATTTTTTGATTTGGGATTAATAGCCTTAGGGGTGTTTTTTGGAGTTTCTGGTACTTGGTATTCCCTAGTTGAGATGTTTGCTGATGCCAAAATTGTTTAATATATTCCAGCTTGTGTTCATTAATCAGTTAATACGAATTGGATCATGTAATAGGAGTATTATAATTCTTGAATCCCATTTCATTGTGTGATTGAAATATTTACTATGTAGTTAGTAATTGTTTATGAGCTTTTTGGTGTCTTATTAATCGTTTTGGAATGTGATGCTTTGTTCTTGCTTCATCCTTTTAACATGCATTGTGTAGCGCCCGCTGAAAAGAGTCGGATTTAGAATTTAAATTTAATGAGTTCAGTTTTTAAGATTTTTAGCATCGAATTTATTGTATTGTTTAAATTATAGGATCAAATAATACTTATTGAGATTTTAAGAAGTTTTTACGTATAAATTTATATTTCGTGTTGAAAGTTATTGATTCAGTTGAACCCGTAGACAAAATGCTACATCCGGCCCTGAGCTGAAAAAACTGACGGAGGATTTATTCGTGACCAAGTTCATTTCTCTTGATATGCAGAGTTAAATATATTAATTGAAATCCTAATGAGCTCAATTTATTTTGTTCCAAGATGGCAAGAATTACAACACCTATTATTATTATATTTTTTTCCTAGTGTACTTCAAAGATTTGTATTTGGTAGACTCACGTTTACCTATTTTATAGCCACAGTCCCTCGTAGAAAAAGTCAGAAAGAAAGGTAATCACGTGCGACATGTTTCAACTAAAAGATACATTGCCTTAATTGCAGCTACGGATGTAAATGGTTTGATTAGAAAATTGGTTGATCTGTTTCCATGTAATCAAAATTAGACTTCCTGTAGTTCTCCAATCGTCTCAATTATTTTTATATCGGTTTGATTCGATTAATTTGCCCTACTTTTACAAAATTAAAAACAAAAGCAAGCAGAAAAGTCTAATGCGTTATGCAAAATCGTAACACGCTTATTATAAAACATAAACTGCATAATTCTATTTATAAAATCAACATTATGATAATTGATCAATGTTGAAAAATGTACCATTTTCCAAAGTAGTTTTATTAATTTCTGTAGATTTATCATTTACTATGTCATTACCAAGTACATCATTTGAAAGCTTTAGTTTTTTTGGCATTAATAGCCTTTGGAATTTCTGGTACTTGGTATTCAATTTCAAATGTTATCAAATAAACTTGGTTTGCGACTAAAATAAAGTTGAAAAATAAGATAATAGAGCAAATCACCTTCTCGTAGCCAAGTGATTCTATTTTTTTGTACGGTAGAAACCGAGCTCGCCTATTGCATGACGTATCGGGGATAAAACATAATGGATTGAAGATCGACCCTGGATTCCATCGAACCTAGGTACGAGGTTAGAACATGTGCCTTCAAAGATTATGGATTCCGTGACCCCGGAACTGACTCTGACTCCGAATTAGCTCGAGAGAACATCATCGAACCAAAATAACGGAAGGCCGAAATATCTGTAACCGGTCACACATCATGGCGGAAATCTCGGTACGTATCAATAAAACCGATTAATTAGCAAATCATGAAATTTTTTACCTTATATAGAGTAGTACCTAAAGTAGCACTCCCCTACTATATAAAGGGGGTCTCATTATTTGTAAAATACATTGTAACTCGCATCTCAAAGCAACAAACTATCATTTCTAGTTATTATTATCTCATTACTCTATTCCGGAATCAATGGTAGCATTTTCGACTCAAGGGTGATCAACCTTCAAGCCAAGATTGTTCAACTTGTGTGGTTTGCATTTACTTTTCTTATCATTAATTTCAATCTTAATCTGACTTCTCATTTTGTATCAAGTTAGATCACGTATCCTTAAAACCACGTATAAATTCAATTGTTATCCGATTTTGAGGGTAAATAGTTTGGCGCCCACCGTGGGGCTAAGGATAATAGTGGTTATTTGATACAAATCTCTATAACACACACTGTTTTACACTTGCTCTTTAAAGTGTCTTTGATTCCAGGTTAAAATACAAAAATGTCAAACTCTCAATCAGCACCTCTGCATGTTGACAACGAGTCCGGTCACCAAGGTGAAAATAATAATATAGCGCCCGGTAACAAGATACCACATGCTGATCCCGCTGGAATTCCAATCGCAGATCCGATTGACGCTAATTCGCATGTGGCTATCGATGCAAACTTGCCTTCCGACCCCAAAAATAGCATTCGTGGTGGAGTCCTGTAACGACTCGGCCGGTCGTTTCGAGTATTACAATCTTGTTTCTCCTATTTACTGCTTAATTTATTCTTTACAATCGTTTTAAGACTTACCGGGTTAGTTGGTTCGGGTCCGGAGGGAAGTCGGAGTGAAATGAGATACTTAGTCTCATAATTAAAAAATTTAAGTTAGAAAAGTTGACCAGATGTGGACTTATGTGTAAACGATCTCGGATTTGAATTTTGATGATTCCAATAGCTCCGTATGATGATTTTGGACTTAGAAGCGTGTTTGAAAAATTATTTTGAGGTCTGTAGTGAAATTAGGCTTGAAATGGCGAAAGATAAATTTTTGAAAAGTTTGACCGGGGAGTTGACTTTTTGATATAGGGGTCAAAATCCGATTTTGAAATTTTTTATAGGTCTGTTATGTCATTTATTACTTGTGTGCAAAATTTGAGGTCAATCAGACGTGATATGATAGGTTCCGAAATCGTTTGTAGAAATTAGAAATTTCAAAGTTCATTAGGCTTGAATTGAGGTGTAATTCATGGTTTTAGCGTTGTTTGAGGTGATTTGAGGGTTCGACTAAGTTCGTATGATATTTTAGGACTTGTAGGTATATTTGATTGAGGTCCCGAGGGGCTCGGGTGAATTTCGGACGGCTAACGGATCACTTGGGCCTTTGGGAGACCGCTGATAGTTGCTGGTATTTTTCTTCTGATTTTCTTATACGTGATCGCGTAAGTTTGTCTGCGATCGCGTAGTGTAATTGGGCAGAGGCGACTTTGTTCTACGCGATCACGTGAGATAGTTTGCGATCGCGTAGGCTTGTTTGAGGCAATGATATTTTTGTTCTACGCGATCGCGTAGGTGTGGGAATTTAGTATTTGCGACCGCGTGGAGGAGGTCGCATTCGCGTAGAGTAAGTGGAGCAGCAGGGAATGCCACGCGTTTGTGCTTCGCGATCGTGTGAAATGGTTTGTGATCGCGTGGGCCTTTAGGTTTTAACTTCGCGATCGCGTGGGATAGTTTGCGATCACGTAGGGTTATTTTTTTGGGGAGTAAAAATTTGTGCTACGCGATCGCGTAGAAGAAATCACTGGGCAGAGAGTTTAAGTTCTGAAAATGGGACTTCATCCCATTTTCCATTTTTGATGGATTGGAGCTCGGGAAGAGGCGATTTTATAGAGATTTTCATAGGAAACAACGGGATTCGAGGCGTTTGGAGGCCAATTCACGTGGAAAAGGCATTTCAGAATAAAGAATTACACGGTTTGAGGTAAGTAACACTTCTAAACTTGGTTCTGACGGTATGAATCCCCGAATTTAGTATGGAAGGTGACACACATGATAGGTGACGTGCATGTGGATGTGCACCATATAAATTGTGTCTTGAATAAATCATGTGCAGTTGTAAGATTAATGAATCATGTTATTATCTGAACATTCTCCACGTGTTAGAGAAATTGAGTTGAGGATCCTTTTAAAGATCATGTTTAGGCTACGTGCCAATATTATGGGACCCATGGGGTCGTGTTGCTGTTGAATTAATTGTTCAAAAATATACATTTCACACTCACTAATATTTGTCCATTGTGAGGATATTTATGGGATTGAGTTGCGCGACGCAGTAGGCCATAATGGCTTTATACATTATTATTATTATATGGATCGGGGTTGCCCGCCTGTAGCAGGCCTTATAGGCTTTACTATTTTATGGATCGGGGCTGCCCGCCTGCAGCAGGCCTCATTGGCTTTATTATTATACGGATCGGGACTGCCCTCCTGCAGTAGGCCATATTGGCTTTATATCACGCTTGGGCTGAAGGAGCCCCTCTGAGAGTCTACACACACACCCAGTGAGCGCGGTTGATTTATATAGAGTTTGGGTTGAAGGAGCCCCTCCGGAGTCTGTACACACATCCAGTGAGTGTAGATGATGATATATATTCGGGATGGATTTCCCAGGGCATGGACTTGCCTTACTTACTGATTATATGTATATTCGGGATAGATTTTTCCAGGGCATGGACTTACCTTACTTATTTTATTGCAATGAATTTACTTAGACATGGGTCTTGTCCATATCGTTTACATTTGGGGATAAATTACCCCAGGGCTGGATTGGCCTTATACGGTACTGAAGGACTGACTGCCCGTCGATGTGTATATATATACGGGTTGGAACACCCCTGGGCTGGATTGGCCATAAACAGTACCGAGTGACCGAATAATTTATGACCAGTATAACATGAGGTCTTTCCACTGAGATGTCATATTCCTCGTATTGTAAAGTATTGATCGATTTCACTTGTACTGACTTTAACTGTTGAACTTGAAAGCATGCCTATATTTTTGTACCATTATTTATACCGGACTGTACTTGCAGAGCTCATCATTGCTTTCAGCCCAGAGGTTAGTCTTGTTACTTATTGAGTTAGTTGTACCCATACTATACTCTACACCTCGTGTGCAAATCCAGGTGCTTTCGGACACGGAGATTGTTAGATTTCAGAGTACTATCAGTTGGATACAATCAGGGTAGCTACTTGGCATCCGCTGACCTTCTCTCTTTTTCCTCGGTTATTGAATTGTTCTATACTTTGAGACAGTAGTTTTTATCAGTCAAACATTATATTCATATTAGATGCTCATGTACTCAGTGACACCGGATTTTGGGAGTGTTATATTTGAAATTGTGAGATTTCTTTCGCTGAATTTAATTATTTTGTTTTCAAATTTAAAAGAAATGGTGGTTTATTGGGATTTTTGGCTTGCCTAGTATTGAGATAGGCGTCATCACGACAGGTGAGATTTTGGGTCGTGATAAGTTGGTATCAGAGCTTTAGGTGACATAGGTCTTACGAGTCATAAGCAGGTTCAGTAGAGTCTTGTGGGTCGGTACGGAGACGTCTTTACTTATCTTCGAGAGGCTGTCGGACCCTTAGGAAAAAAAATTCATTTTCTTATATTCTATCGTGCGAACTTGTTGATTCCGGAAAACTAAGATTCAGTTATTCTATTCTCTCACAGATGGTGAGGACACGTACTACCGGATCGGATGGTCAGCCACCAGTGCCACCAGTTAGGGCCGCGAGAGGTCGGGGCCATGGTAGAGGCCGGGGCCGAGGTAGAGGTCGAGGTGTAGCTCGTACCACAGTTGGACCAGCACCTGTAATACGACCAGTTGCTCCATCTTAGGAGCATATTCCAGATATAGCTGAGCCGATAGGACTAGCACAGGCACCAGCTGTGCCTATTGAGATTCCAGGCCTTCAGGAGACTTTGGCCCAGATATTAACAGTTTGCACTGGTCTTGCTCAGGTGGTTTCGGCTCAGGCCGCACCTGCCACTTCTCAGGCCGGGGGAGGTACTCATACCTTTGTTTCCCGTACTCCAGACCAGGTAGTACATGGACTTCATATACCAGGAGCACTACCAGCCCAACCGGTTACAACTGCTCAGGCCCCGGTAGTTCCTGTTATGGCAGATGATGAGCAGAGGAGACTTGAGAGATTTGAGAGGCTTCGACCTCCACCATTTAGAGGTACTGAGTCACAGGATGCTCAGGGTTTTCTGGATAGGTGTCAATGGATGCTTCGGACAACGGGTATTCTGAAGATCAGTGGAGTATCGTTCACTACTTTTCAGTTTTTTGGGGCTGCCTTCAGATGGTGGGAGGCTTATGAGAGGCGCAGGCCGGTTGGTGCAGTACCACTTACATGGAAGGAGTTCTCCGTTCTTTTTTTGGAGAAGTTTATTCCACAGTCTCGCAGAGAGGAGCTGCGCAGACAGTTTGAGCAGTTATGTCAGGATGGCATATCCGTGATGCAGTACGAGATGAGATTTTCTGAGTTGGATCGTCACGCAATTTGGTTGGTTACCACTGATAGGGAGAGGATTAGGAGGCTCATTGATGACCTCACGTATCAGCTGCAATTGCTTATGACTAGGGAGAGGGTATCCGGTGCCACTTTTGATGAGGTAGTTGATATTGCTCGACAGATAGAGGTGGTCTGTAGCCAGAAGCGTAGTGACAGGGAGGCTAAGAGGACTCGAGGTTTGGTCAGTATTGGTGGGGTACCTTCTGGAGGGCAGTTCTACCACAATAGGGGTCATCTAGTTCACCGTGGTGCATCATCTAGCCATGGTTCATACAGTTCTCATCAGAGTCAGCCATCTCTCTGTGCACTTCCATCCCCGAGTACGCTTCGTGCACCATCAGTTCAAGGATCACATGTATCAGGTCCTTCTGGTAGTTATTCTAGTTCCCGAGGTCCACCTCAGAACTCGCCACCATTCTTCGAGATGGAGTACTATGAGTGTGGAGAGATGGGCCATGTGAGGAAATATTATCACCACCCGCTCAGCCAACTCAAGGTGGAGCTTAGTCAGCTAGGGGTCGCCCAAGAGGGGGAGGCCGATCCAGTGGCGGTCAGGCCCGATTCTTTGCTTTTCCTGCCAGGTCAGATGCGGTTTCCTCAGATGCAGTGATCACATGTATTGTTTCAGTGTGCCACAGGGAGACTTCTATATTATTTGACCCTGGTTTCACTTATTTATATGTATCATCATATTTTGCTCATTATCTGGATATGTTTTGTGAGTCCTTAGTTTCACCTGTTCATGTATCTATGCCGATGGGCGATACTATAATTATGTACCGGGTGTATCGGTCGTGTGTGGGAATTATTAGGGGACGAGACCATAGTTGGTCTTTTATTTCTTAGTATGGTCAATTTAGATATTATTTGGGTATGGTGAGATATCAGATGTTTTGTTATATAGCCTTGGGCCAAGTGGGGGAGTCCGCTATCTACGATTTTATTGCGCTTTATGAGTATATGAAAATTGTGGAATGAGTGAGTTATTATTTGTGAATGATGTAGTGCGCACGGAGTATGAATTTGATAGGTGGTATTAAAGTAGAGTTATTTCTTTGAGTGTTGGTGTGCTAATGGGGCACGCGTCTTTTGGCCCATTTGGGCGGTGTAACGTGGATTTGAACAAAGGGGGTGACTCTCGAGAAAGTTCTAATGGATTCGAGATTAACATGTAACAATTGAGAATTTTTGGCGGATTTGTTTATGGCTAAAATCTGAGATTTAAGTTGGATGGTGTCAAGACTTGTGACATTTTGTATATCATTATGGATTTTATATTTCGGTATCAGGAAGGTGAATGAAACGGCCTTAGACCCAAATAAGGTATGTAATTTGCTGGTGACTCAGAGTTGATAATGGGATTCTTGTGCTTGTCACATGATGGCATAATAGGTGTGGTGTATTGTGCGGGATTAGGATTTACATGTTCAAGGTGACAGTTCAGTCTTGAAGATAAGGTAATGAATATGGGACAACATGGTCAGTTTCAGATATTTCGATGGATGTTATAACTGCTCGGTAATCCCTGAGAAGGGTGCGCATTTCGAAAGGATCATTGTGTTCTGACTTTCGGATGCCAGCGGTATTACGATACTCACCTAGTTAATAGACTACTGATATACGAGTTATTGATATGTGGCATAGAGGAATTATGGGAATATTCCTAGTGGGATGATCGTGCATGAAAAATGTGATAGCCATGCGAGTACTGGAGTTGTGATCAGTTATGATGGTTCATGTGTACTTATTTGATTGCTCATGTATGTTATGCTTGAATTAAGCCTATGACCATGTCAGGCAGATTATGTTATTGGCACGTGAGTTGTCTGTGCGGGTCCAGATATTGATACTTTAGCACGTGAGTTATCCATGCGAGTGATGTAATGTAAGCTCTAAATGAGTTGATTACTGTTATTAAATTTGTGTGTCTTGGTTCTACTATATATAATGAGCTTATAGCATTACAGTTGTAGTGGTGCTTGTTGAACTTGTAATACGGTTCTCTACTTTAAAGACATCTTCCTTTTTGGGTACAAGGTTGCACAGTTGTGGATTGAGATGTATTATGTTGTCAGGCCTAGGTGGAATAGGGTAATGTGGGATCACCCCCGGGTACGTTCATGGTAATATGGAATAGTGATGTGGTGGCATGAAAACAACTCCTAGCACGTTCGAGGACGAATGTATGTTTAAATGGGGGAGAATGCAACGACCCGGCCGGTCGTTTCAAGTATTACAACCTTGTTTGCCCAATTTACTGCTAAATTTATGCTTTACATCTGTTTTAAGACTTACCGGGTTAGTTGGTTTGGGTCCGGAGGGAATTCGGAGTGAAATGAGACACTTAGTCTCATAATTAAAAATTTTAAGTTAGAAAAGTTGACTGGATGTGGACTTATGTGTAAACGACCTTGGATTTGAATTTTGATGATTCCAGTTGCTCCGTATGATGATTTTGGACTTAGGAACGTGTCCGGAAAATTATTTGAAGGTCTGTAGTGGAATTAGGCTTGAAATGGCGAAAGATGAATTTTTGGGAAGTTTGACCAGGGAGTTGACTTTTTGATATAGGGGTCAAAATCCGATTCTGAAAATTTTTATAGGTCTGTTATGTCATTTATGACTTGTGTGCAAAATTTGAGATCAATCGGAAGTGATATGATAGGTTCCGAAGTCGTTTGTAGAAATTAGAAATTTCAAAGTTCATTAGGCTTGAATTGGAGTGTAATTCATGGTTTTAGCATTGTTTGAGGTGCTTTGAGGGTCCGACTAAGTTCGTATGATGTTTTAGGACTTGTAGGTATATTTGGTCGAGGTCCCGAGGGGCTCGGGTGAATTTTGGACGGCTAACGGATCACTTTGGGCCTTTGGGAGACTGCTGATAGCTGCTGGTATTTTTCTTCTGATTTCCTTATACGTGATCGCGTAAGTTTGTTTGCGATCGCGTAGTGTAATTGGGCAGAGGCGACTTTGTTCTACGCGATCACGTGAGATAGTTTGCGATCGCATAGGCTTGTTTGAGGCAGTGATATTTTTGTTCTACGCGATCACGTGAATAGGGCTGCGATCGCATAGGTGTGGGAATTTGGTATTTGTGACAGCGTGGAGGAGGTCGCGTTCGCGTAGAGTAAGTGGAGCAGCAGAGAAGACCACGTGTTTGTGCTTCGCGATCGCATGAAATGGTTTGCGATCGCGTGGGCCTGTAGGTTTGAACATCGTGATCGCGTGTGTTATTTTTTTGGGCAGTAAAACATTATGCTACGCGATCGCGTGAGGAAGTTCGCGATGGCGCAGAAGAAATCACTGGGCAGAGAGTTAAAGTTCTAAAAATGGGACTCCTATTTTTGACGGATTGGAGCTCGGGAAGAGGCAATTTTTGAGAGATTTTCAGAGGAAACAACGGGATTTGAGGCGTTTGGAGGCCAATTCATGTGGAAAAGGCATTTCAAAATAAAGAATTACACGGTTTGAGATAAGTAACACTTCTAAACTTGGTTCTGACAGTATGAATCCCCGAATTTGGTATGAGATAAATTGTTTGGGAGGTTACGCACACGATAGGTGACGAGCATGTGGACGTGCACCATATAAATTGTATCTTGAATAAATCATGTGCAGTTTTAAGATTAATGAATCATGTTATTATCTCAACATTCTCCACGTGTTAGAGAAATTGAGCTGAGGCTCCTATTAAAGATCATGTTTAGGCTACGTGCCAATATTTTGGGACTCATGGGGTTGTGTTGCTGTTGAATTAATTGTTCAAAAATATATATTTCACACTCAGTAATATTTGTCCATTGTGAGGATATTTATGGGATTGAGTTGCACGACGCAGCATGCCATAATAGCTTTATACATTATTATTATACGGATCGGGGATGCCCGCCTGCAGCAGGCCTTATAGGCTTTGCTATTTTATGGACCGGGGTTGTCCGCCTGCAGCAGGCCTCATTGGCTTTATTATTATATGGATCGGGACTGCCCGCCTGTAGTAGGCCATATTGGCTTTATATCACGCTTGGGCTGAAGGAGCTCCTTCGAGAGTCTACACATACCCCCAGTGAGCGCGGTTGATTTATATAGGGTTTGGGCTGAAGAAGCCCCTCCGGAGTCTGTACACACCCCCAGTGAGCGTAGATGATGATATATATTCGGGATGGACTTGCCTTACTTACTGATTATATGTATATTCGGGATGGATTTTCCCAGGGCATGAACTTGCCTTACTTATTTGTCTTGTAATGAATTTACTTAGACATGGGTCTTGTCCATATCATTTACATTTAGGGATAAATTACCCCAGGGCTGGATTGGCCTTATACGGTACTGAAGGACTGACTGTTAGTCGATGTATATATATACACGGGTTGGAACACCCCTGGGCTGGATTGGCCATAAACAGTACCGAGTGACCGAATGATTTATGACCAGTATTACATGAGATATTTCCACTGAGATGTCATATTCCTCATATCGTGCAATATTGATCTATTTCACTTGTACTGAGTTTAACTGTTGAACTTGAAAGCATGCCTACATTTCTGTACCATTATTTATACTGGACTGTACCTGCGGAGCTCATCATTCCTTTCAGCCCAGAGGTTAGTCTTGTTACTTTTTGAGTTAGTTGTACTCATACTACACTCTGCACCTCGTGTGCAGATCCAGGTGCTTTCGGACACGGAGATTGTTAGATTTCAGAGTATTATCAGTTGGAGACTATCAGGGTAGTTGCTTGGCGTCTGCAAACCTTGTCTCTCTTTCCTTCAGTTATTATATTGTTCTATACTTTCAGACAATAGTTTTTATCAGTCAAATATTATATTCATATTAGATGCTCATGTACTCAGTGACACCGGATTTTGGGAGTGTTATATTTGAAATTGTGAGATTTCTTTCGCTGAATTTAATTATTTTGTTTTCAAATTTAAAAGAAATGGTGGTTTATTGGGATTTTTGGCTTGCCTAGTATTGAGATAGGCGTCATCACGACAGGTGAGATTTTGGGTCGTGACAAGTTGGTATCAGAGCTTTAGGTGACATAGGTCTCATGAGTCATGAGCAGGTTTAGTAGAGTCTTGCGGATCTGTACGAAGATGTCTGTATACATGTGATATCAAAGGGAATGACCTGGAGGACGATGAGATCGAGTCTGTTTTGTTGAAAAACTTCGGGGAGACCCTGTCGAAGGGAGCTATGATATGGTATCACAATTTACCTCCTAATTTTATTGACTCATTTGTTGTGCTTGCATATTCTTTCGTAAAGGCACTCGCAGGTGCCATCAAGGTCGAGACTAGGAAATAAAACCTTTTCAAGGTCAAACAGAAGGATAACGATATGCTTAGAGAGTTCGTGTCCCGGTTTCAAATGGAACGAATGGATCTGCCACCGGTCGCAGATGTCATGACCCAATTTCACCTATAGGTCGTGATGGCGCCCAACACTACAGCTATGCAAGACAACCAGTAATTTAAACTCATATTATATCATTTAAAATTAACTGAGTAATTAAACTCTTCTTACTTGCAAGATTTAAAACAATATGAAAAGATCTGGTAAATTAAAATAACCAAGAAAATAATTAAATCAAAACATTCTACTAGTGTGTGTGCCAAGACCTGGTGTCACAAGTGTATGAGCATCTAGTAGATTATACAAAAGTTATAAATATTGTCTGAAATGAAATAGACAAAATAAAATTTGCCAGAAGAGGCACTTGTTGCTGCAGAATGACTCAGAAAGCAGCTCACCACTAAGCCTCCGGATAATGCGGATGTGCGCTGATAGATTGTCACGACCCAAAATCTCAACCTGTCGTGATGGTGCCTATCTCGATACTAGGCAAGCCAATAATCTCGATAAACCACAATTTCTATTAAGTTTGAAAATACAATAATTTAGTACAATACAAAATCCCATAAATACTGACACGAACACTCCCCAAAACCTGGTGTCACTGAGTACATGAGCATCTAATATGGATACAAATCTGGAACATAAGGTCTATAATATTCTAAGACCAAAATACAATAAACAAGGAGATAGGGAAAGAGAGACAAGGTCTGCGAAACACGACAGCTACCTCTGAATTTCTTGAAAATCAACTACGCGAAATGATCAACACCCGCTATGTCCGGGAACACCTGGATATGCACCCGAAGTGCAGGGTGTAGTATGAGTACAACCAACTCAATAAGTAACAATAATAACTAAGGAACTGAAGATAATGACGAGCGACACAGTTACAGTTCACTTTTAGTAATTCCACCAAAGAATAGACATGCTTTCAAATCCGACAGTTTAAGTCAAATCAATTTTTATACAGTTCAATTTCATGTAATCAGGATATAAAATCTTTCAGATATTTCACAACAATGACAGATAGCAATCAAGTGCAATAACAAATGCAAAGCAAGTACAACCTCTTAGGCAACAGTCACTCAACTCATCACTCGGCTCTCAGCACTCACACTCAATGGGTACCCACGCTCACTGGGGTGTACAGACTCCGAAGGGGCACCTACAGCCCAAGCGCCATAATCTGCATGAACTACTCACGTGCTATAATATCCTACACGGACAACAAACGTGCCATAATATCCTTACCTCACCGACATGCCCTCGGCCTTACTCAGTCCTCAACCTTTCTAGTTTCTCGGGCTCTCAGAAATCACAAAGATCAGCCCAAACAAAGATAACATAATGCATCGACAAATATCAAGAAAGACTGAGGTATGATATGCAAGAAAAATCATGACTCAGCACAAGATAGAAATTAACAATTAATTCAATAAGTACGTGCGCTTTGTAGGTCCCAACAGTACTATCACACAGCCTAAGCATGATTTCTAACATGATTTATAGTCAAATTTCTTCAACACATAAAGAGCATATAGCTAATAACAAATTATTTAACTTTACAGTTTCACGGGACGGACCAAGTCATAATTCCCTCGGTGCACGTCCACACGCCGTCACCTAACATGTGCGTCACCTCCAAAATAATCACATGACAAAAAATTCTGGGGTTTCATACCCTCAGGACCAGATTTAAAACTGTTACTTATCTCAGAGCGTGAAATTCTTTACTCAGCTATGCCCTTGCCTCACAAATCGGCCTCCGAATGCCTCGAATTTAGTCACAAATAATTTATTTCAGTCAATAATATTTATTGGAATTAATTCCATAAGAAAATGCTAATTGTTCATAAAAATCCGAATTTTAGCTCAAATATCGCCTGTGGGGGCCACGTATCGGAACTCGACAAAAGTTACAAAATCCGAAAGCCCATTCAACCACGAGTCTAACCATACCAATTTTATCAAAATATGACCCCAACTCGACCCTCAAAATCTACAAATCTTATTTCCAAATTTCAAGTTTCAATCTCTGATTTACACCTCAGAATCATGTAATCTAGTCGGATTATTCGATGATAACACAATATTATGGAGTAGAAATGATTGCAAGGGACTTACCTCAAGTTTTCCTTGAAAATCTATTAAAAATTGCCTCTCCTCAAGCTCCAATTTGTCAAAATGGAGAATGGGACGAAGTCCCTGTTTTTATAATTCTGCCCAGTCAGCCTCGGTTCTGCCTCGATCTTGGCCTTCGATCTTGGCCTTTGATCGAGGTCCTCGATCCTGGGCCTCGATTCTGACCCTCGATCCTGGCCCTCGATCATGGCCCTCGACCTTGGCCTTCGATCATGTCTTCAACCCTGGTCTTCGACCCTGCCTTCGATCGTAGCCCTCGACCCTAGGCTCGATCGTGGCTTGATTCTGGGCTCGATTCTAGCAGAAGAAATTTCCAACGGAAGGAAATTGCAGCAGCTATTGTAGTTCAATTTTTGATCCGTTAATCATCCGAAACTCACCCGAGGCCCTCGGGACCTCAACCAAATATACCAATAAGTCCTAAAACATCATACGAACTTAGTCGAATCCTCAAATCACCTCAAACAACGCTAAACCCATGAATTACACCACAATTCAAGCCTAATAAGTTTAAAATTTCTAATTTCTACAAATGACTCCGGAACCTATCAAATCACGTCTGATTGACCTCAAATTTTGCACACAAGTCATAAATAACATAACAGAGGTATTTCAATTTTCAGAATCTGATTTCGACCCCGAAATCAGAAAGTCAACCCCTCGGTCAAACTTCCCAAAAATTAAACTTTTGGCATTTCAAGCCTAATTCCTCTACGGACCTCCAAATAATATTCTGGACACGTTCCTAAGTCCAAAATCACCAAACGGAGCTATTGAAATCATAAAAATTCAAATTCGAGGCCGTTTACACATAAGTCCATATCCGGTCCACTTTTCAAACTTAAATTTTTAATTATGAGACTAAGTATCTCATTTCACTTAGACTCCATGCCGGACCCGAACCAACTAACCCGGTAAGTCATAAAACAATTATAGAGCATAAATTAAGCGGTAAATGGGGGAACGGGGTTATAATACTCAAAACGACCGACTGGGTCGTTACATAGATCCTCCACTAGTGCCTGTCTCAGATCCTGCACAAAAGTGTAGCATGGGTACGTAAACCACGTATACCCAGTAAGTACCAAGCCTAATCTAGAAGTGGTAGAGACAAGATGACCGACTTTGACACTCACTAAGAGTCAATAATAATAATTGAAATAAAAATAAAATATCTAAATCAACACGATTCACAGAGTTAACAACAATCTTATTTAACCAAAACAGAAATAATTAAATTCCTTCAAATGCAACAATTTCCAATCTATTAATTAAATTAACAAGTTGCAATTAAGATATCAATGCATTGTGTAATTATTATTATTATTAGGTACGATTTCTGTCGAGGTCGTACGGCCCGATCCAGAGTGTCGTGTACACTGCCGAGGGACGTGCGGCGCGATCCATAGATGCATCTATCCTGCCTGGGCGTTCGGCCCGCTCAACCAGAAAGGAGGACATTTTCTTATGTACCTCCGGAAGGAGAGTATATTTATTATAAGATCAATTCGAAAGGATGAACAATTTCTTTTAACAATTAATTAATTTTAATAATAATTAATTAATTTAAACAGAAAATTAAACATATGAGATTTTCATCTTTTAATATTTTTCTCTAACAATTCACAATATATATATCAAATAATTTTAATTAAACAAAGAATATAATTTACACAAGTAATTCATGATTTGAGTCCTAAACTACCCGGACTTTTAGCATAAATAGTAGCTACGCACGGACTCTCGTTACCTCGTAAGTACATACCCCCCACAATTAGCAACAATTATTAATTTAATCACCTATGAGGTAATTTCCCACTCACAAGATTAGACAAGAGACTTACCTCAATTTGCTTCAATTTAATCCACTAGAAGGCCTTTTCCATGATTATCCAACTCTGTCTGGCTCGAATCTAGCCAAAATAATTCGATACACTCACTAAAAATTATAGGAATCAATTCTATAAAACAAATACTACATTCTTCAATAAAAATCCGAAATTAATTCAAAAATCATCTGTGAGGCCCACGTCTCGGAATCCTCTGAAAGTTACGAAATATGAACATCCACTCAACCACGAGTCTACCCATACCCAAATTACTAAATTCCGATAACAATCTGGCCCTCAAATCCTCAAATCTATCCAAGAGGGTTTTCAAACTTTTCCAACTTAATTCACCAATTAAATGATAAAAACATTGATGGATTCGGGTAATTTAACCAATATTGAGTTAAGAACACATATCCCATTATTTTCTCTGAAAATCTCTCAAAACCGCCTCAATCTGAGCTCCAAATTCGTCCCATTTTCAAAACTTAAACTTTCTGCCCAGTGATTACTTCTACGCGATCACGAATTTCCTCACGCGATCGAAAAACTATCCCACACGATCGCGAAGTTCAAACCTACAGGCCCACGCGATCGCAAATCATCTCACGCGATCGCTAAGCACAAACGCATGGCCTTCCCTACTGCTCCACTTACTCTATGCGAACGCGACCTCCTTCACGCGGTCGCGAATACCAAATTCCCACACCTACGCGATCGTAGCCCTATTCACGCGATCGCGAAGAACAAAAAATATCACTGCCTCAAACAAGCCTACGCGATCGCAAACTATCTCAAGCGATGGCATAGAACAAAGTCGCCTCTGCCCAATTTACACTACGCGATCGTAGACAAACTTACGCGATCACGTATAAGGAAATCAGAAGAAAAATACCATCAGCTATCAGCAGTCTCCCAAAGGCCAAAAGTGATCTGTTAGCCATCCGAAACTCACCCGAGCCCCTCGGGACCTCAACCAAATATACCAACAAGTCCGAAAACATCATACGAATTTAGTCGAACCCTCAAATCACACCAAACAACGCTAATACCACGAATCACCCTCCAATTCAAGCTTAATGAAACTTATGATTTTCAACTTCTACATTCGGTACCGAAACCTATCAAATCAAGTCCGATTGACCTCAAATTTTGCACACAAGTCATAAATGACATAACGGAGCTATGAAAATTTTCGAACTGGATTCCGACCCCGATATCAAAAAGTCAACTCCCCAGTCAAACTTCCAAACTTAAATTCTTGTTTTAGCCATTTCAAGCCTAATTTAACTATGGACATCTAAATAAAATTCCGAACACGCTCCTAAGTCCAAAATCACCATACAGATCTATTGGAACTTTCAAATCCTGATTCCGGGGTCATTTTCTCAAAATGTTTACCGAAGTCAAACTTAGCATTTTAAGGCCAACTTAAGGAACCAAGTGTTCCGATTTCAACCCGAACACTTCCAAATTTCGAACCAACCATCCCCGCAAGTCATAAATTAATAAAAGCACATACGGGGAGTTTTATTTAGGATAATGGGATTCTAAAAGTCAAAAATGACCGGTTGGGTCATTACATTCTCCACTTCTTAAACAAACGTTCGTCCTCGAACGGGTTTAGAATTGTACCTAGAGGGCTAAATAAGTGTAGATATCTACTCTGCATGTTTTCCTCGGCCTCCCAAATCACTTCCTCGACTGGTTGGCTCCTCCACTGGACTTTTACTGTAGAAATCCTATTGGACCTCAACGGGCGAACCTGTTTATCGACAATGGAAACTGGTTCTTCTTTATAGCCCAAACTATTATCTAGCTAAACTGTGCTGAAGTCTAACACATGTGATAGGTCGGCATGATACTTCCGGAGCATAGATACATGGAAAACTGGATGAACTCCTGATAGGCTGGGAGGCGAGGCAAGGAAAGCTCGTAAGCAACCTCCCCAACTCGTCTCAACACCTCAAATGGGCCTATAAACCTTGGGCTCAATTTCCCTTTTTTCCCAAATCTCATGATTTCCTTCATCGGCGAAACTTTCAAGAGAACTTTTTCACCCACCATAAATGATAAATCACGCGCTTTCTAATCCACGTAACTCTTCTGTCTGGACTGTGCTGTATGAAGTCGCTCCTGAATCAACTTTACCTTTTCCAAGGCATCTTTCACCAAATCAATACCATATAACTTAGACTCACCGGGCTCAAACCATCCGATGGGCGAACGACATCGCCGACCATATAAAGCCTCAAATGGAGCCATCTCGATGCTGGATTGTTAACTTTTATTATAAGCAAACTCGACCAAAGGCAAGAAACGATCCCACTCCCCTCCAAAGTCAATCACACATACCCTGAGCATATCCTCCAAAATCTGAATTGTCCGCTCTGACTGCCCGTCGGTCTGCGGATGAAAGGCTGTGCTGAGCTCTACGCGGGTCCCCAATTCACTATGTACTGCTCTCTAGAAATGTGAAGTAAACTGAGGGCCTCTATCTGATATGATAGAAATTGGCACACCGTGCAACCGAACTATCTCCTAAATATAAATCTGGGCCAACCTCTCTAAAGTATACATAGTCACAACAGGAATAAAGTGTGCCGACTTGCTCAACCTGTCAACAATGACCCAAATTGCATCAAACTTCCGCAAGGTCCGCGGCAACCCAACTACGAAGTCCATAGTGATGCGTTCCCATTTCCACTCTGGTATAGTCATCTGCTGAAGTAGGCCACCTAGCCTCTGGTGCTCATATTTAACTTACTGGCAATTTAGACACCTAGCTACATACTCAACTATGTCCTTTTTCATTCATCGCCACCAATAATGCTACCTCATGTCACGATACATCTTCGTAGCACCAGGATGAATAGAATACCGAGAACTGTGTGCCTCCTCTAGGATCTTTTTCCTCAGTCTATCCACATTAGGAACACATAGACGATCCTGGAGTCGCAGAACACAATCCGCTCCAATAGTAACTTCCTTGGCACCACCCCGTAGTACCGTTTCTCGAAGAACCATTAAGTGTGGATCATCATACTGGCGAGCCTTGATCTGCTCAAATAGTGAAGACTGAGCTACAACACATGCAAGAACTCGGCTGGGCTCTAAAAAATATCCAGCCGCACAAGTCTGTTGGCCAAGGACTGAATATCCAAAGCTAATGGCCTCTCCTCTGCTGAAATAAAATCCAAACTACCCATACTCTCCGTCTTTCTACTCAAGGCGTCTGCTGTCACGACCCAAAATCCATTAAAGGTCATGATGGCACCGGACACCGCTGTCAGGCAAGCCAAAAATAAATACTTAATTTGGTTCTCATCTTTATTATTTTAAAATCATGATTTTTTCTTCCATTTAATAGTAAAAGATGAACTTAACAGAATAAATAATAATGTTTCTAACGATTTCAATACTGAATAACCCGTAATCATCCCAAAACCTGGTATCACAAGTGCATGAGCGTCAACTAGGAAGATAAAATAAAATACAACACCTATCCAGAATATAAATTAGACAAGAAAATACATAAGTAACTCTGAAGGGAGCTCTGCTGGTTGCTGATCGTAGATGGAAATGCAGCTCACCTAAGTCTGTGCATTAACCACACCTCTGCGCCCGCAAGGCTGCTAGACATATATGCTCCTGCACAAAAATGTGCAGTAAGTGTAGTACTAGTACGTAAATCAACGTGTACCCGATAAATATCCAGTCTAATCTCGAAGAAGTAATGACGAGGGATCTACTTTGAACTTACTAGTGGTCCAATAATATCAGGTACAGTAAAGAAGTGAATAGATATGAAACTGAGTAAATATATGAAATAAACATGTATAAAATACGTGGCATAATTCCCCTCTTTACAATTTTACTCGAGCTCTCGACTAACAAGTTCCCTTTGTAACCGGAGCATATATAGAGATGGTGGATTTCATCAAAGAGGTGGTCATAATTTAAATCATCCCAAGGGCTACAACCTTCATTTTTGGATCATCTCCGGATTCGTTATATATTGAGAGATATAAGCTTCCGAAGTTAGACGACGGACAGCACAATTCCTTCTTCGCGAACGCGAGAGCTTCTTCGCGAATGCGAAGAACAAAGTCCCAGTAGAAAAATCCTTCTTCGCGAACGCGAGAGTCTCCTCGTGAACGCGAAGAACAACACCAGAACCAGCAACCAGCAGCATCAAAACACCCAAACTTGGTTCGGAACCACCCCAAATCACACCTGAGGCCCCCGGGACCGCGTCCAATCGTACCAACCTGTACCAATACATAACACGAACTTGCTCGAGGACTCAAATAACATCAAAAAATATCAAAACCACGAATCACACCCCAATTCAAGCTTTATGAACTTTAGAACTTCAAACTTCTACATTCAATGCCGGAACCTATCAAATCACGTTCGATTGACCTCAAATTTTGCACACAAGTCACATTCGACATTACGGACCTACTACAACTTCTGGAATCGGAATCTGACCCTGACATCAAAAAGTCCACTCCCGGTCAAACTTCTTAAAAACCTTCAAAATTCTAACTTTCGCCAAATGACCTACGGACCTCCAAATCCACATCCGGAACGCTCCCAATGCTAGAATTACCATACGGAGCTATTCCCAAGCTCGGAATCCCAAACGGACAATGATTACATTAAAATACACTTCAACTCAAATTTATGAAATCATTCCCAAAATGCCAACTTCCACAATAGGCGCTGAAACGTTCCCGGGTC
Source organism: Nicotiana tabacum (assembly GCF_000715075.1). Classification (NCBI taxonomy): domain Eukaryota; kingdom Viridiplantae; phylum Streptophyta; class Magnoliopsida; order Solanales; family Solanaceae; genus Nicotiana; species Nicotiana tabacum. Next base: position 71,999,284 of record NC_134103.1, read on the forward strand.
ATCCGAAACCCGATCCAGACATACGCCCAAGTCTGAAATCATCATACGAACCCGTTGGAACCTTCAAATCCCGATTCTGAGGTCGTTTACTCAAAAGTCAAAATTTGGTCAACTCTTCCAACTTAAAGTTTCCAAATTTAGAATTTTCTTTCCAAATCAACTCCGAACTTCCCGAAATTAAATTCTGACCACACGTACAAGTCATAACACCTGAAGTGAAGCTACTCAAGGCCTCGAACTGCCGAATGACGTGCCAGGGCTCAAAACAAGCGGTCAGGTCGTTACATCTACAACCACATTTGCTTTTGCCCGGATGATATAGGATATTAATATCATAATCTTTCAGTAATTCCAGCCATCTGCGCTGCCTCAAATTTAGGTCCCTCTGCTTGAACAAATGCTGCAAACTGCGATGATCAGTGTAAACTTCACAAGACACCCCATAAAGATAATGCCTCCAAATCTTAAGAGCGTGAACAATCGCAGCTAACTCCAATTCATGTTCCGGATAATTCTTCTCGTAGGGCTTCAGTTGACGTGAAGCATATGCAATAAATCGCCCTTCCTGCATCAATACACAACCCAAGCCAACGCGTGAAGCATCACAATACACTGTATACATCCCCGAACCGGAAGGCAACACTAACATTGATGTTGTAGTCAATGCTGTCTTGAGCTTCTGAAAGCTCGCCTCACAATCATCGGACCATCGAAACGGAGCACCCTTATGGATTAATTTGGTCAAATGTGCTATAATAGATGAAAAACCTTCTACGAACCGACGATAATAACCTGCTAAACCTAGGAAACTCCTGATCTCAGTCGCCGAAGAGGGATGATGTCAATTCTTAACTGCCTCAATCTTTTTGGGATCAACCTTAATGCCCTCGCCCGATACAATATGCCCCAAAAATGCTACAGACTCTAGTCAGAACTCACATTTGGAGAACTTAGCATATAACTTTTGTTCCCGCAGCGTCTGAAGCACCACTCTCATATGCTGCTCGTGATCCTCCTTACTGTGCGAGTAGATCAAGATGTCATCAATGAAGACAATGACAAACGAATCAATATATGGAATGAATACCATGTTCATCAAATCCATAAACATTGTCGGGGCATTAGTCAAACCGAAGGACATCACCAAAAACTCATAATGACCATATCTAGTCCGAAAAGCAGTCTTCGAAACATCCGGATCCCGAATCTTCAACTGATGGTATCCCGACCTCAAGTCGATCTTAGAGAACACCCTAGCACCTTGCAACTGGTCAAATAGATCATCAATACGCAGCAACAAGTACTTGTTCTTAATAGTGACTTTGTTCAATTGGCGATAATCAATACACATTCGCATCGTTCCATCCTTATTCTTCACAAATAACACAGGTGCACTCCAAGGCGATACACTCGGTCTGACGAACCCTTTGGTTAGTAACTCCTCAAGTTGTTCTTTCAATTCTTTCAATTCTTTTGGAGCCATGCGATACGGTGGGATAGATATAGGCTAGGTATTTGGAGCCAAATCAATACAGAAATCAATATCACGATCAGGTGGCATGCCTGGAAGATCTGAAGGAAATACATCGGAGAACTCCCGAACTACAGGCACTGAATCAATAGTTGGAGTCTCTGCAGTAGTATCCTGAACATAGGCTAGATAAGCTAAACAACCTTTCTCAACTATGTGCTGAGCCTTCAGAAAAGAAATAACCCGATTAGATGCATTAACAGATGAACCCTTCCACTCCAACTTAGGAAATTCAGGAATAGCCAAGGTAACAGTCTTGGCATGGAAATCTAGGATGGCATGATATGGAGATAACCAGTCCATGCCCAGGATAATTTCAAAATCGGTCATCTCAAGCAATTGGAGATCTGTTCTAGTTTCATAACCACAGAATGTAATAATACAGGACCGGTAGATCCAATTCACAACAACAGAATCGCCCACAGGAGTGGACACGTAAACATGAGTACTCAGGGACTCACACGAAACACCCAAAAATTGAGAAAATAGAGATGACATATAGGAATATGTAAATCCTGGATCAAATAATACGGAGGCATCCTTGCCGCAAATAGAAATAATACCTGTAATCACGACATCTGAGGCCTCCGCATCTGGTCTGGCCAGAAAAGCATAAAACAGAGCTGAAGCGCCAACTAGATGGCCTTCGCCTAGCTGACCTTCACCTCTAGGATGACCCTTACCCACCTGCCCTCCACCTCTTGGTGGTCGGACGACTGGTGGAGTAATTGCTATGGTAATCATAGGATGCTGACCCTGCTGCACTGGTCTACCCCGAAGTCTGGGGCAGAATCTCCGTATGTGATTGGGATCCCCACACTCGTAACAACTCTTAGGTACAATGGGTTGCTGACTAAGAATCTAGCCCTGGTGACCTGAATACCCACTGGAAGGACCCTAAATAACTGGTGGGCGATAAGAACTCTCTGGTATAACACTAAAATAAGGTCGTACTGGAGCATCCTGAGGAGGCGGTGGTGCTGGATATGGGGGCCTGCTGGACTGCCCTCTCCCGAACTGACCTCTACCCCCAGACGGAGCACCTATGAACTCTCCAGAATATCTAAACCGTTTATCTCTCATAGCCTGCTCTCAGCTCCACTGACGCACACCCTCAATCCTCCGGGCTATCTCTACGACTAGCTTATAAGAAGTCCCCATCTCAACCCCTCAGGCCATAATGTCATGAATGCCAGTATGTAAACCCACATCAAACCTCAGCACTCTCTCCGCTTCACTAGGGAGTATCATAAGTGCATGGCGAGATAACTTAGAGAACCTCACCTGATAATCGGTCACTGACATCTGACCCTGTTGTAGCTGCTCAAACTAAAACCGCAACTCTTCCCTCTGGGAGGGTGGAATATATCTGTCCAGGAAGATATGGGTGAACATGTCCCAAGTCTTGGGATGAGAATCTGCTGGTCTGCCAAAACATAAGACTTCCACCATCTACGGGCTCTGCCCTCTAGCTAAAAAGTAGCAAAGTCAACCCCATGAGACTCATCCTCATGTTGTATAGTCTATCCTTTCACCGATCAATGAAATCCTGGGGATCCTCATGTCGCTCATCCCCAAAGATAGGAGGATGTAGTCTAGTCCATTTGTCCAATAATTTATGCGGATCAGCGGATGCAGCTGGCCTGGGTTCAGGTGTAGCTACTTCCACTGGCTGGGCTCCACCCACGGGTAGACCACCCTGGGTCTGATATACAACAGTTGCCTACCCATGAGCCTGTGCAGTAGGGGCCTGTGCTCCCCCGCTTGCCAGAGATGTGGCTGGGTCTACCGGAAATAAACCAGCCTAAGTCATAGTGTCCATGAACCGTAGCATACGACCCATGACATCTTGGAATCCCGATGCAGATGTGAAATCCACCGGAGCTGGCTCTGCCACAGGCACCTCACCCTGTTCCTCAACCATGGGATTCTCTGCTGGACCCACTGGCGGCATAACTGGAACGGTCTTGGGATGTCCTCGCCCCCTACCACGGGCTGGAGCCCTCCCTCGGCCTCTGCCTCTGCCTTTAGCAACTTGGGGAATAGCTCTTCCCTGGTCTGGAACCTCATTAGGGCGCGTTCTCACCATCTGTGAGAGAATAAGAGAAGGATATTTAGTATTACATCAATTGCACGATAGAATATGTAGGAAGGTAGTTTCCTAACACCCTATAGCATCTCGAAGATAAGTTCACGCGTCTCCATACTGATCCGCAAAACTCTATTAGGTCTGCTCATAACTTGTGAGACCTACGTGAACCTAGGGCTCTGATACCATATTGTCAACCCAATTTCACCTATAGGCCGTGATAGCACCCAACACTATAGCTAGGCAAGCCAACCAGTAATTTAAACCCATATTATATTATTTAAAATTAATCGAGTAATAAAACTCTTCTTACTTGCAAGATTTAAAACAATATGAAAAGATCTAGTAAATTAAAATAACAAAAAAAATAATTAAATCAAAACATTCTACTAGTGTGTGTACCAAGATCGGGTGTCACAAGTGTATGAGCATCTAGTAGATTATACAAAAATTATAAATATTGTCTAGAATGAAATAGACAGAATAAAAATTCAGGAATAGGAACTAGTTGCTACAGAACGGCTCAGAAAGCAGCTCACCACTAAGCCTCCGGATAACGCGGATGTGCGATGATAGATCCTCCACTAGTGCCTGTCTCAGATCCTGCACAAAAGTGCAGCAAGTGTAGCATAAGAACGTAAACAACATGTACCTAGTAAGTATCAAGCCTAATCTCGAAATGTAGAGACGAGATGGCTGACTTTGACACTTACTAAGAGTCAATAATAATAATTGAAATAAAATAAAATATCTAAATCAACATGATTCACAGAGTTAACAACAATCTTATTTAACCAAACAGAAATAATTAAATTCCTCCAAATGCAACAATTTCCAATCTATTAATTAAATTCCCAAGCTGCAATTAAGATATTAAGGCATCGTGTAATTATTATTATTAGGCACGATTTCTGTTGAGGTCGTACGGACCGATCCAGAGTGTCATATACACTGCTGAGGGACGTGCGGCGCGATCCATAGATGCATCTATCCTGCCGAAGCGTTCGGCCCACTCCACAAGAAAGGAGGACATTTTCTTATGTACCTCCGGAAGGAGAGTATATTTATTATAAAATCAATTCAAGAGAATAAATAATTTCTTTTAATAATTAGTTAATTTAAACAGAAAATTAAGCATATGAGATTTTCATCTTTTAATATTTTTCCCTAGCAATTCACTAATATATATATATATATATATATATATATATATATATATATATATATATATATCAAATAATTTTAATTAAACAAAGAATACAATTTACACGAGTAATTCATGATTTGAGTCCTAAACTACCCGGACTTTTAGCATAAATAGTAGCTACGCACGGACTCTCATCACCTCATGCGTACATAGCCCCCACAATTAGCAACAATTATTAATTTAATCATCTAGGAGGTAATTTCCCCCTCGCAAAATTAGACAAGAGACTTACCTCAATTTGCTCCAATTTAATCCACTAGAAGGCCTTTTCCACAATTATCCAACTCTGTCTGGCTCGAATCTAGCCAAAATAATTCGATACAATCACTAAAAATTATAGGAATCAATTCAATAAGAAAATACTATATTTTTCAATAAAAATCTGTAATTAATTCAAAAATCGTCTGTGGACCCACGTCTCGGAATCCGGCGAAAGTAACGAAATATGAATGCCCACTCAACCACGAGTCTACCCATACCAAAATTACTAAATTCCAATAACAATTCAGCCCTCAAATCCTCAAATCTATCTAAGAGGGTTTTCAAACTTTTCCAATTTAATTCACCAATTAAATCATAAACACGGTGATGGATACGGGTAATTTAACCAATATTGAGTTAAAAACACTTACCCCGTTGTTTTCTCTGAAAATCTCCCCAAAACCGCCTCAATCCGAGCTCCAAATCGATAAAAATGGAAACTGGGACGAAGTCCCATTTTCAGAACTTAAACTCTCTGCCCAGTGATTTCTTCTACGCGATCGCGTAGCACAAATTTTCATAGCCCAGAAAATAATCCTACGCGATCGCAAACTATCCCACGCGATCGTGAAGTTCAAACCTACAGTCCCACGTGATCGTAAACCATTTCACGTGATCGTGAAGTACAGACGCGTGGTCATCCCTGCTGCTCCACTTACTCTACGCGAACGCAACATCCTCCACGCGGTCGCGAATACCAAATTCCCACACCTACACGATAGCAACCCTATTCAGGCGATCGCGAAGAACAAAAATATCACTGCCGCAAACAAGCCTACGTGATCGCAAACTATCTCACGCGATCGCATAGAATAAAGTCTCCTTTGCCCAATTTGCACTACACGATCGCAGACAAACTTACGCGATCACGTATAAGGAAATCAGAAGAAAAATACGAGCAGTTATCAGCAGTCTCCCAAAGGCCAAAAGTGATTCGCTAGCCATCAGAAACTCACCCGAGCCCCTCGGGACCTCAACCAAATATACCAACAAGTCCCAAAACATCATACGAACTTAGTAGAACCCTAAAATCATACCAAACAACGCTAATACAACGAATCATCCTCCAATTCAAGCTTAATGAAACATAAGATTTCCAACTTCTACATTCGGTACCGAAACCTATCAAATCAAGTCCGATTGATCTCAAATTTTGCACAAGTCATAAATGACATAACGGAGCTATGAAAATTTTCGGAACTGGATTTCGACCCTGATATCAAAAGGTCAACTTCCCGGTCAAACTTCCAAACTTAAATTCTTGTTTTAGCCATTACAAGCCTAATTTAACTATGGACTTCCAAATAAAATTCTGAACATGCTCCTAAGTCCAAAATCACCATACGGAGCTATTGGAACCGTCAAATCCCGATTTTGGGGGTCGTTTTCTCAAAATATTGACCGAAGTCAAACTTAGCATTTTAAGGACAACTTAAGGAACCAAGTGTTCCAATTTCAATCCGAACACTTCCAAATCTCGAACGAACCATCCCCGCAAGTCATAAATTAATAAAAGCACATACGGGGAGTTTTATTTAGGGGAACGGTATTCTAAAAGTCAAAATGGCCGGTTGGGTCATTACAACGGATGATTGGGTTGTTAAAGCTTTCACTCAAGGACTTAATATTCGTAGCTCGATGGCTTCACAAGAGCTGAAGCCGAACTTAATAGAATACTCAGTTGTTACATGGGCCGACGTGCATAACCAGTATCAATCGAAAATCAGAGTCGAAGATGATCAATTCATGGCCCTTCGGGGTCTGTCTATCCTGTCAGAACCCTCGATAGAGTTAAGAGAGATATCGATCGCAAACCGAGGCCAAACAGGGATCAGTATCAGCCGTATAGCGGAGATCGGAGAAGCAGCAGGTCCGGGCAAAACTCCATGAGAAATGAAAGGAGAAATGACCAAGGTCAAAGTAGCAGGGGACTAATGACCAAAAATAGCTTCGACATGTCCAAAGACGCACCGAGGTTATCGGAATATAACTTTAATGTCGATGCTGCCACCATTGTATCAGCTATCGGGCGCATCAAAGATACCAAATGGCCTCGACCCCTACAGTCTGATTCAACCCAAAGGGATCCTAACCAGATGTGCAAATATCATGACACTCATGGTCATAAAACGGAGGATTGTCGACGGCTGAGAGAGGATGTAGCTCGTCTATTCAATAATGGGCACCTTCGGGAGTTATTGAGCGACCGAGCCAAGAATCATTTCAGGAACATGGATTCTAACAAACAGGAAGAACACCTCAACACGTCATTAACATGATTATCGGAGGAGTTGATATCCCACAAGGGTCGCTGTTGAATCGCACCAAAGTATGCATCATTAGGGAGAAACAAATTCGGGACTACATACCGGAAGGAACTTTATCTTTCAATGACGAAGATACGGAAGGGATCGTGCAACCCCATAATGATGCACTGGTAATATCTGTACTCATAAATAAAATTTGGGTTAAACATGTGTTAATTGATCCAGGTAGCTCAATCAACATCATTCGATCAAGGGTCGTAGAACAACTCGGTCTGCAAGACCAAATCATGCCTGCAGTTCGAGTTCTAAACGGATTCAACATGGCTTGTGAGACCACTAAAGGCGAAATAACGTTACCAGTAAACACCGCCGGGACCATCCAAGAGACCAAATTTTATGTGATAGAAGAGGACATGAGGTACAATGCTCTATTCGGAAGGCCGTGGATCCACAACATGAGGGCGGTGCCTTCGACGCTGCACCAAACATTGAAATTCCCAACACCTGACGGAGTTAAAACAATCTACGGGGAACAACCGGTTGTAAAAGAAATTTTCACGGTTGAAGAGGTGACATCAGTATCTATAGTTTCAACATCGAAGGGCCCAAACCAGGTGGTCAAAAACGGGGCAAAATAGCAATCACTGATGCTATCTTCGGCAGATTCGGACAAACAAGAGGAAGTCGAGGACGATGATTATGAGGTTCCCATATCTTTTATAGCCCCCGATGATTTCGACACCACTAAATTGATGGTCGAGGAACTGGAATAAGTTATATTGCGAGAAAACTTGCCCGATCGAAAGGTATACCTGAGCACGGGGCAAAGCTCCGAGCTCAGGGAAAAGCTCATTCAATTTCTTATAACTAACAAAGATTGTTTTGCTTGGTCCCACCTCGATATGACAGGTATCCCACCGGAGATAACCACTCACAAGTTGAGCCTGGACCCGAAGTTTCATCCGGTTAAACAAAAGAGGAGACCCCAGTCTGAGATAAAGCATGCTTTCATCAAGGATGAGGTATCTAAGCTTCTTAAAATAGGGTCTATTCGGGAGGTCAAATACCCAGATTGGTTACCAAACGTAGTGTTAATCCCTAAAAATGGGAATAAAGTAAGAATGTGTGTAGACTATAAAGATTTGAATAAAGCATGCCCCAAAGACTCTTTTCATTTACCCAACATCGACCGTATGATCGATGCCACGGTCGGCCACAAGACCCTCAATTTTCTCGACGCTTATTCCGGGTACAACCAAATACGGATAGAACCGGGTGATCAGGAAAAAACTTCCTTCATCACTAAATATGGCACATACTGTTATAACGTAATTTTGTTTGGATTAAAAAAAATGCTAGTGCCACATACAAACGCTTAGTAAATTGGATGTTCGAGAAACAAATATAAAAAGCAATGGAGGTTTACATTGATGACATGTTAGTTAAATCCCTTCTAGGAGATGACCATTTGAGACATTTGCAGGAAACATTCAGCATACTGACGCAGTACAATATGAAGTTGAACCCAGAAAAATGTGCATTTGGAGAAGGGTTGGGTAAGGTTCTCGGATTTATGGTATCAAATCGGGGAATCGATATCAATCCTAATAAAATCAAAGTCATCGAATATATCACGGTTGTGGACAACGTAAAGGCCGTGTAAAGGTTAACCGTACGAATGGCCGCCCTAGGGAGATTTATTTCGAGATCGTCCGACAATAGTCATCGATTCTTTGCACTATTGAAGAAGAAGAACAACTTCTCGTGGACCCCGGAATACCAACAAGACTTGGAGGAACTCAGGAAGTATTTATCGAGCCCGCCCGTGCTTCACACATCAAAGACGGACGAACAATAGTACTTGTACTTGGCGGTCTCAGAGGTAGCGGTAAGTGGAGTCCTAGTTCGGGAAGATCAAGGTACGCAATTTCCAATTTACTATGTTAGTAGAACCTTAGGTGAGGCCAAAACTAGGTACCCTCACCTGGAAAAACTGGTGCTCGCTTTGCTAAGTGCCTCTAGGAAGCTAAAACCGTACTTCCAATGTCACCCCATATGTGTCGTAACTACTTACCCATTGAGGAACGTTATGTATAAGCCCGAACTCTCCGGCCGATTGGCCAAATGGGCCATAGAAATAAGTGGGGTATGATATCGAGTATCGACCTCGGACCGCCATTAAGTCTCAAATTTTAGCAGACTTTGTGGTCGAATTTACACTGGCTCTAATACCCGAGGTCGAAAGAGAGTTATTGATTAACTCAGGAACTTCCTCAGAAATATAGACCCTCTTCACGGACGGCGCCTCAACGCAAAAAGGTCCGGACTTGGTATCGTATTAAGACATCAACAGGTAATATAATTAGACAATCTATTAAGAATGTGAAATTGACTAACAACGAGGCCGAATATGAGGCCATGATTGCAGGCCTTGAACTAGCCAAAAGCTTGGGGGCAAAGGTGATCAAAGCCAAGTACGACTCCCTCCTTGTGGTAAACCAAGTCAATGGAACATTCGAGGTTAGAGAGGAACGAATGCAAAAGATACTTGGACAAATTACAGGTTGCATTACATCGGTTCAAAGAATGGACTTTTCAACACGTACCTCGAGATCAAAACAGGGAGGCCGATGCCCTCGCTAACTTGGGGTCATCGGTCGAAGACGACGAGTTCAACATGGGAGAAGTCGTACAACTTATGAGATCGGTGGTGCAAGAAGGCCATACTGAGATCAACTCGACGAGCGTAACTTGGGACTGGAGGAATAAGTACGTGGAATATCTCAGATCTGGTAAACTGCCCTCGAAACCAAAAGAGTCAAGGGCCCTACCTACAAAGGCGGCCCGATTTAGCATGTCTGAAGACGGAACCTTGTTCAGAAGAACATTTGATGGCCCACTTACAATATGTCTAGGGTCGGGCGATACTGAGTATGTTTTGAGGGAAATCCATGAAGGTACTGGTGGAAATCATTCGAGCGCCAAATCTCTGGTTCAAAAAATAATCAGAGCCGGTTATTACTGGATCTACATGGAAAAAGACGCAAAGGAGTTCATTCAAAAATGTGATGAATGCCAAAGACACACTTCGATGATCGATCAACCTGGGGAGCTGTTCCACTCGGTTTTATCGCCATAACCATTCATGAAGTGGGGAATGGACATCGTTGCCCCCTTCCGTGGGCACCAGGTAAGGCTCAATTTATATTGTTAATCACTGATTTATTTTTCTAAGTGGGTGGAAGTCCATGCATATGAGAAGGTCAGGGAAAAGGAGGTCATCGATTTCATTTGGGATAACTTCATATGCCGATTCGGAATGCCAGCCGAGATCGTATGCGATAATGGGAAACAATTCATCGGAAGCAAAGTAACCAAATTCCTCGAAGATCACAAGATCAAAAGGATTATATCGACACCCTATCACTCTAGTGGGAATGGACAAGCTGAATCTACCAACAAACCCATACTCCAAAACATTAAAAAGAGGTTAACCGATGCCAAAGGAAGATGGAAATAAATATTACCCGAAGTCCTATGGGCATATCGTACAACCTTGAAGTCCAGTACTAGGGCTACCACATTTTCTTTGGTTTATGGCACCAAAGCTTTGATACCGGTCGAGGTCGGGGAACCGAGTATCAGATTCTGATATGCGACAAAGGAATCAAACGACGAAGCTATGAGTACGAACCTAGAGCTATTAGATAAAAGGTGCGAGGCCGCTCTTGTCCGGTTGGCCGCCCAAAAATAGTAGATCGAAAGATATTATAATTGAAGGGCTAACCTTCGACACTTCAATACTGGGGACTTGGTACTAAGAAAGGTCACGCTAAGCACACAAAACCTGAACAAAGGGAAATCGAGGCCGAATTGGGAAGGACCGTACCAAATTATCGAGGTCACCGGTAAAGGATCCTACAAGCTCGGAACAATGAACGGCGAGCAACTACCGAACAACTGGAATGTAGCTCACCTGAAACGATATTACTGCTAAGGTACGACCCCATCCATTTCCTTTTACTTATATTTTGGACTAACTCTTGCAGGTGATCGACAAGGAAAAGTACGAGATTTTAGGTCTGAAAGCACGCATTGCACTCTTTTTTCCTTGAATCGGTTTTGTCCCAAATGAGTTTTCCGACAAGGTTTTTAATGAGGCAACAAGTAAATCGTGCTAACTTAGAATCGAAGGTCGTCAACGAACCGGTGATAGTGATCAAAACAGTATTCGAGATCTTTTTTTGATCAACCTCAAACACTGGGGGGCATTACCCTCTGATACCGACTTTAGCATGGAAAGAGACTTCAGAATCGAAGGGTCTCGATCGATAGGATTCTATGTAATGGCCAAACGGTCAAATGAACCGTGCCCACATAGACTGCTTGAACCCTGACACAAAGCATGTACACATACGTTATTATTATGCACAAGAATAAAGAGAAGTCTCTTCATTGCAAACATTTTGTCTTTTAAAAAAATTTCCTTTACATTTCTTAAGGAATTCCCTGCTTCCGATCCCCTAAAGGAAACGAGCCCAAGGGCCACCTTAACCTGAGTTCGAATAATCATTCTCTTACTCGGGGATTGCCGTATGGAAACAAACTCGGACGGTCCAAGCTATTAGACCTTGGGGGTATAAGACCTATTAGGCAACCCTAGAATTTTATAGGCTAAGGTCACCCCCACTCGGGGACTGTCATCTTAGGCAAACCCGGTTAACTCGGGATAATGATATTAACACGGGACAACACTCGAACTATAAAAGCTACGGCCATATAAACTCAGCTCGAAGACGTCCGAAGCCCGTCATAAAAATAACAAGGCCTTAAAATTTTCTTAACCGGTTCCAAAGGCTATCCTCGACAGATTGTGACTAAAAGTCTAACTACTTTGGGGAAAGAAAACTTTCGGTCACACCGAACCCCTACGATGCCTTAAAATGAAATATTGAAGGCAAGGTTTCTTCTAGTCTCTAAATGAAAACCAACTGTTTTATGGCAAGGCATGTAGATCTTTTCAAGTAAAAATAAACAAGGCAAAGAGAAAATTTGAAAGTTGTTGAAGGGAAAAGCCTTATATTCATAATCAAAAATTTCTTTTACAAGGGCCGAACTGCCCGATGAAACTTTTTACAAGGGCCAAAAACGGCCTCAACAAAAAGATGACACAAAAAACAAAAGGCTAAGGCTGTTCTGGGTTAACAAAACCCGAGAAAACAAAAGCTTGCAAAAAACACACTCTCGGCAAGTCATATTCTAAAAAGAATAAGTATTTCAGGGAAACAGTTCTTGGACATACCGGGTCCCATGATGATTTAGAGATAACAAAATAAAAAGCCAAGCCTATTTAGGATTCCGGACATGACTACTTAATGCTAAGTCATTTCAATCTTTGCAAAAGATAAAAAGAAAATCAAAGGAAATAACTCGAGAATCACCAAAAAAAAGAAATAGAAAAGTTGTATTTACAAAGTATTGTCTTTACAAAGGCCGAGCAGTCTTGACATACAATATTAAGTACAAAAAGGAATAAAATCGAACAGAAGCGACCTAATCTTTGCCGAAGTCCACCTCGTCATCGGGATTTCCAAGGTCTTCTCCATCCTCAGACCTAATTGAGCCCTCAGAATCATCCTCCTCGGGATAAGCCAACTTCCTGGCCTCGGCTTCAAACACCTTGGCATCCTCAATCTCCGCAGATAAGTCAAAACCTCCAGTGTGAACTTCTTCGAGGGACTGCCTACGGGATTGCCACTTCATATGCTCGACTATATTTTTTATTGGTCTTGAGCCGCTTCGGCATCAGCCTTGTACTGGGCCACCATTTCATCAGCGTCGGCCTCGACCAAGGCGACTTCCGACTTGGCCGTTTTAAGCTCCTTTGCCAGATTTTCTCAATCTGAGACGGCCGAACCTAGCCGAGATTGAAGCTCCTTGACCCTTTTTGTCTGGATCTTGGTCCTTTCCTTTGCCTCTCTTAGTTGGATTTCGGCTGAAGTTAGTTGTGCCCGAACAACCTTTTTTCCGAGGCTAGATGATCCATCTTGCCTCTCCATTCATCGGTCTCAGCTTTGACTACACCCATCTCAGTTCGAAGCTGATTAATCCGATCGAGTTTTTGCTGGACCTGTATATTTTGACCATCAGTCACCGAATCAAATTTATCATCACTTACTTCAAAAACTTTTACCTGCTCAACCAAGTCAGCATGATCCTTTCGAGCAACCTCCAGCTCAGCACGGAGGTTCTTAGCCTCCCTTTTTAGCTGCTCACTAAGAAGTTTAAAGGCGTCTCTCTTTTCTGTAAGCTCTCGAACTTCGGCTTCAAGTTGTTTCAAGTCATCCTAGTGCATCAAAAAAGCCTCGAAATGAACCACCGAAGCCTACAAGCAAGAAAAGAAACGCTAAGTCATATGCGAAAAAATCTAAGTGTAAGTAAAAAATTCACTTAGGGAAGCATGAAGTTACCCGGTTCGACGCCTGTTGTGCTTTGTTAAAAAGGTAAGATGCATTCACCTCGTTCATCTTAGTTTGATCATCTCTGGTCACCAGGCACCGAAGATAGCTGGCCTCCCCTACGGGGGGAGAAATAATCCGAGCATCCTCCGGAAAGGATAAAATAATGGTACGTTTCCGATCGGGATACGCACTCGGAGCAGGAAATTTACTGACCAATCTCGGGCTCGAAGAGGGCCCGTTTGCTTCTGGGGATTGGCTTTTCCTTGGTATATTTAAGTCTCCCAAACCGGTAGCATCTTTCGTGGCTGTCAAGTCCACGCCATCGAAGATACCTCAGAAAAGGTCATGCATTCCATGAGTCCCTTCGGTGGAGCATTCTTTAGCAGCTTGCGCCTCGTTAAATGTCAATTCTGTGAATGAGGGCGACTCGTCAACCTCTATTACACCAAGTGCCTCCTTTGAGGCGTTGCCCACGGCTCGCGAGGATCCGGCCCCAACCTCCTCGGTTTCTCTAACTTGATGAGGGACAACCTCACCCCCTCCAGCTCGGAAGCTCCCTGACCTTCAGACTGAGGCAGCATGCTATCCATCAGGTCAAAGGCCCCTTATTCCCCATCAGACTCATCTCTTAATTGGTAAAGTGAATCCGGAGGTGGCACTCGAGAACTGGTGCTTTCCTTGGATTTTCGCACCAATCGCCTCTTTGGTTTGTCCTTTTCAGGGCCCGGAGAACTCGGAGCCTTTTTTATTTTCTATCTTTATCCTGCTTCGGAGGAGGGGGCTCGGTGAAGACGTCATCGTCACTGGATGGGGGCCTCATTTCAACATCTTTTGGTAATCCTGCAAAAGGAAAGTGAAACAAGTTAGAAATCAACGGTATGGAAGTAAAGTCGAACATAACTTAAAGAAAGAATCTCACCATGAGAACGGGCCTCCCATCGGCCTTTCGAAAGCTCATGCCACGCGCGCTTGAAATAATATTTTTGCCACACAAGGCCCTCGACCCACTCATTGAGTCGAGGAACTACATCCGACATCCAAGCAACAACTGCATCATAAAGAATAGATAAGAAGAAGGGAAAAAGAAAAATGATAAACAAAATCTTAAAGGCAAGGTTATACTTATGCTTCATGTTCCATTTCTCAGGAAATGGCATGTCCTCGGCCGGGATTAAGTCCGAGGTCTTCACTCGAATAAATCGGCCCAACCAGCCTCGATCCCAATCCTCGTCGATGCTCGAGAACGGGGCCTTACTGGCCCGACGGGCAAGTTTTATTAGACCTCCTCGATAGATTCGGGGACTGTACAGACGCATGAGGTGATCGATGGTGAAGGGGCACCCCTCGATCTTGTTTACAAAAAAGCGGAGGAGGATGACTATCCTCCAGAAGAAGGGATGAATTTGGCCTAGGGTCACATCGTACCTCTTACAAAAGGCGATGATGACCGGGTCTAAAGGGCCCAACGTAAGGGATAAGTGTAAACACTTAGAAAACCCTCCGCGTGGGTCGTGATTGCTTCCTCGGGCGTAGGAACCTATACGTGCTTACCGACCCAGTTGCAGTCCTCCTTGACCTTGTTGAGAACACTGTCGGTGACGGAACATATATATCTCGAGACCGGTTCACACCGGCCCGATACCGAGGAGGTTTTTACAACCTTGAAATCGGCTCCAGTTGGACACCCCGTAGGGACAAACATCTTTAGAAGGGGTTTCTGTGTCGGTTCATCAGTAATAAAAGGCAAAACGTTCTCAGTCGGTTTCGAGGAAGAGGGAGTTTCTTTTTGAGGAACGGATTTTGAAGTCTTTGCCATTGCTTCTAAATAGAGGAGAAAAGAGGATGCTGATAAAAGAGGAGGTGTAATTAGCAGATAACTTATGAAAGCTTTCAGAAAACCAAAAGGAAAGAAGTTTGAAGATGACAGTGATGAAGTTTTCTTAAAACACAAGTGCAAATATTTGAATGTAAAAGTTCCAATGAATGGATGAAAAGGGTATTTATAGTTTTCTCAAACGACGGTTCGTATCCTGAAGCGGCAGACCGTTAACTGACACACATTCAATGTCTCGAAGACTGGACCGACAGGACGTTTCAACTATTCTTATCACTTACGTCATGAATTTGTCGTCATTTGTTAGAGTGAGAATCAGAAGCTCGTATAGTAAGAATCCGAGGTTCATATCGTTTCTCGTCATTTACTCTCCGAAAAACGAGGGGACTATCTGTATACGGTAGAAACCGAGCTCACCTATTGCATTACGTACCGGGGATGAAACATAATGGATTGAAGATCGACCCTGGATTCCATCGAACCTAGGTACGAGGTTAGAACATGTGCCTTCAAAGATTATCGAGTTTGTGACCCCAGAGCTGACTCTGACTCCGAATTAGCTCAAGAGAACATCATCGAACCAAAATAACGGAAGACCGAAATATCCGTAACCGGTCGCATATCACGGCGAGAATCTCGGCACGTATCAATGAAACCGATTAATTAGCAAATCATGAAACTTTTTACCTTATATAGAGTTGTACCTAAAGTAGGACCCCCCTACTATATAAAGAGGGTCTGATTATTTGTAAAACACATTGTAACTCGCATCTCAAAGCAATAAACTATCATTTCTAGTTATTATTATCTCATTACTCTGTTCCGGCATCGATGGTAGGATTTTCGACTCAAGGGTGATCAACCTTCAAGGCCAAGATTGTTCAACTTGTGTGATTTGCATTTACTTTTCTTATCATTAATTTCAATCTTAATTTGACATTTCATTTTGTATCAAATTAGATCACGTATCCTTAAAACCACGTATAAATTCAATTGTTATCCTATTTTGAGGGTAAATATTTTTGCCCTATATTATTTTAGAAAATGTGTTCTAATTTCATAAATTCCCTCTTTTATTTTCTCTGTCCCGTTATTCATGGACTTACGAGTCACGTCACCCAAAATTTTAGAATAGAATTAAAATAAAAAAGAAAAGAAAAAATATTTCGCGCCAAATCTATTGAACTCCCGCCAAACAAATAGTAATATAAAAAGGAATACAACCTCAAAGGTCAGGTTAGAAATGGGGAAAAAAACACAGTACTGGTTACTGAAAACAGAGCCAGGAGAATGGTCATGGGATGACCAAGAAGCAAACGGCGGCATATCAAAGTGGGATGGAGTGAAAAACAAGCAAGCTCAGAAGTATATGAAGTCCATGAACATAGGAGACCTTTGTTTCTTCTACCATTCCGGGTCCAAAGCCCGGCGCGTTGTGGGCGTTGTATCAGTGGCGCGTGAGTGGTATGCAGATGATGATGACAGTGGCGGCGCAGTGGATGTGAAGGCGGTTGGTGAGATGAGGAGGGCTGTGGACCTGGCTGAGATGAAGAAAGATGAAGGATTGAAGGGTTTTGGGCTTTTTAGACAGCCTAGATTGTCGGTTGTACCGGTCGAGAAGGGTTTTTGGGATAAGATTTGTGAAATTGGTGGGGGATTTGAGGGCGATGAGTAGTTTAGTCTACCAGGTGTTTGTGTTTTTGCTTGAAAGCTGCCCATCTTTACTATATGGATTTTTGGGGTGGTTAGGTTTTGGTAAAGGAGTATTTCGACTTGGACTACAAATATAGCTTGTTGATAATGGCTTATATATATATATATTCTCTGCTTAAAATTTTTGATCTGTTTGAATATTGATTCCTAAAGTTTAGAGTCTTCTGTGTAGGAAAAAGTAATGTACGATCTTTGTCAATTGTCATCAGTAATTTTGAGAAATGGTGCAAACAACTAAAGAATGGAAGCCAATCTCTTCAGGAACATGATACTCCACTTTCGTAATGTAGGAACATGATTTGAAATTGGCTTGAATAGTAGCTAGAAGTAAGCGGACACAGCAACTACAGGACTGAGGAGATATTCAAATCCTAAAGACAGTAAAAAGAAAATATCAAGGAAATGTTTTTTCTTGGGTAGAAGATCTGATAGGTAACTTTTTCTCGGTGAGAGCCTACATAAACCAGTCATTTTACATTAGCAAGTTTAACAGGAAAAATTCCCAATTCGCCGACTCAATGGACATTGCAAATTAAGAGCAAAACGTAGCAGCATGCTAGTTTCAACACTGTGCGCGTGTGTGTTTTATCTTTATGTTTATAACCCTTCGTAGCACGCTTAGTGGAGAAAATAGGAGCTCATGTGCAGCAGCAACTTAAGTGATGACCATTTTCCCTGAGAAGATTACTGCTCTTGGACCTCTGCTCATAATGTTCTATTTCCACTACATTATGAGCAAGTCTTCTTCTGATAATTAAGATGTTAATCGTTTCATGTGTCTTTAGTCCTTTTCCCATTTTGTTACTGTCCAATTTCTGCGCTTCTAAAACTGGAAAACCTTTTCCAAAGCTTACAATTTTGCTTCCACAGTTCTTTGGATATTGACTGATATGTCACGAAATTAAGTCAGATCTGTAGCTATATGTTTTCGGAGCAAACTGTTGAGCTACCAGCAACTCAAATCCTGCAGATATTTCTCTTTCTAACCAAACAATTACACTCTTTCGGATTCAGGAAACAACTCTCAGAGAGGAGGACTCAAATGTGTTCAGTAAGAAGCATAATGCCAGAGTTTGAATTTTGCACCTTTCAGAAGTAATTCCACAGGATATGCCAGGAGATAGTGAATGATACCCATACAGCTAAATCACATCTGTATCTTCTATGGAATTGTAATTCTAAAAAAATACAGACGACTCCTGAGCTGCCAACATTTCTGGAACGACACAATTGTGTTAAGAATGAACCCTGGTGTTAACGACAACAACATACCCAATATATTCTCACAAGTGCGGTCCGAGGAGAGTAGTGTGTATGCAGACCTTACTCATACCTAGTGGAGTTAGAGAGGTTGTTTCCAAAGACCCTCGGCTCAAGGACAAAATGAAAAGGAGTAGTATCAATAAACAGTAACAACAACGATATAGTAAAATAAGTGAAGCGAAAGAAATAACAAGTAGGAATATAACTCTACGAAAAAGAAAATAACACTACAAGACTAATACTATTGCCACTGGGATCATACATGAAAACATATTTTTTACTTTGTCTCGTTATTATGATTATGAGATGGTTCATGTATTGCTGAATTGGAAAAATATTCCATCATTTAACTTGAAAATATATATGATTTTCAAAGAGCTTCCGAAATTAAATTGGTTTTCATAATATGGTTTCGGTGCATCATATGATTTGGTTCGTTCGGGTCAGATAGTGCGCCGGGTGGTGATCACGCGGAATTGAGTCGTGACATAGGGTGGGAGTGGAAAGGTTAAAAGTGAGTTTTGAAAAATATTTTTCCCCCCTTCTTGATAAAAAGATTTAAAATATTTCAACCAACCAAACAAATATTGAAATTTTCATCCCAAACATACGCCGAGACGAACGCCCTCTTACTCTTAACTAAAACCCCTTGTTCTCTTGTCTCACGGGGGTACAAGAACCCTAAAAAAAAACCTTGATTTGATTTGGGCCCTCTGGGATTGTGACTCAAGACATGGATAATTCGCGTCCGAGCCTGCTGGAGGAAGCGCTAGTGGAGGATGGCATTGGCAGTGTAAAGACCCAAAAGCGTGGGCGAGTGGTGGTGGTGGAGGACTGTGTTGAGACCAGCGCCGCTTTCGTGCTCCGCCATTTCCTTAAGCGCTCTCTCCAACCTGACTCCTCTAATGTCGTCGTTTTCATCGCCTTTGCCCACCCTTTCTCTCAACACGAACGCATTCTCCGCAAAATGGTCAGCTTCCTCTCTGTCTCTCTCCATGACATGGTTGTGTTTATTTATTTGTATGAGAAAATACTTACTGGTTTACGCGGATAATTAATTTGTATTTTTACCTCAATTTATCACTTAATTATTGTAAATTAACATACTTTGCTGCATTCACAGAGTTGGGTAACTATTTTCCATATTGTAGGTCTATGTCTAATTTGTAGAGAGTCTAGTTTAACTCTTTTTTGTTTTTCCTCTTCTATACGTTTATAGAAAAAGAGTAGAATTAAAATGAGATGTGTGTATTACTCTGTTATGTTTCGGAGGCAGCTTTTCAATATCATTTTTGGAAGAGGAGTTATGGAATTAGAATTTGGTACTTGATGTGTTTGGAACCTTAGGATGGATTTTAGCAACAGCAGGTGTGATGTTTTTATGGGGGTGGTGAAAAACTGTTGGGAAACGTGTCAAGACTAATAGAATGGAAAAAATATTTTAAAGAGAAAAACAATAAATTTCACAAGACGAGAAAATTTATGTGGTTCGATAATTTTTGCCTATTCCATGGCTACACAAAGGGATGATTTGCAAATGAAAATGCATACCCCTTTTATAAGCATTTGAATGCCCTGCCGACGTAAATGCTTACATAAAAAGAGTGCCGATATAAGCGCATACATCATAGGATTGCCGATGTAAGCACATACATCATAAGAATGCCGATGTAAGCGCTTACATCATAAGTTCATCTCATTTTTTTTTACTTTTCTTTCTTTCCTTTTGTCTAATTTTCTTTCTTTCACATACAATAACATGTTTGCTACTATCAATCTTCTCCTCAAACCTATGTTACATCAAGAAAGAAATTAAATTTTTTTTTGTTGCTATTCTCTGGTGGCGCCTTCACGCTATCGGTCTTGAAGGCTAACTGAGGCAGTTCACAACCTCAGTTTGTCAACACCGACAACTTTGGTCAACATGTCTGACGGGTTCTTCGATCCTCGTATCTTCTGCAGGAAAAGAGTTTTTTCACTTATCAACTCTCGGATATGATGATACCTCAACTGGATATGCTTCGATCTTGCATGAAACACTGAATTCTTGGCAAGATAAATTACACTCTAGCTATCGCTGAAAAGCTCACAATTGTCCTGCTCTTTACCTAGCTCTTTTAGAAAATTCTTGAGCCAAATCATCTCTTTTCCAGCTTCTGAGATTGCTATGTACCCTACTTCAATGGTAGATAGAGCAACACTTTTCTGAAGTCTGGACATCCAGCTAACAGCCATACCACCCAAGGTGAACACGTAGCCTGTGGTACTTTTTCGACTATCTAGATCGCCGCCTAAATTTGCATCAGCAAAACCTTGTAAGATAATATTGCTCATTTTAAAACACAGTAACATACTTGAGGTGCCTTTGAGATATCGCAATATTCATTTTACACATTCCCAATGCTCCTTTCTTGGATTTGACATGTATCTACTGACAACTCCAACTGCATGGGCTATGTCAGGTCTAGTGCAAACCATAACATACATCAAACTTCCTACTGCTGAAGCATATGAAACTTTGGACATGTACTTGCTTTCTTCATCTGTCTTAGGTGATTGGTCCTTCGATAGATTAAGATGGCTTCGGAGAAGAGTGTTTCTGGTCTTTGCATCATGAAGACTGAACCTGGTTAGTACCTTTTGTATGTACTTTTCTTGAGACAATTTTAAGGTTCCTTCAGACCTGTTTCTGCTAATCCTTATCCCAAGCATTTGCTTAGCTGGTCCTAAGTCTTTCATTTCAAACTCCTCTGCCAGTTGTTGCTTAACCCTATTGATCTCATTTATTGTAGATCCTACAATTAGCATATCATCAACGTACAACAGTAAAATGATATAGGATTTATCAAGATTTTTGATATAACAACAATGGTTCATCGCACATCGTGTGAAACCATTGTTATGCATGAATCCATCAAATTTCTTGTACCATTGTCGGGGAGCTTGTCTCAAACCATACAAACTCTTCTTCAACTTACACACAAGGTTTTCTTTACCAGAAACTGAAAACCTTCATATTGATTCATGTAGATGTCTTTTTCAAGGTCACCATACAAGAAAGCAGTTTTAACATCTAGCTACTCCAAATGCAAATTTTCTGCAGCTAAGATACTTAGCACCAACCTGATAGTAGTTAATTTGACTACATGAGAGAAGATCTCAGTGTAGTCAATCCCTTCCTTCTGCTAAAAGCCTTTTACTACTAGTCGTGCTTTGTATCTCTTCTTACCATCATGCTTTTCCTTGACCCTGTACACCCACTTGTATTGTAATGCCTTCTTTCCTTTTGATAACTCTATAAGTATCCATGTTTTATTCTTTTGAACAGAATTCATCTTTTCTTTCATGGCTAGCTTCCACTTATCAGAGCTTATCACCTGCATTGCTTCAACAAAATGCTCTGGTTCTCCAACATCAGTCAGAAGTAAATAGTGGAGAGAGAGAGAGTTAACCTATCTGGAGCATTCGTGACTCTTTTAGATCTCCTTAATGTAGGTTCAGGATTAACTGATCCCGAATTTGATTCAAGTCCTGAATCCACATCTGGTTCTCCATCTGATTCTATCTTTGGTTCTGGTTCTGATTCTGATCCAGATTCTGCTTCTGGTTCGACATCTTCAATTTCAGATCCAGTTATAGTCTCTCTAGCCACTTCATTTTCTGAGATTTCTTCTAACTCAACTGTTTCAGATGTCTGTCTACTGGTGTTGGTTGGTTCTACTTCAAGCTTGTCTTTGTACATCACATTTTTATTAAATGTGACATTCTTGTGTCTTAGGATCTTTCTATTCTGATCATCCCAAAATCGATAACCAAAATTATCATCACCATAGCCAATAAAGAAACATTTCTTGGCCTTAGGATCAAGCTTATCTCTATCATTAGAATTTGCATGCACATAAGCAACACAACCAAAAGATTTCATATGTGAGAGAGTTATCTCCTTACCTGTCCATACCTCCTCAGGAATTTCAAAATTCAGCGGTACAGAGGGTCCCCTGTTTATGAGGTAAGCTGTCGTGTTAATAGCCTCGACCTAAAAACACTTCGGCAATCCAGAATGTATTCTCATACTTCTGGCTCGTTCATTCAGGGTTCTGTTCATCCTCTCAGCAACGCCATTTTGTTCCGGTGTTCCAGGAACTGTCTTGATAATTTTGATCCCATTCTCAGAGCAGAATGCTTTAAACGCTTGACTATCATACTCTCCTCCATTGTCAGACTTCAGACATTTTAACTTTAGACTTGTCTGATTTTCAACTTCAGCTTTCAATCTTTTAAAGATAACAAACACATCAGATTTATTTTTCAAAAAATAAACCCATACCTTTCTTGTGGAATCATCAATGAAGGTGGACATAATAGCCCGAGCCTCCCAGAGAAGTTACAGGAGATGGTCCCCACACATCTGTATGTACTAGTTCCAACTTCTCTTTCTTTGGCGTCCTTCCCGCCTTTGAGAAACTAACTCTCTTTTGTTTCCCGTAAATGCAATCTTCGCACAAACCTAATTTAACATGCTTCAGGTTTGACAACTTTTCTTTGGATTCCAACAACTTCATTCCCTTCTCACTCATATGCCCGAGCCTCCGGTGCCACAATGTTGTATCACGACCATGATCAGCTGTTGCTATAGTATCTCTCCGTATTGCAGTTGCATACAGTGTTCCCTTCTTGAAACCTCGTGCCACAACCAAATTTTCTTTGATTATCTTCCATGATCCGTTACCGAATATTGTTGTATATCCTTCACTGTCAATCTGACCCATAGATATCAGATTTTTTCTTGAGGCCAGGAACATGTAGAACACTTTGCAATTTCCATAGCGTGCCTTGTGAAATCTTTATATGAACTTCACCTTTCCGGCAATGTCCAGAGGTTCACCGTCTGCTAGATAAAACTTCCTAAATTTTCCAGCAATATAATTATGCAATAATTCTTTGCATGATGTAGAGAGTGAAATGATGCACCTGAGTCCAGAATCCAAGATTCGATTGGACTGTCTGCACAACAAATTAGTGCATCACCGACTTGTTCACCAATTGCATTTGCTGAATTATCATCCTTGTATTGATCGTTCTTCTTCTTCTTTGGCTCTCTACACTGACTACTGTAGTGACCCTTTTTATCGCAATTCTAACACGTAATGTCTTTGCGATTTTTGGATTGCCCTCTTCTCCTTGACTTTGATATGCCACGACCATGACTTTGTCCTTTTTGGCTGCTTTTCCCCATGCTTTCGGTATTAAAAGCAGATCATGGGAATCACTTGATTCTCTCCGGCGAATATATTCGCTTAGAACCAAGTCTCTAATATCATCCAATTTGAGTTTGGTACTTCCCGATGAACTGCTAAATGCAGTTACTGTTGCAGACCAACTCTCCGGTAGAGATAATAGTAGAATCAAGCCCTGACTTCGTCATCGAATGTTATATTAACAGAACTCAATTGAGTTAATATTACATTAAACTTATTGATATGTTCTGTAACAGATCCACCTTCTGTCATCTTTAAGTTGAACAATCGACGCATCAAATAGACTTTATTTGAAGCAGATGGCTTCTCGTACATATTTGATAATGCCTTCATTAGGCCTGTAGTGGTCTTCTCATTAATGATGTTAAACGCCACATTTCGTGTTAGCGTCAAACGAATCACACCAAGAGCTTGGCGATCTAATAGATCTCAATTCGCTTTGGCCATATTCTCTGGTTTTACCTCGGTCAGAGGTAAGTGTAATTTTTTCTGGTACAAATAATTCTCTATTTGCATTTTCCAAAATCTAAAATCTTTACCATTGAACTTGTCAATCTTAACCTTCCTTTCTTTCATTTTTCACAAATTTTTTATGTGAATAGTAACGATGATCAATAGTGTCACACTATTCTTCTGAATAGTACCTGCACCAATATTGTACTTTTCTACTAGAATTACACTGTTTGTGCTCTGATACCACTTGTTGGGAAACATGTTAGGCTAATAGAAGGAAAAATTATTTAAAAGAGAAAAGCAATAAATTGCACAAGACAAGACAAGAGAATTTACGTGGTTCGACAATTTTTGCCTACTCCACGGCTACACAAAGAATAGCTCTTTATTAATTTAAGAGAGAAAGAAAAAGTTGAGGGATGATTTGCAAATGAAAATGCATACCCCTTTTACAGGCATTTGAATGTCCTGCCGATGTAAGCGCTTACATAAAAAAAAATGCCGATGTAAGCGCATACATCATAATAATGCCGATGTAAGCGCTTACATCATAAGTTCATCTCATTTTTTTTAACTTTTCTTTCTTTTGTTTTGTCTTACTTTTTTTTTTTTTTTTTTTTACATACAACAACAGGTTTGCTACTATAAAAAATAATGTGTATAATAGTCCTAGATAAATTCTTTCGATGGTCTTATATACTCTATGCTGGATTTTATGCATCTCCAACATCCTTTCATACCTCTAACCGGATTTTTGAATTCACGTGGACTTGAAATGCGGATTTTTGAGAGTGAGAAGGAGATGAGGTTGGAGATTAAAGAGATATGCGAACAGATTTGTCATTATTATCAAATTGTTGTTGACATTTAAGATATAATACCAGTAGATGCACCCAGTGAAGAGGATCACACGGATAGGGCGGCAACAAGCGAAGGGAAGTTAACAGGCATAGTTCTAAGGACCACAAAAAAAGGGAAACACTGAGTCTAAATAATATTTTACGAACTTCAACCTTTGAAGAGCTAAAGGAAAATCTGGATATTGTAATAACCTTCTCTGTTTTACCTAGAATTACTGCAGTATGTGTGGTGGCGTTTTGCTGAAGAGCATTATTTTTTTTATGATTACTTGCATTAACCGAGATCGCTTAAAAACATTTAGATCATGGAATAAGCATGCACTTGATATTTGAATTCCTAAAGCACTGGCCGAAAATCTAAGCTGATTTAAACCTTCTTGGATCTTTTTGCCAATTGGTTAGCATATGCTAAAGTAAATTATATACCAGCTATGGAAGACCAAGAAGCGAGGAGCAAACTATATTTATCCGTGATCGATGGCAATTGGCAAAGCCTCCTGACGTGGTTATCTTGCTAGAAAGACATTTAAAACTTAGTAGAAAACAAATTTTACCTTGCAGTTTTGCTCTCTTGTCCTTGTATGCCGATGGACAAGAGTGTGTTGCTCTAGTGGTGAGCACCCTCCACTTCCAACCAAGAGGTTGTGAGTTCGAGTCACCCCAAGAGCAAGGTGGGGAGTTCTTGAAGGGATGGAGCCGAGTTTCTATCGGAAACAGCCTCTCTACTCCTCGGGGTAGGGGTAAGGTCTGCGTACACACTATCCTCCCCAGACCCCACTAGTGAAATTATACTGGGTTGTTGTTGTTGTCCTTGTTGTTGTCCCTGTATGCTGATGCCCCCATTCAAGTTTAGAGAGTTATTCCTGAGTTTTATTGATATAGGAATTCAGTTGCTTTCTGTTATGTTGAGTTGCCTCTTTTCTTACTTCACTAGTTGGAGTAGCCCGGGCTGTGCCCAGGCCCAATTCCCAGAAAATAGTCAGTTATGTTGATAATTTAAAATTAATTGAAACCCCATGATTTATTAAACCAGTACACACAATATAATAAATCTTAATAATGCTACTATTATATTTGAACTGTTGCACAAGTGATATCGTTTAATGAATTGGTTCAAGTCGGCCTCTTGTTTAAGTTTATATTCTACAAAGATCAATAGCAGAAATAAGAAAATGTTATAGAGAAAACGTTATAGTTTGTGTTTGCTAACTTCTAGTCAAGAAACTTGGCATGTCCACCAAATTTATTCGTGCAGTACGTCGAGACAAAATTTTGGTTCTTTACGCCATTTCAATGGACTCTACTCAGTTTGGAAGTTCTTCATTTCTCTTAGAAAATTACTGCACGACTCTTTGATGATATTCATATGCTATGTGAATGTAATTAGCTATGGTCTATGTTTAAGCGTGTAAGTGAAAACGAGAGAAAGTTTATGTAAACGACAGAAACTATGTATGAACCAAAAGATACAATAGTTTTAACTGTATAACCAACTACTGGTAATATTTTCTTATTTTAACGCTCGTCCTTCAATATGTAATTCTTTCTTATTGGAGTACATATTTTACCTGGCAACTTCAGCGTCAACTTCCCTAATGCTTGTTATGCCTAATAAGAGATGATAAATTTAAGAACATCAAGAGGGAAATAAGTGGCAAGAGTCTCCATACAAACGATTATGCCCATCCCTAACTGATTCCTTTTATCCTGACAAAGTCCCAGTTTTCATATACAACAAAATCTCAAGTAGAAATGGAAATGTTCAAAAACTAATTACCAACAACATGAAGCCCTAGGCAACTCAAATCTCAAGAATTTTCATCTCCATAGTCAGTCAACTCTAGCCAAGGTGTATACCCCAACAGATTGCACTATGAAAGTACCAAAGGTCATATTGGAGAAATAGAGAAAGTCGTGAGGTTTGAGGTGTGTTAAGAAACACTATTTCGCTCCTCCAAGATTGAACAAGCTCTTTTAGTTGAAAATTGGAGCAGAATAACATTAATTGGTATCCAGCAGAAATGCAGAAGGAAAACAATTATTTCACCATTGCACAGACACAAAATAATTCTACAGAAAAAACCATCCTGTAAACACAACTTTTTCATTGTGGATTTTATTATATAGTCATATATCGAGAACGTTCTTTAATTGGCAGCATTTAGTGGTTTGACGTACATTTTATAAAATGCAAGTAATTTTTCTCTAGGTGGCAGATTTTCCATGATACAGCCACAACTTATCACTTTTTCATTTCAACCCAGACACATATATTTGGAAATTCCTCTTTTGTCACAGACCCGAAGGCTAAGATATGTAAGGAATTTACAGTTCTCATCAACATCTATAATTCCCATATTTCCAATATATCATTCTCTCTTGTTTGCAAATCCTTTTATATTGTTGAACCTCAGCATACGAAAATCTTAGATTTTTTCCTTTGTCCTAAAATTACGGACAATTCTGTCACAGTGATAAGAAATAACACCCAAAAAGGAGAAAAAATACAAACGAAGAAATTCCTAAATCACTCAGATAGTTTAACCAGAGAAGGCAAATTGGAGTACAAATTAAGTGTAACGTTAATCAACATGAAAATGGAAAACAAGAACTAAATATAAATAAAGAAAAAAAATGCAGAGAACAAAAAAAAAATCAATTTTCATTCAACATAGCTATCAAACAGAAATAAAAAGCCAAGGCTTCTACCGGTAAAAATTGACCCGCACCAGGTGTTTACACCCGGCCAATAAACAAATGACACATATAACTTTATTTTACTATAACTATTAGTACTTAACCATAGTTAACTACCATGTATTTTGCACATAATCTTAATTAATAATATCAAAATACTTAACAATCATGCTAACTATTCCTCGTTATCTCTTCTAAACAGTACCGTCAACCTATCCCAAAGGCCACCATTGGCCATTACGAACTTTGAAAAGTAAATATCATTACATTTTAATCTTAACCAACCAGAGTATAGGCTTTATTGGGCTCTACTCATCTGTAATTCTGTACTACAGAAGTAAAATTTTCTTTTCTAACATCCACCATATATGGATCTAAATTTAATCCTCTCAATACGCACATGTACTTATTAGAGTACAAAGTTCAGATGTGGAAGAAATATTCTGCAACCTTCAAATAACAGAAAGATGAAGCTAAGCAAACATATTAATTATTATATGCTCCAATCCGTTGCTCTTAGTTTGTACTTCCCAACCACGTGTAGCTTCAAAATTTATCATTTGATTTGTATTGGAGAAATGAAAGAATGAAAAACACAAGATTGCAGCAAATTAAAAGATGTGACGGCAACCCTAATATTTCTGACGTTAGATACTTTGAGTTTATGACTTTTATTATTCGTTTTGAATTTTTTTTATTTATTTAAAATAAGACTCCTAATATACCTTAGTTTGTTTTGTATGAT
Source organism: Nicotiana tabacum (assembly GCF_000715075.1). Lineage (NCBI taxonomy): Eukaryota > Viridiplantae > Streptophyta > Magnoliopsida > Solanales > Solanaceae > Nicotiana > Nicotiana tabacum. The sequence continues at coordinate 72,027,923 of NC_134103.1, forward strand.
TAACTTAATTAAGCCGGATGTGAACACCCGGTGCGGACAAATACAACTAATCATACGGCCAATTGTAGGGACTAAAAGCGAAATAAGTACATGACACAATAGGCCAAATACATAGATAGCTCCTCAAACTTGTCACGTAATTCCATCTTGACACCTCGTCTTAGTCAAGTTCCAGTTGAACACTTTATGTACGCTTAAATTATATAATTAAGCACATTATGCTGGCATGGATTAATGTTTGTTTCCTACTTTTACCAAGCACGTAAAAGAATCTAACAAATATGAAGTAGGTCCCACTCCTTAAAAGTAACCTTTTGCCTTTTTTTTCTTCTGCAAATCTCCTCTTCTTCTTTCTTTTTTTTGACCTCTTCTTGTCATTGTTTACCCGAAAAGCGGATAGAGTTGAATTTATACGTAGTTCTAAGGATATGTGGTATAACTTAACACAAATCATAAGGATAAATTGAAAGTATCAAATGCAGATTGTAAAGAATGAAAAATACACAAGGTTGGAAAGAAGATGATTTAAGGACTAAGCAAGATGAATCAGTCTATGAAGCCCAAAAGAATAACCCTTCAATATAGGAGTGTATGGTCTTTTAGTTACAATGTAAGCAAAAGTTTGGTCCTTACAAAAATAATAACCATTCTCTTTATAGTAGAGGGATCTTACTTTTAGATATAATTAAAAATACATAGTGGGAGACCCATGATAAATCAGCTTTTTCATAATTCCTGCTAGGATTCTCTCCTCTAGTGGGATTGCAACGGCTCTTGTCTATGAGCTCGATATTGACTCGAGCTCTCGGTCTTGAATCGAGCTCTCGATCTTGACTTGAGCTCGATTCAGACTCGGATCCTTGTATTGATTCGGGGTCAGTGTTGTTCAGTCTCTGCCTCATAAGCTCGATAACTTCACTTTGCATCATAGTTCGACTTGGATTCGAGCTCGATAATGACATCGAGCTCGACATTGATCGATCCCTCGGGCTCGAAGCTTGGTGATATGACTTCGGACCTTAACCTGATACTATGAGGACGCTTCTCCGATCCAATGTATTACCATTTAAACCAGTTCGTATGAAGGACTAATCGATTTTTACCGTATACAGATAGTCCCCTCGTTTCTCGGAAAGGATGTAGCGAGAAACGACATGATTTCACAACGGCTCGACCAGATATAAGCTGACGTTCACATTGGGCTCGATCATGACGGACGTAACAGCTGTCCCGTCGGTTTAGTTTTTCAAAGCATTTAATGCGTGTCAGACGGTGGTCGGCCATTATCGAAATTGAACTGCCATTGCTATACCTATAACTAACCCCTTTTTTCACTTTTAATCACTTTTACTTCTTCAAACTCTAAATTTTCTAACTTCTTTCTCACATTTTCTAAATTCACTCGCAAATCTGTGATTCTTCTCTGCAAAAACCTTTCTTCAAAAACACCAAATCTTTGTTACCTCCTTCTATTCTTGATCTTTAAATCCAAAAAAATAATGGCGAAAACATCAAAAACCATTCCTCAGAAAGAAAAAGCTTCTTCTTCACAGTCTGACGCCAATAAAACACCGGTGGAGCCACGACCTGGGGCGTGTGTTCTTACGTCTGATTTTAAGGTCGACAAAGGCTCGTCGGTTCCCGGCCGATGTGAGCCTGTATCGAGGTATATGTGTTCGATAGCCGAGAGGCACCTCGAACAGCTAAAGAAAGATTGCAATTGGGAGAACAAATAAATAGTAATCCCGTCTTCTGAAGAAGATATCACCACTTACGTGAAAGGGTTTTTAAGTGTGTATACTTACCCTTTCACGTTAGGTCCCCTCGACCCTATTATTATTGACTTCTGCCGTCAATACCAAATAACCCTAGGCTAGATCCATCCTTTTTTTTGGCGGATCATTATTTTGATCCGATACTTCGTGAACAAAATTGAGGGGATGCCTTTCACCCTCGACCATCTCATCCGATTGTACTGTCCTCGCCTTTTTCGAGGAGGGTTAATAAAACTTCAGCGTCGGGCTACCAAGGTTCTGTTCTTGATCATAGAGGATGACAGGGATCGAGGCTGGATGGGCGGTTCCTTGGATGATCGGCGCAGTTCCCGATCTCAAGAAATGGGTACGAGATCTGGCTTCGACCTCCACATACGCCGAGCGCTCATGGTGTGATTTGTCAAAGGGCCGATGGGAGGCCAAAAATCACGGTAAGCCCCTTTCTCATATTTTTTGGTAGTTCGAACGAGATGCTTTCCATATACTTCAATAAATTTTCCCGTATGTAGGTGTGGGAAAAGATGCGATTTTGAGGCTCTCATCCGTCGACGAAGAGGCTTCGGCCTCTGTTCCAAAGCCGGTGAAGGATAATAAGAGGAAAATGGCCTCCGCTCCCGAAGATCCAAAATCGAAGACGGCTCGTAAGCCGAAGAAGAGTACCATTCCTTTGACCGTAGAATCAGTTCTGCATCTAAGGGATGAATACGAAGAAAAAGAAGAAGAAAACGACGAGTCCGCGCTGGCGGCCCGAATGAAGAAAAGCACTGATGCCCCAAAGGCGGCTGAATCGATGGTGATTTATAATGCTTCACCTCGGACCGAGAAGATATCGGAGAAAGGCTCGGGCAAAGTCCCCGAGTTATTAGAGATCAAGGATGCTTCCTATCGAAGTCAACAAACGGTGGGTACATCGGAAGGGGCCGGTCCTGAAGCTCTCCGAACTGAGGAGAACACCCCAAGCGAGTCGCTTGGGGCAATAGTAATCGGAGACTCGCCCACTCTCCCTGCCTTTTCCGAAGGGGCGATTCGGGAAGCCCAGGCTTTGGGGGCCCTCGAGATGAGCCGGTATCATGAAGGGGAGGACCCCTTCAGTGATTTGTTAACTGGGGTCGAGGACGCTACTGGCCCTAGTGATGTGTCGGGCCTTTTCTGCGAAGTGCAGCAAGCTCTGAATCGGGTAAGCTTTAACTCTCTTCGTTGATATTATTTTTTATCTTTTGCTATTATTTTCTAACTTCTTTTCCTCTTTCTTCGCAGGCCGTGGCGGTTCATCGAGAAGCATGTTCTCGGTCTCGAGCTGAGCTACATCGATTCGAGGCCGACCTCCAACGAGCTACGGAGGAGAGGAACGCCCTCAAACTCCTTTCCAGTCAAAGAGAAGAAGAAATCAAAGACCTTCGAGCTGATTTGGCCAAGGCTCATCAAGACCAGACCGACCTGACCGAGCAGGTAATGATAATATTAAGAACTCATGGGCTTGATTCAGGATCAGAGGCTAATATTTCGATCTCACAGCTACAGCAGAAACTCGAGACGATCGGGCAGCTTCATGAAGAAGTTGATATAATAAGGGCGAAGACCATGGGATGGAAAGATGGCATGGAGCGTCTTGCTGCAGAAAAAGAGACTATTCGGGCCCAATTGTCATCGACTATAAGCCAACTTCAAGGCATGAAGGAGAAGAGCTCGGTTCAAGCGAGAAGAATTGAGGAACTCGAGGCTCGGTTGGCCTCCGAACTTGCCAAGGCCAAATCTGATGCCGAAAAGGCAAAGTCCTATGCTGATGCATTAGTGGCCGTCTATTGGGCGGATGCTGAAGCTGCTCAGGTACAAGCAAGAGAGGCAGTCGAGACCTCCAATACTCGAGCACATTGGGTTGCTGAACTTGCTAAGTGCTGATCTCGGAGGGAGACCCTCAAGGAGGTCCATGCTCGAGGTTTTGACCTCACTGAAGAGATAAAAAGGGCTAAAGAGCTCGAAGCCGATGTTGAAGCCTTGACTTCTGATGATGACGATGAGGATAATGATGATGATGATGGGAGCAAGAGCGGGTCTGAGAGCATGGAGGAGACCGATGGAGAAGAGACCGCCCCCGGGGATAACTAAGAAACTTAGTCCCTTAGTTTCTATTTCGGATGTTGCAAACAATCATGTAAACAATCTTGTAAATATATACAAATATCTTTTCTTTTCCCATCTTGCCTCTGTTTTATTTTCTGCCTTGTGAAGATTTTGTTTTATTCATGCCTTATGAATGTTTTCATAAGGCTTTAGGCAATTTGATCGAATTCGGACTTTGTAGCCTTTATATCCAAGTGGGCGTATTCGAACTCGAAGTAATGTAGCCCGTAGGCTTAGTAGTCAAGTGAATGATTTCGACCTCGAATTAATGTAGCCTGTAGGCTTAGTAGTCGAGTGAGTGATTTCGAGATCGAAGTAATGTAGCTCGTAGGCTTAGTAGTCGAGTGAGTGATTTCGAACTCGAAGTAATGTAGCCTGTAGGCTTAGTAGTCGAGTGAGTGATTTTGAACTCGAAGTAATGTAGCCCGTAGGTTTAATAGTCGAGTAAGTGATTTCGAACTCGAAGTAATATAGCCCGTAGGCTTAATAGTCGAGTGAGTGATTTCGAACTCTAAGTAATGTAGCCCGTAGGCTTAATAGTCGAGTGAGTGATTTCGAACTCGAAGTAATGTAGCCCGTAGGCTTAGTAGTCGAGTGAGTGATTTCGAACTCGAAGTAATGTAGCCCGTAGGCTTAATAGTCGAGTGAGTGATTTCAAACTCGAAGTAATGTAGCTCGTAGGCTTAATAGTCGAGTCAGTGATTTCGAACTCGAAGTAATGTAGCCCGTAGGCTTAGTAGTCGAGTGAGTGATTTCGAACTCGAAGTAATGTAGCCCGTAGGCTTAATAGTCGAGAGAGTGATTTCAAACTCGAAGTAATGTAGCCCGTAGGCTTAATAGCCAAGAGAGTGATTTAGAACTCGAAGTAATGTAGCCCGTAGGCTTAATAGTCGAGTGAGTGATTTCGAACTTGAGATGATGTAGCCCGTAGGCTTATTAGTCGAGTGAGTGATTTGAACTCGAAGTAATGTAGCCCGTAGGCTTAATGGTTCAGTGAGAGTTTGCTCGAACTCAAAATAAGAGTAGCCTGTAGGCTTAGAAGTCGAGTGAGTGATTCGAACTCGAGGTAATGTAGCCCATAAAATTAGTCGAGTGAGTACTTGCTCGAACTCGAAGTAATGTAGCCCGTAGGCTTAGTAGTCGAGTGAATGATTCAAACTCGAGGTAATATAGCCTATAGGCTTAATCGAGTGAGTGCTTGCTCGAACTCGAAGATTTACCTTAATCCTGTTTGCACAATAAATCTCGAAATAGAGGAACTTTTCTTGGATATATCGGTAAAAATCTTTCTTTGTAAGTCATTGTACATGTGTTCATGTTTTGCGTTCAGGGCTCGGGCCAACTACATGAGCATAGTTCGTTTTGACCATTTGGCTCTTACAATATTTTCTATCGGAACCCTATTATTATGAAGTAACTTTCTTGCATCGAACTTGATATATTTGAGGGCCTAATGCCCCCCCAGTATTCGAGGTCAATTGTAAAGAGGCCTCGGATACTGTCGAATTGTTTCTAAGTTAGCACGATCAATGGTTGCCTCATTAAAAACCTTGCCGAAAAACCCATTTGGGATAAAACCGGTCTAAGGGAAAAAGAGTGCAACGCGTGCTTTCAAACCTAGGGCTTCGTATTGAAGGATCCGTCATAGCTCCTGATCGGACTCCTGCAAGGGTTAGTTTAGAAATATAAACAAATATGGGAGGGTCATACCTTAGCAGTAGTATCGTTTTAGGTGCGATACATTACAATTACTTGATAGTTGATTGCCGTTTATAAGACCGAGCTTGTAGGATCCTTTTTCGACGTTTTCGAGAACCTGATATGGTCCTTCCCAGTTTGGACCCAGTTTTCCTTCGTTTGGATTTCGGGTACTGAGGGTGACTTTCCTTAGCACTAAGTCCCCGAGTTTAAAATGACGAATCTTAGTTCTTCGATTATAGTATCTTTCGATCCGCTGCTTTTGGGCGGCCAATCGGACGAGAGTGGCTTCTCGTTTTTCATCCAATAATTCGAGGCTAGTATTCATAGCCTCGTGATTTGACTCTTCTATTGTATATCGAAACCTGACACTGGGTTCTACGACTTCGACTGGAATCAAGGCTTCGGAGCCATATACTAAGGAGAATGGGGTTGCCCCCGTACTGGACTTTGATGTTGTTCAATACGCCCAAAGAACTTCGGGTAGGATTTCTCTCCATTTCTCCTTAGCGTCGTTCAACCTTTTCTTTAGATTTTGAATGATAATTTTGTTCGTCGATTCGGCCTGTCCGTTCACTCTAGGGTGATACGGTGTTGATAATATCCTTTTTATCTTATGGTCTTCGAGGAATTTTGTCACTTTACTGCCGATAAATTATTTCCCATTGTCACACACTATTTTGGCAGGTATCCCAAATCGACATACGATATGATCCCAGATGAAGTCTATAACCTCTTCTCTCTAACTTTTTCGAACGCCTGAGCTTCAACCCATTTAGAGAAATAGTCAATCATAAATAAAATAAACTTATCTTTACCTGGGGGTCGATGGCAGAGGGCCGACGATATCCATTCCCCATTTCATGAATGGCCATGGGGATAGGACTGAGTGAAGTTGCTCTCTGGGCTGATGGATCATCGGTGCAAACCTTTGACATTTGTCACATTTTCGAACAAACTCTTTTGCATCTTTGTCCATATTGATCCAATAATATCCTGCTCTGATTATTTTTCGAACTAATGAATCGGTACCGGAATGATTTCCACAAGTACCCTCGTGAATCTCACGTAGGATGTAATCGGTATCCCTTGGTCCTAAGCATACTGCCAATGGTCCATCGAATGTCCTTCGGTATAATATTCCATCTGCAGTCAATATGAACCGAGCAGCTTTGGTTCGTAGGGCCCTTGAATTTTTAGGGTCCGATGGGAGCTTCCCGTTCTCCAAGTATTCAATATACTTATTCCTCCAATCCCAGGTTAAGCTTGTAGATTTTATCTCGGCGTGACCTTACTCGATCACGGATCTCGAGAGTTGAATGACAGTCCCCGAGCTGATCTCATCTTCCCCGACTGATGATCCCAAATTTGCAAGTGCATCGGCCTCACTGTTTTGTTCTCGAGGTACATGCTGTAAGGTCCATTCTTTGAAACGGTGCAAAGTTACCTGCAGTTTGTCCAAATATCTTTGCATTCTATCTTCTCGAACTTCGAAGGTTTTGTTTATTTGATTTACCACCAGCAAAGAGTCACACTTGGCTTCAATGACTTCTGCTCCCAAGCTTTTAGCTAGCTCGAGACCTGCAATCATGGCCTCATACTCGGCCTCGTTGTTAGTCAACCTAGTAGTTTTGATAGATTGCCTAATAGTGTTACCCGTGGGTGGCTTTAAAATGATGCCTAGCCCGGACCCCTTCACGTTCGAAGCCCCGTCCGTAAAAAGGGTCCATACCCCCGATGATGTACCTGATTTCAATAAGAGTTCTTTTTTAACTTCGGGTACGAGGGTTGGCGTAAAATCAGCCACGAAGTCCACTAAAATTTGAGACTTGATGGCTGTACGGAGTTGATATTCGATATTGTACCCACTGAGTTCAACGGCCCATTTGGCCAATCGGCCTGGTAGTTCGGGCTTGTGCAAAATATTACGAAGTGGGTAAGTGGTTAATACTCATATGGGGTGATATTGAAAGTACGGTCTTAACTTTCTAGAGGCGTTTATCAGTGCAAGTGCCAATTTTTCTAAGTGTGGATATCTAGTTTCTGCTTCTCCGAAGGTTCAACTTACATAATAAACGGGAAATTGCATACCTTGCTCTTCTCGAACTAGGACACCACTTACCGCAATTTCCGATAGTGCCAAGTACAAGCAAAGTTTTTCATTTGTTTTTGGAGTATGAAGTAGTGGTGGGCTCGATAGATATTGCTTTAATTCCTCTAATGCCTGTTGGCATTCCGGGATCCAAGCGAAATCGTTCTTCTTTTTTAGTAGAGAGAAAAATTTGTGACTTCGGTCTGACGACCTTGAAATGAATCGGCCTAATGCAGCAATCCGCCCCATTAGCCTCTGCACAGCTTTTACACTGTCCACGATGGCGATGTCTTCGATGGCCTTGATTTTATCGGGGTCAATCTCGATCCCCCTATTTGATACTATGAAGCCGAGGAACTTGCCCGAACCGACCCCGAAAGCACATTTCTCGGGGTTGAGCTTCATGTTGTATTTTCTTAAAATCTCGAATGTTTCGTGCAAATAAGGGTGGCAAGTGGGCCGGTCCAGGCCCGGGATCGCGGGCCAAACGGGCTAAACGGGCCAGGACCGTTTGGCCCGGTTTTAGCGGGCCTGGACCGGTCTCGTGGCCGGGCCGGTCCCTTAGCGGGCCGTTGGGCTGTCAAAAATAGCCGTTGGCTATTTATAAAATAGCCATTTAACTCCCCCAACTTTGTTTTAATCCCAAACTTTTTATAATTACACTTTTCCCTTATTTTCAACTATAAATACTCCATCATTCTTTCATTTTTTCTTTCAAAATCATCAATCTATCACAATCTCTCTCTAATTTTCTTCTATAATTGCTACTATTGCTTACTTTATTGTTACAATTTGTGAAACAATTGTGAAGTTGGTGAATTGAAGTCTTCAACGATAATCAATATCCAACAAGTTGTTCGTCAATTCGGTAAACTCGTTCCAACTCTTAAGTTTTAATATTATAATTTTGTTTGTTTTATTTATTTTCTATTACTTTATTAATTAAGATGGCTTCTTTAAAAAAAAAATTTGGTAAAAATAAGGGAAAATCCAAGAGTGACGAATGTAGTGCTCAATCTGTTCCTCCCCCACTGCCCCGGGCTCCCCGAACCAAACTCCATATATGTCCTACACCTGCTATTCTTGATAGCGATAATAGTTTATTATAATTTACTGATAGTCAATTTTGCCATAATTTTAGATCTGGTGAACAATTAGACCATGAATTAATGAATGCTCTTTATTCTAATCCAACTATTGATGAAAATGATGACGAGGAAATAGATTTTGATGAAACTCAACCGGATGATGATACACCAACTAGTCATGCTCCTGATGTTAACCCAACTAGTGGTAACCGTGCTAATCTAAATGATGCCCCATTTGATACTCCTGTTACTACCCCTACCTTTTCTAGACAACCTAGCAAACGGACAGAAACATCTCCCGTTTGGCCATTTTTTACTCAACTAATTCGAGAAAATAAGGCTAAGTGTAAAACTTGTGGCACGGAGTTAGTTTTTAAATATTTTGGATCGCAGGGGGGGAGGGGGAGGAGACGGAAACTTTGGCTAGACACATAATGAAACACACTCAAGATAAAGTGAGATATCTTCATATGAAAGCTTTGGCCGAGGGGAAAAGTCTACCTACTCCTAGTCAGGTTGACCCTAGTACCGGTTCAAATCAATTTCAACCGGGAATTAACACTGTTACCGGTGGTATTTTATATTATGATCCAAAAAAAGATTGGGAAAAATTGGCAAAAATGGTAACTGTTATGTGTTTACCCTATAGTTTTCCTTCTGATCCTAACTTTGTGCATTATATTAGAAATTTTTTTTATCCTACTTATAAAGGTTTTCCTCGCACAACCGTAAAGAGCGATATTTATAAATATAAATATGAATATGAACAATATTTGCGCTATTTATTTACTCATATAAATTACCGTGTTGTTATTACAACTGATATTGGTAGAAGTGGTAACGACTGTGATTACCAGTCATTGGATTGATGAGGATTGGATAATGCAAAAGCGCATTATTTCTTATAGAATAATTAATTCACGTCACACAGGGTAGTTTATTGCTAGCACAATTATAGATATTTGTAAATATTTTTGCATTAGTGATAAAATAATATCAATTTTAATGGATAATGCTACTAGTAACACAAATGCTATAGCCTTGCTTACCACAACGCTAAATCCTACATTTAGTGATATTTTTCATGTTAGATGTATTTGTCATATTTACCATTTAACTGGCTTTTTATGGCTCTTAACTGGCTTTTTTATTCATACTATACTATACTATATAATATATATATAGCTTATCGAATATAGCTTATATATATATACTATATATACATTTAATATATATACTATACTATATATACATCTTATATATAGTATATAAGATGTATATATAGCTTATCGAATATAACTTATATATATATATACGAATATAGCTTTATATATATATATATATATATATATATATATATATATATATATATATATATATATATATATATACACATCTTATATATATACTATACTATATATATATATCTTATATACTATATATAAGATGTATATATAGTATACTATATATACATCTTATATATATACTATACTATATATACATCTTATATATAGTATATAAGATGTATATATAGCTTATCGAATATAGCTTATATATATATATACATCTTATATCGATATTCTATATATATATATATATATACTATATATACATCTTATATACTATATATATTCGATATTAAATATTGAATATTAAAATTTAGGATGTTAAATAAAATTTAGGTCACAATTCTATAATAAAATTTATAAAGCATTGCCTTAGATATTTTTTTTAACATCCTTTTGTCTCTAATATCTATTTAATTTTTTTATTAAAAAAAAATATATGTTGGGCCCACTTAGCCCGTTTAGCCCGCGGGCCGGGACCATTTAGGTCCGGGCCCGTTTAATTTGGGACCGGCCCACTTGCCAGCCCTACCTGCAAATGAGCCAAATGGTCATGTGCGCGCAGGGACTTAACTAGCATGTCATCAATATAAACCTCCATTGATTTACCTATTTGTTCCTCGAACATTTTATTTACTAGGCGTTGGTAAGTAGCTCCTGCATTTTTTAGCCCGAAGGGCATCACATTATAACAATATGTTCCATATTTGGTGACAAATGAAGTCTTTTCCTGGTTTTCCAGGTTCATTTGGATTTGATTATACCCGGAATAAGCATCGAAAAATGTAAGGACCTCGTGGCCGGCCGTGGCATCGAGCATGTGATCGATGTTGGGCAGCGGAAAAGAATCTTTGGGGCATGCCTTGTTTAAATCCTTGTAATCTACACACATTCTAAGTTTGTTCCCTTTTTTAGGGACTGCAACTACATTGGCTAACCATTCGGGATAGTTCACCTCCCGAATGGACCCTATTTTGAGAAGTTTAGTTACCTCGTCCTTTATGAATGCGTGCTTTACCTCGGACCGGGGTTTTCTTTTTTGCTTCACCGGTTTGAACCTAGGGTCCAGGCTTAGCCGATGCGTCGTTATATCCGGTGGGATCCCTGTTTTATCTAAATGGGACCAAGCAAAACAATCTATGTTATCGATAAGAAATTGAATAAGCCTTTTCCTGAGTTCGGGGGTTAATCCCGTTCCCAGGTATACCTTTTGTTCGGGCAAATGCTCGATTAGTATGACTTGCTCCAATTCTTCAATCGTTGATTGGGTAGCGTCGGAATCATCGGGAAGCACGAAGGATCGAGGGGTCCTTTGATCATCATCTTCATCGATCTTCTGATTTTCTGGTTGGGTTAAAGCTGATGTCTGTGATTGCTATTTGGCATCTCGTTCCCCTTTTGAGTCCGATCCCTTTATTAACGAAGGTGAGGATATCGGATTCGCTTCCTCGATGGCAAAAATTTCTCTTGCGGCCGGTTGTTCTCCGTACACTGTTTTGACTCCCCTCGATGTTAGGAATTTAAGAACCTGGTATAGGGTCGAAGGTACAACTCTCATGTTGTGGATCCATGGCCTTCCAAAAAGGGCATTGTACTTCATGTCGCCTTCGATTACGTGGAACTTCGTTTCCTGGATGGTCCCGGCCACGTTTATAGACAGAATTATCTCTCCTTTGGTGGTTTCACATGCCATATTGAATCCATTTTGAACTAGGGTTGCGGGTACGACCTGGTCTTGTAGACCGAGCTGTTCTACAACCTTCGATCTAATGATGTTGGCTGAGCTACCTGGATAGTCCCAGCCATTTTTTATTCATAAGTACGGATATTACCAGTGCATCGTTTTGAGGTTGTATGACTCCTTCTGCATCTTCATCATTGAAGGACAAAGTTCCTATGGGTGCGTAATCCTGAGTTCGAGGTCGCTTTTCTCTCATAATCGATGTCTTAGTGCGTTTAAGCACCGACCCTTGAGGGGTATCGGCGCCGCCGATGATTATGTGGATGACGTGCTGTGGTTCTTCTTGTTCGTTTTGTTTGCCAAAATCCCTATTTTTGAAATGGTTCTTCGCCATGTCGCTTAAAAATTCTCGAAGGTGCCCTATATTGAATAATCGGGCTACCTCCTCTCTTAGTTGCCTGCAATATTTCGTTCTGTGGCCATGGGTGCCATGATATTCGCACATTTGATTGTGATTCCTCTGGACAGGATTGGTCTGCATGGGTCGAGGGCATTTAGTGTCTTTGATGCGTCCGATAGCCGACACGATGGCGGATGCATCAATGCCGAAGTTATATTCCGATAACCGTGGTGCTTCCTTAGATCCGGTAGGCCTGTCAAACCCACTTCTGTTCATCAGCACCCGAGACCCTTGACCTCGATCACTTCTTTTGTTGCTTTGTCTGGGCTTACGTCTCGATTCATTAATTCTGTGGTTTCCATTATACGGTTGGTATCGATCCCTAATCGGAACTTGTTCTCGATTGATATCCCTTCGAGCAGCGGGTTCAGACCCCAACTGATCATCTTCGACTCTAATTTTTGATTGGTACCGATTGTGAATGTCGGCCCAAGTGATAGCTGGGTACTCGATCAGGTTATGCTTCAACCGCCGTGAAGCCGTCGAACTTCGTTCGTTCAAACTTTGAGTGAAAGCTTGAACAACCCAATCGTCTGTGAGTGGTGGCAGATCCATTCGTTCCATTTGAAAACGAGATACGAACTCCCTTAGCATCTCGTTATCCTTTTGTCTTACCTTGAACTGGTCCGACTTCCTAGTCTCGACTTTTATAGCCCTGGCGTGTGCTTTTACGAAGGAATCTGCAAGCATAGCAAAAAAATTGATATAATTAGATGGCAAATTATGATACCATATCATTGCTCCTTTTGACAAGGTTTCACTGAATTTTTTCAATAATATGAATTCGATCTCATCATCCTCTAGATCGTTCCCTTTGATGGCACATGTGTATGAGGTGACATGTTCGTTAGGGTCGGTAGTTCCGTTATATTTAGGAATCTCGGGCATGCGAAACTTCTTTGGGATCGGTTTAGGAGCCGCGCTTGGGGGGAAAGGCTTTTGTATGAATTTTTTGGAATCTAAGCCCTTCAATATTGATGGTGCCTCTGGGATCTGATCAACCCTGGAGTTGTATGTTTCCACCTTTTTGTCGTTTGCTTCGATCCTCCTTTCTCTCGATTCTATTCGTTTGGTCAGTTCTTCGAACATCTTAGCAATTTCGGGATTAGTCCCCGACTCCTGCTCATTTGATTTCACTATAGCTGGTTCCGTTGTATGGGCGATTTCTCGGGGTTGACTAGGCTCCGGCCTGCTCTGTATCTGGGTTTGACTCTGCAACTTAGCTATCACTGCCTATTGAGCTTGCAACATTTCGAAAATCATACGCAAGATGATGTCGTTTTCCTCGATGTTATGGGTATCTCGAGTTGTAGATCGAGTGTCACCATGTATGCTATTTCCAGGCTCAGAATGTAGGTTCGCCTCAATGGCCACATGCGAATTAATGCCTATCGGCACTTCGATTCGAGCTCCAACGGCGTTGACAAGCGGCCTTTCGGTACTAGGTGTCAAGTTGTTGTTCTCATCTTGAAGACCAGCTTCGTTGTCGATAGGTAAGGCCATTTAATTGATAGTTTAGTCGTTGCTAATCCGAAATCAAAGACATTTCCGGAAACAAGCGCATAACGACGTGTTTTTGCAGATTCTTATCAAATAACCACTGTTATCCTTAGCCCCACGGTGGGCGCCAAACTATTTACCCGAAAAACAGATAGAGTTGAATTTATACGTAGTTCTAAGGATATGTGGTATAACTTAACACAAATCGTAAGGATAAATTGAAAGTATCAAATACGGATTGTAAAGAATGAAAAATACACAAGGTTGGAAAGAAGATGATTTAAGGACTAAGCAAGATGAATCAATCTATTAAGTCCAAAAGAATAACCCTTCAATATAGGAGTGTATAGTCTTTTAGTTACAATGTAAGCAAAAGCTTGGTCCTTACAGAAATAATAACCATCCCCTTTACAGTAGAGGGATCTTACTTTTAGATATAATTAAAAATACATAGTGGGAGACCCATGATAAATCAGCTTTTCCATAATTCCTGCTAGGATTCTCTCCTCTAGTGGGATTGCAACGGCTCTTGTCTATGAGCTCGATATTGACTCGAGCTCTCGGTCTTGACTCGAGCTCTCGATCTTGACTCGAGCTCGATTCTGACTCGGATCTTTGTATTGATTCAGGGTCAGTGTTGGTCGGTCTCTGCCTCATAAGCTTGATAACTTCACTTTGCATCACAGTTCGACTTGGATTCGAGCTCGATAATGACATCGAGCTCGACATTGATCGATCCCTCGGGCTCGAAGCTTGGTGACCTGACTTCGGACCTTAACCTGATACTATGAAAATGCTTCTCCGATCCAATGTATTACCATTTAAACCAGTTTGTACGAAGGACTAATCGGTTTTTACCGTATACAGACATATTATTATTTTCTTCCATTACTCCATTTTTTTAACAAAAGAAAAAGAAAGAGGAAGTTCAGCTATTGAAATAGAGATATATTTGAACAAGCCTGTGAGATCATTGTGTTCAGAGAAAATTTTGAGAACTTCTGAAAAACAAAGAGGAAGTCCAGAATCTCCGTCAATTTTCATTCTTGGCAACGGAGGTTGATAATATACAATTGAAGCTTAACCTCTGTAAGACATCAAAAAATGGACCAAAAAAGCTAACTTGCAATTTTGGTGACAAATTATTGAGTTTATTGTTATGCTCACACAAATATACTTCAAATGCTCTGCATTGATCTTACAAGATCATGCCACAATAACACAACATTTATTACCTAATGAAATCCGCGACGTAATTGCCATGTTTGTCTTTTGTCTTTGTCCTCAATTTTTATTGTGGTCTATGATAATATTCTAAGACTCATATGTTACCCGTACTTCTCAACAATTTACAGAAATAGTCTGGGAATGGAAAACAGAACTTCGAAGTGGTCGTGTTGCTAGTTAATAGTAGATGGTGAACAATTTGGCATTAGTTTGAACTAAAAATCACGTTAGAGGGGCTGTGGATGTATTTGGTCATAACAATAAGCAAACTAATGACCAAAATATAAAATTAATACAACTAAGAAAACTAGCACGACCTTGTATCCATATATCTGTAAGATGCAGCAAGTAAATAAAGCATAAAAGTGGAATGTTGGCAGTTTGCATTTCCTTGGAAGAGCAAATGTGATGTGCTTGAAGGACATACTTTCTTCTTGGTGACACTGAGAGACCAATGTACTTGACACATTTTTATCATCAAAATAAGGTTCCATTGCCTTTGGTGGTAGAATCTTGATAACTAATTTGCTTGTAGATGGCAAGATTATCCAAGTGTCGAAACCAATCATAAAGAGGCAGCACTGTACTGTACTGTAAAGGACAAGGTGAGTACTAGAACAATCAACTGAGAAGCTAAGATCACCAACACTGTATGGTACAAGCACGTTGAATTTTTACAAATTTCCGGTGTTCTTTTCTCATAGCAGCAGGTTTCATACCATAAGTTCTTTAGACAACCAAAATAGCATGTGTAGAACTGACCCATCCAGATATGATACTAGCTGAGGCCTCTGCATCTGAAGCTAGAACTTCACAATCCATGTTAATGGCTCAATGTCTCACTGCACCCTTGACATCCTGGCAACAAGGAATCTTTGTACAAGGTACGAGAATCAAAACAAGGTCACCTTCCAAAAGAACCCATGGTGTCAAATCTTTATTTGTTTGGACGATATATGAATCAAAGATTCTATATCCAGGGGCAACACCACTTAACCTCTTTACTATATTTGTAGCATCTTTTACAAATGTGTTTCTTTCCCATGCAACCCGATCAACCTCTTTAGCAAATAGACTGGTATAGTTTTGTCGCTCGGCTGCTCCGTCAGAGAAATAAACTATGAAAATACAGTGAACTGCTGAAAATTGAATGCCATTATGTTTACCTATTACTTCAAATAAGTGTTGAGCATGTTCCATCCAGGCTTCCTTAAAACAAGTTGTGCTGCAAATGACGGAGCAGTAATGGAGATTTAAACCTAGTAGATTCTCTCGCAACCTTTTAAGAAAAATAACACTCTCATTTGATCCCATGGAGCAACCTGATAAGAAAAAGACCTCCAAACTTGCATCTGCGACCTTCTTGTTCCCCTTCAAAATTCAGCAATTCCAAAGTCTCATCATGTAGTCTAGCCAATAAGAGCACCACTAGATCTATCAAGTTCAAACAGTCACCAAGAATCACCTTAAAATGTCCTGCTCCATAATGGAAGCATACTTGCTGGAAATAAGAAATATCCGATAGTCTCCATATGGCACATGTTGCCTGAATAGATTTTTGTTGTGCTTAAGCCCAAGTGGCTAACAAGCATAAAATACAATGTAGAGGACTTAAACTCTTTATAAATAAGTAATTACGTATTTGAATAGGAGCAAAACTGAATAATTAGCACATTTTCTGTTAAATAGCTACAATGCCCTAACGTAGTCAAGAGATATCAACCTCTTATATATTGATGTGAACTTTGCAAAAAAATGAAATATTTTCTGATAATTCGGTTGAAAAAAAAAATTGTAACAAAGTGAAAAATCTTTTTTTCAGGTGATTGAAACATAATTCTTCTTTTGAAACAAATAAATCAAATTGTCGCAAGAATCTGTTACACAAGAAGAAAGATCTGAATTCACAGTTTTTGGCAGTGCTTGTGTTAGTTTTATCCAAACCTGTTGAGGTTGTTCTTGGACCAAAATACAATTTGGCCTGGCACTTTAACTTTTAGAAAACCACAAAATACTCGTTAGATCAAGCATTTTGAAGGTTTGGTGGAGAAGCCAAATCTCTTCGTTAAAAATAAAAAATGTGTTACTATTGGATAGTGAAACAAAACTACCATTTCGAGAGATAAGAGGATAGAACTAAAGCAACCTCAAATGTAACAACAAGATTTAGGAGCATCGTAGAGAAGCATACTTGCTACTATCTTCTGAATTTCTCACAAATAACAGCTTTAATTAGCCTAAGATAGCTCAACTATAGTTAGCTTGGTTTTCTGACTGTCGCTTCATCTTCACTGCTTTCTTAGAAGAATCCTTTTCTTGTCCCACAGCAGAAGCTCCACTTCATCATCAGAACTTTCGTCGCTGCTGCAATCAAAAAGTTCATCCTCATCACTTTTGTCTGTATCATTATCACTGGTAGCCAGATTGATTACGGGTTGGTAACCTGCTATTGCGGATTCAGCAGCTGACACAACCTCCTGTGTGTGAAGCTCCGCGACACCCAACATTAAGTCCATCTCTATGTATTCAGATTCTTCACCGGTAAGAGCTTCAATATCATATTTCTGAGGATTGTTCTTAGCAGCAAGCTCCAGGTTTTTATTATCTTAAGAAAGGACTCCCAAGAAATCCTTGATCCTTCATAGAATTTGGCTTTTGGGCACAAAAGAGATGTCGGGTTTCTCATCAGGTTTCAAATTTTGGGATTGAATTCCGGCATCTCTATTGCAGAAGAGAAGTTATGATTCCAAGGGCGAGGCTTCAACCTCCAAATGAAGCAGATCTTTGTTGTTTGACTGCATTGGCTAAAACTTTTCAGCAAGCGGAGAAAGTAGCCTGCAAATCAGAACCAAGGGCAACCACTTGATGATCTCCTATATGGTATAACAGAACGCCAAATTTCTGTTGCATTTGAATTAGATTTTCTGATTGTCAGAAAACGGGTTGGAATAGTGAAATCCAAACTTCAAAATTGTAGAAATAGGAAAACAACACATCCATTTGAGAATGCAAGCCAACAAAAGCATACAAATAGTGTTATGGACTAGAGGTTTAGTTATAAGAAGGAAGGAGTGAGAAAGTAGGAGGAGAGCAAATATTTATTTAGTAAACAATATCAATTTTAAGACTCTTGACTTCTCCATGGGCTCTGATGAAACAACAGAGAAGCACTTGATAGCCGGGCAGGTATACTAGTTGGATTAGCCCGCGCTGTGCCCGGACCCAATTATCATAGCCAATTTTAAATGATTTAGAAACTACCTAAAACACAACTAATAGGAAGGAATGTATAATTATTACTATGCTCTGTATATGGGGGCTGAGAATTGATCTCTCGAGGAAGACCAAAATCAGCAAATTTTATTGTATCTTTTGAAACCAACAAGTTCTTTGTACAACAGTATAAATACATGTCATATAAGAATCCGGAAAATTGGAAAAAACATTCTGATGAAATGCCATAAAATGCAAGTCAGGACTGCAATTCAGATCCAAAATAATTTGAACTTCAACTCTGCAAGGGAAATGTGGTCAAATTAACTCAAAGAGAATTAGCCATGATCACTTGGCTTAAGGTCGCGATGAAAATATCCTCGTTGATGCATGTATGCAAGACCTTGAAATATTTGGAAGCAACAGTTTCTTACTTCTGATTCTAAGAAAAGTTTAGGCCTGTCCTTCATAAGGTGATATAAGTTGCACTTCTGAGAAAAGTCCAGATGGAGTTAGATAAGTAAATATAACTTATTTATAAAAAAAAATACAGATGGTCAAGTACCACCACATACCATGTATTCGAACACAAAGCATAAAATGTCATTCTCCCTAATCACTTTTTTGAGCGTAACGATATTTGGATGGATCATTTTCCTCAACGACTGCAAATAAGCATTAATCATATTCGAATGAGGAAAAGGCAAGGGTAACTATTAAGGCAGAATATCATTTTACCTTGACTTCTCTCAAGTTTATGCATGCAATAGAATCAAGCTCATCAAAGAAGAGGACACAAGGTGCAAATTGTCTAGCTTTATTGAAAATTTCCCTAACATTTGCCTTACTCTCCCTGAACCACATAGTGAGCAGTTCAGGCCCTTTAATATGGCTGTTTACAATTGAATTTTACATGTTGATGGATGTACAGTTCAAATTTTACAAGCTGATTTATACTAACTTCTTGGAGATATAGATTTTAAAGAGTCTCTACAATCTACTTGAAGGCTCCATAGATTGGAGAATTGCGGAATCATCAGAAGATGTTGCCTGCTTGAGCTTTCAACTCACAATCTGTTAAAATATAGATAATGAAACAAGAGTAAACAACTCCACAAGTATCTCTTGCACCAAAACGGGTGATTAGCTGATTAAGAATTAATTGATCGATATGTAAGATACTTAGCTCAAAATGTAGATGAAACGATAGATTCAAGGAGTCCGGGATCAAGGTTTCCGGGCGCAATGATGATAAGATTCACAAGCGAGAGAAAAAAGATAGCAGATCGTTGTATAGAATGTATCGAATGTATTCCAAAAAAAATCCCCCTACAATGATGGTTGAACCTATTATTTATAGCTCAGTGGGCGTAATGGTCGGGCCCACCACTAATGACAATTATTGGAATACGATAATGAAAAACTAACGGTAAACATAAATGCTCAGATCTCATTAATTATTCATTGTTGTGGAATATTCTTCGGTAAATGCTACCGGGCGTAGCATGCTTAATCCCTTTACGGACTTGTCCCTTTTCGGCGACACACGAGATGATTGTGCCCGGTTTTACATTCCTCCCGGTTTTGACTCCATGTGTCCTCTTCTCAGACGGCTACATAACATACCATATTTTACCCAATACAGATAGTCCCCATGCTTTCCGGTGACATAACTTTGTGTTGCCGGGAAGTTGGTGAGAATCTTCTTTTGGTGGGAATCACTATAATTCCTTTTGTAGGTCATTGGCAGTTGATTAGACGTCTTCCCCTCCGCATTTAATGCCTAGAACACACATCCTCTTATGATTCAGCACGTCTTCCACTGATTCTCGAGGTAATTTAGAGCCAAGTATTTTAGCTGCCCAAAGCTTCACCTATACGTATCAACTCCCTTCTCTTTTGTATTTTACCAGTTGCTTGATCTTCAAACCTGCATTCTTACTCTTCATTTCTTCTTTACCTCCTCCCATACTTAGAATGTTTTATTCCCTTCTTGTAATGGCTTCTTCATCTAAACGTTCTGGCTCTTCGAAAAGTAAAAGCAAAAATGAATATTCTGCTCCTCCAACAGTGAGTTTCATAATCCCCAAAAGACTTAGTGTTTCGAAGTATTTTGAGGATAAATTTCCTACTAATAACCCCCGTACATGGGCGGTTAGCAGGTACCCATCTTCTATTCGTCCTTCTAGTATTCCTACTGTGAAGGAAGACTGCCGCTGCCCAAATTTGGACATCATCGCTCCCGATCTATCGGAGCGAGTGACCTTTCCAAAGAGGGTTTCACATATTTGTATACGTATCCTTTTACCTTGGGTACGTTTTCTTTGACTGGGGAATTTGATTCTATGATAGTGGAATTTTGTCTCCGCTATCAGGTATGTTTGCCATAGGTAAGCCCCTCTATGTGGAGGACGGTTGCCTGCCTCCGGCTCTTGTATTTTGAAATCGGAGAAGAGTTGTACTTGGCCCACATGATGAATTTGTATTCACCCAAGATCTTCCGCGGGGGGATAATAAATCTTTGCAAGCATGGTCACCATGCTTTGATATCAAGCATGTATGATGATAACGACCGAGTGTGGATGGAACGATTTATTGCAGTTGCCTCCGGTGACATCATTCCAACAACGGCCTTATCCTTTCCAGTTTCTTGGAACTGTTCCCATAAGTTTCTTTCAATACCTTCTCCTCTCCAAAATGCCTTTTATGCCTGTATTGATCTTTCAACTCCTGTATGCTATAGCGATCCGATGGGTCCCACCGATGGTAGAAGGCTTGGAACGGTAGGTTCAAAAGATCTTGAACATCACCACGCCTGAAATTCGCCTGTGGAAAGAGTTGTCTATTAAATACGGGTGGAAGGCCAAAATGCATGGTAATTATAACTTGCTTTGCTTCAGTTTTTGTATATGTGAATTTTGGCTAAAACTCCTAACTTATTTGCCAAATTAGGTCTACCCCCGGGCTCGGTCGAGATCCCCGAAGAGGATGTTTTGGCTGACCCTGTTGATGCGGCGAGGCTGCTCCAGAAGGCTCTTGCTCGAGCGGGTGCCTCCGGTTCTGCATTGAGTCCCTGGCCAGAGAATAAGCAATCAAAAAGAAGGCATTCCTCTGCGGACGGGATGAAGAATAAGAGGGCAAAGATTGATGCCCCCGAATCATCTCCGATGGCAACGTTGGTCGGTCCTCCCTCCGGACCGGTCATAAATACCATAGTGATTGATGATGAAGAAGCTAGTGATGAGGAAGCTTCTCTACATAGAAGACAACGATCCTTATCCTCTTAACGGGATGCTCAACCTGTTGATGTAGTCACATCCGCCGATTGTTTGATTCTTCATTTGCCTGGGAATACCTGAAAGTGGGCTCCCCCACTTCCACCGGTATCAAAGCCTCTGCGCTGTACACAAGGGAAAAAGGCGTTTCTCATGTGCTTGATTTGACAGTTGTTCGATAGGCCTATAGTACGCCCGGTAATTCCTCGGGCCAGTGGCCTTTTGCTGTTTCTAGCCTCTTTTTTAGATTTTGCATAATTATTTTGTTTGTTGAATCCGCTTGTCCGTTTGTGCTTGTATGGTTTGGTGACGAGGTAATCCTTTTTATCTTCAAATCTTCAATGAATTTTGTGACTTTTGCACCGATAAACTGTGGCCTGTTGTCGCACGCAATTTCCTTAGGTATTCCGAACCTGCATACTATATTCTCCCATAGGAAGTTGACCACTTCGCGTTCGCCGATCTTTTGGTAAGGACCTGCTTCCACCCATTTAGAAAAATATTTAGTGAAAATTAAAAGAAATCTTACCTTTCCCAGAGCCGGTGGTAGAGATCCGACGATGTCCATCCCCTATTTCATGAATGGCCATGGGGACAGAATTGAATGTAATGGTTCTGCTGGTTGATGTACCAGAGGTGCGTGGCGTTGGCACTTATCACATTTTTGTACAAAGTGTTTGGCATCTATATCCATACGAGGCCAATAATATCCCGCCCGGACTAATTTCAGCACCAAAGAATTTGCGCCCGAGTGGTTACCACATATTCCTTCGTGGATTTCTCTGATGATGTAGCTGGCTTCAGACGCTCCTAAGCATCAGGATAGCGGGCCTTGGAATGCTTTTCTGTACAACTGCCCTTTCTCGAAGCTGTATCGCACTGTTTTAGTGCGCAATGCTCTCGATGCCTTAGGGTCTTTGGGTAGTTTCCTGTATTCGAGATAATCGATTATCTCGTTTCTCCAGTCCCAGACCAGGTTGGTCGAATTTACCTCATAGTAACCCTTTATGTCTAAGGTTGAGTTCATCAGTTGAACTATTGTCCCCGATTCCGGTCCCTGAATTTCTGTTGATGAGCCCAGATTTGCTAACGCATCTGCTTCTGCATTTTCTTCCCTCGGGATGTGGGTTATTGACCACTCCCAGAATCTTGACAACAAGGCTTGAACCTTTACCACGTACTGTTGCATTCACTCAACTTTGGTATCAAAAATTCCGTAGACCTGATTTACCACCAGTTGCGAGTCACATTTGACGTTGATGGCTTCGGAGTCGAGCCCCCGGGCCAATTCGAGCCCTGCAATCAAAGCTTCGTATTCCGCTTCATTGTTAGTTAAAGTAACCAGCCTGATGGCTTGCCTTAAGGTTTCCCCCAAAGGCATGACCAGGACTATCTCGAGCCTAGACCCTTTCACATTTGAAGCTACATCTGTAAATAAGGTCCAGACTCTTGATGTTGGCTCTGACACCATTATTGCCTCTATGGAGGCCAGGGGCATCAACCCTAGGCTGAAATCGGCTACGAAGTCAGCTAGGACCTGCGACTTAATCGTAGTCCGGGGCTCATACTCTATTTCAAACTCTCTCATTTAGAAGGCCCATTTGGCCAATCTACCCAAGATCTCGGGTTTATGGAGGATATTTCTCAGAGGAAAGGTAGTCACCACCACTATCAGGTGGCACTGGAAGTAGGGCCTCAGCTTCCGGGCGACTACCACGAGGGCTAAGGCCAATTTTTCCAGATGTGGGTAGCGGGTTTCTGCTCCCAAAAGAATTTTGCTAACGTAATACGTAGGGGATTGCATACCTTTTTCCTCCTGGACCAAGACTGCGCTTACTGCAACTTCCGAGACCGCCAGGTAGACCGGTAATATTTCTCCTTCTTTAGGCTTTGAGAGCACAGGAGGACTCGATAAGTATTTCTTCATTTCCTTTAAGTCTTGTCGACATTCCGGCGTCAACTCGATATTATTCTTCTTTTTGAGTAGTGCGAAGAAGCGGTGGCACTTTTCTGATGATCGGGAAATGAATCTTCTCAGAGCCGCCAATCTGCCCGTGAGTCTTTGTACTTCCTTTACGTTGAATAGTTGATCCGGGATATCCTCTATGGCTTTGGTTTTGTCGGGATTCACCTTGATTCCTCTTTGTGAGACTAGGAATTCTAAGAATTTACCTGAACCGACCTCGAGCGCACACTTCTCGGGGTTAAGTTTCATATTATGCTCCCTCAGTGTGTTAAACATTTCTTGCAGGTGTCTCAGGTGGCTACCTGCATCCAGAGACTTAACGAGTATATCGTCTATATATACTTCCATAGTTTTCCTATTTATTTTTAGAACATCTTATTTTACGAGCCGTTGATAAGTGGCTCCGGCGTTATTTAGTCCTAAGGGCATTATGTTGTAACAGTAAGTACCAAAATTTGTAATAAACGAAGTCTTTTCCCGGTCTTCCAGGTTCATTTTAATCTGATTGTACCCATAATAGGCATCGAGGAAACTCATTAACTTGTGCCCAGCCGTAGCGTCGATCATTTGATCGTTATTTGGTATGGGAACGAGTCCTTCGGGCATGCCTTATTAAAATATTTATAATCTATGCACATGCAAAATTTATTGTTTTTCTTAGGAACTACTACCACATTAGCTAGCCAGTCCGAGTATCTTACCTCTCGGATTGAACCAATCTTAAGTAGGCGGGTTACCTCTTTTTTGACGAATTTATTCCTTGCTTCTGCAATAGGGCTCTTCTTTTGACTTATCGGAGGTATGCTCGGGTCCAAGCTTAACTTATGCATGGCTATCTCTGTCGGGATTCCTGTCATATGCTTATGTGACCATGCAAAACAATCAGCATTAATTTTAAGAAATTCGATAAAATATGACCTGAATTCCGGGTGTAGTCCTGTCCCCAAATGGAATTTCCTTCTTGGGAAATTTTCGAACAATGCAACCTGCTCTAGCTCTTCTGCTGTGGATTTCGTTGTGTCCGTTTCTTCCGGTACCTAAAAATACCTCGGTACATGATATTATTCCGACTCTCCTGCCCCCGGGGAAACTTCTTCTGATTTAGGGTCGAAAGTCAGCTCTGGTAACTGCTATGCCACAGGGTCTTTTCCCCTGCTATAGGAGACCGAGATTGCATTTATCTCCCTAGCTGCCGGTTGATCACCTCTTATCTGCTTGATCCCCTCCGGTGTTGGAAATTTCAGCATATGGTGGTAAGTTGAAGGCACAGCTTTCATCTCGTGCAGCCATGGCCTTCCTAGGATGATATTATATCCCATGTCCCCGTCTACTTCTTCAAAGAGAGCCATCTTTGTTATGCCCTCGGCATCCGTAAGCAGCAAAATCTCCCCTCAGGTTGTCATACTTGCGAGGTTGAATCCAGCTAGGAGCTTTGTTGTTGGGACAATGCTCCCGATGAGTTTAGCTTGGTCTAGAACTCTCAATTGTACGATATTGTCGGAACTTCCTGGATCCACTAAAACACGCTTAATTTTGAAATTTAACACATTTAAAGAGATTACCAGTGCGCCATTTTGTGGCTGTAGTAATCCGTCTACGTCTTCATCCGTGAACGTATTTTCGTCCTCCCGGAGCCTTTTACTATGAATTGTCGATACTCTTGTCTTCTTTGCGGCCGAGAAGGTGATCCCGTTAATCTCATTCCCTCCGAAGATCATGTTGATCGTTTGGTGTGGAGGTTCCTCTCTTGCTCTCGGAGTTTGTGTGTCGTCCCTGTCCCTGCCATAATTATTTTTGGCCCGGTCACTTAAGAATTCCCTGAGGTGTCCGTTCTTTAACAGCGTTGCCACTTCTTCTCGGAGGTGCCGGCAGTCTCCGGTTCTGTGGCCATTAGTGTCGTGATATTCACACCATAAGTTTGGGTGCCTTTGGCCGGGATCAGACCTCATTGGCCTCGGGAACCACGCCTCTTTAATGTCTCTCATGGCCGACACTAACTCTACCATACTGATGTTGAAGTTATATTCTGATAACTTTGGATAGGAAGAACCTTGTGGCCCTGGGGTCTCTCTATCCTGCAGTAGTCTGTTATTCCTTTCGCGATCAGTTCTCCTGTCACTGATAAACTTATCTACCTACTGGAAGATCCTGCCGCGACCTTCCGTCTGCTCGTAAGATAGGAACCTCCCTCGTCTATTTTAATCGACGTCATCTTTCATTTTTTCCTTGTTCTTGTCCCGTCCCTTTGCTGATGATAGGAAGTCGACCTGATCATCTTCGATCCTTATCTTTGACTCGTACCAGTTGTGGACATTTTCCCAACTTGTTGCTTGAAACTCAAGTAGATTTCCTTCAACGTTCGGGAAGCATCAGAGCTTCTCGGATTTAAGCCCTTTGTGAACACCTCAACCGCCTATTCGTCCGGGACAGCCGGTAACAACATCCTTTTCTTTTGGAAATGACTAATGAATCTTCGTAATAATTCGGATTCTCCCTGCGCAATCCTGAATATGTCAGCCTTTCGGGCTTGTGCCTTCCTCGCACCGGCATGGGCCCTGAAGAATGAATCCGCGAGCATTTCGAAGACATCTATGGAATTCTCGGACAATAATGAATACCATGTCAAGGCTCCCCTTGTAAGAGTCTCGCCAAATGTTTTCAATAGCACAGACTCGATTTCGTGAGGAGCCAGATCATTTCCTTTTACTACTGTTGTGTAGGTGATGATTTGTTCCTGTGGATCTGAGGTTCCGTCGTATTTTGGCACTTCAGACATTCTGAATCATTTTGGTATCAGTTCCGAGGCTGTATTCGGCTTGTACGACAATTTGATGTACCTCTTCGAGCTTGGTATTTTCAACACCGGTGGAGTGCCCGGAATTTAATCCATGCAGGCATTTACTTCCTTCATAAACCGCAAGAGTTCCTCCTTAAACGGACCATCATCATTGTTGAGGACAGATCTAGTCCCCCAGCCCCGTCAGAGCCAGCTTCGCCCCTGGGAGTGTTGTTGTCGATTCTCTGCGTTGTTTTGTTTATAAGAATAGCGGGAGGAACTGGATCTCGCCCGTTTTTATTATTTGAAGTGCCTGATAGCGCCTGTTTTAATTCTGTCATCACCTGATCATGCCGCGTGAGGTGGTCTAGAATGATTGCATGTTATTCTTGTACGATCCTTACCGCATCTGCTATGTGGCCTTGGTCAGCATCATCTGGAGTCACCTCCCGTACTTGTCTAGGGTATTACCCGTCATACACCAGCATGGAATCTTCCCCTTCATTACGAGTGTCGTTGATCGAGTCCTCGAAATAAGGGTTTTCCCCTTGAACTACAGGACCGCGAGGGTTGTTGACGGTATTGATTGTCATTTTTTGTGATCTTGCTAAGACAAGAATGATCAAAGCTTGTGAGTGAAAGAAGTAAGGATCAACTTAACAACACGATTGTCTAGGCCCCATGGTGGGCGCCAAAATATTTATCCGTAAATCGGTATAGCTAAATTTGTTCGTGATTTCTAGACAGTTGGGTCAATTAGATCCCAAAGATCAAGAATTAATTGATCGATATGTAATATACTTAGCTCAAAATGTACATAAAAACATAGATTCAAGGAGCCCGGGAATAAGGTTTCCGGACGTAACGATGATAAGATTCACAAGCGAGAGAAAAAAGATATCAGATTTTTGTAGAATGTATCGAATGTATTCCAAAAATGATCCCCCTACAATGATGGTTGAGCCTATTATTTATAGCTCAGTGGGCGTAATAGTTAGGCCCACCATTAATGACAATTATTGGAATGCAATAATGGAAAACTAACGATAAACATAAATGCTCAGATCTCATTAATGAGCCGTTGCTCTTTAATGCTGTGGAATATTCTTCAGTAAATGTTACCGGGTGCAACATGCTTAATTCCTTTACGGACTTGCCCCTTTTCGGCGACACATGAGATGATTGTGCCCGGTTTTACATTCCTCCCGATTTTGACTCCATGTGTCCTCTTCTCAGATGGCCACGTAACATATCATATTTTACGGAGTACATTAACTAATTTTTCCCTATTAGAAAATGGCAATATAATTACTTCTTTAGGACTTTTCTTCTATATAAATGTCTTTTTCTTTGCTATATTCTAGTTGATTCGGATGTAAGAACGACTACAACCAGGGGAGGTATGTTAATTCCATTGAATGGCTCTCTTATTTTCCATAAGTTAATCTATTTATAGGAAAGTGGTTGTATGTGAAGTCTCTCTACATGTCATTCAATATCAATGGGTTTCTTATAAGTTCATATAAAATGATTTCATTTCACACACATATTCTTCTTATACTGAACTTGATGAAAATATCTTTGACTAATAAAGTCATCTTATTACTTCCTACGTCCTGTTTTACTAATTGTCATGTTTACTAATCTTTTTTCCAATTTTACCTTTACTCTAATAGATGTGGGGAGAGATCAATGCCGTGAAAGCAAGAAGTAGTAATAGCTGAGACTAATGAATAAATATGAGTAATTCAGTCAAAAAAAATTAATTAAATTTTCTTAAGGTTTGACATTTTTGAACCTGTAGGGACTGTAATGCGAGTGTGACTTGTATCTTTCCTTTTAGGGGTTGTTTGGTAGGATGTATTAGGAAAAATAGTATATATATTAGCTTTAGTATTATTAATTCCTTGTTTGGTAGTGCTTTTCAACCAATGTATAACTAATACATGTATTAGTTATACACCATATTCAGTACTATTCTTATACATAACAAACTATGACATTAGCAATACCATAGTTTTTAATACATGGATAAACATATATAAAGATAGAACCGCGCTTTCAAAATCTTTTTCAAATCCTTTTCAAAGAATGTGTAGGGTATTTTTGTAAGCAAATATTTTATTTAAAAAAAGTATGCAATGGATGTTATTTTTAATACACCAAACCAAACAGTTGAGATAAGAAATAATTCCAGCATAAGTAACTCAAGTACTACTAATACACCCTATGACAGAATTGGCAATTAGCGAAAGAATTTAACTTAAAACTCAGCTGCCATGGCTGAGATTCATGGAGCTCAGAGAGAATGAAGAAGCTTCAAGAAGAGAGGATTTGGACTTAATTGAGAAAAATGATCTTCATTCACTGAGAAGGAAAAAAAATAATAGCGCTCCTACTTATACAGATTGTTATACAGGTGTCACTAACTAAGTTCTATCTAACTGCCACTAACTAACTACTAACAACTTAACCGACCGATTGCGGTAATAGCCATTCCTAACAAATGTGGCTACAAATTAAATACAATACAATCCTATACAATCCTAATTTCAACACTCCCCCTGAAGTTGGAAGGGAGGTACTCACTGCCAACTTGTGAAGTAAAGAGGAGTGCTTGATTCCTGCTAATGACTTGGTAAAGATGTCTGCCAACTGTTCTTCTGTGTGGATGTAATGCAGGGAAATTAACCCTTCTATTAGCTTGTCCCTAACGAAATGGCAATCCACTTCTATGTGCTTTGTCCACTCATGAAATACTGGATTCCTTGCAATGTGTAAGGCCGCTTGGTTATCACAGTAGACTAGAATGGAAAGAGTTAAAGGCACAGTTAATTCTTCGAGCAGCTTGGACAACCAAACAAGTTCTGCAACCACTTTTCTGGCTGATTTATACTCTGCTACTGCAGAAGATAAGGACATAGTAGACTATTTCTTCTACTTCCAACTGATTGGACTGTCCCCAAGCAGTACAATGTAACCACTAATTGATTTCCTAGTCTCAAGGCAAGCTACCCAATCTGAATTTCAAAAGGCTCTCAACCTGTCGTCTATACTGTTTGATAAGTACATGCATAGTAGCTTTAAGGTGAGAGTCTCTCGGACTCTGCATGTACTGGCTGAGATATTGAACACTATAAGTAATGTCAAGTCTTGTGTTGGTGAGACAGTTCAGCTTCCCCACTAGCTTTCTATATTGAGTAGGGTCTATAAGTAGATTGTCATCAGCTGTTTTCAACTTTGTTGAAGGATCAAGAGGAGAAGACATTGAAGTGTAATGCAAACACTCAAACTCTTTTAGCAGATCAGTTGTAAACTTTCTTTGTGTAATTATTACTCCATCATGTTTGTATATTATCTCCAATCCTAAGAAGTAATGTAGTCTTCCTAGGTCTTTTATCCTGAAGGTCTCATGTAGGAAGGTTTTCAAGGCTTCAATTTCTCCCAAGTTTGTCCCCGATAGAAGAACATCATCTACATACACTGCTACAAAAATAACTAAATCTCCTTCCTTTTTGTAGAACAAAAAATAGTCTAGCATGGAGTGTACATATCCCTTAGAACACAAGACTTCAGTCAGCTTGGAATACCATTGCCTACTGGCCTGCTTCATCCCATACAAGGATTTATTCAGCTTGCATACCAAACCTTGATTTTCTATCATCAGCCCTGGTGGCACCTGCATGTATACTTGATCATGCCCAACTATGCCTTATAAAAAAGACTAAGCGGTCGTTGCAAATATATTTCGGTTTACACGCCCGAAATCGAATCCCACAGAGAACTAAGGCTTAGCTATAGTTGTTCAATATCGCTAAGAAACAGAAGTCCAAACAATTTCCTAATTATAAAGATTATAATATTTATTTTTATCTAATTAAATAACAAATACTAAAAATCAATAAAACTATCAATTAACAAGGATAAGGATTGGAGACAAGATTAAAGAGGTCTAGAGTTATGATTTCCCCAATTGTCGGAATCCTTTCCGCCACGTTTCCTATAAATTTGCCTAAGTCTTCTCTACCGATCATGAGAACTCTAACTGTTGTAACTCTCTCCCGAGTAATTACCACAATTTACTAGATATATTCTCCCGAATTACACTAGCTGGCATTAAGTACAGCTCACTCAGATTGTACCAAGGTTTCGTTATCCCTAATCCCACCTTTAAACCTTCCGTATTGATCCCTCATATACGTTTAGGAGTGATGTTGTTCAACAACTACCTAAATATGCACTCTCTCCCGAGTAATACATACTAAATAGGCACAGCTAATTGAGGGCCCTTCAATCAACCACAAGAATAATATAGTTGAAAAATTAGAGAAAATACTAGGCAAATTTATATTAACGTAACAAGAAAATTATCCTCCAATAGGTTCCATCAAAATCCTAGATAACAAATTAGCTATTCATAATAGTATGCATAACTACATTACTAGAATTCATAATCAATAATGAAAATAGGAAGAAGGAAGTGAAAAACTCGTAGAAGAATTCTCCGCCTTGCTCCTAGTGTGTTCTTTCCTCCTTAGGTCGAATCCCCGGTCTAATGTCGGTCTCTCTGTCCAATCTTGGTTTGTCTCTGTCTAAAAATGGTATTTAATGACTATTTATATGTGTAGGGAAAAGATCTAGACGAAATAACCCAGTCCAAAACTAAATAGGAGACAAAATAGGCTTGAAACCCAGGGCAAAGTCCTTTCTTTTGAACTTGTTTATTTTGTCTTCTTTTGTCCCCTAATTAAATAATCACAATTTCATTTTTGTAGTATATAAAATACACATAAAATATCTACTTTGCTCCCAATTTCGTCTTCAACGTACCTACATATAAAATAGACTCAATTAAGCACAAATATAGTATAGTTTAGCATTAAAGCCCCGAAATGTAAGGTAAATAATGTACTAAAATATAGAATTATAGCCGAACATTAATACCCCACACTTAAACGTTGCTCGTCCTCGAGCAATCAAACTACACTTATAGACACGACCTTTATAAGCAATTTCCTTAACTCGTCACACCAAGAATATTTAAAATATACTAAGCACAAAGGTGTAACATCTTCACCTCAAGATTTGACTCGCAAGTACCATGCATTATTCATAACTCAATCACTTACTCTAACATAGAGGTCAATGACATTACCTTTCCATTATGAATCACGTGCCCTCACACAACAAAAGAGAGTAGTTCCACACACAATAAAATTTAAGAACAATTAGGAACTCAAGATAGAAAGAATTCACTCACTCTCAAAAATAACATACATATGCCACAAAAGATTCACCATAGGCTTGCCCTTAGTATACTACTCTACTAATCGAGCTCATTCAGTCTAGGATCAAGAGTCACCACTTATCAAACTATTTTTTTTTCTTTTCTTTTTTAATTCAAGTGGCTCTTACTTTTTCAAAACAGTGCACCTTTCTCCTTATTTTATTAGTTCCACTCAAAAGCCAAACCAACCATCCCACACTTTAACTTTAACAAAGTTCATAATAATTCAAGTGCTCATGAGAGGTGAAAAGGTTCAAATAGATAGTTAATTCAAACAAAGGGGTAAGGCTTATAATGTGGTTGCCAAAGAAATATAATTACAGGCTCAAAGGGGTTAACTACGTTAAATAATAATTAGGCGGGTAATATATATATATATATATATATATATATGGCTTAACAAAGAAATACCCATATCACTTCCAAGACTGAACAAAACTACTATTTCGCTTTACAAACACACGGGGCAAGTTCTAGACATCAAATGCAATGCACAGAATAACTCCCAAACCTTACACACACATGGCACATAACTTACTCAGGATGAGACTCATCCAGACACTCTAGTCAAAGCAGTCAAGCAAATTTAAGAATCTACGGTTTAAGGTACTTATATTAGAGTCAAAAACTGAGCCTAAGCGTCACAACCAAAGTACTCACTATTCTCAAGGTATAACAAAGTCAAGAGATATTGCTTCAATTCAATTCATAGCACAATGGTTCCTATTCCTAAAAACAATAAAACTAACTACACTCAGTTCAAACAAAACCCTTGGAAAAGAACCGCGACATAAAGAAAAACCAAGGGGAATTGTTTTTAAGCAACTATACCACTTGAAAGCACTTGCCTAGTGGCTAATATATAAATAAAATCCCAAAATGGGTCCAAAGCTTACAAGATGTCCAAACCATAATAGAAGTTGCATGAAGCTACTAGCTATTAAAAGATAGAAAAGCTAAAATCTAATGAACTAGCTATTACAACATGATAAGTTGAATGCTTCTTTCTCCTATTAGTGTTTGTGAATCCAATTGTCATTGGCAAATACCAAGCAGCACCTATCAAGCTCCTACCATGCGCCAGGGTATACTGTCCATAGGCTAAAATGAATTCCAAACATCTCCACCACAGAGTTAAAGCCAACATAGTCTTCCAAGTGTAGCTACTATAAGATCTCCATATTCAGTGGACTGATTTTGTCCAAGTATTAATCATGTGCTCACTCATCAAAATTAATGGGTAGAAGAGGACCCTAGCTTTAGGCAGGCTTTGCAAGGCAAAAGCCAGGGTTGAGCTGGCTTTAGGCAGACTTTACAAGGCAAAAGCCAGGCTTGAGCTGGTTTTTCAGGTCAAAACCAGGCTTGAACTGGCTTTAGGCAGGCTTTGTAAGGCAAAAGTCAGGCATGAGCTGGCTTTAGCCAGACCTTGCAAGGAAAAAGCCAGGCATGAGCTGGCTTTAGGCTGGCTTTACAAGGCAAAAGCCAGGAATATGCTGGCGTTAAGCAGGCTTTGCAAGGCAAAGGCCATGCTTTGAAATTGTGCCTTTTGTGATCTTGTAAGCTCAGATCCTTCCCTACTAGAACCTTTAATGTAGACATCATTCTAAACATTAACTAAACCATCCTCAGATTGAGCATGAAAGCATGCTTATACCACTAAAAAATGATTCAACAATCTCCAAAAATACCATATGATGGGTTCAACATTTTCCTTAGCATTTGGACATATCAAGTAGGATAAATTGTACCATCCCACACCTGCTTATTACATTTTTTTTTGTACACTATCAAAGCACCCCCAGAATTAGCATGTGACCATGCTAATACCATTAGAAAGTACCTTAATAGCATACTGAATGAGACAAAGAAACATGCAGGTTTGTGTAGAGTCCAATCCTGTGAAGCCATCAGTCTGGGATTCTTCTCTTTGCTATCCTAACCCTAAGGTTAGGTGATTGAGATTTGTCTAGATTGATCAACCTCCTCCCTGCACTAGGCAGTTCAGAGAATGAATGAAACTCAGATGTACATGTAAAAGAGAACACAATGGTAGCTATAAAATCCGCCACTGAGTTGCTTTCTCTGAACACATGTTGAAAGATCACATTAAATTTGTCCTTCATCTCTATAATTTTCTTCACATCCTGTGTAATTACCCAAGGAGGATCCCATTCCCCTTCTATCACCTTCTTCATTATCAATGAATCAGTCTTCAGTATGAGAGGGTGAAGATCATGCTCCACACAATATTCTAACCCTTGAATAACCTTAGCTTCAGCTACCACATTAGTTGTCACTCCCAGGTCTACTGCCCTAGCATACACCACATCACCTTCATCATCCCTCACACAAAAGCCTAGGGAGCTAGGTCCAGGATTTTCCTTTGAAGCTCCATCAGTATTACATTTGTACCAACCATGAAAAGGAAGCCGCCATGTTACTCTTGTAGTGATCAATATAGGTTTATATCCTTCAAAGTATTGAATCATGTCTGGCCATAACAATGGAATATTAGGGATCCAAGTATACCTCACCCTTGCCAGTTGATGCAATGTCCTATTTATCTCATGAATCACCCTATTTGTGGATACCAAACCACCATGTTTACCTGCATTTCTTCTCTTCCAAAGCTCCCAAGTGATGATAGCCGGTACAACTTGAAATAGTGGCTTTAATTTT
This sequence comes from Nicotiana tabacum, assembly GCF_000715075.1. NCBI lineage: Eukaryota > Viridiplantae > Streptophyta > Magnoliopsida > Solanales > Solanaceae > Nicotiana > Nicotiana tabacum. The sequence continues at coordinate 72,062,107 of NC_134103.1, forward strand.
GGACAACACTGAGCATACCACCAATGCCTTATAATCTGCTTTAACTGAATCAATTGCACAGAAATTTCAGCAGCCCCCATGAACAAGTTCCATAACTTAGAGGCAGTAGGACTTGTGACAAATATATGCTCAATGGATTCCTTTTGGGGCTGCTGACAACACCAGCACCTAGACATCACTATTTGCCCTTGCCTCCTCCACATGTCATCGATGGCTATTTTCTGCCTCCACAATCTCCACAAGAAGAAAGATATCTTGAATGGCAAACCTTTAATCCACATTAACTTGAATTCCTGATTAGGATCTGCCCTATGCCTTAATATTTGCCAAGCACTGCTAACACTGAACTTGCCTGAAGGAGTTGGCATCCAGTATGGCCTATCCCAATATCCCTCACTGCCTTCATAATGCACATTTAGCCTTATATGTTCTACAATTTCCTCATTGAAAGTTTGATCTAGCAGCTGATCATCCCATGCTTCCCCTTGCCGCAGTTCTGCCACCTCCTAAAGATCTTTATTGGTTGGAAAGTCTTCCGGTAATACGTGATAAAGTGCACCGAATCCAGTCCAATTTTCATGCCAAATATTAGTTGTTCCACTCTTCAATTCCCATACGATCTCATGTTCTACTTCTTCCCTAGCATTTAGCATTTGTCTCCAAACATGAGACCCTCCCCTAAAATGCACCACTGTTGGTAGCTCCTTCTTGCAATACTTATTCCACATGAAATTTGACCATAAAGATTTTGTGATCCTAAACCCCCACCATAATTTAGCAAACAGTTCCCTTGAGACATCATTTAAGGACCTAAAACCTAGGCCCCCTTCCTCTTTAGGAAGGCAAAGATTTTGCCATGAAGCCCAGTGTCTGCTTCTCCCTTCTTCCTTTGTGCTCCAAAAGAACCTAGCAATAGTCTTATGTAGATGCCCCAGAATGCTGTTTGGTGGATCGAGGGCTGATAACATGTGAATTGGCATACTTTGCAACACACTAGAGATGAGCGTTGCCTTTCCTCCAAATGACAACAGCTTTCCTTTTCATGAATGCAACTTAGCCTTCACCTTCTTGATAAGATCCTCATAATAGTCCTTCCTCCTTCTAGTGTAAAAAATAGGACACCCTAGATATGTGAAGGGGAATTTACCTCTTGCAAATCCTGTAATAGCTTCAACTGCCTGAAATAATCCATTAGCAAACCTTTGAATGCATGTAGTATGAACTCTTATCTTTGTTGATCATCTGACCTGATATCTTCTCATAGTTCCCCAACACTGCCATAATCTTGCTCAAAGAGGGAGGATGAGCAGATGCAAAGATTATCGTATCGTCAACATATGCCAAGTGTTTTAAAGTATCAGACCACTTAGGCATTCCAAATCCCACAAATGACTTGTCTTCAAAGAGATTATTCAAAGACCTGGAAAGTACCTCAGCTGACAGAATGAACAATGCTGGAGATAGGGGATCTCCTTGTTTCACATCCCTTGTCGACTTAAAGAACCCTGAGGACTGCCCATTCACCAATACTGAATACCGGTTATTTGACATCAAGTTCCACACCATGTTGATGAAGTGTTCAGAAAATCCCATCTTTCTTAGCACATGCAATAAGTACTTCCATGAAACCATATCATAGGCCTTAGCCATATCAAGCTTGATCACCACATTAGCTGGTTTTCCCCTTAACCTTATGTCAGTGACAATTTCTTGAGTCAATAAGATGTTCTCAAATATACTCCTACCCTTTACAAATCCGGATTGATTAGGAGTTATTAGAGATGTCAAAAAACTCTCCAATCTGTCATGTAACACCCTAGACAAGACCTTGTTAATGAAATTGCTCAAACTAATAGGTCTTAAGTCAGAGAAGGTCTTAACTCTAGGTTTCTTGGGCAGCAACACTAGATTGGTGTGAGTGATGGATTTAGGCAATGCAACTCCTCCATAGAAGTGTAGCACCATGTTGTGTATATCGGCACCAATAACATCCCAGCATGTTTGATAAAACAGGCCAGTGAATCAATCAGGACCACTAGCACTCTCCCCACTAAGCTCAAAAACTGCCGCCTTTACTTCTTGAATTGTTGGCAATCTGCTAAGTTCCAAATTCTGATCCATAGTGACCATTGAAGGTACATTATTGAGCAAGGAAAATTCAGAAGCATCACCTTCATTTGTGAACTGTTTTTGATAGAAGTCCACTGCAGCTGTAGCCAATTGCTTTTGGTCTTCAATCCATACCCCACTGCCACTTTTGATCCTCTTCAGTTGCAATTTCTTTCTTTTGCCATTGACATGATTGTGAAGAGACTTGTATTCCTATCTCCTTCAGCAAACCAAGTCATCCCAGCTTTTTGCTTCCAATACTGCTCTTCAATACTCAAGTATTTCTTCAATTTAGATTGAGCCTTTTGAAGCACAATCCTATTCTCAGTTGTAGGCTCTTATTCAAACAACATCTCCTTCACCCTAACAATGTCCTCCAAAATAGCCAATTGCTTGAAGATATCACCAAATGTTTCCCTACTCCATTTTGAGAGTGCTTCCTCCACCCTCTTGATATTCTGCTTGAACATCAAAAACGGATCCCCTATGAAACCAGCTTCCCAATTCTGCCTCACCACATCCATAAATGTAGCATGCTTTGTCCAAAAGTTCAAGAATCTGAAAGGCTTGACAAAATTGGTTGTCTGCACCCCACATGTCATTAACAATGGTGCATGATCTGATCCAGTTCTGATTAGATGCTCAACTTCAATAGTTGGCAACATGTTCTAAAATGGAAAATTCACAAAAATCCTATCCAATCTCTTGAATATACACTCAGCATTGGATCTCCCATTCCACCATGTGAATGGACTTCCTTTGTACCCTTACTCAAACAAACCACAAGAGTTTGCACAAAATACAAAATCCTCATATTCAGGAGGGTGTAATGGAAGTCCCCCTATTTTCTCATCTTCATGCAATATCACATTGAAATCCCATCCTACCAACCATGGTAATTCCATATCACTTGCTAAGTAATACAAGTGATCCCACAAATCCAACCTCTCCATTGCTGAATATTTTGCATAAACAAATGTCATCATCATGTGCTGCCCCAGGTCATGGTGAAACACTCTCACAGTCACCTGTTTCTCAGTAGCCTCCACTAATTCCCATTCCACCACTGCATCGAAGAACAACCATATTTGCCTATTAATATTTGCATAAGCAGTCTCCATATTCAACCTCCTTTTATATCTATCAATGAGTCCCTTCTTTTGAAAAGGCTCCATCAATGCAACTACACAAAAATTATGCTCCCTATCCATGTTGATCACCCTAGGAAAGGCCTGTTGTGTATTCACAGACCTTATGTTCCATATTAATGTTTTGATCATCATCATTTAGATAGAGAAGCTGTCCTCCTAGGCATTATTCTTGAAGGTTGTGGTGGATCTTTACTCTGATTCTTCTTAGTTTTTTTTTACCTCTTTTAGCACTAGTTGTGGGTGATAAATCCCCTTCCCCAGCCACTTGTTTGAAGTTTTCTACAATTGATTCATCATCTCCTTCATCCTCCATTGGATTTTGTCTCAATAAGTCTTCATCAATTGATGTCACATTGTGTGTAACTAAATCATGTAAATGTTGTAGAGAAGTGTTAAGTGGAACACTAAGATGTAGCTTCATAATTTGATCAGTGCCAGATTTCATAGGCATTTCCTCTATTTCCCCCGATGCTCTTGGAACAATTGCCCACTCATCAGTCTGTTCATACTCCTTGAATTGTAGCTCATAGACACTGCCTAGCCCAAGAGTTACTGTAGCAGTCTGCTCTGAAAGCACTATTCTAGTGAGATCACCACCCTTCCCATTGCTTGAAATTTGGTCTGAACCCACTATAGCATCACTAATCTTCACATCAACATCTCCATCAAGTTTGTTCTCTGATGCATACATCGGAACACCATCTACATAGGCTAAAATCTCTCCAGATGCACTAAGGTTGGGGTTTACTGTAGCTGCCTCATTAGGTGAACCCGGCTTTAGGCCTGGCGTCGCCAGCCTAATGCCTGGGGAGCCTGGCTTTAGGCCTGGTGTCACCAGCCTAACGCCTGGGGAGCCTGGCTTTAGCCCTGGCGTCACCAGCCTAACGCCTGGTGAGCCTGACTTTAGGCCTGGCGTCGCCAGCCTATCGCCAGGTGAGCTTGGCTTGTTGTCCTTCTTCACCTTATCTTCTGTTGTCTTAATTTTGCCAGCTAATCATCCTTAACCTCAACTGCATCGCTCCATAAGACCTTTGTAGAGTTTTCCTCATTAAGATCCTCAATCTGCCCAGAATCTTTAAATGTTTGAGATGGAATCTCATGACAAGATTGGTTTGTGGTCACATTGAGTTGTTTTAGCTCATCTTTGCTAGTCCCAAAGCTTCTATGAACCCAGTCGATTGTGGACTGAATCCCAGAAGGAGTAGGACCATCTTTAGAACTGAAGATTGGTTTTTCCCCCACCAAAATCAGTTGGTTGTTCTCGTTTATATCACTTTGTTCCTCCTCTAATACTGCAAATTTATTCCTTGCTTGAACCTTGTTTGTCTGATCTTCTTCAACCTCCACCAGTGATAAGTTATTAGTAGTGTGCACCTGCTGTACACCAGCATTCACTGGCATGATTGCATTGCTAGTTTGCCCTTGTACCTGGGTTTTGTTATTTTTGTTGGTTCCCCGATTATCCCGAACTTCCTTCGACTGTTCACCTACGTTCCCGACTACTTTTCCACTCGTGAGAATCATTAAAGGGGTAGTGTGATTTTTGGTTTTTCCTTGTTCATCAGCAGCAGTATTCCAGTTGTTCGACTCAGCAAGATCATTCCTTTTCTCGTTGCTTCGATTCTCAATAAGCTCGGGGTGCAAACACCAACATTCAATTTCATCATGTCCTTGTAGTTTACACTCCTTACAATATTTTGGTAGCATGTCATATTGAATTCTCACCCATTCTGTTCGAACACCACTAGTAGCTTCATCATCAATATCCAATCGCACCTTTTTAGGTAGTTCGGCCAACAAATCGACAAGAACTTTTACTCTTGCGCAACTCGGCCTAGTTTTGTTTGTAGTTGCCGCGTCAAGACACACTGGCCTTCCCACAGCTGTAGCCAAAGAAAACAGAGTTTCCTTGACAAAAAAGGTAGGCAGCAATCCAGGAAAAGAAATCCACGCCATCGCCATCGGAGTTTCTTCTCCCGCCTTAAATTTTGCATCGTAGATAAGAGTACGCAATTGGTATTCGTACCCATCTTTGACTTTGATGTAGTACGTACTCTTCGATGTGAAATCGAGAAAGTCTTGCCATAGAGTTAATCTAATTAACACATGACGATCTCTAAAGAATCCGACATTACACTCACCTTTGATGCCACATTGAGTTGGAATTATTCAGCGAATCTCGTGAATCTCCGGAGATCCATATGAAAGTTTGCCAACGACAGTATATTGGAGGCCTTCTATCACGTTCATTCGATCTACTTCTGCCTCTGTGAATGTAATCACTAGTTGGCCATTCAAATACACTGCTCGTCGCAATGGAATGGGTTGAATTGAAGCTGCAACAGTAGCCATCGCTAGAAGATTTAAAGAATTTGGTTTTAAAATCTTAGAGTAATATAGAGGAGCTGGGTTGGAGTTAGTTGTTGTATGTTGTTGTGCAATACCGGGGGAGGGCAGACCAACCGAAAACGATGGCTGGTCACCGGCCATTGTGGCCATTGAAGCCTAAAGCTCCAGCTTGTCCGCGATGAACAGTAACGAAGTCACTGTTCACTGCTACAGTGACAGCGGAAATTTGAGAGAAAAAATTCTAGAGAGTGAATTTTTCCCTACAGTTGCCTACTAAGGGGGAATTACTACACTACCTACAAAGAAAATCTTTTTTTTAGACTTAAATCCCTAAAGAAAAAAAAATTAATTAATTAAACTAATACAACTAAAATAGCATAGAAAGTCACTGAGACAATCTCCTCACCTCACACTTAAAATTGTGTATTGTCCCCAATGCACACCATAACTAATAAGAGGGTAAAAGAAACTCCCTGGTAGGCCAAAGGCCGAAGCACCAGCAGCTCATGGGTTACTCAGACTTCTCCCATGCTTGGTCCTTCGTGCGGGTACCTCACACTTAGTTCTAACCATCTGGTTTGCTGTTGCATCCTTCCAATAGCTTTGCTTTCCACGCTCCTAGAAAATCAAAAATCGACACTACAAAAATAATAAAAATAATAAAAGAAAGCAGTAAAGTTGGGTTGCCTCCCAACAAGCGCTTGATTTAACGTTGCGGCACGACGCGAATCACTTTCTACCTCCACTTTGAACTTATAAATTGGACCCCAAGTTTTGATTCTACTCTATGATCATGCTCCTGGGGTGGTAGAATGAATCTGACTGGCCCAATTAAACAATGTAGTATTCTGCACTTCTTGGCCTTTTGATGAGATGTGTATTCCCGACTTTCTGGCAAGAAGAATTTCAGAATGTAGGCACCTTGTTCCTCATTCCTTGACTCCTCAAGTGGCTCGGATGACTCTATTTCTATATCATCATCCAAACACAATGTGAAAAAATGCTTGGAGTGTGGACCAATGCGCTCAACTACATGAACATTGGGACTTTCTACATCCTCAACACTAATGATACTAGAGTAAACTAAATATGTATCATCAATGTCCTTGCTTGACTCTAGTATCTCTTCTACAATATCGGCATTCTCAAATTCTAGTTTGATTGATTGTTGGTGTTCTACTATGGACCCCTCTATTGGTACCTCAATTTCTGCATCTAATTCACACTCTTCTTAGATACTATTCACGATATTGGCTTGTTGAGCATTAAGATCTTCAACCAGTTGACTCACTTGAACTTTCAAGTTGTGAATAGTTTTCTCTTGCCTTTCTATCTGCAGCTGTCTTTTACTATTTTATTCCACAAGGCACTTTAACATATCATATTGTTCCACAAGGTACTTTTGCATATCCTTGATCTCTTTCAGGTCATCATCCCTGGTTTCTTTGTTCCTATTAACTTCACAAGAAAAAGAAGAACCATCAAAGTAAGGGGTTGGGGGAACATAAGAAATATAAGCACAACCATGAAAGTGACCATCTTGACCACCACACATATCACACACATTCTACACATAAGATTGAATTGGTGCACATAACTCGCTCTCGAAAATATTTTAATAATTTTGCCAAGGGTGTTTTCCTCCACTATATACATAAGGAGGATCAAAAGTAGAATTGCCAACATCAAAACTCACATAATTCAAAGATGTCATGTTTCTAAAATCAACAAGTAAAACAAAAATAACAAAAATCAAATACAAGAAAATAAAATAAAAGTTCAAACTTGCAACCTAGCAATATGTACACCAACATCTATACCGTTAGTTCCCCGGCAACGGTGCCAAAATTTGATCACGCCCAACTATGCCTTATAAAAAGGACTAAGCGGTCGTTGCAAATATAATCCAGTTTACAAGTCCGGAGTCGAATCCCACAGAGAACTAAGGCTTAGCTACAGTTGTTCAATATCGCTAAGAAACACAAGTCTAAATAATTTTCTAATTATAAAGATTATAATATTTATTTTTATCTAATTAACTAACAAATATTAGAAAGCAGTAAAACTATCAATTAACAAGGATAAGCATTGGAGACAAGATTAAAGAGTCTAGAGTTATGATTTCCTCAATTGTCGGAATCCTTTCCGCTACGTTTTCTATAAATTTGCCTAAGTCTTCTCTACTGATCATGAGCACTCTAACTGTCGTAACTCTCTCACGAGTAATTACCACAATTTACTAGATATATTCTCCCAAATTACGCTAGCTGGCATTAAGTACAACTCACTCAGATCGCACCAAGATTTCGTTATCCCTAATCCCACCTTTAAACCTTCCGTATTGATCCCTCATATACGTTTAGGAGTGATGTTGTTCAACAACTACCTAAATATGCACTCTCTCCCGAGTAATACATATTAAATAGGCACAGCTAATTGAGGGCCCTTCAATCAACCACAAGAATAATATAGTTGAACAAATAGAGAAAATACTAGGCAAATTTATATTAACGTAACAAGAAAATTATCCTCCAATAGGTTCCATCAAAACCCTAGATAACAAATTAGCTATTCATAATAGTATGCATAACTACAATACTAGAATTCATAACCAATAATGAAAATAGGAAGAAGGAAGTGAAAAACTCGTAGAAGAATTCTCCGCCTTGCTCCTTGTGTGTTCTTTCCTCCTTAGGTCGAATCTCCGGTCTAATGTCGGTCTCTCTGTCCAATCTCGGTTTGTCTCCGTCTAAAAATGGTGTTTAATGACTATTTATATGTGTAGGGTAAAGACTTAGACGAAATAACCTAATCCAAAATCAAATATGAGACAAAATAGGCTTGAAACCCGGAACATGCGTCGCCGTGCAAAACGCGCGACGCACCTCGCGTCAGGCTGCGCGTCGCGTGCTCAAACGCGAGAAAATTGCTTCGCCTCTCCAGACACTGCTGCTTCGTTTTCAATTTTTGTTGCCTTGCATTTTCTTCAGCTTTCATCCTTATTTCTTGTCTTTCTCTTTCACGTTTTTTGTCTCTTTCTTTTCCTTTCTTTTGAATTTGTTTATTTTGTCTTCTTTTGATTTCTTTTGTCCCCTAATTAAATAATCACAATTTCATTCTTATAGTGTATAAAATACACATAAAATCTCTACTTTGCTCCCAATTTCGTCTTCAACGTACCTACACATAAAATAGATTCAATTAAGCACAAATATAGTATAGTTTAGTATTAAAGCCCCGAAATGTAAGGTAAATAATGTACTAAAATATAGAATTGTAGCCGAACATCAATACTTCCTCATTTAGGTTTCCATGTAAGAATACATTGTTTATATCTAGCTGGAAAATGTCCCAGCCCTTCTTTATTGTTGTACTGACCAATGCTATGACAATAGTCTTCTTCACAACTGGTGAGAAAGTCTCCGTGTAATCTATCCCTGCTTGCTGAGTGTATCACTTAACAACTAGTCTGGCTTTAAACCTTTCAACACTCCCATCTGCTTTATGTTTAACCTTATACACCCACTTACATCCTATTGCCTTTTTTTCTTGCAGGCAGTGGCACAAGATCCTAGGTGTGTGTAATGACCCAACCAGTCATTTTAACTTTTAGAACTCCGTTCCCTAAAATAAAACTTTTCATATATACTTTTAATGATTTATGACTTGCGAGGATGGTTGGTTCGGGATTTGGAAGTGTTTGGGTTGAAACCAGAATACTTGGTTCCTTAAGTTGGCCTTAAAGTGCTAAGTTTGACTTCGGTCAACATTTTGAGAAAACGACCCCGAAATAGAATTTTGACGATTCCAACAGCTCCGTATGGTATTTTTGGACTTAGGAGCATGTTCGGAATTTTATTTGGAAGTCCGTAGTTAAATTAGGCTTGAAATGACTAAAATAGAAATTTAAGTTTGGAAGTTTGACCGAGGACTTGACTTTTTGATATCGGAGTCGGAATCCAGTTTTGAAAATTTGTATAGCTCTGTTATGTCATTTATGACTTGTGTGCAAAATTTGAGGTCAATTGGACTTGAATTGATAGGTTTCGGTACATAATGTAGAAGTTGGAAATCTTAAGTTTCATTAATCTTGAATTGGGAGATGATTCGTGGTTTTAGCGTTGTTTGCTGTGATTTGGGGGTTCAACTAAATTCGTATGATATTTTAGGACTTGTTGGTAAAATTGGTTAAGGTTCCAAGGGGCTCGGGTGAGTTTCGGACGGCTAACGGATCATTTTTGACTTTTAGAACACTGCTGATAACTGCTAGTATTTTTCTTCTGGTATCCTTATACGCGAGCGCGTAAGTATTTGCGATCGCATAGAGTAAGTTAGGCAGAGGTGGATTTTATCTACGTGATCGCGTGAATGGGGTTGCGATCGCGTAGGTTGGATTTAGTTGTACTATGCGAACGTGTGGCTAAGGCTGCGTTCGCGAAGAGTAAACGAAGCTGAAGCTGACCACACGCTTAATGCTTCGCGATCGCGTAGGCTTGTGGAGACTGTGTTTTGCAATCGCGTGGGACTTGATGCAATCGAGTAGGGTTAATGTTTGGGCGGTAAAATTTGTGCTACGCGATCGCATGAGGAAGTTCGCGATCGCGTAGAAGAAATCACTGGGCAGAGAGTTTAAGTTCTGAAAATGGGACTTCGTCCCATTTTCCACTTTTTAACGATTTGGAGCTCGGATTTAGGCGATTTTTGGTAGATTTTCAGTGAAAACAATGGGGTAAGTGTTATTAACTCAATATTAGTTAAATTACCCGAATCCATCACTATTTTTATCATTTAATTGGTGAATTGAGTTGGAAAAGTTTGAAAACCCTCTTGGATAGATTTGAGGGCCGAATTGTTATCGGAATTTAGTGATTTTGGTATGGGCAGGCTCGTGGTTGAGTGGGTGTTCATATTTTGTAACTTTTACCGGATTTCGAGACGTGGGTCCCACGGACGAATTTTTAATTAATTTCAAAATTTTTATTGAAAATATAGTATTTTCTTATAGAATTGATTCCTATAATTTTTAGTGATTGTATTGAATTAGTTTTTGGCTAGATTCGAGCCAGACAGAGTTGGATAATCGTGGAAAAGTCCTTCTAGTGGACTTTGAGACGAGATAAGTCACTTGCCTAATCTTGTGAGGGGAAAATTACCTCATAGGGATTAAATTGAATAATTGTTGATAATTGCGGGGACTACGTACGCACGAGGTGATGAGAGTCCGTGCATAACTACTATTAATGCTAAAGTCCGGGTAGTTTAGGACTCAAAGCATGAATTACTTGTGTAAATTTTATTCCTTGTATAATTAATATTATTTGATATATTTATATATATGTTGTGAATTGTTAGATAAAAATATTAAAGGATGGAAAATTCATATGCTTGATTTTCTGTTTAAATTAATTAATGGTTAAAAGAAATTGTTCTTCCTCCCGAATTTATCTTATAATAAATATACTCTCCTTACGGAGGTACATAAGAAAATGTCCTCCTTTCTTGTGGAGCGGGCCGAACGCCTCGGCAGGATAGATGCATCTATGGATCATGTCGCACGTCCCTCGATAGTGTACACGACACTCTGGATCGGGCCGTACGTCCTCAGCAGAAATCATGCTTAATAATAATAATAATTACACGATACTTTAATAGCTTATTTCATCTTGCGAAGCTAATTGATAAATTGAAAAATCCTTGGAATTTAATGAATTATTATTCTTGCTTGTTAAAGAATTAATTGTTATTCCTGTAATGATATTTAATCGGTAAATTGGAAATTATTTGAATTGAAGGAATTTAATTAATATATTGAGAATTGTTGCATTTGAAGGAATTTGATTATTTCTATTGATTAGATAAATTATTTTTAAATTCTGTAAATCATGTTGATTTAAATATCCTAGTTGTATTTGAATTATTATTATTGACCCATAGTGAGTGTCAAAGTCGGCTATCTCGTCTCTACCACTTCTAGATTAGGCTTGATACTTACCGGGTAGACGTTGTTTACGTACTCATACTACACTTGCTGCACTTTTTGTCCAGGACCTGAGGCAAGTACTAGTGGGAGACCTATCGTCTTATGCCCACGCTATCCATTGGGCATAGTGGTGAGCTGCCTTTCTGAGCCGTTCTATAGCTACTAGTGTCTCTCCTTGTATTTTTCATTCTGTCTATTTTATTTCAGACAGTATTTGAGATTTTGCATAATCTACTAGATGCTCATACACTTATGACACCAGGTCTTGGCACACACAATGGTAGAATTTGGGTTTTATTATTTTTTTGGTTTTAAATTTTGTCAATATATGCTTAATTTATTAAGTTGGCTTGCCTAGCTGTAGTGTTGGACGCCATCACGACCTATAGGTGAAATTGGATCGTGACAACATGGTATCAGAGCACTAGGTTCTCGTAGGTCTCACAAGTTATGAGCAGGCCTAATAGAGTCTTATAGATCGGTACGGAGATGTCTGTACTTATCTTCAAGAGGCTATAGGTTGGTAGGAAATTACCTTTCTTCATATTCCATCGTGCAATTAATGTAGTACTAAATATCCATCTCTTATTCTCTCAAAGATGGTGAGAACATGCTCGAATGAAGTTCCAGACCAGGGAAGAGCTACTCCCTCAGTTGCTAGAGGCCGAGGCAGAGGCCGAGGCCGAGGGAGGGGGCCAGCCCATGGTAGAGGGCGAGGACGTCCCAGGACTGTTCCGGTTATGCCGCTAGTGGGTCCAGCAGAGAACCCTATTGTTGAGGAACAAGATGAGGTGCCTGTGGCAGAGCCAGCTCAGGTGGATTTCACATTTGTACTGGGATTTCAGGATGTCATGGGTCGTATGCTGCGATTCATGGACAATATGATTCAGGCCGGTTTATTTCCGGCAGACCAAGCCACATCTCAGGCGGGCGGGAGAGCACAGACCCCTACCGCGCAGGCTCATGGACAAGCAGCTGCTGTATATCAGACCCAGGGTGCACTACCCGTGGGTGGAGCCCAGCTAGTGGCAGCAGCTACACCTGAGCCCAGGCCAGCTGTAGCCGCCGATCCTCAGAAATTATTGGACAGATGGACTAGACTACATCCTCCTGTCTTTGGGGGTGAGCGACATGAGGATCCACATGACTTCATTGATCGATGCAAGGATAGACTGTACAACATGAGGATATTGGAGTCTCATGGGGTAGACTTTGCTACTTTTCAGCTAGAGGGCAGAGCCCGTAGATAGTGGTAGTCTTATGTTCTTGGCAGACCAATAGATTCTCCTCCCATGACTTGGGACAGGTTCACCCGTATCTTCCTGGACATGTATATTCCATCCTCCCAGAGGGAAGAGTTGTTGTTTCAGTTTGAGCAGCTCCAATAAGGTCAGATGTCAGTGACTGATTATGAGGCGAGGTTTTCTGAATTATCTCGCCATGCACTTATGATACTCCCTACAGAGGTGGAGAGAGTGCAGAGGTTTGTAGCCAGTTTACATACTGGTATTCAGGCCACTATGGCTCGAGAGGTTGAGATGGATACTTCTTATGAGCGAGTTGTGGAGATAGCCCGGAGGATTGAGGGTGTGCGTCAGCGGAGCCGAGAGCAGATTATGAGAGATAAGCGGTTCAGGTAATCTGGAGAGTTCAGAGGTGCTCCGTCTGGGGGCAGAGGTCAGTTCGTGAGGGGGCAGTCCAGCAGACCCCCATTTCCAGCACCACCAGCTCCTCGAGGTGCTCCAGTGCGACCTTACCTCAGTGCTATACCAGAGAGTTCCTACCGCCCTCCAGCTATTCAGGGTCCTCCCAGTGGGTATTCAGTTCCCCAGGGCCAGACACTTAGTTAGTAGCCCATCGCACCGAAGAGTTGTTATGAGTGCGGGGATCCCAGTCACATGCGGAGGTTTTGCCCCAGGCTTCGGGGTAGACCAGTACAATAGGGTCAGCAGCCTATGCTTACCGGACCAGTTGCTCCACCAGTAGTCCGACCACCAAGAGCTGGAGGACAGGTGGGTAGGGGCCATCCTAGAGGTGGAGGTCAGCCAGGCGGAGGCCAGACAATTGGCGCTCCAGCTCGGTTATATGCTTTTCTGGCTAGACTAGATGCAGAGGCCTCAGATGCTGTGATTACAGGTATTATTTCTGTTTTCGGCAAAGATGCCTCAGTATTATTTGATCCATGATCCACGTATTCATATGTGTCATCTCTATTTACTCCATTCCTAGGTATTTCTCGTGAGTCCTTGAGTACTCCTGTTTATGTGTCCACTCCGATAGGCAATTCTGTTATTGTGAACCGGATCTACCGGTCTTGTATTATTACATTATGTGGTTATGAAACTAGAGCAGGTCTCTTATTGCTCGAGATGACCGATTTTGAAATTATTTTGGGTATGGACTGGTTATCTCCATATCATGCTATTCTAGATTGTCATGCCAAGACTGTCACCTTGGCTATTCCATCTTTGCCTAGGCTGGAGTGGAAGGGTTTGACGGTTAGTTCATTTAATCTAGTTATTTCTTTTATAAACGCTCAACACACGGTTGAGAAAGGTTGTTTAGTTTATCTATCTTATGTTCGGGATACCACCGCAGAGAGTCCGGCTATTGATTCAGTGCGTGTAGTTTGGGAGTTCTCTGATGTATTTCCTTCAGATCTTCCAGGTATGCCACCTAATCGTGATATTAATTTTTGTACTGACTTGGCTCCAGATACCCAGCCTATATCTATTCCACCGTATCGCATGGCTCCGAAAGAATTGAAAGAGTTGAAAGAACAACTTGAAGAGTTACTAGCCAAAGGGTTCGTCAGATCGAGTGTATCGCCTTGGGATGCACCAGTATTATTTGTGAAGAAGAAAGATGGCACAATGCGAATGTGTATTGATTATCGCCAATTGAACAAAGTTACTATTAAGAACAAGTACCCGTTGTCACGTATTGATGACCTATTTGACCAGTTGTAGGGTGCTAGGGTGTTCTCTAAGATCGACTTGAGGTCGGGGTATCATCAGTTAAAGATTCGAGATTCAGATGTTCCAAAAACTGCTTTCCATACTAGATATGGTCATTATGAGTTTCTGATAATGTCTTTCGGTTTGACTAATACCCCGACAACATTTATGGATCTGATGAATAGGGTATTCAAGCCATATATTGATTCGTTTGATTGTCTTCATTGATGACATTTTGATCTACTCGCGCAGTAAGGAGGAACATGAGCAGCATATGAGAGTAGTGCTTCAGATATTGCGGGAACAAAAGCTATATGCTAAGTTATCTAAATGTGAGTTCTGGCTTGAGTCTGTAGCATTTTTGGGACATATTCTATCGGGTGATGGTATTAAAGTTGATCCCAAAAAGATTGAGGCAGTTCAGAATTGGCATCGTCCCACTTCGGCGACTGAGATCAGGAGTTTTCTGGGTTTAGCAGGTTATTATCGTCGATTTGTGGAAGGTTTTTCATCTATTGCAGCACCTTTGACCAAATTAACCCAGAAGGGTGTTCAGTTCTGATGGTCCGATGTTTGTGAGTCAAGCTTTCAGAAGCTTAAGACAGCATTGACTACAACACCAGTGTTAGTGTTACCTTCCGGTTCGGGAATGTATACAGTGTATTGCGACGCTTCATGGGTTGGTTTGGGTTATGTATTGATGCAGGAAGGGCGAGTTATTGCATATGCTTCACGTCAATTGAAGCCCCACGAGTAAAATTATCCGGTACATGATTTGGAGTTAGCTGTGATTGTTCACGCCCTTAAGATTTGGAGGCATTATCTTTATGGGGTGTCCTGTGAAGTTTATACTGATCATCACAGTTTGCAGCATTTGTTCAAGCAGAGGGACCTAAATTTGAGGCAGCGCAGATGGCTGGAATTACTAAAAGATTATGATATTACTATCCTATATCATCCAAGTAAAGCAAATGTAGTTGCAGATGCCTTGAGTAGAAAGGCGGAAAGTATGGGTAGTTTGGCTTTCATTTCAGCAGAAGAGAGGCCATTAGCTTTGGATATCCAATCCTTGGCCAACAAACTCGTGCGGCTAGATATTTCAAAGCCTAGCCGAGTTCTTGCATGTGTCATAGCTCAGTCTTCGCTATTTGAGCAGATCAAGGCTCGCTAGTATGATGATCCACACTTAATGGTTCTTCGAGAAATGGTACTACGAGGTGGTGCCAAGGAAGTTACTATTGGCACAGATGGTGTTCTACGACTCAAGGATCATCTGTGTGTTCCTAATGTGGATGAACTGAGGAAAAAGATCCTGGAGGAGGCACACAATTCTCGGTATTCTATTCATACAGGTGTTATGAAGATGTATCGTGACTTGAGGCAGCATTATTGGTGGCGACGAATGAAAAAAGACATAGTTGAGTATGTATCTAGGTATCTAAATTGCCAGCAAGTTAAACATGAGCACCAGAGGCCAGGCGGCCTACTTTAGCAGATGACTATACCATAGTGGAAATGGGAACGAATTACTATAGACTTTGTAGTTGGGTTGCCGCGGACCTTGAGGAAGTTTGATGCAGTTTGGGTGATTGTTGACAGGTTGACCAAGTCGGCACATTTTATTCCTATTGTGACTACGTATACTTCAGAGAGGTTGGCCTAGATTTATATTTAGGAGATAGTTCGGTTGCATGGTGTGCCAATTTCCATCATATCAGATAGAGGCCCTCAGTTTACTTCACATTTCTGGAGAGCAGTACAGAGTGAGTTGGGGACCCGTGTAGAGCTTAGCACAGCCTTTCATCCGCAGATCGATGGACAGTCAGAGAGGACAATTCAGATTTTGGAGGATATGCTCAGGGCATATGTGATTGACTTTGGAGGTCAGTGGGATCGTTTCCTGCCTTTGGCCGAGTTTGCTTATAATAACAGTTACCAATCCAGCATCGAGATGGCTCCATTTGAGGCTTTATATGGTCGGCGATGTCGTTCACCTATCGAATGGTTTGAGCCTGGTGAGGCTAAGTTATATGGTACTGATTTGGTAAAGGATGCCTTGGAAAAGGTAAAGTTGATTCAGGAGCGACTTCGTACAACACAGTCCAGACAAAAGAGTTACGCGGATCAGAAAGCGCATGATTTATCCTTTATGGTAGGTGAAACAATTCTCTTGAAGGTTTCACCGATGAAGGGAATTATGAGATTCGGGAAGAAGGGCAAGTTGAGTCCAAGGTTTATAGGCCCATTTGAGGTATTGAGACGAGTTGAGGAGGTTGCTTATGAGCTTGCATTGCCTCCCAGTCTATCAGGAGTTCATTCGATTTTTCATGTATCTATGCTCCGGAATTATCATGCTGACCTATCACATGTGTTGGACTTCAGCACAGTTCTGCTAGATAAGAGTTTGGGTTATGAAGAAGAGCCATTTGCCATTGTTTATAAACAAGTTCGCCAATTGAGGTCCAAGAGGATTTCTGCAGTAAAGGTCCAGTGAAGGGGCCAACCAGTCGAGGAAGCGACTTGGGAGGCCGAGGTAGACATGCAAAACAGGTATCCACACTTATTCAGCACTCCAGGTACAATTCTAAACTCGTTCGAGGACGAACGTTTGTTTAAGAGGTGGAGAATGTAATGACCCAACCGGTCATTTTAACTTTTAGAACCCCGTTCCCTAAAATAAAACTTTCCGTATATGCTTTTAATGATTTATGACTTGGGGGGATGGTTGGTTCGGGATTTAGAAGTGTTTGGGTTGAAACTGGAACACTTGGTTCCTTAAGTTGGCCTTAAAGTGCTAAGTTTGACTTCGGTCAACATTTTGAGAAAACGCCCCTGGAATAGAATTTTGACAATTCCAACAGCTCTGTATGGTGATTCTGGAATTAGAGCGTGTTCGGAATTTTATTTGGAAGTCCATAGTTAAATTAGGTTTGCAATGGCTAAAATAGGAATTTAAGTTTGAAAGTTTGACCGGGGAGTTGACTTTTTGATATCGGAGTCGGAATATAGTTCTGAATATTTTCATAGCTCTGTTATGTCATTTATGACTTGTGTGCAAAATTTGAGGTCAATCGGACTTGAATTGTTAGGTTTCAGTACGTAATGTAGAAGTTGAAAATCTTAAGTTTCATTAAGCTTGAATTGGAAAATGATTCGTGGTTTTAGCGTTATTTGGTGTGATTTGGGGGTTCAACTAAGTTTGTATGATGTTTTAGGACTTGTTGGTATAATTAGTTAAGGTCCCGAGGGGCTCGGGTGAGTTTCGGACGGCTAACGGATCATTTTTGGCTTTGGGAACACTGCTGATAACTACTGGTATTTTTCTTCAGGTATCCTTATACGCGATCGCGTAAGTTGGTTTGCGATCGTGTAGAGTAATTTAGGCAGAGGTGGATTTGTTCTACGCGATCGCATGAATGGAGCTGTGATCGCGTAGGTTGGATTCAGTTGTGCTATGCGAACGCGTGGCTAAGGCTGCATTCGCGAAGAGTAAACGAAGCTGAAGCTGACCACGCACTTAATGCTTCGCGATCGCGTGAGGAGGCTCGCGATCGCGTAGGCTTGCGGAGACTGTGTTTCGCGATTACGTGGGACTTGATGCGATCACGTAGGGTTAATGTTTGGGCAGTAAAGTTTGTGCTACGCGATCGCGTGAGGAAGTTCGCGATCGCGTAGAAGAAATCACTGGGCAGAGAGTTTAAGTTCTGAAAATGGGACTTCATCCCATTTTCCACTTTTTAACGATTTGGAGCTCGGATTTAGGCGATGTTTGGGAGATTTTCAGTGAAAACAACTGGGTAAGTGTTCTTAACTCAATATTGGTTAAATTACCCGAATCCATCACTATTTTTATCATTTAATTGGTGAATTGAGTTGGAAAAGTTTGAAAACCCTCTTGGATAGATTTGAGGATTTGAGGGCCGAATTGTTATCGGAATTTAGTGATTTTAGTATGGGTAGACTCGTGGTTGAGTGGGTGTTCATATTTCGGAATTTTAATTAATTTCGAAATTTTTATTAAAAATGTAGTATTTTATTATAGAATTGATTCCTATAATTTTTAGTGATATCGAATTATTTTTGGCTAGATTCGAGCCAGACAGAGTTGGATAATCATGGAAAAGGCCTTCTAGTGGACTTTGAGACGAGGTAAGTCTCTTGTCTAATCTTGTGAGGGGGAAATTACCTCATAGGGATTAAATTAAATAATTGTTGATAATTGTAGGGGTTATGTACGCACGAGGTGACGAGAGTCCGTGCGTAGCTATTATTAATGCTAAAGTCCATGTAGTTTAGGACTCAAAGCATGAATTACTTGTATAAATTGTATTTCTTGTTTAATTAATATTATTTGATGTATTTATTTATATGTTGTGAATTGTTAGATAAAAATATTAAAGGATGGAAAATTCATATGCTTGATTTTCTGTTTAAATTAATTAATGGTTAAAAGAAATTATTCTTCCTCCCGAATTTATCTTATAATAAATGTACTCTCCTTCCGGAGGTACATAAGAAAATGTCCTCCTTTCTTGCGGAGCGGGCCGAACGCCTCGGCATGATAGATACATCTATGGATCGCGTCGCACGTCCCTCGACAATGTACACGAAACTCTGGATCGGGCCGTACGTCCTCGGCAGTAATCGTGCTTAATAATTATTATTATTATACGATACTTTAATAGCTTATTTCAGCTTGCGAAGCTAATTGATAAATTTTCCTTGAAATTTAATGAATTATTATTCTTGCTTGTTAAAGAATTAATTGTTATTCATGTAATGATATTTAATTGGTAAATCGAAATTTATTTGAATTGAAGGAATTTAATTAATATATTGAGAATTGTTGCATTTGAAGGAATTTGAGTATTTCCGTTGATTAGATAAATTATTTTTAAATTTTGTAAATCATGTTGATTTAAAAATCCTAGTTGTATTTGAATTATTATTATTGACCCATAGTGAGTGTCAAAGTCGGCCATCTCGTCTCTACCACTTCGAGATTAGGCTTGATACTTTTCGGGTACACATTGTTTACGTACTCATACTACACTTGCTGCACTTTTTGTGCAGGACCTGAGGCAAATACTAGTGGGGGACCTATCGTCTTATACCTACGCTATCCAGGGGCATAGTGGTGAGCTGCCTTTCTGAGCAGTTCTATAGCTACTAGTGTCTCTCCTTGTATTTTTCATTCTGTCTATTTTATTTCAGACAGTATTTGAGGTTTTGTATAGTCTACTAGATGCTCATACACTTGTGACACTAGGTCTTGGCACACACAATGGTAGAATTTGGGTTTTATTATTTTTCTAGTTTTAAATTTTATCAATATATGCTTAATTTATTAAGTTGACTTGCCTAGTTGTAGTGTTGGGCACCATCACGACCTATAGCTGAAATTGGGTCGTGACAATGTGATTGGAATAAAGTGCATCAAACTCTTGATTCATTGCCTTCTGCCAAGCAGGTGTGGCAGTTGCCTCCTCATATGACATGTTCACAATCAAAAGAAAGTTTTTCAACTACTTACTATCATTAGTTAATACATTGAGGGATACATGTTGTAGATGGGGAACACATGTGTTAAAGGAGAAAGAGGGTGAACTGTGGTCATCATTTGGAATGTGTTGTCTATTATCAGTGTTAAGATTACGTACATTGCAAATGTAATCCTTCAAGTAGCTAGGATGTTTATGTGTTCTCTGAGGTATGTTATGAACTAAGGGTGTAGTGTGCTCAAATTGTGTAGAGCTCGGTGAGTCATTCAGAAGAGGTTGTTGCTGGCTATGGGTATGAATGCAAAGTTCAGGGGATATGCTGTATACTCTATTTGAATTTAAGGAGCTCTGGAAATCTTGGTGAGATGGTGAAACGGGTTCATGAATGTAATCATTAGTGTCGTTACCAATTGAAGGTTCAGGTGACATTAATTGATGATGATCCTGATGTGAACCACTACCACTGTTACTGTTATTGGGACTAGTATTTTTAGTATTACTTATACTTGGCCCTATATGAGGAAAAGGAAAGGCTAAATGTTTACACTTAGTCACCAGATCAGTGGGCTTCCCAAGTAGTGCAAATGGAAAAACAGTTTCATCAAACAACACATCTCTTGAAACATGTATCTTTTTTGTGGCAAGACTGAGTACTTTGTATCCTTTTGATCCAAAGGGGTATCCTACAAAAACATGAGGTGTTTACCTTGGTTCAAACTTATCTTTATGAGGTTTCAGATTTGTAGGAAAACACAAGCACCCAAAACTTCTAAGGTGTGAGTAATTTGGTTTCCTCACATATAGTATCTCAAAGGGGCATATGCCTTTAAGAGATGAGGATGGTAATCTATTAATCAAATAAGTGGAAGTTAGAAAGCATTCCTCCCCCCCCCCCTCCCAATATATTATAGGTAATTTTGACTGATACAGCAATGCCCTTGCAGTTTCAAGAAGGTATTTATGCTTTCTTTTGACTATGCCATTCTATTTTGGAGAATATGGGTAGGTTTTCTAGTGTGTGATTCCTTTGGTATGGAAAAACATGGTTGTCTCAGTATTCAAAAATTCTAAACCATTGTCAGTTCTGATTGTCTTTATAGAGGTATTGAATTGGTTTTGGACCATTGCAAAGAAGGCTTTTATAACATGTAAGGCATTGCTTTTACTGGTCAGGAGATGTGTCCGTGTACATCTACTATAGTCATCAACTAAGGTAATGAAGTATTTGTAATTGTCATGGGTTGGTGCACGGTAAGGACCCCTTATGTCTACATGTAGAAGTTCAAATATCTTGGTTGTGGATGTGGTTCTTTCTGGGAAATGATATCTATTTTGTCTGGCCATAGGACATATGGAACATAGAAAAGGTTGTTTGTTTACAAAAGTTATTGGTATAGAACCGATGCCCTTCATTTTGATAAAAAGGTACATGGCTCAGCCTATTATGCCATAAAGAGATCTACAAAATTTTCATCAAAAATACATGCATTGTGCACTGAGTTTGTATCATTACTAGTTGAGACAAAATATTTTTCAATAGGATTCAAAGAAACTTCTACACCTTTATTACTACAAACATGGGAAGGAATGGATGCACTAGGTGCAGAATTACAAGTGTGGTGTGAGAAGTGTATATTATTAATGTTGTGACTATGAGCTGAGATAGGTGTAATAGGTACAGAACTGTGTGTGTGTGATGTAGTGGAGGTTTTAGTGACAGCAGAAGTGGAACTAGAATTATTCTTTCCTGAACTTGAACAATGAAAGTAGAGATTGCCCTTAGCTTTACCAATCTCCAGAGGCCTCCTCACTGAAAGGCCCTGTAGAAGAATGCATGAGAATTTAGTGAATATAATAATGCAATCGAGTTAGACTGTCAATAAATGCACAGAGATCAGATTAAATCTGAAACTGGGCACATATAGGACTCTTTTCAGAGTGAACTGAGGACTGAGAATCACATCTCCAATTAATCTCACTTTTACTTTGTATCCATTTGGTAAAGAGACTAAAAAGGGGTAAACTAGAGTTTTTATGTTACTTAGTGAGGCTTTGTTATAGGTCATATGATTAGTGGCTCCTAAGTCAACAATCCAAGAGTCAGCATTTCCTTTAAAATTTTCATAAGGTTGTTTACTAGGCTCAACAGAAGTGGTACATGCAGCCATACCTGCAAAGTTAACAGCTCCACCAGTCATGTTGATATTTTTTGAGTTGTCTGCGTTGTTTCCATTTTTAAAGCTTTCTAGTATGCTCAGTATTTGTCCATATTATTCCTTGCTCAATTGTTGCATGGCTTGACTATGTTCCTGATAGTTTCCTCCTTCATCTGCAGCATTTATCCCATCACTTGTTGTGTCAAATACATTTGCTGCTAATTTCTTTCTCTTATTGCCATTATTATACTTCGAGTTTTGAGGGTATCCACGAAGTTTGTAACATTTATCCTTGGTGTGCTCTGGCCTTTTGCAAAAATGACAAAATGGTCTAGGTTTGTTTCCCATATAGCCTCTTCCATAACTATTTTTTCTAGAAGCGTTCATGTGCTGGTTGTAGTTTGTTCTAAAATTGTTATTCCCTGGACCATTTACATTCAGGGATGTAGATTCAATCATAAGTTGTTGATTATGTCGCTTGACTTCCCTTTGCTTTTCTTCTTGTATGAGAATAGAGAAGGTTTGTGTAATGCCAGGAAGAGGATTCATCATTAATATGCTTCCTCTCACCACTGTGTATACCTCATTCAGCCCAATTAAAAAATGATTAGTCTTCTATATTGCTTAGCTTTATGCATATTAGTTTTAGCTCCACAAGTACACTAACAACTACATTGTGCATGTGCATTCAATGTATTCAGTTCTTCCCATAACTTCTTTATTTTCGTGTAGTATCCTGTGATGTCCAGAGTTCCTTGACTCAAGTCATTAGTTTCCTTTTGAAGTTGATACAGCTTCGCACCATTCGTTTGATTATATATGTCCTCCAATTCCTGCCATAACTCTTTGGCATCACTCATATATTATAGACTATCCGCTAGATCCTTTAAAAGAGAATATAGGATCCATGAAGTCACCATATCATCACACCGTCCCCATTGATCAAAGGTTGCATGTCTAATTGCTGGTATTTACATTTCCATGTGATGAAATGTAACGACCCGGCCGATCGTTTTGAGTATTAATACTTTCCGGGGTAATTGGTTTGGGTCCGGTGAGGTTTTGGAATGAATTAGAACATTTAGTTCCAAGATTTAAAGCTTAAGTTAAAATAGTGACCGTATATCGACTTATATGTAAACGACCCCGGAATGGAGTTTTGATGATTCCAATAGCTCCGTATGGTGATTTTGGACTCAGGAGCGTGTCCGAAAACTTATTTGGAGGTACGTAGTGAAATTTAGCTTGAAATACCGAAAGTTGAATTTTTGGAAGTTTGACAGGGGAGGGGAGGTGACTTTTGATATCGGGATCATAATCTGATTCTGGAAATTGGAATAGGTCCGTAATGTGAAATGTGACTTGTGTGCAAAATTTAAAGTTAATCCGGATTGATTTGATGTGTTTTGGCACAAGATGTAGAATTTGAAAGTTCAAAGTTCATAGATTTTGATTTGAGGTGCGATTCGTCGTTTTGATGTTGGTTGATGCGATTTGAGGCCTCGAGTAGGTCCGTGTTATGTTATGAAACTTGTTGGTATGTTAGGACAGGGTCTCGAGGGGCTCGAGTGAGTTTCGGATGGTTAACGGATCAAATTCGGACTTAGAAGATATCTGGAAAATTTCTGTCTTCTGGTTTAATCGCACCTACGAGGAATTGGCCACAGGTGCGGTGCCGCAGATGCGGCCATTTTTATGCAGAAGCGGAGCTGGGCTAGCCTGGGTAGGGCGCATGTGCAAAGGATTTAACCGCATCTGCGAGCCCGCAGGTAGGAGCGAGGCTCCGCAGATGCGGAGTTGAGGGAGAGGCAAGTCCGCAAGTGCGAACCTTTTAGCGCAGAAGCACGACCGCAGGTGCGGTCCTTGACATCGCAGAAGCGATTATGGCTGGCCAAGCTATTCTCACAGAAGCGAGATTTTTCCCGCAGAAGCGATGTGACCCTTGTCCGCAGATGCGGAAATCGCTGGGACAGAATCTCAAATTCGAGGGTTCGACATTTTCACCCATTTTCGGATTTTGAAGCTCGGGTTGGGCGATTTTAGAGAGAAAATTTTCCACACAACTTAGGGTAAGTGTTCTTAACTCCATTGTGATTATATTCCATGAATTAATCTTCATTTTTGGTGTAAGATTATTGAATCTTCAAGAGAAATAGAAAGAAATTTCTATAATGTCACATAACGAATTTTTCAAGTTTGAATACCGATTTGGAGTCGGATTTAAGTGAAATTAGTATGGTTGAACTTATAATTAGATGGGTTGTCGTATTTTTGAGTTTTGTTGGATTTCGAGACGTGGCCCCACGGGTGATTTTTGGGGGCGTAATTTCGGATATTGTGGAAAATATTAGCATTTTGATATGGAATTAATTCCTATAAATTGTGTGGATTGAATCAAATTAATTGTGGTAGATTCGAGCCGTTCGGGAGTTGATACGCGCATAATGGGATTTTTAGAGCATTGTTTAGCTTGCTCGACATTGGATTAGGCTTGTTCGAGATAAGAAACTCTTCTAATCTTGGAGTTGAGGGTATGAACCCTAAATATATGTATTTTGTGAATTGTTGGGAGGTGACGCACATGCTAGGTGACGGTCGTGCGGGCGTGCACTATAGAAATTGTGACATAATTATTTATGTGGAACTTTGTAGTTAAATGATCTTGGCATTTTCCATGCGGTTTTATGAATTAAAGAAATTAAGCTGAAAAGCATATTAAAAATCATGTTGAGGTTATGTGCCAGTATTATTGTGACCCACATAGGTCACATTGCTATGAATTATTTGTTTTAAATTAAAACTTCATACTAAGTGATATTCATTTCATTACATATCATATCTCAGTCTCTGTTGTTATTTATGGATACAATATATCATTATTTTTGGGCTATTTTCATGACATTGTGAACCCAAGAGACTGGAGAGATTGATGACCGAGGGAGGCCGTGGGCCTGATTATGAGGATTATTATATGGATCGGGGCTGCCCGCCTGCAGCATGCTTTATATACTTTATGATTATAGCACGTGAGTTGTCTATGCAGCACGTGAGTTGTCCGTACAGATTATAGCGCTTGGGCTGAAGGAACCCCTCCGGAGTCTGTACACACCACCAGTGAGCGCAGGTACCTACTGAGTGCGAGTGCCGAGTGCCGAGTGCTGGGTGTCGAGTGCTGAGTGACTGGTAGGCATGAGTGATTGTGAGGTATGCCCGAGTGGCATGAGTTATTGTGAGGTATGCCCGAGTGGCATGAGTGACTGTGAGGTATGCCCGAGTGGCATGAGTCACTGTGAGGTATGCCCGAGAGGTATGAGTGAATGTGAGGTTTGCCCGAGGGGCTGTATATGAGTGATGTTCTGCCCGAGGGAGCTGTTTATGATTTTATCACCGAGTTGCATCGCATTGGCATGCACACATGACATATAAGCATAGAGATGTATTTTCCTCATGTTGTACAACATCACATCATTCATGATTTCTCAAACATTTTGACAGATGGTCATAGTGATGCATTTGTTTTACACGGGTTATCCGGAAGGAAAATGAAACATGTTATTTATTATTGAAAAAATTTTGGGAGAAATTTATTGTTTTCAAACTATTCATATTTTTGGCAACTATTATTTTTTTTTGAAATCATGATTTGGCTGAGCATTTTATCTTTGAGTTACTTCTGATATTATTTGCTTTATATTGTTATGGACTGTTGTGGACTATTGGTTGTGGACCCGACCTTGGTGGAAGCTCGTCACTACTTTCAAACTATGGCTAGGTTTGTTACTTACTCTGTACATGGGGTCGATTATACTGATACTATACTTCTGCACATTGCGTGTACATGTTGGCTGCTGTTGTTGCTGTGCTCGATGGTTGCGGGACTTGAAGATGTACCTGCATTCCTGTTGTAGCCGCCCCTTGTTTAGGGTAGCCTTAGATTTATAAAAGCTCTGTTTATGTATTATTCAAACAGACTATGTATTTATTTCATTTCTGCTTTGTATACTCTATTCCTAGAAGCTCATGATTAGTACTGCTAGTTCTTGTGGATTGTATAAGATTAAGACCTTTATTTACTTAAATTGCTTTAATGATTATTAATGAAATTGGATAGTTAGTAATTGGCTTACCTAACGGGTTGGGTTAGATGCCATCACGACTAGTTTGATTTTGGGTCGTGACAAGGTGGTATCAGAGCTCTAGGTTCATAGGTTCTATAAGTCATGAGAAAGTGTCTAGTAGAGTCTTACGGATCGGTATGATGACGTCCATACTTATCTTCGAGAGGCTACAGGGCATTTAGGATATATACTTCCCTTCTTTCTTTCCTTATCGTGCGAGATTGATTCAGCTTGGGACATAAACTCTTTGAATTCCTTCCACGTATTCGTATGCGTACATGAGCGCTCAGTATCAGCTGTGCATCGCCGGCTTGTGATTCTATGAACGAGATTGAAGATGTGTATTATGTGTTTTGGTGATAGGCCAGTCTGGAGGACTTGAGGCCATGGTTAGACCGTAGCTTGAGCTCGGTAGCTTCAGTTGTAACTCGTACAATTGGACTTATATATCCGGTAATGACCCTATAGTGGAATTTGTGGCTCGATGAGCGGTGGAATGGGTATGATATAACCGCAGGATGTGTTAAGATGATTGAAATATGACGAGAAGTGTTTCCTTGAAATGTAAAGGAAAGGCCATTGGGTGCTTGATTTTCGATTTGATGTGACGAATAGTCTCGAGTAATGAATTTTTTGAAGGATCTTTCACATTGTTAAATTTTGGGACAGACCAAACTCTCATGTATGGTTAATGAGTTTGGACTCAGATAGACTAAGTGATTTCATAGTAATTGTGACTGCGTAAGGGTATAACAAGATACCAGTTTGAGGCTAAGCTGGTGGGTTATCCCCGCGGAATAATCTACGTAGGTGTATTCCTTATGATGTGAGTAGAGAGTTTCTTTTCTGCCGACGGGGTGCATGGGTGGAGATTTGAATCTTAATCTGGTTGAGAAAATTGACTTGTCTGTTAAGAGGATGAACATGAGCTTAGCGGATGATTTGGGGTAATTTTATGGTTGGTGTTGTATGGGCTTGAGAAGAATTTTTGTTTCACCAACTACGGTATTATGACAGTAATAGAGTATAGGTATGGTGGATTATGGAGTGTTTTAATCTATGGCTTTGAGCCAAGTGGGGGAGTCTAGTATTGACAATTTAATTTCATGCCTAGGTGTTAAATTTTAATTTTGGTCTGAGGCATACTTGTGAGTTGGTTATGACTTG
The DNA here is from genome assembly GCF_000715075.1 of Nicotiana tabacum. Lineage (NCBI taxonomy): Eukaryota > Viridiplantae > Streptophyta > Magnoliopsida > Solanales > Solanaceae > Nicotiana > Nicotiana tabacum. The sequence goes on from NC_134103.1 coordinate 72,089,595, forward strand.
CAAAAGTTGAGATCGAGGATGACTCGAATAAGGAAATTCCTGGTTAAGGATTATATTGCACGTATGAGTATATGAAATTCGTGGGATGAGTGAGTTATTTGTCATTAGTGAATGATGTAGTGCGCACGGATTATGAATTTGATAGGTAGTGTTAAAGTAGAACTTCTTGGAGTTTTGTGGTGCTAATGGGGCACGTGTCTTTTAGCCCATTTGGGCAGTGCATTTAGAATTGAGCAAAGTGGGTGACTCCCGAGAAATTTCCAGTGGGTTTGAAAATTATATATAGCAATTGAGAATGTTTCCGGACCTGTGTATGGATAAAATCTGATAATTTTCGTTTGATGGTGTCTGGACTTGCAGAAATTCTATATGACTATGGATTCTATATTTTTTTATAAGGAAGGTAAGAAGAACAATTTCAAATTCACCTAAGGTATTTTCAGAGTGAGTGTTATAGTTGTGGTAATTTTTGAAGGTGCTTAAGAAGAATACAGTTGCTTATGGGTCGTAGGGCATTGTGGTTCTATGCTAGGTTTGTGGGGTGAGATGGGGCTAAAGATTGTGGCATTTTAGCAAGGAGAAGTATTAATCTGAAGACATATTAGGAAGAAACTCGGAGAAAATAAGACCAAACGAGTAGTAGGTTGGATCAGTATGGTAATGGATATGATCGGTTCTTTGGGTGCTTATGATGTGGGGATTTTCTACAGGTGCTTTGTGGCAATACACCTGGGCTTGGCGACCTGCGTGACTTGGTTGATTTAGAGAGATTCAACTCTGATGGCATGATTATGTGCAAATGGATTTCAAAGCATTATCGAGGTTTTCTACCACAGTTTGAGATGGGTATTTTCCTACCGACCTAAAGAGCATGTTGAGTATTGTGATTTTATACCGGATGGGATCAAATGTAAGGCTTTTGACTAATCAAATATGTATTTTACTTGTGACTCAGAATGATTATGAGGTTCTTGTATTTTTCAAATGATGGCATGATAAATGCGGTGTGTTGTGTGGGATTAAGGTTGGCATGTGCAAGGTCATAGTTTAGCTTTGAAAGGGAGGTCATAAATTCTTAGAGGGCATAAACAGTTTTTGATGTTTACATGAATGCTATAACTATTTGGTATTGCGTGAGTAGAGTGTATATTTCAGAAGGCGCACTATGTTTTGAATTATGGATACCTCATAGGTATTGCGGCATTTTCCTGGTTGATCGATTGCTGATATTCAAATTTTTTCAAGTGGCACAGAAGAACTTTTAAAGTATTTCTCGTGGGATGATCGTATATGAAAGAGGTGTTAGGCATTCGGGCGGTGGAGATGGAATCAAATATGGTGATTCACGTGTTCTATGGATTTGGAGATTGGGAGTTCTCAGGAGTAGATTATTTCATGGTTGTGGACTGTGAAATTGTGGCCAGAGCTAGCCAGATGATAAAATGTGTTATGATTCAGTCATTATGGATTTTCGGAGGGATTTTTAATCTATTTGTGGGTAACTCGAGTTGATTTGGGGGTCCATAGGTAGGCCCAATTAAGATGTGTATTCTACACGGATCCGGAATGGTTGGCTCCATACTGCTATTATTGAGGGAAGTGTCATTCAGTTGATGTTGAATGTATTCGTGTTCTGAAATGTTCTGTGAGTTACTCATTTATGCTACGAGGAGTTGTGATTCATTAGTTATGTGCACGGATGGTGCGGTTCTATTTGAGCCTTATAGCGAAATTTGAGCGTGATGAGTATTTGGGTATTGCATGATCGATTGCGTAATGGTTATGTTCTTTCAGGTTTTGTGTGGCATTTTTGTCATTTGCCTTTCTGTGGTTATTGATTTTGAGCGGGGTGGCTCGAGGTATATATTATGGACCAGCGTTTGGATGGGGTCACGCACTGCAGCAGAGCTATGTTAAGGTATGAACCTTGTGTTAGGATCGGGTGATGGTTCTATGGTGTGTGATGAATTTTCAGCATTTCGTTGTGGAGGTACTTGTTAATCTGGCGGGGCTGTTCTCTCATTTGAGTCATTTTTTTCCATGACTGAGTACATTTGAATTGTTGCGTATTGGTGCACGGATGGCACGGGTTGTGGCTCTAAGTTATATTGGTGCGGCATGTCTGTGGAATAGTTATGTTTAGTAATGTAAGGTCATTGGACCTAGAATGGTTACTATCATGTTTGATTACGGTATGTTCGAAGGATCATATTGAAAGTCGGCTCAGAAATCGATTATGATTCTGGTTGTGGCGAGAGAGCTCCGGGACTTGTTGATCTGGTAACTGGTCATGAAATTTTGCGTGTCTCTTTTATTATCAACAGTGTATGAAGGTTTTGGGATGAGGTTTGGTTCGATATGGGTTTAATACCAGTATTTGGTTGGTTTTGGAGTAGTCACTGTGGTCAGGAATGGTACTACGAGCATGCGCGTTGTGTAATATGTTAGGTGATTATGTTCATGGTTATGATTATGTCTTGATACAGCTTGTTCAAACTGATACAGTGTGTAAATGTAAGATTTGTGTCTTGAAAGAAATTCTAAAGTTTGGAAATTAAATTCCAAGGTTTAATGGGATAAAGTTAAATCAATGATTTCAGTTGTATTGTGTTGTCAAGCTTATATGGAATAGGGTGATGTGGGTTCACCCCCGAGTACGTGTGTGGTGAGATAAAACAGTGATTTGATGGCATAGAAACAACTCTTGGAACATTCGAGGACCAACGTATGTTTAAGTGGGGAAGAATGTAACGACTCGGCCGGTCGTTTTGAGTATTACAACCCCGTTTCTCCATTTTCTGCTCAAATTATACTTTGCAGTTGTTGTGTGACTTGCCAGGGTAATTGGTTCGGGTCCGGTGAGGTTTTGGAATGAATTGGAATACTTAGTTTCAAGGTTTAAAGCTTAAGTTAAAATAGTGACCGGATGTCGACTTATGTGTACACGACGCCGGAATGGAGTTTGGATAATTCTAATAGCTCTGTATGGTGATTTTAGACTCAGGAGCGTGTCCGAAAAATTATTTGGAGGTCCGTAGTGGAATTTAGCTTGAAATGTCAAAAGTTGAATTTTTGAAAGTTTGACCGGGAGGTTGACTTTTGATATCGGGGTCAGAATCAGATTCTGGAAATTGGAATAGGTTCGTAATGTGAAATGTGACTTGTGTGAAAAATTTGAAGTCATTCCGAATTGATTTGATGTGTTTTGGCACAAGACGTAGAATTTGAAAGTTCAAAGTTCATAGATTTTGATTTGAGGTGCGATTCATCGTTTTGATGTTGGTTGATACTATTTGAGGCCTCGATTAGGTCCGTGTTATGTTATGGATCTTGTTGGTACGTTCGGATGCGGTCTCGAGGGGCTCGGGTGAGTTTTTGATGGTTAACGGATCAAATTCGGACTTAGAAGAAATCTGGAAAATTTCTGTCTTCTGGTGTTATCGCACCAGCGAGGAATTGGCCGCAGGTGCGGTGCCGCAGGTGTGTCCATTTTTATGCAGAAGCAGAGCTGGGCTATCCTAGGCAGGGCGCAGCTGCAAAGGAGTTAACCGTATCTGCGAGCCCGCAAGTGTGACCGAGGTTCCGCAGATGCAGAGTTGAGGGAGAGGCAAGTCTGCAGGTGCGAACCTTTTAGCGCAGAAGCGCGACCGCAGGTGCGGTCCTTGGCATTGCATAAGCGATTATGGCTGGCCAAGCTGTTCTCGCAGAAGCGAGATTTTTCCCGCAGAAGCGATGCGACCCCTTTCCGCAGATGCGGAAATCGCTGGGACAGAACCTTAAATTTGAGGGTTCGACATTTTCACCCATTTTCGGATTTTGGAGCTCGGGTTGAGCGATTTTGGAGAGAAACTTTTCCACACAACTTGGGGTAAGTGTTCTTAAATCCCTTGTGATTATATTCCATGAATTAATCTTCATTTTTGGTGTATGATTATTGAATCTTCAAGAGAAATAGAAGGAAATTTCTATAATATCACAAAACGAATTTTTCAAGTTTGAATACCGATTTGGAGTCTGATTTGAGTGAAATTAGTATGGTTGAACTTATAATTGGATGGGTTGTCGTATTTTGTTAGTTTCGTTGGATTTCGAGATGTTGGCCCCACGGGTATTTTTGGGGGCGTAATTTCGGATTTTGTGGAAAATATTAGCATTTTGATATAGAATTAATTCCTATAAATTTTGTGGACTGAATCAAATTAATTGTGGTAGATTCGAGCCATTTGGGAGTTGATACGCGCATTATGGATTTCTGGAGCATTGTTTAGCTTGCTCGATATTGGATTCGGCTTGTTCGAGGTAAGTAACTCTTCTAATCTTGGAGCTGAGGGTATGAACCCTGAATATATGTATTTCGTGAATTGTTGGGAGGTGACGCACATGCTAGGTGACGGGCGTGTAGGCGTGCACTTTAGAAATTGTGACATAATTGTTTCTGTGAAACTTTGTAGTTAAATGACCTTGGCATTTTCCATGCGGTTTTATGAGTTAAAGAAATTGAGCTAAAAAGCATATTAAAAATCATGTTGTAGTTATGTGCCAGTATTATTGGGACCCACAGAGGTCATATTGTTGTGAATTATTTGTTTTAAATTAAAAATTCATACTCAGTCATATTCATTTCATTGCATATCATATCTCACTCTCTGTTGTTATTTATTGATACAACATATCATCATTTTTGGGCTATTTTCATGACATTGTGAGCCCGAGAGACTGGAGAGATTGATGACCGAGTAAGGCCGAGGGCCTGATTGTCAGGATTATTATGTGGATCGGGGCTGCCCGCCTGCAGCATGCTTTATATACTTTATGATTATAGGACGTGAGTTGTCCGTGCAGATTATAGCGCTTGGGCTGAAAGAGCCTCTCCGGAATCTGTACACACCCCCAGTGAGCGCAGGTACCTACTGAGTGTGAGTGCTGAGTGCCGGGTGTTGAGTGCCGAGTGCTGAGTGACTGGGAGGCATGAGTGATTGTGAGGTATGCCCGAGTGGCATGAGTGATTGTGAGGTATGCCTGAGTGGCATGAGTGACTGTGAGGTATGCCCGAGTGGCATGAGTGACTGTGAGGTATGCCCGAGAGGCATGAATGACTATGAGGTTTGACGGAGGGGTTGTATATGAGTGATGTTCTGCCCGAGGGGATTGTTTATGATTTTATCACTAAGTTGCATTGCATTGGCATGCACACATGACATATAGGCATAGAGATGTATTTTCCTCATGTTGTACAATATCACATCATTCATGATTTCTCACACATTTTGACAGATGGGCATAGTGATGCATTTGTTTTACACGGGTTATCCGGAAGGAAAATAAAACATGTTAATTATAATTGAAATGATTTTGGGTGAAATTTATTGTTTTCAAACTATTCATATTTTTGGCAACTTCAGCAAACGATTTAGGATTTCACTGATGTATTTGAAAGGAAGAACTATTATTATTTTTTTGAAATCATGATTTTGCTGAGCATTTTATCTCTAAGTTACTTCTGATATTATTTGCTTTATATTGTTATGGACTGTTGTGGACTATTGGTTGTGGACCCGACCTTGGTGGAAGCTCGCCTCTACTTTCAAACTACGGCTAGGTTTGTTACTTACTCAGTACATGGGGTTGTTTGTACTGATACTACACTTTTTCACATTGCGTGCAGCTATTGGCTGTTGTTGTTGCTGTGCTCGATGGTTGCGGGACTTGAAGATGTACCTGCATTTCTGTTGTAGTTGCCTCGTGTTCAGGGTAGCCTTAGATTTATAAAAGCTCTGTTTATGTATTATTCAAACAGACTATGTATTTATTTCATTTCTGCTTTGTATACTCTATTCCTAGAAGCTCATGATTAGTACTGCTAGTTCTTGTGGATTGTATAAGATTAAGACCTTTATTTACTTAAATTGCTTTAATGATTATTAATGAAATTGGATAGTTAGTAATTGGCTTACCTAACGGGTTGGGTTAGATGCCATCACGACTAGTTTGATTTTGGGTCGTGACAAGGTGGTATCAGAGCTCTAGGTTCATAGGTTCTATAAGTCATGAGAAAGTGTCTAGTAGAGTCTTACGGATCGGTATGATGACGTCCATACTTATCTTCGAGAGGCTACAGGGCATTTAGGATATATACTTCCCTTCTTTCTTTCCTTATCGTGCAAGATTGATTCAGCTTGGGACATAAACTCTTTGAATTCCTTCCACGTATTTGTATGCGCACATGAGCGCTCAGTATCAGTTGTGCATCGCCGGCTTGTGATTCTATGAACGAGATTCGAGATGTGTATTATATGTTGTGGTGATGGGCTAGTCTGGAGGACTTGAGGCCATGGTTAGACTGTAGCTTGAGCTCGGTAGCTTCAGTTGTAACTCGTACAATTGGACTTATATGTCTGGTAATGACCCTACAGTGAAATTTGTGGCTCGATGAGCGGTGGAATGGCGATGTGATGGGTATGATGTAACCGTGGGATGTGTTAAGACGATTGGAATATGACGAGAAGTGTTTCCTTGAAATGTAAAGGAAAGGCCATTGGGTGCTTGATTTTCGATTTGATGTGACAAACAGTCTCGAGTAATGAATATTTTGAAGGATCTTTCACATTGTTAAATTTTGGGACAGACCAAACTCGCATGTCTAGTTAATGAGTTTGGACTCAGATAGACTAAGTGATGGCATAGTAATTGTGATTGCCAAAGGGTATAACAAGATACCAGTTTGAGGCTAAGCAGGTGGGTTATCCCCTGCGGAGTAATCTATGTAGGTGCATTCCTTATGATGTGAGTAGAGAGTTTCTTTTCTGACGACGGGGTGTATAGGTGGAGATTTGAATCTGAATCTGGTTGAGAAAGTTGACTTGTGTGCTAAGAGGATGAATACGAGCTTAGCGAATGATTTGGGGTAATTTTATGGTTGGCGTTGTATGGGCTTGAGAAGAATTTTTGTTGCACCGACTACGGTATTATGACAGTAATAGAGTATGGGTATGGTGGATTATGGAGTGTTTTAATCTATGGCTTTGAGCCAAGTGGGGGAGTCTGCTATTGATAATTTAATTTCATGGTTAGGTGTTAAATTTTAATTTTGGTCTGAGGCATACTTGTGGGTTGGTTATGACTTGCAGAAGTTGAGATCGAGGATGACTCGAATAAGGAAATTCCTGATTAAGGATTATAGTGCACGTATGAGTATATGAAATTCATGGGATGAGTGAGTTGTTATTATTGGCGAATGATGTAGTGCGCACGGAGTATGAATTTGATAGGTAGTGTTAAAGTAGAGTTACTTCTTGAAGTGTTGTGGTGCTAATGGGGAACGTGTCTTTTGGCCCATTTGGGCGGTGCAATTATATTTGAGCAAAGTGGGTGACTCCCGAGAAAATTCCAGTGGGTTTGAGAATTATATATAGCAATTGAGAATGTTTCCGGACCTGTGTATGGATAAAATCCGAGATTTGCGTTTGATGGTGCCTGGACTTGCAGAAATTCTATATGACTATGGATTCTACATTTTTGTATAAGGAAGGTAAGAAGAACAATTTCAAATTCACATAAGGTATTCTCAGAGTGAGTGTTATAGTTGTGATAATTTTTGAAGGTGCTTAAGAAGAATACAGTTATTTATGGGTTGTAGGGCATTGTGGTTCTATGCTAGGTTTGTGGGGTGAGCTGTGGCTAAAGATTGTGGCATTTTAGCAAGGAGAAGTATTAATCTAAAGACATATTCAGAAGAAACTCGGAGAAAATAAGACCAAACGAGTAGTAGGTTGGATCAGTATGGTAATGGATATGATCGGTTCTTTGGGTGCTTATGATGTAGGGGTTTTCTACAGGTGCTTTTTGGCAATACACCTGGGCTTGGCGACCTGCCTTACTTGGTTGATTTAGAGAGATTCAACTCTGATGGCCTGATTATGTGCAAATGGATTCCAAAGCATTCTCGAGGTTTTCTACCACGGTTTGAGATGGGTATTTTCCTACAGGCCTGAGGAGCATGTTGAGTATTGTGATTTTATACTGGATGGAATCAAATGTAAGGTTTCTGGCTGATCAGATATGTATTTTACTTGTGACTCAGAATGATTTTGAGGTTCTTGTATTTTTCAAATAATAGATGCGGTGTGTTGTGTGGGATTAAGGTTGGCGTGTGCAAGGTCATGGTTTAGCTTTGAAAGGGAGGTCATAAATTCTTAGAGGGCATGAACAGTTTTCGATGTTTAGATGAATGCTATAACTATTTGGTATTGCGTGAGTAGAGTGTACATTTCAGAAGGCGCACTATGTTTTGAATTATGGATACCTCATAGGTATTGCGGCATTTTCCTGGTTGATCGACTGCTGATATTCAAATTTTGCCAAGTGGCACGGAAGAACTTTTAAAGTATTTCTCATGGGATGACCGTGTATGAAAGAGGTGTTAGGTATTCGGGGGTGAAGATGGAATCAAATATGGTGGTTTGCGTGTTCTATGGATTTGGAGATTGGGAGCTCTCAGGAGCAGATTATTTCATGGTTGTGGACTGTGAAGTTGCGGCCGGAGCTATCCAGATGATAAAATGTATTATGATTCAGTCATTATGGATTTTCGGAGGGATTTTTATCTATTTGTGGGTAACCCGAGTTTATTTGAGGGTCCATAGGTAGGCCCAATTAAGATGTGTATTCTACACGGATTCGGAATGGTTGGCTCCATACTGCTATTATTGAGGGATGTGTCATTCAGTTGATGTTGAACTTATTCGTGTTCTGAAATGATCTGTGAGTTACTTCTTTATGCTACGAGGAGTTGTGATTCATTGGTTATGTGCATAGATGGTGCGGTTCTATTTGAGCCTTATAGCGAAATTTGAGCGTGATGAGAATTTGGGTATTGCATGATCGATTGCGTAATGGTTATGTTCTTTCAGGTTTTGTGTGGAATTTTTGTCATTTGCCTCTCTGTGGTTATTGATTTTGAGCGGGGTGGCTCGAGATATATATTATGGACCAGCGTTTGGATGGGGTCACGCACTGCAGCGGAGTAATGTTAAGGTATGAACCTTGTGTTAGGATCGGGTGATGGTTCTATGGTGTGTGATCAATTTTCAGTATTTCGTTGTGGCGGTACTTGTTAATCTGGCGGAGCAATTCTCTCATTTGAGCCATTTTTTCCATGATTGAGTACATTTGAATTGTTGCGTATTAGTGCACGGATGACACTGGTTGTGGCTCTAAGTTATATTGGTGCGAAATGTCTGTAGAATAGTTGTGTTTAGTAATATAAGGTCATTGGACCTAGAATGGGTATTATCAGGTTTGATTACGGTATGTTCGGAAGGATCATATTGAAAGTCGACTTAGAAAACGATTATGGTTCTGGTTGAGGAGAGAGAGCTCCGTCACTTGTTGATCTGGTAAGTGGACATGAAATTTCGCGTGTTTCTTTTATTATCAACAGTGTACGAAGGTTTTGGGATGAGGTTTGGTTCGATATGGGTTTAATACTAGTATTTGGTTGGTTTTAGAGTAGTCACTGTGGTCAGGAATGGTGCTACGAGCATGCGAGTTATGTAATATGTTAAGTGATTATGTCTGTGGTTATGGTTATGGCTTGATACAACTTGTTCAAACTCATACAATATGTAAATGTAAGATTTGTGTCTTGAAAGAAATTCTAAAGATTGGAAATTAAATTTCAAGGTTTATGGGCTAAAGTTAAATCAATGATTTCAGTTGTATTATGTTGTCAAGCTTATATGGAATAGGGTGACGTGGGTTCACCCCCGGGTACGTGTGTGGTGAGATGAAACAGTGATTTGATGGCTTGTCTTGGCACATTCGAGGACGAACGTATGTTTAAGTTGGGGAGAATGTAATGACCCGGCCGGTCGTTTTGAGTAATACAATCCCGGTTCCCCATTTTCTGCTCAAATTATACTTTACAGTTGTTGTGTGACTTGTCGGGGTAATTGTTCGGGTCCGGTGAGGTTTTGGAATGAATTGGAATACTTAGTTTCAAGGTTTAAAGCTTAAGTTAAAATAGTGACCGAATGTCGACTTATGTGTAAACGGTCCCGGAATGGAGTTTTGATGATTCCAATAGCTTCGTATGGTGATTTTGGACTCAAGAGCATGTCCAAAAATTTATTTGGAGGTCCGTAGTGGAATTTAGCTTGAAATACCGAAAGTTGAATGTTTGGAAGTTTGACCGGGGGGTGACTTTTGATATCAGGGTCGGAATCTGATTCTGGAAATTAGAATAGGTCCGTAATGTGAAATGTGACTTGTGTGCAAAATTTGAAGTCATTCCGGATTGATTTGATATGTTTTGGCACAAGACGTAGAATTTGAAAGTTCAAAGTTCATAGATTTTGATTTGAGGTGCGATTTATCGTTTTGATGTTGGTTTATACGATTTGAGGCCTTGAGTAGGTCCGTGTTATGTTATGGAACTTGTTGGTATGTTCGGACGGGGTCTCGAGGGGCTCGGGTGAGTTTCGGATGGTTAACGGATCAAATTCGAACTTAGAAGAAATCTGGAAAATTTCTGTCTTCTGGTGTGATCGCACCTGGGAGGAATTGGCCGCAGGTGCGGTGCCGCAGATGTGGCCATATTTACGCAGAAGCGGAGCTTGGCTAGCCTGGGCAGGGCACAGCTGCGAAGGCGTTAACCGCATCTGCGAGCCCGCAGGTGCGAGCGAGGCTCCGCAGATGTGGAGTTGAGGGAGAGGCAAGTCCGTAGGTGCGAATCTTTTAGCGCAGAAGCGCGACCGCAGATGCGGTCCTTGGCATCGCAGAAGCGATTATGGCTTGCCAAGCTGTTCTCGCAGAAGCAAGATTTTTCCCGCAGAAGCGATGCGACCCCTTGTCCGCAGATGCGGAAATCGCTGGGACAGAACCTTAAATTCGAAGGTTCGACATTTTCACCCATTTTCGGATTTTGGAGAGGGTTGGGCGATTTTGGAGAGGAAATTTTTCACACAACTTGGGATAAGTGTTCTTAACTCCCTTGTGATTATATTCCATGAATTAATCATCATTTTTGGTATAAGATTATTGAATCTTCAAAAGAAATAGAAGGAAATTTCTATGATATCACAAAACGAATTTTTCAAGTTTGAATACCGATTTGGAGTCGGATTTGAGTGAAATTAGTATGGTTGAACTTGTAATTGGATGGGTTGTCGTATTTTGTGAGTTTCGTCGGATTTCGAGACGTGGGCCCCACGGGTAATTTTTGGGGGCGTAATTTCGGATTTTGTGGAAAACATTAGCATTTTGATATGGAATTAATTCCTATAAATTGTGTGGATTGAATCAAATTAATTGTGGTAGATTCGAGCCGTTCGGGAATTGATACGCGCATAATGGGATTTCTGGAGCATTGTTTAGCTTGCTCGACATTGGATTCGGCTTGTTCGAGGTAAGTAACTCTTCTAATCTTAGAGTTGAGAGTATGAACACTGAATATATGTATTTCGTGAATTGTTGGGAGGTGACGCACATTCTAGGTGACGGGCATGTGGGCGTGCACTATAAAAATTGTGACATAATTATTTCTGTGGAACTTTATAGTTAAATGACCTTGGCATTTTCCATGCGGTTTTATGAGTTAAAGAAATTGAGTTGTAAAGCATATTAAAAATCATGTTGAGGCTATGCGCCAGTATTATTGGGACTCACATAGGTCATATTGCTGTGAATTATTTGTTTTAAATTAAAAATTCATACTCAGTCATATTTATTTCATTGCATATCATATCTCAGTCTCTGTTGTTATTTATTGATACAATATATCATCATTTTTGGGCTATTTTCATGACATTGTGAGCCCGAGAGACTGAAGAGATTGATGACTGAGTGAGGCCGAGGGCCTGATTGTGAGGATTATTATGTGGATCGGGGCTGCCCGCCTGCAGCATGCTTTATATACTTTATGATTATAGGACGTGAGTTGTCCGTGCAGATTATAGCGCTTGGGCTGAAAGAGCCTCTCCGGAATCTGTACACACCCCCAGTGAGCGCAGGTACCTACTGAGTGTGAGTGCTGAGTGCCGGGTGTTGAGTGCCGAGTGCTGAGTGACTGGGAGGCATGAGTGATTATGAGGTATGCCCAAGTGGCATGAGTGATTGTAAGGTATGCCCGAGTGGCATGAGTGACTGTGAGGTATGCTCGAGTGGCATGAGTGACTGTGAGGTATGCCCGAGAGGCATGAGTGACTGTGATGTTTGCCCGAGGGGCTGTATATGAGTGATGTTCTGTCCGAGGGGGCTATTTATGATTTTATCACTGAGTTGCATCGCATTGGCATGCACACATGACATATAGGCATAGAGATGTATTTTTCTCATGTTGTACAATATCACACCATTCTTGATTTCTCATACATTTTGATAGATGGGCATAGTGATGCATTTGTTTTACACGGGTTATCCGGAAGGAAAATAAAACATGTTATTTATTATTGAATAGATTTTGGGGTTTTCAAACTATGCATATTTTTGGCAACTTCGGCAAACGATTTGGGTTTTCACTAATGTATTTGAAAGGAAGAACTATTATTTTTTTTTGAAATCATGATTTGGCTGAGCATTTTATCTCTGAGTTACTTCTGATATTATTTGCTTTATATTGTTATGGACTGTTGTGAACTATTGGTTGTGGACCCGACCTTGGTGGAAGCTCACCTCTACTTTCAAACTACGGCTAGGTTTGTTACTTACTCAGTACATGGGGTCGATTGTACTGATACTACACATCTGCACATTGTGTGCAGATGTTGGCTATTGTTGTTGTTGTGCTCGATGGTTGCGGGACTTGAAGATGTACCTGCATTTCTGTTGTAGCTGCCTCTTGGATCGTGACATGAAACCAACCTTATTCTTCACTGAGAGGGCTCTAAGTACACCTCTCCTCCAAGATTTGTCTCCTATGCCGTCAAAAGCTACATGCACCAACACTGAGCCGACACTCTCCGATGGATGCATGTACAGTGGACTGGTGGTGCCTAAAGCATCCTTGTCTGCAGTACTTTCCTTATCTCCAGCCATCGCTCAAATTGTGAATCTCAGAACAAATGATCGAACCGTGAATAAAAAATAAAGGCAGAGTAAGAGAGGCAACATAAAAAAATACACGATACTGAGAGAATTACAGACTGAATTGCTACAAGTCATTGTTTTAAGACGAGTTTGCAATAGAATACAACTTTGAACAAAAAATCAATATTGAATTACAATCTCAAAGAAAACCTAAATCTGAAATCGAAAAGTTTTGAGAACGAAAATGAAGTAAACGATCGTGAGCTACCTCAATGGGTGAAGCCTACGCTCTGATACCGTGACAGAATTGGTAATTAGCGGAAGAAATTGACTTAAAACTCAGCTGCCATGGCTGAGATTCATGGAGCTCGGAGAGAATGAAGAACCTTTGAGAAGAGAGGATTTTAACTGAATTGAGAAAAATGATCTTCATTCACTGGGAAGGAAAAAGAATGATAGTGTTCCTATTTATACTGATTGTTATATAGTTGTCACTAACTAAGTTCTATCTAACTGCCACTAACTAACTACTAACAACTTAACCGACTGAATGCAGTAATAACCATTCCTAACAAATGTGGCTACAAATACGATACAATACAATCCTATACAATCCTAATCTCAATATTTTTCTTATATACCCTACCAAACGACCACTTAAAATATTGGCTCATATCACCCCATTTGGCTATTTTGTTTCTCTTGTTTCTATGCTTGTAATGTTCATTTGCTTGAATATCTGTGTTGGCCTTTTTCAGCATTTGTGGCTCACTTCTCATTGTAAGGAGCTCTAATTTGACTAATTTTGCCTTGCATTTTATAATATTTGGACAATTGAAACACGTGAACTGACTTTCTGTTGGTGAGTTTTAGTAGAAACTAAGCCTATTTCCCATCGAAATGGGAAACAAAGCCAGTTGCAAGTTTGAAAAACTATAAAGTTCCGTCAATATCTTATTGCCCCGCAGCCAAAATTTACCTAAAATCCATAACCACCCAAACAAATAAAGGGCGGGTTTCACATCAGTTTAGCAGGAATCAGAAACTTTATATTTCAAATAACATTTTGAATTTTTTTTTCCTTTTAGCATCTTATAAAACATATACTATCTCCTAATCTATACAGTTTATCGCCTTTTGTTTTGGATGTTTTAAAATGTTTGATATGAGCTTAGTTTTAATAATATTTAGATTAAATTATTATTTTGAACAAATTTACTCTAAACACAATATTGTGCATACACTCCACATATTTTCATATTATAAACTTAACCTTGCAAGTTGCAAGGATAACCCTACTGATCTGATTCATTTGTAAATACTGTGCATCTCTTAAAAAGAGTAAGATATATAGAAAAAAAAAAGAGGGGGCTTAGCAGAATTAGAGCATTGCAATTAAAGCACTATTAGAGTCTATTATTCAAATGTCCATTCAACTATTTGAAATTATTTAGTAATGTTATATTATTTTTTCTTTGCAACAGAAAAATTATTTAACTATTTTTATAGCACTCGGTCACTCAACTAAATTTCTCAAATTTTCGGTGGGCAAATACCTATCTTACCCTTTAGAATGCAGTTATTGGACTATAACTTCAATTTGTATCAGTTCTCTTTTCTTAAACAAAATTTACTTTCTCCCATCACAAATCAATTAAGAATACATATCATTTAAACTTAATTCCATGATAAAAGTTTATATACAAGACATATTTCTCGTATTTCTTGGTTTGGTACATATTGATTAGCATGGGGTAATTTTCTTTTTCTTTTTTTTTTCCCTTATTTTTTACCCATGATACCCATATTTTTTCTCGGTTATTTGTTGGCTCTTTTAAGGACTGGAAGAAAAAGTCAAAAAGGGGACCAATTCTTTAGGAGGGTGCTCCAGTCAATATGGATTCATAGTCTCACACGCAAGCAACAAAACTTCAATAAATACGAGATTTTTCAGCACAAAAGCCATAAATAGAAAGCAGTCATAAGTTTGCATTCATATTTTCCCAGTTTCACTAACTGTGACTTACAATATTCAGTCTGCTAATACAACCCCATCAACATATTTCATTCTTGGATTCTACTTAAAGAAGAAAAAAGAAATCCTCATTTTCGTTTTTTACAAAAATTTTGTGAACAAGAAAAGTGGAAGAAGAATATATGGGGATTCAGTTAGAGAATTTGGTGGAGTCGATAAAGTCTAAGGTAAGAAAGTTGAAGAAATCAAAGAAGCCATATATCAAGATGGACAAAAGCTCAAGTGTCAAAGTTGAGATTCGTAGCAAGAAAGCTCGTAAACTTATTGAGAAAACACTCCAAGCTGCTGATCATCCCGGCAAGCGTAGCCTTTAATTTTCTTTATACTATACTTTCATTCTTCAACTTGTGTATAATGAAATAGTTAGAGGTGAATTTAAGGTATTGAGCTTACTTTTCTTATTCAAAACAATAAGTTTAGACTTAACATTTTCTATATATACATGCTTTTCAAAATTGAAATTAGTCACCCCTGCACCCTCCCATCATTTTGCATATTCAGTAGTAGAGACAAATTTAGCACCTACTTTTGTCCTTCTTGTTGTTTAACTTTTGCTTACATACTCATCCTAAAAATTTCTCCAATAGAATAGAAAAGAAAAGAAAAGGAGAAAGTATTTCTCTTTTATGTTTGCCTATACTATGATTTCTGAATTCACAAGCCATAAGCAAATTTAATATTTAGAGTTATTGTGTTCAGAATAAATACTGTAGTGTAATCTTATTATATGTATATCATTTGATTTTTTTTTGTTCCATCCATTATTGACGACCAGTTTGAAATTTTTTGGAACTAAGTTGAATTAGAAATTTTAATTTTTAGAAGGTACTATAAGTTACAGATTTTTTTCCGCTTCTGTCTCTATGCAACATTACACTACGGTTGTTTTGTGTATTTGTGCATGGTGTTTAAAGTTGGGAACCATTTTTGGCCTTTTGTTTTATTTAAGTGATTGAGAAACCATCTTTCTACTGCATAAGTAGGAGTATATATTATCCTCGTACCTCAATTACACTGAACTTGTTGTTATTGGTGATCGAGAAAAAGGAGCAAAAATGGGCAATCTTCTTTAGTGAATTTTGTAACTTTAGTCTTAGAAATAAGAGCCCATATTAATAGTTTTTATACAATAAAATGACAAGTATCTTGATTTGTTTTTTACAAGAAATCTGGCTTGTCGTGTGCTATTGAGGTCTATAAGATGCTAATGCCAACTGGATCTTCGATTGCTGTGACTGCATTAATAATTGTTAATGAATTATTTATTGTGTCATTAAATGTTACTATAGCTGCTTCAATACTTCACTCGAATTTTTGTGAATGATCATGACAGCTCTTCAAATCCTATTCTGATTAGATATGTCATTGAAACAAAATGATTACGTTCTGTCTCTGTTTTTTTTTCGGATTCCGAGGGTGAGTCCCAAGTCAAATGGAATTGAAAAGATTTTTTTTTATATTTATAAATAAGGTGGCATCTCGAAAATGTCACTGAAACAAAGTGATTTTGTTCTATCTCTGTTTTCTTTTCGGATTCCAGGATGAGCAGGCCGATCCTAACATCATTTATGAGGAGCCGGATGACGCCATCACCTACATCCCTTTCCTCTGCCGGGGACTTCCACGAAATAAAAACGGACGGCATCGTCATATGCGCATAACTTTTATAGCTGCTTTATCTGAAGTCGTATCATCTGCCAAACTCAAAAGAAATTAAAAACAAAATATGAATATTTTTTGACATACCTCGCTTATCTTGAAAAGCTCACTGAGCAATTCAAGTTCCCTTTATTAACCAATAAATATGGGAAAAAGAAAAGTCGAAACATTAAAAGTTGCACGTTGGGATAGGTATGTTGAACTGTAGAGCCATAATTAGCAGAATGGGAAGAATAGACAAGGATGATGGATACGAGAATGAAAGACCATTAGTTTTAGTATGGAAACAAAAACATGGAACAAAACTCGTTAGTAAATCTTAGATTCGACTTGGAATTAAGCACGTTATTTTGAAAAATATAGGAAAGTGTCATTAATGTTCTTGCTAATATACATTTAGCCTGTAGAAATAATTTAGCAATAGTTGTTCAGTCCAATGACATGCCATTAACCTGTCTGAATTCAATGTTTTCATTTTTCTGCCACACATATCTTGAGGTCCAAGTGTATTTTTTTGAAGACTTGGGTTGTTCTAGTGGAAGTTAAGGTCATTAATTAGTTTCAAATGTTTTGATTTTGACTACCAATTTCTTTCATATGTCGTTGTCCAACTGTATGAATTATTAGAAAAGCAATTTTTTCTATTGGATTTTCATTTAGTTAGCTGATTAGAAATCAAATTATCTCGCCGGCCGGATGAAACCACTTCTTCTTCTTCTGTGCCCGTGTGTTTCAACGAGAATACCGGAAAAAACTAATTTAGTTCCACATAAGATAGCAATGAACAGAAATCTCACTCACGGACCTAAATGACAAGCAAGCCCTTGAACGTGAGAGTAATTATCAATTATTAAGCAGATTGATGTAAGCTTTTGGTACGTATCCATAAATTTGCATTTTGAGGATACAAATGAAGTAATATAACATTAAACAAGAAGATCTTTGAAGGATATATTTTTGGTTCAAAATATAAAAGAAGTATGTTGTATCATTTACGCTTTGAGCTATAAGAGTTTAAAAACAATTAAGGACTTTCCTTCTTCGACTATAGGAATGACAGAAGAGCCCAAAGAAAGCAAAAATATAGTGGGTAATGAGAAATAGGAGGTCAAAATTAGATTCTTATCCTAATTACTCTATCAACCACAATTTTCGTTGCGACATTAAAATGGTGATAGATCTACAGTGAGGCCCACTTGTACCTTGGGTCAAGATTGGTGGTTGTGCGGTCCAAGCCCCTCCAATGTAATCCCAGGCAATGGGCTCAATGATTCCATTTCATTGACGTTGTTGGTTTGGGTCAATGCATTAAGGGGAGATTGAAACGGGGCAAGTGCACATGTAGCCATTCTCAGGGATGTTATTTAGCCAGTACTTATTTTGTCCTGAAATTTTAAATTAAAAATTTTAACTTCAGGATAATTCAGGACATTTTTGTAATAAAAATTGAACTGAAAAATTGATATTCTGGACGCACCGGCTAATTCCTAAATAACAAACCTTTAGAGTACTACCTTGTGTCATTTCTATGATTAAAACCATAATAGATCATGATATTTAAGCATATGGTCAATAGAAACTTATATAGTGGAATATTCTCAAGAAGAACATGTTGGAATAATTGCTGATACACACAAAGCCCAAACAGAAATGACGGAAGATGGGCCAACTAGATCAAATTAGCTATCTATGTTATTTTGTATTTTGGGCTAGGCTAGTCTTTTATTTTTCGGATATTTGGCCCAATGTATATAAAAGGAGTAGAACTCTCTAGATAGACAGATTTCTGATTCTTTCTTTTCAATGAAATGAATTTCTTCTCTCTCTTCGGTTTTCCCAACTAGAACTCTAATTACAAATTCACACAAAATTGATTGGATTCTCTCTCTTCGGTTTCCCCAACTAGAACCCTAATTACAAATTCACACAAAATTGTTTGGATTCCTGTAATTTTCTCATGGTATCAGAGCATAGTATTTGCTAGTTCCTCTTTCTCATTCGATCGGTTGTAATTTCGTCGAGTTCCGCCGGATTTATAATGTTCGTAGAGTTTCTCGTATTTATGATTTTTGATTGATTTTTTCTCGCTATTTTGGGATTTTTCATCTTCCCAGCGGGCTGTTCTCGTACATCTTAGGAGTTTTCTTCTACATTCTACTCTAATTACTTTTTTTTGAAGATTTTTAGAGAATCACGAAGTTTACTTCTGTTTCGCTTTCGTTTAATTGAGGGTCGTACCTTTTCTAGTTGCGAAAATGCTGGTAACATTTCCTTTATCTCTTCATATATCTTTGAGTATTGAGAGCATCATCTCTGGTTGCTCATTGATTGCATGTCTAATTTTTCTACTCAATAGTTTGGTTCGTATTTTTTTTTTTTGTATATGTTTGTGTCGTTCATCATGGCTAAAATAAGTACTACGCATGTTAATGCATCATTGTTCACTCCTGACCCCTATAACCCTCTACACCTATTTTCCTCTGATATTCCTGAGGTATCTCTCGTTACTATTCCTTTAGCTGGTAGTGGGTTTGGGGGATTGCATAGGAATATGATTGTATCCCTCTCAGCTAGAAATAAATTGGCTTTTGTCGATGGAAGTTGTCCTAAACATGTTGAGGATTCCCCTCAGCTTCAACAATGGAATATGTGCAACAACATGGTCATCTCTTGGTTGACTAATTCACTTTCCCCTGACATTGCTGAAAGTGTGCAGTATTCTGAGATTGCAGAGAGTATTTGGACTCAGCTTAATAAAAGATATGGTTCAGTCGATGGGACTAAGGTGTTTGAGTTGAAAAAGGAACTTGCCTCATCCTTCCAAGGGTCCTTAGATATAGCCTTATATTTTAACAAACTAAAATAATTGTGGATGAGTTAGGCTACATGTGCACTAATCATGCAAACAGATGCTCTTGTCCTATCAAGTCTAATCTTCAAAAGGAAAAAGAGGAGGATAAGGTACATCAGTTCCTTATGGGACTTAATGATGCATATGTTGGTGCGAGGAGCAACTTGCTTATGATGCATCATCTACCTTCTCTTGATAGTTCTTACAATATCCTCCTCCAAGATGAAAGGCAAAGGCAAATCAGTCCTTCATCTCAGTTTCATGCTCATGCAGCCTTTTTCAATGTAAATTTTAATAACCCTGGCAGCAAACCTGCCAATCCTCCACGTCAGTTCTTTCAGAAAATTAATTTTGATCCAAGTAAATCTAATATGCTGTGTAGATACTACAAGAATCCTGGTCACACAATTGAAAATGCTATAAGCTTCATGGTTTCCCTTCCAACTTCAAATTTACTAAAGGAAAAAAGTGGCTGCTAACGTTGAGGTTCAACAGGCTCCTGTCATTCCTGATTCCAATTCTCCATCTGAGCATTCTTCTGAGTCCGCCTCTCTGATTCCTGGTCTCACAAAAGAGCAATATACACAACTGATGCTTCTGCTACAACAAAGTCATGTATCAGAACAAGGCCCTCGGTCTAGTCTCATGGCTTCTGCAATTTTTGTTGGTATAATTTCACCTTATGAATCTGTAGGAATTAGTTATGGTACTTGTATGTCAACTAGGGTCAATGATTACAATTGGATTATAGATTCTGGGGCCAATAACCACATGACTTCTAATAAAGATCTACTATTTGATATTAAACCCCTTATTGTGCCCTATCTAGTCGCTCTTTCAAATGGTTATAAAGTTAAAGTAACTTGCACTGGTTCAATACATTTTTTCTCTTTCATCCTTCATTATGTATTGTACATCCCTAGCTTTCACTATAATCTTATTTCTGTCTACAATCTTGTATCTTATTTAGACCATGACCTGTTGTTCACCAAACGTTGATGTCTTCTTTAGGGCCCTTCACTGAAGAGCCCAGTGAAATTTGGTAAGGTGGAACTTGGGCTTTACAAGCTTGGACCAGATGGGTCTTCACCTGTGCATGCTTTGTCTGCTTCTGTTTCTAATAACTCTTCTTCTATCATTTGTAAATACCATTCTCCATTGCTTTTTGCAGCTTCTGATTCTCATTGTACAAATCATTCTGATGTTAATAAAAGGGAGATTTATGGCATAACAGATTAGGACATATTCCTTTTGTTAGAATGAAAGATATTTCTGTTATCCCATGCAAGTTTTCTGCTAATCAGCCTTTTGTTTGTTCTGTTTGTCCCTTGGCTAGGCAATATAGACTTTCATTCCCAGATAGCTCTACTAAAACCTCCTCTCATTTCCAACTTGTTCACGTAGACACTTGGGGACCCTATCATAGTCCAACTTACAATGGTTTCAAGTATTTTCTTACCTTAGTTGATGATTTCACTAGAGCTACTTGGACTTACCTTATGAGGTCCACGAGCAATGATTTTCCTTTGATCAAAACTTTTGTGGCCATGGTGAAGACACAATTCAATATTTCCATTAAAGCCTTTAGAAGTGACAATGCCTATGAGTTGGGTTCCAACCACACAGCCACTCAATTCTTCCTTGACTATGGGATCACACATCAAACTTCATACCCTCGCACACCACAACAAAATGGAGTGGTGAAGAGGAAGCATAGATATTTACCGGAAACCTCAAGGACTTTACTTTTTCAATCCAAATTACCTTTAAAGTTCTGGGGTGACTGTGTTTTTATAACCACATATTTGATCAACAGATTCACTTCCAAAATTTTAAATAATAAATAACCCTTTGAATTACTATATAGCTTGCCTCCTGCATATGAACATCTCAGTTTATTTGTTTGCCTCTGCTACCACACTGTCCCCAAATGTAATAGAGACAAGTGTCAGCCTAAGGTTGATCCTTGTGTTTTCATTGGTTATCCTTTGGGTAAGAAAGGTTACAAACATTTATAACTTGACCACTAAACTAACATTGATCTCCAGGGATGTTGTCTTTCATGAATCTGCCTTTCCTTTTGCTTGTGCTAAATCTATGTCTCCTCACCTTCCTAATTTTCTTCATATTTCAGAAGAATCTTCATATTTTCCTCCACCCTCATCTCCAACACCTGTTCCTGAGTCTTCTTCCCCATTATCTATTGACTCTTCCCCTCCTCTACCCTCATCTCCTCCTTCCACTTTTTCACCAGCTGTTCCTCCTCCTGTTCCACCACTTAGAAGATCATCTAGGGATCACCATTCACATGCTCACAATCAACCTTATGTTTTCCAACCTCCCCCTTCATTATGTGGCACTAGTGCTTCTTTATCTACTTGTTTTCATTCCCTTGCTGATACTATTATTACTAAACCTTGCTCTTACAACCAAGCTGCCTCTATTCCAGCATGGCAAGAGGCCATGAGGAAGGAATTTGAGGCACTTGAGGCCAATCACACTTGGTTTATTATTGAATTGTCACAAGGTAAGAAATCCATTGGTTGCAAGTGGGTTTACAAAATCAAATATAGGACAGATAGCTCAGTGGAGAGGTATGAGGCTAGGTTGGTTATTAGAGGTGACACACAAATTGAAGGGGTTTATTTCAATGAGAATTTTTCTCTGTCATCAAATTTTCTACAATCAAATGTCTTGTTACAGTAGTTGTCAAATAAAATTGGTCCATATTTCAATTGGATGTCAATAATACATTTTTGCATGGTGACCTTGATGAGGAAGTGTACATGAAACTTCCCCCTTGTTTAGTTGCTAGTTCTGCTTCTTTGCCTTTTTCCTCTTTGGTGGGCAAATTGCAGAAATCCTTATATGGACGCAGGCAGGCCTCTAGGCAGTGGTATGCCAAATTATCTCATGCCTTATGTTCCAGAGGATATTACCACTCCTTGAATGATTATTCTCTTTTTGTCAAAAAGTCTGGGTCTTCTGTTGTATTGATTGTTGTGTATGTAGATGACATTATTCTCACTGGTAATGAGTTGGATGAGATATCTTCTTTGAAAGATTTTCTGGACTCTCAGTTTAAAATCAAAGATTTGGGTGTTCTCAACTAATTCTTGGGAATAGAGTTATCTTACTCTTCTTCTGGTCTTCTGCTTCATCAGAAAAAGTTTATTAGAGATCTGCTACATGACTATGATTGTGCACTAGTATCCCCTGTGGTTTCTCCTTTGGATATGTCGACTAACTGGAGGCTAATTGTGGTGACCTTCTTCCTTCACCTGAATCTTATAGAAGTTTGGTTGGGAAGATCAACGTCTTGACACACACAAGGCCTGACTTATGATTTGCAGTCCAACACTTAAGTCAGTTTCTTCAAACTCCTAGGTTTCCACACATGCAGGCTGCTCTATATCATCTCAGGTATCTTAAAGGCACTACTGATTTTGGTGTCTTCTTCAGTAATTCTCCTGGCTTTTCTTTGGCTGCTTATTGTGATAGTGATTGGGCTACTTGCCCTGATACTCAAAGGTTTGTTACTGGTTTTTGCATCTTTTTGGGGGTTTGTATTTTTGGATGGAAAGCTATGAAACAACATGTTGTCTCCCTTTCTTCCACTACTGTTGTTCCTGTACTTTATGACAATCAAGCTGCAATCTACATTGCCAAGAACCCTATTTTTCATGAGCGCACCAAACATATTGAGATGGATTTCCATTTCATTCGTACTAAGCTTACTGAGGGGCTTATCTCTTTGCACCATGTCTCCACATCTGCACAATTGGCTGACATATTCACTAAGCCACTTACTGGGATTCTACATCATGCTCTCTTACCCAAGTTGGGGGTTCTCCCACCTTCCAACTTTGGGGGGAGGGGTATGGAATAATTGCTGAGAACATGAAATAATATAATATAAATGATTAACGAGCAATGTGGGAAACTTATAGCTAACGAGCCACATATGCACAATTTTGTAGTCCTTTTGGCATCTAGGACATCAAGCAACAAGTGCATAATAAAAAAATTAATATTAACAAGGGAAAGAAACCCTCTTGGTTGATCACCACTGTCACACCCCGAACCTTGGGGCGAGACCGGCAACCGGTGCCTCACTTAACATAGCGTACCATGGGGCCATATTACAAGACAATTTGTGAAGAAAAATATAAAACAGAACGAAAACTAGCTTTAACTAAACATCAATATAAAGCTGGGCCGACAAGGCCGTCCTAGCTACTACAACTGACAAACCAACAAAATATACATACAAAGCCTACAAGCCCAACATGCTGCACTAACTGACAGGAAATGTCTACAAGCCTCTACTGATGGATGTACTGTGATTGGAACAGGGCCCCGACCTACCCATAACATATATACATACGTACATACGTACAGAAGATGTACACAAAACCCTAGACCTGGTAACTCCGAAGGACGTGGAGCTTACCGATCGAGCTAAACTCAGGCAACACCTACTGAGGAGGTCTACCTGTCTGTCTATCTGAACCTGCACGCATGAAATGCAGCGTCCCTAGAAAAGGGACGTCAGTACGAAATAATGTACCGAGTATGTAAGGCAATAAAATAACTAAAAATAGAAACTGAACTGATAATATAATAACTGAAAGTAACTGGGAGTCAGAGATGATCTGGAGATATACTTACCTGATGATACTGACTGAACTCTCTCAATATAGTAAGTAAAATAAATGTCCGGCCATATAAGGCTCGATACGTGTAACTGCTCGGCCGTAGTAGGCTCGCTCATAGGCGCTCGGACATACAAGGCTATGTATCTCGGCCATTCTAGGCTAGCTCATAGGCACTCGGCCATAGTAGGCTCGGTATATAACTTACCATCTGATCAGAGGTTGCCCAATTGGGGCCTGCCCATCGATTATAGCTCGATGGTGGTGAAAGTACTGTAATATTGTGTATATATATATACCTTCTACTCTCTTGACTGGAAGAAAATAATACTTAATTGAATATAAAGTCCCGATAAGGAAGAATACTGTAACTTATGAGACTAGGATAATGTACATAAGTTCAAGAATACAAACTTCTCTTTATACCTCGTTATCAAATTCATGTAGTTACGGGATCATGCCAAAATGAAGGAAAGGTTTAGCCTTAACATACCTTATCACAATCTTTTCAATTAAAAAGTTGAACTCTCCTTTTCGCACCTTAATCTACAACAACGATAATAATACTATCATTAAGTTAGGAAGGGTACAACTATCGCACAACGAACGACAAACTTATTTTGTATTAAAACGGGCAGCATATCCCCTATAATCCTTACTTCCTCCAAATTCAAGATAACACCAACAACATAAGAACACAAAAATATCAACATATATACATTATTTTCCAACCTTATATACACCACAAAATACTACAAAACAGCCCAGCACACCCCAATCTCTTCATACACAAAACGACCATCGTAGTAGTGTCAAACAACCCGAAAATATTACGACAAACGACCAGCCCACCACCCTGAATTTATGTGGTGTTTCTACACACCCTTCCTCCTCTAAAACTTCACAAAATAGTAGTAAAACATGCAGCTCAACAGCAACACAAAACAGTTCGCTACAAGTGAATAACTCGAACTCACGGCTTCCGATCACCATCCCGTGAGCTCTTACAAATATAGAACGACTTATCATGCATTTACAAAAGAAAAAATGGATGAAAGAGAGCAGTAAGCTTACCTTATTTGTTGGATAACTCAGCTCCTATCTTGGTTCTTTAAACTCTAGGTTTTACCTCCAATTAGAACTTGATAGGGAGAGAAAATCAATTAGGATTTGTGGGCAATTTTTGGGAGGATTCTTTGCAGAGCTTATGTCTGGTTATTATTCCCTATTATCAGTCTAATATGTGAAGGAAATAGGCCTTCAAAAGGCATCTTTTGACGAACTGAACTGGCATATTCTCGGACTCTCATTTAAGTAAGTAGGTGACACATCTACTTGTCACCTAGCAGCTTGCGCAGTCTCGTAAAAATGCATATATCTCTCTACTCTGATGTCGTATTGACAAACGGTTTAATGAGTTAGAAAAAGACTCATATATATTCAATTTAATGGGTATAACACCCTATAATTCTAAGTATATTTGGAGAAAATCGCAGTTACATTTGAACCAAATTTCAGTAAAATTTATGAACGTAACTTGTGATGACTTTCATCGACTTTTGTTTCACAACTCGCTTGACTTCAAAACATAACACATGACTATCATACGACTAACATAACTCATAACATAACCTTCTTATCATGTTAAGAACCCTAGTCTCACCCCAAAATTACATGTTATAACATTCCCAACTAGTCGACTTTCGACGAAACATTGTTTTCTTCAATTCCTTTAACTTCTGAACCTTCCAACCCTCTTTGTACTTGTTGTTCATGATCTTCAATATTTGTAACCTCCGAGGTAACATGATTAACTTACTTTATATACTTTCAAATATTATATCATTTTCGGTCCTACATTAGTTTGCTTACGACGCACTTTTAAGTACGAAAATATATGGTGTAACATCATTCCCCCTTGGGAACATTCGTCCTAGAATGTTTGCTCTTAGAGAATTTGGAAAATTTTGCCAGAGTCTCCTCCGTACACTAGACTAAAAACAATCTGCACGCAGCCAGAAAATATACTATGCATGCCACACATGGCCAATGTCTATAAATAACAACACTTTGCCTCACACAGCCGTAAATCATAAATACTGAACGTCAAAAAAATAAGAGCTTACCTGATGACCTACTAGCCTGAATAGAGTTGTGCTGTAGTATCCCATCTCGAGCCATATCTTCAGTTTGAAATAGATGGGGGTATTTAGACTTTATTTCTTCCTCCGCTTCCTACGTCATCTCTTCCACATTCTTGCTTCTCCATAAAACCTTCACGGAGGCTACCTCCTTATTTCGTAGCTTGCGGATTTGTTGGTCTAGGATGGCAATTGGAACTTCCTCGTATGACAAGTCATCCGTAATCTGTACATCATCATTGGGCACCACTCGGGTAGGATCGCCAATGCACTTCCGTAGCATAGATACATGAAAAACTGGATGGACAGACTCCAATTCTGAGGGCAATTCTAACTCATAAGCTACTTGGACCACTCTCTGAATAATCCTATAAGGCCCAATATACTGTGGGCTAAGCTTGCCTTTCTTGCCAAACCTCATCACGCGCTTCGTAGAAGACACTTTTAAGAACACCTAGTCATCAACCCCGAACTCTAGGTCTCATCGTCGTACGTCAGAATATGACTTCTGATGACTCTGGGCTGTCAACAGTTGCTCCTGGATAAGCTTTACCTTCTCTACAACCTGCTAAATCAAGTCTGGCCCATGTAACCCAGATTCTCAAACATCAAACCACCCTATAGGAGATCTGCACTTACGCCCATACAAAGCCTCATACGGAGCCATCTGTATACTGGAATGGTACCTGTTATTATATGCAAACTCGATAAAAGGTAGATGTTCATCCCAACTTCTTTTAAAATCCAACACACATGCTCGTAACATATCCTCGAGTGTCTG
Organism: Nicotiana tabacum; assembly: GCF_000715075.1. Taxonomy (NCBI): domain Eukaryota; kingdom Viridiplantae; phylum Streptophyta; class Magnoliopsida; order Solanales; family Solanaceae; genus Nicotiana; species Nicotiana tabacum. The sequence continues at coordinate 72,116,740 of NC_134103.1, forward strand.
AATTATGCGATCGGCTTGTCCGTCAGTCTGTGGATGAAAAGTTGTGCTGAGATTCACCTGAGTCCCTTGACCTCTCTAAAATGACCTCCAGAAATTTGCTATAAAATGGGCCCCATGGTCAGATATAATAGACACTGGTACTCCGTGTAGCCGCACTATCTCCTTAATATATAACTTCGCATAATCTTTGGCTGTATATGTAGATCTGACCGGTAGGAAATGGGCTGATTTTGTGATCTTATCGACTATCACCCATATAGAATCAAACTTATGATGATAACGAGGCAAACCTGTGACAAAGTCTATGTTTATCGCCTCCCATTTCCACGTCGGGATCTCTATAGCCTGCATTAGCCCTTCAGGCTTCTGGTGCTCTACCTTCACCTGCTGGCAACTAGGACACTGGGCGACAAACTCAGCAATGTTCTTCTTCATATTGTTCCACTAGTACACATCCTTAATGTCATGATACATCTTCATCGACCCTGGATGAATTGAGTACCACGAATAATGTACCTCTGACATAATCCTGACTCGTAGCCCTGCTACATCTGGAACACACAGACGACCCCTATATCTAAGAACCCCATCTCCTTTGAGCTCTAACAACGGCTTCTTCTTCTGCAGAACTCGCTCTCTCAACTCGACCAACTCTGGGTCCTCGTACTGTCTTTCCTTGACTTCAGCTATGAGAGTTGATTTTGTAGTGTTTTGGAGTACAACTCCACCATCGTCAGAATTTACTAACCGAACCCCCAAACAAGCTAATTGATGAATCTCTCTAGCTAATTGTCTTTTCTCAGCCTCTACATGTGCTATGCTACCCATAGATCGACGACTTAAGGCATCTGCTACAACATTGGCTTTCCCTGGATGGTAGAGAATATTAACATCGTAATATTTCAATAACTCTAGCCATCGCCTCTGTCACAAATTCAACTCTTTTTGCTTGAAGATATATTGCATGCTTTTATGATCTGTAAATACATCAACATGAACACCATATAAATAATGTCGCCATATCTTAAGTACATAGACAACCGCAGCTAACTCGAGGTCGTGGGTCGGATAATTCCTCTCGTGCTTCCTCAACTGCCTTGAAGCATATGCAATTACCTTCCCATGTTGCATCAGGACACATCCTAACCCGACACCTGAGGTATCACAATACACGGCATAACCCTCTGGACCCTCTGGAAGTGTTAGAACTGGTGCTGAGGTCAACTTGTTCTTAAGCTATTGGAAACTCCGCTCGCAAGCCTCTGTCCACTGAAACTTAGCTTCTTTCTGATTTAGCTTCGTCAATGGTGCCGAAAGGGAAGAAAACCCCTCTACGAACCTCCGATAGTAGCCTGCTAAGCCTAGAAAGCTACGAACCTCTGTCGGAGTGGTAGATCTAGGCTAGGATTTTACGGCCTCAATATTTTGAGTGTCTACCTTTATACCTTCATCGGATACAATATGCCTCAAGAATGCTACAGACTTCAACGAGAACTCACATTTAGAAAACTTAGCATACAACTTATGATCACAGAGGGTTTGGAGTACAACTTAGCATATAGACCCTCTGCTCTCTTGACTGGAAGAAAATAATACTTAACTTAATATAAAGTCCCGATAAGGAAGAATACTGTAACTTATAAGACTAGGATAATGTACATAAGTTCAAGAATACAAACTTCTCTTTATGTCTCGTTATCAATTTCATGTAGTTACGGGATCATGCCAAAATGAAGGAAAGGTTTAGCCTTAACATACCTTATCACAATCTTTCCAATCACCAAGTTTAACTCGCCTCTTCGCACCTTAATCTACAACAACGATAATAATACTATCATTAAGTTAGGAAGGGTATAACTATCGCACAACGAACGACAAGCTTATTTTGTATTAAAACGGGCAGCATCTCCCCTATAATCCTTACTTCCTCAAAATTCAAGATAACACCAACAACACAAGAACACAACAATAACAATATATATACATTATTTTCCAACCTTATATATACCACAAAATACAACAAAACAGCCCAACACACCCCAATCTCTTCATACACAAAACGACCACTGTAGTAGTGTCAAATAGCCCGAAAATGTTACGACGAACGACCAGCCCACCACCCTGAATTTATGTGTTGTTTCTCCACACCCTTCCTCCTCCAAAACCCCACAAAACAGTAGTTAAACACGCAGCCCAACAGCAACACAAAATAGTCCGCTACAAGTGAATAACTCGAACTCACAGCTTTCGATCACCGTCCTGTGAGTTCTTACAAATATAGAACGACTTACCATGCATTTACAGCAGAAAAAATAGATGAAAGAGAGCAGTAAGCTTACCTTATTTGTTGTATAACTCAGCTCCTATCTTAGCTCTTCAAACTCTAGGTTTTACCTCCAATTATAACTTAAAAGGGAGAGAAAATCAATTATGGTTTGTGGGCAATATTTGGGAGGATTCTTTGCAGAGCTTATGTCTGGATATTATGCCCTATTATCAGTCTAATACATGAAGGAAATATGCCTTTAAAAGGCCTCTTTGGAAGACCCGAACTGGCCCATTTTTGGACTCTCATTTAAGCAAGTAGGTGACACACCTACTTGTCACCTAGCAGTTTGCGCAGTCTCGCAAAAACACATATATCTCTCTACTCTGATGTCGTATTGACAAACGGTTTAATTAGTTAGAAAAAGACTTATAGATATTCAATTTGATGGGTAGAACACCCCGTAACTCAAAGTATATTGGGATAAAATCGCAGTTACATTTGACCCAAATTTCAGTAAAACTTATGAACGTAACTTGTGATGACTTTCATCGACTTTTATTCCACAACTCGCTTGACTTCAAAACATAACACACGACTATCATACGACTAACATAACTCATAACATAACCTCCTTATCATGTTAAGTACCCTAGTCTCACCCTAAAATTACATGTTATAACATTCCCAACTTGTCGACTTTCGACGAATCATTGTTTTCTTCAATTCCTTTAGCTTCTGTACCTTCCAACCCTCTTTGTACTTATTGTTTGTGATCTTCAATATTTGTAACCTCCGAGGTAACATGATTAACTTACTTTATATACTTTCAAATATATCTCATTTTTGGTCCTACATTAGTTTGCTTACGACGTACTTTTACGTATGAAAATATAGGGTGTAACAACCACGACCCATATTTCATACCTTGATCGAGCACTAGGGTTTCTCATAATAACATACCAAAAAGAAGAATGTATGGGTCAAAATCTATCTTTAGAATATTTAAGCCAAGGTAGTACTAAGGGAAGGGTTCCCAAGTCGTCGTTTGTCGAAATGACCCAAGAAGCGGCGAAGTCTATGGACGAAGAGTCAATAAGGGCAGAAGTCGAAGAATCGATAAGGACCGAAGTCGAGGTGTCAACAAGGGTCGAGTACGAGGTTGAGTATCTCTGACAGAGTTATAACAACTAGTTTCAAGATAGGATATTAAAGAGAATATTCTAGTGGATATTCTCTGCACTTGTACTATTAGGGTTTCTTAGGAACATGTTCCCTATAAATAGAAAAAGACACTATGATAGGGGACATGTGATATTCATTTATAAAGAACACACTTTGACTTAAAGAATCAGATCTCACTTGCTAAGATACAAACGTCACCTTTTCACTGAGATTCTTGTCTATACTTTTCCACTAGATCCGAGAATAACTCAAATATTCAAGGGATTTTCTATCATTCATCATTGTTAGAAAGAACATCCACTTATTCCACCCTTTCTTGGGTGACTGATTCCTTATATTTACTTAAATTCCATTTATTATTGTTCATTATCATTGAATGCTACATTATTACTTCTGACTTTTGGAATATTTATTATATGCCATTGCCACTATCCGACCCGATCTACGTAATATTTGTTGCTTCTTTAAGAGCTCCATCTAGGGATATTATTGTTAGCTAAGATTAATCCTTATTTATATAAATTTAATTATTTGAACCGAGATCTATATTTTTGGTCAAACAATTTGGCGTCGTCTGTTGGGATTTCTTAGTTAAATTTTTAGTTTCCTCTAGATCTACAATTAACGCAGGTCACTAACATAAAAAAATCCCGAGATCTCCTTTCTTTGTGTGTACAAAACCCTACATGACTGGTAACCAAGAGAAAAAGGACGAGAATAACAGGTAGCTTCCCAACCAACCTCTTAAATGTCACCTACGAAAGTTATGAAATAGTAGGTAAGGACATGACGCCCAGCGCATCCCCTAAGTGAGAGAGGTCACCGACCCCATATTGTAGCATAACAAAACCCAGCAGTAAAGGGGACTCCATGTCTACAGAGGAAGGGATGCCCCTAACTATGAAGAAACTCCTTGAGGCATGGCAAACTAACACGCTAGCAAGCATCCTCCCCAAACCCGCCCCAGGCGTGCCTGTAGAAATCGCAAGGGCTTGCACGATACAACGAACAGATGAGCAGTGCAACCAACCCCTCCCTTTAACGATAGTTATAACTCACAATGTCATTGATAGTGCAAGTGACAACGCCCTCGCAGCCATTCTAAAAAGGATGGAAGAAATGGAGAATGAAAACAAGGCGCTCCAAGACGAGATGAAAGAACACCAAGAACGGGTTGACAAGATATCGGGCGCTCCTAAGCTGCTGCCGAAAAGGGATGCCAGATGGTTCATAAAGTAGTCGTACGGTGATGATGCAGCCCCGCATGACATACCAATGACCTTCAAAATGCCGCCTTACCTCAGGATATATGATGGCACAACTGATCCTGAAGATTATGTGACCCACTACGTCACCACCATGAAAGGCAACGACCTCACCAAGGAACAAGTGTCCTCCATTTTGCTTAAGAAGTTTAGCGAGACCCTCACAGGAGGGGCATTAACATGGTATTTGCATCTACCAGCACGCTCCATAGAAACTTTCGAAGAAATGGCTGATAAGTTCGTAACCGCCCATGCCGGAGCCAAGAAGGCCGATGCGAGAATAAAAGACATATTTTCTATTAAGCAGTCATCGAGAGAGGGACTAAGGGACTTCCTCACTTGATTCAACAGAGTAAGGATGACTCTGCCAAACGTATCCAAAGGGATGTCGGTCGTAGCTTTTCTGAACGGGCTGAATCGAGAGGGTTTAAGAGCAACTAGAATACTGTTGAGTCGATTGATGAAGTATCCTCCAACCACTTAGGATGAAATCCACAACTCTTATTATACCGAGGTCCGAGCAGACGAGGATGATCTCAACGGACCAACTTACCGGCTAAACTTGATAAAGCCGAATCCAAAAAAGAACGAAGAGACAGTACCAGAAAAGATCACTCGATTCCACGACCTAACAGGAAACGACACCAACCATATGTCAGGGCGACCGCCACACCCTCCCTCTGCTATGAAGAAGGCCCGTCTAGACCAAGGACAGGGAATCATCAGAACGAAAGAGGTATGCCTCATTTATTATCTGCTCCCAATTTTTGTGTATCGCCTACATAAATAGTCTACACCCTTGAGAGACTCGGAACAAAAGTGAAGTGGCCGCCAAAGATGAGATAAAACCCGAACACCAGAAAGTCTGAAGCCTTCTGTGAGTACCACTAGGAATGCATGCACAAAATAGAAGATTGCATCACCCTCAGACAGGAAGTCGTAAACATATTACGTCAAAGGCACCTCAAAGAATTGTCAAGCGACAAGGGGAGGACCAACTTCTCCAGAGAACGTGAACATCATGGCCCGCCGAATCCACCATCACCAGCTCATACCATCAACATGATCATCTATGGCGGCGATAATTCCTCTATACATGGCGTAAAGTTCACCACCACTCACAAACTCAAGCGGTCAATCACCTGCGAACTGTATGACAGAGTCGAAGAGAGTATCATGTTCGACGAGTTAGATGCCGACGATTTGACTTTCCCTCATAATGATGCCCTTGTTGTTACTTTACGCATTTTAGATGTCGATGTCAAATGCATCATGGTAGACGATGGAAGCGGTGCATGGATTATCCATCCCTGAGTCCCTACCCAAATGAGGCTCGAGGATATAATAGTAATGCGCTGGATCATACTAACCGACTTTAATAATGCAGTTGAGCAAACATCCGGGGAAATTACACTCCCCGTCTTGGCCGTCGGCGTAACTCTAGAGACAACATTCACATCATGGACCAGGCCACTGCGTACAATGCCATAGAAGGTCGACCATGGATACATCCCATGAGAGTCGTCCCTTCCAGCCTACAACAACTGATTAAATTCCCAACACCATGGGGGATATTCAACATATGTGGAGAACAACACACATCCTGCGAATGAGACCGCATTACCTTAGACAGCACTGCCACCCAATAGAGAAAAGACAAAGAAAATGAGGCATTGCAATCAACAGGGTCGAGGTAGGAGCAAGATGAGATAAATGACCTCATCAAGGATCCCGACATGGTCGAAGCCGCAGGATCAACCATAGAAGACCTCGACCTCGTTCAATTGGACCTCAACGATCATAGCAAGAAGGCCTATATCGGCTGCAAACTTCGGGAACTAGGTAAATTCTGTCAATTCTTAACAACTAACGCATATTTATTTGCTTTCAGCCATGCAGATATGCCGGGTATCCCAAAGTCAATCGCCACGCATGAATTAAACGTTGACCCATTCCACCTCCTAGTGAGACAGGTCAAGCATAAATTTAACCCCGCTATTAATGACGCAGTCCACGAGGAGGTGGAAAAACTGTTAGAAACTGGTTCTATCAGGGAGTCGAAGTACCCCAAGTGGGTCGCCAACGTAGTGATGGTCAAAAATAAAAATGGAAAATGGCGGATGTGCATGGATTTCACATATTTAAACAAAGCATGTCCAAAGGATTCATTCTCATTACCTCATATCGACCAACTCATCGACGCAACGACCGTGTATGAGCTACTAAGTTTCTTAGACGCTTACTTGGGTTATAATCAAATCCTCATGAAATAAGAAGATCAGGAAAAGACCATGTTCATCACCTACTAATGAACGTATTTCTACAGGGTTATTCCTTTTGGACAAAAAAACCCAGGGGCTACTTATCAAAGAATGGTAACAAGGATGTTCAAAGACCAGCTCGGCAAAACAATAGAGGTATATATAGATGACATGCTGGTTAAGTCCAAAAGGGGAGAATATCACATCAATCATTTGAAAGAAACTTTCGACATACTCAGACGGTACAGAATGAAGCTGAACCCGGAGAAAATGCGTGTTCAGTGTAGCCTCGGGAAAGTTCTTGGGTTTTCTAGTATCGCAGCGAGGGATCGAGGTCAACCCATGTAGAATATCTTCACTCTCAATAGTTACATACAAGTCTATAGAACATAGAAAGGCGGGATGCCCATGACGTGTACGTGTCGGATGAACCAAATCCTCATTGAATTTGATTTTTCCATTAGATGGAGCTCGCACATGTTCTGCAGTACCCCCCGTGAATACTCCTCCGGTATGAAAAGTTCTTAATGTTAATTGAGTACCCAGTTCTCCAATCGATTGACCTGCAATAATACCTACAGCTTCCCCCAATTTAACCAGGTCGCCATGAGTAGGACTCCGGCCATAACATAATCGACAAATCCAAGATGTACTCCTACAAGTAAGGGGAGTTCGAATAGAGATTGGTTGTGCCTGAAAGGTTATGAATCGATTTACAAGCCCAATGCCAATGTCTTGATTTCTAGTGGCAATACATTGCGGACCCATGTATATATCATTTGCTAATACACGACCAATTAATGTTTGGATAAAAATCCTTTCCGGTATCATCCCATTCCGAGGACTCACAGAAATACCCCGGGCGGTGCCACAATCCGTTCGACGTACAACAATGTGTTGAACTACTTCAACAAGTCTGCGAGTGAGATATCCAGCGCCATTGAGGGGATACCCGAACTCTTAACCACCAAAACACAAGTCCAAAGTTTGACTGGTCATATCGTCGCCTTATCAGGGTTCATCTCGCAGTCATCGTATATGTGCCATAAATTCTTTGGTGTACCCAAGAAAGACAATGTCCTCGAATGGACTTCCAAGTGTGTCCATGCTCTGTGAGAACTAAATGCATACTATCATCACCGCCCTTGCTTTCGAGACCTGAACTTGGGGAACAACTCTCCGTCTATCTAGACGTATCCAAGGTAGCAGTAAGCGCAGTCTTGATTCGCGAAAACAAAGGTATGCAATCTCCCATCTATTACATTAGCAAAACACTTGTCGATGCTAAGACGAGGTACCCACACCTCGAAAAATTGGCTCTAGCCTTGGTCATAGCTTCACGGAAGCTTAGACCCTATTTTCAATGTCACACAATCTCGGTCGTCACAACTTTACCCCTGAGAAGTATTTTTCATAAACTCGAGCTATCGGGAAGGCTGGACAAATAGTCCATTGAGCTAAGTGAGCATGATATCACATACCAGCCACGAACAGTGATAAAGTCACAAGTGCTCGCCGACTTCAGCGCAAAAATAATGCCTAAAGTCGAAAAGGAAGTCGTCCAAACTTCCCTCCAAACACAAGATCTCTGGGTCCTATACACCGATGGAGCATCCAATGCATTAGAGTCCAGACTGGGACTCGTACTCGAGGTCCCAACATGCAAAGTAATTTTCCAGTCCATAAGGTGCCCAATGAGACCGAGTATGAGGTCGTAATTGCAAGATTAAGGCTATCACTCAAATATGAGGCGAAACGATTCAAACTCCTCTGTGACTCCCAACTCGTAGTCAACCAAGTCACAAGGACTTTCTAAATCAAGGAACAAAGATTGAAAAAATACCAGACCAAAATCTGCAAGTTGTTGCCTCAATTCAACGAATGCCAATTCGATCAAATCCCACGAGCACAGAATGCTGAAGCAAATGGCCTCGCCAAACTAGCCACAGATACCAAAAGCATCATGACTGGAGATAAAAGCATAGTCCACCTACTCAAAGCATCACTGGACCAAGTTGAGGTAAGAACCATAAGCTTAACTTTGGACTGGCGCAATCGTGTTATCGCATATTTGCAGGACGACACACTCCTAGGCGAAATAAAAGAGGCCCAAAAACTAAGAATGCAAGCGTCCAAATACAGTCTCCTTCATAGCGACCTATACAAGAGGACTTATAGTGGCCCTCTGGTGAAGTTCTTGGGCCCGAACCAAACCCAGCACGTCCTCGAAGAAGTTTATAAAGTCCATTATGGAGCTCACTCCGGCAATCGTGCACTGGTCAGATGCCTCATACATGCGGGATACTACTGCCCCACTATGAAAAAGGATGTCGCATACTTCGTGAGGAAATGCAAACAATGCCAAAAGTACACCCCAATAATTCACCAAGAGGGCGAGCACCTCCACTCAGTCACCTCCCCTTGGTCATTCATCAAATAGGGAATGGGACATCGTGGGCACCCTCCCATCGGGGAGAGGTAATGTACGATTCCTTTTGGTTTTAACTGACTATTTCTCTAAATGGGTGAAAGCAGGAGCATTCGCTCAAATACATGAACAGGAGGTAATCACATTTATATGGAGAAACATCATATGCCGATTCGGCATACCCAAGGAAATCAGTTGTGACAACGGACCCCAGTTCACAGGAAAAAATCGTCGAGTTCTTCGAAAAATGGCATATCAAGAGGATACTATCAACCCCATACCATCCAGCGGGTAACGGCCAAGCAAAATCCTCCAATAAATCTATACTTATCATCATGAAGAAAAATCTTGAAGACGCTAAGGGATTATGGCCGAAAATGTTACCAAAAATATTATGGGCCTATCGAACAACTCCGAAGACGAGCACGTGAGAGACGCCCTACTCTTTGGTCTATGGGACTGAGGCAGTAATACTGATCAAGGTCAAAGAACCTAGACTAAGGTACTCCCATGAAAGCGAAATGAGTAACGACGAGAGCAGAAGGAAGGAACTCGGCAAAATAGACGAACGGAGAGACATGGCCTATATAAGAATGGTCGCCCAAAAACAACAAGAAGAATATTATTACAACAAGAAAGAAAAGGTACGGCCGCTTAAAGTTGAGGACTATGTACTGAAAGCCAAAACTCAAGTGAGCAAAGATCCACGAGAAGGCAAGCTAGGAACAAACTGGGACGGTCCGTACAAAATCACAGCAAAAGCAAATAAGGATTCATTCCAACTAGAGACAATGGAAGAAAAGCTACTACCAAACAACTGGAATATCAGCCACCTCAAATACTTCAACTTCTGAGAGAAAAAGGGGCCCCCGAGTCGTACTCTTTTTCCCTCACTTGAGTTTTGTCCTATTTGGGTTTTCTCAAGGAGTTTTTTAATGAGGTGACAAAGGGAATGCTTTGAGTCGAAGTACACGAAGGTAGGGTCGTGGTTACTATTTCATTGCTCGACCTATCAATACTCTCCAGGTCAACCAATGAAGGGACTAGATAGACTGGGACTGGGACTAGAACGTCATCCAACACTCAAGAATATATAAATTTCTCCGAGTATGTAACCAGATCAACAATGTCAAAGAAATAAGAAACTTTACGCTTATTAGCACACCTTTTTCGCATTAAGGTTATGTTCGATTACGATCAAGTAAACACCTACCGGCCCTCGGTCGCGATCTAATGAAAGGTAATGTTCGACCCCATTCGAACAAACAAACCCACCGACCCTCGATCGTGATTTAATGAAAGGTTATGTTCGACCCCGCTAGAACAAACACCTACCGGTTCTCGACCGCGATTTAATGAAAGGTTATGTGATAGAATTCGAGGGTCCACAAAACTATATAGAGAACCAGGTTCTCTATTAGTTTTCATAGATTACTCACAAACATCAGTAAGTAAATGACACTGAGAGTTTTTACGTGAAAAATTCCCAGCTCACGGGATTAACCCACGACCTACCCTTGTAAGATTTCAACTTCACTACTGAGCAAACTTTTAGATTATAACCTATTGTAACCTAGGAATTAACTTCTTAATACCTCACTAAATTGTAACAATCCTATTACAAGACACTTTGCTTCCATGTACCTCATGAGATTAGACAGGAACCCAGAAAATGTGCCATTCCAGACGTGCTTTTTCTGTCCACTAGATATCCTGCATAATCAGTATCAGCATACCCAACAAGATCAAAGTTGTCTCCTGAGGGATAGTAGAGAACCAGGTCTTGCGTTCCTTTGAGATATCTCAATATTCTTTTGGCAGCCTTCGGATGAGATTCCTTTGTATTAGATTGAAACCTTGTACAGAGACCCACGCTGAATACAATATCTGGTCTTCTTGCAGTGAGATACAAGAGTGATCCTATAATGCCTCTATACATGGTCTGATTTGCAGGGGAACTAGGTTCATCCATGTCTAGATGAGTGGTTGTGGCAATAGGAGTGTCAATAACTTTTGATGCTTCCATGTCGAATCTTTTCAGCACCATTTTGATGTACTTCTGCTGACTTATCAGTGTTCCCTTTTGAGATTGCTTCACCTGAATTCCCATGAAGAAATTTAATTCTCCCATCATGCTCATCTCAAACTCACTCCCCATGAGTTTGCAAATTCTTCACACAAAGAGTCGATTGTGGCTCCAAAGATGATATCATCAACATATACTTGCATAATGAGCAGGTTCCTCCCTTATTTCTTAAGAAAAAGAGGGTTGTCAATTTTCCCTCTTGTAAAGCCATTTTCTAGAAGAAATGTTTTTACAACCTTTCATACCAAGCCCGGGGAGCCTGCTTTAGCCCATATAGTGCCTTGTCCAGTTTGAACACGTGCTCAGGATGCTCGTGATTCTCAAATCTAGGTGGTGTAATGACCCGGCCGGTCGTTTCAAGAGTTATAGCCTCATTTTCCTTATTTTTGCTTCCTTTTGTGCTTTTTAGCTATATTATGATATATTAGATTAGTTGGTTCGGGTCCGGAGTGATTTCGGAATGAATTGAGACACTTAGTCTTTTATTTAGAACCTTAAGTTAGAAAAGTCAATCGGATGTTGACTTATATGTAAACGGTCTCGGGCTTGAATTCTGATGGTTCCATTATCTTCGTTAGGTGATTTTGGACTTAGGAGAGCGTCTGAAATATGATTTGGTGGTCCGTAGTGGAATTAGGCTTGAATTGGCGAAAGTTGGAAATTTGTTGATTTTGGTCGGCAATGGAAATTTTGATATCGGGGTCGGAATGGATTTACGGAAGTTAGATTAGGTTCGTGGTGTCATTTGTGATGTGTGTGTAAAATTTGAGGTCATTCGGACGTGGTTTGGTTGGTTTCGACATCGGTTGTCGAATTTGGAAGTTTAGAAGTACTTAGGCTTGAATCCGACGGTAATTTGGTATTTTGATGTTGTTTTGAGTGATTCGAAAGCTCGACTAAGTTTTTATGTTGATATATGACTTGTTGGAATATTTGGTTGAGGTCCCGAGAGGCTCGGGGTGATTCCGGATGGCTAACGGGAAGTTTGGAATTTTGAAATGCAGTTGAACTGCTGCTACTGGTGTTTTTTCGCACCTGCGGAGGGGGAGCTGCATGTGTGTGGTCCCTGGTATGCTTGGTGAACCGCAGATGCAGACATAGAGAACCTGGGCTGGAACCGTAGGTGCGTAAGATTGGTCGCATCTGCGAGCCCGCAGATGCGAGGCTGAGTCACAGATGCGGAAGTGAGGAGGACTAGCAGTGGCCGCAGATGCGAGGTCTTTTCCGCACCTGCGAGGTCGCAGAAGCGGATAGGGAGCACAGGTGCGGAGATAGGCACTTAAGTGATTTTTCGCAGATGCGGAGATTTGTGCGCAAAAGCGGCTCCGCAGGTGCGCATTTTGAGCCGCAGGTGCGAAAAACCTGGGTAGAACCTATAGATAGAAGACTTCGCGAATGTTTGTTCATTTCCACCATTTTCAAGTCGGACCTTGGAGCTTTTGGAGTGATTTTTGAAGGGGATTCAAGGGTTTTCATAGAGATAAGTTTCTTGAGCTCTAATACTCCTAGCTATGGTGTTTTTCCGTTGTTTTCTCATCTAATTAGTGGGATTTAGGAGTGAAAATAGGGGGTTACGGCTTGGGATTTTGGAGAGTGTAATTTGAGGATTTGAGGGACCAAATGATGTCGAAATTTGATAAATTTAGTATGGGTAGACTAGTGAGTGAATGGGCTTTCGAGTTTTGTGATTTTTGTCAGATTTTGAGACGTGGGCCCGAGGGCCGAGTTTGAGTGAGTTTCGGGATTTGGCCTATAAATTGGTATTTTCCTTGTGGGATTTATTCCTTTAGCTCATATTGATCGTATTTTATTGCTCGTGGCTAGATTCGGGTTATTTGGAAGATGGTTCGAGAGGAAAGAGCATTCCGGAGTAGGAGTTCTACACTGTTGAGGTAAGTAATAATTTTAAATCTGGTCTTGAGGGTATAAAACCCGGAGTTTGGTATAATTTGACTGTTTGGAGGTGGCACCCATGCTAGGTGACAGGTATGTGGGTGTACGCCGTGAGGGATTGAAACTTAGTCCGTCCCGGGAGACTGTGAAGTCTGATAGCCTTTATTTGTGTTTATATGTATTACTGTCTACTAGAACTTAACTGCCTTTCATGTTAGAAAATCATGCTTAGGCTATATTCCTGCTCATGGTAGTTATATTCAGTCATAGCAATTCTTTTACATATTTACCTCAGTCTCTGTTATTTTCCCGTATGATATACTGTAACACTTTGATTTGGGCTGTTTTACCTCTCTTCATTGAGAGCTATGAGACTAGAGAGGTTCATGACTAAGTAAGGTCGAGGGCTTGTTTGTGAGAGTTGTCCGTGCAGTACATGAGTTGTCCATGCGGATCCTTATATTATACTATAGCACGTGAGTTGTCCGTGCAGCACGTGAGTTGTCCGTGCGGATCCAGATATTTATACTATGGCACGTGAGTTGTCCGTGCAGCACGTGAGTTGTCCGTGCAAATTATAGCGCTTGGGCTGTAGGAGCCCCTCATGAGTCTGAACACTCTCAGTGAGCGCAAGTACCTATTGAGCATGTGCATTGAGGGCTAAGAGTTGAGTGTCGAGTTATTGAGGGTTTGAGTTACAGTGTCTATGAGGTTTCATCTATTTCACTTTGTTGCTGCATTTAGCTGAAAATTGTCTGGCCGGAATTGGTAATTATGCAACTGATCTTTTACTCATGTTTACTCTTAACTGTGAAAATTATCAACTGAATTATTCTGTATAACTCATCACTACTTCTCGATTCCTTATTTATTTCGGTCACTTGCTGAGTTGGTTGTACTCATACTACACCCTGCACTACATGTGCAGATCCAGGTATGTCTGAGCACGGAGATTGTTGAGTCCAGGCATGTTTGAGTTTCGAAGACTACAAGGTAGCTGTCAGCGTCCGTAGGACCTTTTTACTCCTTCCATATTTCTTTTCATTTTTTACTAATATTTAGACATTGGCTGTAATAGTCTTAAATATTTAGACGCTCATGACTTGGTGACACCCTGATTTTTGGGGCTCGTTTTTCGCACTTTGTTCCAAATTTGAGTTTAACTTTGATTTTATGAAAAAATTCTGATATGGAAAGCTTTACTGTACTTTTATATTTAGTTTGGAAGTATTTCTGGGAAGGTCGGCTTGCCTAGTACCACTGATAGGTGCCATCATGACACGTTAGGTTTTGGGGTCGTGACAGGTGGCTGCTTGACATAAACTTCTTCTTTTAGAAGTCATTCAGAAATGCACTTTTGACATCCATTTGGAATAATGTGAACTCCATATGAGATGCAAAGGCAATAAGAATTCTGATAGCTTCCATTCAAGCAACTGGAGCAAAAGTTTCATCATAGTCAATCCCTTCTTCCTGATTGTAGCCTTGAACTACAAGCCTTGCCTTGTTTCTTGTTGTATTTCCAAACTCACCGAGTTTGTTCCTGAATACCCACCTGGTTCATTAATAGTTCGATTTGCAGGTCGAGGAACCAGGCACCATAACTTGTTCCTTTCAAATTGATGCAGCTCTTCTTGCATGGCTGTAATCCAGTCTGCATCTTTCAATGCTTCTTTGATATTTTTGGGCTCTATTTGAGAAAGAAAGGCTAAAAAGGCAAGTGAGTCTCTAGCTTTTGAACTTGTTTTGTATTCCTGAGTCAAGAGGAGTGATTATGTTGTCAAGATGGTGTAAACTTTTGTGCTTCCAATTTGGCACCTGAGCCTCATTGGTAGAAGACCCAGATATGTTTGACTGAGGTTCTTGGCCGCTTCTTATTTCTGCAAGTGGAGTACCTTGGACTGTATTGACAACTCTGTTTTCAACTTCAGTTGTTGTGATTATGGGACCAGGTTCTTCTCCAATGGATGGAGATGTAGTTGCATCATCTTCACTGGATTCCTTGACATGACTCATCATGTCTGCCTTTCCATTTGCCATGTCAATGACTTAACCTGGAACAGATAAAGGTTCTCCATCTTGATTATCATGTATGTCCTTCTCACAGGAGAGGTGAGATTCATCAAAGATCACATGTATACTCTCCTCAACACATTGAGTTCTTTTGTTGTATACTTTGTAAGCTTTGCTTTGGGACGAGTATCCCAGAAAGATTCCTTCATCACTTTTGGCATCAAATTTTCCAAGCACTTCCTTGCCATTGTTGAGAACAAAACATTTGCAACCGAATGTCCTCAAATGCGTCAACTTGGGCTTTCTTCCATTCAGTAACTCATAAGGTGTTTTGTTTAGAAGGGGCCTGATCATGCACTTGTTTATCATGTAACATGCAGTGTTGACTGCTTCTTCCCAGAAAGTTTTTACAATGCCACTGTCAATTAGCATTGTCCTTGCCATATAGAACATGTTCTTCCTCTCTACAACACTATTTTGTTGTGGTGTTCTTAGAGCTGAGAAATTATGCGTAATGCCATTTTCGACACAGAATTACTTCAAGCTACATTACTTCCTATCTTCACTTGGATTTTCTTGACAAAAGCAACAAATACTTGGAAGGTTTCATCCTTGGTTCTGAGAAATAGGGTCCAAGTGAATCTGGAGTAGTCGCCCACTATCACAAAGATATATCTTTTTCCTCCTCTGCTTGGCACCCTCATATGTCCACATAGATCCATATGAAGAAGATCAAGTGCCCTTGAGGTGCTAACTTCCTTTTTGGGGTTGAATGAGGATCTGACATGCTTTCCTTTTGCATATGCATCACACACCTTGTGTTTCTTGAAGCTTGACTTGGGCAGACCACGAACCAGGTCTTCTAAACTAGTTTGTTCAGTAGTGAAAAGCTTGCATTCCCCAGCCTTATGTGCCATAATTCGGCATCATCATCAACTCCTCTTAGACAGCTGAGATCACCACTATGCAGGGACTCAAAATCAGCAACATAGATGTTCTTGTATCTCTTGGCCACTAACACCACTTCACCAGTCACAAGATTTGTGACTGTGCATATTTTTGACACAAATTCCACCTTGTTTCCCTTGTCACATATCTGAGAGACACTCAACAGGATGTACTTCAGACCATTGACATAGTACACATTTTCAATGGAGTGAGAGAATGACTTTCCAATCCTTCCAACTCCCAGAATGTATCCCTTTTTGCCATTTTCAAAGGATACACTCCCTCCTTTCAGGGCCTTCAATGAAAGGAAACCGATTGTGTTTCCAGTCATGTGCTTTGAGCAGCCACTATCCATGTACTATTATTGGCTGCTCCCCTTCACTGCTCCCTGCACAAGGAAATCAAGGGTTAGATTTAGGAACCCAAACAAGTTTGGGTCTCTTGTAGTGAGGAAAATGGTGAATGATAATTCTTTTAGTCCAGGCAGGCATCATGCATTTTCTATATGAGGGATCAGGTGCTCTAGCAGTAGTTACTTTCTTAGCAAAAACTTTATTTTTATGTTGAGACTGAACCCTAGCCTTGCAGTTTTCCTTAAGGTGCCTATTATTACCACAGTGAGTACACAACCAATTATCAGGTATAGTAACATACTTGCTTTGAGGGTTTTAGGGAGTCTTTTCCCTTTGAAACCCAATTCCCTGCCTGTTTCCCCCATTGTTTATGTATATGGCAGTGATAGCATCAGAGGACCAGGTCCATTTGAGTGATTTTTCAAGATCACTCTTGACTCTTCCTAGTTCTTCTTGAAGTTGTTTGTTTTTTTCAAGTTCAATACACAGTCTAGACTTCACTTCATCTCATCTTCAAGCCTAAGATGTGTTTTATTAGTAACTTCCTTACCTTTGTGAAGAGTCTCATGCCTACCCTCTCCTTTCAGTTCCTTAATTGTGTCATTCAGATCAACTACTACTGCTAGTAGGTCATCTCTCTCAAGTTCTAAGTTAGCAAAATTTTCAATTAAAACTTCTTTCTCTTTCTTAGCACACTCAATTGTCTCTTTTAAATCAACCACAACAACCACTAGATCATATCTTTCATGTTCTTCGTTTGCAATTTTTTTAGTTAGGGCATCTTTTTCTTCTTTCAAACTCTCAATAATTTCTTTCAAATCTACCACAACGACTACTAGGTCATCTCTAGATTGTTTTACTTCTCCTAATTCCACAATTAGAGCATTTTTATCATTTATAAGACTGTGGTATGCATCTATTAAAACATTTGCCAAAGACATGGGGTTTTTAGGAGAATAGGATTTCAGATTTCTATGAACATCCAAAAAATTTACCTCATCATCGCGTCGTCATCTTCATCATCATTAGACTGAGCCATCAAGGCAAAAATTGGGTCATACTCAGTTGCTTCACTTTATACTGACATCATTGAACTGCCACCATGATCATTATCTTCTTCAGATTCGCTGGAGGAGTCTCCCCATGCAGCAAGAGCTTGCTTCACAACATTATCAGCAACATTCTTTCTCTTGAAGTGTTTATCAGGAACCGGGTTCCTCTTGGCTGCTTTGTATGTGTTTTGCTTGAATTGATCTTGCTTTAGGAGGGGACAATCCTTGATGAAGTGTCCTGGCTTGCCACATTTATAACATAGGTCATAATTTTTTGGCTTGCTAGAACTGCCCCTTTTTGGAATGCCTCCATTTCTACAAACCATTTTCTGAAATCTTCTTGTCAAGTAAGCCATATCACCATCCTCACCACTTGAATCATTGTTGTCTGTCTTGAGGACCAGGTTCTTCTCTCTTTTGGGCTCTCTTCTTTCATTGTCCTTCTTTTTCTTCATTTCATACGTTTTCAGATTGCCAACAAGTTCATCAATGGTCAGCTTCTGCAAGTCCTTTGCCTCTGTGATAGCGTTCACTTTGCTTTCCTAGGAACTGGGCAGTACACTAAGTATTTTTCTAATAAGTTTGTTTCTTGGAATAATTTCTCCAAGAGAGTGAAGCTCATTGATGATAGATGTGAAGTGAGTATGTATGTCTTGGATGGATTCATCATCTTTCATCCTGAAGAGCTCGTATTTAGTTGTGAGCATGTCGATCTTGGATTGCTTGACCTGTGTTGTTCCTTCGTGAGCTGTCTGGAGAGCTTCTTAGATTTATTTGGCTGACTAGCATGCCGATATCCTGTTGTATTCATCAGGACCAATGCCACAAACGAGAATTTTCTTTGCACGAAAATTCTTTTCTACGGCTTTCCGGTCGGCGTCATTGAATTCTTTTCTTGTTTTGGGAATAGTTACAGCAGGGTCGCCATTGGTTTTTGTGGGAACGAAGGGTCCATCACAGATGACGTCCCAGAGCTCGGAATCTTCATCCATGATGAAGTTGTGCATCTTAGTCTTCCACCATCCATAATACTGGCCATTGAACCTTGGTGGCCTGTAGGTAGACTGACCTTTTTCAAAGTTTGGTGGAGCAACCATGAGGATCCTTTCTAGGTGTTAGCCTAATAGAAAGAACCCGCTCTGATACCAATTGATAAAATTCGAGGGTTCACCAAACTATATAGAGAACCAGATTCTCTATTAGTTTCCACAGATTACGCACACACAATAGTAAGTAAATGACATTGAGAGTTTTTAAAATTCCCAGCTCACGGGATTAAAAACCACGACCTACCCTTATAGGATTTCAACTTCACTACTGAGCAAACTTTTAGATTACAACCTATTGTAACCTAGGAATTAACTTCTTAATCCCTCACTAACTTGTAACAATCCTATTACAAGCCACTTTGTAATACCTATATTACAAAGACTTTACAACTTGACTAACTCAAGCCAAGACACAAACGCAAGGGTTTATGATTTATAAAGAGTTTCCTACACAATGCTTCTAAGTAAGCTAAGTAGGAATTACAAGTAAGAACTTTTACAAATGTACAACTCAACTAAAGACATATAATAACTTGATATGGGAACTGGTCCGTAGCAGTGTTGTTCTTTGTTCTTGATGCACTTGAGAATCCTTTTCTGGATGATCAATCACTGTGAGAGTGCTCAGTAAATTCTCTAAGTGTTCAAGTGATGTTTTATCTTTGGTTTAATGTTAATATAACATTGATTACATCACTTGAATGATGTAAGCAACTTGGGTACAAGATCCTTCCCAATGGAGTTGATTGTTGCACTGTGTTGTACTGTTGCGTCTGCAGGCAACCACTTTTCAGCTGTTGGAGGGTTGACTGGTACGATCACCAGGGAATTGATGTCCATTTGTTACCCCTGTTGATTCTTTAGCTTCTGAAAGACTGACGAACCTCTCAAGCTGAAGTCTGGTTATTTCCACATGCTTGAGAATGTGTATCAGGTTCCTTATCTGGTTCTTGACATTAAGTTTGTTAGATCATCAAAACATACAACAAGGTACTTATAACCTATCATTATGTTCGACCCCGCTCCAACAAACACATACTGGCCCTTGGCTGTGATATAATAAAAGGTTATGTTCAACCCCGCTCGAACAAACACCCACCGGCCCTCGATCGCGATTTAATTAAAGGTTATGTTCGACCCTGCTCGAACAAACACCTACCGGCCCTCGGCCATGATTTAGTGAAAGGTTATGTTCGACCCCGCTCGAACAAACAACTACCGACCTTCGGTCGCGATATATTGAAAGGTTATATTCAACCTCACTCGAACAAACACCTATCGGCCATCGGCCACATCCCAATAAAGAAACAAAAATATACACAAGTACATAAAATAAACCACACGAAGAGAAGAATATGCAAGGAAAAACTTTGATATTTCACATACTTAAAAATGTTTACAATAGGCTCGTGAAGACGTCGGCAAAAAAAATACAAAAAACCAAAAGATAAAAATATTGGCCACCACCATCACGACCTTCAACATCCTCGCTGACTTGGCCCTCAACAACGTCGCTATTCTAGTCATCAATACCCTCACCATCATCACCTTCACCCTCAGGATATGCAGTGTCATACCAAGCATTCTCCTCAAGCCAGTCTACACCCTCATCCCCCTCGTCTTCACCGACCTCAGGCATAGCGAGATCATACCCATAAGCTACTCGAGCTTCACGAGCCTTAACACGAGCATCTTTGAGGGCAACCTTAGAAACAGATCCCACCGCATACAAATATCGAAAGACATCTAACTGGGCTTCGATATGAATCCACTCCTCACACAACTCCCGAGGAATATTAGGAAAATCCGAAGTACGGGAAGAGGATGGTTGTGCCAGTAATCGGGCCATCTCGGTCTCAAGAGTAACAACTCGATCGTAGAGGCCAGAAGTCTCTTTCTCCAACTCTCCAATCCTCTCATCGAGCCTCTCTTCTTTAAGCTTTTCCATTTCTAAGTCATTTTCTCGCTCAGAACGGAGAGTCCGAATCACCACCTCAAGACACTCAGCCTTCCTCAAAGCCTCTGACCGAGTGGACTCCGCCTTCTCTATATCCTCTGCCTTCTCGGCGACCTCGACACTTAGAGCCTCCGCCTTGAATTGACATCCTCAAGCTGGGCAAGCAGCAAAACCACCTGAGCTTGGAGATCACTAGACTAGGCTTCAACCCCCTTGCTGAGCTCAAGCACTTCCTCTTTGCTCCTCAACGTCCCGTCCAGGATGTTGCACTTCCCCATCATCCACACCAGCTCCTCGTCCCTGGCCTTTAAGTCCTCCCTTAGTCGGCGCACATCGCCGCCCTCACGAAGCTGACATTGAAGCTCCCGATACTTCTCAAGGACTCTGAAGTACTTGTCCTTTAACTTCACATAGATATCTTTATGCCTCTGCTCCCTATGAGCACTCTCAATTTCTAAGACGACTGTCTATAAAACGAACAAAAGAAGTTAGAAACTGTGAAAGAACAAATCCAAAGAAAAACAACAAACAACGAATGTACTTACCCGAAGGGCGAGGCCGGCAATGTTATTCGACGGACCGTTGTCATTCATATCCTTGAGGGTTGTAGCCTCAACTTCCGAAGTAAGAGGGAGAAGGGAAGGGATAATCTGCTCGGTATTCACGAGAAGATTACGGTTTATCGGGATCGTAATAGTCCTCGAACCCTCCTCCAACCTCACTTCAAGCTGAGTAAGCCCCTCGTTGAGCATCCTCAGCTTATCTACATCCATGTCGGAATCAGATCCAACATCCTCCTCAGTAGCAGCCTTACTTCTATCATCACTCAAAGGAGGTACATCCGCTGCAACACCAGAAGACGAGGCCTCTTCGCATCTTGGAAGAACAGGGCCGTCACGGTCCACCACGCCTTCAACCATAGCCCCCTCAAGTCGTATGTCTGTATCCTCCAAACAAATGATCTCGGGACTAGCCTTTGGGCTCTCCCTGATATGCACTGTGGCCGTCTCCCGAAGGACAAAGCTGCAGTCTCCCACATCGGTGGCCGTCGACCTCTCCCCAACGATGTCCATGGGCCTCCTCTTACGAGGCATCAAATCCCCATCACCAGGCAAAGGCTCGTCTTCCTCATCAATAAGACGGTACAAAGGAGAAGCATAGGTTTCCGCACTGAAGTCTCCACAGTTGAAGAAGGGACAGATTCAGACGCAGCCACTGGAGGGACCGGGGCACGAACAGAATCAGCCGCAGTCGAATAAGGGGCGGGAGCCGAGGACGTAGTAGCTTTCCTATTTCGGAACGTGGGTGCGGGAGCTTTTGACCTCCTCAAAGATCACATGCCCGAAGCTACGAAAACACAAGGAAAGGGGAAAGTCCGCAAAGGTAAACAAAGAAAAGAAGAGAGAATGAAGACACCATGATAGAAGGAACTTACTAGCCGAAGGGAGAGCAATCCCAAACTTCTTGAAGAAACTTGACCACTCACGAATCCCTACGATGTGAGGGAGGAGTCAACCAACCAAGTCAGAAATGTGTTCGACCAAAGGAGGAGGCGAGGTTTTAGCTACACGAGAAAAGGAAAAAAGGTCAAAGCCCATGACCAAGCACAGAAGAAATATCAGATACCTACAAACAAGGAAATTAGGTACTTACGAGTACAATTCCAAGCCTCAGGAAAATCATCGACATTAGCCACAACGTCCTCGGTTCTGATGAAGAAGAAGTTGAACCAAAACTGGCAGTTGGCTTTGTCATCCATCTTCACCACCAAGAACTTGCATCCTCGGTGGTGAAGATTCAACATCGTCCCCCTATAAAAGCTAGGGGCGAACAAATGTATTAAATGCCAAAGTGTGAGTTCGACCTCGGCTAGCTCGGCAAATTTAGTGAGCATCCTTATAAGTTTATAAATGTACATGCGCGAGATGAGTTGGGAAAATACCCTAATAATGACAAAATTCCTCCGCCAGCTGAAGGAGAGGGAGAGTGTAGCCGACTTAGAAGGGGTAGGCGTAGAAGGCACAATACCCAGGACGATGGACTTGCACCGTGTCCCACCCAGCCGGGATTAATTCAATATGATTGGGAAGGCCGAACTTCACCTTAAGCTATTCTAACTCCTTCACCGTCATCAATGACCGAAAGGCTCCAGGGTCAGCTTCAGGTAATTTGTTGAAATCGGATCTGGAATCAGGGTTGCAAGAAATTATCTCCTCCACCAACGAGAAAGCTCCATCATCGACAGTGTGCAAGAACATTCTCCTCGTGAGGGGGAAACACCATTGCCAAAGGGATCGCATCACTTCCCTCACCAGACTCAGAAGGCATATTAGACATATTTTGATAAAAGAAAGAGAGGTATCAAACGAGGAAGAACTAAGAGTGGTACAAATCACTAGAACATATAAGAGAGGTTCGAAGCGAGAAAAGAGTAGGAGAGTAATATAATATTTCGAAACAACAGAAAACTTAAACCTCAAAATTGCATCCAAATACCTCTATTTATAAGGGTCTTGGCACCAGGACCGAAAACAACTCATCATTACTAGGCATCGGAACCGAAGCAGAATGTTCAATCAGAGGTCACACGCGAAACGAAGCAACGCATCGAGAATATACGTCATAATGACGCACGACGTCATGACACCATCTTAACTCGTGGACAACATAGTTCCAACGAATCGCCTGGGAAAATCGAAGCATTTGAAATATGCGGCCCACGTAGGTCCACGCTGCCAGTTCTCCCCAACCACGACGACCCTGTACAGCTAGTTCGATTGTGTCGACCACATAGAACCAGATCCGCTCATCATACCCGCCTGAAGCCAGCCTCAATAAGCGGAGGGACTAACTATATGGGTCAAAATCTACCTTTAGAATATTTAAGCCAAGGTAGTACTAAGGGAAGGGTTCCCAAGTCGTCGTTTGTCGAAATGGCCCAAGAAGCAGCGAAGTCTGTGGACGAAGAGTCAACAAGGGCCGAAGTCGAGGTGTCAACAAGGGTCGAGGCCGAGGTCGAATATCTCTGACATAGTTATAACAACTAATTTCAAGATAGGATATTAAAGAAAATATTCTAGTAGATATTCTCTGCACTTATACTATTAGGGTTTCTTGGGAACATGTTCCCTATAAATAGAAAAAGACACTATGATAGGGGACATACGATATTCATTTGTAAAGAACACACTTTGACTTAAAGAATCAGATTTCACTTTCTAAGATACAAATATCATATTTTTACTGAGATTCTTGTCTATACTTTTCCACTAGATCTGAGAATAACTCAAATATTCAAGGGATTGTCTATCATTCATCATTGTCAGAAAGAACATCCACTTATTCCATCTTTTCTTGGGTGACTGATTCCTTCTATTTACTTAAATTCAATTTATTGATGTTCATTATCATTGAATGCTATATTATTACTTTCGATTTCTGGAATATTATATTCCACTGCCAATGTCCGACCTGATCTACATAATATTTGTTGCTTCTTTAAGAATTCCATCTAAGGATACTATTGTTAGCTAAGATTAATTTTTATTCATATAGATTTAATTATTTGAATCGAGATTTATATTTTTGATCAAAAAAAGAACACGAGATGTTCATATTCTTTATGCTAGGACGTTCCCTGCGACCCAGCATAGCAGAAGGGGGCAAGATATTACTTTCTCACCTAAAAATTACGTACGAGTGAGAAGCGTCGTAAAACCTACGAGTGTGTCTTGCATAGATGAATATCAACTCATTCTTTCCTATTATTTTGAATTTAACACTATACAACTACCAAAAAAAAAACCTACAATAAGATTTTCTTTCAACACATCTCAAAAACTTTTAAACCTTTTTAGTACAATTGAAAAGAAAGTTAGATGTGTGTTTTGTGTGACAATCTGTCTCCTACTCTTTGGCATAATTTGAGTGTCATTACTATCACGAAGCGGTTATAACAATGGTAAATAGCTAGTCATGTTTGAAACTGTCCTTTCCCTCAACACTTAGCCGGCTAATTCAAGGTATCTTCCCCTAAGCATACAAATATATTACTCCTCATATTACAAATTCACCACAATCCATTTTCTGACCACTTTCTACATACCAAACTTACGTTGATTTCACTTTCTTAAAAGAACATAAATTCTTTGGTACATTTGTAAGTTTAAAATGGGAACCAAGGCCAAGAAAAAGCAGAACAAGATGGTCAGATATATTTTGGCACCCTTCAAAGTCTTAGGCAAAGCCAGAAAATTCTATATGAAAACCATGTTTGATTGTGCTCAGCAAGTTGGTCAAGTTGGCAGTGTTGTGACATGTACAATTCCACACCAAATACCTCCTCAGTTACCAAAGAGCTTCAACAATAATAATGAAAATTCAAGGCGTAATAGAGAAGTGAAGAAGCAAACCACAGAGTCTACTTTGAGAAGCTATAGCACTGGGGTTGGACGATTGGGCATAATTGATGAAAACAAGCCTTGTGATTTCAAAGAAATGGATGTTAACAAGATTGTCTGCCCAAGATCTAGAAGTTTCCCTACTTTAAGCAGAGGCGGATGAAGAATTCAAATTTGATGAATTAAGTTATTATAGTATTGACATTATGAATTTTGAATTTCATATTTGTTGACAATTTTAGCAACTCTTTTAACGTGCATGTATCTATGGTTTGTGTTAAAACTATTGAATTCGATTGAACTTATCAATAATGTATGGTCAATTCTTTTTGCTTATTATAAGTAGAATAATAGGACTAATTTTATTTTTAATTTCTATTTGCTAACAATAAATATAATATACTTTTTGAGACTTTAAATATTTAGTACTACCAAATTTAAGTTTGAATGTCCAATGATACCACGATCGGCATCATGTAGGTTTCAAGATTGGCCATTTTTGTCTCGTAGAAAGTTAATTAAACAAGATTAGAACTTGTTTTGCAGCATTGGATTGACTTATTTCACTTACTAGGTCCAAACTTCTCAAATAAATTAGCAATGAAAAAAGTCAGCCGGTATGCGCGGAGTTCGGAAAGGGCCGGACCACAAGGGTCTATTGTACGCAGTCTTACCTTGTATTTCTGCAAGAAGTTATTTTCACAGTTCGAACACGTGATCGGTCAAATGGCAGCAACTTTACCAGCAATAATACCAGATTTAATACTTCATTCTTAAAACTTAATTAAATAAGAAAATGCAGTACACAATTTTTTATACGTGTACACCTACTAGTATTATTTTATTTTATATACATAAAGTAGTCACATTGGACCCCACATGTGTCATCACCATTGTCCTATTTTGCAAGACGAGATGTTTTCGGTTCGTTTTTCATAACTTTCCCAAATTAAAAAAGCATTGTTTAATTTCCTTATTTTCTGAATTCGTAGCTATCTCCAATGCTATCGCTGCTGCGTGTAATTGTTTTCCCACTGTTGTTACTTGTTCCTAATTATGCAGTATTGTCTCACTTCATTGTTGAAACTCTACCAGGCTTCAATGGAAAACTTCCTTTCAAACTCGAAACTGGGCAAGTACTATCAATTTTCATATTTTCTGATAACCCAAACACAGCTGCCTCCCCTATAGTTATAATTGGTATATATGTTGATTCAGTTATGTAGGTGTTGGAGAAGAGGAAAAAGTGCAGCTATATTACTACTTCGTTGAGTCGGAAAGAGACCCAGAAAATGACCCTCTTATGCTTTGGCTCACCGGAGGTCCTGGTTGCTCTGGCCTCTCTTCCTTTGTATATGAGATTGGTATGTTAATTTCTCCTATTTTTTCCTTCATACTATTTTTAATTTGCCATCAATTTTATCATCAAGTATATAAGTGACTGTAAATTTTTTATTACACTAGCTTTAGGGTACGCTTTGTGCGTGTACCCATGTTAATAAAAATAATCATTAAAAATTACATAAGTATTACTAAACAATATGTTTGAGTGATCAAATAAAAAACAAATATAAGTTCAAAATGTTAAATGTAACCCTATTTAGCTAGCTCAATAAAAAAAAAGATGTCTTATTGTGATTTTGGCATTGTCTTTAATTATTAAAGATAACTCTCTCTCTCTCTTTAGATTTTTAATTATATTATTATTATTATTATTATTATTATTTTGTTATAATTGTTGAGTATAATTTTCAAATATTATGCAAAAAACCCGAAGAAGAGGAAAATATTAGTATTTGAGTAGAAAATTAAAATTATTCAAATATAATATCGAACAATTTATAGTTAAACAAGATTAAATGATAATTCTTTTTGACGTAAAATAACTTTTAAAGATAAAATGGATCATTATACAAATATAGATATATCAGTACTAATCGACATGGTTGCGACATAAATTGCATATAAATTTTGTGTCATGAGAATTATCCTTCTCAAAAGAATTATAATTACAAAGGCATATGACGAAGTCACGGTGATAATGTGAGTTAATTGTAAAATGAACGTGCTTTAAGCATGTTTTTTCCTCTTTTTTTTTTTGTTTATTTTTCTGATTATATTTTAGAAAATCATAGCTCCACTTTCACTCTATTACATTGTGTACTATCTCCGAATGATTGAGTTGACAGTGCTTTTGAATAAAATATTTAATAGTATATTTACGTTAATTTATTTAGCAGGGATGGTGGGAACTTCGACTCCCCAAAACTAATAGATATTGATGGGAGTTAGTTTCAATATTAAAAAAACAGTTATCAACTTTTAAAAAAGTGTGAATATATATTTGTACGTTTCTTGTTTATGCAATGAACTAAAATTAATTTTAGCTGTTTTCAAATAAGGAAAATATTTATATAAGGTGAAACTTAATTAATTTTAAATTCCTAAATATAGGAGTTTTTACATAGTTCAAATAAGAAAAAATTTAATAATCGAAATTTTAGATGATTTCAAATTCCTAAATATTAGGAACATAATTATTAAATTACAATTTTGTTCAATATGAAATCTAGTTTTAAGGGACAAAAAAGGCGAACGACATTTCGTTAAGGGCCTTCGTGCTTTTAATATAGTATAGATTATCCTTTAACAAAAGTAATTAAATAAACTTTTATTCCGAAAACCCAGCTTCTTAAAATTAACTTATTTTGCAAAGCTATTTTTTCTCAAAAGTATTTTTTTAGAAAAGTACTTTTGGAGTGAAATATTTGTGTTTGTCTAATTAATTTTAAATGTACTTTTGAACAAACAATTAGCGTTTGTCCAAATTTAAAAAAAAGTACTTCGTGTTTTTCAAGAGTGCTTTCCAAAAATGTGTTTTTGGGGAATAATTATTTTTTCCTTAATCTCAAAAATTGCTTTTGCTTTTACTCAAAAGTACTTTATTACTCCTAGAAGTTTGGCCAAACACATTAATTAAAAAAAAAATCTTTTTGGTGAAAAAGAAAGCTTAGCTAAACATGCTATAACTCTCCTGCAAGTAACTTTAATCCTTGAATTATTGATTAGGTGTGAGATTATTTTAAAGGAATATAGTCCACTTTAGTGGTTTAGGAGTGATGATACACGTGGTTCTTGGTCACGTCCTAGTGGGCTACACTGTCAATATGGGCCGGGCCGGGTTAACCCAGCCCAACCTACATGGGCTTTAGCAATTGACGGGCTCGACTGGGCTAGCCTACCATTTTGATGAGCCTTATAATGGTCAGCCCACTCAGCCCTATGTGGGCCGCGGGCCTCCACGAGCCGGCCCATCATTTTTTAAAATATAATTTTATATTTTTTCTTTAAGTTCTGACCTAAAAAAAAATAATTATTTAAAAGTTAAAAAATATCTTATTGGAAACATTTCGCAAAACTTAATAACTTTTTATATTATTTCAATATATCACAATAAACACTAAAAAAGTAAAAGACAAAATTATATTTCATTTACTAAAAGTTAAAACTCAAAACAAACTATTTAAGAGAACGTCCATGACGCTTATGGGATATCCAACACATCATCTTCATCAAATACATTTGAATCCGCTTGTGACAAAGTTGTCTTAACATCTTCACTTTGATCTACATCTACAATTCATATGCAATATTAATTAGTTAAATATTAAGAATAATTAAATTTTAAAAACTAATAATATTTAAATTCACATAAAAAATAGTACCAGTTTGAGTTTGGGAAAAATCGTGCAGCCAATTTCGAGTAGTAACAAGTGTTTGGACATTTTCATGATGGATACAACTTTTGTACTCTGTAAGAACACGCCCACCAATGCTAAATGTTGATTTCGATGCTACAGTGGTAATAGGAATACTAAGTACATCACGCGCCATCACTGAAAGATCGGGATATTTTCTAAAATGGTCCTTCCAATACATGACAACATCCATCTCTTGAAACTTCTCAAGATCAAGCTTTGGCTCCTCTAAGTAAAGATCCAATTCTGACTTTCCATCGCTAGAGGCAGTATACTTTTTATATTTTATATATTTTAAATAAATATTTCTATTAGGCCCATGGGCCAGCCCAGCCCAACCTTAGTCAAGCCTTATGGGCCACGGGCTTACTTGGGCCGGCCTTAAAAGCCTCGTTTTTAAATGGGCTCCAAAAATTCTAGCCCAACCCTACTAAATCACGGGCCGGGCGGCTCTAACCAGAGGGTAAGTGTAGCGAATCCCACGGTGGATTCGCCAGAGAAACTTGACAAAGAAAAGAAATTAAAAGCTAAAAATTCAGATTTTCATTAAACATTTTTACACAGCTGGCTCTATTCGAATATAAAGACCTACAAGGACTAAGGGTCTATATGACATCGCTAACAATTAAGGGGTCCTAATAAAATAAACTATAATTGTGGGGTTAAATTGCAATATGGAGACCTGAGCATTCCTTCAATCCATTACATTCCATCCCCTTGAAACAACCTTGTCCTCAAGGTTGTGAATTTGAAACTTGGAAAGGGGTGATAACTGATAATTTACTGCACCAAACCAGTGATGCTTCCCTGATGATCAGCTTGCTCCACAGCTTTGAAAATATGGAGGGAACAGTGCATTTCTTCACTAGTTCATGCACCTTGAATTTCATGTCCCAATAAGGATTCTTGAGTTTGTACCTCCAGAATTCATTCTTAGTGAAGTCATAATGAATAGAGGAGATGGCAAGGGCAGGATCATCAATTTCTATCCCAAGCTGCACAAGCTTACTGCCACTCGACTGATTTGATACAGAGAACACTTTAACCAATCCACCAGCTTGTTAACTCCTATCGACCTCTACGCTGCACCAGAGCAATTACAAAGCACACTCTTGACCATAACAGCAGCCTTCATTTTAAAAATATTGATGTTCATGTTGCATTGCTTAACAGCTCTAGCATTATCACTTACTGCTACTAACATGCCACCTTTCTTGTGGATAACTCCTGCTTCCCATGCTCTCATGTCTCTACATCCATGCCCTTCCTCAATTGTTAACCATCCTCCTTTAGAGCAAATCCTGTTCTCAAGATTTGAAGAACACTTTAAATCTGCGAAGTGAAGATTCCAACTCACTGCTTCATGTGCAAATCTTAGCAATAGGAGTATTAACTTGAGAAACAGGGGTACTAGTAAAGTTTCCTTTACTGGAGCTAGAATGCAAGCTTCTAATAGAATAGCTATATTTTGGTGAACGAAATCAACACCTAAAATGTCTTTTAACTTCAGACACAATTGCCCTGCGGTAGAAACTAAACTTCCCCTGTAGACTTCATCTTTTATCAATTCTCTTTCGACTCTCCACATCTTTATATATTGCATAAATATAACAAAGAATGCCACCACCAAGTCACATGCAGCTGCTATGATGACTAGCTGTTTCACGAGAACCTCACTAACTGATCTAGCACAATTGTCTCCTCCAGGATCAACAACAAAACCGTTTTCACTAATCTCATGTTCAAAACCAAAAGTGAGCGAGGTATCAGTGATTACATATATAACTTTTATGATAACCAAGAGATTCAATGTTGCGTTTAAGCTTCTTAGAGGTGAGGCCACCCCTGTAAACTGCAGCAGCTCCATCCATAAGGTATCACTTTTGACCTCGAGGTCGGAATTCAGCAATTGGGAAAGGACTCTGAAGAAGTCCGGTCTATTAGCCATTAAGCTGTAGTAAGTTGCAGGAAGGGTAAACCAAATAAGCACCCCAACACCATTTTCTATCACATGTACCAAGAATCTTGTGATATCAGGTTCAAAGTTTACTTTAGCCACTACATAACAATGTGCAACAACCATACCACTTCCTTGTGCAGCCACCAAAGATTGTTTGGCAATGTTTGCAGCAACAATAACTATATCCAAGATTAAAAAAACCATCATACCAGTATATGCAAAGCTCTCTGTGCTACCACAATCCAACAATAATGTAGTAATTGAGTGACAATATTTAGATGCAACTGGAATTAAATGAAACTTGAAAAGATAGAGTAATGGATCTGTTCCACCATCTGGAGTAATTTTAAGAACCAGGAGCAAGTAACCAGAAACAACATTAACTCCACAACAAGCTTTACTTCTTAAATTCTCCAAGAATAACTCATATGTTTCAGAACTCTCCATTGTCCAGTATATTGGTATCATAACATGAATATGCTTTCTTGAAAATGTTTCCAAATTTTCAAATCCTTGAATTGTTTTTCTCTTTCTCGTCTCTTGAAAATGATCAGTCATTCTCTGAGCTCCACCACTGACAACCATCCTTTCAAGGTACTATTACCACATGAGAAAAGAAGATATTCAGCTTCTTCAATTATACCTCTATCTAACAGAGTCTTACTCGTTTCCGAAAAACCAGCAAATATCACTGTTTTTACAAGCTGACCACTAAGACGAGTGCAAAGCTTGGGGTCTCGTAGGTAGTGAACAATTTCCTTCAGTTGACCTTGCCACTCGTCAACATCCCTCATGCCAAACATCCTCTTATTGCTTGCTACAATAGGATTCAATTCGTCATCAAAACCAAATCTATTGGGGATTTCCCAATAGCGATCAGGTTCCCCACCACACATAAACTCATCTAGTGCACTCGACTTGGAAACAAAGTAGTACTTCACTTTTCTAACCCCTACCACCACCTTAGATGAAGTAAAGCCTAATGGAAAGGGCTCAATTATGACATCACTGTAAATATAGCTCAAAGGAAAAGGCAGTACCAGTTGATCGAATCGGAAATAGCCTTCAGTGTCACACTTTCTATTGTCACTAGCAGCTAAATTCTTCACCGAATCTCTATGAAATTGCACTGAACTTGTGGAACAGGGGCAAACTCCGAAGAAGGAACTAGGTACCGCGTAACGTAGAGATTAAGTCCTTTAGTAACAGAGGCTAAGAGAGTTTGCTAAACCTTCTCCCGTTCCCGGATAGCAACAAAGTCAACTGAGACATCTCC
The DNA here is from genome assembly GCF_000715075.1 of Nicotiana tabacum. NCBI lineage: Eukaryota > Viridiplantae > Streptophyta > Magnoliopsida > Solanales > Solanaceae > Nicotiana > Nicotiana tabacum. The sequence continues at coordinate 72,148,890 of NC_134103.1, forward strand.
ACTATTTTCCATATCTTCCAATGCTACTGCATCTCCATCACCATCGATGTGGACCAAATGAGCCTATAGTCACTACAAATTAGTGCATAAATCCTCTCCCATTCACGGCCAAGGGCAAAAGAGACACCTCCACAACTTTCAAAATCTTCTTCGACCTCTAGCGACTCATTCCCAACACTATCATCCCTTTGCTTATCTATCACATAGATTTTCTCTCTCAGAAATTTTATCGAACACCTGAATCTCGATTTCTCTATTTCCTTCCTCAATCAAATGCTGGTCCTCTTTCAGTATTTCCTGGCCAATAGAAAACTTGGGTGCCCATTCACCATTACTGACTTGTACATGAACTTGTCTGGCTCTCTTTTTACTTGAAAGCTTGGCAGTAGCAGATTGTCGACCAAACTGATATTTGTGCTTCTTTCTCCAGGCTTTTTTCTTGCCACCGGCGGCATGTCGTTTGTGCTTAGAATCTCGTGCAACACTCGTGGTTGCCGAGATACACTCAAAGCCAAAAGGATTAGGAAGAGAACCGAGATTTGTATTGTAACAGTGACTTGCATATGGATCCTGCATCACACCGTTAACCTCAAAGCCATAAGGATGCTGATAAAATTCACCATAGTAGTTCCTAGTGTCATAGGATGCCATATAAAAATGGGAATCTGTTTGGTTGGACTGATTAGTGTAGTGATGTTGCAGAGTGAACCATTGCTCCATTCGTGCCGATTGGTTGGATGTTACAGCGAAAGTGAAGCCGAAGACCGGTGGCTCTGATACCAATTGTAGCGAATCCTACAGTGGATTCGCCATTGAAACTTGAAAGAGAAACTTGACAAAGAGAACAGAAATTAAAAGCTAAAATTTCAGATTTTCATTCAACATTTTTACACCGCTGGCTCTATCCGAATATAAAGACCTACAAGGACTAAGGGTCTATCTGACATTGCTAACAACTAAGGGGTCCTAATAAAATAAACTATAATTGTGGGGTTAAATTGCAATATGGAGACCTGTGCATTCCTTCAATCCATTACGGTAAGGGCAGTGGTTTATAGCTCATTATTCATTTAATATGGTTTCTCGGGGTTGGGGTAAGGCCTGCGTACACACTACCCTCCTCGGACCTTACTTGTGAGATTTCACTGGGTTGTTGTTGTATTCATTTAATATGGTTACATGGTATTTGTTTTAAAGAAAAAAGAAGGTTGGAGGATGAAGAGCCCGTTTGGCTTAGCTGATTTAAAGTAGCTGATTATCAGTAGGTGTTGAAAAACACTTTTAAATGTTGAAACAGATTTTATAAATAAGCAGTTACGTGTTTGGACAAAAGTGTTGAAACTGATAATAAGCAATTAAAGTGTTCGGTAAAAAAGACCTGATAAGCAACTTTTTATGTTAAAATAACTCAAATACCCTTATGGCTGTTTACACTAATAGAGAGATGATTATTGCAAGAATTTTAATTTTAAGTTGTTTTAATAAAAAATGTTTTTATGTTTCAAATTAAATATAAATTATTTTGTGATATCCTGACATACAATTATTAATAATTTGTAGGTTGGTGGTAAATATATACTTAAATTGTGCGTGTACTATTTGAATAAGAAATACATGTATTCAAATGTTCTTTCTTTATTAAAAATAAACATTCAATTATGATAAATTTAAGTCCCAAAGTAAAACCCAATTTATTACAATGATTTTACATTAGGTATTTTTTGTTCTTTTTTTTTCTAGAAAAAAGAAGAAGAAGCGGAAAAAAAAAATTCTCCATCTAGAAGAAAAGAAAACGATAAAAGGTTCAAGAACAACAGCAACAACAACAACAACGACCCAGTGGAATCCCACAAGTGGGGTCTGGGGAGGGTAGTATATACGCAGACCTTACCCCTACTCCGGAGGAGTATAGATGTTGTTTCTGATAGACCCTCGGCTCGCGACGATGGTAAAGGACATTGGAGCTAAGTCAGAAAGATAACAACAACAACGTGATAACCAGAAAGCAGAAAGAAAAGTAATAACAATAAGCAGTAGCAATGGCACAGTACTACAGACACAATGGAAGTAATAAGGACACAACAAGAGCCACTAACATCCCAAGACAAAATACTATCAAACTAGCCTCCTACAACTTAACCTGCAACCCTAATGAAGTAATATGGACACAACAGGAGCACTAGCAGCCTAAGACACACACTATCAGACTAGCCTCCTACCTCCTAACCTACAAATTTAATGTTGGACCACAACAATCAAAATACACTAACATGTAGCCTTTCTCTACTAGGATAGAATAATCCATCATTTTATTAGTGATAGTCACCACCAGCAATATTTGATTTAACAGTTAACAAATTAGAAGTATATAAGGTCTTTTATTACACAACAATATAAGCAAAATAATGAAAAGGTTCCTTGCCCATAACATTACAAAGAAAACGAAAGTACTGCTGGAAAGGGGTGAAACGAAGTCATGGAAAGGAAATAGAGAGGGTTAGGGCATTTAAAAATGTTGATAAGGATACAATAGTAAAATTATTTGTCAAACTAAAAGTGCTTATAAGCTGAAAATTCATAAGTTGGGGGAGACCAACTTATGGCTTTTAGCTTATTTTTTATTATAAGCACTTGACTTATAAGCACTTTTGATATTTATCAAACACATAGATAAGCTAAAAACTACTTATAAGCCAGTTTGACCAGCTTATTAGCTTAGCCAAACACCCTCGGAATTGCCGTTGCAGTTTGAGGCTTTGAGCCACTTGCTAAAGAAGATTTTACCTTATATCTCATTTTATGTGACACACTTTTCTTTTTAAATTGTCACAAAAAGAATGCTTTTTTTATATTTAAAAGTAATTTAACCGTAAAATTCTTATTTTACTTTTAATGAGATAATTTGTAGTCATAAAAGTGTCCAAAACTTTAGACTATAGATTTTAAAAATCTTTTTTCTTAAACTTTGTGTCCAATCAAATACATAAAATAGTATCGACGGGGTATCGTTTAAAAGAAAAGTATAAACAGAGGGAAATAAGTACAAGAATTGACGGGCTTCTCCGAATCTTCTTTTTGACAAGAAAACAGATTCCCTCTATTACCAGTGTTATCATTACATATCAAGTTATCATTTTTTTCATTAGATGAAAATCTTTTCTCCATTCAACTTATGTTAAAAGTCAATCTATTCAAATATTGTGTTAACAAAATAATATACTCCGTACAATACTATAAATAGATAAATTATGAAACTATGGGTAGATACTTTGTTCTCCTATCCGAATATTCAGCCGATGATTTTAAAATGCTATGTTTATTTTACCTTTTAAATTATCGGCCTTCCTTTCTATTAAGAATTTTTATATCATTGCTTTTTTTTCTTTTCCTTTTCATGAAATTATCGCCCTTTCTTTCTTACTTCCCTTTCTTTTGTCACCTGAAATGTTTTACCTATAATTTGATGCTTTCTCTTTGGCCTAAATTGTGCTCAAGAGTTGGATATTTTGAAGTTTTTGATTGATCGTCTTCGCATGTAAGAGTTAATAATGTAGCACCTACCTCTTTCTTTACCAAGCAGCATTAGAGGAACACCAAAATATGCACAGTGCTGAATATTTTTTTATCAAGGTTTGAAGTTCTGTTAATAAAAACATTCATTAGAGTAAGAGGAATAAACAAGAATATTCTGGACAAGTGTATGCTTCTCGTCTGGATTATTGTCTCTAAGTTACTAAATATGCAAAAATGACACTTAATGCTTCTTTCAGGCCCTTTAACTTTTGATTATGCAAATTCTATCGGAGATTTCCCGAAATTGGAATTGAAGTCAAATTCTTGGACCAAGGTTTTGTAAGCTTAATACCCTTTTACCATTTGCTTGAATTTTCTCTGTTGCTCGTTTATGCAAGCAGTATCTGGTTTTAATTACTAGGTGGCAAACATAATATTTATAGATCAACCTGCTGGCTCAGGATACTCCTACGCAAAGACTTCGGAAGCTTACAATTTCAATGATACTCTGGCTGTAGCTCTAACTTATGAGTTCCTTAGAAAGGTGAGAGAAATTTGTTCTGAGCAAATCTATCTGCATGTTTCGAGCTTTTACAATAACAACAACAGCATACCTAGTGTAATCCCACTTTGTGGGGTTTGGGGAGGGTAGGATGTACACATACCTTACCCCTACCTTTGTGAAGGTAGTTGTTCGTCGAGATTTTACGTATAGCTAAAATTGCTTCTTTTGGTCTTCATGAACATGGTTAGACATCTACCTTTTTTGGATGTTTCAGACTCTAGCTAGCTAATGAAAAATGCATATTCTTAATAGAAGTTAATGTTTCAGAGAATAAAAAATAAAATGTGATCTTCTGTTAAGTCAAGGCGTTGCCAATAAAAGCAGCCTTAATTGTGCCAACTCTGGAACATAATACTTTTGTATGAAAGGTGGAGAAAGAGTATTTATCTTTGTTCCTCTTGAGTACTGTTTACATATGGTTAATTTCTATTAATGTGTAAGACTAAATTCCAAATTTCCATGATCTGCTAGTTTAAAAAATGTGAATAAAGGTTCTAATACAGTTCTGAAAGTCTTGATTCGTTGTAGTGGGATTCGTAACTCGTTATCCATTTTGTATATTCTAAATCTTGAGAGAAGAAACTTTACTATTTTGAGACCTGTTGAAAAAGTGACAAGACCTGTTTGAATCTTATTCTACAAGCATGTATTTATCTCACATCCCATGTCTCAATATCGTTCAGAACATCCATTCTAATGCTTAAGGTAATCAAAAGTCATGAAACTTTTATAAGCAAATTCACGAGACTGTGAACTTCTTGTGCTGTAGTGGCTTATGGATCATCCGGAGTTTCTCAAGAATCCACTATATGTTAGTGGTGATTCCTACTCGGGCATTTTTGTCGCACTGCTTACTCGCAGAATATACGATGGTATTGTGTTTTGTACCTGAGTTAAGGATCAGTCTTTTTGTTATCTTGTTTAGTGACCTTTTTCTTTCTCTAAAGGTATTGAAGTTGGTGAGAAGCCTCGAGTGAATATCAAAGTATGAACCCCCAATGCTTTCAGTTGCACACCTCTTCTTGTGTTTTATTATTGATAGTTCTCATTTTAAGTTTTGCCCTCAAACATGAGGTTTCGGATTGAATGTAGGGATATATACAAGGCAACGCTCTAACAGATCATTACATTGACTTCAATGGTAGAGTCATATATGCTCATCGTATGGGACTTATTTCAGATAAAATCTATCAGGTACTGATCTAATAGCTTATGCTCTGTACTCTAGCATTCAAAAAACTAATTGCTAGTTAATGACAGTCCAGAAAGGAAAAAACAGCCCCCCCAACACAGGCTCTACAGCTATGCTAACAAATTGAATTCTTCAAATTAAGACAATTATCTTCTTGATTATAGTATTCAATTCATAATGATTCTGCAATTAATCTTATTTATGTTACTGTGTAGTCCACTAAAGCAAATTGCAATGGAAACTACGCGGAGGTTGATCCGAATAATGTATCTTGTCTAAATGATCTTCAGAGAGTAGATAGGGTAAGGGAGCACGTTTTGCACTTACAAAATATTAATGTATCTTCAAAGATGTCTTAGACTTAAATATTCCTTTATTGCATGTGTGTAGTGCCTCAAGAACATACGCCGGGCACATATTTTAGAACCTTGGTGCGACTTGCCATTTTTAATGAGCATTCTCAAAGAAACTCCTGCAAATGCCCGGTCGTTGTTCCCAATTGAAGGACCATGGTGTCGAGTAAGTCTATATTTCTCCCCCTAATGAGGCCTCCTTAGCATCATATATTGTGTTAATTCTGTTGGTGTATTATACAAGAATGTGCAGAGCTAATCTTTTTAACCCCAAAACCAGGAAAAAAATTACATATACTCCTATGTTTGGGCAAACGATAAAGCTGTCAAGAAAGCACTAAACGTTCGTGAGGTATGCAATTATGTTTTTATTCCCACTGTCCATATCCAATTCCTCGTTTAACCCCGGCCGAGAAAGAGAAATTGAAAGTAAGAAAAGAGAGAAGACTTTTGAAGTGATATGATCATGAAAAAAACCAGGGAACAACATTGGAGTGGGTGAGATGCAATGACAGCATGCATTATAGAGGTAAAGAGAGAACTGAATCATATGTGTATGATGTCAAAAGTGTCATTGATGATCATCGGCATCTCATCAGCAAATCCTGTCGAGCTCTAATTTATAGGTACTATTCACAGATGCTTTTCTTCTTCTTCTTAAGTGACTTTAAGAATCATATTAGTCACTAATCTTAGAAATATCCTCTATGTTTTACATAATCTTCCAAATTTGGTTGAAGTGTCAACCATTTTAACAATATTTTTGTGCATTAATAAACGAACTAGCCTAGTGACATGAATTCGTTGATGTGTGGGTTCACTAGACAAGGGTATAAAAAGAAGACAAAGAAAGAAGAGGTATAGCTCCTCTTGAATATTGAATAAAGTGGTTGATCGTGTTATACCTTTGAGTGTTTTGGTTTAAGAAAAATAAGCAATGATGCTATTAGTATTATATTTTAAGCCTAATCACTAGAAAAAAGTTTCTAGAAGAGACTGATAAATTTTTACTTTGTCAGTGGTGATCATGACATGGTTGTTCCTCATTCGAGCACGGAAGAATGGATAGACTCTTTGAAACTGCCTATTACAGATGATTGGGAGCCTTGGTTTGTTGACGGTCAAGTTGCAGGGTTGGTCCTTGACTTTCAAGTATTTTGACTTCCCAAAACTTGAACATGTACCTATAGTTCTTAATCTTACTCGTACTTTGTTTATGTAGATACAAGGTGAAGTATTCACAAAATGATTATGAGATGACATATGCAACTGTTAAGGTAAGGACTATTCCCTATCGCGAAAAGCACTCTAAAACCAATAACCATTGCATCTTGATCCTCCTTTCTTTCGTTTTCTTGACTTGATTTAATTTAGGGTGGGGGTCATACAGCTCCAGAATACAAGCCGGAACAATGCCTAGCCATGGTTGATAGGTGGTTTTCCGGTTACCCTCTTTAGTTTCACCGTTGCAAAACATTAATGTATTCATATGTTTCTCTCGACATAAGTTGCGTCCTTGAAATAGCAACACCACCCTTTATTATGCTTATGTTATGTCTCTTGTCATCTTGATTGTGGCAAATCACATAATTAAAGTGTGAATCAAAGGCCACAACTATTTATATTTGTTGTAGTAAGAGAAGCTGGAGATAGTACTTGTTGAATATTCTGTTTTCATCCCCTCTAAACATCCATATGTATTTGTCTTGACAAAGTTATAAGAATGTACAACTTCCTATGGACAATGACCCGGTACATTTGGCTACATCTTGCTATGGGCACGCAATGTCCTTGTATAAACGTAAAGTTGTACCGATTAGCCATTTTTCAGACTTGTTGAAAAATATCTAATGTTTGAAAATTCTTTGAAAAGTAGTCACTTTTAGTGCAGAAACACCATGGCAATGTCATGGATTTCGAACTTAAGCAAGTGAAAAATTCAAGATATTGTCCTGATTTTTTGAAATTGGATTTCGAATTTAAAAAAGGTGAAACTCCATGATAGTGTCTTGGATTTCGTCCATGATATAGTCATGGAGTTTCACTTTTTAAGATTGAAATCCATAACAATGTCATGGATTCCAAATATTGGCTATTTTTCAATGACTTTTGAATTTGTGGTTATTTTTCAGTTATAAATTCGAAAAGGCTATTTTTGAACTTTACCTTGTATAAACACAAGACAGATAATTTGCATCGCATGACCTTCTGATGCTAATCTTAAATTCTGTTTCCTTTGCCTTTAAAAGTAGTTGCATGAATTTGTTTATGTGCATACAAATTTGTGAAAATAGCACGGGCTAGCTAGTTTTCGGACTGGTAATTGAAAAATAGCCAGCAATTGCAAAGTCATTGAAAAATAGCTACTATTTTGCTGTAACACGAAAAGTTCCAGCATAATATACTGGAGATTGATGCACCTGTGTATGAACTCCCAGCATATTATGCTGGAACTGTAGCACAAGGAAAGTTCCAGCATAATATACTAGAGATTGAAGTACCTGTGTATGAACTTCCAACATATTATGCTGGAACTCTAGCACACAGAAAGTTCCAGCATAATATACTGGAGATTGGAGCACCTGTGTATGAACTTCCAGCATATTATGCTGGAACTCCAGTATATTATGCTGTAAGTTCACATGTAAAAAATTCGAACTCCAGTATATTATGCTGGAATATTTTTCGGATTTTGAACAGTATTTTCGTTTAGATTTATCTTTACATGAAAAGTGGTTAAATTTCGATTACTTTTGAAATTGTGATTATTTTTCATTTACAACTTATAAATTTGGCTATTTTTTAATTTCGCCAGACAAATTTAGCCTTGGGAACTAACGGGAGACAAAATTTAGATAGTAGCCTAAGAAGAGGCCGTTTGTGCAAATTTTGATTAAACATTCAAATTTCCGCTAAGCCCGTGAAAAAGAAGAATCTGCTTATTGTATATTGGATATGAACCGCAAAATTTCACTTTTAAAAGTCGAAGAATCCAAAAATATCGAATAGCAAATATGGCCAAAAATGCAAGCTGGAGGTTGGAGTAACGACCCAGCAACTGAGGGTACAGTGCGATGTAGTAGTCTGTTCAAGTGAAACATTGATAGAACACTTCTCTTCTTTATATTTCTACATTTAAGACACAGATGAAAAATCTGAAGATGACGGAGTGATCTGTGATAGAGTGACAGATTTACCAAAAGGCGAAATGAACTAACGAAGTATTATGACAACTGTTTAGTAGTACATAGTATTTCTTGTTGGAAAAATATTTGATTAGGGAGAATATGATTTATCAAAGTCTGAGGCGTGTTAAGTACACTGCTCTTAAGGATATTTCGTTCACACAGTAAAGAATAAAATTAGGCGTATCCCTCAAAATTCAACAAGCTCTTCCAGTTATAAACTGGGAACAGAACTAACAGAAAATTCATGAAAGAAGCCCATCACATAGGAGGAAGAAGAAGATTCAGAAAGTTGTATTAGAAAGTGTTATAAAAATGATGAATTGGAGAATATGAGTTAGCTCGAGGTGTGTCAAAGACACTGTCCTTAAAGATATTTCGCTCACTCCGTGATGAATAAAATTAGGAATAGAAACAACAAAGATTAACTAACACAACCCAACACAATAAAATAAAATAAAATAAGAAAAAAAGATTTTACTTTTCCACACACTCCTCAAAGTAACACATAGGAAAACATAACCATTCCAAAGATCTTAACTTATGATGGTAAGCAACATTAAGAAAATTATTAAAAGTCATTCAAAGGCTATTCAAATGGGTGAACTTTCAACTTAAGGAATCTCATAATAGCTAGTAAATGGTCAGATTCAATTTGTTAAGATTGAATTCAACCTTATCAATCATCAGTTACAAATATTAAAGAAATATATTCAAAATAATTAGTGTAATAAAAACCCATTAACATAATTTTTAAAAGAATGAACCTAGACATCAATTTGAATATTTTTTTGAGTTATCAAAATTATTTTTCTAACAGAAAGTATATCTTTAGCTCTCCAAATACCATGTTTATATAGGTGTTGCTCCAATAGCTAGTTAACGACTAGATAACGGTTAGTTTGACTCTATTAAATGTAAAATAATTTACTAAATAATAAGTAGATGTAAATAATATTTCAAAGAGAAAAAATTTTCCAAACCATGATGGACATAACCTTTTGAGATACCACTAATTTTTCAACAATCCCCCACATATCTCAAAAGAGATATAAAAAATAAATAGTAATAAAAAAATAGAGAGAGTATAATTTGCTGGGGTTCGGGTATAATGAAATTCATCTGGTATATTATAGACTATGAACCAGATATAGATAAAACAAGATTTAACTCACAGAATAATTGGTGAAATTTATAACTTCTATGAATCAAAAAATTCTTTTTGTAAGCTAGAGATCTTATTCATCATATTACACCCCCACAATTTCTCTTGTTATCGCGGTTTTGCGCTAATAGGCCATGCACGAAACTGATTTTCATGAGTGCTCTAGAAATTTTGCCATTAATTTCATAGGAGCGGCCCCACTCCACAATCATATAGGTCCATCCATCAAGTATATTTTTCAGTGCAATACACCACCTATAAAAGGCTATGGATTATTGGATTAAGAGTTTAATAATTCAGCCTCACATTTCTTGTAGTCTTGCACTATATACACACATACCAGAGGAAGAGACATAATTTGATAGTGCATATTTGATCAACTAATGACTTGTTATTACCCATATGAACCTATTTCATGGGATCTCCAACCACATAGGTTGAGTTACCATCATTGTTGATACAACTCAAATTGGTAAAAGTCTCAACCCCTCGATATTTCACTTTAAGCAATTGCTTTTCTTACAATGGCTATTGTGCCTTGGCAATCACAATTCACCGACACAAATATTGTCGGCTTAATTCCTAGTGGAATATTCACCAAGAGGTTGCTTAATCAGCCTCATTGTCAGGCAATTTCAATACCATAACACCCCGCCAAAAGGTGATCACACAATTACTAGTGGGCTTTTTTTGTCATCTGAATCAAAGATTCAATATCATCACTGTATCTTTCTAATACAGTGGAAAATTCACAAATAGAATACTAACTCATAGTATTTCTCAAGTAACGCATAATATCATCACAAATGAAATAAAACTTGACTTCTATACAAGTCATTGATAAATGACTAAAAATGCACATTTTCTAGTATAGTTTCATATCGTTTTGCATGTGAGTTGTGAGAAATCACATGCTTATAAACGTGAAATATACTCATTATGTGTTTATCATGTGTAGGAGTGAATTTGGATGGAAATTGGCAAGAATTAGATGATTTGATGCAAAATGATATAGATGCAAGACTTGGAAGCGTGCCATAATTGGTGCATTACGTGAAAGTAGGCGCGAAATGGCTTAGGAAATAAACAAAAAAAAAAAGCGAAGTATGGAGGTTGGCACTGGACCTGGCACGCGAAAGAACAAAGAAGAAGAAGAAGAAATAACTGGGAGCGTGCTAGAAGTCGCGCGTTGCACCAACTCTGGCATGCGACTCAGCGTGTACTTTTCGAATTAAGAGAGATCAAGGACGCCCCACATCAACCCTATACGGTATAAATATAACTTCAAGCCATTTTTAAAGGGTTACTCAATACTTTGGGAGGCAAGAATACTCAAGGAGAAAGACAAAGAATTCTTCTACGAGTTTTTCACCTTCTTCTTCTTATTTCCATTGTTGGTTATGACTTTTTATATTGTAATTTTATATAGTATTATGAGTAGCTAAACCCGTCATCTAGGGTTAATGGAGCCAATTGTTGAATGAAGTCTTGATTGTGTTTTGATATAATTAAGACGTTTCTACTCTTTAATTGTTCAACTATGTATTTCTTGTGGTTAATTGAAGGGCCCTTGATTAATCGTGTCTAGTTATCTTTTGTTGCTTGAGAGAAACACTTTATTAGATTGTTGTTGAACAATGCCACTTTAGATTAATTTAATAGATTAATTACTTGAATTTAAAAGCGAGATTAGAGATAACGAAGCTTCGGCATGATATTTATGAGTTGTAAGAATTGTCAGTTAGAGTAATTCGAGAGAATACTTCTAGTAAATATCATAATTGATCGAGAGATAATTGCGGTAAATAAGAACTCATCATCTTTAGAGAGTGTTGCGGCGAGATTATAGCTAACATGTCAGGAATTAATCCGACAATTGGGAAAATCGTAAACCCTAGATTTTATCCTTGAATTCAACCTCATTCTAGCTAATTGATAGTTTTTATGGTTATTTTTCCTCAGTTAAGTAATTTTGTTAATTCATAAATCAATTCTTGAACTCTGAAAGTTATTTGAACTTATCATTAGTGATACTGAAAAGTTGTAGAAAATAGGTTAGTTCCCTGTGGGATTCGACTCCAGACTTTTGAACCGGATTATTTTTGCAGCGACCGCTTAGTCCTTTTTATAAGGCATAATTGGGCGTGATCAAATTTTGGCATTGTTACCGGGGAACTAACGGTGTTATTCATTACAACTTGAAAGAATTGCTAGGATTTTTAGTTTAGATCAATTTTCCGTGATACTAAAAATATTTCCATTGAAATTCTCACGTTTGAACTCTTCTGTGCCTCAGGTGCATGCCTAGAAGCTCCTTGAGAATTGGTGAACTATTTGAAGGTCTCTCTGATCCCGAGAAAGCATTCAGGACATTGAATCGGGTGAACAAGAAGGGTAAACAACTAAAATAGAACGAACAAATAGAAATTAAAATGGGTGACGTCGAGAACGTCAACGGGAATAATAGAAATAATCAAGTTGACCCAAACATCGGAGTGGTAGCACCTCTTATGCCGGAAGCTGCTCTATATGGTTGCGAGCAACCAACTGATGATAATCTGGCAACTACAATTGAAGTTTCTCTGATACAAGCGGAGACGTTTCAAATTACCAACAACATGTTGCACTTGCTGTAGAATAAAGGGTTGTTCTCCGGGTCGTACATCAAAGACCCACAACAACATCTGAAGAATTTTCTATCAATTTTTGTCTCTCAAAGACAGCCGAATGTGACACCCGAAGCAATCAGATTAGTACTGTTTCCATTCTCAGTGACTGGGGAGGCTCAAACTTGGCTGAATTCGCTCCCAATAAACTCCATTGCTACTTGGGAGGAACTAGTCAAGCAGTTCTTAAACAAGTTCTATCCACCTAACAAGACTGCAAGGCGAGTTGATGAGATATTGCAGTTCAGGCAGAAACCAACTAAAACTTTGCAAGAAACCTGGGAGAGGTTTAAGGGCATGTTGGTGAAGTGTCTACACCATGACATCCCAAATCAGATGCTAGGACAGAGATTCTATATGGGTTTCGCTGACAGTCTGAAGGCCAATGTAGATGCTTCAACCGGGGGTGCATTCTTGAGCAAATCATTCATATAGTGTAAGATTCTTCTTGACAAGATAGCTCAAAATTCAAGCTGGATGACGAGGGATACAACACTAACTCCAATAGTGCATTATGTTGCTCTTGACCCAAACAATACAAATGTAGAAAATATAGCCACTCTCATGACCCAAATAAGCTTGTTGACAAAGAAAATTGATGAGATGGGCACGAAACAGGTTCATATTGTTGACACAACAAATGGAGGCATATGCACTCCATGCATCAATTAGTCGTATGTTTGGAGAGAATGATAACCAGAGCTTTAGAGAAGACATTAATTACATAAATAATTTTGGGGGTCAGAGGCAAGGTAGACAGCAATAGGGACCTCAGAATCAGCAATACAGGCTAACCCAGCAACATTACAATACTAATCTTGGAGGTGCACGATCACAAGGCCAAGTTGTGCCCTATCAAAGGCACCAGGGTTACAACCAGCAGCACTAACAACAGTTGGCGTACCAACAGCCTCAGCAATAGCAGGTGACCAGACAGGACGACAGTAATATGATAAAAATCAAGGGCATGCTACAACAAATCATTGGGACAAATGGAAGGATGCAAGAAAAGTTAGTCGCATAGGACTCGGCTATTAAAGGCATTGAAACTTAGTTAGGCCAGTGTCACGACCCAAAATCTCATCTGTCGTGATGGCGCCTATCTAAATACTAGGCAAGCCGACAATCTCAATAAACCACCATATCTTTTAAGTTTGAAAACATAATATTTAAATTCAACGGAAGAAATCTCAAAATTACATATATAAATACTCCCCAAAATCGGTGTCACTGAGTACATGAGCATCTAATATGAATACAAAGTTTGATTGACAAAACACTGTCTGAAAGTATAGAACAATACAATAACTGAAAGAAAGGGAGTCAAGGTCAGCAGACTCTAGACAGCTACCTTGATAGTCTCCAACTGATAGCACTCTGAGATCTAACGGCTACCATGTCCGAAAGCACCTGGATCTGCACACGAGGTGCAGAGTGTAGTATTAGTACAACCAACACAATAAGTAACAAGACTAACTTTTGGGCTGAAAGTAGTGACGAGCTCCGCAGGTACAGTCCAGTATAAATAATAACAATACAGAAATGTAGGCATGCTTTCAAGTTCAACAGTTGCTTTCAGTACAAATAAAACAGATCAATTCTGAACAATACGAGGAATATGACATCTCTGTATCCACATGCCAATGTACATACTGTATGTGATGCACCTTAGTGAAAACTCTGTATACTCACAATCTAAAACACTCAATCACTCAGTACTTTATATGGCCAATCCAGCTCAGGGAAGATCCATCCCAAATATATATGTATATCCATCAACAGACAGTCAGTCACTCAGTACTGTATAAGGCCAATCCAGCCCGGGGAAGATCCATCCCAAATATATATGTATATCCATCAACTGACAGTCAGTCACTCAGTATCGTATAAGGCCAATCTAGCCGAGGAAAGATCCATCCCAAATATATATGTATATCCATCAACTGACAGTCAGTCACTCAGTACTATATAAGGCCAATCCAGCCCAGGGGAAGATCCATCCCCAAATATCAATGATTTGAACAAGATCCATGTCCAGAAAAAATTCATCCCTCAATATAAATGCTTCGGGCAAGATCCATGCCCAGGGAAGATACATCCCTCAATATAAATGCTTCGGGCAAGATCCATGCCCAGGGAAGATCCATCCCTCAATATATATCAACTGCGCTCACTGGGGGGGGGTGTGTAGACTCCGGAGGGGTTCCTTCAGTCCAAGCGCTATAAATCAACCGCGCTCACTGGGGGTGTGTGCAAACTATGGAGGGGCTCCTTCAGTCCAAGTGCTATATAAAGCCGATATGGCCTACTACGACGTGTAGTCCGATCTCATAATAATAATAAAGCCTATAAGGCCTGCTGCAGGCGGGCAACCCCGATTCATATAGTAATAAAGCCTATAAGTCATGCTGCGGCGTGGAGCCCGATCCTATAATAATAATAATAATAATATATGTAAAGCCGATATGGCCTGTTGTAGGCGGGCAACTCCGATTTAATGTCACGACCCAAAAATCTCACCCGTCGTGATGGCGCCTATCTCAATACTAGGTAAGCCGACAATCTCAATAAAACTCTCATATTTTTTAAGTTTAAAAACATAATGATTAAATTAAGCGGAAGAAAATTCACAAACACATATATAAACACTCCCAAAATCCGGTGTCACTGAGTACATGAGCATCTAATATGAATATAAGTCTGGAAAATATGGTCCATAATAATCTGAGACCAAATTTTGTAAATGAGAAGATAGGGAAGGTGAGGCAAGGTCTGCGAAACACGGCAACTACCTCATAATCTCCAAAAAAATCAACTGCGCGAAAGAATCAACACCCGCTATGTCCGAAAATACCTGGATCTGCACACAAAGTGCAGGGTATAATATGAGTACAACCAACTCGGTAAGTAACAATAATAAATAAAGAACTGAAGATAGTGACGAGTTACACAGTTATAGTTCACTTTCAGTAATTCCAGCAAGAATAGACATGCTTTCAAATCCAGCAGTTTAAGTCAAATCAATTTTATACAGTTCAAGTTCATGAAATCCGAATATAAAAATCTTTTAGAGAATTTCACAACAATGACAGATAGCAACTAAGTGCAACAACAAATGAAAAGCAAGTACAGCCTCTTAGGACAACAATCACTCACTAGGCTCCCAGCCCTCAGCACTCACACTCAATGGGTACCCGCGCTCACTGGGGGTGTATAGACTCCGGAGGGGCTCCTACATCCCAAGCGCTATAATCTGCAAGGACAACTCACGTGCTATAGTATAATATCTGGATCCTATCCTGCACGGACAACTCACGTGCCATAGTATCCTTACCTCACCGACAGGCCCTCGGCCTTAATCAGTCCTCAACCTCCCTATTCTCTCGGCTCTCGAAAATCACAAAGATCAGCCCAAACAAAGATAACATAGTGTATCAACAAAATCAAGAAAAACTGAGGTATGATACGCAAGTAAAATTATGACTGAGTACAAGACATCAATTAGCAAATAATTCAATAAGTACGCGACCTCTGCGGGTCCCAACAGTACTATCACATAGCCTAAGCATGATTTCTAACATGATTTACAGTCAAATTTCTTCAATACATAGAGAGCATATAGCTAACAATAAGTTATTCAACTTTACAGTTTCATGGGACGGACCAAGTCACAATCCCCTCGGTGCACGCCCACACACCCGTCACCTAGCATGTGCGTCACCTCCAAAATAATCACCTGATAAAAAATCCGGGGTTTCATACCCTCAGGACCAGATTTAAAACTGTTATTTACCTCAAAACATGAAATGTTTTACTCTGCTATGCCTTTGCCTCCCAAATCGGCATCCGGATGCCTCGAATCTAGTCACAATAATTTGTTTTAGTCAATAAAATTTATTGGAATTAATTCCATAAGAAAATACTAATTTTCCATAAAAATCCAAAATTTATCTCAAAAATTGCCCATGGGGCCCACGTCTCGGAACCAGACAAAAGTTATAAAATCCGAAAGCCTATTTAACCACGAGTCTAACCATACTAATTTTATCAAAATCCGACCTCAACTCGACCTCCAAATCTTCAAATCTTATTTTCAAATCCCTAAGTTCAAACCCCCGATTTACACCTCAAAAACATATAATCTAGTCAGATTATTCGATGATAATTCAATATTATGGAGTAGAAATGATCACAAGTAACTTACCTCAAGTTTCCCGTGATTTCTCGCTCAAAAATCGCCTCACCCGCTTTTGGAAATGTCAAAAATGATAAAATCTCGGACTCCTCTATTTTTAACATTCTGGTCAGGAGTTTCACACATATGGCTCCATTTCCGCATCTGCGATCAAAGCTCCGCTTCTACGGAAAAATCACTTAAGCCTGCCTCCGTTTCTGTGATCAAGGGATCGCATTTGCGCTCATCGCATGTGCGGAATTTTCCTCGCACCTGCGACCACTGCCTCACAGCCCTCTGCCCGCATCTGCGCTTGCCAGGCTCGCTTCTGCGAGCTCGCACCTGCGATGGAATTTCCGTAGGTGCGATTGCATCAAATGGCAGAAACTTTAGCCTTTTCTTCTAAGTCCGAATTTGATCCGTTAACCATTCGGAACTCACCCGAGGCCCCCAGGACCTCAACCAAATATACCAACAAGTCCTAAAATATCATACGAACTTAGTCGAACCTTCAAATCACCTCAAACAAAGCTAAAACCATGAATCATACCCCAATTCAAGCCTAATGAACTTATGAAAATTTTAATTTCTACAAATGATGCCGAAACCTAAATCAAGTCCGATTGACCTCAAATTTTGCACATAAGTCATAAATGACAAAACGGACCTATTAAAATTTTCAGAATCGAATTTCGACCCCGATATCAAAAAGTCAACCCCCGGTCAAACTTCCCAAAAATTTAACTTTCGCCATTTTAAGCCTAATTCCACTACGGACATCCAAATAATTTTTTGGATACGCTCCTAAGTCTAAAATCACCATACGGAACTATCGAAATTATCAAAATTCAAATCCAAGGTCGTTTACACATAATTTCACATCCGGTCATCTTTTCTAACTTAAATTTTTAATTATGAGACTAAGTGTCTCGTTTCACTCCGAATTCCTTTCGGACCCGAACCAACTAATCTGGTAAGTCATAAAACAACTATAAAACATAAATTGAGCAGTAAATGGGAAAACAGGGTTATAATACTCGAAATAACCGGCCGAGTCGTTACATTCTCCCCCTCTTAAATAAACGTTCGTCCTCGAACGGGTTTAGAATCATACCTGGAGTCTCAAATAGGTGTGGATATCTGCTCCACATCTCCTGCTCAATCTCCCAGATAGCTTCTCCGACTGGTTGGCCTCTCCACTATACCTTCACTGATGCTATGTTCTTTGACCTCAACTTTCAAACTTGTCGGTCTAAAATAGTCATCGGCTCCACATCATAAGTCAAATTACCGTCCAGGTGTACTGTAGTAAAATCCATAATATGAGACAGATCCCCGACATACTTTCGGAGCATGGATACATGGAACACTAGATGAACACCTGATAGACTAGGTGGCAAAGAAAGTTCATAAGTTACCTCTCTAATTTTCTTAAGTATCTCAAAAGGCCCAATATACCGAGGGCTCAACTTGCCCTTCTTCCCGAGCCTCAACACACCCTTCATGGGTGAAATCTTGAGCAGAACCTTCTCCCCAACTATATAAACAACATCACGAACCTTCCTGTCGGCATAACTCTTCTGTCTAGACTGTGCCGTGCGAAGCCGTTCCTGAATCACTTTGACCTTCTATAAAGCATCCTGAACCAAGTCAGTACCCAACAGTCTAGTCTCACCCGGCTCAAACCAACCCACCAGAGACCGACACCGTCTCCCATATAAAGCCTCATACGGAGCCATCTGAATACTCGACTGGTAGCTATTATTATAAGAAAACTCCGCGAGTGGCAAAAATTGATCCCAAGAACCTCCAAAATCAATGACACAAGCGTGTAGCATATCCTCCAATATCTGAATAGTGCGCTCGGGCTGTCCATATGTTTGAGGGTGAAATGTTGTACTCAACTGAACCTGTGTGCCCAATTCTCATTGCACTGCTCTGCAAAACTGTGATGTAAATTGTGTGCCCCAATCTGAAATAATGGACACTGGCACACCGTGTAGGCAAATAATCTCGCGGATATAAATCTCAGCCAACCGCTCCGAAGAATAGGTAGTCATCACAGGAATGAAATGAGCTGACTTGGTCAGCCTATCCACAATCATCCAAACTGCATCAAATCTCCGCTGAGTCCGTGGGAGTCCAACAACAAAATCCATAGTGATCCGCTCCCATTTCCACTCCGAAATCTCTAACTTCTGAAGCAACCCACCTGGCCGCTTATGCTCATACTTTACCTGTTGACAATTTAAACACCGAGCTACAAATCCAACTATATTTTTCTTCATTCGCCTCCACCAATAGTGTTGCCTCAAATCCTGATATATGTTTGCGGCACCTGGATGAATGGAGTACCGCGAACTGTGAGCTTCCTGGAGAATCAACTCACGCAAACCATCTACATTAGGCACACATAGTCTACCCTGCATCCCTAATACACCGTGATCTCAAATAGTGACTTCCTTGGCATCACCGTGCTGAACCGTGTCCTTAAGGACAAGCATATGTGGATCATCATACTGGCGCTCTCTGATGCAATCATATAAAGAAGATCGAGAAATCACACAAGCCAAAACTCGATTCGGTTCGGAAACATCCAATCTAACAAACTGGTTGGCCAAGGCCTGAACATCCAAGGCTAAAGGCCTCTCTGTTACCGGTAAGTATACTAAGCTGGCCAAACTCTCCGCCTTACGACTCAAGGCATGGACCACTACATTGGCCTTTCCGGGATGATAGAGAATGGTGATATCATAATCCTTAAGCAACTCTAACCACCTCTGCTACCGCAAATTAAGATCTTTCTATTTGAACAGATGTTGTAGACTCCGGTGATCGGTATAAACCTCACAATGGACACCGTATAAATAGTGCCGCCAAATCTTCAAGGCATGAACAATAGCTGCTAACTCAAGATCGTGGACCGGATAATGCTTCTCATGCGTATTTAACTGTCTGGAGGCATAGGAAATCACCCTATCATCTTGCATAAGCACTGCGCCGAGACCAATATGCGACGCGTCACAATATACAGTAAAGACTCTGAACCAGTAGGCAACACCAATACTGGAGCTGTAGTCAAAGTTGTCTTGAGCTTCTGAAAGCTCTCTTCACATTCATCAGACCACCTGAACGAAGAACCTTTCTGGGTCAATTTAGTCATAGGCTATGCAATAGACGAGAATCCCTCCACAAAGCGACGATAATAACCGGCCAAAGCGAGAAAACTCCGAATATCAGTAACTGAAGATGGCCTGGGCCAACTCTGAACTGCCTCTATTTTCTTCGAATCCACCTTGATTCCTTCACTAGACACTATATGTCCCAAGAATACCACCGAATTAAGCCAGAACTCACACTTAGAGAATTTGGCATAATGTCTCTCCTCTCTCAGCCTCTGTAATACAATACCCAAGTGTTGTGCATGCTCCTCCTGGCTACGTGAGTACACCAGAATATCATCAATAAATACTACTATAAATAAATCAAGATATGGCTGGAATATACTATTCATCAAATGCATAAATGCTGCTGGGGCATTGGTTAGCCCAAAAGACATCACCAAAAATTCATAGTGGCCATAACGAGTTCTGAATGTCGTTTTTAGAATATCCGAATCCCGAACTTTCAACTGGTGATACCCAAATATCAAATCAATTTTAGAGAACACTCTTACTCCCTGAAGCTGGTCAAATAAGTCATCAATACACGGCAAAGGATATTTATTCTTGATTGTAACTTTGTTCAACTGCCTATAATAGATGCACATCTACATAGTACCATCTTTATTTTTCACAAACAGAACCGGTGCACCCCAAAGTGACACACTAGGCCTAATAAACCCCTTTTCAAGGAGTTCCTGTAGTTGCTCTTTCAATTCTTTTAACTCAGTTGGTTCCATACGATACGGAAAAATAGAAATGGGCTGAATGCCCTACACCAAGTCAATACCGAAATCAATATCCTTGTCGGGTGGCATACCCGGCAGGTCTGCAGGAAATACATCCGAAAGTCTCGCACGACCGGTACTAAATCAATAATTGGAGTATCTGCATCAACATCTCTCACAAATGCCAAATATGACAAACATCCCTTTCTAACCATACGTTGGGCCTTCAAATAAGAAATTACTCTGCCAGGAACAAAATCTAGAGAACCTCTCAATTCAACCTTTGGCAACCCCGGCATCGTTAACGTCACGGTTTTCGCGTGACAGTCTAGAATAGCATGACAAGTAGACAACCAATCCATACCCAGTATTACATCGAAATCAACCATACCGAGTAATAAGAGATCAACTCTAGTCTCTGGTTCCCCAATAGTTACCACACACGACCGATACACACGGTCTACAGTAATAATATCGCCCACCGGTATAGACACACAAATAGGTGAAACTAAGGACTCACAGGGCATGTCCAGATAATGAGCAAAATATGATGATATATATGAATAAGTGGATCCAGGATCAAATAATATAGATGCCTCCATGTGGCATACTGAAACAATACATGTGATCACTGCATCTGAAGCAACTGCATCTGGCCTGGCAGGAAAAGCATAGAATCACGCCTGACCGCCACCTGACCGGCCTCCCCCTCTTGGGCGACCCCTAACTGCCTGACCCTCCATCCCGAGCTGGCTGGACGGGTAGTGTAATTGCTGGTGCTGGTGCCGTTGGTCGAGAAGGCATGATGAGAACTCTACGCTGGTAGTGCGCTGAATGAAGATTATCTTGAGTTAGCACTGTAATAACCGTGGCTAGCTGATGCACCACGATGAGCTGGACGAGTCACCTGAGCGTGTCTGAAAGAACTACCCCTACCGCGGTAAAATTGACCACCTGAAGGAACACCGCTGAAATCACCTGAACCACGAGGCCTCTTAGCCTCCCTCTCAACCCGTTCCTGATCGCGAACCATCTCAATCTAACGAGCAATGTCGATAACCTCGTTGAAAGTAGAACCAGACACTCTCTCTCTAGTCATGAGTAATCGCAGCTGAAAAGTTAGGCCATCTATGAACCTCCTGATCCTTTCTTTGTCTGTGGGAATCAACTAGATAGCATGACTAGCCAACTCTAAAAATTTCATCTCATACTGCGTCACGTACATATCACCCTGACGAAGCTGCTCGAACTGTATGCGCAGCTCTTCTCTGCGAGACTGGGTACAAACTTCTCCAGGAATAGACCGGAGAACTGCTGCCAGGTAAGGGGTGCTGCGTCGACCGGCCTACGCCTCTCGTAAGCCTCTCACCATTTGAAGGCAGCCCTAGAAAGCTAAAAAGTAGTGAACGAGACCCCACTTGTCTCCAGAATACCCGTTGTCCGAAGCATTCTTATCCAGAAAGACCTGAGCATCCTCTGACGCAGCACTGCTGAATGGTGGAGGTCGAAGCCTCTCAAATCTCTCAAGTCTCCTCTGCTCATTATCTGCCATAACAGGAACTACCGGGGCCTGAGTAGCTGCAACCGGCTAGGCTGGTAGTGCCTCCGGTATATGAAGTCCCTGTACTACCTGGTCTGGAGTATGGGCTACAGGGGTATCAGTACCTCCCCCGGCCTGAGAAGCGGCAGGTGCGTCCTAAGCCGAAACCACCTGAGCAAGACCAGTGCAAGCTGCCAATATCTGGGCCAAAGTCTCCTGAAGGCTTGGAATCTCGATGGGCACAACTGGTGTCTGAGCTGGCCATGTTGGCTCCGCTATATCTGGAATTGTCTCCTGAGCTGGAGAAACCGGTGGTACTACAGGTGCTGATCCAACTGTGGTACGAGCTACACCTCGACCTCTACCTCGGCCCCTGCCTCTACCACGGCCTCGGCCTCTCGTGGCCCTAACTGGTGGCACTAGTGGCTGACCGTCCGATCCGGTAGTACGTGTCCTCACCATCTGTGAGAGAATAGAATAACAGAAATTTAGTTTCCGGAATCAACAAATTCGCGCGACAGAATGCAAGAAAGTGAAATTTTCCTAAGGGTTCTGCAACCTCTCGAAGATAAGTACAGACGTCTCCGTACCGATCCGCAAGACTCTACGAAACTGCTCATGACTCGTGAGACCTATGTAACCTAGGCTCTAATACCAACTTGTCATGACCCAAAAATCTCACCCGTCGTGATGACGCCTATCTCAATACTAGGTAAGCCGACAATCTCAATAAAACTCCCATATTTTTTAAGTTTAAAAACATAATGATTAAATTCATCGGAAGAAATTCATAAATATAGATATAAACACTCCCAAAACCCAGTGTCATTGAGTACATGAGCATCTAATATGAATACAAGTTTGGAAAATATGGTCCATAATAGTCTGAGACCAAATGTAGTAAATAAGAAGATAGGGAAGGAGAGACAAGGTCTGCGAAACATGGCAGCTACCTCAGAATCTCCAAAAAAAATCAACTGCGCGAAAGAATCAACACCCACTATGTTCGGGAACACCTGGATCTGCACACGAAGTGCAGGGTGTAGTATGAGTACAACCAACTCAGTAAGTAACAATAATAAATAAGAAACTGAAGATAGTGACGAGCTACACAATTATAGTTCACTTTCAGTAATTCCAGCAAAAATAGACATGTTTTCAAATCCAGCAGTTTAAGTCAAATCAATTTTATACAGTTCAAATTCGTGGAATCCGGATATAAAAATCTTTCAGAGAATTTCACAACAATGACAAATAACAATTAAGTGCAACAACAAATGAAAAGCAAGTACAGCCTCTCAGGACAACAATCACTCACTGGGCTCCCAGCCCTCAGTACTCACACTCAATGGGTACCCGTGCTCACTGGGGGTGTACAGACTCCGGAGGGGCTCCTATAGCCCAAGCGTTATAATTTGCACGGACAACTCACGAGTAAAATTATGACTGAGTACAAGACATCAATTAGCAAATAATTCAATAAGTACGCGACCTCTGCGGGTCCCAACAGTACTATCACATAGCCTAAGCATGATTTCTAACATGATTTACAGTCAAATTTCTTCAATACATAGAGAGCATATAGCTAACAATAAGTTATTCAACTTTACAGTTTTATGGGACAGACCAAATCACAATCCCCTCGGTGCACGCCCACACGCCTGTCACCTAGCGTGTGCGTCACCTCCAAAATAATCACATGATATAAAAATCTCGGGTTTCATACCCTCAGGACCAGATTTAAAACTGTTACTTATCTCAAAACATAAAATTATTTACTCTGTTATGCCTTTGCCTCGCAAATCGGCCTCTGGATGCCTCGAATCTAGTCACAATAATTCGTTTCAGTCAATAAAATTTATTGGAATTAATTCCATAAGAAAATACAAATTTTCCATAAAAATCTGAAATTTAGCTCAAAAATCGTTCGTGGAGCCCATGTCTCGGAACCCAACAAAAGTTATAAAATTCGAAAGCACATTCAACCACGAGTCTAGCCATACCAATTTTACCAAAATTCGACCTTAACTCGACCCTCAAATCTTTAAATTAAACCAAGAGGGTTTTCAAAATTTTTCAACCCAATTAACTAATTTAGTGATAAAAATAATAATAGATTCATGTAATTTAACCAAAATAAGGTTAGGAATTCTTACCCCAATGTTTTCCTTGAAAAACTCTCGAAACATCGCCTCACCCGAGCTTCCTTGGTCCAAATATTGAAGAATGAGACGAATTTGGACTTTATTCTGCTCCCCAGGGGTTTGTTCTTCGCGTTAGCGACCCTCCCCTGGCATTCGCGATGAACAAAATCTCCAACAGCCATTTTCAAACCCTTCTCAGATAGCCTCTAGTTTAATGGTCATAACATTTTGTACAAAACTCCAAATGTTGAATGGTTTAACTTTCTGAAAATTAAACACCAAGGAATATAACTTGCATTTGTTGCATATCTCCCAGTTCCTTATAGATTGTGAGATATATGCTTCTAAAATCAGCCATGTGCAACAAAGATTTTCAAACTCTTCCCAGACAGCCTGTAGTGTATCCACCAAATATTTTTGTACGCAACTCCAAATGACATATGGTTTATCTTTTTGAGAACTAGACACAAAGGGCTACAACTTTTATTTATGGATCAGCTCTAAATTCCTTATAGATTATGAGCCTCCAACATCAGACGACGGACATAAAACATTCCTTCTTCGCGAACGCGAGAGCCTCGTCGCGAACGCGAAGAACAAAGTCTCAACAACAAAATCCTTCTTCGCGAACGTGAGAGGGTCCTCGCGAATGCGAAGAACAATACCAAAACCAGCAACCAGCAGCATCAAAATACCCAAAATTGGTTCGGAACCACCCCGAATCAAACCCGAGGCCCCCGAGACCCCGTCCAATCGTACCAACCAGTCCCATTATATAACACGAACCTGCTCGAGGCCTCAAATCACATCAAACAACACTAAAAAAATGAATCACACATAGATTCAAGCCTATTGAACTTTGAAACTTCTAATTTCTACAAACAACGCTGGAACCTATCAAATCACGTCTGATTGACCTCAAATTTTGCACACAAGTCATAAATGATATAACAGACCTATTCAAATTTCCAGAATCGTATTTCGACCCCGATATCAAAAAGTCAACCCCCTAGTCAAACTTTCCAAAAATTCGACTTTCGCCATTTCAAGACTAATTCCTCTATGGACCTCTAAATATTTTTTCGGACACACTTCTAACCCCAAAATCACCATACGGAGCTATTGGAATCACCAGAATTTAAATATGAGGTCGTTTACACATAAGTAGACATCCGGTCAATATTTTCAACTTAAGTTTTCAACTATGAGGCTAAGTTTCTCAATTCACTCTGAAATCTCCCCGACCCGAACGAACCAACCCGATAAGTCATAAAACAACAGTGAAGCATAAGAATGAGCAAAAAAGGAAAACGGGGCTACAACTCTCGAAACGACCGGCTGGGTCGTTACAATAGGTTAGTTCCCTGTGGGATCGCTTAGTTCTTTTTATAAGGCATAGTTTGGCATGATCAGTCATCACTGTATCCTTCTAGTACAATAAAAAATTCACATACAAAATACTAACTCATAGTATTTCTCAAGTAACACATAATATCATCTCAATGAAATAAAACTTGACTTCTATACAAATGCCTTTTGAAACATTTTTCAACACATATAAGAATTTTGTTTTCCTTTGGCATACTATAATAGCAAAGTAAATTTTGCTAAATATGGAAGCAACTTTAACTTCTACAGGAATATCTCAAATTAGTAGGAAACAAGTCAAAATTCAACAATTTTTTTTATCCAAGCGACTAAAAGACCCGAAACAAAATAATTTTTCTGAGTCAGAAGCACAATATATATTTTTATCTTCCAATATAAATTCCGCTACGAAAAATCTCAATTTTGTAAGGCTTCAACATTATAATATTAGTAAATAATATTTCTCATCTTTTCCTTAGGATCAAGCTATATAACTCTGGACACCACGGTCCCCCATATTTTCAAAAAATTAGGTTAAGGAGATAACCTTTTCACAAGCTAATAATATAGCTTCACCCCCGAAGATTTTTCTTCTTTAGCTACATTATTAGATTCAGATGAACATGAATGTCTTATCTCATGTATTATTTCTGATTACATCACATCATCATAATAGTTTTTTTACATTAATATTTTTCATACAAAAGGAATCAAGACCTCATAGCGCGTTAGAGTAGCTAATGTGTCACTTATAAATCATTTTAAATGACTTTATTTAGAGGACCAAATGAATATTCTCATGACTCAAATAAAACTAGTTATGCCATATTTGAATAAATGTAAGGCAAAAATATTAAGATCTCACAAGATTATGAACATCTACCCATACTATATCATCATCAATAAATATTTTAATAAAGTAACATTTTAATTAAAAGATGAGTATGTTCTTAAAGAAGTAGAATATATCGAGTTGATATGACACTTATAAGACGAAAAACATAAGCAAGGTAGAGGATTTTTCTTCTCTATATCTGTCTATTATAAGACAACTTAATATCATTTCCACTAGATTAAATTAACATAATTGTTTTCACCATTTTAAAGACTAAAGGAAACAACAGTACAACATGACCTTTTCCATCATTTCAAAAAATAAAATTCACAGAAACTTAAGATAGTTGCTTTCTTCGATTTTATATGTATCAACTGAGCAGATAAAATGCAAACAAACTGCACCATATACTATACAACTAAGATTCTAGTTAATTTAAAATTATATATAATTTTATATAGGTGAGTGGTAACCAATATAAAACTAAATCTCATATAGTTAAAAGAGAACAAAAAGAATGAATATTATTTTATCAAAAATTATAGATAACTGGGAGAAAACATACCAAGTTATCAACATTGAACATGCCGCTGAGTGGAATTAAAACAATGACTAGAATAGTTTGTACATCCACCATAGGAGTATCAACGAAAATATTATAATTCTTATTCTCCATAATAACATCGTGTAAATATTCTTAAGATTGTTGGAAAAATATTTGATTATGGAGAATATGATTTATCAAACCTTGAGGCGTATCAAGGACACTGTCCTTAAGGATATTTCGCCCACACGGTAAAGAATAAAATTAGGCGCATCCCCCAGGATTCAACAAGTTCTTCCAGTTATAAACTGGGAACAGAACTAGCAGAAAATTCATGAAAAAAGCCTAGCATATAGGAGGAAGAAGAAGATTCAGAAATTTGTATTAGAAAGTATGTCTTTAGCTCTCCAAAGACCATGTTTATATAGGTGTTGCTCTAACGGCTAGATTACGATAAGATAATGGCTAGTTTGACTCTATTAAAAATAAAATAATTTACTAAATAATAGGTAAATGTAAATAATATTTCAAAGAGAAAAAATTTTCCAAACCATAATGGACATAGTTTCCAACAGAGAACAAGATATTAAGTGATTTCTTTTTATTTATCTAAACCTTTGTGACTATAGTTGAATAGGAGTTTTGGAACAACGATAAATTTATTTTCGTGTGATCTATAGGTTAAGGATTTGGGCCGGGAAGCAATCATTAATGCTTGCAATAAGGTAAGTTGTTTACATCACACCCCTTAGGATACGACCCTTCCCCGGACTCTCCGTGAATACGAAATGCTTTGTGTACCGGGCTACCTTTTGTGAGTATAGTTATCTCATATCCATGCTGATAAATGGGGTGAAATTTAAAAATAGCCAAATTTACAAGTGGTAATTGAAAAATAGCCATAGTTTCAAAAGTAATCGAAATTTAGCCACTTTTCATGTAAAGATAAATTTGAACGAAAATATTGTTCAAAATTCGAAAAATATTCCAGCATAATATACTGGAATTCCAGCATAATATACTAGGCCAGTATAATATATTGGAAGTTCATACACAGGTGCTCCAATTTTCAATATATTATGTTGTAACTTTCTGTGTGTTGGAGTTCCAACATAATATGATGGAAGTTAATACACAGGTACACCAATCTCCAGTATATTATGCTGGAACTTTCCGTGTTGCAGCAAAATAATGGCTATTTTTCAATGACTTTACAAATACTGACTATTTTTCAATTACCAGTACGAAAATTGACTAGCCCATGCTATTTTCACGATAAAAGGTAGCATGTATTAATAAAATAGTTGTCTTGTGCACAAGCTGATACGGACACTAATATTATTGGGGAAAAAAAGGTATACATTTGTTTGCATGACAACTATTATGTTGACCGTCAACATTATACGGAGGTCAATAATTGATACTCCTACGAAAATTAAGAGGTTTATTAACAACCACTCAAATGTAGAGAAACTCTTGGTGACCCCAAAGCATGTCGTCAAAAATAGATGCATTGGGATGTGTTGGCTTCAACAACTCCTTTTTTCCAGAAACCTGGAATCAGATTTAAATCTGTTTGTGTGGTCCTATGGACTTGTGTCCATAAACCTCCTTAACTGCCTTCAACTTTATGATGCTAATGCCAGCTGTGACCTGTCTCAAATTGGATACTGAATCCCACCACATTAAAAAAAACTGAATTATATTCCTAGATCAAGATCTCTCTTTTATAGTACAATTCCAGCTCTGTCATGTCCATCTTCATATACTGACATAATAATACAAGGAAAATCTTGAAACAAGCACAATTTACTTACTTTTGGGATCAAGTGCATTATCCTCTTCCTACACAGCACACTGGAAAATCATGGGCAACTTGAGGGGGAAAAAAACAGTAATGCTTTGCAGGAAGATAGATCCATGCCCTGTTACTGCAATTTAAGTTACTGCAGTGGTTGTGGGTTGATCTAAATGCTGAATTTATTTATTTTTGGTTTCTCATTCGGTGTCTGGTACCCACATTGGGGTTCGACTATATCCGGATTCGCACCGAGAAGTCCCACATTGAGGGTAAAACGCTCCCTGACAAAGATGACTGCATACCCAGGGACTCAAACTCGAACGTTTGGTTAAGGATGAAATAGTACTTACCGCTCTACCAAAACACTTTTTGTTAGAGGCTGAATTTGAAGTACACGTTCACTCTTCTGATATATAACGCATGACAGTGGGCCTGACAAAGTGAAAATACGGCAAAAAGTTAAGGACTGGAAGCTATGTACAGTTTTATTGGGAGAAGAACACTGTTGTCATGAGAACTGGAAACAACCTTAGGTGAAAATTCAATGACACCACAAGCCAATCAAAAGGGATTGAATTCAAGGCTTTGTTTTGATGGCAGTTGGTAGGCAAAAATGTTTTGCCCCATACCATCTTGATTCCTCTATACCATAATTGACTGTCAATAACCATAGCCTAACCATATCCTTTCTTGATCTTTGTTTTGTGGGAAAAGGGTAAAAATGAAATGATCTTAAGTTTACTTTCCTATAATTTCTGAGTCATTCATATTCTTGTCATTAGCAAACAGTCTCATACTGCCCTTAATCTTAACGGAGTTATATGGAGGGTAATTTTTAATCATCTCAAAAAATAAGGACATGCAAATTTAGACATTTTTTCCTAAAGTATTTTGACACATGAAGTCCATTCAATCCGTACTAAAGTTCCCTAAGTCAAGTGCAAATATGAAACAATTTGCTAACAACAAGAGTATGAATAACCCTACAGTATAATGGACGGTAAAATTAAAACATTCCGCACAATAAAGTGGTATATATGGATTAAAACATTCTGCACAATAGAGTGGTATATTTGGACCTTTTCCTTTGTTAAATTTATATTCATCTTCAGTTCAATTTTTCTCTTTTTTCCTTTTTCCGTGTTAAGAGTTTTTACTTCTTTCTATTTTCTGGCGCTACTTGGACGACTCCCATTAGTAAGATATGATACATGATTAGGGGCGGAACCAACAGTTTGGTGCGTTCAATTGAACGCACTAACTTTTATTCTAGACCTGAATTTTCAGTATAAAATTCACTTAACTTGCTGAAAAAAATGAGCTATGAACCAAACAAGGTGTGGGTTTAGTGGTTGAAACCAAAATTCTGAACCTATAGAATTAAAATTATGTATTCGTCTCTCTCTGAACAGAACTAGCAAAATAGAAAGAAAGAAATTAAAAAAGACCAGTGTTGAACTTGAGGAATACTTGTGTCATAGTTCTTGAAAATGGATGATACTAGATGAGATACATTCTGCTTTGAGAAATAGAATTTGAGTGGAAACAGTCAAAAGGACTAAAGAAATGAAAGAAAGAGCAATATAATTGTGTATGACTTCAAGTCCAATGACACCTTCAAAGGGGACAGAATTGAGGGGACAAACATATTATAGCATAAATAATTTATAAAGAGGTTAATATTATAATAAAAATGGCATGTAGCATTGGGTCAGGAAGATCTCAGGCAGGATCTCTGCAGGGTCTTGAAGTTACATATGAAATATTCCGACATTATTTTTGGAATTTCCCACTCATTTCTGTACTTTTCTGACTGCCCATTACCCTTGTAACATTTTCATTATCATCCATTTGCATTTTTTTCTCCTATCTATTAACCTATGATTTTCCGAGTCATTACGATAATAAGAATTACTAGGAAGCAAACAAGGAATCCATGGGCACTTTTTTTTTTTTTTTTTTTTTTTTGGGCACTTAATTTGAACCTGAATATCCAAGAGAAAGTAGAATATTTAATTGAAGGACGAGAAATCCTTTTTGAACAACCCGTTATAATATGAAATCCTTTATATCCTGAAATTAATACATTAAGTTGATTCTTGTCTAGGTTTTGGCGACATTATAGTCAAAGCCTATTTTCCAATATTTTGTTCAATTTTAAAAATGAATTTCAAGAAGCTTAGGATCATATACTTGCCCCTAGTCCCCCCTTTTTTATTTATTTATAAAATTAGCAAAGCAATGGAAAACAATTAGTAAAAGAATTATTGTTGTGGATCATGATTATAATACTAGGTTTGGTTGGCTTGACTAAACAGTTCAATTTGTCCTATCTCCCTCTCTAAAAGTCTTGATAGGATTGAGAACTCATGACATGTTAGAATCAATTATAGATTATCAAGGACAGTCAACAAAAGCAACAAGATTTGCCTTGATTAGTAAATAATTTTCTTCACTCTCTTTTTTTCCCTTTTCCCTTTTCCCTTTTTCTTGTTCCTCTTTCTTCAAGTTTCATTTATGTTACAAATACTATGTGTTGAATGAAAGCATGGAAATCCATGAGAAACAATGTTCTGAATATTATCGCATATTTAGAATTCAGAGGTAATCGATTCTGAGTTGAGAGAGTAGTTTTTGAAATGTATATCTAACACTTTATATACTTGTTTTTCGCTCATAAGTATATATAAGTTCGAGCTGAAAACGGTGAGTTCTGCCGACTCCACGAACCCATGGTGTGATGTGCCAATTTTACTTGGTTGCATTGCACATAATTTGCTAAGCAGAAGTTCAAAAGCTAATTACTCCCAACATGAGTTCAAAAGCTAATATTTCACTATTCATTTGCAACAAACTTAATTCTAAGATAGAGGAATAGGAATTCCAACTTCTTCTTTCAAGTTGTTTCCCACTGCATTGACAGCAAAAAAATTTAAAAAAAATGAAAAAGAAGAGGAACAAGATCCCTTTTGATATCCAATTCCTTTTGCTTAAACAATTTTTTTTCACTCCTTCCCCTCTTTCTAAACATTCTCGTAGCTGCAGACATCATCAACATGTGCTAAAACTGATAGCTGCTAATATCCCCACCTTTTCCCTTCGGACCACCTGATAAAAATCAGATCAAAGCAAACAAATGTTAGTAAAATCAAGAATGAATTTTTGGCACTGAAAACTTGATATTTCAAATATAAAAAAAAATCAAGAACTTAACTGGTTTTCTTGTATTTGATTTCCAGGTAACAGAGATGATTGGAAGAAATCATATTGCTCCTGATATGCATATGCAGATCTCCTCTGCATAAAATATATTTACTGATGAGCACATAAACTTATAACAAATGAAATCTGTATGGAGGAATGTTAATTAGTAGTGACGGAGTCATAATTTTTACGAAGGGGACTCATAATATAAAAGAGTAAAGACACAAACGAGCCAAAGGGATTCAATATCTACTATATATATATATATATAATGTAATTTTTCGAAGGGAAGTCTTGGTTTAACGGGTAAAATTGATGTCATGTGACCAGGAGGTCACAGGTTCGAGCCGTGAAAACAGTCTCTTGCAGAAATGGAAGGTAAGACTGCATATAATAGAACCTTCTGGTCCGGCTCTTTCCAATCCCTCGTATAGCGGCAGCTTAGTGCACCGGCGTACCCTTATATATAATTTTCAGAGAAGGGAGTTCAGATGAACCCCTTCCGCCACCCCTATTAATTAGTTAACACAAATTTTACATCTATAACAAGTACCTAGTTAAGTACCTGAAAATGAGTTGTAGAATAACCTTGTGAAAAGTCCAATACATTATCCACTGAAGCTGTGCCATTGGTGATTGTAAAATTGTTCTAGTAAATAAGATAAAAACCTCAAGAAAGTTAGCTTTAAAAAAGTCACATTCTTCCATTAATGCTAGTAGTTATCAATGTGCAAAAAAAAGAAGTTAAACTTACATTTGAGAAATCAAAAAAAGGAGAGCTAGCTGTATCATCCAGTGCAGAAGTTTGCTGTTTTTTTCCCTTTGCTTTTTGCCTTTTGGGGTTGTTTTTAGGCAATGTGGCATTAATGGGAGCATGAAAAATGAAGCCATTATTGTTGTGGCCATAATCTTGATCTTCTTCATTAAAATGTGGAGGTCCAGAAGATGCATCAGAAACCATAGACAAATCCTCCTCTTCTTCTTCCTCTTCATCTTGTTCTGTTTTTACACTCTTTTCAGCTTCACAAAAAGGTGAAAATTTATTGGCATTGCAAGAAGTAATAGGAGGAAGTACAGAATTTTCCAAGTATAAAGTCCAACCAGATTCACATCCACTACTACATTCTGAATCTGAAAAAATTCCATAATCCATATTTTTTTTTTCTTATGTTCACTCTCTAAACCGAGAAAATCAAAAGGGGTGTCTTTTCTTTTTTGGTTTTTGGCTAGAGAAAAGAAAGTGTAATGTGTTATGTGATGTAGTGTGATGAGTAGTCACTTTATTAAGTAGTGTTGGGATTTTGAGGGGGAAAGGCTAAAAGAAATAAAGGTGGAGATCGGAAAAGACCAAAGGGGAGAATGAAGGCTTAAATTCCTAGACCTGTTTTTTGTCCTCACGCACTCCATTTGGTATCTATATTGGATTAAATCAGGACGTGCCAGTTGGCTTTTAGGGTTGACAAGAGCATATGTATGTTTTAATGCAGCGTGTACGGATGTATTTTCAACTTGAATTTTATAATGTAAGAGATCTTGAAAATTATGTATTTAAACTCATTTTCATTAAAAAGTAATATTAACAACATCAATAATAAATTCATTGTAATCCCACAAGTAGCGTATGAAGAGGATTTGTAGCGACTGAGGAGAATAATGTGTATACGATCTTACCTCTATCTTGTGAAGGTAGAGAGAGTGTGTTCAATAGACTATCAGCTTAGAAAAAGCATAGTCATAGAATTATTGAAAAGAAATATAGTAATAAAGAAACAACAGAAAAAATAATAATAATAAGAAGCAGTACCAACAACATCAAGATAATAAGAACACAAAATAAGGTGACATTCGATATTGTTTCTTCGAAAAATCTGTATATTGTACATATATTAAAATTTCTCAACCTCAAATATGAATATGGGAACTAACTCAATAATGGCAAGTGAACCTTTTATTGAAATTTCTCAACCTCAAATTTGAATATGTGTACTAACTCAATTTAGTGATAGACAAACACCGTTACATGTTTAAACTGTAGCATACGGTGAGTAGTAGTAAGAGAAATGAAGAAATAAATTGAAAGGACGGGAACGAAGGCACAAGGCCATCACATGGTGAACAGCGAGGCATTAGGTACGTTCTTTACAAAATAGGGTACACGCCCATCTTCCCTTTCCTCCTTATTTTGACACCTATCCTTTCATTCCACTATCCCCCTTTGCACGATGCTGCTAGGTACTGAAGAGATTGTGTGAAGGTGGAATCAGAATTTAAACTTTAAGAAAAAGTAATTGGGTGTATGAAGTATTTTGTGTTTATGTAGGATTCGGAAAAAAATTGTACCCCAAGAGAGTGTGATATAGACAACCTACTATATTACAAAATTTCAGTGGTGGCTCGAACCCGTGACCTATAGGTAATATTGAAACAAACTTTACTATTGACTCTCCTTCGTAATTTGAACTTTATGAGTTTTAACTAAAAAAAAATAGTGATAATAAATGTTAGTAACTGAATTTCTGAATCTACCTTCTATACATATGTAATAGATTTGTTAACATAAATAAGTTTGGACTAAACTATTAAGGGTGAGTCCATATATCACATTCTAGCTCCACCACTCCCATAAGGGTGATGTTCTTAATTCCTATCACCACAAAAAACAAGAAAAAAGTTGTATCTATGCTTATTTCTACTTTCCATGTTTGCTTAATGTTGTGTGGTGGAAATGTTACTCTTAAATTTGTTTACAAGAATTGGTATTGCCAATTGACATTTCTACTTTCCATGTTTGCTCAATGTTGTACGGTGGTAGATTAATAACTGTTAAATTTGTTCCTCAAGGGGGGAAATTTTGTTTTAGTGGATTTCCTTTTGAATAGAAGTGGAATGAATCTTTGTAGTGAATATGACTAATTGATTCCGCCTTCAACAGTAATTGTTATTTACACTTGTTACTTTTTACTCGAACTTATTTAATTCAAATTATGAATTTATATATGCCTTTTAGTAGAGCATGTTTGTTCATGACATTTTCGCTATTGTATTTCCTTTTAACTATTATATTTTTATTTTTCTTGAACCGAAAATCTATAAAAAAAAATAGATATTTTATTTGCATAAGGTAAGGGTAAAGTCCGCACACACATCATTTGTGGAATTACATTAGCCATGTTGTTATTGTTGTAGTAGGGCCATGTGTCTCATATACTTGAGGTAAGCGATAAGACTAAATAAAAAAGGAGATATTACTTCCCTTTAATCGTACTTTAGGGAGAATTGAAACATGGATTCTAACAAGAAGCTGTGGGATTTAGATATTTTTAATAGATTAAATAGTATTAGGCAGAGAAAGGACAGGATCAAGAACGTGTGGCAGTCAGCTTAGTCAGTGAAGCAGTCAAACTAGAAGGTGCCCAATTCTAGTACTCTAATTGTTCAAACATTGTATACTGCTAATTTGCCAGAAAAGGTATGATACTGTTGTTTAATATAAAAGCAAGTGGGACTTAAATAAATTATGCACTTGGTAAAAAGCTGTGCCCTTCAAACAGTGTTAGTCCAAATGACCTAATGCTTCCACATGAACTCATCGATTTTAATTAGATAATGTATATCTAGTAATTCAAACTTAATACAAAAGTCACTAACTCTAAATTAGGTGTCACTTCTGATTGCTTATGCAGATTGTTTAAGAAAGCGGATTATGCCCCTAAAAACACTTTTTGCGCCCCTAAAGATATAGTTTAGTGGCCAATAAATTAAAAGTAAGTTATGAAGGTCAGAGTCTAAATCTCGGTAAAGGCATCCAAACGTTAGGTAATTACATTGTTCGTTCTGATTTATGTAACATAATTTCCTCACTAGTTTGTCCCAAAAAATATGATATGCTTTATATTTGAAAATTATTTAATTTTAACGAAAAACTTTTATAGCTATACAAATGTTATGACATGTTTAAGATTATAAATTTCAAAAATCTTATAATCACACAAATATTATGACATGTTTAATATCAAAAATCTTAAAAATATTTATTTATTTTTTAAATTTTATATCGAATCAAACTATATAACAAAAATAATAAAGTAATAATTTTTGTCTGCCAAAGTTTTTGTGAGCAGAGTTAATAAATGTGGAACGTCACTTTAAAATTAAAATAGAAAACAGATTGATCTCCAAGAAACCTCTTCTAAATCTGAAGTGACTGTGCATACAGTCATTCTGTTTGAAATTTGACTGCGTTATTATCAATGAATTCACATGCCCTCATTTTTATTTTTACACACATTCACAGACACATGTATGCACGTGTGCATATCGTTATTCGGGAGGAGTTTCCAACAGGTTTACACACATGTTTGCACGTGTGCACACTTGAATCTTAAAATTTATTATTGCCTCCTCCCCTCACCCTCCATGCCCAAATGTACATGCTTTATTTTCTTGTTTAAATATACTGTTAAGTTGTCTGTAATTTTTATTACACATTCCAATGTTTAATTAGAAGGAAAATTTAGAGTAACGGTAAAATTATGTTCGTATGATTTATACTTTATGAGTTTGAGTCGTGGAATCAACCGAGTATCAGGGTAGGCCGCCTACATTATATTCTTGAGGTGCGATCTTTTTATGGGCCTTGCGTGAATATGTGATAATTCGTGCATCGGGTTGCCCTTTTATTCCAATGTTTAATTCTTGCTTATTCTCATTCCTTATTTTCAAACTAAACACATTTTCACAGGAAAAATATTTACTTCAAATTAATAAATACAAAACATGTCTCATGCATATAAACTTTTGTCACTTGATTATAGTGAGATCATATATATCAGTATCACTTCAACTTATGCCCTTAAAGATTAAATTGCTTGGTTAACAACAATAATAACGCAGTATAATTCCACTAATGAGGTCTGGAGAGGGTAGTATGTACGCAAACCTTACCCCTACCCTGAGATAGATAGGCTGTTTCCGATAGACCATCGATTCCCTCCCTCCAAGAACTCCCCACCTTGCTCTTGGGGTGACTCGAACTCACAACATTTTTGTTGGAAGTGGAGGGTGCTCACCACTAAAGCAATCCACTATTGTCCTCTTGTTTAATGTAAAAAAAAAATAAGTATATGTAAGTATTTTCTCATTCTTACCATCCTTAGTAATATTGGCCGAAATTTAAAAAAAAAAAAAAAAAGAGTTTAATAAAAGAACAAGATGACACATGAAAGATTTAGGGAATAGAGCAAAGCACAGGGCTAATTTGAACAAAGAGAATGGCCACATGAAATGCTTCTTTTATACTATATAGTATACTTACTAAACGTTGACTGCGATACAATGTTCTCTGTCAATATCAAGAAAAAAAGGATCATATTATTTTTAGGAAAAAAGGCCCAAAAATGACTTTGTGGTATTCAAAATGGATCAATTATAACCCCCGTTTAAATTTGAGTCCAAAAATGACCCTGTCGTTATAAAATAGGTTTAATAATGTCCTTCTGTTATTCGAAATGGATCAATTATAACCCTCGTTTAAATTTGAGCCCACTAATAATCTTGTCGTTAAAGAATGGGTCTAATACTGCTATTTTCCTCAGTTAGTAATGATTAGGGGTATAAATGAATATTTAAAAACCGACTAAACCGACATAACTGTACCGTGCCGAACCGATTTTTAGTTTTTTTTTAAATAAAACCGTATATTTTTATATAAATCTATAACTGTACCGATAATTAGGGTAGGTTTTTTATTTTATAAAAATAAACCAAAAAAATATTGAACCGTACCGAATAAATTTACATGTGAAACATATATTTATGTATTAAGTTTAAAAATAATAATGTATTAAAATTTGTACATTATTTATATTAATACATTATTATTTATAAATATAAATATTAGACTCATTCTTTAACGGCATGGTCATTAGTGGACTCAAATTTTAAACCTATTCGACCCATTCTTTATAAATATTAGACCCATTATCATTTTTAAACTTAATATATAAATATCGAACCGTACCGAATAAATTTACATGTGAAACATGTATTTATACTAGGTCTAATAATATGTCTGATATATTTACATGTGAAACATATATTCACATGTAAATTTATTCGGTACGGTTCGAATATATTTATATGTGAAACATATATTCACATGTAAATTTATTCGGTACGGTTCAATTTATTCGGTACGGTTCAATATTTTTTCGATTTATTTTTATAAAATAAAAAACCTACCATTATTATCGGTACAGTTATAGATTTATATAAAAACATACGGTTTTATTTAAAAAAAAAACCTAAAAATCGGTTCGGCACGGTACGATTATGTCGGTTTAGTCGGTTTTTAAATATCCATTTACACCCCTAATCATTACTAACTGAGGGAAATAGCAATATTAGACCCATTCTTTAACGGCAGGGTCATTAGTGGGCTCAAATTTAAATGAGGGTTATAATTGATCCATTTCGAATAACACAAGGGTATTATTAGACCCATTCTATAACGATAGGATCATTTTTGGACTCAAATTTAAACGAGGTTATAATTGATCCATTTTAAATATTAAAGGTCATTTTTGGGCCTTTTCTCTTATTTTTATTTATTCAGTTGTGTGGTGTCTTGTGCTAGCTTGAGGCTTTGGTTTCTGTTTCTTATTTCCTTTTCTGATCGGCCATGACTTTGTTCTGGAAAAGTTGGTTTACGTTTGGTAATGGATACGTTAAATATCGAATTACCGTACTGAAATTGAAATTTTGGTATTTGATATTCGATATTTTGATAACGTGGTAAGTATTTATTCTATGCTTGTTAAAGATTTGGTGTTAGATATGGTATTTGATATAATACCGAAATACAGTATCGTGCTGAAATATATACTAAATTACACAATACACATATTATTAATTAATAACATACTACTAAGTTACACATATTATTGGAAGAAATAGTTCAGGAAATTATTGTGTTTTAAAGATGTCACTAAAATTCTAAAAATATTGTGAATGCTCTTATGTGATTAATAATTAAAAAGAAAAATTTACGAAATACATTTTTTTTTGGCTACTGTACATATTTCTGGGCAATAGAGAATTTTTCTGTTTGATTTCCACTAGTAGAAGAAACAGTTGCAAGCAAGCATGTGAAGGGGCAGAAGCAAGAATAGGTGCAGGGCTACATTCATTAATTGTTGTTAATGGGCTACGTCAAATCCAGCTCATACCTGGGCTCCATCTTTTCTTTTCATAGATGGGCCAAATATAAAATTGACTGATCGGATGAAACTAATTGCATTCGCTAGCCGAAAAATATATAAAATATGTATGGATTATTATTTCTGAAAGCAACTAAAAATATATATGATTTCTCTTCATAGATAGTATTTTTTTTTAAGCAACTATATCACTCGGCAGCACTTGCCTAGTGGCTAGTATATAAATAAAATCCCAAAATGGGTCCAAAGCTTACAAGATGTCCAAACCAAAATAAAAGTTGCATGAAGCTACTAGCTATTAAAAAGATAGAAAAACTAAAATCTAATGAACTAGCTATTACAACATGATAAGTTGAATGTTTCCTTCTCCTATTAGTGTATGTGAATCCAATTGTCATTGGCAAATACCAAGCAGCACCTATCAAGCTCTCACCAGGTGCTAGGGTATATTGTCCATAGGCTAAAATGAATTCCAAACATCTCCACCACAGAGTTGAAGCCAGCATAGTCTTCTAAGTGTAGCTACTATATGATCTCCATACGCATTGGACTGATTTTGTTCAAGTATTAATCATGTGCTCACTCATCAAAATTAATGTGTAGAAGAGGAGCCTGGCTTTAGGCAGGCTTTGCAAGGCAAAGGCCAGGCTTGAGCTGGCTTTAGGCAGGCTTTGCAGGGCAAAAGCCAAGCTAGAGCTAGCTTTACAAGGCAAAAGCCAGGCATGAGCTGGCTTTAGCCAGGCTTTACAAGGCAAAAGCCAGCATGAGCTGGCTTTAGGCTGGCTTTGCAAGGCAAAGGCCAGCCTTTGAAATTGTACCTTTTTGTGATCTTGTAAGCTCAGATCCTTCCCTACTATAACCTTTAATGTAGACATCATTCTAAACATTGCTAAACCATCCTCAGATTGAGAATTAAAGCGTGTTAATACCACTGAGAAATGATTCAACAATCTCCAAAAATACCATATGATGGGTTCAACATTTTTCTTAGCATTTCGACATATCAGTTTGTGCAGAGTCCAATCCTGTGAAGCCATCAGTCTGGGGTTCTTCTCTTTGCTATCCTAACCCTAAGGTTAGGTGATTGAGATTTGTCTAGATTGATCAACCTCCTCCCTGCACTAGGCAGTTCAGAGAATGAATGAAACTCAGATGTACCTGCAAAAGAGAACACAATGTTAGCTATAAAATCCGCCACTGAGTTGCCTTCTCTGAACACATGTTGAAAAATCACATTGAAGTTGTCCTTCATCTCTATAATTTCCTTCACATCCTGTGCAATTACCCAAGGAGGATCCCATTCCCCTTCTATCGCCTTTTTCAT
Organism: Nicotiana tabacum; assembly: GCF_000715075.1. NCBI lineage: Eukaryota > Viridiplantae > Streptophyta > Magnoliopsida > Solanales > Solanaceae > Nicotiana > Nicotiana tabacum. Next base: position 72,189,569 of record NC_134103.1, read on the forward strand.
CACTAATGAATCAGTCTCCAGTATGAGAGGGTGAAGATCATGCTCCACACAATATTCCAACCCTTGAAGAATAGCCTTAGCTTCAGCCACCACATTAGTTGTCACTCCCAGGTATACTGCCCTAGCATATACCACATCACCTTCATCATCCCTCATACAAAAGCCTAGGGAGCTAGGTCCAGGATTGCCCTTTGAAGCTCCATCAGTATTACATTTGTACCAACCATAAAAAGAAAGCTGCCATGTTACTCTTGTAGTGATCAATATAGGTTTATATCCTTCAAAGTATTGAATCATGTCTGGCCATAACAATGGAATATTAGGGATCCAAGCATACCTCACCCTTGCCAGTTAATGCAATGTCCTATTTATCTCATGAATCACCCTATTTGTGGACACTGAACCACCATGTTTACCTGTATTTCTTCTCTTCCAAAGCTCCCAAGTGATGATAGCTGGTAGTGCTTGAAATATTAGCTTTAATTTTGGACAACACTGAGCATACCACCAATGCCTTATAATCTGCTTCAATTGAATCAATTGCACAAAAATTCCAGCAGCCCCCATGAACAAGTTCCATACCTTAGAGGCAGTAGGACTTGTGACAAATATATGCTCAATGGATTCCTCTTGGGGATGCTGACAACACCAACACCTAGACATCACCATTTGCCCTTGCCTCCTCCACATGTCATCGGTGGCTATTTTCTGCCTCCACAATCTCCACAAGAAGAAGGATATCTTGAATGGCAAACCTTTAATCCACATTAACTTGAATTCCTGATTAGGATCAGCCTTATGCCTTAATATTTGTCAAGCACTGCTAACACTGAACTTGCCTGAAGGAGTTGGCATCCAGTATGGCCTATCCCAATATCTCCCACTGCCTTCATAGTGCACATTTAGCCTTATATGTTCTGCAATTTCCTCATTTAAAGTTTGATCTAGCAGCTGATCATCCCATGTTTCCCCTTGCCGCAGTTCTGTCACCTCTTGAAGGCCTTCATTGATTGGAAAGTCTTCAGGCAATACGTGATAAAGTGCTCCCAATCCAGTCCAATTTTCATGCCAAATATTAGTTGTTCCACTCTTCAATTCCCATACTATCACATGTTCTACTTCTTCCCTAGCATTCAGCATTTGTCTCCAAACATGAGACCCTCCCCTAAAATGCACCACTGTTGGTAGCTCCTTCTTGCAATACTTATTCCACATGAAATTAGACCACAAAGATTTTGTGGTCCTAAACCTCCACCATAGTTTAGCAAACAGTGCCCTTGAGACATCATTTAAGGACCTAAAACCTAGGCCCTCTTCCTCTTTAGGAAGGCAAAGATTTTGCCATGAAGCCCAGTGTCTGTTTCTCCCTTCTTCCTTTGTGCTCCAAAAGAACCTAGCAAAAGTCTTATGTAGATGCCCCAGGATACTGTTTGGTGGATCAAGGACTGATAACATGTGAACTGGCATACTTTGCAACACACTAGAGATGAGTGTTGCCTTTCCTCCAAATGACAACAGCTTTCCTTTCCATGAATGCAATTTAGCCTTCACCTTCTTGATAAGATCCCTATAATAGTCCTTCCTCATTCTAGTGTAAAAAATAGGACACCCTAGATATGTGAAGGAAAATTTACCTCTTGCAAATCCTGTAATAGCTCCAACTGCCTGAAACAATCCACTAGCAACATTTGAATGCATGTAGTATGAGCTCTTATCTTTGTTGATCATCTGACCTGATATCTTCTCATAGTTCCCCAACACTGCCATAATCTTGCTCAAAGAGGGAGGATGAGCAGATGCAAAGATTATCGTATCATCAGCATATGCCAAGTGGTTTAAAGGATCAGACCACTTAGGCATTCCGAATCCCACAAATGAAAATAAACGGGAACCCACATGCGGTCAAAAATACTTATTTAAAAATACTCATTTTAAAAAGTATCTAATTTATACATATTTAGAGAAAAATATTTATAAAATATTCAAAAAGTATGCACGTTGTATATCTCGGGGATATACAAGACACATGTTATATACTGTAATAGTATATAACGAGAGGCGGTGTTAACAAGAGGATGGAGGTTTAGAGATAGGCCCTTGAGTCTAAGGGTTTCAAGCTGAGCAGGACCAAGACGGAATACCTAGAGTGCAAGTTCAGTGCTGAGCCGAGGGAAGCGGGCATGGACGTGAGGCTTGAATCACATGTCATCCCTAATAGAGGCAGTTTCAAGTACCTTGGGTCGGTTATCCAGGGGGATGGGGAGATCGACGAGAATGTCACACACCGTATTGGGTTGGGGTGGATGAAGTGGAGGTTAGCATCTGGAGTCCTGTGTGACAAGAAAGTGCCATCTTTACTCAAAGGTAAGTTTTATAGAGCGACGGTTAGACCGGTCATGGTATATGGGGATGAGTGTTGGCTAGTCAAGGACTCACATATCCAAAAAATAAAAGTAGCAGAAATGAGGATGTTAAGGTGGATATGCGGGCATACGAGGATGGATAAGATTAGGAATGATGATATTCGGGGGAAGGTGGGCGTGGCTCCCATTGATGACAAGTTGTGGGAATCGAGGCTTAAATGGTTCGTGCATGTACATAAGAGAAGCCCAGATGCACCGGTGAGGAGGTAGGAGCAGCTGGCTTTGGAAGGCACGATAAGAGGTAGGGGCGGCCTAAGAAGTATTGGGGAGAGGTGATCAGGTAGGACATGACGCGGCTTCAGATTTTCAAGGACATGGCCCTTGATAGGAAGTTGTGGAGGTCGAGTATTAGGGTTGTAGGGTAGGGTCATAACTATGTGAGGCTAGTCTGATAGGATTTTTGTCTTAGACTGCTAGTGGTTAATGTTGTGTTCTCATTACTCTTTCGTTTTATAGTGTCGGGTTTATTTACTAGTTATTGCTATTGTTTTCATTTATTTTCTGGCTTTTATAATGCTGTTATTATTCCTTTGGTGTCTGGTGATGGTACTGATATATTGTCTCTGTTCGTCTTCTTGAGCCGAGGGTCGATAGGGAATCCTATAACAAATTCTGGCTCTTATCTTTCAATGGTAGAAGCAATTATTATAAGTAGAAAATATCATTCTTGTCTTATTTTTGCTCCTTTTTTTAAAAAAAAATGTCTTTAAAGAAGCTACCATGTTGATTAGAGGTTTTGTTTGTTAAAGCTATGCCAATCTTTATTTTTATTCTTTGTTGGAGGAGGGGGTCCTATCAAAGATTAAATATTGCCCTTATCTTTCAATCATAGTTGCAATTATAGAGAGAAAATTTCATTCTTGTCTTGTTTTCACTCTTTCTTTTCTTCTAATGGCTTTAAGGAGACTCATGTTGATTAGATGTTTGATTTGTTAAAGACTACTACAATCTTTATTTTTATTCTTTGTTGGAGGAGGGGGTCCTAGCAAAGATTCTCGACCTTATCTTTCAACCATATAGCAATTATAAACAGAAAATTTCATTTTTGTCTTGTTTTCCTCCTTTTTCTTTATGTCCTTTTAAGGGCTTAGTTTTATGTTATGTTTATATATAACCCAGCAACTTGTTCTCTACATTTGCCTCTAGCGGCCAAGTGAATGAATCTCTATTTGCATTTTGCAAATGTTATTAACTTGTTATGTAACAACTCCTTATTTTTTCCAACTGATAGATTAGATTCCTACAGCCTTTTTGATACGGTCCTGTCCTCTTGATCTAACACAATCTTCTTTACATTTAGTTCTTGCCCACAACAAAATCTAGTCATTTGACAATGTTGATATATATTTTCAGATATGGTAGGTACATTCAAATGAAAACTGGAACCAGAAATAAGAAAATGAACAATGTCCCATGCTCACAAATCATAATCATGGTGTGGTTAAAGCTATAGGAAATTATGTTGCATGGACCTTTTAGATCTACCATTTATATTTTGATCTCATTAAGAAAAGTTTGGTAAAATATTTCCGCGCCAGAATTTTAAAGCATGCTGTCAGAATTTCAGTTCTGATAGCGTGTTTTAAAATTCTGGCAGTGAGCTTCAAAATCCTGGAGCATGCTTTAAAATAATGGCAGCAAGGCTATTTTTCAGAACTTTTCTTAACGGGTCAAAATATAAATAGTAGCACTAACTGATCCTATTTGTGAAGATCTCTCTTAAAACTATTGAAAGCACGAAATTCGCCACTCGAACGGTGGGTTGAACGTGCAAATTCTGTATAATCATACCTAAATATACCATAACGATCTTTATTTTGAGCAATTATTGGCTATCAAATAACAGCAGTACAAACTTTACATCAATGTAAAATAATAACATTTCAAGTCCAGTACTTAACCAGAAAGTTGATCCTAACAAACATACATGTATCATTTTCTTTCTTTTTCTTCCTTTTCCCAACTGTCTTTACAAAATGCTTAGCCTTTTACTTCCACTTGGAGTTGTTGCACATATTTAAATTTGTTGTAAACAATAATGGTACTATACTGAGGGAAAATACTTGGAAAGGCCATAAGGGAGAGAATAGAACTCTTCACTCCTAGGATCTCTGTCAAAGTAGTTGAACTTTGCCCACCAATGGCTGCCATTGTCTCTCTTCATCGTGGCATGTTTGCGAGCAAGAGTTATGTCCAAGAACAATGCCACAATCCCCGCCACTGTGGCAGGGGACGTGAAGATCACTTGCATTATTTTGTTAAACTGCAAGTGGTTTTTTAAGTCCAAAAACAGTCGTCATTCAATTCAGTAACATCTAAACATTGTTGTATTGAATGAGAAATGTCGATAAAGGGGAGTCTTGAATTTGACATATGTACTTACCCAGGCAGAGCCAGAGTGAACTGGACCATCACCAGTTGTGATCACATAACCATTGAAATATTGTGGAACAGAAAGTCCCAAGTAGATTGAGAAACCTAATATAAATTTAGTTCTGAAGCTGTTGAGGTTGCAAAATTGAAGTAAACCAAGACCAGCAGAAGCTGCAATAATCAATCAAATGTCAGAATAACAAAATATATACTCTTAGTATATAGGTAAAATCAGCGCTCGTTCTTCTTGCAAAATTGCATGTTTGCAGTGAGAGAGAAAGCACATACACATGAGGGCAAACAAGACACAGTACAAAGCTCCAATGATTGGAAGTGGTATGGAAGCAACAACAGCTCCAAATTTTCCTGTTCATGGACAAGTGGATGCAACATTAGTTACAATGAGTTGAGAAGAGAAAGCATCATCTTACATCAGAAAGAAAGGAGACATGGCACTAGAAATGGCTTATAACCATTATCTAAATCAAATAAAACAGAGAATTGAGTTTCCCAAATCTGTACAAATCATTTTGGATACCTTGACTTAAATAATGTATCACTTTATATCTTACAAACACTATCAACTTGGACAATATACTTGAATATCTTACCTAACACAGAAAAGAAAAGCATAAATATTGCAGATATTTGAATCACTCTTCTGCTTCCAACTCGCGTCAATGCCAAAAGACCTACATTTTCTCTACATAGATCACAAGATTAAAGCATTAAATAGGGGCATAAAATTCCCAGCGATAATGTCTATATATGCTTCTTTTTTTTTCCTTTCTTGAGACGGTTAGCATAATGGTGTATAGAGACTACAACATGATATGGATAATAAATTTGACAAACTTGCAATATTCTTTCCTGACATAGCTTTTGCGCTTGATTAGGATAATAGTATGGGATTCAGAACAAAAGGAAATGTTCAGCTTCTAGCATTTCCTAAGAAAAAATGGAATGCAGCAGAGTTGGTGTATTACACTGATACAGTAGAACCACTTGCAGTTCCCCATAGACCATTTAGCAAAATGGCTAATCCCTGCATTGTATGCCACAGAAAAACAAACTTGACTTCTGCAGACAAATTTTACAATGGAAAAAAAGCTAAAATATGGAGTAATAATCCCGGTACATCTACCAACCAGCCAACCAGCTCCACGGCTAAGTACTGAATTCGGTGTATGTGTTACACTACCATATCTTGCAGCTGCAATAAATGCTCCAGTAGACTGCCAAAAATAACAAAAATAACCAAAAAAAAAAAAAGGACAACTTAGTAAAAAAATTTCAGTTAGCTTCAGGTATCTTATAAATAGATAAAACTATGCTTGATCTATGTTTCTACTAGCAAGAGAGAAACATGAACCAAGTTAGGACTATATATATATAGACCTCGACAAGAGAAACCAAAGCTGCAGCCATCATAACAAAGGTTTCTCCGGCATCAACTTTAGGAGCGCCCCATTGCCATGGGTAAGGAAACCTTATCCTGCATTTCCCAAAAGTCAGTGTGAGAGCAGAAAATAAAACAATTTAGTAGAAGCTAATCCCCAAAAACCGACGTTATACATCATACCATGAAGCTCCACTAATGAGGCCAGAGCGATCAACACGACAACTGAACTGAGTTTGTGGGGATCTATTGTTGTATGCACCTGTCACTGTGAGAAGAGCTGCATATGCCCACACTATTCCAACTGATAATAGGACAGCAAATCGCTCAAATATGGGAAACTTTAATTTCCACATATGAGGAATGTACTGCAAACATATTTATTGTTTAGTTTGGGAAAATCAAAAAAAAAAAAAAGACAATATGATGCAATAGAACAAGATGTTGCCATCATCTTATTTACCATTCAAAGAGTAAAAACATTTATATCATGCATTATTTTAGACAGTAATAAGTGCAGTGAATGCATGATCTTAAGAACTGAACCGGACAAATTAGTGAAGAAAAGGCTTACTTGTGACAACAAAATCAAAATGATCAACTGTGGAAGGCCAATTTCAACACATTCTGCCAGCTGCCAATATCAATCAACAGAAGTGAAAAACAACACCACCAACAACAACAACAACAACAAACCCAATATAGTCCCACAAGTGGGGTCTGAGGAGGATATATAGTACGGAGACCTTACCCCTACAGTGAATGTAGAGAGGTTGTTTCCAGTAGACCCTCAGCACGAGAAAAAATGAGAAAAGTGCAGTAACGACAAGCAATAACGAGAACAAAATAAAAGAAAACAAGGCGAAAGGAACAACAGAAGTGAAAAAGATGTTAATTATGAAGATATTTTCGTATCTAAAAGATAGAAGTGACCAATTAATCAGAGCTCTTACAAGCGGAAAACCTTGCACATATAGGCCAAGGCCAACAAGCAACACCAGTGGAGCTGCAGACAGTGGGGATAGGAACCTACATATATACAGTCGAACAAATGGAATCAAACATTCTATTTACAATAACAAATGCTTAAAAAGTATGGCGACGAAAGGATGTAAAATGACCACCTTACAACAATTCTCCAGATTCCTAGAAAGCCAATTAGTATGGGAAGTATAGATGCAATCATCAGAGCTCCTTGCATTCCTCTCATCGATTGTTTAAACCTCTGAAGAAAATGATTCAAACAGAAGTGTTAGAACCACTGTTGTTCTGTTGGAATCAAACTCAAGCATAAAAACAGAAATTGGATGCAATAAGGAATATGCTTGCCTACCTCATGAGGGTCAAGATATGTATTATATCGACTGGATAATGCAACAAAAACGGTTGGAACTATGAATGTGAATGATCCACCTATTACCACAGGAAGCCGGGTTCCAAACCAAGACTGCAAAAGAGTGTTCAGCCCAGAGACGAAAAGCAAAGTTTGAATTACATGAGCTTTCTCCTCCTGGAAGACATAAGTTTGAAACCATATATACTGTTAGTATAATACTACTACTCATTGTGCTCGAACTGTAAATCCAAAATTGCTTTCAAAAGTCAAACAGAATAGGAAGGGATTATTCAAAATTTAGTAGATAACTCACATTGCCACCACCCATTTGAGGAACAATGACGGTTGGGATGATTACAGTAGTCCCGAGCATAACTAAGTAGTGCTGAAAACCCAGAATAATGGCCTCGGCTGCATTATTTAGACAAGTAGGGAATCAAATAACTTTGTATTGTTTGTCCACTTAGGTTTGCGAGATATGTTTGGACATTTAATTAAACAAAGAAAGAAACCATGCTTAACGAGGTAACATGAGTATGCAGGAGATCCAACTCTGAGTCTCTGATCCCTTTGATGATCAAATCAGGAATCATGGATTCTCAGACATCCGGGGCGAGTATGGTTCCTCAGGATAGTGACATGCGCTATGATATCTTGAAGGACACGCATAGCTCACCTTTTTTCCTGCACCTAGGGAGCACTAGGATGTACAAGATGATCCGCGCACCCTATTGGTGGAAAAGTATGAAGAGGGATGTCGCAGAGTATGTGGCTAAATGCTTACTGTGCCATCTGGTTAAGGTTGTGCACCAGAGACCAGCAGGACCCTTACAACCAGTTCAGATACCACAGTGGAAGTGAGACGAGATAGCCATGGACTTTGTCAAACAATCAATTAGTCGATCAACAAAACACCTTAATCCTAAATCACTTGGAGTCATCCTCTATATCCATTCAGCTCAATTCGGATCGATTACATTTCAATACTAAATAGTATTATGACTTTTAAAGCCTGCCACCACTTTACAGAAATTTGATTGGGGAACACGAACTCATGGAACGCCTAGACACCTGAAGGACCGAAAAGTTTCTCCTGCCCCTCCACCTCCACCTAGTTTTCCGTATGTTTTCAAGGCGATCAAACAAAGTCACATTTTCACAAGATCACTAAAATGATTGAAAGGAAGCAAAACTAATTGAATTCAGGACTCTAGCTGGGAAGCTTTACTAGCCCAATTGAGGGAAAGCTGCAGACTGATCACTTACCACAAACAAGCCACACATGCAAATTATGAAGTCGGCTATTTAAAAGACAGAATAAGAAAAACTAATCAACAAAAATGTGATCAGTAAGCTAAAAGGTTATCTAGTATGTAATCAATCAATCAATCAACTATTCTTCAATCTTAAACTAGTTGAGATCAGTAACTATATATAAATGTGATCAAGAATGTAATGTGTAATGCAAATTACATACCCCAAGAAGGATTACTGTTAACACAGTAATCGACTCCTGGTAATTGGTCTTTCACTGGATGTGGCACCAATTCATCTGCTTTTGGCGGTGGTGTCATCACTCTGTCTGTCTCTCTCTCTCTCTCTATGTAACCTGAGTTAAACAACAAAGAGAAAGTACAAACTCCCCACTTCTTCTTTCTACATATATTGTTAAAATACCTGAAATGCAAGAATAAATTATCATGGAGTACGTATACAGTAGGGGCTGAACTATGCTTTTGTTAGCGACTTCACGCATACTCATTGTCTTTAGCTCAATTTGTATTTTTATATAGAGAGAGATGGAGCAAATGGAGATTTTTTTAAGTATGTATATATATTTATACTAAACTGTTCCAATGGTATTTATATTAAACTGTTCCAATGTTCAAACTGACGAAATGTTGTTAGACTAGCCGAAGATAGAAGAGTGAATGTTGTCGAGCCTAAAGCCCATGAACACAGTACTCTTTCTGTCCCATTTGTGACTGCATTTTCCTTTTATATCTGTTTCAAAAAGAATAATACTTTTATATATTTGGAAATAATTATTTATTCAACTTTTCAACTACAACAGTCAGAAATTTTGATTGCTTTCTGGTCGTTTCGTTCATTAAAGTTTCCGACTACAGTAGTCGGAATTTGTTTTCTAACGTACTTTTCTCCAACTACACCAAGATAGTTGGAAAGTAGTCGGAAATTTGGATTTTCCGACTACTTTACGACTATTTTGGTAGTCGGAAAATAGCGATTTTCTAGTAGTATTCTCATTTTACCCTAAATGAGATTATTTATAACTACACAATATTTATAACTTATTTTAGATCATACGTCACATAAAATGGGACGGGGACGAGGGAGTAGCAATTTAAATTCCTGAATTCGTACTGTGGAGTTTTTTATCCTTAAAAATGGATAACAATTAAATTTATACGCGGTTTTAAGAACATGCGGATTAGTTTAATACAAGCGATCAATAACGTTAGATAAGCGAATTAAAGATAAAATAAATAATCAAACCAGTCGTGATGTTAAGTCCGAGCTCGGATTTGAGCTTAGTGATTTTCTGCCCTCAATTCGGAGCCAAATATTTATGAAAAACTATGAGCGAAAATAAGAACTTTGAATAACTTAGAGCAGAGAAAACAAATCTATATTGCCTTGATATACGTGTTACAGTGTCCCTCTTGAATAAAAATTACTCTCTTTATATAGTATGAGAGTTTCATCCCTAGTACAATTCTAAGAAAGATAAAAATCTTTTTTTTCGTTAATCACTGATATGCTGTCGATATGGGCCGAGATCTACGTCGTGATATCCGGTTGGGCACGAATATCACGGCCCTTTGTTAGTCGTGTGCAGACGTTTGGTAATGCTTTCCTAGGTCTTGGTGCTCAAACCGGATCCGGGGCGGGGTCTCAATGGCTCCGGTGATAGGCGCTTTGTTCGGGCCTTAGTACGAGAGGTTCCTAGCTTCGATTCCGATTTCTTGTTGTTATGTCCTTGCTTCGTTTGACCCCACCGGAAAATCGGGGTACTCATTAGCCCCAATTTTACCTGTATATGGGAGTAACAAATAAGGAAGAAGAAAGTGGACAAGTTGAGTTATTAAAAAAATAGAATACGGTTAGGTACTGACGTGGTGATAAAAGCTAGCCAACGAACTTTTGGAAATTGATATGGACTGCCATAGATCCTTACTCTTAGAAAAGTGACCTACCGTATACAATTTGGGGGTTGAGTACTCTAACAAGCAAACTGTACTACAAGAAATGGTCATCTCAGTCTCTTTAATTTTTCTTTCTTTAGAAACCATTCCCATTTCTAGGTTGCCTTGTTTATAGGGAAGTGGATTCAAATTCTATAATTAGAAATTAAGGGCCGTTTGGCCATTAAAAAGATTGCTTTGAATTTTTTAATTTTCACTTAAAGATGAATTTCGAAATTAATCGAAAATTTGAAAAACTCCAAAAAGCTATTTTTTAAAATTTTCACTTCAGATCACTTATAAAATTTCAAAAACAACCCAAAATTACATTCATATCCAAACACAACTCTAATTTTCAAATACTATTTTCACTTGAAAAACAATTTCACTTTTTTCTGAAATTTTACAATTCTTATATCCAAACGCCCATTAAATTACCTATTTCCGAAACAAGTTTGTACAATATTTTTTACTTTTTCAAAACTTGTTTGATTATATGTTGGACTGAATTTTTGAATTTCTTTTTGAAGATGTATTTTCAAGTTTGAAAAGTGGATTTTATCACTTTTTCATGTAAAATTTCTTTTTTTCCCTCGTAATACTGCAATATTTTCTTAAGTGAAATGTATGTCCAAATACAATTTTAAATTTCAAATACCTTATTTTTTTAAAATCATATTTTTATGTCCAAACGCCTACTTAAAGTATGTTAAAAACACGTTTCACCAAAAATTTCACCCAATTTATGTGAGAGTCTTTGACTGGGCACTTAATTTAAGAGAAAAAATATTTAAAACTTCTTATCTAAAAACAAGCTATAGAAAATTATATGTGCCTTAAATTATTCTGTTAAAGATAAAATAAAAAATTTAATGCTAAATTTATTAAATATAAAACAATATTATTCTTTTTGAAACGTGCTAAAAAGAAAAGAGTATCATATAAATTGAGAAGTATAAGAATATTTATTGGAGAAGGCCATGCTCAAAGAAGACTAAAGATAGCTCTCAAAGGAGTTCTTGAACAATTTAGAAGAGAATTTACCAATATGCACATAAATTTTAAGTGTACGTTTGTAGAACGCAACAAATTAATAATTTGCTTCCTTACTTGGTGATGTACATTAGCAGCAAAGAAGGGGTTCAATCAAATTAATTGCATTTGGCGCAGCTTCTATAGTTGGAAATTGGGGTTAATTAGAAGAACAAAAAGTTACAGAATGAAAGAAAGAAGGTAAAAGTGAAGGTGTCTAATAAAAACAAATTTTCTCAATGTTCCAAACCAAATAATTAATTTAAGAGCCATAAATTAAAATGAGCCGAGATATCACTTAACCATGATTTAAATGATTATTATAGTATATGTAAGTGAAATGTCTTGTGTATTCACTATTGATGTAAAACCGGGTGCAAATAAGTACTTTCTTGCCAAATACCATTGCCCTTTTCAAATATCTCAAAAATTGGATGCAAATAGGTAAATATTTCTTACTTCTTAATCCAGCCGTAATAAATACAATAAAAAAACAAGGTCATCTCTTGCTTTCTAATGTTATATTTTACAATTAAATTAAAGTTGGAAATTAGTTAAAGCATTTAATAGTAACTCACTTGATAGAAGTTATGCACTACGAAGTAAGGCATATGTAATTCTGAATTATGAGAAAGTAGAAAAAATATGATATTAGGCGAGGCTCTAATGCAAGCAAGTGGTTACATTGAGGTACAAAATAAGGGATCTTTACACTGCCTTAATTTGGAAGAATAAATTTTATATATATATATACATACACATATATATATGCCGGTTATTTTAGTTTAAGTAATGGGTGTGCGACTTTTAAATTAATTCTTCCAAAATAGTATTTATGTAGCTATCATCAACGTCATATATGGGCTGCTACAAATTTCTCATTTCATGTATAGAAGGATATTTTTGTACTGCCTTCGTTGTTATTTTTAGAACTGCATAATTTTAATTTTATTGGTAATAGAACTGCATAAGTTAATTTAACTTCTTTAGAAAAATGATCAAAATACTTGTAGAATTTCAGAATTAAGAAGATAGTTGTTGTTAGACTATCGCCCAAATGAATGCAGGTGATATATAGGAGATGGTGCACCTACCAAGTAGCATACAAAAGTAATAAATGGAGAAAAGGATAAAATTAAAATAAGAGGTAGTTCACCTATAGCCTATTTTAGCATTGTTATGAAGATAGAAAATGGGAAAAATTCAAAGTTACAAAAAGGAAAAAAATAAAATGGACCAAGAACTTTAAAATTCAGTAGGTCTCTTTAAATGGATAGGTTTTCAAATCTTTGGGAGTAGTTCAGACTTACAAGCTGATTTGGATTGATTGATTAACGAGTATAACGACTAAATGTTAAAAGTTAACACCTTTTGAGACTATCAATTATCAAAACAACTAAGCTTAAACTAATTTTGTGTAATTTGAAATGTTGACTTCTATTTAGGCATTCGTGTTTAGAAAATGGAGTTTAGATGGGTAAAAGGCACTACAATTCCTTATAAATAGGTAGCTACTAAGAAACTTACCATTAAAATTATTTTTATGTGTGTGTTTTCTCCTTCAACAATTCTCTGAAATTAATTTGTTCTAAAACCCATCTCATTAGGTTAACATTAAATCCAACAGAAATATAAGTTGCATCCTACCTCTGTCACAATTTATGTGATTCATTTCTCTTTTTAGTCTGTCTCCAAAATAATAATACCTTTCTGTATATAGAAAAAGTTTAACTTTGAACTTCTCATTCTATCCTTAATACGTTAGTTGGAAGATTGACAGAAATGAAACACTTTTGTGCCACTATTGATTTTTTGACCCTAGTAATAGAAATTTTAAGAAGCCTTGTATCAGAATTTTAAAAAACTTTGGGCATGATTTTCTCCGATCGCCACAATTTTAAAATATGCCGGGTAAAACTTCAGCAATTATAGTGATCGTCAATTTTTTCCTATAAATCTAAATGGATTACCAGAACTTTTTGCAGAAAAATTTGGTGAACGTTAGAATTTCTGATACTTCAAAATTCTGGCGAGCATTCTTTAAAATTTTGACCCGTGGCTATTTTTCCTAAAAATTTCTTAATAGGTCATATATAAACAATTGTTTTAAAAAAGTACATCCAACGTTATTTCTAGAAGATGGTATATAGCCGCATTAATATTGAGCTAAATTCACTTTTAGCCGGTCGGAGAAAACAAATAGCATCCAGTAGCCATAAATATTAGTCAGACAATTCATAACCCCAAACAATTTATACCGGCTAGCCCAAACTTACCGTATGGAAAATAAGGTAAAATTAATGGCTCTTCTTTATAGAGCCATTAATTGAGATAACAAAAGTCTCTTAGGCAAAATAACTATGTTTAGTTGGTCTCCAAAAGGATTTAAACTTGTGAAGAAGATTTCCAATTCCATTGCAAATTCGTTGTCAAACGTAATGGGATATAAATCCTTATAAGAAACAATTTTGAGTAGTTAAATGGTATCCAAATTCTTTAAAGTCAAATTTTTGGTTGATTTAAAGTTTTAAATAAAAATCTTAAATATTAGGTAGGTTTAATTTGACAATCTTATACCAAATTCTAATATTCTCATACTTTGATCAATAACGCAAAATAATTTTTTCAGGTAACTAATATGCATGCTACAATGTATAACATGAATATTGATCCTAAAATATATTCTTCAGAACACATACATAATGCATGCTAAAATATATGCATGCTACATAGCAAATGCAAGTGAAGAGCTAGGAAAAACGTAGTGTCTTTTTGACAAATTAAGAAGCAGATGGTACGATAATTGTCTCTTGGAAAAAAAGAGAAATTATATGGATTGGTTTAGTGCACGAAGAATCTTTCTAACGAGGATTGTAAGAAGTGTTTAGAGATTATGTATTAGTAGTACTGAATTTTTTTAGGTGGAAGAGTTTTTAGTGGTAGTTGTATCTTTAGATATGAAATCTACCATTCTATCGGTGTAAGCATTTAAACTTTATTGGATTTAAATCCATAAAATAATTTGGATCATATTAAATTCAAGACCTTAGTCCAAACAAATATTGTAGCTAGTAAATTGGGCTAATTATTTAAATTCAATATATGTATTGGGCAAGTCCATTTAATTGGACTATAAATTAAATGATAAGCCTACTTCAGTAGCCCAAGGTCAAAATGGCTATTAGCCCATCTTAAAGATCAGGCTCAGGCTCATGCCACATGTCAAGTGACGTGGCAATCCACGCCAAATAAATGAGCCAATTAAATCATGCCAAGTGTCTAGATGGTATTGGTCAGTTCAAACGGACCAATCAAATCGCAGAGCCACACAACTCCCTACAACTATAAATAGAGGTATTCATAAAGCTCGAAGACACCAGAAGTGATAACAAGAAGCAAACAGAGAACTCGTGGATCAAACAACGCATATTTCTCTACAAGCTACAAGTTTAAGCACATAAGCTACAAGTTCAAGTTCAATATCAAGAACGAAGGCAAATCAAATACCAAGGCATTCATGATCAAATTACTTGTTCGTGATCAAATCCAAATTCAAGTTCAAGAAAGAGATTCAAGACCAAGCTTTATAAGCTCTTGAATCGAATCAAAGTCAAGCTCATTAAGATACTTTACATTCTTGAAGAATCAGAGGAATACCATAGAGATTGTAACACTCATTATTTATTGAAATCAAATACTAAATTTGTTATGCAATTTTTTAGTCTTGATTATTTATTTTTCTCGACGCAAAAATTTGTTGTTATAAATTTCTGGCACGCCCAGTGGGACCATCTCTACCTCTCATCTCTTCAATTACCAAATTTCAAGAACACAGAAATGGCTCCTAAGAAGATCAACTTCAAACTCACTACTGCTACGGATTCCAAGCTTTCCTCTGATGTTGAAAACTTATTGGATGCTACTATGGAAAGCGTAGGACCCGTCACGAGGAACAAAGAAAACTTGCTGGGACGACAAGAATTTCAAATGCCGTCCGCATCAGTTCCTATCTTTGATTTTCGATCTTCAAAGAGGGCAAGATCCTTTTCAACTGAATTGGAAGAAGGAGCGAACATTGCTGAAATTGTTGAAAAGACACTGGCTCTACTTAGCCCGTCTAGATCTAAGAATCTCATCATACAGGATGATGATGATGATTTATTGATCACTGGATTTGCTCCAATCACTACATGTGAGTTGTTCCACTCAAAGTATGGTGTAAGAGAAAATCCATGCTTTGCTCCACCATCCACGGCGGTTATCCAAGTGATGGTGACTAACACTTCAACTGTTGAAGAATAACTCGCAAATTTAACAAAGGCAATTGAGGGGTGAACGAAGCATATGCAAGATCAAGATAATCAAATTGTCAAGCTGACAGATAGAGTTGAAAGCATGATGGAGGGAGATTCAAGTCATGCCCCTGGAAAGCTCCCTATGATGCAAGATAAAGGAGACTCATCTGCAAGGCAGACAACGACTCCTAAAGAACTTCAGATTTCATCTGACAGGGTTATTCCCATTGACCAATTGAAAGACTTCATCATGGAAACCATCAAAGATAAGTACGATGTTGCTGCCAAGTCTTCTCTCGCATATGCGAAGCCATACACTACGAGAATTGATAGTTTGAAGATGCTTGCAGGTTATAAACCCCCAAAATTTCAACAATTTGATGGTAAAGGAAATCCAAAGCAACACATTTCACACTTCGTTGAAACTTGTAATAATGTTGGAACCTATGGAGATTATCTTGTCAAGCAGTTTGTCTGTTCCTTAAAAATAAATGCTTTTGATTGGTACACTGATCTCAAGGATGGTTTTATCGATAGATGGGAGCAACTTGAACATGAATTTCTCAATCGCTTCTATAGCACAAGGCGCACTGTAAGTATGGTTGAACTCACAAACATGCGTCAATGGAAGGATGAACCAATTGTTGATTTCATCAATCGATGGAAGAATGCAAGCCTCAACTGCAAAGACAGATTTAGTGAAGCTTCTGGAATAGAAATGTGTATCCAAGGAATGTATTGGGGACTTCGCTACATCCTACAGAGTATCAAGCCTAAGTCTTTTGAAGAATTAGCTACACATGCTCATGATATGGAGTTAAGCATGCCTTCAAGTGAAAATCAAGGGTCACCTATTTATGAACCTCGCAAAGTGAAGGATAAACAAGAAATAAAGAAAGGAGACAAGTTTGTGTCGAAGTCTGAGAGCAAGGAATCAATTAATGTTAATGCCTCGCCATTAAAGGTCACTACAAAAGTGAGTAAGAAGCAAAGTGTGAAGACAACGTCCTTACAGGATAAAGCTGGCCGAAAGTTAACTCTAAAGGAAATGCAAGCGAAAGCATATCCATTCTTGGACTCTGATGTTCCGGGAATTTTTTAAGAACTCCTTGAGTTGAAACTCATTGAGTTACCAGAAATGAAGTAGAAGCTGGAAGGACTAATGATCCAAATTATTGCAAGTACCATCGGTTGATTGGCCACCCTATTGAAAAGTGTTTTATCTTCAAGGAGAGAGTAATAGACTTGGCTGTTGAAGGAACAATCTTGTTCGAGGATGAGAAGGAAAGTTCGAATCAAGTCTCTATTTTTTTTGGTTCACTTGAGTCCATTGTCCTTTGCAATTTTGTCGAAGTACATGAATGTTATGGCATCCAAATTGCATCATCACCAAATATGATTAAATTTGGTGACTTTGAACCTATCGATGTGAGCAAACCATTGCTTCTCCCTATAGTGGATAAACTAACAGTAGAGGAAAGATCTCAAGAGAAAAGTGAATCATGTGATGGTCAAACTGATGATAAAGGTTGGATTCTTGTGATTCGGTGGAGACGCTGCAAGACAAGTTCACAAAGGGAGTCAAGTAAGCAATTGACTAGGGAGAAAATGGTGAAAAGACCCAATAAGAAAATGATAAAGAATAATTAGAAGAAAACAAAAATGGAGGAGAATCACTATAAAAGGCTACGTAGTCCAGTGACATTGGATAAATTCCTGCCAATCTGGTTACGCTCACAAGCTTCCTGTGAATATATCAAGGCCCCATGTTGTAAGGTAGATGAGAAGAGATAAAAAAGGAAGATCCATCATTGTTGTCACCTCCCCTGTCTGAAAAACTCACTGAGAATTCTGAAGAAGTGGACATTTGTGATGCAAAAATCACATTTACTAATGATGATATTTTGCTTGGTTAAACACAACATAATCGTCCCCTATTTATTGTTGGCTTTGTGCGGGAATAGAGAATAAGTAGAATTTTGATCGATGATGGATCTGGCGTCAATATTCTCCCAATTCATACTGTCAAAGAGCTTGGCATACCGATGGATGAACTATGTGAAAGTCATTTGATGATTCAAGGGTTCAATCAAGGGAGGCAAAGAGCTATAAGGACTATCAAATTGGAAATAAATATGGGGGATATGCGTTCGAGTGCATGGATGCACATGATTGATGCAAATACCTCATATAATATCTTGTTAGGAAGGCCATGAATACACGAGAACAAAGTGGTTTCATCCACCTACCATTAGTTCTTGAAGTACTGTGAAAATGGGGTCGAAAAGAAGATAGTTTCTTATGATAAACCTTTTACCGAGGTTGAATCATACTTTGCCGATGCAAAATTCTACTTAAAGAATTTTACCTCAAAGGAGGTTAAGGTTGATGATGTGACGTCGACCAAAAGTATTGCAAATAAGGTTGATGTTACAACTGGTAAGGAAAAGATTACTATTGAAAATGATGAAGTGCTTTATGATAGGAACAAGATAAATGAGGCATCCTCGAGTAAGAGAGTGACTCCTAATCTTCGCTATGTCCCAAAGGCACCGAAGACTGAAGATCCATCTTCTGAACTACAAGGTAATGTGTTAGGAGGTTAAACAACTCCTATCAAGTAAATTTATGAAATTAAGTCATCCACAAAATTGCTTATAGGGTTTGACAAATCATCAAACCACAATTTGCTTCTAAATCTAGCACTTCCTGCCAAGTGCATAAATGAGGGTTTTGACCCAAATCCCTACAAGTTGTTAGCAAAAGCTGGATATGATCCCAATGAACCATCCAAGTTGGGAAAGCTCTCACCTGAAGCTTCAAACCCTACTGAAAAGATGATGATGATGGAGAAAGGGTACCCACTGAAGCAATCACGTGAAGGTTTGAGTTACAAACAACCCCCGCCAATTCGTATCTCCATTAAAAGGGCAAGTTGTAACTACATTATTGCTAAAGAAGTGTCTACGATGCTTAATGAGAAGCCTTCTGTGTTTGATCGACTTACGAAACCAATGAGAAGCCTTCTGTGTTTGATCAACTTACGAAACCAAGGACCCCAGTCTTTGATAGTGGGACCACTGAAGAAGGAAAACAAGCATCATGGAAGTAATAGAAGGATTGGAGCACCTATCTTCGCTAAAAGGAGATTTTGACCACAAACTATCCAAGTCTTATTCCTTCTAGAATGTGGCGGGAGACAAAACTTGTAGTTTTGTGCGGAGAGGTCCTCAAAGCAAAGGCTCATACTATAGACCACACTAAAGAACGGGAGGAAGATGAAGAAAGTGTGGGGTCATCATATCATATCACAATTCATTACGAACAAAATCCTTCATCTCGTATGGATTATCAGAATACGGAGCTATTGGAATTATCAGAATTCGAATCCGAGGTCG
Source organism: Nicotiana tabacum (assembly GCF_000715075.1). Lineage (NCBI taxonomy): Eukaryota > Viridiplantae > Streptophyta > Magnoliopsida > Solanales > Solanaceae > Nicotiana > Nicotiana tabacum. Next base: position 72,209,031 of record NC_134103.1, read on the forward strand.
TTTACACATAAGTCCACATCCGGTCACCATTTTAACTTAAACTTTAAACCTTGGAACTAAGTGTTCCAATTCATTCTAAAACCTCACCGGACCCGAACCAATTACTTCGGCAAGTCACACAACAACTGTAAAGTACAATTTGAGTAGTAAATAGGGAAATAGGATTGTAATACTCAAAACGGCCGGCCGGGTCATTACAAAGACGCTAACGATGCACCACCTAAGCTTGAAGAAGGGGTAAAGACAACGGTTGATGCACTAAAAGAAGTCAATCTCGGAGTTGTTGAAGATCCAAGGCCTACATACGTAAGTGCCTCTCTAACTAATGATGAAGAGAGCAAATATATTGAGCTACTTAAGGAGTTCAAAGACATATTTGCTTGGAGTTACAAAGAGATGCAAGGTTTAGACCCCAAGGTGGTTGTTCATCATCTTGCTATTAAACGAGGTGCTCGTCCCGTGAAGTAAGCACAATGTCACTTCAGAGACCTGAACTGATTTCCTTGATTAAAACTGAAGTTAACAAGCTTATTGAGGCTGGTTTCGTTCGTGAAGTTAAGTATCCTACATGGATTTCAAGCATCATATCCTGTAAGAAAGTAGAATGGTCAAATTTGAGTTTGTGTTGACTTTAGGGACCTTAATAATGCTTGTCCAAAGGATGAATTTCCTCTTCCCGTCCCGGAACTCATGATTGATGCCACGTCTGGATATGAGGCAATGTCTTTCATGGATGGTTCATCTGGATATAATCAAATTCGCATGGCACCGAAGGATGAAGAACTTACCGCATTTCGAACCCCTAAAGGTATATACTGCTACAAGGTAATGCCTTTTGGTTTAAAAAATACTGGTGCTACATATCAACGTGCCATACAAAATATTTTTGACAACATGCTTCACAAAATGTGGAGTGTTATGTTGACGACTTGGTGGTAAAGTCAAGGAAGAGAGATGATCACTTACAATATTTGAGGATGGTATTTGAACGGCTTCAGATATACCAACTCAGAATGAATCCGTTGACGTGCGCCTTTGGAGTTACTTATGGTAAGTTCCTCGGTTTTATTGTTCGACACCGAAGTATCGAAATTGATCAAGCTAAGGTGGATGCTATCTTGAAAATGCCTGAGCCTAAGGATATTCATGAATTAAAAAGCTTACAAGGTAAGTTGGCATATCTTAGAAGATTTATTTCGAATCTGGCTGGAAGATGCCAACCATTTAGTCGCCTCATGAAGAAAGGGGTTCCTTTTGAATGGGACCAAGCTTGCAGAAATACTTTTGAAAGCATTAAGTCTTATCTGATGAAACCTCCAGTACTGGCAGCCCCCATACCTGGAAAGCCATTGATATTATACATTTCAGCATAGGAAAGGTCAGTAGGAGCGCTTCTGGCTCAAGGAAACAATGAAGGCAAAGAAAATGCACTTTATTACTTGAGTAGGATGATGACGCCAAATGAGCTCAAGTATTCACCTATTGAGAAGTTATGTTTGGCACGTGTCTTCTCTATTCAGAAGTTGAAGCATTACTTCCAAGCTCACGTTGTGCGACCCGTCTTAAGAGTGAATCCCATCAAGTTTGTCATGTCTAAACCTGTCCTAAGTGATCTATTGGCAAGGTGGTACCTCCAATTTCAACAACGTGAAATTGTGTATGTTCCTTAAAAGGCAGTAAAAGGACAAGCATTAGCAGACTTCCTAGCTGACCATCCGATTCTAGATGATTGGGAGTTGTATGATGAATTGCTTGATGAAGATGAAATAGTCATAGAAATTCAACCTCCTTGGAATATGTATTTTGATGGTGCTGCACATCGTGAAGGAGATGGCGTTGGAATAGTGTTTATCACTTCTCAAGGAGAAGTTTTGCCATATTCTTTCACTCTGACACAACGGTGTTCCAATAATATTGTTGAATATCAAGCGCTCATACTTGGGCATGAAATGGCTATGGATATCAAACAATTGCAACTACAAGTTTTTGGAGACTCCAAGTTAGTGATCAATCAGATTTTGGGTATCTATGAGGTCAAGAAGCCAGACATGGTCCCATATCACAAATATGCTCAAAGATTGATAAGTTGGCTTGGAGAGGTAACTATCCAACACGTGCCGAGAAAGAAAAATAAGAGAGCTAATGCATTAGCAACCTTACCTTTTACATTATCTTTGCCTGACCAAACGCAAGTTGCCGTTTGCCAAAGATGGGTAGTTTCTCTACCAAATGACTACGAAGAAGAAGAAAGCAAAGTTGAGCATCTTGCTGCCGTTCTTGAGGTTGAAATTGAGGATTGGCGAAAACCATTAATCGATTATCTTTGTTATGGGATATTGCTAGAAAATCCCCCAAGGAAGACAAAAATTCGAAGGAGAGCCCCTCGCTTTCTTTATTACAAAAATACACTCTACGGACGATCATTTGATGGAGTGCTCTTACATTATTTGGGGGCTGATGAATCCTTTCAAGCCCTGCAAGAAGAACATTCTGGAGTATGTGTAGCACATCAATCTGGGCCAAAACTTCATTTTCACATAAAAAGAATAGGGTATTATTGGCCAACCATGGTTAAAGATTGCTTATATTACACTCGAAGGTGTAAAGCTTGCCAATTCCATGCTAACTTCATACATCGACCACCTGAAGTATTACACCCAACTGTTGCTTCTTGGCCATTTGATTCTTGGGGTTTGGATATTGTTAGTCCATTGCCAAAGTCATATGGTGGACATCTATACATTTTGGCCACAACTAATTACTTCTCTAAGTGGGCTGAAGTTGTTTCTCTTAAGGAAGTAAAGAAGGAAAATGTGGCTAACTTCATCCGAGTCAATATTATCTATCATTTCGGCATTCCTCAATATATATTGATGGACAATGGTAAGCCATTTGATAACAAGATGATGAATAAAATATGTGATCTTTTTGGCTTCAAGCAACACAATTCCTCCATATATTATGCTGCTGCCAATGGACTTGCTGAAGCGTTTAAAAAGACGCTCTGCAACTTGTTGAAAAAGGTTATCTCTAAGTCTAAGAGAGATTGGCATGAGAGAACGGAAGAATCTCTTTGGGCATACATGACCACATATCACACACCAATGCAAGCGACTCCTTATTAACTTGTTTATGGAGTTGAAGCAGTCCTTCCACTTGAGCATCCAATCCCATCGTTGTGGCTTGCCATTCAAGAAGAACTCATTGATGAAGAAAATTCTTGCTTACTCCTTAAAGAATTGGAAGAAGAGGCTAGAAGCTCAACAAAGCCTTGAATGTTATCAAGCTCGCTTGTCTGAACTTTTAGCAAAAGGGTGCGCCTTAGATCTTTCCAAGTGGGTGACCAAGTTCTTGTGGTAAAAAGGCTTATTATCACCTCTCGTCGATCTGGAGGTAAATTCTCTGCTAAGTGGGATGGGCCATATGTTGTACACGAGGTATACTCAGGTGGCGCTTACAAGATAGTTGACTCGGAAGGTTTACGGATTGGCCCCATCAATGAAAAATTCATGAAGAGATACTATCCCTGAAGAAAAAACAAATACGCTCCTTAACGCACGAGTATAAACTGCATGTTACTCCTGGCCCGCAAGAATATAAACTGTGCACGGCCCAAAAAAATAGTCCGCTAGGTTAAAAACCTCGAAAGAGATGGCCTGGAAAAAAGTTAGGACATTAAAAAAAACTCACCATTTCGAACTACGGAATGACTTGATTCTGTTCACCGAGGTACGTAGGCAGCTTAGAGTTTCATTTTAAGTTCAGTCATATGAGTTCAAAAATACATATTACCCAAGGTATTATTCGAATGAAGTATGATGGAATATAATTTACTTGATTGACACTCGAAGATTAGGTGTACATGTATTCTTTCGTTGAACTCTCTGTCTTATCAGACATTAAAAGCTCAATGGAGGCAAGCCCTGTATGTCAAATTGAGGTCTCCAGTGGATTGATTGTAGTCTATTAGTAAGAAGCTAAATCTTCAAGTTGAAGTCTTCAATACTAAGTCAAGTTGATTTCGTCAAGTCCACTAGATCATCGACTTGAAATATTCAAACCTGCTAGGCCTTGAAGTTGATGTCTTCAAGTTCATCAAGTCATCGAATTCGCCAAATCTTCAAGAAGTTTTCAATTCTAGGAAGTCTTCAAATTAAATCATAAAGTTAAAGTCTTCAGATCGCCAAGTCAAGTTAAGGCCTTCGAATTCACCAAAAGTTGAAGTTTTCAATTCTGAAAAAATTTCAAGTTGAATCATCAAGTTAAACTTTTTAAATTCACTAAGTGTTCAAGTCGAAGTCTTCAAATCCGTCAAGTCTTCAAGCAGAAGCCTTCAAGTCTGTCATGTCTTCAAGTTGAAATCTGCAAGTTAAATTCTTTTAAGCACCAAGTCTTCAATTTAAAGCTACTCAGAAGCCGCCATAATAGTTTTGAAGTCTTCAAATTGATATAGCCTTCAATTCTTTAGTTGGAAGTTTAAGCATATCTCCAAGTGTATCGTAGAAACCTTTGATATAGTCTACACCATCTTTAAAAATATTTATATCTTGAATTCTTTGAAGGAAGGTTTTAATATATCTTCAAATCTTCAAGTAAAAGTATTTAAAATGTTGGCTTGCATGACTTGATTTATGTCGGAGAAAATTGATTCTTTGATTGTGAGGTTTTCTTTGCTAAAACGGTGTAGTTTGAATTGATTTCTTGTTCTACCTGCAAAAGAAAAGGGAGAAAGAATATCTATATAAAGGAGATCATAAAATACCTGTGAAGATTGTAATTTAAGAGATATTCTTGGTGGTTAGATTTTGACAAAAATCATGCTTCATACAATCTCTAGTTCGTGTATCTCAAAATGAGGACGGGTTTTCATTCCTTTGCGTCAAAAGGTCAAATCTTTTGACAGTAAAGTAAAGTCTGCAAGTTAGACTATATAATGGTCTTCGCTAGTCTTTGTATTTGACAAAATATAGTCTTCAGCTTAGACGATGTAATGTTCTTAGCCTCGGACAAAGTAAAGTCTTCAGCTTAGATGGTTGTCTTCGCCGGGACAAAAAAAATATAGTCTTCAGCTTAGATGCTGTAATGGTCTTAGCCTCAGACAAAGTAAATTCTTCAGCTTAGATGGTTGTCTTCGCCCGGGACAAAAAATATAGTTTTCAGCTTAGACGGTGTAATGGTCTTAGCCTTGGACAAAGTAAAGTCTTCAGCGTAGATGGTTGTCTTCGTCTTGGACAAAATATGGTCTTCAACTTAGACCGTATAATGGTATTCGACTAGGACAAAGTAAAATTTTTGACTTAAACGGTGTAATGATCTTAGCCTCGGATAAAGTAAAGTCTTCAACTTAGATGGTGTAATTATCTTCGAATCAGACAATATAAAGTCTCCTCCTTAGACAGTGTAATGGTCTTCAAGTTAAGTCTTTGTGTTGAGACTGTGTAAAATCTTTGGCTTGTACGAAGTAATGCCTTCAACTCATACGGAGTAATGTCCTCCCCGCAATGAGTAAATTCTCGGACGGAGTAAATCTTAGCACCACTTTACCATTGACTTCTTCTCCGAAAGATTTCCCCCATCATATTTGTTGTTTTCTTGAATTCTGGTCCGAAAAGGTGGGAGGAGCAAATAAGAAAGATAGTGAAAGGAGGTAAGTTACCTGTCCAATTGCAAAGGAACGAAGACCAACACTCTAAAGTTACTACTTTCTGTTCTGGTTGCCTGCCAAATACAAAAAGCAGAGAAATTTGATGTAACTATTTGGTTTTACTTAGTGGGTGGTTACTGTAATGATTGCAGATTACAATACTCCTTATGTGTACATCAAAACAAGCTAAATTTCATAGCAATGGTTGCTGACGCATCCCTGTACTCTGTAGGATGTAATATCCAATGAGCAGTTCCATGTTTTTAGATAATGCAGATGGGAGAACTCAAAATAATTCATGACATGTCAAGCTGCCTCATGAAAATATTATGAAAAGATCGAAGCCTAAGTATGATCAGTAAGAAAAAAAAATGGAAAAGAAAGAGCTTCTGGTCAGTATCCTATGCTTAGTATTTGTAGGTTGGAAGTGCAGAAAGCTAAAAATATTCCATAACAGCTATTGCACGAATTCATCTCATTCTCTCAGATTTGATATGTGACGATCTCCATATGTTCCTATGAGATTCAAAAGGTTGCGTTGAAGTGGATGTCATCAACCAAAACATGTGAATCAAGATATAAGGCTAAGATTTCTGGAGAAAAGGAGATTAAATATGCTGGCCATGATACTAGCTAATTGCAAGCAAGAACATTCTAGTGTCTCCGTATTCTTATGAGACTTTTAAATTTGTTTTACTGAGACCATCTAGCAAATATTTTCGTTTTCATACAAATAAAGTGTAAACTTTATTTTTATATCAGAAAGGATTTTTTTTAAGAAGATTATTCTCGGCATGGAGATTCTTCGCAGAAGAAAAATAATTCCAATAAAAGAGATAACCAGGCAAAAAAATAGAATTGACAGGCTTTGGATTATCTTCATAACTAGAGTATACATCACGCTGAAGCAAATGAACTCTATGTTCTTTCAACTTTTGATGTCATGGTTATAATTAAACTGAACATAGCTGCGAAGGGAGGTTTCATTTCAAAGGCTATATACCATGTTTAAAATATCAATGCCACCAGAACTTGAAGGGAATCATTTTAAATCAAAAGCAATTTATGAAGAATCAACCATGCATCGAGAGAATAAGAAGGAAATTTTTAAAAAAATCACGTGGAAAGTGATTGCGTGGTTACATATATGTAAAGCAGGAGAACCAACAGATTCTTTCTGGGAAAGTGAATGCTATATAAAGCAAAAGAAAGAAGAATCGGTCGAGTTTACGTGAGAGAAGCTGACTGCCGAGTCAAACTTTTGTTGTAAAAGATATTGTTGGAAACTGGTATTTAAAGTAGGCGTGTGCAGCTATATATGAATTTCCGTCAATGGAATGAACTCTAGACCAAAACAAGATCTTTCCTTAAAATAAGGATTTGAGTTCACGTAGGAATGTACTTGGGTGTTGTGCTTGATTCCTTAAAAAGAGGAGACCAGATCCTTTTATCCAATTAGAAGATAAGCACATCAAGGTATTGGAAAAAGGATTGAATTCCTTTTCAAAACTCAAAGATAAATACAACATGCAAAAGCGGCAAATAAATGAATCTTTGTACTACGTGGCCTAATATCCACTCAAATGTTCACGGCCTTTTAAAGTTATTGCCAAATTTTCACGTGAAGTGACGTACCAAAAATAAATGAAAGCGTGGTACTAATGCGTAATTCAAGCCTAGTCTTGAAAATTAATATCCGAGTAACTATTTAAATTTTATGTGATTTAAATTCATAAAATAATTTGGATCATATTAAATTCAAGACCTTAGTCCAAACAAATATTGTAGCTAGTAAATTGAGCTAATTATTTAAATCCAATATATGTGTTGTGCTATTCCATTTAATTGGACTATAAATTAAATGATAAGCCCACTTCAGTAGCCCAAGGTCCAAATGGCTATTAGCTCATCTTAAAACCCAGGCTCATGCCACGTGTCAAGTGATGTGGCAATCCAAATCAAATGAACAAGCCAATAAAATCATGCGACGTGTCAAGCGACGTGGCAATCCAAGCCAAATAAATGAGCCAATTAAATCATGCCAAGTGTCTAGATGGTATTGGTCAGTTCAAACGGACCAATTAAATTGCAGAGCCACACAACTCCCTACAATTATAAATAGAGGTTTTCATAAAGTTAGAAGACACCAGAAGTGATAACAAGAAACAAGCAGAAAGCTCATGGATCAAACACCACAGATTTCTCTACAAGCTACAAGTTCAAGCACATAAGCTACAAGTTCAAGTTCAAGATCAAGAACGAAGGCAAATCAAATACCAAGTCGTTCAAGATCAAATTACTTGTTCGTGATCAAATCCAAATTCAAATTCAAGAAGGAGATTCAAGACCAAGCATTACAAGATCTTGAATCGAATCAAAGTCAAGCTCATTAAAATACTTTACATTCTTGAAGAATCAGAGGAATACCATATAGATCGTAACACTCATTATTTATTGAAATCAAATACTACATTTGTTACGTAATTTTTCAGTCTTGATTATTTATTTTTCTCGACACGAAAATTTGTCGTTACAACTAGTACTATGTATATAATTTTTCTATCGAGGGCTTGAACTAAAGTCCAATATTATAATAATGCATATATAATTTTTATACATAGTAGAATAATATATACACTTTTATACATCATACAACAGTCTATACATGTTGGTAAGGCAAAAGTGCTCAAAATATAAAATATATACAAAATAGACTGTCACTATACAAAATAGACTGCCACTATCACTACTAAAAATTCGGCAAAAACCGACCAAGGTCGACCGACCAACTTTGGTCGGTCAAAAAACTGACCAAAGTTGGTAGGTTTTTCAAAAAAAAAAAAAAATTTTACGAAACCAATTAACTTTGGTCGGTTTTCTTTGGCGCAAAAATGCGGGAAACTATTTTGTGTCCCGCGAAATTTATGTTCCAAGAAACCGACCAACTTTGGTTGGTTTTTCAATTAAAATAAATAAAAATTAATATTAAAAAAATCGACCAAAATTGATCGGTTAATTCGGCCGGTCATTTAAAAAAACCGACCAACTTTGGTCAGTAATTTTACTTTTTAATAAAACCGACCAACTTTGGTCGGTTATTTTCGTGTGAAAATACAATTAAAGAGTATAAATCAAATAAAAGACAGTCTTAAAACAAAATGTATCAATGGTCTAGTGGTAGAATAGTATCCTGCCACAGTACAGACCCCGATTCGATTCCCAGATGTTGAATCTTTTGATTACATAATTAAAATACCGACCAACTTTGGTCGAAAAAACCGACCAACTTTGGTCGGTATTTTTTGCAATATTTGTTTTTGAATTTAATTGACCGACCAAAGTTGGTCGGTAATTTCCGACTAACTTTGGTCGGTATGCCTTTCCGACCACAAAAATACTGTCCACACGTAAATGGTCGCGTTTTGGTCGGTTTTTGATCATTACCGACCAACGTTGGCCGGTTTTTACCGGATTTCTATTAGTGTATATATAAAACAATATTCAAAATAGAATGTGACTGTACAATTTATATACAATAAACTGTCACTATACAAAATATATACAATAGACTGTCATTATACAAAATATATATAAAATAGACTATCATTATAAAAGAAATACTAAATAGATTGACACTATACAAATTATATACAAAATATGTTGTCATTATACAAAATATATACTAAATAGACTGTTACTAAAAAATTTATATACAATAGACTGTCACTATACAAAATATATACAAAATAGAATGTCACTATATAAAAACAATATACTAAATAGACTGTCATTATACAAAATAGACTGTCACTATGCAAAAAATATACAAAATAGACTGTCACATACAAAATATAAACAAAATAGATTGTCTCAATATATAAAATATACAAAATAGACTGTCACTATACAAAAAATATATAAAATAGACTGTCACCGTACAATTTATATACAATAGACTGTCACTATATAAAATATAGATTGTCACCATACAAAATATATACAAAATAGACTGCCATTATATAAATAATACACTAAATAGATTGTCAATATACAAAATATATATAAATTAGGCTGTCACTATACAAAAAAAATACAAAATAGATTGTCCCTATTAAATTTATATACAATTGACTGTCACTATACAAAATATATACAAAATGGACTGTCACTATATAAAATAATATACTAAATAGACTATCATTATACAAAATATATACCCAATATACTATCACTATATAAAAAATATATAAAATAGAATGTCACTATACAAAGAATATACAAAATAGTATGTCACTATACAAAATAGAATGTCACTGTACAATTTATATACAATAGACTATCACTATACAAAATATATACAATAGACTGTCACTATACAAAATATATACAAAATAGACTGTCATTATACAAAATAGACTGTCACTATACGAAAAATATATAAAATAGTCTGTCACTATACAAAATATATACAAAAGAGACTCTCACTATATAAAAAATATACAAAATAGACTGTCATTATACAAAAAATATACAAAATAGACTGTCACTATATAAAACATATACAAAATAGACTGTCACTATACAAAACATATACAAAATAAAATGTCACTGTACAATTTATATACAATAGGCTGGCATTATACAAAATATATACAAATTGATTTTCACTATATAAAAATATACTAAATAGACTATCATTGTATAAAATATATACAAAATATACTGTCACTATTTAAAATATATATCAAATAGACTGTCACTATACAAAATATATACAATAGACTGTCACTATACAAAATATACTGTCACTATATAAAAATAATATACAAAATAGATTGTCACTATACAAAAAATATACAAAATAGACTGCCACTATACAAAAAATATACAAAATAGTTTGTCACCGTACAATTTATATACAATAGACTGTCACTATAAAAAATATATAAAATAGACTTTCACTATTCAAAATATATACAAAATAGACTGTTATTATACAAAAAATATACTAAATAGACTGTCACTATACAAAATAGACTTTCACTATACAAAAAATATACTTAATAGACTATCGCTATACTAAATATATACAAAATAGATTGTCACTATATAAAAAATATACTAAATAGACTGTCACTATACAAAATAGATACAAAATAGACTATCACTATATAAAAAATATACAAAATAGACTGTCACTATACAAAATATATACAAAATATATAGTAAATAGATATTTCGGGCTATTAGATGTAATATGTTTGGGTCGGAGGGACATTTGGTGTCAATGGGGGAAAACATGAGTTATTAAAATTTTGAGGGGCTATAGAGGATCATTTTCTCATTAATTACGGGATCTTTACATAAATAGCCGGCAACATTCATTATTTAATTTTTTTAGCCATATACATAGATTATACACTGATTATACATAATTATACATGTATAATATAAAAATTATGCACATATTATACCTTCATTGGCTATTTTTAGTTTAGTTGATTGGGTGGACGGCTATTTGGTTTAATTCTTCATTAATATTTATGGCTTAGATTTGAATTTAGGCTCTCATGATTGGGCCTGCCTTACTGGTTGAGTTTTGGGCTATCGGCCTCAGTTGATTCGGCATGCATACACTGCCACTAGATTAAAAGGATTTGTTTGAAACTAGTACGATTATTTTGCTTATAAGATGGAACCTAAGGGTGTCAAATTAAATGAGCGGATTGAGGTACATTTATGCAGATTAAAACGAGTTAAAATTATAACTTGTTGGGTCATCATCCGTACAAAGTTTGATTGGGTGAAAGATGTGCCTGGAAATTTAGGCTAAACAATTCATAGTCATAACCCCAATTGTACTAGTACTAGTATTGGTCTCCTTTTGGTTAGAATAATTGGACAAGTTTAAACTTGTATCGTGCATTATTTAGGGCTAATACACTTGTGGGCGTGCTAACAGCTTTAAGTCAAAGGACCTTGATTTTAAAGGACGAAGATAACAATTTTAAATAATACGCTTACGGACATAATCCTTAACAATTTTATTTGTCCACTGTGGACTTTGCACACCCCTTAAGAAATAATAAATGATGTGCATAATTTACCATGATACCCATATTAATTGATGCATATTTTTAATGGATTTGAAAAAATAATTTTTGAAATGAGTAATTAATATTATGAGTATAACAAGAAAAAAGAAATTGTTTTTTCTTGATATGCTAAAAATGACAAGTAAATGTAATTTTTTTTTTTAGAATACTGGACAAGTAAAAGTGGACGGAGGGAGTACAATTCTTTTAAACCAAAGAAACAATTGATTTGCTTTAATTTCTATAAATGATATCGTTTTCAAAATGTCAAATTAAATATTTAAGCAAACCGTTCAAATAAATACTCTCTCCGTTCACTTTAATTATCCACTATATTAAAATTATATTTTCATTTTTACTTGTCCATATTTCATGTTTTACCCTTATCATTAACTACTCATTCTCTATATCATTTCCCAAGATTTTTTGAAATGTTATCATTATTATGATAAAATATATACTTCATTTATTATTTTTTAAGGAAAATTTTACTGATGCATCATTTATATAATAGATATATATATTTTGCCGTGTCCATCTAGAATTGCACTAAACAACTTCAATTATTATACGTTACTGTAATTTTCAATACCAACCAAAAAACACCAAAAATTCCACCACGTAATTTCCGCCAACATTTCCTTCTCGAAAAAGACCCCTTTTTAGAAGCAGCCAAGAAGAAAATACAAATTAGTAGTAAGAGTTTAATTCTAATCGTACTAATTCTCTAAAATTTTATTACACCTGCCCCGTCCAAGAGACTGAGCCAAGTACAAGTAGCCCTGCCAAATAGTAATTATGATATATAGTGAGAGAATTAATTTGTACCTTTTTTCTCTTTTTGGTTGAAAGAATATTTATATAGCTAGCAAAAATTACACAGTTAAGTCATTGTTGGGGTACTGTAGGACCCCTACTGCAACAATGTTTTGGAGAATTGTTTCCATATCACAACTTACAAAAAACCTAACCAAATCAGTTCCTAGGATGTCTGCCCATAATACATCATTGGCAAACATCAGATGAACTACTAATATGCTATATCTATTCAAAAAGACTGCTTTTGTTGCTTCCTTGGCCAAAGCATCTGCCACCCTATTCTGCTCCCGGTATGTGTGTTTCACCACGACCCTGTCCATCCTGCGTATTAAGGACATGCATTCACCAATTATAAGATCGTAAGTGAGGTTACATGTTATTAGCATTTGTATGATTTCAGCTGAGTCAGTATTAATTTCAAGAGGAACCAAATTATTTTGTTCCGCAAGTTGAATTCCTTTTAGTAAGGCTTTCAGCTCTGCCATAGTTTTGGTTGTATGGGGGATATTCTCCATAAACCCAATTATTCAATCTCCATTGTGGTTTCTGAAAAACTCCACCTATACCTCCTATTCCTGGATTTTCTTTAGCTGTTGTATCCATATTAAGTATGTAGAATCCTCTCCTTGGTGGCTCCCATTTGATTATGATTTGGTGGAAGCATTTTTAGTCAACATAAGATATTCTGTGGCTTTGGAGATGGTGTTGAAAGAGTTGACAAACTCTTTTTTGTCATTAAAGAGGTTGTTGTTTCTGGTTAACCAGATATGCTAGAAACAGAAGGGGACAATGTTTTCCTAGAGAATGAGACTATTGAAAGGTTTTTCTTCTAATTGAGCTCCAAGTTGATGGCCATTGTTGGGCTGAAAAGATTAGGTTCTGTTGTCTAAAATCCCTAGATGCTTTGGAGAGTAGGCCGTTCCAAAAACGTACTGCATTGGTGCACTCAAAGAAGATGTGATCGATTGTTTCTTAACCATTATTGCAGTAAGAGCACCAGGGGTCGCAATTGACACTTATTTTGTGGAGATAGCTCCTTGTGGAAAGCCCTCTGTGGGTAAGAAGCCAGATGAAGTTCTTTATTTTGTTGGGTGCTTGGAGCTTCCATACCCATTTGAAGGATCCTTCCTCATCAGTCTCAAAACTGCTATTAGCCTTGCTAAGAAAAGAGTACGCAGAACTATTTGAGTAGTAGCCATTGATAGTTAATCCCCAGATGAGGGTGTCCTTTTTTGTTGGATTTGGTGGAATGAAAATAGAGTTTAACAAGTTGAGGATGCTAGGGGGGAGATCTATGGATAAAGTGGATAGGTACCAACCCCCTGAATTGTAGACTGAGTTCACCTTGAAATTTAGGTCATTCAGGGAAAGCGGGCCCTCAATCAATTCCCTAATTGACGACTGATTAGGTATCCAAGTATCATTCATAAAGCTGACCCTATTTCCTTTGTGAACTACATATCTGCTTGCTTTACTGCAAGTGTTCCATCCCTTCAGAATGCACTGTCATTTAGAGGATTTGGGGTATCTAGGATATCTAGTGGTTCTCATTATTCTATGTGTTTGGCTCAGGTTGCAGTGCTTGTGAATGAGGATTTTTGCCTATAAGCTATTAGTATTTTGGTAAGTCCTCCAGGCAAGATTTGTGAGGGCTGCTTTGTTCTTTAGGTTAGCTTTTTGAAGCCCTAATCCTCCATCAGCCTTCTTTTTAGTGACCTTATCCCATTTAATTAGGTGCATTTTTTCTTATCTGGAGTGGTTCCCCATATGAAGTTCCTTTGAATTTTATCAACTTGTTTGGTAAATTGGGTGGGCAGTTGGATATATTGCATGACATGGCTTGGGATGTTATTTAAGGAGGACTTGACCAGGACAGTTCTGCCAGCCATACTCAAGTAACTGATTTTCCATCCAGCCAGTTTGGATTGCATGTTATTAATTATGAATTGAAAATCTGCACCGGTGAACTTTTTATGAAAGATGGAAAAACCAAGGTATTTGCCAAAGGATGTGTTGGTTTGAATGGACAGCGAGTTGGTGAGGCTCTCTAGAGAATCCTGGGATGTATTAGAGGAGAAGAGCACTTTAGACTTAGCAAGGTTGACTTTTTGGCCTGACTTCTCATTGAAGGTTTGCAAAGTAGAGTGGATAATATTGTAGTTTCTGATGTTTGCTTTGGCAAACAAAGTAAGGTCATCTGCAAAGAATATGTGAGATATCCTTGGGCCAGCTCTACTAATACTTATGGGTTGCCAATTATGGTCCAAGACAGCCTTATCAATAGACTTGGATAATATTTCCATACACATTATGAAAAGGTAGGGAGACATTGGATCTCCTTGCCTTATGCCTCTTGATGGCTTGAAAGATTCAGTTTTCCCACCATTAACAAGAATAGAGATGGTGGAAGAGCTAATGCATGACATAATGAGTTTGGTTAAGCCAGGAGGGAAATTGAAGGCATGAAGAGTGTCCCTGATAAAAGACCATTCTAGCATGTCAAAAGTTTTTTCAAGATCAATTTTGAGGATCATGTTGCCATGTTTCCCTTTCATTTTCCTAAAGTGAGTGATGTATTCTTGCACGATGATGGAATTATCACAGGCTCTTCTGTTGGAGAGGAAACTGGCTTGGCTAGGCCCAATGATATGGGGCAACAAAGGTTTTATTCTGTTGACAATGATCTTGGTGATGGACTTGTATACTGTGTTACACAATCCAATTGGCCTGAAGTTTTTCAGCATTGATGCTTGGGGGCATTTTGGGATGAGGCATAGCAGGGTTTGGTTCATGATTTTATCCATGGAGTTGGAAGAGAAGTATTTCTTGCAGAAGTCTGTGACATAACTACCCACAAGGCTCCAGTATTTCTGGTAAAAGAAAGGGTGGAGTCCATCAGGGCCAGGAGATTTGAAGGGTTTATGGGAGAAGATTGCACTTTTTATTTCTCCCAACTCAAGTGGTCTGTCCAGAATATCCCTTTGGGAATCAGAAAGTGTGTGTGACATAGAAAGATGACTGGTGGTGGCCATTGGGGCTTGGGAGTGGGAGGAGGTATAGAAGTTTGTGAAGAAGCCAAGAATGGCTAATTGGATATGTTGTTGGTCATAGAGCCAGTTTCCATTCTCTTCTTTTAGAGAGAGGATTATGTTCTTTCTTCTTCTGTTGAGAGTGGAAGTGTGGAAGAATCTAGTGCTAGTATCATCCTCATTGAGCCAGTTAATCCTAGATTTGAGCTTCCAGAAATCCTCTTCATTTTTTAGGATTGAGTTAAGCTCACCGGCTAGATTGGTTTCTAGGTTTAATTTAACAAAAAGCTACTGAATTGGTAATTAGAAGATTTTTGGATTCCTGCAATTCTAGCTAGAATTCATCTTTTTTGATGGAAGATGTTACCAAAGGTACCTCTGTTCCACTTAGTAACAATTCTTTTGAAAGAGTCGGTGGATTGGAAGAGGGTGGAATGTTCAATGAAAGCCTCATTGATGATGTCAGGGAAAGATGGGTGGCTAGCCCACATGATTTCAAATCTAAAGGGTCTAGTCAGATTGTTGGATGGTGTCCCTATTCCTGCACGATCGTGTACATCATAAATATAATTATATCAAATTAATACCTCATACTTTAAGGTTCACTCACTTAAAATATAAAAGATAATTATATACGATCTTTATAATAATGTAATTAAATGTATCCGTATAGTTTTGAGGTGTAATGTTGTGGTAGTTCCTTTTCCTTTCAGTCGAGTGAATCTCTATACTACGTCATACACAAATTCCTTGGTCTCTAGTTATTAATTTATGGAATATAAGACACGAATATGTTATTACAAATTCCTTGGTCTCTAATTATTTATGGAATATGAGACAACGACACGTGGTTATCATTATATTATAAAATAAAAATAAAAAAGAAGCTACTACATTACACCTCGTTTATCGATTGACTATCGTTACCATTATGTTGCTCATGCCCACTTCTAACATAGTCAACAAAATCTTGCAAGTTCCTCTCGGAGGAGCCACCCTCTGCCACTGCTTCCTCTGCCGCCTTCTTCCATTTCAACGCGTTTTCTTTCATCTCGGCCGCCTTTGGCCCACTAATAACCTCCCTCATGCACCTCTCCACTTCTTCCCTCGGAATAATCCTATTTTCAGCCTCGCCTCTATATAGTCGAAGCCCAACTTTATACACATCGACTAAATACTTAGCATCCGTGACTTGGTCACCCCATTGAGGAAAAGCCAAAACAGGCATACCACTAGAGAGCGCTTCCATTGTCGAATTCCATCCACAATGCGTGACGAAACAGGCTACCGATGGGTGCACCAACACTTGTTCTTGTGGACACCACTGCACTATTTTTCCCCTATCTCCAACTTTCTCTAGAAATCCATCAGGTAACACTAATGGCTCAAAATTTTGGACTTTGGTAGGTGGCTTAATTACCCACAAAAAATTAACGGTTGAATTCAACAATCCATATGCTATTTCCTCCCCTTGTTCCTTTTTTAATGTAACAATGCTACCAAACGAGATATACACTACGGACGATGGCGATTTTGTATCTAACCAATCTATACAATTTTCGTCAACCTTCATAAAATCACCTTGGACATCATCACTTATAGAAGTTACTAATTTAGGGTATTTGAATAGTGGGCCCACTGTTTTGATAGGAAATTTTTTGGAGAGGTAATTGACAACGTCATGTTCAAGTTCTTGGAAAGTTTCCATAAGTATAAAGGACAATTTGGATAAATTCTTGTATTGACCTAAAATGGCTCTTCTTAAAAAAGCATATGGTGTACTAGGATGCAAGAAACTAGGAATTTCATCGTACTTTAATAAAGGCATATAAGGTAACTGAACATCAATTTCAGGTTGTGATTTACTAGGAAATGGAACTAAACTATTGTAATAATGGTAATAAGCTGAAAAGCTAGCAGCAGATTGTATCCAAAGCATAGCACTAGGAATTCCAAGACTTTCAGCAACATCACAAACCCAAGGAATAAAAGGATTATTAATCAAACAAGAAATAGGGCAACCTTGTTCTTCATATTTCTTGATCATTTTTGGGAGAATTTTCTTGCCAATTAGCTCAAGATGTTGTAAGTAGGAGTCCAAGCCGTTTCCATTGGGCTTAGAATGATCCCAATCATCTTCAAAAAATTCAAATCTCATCTTGCCATTACCATAAGGAATTGGTTCACTAGTTGAGATTTTGGGGTTGGATTTTTTCATTTCTGAACCACAACTTTCAGGTGCTGAGAAAGTAACAAGAAGGCCTTTTGAAGCTAGGCGTTTGCCGAGTCTAAGTAGAGGATTAACATGTCCTTGGCCAGGAAATGAGACCAGAAATACATGAACAAATGCACCTTCACTGACTGTAGATCCCATTCTTAGCTTCTTTTTTTTTTTTCCAGAGGAAGAAAGCAGTATAGGGAAGAGAAAATATAGGTAAAAATAGTGTGTTATAATAGAGTGAAGAAATTGGGATCTACTTAAATATGCCTTTTGGCTATTGAACTCGTAACCTTTGATACGGAAGATAGATTTATATGTTAAAATATGCTAAAATTTAAATAAATGAACCCATAATTTTAATATTACAATGACTTTAACGCTTAAATTTTTTAAAGTTAAACTCATTAAATTTAAATTCTGAATTCGACACTTGAATCAACCTTTGCGTGCAACTTTAGTACCACAATTTTGAATTGAATTAATTTCCTCAAGTGTGGAGTGGACCAATGAGTTGAATGGTCACTATGTTCCCTCTTTTCTCTACGTGCGACAAAAAAAAAAATTCGGTTGCCTACCGAGAATATACGAATTGAAATGCACTTAAATATTATTTTTTTCGTCGTCTGATCTATTTGTTTGTATTCTTTAGGCGTATTTTATAATCAGAAAATTTCCAATCATTCTCTTATACTATACTCTTTCGATATGTTCTAAAGGAATTTGGACGATCATTAGAACTAAATCAGACTGAGTTACCGAGGTTCTCAAACTACTTAAGACCTACGTTACCCGGATTCTTCAAAAATGTTGTTGGGTGCGTGTTGGATCCTCCAAATTTAGTATATTTTTGGAGGATCCGACACAGATACGGCAACACTTTTGGAGAGTGCGAACAACATAGCTTAAGACAAACTCATTTACTTAGTGAAAAGTCCGGAGCAATTAAGAGGAAATATATAGGATTTGATATTGAAGAAATTATTAATACTCTTCGTTTCATTTTATGTGACATTTTTCTTTTTAATTTGTCAAGAAAGATAAATACTTTTAAATGTAAAAATAATTTAACTTAAACTTTTTTATCTTACCTTGAATGACATGACTTTATAGTCACAAGAAATATTTTGACCACAAATTTTAAAATGATTTCTTTCATTCTTAAATTATGTGCCTTCTAAAATGGGAAAGAGAGAATAACACCTTTTGTTAAACAGAATCAAAAAATTTATCCAAATTTGCTATAAAATTCAAATATAGTTAGAAATGAATTTTTTTAAAAGTAAAGCTACAAATGGTAAAATACTATATATATGTTTGATATGTCGCGCAATTTTTCCTATGTTTATTGTCACAATTCACAAGTCACATGTTGGGCTAAAACGGCCCAACGACACTCTTAATATGGTGTGATATTATCCGCTTTGGGCCAAGCCCGCAAGGTTTTTCCCAAAAGGCCTCACACCATTTAGACATCCCTATACCTTATATGTAGACTCCCCATCTTTTCAGTCACCAATGTGGGATTTTGTTCTCACACCCAATAATCTCCCCCTCGAACTAAGTTCCACATGGTTACTACCACGATTCATGGGTCTCCCTCTCGAACTAAGTTTCATGTGACCCATTGTCACTATCCACGGGTCAATCTCCGAAATTCATTGTATGCCACCCACATTGTTTGAGTATTATGGCAACCGAAGCCTGCAATTAGCTTCTTCTTGTGTGTGCACCGCTCCACACCATCATTTTGCCATCTCCATACTCGTCCCGCCGAACTTGGGCCTTGTTATCAGTTGTTGGGCTAAAATAGCCCAACGACACTCTTAACATGGTGTGATAATGTCCGCTTTGGGCCAAACCCGTACGGTTTTTCCCAAAAGGCTTCACACCATTAAGAGATCCCTACATCTTATATGTAGACTCCCAATCTTTTCAGCTAATAATGTGAGATTTTGTTTGCACACCCAGCATCACCTTGAAAGATTAACAGGTTGGTAAATGGGCCCAGATTTGAGATTACTTGAAACTTTTCTACCATTCGCAGATACTTCGAAAATAAATTTATACTATTTAATATGAAAGATTTCAAAGTAAGCATAAAAAATAAGTACTATGCTCCTTCTAAATAGAAGGAAACAAACCAAATGACAGATGA
The DNA here is from genome assembly GCF_000715075.1 of Nicotiana tabacum. NCBI lineage: Eukaryota > Viridiplantae > Streptophyta > Magnoliopsida > Solanales > Solanaceae > Nicotiana > Nicotiana tabacum. Next base: position 72,228,994 of record NC_134103.1, read on the forward strand.
AGGGTCCTGAGGACTCATGCTACTAAAAACTAGCTTGTCCCTGCTTATTATTTTACGCTGTGTAACGAATTACTGGTATTATATAGTAATGAGTATACAATATAAATAATTATATATTTATTATAACATGGAAGCTTTTTAATCATTTGTTATCAAATACATATTTCCAACGTCTGTGCTACTTAAAAAACATGATTAAGATGGACGAGTGAATGCAATAACATGAAGACTGTCGATATGACACAAAATGAAGACTTTTAATAGACTCACGGTTCTGATATAGTATTCCTACGCATCTACCATTTTTATTTTTCTTGCACTTTTTGATTTTATAAAAAAGGAAAAGGGCAATAAGGATTAAGGGGTGTTTGTTTATATTACCACAAATGCAGACTTGAAAAGATGTGATCACAAACAAGACAAGTTTCATAACTTAAAAGGGTGTCACGAGTTGCCCCTTCACCAATGTGTAAGAATCATTTTGTATTTTTCAGGATAAACAAGACAAGTTTCATAACCCAACTTTCTAGAAGTAGTTGATCATATGAGTTTAATTGCTTATACAGCTCCTCGGAGTATAATATATTAATTAATGCTTCAACCAATATGTGTACGGTCGAAATCGAGCTCGCCTACGACATGACAGGTTAGGAATATGACAACCAAAAACTGAAAATCGACCCCGAGTCACACCGAACTAATACCCAGGGCCATAACGCCCGCCTTCAAGAATATTGAGTCTGTAATCCCGGAGTCGATCTTAGCCCCGATCGAGCTCGAAGAAACGTTGTTAGCATAACCAACAAAAGACCGAAATATCCGTGAACGGTCGGATATTACGGCGAGAATCTCGGCACGTATCAACAAGGCACCGGCAATCATCAAATCAAGAGATTTTTTACCTTTTATAGAATTGTACTTAAAGTAGGAGTCCTCTACTATATACATATAAAGGGGGTCTCATAATTCATTAAACACAATGTAATACCTATTCCAAAGCTATATATCATTATTATTTTAAGCTCTTGTTCTTCTGTATCCTGGCACCGATCGGAGCGTACCTGATTCGAGGGTGATTAACCTCCCAAGGCTAAGATCATTCAATTCATGTGGTTTGAATTTACTTTATCATTATTTATTTCAATTGCAATCTAATTTATCATTTTGTATCAAGTTAGTCCAAGTATACTTAAAATCACTTATAAATTCAATTGTTATCCGATTTTGAGGGTAAACAGTTTGGCGCCCACTGTGGGGCTAAGGATAATAGTGGTTATTTGATACAAATCTCCATAACATGCACTACTTTACACTTGTTCTTTGAAGTGTCTTTAATTTCAAGTTAAAACTCAAAATGCCGAACTCTCAATCAGCACCCTTACATGTTGACAATGAGTCCGACCATCACGGTGAAAATAACAACATAGCGCCCGGTGACGAGGTACCGCCCGTTGATCCTATCAGAATTTCGGTCGTGGGCTCGATTGACGCTAATTCACATATGGCTATCGATGCAAACTTGCATACTGACCCCGAGAACAACGTCTGTGGTGGAGCCCGATCGGTAACTCAAAACACACAAAATATTGGAGGAGACGGGATCAGTTTACGGGTGATCTTCGAAATGCTACAGGCTCAACAGGCGGCGATAGCTCAGTTACAGAACCAAAGCCGTGCACCAAGCAGGGTTGAACCCGATCCACCCCGGGTAGTCACCTGCAGGGATGAACCGGTCGCAGAAAGGTCAAATGAACATGAATCAGGGGCTTATCCCGAGATCATAAAGATGCTCGAAGAACTGACAAAACGGATAGAATCAGGGGAGAAGAAAATCGAAGCTAATGAAAAAAGGTGGAAACCTACAATTCCAGGGTAGACCAAATCCCAGGAGCACCGCCAATATTGAAATGCCTGGATTCCAAGATGTTCATGCAAAAACCTTTTCCTCCGAGCGCGTGTTGCGACCAAACACACTCACGCAAGTATACGCGGTCGTCAAGTAATAAAGTGACTAAAAGTCGGATGTCGAACCCACGAGGACTTATGATTAACTATTAACTAAATTAGACTATCCCAATTATCTAAACAAGAATTAAATCTAAAAGTATTTTATTCTAAACTAATTAAATAAGAAAAATATAAATAATAAACTTTGAACAGAGAAAGAGCAGATTTTAATGATATCAATGTAATGAAAACAATCTAGGGTTATGGGCTATCTAACAATCCTATTGTATTCTTCAATTGAATTGACCGACTAATTTATCTAGCTTATTGGTTGACAGGGTTAATGCTCATAAGAATCTGTCGAGTTCTTACTCGCCTATTCAAGCTAACCTAACGCCTATATGTCTATGGAGTTAGAATCAACAAGAACGCATTTATAATTCCTGTAAATCAACCAAGCAAGGCAATTAGGTATATGTCTATCCTAACTACGAAACCGTTCCCCGATGCCCGAGTTCAAGAACTTGCCCTACTCAATCCTATATGCAATATAGAATTCCCACTTTCGAGTTCAATTCTAGATTCGTAGATAGTATTCAATTGGTGATCAAGCAATTAAATAATTAAGCGCAAGATTGAATAAATAAACTAATATGATAAATCAAGAAGTCAAAATCAATATCCGAATAACAATAGTCATGAAAGAACCACAACCCTAGAACGTGAAGTTTAGCTCCACATAGACATGGTAGCCAAACAACAAATCATACAAAGAAACATAAAAATTACTAAGTTTGGTGGGAGAAAGATGGAACTTGATGAATTCCGGCCTCCACAGCTTTGTCGTGGCTTTTTTCCCCCTTCCCAATATGTTCGATGACCTAAAAGAGGCGTTTTTAAGCTTATATATTGCGTCCAAAAGTCGTGGGCTAGAGTTCTCCTAACCCTAGTCCAAATCGGCTTCAGGGGTTGATGCTAAGGTGGATGCGACGCATCCACCTCGTCCTCCATTTCTTAACTTTGCATGTGAGGGTGGACGCGATGCATCCACCTTCTCTTCTACTTCCCAGTTTTGCATGCGAGGGTGGACGCGACGCATCCACCCTTCTCTTCTACTTCCCAGTCTCGGATGCTATGGCGGACGCTATGGGCCGACTTCACTGCTAAGGGTGCACGAAATCTGATTTTTTTCTAGATTGGATGCGACGCATCCAACCCCTCTTCCTCTAGCTAGAGCACCTTTTCTTCATATTTTTGCACTCCAAACACCCTAATTCACCACACACAACTCAATTAGTCATAAAACCAATAATTAAACCATATTGGGCATTTTAAAGATCAAATAGCATCAAAAAGCGGTTAAAATATGGGTAAAGTAACATCAACACATATCGAAATATGCCAAACATCACTACCCCACACTTAAACCTTTGTTCGTCCTCGAACAAACCATCATATAGTAGACGAAACAAAATTAAGCTCTTATCATTCAAAGCACACTGCACCTATGACCATGGTTATTTGCAACAATTAGGCTCTAGAATATGCATCACATACACTTCCCTTTACTTATGCCATTCTTTAAAAATATTCGAACAAAGACAACATGCTCACAATAATCCTAACCTCAAAAACCGACTCAATGTCACTATGCACTCATGGCTTGAACACCCAACATCATAGAGAAGTCTAATAACGTTACCTATCCCTCGTGAAACCATGTGCCCTCACAACAAGAATAAGAGAGCGAGTTCAATCCACACATTCGAATCTCATGATCAAATATATTTTAATGACTCACATATATCAAAGAAAATCGCTCACTCTCACAAAGAAGTCACATGCATGCAATTGGTACCATAGACTTGCCCTTAATGTAAATCTCTACTAATGTAAGCTCGCTCGATCTAAAATCAATTAGGACTTTTTTATGGTTGTAATGTGGGCTAAGGGACGGGTAGGATATATTTAAGGAATAGTGACTCACCCTCCTAAGCACTTTAATACATCACGAAATTACTTTAAGTGTATTTTCTTCAACACCACTTCAATTTCACAAACAATATCACCCCTAAAAACAGTCCCTTTTTCTTTAAGCACTACTTTAGTTCATACCCACTAGCAAGAACAAGACAACAATTTATTCATTTCTATTTTTCCTTCTTTTTTTTTCTTTTCAAATTCCGCTAGTGGTGTAGTATTTTACAAAACAAGTGCACATTTCTTCCTTTCATTGGTTCCACTCAAAAGTCACCCCACACTTAGTCCCTTCTTACTTCTTTTAGCGCTCATCTAACAATTAAAGTGCTTTAAGTGGTGAAAGGATCAAAATAATGTCAATTAAGAATAAAAAGGGTATAGGCTTGTAATATGGGTACCAAATAAAAGTCAATAGGCTCAAAATGGTTAACTAGAGATAAATTTTATTTGTGATAAGCAATAAGCTCAAAAAGATCAAAGAAAGCCTAAAATCATTTTTCAAACCGAGCATCACCTAAAATTTCGCTTCAACTCACATACCGGGCAAGTTCTAGACACAAGTACAATACATGGACAACACAAAACCTCACCACACATGGCACATGACTCACTAAAGACGATCACATTCCGACTCTCAAGCAATGCAAGTATTCACGGAGCCACGAGATATTAAGTATTAAACACAAGGTGAACATAAGTCATGTAAACGAGACATAGGCGCCACAAAACATGCTATCCAATTTAACAAGGCATCATCAATAAATTCAAATCATACAGAAGATACTACACATGTCAAAGCATAAATATGTTACTATCAAACAAGTCAAGGGCGCCTAGGTTCATCATTCTTGCTCCTTTTATTCCCTAAATTCCTAATCTACTCGGAAAGAAAAAAGCTACCCGGTTCAAACTACATCCCATGAAAAAGAACCGAGGCACAAAGAAAAATCACAGGGGATTATTACTACCTAAGGAAAGCTAAAAGACATATTTTTGGATTTTTGTTTAGACTTTAATCCCTCAAGAAAACTATCTAGGAGATCAATCGTCGGGAAAAGTCCAATTTTTCTACTTTTTTCGTTTTTTTTTCCACAAAAGCTACTACACTTAAGAATGAGTACTACAACTAAGCTAAAATAGCACAGAAACTCATCCAAACGATCTCCTCACCCCACACTTAAAATTTTGCAATGTCCTCAATGCACACTATAAATAATAAGAGGGTAAACGAGACTCCCTGGTAGGCCAAAGGCCGAAGCAATAGCGGCTCATGAGGTACTCAGACTTTTCCCAGGCATCGTCCTTTGTGTGGGAACCCCACACTTAGTCCTCACCATCTAGCTCGCTTTTGCACTCTTCTAATGGCTTTGCTTCCTATGCTCATAATCCTACAAAACAAAAATAAATACTACAAAATAATAAAAATAAAATAAAATAAAATGTAAACAAAAATAAAAGAAAGCAGTAAAGCTGGGTTGCCTCCCAACAAGCGCCTGATTTAACGTAGCGGCACGACGTGAACCACTTTTTGCCTCCACCTCGCACTTATGAATTGAGCCCCTAACATGGCATCCAGTTTGCGGCTATGCTCCAGTGGTGGGGCTACAAAGATAACCAGGCCAAGTAATAAATTTTTCACTCTACACTTCTCGGCCTTTAGATGAGGAATGTAATTTTTGCTTTTTGGCACAACAAATTCAAAAATATAGGCACTCTCATCCTCACCCTTTGACCCCCTCATTGGCTCAGATGGCTCGATTGCTATCTTACTATCTAAACACAATGTGAAAAAATGATTGGAATGAGGTCTAATACGCCTTAACTCATGAATTGTACTACTATTTACATCCCCATATATACACACACTCAAGTCTCCCAAAGTAATGTTATCTATTCCCTCATATGACTCTAGAGCATTCTTCTCAACATTGGATTCCTCAAGAAAAACATGGTCTAATGATTGGTATTCTCGTTTTAGCTTCTCAATTTGGTCTAGAAGATTTTTTTCAGCTTCACACAACTCATCATTAAATTGTTGGCCATTACACGCATCAACCTTTTCATTCAAATTTGCATCCAAGTTATGCACAGCCAAGCCAAAATTATCAATTTTATGTGCAAGATCATCTCTCTCCTTAGACCAATCATTCACCAACGTTGTCAGAAGACAACGTCATTCCGCATATTCCCTTAATTGAGAATATTCATCCCAATACCAACCCTTACTCCCATATTCAAATTCAGCTTTCCAAGAGTTCAGGTCATGACAAGCCCAAAATGACGGGCCATATAAGTCTTCCGTCAACCAAGAGTCTTCATCAATAGCCTTACCTCTATATATTTCATCCCCAGATGTCATGGTGAAAGAACTAGAAACACACTAAGAGAAAAATCAAATAGTTATAAAAATAAAATATTTACAAAAAGAGAAGAAAAAAAAACTTGTAAAGATAAAAGTAAAAGCCTAATGTAGAAAAATAGTTAATTTCTAAGTCCCCGGTAACGGCGCCAAAAACTTGTTGCGACCAAACACACTCACGCAAGTATACGCGGTCGTCAAGTAATAAAGTGACTAAAAGTCGGATGTCGAACCCACGAGGACTTATGATTAACTATTAACTAAATTAGACTATCCCAATTATCTAAACAAGAATTAAATCTAAAAATATTTTATTCTAAACTAATTAAATAAGAAAAATATAAATAATAAACTTTGAACAGAGAAAGAGCAGATTTTAATGATATCAATGTAATGAAAATGATCTAGGGTTATGGGCTATCTAACAATCCTATTGTATTCTTCAATTGAATTGACCGACTAATTTATCTAGCTTATTGGTTGACAGGGTTAATGCTCATAAGAATCTGTCGAGTTCTTACTCGCCTATTCAAGCTAACCTAATGCCTATATGTCTATGGAGTTAGAATCAACAAGAACACATTTATAATTCCTGTAAATCAACCAAGCAAGGCAATTAGGTATATGTCTATCCTAACTACGAATCCGTTCCCCGATGCCCGAGTTCAAGAACTTGCCCTACTCAAACCTATATGCAATATAGAATTCCCACTTTCGAGTTCAATTCTAGATTCGTAGATAGTATTCAATTGGTGATCAAGCAATTAAATAATTAAGCGCAAGATTGAATAAATAAACTAATATGATAAATCAAGAAGTCAAAATCAATATCCGAATAACAATAGTCATGAAAGAACCACAACCCTAGAACGTGAAGTTTAGCTCCACATAGACATGGTAGCCAAACAACAAATCATACAAAGAAACATAAAAATTACTAAGTTTGGTGGGAGAAAGATGGAACTTGATGAATTCCGGCCTCCACAGCTTTGTCGTGGCTTTTTCCCCCTTCCCAATATGTTCGATGACCTAAAAGAGGCGTTTTTAAGCTTATATATTGCGTCCAAAAGTCATGGGCTAGAGTTCTCCTAACCCTAGTCCAAATCGGCTTCAGGGGTTGATGCTAAGGTGGATGCGACGCATCCACCTCGTCCTCCATTTCTTAACTTTGCATGTGAGGGTGGACGCGACGCATCCACCTTCTCTTCTACTTCCCAGTTTTGCATGCGAGGGTGGACGCGACGCATCCACCCTTCTCTTCTACTTCCCAGTCTCGGATGCTATGGCGGACGCTATGGGCCGACTTCACTGCTAAGGGTGCACGAAATCTGATTTTTTTCTAGATTGGATGCGACGCATCCAACCCCTCTTCCTCTAGCTAGAGCACCTTTTCTTCATATTTTTGCACTCCAAACACCCTAATTCACCACACACAACTCAATTAGTCATAAAACCAATAATTAAACCATGTTGGGCATTTTAAAGATCAAATAGCATCAAAAAGCGGTTAAAATATGGGTAAAGTAACATCAACACATATCGAAATATGCCAAACATCAGCGCGGCTCCGAAGCCGATCCCTAAGAAATTCCGCATGCCCGAGATTGCTAAGTATAACGGAACGACCGACCCAAATAAGCATGCAACTTCTTACACATGTGCCATCAAAGGGAATGACTTGGAGGATGATGAGATCGAGTCTGTCCTATTGAAGTTCGGAGAGACCCTGTCAAAAGGGGCTATGATATGGCATCACAACTTACCTCCTAATTCTATTGATTCATTTCCTATGCTTGCAGATTCTTTCATAAAAGCACACGCCGGAGCCATCAAGGTCGAAACCAGGAAACCAGACCTTTTCAAAGTAAAACAGAAGGATAACGAGATGCTCATAGAGTTTATGTCTTGGTTTCAAATGGAACGAATAAACCTGCCACCTGTCGCTGATGATTGGGCCGTTCATGCTTTCACCCAAGGTATCAATGTTTGAAGATCAGTGGCTTCACATCAGTTGAAACAAAACCTGATAGAATATCCGGCTGTTACTTGGGCCGACGTGCATAATCGGTATCAATCGAAGATCAGAGTGGAAGAGGATCAACTCGAGGCCCCTTCGGAGTTTGTTTATACCGTCAGAAATATCGAAAAAGTCAAGAGAGACATCGATCGTGAACCGAGACCAAACAGGGATCCGTACCAGCCGTATAATGGAGACCGAAAAAGCAGTGGGTCCGGGCGGAACTCTATAAGAAACAAAAGGATAAGTGATCGAGGTTAGAACAACCGGGGACTCATGAGCAAAAACAGCTTCGACAGGCCCATCGGGCCTAAAGAAGCACCGAGGTTATCGGAATACAACTTTAATGTCGATGCTGCCGCCATTGTATCAGCTATCGGATGCATCAAAGATACCAAATGGCCTCGACCTCTACAATCCGATCCAACCCAAAGGGATCCTAACCAGATGTGTAAATATCACGGCACTCACGGCCACAAAATGGAGGATTGCCGACAGTTGAGAGAGGAAGTAGCCGACTATTCAACAATGGGCATCTTCGAGAATTCCTGAGCGACCGAGGCAAGAATCATTTCAGGAATAGGGATTCTAACAAACAAACCGAACAAGAAGAACCTCAATATGTCATTAATATGATCATTAGTGGGGTCGATGTCCCTTAGGAGCCGATGTTGAAATGCACCAAAGTGTCCATCACAAGGGAGAAATGAACTCGAGATTACATGCCGGATGGAACCTTGTCTTTCAATGACAAGGACGCGGAAGGGATCGTGCAGCCCCACAATGATGCACTGGTAATATCTGTACTCGTAAATAAAATTCAGGTTAAACGTGTATTAATTGATCTAGGTCGCTCGGCTAACATCATCCGATTGAGGGTCGTGGAGCAGCTCGGTCTACAAGATCAAATCGTGCCTGCAGTCCGAGTTCTAAACAGATTCAACATGGCATGTGAAACCGCTAAAGTTGAGATAACGTTACCGGTGAACACCGCAGGGACCATCTAGGAAGCTAAGTTTTATGTGATCGAAGGAGACATGAGGTACAACGCTTTGCTTAGTAGGCCATGGATCCACAACATGAGGGTAGTACCCTCAACTCTGCACCAAGTGTTAAAATTCCTAACACCAGGCGAAATTAAAACAATCTTCGAAGAACAACCAACCGCAAAGGAGATATTTGCGGTCGAAGAGGCGATTCCGATATCTGCACTTGCAACGACAAAGGAGTCGAGTTCGGTCACAAAGCCAGAAACTAAATAGCAAATACCGACACCAGCTCCGACCTAACCGGAGAAACAGGGGACTGATGAAGACGATTATTATGATTACGGGGTACCCAGGTCCTTTATAGCCCCCGATGATTCCGACGCCATAAATCAACGATGGAGGAGCTGGAACAGGTCATATTGGTCGAGCACCTACCCGATCGAAAGGTATACCTGGGCACGGGGTTAAATCCGGAGCTCAGGAAAAAACTCATTCAGTTTCTTATAGCTAACATAGATTGTTTCGCTTGGTCCCACCTTGACATAACAGGGATCCCGCCAGATATAACCACTCGTAGATAAGCCTGGACCTGAAATCCCATCCGGTAAAGCAGAAGAGGAGACCCAGTCTGAGATCAAACATGCTTTCATCAAGGACGAGGTATCTAAACTCCTTAAAATAGGTTCCATTCGGGAGGTTAAATACCCGTATTGGTTAGCGAACGTAGTGGTAGTCCCTAAAAAAGAGGAATAAATTAAGAATGTGTGTAGATTATAAGGATGTGAATAAGGCATGTCCCAAGGACTCTTTCCCTTTGCCTAACATCGATCGCATGATCGACGCCACGGCCGACCACGAGATCCTCAGTTTTCTCGATGCCTACTCCGGGTACAACCAAATACGGATGAACCCGGGTGACCAAAAAAAAACCTCCTTCATCACTAAATACGACACCCACTGCTATAACGTGATGCCATTCGGGTTAAAAAATGTCGGTGCCACTTACCAACGCCTAGTAAATCAGATGTTCGTAAAATAAATAGAAAAATCAATGGAGGTTTGTATTGATGATATGTTGGTTAAGTCCCTGCGAGCAGAAGACCATTTGAAACATTTGCAGGAAACCTTCAGCATATCGAAGATATACAATATGAAGCTGAACCCGGAGAAATGTGCGTTTGGAGTTGGGTCAGGTAAATTCCTCGAATTCATGGTATCCAACCAGGGAATCGAGATCAACCCCGACAAGATCAAAGCAATCGAAGATATCACGGTTGTGGACAACGTGAAGGCCGTGCAAAGATTAACCGGGCGCATAGCCGCCCTTGGGCGATTCATCTCGAGGTCCTCCGACAAGAGCCACCGGTTCTTCACACTATTGAAGACGAAGAATAACTTCTCATGGACCCCAGAGTGCCAACGAGCCTTGGAGGAACTCTAGCGGCATCTATCGAGCCCACCGCTTCTTCACACTGATAAGTGGGGATTTTGACTATTTATTAGCGCCTTTTAGCTTTCGTTTTAGTCCAAAAATTGTGTTCCCAAAAACTAATAAAATGTGCTTAATTGCAGGAATATTGGAAGATGAACTCCCGATATGAAATCCAACTCAAGAAGGAGTAATCTAAACTTAAAGACACAAAAGGCACATAAACTTAGAAGTGTAGACCGCAGAATTTCATCTGCGGCCGCATGTTATAAAGGAAATTCCATGAGAGATTGGTGCAAAGTGCGGTTCGCACATGAAATGTGCGGCCGCAAAAGCTGAGCCAGAAGAAAAGTTTAGAGAAGATGCATTCCAAGTCTCCCAGAAGTGCGGACCACACAACAATTGTGTGGCCGCAGAAAAAGAGCTATGCAGCCGTAGATACAACTGTGCGGACCGTAGAAGAGCAAGGTGCGGCTGCAGTTACAATTGTGCGGACCGAAGAAGGATTGCATTGCGGCCGCGGTTCAGAATTATGCGGCCGCAGTGTCCAATCCTGTCAAGCAGAAGAAAAGTGCGAACCGTACATGGAATTGTGCGGCCGTAGAACCTCCGAAAGGGCATTTTTTTCCCGAAATATCCAGCCATGTATAAATAGACAAGTTTCATATTTTTAGGTCAACTTTTGACATCAGCTACTACAGTAGTCGTTTCCTTTTACTCTTTTTAGTAGTTTATCATATTTTGAGCTATTTGAACATAGATTTTATCATTTTAATTAGCAATATGAGTTTAATTATCATTTCTTTTTCTTTTTCTTCCATTTCAAGCATGGGTAGCTAGATTTTCACTAGGGTTGTCACTAGGGTTGTGACCCAACCCTAGTGTGTAAACTTAATGGGTGTTTAATTTAATGCTTGTTTATGATTGGGTGCTTATTATTTATCCTTGTTCTTGCTTTTAATTTTGGAATTAATGGTTGCAAACATTAGTTCATGCCTATTTAACTTGGTCTCTACTTGAGAAAGAGAGACTTAGTATAGGACAACTTGGCTAACAAAAAATTGGGTTAATCGAGAGACTGACAATCCCAATTAAAGGGTGTAACCTAGAGATAGTAACAACCCTACTTGAGCTTTTTGTCAACCGTTTTGTTCAATACCTATTTGGACTTGAGAAAGCCAAATTGGGCAAAATCATTCTCTGACCGAGAGGTATTGAGTGGGTAATTGACTGTTGATAGCTATAATACACCCCGATCAATAAATCAAGCATTAAGATTTATATCCCATTAGGAAAACACCTAGGTGATGGTTATAGTCCTAGGCTTTTTATAACATTTCAAAAACAACAAAAATAATTTCCCAGTTTTATTTCTTAAATTGCAATCGTAGTTTAATTTAGACTTTAAAACAATCCAATTTTGTGGAAGTGCAAATTTAGATATACAAACTCACGCGCTACGATATATACTACTAACTCCCATACATATAGCTCCCTGCGAAATTCGACCCTGACTCTTGTTGTGTATTATTATTGCATCGACCGTTTTCATAACCTCGAATTGAGGTGTGAACTTGGACGAGATCAATTTTTGGCACTGTTGCCGGGGAGCTAAAAAACAGTGTTAGCTATATATTTAGGTGTGTTTTTGAAATATCTTCTTTTACTTCCTTGTTACTAACGTGTTGAGAAATTGTAGGTGCAATTATGGCAAACAATAAGCTCGAAAACTTACCTTTGGGGATGTGGACGTTGAGGATGATTAAATGGATGTGGTCTCTCTTGAACCTCAAGCCAATAGACGAGGCCGACCGCTACACACCGGGTGTTGCCGAATGAAGGGTATGCAAGTGCTATAGTCCCTCCCCATATTAGGGCGAGAAACTTCCAAACAACTAACGCGATGCTCACTTTGCTCGAGCAACGAGGGTTCTTCACCGGTGCACCAGGTCAAAATGCATATAAACACTTGAAGGGGTTCGTCGATACGTGTTGGGGGAGCAAACAAACTAATGTCTCCGAGGATGCTTTGAGGCTAAGGCTTTTTTCCTTCTCTCTACGGGGAAAGCTTTGGATTGGTTGGAACGTTTGCCAAATCATTCCATTCATACATGTGATGAACTATCGGAGAAATTTATTTCTAAGTACTTCTCTCTCGGGCACATGGCTATTTTTCGGGATGAAATTCTAGCATTCAACTAAGAGCCCAATGAACCACTACACGAGATATGGGAAAGGTATAGAACAATGGTGAAAGAGTGCCCTAACAACGATATGACGGAGAACATGATTCAACAAACTTTATATCGGGGGATAAATACCACCAACTAATGTGTAGTGAATCAACTTGCCGGTGGGAACTTCATGACTACGCCTTATACGGAGCCGTGTGATATCTTGGATGAGATGGCAGATACTTCTTCGGCGTGGAAATCTCGAGCTAATGTTCCATAAGGTGACCCCAATGTGATTCACCTTCACAAAGAGTTGCATGATCATGGATAAGTCATAGCCTAGTTTACTACCACCATGAACCAATTGGCAAAGGCTCAACTTTAACAAGTGCAAAACCCGAGGCAAGTCAATGTAATGAAGGGAGTAAATATGATGGTGAACAATCGAAGAACATGAAGTCCATAAGTGCAACAAAGAGTGGACAATTTTGTGCAAGATGATAGTGAATTTTATCAAGATGTTTCTTATAATGACCAAGAGGAAGAGGTATAATATGTGAACAACTTTCAGGGGCAAAAAATAACTTCCAAGGCCCTAGTCAACAACAATGGAGACCTTCAAATAATCAAGGCAATTGGAATTCTAACAACCAAGGTAATTAGAATAGTGGAAACAATCAAGGCAATTAGAGTGGAAGAAATAATCAAAGTAATTGGCATAACAACAATAACCAAGGCAATTTGGGAGGCAACAATCAAGATGGGTAGAATAACAATCAAGAAAATCAGGGGTCGGGTATTCAAAGGTCCCCGATGTATCAACAACCGAGCAAACCACCTCCTTATCCTTCCCATGGTCCTAGTTCATCCAAAAATAAAATGGGCCATATTGAGATCATGTTCAAACAAATGATGGAGAAGAATGCCGATTCTGATGCCCAACTTGCTTCACACAACATATCGATCCGCAATCTAGAAGTGCAAGTGGGTCAAATATCTCAAGCTTTAAATGCTCATCCTAATGGGGCACTACCAAGTGACACGGTGGTGAACCCGAAGGGTGGGAACAATACAGGGCATGCCATGGCCATTACTACAAGAAGTAGAAGAGGTGAGAATGCACCCACCTCAAGTAAAAGGCAACTTGTGGATGATGAGCAAGTGGTAGAAGAAGAGGAGATCCCAACCAATATAGTGCAAGCTAATGATGAAGTGCGGATTTATATTGATGACACAGTGGAAGAGACTCAAGAGGAAGTGAACCCGTCTCGGGAGCATGTGATTGACATACCGGAACCGGTAGTGCAAAAGTCTAAGGCACCATTGCCTAAGCCACGTCCTCCATATCCTCAAAGGCTCTCCAAGTAAAATGGCGAGAATAAATTCAAAAATTTCATTGATATGATGAAGAGTATCTCGATAAATGTGCCATTAGTTTAAGTCTTGGAGAAAATGCCCGGATACACAATGTTTATAAAGGATTTGGTGACAACGAAGCGGTCGATGAATTTTGAAACTATCAAAGTCACTCACCAAGTGAGTATAATTGTGCATTCGATGGCTCCTAAGTTGGAAGATCCCGGTCCTTTCACAATCCCTTGCACCATTGGAAGTGCCGAGTTTGCCAAAGCTCTTTGTGATCTTGGGGCGAGTATCAATTTGATGCTCTATTTGGTTTTCAAGACCTTGAGAATTGGGCAACCAAGACCCACATCTATGCGATTATAAATGGCCAATCATACAATGAATAGACCGTTGGGGGTGATTAAAGATGTATTGGTTCGTGTCGATAAGTTCATTATCCCGGCGCATTTTGTTATTTTTGATTATGAAGTGGACTATGAGGTACCGATTATTCTTGAAAGACCTTTCCTTGCTATGGGGAATGCTCTTGTTGATGTGGAAGCCGGAGAACTCACTTTCTGGGTGGGTGATAAAAAGGTGGTGTTCCATGTGTGCAAATCTATGAGGCAACCAAATAGCAATGAAGTGTGTTCATTCGTGGACTTGGTGACCGATTTGATTATTGATGATACAAGTTCCACGATTAATGTAAGTTATATGTTGGAGGCCGTCTTGCTTAATTTTGATGATGACAAGATGGATGGCTTCATGGAATGTGTTAATTCTTTGCAAGGAATGGGGTCGTACAACTATGTACCCCGAAAACTTTCCTTGGATCTTGAGAATAGGAAAACTACTCCTACAAAGCCTTCAATTGAAGAGCCTCCTATCTTGGAGTTGAATCTATTACCTCCACATCTCAGGTATTAATTCCTTGGCCCTTGCTCTACTTTATCGATTATTCTTTCCTCTTGCTTGACTAACGTGCAGGTTGACTCTACATTGGCGGTGCTCCACAAGAGGAAGAAAGCTATTGGGTGGACTTTGGCGGATATTCGGGGAATAAGCCCCACATTTTGCATGCACAAGATTAAGTTGGAGAAAGATGCCAAACCCTCCATTGAACACCAAAGGAGACTCAATGAAGCCATGCAAGACGTGGTCAAAAAGGAGATTATCAAATAGTCGGATGCCGGGGTGGTCTACCCTATTTTCGACAGTTCGTGGACTTCTCCGGTGCAATGTGTCACAAAAAAGGGGGGCATAACAGTGGTCACCAATGATAAGAACGAGTTGATTCCCACAAGATCGATGACCGAGTGGAGAGTGTGTATGGACTATCGGAAGCTAAACAAAATCACGAGGAAAGACCATTTTCCACTTCCCTTCCTTGACCAAATACTTGATAGGTTGGCCGGACGTGCTTTCTATTACTTTCTAGATGGATATTCGGGCTACAACCAAATCCTTATAGCCCCGGGAGATCAATAGAAAACAACTTTCACTTGTCTCTATGGCACTTTCGCTTTCAAGCAGATGCCATTTGGCTTATGCAATGCACCAGCGACTTTTCAACGGTGTATGATAGCGATCTTTACGTATATGGTAGAAGACTACATTGAAGTCTTCATGGATGATTTCTCGGTAGTCGGGGATTCCATTGACGATTGCTTGGCAAATTTGGATAAAGTATTGGCAAGGTGTGAAGAAACGAACTTAGTGCTAAATGCCATTTCATGGCCAAGGAAGGCATTGTCCTTGGCCACAAAATTTCAAAGAATGGCATAGAGGTCAACAAGGCGAAGATAGAGATGATTTCTAAACTTCCACCTCCAACTTCAGTGAAAGGCGTGAGAAGTTTCTTGGATCACGCGAGGTTCTACCGATGCTTCATAAAGGATTTTTCTAAAGTGGTGAACCCATTGTGAAAGCTCTTAGAGAAAGATGCTAAATTTCACTTCAATGATGATTACATGAGAGCCTTTGAATTGCTAAAGTTCAAGTTGACAACTACTCCCATTATCACCGCTCCTAATTGGAGTATTCCTTTTGAGCTCATGTGTGATGCTAGTAATGTAGCGGTTGGAGAAGTTTTGGGGCAACATATCAACAAGATTTTTCATCTGGTTTACTATGCTAGTAAGACCATGAATGACGCCCAAGTTAATTACACCGTTACTGAAAAAGATCTCTTTGCCATTGTGTTTGCAATTGAGAAGTTCTGCCCATACTTGATGGGTGCAAAGGTTATTGTTCATACGGATCATGCAGCACTTTGCTATCTTATGAGCAAGAAAGATTCAAAAGATAGGTTGATGAGATGGGTGCTATTGTTGTAAGAGTTTGATATTGACATCCAAGATCAAAAAGGGAGTAAAAATCAAGTGGCGGACCACTTGTCTCGTTTGGCGGAGGAAGGGAGGCCGCATGATGGCCATGAAATCAATGAGTTTTTCCCCGACGAGCAACTCTTGGCTATTTTAATAAAGGAGGTTCCATGGTTCGCGGATCTAGCAAACTTCCTTGTGTGTGGAATCATCCCGGATGAGCTCTCTTCAAATCAAAGGAAGAATCTCAAACGAGATTGTCAAGATTATTATTGGGACGAGCCATACCTTTTCCGGATTTGCACGGATGGGGTAATTAGAAGATGTGTACCGGATGAAGAGCAAAACATTATTCTTGAGGCTTGCCATTCTTCGCCTTATGGTGGTCACCATGACGGAGCAAGAACGACGGCTAAAGTGCTAAGTTGCGGTTTCTATTGGCCCACTCTCTACAAAGATGCAAGTGATATGGTGAAAAGATGTGATGAATGCCAACGGGTTGGTGGAATCTTGAAGAAGAATGAAATGCCTCTCAGTACCATTTTGGAGATTGATATTTCTAATGTGTGGGGTATTGACTTCATGGGTCCTTTTGTGAGTTCTTGTGGAAACACCTATATCTTGGTCGCGGTTGATTATGTGTCTAAATGGGTGGAGGTCATTTCTCTACCCAACAATGAAGCGAGAAGTGTGGTGGCATTATTGAAGAAGAATATTTTCACAAGATTTGGTACCCCGTAGGCTATCATAACCGATGGGGGGTTGCATTTTTGCAACAAGTCTTTTGACACTTTGCTCAGCAAGTATGGTGTCACTCATAAAGTTACGACTCCCTATCATCCACAAGCTAGCGGTCAAGTGGGAGTCTCCAACCGGGAGATAAAGAGCATCTTGTCCAAAATGGTGAATGTTAACCGGACGGATTGGTCAAAGAAGCTTGATGATGCACTATGGGCTTATCGGACTGCTTTCAAAAATCCTATCGGGATGTCTCCATACCGGTTGGTGTTTGGAAAAGCTTGTCATCTTCCGGTAGAACTTGAGCACAAAGCCATGTGGGATTTAAAGAAGTTGAATCTTGATTGGGATGCAACCGCTAACTTGCGGGTTGTACATTTGAATGAATTGGATGAGTTCCGGTACCATGCCTATGCAAGTTCGTCCTTGTACAAAGAGAATATGAAGTACATTCATGACAAATACATCCAAAACAAGGAGTTCAAGGTGGGCGATCTTGTGTTATTGTTCAACTCACGATTGAAGATGTTTCCCGAAAAGCTGAAATCTAAATGGAGTGGTCCCTTTGAAATTATGTGTGTGACACCTTTTGGTGCATTGGACTTGAATAACGAAAATGATGAGGTATTCTGAGTCAATGGTCACCGGGTGAAGAATTATTTGGGTCAAGCTGATGATGGCCACGTGGTGGCAGTTATTCATTTGAAGTGATGGTCATATGCGTCGTGCCGCGACGTTAAATTAGACGTTTCTTAGGAGGCAACTAATGTTTTCTTTTTTTTTTCTTTTCTTCTTTTGTAGATAGGTGTTATTTGTGCTAACTGGAGTTGAAGTGTGTTGCAAGAATGAGCGTGCTTTATAGGAACTGTGCTCAAAAAATTGGTTGAGTGTGAAAAAAGTGCGGACCGCACAATTACAAGTGCGGCCGCAGGCTGCCAACTTCGACGGCACAATTTCAGTGCAGACCGCATAACTTGGAAATGTAAAATGCAAACTCTCTGAAGTTTGATCTGTCAGAGAAATGGCCAATCTGCGGCCGCACATCAAATTCTATGGTCCGCAGCCAAAATCTACGGTCGCACCCCAAATTGTGCAGACTGCAAATCATCAAGGGCATTTGAGCCCCAGGTAACAGAGTGCGGACCGCAGAAGGAATTCTGCGGCCGCACTCCTCATTTGTTCCTCAAGCCAGCCTGTCAGTATAAATAGTAGCCTTAAGGCTACTGTATATGTTTTTCCCTCTCTGAGCACTCTAAACTCTAACACTTTGAAATCATCTGTTCAATCATCTGCCGCACTCTATCCACATATGTTATCACTTAGTTGCACTTCTTCATATCTGAAAATGGTAAGATCTCGAGGCCTTGGAGATACGTCAAAGGAGAGGGGTGAACTTTCCAAAGGCCGATGCAAAAGTACTTTACCCCTTTCCCTCCAAATATAATCGCAAAGAAGGCTACAGTCGGTCTGAGGAAGAAATCCAGAGCCTTCCGAATCTAGTTCATATGCCCCATCCCGGGAAGCATCGAAGGGCAACTCAGTGCAAGAGCAGCCTGGTGTCCAATCACAACCACAGGGAAGGTATCAACTCTGGGACGAGCCTTCCACCTCACATAGCACCTCCGAGGGTTCGGAGGGTGCCAGTCAGGCTTTAGAGCCCTCTTCTACACCTGTCCCTGAGGCAGCAGCGGCTACTATTGACGATATTTTGGATAATGGCTGAGGGGGTGATACGACAATTGTCAGCCTTGAGGGGTCGAAAAAGAAAGAGGTCTGGGAGGACTGTTTTGTAAGTCTAGCTGCCTTCACCAGCTTCCGTGGGTGGTGGCCTGTGAGATCACTCACTCTTGAGAGACAATTCCAATTAAAAGATCTTGACAAGTATAATCCAGCAGTATTGAGATAGTTCTGAGAGCGGAAGGGGTCGATGTGGTTCATCCAGACTATTGTGGACGCTAAGGAGTATCTGGTCAGGGAGTTCTACGCCAATGTGGCGCACATAAAGAAAGGGACCAAAGTGACAAAAGTGAGGAATCCGAAGGTAAGATTTGACCAACACACACTGAACACCTATTTGGGTTTTGAGGATGTTGAGCCGACACAGTACTTGGAGAAGCTGGCGATGGGCGATGCAGCTCGCCCATGGCTAGCTGAGATTCTTGCAACCCCGGGGCCACCTTTACCATGGATCACAGCAGGGGTTCCTATTCAGTGGAACACCCTAAACTTTGAGGCGAAGGGATAGCAGACCTTCGTATGCAACAGACTAGACCCGTGCCAAAATGAAACCAACATACCTATTCCACGGGTAGTTCTAGTTGCCTCTATTATGGCTGGGTACCCGATCAATGTGGGTGTTGTGATATAGGCCGACATGTCAGTGGTCGCTAAGCAAGTTGATACCTCATACCCGTATCCCAACACCATCACTGAGTACCTTACGGATGCACGGGTAGAGCCTAGAGATTTTGACATGAAGGTTAGGTCTAAGAAGCCCTTCTCATTGTATTCTCTGATGGATGCACACCACCCGAAGAGAAAGGGTCAGGCGACTACTACCGTAGGCCAGTCTAACAAGCCATCGGTGGTAGCTGTAGGGACAGCCAGTATGCCATCCACTTTAGCAGAGCCTTTAGCCAGTGCAGCTGCCATGCCTCCACCTTCAGCCTCAGTGCCTTCCACCTCGGCTTTAAAGCCGATGCCTATGCCCTCTGCACCACTCTCTGTACTGCGAGTCTCCCAGACATTGGCGAGCCTCAACAACTGGATGCAGATAGCTACTGCAAAGATGTCTGACATATCTGGTCATGTTGTAGCATAATCATTTATTCCGGCACTCCAGATTCCCCCCCATAATTGAAGAAACCTTAAAGAAGCTTCTGGAAAATCATAACAATATTATGGCTATTCTGGTATAGCATGGGGTAGTGATTGAAGAGTTGGGCAAAGAGGTAAAGAAAATGAGAAAGCGACAGACATCTAAGAAGTCAGTAGACGAGCTTTGGAGCCAGTTTACATAGCTTGCAGCAACCGGAGACATTCCATTTGATATGTTGCTAGACCCTCACCACCCAGGACCAGCTCTTACAGCACCTACAGTACCAGCTGGCCAGTATGAGGAGCCAGGCACTGCTGCTGACACTGCTGAGGCAGTCCGTCAGATGTTCACCAACCTAGCCACTCTCGAACTTGAGGATGATGAGATCCAATTGGATGAGGCTAAGGTCGATGCCACTGTTGGGGACACAGAGATGGCCACAAAGCCATAGGGAGTTTTCTTCACTCTCACCCTTCTCTTACTCTTATGTTGTTAAGCATTGGGTACAATGCTTATTTTTATTCGGGGGGTGGAGTTTCTTTGACACATTTTGATGATTCTGTATTTTGATAACTATGAGACATTTGGCCTGCAATTAACTTATTATTATTTTCGTCCTCTTTCTCATTATGTATATATTCCCTCTTATCTCTCATTATGTATATTCGTTTAGCTTTCAATAATTCTTTTGTTTTATAGCTTCTTTATCTTTATGTTTGTTTTCTTTTTGATTTAACAACTTTTTTTTATGTCTTAGTGGATAATAAGCCTTTGGTTTTTTTAAATGACACAGTTCTTTCCAAAGGTGGTTTTTGTGTGAACCGGGTGGCTCTTCCCAACGATGGATGGCGTGACAACCTTCTTAAGGGATTGAGTCCTTTTTTGGTGTTTAGGTAATAATAGTAATAGTAATGAATAAAAAATACCTAATTGAGTCATACTCGAAGAGTCAAACATGCTTCACTTGGTACCAACACACTTAACTGCATGCCTATGGTTAAAAACAAGGATTTTGGAAAGAAATAGCTCTAGTTAGTGACCTTGTGACTCTTGTGTTGACTTAAGCTAGCATCGAGTGGTTTAACCGAACCATAATGATTTTTAATCTTGAATATGATCGTTGTGGGCCCTCGACTCTATCCTTTTTAACAATCCAGCTGCGTGAGAGGTGAGATGTTGTTGTTGCAAGTCCAAGTACCCGTGTGAATGGTCTAGAACTTGCCCCTAATGTGTTTCTAGGCAAAACTTTAAGTTTTGCTTGGCTTGAGAAGTGATTGTAGGCTCTCTTTGACCCGCTTGAAGTTTTCCATGGCCCACCAATGTTGTTATCCCTACTCAACCCATTTGAGCCTAAAACCTTTCTCATTTGATAATCATGTTACAAGCCTTTATCTGTTTTGTTGTGACCCTCTCTTGGCACTTGAATTTTCCTTAACACTCTTGTGAAACAATTGGCTAAAAATGTAAGTTTGGGGAGAGACGAGGAACTTGAAAGAGGTATCAAGGCACAAAAAGAGAAAAGAAATGATGAGAAAAAAAGGCAAGAAAAAGGATGAACAAGAAGAAAAATGCAAAAAGAAAGTGAATAAGGTGAAGAGTTAAAGGGATTCAAAGAAAAGTAATGAGAAAAAGCATGGAGAAATCAAAGAAGGAGAAAATGAATATCATGATCAAGAAAGAGTGACGTTAAGTCTCTCTAGTTCCCCCTAAGGAAAAGAAAATGCCTCAAAGAATTGGCAAAGCATGAGCTAAGAAAAGAAAATGGAGTGCTTAAGGAAAGATGAACCCGTTCTATCATAGCATATCCAACCTTAGTCCAAAAGCCTTTGTTGCATTCCGAAAAAGCCCTACGTGATTTCAAGCGAGTGAGTTTACATTAGTGGTGATCTACATGAGGAGAAAACCTATGGTACTTAAAGCCGTACTTGAGACATTCTTTTGAGAGAGATGAGTGAACCTTTCGCAAATCTTTGGATTGAGTGCTAAATTCTTAAGTGAGATAGGCAAACGGAGAGTAGAGGAAGAGGAATTTGGGATCCACAATGACCTACATAAAAGTGCGAGCTTCCTTGATGAATAAAGTCAACTCTTGATGCTCAAGTGTCACATTAGAGCTATTTGTGCTTAAAAGTTTAACTTGTTGCATTTTTGATAATTCATAAGTGGTGTAGGTAATTGATGGTCCCAATTGATGTGTGAGTGACTCACTTTGAATTGCTGGAATGGCTCTTAACTTGTGGAGGTGGGAACCACTTTATTTGCTTGAGGACAAGAAAAAGCTTATGTTTGGGGAAGTTGATAAGTGAGGATTTTGACTACTTATTAGCGCCTTTTAGCTTTCGTTTTGGTCCAAAAGCGTTTAATTGTGTTCCCAAAAACTAATGAAATATGCTTAATTGCAGGAATATTGGAAGATGAACTCCCGATATGAAATCCAACTCAAGAAGGAGTAATCTGAACTTAAAGACATAAAAGGCACAGAAACTCAGAAGTGCGGACCGTAGAATTCCATCTGCGGTCGCAGGTTATAAAGGAAATTCCATCTGCGATTGGTGCAAAGTGCGGCCCGCACATGAATTATACGGTCGCAAAAGCTGAGCCAGAAGCAAAGTTCAGAGAAGATGCATTCTAAGTCTCCCAGAAGTGCGGACCGCACAACAATTGTGCTGCCGCAGATACAATTGTACGGACCGCAAAAGAGCAAGGTACGGCCGCAGTTACAATTCTGCGGACCACAGAAGGAGTGCATTGCGACCGCGATTCATAATTATGCAGTTGCAGTGTCCAATCCTGTCAAGCTGAAGAGAAGTGCAAACCGCACATGGAATTGAGCGGCCGCAAAACCTCCGAAAGGGCATTTTTGTCCGAAATTTCCTGCCCTGTATAAATAGACAAGTTTTACATTTTTAGGTCAACTTTTGACATCAGCTGCTACAGTAGCCGTTTGCTTTTACTCTTTCTAGTAGTTTATCATATTTTGAGCTATTTGAACATATATTTTATTATTTTAATTCGCAATATGAGTTTAATTATCATTTCTTCTTCTTTTTCTTCCATTTCAAGAATGAGTAGCTAGATTTTTACTAGAGTTGTGACCCAACCCTAGTGTGTAAACTTAATGGGTGTTTAATTTAATGCTTGTTTATGGTTGGGTGTTTATGCTTTAGCCTTGTTCTTGCTTTTAATTGTGAAATTAATGATTGCAAACATTAGTTCATGCCTATTTGACTTGGTCTTTACCTGAGAAAGAGAGACTTAGTATAGGAAAACTTGGCTAACAAGAAATTGGATCAATCAAGAGATTGACAATCCCAATTAAAGGGTTGAACCTAGAGATAGTAACAAACCGACTTGAAGTAGTACTTGGCAGTATCGGAGATAGCGGTAAGTGGAGTCTTGGTCCGGGAAGAGCAAGGTACGCAATTTCCAATTTACTTTGTTAGCAGGACCCTAGGTGAGGCCAAAACTAGGTATCCTCACCTAGAAAAGCTAGCGCTCGCTTTGCTAAGCGCCTCTAGAAAGCTAAAATCATACTTCCAGTGTCACCCCATATGTGTCGTGACTACTTACCCATAGAGGAATGTTATGCATAAGCCCGAGCTCTCGGTCCGGTTGGACAAATGGGCCGTGGAAATCAGTGGGTACGATATTGAATATCGACCCTGGACCTCTATTAAGTCTCAAATTCTGGCAGATCCTGAGATCGAAAAAGAGTTATTATTCAACTAAGGAACCTCCTTGGGGACCTGGAACCTCTTTTCGGACAGTGCCTCTAATGTAAAAGGGTCCAGACTTAGCATCGTATTGAAGCCACCAACAGGCAATATAGTTAGACAATCTATTAGGACTGTGAAATTGACTAACAATGAGGCCGAGTATGAGGCCATGATTGCAGGTCTCGAACTAGCCAAAAGCTTGGGGTCAGAGGTAATTGAAGCTAAGTGAGACTCCCTCCTTGTGGTAAACCAAGTTAATGGGACGTTCGAGGTCAGAGAAGAACGAATGCAAAGGTACCTGGATAAATTGCAGGTAACACTACATCGATTCAAAGAATGGACTTTACAACACGTACCTAGGGATTAAAACAGTGAGGTCGATGCCCTCGCTAACCTAGGGTTATCGGTCGAGGACGACGCGTTCAACCCGGGCAGTAGTACGATCGGTAGTGGAAGAAGGTCATGTCGAGATTAACTCAATGAGCTTAACTTGGGACTGGAGAAATAAATATATAGAATACCTGAAGACCGAAAAACTGTCATCGGATCCAAAGGAATCGAAGGCCCTACGTACAAAGGAAGCCAGGTTTAGCCTGTCCGAAGATGGAACCCTGTTTAGAAGAACATTCGATGGTCCACATGCGATATGTCTAGGACCAGGGGACACCGAGTACGTTTTGAGGGAAATCCACAAAGGCACATATGGAAATCATTCAGGCGTCGAATCATTGGTTCGAAAAGTGATCAGAGCCGGCTACTACTGGATTGATATGGAAAATAATGCGAATGAGTTCGTACGAAAATGTGATGAATGTCAAAGACACGCTCCAATGATTCATTAGCCCGGGGAGCTGCAGCATTCGGTTTTGTCGCCATGGTCGTTCATGAAGTGGGAAATGGATATCATTGGCCCCCTTCTGTGGGCACCCGGTAAGGCTCAATTTATATTGTTTATGACTGACTATTTTTCTAAATGGGTAGAAGTCCTTGCATATGAAAAGGTCAGGGAGGAGGAAGTCATCGATTTAATTTGGGACCATATCATATGCCGGTTCGGAATGCCGGCCGAGATCGTATGTGACGACGGGAAACAATTCATCAGCAACAAAGTTAGCAAGTTTCTCAAAGATCATAAGATCAAAAGGATCCTATCAACACCCTACCACTCTAGTGGGAACAGACAAGCAGAATCGACCAACAAAACCATACTTCAAAACCTCAAGAAGAGACTGACCGTCGCCAAAGGAAAATTGAAGGAAATCCTGCCCGAAATCTTATGGGCATACTGTATGACCTCTAAGTCCAGTACCGGGGCCACTCCATTCTTATTGGTTTACGGTGCCGAAGCTCTAATATCAGTCAAAGTCGTAGAACCAAGTCTCAGGTTTCGATACACAACCAAGGAATCAAATAACGAGGATATGAACACTAGCCTAGATCTATTAGATGAAAGGCGCGAAGCAGCCCTTGTCCGGTTGGCTGCCCAAAAATAGCGGATCAAGAGATATTACAATCGAAGGGCCAACCTACGACACTTCAATATCGGGGACTTATTGTTAAGGAAGGTCACACTAAACACCCGGAACCCAAACGAAGGAAAGCTGGGGCCGAACTGGGAAGGACCTTATCAAATTATTGAGATCACCAGTAAAGGATCATACAAGCTCGGAACAATGAACGGTAAGCAACTACCAAACAACTGGAAGCAATACTACTGTTACGGTACGATCCCATTAATTTCCTTTTATTTATTTACATTACAAACTAACACTTGCAGGCAATTATCAAAGAACGATACAATCTTTAGGCCTGAAAGCACGCGCTGTACTCTTTTTCCCTTGAACCGGTTTTGTGCCAAATAGATTTTCCGGCAAGGTTTTTAACGAGGCAACAGTAAATTATGCTAACTTAGAATTGAAGGCCGATTACAAACCGGTATCAAAAATCATGACAAGAATATTCGAGGCCTCTCTACGCTCAACCTCGAACACTGGGGGGCATCAACCTCGGATAACGACTTTAACAAGGAAGGAAACTCTATGATTGAATGGTCTCGGCTAGACTGATAGGATTTACTGTAAGGGCCAAACAGTCAAATAATCCATGCCTGCATAGACTGCTCGAGCCCTAGCACAAAACTTGTACATATGTGTAACTATTACGCACAAGAATAAAAAGAAGTTCTACCTTGTGGATAAATATCTTGTCCATTAAGAATTTCTCTTTTTTCTTTTTTTCTCTTAAGGAATTTCCTACATCCGATCCCTTAAAGGTATCGAGCCTAAGGTCCACCTTTATCCGAGTTCAAATGATCACTCCCAATCGGGGACTGCCGTCCAAAAACAAACTCGGATGGCTCGGGCTGAGAAAGCCTGAGGGCACAAGACCTATTAGGCAATGCCCGAACCTTAAAGGCTACGGCTATTCCCATTCAGAAACTGTTATCTTAGGCAAGCCCGGATAACTCGACGTAACAAGCCCACTGGGAAACACCCGAACTAAGGCTACGTCCATATTAAAATGGCTCAAAGACGACCGAGACCCGTAACAAAAAATAAGGCCTTCAAAATTTCATAACCGGTTCTAAAGGCTACCTTCGGCAAACTATAATCTAAAAAATCATAAGTACTTTGGGGAAAATATTTTTTGGTCATACTGAACCCCCACGATGCCTTAAACAAAATAATGTCTAAGGCAAGGCCTGTTCGAACCTCCGAACATGACTTAACTGTTTTATGCTAAGGCATTTCGATTTTTGCAAAACATATTGAATAAAGCAAAAGAAAGCGAAATTCTCAAACTGTCGAAGGGAAAAACAAAGCCTTGTATATTATATACAATCTTTACAAAGGCCATTTGGCCCTAACAAAAATACAAAAGTACACAAGTACAAAAAAACAAAAAAGCAATTTTTTTTACAAAAGGCGTCTAAATAGCCTGGTCTTCTCCACCCCCGGGTCCATCGGAGCCCTCAGAGTCTTTTTCTTCTTCTTCTTCTTCTTCTTCGGGGTAGGCCAACTTCTTGGCCTCGGCCTCAAGCCTCTTAGCGGCTTCGATCTCAGCCGATAGATCAAAACCTCGAGCATGAATCTCCTCGAGGGACTCTCTTCACGACTGCCGCTTCTCATAATCAACAATTTCCTTCAAGCTGTCCTAGGCCACCTCGGCATCGGCCTTATATTGGATACCATCTCGTCGGCGTCGGATTTAACCACCGCGGCCGCTGACCTGGCTATTTCTTGTTCCTTGGCCCTAACTTTTTGATCAGAGGTAGACGAACTAAGCCGAGACTGGAGCTCTTCAACCTTTATGGCCTACACCTCGACCTTTTCCTTTGCTGCTCGAAGCTGGACCTCGGCCGAAGTCAGTTGCACCCGAGCAGCCTCTTTTTCTAAGGCCAGACGATCCATCATGCCCCTCCATTCGTCGATCCCGGCCTTGACAACATCCATCTAAGCTCGCAGTTGATCGATCTGATCGATTTTTTATTGGACCTGCAGATTCCGAATGTTAGTCACCGAGCTTAGCTCTTCGTCACTAACCACAAATATTTTTATCTGCTCGACCAAGTCGGCATGCTCCTTTCGAGCCACCTCCAGCTCAGCTCGGAGGCTCTTAACCTCCCCCTCGCATTGCTGACTGAGAAATTTGTACATATCTCTCTTCTCAGTAAGCTCTTTGGCTTCGACCTTGAGGAGACTCAACTCTTCTCGATATCAGAGGAAGGTCTCATGGTGAAGCACCGACGCCTATAGATACAAGGAAAAATATTAAGATCATTAAGTAACCAAAGCTGGAAAATGAAAAGGTTTGGTAACACTTTACCCGATTCAATGTCTGTTGTGCTTCGTTGAGCAAGCATGAAGATTCCACCTCGTTCATCCTTGACTGGTCTTCTTTAGTCACTAGGCACTGGAGGTAACTAGCTACCCCAACAGGCATGGAAAGGACCTGAGTGTCCTTCGGAATAGAGATAGTGATCGACCACTTCCGACCGAGATCGACACTCGGGGAAGGGAATCGGTTGACCAATCTTGGGCTCGAGCTAGATCCACCTGTCCCCAAGGGCGGACTTCTTCTTGGTACTTCCAAATCACCCAAACCGGTGACATCCTCCATGGTAATAGAGTCCACACCATGAAAAAAGCTTTGGAGAGGATCGTTCGCTCCTTGGACCCCCTCATTTGAACGCTCCTTCGCTGCTTGAGCTTCACCGAACATTGAGTCCGTGAACGAAGGCGATCCTGTTATATCGATGACACCGGGTGGAGCAAAACCGACATCTTGAGGGTTCTCAACCCTCACTGATGCGTCGATCTCTTAAGTTTGGGAAGGGTTGGCCTCTATCGTCCCCCCTTCGATTGATGCCCGTTCTTCAGGGACCGATGGCTCCCGGGCCACTAAAATTTCCTCCTCTTCAGACTCGTCCCTGAGTTGGTAGAGGTATTCTGAATCAAGTATTGGAGAGTTGGAGGTTTCTTTTGGCTTGTGGATAAGCCTCTTCTTTGGTTTCTTTTTCTCCGAGCTCGGAGCCCTTTTTCTCTTGTTATCTTCACCCTGTTTCAGAGCAGGGGACTCAATGGGAAAATCATCACTACCGGATGAGGCCTCATTTGGACATCCTTGGGTAAACCTGCAAAGGGAAATAAAACAAGTAAGGACTTAATCATGCAAAGGGGAAACCAAATATCACTTATGAAAGATATCTCACTGTGCGAACGGGCCTCCCATCGGCCCTTTGAAAGCTCGCGCCACTAGCGCTCGGAATAAGGCCTTTGCGATACGATGCCCTCGACCCACTCCTTGAGTCGAGGAACTGCGTTCGGGATCTGAGCAACAGCTGCACCATCACAGAACACTGATAAGAAGGAAGAAAAATGGTGATAAATAAAACCTTGGAAGCAAAATTATATACTTACGTTTCATGTTCCACTTATCAGGGAACAACATGTGCTCGGCCGGGATCAAGTCCGAGGTCCTCACTCGGACAAAATGACCTAGCCAACCTCGATACCTATCTTCATCGATACTCAAGAACGCGGTCTTACTGGCCCGGCGGGCGAGCTTGATCAGTCCTCCCCGGTAGAGTCGGGGACTGTATAAGCACATAAGGTGATCGATCGTGAAAGGGCACCCTTCGATCTTTCTTACAAAGAAACGGAGGAGGATTACGATCCTCCAAAAATAAGGGTGAATTTGACCGAGGGTTACCTCGTATCTTTTGCAGAAATCGACGATTACTGGGTCCAAAGGGCCCAACATGAAGGGATAAGTGTAAACACTTAAGAATTCCTCGACGTGGGTGGGGATAGCTTTGTTAGGTTCGGGAACCACCACATGTTTGTCAGCCCAGTTGCAATCCTTCTTGACTTCGGAGAGAATATCCTCGGTGATCGAGCAAATGTACCTCGAGACCTCCTCACACCGGCCTGGTACGGAGGAGGGCTTTTCGACTTTAAAATCAGTATTTACCAGGCATCCCCCCAGGATGAACATTTTTAGAGGAGGTTCCGGTGCTGGTTTCTCGACAGCAGTGCGTGAAGCGGTCTCTTCGATAGCCGGCCGCGAGGTAGAATGAGTTTATTTTTGGGGAACAGTTTTGAAAGTTTTTGCCATTTATTTATAGAGAGTAAATAAGGAAAAAGAGGAAGTTAAAAGAGTACACTCAGTGGTTTGAGAAAAAGTCGAATGAGAGTTCTTATAAAAAATCTCAAAGTAACCATAATATAAGTACTTGGAAGTATTGAAATTTATTAGGAACGAGGGCAGACGGTTTGAATGTAAAGTTTGGATGAACAAATAAGGGGGTATTTATAGTTTTCTAATGACGATTCACATCTAGGAGTAGCCGACCAGCAACTGAGAAGCGTTTAATGCCATTAAGACTTGACTGACGAGACATTTTGACGTTTTGTCGTTTCTGTCGGGTGATATCGAAGAAAGAATCGGAAGCTCATGTCGTTTCTCGTCGTCTACTCTCCGAAAAATGAGGGGACTATCTGTGCACGGTTGAAATCGAGCTCGCCTACGACATGACAAGTTAGAAATATGACAACCAAATACTGAAGATCGACCCCGAGTCCTACCGAGCTAGAACCCGGGGTCATAACGCCCGCCTTCAAGAATATTGAGTCCGTAATCCCAGAGTCGACCTTCAACAATCAATTTCCTCAACCTCTCAAGGGTTATCTGGCATAGCTACATACTTTACCAAACTCAAATGTTTTTGGGATGAATTGTCCACAATATTTTTGGGTAGACCATGTACTTATGGAGCTATGCATGAGATCATTGAAGCACAGAAGCTTATTCAGTTTCTCTCAGGACTCAATGAAACCTATTCCACTATCAATAGTAACATACTCATGATGAGTCCTGCATCAAATGTAGAGAATGCCTATTCCATCTTAATTAGAGATGAGAAACAAAGAGAGGTTTATTCTTCTTCACAAGCTTTCTCACCTGAATCCACATCCTTCATAGCAAACTCACATTCTACTCCCGCTACTAACCAGTCCACCAATAATATAAGAAATTTCAGTCAAAGGGTGAACTTTTTAGCCCAGAAAGTCCAACTTATCCTGCAAATATTGCAAGAAGCCTGGACATACTGTGGACAAATGCTACAAGCTCCATGGTTTTCCACCAGACTTCAAATTCACCAAGGGAAAAAGGACTGCAGCCTGTGCTTAAGTTGATTCTGCAGACCAGCCTTCATCTACTCCTGATTTTTCTCAACATGAAGATTTTCCACATGGGTTTTCTAAAGAGCAATATGCTCATCTTATGTCATTGTTTCAACAAATGTAGATGAGTTCGTCAGCTCAACAGTCCACTTCTCCAGATCCTCCAGTCTATGCCAATTTTGCAGGTTGGCATAATAACCCTATTAGTAGACTATATGGATATCTTGTGTATCATGCCACTCATGAAAATTTCAGTTCTTGGATATTGGATTCAGGGGCAACTAATCATATGACACCTCACAAACACCTTCTTCATAATATACAACCATTACTCTCTCATTCTCTTGTCACCTTGCTAAATGATTACAAAGTAAAAGTAAATTCATTTGGTTCTCTTTCTTTATCTCCAAACATTACTTTAACTAATATTTTGTTGGTTCCCTCTTTTCATTACAACTTAGTTTCTATACATCAACATCTCACTCAACTCAAATGCTATGCACTTCTTACTGAGATTTTATGTTGGTTACAAGGCCCTTCTCTGAAGAGGCCATTGGAAATTGGTAAGGTTGAGCATGGCTATACATTCTGAGGCTGCCAATCAGTACTGCTGCTGCAGTTGATGTTTCCTCAACCAATGTTTCCCAAAGTGTTTCTATTTCACCATTCCCAAAGTGTTTCTATTTCACCATCTGGTTCACCTTTTAATTTTTCTACTCCTCAACATGTATCTGTTTCTAATGTTTTACCTACTAATTGTACTACTACCTCTGGCATCAAAGAATGGGACATATGCCTTTTGTGAAAATGATTTCAGTTCCTCACTTGTCTAGTAAGGTTTCTTCTAAACAGTCTTTCACTTGTCCAATCTGTCCAATGGCTAGACAACATAGACTTCCCTTTCCTCACAGCTCCACACAACCCACAAAACCCTTTTAGCTTGTCCACATTGACATCTGGGGACCTTACCATACAGTCACCTACAATGGTTTCAGGTATATCCTGACCATTGTAGATGATTATAGTAGAGTCACCTGGACCCAACTCCTCTCATGCAAAGGCAATGCCTTTTCTATTATCAAAGATTTTATTACAATGGTTTCAAATCAATTCCACACTTCAGTTCAAACTATAAGAATTGATAATGCCTTTGAACTGGGATCTGCCCATTCTCATGCTACCTATCTCACATCTCTTGAAATTTCTCACCAAACTTGTCAAATTGAGCTAAATTGAGAGAGATAATTGATCATTTCTACACATGCAATCATGAATTCTGATATTGATTCAATTGTCAACCAAGTACAGTAGAGTTACAAAGAAGAGGAAGAAGAAGACGAGAGAGAGAGAACTTGAGATTAGAATATTCTAGAATATCAATTCTATATCTCACTAACTGATTCTGTTATTCTAACATATTCTTATACACCGACCTTCTCCTCTCTTTTGTCTATTTGCGTATTGCCCCCTTTCACTTACTACTATCTCTTATTTAGTCCCTATTGTTGTAATACTCCCCCTCAAGCTAGTAAGTGGAAGACATCTTCTACTCCTAGCTTGGATAATAGAGACTGATGTTGTGCTGCACTCAAGCCTTTTGTCATCAGGTCTGCTAGTTGTATTTTTTTTAGGTATGTACTGAGTTGCGATTAGTCTATTCTTGAGCTTCTCCCTGACGAAGTGGCAATCTATTTCAATATATTTAGTCCGCTCGTGAAATATAAGATTTGCAGCTACTTGCATAGTTGCCTTGCTATCACAATGTAAGTTGGCTGGTACTTCCACTTTGTTTCCCAATTCCTCCAATAGTCCAACATCCAAATGACTTCTGCCACCATACTCTACTTCTGCCGAGCTTTTACTAATTGTTTGTTGCTTCTTGGACTTCTATGACAACAGAGAATTCCCAAGCTTCACAGCATACCCTGTCATAGATCTTCTTGTGTTGGGACATGCTGCCCAGTCTGAGTCACAGAAGGCTGTGAGTGTTGATTCATGTCCTCTTCTCAGTAGTATCCCCAATCCAGGTACTGATTTGATATATTTTACAACCCTCAGGGTTGTATCTAGGTAAGACTTCTTGGGTTGCTTCATGAATTGGCTCAACACCCGTACTGCAAAACAAATGTCTGGCCTTGTGATTATGAGGTAAATTAGCTTCCCAATAAGTCTTTGATAGGCTCCTACATCTTCAAGTTGAGGATCATCAGTTCTTCTAACATGACTGTCATAATCAAATGTTGTTAGTTTCTGATTCAACTCAATTGGAGTTGCTACTGGTTTGCAACCACTCATGCCTGCATTAGTGATTAACTCTAATGTATATTTTCTCTGATTCAGCAACACTCCTTTCTTTGATCTCATGACTTCATTTCTGAGAAAATATCTTAGTTCCCCTAGGTCTTTCACCTTAAAGGAATTATGCAGAGTGTCCTTTCTTTGTTCAATGAGGGACTGCTTACTTCCAGTTATTAAAAGATCATTAACATAACCAGGACTATCACAATGTCTTCTTCATGCCTCTTGGTAAACAAGGAATGATCATGGGCACTCTGAGTGTATCCAGCTTGTAGGAGTGCATTTGTGAGTTTGATGTTCCATTTCTTTGATGCCTGTTTCAATCCATAAAGGGATTTCAACAATCTACACACCTTGTACTCACACTGTTTGTGAAATCCCTGAGGAAGATCCATGTAAACCTCTTCAAATAAATTACCTTGTAGGAAGGTATTGTTAACATCCATTTGAAACAAGGGCCAATCTTTGGAGGCTGCAACACTAATCACAGTCCTCACAGTGACCATTTTGGCCACTGGAGAGAAAGTTTCATGATAATCTAATCCTTCTTGTTGTATATAACCCTTGGCAACCAACCTTGCCTTGAACTTGTCCACTTCTCCATTGGCCTTATGCTTGATTTTGTAGACCCATTTTGAACCAATGGGATGTTTCCCAGCAGGGAGGTTACTATCTCCCATGTATTATTTTCCTATAGAGCTTGAATCTCTTATTCCATTACAGTAACCCAATGCTGATCCTTAACAACATCCTTGAAGGATTTTGTTTCAGTCTGGGCTGAGAATACTCCCAGGTAGGACTGATATGCTGGTGACAGATGATGATATGCAAGGTGGGAAGATAATGGATGTTTGCAGCTACTTGATGGTCTGGTATGGATTATATAATCCTTGTGCCAAGCAGGAGGGGCTGAATTTCTTTGAGGTCTAGCAGATCTTGCAGGTTGAGCTAGTTGTGTCTCTGTGGCAGCAGAAGGTTCAGTTGGTTGAGACTCTGGTTCAGCTGGTTGAGTCTCTGGTTCAGCTGGGACATTTGTAGGTGAGACTGCAGGAATTGTTGGCTCAAGCACTTCACCAACAACTTCTATTTCCCCTTCAAACTGATGAACTTCTGGTTCAACATCACAAGGAGAGGGGCTCGGAGAAATTTTAAGGCTCTTGCCATTTCCAAAATGTGCATGTGCTTTCTTTTCGTTATGCCATTTTGTTGTGGAGTGTAAGCACAACTACTTTGATGTATAATACCAAGTGAAGCTAGCAGTTCATTGCACTTAGAATTGAAAAATTCTGAACTATTATCAGATCTCAAAACCTTCACAGTAGCAGCAAATTGATTCTTTATTATGGAAAGAAAATTCTACAACACAACTATCACTTCACATTTGGAATGTATCAGACAAACCCAAGTGTACCTACTAAAATCATCCACAATAGTGACAAAGTACTGCTTCCTATCATATGTGGGCACCTTATGGGGTCCCCATACATCCAGATGAATTAACTGGAAAATAGATGTTGATTTAGTAGTACTTATAGGAAATTATAATCTACATTGCTTTGCCAAGGGACATACATCACAATCACTAATTTCATTACTGCTAACTTTTTCTTTATAGTTGGAATGTGCTGAACAGTCCTTACAGCTGCATGTCCCAACCTCAGATGCCAAAGAGTATATTCTGTTCCCTTTTTCTTAACCACACCAGCTAACATTGACATTGCTGCCTGCTTATTCAGCAAGTACAAACCTTCTGATTCTTTACCAATCCCAGTACCTTCCCACCTTCCCACTGAAGAGTTCCTAAAACAGACAGAAATCAGGGTAGAAATTGACCCAACATCTGAGATCCTTAGTAAGCTTTGACACTGGTAGTAGATTGAACTTAAAATCAGGTACATGTAACACATTCTTTACCCACTGATATGCTAAAATTTCTGCATTTCCAGTATGTGCTATCTTTGCTCTTATTCCAGTTGGTAACTGCACTCCATTATTACTCTGACCTTCCATACTCTTAACATTACTTAGGACATCTTTATTGTGAGTAATGTGATGCGTAGTAATGTGATGCGTAGCACCTGAATCTATTATCCAATCTATCATTGAAGCACTGAAAAATAAGGAAATTATACCTGCCATGTTGGATGAGAATTGTCCAGCTGGTGGTTTGTTTAGTAGTCCTACTAGTGGATTGTATTGGTCCTTTGTCAGCACATGTCCTTAAAATTGATTCACAGTTGATCCCAGCTCTTCAATGCTTCTATAAGAACTGATAATGCCTTTGAACTGGGATCTGCCAATTCTCATGCTACCTATCTCACATTCCTTGGAATTTCTCATCAAACTTCTTGCCCTCACACTCGAAAACAGAATGGCATAGTAGAAAGGAAACACAAGCACCTATTAGAAACTGCTAGAGCTCTTCTATTTCAATCTAAGTTGCCTACCAAGTATAGGGGGAGTGTGTTCTTACTGCAACCTATCTAGTAAACAAATTTCCATCCACAGTTCTCTCTAACAAAACTCCCTATGAAGTCTTACTTGGTCATCCTCCTACTTATAGCCATCTCAAATCTTTTGGTTGTTTAGCCAATGCTACTGTTCCTCCTCCTTCTAGAGACAAGTTTAAATCCAGAGTCATCCCCTCTGTATTTCTAGGTTATTCTTTTGGCAAGAAAGCTTACAAATTGTTACACCTGGGAAACAAATCTGTCTTCTACTCTAGGGATGTGACTTTTGTTGAACACATCTTTCCCTCCACCTCTTCTCCTTCTGGTTTCTTCCCTTCTTCAAACACTCCCTTTTCTGATCATATTTCTTCCACTCTTGTACCTACTCCTTCCTCTTCTATTCCTTCTGATTCACCTTTCAATCTTGCTTCTTCAATATTAGCTCATTCTCCTGCTTTTGCTTCTCCTTCTCTTCCTGATTCACTTTTCATTCCTGTTCCTTCACCTCCTCCCTTGAGGAGATCTTCTAGACCTACTGTCACTCCTACTCACCTTAGGGACTATATTTGTTCTGCTGTCCCGCCTGCTCACTCATCTATTTCTTCTTCCTTCTCATCTTCACCTACATCCTTGTCTGAACCTGCCTTTTATCATCAGGCTGTTTCTAATCCTGCTTGGCAGGAAGTCATGATAAAAGAATTTCAGGCATTAGAGGCCAATCAGACTTGGGACATAGTCCCTTTACCTTCTGGTAAAAAGGTCATTCCTTGCAAATGGGTATATAAAATCAAGCAACACTCAGATGGTAGCATTGAAAGGTATAAAGCTAGGTTGGTCATAAGGGGGGACACTCAACAGGCTGGCATTGACTACTTTGAGACCTTTTCTCCTGTAGTCAAGTTCACTACTATTAAGTGTTTGCTTGCTTTGGCTGCCAAGCATTCTTGGAATATCTATAAACTTGATGTCAACAATGCATTTTTGCATGGGGATCTCTCTGAAGAGGTATATATGAAGATTCCTCTTGGTCTTACAGTCTCTCCCTTATCTTCTAATCCTCCACTTGTGTGTAAGCTGAAGAAGTCATTGTATGGCCTTAAATATGCATCCAGGCAATGGTTTGCCAAGTTATCTCTTGCTCTTATCTCTAGGGGTTACTCATCCAGCCTCAATGACTATTCCTTATTCACCAAATTCTCTGGCACTTCCACTGTCCTTATTGCTGTATAAGTGGATGACATTTTATTGGCTGGGAATGATGATTCTGAGATGACTTCTCTCAAAGCATTTTTGGATCAACAATTCAAGATCAAGGATTTGGGGACTGTGTATTATTTCCTAGGTCTTAAAGTGTCTCACCTGCCTCATGGTCTACTTGTCAATCAACACAAATACCTTAAAGAGCTTCTATCAGAATTTCATTGTTCTTCTGCTTCACCTGTGATGACACCCTTTGAATTGTCTATTAAGCTCACCTCCACTTCTGGGGATGTTTTGGTTGATCCTTCTCCATACAGAAGGCTCATAGGCAAGCTAATTATTTTGCAGTATACTAGGCCTGACATATCCTTCTCAGTTCAGCACCTCAGTCAGTTCCTTAATGCTCCCAGAACTGCTCACATGCATGCTGCTCTTCATGTCCTTAGATACTTGGTCAAAGACCCTGCCAGAGGCATTCTTTTTAACAGAAATAAGAATTTCTCACTTCAGGCATTCTCAGATTCTGTTTGGGCAGGCTGCCCATCTTCTAGAAAATCTATTAGTGGCTACTTTTTCCCTCTTGGGGGCATCCCTATTTGTTGGAAATCTAAGAAATAACCCACAGTCTCATTGTCATCTGCAGAGGCTGAGTACAGGGCTTTTGCGGAAGACTATGGCTGAAGCTTGGCTAGTGAGACTTTTTGTCTGACTTGGGTCTTACCATTTCTGTTCCTATTCCTCTTCATTATGATAATAAATCTGATACCAGCATTGCCAAGAACCCTGTATCTCATGAGAGGACCAAGCATATTAAGCTTGATTGTCATTTTGTTAGGGAAAAACTTTTTTGTGGCCTCATTTCTTTGCACTATATTCCTACTCAATCTCAACTTACTGACATTTTCACTAAATCACTCACTAGTATTCAACATCAACATCTTCTCTGCAAGCTGGGTGTTTTGTCACCCTCCAGCTTGGGGGGGGGGAGGGTGTTGGAGTAGATGGACCAAATATCTCAGGCCCAATAGAAACAGCTTCAGGCCCACCCGGCTGATACAAAAACACATGCCTTGTAAACTTATTGTATAGATAGCCATTTTTTATTACATAGCCATTACTTAATATTTGCTAAGTATAAATAGATAATTGTAACGACCCGACCGGTCGTTTTGAGTATAATAATCCCATTCCCCTATTTTTTGCTTAATTTATGCTTTATAGATGTTTTATGACTTACCGGATTAGTGGGTTCGGGGCCGGAAGGAATTCAGAGTGAAATGAGACACTTAGTCTCATAATTAAAAATTTAAGTGAGAAAAGTGAACCGGATATGGACCTATATGTAAACGACCTCAGATTTGAATTTTGATGATTCCAATAGCTCTGTATAGTGATTTTGGGCTTTGGAACGTGTCCGGAATATTATTTGGAGGTCCGTAGTGGAATTAGGCTTGAAATGCCGAAAGTTGAATTTTGAGAAGTTTGACCGAGGGGTTGACTTTTTGAATCCGATTCTGGAAATTGGAATAGCTCCGTTATGTCGTTTATGACTTGTGTGCAAAATTTGAGGCCAATCAGACATGAATTGATAGGTTCCGGAGTCGTTTGTAGAAACTAGAAATTTCAAAGTTCATTAGGCTTGAATTGGGGTGTAATTCATGGTTTTAGCATTGTTTGAGGTGATTTGAGGGTTCGACTAAGTCCGTATGATGTTTTAGGACTTGTTGGTATATTTGGTTGAGGTCCCGAGGGGCTCGGGTGAGTTTTGGATGGTTAACGAATCATTTTTGGCCTTGGTGAGATTGCTGATATCTCCTGTTGCGTTTTTCTGATTTTCTCTTTCGCATTCGCGAGTGGGCCCTCGCGTTCGTGAAGAGTGTTTTCTGAGTGTGAGGTTTTGTTCTTCGCATCCGCGAAGGGGAGGACGCGAATGCGAAGGTATGTATGTATGTGCATTGCGAACGCGTGAGAGGTGTCGCGTTCGCGAAAAGGAGTGAGGCTATTGGGGACCCCCGGGTCCTTGTTCTATGCGTTTGTAAGGTGACGGTCGCATTCGCAAAAAGGAGTGAGGCAATTGGGGACCCCAGGGTCCTTGTTCTATGTGTTCACGAGGTGGCGGTCGCGTTCGCGTTCGCGAAGGTCAGAGCTGGTAAAGCTTCGCGTTCGCGAAGCCGTGGTCGCGTTCGCGAAGGGTAAGATTTGCAAAGCTTCGCGTTCGCGAAGCCACAGTCGCATTCGCGAAGGGTTAAATTTGTGGGCAGTAGAGTTGTGCTTCGCGAACGCGAGGGACCTGTCGCGTTCGCAAAGAAGAGAGGTCTGGACAGAGAGTTTAAGTTCTGAAAATGGGACTTCGTCCCATTTTCAGTTTTTGACGAATTTGAGCTCGGGAAGAGGCGGTTTTCGGGAGTTTTTTAAGGAAAACAATGGGGTAGGTATTCTTAACTCAATATTTGTTAAATTACCCGAATCCATGGTTGTTTTTATCATTTAAATTGGTGAATTATGTTGGAAAAGTTTGAAAACCCTCTTAGTTTAAATTGAAGATTTGAGAGTCGAGTTGGGGTCGGATTTTGATAAAATTGGTATGGTTAGATTCGTGGTTGAATGGGCTTTCGGATTTTTTTAACTTTTGTCGAGTTCCGAAATATGGGCCCCACAGGTGATTTTTTTAAGCTAAAATTAGGATTTTTATGGGAAATTAGCATTTTCTTATGGAGTTAATTTCAATAAATTTTATTGACTGAAACGAATTATTTGTGACTAGATTCGAGGCATTCAGAGGCCGATTTGCGAGGCAAAGGCTTAGCAGGGTAAAGAATTTCAAGCTCTGAGGCAAGTAACAGTTTTAAATCTGGTCCTGAGGTTATGAAACCCCGGAAATTTTTGTCATATGATTATTTTGGAGGTGACGCACATGCTAGGTGATGGGTGTGTGGGCGTGCACCGAGGGAATTGTGACTTGGTCCGTCCCGTGAAACTGTAAAGTTGAATAATTTGTTGTTAGCTATATGCTCTCTATGTGTTGAAGAAATTTGACTACAAATCATGTTAGAAATCATGGTTAGGCTATGTGATAGTACTGTTGGGACCTACAGAGGGCACGTACTTATTGAATTAATTGCTAATTATTATATTGTGCTCAGTCATGAATTTACTTGCGTATCATACCTCAATCTTTCTTGATATTTGTCGATGCATTGTGTTATCTTTGTTTGGGCTGATCTTTGTGATTTCTGAGAGCCCGAGAGACTAGAAAGGTTGAGGACTGAGTAAGGCCGAGGGCCTGTCGGTGAGTTAAGGATATTATGGCACGTGAGTTGTCCGTGCAGGATATTATAGCACGTGAGTTATCCGTACATCACGTGAGTTGTCCGTGCAGATTATGACGCTTGGGTTGTAGGAGCCCCTCCGGAGTCTGTATACCCTCAGTGAGCGCGAGTACCTATTGAGTGTGAGTGCTGAGGGCTGAGAGCCGAGTGATGAGTTGAGTGACTGTTGCCTGGGAGGCTGTACTTGCTTTGTATTTGTTATTGCACTTGATTGCTATCTGTCATTGTACTGAAATTTTTGAAAGATTTTATATCCGGACTACATGAAATTGAACTGTATAAAAATTGATTTGACTTAAACTACCGGAATTGAAAGCATGTCTATTCTTTGCTGGAATTACTAAAAGTGAACTGTAACTGTGTAGCTCGTCATTATCTTCAGTTCCTTAGTTATTATTGTTACTTGCTGAGTTGGTTGTACTCATACTACAACCCTGCACTTCGTGTGCAGATCCAGGTATTCCCGGACATAGCGGGTGTTGATCATTTTGCACAGTTGATTTTCAGGAGATTCAGACGTAGCTACCGTGTTTTGCAGACCTTGTTTCTCTTTCCCTATCTCCTTGTTTACTGTATTTTGGTCTTAGACTATTATAGACCTTATGTTCCAGATTTGTACCCATATTAGATGCTCATGTACTCAGTGAAACCAGGTTTTGGGGAGTATTCGTGTCAATATTTATGAGATTTTGTATTGTATTAAATTATTGTATTTTCAAACTTAAGAGAAATTGTGGTTTATCGAGATTTTTGGCTAGCCTAGTATCGAGATAGGCGCCATCACGACAGGTTGGGATTTTCGGTCGTGACAAGCTGGTATCAGAGCCTAGGTTACATAGGTCTTACGAGTCATGAGCAGGTTTAGTAGAGTCTTGCGGATCGGTACGGAGACATCTGTACTTATCTTCGAGGGGCTGCGGAACCTTTGGGAAAATTTCACTTTCTTGTATTCTATCGTGCAAATTTGTTGATTCTGGAAACTAAATTTCTGCTATTCTATTCTCTCACAGATGGTGAGGACACGTACTACCCGATTAGACGGTCAGCCACCAGTGCCACCAGTTAGGGCCTCGAGAGGTCGAGGCCGGGGCCGAGGTAGAGGTCGAGGTGTAGCTTGTACCACAGTTGGACCAGCACATGTAGTACCACTAGTTGCTCCAGCTCAGGAGTAGATTCCGGATATAGCTGAGCCGACAGGATCAGCTTAGGCACCAGCTGTGCCCATTGAGATTCTAGGCCTTTAGGAGACTTTGGCCAAGATATTGGCAGCTTGCACTGGTCTTGCTCAGGTAGTTTCGGCTCAGGCCGCACCTACCGCTTCTCAGGCTGGGGGAGGTACTCATACCCCCGTTGCCCGTACTCCAGACTAGGTAGTACAGGGACTTCAGATACCGGGGGCACTACCAGCTCAGCCGGTTGCAGCTGCTCAGGCCCCGGTAGTTCCTATTATGGCAGATGATGAGCAGAGGAGACTTGAGAGATTTGAGAGGCTTCGACCTCCACCATTTAGCGGTACTGAGTCAGAGGATGCCCAGGGTTTTCTGGATAAGTGTCAGTGGATGCTTCGGACAACGGGTATTCTAGAGACCACTGGGGTCTCATTCACTACTTTTTAGTTTTCTTAGGCTGCCTTCATATGGTGAGAGTCTTACGAGAGGTGTAGGCCGGTCGGTAAAGCACCCCTTACCCGGCAGAAGTTCTCCGGTCTATTCCTGGAGAAGTTCGTGCCTCAGTCCTGCAGAGAGGAGCTCTGTAGGCTGTTTGAGCAGCTTTGTCAGGGTAATATGTCCGTGACACAATATGAGATGAGATTTTCAGAATTTGCCCATCATGCTATCTGGTTGATTCCCATAGACAGGGAAAGGATCAGGAGATTCATAGATGGCCTCACTTTTCAGCTCCAATTACTCATGACTAGAGAGAGAGTGTCCAATGCTACTTTCGATGAGGTTTTCGACATTGCTCGTTAGATTGAGATGGTTCGTAGCCAGGAGCAGGTTGAGAAGGAGGCTAAGAGGCCTCGTGGTTCCGGTGATTTCAACGGTGCTCCTTCAGGGGGTCAGTTTTACCGCGGTAGGGGCCGTTCTTACAGACACGCTCAGGCGGGTCGTCCAGCTCATCGTGGTGTATCAGCTAGCCACGGTTCTTACAGTGCTTACTCAGGCCAGTCTCCATTCAGTGCACTTCCAGTGCAGAGTTCTCACTGCCTCGTCTGCTCAGGCTTCTACAGGTAATTCTTCGAGTTATTAGGAGCAGCAGTTCCATCAGAGGAGGGGTTGTTTCGAGTGCAGAGAATTGGGTCATTTCAAGAGAGATTGTCCTAGGCCATTGAGTGGGGTTCCACAATAGAGTTCTCGATGAACGGCACCAGCTCCAGCAGTTATATCACCCGCCCAGCCAGCTCGGGGTGGGGCTCAGGCTGCTAGGGGTCGCCCAAGAGGGGGAGTCCGATCAGGTGGTGGGCATGCTCGATTCTATGCTTTTCCTGCCAGGCCAGATGCTGTTGCCTTCAGATGCAGTGATCACATGTATTGTTTCAGTGTGCCACAGGGAGGCTTTTATATTATTTGACCCTGGTTCCACTTATTCATATATATCATCGTATTTTGCTCATTATCTGGATATGGCCTGTAAGTCCTTAGTTTTACCTGTTTGTGTATCTACACCGGTGGGCGATATTATTACTGTGGACCGTGTGTATCGGTCGTGTGTGGTGACTATTAGGAAATTGGAGACTAAACTATTTACTTGGTATGGTTGATTTCGATGTAATCCTGGGTATGGATTGGTTGTCTCCATGTTATGCTATTCTAGACTGTCACACAAAAATAGTGACATTGACGATGCCAGGGTTGCCAAAGGTTGAATGGAGAGGTTCTCTAGATTTTGTTCCTAGCAGGGTAATTTCTTATTTGAAGGCCCAACATATGGTTGAAAAGGGATGTCTGTCATATTTGGCTTTTGTGAGAGATGTTGATATTGATACTCCTATTATTGATTCA
The DNA here is from genome assembly GCF_000715075.1 of Nicotiana tabacum. Taxonomy (NCBI): domain Eukaryota; kingdom Viridiplantae; phylum Streptophyta; class Magnoliopsida; order Solanales; family Solanaceae; genus Nicotiana; species Nicotiana tabacum. The sequence continues at coordinate 72,271,797 of NC_134103.1, forward strand.
TTACCGGTCATGCGAGATTTTTCGGATGTATTTCCTGCAGACATGCCGGATATACCACCCGACAGGGATATTGATTTCGGTATTGACTTGGTACAGGGAACTCAGCCTATTTCTATTCCTCCGTATCATATGGCACCAGCCGAGTTAAAAGAATTAAAAGAGCAACTTCAGGAACTCTTTGAAAAGGGGTTTATTAGGCCTAGTGAGTCACCTTGGGGTGCACCGGTTCTGTTTGTGAAAAAGAAAGATGGTACTATGCGGATGTGCATTGACTATAGGCAGTTGAACAAAGTGACGATCAAGAATAAATATCCTTTGCCGTATATTGATGACTTATTTGACCAGCTTCAGGGAGCGATGGTGTTCTCAAAAATTGATTTGAGATCTAGGTATCACCAGTTAAAAATTCGGGATTCAGATATTCTGAAGACGACATTCAGAACTCGGTATGACCACTATGAATTTCTTGTGATGTCTTCTGGGCTAACCAATGCCCCAACAACATTTATACATTTGATGAATAGTGTATTTTAGCCATATCTTGATTTATTTGTTGTAGTATTTATTGATGATATTCTGGTGTACTCATGTAGTCATGGGGAGCATACACAACACTTAGATATTGTATTACAGAGGCAGAGAGATGAGAAACTTTATGCCAAATTCTCTAAGTGTGAGTTCTGCCTTAGTTCGGTGGCATTCTTGGGACATATAGTGTCCAATGAAGGAATTAAGGTGGATCAGAAGAAAATATAGGCAGTTCAGAATTGGCCCAGACCATCCTCAGTTACTGAGATTCGGAGTTTTCTCGGCTTGGCCGGTTATTATCGTCGTTTCGTGGAGGGTTTCTCGTCTATTGCATCACCTATGACTAAATTGACCCTGAAAGGTGCTCCGTTCAGGTGGTCGGATGAATATGAAGAGAGCTTTCAGAAGCTCAAGACAACTTTAACTACAGCCCCAGTATTGGTGTTGCTTACAGGTTCAGAGTCTCATACTGTGTATTGTGACGCGTCGCGTATTGGTCTCGGCGCAATGCTGATGCTAGACGGTAGGGTGATTGCCTATGCGTCCAGACAGTTAAAGGTACATGAGAAGAATTATCCAGTCCACGATCTTGAGTTAGCAACTATTATTCATGCCTTGAAAATTTTGCGGCATTACTTGTATGGTGTCCAGTGTGAGGTATATACCGATCATCGGAGCCTACAACATTTGTTTAAACTGAAGGATCTTAACTTGCGGCAGTGAAGGTGGTTGGAGTTGCTTAAGGATTATGATATCACCATTCTCTATCATCCCGAAAAGGCCAATGTGGTGGCCGATGCCTTGAGTCATAAGGCGTAGAGTTTGGGCAGCTTAGCATACTTACCGGTAGCAGAGAGGCCTTTAGCCTTGGATGTTCAGGCCTTGGCTTATTAGTTTGTTAGATTGCATGTTTCCGAGCCGAATCGAGTTTTGGCCTGTGTGGTTTCTCGGTCTTCTTTATATGATCGCATCAGATAGCGCCAGTATGATGATCCATATCTGCTTGTCCTTAAGGACACGGTTCAGCACGGTGATGCCAAGGAAGTCACTATTGGAGACGACGGTGTATTACGGATGCAGGGCATGCTATGTGTGCCTAATGTAGATGGTTTGTGTGAGCTGATTCTCCAGGAAGCTCACAGTTCGCGGTACTCTATTCATCCATGCGCCGCGAAGATGTATCAGGATTTGAGACAACACTGTTGGTGGAGGAGGATGAAGAAAGATATAGCTGGGTTGTATATCGCTATTTAAATTGTCAACAGGTAAAGTATGAGCATCAGAGACCGGGCGGATTACTACAGAGACTTGAAATTTCGGAGTGGAAGTGGGAGCGTATTACCATGGATTTCGTAGTTGGACTCCCATGGACTTTGAGAAATTTTAATGTTGTTTGGGTGATAGTAGATCGGTTGACCAAATCTGCGCATTTTATTCCAGTCGGTACTAATTATTCTTCAGAGCGGTTGGCTGGGATTTATATTCGCGAGATTGTTCGCCTACATGGTGTGCCGGTGTCTATTATTTCAGATTGGGGTACGCAGTTTGCCTCAAAGTTTTGGAGGGCAGTGCAACAAGAATTGGGCACACAGGTTTAGTTGAGTACAACATTTCACCCTCAGACGGACGGACAGTCCGAGCGCACTATTCAGATATTGGAGGATATGCTACGCGCTTGTGTCATTGATTTTGGGGGTTCTTGGGATCAATTTCTGCCACTCGCGGAGTTTGCTTACAATAATAGCTACCAGTCAAGCATTCAGATGGCTCCATATGAAGTTTTATATGGGAGATGGTGCCAATATCCGGTGGGTTGGTTTGAGCTGGGTGAGGTTAGGCTATTGGGTACTGACTTGGTTGAGGATGCTTTAGAGAAGGTCAAAGTGATTCTGGAACGGCTTCGCACGGCACAGTCTAGGTAGAAGTGTTATGCCGACAGGAAGGTTTGTGATGTTGTTCACATGGTGGGGGAGAAGGTTATGCTCAAGATTTCACCCATGAAGGGTGTGTTGAGGTTCGGAAAGAAGGGCAAGTTGAACCCTCGGTATATTGGGCCTTTCGAGATACTTAAGAAAATTGGAGAGGTGGCTTATGAACTTGCTTTGCCACCTAGTTTATCAGGTGTTCATCCAGTGTTCCATGTATTCATGCTCCGAAAGTATGTCGGGGATTCGTCTCATATTATGGATTTCAGTATAGTACAACTGGACGGTAATTTGACTTATGACGTGGAACCGGTGGCTATTTTAGACCGGCAGGTTAGAAAGATGAGGTCAAAGAGCATAACATCAGTGAAGGTGCAGTGGAGAGGCCAGCCAGCCGGAGAAGCTACTTGGGAGATTGAGCAGGAGAAGCGGAGAAAATATCTACACTTATTTGAGACTCCAGGTATTGTTCTGAACCCGTTTGAGGACGAACGTTTGTTTAAGAGGAGAAGAATGTAACGACCCAGACGGTCATTTTGAGTATTATAATCCCGTTCTTCCATTTACTACTCAATTAATGCTTTGTAGTTATTTTATGACTTACCGGGTTAGTGGGTTCGGGTCCGGAAGGAATTCGGAGTGAAATGAGACACTTAGTCTCATAATTAAAAATTTAAGTGAGAAAAGTGGACCATATATGGACCTATGTGTAAACGACTTCGGATTTGAATTTTGATAATTTCAATAGCTCTGTATGGTGATTTTGGGCTTCGGAGCGTACCCGGAATATTATTTGGAGGTCCGTAGAGGAATTAGGCTTGAAATGCCGAAAGTTGAATTTTTGGGAAGTTTGACCGGGGGGTTGACTTTTTGATATCGGGGTCGAAATCCGATTCTAAAAATTTGAATACCTCTGTTATGTCATTTATGACTTGTGTGCAAAATATGAGGTCAATCGGACGTGAATTGATAGGTTTCGGAGTCGTTTGTAGAAGCTACAAATTTCAAAGTTTATTAGGCTTGAATTGGGGTGTAATTCATGGTTTTAGCGTTGTTTGAGGTGATTTGAGGGTTCGACAAAGTTCGTATGATGTTTTAGGACTTGTTGGTATATTTGGTTGAGGTCCGGAGGGGATCGTGTGAGTTTTGGATGGTTAACGGATCATTTTTGGCCTTGGTGAGATTGCTGATATCTGCTAGTGCATTTTTCTTAGTTTCTCTTTCGCGTTCGCGAGTGGGCCCTCGCGTTCGCGAAGAGTGTTTTCTGAGTGTGAGGTTTTTTTCTTCGCGTACGCGAAAGGGAGAACGCAAACATGAAGGTATGTCTGTGTGTGCATCGCGAACGCGTGAGAGGTGTCGCATTCGCGAAGAGGAGTGAGGCTATTGGGGACCCCCGGGTCCTTGTTCTACGCATTCACGAGGTGGCGGTCGCATTCGCGAAGGTCTGAGCTGGTAAAGCTTCGCATTCGCGAAGCCATGGTCGCGTTTGCGAAGGGTAAGATTTGTAAAGCTTCGCGTTCGCGAAGCCACGGTCACGTTCGCGAAAGGTTAAATTTGTGGGCAGTCGAGTTGTGCTTCGCGAACGCGAGGGACCTGTCACGTTCGCGAAGAAGAGAGGTCTGGACAGAGAGTTTAAGTTCTGAAAATAGGACTTCGTCCCATTTTCAGTTTTTGACGGATTTGAGCTCGGGAAGAGGCAATTTTCGGGAGTTTTTTAAGGAAAACAACGGGGTAAGTGTTCTTAACTCAATATTGGTTAAATTACCCGAATCCATGGTTGTTTTTATCATTTAAATTGGTGAATTAAGTTGGAAAAGTTTGAAAACCCTCTTAGTTTAAATTGAGGATTTGAGGGTCGAGTTGGGGTCGGATTTTGATAAAATTGGTATGGTTAGACTCGTGGTTGAATGGACTTTCGGATTTTTTAACTTTTATGAAGTTCCGAGATGTGGGCCCCACAGACAAATTTTGAGCTAAAATTCAAATTTTTATGGAAAATTAGCATTTTCTTATGGAGTTAATTCCAATATATTTTATTGACTGAAACGAATTATTTGTGACTAGATTCAAAGAATTCAGAGGCCGATTTGCGAGGCAAAGGCATAGCAAAGTAAAGAATTTCACGTTCTGAGGTAAGTAACAGATTTAAATCTGGTCCTCAGGGTATGAAACTCCGGAATTTTGTGTCATGTGATTATTTTAGAGGTGACGCACATGCTAGGTGAAGGGCGTGTGGGCGTGCACCGAGAAAATTGTGACTTGGTCCGTCCCGTGAAACTGTAAAGTTGAATAATGTTTTGTTAGCTATATGCTCTCTATGTGTTAAAGAAATTTGACTACAAATCATGTTAGAAATCATGCTTAGGCTATGTGATAGTACTGTTGGGACCCACAGAGGGCACATACTTATTGAATTAATTGCTAATTTCTATCTTGTGCTCAGTCATGATTTTACTTGCGTATCATACCTTAGTCTTGTCGATGCATTATGTTATCTTTGTTTGGGCTGATCTTTGTGATTTCTGAGAGCCCGAGAGACTAGAAAGGTTGAGGACTAAGTAAGGACGATGGCCTGTCGGTGAGGTAAGGATATTATGGAATGTGAGTTATCCGTGCAGGATATTATAGCACGTGAGTTGTCCGTACTGCACGTGAGTTGTCCGTGCAGATTATGGCGCTTGGGCTGTAAGAGCCCCTCCGGAGTCTGTACATCCTCAGTGAGCGCGGGTACCCATTGAGTGTGAGTGCTGAGGGCTGAGAGCCGAGTGATGAGTTGAATGACTATTGCCTGAGAGGCTGTACTTGCTTTGCATTTGTTATTGCACTTGATTGCTATTTGTCATTATTGTGAAATTTCTAAAAGATTTTATATCCGGATTACATGAAATTGAACTGTATAAAAATTAATTTGACTTAAACTACCTGAATTAAAAGCATGTCTATTCTTTGCTGGAATTACTGAAAGTGAACTGTAACTGTGTAGCTCGTCATTATCTTCAATTCCTTAGTTATTATTGTTACTTGCTGAGTTGGTTGTACTCATACTACAACCCTGCACTTCGTGTACAGATCCAGGTGTTCCCGAACATAGCGAGTGTTGATCATTTTGCGCAGTTGATTTTCAGGAGATTCAGAAGTAGCTTCCATGTTTCGCAGACCTTGTCTCTCTTTCCTTATCTCCTTGTTTACTGTATTTTGGTCTTAGACTATTATAAACCTTATTTTCCAGATTTGTATCAATATTAGATGCTCATGTACTCAGTGACACCATATTTTGGGGAGTGTTCGTGTCAATATTTATGGAATTTTGTATTGTATTAAATTATTATATTTTTAAACTTAAGAAAAATTATGGTTTATCGAGATTATTGGCTTGCCTAGTATCGAGATAGGCGCCATCACGACATGTTGAGATTTTGGGTCGTGACAATAATGATAGGCTAATTTGTGCAGTGGATTATTACTTTTCTTAATACATCGATATTTTTCATTTTTTGGCTTCTTCTCTCGTTTACATCGTCTAGGGTTTTCCACATAATGGAAACTAAAATTCTCTTCGATTACTCTCAAATTCACAGACTTTGCCAAACACATGTTTTTTACACATGCAATTGTAATAGTTGATAATTCACAAACTGCTCTGTATACGGTCAAAATAGATTTTGGCCTTCCTACGTTCGATCGAGTTCGAGTGTTAAAAATCCGGAATGAGATTTTGGGAGTGAGCTCTGAGGTCGGTACTAACGAACCTCGAGCCCGAAGGACACTCGAGGAGGCGGCTCGATAATCCTATCGAGCCTGTGACTGAATCGATCCGCAAGGCACTGATTCGAGGTCAGAAATACGCGACGTCCATCTCGATGGTCGAACTCGATCCGAGACCGAAGGGCCCGACCCAGTAACGAGTTCGAGCTAGTATCGAGCTCACAGACAAGAGCCTTTGCAACCGCACCAAGAGAGAGAATCTTGGCGGGAATCAAAGAAGAGACAAGTCATCATGAGCCTTCCACTATATGTTTTATTTTATTTTTTTTTGTAATAACCCTCTTCTATAAAAGGGGGAATCCTTGTAAGCCAAAGCAAAAAAAAAAAGAAGAAAAGGAAGATCACTTCTTATATTGATAGTTATCCCCTTATGTTTGTTTTACTTATTCATTCCTTTTTGCTTATTATTTTCATTCTCACAGCCAACAATACACATATTTTCATTTTTTTACGCGATTTATATCGAATTGTATCGCATATCCTTAGAACCATACACAAATCTAACGTTATCCGATTTTTCCGGTAAACATGTTCTTTAGGGATAGTCTCAAGCTAACTATGTCACGCATACTCTCCAAAATAATTGTCGTACCCGTGTCGGATCCTCTAAAAATCCGACACACACCATTAGCATTTTTGAAAAGTCCGAGCAATATAGGTCTCAAGCCAAGATTAGCTAAGAAATTGTCAGACTTAAACCTTTATCCTAGCTAGATTAATAGATTAGGAACAAAGGAGATTCTGGAAAAATTTATGCTGTTTGTCAGTTTTACTCCTTCCCTGGGAAATTATTTCCAGTGATTGAGTCCCTTTATTTTTGTTTATTTGTATAGCTGTTATTTTTTCCAAGTGACAACAAGAAAATTTTTATTACCAACAAAATTAGTTGCGACAGTTAAAAAGATGCCATGAAACTCTCAAAATCTATAAAAGTAGTGATAATTATCGAGTTTTCCAAATTCTCTTGTTCTCGTTTAAGATTATGTATAATAATTACTACATAAGAGTTAATTTTAGTTTTGGACCAAAAGTAGTCTGCTTTTACAAAATGGTAAGACTAATTTTGTCTATAATTAGTACTATATATATAAAATCTGCCCCAAGACTTAAGAGAAAAGACCAAAATAGTCCATTAATTATAAGGACAAGTTTTAACTTAGTCCATTAATCCTTATAGTTATGGTATGTGAAATTAATATTCCTACCATTTGCTTCTAGATCAATTTGCGTCTGTATAATTTGGATGGACAGAGGAGGGATCTGATGATCAATTTACAGATGAATGATCACAGCAATTAATTAAAAATTAAGTCTCAATATTACACACACTGTACACACTAGTAGTTTAATAAATAATACTACTACTTTTTTCATAAAATCCAAGATCTACAACTAGAGTTCATATGTCCTCTTTATGAAATCCATGATCTAATTCCGATGCTTTAATTTAAGTAGATGATGTACTAAAAAAAGACTTGTTGCTAGATTTTGTTGCTTTGTTAAAAAGCTGCAATTTACATAATATTATCATATTCAGAGTCATCTAAATCTGAATAATTACATGTGACATTTCAATCAATTTATTGGTTTATTGTAAAAAGAAAAGAAAAACACTTCTATATTGATTAGCTCTTAATTAGATCTCTATGTAAATTACTAATTGTACTTCTATTTCTTTATGCATCAGATTCCATCTTACTCTTTGCATAATCAAATATGACCTTTTTATAAGACTTCGATATTAGTTGTTACGTAAATCTCAATATAATGTTTTAGCTAATATAAAACAAACTAGGATCATTATTGGCGGGGCCGGCCCTTAGGTGTATGACCCAAGCAAGTAAAGCAGTTGCTTAGGGCCCTTATTTATAGGGGTCCCAAATTTTTTTAATATTTAAAGTATTTGTTCATTTATTTTAATAATATTAAGTATTTAAAAAAAAAAATGCAAGTTTGACGTTGGAGAACAATTGGAAAAGGAATCTATTTTGGGAATTCATGCCCCATGCGTGAACATCCCACTATGTTGTCTAATTTATCTACTATTATTATAATAAAATGGGCCAACATTCTTTATTTTTTATTATCTTTCTCTGCACATTCCAAATTTTCAATCTCATTCCGTTACTACCCCAAAATACTTTAGAGCAAATCAAACTACATAAGTGTCATCTGTTTGATTTGCTCTAAAGTATTTTGGCCTTACATCAAGAATTTTGAAGTAGCAAAAGCTTATCAAATTATCTATTTGTTGTCTTGTTGAATCAGGTTTGATCGTTCTATATTTTATTATTTGCATCTACTTTTTAATTTTTTTGGATATATTTTCTTTGTAAGTATATATTGTCTTTTTAGTTATTTATTAGAGTTTTAATATGTCAACTAGAAAATATGAATCCGGATATTCGAAACGTCAAAAAAGGAAAAGGATTGAAACTCTAGTACAATCCCAAAAAGGAGCACTTGATAAATTTTTAGCGAATAGTAAAAATTCTAAATCAGAAAATGTGGAAGATTTTATGATAGATGAACAAATCACTAATATAATTGAGATAGACAATAATAAAATTCAAGAAGAAGAGGAAGGAGGAGAAGTTGTCGAGAAACCTAACATATATCCTCAAGAAAAATAAGAAGTTCTAAATAAGTTGGATAATTATACTCTCAGGAACATATATGATCCTAGTCAATGGACTAGTATAGATACAAAGTTGAGAGATCTATTAGTAGAAAATGGACCAATTAAAATTACTAACATAGATTTTCCAAAGGATAAATTCTTTAGACATTTTTCTACTACAAATTATATTCAAAAATTGGCTAATGAAGAAAGACATGAAAGAAGATGGTTAGTTTATTTTAAAGATTTGGATAAGGTATTTTATTTTTGTTGTAAGTTGTTTAATACGACTTCTAGCTTTTGTAGCAGTAAATTAGCCAGTGATGGTAGTAATGATTGGAGAAATATAAGTGCTAAGCTCAAAGCTCATGAAACATCAAAAGATCATATTATTAATATGGGTGTATGGATTGATTTAGAAATGAGATTGCACAAAAGTAAAACAATTGATAAAGATGTTCAAGAACAAATCAATAGAGATAGAGAGCACTGGAAAAATGTATTATCAAGAATTATTGTTGTGATAAAAACTCTTGAAAAAAATAATTTGGCATTTAGGGAAAAAAAATGAAAAAATCTATCAAGAAAGTAACGGAATATTTTTGAGTCTAGTTGAAATGATTGCAGAATTTGATCCAATGATGCAGAAAACATCATACGAACTTAGTCGAAGCCTCGAATCACATCAAACAACGCTAAAATCATGAATCACACCTTAATTCAAGCCTAATAAATTTTGAACTTTCAAATTATATATCTTGTGCCGAAATACTTCTAATCAATCCGGAATGACTTCAAATTTTGCACACAGGTCATAAATGACATAACGAATCTATTTCAATTTCTAGAATCAAATTCTGACTTCGATATCAAAAAGTCACCCCCCGGTCAAACTTCCCAAAAATTTAACTTTCGGCATTTCAAGCTTAATTTCACTACGGATATCCAAATAATTTTTTGGACATGCTTTTAAGTCCAAAATTACCATACGGAGCTATTAATATCATCAAAATTTGAATTTGAGGTCGTTTACACATAAGTCAAATCTTCGGTAAATTGTTTTTCCATTTAAGCTTCAAAAATAAGAATTTTTCTTTTAATTAAATTCTGAATCTTCCGAAAATCAAACTCGACCACACTCGCGGGTCATAATACATATTATGAAACTGCTCGAGACTTTAAGTCACTGAACGGGGAGTAAATTCTTAAAATATCAAGTCAGGTCGTTATACCGTCGAATGATATCCATCGTTGGGCCAAGTCGAAATTGATTTATACAAATAAACTACGAAACTATCTACATACAACAAAGTATCCCCCACCCACACTTAAAAAGATGGCATGTCCCCATGTCATACAAAGTAAAGTAATGTGAGGTAAAGGAACTTCCCTGGTGGATCAGTCTTGATCGAAGACAGTGCCAGGGTCGAGATGACATGCTCTCCCTAGCGCACGCAACCAGCCCATGATTTTCTTTTTTGACTTCGCATTTTAGGTGGCCAAAGCATCAACTCTTGTCCCCAATTCCATGACGAAAGTGCACAGTCCTACCATGTCTTGTTTTAGGGCTTTAATTCACGTTCTCCGTCTGGCATGGGATGGTTCTTCAGCCACTGCAGCTTGTTCCTATGGGGGTGAGGCAGGTTCAACCTCCTCCTGCCCTTCGTCTCCCTCTTCCGACGCATTAGAATCGTCACTCTAAGTTGCCCCTGGTGCCACCGGGTCTTTCCCGATGGTCACTTTGTCTGCCCGAAACTTTGCTTCTTTCTTTACCATGTCATCCGCATTTGGGTTCTCAGGCACCCTTGCTGCCCGGCACAATCTAGTGATCAAAGAGGGGAAAAAGAACTCATACCTCTTCTGTGTTAAACGGACGAACATCTCAGACTGAATAACCTTGGCCACATCGAAGTGGTGGCCATTCATGAAGCACCATATCAAGGCAGCTCTCGGACCATTTACCTCTGTGGTGTTGTGGGATGGCAGCAAGCGACTGTTGATGATGTACAACCAGCATTTTCCTTCAAAAGTGAGTGAGGAAGAGTGTAGCTTCGATCCCTGCACAACCCACACTACCTCTTTGTCTGGTGCACAGATAGTTCTGAAAAACCTGTTCCATGTGATGGGTTCTATCCTGTAAGTATCATAGAAATCCTCCTCCCCATTGAATTCAGGCAATCGATACACTCTTCTGATAGCTTCTATCGAGGCATCCACCCCCGTGTGTTGCACAATGCATATTCTATCCTCATGTCGGGGTAGTTGGCATAGAACTCCCGAACAAGCATCAAGTTACCCTCCTTCGGCTCTTCGAAAACTCTGTACATTCTATGCCTGATCAACTCCCGATACATATTAGGTCACTCATCCTGGATGGACGCCCTATCAATACCCCTTTCCGGTACAGGTTTTTTAGTGGCCTTCAAACTGAAACGGTCTTGGGCAGCTCTGGAAACAAACCTGGTACGATCAAATTGAGTTGCACTGGCCGGTGCCCGTCCCCGAGATGAGCCTCCATGACCACTTGATGAGGGCCCGGTAGCGCGTCTCTTCCTTGAAGGTTGCATGTTACCTACACAATAAATACTATTATCAGTGGAGGGAGGAATATGTGTCCCAATGGCGGTTACTTAGACTTCACTCGCACAATTGGTCACAATTTATATTCAACACTCATTAAGGAAAATCAACAAACAGGTAGTGTGCATATGTTCCCCCAAGTCACCCAAAGACCCAATCAGACTACCATTCCTCACAAACCCAACAATGGCTTCCTCCAAATCAACTAATTCAAATAGCCTCCATATACCACATATAAATCACAATCCAAATCCCAGACAAAAGTACCTATAATTTTACTACCCTATACAGAAAAGGAACAAAAAGAAAAATACTAAGAAAGAGGAATAAAATCATGTACTTACTTGGAGATCTTGAGAAGAACGGAGGTTGGAGATCGGTTGAATGGAGAAGAGAAAGAGAGAAGAGTCTTGTGTTTAAAGGAAAATATGGGGGAAGGGAGGGGTTTGGGTTCTTGAAGTTAGGAAGGGAAGAAGAGAAGTGGGGGAAGTGAGGGGTTTGGGTTCTTGAAGTTAGGAAGAGAAGAAGAGAAGTGGGGGAAGTGAGGATTTGGGTTAAGGAAAAGAAAGGGGTTTATGTGTGTGGTGGGGGACTAAAAATAAAAAAACATACCTGGACACGCCCGCGCATCCGCGTCCCAATCCGCGGTCCAATCCGTGGCCGCGGATTCTGGGCAAAGGGGATCCCAAAATCCGCGGTCCGATCCGCGTCCGCAGACGGGGGGCAGAATGCAGGCCAAAATCCTCGGCCATATCCGCGGTCCAATCCGCGGTCGTGGATCTCCGTCTCCAGCCAATTTTTGTGTTTGCCGCATTTTTATCTATTCTTGGGTTAATTTCGACCCCCGAATTCTTCCGATGTGCATAATGTTTTTTTTCCCTGCACACTAGTAGATCGGTCAAAGTCATTCAAAATCAATTACAATAACCAAAGTAAGAAAAATAATGGGTTGCCTCCAAAAAAGCGCCTAAGTTAACGTCGCGGCACAACGATTTACATCAAACCATAGGTTGCCTCCCAAGAAGCGCCTGATTTAACATCGCGGCATGATGCATGCTTTCATTATCACTCCTTGTTCGGGTACTGGGGCTCTTCCAAAGTTATCACCACTCTATCCCCTTTCTCTTCGACCATTCCAAGGTAATGTTTCAACCTTTGCTCATTTACCGTGAACTTGTTTGTCCCATCTTCAGATTCAATCTCTACAGCTCCACTTGAGAACACTTGCACCACTCTAAAGGGTCCTGACCATCGGGATTTCAACTTACCCGAAAACAATCTCAATCTCGAGTTGTATAACAACACTAGATCTCCGGGCTTGAAGTTCTGATCTAAGATGTGCTTATAATGGATCATTTTCATCTTTTCTTTGTATAATCTAGCATTCTCAAATGCATGGAACCTGAATTCCTCGAGCACATGTAACTCGGTGACTCTACTGGTGCCTGCAGTGTCTATATCCAGATTCAACTGCCACAATGCCCAAAGTGCTTTATGTTCGAGCTCTACCGGAATGTGGCATGCCTTTCCAAACACCAACTCGTATGGTGACATATCAATTGGAGTTTTAAATGCTGTGCGATACGCCCATAATGCATCATCCAGCTTCTTCGCCCAATCAGTCCTTGTTGCATTCACTGTCTTTGTTAGGACACTTTTAATTTCTCTATTGGACACTTCAACTTGCCCGCTCATCTGTGGGTGGTACGGTGTGGCTACTTTATGGAGAACTCCATACTTTTCCAACAGACGTGCGAACGTTCTATTGCAAAAATGGGTTCCACCATCACTGGTTATAGCTCTCGGGGTGCCAAAACGTGTGAAGATATTTTTCTTTAGGAAACTTGTTACCCCTTTTGCATCATTGGTTGGGAGAGCCATCACTTCGACCCACTTGGAGACATAGTCAACCGCTACCAATATATATTTGTTACCATACGAGCTGATGAACGGCCCCATAAAGTCGATCCCCCACATGTCAAAAACCTCCACCTCTTGAATTGTGGTCATCGGCATCTCGTGACGACAAGATATATTGCCTGTCCTTTGGCATTCATCGCAACTTTTGACCCAAGCATGGGCATCCTTGAACAGGGTAGGCCAATACAATCCCGATTCCAACACTTTTGCTATTGTCCGGATTCCTCCAAAGTGTCCACCATATGGTGAAGCATGGCAAGCTTGCAAAACAGAAGGTTGATCTTTCTCGAGGATACACCTCCGGATCATGTTATCTACACTTATTTTAAACAATAGAGGTTCGTCCCAATAATAGGCTAAACAATCGTGGAAGAACGTTTTCTTTTGAATTGAGGAGAGTTCATAAGGTACAATACCGCTTGCTAAATAGTTAGCAATATCAGCACACCATGGCATCATCTCCATTGTCACAGCAAGTAACTGTTCATCCGAGAAAGTCTCTGTTATGTCTTCAACCTCCATTCTCTTTTCAGCTCTTTCCAATCTTGAGAGGTGGTCTGCCACTTGATTGTCCGTCCCCTTTCTGTCACGAATTTCCAGATCGAATTCTTGTAGCAAAAGAACCCAGCGAATCAAGCGTGGCTTTGACTCCTTCTTTGCTATCAAGTACCTAATTGCTGCATGATCATTATAAACAATAACTTTTGAACCAATTATGTACGACCTGAATTTGTCGAAGGCAAACACTACAACCAGCATTTCCTTTTCTGTTACAGTGTAATTGAGCTGTGCACCGCTGAGCGTCCTGCTTGCATAGTAAATTGGGTGCATCATCTTATCATTTCGCTGTCCCAAGACTGCTCCTATAGCAGAATCACTTGCGTCGCACATGAGCTCGAATGGTTGCTCCCAGTTAGGTGCAATAATGATGGGTGTAGTTATCAGTCTCTTCTTTAGCTCCTCAAATGCCAGCCTGCAATCATTAGAAAACACAAGGGGCTGGTCCTTTTCAAGAAGTTTACATAAAGGGTTTGCAATCTTGGAAAAAGCTTTTATGAATCGCCTGTAGAACCCGGCGTGCCCAAGGAAACTTCTCATTGCCTTGACCTAAGTGGGCAGTGGTAATTTCTCAATCACATCAACTTTAGCATGGTCGACCTAAATTCCCTTACTGGACACTCGATGCCCCAAAACTATTCCTTCTTGTACAATAAAATGGCACTATTTCCAATTCAGCACCAAATTTGTCTCCACACATCTTTTGAGAACTCTTCTTAAATTGTGAAGACAATCTTTGAATGAATACCCCACCACGGAGAAATCATCCATAAACACCTCCATAATATCCTCCACTATGTCAGTGAAAATGGCTAACATGCACCGCTGGAATATAGCCGGTGCATTGCAAAGTCCAAAGGGCATTCTCCGAAAGACAAAGATGCCATATGGACAAGTGAAGGATGTTTTCTCTCTGTCTTCCGGGGCTATTGAGATCTGGTTATACCCCGAGTATCCATCCAAGAAATAGAAGTGGGACCTCCCAGCTAACCTGTCCAATATTTGGTCAATGAAAGGCAATGGGAAATGGTCCTTTCGAGTGGCTGTATTCAGTTTCCGATAGTCCATGAAAATCTACCACCCAGTGACTGTACGAGTCGAGATCAACTCGTTATTCTCATTTTGTACGACCGTCATTCCTCCCTTTTTCGGCACATATTGGACAGGACTGACCCAGTTACTGTCAGAGATGGGGAAGATGATACCTGCATCCAGCCACTTGATCACTTCCTTCTTTACTACTTCCTTCATATTCGGGTTCAGCTGTCGTTGATGTTCCCTGGAAGGTTTGTTCCCCTCTTCCAAAAGAATCTTGTGCATGCAAAAGGCTGGGCTGATACCCTTTATGTCTGCCATGGTCCAACCAATGACAATCTTACATTCTTGCAATACCTGCAATAGTTGCTCTACCAGCATAGCTTGCAAACCAGATGATATAATAATAGAAAAAATAGAATTAGGGCCCAAGAAAGCGTACCTGAGGTGGGCTGGAAGCGGTTTCAAGTCCATTATGGTGGCTCCTCTATTGATGGTTTTGCAGATGGTGTTGCTCTCTCTTCTAAGCATAGGGGCTCAAACTGAGGTTCCCTTTTCCAGAATCCTTGACCTTCAATATCCATGACCCACTCTGCCAACCCTTCACCGTCCATCTCTTCCAAATTCATCAAGCAGGCTTCTAGTGGATCCTTGACATTAAGGGTCTCATCCTCTTCTTGCAGTATCACATCTACGGTCTCCACTAGTGAGCAGTTTGCAAATTCACTGGGTCTCTTCATGGATTGTTGAACGTTGGATATTATTTCTTCATTGTTCAACCTCATTTTCAACTCTCCAGTTTCACAATCAATTAATGCTCTCCTAGTGGCTAAGAATGGCCTTCCCAGAATTAGGGGTATCTCTTCATCCACCTGACAGTCAAGAATAACAAAGTCTGTAGGAAATACAAATTTCCCCACTTGCACAAGCACATCATCAAGAATTCTTGTCTGTCTTTTGACTATGCGATAAGCCAGTTGCAGTAATATTGAGGTCGGTCTAGCTTTGCCAATGCCTAGTTTTGTATAGATTGCCAAGGGCATCAAGTTTATGCTGGCTCCCAAGTCACACAATGCTTTAGCAAAAGCATAACTCCCAATAGTGCATGGAATAGTGAAGCTACCTGGATCAGACACCTTTTGGGACATAAGTCTTGTCACTACCGCACTGCAGGTCTGTGTCAGAGTTACAGTGGACAGGTCCTGGAAGTCAAATTTCCGCGACATCAGGTCCTTCATCATTTTTTCATACCTTGGCATTTCACTCAAAGCATCCATCAGTGGAATATTCAATTGAATCTGTCGAAGCATTTCCATGAATTTCCTGTATTGATCATCTTTCTTTTGTTTTGCCAATCTCTGAGGGAATGGTGCAGAAGTCAACCTCTGTCCACTACTTGATGTCTTTTCTTTGTTGGAAGCTTCTAGCACAAGAGGTGCCACCTGTTCTGAGACTTGTTCACCGTCCTTCTCCTTACCCTTGTCAACCTGTGCTTGTTCATTTACAACCTCGGTGAGCTCTGCTGACTCATATGCCTCTAATGTAACTAGAGAAGTTGGCGTAGTCTCTCTCCTAAATTGAGCAACTTCTTGCTCTCTGTCTAAATTTCTTCCATTCCCGAGACTCACTACCATTAGCTGATTTGGGTTCTATTCCTTTGGGTTAATATTTGTATCTGCAAGCAATGTTCCTTGTGGGCGATTGTTCAAGGCTATAGACAACTGTCCCAATTGAGTTTCAATGCCTTTGATTGCCGAATCATGTACTGCTAACTTTTTTTGCATCTTACCATTTGTCCCAATGAATTGTTACAGCATGTCCCTGATTTCTGTCATGTTACTGTCCTGCTGTTGATGAGGTGGTTGGTAGGCCAATTGTTGCGGGTGATGCTGATTATAGCCCTGTTGCCTTTGAAGGCACGACTTGGCCTTGTGGTTGTGCGCCTCCAGAATTGGGGTTGTGTTGTGGCAGGTTGGGTCTGTACTGCTGGTTTGGTGCTGGTCCCCATTGTTTCCCACCTTGCCTCTGACCTCCAAAATTATTGACATAATTCATGTCTTCTCTGAATTCCTGGTTGTCATTCTCTCCACTCCACGAGCACACATATGATTGGTTTATGTAAGGAGTGCAAAATCCTCCATTCGTTGTATCAATAATGTGCACTTGCTTTGTACCCATCTCATCAATTTTCTTTGTCAGTATGCTCATTTGAGTCATGAGAGTGTCTACGTTTTCTGCATGGGAATTGTTTGGGTCAAGAGCAACAGAATGCACTATTGGTGTAAGTGTCGTACCTCTAGCCATCCAGCATGAATTTTGAACCATCTTGTCAAGAAGAATCTTGCACTCTATGAATGTCTTGCTAAAAAATGCACCCCAGCTGAAGCATCTACATTGGCCTTCAAACTATCTGCTAAACCCATGTAGAATCTTTGTCCCAGCATCTGATCTGGAATGCCATGGTGTGGACACTTCACTAGCATACCCTTGAACCTCTCCCAGGTTTCTTGCAAGGTCTCAGTTGGTTTCTGCCTGAACTGCAATATCTCATCAATCTGCCTTGCAGTCTTATTGGGAGGATAAAACTTGTTTAAGAACTGTTTGACTAATTCTTCCCAAGTGGCAATGGAGTTTATTGGGAGCGAATTCAGCCAAGTTTGAGCCTCTCCAGTCACAGAGAATGGAAACAATAATAGCTTGATGGCTTCAGGAGTCACATTCGGCTGTCTTTGGGTCACACATATTGATAGGAAATTCTTCAGATGTTGTTGTGGGTCAACAGTCCCTTATTTTGCAACAAATGCAGCATGTTCTTGGTGATCTGGAATGTCTCCGCTTGTATCTGAGGTACAGCAATGGCGGTGGCTAAATTATTAGCAGTTGGTTGTGCTCAATCATAAAGAGCATCTTCTTGCACAAGAGGTGCTACCACTCCATTGTTTGGGTCAACCTGATTATTCCGATTGTTTTCGTTGACATCGTCCACGTTGTCCATTTCAATTTCGAGTGTGTTTTTTTGTTGTAACTGTTTGTTCTTCTTGTTGGCTCGATTTAATGCCCTGAATGCTTTCTTGGGGTCTGAGAGTCCTTCAAAAAGTTCACCAGTCCTCGAAGAACTTCTAGGCATACACCTGAGTCACAGGAGAATTCAAGCGTGAGAATTTCAATGGAAAAAATTTAAACACCATAAGAAATTGATCTAAACTAAGAATCCTAGCAATTCTTCTAAGTTGTAATAAATAACACCGTTAGTTTCCCAGCAACAACGCCAAAATTTGATCACGTCTAACTATGCCTTGTAAAAAGAACTAAGCGGTCGCTGCAAATATAACCCGATTCAAGTCCGGAGTCGAATCCCACAGGGAACTAACCTATTTACTATATCTTTAAACAATGCTAATGATAAGCTCAGACAACTTCCGGATGCAAGAGTTTTATGAATAATCAGTAGAATTTATTTAGCTAAGGAAAAATGACAATAAAATTAGCAATAATCAAGACTAAAATTGAATTCAAGGGTAAAAGGATCTAGGGCTATTGATTTCCCCAATTGCTGGATTAATTCTCAACTCTTTAGCTATAATCTCGCCGTAAAACTCTATGAGGATTATGAGTTCCGGGCTACCGTAATTACCTCTCGATCAATTACGATTATTTACTAGAAGCATTCTCTCGTACTACTCTAGTTAACAATTTATGCAACTCAGAATTATCCCACCAAAGTTTCGTTATTTCTAACCCCATTTTTAAATTCAAGTAATTAATCTCTTAACTTCCCCAAAAGTGGTGTTGTTCAACAACAATCTAACCAAGTGTTCTTTCTCAAGCAACACAAGGTAACTAGACACGATTAATCGAGGGCCCTTCCAATTAACCACAATACAATACGTAGTTGAACAATCATAGAACAAACTCGGCTCAATTATAACAAAATAGAGTCAAGACTTCATCAAACAATTGGTTCCATCAACCCTAAATAATAGATTTAGCTACTCATACTAATGGAAAATAAATCACTAAAATAATTCATAATCTACAAATAGAAGTATGAAGAAGAAGATGAAAACTCTTAGAAAATTATCCGTCTTCTCTCTCTCGTTCTTGCCTCTAAAATCTTCTAAAAACAGCTCTATCCCACTTCTGGGCGAGTTTAGGTTTCATATAGGTTTAGGTTAGTCGCCTAGAAAGTTACATAATTAACCCTGCGTGTTTGGCTTTCGTCCGCCCGTCCGCGGCCGCGGATTTGGACTGCCTCACTGCCTTGAGTTCGCGGACCAATTCGTGGCCCACTCCATGGACGCGCACCAGGAGGGGTCGTCTCGCTTGCTTTTCTCACACTCCATGTTGACTCCAAAATACTTGTTAGCTCCCTCCTAGCCCAGAGTAGCTCCTGCAAAGCATCAAATTCTTTGCATTTTGTTATCTTTTAGCATTCAAATATTAATTAAGTGCGGCTAAATTAGAGTGTAAGTAGTATCTAAATTACATAAATATAGCCTACTATCACTAGCCTAACTCTTAAATCATTATCACAAACGCGTTGGGAAAGTCGTATTGAAAGTATTAAAGAAATACGATTTCAAACTCCACAAATAAGAAATGCTTTATTGAAATTAGTAGATGTTAGTGAGGATCCAAAAACTAAAAGCGAAGCTAGTTGTTTAGTAACTTATGAGTTTGAAAATTTTGAGTTTTTACTAGGTATGACTATTTGGTATGATATACTATTTGCAGTTAATTCAGTTAGCAAACATTTATAATCAAAAGATATGCATATTGATGTTGCCATAGATTAACTTAGGAGTTTGATTTCTTTTTTTTAAAAATATAGAGAAGAAGGATTTGCAACTGTCATGATTTCTCCTAAGCAAATTGCATATGAGTTGAATATAGAACCTGAATTTTGTAATAAACGTGTAATATATAGAAAGAAACAATTTGATGAGAGTGTTGATAATAAAATTACAAAATCTCTTAAAGAATCTTTTAGAGTTGATTACTTCTTATACCTAGTAGACTAAGCTATTTTTTCACTTTAAAGTAGATTTAAACAATTTGAAGCATATGAAAATGTTTTTGGTTTCCTATTTAGTGGCAAAAAGTTGAGATCTCTAGATGATGAGAACTTAAAGAAAAATTGTCTTAACCTTGAATGTTCTTTGAAACATAATAGTAACTCTGATATTGATGGTTTAGACTTATTTTATGAATTAAAAGTTTTAAGGAAAATAATACATGTAGAAGATGATACTCTAATCGATATACTTAATCATATAAAAAGACTTGATTCTTTTCCAAATACTTATATTGCTTATAGAATAATGTTAACAATTCCTGTAACAGTTGCCTCAGCGGAAAGAAGTTTTTCAAAATTAAAATTAATAAAATCTTACTTAAGATCAACAATGTCTCAAGATAGATTAAATGGATTAGCTATATTATCAATTGAAAAAGAATTATTAGAAGAAATCGATTACAAACAAATTATTAATAATTTCGCATCTCAAAAAGCTAGAAAAATAAATTTCAAATAAAATTATGAGTTTTCTTCTACAACAAAAAGATTAGGGCCCCTTATTGAAGTTTGGCTTTAGGCCACAAATATCATTAAGCCGCCCCTGATTATTGGCATAGTACGTAGCATGTAATGCTCCCTATTGAAGGATAGGATAACACGCTTATGTTTTCATCTAGCCATACATTGTTGTAATTTGAAGTTTGAAATTCTCTGACGACTTTAAAACCCGATCCTTTTGAATATTTTTCACTATACGAAATAATTGGAGACTTTTATCTAAATATTTTGACTCCCGTAAGGTGAAAACAATAGTATTTTAAGGTGACAATTTGATCTTATTTATATTTCTTTAGATCTATCCGTATTTGTCAGGGTCATCTTTATTTTATTAAAATTTATAATTTGTGTAAGAATAAGTATGGGATTTTGAGAATTTTTATTTTCAATGAATTCTTAATTGAATAGTAGAATAAAACGGTACACATCGATTCAAAATTAATAGTATTCATGATTTATATTACTGATTTCTATTAGTTGTAATTTGTACATTGATTTGTAGTAGTTGTTGTTTCACACTGTTTGTTTTCGTTCTTATAAGTAAGTGTCACGACCACAAATTCCCTGCGTAGGATATCGTGATGACACCTACTCTCTAAGCTTAACTTCCTGCTCTTGAGCGTAATAAAAATTTAAATCTGAAATAAATAAACTACAATTCAAAAAATAAGTCATAAGTTTCTAAGAATTTATTCTCTATGTCTCTATACATCGGAGTCTAAAATAAATAAGGAAGACAACATAGTAAGATTGAAGGGGACTTCGGAATCTGCGGTCGCTGGCAGATATACCTCGAAGTCTCCTCGTACAGCTAGTTTACTGATGCCTGGTCTGATAAGTTGTACCTGGATTTGCACAAAAAGATATGTAGAAGCGTAGTATGAGTATACCACATCGGTACCTAGTAAGTGCCAAGCCTAACCTCGATAGAGTAGTGATGAGATCAGGTCAGACCCTACTGAAAAATAATAATAGATGGCATGGTAAAATATTTCACAATATAATAAAACAAAATGACAATGGAAATGAATCAAGTAGTAGGTCATCATTTAATTACACAAATAATACCTCGTGGAACAAAACAAAATTTCTTTTCAACTTTAAAAAAAATCACGAACAAATCAAAGGCAACTACGACCATAAATCAACATCAACAAGAGCACTGCCGAGGTACCGCCTCGTAGTCCCAAATCATAAATAAATTCACAATATCTCATATCCTTATCTCACCGCGGGAGCCTTTACATTTTATTTTAAAGAAAATATTTTTTTTTTCTGAAATAGCATCCCGCATTTTAGCCATCCTTATCACACTTCATGACTTCTAATAGTTTTCCCTACTAGCCATACGTATCAAGCCACCCTTATCTCACCGCATGCGTTTCAATACCCAGACCTTATACCATCGCATGCGTATCAATATCACAATATATCAGAATTTGCACCTCAAGTGCTCAAATAATTTAACTTGCAAATAAATTAATTCAACAACAATATTTTTCACAATAAAGAGCTCACGGCTCATGCCAAAATAAATCATCAATAATAGTTTTCCACAAATGAGAGCACACAGCTCCATCACAATGAGTACGAAAATCTTACAAAAATATTCAGGAATAAATAATTCAGTAAAATAATATTTTAAAATCTTTAATACGTTGCTTCAATACCAAATTTAAAATGTCAAATACTTCATATTAATAATATATATTTTAAAGAGAATCAACCTTCAAATAATATACAGAATAAAAGAAATCAAGTTCCAACTAAATAGGTAAAATAATTAGTAGGAAAATGCCATGCAAATTTAAAGTATATAAATCAAATCAGTGATGGAGAATATAACAAGATTTAATAATTTAATTAATATGCAACAGTGATCTACACAATTTAAAAATATAATCATTCACATTTATTTCCTGTACACACTCGTCACCTCGTGTACACGACTTTCATCATATTACAATTAATACCAATCCTAGGAAAAATTTCCCTCACACAAAGTTAGACAAGTCACTTACCTCGACTTGCTCCAATTTAACTAAGTAGTATGATTTTTTCTCAATTTTCCGACTCCGATCAATTCGTATCTAGTCATAATTAATTCGATACAGTCAACAAAAATTATAGGAATCAATTTCATAAGAAAATACTATATTTTCAATTTAACCACGTCTCGGAATCCGGCGAAACTCACAAAATCCGATAACCCATTCAATTATGAGTCCAACCATACCAGTTTCACTCCAATCCGACTCCGAATCGACACCGAAATCGTAAAAATTTATTTTATGAGATTTTTAAAATTTTTCCAAATTTCCATCTCAATACGCTAATTAAATAGTATAAACAATGATATATTCGTGTATATTGACCAAATCCGAGTTAGAATCACTTACCCAAATGTTTCTCCTTGAAAATCTGCCAAAAATCGATTATGCTCAAGCTCAAGTTCGTCAAAAATGGCAAATGGGATGAAGTCCCCTATTTTTATAACTTACAGATCTGTCAGGGAGCCCGATTTGTCAGGGAATCCGATTTTGACAGGGAGTCCGACTTTGACAGGGAGTCCGATTTTGACAGAGAGCCCGATTTTGACAAGGAGTCCGATTTTGACAGGGAGCCCGATTTTGACAAGGCAACTCGATTTTGACAGGGAGTTCGATTAGAACAGGGAACCCAATTTTGACAGGCAGTCTGATTTTGACAGGGAGTCTGATTTTGACAGGGAGCCCGATTTTGACAGGCAGCTCGATTTTGACAGGTAGCCCGATTTTGGACAGGCAGCCCGATTTTTGACAGCATTTCCAGTAGAAAAATTGCAGCAGTTTTTGCAGCAGCTAAGTCCCACTTTTGATCCGTTAACCATCCGAAACTCACCCGAGACCCTCGGGACCTCAACCCAATACACCAACAAGTCATAAAACATCATACGAACTTATTTGAAATCTCAAATCAAATCAAACAATGCTAAAATCACAAATCACACCCCAATTCAAGCTTAATGAAACTCAAGAATTTTTAACTTCTACATTCGATGTCGAAACATATCAAATCAAGTCCAATTGAACTCAAATTTTGCACATAAGTCATAAATGACATAACAGAGCTGTGAAAACATTCAGAACTGGATTCCGACCCCGATATCAAAAAGTCAACTCCTCGGTCAAACTTCCAAACTTAAATTCCTATTTTAGCCATTTCAAACTTAATTTCACTACAGACTTCCAAATAAAATTCCGATCACGCTCCTAAGTCCAAAATACCATACGGAACTGTTGGAATCATAAAAATTCTATTCCGGGGGTCATTTGAACATAATTCGACATCCGATCACTATTTGAACTTAAACTTTTAATTTTTCATTAAAATTCCATATCTCGGGCTAGGTACCTCGGAATTTGATTCCGGGCATACGCCCAAGTCTCAAATTACGATACGGACCTATCGGAACTGTCAAAGCACTGATCCGAGTCCGTTTGCTCAAAATGTTGACCATAGTCAACTCAGTTGAGTTTTAAAGCTCTAATTCACATTTTAAGCCATTTTTCACCTAAAATCTTTCCGGAAAATTTTACGGTCTGTGCACGCAAGTCGATGAATGATAAATAGTGCTTTTCATGTTCTTCTAACACATAATTAATTATTAAATTTAAAGATGACATTTTGGGTCATCACATTCTTCACCTCTAAAACAAACGTTCGTCCTCGAACGGAGTTAGAAAAAGTACCTGAGCTGGTGAATAACTGTGGATAACAACAACGCATATCATGCTCGGTCTCCCAAGTCGCCTCTTCGACCGGATGACCCCTCCACTGAACCTTCACGGAAGTAATGTTCTTTGATCTCAGCTTTCGAACCTGCCTATCTAAAATAGCCACTGGTTCCTCAACATAAGATAGATCCTTGTCCAGCTGAACCGAACTGAAGTCTAACACATGAGACAGATCGCCGCGATATTTCCGAAGCATAGAAACATGGAATATCGGATGAACTGCAGAGAGACTAGATGATAGTGCAAATTTGTAAGCCATCTCTCCAACTCTCTCAAGAATCTCAAAAGGCCCAATATACCTAGGGCTCAACTTTTCCTTCTTCCCGAACCTCATCACACCCTTCATAGGACCAATACCCACTCATCAACCATGAATGCAACATCATGAACCTTACGATCCGCATAACTCTTCTGTCTAGATTGGGCTGTACGAAGCTGATCCTGAATCAACTTAACCTTTTCCAAGGCATCCTGAACCAAGTCTGTACCTAATAGTCTAGCCTCCCCCGGTTCGAACCAACCCACTGGAGATCGGCACCGCCTACCATACAAGGCCTCTTACGGAGCCATCTGAATGCTCGACTGATAACTGTTGTTGTAAGAAAACTCCGCAAGTGGTAAGAACTGATCCCAAGTACCCCTAAAATCTATCACACACGCACGAAACATATCCTCCAGTATCTGAATAGTGCGTTCGGACTGCCCGTCTGTCTGAGGGTGAAATGTTGTACTCAAATCTACCCCCAACTCACATTGTACTGCCCTCCAGAACCGTGATGAAAAATGCGTACCCCGGTCAGAGATGATAGATACTGGTACGCCGTGAAGTCTGACAATCTCGCGAATATAGATTAGAGCAAACTGCTCGGAAGAATAGGTAGTCATCACAGGAATGAAATGAGCTGACTCGGTCCATCTATCCACAATCACCCAAGCTGCATCGAGCTTCCTTTGAGTCCATGGGAGCCCAACAACGAAATCCATAGTGATCCTCTCCTATTTTTATTTTGGAATCTCTAATATCTGAAGTAATCCACCCGGTCGCTGATGCTCATATTTCACCTATTGACAATTTAGACACCGAGCTACATACTCCACTATGTCTTTCTTCATCTGCCTTCACCAATAGTGCTGTCTCAAGTCCTGATACATCTTTGCAGCACCCGGATGAATGTAGTACCGCAAACTGTGAGCCTCCTAGAGAATCAACTCACGCAAGCCATCTACATTAGGTACACATAGCTTGCCCTGCATCCGTAGTACACCGTCATCTCCAATAGTGACTTCCTTGGCATCACCGTGCTGAACTGTATCCTTAAGGACAAGCAAATGGGGATCATCATACTGACGCTCCCTGATACGATCATAAAGAGAAGACTGAGAAACCACACAAGCCAAAAATTGGCTCGGCACGGAAACATCCAACCTGACAAACTGGTTGGCTAAGGCTTGAACATCCAAGGCTAAAGGCCTCTCTACTACCGGTAAATATGCTAAGCTACCCAAACTCTCCACCTGACGAATGAAGGCATCGTCCACTACATTGACGTTCCCAGGATGATAGAGAATGGTGATATCATAATCCTTAAGCAACTCCAACCATCTCCGCCGCCGAAAATTAAGATCCTTCTGTTTAAACAGATGTTGTAGACTATGGTGATCGGTGTAGACCTCGCAATGGACACTGTATAAGTAATGCCACCAAATTTTCAAGGCATGAACAATAACTGCTAATTCAAGGTCAAGTACAAGATAATTATTCTCATGCACATTTAACTGTCTAGACGCGTAGGCAATCACCCTACTATCTTGCATCAACACTGCGCTGAGACCAATGCGCGACGCGTCATAATACACAGTATAAGACCCTGTACCTATAGGTAATACCATTACTGGGGCTGTAGTTAAAGCTGTCTTGAGCTTTTGGAAGCTCTCCTCACATTCCTCGGTCTACCTGAACGGAGCACCCTTCTGGGTCAATTTGATCATAGATGCAGCAATAGAAGAGAAACCATTTACAAATTGGCAATAATACCCTGCCAAACCAAGGAAACGCCGGATTTCCGTAACTAAGGACGGTCTGGACCAACTCTGCACTGCTTCAATCTTTTTCGGATCTACCTTGATTCCCTCGCACGAAACTATATGACCTAAAAATCCCACTGAATCAAGCCAGAATTCACACTTTGAAAATTTTGCATATAACTTCCTTTGTCTCAAAGTCTGAAGCACAGTCCTCAGGTACTGTTCATGATCTTCCCGACTTCGGGAATACACCAGGATGTCGTCAATAAATACAATGACGAAAGAATCAAGATAGGGCTGAAATACACTATTCATTAAGTGCATAAATGCTGCTGGGGTATTAGTTAGCCCAAATGACATTACAAGGAACTCATAATGACCATACCGAGTCCTAAAAGCAGCCTTCGAGATATCTGGCTCCTGAATCTTCAACTGATGATAGCCTGAATGCAAGTCGATCTTAGAGAACACTCTGGCACCCTGAAGCTGATCAAATAGGTCATCAATATGTGGCAATGGATACCTATTCTTCACTGTAACCTTGTTCAGTTGGCGGTAATCAATACACATTCGCATAGAACCATCCTTCTTTTTTACAAATAAGACAGGAGCACCCCAGGGCGATACATTGGGCCAAATGAAACCCTTATCAAGCAACTCCTGTAATTGTTCTTTTAATTATTTCAACTCTGCAGGGGCTATACGATATGGTGGAATAGAAATGGGTTGAGTACCCGGTAATAAATCAATGCCAAAGTCAATATCCCTGTCACTATATTGACCAAGGTAAATGGTGAAAACAATGATATATTCGTGTATATTGACCAAATCCGAGTTAGAATCACTTACCCAAATGTTTCTCCTTGAAAATCTGCCAAAAATCGCTTCTACTCAAGCTCAAGTTCGTCAAAAATGGCAAATGGGACGAAGTCCCCTATTTTTGTAACTTACAGATCTGCTAGGGAGCCCGATTTGTCGAGGAGCCCGATTTTGATAGGGAGTCCAATTTTAACAAGGAGTCCAATTTTGACAGGGAGTCCGACTTATACAGGGAGCCCGATTTAGATAGGGACCCGATTTTGACAGCAAGTCCGATTTTTACAGGGAGTCCGATTTTTATAGGGAGCCCGATTTTGATAGGGAGCCCGATTTTGACAGGGAACCCGATTTTGATAGGGAGTCCAATTTTGACAGGCAGCCCGATTTTGACAGGCAACCCGATTTTTAACAGTATTTCTAGCAGAAAAATTGCAGCAGCTAAGTCCAATTTTTGATCCGTTAACCATCCGAAACTCACCCGAGGCCCTCAGGACCTCAACCCATTACACCAACAAGTTTTAAAACATCATACGAACTTATTTGAAACCTTAAATCAAATCAAACAATGCTAAAATCACAAATCACACCCCCAATTCAAGCTTAATGAAACTCAAGAATTTTCAACTTCTACATTCGATGTCAAAACATATCAAATCAAGTCTGATTGACCTCCAATTTTCCACACAAGTCATAAATGACATAACGAAGCTGTAAAAATTTTCAGAACTGGATTCCAACCCCGACATCAAAAAGTCAACTCATCGATCAAACTTCCAAACTTAAATTCTTATTTTATCCATTTCAAGCCTAATTTCACTACGGAATTCCAAATAAAATTCCGATCACGCTCCTAAGTCCAAAATTAATATACGGAGCTGTTGGAATCATCAAAATTCTATTCCGGGGTCATTTGCACATAATTCGACATCCGGTCACTGTTTGAACATAAACTTTTAATTTTTCATCAAAATTTCTTATCTCGGGCTAGGGACCTTGGAATTTGATTCAGAGCATACGCCCAAGTCCCAAATCACGATATGGACCTACTGAAACTGTCAAAACACTGATCCAAGTTTGTTTGCTCAAAATGTTGACCAAAATCAACACAATTGAGTTTTAAAGCTCTAATTCACATGTTAATCCAGTTTTCACCTAAAACCTTTTCAGAAAATTTTACGGACTGTGCACGCAAGTCGATGAATG
The DNA here is from genome assembly GCF_000715075.1 of Nicotiana tabacum. Taxonomy (NCBI): domain Eukaryota; kingdom Viridiplantae; phylum Streptophyta; class Magnoliopsida; order Solanales; family Solanaceae; genus Nicotiana; species Nicotiana tabacum. The sequence goes on from NC_134103.1 coordinate 72,300,126, forward strand.
ATAAATAGTGTTTTTGAGGTCTTAAAACATAGAATTAATTATTAAATTTAAAGATGACATTTTGGGTCATCATAGTAAGCTTACAGTTCTTATAAAACGCTTATTGTAACTCCGAGAAATGGGATATATCAGATTTAAAATGCAATTTATAAGTTTTATAATGTATTTGATAAATTAGAATTATTTTAATTTGGTGGTACTCTAGAGTCACGAGGGGTAAGAATGGAGTGGGTATTGTGGTGGATAGGGAACTCAGAAAATCTGTGGTAGAGGTTAGGCGGGTGAATAATAGATTAATCACTATTAAGTTAGTGGTTGGAGATTGCACCCTAAATGTAGTTAGTGCTTATGCGCCATAAGCGGGCTTGGATGAGGAGGTTAAAAGGAGCTTTTGGGAAGGATTTGATGAGATAGTGCATAGTATTCCACCTGTAGAGAGGCTATTTATAGGAGGGGATTCCAATGGTCATATCGGGTCAACTGCTGATGGATATGGCGAGGTGCATGGCGATTTCGGCTTTGGGGATAGGAACGGATGAGGAACTTTGCTGTTGGATTTCGCTAAAGCATTTGAGCTGGTGATTGCGAACTCTAGTTTTTCGAAGAGGGAGGAGCATTTGGTTACGTTCCAGAGTACGATGGCTAAGACTCATATTGACTACTTCCTTCTCAGGAGGTGTGATAGAGGGCTGTATAAGGATTGCAAGATTATTCCGGGGGAGATCCTCGCGACGCAGCATAGGCTCTTGGTGATGGATTTTGGTATCATGATAAAGAGGAAGAAGAGGTTTGTTCGAGGACAACCGAGGATCAGGTGGGGAGCCTTAGCTAAGGATAAAGCTTAGGAGTTGGAGGGGAGGTTATCGGCTATGGGAGCCTGGATGAGTAGTGGGGATGTGAGTGCCATGTGGATGACGATGGTAAATTGTATAAGGGAGGTGACGAGAGAGGTATTAGGGGTCTTCAGGAGTTACTCTAGTGGGCACAAAGGTGACTGGTGGTGGAATGAAGTGGTCCAAGGTAATGTGGAAGTGAAAAAGGCTGCATACCTCAAGTTAGTAGGGAGCACAAGCTAGGAAAGCGAGTAGAGAGACGTATAAGGTAGCTAGGAAGGAGGCAAAGTTGGCAGTCACAGAGGCTAAGACTGTAGCGTTGGCCGTCTATATGAGGAATTGGAGGACAAAGACAGGGATAAGAAGTTATTCCGGCTGGACAAGGCGAGAGAGAGTAAGGCTCAGGATTGGACCAAGTGAGGTGCATCAGAGATAAAGACAGTAGAGTATTGATTGGTGAGACTCATATTAAGCGGAGATGGCATACGTACTTTCATAAACTTCTAAATGAAGAAGGGGACATGGATATTGTGCTAGGTAAATAGGGGCATTCTGAGAGTCACCGAGATTTAAGATACTATAGACACATTAAGATTGGGGAGGTCGTGGGGTCTATGCGTAAGATGAGTAAGGGCAGAGCAACCAGGCCAGACAAAATTCCGTAGAATTTTGGAGGTGTGTGGGTACAGCAGGCTTGGAGTGGCTGATTGGGCTATTTAATATTATTTTCAGGACAAAAAGGATGCCTGACTAGTGGAGATGGAGTACGATGGTAAAGTTGTACAAGAACAAAGGTGATATCCAGAGTTGTAATAACTATAGGGGTATCAAGTTACTAAGTCATACCATGAAAGTTTGGGAGAGGGTGGTGGAAATGAGGGTAAGGAGGAAGATGTCTATATACGAAAACTAGTTCAGATTCATACCGGGTCATTCAACTACAGAAGCTATCCACCTCATTAGGAGGTTGGTGGAACAGTTGTAATGATCTGGCCGGTTATTTTGAGAATTTAAGTCTCGTTCAGTGGCATAAGGCCCTGAGCAATTTCATATTATGTGTATTTACTTGCGTGCATGACTGAATTCAGTTACCGGATGATTCAGAGTGATTTGGGACACTTAGTCCCTAAAACGTAAGCTTAAGTCTTAGGATTTTGACCATAGTCGGAACTAAGTGAAGAAAAATCCAGAATGGAGTTTCGTCGGTTCCGTTAGCTCTGTTGGGTGATTTTGGACTTAGGAGCGTGTCCGTAATGTGAATCTGAGGTCTATAGTTGATTTAGGCTTGAAATGGCGAAATCGAATTCTTGGAGATTTGGATAGGAAGTAGACTTTTTGATATCAGGGTCAGAATGCGATTCCGAGAGTTGGAACATCTCCGTTATGTTATTTGGGACTTGCCTGGAAAATTTGACGTCATTCTGAGTTGATTTGATAGGTTTCGGCACGGGTTTTAGAAGTTGAAAGATTTGAAAATTTATAAGTTCAATTCATGGTTCGATTCGTAGTTTCGACGTTATTTGATGTGATTTGAGACATCGAGCGAGTCCGTATTAGGGTATGGAACTTGTTGGTATGCTTGGACGAGGTCCCGGGAGCCTCGGGTGTGTTTCAGACGAGTTTTAGAGATTTTTCACGGTTTTGAACAGGTCTGGTTTTGGTGTTTTCGCACCTGCTATGCTTGGAGCGTAGGTGAGGCTCCACTTTTGTGAGAGCCTGGTCGCTTCTACGATCCTTGAGGCTTGGGAGCTTGCTCGCTTCTGCGGAAGCTTGCACGCAGGTGCGAAGGCTACTTCTGCGGTCCCTCGATCGCATCTGCGAAAAAGCTCACTTCTGCGTTCCCCCCTTTCGCTTCTGTGGTGCCGCTGGTGCAGCTGTAAATCCGCAGATGTGGTTCCAGGACTGACTAGTTGAGTTTGCAGATGCGGACTCTTTCTCACAAATGCGAGTGCGCAGGCGTGTCTCCTAGTCCGCAGATGCGAAAATCCTGGCAGAATCATTAAGTCGAGGGGTTGGCCATTTTCTTCATATTTTGAGTTTTAGACTTCGGTTTTGGGAGATTCCTTATGGGTTTTTCAAGCAAATCGATTGGGTAAGTGTTCTTCAACTAGAATTTATTTATTTCCATGATTCTATCTTTATTTTTATTATTTAATTTGTGTTTTGAGTTGAGGAAAAAGGGTGGTTTGTGAAGAAAATTTTCAAAATAAAAATCACGATTTAAGGGAAGAAATGGTATCGGAATTTGATGATTTTAGTATGATTAGACTCGTGAGTGAATGGGTGTTCATATTTTGTGATTTTTACCCGATTCCGAGACGTGGGCCCGGGTCGACTTTTAGGGCGGATTTCGGAATTTTTGTTAAAATATTGATTTCACTAATTAGATGAGTATATTATGGTTGTATTCATGATATGCAATTTGCGTCTGGCTAGATTTGGGTCATTCGGAGTCTGATAATCGACTAAAGGGCATTCTTACGGGCTGATTGAGCTTGGTTCAAGGTAAGTATCTTGCCTAACCTTGTGTGGGGGACTTCCCCTTAGGATTTTAGTCTTCTATGTTGATTGTTGTCCGTGTACATGGGGTGACGAGTGCGTGCACAGACTTATTTGTGAAAAGTTGGCCTTTTAGGGTTCTTAGGTCCTTGTATTCATTGAATATACAGTTTTTCTTGTTATGATTATATATCTTAATTACTAGATTCAAATCTACCTGCTTAATTAGAATCAATTGCTTAATGATCCACTATTATTGTTACTTGATTCATATGTGCCTTAATTGAAATTGTTATCTCTTTTATAGCCATGCAATCTTTTCATAACTGCTTATATTTATTTGGAATTAATATTACTTCATCCTATGATTGTTTAGTCTTAATTGAGGTTATGATTATTTTTCCGCTGCTTATCGTTAATTGAATTGTTGAATATCCTTCGTAATTTTCTCAATCTTAAAAGAAGTTTAGATATCCTATCTCTTAGTCGACTTGTTTTATTTGGCATTATTTGATTCGTGTTAGCTTCCCTGTTGTTGAAGTGTATAGTGTGGGATCGTTGCTACACATTAGTTTTTCCTTTGTTGAGCTGTTCTCTTTACGCCTAGCATTCTTTACTGTGGTTATTCCTTATGAATTGGTTCTACCGTTTCTTTGTGAATTAAAGTTCTTGAGTTGATTTACTTGTCGTACTTTGTATTATTGTCATTGTTGTTGTTGTACTTATTGTGGTGATGCACGAGGTTTCTACCATGCGGTTGTTATTATTGTGATGCACGAGGTTTCTGCCATGCGGTTGTTATTATGGGGTTGTACGAGGTTTCTGCCGTGCTATTATTACCATTGATATTTGCACATGCGGCATGACAAGGCAGGATATGTATATATATATATATATATATATATATATATATATATATATATATATATGTGGGTTGCGCATGTGGCGAGAAAAGGTGGGAACATTATTATGTACGTGTGGTGAGACAAGGCGGGCATTTATGTTACTATTGCATACGTGGCAAGACAAGTTGGGATGTGTCAGGGACTGATTTGTGGCCTGGGGGCATTCTTGTTGTTGATATTTGTGAAGTGGTATACGTACCTGTGTGAGCTTTATCTTATGAGAGCTGTGAGAAAATATTCTACGTGTTGTCCGTACTTTTTCCTTATGCTTATTTGTTGATATGGACTATGGTAGGACACTTGCACAAGCATACACGTAGTTAAGCACTCTTATCGGATAAGGGATGTTCTTGATATTGTTGAGCATAGATGCTCACCCTTATTTACTTTCCTTCTATGTGAGAATGGCTCTATTGGCATGTGAGCCGTCTGTGCGGTTATGAGGTGTTATGAGGGCAAATGATGCCAAGTGTTAGGGTTCAGGTATTGAGATCCGTGAGTTGTGTATTGTCCGAGGTTCGGTACCTCATGGAGTTGTTGGCTAAAACCTGATGTAAAAGCAGTTGTAGTTGCTGAGTTATTACTTGTCCTTGTTGTATTTGTGATTCCAGATTTAGGTTAGGTTCCATTCATTTTTTCTGTGACATTTTCATGATATTTCGCTGACACCAGTTGTTTCCTTCCTTATTGACATTACTGTAATGTGAGCCATATTGCATAGTCTTTATGTAGACATCATACTTCTGCTGCTCATATACTTGTACCTGTTTAGTTTATTAGACCAGTGGGTGTCTTGACTGTTTCTCGTCACTACTCCACCGAGGTTAGTCTTGATACTTACTGGGCACCATTGTGGTGTGCTCATGCTACTCTTCTACACATTTGTTTTGTGCAGATCCAGGTAATTGTTCGTTAGTTAGCTGTGTGGACTGTTGCTGCAGAGACTCAAGGTAAACCTGCCGCTGCGTTTGCAGGCTTCGGAGTCACCTTCAAGTTTTTGTTTTGCACTGTTTATTCTTATTTCTGGACAGTTGTATTTCGAAGTTTTCTAGAAAACACTATGTAGAGCTTATGACTTGTACTACCGATTTTGGGAATTGTAAGAGATTTCTATTTAACTTGTTAGATGTTATTTAAATAATGTTGTTTCAATTAATGTTAGGCTTACCTAGTCCCTAAGACTAGGTTCCATCACGATACCAAACAGAGGGAAAATTGGGTCGTGACAAGTTGGTATCAGAGCTCTAGGTTCATAGGTGCTACGAGTCATAAGCGAGTTTAGTAGAGTCTTGCGGATCAGTACAGAGACGTCTGTACTTATCTTCGAGAGGCTACAAAACTATTAGGACAATCTCACTTCCTTCATTTATATCATGCGAGTTTATTGATCTCAAATTTTGAACTTTTATCACTCCATTCTCTCACAGATGGTGAGGACACGAGCTGCAGTTGTTGATAACATTACCCCCGGAGTAGAGGTTGCTAGGGGAAAAGGCAGAGGTCGACGAGGAATACGTGCCGCAGCTAGAGCACCTACCAGAGCAGCAGTTGAGGAGCCGCCAATAGTTCCAGTTGGGAGGCAGGTACCGGAGGCGCCTGCTATTATCCCAGCACTTCAGGAGACCTTAGCATAGTTCTTGAGCATGTTTGGTACATTGGCTCAGGCGCGGTTGATTCCGGTTGCACCAGCTACTTCACAGACCGGGGGAGGAACCCAGACTCCCGCCACCCACACCCCAGAGTAGCAAGTTCATGTTGGTCAGGTTCCAGGTGTCATGGAGACACAGCCTGTGGTTCCAGTTCAACCCGTGGTCAGGGCATCAACATCTAAGGAAGAGCAGCTTAGACTTGCAAGATTCAAGAAATATGACCCTCCTACATTCAGTGGTTTGGCTTCAGAGAGTGCACAGGTTTTTCTGAAGGAGTGTCACCGCATTCTCTGTACTATGGGTATTGTGGAGATGAACGGGGTTGTTTTTACTACGTTCCAGCTCAGGGGAGTGGCTTATCAGTGGTGGCGGGGATATGAATTGGGTAGCCCAGTTGAGTTAGCTTCAGTTACATGGGTTTAGTTTTCACAGATGTTCCTGAGAGAGTTTGTACCTCAATCCCTTCGAGATGCATGGTGCGCAGAGTTTGAGCAGCTGCGCCAGGGCACTATGTCAGTGTGAGAGTATGCCGTAAGATTCAGTGATTTAGCCAGGCATGCACCTGCTTTGGTCGCCACAGTTAGAGAGCGTGTCGTAGATTCATTGAGGGACTCAGGCATGATATTCGGTTCAGCATGGCTCGGGAGTTAGAGTCAGATGTTTCATTTCAACAGGTGGTAGGGATCACTCACTGAGTAGATGTCATGTGGGACCAGGAGAGAGAAGATAGGCAAGGCCATGAGAGAGAGTACAAGCGAGATCAGGAGAGAGAGGACATAGAGGTGAGGAGGCCTCATAGACCAGAGAGCTCTACTGGTCCTTATTTTAGAGGCAGGGTACGACATGGTAGAGGTTTTGTGGGTCGGCCAGTTCAGTTTGCACTTCAGGCTTCGCACAGTATTTCAGGTGCTCGTGGGCCTTAGAGTACCCGTACCGCACAGTTCCCCCAGCCACGTCAGTAGAGAGGTTGCTTCGAGTGTGGAGATACCATCCACAGGGTGAGAGATTGTCCTAGACTCTAGGCAGGTGTGTCACAACGGAGTATTCAGGCAAGCAGTGGGAGCCCAAGAGGGGAAGGCCCGACCCGTTGATGTGTTTCATATAGTAGGCTTGAGGCCACTACGCCAGATGATGTCATACATGTATGCTTTTGATTTGTTATAGAGGGGCACCATTTGTATTTTGATTCGGTTCTGCTTATCGTGGCGGGTTCCCCTATTTGTTGTCCCACCTATGGGCGAGTTCATGGCTTAGTTTTATGTTTAGGTGTTTACCCCTGTTGGGATACTTTATGAGCGGTAGTCCGTGTCTATCATTTGTTTCTATTCATTTTTGAAAGTTACGAGACTAGAAGTGAATTCATGTTGTCTATTATGGCAGGTTTGATGTGATTCCTGATTAAATTTGTTACGATTTGTGATTTGATACTCTACCGGGGTGAGGGTTTAGTAAGCGTTGTGATTTTATTGGCAGAATTGAATCAGTGGAAGATTTACATTGGTATGATGTGTATTCAACTTGTGATTTAGAGTTGAGGGTGAGACCCTCGCGATTCCATGTGATTTGATATGTTTGAGCAGGACTACGTGCCGCGATGAAAGTTATATCAGGATGAGATTCTTGTGATTTGTTCATATACTTTGATTTTTCCTATTTAAATTGATTCGTAGTATGGTACTGTTAGAGAGTTGTGCCTGTCGGGCTTGTTTGATATTTCTCTTATGTGTTTCTCTTTACGTATTCAGTCATTTTTGTTATGTGTTTCTTGAGTATTAGCTTGTGGTGTGTGTGCCCGGCGGTGTTAGTTGTGACTTGTTGATTCGGGTGTATAGTTAAGAGGTCTTCTCGTATCTTGAATCATTGTCAGTGTTGTGGAGGTTTGAACATGGTTCTAACGGATATGAGGCTAATTGACGGTGATGGTTTTGATTACGGGAAGCTATTGTGATAAGAAATGTTATTATGGGCCTATGTGTGGTGTGTCTTGTTGTGTGGTCGTACCTTGTAGGTATAGGTATGAGTTATTATAGCTAGTTGAGACTGATACCGGTTATAGATTTAGAATCGGGTCTTTTGAAGATAAATGGAAGGTGAGAATTTTTTACTCTAAGGCTTATCGGTGCTGGCAGAAAGGATGAATTACAGTTGGGATGGTGTCATCAGGCGTATGTGGATTGGGGTGATGTGGAGTCACCAGCGGGTGTATGTAGGATATGTACTTTTAGTGATTCGAAGACTTCGAGCGATTCTTAGCACGTTCGAGGACGAACATTTGTTTAAGAGGGGAAAGATGTAACGACTCGGCCGGTCATTTTGAGAATTTAAGTCCAGTTCGGCGGCATAAGGCCCTGAGTAACTTCATATTATGTGTATTGACTTGCGTGCGTGGCTGAATTCAGTTACCGGATGATTCAGAGTGATTTGGGACACTTAGTCCCTAAAACGGAAGCTTAAATCTTAGGATTTTGACCGTAGTCGGAACTATGTGAAGACAACTCCGTAATGGAGTTCCGCTGGTTCCATTAGCTCCGTTGGGTGATTTTGGATTTGGGAGCGTGTCCGGACTGTGAATCTGAGGTCTATAGTTGATTTAGGCTTGAAATGGTAAAAGTTGAATTCTTGGAGATTTGAATAGGAAGCAGACTTTTTGATATTGGGGTCAGAATGCGATTCCGAGAGTTGGAACAACTCCGTTATGTTATTTGGGACTTGCCTGCAAAATTTGACGTCATTATGGGTTGATTTAATGGGTTTCATCATGGGTTTTAGAAGTTGGAAGATTTGAAAATTTATAAGTTCGATTCATGGTGCGATTCGTAGTTTTGACATTGTTTTATATGATTTGGGACCTCGAGCGAGTCCATATTAGTGTATGGAACTTGTTGGTATGCTTGGACGAGGTCCCGGGGCCGTCGGGTGTGTTTCAGACGAGTTTCAGATGTTTTTCATGGTTTTGAACATGTCTGGTTCTGGTGTTTTCGCACCTGCGACACTTGGAGCGCAGGTGCGGCTCCGCTTCTGCGTGAGCCTGGTCGCTTCTATGATCCTTGAGGCCTGGGAGCTTGCTCGCTACTACGGAAGCTTGCACGCAGGTGCGAAGGCCGCTTCTGCGGTCCCTCGATCGCATCTGCGAAGAAGCTCGCTTATGCATTCCCCCATTTCGCTTCGGCAGTGCCGCTGGTGCGGTTGTAAATCTGCAGATGCGGTTCCAAGCCTGGCCAGCTGTGTTCGCAGATGCGGACTCTTTCTCGCAAATGCGTGTGCGCATGTGCGTCTCCTAGTCCGCAGATGCGAAAATCCCTAAGAAACATTAAGTCGAGGATTTGGCCATTTTCTTCATATTTTGAGTTTTAGACTTCAGTTTTGGGAGCTTCCTTATGGGTTTTTCAAGAAAATTGATTGGATAAGTGTTCTTCAACTAGAATTTATTTATTTCCATGATTCTATCTTTATTTTTATCATTTAATTTGTGTTTTGAGTTGAGAAAAATGGTGGTTTTTGAAGAAAATTTTCAAAATGAAAAATCACGATTTGAGGGTGGAAATGGTATCAGAATTTGATGATTTTAGTATGGTTAGACTCGTGAGTGAATGGGTGTTTGTATTTTGTGACTTTTACCCAATTCCGAGACGTGGGCCCGGGTCGACTTTTTAGGGCGGATTTCGGAATTTTTGTTAAAATATTGATTTCACTAATTAGATGAGTCTATTATGGTTGTATTCATGATATGCAATTTGCGTTTGGCTATATTTTGGCCATTCGGAGTCTGATAATCGAGGAAAGGGCATTCTTACGGAGTGATTGAGCTTGGTTCGAGGTAAGTATCTTGCCTAACCTTATGTGGGGGACTTCCCCTTAGGATTTGAGTCTTCTATGTTGATTGTAGTCCGTGTAAATGGGGTGACGAGTGCGTGCACAGAATTATTTGTGGAAAGCTGGACTTTTAGGGTTCTTAGGTCCTTGTATTAATTGAATATGCAGTTGTTCTTGTTATGATTATATATCTTAATTACTAAATTCACATCTACCTGCTTAATTAGAATCAATTGCTTCATGATCCACTATTATTATTACTTGATTCATATGTGCCTTAATTGGAATTGTTATCTCTTTTACAGCAATGCTATCTTTTCATAACTGCTTATCTTTATTTGGGATTAATATTATTTCACCCTTTAATTGTTTTGTCTTAATTGAGATTGTGATTATTTTTTCGCTGCTTATCCTTAATTGAATTTTTGAATATCCTTCATAATTTCCTCAACCGTAAAAGAAGTTTAGATATCCTATATCTTAGTCGACTTGTTTTATTTGGCCTTATTTGATTCGTGTTAGCTTCCCTGTTGTTGAAGTGTATAGTGTGGGATCGTTGCTACACATTAGTTTTCCCTTTGTTGAGCTGTTCTCTTTACGCCTAGCATTCTTTACTGTGGTTATTCCTTGTGAATTGGATCTACTGTTTCTTTGTGAATTAAAGTTCTTGAGTTGATTTACTTGTCGTACTTTGTATTATTGTCATTGTTGCTATTGTACTTATTGTAGTGATGCACGAGGTTTCTACCGTGCGGTTGTTATTATTGTGATGCACGAGGTTTCTGCCGTGCGGTTGTTATTATGGTGTTGCACGAGTTTTCTGTCGTGCTATTGTTACCATTGATATTTGCACATGCGGCGTGACAAGGCGGGATATGTATATATATATGTGTGGGTTAAGCATGTGGCGAGACAAGGTGGGAACATTATTATGCACATGTGGTGAGACAAGGCGGGCATTTATGTTACTATTGCATACGTGGCAAGACAAGGTGGCCTGGGGGCATTCTTGTTGTTGATATTTGTGAAGTGGTATACGTACCTGTGTGAGCTTTATCTTGTGAAAGCTGTGAGAAAATATTCTACGTGTTGTTCGTTCTTTTTCCTTATGCTTATTTGCTGATATGGACTATGGTAGGACACTTGCACAAGCATACACGTAGTTAAGCACTCTTATCGGATAAGAGGTGTTCTTGATATTGTTGAGCATAGATGTCACCCTTGTTTACTTGCCTTCTATCTGAGAATGGCTCTATTGGTACGTGAGTCGTCAGTGTGGTTATGAGGGCACAAAATGCCAAGTGTTAGGGTTCAGGTATTGAGACCCGTGAGTTGTGTATTGTCCGAGGTTCGGTACCTCGTGGAATTGTTGGCTAAAACCTGATGTAAAAGTGGTTGTAGTTGCTGAGTTATTACTTGTCCTTGTTGTATTTGTGATTTCGGATTTAGGTTAGGTTCCATTCATTTTTCTGTGACATTTTCATGATATTTTGCTGACACTGGTTGTTTCCTTCCTTATTTCCATTATTGTAATGTGAGCCATATTGCATAGTCTTTATGTAGACATCATACTTCTGCTGCTCATATATTTGTACCTGTTTAGTTTATTAGACCTGTGGGTGTCTTGACTATTCCTCGTCACTACTCCACCAAGGTTAGTCTTGATACTTACTGGGCATCGCTATGGTGTGCTCATGCTACTCTTCTGCACATTTGTTTTGTGCAGATCCAGGTAATTGTTCGTTAGCTAGCTGTGTGAACTGTTGCTGCGGAGACTCAAGGTAAACCTGCCGTTGCATTCGCAAGCTTCGGAGTCACCTTCAAGTTTTTGTTTTGCACTATTTATTCTTATTTCTGGACAGTTGTATTTAGAAGTTTTCTAGCAAACACTATGTAGAGCTTATGACTTATACTACCGGTTTTGGGAATTGTAAGAGATTTCTATTTAACTTGTTAGATGTTATTTAAATAATGTTATTTCAATTAATGTTAGGCTTACCTAGTCCATAAGACTAGGTGCCATCACGATACCAAACAGAGGAAAAATTGGGTCGTGACAATAGTACAGGGATAGGAAGAAGGATCTGCACATGGTGTTTATTGACCTGGATAAAGCGTATGACAAGGTACCTAGGAAGGTCCTTTATAGATGCCTGGAGGCTAAAGGTGTGTCGGTCGCTTACATCAGGGCGATTAAGGGCATGTATGATGGAGCTAAGACTTGATTTATGACAATGGGAAGTGACTCTGAGTATTTTTCGGTTGTTATGGGGTTGCACCAAGGATCTGCGCTTAGTAATGTTCTTATTTGCGCTGGTGATGGATGCTCTGACATACCATATTCAAGGGGAGGTGCCATGGTGAATTTTATTTGCTGATGACATAGTTCTAATTTATGAGATACGAGGCGGCGTTAAGGAGAGGCTGGAGGTTTGGAGACAGCCCCATGAGTCTAAGGGTTTCAAGTTAAGCATGACGAAGACAGAATACCTGGAGTGCAAGTTTAGTGCCGAGACGAGGGAAGAGGGCGTGGACGTGAGGCTTGGAACTCAAGTCATCCCCAAAAGAGGCAGTTTCAAGTACCTTGAGTCGGTTATACAGGGGGATGGGGAGATCGAAGAGGATGTCGCATACCGTCCAATAGTGGGGTGGATGAAATGGAGGTTAGCATCTAGAGTCTTGTGTGACAAGAAAGTGCCACTGATTCTCAAAGGTAAGTTTTATAGAGCGGTGGTTAGACCAGCCATGTTGTATGGGTCAGAGTATTGGCCAGTTAAGAACTCACATATCGAGAGGATGAAAGTAACAGAAATGAGGATGTTAAGGTGGATGTGCGGGCACACTAGGATGGATAAGATTAGGAATGAAGATATTTGAGAGAAGGTGGGCATGGCTCCTATGGATAACAAGATGCGGGAAGCAAGGCTCATATGGTTCGGGCACGTGCAAAGGAGATGCCCAAAAGCCCCGGTAAGGAGGTGTGAGCGGTTGGCGTTGGCTGGTACGGAAAGAGGTAGAGGGTGGCCTAAGAAGTATTGGAGAGAGGTGATAAGGCATGACATGACGTGGCTTTAAATTTTCAAGGACTTGGCCCTTGATAAGAAAGTGTGGAGGTTGAGCATTAGGGTTGTAGGTTAGGAGGTAGTTGAGCATTTTCTACTTCGTTCTGGGTGAGAGACTAGCGTGATAGGGTTTTGTCTTAGGCTACTAGTGGTTAATCTTGTGTCCACACTATTCTCCCATTTTTTATACTACCTGGCCTTATTTACTTGTTACTGTTATTGTTTTTCTTCTATTTTTTGGTCCTTATGTTGTTGTCACTATTTCTATGATTTCTGTTGATGGTACTGATTTATTGACTTTGTTTGTCTTCTTGAGCCGAGGGTCTTTCAAAAACAGCCTTTCTACTCCTCGATGGAGGGGTAAGGTCTGCATACTCACTATTCTCCCCAGACCCCACTTATGAGATTACACTGGATTGTTGTTGTTGTTGTTGTTTTTGTTGTTAAATTAGAATTGTTAAATGCAAATATAAGTGAAGTGCGATGTCTATAAGTCGAATTCTATACGATTTAAGTACGTTCTCCTTATTATTCATTTTTAAATACTATTAAAATCACAACCTGATGTTGATGTTCAATTATCAGCCATGCTTCTACTGAAACATGACGAAATTCCTAGCTTGTTGCACCCTTCTTCTCACCATACAATGCTGAGGAGTGCTATTTTAGGCCATTTCAAGAAATTGTCCAAAACATTTTGTATACAAATGGACACTTTCCAAGAACTTGAATATGAGGTTGCGGAACATTTTTCCAAGATTTATCCCATCAAAACTATAGGCCCTTTATTCAACTACCCAAAATTACTCTCTCCCAACAGATCGTCAAAAGAATTTCATGGTGATTTGTTAATTGCTGACAACTGCGTCATACATTGGCTTGATTCAAAACAACCATCCTCTATTGTGTACATATCATTTGGGAGTTTAGTCATGTTGAAACAAGAACAAGTCGATGAAATTGTGTACGTGTTCTTGAGTTAAGGACTTAATTCCTACCTTTTAACTAGCAAATGGGATATTGGAGAAAGCAGGAGACAAGGCCAAAGTGGTTCAATAGTGTCAACAAGAGTAAGTCTTGGCACACACGCCTGTGGCTTGCTTTTTGATGCATTGTGGATGGAATTCAACAATGGAAGCGATAGCTAGTGGAACTCCAGTAATTGCATTTGCTCAATGGGGTGACAAAGTAATTGATGCCAAATATTTAGTGTACATTTTCAAAACTGGACTTCTTTTATGTAGATGTGAGGCTGGAAATAGGATTATTCCAAGCTAAGGGAGGAAGTGGAGAAGTGTTTACTAGAAGTGTAACGACCCGACCAGTCGTTTTGAGCTCCAGCACGCCGTTCGGTGGTTTGAGGCCTTGAGTAGTTTCACTTTAGGTGTTATGACTTGTACGTGTGGTCGTAATTGAATTTCGGGAAATCCGAAGTTGATTTAGAAAGAAATTTTTTATTTCGGAAACTTTAAGTTGGAAGAATTTACTAAGGTGTGATTTTAAGTAAACGACCTCGGAATCGAGATTTGAGGGTTCCAACAGGTTCGTATGATGATTTTGGACTTGGGCGTATGTCCGGATTGGGTTTTAGATGACCCGAGATCGTTTCGGTGCCTATTGTGGAAGTTGGCATTTTGGAAGAAATTCATAAATTTGGATTAAAGTGTATTTCAATGTTATCAATGTCCGTTTAGGATTCTGAATCTGGGAATAGCTCTGTATGGTGATCCTGGTATTGGGAATGCGTCCGGATGTGGATTTGGAGGTCCGTAGATCATTTTGGTGTCGTTTGGCAAAAGTTAGAAATTTGACGATTTTTTAGATGTTTGACCGGAAGTGGACCTTTTGATATCGGGGTTGGATTCCGATTCCGGAAATTGGAGTAGGTTAGTAATGTCGAATGTGACTTGTGTGCAAAATTTGAGGTCAATCGGACGTGATTTGATAGGTTTCAGCATCGAATGTAGAAGTTTGAAGTTCTAAAGTTCATTAAGCTTGAATTGGGGTGTGATTCATGAATTCGACGTTGTTTGATGTGATTTAAGGCCTCGAGCAAGTTCGTGTTATATTTTTAGACTTGTATGGGTGTTTGGTTTGGAGCCCCGGGGGCTCGGGTGAGTTTCGGAGTAGCTTCGAAGTGTTTTATGAAGAAGTTGGATTGCTGGTTCTGGTGTGATCGCATTTGCAATGTAATGGTCTGAAATGCGAACATCGCATTTGCAAGGAGGGGTTTGCATTTGCGAAGGGTGGGAATTTTCTGAGGGATTCGCATTTGCGAACAATTTATCGCTTTTGCGGTTCTGTCCCCTTCGCATTTGCGAAGATCTTGGACGCAAATGCGACCTTGGGAGGGGCAGCTTGGCTTCGCATTTGCGATGCATTTTTCACAAATGCGACCATCGCATTAGCGTGTTAGATGTCGCAAATGCGGCATCTGCGACTGGAGCCAAGGGCTTTTTATTCCGAGACTTAGCCCATTTTCCTCATTTCCCACTTGCACTTAGGCGATTTGTAAGAGCATTTTGAGAGGGGTTTCCATCATCATCAAGAGGCAAGTGATTTATTCTAGTTGTGAGTTAAATACAAGGTTTATATATGGATTTAGACATAAATATTTGTAGAAATTTGGGATTTGGAAGAAAAACCTAGAAATTAATATTTTGGATTTTGACCACGAATTTGGGCATGGAATTTGAAATAAATTATATATTTGAGTTCGTGGGGTTATGAGTAAAGTTTGTCTTCAAGAATATTCGAAATCCGGGCACGTGGGATCGAGGGTGATTTTTATCGACTTTTCGAGCGGAGTTGGAAATTATTGTAAATAGGATTATAATGATTATTAGAGTATATATTTATGGAATTGGTAATTTATTGACTAGTTTTGGAGCATTGGGCATCGATTTGAGTTGTTTGGAAGGCTTGGGAGTCGGCTGTGGAACTTCGGAGCGAGGTAAGTCTCCTTTCTAACCTTGTAAGAGGGAATTAACCCCATTGGTGAATCAAATCATTATGTGTTTCTATTTGTGGAGGATACGTACGCACGAGGTGACGAGAGTCCATGCGTAGCTACTATTATACTTATGTCCGGGTAGTCTAGGACCCATATCATGTTGTACTTGCGATGTTTGCGCCCTACTTGTTAATTTAATTATTTAAAATATTTAGAAACTCGATAAAGGAATTGTAAAATGGTTAAACTTCATTTACTTGACCGTTAAATGAGAATTTGAAATTTCTTGGAATAATTTCCCCTTAATAAATCTTGAATTGTTTGTTTAATGTGTTTTCTCTTTTGTGGAGCGGGCCGAACGCCTCGGTAGCAGATAGATGCATCTATGGTTCGACCCTCGGCATTGCACAGTTTAAATAATTATTTTGGATCGGGTCGTACGACCTCGGCATGATTTGCGCATGATATATCTATGGAATTGATAATAATTGATATTGCTTTCATTGGCCAGAGGTCCAAAAATATTAAATGAAAAAAATAAATTTTGAAATTTCTTATTAACAAAAGAATTATTTACTTATTTTATGATATTGAGCTTACAGTCGTTCTACGTAATCCATGCTTAATTATATCATTAATATTTTATTTATAGCCTATAGTAAGTGTCGAAGTCGACCCCTCGTTACTACTTCTTCGAGGTTAGGCGAGATACTTACTGGGTACGCGTTGTTTACGTACTCATACTACACTTGCTGCACATTTTTGTGTAGGTACATATATGTCTAGTGGTCTTGTGGGCGCAGAGGCACGGTTATTGCGGGGACTTAAGTGAGCTGCATTCTATACTACGATCCACATCCAACAGAGTCTCCTTCAGAGTATTTATATTTATCCTGTCCAAATTTGTATTCCGGACAGATGTTGTATTTTATTTTACATTCCTAGTTGAGGCTCATGCACTTGTGACACCGGGTTTTGGGATGGTTATGGGTTGTCTTGTATTGAAATTGTTAAAAATAATATTATTTATTTTATAAATTCCATCTTTTACTTTTTAATTCAAGGAAATATGATTTTAGAAATATTAAAATGAGAATCAAATTAAGTATTTATTTTTGCCTTGCCTGACAGCGGTGTGCGGTGCCATCACGACATTTAATGGATTTTGGGTAGTGACAACATGGTATCAAAGCACTAGGTTCACTTAGGTCTCACGATTCATGAGCAAGTATAGTAGAGTCTTGCGGGTCAGTATGGAGACGTCTATACTTATCTTCAAGAGGCTACAGGGCTGTTTGGAGCATTTTCCTTCTTGATTCCTCATCGTGCGATTTAATTCCTTTGAGGCTTATGCCTTTGTTTCCTTCTTATTCAACCTTACATGGCGTGAAGCGCTTGTTATAAATTGGGAATCGAGGAATTTTAATGGTACTATATATGCGGTGTAGGATGTTTCTTCCTGCGTATTTGATTGGGCTATAGTCATCGCCTTGAGGAAGGTCGTTTTGTCATTTCAGCTCGGTATCAGAATTACCTAAGGTTTTGAGATTTGACATTGATTGTTATGATGATTCGTGCGTTGCTATCACACCGTGTTTTTGTAATGGTAGGATGCTTGTCTATGCGTCGAAGCAATGAATGACTTGGAAGGAGGTTTACTCAGTGCATGATTCAGAGATCCAGTATTTTATTTCTGGCGAAGGAAAGGCAATCGGACTATGAATCTTCAGGTTTGGGTTGACGGAGTAACGAGACTTGGTATTTCGAGCATGGTGGAATTTTCATCTGTGATGTGGTGTCGTCGCCCTGGATTGAATGTGTTACATTTGCCAGCGTTATGGTCTTCATTAATTTGCCTTCGGGGCAGGGTAGTGTGAAATATTGACGGGGAAACGGTTGTCAGAGATCGCAGTGTGCGGTGGTACAAGACTTAATCGATGGTCCGGGTGTTGAGGGCTCAAGGAAGATGATATTCGGAGAGGTTTAAAGTTGGTAGCGATCTATTGGTTCAAGTGCTACAGAGATAGATATTGAGTTAAGGTAACAACTTGCAGCGAAGGATGAGGAAGGACATGTGGGAGGTGTCTTGCGGTGGTTAAATTTCTAGAAGGCCAAGTGTGAGAAACAGAAGTCGTTTAGTTGCTTAAAGTAGAGAGTTTGACCAAAGTGGGAGAGTGGTAGAGTAGCATATGGATTCTATGGTAGGATAGCTACACACCTTGAGGAAAGTTTAGAGTGATTTGTGATTCATGGTGGATAGTGACCAGGTCTACGGGCTTAATTTGGAATATTGGCTATTATAAGTAGGAAGGTTAGATACAATGGAAAGGAGTTGCTTGATATGAAGAAGGATACAACATGAAGGTTGGATTGAATTGTATCGTCGCACGTTTAGTTTATGTCAATGGGGAGTGAATGGGCTTGTACAGCTGGTGAATGAGCACGAGCTCAGGATGGTTTAAGGATTTCATAGTAATGGTAATTAGTGCAGCATCGTTGGAAGGTGTCGACATGGACTTTCCACAGGTGAGTTATCTCATGTGATCAGGCTGGCGATTGCATGGTGTCAACAAAGCTTTTACGAATAACTCTATCGGCTATCCAGTAAGGGATCGAATAATGTGACTAGTGATTTAGAGTGTTCATAAAATATTTAACAGAAGGATTTCGAGGAATTTGGCGGGTTGATTGTGCAAGATCATGTCAATGGGGGATAAGGAATCTTGGTGGGTTCCAGAGTTATGCGATGGTTGCTTCAAGCTAAGTGGGAGAGCTCTGCCGCCTACGATTGGATTGGAAGGTTGTTTACTTGTGAGGTTTAGGGTTATCGGCATATTGGTGGGTTATTACGACCAAGGGAAAGAGAACATCAGTGGTAATTTGGGCAAGGGATTTGAGGAATGTGTGCTATAATTGACCTTATCAATTCATGTTTAGGATTGGGGAAGACTCAGGATTTATGCTTCGTGTAGAGGTAATTTACAAGGAAAGTGATTCATCCGGGTGCTTCTTTGAGAGGGTGTTCATGTGCTAGCAGTGCCTTGGGGTTTGATTATATTCGGGACCAAGTCAGAGTGGGTGACTCTCAACAATGGTCCTAGTGGATTCAAAAGTTAAAGTGTGGTGCCTAAGGATTTCGAGTTCGTAGTATGGTTAAGTATCGAGCTGTTGCAGCGGATTATGAAAGGGGCTTAGAGTGCTCTATGTTATCTTCGGTATACGGTGTAGCAGTGGAAGAATGCGAGAAAATAACTTTAGAATCATAGGGAAATTATCAGAATGGATGTACCATTTGAAGATGTGAATATGCGCACAAGAAGTGTATGAGATGGTTCATAGGTTGTGAGACAGTGTGGTCTCGTGAAATGATGTCCACTCAGGATAAGTGCGGGATTGGGTTCGTGATGTTTGAATGGAGCTATTATTATTCCTAAGGCAAGGCCAGAGTAAATTAGAAGAAATCAGATCGGTTAGCAATGGTTGAATTGGCATAATGGTGGCAATGGTCAGTTCCTTCAGCTTGTTAAGTTATACATGTGGTTTGTGGCGGTGCGTGCGAGGCTTGATGGCCTCCGTAACTGATTTTATTTAGAGGCATTCGAGTATTATGGCATGTTATGTGTATATGGATCCAGGAAGAGTTATGGTGGTTTAGACCACTTCTTGGGGATTTGTATTTTCTGCGGTTATGGGAATTCAGTCACGTGTTGCAATGGTTCTTCTGAGATGAGATAAGTAAAAGGTTTCTATATGATAAAGTGTTTATTCTATTGGTGGTTCAGGAGTTATGGTGAAATTCTTGTACTTTCGCTTATTGGCATGCTAGGCACAGTGAGCGGCATGGGAATTAGAAGTTGAGGATCAAGGTTGCCGTTTGGTGTTGGCGAGAATATCACGAGCTCGGATGAGCAAGAAAGGATTCAGATGGTTAGAGTAAGCTGGTATTGTCTTGGGCGTCACCTGAGATCGGTGTTCTATGTAAGAAACTTTGCGTACTGATTGTGGATTCTTGATTTGCTTGATAGCATTTGTGTGGCCGGTGGTATGGAGATTATGGTACTATCGTTAATGTGAGAGTTTAGGCCTGGAAGGCGCTCTATTCATTTGGTTGTGAACTGTGGATGCTTGTTCCGGATTTGACAGTTGTTCTTGTGTGTCATGGAAAAAAGGGATATTATGCATCCTTGAAAGGTTATTAGCCTAGTACGGTGCGATCAGAATCGGCTTGAGATCCGTGGATGGATCTAAATATGAATATGGGCTCTATATCAGGCCGGATGGGTTTATTTCAGCATAGCGTTGTTTACGAAGGAGTATTCGGGCCTTGGATGTTACTTCTGTCATCAAGTATTCCGTATAATCTCTATTGTGCCATGTGCGTTGTGAGGTGGTTTGATTATTCGCGCTCGTATTGAGATCCCGTGTAACTTGTGGTATTGTGAGAGCAGGATGGATCTCAAGATGCAAGTCATTTGTTACACCTTAGTTGTGCTTGAGTTTCATCGCGTATGGCGCTATCCGTCTCCTCAGGATTTGTATTATGCACTTCGCGTGCTTGTGGTTGGTATTCGGGTATTTCGTAGGTATAAGCATTTTGTCTTGATGGGTACTTCCTTATTTATTGTCATATGTGGATCGGCTGGCACACTGCCACAGGTATATTGTTGGATCGGGTGGCATGCCGCCACGGGTACATTGTTTGGATCGGGTGGCACGCCGCCACGGGTATCATGGTTGGATCGGGTTGCATGCCACAACGGTATCATGTCTGGATCGGGTTGAGCGCCGTAACAGTGAGATGTTGAGTACAGTTCCCTATACCTATTCTTATGTTTTTTTCTTCACATTTTCTGAGGAAGGTTCATAACATCTTTTCGGTTGTTTAATTAGTCACGTGGGTTGAGCAGTTCTTTCTAGAGTTCATTTTTTCTTTTTGTATCACATGCGAGTTTGTGGATTGTTGGCACATGGTGGCATCATATGAGACCTTTGGTAGTGTTTGTGGTGGCTTATTGCCTGGACAGTTTATACTGGGTGAGACGAGATTATTGGATCTGGGATCAGTGCGATCGGATTATATGATGCACATTAAAAAGCAAATATTGTTATTTGGTTCATAATGGGGTAATGGTCCTTGTCAGGAGAAGGGACTCAATGATTTGTCAACTCGGAAGTTGGTTATGAATTTCTACACATCCTTTCTGTTGTGGCAGTATTGTGAGAATTGAAACGGGACTTATATGCTTCGTGAGGTGCGTGTGGGCATCAGATTCGTGGGATTTCGACTATCATTGTCAGAGGATATTATTATGGTCATTTAAGTTACACGGTGCATGGTATGAATTCAGTAAAGGTATGCAATCACGTATTGGTGCATCGTGTAGTGATGGATACGGTGTTCGTATGTTGGAAACAGACCTTGTAGAGGATTTCAGATGTTGGAATTTGGCTCTAAGGCTTATTTGACTAGAAAACAAAAGGGAGGATTTTCAGGTTTGCTCGAGCTAATGTGCTCAACTGGGTTGTGGTAGCACAGGTAGGTGCACGAGATACTAAACAATGATTTCGGACAACTCTACAGCAATTCTTAGCACATTCGAGGACGAACAAATATTTAAGTGGGAGAGAATCCCGACCGATTGTTTTGAACTCCAGCGCGCCGTTCAGCGGTTTGAGGCCTTGAGTAGTTTCACTTCAGGTATTATGACTTGTATGTGTGGTCGTAATTGAATTTCGGGAAATCCAAAGTTGATTTAGAAAGAAAATTCTCATTTCGGAAGCTTTAAGTTGGAAGAATTTACTAAGGTGTGATTTTAAGTAAACGACCTCGGAATCGGGATTTGAGGGTTCCAACAGGTTCGCATGATAATTTTGGAATTGGATGTATGTACGGATCGGATTTTGGATGACCCGGGATCGTTTCGTCGCCTATTATGGAAGTTGGCATTTTGGTTGGAAGAAATTCATAAATTTGGATTGAAGTGTATTTCAATGTTATCAATGTCCGTTTAGGATTATGAATCCTAGAATAGCTCTGTATGGTGATCCTGGTATTGGGAACGCATCCGGATGTGGATTGGGAGGTCCGTAGGTCATTTTGGAGTCGTTTGGCGAAAGTTAGAAATTTGAAGGTTTTTGAGAAGTTTGACCGGAAGTAGACCTTTTGATATTGGGGTCGGATTCCGATTCCGGAAGTTGGAGTAGGTTCGTAATGTCGAATGTGACTTGTGTGCAAAATTTGAGGTCAATTAGACGTGATTTGATAGGTTTCAGCATCAAATGTAGAAGTTTGAAGTTCTGAAGTTCATTAAGCTTGAATTGGGGTGTGATTCATGAATTCGACGTTGTTTGATGTGATTTAAGGCCTCGAGCAAGTTCATGTTATATTTTTAGACTTGTGTGGGTGTTTAGTTTAGAGCCCCGGGGGCTCGGGTGAGTTTCAGAGTAGCTTCGAAGTGTTTTGTGAAGAAGTTGGATTGTTGGTTCTGGTGTGATCGCATTTGCGATGTAATGGTCTCAAATGCGAACATCGCATTTGCGAGGAGGGGTTCGCATTTGCGAAGGGTGGGAATTTTCTGAGGGATTCGCATTTGCGAACAATTTATCGCTTTTGCGGATCTGTCCCCTTCGCATTTGCGAAGATCTTGGTCGCAAATGCGACCTTGTCAGGGGCAGCTTGGCTTCGCATTTGCGATGCATTTTTCACAATTGCGACCATCGTATTTGCGAGTCATATGTCGCAAATGCATCATCTGCGACTGGAGTCTTGCGGATCGGTACAGAGACGTTTGTACTTATCTTCGAGAGACTATAGGGCTGTTTGGAGCATTTTCCTTCTTGATACCTCATCGTGCGATTTGATTCCTTTGAGGCTTATGCCTTTGTTTCCTTCTTATTCAACCTTACAAGGCATGAAACACTTGTTATAAATTGGGAATCGAGGAATTTTAATGGTACTATATATGCGGTGCAGGATGTTTCTTCATGCGTATTTGATTGGGCTATAGTCATCGCCTTGTGGAAGGTCGTTATGTCATTTCAGCTCGGTATCAGTATTACCTAAGGTTTTGAGATTTGGCATTGATTGTTATGATGATTCGTGCGTTGCTATCACACCGTGTTTGTGTAATGGTAGGATGCTTGTCTATGCGTCGAAGAAGTGAATGACTTGGAAGGAGGTTTACTCAGTGCATGATTCAGAGATCTTGTATTTTATTTCTGGCGAAGGAATGGCAATCGGACTATGAATCTTTAGGTTTTGGTTGACGGAGTAACGAGACTTGGTATTTCGAGCATGGTGGAATTTTCATCTGTGATGTGGTGTCGTCGCCTGGATTGAATGTGTTAAGTTTGTCGGCGTTATGGTCTTCATCAATTTGCCTTCGCGGTAGGGTAGTGTGAAATATTGCCGGGGAAGCGGCTGTCAGAGATCGCAGTGTGCGTTGGTTCAAATCTTAATCGATGGTCCGGGTGCTGAGGGCTCAAGGAAGATGATTTTCAGAAATATCTAAAATTGGTAGCGATCTATTGGTTCAAGTGCTACAGAGATAGATATTGAGTTAAGGCAACAACTTGGCGGCAAAGGATGAGGAAGGACATGTGGGGGGTGTCTTGCGGTGGTTAAATTTCTAGAAGGCCAAGTTTGAGAAACAAAAGTCGGGTAGTTGCTTAAAGTAGAGGGTTTGACCAAAGTGGGAGAGTGGTAGAGTAGCATATGGGTTCTATGGTAGGATAGCTACACACCTTGAGGAAAGTTTAGAGTGATTTGGGATTCATGGTGGATAGTGACCAGGTCTACGGGCTTAATTTGGAATATTGGCTACTATACGTAGGAAGGTTGGATTGAATTGTATCGTCGCACGTTTAGTTTATGTCAATGGGGAGTGAATGGGCTTGTACAGCTGGTGAATGAGCATGGGCTCAGGATGGTTTAAGGATTTCATAGTAATGGTAATTAGTGCAGCATCGTTGGAAGGTGTCGACATGGACTTTCCACAGGTGAGTTATCTCATGTGATCAGGCTGGCGGTTGCGTGGTGTCAACGAAGCTTTTTATGAATAATGCTACCGGCTGTCCAGTAAGGGATCGAATAATGTGGCTAGTGATTTAGGGTTATCGGCATATTGGTGGGTTATTACGACCAAAGGAAATAGAACATCAGTGGTAATTTGAGCAAGGGATTTGAGGAATGTGTGCTATAATTGGCCTTATCAATTCATGTTTAGGATTGGGGAAGACTCAGGATTTATGCTTCGTGTAGAGGTGATTTACAAGGAAAGTGATTCAGTCGGGTGCTTCTTTGAGAGGGTGTTCATGTGCTAGCAGAGCCTTGGGGTTTGATTATATTCGCGACCAAGTCAGAGTGGGTGACTCTCAACAATGGTCCTAGTGGATTCAAAAGTTAAAGTGTGGTGCCTAAGGATTTTGAGTCCGTAGTATGGTTAAGTATCGAGCTGTTGCAGCGGATTATGAAAGGGGCTTGGAGTGATCTATGTTATCTTCGGTATGCGGTGTAGCAGTGGAAGAATGGGAGTAAATAACTTCGGAATCATAGGGAAATTATCAGAATAGGTGTACCATTTGAAGATGCGAATATGCGCACAAGAAGTGTATGAGATGGTTCGTGGGGTGTGAGACAGCGTGGTCTCGTGAAATGATGTCCACTCAGGATAAGTGCGGGATTGGGTTCGTGATGTTTGAGTTGGAAATTATTGTAAATATAATTATAATAAGTATTAGAGTATATATTTATGGAATAGCTCATTTATTGACTAGTTTTGGACCATTGGGCATCGATTTGAGTTGTTTGGAAGGCTTGGGAGTCGGTTATGGAACTTCGGAGCGACGTAAGTCTCCTTTCTAACCTTGTAAGAGGGAATTAACCCCAATGGTGAATCAAATCATTATGTGTTTCTATTTGTGGAGGCTACATACGCCCGAGGTGACGAGAGTCCGTGCGTAGTTACTATTATACTTATGTCCGGGTATTCTAGGACCTATATCATGTTGCACTTGCGATCTTTGCGCCCTACTTGTTAATTTAATTGTTTAAAACATTTAGAAACTCGATAAAGGAATTGTAAAAAGGTTAAACTTCATTTACTTGACCGTTAAATGAGAATTTGAAATTTCTTGGAATAATTTCCACTTAATAAATCTTGAATTGTTTGTTTAATGTGTTTTCTCTTTTGTGGAGCGGGCCGAATGGCTCGGTAGCAGATAGATGTATTTAAGGTGCCTATTGTGGAAGTTGGCATTTTGAAAGAAATTCATAAATTTAGGTTGAAGTGCAATTCAATGTTATCGATGTCTGTTTGGTATTTCGAGTGTGGGAATAGCTCTGTATGGTGATCCTGGTATTTGGAGCGCGTCCGGATGTGGATTTGGTGGTTCGTAGGTCATTTTGGAGTCGTTTGGCGAACGTTAGAAATTTGAAGGTTTTTGAGAAGTTTGACCGGAAGTGGGCCTTTTGATATCGGGGTTGGATTCCAATTCCGGAAGATGGAGTAGGTTCGTAATGTCGAATGTTAATTGTGCACAAAATTTGAGGTCAATCAGACGTGATTTGATAGGTTTCGACATCGAATGTAGAAGTTTGATGTTCTAAAGTTCTTTAAGCTTGAATTGGGGTGCGATTCATGAATTCGACATTGTTTGATGTGATTTAAGGCTTCGAGCAAGGTCATGTTATATTTTTAGACTTGTGTGGGTGTTTGGTTTGGAGCCCCGAGGGCTCGGGGGTGAGTTTTGTAGTAGCTTCGAAGTGTTTTCTGAAGAAGTTGGATTGCTAGTTCTGGTGTGATCGCATTTGCGATGTAATGGTCATAAATGCGAACATCGCATTTGCGAGGAGGGGTTCCCATTTGCGAAAGGTGGGAATTTTCTGAGGGGTTTGCATTTGCGAACAATTTGTCGCTTTTGCGGATCTGTCCCCTTCACATTTGCCAAGATCTTGATCACAAATGCGACCTTGGCAGGGACACCATGGCTTCGCATTTGCGATGCATTTGTCGCAAATGCGACCATCGCATTTGTGGCCACTGGAGCCAAGGGCTTTTTATTCCGAGACTTATCCCATTTCCCTCATTTCCCCCTTGGACTTAGGCAATTTTTAAGAGCATTTTGAGAGGGGGTTCCATCATCATCAAGAGGTAAGTGATTTCTTTTAGTTGTGAGTTAAATACCAGATTTATATATGGATTTAGACATGAAAATTGGTAGAAATTTGGGATTTGAAAGAAAATCCTAGAAATTGGTATTTTTGGACTTTGACCACGAATTTGGGCTTGGAATTGGAAATAAATTATATATTTGAGTTCATGGGATTATGGGTAAAGTTTGTCTTCTAAAATTTTCGGAATCCGGGCACGTGGGCCTGAGGGTGAGTTATATCGACTTTTCGAACAGAGTTGGAAATTATTGTAAATAGGATTATAATGAGTATTAGAGTATATATTTATGGAATTGATCATTTATACTAGTTTTGGAGCGTTGGGCATCGATTTGAGTTGTTTGGAAGGCTTGGGAGCCGGCTATGGAACTTCGGAGCGAGATAAGTCTCCTTTCTAACCTTGTAAGAGGAAATTAACCCCATAGGTGAATCAAATCACTATGTGCTTCTATTTGTTGGGGCTACGTACGCACGAGGTGATGAGAGTCCGTGTGTAGCTAATATTATATTTATGTCCGGGTAGTCTAGGACCCATATCATGTTATACTTGCAGTGTTTGCGCCCTACTTGTTAATTTAATTATTTAAAACATTTAGAAACTCAATAAAGGAATTGTAAAAAGGTTAAACTTCATTTACTTGACCGTTAAATGGGATTTTGAAATTTCTTGGAATAATTTTCCCTTAATAAATCTTGAATTAGTTGTTTAATGTGTTTTTTTTGTGAAGCGGGCCGAACGTCTCGGTAGCAGATAGATGCATCTATGGTTCGCGTCGTTCGACCCTCGGCAGTGCACAGTTTAAATATTTATGTTGGATCGGGTCGTACGACCTCGGCATGATTTGCGCATGATATATCTTTGGAATTGATAATAATTGATATTGCTTTCATTGGCCAGAGGTCCAAAAATGTTAAAGGACGAAAATAAATTTGGAAAATTCTTATTATCAAAAGAATTGTTTACTTATTTTATGATATTGAGCTTACAGCCGTTCTAGTAATCCACGCTTAATTATATCATTGATATTTTATTTATAGCCCATAGTAAGTATCGAAGTCGACCCTTCGTCACTACTTTTTCGAGGTTAGGCATGATACTTATTGGGTACGCGTTGATTTACGTACTCATACTACATTTGCTGCACATTTTTGTGCAGGTACATATATGTCTAGTGGCCTTGTGGGCGTAGAGGCGCGGTTATTGCGGGGATTTAGGTGAGATGCATTCTATACTACGATCCGCTTCCAAAAAGAGTCTCCTTCAGAGTATTTATATTTCTCCTGTCCAAATTTGTATTCCGGACAGATGTTATATTTTATTTTATATTCTTAGTTGAGGCTCATGCATTTGTGACACCGGGTTTTGGGATGGTTATGAATTGTCCTGTATTGAAATTGTTAAAAATATTATTATTTATTTTGTAAATTCCATCTTTTACAATTTAATTGAAGAAAATATGATTTCAGAATTATTAAAATGAGAACCCAATTAAGTATTTATTTTTAGATTGCCTGACAGCGGTGTCCGGCGCCATCATGACCTTTAATGGATTTTGGGTCATGACAACATGGTATTAGAGCACTAGGTTCACTTAGGTCTCACTAGTCATGAGCAAGTCTAATAGAGACTTGCGGATCGGTATGGAGACGTTTGTACTTATCTTCGAGAGGCTACAAGAACTTCCCTTCTTGATTCCTCATCGTGCGATTTGATTCCTTTGAGGCTTATGCCTTTCTTTCCTTCCTATTCAACCTTAGGCGGTGTGAAGCACTTGTTATAAATTGGGAATCGAGGAATTGGACTGGCACTACAGATATGTTGCAGGATGTCTCTCCCTGCGTATTTGATTGGGCTATAGTCATCGCCTTGCGGAAGGCCGTTCTGTCATTTCAACTCGGTATCAGTGTTACCTAAGGTTTTGAGATTTGGCATTGATTGTTATGACGATTTCTGTGTTGCTATCGTATCGTGTTTGTATAATGGTAGGATGCTCGTCTATGCGTCGAATAAGTGAATGTAACGACCCGACCGGTCATTTTGAGCTCCAGCGCGTCGTTCGGCGATATGAGGCCTTGAGTAGTTTCACTTCAGGTATTACGACTTGTACGTGTGGTCGGAATTGAATTTCGGGAAATCTGGAGTTGATTTAGAAAGAAAATTCTCATTTCAGAAGCTTTAAGTTAGAAGAATTTACTAAGGTGTGATTATGAGTGAACGGCCTCTGAATCGGGATTTGAGGGTTTCAACATGTTTGCATCATGATTTTAGACTTGAGCGTATGTTCGGATCAGGTTTTGGATGACCCAGAGGCGTTTCGGCGCCTATTGTGGAAGTTAGCATTTTGGAATAAATTCATAAATTTGGGTTGAAGTACATTTCAATGTTATCGATGTCCGTTTGGGATTGCGAGTCTGGGAATAACTCCGTATGGTGATCCTGGTATTAGGAGCGCGTCTAGATGTGGATTTGGAGGTCCGTAGGTCATTTTGGAGTCGTTTTGCGAAAGTTAGAAATTTGAAGGTTTTTAAGAAGTTTGAACGGAAGGGGACCTTTTGATATCGGGATCAGATTCTTATTCCGGAAGTTAGAGTAGGTTCGTAATGTCGAATGTGACTTGTGTTCAAAATTGGAGGTCAATCGGACGTGATTTGATAGGTTTCGACATCGAATGAGAAGGTTGAAGTTCTAAAGTTCATTAAGCTTGAATTGGGGTGCGATTCATGAACTCGACGTTGTTTGATGTGATTTAAGGCCTCGAGCAACTTTGTGTTATACTTTTAGACTTGTGTGGGTGTTTGATTTGGAGCCCCGGGGGCTCGGGTGAGTTTCAGAATAGCTTCAGAGTGTTTTGTGAAGAAGTTGGATTGCTGGTTCTGGTGTGATCGCATTTGTGATGTAATGGTCGCAAATGCGAACATCGCATTTGCGAGGAGGGGTTCGCATTTGCGAAGGGTGGGAATTTTCTGAGGGGTTCGCATTTGCGAACAATATGTCGCTTTTGCGGATCTGTCCCCTTCGCATTTGCGAAGATCTTGGTCGCAAATGCAACTTTGGCAAGTGCAACTTGGCTTCGCATTTGTGATGCATTTGTCGCAAATGCGACCATAGCATTTGCGAGCTAGAGACTGGAGCCAAGGGCTTTTTATTCCAAGACTTAGCCCATTTCCCCCTTAGATTTAGGTGATTTTTAAGAGCATTTTGAGAGGGGGTTCCATGATCATCAAGAGGTAAGTGATTTCTTCTAGTTATGAGTTAAATACAAGATTTATATATGGATTTAGACATGAAAACTGGTAGAAATTTGAGATTTGGAAGAAAAACCTAGAAATTAATATTTGTTTTTTATTTTGACCACGAATTTGGGCATGAAATTAGAAATAAATTATATATTTGAGTTCGTGGGGTTATGGGTAAAGTTTGTATTCGAAAATTTTCGAAATCCGGGCATGTGGGCCTGAGGGTGATTTTTATCGACTTTTCGAACGGAGTTGGAAATTATTGTAGATAGGGTTATAATGAGTATTAGAGTATATATTTATGGAATTGCTCATTTATTGCATAGTTTTGGAGCGTTGGGCATCGATTTGAGTTGTTTGGAAGGCTTGGGAACTGGTTATGGAACTTCGGAGCGAGCTAAGTCTCCTTTCTAACCTGGTAAGAGGGAATTAACCCCATAGTTGAATCAAATCATTGTGTTTTTCTATTTGTGGGGGATACGTATGCATGAGGTGATGAGAGTCCGTGCGTAACTACTATTATGCTTATGTCTGGGTAGTTTAGGACCCATATCATGTTTTACTTGCGATGTTTGCACCCTACTTGTTAATTAAATTATTTAAAATATTTAAAAACTCAATAAAGGAATTGTAAAAAGGTTAAACGTCATTTACTTGACCGTTAAATGAGAATTTGAAATTTCTTGGAATAATTTCCCCTTATTAAATCTTGAATTGGTTGTTTAATGTGTTTTCTCTTTTGTGGAGCGGGCCGAACACATCGGTAGCAGATAGATGCATCTATGATTCACGTCGTTCGACCCTTGGAAGTACACAGTTTAAATATTTATGTTGGATCGGGCCGTACGACCTCGGCATGATTTGCGCATGATATAACTTTGGAATTGTTAATAATTGATATTTCTTTCATTGACTAGAGGTCTAAAAATGTTAAATGACGAAAATAAATTTGGAAATGTTTTATTAACAAACGAATTGTTTGCTTATTTCATGATATTAAGCTTACAACCATTCTATATAATTCATGCTTAATTATATCATTGATATTTTATTTATAGCCTATAGTAAGTGTCGAAGTCGACCCTTCTTCGAGGTTAGGCGAGATACTTACTGGGTACGCATTGATTTACATACTCATACTACACTTGCTACACATTTTTAGGTACATATATGTCTAGTGACCTTGTGGGCGCAAAAGCGCGGTTATTGCGGGGATTTAGGTGAGCTGCATTTTATACTACGATCTGCAGCCAGCAGAGTGTCCTTCAGAGTATTTATATTTCTCCTGTCTAAATTTGTATTCCAGACAGATATTATATTTTATTTTACATTCCTAGTTGAGGCTCATGCACTTGTGACACCGGGTTTTGGGATGGTTATGGGTTGTCATGTATTAAAATTGTTAAAAATATTATAATTAATTTTGTAAATTCTATCTTTTACTATTTAATTGAAGGAAATATGATTTCAGAAATATTAAAATGAGAATCAAATAAAATATTTATTTTTGGCTTGCCTGACAGCGGTGTCCGGCGTCATCACGATCTTTAAAAGATTTTGGGTCGTGACAAGAAGCAACTTGCGGTCCAAAGGCGGCGGAGATGAAAGAGAATGCATTGAAATGGAAGAACGCGGCGGAGAGCGGTGGCAAATGGTGGCTCCTCCGACAAAAAATGCAGAAAGAATGGAGACAGTGAAATTAAAATCATACGTGAAAACTAAACTTTCATTAACATAAACGTCAATGGTCTACCGAATTTATAATTTCTGGTGTTTTGTCTTAATTTCGTTGGTTTAACATAGCAGTTGATACATACACTATTGTCTATGAAAATCATCGGTCCACTTTGATCTAAAATCTCTTTCTTAGTTTTGTCCCCCTGTTTACAACTTGGAAGCTAAGTGCCTGCCTTGATACATGTTGGGCCACCAACTTGCACGAGTTCAGGGCCAAAGCAGCACACTTGAGTTGGCCCAGCTATTTATTTTGTAATTAGCCTTGTGTACTAGATAGCCGTTCTTTGTTAATATAGTATAGTGGTTATTCATTTAGTAGTTAGACAATTTTACATTGTAAGAACAAAGTATAAATAGAAGAGGCCCCAGCTGTTAATAGTTGGCCGGTTATTTTCCCATTCTCTCTCCTCGTCTATTCTCTCTCATGAAGAACACTCTAGAAATCCTAACATTCATTAACAATTTTTCCTCTTCCGATCCATTTTCAATAGTTTAACATGGTATCAGAGCAGGGTATCCGTTAGATCTCATCTACCTAAGTCGAGCGGTGTTACCTCTGTGTCACTACTGGAAAATGTCAATATTCCGACCATCATTTCCGTCGAAAATCAATCAAAAATCAATTATTTCCGACGAAAATGAAATGGTCGGAATATAGATGGTCGCAAACTATTTTCGACCAAAATGGTCGGAAATTTGCGACAAAAATAGTTGCAAAGAAGAAAAAACTAGGTGACTGGATAAATTCAACTTTTGCGATCGATTTGATCGATAACTTTGCGACCGAATCTGTCGCACATTTAAAAATAAATAGTAATATTTTTTGACAGTTTCTGACCGATTTAGTCGGTATATTTAATAATTAATTTAAATTAAATTCATCATTTCCGATCAAATCGGTCGGAAACATAAAAATTAAATTAATAAATATTTAAATTTTTCGACCACATCAGTCGTAAATCTGAAAATTTCCAATTAAGTTTTCCGACTAAAGTAGTCGGAAATCAGTCGTAAAATCTAAAAACTTTCAGTAGAATACTTTTGAATTTAAGCTACACCACTCGCAATTCAAAACCAATCATTCAACCTAATATGTGTCACAATTGCTCAAGTAATTGAACACAAAACATCAAATATCAAACTACAAAACTATACAACACTTTCAAACAAGTGTAAACACATCTATTAAAATATATTAAAGTATAAAAATTTTAACCAAATGATTTTCAAGTCTAAAACACATATCCATGTGTAAAACGAACCAAGTCGAAACCAATAAAGTCTAAATATCATATTACATTCAAAATTACTACCGATCCTCATTGATTTCAGTCTCCCCATTGTTAGATTCTTCCATTGTACGTTGTTTTTCATGGTTTGTCGTGAGTGTCCGCATCATACGTATTGTTTCTTGAGCATTATTCCATTGCTGAGACAATTCATTGATTTGCATCCGTATTGTCTCAATTTCTTCGGGTGAAGCAGAAGCACCACTAAATAATGAGGCTAGACGACTGAACGAGAGCTGCACTCCAAGTTCGTAGACTCTACCTTTATTTATTTTCATGAAAAATAAAAAAATATTTAAATAAGCAAAAGAAAAAAAATACAAGTTGTGCAAATTAATATTAAAATAAAGTCATATCTAAAAATTTACTAAAATATTTTAACCTTTATTTACTCCACCAGTTGCCTGTGTCCATATTGTAGTCATATCTTCGGGCGTCGACTGAGAATCGGACTGAGTTTGTTGCCACTCCTCCATTTTTCTATGATACCCTTCCTGAAATATTGTTGACAAATATTATATAAACGAATTATTCTTAACCAAGAATAACGGTAGTATTGTTAGAAACTTATAATATGTCTGAGATGCACGCGGTTCGACCCATGCTTCTCTTATACCATCCTTCTTCTTCTTCTTATGTGTCTTCTCAAAGAGAGTAGCATGAGACACATTTTCCTCATGTGCCTTTTCCTTTCAAAATAAAAAATATGAATTTATTACTTGAATCTCATATAAGTAAAGCTAAGTAAAATTTTATAAATAAATTACCAATCTCAATCGATGGGCCGCAAAATTGATTGAACCTCCGGTGTGCAATGAGTCACCCTTACTGGAGGCTCTGTTTGCCTTCACCTTTTCATTCCTCTACTTCCATTCTTCGGTATTCCACTTCGCCAATAGTTGAGACCATACATCTTCAAGCAACCACAAAGGCATGCTTCCACCTTTCCGAGCAACTAAACAAGTATTTTTAATCCTTTTCTCAGCTCTCTTCTCGAAATTTTCATTCATCTGATTTTCATGCTGAGGCTGCCATACACACTTAGTCTGCAATTGAAATAATTAAAGCCACATATTCACTCTGATTTAGTATGGAACCATAGCTTTCACAACCATATGTGTGTCCTAAAAGGATTGCAAAAACCTACATTATACGTAAAATAAAAATTCGTTAAATATATGTAGATCTTTATTTTAATAATTAAAACATAAAGAATTAAATACCCGTCTCCATGGGGTACGATAATCAATCGATGTATATGATCATAGTCTATAGTCCCACCAGCATACTGTCTCCATGAAGGAGCAACTGAAGCAACACTAGTAGATGGGGATACAGCCGCTTGAGATCCTCTAATATCAAGTCTAGAAATACTAGGAGTAGATGATGATGGAGATGATAATGGAGTGGACGATGATTGAGTCACAAAATATGAACCATCATGCCAGCCCTGGGATGGAATCAATGGTGAGCCATCATGCTGACTAGCAGGGAAACAAGGACTCCAAGGTTGCAAATTAGGCATGGGCATAAAATTAATAGTAGTGGAGACTGAACCATCCTGGGTCGGCATGGAATAATAATGTACTATGCTAGCCGGGGGGAGGGGGAGGACTCTGGAAAACTCAGGTGGTAATGCAGTCGTCGACTAAGAAGGACGAGGAAAACTAGGAGGAGGACTCATCCTAGGCATGTGTGGAGAAATGTGATCACTCGTGGATGGCAAAATATTTATTTTCTTTTTAGATTTTTTCAGTACTTTAACCTTAGAAGCCATCTCTACAAATTAAGTAAAACAAAATATAATAATAAAAAAATCAACAGGTAATAATATAAAAGCAATTCTTCTATATATTATAACAATTAAAAAAAGAAAATATATAAAGTCTAAGAAGATATAAAAATAAAATAATAATATAAGGAATAACATAAGAAATCAAACAAGTCATAAAACATACAAACAACTCAATCCCCACTGCTTTCTTCATCCTCGCTTGCTTCATATTCATCACTTGAATCTCCATCCTCGTTTGCCATGGATGTTCCCTTCCTCATAATCACTTTGAATTGATCTAAGGGATGAAAGCTCGAATTCCTCATAAAGACCTTCACTATCCTGCCATTCACCTGCTAGTTCATCACCCACCATTATTTCAACACTTGAAATGTCATTCTGGTACACTACATCTAATGCATCCTCGACCTCAACTCTACCCACGGGCTTTGTTTTTATCACTACCCGCCATGCAACCTTCTTCTTGCTCAAAGGATAAGGTGAGTAATACACTTGTTTCATATTTTGTGCTATGATAAATGAGTCATAGAGTCTGTACCTCCTCGTGTGCTTTATTTCAACTATTTTATAATGCGGATGCACCTTTGTACCTCTAGTAGGTGTTGGATCATACCATTTACACTGAAAGAGTGCCAACTTTTTCTTCGGCCAACCAACACTATACTCGAGTTATAATATTTGTTGAAGCGCACCATAATAATCAACTTCACCATCAGCTTTCACACACATGCCACTATTATTTATTTTTTTGCCCTTGGACCATTCTTCTGTATGAAACTTGTACCCATTGACGGAGTACTTAGACGTCATTCTGACCTTAGAGCTAGGTCCCCAAGCAATGTCACACAAAAATGGATCATTTACGCCATTATCTGGATTATGAACCTAGATCGAACCCAATATATAACAGTTAATTAGAAATTACAAAGTATGTACATGTGATAATAATTTGCATTGGAAGAAACTTGATAATACTTACAAAGTGTTTAAATCATTCTGCAAACTTAGGATAAACATGTCCATCCCTATATGTACCCACAAACCAACTGTATGACATATTTGAAACTTTTCATTAGCTAAAATGATTGATAATTGAGATTGAATATAATTCGTTAATATAAATGTCCACTTACGTATAATAAGGTTGTACTTCGGTACAATTTAGTAGAACATGTGTTGTAGCTGACTTTAGCTCCATCTCAGTCAAAAATCGTATTGGACTACGTTTTGGACCGCCTTTTCCAAGTTGATTGAATAATGTTAAACTAAAATGCGTAAGGATAATTGATTAAAGATAATTATCTCTCGAAGAGATACATCCATCTACATCGAAGTAGC
Source organism: Nicotiana tabacum (assembly GCF_000715075.1). Classification (NCBI taxonomy): domain Eukaryota; kingdom Viridiplantae; phylum Streptophyta; class Magnoliopsida; order Solanales; family Solanaceae; genus Nicotiana; species Nicotiana tabacum. The sequence goes on from NC_134103.1 coordinate 72,335,407, forward strand.
CCTCCTAGTCGTGACTCTTGCGCAAGTTGAATCGGAAGATGATCCATGACATCGAAAAAACCAAGCGGGAATTTTTTTACCAACTTGTTTAAAGTGAAGCGAATATTACTGTTCATGTAAGCTAGATTCTCCGCCCTCAATGTGCTAGAGAACAACTTCTTGAAAAATAAGCATATCTCTGTGATGGGCTTCCATATTCTATTAGGAAAAGCATTGAATGCAATAGGCATCAAAGATTTCATGAAAATGTGACAATCGTGGCTTTTCATAGATGACAACTTCCCTTCTTTCATGTCAACACACCTAGATAAGCTTGATGCATACCCATCAGGCATCCTCAAATTATTAACCCAATCACAAATCTCTCTTCTTTCATCCAAAGTGAATGTATAACTAGCCTTAGGCTTCTAAATCTTGTTGTTCAAGTATGTCAAGTACAACTTAGCCCGCCTACAATATTCTTTCAAATCCATCATGGCCTTCAAGTTTTCTTTTGTCTTATTTCTTACATCTACCACAGTATTAAACAAGTTACCAAAAACGTTCTTCTCGATATGCATGACATCAAGATTATGCCGAAGAAGATTGTGCTTCCAATAAGGTAACTCCCAGAAAATGCTCTGTTTTATTATGTAATGGATACTCTGTTACCTTACGTTGATTCATAACTCTGTTCTAAATATCTTCAGGCGACAAGACATGCGATGACTCCTCATAATCTATTTTATTCTTCATAAATGCACTAGTATTTCTCCTAAACTCACGATCCATTGGCAAGAAGCGGTGATGACAGTCAAACCATGTATTCTTGCCTCCATGTTTCAAAGTGAATGCCTTTGTATCTTACATACAAGTCGGGCAAACTAACTTTCCGGCAGTTCACCACCCGGACATCATTCCTTAAGCAAAAAAATCATTTATAGTCCATATCAAAGCATCACGGAGTCTGAAGATTTTCTTAGTTAATACATCATATGTTTTCACACCTTCATGCAACAATAACTTCAACTCATCAATTAAGGGTTGCATGTATACATCAATCAATTTTTTTGGAGTGCGTGGACCTAGAACAATACAAGTTAGAAATAAATATTGACTTGTCATACACAATTCAGGGGGCAGATTATACAGCATAATAAACACTAGCCAACATAAATATGGTGTAACAGACACTGCAAATGGAGTGAATCCATCAGCACATAATCCCAACCTTCTCGGTTCACTGACAAATTTTGGGAACACCCTATCAAAATACTTCCATGCTTCTCCATCTGACGGATGACATAACACACCATCTAGTCTTCTATGTTCATAATGCTACCTCATATGAGGAGCGGAACTCATTGATGCATAAACTTCTTTAACCTTGGTATAAGGGGTAAGTAGTGCATCGCCTTCACTGGAACCTTCTTATGTTTAGCAATTATGACTTCTTTGTAACGCGACTGGTTACAAAATTTACAATTTTCTAAAGCTGCATCATCCTTATAGAATAACATATAACCTTTCTCGCAACAATCAATCCACTCCGATAAAAGACCCAACTTGAAAACCAATTTCTTTGTCGTGTAAAATATTTTGGGCAAGTCAAGCTTGGTCTGATTAAGTTCATTCACAAAGCCAATGATAGAATCCATGCCCGTTTGAGACATAGAATTAACCGATTTAATACTTAGTAACTAACTGCAACAGACAACTTGGAATGCGCTGCGCCTTCTTAAAGCAGACAACTAGCTTCCGCGTGAAGAAGCACTTAGCCTCATCATTTGGTTTGGATTGAGCCCCAGGGAACATCTCAAAAACATCGCTCATCATTTCATTAAATCTAGGATTTTCAACATTAATATTCTCCGATATGGGACTACCTTCTTCACTACCAGATGAGTTCTTAAAATGAACATCATTTACACTAGCATGACTCTCCCCACACATAATAATTTTCCATAAACTCCTTCTTATACAAATGAACAGTAACAATATCGGGCCACAATAACTTAAGACACTTGCATTTTACATAGGGGAACCTAATCATCCCTTCGATAAGGAAATCATCAAGTGTCTTTGCCTTGGAAATAAAGCTAGCAACCCCTTCTATAAATTCATCCTACAACCCCGTACGATTCAGATGATTCCTATTATATATCCATCGACGATGCCCAAATTCCATCTACACAAACGAATATGTGTTAAACTTCTCTAAACTAATAAGATTTAAAATTAATGTCAGTATTAGCTATATTTCATAATAAACACAATTAGAATTTTAACAAAAAAGTTTAAAGAGACTACCAAATCTTTCATTTTGTTCAAGGGTATTATTATTTAAGGTTGTTCTGCTCATTTTCTAGTATTGATTTGTTGTTAGTGAAATTACATTAATTGTGTAAACACCCTTTTGCTTAGACTTTTATTTTTCTACTAATGTATGTGATAATTTACAATTAATATAAAATTTATTTGATTCTTAAAGGAGCAAGTGTTGTGAATTCTTGTAATGGATCTTTAGAGGGAATGTAATGGTTTGCACTACTATATTTTCTTTATTTTAAGGGCAATCATATGATATTTTTTCTTTTCAATTGCTATAAGATTCTTCCTATGTACATAACATGATGTAGTGTCGTTAATTATAAAATATTGTTTAAGAACTTTTCTATTTTTTAAGCAATTACACCATCAATTGTTAAACCTATATATATAAATTCTAGAAATATTCAAAACGCTAAACAATTAATATGCTAAAAAGATTAGACTTGAATTCATAAGAACAACACATATCTAAATTTAAAACATAATATTTAGACAAGAATTCACATGTATTATAGAAAAATTAATATTAAAAAATGCTAAACAACATATTAAATCTAATAAACAACATATAATCAAAATATTCAAATAAAATAACAACCCAAAACATATAGATACATGTATCCACTTGCAAAAATAAAAAAACCCAGAAAAGTGGACTGCCGATGTCGCCGCTGCCGCCGCTGACGGAATGGAAGGAGTGTCGCCGCTGCTGGACTGGGAGAGTCACTGTTGCCGGAGGGACCTCTATCACAGTGGAACAGAGAAGATTTGAGAGGAGGTGCGGAGGGTAGAGGGACAAAAAGAGAGGATAGAAGATAAAGAAAAATAAGAGAGAAGGAAAAATGGGTCGGGGTTGGGGTTTTTTAAAAAGCATTTCGACCAAATCGGTAGGAAAATGGTCTAACAAGATGAGACTCGTTTTATGTGAAGTTTGCAACCGAATCAGTTGCAATATTTAATTAACAAATATATTTTTTCTTGGTTTGCGACCGATTCGGTCGCAACTTTTAAATATTAAATATTCCGACAGAATCTGTCAAAACCCTAGTCAACATTAATTTTTTGACTTTTTATTTTCGGCCGTTTTGGTCGGCAGTGTTTTTCCTGGATTTTATCGCCAAATTTTGCGATGAGTATGGTCGGAACATGGTCGAAACTGTCACGACCCAAATCCGTAATAGGTCGAGATTGTGCCTAATACCGCCATTAGGCAAGCCTACAAGGGAAACTACTATTTATTTATCCCTATTTAATATATTTTTAATTACACTAAATTTCATGTAACTGTGATAAGTCTTTTTAAACAAAATATCTGTCACAACCCAAATCGATGGACCGTGACGAGAAATAACAAGTAAAACAGTACATAGGTGCGACGAATCCCCAAAACCCGACGTCACAAGTACATGACCAATCTAGAGAATATACATAACTACTAATAACTACTGTCTAAAAGTAATAGACATGAATAGTAAATATGGTGGAAGGAAACTCCGGTGCTGTGGGGCAAGCAGCTCACCACTATGTCTCCGTAGATGATAGGCTACACGCCCGCGTGACCACTGATGGAACTTATCTCAGTACCTGCACACCAGTGCAGAAGTGTAGCATGAGTACGGAGAACAATGCGTACCCAGTAAGTCTCTAGTCTAATCTCGAATAAGTAATAACGCGGGATTGACTTGACACTTATTAGAGGTCAATAATAATAATAAAAGTGCATAAAGTATATATAGTGAGGATACAACATGTATCAATGAGACTAATAAAAGCAACTACAATAAATACATTAGTCGTCTGTAACATATCACCAACATCTCATAACTGGCTGTGAAGGCACTAACTCAATTATCCAAACTGGAACCCGTTTTGATTATTAAGCACGAAGTTGTCGAGGTGAATGGCCCGATCCCATAAAATAGTGGTACCCAGTACTGCCGATGCGTACAACTCGATCCCATAAGAATAGTGTTACCATTATACTGCCGAGGCGAACGACCCGATCCCATAAAAGTGGTGTTACCATACTGCTGAGGCGAACAGACATATCCAATAAGACTGGTGTTACCATACTGTCGAGGCGAATGGTCTGATCCCATGGAGTGGTGTTACCATACTGCCGAGGTGAATAGCCCGATCCCATTAGAGTAGAGAAGATATGGATTTTTCATAGTTATTAAGTATTCCTCAATTTTCCAAAATAAGAAGACTAAGTCGATAATTTCTAATTTAAATCCCTAGTCTCAGCTCTATTCAAGACAATTAATACGCATGATAAATACAACAGTGCAACTAAAAGCATGATGTGGATCTAAGTCTACCCAGACATATCATGAAATATGCTACGCACGGACTATCGTCACCTCGTGCGTACGTAGCTCCCCACACAAGTAATATACAACAAAGGTATACCTAAGGGGATGAGTTCCCTTTTACAAGGTTAGGCAAGAGACTTACCTCGTTCCCAAGCTCACTTCCGGTGCACTAATCCACTCTAAAAGTCCCAAGTCGGTACCGAACAATCCGAAACTAGTCAAATATTATATAATTTAATTAATATATACTCAAAACTTCATAATTTAGCTATTAGAGTAATTACCCAACCTAAATTGGAAGATTCTTAAAATTCAGCCCCGGCCTACGTGCCCGAATTACGGAAATTTTTAAAGAAAAATATTACCCATAGCCTCACGAACTCTAATATATAATTTTTACTTAATTCCATAACCAATTTCGTGGTCAAATCTCATTTTTACCAAAACTCTAGGTTCTTCACAAATCTCACAAGTTTTCATAATTTTTACATGTTTAATCGACCTAAAATCTGCATAATTAACTTGAAAATGGGAGAGAGTTACTTACCTTAAGATATTGATGAGAATCCCCCCTCAAATGTGCTCTCAAAAATCGCCCCAGACCAAATGAAATGTGAGGGTAAAAGGCCTAAGTCTCGAATTAAAAACCCTCACCGCCCAGCGACTTCCGCACCTGCGGCTACTTGATCACATCTGCGGAACCGCAGGTTTGGTCAAAGGGTCGAACTTGTGATCCCTCACTGCCTCCAGCTTCCTCGCTTCTGCGGACGGGTAGATGCTTCTGCAGGTCCGCTTCTGCGGATTCCTTCCACTTCTGCGACCCACAGCCGGCCAGCCCAAGTCCGTATCTGTGGAGCCTCGACCACTTCTGCGGGCACTCAGATGCAGAAAAACCCCGCACCTGTGACCACCTAGCTCCAGTCTCCAATCCGCTTCTGCGACTACTGGGACGCTTCTGCAACCACTGGGCTGCTTTTGCGAGTTCACACTTGCGGCCCTTTCCACGCAGGTGCGATTGCACCAGATCTGAAGTACCAGCAGTTTCCCCATGCCCAATTCCGAGTCCGATTTCAATCTCTTTTGCAACTGGGGCCCCTGGGACCACATCGAATTACACTCACACATCCAAAAAAATAATACGGACCCGCTCGCACGATCAAAACATCAAAATAACATCTAAAATTATGAATCGGACGCCAAAAAATATGAATTCAACATGAAACTCAAAACTTCTAAAAACACTTCCGCGCATCCGATTCGTATCAAATCAACTCGGAATGATGCCAAACTTTGTGTGCAATTCATAAATCATCAAATGGAACTAGTCTCAGGCTTTGAATCCTAAGAGAACCTCGATAATACCAAAACCTACTCTACACCAAACTTAAAGAACTTGAAAAACCTTTAATGTGCCAATTTCCAATATTAAGCGTTGAAATGCTCCGGGTCATCCGAAACCTATCCAAATACACGCCCAAGTCCAAAATTATTATACGAACCTATTGGGACCGTCAAATCCCAATTCCGAGGTTGTTTACTCAAAACGTTGACTCAATTCAAAATTAACCATTATAAGCTACTATAAAGGAACTAAGTGTTCCGATTTCAACCAGAACCCTTTCAAACCTAAACCAACCATCCCCACAAGTCATAAAACAGTAAAATCACATACGGGGAGTCTTAATTAGGGGAACGGAGATCTAGAAAGCAAAACGACCAGTCGGTTCGTTACATTCTCCACCTCCTAAACAAACGTTCATCCTCAAACAGGTTTAGAATCATACATGGAGCAGAAAAGGTGTGGATATCTGCTCCTCATGTCCTCCTCGGCCTCCCAAGTCACTTTCTCAACTGGTTGAACCCTTCATTGGACCTTCACTACAGCAATCTTCTTGGACCTCAAGTAGCGTACCTTCCTGTCAACAATGGCAACGAGCTCCTCTTCATAACCCAAACTCTCATCTAGCTAAACCGTGTTGTAATCTACTACATGCGACCTGTCGGCATGATACCTCTAGAGCATCGACACATGAAGACCGGATGAACTCCTGATAGACTGGGAGGCAAAGCAAGCTCATTAGCAACCTCCCCAACTCGCCTCAACACCTCAAATGGGCAAATAAACTTTGGGCTCAGCTTTCCCTTCTTCCTGAACTTCATGATCCCCTTCAGCGGCGAAACGTTCAAGAGAACCTTCTCGCCTACCAAAAATGATAGATCACGCGCCTTCTGATCCGCGTAACTCTTCTGTCTGGACTGTGCTCTGTGAAGTTGCTCCTGAATCAACTTCACCTTTTATAAGGCATCCCTCGATAAATCATTACCATATAACTTAGCCTCATCGGGCTCAAACCATCCGATGGGCGAACGACATCGCCGACCATATAAGGCTTCAAATGTAGCCATCTCGATGCTGGACTGATAACTGTTGTTTTAAGCAAACTCGGCCAAGGGCAAGAGTCTATCCCACTGACCCTCGAAGTCAATGACACATGCTTTGAGCATATCCTCTAGCATATGAACTGTCAGCTCCGACTGCCCGTTGGTCTGCGGATGAAAAGTTGTGCTGAGCTCTACTTGGGGTACCCAACTCACTCTATCTAATATGATGGAAACATTCACACCATGCAACAGACAATCTCCTGAATGTAAATCTGGGCCAACCTCTCTGAAAATTAAGTAGTCACCACCGGAAAAAAATGTGCCGACTTGGTCAACCTGTCAATAATGACCCAAACAACATCAAACTTCCTCAACGTTCGCGACAACCCAACAATGAAGTCCATAGTGATGCGCTCCCACTTTAATTCTGGTATAACCATCTGCTGAAGGAGGCCACCTAGCCTCTGGTGCTCATACTTGACCTGGTGGCAATTTAGATGTCTCACCACATACTCAACTATGTCCTTCTTCATCCGCCACCACCAATAATACTGCCTCAGGTCGCGATACATATTCATAGCCCCTGGATGAATAGAATACCGAGAATTGTGTGCCTTCTCTAGAATCTTCTCCCTCAAGCCATCAACATTAGGAATACATAGATGACCCTGGAGTCGTAGAATACCATCCTCTCCGATAGTAACCTCCTTGGCACCAGAACGTAGTATCGTCTCTCTGAGAACCAACAAGTGCGAATCATCATACTGACGAGCCTTGATCCGCTTAAGTAATGAAAACTGAGCCACGACATATACAAGAATCCGACTGGGCTCTGAAACAACCAACCTCACAAGTCTGTTAGCTAAGGACTGAATGTTAAAAGCCAATGGCCTCTCCTCTGCTGAAATAAATGCCAAACTACCCATACTCTCTGCCTTTCTGCTTAAGGTATCTGCAACCACATTCACCTTGCCCGGATGATAAAGGATGGTAACATCATAATCCTTTAGCAACTCAAGCCACCTGCGCTACCTCAAATTAATATCCCTCTGCTGGAACAAATGCTGCCAGATGCGATGATCGGTGTAAACCTCACAGGACACCCCATAAAGATAATGCCTCCAGATTTTGAGAGCATGAACTATCGCAGCCAACTCCAAATCATGTATGGGGTAATTCTTCTCGTGAGGATTCAACTGACGTGAAGCATATGCAATAACTCACACCTCCTACATCAATACATAACCCATACCAACGCGTTAATCGTCGTAATACATAGTATACATCCCTGAACCAGAAGGCAACACTAATACTGATGCTCTAGTCAAAGCTGTCTTGAGCGTTTGAAAGCTCACCTCGCAATCATCGGACCATCAGAACAGAGCACCCTTCTGGGTCAATCTAGTCAAAGGTGCTGCATTAGATGAGAAACCCTCTAAACACCGGCGATAATAACCTGTTAACCCTAGGAAACTCTTAATCTCGATCGCTGTGGTAGGACGAGGCAAACTCTGGACTACCTTGATCTTTTTGGGATCTACCTTAATACCCTCGCCTGATACAACATACCCCAAGAATTCCACAGAATCTAACCAGAACTTGTACTTGGAGAACTTGGCATATAGCTTCTGTCCCCGCAAGGTATGATGCACAACTCTTAAATGCTGCTTGTTCTCCTCCATGCTACGTGAGTATATCAATATATCATCAATGAAGACAATGACAAATAAATCAAGATACAATATGAATACTCGGTTTATCAAATCCATAAACACCACCGGGGAGTTAGTTAAGTCGAAGGACATCACCAAAAATCCATAGTGACCATATCTAGTCCAGAAGGTCATCTTCGGAACATCCGAAGCATGAATCTTTAGGTGATGATACGCATATCTCAAGTCGATCTTAGAGAACACCCTGTCACCTTGCAACTGGTCAAACAAATCATCAATATGCGGCAACAAGTACTTGTTATTAATGGTAACTTTGTTCAACTGGCGGTAATCAATGCACATCTGCATAGTCCCATCCTTCTTCTTCACAAACAACACTAGTGCACCCCAAGGCGACACACACGGTCTGACGAACCCCTTTGCTAGCAACTCCTCAAGTTTTTCCTTCAACTCTTTCGGAGCCATGCAGTACGGTGGAATAGAGATAGGCTGGGTAACAGGATCCAAATCAATATAGAAATCAATATCATGATATGGTGGCATAACTGGTAGATCAAAAGGAAACACATCGGAGAACTCCTACACAACGGGTACTGAATCAATTGTCGGAGTCTCTGCAGAAGTATCCTGAACATAAGCTAGATAAGCCAAATAATCCTTCTCGACCATGTGTCGAGCCTTCTAAAAGGAGATATCCCGGCTAGATGCACTGACATATGAACCCATACACTCAAATCTAGGCAACTTTAGTATCTCCAAGGTAATAGTCTTAGCATAGCAATCAAGGAAGACATGATATGGAGACAGCTAGTCCATGTCCAGGATGACCTCAAAGTTAGTCATATTGAGCAACAAAAGATATGCTCTAGTCCTATACCACAGAAAGTCGCGATACAGGACCGGTAAACCCAATCCATAACAATAGAATCTCTCACTGGCGTGGATACATATAAAGGAGTACCTAAGGACTCGCAAGAAACACCCAGGAAATGAGCAAACAGAGATAAAATATATGAATATGTACACCCTAGATCAAATAGTACTGTAGCATCCCTACCACAGACATAAATAATACTTGTAATCACGGGATCTAAGGCTACTACATCTGGTCTGGATGAAAAGGCATAGAACCTAGATGGGGCACCACCTGACTGGCCTCCACCTCTAGGACGACCCCTACCCACCTGCCATCCGCCTCTGGCGGTCGGACGACAGGTGCGACTGTTGGTACGGTAAACATGGGCCGATAGTCCTGCTACTCAGCCTTGCCCCGAAGTCTAGGACAAAACCTCTTCACGTGGCCAAGATCCCCGCACTCGAAACAACCCCTCAGAACGGTGGACTGCTAACCTGAAGTCTGACCATGATGTCCTGAATACCCACTGTAGGAACCCTGAATAGCTAGCGGGTGGTAAGTACTCTCTGGAATGGCACTGAAATAGGGTCGTGCTAGATCACTTCAAGCAGGCAGTGGTGCTGACTACATGGGCCGGCTGGACTGACCCCTCAAGAACTGACCTCTGCCCCTAGGTGGGGCACCACTAAATCCTCCAAACTGCTGGGGCCGCTTGTCCCTCGACTCAAACTCTCCATTGCGCTTGCAAATACACTCGATCCTCCGAGCTATATCCACAACCTGAAGAAAGGAAGTCCACATCTCTACCTCACGGGCCATAGGTACCTGAATCTCAGGGTGGACCTGCAATGAACCTTCACACCCTCTCTACATCTGTGGGGAGTATAATAGCTGCATTACGAGAGAAGTCAATGAATCTTGCCTCATAGTCGGTGATAGACATGTGACCCTAACGGAGTCGCTCAAACTAACCCCGAAGCTCCTCTCTCTCGGAAGGTGGTATATACTTTTCCAAGAACAGATGTGTAAAATGGTCCTAAGTCAAGGGAGGTGAACCCACTGGCCTACTAAGAAGATAAGCATACCACCATCTACGGTCCTTGCTCTCAAACTGAAAAGTGGTGAAGTCCGCCCCGTTGGACTGCAATATACCTATGTTTCGGAGCCTGTCCTTGCACCGGTCAATAAAATCCCGGGGGTACTCTAACCGCTCACCCCGAAAAGGTTGGGGGCGAAGCCTAGTCCATCTGTCCAACCGCTTATGCTAATCATCGATCGCGACTGGTACGGCTTATGGCACAGCCGCTGCAACAGCTCTCCTCATGGGTTCACAAAGGAACAATATCAATACCTGATGACCTTATTTCAACAAGTTCAAGTGTCTCCTGGTCCTAATTCTGAGGCTTTTTCTGCTGAGAACTCTGGATTTGCACACTTTGCAGGTTTGTTTACTGCTTATACTGTTAATTCTGACATTTCTCATGTATGTGCAACTTCTCAGTTAGGCATAAATCCTTGGATATTAGACTCAGGGGCAACTAACCACATGACTCCACACAAACACTTACTTCACAATCTGGTTCCCTTACCTAAGCCTTTTCTGGTTACCTTACCTAATGGATATAAAGTTAAGGTAGTGTCAACTGGTTCTCTCCACTTTAGACATGACATTATCTTACTTAATGTCCTTCTTGTACCATCTTTCCATTTCAATTTGATTTCCATACATCAGTTGATTTGTCAATTGAATTGTATAGCTATTCTTACCAAGTTCAATTGTTCTTTACAAGGCCCTTCTGTGAAGAGGCCACTGGTAATTGATAAGGATGTTGGAAGGTTGTACTATCTTCATCCTGATCCTGATTTGTTTCCTCATTCTAATACATTTTCTTTTTCTAGTTCTGTGTCATGTAATAAGTCTAGCTCCACCATTTCTTCTGTAAATACTATTCCATGTAATCAGACACCCATTATAAATAAAATGGACATGTTTTGGCATCAAAGATTGGGTCATATACCTTTTTATAGAATGAAGCCTATTCCTTTCATATCTGATAAAGTTTCTTCTAAACAATCTTTTATTTGTTCAGTATGCCCAATGGCAAGGCAATAAAGATTACCTTTCCCTGATAGTCAAATTCATTCTACTGCCCCATTTTAATTAGTACATATTGATGTTTGGGGACCTTATAACTCTAAAACTTACAATGGTTTCAAATATTTCTTAACATTAGTTGATGATTTCAGTAGAGCCACCTGGACTCACCTATTATCCTGTAAAAGCAATGACATTTCTATCCTCAAAGCTTTTACTTCCATGGTTAAAGTCCATTTTCATTCTTCTGTTCAAGCCTTCAGATCTGATAATGCTTATGAACTTGGTAGCAGTCATGAAGCTGCTTCCTTCTTTACTGAACAAGGGATCCTGCATCAAACCACCATTCCTCACACTCCACAACAGAATGGGATTGTGGAGAGGAAATATAAACATCTCCTAGAAGTGTCTAGGGCTCTTCTTTTTCAATCCAACCTACCCATCAAGTATTGGGGAGACTGTGTCTTGACTGCCACCTACCTCATTAATAAAATGCCTTTAACTACTTTGAACAACATTTCTCCTTTTGAAAAGTTACATGGTCACCCACCTCCTTATGATCACTTAAAATCTTTTGGTTGCTTGTGCTTTGCTTTTTCTCCCAGAATTGGCAGAGACAAATTCCAATCTAGGGCCATTCCTAGTCTCTTCCTGGGTTACCAATATTGTAAAAAGGGCTACAAACTTTTAAATTTTTCTACTTCTTCTGTTTTCTATTCTAGGGATGTTGTGTTCCATGAACATATCTTCCCTTTTGACTCTTCCAACCATATTGTTCTTACTTCTCCTCCTACTTCTTCCCCTACACCTTTTGTGAATGTTTCTTCTCCATCTGTTTCTTTTCCTATTACTTCTTCCCCTACTCCTTCTGTGGATGTTCCTTCCCCATCTGTTTCTTCTCCACCATCTTCTACCAATCTTCCCTTTTCTATTTCTACCACCTCTTCCACACCTTCAATCCATCTTTCCTTTCCTATTGTACCTGTCCAAGCTGTCAGAAAATCCACTAGGACTGTCACACAGCCTTCTTATCTCAAGGATTACTTTTGTTCTTCTGTCCTACCCCGTGTTCCTGTCCCTAACCTTTCTAAGGTGTCCCAATCAGAGTTGCATATGCATGAATATCAGTTTTATTAGCAGGAAGCTTCACATCTTACTTGGCATGGCAGGAGGCTATGATAAAGGAATATCAAGCTCTTGAGTCTAGCCAGAGTTGGAACATTGTTCCTCTCCACCTACACAAGAAGGTTATTCCTTGTAAGTGGGTTTATAAGATTAAAAAGAAGGCAGATGGTTCCATTTAGAGGTACAAGGCCAGGTTGGTTATCAGGGGTGATACTCAAAAAGAGGGTATTGACTTCACTGAAACCTTCTCCCCTGTTGTTAAATTGACCACCATCAAGTGTCTTCTTACTTTGGCTGTTAAGAGAGGATGGACTGTTTATCAGTTGGACGTCAATAATGCTTTTCTACATGGTGACCTTCATGAGGAGGTCTATATAAAGATCCTCCTGGTTTGGATGTCTTTTCTACTTCTATCTCTCCTCCCTTGGCGTGTAGACTCAAGAAATCTTTATATGGCCTCAAGCAGGCTTCCAGACAGTGATTTTCTAAACTGTCTGAAGCACTGCACTCAAGGGGCTACATTTCTAGTCTCAATGATTATTCCCTGTTCACCAAGTCCTCTTCTGGTTCTCTTGTTGTCCTGGCTATTTATGTTGATGACATTCTGCTAGCTGGGGATGATGTTGATGAGTTGGATTCCTTGAAGTTATTTCTGGACTCCCAGTTTAAAATCAAGGACTTGGGCACAGTTCATTATTTCCTTGGCTTGGAAATCTCCTCTACTCCTCATGGTTATCTTATGACTCAGGCCAAGTGTAGCACTGACCTCCTAGCTGAGTTCAACTGGCAGCATTTTTCTCCCGTGTCCACACCTCTGGATCCTTCTATCAAACTTTATTTGGATATGGGGGCACCTGTTTCTGATCCTAGTTTGTATAGGAGGCTGATTGGGAAGTTGAATATTTTACAACATACTAGACCTGACATCTCTTTCTCTGTTCAGCATCTCAGCCAATTCCTTCAGCATCCTCAGGTTCCACACATGTTGGCTGCACTTCATGTTTTGAGGTATCTCATGAATGATCATGCCAATGATATTTTACTCTCCAACTCTGATGATATGTCTCTTATGGGGTTCTTTGATTCTGATTGGGGTACTTGCGCTATTTCTCGCAAGTCTATCAGTGGTTATTATATAACTCTTGGTGGCAGTCTTGTATCTTGGAAAAGCAAGAAACATCCTACTATTTCTTTGTCTTCAGCAGAGGCTGCGTATAGAGCTCTAAGGAAGGTTGCTGCTGAAATAGCTTGGTTGATCAGATTGCTGGGTGACCTTGGACTGCCTATTGCAGCTCCTGTTCCTGTGTATTGTGATAGTCAGGCTGCTCTACACATCACCAAAAATTCAGTTTTCCACGAGCGAACTAAGCATATTGAAATAGATTTTCATTATGTGCGTGAATGTTTACATGCTGGTCTTCTTTCTATACATTTTGTCTCCAGTGCTGATCAGTTGGCTGATATCATGACCAAGGCTTTACCTGCTCAGCTCCATTAAGCTTGATGAGGGTGTTAGAGCCCAAATCTGATAGTTCCTCTATAATATAGGCCCAATAGATACTTGTATAGGACCCGGGCCCAATACATATTAGACATTTTAATATTTGTCTTTTACACATTTATGGCTGTAAATATAAATACAGATTATTGAATAAAGAAGGTCAGATGGCTTATTTCTCTTTTATGTTTCTCTCAATTTCTCTCTCTTCTTCTCGACCCTTCTAGGGTTTTCTTGTTCAATCATCTTCCATGACTGGTCTGAGCTTCCTTCTAACACCTTAAGACCATTCTTCGCAGTTTTCTCTTTTGCGATTCTATTCTTTTTAAATTATACAATGATTTACATATATTATGGTTGCACATAGTTAATAGATGTGCGATTAATGATCTAATTATTTTCTTATTTTTCATAGATTTGGTTGATTCATGGCACAACAATTCATGCCATAAATTGTATTTACTTCCTACTACTGAAGGCAAGGAAAGGTTAGAGCTTTATGGTTTTAGTCTTTAGAGGTCGATTAGCATACATATCTTTATTTGTACATATTTATTGTTATATATACATTCATGTGTAATTCATAAGGTCAGTTAGTGAAAGTTGATTGTCAAATATTTATATATACACACACACACACACAAGGTCGGTTAGTGAAAGTTGATTGTCAAAAATTTCTTCAAAATATTTACCATCTATTATTCCTCTATTAACAATAATCTTAACATAAATTTATGTATAAAAAGAGCTACCACTACAAATGATAATATTAATTTTAGTATATCCCTAATAGAGAAGATTAATTTTAATTTCATCTACTCTCTTTTCGTTTATACTGCATAGACGCGTGCTAGCAATTTTGCTGAAAGAAATACTGGAATATGGCCTCTCACGTTTTCTTATAGATCTTCAAGGTATTATTATACGTTTTTTTTTAATCGTATAAGTGAAACTAGAAAGACTTGTCTTAGCCTTTTAATCAGACTGATAGTATTTTTTTCTTCATTTCAGTTGAATATTTTAGGTGCACAATATAATTTTCTAACTCATAAAAAATAGATTACACAATATGTAGAATTAGCAAGTTGCTATATTCTTTATTAATATCTATAAATCTTCGTTTTTAACGAAAATAATGCTATAACTTTTTAGAAAGAAAATAAAAAGCTATGTAAAGATGTTTTGAGTATTCAATTGTTAATAAGTAGTTCACTATAATTTTTGTGCAGCTTTGTGAAAAATAGAACACCATATGATATGAATTCGGCTTTTAGACTTTTAATCCCTATGCAATACTAATTTACTTTTGGATGATGTCAGTTATTATGAGAAAACTTTAGGCCAAAATTGTTAACGATAAGAATCAAGCATGCAATTTCATAGATGGCATTTTTATGTAATTACTATATTATAAATATTGTATTTCTAATTTAACTAAATAGGTCATTTCGAAGATATTGATTCATCTACTGTGTCAGTGAAATAACATTTATTTGCAACATTTAAACAAATATTACATTTATTTTAAAGTTAATGTTTACTTTATAATAATTTATTCTTTATATATATTACTAATTTAAACTATTTATTCTTTATATTAATTCGATAAACACGTGCAACACACGTACACTAAAACTAGTAATAATAATAATAGCAAAATAGTAATGGGGTATAGAATAGTAAGATTTATTCCTAAGCTTGAAATTGGAGAAAATTAAATTTGACCCATCAATTGGCACCAAAGATTTTAAAGCTTGATTATAAATTTGGACTCATAATATTATGGGCAATCGGATTTTGTGATTTGCTTCGGGATTTAACTAGTTTTGATCGAGGATGCACTTTGACTTGTACAAAAGTTATAAAAAATTAGACTAATTAGGATGTGTTATTTGATATTTTGTATAGATTGAGGCCATTTGAAACTCATTTTGGTGGATTTTAATTGTCACGACCCAAAATTCAAACCTATCGTGATGGCGCCTATCTCGATATTTGGCAAATTAATAATATCAATAAACCACAATTTCTTTTAAGTTTAAAAATTTTAATAATTAAATACAATACAAAATCCCACAAATACTGATACGAATGCTCCCCAAAACCTGGTGTCACTGAGTACATGAGCATCTAATATGAATAAGAGTCTGGAAAAATACGGTCTATAATAGTCTAAGACCAAAATACGGTAAACAAAGAGATAAGGAAGGAGAGACAAGGTCTGCAAAACACGACAGCTACCTCTGAATCTCCGAAAGATCAACTGTACGAGAGAATCAACACCCGCTATGTCCAGAAGCACCTGGATTTGCACACAAAGTGCAGGTTGTAGATGAGTACAACCAACTCAGCAAGTAACAATAATAGCTAAGGAACTGAATATAGTGACGAGCTACACAGTTATAGTTCACTTACAGTAATTCCAGCAAAGAATAGACATGCTTTCAAATCCTGTAGTTTAAGTCAAATCAATTCTATGCAGTTCATGTTCATGTAATCCGGATATAGAATCTTTCAGAGAATTTCACAATAATGACAGATAGCAACTAAATACAACAACAAACAAAAAGCAAGTATACCCTCTCAGGCAACAGTCACTCAACTCGTCACAACAGCTAAATCACTCGGCTCTCAGCCCTCAGCACTCACACTCAATGGGTACCCGCGCTCACTGGGGTGTGTAGACTCCGGAGGGGCTCCTACAGCCCAAGCGCCATAATCCGCACGGACAACTCACGTACTATAATATCCTTCACGGACCCTCACGTGCCATATATCTGTCATGACCCCAAATTCCCTCCGTAGGATGTCATGATGGCACCTAATCTCTAAGACTAAGTAAGCCTATCAATGCGGAATAAAAATTTAAATCTAAAATAAATAAACTACAATTCAAAGAATTTCAACTCCCAAAACCCGGTAGAAATAAGTCACAAGCTTCTAAGAATTTATTCTTTATGTCTCTATATAGCAGAGACTAAAGTAAATAACGAAGACAACATAGTAAGATAGAATGGGACTCCGGAGTCTGCGGTCGCTGGCAGATATACCTCGAAGTCTCCTCATACAGCTAGTTTACTGATACATGTTCTGATAAGGTGTACCTGGATCTGCACAAAAAGATGTGCAGAAGCGTAGTATGAGTACACCACAGCGGTACCTACTAAGTGCTAAGCCTAACCTCGGTAGAGTAGTGAAGAGGTCAAGTCATGCCCTACTGAAAAATAATAATTGCATGGTAAAATATTTAATAATATAATAAAATATAATGACAATGGAAATGAATCAAGTAGCATGTCACCATTTAAATATACAAAATAATGGCAAATAAAATCTTGTGGAATCAAAACAGCATTCCTTTCAACTTTAAGAAAATCACGACAAATAATCAAAGACAACTGCGGCCATAAATCAATATCAACAAGGGCACTCCCGAGGTACCGCCTCGTAGTCCAAATCATAAATAAATTCACAATATATCATTTTCTTATCTCACCGCAGGAGTGTCACGATCCCAAATTCCCACCTTCAGACCGTGATGGCGCCTAACATTTCACTTGCTAGGCAAGCCAACGTTAGAATAATATTAATCCATTTTTAATTTTTTTTTTAATTTATTAATAACAGAGAAGAATTGCGGAAGTAACGTCTCAAATATAGTGAATAATCCATAAAAATAACGGTGTCTAAATACCATCCCAAAATTAGTGTCACAAGTGCACGAGCTTCTAGAATTATACAAATAAAGGTCTGAAATAAAATAAAGCTGTCTGAAAATAAACACACAGTTAAAATAAAATAGACGGGGACTTCAGAATTGCGAATGCTGTGCAGTTATACCTTAAGTCTCCTCTGAGTAGCTGAAATCCGAGCAAGTCTATGGTACGTCGCTGGGACCAACTCCAAAATTTGCACAAGAAGTGCAGAGTGTAGTATCAGTACAACCGACCCCATGTACTGGTAAGTGCTGAGCCTAACCTCGATGAAGTAGTGACGAGGCTAAGGCGGGTCACTTACATTACTTGTACACAATATTAGTAACAAAAACAATAATAGAAATAAATCAGGTAATTCATTTATAATAATTGAATCCAACTCAGCAGTCATAACCAATTATCATTTCCATCAATTCTGTTGCAACATGCAACTCGCTCTCACAATATTTCCATCAATTCAGTTGCAGCGTGCAACCCACTCTCACAATATATTCACATTCAATTCTGTTGCAGCGTGCAACCCGCTCTCATAATATATTCATTTTAATCAAGTCTGTTGCGGCGTGCAACCCGATCCCCCAATATATATATGTATGTCGACTTTTAAATAAGTATGTTGCGGCGTGCAACCCGATCCTCCAATATGGACTTTTAATAAGTCTGTTGCGGCGTGCAACCCGATCCTCCAATATAGACTTTTAATAAGTCTGTTGCGGCGTGCAACCCGATCCTCCAATATAGACTTTTAATAAGTCTGTTGCGGCATGCAACCCGATCCTCCAATATAGACTTTTAATAAGTCTGTTGCGGCGTGCAACCCGATCCTCCAATATAGACTTTAAAATCAATTTTGTTGCGGCGTGCAACCCGCTCCTCCAGTATATTCATTTACCAATTCTTATAGAAGGAATTTTTTCAATAAATGCAACAATTAATATGAAATTATAAGACAACAAGCATACAATAATTATGATTTAATCATGAAACAGACAATGTCAAATAGCAAATTATTATAGAAATCAGGGAGAAAATAGGCAGTTTAATATTTAATATGTTAAACGTCAAATAACAATTAAGACACATAATTCAAGAAGCATGTAACAATTAATGCAGGAATTCAAGAATTAATATTTGGCAAAGAATATGAGAGAAATAATTATTATGATAATTAATTCATGATTTAAAATAATTTATGATTTTTCAAGTAATTATGCAAACAATTAATTTAACGACGTATAGACACTCGTCACCTCGCCTATACGTCGTTCACATGCATTTCATATAACAAATAGTTTAAGGGTTCTATTTCCTCAAGTAAAGGTTAACCACGCCACTTACCTCGCTTTGCAAATTCCAATCAATTACTCGACCATAGATTTTCCTTTTAAATTTATCTCCAAAAGCTTCAAATCTATTCACAAACAATTTGATACACTCAATACGAATCATAGGAATTAATTCCATATGAATTTACTAATTTTCTGGATAAAAATCTGAAATTCATTTAAATATTCGACAGTGGGACCCACATCTCAAATCCCAAAAAAACTCACGAAATCCGAACACCTGTTCTGATACGAGTTCAGCCATACAAAAATTGTCCAATTTCGACATCAAATGGACCTTCAAATCTTAACTTTTCGTTATTGGAAAATTTTATAAAAATCTGATTTTTCTTCCATAAATTCATAGATTCATGATATAAATGAGTATGAAATCATGAAATATAATCAATATAGGATAAGGAACACTTACCCCAATGTTATCCCGTGAAAATCGCTCAAAAATCGCCTTACCCGAGCTCAAAAATGGAAAATAGTTGAAAATGGGTTGAAACCCCATTTCCAGAACTTAAATTCTGTTTCTGGGATTTTTTACCCTTTGCAAACGCGGTCAGTGCCTCGCGTTCGCGAAGCACAAACTTGTGCTGTCCAATCTTACTCTTCGCGAACGCAAGGTCTACCTCGCGAACGCGATGCTTGCCAGGCTTGGTTTTCGCGAACGTGAAGGCTAATTTTCATGGCCAACCTCTTTCCCTTCGCGAACGCGAGGCTTCGATCGCGAACGCGAAGCTTTTAACCTCAAGACTTCGCGAACACGGTCATTATATCACGAACGCGAAGCACAAAATGTGTCAGCCCCAATTCGCTCTTCGCGTTCGCGAGGGTGCCTTCGCGAACGTGAAGAAGAACACACCAGAAGGCTGAAATCTGCAGAAAACCAGATTTCCTAAGTCTTAAATCGTCCTGTAGCCCATCTGAAACTCACCCGAGCCCTCGGGGCACCAAACCAAATATGCACACAAGTCCAAAAACCTCATACAAACTTGCTCGCGCGATCAAATTACCAAAATAATGCCTAGAACTACGAATCGGACACCAAATCAAAGAAAATTTTGAAGAAAACTTTAAAACTTATATTTTACAACTGGACGTCCGAATCACGTCAAATCAACTCCGATTCTCACCAAATTCGGCAGAGAAGTCATAACTATTATAGTGGACCTATACCGAGCTCCGGAACCAAAATACGGACCCGAGGTCAATAAATCCAACATCAACAATTTCTTAAAAATCATTAAGCTTTCAAGCTTTTAATCTTTCATCAAAATTTCATATCTCGAGGTAGGGACCTCAGATTTCGATTCTAGGCATACGTCTAAGTCCCAAATCACGATACTGACCTACCAGAATTGTCAAAATTCTGATTCGGGTCTGTTTGCTCAAAATGTTAACTAAAGTCTACTCAGTTGATTTTTAAAGCTCTATTTCACAGTTTAATCCATTTTTCATATAAAAACTTTTCAGAAAATTGTACGGACAGCGCACGCAAGTCGATGAGTGATAAATGGTGCTTTTCTAGGTCTTAGAACTCAGAATTACTTAAAAAATTTAAAGATAATATTTTGGGTCATCACAGGGAGCCTTCATAATTTATTTAAAGAAAATATTTTTCCCGAAATAGCATCCCGCGTTTTAGCCATCCTTATCACACCACATGACTTCTAGTAGTTTCCCCTACTAGCCACGTGTATCAAGCCACCCTTATCTCACCGCATGCATTTCAATACCCAGACCTTATACCACCGCATGCGTATGAACATCACAATATATCACAATTTGTACCTCAAGTGCTCAAATAATTTAACTTGCCAAAATAATTCAACAATAATATATTTCCACACTAAAGAACTCACGGCTCATGCTAAAATAAATCATCAATAATAGTTTTTCACAATAAAGAGCTCACGGCTCCATCACAATGAGTACAAAAGTCTTACAAAATATTCGAGAATAAATAACTCAACAAAATAATATTTCAAAATTTTAATACATTGCTTAAATACTAAATTTAAAATGTCAAATAATTTATATTAATAATATTTAATTTAAGGAAAATCAATTTCAAATAATACACAGAATAAAAGAAAAGAAGTTTCAACTAAACAGATAAAATTATTAGCAGAAAAAGGTCAAGCAACTTTAAAATATAAACATTACATCAATGATGAAGAATATATCAGAATAAAATAGTTTAATTAATGCATAATAGTGATCTACACAATTTAAAAACATAATCTTTCACATTCAGCCCGTGTATACACTCGTCACCTCGTGTACACGACTTTCAACACATTACAATTTATCACTTCAATACCAATCCTAGGAGAGATTTTCCCCACACAAGGTTAGACAAGTCACTTACCTCGACTTGCTCCAACTTAACCAAGTAGTATGCTTTTTCCTCGATTTTCCGACTCTGATCGACTCGAATCTAGTCATAATTAATTTGATACATTCAACAAAAATTATAGGTATCAATTTCATAAGAAAATACTACATTTTTCAATAAAATCCGAAATTAGCTCAAAAATGGCATGTGGGGCCCACATCTCGAAATCTGGCAAAAGTTACGAAATATGAACGCCCATTCAATTACGAGTCCAACCATACCAGTTTCACTCAAATCCGACTCCAAATCCATACCAAAATCTCGAAAATTCTTTTCTATGAGATTTCAAAAAATTCCCAAAATTTCAATCTCAAAACATTAATTTAATGGTGAAAACAATGATATATTTGTGTATATAGACAAAATCCGAGTTAGAATCACTTACCCCAATGTGTTTCCTTGAAAATCTATCAAAATCGCCTCTGCTCAAGCTCCAGTTTGTTAAAAATGGCGAATGGGACGAATGCCCTCTTTTATAAATCTGCCCAGGCAGACTTCGGAACTGGGCCTCGATCTTGGCTTCGATCATGGCCCTCGAGCCTAGGCCTCGATCGTGGCTTCGATCACAGGCTAGAGCCTGGACCTCGGTCATGGCCTCGATTATGGCATCGAGCCTGGTCCTTCGATCATGGCCTCGAGCCTGGGCCTTCGATCATCATCTCGATCAAGGCATCGAGGCTGGGCCTCGTCCCTGGCCGTCGACCCTGGGCTCGACCCTGGGCTCAATATCGGGGCTCGATCACAGCCTAGAATATCCAGCAGAGAGAAAAGATTGCAGCAGCTTTTTAAGTCCAATGTTTGATCCGTCAACCATTCGAAACTCACCCGAGGCCCTCGGGACCTCAACCAAATACATCAACAAGTCCTAAAATATCATACGAACGTATTTGAAACCTCAAATCACATCAAACCATGCTAAAATCACAAATCACAACCCAATTCAAGCTTAATGAAACTTAAGAATTTTTAACTTCTACATTCGATGTTGAAACCTATCAAATCAAGTCCGATTGACCTCAAATTTTGCACACAAGTTATAAATGACATAATGGAGCTGTGCAAATTTTCAGAACTGGATTCCGACCCCGATATCAAAAATTCAACTCCCCGGCCAAACTTCCAAACTTTAAATTCCTATTTTAGCCATTTCAAGCCTAATTTTACTACGGACTTCCAAATAAAATTCCGATCACGCTCCTAAGTCCAAAATCACCATACGGAGTTGTTGGAATCATCAAAATTCTATTCCGGGGTCGTTTCACATAATTCGACATCCGGTTACTATTTAAACTTAAACTTTTAATTTTTTATCAAAATTCCATATCTCGGGCTAGGGACCTTGAAATTTGATTTCGGGTATATGCCAAGTCCCAAATCATGATATGGACCCACCAGAACTGTCAAAATACTGATCCGAGTCCGTTTGCTCAAAATGTTGACCAAAGTCAACTTAGTTGACCAAAGTCACACCCTACTGGAAAATAATAATTGCATGGTAAAATATTTAACAATATAATAAAATAAAATGACAATAGAAATGAATCAAGTAGAATGTCACCATTTAGTTACACAAAATAATGACAAATAAAATCTCGTGGAATCAAAACAAAATTCCTTTCAACTTTTAGAAAATCACGACAATAATCATGAGCCGTGATCTCTTTATTGTGGAAAAATATTATTGATGATTTATTTTGGCATGAGCCGTGAGCTCTTTATTGTGGAAACATATTGTTGTTGAATTATTTTGGCAAGTTAAATTATTTGAGTACTTGAGGTGCAAATTGTGATATATTGTGATATTGATACGCATGCGGTGGTATAAGGTCTGGGTATTGAAACGCATGCGGTGAGATAAGGGTGGCTTGATACGCGTGGCTAGTAGGGGGAACTACTAGAAGTCATACGGTGTGATAAGGATAGCTAAAACGTGGGATGCTATTTCGGAAAAAATATTTTCTTTCAAATAAATTGTGAAGGCTCTCGCGGTGAGATAAGGAAATGAGATATTGTGAATTTATTTATGATTTGAGACTACGAAGCGGTACCTCGGGAGTGACCTTGTTGATATTGATTTATGGCCGCAGTTGCCTTTGATTATTTGTTGTGATTTTTCTTGAAGTTGAAAGGAAATTTTGTTTTATTTCCACGAGATGTTATTTGCCATTATTTTATGTAATTAAAAGGTAACATGATACTTGATTCATTTTCATAGTCATTTCATTTTATTATATTATTTAACATTTTACCATGCCAATTATTATTTTCCAGTAGGGCCTGACC
Source organism: Nicotiana tabacum (assembly GCF_000715075.1). Classification (NCBI taxonomy): domain Eukaryota; kingdom Viridiplantae; phylum Streptophyta; class Magnoliopsida; order Solanales; family Solanaceae; genus Nicotiana; species Nicotiana tabacum. The sequence continues at coordinate 72,359,392 of NC_134103.1, forward strand.
TGACCTCGTATGTGATGACCCAAAATGTCATCTTTAAATTTAATAAGTAATTCTATATTCTAAGACCTCTAAAAGTACCATTTATAATTTTTCGACTTGCGTGCGCAGTCCATACAATTTTTCGGAAAGTGTTTATGTGAAAAATGGATTAAAATGGGAAATAGAGCTTTAAAACTCAACTGAGTTGACTTTGGTCAACAATTTTAGGAAACGGACCCGGGTCAATATTTTGACAGTTTTGGTAGCTCCGTATCATGATTTGGGACCTGGGCGCATGCCCAGAATTTAATTTGGAAGTCCCTAGCTCAAGTTATGACCATTTAACGGAACTAGCAATTTAAAGGTTAAATATTACAAGTTTGACTGCGGGGTTGACTTTTTGATATCAGAGCCAGAATCCGATTCTGGAAATTTGAACAGCTCTATTATGTCTTTTATGACTTGTGTGCCAAATTTGAAGTCAATCCGGATTTGTTTAATATGTTTTGGCACGAGATTTACAAATTTAAAGGTTTAAAACTCAAAGTTTGAATCGGGGTGTGAATTATAATTTCAGCGTTGTTTGACGTGATACGAGACCCCGAGTAAGTCCGTATTATGTTATTGGACTTGTTGGTATATTCGTACGGGGTCCCGAGTACCCCGAGAATGAAACAGATTGAAATCGAATCAAGAATTGGACTTAAGCAAAATCTGTATTTTTGCCTTCTGTGATAATCGCACCTGCGGATTTTTGACCGCAGGTGCGAGCATTCGATCATAGATGCGGTCTTCGCATGTGCGGCCTCCTTGCACAGATGCGGATGCGCAGGTGCACATTTTTCCTCCGCATGTGCGAGGCCTCGCCTGGAAGCCCCTTTTCCGCAGATGCGAGATTTTTATCGCAGATGCGAGCTCGCATGTGCGAGCCCAGGCACCGCAGGTGCGGAAATGCCTGGGCAGTATATATATCGAAGAGTCCGACATTTTTACTCATTTTTGAGTTTTAAGTCTCGGATTTGGGTGATTTCAAGTGGGATTTTTACGACTTTGAATTGGCTAAGTGTTCTTTAACCAAAAGTGATTATATTTCACAAATCCATGTCTATATTCATCATTTATTTCGGATTTAGATGGAAGAAATTGAAATTTTTGTAAAACTTTCAAAAAACGAAAAATTTAGATTTGAAGGTCCATTTGATATCGGAATTGGACAAATTTAGTATGGTTGAACTCGTATTGGAACGGGTGTTCGGATTTTGCGAGTTTTTCCGGGATTTAAGACGTGGGTCCCACTGCCGAATATTTTAATGAATTTCGGATTTTTATCCGGAAAATTTGTAAATTCATATAGAATTAATTCCTATGTTTAGTATTGAATATATTGAATTATTTGTGAATATATTTGAAGCTTTCGGAGACAAATTTAAAAGGAAAAGATGTGGTTGAATAATTGATTGGAATTTGCAAAGCGAGGTAAGTGTCGGGGTTAACTTTGACTTGAGGGAATAGAACCCTTAAATTGTTTGTTATGTGAATTGCATGTAAACGACGTATAGGCGAGGTGATGAGTGTCTATACGTCATCAAATTAATTGTTTGCTTGCTTACTTAAAAAATCATAAATTATTTTTAATCATAAATTAATTATTCTAATAATTGTTTCTCTTTTATTCTTTGCAAATATAAATTCTTGAATTCCTGCATTAATTGTTACATGCTATTCGAATTATGTGCATCAATTGTTATTTGACATTTAGCATAATAAATATTAAACTGCCTATTTGCTCCCTGATTTCCATTATGCTATTTGTCATTGTTTGCTTCATAATTAAACCATAATTATTGTATGCTTGTTGTCTCGTAATTTTATATTAATTGTTACATTTATTGGGAAAATTTCTTCTATAAGAATTGGTAAATGAAAATGTTGGAGGAGCGGGTTGCACGCCGCAACATGATTGATTATAATGAATATATTGGAGGATCGGGTTGCATGCCGCAACAGACTTATTAAAAGTCTATACTGGAGGATCGGGTTGCACGTTGCAACAGATTTATTAAAAGTCAATATTGGAGGTTCGGGTTGCACGCCGCAATAGACTTGTTAAAGAGTTAATATTAGAGGATCGGGTTGCACGCCGCAACAGACTTATTAAAAGTCAATATTGGAGGATCGGGTTGCACGCCGTAACAGACTTATTGAAAGTCAATATTGGAGGATCGGATTGCACGCCGCAACAGACTTGTTAAAAAGTTAATATTGGAGGATCGGATTGCACGCCTCAATATACTTGATTAAAATGAATATGTTGGAGGAGCGGGTTGCACGCCGCAACAGAACTGAATTTGGTTATATTGTGAGAGCGGGTTGCACGCTGCAACAGAAATAATGGAAATGATAATTGTTTATGATTGTTGAGTTGCCTTCAATTATTATAAATGAATTACCTGATTTATTCCTATTGTTGTTGTTGTTGTTGTTGTTGTTGTTACTAATATTGCGTACAGGTTAATGTAAGTGAACCGCCTTATCCTCGTCACTACTTCGTTGAGGTTAGGCTCAGCACTTACCAGTACATGGGTCGGTTGTACTAATACTAGACTCTGCACTTCTTGTATAGATTTTGAAGTTAGTCCCAGCGGCGTACCATAGACTTGCTCGGATTTCAGCTTTCAGAGGAAACTTGAGGTATAACTGTATGGCGTTCGTAGTTCTGAAGTCCCCTTCTATTGTACTTTAGCTTTGTGTTTATTTCCAGACAGTTTTATTTTATTCAGACCTTTATTTGTATTTATTCTAGAAGCTCGTGCACTTGTGACACCAATTCTGGGATGGTATTTAGACACCGTTATTATGAAGGATTATTTCAAAATTGCTTCCGCATTTGCTTCTTTGTTATTAACAAATTTAAAAATATTGTTTTAAAAATAGATAATGTTATTCTGACGTTGGCTTGCCAAGCAAGTGAAATGTTAGGCGCCATCACAGTCCAGATATGGAAATTTTGGGTCGTGACATTTGGTATCAGAGCACTAGGTTACATAGGTCTCACGAGTCACGAGCAAGCTTAGTAGAGTCTGAAGGATCGGTACGGAGACGTCTGTACTTATCTCTCAGAGGCTATGAAGTTTAGGAACAATATCACTTCTTTCTTATTCTATCATGAAATTTTATTTTATTATCGATGATTGAACCATTCTACTCTTATTATCTCGCAGATGGTGAGAACACGTAATACCTCTATCGATGGACAGGGACCAGAACTCCCGGTGGAAACTATGGATAGGGGTAGAGGTCTAGGTCGTGCTAGAGGTTGAGGTAGAGCTCAGTCCAGAGCTCGAATAGCTGCACCTGTTGAAGAACCTCAGATAGACCTTCAGGAGGAGGTCCCTGTTCAGAATGTACCAGTTGGACCAGTTCAGGTCCCGGAAGGATTCATAGCCACTCCAGTGCTTCGGGATGCTCTAGTCCGCTTGGTGAGTCTTATGGAGGGTGTAGCCTAGAATGGTACATTTCCAGTGGCACCAGCCATCTCACAGGCTGGGGGAAGAGCACAAACTCCCACTACTCCCGCTCCGGAGCAGATGGCTCCCCAGAATCAGGCTCCAGCAGCACCGCCAGTTGTGGTAGTTCAGCCAGTTATTGCGGCACAGACCGGTGATAGGCCCTCCATGTCTTTTGAGGACTTATTGAGACTGGATAAGTTCACTAAGATCTTTCCAGTTCACTTCAGTGGTACACCTTCTGAGGACCCACAGGATTATCTTGAATACTGCCATGAGGTGCTGCAGAACATGGGTATAGTTGAGACCAATGGGGTTGATTTTGCTGTATTCCAGATGATGGGTTTCACCAAGAGGTGGTGGAGAGATTACATATTGACCCAATCAGTCGGATCACCTGCACTTACCTGGGAATAATTCTCTCAGCTATTTCTGGAGAAGTTCCTCCCTATCACACTGAGAGAGGAATTCCGCAAGCAATTTGAGCGTCTACAGCAGGGCAGTATGACTGTTACTTAGCATGAGTCCCGTTTTGTGAATTTGGCCCATCATGCTCTCCTTTTACTACCTATGGAGGGAGAGAGAGTGAGGAGGTTCATTGGGGGACTCACTCACCCTATCAGACTTCAAATGGCAAAGGAGACCGGAGGTGAGATTTCTTTTCAGGCGACTGCTAATGTCACAAGGAGGATCGAGATGGTTCTTGCACAGGAAGAGGGCAGAGGTTCGATAAGAGGCCTCGTCAATTTGGTGGTTACAATGGTGCCTCGTTTGGAGGCAGGGGTAATTTTGGTAGGGGTCATCCTCCCAGACCGTTTCATTCAGCACTTCATGTATCTCCCGATGCTTCAGGGAGTCACGGTCCTATTATGCCTTACTCTGGGCAGCCAGTATTCAGTGCACATTTAGCTCCTAACAGTGCACCACCACTCTAGAGTTACTACAGTGGTTATTCGGTCCATCTGGGTTAGCTTCAGCTTCAGCAGCCACGACATCAGGATGAGTGTTATGAGTGTGGGAACATTGGTCACATCGGGAGGTATTGCCCTAAATTGGCGAGTAACAGATCTCGGTAAGAATCGAGTGCCATCATACCGGCACTGGTTGCTTCACCGCCTGCTCAGCCAGCTAGAGGTAGGGATCAGGCAGCTAGAGGTGGAGGTTAGGACATTAGAGGTAGAGGTCAGGCCATTAGAGGTGGAGGTCAGACCGTTAGGGGTGGAGGCCAGCCCGTTAGAGGCCGTCCCAGAGATGCAATTTAGAGTGGTGGGGCCCAGCCCCGATTTTATGCTTTTCCAGCTAGGCCTGAGGCCGAGTCATCTGATGCTGTGATTACAGGTATTATTCCAGTTTTCCATAGAGATGCTTCAGTTCTATTTGATCCATGATCTACTTATTCCTAGGTTTCCTCCTATTTTGCTACATATTTGGTTGTGCCTTGTGATTCTCTGAATGATTCTGTGTGTGTATCTACACCGATGGCAGACTCTGTGGCAGTAGATCATGTCTACCATTCATGTGTGGTTACTACTGGTAATCTTGAAACTAGTGTGGATCTTCTAATTCTTGATATGGTCGATTTTGATGTTATCTTGAGTATGGATTGGCTATCTCTTTATCATGCTATATTGTACTGTCATGTCAAGATAGTGACCCTATCTGTGCCAGGGTTACCTCGATTAGAGTGGAAAGGAACTCCTGGCCATTCTGCCAGCAGGGTTATTTCTTATATGAAAGCTCGGTATATGGTAGAGAAAGGGTGTCTAGCCTATTTGGCTTATATTCGCAATCCCATTGCAGATGTCCCTTCTTTGGACTCAGTACTAGTTGTTCGTAAATTTTTTGAAGTATTTCCTGCATATCTGCCGGGGATGCCACCCGACAGAGATATTGACTTCTATATTGATTTGGCTTCGGGCACTCAGCCCATTTCTATTCCACCATATCGTATGGCCCCGCCAGAGTTGAAAGAATTGAAAGAGCAGTTACAAGACTTGCTTGATCAGGGATTCATTAGACTCAGTGTCTCGATCTAGGGTGCACTAGTATTATTTGTAAAGAAGAAAGATGGCTCGATGCGGATGTGTATAGACTATCGGCAGTTGAACAAGGCCACTATCAAAAACAAATATCCGCTGCCAAGAATTGATGGCTTATTTGATCAGCTTCAGGGTGCCAAGGTATTTTCGAAATTTGATTTGAGATTTGGTTACCATCAGTTGAAGATTAGGGCATCTGATGTCCCTAAGACAGCTTTTCGGACTTGGTATGGGCATTACGAGTTCCTAGTGATGTCATTTGGATTGACAAATGCTCTAACAGTATTTATGGATTTGATGAATCGGGTGTTCAAGCCTTATTTGGATTCTTTTGTGGTTGTATTCATTGATGATATCTTGATTTACTCCAGCAGTAGAGAGGAGCATGAGCAACATCTTCGAAGTGTGCTTCACACCTTGAAGAATAATCAGTTATATACCAAATTTTCAAAATGTGAGTTTTGCTTAGACTTAGTTGCCTTTTTGGGGCATGTTGTATCGACAAAAGGCATAAAGGTGGATCCTAAGAAGATTGAGGCTGTTCAGAATTGGCCTAGACCTACTTTGGTTACAGAGATCCGGAGTTTCCTGGGTTTGGCAGGTTATTATCGTCGGTTCGTGGAGGGGTTTTCATCTATAGCAAGCACATTGACCAGACTAACCCAGAAGGGTGTTCCATTCAGATGGTCATATGAGTGTGAGTTGAGCTTTCAGAAGCTCAAGACCGCTTTGACTACGGCGCCAGTATTTGTATTACCCACAGGCTCAGGATCGTATATGGTATATTGTGACACATCTCACATTGGGCTTGGTGTAGTATTAATGCAAGATGGCAAGGTAATTGTATATGCGTCACGGCAGTTGAAAGTTCATGAGAAGAATTATCCTATTCATGACTTAGAATTGGCAGCCATTGTTCATGTGCTGAAGATTTGGAGGCATTACCTCTATAGTGTCTCGTGTGATGTATTTACTGATCATCGTAGCCTCCAGTATCTGTTCAAACAAAATGATCTGAATTTGAGGCAGAGAAGATGGTTAGAGTTGTTGAAAGACTACGATATCACCATTTTGTATCACCCCGGAAAGGCTAATGTGGTGGCCGATGCCTTGAGTAGAAAGGCTGTGAGTATGGGCATTCTTGCATATATTCCGATTGGTGAGAGGCCATTAGCTGCAGATGTTCAGACTTTGGCTAACCAGTTTGTGAGGTTAGATGTTTCATAACCCAGTCGGGTTCTAGCTTGCATAGTCGCTCAGTCTTCTTTATATGAGCGCATCATAGAGAGGCAGTATGATGATCCTCATTTACTTGTCCTTAAGGACACGATGCGACACGGTGATGCCAAACAGGTTGCTGTGGGGGAAGATGGAGTTCTGCAAATATAGGGCCGAATTTGTGTGCCTAATGTGGATGGGCTTCGTGAATTAATTCTTGAAGAAGCACACAGTTTCAGGTATTCTATTCATCCAGGTACCGCCAAAATGTATCAAGATTTGCGGCAACATTATTGGTGGAGGAGAATGAAAAAGGCTATAGTTGCATATGTAGCTCGGTGTCTGAATTGTCAGCAAGTTAAGTACAAGCATCAGAGACCTGGTGGTTTGCTTCAGAAGTTAGAAATTCCTGATGGAAGTGGGAGCGTATCACTATGGATTTTGTTATTGGGCTTCCACGGACTCATAGAAAATTTGACACAGTTTGGGTCATTGTGGACGGGTTGACTAAGTCAGCCCATTTCATTCCAGTGGAATTTACCTATTCTTCAGAGAGGTTAGCTGAAATTTACATTCGTGAGATTGTCCGCCTTCACGGTGTGCCCGTGTCTATTATTTCAGATCGAGGTACGCAGTTTACCTCACATTTCTGGAGGGCTGTACAACGTGAGTTAGGCATGCGGGTGGAGTAGAGTACAACATTTCATCCACAGACAGACGGACAGTCAGAGCGCACTATTCAGATATTGGAAGATATGCTCCGCGCTTGTGTTATAGACTTTGGAGGTTCTTGGGATCATTTCTTACCACTTGCGGAGTTTGCTTATAATAATAGCTACTAGTCGAGAATTCAGATGGCTCCATATGAGGCATTATACCGAAGGCGATGTTGATCGCCAGTTGGTTGGTTTGAACCGGGAGAGGCTCGGTTGTTGGGTACCGATTTGGTAAAGGATTCCTTGGATAAAGTCAAGATTATTCAGGATCGACTTCGCACAGCTCAGTCTAGGCAAAAGAGTTATGCCGACCGTAAAGTTCGTGATATTGCATTCATCGTTGGAGAACGACTATTGCTCTGGGTTTCACCTATGAAATGTGTAATGAGGTTCGGAAAGAAGGGCAAGTTGAGCCCTAGGTATATCGAACCCTTTGAAATTCTTGAAAGGGTGGGTGAAGTAGCCTACAGGCTTGCATTACCACCTAGTTTATCATCGATTCATCCGGTGTTCCATGTGTCTATGCTCCAGAAATATCATGGTGATCCGTCCTATGTGTTAGATTTTAGCTCAATCCAATTGGATAAAGATTTGACTTATCAGGAGGAGCCGATGGCTATTCTAGCCCGACAGGTCCGACAGTTGAGGTCAAAGAGTTATCCTTCAGTTCGGGTGCAATGGAGAGGTCAGCCGGTAGAGGCATCTACCTGGGAGTCCGAGTCGGACATGTGGAGTAAATATCCACACCTTTTCTCCAGCTCAGGTACTTTTTCTAACTCCGTTTGAGGACGAACGTTTGTTTTAGAGGTGGAGAATGTGATGACACAAAATGTTATCTTTAAATTTAATAAGTAATTATGTGTTCTAAGACCTCGAAAAGCATCATTTATCATTTCTCGACTTACGTGCGCAGTCTGTATAATTTTTCGGAAAGTTTTTATGTTAAAAATGGAGTAAAATGGGAAATAAAGCTTTAAAACTCAATTGAGTTGACTTTGGTCAACAATTTAAGAAAACGGACCCAAGTCAGTGTTTTGACAGTTCCGGTAGCTTCGTATCGTGATTTGGGACTTGGGCGTATGCCCAGAATTTAATTTGGAGGTCCCTAGCTCAAGTTATGACCATTTAACGGAACTAGCAATTTAAAGGCTAAATATTCCAAGTTTTACCGCGGGGTTGACTTTTTGATATCGGAGCCGGAATCCGATTCTGGAAATTTGAACAACTCCGTTATGTTATTTATGACTTGTGTGCCAAATTTGAAGTTATTCCGGATTTATTTAATATGTTGTGGCACGAGATTTGCAAATTTAAAGGTTTAAAACTCAATGTTTGAATCGGAGTGTGAATTGTAATTTTAGCATTGTTTGACGTGATACGAGACCCCGAGTAAGTCCGTATTATGTTATTGGACTTGTTGGTATATTTGTACGGGGTTCCGAGTACCCCGAGAGTGAAACGGATTGAAATTGGATCAAGAATTGAAATCTGTATTTTTGCCTTCTGTGATAATCGCACCTGCGAATTTTTGACCGCAGGTGCGAGCTCGCAGAAGCGAGCATTCGATCGCAGATGCGGTCTTCGCAGGTGCGGCCTCCTTGCGCAGATACGGATGCGCAGGTGTGCATTTTTCCTCCGCAGGTGCGAGGCCTCGCCTGGCAGCTCCTTTTTCGCAGATGCGAGCTCGCATGTGCGAACCTAGGCACCGCAGGTGTGGAAATGCCTGGAGAGTGTATATATCGAAGAGTCCGAGATTTTTACTCATTTTTGAGTTTTATGTCTCGGATTTGGGCGATTTCAAGGGGGATTTTCATGACTTTGAATTGGGTAAGTGTTCTTTAACCAAAAATGATTATATTTCAAAACTCCATGTCTATATTCATCATTTATTTCAGATTTAGATGGAAGAAATTGGAATTTTTGTAAAACTTTCCAAAAATGAAAAATTTAGCTTTGAAGGTCCATTTGATATCGGAATTGGACAAATTTAGTATGGTTGAACTCGTATTGGAACGGGTGTTCGGATTTCGCGAGTTTTTTCGAGATTTGAGACGTGGGTCCCACTGCCTAATATTTTAATGAATTTGTGATTTTTATCTAGAAAATTTGTAAATTCATATGGAAATAATTCCTATGTTTAATATTGAATATATTGAATTGTTTGTGAATATATTTGAAGCTTTCGGAGACAAATTTAAAAGGAAAAGTTGTGGTTGAATAATTGATTGGAATTTGCAAAACGAGGTAAGTGTCGGGGTTAACTTTGACTTGAAGGAATAGAACCCTTAATTTGTTTGTTATATGAATTGCATGTAAACGACGTATAGGCGAGGTGACGAGTGTCTATACGTCGTCAAAATAATTGTTTGCGTGCTTACTTGAAAAATTATAAATTATTTTTAATCATAAATTAATTATTCTAATAATTGTTTCTCTCTTATTCTTTGCAAATATAAATTCTTGAATTCCTGCATTAATTGTTACATGCTATTCGAATTATGTGCATCAATTGTTATTTGACATTTAGCATAATAAATATTAAACTGCCTATTTGCTCCCTGATTTCCATAATAATTTGATATTTGTCATTGTTTGCTTCATAATTAAACCATAATTATTGTATGCTTGTTGTCTCGTAATTTTATATTAATTATTACATTTATTGGGAAAATTTATTCTGTAAGAATTGGTAAATGAAAATGTTGGAGGAGCGCAACAGACTTATTAAAAGACAATATTGGAGGATCGAGTTGCACGCCGCAACAAACTTATTAAAAGTCAATATTGGAGGATTGGGTTGCACGCCGCAACAGACTTGTTAAAGAGTTAATATTGGAGGAGCGGGTTGCATGCCGCAACAGACTTATTAAAAGTCAATATTGGAGGATCGGGTTGCACGCCGCATTAGACTTGTTAAAGAGTTAATATTAGAGGATCAGGTTGCACGCCGCAACAGACTTATTAAAAGTCAATATTGGAGGATCGAGTTGCACGCCGCAACAGACTTATTAAAAGTCAATATTGGAGGATCGGGTTGCACGCCGCAACAGACTTGTTAAAAAGTTAATATTGGAGGATCGGATTGCACGCCTCAACAGACTTGATTAAAATGAATATGATGGAGGAGCGGGTTGCACGCCGCAACAGAACTGAATTTGGATATATTGTGAGAGTAGGTTACACGCTGCAACAGAAATAATGGAAACGATAATTGGTTTTGACTGCTGAGTTGCCTTCAATTATTATAAATGAATTACCTGATTTATTCCTATTGTTATTGTTGTTGTTACTAGTATTGCGTACAGGTTAATGTAAGTGAACCGCCTTAGCCTCGTCACTTCTTCGTCGAGGTTAGGCTCAGCACTTACCAGTACATGGGTCGGTTGTACTGATACTACACTCTCAACTTCTTGTACAGATTTTGAAGTTGGTCCCAGTGGCATACCATAGACTTTCTCGGATTTCAGCTATCAGAGGAGACTTGAGGTATAACTGCATGGCGTTCGCAATTCTGAAGTCCTCGTCTATTGTTCTTTAGGTGTGTGTTTATTTCCAGACAGCTTTATTTTATTCAGATCTTTATTTTTATTTATTCTAGAAGCTCGTGCACTTGTGACACCAATTCTAGGATGGTATTTAGACACCGTTATTATTCAGGATTATTTCAAAATTGGTTCCGCATTTGCTTTCTTGTTATTAACAAATTTAAAAAAATTCTTTTAAAAATGGATAATGTTATTCTAACGTTGGCCATGTTAGGCGCCATCACGGTTCGGAGGTGGGAATTTTGGGTCGTGACATCGTCACTACTCTACCGAGGTTAGGGTTGGCAGTTACTGGGTACTGCTGTGATGTACTCATACTACGCTTGTCAGATTATCATATTTCACGACGTACCAGTATCTATCATCTCTGACCGGGGTACGCAGTTTACATCACGGTTCTGGAGGGCAGTACAACGTGATTTGGGTACTCGGGTAGAGTTGAGTACAACATTTTACCCTCAGACGGACGGGCAGTCTGAACGCATTATTCAGATACTAGAGGATATGCTTCGTGCGTGTGTGATAGATTTTGGGGGTGCTTGGGATCAGTTCTTACCACTTGGGGAGTTTGCTTACAACAACAGTTACTAGTCAAGCATTCAGATGGCTCCATATGAGGCCTTGTATGGTAGGCGGTCCCGGTCCCCAGTGGGTTGGTTCGAACCGGGCGAGGCTAGACTATTGGGTATAGACTTGGTTTAGGATGCCTTGAAAAAGGTTAAGTTGATTCAAGATCGACTTCGTACAACCCAATATATATAGAAGAGTTATTCGAATCGAAAGGTTCGTGATGTTGCATTCATGGTTGGTGAGCGGGTATTGCTCCAGGTTTCTCCTAAGAAGGGTGTGATAAGGTTCGGGAAGATGGGCAAGTTGAGACCTAGGTATATTGGGCCTTTTGAGATTCTTGAGAGAGTTGGATAGGTGGCGTACAGACTTGCATTAACACCTAGTCTCTCTGTAGTTTATCTGGTATTCCATGTTTCTATGCTTCGGAAATATCACGGCGATCCATATCATGTGTTAGACTTCAGTTCGGTTCAGTTGGACACGGATCTATCTTATGTTGAGGAACCAGTGGCTATTTTGGATAGGCATGTTCGAAAGGTGAGGTCAAAGAACATTGCTTCCGTGAAGGTTCAGTGGAGGGTTCATCCGGTCGAGGAGGCGACTTGGGAGACCGAGCATGATATGCGCAGCTATGATCCATACTTATTCACAAGCTCGGGTACTTTTTCTAACTCCCTTCGAGGACGAACGTTTGTTTTAGAGGTGGAGAATGTGATGACCCAAAATGTCATCTTTAAATTCAATAATTAATCCTGTTTTCTAAGACCTCAAAAAGCACTATTTATCATTCCTCGACTTGTGTGCGCAGTCCATAAAATTTTCCGGAAAGCTTTCGAGTGAAAAATGGATTAAAATGTGAATTAGAGCTTTAAAACTCAATTGAGTTGACTTTGGTTAACATTTTGAGCAAACGGACTCGGATCGATGTTTTGACAGTTCCGGTAGGCCCGTATCGTGATTTAGGACTTAGGCGTATGCCCAGAATCAAATTCTGAGGTCCCTAGCCCGAGATATGGAATTTTGATAAAAAATTAAAAGTTTAAGTTCAAATAGTGACCGGATGTTAAATTTTGTGCAAACAACCCCGGAATAGAATTTTGATGATTCCAACAGCTCCATATGGTGATTTTGGTCTTAGGAGCGTGATCGGAATTTTATTTGGAAGTCCGTAGTGGAATTAGGCTTGAAATGCCAAAAGTTAAATTTTTTGAAAGTTTGACCGGGGGGTTGACTTTTTGATATCGAGGTTGGAATCTGATTCTGGATATTGGAATAGGTCTGTTATGTCATTTATGACTTGTGTACAAAATTTGAAGTCATTCCAAATTGATTTGATGTGTTTCGGCACAAGATATAGAATTTAAAAGTTCAAAGTTCATAGATTTTGATTTGAGATGTGATTCATCGTTTTGATATTGTTTGATGTGGTTTGAAGACTCGGCTAAGTTCATATTGTATTTTGGGACATGTTGGAATAATTGGTTAAGGTCCCGAGGGTCTCGGGTTGGATTTCGGAAGGTAAACGGAATGGATTTCGGACAAAGAGGGTTGCTGGAAATTTCTTATGCATGGAGCCATATTTGAAAGCTTATATCTCGCAATTCATAAGGAATCAGAAAATTTTCAAAACATTAAAGTTGTACTAGTTTGATTCTAGTTTCCAAAAAGTTAAACCATTCATTATTTGGATATTTGTACAGGAAGTTATGATGGATTAAATGAAGGCTGATAGAACAGTTTTGCTAGAATGCGTGGAGCCAATTTTGGAATCTTATATCTCGCAATTCATAAGGAATCAGAAAATTTTCAAAACATGAAAGTTGTAGTCGTTTGATTCTAGTTTCCATAAAGGTAAACCATTCATCATTTGGATATTTGTACATAAAGTTATGATTAATTGAAGGAAGGCTGGTACAAGCAAGTTCTGGTGGATTTTTAGTGACGGAAAAAGGTAATTTAGTGACGGATGGGCAGAAACTTAAGGACCAAAAATGGTCATTTCCTTCATTTCATTTTGGATTTTTAGAACATGGTTCTTGGGCGATTTTTGGGTGATTTTCACGGAAAAACATTTGGGTAAGTGTTCCTTATCCTATATTGATTATAATTCATGATTCCATACTCATTTACATCATGAATCCATGAATTTATGGAAGAAAAATCAAGATTTTTGCAAAATCTTCCAAAAACAAAAATTTAAGATTTGGAGGTCGAGTTGTTATCGGAATTTGATAAAATTGGCATGGGTGGACTCTAATTGAATGGGTTGGCGGATTTTGTAAGTTTCGCTGGATTCCGAGATGTGGACCCCATGAGCAAATTTTAAGATAATTTCGGATTTTATTGAAAAATATAATATTTTCCAATGAAATTGATTATTATAATTTTTGTTGACTGTATCGAATTAATTATGACTACATACGAGTCTATCGGAGTCGAAAAATCAAGGAAAAATCATAATACTTGATTTAATTGGAGCAAGTCGAGGTAAGTGACTTGTCTAACCTTGTGTGGGAAAAATTTTCCCTAGGATTGATAATTATAATGTGTGGAAAGTCATGTACACGAGGTGACGAGTGTGTACACGGGCTAAATGTGAAAAATTATGTTTTAAATTGTGTAAATCACTATTGCGCATTAATTAAATTACTTCATTTTGTTATATTCTTCATTATTGATTTAGTGTTTATATTCTAAATATGCTTGACCTTTTCCTGCTAATTATTTTATCTGTTTAGTTGGAACTTGGTTTCTTTTATTCTGTGCATTATTTGAAGGTTGATTTTATTTAAATTAAATATTATTAATATGAAGTATTTGATGTTTTTAAACTTGATATTGAAGCAACGTATTAAAGATTTTGAAATATTATTTTCCTGAATTATTTACTCCGGAATATTTTTGTAAGATTTTCGTAATCATTGTGATGGAGCAGTGAGCTCTTTGTTGTGAAAAAATATTATTGTTGAATTATTTTGACATGAGCCGTGAGCTCTTTATTGTGAAAAAATATTATTGTTGAATTAATTTGACATGAGCCGTGAGCTCTTTATTGTGGAAAAGTATTGTTGTTGAATTATTTTGGCAAGTTAAATTATTTGAGCACTTGAGGTACAAATTGTGATATATTGTGATATTGATACGCATGCGGTGGTATAAGGTCTGGGTATTGAAACGCATGCAGTGAGATAAGGGTGGCTTGATACGCGTGGCTAGTAGGGGGAACTAATAGAAGTCATGCGGTGTGATAAGGATGGCTAAAACGCGAGATGTTATTTCGAGAAAAATGTTTTCTTTCAAATAAATTGTGAAGGCTCCCGCGGTGAGATAAGGAAATGAGATATTGTGAATTTATTTATGATTTGGGACTACGCGACGGTACCTCGAGAGTGCCCTTGTTGATATTGATTTATGGCCGCAGTTGCCTTTGATTATTTGTTGTGATTTTTCATGAAGTTAAAAGGAAATTTTGTTTTATTTCCATGAGATGTTATTTGCCATTATTTTATGTAATTAAACGGAAACATGCTACTTGATTCATTTCCATATTCATTTTATTTTATTATATTGTTAAACATTTTACCATGCCAATTATTATTTTTCAGTAGGGCCTAACCTGACCTCGTCACTACTCTACCGAGGTTAGGCTTGGCACTTACTAGGTACCGATGTGGTGTACTCATACTACGCTTTTGCACATCTTTTTGTGCAGATCCAGGTACACCTTATCAGGTCAGGCATCAGTAAACTAGCTATACGAGGAGACTTCGAGGTATATCTGCCAGAGTTCGCAGATTCCGGAGTCCCCTTCTATCTTACTATGTTGTCTTCCTTATTTGCTTTAGACTCTGATGTATAGAGACATAAAGAATAAATTCTTAGAAGCTTGTGGCTTATTTCTACCGGGTTTTAGGAGTTGAAATTATAGTTTATTTATTTCAGATATTTATTATTATTCCGCATTGATAGGCTTACCTAGTCTTAGAGACAAGGTGCAATCACGACCTCCCACGGAGGGAATTTGGGGTCGTGACAGATCCTGGGCTCGATCATGGCCCTCTTCTTGGCACGATTCAAGGCTCGATTCTAGGAGATTCTGGGCTCGATTCTGGGAGATTTTGGGCTCGCCTTTTGGGTTCGATTCTTGGATAAGGAATTTGAAGCAGAAGGAAATTGCAGCAGCTATTTTAGTCTACTTTTTGATCCGTTAACCATCCGAAACGCACCCGAGGCCCTCGGGACCTCAACCAAATATACCAACAAGTCCTAAAATATCATACGAACTTAGTCGAGTCTTAAAATCACATCCAACAATAATAAAAACATGTATCACACATAGATTCAAGCCTAATGAACTTTGAAACTTTCTATTTCTACAAACAACACCGAAACCTTTCAAATCACGTCTGATTGACCTCAAATTCTGCACACAAGTCATACATTACATAACAGACCTATTAAAATTTTCATAATCAAATTTTGACCCCGATATCAAAAAGTCAACCCCCCGGTCAAACTTTCCAAAAAATTCAATTTTCGGCATTTCAAGCCAAATTTCACTACGGACCTGCAAATAATTTTTCGAACAAGCTCCTAAGCCTAAAATTACCATACAGAGCTATTGGAATCATTAAAATTCAAATATGAGGTCGTTTACACATAAATCCACATCCGGTCAATTTTTCTAACTTAAATTTTAAATTATGAGACTAAGTGTCTCATTTCACTCTAAATTCCTTCCGGACCCGAACCAACTAACCCGATAAGTCATAAATCAATTGTAAGGCATCAATTGAGAAGTAAATAGGGGAACGTGATTATAATACTCAAAACGACCAGCTGGGTCGTTAAATTCTCCCCCTCTTAAACAAACGTTCGTCCTCGAACGCGTTTAGAATAATACTTGGAATCTCAAATAGGTGTGGATATTTGTTCTGCATCTCCTGATTAATATCCCAAGTAGCTTCTCCGACTGGCTCGCCTCTTCACTGTACCTTCACTGATGATATGTTCTTTGACCTCAGCTTTCGAACCTGTCGGTCTGAAATAGCCACCGGCTCCATATCATAAGTCAAATTATCGTCCAGTTGTACTGTACTGAAATCCAGAATATGAGTCGGATCCTCGACATACTTTCGAAGCATAGATACATGGAACACTGGATGAACACCTGATATACTAGGTGGCAAGGAAAGTTCATAAGCCACCTCTCCAAAAATTTTAAGTATCTCAAAAGGCCCAATATACCGAGGGCTCAACTTGCCCTTCTTCCCGAACCTCAACACACCCTTCATGGGTGAAATCTTGAGTAGAACCTTCTCTCCAACCATGTGAACAACATCACGAACCTTCATGTCAGCATAACGCTTTTGTCTAGACTATGTCGTACGAAGCCGTTCCTGAATCACTTTGACCTTTTCTAAGCATCCTGTACCAAGTCAGTACCAATATCCTAGCCTCACCCGGCTCAAACTAACCCATCGTAAAATGACATTGTCTCCC
Organism: Nicotiana tabacum; assembly: GCF_000715075.1. Classification (NCBI taxonomy): domain Eukaryota; kingdom Viridiplantae; phylum Streptophyta; class Magnoliopsida; order Solanales; family Solanaceae; genus Nicotiana; species Nicotiana tabacum. The sequence goes on from NC_134103.1 coordinate 72,376,467, forward strand.
ATACAAAGCCTCATATGGAACCATCTGAATACTCGATTGGTAGCTATTATTGTAAGCAAACTCTGCGAGTGGCAGTACTTGATCCCAAGAACCCCCAAAATCAATGACACAAGCACATAGCATATCCTCTAATATCTGAATAATGCGCTCGGACTGTCCGTCCGTCTGAGGGTGAAATGTTGTACTCAACTGAACCTGGGTGCCCAATTCTCGCTGCACTACTCTCCAAAACTGTGATGTAAACTGCGTGCCCCGATCTAAAATGATAGACACTGGCACACCGTGGAGGCAAATAATCTCGCGAATATAAATCCCAGCCAACCGCTCCGAAGAATAATTAGTACCAACTGGAATAAAATGCGTAGATGTGGTCAACCGATCTACTATCACCCAAACAACATCAAACTTTCTCAAAGTCCATGGCAGCCCAACTACGAAGTCCATGGTAATACGTTCCCACTTCCACTCCGAAATTTCAAGTCTCTGTAGTAATCCGCCCGATCTCTGATGCTCGTACTTTACCTGTTGACAATTTAAACACCGAGCTAAAAATCCATATATATCTTTCTTCATTTGCCTCCACCAATAGTGCTGCCTCAAATCCTGATACATATTCGCGGCGCCTGGATGAATAGAGTACCGCGAACTGTGAGCTTCCTAGAGAATCAGCTCATGCAAACCATCTACATTAGGCAATCATAGCCTGCCCTACATCCGTAATACACCGTCATCTCCAATAGTGACTTCCTTGGCATCACCGTGCTGAACCGTGTCCTTAAGGATAAGCAAATGTGGATCATCATACTGGCGCTCTCTGATGCGATCATATAAAGAAGATCGAGAAACCACACAAGACAAAACTCGATTCGACTTAGAAACATCCAATCTAACAAACCGGTTGGCCAAGGCGTGAACATCCAAAGCTAAAGGCCTCTCTGCTACCGGTAAGTATGCTAAGCTACCCAGACTCTCTGCCTTATGACTCAAGGCATCAGCCACTACATTGGCCTTTCCCTCTGTTTAAACAAATGTTGTAGACTCCGATGATCGGTATATACCTCACACTGTACACCGTACAAGTAATGCCGCCAAATTTTCAAGGCGTGAATAGTAGCTGCTAACTCAAGATCGTGGACTGGAAAATTCTTCTCATAGACCTTTAACTGTCTAGATGTATAGGCAATCACCCTACCGTCTTGCATCAGCACTGTGCCAAGACCAATATGCGATGCGTCACAATATACAGTATAAGACTCTGAACCTGTAGGCAACACTAATACTAGAGCTGTAGTCAAAGCTGTTTTGAGCTTCTGAAAGCTCTCTTCACATTCATCCGACCACTTAAACGGAGCACCTTTCTAGGTCAATTTAGTCATAGGCGATACAATAGATGAGAAGCCCTCCACGAAGCAACGATAATAACCGACCAAGCCGAGAAAACTCCGAATCTCAGTAACTGAAGATGGCGTGGGCCAATTCTGAATTGCCTCTATTTTCTTTGGATCTACCTCAATTCCTTCACTGGACACTATATGTCCCAAGAATGCCACCAAACTAAGCCAGAACTCACAATTAGAGAATTTGGCATAAAGTCTCTCCTCTCTCAGCCTCTGTAATACAATACCCAAGTGTTGTGCATGATCCTCCTGGCTACGTGAGTACACCAGAATATCATCAATAAATACTACGACAAGTAAATCAAAATATGGCTGGAATACACTATTCATCAAATGCATAAATGTTGTTAGGGCATTGGTTAGCCCGAAAGACATCACAAGAAATTCGTAGTGGATATAACGAGTTCTGAATGTCGTCTTTAGAATATCCGAATCCCGAATTTTCAACTGGTGATACCCCGATCTCAAATCAATTTTGGAGAACACCCTCGCTCCTTGAAGCTGGTCAAATAAGTCATCACTACACGGCAAAGGATATTTATTCTTGATTGTAACTTTGTTCAACTACCTAAAATCAATGCACATCCGCATAGTACCATCTTTCTTCTTCACAAACAGAACCGGTGCACCCCAAGGTGACACACTAGGCCTAATAAACCCTTTTTCAAGGAGTTCCTGAAGTTGCTCTTTTAATTCTTTTAACTCAGCTGGTGCCATACGATACGGAGGAATAAAAATAGGCTGAGTGTCGTACACCAAGTCAATACCGAAATCAACATCCCTGTCGGGTGGCATACCCGGCAGGTCTGTAGGAAATACATCCGGAAAATCTCGCACGACCGGTACTGAATCAATAATAGGAGTATCAACATCAACATCTCTCACAAAGGCCAAATATGACAAACATCCCTTTCTAACCATACGTTGGGCTTTCAAATAAGAAATTACCCTACTAGGAACAAAATCTAGAGATCCTCTCCATTCAACCTTTGGCAACCCCGGCATTGTCAACGTCACAGTTTTTGCGTGACAGTTCAGAATAGCATGACATGGAGACAGCCAATCCATGCCTAAGATTACATCGAAATCAACCATACCGAGTAATAAGAGATCAACTCTAGTCTCCAGTTCCCCAATAGTTACCACACACGACCGATACGCACGGTCCATAGTAATAATATCGCCTACCGGTGTAGACACACAAACAAGTAAAACTAAGGACTTACAGGGCATGTCCATATAATGAAAGAAATACGATGATATATATGAATAAGTGGATCCAGGGTTAAATATTGGAGAAGCCTCTCTATGGTACACTGAGACAATACCTGTGATCACTGCATCCGAAGCAACAACATATGGCCTGGCAGGAAAAACATAGAATCGGGCCTGACCGACCTCCCCATCTTAGGCGACCCCTAGCTGGCTCGGCGGGTGGTGTAACTGCTGGTGCTGGTGTCGTTGGTCGCGAATTCTGCTGTGGAGCCCTACTCAACAAGCTAAGACAATCTCTCTTGAAATGACCCAATTCTCCACACTCGAAACAACCCCTCCTCTGACGGAACTGCTGCTCTTGATGACCCAAAGAATTACCTGTAGAAGACTAAGCGGACGAGGCATGATGAGAACTCTGCTTTGGTAGTGCACTGAATGAAGACTGGCATGTATGAGCACTATAAGAACTGTGGCTAGCTGATGCACCAAGATAAGCAGGGCCGTCTAAGCGTGTCTATAAGAACGACCCCTACCGCGGTAAAAATGACCCCCTGAAGGAACACTGCTGAAATCACTTGAACCACGAAGCCTCTTAGCCTCCCTTTCAACATGTTCCTGACTGCAAACCATCTCAATCTGACGAGCAATGTCGACCACCTCGTCGAAAGTAGCACCAGACACTCTCTCTCTAGTCATGAGTAATCGCAGCTGAAGAGTGAGGCCATCTATGAACCTCCTGATTCTTTCCCTGTCTGTGGGAATCAACCAGATAGCATGACGGACCAATTCTGAAAATCTCATCTCATACTGTGTCACGGACATATCACCTTGACGAAGCTGCTCGAACTACCTACGTAGCTCCTCTCTGCGGGACTGAGGCACGAACTTCTCCAGGAATAGACCAGAGAACTGCTGCCAGGTAAGGGGTGCTGCACCGACCGTCCTACACCTCTCGTAAGCCTCCCACCATCTGAAGGTAGCCCCAAAAAACTGAAAAGTAGTGAACGAGATCCCACTGGTCTCTAGAATACTCGCTGTCCGGAGCACCCGTTGACACTTATCCAGGAAACCCTGAGCATCCTATGACTTAGCACCGCTAAATGGTGGAGGTCTAAGCCTCTCAAATCTCTCAAGTCTCCTCTGCTCATCATCTACCATAATAGGAACTATCGGGGCCTGAGCAGCTACAATCGGCTGGACTGGTCCCTGCACTACCTGGTCTGGAGTACGGACAATAGGGGTATGAGTACCTCCCCCGGCCTGAGAAGTGGCAGGTATGGCCTGAGCCGAAACCACCTGAGCAAGACCAGTGCAAACTGTCAATATCTGGGGCAAAGTCTCCTGAAGGCCTGGAATCTCAATGGGCACAGCTGGTGCTTGAGCTGGTCCTGTCGGCTCAGCTATATCTGGAATATGCTCCTAAGCTGGAGCAACTGGTGGTACTACAGGTGCAGGTCCAACTGTGGTATGAGTTACACCTCGACCTCTACCTCGGCCCCGACCTCTACCACGGCCCCGGCCTCTCGCGGCCCTAACTGGTAGCACTAGTGGTTGACCATCCGATCCGGTAGTACATGTCCTCACCATCTGTGAGAGAATAGAATAACAGAAATTTAGTTTATGGAATCAACAAATTCGCACGACAGAATACAAGAAAGTGAAATTTTCTTAAGGGTTTTCCAGCCTCTCGAAGATAAGTACAGACGTCTCTGTACCGATCCGCAAGACTCTACTAAATCTGCTCATGACTCGTGAGACCTATGTAACCTAGGCTCTGATAACAACTTGTCATGACCCAAAATCCCAACCTGTCGTGATGGCGCCTATCTCGATACTAGGCAAGCCGATAATATAAATAAACCATAATTTCTTTTAAGTTTGAAAATTTTAATAATTAAATACAATACAAAATCCCACAAATACTGATATGAACGCTCCCCAAAACCTAGTGTCACTGAGTACATGAGCATCTAATATGAATACGAGTCAGGAAAAATATGGTCTATAATAGTCTAAGACCAAAATACAGTAAACAAGGAGATAGAGAAGAAGAGACAAGGTCTGCAAAACACGGCAGCTACCTCTGAATCTCCGAAAGATCAACTGTACGAGAGAATCAACACCCGCTACGTCCAGAAGCACCTGGATCTACACACGAAGTGCAGGGTGCAGTATGAGTACAACCAACTTAGCAAGTAACAATAATAACTAAGGAACTGAAGATAGTGACGAGCTACACAATTATAGTTCACTTATAGTAATTCCAGCAAAGAATAGACATGCTTTCAAATCCAGCAGTTTAAGTCAAATTAATTTTATACAGTTCATATTCATGTAATCCGGATATAGAATCTTTCAGATAATTTCACTACAATGATAGATAGAAACAAAATGCAACAACAAATGAAAAGCAAGTACAACCTCTCAGGCAACAGTCACTCAACTCGTCACAACAGCTCAACCACTCGGCTCTCAGCCCTCAGCACTCAGACTCAATGGGTACCCGCACTCACTGGGGTGTGCAGACTCTAGAGGGGCTCCTACAGCCCAAGCTCCATAATCCGCAGGGACAACTCACGTGCTATAATATCCTATACAGACAACTCACGTGCCATATATCCTTACCTCACCGACAGGCCCTCGGCCTTACAAAATCCGAAATTCCATTCAACTACGAGTCTACCCATACCAATTTTACCAAAATCGTACCTCAACTCGACCCTCAAATCTACAAATCTTATTTCCAAATTTCTAAGTTCAAATCTCCAATTTACATCTCAAAATCATGTAATCTAGTCGGATTATTCGATGGTAATTCAATATTATGGAGTAGAAATGATCACAAGGGATTTACCTCATGTTTTCCTTGAAAATCTATCAATAATTGCCTCTCATCAAGCTCCAATTTGTCAAAAATAGCGAATGGGACGAAGTCCCCTGCTTTATAATTCTGCCCAGACAGCCCTCGATCCTGTCTCGATCCTGGGCCTTTGATTGAGTTCCTCGATCCTGGGCCTCGATTCTGACACTCGATCCTGGCCTTCGATCGTGGCTTCCATCCTGGCCCTCGATCATGGCCCTCAACCCTGCCTTCGATCCTGGGCACGATCATGGCCCTCTTCTAAGCACGATTCAAGGCTCGATTCTAGGAGATCCTAGGCTCAATTTTTTGGCCTGATTCTGGGAGAAGGAATTTGCAGCAGAATGAAATTGTAGCAGCTATTTTAGTTCACTTTTTGATCCGTTAACCATCCGAAACCCACCCGAGGCCCTCGGGACCTCAACCAAATATACCAACAAGTCCTAAAATATCATACGAACTTAGTCGAGTCTTCAAATCACATCCAACAACACGAATCATACATAGATTCAAACCTAATAAACTTTGAAACTTTCCATTTTTACAAACAACATCGAAACCTATCAAAACACGTCCGATTGACCTCAAATTTTGCACACAAGTCATAAATGACATAACCAGCCTATTGAAATTTTCAGAATCAGATTTCGACCCCGATATCAAAAAGTCAACCCCTCAGTCAAACTTCCCCAAAAATTTAACTTTCGGCATTTCAAGTCAAATTCCACTACGGGCCTCCAAATAATTTTTCGAACACGCTCCTAAGTCCAAAATCACCATACAAAGCTATTCAAATTATCAAAATTCAAATCCGAGGTCGTTTACACATAAATCTACATTCGGTCAACTTTTTTAATTTTAAATTTTAAATTATGAGACTAAGTGTCTCATTTTATTCCGAATTCCTTTCGGGCCCGAACCAACTAATCCGATAAGTCATAAATAAATTGTAACACATAAATTGAGTAGTAAATGGGGGAACATGGTTGTAATGCTCAAAACGATCGGCCGGGTCGTTACATTAATAATTCAAGAGAGAATAAGATTGATTTTTCTAGGTAAGTGAGACTCTAAGCTTTGATACTTGCTTTTCAAAACTTGTCTTGAAAAATATATTTTATATGTCTGGTTCATGTATTGGGACAAGTGTGTGCTTAACAGATCGGTGGTCTTTGACTAGCCTTGAATATAATTATTTTATGAAAAATATTAAAAATTATTTTATGAGTTATTGATGGTGTGATACGGCTGTGAGCCATGATATTAAGTTTGAAAGTTTGATATGACTGTGATCCATGATGTTGGATTTGATGGTTTGATACAGCTGTGAGGTATGGGGCATTATGTATGCCTTTGTACATCACTCGAGTATTGTGTATGCTTCTTGATATATTTGGGTCATTGTGTATGCCGGTGAGCATTGCGTATGCTCTGTTACATATTTGAGGCATTGTGGTGCCGTTGTGGATTCGTAGAGGTGTTCGTTAATTTCTTTCACTACAATTATGACAAGTCCTTAGTGTGTGATGTGTTAAGATATGTATACTCTTGTTAATTAATTCTTATTAACCCCGTTGATACATATATATTGAGTTATTGTATAATTATCATATTTATTATATCGTTCTTGTTGTGGTGCGTTTGTATTTTCTAACACTTGTTCCAGGGGTATTCAAAGTGGCAGGTCAAGGATCTTACTAAGTTATATTTACGTATAACTCACTCCTTACCTTCATGTCCATGCAAATATTATTCGTGATGATGGAGCTAGTAACTGACGAGTTCGCTAGAGTCGATTGACTTATTGAGGTGAGCCACTACATCGTTTGTGGATGCTGCCAAAAGGGTCTTTATCATTTATTTCAATGATGACTTTTATTTTTGGGTTTACACACCCACCTTGAGTATTGTAATTCTCTCAGACGCTCCATGATCTAGTGTGGGATTTGGGCTAGAGTATTTGTAATGACCCAACTGGGCATTTTTATTTTTAGAACCCTGTTCTCCTAAATAAAACTCACTGCATATGCTTTTATTAATTTATGACTTACGGGGATGGTTAGTTAGGGATTTGGAAGTGTTCGGGTTGAAATCGGAACACTTGGTTCTTTAACGTCACGACCCAAAATCCAACTTGTCGTGATGGCACCTAACCCAACCCGCTAGGTAAGCCAACTTTCATTTATCCAATTCCAATAACAATTATTAAAGCAATTTAAGTGAATAAAGATCTTAATATTATACATCCCCCAAGAACTGGTAGTACAAATTATGAGCTTCTAAGAATAGAGTATACAAAGTAGAAATGAAATAAATACATAGTCTGTTTGAATAATACATAAACAGAGCTTTTATAAATCTAAGGCTACCATGAACAAGAGGCAGCTACAGCAGGAGCGCAGGTACATCTTCAAATCCCACAACCATCGAGCATAGCAACATCAACAGCCAATATCTGCACACAATGTGCAGAAGTGTAGTATCAGTACAACCGACCCCATGTACTGAGTAAGTAACAAACCTAGTCATAGGTTGAAAGTAGTGACGAGCTTCTACCAAGGTCAGAGTCCAACTTCCATAACCAACAATAGTTCATAACAATATTAAACAAGTAATACCAGAAGTAACTCAAAGAATAAATGCTCAGCTAAATCATGACTTCTGAAATAGTTTTGCCTTTCAAGTACATCAATGAAAACCCAAATCGTTTACCGAAGTTACCAAAAATATGAATAAGTTTGAAAAAAGTAATTTTTCCAAAAATCCTTTCAATAATAAATAAAATATCTCAGTTTCTTTCCTAGATAATTAGTGTAAAACAAATGCATCACTATGCCCATCTGTCAACATGTGTGAGAAATTATTAATAATGTGATACCGTACAGCATGAGGAAAACACATCTCTATGCATATATGTCATGTGTGCATGTCAATGCAATGTATCTCAGAGATTGCACTCATGTACTCACACTCTCAGAGTACTCAATCTCATTGTCTCGCATTCTCTCTCACTGTGCTCAGCACACTCAATCACTCAGCGCTATACAATACTTGTTGCGGTGTGCAGCCCGATCCCTGGTTATAGTCGACTGTGCTCACTGGGGGTGTGTACAGACTCATGAGGGGCTCCTACAGCCCAAGCGCTATAAGCACGGACAACTCACGTGCCATAATATAAGCCAATAAGGATTGCTGCAGGCGGGTAGCCCCGATCCATATAATAGTAATAATATATATAAATCCAATATGGTCTGCTGCGGCGTGCAGCCCGATCCCAAAAATATCCTCACAATTAGGCCCTCGGCCTCCCTCAGTCATCAATCTCTCCAGTCACTCTCTCATGGGCTCACAATGTCATGAGAACAGTCCAAAATGATGATATGATGTATCAATAAATAATAATAGAGACTGAGATATGATATGTAATGACATGAATATGACTGAGTATAAATTTTCAATTTAAAATAAATAATTCACAACAATATGACCTCTGTGGGTCCCAATAATACTGGCACATAGCCTCAACATGATTTTTAATATGCTTTTCAGCTCAATTTCTTTAACTTAAAAAAACCGCATGGAAAATGCCAAGATCATTTAACTACAAAATTTCACATAAACAATTATGTCACAATTTCTATAGTGGATGCCCACACGCCCGTCACCTAGCATGTGCGTCACCTCCCAACAATTCTCGAAATACATATATTCAGGGTTCATACCTTCAACTCCAAGATTAGAAGAGTTACGTACCTCGAACAAGCCGAATCCAATGTCAAGCAAGCTAAACAAAGCTCCAGAAATTCCATTCTATGCGTAACAACTTCCGAATGGCTCGAATCTAGTGACAATTAATTTGATTCAGTCAACCCAAATTATAGGAATTAATTCCATATCAAAATACTAATATTTCCATAAAATCCAAAATTACGCCCCAAAAATCACCCGTGAGGCCCACGTCTCGGAACCTGACAAAAGTTACAAAATATTAACACCCATCCAACCACGAGTCCAACCATACAAATTTCATCAAATTCCGACATCAACTCGACCCTCAAATCTTTAATTGAAGTCTTTGAAGATTTCTACTATTTTCAACGCAATCTTTACCCATTTGAACTCAAGACTCTTTCCGTAAACCTTATTGATACGTATAAATAATACTCTTACACCCAAGAATCATACTCTTAATTATCCATCATTACCCAAACTCGAAATTGAAGATTAGGGGTTAGAACCTTACCTCTTTGATGAAGAGCTTGAGGGATTTCTCGTTGGATTTCAAGGCTTGGACAAGAATTTGATGAATAAGACACTTCATCTTATTCATCTCTCTAGAAAACTCTCACTTCTCTATAAAATCATAATATAATTGCCCCAAAATAAGCCCCAAAGCCTATTTATCAAAATGGGGTCGGGTTATGAAAATAAAAAAATTAACCCTCCGAAAGCAGGTCTGCGGTCCCATAATGGACTGCAGAATGGGTATGCCGGCCGCAAAATTGGCGCCCAAAACTGGGCTCTTCTGGTCCATTCTGCGACCAGGTTTGCGGTCGCAGAAGCAGTTTTGCGATCGCATAACTGTTTTGCGATCGCATAATTGGTCGCAGAATTGCATTTTTCCAGCCTTTGTTAATTTGGTCATAACTTCTTGTAGGAATGTCCAAATGACAAACGGTTTGAAGCGTTAGAAACTAGACTCAAAGATATTTCTTTTGATATGTAATATGCCACATAACATTTTGTATCATGAGATTTATGCTCATCTGAAGTTGGGTCTTGTGCGAACTCACTTAAAACTTTATTCTTATGAAATTTCCAACTTCTACATTCGATGCCGAAACCTATCGAATCAAGTCCGATTGACCTCAAATTTTGCACACAAGTCATAAATGACATAATGAAGCTATTACAATTTTCATAATCGTATTTCGACCTCGATATCAAAAAGTCAACCCCCCAGTCAAACTTCCCAAAAATTCAACTTTCGGCATTTCAAACCAAATTCCACTACGGACCTCCAAATAATATTCCGGACACGCTCCTAAGCCCAAAATCACCATACGGAGCTATTGGAATCATCAGAATTAAATTCCGAGGTTGTTTACATATAAGTCAATATCCGATCAACTATTTCAACTTAAGCTTCCAACATGAAAATTCATTCTTCCAAGCTAACTCCGAAATACCTTAAAACCAAAACCGACAATTCACACAAGTCACAATACCTCGTAGGAAGTTATTCAAGACTTCAAATAGTTGAAAGGAACGTAAATGCTCAAAACGACTGGTCGGGTCGTTACAATCTCCCCCACTTAAACATGCGTTCGTCCTCGAACGTGCCAAGAGTTGTTCTTAACCTTCAAATCTCTATTCCACCTTACCACGCACATACCCGGGGGTGATCTCACAACACCCTATTCCATATAGGCCTAACAACACAGTATAACTGAAAATCCTTAATTTAACCTTGGAATTCAATTCCCAACCTTCAGAATTTCTTTTCAAGACACGAATCTTACATTTACACATTGTATGAGTCTGAACAAGCTACATCGAGCCATAACTATAATCACGGATATAATGTACCCAGAATATTAGACAACTCGCCCGCTCGTAGCACCATTCCTGATCACAATAACTACTTCAAACCAACCAAGTACTAGCATTAAACCCCATATCGAACAAAACCTCATCCCAACACCTTCGTACACTGTTGATAATAAAAGAAACACGCGGAAATCTCATGACCCCTTATTAGATCAACAAGTCATGGAGCTCTCTCGCCCCAACTATAACCATAATCCTCTCCTAAGCCGACATTCAATATTATCCCACCTAATATTCCATAATCAATCCCGATAGTACCCATTCTAGGTCCAATGAACTTATATTATTAAACATAACTATCCCACAGATACGCCACATCAATATAACTCAAGCCACAACTGTGCAATCTGTGTACCCAAATATGGGAGATATCTCAAGGAAGAGAACCGTATTGCAAGTTCAATAAGCACCACCACAACCACCATGTTACAACCAACTCCTCAAATTTCGTGAAGAGGACAACCGTAGGTTCATGTGCACAATTGTAGAGGAAGGAAGTTAATAGATCAGATAAATTATTATAGAAATAGAATTCCCACACATGACACGGACAACTCACCTGCCAATAATATGAATCGCCCGGCATGGTTACAGGCCTCCAGTCCCAACCTATCATACATGAGCAATTAAACAAGTACATTTGTATATATGATAATGAAATAAGATTCTCATACTCCTGGACTGGTATAAATAGCACACCATAGTGTAAGCATGTGCAAAGTCTGCTATCACACTTCAAATCGGCAATTTAACACAGAAATAGTAACTGTCCCGTTTATTCAGGGGAATTAGCCTCTTTGTAACCTCAAATGTAGCCCAGATAGTTTTCAACAAAGGTACGAACATGAGAAACGTTATAACTTTACGCTTAACAGTCAACTCTACTCATATCATAGCTTAAGCATTCTTTCGAGTAGGAATACTTTCCCTGATACTCGCACATAGGCTCAACCTCACATATATGCGCACTCATAGCGTATAGCTATCACAAATAATTAATGAAACTAGTGCCTCCACTGAGTTTAAATAAAATACTCACCTCAAACAGGTTGCAACCCTGAAAAAATATGCTTCAGAGAACTCCCAGTCTCCAAATTCATAGGACACATGAATCACCGTAACTGATCCCAACTCCAACACTCGAATGACCAACACATCTTACATACACGATCCTACCACTAGGAATACTTACAAAATTCCTCCGTTCCACATAGAAATAATTTGAATATCAGCAGTCTATCAACCAGGTGAGTACTGCAATACAGATGAACATCCGTAAGTCAAAACACAACGCGCCTTCTGAAATGCGCACCCTTATTAGGAATTATCGAGCAGTTATAACATTTATCGAAATATTTGAAACTGACCATGCTATCCAAGATTCGTTACCTTCTCTTCAAGACTGAACTGTCACCTTGTACATGTAAATCCTAATCCTGCACAACGCACCACATCTATTACCCCTTTAAATACCACAGTGAAAACACCTACTCTGAAAATACCTTATTTGAGTCTAAGGCCATTTCATTTACCTTCCTGATACCAAAATATAAAATCCATAATGATATACAAAACAAATGCCACAAATCTCGACACCATCCAACTTAAATCTCATCTTTTAGCCATAAACAAATCCGCCAAGAATTCTCAATTGTTACATATTAATCTCGAATCCATTAGAACTTTTTCGAGAGTCACCCCCTTTGTTCAAATCCACATTACACCGCCCAAATGGGCCAAAATACATGTGCCTCATTAGTACAACAACACTCAAAGAAGTAACTCTACTTTAATACCACCTATCAAATTCATACTACGTGTGCACTACATCATTCACAAATAACAACTCACTCATCCCACGATTTTCATATTTTCATAAAGTGCCATAACCCGTATCCAGAAATTTCCTTACTCGAGTCATTCTCGAACTCCATCTTTGCAAGTCATAACTAATCCACAAGTTTACATTGGACTAGAACAAACAAATTTGACACAAAGCCATAAAATGAATTGCCAATAGCAGACTCCCCCACTTGGCTCAAAGCCATAATTTTAAACACTCGTTAACTCAAAATATCCGTACTCTATTACTGCCATAATACTGCAGTCAGTTCAATGAAAATTCTTCTCAAGCTCATGTAACACCCACCATAAAATACCTCGATCATCCTCTAAGCTCACAGTTATTCTCTTGTTAGTCAAATCAACTTTCTCAACCAGATTCAAATTCAAATCTCAACACATATAACTCGCTGGTAGAAAAGAAATCTCCAATCAACATTATAACGAACACACCTACGTAGCTTACTCTGAAGGAGATAACCCACCTGCTTAGCCTCAAATTAGCATCTTGTTATATCTTTTCGCAATCACATTTACTATGCAATCACTTAGTCTATCTAAGTCCAAACTCATTAACCATACATGAGAATTTAATTTGTCCCAAAATTTAATAATGTAAAAGATCCTTCAAAATATTCATACTTGAGACTATACGTCACATCAAAACAAAAATCAAGCACCCAACGACCTTCCTTTACACTTCAAGGAAACACTTCTCGCCACATTCACATCGTCTTAACACATCCTGCAGTTACATCATACTCATCACAAAGCCATTTCACCGCTCATCGAGCCACAAATTCCACTCGTAGGGACATTACCAAACATATGAGTCCAATATACAAGTTACAACTGAAACTGCTGAGCTTGAGCTGCGGTCTAACCATGGCCTCAAGTCCTCCAGACTGGCCCATCAGCAAAACACAGGATACTCACCTCGAACCTCGTCCAAGGAACTATAAGCCGGCGATGTACAACTGTTACCGAGCGCTCATGTGCGCATACGAATATGTAGAAGGAATTCAAAGAGTTATAATTCGAGCTGAATCAATTTCGCACGATAAGGAAAGAAAGATGGGAAGTATATATCCTAAATTCCCTGTAGCCTCTCGAAGATAAGTATGGACGTCATCACACTAATCTGCAAGACTCTACTAGACACTTGCTCATTACTTGTAGAACCTATGAACCTAGAGCTCTGATACCACCTTGTCATGACCCAAAATCCAACTTGTCATGATGGCACCTAACCCAACCCGCTAGGTAAGCCAACTTTCGATTATCCAATTCCAATAATAATTATTAAAGCAATTTAAGTGAATAAAGATCTTAATCTTATACATCCCCCAAGAACTGTTAGTACAAATTATGAGCTTCTAAGAATAGAGTATACAAAGCGGAAATGAAATAAATACATAGTCTGTTTGAATAATACATAAACAGAGCTTTTATAAATCTAAGGCTACCATGAACAAGAGGTAGCTACAGCAGGATCACAGGTACATCTGCATATCCCGCAACCATCGAGCATAGCAACATCAACAGCCAATATCTGCACGCAATATGCAGAAATATAGTATCAGTACAACCGACCCCATGTACTGAGTAAGTAACAAACCTAATCGTAGGTTGAAAGTAGTGACGAGCTTCTACCAAGGTCAGAGTCCAACTTCCATAACCAACAATAGTTCATAACAATATTAAACAAGTAATACCAGAAGTAACTCAAAGAATAAATACTCAGCTAAATCATGACTTCTAAAATAGTTCTCCCTTTCAAGTACATCAATGAAAACCCAAATCGTTTACCGAAGTTACCAAAAATATGAATAAGTTTGAAAATAGTAATTTTTCCAAAAATCCTTTCAATAATAAATAAAATATCTCATTTTCTTTCCCAGATAACCAGTGTAAAACAAATGCATCACTATGCCCATCTGTCAACATGTGTGAGAAATTATTAATAATGTGATACCGTACAGCATGAGGAAAACACATCTCTATGCATATATGTCATGTGTGCATGTCAATGCAATGTATCTCAGAGATTGCACTCATGTACTCACACTCTCAGAGTACTCAATCTCATTGTCTCGCATTCTCTCTCACTGTGCTCAGCACACTCATTCACTCAGCGCTATACAATACCTGCTGCGGTGCGCAGCCCGATTCCTGTTTATAGTCGACTGCGCTTACTAGGGGTGTGTACAGACTCATGAGGGTCTCCTACAGCCCAAGCACTATAAGCACGGACAACTCACGTGCCATAATATAAGCCAGTAAGACCTGCTGCAGGCGGGCAGCCCCGATCTATATAATAGTAATAATATATATAAAGCCAAAATGGCCTGCTGCGGCGTGCAGCCCGATCCCAAAAATATCCTCACAATTAGGCCCTCGTCCTCCCTCAGTCATCAATCTCTCCAGTCTCTCTCTCATGGGATCACAATGTCATGAGAAACACCCAAAATGATGATATGATGTATCAATAAATAATAACAGAGACTGAGATATGATATGTAATGACATGAATATGAGTGAGTATAAATTTTCAATTTAAAATAAAAAATTCACAACAATATGACCTCTGTGGGTCCCAATAATACTGGAACATAGTCTCAACATGATTTTTAATATGCTTTTCAACTCAATTTCTTTAACTCATAAAACCGCATAGAAAATGCCAAGATCATTTAACTACAAAATTCCACATAAACAATTATGTCACAATTTCTATAGTGCACGCCCACATGCCCATCACCTAGCATGTGCGTCGCCTCCCAACAATTCACGAAATACATATATTCAGGGTTCATACCCTCAACTCCAAGATTAGAAGAGTTACTTACCTCGAACAAGCCGAATCCATTGTCGAGTAAGCTAAACAATGATCCAAAAATTCCATTCTGTGCGAAACAACTTTCGAATGGCTCGAATCTAGTGACAATTATTTTGATTCAGTCAACCCAAATTATAGGAATTAATTCCATATCAAAATACTAATATTTCCACAAAATCCGAAATTACTCCCCAAAAATCACCCATGGGGCCCATGTCTCGGAACCCGACAAAAGTTACAAAATATTAATGTTCATCCAACCACGAGTCCAACCATATAAATTTTACCAAATTCCGACATCAACTCAACCCTCAAATCTTCAATTGAAATCTTTGAAGATTTCAACCATTTTCAACCCAATCTTTACCCATTTGAACTCAAGACTCTTTCCATAAACCTTATTGATACGTATAAATAATACTCTTATACCCAAGAATCATACTCTTAATCACCCATCATTACCCAAACTAGAAATTGAAGATTAGGGGTTAGAACCTTACCTCTTTGATGAAGAACTTGAGGGATTTCTCATTGGATTTCAAGGCTTGGACAAGAATTTGATGAATAAGACACTTCATCTTCTTTATCTCTCTAGAACACTCTCACTTCTCTCTAAAATCATCAGATAATTTCCCCAAAATAAGCCCCAAAGCCTATTTATCAAAATGGGATAGGGTTATGAAAATAGAAAAATTAACCCTCCGAAAGCAGGTCTGCGGTCACATAATGGACCGCAGAATGGGTATGCGGGCCGCAAAAATGATCGCAAAATTGGCGCCCAAAACTGGGCTCTTCTGGTCCATTCTGCGACCAGTTTTGCGGTCCGAGAAGCAGTTTTGCGATCGCATAACTGTTTTACGATCGCATAATTGGTCGCAGAATTGCATTTTTCCAGCCTTTGGTAATTTGGTCATAACTTCTTGTAGGAATGTCCAAATGACGAACGGTTTGAAGCGTTAGAAACTAGACTCAAAGATCTTTCATTTGATAGGTAATACACCATATAACACTTCGTATTTGACCTCAAATTTTGCACACAAGTTATAAATGACATAATGAAGCTACTACAATTTACATAATCAGATTCCGTCCTCGATATCAAAAAGTTAACCCCACGGTCAAACTTCCCAAAAATTCAACTTTCGGCATTTCAAGCCAAATTGCACTACGGACCTCCAAATAATATTCCGTACACGCTCCTAAACCCAAAATCACCATACGGAGCTATTGGAATCATCAGAATTAAATTCCGAGCTCGTTTACATATAAGTCAATATCCGATCAACTATTTCAACTTAAGCTTCCAATATGAAAATTCATTCTTCCAAGCTAACTCCGAAATATTTTAAAACCAAAACCGACAATCCACACAAGTCATAATACTTCGTAGGAAGTTATTCAAGACTTCAAATAGTTGAAAGGAATGTAAATGCTCAAAACAGCCAGTCAGGTCGTTATACTTAAGTTGGCCTTAAAATGCTAAGTTTGACTTCGATTAACATTTTTAGAAAATGACACCCGAATAGAATTTTGATGATTCTAACTGCTCCGTATGGTGATTTTGGACTTAGTAACATGTTCAGAATTTTATTTGGAAGTCCGTAGTTAAATTAGGCTTGAAATGGCTAAAATAGAAATTTAAGTTTGGAAGTTTGACCGGCGAGTTGACTTTTTGATATTGGAGCCCAATTCCGAAAATTTTCATAGCCCTGTGAAATGGTTTGCTATCGCGTAGGCTTGTTTGGGGAAGTGATATTTTTGTTCTTCGCGATCGCATGAAGAGAGCCGTGATCGCGTAGATATGGGAGTTTGTTATTCACGAACGCGTGAAGAAGGTCGCGATCGCGTAGAGCAAATGACTGGGCAGAGAGTTTAAGTTATGGAAAATGGGACTTCCATTTGGAGCTCGGATTGAGGCGATATTTGGGAATATTTTCAGAGAAAACAATGGGGTAAGTGTTCTTAACTCAATATTGGTTAAATTACCCGAATCCATCGCTGTTTTTATCATTTAATTGGTGGATTGAGTTTGAGAAGTTTGAAAACTCTCTTGGATAAATTTGAGAATTTGAGGGCCGAATTGCTATCGGAATTTAGTAATTTTGGTATGGGTAAACTCGTGGTTGAATGAGCATTCATATTTCGTAACTTTTGCCGGATTTCGAGACGTGGGCCCCACAGATGAGTTTTGAGTTAATTTCGGATTTTTATTGAAAAATATAGTATTTTCTTATGAAATTGATTCCTATAATTTTTGGTGACTATGTCGAATTGTTTTGGCTAGATTCGAACAATTCAGAGTTGGATAATCGAGGAAGAGGCCTACTAGTGGATTAAATTGGTGCAAGTTGAGGTAATTCTCTTGCCTAACCTTGTAAAAGAGAAATTACCCCATAGGTGATTTAAATTAATAATTGTTTCTAATTGTGGAGGGCTACATACGCACGAAGTGACGAGAGTTCGTGCGTAGCTACTATTTATGCTAAAGTTTGGGTAGTTTAGGACTCAAATCATGAATTACGTGTGTTAATTGTATCCTTTATTTAATTAAAGTATTTGAACTATACTGTGAATTGTTAGGTAAAATAGTAAAAGATTGAAATCTCATATACTTGAATTTTTGTATAAATTAATTAATCGTTAAAAGAAATTGTTCACCTTCTTGTATTATTCTCATAATATATTTATATCTCATTCCGGAGATACATAATAAATGTCCACCTTTCTTGTGAAGCGGGCCGAACGCCTCGGTAGTGTAGATGCATCTATGGATCACGCCGCACGTCCCTCGGCAGTGCACATGACACTCTGGATCGGGTCGTATGACCTCAGCAGAAATCGTGCCTAATAATAATAATTACACCATACCTTGATATTTTAATTGCAGCTTGTGAAGTTAAATAAATGGGGAATTGTCGTATTTGAAGGAATTTAATTATTTCTGCTGGTTAAGGAATAATATTGTAAATTCTATAAATCATATTGATTTAAATATTTCTATAGTTATTTTATTTATTATATTTGACCCTTAGTGAGTGTCAAAGTCGGCCTCTCGTCACTACCTCTTCGATATTAGGCTTGATACTTACTGGGTACATGTTGTTTACGTACTCATGCTACACTTGCTGCACGTTTTTATGTAGGACCTGAGACAGGTGATATAGTTGGACCTATGGGCGCGCATTCTCGTTATCCAGAGGCTTAGTGGTGAGCTGCCTTTCTTAGTTGTTCCGCAGCAACTAGTGCCTCTTCTTGAAATTTTAATCTGTCTATTTTATTTCAGACAGTATTTGAAATTTTTGTGTAATCTACTAGATGCTCATACACTTGTGACACCAGGTCTTGGCACACACACTAGTAGAATTTTTTTTGGATTTAATTTTGTTCCTATTTTTTTTTTTCTAATTTTCCAGATCTTTTTATATTGTGTTAATTCTTGCAAGTTGTAAGAGTTTAATTACTCAGTTAATTTTTAAAGAGTTGAATATGTGTTTAAATCACTAGTTGGCTTGCCTAGCTGTAGTGTTAGGCACCATCACGACCTATAGGTGAAATTGGGTCGTGACAACATGGTATTAGAGCACTAGGTTCACGTAGGTCTCACAAGTTATGAGCAGACCTAATAGAGTCTTGCGGATCGGTATGGTTACGTCTGTACTTATCTTCGAGAGACTATAGGGTGTTAGAAAACTATTGTTCTTCATCTTCCATCGTGAAATTTAGGTAGAACTAAATATCTTTCTCTTATTCTATCACAGATAGTGAGAACGCGCTCTAATGAGGTTCCAGACCAGGGAAGAGCTACTGCCCCTGTTCTTAGAGGCCGAGGGAGGGCTCCAGCCCATGGTAGGGGATGAGGACGTCCTAGGATTGTTCCAGTTATGTGACCAGTGTGTCCAACAGAAGATCCCATTATTAAGGAACAGGGCGAGGTGCCCGTGGCAGAGCCAGATCCGGTGGATTTCACGTCTGCACTAGGATTCCAAGAGGTCATGGGCCGTATGCTGCGGTTCATGGACACTATGACTCAGGCCGGTTTGTTTCCAGCAGACCCAGCCACATCTCAGGCGGGCGGGGGAGCACAGACCCCTACCGCACAAGCTCATGGGCAGGAAGCTGTTATATATCAGACCCAGGGTGCACTACCCGTGGGTGGAGCCCAGCCAGTGGCAGCAGCTACACTTGAGCCCAGACCAGCAGCGACTACCGAGCCGCAGAAACTATTGGACAGATGGACTAGACTACATTCTCCTGTCTTTGTGGGTGAGCGACATGAGGATCCCCAGGACTTCACTGATCGGTGCAGGGACAGACTGCATAACATGAGGATATTGGAGTCTCATGGGGTAGACTTTGCTACTTTTCAGGTAGAGGGCAGAGCACGTAGATGGTGGAAGTCTTATATTCTTGGCAGACCAACAGATTCTCCTCCCATGACTTGGGACAGGTTCACTCGTATTTTCCTGGACATGTATATTCCACCCTCCCAGAGGGAAGAGTTACGGTTTCAGTTTGAGCAGCTCCTGTAGGGTCAGATGTTAGTGACTGATTATGAGGCGAGGTTCTTTGAGTTATATCGCCATGCACTTATGATACTCCCTACAGAGGCGGAGAGAGTGCAGAGGTTTGTTGTGGGTTTACATACTAGCATTCAGGCCACTATGGCCCGAGAGGTTGAGATGGGGACTTCTTATGAGTTGGTCGTGGAGATAGCCCGGAGGATTGAGGGTGTGCGTCAGCATAGACGGGAGAAGGTTATGAGAGATAAGCGGTATAGATATTCTGGAGAATTCAGAGGTGCTCCGTCTGGGGGCAGAGGTCAGTTAGAGGACAGTCCAGCAGGCCCCCATATCCAGCACCACCGCCTCCTCGAGGTGCTCTAGTGCGACCTTATTTCAATGTTATGCTAGAGAGTTCTTATCGCCCACCAGCTATTCAGGGTTCTTCCAATGGTTATTCAGGTCACAGGGCCTCTTAGTCAACAACCCATCACACCGAAAAGTTGTTACGTGTATGGGGATCCCAGTCACATGCGAAGATTCTGCCCCAGGTTTCGGGGTAGACCAGTGCAGCAGGGTCAGCAGCCTATGATTACTGCACCAGTTGCTACACTAGTCGTCTGACCACCAAGAGGTGGAGGACAAGTGGGTAGGGGTTGTCCTAGAGGTGGAGGTCAGCCAGGCAGAGGCCAGCGAGTTGGCGCTCCAGCCCGGTTCTATGCTTTTCCGGCCAGACCAGATGCCGTGATTATAGGTATTATTTCTATTTGTGGCAAAGATGCCTTCGTATTATTTGATCCAGGATCTACGTATTCATATGTGTCATCTCTATTTGCTCATTTTCTGGGTGTTTCTCGTGAGTCCTTGAGTACTCCTGTTTATGTGTCCACTCTTGTGGGCGATTCTATTGTTGTGGATCGGATCTACCGGTCCTGCATTATTACATTCTGTGGTTACGAAACTAGAGCAGATCTTCTATTGCTTGAGATGACCGACTTTGAAATCATCCTGGGCATGGACTGGTTATCTCCATATCATGCCATCCTAGATTTCCATTCCAAGACTGTTACCTTGGCTATTCAAGCATTGCCTGGGCTGGAGTGGAAGGGTTCATCTGTTAGTGCAACTAATCGGGTTATTTCTTTTATGAAGGCTCAACACATGATTGAGAAGGGTTGTTTGGCTTATCTAGCTTATGTTCGGGATACTACTGCAAAGACTCCAACTATTGATTCAGTGCATGGAGTTCGAGAGTTCTCCGATGTATTTCCTTCAGATCTTCCAGGTATGCCACCAGATCGTGATATTGATTTCTGTATTGACTTGGCACCAGATACCCATCTTATATATATCCCACCGTATCGCATGGCTCCGAAAGAATTAAAAGAACAACTTGAGGAATTACTAGCCAAAGGGTTCTTCAGACCGAATGTATCACCTTGGGGTGCACTGGTGTTATTTGTGAAGAAGAATGATGGAACGATACGAATGTGTATTGATTATCGCCAATTGAACAAATTCACTATTAAGAACAAGTACCCGTTGCCGCGTATTGATGATCTATTTGACCAGTTGCAGGGTGCTAGGGTGTTCTCTAAGATCGACTTCAGGTTGGGGTACCACCAGTTGAAGATTCGGGATTCAGATATTCCGAAGACTGTTTTTCGAACTAGATACAGTCATTATGAATTTCTGGTGATGTCTTTTGGTTTGACTAACGCCCCGGTGTCGTTTATGGATTTGATGAACAGGGTATTCAGGCCATATATTGATTTGTTAGTTATTATCTTCATTGATGATATTTTAATTTACTCGCGCAGTAAGGAAGAGCACGAGTAGCATATGAGAGTGGTTCTTCAGACACTACGGGAACAGAAGCTATATGCTAATCTTTCCAAATATAAGTTTTGGCTAAATTCTGTAGCATTCTTGGGGCATATTGTATCGAGCGAGGGCATTAATGTTGATCCTAAAAAGATCGAGGCAGTTCAGAATTGGCATCGTCCCACTTTGGCGACTGAGATCAGGAGTTTCCTGGGTTTAGCAAGTTATTATCATCGGTTCGTGGATGGCTTTTCATCTATTGCAGACACCTTGAGTAGAAAGGTGGAGAGTATGGGTAGTTTGGCTTTCATTTAAGCGGAGGAAAGGCCATTAGCTTTGGATATTCAGTCCTTGGCTAACAGACTTGTGAGGCTGGATATTTCAGAACCTAGCCGAGTTCTTGCATGATGATCCAATCTTCATTAATTGAGCAGATCAAGGCTCGCCAATATGATGATCCACACTTAATGGTTCTTCGAGAAACGGTACTACGGGGTGGTGCCAATGAAGTTACTATTGGCGTGGATGGTGTTCTGCGACTCCAGGATCGTCTATGTGTTCCTAATGTGGATGGACTGAGGAAAAGATCCTAGAGGAGGAAAACAGTTCTCGGTATCCTATTCATCCAGGTGCTACGAAGATGTATCGTGACATGAGGCAACATTATTGGTGGCGGCAAATGAAAAAGGACATAGTTGAGTATATAGCTAGGTGTCTAAATTGCCAGCAAGTTAAATATGAGCACCAGAGGCCAGGTGGCCTACTTCAGCGGATGACTATACCAGAGTGGAAATGGGAACGCATTACTATGGACTTTGTAGTTGGATTGCCGTGGACCTTGCGGAAGTCTGATGCAGTTTGGGTCATTGTCGACAGGTTGACCAAGTCGGCACACTTTATTTCGGTTGTGACTACGTATACTTCAGAGAGGTTGGCCCAGATTTATATTCATGAGATAGATTGGTTGCACGGTGTTCCAATTTCCATCATATCAGATAGAGGCCCTCAGTTTACTTCACATTTCTGGAGGTCAGTATAGAGTGAATTAGGGACCCGCGTAGAACTCAGCACAGCCTTTCATCAACAGACCGACGGACAATCAAAGCGGACAATTCATATTTTTGAGTATATGCTCAGGGCATGTGTGATCGACTTTGGATATCAGTGGGATCGTTTCTTGCCTTTAGCCGAGTTTGCTTATAACAACAGTTACCAATCCAGCATTGAGATGGCTCCATTTGAGGCTTTATATGGTCGGCGATGTCGTTCGCCCATCGGATAATTTTGATCCCGGTGAGGCTAAATTATATGGTACTAATTTAGTGAAAGATGCCTTGGAAAAGGTAAAGTTAATTTAGGAGCGACTTCGTACAGCACAGTCCAGACAGAAGAATTATGCGGATTAGAAAGCGTGTGATTTATCGTTTATGGTGGGTGAAAAGTCCTCTTGAAGGTTTCACCGATGAAGGGAATCATGAGATTTGGGAAAAGGGCAAGTTGAGACCAAGGTTTATAGGCCCATTTGAGGTGTTGAGACGAGTTGGGGAGGTTGCTTACGATCTTGCTTTGCCTCCCAGTCTATCAGGAGTTCATCCGGTTTCCATGTATCTATGCTCCAGAAGTATCATGTCGACCTGTCACATGTGTTAGATTTCAGTACTGTTCAGTTAGATAAAAGTTTGGGTTATGAAGAGGAGCCAATTGTCATTGTTGATAAACAAGTTCACCAGTTAAGGTCCAAGAAGATTTCTGCAGTAAAAGTCCAGGGGAGGTGCCAACCGGTCGAGGAAGTGACTTGGGAGGCCGAGTAATACATGCGGAGTAGATATCCACACTTATTCAACACTCGAGGTACAATTTTAACATTCGAAGACGAACGTTTGTTTAAGAGGTGGAGAATGTAATGACCCAACCGGTCATTTTAACTTTTAGAACCATGTTCCCCTAAATAAAACTCCATGTATGTGATTTTATAAATTTATGACTTGCGGGGATGGTTGGTTAGGGATTTGGAGGTGTTCGGGTTGAAATCGAAACACTTGGTTCCTTAAGTTTGCCTTAAAATGTTAAGTTTGACTTCGATCGACATTTTTACAAAATGACCCTGGAATAGAATTTTGATGATTATAACAGCCCCGTATGGTGATTTTGGACTTAGGAGCGTGTTCAGAATTTTATTTGGAAGTTCGTAGTTAAATTAGGCTTGAAATGGCTAAAATAGGAATTTAAGTTTGGAAGATTGACCGGGGAGTAGACTTTTTGATATTGGAGTCGGAACCCAGTTCCGAAAATTTTCATAGCTCTATTATGTCATTTATGACTTATATGTAAAATTTGAGGTCCATCGGACTTGCTTTGATAGGTTTCGGCATCAAATGTAGAAGTTGGAAATTTTAAGTTTCATTAACCTTGAATTGGAGTATGATTCGTGGTTTTAGCATTGTTTGATGTGATTTGAGGTTTCGACTAAGTTTGTATGATATTACAGGACTTGTTGGTGTATTTGGTTGAGATCCTGAGGGACTCGGGTGAGTTTCGGATGGCTAACGGATCATTTTTGGCCTTTGGGAGATAGCTGATAGTTGCTGGTATTTTTCTTCTGGTTTCCTTATACGCGATCGCATAGGTTCATCCGCGATCGCGTAAGCTAATTTGGGGCAGAGGCAACTTTTTTCTACGCGATCCCGTGAAATGGTTTGCGATCGCGTAGGCTTATTTAGGGCAGTGGTGATTTTTGTTCTTCGCAATCGCGTGAAGAGAGTCGCGATCGCGTAGATATGGGAGTTTGTTATTCGCGAACGCGTGAAGAAAGTCGCGATCGCGTAGAGTAAGTGGAGCAGAAGTGAAGGTCATGTGTTTGTGCTTCGTGATCGCGTAGGCCTGTGAATTTGAGCTTCGCGATCGCGTGGACAATTCTGCGATCGCGTAGGGTTAATTTGGGCAGTGAAAAAAATGTGCTTCGCTATCGCGTGAGAAGGTTCGCGATCGCGTAGAGCAAATGACTGGGCAGAGAGTTTAAGTTCAGAAAATGGGACCGATTTGGAGTTTCAGAGAAAACAATGAGGTAAGTGTTCTTAACTCAATATTTGTTAAATTACCCGAAGCTGTTTTTATCATTTAGTTGGTGAATTAAGTTGGAAAAGTTTGAAAACTCTCTTGGATAAATTTGAGGATTTGAGGGATGAATTGTTATCGGAATTTAGTAATTTTGGTATGGATAGACTCGTGGTTGAATGGGCGTTCATATTTCGTAATTTTTGCCGGATTCCAAGACGTGGGCCCCATAGATGATTTTTGAGTTAATTTCGGATTTTTATTGAAAAATATAGTATTTTCTTTTGAAATTGATTCCTATAATATTTGGTGACTGTATCGAATTATTTTGGCTAAATTCAAGCCATTCAGAGTTGGATAATCGAGGAAAAGGCCTACTAGTGGATTAAATTGGTGCAAGTCGAGGTAAGTCTCTTGCCTAACCTTGTAAGGAGAAAATTACCCCATAGGTGATTTAAATTAATAATTGTTTCTAATTGTGGGGGCTACGTACGCACGAAGTGACGAGAGTCCATGCGTAGATACTATTTATGCTAAAGTCCGGGTAGTTTAGGACTCAAATCATGAATTACGTGTGTTAATTATATCCTTTATTTAATTAAAGTATTTGAACTATACTGTGAATTGTTTGGAAAAATAGTAAAAGATTGAAATCTCCTATACTTAAATTTTTGTATAAATTAATTAATTGTTAAAAAAAATTGTACACCCTCTTGTATTAATCTCATAATATATATATATATATATATATATATATATATATATATATATATATATATATATATATATATATCATTCCGGAGGTACATAAGAAAATGTCCTCCTTTCTTGTGGAGCGGGCCGAATACCTCGGCAGTGTAGATGCATCTATGGATCACGCCGCATGTCCCTCGGCAGTGTACACGACACTCTGGATCGGGTCATACGACCTCAGCAGAAATCGTGCCTAATAATAATAATTACACCATACCTTGATATTTTAATTGCAGCTTATGAAGTTAAATAAATGGGGAATTGTCGTACTTGAAGGAATTTAATTATTTCTGCTGGTTAATAAAAATTATTATAAATTCTATAAATCATATTGATTTAAATATTTATATTGTTATTTTATTTATTATATTTGACCCTTAGTGAGTGTCAAAGTCGGCCTCTCATTACTACCTCTTCGAGATTAGGCTTGATACTTATTGGGTATACGTTATTTACGTACTCATGCTACACTTGCTGTACTTTTTTGTGCAGGACCTGAGACAGGTGATATAGTTGGACCTATCAGCGCGCATTCACGTTATCTAGAGGCTTAGTGGTGAGCTGCCTTTCTGAGTCGTTCTGCAGCAACAAGTGCCTCTTCTTGAAATTTTATTCTGTCTATTTTTTTCCAGACAATATTTGGAATTTTTATGTAATCTACTAGATGCTCATACACTTGTGACACCAAGTCTTGGCACAAACTAGTAGAATATTTGGAATTAATTCTGTTCCTGTATTTTTTTTCTAATTTACCAGATCTTTTTATTTTGTCCTAATTCTTGCAAGTTGTAAGAGTTTAATTACTCGGTTAATTTTTTTAAGAGTTGAATATGTGTTTAAATTACTAGTTGGCTTGCCTAGCTGTAGTGTTGGGTATCATCACGACCTATAGGTGAAATTGGGTCGTGACAGTATTATTCCTCTGTTTGGGTTACAATTATTTATAACTATTATGAGATAGTTTGGATCATTAATTATTCAGATTTAATTATAAAAATGATGTATCTTGTGTTTATTTCAGTTGAGTCTCAAATAAATGCTAAGTATTTGGTATAAGCTGGTTCGCCTGGCGGGTAGTGTTAACTGGGTATCAGTCAAGTCTATGGAGTATTTTGGGACGTGACAAAGTTGGTATCAGAGCCTAGGCTTTAAGTTCTGGGTCATGGAATAGTGTTTGGTAGTGTCATGTTCATGGGTATATAGACGTCCATACTTATGACCTTGAGGCTACTAAACATTTAAGATGTTTTCCCTTCATTCATTCCTTATTCGTGAGTTAAGCTAAATCGAGTTTAAACTTAGGATATCCCTTTCGCAGACGGCACGGACAAGCATATCCTCCTCTGTTGGACGGCTTAATTGACTTAAAATTTTGAATAATATATATGCAGTCGAGAGTGACCTTGAGTACATGGGATATTACTTGTAGTTGAGAACTGATAGGTCGTAAAATTTTGGATAACTCTGTTTGAAGGAACCTCTTTTAAATAAAAAATAAAATAAAACGTGTGATTCTTAAAGTGAACTAAGGATATGGTCCAAACCTTGTAATGTTGAACCCAACTAAGGAGCACTTGGCAGAAGGCATACACTGGAAAGTTGGGAAGAGACCATTACTTCAATCTAATGTGAATTCTGGGATTTCGATGGCATGCCTACAGAATTGAGACACTTAGGCAAAATGTTGTAGTGTCATTTCTTTGTTCTAGTTGTCATTTTCATAGCTTTTGAGAAGTAGTCTCTGCTGCTACGCAGTGGAGGAACTTTGTACTATTCTTTTGCATTATAACTGCTTGTTTAGACAGTTTTAACTGGTTGGGCATTATATACATGGAAAAAAACAAAGGATATATGGCTATTTTCTAAGAGCGACTTATCAGCACTAGAGGTTATGGACTTAACTCTATGTTGTGAGTCAGATTAAAGAGGAAAAGAACGGAGCAGGAAAGTAAAAAGTGTAATAACTTATCCACGTCTAGGCTATGGGGTTTGATAGTGAAAGAAATTTTGAGGAAAGTGCTTATTGTTATAAGAGAAATCAAATTATGTTGGATGTCTATTTTTTCTCCATGATCTTCTCAAATGTTTAATGACATATTTCTATGCTTAATGACATATTTTTATTCACTTTTCATGCCTATATAAAGGCCGTGTAATAGATAAAAAAAAACACACAATTGAAGAAGAAATAAGAATCTCTCTTCCTCTCTTTCTCTCTTTCTCTCTATATCTCTTAGCTTGTTTTTCCTTGTTCGATATTGTTATTTTGAATTATATTTATAACACGTTATCAGCACGATTGTCACCTTTATTTTCACAATCACATCCTAGTTGTGTTCGATTCTCCTTCAGGTATATCACTATATATTCTTTTAGTTTATGGTAATATATATGCACCAATATGCTATTTATTAACAAATTCATATATTGTTAAGCATTTATTTTAGTTGATCATGTTACTGAAGTTTTCTTACTTTGCTTATTATTAAAGAAAATATAAGATATAGATCTTAAGTGCGTTAAACTAACAAAAATAATTTAATAAATATGTGTGGACTTGCGTAGAGCAAAACTTATCTTCAAGACATTCTACCAAAAAAAAAGTGATAACCAAGGTGACAAAGTAATTATTGTAGATACTAATTTAAATTACTTTACAATTGGTGAAAAGTAATATTTGAATACATTCACTCTTATCACCGTATATGGTTATTCCTCAAATCCACGTTTATAATAAATTGCTTTTCTTTTACCATACTAAATATATCTCTTTGTGTTTATTCATATACTCCATAATTCTTATTTATTTGACATATATATATTATATGTTACTTTTTATACTACATATTTGAAGTGATCAACTTCTTAATTAGTTGTCTGATTTATTTTTACAAGTATATTTTCATTAAATTTTACAAGTATATTTTCATTGAAAATTATTTTTATTCGTTCTAACCCATTTACTTTTGTGATTAGTTTTAATATGTCAAAATTGTCAAAGCTTGAATTCGTGGCACTAGACATTACTGGGAAGAATTATTTATCATGGGTCCTTGATGCTGAAATTCACCTTGACGCTAAAGGTTTTGAAAATACTATTATACAAGAAAATGAAGCATCAAATCAGGATATAGCAAAGGCCATGATTTTCCTTCGTCATCATCTACATGAAGGGTTAAAAACTGAATATTTAACTGTAAAAGATCCACTTGAGTTATGGATTAATTTGAAAGATCGATATGATCACCTAAAACTTACGGTATTACCGAAAGCTCGGTATGAGTGGATACATTTAAGGTTGCAAGACTTTAAAACCGTAAGTAAGTATAATTCGGCTATCTTTAAAGTAAGTTCTCTATTAAAATTATGTGGAGACACTATCAGAGATGATGACTTATTAGAAAAAATATTTTTTACTTTTCACGTTTCAAATGTGGTGCTACAACAGCAATACAGTGAAAAGGTTTTTAAGAAATATTCTGAGTTAATCACATGCCTACTTGCGGCAGAGCAGAATAATGCTCTATTAATAAAAAATCATGAAACCCGTCCCACTGGATCAACGCTATTCCCGGAAGTGAATGTTGTAGCAGCATATGATAAGTCTGAAAGAAAAAAAAATAATTACCGTGGTCGTGGACATAGTCGTAGACGTGGCAGGGGACGAAATAATTATCGTCATTATGGTAGAAATAAACAGGAGAACAATAAGGGTTCTTAAATTAATCCTTCAAAAGGTAAAATTAGTATGTGTCACCGATGTGGTATGAAAGATCATTGGGCACGCATTTGTCGTACACCAGATTATTTTGTCAAACTTTATCAAGCCTCCCTTAGAAAGATAGAAAATAATGTGGAGGCACACTTGACCTTTCAAAATAATGATGATGAAGCAGGTCCCTCAAACAATTATGATTCTGAGGCACATCTTGCATATAAAGATGATGATTTTAGAGGCCTAGAAAATATTACTCATTTAGAAGCTGGAGACTTCTTTGAGGATATTGACTGAAGAACCAATCATCTTACTGGGAATGAATCTATAATAAAAGTTATTATTTTGTTATGTTTGTAACTAGTTTATTTTTCTTAAGTGTATTTTTCTAATGTATCATGTGTTGCTAGTTTCTACATTCCTAATGTATTCCTTAATATATATTTTGTTTGTCTTTCATCTTTCTTATAATGTACTTTTTGATTTTTTTTTATGAAGAATATGAAAATTTCCCAGTCTTCAGTTGGACTCAAGATTAATAAAGATGATATATGTCTTCTGGATAGTGCTACAACACACACTATTTTAAGAGATAAGAGATATTTCTCTTATTTGGTAATGAAAGAATCAAATGTTAATACAATATCCGGTATTACAAAATTAATTGAAGGTTCTGGAAAAGTCAATTTATTACTACCAGGAGAAATAAATTTGGCTATTGATGAAGAACTATATTGTTGTAAATCTCAAAGAAACTTATTAAGTTTCAAAGATATTCGCCAAAATGGCTACCATATTGAGACTACAAATAATGAAAAGATTGAATATCTTTATAATATTACAATAATATCTGGTAAGAAATATGTGCTTGAAATGTTACCTGCTCTTCCCTCCGGCTTATACAAAACAAGTATTAGCAGGATTGAAACGCATGCCATAGTAAATGAAAAGTTTACTAATCAAGATAATTTTATTATTTGGCATGACCGGTTGGGTCATCCTGGTTCTACTATGATGCGTAAAATAATTGAGAATTCACATGGACATTCAATAAAGAACCAAAAGATTTTTCAATTTAAAAAAATTCTCTTGTGCTGCATGTTCTCAAGGCAAATTAATTATTAGACCATCAGCAATTAAAGTTAGGATGGAATCCCCTACATTTATGGAACGTATACAAGGTGATATATGTGGGCTCATTCACCCTCCATGTGGACCTTTCAGATATTATATGATTTTGTTAGATGCATCTACAAGATGGTCACATGTGTGCTTACTATCAACTCGCAATATGGTATTTGCGAGATTGTTGGCTCAAATAATAAAGCTAAGAGCACAATTTCCAGTTTATGCAATTAAGACAATTCATCTTGATAATGCTGGTGAGTTAACATCCCAAGCCTTTAATGATTATTGTCTATCAAATGAGATAACAATTGAGGATCCGGTTGCTCATGTTCATACACAAAATGATCTAGCGGAATCATTGATCAAACGCCTCCAATTAATTTCTAGACAAATGCTTATGAGAACAAAACTTCTCATTTCAGTATGGGGTCATGCTATTTTACATGCAGCAGCACTTGTACGGATAAGGTCCACAAGTTATCATAAAGTCTCCCCATTGCAATTGGCTTTTGGTCATGAGCCAAATATTTCTCATCTTAGAATCTTTGGTTGTGCGATATATGTTCCAATTGCTCCACCACAACGTACAAAGATGGGTCCCCAAAGAAGGTTGGGAGTATATGTTGGGTATGAATCTCCTTCTATTATAAAATATTTGGAGCCTATGACTGGAGATTTATTTACAGCAAGATTTTCTGATTGTCATTTTGATGAATCAGTATACCCAATATTAGGGGGAAAAATAAGCAGCTGAGAAAGGAGATAGATTGGAATGTATTATCACTATCTCATTTAGATCCTCGAACAAATCAATGTGAACCAGAGATTCAAAAGAAAATTCATTTGTAAAATATTATAAATTAACTGCCAGATGCATTCACTGACCTACCAAGGGTGACTAAGTCACATATTCCAGCTGCTAATGCTCCAATTCGAGTGAATATCCTGGTAGGACAATTAATTAAAGCAAATGAGTTTAAACCACGCTTGGAACGTGGTAGACCTATCGATTCTAAGGATAAAAATCCTCGGAAAAAAAAGGAGCAAATGATCAAAGTGATCATAATACGGAGGTAGTGACTCAAGAAGAGCACAAACACATAACAAATGATAAAACCTCAAGGGAGGTTCAGGTACCTGAAAATGATAAGAATGGAGAGATCTCAATAAGTTATGTCTCAACGAAAAAAAGATGGAACCGAAATAATATTGTTATCGATAACGTTTTTTCTTATAATATCGCTATTGAAATAATGCAACAAGATGAGAATCTTGAACCAAAATCTGTTGATAAATGTAGACAGAGAAATGATTGGCCAATATGGGAAGATGCTATCCAGGCAGAATTAACTTCACTTGCAAAACGTGAAATTTTTGGGTATGTAGTCCAAACACCAAATGGTGTTAAGCCTGTTAGCTATAAATGGGTTTTTGTACGTAAAAGGAATGAGAAAAATGAGGTACAAAGATATAAGGCACGCCTTGTTGCCCAAGGATTTTCACAAAGGCCTGGTATCGATTATGAAGAGACGCATTCTCCTGTTATGGATGCTATAACGTTCCGTTATCTCATTAGTTTTGCTGTCCATGAAAAGCTTGACATGCATTTAATAGATGTGGTTACAGCCTACCTTTACGGCTCACTTGATAATGAGATATACATGAAAATTCTCCAGGGATTTAAAATGTCGGACGCACATAATTCGAAGTCCCGTGAAATATTTTCAATCAAATTACAAAGTGTCACGATCCAATTTTACCTATAGATCGTGATGGCGCCCAACACTACGGCTAGATAAGCCAACTTAATAAATTAATCATTCATTGACAAAATTTAAAACCAAGAGAAATAACAAAATCCAAACTCTACCAATATGTGTGCCAAGACCTAGTGTCACAAGTATATGAGTATCTAGTAGATTATACAAAACCTCAAATGCTGTCTGAAATAAAAATAGATAGAATGAAAAATACAAAGAGAGATACTAGTAGCTGCAGAATGGATCAGAGAAACAGCTCACCACTATGCCCCTAGATAATGTGGGTGTAAGACGATAGGTCCCCCACTAGTACTTGCCTCAGTTCCTGCACAAAAAGTGTAGCAAGTGTAGTATGAGTACGTAAACAACGTGTACCCAGTAAGTATCAAGCCTAATCTCGAAGTGGTAGAGACGAGATGGCCGACTTTGACACTCACTATGGGTCAATAATAATAATTGAAATACAATTAGGATATTTAAATCAGCATGATTTATAAAATTTAAAATAATTTATTTAATCAGCGAAAATAATCAAATTCCTTCAAATGCAATAATTCTCAATATATTAATTAAATTCCTTCAATTCTCAATATACTACACAAATATCATTTACAAGAATAACAATTAATTCTTTAACAAGCAAGAATAATAATTCATTAAATTCCAAAGATTTTTTTTAATTTATCAATTAGCTTCGCAAGCTGAAATAAATTATTAAGGTATCGTGTAATTATTATTATTAAGCACGATTTCTGCCGAGTACGTACGGCCCGATCCAGAGTGTCGTGTACACTGTCGAGGGACGTGCGGCGCGATCCGTAGATGCATCTATCCTGCCGAGGCGTTCGGCCCGCTCCACAAAAAAGGACATTTTCTTATGTACCTCCGGAAGGAGAGTATATTTATTATAAGATAAATTCGGGAGGAAGAATAATTTCTCTTAACAATTAGTTAATTTAAACAGAAAATCAAGTATATGAGATTTTCATCCTTTAATATTTTTATCTAACAATTCACAATATATGTATATATCAAATAATATTAATTAAACAAAGAATATAATTTACACAAGTAATTCATGCTTTGAGTTCTAAACTACCCGGACTTTAGCATTAATAGTAGCTACGCACGGACTCTCGTCACCTCGTGCGTACGTAGCCCCCACAATTAGCAACAATTATTTAATTTTAATCGCCTATGAGGTAATTTCTCCCTCACAAGATTAGACAAGAGACTTACCTCGTCTTGCTTCAATTTAATCCACTATAAGGCCTTTTTCACGATTATCCAACTATGTCTGGCTCGAATCTAGCCAAAAATAATCGATACAATCACTAAAAATTATAGGAATCAATTCTATGAGAAAATACTATATTTGCAATAAAAATTCTGAAATTAATTAAAAATTCGTCTGTGGGACCCATGTCTCGGAATCCGGCGAAAGTTACGAAATATGAACACCCACTCAACCACGAGTCTACCCATACCAAAATCACTAAATTCATACAACAATTCGGGCCTCAAATCCTCAAATCTATCCAAGAGGGTTTTCAAACTTTTCCAACTCAATTCACCAATTAAATGATAAAAATAGTGATGGATTCGGGTAATTTAACCAATATTGAGTTAGGAACACTTAACATGTTGTTTTCTCTGAAAATCTCCCAAAAATCACCTAAATCCAAGCTCTAAATCGTTAGAAAATGTCTCATTTTTAGAACTTAAACTCTCTGCCTAGTGATTTCTTCTACGCGATCGCAAACTTACTCACGCGATCGCGTAGCACAAATTTTCTGCCCAAACATTAACCCTACACGATCGCATCAAGTCCCACACGATCGCGATGCACCAGGTTATGACTCTACGCGATCGTATCCCTCTTCATGCGATCGCGTAGCACAACCGCGTAGCCCAGCTTCCTCTCGAATTTCCCCTACGCGATCGCAAACAATAACACGCAATCGCGATTCACACGCTGGCCCAAACCTACTCGATCGCGGACGTATCCACGCGATTGCAGTGAACAAATTTCCAGCTGCCTAAATTAACCTTACGCGATCTCAACCCCATTCACGCGATCACGTAGAAAAATTCTACCTCTGACTAAATTACTCTACGCGATCGCAGATCAACTTACGCGATAGCGTATAAGGATACCAAAAGAAAATACCAGCAGCTATCAGCAATGTTCCAAAGGCCAAAAGTGATCCGTTAGTCATCCGAAACTCACCCGAACCCCTCGGGACCTCAACCAATTATACCAACAAGTCCCAAAACATCATACAAACTTAGTCAAATCCTCAAATCACACCAAACAAAGCTAAAACCACGAATCATCCCTCAGTTCAAGCTTAATGAAACTTAAGATTTCCAACTTCTACATTATGTAGAGAAACCTATCAATTCAAGTCTGATTGACCTCAAATTTTTTACACAAGTCATAAATAACATAACGGAGCTATGAAAATTTTCAGAACTAGATTACGACTCTGATATCAAAAAGTCAACTCCCTGGTCAAACTTCCAAACTTCAATTCCTATTTTAGTCATTTCAAGCCTAATTTAACTACGGACTTTTAAATAAAATTCCGAACACGCTCCTAAATCCAAAATCACCATACGGAGCTGTTGGAATCATCAAAATCCTATTCCGGGGTCATTTTTCTCAAAATATTGACCGAAGTCAAATTTAGCACTTTAAGGCCAACTTAAGGAACCAAGTGTTCCGGTTTCAACCCAAACACTTTCAAATCCCGAACCAACCATTCCCGCAAGTCATAAATCATTAAAAATACATATGGAAAGTTTTATTTTAGGGAACGGGATTCTAAAAGTTAAAATGACCGGTTGGGTCATTTCACAAAGATCTTTGTATGGTCTAAAGAAATCAGGTAGAATGTGGCATAACCACCTTAATAAGTATTTATTAAATGGAGGTTATATAAATGATACCATTTTTCCATGTATTTTTATAAAGAAAACAACATCGAAGTTTGTTGTACTTGCTGTATATGTTGATGACATAAACCTTATTGGAACTCCTACAGAACTCCAAAAGAAAATTGATTATTTAAAGAAGGAATTTGAGATGAAAGATCTCGGAAAAATAAAATTATGTCTTGGTTTGCAAATTGAACATTTGGCAATCGGTATTTTTGTTCATCAATCTGCCTACATAGAAAAGGTATTGAAACGGTTTTACATGGATGAAGCACATCCATTAAGTACTCCGATGATTGTTCGATCACTTGATGTGAATAAGGACCCGTTCCGACCTCAAGAAAAGAATGAAGAACTTCTTGGTCCTGAAGTACCATATCTTAGTGCAATTGGTGCACTTATGTATCTTGCTAACACTACAAGGCCTGACATAACTTTTTCAGTTAATGTCTTAGCAAGATATAGCTCTGCTCCTACAAGGAGAAATTGGATGGAATCAAACATATATTGCGGTATCTAAAAGGGACTATCGATATGGGATTATTTTATGGCAATGATTGCAGTCCCGATCTTGTTGGTTATGTCGATGCTGGGTATTTATCTGACCCACACAAGGCTCGATTTCAAACAGGCTATGTGTTTACATATGGAGGTACTGCCATATCTTGGCGATCGACTAAGCAATAAATAGTGGCTACTTCATCTAATCATGCTGGGATAATTGCTATTCATGAAGCAAGTCGAGAATGTGTATGGTTGAGGTTTATAATACACCTTCTTCGAGACAAATTTGGTTTGAATTGTGATAAATTACCCACAATTTTGTATGAAGACAATGCAGCATGCATAGCCCAATTGAAAGGAGGATTTATAAAAGGGGATAGGACAAAATACATTTCACCAAAATTATTTTTCACACATGATCTTCAAAAGAATGGTGATATCAATGTGCAACAGATCCGTTCAAGTGGTATATGGCTGATTTGTTCACCAAATCTCTACCGACGTCAACCTTCAAGAAACTAGTGTACAAGATTGGGATGCGAAAGCTCAAGGATGTGAATTGATGCTCTCATCAGGGGGAGTTAATACGCGTTGTACTCTTTTTTCCTTATAAGGTTTTGTCCCACTGGGTTTTCCTTGCAAGGTTTTTAACGAGACAACCAAAAGGCGTATTTCTAAACATGTGTACTCTTTTTCCTTTACTATGATTTTTTTTTCCATAGGATTTTTTCCTAATAAGGTTTAAGCGAGGCACATTATCTATGGACATCCAAGGGGAGAGTGTTATAAGAGAAATCAAATTATGTTGGATGTCTAGTCTTCCTACATGATCTTCTCAAATGTTTAATGACATATTCAATGGCATATTTCTATGCTTAATGACATATTCAATGACATATTTTTATTCACTTTTCATGCCTATATAAAGGTCTTGTAATAGATAGGAAAAAATATACAATTGAAGAAGAAATAAGAATCTCTCCTTCTCTCTATATCTCTTATCTTGTTTTTCCTTGTTCAATATTATTATTTTGAGTTATATTTATAACGATTATACAATTCCTAGTTTAATGCCTCTTGAAGTAATGTTTTTTATTATTAGTGCTATCGTGATCAGATATTATAAGAGTTACTGTGGCGTAAGTATATATTATTCAAGTGCATTGGGCATGAGCAACATGTTCATGGTGGAGGTTTGTGGATGAATATATTCCAGATTGCGAGAGAATTTAAGACTTAAAATATGAGGCTTAATGCACCAATATAATAAGAGGCTGAGTATGAAACTCAGTGAGTGGCATGATTTGTTGTCAAGGTAAAAGTAAAGCATGAAGTATTAGTACTGCCACGCGTCATGAGGAGAAGAGAAGAACCATAAAGAAAGTTTGAGTACTAAAAAGAATGGCATGACTGTGCGAGAAAAGTAATCAGTTCGCACACTTTTTGTTTGGTAAAGCTTAAGTTTGAGGAAGACAGCAACAAATTAATAAGAAGGCTATGTAGATGACGATAGGACTTGAGTACTTAAATGTACTATTTATAATTTCGATCCAAGTGGAGGAGTCTACTATTATTGGTTGGTCTATCAAACTTATGTGGACGTAGTTCAAGGTCGTCATGGTACACTTACGAGCTAGTTATTACTTGACACGATTTATCTTGAGGCTATCTTTGGCTTGAATTGGTCAACGTCGTGTTGCTTTTTCTCGATTTAACCTATTATTGAATATAAATGATTCGCGGTGTGCCTACAGGCAAAGCTACCTCATCATCAGAAGTTATATATAATAAGTATGTATTGTATCTAACTATAACTTGGGGCACCAGAGTTGATTAACTGACTATTGAGTTAGTCTCGATGATTAACGAGTTTCTATATGTGTTTTTAAAGAACCTACCGAGTGTACCACCTAATTGGGAGATGGGCTCGTGTACAATTAACAAACATAGCCCATATGTATTATAGAATGGTTATGTGGAGACAAAGGAACTAAAAGAAACTAGTTTCAAGACCTTGGGATTAAATGTCACCAGACCAAGCATATATCTATGACGTGCCTGAGTTTTTCTAGTTAAAAAAATAAATAATGGATCTATACTCAAATAAATTAGAGTGCCAATCAGAAGATCAACTATTCTTTGTCGCCCTTAGATGCTTTCTACTCGTAGATACAAAGTGTTACCTTTTATTCTAACGATAGACTTGTGATTGAGAACTATGAGTGGAAATAAAAAGGGTTAGATATTTTGAAAACGTATTACAGTTAGTGTTACTAAACAACGATGAAGAAAAAAAATCAAGAGGTACTAAACATTATCAGTTTTCTGGTGTTGCTAGTGCTTAGAAATGGTATACAGAGCTTTCTACCACTTTTTTTCTTTCTTATTTCTTAAAAAATTAAGTTTGTTTGAAGATCATTTAGACTATTAATTATACTGCTCACCTTCTATAAAGTTGTTTCCAAGTTGATAGTTTTCTGTCCACTTTTTCACATTGATACCTTGGAGTCGTGAAGGCCCTTTTTAACTGTAATTGGATAAGTGGTTATGCTGATTCTTTTTAAAATTAGATTAGCGATAATGTCATCGAATGTGAGACAATTTTGGAATAATGTTTGTCTACTTCTACCGTTCGTGATCTTGCCATTAAAACTTCTATTGATATCTTTTGGATAATCGAAGGCATTAGTAATGGTCATGGACTGGAGGAATCGAATGCTCAAGCTGCTCCTTATCATTCTTTTTATTATTTTTATATAATCGCATATGAGAATATTGTCATAGTCGATAGGAGCATATGTTATGGTTGAGGAGGGTCCTATAGATATCGAGGTAATATTAATTAAATTCCGTGATATTTTAAGTCATGTGATTCTTGTAAAAATGGTGATAGGTTGATGGCATTATACCTACTAGTCTCTGCGTTCGTGCGCTGCACGAGAAATACATACCGAAAATACTAAACTTTCAATTACATATATTGTGTTGCGTAAGTACGTAATGTGGAGTTTAATAATCAATTCCTTAAAAAAAAATATAATATATAATTCAAACTAGTCTGTAATAATGTTTTGACATAATGTAGAAAAGGAAATTAAACTTTCTGAAATCACATAGTTAGGGACCAGTTTACCTTCAATGTGAGACTTTTTGATGCGAATCTGAATTTAGTCGGAGCACACCGGATAAAAAAAAGATTTAAAAATTACTTAAAGAATATAACATTATTTACTATTTTTTGTGATGCGATGATGTACTTTACTTAAGCGTTAAGGTATGCGGAAGAAAACAAGATAGGTATATGGAAGAAAACAAGATAAAATTCATTGGTTTTAGAAATTAAGTTGAAACTGGAATCTTGTTCGTTTAGGAGAGGCATTCTTATCCGAGTGCAAAGTTTAAACAGTACTCTTAGTTGAATTCGAAGTAGCGTCTATATAAGATAATGCTAAACTTTACCATTTTATCCTACATTGAAAAATCTCTTTGAAGGAAATAATTTAGTGTTTAAGGATATAAAAGTCTATCAATATTTCTAGCATATTTTTGTCATTCAATATTTAACGTTTTAATATTCGTATTTTTATAATAATATAGATTAAGACCCTAACATGTGTGACATTACAATCATCTTTGCTTGAACAGGTGCACTGAAACGATAGTCTTGACTTTACATGGGGTTAGTGATTAGATTTTAGAGATGAGGCCTACTTGATAGTGAACAATAAATGAGTATTATGGCTAATGAGTCGAATGTGTGTACTTTTGCGGTGGTTAACTTGAGGAGGTTTGCACTCTAAGAGATATAACGTTTACGACATTCAGTACTTTTGAGATCCACAAATATACATTAAGACCGAAGAAAGAGCGCTAATGTTGGTAGGAGGTCGTACGGGCTATCACAAATATTATTCCTTAATATTTATACTAATCATTTGGTAAATACAAATGTTAGAGATTCAAAAATTTTCGCAAACATTCTTAACTCTGAAAAAAAGTGAAAATAGACTGCTGTAGACTCCGTGGTTAGTCTATCACATTAGTTGAAAAAGTTGTGATCCTAATTCGGACGAGCGTGATAGGCTCTGTCCAATTCACTTATACAACATATTAGCCTATGTAGTGGTATATTTGAGAGATACTTGCGATGGCACGAGATTTCGTATCATCATATGTGACAATAGTAATAATCATAGAATATTTATACAGGGGCGTATGAATGTGTTTCAGCACCATCATATGTGAGAATTATTATGTAAGGTCATATGGATGTGTTCCAGCTACATCGTACATGAGATCATTATATAGGGGTGTTTAAATGTGTTTTCGCACTACCATATATAGAAAAATGGTATGGTCATGTACGATAGCTCCGTTGGGTGATTTTGGACTAGATAAGTGCGAACAATGGTAGACGACTCCGAAATAGAGTTTTGATGATTCTGTTAGCTCTGTTGGGTGATTTTGGACTTAGGAGTCTGTCCGGATTGTGAATTGGAGGTCCGTAGTTGAATTAGGCTTGAGATGACGAAAGTTGAAAATTTAGAAGTTTGACCGAGAGTGCACTTTGTGGATACCGGGCTCGGAATGGGGTTCCGAGAGTTGGAGTAGGTCTGTGGTATCATTTGTGACTTGTGTACAAAATTGAGGTCAATCGGACGTGCTTTAATATGTTTCGGCATCGTTTGTAGAATTTGAAATTCCTTGGTTTCAATAGGCTTGAATTGTGGCACGATTCGTATTTTTGATGTTGTTTGATGTGATTCGAGGACTCAACTAAGTTTGTATCGTATTTTAGGACTTGTTGGTTGGTTGGTTGAGGTCCGGGGGCCACGGGTTGATTTCGGATGGTTAACCAACCGAAAATGAGGATTAAAAGATTGCTGAAGCTGGGAGTCTTCTGGTGTAATCGCATCGGTGGAGCTTTGGTCGCAAGTGCGAGCTCGTAGGTGCGAGCCGGGGAGCGCAGATGCGGCCAGGAGTGAGGAAGGTTGTGGTCACAGGTGCGAAGGATTTTTCGCAACTGCGTGGTCGCAGATGCGGAGAGGTTGAGCGCAGAAGCGGAGGCCAGCGCAGGACCGGGAAAGAGGGTCGCACCTGCGTTTGCGCAGGAGCGGAGCATGGTTCGCAGGTGCGAAGGCTCAGTTCCAGTGGTTCACCGCAGAAAGGGAAGGATTGTCGCATCTGTGACGCCGCAGATGCGGTTAAGTTTTCGCACGAGCGAAAAGGCTGGACAGAACCTTAAATTCAAGGGTTCGCGATATTTCTTCATTTTGAACATTCCAAGCTCGGGATTAGGCGATATTTGAGAGAATGCTAGAGGGATTTCTTGAGGTAAGTCACTTTTGGTCGAATTTATTTAATAATTATGTTTTCCCATTGAATTTTTCAACTAGATTGTGTGGTTTTGAGGTGTAATTTGGGGGTTTGAGACTAGGGATTTGAAGAGTTTAAATTGGGGATTTGGGTGTCGATTTGGTGTTGCATTTTGGTTAATTCGGTATGGTTAGACTCGTGGCGGAACGGGCTTCCGAATTTTGTGATTTTTATTGGATTCCGAGACGTGGGACCGAGGGCCGGCTTTTGAGTCGACTTTTTGACTTTTGATTAATAACTTAGTATTTTCTTATGGAATTGATTCCTTTAGCCCGTGTTGATTGTATCGAACTCTTTGTGGCCAGATTCGAGGCATTTGGAGGCCGATTCGCTAGGCAAGGGCGTGTTGGAGTAGGGATTTGCACGGTTTTAGGTAAGTAACAGTTCTAAACTTGGTTCTGAGGGTATGAAACCCCGAATTTTGTGTCATGTGATTGGTGTTGAAGCGACGCACATGCTAGGTGACAGGCGTGTGGGTGTGCACCATAATAATATTGACACGGTCAATTCCATGGAACTGTATAGTTGAATAATTCGTTGTTATCCGTATATTCTCTGTGTGTTATAGAAATTGAACTACAAATCATGTTAGAAATCATGCTTAGTGTGAGAACCTAATTTTTTACCATGTTTGAAAATTTTTCCACCCATCTTACCAATACCTCACTTCTCACTCCATATTTTCCACTCCCATTTTCCCACGCGTGTCTTCACCCCACTTTTCTTTGTCTCCCATGCTTATCCCCCCACACTTTGTCCCCACTCCACTTTCCTTTGTCCCCATACTTGTCCCCTCTCACAACCCCCACGTCTCCCTAATTCCCTAAAAGGTACGGACAAGCACAATAAAAAGAGGCCTTCCTCATCTTCTTCTTCCTCACCACACATTCATCTTCTTCCTAAAAATTACCTCCAATAAACCACCCTCAACATCCTCCAAAGAGCATGTTTTTCAGCCATAAAAGTCAGTCCCTAAAGCTCCTTTAATCAATTGAAAATCAGCTGCAACATGGGCAAAAACGCATGAGCAGTTCAGCTGTAAAACCAGTTCAAATTCCGGCCCGAAATCACCCCCAAAATAGTTGCGAAAATGACCCCAAAACAGCTCTTTTTCAGACAAAAAACTGCAGCAAAAACGCAGCAGCAATAGTAGCGAGAAACCACCAAAATTGCTGCCCGTTTTAACCCTCGAAATCAGCACAAAACAATTCCGAAACCGCCATTGGAATCACCTTGAACCACCGTTTAAAACCCGGCAGGTTTTGACCTCATCCGTTCATTGTTGGTTGAGTTCGAAGAGGTCGAGTTCAAAGTTTGTTGTGCTGTCGAGGTCTGCGCCTTGTCCGATGAAGTTTCTAGTTCGTCAAGGTTAGAGGTAGCATGTGGGCCGGTTAGGACCGGGACCGGCCCAGGACCGCAAGCCCAAATGGGCGGTGGTCCTAAACGGTCCTAACCGGATAGGACCGGGACCGTGGGGAGGTGGGCTGGGTAGTGGGCTGGTCCTATTAGGGAGGCCCGCGAGACCGGGATCGTTTGGGACCGGGACCGGTTGAGAAGTGGGCCGGTTCAAGCGGTCCTAAACGGGCCTATCCGGGCCCAACAGATAATTTTTAAAAAAAAAATTTGACTGTTTGGCTATTTAAAAACTAGCCGTTTGGTCTGCCAAAATAGCCATTTAACCCCCCAAACTTTGTTTTAACCCCAAACGTTTTATAATTATACTTTTTCCTATTTTCAACTATAAATACCCCCTCATTCTTTTATTTTTCTCACAAAATCATCAATCTCTCTCAATCTCTCTCTAATATTCTTCTATAATTGCTTACTTAATTGTTACATTTTGTGCAAAATTATGAAGTTGGTAAATTGAAGTCTTCAAATCTTCAACGATAATTAATTTTCAATAAGTTGTTCGTCAATTCGGTAAACTCGTTCCAACTCTTAAGTTTTAATATTATAGGTTTGTTTGTTTTATTTACTTTTCTTGATTAATTAAGATGGCTTATTCCTTAAAAAAAAATATTTAGTAAAAATAAGGAAAAATTCAAGAGTGGTGAATCTAGTGGCCAATCTATTCCTCCTCTATTTCCCCCGGCTCCCCGACCCAAACCTGTTACCCGTCCTACACCTCCTATTCTTGATAGCGATAATAGTTTATTACAATTTATCGAGAGTCAATTTTGCCATAATATTGCACCCGATGAACAATTAAACCATGAATATATGAATGCTCTTTATGGTAATCCAACTATTGATGAAAATGATGATGAAGAAATAGATTTTGATGAAACGCAACCGGATGACGATACACCCACTAGTCCTGCTTCTGAAGTTAACCCAACTAATAATAATCCAAATAATGCCCCGTCTGACCCTCCTGTTACTGTCCCTACTTTTTCTAGACAACCTTCTAAACGGGCAGAAACATCTCTTATTTGGCCAATTTTTACATAAATAAGAGAAACAAATAGGTCTAAGTGTAAAACTTGTGGCATCAGAGAGCGCTTTCAGTCAAGCAAGACTTCAACTCGGTGATTATAGAGCGTCTATGAGGGAGAGCTTGGAAAAATCAGTACTTTTTAGAGATTGGATCCGTTCGGAAAGAA
Organism: Nicotiana tabacum; assembly: GCF_000715075.1. NCBI lineage: Eukaryota > Viridiplantae > Streptophyta > Magnoliopsida > Solanales > Solanaceae > Nicotiana > Nicotiana tabacum. Next base: position 72,420,389 of record NC_134103.1, read on the forward strand.
GAAATTTTGGACTTGCTGAATCACAACCAGAGGTAGACGAATCTTACGAAGAAATGCTAGCTGAACTTGCGGAGGATGATGCTTCGCCTTGAAGCGGTGATGACTAAGCTTCTTTTCCGCCACCACCAACGGAAATTCCTCCGGACCTTGAAGGATTTATGAAATTTGTAAGAGATACCATGTAAACTAATATGTAACTTGTATTTTAGCACATCTTAATTAGTTGCTTTTTCTTCTCAATGGTAGTATTAGCACCTTGTTGTGCTCATTCCATAGGGGGAGGAAGACTAAGAAAGATATTGTCATGATTTTTTAATGCTATAATAAAATTATAACGCATTACTTTGAATATCTCTTTAAAATATTTTTGTCTTTTTATATATCTTAAGCTGTATATATAGTATAATATAGTATATACTATACTATACTATACTATATATACATATATATTATTGTGCTCATTCCATAGGGGGGAGGAAGACTAAGAAAGATATTGCCATATTTTTTTAATGCTATAATAAAATTATAACGCATTACTTTGAATATCTCTTTAAAATATTTTTGTCTTTTTATATATCTTAAGCTGTATATATAGTATAATATAGTATATACTATACTATACTATATGTCATTCCATAGGGGGAGAAGACTAAGAAAGATATTGCCATATTTTTTTAATGCTATAATAAAATTATAACGCATTACTTTGAATATCTCTTTAAAATATTTTTGTCTTTTTATATATCTTAAGCTGTATATATAGTATAATATAGTATATACTATACTATATTATATGTATATATATATATATATATATATATATATATATATATATATATATCATTCCATAGGGGGGGAGGAAGATTAACAAAGATATTGCCATGATTTTTTAATGCTATAATAAAATTATAACGCATTACTTTGAATATCTCTTTAAAATATTTTTGTCTTTTTATATATCTTAAGCTGTATATATAGTATAATATAGTATATACTATACTATACTATATTTAATGCTATAATAAAATTATAACATATTGCTTTGAATATCTCTTTAAAATATATATATATATATATATATATATATATATATATATATATATATATATATATATATATATATATATATATATATATATATATATATATATATATATATATATATATATATATATATATATATATATATATATATATATATATATATATATATATATATATATATATATATATATATATATATATATATATATATATATATATATATATATATATATATATATATATATATATATATATATATATATATATATATATATATATAAACTATGAGTTACAAGATTCCTATCTATAAGTCTTTTGAAGGTTGATCTTTAGTCTTGACTGGTTGTTCATGCAGACTCTGATCTGAACCTTGATGTTTGCTAGCTGTAGGTGCTAGTTCATTCTTCTACGGCTTCTTCTGAGCAACACGGGAAATGTGAAGCTCGTAACATCAGTCATGTCTTGAGCAGTCCATATCCTTTCCATATGCTTCTGCATTTGGATCTACTTCTTTTTCTTTTCTTTTCTTTATTCTGGATTGAAACTTCTTCTTTTGTTCATCTCGAACCCTGTGCCTCGAGGTAAAACCTGCTCAGACATCACAACAAACAAACGAACGAAATTTTTCTGCCACAGTTTTCACTAGAAATATTTCGTGAGTTATTGTAACAAAATTCTAAACTACTTCTTTATTGAAAGCAATAAAAAAATGGGAATGGTGTACCCTGCAAAGGTTATGATGATTTTTTTTTATTATCCCAAAAGAATGTCTCAACTAAGGATTAGCGTACCTTATGTTGGGAAAATGTGGCCAGGGAATGGGATACCCTATATTGGCAATGATATCAGGGAGTGGTGTATCCTGCATTTAAAATCAAATCAACTAGGGAGTGGTGTACCCTATGTTGGAGAACACAACTAGGGATTGTTGTACCCTATACTGGTAAGGAGATCAGGGATTGGTGTACCCTATACTGGTAAGGAAATGTAATCAGGGGATGTCGCCCTGTATTACTGAAAAAGAAATGTAACCAGGGGTTGGGGTTGGCGCCTTGTATTACTGAAAAGGAAAATGTAACCAGGGGTTGGCGCCCTGTATTACTGAAAAGGAAATGTAACCAGGGGTTGGCACCTTGTATTACTGAAAAACAAATGTAACCAGGGGTTGGCGCCCTGTATTACTAAAAAATAAATGTAACCAGGGGTTGGCACCCTGTATTACTGAAAAGGAAATATAACCAGGGGTTGGCGCCCTGTATTACTGAAAAGGAAATGTAACCAGGGGTTGGCGCCCTGTATTACTGGAAAGGAAATGTAACCAGGGGTTGGCGCCCTGTATTACTGAAATGGAAATATAACCAGGGGTTGGCGCCCTATATTACTGAAAAGGAAATGAAACAGGGGTTGACGCCCTGTATTAATGAAAATGAAATGTAACTAGGGGTTGGCGCCCTATATTACTGAAAAGGAAATGAAACAGGGGTTGACGCCCTGTATTAATGAAAATGAAATGTAACTAGGGGTTGGCGCCCTGTATTACTAAAAATAATGTTGAATCCCCTTGGCGAAAAGGTTCTACCTGGGTTAAACTATGAAAAGCAAGCCTTGAAAAAGATTACTTCTACCCGGATTAAGCTAAAAAAACCAAACCTGGCGAAGAGTACTTCTACCCGAAAATATGAGCTAGATACCTCTACGCGAAATGGTTTTACCTGAGTTAAGCTATGTATAAACATCCTGAGCGAAGAGTACTTCTACCCGGAACTATGAGCTGGATTCCCCTAGGCGAAATGGTTCTACCTGAGTTAAGCTACGTAAAACATCCTGAGCGAAGAGTACTTCTACCCGGAACTATGAGCTGGATCCCCCTAGGTGAAAAGGTTCTACCTGGGTTAAGCTACGTAAAACATCCTGAGCGAAGAATACTTCTACCCGGAACTATGAGCTGGATCCCCTAGGCGAAAAGGTTCTACCTAGGTTAAGCTACATAAAATATCCTGAGCGAAGAGTACTTCTAACCGGAACTATGAGCTAGATCCCCCTAGGCGAAAAGGTTCAACCTGGGTTAAGCTACGAAAATGAGAGGTATGAGAAGTAGTGATGCATGCTAAAAATAAAGGAAAGTGGAGATTTTGAGGAAACTTACCTTTGGTGACATTCGTCTTTTAGGAATCGCCAATATGCACTGCATTGTTCCTGCTGCAAACAAAGAAAAATCGTGAGTGTTCAAAGTGGTGGTCAGTTTGTGGCCTTGATGCCCTTACTGAGGTTGGGTGCCTTTTCAAAGTATCTGTTTGCTTCAAACGAGAGCCCTGTAATCGGTCTTACCATCCTTTCTTTGCCTTTATTTTGACACGAAGTTATACCAAAAGGGATTCAAAGAAAAATAACAATGGAATGGAAATTGAGTTTAAACAAGAGGTGTCCCTTTCGAGGAAAGGAAAGAAGGACTTATCTAGATTACATGCGGACTTTAATGAACATGACATGCCTTTTGGACTGGATTCCTGATCCGTGTAAACCGTCTGACTCTCAGAAATTCATCACAACTTTTGCCTCGAAACCGAGAAACCTTGTCTTGGACTGTGTCGATGTCAATGGCTGTGAGGAACCCTTTTCGATCAATAATGCCCTTTGCAGGATTTCAACAGCTGGCCTCGCTCATTTCTTTCCTCACCGTCACCTTATAGTGCTCTTTGCAAGTTTTCACTAACAAGACTCTCTCATTTTAATTTCTCTGCTTACCATCGCCTTACGGTGCCCGTGAGGGTTTTCACCAATAAGACCCTCTCATTTTATTTTTCTCATTTGATTGCATGAGATCCAAGTAGCTTTATCCTCCTACTTTGAACCTCTTTGTCAATTGATCGGAAGGACTTGAACAGGATTCGGGGTTAATAGAATTTGGATTGAATTACAACTTTGGAACCTTTCTGACGAAACAATCGTCGAACCATTATAACATCTACCCCAATTTCACTTTTGGGGGAATTTGGATTTTTATTTTGGTGTGACTGAACCCTAGAGAGAGGCTGCCTACGTATCCTTTCGGAATCAAGTCTAACGTAGTTCAAGGCATGAACTTGTTTGGATTTTTGTTTTATTTTCTTTTTCTTCTTCTTTCTCTTTTTTTTCTTCTTTTGTTTTCTTCTTTTTTTTCCTTTGTTTTTTTCTTATTTCTTTCTTGTTTCTTCTGTTTTTAATAACATCTTCAGGTTCCAAAGAGGGTAATCAAGGAAAGATAACCAGCTCAAAAAGGTTAGCAAAGGGTTGATGGTGTTTGGATAGCGAGAATGAAAGCTTTCGTCATCCCAATCAGAGAACATTAATGCTACATAGGGGGTCAAACAAAGTACCTTTTGACTACATCCGCATTGACGGTTGTTTCAGGGACGTTTCCTTCGATGCTTCCGAGGTACAACTCTCTCTTTTGGAGTACTCTCGTTACCATATATGGATCTTTTCAATTTGGAGCCAATATTTCCTTAGCTTCTTCATGAGGTGGAGGATACGTCTCAGAATGAGTTGTCCTATTTCAAATTTCCTGGACCGCACTTTCTTGTTGTAGACACGAGCCATTCTTTGTTGGTACAACTGCCCCTGACAAACTGCAGCCATTTGTTTTTCATTAATCATAGTCAACTGTTCCAACCGGGTCTTGACCGATTCATTATCCTCGATCTCGGCTTCAACAATAATCCGAAGAGAGGGAATCTCAACTTCGTTCTAATTTTCTATTTATTTTCTTACAAGCCTTGTCTTCAAAATATTTTGCTTCTTGATTCATTATTTAGAGGCCTGACAGCGTCTTAGGATCTAGTCATGAAGTCCACAAGCATGTCATGTTATTAAAATACGCATTAACAGAGCTGAAAAAAGAATAAGAAAGGTGGTAAGATTAAGAATAGAGACATTCCTTGACAATAAAATATTAATTTCATTTGATTTTTTTAAATTTTTTAAAGATAGAAGGATTTACATGAGAAAGTAAGACAATAAAGTAAAACATCCAGATTACACCCTGAAATAATCCGGAAGCAGAACAGACAGCAAGACCAGCTACCGAGACTCCCGTCTGACAGAGAACTTTTCAGGTTTGGCGAACTTTTTTTTTTTTTTTGCTTTTTTTCTTTTCTTCTGTCTCGGCAATGGTTACCATGGCCTTCAGTGCCAGATCAAATTCCTCATCATCACAGATCATTACAATGACTGGCCCAGTGTTGTGAGCAAGTAACAGATTGTTCGTCATATCAAAAGCCTTTTCGTCCCGAAGAACGATTCTTTCGGCTTCAATCAAGTCTTCAACTGCCCTCTTGAGGGTCCAAACAGTCCTCAGTATTGTGTCCCACTGCTCCAGAGCGGTATTCATATCTAGCATCAGTTTGGTGCGAGGAGGACTCGGGGTTTGGCCAGTTCGGTGCCACTGGCTGCAACAGACCTAGCCCGATTACCTTTTGAAACAAACTTGAATATGATTCACCAAATGGGTGAACTGATTCCTTCTAAGGGGCTCTCTTGGGCGAGAATTGTATTGGGGAACATTTGGTTGGGGATTATATGGAGCTTGGTAGAGACGGGCATTTCTTGGATGTGGAGCTCAGTTTTGTGTATAATGCTCTAGTCGCGTGTAAGGTTGTGCGTTCATCACTGCATAAGGAGGCGGTTCCATGACATAAGCATCATCTTGATAGGGATAATAGTGTTGTGGGACCTTAGAAAGCATATATGATTGGTTGAATGACTTGTGGGGCCCCCTCGAGCTCGAAGCCATCATGGCTCCCTCTTCCCTCCTTCTTCTATTCATCAAACCCCCCGAACCATTCTGAACGGTCTGTGATGTGGCCTTAAAGGCAGCATGATTCAAGATTCGGCCTGTTTTTAAACCATTTTCGATCATCTCCCCAATTTTGATAGCCTTAGCGAACGGCTTACCCATAGCGGACATCATGTTCTTAAAGTAGTCCATCTCTTGGGCCTGTAGAAAGACTATAACCATTTCTGCTTCGTTTATTGGAGGCTTTACCCTGACGGCTTGTTCGTGCCATTTGACAGCATACCCACAGAAGTTTTTCGCGGTTTTCTTTTTCAAATTGGACAAAGAGTTCTCTTTTTTGATTTTTCACTCTTGCTCCTTTCTTTTTTTTTCTTTTTCTCTTTTTTTTTTTCACTCTGTTTATTAATAGTTATGATCGGATCCAATGGGGATTGCCTACGTATCATGATGCTGCATGAATCAGATAATTGCGTAGTTCAGGAAAGATTAGGAATAAAGTAAATAAAGTAACTCTTTTTTTTTTGTTTTTGAATTTGTTTTTAATTTTCGAAAGAAAGACTTATTATAAAGAAGAAAGAAAATATTTTTGGTTTTTAATTTTGTTTTTCTTTTGAGAAGTTTTGAAAAGAGAATTGTTTTTTATATTTTTTTTTGAATTTTGATTTTTTTGGAGAAAGACTTTAATGAAAAAAAAACATATTTTTGGATTATTTTATTTTCTTTTCGAATGAAAGACTTATAAAAAGAAAGAAAATATTTTTTGTTTTCAATTTTTTTTATTTGGGATTTTTTAAGAAAAGACTTCTAAAGAAGGAATTAAAAGACAATAGTTTTTTGAATTTTTGAAAATTGGGGCCGGAATCGATGAGGTTTGCCTACATATCTCACATCCGGTGAGAATCAGACCCGATTAGTTCAGTACAATAATGAAAGCGTGAAAGCGTTTAGAAAAAGAATATATATTTTTGGATTCTGTTTTTTATTTTGAAATTTTCGAAGAAAGTCTTTTAAAGAGGAAAGAAAATATTTTTGGATTTATGATTTTAATTTTTTCTTTTTGAATTTTGTTTTTTTGTAAGAAAGACTTGAAAGAAAATATTTTTTTGGATTTTTGATTTTTTTAAATTTTTGGGAAAAGACTTTTAAAAAGAAGGTAGAGAAATATGTTATGTGATTTTGATTTGATTTTTTTTTTCAAATGAGAGACTTCTAAAAAGAAAGAAAGTATTTTTGGTTTTTAAAATCTTTTTCTTTAGAAATTTCTAAGAAAAGACTTCTAAAGAAGGAATTAAAGGAAAATATTTTTTTTTGGATTTTTTGAAAATTGGGGCTAGAACCGATGAGGTTTGCCTACGTATCTCATATCCGATGAGAATCAGACCCACGTAGTTCGGTCAAAATAAGTAAATAAAAATCATTTTAAAAATTGTGATTTTACACACTAGAACCTTTCAAAATTATATTTAAAAAAAATGGATACTTCATGAAAACTTGGAGGAAATTTTATCTTTCTTTCTCCTCTGTTCAATCAATCGATCCTAAAGTTGGTCAATATTTGAGTAAAGCCTACCAAATAATATTACATATAGCACAGAAAGATGAACATGTTAGTCTCAACAAGATACCTGTCCTAAAACAGGACCCGACTCATGTGTCGAGCGCTGCTAAGTCAAATGCACATGATGCAAATAAAGCGAACCTACTAGGGATATCTGGCATGAGGTTTGTTCTTCTAGGTTTAAATCCTGGTGGAGAATGTATCTAGACTGGCTTACTCGAGCGGACAACTCGAGCTGAAGAGGATCAGCGTACCGATAGCATTGCTTTCCGGCTTAGCTGGTGGTGCTCCCTACCTAAAATATGTGTGACTAAAATTTTTCACCGGGTGACAAGCACCTCGGCTATCTCAAAGAAAGCATGCCATGTCAAGCAAATGCCCAATTTAATTTCAAGAAGACTTAAGGGGTGCGTGAGAAGACAATTTATATGTATAGTTCAACAATATGAAAGCGGTAAAAAGCAAACAAGTATCATATTAGACCCAAATAAATAAGAGTATATACAAAATTAATAAAGCCAAATAAAAGTCAACATGTACAAGCTCGAATTCTGGTTGTCCCCAGCAGAGTCGCTAGAGCTGTCATACCCCTTTTATACCCTTAAATGATATGTGTTATGGATTGTGGGTTAAAGAGTTTTTCCAATTAAAGTGACAATTTTGAAATAGGGATAATTTTGTTATTCAGAGTCACTACTTGGAATTGAGTTTTGGTGTTCCAAGTCACTTTTTATTTGAATCCCTACTCAAAGGAAGGTTTGACTTTATCATTATTGGTCTGCGAAAACAAAGTCCAGGTAAGAAATTCTATTGACCGGAGAGAAGGTGTAAGGCATTCCCCGAGTCCCGTAGTTCTAGCACAGTCGCTTTTATTGACTAAAATTGGCTTGAAATAATTTTTGGATAAAACTGTGCTTTACAGATTTCCATGTTTTATCTATTAGTTTTTATAGTTTAATTATTCGTAATTAAGGAATTATCTTGAAACGAGTCACGCGTACGTGTACCTATTTTATTTGGCACATTAAAAATCATGTCACGCGTGCGTGTACACAATTAATAATACTTTTATTATAATTAAGATTGTTCCGTCAAAGTTGCGTGAACACATACCTTGCCTTTAATTTTGAAAACCGTAATAATGTCATGCGAATGTATACATAATCACGATAATTTAAAATTAACAACATGCCTAAAATCATACTAACGTATTCAAGACTTGTTTCTTCGCTACATTTGAGATTGTTGTGAGACTCAAGAATTATGAAAATTATTTGAGCTATTTAAACAATCATCTATTTTGTAAAATAGGCCAACTTACTTATTTCAAACCAAATGTTAATGACCCGATTATTAAAGGGTAAGAATAAACTAAAGCCCAAAATTAAATCGATTAACACAAACCCATGAATCTGCAAAGCCCAACACGGTTAATTGCCCTAAACTTTTAATGAATTCAAACAATAGCTTCTTTAATCAAACATGAAGCTAATGTATCAACTATAATGAGGGGGAGATGGCAAATCAATATATCACAAATATTAAATTGTAAATAATGAACTGATCATGAATCTCACAAATCAAGTCATGGCATAAGACAAAAGACTAACTAATAAAGACTACTACGAAAGGCAAACTAACACATAAGAGCAATAATTAGTCAAAACCATTCGCTAAACTAGCAAAATGAATATGGAAATAAAATGAGTGTAAAATAAAGGACCTTTATTGCTTTCAACCATAGCATCTCAATTACATATTGCTTGACCGAGACACGAACTACGAACGGAGCTTCGCCAACTAAATCGAACTACGACCTTGAACCCAACTGAAGTTATGGATTGAGACGTTGGACTAAAAATATCAGCTGGAACCAATGGGTCTTGGGTTAGTGTTTCGATGGATACTAAAGTGTTTTTGGTGTGGTTTTCGATTGATTTTTGGTTGGGAAAAGGGGCTGTTTTTCAGCACTTTTTCAACTGAAATTTCAGCTAAGTTTGGGGTAATTTTGGAGCTAGTTCGACAGAAAAGATGGTGGTAAAGAGCTGGTTGTTTATGGTGGGTTCTTGGAAGAAATGAGGTGAGGAAGATGAGTGTATGATTAGGAAGAAGAAGAGGAAAACAGCTGCTCATTTATTTTTCTTTCCTTTCCTCACTCATTTGTTTTTGTTTCTCCCTATTCCCGTATCTATATTTTTCCTTCCCCCTTTTGTGTGTTCTTTTGAAGGAGGGATATATGGGGGGATTGTGAGTGGGGACAAGAATGGGGGACAAGCATATGGGATAAAGGAAAGTGGAGTGGGGACAAAGTGTGGGGGACAAAGAGTTAGGGGCAAGGGAAAGTAGAGTGGGGACACGCGTGGAAAGATGAGAGCGGGAAAGATGGAGTGAGAAGTGAGGTATTGGTGAGATGAGTGGAAAAAATTCAAACACGGTCAAAAATTAGGTTCTCACACTTAGGCTATGTGTTGATACTATAGGGACCCCCAAAGGCCATGTTACATGTTGAATTATCTGTTAAATTGCCACAATGTACTCAGTCATAATTTTAACTCGCATATTATATCTCACTCTCTGTTGTTCTTTATTGAAACATTATATCATCGATGTTTGGGCTGATTATCATGATTATTGAGAGCCTGAGAGACTGGAGAGATTGATGACTGAGTGAGGCCGAAGGCCTGATGGTGTGGATATTGATTGGGATCGGGCTGCATGTCGCATCATGTTTTATTGATCTATGACACAGTTGACTTATTATTGCACTTAGGCTGAAAGAGCCCCTCCGGAGTTTGCACACCCACAGTAAGCGCAGGTACCTACTAAGTGCGAGTGCTGAGTGCCGAGTGACTGTGAGGTTGGAGTGGATGGGAGGACTGAGTGACTGTTACTCTGAGAACATGTACTTGATTTCATTACTGTGTACTTCAGTTGGCATACATCACTGTCATGTAGTTTCTCAGAGATACTATATCCTATTTCAATTGAACTTAACATGAATTTACTGCTTTGGCTGCAAATGTCGAACTTGAAAGCCTGTCTATTTTCCTGTATTGTATTTTCTGTAATTGAACTGTCTCTGTGAAGCTCGTCACTACTTTCAACCCAATAGTTATTCTTGGTACTTACTGAGTTGGTTGTACTCACGCTACACCCTACACTTCGTGTGGAGATCTAGGTGTTTTCGGACACGGTGGGTGCTGATTATCTGAGCAGCTTGATCTTTCGGAGATTTCGAGGTAGCTACCCGGCATTCGCAGACCTTGAATCTCCCTCCCTATCTTTCAGCTTTATGTATTTAGTTTCAATTTTTCATTGACAGGATTTTCAGACTTGTGTTGCATAGACGCTCATGTACTCAGTGACACCCTGATTTTGGGAACTTCCATATTGAGTTTTGAATTTTTATCCAGTTTACGAGAGCTTTAATTATTTAAACCTTCACTTTAAAGTGTTGGAAATATTTTGAGGTGTAGGCTTGCCTAGTACCATGTTAGGCACCATCATGAAGAGCTAAGTTTTGGGTCGTGACAAGTTGGTATCAGAGCCTAGGTTACATAGGTCTCACGAGTCATGAGCAGGTTTAGTAGAGTCTTGCGGATCAGTATGGAGACGTCTGTATTTATCTTTTAGAGGCTGCCAAACCCTTAGGAAACTTCACATTCTTGTATTCTTGTCGTGCGGATTTGTTGATTCTGGGAACTAAACTTCTGTTATTCTATTCTCTCACAGATGGTGAGGACATGTGCTACCGGAGATGACAGACATCCACCAGTACCACCAGCTAGGGCCACGAGAGGCTGAGGTCACGGTAAGGGCCGCGGTAGGGGCAGAGGTGCAGATCGTACAACAGCTAGAGCAGCACATGCAGATACACCAGTTGCTCCAGCTCCAGCTCCAGCTGTGCCCATTGTGATTTCAGGCCTTCAGGAGGCTTTGGCTCATATTTTGATGGTGTGCACTAGCCTTTCTCAAATAGTTTATGTTCTGACCGCACCAGCCACTTCTCAAGTAGGGGGAGGTACTCAGTCTCCCGCCGTCCGTACTCCAGAGTAGGTGAAGCAGGGACTTCAGACGTCGGGTGCATTTCCAGCCCAGCCGGTTGCAGCTGCCCAGGCCTAGGTGAGTCCCGTTATGAGTGAGGATGAGCAGAAGAGACTTGAGAGTTTTGGGAGACTCCAGCCTCCATCATTCAGTGGGGCTGAGTCAGATGATACTCAAGACTTCTTGGATAAGTGTTAGTGGATTCTTCAAACCGCAGGTATTCTGGAGACTAGTGGGGTATCGTTCACTACTTTTTAGTTTACTGGGACTACCTTTAGATGGTGGGAGGCCTATGAGAGGACTGTCTTCCGTTCTCTTCTTGGAGAAGTTTGTGCCACAGACCCGTCGGGAGGAGATGCGCAGGCAGTTTGAGCAGCTACGTCAGGATGGCCTGTCTGTGACCCAGTATGAGATGATATTTTTAGAGTTGGATTATCATGCAGTTTGGTTGGTTCCCGCTGAGAGGGAGAGGATTAGGAGGTTCATTGATGGCCTCACCTATCAGTTGTGTTTTTCTATGACTCAGGAGAATGTATCTAGTGCTCGATTCGACGAGGTAGTTGATATTGCTCAGCGACTAGAGATGGTTTGTAGTTAGGAGCATGAGGAGAGGGAGACCAAGAGGCTTCGTGGATCAGGTGGTTTCAGCAATGTTCCTTCATGGGATCAGTTCTACCACAGCAGGGCTCATCCTTATAGGCACACCCAGATAGCTCGTCTAGTTCATCGTGGTGCATCATCCAGCCATGATTCATACAGTGCTCGTCAGGGTCAGTCATCTCTCAGTGCCCTTCTAGCTCAGAGTTCATCCCGTGCTCTATCAGTTCAGGGTTCATCTATGCCAGGCCCTTCTAGAAGTTACTCTGGTACTTGGGGCCCGATTTAGTCACCACCACCATTACCGGGGACTTGCTTCGAGTGCAGGGAGTTTGGGCATATGTGGAGACAGTGTCCCCATCGGTTGGGAGGTCCAGTTCAGCATAGGATTTAGGCTGCGACTTCAGCACTAGTTACTTCGCCAACTGCCCAGCCAGCTCGGGGGTGGGGCTTAGGCAGCTAGAGGTCGCCCTACAGGGGGAGGCCGATCAGGTGGCGGTTAGGTCCGATTCTATGCTATCCCTTCCAGGCCGGATGCTGTTTTTCAGATATAGTGATCACAAGTATTGTCTCAGTATGCCACTGGGATGCTTCTGTATTATTTGACCATGGTTCCACTTATTCGTATGTATCATCGTATTTTACTCGTTATTAGGATATGTCTCATGAGTCCTTAGTCTTATTTGTTCATGTATCTATGCCAGTGGGCAATACTATTGTTGTGGATCGTGCATATTGGTCATGTGTAGTGACTATTGGGGGATTGGAGACTAGAGTTGATTTTTTATTGCTTAATATGATTGATTTTGGCGTGATCTTGGGTATGGATTGGTTGTATCTATGTCATGCTATGCTAGATTGTCATGCTAAGACCGTGACATTGGCGATGCCGGGGTTGCCAAGGATCTAGTGGAGAGGTTCTCTAGATTATGTTCCCAGCAGAGGGATTTCATATTTGAAAGCCTAATGGATGGTTGGGAAGGGTTGTTTATCCTATTTGGCCTTTGTAAGGGATATTGGTGTTGATATTCCTACTATTGATTATGTTCCGGTGGTGCGAAACTTTTCGAATATGTTTCCTGTAGATCTGTCGGGCATGCCGCCCGACAGGGATATTGACTTTGGTATTGACTTGGTGCCTGGCACTCAGCCCATTTCTATTCCTCCATATCGTATGGCACCGGCTGAGTTGAAGGAATTGAAAGAGCAGCTTCAGGAACTTCTTGATAAGGGGTTTAATAGGCCTAGTATGTCGCCTTGGGGTGCACCGGTTCTGTTTGTGAAGAAGAATGATGGTACTATGCGGATGTGCATCAACTATAGGCAGCTGAAAAAAGTGACAATCAAGAACAAGTATCCTTTGCCATGTATTAATGATCTATTTGACCAGCTTCAGGGAGCAAGGGTGTTCTCTAAGATGGATTTGAGGTCTGGGTATCACCAGTTGAAGATTCAGGACTCGGATATTCTAAAGACAGTATTCATGACCTGTTATGGTCATTATGAGTTCCTTGTGATTTCTTTTGGGTTGACCAACGCCCCATCAACATTCATGCATTTGATGAACAGTGTATTTCAGCCTTATCTCGACTCGTTTTTCATTGTATTCATTGATGATATCCTGGTGTACTCTCGTAGCCAAGAGGAGCATGCCCAACATTTGAGGATTGTGTTGCGCGGCCTGAGGGAGTAGCAGTTTTATGCTAAGTTATCCAAGTATGAGTTTTGGCTTAGTTCAGTGGTGTTCTTGGGGCACGTGGTGTCCAGTGACTCAAGACTGCCTTGAGCACAACTCCAATTCTAGTTTTGCCTTCATCTCTAGGCTCTTAGACAGTGTATTGTGATACTTCTCGGATCGGTATTAGGTGTGTCTTGATGCAGGAGGGTAGAGTGATTGCTTATGCTTCGTGTAAGTTGAAGACTCATGAGAAGAACTACCCCGACCACGATTTGGAGTTGGCTGCCATCGTTCATGCATTGGAAATTTGGAGGCATTATCTCTACGTTGTGTCTTGTGATGCATTTACGGATCATCGGAGTCTCCAACACTTGTACAAATAAAAGGATCTAAATTTGAGGCAGCGGAGATGGTTGGCGCTACTAAAGGACTATGATATCACCATTCTATATCATCCCGGGAAGGCCAATATGGTGGTCGATGCCTTGAGTAGAAAGGCGATGAGTATGGATAGCCTTGCATTCATTACTGTTGGTGAAACACCGCTTGTAGTTGATGTTCCGGCCTTAGCCAACCAGTTCGTGAGATTAGATGTTTTAGAGCCCAGTCGAGTTCTAGCTTGTGTGGTTTCTCGGTCTTCCTTATATGATCGCATCAAAGAGCGCTAGCATGATGATCCTTATTTACTTGTCCTAAAGGACACAATTCAGCACGGTGATGCCAAAAATGTTACTATCGGGGATAATGGGGTGTTGAGGATGCAGGGTCGGATTTGTGTGCCCAATGTAGATGGACTACGTGAGTAGATTCTTGAGGAGGCTCACAGTTTAGGGTATTCCATTCATCTGGGTGCTACAAAGATGTACCAGGATTTGAGGCAGCACTATTGGTGGAGAAGAAAGAAGAAGGATATAGTGGGGTTCATAGATCGGTGCCTTAACTGCCAACATGTGAAGTATGAGCATCAGAGACTGGGTGGATTGCTTCAGTGGCTTGAGATTCCAGAGTGGAAATGGGAACGTATCACCATGTATTTTGTAGTTGGGCTCCCATAGACTTCGAGGAAGTTCGATGCTATTTGGGTGATTATGGATCGACTGACCAAGTCCGCGCACTTCATTCCAGTTAGGACTACTTATTATTCGAAGCGGTTGGCAGAGATTTACATCAGCGAGATTGTTCGCCTTCACGGTGTGCCAGTGTCCATCATTTCAGATTAGGGCACGCAGTTTACATCGCAGTTTTGGAGAGCAGTACAATAAGAGTTGGGGACCCAGGTTGATTTGAGCATTACATTTTACCATTAGATGAACGGACAGTCAGAGCGCACTATTCAGATATTGGAGGACATGATACGCGCTTGTGTCATTGATTTCGGGGGTTCTTGGGATCAGTTTCTACCTCTTGCGGAGTTTGCCTATAACAACAGCTACCAGTCGAGTATTCAGATGGCTCCATATGAGGCTTTGTATGGGAGGCGGTGTAGATCTCCAGTTGGTTGGTTTGACCCGGGTGAGGCTAGACTATTGGGTACTAACTTGGTCCAGGATGCTTTGGACAAGGCTAAATTGATTCAGGATCAGCTTCGCACGACGCAGTCTATACATAAGAGTTATGCCAATAGGAAGGTTCGTGATGTTGCTTTTATGGTTGTGGAGAAGGTACTGCTTAAGGTGTCACCCATGAAGGGTGTTATGAGGTTCGGGAAGAAGGGCAAGTTGAGCCCTCGGTATATTGGGCCGTTTAGGGGTACTTCAGAGGATTTGAGAGGTGGCTTACAAGCTTGTCTTGCCAGTTCAGTTGGATGGTGATTTAACCTATGATGTGGAGCCCATGGCCATTTTCGATCGGCATTGCAAGTTCAGGTCAAAGGACATAGCTTCAGTGAAAGTGCGGTAGAAAGGTCAGCCAGTTGAGGAGGCTATTTGGGAGACCGAGCGGGAGATGTGGATCATATATCCATGCCTGTTTGAGACTCCAGGTACATTTCTCGACCCTTTTGAGGATGAACGTTTATTTAAGAGGGGGGATGTAATGACCCGACCGGTCGTCTTGAGAGTTGTATCCCCGTTCCCCCATTTACTGTTCATTCCCTGCTTAATTTTTGGTATGTAACTTGATCGAGAGTAGACTTTGAGGATACCAGGCTCGGAATGGGGTTTCGGGAATTAGAGCAGGTCAGTGGTGTCATTTGTGACTTGTGTGCAAAATTTGAGGTCAATCAAACATGCTTTGAGAGGTTTCGGCATCGTTTGTAGAAGTTAGAACTCCTTAGTTTCAATAGGCTTGAATTGTGGCACGATTCATGTTTTTGATATTGTTTGATGTGATTCGAGGGCTCGACTAAGTTTGTATCATATTTTAGGACTTGTTGGTGTGTTTGGTTGAGGTTCGGGGGGCCTCGGGTTGATTTCTTATGGTTAACGGATCAAAAATGAGACTTAGAAGATTGCTAAAGCTGGGAGTCTTCTGGTGTAATCGGACCTGCGGAGTTTTGGTCGTAGGTGCGAGCTGGGGAGCGCAGATACGGCCAGGAGTGAGGTAGGTTGTGGTCGCATATGCAGAGAAGTTGAGCGGAGAAGCGGAGGCCAGCGCAGGAGCGGGAAAAAGGGTCGCACCTGCATTTGCGTAGGAGCAGAGCATGATCCGCAGGTGCTAAGGCCCAATTCAGTGGTTCACCGTAGAAGCGGAAGGATTGTTGCATCTGTGATGCCGCAGATGCAGTCAAGTTTCCGTAGGAGCGAAAAGGATGGACAGAACCTTAAATTCAAGGTTTCGCGGTTTTTCTTCATTTTGAACATTCCAAACACGAGATTAGGCGATATTTTATAGAATTTTCTAGGGGTTTCTTGAGGTAAGTCACTTGTGGTAAAATTTATTTAATAATTATGTTTTCGCATTGAATTTCCCAACTAGATGGTGTTGTTTTGAGGTGTAATTTGGGGGTTTGAGGCTAGGGATTTGGAGAGTTTAAATTGGGGATTTGGGTGTCGATTTGGTGTTGCATTTTGGTAAATTCGGTATGGTTAGACCCGTGGCAGAATGGGCTTCCGAATCTTGTGATATTTATTGGATTCCGAGACGTGGGACTGTGGGCCGGCTTTTGAGTCGACTTTTTGACTTTTGATTAATAACTTAGTATTTTCTTATGGAATTTATTCCTTTAGCCCGTGTTGATTGTATCGAACTGTTTGTGGCCATATTCAAGGTATTTGGAGGCCGATTCGCTTGGCAAGGGCATGTTGGAGTAGGGATTTGCACGGTTTGAGGTAAGTAATAGTTCTAAACTTGGTTCTGAGGGTATTAAACCCCAACTTTTGTGTCATGTGATTGATGTTGAGGTGACGCACATGCTAGGTGATGGGCGTGTGGGTATGCACCATAGTAATGGTGACTCGGTCAATTCCATGGAACTATATAGTTGAATAATCCATTGTTATCTGTATATTCTCCATGTGTTATAGAAATTGAACTGCAAATCATGTTAGAAATCATGCTTAGGTTATGTGTTGATACTGTAGGGACCCCCAAATGTCATGTTACATGTTGAATTATCTGTTAAATTGCCATTCTGTACTCAGTCACAGTTTTTACTCGCATATTATATCTCTGTCTCTGTTGTTCTTTATTGATACATTATATCATCACTGCTTTGGCTAATTATCATGATTATTAAGAGCCTGAGATACTGGAGAGATTGATGACAGAGTGAGGCCGAGGGCTTGATGGTGTGGATATTTATTGGGATTGGGTTGCACGCCGCATCATATTTTATTGATCTATGCCACGATTGACTTATTATAGTTCTTGGGCTGAAGGATTCCCTTCGGAGTATGCATACCCACAGTGAGTGCAGGTACCTACTGAGTGCGAGTGCCGAGTGACTATGAGGAATGAGTGACTGTGAGGTTGGAATGGATGGGACTACTGAGTGACTGTTACTCTGAAAACATGCACTTGATTTCATTACTGTGTACTTCAACTGGCATACATCACTATCATGAAGTTTCTCAGAGATACTATATCCTGTTGTAATTGAACTTGACATGAATTTACTGTTTTATCTTCAAATGTCGAACTTGAAAGCATGCCTATTTTCCTGTATTGTATTTTCTGTAATTGACCTATCTTTGTGAAGCTCATCACTACTTTTAGTCCAATAGTTAGTATTGGTACTTACTGAGTTGGTTGTACTCACGCTACACCATGCACTCCATGTGCTAATCCAGGTGTTTGACCCATCAATTGGCACCAAGATTTTAAAGCTAGATTATAAATTTGGTCTCATAATATTATGACAATCAGATTTTGTGATTTGCTTTGGGATTTAACTAGTTTTGATCGAGGATGCACTTTGACTTGTACAATAGTTATAAAGATTTAGACTAATTAGGATGTGTTATTTGATATTTTGCATAGATTGAAGCCATTGGAGGCCGTCTTGGTGGACTTTAATAATTCAAGAGAGATCAAGGTTAATTGTTTCAAGGTAAGTGAGTCTTTAAGCTTTAATACTTGCTTTTCAAAACCTGTCTTGAAAAATATATTTTATCTGTCTGGTCCATGTATTGAGACAAGCGTGTGCTTGGCAGATCAGTGGTCTTTGACTAGCCGTGAATATAATTATTTTATGAAAAATATTAAAAATTATTTTATGAGTTGTTTGATGGCGTGATACGGTTGTGAGCCAAGATATTGAGTTTGATAGTTTGATACGGCTATGAGCCATGATGTTGGATTTGATCGTTTGATACGGCTGTGAGCCATGGGGCATTGTGTATGTCTTTGTACATCACCCGAGCATTGTGTATGCTTCTTTGTATATTTGGGGCATTGTGTATGCATATGAGCATTGTGTATGCTCCATTACATATTTGAGGCATTGTGGTGTCGTTGTGGATTCGTAGAGGTGTTGGGTAATTTCTTTCACTGCAATTATGACAAGTCCTTAGTGTGTGCTATGTTAAGATATGTATACTCTTGTTAGTTAATTATTATTAACCCCGTTGATACATATATATTGAGTTATTGTATAATTATCGTATTTATTATATCGTTCTTGTTGTGGTGTGTTTGTAGTTTCTAACACTTATTTTCGGGATATTCAAAGTGGCGGGTCGAGGATCTTACTGGGTTATATTTACGTATAACTCATTCCTTGCCTGCGTGTCCATGAAGATACTATTCATGACGGCAGAGCTAGTAACTGACGAGTTCGCTAGAGTTGATTCACTTATTGAGGTGAGCCACTGCATCGTTCGTAGAGGCTGCCAAAAGAGTCTTTATCATTTATTTCTATGATGTCTTTTATTTTGGGGTTTAGACACCCAACCTTGAGTATTGTAATTCTCTTAAATGCTCCATGATCTAGTGTGTGATTTGGGCTAGAGTATTATTCCTCCGTTTGGGTTATAATTATTTATAACTATTATGAGACAATTTGGATCATTAATTATTCACATTTAATTATAAAAATGATGGATCTTGCATTTATTTCGGCTGAGTCTCAAATAAATGCTAAGTATTTGGTATAAGCTAGTTTGACTAGCGGGTAGTGTTAGTTGGGTGTCAGTCACATCTATGGGGTATTTTTGGATGTGACACAACAGTACAATTAACAGCATGATATGAATCTAAGTCTACCAGGACATATCATGGAATATAGCTACGTACGAACTCTCATCACCTCGTGTGTACGTAGCTCCTCACACAAGTAATACACAACAAAGATATATCTAAAGGGATGAGTTCCCTCTTACAAGGTTAGGTAAGAGACTTACCTCGTTCCCAAGCTCACTTCTGGTCCACTAATCCTCTTTAAAAGTCCCAAGTCGGTGCCGAACAATCCGAAACTACTCAAATATTATGTAATTTAATCAATATATACTCAAAACCAAATTGAAAGATTCTTAAAATTTACTCCACCCGGGACCACATGCCCGGATTCCGAAAATTTTTGAAGATAAATATCACCCATAGCCTTACGAACTCAAATATATAATTTTTACTTAATTCCATAACCAATCCCGTGGTCAAATCTCATTTTTACCAAAACCCTAGTGTAACGACCCGATTGGTCATTTTAAGCTCTAACAGATCATTTGTCGGTTTGAGACTTTTAGTAGCTTCCCTTCATGTTTTATGACTTGTACTCTTTGTCGGAATCGAATTTCGAGAGGTTCGGAGTTGATTCGGATGGAAAATTCTCAATTCAGAAGCTTTATGTTGGATGAGTTGATCAAATTTGAATTTTGAGTAAATGACCTCGGAATTGAGATTTGACAGTTCCAATAGGTTCGTATGATGATTTCGGACTTAGGCGTATGTTCAGGTTGAGTATCAGGTGATCCGGAAGTATTTCAGCGCTTATTGTGGAAAGTTGGCAATTCGAAGGTTTTAGAATTTTCTATGTTTGGTTTGAAGTGGACTTTGGTGTTATCAATGTCCGTTTGGGGTTCTGATCCTTGGAATAGGTTTTTATCATGATTTGTGACTTGTACGTAAAGTTTGGCATCATTTCGGAATGTTTAAGTGTAATTCGGACGCGTCCGTTGAAGTTTGAATGTTAAAAGGAGGATTTTAGCGTCGATTCATGGTTTTGGTATTATTTGGTGTGATTTGAGGCCTCGAACAGGTTCGTGTTATAATTTGGGACTGATTTGTGTAATTGAACGGGGTCTCGGGGGCCTCGGGTATGTTTCAGATGTATTTGGGTTGTGTCGCGCTCTTATTTGACATTTCGACGTTGTTTTCTTGGGTATAAAGGATAATATATTGACCAAACAACCTTTGACCAATAAGAATCATTGAATTTTGATGTCGTATGAGAGAGTTATGCCCATTTCCGTATCAGAAAAGATTGTTGGTGTTGCTGGTGCTCAAGTATCGCAATTGCGAAGATTGCAGATTTTTGCCTTAGTTCGCAATTGTGAAGCTTGTAGATTTTTGCCTTGTTTCGCAATTGCGAACATTTGTTCGCAATTGCGATGTCTGTAGATTTTTTCCTAGGTTCGCAATTGCGGACACTTATCCGCAATTGCGAGGGTCCGCAAATGCGAACCCTGTGTCGCAAATGCAACATCTGCACCGGGTAAAAGGGCTGGGAGATGGGATTTTTTAGACATTCTCTCATTTTTGGAACCCTAGGCTCGGTAGGAGGCGATTTTGAAGAGGGAGTTTCATCTCAAATCTTTGGGTAAGCAATTTTGTTCAATTTTCAACTATTTTACATGGATTATATACAGATTGGTGGAAATTGTGGGATTTTTGAAGAAAAACCTAGAAATTATATTTGGATTTTGACCACGAAATTGGACATGAAATTTGGAATAAATTATATATTTGAGTTCGTAATATTATGGGTAAAGTTTATCTTCAAAAATTTTCGGAATCCGGGCACGTGGGCCTGAGGGTTGACTTTATTGATTTTTCGAGCGGAGTTGGAAATTGTCATAAATTGATTAATTATAAGCATTGGAGTATATTTTGATTGATTTGCACATTGTTTGACTAGTTTCGGATCGTTTGGCTTTGAGTCAAGGTGTTAGGGAGGCATTGGAGCCGGTTATGGAACTTCAGAGCGAGGTAACTCTGATGTCTAACCCTATGAGAGGGAATTTACCCCGTAGGTATTATATTCGTATGTGCTACATGTTGTGGGAGCTATGCACGTATGAGGTGACGAGTGTCCGAGCGTATGCTAGGATTCCTGATTTGGCCAGGTAGATTTAGGTTTACACCATGCTTTAGTTGTACTATTTGAGTTGTCCTTGCCTGTTTAATTCCTTTATTTTGCGTTACGACTTGAGACTAGGCTTGCGTAGAGTGATAGACTCGCTATTGTAAGAGATTTGACAAGCTACTCGATTAGCCACAGAATATTTGTGCTTCCCTTACAACTTTCTCTCGCATTGTGCATTTTCATCGAAAAGCCTCTTTAAATTTGATAACTCACACGTATATTCGTGTGTGGGGTTAAGGACCCGTTAAAGATTCTTATTCTTATGGGATCTAGTCGTTCGCCTCGGCATGATTATGTACCACACTCTCATGAGATCAGGTCGTTCGCCTCAGCAGGATTATATGCCACACTCTTATGGGATCGGGTCATGCACCTCAGCAAGATTATGTACCAAACTCTTATGGGATCGGGCCGTTTGCCTTGGCAGTATCATAATCTTATGGGATTGGGCCGTTCATCTCGACTGTATCATATTTTTAAGTGATCGGGTCGTTCTCCTCGGCAGCTTCATGAAACACTCTTAAGGGATCGGGCCGTTCGCCTCAGCAGCATCGTGCGTAATATTTGACAAGAAGCCATGGTATCCGTGAGTTTTCCGAATTTGAGTTGTGACGACCTACCTGGTGGGAGCCATTTTACATATATACTCTGGTTGAGGAGGTGACCGATAATTGAGAGCTTAAGTTTACTGTTAAGGGGAGGATTGTACCACGTACCTATATTTGTTTATATTGTTTAGCTTGGTATCAGAGTATTAGGTTCACATAGGTATCACGAGTCATGAGCAAGCCTAGTAGAGTCTTGTGGATCGGTAAAGAGACGTCTGTACTTATCTTCAAGAGGCTACAGGGCTGTTAGGAGCACTTCTCTTCTTGATTCCTCGTCGTGCGATTTGATTCCGTTGAAGCTTATGCCTTCTTTTCATTCCTACTCATTCTTATACGGTTTGGAGTGCTTATTATCAATTGGGCACCGACAAGTTGTTGATGATACAGATGCGGCGCAGGATGCCTTTCCCTGCGAATGAGACAAGACCATTATCGTCGCCTTGTGGAGGAGTATTCTGTCATTTCAGCCCAATGTTGATGGTTCGAGGGAGATGATCTCTGAGGTGGTTTTTATGCTTAGGAAATTTTGAATATAGCGAGAAGGACTTGATAACATATTATTGGACCTTTGGGTGATGTTAATGAATGAAGGGATTCTTACGGTTGGCGGATCAGTGTGGACCCAAGGAGATTAATTGATTTCACGATGGATGTTACTATAGCAATGACGTTGGAGGAGGACGATACGAGGCTACACATGTGGGCTATTTTCGATGAGCAGGTTAGTGGTTGCGTGTTTTTGATGAGGTTCCTACGAAGAATTCTACTTTCTGCCTAACACGGGATTGATGCACTATGATGTGAGCTTGGATCACTTTGAGAAGATGGTACGACTATTAGGAGGTCGAGTGTGCAATTATGGATGATAATTCGGGATGTGTTATGATTAGTCCAACAAGAACTTATGAGAAATTTGGCTGAGCAACGGTGTGGGACCATGGTAACAAGGAAGAAGAACAAGTCGTTAGGGGGTCAAGATTTAAGTGATTGTAGTGTAAAGCTAAGTGGTGGATCTCACCATCTATGATTGGGCCACGTGATTGTGTGCCTGTGCGATTTCTGGTTATCGGTGCATTGGCAGATTAGTTATGACTAGGAAGTATTTTGGATAAGGAAATTTGACGTATATGAGTTGCATTCGCCTTATTGATTCATGTGCAGGTGTTGGGCATAGCTCAAGATTTATGCTTCCTATGGAAGTGATGGGCAAGGAAAAGAATTCATCCGGTTCCTTTCTTGAAAGTGTCCATGTGCTAGCAGAGCACTAGAGTTTGATTATATATTCAGGACCATGTCCGAGTGTGTGACTCTCAATAATGGTTCTAGTGGGTGGAAGAATTAAAGTGCGATGTTTAAAGATTTTGGGTCCGTTATGTGGCTGAGGACTGGATTTTACGGCAGAGTGTAGAGAATACTTGGAGAATTTCTATGTTATCATCGTGTCTATGGTGCAGTGTTAGAGAAATGGGAGAAAGAGCCTCGGTTCGCAGGGGGTCTTTCAGAAGGGGTGTATAAGTTGGGAATACTATTGAGTGCATAAGGAGGGTATGAGATGGACGATGGGTATTGAGACGATGTGGTCTCGTGATTTGGGTCATCGGGATGAGTGTTGTTTGAGGTCTGTTATGTGTTTGAATGGAGCTATTATTACTTTAAAGGCAAGTCAAGAGTAAATTGGAAGAAGTTGTGTCAGTTAGCAATGGTTTAAATCATCATGGTTGTGGAAATAATAAGTTCCTTCGGTGTGTTAAGGATATACAAGTGATTCGTGGTTGTACGTGTGGGCTTGACTGCCACCGTAATTGGATTGATTTGGAAGTAGTTGATTCTAATGGCCTAGTTATATGTAAATGAATCCCGGAAGAATTATGGCAGTTTAGACCACAACTTGAGGTTTGATTTTCTGCGGTTATGAGAATTTGATTGTGTGTTGCATTTATTCTTCAGAAATAAGTGGAGTGAAATGGGTTCTAGTCGATGAAGTATGTATTCCACTGGTGGTTCAGGGGTTATGATGAAATTCTTGGACTCTCGCATAGCGGCAAGATAGGTGCAGTGAGCGGTATAGTAATGGGAAGTTGGGATCAAGGTTACAGTTCGGTTTTGATAAGAATTTCACGAGCTCGGAGAAGCACGAGAAGATTTCAGATGTTCGGAATATGCTGGCACTATTTTCGGGAAGCCTCAGGATGGTTTGATTTGTGGTAGGAGTGTTGAGTATTAAAATGCGTCTGCTTGGCCAATATTATAGAAATAGCATGGTCGATGGCCATTAATGTTCATATTTTACTACCTGGTGTGAAAGGTTGTTAGAGTATATTGACGAGTGCAAAATACACACTTGAATATGCTCGCTAGTCGAATATAGTATAATATAATATTGTATCCACAAGGATTGGAGTTAAATAGTATTTTCGTAGTTTAAAGCTTGATTGCTATCCAAGACGATCAACAGTTGAGAATTATGTGAATAAAACTATAATTAACTAAGGATCTACAGTTATTGACTAATGACTATCGAACAAGAAGCAAGCAAAGAAGGCTATTAATGGGAGAAAATAGGGTTTTGATAAAATAGGTGCAAGATAATTGTCTGGGATTTAACTCTAGTTAATTCACTTCTAATGTTCAAGTGAGTCTCTCGAATTCACTCAATTATTAGTTCAAACATTTAGTAGAAACTCCTATCTCGATTAAGTCTCAGCCTCACAAGATGAACTAAATGAAGCTCGGTGAAGATATGCAAGAATTCGTAGTGGATTGGTCTTTAGGAGAACCTCTCTCGATTATCTTCCTAACTAGGTTTAATCAACAATTCAACTAGCCTCTTTCGATTACTAAGAAGAATTAATAAATTCAACCAACAATATAATGCAAAGATATCACAAGTTATGCCTCTCTCGATTATATGAACATGTGAATATAGATGCAACAATTAAATCATCCAAAATGATTCGATATATAAAAACTAGAGTTATAATCCACAAGCAAATATCAATACACCAAATCCATCTAACCCTAAAGTGAACTACTCCATAGATATGGAGCAATACATCACAAATATGTTTAAAATAAAGGAAAACATAAAACGATCCAAACTCGTGTCTTGAGTGAGGATTGAATGATGAACTCCTTGTGCTTTTGCTTCTCCAACTCCTCCTTAGCCTCCTTAGGTCTTATATATGTCACAAGTTCGGAAAGTAATGTTTTTCCATGTATTTATACCAAGTAGGGTCAGGCCCAAATGAAATCACCTTTTCCTACGCGAAATAGGACAATTACTCTGTAAAATTTGCATAGGCGCGCTGCATGGGAAGACGCGCCATGCAGGACGTTAGTGGGAAACTTCAGAGAACTAGTTGTGACAGGCATCCGGGAAAATGGGCAGTCGCGGCGCCCCATGCACCGCACTAGTGAAGTTTTCTCAGAGTACGGATTTTTCTTGCGTTTTGACGTCCAGACTTGGTCCTCGACCCCCGAATACGATTTCGGTTTAATCTCCTAGGGATTTACTCAGACTTCAAAGCACCAATTCACTCAAATTCATTCTATAACATCTACATAGCTCGTAATCACTATTACAAGGCATAAAACACACAATAAGTGCAAAACACTAGCAATTAAAGCTCAAACACAATAAAAGTACAGTAAATTAGAGTGCAATTAGCGACTAAAACATGAGATTATAGCCTACCATCAACACCCCACACTTATACCATTTCTCGTCCTCGAGCTATCACACTACACTTCACACAGACACTAACTTTTTAAACAACTCTGATAATTCAACATACTAAGAATATTTAAAATAGACTAAGTACAATACCGTAACATCTTTATCTCAAGATTTGACTCAAAACCACCACGCATTTTTCACAACCCGCTAACTTACTCTAACACAGAGGTCAACTACATTACCTTTTCTTCGTGAATCAAGTGCCCTCACACAATAATTGAGAGTAGTTCCGCACACAATAAAAATTAAGAACAATTAGGAATTTAAGATAGAAAGAATTCACTCACTCTCAAAAACAACATTCATATGCTACAAAAGATGAACCATAGGCTTGCCCGTAGTGTACCACTCTATTAATCGAGCTCTTTCAGTCAAGGATCAAGTAGGACTTTAATTGGTTGTAATGTAGGTTGCGAGATGGGTAGGATACATCTGGATATAAGAGTGACTACACCTCCCTAAGCACTTTAATACATACACTTAATCGTTCAAAACCCCACACTTATGTCAAACCATAACTCCACCCTTAAATCAATATATATCAACTCCCAGCTTCTTTAAGCACAATTACATTAAGAGTTACAACTATCAAGGAATATTTTTCACAATCATACAATTATTTTTTTCTTTCTTTTTCAATTTAAGTGGCTCTTACTTTTTAAAACAATCCACCTTTCTCTGTATTTTATCAGTTCCACTCAAAAGCCAACCCAATCACCCCACACTTCAACTTTTGCAAAGTTCATATCACATTCAAGTGCTCACGAGAGGTGAAAAGGTCCTAATAGATGGTCAATTCAAACAAATGGGTAAGTCTTGTAATGTGGTTTCCAAAGAAATAGGATTACAGGCTCAACGGGGTTAACTAAGATACATAACAATTAAGTGGGTAATAGTTTATAACTGGCTCAACAAAGAAATTTCTATATCACTTCCACGACTGAACAAAACTACCATTTCGCTTTGCAAACACACGGGGCAAGTTCTAGACATCGAATGCAATGCACAAAATACACAAAATCTCACACACATGGCACATAACTCACTCAGGATCGGACTCATCAAGACACTTTAGTCAAAGCAGTTAAGCAGAGTTAAGATCATACAATTTAAGGTACTTATACGAGAGTCAAAAACTGAGCCTAAGTGTCACAACTAAAGCACTCACTATTCTCAAGGCATAATAAAGTTAAGAGATATTGCTTTCAATTCAATTCATAGCACAAGGTTTACTACTACTAACAAAATAAAACACTAACTACACTCGGTTCAAACAAAACCCTTGAAAAAGAACCACGACACAAAAAAAACCAAGGAGGACTTATTACACTACCTACCAAAAGAAAATCATTTTCCTTTCTTTTGACTTTAATCCCTCAAGAAACACGTCGAATGATATCCATCGTCGGGAAAAATCGAAATGTTTTCCAATTTTTATGGTTTTTTTGTCAATTTGTTTTCTATCTCTAACTACTAAAACAAAAACTAAACTAACACATACATACAAAATACAACATATCCCCCACCCCACACTTTAAGTTGTGGTATGTCCCCATGGCACACAATTAAAAAGTATAAGGTAAAGAAAACTTCCCTGAATCTCTAGTCAGGGTCTGAGTCGAAGTCGGGATCCATTCCTCGCCTTCAAACTAATGCGCACATCCATGTAGATAGCTTCTTCTCCGCCTTCTTGGGGTGCACCCCACACTTTTATTTCTCACTCGCTGATGCCTTCTCTTTTGAGCCCTTCAGTCTCCACTCAACACTTGCAGCTGGCCTCTCCTTTTACACCCATATTTCTACCTTTATCTCGAAAGTTACAGTCTCCTCACCCACTCTAAGCATGATCTTTCTCTCGTGTATATCTAATATTGCTCTACCTATTGCTAAGAATAGTCTTCCTAAGATAAGAAGGCCTCTTCTTTCTCCTCTATATTCACTACTATAAAATCTACATGAAATACGAACTTATCTACCCGAACTAAGACATCTTCCACTATCCCATCGGGTATCAGAGTCATTTGGTCTGCCAGCTACAAAGATATTGGCACTTACTTTATCTCTCCAATCTCCTTCTCCAGTTTCCTATAAATAGATAAAGGCATTAAGTTAATTGAGCCACCAAAATAACATAAAGATTTATCAAAATTAATAGAGCCTAAATAGCAAGGTATAGTAAAATTTCCTAGATCTTCACACTTTTGTAGAAGTTTATTTTGCAATATAGCATTGTAATGCTCTGTGAGCTTGACTACTGAGGTCTCTTCTATCATTTTCTTCTTTGTAAGGATCTCCTTCAAGAATCTGGTATAAGCTGGCACTTGGGAGAGCACTTCTGTGAATGGAAAATTTACGTTAACCTGTTTCAACATATACAAAAATTTCTCAAACTGCTTGTCCAACTTTTCTCTATACAACTTTTGGGGAAAAGGTAAAGCATGCATGTGCTTGCTCTCTTCATATTCCTCCTTTCTCGAACTCTCTTCCTTCATCTTTTTGTCAGCTCCTATCTTACCTTTCTTCTTCTTATCAACTTTATTTTTTAGCTATTCCCCACTTTCTTTTCCAGGTATCACATCTTTTTAGATTGGAGTGGGATCTTTCAACACTTGCCCGCTTCTCAAGGTCACAACATTCACTGTTTCTTTAAGGTTTCTTTCATTATCAGCTGGCAGAGTGTCTGGGATTCTCTCAGATAATATTGTTGCAATTTGTCCCACTTGTCTCTCCAAGTTTTGAAAACCAGTGCCCAGTTCTTTGATGGCTACTCCAGGAGCATCTAACCTCTCATCTGTCTTGGCAATGAAGGATTTCATTAGATCTTCTAGACCAGGCTGATTGGATTGTTGAGGCTGAAACTGTTGCCTCTATTGATTTTGGAAGACTGGAGCTCCTTGTCCCTAAGGTCTAGGGTTGCTCTACTGCTATGCATTTGAAGTACCCCCATATGAACTCCATGAAAAGCCGGGGTGTTTCTGACCCATTGCATTAAAGTTGTAGTTCCCCACAACGTTCACTTCCTCAGTTAAGGCCTGACACTCATGAGTATGGTGTCCTCTTCCACATATATCACAAGCTGCATGAGGTTCACTCTGTATTGTAGCTAAGGTCAGCTCCCGTATTTCATTAGCCATAGCATCAAGTTGTACTTTCAAATGTGTTAGCATCAACCTGGTGAACACTTGTTGATCTTCATCTTTCAGCACTCTTAGAGGGCCATTGATTTGCATCTTCAGATAACTCATCAAGAATAGTGACTATCTCCTCTAGTGTCTTCTTCATCAATGGGCCTCCAGCTGCATTGCTTAATGTTCTATGTGAGGCCAGTGTCAATCCATCCCAAAAGTCCTGGAGTTGCATCCAGAATTTAATTCCACTATGTTGACACTTTCTGACAATCTCTTTAAACCTCTCCCAAGCTTCAAAAACAGTTTTAGTATCTTTCTGGCAGAAGTTATGGATCTCCCTTCTAAACTTGCCCATTTTAGCTGAGAAGAAATATTTATCAAGAAATTTTCTGGTCATATCCTCCCATTTTCTAATTGATTCCTGGGGCAAGCTTCGAAACCACTGCTTTGTATCATCTTTAAGTGTGAAGGGGAATGCCCTTAAGTAAACTGCATTTTGTGACACACCATTGTATTTAAAGGTGTTCATAATCTCCTCGAAGTCCATTAGATGGTTATTTGGATCTTCGTTCATCTTTCCTCTGAAGACACAACAGTTTTGAAGAGTTTGGAGCAACCCTTACTTCAACTCAAAAATTTTCGTTGCAACTGGAGGTGGTCTAATACTTGACAATACTTGGTTGTAAACCGGTC
The DNA here is from genome assembly GCF_000715075.1 of Nicotiana tabacum. Classification (NCBI taxonomy): domain Eukaryota; kingdom Viridiplantae; phylum Streptophyta; class Magnoliopsida; order Solanales; family Solanaceae; genus Nicotiana; species Nicotiana tabacum. Next base: position 72,449,990 of record NC_134103.1, read on the forward strand.
TAGCATAATCACCAAGTGGTCTCCCAGCATCGGGAGCTATGTTTTCCAACTGGGCTGCAGCTAAGGGTTGATTTTGGAAAATTCTCCGAGCCCTCTCTTCTTCGTAGATAATCTGTGCATCGCGAATAGCTGCTTTCTCAACATCCCGTGCAGCTTTTTCTCGTTGTTGGGCTGCCTCTCTTGAAGCCAAATCCACATTATTATCATCTCCAGCCATAGTTCGTTTGGTTGAGGATTTCCCAACCTTCTCTATATTCTCAGGGAGATTTCTTTCCTTCCTTAGCTGTTGCAGTTGTTTTTCAATTTCTGGTTCGTATGGTAGCAATTCTTTCCCAGAAGATTGAGTCATGCACCACTCTTACTTGAAACCTCCACACAGTCAAAGAACACCAACCGTAAAAAGGGAAAAATAAAATAAAATAAAAAATTCCTGAATTAGCACTACAAACTATTTCAAACACTATTGATTGCCAATCCCCGACAACGGCGCCAAAATTTGATGAGCGCAAAACACACACTTGAATATACTCGCTAAGTCGAATATGGTATACTGTAATATCATATCCACAGGGATTGGAGTTAAACCGTATTTTCGTAGTTTCTAGATTGGTTGCTATCTAAGACGATCAACAGTTAAGAATTATGTAATTAAAAACTACAATTAACTAAGGATCTACGGTTATTGACTAATGACAATCGAACAAGAAGCAAGCAAAGAAGGTTATCAGTGGGAGAAAATAGGGTTTTGATAGGATAGGTGCAACATAGTTGTCTGAGATTTAACTCTAGTTAATTCACTTCTATTTTTCAAGTGAGTCTCTCGAATTCACTCTATTATTAGTTCAAACATTTAGTAGAAACTCCTCTCTCGATTTAATCTCAACCTCACAAGATGAACTAAATGAAGCTCGGTGAAGATATGCAAGAATTCGTAGTGGATTGGTCTTTAGGAGAACCTCTCTCGATTATCTTCCTAACTAGGTTTAATCAACAATTCAACTAGACTCTTTCGATAACTAAGAAGAATTAATAAATTCAACCAACAATATAATGCAAAGATATCGAAAGTTATGCCTCTCTCGATTATATGAACATGTGAATATAGATGCAACAATTAAATCATCCAAAATGATTCGATACATAAAAACTAGAGTTATAATCCACAAACAAATATCAATACACCAAATTTATCAAACCCTAAAGAGAACTAATCCATAGATATGGAGCAATTCATCACAAATATGTTTAAAACAAAGGAAAACATAAAATGATCCAAACTCGTATCTTGAGTGAGGATTGAATGATGAACTCCTTGTGCTTTGGCTTCTCCAACTCCTTCTTAGCCTCCTTAGGTCTTATATGTGTCAAAATTTCTGAAAGTAATATTTTTCCATGTATTTATACCAAGTAGGGTCGGGCCCAAACGAAATCACCTTTTCCTATGCGAAATAGGAAAATTACTCTATAAACGTTGCACAGTCACGCCGCATGGGGAAACGCGCCATGCAGGGCATTAGTGGGAGACTTCAGAGAGTTAGTTCTGATGGCATCCGGGAAAATGGGCAGTTGTGGTGCCCCATGCGCCGCACTAGTGAAGTTTTCTCAGAATAGTGATTATTCTTGCGTTTTGACGTCCAGACTTGGTCCTCGACCCCCGAACATGATCCTGGCTTAATCACTGGGGATTTTACTCAGACTTCAAAGCTTAAAATCACCTAAATTCATTCCATAACATCTACATAGCTCGGAATCATTCCTACAAGTCATAAAACACACAATAAGTGCAAAATACTAGCGATTAAAGCTCAAACACAATAAAAGTACAGTAAATTAGAGTACAATAAGTGACTAAAATACGAGATTATAGCCTACCATAATATATCTTACGGGAAGATCGTAAAAGTGTGACGTGTTAGTCATTCGATTGTTAGAGATTTAAAAACGGTATGGAGAGTTTGGTAATGTAGACAATGGGAGAGGTTATGACTGAGAGGCGCTCTATTCCTTTGGTTGTGGATTGTGGGAGTTGGTTCTGGATTCGATGACTACTCTTATGTGTCATGAATAGGGTAATTGTGGATTCTTGGAAGGTTATTGGCCAAGTATGGGATGATCGGAATCGGTTTGAGGTCCGCTAGTAGATCTAATGTGAATGTATGCTCTACGTCAGGTCGGATGTGTTCATTCAGTATAGCACTATTTATGGAGGAGTCTTCGGGTGTTGCGGTCCTGTGTAGCTTGTAATTATTGCACCTTAGTTGAGCACGCGTGTTATGGCACATGGCGTTATCCATCTCCCCATAGTCGTATTAATGCACTTGGCGTGTTTGTGGCTGATATTCGGGTATTTCCTTGTTTATTATCATGTGAGAATCGGGTGGCACGCCGCCATGGGTATGTTGTTTAGATCGGGTTGCACGCCACAATAATGAGACGTTGAGTACGGTTCCCTATACTTATTTTTGTGTATTTTGTTTCTCATTTGCTACGAAGGGTTCATAGCATCTTTTCGGTTATTTTATTCATTACGCAGCTGGGTAGTTCTTTTCCAGTATTCGTTCTTCCTTTTGTGTCATATTCAAGTTGTGTCTTATTGGCGCTCTGATGGCTTCATATGAGATCTTGTTCAGTGTTTGAGGTAGCTTATTGCCTGAGCAGCTTGTACTAGGTGAGACGAGGTTATTGGATCTAAAATCGGTGTGATTGGATTTATGTAAGGTATATTAAAGGGCAAATATCACTATTCAGTTCAGAATGAGGTAATGGTTCTTGTCTAGCAAGAGAACTCTGTGAGTTATTGATTTAACGGGGAGTTATGATCTCCTACGCATCTCTTTCGTCATTGCAGTATTGTGGGGGTTGGAACCGGGCTTAGATGTGTTATAAGGTATACTACGGGTGTCGGATCAGTGAATTTGCAGTTGTTGTGCTTGTAGGAGGTTACCATGGGCAAATGAGTTATGTAGTGCATTGTGTCATATCAACGTGGGTGCATGATCATGTGTGGGTTCAGCTTGCGGAGATTAATACGGTGTTCGTATGTTAGAATCAGGTCTTGTAGAGAAATTCGGAGGTTGGAATTTGGTCCTAAGGCTTATTGACTAAAAAAGGGAGGGATCTTCAGTCTGGCTTGAGAAAATGTATTCACTTGGGTTGTGGTAGCACAGGTAGGTGCACAAGGTGTTGAGCAGTGATTTTGAGGCAACTCTGGCACGGTTCTTGGCACGTTCGAGGATGAACGTTTGTTTAAGTGGGGGAGAATGTAATGATCCGATTGGTTATTTTAAGTTCTAGCTGGTCGTTCGGCGGTTTGAGACCTTGAGTAGCTTCACTTCATATTTTATGACTTATACGTGTGGTGAGAATTGAATTTCGGGAGGTTCAGAGTTGATTCGGATGGAAAATTCTCAATTCGGAAGCTTTAAGTTGGAAGAGTTGACCAAAATTTGACTTTTGATTAAACGACCTCGGAATTGGGATTTGAATTTTCCAATAGGTTCATATGATAATTTCGGACTTGAGCGTATGTTCGGGTTGACTATCGGGTAGTCCGGCAATATTTCAGCGCTTATTGTGGGAAGTTAGCAATTTGAAGGTTATAGAATTTTCTAAGTTTAGTTTGAAGTTGAACTTGGTGTTATCGATGTCTGTTTGGGTTTCTGAGCTTGGAATAGGTTTGTATCGCTATTTATGACTTGTACGTAAAGTTTTGGCATCATTCCAAAATGTTTAACTGTAATTCGGACGGGTTCGTCGAAGTTTAAATGTTTGAAAGTTAAAAGGGGGATCTGATCGTCGATTCATGGGTTTGGTGTTGTTTGGTGTGATTTGAGGTCTCGAGTAGGTTTTTGTTATGTTTTGGGACTGGTTTGTGTAATTGGAAGGGGTCCCGAGGGTCTCGGGTGTGTTTCCGATGTGTTAGGGTCATGTCGCGCTCTTATTTGATGTTTCAGCATCATTTTCTTGGGTATAAGCTATACTATATTGAGAAAACTACCTTTGATTTTTATTTTTGATTTTATTAAACTATTAGATCTGTATCGTAATTACGGAGTCATAGCAACAAGAATCATCGAATTCTGATGTCGTATGAGAGAGTTATGCCCATTTCCGTGTCGGGAAAGATTGTTGGTGTTGCTGGTGCTCAGGTATCGCAATTGCGAACATTTGTTCACAATTGCGAAGATTGTAGATTTTTGCCTTGGTTCGTAATTACAAACATTTGTTCGCAATTGCGAAGCATGTAGATTTTTGCCTTGTTTCGCAATTGCGAACATTTGTTCGCAATTGCGAAGTCTGTAGATTTTTGCCTTGGTTCGCAATTGAGAACACTTGTCCGCAATTGCAAGGGTCCGCAAATGCAAACCCTGTGATGCAAATGCGATATCTTTACCTGGTAAAAGGGCTGGGAGACGGGATTTTGGAGACATTCTCTCGTTTGTTAAACCCTAGGCTCGGTAGGAGGGGAATTTGAAGAGGGAGTTTCATCTACAATCTTTGGGTAAGCAATTTTGTTCAATTTGCAACTATTTTACTTGGATTTTATACAGATTGGTGGAAATTGTGGGATTTTTGAAGAAAAACCTAGAAATCGTATTTGGATTTTGACCACGAAATTGGACATGAAATTTGGAATAAATTATATATTTGAGTTCGTGATGTTATGAGTAAAGTTTGTCTTCAAAACTTTTCGAAATTCGGGCACGTGTGCTTGAGGGTTGACTTTATAAACTTTTCGAGCGGAGTTGGGAATTGTTATAAATTGATTAATCATAAGCATTGGAGTATATTACGATTGATTTGCACATTGTTTGACTAGTTTCGGATCGTTTGGCTTTGAGTCGAGGTGTTAGAGAGGCATTGGAACCGGTTATGGAACTTTGGAGCGAGGTAAGCCTCATGTCTAACCCTGCGAGAGGGAATTTACCCCGTAGGTGTTATATTCTGATGTTCTACATGTTGTGGGAGGTATGCACGTATGAGGTGACGAGTGTCCATGCGTATGCTAGGATTCCTTATTTATCCGGGTAGACTTAGGCTTACGCCATGCTTTAATTGTACAATTTGAGTTATCCTTTCATTCTTAATTCCTTTATTTTGTGTTACGACTTGAGACAAGGCTTGCGTATAGTGATAGACTCACTACTGTAAGAGATTTGACGAGCTGCTCGATTAACCGCAGAATAATTGTGATTCCCTTACGAATTTCTCTCGCGTTGTGCGTTTCTATCAAAGAGCTTCTATAAATTTCATAACTCACACGTATATTTATGAGTGGGGTCAAGGACCCATTATAGCTTCTTAATCTCTTGGGATCTGGTCATTCGCCTCGGCATGATTATGTACCACACTCGCATGTGATCGGATCGTTCGCCTCGGCAAGATTATGTACCACACTTTTATGGAATCGGTTCATTCACCTCAGCAAGATTATGTACCACACTCTTATGGGATCGGTCATTCGCCTTGGCAGTATCATATTTTTATGGGATCGGGCCGTTTGTCTTGACTGTATCATATTTTTAAGGGATCGAGTCGTTCGCCTCGCCAGCTTCATGAAACACTCTTATGCGATCAGGCTGTTCGCCTCAGTAGTGTCGTGAATAATATTTGACATGAAGCAATGGTATCCGTGAGTTTTCCTGATTTGGGTTGTGATAACTTATCTGGTGGGAACCATTTTACATATATACTCCGGTTGAGGAGGTGACCGATAATTGAGAGCTTGAGTTTACTATTCAGGGGAGGATTGTACCACGTACCTATATTTGTTTATACTGTTTAACTTGGTATCAGAGTGTTAGATTCACTTAGGTATCACGAGTCATGAGCAAGTCTAGTAGAGTCTTGCGGATCGGTACAGAGACGTCTGTACTTATCTTCGAGAGGCTACAGGGCTGTTAGGAGCAATTTCCTTCTTGATTCCTCATCGTGCGATTTGATTCCGTTGAAGCTTATGCCTTCATTTCCTTCCCACTCATTATTATACGGTGTGGAGTGTTTGTTATCAATTGGGCACCGACGAGTTGTTGATGCTATAGATGCGGCGCAAGATGCCTTTCCCTGTGAATGAGGGTAGACCATTATCGTCGCCTTGTGGAGGAGTATTCTGTCATTTCAGCCAAGTGTTGATGGTTCGAGGGAGATGATCTCTGAGGTGGTTTCTATGCTTAGGAAATTTTGAATGTGGCGAGAAGGACTTGATAACATATTGTTGGACCTTCGAGTGATGTTAATGAATGAAGGGATTCTTACGGCTGGCGGATCAGTGTGGACCCAGGGAGATTAATTGGTTTCACGATGGATGTAACTATAGCAATGACGTTGGAGGAGGTCGATACGAGACTACGCAAGTAGGCTATCTCCGGTGATAAGGTTAGCAGTTAAGTGGTTTTGATGAGGTTCCTACAAAGAATTCTACTTTCTGCCTAACACGAGATGCATGTACTACGATGTAAGCTTGGATCGCTTGGAGAAGATAGTACGACTATTAGGAGGTCGAGTGTGCAATTATGGCTGATAATTTGGGATGTGTTATGATTAGTGCAACAAGAACTTATGAGAAATTTGGCTGAGCAACGGTGTGGGACCATGGTAATAGGGAAGAAGAAGTCGTTGAGGGGTCGAGATTTAAGTGATAGTAGCATAAAGCTAAGTGGGGGAGCCCACCGTCTACAATTGGGCCATGTGGTTGTGTGCATGTGTGGTTTCTGGTTATCGGTGAATTGGTAGATTAGTTATGACCAGGAGGTATTTTGGATAAGGAAATTTGACGTATATGAGTTGCATTCACCTTATTGATTCATGTATAAGTGTTGGGGGTGGCTCAAGATTTATTTTTCCTATGGAAGTGATGGGCAAGGAAAAGAATTCATCTGGTTGCTTTCTTGAAAGTGTCCATGTGCTAGCAGAGCACTAGAGTTTGGTTATATATTCGGGACCAGGTCAGAGTGGGTGACTCTCAATAATGGTTCTAGTGGGTGCAAGAATTAAAGTGCGTCATTTAAAGATTTTGGGTTAATTATGTGGTTGAGGACTGGGTTTTGCAGCAGTGTGTGGAGAATACTTGGGGAATTTCTATGTTATCATCGGGTCTATGGTGCAGTGTTAGAGAAAAGGGAGAAAGATCTTCGGTTCACAAGGGGTCTTTCATAAAGGGTGTATAAGTTGGGATTACTATTGAGTGCATAAGGAGGGTATGAGATGGCTGATATGTATTGAGACGATGTGGTCTCGTGATTTGGGTCACTCGGGATGAGTTTTGTGTAAGATCTGTTATGTGTTTGAATGGAGCTATTATTACTTTAAAGGCAAGTCAAGAGTAAATTGAAAAAGGTTGTGTCAGTTAGAAATGGTTTAAATCAGCATGGTTGTGGAAATAATCAGTTTCTTCGGTGTGTTAAGGATATACAGGTGATTCGTGGTTGTATGTGCGGGCTTGACAGCCACCGTAATTAGATTGATTTGGAAGTAGTTGATTCTGATGGCCTAGTTATATGTAAATGAATCTCAGAAGAATTATAGTGGTTTAGACCACACCTTGAGATTTGATTTTCTGTGGTTATGGGAATTTGATTGTGTGTTGCAATTATTCTTCAGAAATAAGTGGAGTGGAAGGGGTACTAGCCGATAAAGTATGTATTCTACTGGTGGTTCAGGGGTTATGATGAAATTCTTGGACTCTCGCATTGCGACAGGATAGATGCGGTGAGCGGTATAGTAATGGGAAGTTGGGATCAAGATTACGGTTCAGTTTCAATAAGAATGTCGTGAGCTCGGAGGAGCACGAGAAGATTTCAGATGTTCGGAATATGCTAGCACTATTTTCGGGCAGCTTGAGGATGGTCTGTTTTGTAGTAGGAGTGTTGGGTATTGAAATGCGGATGCTTGGCCAGTATTATAGAAATAGCATGGTCGATGGCCATTAATGTTCAGGTTTTACTACCTGGTGCGGAAGGTTGTGGGAGTATATCCCACGGGAAGATCGTATAAGTGTGACATGTTAGTCATTCGATTGTTAGAGATTTAATACAGGTATGGAGAGTTTGGTAATGTCGGCAATGGGAGAGGTTATGACTGAGAGACGCTCTATTCCTTTGATTGTGGACTGTGGGAGTTTGTTTTGGATTTGACGGCTACTCTTATGTGTCATAAATAGGGTTATTGTTGATTCTTGGAAGGTTGTGGCCCAGTATGGGATGATCGGAATCGGTATGATGTCCACTAGTAGATTTAATGTGAATGTATGCTCTATGTCAGGTCGAATGCGTTCATTCAACATAGCACTGTTTATGGAGGAGTCTTCGAGTGTTGTGGTCCTGTGTAGCTTGTCATTATTGCACCTTACTCGAGCACGAGTTTTGTAGCGCATGGCATTATCCGTCTCCCCAGAGTCGTATTTATGCACTTGGCTTTCTTGTGGCCGATATTTGGGTATTTCGTAGGTATAAGCATTATGGCTTAATGGGTATTTCCTTGTTTATTGTCATGTATGGATCATGTGGCACACCGCCACGGGTATGTTTTTTGGATCGGGATGCACGTTGCATAGGTATCATGTGTCGATCGGGTTGCATGCTGCAACAGTGAGACATTGAGTACGGTTCCCTATACTTATTTCTGTGTATTTTGTTTCTTATTCACTGCGAAGGGTTCATAGCATATTTTCGGTTGTTTTATTCGTTACGTGGTTGTGTAGTTCTTTTCCAGAGTTCGTTCTTCCATATGTGTCATATTCAAATTGTGGCTTGTTGGCGCACTGATAGCGTCATATGAGATCTTGGTCAGTGTTTGAGGTGGCTTATTACCTGAGCAGCTTGTACTAGGTGAGTCGAGGTTATTGGACCTGAAATCGGTGCGATTGGATTTATGTAAGGTATATTAAAGGGAAAATGTCACTATTTAGTTCAGAATGAGGTAATAGTTCTTGTCGAGCGGAGGAACTCTGTGAATTATTGATTTAATAGGTGGCTATGAGTTCATGCGCATCTCTTTCGTTGTTGCAATATTGTGAGGGTTGAGACCGGGCTTAGATGTGTTATAAGGTATACTACGGGCGTCGGATCAGTGAATTTGCAGTTGTTGTGCTTGTAGGAGGTTACCATGGGCAAATGAGTTATGTAGTGCATTGTGTCATATCAACGTGGGTGCATGATCATGTGTGGGTTCAGCTTGCGGAGATTAATACGGTGTTCGTATGTTAGAATCAGGTCTTGTAGAGAAATTCGGAGGTTGGAATTTGGTCCTAAGGCTTATTGACTAAAAAAGGGAGGGATCTTCAGTCTGGCCTGAGCAAATGTATTCACCTAGGTTGTGGTGGCACATGTAGGTTCACAAGGTGTTGAGTAGTGATTTTGAGGCAACTCTGGCATGGTTCTTCGAACGTTCGAGGATGAACGTATGTTTAAGTAGGGGAGAATTTAATGACCCGATTGGTCATTTTAAGCTCTAGCTGGTCATTCAGCGGTTTGAGACCTTGGGTAGGTAGCTTCACTTCATGTTTTATGACTTGTACGTGTGGTCGGAAGCGAATTTCGGGAGGTTCGGAGTTGATTCGAATGGAAAATTCTCAATTCGGAAGCTTTAAGTTGGAAGAGTTAACCAAAGTTTGAATTTTTAGTAAACGACCTCGGAATTGGAACTTGAAGGTTTCAATAGGTTCGTATGATGATTTTGGACTTGGGCATATATTCGGTTTGAGTATCGGGTGGTCCGAGAGCATTTTAGCGCTTATTGTGGACAGTTGGCAATTTGAAGGTTTTAGAATTTTCTAACTTTGGTTTGTAGTGGAATTTGGTGTTATCGATGTCCGTTTGGGGTTTTGAGCCTTGGAATAGGTTCGTATCGTTATTTTTGACTTGTACGTAAAGTTTGGCGTCATTCCGGAATATTTAACTGTAATTCAGATGCGTTCGTCGAAGTTTGAATGTTTGAAAGTTAAAAGAGGATTTGATCGTCGATTCATGGTTTTGGCATTGTTTGGTGTGATTTGAGGCCTCGAGAAGGTTCGTGTTGTGTTTTGGAACTGGTTTGTGTTATTAGACGGAGTCCCGGGGGCCTCGGGTGTGTTTCGGATGTGTATGGGTTATGTCGCGCTCTAATTTGATGTTTCAGCGTCGTTTTCTTGGGTATAAAAGATAGTATATTGAGTAAACAACCTTTGATTTGTGATTTGATTGAATCATTAGATCCGTATAGTAAGTACTAAGTCATAGCAACAAGAATCATAGAATTCTGATGCCGTATAAGAGAGTTATGCACATTTTCCTATCGGGAAAGATTGTTGGTGCTCAAGTATCTTACCAGCCTGTAGATTCTTGTATGCTCAAGTATGCCCATTTGTTCACAATTGCGAAGCCTATAGATTTTTGACTTGGTTCGTAATTGCGAAGCCTGTAGATATTTGCCTTGGTTCGCAATTGCGAGGTTCCGCAAATGCGAACCCTGTGTCGCAAATGCGACATTTGCACCTGGTAAAAGGGCTGGGATACGGGATTTTGGAGACATTCTCTCATTTTTGGAACCTTAGGATCGGTAGGATGCGATTTTAAAGAGGGATTTTCATCTACTATCTTTGGGTAAGCAATTTTGTTCAATTTTCAACTATTTTACATGGATTATATACAGATTTTAACATGGAATTGGTGGAAATTGTGAGATTTTTGAAGAAAAACCTAGAAATCATACTTTTGGATTTTGAACACGAAATTGGATATGGAATTAGAAATAAATTATATATTTGAGTTCGGGATGTTGTGGGTAAAGTTTATCTTTGAAAGTTTTCGGAATCCGGGCACGTGGGCCCGAGGGTTGACTTTTCGAGCGGAGTTGATAATTGTTATAAATTGATTAATTATAAGCATTAGAGTATATTTTGATTGATTTACACATTGTTTGACTAGTTTCGGATCGTTTGGCTTTGAGTCGTGGTGTTAAAGAGGTATTGGAACCGGTTATGGAACTTTGGAGCGAGGTAAGCCTCATGTCTAACCCTGCGAGAGGGAATTTACCCCGTAGGTGTTATATTCTTATGTTCTACATGTTGTGGGAGGTATGCACGTATGAGGTGACGAGTGTCCATGCGTATGCTAGGATTCCTTATTTATCCGGGTAGACTTAGGCTTACGCCATGCTTTAATTGTACTATTTGAGTTATCATTGCCTTCTTAATTCCTTTATTTTGCGTTACGACTTGAGACTAGGCTTGCGTAGAGTGATAGACTCGCTATTGTAAGAGATTTGACGAGTTGCTCGATTAGCTGCGAAATAATTGTGCTTCCCTTACGAATTTCTCTCGCGTTGTGCGCTTTCATCGAAAAGCTTCTTTAAATTTCATAAATCACACGTATATTCGTGAGTGGGGTCAAGGACCCGTTAAAGCTTCTTATTCTTATGGGATCGGATTGTTCTCCTCGGCAGGATTATGTACCACACTCTTATGGGATCGGATCGTTCGCCTCGGTAGGATTATGTACCACACTCTTATGGGATCGGGTCGTTCGCCTCGGCAGGATTACGTACCAAACTCTTATGGGATCGGATCGTTTGCCTCGGTAGTATCATATTCTTATGGGATTGGGTTGTTCGCCTCGGCAGCATTAAATTATAATGGGATCAGGTCGTTCGCCTTGGCATTTCTATAAATACTCTTATGGGATCGAGTCGTTCGCCTCGGCAGCTTCATGAAACACTCTTATGGGATCGGGTCGTTTGCCTCGGCAGCGTCGTGTGTAATATTTGATAAGAAGCCATCTTGTCCTTGAGTTTTCCTGATTTGAGTTGTGACGACCTACCTGGTGGGAACCATTTTACATATATACTCTGGTTGAGGAGGTGACCGATAATTGAGAGCTTGAGTTTACTGTTCAAGGGGAGGATTGTACCACGTACCTATATTTGTTTATACAGTTTATTTACCCTGCCTCATATTTGCTTTCTTCCCACTGTATTTGATTTATTTTACCACTAGTAAGTGTTGATGTCGACCCCTCGTCACTACTTCTCCGGGATTAGGCTAAATACTTACTAGGTACGCGTTGATTTACGTACTCATGCTACACTTGCTGCACTTATTGTGCATGTATATATATATGTCTCGTGGATCTTTGGGGCGCAAAGGAGCATCTATTGCGGGGACTTCATGGTTAGCTGTATTCCATCTTACGACCCGCAACATACGGAGTCTCCATCTTAATTAGTTACATTATCCTCTCTATTTTGTACTCCAGACAGATGTTGTATTGTTATTGTATATTCTAGATCTGCTCATGCACTTGTGACACCGGGTTTTGAGGGGTTCCTAGTGGATGTTCATTATTGTAGTTCATGTTAATATTATCATTTCACCTTGTAATTTATATTTTATACGGGATTTGGTAAAGAAAATAATAGGTTTCTACGAGTACCAGATTTCACTCTATTTATTTAATGGGATTTATGATTTTAAAAATAATGAAATGAGTAATTAAGTTGATAATTAACTGTTGATTTGCCTGACAGCGACGTTGGGTGCCATCATGGTCTATAGTGGATTTTAGCTCGTGATACCTAGGTTCTTCACAAATCTCACAATTTTTCCATGTTTAATCTACCTAAAATCCGCATAATTAACTTGACAATGGGTGGGAGTTACTTACCTTAGGATATTGATGAGAATCCACCCTCAAATGTGCTCTCAAAAATCGCCCAAGACCAAATGAAATATGAGGGAAAAGGGCCTAAGTCTCAGATTAAACTGCCCAGCGACTTCCGCACCTGCGGCCACTTGATTGCATCTGCGGAATCGCAGGTGCGATCAAAAGGTCTCACGTGTGATCCCTCACTACCTTCAGCTTCCTCACTTCTGCGGACTTCTTCCGCTTCTGCGGATTCCTTCCGATTCTGCGACCCACAGCCGGCCAACCCAAGTCCGCATCTGCGGAGCCTCGATCGCTTCTGCGGTCACGCAGATGCGGAAAAATCCTCGCACCTGCGACCACCCAGATCCAGCCTCCAATATTCTTCTGTGACCACTGGGCCGCTTCTGCGAGTTCGCACCTGCGGCCCTTTCCACGCAGGTGCGATTGCACCACATCTGAAGCACCAGCAGATCCCCAATGCCCAATTCCAAGTCCAATTCCAATCCTTTTTGCATCTGGGGCCCCCAGGACCCCATCCAATTACACTCACACATCCAACAACATAATACAGACCCGCTCGCGCAATCGAAACACCAAAATAACATCTAGAATTACGAATCGGACGCCACAACGCATGAATTCAACATGAAACTCAAAACTTATAAAAACACTTCCACGCGTCTGATTCCGATCAAATCAACTCGGAATAACGCCAAACTTTGTGTGCAAGTCATAAATCACCATATGAACTATCCCAAGCTCGGAATCCCAAGCGGACCTCGATAACACCATAACCTACTCTAAACCAAACTTAAAGAACTTGAAAAACCTTTAATGTACCAATTTCCAATATTAAGCGTCGAAATGCTCACGGTTCATACGAAACCTGATCCGAACACACGCCCAAGTCCAAAATCATCATATGAATCTATTGGAACTGTCAAATCCCAGTTCCGAGATCGTGTACTCAAAAACATTGTCTCAAGTCAAACTTAACCATTATAGGCTACTATTGAGGAACTAAGTATTCTGATATTAACCCGAACCAACCATTCCCCCAGGTCATAAAATAGTAAAAATACATACGAGAAGTCTTAATTTGGAGAACAGGGATCTAGAAAGCAAAACAACATGTCGGGTCGTTACAGAAATATTTTAAGAAAAATTAAATTAATTTTTTTTATGTTTCTGACTGAAATGGTCGAAAACTTCCGACTACGTTTTTCCTTCAAAATTTAGCATTTTTCTAGTAGTGTGTGATTTCATCCTGTTTTTCATCAGGATTCAACTTCGTCGGAGTTTCGTGGTTTGAGTGATTTTCCAGCGAAAACTCAATGTTTCTTTGTGTTGCTTCTGTTTTGCGGTGTGGCTTGGTTTTGAATCCCTTTGGTGTTGATTGGAGATTGAGTTTTATGATTTCGTCGGAGTCGGGGTTTCCTCGATTTCTCTCTAAGCTAGGATTTCCTCGATTTTCATTGCTTCATTGGAGTTTTCTAATATATCAAGGCCTTAGTTCTTAGGTTGCGAAGAATGATAGTATTTGCATTTCTTTTTTGCATATGTTGTGTTGTGATTTCAGGGTAAAGTGTTTGTTGGTGAATTAATTGTTGTAATCATGACTAGTTCTACTTCATCCTTTGTGTACACTCCTGACCCTGCATCTCCTCTATTTCTTTTGTTATCTGATGTTTTTGGTGTGTCTCCGGTTCCTGTGCCATTTTCGGGGAGTGGTTTGGAGGTTAGAAATGCAGTATGATAGTGTTGTTGTTTGCTAGGAACGAAATTACTTTTGTTGGTGGTTCGTGTCCCAAACCTATGGTAACTTCCCCTGATTATAAAAAATGGGACTGTTGTAATAATATGGTAATATCATGTTTAACAAGCTCGTTATCACCAAATACAGCTGAAAGTGTCCAATACTCCGAGAAAGCCAAAAGCATATGAAAACAATTGAATAATAGATATAGTAGTGTAAATGGGACGAGTGAGTTTGGAGGTAATGTGCAGTAGTGATGCAAATTCTTATAATTGTGTTGCTAAAGAGGGTCTCCAGAAGGAGAAAGAGGAGGACAAAGTCCATCAGTTCCTCATGGGATTGAATGAGGTTTATGTTGGTGTGAAAAGCAATCTGTTGATGATGCAACATCTACCATCCCTTGATAATGTATATAATATTCCTCTTCAAGATGAAAAGCAAAGACAAGTCAATCAACCTCCTCAATTTACCTCTGAAGCAGCCTCCTTCAATGTGAATTCTCTTAACAAACCTAATCAACCCCAACTGAATATGCAATTCCAGGGGCAACAGAGACAATTCACTCAAAGAGTAAACTTTGATAATCAGTCCAGGGCCTCTAATCGCTTCTGCAAGTATTTCAAGAAGCATGGACACTTAAATGATAAGTGTTACAAGCTTCATGGCTTTCCTACTAACTTCAAGTTTACTAAGGGCAGAAAGGCAACTGCTAATATGGTGACAGACTCTGACTTCTCTTCTTCTGAATGAACTTCTTCCAATCAAACCTCTATTGTGCATGGTACTGATCAGGCTTCTGTGGTGCCTAGACTGACAAAACATCAATATTCTCAACTACTTTCCTTATTGCAGTAATCTCATATCTCTGATCCTGAACCTCAACTCAATATCATGAGTTCTTCCAACTTTGCTTGTACACTATTGCCTAAGAATGTAGTGTATAGTTTTAATTCTACTTTGCTAAACCAATCTGATTCCTTAACCTGGATAATTGACTCTGGTGCTTCTGACCATATAACTTCTAATAAAGAATATCTGATTAATATCACACCCTTGCATATTCCTTTCCTAGTGTCTCTCCCAAATGGATATAAAATGAAATTTACCTGAACGGGTTCTTTATTTTGACTGATTCTATAGTTCTTCAAAATATCCTTTATCTACCTTCTTTTAAGCACAATCTTATCTCTGTACACAAACTCACAAATCAGTTTGATTGAATAGTTCAGTTTACCAGACTTTCATGTCTCATATAGGGTCCTTCTCTGAAGAAGCCTCCAGAGCCATGCTTTTTCAATCCAAAGTGCCAATCAGATTGTGGGGAGAGTCTTTCCTCACAGCCACATACATCATTAACAGACTTTCCTCTAGGTTACTACAAAATAAATCACCTTATGATTTGTTATTTGGCAAAAACCTAGTTATTCACACTTGAGGACTTTTGGCTGCCTCTACTTTGCTACTGTTCCAATTTCTCAAAGAGACAAACTGAAGTCTAGAGCCACTCCATGTGTATTTCTTTGCTATCCTTTTGCAAAGAAAGAATATAAATTGTATAACCTCCCGTCCAAGAAGTGTTTTATCTCTAGAGATGTCATTTTTCATGAACAACTTTTTCCTTTCTCTTCAGATTTTTCCCTACTAGTTGTGTTAGGGTCCCTATTGTCAACCACTTCATCTTCTATTCCAGCTTATTGTCATGAACCTATTCTTCCTCTTGCTACTACCACCCATTCTCTTACACCTTTAGCTTCTTTGCCTTCTGTCGCTCTATCTTTTTCTAATGTTACTGACAACTACCTTTCACCTTCTGATGCTTCACCTTCTCCCAATATTACTGATACTTTTTTTGATTCTATTCTTTCTACCTCTTCTCCTGCCACTGTCAATCCTGCCACCTCTATTTTACCACTTAGAAAATCTGATAGGACATGCACTCATCCCTCTTATCTAAAGGATTACATCTACAAACTGCGTATTTCTCTTTCTTATTCTTCTGTCCAACCTGTAGAGTTTGAACCATATACTTATTCTCAGGCAGCCCCTATTCCATCTTGGCAGG
Organism: Nicotiana tabacum; assembly: GCF_000715075.1. Classification (NCBI taxonomy): domain Eukaryota; kingdom Viridiplantae; phylum Streptophyta; class Magnoliopsida; order Solanales; family Solanaceae; genus Nicotiana; species Nicotiana tabacum. The sequence continues at coordinate 72,466,425 of NC_134103.1, forward strand.
ATACTAAGAAAAAAGAGTTTGAAGCTCTAGAAGCTAATAACACTTGGGACATTGTTAAACTACCCTTAGGTAAAAAGTTTATTGGTTGCAACTGGGTCTATTAAATTAAATACAAAGCTAATGGTGAAGTATAAAGATACAAGGCTAGGCCTTTTATTAGAGTGGACACACGGGTTGAGGGGGTGGATTTCAATGAGACATTTTCCCCTGTAGTGAAAATGCCTATTGTCAAGTGTTTGACTGTTGTTGCTATTAAGAAAAATTGGCCCTTGTTTCAACTTGATGTTAACAATGCTTTTCTTCATGGTGACTTGGAAGATGAGGTCTATATGAAATTACCTCCCGGGCTTTCCTTTTTCATCTTCTTCTTCTGTCCCTTTGGATTGCAAATTGAAGAAATCTTTTTATGGGCTTAGACAAACTTCAAGGCAATGGTATGCCAAGTTGTCTCAAGCCCTTTATTCTAGAGGTTTTCACTATTCACTCAATGATTACTCTCTCTTTATCAAAGATTCTCCTAGTCATTTTGGTCATTCTGGATGTTTATGTTGATGACATCATCCTCACTGGTGTTGATTTGCATGAGATTTCAGCTTTAAAACAGTTTCTAGATTCTGAATTTAAGATCAAAGTCTTGGGATTTCTACACTATTTTTTGGATATTGAGGTCAATGTGTTACTTGATGGTGTTATCTCGAATCAGAAGAAGTTCACTTTTGATTTACTCAAAGAATATGCTTTCTTGGATGTTCATTCTATTGTTAGCCCATTGGAATTGAATCATAAACTTAAAGCTGATGTTGGGGATCTCTTACCTAATCCTGAGAATTACAGAAGCCTTCTGGGGAAGTTATTATTTTTTGAATCACACCTTGATATTTGCTTTAGTGTTCAGCATATGAGCCAATTTATGCAGGCTCTCCGGCTTCCTCGCATGATTGCTGCTCTTCGTTTGCTTAGGTATATCAAGGGTACTCCTGAACTTCGTCTCTTTTACTCTAACTCTGCTGATTTTTCTATCAACGCTTACTCTGACAGTGATTGGGCAGCTTGCCTCAACACTCGTAAATCTGTTTCTGACTTTTCAATCTTCTTGGGTGATAGTCTTGTTGGCTGGAAGTCGAAGAAACAACCTATGATTTCTCTTTCTATAGCTGAAGCTGAGTATAGAGCTATTAGTAAGGTTGTTGCTGAATTGGTTTGGCTATCCAGATTATTGCATGATCTTACTATATCTGTTTCATTTCCTATCTCTGTCTTCTGTGACAATATGGCAGCTATTCACATTGCTAAAAGTCATGTGTTTCATGAGCGCACTAAACATATTAAAGTGGATTGTCATTTCATCAGGAGCAAATTAAAAGAAGGATTCATCTAGCTGTCGCATGTTTCCACTCCTGACCAGTTGGCAGATATGTTCACCAAACCACTTCTTGGTGTACTCCATCATTCCTTTCTTGGCAAGTTGAAGGTTATTTCCCCTCCAACTTGAAGGGGGTGTTGGGCCACCAGTTTGCACCAGTTCAAGCCCAAAGCAGCACACTTGAGTTAGCCCGACTATTTATTTTGTAATTAGCCTTTTGTACTAGTTATCCATTCTTTATTAATATAATATAGAGGTTATTCATTTGGTAGTTAGCCAATTTTACATTGTAAGAACAAAGTATAAATAGAAGGGGACCCAACTATTAATAGTTAGCCGGTTATTTTCCAATTCTCTCTCTGTAATGACCCAATCGGTCATTTTGACTTTTAGAACCCCGTTCAATTAAATAAAACCCACCGGATGTACTTTTACTAATTTATGACTTATGGGGATGGTTGGTTCGGGATTTGAAAGTGTTTGGGTTAAAAACGGAACACTTAGTTCTTTAAATTGGCTTTAAAATGCCAAGTTTGACTTCGGTCAATATTTTTAGAAATCGACCCCGAAATTGGGATTTGATGGTTCCAATAGGTTCGTATGATAATTTTGGACTTGGGCGTATGTTCGGATCGGGGTTTGGACAACCCGGGAGCGTTTCAGCGCTTAATAGTAAAAATTAACTATTTGAAGGTTTAATATTCTTTAAATTTGGTTTGGAGTAGGTTTTGGAGTAATTGAGGTCCGTTTGGAATTCTGAGTCTGGGAATAGCTTCGTATAGTGATTTAAGACTTGCACGCAAAATTTGGTATAATTCTGGGTAGTATAAGTATGATTCGGCGCATTCGGAGGAAGTTAGAAACTTGAAGATCATATTTTGATCCAATTCGATTTTGGGGTGCGATTCTTAGTTTCGTTGTTGATTTACGTATTTTGAGAGTTCAAGCAAGTCCGTGTTATGTTTTCAGACTTGTTGGTGCATTTGAACAGGGTCCCGGGGGGCTCGGGTGAGTTTTGAACCACCCGGAGCTAAGTTGGAAAAACCAAACATTTCCAGTTCTGGTTTCCTTCTTCGCGAATGCGGAAGGACCCTCGCGTTCGCGAAGAAGGAAAATGGGATTTGGGCTATTGCCCTTCGCATTCGCGTGGAGGGTGATGCGTTCGCGAAGCTCGGGAGTTCTGGCCTACGCGTTCACGATGGTAGACTCGCGTTCGCGAAAGAGGAATGGGACCGGCGTGGATGTTTCCCTACGCGTTCGCGAGCGAGATCACGCGTTCGCGAAGGGCAGGCCAGTAAGCCTTCGCGTTCGCGAGACCCTTGCAGCGTTCGCGAAGGGTAATTTTAAGGTTGTGGAATTATGCCTTCGTGAACGCGAGTCACTGACCGTGTTCGCGAAGAAGGGATTCATTGTACCAGACAGAATGTCTTAAACACGGGCTTTCACCATTTTTAACCTCATTTCTTCCATTTTTGGGCGATTTTGAAGCTTTTGGAGAGGGGATTTCAACTAGCAATTTGGAGGTAAGTTAATTCTACACACTTTGAGTTAAATACATAGATTATGGGTAGATTATAACTTGTAAATCTTGGAAATCAAGGGTTAGAGGAAAAACCTAGATTTGTATAAAAATGAGATTTTAACCACGAAAATGGTTATGGAATTGGATGGAAAATATATATTTGAGTTCTTGAGATTATGGGTAATGATTTCCTCCGAAAATTTCCGAAATCCGGGCAAATGGGCCCAGGATAAATCTTAGGAATTTTACCATTTTGGGTTGGGTAATTAATTTAATAGCCTAAATTTGAATTATTGATCATGTATTAATTATTTTGTATATCAATTGGATAGTTTCGAATTTTTCGGCATCGAATTGAGAATTTAATGCGACGTGGTGATCGAAAAATGGACTTTGAGACAAGGTAAATCTCTTGTCTAATCTTGTGAGGGAGAAATTACCCCATAGGTGATTAAACTAATAATTGTTGCTAATTGTGGGGGGCTACGTACGCACGAGGTGACGAGAGTCCGTACATAGCTACTATCTATGCTAAAGTCCAGGTGATTTAGGACTCAAAGCATGAATTATGTGTGTAAATTGTATCCTTTATTTAATTAAATTATTTGAAATATATTGTGAATTGTTAGGGAAAGATAGTAAACGATGAAAATCTTATATACTTAATTTTCTTCTTAAATTAATTAATTGTTAAAAGAAATTATTCATCCTCTCGAATTAATCTATAATAAATACACGATACCTTGGTATTTCAATTGCAGTTTGTGAATTTAATTAATAGATTGGAAATTGTTGCGTTTGAAGGAATTTAATTATTTCTGCTGGTTAAATAAAATTGTTGTTAACTCTGTAAATCATGTTGATTTAAATATTTCTATTTTTATTTTATTTATTATTATTGACCCTTAGTGAGTGTCAAAGTCGGCCATCTCATCTTTACTTCTTCGAGATTAGGCTTGATACTTACTGGGTACACGTTGTTTACGTACTCATGCTACACTTGCTGCACTTTTTATGCAGGACCTGAGACATGTGCTATCGTTGGACCTATTGGCGCGCACCCGCATTATCCGGAGGCTTAGTGGTAAGCTGCTTTCTGAGCCGTTCTGCAGCAACTAGTGCCTCTTCTAGAATTTTATTCTGTCTATTTCATTTCAGACGGTCTTTATAATTTTTGTATAATCTACTAGATGCCCATACACTTGTGACACCAGGTCTTGGCACACACACTAGTAGAATGTTTGTATTTAAATTTTGTTCTTGGTTATTTTAATTTACTAAATCTTTTCATATTGTCTAAATTCTTGCAAGTAAGAAGAGTTTAATTACTCGGTTAATTTTTAAAGAATTGAATATGGGTTTAAATTACTAGTTGGCTTGCCTAGCTGTTGTGTTAGGCGCCATCATGACCTATAGGTAAAATTGGGTCGTGACAACATAGTATCAGAGCACTAGGTTCACGTAAGTTTCACAAGTGATGAGCAGGCCTAATAGAGTCTTGCAGATCGGTATGGAGACCTCTGTGCTTATCTTCGAGAGGCTATAGGGTGTTAGGAAACTACCTTTCTTCATCTTCCATCGTGCAATTGATGTAGTACTAAATATCTTTCTCTCATTCTCTCACAGATGGTGAAAATGCGCTCTAATAAGGTTCAAGACCAGGGAAGAGCTACCCCCCCCCCCCAAGTTGCTAGAGGCCGAGGGAGGGCTCCAGCTCGTGGTAGGGGGCGAGGATGTCCCAGGACTATTCCAGTTATGCCGCCAGTGGGTCCAGCAGAGAATCCCATTACTGAGGGACAAGGTGAGGTGCCTGTGGCAGAGCCAGCTCCGGTGGATTTCACATCTGTACCGGGATTTCAGGATGTCATGGGTCGTATGTTGCGGTTCATGGACACTATAACTCAGGCTGGTTTATTTTCGGCAGACCCAGCCACATCTCAGGCAGGCGGGGGAGCACAGACCCCTACCATACAGGCTCATGGGCAGGTAGCTAATGTATATCAGACCCAGGGTGCACTACCCATGGGTGGAGCCCAGCCAGTGGCAGAAGCTACACCTGAGCCCAGGCCAGCTGCAGCCGCTGATCTGCAGAAACTATTGGACAGATGGACTAGACTACATCCTCCTGTCTTTGGGGGTGAGCGACATGAGGATCCCCAGGATTTTATTGATCGGTGCAGAGACAGACTGGATACAACATGAGGATATTAGAGTCCCATGGGGTTGACTTTGCTACTTTTCAACTAGAGGGCAGAGCCCGTAGATAGTGGAAATCTTATCTTCTTGGTAGACTGGTAGATTCTCCTCCCATGACTTAGGACAGGTTCACCCGTATCTTCCTGGACAGGTATATTCCACCCTCCCAGAGGGAAGAGTTGCGATTTCAGTTTGAGCAGCTCCAGCGGGGTCAGATGTCAGTGACCGATGATAAGGCGAGGTTCTCTGAGCTATCTCGCCATGCACTTATGATACTCCCTACTGAGGCGGAGAGAGTGCGGAGGTTTGTTGCGGGTTTACATACTGGCAATCAGGCTACTATGGCTCGAGAGGTTGAGATGGATACTTCTTATGAGCTAGTCGTGGAGATAGCCCGGAGGATTGAGGGTGTGTGTCAGCATAGCCGAGAGCAGGTTATGAGAGATAAGCGGTTTAGGTATTCTGGAGAGTTCAGAGGTGCTCCGTCTGGGGGCAGAGGTTAGTTCGTGAGAGGGCAGTCCAGCAGGCCCCCATATCCAGCACCACCGCCTCCTCGGGGTCCTCCAGTATGACCTTATTTTAGTGCTATACCAGAGAGTTCTTATCGCCCACCAGCTATTCAGGGTTCTTCCGGTGGGTATTCAAGTTCCCACGGTCAGACTTCTAGTCAGCAGCCCATCGCACCGAGAATTTGTTATGAGTGCGGGGATCCCAGTCACATATGGAGATTTTGCCCCAGGCTTTGGGGTAGACCAGTGCCGCAGGGTCAGCAGCCTATGATTACTGCACCAGTTGCTCCACCAGTCGCTTGACCACCAAGAGGTGGAGGACAGGTGGGTAAGGGATGTCCTAGAGGTGGAGATCAGCCAGTTGGCGCTCAGGCTCGGTTCTATGCTTTTCTGGCCAGACCAGATGCAGAGACATCAGATGTCGTGATTACAGATATTATTTCTGTTTGTGTCAAAGATGCCTCCGTATTATTTGATCCAGGATCTATATATTCCTATGTGTCATCTCTATTTGCTCATTTCCTGGGTGTTTCCCGTGAGTCCTTGAGTACTCCCATTTGTGTGTCCACTCATGTTGGTGATTCTGTTATTGTGAATCAGATCTACCGGTCCTGTATTATTACATTTTGTGGTTATGAAACTAGAGCAGATCTCCTATTGCTTGAGATGACTGATTTTGAAATTATCCTGGGCATGGACTGGTTATCTCCATATCATGCCATCCTAGATTGCCATGCCAAGACTGTTACCTTGGCTATTCCAGAATTACCTAGGTTGGAGTGGAAGGGTTCGTCTGTTAGTGCATCTAATCGGGTTATTTCTTTTATGAAGGCTCAACACATGGTTAAGAAGGGTTGTTTAGCTTATCTAGCCTATGTTCGAGATACTACTGCAGAGACTCCGACTATTGATTCAGTGCCTATAGTTCGGGAGTTCTCCGATGTATTTCCTTCAGATCTTCCAGGTATGCCACCTGATCGTGATATTGATTTTTGTATTGATTTGGCTCCAGATACCCAGCCTATATCTATCCCACCGTATCGCATGGCTCTGAAAGAATTGAAATATTTGAAAGAACAGCTTGAGGAATTACTATCCAAAGGGTTCGTTAGACCGAATGTATCACTTAGGGGTGCATCGGTGTTATTTGTGAAGAAGAAGGATGGGACGATGCGAATGTGTATTAATTATCGCCAATTTAACAAAGTCACTATTAAGAACAAGTACCCGTTGCCACGTATTGATGATCTATTTGACCAGTTACAGGGTGCTAGGGTGTTCTCTAAGATCGACTTGAGGTCGGGGTATCATCAGTTGAAGATTCAGGATTCGGGATTCGGATGTTCCGAAGATTGCTTTACAGACTAGATATGGTCATTATGAGTTTCTGGTGATGTCCTTCGGTTTGACTAACGCTCCAACAGCATTTATGGATTTGATGAACAGGGTATTCAGGCCATATACTGATTCGTTTGTCATTGTCTTCATTGATGATATTTTGATTTACTCGCGCAATAAGGAAGAGCACGAGCAGCATATGAGAGTGGTGCTTCAGACGTTGCAGGAACAAAAGCTATATGCTAAGTTCTCTAAATGTGAGTTCTGGCTAGAGTCTGTAGCATTTTGGGGGCATATTTTATCGGGCGAGGGCATTAAGGTTGATCCCAAAAGATTGAGGCAGTTCAGAATTGGCATTGTCCCACTTCGGCGACTGAGATTGGGAGTTTTCTAGGTTTAGCAGGTTAGTATCGTCGGTTCGTGGAAGGTTTTTCATCTATTACAGCACCTTTGACCAAATTAACCCAGAAGGGTACTCCGTTCCGATGGTCCGATGATTATGAGATGAGCTTTCAGAAGCTCAAGACAGCATTGACTACAACACTAGTGTTAGTGTTTCCTTCTTGTTCGGGAATGTATACAGTATATTATGACGCTTCACGCGTTGGCTTGGGTTGTGTATTGATGCAGGAAGGGCAAGTTATTGCATATACTTCACGTCAGCTGAAGCCCCACAAGAAGAATTATCCGGTGCATGATTTGGAGTTAGCTGCGATTGTTCATGCTCTTAAGATTTGGAGGCATTACCTTTATGGGGTGTCTTGTGAGGTTTACACTGATCATTGCAGTTTGCAGCATTTGTTCAAGCAGAGGGACCTAAATTTGAGGTTGCGCAGATGGCAGGAGTTACTGAAAGATTATGATATCATTATCCTATATCATCCGGGCAAAGCAAATATGGTTACAGATGCCTTGAGTAGAAAGGCGGAGAGTATGGGTAGTTTGGCTTTTATTTCAGCAGAGGAGAGGCCATTAGCTTTGGATATTCAGTCCTTGGCCAACAGACTTGTGCGGCTGGATATTTCAGAGCCCAGCCGAGTTCTTGCATGTGTTGTAGCTCAGTCTTCACTATTTGAACAGATCAGGGCTCGCCAGTATGATGATCCACACTTATTGGCTCTTCTAGAAACGATACTACGTGGTGGTGCCAAGGAGGGTACTATAGGCGGAGATGGTGTTCTACGACTCCAGGATCGACTATGTGTTCCTAATATGGATGGACTGAGGAAAAAGGTCCTATAAGAGGCACACAGTTTTCAGTATTCTATTTATCCAGGTGCTACGAAGATGTATCACGACTTGAGGCAGCATTATTGGTGGCGACGAATGAAAAAGGACATAGTTGAGTATGTAGCTAGGTGTCTAAATTGCCAGGAAGTTAAATAAGAGCACCAAAGGCCATGTGGCCTACTTCAGCAGATGACTATACCAGGGTGAAAATGGGAACGCATCATGATGGACTTTGTAATTGGGTTGCCGCGGACCTTGTGGAAGTTTGATGTAGTTTGGGTCATTATCGACCGGTTGACCAAGTCGGCACACTTTATTCCGGTTATGACTATGTATACTTCATAGAGGTTGGCCCAGATTTATATTTAGGAGATAGTTCGGTTACACGGTGTGCCAATTTCTATCATATCAGATAGAGGCCCTCAATTTACTTCACATTTATGGAGAGCAGTACAGAGTGAATTGGGGACCCATGTAGAGCTCAGCACAGCCTTTCATCCGTAGACCGATGGGCAATCAGAGCGGACAATTTAGATTTTGGAGGATATGCTCAGGGCATGTGTGATTGACTTTGGAGGCCAGTGGGATCGTTTCTTCCCTTTGGCCGAGTTTTCTTATAATAATAGTTACCAATTCAGCATCGAGATGGCTCCATTTGAGGCTTTATATGGTCGGTGATGTCGTTCGCCCATCAGATGGTTTGAGCCCGGTGAGTCTAAGTTATATGGTATTGATTTGGTGAAATATGCCTTGGAAAAGGTAAAGTTGATTCAGGAGCGACTTCGTACAGCACAATCCAGACAGAAGAGTTACGCGGATCAGAAAGTGTGTGATTTATCATTTATGGTGGGTAAAAAAGTTCTCTATAAAGTTTCGCCGATAAAGGGAATCATGAGATTTGGGAAAAAAGGCAAGTTGAGCCCAAGGTTTATAGGCCCATTTGAGGTGTTGAGACGAGTTGGGGAGTTTGCTTACGAGCTTGCTTTGCCTCCCAGTCTATCGGGAGTACATCCGATTTTCCATGTATCTATGCTCCGGAAGTATCATGCCGACCTGTCATATGTGTTAGACTTCAGCACAATTCAGCTAGATAATAGCTTGGGTTATGAAGAGGAGCCAGTTGCCATTGTTGATAAACAGGTTCGCCAATTGAGGTCCAAGAAGATTTCTACAGTAAAAGTCTAGTGGAGGGGCCAACCAGTTGAGGAAGCAACTTGGGAAGCCGAGGAGGACATGCGGAGCAAAATATCCACACTTATTTAGCACTCCACATATTATTCTAAACCCGTTCGAGGACGAACGTTTATTTAAGAGGTGGAGAATGTAATGACCCAACCGGTTATTTTGACTTTTAGAACTCCATTCCCTTAAATAAAACTCACCGAATGTTCTTTTACTGATTTATAATTTGCGGGGATGGTTGGCTCGGAATTTGGAAGTGTTCGGGTTGAAAACGAAATACTTAGTTCTTTAAATTAGCTTTAAAATGCCAAGTTTGACTTCTGTCAACATTTTTAGAAAACGACCCCGGAATCTGAATTTGACGGTTCCAATAGGTTCGTATGATGATTGTGGACTTGGGCATATGTTCGGATCGGTTTTTGGACAACCCGGGAGCATTTCGACGCTTAATAGTAAAAATCAACTATTTGAAGGTTTAATGTTCTTTAAATTTGGTTTGGAGCAGGTTTTGGAGTAATTGAGGTCCGTTTGGAATTCCGAGACTGGGAATAGCTCCGAATAGTTATTTAATACTTGCACGCAAAATTTGGTGTCATTCCGGGTAGTATAAGTATGATTCGACGCGTTAAGAGAAAGCTAGAAACTTGAAGTTCATATTTTGATCCAATTCGGTTTTGGGGTGCGATTCTTAGTTTCGTTGTTGATTTGTGTATTTTGAGAGTTCGAGCAAGTCCATGTTATATTTTTAGACTTGGTGGTGCATTTGAACAGGGTCCCGGGGGGCTCGGGTGAGTTTTGAACCACCCGGAGCTAAGCTGGAAAAACCAGAAATTTCCAGTTCTGGTTTCCTTCTTTGCGAACGCGGAAGGACCCTCGCGTTCACGAAGAAGGAAAATGGGAGCTAGGCTATTGCCCTTCGCTTTCGCGTGGAGGGTGATGCATTTGCGAAGCCCAGGAGTTTTGGCCTACGCGTTCGCGATGGTAGACTCGCGTTCGCGAAAGAGAAATGGGACCGGCGTGGATTTTTCCCTACGCGTGCGCGAGCGAGATCACACGTTCGCGAAGGGTAGGCCAGTAAGCCTTCGCGTTCGCGAAACCCCTGTCGTGTTCGTGAAGGGTAATTTAAAGGTTGTGAAATTTTGCCTTCGCAAACGCGAGGCACTGACTGCGTTCGCGAAGAATGGATTCACTGTACCGGACAGAATGTCTTAAAACGGGATTTCACCATTTTTAACCCCATTTCTTCCATTTTTGGGCGTTTTGGAGCTTTTTGAGAGGGGATTTCAACTAGCAATTTGGAGGTAAGTTAATTCTACACACTTTGAGTTAAATACATAGACTATGGGTAGATTATAACTTGTAAATCTTGAAAATCAAGGGTTAGAGGAAAAATCTAGATTTGTATAAAAATGCGATTTTAACCACGAAAATGGTTATGGAATTGGATGGAAAATATATATTTGAGTTTTTGAGATTATGGGTAACGATTTTCTCCAAACATTTTCGGAATCCGGGCACGTGGGCCCGGGGTGAATTTTAGGAATTTTACCATTTTGGGTTGGGTAATTAATTTAATAACCTAAATTCGAATTATTGATCATATATTAATTATTTTGTATATCATTTGGATAGTTTCGGATTTTTCTGCATCAAATTGAGAATTTAACGTGACGTGGTGATCGGAAAGTGGACTTTGAGACAAGGTAAGTCTCTTGACTAATCTTGTGAGGGAGAAATTACCCCATAGGTGATTAAACTAATAATTATTGCTAATTGTGGGGGCTACGTATGCACGAGGTGACGAGAGTCCGTACGTAGCTACTATTTATGCTAAAGTCTGGGTAGTTTAGGACTCAAAGCATGAATTATGTGCATAAATTATATCCTTTATTTAATTAAATTATTTGAAATATATTATGAATTGTTAGGGAAAGATAATAAAAGATGAAAATCTTATATACTTAATTTTCTGCTTAATTAATTAATTGTTAAAAGAAATGGTTCATCCTCTCGAATTAATCTATAATAAATATACTCTCCTTCCGGAGGTACTTAAGAAAATGTCTTCCTTCTTGTGGAGCGGGCCGAATGCCTCGGCAGTATAGATGCATCTATGGATCACGCCGCACGTCCCTCGGTAGTGTATACGACACTCTGGATCGGGCCGTACGACCTCGGCAGAAATCGTACCTAATAATAATAATAAATACACGATACCTTGGTATTTCAATTGCAGTTTGTGAATTTAATTAATAGATTGGAAATTATTGCGTTTGAAGGAATTTAATTATTTCTGTTGGTTAAATAAAATTGTTCTTAACTCTGTGAATCATGTTGATTTAAATATTTCTATTTTTATTTTATTTATTATTATTGACCCTTAGTGAGTGTAAAAGTCGGCCATCTCATCTCTACTTCTGCGAGATTAGTCTTGATACTTACTGGGTACACGTTGTTTACGTACTCATGCTACACTTGCTGCACTTTTTGTGCAGGACCTGAGACAGGTGCTATCGTTGGACTGATCGGCGCGCCCCCGCGTTATCCAGAGGCTTAGTGGTGAGCTGCTTTCTAAGCCGTTCTGCAGCAACTAGTGCCTCTTCTAGAATTTTATTCTGTCTATTTCATTTCAGACAGTCTTTATAATTTTTGTATAATCTACTAGATGCCCATACACTTGTGACACCAGGTCTTAGCACACACACTAGTAGAATGTTTGGATTTAAATTTTGTTCTTGGTTATTTTAATTTACTAAATCTTTTTATATTGTCTAAATTCTTGCAAGTAAAAAGAGTTTAATTACTCGATTAATTTTTAAAGAATTAAATATGGGTTTAAATTACTAGTTGGCTTGCCTAGCTATAGTGTTGGGCGCCATCACGACCTATAGGTGGAATTGGATCGTGACACTCTCCTCGTCTATTCTCTCTAATGAAGAAAACTCTAGAAAATCCTAACCTCCATTAACAATTTTCCTTCTTTCGATCCATTTTCACTAGTTTAATAATTTCTTGTGATGACCCAAAAGGTCATCTTATGTTTTAGAATTTGATTCTGTGTTCCGAGTCATTTAAAACCTTATTTTATTCCTCCTCGATTTGCGTGCGCAGTCCAGTGCGTTTCCGAAAAGGTTTTATGTTGAAAGTTGATAAAAATAAGAAATATTTCTTAAAACCCTCATTTGAGTTGACTTCGGTCAACATATTTGGTAAACGGACTCGGGACTTATGTTTTGATAGTCCCGGTGGGTCCGTATCGAAATAAGAGACCTGGGCGTATGTCCAGAATCGAATTCTGAGGGCCCTAGCTCGAGATATGAATTTTTGATGAAAATCTAATGGTTTTAAGAATTTGGTTAATGTTTGATCTTGTTGGTATCGGGCCCGTATTTTGGTTCCGGAGCCCAGTACAGGTTCATTATGATATTTAAGACTTGTTTGTGAAATTTGGTGAGAAACGAAATTGGTTTGACGTAATTCGGACGTCCGGTTGTGAAAATAGAGGTTTTAAAGCTTTCTTGAAAATTCCATTCGATTTGGTGCTACATTCGTAGTTCTAGGTGTTATTTTGGCGATTTGATCGCGTGAGCAAGTTCGTATGATGTTTTAGAACTTGTGTGCATGTTTTGTTTGGATCCCTGAGGGATCGGGTGAGTTTCGGATAGGCTACGGGGTGATTTGAACTTAGAAACAAATCTGGTTTTTCTTCAGCTTCAGTGTTTTCTGGTTTCCTTATTCGCGTTCGTGAAGGTACTCTCGCTAACGCGAAGAGTGAACTGGAGCTGTGTGGATTTTATTCTTCACGAAAGCGTAAGCTTGGTAGCGAATGCGGAGCAGTGGGGGTTTTACCCTTCGCGAAAGCGACTGGCATCTCGCGAACACATAGCGTTAGGGACCTGGGGGGCGCAGCCGTTCTTCTATGCGAACGCGAAGGCCAGGGGGAGCAGCCTTCGCGAACGCGTAGTAGGACTCACGAACGCGTAGGCCTTTTGGACTCCCTAATTTGTTGGTAAGTGATTCCAAACTACTTTCTTTCAATTACCCATTGCATTTCATAAATTTTCAACCTAAAATCTAGAGTGTTCATGGTACAATTGGGGGGTTTTGGGTAGAAACTAGGGATTTCGAAATTTGGGAATTTAGACCTCAAATTGAGGTCGGATTCCAAAACCAATTATATATCCGGGCTCGGGGGTGAATAGGTAAATGGATTTTGGTCGGAACCTCGGATTTTGACTACGCGGGCCCGGGGTCGGTTTTTGACTTTTTGGGGGGAGTTTGGGGAATCTAAATTTATGCATTGTAGTTGATTTCTTTAGCAATATTTGATATTATTGAGTCATTTGTGGATAGATACGAGTGGTTCGGAATGAATTCTAGAGGAAAAGCAGTAATTGAGCATTGAGTGGCCTTTGGAGCGAGGTAAGTGTTGTGTCTAATCCTGACATGAGGGAATATGACTTGTTTTGTCTATTTGCTACATGTTTAGATGCTGTGGAATAACGTATATGTGAGGTGACGAGTACTTATGTGTTATAGTCGGGTTAAATCATGCGGGTGGGGGCTTGGTTTCTTGCAATTATAGCTCCCTTTGTTCATGTTATCCATGTTTAGACTAGTATTGTTAAATTGAACGTTCTTATCATGTTTACGAGTTTTTTGTTGATAATTGAGTATTGATCTCGAAGTTGAGGTTGGTATTGTGGAACCAAATGTTGAAGTAAGGCTTGTACTTGTTATTCTATCTCCCTGTTGTTATTTGTTCATTGCATTATGGTAAGGGAGAGTGTTAACGCACGAAGGGTGATGTTGTGCCATATTGTGAGTGTTAATGCACGAAGGGTGATGACGTGCCATATTATGAGTGTTAATGCACGAAGGGTGATGTCGTGTCATATTATGAGTGTTAATGCACGAAGGTTGATGTCGTGCCACGTTATGAGAGTTAACGCACGAAGGGTGATATCGTACCGTATCTATTGATTTATATTGTGAGGCTGAGAGTAAAAGCACGAAGAATGCCGTGCAATGTTTGTGTTTAGTTGTTTTCACTGGTTAAAAGCATGTCGACTGTTCTTGTTATCATTTCCGTTGTATCTCCTATATCATGTGCCCCTTTAGCATATTCCCCCTCCCAATAGTACATGTTTAGCTATTACTGTTGTTTTCTTGTACATATACTGTTATTTGCATAAGTTTATTATGTGGGTGTCTTGTCATAGCCTCGTCACTACTTCATCGAGGTTAGGCTCGACACTTACCAGTACATGGGGTCGGTTGTACTAATACTGCACTCTGCACTTCTTGTGCAAATTTTGATACTGATCCTAGCTGATCGTGAGGCTTAGCAGCTTAGATTTGCTGTCAGGAGACCCAAGGTAGATCTGCTGGCATCCGCAGACCCTGGAGCCTCTTCCTAGTTTTATCATTTATTGTTTCCTTACTCCAAAACATTATATTTTTCCTTTTCAGACTCTGTTTGTAGTAAAGCATAGTAGCTCGTGAGTTGTGACTCCAGATCTGGGTGGTAGTAATTAATACAGTTTTTATATTATTCCGTACTCACTACATTTCATCTTAGCTAATTTGCTGTTATTTACTGAATGGAAAAAGGATTGGTTTAATGATTCTCTAACGTTAGCTTGCCTAGCAAGTGAAATGTTAGGCGCCATCACGGTCCTGACAGAGGGAATTCTAGGTCGTGACAAGTTGGTATCAGTGCACTAGGTTTCCTAGGTCTCACAATTCACGAGCGAGCTTAGTTGAGTCTGGGGGGTCGGTACGGAGACGTTTGTACTTATCTCCCAGAGGCTATGAAGTTTAGGAACAAATTTCACTTCTATTCTTCTCTGCCATGTGATTTTGTTCTCACAATGCTAATTGAACTCTTTTACTCTTATTCTCTCGCAGATGGCGAGAACACGTACCGCATCTTCAGCCGAGTAGCAGCCAGAGCCTCTAGTGGCAGCTCTTACGAGGGGCAGAGGTCAAGGCCGAGGCAGGGGCAGGGCTGAGTCCAGAGCCCGAGTTGCAGCACCAGCGGTGGAGCCTTAGGTAGAGTTTTATGAGGAGGTTCCAGCCCAGGCTGTGCCTGTCAGACCAGCTCAGGTTCCAGAGGGGTTCATTGCCACCCTAGTGCTTCAGGACGCTTTGGTCCGTTTGGTGGGCCTTATGGAGAGTGTGGCCCAGAGTGGCGCATTTCCTATGGCACCAGCTGTCTCTCAGGCTGGAGGAGAAGCCCAGACTCCAGCTACTCACACTCCGGAGCAGATGGCTCCCCAGTATCAGACTCTAGCCGCTCATCCAATCGGAGTAGTTTAGCCGGTTGTTGCGACACAGACCGGTGATGGATCAGTTATGTCTTCTGAGGATTTAAGGAGATTGGACAGGTTTACCAAGCTCTTCCCGGTTCACTTCAGTGGTGCTCCTTCAGAGGATCCCCGGGAGTATCTTGACAGCTGTCATGAGGTGCTACGAAACATGGGTATAGTAGAGACCAATAGGGTCGATTTTGCTGCATTTCAGATGACTAGTTCCGCCAAGAAATGGTGGAGAGATTATTTGTTGACCAGACCAGCGGGGTCGCCTGCTCTTACTTGGGACCAGTTCTCTCAGCTCTTTCTAGAGAAGTTTCTCCCTATCACACTGAGAGAGGAGCATCGTCGTCAGTTCGAGCGTCTCCAGCAGGGCAGTATGACCGTCACTCAGTATGAGACCCGTTTTGTGGATTTGGCCCATCATGCTCTTCTTCTGCTTCCTACCGAGAGAGAGAGAGAGAGAGAGAGAGAGAGAGAGAGAGGGTGAGTAGGTTTATTGATGGTCTTGCTCAACCTATCAGATTGCAGATGGCTAAGGAGACTAGGAGTGAGATTTCTTTTCAGGAGGCTGCCAATGTTGCCAGGCGAGTCGAGATAGTTTTAGCTTAGGGGAGTGGTCAGGGGTCTGGAGGCCGGGGTACTTATGGCATAGGCCATCCTCCCAGGCCATTTCATTCAACACTCCAGGCATCCCACGGTGCCTCAGGTGGTCGTGGCTCTCAGATGCATTATTCCGACCAGCAAGCCTACAGTGCACCACCAGCCCTATTAGTGCACCTCCGCTCCAGAGTTTTCAGGGTGGTTACTCAGGTCGACAAGGTAAGTTTCATGGCCAGCAGTCACAGTAGCCGAGGTCTTGCTATACTTGTGGTCATCTGAGGCACATTGCTAGATTTTGCCCTCGTACATCGGGCAATTCACAGCATCAGGGTTTTCATGCCATGGTTCCGGTAGCAGTCGCTGCACCACCTACTCAGCCAGCCAGAGGCAAGGGTCAGGCAGCTAGAGGTAGGGGCCAGACTGTTAGAGGTGGAGGTCAGGCCTTTAGAGGTGGAGACCAGCCAGCTAGAGGTCGTCCCAGGAACGTAGTTCAGGGTGGTGGGGCCCAGCCCCGGTGTTATGCTTTTCCAGCCATGCCTGAGGCTGAGTCATCTGACGTTGTTATCACATGTACTATTTCAGTTTACAGTAGAGATGCTTTAGTTCTATTTTATCCGAGTTCTACTTATTCCTACGTGTCATCCTATTTTGCTTCATATTTGGTTGTGTCTCGTGATTTTTTGAGTGTGCTCCTGTGTATGTGTCCACCTGTGGGAGATGTTATTATTGTAGATCGTATTTATCGTTCATGTGTGGTCACTATTGGGAGTCTTGAGATAGTGTAGATCTTCTACTTCTCGATATGGTCGATTTTGATGTTATCTTGGGTATGAATTGGTTGTCACCTTATCACGCTATATTGGATTATCACGCCAAGACTGTCACCTTAGCCTTGTCGGGGTTGCCTCGATTAGAGTGGAGAAGGACTCCTGGTCATTCTACCAGCAAGGTTATCTCTTGTATGAAGGCTCAGCGTATGGTCGAGAAAGGGTGTCTAGCTTATTTGGCTTATGTCCGCGATTCTAGTGTGTAGATTCCTGCCATGGATTCAGTACCCGTCGTTCGTGAGTTTCCAGAGGTGTTTCCTGCATACTTGCGAAGGATGCCACCCGACAGGGATACTGATTTTTATATTGATTTGGCTCCGGGCACTCAACCCATCTCTATTCCGCCATACCGTATGGCCCCGCCAGAGTTGAAAGAATCGAAAGAATTGAAAGAACAGGTGCAAAGTTTGCTTGATAAGGGCTTTATTAGACCTAGTGTCTCTCCCTAGGGTGCACCTATGTTGTTTGTGAAGATGAAGGATGGATCGATGAGGATGTGCATAGATTATCGGCAGTTGAACAAAGTCACCATTAAGAACAAGTATCCATTGCCGAGGATTGACGATTTATTTGATCAACTTTAGGGTGCCAAGGTATATTCAAAATTTTATTTGAGATCTGGCTACCATCAGTTGAGGATTAGGGCATCTGATGTCCCTAAGACAGATTTTTGGACTCGTTATGGACATTATGAGTTTCTGGTGATGTCCTTTGGTTTGACAAATGCCCCAGCAGCATTCATGGATTTGATGAACCGAGTGTTCAAGCCTTATTTGGACTCCTTTGTGATCGTGTTTATTGATGATATCTTGATCTACTCCCGCAGTCAAGAGGAGCATGAGCAGCATCTCAGGATTGTACTTCAGACTCTGAGAGCCAGCCAGTTGTATGCTAAATTTTCAAAGTGCGAGTTTTGGTTGGATTCAGTCGCTTTATTGGGGCACGTTGAATCAGCAGAGGGCATTGAGGTAGATCCTAAGAAGATTGAGGTAGTTCAGAACTGGCCTAGACCCACTTCAACTATGGAAATCAGGAGTTTCTTGGGTTTGGCGGGCTATTACCGTCGATTTGTGGAGGGGTTTTTATCTATAGCAGCCCCGTTGACCAGGTTGACCCAGAAGGGTGCCCCGTTCAGATGGTCAGACGAGAGTGAGGCGAGCTTTCAGAAGCTCAAGACTGCTTTAACTACAGCGCCGGTGTTGGTGTTGCCCACAGGTTCAGGATCTTATACAGTATATTGTGATGCGTCCCATGTAGGGCTCGGTACGGTATTGATGCAGGAGGGTAGGGTGATCTCATATGCGTCACGGTAGTTGAAGGTTCATGAGAAGAATTACCCTGTCCATGACTTAGAGTTGGCAGCCATTGTTCATGCACTGAAGATTTGGAAGCACTATCTTTACGGTGTGTCGTGTGAGATTTTCACGGATCATCGGAGCCTTCAGTATTTGTTCAAGCAAAAGGATCTCAATTTGAGGAAGAGGAGGTAGTTGGAGCTATTGAAAGACTACGATATCACTATTTTGTACCACCCCGGGAAGGCCAATGTGGTGGCCGACGCATTGAGTAGAAAGGCAGCGAGTATGGGCAGCATTGCATTCATCCCAGTCGGTGAGAGGTCTCTTGCCTCAAATGTTCGGACTTTAGCCAACCAGTTTGTGAGGTTGGATATTTTAGAGCTCAGTCGTGTTCTAGCTTGTACGGTCGCTCGATCTTCTTTGTTTGAGCATATCAAAGATCGGCAGTATGATGACCCTCATTTCCCTGTCCTTAGGGACACGATGCGACACGGTGATAACAAGCAGGTTACGGTTGGAGATGATGGAGTTTTAAGGATGCAGGTCGTGTTTGTGTGCCTAATGTGGATGGACTTCGTGAGCTGATTCTAGAGGAGGCCCACAGTTCCCGGTATTCTATTCATCCGGGTGCCGCCAAGATGTATCAGGACTTGCGGCAGCATTATTGGTGGAGGAGGATGAAGAAGGATATAGTTACATATGTAGCTCGGTGTCTAAATTGTCAGCAAGTCAAGTACGAGCATCAGAGACCTGGTGGTTTGCTTCAGAAGATAGAGATTCCTGAGTGGAAGTGGGAGCGTATCACTATAGATTTCGTTGTTGGACTCCACGGACTCAGAAGAAGTTCAACGCCGTTTGGGTCATTGTGGACAGGCTGACTAAGTCAGTGCATTTCATTCCTGTGGCAGTTACCTATTCTTCGGAGAGGTTGGCAGAGATTTACATTCGTGAGATCGTCCATCTTCATGGTGTACCCGTGTCTATCATTTTTTATCGAGGTACGCAATTCACCTCGCATTTCTGGAGAGCAGTACAGCATGAGTTGGGAACGCGGGTTGAGTTGAGCACAGCGTTTCATCCTCAGACAGACAGACAGTCCGAGCACACTATTCAGATCTTGGAGGATATGCTTCGCGCATGTGTTATAGACTTCGGAGGATCGTGGGATCAGTTCTTTCCCTTTGTAGAATTCACCTACAACAACAGCTACCAGTCGAGCATTCAGATAGCTCCTTATGAAGAGTTATACGGCAGGCGGTACCGGTCGCCAGTTGGGTGGTTCGAGCCGGGGGAGGCTCAGTTGTTAGGCATAGATCTAGTACAGGATGCCTTGGATAAGGTCAAGATTATTCAGGATCGACTTTGCACAGCTCAGTCTAGGCAGAAGAGTTATGCCGACCGCATAGTTCATGATGTTGCATTCATGGTCGGGGAGAGAGTGTTGCTTCGGGTATCACCCATGAAGGGTGTAATGAGATTCGGAAAGAAAGGGAAAGTTAAGCCCTAGGTATATCGGGCCCTTTGAGATTCTGGAGAGAGTGGGAGAGGTGTCTTACAGACTCGAATTGCCACCTAGTTTAGCAGTTGTTCATCCGGTATTTTATGTGTCCATGCTCCAGAAGTATCACGGCGATCCATCCAATGTGTTAGATTTTAGCTCTGTCCAGTTTGACAAGGATTTGACTTACGAGGAGGAGCCAGTAGCTATTCTAGCCCGGCAGGTTCGACAACTGAGGTCTAAGAGTTATCCTTCAGTTCTAGTGCAGTGGAAAGGTCAGCTCGTTGAGGAAGCTACCTGGGAGTCCGAGTCAGATATGTTGAGTAGATATCTGCATCTTTTCACCAGCCCAAGTACTATTTTATGTCCGTTCGAGGATGAACGGTTGTTTTAAAGGTGGGGAATGTGATGACCCAAAATGCCATCTTATGTTTTAGAACTCGATTCTGTATTCCAAGGCCTTTAAAACCTCATTTTATTCCTCCTCGATTTGTGTCTGCATGTCGGGCGTGTTTCTGAAAAGCTTTTATTTTCAAAGTTGATGAAAATAAGGAATTTTGCTTAAAACCTCATTTGAGTTGACTTCTGTCAATATTTTTGGTAAACGAACCCAGACTCATATTTTTACAGTCCCGGTGGATCCGTATCGAAATATGGGACCTGGGCGTATGCCCGGAATTGAATTCTGAGGTCCCTAGCTCGAGATATGAATTTTTGTTGAAAATTTAAAGACTGAAAATCTAATGGTTTTAAGAATTTGGTTAATGTTTAATCTTATTGGTATCGGCCCGTATTTTGGTTCTGGAACCTGGTACATGTTCATTATGATATTTAAGACTTGTATGTGAAATTTGGTGAGAAACGTAATTGGTTTGATGTGATTCGGACATCCGGTTGTGAAAATAGAGGTTTTAAAGCTTTCTTGAAAATTTCATTCGATTTGGTGCTAAATTTGTAGTTCTATATGTTATTTTGGCGATTTGATCACGGACCAAGTTCGTATGATATTTTAGGACTTGTGTGCATGTTTGGTTTAGAGCCCCGAGGGCTAGGGTGAGTTTCGGATAGGCTACGGTGTGAATTGAACTTAGAAATAAATCTGGTTTTTCTTCAGCTTCAGTGTTTTTTGGTTTCCTTATTCGCGTTCGCGAAGGTACTCTCGCGAACGCGAAGAGTGAACTGGAGTTGTGTGGATTTTATTCTTCGTGAACACGTAAGCTTGGTCGCGAATGCGGAGCAGTGGGGGTTTTACCCTTCGCGAACGCGACTGGCATCTCGCGAACGCGTAGCATTAGGGACCTGGGGGAGGGGACAGTTGTTCTTCTACGCGAACGCGAGCACTGGCTCACGAACGCGAAGGCCCGGGGGAGCAGCCTTCGCGAACGCGTAGTAGGACTCGCGAATGCATAGGCCTTTTGGGCCGCTGCCTTTCGTGAATGAAGCAGGCCCTTCGCGAACGCGAAGAAGGCCCAACGCTTGTGACTTAAAACAGAATCAAACACGTGAATTTGCCATTCTTTCAAAAAAATTCAAAACTAGAAGACTTAGAGGCAATTCTCAATAGACATTTTCTTCCCTAATTTGTTGGTAAGTAATTCCAAACTACTTTCTTTCAATTACCCATTGCATTTCATGAATTTTCAACCTAAAATCTAGAGTGTTCATGGTATAATTGGGGTTTTTGGTTAGAAACTAGGGATTTCGAAATTTAGGGATTTAGACCTCAAATTGAGGTCGGATTCCAAAACCAATTATATATCCGGGCTAGGGGTGAATGGGTAAATGGATTTTGGTTCGAACCTCGGGTTTTAACCAAGCAGGCCCGGGTCGGTTTTTGACTTTTGGGGGGAAAGTTTGGGGAATATAAATTTATGCATTGTAGTTAATTTCTTTAGCAATATTTGATATTATTGAGTCGTTTGTGGACAGATACTAGTGGTTCGGAGGTGAATTCTTGAGAAAAAGCGGTAATTGAGCATTGAGTGGCCTTTGGAGCGAGGTATGTATTGTGTCTAATCCTGACTTGAGGGAATGGGACTTGTTTTGTCTATTTGCTACATGTTTAGATGCTGGGGAACAACATATATGTGAGGTGACGAGTACTTATGCATTATAGTCGGGTTAAAGCATGCGGGTGGGGGCTTGGTTTCTTGCAATTATAGCTCCCTTTGTTCATGTTATCCATGTTTAGACTAGTATTGTTAAATTGATCGTTCTTATCATGTTTACGGATTTTTTGGTGATAATTGAGTATTGATTTCGAAGTTGAGGTTGGTATTGTGAAACCAAATATTCAAGTAAGGCTTGTACTTGTTATTCTATCTCCCTGTTGTTATTTGTTCATTGCATTATGGTAGGGAGAGTGTTAATGAACGAAGGGTGATGCCGTACCATATTGTGAGTGTTAATGCACGGTGATGTCGTGCCATATTATGAGTATTAATGCACGAAGGGTGATATCGTACCATATTATGAGTGTTAATGCACGAAGGGTGATGCCGTGCCACGTTATGAGAATTAACGCATGAATGGTGATGTCGTGTCGTATCTATTGATTTATATTGTGAGGCTGAGAGTAAAAGCACAAAGGGTGATGCCGTGCAATTTTCTTCATTATGTTTAGTTGTTTTCACTGGTTAAAAGCATGTTGACTGTTCTGGTTATCATTTTCGTTGTATTTCCTATTTTTTGTGCCCCTTTAGCATGTTCCCCCTCCCAATAGTACATGTTTAGATGTTACTGTTGTTTTCTTATACATATACTGTTATCTGCACAGGTTTATTATGTAGGTGTCTCGTCATAGCTTCGTCACTACTTCGTCGAGGTTAGGTTCGACACTTACCAGTACATGAGGTCGGTTATACTGATACTGCACTTTGCACTTCTTGTGCAAATTTTGGTACCGGTCCTAGCTGATCGTGAGGCTTAGCAGCTTGGATTTGCTGTCAGGAGACCCAAGGTAGATCTGCTGGCGTCCGCAGACCCTGGAGTCTCTTCCTAGTTTTATCATTTACTGTTTCCTTACTCCAAAACAGTGTATTTTTCCTTTTCAGACTCTATTTGTAGTAAATCATAGTAGTTCGTGAGTTGTGACTCCAGATCCGGGTGGTACTAATTAATGCAGTTTTTATATTATTCCGCACTCACTACATTTCATCTTAGCTAATTTGCTATTATTTACTGAATGGAAAAAGGATTGGTTTAATGATTCTCTAACGTTGGCTTGCCTAGCACGTGAAATGTTAGGCGGTATCACGATCCATGCGGTGGAAATTCCGGGTCGTGACATTTTCACTCGTGAAAGTTTTGCAAACGGCCCTCTTTGGGATAGCTATTCAGGTTATAAACACTCCTAAAACTTATATCAAATCCTAATACAACCGTTAAGACGAAAACTGCTATAAAAGATAAGAAAAAGAAAATAATAGAATCTACAGTTTCACAATAGTTAGGGAAATTATCATTATATGAAGATGTGTATTTTATTCATTAGCTTTTGTTCTGCACTAAGGATTAAAGTCCTTCGATATTTAACTTTTGAGATTTATTATCGAGATTATGAATCTCCAATTTAATTCAGAGCTAACTATATATATTGATAATTGGCTTAATGTATGCATATTTTGATATATATCACCTCACATTTTGCTCATGTCTCGACGATTTGAGATGTTTAATACGATTATTTGTGCTAAATTTTGGTATTTCTATGTGTAGGGATCATTCGGATGCAATTTGGGACGAAAGGGCGCGAATTGGAGCGAAATCGGGACAAAAACGCAAAAAGTGAAATTTGAGGTCCACAGCGAGTGTGGGGCACTCGCTGTGGCGCAATTTACAGCAGCCAAAATATTTGAGCGCCATGGCCAGCGCCCCACGCTCACCTGGACGCTCAAGACAGGAAAGTGTCCTTTTTCGACTAGGACTCGGTTATTTTGACTCCTAGACGCCCCAACTCATATAAAAGCCAACCTAAACCTATTTTAAAAGGGGGAGGACGTTTTTGAGAGGAAAACACAAGCACAGAGCCGCCGTGGAGGCCGGAATTCATCAAGTTCCATCTTTCTCCCACCAAACTTAGTAAATTTTATGTTTCTTTGTATGATTTGTTGTTTGGCTACCATGTCTATGTGGAGCTAAACTTCACGTTCTAGAGTTGTGATTTTTTCATGACTATTGTTATTCGGATATTGATTTTTCCTTCTTGATTTATCATATAGGTTTATTTATTCAATCTTACACTTAATTATTTAATTGCTTGATCACCAATTGAATACTATCTACGAATCTAGAATTGAACTCGAAAGTGGGAATTATAGATTGCATATAGGATTAAGTAGAGCAAGTTCTTGAACTCGGGCATCGGGGAACGGATTCGTGGTTAGGATAGACATATACCTAATTGCCTTGCTTAGTTGATTTACAGGAATTATAAATGCGTTCTTGTTGATTCTAACTCCATAGACATATAGGCGTTAGGTTAGCTTGAATAGGCGAGTAAGAACTCGACAGATTCTTATGAGCAATATTAACCCTGTCAACCAATAAGCTAGATAAATTAGTCGGTCGATTCAATTGAAGAATACAATAGGATTGTTAGATATCCCATAACCCTAGATCGTTTTCATTATATTGATATCATAAAAATCTGCTCTTTCTCTGTTCAAAGTTCATTATTTATATTTTTTTATTTAATTAGGTTAGAATCAAATATTTTTAGGTTTAATTCTTGTTTAGATAATTAGGATAGTCTAATTTAGTTTATAGTTAATCACAAGTCCTCGTGGGTTCGACATCCGACTTTTAGTCACTTTATTACCTGACGACCACGTATACTTGCGTGTGCGTTTGGCTGCATCAAGTTTTTGGCGCCGTTGCCGGGGACTTAGAAATTAGCTATTTTTCTAGATTAGACATTTATTTTTCTATTCTTTCTTTAGTTTAGTTAGTATTTTTTTTTTATTTTAGCATGGCATCTTGGAATGAGAATTATTCGAATGATGGTTATTCTTATTTTGATGATCCCTGTCCATATTGTGGAGGACCCCACTGGTGGAAAAATTGTCAGAATGTTCCCGGGAGCGAGTTGTGCGCACAATCTCAATCCTTCAAGTGGAATATTTGTAATATGTGTGGTGGTCAAGATAGCCATTGGGATGGTTGTCCTAATTCTTTTCATCCTTCTCAGAGCCCTTATTATGATCTTTCTAACAATGTTTGTGAGTTTGATAGGGGCAATGAAGTGCAGGATATGGAACATGATGCATATATTAGGTATATTATGAGGCAAGTAGCAGAGCAACATGATGAACTCAAAAAAGATATGAAAAGAATGACGGCAACAATCACAAGAATGAAGGCTAATATGGAAGAATTGAATGAAGAGAGCGAGTTTCAAGAAAAGGAAAATTTTGAAAAAGTGGAGATTTTGATCCAAACATGGCTAGTGGAACAAGCTGAAAAGTTAGAAATATATGAGGCTCAACGTGAGGAAATTACTGATAGGACGAGACACTTTATAGAAGGAAGAGCTGAACTGGGACAGGAGATTGAAAATTTTGGCACTGATATTCACGACTTGGGAGCTAAATTAATTGCAAAGGTTGATGCGTCTAACGCCCAACAAAATAGTTCTGAGTTGTGTGAAGCTGAAAAGGAGCTTATACGCCAAATTGAGGAGCTAAAAGGGGAGAGTAAATCATTCGTCCATACTTGTATTGATGATGTCCATGTCGAGGAAAGCACTCTAGAGTCATGTGAGGAAGTAAATAATATTATATGTGAAGACTCTAGTGTGTGTACATATGAGGATGTAAAGAGTAATACAATTCTAAAGTTAGGGTGTATTGGTCCTCATTCCATACATTTTTCAAAATTGTGTTTGGATGATGACATGGAAATCGAGTCATCTGAGCCTTTGGAGGAGCCAATGGATGAGGAACGGGGTGCTTACATTCTTGAATTCGTCGTGCCAGAGAGACAAAATTACATACCTCATCCGAAGGCCAAGAAGTGTAAAACGCGATATTGGTTGCTTGGCCCAATTAAATTTGTCTCACCGCCTTGGGAGCATAATAGAAAGCTTGAAGCCAAATTAGGGGCGCAATTCATAAGTTCGAGGTGGAGGCAAAAAGTAGTTCACGTCGTGCTGCGACGTTAAATTAGGCGCTTGTTGGGAGGCAACCCAGCTTTACTACCTTCTTTTATTTTTGTTTTTATTATATTATTTTTGTAGTGTCTGTTTTTATTTTGTAGGATTATGAGCATAGGAAGAAAGTCATTGGAAGAGTGCAAAAACAAGCTAGATGGTGAGAACTAAGTGTGTGATGCCCGCACAAAGGACCATCCATGGGAGAAATCTGAGTACCCCGTGAGCTGCTATTGCTTCGGCCTTTGGTCTTTCAGGGAGTTTCTTGTCCACCCTTGTTGTTATTTTTACTTTATTTGTGCATTGAGGACACTGCACTCTTTTAAGTGGGGGGTGGAAGATTCTCTATTCTTTCTATAGTATTATATTAGTATATTGTTAGTTTCTTATCTTTTTATTGTTAGCTAGCTTCTTATTTTTAATAGCATAGTTAGTAGAATTAATGATGTAGTATAGTAGTAGTAGTAGTAATTAAAAAAAGATTAAAAAAAAAACAGAAAACAATTGAGAAAAAAATTGAAAATTTATTTTTTGGACTTTTCCCGACGATGGATCTCCTAGACAATTTTCTTGAGGGATTAAAGTCTAAACAAAAAAAAAATCCAAAAATATGTTTTTTTTTGTAGCAATAATCCCTTGTGGTTTTTCTTTGTGCCTCGGTTCTTTTCCATGGGATATAGTTTGAACCGGGTAATTTTTTTCTTTGAGAATAGATTAGAGTTTAGAAAATAAATGGAGGAAGAAATATGAGATTCCTAGGGGCTCTTGACTTGTTTGATAGTAGCGTATTCAGGCTTTGGCATGTGTAGTGCATTTCCTATGTTTTAAAATTGATCATGAAGCCTTTATAAATTGGATAGCATGTTTTGTGACACCTATTTCTCGTTTTCTTAACTTGTGTTCACTTTGCGCTTAATGCTCAATATCTCGTGGCTCCGTGAATACTTGCATTGTTTGAGAGTCGGAATGGGGTCGTCCTTAGTGAGTCATGTGCCATGTGTGGTGAGATTTTTGTGTAGTCCATGTATTGTACTTGTGTCTAGAACTTGCCCGGTATGTGAGTTGAAGCGAAATTTTAGGTGATGCTTGGTTTGAAAAATGATTTTAGGCTTTCTTTGATCTTTTTAAACTTAATTGCTTATCACAAATAAAAATTGATCCTTAGTTAACCCTTTTGAGCCTATAGACTTTTATTTGGCACCCACATTACAACTATATACCCTTTTTGTTCTTAATTAATATTTTTTTATCCTTTTATCTCTTAAAGCACTTTAATTGTGAAATGAGCGCTAAAAGAAGTAAGAAGGGACTAAGTGTGGGGTAACTTTTGAGTGGAACCAATGAAAGAAAGAAGGGTGCACTTATTTTGTAAAATAATACACCACTAGCGGAAATTGAAAAAAAAAAAAAAGAAGAGAAAAATCGGGAAAAAGAAAGAAAGAAAAATATAGATGAATAAATTATTGTTTTGTTCTTGCTAGTGGGTATGAATTAAAGTAGTGCTTAAAGAAAGAGAAAATATTGTTGGGGGTGATATTATTTGTGAAATTGAAGTGGTGTTGAAGAATTTGCGCTTAAGTTATTTGGTGATGTGTTAAAGTGCTTAGGAGGTTGAGTCACTATTCCTAAAATATATCTTACCCGTCTCTTAGCCCACATTACAACCATAAAAAAGTCCTAATTGATTTTAGATCGAGCGAGCTTACATTAGTAGAGATTTACATTAAGGGCAAGCCTACGATACCAATTGCATGCATGTGACTTCATTTGCGAGAGTGAGCGATTTTCGTTGATATATGTGAGCATGAGATTCGAATGTGTGGATTGATTTTACTCTCTTTGCTTTTGTTGTGAGGGCACATGGTTTCAAGAGGGATAGGTAACATTATTAGACTCCTTTAGGATGTTGGGTGTTCAAGCCATGAGTACATTGTGACATTGTGTCGATTTTTGAGGCTAGGATTGTTATGAGCATGTTGTCTTTGTTTGAATATTTTTGAAGTATGGCATAAGTTAAAAGGAAGTGTATGTGATTGCATATGCTAGAGTTTAATTGTTGCTATCAACCATGGTCATTGGTGGAGAGTGCTCAAAGATAGAGTTATTTGTTGGTTGACTCGAGGACGAGCAACGTTTAAGTGTGGGGTGTTGATAATTGGCTTAATGTATGCATATTTTGATATATATCACCTCACATTTTGCTCATGTCTCGACGACTTGAGATGTTTAATATGATTATTTGTGCTAAATTTTGGTATTTCTATGTGTAGGGATCATTCGGATGCAATTTGGGACGAAAGGGCGCGAATTGGAGCGAAATCGGGACAAAAACGCAAAAAGTGAAATTTAAGGGCCACAGCGAGCGTGGGGCGCTCGCTGTGGCGCAATTTACAGCAGCCAAAATATTTGAGCGCCATGGCCAGCGCCCCACGCTCACCTGGACGCTCAAGATGGGAAAATGTCCTTTTTCGACTAGGACTCGGTTATTTTGACCCCTAGACGCCCCCAACTCATATAAAAGCCAACCTAAACCTATTTTAAAAGGGGGAAGGACGTTTTTGAGAGGAAAACACAAGCACAGAGCCGCCGTGGAGGCCGGAATTCATCAAGTTCCATCTTTCTCCCACTAAACTTAGTAAATTTTATGTTTCTTTGTATGGTTTGTTGTTTGGCTACCATGTCTATGTGGAGCTAAACTTCACGTTCTAGAGTTGTGGTTCTTTCATGACTATTGTTATTCGGATATTGATTTTGCCTTCTTGATTTATCATATGGGTTTATTTATTCAATCTTGCACTTAATTATTTAATTGCTTGATCACTAATTGAATACTATCTACGAATCTAGAATTGAACTCGAAAGTGAGAATTCTAGATTGCATATAGGATTGAGTAGAGCAAGTTCTTGAACTCGGGCATCGGGAAACGAATTCGTGGTTAGGATAGACATATACCTAATTGCCTTGCTTGGTTGATTTACAGAAATTATAAATGCGTTCTTGATGATTCTAACTCCATAGACATATAGGCGTTAGGTTAGCTTGAATAGGCGAGTAAGAACTCGACAGATTCTTATGAGCAATATTAACCATGTCAACCAATAAGCTAGATAAATTAGTCAGTCGATTCAATTAAAGAATACAATAGGATTGTTAGATATCCCATAACCCTAGATCGTTTTCATTATATTGATATCATAAAAATCTGCTCTTTCTCTGTTCAAAGTTCATTATTTATATTTTTTTATTTAATTAGTTTAGAATCAAATATTTTTAGGTTTAATTCTTGTTTAGATAATTAGGATAGTCTAATTTAGTTAATAGTTAATCACAAGTCCTCGTGGGTTCGACATCCGACTTTTAGTCACTTTATTATTTGACGACCATGTATACTTGCGTGTGCGTTTGGCTGCAACATATATTAACATAAGTCAACCAATATACTGAACATTAAGCCATCAACTGTTTCTTAACTTCTAATGTAGTAATTGATTTTGGATCGATATGGTTGCCTCCTACTAATTTTATTTGAGCACTTAGTCCCTGTGGATCTATTAGTTGCTTTCCAAAATTGTTATCTATACATTAAAGTTTTTAAGAAATCGAGTGTCCTTTAAAGTCGATAATTTATACAAATGTAAAGTATATATGAGATGCAACATATATATCATCATTAAAATATGAAACAATTGTTAGAGATATACGTCGTCTCTCATTGATAATTATGTAGGAATTCATAGTATTCTTGAGTTACTTTACTCAATTTACTTAAAGGTTCTAAATTAGATGATGAAATTTTCTTTTCATAATAATGATATGAATTCACTTTACATTTAAGGTATATAAACAGAGCTGCTAGTACATGGGTGCACTATTAAAAAAAAAAGGAAAAATACATTAAGTGGGAATTAATCCTTCTTCCTCTTGGTAAATAATTCAACCTTCAATCAAGTGCACAATTCAACCTTCTTAAAAGTTAAAACATAGGTGCCACCAATTAATTCCACACCCCTTTTTATCCCCAAAAAGGTATATATGTGTTATGGATTATTGTGGGTTAAAGAATTTTTTTAATTAAAGTGACAATTTGAAATATGAATTATTTTATTGTTCAGAGTCGCCACTTGGAATTGATTTTTCGGTGTTCCAAGTCACCTTTTATTTGAATCTCCAATCGAAGGAAGATTTGACTCTATTATTATTGGTTCGCGAAAATAAAGTCTGGGTAAGGAATTATGTTGACGGGAAGAAGGTGTAAGGCATTTTTCGAGTCCTGTGGTTCTAGCACGGTGGCTTTATTGACTACATTTGGCTTATATTATTTTTGTATAAACTGTATTTTATTGGATTTCCATATTTTGCCTATCTGCTTTTAATTATTAAAATTATTAAAGAAAGATTTAAAAAATATTAAATAATTGTAACCGCACCACGCAAGTGAATGCGTGATCGAGAAGAATTTTATTAATTTTATCATAATCGCGCTACGCAAGAGAATCCGCAGTCATGACAAGGATTATTAGTACGTTATTACTTTTTGGATAAATTACTACATTCGAAAAAATTAATTTTGAAATTTATTTAATGTCAACATCGCACTACGCAAGCGAATTCGCGATTATGGGGATTAATTAAATTAAAAATTAATTAAAAACTATTGGATATGGGATGAGATTGTTGAATTAATTTTAAAAAATAAACATTACGCTACGTAAGCGAGTCCGTAAAGTTAAAACATGCCCACTAATTTCCTAGTGTTTAAATTAATGACTAAAGAGTCTAAGTTGTAAAGTTATTTTAATATATAAAAAAAGCTAATTTTTATTGAGGTTATTTGACTAAATAAAAATATAAAAAGTTGGGCCGAGTTGTTATTTTAAAGAGTGGGCAGCCTTGTTATCAAAATAATATGGGCCTACTCTCATTGATATTGGCCAAATTAAAAGGAAATGGGCCAGCTATTTACAACAGAGCTGCTGGCCCATCTTGGTTATTTTGAGCCAAGACTTTGTCATCCATTTGATATTAAATGGCCATTGGGCCAGTTGATTAATTATGTTGGGCTGCTGAATTTGTTTTATTTTGGCCCACATTTTATTGTTTAGCTTTCGAAGTCCATTTATTAATTTTCTACTTCAAATCTACTGCCTTCTTTATTTGCTTATGTAACTAACAAATGCCAAAATGATCAAAACTAAGCTTAAAACAATCAGTAATTAGTGAAACCTGCTAACATCATGTAATGAATAAACAAAATTCTATGAACAACAATATGAATATGTAACTGAGAAGAGATGAAATAAAACGCATATTAGCTTGCTTATGGAATCTGGACACAAATGAGCAACAACCTATTGGTTAATGACCTAAATGTACTTCAAACATAATTATTTAAACATTTATCCAAACTACAGTCAAATCAATATAAACCAATGATAATAAATTCATAAAATAGTATTCAGAGACTACGATGAAATATGCACACATTATCGAGCTTGATATACAATCATAACATCTAAAAGTTTTATTCTTGCCCAACAGAATCTGATCAAAGCATACTCCACAATGAAACAAGTTCAAAAATACCTTCTCATTATCTTCATGAATCTGTAATACAAAGGTTTAAGAGTTACCTGATTTGCAACAAAATAAAATTCAGCCGTGAACGAGCAGAAAATCAGTAACAAAGACAACAGAAATAACAACGAAACATCAGTAAATCCGTGCTAAAATAGCCCAGAAATCTCATTAGAACTAGTAATTCTTCAAGAGAAGGAATTCAGAATCAAACTCTAAGACTCTTATATGTTTCTGAAAGATTTTGCACTCTAAAACTCAACCAAAAACTCACAATTTTCTGCTTACTCTTTATGTGTTCAGCTCTGTTTTTTTTAAGTTTTTGTGTGTTCAAGCAATTCTAAAGATATATGGAAGTATGATAGAATGTGTAAAATGATGTAAAAATAGCAGCCCTTAAGTAGGCAAAGAAAGCACTTTTTGGACAGCTTTTGGTTCACCAATAATCTGTCCAAAAGGACTAACTTTTGTGTGCCAAAATCAGTCATCATTTCACCAAATTCTGAAATAAAACAGGGCAATTGTATTTTTCAGCATGCTTAAATCAGTAAAAGTAAATAACTATATACTAAAGCTTTTTTAATTTCAACTTTTATCAACACAACACTCAAATACTCAAACTTAATCCAATCATGAAATTGACAAAGCAACAAAAAAACTTCAATTAGAACTAAACTAAATATCCAATGAACTAGATTAAATAAGTTTGATTTATGCAACTAATAGAAACAACGATTGAAATTAGGAAACACTGCCTAAAACATAACTTAAATGAACATTGCTAAGCTATCGAACAATAATTAATATCAACTTAAACAAACGACTAACTAAATGACGATTCAACGATACTAAGATCAATTTGGTCGATAACAAATTAATAAACAACTAGGCTAAATAGAGAGCCTAATCATCACTCATACTATCGATCAAAACAAACAAACAAAAACCAGAAACTAAAAGCAAAATTCAGAAACTAAAAAAAAAGAGTTAGGGATTGTACCAAATGAACCAAGTCGACTGTCTCAAGGGCGATGCAAACCACAACAAATCAACCGCCCAAGCACTATTTTCTCAATGGCATGTGTTAGAAAAAATAAATTCTGGCATTATCGGAGGTTAATTCCAAATCAAGCCAAAGAGAAAATGGTGGTGTGGGGTCATGTTTATGCATAGAAGAAGAGTTACAGGGGTTGTTTGGGTGGTGGAGCATGGTGTGGTCGCGGCAGTGGGGGTGGTCACGGCAGTAGGGTGGTCGGCCGGAGTTCGGTCGGATTTTGGAGGGGTTTGAAGGTTTTTGGGGCGTGGAATGGAGAAAAGGAGAATAAGCGGAGACCGGTGGTGTGATTTTTATGGGGTTTGGAAGTGATAGACAGTAGCTAAGGTTTCGGACAAGGTTAGATCTACTGATGAAATCTGAGCATTGATGAGGATTTTAGTTGTTCTACAATAGAGGAATATTTTGGAGATGAGAGGGAACGAGAGAGATGAATTGGGGAAATGAAATTGTGTTGTATTATTGAGTACCTTCTCCTATTTATACATGTAACTAACAAGACCTTTTCTAACTAACAACTAATTATGCCAGCTCACTAACTGCCTCACGTGACTAGCATATGCTATATCTCAATACGCCCCCTCAAGATAGAGGGTGCAAGACGTTGAACACTCCAAGCTTGCCAAGTAAATGCATATGTTGAGTAGTCCCCAAGCTCTTAATCAATAGATCTGCATGTTTCTCTTTAGTGTTAACATGAATTGCATTCACTATACCATCTTTAATTTTGTCCCGAATGAAATGACAATCGATCTCTATATGTTTTGTCCTCTCATGAAGGATGAGATTTTCTGCAATTTGGATCGCAGATTTACTATCACTAAGAACTGTAACTGGTTGTACTATCTGCACTCCCAACTCTCTAAACAATCCAAGCAACCATGTAACCTCAGCGACAGACATAACTATACTTCTATACTCGGCTTCGGCTGAGCTCCTTGACACGGTTTACTATTTTTTTTGTTTTCCAAGACACTAGGGAGTCACCAAATTTGATAACATAACCGGTGACTGATCTCCTAGTATTAGGACATGCAGCCCAGTCTGAGTCGCACCAGCATGTAAGATTCTCTATATATCCAGATGACATCAATATCCCTTGGCCTGGTGCAGCCTTCAAATACCTTACCAATCTTATAGCAGCCTCACAGTGAGATTTCTTGGGCCTTTGCATGAATTGACTTCGGGCCTGCACAACATAGTTTATGTCAAGCCCGGTTATTTTCACATACAGTAGCTTACCAACCAGCCTTTGATATGCAGTGATGTCCTTCAACAAATTATCACATACGACTGCATTTGCTTGATCATACTCTACTGAGGTCAATTTTATATTTGCCTCTAATGGTGTAGCAGCAGGCTTGGCTCCACTCAACCCCATTTATGAGATAAGTTCTAACACATATTTCCTTTGGTTCAGTAATATTCCAGCATTAGACCTTAACACTTCAATGCCTAAGAAGTACTTGAGCTCTCCCAAGTCCTTGACCTTGAATCTTTAGTGTAGTATACTCTTAGCCTTTTCAATCAATTTCGGACAACTTTCTATGATGGGAAGATCATCCACATAGACTAGAATGATCACTATATCCTTTTGCCTTCTTTGTGTAAACAATGAATAATCATGGTTACTCTGAGTGAAGCTTGCATCCAATAATGCTTCTGTTAACTTGATATTCCACCGTCGCAAAGCTTGTTTGAGTCCATATAAGGACTTCAACAACTTGTACACTTTCTTCTCACCTTGCTTCCTAAAACCTTCTGGTAATTCTATGTACACTTCCTCATATAAATCATTTTGTAAAAAGGCATTATATACATCCATCTAGAATAGGTTCCACCCCCTTGATGCAGCAAGTGCTATGATAGATCTTACTGTCACCATTTTTTCCACAAGTGAGAAGGTATCATGGTAGTCTAGAACTTCTCTTTGACTATACCCTTTAGCAACTAGTCTGGCCTTAAAATTTTTCAACATCTCCATTTGCTCTATACTTAATCTTGTACACCCATTTTGACCCAACAATATTCTTGCCTTCTGGTAGATCAACTATTTTCCATGTATTGTTGCTTCTAAGGCTTTCACCTCTTGCTTCATGGCTTCAATCCATCTATTGTCTTTCACAGGTTCCTTGAAGGTCTTTGGCTCCACCGACTGAGAGAATTTGGCTAAGTAACATTGGTAACTTGGGGTTGTGTTGTCATAAGTCAGATAGTTTGAGATAGGATAATTGCAATGAGAATTCTTCTTGACTGTTATATAGTCTTTCATCTAGATTGGTTCTTTAGTTTGTCCATTGGATCTTTTGTCACACCCTGATTGTTCAGTGCATATATTCTGTATTTCAACTGGTTCAGGGGTGTTTGTGTGCTCACAATCTTCCCTATCTAGCTCTAAACACCTGTTCTGAACTTCTGCTGGTGCAGGAGTATTTCTATGATCATCATGCTGCTCAACTAGCTCAGAAAAAATTCTCTGTACATCATCATGCTCAACTTGTTCATGCTCTTCATTACCTTGGGTTGCTGTATGAATTGTTTGTCTCTCTGATGAACCTGAAGGGTCTGTGCTGTTTTTGAGTTCCAATGTCCCCATATGCATCGGAGAATGCATTTGAAATATTGGCTCTCCACTGTCTTGAGGTTGAATAATCTCCTTGACAAAAGGGAATTCAAATTCTTTAAAAACAACATCTCTGCTAGTGAAGAATTGTCTTGTGTGCAAGTCTAGAAGAATGTACCCCTTTTGCGACTCTGAGTATCCCATATGAACTGCCGCTCTTTCCCTTTCAGCAAACTTATCTCCCTTGATCAGATTGGTTTCATAACATAGACAACCTAAGACCCTCAAGTGATCAATTGAAGCCCCTTTATGGTATAGCAACTCATATGGTGTGCTGCCTCTTAGAACAGTCGATGGTAGTCTGTTGATTAGGTATACTGCTATATTCACACACAGACCCCAATACCTGATGGGAATGGATCCTTGGAATTTCAAAGCCCTCAAAGTATCTAGGATGTGTCGATGTTTTCTTTCCACTATGTCATTCTGATGTGGAGTATAGGGACAGCAACTTTGGTGAACTATCCCAAAGTTGGTTAACAAACTTGTACATTGTGAGTTGAAGAACTCAGTTCCATTGTCCGGTCTTAATATCTTTATCATAACTCTAAATTAATTTTGAATCATGGACATAAATTGTTTCAGCACTACTATTACTTCAGATTTGAGTTGCAAAAGATAAATCTATGAATATCTAGAATGATCATCCACAATTATAAGAAAATACTGCTTTCTATCAAATATAGGAATTTTATAAGGCCCCCAAAAATCCATGTGTACAATATGAAATAAAGTCTCAGCTCTAGATGTACTAAGTGGAAATTTTAATCTGGTTTGCTTTGCCAACAGGCATATATGACAATTATTTTGTAATGCACTCCTAACAGTACTATGTAATTGCACTATACTCTGCATAATTGAAGATGAAGCCAGCCTCATATGTCACAGTATCTTCCAACTGCATTTGCAACTCTTATTCTACTAGCTAGCTTCTTACCACATGCATCACCTTTAAGTACATACAGTCCTCCTCTCTCTTTACCAATCCCCTTCACCTTGTCATTGTAAAGATTTTGAAACACATAGAAATCAGGGAAGAAGTTGACCGAACAAGATAGCTCTCTAGTGAGTTTCGACACTGATAATAGATTAAATCTAAAATCAGGTACATAAAGTATATTCTTCACTGTCTACTTATCAAACAAACTCGCACTACCAGTATGGGTAATATCAGCTTTTTCCCCAGTAGGTAAGTGCACTTTATCTCAGTCAGATTTGTCTATAACTTTTGTGTCCTTTAACAAATCTAGACTAGAAGTAATATGATGGGTCGCTCCTGAATCGACAATCCATTCCTTTGGTTTAAAATTAGTCATCAGACAAGTGGCTAGACAAGTAGCTATACCTGCCAAGTTAGCATGATGATCTCCAGGTTCCTTGTTGTTCAGCAAGTTCAGGATCTGATTGCATTGTGCATCAGTGAAGTAGTGTGCTTTGTTTTCAATCATTTCGGATCCATCTGCATTTCTCTGAGAAGGTGAAGGTGCATTTGCATAGTTTGCAGCTGCTAGAGGTTCTCTTCTCCAACCATCTGGCCTCCTAGTACCATAATTTTGATTCCCAGTACCAGAGTTCCTCCAGCCATCACTGTTTGGAGTACAATATCTCCTCTTTGGAGCCACTACTAAAAAATGGGGAAATCCGACCGCCAAAACCGACCGATGTTAGTCGGTAATTGACAAAAATCGACCGAAAATTGACCGATTCGTGACGGCCGATAATCGTAATGTCGATAGAGCTAACTGACCGACTTTGGTCGGTATTTTCAACCAATTTCGATCGGTCAATTAAATTCAAAAACAATAATTTTCCAAAAAAATCGACCGAAGTTGGTCGATTTTTTCCGACCAAAGTCGGTCGGTACTTTAATTATGTAATTAAAAAATGCACCATCTGAAAATCGAACCGGGGTATGTACTGTGGCAGGATACTATTCTACCACTAGACCATTAGTGCATTTTATTTTAAGACTGTTTTTTATTTTATTTATACTCTTTAATTATATTTTCGCACGAAAATAACCGACAGATGTCGGTCGGTTTTATTTAAAAATAAAATTAACGACCGAAGATGGTCGATTTTTTAAAATGATCGGCCGAATTAACCGATCGATTTCGGTCGGTTTTTTTAATATTAATTTTAATTTATTTTAAATAAAAAAATAACCAAAGTTGGTCGATTTCTTGAAAAATAAATTTTACGGGACTCAAAAATAGCTTCCCGCATTTTTGCGCCAAAGAAAACCGACCAAAGTTGGTCGATTTCGTAAAAATAAATTAAAAAATAAAATATTTTGAAAAACCGATCGACTTCGGTCGGTTTTTTGGCCGGTTTTTTGACTGACCAAAATCGGTCGGTCGACCACGGTCGATTTTTGTCGAATTTCTAGTAGTAGAGCAAAATTAGACGGATATCCAATAATTTGGTAACAGTTTTCTTTAGTATGTCCCTTCATGTAACAGTGCTCACACTGAAGAAACGGTTTCTTGCCTTTTGATCATTGTCCCCTTCCTACTTGCATAGCTATAGGATCTGTTTTGTCAGTCACGACATTAACTCTAAATGTTTGTTGGCTTTCATCTTGAACAATCATAGCATATGTTTGATCGAGTGTGGGTGCAGTAGTCTTCATAAGAATTTGCCTTCTTGCCTGATCGTAAGAGTCATTTAAACCACTGAGAAATTGCATCACCCGTTGTTGATGTAATTGTTCTACTTGGTCCTTTGATTTTGGACAGCCACTGCTCGCAAAGGGCACCAATACATCATATTCATGCCAAAGCTCCTTTAGGTTTGAAAAGTATGCCAAAACACAGGATGTACTTTGAGAGAGAGCTGCGATTTGACGGTGCAATTGAAAAATTCGCACGCGATTCACTTTGTCAAACCTTTCACGCAAGTCTTCCCAAAGAGCGTGAGCATCTGACGCATATACAATTCCACCAAGAAGTTATGGGGATACATTGTTCATAATCCATGAGAGAACAATTGCATTGCATGTTTCCCATTGTTCCAGTAGATCGTCCTTATATGCGTCCTTTTTACGTTTCCCAGTCACCAACCATAACTTCTTTTTCCCCAAGAGTGCGATCCCCATTGACCTGCTCCATAGACTATAATTTTCTGATCCTGTAAGCTTAACAGGAATCACAATAGAGCCAGGAGTGTCAGACGGACCCACATACAGAGGATGAGTATGGTCAATTGTGACTTCCGTCATTACTGGTTCGAAAAAACAGACGAGCTTCAATTAACAGGGACGAGAGAAGAGAACGAAAATCAGAGATCAATAACAAGAGATCCTAGCTTCGATTGCCCTGATACCATGATGAAATCTGAGCATTGACGAGGATTTTAACTGTTTTACAATGGAGGACTGTTCTGGAGATGAGAGGGAACGAGAGAGATGAATTGGGAAAATGAAATTGTGTTGTATTATTGAGTACCTTCTCCTATTTATACATGTAACTAATAAGACCTTTTCTAACTAACAATACAATCAGATAATTTAATCTACAACTAATTATGCCAGCTCACTAACTGCCTCACGTGACTAGCATATGCTATATCTCAATACAAACTGAACCCAAAAATATTCTTAACATAGTGTGATATTATCCGCGTTGAGCCAAGCCCGCACGATTTTTCATTAAAAAACTTATACCATTAAAAGATTCATACACCTTATATGTAAGCTCCTACATTTTTCAGTTACTAACGTGTGATTTTATTTGCACCCCAACAATAAGCAAACAGAGGTGTTGGGTTAGAGACCAAATATATAGTTCAAATGTTTGGCCTACAGAAAAGTCAATGGCCGTATGGTAAGGACGCGCTGCAGAGCTAAAAAATAATTATAAGTACCTTACAACTAAAATTTTAATTAGACGAGACATTCCAACTCGAACCCCAAATGAAAGAAAATTTGCTGAGGGTCCTCTTTTTGGGAAAGTGAATAATATATGTTAGTAAATCTGTTTGCTTAAGTTTGCTATGATTGGTAAATCAAGAGATACGAACAGCCAGACGAAGTGGGTCAGAGTTTTTCATGTTTAAACAGGGATAATTAGTTGGCCTTCCATTTATCAATCTCCTTTTCTTAAGACTTTTTTATTGTTACTTATGGCCGGATACATTTGATTTCGTAGAGCATTTCCTCTTTGTTAGTCAATCATTCGCTACTAGTTTATTTTTTCATATATTGATAGTGAAATTGAATTTTTATGCAAATTGTATTTTTATAGAACTTGTTTTATTTGATTAAATTAAACATTTATCCTTCAACTAGTAGAATTGTGCTCTTTGGTCCCTCCATTAATAAACGTTTACAAATTTATTGAAATTTTAATTATTAATACTACGATTGCTCATCTTTTATATAAGAAGATGTTATCATGACTTTTAACATGTTAAGAATTTCTCAATTTTATGGAAATTATCTAGTATAAGCCCCATAAGCACACGATTTACTAATTATAGGTAAAACATAATTAGTTTAAGATTCGAATACTACGAGAACTGAAATCATTTACAATCAGCTTAATGACCAAAATGCAATTATCCGTATCTTATTAATCATCTAATTTTATTCCAGTAGAAAATGACATGCATGCTAAATATAGAAGCCTTGGTTCCACGTAGAGTTGAAACTTGAACGGTTGACAAATGAAGTGGAAATTATTCCATCATATCTTTTTATCTTTACCTTACTGATAGAGTCATCTTCCAAACTCAGAATCTTTTACTTAACATCCTTAAATTCTTGCCCTTTAGGTAATGTACCAAGTCTTCTTTTACTTGTATTTCGAAGAGTTAGCTACAAATCAAGATCCAAGCACCCCAAATCTTTTCTGAAGTCAAACTTGAAGTCCCAAATCATATTTTTTGTCAAACAACTGTGGGGTTAGAGCCAACTTCTGAATATCTTCTATTCCATCGAATTGCTCACTAAGACTTAGGTAAATATAATGAAAAGAAATCACTTAATATTTTTTATCGCAAGTGGGATTATTTGAATTCCCGTCTCCATAATTTTCACTCATTTTATTAATCGCTTGGCTATGCTCTTGAGTAGGGTGACAGACGGACGGGTCGGATCGGATATGGATGGGTCGAAAATGAGTAATGCAGAAAACGGATAAATTATTCGACCCGATCCATATTTAATACGGATAGAAAATGAGTTAACCGACGGATAATATGAATATCCATATTATCCATAGCTTCTTGAGTTTGATCACTTTTTGGGAGAATTTCTAATCTCCCAAACTTGAGGAACTTTCAATTTGAGTCTTTACAAATATAAAAGTTAAACTCACTAGTTATCCATTGGTTATCTGTTTTCTAAATGGATAATATGGTTCTTATCTATATTTGATCCGTTTTTAAAAAGTTTATTATTTAATCTATTTTTAGTGGATAATATGGATGAATAACTATTTTTTTAATCCATTTTGCCATCACTACTCTTGAGTTGAGTGTAAAGTACCAACTCACTGTATCCATGCATGCATGCACCCGTTCCCTTCATTTCCTATATAAATATGCGTGTATCACTCCTCATGTAACCCTCGTAGCATAACCTCAAACAACTAGGAAAACCTATAGAGTTCTCTTCAAAAAAGAAATTACCACGTACTCAGCTCT
The DNA here is from genome assembly GCF_000715075.1 of Nicotiana tabacum. Lineage (NCBI taxonomy): Eukaryota > Viridiplantae > Streptophyta > Magnoliopsida > Solanales > Solanaceae > Nicotiana > Nicotiana tabacum. The sequence continues at coordinate 72,507,351 of NC_134103.1, forward strand.
ATTTGTTTATCCTTATGGCTAGAACACTTCAATATTTTGCCATATTTTTCCTTCTCCATCTTTTTATTTGCTCCATTAATTTGCTTCATATAACAGAAGCAAGGCCAGTAATGGTGAAAAATTCAGGAAATCCTTTCGGAGTAGTGAAGAACTCGGGCCCTAGCCCTGGTATTGGCCATAAATCTGAAAATTCTGGGATATCTGTTCAAGATGTTCATGTCGTACATTCTGGCCCTAGTCCTGGTGAGGGACACAAGTAAATTACATTAAAGTTAGCGAACGTCGTTTGAAGGAATTTGGTATTGGTTCTTCTTCAATGTTGTATTAAAAAAAAAATGTTGCTACTATTGTCAATAAGAATTAGCAGTTCTTAATAACATACTTTCTTATAGTTCCTCATTTGTTTGTCTTAGAGGTTTTGGAGATAGACAGATTAGGAACTGTGTATACTCAAAGACTATATGGCATGTAAAATTACTAGAGTATCTGATATAAAAGTTACTAATAGTTAAATCCTTACTAACTATAGTTAGTGGAGGGAGTGAAAGTGCACTACTTTCTAATTTAAAAGTTAAATGTGCTCGGTCAAATATCACGAGAAAAATAGAATTCATTTTATTAATAGTTGAAGGACCAAAATCTCAATTTTCCTTTGCTTCTCAAGATAGAAAAGCTGGCAGCCTAGCAAAGTGCCAAAGTGAGTCGTATTTAACGGCCATTTCAAATTAACACGCAGGGGAAATGAAAATTAGCATTTCTAGATGCTATTTCATTATATAGAAAACATTAAACTTTCCAGTTATAGTATTGTTTATTGGCATTTCTAGTTGCTATTTCATATAGAAAATCATTAAATTTTCTAGTTATAGAATAGTTTGATATATAATAGCTTAATCAAAACAAAAGAATGAAATGTGTCAAATGAAATTCTTTTACTCAATTTGGAGTAAGATGATAGAATCGCATTACTGGTAAGGGGAAAACGAAGCCTTATACCAACATTTTAAGTACCAATAAAAGTAACTTCAATTTCATTTTTGCAGGATTTGGGGAGAGAAAGTGACGTTTGAAGCACTTTGAGGAGTATTGCTATAGTTGCATTAGAAGAAGTGACTATTCTTTCTCTTGAGTCGCAGGAAACACAAGATTGGTTCTCTCTTCCCTCATATATGTGGAGTACTAGTTTTTAGACACGTGCGTTGCACGTATATCCTATACTAATTAGTACAAACATTTTAAAATGACATATATAATTTTATCCTATATATGCTAATTAGTACAAACATTTTAAAATGACATATATAATTTTAGAATAGGCGTACAATGAGTTACATGAAATTTGAAGGAGGAAAATATAAGCCCAAACTAATGAATGATGAGCCTATCATATTTCAAAAAACACGTCGTTTATACATGAATATGAGCAATGACTATGACTGCAAGTGCTTCATGTCTTAATACATGTACCTCGTGTTCAAGAAATTATAGCCTCTCTCTTTTACAAACACATACATATCAAGAGGCTGTTGCCTAATGAAAGTTAGTATTTTGTAGAAGCTATATAGAAATTCGATCAAGATATGTCTTCTTTAGGAATGATGTACACCTGCATAGAAGTAGTAGTTAATTATGATAAAAATACACAAGCAACTATTAAAATCAGTAAATTTGATTTGTGTACATAAATTATAATTGCATGTACACATACCCTTTATCTGATACAAAGTTATGAACTCTTTTATCAGTGAATTTGATAGAAGAATATTAGTTGAATTGTGTAAATATATCTTATCACAAAATATAAACACGGCAATCGCATGTTAGATGTTGGTAGTTTGATGTTTTGTGGTACTTCATGAAAAATTAACACTATTATAAACTAGAGAATGATTGACGCAAACTAATTTTGTGACAAGAAATTGAATATGAATATCTTAAGCTTTAAATAAAAAAATTCATATAATAAAAGTGGTAAAATTTACAAATAAAATATTTAACAATATTTATAAAACCAAATTGTAAATCATGCTTATTATCTTTGACTCATCCATAATTTTTCCTAATATTCCTACAATTAGTTCCAAAAGCTTGAGCTACTTTAGTTTACTTTGCTTTAAAATTCATTAAATTGGCTCAATTGTGTTTTTAAAAAAATGATAAATAAATTAAGACAAACATAGGAAGAACAAGCATACTTGAACAAAAAAGGTACATGTTTACCCGAAAAATCGGATAACGTTAAATTTATGTATGGTTCTAAGGGTACGTAATATCCTTTGATACAAAAATAACAATACAAGTATTCTGACTGTGAGGATAGAAAATGATAAACAAAGAAATTGAATAAGATCAAATAAAACAACCACAAAGAGATGTTTTTTTGTATGAGAGAAGATTTGTCTATTGCAATCTTATTTTCCCCATAGCTTACAAGGACCCTCCCTTTTATAATAGAGGGTCATTGCTTTATCTATAATAAAATAATAAAATAATGCATGTAGTGGAGGACCCATGATGATTTGTCTCTTCCTTGATTTCTATCAAGATTCTCCCCCATAGTGTGATTGCAACGGCTCTTGTCCGCGAGCTCGATTCTGGCTCGAGCTCGGTATTGGATCGAGCCCCCGGTCTTGGTTCGAGCTCGATTCTGCCTTGGAGGATCGATATTCGGGGTGAGCGTTGGTCGATCTAGGCATCTTCGATAATCTGCGCCTTGCCTCGTAGTTCAATTTGGATACGAGCTCGATAATGATACCGGGCTTGTCATTGGTCGGTCTTATAGCTCGAAACTCGATGCCCTTACTTCGGACCTCGACCGAGCTTGTCATATAGTTACCCTTTGATCGAAACATCATTGTCTCGACCAGTCCGTATAACTGAGTCAACCGATTTTGACCGTACACAGATAGTTCCATCGTTTCTCGGAAAAGGATGTGGCGAGAAATAATATGATTTCTCAACAGCTCGATCAGATATATGGTGACGTTTACATCGGTCTCGACCATGACGTATACGATAACTGTCCCATCGGCTCGGTTTTATCGAGGCATTTAATGTGTGTCAGAAGGTGGTCGGCCACCGCAATATTGAACCGTCATTGCTCCAATCTATAAATAGCCTTTCCTTCCACCATTCATCACTTTTGTGTCTTCAATCCTCCAAATTCTCTTTATTTTTCCTCTCTATTTCGTTACTTTAGAGCCATCCACACTAGAGTTTTTGGTACCGTCAAATTTTCACTTTCTTTTGTATTCCTTCTTCTCGTATCTATGGCGAAAACTTCAAAAACTGTACCTCAGAAGGAGAAAGCTTCTTCTTCACGGCCGTCCGGCGATAAGACGCCGGTGGAGCCGTCCATTCACGATTATGTTCCCGGCCCGTGCACTCTAAAGATCGATTTTAAGGTAGAGAATCCTTCATCCGTTCCAGGTCGATGTGAGCATGTGTCGACGTATATGTGCTCTATAATGGAGGGTCACCTCGAGGCCGTCAGAAAAGACTGTAACTGGGGTCCCGAGGTCGTGTTGCAAATTCCATCCCCCGATGAGAGTGTCATCACACATTTGGAGGGGTTTTTAAGTATTTACACTTATCCCTTCACGTTGGGACCTGTCGACCCGGTGATTATTGAATTCTGCAAAAGGTACCAGGTCACCCTCGGTCAAATTCATCCCTTTTTTTGGCATATGGAGATCTCACTTTGCTTCTTTTCTATCAAAGTTGGGGGCTGGATTTTTCTTTGAATCACCTCATACGATTGTATCGGCCTCAGATCTTTCGAGGACTAATCAGACTTCATCATCGGGCATCGAAGGCTTTGATGTCGAGCATTGATAAAGACAAGGATCGGGGTTGGATGGGTCGTTACATTCGAGTGAGGACCCGTGACCTTATTCCGGAAGAGAAGATGCCGTTTCCCGAAGAATGGAATTTCGACCGTAAGTGATTCTTGTTTGTTTTTTGTGTCTTTTCCCAATTTATTTTTATGTCTTTCCCTGATATTCAGCTGCCCCTTGGATGCCACAAGCGGTACCTGACCTCGAGGATTGGGTTCAGAAGTTAGCCTCGACTTCATCTTACGCCGAACGCGCTTGGCGTGATTTGGCTAAAGGTAGATGGGAGGCCAAGAACCATGGTAAGGTTTTGCTTCTTGTTTCTTTCGAAGTATTCTTTGTGTTCTATTTGTTACCGATTTTCTCTCATGTAAGCGTAACCAAGGATGCCGCTTTGAGGCCTTCGAGTGGTGAAGAAGGGACCAAGTCCCCGGTCCCGCAATCGGGGAAAGATAAGAAGCGAAAAGCTTCCTCTCGGTCAGAGGACCCCAAGCCCAAAACTCGGAGGGTGAGGAAAAAAGAAATTGCCCTTTCGATTGACTCGGTCCAACGATTGAGAGAAGAAGAAGAAGAAGAAGAAGAAGAGGAAGAAGAAGATAACGCCTCGGCTTTGGTGATCCGATCTGCGAAAGCTATCGAGGTTGCTAGAGCTCCTGAGCCAATGGCGGTTGTGCCAGTCGGGGTCAGTCCTGAAGTCCCGAGTCTTGATCGGAGCACCCCGAATGATTTTCTCGGGGCTATGACGATGGGTCACTCACCTTCTCTTCCAACTTTTTCTGAGGAGGCGTTAAAGGAAGCTCGAGAATTGAAGACCCCCAATATGGGCGGAGGCTCTAGTGTAAGAGACCCTTTTAGGGATTGCTTTACCGGAGTCGATGATGCTTCCGATATCGGTGACGCTTCTCTTCTACTAGAGGAGGCCCAACGTTTCATTACTCGGGTAATCGATTCTTCTACACTTGGTTCCTTTGTTCTTTTCCATACTTGACTTGTATTTTTTCCTTACTATGCAGGCCATTAATAGGTTTCGAGTCGATCTTAGCAATTGTGACCGTCGAGCTTCGGAAGGTCTCGGGGTGAGAGAGATGCCCTGTGGCTTCTTTGCAGCCAAAAGGACGAGGCTATAAAGGACCTCCAAGCGGATTTGGCTAAGGTTCGTGAAGAAGGGGCTGAACTTGATAAGCAGGTGAGCCTCATTTTGTTAAAGTATGGGTCTGACTCGACTGTGGAAGTTAACCCTTCGTTGTCTCAGCTACAGCAAAAGGTTGAAAAGATCGGGCTGCTTCGAGAAGAAGTTGATCTAATCAAAGCTGAATGCAATCGGTGGAAGGAGACTCTCGACCGCCTGGCTGCGGAAAAAGAAACCATTTTGACCAAACTATTATCGGCCGATGTTCAACTTCGAAGTGTCAAGCAAAAAGGGTTGGCTCAAGCTAAGAAGATCGAGGAACTTGAAATACGGCTTGCTGAGGCTAAGGCGGAGGTTAAATCGTCGAAAGTCTTGGCGGATAAGTCTATTGCTGTATATCGGGTTGATACCGAGGCTGCTCAAATGGAGGCCCGGGAGGCGGTGGATACTGCCGATGCTCGAGCTCATTGAGTTGCCGAGCTTGCTAAGTGTAGGTCTCGGAAGGAGACCCTCGAGGAGATACATGCTCGAGGTTTTGACCTTACCGAAGAGATAAAAAGGGTTAAAGAGCTCGAAGTTGAAGCTGAAGCCTTGGCTTCCGATGATGATGATGATGGCGGCAGCAAGAGTAGATCTGAGGATGGGGAAGAGCTCGACAGTGGAGCGAATGCCCCAGAGGGTGACCAGGAAGCTTTTTAATTTTTTACGTTTGTAATCAATCACGTAGGCAATCTTGTATATATAACAAGGTCGATTTGTTTTTGTGAAGACTTTAATCAAATGTTGACTTTGTGGTCTCTATGATCGATCGATTGTTTTTTCAGACTTGAAGTGATGTAGCCTTTAGGCTTGCTAGTTGAGCCAATGATTCAATCTTTGAAGAAATATAGCCCGTAGGTGTAATGGTTGAGTGAGTGTTTTCTCAAACCCAAAGTAAAAGTAGCTTATAGGCTGATTAGCCGTTGAATGAATGTTTCGAACTTGAAGCGATGTAGCCCGTAGGCGCAATGGTCGAGCGGGTGCTTGCTCGAACTCGGAATAAAAGTAGCCCGTAGGCCTAATAGTCGAGTAAATGTTTCGAACTCGAAATAATGTAGCCCGTAGGCGTAATGGTCGAGTGAGTGCTTGCTCGAACTAGAAATTAAAGTAACCCGTAGGCTTAATAGTCGAGTGAATGTTTCGAACTCAAAATAACGTGGCCCGTAGGCGTAATGGTCGAGTGAGTGATTGCTCGAACTCGAAATAAAAGAAGCCCGTGGGCTTAATAGTCGAGTGAATGTTTCGAACTCAAAATAATGTGGCCCGTAGGCGTAATGGTCGAGTGAGTGCTCGCTCGAACTCGAAATGAAAGTAGCCCGTATGCCTAATAGTCGAGTGAATGTTTCGAACTGGAAATAATGTAGCCCGTAGGCCTAATAGTCGAGTGAATGTTTCAAACTCGAAATAATGTGACCCATAGGCGTAATGGTCGAGTGAGTGTTTCGAACTCGAGATAAAGTAGCCCATAGGCCTAATAGTCGAGTGAATGTTTCGAACTCAAAATAATGTGGCCCGTAGGCATAATGGTCGAGTGAGTGCTCGCTCGAACTCGAAATGAAAGTAGCCCGTAGGCCTAATAGTCGAGTGAATGTTTCGAACTCGAAATAATGTGGCCCGTAGGCTTAATGGTTGAGTTTTTCTTAACTCTGATTGTACAATAAATCTCAAGTCATTATACATGTGTTCATGTTTTGCGCCTGGGTTCGGGCCAGTCTACATGAGCATGGTTCGTTTTGACCATTTGGCTCTTTACAATTTTTCCTATTGGAACCCTGTTGTTGTGAAATAACTTTCTTGCATCTGAATTTGATATATTTGAGGGCCTAATGGCCCCCCAGTATTCGAGGTCGATTGAAAGAAGGCCTCGGATATTGTTGAAAGTGCAGCACGATCAATGGTTGCCTCATTAAAAACCTTGCCAAAAAAACCCATTTGGGATAAAACCGGTCTTAGGGAAAAAGAGCGCAACACATGCTTCCAAGCGAAAGATCCATCTTAGCTTTTGTTTAGACTTCTGTAGGGGTCAGTTAAATGAATATGGAAGGGTCGTACCTTAGCAGTAGTACCGTTTTAGATGTGATACATTCTAACTGCTTGATAGCTGTTTGCCGTTTATAATGCCGAGCATGTACGATCCCTTTCCGACGTTCTCGAGCACCTGATATAGTCCTTCCCAATTTGGTCCTAGTTTTTCTTCATTCGGATTCCGGGTATTGACGGTGACTTTTCTTAACACTAAGTCCCCGGGCTTGAAATGGCGGAGTATCGATTATAATATCTTTCGATTCATTGCTTTTGGGCAGCCAATTGGACGAGAGCAGCTTCTCGTCCTTTGTCTGATAATTCAAGGCTGGTATTCATAGCCTCGTTATTTGATTCTTCCGTCGTGAATCGAAATCTGGGACTAGGTTCACCGACTTTGACTGGTATCAATGCTTCGGAACCATATACTAAGGAGAATGGGGTCGCCCCCGTACTGGATTTTGACGTTGTCCGGTATGCCCAAAGGATTTCGGGCAGGATTTCTCTCCATTTTTCTTTAGCATCGTTCAACCTCTTTTTCAGGTTTTGAAGAATAGTTTTGTTCGTTGATTCGGCATGTCTGTTCCCACTGGGGTGGTATGGTGTTGATAGTATCCTTCTTATTTTGTGATCTTCGAAGAACTTTGTTACTTTGCTACCAACAAATTGCTTCCCATTGTCACATACTATTTCGGCAGATATCCCGAACCGGCATATGATATGATCCCAAATAAAGTCTATAACTTCTTTCTCTTTTATTTTCTCGAATGCCTGTGCTTCAACCTATTTAGAAAAATAGTCAGTCATAAATAAAATAAATTTGGATTTACCTGGGGTCGATGGCAGAGGGCCGACGATGTCCATTCCCCATTTCATGAACGGCCATAGGGATAGGACTGAGTGAAGTTGCTCTCCGGGTCGATGGATCATTGGCGCGAACCTTTGACATTTGTCACATTTACGAACAAATTCTTTCGCATCTTTGCCCATATCGATCCAATAATACCCTGCTCTGATTACTTTTCGAACTAATGTGTCAGCACCGGAGTGATTCCCACAAGTGCCCTCGTGTACTTCCCGTAGGATGTAATTGGTATCTCCCGGTCCCAAGCATACTGCCAACGGTCCATCGAATGTCCTTCGATATAGTGTTCCGTCCGTAGCCAACATAAATCGAGCAGCTTTAGTCCGTAGGGTCCTGGAATCTTTATGGTCTGATGGGAGCTTTCCGTTCTTTAAGTATTAATATACTTGTTTCTTCAATCCCAGGTTAATCTAGTAGAATTTATCTCGGCGTGCCCATCTTCGATTATCGATCTCGAAAGTTGAACGACAGTCCCCGAGCTCAAATCATCTACCTCGACCGACGATCCCAAATTCACAAGCACATCGGCCTCATTATTTTGCTCTCGTGGAACATGCCGTAGAGTCCATTGTTTGAAATGGTGCAAAGTGACAAGCAGTTTGTCTAAATACCTTTGCATTCTACCTTCTCGGACTTCGAAGGTTTTATTTACTTGACTCACCACCAGCAAAGAGTAACAATTAGCCTCAATGCTTTCTGCTCCCAAGTTTCTAGCTAGCTCGAGACCTGCAATCATGGCTTCATACTCAACCTCGTTGTTAGTTAACCTGATAGTATTAATAGCTTGCCTAATAATGTTACCCTGGGTGGTTTCAAAACTATGCCTAGCCTGGACCCCTTCACGTTCGAATCCCCATCCGTAAAAAGGATCCATACCCCCGACGATGTACCCGATTTCAACAGGAGTTCTTTTTCAACTTCGGGTACGAGGGTTGGCGTGAAGTCGGCCACGAAGTCTGCTAAAATTTGAGACTTGATGGCCGTACGGGGTTGATATTCGATATCGTACCCACTGAGTTCGACGGCCCATTTGGCCAATCGGCCTGATAGTTCGGGCCTATGCAAAATATTACGAAGTATGTAGGTGGTTAATACGCCTATGGGGTGACATTGAAAGTACGGTCTCAACTTTCTAGAGGCGCTTATCAGCGCAAGTGCCAATTTTTCTAAGTGCGGATACCTAGTTTCCGCTTCTCCTAAGGTCCGACTTATATAATAAATGGGAAATTGCGTACCTTGCTCTTCTCGAACTAGGACACTGCTTACGGCGACTTCCGATACCGCCAAGTACAAGTAAAGTTTTTCGTCTATTTTTGGAGTGTGAAGTAGTGGTGGGCTTGATAGATATTGTTTCAATCCCTGTAACGCTCATTGGCATTCCGGAGTCCAAGCGAAGTCATTCTTCTTTTTGAGTAGAGAGAAAAATTTGTGACTTCGATGTGATGATCTCGAAATGAATCGGCATAAGGCTGCAATCCTTCCTGTTAACCTTTGTACAGCTTTCACGCTGTCCACGATGATGATATCTTCAATGGCCTTGATTTTGTCGGGGTTAATCTCGATTCCCCGATTTGATACCATGAAGCCGAGGAACTTGCCCTAACCGACCCCGAAAGCACATTTTTCGGGGTTGAGCTTCATGTTGTATTTTCTCAAAATCTCGAACGTTTCCTACAAATGGGCCAAATGGTCCTCTGCACGCAGGGACTTAACTAGCATGTCATCAATATAGACTTCCATTGATTTACCTATTTGTTCTTCGAACATTTTATTTACTAGGCGTTAATAAGTAGCCCCTGCATTTTTTAGCCCGAAGGGCATAGGCATTACATTATAACAATATGTTCCATATTTGGTCACAAATGAAGTCTTTTCCTGGTCCTCCGGGTTCATCTGAATTTGATTATACCCGGAATAGGCATCGATAAAGGTGAGGATCTCGTGGCCGGCCGTGGCATCGATCATGCGATCGATGTTGGGCAGCGGAAAGGAATCTTTGGGGCATGCTTTGTTCAAGTCCTTATAGTCCACACACATTCTAAGTTTGTTCCCTTTTTTAGGCACTACAACCACATTGGCTAACTATTCGGGGTATTTCACCTCCCGAATGGACCCTATTTTGAGAAGTTTGGTTACCTCATCCTTTATGAATGCGTGCTTTACCTCCGATTGGGGTCTTCTTTTTTGCTTCACCGGTCTAAACCTAGGGTCCAAGCTTAGCCGATGCGCCGTTATATCCGGTGGAATCCTTATTATATCTAAATGGAACCAGGCAAAACAGTCGATGTTATCGATAAGAAATTGAATAAGTTTCTTCCTGAGTTCGGGGCTCAAACCCGTTCCCAGGTATACCTTTCATTCGGGCCAGTGTTCGATTAGTATGATTTGCTCCAGTTCCTCAATTGTTGATTTGGTGGCGTCGGAATCATCGGGGGTCACGAAGGATCGAGGGATCCATTGATCATCATCTTCTTCGATGTTCTGTCTATCTGGCTGGGTCGAAGCCGATGTCTATGATTGCTATTTGGTGTTCTGTTCTCCTTCTGAACCCGATCCTTTTATCGGCAAAGACGAAGATATTGATTTTGCTTCCTCGACGGCGAACATTTTCTTTGCGGCCGGTTGTTCCCCGTACACTATTTTGATACCTCTCGATGTTGGGAATTTGAGGATCTGGTGTAGGGTCGAAGGTACAGCTCTCATGTTGTGGATCCATGGCCTTCCGAAAAGGGCGTTATATCTCATATCGCCTTCCATCACGTGAAACTTTGTTTCCTGGATGGTTCCGGCCACGTTTATCGGTAGGATTATCTCGCCTTTGGTGGTTTCACATGCCATATAGAATCCGTTTAGAACCAGAGTTGCGGGTACGACTTGGTTCTACAGGCCGAGCTGTTCTATGACCCTCGATCTGATGATATTGGCCAAGCTACCTAGATCAATTAACACATGCTTAATTTTAGTTTTATTCATGAGTACGGATATTACCAGTGCATCGTTATGGGGTTGGATGACTCCCTCTGCATCTTCATCATTGAAAGACAAAGTCCCTATGGGTGTGTAATCTTGAGTCCGAGGTCATTTTTCCCTCACAATCTATGTTTTAGTGCGTTTAAGCACCGGTCCCTGAGGGGTATCGACTCCGCCGATGATCATGTGAATGACATGTTGCGGTTCTTCTAGCTCGTTTTGCTTGCCAAAATCCTTGTTCTTAAAATGATTCTTCGCCCTATCACTCAGAAATTTCCGAAGGTGCCCTTTGTTAAATAAGCGGGCCACTTCCTCTTTTAATTGCCTGCAATCTTCCGTTCTGTGGCCATGGGTGCCATGATATTCGCACATTTGATTGGGATTCCTTTGGGCAGGATCGGTCTGCATGGGTCGAGGCTATCTGGTGTCTTTGATGCGTCCGATAGCCGACACGATGGCCGATGCATCAATGTTGAAGTTATACTCTGATAATCGAGGAGCTTCTATAGGATCGACATATTTATCAAAGTCGCTTTTGCTCATAAGTCCCCGAGAATTTTGCCCTCGATCAGTCCGATTGTTCCGAACTGTATTACGTGTTGAACCATTGTTCATCCGATCTGTGACGTACGGTTGATATTGGTCTCTGTTCGACCTTTGTTCTCTGCTGATCTCCCTCTGGTTTTTAGTGGTTATCTGGTTCTGATGCACGGGTCCATACGGAGCTCCCAATTGATCGTCCTCGACCCTGATTTTCGATTGATACCGGTTGTGTACATCTGCCCAAGTTATTGCTAGATACTCGATCAAATTTTGTTTCAGCCGACGTGATACTGTCGAACATAGCTCGTTCAACCCTTGGGTGAAAGCTTGTACGGCCCAATCGTCTGTGACCGATGGCAAATCCATACGTTCCATTTGAAATCGGGATACGAATTCCCTCAGCATTTCGTTACCCCTTTGTTTTATTTTGAAGAGGTCTGATTTCCTTGTTGCAACCTTTATGGCACCAGCATGTGCTTTTACGAACGAATTTGCTAACATGGCAAAAGAATCGATGGAATTTAGTGGTAAGTTGTGATACCAGATCATTGCTCCCTTCGCGAGGGTCTCCCCGAACTTTTTCAACAACACGGATTCGATTTCATTGTCCTCTAAATCGTTGCCTTTGATAGCATATGTGTAGGAGGTGACATGTTCGTTAGGATCGGTCGTACCGTTATATTTGGGAATTTCGGGCATACGAAATATTTTGGGGATTGGTTTTGGGGCCGCGCTCGAGGGAAAAAGCTTTTGTATGAATTTTTTCGAATCCAGCCCTTTTATCATTGGCGGAGCCCCGGGGATTTGATCGACCCTGGAATTATATGTTTCTACTTTCTTGTCGTTGGCTTCTACTCGTTTTGTAAGTTCCTCGAGCAATTTAGCAATTTCAGGAGTGGTCCCCGATTCTTGCTCATTTGATTTTACTATGGCGGGCTCCGTTATGGGGGTGACTTCTCGAAGAAGTGGATTGGAGTCCGGCCTGCTTTGCATATGAGTTTGGCTCTACAACTGAGCTATCGCTACTTGTTGGGCTTGTAGCATTTCGAAGATTATACGCAAGTTGATCCCGATTTTCTCCGTGTTGTGGGTGTCTCGGGCTATGGGTCGAGCACCGCCCTGAATGCTTCTTTCCGGTTCGGAACGCTGATTCGCCTCCAGAGCTATTTGTGAATTGATATCTAATGGTACTTCAGCTCGAATTTCGGGTTCTTCGACTCGAGCCTCGTTGCCATCGTCAGGTAGCCTTCCGACCCTGGGTGCCAAGTTGTTGGTTTCATCTTGAAGGTCGGCTTCGAGGTCGATAGGTAAAGCCATTGCTGACTTGAAGTTGTAAGCTGGAGTGTACTGTAGATTTATATCAAACAATCACTGTTACCCTTAGCCCCACGGTGGGCGCCAAACTGTTTACCCGAAAAATTAGATAACGTTAAATTTATATATGGTTCTAAGGATACGTAATATCCTTTGATACAAAAATAACAATACAACTATTTTGACTGTGAGGATAGAAAATGATGAACAGAGAAATTGAATAAGATCAAATAAAACAAGCACAAAGAGATGTCTTTTTTGTATGAGAGAAGATCTGTCTATTGCAATCTTATTTTTCCCATAGCTTACAAGGACCCTCCCTTTTATAATAGAGGGTCATTGCTTTATCTATAACAAAATAATAAAATAATGCATGTAGTGGAGGACCCATGATGATTTGTCTCTTCCTTGATTTCTGCCAAGATTCTCCCCCATAGTGTGGTTGCAATGACTCTTGTCCGCGAGCTCGATTCTGGCTCGAGCTCGGTATTGGATTGAGCCCCCGGTCTTGGTTCGAGCTCGATTCTGCCTTGGAGGATCGATATTCGGGGTGAGCGTTGGTCGGTCTAGGCATCTTCGATAATCTGCGCCTTGCCTCGTAGTTCAATTTGGATACGAGTTCGATAATGATACCGGGCTTGTCATTGGTCGGTCTTATAGCTCGAAACTCGATGCCCTTACTTCGGACCTCGACCGAGCTTGTCATGCAGATATCCTTTGAATAGTCATGTAGATATTAACAGTAACCAATCAATTTGTGTAGTCAACCCAATGTTCTGCTTTCTTGAAATGCCATAATTAAAAACGTACACCGCAACTTCTTGGGTAATAACTTCTAAATATAACGTGATTGGTGGAATAAATATTCATTTTCTCAAGCCTGTATCATACAATATTCTTTTATTTTTCTATTCAGAGATTTTTCTTTCCTTCCTACTTCTCGGCAACAATTCTACAGTTTGTCACTCAAAATTATGAGAACATCATTATAGAAAGGAAAAGAAAAGAAATAGAAATAGCAATGCATTAAAATTACTACCTCTATTTCTTTTTTTAAATTGAGTGATATTGTTCATTGTTCATTATACATGAAATATTCAGACGCTGCACTGTTAGAAATCTTTCCTTGTCAACATGGAAGTTTCATGTTCATCAGTATGGGAATTAACATTGTGATAACTTAGAATAATAAAATTAAAAATCACCAATTATCTAAGCTAATTAAAGGAAAGAATAGATCAGAAGCTTACTTGTAGTTGAAAAAGTATCGTTTCTGCTCTAAAGCATGAACCACAGATGTTTCATATGTGCAGAAGTTTACCACCATAGACACTTTATTGTGAATCTTTATAGAATGTAATGAAGAATGTCAAAAGGCTGCAATGCAAAAATATTATAAGCATTAAAGATGAAAGAAATTGAAGAAACAATCAAAGCTGAATAATTAAGAAAATTAAACTTAAAAAACTGACAAGCTATAATAATTACGGGTGAAAACCTAACATTCAAAACCTCTATGGTTAAGTCTCTTAAAAATTCAAGAAAAAAAAATAAAAGAGGAGAAACGTTTTCCATGATAATCATAGGAAACGTTTATGGAAAGTAAATGAAAGAGACATAGAATACCCTCAACTCTCATTGGATTCATTGAATTGAGTGTGTTAAGTAGTAAATTACCATTCCTTCCCTTCTAATTCACCCGCTTCACTTTTAATGTAATAAATAAAAATTATTTAATGGAAATGCTTTTTTCTTGGGGACAAAATGGTCCCTTAGATTTAAAAGGATAGTATTGCAAATCAATTTTGAAGGTATGATCATCCTATATATATATATAGAGAGAGTTATATATATATATAGTTATATACTAGTTTCTGGATACGCGCGTTATGCGTGTATCCAATACAAGTGAGTACAAACTTTTTAAAATTACAAATATTATTAAAAGATATACTTTAATTTAAAAAAATTAAACAAGGTATTTCAAGTCTTAAAAAATAATTATTAATATTATTTAGCTAACCCAGTAAACATAAAACTGTACTCCAAAAAAAATTCTTAGATGCCTTAATGAGTTAACCACATGCTACCTTATAAATTTCAGTTTAAAAAAAAGGCGCGAATACCACCTTCTTAATTAGTTGACTTGCAATTTTCTAGCCAAATGAAATATCACGAAAATACGTGAATATTAACGCTAGCCTACTAAGAAATCATCTCCTTACTAAGATAATAATAAAAGGCAAAAAATAAAAATAGGTTCAAATATCATAGTAAGAGTTTACCATTTGGATCTTTTGCTGGAAATATCTATACTATTGATGAGTTAAAAATAAAGTAAAAGCAAACAATTAAATATAGTTCTCCTAAAGAAGATTAAAAATTTTAATTAATCTACAAAATATATCTAAGAAAATAAAGAGTTGGACGTACTTCCAGTTCCATTACCATGCAAAAGACCTTATTAGAACTTCAGGAAAATTGAAGTACCACATAGATACAAAAATGAAACATACCACATAAAAATTTCAAGGTAAAACGTGCTAAAGAACATAAAATTTAACAACAAAATTAAAACTTGGAGAAACATGCATCAAGAGCATAAAGTACCAAATAACCTCACAAAATTTAAGAAAATCTAAAAAAATCTAGTCAAATTAATAGCATATTTCAAGGCTAAACAAATAAATAACATAAAATTTAACCAAAATTTGGAAGAAAACAAATCAACACAAAGGGGCATGACTTAACTTTGGTCCACAGAGCTCGCCAAATTTTTGTTGTGTTTTCCCATGTAATTCAGTTTTGAAAATTAATAGAAACAACCTCATTTATACTTGAAAACTTCTAAAAGACAATTAAAAAACACTTAGAATTCGTTAGATAATTTATTTTGTCTTATTTTTCTTGATCTTTAATAAAATGCAAGCTATATATGCATAAACATGTGTAAACTTTCTTTGAGAAAGGAGAAAGGAACAAATCAAAGATGATTGAAATCTAAGGTATAGATAAGTGATCTTTAATTTCTAAAACTAATATCTGAAATGATGGAAATAAAAATTGTAAAATATTTTTGTCCCTTGGTAGCTATTTTTAAACAAAAAGAAAGATTAGAAGAATGGTAGAGATGTCCAGTGGCACAACCCACAACCAAAAAAGCAAAATCGTACAATCGGAGACATATACAAATCCAGCTGCAGTGTACGTACCTCAATCCACCATCTTAGTCCTTCGTCAGTCTCTTCATTTGCTCACAACTCAAATTGCTTGAGCATTCCCAAAGATTATATTGATTTGAAGAGCATAAACCCATAATAATTGTAGGGAATTGAAGAGACCATGCATCATTATCCAATAAATATTATTTATTATATTGAATTATTCATTTTCTTGATTGCTAGCTTAACGTTATGAGAGAAAAGAAGAAATTTGTTGTTAGTGCACTGGATTTTGACGGAATAATGGAGTAGAAATTAACTTTGTATAAACTCAATATCTTAGATATATGTATCTACAAAAGTTTAATAATTCCATGACTAACCTTGTAACTTACGTATGTTGTGTACTAAATTGAAGGGACTATTTAGTTTAATAAGGATATAAACGTCTATTAGTTTTTAATAGGTAATTCAAGTTTTTACTTTGGATCTTCCCACTTTTAGTATAAATGATTTTAGTATAATATGATGTATATATCTTTTGCTTAGTTGATTGTTATTTATTTTCTTTCAATCTATTACTAGAGTCCATTACTCAAATACTCATTCAATTATTTAAAATTAACTAAGAAAAATTATATTTTCTTTGTTTATAATAGAAATATCACTTGATTATGCTAAAAAAGTCACGCAACCAGATTTTAGATTTATCAAAATTCCGATGGTCAAATAACTATATTACATTTTAAATTATCAACTTTTATCTTTTCTACTACACAGATTGAGTTCCGGTGGGCGGTAACCAACAAATACCTATTAGGTTTTACCCGATGTACAATACGTTTATTCCCTCTAGATTGAGTTATCTTATCGGGTAATCAAATCGATAAAAATTAATAACCAACTAATCCATACCCGATAATAGATATTTTACCGATTTAATGTTATTGATTTAACATATTTATAAACCTATAATGGATACTTGGAACGGATAAAACCAACTATACACACGCCTAATATGGACGAATTCCATCGCATTCTAAACATGATTTTGACCAATAGGCAGCCCTTATAAAATTTGATTTATACATTTTTAAATGAAAATAGCCTGCCAATGCTAACTGTTAATCTTGTTTATGATAATGTCGGACTCTAATAAGCAGCTTAACAATTTGCTTATCAAAGTCAAAGCTAACGCCAAATTACAATCGTTTCTCCCTCCCCTTTCCTCTCCTTCTTCAATTGCAGAGTACACAAAAAACCCAAATCGCCATGGGAGATCCTCGACAGTCTTTCGTCAATCATGCTCTCGGTGGTGGCACAGGTTTTTTTCCCTATCTAATACTAAATGATTACTATATTTTATTCACAATTTGCCTCTCCATCAATTCGGATTTGACATTAATCCTCCATTTTTTCTCGAATTTCTTCATGCTAGCATGTTAGCATCGATTAGAATGCACTTAATTCCCAACTAAGTGGTATTAATCACAAGGAAATGAAAGAATCATAGAAATGAAGAAAATAGGGATACTATTTTGATAGGGAGAATATTATTCATGAGGTTAATAATTGTTATTGCAGTTGCTGACGTGTTGTTGTGGAGGAGACAATGCGCTAGTGTTACTCTGCTTGTTAGTTCTACTGTCCTTTGGTTTCTATTTGAGCGAGCTGGCTACAATCTCTTATCCTTTATTGCCAATGTGATGTTGCTTTTAGTTGTGATTCTCTTCTTTTGGGGTAAATCTGCTTCACTTCTCAACAGGTATTGATTGATGCATTTATTTTTCACATTTTCTTCCTCTGTCAAAACTCACAAGTTATACATTTAATGTAGGTTAATATTTATTGTAAGACTTAGTTGTGTGGTGCTTTGTGAACTGTCTCATCTAAGAACTTAAGTTGTTAGAGAGTAGATATAGTTATGTATTTTACTTTTGCAACACACCCTTTGCATATAACTTGATTCTTTTTCATAGTCAAGCATGTGAAAATGTGAAAATATTGTTATGTGAATTGCCTCATCTACAAGTTTAAACCAAAAAGACACATCTGAATTATTTATTTTACGTCTGCAACAAACTGAACGAATTGTTGTATCTATAATTCCAGATCTTTACCTCCAATTCCCGATATGGAAGTTCCCGAGGAATTTGTCGTGAAGGCTGCTGATATGATGCGTGTTTGGGTAAACCATATACTGCTGACTGCACATGATATTGCTATTAGTGGGAATTTGAAACTTTTTGGTTGGGTCTGTTCTCATGTTATCCTTCTTTTTTCGTTAGTCCAATCATTTTCGTATTTGTTTCTACTTAATGTGGATTTTGTTCATCAGGTTGCTCTTGGCTTGTGGTTGATATCTTATGTTGGTAGCTTTTTCACTCTCCTTACTTTGCTCTATATAGGTGAGTAGGCTTTTCTGTTGTGTTATTGATGTTTTTATGCGCATTTAATCATTGATCTAGTCCCTTCTTTTTGGCTTCAGGGACCCTTTTTAGCTTGTCTGTGCCTCTGCTATACGAGAAGTACCAAAATCAAATAGATGACAAGCTTATTACAGCACAGAAAGTCATTCAGAAACAGTACAGAAAAATTGACGAGAATGTATTGAGAAAGATTTTGAAGTCCTCGAACAAGGAAAAGAAGACTCAGTAAACTGTAATCTCTCTGTGTGTGTGTGTGTGTGTGAGAGAGAGAGAGAGAGAGAGAGAGAGAGAGAGAGAGAGAGAGAGAGATGCAGATACATGCGATCATCCATTCCTATGTGTGGTATGCATAACTTCCGGAATGTCTAAATTTTGTTATCTCGAAGAATCTCAAAGTACTACCCTCAAAACCAAAGTACTCTCTGCTGCCATATGCTTCTGAACATGCTAATAATGAGAGGATGCTAATGGAGGCTCATTCGATGTTTCCTTGATTTCTCTCAACTCTGTACAATATCAACATGTTGAGTACCTTATATAGATTATTAGGTGGTATAACCAATTAAAAAAACATTATTAGGTGGTATTATCTATTGGTCTTAGAAGCCCGTTTGTTCCAACTCGTATTCAGCCGTAGAATGCATCTGCTCTTATATATTCACAAATATATCTCTTTGACAATCTTATCTTAGAAGTAGTGTCTACTTGACATTGTCTGCTAGTTTGGATTTGAAGACTTACACTCGAGTGAAAGTAATCTAGTGGGCTAACTTAAATGCTTGATAATAGTATCTTAGGACACAAGTCTGAAGATATTTTATAGGAACTGTAGCTTCACAGAAGTAGTCTTGATTACAACAACAACAAACTCAGTGTAATCCCATAAGTGGGGTCTGGGGAGGGTAGTGTGTACGCAAACCTTACCCTAGAGAGGCTGTTTCCAATCTCGACACAGAAGTAGTCTTGATTCAGGAAAGAAAATCCACAGTCAGTAGCTGATACAAAATTGAATTGTCATGACAGCTTGAATGAGCTGACTGCTGAGAATCTTTTCTTTAGAAGATTCTGGAGGAATAAGTCTGTTGCTTCTATGGGCTTATATAAACAATGGAAAGTTGATTCATCATCATATTCTTGCAGGAATAAATCGAATTCAAATGCCTTCATAACCGGCTGTTTCATTTTTCTGTTTCCTTTTAACCTCTTTTGATTCAACAGTTTAAATATATTTTGTTAGTAGCATATCAAGTCTTTTATAGTATATTTTAGCTTTGTTGCAGCTTTACATATGTTTATTTCACCTTCTGTTGAATGTTATCAAGTGATGCATGCCAACTAGCTGCTAATTGTTTACTCTTTCTAACCGTCAATGTCTTCTTTTAACAGGACGGATTTTGCCTTCACGAGCAATCCAGACATAAATCAGGAAATTGTAGAGGTATGGTTTTGGCCCTAATTAGATTGTTCTATGAAGTCCATACTGAAATTCAAAATATTGTTTTTCCTTTCTTTCTTTTATCATTTTCCATTATCTTTGATACTGATTACAGAATAAAATGTTAGTCTTGCTACTCTTCTCTGTAGTTGAGATTACTGCAATTGGAACGACGTTCTAATAGAAAGGGTTGTGCAATAACTTTGACAAGCTACCCCGTGATTTTCTTTGACATGACACCTACAACTTTCAGGGATGGTTTAAATCTTCTAGTGCCTATAGTTAAATTTCGTTCTTATTGAGATCTGACATTCAATGTATAAACAGTGGCGGAGCCACTCATTGGCAAGGGGAGTCAACTGACAACCCTTCATCGAAAAATTAGATTGTGTAAATACGTTAAATTTTTAATTTTATGTGTATATACTATACGTTGATTCCCCTTGATTTCTTTGTGTGCTTACTTATTTATATTTTGACTACCCTTAATTAAAATATGGCTCTGCCACTGTGTATAAAGCGTTTTTACATAGTGTTTGCTGATGCTTGTAAAAGAGAACAAACGAATGAGCAGGAAGTCTGCTGGCATAGTGTTTACGAATATTGCTCTCTTCACCGCATACTCTATAACTGCATTGGAGATGCGATAAACTCACACATGCAATCAAGCCTATCCATGCAGGAATACCAAAGAGTTGGAGTGGGCCGGGGCGAACATGGTTCTACCTCTCTACGACCCATTCCCCTCTCAATTTGACACTGAAATTTATTTACATACTTTGTTTTGCTTACACAAATTGCACTGTGTATTGAGGAGTCTTTTCCTGGAAAGGAGAATATACTTGTATTGAGAACTTTATTATTCTTTTTGGGAAGGAGATACTAGATTGTAATATAGTTATGTACAATATCGGCATATTATGTTCCCCAAGATTGAGAAAGAGATGTAATCCACTTGCATCTGCTGCTGCAAGACAGGAAGAGGCCACCAAAACCTTCAGTTCTTACACCAACTAGATTTGCTAACTTAATCGACTGATGTATGATGTTAAGTGAAACATCAGAGAGATGCTCTCAGATTCAATTCAAACTTAGGGTACAAGTTAAAGATTGAG
Organism: Nicotiana tabacum; assembly: GCF_000715075.1. NCBI lineage: Eukaryota > Viridiplantae > Streptophyta > Magnoliopsida > Solanales > Solanaceae > Nicotiana > Nicotiana tabacum. The sequence goes on from NC_134103.1 coordinate 72,528,206, forward strand.
AAAGTGACATAATTTTTCTTGAAAGCTTTTCCTTTCATAAGCTCTGGATTCTGTAGAAGTCCAAAAAGATAAAAACAAAAGTAAATAAATAGTATTCCATCCATTTCAATTTATGTGAACATGTTTGACTGTGCACGGAGTTTAAGAAAAAGTAAAGACTTTTGGAATTTGTGGTCCTAAACAATTCAAAAAGGGCCCCAGAGTATTTGTGTGGTTATAAAAGCTTCTCATTAAGGGTAGAATTGTAAGTTTAAGTAAAATTATTTTCAAATTTAGAAATGGGTCATTCTTTTTGGAACGGATCAAAAGAAAATAAGTTCAAATAAATTGAAAGTATTTAACTTTTTCCTAATACTACCAAATCCCAAGAGGAAATGTTTTTAACTTTATACTGTACTACAAAATCCCAAAATGCAAATGTCTTTAACTTTGTACTTAAAATGTTGGAGTTATTTAAGCAGAGAAACAAGAGAAATAACAAAACTATGCTTTCCCCAGCGAACTGCAAGCGCGGGTACATCCAACTTTTGCCACACCATGGCAAAAGAACTTATTTGTACTTTATCCAACACCTACCTAATAGCCCGATTAGCCAAGCTAGAAAAATCAGCTTATTTTGAAATTGTTTTTTTTCAAAAGTTTGTTTCTTAAAAGTATTTTTGGTTAGAAACAGTTTCTGTTTGATTAAAAAGTATTTCTAAGTGTATTTTTCTCAAAAGTGCTTCTCAAAATAGTGCTTCTGGGAAAATTACTTTTTTCTGCTTCTCCAAAACTGTTTCTGCTTCTCCTCAAAAGCACTTTTTTTCCTTCTAAAACCTCGGTCAAAAACAAAAGTGCTTTTGAACTAGGGAAAGCTTGGCCAAACAGGCTATAAAATACTTTAGGCAGCTTTATTTTTCTACGAATTAATATTTTTTAAATTTTCAAAATATTAAACTATTTGCAGTTCAATTTTTTTTTGAGATATTTTCTGAATCAAAGTAACTTTTTATTGCTTTAAATAATTCATTTGCTTTCATTAATATCATATTAATTCAAATAATTAATTTAAACTTTTACATATTCAAACACGAATAATACGGACCAAATGGGGAGAGAAAAGGCCCAAAATAGTCCAGTATCTTTGGACTTTAACTCAAACTAGTCCTATTTCTTTCACATGGATCACTAATAATCTACATTCTTTAATAAAGTGGTACACTTTTAGTCTTCATGTTTGATATGAAAAAAATATTTTCCTAGAAAATGAGTGGTCATCATTTATTTTTCCTTATTTGGTTGGTGAGTGAAAAACGTTTTCCGAAAAACTTTTTCTAGTATTTGTTTAGAGAGTAAAAAAATATTTTTTAAATTTTTTTTTATGCTACTTTTCTTACCCCCTCCCCCTTCTCCCAAATCCCTAGGTTTCCCGTGCTCCCCTTCCCCCACCCCTCCCCTCCCCCAACCCCAATTACCCAACGTTTTCAAGACTCTATTTTGTTCAAGAATTTAGTTATTCTTTTAAAAATTTACACAAACTAAAGTGACTAACACTACTAGAAAATCAAGAATTTCCGACTGAAAATTTTTGTCGGAAATTTCCGATGGAATCCGTTGGAATTGTAAAAAAATATCACCTATATATTTTTAAAAACAATTCGACCACATTTCCGACCAAATCGGTCGAAAAAATTTGTTTGACTTGTTTGACTTTAATTTTGACCGATTTGGTCGATACTTTTAAAAAGAAAATGACAATTCCGACCGTATTTTCTTCCTCCTTCTCTCATCCTCCTCCTCTCTCCCTCTCGTCCTTCTCCCCTAATTTAAATGTATTTTCGCTCGCTCGCTCTCTCTCTCTCTCTCTCTCTCTCACATTTCCTCCTTCCTTCTCCCTCTCCTTCCTCCTCCCTTTTCCCACTTAATTTATTTATTTATTTTACCCTTTTTTCAGCAGTGGCGCGGCGGCGACAACGGCTCAGTTGACTTCTCCGGCATTTTTTCCATCGAGGCAAGTACTTCGTTGACATATATATCTTATTTTCATTGTTAAATTTGCAATAATTTTCTATATATGAATATCCTAGCTAGTTGAAGTAGGTATGGTTAAAATTTTAGGGATTTTAATTTTTTAATGATACATAATATAAATAATAATAAAAAAAGAATATGTTGAATTAGGTATGGTTGAAATTATGGGTTAAACAAGAGTATGCTAAGAAATCCTAAATCTAATTTTGAATTTTTTAAGAATATGTTGAATTCGTGTTTGATTAACTTAATTATTTTCGAAATAAAAAAGGTGACTTGTTGGCATAAATTAATTGAGAAAACAATGATAGGAAAGAAGAAAAACGAACTTTCACTTTCACTTCCAACGGTAATTATATTAACTAGTTATAGTTGTAAAGCTTTAGTGTAAAGTTTGTTGTACTAGGTTCATTGTTGCTTGTTAGTTTTATTATTAGAATGATATTAAATTTAAATTTTTTCAATTTCAACATTAAGATTAATTTGTAAATTTGAGAAATTATTAGTTAATTGGATTATATGAACATTTAAGAAGCTATTCAAATTTAATTATTATAGTTAACGACTTATATTATTTAGAATAGGGATTAATGTGAGATTTCGAGTGTTAAAAAATATTAATTTAAAAAATAAAATATATCAATTAAAGTGCTTTGACACAATGATATGTATATATCTAAAACGAACCTTTGAAAGAGTATAACTTTGTAACCAGTTTAAATGAATCAAATTGTTTTAAATATCTCATTTCTAGATTTCTATTTGTGTAGATGGAATTTGTGCATCGTAGATGGATGTATAATAAAAATCATCCTAATCGTGCGGGCTTGAGGGATGAATTTATTGAAGGGGTTGCTGAAATTATTGCTAAGGCTCAAGCACTTGATTATTTTCTTATTGGAGGAAGGATTAGGTGCCCTTGTGTGAAATGTAAGTGTGTTAAGTTATTGAAAACAGACGAAGTTAAAGTTCATCTCTACAAGAAAGGGTTTGTAGAAAATTATTATATATGGACTGTTCACGGGGAAAATCATGCTAGTTTAGATGATGTTAACTTTCATAATTCTTTTGGTGGTGAGGGTAGCCCCATTGCGGAGCATAATGTTAAAAATTCTCGATACAATAAAATAATGAGGGATGCTTTTGGGATGTTTTCTGGGGTTCAATCCGAACCAAATGATGAGGCTAAGCGTTTCTATGAATAGTTAGAGGAAGCTAGTCATCCATTGTATGAAGGCTCGGTGCATTCCAAGTTGTCTGTTGCAGTTAGATTGCTAAGTATTAAATCGGATAGTTCTATTTTCCAAGCGGGTATGGATTCTATTATTGAGCTTATGAATGAACTTAATCCAATAACATTGATTTACCAAAAGATTTCTACACTGCTAAAAAATTAGTTTCTAAGTTGGATCTTTCATCAGAGAGAATTGATTGTTGTGAGAAAGGTTGCATGTTATTCTATAAGGATGGCATATCTCTAGAGAACTGTAAATTTTGTAATCAGCCTCGTTTTAAGGAAGTCACAAATGCCAATACAAAAAAGAAAGTTATAGTTAAAGCGATGCATTACTTACCTTTATACGTAGGTTAAAGAGGTTGTATGCATCAATAAGCTCTGCTCCTCATATGAGGTGGCACTATGAACATAGAAGGCCACTCGGTATTCTATGCCATCCGTCAGATGGAGAAGCGTGAAAGCACTTTGATAGGGTGTTCCCCGAGTTTGCTAGTGAACCAAAAAATATTAGGTTGGGATTATGCACAGATGGATTTACTCCATTTGTTGTCTCTGTTGCACCATATTCGTGTTGGCCAGTGTTTGTTATCCCGTATAATCTTTCGCCCGAGTTGTGTATGACAAGTCCATATCTGTTCTTAACTTGTATTGTTCCAAGTCCACACAATCTGAAAAGTTTGATTGATGTATACTTGCAGCCTTTGATTGATGAGTTACAATTATTATGGCATCAAGGTGTGGAAACATATGGTATATCAACTAAACAAAACTTCAGATTGCATGTTGCTTTGATGTGGACTATAAATAATTTTTCTGTTTATGGAATCTTGTCCGGGTGGTCGACTGCTGGAAAGTTAGCTTGCCCTTGTTGTATGGAAGACATAAAAATATTTACTTTGAAACATAGAGATAAAAATACATGGTTCGACTGCCACCGTAGATTTTTTCCAATGAATCATGAATTTAGGCAAAATACAAGTGCATTTATGAAGAACCGAACTGATTTTGAGGAGCCACCGGCCTGCTTGTGTTCAGAAGAAATTTGAAACAGAGTAAGGGATCTGCCTAAAGTAACTTAGTCTCCACCATCTAAGATACCAAGCTATGGTGTCACACATAACTGGACTAATGGAAAGAAAACCAACAATAGTGGGGTGTGGGTGAAGGGTGATGGAGATGTTGATTATGATGGTGTGCTTCAAGAGAATTTGGAATTGGAGTATATTATAGGTTGGCCGAAGAAAAAGTTGGTACTCTTTCGATGTAAATGGTATGATCCAACACCAAATAAAGGTACAAAGATGTACGCTCAGTACAAAATAGTTGAAATTAAACACACGGGGCAGTATAGACTTTATGATCCCTTTATCATTGCATAAAAGGTGAAACAAGTGTATTATACTCCTTATCCTTTAAGGAAGAATAAGTTTGCATGGCGGGTAGTTTTGAAAATAAAGCCCGTGGGTAGAGTGGTATTCGAAGATGCATTAGATGTGGCGTACCAGAATGACATTTCAAATGTTGAATCAATAGTGGATGATGAATTAGCAGATGAATTGCATCATAATGAAGGGATATATGAAGAATTTGATCCTTCTGTCCTTGGACCAAATGAGGACGAAAATAGAGGTGTTGAACATGAAACAAGTGATGAGGAAAAATTACTAGATGAAAGTGAAACAGGCGATGATGAAGACTTAGATGTTTACTATGAAGATAGCGATGAGGATTGACTTGTTATTCTTTTTTAGGTTGTTCTTCCTTCAATCATTTAATATATTTGAAGAATTGTTGTGTGTTGTTTTATGATATGTTAAGCATTTTATGTTACTCCTTTAATTATCTATTATGTTGCAAAATTATTTTATATTTGTATGACCTGTTAGGTTATTTATTTATTTCTTTAGTCGTTTAATTTGTAGAATAATTATTTTATATTTACTATCACTTGTTGTATTTTTTGTTTTGTATTTTATTATGATTATATTACAGATATGGCATCTAAGGGGAAGGAAAAGATGAAATCTAAGAAGAAAAAATAATCTGTTCCAACTACCTCAAGTATGCCAAATATGAGTCCTCCTCTTCCTCGTCATCCCCTTCCTCATCCTCCTCAATCGACTTCATTGCCATCTACCATGTTCACTATCCCCCCTCCATCTAATAATTCAGTTTAGTATTATTCTATGCCTACCAAAGGAAGTCAAAGTAACACTGTTTTTAACTTTGTACCCACACCTTCTATACCATCACCTTCACCGGGCTATAGATAAGTAGGGATTTTGACTACTTATTAGCGCCATTTAGCTTTCGTTTTAATCTAGAAGCGCTTAATTGTGTTCCCGAAAACTGATAAAATGTACTTAATTGCAGGAATATTGAAAGATGAGCTCCCGAGATGAAATCCAACTCAAGAAAGAGTAATCTGAACTCAAGGACAAAAACAGGCACAAAAGCTCAAAGTGCGGATCGCAGAATATCATCTGCGGCCGCAGGTCGTGAAGCAATCCCATCAGAGAATGTTGCAAGATGCGGACCACACATGAAATGTGCTACCGCGGAAGCTGGGTCGGAGCAAAAGTTCAGAGAACCTGCACCTCCAATCCAACACAAGTGCGGCCACAGAAGAAGAGCTACACGGCTGCACAATTCCATGTGCAGACCGCAGAAGAACAAAGTATGGTCGCAGACATTATTGTACGGACCACAGAAAGAGGGCAGTGCGGCCGCACTTCATTATTATGCGGCCGCAGATTTCAAACCTTTCCAAGCTGAAGCAAAGTGCGGACCGCACATGGAATTATGCGGCCGCAGAACCTCCGAAAGGGTATTTTTGTCCGAAAATTCCAGCTTTGCTTAAATAGAAGAGTTTCACTTTTTTAGGTTAACTTTTGACATCAGTTGCTACAAAAGACGGGTTCTTTTACTCTTTTTAGTAGTTTTTGCTATTTTGAGCTTTTTGAATATTGATTTCATCCTTTTAATTATCAATATGGGTTTAATTATCATTTCTTCTCGTGTTTCTTCTAGTTTAAGCATGAGTAGCTAAATTTTTACTAGGGTTGTGACTCAACCCTGGTGAGTAAACTTAATGGGTGTTTGATTTATTGTTTGTTTATGGTTGGTATTTATTATCTAGCCTTGTTCTTATTTTTATTTGAAGAATTAATGGTTGCAAACACTAATTCATGCCTATTTGACTTAGTCTCTACTTGAGAAAGAGAGACATAATCTAGGAAAACTTGGCTAGCAAGAATCAATCGAGAGATTGATAAGCCCAATTAAAGGGTTGAACCAAGAGATAGTAAATCCCGACTTGAGCTTCTTATCAACTATTTTTTTCAATACCCATTTGGACTTGAGAAAGCCAAATTGGGCAAAATCACTCTCTAACTGAGAGGTATTGAGTGGGCACTTAAGTGTTGATAGCTATAATATACCCCGACCAATAAAACAAGTTTTAAAGTTTATAACCCATTAGGCAAACACCTAGGTGAAGGTCATAGCCCTAGGCCTTTTATATCATTTGGAAAAAAAAAATATTTTCCTAATTTTATTCTTTGAATCGCAATCGTAGTTTAGTTTAGATTTTTAAACAAACCCAAATATTGAGGAAGTGAAAATTTAGATATACGAACTCACGCGCTAAGATATATACTACTAACACCCATTCATATAGCTCTCTACGAAATTCGACCCCGACTCTTGTTGGGTATTACTATTGCATCGACCATTTTCATAACCTTAAAGAGAGGAGTGAAATTGGACGAGATCAATTTTTGGCGTCGTTGCCGGGGAGCTAAAAATGATGTTAGCTATATAGTTAGGTGTGTGTTTGGGATATCTTCTTTTTCTTCCTTGTTACTAACGTGTGAGTGTTATAGGTGCAATCATGGCAAACAAAGATCTCGGAAACATATCCATGGGGGTTATGGATGTTGAGGATGATCACATGGATGAGGTCCCTTTTGAACCTTAGGCCAATAGACGAGGCTGACTGCCTCAAGATAATGTACCCGCTCCACCCCCGCCTCCACCACTAGAGGCTCCACAATGGGTGTTGCTGAATAAAGGGTATGCAAGTGCTATAGTGCCTCCCCGTATTAGGGTGTGCAACTTCCAAATAACCAACGTGATGCTCACTTTGCTCGAGCAACGAGGGTTCTTCACCTGCGCAACGGGTCAAAATGCATATAAACATTTGAAGGGGTTTGTAGATACGTGTTGGAGGAGCAAACAAACTAATGTCTCCGAGCATACTTTGAGGCTAAGGCTTTTTCCCTTCTCTCTACGGTGAAAAGCTTTATATTGGTTGGAACATTTTCCAAATCACTCCATTCATAATTGGGATGAACTAGCAGAGAAATGTATTTCAAAGTACTTCTCTCCTGGGCACATGGATATTCTTCAGGATAAAATTCTAGCATTCAAGCAAGAGCCCAATGAACCACTGCACGAGATATGGGAAAGGTATAGAACAATGGTGAAAGAGTTCTCCAACAACGATATGACAGAGAACATGATTCAACAAACTTTCTATCGGGGGATCAATACCACCAACCAATGTGTAGCGAACCAACTTACCGGTGGGAACTTCATGAGTACGCCCTATGCAGAGACGTGTGATATTTTGGATGAGATGGTGGATACTTCATCGGCGTGGCAATCTAGAGCCAATGTTGCACAAGGTTATCCAAATGTGATTCTTCTTCATAAAGAGTTACATGACCATGGGTAAGCCATAGCCGAGTTGACAACCACCATGAACCAATTAGAAAAGGCTCAACTTCAACAAGTACAAAATCCGAGGCAAGTCAATGCTATGGAGGGAGTCAATATGATGGTAAACAAGAGAAGAACAAGAAGTCCACAAGTGTAACAAAGAGTGGACAATCTTGTGCAAGATGATAGTGGATTTGATCAAAGTGATTCTTACAATGATAAAGAGGAAAGGTCCAATATGTGAACAACTTTCAAGGTCAAAGAAACAACTTCCAAGGCCCTAGTCAACAACAATGGAGACCTTCAAATAATCAAGGCAATTGGAATTCTAACAACCAAGGTAATTGGAATAGCGAAAACAATCAAGGCAATTGGAGTGGAAGAAATAACCAAAGAAATTGACAAAACAATAAAAATCAAGGAAATTGGGGAGGCAACAAACAAGGAGGGTGGAACAACAACCAAGGAAATCGAGGGTCGGGTTTTCAAGGCCCCCGATGAATCAACAACCGAGCAACCCCACATCCTTATCCTTATCATGGTTCTAGTTCCTCCAATAATGATATGAGTTGTATTGAGAACATGTTCAAGCAAATGATGGAGAAGAATGTCGATTCTGATGCCCAACTTGCTTCACACAACACGTCAATTCAAAACTTAAAAGTGCAAATGGGTCAAGTCTCTCAAGCTTTAAATTATCGTCCTAAGGGGGCACTACCAAGTGATACGGTGGTGAACCCGAAGGGTGGGAACAATGCGGGGCATGCCATTGCCGTTATTACAAGAAGTGGAAGAGGTGGGAATGCACCTACCTCAAGTCAAAGGCAACTTGTGGATGATGAGCAACTGGTAGAGGAAGAGGAGATCCCACACAATGTTGTGCACGCAAATGAGGAAGTGCGGCTTGATATTGATGACACGGTGGAAGCGACTCAAGAGGATGTGAACCCATCTAGGGATCATGTGATTGACATACCGGAATCGGTAGTACAAAAAGCTAAGGCACCATTTTCTAAGACATATCCTCCCTATCCTCAAAGGCTTGCCAAAACCCGCATCTATGAGATTACAAATGGCCGATCGTACAATGAAGAGACCCTTGGGTGATTGAGGATGTATTGGTTCGAGTTGACAAGTTCATTCTCCCGATGGATTTTGTTATTATTGATTGTGAAGTGGACTATGAGGTCCCGATTATTCTTAGTAGACCTTTCCTTGCTATGGGGAAGGCTCTTGTTGATGTGAAAGTCGGTGACCTCACTTTCCGGGTGGGTGATGAAAAAGTAGTGTTCCATGTGTGCAAATCCATGAGGCAACCGAATAGCAATGAAGTGTGTTCATTCGTGGACTTGGTGACCGATGTGATTATTGATGATACAAGTGCCACGATTAATGTGGGTGACATGTTGGAGGCCGTCTTGCTAAATTTTGATGATGACGAGATAGATGGCTTAATGGAATGTGTTAATTATTTGCAAGGAATGGGGTCGTACAACTATGCACCCCGGAAGCTTTCTTTGGATCTTGAGAATAGGAAAACTCCTCCTACAAAGCCTTCAATTAAAGAGCCTCCTATCTTGGAGTTGAAGCCATTGCCTCCACATCTCAAGTATAAATTCCTTAGCCCTTGTTCTACTTTACTAGTTATTCTTTCCTCTTGTTTGACTAACGAGCCGGTTGACTCTACATTGGCGGTGCTTCACAAGAGGAAGAAAGCTATTGGGTGGACTTTTGGCAGATATTCGGGGAATAAGCTCCGCATTTTGCATGCACAAGATTAACTTGGAGGATGATTCCAAGCCATCCATTGAACATCAAAGGAGACTCAATGAAGCCATGTAAGATGTGGTCAAAAAGGAGTTTATCAAATGGTTGGATGTCGGGGTGATCTACCCTATTTCCGACAGTTCGTGGACTTCTCCAGTGCAATGTGTCCCGAAGAAGGGAGGCATAATCGTGATCACCAATGATAAGAACGAGTTGATTCCAACAAGAACGGTGATCGGGTGGAGAGTGTGTATGGACTATCAGAAGCTAAACAAAGTCACAAGGAAAGACCATTTTCCACTACCCTTTCTTAACCAAATACTTGATAGGTTGGCCGGTCGGGCGTTCTATTGCTTTCTAGATGGATATTCGGGCTACAAACAAATCCTTATTTCCCCGGAAGATCAAGAGAAAACAACTTTCACTTGTCCCTATGGCATTTTCGCTTTCAAGCGGATGCCATTTGGCTTGTACAATGCACCTGCCACTTTTCAACGGTGTATGATGGCGATATTTACGGATATGGTAGAGGACTACCTTGAAGTCTTCATGGATGACTTTTCGATAGTCGGGGATTCCTTTGATGACTGCTTGGTAAATTTGGATAAAGTATTAGCGAGGTGTGAAGAAACGAACTTGGTGTTGAATTGGGAGAAATGTCATTTCATGGTCGAGGAGAGCATTGTCCTTGGCCACAAAAATTCAAAGAAGGGCATTGAAGTCAACAAGGCGAAAATAGAGGTGATTTCTAACTTCCACCTCCAACATCCGTGAAAGGAGTGAGAAGTTTCTTGGGTCATGCGGGGTTCTACCGGCGATTCATAAAGGATTTTTCCAAAGTGGTGAACCCATTGTGCAAGCTTTTTGAGAAAGATGCTAAATTTCACTTCAATGATGATTGAATGAGAGCCTTTGAATTGCTCAAGTTCTAGTTGACAACAACTCCTATCATCACCGTTCATAATTGGAGTATTCCTTTGGAGCTCATGTGTGATGCTAGTGATGTAGAGGTTGGAGCAGTTTTGGGGCAACGTATCAACAAGATTTTTCATCCGGTCTACTATGCTAGTAAGACCATGAATGATGCCCAAGTCAATTACACCGTTACCGAAAAAGAGCTCCTTGCCATTGTGTTTGCTATTGAGAAGTTTCGCACATACTTGATGGGTGCAAAGGTTATTATTCATACAGATCATGCGGCACTTCGCTATCTTATGAGCAAGAAAGATTCAAAAGCCTGGTTGATGAGATGCGTGCTATTGTTTCAAGAGTTTGATATTGACATCCAAGATCGAAAAGGGAGTGAAAATCAAGTGGCGGATCACTTATCTCGTTTGGAGGAGGAGGGGAGGCTGCATGATGGCCTTGAAATCAATGACTCATTCCCCGATGAGCAACCCTTGGATATTTCAATGAAGGAGGTTCCATGGTTCACCGATCTAGCAAACTTCCTTGTGTGTGGAATCATCCCGGATGAGTTCTCTTCAAATCAAAATGAGAAACTCAAACGGAATTGTCAAGACTATTATTGGGACGAGCCTTACCTCTTCCGGATTTGCACGGATGGGGTAATTAGAAGAAGTATACAAGATGAAGAGCAAAATATTATTCTTGAAGCTTGTCACTCTTCGCCTTATGATGGTCACCATGGCGGAGCAAGAACGTCGGCTAAAGTGCTAAGTTGCAGATTCTATTGGCCCACTCTCTACAAAGATGCAAGTGATATGGTAAAAATATGTGATGAATGCCAACGGTCCAGTGGAATCTCAAAAAAGAATGAACTGCCTCTCACTACCATTTTAGAGATTGATTTCTTTGATGTGTGGGGTATTGACTTCATGGGTCCCTTTGTGAGTTCTTGTGGAAACACCTACATCTTGGTCGCGGTTGATTATGTGTTTAAATGGGTTGAGGCTTTTTCTCTACCCAACAATGAAGCGAGAAGTGTGGTGGCATTTTTGAAGAAGAATATTTTCACAAGATTTGGTACTCCGCGAGCTATCATAAGCGATGGGGGTCACATTTTTGCAACAAGACTTTTGACACCTTGCGTAGCAAGTATGGTGTCACTCATAAAGTTACGAATCCCTATCATCCTCAAGCTAGCGGTAGGGGTGTTCAAAACCGAACTGAAACCGAAAACCGAACCGAAACCAAAGCTTAATGGCTTATTGGTATCGGGTTAACGGTTTAACGGACGGGGAACAGATTGAAATTTTTTTATTAATGGCTTATCCGTTTGGGGGCGGATTATTCAATTTTCTTAACGGATAATCCGTTAACCCGTTATATATATATATATATATATATATATATATATATATATATATATATTAAATATCAAAAACCCTTCCACTTCTTCCAGTACTCCATCTCTAAGTTCTAACGCCTAATTCCTAAATAATCAGAACCCTTACGTACTATGCATCAGAAGATCCCAGGCTTGGCTTAGCTTAGCTTATTCTCCCACCCTACAACAAGATTGTTTAAGTTGTTGTCTATGGTTCACCTCTGTTTTTGTTTTTTTAAAACTAATGCCTGCTGGCTATGTTTAATAGAAGAACAATAGTGTTGTGCCACAACTTTTTTCACTCTACAACACATGACACACTACATCATTCTTATGTAGGCGTTAACAGACATGTATGTCTAGACTCAATGTGTAATTTCCTATTCTGAATTTGTATGCTAGGCGGTCAACAAACAATTAATGAACGCAATATAGATTGAATTAGGCCGATAAACCGCCCAATAACCGCCCGATAAGAGCTAAACCATTACCAATCCGCCCGATATCTTATCGGGTGGCTAGCGGATTAATACATTTAAAAGCCGATAACCGTTAAGCCAAACCGTTAAGAGTAATTAATCGCCCAACCGTTAAGCCAAACCGTTAAAGGAATTGTGCTTAGGAAAATTGGCTAAGTATGGAAAAAGTGTGAATCGCATAATTTTGAATGCTACAGCAGAAGGCAACTACGGCCGCACAAATTGAGATGAAAAATGCAAACTCCCTGAAGTTTGTTTGTCAGAGAAACAGCCAAAGTGCGGCCGCACAACAAAATCTGTAGTCCGTACTAAAATCTGTGGCCGCACAACTAAATCTGCAGACCGTATATGATCAAAGAAAACTGAACTACGAGGTAGCAGAGTGCGGACCGCAGAAGTAATTCTGTGGCCATACTAGATCTCTTGTCCCTTAAGTTTGTCCCTTCGGTATAAATAGTACTTGTGGGGCTACTGTTCAACTTTTTCCCTCTCTACGCTCAAGTTCGTAAAAAAAATTAATATTTCTTGCTAAAGTAGTTGTTCTCAAGCCTAACATCTGTGATCACTCATATGCATTACTTCAAATCTGGTATGCTCAAATCACTTCGAGGATTCTTCAATTTTCTTAGTTTAATTTATAATTTGTTAGTTATTTTAGGCCATTTGTCACTAGAGGTCAATTTTATGTCTATGTGGGGGTCTAAATTGTATTGGATCAACTCCTAATTTCTATTTGGGGAATGGGTATCTTGATTATCATGTTTTATTGCTATTACCATGTCAAATTTGTGCAAAAAAATTGAAACACTTAGAAAGTCTGCCCGATTTAATTTTGAAATCTGCGGCCGCACAAGAAATTATGTGATCCGCAGAAGTGGAGATTAGGGCAGTTGGTGAAGCATGATTCTGCGGACCGCACTTGAAATTGTGCAGACCGTATAAATTCCACCGCGACCGCAAAAATGTGCATGCGGCCGCAGATCAGACCAATCTTTGTCTTCAGAGAGTTATTATTTTGAGGTATCCAATGTGCGGCCGTAATAAAAATTGTGCGGACCGCAGTTTCATCACTGTGGCTGCACTTCTAAATTGTGCGGTCCGCACAACCTAGTCTGTGGACGCACTTGCAATTGTGCGAACCGTACTTCCCTACCCTGCACTCTGGTTTTACATTATGATCACTGTCTGTGTGCAATTGAATTACAATTGACTTCTGTTGTTGCTTGTTACAGAAAATGGTCAGATCTCGAGGTCATGGTGACACGTCAAAGGGAGGGGTGAGCCTTACAAAGGCAGAGGCAAAAGCAATTTACCCCTTACCTCCAAAGGGTAATCAGCAAGAAAGTCACAGTAGGCCGAGGGGCAGCCCGAGCCCTCCGAATCTAGTTCATATGCCCCATATCGGGAAGTATCGGAATGCGATTCAGTGCAAGAGCAGCCTGCGGTTCAATCATACCCACAAAACCACAGGGAAAGTACCAACTTAGAGATGAACCTTCCTCCTCACGTAGCACTTTCGAGGGTTCGGAGAGTGCAAGTCAGGCTTTAGAACCCTCTTCTACGCATGTCCCTGAAGCACAAGCAGTTGTTGTGGATGATATTCTGGACGATGGTAGAGGAGGTGATACCACAGTTGTCGGCCTTGAAAGGTCGAAGAATAGAGAGGTCTGGGAGGACCGGTTTGTGAGTCTGGCTGCCTTCACCAGTTTCCGTGAATGGTGGTCGGTGAGATCTCTCACTCTTGAGCAGCAATTCCAACTCAGCAATATTGACAAGTACAATCCAGAAGTGTTGAGGCAGTTTCGAGAGAGAAATGGGTGGATGTGGTTCACCTAGTCAGTTGTTGATGCAAAGGAATACTTGGTCTGGGAGTTCTATGCCAATGTGGCACATATCAAGAAAGGGACCAAAGGTACAAAAGTGAGAAATTTGAAGGTGCGGTTCGACCAGATCATACTGAACTCCTACTTGGGGTTTGAGTATGTGGAGCCAGTGTAGTACTTGGAGAAGATGGCGATGGGTGATGCAGCTCGCCCTTGGCTAGCTGAGCTTCTTGCAGCCCTGAGGCCACCACCACCATGGATCACTGCAGGGGTTCCAATTCAGTGGAACACCCTAAATTTTGAGGCAAAGGGATGTCATACATTCGTATGCAGCAGACTAGACCCATGCTAGAACGAGACAAACATACCTATTCCACGGGCAGTTCTAGTCACCTCTATTATGGTCGGGTACCCGATCAATGTAGGTGTCGTGATGTCGGCCAATATGTCAGTGGTCGCCAGGAAGACTGATACTTCCTACCCATATCCCAACACCATCACTAAGTACCTTACTGATGCACAGGTAGAGCCCAGAGACTATGACACGAAGGTTCGGGCAAAGAAGCCCTTCTCTTGGTATTCTCTGATGCATGCACACAACCCCAAGAGAAAAGGTCAACTGACTACCACCGTTGGCCAGTCTGATGAGCCATCGGTGGTGGGTACAGAGACATCTGATATGCCATCCACTTCAGCAGAGCCTTCTATCAGTACAACTACCATTCCTCCACCTTCAGCCTCAGTACCTCCATCATCGGCTTTGAAGCCGGTACCGATGCCATCTTCTCCACTCTCTGCGCTGCGAGTCTCCCAGATACTAGCGAGCCTCAAGAACTAGATGCAGATAGCTACTGCAAAGCTGATTGACATATCCAGTCAGTTTGCATCACAATCATCCTCTCCGGCACCCCAGATTCCTCCCACAGTCGAAGAAACATTGAAGAAGATTCTAGACAACCAGAACACTATCATGGCTACTCTGGTACAACATGGGTTCGTGATTAAAGAATTGGGCAAAGAAGTAAAGAATATGCGGAAGTCACATGCTTTGAAGAAATCAGTGGATAAGCTCCGGCGACAGGTCACCAAGCTTGCAGCAGTCGGAGATATTCCATTCGACATGTTGATAGACCCGTACCACCCAGGCCCAGTTCCGACAGAGCCCACCATAACAGCTGGCCAGTCTGAGGAGCCAGACCTTGCTGATGACACTGCTGAGCCAGTCCGTCAGATGTTCACCAACCCAGCTACTCCCGGACTTGAGGATGATGAGATCCAATTAGAGACTGATGTCACAGAACCATTTTTCTGAGGGTTCGGTGAGGGCAACGAAGTTAGCCTGACTGCTACTTAGCTTCAGCTCTTAGACAATAAATAGCACAATCATGCTAAAGCAATGGAAATCACACAAAACAAGCAATAAATCTATGAAACAAAGAGACTCAGATTTGGGAGGCAAGTACCCTTTTCTGTTGTATTCTCAAATATCTGATGCTTACAAAGAATCAGTATAAATCCTATTTATAGAAATTAAAATGGCTATACAAATGGGGTGGTTGTCATGGCTATCCAGTAGTCTGGTGCATTCCAGCATGGAAAGCTGAAAAGGCAGACTTAGAGGGATCCTGCTATCAACCATGGCCCAGAAGGTCAAAGATGCCTTCCCACTTTCGGCTGCTTGTCCCTTGGTCTGCTGACTTTCTGCCAAAGGTGCCTTCTGATGGTATCTCATGATTTCTATGTGGCCCTAAGTGTTTTCCCACTGATGGCTGTCCGAGATTTGGGCTCGGGCAAGCCACGCCATCGCTAGAATTGCAGAAAATTAATAGGTGTGACGGCAGGGCGGTGCACTCTCCCCCACTTGAAATGGCGACGACCCCGGCGCCGCACAACTGAAGATAATTGTGGACTTGTTCCCTGAACTGCCACAAATCTTCGTACTTCTCCTATGATGCCTCATCTGGCACAGTTCTTTTCCAGTGAACAAGGAACTGTGCGCTTGACTTGCCCTATCCTTTTCCATGGACCAACTGATGATCTATGATGGCTTCTATTTGCTTATCTGTTGCTGGTAGAGTGGTAAAATTTTGACTTTGGCTGGACCGCGCCTGATCCTTGTTTTCCATGTCTTTGAAATATGGTTTCAGTTGGCTAGCATGGAAGACATGATAGATTTTCAGATGATGCGGCATGTCTAGTCGGTAAGAGATTATACCCACCTTGGCAACAATTTCGAATGGGCCCTCATATCGACGAATCAGACTATGATGCATGCCTCGCAGTGATTTGAACTGCCGTGGATTCAATCTCACCATGACCTTGTCTCCAATCCTATTGTTGACTGGACGACTCTTCTGGTCCGCAAATTTCTTCATTTTGCGGGTAGCCTAGTCAAGATATGACCTGGCTAGATCGGCTTGTTCCTCCCCAAACTTGGCCATGTGATAAGCGCCAGGATTTTTCAATCCGACGTTGGCGGGCAATGATTGAGGAGTGTTGGGTTGTTGCCCAGTTGCAAGCTCAAAGGGACTCTTTCGGTCGCCTCGTTGCGTTGTAAATTGTAAGAGAATTGGGCTATATCTAGTAGCTTAGCCTAGTCTCTTTGATTGGCGCTGACATAATGCCTCAGATAGCATTCGAGTAAGGCATTAATTCGGACTCTTCCCAGTCGCCTCGCTGCGTTGCAAATTGTAAGAGAATTGGGCTATATCCAGTAGCTTAGCCCAGTCTGTTTGATTGGCGCTGACATAATGCCTCGGATAACATTCGAGTAAGGCATTAATTCTTTCCATCTGTCCATCGGTTTGCGGATGAAAACTTGTTGAGAAGTACAGTTGAGTTCCCAACAAGCTGAATAATTCTTTCCAGAATGCGCCGGTAAATCGAGGGTTTCGATCGCTTATGATGTGTTTAGGCACACCCCAATATTTTATGATGTCCCTCAAGAATATACGTGCTGCCTCTTTAGCTTTGCAACCGGTAGTTGCATACTTGGTAAATCTATCGACAACCACCATAATGGTGCCGAATCCTTCTGAATTTGGCAAACACGTAATGAAGTCCATGGTGATGCTATCCCATGGCTTCTCCGCAACTGGCAGCAGCACAAGTAAACTCCCAGGAAGCTTAGATTCCACCTTGTCTTGTTGACAAACTAGACAAGTGCGCACGTATACCTCGATGTCGTCCCGCATCCGAGGCCAGTAGTAAGAAGACTTAATCAGGGCCAATGTGCGTTTTTGCCCTGGATGTCGTGCCCAGACAGAGTCATGACCTTCTTTCAGCAGAGTACGCCTGATATTTTCCCATTTGGGCACGTATACTCTTTTACCAGTAGTGTACAAGAGACCACCTTCTTCCCAAAATCTTTGAGTTTTGCCTTGACTGGCCAAGGCAAGAAGTTGTTTTGCCATGGGGTCATGTTGCATACCCTCTTTGATGGTCTTGATGATGCCACTGCTTGCTGAGCTAACAATGGTTGCCACTACTGTCTTGCGACTCAAAGTATCAGCAACTACGTTAGATTTCCCTGGTTTTTATTCCAGGGTGTAGTCGAATTCGGCCAGGAAATCTTGCCAACGGGCCTGCTTGGTGGATAGCTTCTCAAGAAAGGATGGAATAATTTGTTCATCAGAGTGCAAAATGTTACATGAGCGTTGGTCAATCCAAATGGCATAACCAACCATTCAAAAGCCCTATAGCGTGTAACACAAGTTGTCTTGGGCTCGTCTCCGTCAGCAATCCGCACTTGATAGTAACATTTCCTCAAATCCATCTTGGTGAACACCTTGGCCTGTCCCAAGCGATCAAATAAATCAGCAATGAGAGGGATATGGTACTTGTTCTTCACAGTGACCTTGTTAAGGGCCCGATAATCGATACATAAGCACATGGTACCCTTCTTCTTCTTCTGAAATAAGACAAGAGCTCCGTAAGGTGCCTTGGATGGTCATATGTGGCCAGCCTCTAGCAATTCCTTGAGTTGCTTCCTCAATTCCTCTAATTTTGGGGGCGCCATGCGATAAGGTGACATGGCAGGTGTCTTTGCCCCTGGAACAAGCTAGATCTGATGATCAACTTCCCTTCGTGGTGGCAGTTGTTTGGGAAGTTCTTCTGGCATCACGTCCTTATTATCTTCAAGGATTGTCTCAATGCAGGGAGGCAATGCTACTGCCTCAACGGAATTCTCAACGATTCCCATAAAGGTTGCAAGAAATGTTAGTTCCCTTTTCTTGAAACCTTTCACAAGTTGCATTGCTGACAGATGCATCCCATTTTGTGGTACCCGAATAAGGGGCACAATACACGAGCCTCCGGGATCGCTTATGTGAAGCTGGTTGATACGTGGCGCAATAAGTGCATTGATCTCGTACCAAAAGTCCAATCCTAGTATGATGTCAAAGACGTCCATAGGAGCAACGGTGAAGTCCGTCAATCCCTGCCAGCCTCCTAAAGCAATGTGTACGTTAGGAGCAAAGCCATGAACGGTAGTGGGAAGGGCATTGACGGTCTTCATCAGCGTGTCACTGGATATAGAGACAAGTCCAAGCTCCCTAGCTCGTTCCTCTGTCACAAAAATATGCATCGCACCTGTGTCCACCATGATGTGTACATCTTTGCCATTTAACTTGGCATCGACAAATAATGATTCTCGGGGCCTCACACGAGGTGGTTGGGCAGCAACAACGGCTAGGGTCATATGGTTTATCAAGGCCATATGATTGAACAAGCCTACAACCTTGTTCTTCCCTTGTCCTGCACCATCAGCTGGTACTCTTCGCTCCTCAGGTTGCCTATCAGTAGGCACAACAGTTTGTCCTTACTGCTGGTGGGCTGCAATAATTGCTCCTAGTTTGTTCAGTGTAGGGAAAAATCAAGTAGCATGAGAAGGGTCTCCGCAAAGATATCAAACATCCCGTTGAGCAGCCTTTTGTGCGCCTCCTTTCCTCTTCTCATCATAATTCTTGCGGTAATTAGATGAGTGGTTGTGGTTGCCTCTGTTATCATTATTTCGGTTGGGAACAAATTTGCCTTTGTCTCGGTGGGTGTCCGTCTTTGGAGCAGCAGCAGCTTGGCTTCGGTTGTTATTTCCCTTAGATGCTCTAGTTCGGAAATCTGACAATGATTCAACTATTACAATAGCATCATTGACATTGTCGATCTGTCGCCTTTGCAATTCTTATTTGGCTCAATACTGCAAGCCATCCAAGAAATGGAACAATAGATCCTCATTGATCAAGTTGGAGATCTGAAGGGTGAGTTTTGTGAAATCCCTCACGTACTCACGGATGGAGGATGTTTGCCTAAGATCCCTCAACTGTCGGCGAGCCTCGTGCACAACGTTTTGAGGGTAAAGCTATCGTTTTAGCTTCTCTTTGAACTGCTTCCAAGTGTCAATGGAGCACGTTCCTTTCTCCATATCTGCATTCTTCCTGCGCCACCAAAGTATGGAGGTTTCTGCTAGGTACATGGTTATCGTTCGGATTTTGGCAGCATCGCTGGTTATGCTCACATGTTTGAAATAAGCATCCAGCTGCCACAAGAAGTTTTCCACGTCTTGAGCGCTTCTTTCACCCCGAAACTCTTTGGGTTTAGGAGCCTCGATACGTGTTTCTCGGACAGTGATGGGACCTTGCCCACTGGTTCCTGTTGTCTCCTCTAGACGCAGTTTTAAAGTTTCAACTTCTGCCTTTAAGGTAGACAAAGCCTCAGTGAGCTTGAGTTCAAGGTTGGTTAGCCCTTCGTCTTGCTCATGAACATTCCCTTTGACTTCTCCAAGTCCATCAAGGGCAACTGACTCAAGTGAACAAATATTGTTTTTGGCAGCGGCAATACGATGGTGAAAGGCCGTCAGACCCTTTTCTACCATGTCATCTCTCTCATCGATAGTTCTGGTTTCGGCAATTTTAGATTTTACGTAAGGTAGCAACTCGCTATCAGGTGGAGATGCGTCTCTGGCCCTACTTTTGTCCCGTTTTCGGCCCATACCTCTCTGTGGTTCTGGGTTCTCTTCAATGTGGGTTTCTTCTATGTTGCGATGTGAGTTCTTAGCCATGCAAGAACCTAGGCTTTGGTACCAATTGTCACAGAACCATTTTTCTGAAGGTTCGGTGAGGGAAGCGAAGTTAGCCTGATTGCTACTTAGCTTCAGCCCTTAGACAATAAACAACACAATCGTGCTAAAGCGATGGCAATCACATGAAACAAGCAAGAAAGCTATGAAAGAAAGAGACTCGGATTTGGGAGGCAAGTTCCCTTTTCTGTTGTATTCTCAAATATATGATGCTTATAAAGCCTATTTATAGAAATTAAAATGGCTATACAAAAGGGGTGGTTAGCAGGGCTGGTAAGGTTGTCCAGCAGCCTGGTGCATTCCAGCATGGAAAGCTGCCTGGTGCATTCCAGCATGGAAAGCTAGAAAGGCAGACTTAGAGGGATCCTGCTATCAACCATGGCCCAGAAGGTCAAAGATGCCTTCCCACTTTCGGCTGCTTGTCCCTTGGTCTGCTGACTTTCTGCCAAAGGTGCCTTCTGATGGCATCTCATGATTTCTATGTGGCCCTAAGTGTTTTTCCACGGATGGCTGTCCGAGATTTGTGCTCGGGCAAGCCACGCCGTCGCTGGAATTGCGGAAAATTAATATGTGTGACGGCAGGGCGGTGCACTGAGGTCGGTGCCACTGCTGGGGACACATAGATGGCCACAGAGCCATATGGAGTTTTCTTCACTCTCACCCTTCTTATACTCTTATTTTGTTAAGCATTGGGGACAATGCTTATTTTTATTTAGGGGGTGGAGTTTCTTTGACATTTTAATGATTCTGATTTTGTATTTTGACAACTATGACACATTTGGTCTGTAATTAACTTAGTACTATTTTCCCTTACTTCTCGTTATGTATATATTCTCTCTTATCCCTCTTTATGTATATTCGTTTAGCTTTTAATAGCTTTTTGATTTATTTACTTCTTTATCTTTATGTTTGTCTTCTTTTTGACTTGGTAGCTTCTTTTTTATTTGCTTTTTGAAGTATTAGCTTCTTTTTGCTTTAATAGCTTCTTTTTATGTTTTAGTAGATAATAAGCCTTTGATTTTCTTAACTTTCCAAAGATGTGTTTGTGTGCGAAACTCTTCCCAACGATGGATGGTGTGACAACCTTCTTAAGGGATTGAGTCCGTTGTTGGTAGTTGGGTAATAATAGTAGTAATTATGAATAAAAAGACCTAACTGAATCATGCTCAAAGAGTCAAACATGCTTCACTTAGTACCAACACACTTAACTACGTGCTTATGGTTAAAAACAAGGTTGTTGGAAAGAAATAGCTCTAGTTAGTGACCTTTTGACTCTTGTGTTGACTTAGGCAATCATCGAGTGGTTTAGTCGAACCATAGTGATTTTCAATCTTGAATATGGTCGATGTGGGCCCTCGACTCTATCCTCTTTAACAATCTAGTTGTGTGAGAGGTGAGATGTTGTTGTTACAAGTCCAAGTACGCGTGCAAATGGTCTAGAACTTGCTCCGAATGTGTTTCTAGGCGAAATTTTAAGTTTTACTTGGCTTGAGAAGTGATTGTAGGCTCTCATTGGCCCGCTTGAAATTTTCCATGGCCCACCAATGTTGTTATCCCTATTCAACCCAATTGAGCCTAAAACCTTTCTCATTTGATAACCACGTTACAAGCCTTTACCCGTCTTATTGTGACCCTCTCTTGGCACCCGAGCTTTCCTCAACACTCTTGTGAAATAATTAGCTAAAAACGTAAGTTTGGGGGAGAGACGAGGAGTTTGAAAAAGGTATCAAGACAAAAGAGAAAAGAAGTGAGGAAAAGGAAAGGCAAGAAAAAGAAAGAACAAAAAAAGAAAAATGCAAAAAAAAAGTGAATAAGTTGAAAAGTTGAAGGGATTCAAAGAAAAGTAATGATGCGAAGCATGGAAAAAAGCAAAGAAGGAGAAAATGAATATCAAGACCAAGAAAGTGTGATGTTAAGTCTCTCTAGTTCCCCTAATGAAAAGACAATGCCTCAAAGAGTTGGCAAAAGCATGAGCCGATAAAAGAAAATGGAGTGCTTAAGGAAAGGTGAACCCGTTCTATCATAGCTTATCCAACCTTAGTCCAAAAGCCTTCATTGCATCCCGAAAATGCCCTACGTGATTTCAAGCCGAGTAAGCTTACATTAGTGATGATTTACATAAGGGGCAAGAATATGGTACTTAAAGCCGTACTTGCGACATTCTTTTGAGAGAGATGAATGAACCTTTCACAAATCTTTGAATTGAGTGCTATATTCTTAAGTGGGATATGAAAACAGAGAGTAGAGGAGGAGGAGGAGTTTTGGATCCACAATAACCAACATAAAATAGCAAGCTTCCTTAATGAATAAAGTCAACTCTTGATGCTCAAGTGTCACATTAGAACCATCCGTGCTTAAAAGTTTAACTTGTTGCCTTGTTGATAATTCATAAGTGTCGTAGGTAATTGTTGGTCCTAATTGATGTGTGATTGATTCACCTTTGATTAGCTGGAATGGCTCTTAACTTGTGGAGGAGGGAACTACTTTATTTGCTTGAGGACCAGCAAAAGCTTAAGTTTGGAGAAGTTGATAAGTGGGGATTTTGACTACTTATTAGCGCCTTTTAGCTTTCGTTTTAATCCAGAAGCGCTTAATTGTGTTCCCAAAAATTGATGAAATGTACTTAATTGCAGGAATATTAGAAGATGAGCTCCCTAGATGAAATCCAACTCAAGAAGAAGTAATATGAACTCAAGGACAACACAAAAGCTCAAAGGGCGGACCACAAAATATCATCTGCGGCCGCAGGTCGTGACTCATTTCCATCGGAGAATATTGCAAGATGCAGACCGCACACGAATTGTGAGGCCGCAGAAGCTGGGTCAGAGAAAAAGTTCAGAGAACCTGCACCTCCAGTCCAACACAAGTGCGGACCGCACAATTATTGTGCGGCCGCAAAAGAAGAGCTATGCGGCCACACAATTCCATGTGCGGACCGCAGAAGAACAAAGTGCGGCTGCAGACATTATTGTGTGGACCGTAGAAAGAGGGTAGCGCGACCGCACTTCATTATTATGCGGCCAAATATCTCCAACCTTTCCAAGCTGAAGCAAAGTGCGGACCGCACATGGAATTGTGCGGCCGCAGAACCATCGAAAGGGCATTTTTGTCTGAAAATTTCAGCTTTGTATAAATGGAAGAGTTTCACTTTTTTAGATTAACTTTTGACATCAGCTATTACAGTAGACAGTTTCTTTTACGCTTTTTAGTAGTTTTTGCTATTTTGAGCTATTTGAATATTGATTTCATCCTTTTAATTATCAATATGGGTTTAATTATCATTCTTTCTCATGTTTCTTCTAGTTTAAGCATGAGCAGCTAAATTTTCACTAGGGTTGTGACTCAACCCTAGTGTGTAAACTTAATGGGTGTTTGATTTATTGCTTGTTTATGGTTGGGTGTTTGTTATCTAGCATTGTTCTTGTTTTTATTTGAAGAATTAATGGTTGCAAACATTAATTCATGCCTATTTGACTTAGTATCTACTTGAGAAAGAGAGACATAGTCTAGGAAAACTTAGCTAGCAAGAAATTGGGTCAATCGAGAGATTGATAAGCCCAATTAAAGGGTTTAACCTAGAGATAGTAAAACCCGACTTGCGCTTCTTATCAACTATTTTGTTCAATATCCATTTGGACTTGAGAAAGCTAACTTGGGCAAAATCACTATCTGACCGAGAGGTATTGAGTGGGTACTTGAGTGTTGATAGCTATAATACACCCCGACCAATAAAACAAGCTTTAAAATTTACAACCCATTAGGAAAACACCTAGGTAAAGGTCATAGCCCTAGGCCTTTTATATCATTTGAAAAACAACAAAAAACATTTCCCTAGTTTCATTCTTTGAATCGTAATCGTAGTTTAGTTTAGATTTTTAAACAAACCCAAATATTACGGAAGTGCAAATTTAGATATACGAACTCACGCGCTAAGATATATACTAATAACACCCATTCATATAGCTCCTTGCGGAATTCGACCCCGACTCTTGTTGGGTATTGCTATTGCATCGACCGTTTTCATAACCTCAAAGAGAGGAGTGAAATTGGATGAGATCACCTATCATGGTAGTCAGCATGGTGGCTCACCAGCTGCTGCACCCCCGAGCTTTTATGGTAGTCAGCATACTGGCTCACCAGCTGCTACACCCTCGAGCTTTCATGGTAGTCAGCATGGTGGCTCACCAACTGTTACATCCCCGAGCTTTCATGGTAGTCAGTATGATGGTTCGTCTTTTGCTGCTCCATCATCTTCCAGTCCATCATCATCATCATCCATTCCCAGCATGTTTAGGTTGGATATTGGAGGCTCTCGCCCAGCTACATCTAGTATTGCTTCTGCACCATCTAGTAGACACAGGTAGAATCTTGGAGGGGATGTACAATTTGATAGTTATAATCGAGCCATACGAGGATGGGTAAGAAGGTTCTTATACTATTCTTTAAGTTTTGAATGTACTTTTAGATATGTTAACATTAAGGAATATTTATTTATAATTAAAACTTTTGAAACTTTAAGATGTTTATTAATTATTATATATGTTAACATTAATGCAGGTTTTTGCCATCCTTTCAGTCTACATATTTGATTGTAGATTCTATGAAGCCATTTTATCATAAGCCGTGGAATATTTGGAGACAGATACCGTATAGCATCAGAGAGCAAATGTGGAATCAATTTAGGGTAAAAATTGATTACATTTATTTAATAATTATCGTCTTCATCTAATGTTACTTTTTTATATTGAAGACAAAGTGTACATGGCATCCTCAACATCAAAATAAAATAAATAATATTTTCGAGAAGAAGGCTGCTAAGCGGATTAAAGATACTTTGTTTGCTGCTCGGAATGCTGGTAAAATGCTGGAGTGGTTAAGAGAAGATGTTTGGAATAAACTTCTTGAGAAATGGAATACCACAGAATGGAGAAAGAAGAGTGACCAAGCAAATACAAATCGTGCCTCCAGTAAAGGTGGCTCGTTGCACACATGAGGTTCGATTAGTTTTGCGGCCCATAAACTAAGATTGGTAATTACTTATAAAATTTTTCTTAGTTTTACATATAGAATTTTACGATTGTAATATGTAACTCATACTTTTTGTTATGAAGGAAAAGGAAAGAGGGCGAGATATGAGTCACGCTGAGGTCTTCAAGGAGACGCATAAGAAAAAGAAGAATGATGGTACAAGAGAACACCGGGTTGAGACGTGTGTGCCAGACACATATGTAAAATACTAACTTCATAATTATTCATGGTTTATTAATATTAGTTTGTTTACATAATAGTTATGTTTTCATTTCAGTAAGATTATCATAAACGGGTGAAAGAATGGAAACAAACTCACCCTCCTTCAACTCAACCAACACCTGATGATACGACTACATTATGGACAGAGGCAGCGGTAGAGTAAACAAAGGCAGAGTCTACGGATTTGGAGTACGTCAACCTACAGGTCATCCAAATCGACTCTTAGCCAATTCTTCTTCTTCTTCTCAAAATCAAGAACAAATGGAAGATATGAGAAATAAAATTCGTGATTTGAAGCAACAGTTGGACTCCCAATTCGGAGCATTTGTTAAGATGAAGGAATTAAGGAGAAAATATGGGCAGGATCTATCTGATGATGAGGATGAACAAACTGAATCTGATGTGTAGTAGTTTAGTTGTGATATTTTGGTTGATTGGTAAACTTGATTGTGAGAGACAACTTTGTGTTTTGTTTTTAAACTTGAATGTGGGCTACTATTTCGAAGTTTTTATGCCCAAAATTATAAGGTTTAATGGTTGGTATTGTTGGTTTAGATTGTGTTAATGGTTGATATTGTTGGTTTAGACTTTAGATTGTGTTAATGGATGATATTGATTGTGTTAATGGTTGGTATTGTTGGTCTAGATGTTATATTTGTTGATTGGTTGTTGGCGTTATAGTATTGTAATAGTCTAACAAGTGGTGTAGCTCAAAATTGAGCAGAATTCTGCCCGTTTTACTGAAAATTCCGACTGATTTCCGACGGAAACAGTCGGACAACTGCCTAGATTTTACCAAAAACACCCAAATTTCTGACGGAATCGGTCGGAAATTAATTATTTTTTAATATTTAACAGTTTTCGACGGATTCCGTCGGAAATTAAATAATTTTTTAAATTATTAATTTCCGACTGATTCTGTCGAAAATTATATATTTTTATTATTTATTTTTAAATAAATAATTATTTTTATTTATATTATTACGACCGATTCGGTCGGTAAAATTTCGACCACTTTGGTCGGAAATTTGAATATATTTGGTCGTCTGACCTTTTTGATCGTTCCGACTACTTTGGTCGGAAATCACCAACGGATTCGGTCGGAAATTATTTTTCGACCAGCTGTTTTCCGACGGACCAATTTTGGTCGGAAAGTAGCCGAATATTCGTGATTTTCGATCGAATTCCGACAGTTTTGGCAGTCGAAATTGTGCTATTTTCCAGTAGTGTAATGTGTTGCTTTACCTTTTCTCACAAAAATAACGTTGAAATTTGCGTTACACAACTAAAAAGAAAATACTCTTTTTTTTGTTGAAAAAGAAAGTACTCTTTCTACAACATGAAAAAAGTACTCATTTTGTTAAAATGAAAGAAAATATTTTTTCCATATCATGAAAAGAAAATATTTTTTGCACATTATTTTGTTGAAATGAAAGAAAATACTTTTTCTACATCATAAAAAGAAGAAGAATTAACCCAAATAGCCGCCTACTTATCTGCTTAAACTAAAAATAGCTGGTGGAGGTATAATTTATGTATTATATGTGTATAATTATGTATAATAAATATATAATCTATGTATATGGCTAAAAAATGTAAACAGTGAAGAAAAGGGTGTGGAGGGTTGAAGAAAAGTTTTGGAAAATATTTTTCATTCTCTTGATAGGGAAAATATTTTCCTCCAATTGGAGAAAAATGAGTTCATGAGGAAAATATTTTCCAAAATATTTAAGCCAACCAACATGAGAAAATTGAAAAATATATTTTTTCATATCAAACATGGAGACTAAAAGTGTACCACTTTATTAAAGAATATGGACTATTAATGCTACATGTGAAAGAAATAGGACTAGTTTGAGTTAAAGTCCAAAAATACTGGACTATTTTGGACATTTTCTCCCAAAGGGGGTAACAACATACATCATAATTCATTAGAGAGTAATTTCGTTTAATATGTTTCATGAAAAAAGGTTTTATATTTAATATTAGTTTCAAATAAAATCAACCAAATTATGTTTGTTTTCAAAAGGTGTTAGAAATTTTTTCGAGACATAATTTTTTCGGGAAAATTTATTTTCATCTCATTCTAATAGCCTGTTTGGCCAAGTTTCTTTTGAGGCAAAATCACTTTTTTTTTGCCAAAAGTGCTTTTTCTAAAATTAAAGTGTTTGGCCAAGTTTTTGATAAAAAAAATACTTTTAAAGAGAAGCAGAAGCAGTTTTGGAGAGGCAGAAAAAAGTAGCTTCTCTCCAAAAATACTTTTTTGAAAAATATTTTTGAGAAAAATAAACTTAGAAGCATTTTTGTAAATCTTGGCCAAACACTAAGGACCCGTTTGGCCATAGATTTTGACAAAATAAATTTGGGTTTTATTTGGCAAACATATGTTTGGGGGTTTGGCCATAGATTTTGCTTATATTTTAGCAAAATCCCAAATCTCAAAACTAGCTCAATAGCTGGTTTTGGGCCAAAATATCACTATTACATTTTTTAAAAATTATCCCAAACTTTTGTATTTCATAAAAGAGTCCACCATTTATTATTTTGTAACAATGTTGTTTTGTCTTCTCGGTCACCTGATAGTGTATCATGTAGTTCATTATAAAAATCATAATTTTGTATCAAATTTATTTATGTTCAGGACTATGGTTTGTGATAATATAATGAATGTTATTGATAATGGTACTGTTGGGTATTTGTGATAGTTTTTAGAACTTGTAGGTATAAGTTATGTTTCATATTTTTTTTAAATAAATTTGGAAAATATGTTTTGAAAACTGATGTCCAAACACATTTTCATCTTCAAACCAAATTTTACCAAAATCAAATTTTTCAGAACAAATTTGGGAATTTATGACCAAACGCTAGCTAATTGATGCTCAGAAGTACTTTTTAAATTAATTAGCAAAATAAAAACTTTTTTGCTAAAAGTCACTAAACAGCCTGTAACACAAAGCACCCCCTTAACCTCTCTATAATTGCTCCTGGGAAATTCGGATATATAATTCATTTCTTCCTCTCTCTCCGCCTCCTACACACCAACTTCTCCTTCGTCACACCGATTTAGCACT
This sequence comes from Nicotiana tabacum, assembly GCF_000715075.1. Classification (NCBI taxonomy): domain Eukaryota; kingdom Viridiplantae; phylum Streptophyta; class Magnoliopsida; order Solanales; family Solanaceae; genus Nicotiana; species Nicotiana tabacum. Next base: position 72,556,928 of record NC_134103.1, read on the forward strand.
CTGTATATTAAAAGAAACGCTGAAAAATCATCTGTAAAAATGGCGGCATCTGCTTCTTCGACTTTAAATTTCTCCACCAAACCCTCCCACACCTCTCTCTCATGGAAAACACGCATCGGTTCCTCCTCCGTTTTCGCCGTCGCCGCCTTGTCTCCCCGCCGCGATCAGCGTCAGTACCCACGTTTCGTTATATTCTCCATGGGCGCAAAACCTACGGTCCTTGTAGCTGAAAAACTCGGCGAGGCAGGAGTAGATCTCCTAAAGGAATTCGCTGACGTGGATTGTTCGTATAACCTGAGTCCCGAGGAACTCCGCAATAAGATCTCATTGTGTGATGCGTTGATTGTACGGAGTGGTACGAAGGTGAGCCGTGAGGTATTTGAGTCGTCCGGTGGACGGCTTAAAGTTGTTGGACGAGCTGGTGTGGGAATTGATAATGTGGATCTTGCAGCGGCAACTGAGCATGGATGCCTTGTTGTTAATGCGCCCACTGCTAACACTGTTGCTGCTGCGGAGCATGGAATCGCATTACTCACCGCTATGGCTCGAAATATTGCTCAAGCCGATGCTTCCGTGAAAGCTGGTTAGTATATTGTACACGTTTTTTTTTTAGTTCTATCTATACAAATGACGTTCGTAGTTATTTCCTGAATTTGATCTGTTTTGTCAATGTGAAAGTATTTTAGTTTGAATATGAGATTATCTAGACGTAATTCTGCTAAAAACCATTGCTTTGCGGCTATGGTATCCGATCTATTATAAATTGGTTCAGTTGTTCAGATTATTTATTTGTAAGAGAGAAAAGACTATAGTCGTTCTTACCCTTATTTAATGAGAATTTATGCGGATCTGTTTGTCATAGTACCAGTGTTAAAGGCTCCGTGAGGCGTACTTATCCTCAGACTAGGACAGGCTGAACAATCCGCTTCGCTTAGGTGGTTCTTCAATGTAGGCATCAAAATGCTAGAGTGTTTCATCTCTCATGGGCTCTATCTTGAAGAGGGGAACACTAACCATTAAGTAACTGGCAAAGTAATATTCTAATGGAAGGAAATGCTTTGAATGAATTTGCTATTGTTAGGAATGTGAAATTGGAAATTTTATATGGGAGAACTAGTCAGGAAACCTCTATTGATTGCATGTACATATTTATGGCTGCTAATAGTTCCTCTGTTATCCTGGTTGTGTTTGCACCTGGAGATTGTAATGTTGAAACTTTCCCATGATATTGTTTCCAGGAAAGTGGCTGAGAAACAAATATGTTGGTGTCTCCCTAGTTGGCAAAACACTTGCTGTGATGGGTTTTGGGAAGGTTGGATCAGAAGTTGCCAGGCGAGCTAAGGGGCTTGGCATGCATGTTATTGCTCATGATCCATATGCCCCTGCTGACCGTGCACGTGCCATTGGGGTGGAGCTTGTTAGCTTTGATGAAGCCATTGCGTCTGCAGATTTTATCTCACTTCACATGCCACTTACATCTGCAACTAAGAAGGTCCTAAATGATGAAACTTTCGCAAAGATGAAAAAGGGTGTGCGAATTGTCAATGTTGCTCGTGGGGGAGTGATTGATGAAGATGCTTTGGTCAGGGCACTTGATGCTGGAATTGTGGCACAGGTCCTGGCTATATATTATGCACTTATTTGTCAAACTGCATCTTTCTTTGTATTTTGCTGATATTCATGTCTGTTTGACAGTTGAGAGTCTAAAACCAATATTTACTTTCCACCTGTCTTGTCCAATCCTGGATTAAACTATAAAATAGGCTTTTGCCATAGCTTATCCGTATTGACGTATGAATAAATCTTGCAGGCAGCACTTGATGTCTTCACTGTGGAGCCACCATCAAAGGATAGTAAGTTGATTCAACATGAGAATGTAACTGCAACGCCTCATCTTGGCGCTAGTACTATGGAAGCGCAGGTCTGTGTGATGTCTGCACTAGTGTCACACTTTTTTACCAGCTGATACATATTGTGATACTGTCTGAACTTCTTGTTCAGGAAGGGGTGGCCATTGAGATAGCAGAAGCTGTTGTTGGAGCTTTGAAAGGAGAGCTTGCTGCTACTGCTGTCAATGCTCCAATGGTGCCTGCTGAGGTAAATGTGCTGAATATTTACTGGTTATAATCCCTTTAACATCTTAGTTCAAATTATGAAAGGCTCCATACAGTGCCTTCAACTAATTAGCCTGCCCACTTAGTTAATTCTTGCATGTTTCAAATTGACCAATTATTGGTAATTGTACAAGAGTCTCCTCCCAGTGCGCAGATATAAATGCATTGTTCTTTTTCATTTGTTTTTTGAGGAAGGGGGTCTTGGAAGATTAATTTGGTTGTGGTTTATGGAATTAAAGAAAGGAAATATCATTTCTATCTCCCTATAATGCAGGTGCTCTCCGAGCTGAAGCCTTTTGTCGAACTGGCTGAAAAACTTGGTAGACTTGCTGTCCAACTAGTCGCAGGTGGAAGTGGTGTGAAATCAGTGAAAGTGACGTATGGTTCAGCTAGAGCACCTGATGATCTTGACACAAGATTGCTTCGTGCCATGATAACTAAGGGATTGATTGAGCCTATTTCCAGTGCCTTTGTGAACTTGGTCAATGCAGATTTCACTGCTAAACAGAGAGGACTAAGAATAGCTGAAGAAAGATCTCTTCTAAATGGTTCACCAGAAAGTCCACTCGAGTTCATTCGGGTTCAGATTGCCAATGTGGAGTCCAAGTTTGCAAGTGCTGTTTCTGATTCTGGAGAGATTAGAGTGGAGGGCAGGGTAAAAGATGGAATCCCTCATTTGACAAAAGTTGGATCTTTTGAAGTGGATGTGAGCTTGGAAGGCAGCATCATTCTCTGTAGACAGGTTGATCAGCCAGGAATGATCGGGAAGGTGGGTAGCATCTTGTCTGAGGAGAATGTGAATGTAAGTTTCATGAGTGTTGGAAGGGTTGCTCCAAGGAAGCACGCGGTTATGGCTATTGGAGTGGATGAGCAACCAAGCAAGGAGTCATTGAAGAGGATTGGGGAAATTCCTGCTGTTGAGGAGTTTGTTTACCTTAAATTATAACAACTGTTTGATGATGTTGTTTGTTAGATTTCTGTCTGAATTCACTACGAGGCCAAATTTTGATGATGTTGTTTGTTTACAAGTAGTCTAGTGTAGGATAAAAAAATAATTTGGATGTGAAATTAGAAGTGTAGTACATTTAGTTGTCAATTTGACAATCTTTAGATTTTTCTGTCAAACTTTATCTTTGGTGATGTTTTATCAGTATGCATCTCTCTGTGAAATAAAAGAAAAATTGAACTCGAACTCAAATATCTTTTTTCTAGCTAACCTTGTAGATTGTAAGAGTATTTCAAATGAAATTTTCGAAATCTTTAAACCTTCACAGACTTTTTTTTTTCCTAAAAAAAGTACGACATTCCAAACACAGCTATAATTTCTTCCACAAATTTTTATATCCAATTTTAACTTCAGTAATTTTCTTTCCCCAATTCCAACTCCAATTATTTGTCAAAAACTTTGCATAGTTGCATGTATCTTCTTTCCAATGCCAAATTTGCCGTTATAAAACTACAAGTCACCAATCTGCATATAACTATTTCATCACCTCTATCTCTTCGGTCCTCTCTTCTCCTTCCAAAAATAGAAAGGAAAAAAACCCATCATCCCCATGACCAGTCACACACAACAGTCCCTCCTGCTGTCGATCGCCGCCGTACTGACACTTGTCACCGTCGTCAGCTCCGCCGGGGCAGTGAACACTTCTGACTTCCAAAAAATCACGAGAGAAGAGAGAAATTACAGGGGAAAAAAAGTAATTGACATTTCACATAAATATGTTCCTTATTTGCCAGCTTACGGTTCAAAAAATGGGTTAGGCAACTTCATAAGACTTCAGACAAGCATCTAATTGGGAGACCTCTCAAATTATTCGGTTTTTAACCTTTCTACTCATTCTGGTACACATGTTGATGCTCCTGGACATTTCAATGAGACTCTTTTCGAGCTCGGTTACGATGGCGTTTCTCTTGATCTCCGAACCTTAAATGGTAATGCTTTTGCCCATCACCTTTTTTTCCCCCTTTTAAACTGAAAAATCAGCTGTTTCAGAAATTTGGGATGACTTTAGTTTTTTAAATTTAGGTCCTGTTCTTGTAGTGGACACTCCACGGGACAAGAATATTACAGGTATGGTCATTTGTTAAACAGTAAGCATATGTATTGGTTTAATTTTGATTACTGAAAAATAATGTTTGTTTGGATTTGCTTTTGAAAATATTGGCAATTTTTCAGTGTTGAAGGGCATTTTCTGGAAAACAGCATTTTGACTGTTTTTCCTTTTTCAGATGTTTCATGGAAAACAGCTTTCTTTCTAATATACAAAATTTAGTCACTTTAATTTATCTTTTTAACTTTAGTTGCCTTACGTGGTCGACGCACTCTTGTCCTAAAACCGTCGACGGTATGGAGTATCTTTATCTTTTCTGATATGGAGTAGGTTAGTAAATTTAGTGTGTAGTGTCTGCGCAGACCTTATCCTTACATCAAAGTTAAAGAGGTTGTTTCTGATAGACTCTCGACTCAAAAAAAGTAGGTTAGTAAGTTTAAGAGACAAAATAATTTGTCCTCCAAAGTATAATGGTATGTGAAAATTTTCTCAATTGATATGGTTAAAATTATTACTTGTACTAGATGGGATGACTAAAACTACACTAAGTCATTTTGTTCGCTGACTATCTAGCCAAAGAGTAATTCAAAGGCCTACTGACATTCTTTTTTCATATGCATTGCCAAAAATCTTACTAGATGAGTCTTTCTGAAAAGAAAACAAAAACAGAGAATAGTGATTCTCTTTTTCTACACCATACCCTATAGTTTGGCACCAAGTAGTAAGCGTGTTCTCTCCTTATACAATATTTTGCTCTCAGTGAGAGGAAACCTAAGAGTTTTGCTTGTCTTCTTGTTCGTCAGCTGAAGTTATGAGGTCATTGAACATACCCCGAGGAGTAAAACGTGTTCTTTTTCGAACATTAAACACCGACAGGTACTTATTCGTTTGTTCATATTTGATGCATTTATTTGGTCCAACCCTGCTAAAATGCCTACACTAGTTGGTTCTTTTGTTTTGTCATCCGTGTGGTGTTGAATGTAATATATGTTGGTCCAAACAGGAGGCTGATGCACAAGAAGGAATTTGATTCTTCCTATACAGCATTCACCTCAGATGGAGCAGAGTATCTGGTCCAGTACACCGACATCAAACTGGTTGGTGTTGATTACTTGTCTGTCGCAATTAATCCCAAGGATGAGCTAGCTAAAGTTCATCAACTTCTTCTGGCTCCTAAAGTAAGTACAACATCCATTTTCAATATCGGTGTACCTGTAAGATTGAAAACCCCCTTGTTGAAGAGTAGTGTTTTAAGTTTCTTGTTTGCTACCAACTGCATATTATCTACAAACTTCACTTGACTAAGATTAAAGCCCAGGAGTTGGAGGGGTGGTTGTCGGCTATGGGAGCCTGGAGGAGCAGTGGTGACGCGAGCACTATTTGGTCGACGACATCAGACTGTATAAGGGAGGTTGCGAAAAAGGTGTTAGGGGTTTCGACGGGCATCTCTGGAGGGCACAAAAGAGACTGGTGGTGGAATGAAGTGGTTCAAGGTAAAGTGGAAGCGAAGAAGGCGGCGTACCTGAAGTTAGTAGGGAGCACATGTGAGGAGGAGAGGCGAGCGTGCATGGAGAGGTATAAAGTAGCTAGGAAGGAAGCTAAGTTGGCGGTTACGGAGGCTAAGACTGCGGCTTATGGTCGTATATACGAGGAACTGGGGGAGAAAGGCGGGGAGAAGAAGTTATTCTGGTTGGCCAAGACGAGAGAGAGGAAGGCTCGGGATTTGGACCAAGTGAGATGCATCAAGGACGAAGATGGTAGAGTATTGACGGGAGATGCCCTGATTAAGAGAAGATGACAGACTTACTTTCATAAACTCCTGAATGAAGAAGGGGGATCGAGATATTGTGCTGGGTGAACTGGAGCATTCCGAGAGTTACCGTGACTTTGGGTACTGCAAGCGCATCAAGGTTGAGGAGGTCGTGGGAGCTATGTGTAAGATGAGTAGGGGCAGAGCAACCGGACCGGACGAAATTCCGGTTGAATTTTGAAAGTGTGTGGGTAGAGCAGGCTTGAAGTGGCTGACTGAGCTGTTTAATGTTATTTTTCGTACAAAGAAGATGCCAGATGAGTGGAAGTGGAGTACGATAGTTCCGTTGTATAAGAATAATGGTGATATCCAGAGTTGTAACAATTAAAGGGTATCAAATTACTGAGTCATACCATGAAAGTTTGGGAGAGGGTGGTTGATGCGAGGGTGAGGAGGACGGTGTCTATATCCGACAGCCAGTTTGGGTTTATGCCGGGTCGTTCCACTACAGAAGCTATACACCTTATTAGGAGACTAGTGGAACAGTACAAGGAGAGGAAGAAGGATCTGCACATGGTGTTTATTGATCTAGAGAAAGCGTATGACAAGGTTCCTAGAGAAGTTCTCTGGAGATGCTTGGAGGCTAAAGGTGTGCCGGTTGCCTATATTAGAGCGATTAAGGATATGTATGATGGGGCAAAGACTTGGGTCAGGACAGTAGGAGGCGACTCTAAGCATTTTTCGGTTGTTATGGGGTTGCACCAAGGTTCTGTGCTCAGCCCGTTCATATTTGCCCCGGTAATGGACGCGTTAACACACCATATTCAAGGGGAGGTGCCATGGTGTATGTTATTCGTTGATGATATGATTCTGATTGATGAGACGCGAGCCGGTGTTAACAAGAGGATGGAGGTTTGGAGACAAGCTCTTGAGTCTAAGGGTTTCAAGTTGAGCAAGACAAAGACGGAATACCTGGAGTGTAAGTTCAGCGCTGAGTCGAGGGAAGTGGACGTAGATGTGAAGCTTGAATCACAGGTCATCCATAGTAGAGGCTGTTTCAAGTACCTTGGGTCGGTTCTCCAGGGGGGAGGGGAGATCGACGAGGATATCACACACCGTATTGGGGTGGGGTGGATGAAGTGGAGGTTAGCATCTGGCAGGACATGACCCTTGATAGGAAGGTGTGAAGGTCGAGCATTTGAGTTGTACGTTAGGAGGTAGTTGAGTCTTGCCTTAGTTCGTACCTTTGTGAGGCTAGTTTGGTAGGATTTTTGTCTAAGACAGCCAATGATAATGTTGTGTCTTACTACTCTTTTGTTTTTCATAATGCCAGGTCTATTTACTGGCTATCGCTTTTGCTTTGCATCTATTTTCTGGTTTTCATGATGTTGTTATCTTATGATATCTATTGGTGGTACTGATATTGTTTCCTTTTGCCTTCTTGAGCCAAGAGTCTTTCGAAAACAGTCTCTCTACTCCTCGGGATAGGGGTAAGATCTGCATACACACTACCCTCCCCACACCCCACTAGTAAAATTTTACTGGGTCGTCGTCGTTGTTGTTGTTCACTTGCTAATCCTTTTCGCTAATCCTTTTCGCTTCTCCACCATGTGGCACTCCATTGTCTTGAGTAGCAAGTGTTCTTCTTTCTCTTAGAACTCTTAATAGAGTCCTCTTTGTTTTGTAGTTTGTAATATAAAGTGAGAAGTCCCACATTGGCGGCCCAAAGGCCTTTTTAAAGGCTTTATAAGTAAAATTCTCCAAGTAATTTAGAATAATAGTTAATATTCAATTTTGAATAAAACAATATATGTCTATTAAATGTTAATGAAATACTATGTGTATTCAGAATAGACTTGGTTTACAACAACAACATACCCAGTATTATCCCACACCGTGGGGTCTGGAGAAGGTAGTGTGTACGCAGACCTTATCCCTATCTTGTGAAGATAGAGAGGCTGTTTCCAATAGACCATTGGCTTAGGAAAGCATAAGCAACAACCACATTAATGAGAATAGACATGGTTTCACTTCTATAAATTCAACTTTTTACTATTTTTCTGAGAGGTGGCTAAGTTTGCAGTATCTGTTTGGATTGTATCTCGCAGAAACTTGTTTGTATTCTCCTAAATGCCAATGTTTCTTCAAGGAAAATGGAACCTTGAAGAAACTTGTTTGTATTCCCCTAGATGCTATATTTCATCAAGGACAGTGATTTTTCAAGCTTCAAAGCTTTCTTTGAATACTTTTTTCTAATACTCTCTAGGTTTTATCTATGCTTTTACTTGGTTACTAACTGTTAAGTATTCTTTTTATATGCATCAGGATATAATTCCGGTGGAAGGCCTCAAGCTTGATGATGTCGTCCCAGGAGTTTACACAATTCACTGCCTACCTCTGAGGTTGAATCATGGCGATGGTTCACCTGCCAGGTGCATCCTCTTCCATTAATCATGTCAAGGCAGCTAATACTTTTTCACGGAGAAAATTGTCAAAATTTCAACCAGTTTCGTTAACTAAGAATGTTCAAGAAATTGTTATGAGACTTACATGTATTTATGTACTAGCTTCCTTTAGCCTTATCGACCCATGTGACTATGCAGTAGTAGAGATGGTACTGATGTTTATTCATGTTTTTACGTGGATTGCCTCGCCATGATCATTACTCATTTTTTGTCGTTTTAGGGCCGTAAAACTGGAATTCCGCCTTATTTCTAAATTTTCGTGTGCTATAGCCCACGCCTCCTGCATTGGCCTGAGCGCCCGAACTCAGATTGCCAAAAAAAATTTCGGCCCATAAAAAACGGCCTAAGGAACAATAGTCACCGTCTCCCATGACCGTTACTCGTTTTTGGCGTTTTAGGGACATAAAACTAGAATTTCGCCCGATTTCTAGTTTTTCGTCTGCTACCATGCCTCCTGCATGGGCCCGGGTGCCCGGACTCGGATCGTATAAAATTTTGCCGGCCCATAAAAAACGACATAAGGAACAATAGTCACCGCCTCGCCGTGACCCTTTCTCATTTTTTGGTATTTTATGGCCATAAAACTAGAATACCGTCTGATTCCCAGATTTTCATGTGTCCACGCCTCCTGCATGGGCCCGAGTGCCCGGATTCGGATCGCCTAAAATTTTGTCGGACCATAAAAAACGACCTAAAGAATAATAGTCACCAAATCGACATGACCATTACTCATTTTTGGCGTTTTAGTGCTATAAAACTGGAATTTCACCCGATTGCCAAATTTCGTATGTTATAGTCCATGCCTCCCGCGTGGGCTCGGACGCCTGGAGTAATTACATAAAGTTATAAATATGTATCTAAGTTATAAATACTTTTTTTTTTTACATAAAGTTGTTGATATGTATCAAAATTGTATTAAAAGAGAAAATTTTGATTGAAATTTCAGAGAGAAAGACGAACACATCATATACAAAATATATACAAACTACATATTGTATAAAATTTGTATGAAAATTGTATTTAAGTTGTGTATGATATTGTAGTTGTATTCAACTGGGTAAAAATAATGTATGAAAGTTGTAGATAAGTTATAATAAGTTTTGTACTGTATAATTAGTTATATAATATTTATTTTTAGTTTATATATTGTTATAGATTTATCAAATTTAAATATTTCGGCATTCAACTTTTTCAATATTTGATTGAAGATCTTTTAATATATTGGTGGATGATCGAGGACTTCCAAAAATTAATGACTTCCAAAAGCTTATTATATTTTTTTTGATAATCGTGGTGTCCGGGTCAGCTTGCGCGTACCTCTACTAATTTCACGGGATACCTGCAACAGGTACCAGGTAATTCTATCCACCAAGGCTTGGATAGATGGGAAGAAATCACCTAGTATTTGCCTTCGCTGGGATTTGAACCTAAGACTTCATGGTTCTCACCCACTTCATTGACCACTAGGCCACTCCCTTGGGTGCACTTTCAAAAGCTTATTAACGTGCGTATCATGAGTCTAGTTACTTAATATATAACTTATAAATATTTTTGTACGCCATTATATACATAAGTTAAACTCAAAAAGGAAGGAAAGAAAAGAAAGCAAAAAGCACTTAGTTAACATTAGTTATGAAAAAAGACAAAATCATTTTATTAAAAAAAGAAAAGAAAAACAAAATAGAAGAACACAACATAAATAGTAGTCTTCCTGCCTGTAAATCTCAAGCAAACAACAGTGACAGTTAGTACTCTTCAGACATGGCCGTTGCTCCAAATTTCTACTACTTCTACTAACACTAGTTCCATTTTCCTCCAAAATTTATAACTAAAAAAATACGATTTCTTTCTCAGTTTTGTCCCACAAAAATCCTCTATGTATCTTTAAGAAGTCTGAAATAGTTAGAAAAATAGAGTGACGGAGGGAAGTGGGTTTTGTAAGAGCAGATTGTATAGATCTGGAGAGCATAGATGAGCAAAAAATGAGAAAAAGGAGAGGAGATGAGAGAAAAAAGGAAAGGCGTAACTGAATCCCCTAATTTAAGACACTAATAATGGATTGTGTATGGAGAGAGGCAGCAGAGAATAGGGAAAGAGGAGAGGAGAGAAAAAAAAGAAAAAAGATGTAACTTAATCTCCTAATTTAAGGCAATAATAATTGATTGTATATAATTCGTAAATAATTCTTATTTAGGGCGGGTAATATACAAAACTAGGACAATTTTGATAAATAAGTTTCAAATATTGTATAGAATGAAAAAAATCTCATTTCACAATGGGTGGCATGTGGGCCGGTTAGGACCGGCCCAGGACTGCAAGTCCAAATGGGCGGTGGTCCTAAACGGTCCTAACCGGATAGGACCGGGACCGTAGGGAGGTGGGCTGGGTATTGGGCCGGTCCTATAGGGGAGGCCCGCGAGATCGGGACCGGTTCAAAAGGGCCTATTCGGACCCAACGGATAATTTTTTTTTTAAAAAAAAATTGACCGTTTGGCTATTTAAAAACTAGCCGTTTGGTCTGTCAAAATAGCCGTGGCTATTTGCAAAATAGCCATTTAACCCCCCAAACTTTGTTTTAACCCCAAACTTTTTATAATTACACTTTTTTCCTATTTTCAATTATAAATACCCCCTCATTCTTTCATTTTTCCCACAAAATCATCAATCTCTCTCAATCTCTCTCTATCTCTCTCTAATATTCTTTTATAATTGCTTACTTAATTATTACATTTTGTGCAAAATTGTGAAGTTGGTGAATTGAAGTCTTCAAGTTTTCAACGATAATTAATTTTCAACAAGTTGTTCGTCAATTCGGTAAACTCGTTCCAACTCTTAAGTTTTAATATTATAGTTTTGTTTGTTTTATTTACTTTGCTTGATTAATTAAGATGACTTATTCCTTAAAAAAATATTTAGTAAAAATAAGGAAAAATCCAATAGTGGTGAATCTAGTAGCCAATCTGTTCCTCCTCCACTTCCCCCGGCTCCCCGACCCAAACCTGTTACCCGTCCTACACCTCCTATTCTTGATAGCGATAATAGTTTATTACAATTTACCGAGAGTCAATTTTGCCATAATATTGCACCCGGTGAACAATTAAATCATGAATATATGAATGCTCTTTATGGTAATCCAACTATTGATGAAAATGATGATGAAGAAATATATTTTGATGAAACGCAACCGGATGACGATACACCCACTAGTCCTGCTCCTGAAGTTAACTCAACTAATAATAATCCAAATGATGTCCCGTCTGACCCTCCTGTTACTGCCCCTACTTTTTCTAGACAACTTTCTAAACGGGCAGAAACATTTCTTGTTTGGTCATTTTTTACTCAACTAAGAGAAAAAAATAGGGCTAAATGTAAAACTTGTGACAAAGAGTTAGTTTTTAAATATGTTGGAAGTCCAGGGAGGGGGAGGGAAGTTTGACTAGACACATATTGCTACACCCTTAAGATAAAGCTATATATTTTCGTATGAAAGCTTTGGCCGAGGGGACAAGTGCACCTAGTCAGGCTGACCTTAGTACCAGGTCAAATCAATTTCAACCGGGAATTAACACTGTTACCGGTGGTATTTTATATTATGATCCAAAAAACGATCGGGAAGAATTGGCAAAAATGGTTACTGTTATGTGCTTACCCTATAGTTTTCCTTCTAACCCTCACTTTGTGCATTATATTAGAAAAATTTATAATCCTACTTATAAAGGTTTTCCTCGCACAACCGTAAAGAGCAATATTTATAAATATAAATATGAATATGAACAATATTTGCGCTATTTATTTACTCATATAAATTGTCGTGTTGCTATTACAACTGATATTGGTAGAAGTAATTATGACTGTGATTACCTTACTGTTACCAGTCATTAGATTGATGAGGATTGGATAATGCAAAAGCGCATTATTGCTTATATAATAATTAATTCACGTCACACAGAACAGTTTATTTCTAGCACGATTACGGATATTTGTAGATATTTTTGCATTAGTGATAAAATAATGTCAGTTTCAATGGATAATGCTACTAGTAACACAAATGTTGTAGCCTTGCTTACTACTACACTAAGTCCTGCATTTAGTAACATTTTTCATGTTAGATGTATTTGTCATATTTACAATTTAATTGTGGGTGATGGTATGCGAATTTTAAATGTTGAAATTGAAAAAGTTAAAATGGCTCTTAATTGGCTTTTTTATTCAAAACGTAGAAGTAGACTTAGAGAATATTTTAAAAGATGCGATGAATTTGGCCTAAGAGAAAGAAAGGTTCCTAAACCTTGTCCGACTAGATGGAATTACATGTATGAAAGTTTAGTTGTTGCATATGAATATAGAAACCCCATAAACTCAACGTTTAATGCTCATGTAAGTGATGATGATGAGCACCTTACAAATGCGGATTGGGCTAATGTTAAAATGCTTGTAGATTTTTTAGAAAAATTTCATATTGCTACAAATGAATTTTCTGGGCAATATTATCCTACTATATCTAACTGTTTAGTTTATATTGCAGAACTTGCAAATTTATTTGATCATTTTTCAGATAGTGGGGAAATTTATCAACTTGCTATTGATTCTATGAGAAAAAAGTTTAAAAAATATTTTTTCCCTATTCCCCCTATTTATGGTGTTGCTGCATTGTTAAATCCTACTATGAAATTAGGAGGTACTCAATTTTGGTATGAAACTGTTTATAATAGTTTAGCACTTGAAGATGAGGAGTTGTCTAAACTTTCGGACGCAATAGCCTCAATTAAAATAAATGTTCAAATAATTTATAATGCTTATCAAGTTGCATTAGATCATGCTAGACCAAATGTTCCATCTCCTTCTTTTTCTAGTTCTCAATCATCTAAAAGAACTGCGGGAATAAGAGCACTTAGTGCTTGGGCAGGGTTCAAGGGTTCTCAAGGTTCTAGTACTAGTGATTTTTCACAACTAAATGAGCTTGAAGTTTATTTGTCACAGGGAATTGAGGAAGTGAATCCCGACGGCTCCTTTAATATTTTGGAATGGTGGAAGGGCAAAGAAAAACACTTTCCGATTCTTTCAAGGATGGCCCGAGACATTTTAACTATTCAAGGTTCAACTGTGGCATCAAAGAGCGTTTTCTGTCAAGCAAGACTTCAACTCGGTGATTATAGAGCGTCTATGAGGGAGAGCTTGGAAAAATCAGTACTTTTTAGAGATTGGATCCGTTCGGAAAGAAGAAATTTTGGACTTGCTGAATCACAACCAGAGGTAGACGAAGCTTACGAAGAAATGCTAGCTGAACTTGCGGAGGATGATGCTTCGCCTGGAAGCGGTGATGACCAAGCTTCTTTTTCGCCACCACCAACGGAAATTCCTCTGGACCTTGAAAGATTTATGAAATTTGTAAGAGATACCATGTTAATTAATATGTAACTTGTATTTTGGCACATCTTGATTAGTTTCTTTTTCTTCTCAATGGTGGTATTAACACCTTGTTGTGCTCATTCCATAGGGGGGAGGAAGACTAAGAAAGATATTGCCATGATTTTTTAATGCTATAATAAAATTATAACGCATTGCTTTGAATATCTCTTTAAAATATTTTTGTCTTTTTATATATCTTAAGCTGTATATATAGTATAATATAGTATATACTATACTATATATACATCTTACTATATATAGTATAGTATATATATAAGTTTATATATATATATATATATAGATATATATATATAGGTGACAATTCTATAATATAATTTACAAATTGCCTTAGATATTTTTATTACCATTTTTTTCTCTAACTTGTATAAAAAAAAATTAAAAAATAGAAAGTATCTGTTGGGCCCACTTAGGCCTGCTTGGGTCCGAGACCGGCCTACTTAACCCGGGACCGTTAGTTCGTGGTCCCGGGCCGGTTCCAACATGTAGCCCGCGAAACCCGGTACTGCTTAGGACTGGGCCCGCGAAGCCCACTTAGGACCGGACCCGACCCACATACCACCCCTATTTTCACAATCTTTATGGGCTTTGGGTGTGTGTGTGGGAGGGGGGGGGGGAGGGGGGTTATTCAGCATTGGATTTTTCTGTCAAACTTTTCTTTGGTGATGTTTATCAGATATTAGAAGCTAAGGACTTTGCAGTTATTTGGCCCAAATTTTCACATTTGTACAAGGGGAATTTGATATGATCAATGTATGAATCACAAACGTTCTTCAGCCAAATTCTAAGGAGTTTGTTTGATGCGCAGACTAAATTATTCCGAAATTATAATTCCAGAATTAATTCATATCATATGAGAAGTAAGATAAAATAATTTCAAGTTTGACGACTATCGTATATGGTCTTATCTTACCTTATTTCTCGTACCAAAAGACCCCCCCGATGGTTATGTTGTGCATGGATATGCCATATTTCCAACGTGAAAGGGGAAAAGGCCAATTTTGTTGACTTTGGTAGTGGGCAGGTGCCCAAGAACGAAGTTGCTAGTTTCTAAATGGCAGGAAATGATGTAGCTAATCTTAGGTTCCAGCTATTTCTTCTCCCATATGAGTTTGTACTTGTTTTTATTACTATTTCTTTTTATTTTTCTTAAGCTGGATTTATAAGAAACAATCTTTATACCTCTTTAGGCAAGGTGCCTGTACAGATTACCTGTGTACACGCTCGTTGCTCTCCTCACTTAACTCAAATATCTTTTTTCTAGCGAACCTTGTAGATTGTAAGAGTATTTCAAATGAAAGTATTTCAGAGACTTTTCTTTTTCTAAAAAAAGTAGGACATTCCCCAACAACTTTTTGTCCAATTTCAATAATTGTTTTGCCCAATTCAACTGCATTTATTTGTCCAAAGACTTTAGCATAGTTGAATGTATCTGCTTTGAAATGTCAAAACTACAAATCACTATTCTGCATAGAACTATTTCATCACCTGTCTCTTCAGTCTCTCTTCTTCTCCTTCCAAACAAAAAAAAAGATAGAAAAAACCCCATCATCAACATGACCAGTCACACACTGTTCGCTCTCCTGCTGCCGCTCGCCGCCGTACTGACACTTGTCTCCGTCGTCAGCGCCGCCGGGGCAGTGAGCACTTCTGACTTTCAAATTATCACGAGAGAAGAGAGAAATTACAGGCAAAAAAAGGTAATTGACATTTCCCATAAATATGTTCCTGATTTGCCAGCTTTCGGTTCAAAAAATGGGTTAGGCAACTTCATAAGACTTCAGACAAGTATCAAATTGGGTGATCTCTCAAATGATTCAGTCTTCAACCTTTCTACTCATTCTGGTACACATGTTGATGCTCCTGGACATTTCAATGAGACTCTTTTCGAGCTCGGTTACGATGTCGTTTCGCTTGATCTCCGAACCTTAAATGGTAATGCTTTTGCCCATCTCTTTATTCTTTTCTATAAAACTGAAAATCATCTGTTTCAGAATTTTGGGATAACTTTAGTTTTGTAAATTTAGGTCCTGTTCTTGTAGTGGAAACTCCACGGGACAAGAATATTACAGGTATGGTCTTTTGTTAAACAGTAAGCATATGTATCGGTTTAGTTTTGATTTCTGAAAAATAATTTTTGTTTGGATTTGGTTTTGAAAAAATTGGCAATTTTTCGTTGTTGAAGGGCATTTTCTTAAAAACAGCATTTTGACTGTTTTTCGTTTTTCAGCTGTTTTATGGAAAACAGCTTTCTTTCTAATATACAAAAATTTATAGCCTGATTTGCCAAGCTGAGTGTTTTTAAAAAAAATATTTTTGGATAAAAACAGTTTGTGTTTTGATAATCAATTTGAAAAGCACTTTTGAACAATAATTTGTGTTTGGCCAAGCTTTTCAAAAAGTGCTTTTATGTGTCAAATTATAAATAAGGACATGAAAATATTTGCTTAATAGTTAATATTATATAAGTAGATAAATAATTATAAATTTTTATTATTAAAGATAATAATTAAGTTTTTTATTTTATTTAAGTAAAATATAAAAATAAAATTGAAAAGTACTTTATTCTTTCAAGATAATTTAAATATATCAAAAATCATCCAATAAATATGAAAGTTCATCCCAAAAGTCATTTTATATTACTTAATAGTTTAAACTAAGTAAGGTTATTTTGATATATATAATATTTTGCAAAGGGTATTTTTGATAGGAATACTAGTCAAAACTGCTTCTGCTTCTGGAGAGAAGTTATTTTTTTCTGCTTCTTCAAAACTTCTTCTGCTTCTAGCCAAAAGTACTTTTTTTTCAAAAAATAAATTGGCCAAACACTTCAAATTGAGGAAAAAAGTACTTTTTTTGAAAAAAAACCCAAACACTTTCGGCATGCTAGAAGCTTCGCCAAACAAGCTATTAATCACTTTAATCTATCTTTTTAACTTTAGTTGCCTTAAAGCTTGTATTTCTTTGGGACCCGTGTTAGTTTTAG
Organism: Nicotiana tabacum; assembly: GCF_000715075.1. NCBI lineage: Eukaryota > Viridiplantae > Streptophyta > Magnoliopsida > Solanales > Solanaceae > Nicotiana > Nicotiana tabacum. The sequence continues at coordinate 72,573,724 of NC_134103.1, forward strand.
ATTGTTTTATTAGCTATAAGGTGTTAGTACAAGAGTGCGTAATGCAGTAGAGAGACAGATCTAGGATTTGAAGTTTATGAGTTCTACCGTAATGTCAAATTAATATATAATAATAACTGGGTTTACATTTAGATATTTATAAATATTTAGTGGATTTCTAAATAGAAATACAACGTCTATTCAAAAGTTACTGGGTTCTCGGAAACCCAGTAACAATACTCTAGATGCACCACTGATGCAGTAGGTTAGTAAGTTAACAACAAACCCAGTATAATCCCACAAAGGGTTCTAAGGAGGATAACGTGTACGCACACCTTACCCGTACCTTGAAGGTAGAGGGGTTATTTCCGATAAATCCTCCGAGGTTAGTAAGTTGAAGAGACAAAATAATTTGGCCTCAAAAGTATAATGGTATGTGGAAATTTTCTCAATTGAAATGGTTAAAATTATTACTTGTACTAGATGGGATGACTAAAACTACACTAAGTCATTTTGTTCGCTGACTATCTAGCCAAAGAGTAATTTAAAGGCCTACTGACATTCTTTTTCATATGCATTGCCAAAATTCTTACTAGTTGAGTCTTTCTGAAAAGAAAAACCAAACAAAACAGAGAATAGATCATCTCTTGTTCTACCCCATACCTTATACAATATTTTGCTCTCAATGGGACGAAACATAAGAGTTTTGCTTGTTTTCTTGTTAATCAGCTGAAGTGATGAGGTCATTGAACATACCCCGAGGAGTAAAACGTGTTATCTTTCGAACATTAAACACCGACAGGTACTTATTCCTTTGTTCATATTTGGTGCAACCCTGCTAAAATGCCTACACAAGTTAGTTCTTCATTTTGTCATCCGTGTTGTGTTTAATGTATATACTATATTTTTTGAATGTAAAACAGGAGGCTGATGTACAAGAAAGAATTTGATTCCTCCTATACAGCATTCACCTCAGATGGAGCAGAGTATCTGGTCCAGAATACTGACATCAAACTGGTTGGTGTTGATTACTTGTCTGTCGCAATTAATCCCAAGGATCAGCTCACTAAAGTTCATCAACTTCTTCTGGCTCCTAAAGTAAGTATAACATCCATTTGCTCATTTCGGTTTACCTGTAAGATTGAAAACCCCTTTGTTGAAGAATAGTATTTTAAGTTTCTTGTTTACTACCAGCTGCATAATATCTACAAATTTCACTTGCTAATCCGTTTCGCTTCTCCACCATGTGGCACTCCATTGTCTTGAGCAGCAAGTGTTCTTCTTTCTCTTAGAACTCTTAATAGAGTCCTCTTTGTTTTGTCGTTTGTAATATAAAGGGAAAAGGGTCAGATATACCCTGTACTATTGAAAATAGTCTATATTTATACTCCATTATACTTTTCGTCTAAATTTACTCCTACCGTTAGCGTAATGAACAATTTTACCCCTAACCCTAACGGTGCTCCACAATGATAGCAATCTCATCAATTAAAATGCCAACGTGGATTCGATGTCATAATTTTTTTACATTAAATAACTAAAGGAACTTAAATCTAATAACCCACTTAAATCTTGTTCTCTTCTCTGATTGAACATTATCATCATGCTTCGGTACATCCACCTTCCGATTTGAATCATTCGATGTGATCAATTTTAATGCCTCCGCATTGTTTGATTGTACATATTCAGACTGTTCGAATCTCATTCGGCTTGAGATCTGAATCACTCAACTCATTCGATTTAGTCAAATTCTCGTCAGATTTCGAGGCTTTTGAATTGTATATCCCCTGGTTGATTAGCAATTCTTTGGATTCGTCGAGCTTCGAATCTATCGCTGAATTGAACAGTCAAAACTGAGAAAGTAAATGGATCTGAATCCATTTGAGACATGCCTGCGCAACCAAAAATAGATTTTGTGCAGCATTTTTTCGAAAGAGTTGTAGATTTAAAACTAGTGAATAGAGTCAAATCTGTTTGAAAAAATACAGCGAAGAGAAAAAGATAAATCAGAAAGGGACTAAACTTTCTCTAATTAACAAATGTAAAGTTACTTATGTAGCCACATTGAAGTTTCTTTATTGTTTTTTTTATATATACGGCCGATGGTGCTTCCTCCTACTGGATTGCGCCTCTGCGGGATTTGTCACGGCGGCCGGAGCTTTGGAGGAGAAGACTAAATTTAAGTGGGTTTAGTTTTTTTTTAAAGCAAATATTGTACAAAAATTATGACATGGAATCCACATTGGCATTTTAATTGATAAGATTGTTGCCATTGTGGAGCACCCTTAGGGTTAGGGGTAAAATTGTTTATTATGCTAACGGTAGGAGTAAATTTAGACGGAGTAATCTGACCCTTTTCCCTAATATAAAGTGAGAAGTCCCACATTGACGGCCCAAAGGCCTTTTTAAAGGCTTTATAAGTAAAATTCTCCAAGTAATTTAGAATAATAGTTAATATTCAATTTTGAATAAAACAATATATGTCTATTAAATGTTAATGAAATACTATGTGTATTCAGAATAGACTTGGTTTACAACAACAACATACCCAGTATTATCCCACACCGTGGGGTCTGGAGAAGGTAGTGTGTACGCAGACCTTATCCCTATCTTGTGAAGATAGAGAGGCTGTTTCCAATAGACCATTGGCTTAGGAAAGCATAAGCAACAACCACATTAATGAGAATAGACATGGTTTCACTTCTATAAATTCAACTTTTTACTATTTTTCTGAGAGGTGGCTAAGTTTGCAGTATCTGTTTGGATTGTATCTCGCAGAAACTTGTTTGTATTCTCCTAAATGCCAATGTTTCTTCAAGGAAAATGGAACCTTGAAGAAACTTGTTTGTATTCCCCTAGATGCTATATTTCATCAAGGACAGTGATTTTTCAAGCTTCAAAGCTTTCTTTGAATACTTTTTTCTAATACTCTCTAGGTTTTATCTATGCTTTTACTTGGTTACTAACTGTTAAGTATTCTTTTTATATGCATCAGGATATAATTCCGGTGGAAGGCCTCAAGCTTGATGATGTCGTCCCAGGAGTTTACACAATTCACTGCCTACCTCTGAGGTTGAATCATGGCGATGGTTCACCTGCCAGGTGCATCCTCTTCCATTAATCATGTCAAGGCAGCTAATACTTTTTCACGGAGAAAATTGTCAAAATTTCAACCAGTTTCGTTAACTAAGAATGTTCAAGAAATTGTTATGAGACTTACATGTATTTATGTACTAGCTTCCTTTAGCCTTATCGACCCATGTGACTATGCAGTAGTAGAGATGGTACTGATGTTTATTCATGTTATTACGTGGATCGTATATTCCTAGCTATTCTTCTTGCCTTACTGAGACACATGACTTAGTTCATTTTAAAGAATCATATTACGTTCTCGTCTCCCTCTCCCTTCTGTATAAGTCTTCTCTAAAGCTGAGAGTTCTCGTAGTCAATCTCTCTGCACTTGGCCTGAATCGGAGAGATTAAGAGGGAATGCATTTTGCACAACAAGAAGAAATGGTATTTGAAAAAATATGTTATGGGGTGAGAGAGGCTCGAACTCTCGACCTCAGGATAACTCAGAAGCTATGAGACCTACGCGCTAGCCAACTGCGCCACCACCCCTTGATGGTGTGTGGGTACATTCAATCCTAAATGTAAACGCTTTTATTTCACGTGTCTATCAAATTAATCAACAAAAACTTATACTAGCTAATAGCATTTCGCGATGGTAATCTGAATAGGGTCATAGATAAGGAGTTCGAAAATTGATGTTTCTTTGGAAAAAATTCCAAGGTCCAAATTGGAATAAATTCTAAGGTCCAAACTTAAGGTGGCATTCGGGCAGTTGGAATTGGATATGAAAATTTTGGTTTGGATATTCAGTTTTCGGACCAAAAAATTACAATTCAAATCCAATCCATATAAGCTCGGCAAAATGGATTTTTCAAATTCGATTTCGAATTAATTGGATTGGATAGTTTGAATATTCGATTTTAAGTCAATAAGTTGAGTTTCTTCTTCTTACAAAATTTGAACATTCTGCATCCTTTGGTTACACCAATTTTTAGACCAATTGAAATCTATCAACTAAATTCAAGAAAATCATCATGTATACACGAAAAAATAAACATAATAATTAATTCATGTGTTATGACCCCGAAACGTAAAAAAATAATGTTAGTCATGATGAGTATTGCTCAGCCGTATCCGATGGTTCCATCAATTTTTAAACCAATCAGAGTCCATCCAATAAATTCAAAAACTTTATCATGTATATAAAAACTCATGAAAAAATGGACATAATCATTAATGTCTGTTTCATGATCCCGAACGCCAAAAAATGACGTTAGTCATGGTAAGTATTGCTCATAAGGCCATATCCAATAGTTCCACCAATTTTAGGCCAATCAGAGTCCGTCACCCAAAATCAAGAAAATCATCAATATACGAAAAATGGGCATAATCATTAATTCCTAAATCATAGTCCCGAAACTCCAAAAAATAATGCTAGTGATGGTGATATTGCTCATAATGCCATATCTGATGGTTTTACAATTTTAAGGTCAATCGGAGTACGTAGACTAAATTCAAGAAAATCATCATGTATACACGTAAAATGAACGTAAAAATTAATTCCTATTTTATGATTTCAAAACACAAAAAATGATATTTGTCATGGTGAGTATTTGCTCACTAGTCCTTATCCGATAGTTTAACTAATTTTTAGGCCAATCGGAGTCCGTCAATCAAATTCAAGAAAATCATCATGTATATAAACATACGAAAAATAGACGTAATAATTAATTCCTATGCCATGACCCCTGAAACTTTTTCGCGGGTATTATTAGTGCATGTCGATTTTGCATACGAAAAATGGACATAATATTAGTACATGTCGATTTTGCAAAAGTTTTGACAGACTCCGATTGACCTGAAATTTTGTACGTCCATAAGAAACGGCTTGGTGACCAATACTTATTGCTTCACAATGATTTCGTGTTCATTTTATGGTATTTCGAGGTCATGCAACATGAATTTGTAATTATATCTATTTTTTTGTGTGTATTGGTGCATGTTGATTATGTAGAAACTTTTTTGACGAACTCTGATTGGCCTGAAATTTTGTAGGTCCATAGGAAACGACCTACTCACCAATATTTATTTCCTCGCCATGACTTTCGAGTTTATTTTATGGCGTTTCTGGGTCATGTGTAATATTTCGTAATTTTTTTTTAGAAAAGGGCATATTGGTCATTTTAGCAAACTAATTAAAAAAAAACCAAAAAGGGGGATTAGGGCCAAAACCCATTACGGGAGGCACAAAAAGGCAAAAATCTAGGCGTAGAAGCCATTAAGCTTCGGCAGAAGCATTCAAGGCAATAGAAAAAAAGAAAGGAAAAAAGAAAAAGGAAAATCCTTGTTAGCCACTTTTGAGAATCAAAGGAAACGTGAGGTTTTAGTTTTCTGCCATTGAAGAGGACCACAAGTATTCAACACAAAAAGCTAATTACACAGATAAGAAGAAGGTAAATTTCTAAACTTAATTCATAGATTTGATTCATAAATTCCATGGCTATAGAGTTGGGGTTGAGAGTTAGTTGAAGAATTAATATTTATGAAATAATAGAGTCCATAGAACTTTTCATAAATTGGTGAATATACTATATGTTTGGGGTTATAAACTTATATATTTGTGTATATACCAATAAAAAAAGGATATTCCTTTAGAAATTTTTCTGTATCATTAGTGATTGGTAAACAAATATGATTACTACTAATATTAGTGATATTGAAAAAAAAGATTACAATGGAATTTTATAGCTGTGAGTTGGGATACTGAAATGGGTCTTGATATTTCAAGTAGAATAAGAGGAATTATTGGGTAAATATAATTCAACGAATTAAGAGCCAAATATAAAACTCGGAGGATTGGGTATTCTAAATTAGTGATGAATTTAGCCTAAATGAGGCAATTAACACGAGATCGATGTCGATGTGGTTATAGATTGATTGAAGAAAGGCGTACGGATCGCTCGAGGTGACGAGTTTGGTATTTCACACGAGTACAGTGAGTAGTAATCTTACTGCAATTTGTGTTTTCATAACTTGCATGATTTACACATAATTTTTAATATGAATATGTTACCGATTATTTTGAGTTGCATGTGGAACAAGTTTTTTACTCGATATGATACCGAAATAGTTATTTGAGATGATTACCGTTGTTTTAAATATTCTTGTTGTCACTAGATATGTTTTACCGTTACTTGAATTTACGGTTATCGAAATAAAATTACATGATTTGATAAGAACCGAAATGCCCTATATTATTTTAAAATATTTTCTTATGAGTATATATGAATCACAGAGACAAGTATAAATGAGAGTAGATTTTGAAGGATCCCGTAGCTAACGGCGGGTTCGTTAGACCTGTTGCACCTTGTAATTACCGATTACCGTTACAACCCTCGCTAGTGGGAAGGTAGAACTAGCATACCGTTACTGATTTCCTCGAGTAGGGACTACCGTTATATTTGACTTCTTGCAAAGAAGTCCACAATTATACCGATTACATGATCTGTTCATTGTAACCTCCCAAACTTGAATATTGATATTACACAGTATTTACCGAGCTTATTACCGAATTGTTAATTGATTTATATTACATGAAAAACATGATGAGACTGATTATTGTTTTTTTGTTTCTGAAAGGGCATTCTTATGATATTTTCTGTTTAATATATACACTAACATGCTTTCTGACTTGTCCCCAATAAAAACGATTGTGGTTAAGTGTTATTACTCACTGAGCTAGCGACTCATTCCCCGCTAATTTTGTTTGCAAAGACAACAGTTGACGCGAGCGAGAATTTCGTTAATTAGAGCGCACAAGTTGATAGTTCTTGGTGAGCCTCGCACTTGTTCGCGTGGGCGGAGATTTTATTTATTGTTATGGTCTTTTCTTTGAACTCTTAGAGTCGCTCCATAATCATTCTTTTAGTGTCATAAGTATTCTTTTGTTATTATATACTTATGTTGAGTATCGCTCATTCTTATCAAAGTTGGAGATAAATTAGTATTTCTAGCTGTTAGTGGGTGGACTATTAATGGTAGATATTTGTTTTGGTTAATTGATAAAGTTATTGTTGTTTGAATTGATATTAGGATGTTGGTTATTGATTTGAGACAGGAAAATTTTTGGGATAGTCCAAAAACAGGAGAAACTCTGTCCAATTTTCTGTAAAATACCGATGAGGCTTACTTGGGGGCACTTGCTCCTAAGTGCCAGTCATGATCCTAAATTGGGTCGTGACAAATTTGGTATCGGAGCTTAGGCTTTAAGTCCCGAGTCATGGAGCAATATTTAGTAGAGTCTTGTTCATGGGTATGTAGGCGCCCATTCTTATGATCTTGAGGCTACCGAACATCTAGGAATGTTTTCCCTTCTTTCATTCTTTGATCGTGCGTTGAGATAACTTGAGATTGACTTTGGAGTATTTATTTCGCAGATGGCTAGGACACGCACACCCTCATCTGGGTGGCGGTCAAGTTGGGGTTCATCAAACTAGAAGACGGGCTGCTCCTCAACCTGAAGTTGAGAACATGGGTCAACCCCAAGCTACTATGCCAAATCAAGTGCAAGAATAGGGGGTTCAGGATGCTCCATCACAATACCAACTGTTATACCTACTGTTGCCTTACCTATAGACGCAGTGGCAAGGTTATTGAATGTGTTAGAGGCATTGGTGCCTACTCAGGGTGAAAATTCAGCTCCTCAGGCTACTTTACAGACACAAGCTCCTGCACAAACTCAGACTTTTGGGAATAAGGAAGTATCCCTACAAGAGTTCCTGAAATTGAAATCACCAAAATTCATAGGTTCTGATAATTCAGCAGATCCTCAAAGTTTCTTGGATGGGACACTCAAGGCATTGCGTGCTCTAGGATGTTCTAGTGAGAGGGTCGTGGATGTGGCCAGTTGTGACATCACTTGAGGGATTGCCCTCAGCCTCCAAGAAATTTCAACCAGGCTTCTACTCAGTCAGCTGCACCTACTCAGACTACTCGTAATACCTTAGGTGCTACAGGTACAGGAAATAGAGGTCGAGGTGTTGGAGATCGTGCTACTGTAAATCAAGGACAAAGGAATGCTGGTAGAGGTCAGGCAAGAGTTTTTGCATTTACTAGATAGGATGCTCAGGCCTCGAATATAGTGGTTACATGTATTCTTTCTGTCTGTTCATTTGATGCACTTGCGTTGATTGATCCAGGATCTATTCACTCCTATGTGTCCTCATACTTTGCTTTGAGGTTTAGTAGACAACTTGAGATATTGAATGATCCTTTTCTAGTTGCTACTCCTGTTGGGGAGTCTCTATTAGCTGAATATGTGTACCGTGCTTGTCAGATTTGGGTTGAGGGTAGAGATACTCTAGCTGACCTTATTGCACTTGATATGATTGACTTTGACATGCTGATGGGAATGGATTGGTTATCTTCTTGCTATGCTATCGTCGATTGTCATGCAAAGATAGTTAAATTTGAGATACCAAACGAACCCAGTTTTATTCTAAGAGGGAGTCAGGTTCTAGAGATTTGCAAAGTTGTATCCTTTATGAAGGCTCAACGACTTCTGAAGAAAGGTTGCTTGGGTCTCTTAGCTATTGTAAATGACACAAGAAAGGAAACAGTTAGTATAGAAAATGTACCAGTAGTGAGAGAATTTTCTGATGTATTTCCTGAGGATGTACCAGGATTGCCTCCAGTACGAGAAATAGATTTTGGTATTGATTTGCCACCTGACACACAGCCCATATCAATACCCCCATATCGGATGCCACCAACAGAGTTGAGGGAGCTAAAGCAACAGTTGCAGGATTTGCTAGATAAGGGTTTTATCAGACCTAGTGTATCACCATGGGGTGCACCAGTACTGTTCGTAAAGAAGAAAGACAGATCTTTGAGAATGTGCATTGACTACAGGCAGTTGAATAAGATAACAATACGCAATAAATATCCTTTGTCTCGTATAGACGACATGTTTGATCAGTTACAAGGAGCTGCCCACTTTTCAAAGATTGACCTTCGTTCTGGTTATCATCAACTTAGAATCAAAGATGAATATATTTCTAAGACTGCTTTCAGAACTCGATACGGGCACTATGAGTTTCTTGTGATGCTTTTCGGGCTGACTAATGCTCCAGCTGCATTCATGGATTTAATGAATAGGGTGTTCAAGCTGTTTCTAGATAGATTTGTAATAGTATTTATTGATGATATCCTGATATATTCTCGTAGCCAATGTGAACACGAGAATCATTTGAGGACTGTGTTGCAGACATTGCGAGAACATCGACTTTATGCTAAGTTCTCAAAGTGTGAATTTTGGTTGGACTCAGTTTTATTTCTGGGGCATGTGGTATCCAAAGATGGAATTGTGGTAGATCCTATGAAGACAGAAGTTGTGCAAAAATGGCCCAGACCTACTTCTCCTACAGAGATTAGTAGCTTTTTAGGCTTGGCAGGCTATTACATGCATTTTGTGCAGGATTTCTTCAGAATAGCAGCGCCACTGACCAAGCTAACACAAAAAGATACAAAGTTTCAGTGGACGCAGGAATGTGAGTAGAGCTTTCAGAAACTCAAAACATGTTTGACAACTGCACCAATATTAGCCTTACCATCAGGTTCTGAAGGATTTACAGTATTCTGTGACGCCTCAAGGGTGGGATTAGGATTTATTCTCATGCAAAATGGTCGCGTTATAGCTTATGCTTTGAGACAATTGAAAAGGCACGAGCAAAACTATCCTGCACATGATTTGGAGATGGCTGTAGTGGTATTTGCTTTAAAAATTTGGAGGCATTACCTATACGGTGAAACTTGTAAGATTTATAATGACCATAAGAGTTTGAAGTACATTTTTCAACAGAGGGATCTAAATCTTTCGCAGCGTCGATGGATGGAACTACTTAAAGACTATGATTGTTCTATTTTATATCATCCTGGAAAAGCCAATGTGGTGGTTGACGCATTGAGCAGAAAATCTATGGGAAGTTTGGCACATATAGTTCCTGCAAGGAGACCTTTGATTGAAGATATGCATAGACTAGAGGGTACAAGTTTCAGATTTAGTGTCAGAAATTCAGAGGCATTGTTGTCTTGTGTTCAGGCTAAGTCTTCATTAGTCGAGCGCATTAAGGCCACCCAATATGAGGATGAGCGATTTTGCAAATACAGAGATGAGGCCTTAGCTGGTAAAAACAAGAATATGATTGTTGAAAGTAATGGTGTTCTTCGAATGGGTGACAGACTATGTGTCGCAGACGTAGATGGGTTGAGGCATGCTATCCTTAAAGATGCCTACAACTCTAGATACACTATACATCCTGGATCCACAAAAATGTATCATAACATAAAGCAATTTTATTGGTGGGAAGGTATGAAGAAAGATGTTGCTAACTTTGTTTCTAGTTGTTTGACTTGTCAGCAGGTCAAGGCTGAGCATCAGCGACCCGCAGGACTGTTACAACAAATTGAGAGTCTAGAGTGGAAATGGGAAAGAATTACTATGGATTTTGTGACTGGCCTACCCCGTACTCTCAGAGGTAATGATTATGTATGGGTAATTGTAGATCGACTGACAAAATCAACATACATTTTGCATGTAAAGACTACATATTGTGAAGTAAGGTATGCACAGATATTTATGAACGAAATTGTCCGACTTTACGGAGTTCCAATAACCATCATCTCTGATAGAGGATCATAATTTACCTCACACTTTTGGAAATCTTTTCAAGAAGAATTTGGTACACGAGTAGATCTTAGTACTGCATTTCATCCACAGACAGACGGGCAGTCTGAACGTACTACACAGATATTGGAGGATATGTTAAGAGCTTGCATTCTTGAGTTTGGAGGTAGTTAGGACGCTTATCTACCTTTAGCTGAATTTGCTTACATAATAGCTTCCAGTACAGTATTCAAATGGCATCGTACGAAGCACTGTATGGTAGAAGATGTTGTTCTCCTATCAGATGGTTTGAAGCTAGTGAGACTAACTTAGTGGGACCCGACTTAGTACAAGAAGCTATGGACAAGGTCCAATTAATCAGGCAGAGATTGCTCATAGCTCAAAGCAAACAAAAGTCTTATGCAGATAAGAGAATAAGAGATTTAGTGTTCGCAATTGGAGACAAAGTGTTCCTACGAGTCTCTCCTATTAAAGGCATAATGCGGTTTGGGAAAAGAGGCAAGTTGAGCCCCAGGTTTATAGGACCGTATGAGATACTAGACCGAGTGGGAGCTGTGGCTTATCGCTTGGAACTTTCTCCTGAGTTGTCTTTTATTCATCCGGTGTTTCACGTCTCATTGCTAAGAAAATGTATATCAGACTCATCTCAGGTGCTTGAAGTACTTTTATATTTTTGATGAGAAGTTGTCTTACGAGGAGGGGCCGATGACAATTGTTGATAGATAAGTAAGAAAGCTACGGTCAAAGGAAATTGTGTTCGTGAAAGTCATGTGGAGAAACCATACAGTTGAAGAAGCTACATGAGAAGTGGAAGATGCTATGCGAGTCAAGTATCCTTATTTATTTCAGTCTACAGGCGTTTCTGGATCATGTGTAATATCTCGTAAATGTTTTTAGAAAAGGGCATATTGGTTATTTTAACAAACTAATTAAAAAAAATAAAAAATGGGGGATTAGGGCCAAAGCCCATTACGAGAGGCACAAAAAGGCAAAAGCCTAGGCTTAGAAGCCATTAAGCTTCGGCAGAAGTATTCAAGACAACAGAAAAAAAGAAAGGAAAAAGAAAAAAGAAAAATCCTTGTTAGCCACTTTTGAGAATCAAAGGAAACGTGAAGTTTTAGTTTTCTGCCATTGAAGAGGACCAAAAGTGTTCAACAAAGAAAGCTAATTACACAGAGAAGAAGAAGGTAAATTTCTAAACTTAATTCATAGATTTGATTCATAAATTCCATGGCTATAGAGTTGGTGTTGAGAGTTAGTTGAAGAATTAATATTTATGAAATAATAGAGTCTATGAATTTTTTTATGAATAGGTGAATATACTATATGTTTGGGGTTGTAAACTTATATATTTGTGTATATACCAATAAAAAAAAGGATATTCCTTTAGAAACTTTTTCGTTTCGTTAGTGATTGGTAGCCAAATATGAATGCTACTAATATTAGTGATATGGAAAAAAAAGATTACAATGGAATTTTATAGCTGTGAGTTGGGATACTGAAATGGGTCTTGATATTTCAAGTAGAATAAGAGAAATTATTGGGTAAATATAATTCGACGAATTAAGAGCCAAATATAAAACTTGGAGGATTGGGTATTCTAAATTAGTGATGAATTTAGCCTAAATGAGGCAATTAACACGAGATCGATGTTGATGTGGTTATAAATTGATTGAAGAAAGTCGTACGGATCGCTCGAGGTGACGAGTTTGGTATTTCACACGATTATAATGAGTAGTAATCTTACCGCAATTTGTATTTCATAACTTGCATGATTTACACATGATTTTTAATATGAATATGTTACCGATTATTTTGAGTTGCATGTGGGACAAGTCTTTTACTCGATATGATACCGAAATAGTTATTTGAGATGATTACCGTTGTTTTAAATATTCTTGTTGTCACTAGATATGTTTTACCGTTACTTGAATTTACGGTTATCGAAATGAAATTACATGATTTGATAAGAACCGAAATGTCCTATATTGTTTTAAAATATTTTCTTATGAGTATATACGGATTACAAAGACAAGTATAAATGGGAGTAGACTTTGAAGGATCCCGTAGCTAACGATGGGTTCGTTAGACATGGTGCACCTTGTAATTACCGATTATCATTACATCCCTCTCTAGTGGGAAGGTAGAACTAGCATACCGTTACTGATTTTCCTCGAGTAGGGACTACCATTATATATGACTTCTTGCGAAGAAGTCCACAGTTATACCGGTTACATGATCTGTTCATTGTAACCTCCCAAACATGAATATTGATATTACACAATATTTACCGAGCTTATTACCTAATTGTCAATTGATTTATATTACATGAAAAACATGATGAGACTGATCATTATTTTTTTGTTTCTGAAAGGGCATTCTTATGATATTTTCTGTTTAATATATGTACTAGCATGTTTTCTAACGTGTCTCCAATAAAAACGGTTGTGGTTAAGTGTTATTACTCACTGAACTAACGACTCATTCCCCGCTAATTTTGTTTGCAGAGACAGCAGTTGACGCGGACAAGAATTTCGTTTATTAGAGCGCACAAGTTGATAGTTCTTGGTGAGCCTCGCATTTGTTCGCGTTGGCGGAAATTTTATTTATTATTATTGTCTTTTCTTTGAACTCTTAGAGTCGCTCCATAGTCATTCTTTTAGTGTCATAAGTATTCTTTTGTTATTATAGACTTATGTTGAGTATCGCTCATTCTTATCAAAGTTGGAGATAAATTAGTATTTCTAACTGTTAGTGGGTGGACTATTAACGGTAGATTTTTGTTTTGGTTAATTGATAAAGTTACTGTTGTTTGAATTGATATTAGGATGTTGGTTGTTGATTTGAGACAGAGAAATTTTTGGGATAGTCTAAAAGCAAGAGAAACTCTATCCAATTTTATATAAAATACCGATGAGGCTTTCTTGGGGGCACTTGCTTCTAAGTGTCGGTCATGATCCTTACATGGGTCCTGATATCATGCAACACGAATTTACAATTATATCCACTTTTTCGTGTGTATTAGTACATGCTGATTTTGTAAAAAATAATTGACGGACTTTGATTCGACTAAAATTTTGTAGGTCCATAGGAAACGACCTAGTAATCAATACTTATTATTTCGCCATAAATTTTCGGTTCATTTTATGGCAATTCAGGGTCATGCAATACGAATTTGTGATAATATCTACTTTTTCGTGTGTATTTAGTACAAACTAATTCTTCAAAATTTTATTATGGACTCCGATTGGCCTGAAATTTTGTAGGTTCATAAGAAATAGCCTAGTGAACATTACTTATTTCTTCACCGAAACTTTTAAATTTATTTTATGGCATTTTGGGGTCATGCAATACCAATATGTGGTTATATCCACTTTTTTGTGTGTATTAGTACATGTTATTTTGTAAAAAAAAAATTGTCGGACTCCGATTGATCTGAATTTTTGTAGGTCCATAGGAAACGGACTAGTGACATCTGCATGAATTCGGGCAATCAACGTCGAATCTCATAAAATTTTGCTTCGCCATGACCGTTCCTCGATTTTTGACGTTTTAATGCCATAAAACATAAGTTCAAGACGATTTCCATATTTTCGTGCGCTATGGTCCAAGCCATCTCCATGAATTTGGGCGACCAGCCCAGAATCTCCAAAAATTTTGCGGGTCATCAAAAACGACCTAATAAACAATAGTCATCACTTTGCGATTACCGTTTCTCAATTTTTGGCATTTTGGGCCATAAAAAAGAAATTCAGGTCGATTGTCAGATTTTTGTGTGCTATAGTCCATGCCATTTTCTTGAACTCGGGACACTAGCCCATCTAAAATGACATAATAGACAATACTAATCACATCGCCATGACCGTTCTTTGATTTTTGGCGTTTTAGGGCCATAAAACAGGAATTCAAGACGATTCCCAGATTTTCATGTTTTATAGTCCATGCCATCTACATGAATTCGTGCGACCAGCCCCGAATCTCCTAAAATTTTGCGGGCACATAAAAAACGCAATAGATATCGCTTCACCATTATTGTTCCTTATTTTTTGGCATTTTAGCGGCATAAAACAGGAATTCAAGACCATTCCCATATTTTCGTATGCTAGACGATCGCCCCCAAATCTCCTAAAATTTTGCGGGCCCATAAAAAATGACCTAATGAATAATAGTCATCGCTTCGCCATGACTGTTCCTTGTGTTTTGGCTTTTTTGGCAATAAAACAAGAATTCAGGACGATTTCCATATTTTTGTTTGCTATAGTCCACGCCACCTGCATGAACTCGGGCAACCAGCCTAGAATCTTTTAAAATTTTGCGGGCCCATTTAAAACGAAGTTATAAACAAGAGTCATCGCTTCGCCATGACCATTCTTAGGTTATTGGCGTTTTATGGCCATTAAACAGGAATTCAAGACGATTCTCAGATTTTCATGTGCTACAGTCCATGCCATCTGCATGAATTCGTGCGACCAGCCCCGAATCTCGTAAATTTTTGTCGACCTATAAAAATGACCTAATGAACAATAGCCATCGCTTATCCATGACCGTTCCTCATATTTTTGGCATTTTAGCGGCATAAAACAAGAATTCAGGACGATACAGAGATTTTCGTGTGCTTTGGTGATTGGCCCGCAATCTCCTAAAATTTTGCGGGCCCATAAAAAATGACCTAACAACACTCAACGATTCTCCATGATCATTCCTCGTGGCGTTTTAGGGCTATAAAAAAGGCAAGGATAATTCTCATATTTTCATGTGCTATAGTCCACGACAACTGTATGAATTCGAGCGACCGACACCTAATCTCCTAAAAACTTTTGGGCCTATAAAAAATGACCTAATGAAAAATAGTAATTCCTTCGCCATGATTGTTCCTCGCCATTTGGCATTTAGGGCCATAGAACATGAATTCGGGACGATTCTCATATTTTGGTGTGCTATAGTCCATGCAATTTGCATGAATTCAGGCGACCGACCCTGAATCTTCTAAAATTTTGCTGGCCCATCAAAAATGAACTAATAAAAAATAATCATTGCTTCTCTATGGTTGTTCCTCGTCTTTTAGCATTTTAGGGCCATAAAATAGTAATTCAGGACAATTTTCAGATTTCGTGTGCTATAGTCCATGCCAACTGTATGAATTCGGCCGACCAACCCTGAATCTCCTAAAATTTTGTGGGCCCATCAACTATCACCTAATGAACAATAGTCATCACATCTCCATGATCGTTTCTCGTTTTTTCCCGTTTTAGGGCCATAAAACTAAAATTTAGCGAGATTCCTAGATTTTCGTGTGATATAGTCCACGCCATCTGCATGAAGTCAGGCGATCGTCCCCGAATCTCCTAAAGTGCTGAGGGCCCTTAAAAAATGACTTAATAAAAAATATCCATCACTATGTTATGATTGTTCCTCATTTTTTGGCGTTTTAGGGGCATAAAGCAGGAATTTAGGACGATTCCCAGATTTTCGTGTGCTATAGTCCACGCCATTCGCATTAATTTGGGAGACCGATCCGAATCTTCTATAATTTTGTGGGCCCATCAAAAATTATATAAAGAACAATAGTTATTGCCTCGCCATGACCGTTCCTCATTTTCTGGCATTTTAGGGGCATAAAATAGAAATTCAAGACAATTCTCAGATTTTCGTGTACTATAGTCCACCCCATCTGCATGAATTCGGGAGGCCTTGAATCTCCAAAAATTTTGCTGGCCCATCAAAAATGACCTAAGAAATAATAGTCATCGCTTCACTGTTCATCATTTTCTAGCGTTTAAGGGCCATAAAACAGGAATTCAAGATGATTCCCAAAATTTCATATGCTATAGTCTACGCCATCCACATGAATTCGGGCGACCGGCCCTGAATCTCCTAAATTTTTGTGGGTCCATAAAAAATGACCTAATGAACAATAGTCATCGCATTTCCATGACCGTTCCTTATCTTTTGGCGTTTTAGGGCCATAAAAGAAGAATTCAGGATGCTTCCTAGATTTTCGGGTTCTTCAATCCACACCACTGCACGAATTCATGCGACCAGCCCTGGAATCTCCTAAAATTTTGCAGGCCCATAAAAATGAACTAATGAACAATAGTCATCACTTTTTCATGATCGTTCCTCATGTTTTTGGTATTTTAGGGCCAAAAATAGGAATTCATGTCGATTCCGAGATTTTCGTGTGCTATTGTCTAGCCATCTACATGAATTCGGACGACCGGCTCCGAATCCCTTAGAATATTACGGGCCCATAAAAAATGACCAAATAAATAATAATCATCATTTTTTCATGATTGTTCCATATGTTTTGGCGCATTAGGACCATAAAACAGGAATTCAAGACGATTGTTAGATTTTCGTGTACTATATTTCACGCAATCTGCATAAATTCGGGTAATCGACCCCGAATCTTCTAAAATTTTGTTGGCCCATCAAAATCGACCCAATGAACAATATTCGTTGTTTCGCCAAGATCGTTCCTCATTTATTGGTGTTTTAGAGCCATAAAATAAGAATTTAGGATAATTCCTAGATTTTCGTGTGCTACCGTCCACGCTATATGCATGAATGCAGGCGACCAACCCCGAGTCTCCCAAAATTTTGCGAGCCCATAAAAAATGACCTAATGAACAATAGTCATCACTTCGCCATGACCGTTCCTCATTTTTGGGTGTTTTAGAGCCAGAAAATAGGAATTCAGGCCGATTCTCAGATTTTCGTGTGTTATTGTCCACGCCATCTACATAAATTCGGGTGACAGATCCCGAATCTCTTAATATACTGCGGGCCCATAAAAAATGACCAAATTAACAATAGCCATCGCTTTGTCATGACCGTTCCTTATCTTTTGGCACATTAGGGCCATAAAACAGGAATTCAAGACGATTCCCAAATTTTCGTGTGTTATAGTTCACGCAATATGCTTGAATTCGAGTGACCAACCCCGAATCTCCTAATATTTTTTTGGCCCATCAAAACAGTCTAATGAACAATAGCTATCACTTCTCTATGACTGTTCCTCTTTTTTGGCGTTTTTGGTCCATAAAACAAGAATTCAAAACGATTTCCAAATCTTCATGTGCTATAGTCTAAGTCGTCATCACAAATTTGGGCGACTGACCCTGAATCTCCTAAAATTATACAGGCCTATACAAATGGCCTAATGAAAAACAATTATCGCTCCCTCATGACCGTTCCTTGTTTTTGGCATTTTAGGGCCATAAAACAAGAATTCAAGACAATTCCCGAATCTCCATGTGTATGAATTCGAGGGACCAGTCCCGAATCTCCTAAAATTTAACGGGCTAATAAAAAATGACCTAATGAACAATAGTCATCGCTTCTCGATGGTCGTTCTATGTTTTTAGCATTTTAGGGCCATAAAATAAGAATTCAGGACGATACCCATATTTTTTGTGTGCTATAGTCCACGTCATCTGCATGAATTGGGGCGATCTACCCCGAATCTCCTAAAATTTTCAGCCCATAAAAAACGGTCTAATGAACAATAGTTATCGCTTTTCCATGACCGTTCCTCATTTTTTGATATTTTAGAGCCATAAAATAGGAATTCAGGACGATTCCTAGATTTTCATGTATTAGTCAACGCAATATGCATGAATTAGGGAGACCAAACCAGAATCTCCAAAAATTTTGTTGGCCCATCAAAAACGACCTAATGAACAATAGTTATCTTTTTGCCATGACCGTTCCTCAATTTTTAGCATTTTAGGGTCATAAAATAGAAATTCAGGACGATCTAGATTTTCGTATGCTAGTCCACGCTATCTGCATGAATTCAGGTGATCGGCCCCGAATCTCCTAAAATTTTACGGGCCCATAAAAATGATCTAATGAACAATAGCTCCTCGTTTTTGGCATTTTCGGGACATAAAACAGGAATTTAGGATGATTCCCATATTTTCATATCCTATAGTCCACGCCATTTGTATGAATTCGGGTGATCGACCTTGAATCTCCTAAAATTTTGCTAGCCCAGAAAAAATTACCTAATGAACAATAGTCATCGCTTTGTCATGATCGTTCCTCCTTTTTGGCGTTTTAGGGCCATAAAATAGGAAATCAGGACAATTCTCAGATTTTTTTCTCTTATAGTCCACGTTATCTACATGAATTCGGCGACCGATCCCGAATCTTCTAAAATTTTACGGGCCTATTAAAAATGACTTAATGAATAATAGGCATTCCTTTGCCATGACCGTTCCTTATTTTTTTTAGTATTTTAGGGGCATAAAAAAGAAACTCAGGATGATTTTCAGATTTTTGCGTACTACAGTCCACGCCACGTGCATGAATTCGGGCGACCGAACCGAAATCTCCTAAAATTTTGCGGGCCCATAAAAAATAATATAATAAACAATAGTCATTACTTTACCACGATCGTTCCTCATTTTCTAGAGATTTAGGGACATAAAACAGGAATTCAGAACTATTCCCAGATTTTCATGTGCTATAGTCCACGCCATTTGCAAGATTCGGGCGACCGACCGTGAATCTCCTTAAATTTTGCGAGTCCATCTAAATCGACCTAATGAACAATAGTCGTTTCGCCACGATCGTTCCTTGTTTTTTGGTATTTCAGGTCCATAAAATAAAAATTCAGGATGATTCCCAGATTCTCATGTGTTATACCATTTGCATGAAATCTGGCGACCGATCCCGATCTCCTGAAATTTTGTGATCCCATTAAAAATGACCAAATGAACAATATTTATCGTTTCTCCATGACCACTCCTCATTTTTAAGCGTTTTAAGACCATAAAACTGGAATTCAGGATGATACCAAGATTTTCGTGTCCTATGGCGATTGCCCCGAATTTCCTAAAATTTTATAGGCCCATCAAAAACAACCAAATAAACAATAGTCATCAATTCTCGATGACCTTTCCTCATTTTTCGGTGTTTTAGGGCCATAAAGTAGGAATTCAGGACGATTCTAAGATTTTCGTATTCTATAGTCCACGCATCAGTATGAATTTGGGAGACCGATGTCGAATCTCCTAAAATTTGGCTGGCCCAAAAATATAAACTAATGAACAATAGTCATCGCTTCACCATGACTGTTCCTCATCTTTTTACATTTTAGGACCATAAAACAGGAATTCAAGACGATTCCCATATTTTCATGTGCTATAGTCCACGCCATCAGCATGGATTCGGGCAACTGGCGCCGAATCTCCTAAAAACTTTTGAGCCCATTAAAACGACCTTGTGAACAATAGTCATTGCTTCACGTGCTAGGGTTATAAAGCAGAAATTTAGGACAATTCTCAGATTTTCGTTTGCTATAATCCACGCCATCTGCATGAATTCGGGCGACCGGCCCCAAATTTTCTAAACTTTTGTGGGCCCATTAAAATAGACCTAATGAATAATAGTCATTATTTTCCATGACCGTTCCTTATTTTTTTGGACATTTTAGGGCCATAAAATAGGAATTCAGGATGATTCTCAGATTTTTGTGTGTTATAGTCCATGCCCATGCCATATGCAATAATTAAGGCAACCGGCCCTGGATCTGCTAAATTTTACGGGCCATAAAAAATGGCCTAATGAAAATTGTTCCTCATTTTTTGGTATTTTAGGGCCACAAAACAGGAATTCTGGATGATTCCTCGATTGTCGTGTGATATAGTCCACGCCATCTGCATGAATTTAGGCGACCGGTCCTAAATCTCTTATAATTTTGCGGGCCCATCAAAAACTACCTAATGAACAATAGTCATCTTTTCGCCATGACCGCTCCTCATTTTTGGCGTTTTAGGGGCATAAAATAGGAATTCAGGATGATTCCCAAATTTTGTGTGCTATAGACCGCGCTATCTGTATGAATTCGGGCGACCGATCCCGAATCTCCTAAATTTTTGCAGGCCCATCAAAATAGACCTAATGAACAATAGTCATCGTTTCTCCATGATCGTTCCTTATGTTTGTTTATTTGGGATTTAAGGTCCATAAAATAGTTATTCAGGATAATTCCTAGATGTTTTTGTGTTATAGTCCATGCCATATGCAAGAATTCAGGCGACCGACCCTTGATCTCCTAAATTTTGCGGGCCATAAAAAATGACCTAATGAACAATAGTCATATATTCCCCACGACTGTTCCTCATTTTTTGGTATTTTAGGGCCATAAAACAGGAATTCTGGATGATTCCTAGATTGTCATATGACATAGTCCACGCCATATGGAATTCAGGACGATTCTAAGATTTTCGTATGCTATAGTCCACGCCATCAGTATGAATTAGGGAGACCGATGTCGAATCTCCTAAAATTTGGCTGGCCCAAAAATATGAACTAATGAACAATAGTCATCGCTTCACCATAACCGTTTCTCGTCTTTTTACATTTTAGGACCATAAAATAGGAATTCAACACGATTCCCATATTTTCATGTGCTATAGTTCACGCCATCAGTATGGATTCGGGCAACTGGCGCCGAATCTCCTAAAATCTTTTGAGCCCATTAAAACGACCTTGTGAACAATAGTCATTGCTTCGCGTGCTAGGGTTATAAAGTAGAAATTTAGGATGATTCTCAGATTTTCGTTTGCTATAATCCACGCCATCTGCATGAATTCGAGCGACCGACCCCAAATTTTCTAAACTTTTGTGGGGCCATTAAAATAGACCTAATGAACAATAGTCATTATTTTCCATGACCGTTCCTTATTTTTTTTTGGCATTTTAGGGCCATAAAACAGGAATTCAGGATGATTCTCAGATTTTCGTATGTTATAGTCCATGCCATATGCAATAATTAAGGCAACCGGACCCGGATCTCCTAAATTTTGCGGGCCATAAAAAATGGACTAATGAACATTGTTCCTCATTTTTTGGTATTTTAGGGCCACAAAACAGGAATTCTGGATGATTCCTAGATTGTCGTGTGATATAGTCCACGCCATCTGCATGAATTTAGGCGACCGGTCCTGAATCTCTTATAATTTCCGGGCCCATCAAAAACTACCTAATGAACAATAGTCATCTTTTCGCCATGACCGCTCCTCATTTTTGGCGTTTTAGGGCCATAAAATAGGAATTCAGGATGATTCCCAGATTTTGTGTGCTATAGACCGCGCTATCTGCATGAATTCGGGCGACCGATTCCGAATCTCCTAAATTTTTGCAGGACCATCAAAATAGACCTAATGAACAATAGTCATCGTTTCTCCATGATCGTTCCTTATATTTTTTTATTTGGCATTTAAGGTCCATAAAACAGTTATTCAGGATAATTCCTAGATGTTTTGTGTTAAAGTCCATGCCATATGCAAGAATTCAGGCGACCGGCCCTTGATCTCCTAAATTTTGCGGGCCATAAAAAATGACCTAATGAACAATAGTCATATCTTCCCCACGACTGTTCCTCGTTTTTGGTATTTTTAGGGCCATAAAACAGGAATTCTGGATGATTCCCAGATTGTCATATGACATAGTCCACGCCATCTGAAATTCAGGACGATTCTAAGATTTTCGTATGCTATAGTCCACGCCATCAGTATGAATTCGGGAGACCGATGTCAAATCTCCTAAAATTTGGCTGGCCCAAAAATATGAACTAATGAACATTAGTCATCGCTTCACCGTGACCGTTCCTCATCTTTTTACATTTTAGGACCATAAAATAGGAATTCAAGACGATTTCCATATTTTCATGTGCTATAGTCCACGCCATCAGCATGGATTCGGGCAACTGGCGCCGAATCTCCTAAAAACTTTTGAGCCTATTAAAACGATCTTGTGAACAATAGTCATTGCTTCGCGTGCTAGGGTTATAAAGCAGAAATTTAGGACGATTCTCAAATTTTTGTTTGCTATAATCCACGCCATCTGCATGAATTCGGGCGACCGGCCCCAAATTTTCTAAACTTTTGTGGGCCCATTAAAATAGACCTAATGAATAATAGTCATTATTTTCCATGACCGTTCCTTATTTTCTTTGGCATTTTAGGGCCATAAAACAGGAATTCAGGATGATTCTCAGAGTTTTGTGTGTTATAGTCCATGCCCATACCATATGTAATAATTAAGGCAACCGGCCCCGGATCTGATAAATTTTACGGGCCATAAAAAATGGCCTAATGAACATTGTTCCTCATTTTTTGGTATTTTAGGGCCACAAAACAGGAATTCTGGATGATTCCTAGATTGTCGTGTGATATAGTCCACGCCATCTGCATGAATTTAGGCGACCGGTCCTGAATCTCTTATAATTTTGCGGGCCCATCAAAAACTACCTAATGTACAATAGTCATCTTTTCGCCATGACCGCTCCTCATTTTTGGCGTTTTAGGGCCATAAAATAGGAATTCAGGATGATTCCCAGATTTTGTGTGCTATAGACCGCGCTATCTGTATGAATTCGGGCGACCGATCCCGAATCTCCTAAATTTTTGCAGGCCCATCAAAATAAACCTAATGAACAATAGTCATCGTTTCTCCATGATCGTTCCTTATGTTTTTTTATTTGGGATTTAAGGTCCATAAAATAGTTATTCAGGATAATTCCTAGATGTTTTTGTGTTATAGTCCATGCCATATGCAAGAATTCAGGCGACCGACCCTTGATCTCCTAAATTTTGCGGGCCATAAAAAATGACCTAATGAACAATAGTCATATATTCCCCACGACTGTTCCTCATTTTTTGGTATTTTAGGGCCATAAAACAGGAATTCTGGATGATTCCTAGATTGTCATATGACATAGTCCACGCCATCTGGAATTCAGGACGATTCTAAGATTTTCGTATGCTATAGTCCACGCCATCAGTATGAATTAGGGAGACCGATGTCGAATCTCCTAAAATTTGGCTGGCCCAAAAATATGAACTAATGAACAATAGTCATCGCTTCACCATAACCGTTTCTCGTCTTTTTACATTTTAGGATCATAAAATAGGAATTCAAGACGATTCCCATATTTTCATGTGCTATAGTCCACGCCATCAGCATGGATTCGGGCAACTGGCGCCGAATCTCCTAAAAACTTTTGAGCCCATTAAAACGACCTTGTGAACAATAGTCATTGCTTCGCGTGCTAGGGTTATAAAGCAGAAATTTAGGACGATTCTCAGATTTTCGTTTGCTATAATCCACGCCATCTGCATGAATTCGGGCGACCGACCCCAAATTTTCTAAACTTTTGTGGGGCTATTAAAATTGACCTAATGAACAATAGTCATTATTTTCCATGACCGTTCCTTATTTTTTTGGCATTTTAGGGCCATAAAACAGGAATTCAGGATGATTCTCAGATTTTCGTATGTTATAGTCCATGCCATATGCAATAATTAAGGCAACCGGCCCCGGATCTCCTAAATTTTGCGGGCAATAAAAATGGCCTAATGAACATTGTTCCTCATTTTTTGGTATTTTAGGGCCACAAAACAGGAATTTTGGATGATTTCTAGATTGTCGTGTGATATAGTCCACGCCATCTGCATGAATTTAGGCGACCGGTCCTGAATCTCTTATAATTTCCGGGCCCATCAAAAACTACCTAATGAACAATAGTCATCTTTTCGCCATGACCGCTCCTCATTTTTGGCGTTTTAGGGCCATAAAATAGGAATTCAGGATGATTCCCAGATTTTGTGTGCTATAGACCGCGCTATCTGCATGAATTCGGGCGACCGATTCCGAATCTCCTAAATTTTTGCAGGCCCATCAATATAGACCTAATGAACAATAGTCATTGTTTCTCCATGATCGTTCCTTATGTTTTTTTATTTGGCATTTAAGGTCCATAAAACAGTTATTCAGGATAATTCCTAGATGTTTTGTGTTATAGTCCATGCCATATGCAAGAATTTAGGCGACCGGCCCTTGATCTCCTAAATTTTGCGGGCCATAAAAAATGACCTAATGAACAATAGTCATATCTTCCCCACGATTGTTCCTCGTTTTTGGTATTTTTAGGGCCATAAAACAGGAATTCTGGATGATTCCCAGATTGTCATATGACATAGTCCATGCCATCTGCATGAATTTAGGCGACCGACCCCGAATCTCCTAAAAGTTTGCAGGCCCATCAAAAACTACCTAATGAACAATAGTCATCTTTTTGCCATGACCGCTCCTCATTTTTGGCGTTTTTAGGGCCATAAAATAGGAATTCAAGATGATTCTCAGATTTTGTGTGCTATAGACCACGCCATTTGCATGAATACAGGTGACCGATCCTGAATTTCCTAAAAAATTTTGATTCCATAAAAAATGACCTAATGAATAATAGTCATCGCTTTGCCATGGTTGTTCCTCATGTTTTGGTATTTTAAGGCCATAAAACAGGTATACAGGACGATTTCGAGATTTTTGTGTGCGATAGTCCACGCAATCTGCATGATTTCGGGCGATCCGCCCTGAACTTCCTAAAATTTTGCCCCATGACTCTTACTCGTTTTCAGTGTTTTCGGGGCGTAAAATAGGAATTCAGGATGATTCTTAGATTTTCATGTGCTATAGTCCACGCCATCTGCATGAATTCGACATCCAGCCCCGAATCTCCTAAATTTTTGCGTGCCCATAAAAACGACCTAATAAACAATTCCTCATTTTTTGGCGTTTTAGGTCCATAAAATAAGAATTCAGGACAATTCCTAAATTTTCATGTGCTATAGTCTACGCCATCTGCATGAATTCAGGCGACCATTCTCGAATCTCCTAAAAGTTTTGGGGCCCATAAAAAATAATCTAATGAACAATAGTCATCACTTCGCCATGAACGTTCCTCATTTGTTTTGGCATTTTAAGGCCATAAAACAAGCATTTAGGATGATATAGTCTACGCCATCTACATGAATTCGGGCGATCGACCCCGAATCTTTTAAAATTTTGTATCCCCATAAAAAATAACCTAATAAATAATAGTCATCGTTTTGATATACTATTCCTCGTTTTTGGCGTTTTAGGGCCATAAAACAGGAATTCAAGATGATTTCTAAATTTTCGTGTGCTATAGTCCACGCCATTAGCATGAATTCGGGAGACCGGCCCCAAATCTGCTAAAACTTTATGGGCCCATAAAATACGACTTAATGAATAATAGTCATCGCTTCGCCTTGACCGTTTCTCCTTTTTAAACATTTTAGGGCCATAAAAAAAGAATTCAACACGATTTTCAATTTTTCTTGTAATAATGTCCACACTATTTTTATGAATTCGGGCGACTGGCCCAGAATTTCCCAAAATTCTGTAGGCCCGCCAGAAACGGTCTAATGAACAATAGTAATTTCTTTTCCATGACCTTTTTGGCATTTTAGGGTCATAAAATAGGAATTCAACATGATTTTTAATTTTTCGTGTGCTAATGAGGCTTTCTTCATGAATTCAGGCGACCGGTCCCATATCACCTAAAGCTTTGTGGGCCAATCAGAAATGACCTAACCAAAAACAATGTTAGTCATGGTGAGTATTGCTCTCAAGACTGTATCCGATGGTTCTATCACTTTTTAAGTCAATCGGAGTCTGTGAACCAAATTTAAGAAAATCATCATGTATTAAACACACAAAAAAATAGATTTAATAATTAATTCCTCTTTTATGATCCTGAAACGCTAAAAAATAATGTTAGACATGGCGAAGCGATGAGTATTAATCACTAGGTTGTTTCTGATGGACCCACTAAATTTTATGTCAATTGAGTCAGTCAACATTTTGAGCACGTGCACGATCCAAGTGGTTGTGCATAGCACGGGTAGGTTGGATATGGCTGTGCATAGTATTCTTATGATCCTAAAATACCAAAAAATAACATTCGTTATGGTGTATTGCTCAGAGGGTTGTGTCCGATAGACTTACTAATTTTTAGGCCAATCATGGTTCTTCAAGTAAATTCAAGAAAATCATCATGTATACATATGAAAATATAGACATAATGATTAATTCCTATTTCATAACTCCGAAAGGCCAAAACATAGTGTTTTGTTATGGCGTGTATTGCTAACAAGGCCATTTTTAGGGACCCACTAAATTTCAGGTCAATTGAAAACTGTCAAGTTTTTTAGCACCGGTAGGATCTAAATGGCCGTGCATAGATAGTATTTTTATGATCGTGAAACACCAAAAAAAGATGCTCGTCATGGTGAGTATTGCTCACAAGATCATATTGATGGATCAACTAATTTTTAGGCCAATCGAAGTCCATCAATAAAATTTAGGAAAATCATCATGTATATAAACACGAAAAAATGGACATAATCATTAATTTCTGTTACATAATCTAGAAACGCCAAAAAATGACGTTAGTCATGGTTCGCTCACAAGGGCATGTATGATAGTCCCGCTAATCTTTTGAGCAATCAGAGTCTATCAATCAAATTGAAGAAAATGATCATATATATATAAACACACGAAACAAAATCATTAATTCCTGCTTCATGATCCCGAAAAGCCAAGAAACGATGGTATTCATGGCGAAGCAATGAGTATTAATCACTAGACCATTTTCGATGGACCCACCAAATTTCAAGTCAATCGAAGTTCGTCAATTTTTTAGAACTAATAAGATCCAATTGTTTGTGCATAGTACAAGTAGATTCCATGTGATCGTGCATAGTATTATTATGACTTCAAAACACCAAAAAACGATAGTCGTCACTAGGGGTGTACATGGACCGGGTTTGTTCGATTTTTATTAAAATCAAACTCACTATATCGGTTTAGATTGGTTCGGTTTGTCGGGTTTTTCGGATTCTTTTTGTTACATGAATATTATTGTTAATCTTACTTTGTTAAATTTTTTATAAGTAAATATATGTTTAGTAAAAACTGAAAAATTGACAAAACATACGATCTATTAACATATTCTTATGGGAAAATTCCTAGTAACACATGATAGTTATTTTTTAGTCGTCTGGCAATAATTTTTCGTTGATATACACTTTCAAGGTTAACTGAATATAAAAATTAAATATAAAAGTCAATATGATACCTATATAATGATATGTTCTATTTAATTTTAAATCATCGAAATACCACTTCAAATTTGAAAAAGATATAAGAATTTAATAGATCTTGGTATATGAATATGGAAGAACAAAGAGATTGACGCATTTCACTAACACTTGATAAGAAAGTGATCATACAACTCCTTATTTAAAGTTAATAAAAATAGAGCACTTCATATTTAACTAAATATTACATCCCATAAGAGAATCACAAATATTTTTAAACATTTTTTTTTATAGAAAATTCTATGAAAAGTCTTAAAAATATATATAAAAATTATATATTTATATGTCGGTTTAGTTCAGATTTTTTTACTCAATACCAAATCAAACCAAACCTAATCGGATTTTTTTAGTCGATTTAGTTTGACTTTTCGATTTTGTGCGATTTTTCGATTCGATTTGTACACTCCTAGTCGACACGTTATTTTGTAAGGAAAGCAGTAAAGAATTGTTTTCAATTGTAGAATTACTATGCAATCGAAAAGTATTCTTTGGCGAAAATTTTATAGAAGAACCTTAGACATTTGCCTAGAAGAACAAATAAAAACTTAAGTTTTTTCAGTGATGGTCAAAGGAGTGTTTCACGGGCATCAATTATTGACCCCCGTCTAAGTGCCAAGAGGTGGGCCATAATTTGCCTAGCTACTTTGCACTTGGGGTCATGATCAGGTAATTAATTGAAATCATCCTATTTTCAAAAACTTGTTCTGGAATTCTTTCTCATTCCATTTGGTAGCTTCTTATGCTTCTTACTTGGTTCTAGTTGTTACCTTTATAAGGAAAAAAAATCTAGACCAGCAAACTATTCCATTTATTCTTTAATGCACCAGCAAGATATTCTTGACTTTCTTAATTAGTATGTTGTCTAGGCAAGGGCGGATTCTAAAATTTTGTTATGGGTTAAATTGAACCATAATTTCTATCCTACGCTTGAATTTTCAGTATAAAATTCTTAATATTGCTGAAAAACTTGCGCTATGAATTCA
Organism: Nicotiana tabacum; assembly: GCF_000715075.1. Classification (NCBI taxonomy): domain Eukaryota; kingdom Viridiplantae; phylum Streptophyta; class Magnoliopsida; order Solanales; family Solanaceae; genus Nicotiana; species Nicotiana tabacum. The sequence continues at coordinate 72,602,421 of NC_134103.1, forward strand.
TAACTCAAACAAAATGATGAATTTAGTGGTTGAAATCGAAATTTTGAACCTGTAAAATGAAAATTCTGGATCCGCATTTGTGTCTAGGCTTCAAAAGAGCTCAACAAAAAATATAAGCATGAATTCAACTTCTTATCCTGAGGATACGGTCCAAATTGCAATCTCACGTTACCATTAGATAATTGGGACTTTTAGAGGCCTATTGAAATTGGAAATGGTCACTTTATAGATAGGGGAAAATCTATTAGCCACTATGAAAGAAGATACACAGATCTTTGTCTGGCACAAGACATGCTTCTAATATGGCAGCAAGATTTTTCAAATATTGGGGCCTCCACTTGCCCTGTGGCTGCCACCCTGAAAAAACCTATTTCAATCTCCTAATGTCTTTTCTACCATTTAAAAATTCGAAAAAGGGCTAAATCATAAGGGTCTATTATACGCAGGCTCGAACCCATGATCACTGGCTCCTTCCTGGTCACATTTAAGAAATCACTAAAGAAAGGGTAATTCTAAGGGCATGGAGGCAGAATTTTACGAAGTGATACAAAAATTAAAAATAAATACACACACAATGAAGCCAAGGGATGTCTCATCTATTATATTTATATACAAGTAAAATTTAACCTTACGTACATGATGTAATTTTCCAAGGAATGGGGTTGGGATAAATTCTTTCTGTCCCCTAGTTCCGTCCATGCTAAGGCCTCTAGTATTAGAATAGTGTTTAGTGTTTACCGCTTCACTTTGCTTGGACTGAATCCTGCTGAATTCTTTTACTCTATTCATACAATACACTTAATTAGTTATAACATGTTATCACCTTATTTTCAAATTAGCATATCAGATTTGCTATAAAAAAATTATCTATTATCGTAGGTCAGCTCTTTGAATATATAGAAAAAGAAAAAATAATCCATCAATCCTTCGATTAACCAAAACCTTTAAGACCACCTTGTCCATAATTGATAATACAGTCACATGGTTATTAATTAAAAACTTATAACTTTTATAAGAAAATTGCTAGCTAAAAGATCCAAAACGTGAAATTGTTCCAGCATTCATTGTTTAGAACCCATTGAATTAACTAATCCAGATTCGAGTCGGATATGCCCGTTAAAGCGCTCTATACTAGAAAGTTGTGCATTCCAGAATTTGAATCCGATGTTTTTAAGAGTAGGAAGGACAAAATATGAGCAGCATATCAATATCAATAATCATTTAGAGAGCAATAATTTAACTCACGAGGAGATTGTGCAATGTGTAAGCCAGTTGGGGCACTTGTATGTGATGCTATATATGTAGGGTCCTTCAAAAAATATCGAGGCCTACGTACGCAACTTTTGTTCTGTAATAACTAGCTTCTACTTCTCTAGCCACGCTAATTGGCCAAGTGAAAAAATTAAAGAAAGTCACAAAATGAAGACTTTGAAGTTTGAATAGCCTGCTCACCTGCTTCCAACGACCAAACTAAGTACTTACGTGTGTGGCATGCACAATAATTTCGTATTGTTAATGTGCCAACAAATAAATGAACGTAATACTTGCTAGTACATATAGCATTATTAGCATCATATATGACTGAGGTGTGAGGTTTGCCAAGAGGAAATAAACTAGTTCTCACAAATTCACTGTAAAGATCAAAAATAAGAATCACCTTTACTACATCATCTCCCCATATATATGGCATGAATCCAACAAAAGGTCAATTTGGGGGTTTGTGTATTTATTTAATGGGTCCGTTGATAATGCTAAACTTATCAGCTTTCCAGTTGTAAGCAGAAAAAAGGTTTGTGGAAGACGAGAAACTCTAGAGAATTACACGCAAGGGGAAGAACTTTACTACTTAGGGTTAGGGATGGACATTGGCAAATTTAGGATTTAAATTTAATAGGTTCAGTTTTTAAGATTTTTAGTATTGAACTCATTGTACTGTTAAAATTATGGGTTCATTTGAACCCGTAGCCGAAAGCTAAGGCTACATCCACCTCTAACGGTGGAGAGATTTGCCATGATAATACTTTCTTTTTCCATGTAACAATAAGAAGCACTTCCCCTTTAATGAATTTTGCGAGGCTTCAGAATCGGAAATAAAAGAGAAACAAAGACCAGACCAAAAATGTGGTCAATTTTTTATTTGCCTAATGATAAGAGCATGAATACTTAGCATATTCTTCCCGTATTTTTGCACACACTAGTTATAACCGATATGTATCCATAAATGAATCCATCCCATGTTTTACTTAGAGCCAAATTAAAATTATCAAAACATAGATAAAGAAAATCTTTACTCTTCTCCTCTTCAACACCAGCCCCTTTTTTTCTCTATTAAAAAAGGATAAAGAAAAAGAAAAGGAAAGAAATGCCATCATTATATTACTCTACAATTATTGGTGTGGGGACTGAAAACTCATGACCTCACTGATCTTTCTTCAAGTGTTTTATTTCAGGAGGGGTTATGGCCAAGAATTGTTTCCTCTTAAAAACCAACTCGCCTGAAATTCCCTTTGGAAAAACATCAACTGATCAAGCCAACGTATAGACATTTTTCAAAATTCAGAACCATTTTGTCTCCTGAAATACAAATTCATCCACCCTCGTAACTTTTCTGTGAGGGTCTTAACTAAGGTAGGATATGATTTCATCATAAATGGAACTTACTTCATTATTAATTGCAGAAATAACTACCAAGCGTTGGGATGTATATCCATTCATCCTTGACTAAAGGTTTCGAGTTTGGGTCATGAGAATACAAAAATTCTAGTAGGGAACGCTTCCCCTCTAATAGGCCTTCTATAGTGCAAATATAAATTAATTGAGAGCCTAATACGAGTACCGAGCACTGGAGGAGAAATAAAAAAAATGGAAGAAATAAGTGTTGTCTACGATAAAAAGGGTATGATATTCATCAAAAGAGAATGGCAGGTAGCTAAATAATAAAATTACTAATTAATACTCTTTTCGCTTGTTTGACAGCAGTACGAGTATCGGTATGCATTCATTTATTTACTTTGAGTAAAGACGATAAACTTCATATAATATTTTAATCTTCCCTTTGATTAATTCAGGTAAAGGAAGAAAACACCTTTACTTGGATAGTCCTAATAACTAATCATTTAATTTGATTGCATGGAAAAGTTTCCCTCAAGTAATATTTAAGAAAAAAAATAAAAGAAAGGCCAAGCTTTTTAAGTACTAAGCGCTTTTTTTTTAATTATAGTTCAGGAATCAGGATGATTAATAGCAACTTTCAAAAGCCAGAAACAAGGGGCGTGGTTTTATTTTATATAAAAAAAAAATCCATATTGTTTGCACTTTATTTCTACCATTACGACTTTTACTTTTATACTTCTTGGCAGGGGTGCACATAAGCCAGGTTAGTTCGAATTTTTTAATTACCAAACCAAATCAATTGTTTCGGATTTTTAAATTTATAAACAAACCAAACTAATAAAAGTCGGAATTTTCAATCACGGTTTTTCTCGAATTTTTCGGTTTTCTCGAGTTTTTTCGGGGGATTTTCCGACAAAATCTTCATAGCATAAAATTTATAATTTGTGCTCTAATAGTTCGTCCTAGTAGGATAAAACTATATAAGATGTTACCTAATAAACTAATACAAAATAATGTGAGATGAGTCATAATTATACTAAAATACTCAACAAATCGCATAAGATAAATATTGCTAATTAATAAGCCATAATAAAAATAAACATAATCTAAAAGTACTAAGTCATGTTAAAATAAGTACGACTAATAAGTACTAAGTATTAATTGCATGACTAAATAATATTAAAAGTGAGTTATGCATTTTCACTATCTATATCAATGCGAAACTAAAAAAATAAAGATCCAATACTATTGTCATTTCTAGTGTTGAATTAAAAAAATTAGCATTAATATTAATTTGATTTTGCTTTGAGCTTTATTTGAGTTACTAACTTTTATGGGCTATAAAACATATTTGATCATTCAAAAGTTCTAAGTCTAAGCTTGAAATAATACATTAAAAGAGAGAACTATTAAAGAGTTTAAAATATATTACAATAATTATTTTTATGTATAAAATATTTTTAAAACTTGTATACATGTAATATCGGGTCGGTTTGGTTTCGGTTTGACTTTTTTTAGTGAAAACCAAACCAAACAAATTATGGTCGGATTTTTTTTTAACGCCAAACCAAACCATAGTCGGGTTTTTTCTCTCGGTTTGACTCGGATTATTTGTTTGGTGCGATTTGTCGGTTTTCTTTGTAAACCCCTACTTGGTATTGCAGGATATTTCATATGAGATGTCATATTTTGAAAAGTAGACTAATAAATAAATTACTATAATGATGAGCAATGTCATTTATTTTTATCTAGTAATTCGACGAAGCGGTATTCCGTGATTCCGCATGAAACATGTTCATACACCCCTGCTTGGTAACAAACATTAAATGTACTAGTCTTAGGGTACGCGCTTTGAGCGTGTTTCCCATGTCAATGAATAAATTTTTATTTTTTTAAAATTACATAAATTGATATTATTAAATAATATAATTGAATTCTAAAATAAAAATAAATTAGATAACTTTCTAAAAATATAAATGTTGATCCAATTTAGCAGGCAAAATATTGGATGAAATCCTGTAGATGGAAGTCTTCAACGAATAATAAGACTAACTTATAAAAATTGTTGTTAATTGTTTTCCTAATATAGAAACAAACAAGTAAAAAAATACTTTTATTACGATATATTTTCAAATAATACAAATTGATAAGTGGCATTATAAACTTAAAAGATGACTAATATTTAATTAATAATGTATAACAAACAACATAATATATAATAATATAGGGAGCTGTCATTTGTTGGAATATTTATGGGAAAAAAGAAAATTAATTAATGACAGCTCATTTAGAATATATTCTTATCTTTTACTATTTCATCCTTATTGCTTCAAATCTGCAGATATTAATAGAAAAATAATTATTGAGTGTATGATATTCTGCCATTATTGAGTAAATTCTACTCATTTAGAATACATTTTTCTTTAAGATTCTGCAAGTTGAAATAATTACTGAGCGTAATTTTTAAATATTATACAAAAATTCAATAAATAAAATTTAAGTGATTTTGAAGTTTTGAATATTAAGATTAACATGCAATGCATTATAGTTATGTTGCATAGTCCAAATAAGGAAAAACTTTATTTAAGGTAAAATCTTTATTGATTTAAACTTTTAATTATTAGATTTTTCTACATAATTCAAGTACAAAATTTTAATAATCAAAATTTTAACTGATTTAAAATTCTACATATTTTAGTATTACAGTAATTGTTTCCAATGATTATGTTTATGTTGTTTCCGGACTATAGAGAGCTATATATTTATGTTTTTCTATTACTTTTTCATATATTTCGATTGCATTATTTCAAAATTTGGTTTTTAAGTTTTTCGTGGTATTCATAATTTTATATGGTCAGAAAAGGGTTAAATATTATAAGTGGTCAAAATATAGACTACACTTTAATGACACAAGTATATTTTTCTAGGAAATCTATATCTATATAGATATATATATTAAAGGAATAAAGTTACCATATATAATTGGCATTATGGTTAAGCCAAGTGGCAAGCTAATAAATGTCAATAGTATATGATAACTTTATTCTATATTTGACTATGTTAGTCAAATACAAATATAATATATATATACTGAATTTGAATTAAAAGATAATTTTGAATTTATAGATAAAGTTTTAAAATTCGAATTTAAATTAAAAATAAAAATTTATCTTTTTTTATCATGTTATCATACTTAATTCGGTTAATGATCATATGCAATCATGTTAGGAACTTTTATTATCTTTTCTTATTATTTAAATACTACTTCGCCTCTGGTAAAAAAAAAAACCACTCCATATAACTATAAAACTCTTTCACATTTAAAATCCTATAATTATAGTTCTTTAAAACACTGTATCTAGATTTGAATAAAGCGAATTTCTTTTAAAGTAAATGTAATATATAGGATACGCGTCTATGTTTATCCAACTAACAAAAAAGAGTTTAAAAATCGAATAAAACTTTACTTACATATATAATGAAGTAAATATACATGCTGGAGAAAGAAACATCACAAAAGTCAGTCAATATTAAAAAAAAGTTATTTTTTTCTTTTCTTTTTGAAGAATATTTGTTTGAAGAGTCAATTTATATAAATGGACATCAAACAAATAACAAAACTTTGGCTATACAATTGCTATCATTAATTTCAATTTAGCACATTCTAGGAATTGAAGGGTATAAGCTGAAACCCCCTCATTTAGCTGCAGTCAAGCCAATATTGCAAGGGTATAATATTTTTTTCGTTGAAAAATATTAATTTTGAATCATTAGATTATGTGAAAGGTTTTTTTTTCTCGAACTCAACAAGAGAGATATTGATTTCTAATTGATAGTTTCTATAGCGATTTTCAAGCGTAACAAAAAGTATATTTTTTAAAAAAAATTGATATGACATGAAATATTTTTTTAAATGTAAACAAATTATTTCGAAAAAACTCTTTACTTTTTTCGACTTCAAAGATAATCAAAAGAAAAGATATTTTTTAACATTAGTAGAGAGTTTTTAAAATTATTATAATAGAAGTCATATTATGGATAAACTCAAAAAACCGAAATCTTATGGAATATTTACATAAATATTCGGCCTGATTTATTGTTTACTTTTTATAGCTAATATAAATAGATGATATACCGACAACACACGATTATACACATATTATATATAGATTATATATAAATTACACATCCTTCAATTTTTTTATTTAAGTGATCGGGGTGAGCACCTATTTAGGCTGATTAGATAAAGCCAAAAGAAAAATATGAAAGAATTTCAACCAAAGACTAAAAATATAAATAAAGTTCTTATTTAGATAATTTCTATTAAAACTCATCCTTTTATAGTGAAATTAATTAATTTTTTGTAACAAAAGAAATAATCACATAAAAATAAGATAAAAGAAAATAAATATTGAAAAAAAATGTATGAAACATCTAAAAACCAGAAATAAGAAATGAAAACGAATTTCTTCTTATGTTTCATAATTGTTGAGTATAAAAAATTTTGAAGCTAATCTCATCGATTTCAAATATTATTTTCAACTCAAATACATAGATTATAAGATAAGGATATCTTAGAATATATATTTTTTATTTACATTGTGTGTCGTTTTTAAAAAATCATAATTACTAACAAACTTATATGATATTCGAATTTGAATTTAAATGCAATTTGAGTAGTTTACATTGAGGTTAAGCCAAGTATGGTGTCGAAAAATAAACTATTTGGTAGTTTTAAAACAATATATGCAATGTTATATAATAACAACCAACTAATTTAACATTTAATGATTCAAAGAACAAAAATTTTGTACATTAAAAATTCAAAATCTATGGCTAGAGATATCGATAAACTTAAAATAGAGTCATACTGAAATAAAGTTTTTCCGGCAAAAGAATCATTTAAATTTTTAGATAGCCGATTAAAGTGAATTTTAAATTAAGGATAATATCTTCAGTTGCATCATTATAAAGATAATCATTATTGAAATATATATAAAGTTTTAAAAATTAAAATTTCAAAATAGAAATATTTTTTGAAAGATAATAACATACCAAATAAGAGTTCAAGTCGTAGTATAAGAGTCACGTCGTAATCAAAGAATCATTTATATTGTATCAACCTTTGTGCTTTGCCATAAATATGAGTTATTATTTCGCTTTGTGGCTATTTTTAGGTTCCAATGACATCAATGAGAATAGTGCTAAAATAAATTTATCACTATGAGATTTGACAAATTGTTAGTCTTTTTTATGTAGTGTTTCTTAATTAATATCTAACGATTATGTATAATTATTTAGAAGGTTTAAATTTTAAGGTTATTTACATATAATTCAAATAACTCAGATATTTAACATGGTTAATGTCAAATATCAAAATAGAGTCATAATGGAAAAAAATATTCACTGGCTAAAGAATTTTTTAAATTTTTAGATAGCCATCTAAAATTAAGGATAATATTTTCACTTACATTATTATAAAAATAATTATTATTGAAAAATAAAGTTTTAGAAATTGAAATTTTAAAAAAGAAATATTTTTTAAGAGATATCAACACACCAAATAAGAGTTCAAGTAGTAGTAAAAGCGTCAAGTCGTATCCAAAGAGTCATTCATAGTCTCAATATTTGATTATTTTGCCATAAATATGAGTTATTATTTTGCTTCCTGACTATTTGTAGGATCCAATGACACCGGCGAGAATGATATCAAAATAGAAAAATAGAAGAAATGATTAAACTTTTTCATGTAGTATTTTTTTTATTAATATTCAATTATTTTACCGAGAAAGTTTAAAATTTAAGATTATTTATATATAATCCAAATAACTTAAATATTTGACATGATTAGTATTCGCGCATCCGCGCGGGTGCTAATACTAATAATTATATAGACTATACCTTAATTTGGGAGAAAAATATACATTTCATGGAACCATAAAATGTTTAATGAAATCTGATACTATGTACGTTTCTAATTAGTTTCTATAAATAATTTGTTCAATTTGATTTATTTTGATGTCCTAAATATTAGAAATTCCTATTTAGTAGTTTAAATAAGAAAAATTTTAATAATCAAATTTTAGTTGACTTAAAAGTGCTAAATATTAGGGGAATAATTAAATGACTATATTATCCAGTGTAACCTCTACTTTTAAAGGGTAAAAAAGACGAATGACATTTCGCTAAGGGCCTTCGTGCTTTTAATATAGTATAGATATAGATTAACAAATTGAATTGTTTTGACATTTTTTAAAAATAAGAGGTATTTATATATACATTTTTGACTTTTTCTTTTTTGGAAAATTCTCAAGGGAAACCTGCGGCCGCTACCCTTCGGATATGCACTGGGTAACTAGTTCACCGAGCAATAACTTGCAAACCACACAGGAGATGCAAATTACACTAGGTAAGTCCGGTGCAATGAGCTCTGGCTGAGGAGGATGGTGGTGGGGGAAATCGATGTAGATCTCCCATGTGGGAAACCACTCACCCAACCAACTCAGTCAACCCTTGCGGACCATTTTTTTCATTTTTACTGCTCCAATTAATGGAGTAATAAAATAAGTGAGACATTTAACATAGAGATAAATGGTATTCTAGAAAAATAATCTTATGATTAGACTATTAAACATTATTTTAAAGGATCATGTGCAAAAACTTTAAAAATACGGATAATATGTACCGGAGACACTACTTCATTTACTTTCTCATGGTACAGATGCCATAATTTCCGAAATCAAAGTGGTTACATATTGACTTTTTATTTAAGTGTAAGGTCCAAATTAGCCACACAAAAAAACAAAAGAAAAGGTCCAGAACTCAGATTTTCTCAAACATTTTTCGAAGTTCCTTTACAAATTAAAAAGAAAAAACTTAAGAACGGAATTATTTTACTGCAGGTGATCATGGTGTCCAGCACGCAATTGTGAGATGACAATGATTCCATTCGAAATAATTGATCGAGAAATAGTGTAGCACTTTTTTTGTATTTCCAATTCCTGACAAGGGTCCTAATTAAGGCTGCTAAATTTTCTTCGCTTTTTTATTGGAAGTGCTAACAAGTAACAACTGCATGCAAGTCTACACTATCCTTTCTCACTGATTATTACCCTCTTCGTTTCAATTTATTGGCAAAATTTGAATAGGCGCGAGATTAAGAAAGAAAGAAATATTTTTAAAATAACTTGTGGTTATAAATGTGTCAAAATATGCATTTGTGTGTTAATAAAAAAATTGAAATTTATTATCTTAAACATTTCATAATATTTGTGTGACTAAATCTTCTCGTTAAGAATAAAAAGAGAAGTTTAAATTAAATTTATAAATATCCTCAATTATTTTCAAGGTGATCGGATTAAGTCACTTGTAATTAATTTTTAAATAATCTATAATGTTAAGACTTTTTACTATCAATGAAATCAATTTGAGGGTGGAACTGAGGTAAAATTCGACATAAATAAAGACAGAGACATACAGACAGACATATCCAATAGCCCCCTACAAACTTTAAAAACTCCAAACAAAGAAACAAAACCCTTTGTCTCCCCTTTACACTTCACATACAAACAAAATCTCCCTCCCTTATCAGATACGTTCTGGAAATAATTTTCTGCCCTAAACCTTGGAGTCTTGTACTTGTCCCATATTCTAGGTCATATATGATTTCATATTCTTGAATATGGAGGTTTTTCCACATAAAGTTTTTTTTAGAGCACAAATAATGCCAAAAAATCTTTATGTTTCAAAAACTACCTCAAACTTTCACATTTTTTTCCAACTTGAATACTATTTTTCCTTCCAACTTCAAATGAAATATTGTAATTGATGGAATGAATCTCACATCGGCCCAGAACTTATAAGGCTCGGACAATTCTCTTCCTTCGAACTAGTTTTTAAGATGTGAATTAGGCCCAAACTTATTTAATATGGTATCAAAACCGGACCCATTGTCAATGTGGGCCCCAGAAGAGGGGGCGGAATGCCCCTGACCAATTGAAGGGGGCACGGGGTGTGAAAAATACCCTCAGTCCATGATTGTGCATGCCCCATACCGGACAATGGAACCCCAAATAAAGAATATTTGAATCTGGGGTGATGAATGGAATGAATCCTACATCGGGCCGGGATGAGATCCCTGGTCTCCTTATAAGGCTTGGGTAATCCTACTTTCTTCGAGCTAGCTTTTGGGGCGCGAGTTAGGCCCAAACTTATTTAACATATTGTGCATTGATAGCTGAAAAATTATTCACTCCTATTGAACATCAAATTCCTAAAATATTTTAGGATATGTAAAAGTCTAATCCATATATCTTTAGAACATTTTGAAGTTGTAAATTTTTAGTTGCTTAAAATTTTCCTTGCAAACTTGGATTATTCAAATTGTTCTATATCAACTTATAACCTAAAAGTGTAAAAAAAAAAAAAAAAGAATCTTGCAAACTCAGTGTACATAACATTAATTCAGATAACATAATAGATTATATACATATCTATTAGATTTGCCTCTGTTATCAAGGAATAGAAGAGGGGAGCAAGCAAAGAGATCTTAAACAAAATTAACTAAATGTTCTTGAATTAACGATTACTCCAGTAAACATGAATATTAACTATCCTTCTTTCTCTTAACCCCCCCATTGTGCTGTCAAACACCAACCCTCTGCAACCACTACCACCAACTATCCCCTCTTTTCATTTCCATCTTTCAAAGTAGAATTGCAAAAAGGACATAATAAGGAGTAATACATTGTCATTGTCAATAATATTAGCGAGGGCTGCCAACAGCATAATCCACAAAAACTCTGCTTAAAGATGTCAATCTCATTTGCTGTTCTTGAACTCTGCTTTTCTTAAACAAAGGCAAAAATTGATCACGAGGTGAATAAGTGGATGGAATAGAGGAAGAAGTTTGCAAATCCCATGATTCATTTGAGTTTTCAGAGCTGTAAAATGTATCAATAACAGCACTTGGGCTATTTATTGGACTCTCATACTTGCGCTTGTGTGAAATAGAGTTGTAAGACACCTCTGTTATAAGTTCATAGCAATCATTCACCTTCTCCTGTGTACAAATAGTAAATGGTTCCACTTAATTCCCAAAGTATACTTGACCATTTAGTACTTGTTTCATTCTTATCTTAAGTCATAACCAAGGAGGATGAAACTTGAAAGAATATTACTAGTACTTCATACTCATATTATCTGTCAAAGAGTTTTGTACCCCTTTTAAAAGAAATATCATCACAAGAATAATTGTCTAGACTATCTAATTTCTCTTAAACGTCTCACTTAATTAACACTCCACTAATTGGAGCAATAACAATGCATTTGGAGAAAACAGTAATAAAAACTTCTAGAAATGACGCTTCATGGACCTTCTTTAAATCATTGTGTATAGTATTTTGATCCCCTTAAGAAGAGTTTTGGAAAAATAGTCTCGCATCATAATTCTATTTTGAAGAATCCCAAATTTTAATGATCACCAGAATTTTGAAGTACGTTCTGACGATTATCAGAATTTTCCGTCAGGATTTATGGCAAAATCCTAATGATCACCGCCTGCAATCGGGAAAAACCTCGCCTGTGTGTTTTAAAATTTTGATACGTATATAACTTTTTTCTCTAACTTCTGTTTCTGAAGTCAAAAAGTCAATAGTGGCACAAAAGTATCCTATTGTAATCATTCTCCCTAAATACTTCTTGTTTTCTAAAACATCAAATATTATGATACAAAATCGAATAGTAAACAAAAAGTACTAGCATAAAAAATAGAGGAAGACAAACCTTGCTAATGTTGAGAACCTCAAGAAGTTGATTTTGGTAGTCAGCAGCATTACAAGGCTCAACTTGATGAATAACGTGAAGCATAGTAGCAGTAGCCAATACAGAAGGCATATAACTTAAGAATCTACAATCTGTATTAACAAAAGATGTCAAAAAATCAAGAGAGGTTTCTTCTGTTACTTCCATTTACTTGTTATTATCGAAAGATTTAGTAATCTTTACCCAATGAAATTCAAGTATTCAACAACCGTTACAAAATAAAAAGAGTTCAATTAATTACCAGCTATGACCAAAAGAAGAATTCTCTCACACTGCTTGAGAAATTCCCAGTGTATATGGCTCTTTAGCCCAAGTCTTCTTATTATATGATCAACAAATGAAAGTGGGGTTACAGGATTCATCCTCCACTTTAAAGAGGACAATACCAAAAGCTCCATTCTTTGAATAGTTTTGGCCTCAAACACATATTTTGCATCCTCCACCTAATAATTAATCAAAAGAAACACAAGAATTATTTGTAGTGAAATTTTCAAGAAGATTGGTAACAACAACAACAACAAACTCAGTGTAATCCGATATTGGAGTTTGGGGGAGAATAGTAGGTTGTTTCCGGTAAGACTTTCGGCCCAAGGAACCGTAAAAACACAGCAACAACAATGTAACAAGATAACGAAAGCGAATGACACAGCAACAACTGACCAAGTGTAATCCCACAAGTGGAGTATGGAAAGGTAGAATATACGCACAGTGTAATCCCACAAGTTGGGTATGGGAAGGTAGAATATACGCAGACCTTACTCCTGCCTTCTTGAAGGCAGAGAAGCTGTTTCAGGAAGACTCATCGGCTTAGAAAAGATAAAAGGAAAGGCAACAACAAGTACACCAATTAGAAATTCGAAGCAAAAATACAAAGATACAAATTGTAATTAGAAGCCAAAGCAACATAATCACACAAGTGCAAATGACACAACATGTAATAATAAAGAACCAATAATAAGAGAATACAAAAATAGTACTAGCACTACGGATAAGCGTGGGAGAAACTCAAGATTGGCAAGTAAAGCAAAAATGGGATAGAAAGAGTAAATTACTTGGAAGTCCAAAAGAAGAGGAACTTGAGTTTCTTCAACTTTAGCAGCCAAAGAAAGACAAGTAACAGCTACAAGTTGAATCATCCAAGGCTTATCTTTCTGAAAATGAAGACTTGAAAGAAACCTATCAAAGTAATTAATAGCAAGAATAGCAGTGAATGTTGAGAATCCATAATGAGCATTTACTTTAAGAATCCATTTCACAGCTTCTTTACGAGATAAACAAAGTAAAGGGTCTGTTTTAATAGTTTCAAAGTTGGAAATTGTTTCTTTTTCTTTTGTGAAAAGAGAGAGTAGCTCTTCATCTTCCCAAAACAAGTCTTGTTCTAGTAAAGGCAGAGGAAGTGGTAGTGTTGCTTCTTTTTCTAAAATCTCATCTTCAATTGTTTCTTCCCATCTTTCTTCTTCACAGTAAAGAGCATCTAAAAGGAAAGATTGGGTTTGGTCTTGATTATGCTCATTGTTTTGTATTCCCATCTTCTTTGAGAAAAGAAGAAAATGTGTTGCTTTCTCATTATATAAAACAGAAACCAAAAGAGTGATTCTTCTTGGGCATTTCCATGAATCTCTCTTTCTTGTCTCTATCTGGTTGTGTGAAGGAAGATTGAAGAAAGCAGAGAGAGAGAGAGAGAATGGATGTCACGCTTTGCACTATGTTATATAGGGGTTGATAGGTTGAGACTGAAAGGAGGAGATTTCGATGATTTTTGTTAGAGAGATTTAGTGGGGCGTTTGGACAGAAAAATTGTAAAATCCCGAAAAAAGTTGGAAAAAAAAAAATCCAAACCGAAAATGATATTTGAAAATTAAAGTCGTGATTGGACATGAATATAATTTTGAGGTATTTTTGAATTTTTTTTAAGTGATCTGAGTGAAAATTTTAAAAAATAATTTTTTGGAGTTTTTTAAATTTCAAAAAATTCCAAAATTCATCTTCAAGTGAAAATTAAAAATTTTACGATCAAACATTGATTTCGAAAAAAAATTAAAAAAAAAAATCATGATCAAACGAGCTCTTAGTTTCTACCTTTTCCTTTTTCCTTGGTATTGGAATGGTAGTAATAAATAGGCTGTGCAATCTAGTCAATGTTTAAAGATAAATTACTTAGGGTCGTTTGGTAAATGGGATAAGAATAATACTTTCGCACTAAAATTTGGGATTAATTTTATCTCGTGTTTGGTTTGTGATATTAGATAATTCGGGATAACTTTTATATTAAAATAGTAGGATTAATTATCCCATATAGAAGGTGGGATAACTAATCTCATGAAATATCATACCATTATACCAAACAACCTCTTAGGAATCGATTTGATTTAGAGATAAGTTATACTGTGATTAGTAATGCAATAATTAGTAATGTGACTGGTCAAAAAAAATTTAATTACATATTTTGAAAATCTTCATTTCAAGAATAAAAACCTGTCAGATTGTCTTTTAAGCATGCTTTTAAATTTCTATAATATTCATATTAGAGCCAAAGATTAGTAAATTATAACATTAAGACAAAGAATAACATGTGCATTATTTCAGTACTTATGATAGATACACTAATCAGTCTTGCTTAATTGAAATTCATTTTCAATCATCTGTGAATAAAAATTTTACTGCCACAATTTTTACTAATTTTTTAACCCCCACTATTTCTAGGATTAAATGAATTTACATTCATGAAAGAGAACATCACATCTATATTATATTAAAAGCACGAAGGCACTTAGCGAAATGTCGTTCGTCTTTTTTACCCTTTAAAAATAGATTTCATACTAGACAAAATAGTCATTTAAATTATTTTCCTAATATTTAGAATTAATCATTTTATTATCTCCCTAATATTTAGGAATTCAAAATTAATTCAACTTAATATTGAAACGATATGAAAAACCCTAAAAATAAGGTTAAGAGTTTTAGAATACAAGGACTACAACACATAATGAGTTAATTGAATACGTAAAGAAAGATTTTAAAAAGATTTGAATTTAAATGCAAGGAAAGATTTTAAATATAAAATAGCTAAAAACTCGATAGCTGAGCAATTGTCTGCTTTCTCCACAAATATGGTTCATATTGTCCACGGCTTTCTCCACAAATTTGTTCAGTCTGGTTTTGTTGGTCTTGAACGAAGCAATTGAAAACGATAGTTTTTATTATAATAGAAGAACTCTTTTATTTTACAAGTATCATTATAAAACTTATTTATTCTTCTACCTCTTTTATTTAATTTGATAAATAAAATTCTTGTGGACGAAAAGACCTATAAAATATGTAATCTTAGCAAATTAATTATGTCTGTTCCTAAAACTTCTAGGAATTAAGTTGCCTATTACAAGTTGAAATCATTGATAGATGCGCTACTGCTCCAACAATAGTCTTATATAAGAATAAATTGTTGACGAGCAAGCATTGTAAAAAGCTCAACATCAAATTTTAGAAATACTTTTTTAATGACACATAATAATTGAACGTAAAAAATATATAGATTAATATATTATGTGATTTTTTAAGTTTATACTTATTAAACTAAGGTTCACGCGTAAAGCGCGTACCTTATAACTAGTATTTATGAAAAGTACAAGGAAAAGGATTACGCTTCCATTGCTTGAGTTGGGCAAGGTAGAAACTACTTGATCTTTTCATGCTTGTTGAGATCTTCTATCTTGATATTTGTTACTGTAACCATTGAATTTCCTTAAAATTGTCGGAAAATACAAATACAGTTGAAAAAATAAAAAAAAAATCATTTTTTTCAAGCTGAGATGCAAATATCTATCTCTTTAAGCAAATTCAAGCACAATACGATAATATATTCACTAATTCAACAATAGCACCTCTCCTAAATACAACAACTCAAATTGAATAAAATCAACTCTACACTAGCTGTTAAGTCCAAAATTCCACCACAAAAACAAGAAGTAAAACTCTCTTTTTCACAACTAGACGCACTTTTGATGCACACCCCAACACTTTTTTCACACATCATCACAAGGTTAAAAAAAACTCTTTTTACACACTATAGTTGTAAAATTTCTCCTACAACAATAACAAAAACAACAAATTTAGTATAATTTTACAAATAGCCCATTTTAATTTTTATTTTTATTTTTACTAAATGTCTATTGAAAATAGCTCTTCTACCTTTACAATTATAAAAAATTCTTCTATAAGATAAATAAAAATGAAGTGGGGTAATGAAGTTATGAAAACTTGAGATTATGGCCCCTATCCTTTTTACACCAATTGCTGGATGAAAAGACGTTGCAACCTATCACCAACCCAAGCATAATATTTGCAAATTTTGCTTGACTATTTCTATATGATTTGGTCGAGGAAAATATGTATTTACAGGTCAAGATTAGTTGCTTTTTATTTTGATTTCCTTAAGTGATGGCCAGCCTAAACCAACTCATAAAATAAAATAAAACAGAATTTAGAGCCTGTTTGGCAAACTTCTAGTAGACAAAAAGTACTTTTTTCCCTCAAAAAATTATTTTTTAAAAAATTTAAACTGTTTAGCCAATACATAGAAGTACTTTTGGCCCGCACCAGAAGCAGTTTTTTTCTTTTTGGGAAGAAACAGAAAATTCTAGCTTCTTCCAAGAAGCATAAGCAAAAGTAGAAAATTAATTTATTCAAGACGAAATTATCCTCACCATAAATTTATATTTTTCAAATTATCCCTTACTAATTTAAGTTTTTTTTCAATTTTGTTTATAACTTTTACCTTGTTTTTTAAATTAAAGATATCATATACATGAATCATATTGTAACTTTCTAAATTCTTTATTGACTTTTCTTGTTTTTAATTTTTTATTCTCTGTGTAATGTCTTGTAATTTTCCAAATTATCTTCTTTTTTTACACTAAATCAAATTATCTACATCCTTCTTTGGATTATCAATTCTCTTCCTACAAATAATTGCTTATAATTTCTTCTGTTATATGCTATTAGTTACCGAATCTTTAAAACAGTTATTGAATCTAATTTGTGAGAATTATCTACAAATAGGTAATAAATTTACAATTGTATCACATAATCTATCTATTCTATATATTATTAAAAGGAGGAGAAAATACATCCACATTAAGCCAAATGGCAGCCTCACAATAGGCCACTTGGCAATTTAGGACAAAGTTAGTAAGGTTAGGTAATAATTAGTTTCTTTTTGAATTTAAATTTTAAAAATAAATAAATTATACATTATGATTATGTATTGTTAATAATTAGTTACTCCTTTTGAATTTGAATTTAAACATACTTGACTTTTTTTTACAATTTTTTTTATTTTTATGTATTTAAAATTATTTATATTTTACGCTCAATGCCATCTTTCAAGCTTGACACTCATAATCATCTAGTTATAACTATCATGGTTATACATAATTTCATCTGACGACATTCTTCTACCGATAAGAAATTCAACTATCATATTAATGAAGACATTACTGCAGGGATTGAGGAAGGAGATGGGCCTTCTGATATTTCTTTATAAATGCAAGGCAAGTCTTTTACTAATATGGAGGCGTTGTGTGATAGAAGTAGAGATGAAATTGTTGAAAAATATTATCATGTGTGATTGGCTTTACTTATTATTTCATGGTGGACTATTAATATATAGTAATTTGTGGAATAGACTTCTAATTCATACTTAATGATGTATTTTGATTATTCAAATCATTATGTGATAATAAGTAATTATACTATATAATATTATATGCTTTGGTATAACTATATATGTAAAATTGATTTAAATCTTTAATTAATATGTTTGATTACTTTATGCTTTACATTTTAATTAAATAAAATAAAAAATAATAAAAGTCTCTTACGATAAATATTTAAGTTTATTTTTCTCTTTAAAAGAATTATAAGACCTTGGCACTATCCTTTTTGGTAATTTGACAATCAAAAGCACTTTTTAAAAAGATTGGTCAAACACAATTTATTTATCAAATATTGCAAAAAATACTTCTTAAATGAATTGGCTAAGCACAAAATATTTTTTTTCTTTTCAAAAGCACTTATGAAAAAAGTACTTTTCAAAATAAACAGATTTTTAAGGTTAACCGGCTCTTAGTTAGTTGTGCAGCTGTTTTGTACTGTTAATTAAGGTAATAATGCATAATTAATTAAGTGGATGAATCTGTATCAATTCCAGTCAAATCACTAACATCCAAACGCACAAAACATCTAATTGCATCATTATTTTTTAAAAGTCAAAATTGGCCCACCTGCTTTAATTTTTGATATTTTAGTTCATTTTACTCCAAAATACCAGACCAAATCTCCTTTTTGGAAAAACATTCAATCATCTCTTCCACTTCCCAATCTTAGAACCCTATTTGGTGGATCTGGTTAATCATATTCTGGCTCGTGCTGTGTCAATTGGCCACAAATTATTTTATTGCTACCACTATTAATAATTCATGTTACCACCATTACATACTAAAGAATATCATATGTATCTCCGGTAAAATATGTAGACTTAACCCTACGGGATTGCCCAGTTGATTTGAAGTAGGATCTCCTCAATGCCTTATGGGTTGAGCCGGTACTTCTACTCAGAAACTACTTGTACTTCTATTCAGAAACATATTTTTACATTTTCTCTTTCTAAAAGCTTGGCCAAAACACTTTAATTTTGGGGAAAAAACACTTTTGGCCAAAAAAAACTTTCACTTTTACACGAACTAATTGCGTGAGTATAATATTAAAAATTATAGAAACTGCTCCAATACAAATATAACCTCTTTTATATTTAAAACTATAGTACAACATGTTATTTGGAGTTGTCATTTCCTCGATGTATAAACTATCATAGCTATTTATGGATCTCTGCAAGTGAAAAGACGAAAAAATTAAGTTCAGAGACGTTTTAAGGATCACGACAACACACATGACTTTAATCTAAAGTCAAAAGGGGTTTTCCTTTATATAGCTAAGATATAAAGAGAAAGTAAGCAGTGGCCTATACTCATATTCGAGTCGAGCAATAGGCCAACCAAGATTCACAACTTCCTTGAAAAGGCAATGGATGTGGAACACCGAAAGCGATTTCAGCACTTTTTGTAGTAAAATGTTGAATCTTTATCGGGATTTCCCTATTAATACAGCTAAAGATCAAGTTACAAATATATTTGGAGATTATATATAGTGTTTGTTTATCAAAATGGACAATTATTTCAACTTTAAACATGAAATATAAAATTTGAAGTTTTAAACATAGGTGTTGGGGGTTTTTCACGAATTTTCAAGTTTGCATTCACAAAATCTGAATTGTATTTTCATTGTCCAATCACAACTGAATTCTAAATAGCTTTCAATTCAACTTCAAATATTACTTTTTTTCCCCCTCAATTATCAAACAAGTCACGTCCATAGCCTACTAAAGAACTAGGGTTATATGGTTTACGACAAATTATAATGCAGGATTGTTTCATGCGATGAATAATGATAGTCTATAGGGTGTTACACAGTGATTTTTGTGCAATGAATAGTAATATATGAATAATAATATATGGATATAGCCAACCCCAACTTATGTGGGGTTGATGGATAATTTGTTGTAGTTTGTCTCTAGATACTCTTATCCACGTATTGCTAATGTGTGTTCTCTTATCTAACATTCTATCATATATAAAATACTTAATACATAGATTCACTAATAATTTTTACGAAAAACTTATGCGGAGTTAATACTGGGAACCAAACGATTAGACTATTAGTTATATGAAAGTTCTGCAAAATTTTATATAGAAAAACCAAAGTTTAGGTAGGAGATTAAGCTAGCGTTTGGGTATAGATTTGATTGAAACTTGAAAAACGAGTTTTTGAAGTTGTGTTAAAAATTAATTTTTAAAAGTTGAAATTGTGTTTGGACATGCATTCGTGAACAAATGTGTCCACTATTGGAACTCACAGATCTCAACCAGTTGTCTCGTACCAGCCTCTTCCAAGATATCAGGGGCAAATGTGCGGCCCCATAGCACCTTTTGACTTCTTAACCTCTCTTTCCCAGCACTCCTTGGATCACCCATTCTAGCCTTCTTTGAGGAACCAGGTTCCTCATCCGTATCAGCTCTTCTCTTAGCAGACTTGCAAACATTCTTTCCCTTTTCATCAGACTTCACAGACTTTCCACCCAATTCTTCCATCACCCTGGCAGCAGACTCTTCTACCAACTTATCACCAGATTCTTTCACCACATTTTCACTAGCAACAACATCATCAGACTTGTTCAGACTTTCAGCATACACAAAAGATCCCCTTTTAGGCTTGGGGAGACCATGCTTCTGTGAGAGCTTTCTAGTCAAGAAACCAGGTTCCTCTTCTATTTCATCATCCACATTCACAACTAGCATTGTCTTCTCGCTCATAACTTTCCCATCTTTCACTAATTTTCTTTTCCTTGACTTAGCATGGATGTTCTTAAGCGTAGACTCAAGAGCCTCCTTCCTTTGCAACTTTGTAGTAGGTCTCTTAGGAGTGGACTCTTGAGCAACCATTGGTCTATTCCTAGTCAAGATAGCAATCGGCATATCATCAGAATCATCTTCACTAACACCTTTTTCTTCTCTGGACACAGATCTTTCCTCAGACATCACCACACACAAAGGCTCGACATCAAAATGAGGAGAGGGAGCAGGGTCAACACTAAACTAGGGCTCTTGAGAGGGCTCCTGAGTTAGATCCTCTTGGGAGGAATCAGGTCCCTCATTTGGTACTCCAGTAGAATTGTCATGTGTCGATTATTCAACAGGTACAAGATTTCTATCCTCTTTCACAGTCTTAGACTCTTCTCCCCGAGTCCCAAAACCATCATAACCTCCTTCTATAACAACTCCTTCATGAGCTATGGACATCATGTTCTCTATTGCCTCATTTTCTTGTACATCCATTGAAAACGCAGTAGAGAAAGGAGTGTTACCTGTGAACATAAGATCAGGAGCAGTCTTTGTTGAGTCAAACTTCTTGGAACTATCAGTTAGATCTACCTTTGACCCCTTTTTCATAGGCGAGCTTAAAACTGTGTGATTTTCTTCTTTGTCAGCAGTACTTTGTTCATCCCCTTTTTCCGGCGAAATAGGAGAAGGGCTCTAGGCTACAAATCTTTTGGGAGTGGAGATTTTGCGACTCCTATGAGAACCAGAACTCGAGTGGGTAGGAGAGGAGACAGAATGTGGGGGTGACTTTGTCCTAGGGTTTTGGTTTGCAGTGGTGTGGGGTGAGAAGTCTAATATGGGTATGTAAACAGGTGAGGACTCAATGGGGATGTCACTTGGAACACTCGAGGTTGTTTGATTTTCAGCCATGGTGAGAAGAAAAGAAGGGATTTGGCAGTTTGAAGAGAGGCATAAGAATGGGGTTTTGAAGTTTGATGGGATGAGTAGTGACAGTGATAGATGAATTTACGATAGATAAGGGACCAGTTAAGAAAGGGCGGCAGTTTTGGGAGTCAGGTCGATAATTATCGGGTGAGACGTTTGGGTTCACAAGACGCAGGGAAAAGAAACTGACACACTGATGATGTGGCACTTGTTTTAACCTTTCAAAATTGTGCATGAGAGAACAGAGAAGCTACTAACAGAGAAACCAGGTTCCCTGACTAATCTTGCATCTAGAAGCTTTGCCCTTTTTACCAGCGCGTACTACATCAACTGCTATTTGCTCAGTAATCATCATGTGTGTCTACCTGTAACGGTATAAAGATGAGTTAGACTTTGCCAGAAAACACTTTTTAGCTAATTTACCTGAACATATCTTTCATAGTCAATCACCAAGGGACCAGGTTCTCAGTTGGGATTTATCAATCCCAGTGCTAGACGATTTCTTTCAAAATGTTCTCTAATCAAGGCCTTGGTAAATATGTCTGCAATCTGATCTTCTGTGCTGCAGAATTTAATGCAAATGAGCCCCTTTTCAACATTGTGTCTGAGGAAGTGATGACGCACATCAATGTGCTTGGTTCTCTTATGTTGGACTGGATTTTTGGCCATATTGAATGCACTTGTATTGTCGCATAGGAGAGGCACACAATCTGAGAACACTCCAAAGTCTTCCAGCTGCTGCTTGATCCACAACGATTGAGCATAGCAAGAAGCAGCTGCTACATATTCCGCTTCAGTAGTTGAGAGTCCCACTGAATTTTGCTTCCTTGTACCCCACGAGATTAGGCAAGAACCCAGGAAATGTGCCATTCGAGACGTGCTTTTCCTGTCCACCAGATATCCTGCATAATCAGCGTCAACATACCCAATAAGATCAAAGATGTCACTGTTGATACCCGATTTTTCCCTCAAAAATATATATATATATATATATATATATATATATATATATATATATATATATATATATATATATATATATATATATATATATATATACACACACAAATAGCTCATATGCACCATCATTTGATTTACAAGCACACACAAGTATTATTTCATAATTTTTAAAGATTTTAAATTAATTTATTTCTGCATTTTATTATATAAATATCCAATAATATCCCTACAAATTATTTTTTATGCTGATTTAATCATCTAAACTTATTATTTATACCCATATAAGGTTTTAAATATTTTTAGTGCATTTCTTATAATTATATTTGTATTTTTCAGGGCTAAATTGCATATTTTTGCAATAATAGCCCATACATATAATTTATATTATTTATACAAAAAATAACTTTTTATATTTTTATAAAATTAAATAATTGTTTTTAATCATTTACATGCCCAAATGATATTTTTGATATTTATCTATTATTTTTATAAATTATTTATTTATTAAAATTGAGTATTTAAAATCTAGCCCTAATTTCATAATTAATTTCGGACCTAACTACCCAAACATAGCCCAATTACCCCAAGCTCAAACTAATTAGCCCAGTACCCATACCCATTTAATTAACCTGACCCAACCCCTGCTCAAATCCCAGCCGTTGATAAAAAATGATCAACGGCTCACAAACGCCTCCCCTTTTTCCTTATATCACCCGTCCTCAAACCCTAACCCCATTCCTCTAAACCTTCCGCCTCTCCCGCCGCCTCACAACAATTCCTCTCCTAATCCCGCTTCTAATGGGATTTTCTTCCCATTCACTTACCATTTCAATATATTTTCATTATTGGGTGATTTTCTACGGTATTACCTAGTACTTTCCTAAACATGGAAAGTACTCTTACTTTGATTCTGTCCTATTTAACTTTCGTCTCATGAATTTGGACAATATTGAATCCAAGCACGTTATTTTTGCACTGTGTGAGTTCGATTTGTTCGTATCTTGCTGATTCATACTTAACCCTAAGGTTGGGGTTTATAGATTCTCTTTGATTCGAACAGAAATTGGTTCAAGCTTTAATTTTAAGTACTATCTCGTCTATATTCACCTTATTATGTATGAATCTGTCTATTTCTGCCGATTATTTTTACTTGCCCTAAATTAAGGTTTCAGATTCTTTTTATTTAAACCAAATCTGGTTCGATTCTGTGTTTTGTGAATAATATTCATGTCTATGTTCATTTTATACAATCTTCAAGAACCCCGGACAGTGCTCACACTAGGGAGGTTGATCAGAAATAATTCAGAGGAAAGACTAGGGACCAGGTCTTAGTTTGTCAGAGTTCTCAAGGGTCACAAATGAACCCTGAGAAGTGCTCACACTAGGGAGGTCAAAGGACAGAATCTAAGTAGCCTTGGCTTTCAGCCGGCTAAGGATAAGAATTCAGAAGGACCAGATAGTAGATGAATAGAATGACGTCAAGGGATTCCACTGAAGGACAGAATCAATTGAGCATATAAAAACAAATAATAGACATGCTTAAACTTAAGGTAGACTTAATCAAGTTTCAGAAAATGAATTCAATCACATGCTAGCAAGGCAAGTTACAAGATAGATTTATAGTGGTAAAAGAGAACTCAGATTAGGCTAAGTGTAGAAACTAGTGTCATAAGAAGAAATCATATCAATTGGCAGTAGACCATAACATGCTAAAAACTAATTAGGGCAATTACTAGATATGTCAAAACAGGACCAAACAGGCCACGTTATAGTGAATTCAGAAACAGAATTGTTATCCTATTAATGAATACATCCATACCTAGTTAACTAATCCATAGAAGGAGATATGAGAGCATGTTCAAAGAGCAGGATAATAACAAACTTAAACTTCAAGAGGTGGCTATCAGTGACATATAGGTTAGGCAGAATCAAATTAATCAACTCAAAGTAGGTCTAAACATGTCTCAAACTACGGACGTAATGGCATTTAGGTTTGCAGAGTCTAATTGAAGTAACACATTAAACGAAATGACAGATAAATCAGAATGAAATGGAAAAGGCTTGGTAACTCACCAGTTAAAATGAAATAAGAAAGAAAGGAATCCCACAGTATTGTGAATATCACCCAAAGAGCAAGAACTCAGAATTTATGACATTGGCTTTCAGCCGGCCGGGAACCAGAGTACAGAACAAGATTATTCAAGAGTAAGGAGTATACAGCTTTAGTTTTATAGCTTTTTAGTGATTTTTCAAGTATTTTCGAACTTAACCAAAGGGGAGTGGGGAGGGTTTTAAATAGTGTAGGAACTAAACACATAAATATGGAAATATAATTAATTCAAACAATCAGTAAAGAAGAAAAATTTTGAAACCCTAGTTTTTAGGTAAACTCCACAAAATTGGCAGAGAGAACTTGAGGTTTTGTGAGTGGAAGAAAAAATTTCACTCAAAAACTACCCTAAATCAGTTTTTGGGAACTTGGAAGTTTTTGAAATTTTTTTCCCAAGCATGATCATATTTCATAAACAAACATTATTTTAAAAATAAAATTAAAAAATGAAGCCAAAATCTATGGTAAAACGGGGAGCTAAGATTTGCTTTGGCCTTCAAACCAAATGAACCCTTTTGTCAAATTGGTCAAAAGTAACGAAATGATTTTGCAGTTCAAATGTCTACTCATCAGATGGTTTTAAACTTTTGATCATTCAACCTGATGTGACATGACTATCATCGCATCATTAACCTCTCTGCACCTTCTCTAGAGAAAGAAAGAATTAAGAATGTCGACAACAATAACTTCTTGAAAAGTTAGACACCATTGGTTCAAGTGTTTACAAAGACACTTTTTTTCTCCCCAGAAATTCCTTACTTTGCTCCTATTAGTGACTCTGAAATCACAACCTTAAGATTGGAGATGAGGAGTACTTACAAAGACGTTTCTTCATATCTCAAATGGCTCATAATTTTCTTAAGCTTTAATTTTGGTGTAGAAACAGAAGTGCTAGACAGTTAAGGTCGAATATTTGGCCTCTCAGATACATGTTGATACACAGATCATTACCTTATTAGTATGTAGTACTTTTATAACATTGTTGCTCGAAGTAAAACAGAAACAGAGATGGCAAAAAACTGATAATCATCAGGCACAAAAACTTTTCTGCAACTATCCAAAAGAAGTTCATACCATTTGAAAACTACTATTCTCAATCCAACATGCTATTATTAATTTTTAAAAAAACTTACATGATAAATTCAATTTCAGTGGCCAGGAGGCAAGATACCGAGAAAAAAATTCTTCTACTTTGTTCAACAAATAAAGCTGGCATATCAACTATCAACATGATGTAACAATCCAAAGAATATAATCTGAAAAGTGCCCTGTAAACAAGAATGACAATTCGGTGATTCCAGACTCTACTACGGCATCATAGTTCTTGTACAAACGCCAGTTGAACCTATCTGATAGAAGATTACTGTACATTCCGCTTCAGGGAATATAAAACAGGCAACTAAAACATAAGCTTCTTTTGGATCCTTTTCAGATTCTACAATATCATACAGCTTCAAGCATAGCAATCACAAACATGTCATGAGAAGTCCTGAAATTTCGATGTCAGACAAAGCTATAAGACTACTACATGAAAGCATATATGTGCATTTGTTGTCCAAGCATTTAAGAACACAGCATTAGTGTGATCGCGGAGGATAGGCTCCAGGGTATGGACCTGGCAAAACATTAAAATATATAGGTAGTTGAGAAGCCGGGAGAGAGTAGAGTAAAAAAGTTCACGTCTTACAAGAATATTTACCTGGAGGATAAGAATAACCCTGTGGAGGATAAGGCGGAGGTGGATATGCTGAAGTTGATGAGTAAGGTGAAGGATAAGCTGTCGGTTGAGGAGGATAAGGAGATGGTGGATGATATGTTGCAGAAGGAGGCGGGACTGCGGGATAAGGAGATGGTGCCGGATACGCAGAAGGTGGTGGGTGAGATGGTGCTGGATAGGCAGAAGGTGGTGGGTGAGAAACTGCATGCTGCGGAGCTGCAGAATATGGATATGATCCAGGAGTTGGTGCTCCATATGGAGAGCCTGATGGAGCATGGCTTGTTGCAGGCTTCTGGAAGTAGGAGTAAAAGTCATGTCAAAGATATATAAAGCAGGTCCGTGTTCGGGTTTGGAGGGGGGCAAGGGCAAGGGAGAAATTCTAAGAAAAGATGGTGGCACTTACATTGGCATTTGCGTAGTGCATTATCAGTCGAACCTCTCCTGCATGCCTGTAAAAGAAAATACAAGCCACGGTACTTCTGTTATGCGGTGCAATTTCATTCATTACAGTCCCAACAGCAAGTGCAAAAGACCCAAGAAAACTTCACAAAAATCAGATAACTTTGGAATCTTAGGTTCACACGGTTCAAATAAACTTGATCGACTACAGAGATAGTTACAGGAAATCCATAAATGTTTCTGTTAATCACACAATCCGTCCTTGCATTTCTGAGATATTAATCTAATATATCAAACATCAACTGTCCCTAATTCTTCACCCAACTAGAGGCACACACCTGGCCCACACCCAACAGTATCTAGTATGTCTAAACGTCCATATGGCTCTCTTTGTTTTTTTGAATGAGCCGACCCATGACTCAGCCGAGAAGAGAAAAGTAAGACAATTAATGGGGAGAAGTTTGATCGGAAGTAGCCTAACTAATTGAATCCTTGATTCATGAGTTACATAGCATCCTATATTTCTTTAAGAAAAGCTGGAAATCCATCCCTGTACAGTCGAGAAGAGAAGAAGTAAGACAATTAATGGGGAGAAGTTTGATCGGAAGTAGCCTAACTAATTGAATCCTCGATTCATGAGTTACATAGCATCCTATATTTCTTTAAGAAAAGCTGGAAATCCATCCCTGTACAGTCACTTAAGAGATAGAAGAAAAAGAAAATGGCAGAAGATAACTTCTTCTACAAACTGGCTAAGGCATATTAGTTTTTATCTCCTATTTACTTCTGGACTTCAGAAAAGTAATATAAGGTACAAAGCAACAAGTTGATTTTCATTTATCCTATTTCACTTTGGTGTAAGCTATTAATGCTTTTTACTACTGGTTGTAATCTTTAATCCATCGGAAGCAGGAAGTCTTTAGAAGCTAAGACTAACTGAATGCTATCTGCAAGTCTTTAGTCCATTAAGTACTATTTTATTCCAGAACTAGAAGTTCTTAACGGCACTTCTTTGTTGCTTCAAGTCATGTAGCTCTATCACAATAAGGTATGTTAACAATAGTTTTGTCTACTGATACACTAGGCAAACCGATCTGAAGTATCTTTTATTAGGTTGCGTGTTTGACCACATTTTACCTTTAACATATCATTATACTTAAAGCTTTCTGTGGTCTCCATGGCTATGAACCTAAATATCTACAGAAATCATATTTACTTGAGATTCTTAATCTTATATTTTGAAATCTAGATGCCTTCTTAATCTTTTTGCTTGGTGTAATCATTATAATGCAAATAGCTCCATTTTACTTTTAGATTTTATTAGCTCCCTGAACAATTAGGTGGATTGTTAGATTCTGCTTGCTGGAGCTTTCTGGTTTCTTTATTAATGAAACAACTTCTTACTTGATCCAAAAGAAAAAAACTCACATCAGATCCATACGTCGAAGACCTCAGTGCAATTGAGGAACTTGTCATATTAATGTCACATGAAAAAGTGGAAGCACAATGTACAAGATTTTGTCAAAGAAACACACACAAAAAAGGGACAAATTTTAACTCTAAAGGACGACCTACTTGCAATTATACTCAGTAAAGAAGACCCATACATAGGAAAGAAGAAAACATCATCTAAAAATGAACAATGTGGATTTTTTGTCGATTTACCTGCCCCTCTTCGTCTGGAGTGGCCAAGCAGTATCATCATATCCATGTGACAGAACTTTCTGTAGCTGAATCCTAGAATTAAATTATTAAGGATTAGCACTCAACTAACAAAAACTAAATAGATCGTTCAATCAATTACGCCTCAATTCCAAATTAGACAGGTCGAATATACAAATCATTTTAAATCCATTTATATTCCGTGTAAAGAAAAAGTAAGTAATAAAAGGAGCACTAAGATTTGAAATTACTTTCCGCTTCCAATGAAATCATCAGTATTAACGGTATTGCTATTCCAGACGACAACGTTAATCTCTCGCAACCCTTCAATGAGAGTAAACACGAATTTCTCTTGAAAGGTAGGGTTTTTTCCTCCATCTACAGAAAAAATAACAGAACAACAGCATTAATTTCACAAAAATTCCCCAAATTAGAGAAAACAGTCTTACGTCTCAATCAAAATACTAGTTCCAATAAACTATATAAATCATCTGTATTCGTCGGACTCTATTCAAATAATTTAATTTGTAAGTAACTATTTTCATATTGTAAGTCAACAAATGGAGAAAAAACAAATTTTACCAGTACAGGTACGAGTACGGTATTTAGAACTGCCGTATTCAAGACAAACATAGGGATCTTGCCTTGAAATCCATTCAGTGTCCTTCAATTTGTTACAAGCAACAACTACAAAATCGAAAATTCAAAGCAAACAATTACGAGAATGGATTCATAGAAATTCAGTTGTTTATAATAGTTAAATGAAGATTGAAGTTGATACCAGTGACTTCTAGGAGCTGGCCTTGGATGCCATATACTATCGACATAGAAGAAGAAGAAGACGGCGACGAATTTGGGTATAAATTGTAGGAGATTTAACAAAGAAATACGTAGCAAAGACGGTTTTATATGGGACTAAAAATAGAACGAATCAACCAATAGGTGGTTTCTTGTTCATTTCTTTAATTTGAAAATGTGATAGTAGTACAATAATTAAACATCCAGTGGTTGACCCCAGAAGAGAATACGCGTAGAGTGATAATGTTAACGGCTAAAAGATATAAATAAAATAGAATAAAATAAAATGCAGTTACTACTAAGAAATTAATAATAAGGGAGTATAATAAATCTGGGTTAAAATACAAAATTATATTATTTGCTATTTGGTTGAATTTTTTTATGTCGAGATTAATTATACTATAATTTTAATATTATTTTTATATCACCAATTCAATGCGGGATAATGATTAATATTAAAATGGTCAAAATGCCCTTATTTATGGTTCTTTAAAAAATTTAAAGTTAAAACGAAATTAAAGTTTTTCTCAATTTATCTAGTGTGATTTCTAACAGATGTTTTATAATAACTCGTATATCACAATTTAGGCCAAAGAAATCAACACCTACCAATAAAAGTATATTCACAAAATAATTTTATCATTAAATTATATTATTTGTTATTTGGTTGAATTTTTTTATGTCGAAATTAATTATACTATAATTTTAATATTATTTTTATATCACCAATTCAATGCGGGATAATGATTAATATTAAAATGGTCAAAATGCCCTTCTCTATGGCTCTTTAAAAAATTTAAAGTTAAAATGAAATTAAAGTTTTTCTCAATTTATCTAGTGTGATTTCTAACAGATGTTTTATAATAACTCGTATATCACAATTTTAGGCCTAAGAAATGAACACCTACCAATAAAAGTATATTCATAAAATAATTTCATCATAATTTAATTACTATTTTTTTTTTGCAGATGACACAGTACTAAGTGACGAGACGCAAGGCGATGTTAACACTAGACTGGAGGTTTGGAGGAAAATTTTATCTAAAGGTTTCAGGCTGAGTAGGACTAAAATAGAATACTTGGAGTGTAAGTTCAGTGACGTGACCCAGGAAGCTGATATTGACATGAGCCTGAATACACAAGTCATCTCCGAGAGAGGAGTGTGGATGAAGTGGAGGCTCGCATCCGATGTCTTGTGTGATACGAATGTGCCACTGAGACTTAAAGACAAGTTCTATGGAGTGGTTGTTAGACCGACTATGTTGTATGGAGCGCAGTGTTAGTCAGTCAAAACTTCTCATGTTCAGGATGAAAGTAGCAGAAATGAGGATATTGAGATGGATGTGTGCGCATACTATGAGAGATATGATTAGAAATGAAGATATCTGAGACAAGGTGAGAGTGGCCTGTGTGGTGGACAAGATATGAGAATCGAGGCTAAGATAGTTCGGGCATGTGAAAAGGAGATGTACAGATGTCCGAGTGAAGAGGTGTCAGAGGTTGGTTATGGCAGGTCCTAGAAGAGGTACAGGTAGGCCGAAGAAGTATTGCGGAGAGGTGATCAGGTAGTACATGGCATATCTTCGGCCTACCGAGGACATGACCCTTGATAGGAGGGTTTGGAGATCGAGAATTAGGATAGTAGGTTATTAGTAAGTAGTCGAGCATATTTTTTTTTCAACCTGTATTTCTTTTCCATACCTGTAGTATTAGTATTATTCTTGTATTTCTTATTCTTATATTTTTATTACTATATGTTGTTTCTTTTGCTTCGTTTATATTATTTTTCTGGCTCTTTCCATATTTTTTTTGTCATAATTGTTCGAAAACAACATCTTTATTTTCACAAGGTAAGGGTAAGTTCTACGTACACAGTATCTTTCACATGTGAAATTATATTGAGTATGTTGTTGTTGTTGTTTAATCGCCGTATTATTATCCGGTTATCTTGATATAACTTGTTCAATAACCAAACGACAAAGTTGTAACTCGTCTTGTCTTATGTCATTTTTCCCTTACTCTAATCTCGTCAAATTTCGTCCCTTCCTCACTTTGTTTCATCTAAGTTCACTTTTGAATCTGCATTGTAGTTTATGTCTGATATCATCTTTCAAGTCGGTAAAGTCGCTCAACCATCTAAGATGAAACATTTTATTTTCGTAAACCTGTCTATAATATGTGCTGCTCACTTACTTCACCTCGGATTGTTTCAGACATTTACTTGTTTGTTGTATTTCTTTCATTATTTTAGCTATGTGTCTATCCACGTTCGAGATATTAAGGAGAAACACCCCCAACAATTTATTTTTCTGCGTTTGAGTTGGTTTTTAAACAAATATAATTTATGTAATCCTGAGGACCCAATTGAAAAATACTGAATAAAATCAAAACAATTACAGTATTAAAAATAAGCCAAAAAAAAAAAAATGCTTATGCCGAAGGGAACAGATGGGAATACAGTCATGTTGTTAGATTCGCATATTTGATTGAATTTGACAATAAATAGAAGTAGAGAAATAGAAGTTGAATATGGAGAGCTTAAGATCAAGCTTGCATTGAGGTTGCGGCAAGTTTTGTCAAGAGAAGACTTTTCCAACCCAAAAAAGAATTTTGATTGACACGTCACCCGCCACGTTCCATTAAAAAATAGAAAATGAAGTTTAGCCGCGTGTCATTAATAGAGAAAAAATCCAAATAAATTCCAACCTTTTAAATATAAAATATAAAGACAATTGTTAGCTACTTAAGGCTGTGTTGATTAAACTCCCACACCTGTAAGGGTATCATTCGAAATCGCTTCATAAAAATAACTCAAATATTTATAAAAATATTACTCTTTTAGAAATAACATGTTTACTAACAATTCGCCTACAATGTTTGAAAATGTTATTAAATAGAGACTGTAAAGTAAAGATAAGTATACGGAGAAACTGATATATTATTCAAACTTTAAACTTATGTACATAATGAACTGAAAACTCCTCTATTTATAAAAGAAAGGAAGCAGCTGCGAGGCTTTTCAGGAAGCAGTTGCGAGGCTTTTCAGAAAGTAGCTGCAAGGTTTTTCTTTAGCTGCTTGTAAGCTGTCTGCATGAGCTGCTTGCAACCTACCTGTTTAATAAGAAGCTGCTGCAAATCATTTCATTGAGCTGCTTGCAACCTGCCTGCATCAGCTGCTTGTAGATAAACTTCAACAGAGTACTAAATGGATAATCTTCTTCGGGAAGATTATCTCTAGCGGAGTAATAAATGGACATCCACAATATAATTATTTTCATAACACTCCCCCTTGGATGTTCATTAAAAGGTATTGTGCCTCGTTAAAACCTTACTAGGAAAAACTCAGTAGAAAAAAATCCTAGTGAAGGAAAAAGAGTACACATATTTAGTAATACGCATTTCTAGCTGCCTCATTAAAAACCTTATAAGGAAAACCCTGTGGGAAAAAATCTTAGTACGGAAAAAAGAGTACATCGCGTATTTTACTCCCCCTGATGAAAATCTTGTTTCAAATATTTGAGTCTCTGCATTTCAATCTTGTATACCATCTTCTCAAAAGTTGAAGGTGGCAAAGATTTAGTGAACAAATCTGCTGGATTGTCACTTGAACGGATTTGTTGCACATCGATGTCACCATTTTTCTAAAGATCATGTGTGTAGAATAATTTTGGTGAAATGTGCTTCGTTCTATCTCCTTTTATAAATCCTCCCTTCAATTGGGCTATGCATGCAGCATTGTCTTCGAAACAAATCTTTATTCACTTCAAGTGATCGAACAACCATTGGTGTACTCAATGTGCGCGCTTTGTCCATGTAAAAGCATTTTAAGACCCTTTCTGTATAGGCAGATTGATGGATAAAGATCCCGTCTGCTAAATATTCAAATTGCAAACCAAGACAAAGTTTTATCTTTCCAAGTTCTTTCATCTCAAATTCTTTCTTAAGATATTCAATTGCCTTTTGGAGTTGTTCTGGAGTTCCAACAAGATTTATGTCATTAACATAAACAGCAAGTATAACAAATTCTGAAGCCATTTTCTTTATAAAAATACATGGACAAATAACATCATTTATGTTGCCCTCTTTCGACAAATATTCAGTGAGGCGATTATACCACATGCGCCCAGATTGTTTTAAACCGTACAAAGATCTTTGTAATCTAATTGAGTATATTTCTCGAGATTTTGAATATGCTTCAGGCATTTTAAATCCTTCAGGGATTTTCATGAAATTTCATTATCAAGTGACCCGTACAGATAAGCTGTAACCGCATCCATTAGATGTATTTCAGGCCTTTCACGTAAGGCTAAACTGATGAGATATCGAAATGTTATGGCATCCATTGTCACGACCCAAACCGATGGGCCGCGACGGGCTCCCGGTACCTTACTCAACCGAGTACCAATGTAACGTATCTTTCATATCGTACTATCATAGGTAAATGAGCCGGAGAGGCTATCGTGAAATAAGTAGAATAAAACATGAGGAAATACTCAATATAGGGTGACCCAACTTGATATACCGACTTATACATATGACGTACTGACCTATATGGCCATACCAGTTTTCGTATACATGACATCTGTCTACAGGCCTCTAAAAGTACATAAATACCATAAAGGTCGGGACAAGGTCCCGCCATACTAAACAATACACGTCCAAATTATACTGACCAAATAGGCAACTCCGGAGCAAATGGAGCGCACCAACATCTTTCGCTGAGCTGATAGCCTATTTAGAGAACTCTCAACCTGTCTATCGGGACCTGCGGGCATGAAACGCAGCGTCCTCAGGCAAAAGGGATATCAGTACAAATAAAGTACCGAGTATGTAAGGCATGACAGTAGTATATAAAAGACATGAAAGAAACCTGGAGTAAAGAACTCAACCTGTAATTCTGAATAGCTCTGTAAATCATGAAAATTTATAATGTCATGCATGAGCGTATAAATGCCATACCATGCATAGGTATATGCGTACATAACATCATCAAGCCTCTGAGGGCATCCCATCATATCATCTCAGCCACTGTGGGCAAAATTATCAATGTATACCAGCTGATAAGGTGGTGGTGCGTATATAATGCCTTAACCTTTTACCATATCCCATATACATATAATATACGCGTATATAACGTCTTCTGGTCATTGGTCAATGTACATGTATAAATGCATGAAATGCATAAGAAATACGTTAATAAGATTTCTCGAATATCATAAAATCAATATGCTTTTCGGACAAACTTTATCAAATACGTATTTTTCTGAGACCCATGAATAGAGGATATAATAATAATTCACATGGGGAATCAAGAATATAGACACCCCTAGTATTTCTATGAATAGAGTCATTTATGAAAGTTGCGTATTTTGCTCGTTTCGTTTGTATCATTTGGATCATGCCAAAAAGAAAGAAGGGATAGACTTAACATACCTCAAGTCGTCAATGCAACTCAACAACAAGCTTATGATAACTAGCGCGCCAACCCTATAACAAAGAAATATGTGTACAATTTAGATGGCGGTAGTATATTACGTATCTCAAACGTTAACTCGATTCTAAAATAAAACGGGCAGCATTTTCCCTAATTTTACTGCTCCCTCAAGCCTACTATAGGCGAGATACAAACACAATGTATCAGCAACTCAAAACCAATCTAATTACAATCCGAGACCTTCAATACAACAAAACCCCCAAATATACCATAATACACCCAATCAACAAGTTATCAATTAGCCTGTAACTACAACGACGAGTGACCAACCTACTACCCTACCACATGTGGCATTTCTCCACACCCTTTTTATCTTTCCAAACTCCATAAATCAGAAGCACAATATACATCCCAAGAGCAACACGAAACAACCCACAAAATAATCCACTATAAGTAAAATAACTCGAACTCACGGCTTCCGATCACTGTCCCGTGAGGTCTAACCTTTTAGGAAATGAATTTATCAACTTTTCTTGATATTCTAAAGCTTAAATACAGAAATTAGGAATTTTTATTAACTATTAAATACATTCCAAAACTCAAATTACAAAGAAAAAGAGAGGCGATATAGCGATACTTACGTCGTAGGGATCGTTCTAATGTTATCGCTTCTCGATTTCGTGCCCGGGATGTTAGTATTATTTGAAGCTCTTGTAGAGAACTCAAGGACCATTTTTTATGAAGTTCTCTGGTCAGATTATGTGGAAAAATTGAGAGAGAGAGAGAGAGAGAGAGAGAGAGAGAGAGAGAGAGAGAGAGAGAGAGAGAGAGATGAGTTAAAACAATATAACAACTTTTTGAAAAGTCAAAAGGTGCTAGCTTGGCACCCTCTGATTCGCCCATTTTCCGACGCTTATATATTTTTTATCCGAATAATGTATGAACGAACGGTTAAGAGCGTTGAAAACTAAGTCCAAAGACCTTCAATTTGGTATATAATATGTCCCAAAAAGACCTCATATAGCACACGAAATATATTTCTCAAAAAGCTCTATTATAGGGCAAATTCTTAGTTGGTTTTTTCCGCAACTTTAATTCGATTTTTTCCAAACTTTATATTTCATATCCAAACATCATATATAGTCATATCATAACTTTAAAATTATTTAAATCATGATTAACAAGTCTCATATTTATCTTAACTTACTTAAGACTTCAGTAAACCTTTCTTATCCGTGTAAAAGGATTTCGCCCTTTTTGAGCTTACATTAGATTATCCTATAATGACAGTGACGTCTGAAGTACGGGGTGTAACAATCTTCCCCCCTTAGAAATATTCGTCCTCGAATGTTAAAATCCCAGAAATCTATAGAAATTTTGGCAGAGTCTCCTTTTGTAACGGTACTACTACCAACCTAAAAGTTGTGATGTCTCAGTCTAATCCTCCTCCGAAAGTGGAAACAAGTGAGGATACCTAGTCTTCATTTATTCTTCAGCTGCCCGAGTCATCTCCTCCACATTATTATTAATCCAAAGTACTTTAACCGAAGCTACATCCTTAGTGCTTAATCTCCGAACTTGTCTATATAGTATAGCAATGGGAGCTTACTCATATAATAGCTGCTCTGTAACCTGAACATCATCAACTGAAATGAATTTAGAGGGATCTCCAACACACCTACGTAGCATAGACACATGAAATACTGGATGTACAGACTCCAATTTAGAAGGCAAGTCTAATTCATATGCTACTTGTCCTACTCTGCGTATAATCTTATAAGGTCCAATGTACCGAGGGCTAAGATTTCCTTTCTTACCGAATCTCATACCGCCTTTCATCAGTGATACATTTAGGAATACCCAGTCATCTACCTGAAACTCCAAGTCTCGTCGTCGATTATATGCATAGGACTTCTGATGACTCTGAGCTGCTAATAGCCTTTCCCGTATAAGCTTAATCTTCTCAACTGCCTGTTGTACCAACTCTGGTCATACTAACTTGGTTTTCCCAACCTCGAACCATCCGATAGGTGACTTACACTTTCGTCCATAAAGTGTTTCATATGGAGCTATCTAGATGCTTAAATGATAACTATTATTATATGCGAACTCAATAAGTGGAAGATGATCATCCCAGCTACCCCTGACGTCCATCACACAAGCCCGTAGCATATCCTCCAGTGTCTGAATAGTGCGTTCAACCTGACTATCTGTCTGGGGATGAAATGTTGTACTTAAACTTATCTAAGTCCCCAATCTTTTTTGGAAGGACCTCCAGAAATTAACTATAAACTGAGCACCTCTATCTGAGATAATAGATATAGGGACACCATGAAGTCGTACTATCTCCCTAATGTAAAGCCTTGTATAATCCTCTACTGAATAAGTAGTCCTGACAGACAAAAACAATGGGTTGATTTTGTAAGTCTATCGACAATAACCCATATAGCATCGAACTTACGTTGGGTACGAGGTAAGCCTATGATGAAATCCATATTAATCACTTCCCATTTCCAAGTCAGAATCTTTATAGCTTATAATAATCCACTGGGTTTCTGATGCTCTATCTTAACCTGTTGAAAATTTGGGCACTGAGCAACAAACTCTGCTATATCCTTCTTTATTTCGTCCCACTAGTATATTCCCCTGATATCATGATACATCGTCGTCGCTCCTGGATAAATAGAACAACGAGAATAATGGGCTTCTCCCATAACCTGCTGGCGCAACCCTACCACATTAGAACACATAATCGACCTCGATATCTGAGGACTCCATCTCCTGAAATTTTAAATGGTGTATTCTCCTTTTGAGGGGATGTATCTCTGTAATGAGCTAGCACAGGATCCTCATACTGGCGTTCCTTCACTTCAGTTACTAAAGAGGATGATGCCGTGTCCTAAATAGTAACTCTGGTATCACCTGAGTCTAGTAATCAAACTCCTAGACTAGCTAGCTGATGAATCTCATGGGCTATCCCCACACTTCTCTGGCTGTAAATATGACATGCTACCCATAGATCTACAGTTTAGAGCATCGGCTACTACATTCGCCTTTTCTAGATGGTATAAAATATCAATGCCACAGTCTTTTAGTAGCTCCAACCATCTCATTTGGCGTAAATTCAATTCCTTTTGATTGAAAATATATTGAAGGCTCTTATGATCTATATATATATATATATATATATATATATATATATATATATATATATATATATATATATATATATATATATATATATATATATATATATATATATATATATATATATATATATATATATATATATATATATATATATATATATATATCAACATAAATGCCATACAAATAATGCCTCCACATCTTTAGTGCATGAATCACCGCGGCTAACTCTAAATCGTGGGTCAGATAATTCTTCTTGTGCTTTCTTAGTTGTCTTTAAACACAAGCAATTACTTTTCATGGTCGTTCTGTCACTTGTTGCATGAATACATGGCTTATCTTATTTCCCACAAATAATGGAATTTCCTGTAACTCATATGATCTCAAATATCATCTTTTGATATATTTTTTTCATTCATTAGCCACGATAGCTGCCACTTTCTTATGGAGTGCATATAATGTTGTTGTGAGACTGTTGTTACAAGACCATTTCTTCCTTATGTCACTATGCTTAAGTTGAAGCCTTCTTCCTTATTCCCTCAGCTAGTCTTTCTTTGTAGTACTTAAGAGAGACCCTTTGACTTCTGTAAAGCTGCGAGCTTATTACATCGTATACCCAAAAGAAAGTTTTTTTTTTGATGTTCTTACTCGCCTACAAATATCCTTAGTTATATACATCCGTGCCCTTGTGCTCGTAGGGTTACTTCTGAACTCAAAGTTTGATTGTCTCCTTAGTGGCACTCTCTCTTATTTCCGTAGCACTTATACGGTACCTTTAACAACCCCAACTCCTATCTGAATATTTCTCAAGGATTACAATGTCATCATATTTGCGAGACTGAATTCCCTATATTGGGTTTCACTATGTTTATCTTGCACAACCTGCTGATTTGTCGGTACCCTCTTGTTTAGCCATGGCTAGGCTCTTCCTGAATCAACTACTAACTACACGTTAGTCCATTCTCATATCTATATTCTGCGTAATCTCTCTTGGGTTATATCCTTTGGCTTAACTTATCCCGCATACTGGCTCCTTATGTATCCATGTTTATTTGCACTTATTTATCAATAACATCTAGTGATGGAACCCTTACTGCCTCTCTCCGTCGTCATGCTTACATAATGTTCTGGAATCGTATCATATCCGTAGGATCTGAATAAATGCAATCTCATTTCTTTCGTCTTTCTACTACATTTTTACTTTACTATTCCATAGTTACCTTAACCACATAACTCCAACTTAATACCATATCATACCATCTTCCCCCCTTAAGGGGAGTACTAACATTTATTGCTATGAAGAGTTACCTATAAATGCTTCACCTCTTCATATTTGGCGTCTTTTCACATCTTCACGGACTCTTACTTGCCTTGCGGTAACTCTTCTGTACCACGGATAATTTAATTTCTTACACACAAAGGTGACACCTAGTGTAACTGGCACACTCGGTCCCTTAAGCTTAACTCTGCTCACAATGCTTGTTTTAGGGAAACGCCTTCTTGAATGACCTTTAAAAGTTATTTTTCTGTTGTCCATTCTAATATCGCCAGAACATAATCTCTAAAATTCTCATGATGCTGGCTATTGTCAAATCATTCGGTCCCTAATTCATGTTCATTTTATCTTGTTCACCATCTCATACTAATTTCTATTACTCGGGGGTCTAACATTTCCTTATGGTAATCACGTTGGAGTCACCAACTTGTTTATCGAAATGGGGACATGACCTTATGGCTTATACTCTTTTATTGTCTCAAGGCATGTAACTTCTTATCTTTTCCTTCACTTGACTATAGAATCTGTAGTCTTGTCATATTTTGATTTACCGTTATCATCCATTTATCACATCTTACTCATAATGCTTCATTTACTTTCTTCTTATTCTCTTGCTAATATTTCTATCTATCAGATTATTATGAAAACTTCTTCAAAACATTCTTCCACTTTTAGCCCCCCTTGGTTCAACGCACTGGCTCTTCGGATCGCCTAACACTCTCTCTTTACTAGGGACGAGAGCCATACAAAGGTAAATAGTTATCCCTTCTAGGATTCCAATACCAATCTTCTGAAATTTCTGAACATTTTAGTATTCATATCTGATTATACTATTCTAGAGTGCACCATCTGGGTGTCTCACAAGGACAACCATTACCATGTTTGCAATATCCCTCGAAAATGTGAGCTAATGATAACAATCCATCCACAATTTTGGGTTACTCTAACTCCAGCTGGATGCTGATATCCCATCCTTCTCTTAAATTATATCTATTAGCTCCCATAGGGTATAAGTGAGATGGGTGTGGCCAATTGTATATATCTCTGTTACTGTTGAAAGTAACTCAGAATGTTTATATTTCTCTGCCTGAATTGTAAATACAGATAATCTTCACTAACTGGGTACCTCGTATCCTTCTTCACCTAGCTTCTTTTACTTGTTGAAACTTGTATCTACCTTCTGATTCTCTCGTTGATTTTTTTACCATAGAGGTAGATAGATATCCATGCCTTAGGGCTCCTTACCAAGAGGCTCACACGTCGTAGTACATATATATCTACTGAAGGCCTTACATTTACTCATCATAAGCATGACGCAAAATCGAGTTCCTTTGACTCAACTCTTCCACAGCCACATTCAATCTCTTACCAACTGTCTTTCTGATGTAGATATCGTTCTTTAACGAATAAATTAGAATTTAGGAATTTGAATTTCTTACAACTAAGATCTAACACACGATCTAGAGTAAGAAGAAAGAGTGACAGTCCTAAATGCCCTGTAGCCTCCTGCTTATAAGTGTGGTGCACAACACACCCATAAACAAGACTCTACTAAATACGGCTTGTAGACTCTCTAGGACAGAACTGCTCTGATACCACTTCTGTCATGACCCAAACCGATGGGCCACGACGGGCACCCGGTTTCGTGCCCGGGATGTTAGTATTAGTTGAAGCTCTTGTAAAGAACTCAAGGACCATTTTTTATGAAGTTATCTGGTCAGATTATGTGCAAAACGGAAGAGAGAGAGAGAGAGAGAGAGAGAGAGAGAGAGAGAGAGAGAGAGACGAGTTAAAACAATATAACAACTTTTTGAAAAGTCAAAAAGTGCTAGCTTGGCACCCTCTGATTCGCCCATCTTCCGATGCTTATATATTTTTTATCCGGATCTCGTATGAATGAACGGTTAAGAGAATTGGAAACTAAATTCCAAGACCTTCAATTTGGTATATAATATGTCCCAAAAAGACCTCATATAGCACACGAAATATATTTTTCAAAAAGCTCTGTTATAGGGCAAATTCTTAGTTTTTTTTTTCCGCAACTTTAATCCGATTTTTTCCAAACTTTATATTTCATATCCAAACATCATATATAGTCATATCATGACTTTAAAATCATTTAAATCATGATTAACAAGTCTCATATTCATCTTAACTTACTTAAGACTTCGGTAAACCTTTCTTATCCGTGTAAAAGGATTTCGCCCTTTTTGAGCTTACATTGGATAATCCTATAATGACAGTGACGTCTGAAGTACGGGGTGTAACATCCATAACGGGTGAATATATTTCTTCATAATCGACTCCAGGTCGTTGTGAGAATCCTTGTGCAACAAGGCGAGCCTTGTATCTTTCAACTTCATTTTTATCATTCATTTTTTCGCACAAAAATCCATTTATGACCAACTGACTTTATCCCAGCAGGTGTTTGGACTACTGGTCCAAAGACCTCTCTTTTAGCAAGTGACTTCAATTCCGATTGAATTGACTCCTGCCATTTTGGCCAATCGGATCTTTGTCGACATTCTTCGACAGATCGGGGTTTAAGATTCTCACCATCTTGCATAATGTTGAGTGCAACATTATATGCAAAAATATTACCCACCACTATTTCTGATCGATTTAAATTAATCCCATCACCAGTAGAAATTATTAAAAGTTCCTCACTCACTTGAGTCTCGGGTTCATTGATTTCT
Source organism: Nicotiana tabacum (assembly GCF_000715075.1). NCBI lineage: Eukaryota > Viridiplantae > Streptophyta > Magnoliopsida > Solanales > Solanaceae > Nicotiana > Nicotiana tabacum. Next base: position 72,644,432 of record NC_134103.1, read on the forward strand.
TCAGGAATCTCAGAACTAATCAGATCTTGGGTCTCTTCAGGAGATCCCTTCATAATATCATTTTGATCATTTGTCGATTTTCTTTTTCTAGGATTTCGATCCTTAGAACCCAAAGGCCTACCACGCTTCAGGCGTGCTTTAGGTTCACTAGCTCCCATGCTAGTAGATGGTCTTGCTGGGACATCAATTCGGATGGACACATTCTCTGCGGGGATATGTAACTTAGTTATCCTTTTCAAATCAGTAAATGCGTCTGGTATTTGATTTGCTATATTTTATAAATGGATGATTTTTTGGACCTCCTGATTACATATAGGGGTACGTGGATCAAAGTGAGATAATGATGAAACTTTTCACATAATTTCTCTTTTGATTTCCTTTTTCTCTCCCCCTAATTGTGAAAAATTTGTTTCATCAAATCGATAATCTGCAAATCGAGCAGTAAATAAATCTCTCGTCAATGGTTCAAGATAGCAAATAATATCGGGTAATTCAAACCCAATATATATTCCTAACCTTCTTTGAGGGCCCATCTTACTGCACTGTGGTGGTGCTACTGGCACATATATAGCATATCCAAAAATTTGTAGATGGGTATTATTTGGCTCATGACCAAAAACTAATTGTGACGGAGAATATTTATTATAATGTATCGGTCTGAGATGAATAAGTGATGCTGCATGCAAGATAGCATGGCCCCAAACAGTAGTGGTCAATTGTGTTTTCATAAGTAGTGGTCTTGCTATCAATTGCAGGCGTTTAATAAATGACCCTGCAAGGCCATTTTGAGTATGAACATAAGCTACAGGATATTTAACTTTTATCCCAACTGATAGACAATAATCATTAAAAGCTTGAGATGAGAATTCTCTAGCACTTTCAAGGCGAATAGCCTTTATAGGATAATCTGGGAATTGTGCCCTTAATCAAATTATTTGGGCTAATAGCTTTGCAAACGCCAGGTTGCGAGATGATAGTAGGCACACATGAGACCATCTTGAAGACGCATCTATTAGGACTATAAAATAATTAAACATCCCACTTGGTGGGTGAATAGGTCTACATATATCCCCATATATAAGTTCTAAAAAGCAGGGGATTCAATGCCAACCTTCATTGGTGATGGTCTTGTGATCATTTTGCCTTGATAACAAGCATCATAAGAAAATTTATTATTTGTAAGAATCTCAGGTTCTTTAATGGAGGCCCACTCGAATTTTCAGTAATTCGTCTCATAATTATTGATCTAGGATGGCCCAAACGGCCATGCCAAAGCACAAAAGTATTTGAATCCGTAAACTTCTGGTTTACGATAGAGTGTGCTTCAACTGTACTAATTTTTGAATAGTATAAGCCAGAAGATAAAGTTGGTAACTTTTCTACAATGCATTTCTGGCCGAAAATATTCTTTGTAATATAAAGATATTCCACGTTCATTTCTGTTATTGTCTCAACATGATACCGATTTCGGCGGATATCTATAAAACTCAACAAGTTTTTTCGGGACTAGGAGGAGAACAATGCATTATCAATAATAAGTTTTGTTCCCTTAGACATAAATATAATGACTCTTCCGGAGCCTTCAATCAAACTTATATTACCAGAAATTGTTGAAACATTTGCTTTTTCATTTCTGATCCTTGAATATGGCATGAGTTGTTCCACTATCAATTACACAAATATCTTCGTGATTGGTCTTTGATCCAAACATAATTTATGGATTATCCATATTCTTCAAAATGCATAAATAAAATATATTATAGTAAACATCATTATCAAAGCATAACTTTTATTTATGTACAACAATTACATAACCATATTATCTACTACAAACAACCAAAATTAAAATATTTATATTTCTACCGATTCACTACCGATCACATGACTTGTTTCTCCTTCTGGGAGTGCAAAGTAATCAGCTACATCCAAATGCATGAAGTCTAAATTATCTTCAGAAATAAAATTTACTTCAGCATTTTTCTCTGTCTTCTTCAGGGAGGCTTGATACAACTCAACCAGATGCTTTGGCGTACGACATGTACGTGACCAGTGCCCTTTTCCTCCACATCTATAGCATGCATTTTCTGGCTTTGCTGCTTGCACCGCTTCATGCTTTTGTTCCTTCCTTTTCCACTGATGGTGGTGAGGAGGGTTATTTGATGCATTATTATTACCACGATTAGAGTTTCCTCCCCGACCACGGCTATGACCACGACTGGGGCCACGTTCTTTTCCATGCTTAGCTTGGTGGAAGTTCGTCCCATTCACTTCAGGGAATGGACAAGAATTAATGGGTCGGCTTTTATGGTTTTTCATTAATAGCCCATTATGTTGCTCGACTACAAGAAGATGTGAGATACGTTCAGAATACTTTTTGAATCCCATCTCTCGATATTGCTGTTGCAGGTGCATATTCGAGGCATGAAAAGTGGTGAAAGTTTTCTCCAACATATCATGATGAGTAATATTATCACCATATAGTTTCAATTGAGAAATAATTCTGAACATAGCAGAATTATACTCACTGATAGAATTAAAATCTTGTAGCCTTAGATGAGTTCAATCATAACATGCCTATGGAAGAACGATCATCTTCAGGTGGTCCTATCTATCTTTTAAATTATTCCACAGTATGACTGGATCTTAACAGTAAGATATTCCATTTTCAGGCCCTCATCAAGGTGATGGCATAGGAATGTCATTGCTTTAGCACGGTCTTGGTTTGATGCCTGATTTTTATCTTTGATGGTGTCTGCCAGACCCATCGCATCAAGATGAATTTCGGCATCGAGCACCCAAGACATGTAGCTTTTTCCTAATATATCCAGGGCTACAAACTCATGTTTAGAAAGATTTGACATTATTTAGAAAAAGAAAGTTCGTACCTCTGATACTTTCAAAGTATTTTCTCGAGATGACAGAGTCTCGTGCTGATAACGTGTTATTAAATAAAGACTGTAAAGTAAAGACAAGTATAGGGAGAAACTGATATATTATTCAAACTTCAAATTTATGTACATAATGAACTGAAAACTCCTCTATTTATAGAAGAAAGGAAGCAGCTGCGAGGCTTTTCAGGAAGCAGCTGCAAGGCTTTTCTTTAGCCGCTTGTAAGTTGTCTGCATGAGCTGCTTGCAACCTACCTGTTTAATAAGAAATTGTTGCAAATCATTTCATTGAGCTGCTTGCGACCTGCCTGCATCAGTTGCTTGTAGATAAAGTTCAACAGAGTACTAAATGGATAATCTTTTTCAGGAAGATTATTTATAGCGGAGTAATAAATGAACATCCACAATATAATTATTTTCATAACAAATAAAAGTTAAAACATTTTGGTACATGAATGTAAAGCCATGTGATAATATACTAGCAAAAGAAAACTAAATTATTCGTGGATAAGAAGTCATTTCAAACTATTATATCACAAGTTTAAAGTTTAGTGGCCGTTTGTTACCTAATCGAACCTTTCCTACTCCCTGGCTCAATTATATACAGGAGAAAAGAAAAACATTAGAGAAAGACTAACTAATTTTTAAATATTATTTTTATTTGAAAAAATATTCCATCTTTCTTCGAAATTTTACAATTCTTGTGTCTAAACGCCCACTAAGATCGGCGTGCCAAAATTGAGGGGAAATTTAATATGGTAAATATTTAGAGAAAAAAGGACTAAAGACTTGCCACCAACATTGAGGGAAATATTAATGCAGAACACATTTTAAAAAGATCAAAAGGATGTTCTCTCTCTATATATATAATTTCTCTGTCAATTATCTTTGTATTAATAACCAATCAACCAAATTGGCTAAAAGGAGAGAAAGAGACAAAGATAGGCAACTAAGGACTCCAAGTTGCAGTTCAACTTTTATCTTCTATTGAAAACTTGGCAATACCTGTGATAATACAATGGAAATTTATAATTTATAGATAATTATTCACAGAATCATTGACAAGTCATAAATGGACGAAAACGTACATATGTGAGAGTGAGAGGGCAACAACTTTGTTACTTGTCGACAAAACATCTTGTACTCTTATAGCTCTCTCGTGAATATGAATTATGAAATAGGAATCAATCAATTCTAGTCTAGCCCTCTATTTTTCCAATTAATCTATATAATTGATCTTAATTTCTACCACTCCAAAATCCACTGCCCTCAGCCTCTGAGCAAAAATGACTACCATTATCTCTATCACTTTATCATTTGTATTAGCTATAACTTTTTTCGTCCAAATATTTTTGCAGAATTGTCTAGTCCTTGCTAGTCCAATTCTTGGCCAAAATAGAGAAGCTTTGGAAATAATCATCGGCGGAGGTGGTGAAAATTCCCCACCACCACCACCACCACCTCCACCGGATAATCAAGATTGTCCACCACCACCTCCGTCACCAGAACCTCCTTGCCCTCCACCACCATCGCCACCACCATACCTCTTTGAAAGTAAACGTATCGAGATAGCCTACAATGTAATCCAAAAGTTTAAGGCCAAAATCAAATATGACCCTCTTGGTATTAAAAACACATGGGTTGGCTATGATGTTTGTAACAAGTACAAAGGTTTCCATTGTGCAATTGTTCCTAATTATAAGGTTCAAGCACTAGCTGCAGTGGACTTCAATCAGTTCAATTTTGCTGGTCCTGACCTTACTCTTAATGACTTTCTAGATGAATTACCAGACATAACAATATTCCATGCAAATTCCAACAAGTTTACAGGCACAATCCCAAAAAAGATTGCGAATCTTCGTTATCTTTATGAGTTAGACCTTAGCAACAACAATTATAATGGTGAATTCCCATATAATATTCTTGGTGCCAAGAACTTAACTTTCTTGGACCTTAGGTTCAATACATTTTCAGGATTGGTTCCCCCTCAAGTTTTCATGCTAAACCTCGACGTTCTCTTCATCAACAACAACAATTTAATGCAGAAACTTCCTGATAACCTGGGATCAACTCCGGTTCTTTACTTAACTCTAGCCAACAACAAATTTGTTGGCTCCATTCCTCGTAGCATTGGTCAGGCTTGTAAAACTTTACTTGAAGTTCTGTTCTTGAACAATCAGCTTACTGGTTGCTTGCCATATGAAATTGGACTTTTAACTAAGGCCAGAATATTTGATGTGAGCAAAAACAAGTTAACAGGGAAAATACCTCATTCGTTCGGATGTTTGGCTAAGATGCAGATACTGAACTTGGCGCAAAATCAGTTTTATGGACCTGTGCCTGAACTGGTGTGCAAGCTGTCCAACTTGAAGAATTTGTCGTTGTCGTACAATTACTTCACTGAGGTTGGGTCAGAGTGCAAGAAGCTAATTGAAAGAAAGGTTCTTGATGTTAGGATGAATTGCATTCCAGGGTTGCCAATGCAAAGATCAGCAGCAGAATGTGCAGCATTTTTCTGTAAGCCTAGATCATGTCCTGATGAAAAGTCATTGGAAATAGTTCCCTGTAGAATTGGCAATTTTGAGCAGACGAATCAACTGGACTCATCTACTAGTTCTGTTTCGGCATCAAATGATCCGGCTCCAGCGCCAGGAACATATGGTGCTTTGAAACCGCATTCCTTGTAAATGCCATGTTTGCATAAAACTACACTATGGCAGCAGTAAATGTAAATTTGTTAAGTTCACTATTTTTGTCGATGCCGACATGTTGAAATTATAATTAAGCTGGGGCGGCCCGATGGTAAGGCAACTCATGCAACTGCTTGAGGCCCATATCTATAGGGCTCCCAAAATTTTCTAATAGTAAATAGCTGCATATGATAATTTTTAAAAAAAATATCTAGTATATCAAAGAAAAAGTGCATTTTTCGTGAAAAAGGAAATAAGAGATAATTTGGAACTAGGAATAGTTACTTTTGGGATTAATGTCACGTCTTTAGTCTTGAACTAAGTGCATATGTGGCACTTGACAACTTGCTTACGATCTTACATAACTCGGTCAGGATCTTGCTGTGCCAAGTCAGCCTAAAATACTACACTCAAGATCGCTAAAATACTACACTCAAGATCGCTAAGGGAATGTTAGATAAGAAAGACAAGAGAAATTTGCCAAATAAAATTTTTTATTGTAGAGAACTTGATTATTTTGATTGGTGAGTTGCAAATGAATGCCCCTTATTTATACTAATCACCTAGGGGCTAGTGTGTAAATAACAATTGTTCCACAAGTCCTTTCATATTTACAAATAAGTACACCCTCTAGAATTTTCTATATGACTAAAACATTCCTGTAACGACTTGACCGGTCTTTTTACTTTCTAGATCCCCGTTCCCCTAAATAAGACTCCCTGTATGTGCTTTTACAATTTTATAACTTGCGGGAATGGTTAGTTCATGATATGGAAGGGTTCGGGTTAAATCGGAACACTTGGTTCCTTAGTTTGGCTTTAAAAATTTAAGTTTGACTTTGGTCAATATTTTGAGTAAACGACCTCAAAACCGGGATTTACGATTCCAATAGGTTCGTATGATGATTTTAGACTTGGGCGTATGTTCGGATCGGATTTTGGATGAACCGAGAGCATTTCGGCACTTAATATTGGAAGTTGGTACATTAAAGGTTTTAATGTTCTTTAAATTTGGTTTGAGGTAGGATTTGGTATTATCGAGGTCCAATTGGGATTCCTAGCATGGAAATAGTCCCGTACGGTGATTTAAGACTTGCACGCAAAATTTAGAGTCATTCCGAGTAGTTGAAGTATGATTCGGTGCGAGTTGGAAGAACTTGAAGTTCATAAGTTGATTCTATTGGTTTTGGCGTATGATTCTTAGTTTTAATGTTGTTATCTATTTTCCGAGGGTATGAGCGAGTCCGTTTTATATTTACGAACTTGTTGATATGTTTGGACGAGTCCTCAGATGCAATCCAGACGATGCACGGATCGAATTAGGATTCAAAAGGGCTTCTAGCGCACCAGATCTGGTGTACTCGCACCTGCGAGCTTATAGCCATAGGTGCGAGCCCGTAGATGCGAGCATGTGGCCGCAGAAGCAGCTTTGGGGCATCAGGCTAGTGGCCGCAGAAGCGGAGAACCACGCGCAGAAGCGGCCTCGCTTCTGCTAGGAATAGCCCGCAGGTGCGATGAGGCCGCAACTGCACTTTACCATCCGCAAAGTGGGACCGCAGAAGCGGTATCCCGTCCGCTGAAGCGGCCAGTGTTGAGCCTGAGAAATTCCGCATAAGCGGACCTTTCTCCGCAGATGCGGCAGTGTCATCGAAGGTGCGAAAAATCGCTAGGCAGTGAGGTTCATTTAAGTCGGGAGTAAAACCATTTTTGACTCATTTCTTTCATTCATTAGACGATTTTTGAGCTTTTGAAGAGGGGTTTTCACCTAGCACTTTGAGGTAAGTGATTTCTATACAATATAAGTTTAAAATATAGATCATGGGTAGATTTTAACATGTAAAATTATGGAAATTATGGGTTTAGATGAAAAAACCTAAGTTTTGATAAAAATAGATTTTAACTACGAAAATGGTTGTGGTTTTGAGTGAAAATTATATATTTGAGTTCGTGAGGTTATGGGTAATGATTAAATTCGAAACTTTCCGGAATTCGAGCGCGTGAGCGATATGCTAAATTTTAGGAATCTTCCAATTTGGGTTGGGTAATTACTCTAATAGCTAAATTATGAACTTTTGAGCATGTATTGATTAATTTATATAACATTTGACTAGTTTCGGGTTGTTTGGCACCGAGTTGAAGATTTAAAGCATATTTGTGGATCGGAAGTGAGCTTTGAAACGAGGTAAGTTTCTTGCCTAACCTTGTAAGAGGGAACTTATCCCTTTAGGTGTATTTTGTTGTGAATTATATGTGTGGGGAGCTACGTACGCACTAGGTGACCAGAGTCTGTGCTTAGCTATATTCTATGTGATGTCCGGGTAGTCTTAGGCGTACACCATCTTTGTTTGCTCTATTATGTTGGTCATGCATATTAACTAGAGTCGGGGTTAAGGATTTTAAGATTTAAAGTCTCGCGTTTAAATTTCTTATGTGTGGGGAAGAATGGAAGAATTTTATAATAACTTTGAGAAATATATGTTCACTCGCGTCGCAAGTATTTTCGCGAGCGAGGTAAATTTCCTCTACTCTCATGGGAGCGGGTCGTTCGCCTCGACAGGTTAATAGATGCATCTATGGTTCGTGACGTTCGACCCTCGGTAGTGCACATTATATTTCTGGATCGGACCGTACGACCTCAGCATAAATCGTGCGTAATAATACGTGGAGCCCAATTTTACTTGATATTAAATTATGGCTTGAGCGGTTATAACTATTTAAATGACAATAATTGACTCGGAATTTATTATTAGTGAAAGAATTATTATTCTCTGCTGGTAACGATCCGACCGGTCGTTTTGAGCCCTAGAGCATCATTCAGCGGTTTGAGACCCTGAGAAGCTTCACTTCAGGTATTATAACTTGTACGCATGGTCAGAATTTAATTTCGGAAAATTCGGAGTTGATTTGGATAGAAAATTCTAATTTCGAAAGTCTTAAGGTTGAGGAATTGACTAAAGTGGAATTTTGAGTAAACGACCTCGGAATTCGGGATTTGAAGGTTCCAATAGGTTCGTATGATGATTTTGGACTTGAGCGTATGTCCCGATCGGGTTTTGGATGACCCGAAAACGTTTCAGCGCCTATTGTGGAAGTTGACATTTTGGAAGGATTTCATAAATTTGGGTTGGAGTGCATTTCAATGCTATTGATGTCCGTTTGGGATTCTGAGTCTGGGAACATCTTCGTATGGTGATTCTGGTATTGGGGGCGCGTCCGAATGTGGATTTGGAGGCCCGTAGGTCATTTCAGGGTCATTTGGCAAAAGTCTGAACTTTGAAGGTTTTTGAGAAGTTTGACCAGAAGTGGATTTTGATATCGGGGTCGGATTCCGATTTCGGAAGTTGGAGTAGGTCCGTAATGTCAATTATGACTTGTGTGCAAAATTTGAGGTCAATCGGACGTGATTTGATAGGTTTCGGCATCAATTGTAGAAGTTTAAAATTTCAAAGTTCATTAAGTTTGAATTGAAGGGTGATTCGTAGTTTTGATGTTGTTTGGCACGATTTGAGGCCTTGACTAAGTTCGTAATGTGTTTTGGGACGTGTTGGTATATTTAATTAAGGGCCGGAGGGCCTCGGGGTGGTTTCGGGTGGTCAACGGATCAACTTGGAGTTTTGTTGTGTTGCTGAAGGGCCTGAGTTCTGGTGTAATTGCACCTGCGGAAAAAGGGTCGCAGGTACGATGCCGCAGAAGTGGCAAGGCAAGCGCATAAGCGAAGTTGGCCAAAAGGCCTGGGGTCGTAGATGCGGGCACTTGAGGACCGCAGAAGCGGAAGCGCAGATGTGCTGCATGGGGCGCAGATGCGGGGGCTGTTGGGCCGAGCTTGAACCGTACATGCGATGAAATTTTCGCAGGTGCGGAGTGGCTGATGAACCGCAGAAGCGGAAATTGTGGTTGGGCAGTGTTTTCTTTAAAATGAGAGTTGAGTTCAATTTCACTTCATTTTGTCAATGGGAGCCGATTTTGGAGAAAGTTTGGAGTTCCATCTTCATCCTCTATTATGGGGTAAGTGACTTCTTCTCATATTGGGTTAAATACATGGTTTATATATGGATTTAAACATGGAAATTAGTAGAAATTTGAGATTTTGAAGAAAAACCTAAAAATTGGTATTCTTGGATTTTGATCACGAATCTAGACATGAAATTGAGAATAAATTATATATTTGAGTTCGTAATATTATGGGTAATGTTTACCTTTGAAAATTTTCGGAATCCGGGCACGTGGGCCCGAGGGTTGCTTTATCGGCTTTTCGAGCGGAGTTAGGAATTTGTCTAAATTGATATGTTATGAGTATTAGAGTATATTTTTATTGGTTTGCACATTGTTTGACTAGTTTTGGAACGACGGGCATCAGTTTGAGGTGTTAGAGGGATTTGGAGCCGGTTATGGAACTTCGAAGCGAGGTAAGTCTCCTGTCTAACCCTGTGAGGGGAAAACCACCCCTAGGTGATACTTATTGTTATGTGCAACTAGTTGTGGGTGCTACGTACGTACGAGGTGACGAGAGTCCGTACGTAGCTAAAGCATGTCTATGTCCGGATAGACTTAGGACCTTATCCTGTAATAATTGAATTATTTGAACTTGTTCTGCTAGCTTACTTAATTAAAGTTATAACTGAAATTGATTTAAAAATAAAAGTATCAGGTCAAGCTTTAATACCCTAAGTTGTTGCTAAGGTATTCGATAAATGTAAAGAGATGTACTTATTATTGTGCTCATGTACTTTATTGTAAGCGCGTATCTTGTGATTCGGAAACTTTCTTCCTTTCTTGTGAAGCGGGCCGAACGCCTCGACAGTATCTCTTGGAATGGGATAAATTCCTTCCTTTATTGTGGATCGGGCCGAACTCCTTGGCAGTATATAGAGGTGCATCTCTGGTTCGTGCCGTTCGATTCTCGGCAGTGTACACACTACTCTGGATCGGGCCGAACGACCTTGGCAGAATCATGCGTTATACCGCTAGTAGTTTGAATATTCACGAGATAAACTTTTCACTGACGCCCGGTATTTTATGGTATTTCTTATTTGATTGGTATTGACACTTGGCATTTATTCTCAGATATTGAGGTAGGATACATGATCGATAAATTTTTTATAAAAAGGAAACAATTGAAACATTATGAAACTTCAGATTTCTCCCCTATTGTTGTGTACTTTACAATTGTATGAATTATCGTATTATTTATTTAACTGGACCTCTAGTAAGTATCGATGTCGACCCCTCGTCACTACTCCTCTGGGGTTAGGCTAGATACTTACTGGATACGCGTTGATTTACGTACTCATGCTGCACTTCTGCACTATATATGTGACTAGTGGCCTTGAGAGAGCAGATGTATGTATGCATATGAGGACTTACGTGAGCTGCATTCCATATTACGACCCGCAGTCGGCAGAGTCTCCTTCAGAGTATTTATATTTCTCCTGTCCAAATTTGTATTCCGGACAGATGCTGTATTTTATTTTACATTCCTAGTTGATACTCATGCACTTGTGACACCGGGTTTTGGGGTGACTATGAGTTGTTTTGTATTGAAATTTGTTAAAAATATTATCATTTACTCTGTAATTTCATCTTCTACTATTTAATGGAAGGAAAAATATGATTTCAAAATATTAAAACGAGAACCAAATTGAGTATTTATTGTTGGCTTGTCGGACAACGGTGTCCGGCGCAATCACGACCTTTAATAGATTTTGGGTCGTGACACCATGCTTATTTATAATTCCTGTATTTTATTGTTAGCCCATAGTAAGTGTCGATGTCGACCCCTCGTCACTACTTCTTCGAGGTTCGACTTGATACTTACTGGGTACATGTTGTTTATGTACTCACGCTACACTTCTGCACTAACCGTGCAAGTTCTGAGGCAGGTGCATCTGGTAGTTACCCCGACGCACACCCTTGATACTCTAAGACTGAGCGGTGAGCTGCCTTCCGAGCCGTTCTGCAGCACCCAAAGTCTTTTTTTGTGTTTTGTTTCTGTCTACTTTATTTCGGACAGTAGCTTAGTGTTTTATATATTCTACTAGTAGCTCATACACTTGTAACACCAGGCCTTGGCACACACACTAATAGACTTCATGGTTTTGGGATTATTACTATTGTTATGATTGCACTTAGCTGCTTTCATCTTATTTATTTAAGTTTGTTGTTTCGTAATCTTTTAATCAATAAAATTTAATTACTTGGAAACTTATTAAAATGAGTAATCATGTGGTTAGTTCACTGTTGGCTTACCTAGCGGCGGAGCTGGGTTCCATCACGGCCTATAGGAGAATTGGGTCGTGACAACATGGTATCAGACTACTAGGTTCACGTAGGTCTCACAAGTTATGAGCAGGCCTAATAGAGTCTTGCGGATCGGTATGGAGACGTCTGTACTTATCTTTGAGAGGCTATAGGGTGTTAGGAAACTACTCTTTCTTCATATCCTATCGTGCAGTTGATGTTGTACTAATATCTTTCTCTTATTCTCTCACAGATGGTGAGAACGAGTGCAGTAGATGTACCTGATCATGGAGAAGCTGCTCCTCCTGTTACTAGAGGCTGACGGAGGGCTCCGGCTCATGGTAGAGGATGAGGACATCCTAGAGTTGCCCCAGCTATGCCGCCAATAGATCCAGTAGAGGATATTATTATTGAGGAGTAGGGCGAGGTGCCTGCAACAGAGCCAGCCCCAGTTGATTTCATGTCTGCACCGAGATTCAAGGAGGTCATGGATCGTATGCTGCGATTGATGGATTCTATCACTCAGGCTGGTTTATTTCCAATAGACCCAGCCACATCTTAGGTGGGAGGGGGAGCACAGACCCATACCGCTCAGGATCCAGGGCATGCAATTGTCGTATATCAGACGTCGGGCACACTACCCGTGGGTGGAGCTCAGCAAGTTGCAGCAGCTACACCTGAGCCCATACCAGCTGCGGTCGGCGATCCGCAGAGAGATGGACCAGGCTACATCCTCCTGTCTTTGGAGGTGAGCGACATGAGGACCCCCAGGACTTTGTTGATCGGTGTAGGGACAGACTGCATAACATGAGGATATTGGAGTCCCACGGGGTGGACTTTACCACCTTTCAGCTAGAGGGCAGGGCCTGTAGTAGATGGTGGCAGTCTTATCTTCTCAGCAAACCAGCAGGTTCTCCTCCCATGACTTGGGACCAGTTCACACGCCTCTTCTTGGACAGATATATTCCACCCTCTTAGAGTGAAGAGTTGTGATTTCAGTTCAAGCAGCTCCAGTAGGGCCAGATATCAGTGACCGACTATGAGGCAAGATTCTCTGAGTTGTATCGCCATGCACTTATGATACTTGTGACCGATGCAGAGAGAGTGTGGAGGTTTGTTACAGGTTTGCACTCTGCTAGCTAGGCCACTATGGCTCGAGAGGTTGATATGTAGACTTCTTAAGAGCTAGTTGTAGAGATATCTCAGACGATCGAGGGTGCACGTCAGCGTGATCGAGATCAGGCTACGAGGGATAAGTGATTTCGGTATTCTGGAGAGTTCAGTGGTGCCCCGGTGTCACCCCCAAACTCGGGGAGCATGACCGACGCTCAACCGAGTGAACCCGGTCGAGCAAGCCTATAAGTTTCCTTCTACCCAAACTCATTCATAAATAAAGAGAATACATATTTTCGTTAATCAAACAATAAAGTGATCATGTCTGCAATACCAATTTCTTACCATTAATTACTTCATTTTAGAGTCTCAAATTTCACACACATTTTCATGGTCTAAAGTAGAACAAGTAATTCAAATACATAACATGGTTTGACTTCTCCAGTACCAATATACAACCTACGCTATATTTACGGAGCTTATAATAGATACAGGAGAGTATTATAATAATGCCGGCAACAAGGCCCCGGCTATACCTCAAACACAATACACAAGGAACAAAAGATACATGACCCCGAAATGAAGTGGGACTCACCAAGTCTGCTGGGAAGAGGGTGTACCGCTATCACTGATCAGTGTCTCCTACTGTGGAACCACTTGCACCTATTGAAGATGCAGTGCCCCCGACAAAAGGGACGTTAGTACATATGGAATAATACTAGTATGAATGACAAAACACACTCTCAGTAGAATGATAAAAAATAGGAGCAAGTACAATTATAATATTAGTGAAGCCTCAAATAACATCAAACCTTAAATTAGGATCAAGGCAATGTTCAAATAAATTTCCAGATTTTAAGTTGGGAGGTCTTTAGTACCAATATGGCACCATTCACGATTCTAATATTCACAATACAAATACCACCGTACTTTTAGCACGGAGTTCGATCACGACCCGATCGGCTAGGCCATCTCATTAGAGACTTCAACCATAATCATAATTTCCAGTACAATCACCACCATGTGTGCGGCATGGCGTCCGGTCACGACCTGATTGGCTAGACCGTCTCAATAGAGACATCATCCTTCTTATACCAATCATCTCATTTCATACCTCTTTCGCATCTTTTTATTTTATTGGCACTAGTGGCCACAATTATAAATTCATTATTGGCACGTCGGTCGTATTTAATATTTCATGCTCACCTTTTTCATTTTTAAACATCATTATCATCATCCACAACAAGGCATTTCAAATCAATGTTTCTAGCACACATATGAACAAATAAGAGTCTTAGGCACATAGAGATGTTTTACAAAATTCGGCATAATACCCTTCGTTTGAACTTGACTTGAAATCGCAACATTATTAATGCACAACCCATACTTTGAACATATTCTCAAATGATAATATAACATGATAAAAATATTTTGGGGATTCATATTGAACATATATCTTTCAACATAAACTAATTCGGAATGGCCACTTTTATAATGAACAACTCGGAACTTACATAAATTACATGGATACCGTGGGATTCAATTCTAGGATAGGAGTTTAGCCAACATACCTCAATGGAGCTTTCTTAAACTCTAAAATGTTCCGTAATTCTTAGCAACTTTAATCTATTTGAGAAATATAATAAATTGAACCAAAATTAGGAAGAGGATCATGGTTCTAGCTCATTTGAGCATTTTATCAAACACTAGGTATGCATTAAGATTTCAAGGTCCTTTTATGGAGGATTCCATCATCCCACAAATCATTCTTTACCATTTTTATCTTACACCCCTTGATAACACATGTATGCAAAATAACCAACTCCCACACCTAAGAATTATCTTACTAATTTACCCATTTCTAGTTAACTTTCAAAATTGAGGGTTAGGGTGTAGAATCTTACCTCTAGGATGAAGACCTTATGAGTTTTCCTTGTGCATTTCCCCAAATCTTGAGCAAAGATTGATGAAAATTAGCCTAGAGTTTCCTCTATCTCTCTCTCTCTCTCTCTCTCTCTCTCTCTCTCTCTCTCTCTCTCTCTCTCTCTCTCTCTCTCTCTCTCTCTCACACACACACACACACACACACACACTCACTTCTCTCTAAAACATCAAATTTTAGCTCAAAAATGGTCCATTGCGTGCATTTAATGAAGCAGGGTCGGGTTTAAAAACCCAAAAATGAAGCTCTGGAACAGGATCTGCCGTCGCATAAGCGAAATGGCCCTCCGGAACTGGGCTGGTTTGCTCCACTCTGTGGCCGTTATGCGGTCCGCAGACCTATTCTGCGGTCGCATAATGCACCGCAGAACCTCCATTCGCAAAATTTCCAATGTTTGTTCTTCGATCAGTATGCGGCCCGCAAAATTATTTTGCGGTCGCATAATGGTTCGCGAAATGACATCAAAAATTCCCCAGTTGCCTGCTTCACTCTGCGGCCATTATGCAGTCCGCAGAGTGATTCTGCGGCCGCATAGTGGGTCGCAGAAGTGCATTTCTTCTGCCCAAAATTTTTTTTTCTTTACTTTTCAGTGCATTGTTCAACCCAAAAAGTCCGAGCTACGGTGAGCAAGCTCGCCACGAAGAATTTATATAATCCTCAAACACGTAAGCGAGGTGCGAAAAATCACTAGGCAGTGAGGTTCATTTAAGTCGGGAGTTAACCCATTTTTGACTCATTTCTTTCATTCATTAGACGATTTTGGAGCTTTTGGAGAGGGGTTTTCACCTAGCACTTTGAGGTAAGTGATTTCTATATAATATAAGTTTAAAACATAGATCATGGGTAGATTTTAACATGTAAAATTATGGAAATTATAGGTTTAGATGAAAAACTTAAGTTTTGATAAAAAATAGATTTTAACTACGAAAATGGTTGTGGGTTTGAGTGAAAATTATATATTTGAGTTCGTGAGGTTATAGGTAATGATTAAATTCAAAAATTTCTGGAATCCGGGCACGTGAGCGCGAGGCTGAATTTTAGGAATCGTTCAATTTGGGTTGGGTAATTACTCTAATAGCTAAATTATGAACTTTTGAGCATGTATTGATTAATTTATATAACATTTGACTAGTTTCGGGTCGTTTGGCACCGAGTTGAGGATTTAAAGCATATTTGTGGATCGAAAGTGAGCTTTGAAACGAGGTAAGTTTCTTGCCTAACCTTGTAAGAAGGAACTTATCCCTTTAGGTGTATTTTGTTGTGAATTATATGTGTGGGGAGCTACGTACGCACTAGGTGATGAGAGTCCGTGCGTAGCTATATTCTATGTGATGTCCGGGTAGTCTTAGGCGTACACCATCTTTGTTTGCTCTATCATGTTGGTCATGCATATTAACTAGAGTAGGGGTTAAGGATTTTAAGATTTAAAGTCTCGCGTTTAAATTTCTTATGTGTGGGGAAGAATGAAAGAATTTTATAATAACTTTGAGAAATATATGTTCACTCGTGTCGCAAGTATTTCCGCGAGCGAGGTAAATTTCCTCTACTCTCATGGGAGCGGGCCGTTCGCCTCGGCATGTTAATAGATGCATATATGATTCATGTCGTTCGACCCTCGGTAGTGCACAATATATTTCTGGATCAGACCGTATCACCTCGGCATAAATTGTGCGTGATAATACTCAGAGCCCAATTTTACTTGATATTAAATTATGGCTTGAGCGGTTATAACTATTTAAATGACATGAATTGACTCAGAATTTATTGTTAGTGAAATAATTATTATTCTCTGCCAGTTACTGAATTGTATTTATTGTTTTACATAATCCATACTTATTTATAATTCATGCATTTTATTGTTAGCCCATAGTAAGTATTGATGTCGACCCCTCGTCACTACTTCTTCGAGGTTGGAAGTATACTTACTAGGTACATGTTGTTTATGTACTCACGCTATACGTCTGCATTAACCGTGCAGGTTCTGAGGTAGGTGCATCTGGTAGTTACCCCGGCGCACACCCCTGATACTCCGCGACTGAGCGGTGAGCTACCTTTCGAATCGTTCTGCAGCACCCAAAGTCTTTCTTTGTGTTTTGTTTCTATCTACTTTATTTCGGATAGTAGCTTAGTATTTTATATATTCTACTTGTAGCTCATTAACCTGTGACATCAGGTCTTGGCACACACACTAATAGACTTCATGGTTTTGGAATTATTACTACTGTTATGATTGCACTTAGTTCCTTTCATCTTATTTATTTAAGTTTATTGTTTCGTAATCTTTTAATCAATGGAATTTAATTACTTGAAAACTTATTAGAACGAGTAATCACGTGGTTAGTCCACTGTTGGCTTACCTAGCGGCGGAGATGGGTGCCATCACGGCCTATAGGAGAATTGGGTCGTGACAATTCCACGGCTTTCCAAAAGAGTTTTCCTACCAAGTCCATAAATATCTAGAGCTTTCCCAAGGAAATTCTCAATAGTTCTAAAATATTCTACCATGAGCTAGTCCCTAACTTATGTAACCTTTCCATATGGCAAAAATATGTGCCAAGTGACACCTACGTGGCATGATGATGTGGTAGATTATGACACTCTCCCATACCCAATTATTTGCCACCATCGGCACAAAGCATCGACACGTACGTGCGCACCTCGCTTTGGCATCGCTGGAGATCTTTGTCCATTAGCAATGATGCTCTATGGAGCGGTTTGCCTTCCCATGTCACAAGGTACTGGTCACCTTTCTTCTCGCCCCGTTTGTACTTTGGACGGCTAGCAATGATGACCTCGATCCTCCGCCCATCGGATGCCTCTCCTTGCTCTTGGCCCGAATCTCCCCATGACTCAACCAAGTCTAGCAACTTCTCAAGTATAGGGTCCATGTTTCCACTCCCTATTTGGCTGCCCTCCGTGGTCCCAACCTTACTAGCCAACTTGACCCCTCTGCTTGGTGCATCGTCTAAGTCTGATAGCGTTCCATCACTTTGTAACTCGACATCCTCTTCAACTATGTCCGCCAAACTTTTCTTGCTACCACCATGCTCCATTTTCATGGCTCCAAGATATGTTTTGGAATCCCCTACTTTCGGCTTAGATTCCAAGCGCATCCCCCAATGCAGGTGGTCCCTCCAGTGTCACCCTTGTCTTCCTGAGCAAAGTTCTCGATCATTGTTGCAAGCCTCCCTAAATCTGGGCATTCACTTGCCCGATGTGATCCTTTACAGAAGTAGCACCCTCATTTAGGCACGTACTCGCTACCGGTTTTTGGCCACTTGCAGTTTCTTTTGGACCCTTGTCCATTATGGGATGGCCCCTTGCCATTACCCTTGTATACCTCGGATATGCCTTTCCCATTTTCCTCGTCATGATCTCCCTTACCCCTCTCGGTGTTGCCTTCTTTGGACTTAGCAGCCTCTATCTTGAAGTTAACAAGCGACTCGGCTTCCGCTATGGGTTCGTCCACACTGGCTACTTGATATCTTCTTTACTCCTGCTTTGCCCAATTTTGCAACCCATCCATGAAGTAGAAGAGGGAATCTTCCCCGAACAACGACGGGATTTGCAACATTAAGGTAGTGAACTCGCGCACATACTCCCGAATTGTGGCCATCTGTCGGAGCTCCCTTAGCTTCCGCCTAGCTTCATACACCACATTCACCAGGTAGAGTTGCTTCTTCAACTCCTTCTTGAACTTCTCCCACATCTCAATCTTGCATAGCCCCTTCTCCATGTCAATACACTTTCGACGCCACCATAGGCAACCTCGGTCAAGTACATTGAGGTGTTGCATACCTTAACAACTTCGTCATCCTCCTTGAATACCTCAAAGTACTTGTCCATCCAAAGTAAGTCGCCCAAATCGCGTGCATCCCGTGTACCTCCATGCTCCTTTTGCTTAGGGACCTTCACATTTGTCCATTTTGCAAGTACCACGCCCTTGGTAATCCCGACCATGGTTCCCTACAAATCTTCCTTCTAGCAATCTCTTGTATTCTTTCTAACATTCCTTTATTCATAACCTTTGCTCTGATACCACGTTGTCACGTTCTTAGTCTTGAACTAAACGTCGTGCGACACGTGACAACTTGCTTACGATCTTACACAACTCGGTCACGATCTTGCTGTGCCAAGTCAGCCTAAAATACTACACTCAAGATCGCTAAGAGAATGTTAGATAAGAAAGGCAAGAGAAATTTGCCAAAGGAAGCTTTTTATTGTAGAGAACTTGATTATTTTGCTTGGTGAGTTGCAAATGAATGCCCCTTATTTATACTAATCACCTAGGGGATATTGTGTAAATAATAATTATTCCACAAGTCCTTCTATATTTACAAATAAGTACACCCTCTAGAATTTTCTACATGACTAGAACATTCCAAGGCTTTTCAAAAGAGTCTCTACCAAGTCCATAAATATCTAGAGCTTTCCCAAGGAAATTCTTTATAGTTCTAGAATATTCCACCATGAGCTTCCATATGGCAAAAATATGTGCCAAGTGGCACCTACGTGGCATGATGGTGTGGCGGGTCATGACATTCAGGCCTAAATTTTACGTGTGAATATGTTTCTTGCCTCATTTATACGCTATCATCATTATCACGAGACCCATATTACTTTGATTACTTTCTCTCTCCTTACTTACAAGTCCACTATCTCATAAAATATTCCGTCAAGTAAGATAGCAAAAAGCAATTACAACCTTTTTTTTGTCAAACTTTCCCGGCATTGCACCAAAAATATTGAAGCAACAAAAGTAATATCAAGTTATCTATGACTGTTTGTTAAACCAGGTTCAATTGTTACGTACTTTTCTTATTACTTTTCATCTACAATTTGTTATTTTTTGATATCTTTTGTTTGTAAGTATATGTATCATATTTTTATTTATTTATTAAAATTTTAATATGTCAATGAGAAAATATGAATTTGCGTATTAAAAATGCCAAAAAATAGAAGAATTAAAACTTTAATACAATCCCAAAAAGGAGCGCTTGATAAATTTTTAGCGAACAAAAAAAATTTAAATAAAAAATTACGAAAAATTTTATGGTAGATGAACAAATCACTAATATAGTTGAGCTAGACGATAATGGAAACCGAGAAGAAGAAGAAGAAATTGTTGAGTCACAGATTTTTTAGAAAATCAGAAAATCCTAAAAGAATTGAATAATAATCCTAGAAAATATAAACATATATATTCCTAGTTAAGAAATTGATTATAAATAAATTATTAATAATTTTACATCTAAAAAAACTAGAAAAATAAACTTAAAATAAAATTTTACTTATGAGTTTTTTATACCGAAAAACTTAGGGCCCCTCATTGAAGTTTGGCTTTAGGCCCCAAACACCGTTGAGCCACCCCTTGTAATTAAGTTATTACATATATATGAGTTTTAACCATTTAAGCATTTTGATGAGATAGTTACATAATTCAACATGGTATAAGAACTGATAGAGGTCGACATTCACGTCTCACAACCATTACCGAAAAGAATATTCATGTGTTTGGCCTAGGAAAAAAAATCAATCTTGTACATGAGAGTAGACAAGTATATACCTAATAACTTAAACTTTTAGACGAGCAAAAAATTAATTCAACAGTAAGTGTGGCATATGGGTCTGTACTGGTTCACACACTTGATGTGCACGTTCATCTATGTCAACATGCTTACATGAATTAATGATTGGAAGGGGCAATGCGGAGGTATATTATTGCTTACGGGTTCGGAAGAACCCAGTAGATTTTCCTTAGGCTTTGTATTTGTATTAAAAAATTTATTAAATATGTGTAAATAGTTATTGCGAACCCACTAACTAAAACGTGCTAGATTCCTCGCAAGTTCACAACCCGTAAAATGCAGTACTATATATCTTGAAATTATGTTAATGGCATTAATCTCATACCTTGGAAGAATTATTAAAGAGGTTGAAAAACTTAGAAAGACTATGTAGCTTTCAGTTTTTAACCTGAAGCGATGAATGTAACCAAGTTGTTGATAGACTTGCCTCCTAACCTTAACATACCCTCAATCTAAGATGTTTCATAACTTCTCTTAACTACAACAACAACGTAAACGGTATTATTTCCACAAGTGAGGTCGAGAGAGAATAATATGTATGTAGTCCTTACCCCTACCTTGTGAAGGTAGAGAAGTTATTTCCTGATAACTTCTCTTAACTGCCTACTCAAATCAAAGGCCTAATGACTGTTTATAGGTGGAGTATCCCAATTATTTGTATATTTAATAAGGAAAAGCCAGAGATGACTTTTGAACCACCTTGAATTATGAGGATTCTCTATAGTTGTTAAATCTTTTGGAGGTACCCCCACCTCTGGTATAGGTAGACATCACATTCATTATAGCTTGGAGCCTTATGTATCTTACCAATGACATTTTTCTTATCTCTTTGTATCTAGATAAATTATCTATTTTTCAAGCTAGATTAGGGATGTATGCTAACTATATATAGCTCCCTCAAATCATCTGTACTATTGATTCTGGGAAATGAATCTGAATGCGCAGTTGATTTATTTTTTAATAAAGATGACGATGACGACAACAACAATAACAGCAACAAAAAAAAACTCAGTATAATTCCACGAGTGGGGTCTGGGGAGGGTAGTGTGTACGCAGACCTTATTTGTGAAGATAAAAAGGTTGTTTCCGATAGATTCTCGGTTCAACGTTCAAGGAGTTGCAATTTTTCTCTTCCCTATTAGACTACAAGACTCATTTCCCGTTTTCACTCATTTGATTTAAGACCATTAGCCAATGCTTGATTTTCTCTACATTCAAGCTTCTATGGACTCTACAACATCAAAGATTTTTCTGCTGCAAATAGTAATGTTCACTTAGCTCATTTTATTCAAATTTCAATCATGAATCACGAGACGATTTCTTAAAATTTTGCAATCATAGTTGTCAATCTCATTATAACAAGTAACATCAAGTTAGAGATCTTATCCTTAAATTTGTGACATTTCTTAATTGCATGAAACTGATACAAGTAGAGTAAATCTCAAAGAATAATTCTCAAAGGAACAACTCCACAGTCATATTTACACAAGATCAGATGAAAAATAGCATCTTGTCTGAAAATTTTATTAGCAGAAAACTTAAAGAAAATAGCTCGGAATGTAACTCATAGTCAAAACATCTGTAACAAATTTTGACTTCCAAAACATGATGATTTCTAATTGTTGAAACACTTTATGCTCTCAAAACTATCCTCATTCCTTTGAGTACAAACACAAAACAAAAAAAAATCTAAACCAGAATGCGAAATCTGATACCACTAGTTTACATTACATAACAATAAAAAAATAGTAAATGCAACATTAAGGCAACAACATGAGATTCAGAATTTGAGAGGAAAAACTTTCAGATGAAACTGAGAAAAAAGCTATACAAGCAAAATTAGAGTTCGGAAATTTGAAAAATTCGAAATGCAGACAAATTCCTCAAATATAAAAATGGTAGAAATCAGCAAACATTCAATGAAGTTTGCGGTTGAATACCTTTGCTGAAGAAGAAGATGTTGAGATTAAAAGATTAGTAAATGAAAAATGGAGGGAAGAAAGTGAAGGGAAAGTGAGCTCCCTTTTGCTTTGGAAATAGCAAGTGTCCCTCATTGGTGGTGGAAAGAAAAATGAATATGCTTATATTGAGAAAGCACTTCTCTTGGTGTTAAATGGGTTGGAAAGAAAGTAAGTCTCGCGTCGTCGTCGCTCGGCTTCGGCTTTGGTAAAAAAAGATTGATTGATTAATCTTTCTTTCAATTATTTAATTAATTAACGAAAAGTCAACCCGGAATAACCCAGGACCCGCGACCGGTCCATTTCTTTCCCGTATTATTTTAAATTAATTTCTCGAAATATTTTAAACAGAAACTGTTCCCGCCTGTTCTAACAGACATGGTTGTTTCTGAAAGGTTGCAAACAGTGCCAGAAAATGGCAATAAATATGCCTTGATCCTAAAATTTTTCCAGTGTGTTTTACAACCTTCAAGTGGTTTGCTGTTTCACCGGCGTTTTTAGTACCGATACTCTCGTGAGTTAAATCGTTCTATCCTGTGAGGATAATATTCCAACACCTCGAGTACTTGAGGGTAATAATTTCCTTAAGGACACACTGTGCATTTAGTGGGCTCGATTTTATTCCGAAATATATTTTCAGGTTCTGCTTCTCATTATATACATTTCTGCTATACTACTGTTTTTTCTGTTTCTGGTTTTTCTTGTTACAGAAATATTACTATTTCTTTATATTATAGCATTACGGTTTGTCAAAGAAATTCAAAAATAGCCAGATTTATAAGTGGTCATTCAAAAATAGCTACAGTTTCAAAAATAATCGAAATTTAGTCACTTTTCATGTAAAGATAAATTTGAACGAAAATACTGTTCAAAATCCGAAAAATACTCCAGCATAATATACTGGAATTCCAGCATAAGTATACTGGAACTTCAGTATATTATACTGAAGTTCCAGTATACTTAGGCTGGAACTCCAGTATATTACTCCAGTATAATATATTGGAGTTCCAACATAATTTACTGGAGTTCTAGCATAAGTATACTGGACTTCCAGCATAATATACTAGAGTTCCAGTATAATATACCGGTCCAGCATAATATGCTGGAAGTTCATACACAGGTGCACCGATATCTAGCATATTATGTTGGAACTTTCCGTGTTGCAATAAAATAGTGGCTATTTTTCAATGACATTGCAAACGCTGGTTATTTTTGAATGACCAGTCCTAAAACTGGCTAGCCCGTACTATTTTTATAACAATTAGCGTAAAGCCTAGAAATGAAGTTTCGTTCGTCAAAAGGGGGTGGGGGTGGTTTCTGATAGCGGACCAAGGGGGAATAACATTTTATTATTTATAAAAGCTTATACCTCGTATAAAATTTATATGGTACTCTCTGCTCAATTTTTTGCCCTTTTCTTTTTCATTGTATGTTAAATTAGGCAAATGGTCAAAACATGGGAATAAATATCTGAACCATAAGGACAGATTGACCCGACCGGACTCGGAGTTGGGATTAGTGGGCTCACCTTAGTTGGACGAGTTAGGCCCAAGACTAGCCCAGTTTTCACCCATACGAGAAGGGAAATCGAAAACAAAAAAGATTGTGCACTCAATTGCTTAAACCAAAAAATTAGCCAATAATATATAATATGTGTGTGTAATAAGTGTATAATTTATATATACCATCTAGAAAAATTATACAGCGAAATGCGACCGGCTATTTGTATAAAGATCCCGACAAGAAACTGGTGATCTGGTAAATAATTAAAAATATTTACACAATTGGGTTACTTATTAGGCAATTATGTAGAAATATTTTGATAAATATGAGTAGTAATTAATAAAATCCGACCGAAAAATATAAGAACCGAGAAAAAAGATATAGTACTAAACATTTCCTTACTGATGAAACCTATTATTGCAACCGATTTATAATTTGATAAAATTAACTTGAAGTTTAAGCTTTTAATTAGATGGCACTTGGCATAGGCTATATATATATGCAAAAATCACAACAAGAGTTTCACTGCTTGTTCTGAAAAAGAAAAAAACGTAGTGCATAAAGTATTTCGATTTCACGCAGGGTTCGAGTAATGACCACACTCTAAAAATTATTATAAGAGTACTTTCATTACTCATTAAGAAAAGTTTACAGATATCATATGAAATTAATTCAACTTTATACAGTCTACTGAAAATTGTAAAATAAACTAGATGAAGAAATAAAGAAAGAAGTCTTATCACCTTCTATTAGGAGTGTACAAATAAAACCGACAAACCGCACCAACCCGATAATTCGAGTCAAACCGAGAAAAAAAAAATGACTATGGTTTGGTTTGGTTTGATTTGGTTTGGTGTTGGACAGAAAAAAGACGACCATATTTGGTTTGATTTAGTTTGGTTTTAACTAAAAAAAGTCAAACCGAAACCAAACCAACCCGACATTATATGTATAGAAGTTTTAAATATATTTAATACATACAAATAATTATGGTAGCTAGTGTAGTTTATAAATATTTCTTAAGTTTTTTCATAATTTTATCTTTTAACGTATTATTTCAAGCTTGAGCTTATAATTTTTGGATGCTCCAATAAGTTTTATAGTCCATAAATATTAGTACTCAAATAAATCCTAAACCAAAATCAAGTCAATACTAATGCTAATAAAAGACATTCAATTCAATTGTACTATGAATGAAAATAGTGTTGGATATCTATTTTTTAGTTTTTCCATGGTTTAGATAAAATGTATAACTTATTTTTATTTTAGTGGTTGGTCGTGTAAATAATAGTACTTATTAGTCATAATTTTAAATTATGTTTGTTTTCATTATGGCTTATTAATAATATTTATTTTATGAGATTTTATTATTTTTATTGTTTAATATTTTAGTACAATGTCATGACTCATCTCATCTCATATTTATGTTATTTTATTAAAAAATACTTTATATAGTTTTGTCTTACTAGGATTAAAGAAATATTTGGAGCACAAATTTTATGTTTTGTGCTATGAAGACTTTATGAAAAAGAAAACCGAAAAAACTCGAAAACCCAAAAAACTCGAGAAAAACCGAGATTAAAAAATCCGATTTTTATTGGTTTGGTTTGGTGTTTAGATTTAATAACCCGATACAATTGGTTTGGTTTGGTGTTTAGATTTAATAACCCGATACAATTGGTTTAGTTTGATAATTAGAAAATCCGACCCAACCCGACCCATATACACCCCTACCTTCTATGATGTTCCGAATTTTTTTTGTCGAATTTAAGTCTTAATATCATTGACAAGAAAATTGTAAATGATAAAAAAATGTGAAGCAAAAGTTCATCTGATCTATTGTAAAAACTTATTGTACTCGACACAGAATTTTGAAAGGAAATTAAAATGGTATAAGCTTTTTAAATTACTCCACAAACATCCGAGCAAAGGAGAAAAAAGAGGGGCAAACTATACTAATAAAAGTTGAGCAAATTACTCCACATTCAAATTGTTAATTACTTTATATATTTAAAATAATTAGCAATGAGAAATTTCCAAATATGATTAGACCTTGTAATCTGTAGAAACGACATGAAAATAGAAAATTTGCTTTACATAAAATTGACAAAGTTAAAAAATATTTACAATGTAAGAAGCAACAAATGAATCAAGAATAGTTATAATTTTAAGCTCTGCATAAGAAATCTCATGAAGCAAAATGAGCTTTTCAAAATCAAAAGAAAAACAACTAAAAGAGAAATAAGAGAAGCGTGAATTTTTTGCTAAAACAATTAAATAAAAAAGATGGAACAAATATTAAACCATGACCCTATTCTGGAATATTTCATTCTAATACTTGCAAGTTTTTTAAATTTTTATTAAGTGAATTATTGATAAATTAAAATAATGTATATAAAATGATTTTAACAATCAGCATTTTCGATTTGTACATTAATATTTTTTTTTTCCATTAGGCACTTTTAGAATTAAATTTTAATTTCTCCATCTCTAGACATACGTAATAGAAACAATATAAAAATAAAATAAGAAATGCAATTAATGCTCAATATTACTTTAAATTATCAGAAGTACATTGAGCTACAATCTTTTACCATTACAGATAGTGAAAAATATGAAACTCATAGCTTAAAAGGAAGTCCTCCCTTACATTATAAACCAAAAGAGAAACAAAGAAAGAAAATGTTTTTTTTATTTTATATATTTAGAAATAAAAAGAAACAAAAGAATATTGGAATGATCAGGTGATGCGGCGGCACAAGGTAATGCCATCACCAACGGGTAGCATGCAAATCTCAATCCTTGGATCAACGGCTAGGGCTTTGTTAAGTTCCAACACGAAGTCCCTATAATACCTTACGTATTTCCTCATTGGTGCATCAGGTGGAGCCACCACAGAACCATTCCATAGGGTGTTGTCGTACCCAATTAAACCACCAACTTTCACCAAATCTATTATCCTTTTGTGATAGTTAATGTAGTTGTCCTTATCAGCATCCACAAATATGAAATCATACGTGCCATGATTCTTTTTCTGAAACCAAAATTCAAATGAAAATTGTGTAGGAAATCCCTAAACTAAATAAGCTTCATCGGATTCTCATTATCAATAATAAAAAATAGTAATAAAGAGATAATTAAAAGCAAATGATAAGTAGATTTGGTAAGGAGTAAACTCACATCTTCAACCAGTTGATCAAGAACGGGCAAAGCAGGGCCTTCTCTAAATTCAATTTTGTGAGCCACACCGGCCTTTTCGATTATGGGCAATCCTATTTCGTAATTTTCCCTGTTAATGTCCATTGCCAATATCTGCATAAAAGAAACAAGTTAAAACAATTAAATTTTTGTCATGCTAATGGGCAAAGGGGACTTATTATTGGGTCTTGTATGTTTTAATACGATTTATTTTATGTAAATTGATAATGTAAATAAATTATACACTATAAAAGTATAAATGTATTATATCTAATTAAAGGGTATTTCTTTTATTTTTTGGAAAACCAAATTAAGCTTATTACAATATTTATAATATTTCAAATTAATCCGTGCGCACAATTTGTAAATTATATGTTCAATATTTATGGCCACCTTACTTTGTTGGAAAAAGATAAACTAAGATTGAAATATATAAAATTGAAGAGGCAAAAGGTGCATGGTTTAATCCTGTCAAAGACGCTTCACGCTTCCTTCTTTTACTTTCCTTTGCCATCATTCTAAACCCACTCTCACCTAACAAGATTTTAAAGGAAGAAAAGGAAATAATGCCAACGAAAAATTTATTTATTTATATCTCCTAGCTCTCTTGCTTTCTTTCTTTCTTTAATGCAAGTCAAATGTCCACGTTCCTTCTGATAGGAACTTTCTTTTCTCTTTTTCCTAATTCTTTCTATATTTTTTTATTCCTTTTCTCTTAGGGACAATTCTGGTGGAGCTACCAAAACAACTAGAGAAAAAAACAGATGGAGTAGTTCTTTCTCGTTAAACAAGAATGAACCTAATATTATTTGGGGAGTCAAAAAAGGTTTTAAATATTTTGAATTTATAATACTTTTTATGTAGTTTCTAAATATGTAAATTTTATTTTAAACAAAATTTAAAGAATTTGTGTCCGAATTCACATAAAAAATGAATCAATCTAACACTCCTACTCCGAAAAAATTCAAACAAATTGAAACGGAGAAAATAATATAATTCAATCGTTATCCCTATGACATAATTAATATTATACCTTTCCATCATCGGGGATAGCAAGGGCAGTAGCAAGGAGGGAGTAGCCAGTGTAAACTCCAATCTCCATTGTGTTTTTGGCATTGATCAACTTCAACAACATGTTCAAAAACTGCCCTTCATCCGCTGATGTTGTCATTAAATTCCTGTTAATTTCCACATTTACATATTTAAATTATTCATTCAGAAAAAATAAAAGGAAAAAAAAATACTCCCTCTATCCCAATTTATATGGCATGAATGAACAAAATATTGAGGAATTGTCCGTACGTAAAATCAGAATTATTGATACGGGTCTTTTCTAGAAAAGGAAAATCTTGTGTTCCAATAGAAGCAGAAGTGATGTGGATTATTCAAGAATTGAAATCGATTTGCTTTATAAAAAGAAGATATCAAAACTTCTATGAAATGGTTTTATGAGATTCAGCCAATTGTCTTGATCGTGGAATATCATTGAGAAATAGGAATCCGGGTTATCAAAGAATTTTCTGTGATTATTTCTAGTATGGAATGAGTCAATCATCCACTATTATTTGGATTTCGAGAGTTAAACAAGTTATTACAAATTTTTCATATAAATTTTAAATATTTTGAATTGTTACTTATTGCATCCTATAATATTTTTTACATAGTATTCAAAAATATAAATTTTATTTCAAAAAATTTAAAAATCATGTCCAAATTCATGGTCTTGATATTCGAATAACGACACATAAATTGAGATAGAGGGAATAGTACATATAATTGTTCTGCAAATGTAATTTACTCACCATGGATGCTTAGCAGTCACCTCCCTGAGCTCTTTCATGGATTCTGGCTCTCTTGGGTATACACTGGTTTCAAGTATGTACTGTCACAAGTAGAAAATTAAATGCCAATATAATCAGGAATATAGAAACATGTTTGTATATGTATGTAATCAATAAAGTTATTAAATCTAAATCTTTATCGTATTAACAATTGCTATTATCTAAAACACTAAAAGGAGAATACATATAGAGGGAAATTGAGGAAATAGTTATGGTATTGGTACCTGGTAAAGAGCATCACTTTGCAAAAGGCTTTTGTGGCCAACCTCTTGGTGTTTAATTCCGTTCTCTGCCATTTCTTTGATGTTTTTTTGCTACTTTTCTCTCCTTTATTTATGCCAAAAAAAATTTCTGTTTGATCGTTGATTTCTATGTATTCTGGGGGTAGGAACCTACGTATATATGGACACAAATGAGTCCGGTTTGGACCGGTTTATTAGTTATCTTCAGCTTACTGACTCTTGAGTCTTGACCTTTTTGTGCATGGACCGGCCGCCAACCGGGTCCGTGGTTGGAGAGTTTAGTCAACAGTGTGAGGCTATGTGTGGACCCCACTATTGTGGGACCAAAGGAAGTAGTTAAGGATCACTCTCAATCGTTAGATGATACCACGACAAACCACATTCAACGGCTGGATTAATTTATTTCAAAGACAGAGAGTAATAGATAATGGAAATATAATTAAGACAAGTAGTCTATTTGTTTTTATTTGGCCTTGATTAGGAAAAGAGAACTTTTATTAAAGTCATGCAGAAGTTGTTTTACTTTGTGAAATGTTTAAGAAAAATATAATCAGGCTTATTGTAGTGTTGTGGATATGTCAATTTAATTAATAGATGAAAAATTAAAAAGAAAAGTTGCACAGTTAGAATTAGAATTAAAAATCAGGTGCATGTAATTCCTAAAAGATTGCACGTAATCTAACTATATCCTTTTTAGGTTGTCAATTCATGTTTGGTGTATAACTTACTTAATTAACCTTTAAGAGACTTAAACTCTAAGTTTATAAAGACACCCTAATTGAGAAAAGATCAAACATAGAGTGAAAGTAAATGGTAAGCTTATAACCTCCAATAATAAATAAAAAAATAGACTTAAGAAGTTCGGGAGAATTATGACAATATATTGAAATTACCATTTAATAGTTGCAACTCTCACTCTTTAATCCCTACCCCAACCAAAAAATATATGAGTTTTTGGTTAAATATCATCATAGTTTATTTCTTCTTTTTCATTCATTGGTCCACCCTACCCCAACCAAAAAATATAAATATTAGAAGTATATCTAAAAAGATTGTATCCCAAGAAGTTTGGTGGGTGGGTGAGGAAAGCAATAGGGAACATTGGCATGTCTTTTAAGTAGGACGTGCACGCAAAAGGAAGTTAATTAAGTAGGGATGGTTCTTCATTTTCAAAGTTGGTGAGAGGTTGGTGCAAAGAATTTGGATCCACAAACATGTGTTGATAAGAATAAATACATAAACTAATATAACATGCATAGATACGAGGTTTTAGGCCTACATGTCCTTTTATAATGTTGAATTTAAGAAAATATTTTTTTTAGATCTTTTACGTGGAAAAGAAAGATCTCGTACATATAAAAGTAAATCTCTCATGTATAAAAAAAGATAAGGTAATAAAACTAAAAACAAGTTTGTAAAAGTCCAAAAAACCAATTGAACCCATAGATAGTAGGTAAAATGGTGACCCATGACCACCATATATATACTCTTCTACTTTTTTTTTTCTTTGTTTTGTTACTTTGTTCTCTTTGTTGTCAGTTTTGATATTCTATGTTTCATCCCCGAATAATGAATAAGTAGTTTGATCATTTTTATTTTTATTTTTTTAGTAAATGAATGGGAAATGCGGAGCAATATGTTGAATTATTATATTAAAAAAAATTGTAAATTATAGAACTTCTTATTCAAGTAGGAATATTTTAGTTTTTATAACTCCTTCTCTTAAATAAAAATAAAAATAGGGATTTGAAATGATACGAATTCCTCTCGTCTTGTTGTAGTCAACGGTCCAGGGGGCAAGGATAATGCTATGAAATCTTAGGGATCACGGACTCTAGCTACTTCTTTTTTGTTTTTGTGGTCAATGTGCATTAACATTGTAAAAATTTGACAGATCATCAATTAAAGTAATCAGTGGCGTACGGTAACATTTTAAGAAGTGAATAAATAAGCAAATTAATGTAACAACAACAATAACAACAAACTCAGATTGATCCCAACAGGTGAAGTCTGGGGAGGGTAATTTGTACGCAGACCTTACCCCTACCTAATGTAGGTAGAGATGTTGTTTTCAATACACCCTCGGCTCAGGAAGGGCAAGAAGAAGAAGAAGGGGAAAGCAAGGAAGGAAGAAAGATGGAAGAAAAAAGAAAAAGGGAGAGATAAAGGATAAGTAGTACCAAATAATAGCAACAGGGAATACAATACCTGAGGCGAACAAAACTACATAACGTAATAAAAATCTAAGAATATGAAGGGACATGCATGCTACTAAGACTATCGGTGAACAACTATAAACCACTTACTAACCTTCTACCTTAATCCTCGACCTCCACACCCTCCTATCAAGGGTCATGTCCTCAGTGAGCTGAAGCAGCGACATGTCCTGCCTAATCACCTCTCCCCAGTACTTCTTAGGCCTACCTCGACCTCTTCTCAAACTTTCCAAAGCCAACCTCTCACACCTCCTAACATGAGTATCAATGCTTCTTCTCTTAACATGTCCGAACCATCTCAGCCTCGACTCCTGCATCTTGTTCTCTACGGAGGCTACTCCCACTCTATCTCGGATAGCTTCATTCTTAATCCTATCTCTCCTGGTACACCCACACATCCATCTCAGCATCCTCATCTCTGCTACTTTCATCTTCTGCGCGTGGGAGTTCTTGACTGGCCAATACTCAGCCCCATACAGCATAGCCGGTCGAACCATCACTCGATAAAACTTACCCTTAAGTCTTAGCGGCACATTCCTATCACACAAAACACCGGAAGCGAGCCTCCACTTCATCCATCCCGCTCCGATGCGATGCGCAACATCTTCGTCAATCTCCCCGTTACTCTGGATAATAAACCCGAGATACTTAAAACTCGCTCTCTTGGGGATAACTTGAGCATCAAGCTTAACCTCTACGTTTGCATCATGGGTCCCGTCACTGAACTTGCACTCTAAGTATACTCTAACAACTTCATACTTGTAATTAAATTTTACTCCCTCCATTCCAATTTATGTGAACCTGTTTGATTGGGCACGGAGTTTAAGAAAAAATGAATACTTTTGGAATTAGTGGTCCTAAACAATTCAAAAAGGGTTCGAGAGTATTTGTGTGGTTATAAAAGCTTCTCATTAAGGGTATAATTGTAAGTTTAAGCAAAAATATTTCCAAATTCAGAAAGGGATCATTCTTTTTGGAACGCACCAAAAAGGAAATAGATTCACATAAACCGGAACGAAGATAGTAGATTTTAAGGCGTTTTGACCCATTAGTTTAGTTGGAGTATATTATATTATCTTAGAAGAGGTCAGAGGTTTGACCATGTACAACCTCCATTATTTTTTACAAAGAGGCTCAAAATTAACCTAGCTATAACATTATGTAACCTAGCCATAACAATATATATGTAACTATTTACAATAAGTCTTACTTTATCGAGAAAGTAAAGTAAATAGTAAAAAGGAACAGATAAAAAACGCACTATTAGTGTAGCGATTATTTACAGCCTAGAGCTAAATGCGTTAATTTAATTTATCTAAGTCACTCAATATCTTAGCAGTTCTAATTTTGTTGCTGCTCATGATCCAATGGAAATTTATGAGCAAAGTTTGGCTCCTGTCTTATCAAATGTCTCCAAATATACGAAGTCTACAAAGTTAAATATTAGGTTTAATTTGCAGAGTAGTTTTAGGAGTGTTTGTCTTTTTTGATAGCATATTTGCGCTCTTTATATCTCAACCGAAAGCGCTTGGCTATAACTTTTGACCATACGTAATTATTATACCTATACCTACTAAGAGATACTTGAGCAAAATTTTGGGTGCGTTTGGTATGGAGGAAAATTTTCTGAAAAATATTTTCAATTTTGTCTTTGTTGGTTGGTTAATTAAATGTTGAGGAAAGCATTTTTTTCTTGAGAAAACAAGTTTCGAACAAATCAGAAAATGGTTTTCCTCGTGGGAATAGGGAAAATAAATTTCATAATGTCGATTATCACCAACACGTACCCCAACCGCCTTCACCCCAGCCCACCCTCGAACACCCAACCCACCTCTTGCCTCTCCCTCCTCGGTCCTCGCTCTTAGGGATGGGCGTTCGGGCAATTTGGATTGGATATAAAAATTTCGATTTGAATTTTCAGTTTTTTGATTGAAGATATGAAAATTCCAATCTAAATAAGCTCGGGTTGGATCGATTTTTTAAGTTTGGTTTTGGATTAATCGATTTGAATATTTCGAATTTTCGGTTTTGATCCTATAAGTTGAGATGTTTCTTCTTCTTACAAAAATGAACATACAAATGAAGTATTCATACTAAATTGCCTAAAAAGTCCCTCATTCTCACCGCAATCAACCAAATAAAGTATTCAAGTAATGAAATTCATCATCAAAAAAATTCAACAGAAACATTAATAAGGCTGATAAGAATTAACGATAGTAAACCCATGTCCATATATAAAATATTTTGACAGTAAATTAATATTAAACATATGAGATAATGTCCAATAGGTAGAGTATTAGACTTATTACTATTTGTATATGGATAATAGACTAAATACTTAGTATACATTTTTTGAATTTTCGGATATCCAAACATCTAAAGTACCAAATTCAACATCCAATTCGAAATTCAAAAAATTTAAAATTAAATCTGAAATTCAATCCGACGTATCCAAATCAAAAATTCAAAAAATTCAAATTTCGATTTGAGTTTTGAGTTTGCCCATCACTACTCGCTCCTCAACCCCCGTCCTCACACCCTAACCCCATATCCTTCCACCCTCACCCCAAACCTCAATCCACTCCCTTAATGTTCCCATATAATATATAAATGCTCTTGAGATAATATTTTTTGCATACTTATCAAATAAACATTAAAAAATGAGTAAGAAAATTAGTACTTATTTTAGGTGTGTTTGATATAACGAAAAATATTTTTCGTGAAAATATTTTCTTGACAAAGAAGTAGTAATCTTACTCATTTTTTTATGTTTGGTACACAAATTAAGGAAAATAACTTCTCAAGAGTATTCATAAATAATTTAGATACAATAAACATGAAGCCATAAATTTTCGAACCAACAACCTTCCGAACCCATAAATTCCATAAACTTCCGAACCGCTAAACTTTCGAACTCGTAAACTCTATAATTTTTAAACCCGCAAACTTCGAAACACATAAACCTCTGAACTATAACTTTGGAACTCATAAAATTTCGAACATGTAAACTGAAAAATGAAAAAACGACAACTGAAAATATATAAAAAAATATTTTTTAAAAAAAAGAATTTCGGGGGAGGGGAGAGTTAGCAAGGTGGGTGGTGACGGAAAAGAAAAAAAAGTCTTTTTTGGAGAGAGGGGGTGAGAGAGGTGGGGCAGGGGAGAGAAAGGGGAGGGGTTTGCGATTAGATGTGATGGTAGATGGAGTTTTTAGAAAATAATTTCCTAATTTTTTCTAGGGAAGTCATTTTTCTCCCATTTTAGAAAAATGTGATATCTAGAAAAATATTTTTCATACTATTTTATGCAACCAAACAGTAAAAAATGGAAAAATATTTTCAGAATTTTTTTTTTCCATCATACCAAACACACCCTTTATATAAAAATATTTTTTGTGAACTTATTTTGAATTTCTGTACTTCTTATCACATGAAGATATTTCGATTAGCGAAGTGTCATTTTCTTTAGCCGGCGAACGTAAGCATATGAATGTTGAAATATAAGACGAGACCTGGTATCTTTTTCTTTTTCTTTTCCTTATCTTAAGACTTGGGATCTTGCATTCTTAGAAAGAGGTTCATATATACGTTGTCGATTATGTTTATCAAGCACGATAATTTAGATCCTCTTTGTTTAGCTTTACCTATATTAAGTTCTCTTTATACTTAAATAAATTTTATTTATGTTTACCTGTAAAACGGTACAGTTGAATTTATACGCGGTTTCTAGATGAGTGAACTAATTTGATCCTGAAATAATATAATAATCGAAGAAATACACAATACTTAGCCTTAAAATGTAGATGAAATAGTAAAGACGGTGACTAGGTGAACACGGTTTCCGAACACAGCAATGATGAGATCAAAAAGCAAGAAAATGAAATTGTATAAAGTTATGTATAGAATACTATATATGTTTTTGCCCGAAAATTCATGTCCTTTACAATGATAACTGAGCTCACTATTTATAGGAAAGAAGTCCTAGGATCGTGCCCTCCTTTAATGCGAATTATGAGGGTCATTGATGAAGATATAACGGTGAATATAAATGCCAAATTCTCTGTAACGGACCGTCGCTCTTAATGCTGCAGAATATCCCTTAGTAAATGCCACCGGGCGCAGAGCATTCAATACACCTTCATGAACCTTATCCTTTCCAGTGACAAGCAGAGTGATTGCGCTCGGTCCTCAACCATCCTATCTCGGATTCCACGTGTCCTCCTTTTAGTCAGTCACGTGTCATATCATATTTTACCCTATACAAATAGTCTCTCTGCTTTTCGGTGACATAACTTTGTGTTACCGAAAAGTTGGTAGAAACACCTTTTTTGGCGGGAATTACTATAATTCCCTCTGAAGGTCTCTGACAGTTGATTAGACACACGTCTCTCCGCATTTAATCCCCCGAACACGCGTCATCCCACGATTCAGCACAACTTTTGCCGATTATCGAGGTAATCATTGACATGAAATTAGCCGCCAAAATTTTACTTATACGCAACTTCTTTTTCCTTTGCGTTTCACAATTACTTGAGCTTCTCACTTGCATCTTTGTTTTCAATCCCTTTTCTAATTTTCTTCAAACACAAAACCTTTTCCATCTCCTTTTTTAATGGCTTCTTCCTCTAAACGTGTTGGTTCTTCAAAGAATAAGAATAAAATCGAGGATTTCGTTCCTCCAACAATGGGTTCTGTTGACCCAAGTGAAGTTTGTTTTGAAGATTGACAAAGGAACTCATGCATGAACCATGTCCATCCCATGTGTACACAGACACAGGCAGATTCAAGCATGAGGGATGCACGTGAAGGCGATAAGCTTAACTTGGTATATCTGATATCTCCTGATCGAAAAGGTTGCATAACTGATAGGGAGAAGGACTCCTTACTCAAAGAGAACACTATCCAAGATAAGGGGGGAGCTAGAAGTTGAAGTTAACTAGAACTCTTCCACCAAGGAAGAGTAGTATTAGAACTCTAGTTATTTCTTATTCTACTAACTCTATATATTGCAGGATGTTCTCATTCTACAGGTACGCACAAACGCTGAAGTTAAATGTGAATTGAGAGCAAAATAGCAAGGCATTTTGCAAGCAATTCTTGTGTGATTCAAGTGTGCGGACCTGAAGCTACATGAACCGGATAGAAGAACTAGTTCCAAGTGTCTTTTTTTTATTCTAGTTTCATTGTAGTAGATGGATTTCGAATTGTAACTTTCAGCTTTATCTAGAAGCAATTGTATTAGGTACTCTGAGTATTCAAGTTAGAGTTAACTTGAAGTTGTCGCAACAGTTAGAGGTTGGCTGCCACAACGGGATTAGAGTTAATCCTTAGGCTTACAAAGAGTTTTGTAAATGCTGTTTTGGCTCATTGATTTAGTGAAGTGTGGGGAAAAATCCTACTGAGTAGTAGGTCGTGTATTTTTTACATTTTGATCCGGGTGTTTTCCACGTAAAAATACTTGTGTTCTTTATTTTTCGCATTTTCTATTTCAGCAACAGTAGGTTAAAGAACACTTAGAAGAACCGGGTCTTTCTATAATTAGTGCACGCGAAAATTGAACACCACACAAATCACCCCCTCTTGTGTGGTATTGACATATAAAATATCAATTGGTATCAAAGCGGGTTATCCTTGAAGAGGCTAACACCTTAGGAGAAGATCAAGATGAGTGCACCACCTGGAAACTGGGAAGGGCTATCCATTGCTAGGCTACCACTTTTCAACGACCAATATTACTCTTGGTGGAAAAACAGGATGGGAGATCACATCATAGGAGAGGACTATGAGCTATGGGATATTGTCACCGATGGTCCACTGGCTACTCTGAACAAAAATGCTGAAGGATAAGATGTGCCAAAGACAAGAGCTGATTGCACTGCTGAGGACTTGAAGAAATGGGAGAAGAACGCTAAAGCCAAGAAATGGCTTGTTTGTAGACTTGGTCCAGATGAGTATAGCAGAATCTAAAGCTGTACCACTTCCAAGGAAATTTGGGATACTCTGCAAGTGGCTCACAAAGGAACACCTCAGGTGAAAAGGTCCAGAGGAACTCTATTGCATTTTCAATATGAGAATTTTACTATGAAGGAAGGAGAAACCATTCAAGAGATGTACACAAGGTTCACTTCATTGATAAATGAACTAAAGTCTCTTGGAAGGATTATTTCTGAAGAAGATAGAGTCGAGAAAATATTGACAAGGGTTCTGCATGTTACTTGGGAGAGCGAAATCACTGCCATTCAGGAATCAAAGAGCATTGCCACCCTCCCACTGGATGAATTAATTGGAAATCTCACTGGTTATGAACATACGAGACAAATAATGAAAATGGATGAACCTAAGAAGGAAAGAAGCCTGACACTCAGAATCACTGAAGGTTCTGATCTAGAAGATGATGAAATGGCTATGATCACCAAGGATTTCAAGAAGTACTTGAGGAGAGGAAAAGGTCCTTCAAGAAGTAAAAGCTATAGTAAATCAAAAGTTCATGAGAAGCAAACCAATGATGGATGCTACAAGTGTGGAAAGATTGATCACCATATCAAAAACTGTCCCCAATGGGAAATTGAATGGAAAAAGGAAAGAGCTGAACGAAGGAACAGGAAGAAGGACAGGTTCAACCCAAGAAAAGCAAAGGATCAACCAAGGCTATGGTCGCTGCTTGGGGAGAAAGCTCAGATGATGATGATGGAGATGAACAAGCACTTATGGCCATTGAAGAATTTGATGAGGAAACTGAGGTAAGTGTAATTCATCTCAAAGACAAGATTAAATTGATGTCTAAAGAAAGGTTATCTGAGTTACTTCTAGAACTAATTGATGAATCTAAGGATGTAAACATTGAAAAGGAACAGTTGTCTAAAGAATGTGTGATTTTGAAGGCTAAGTGCAACAACCTGCAACTTAGAGTTAGTGAAACTGTAAGTGAAAATACTGTTTTGAAGAACAAGGTTCATGCACTTGACTCAACTGTCCTAGAGCTTAGATCTGAAAATCTAAAACTAAAATTAGGAACAGGTAAAAAGACAGCTGATCACACACAACTCACTTTAGAAGAAAATATAGGAAAAATGAAAGATAAGTTGTATGATGAGCAAGTAAGAATCCTAAATGAGTATTTAAGCAAGGTCAAGAATGAGCTAGACAGAACTTGTAAATGGAAGAGGTCCTCCGATGCACTTTCATGGCTACAGGAACATCATAGTAGCAACAGAAGAGGACTTGGCTTTGGGAACCTGTCACCTAAATGGGATCCCAAAAGCAAGTACCTCACACTTCCTGAGAACAAGATTTGCACACTGTGGTAAAACAGATCACTATAAAAGTAAATGCACTGCAAAAGAAAAGGCAAGTCAGAAGAACAAAAAATTTGTTCAAGGAAAAAATAGGCTACCAAGTTGGGCTAAAAAGAATTTAATTCATCCTTTTGCCTATAGAAAGGGACCCAAACTAGTTTGGGTTCCTAAGACTAACCTATGATTTCTTTTTGCAGGTCCAAGTGAAGGAGAGCAGTCAAATATGGTACATAGATAGTGGCTGCTCAAAGCACATGACAGGAAACAAGAACGCGTTTGTAACGACCCGACTTGTCATTTTAAGAATTAACGCCTCGTTCAACGACTTAAGGTCCCGGAAAACTTCATAATATATATTATTACCCGCGAGTATGGTCGAGTTTGATTTTTGGAAGATTTAAAATTTAATTGAAAGAGAAATTCTCATTTTGAAGCTTAAATGGAAAGAGTTGACTTTTGAGAAAACGACCTCCAAATAGAATTTTGATGATGTCAATAGCTTCGTATGGTGATCTTGGACTTAGGCGCGTATTCGTATTTAGATTTGGAAGTCTGTAGGACAATTCGACACATTTTGGCGAAAGTTGGAAAATAGACGATTTTCGGAAATTTCGATTGAAGGTTGAATTTTTGATAATGAGGTAGGAATCTGATTCTGGAAATTTAAATAGGTCCTTTATGTCATTTATGACTTGTGTGCAAAATTTGAGGTCAATCGGACTTGATTCGATAGGTTTCGGCATCGAATGTTGAGGTTGGAAATTTCATAATAGACTAAAGTTTCGAGTGAGTTCGCGTAAGATCTAACTTCAAATGAGCATACCTCTCTTGATATAAAGATTTATATGGTGTGTTCCCTATCAAAAGAAAGGTTTATGTGTTTAGTTTCCAACTCTTCAAACCGTTCGTCATTTGGACACTCATACAAGAAGTTATGACCAAATTACCAAAGGCTAGAAAAATGCGATTCTGCGATCGCAAAATCGTTATGCGATCGCGAAACTGCTTCTGCGACCGCAAAATTGGTCGCAGAATGGACCATAACAGCCTAGTTCTCGCCATCGATTTTGCGAAGATTGTGCGGCCCGCATACCCTTTCTGCGGTTTATTATGCGACCGCAGACCTGCTTTCGGAGGGTTAATTTTTCTATTTTCATAACCCGACCCCATTTTTGATAAATAGGCTTTGGGGCTTATTTTGGGGTATTTTTATGAGGGTTTTAGAGAGAGGTAAGAGCATTTTAGAGAGAGAAAGAGGGG
Organism: Nicotiana tabacum; assembly: GCF_000715075.1. Lineage (NCBI taxonomy): Eukaryota > Viridiplantae > Streptophyta > Magnoliopsida > Solanales > Solanaceae > Nicotiana > Nicotiana tabacum. Next base: position 72,684,401 of record NC_134103.1, read on the forward strand.
ACCTAACATTCTAATCATCCAATCTTTAAGAATCAAGGAAAGCTAACCACAAGATCTTCATCTAAGAGGTAAGATTCAACCCCTAGTCTTCAATTTCGAGTTTGGGGTAAAAGATTGGTGATTGGGAGTATGATTATTGGGTGTAAGAGTATTATGTATATATGCTTGTACTAATAAGGTTTGTAGGAAGATTGTTAAGATCAAATAAGTAAAGATTGGGTTGTGGAATGAAGGAAATCTTGTAGAAGAACCTTGTAACCAAATTTGCACACCTAGTGTTTGATAAAATGCTCAAATGAGCTGAAACCATGAAATATCTTCCTAATTATGGTTCAATTTTGTTATGCTTCTAAATAGATTGAAGTTGCTAGAATTTTCGGAACCTCGTAGTAATGTAAGGAAGGCTCAAGAAAGATTGGAGCCGTCCGAAGATCAATTCAAGCAAGAAGGCGATTTTGGAATATCGGCCTAACTTCAAAAAGGTAAGTGTCTTGCTTAACCTCGAGTGGTGAAATTTTCCCTTAGGCATTGAGTCTTATGTGCAAATTATATAATTGAAAACCATGTACGCGAGGTGACGAGTACGTACTTGGTTTATATGTGCGAATTTCATTGATGAAAAATCCTTAGATGCCCTTATGTATTAAATTGGAAATTATTGGCACTTATAAAATCCTCTATTTGTTATGCCTAGATTCTTGTTTGTTGAAATTGTTTTTATATGATGATTTGGTGTGATTGCCACCTTGAATTTATGTGAAATATATTTTATTAAGATTTTGTGCACATTATGGTCGAGCCATGGGCTCCTTATTGTGGAAAATGATGTATTGTTGATTTCTGTGGCAAGTTGAAATATTTAAGCACTCGATGTGCAATTTGTGATATGTTGTAATATTTGAGCACTTGATGAGCCATTTGTGATATGTGAGCACTTGATGTGCAGTTGTTGAAATCATATTTACTTTGGGACTACGGAACAGTATTCCGGGAGATCCCCCTGCCCTGCATATTTACTTTGGAACTACGGAACGGTATTCCGGGAGATCCCCCAGCCTTGCATATTTACTTTGGGACTACAGAACGGTATTCCGGGAGATCCCCCTACCCTGCATATTTACTTTGGGACTATGGAACGGTATTCCGGAAGATCCCCCTGTCTTGTATATTTACTTTTGGGACTACGAGGCAGTACCTCAGAAGATTTCCCATATCTTGCATATTTACTTTTGGGACTACGAGGTGGTACTTCGAGAGTGCCCTTTTGTTGATATTTTTCTATAGATGCACTTGCCTTTGGTTATTTTATTTTTCCGTAATTTATAAATTCTTGTGTTTTCCGTGATGTATTATTTGACTTAATATTAAGTGTTTTGTATTTCTTGAAGTATTGTGTTGACCTTGACTTTTTCGTACTAAACTTTGAGGATTTATATTTTTGGGTTGTACTTATTTCTGATGATTGAGTTGTTTTAAATAAAAAAAAATTTTCTAGTATGTTTAATTTAATAAATTCTATATCCAAATCAGTAGTTTAGCTGATGCTTTATTTTAATGAAAATGTCATTTTTCCTCACTCAAACGATTTCTAAAATAAACTTATCTTTTTGTTGATTTATTACTTGATTTAAAGATTTTTAACCTTACTTTATTGAAAATAAATTGATCATGCAGATCTTCTATACATTGATATTTTGGTACGTGAGTTGTCCCTGCAGTTATGAAAATAATATGGGCATGAGATGCCGGGGAAAAATATAATAATTTTATTATTGACACGTGAGTTGTCGGTGTAATGGTGATAGAAATATGGGCACAAGGTGCCGTAGAAAATATGAAAGTGAGCTGAGACCCGTAATTTTTATGATTGTGAAATGAGGTGTCACATTGTGAATTTTACTTGAAAATATATTTATTGGAAAGAATTATATTTGAAAGATAATTATTCAAAAGAAGTATATTCGAAAGATATTTATCTTAAAGAATAATATGTGAAGGATTTATATTTGTTGATTGTACTTGTGTTCCTTATTCGCCTGAGTAATAATTATGATGCTCTTATTGCTAGTTATTTTCCAGTACTATTGTATACTGCTATATTGCACAGGTTCATTGAGTAGTGAGTGTCTTGACTGTACCTCGTCTCTACTCCACTGAGGTTAGTCTTGATACTTACTGGGTACCGACCGTGGTGTACTCATACTACACTTCTGCACATTTTTGTGCAGAGCCAGGTATTGGAGGTATCGGACCTGGACAGAGTTAGAGTGTGATCGCAAGGATTCAAGGTAGAGTTGCTTGGTCGTCGCAGTCCCTTGGAGTCTGTTCATTTCATTGTACTGTTAATGTTTAATCAAACCGTATTGAGTATTCAATCATTGAGATCATTTCATGTATTATGTTAGAGTTCGTGATTCAGTACTACCAGTCTTGGGAGATTGTTATAATTATTTTCGTTGTTGGTTTCGTTTATAAAAAAATAGCTTCGAAATGTAATGAAAATCGGCTTACCTAGTCTTATAGACTAGGTGCCATCACGACTCTTGTGGTAGGATTTTGGGTCGTGACACAGTTCCTTTCACTTGAGGACTTCTAAAGGAGGTAATGTCTCCTTTGGAAATGGGAAGAAAGGTGGGATCATTGGGGTTGGAAAGGTAGGTAAGAATGATTCTCATTCTATTGAGAACGTCTACTTGATAGATGGACTAAAGTACAGTCTAATAAGTGTATCACAATTGTGTGATAGAGGTAACATGGTAGCATTCACATCTACCAAATGCTTTGTGATTAATCTTACCACTGACAAGATAGTTTTGCAGGGAAAAAGAGTGAACAACATATATGTTATAGATCTGTCCACACTTTCAGAAAATGAACTCACTTGCTTAAGTGTGTTGGATAATGATCCCCTCCTTTGGCACAAGAGACTTGGACATGCCAGTCTAAGTCAAGTCAACAAACTTGTCTCCAAGGACTTGGTGATAGGACTGCCTAACATTAAGTTCAAGGAAGATAATGTGAGGCTTGTGCAAGGGGGAAGCAGATAAGATCCTCTTTTAAAAGAAAGAAAGTGGTTAGCACCACCAGGACGATGGAACTGGTCCATATGGATCTTTGTGGACCAATGAGAACATTAAGCAGAGGTGGTAAGAGATATGTGATGGTGCTTGTTGATGATTACTCCAGGTTTACTTGGACATTATTTTTAACATCTAAAGATGAAGCATTTGACATGTTCACTTCATTTGTTAGAAAAACTCAGAAACAACTAGGTAATCAACTTGCATCAATTAGGTCTGATCATGGTACTGAATTTGAGAATACTAAATTTGCTGAATTTTGTGATGAACGTGGCATAGATCATAACTTTTCTGCTCCTAGGACTCTACAACAAAATGGAGTAGTTGAAAGAAAGAATAGGACACTTGAAGATATGGCTAGGACTATGCTTCTTTCTAGTAAACTGCCTCATAGTTTCTGGGCAGAAGCTATGAACACTGCATGTTACATCATAAATAGGTGCATGACTAGACCTCTTGTAGAGAAGACTCCATATGAGTTGCTTAAAGGGAGAAAGCCAAACATATCCCATCTTAGGGTATTTGGATGCAAGTGCTTTGTGCACAATAATGGTAAAGACTCTCTAGGTAAGTTTGATCCCAGAAGTGATGAGGGAGTATTCTTGAAATATTCTTCACATAGTAAAGCTTACAAGATTTATAATAAAAGAACTATGTGTGTAGAAGAAAGTGTACATGTAGTTTTTGATGAAACTAACATTCTTTCTGAGAGACAGGAACATGAAGATGAAGCAATTGGGCTGGTTAGAAACTCAAATAAAATCACAGCCCAGACTGAAGTTGCACCAAAGGAAGGAACATGTGATGGAACAGGTCCTTCTACCTAGGGCAACCTGATAGGGGGAACTTGAACAAAGAAGAACTGATCCTCAAACCCTGAGGGAACCTGTCCATGAACCTGTTCCTCAGCAACAAAACACTGAAGGAACATCTAAGGGAAACCAGCTGGTTGTGAAACCTTATAAGTACAAAATTCTCATCACATTGAGAACATAATTACTGATCCAACCTCTGGAATCAAAACCAGATTTTCTTTGAACAATATTTGTGCTTTTGATGCTTTTCTATCTCTTATTGAACCTAAAAATATTGTTGGGGCTTTGCAAGATGCATACCAGGTGAATGCAATGCAAGATAAACTCAACCAATTTGAGAGAAGTCAAGTTTGGCATATGGTACCAAGACCCAAGGACAGATCATTAATTGGTACTAAATGGATCTTCATAAACAAACTTGATGAAGATGGAATAGTTACAAGGAACAAGGCAAGATTGGTGGTTCAAGGATATAGTCAAGAGAAGGGCATAGATTATGATGAGACTTTTGCTCCAGTTGCAAGATTGGAAGCAATTAGACTCCTTATAGCCTTTGTTGCTTACACGGAATTCACTCTCCATCAGATGGATGTCAAGAGTGCCTTCCTCAATGGCTATCTAAAGGAAGAAGTGTTTGTCAAACAACCTCCGGGCTTTGAAAGCAAGGAATGTCCTGATAATGTGTACAAGCTTGACAAGGCAAGCAGGCTCCAAGAGCATGGTATGAAAGATTATCAAAATTGCTTGAGAATGGATACAAGAGAGGTAAAATTGACAATACTTTATTCCTGAAAGAAAAAGGTAAAGATCTCTTGGTAGTTCAGATATACGTTGATGATATAATCTTTGGAGCATCTACTGATAAGTTAAGTAAAGAATTTGCTAAACTAATGAGATTGAATTTTAAATGAGTATGATGGGTGAGCTTAATTTTTTTTAGGCTTACAAATTAAATAAAACTCAAATAGAACTATGATACATCAACAGAAGTATGTGAAAGAGTTGCTTAAAATGTTTTAAATAGAAGATTCCAAAGAAATTGACACTCCGATAGCAACAATCACAAAATTGGATATAGATGAACCCGGTTCATCTGTTGATCAGAAGTTGTATAGGGGAATGATTGGCTCTTTATTGTATCTCATTGCTAGCAGACCTGACATTATTTTCAGTGTAGGCCTTTGTGCTAAATTTTAGGCAAATCCAAAGGAGTCTCACTTGACTGCTGTCAAGAGGATCTTGAGATGCCTAAAAGGCACCACTGACCCGTGTTTATGGTATCTGAAAGGTAGTAATTTCAATCTAGTGGGATATGTTGATGCTGATTATGCAGGTTTTCTTGTGGATAGAAAGAGCACCTCAGGTATGGCACACTTTCTTGGCTCATGTCTTGTGTCTTGGGCCACCAAAAAGCAAAATTCTGTGGCCTTATCTACTGCTGAAGCTGAGTATGTTGTTGCTGCTTCATGTTGTGCTTAATTGTTATGGATCAAATAGCAATTAATGGACTTTGGCATTGATGTAAGTTGTATCCCCATATTTTGTGATAACACTAGTGCAATTAGTATGACCAAGAACCCGGTTCATCACAAAAGGACTAAGCACATAGATGAGAGGCATCACTTTTTGAGGGATAACTATGAAAAGGGTTTAATTTCTGTGGAGTTTTGTGCTACTGACAAGCAAATAGCCAACATCTTCACAAAAGCTCTAAGTAGAGATCACTTTGAAAGGAACATGTTAGAATTAGGGATGATTAAGATCATCTAAAAGGACCAGTTCAAATTCATTATCGAAAAAACAATTGGTCCGAAAATCTATAAATTTTGTACATAATTAGATTAGATTTTGCTCAATCTCATACTTTCATCAGTATACTCTTGTGCCATGTGCTAAAATGACTCATTAATCTCTAATGATATTATCTCTATTTTCTTGGAAAATTCAGACTTACACTAGAGATTTCTGAGAGAAGAACCTGGTTTATCAAGATTACTTGGTACGTATTCTCCACTCTGCATAATTTGGAATAATTATATTTGGATTTTGATCAAAAGGAGAGTTCCATTCAATCCTAAACCCCTCAATCTTATCAGTTACGAAATGGACCGATTTCATTCAACAGAGTCCAAACCACATTAAGTGCCTAGATACTAGGGACACTCTTCAACGCCTTTTCAAACTGAATTTCAGTTTGATTAGACTTCTGTAAAGGATGTCGTTACCCAATCAAAGACCTCCACTTTAAATTGATTAGGCCTCAACTGCTTCCTTACTTCTCAATTCTCAAGCCGTCAAGAATTTCTCTCTTATCTCATCTTCCAAAACACACACAAACCCATTTTCCCAAAATTCCCAAGCACAGAAATGGCTAACACCTATGAGAATCCTTCATCACCATCCAAGAAAATCATATCCACAGCATCTATCAACCCTTCAACCACGCCAACCTCTAAGAAAAGTAGGGTAAAAATGATAGCTCGCAAGGTTATCGCTGGTAGAGAGCAGATCAAGAAAATAAATAAAAGATTGAAAGCGGGTAGGGAAGAAGAACCCCAAAAATCTAATGAATCATTCAAGTCTGCTACTGAGGGGGAAGAAATGGTTTCTTCTGAAACAGAGCAGGTAACTTATAGCCTTAAAGTTACTACTCAAATTATTTTTGAGATTGCTACAAATCTGGAGACTAGGTTTGTTCTGGTAGGAACTGTGGCAGGTGTTGAAACTACTGAGTTTGGAAAGGTTGGTAGTAAAAATGAAAAGAGAAAAGTAAAAAAGAGTGAGGGTGCTCGAAGTGTTGTGAGGGGTACGGGAAAAGGAGTGGTTGATTCTTGACCCACTCATGTTGGTTTAACTAATGAATCAGGTGCTATGGTAGTTTGGAGTGAGGAATCTTTTGGAGAAGAAGAGAGTGTGAGAGAAACAGGGGAAGTAGGTCTGGAGAAGCTGATGAAGAGTTGGTTCGATTAAGGAAAGATGCTCAAGAACCTGTTCCATCTGACCAGGAAACCCTCGCAGACCTACTGAAAAGGGTGACTGACAGTTACAATCCTAAAAAGAAAAGGAGTTCAGGAGTCAAAGTTCCTGGCACTGCTAGGGCAAACAAAAAGAGAAAGGCTGCCTCTTCTATCCCTGTAGAGATTCCTCCTACAAGAGGAAGGGCTACAAGGAGTCAGAAGAAGCAGAGTGAGGCTGAACTAGAAAAGACCTTAGCAAAAAGTAAGAGAAATATTGTTGTTAAAGGAAAAAAGAAGGTGGTTGAGCCTGTTGAGGCTGTTGAAATTGATGAGATAGACCTGGTCCTTCGGGATGAAGATGAGACAGAAGAAATGGAGGTTGTGACTCCTAAAACTAAGAAAGCCAAGACTTCCACAAAGAAGTCTGTTTCAAAGTCAAAGTCTGCTGAACCATCCAGTTTGGCTAAAAGAAGTAGGTCTGCTGTGAAATCAAGAAAATTGAAAATTGTGGAGGAAGAAGAATGGAGTGGAGAGGAAGAAGAAGAAGATTATGATGCTTAGAAGGACAAAATGGTTAAATTTGGAAAGAGAACCATATTGAAAGGCAGACTCCTCAGGGACTTGGAAGAGGAAGGAATGTTAATGCAGCTGGAGAAGTTACAGTTGCAAGGCTGGAAGGACATGGTCCTTCAGATGGATAGAAAGCTGGCCAGGACTGAAATTGTAGAGTTCATGGCAAACTGTGAGATAAAAAATGGTAGGGTGACCAGTGACTTTTGATGATAAAGAACTGGGAGAGATCTTAGGTGTACCTGATGAAGGGTACAATGATTATAAGAAGCTCAAATGGCCAAGTCTAGAGAATCTCCTTACTGCCCTTGCCATTACTAGGAAGTTTGGTGATAATGAAGAGGAGCTTGAGCCCAAGACTATTTACAAAAGTGAGATGAAGCCACCCCACAAAGTGTTATTTGAATTTGTTAACAAATGTGTGCTGCCAAGGCAGGAAATGAGGCACATTGCCACATTCATGGACCTAGTCCTTATGAAATGTTTAGACAGTAGGAGGCAAATCAATTGGCCTGGATTTATCATCCAGCTTCTTGATAGGGTTCTAAATGGCACCAAGACTCATGCCATACCCTATGGTTTTATTCTCACGGATGTACTTGCACACTTCAAGGTACCCATTAATAAATGGGAAGTTGGTACAAACAAAGATCATTTTGGGGCAAACACTCTAACTGCTTGTGACTATGAAGTCCAAACCACTCCCAAAGAACCTGGTTCATCCAAAAAGGTACCAGTGAACAGCAAAGTGCGTGCTTTGATGCAAGAAAGTGGGGCTAAGGATGTTGAGATTGATAGGCTGAAGAAGAGGTTGGCAGAGGTGGAGACTGAGAGAGATACTCTCAAAGCTGAGCTGGAAAGAGAAAAGGATAAGAATGATGGCATTCTTCAGGATTTGCTGAAACTGCTCCAAGCCAAAAACCAAGAACCTTATCCTTCCTTGCCTTAAGCCTCTTAGCCTAGTGTAGATCAATGAGTGACCCAGTTCGGGATTTTTTTTGCTTCTTTTGCTCATGATCCAATGTCTTTATTTCTTCTTATGCTTTGTGGTAGGATCTTATCAATCAATGAAATTCACTGCCTTTTGCTCTAACTGTTTATTGATATTTCTTAGATGGCTAATATCCTTAAAATGATATATGATGATTAAATCCATGATTGTATTTGAAGTAGCCCTAGTGGCCATGAGTAAGTTTAAAATCTGGTTATCTTACATGATTATGCAACTTTTCGATAATGCCAAAAAGGGGAATTAGGTTGTGCTTTTACTTTGGACTATGATGTTTCTAACCTAATGAACCTAGTCCTTGATGATAAGTGAATTTAAAAAGGCAAAATGTTCTAACATTGTGTTGATGTTGAGCTGAGTTGAAACAGGTCCTACGCTTATGAAAAGCACAGAGTTTGTCATCATCAAAAATGGGGAATTTGTTGGCCCAAATGAAGTTTATTTTGAAGATTGACAAAGGAACTCAGGCATGAACCAGGTCCGTCCCCTGTGTACACAGACACAGGCAGATTCGAGCATGAGGGATGCATATGAAGGCGATAAGCTTAGCTTGGTATATCTGATATCTCCTGATCGAAAAGGTTGCATAACTGATAAGGAGAAGGACTCCTTACTCAAAGCGAACACTATCCAAGATAAGGGAGGAGTTAAAAGTTGAAGTTAACTAGAACTCTTCCACCAAGGAAGAGTAGCATTAGAACTCTATATATTGCAGGATGTTCTCATTTTACAGGTACGCACAAACGATGAAGTTAAACGTGAATTGAGAGCAAAATAGCAAGGCATTTTGCAAGCAATTCTTATGTGATTCAAGTGTGCGAACCTGAAGCTACATGAACTGGATAGAAGAACGAGTTCCAAGTGTCTTTCTTTTATTCTACTTTCATTGCAGTAGGTGGATTTTCAAATTGTACCTTTCAGCTTTATCTAGAAGCAATTGTATTAGGTACTCTGAGTATTTAAGTTAGAGTTAACTTAAAGTTGTCGCAACAGTTAAAGGCTGGCTGCCACAACGGGATTACACTTAATCCTTAGGTTTACAAAGAGTTTTGTAAATGCTATTTTGGCTCATTGATTTAGTGAAGTGTTGGGGAAAATCCTACTGAGTAGTAGGTCATGACTTTTTCACCTTTTGAGCCGGGTGTTTTCCACATAAAAATACTTGTGTTCTTTACTTTCCGCATTTGCTATTTCAGCAAGAGTAGGTTAAGGAACACCTAGAAGAACCAAGTCCTTCTATAATCAGTGCACGCAAAAATTGGACACAACACAAATCACCCCACTCTTGTGTGGCATTGACATATAAAATATCAGGTTTCATCATCCCAAGAAGACTTAGTACTTCAAAGGATTTTGAAGAGAAATTTCTTACTGCTAACCCTCGTACATAGGCTGTTAGTAGGTACTCTTCTTCCATTTGTCCTTCCAGTATTCCTGTTGTGAAGGAGGACTACTGCTGCAATGAGTTGGAAATCATTGGTCCTAATCTATCGGAGCGAGTGACCTTTCCCAAGAAAGGTTTTACATATTTTTTCACGTATCCTTTTACTTTGGGTGCATTTTCTTTGAACGTAGAACTTGATTTCGTGATTGTGGAGTTTTTCTTTCACTACCAGGTGTGTTTGGCACAGGTAAGTCCTTCAGTGTGGAGTAAGATCGTCTGCCTCTGACGTTTGTGCCAAGAAACTGGAGAGGAGCTAACCTTAGCTCATATGATGAATCTTTATTCCCCCAAAATCTTCAGCGGGGGAATGATAAACCTTTGCAAGTGTGGCCACCATGCTTTATTGTCTAGCATGGATGATGACAATAATTGTGGGTGGATGGAACGGTTCGTTGTAATTTCCACCAATGATACCATTCCGACAACAGCTTCATCCTTTCCGGTTGCTTGGAACCGCACTCGTAAGTTCTTTGTATAGTATTCCTCTTATTAGACATTATTCTATGGTCGTATCATCTCTTCACCCTTCGCATATTTTAGCAACTCGATGGATCCTACCGGTGGTGGAAGGTTTGAACCGGTAGGCTCAGAAGATCTTGGACGTCACAACGCCCGAAAGTAATTCGTGGAAAGAACTGGCCCTTAAATACGGGTGGAAGGCCAAAAATCATAGTAACTTTAATCCTCATCATCTCAACATGATACTCGACCTGTTGAGATAGTTACACCAACTGAAGACGATGTCTCGGCACTTTGGGGAGAATTTGATTTGGTAGAATATGCCAACTCGCATTTTCGGGCCCTAATTGTTGCAATCGGTGTTGCGGGGCTAAGTACACGGTCCTTGCCATATGTGGTTGGCGAGCATCAAACAACCAGCACATCATTTGATGCAGCTGCTTCTCACTCTTCAACTCCATCAGCTTCATCTCCACCTTCACCAACACCAGAAATTGCTACATTATTTCCATCTTCGTATACTCTTCCACCAGCGGTTGCTACACCATCTGCATCGGCCGCATCTCACCATGAAGAAGGTGTTCCTCTTCCATAGTCCCCAGTTCATGGGAACTTGGGGCAAAATTATGTTGCTCCTTCTGAAGATCCACAAATGAGGAGGAACATCACTCTTTTGGTCTCTACCGGGTGCAACCTGCTATCACGACCGGTGGAGCTTGCTAATTACCTGAAGCCTTTGGCTTCAAAAAAAGACTAGAAAAAGATTCAGAAACTCTCAGGAGAATGTTTGTTGAATAATGCTATGCATAACGCCGCAGCGGTACATTCCTTCCTTCCTCTATTATTTCTTCTACTTTGAACGAATGTATTCAAAATTTTACCTCTTATTATTTCATTGGACAACTTTCTTGCTTCTGAGGGCCTTCAAAGGTTGATTCGTGAGAAGGAAGAACTTACTTCTGAATGGGATCATCTTTTGGCGGAACGGGACCAGATTGTTCTCTGCCTCTCAGAACTGGAAACCAGAGATGTTGAGGCCATTGTTTAGGAGGCTTGTTTGTAGCAAAGCAAGAAAGAAGTGGTAACCCTTAGCCAAGAAATTGTGCCGTTGAGGGTTCGATTCGATGAGGCCAAGGCCAAATGGGAAAAAGTACAGAATGTCGTTCTTGTTGCAACCGACAGCGAGGCTGCCTATGCTAAAAGAGTGATTAACTTGGAAGCAGCCTTGAATTCCAAAAGTGAAGAGCTTTCTGTCGTGGAGGCGAAACATGCCTAGCTAGAAAAGAATTACAACAAAACTATCGAGCATAATAGGCTCTTTAGTTCAACTGTCCGCGAGCTCGACGTCAGCCTCCAATCTGCAAGATCCGCCCGGGAAAACCTTTTCGCCAAACTTAAGCGCAGAGCGGCTTCCCTCATTGTTGAAAAAATTTATTCCATGTATAGCATGAGGAGAAAAACCTTGGAAGAGGCCAAAGCTGGTATCATTGATGTCGATGCCGAAATTGCTAAGACCCGAGAGCTTGAGTTGGCTGCAAAAAATGGACTCCCGGTGTAATCTGATGCTTCAGGTTCTTTTGATTCCGATTCTGAGCTTTCGGAAACTAAAGAAGGATCGGAAGGTGATAAGGCCGAAGACCAAACTGGGGAAAGCGTTGAGCCACCGATGGAACCACCTACGCTTCCCGGCAATACAGATATTTCTCTTCCTCCTGGTTCCGAAGGCGCTGCAGTTTAGCTTTTTGTTTTCCTATTTTGTACTTGTAACGTTCTGGCCTGTTCTTGTAAATAAAGACATAATTTTTTGTTCAAGTGCCGTTTGAGTCTTACTTTCGTTTGAATATCCATGCAAGCCTTTAACTTTTGCATTTGCTCGAGCATTCTATGCATGTTGTTCAATTCACGCTTTACTATGTGTAGTCTCGGATGCCTTTTCTTCGAAACATTTTGGTTCCGAGTATTATCCCTTTTACGTGAGGGTTTTTATGAATATTTGCGCAAGTTTACCTTTTACATGAGGGTTTCTATGAATATTTGTGCAAGTTTTCATTTTGCGTCCTTTTCATATGCGGCTTCGGGTGTATTTTTCCCCGATGGCATTTTGGATTCCGGGAATTGATTCTTCCGGAACCAACCCTTTAACGTGAGGGTTTTTATAAGAGAGGGCCCTCTTATGTTTACGGTTCTCTTGAAGAGAACATCCCATGTTCATTACGGCACTAACATTTAAAGTACTTGTTTAACTTTCAAATGACAAAGTTAGCTCATCGTTCAAACAAGAAACAAGATAAAAGCAAAATGATTTTATTTTATTCCTTCTATTTTCAGAAATTACATAAGCATTTAGCTATGTAGAAAAGAAACTACCATTACTTGTGGCCATCTTATACAAGTAAGTCCCCGGTCCCGATGATGTATTTTGTTTTTGGATTTTCATTCCCGGTTGATGTGGTAGTCATTGTTGCCATATCCTCATATCATTCCCCCAGTGTTTGAATACGAAGAATGCAAATTGAAACACTGGAAGTCTTGTATATTCGAAGGTTCCACCAATGAATTGCTAGGTAATCCTTCATTTGGCAACATATCTTGTTTCCCCTTTGGAATCCATGCTATCGAGCGAAAGAATACCGAATAATCCCCTTGCGGTTTGTGCTTGTGAACAGTCGGGTAACCTCTGCTCGGTAGCAAACTTAAATTCCCGGTGGGAATTTGCTATCGAACCAAAGATTAACTAATCGTGCCCGAGTGGAAGGTTGTTCGTTTGCCTTGCTATCAAAGGTCTTATTGTTATTGTCTTCGTAGTATGCTTTATGTCGCTGCCTCGTTAAAATCCTTGCCAGAAAAAAATCAATTGGGACAAAAACTGCACGAAGGGAAAAAGAGTGCAGCACATACTTTCTGTTTGAGTGTTGTTCATCAGCAATAATATCTTTTAAGGTGTGCCACATTCCAGTTGTTGGGCAACTTGTCCCCATTCTGGTTCTCCAACTAGTATGAACCTTTCCCAGTGATAGCTAAAATCTGGTAGGGACCTTCCCACGTTGGACCTAGTTTTCCTGCGTTGAGCTCCCGGGTGTTTTGTGTTACTTTCCTTATAACAAAGTCTCCTACTTTAAAAAAACAGAAATTAGCTCTTCGATTGTAATATCGCTCCATCCTCTGCTTTTGAGCTGCCATTCTTACATGCGCCAAGTCCCTGCATCCCTCAAGCAGTTCCAAGTTGATTAGCATTGCTTCGTCGTTCGATTCTTCAGTTGTCTGAGAATATCTGAAAGTGGGTTTGCCCACTTCAATCGGGATTAGGGCTTCAGCACCATATACGAGGGAAAAGGAGTTTCTTTTGTACTTGATATGGTCGTTGTTCGGTAGGCCCAAAGAACTCCGGGCAGCTATTCAGGCCATTTGCCTTTTGCTACTTCCAACCGTTTCTTGAGGTTTTGAATGATCACTTTGTTTGTTCACTCCGCTTGGCCGTTTGCGCTCGGATGATAAGGCGGGGAGGTGATTCTCTTTTTTTCCAGGTCTTCGAGGAACTTTGTAACTTTTGCACCGATAAATTGTTGCCCATTGTAGCATGCTATCTCTTTTGGTATTCCAAACCTGCAAATTATATTTTCCCACAAGAAATCTACTACTTTGCGTTCTCCGATCTTTTGATAAGAACCTGCCTCCACCCATTTAGAAAAATAATCAGTCAAAATTAAAAGAAATCTTACTTTTTCGGGAGCCGGTGGCAGCGGTCCGACGATGTCCATCCCCCATTTCATGAATGGCCACGGGGACATAACTAAATATAAGGGTTCTGCCGGTTGATGTACTAATGATGCGTAGCGTTGGCACTTATCACATTTTTATATGAAATCTTTGGCGTTTTGTTCCATGAGAGGCCAATAATATCCTGCCCGTACCAATTTCAGCACCAAAGACTCTGCGCCTGAGTGATTGTTGCATGATAAGTGGGGATTTTGACTACTTATTAGCGCCTTTTAGCTTTTATTTTAGTCTAAAAGCGTTTAATTGTGTTCCCGAAACTAATGAAATATGCAAAATGTACAGGAATGTTGGAAGTCGGACTCCCGAGATGAAATCCGACTCAAAAATGAGTAATCAAAACACAAGGCAACAAAAGGCACAATAGCTTGCAAAGTGCGGACCGCAGAATTCCATCTGCGGCCGCAAACAATGAAGCAAATCCCAACAGGGTTTCCTAGCAAACTGCGGACCGCACAGGAATTGTGCGGCCGCAAATGAAGAACTGGAGATGAACTTTAGAGGGTTCCATAGTCCAAGTCCCTCAAGAATGCGGACCACAAAAGAATTGTTCGGCCGCAAAAGGAGTGCCTTGCGGCCACAGAAGTAAAGATGCGGACCGCAGAAGACCAGGTTGCGGGCGCAGTGATAAATCTGCGGACCACAGAAACAATGCCTCGCAGCCGCAGTGGAGAATTATGCAGCCACAAAATCCCATCTCCTGCATAGATGAAGACTTTTGCGGATCGCACATGGAATTGTTCGGCCGTAGAACCTCCCGATGGGCATTTTTGTTCGAAATTTCCAGCCTTGTATAAGTAGACGAGTTTCATAAAATTAGATTAATTTTTGACATCAGCATGTCCTGTAGCCGTTTTTCTTTGCTTCTTTTAGTATTTTCTATATTTTGGGATATTTTAACATAGATTTTATCATTTTGACTTTTCAATATGAGTTTAATTAGTATTTCTTCTTCTATTTCTTCAATTTCTAGCATGAGTAGCTAGATTTTTACTAGGGTTGTGACCCAACCCTAGTGTGTAAACCTTATGGGTATCTAATTTAGTGCTTGTTTATGATTGAGTGTTTATTATTTAGCCTTGTTCATGCTTTAATTTGTGGAATCAATGGGTACAAACATTAGTTTATGCCTAATTGACCTAGTCTCTGCTTGAGAAAGAAAGACTTAGTCTAGGAAAACTTGGCTAACAAGAAATTGGGTCAATTGAGAGAATGATCAACCCAATTAAAGGGTTCATCCTAGAGATAGTAATAACCCGACTTGAGCTCTTATCAACCATTTTGTGTCATACCCATTTGGACTTGAAAAAACCAAATTGGGCAAAACTACTCCTTGACCGGGAGGTACTGAGTGAGTAATTGAGAGTTGATAGCTATAATATACCCTGATCAACAAAACAAGCATTAAGGTTTATATTCCATTAGGCGAACACCTAGGCGATGGTCATAATCCTAGGAGTTTTACAAACTTGAAAAACAATAACAATTATCTCAGTTTTATTTCTTAACTTTGCAATCTTAGTTTTAAAAATAGAAATAGAATCAAAACCAATTTTTGGAAGTGTAAATTAAGATAGTTCAAACTCACGTACTAGAATATATACTCCTAACTCCCATATAAACTCCCTGCGGATTCGATCCCAACTCTTTGTTGGGTTACTATTATTGCAATCGACCGTTTTATATCCTTATTTTGAGGTGTGATTTGGACGATATCAATTTTTGGCGCCGTTGCCGGTGAGTTAAAAACGGTGTTAGCTATATACTTGAGTGTGTTTTTAGAATATCTTCTTTTCCTTCCATGTTACTAACGTGTTGAGAAATTATAAGTGCAACCATGGAAAACAACGAGCTCGGAAACATGGCTTTGGGAGATGTGGACGTTGAGGATGAACAAATGGATGAGGTTCCTCTTAAATCTCAAGCCAATAGACGAGGAGGAGTGCCTCAGGACTCCACCCCACCTCCACTAAGAGCGGCTCCACACCTGGTGTTGCCGAATGAAGGATATGCAAGTGTAATAGTCCCTCCCCGTATTAGGGCGGGCAACTTTCAAATCACCAACGTGATGCTCACCTTGCTTGAGCAACGAGGGTTCTTCACCAGTGCTCCGGGTCAAAATGCATACAAACATTTGAAGGGGTTCGTGGATACATGTTGGGGGAGTAAACAAACAAATGTCTCCTAGGTTTCTTTGAGGCTAAGACTTTTTCCCTTCTCTGTATGAACCAATTGGCAAAGGCTCAACTTCAACAAGTGCAAAACCCAAGGCAAGTCAATGCAATGGAAGGGGTAAACATGATGGTGAACAAACGAAGAACAAAAGGTCCACAAGTGCAACAAAGAGTAGATAATTTTGTGCAAGAAGATAGTGGGTTTGATCAAGATGACTCTTATAATGACCAAGAAGAAGAGGTCCAATAAGTGAACAACTTTCAAGGCCCAAGCCAACAACAATGGAGATCTCAAAAAAATCAAGGAAATTAGAATTCTCACAACCAAGGTAATTGGAGTGGTGGAAATAATCAAAGAAATTGGAGTAACAACAACAATCAAGGAAATTGGGGTGGTGGCAATAATCAAGGAAATTGGCATAACTACAATAACCAAGGCAATTGGGGAGGTAACAACCGGGAAAATCGGGGGTCGGGTTTTCAAAGGCCCCTGATGTATCAACAACCAAGCAACCCGCCTCCTTATCCTTCCCAAAGTCCTAGTTCTTCCAATAATGAAATGGGACGTATTGAGAACATGTTCAAGCAAATAATGTAGAATAATGTTGATTCCGATGCGTAACTTTCCTCACACAACAAATCGATCCGCAACTTAGAAGTGCAAATGGGGCAAATCTCTCAAGCTCTAAATTCTCGTCCTAAGGGGGCATTACCAAGTGACACGGTTGTGAACCCAAAGGGTGGGAGAAACACAGGGTATGACATGGCTATTACTATAAGAAGTGGAAAAGGTGGGAATGCACCCACCTCAAGTCAAAGGCAACTTGTGGATGATGAGCAAGTGGTACAAGAAGAAGAGATCATGAACAATGTAGTGCAAGCAAATGATGAAGTGCGGATTGATATTGATGACAATGTGGAAGAGACTCAAGAGGAAGTGAACCCGTCTAAGGATCATGTTATTGACATACCGGAACCGGTAGTGCAAAAGTCTAAGGCACCATTTCCTAAGCCTCCTCCTCCGTATCCTCAAAGGCTTGCCAAGCAAAATGGCGAGAACCAATTCAAAAAGTTCATGGACATGATGAAGAGTCTCTCAATCAATGTGCCATTAGTTGAAGCCTTGGAACAAATACCCGGTTATGCAAAGTTTATGAAGGATTTAGTGACAAAGAAGTGGTCGATGAATTTTGAAACTATCAAAGTCACTCATCAAGTGAGTGCAATTGTGAATTCAATGGCTCCTAAATTGGAAGATCCTGGTGCTTTCACAATCCCTTGTACCATTGGAAGTGCCAAATTTGCTAAAGCTCTTTGTGATCTTAGGGCAAGTATCAATTTGATGCCCTATTTGGTTTTCAAGACTTTGGGAATTGGGAAATCGAGACCCATATCTATGAGATTACAAATGGCCGATCGTACCATGAAGAGACCATTGGGAGTGATTGAAGATGTATTGGTTCGTGTTGATAAATTCATTCTTCCGGCGGATTTTGTATTCTTGATTGTGAAGTGAACTATGAGGTGCCGATTATTCTTTGAAGACCTTTACTTGCTACGGGAAAGGCTCTTGTTGATGTGGAAGCCGAAGAACTCACTTTCCGGGTGGGTGATGAAAAGGTGGTATTCCACGTGTGCAAATCTATGAGGCAACCAAATAGCAATGAAGTGTGTTCTTTCGTGGACTTGGTGACCGATGTGATTGTTGATGACACAAGTGCCACGATTAATGTGGGTAATATGTTGGAGGCCGTCTTGCTCAACTTTGATGATGACGAGATGGATGCCTTTATGTAATGTATGAACTCTTTGCAAGGGATGGGGTCGTACAACTATGCACCCTGGAAACTTTCCTTGGATCTTGAAAATAGGAAAACTCCTCCTACAAAGCCTTCAATTGAAGAGCCTCCTACCTTGGAGTTGAAGCCATTGCCTCCACATCTTCGGTATAAATTTCTTGGCCCTTGTTCTACCTTACTGGTTATTCTTTCCTCTTGTTTGACTAACGTGCAAGTTGACTTTACATTGGCGGTGCTCCACAAGAGGAAGAAGGCTATTAGGTGGACTTTGGCGGATATTCGGGGAATAAGCCTCGCATTTTACATGCACAAGATTAACTTGGATGAAGAGGCCAAACCATATATTGAATATCAAAGGAGACTCAATGAGACTGTGCAAGACGTGGTCAAAAAGGAGATTATCGAGTGGTTGGATGCCGGGGTTATCTACCCCATTTTCGATAGTTCGTGGACTTCTCTGGTGCAATGTGTCCCAAAGAAGGGGGCATGGCGGTTGTCCCCAATGATAAGAATGAGTTTATTTACACAAGAACGTTGACCGGGTAGAGAGTGTGTATGGACTATCGCAATCTAAACAAAGTCATAAGGAAGGATCACTTTCCACTTTCTTCCTTGACCAAATGTTTGATAGGTTGGCTGGCCATGGTTTCTATTGCTTTCTGGATGGATATTCGGGCTACAACCAAATCCTTATTGCTTCGGAGGATCAAGAGAAAACAACGTTTACATGTCCCTATGGTACATTCACCTTTAAGAAGATGCCATTTGGTCTATGTAATGCACCAGCGGCTTTTCAAAGGTGTATGATGGTGATCATCACGGACATGGTAGAGGACTACCTTGAAGTTTTCATGGATGACTTCTCGGTTTGTAGTCCTGAATTAGAACTATAAACTATTCCAACAGTATTGACTTCCAATCCTCGGCAACATCGTCAAAATTTGACGAGCTCAAAACACACACCTAAATATGCTCGCTAGTCAAAGATAGTATCGAAAATTATTGTATCCACAGGGATTGGAGTTAAACAGTATTTTCGTAGCTTGTAGCTAGATTGCTATCCAAGATGATAAACAGTTGAGATTATATGATTAAGAACTAAAATTAACTAAGACCCTAGATCTAATTGACTAATGACAATTGAACAAAAGTAAGTAAAGAAGATATCAATGGGAGAAAATAGGGGTTGATTGGATAAGTGCAAGATAATTGTCTCGGATTTAACTCTCGTTAATTCACTTCTAATTTTCAAGTGAGTCTCTCGAATTCACTCAATTATTAGTTCAAACTTTTAGTAGAAACTCCTCTCTCAATTAAGTCTCAACCTCATAATATGAACCAATTTATGCTCGGTGAAGATATGCAGGAATTCGTAGTGGATTGGTCTTTAGGAGAACCTCTTTCGATTATCCTCCAAACTAGGTCTAAACAATAATTCAACTAGCCTATTTCGATTACTAAGAAGAATTAATGAGTTCAACCAACAAGATGATGCAAAAACCTCACAAGTTATGCCTCTCTCGATTACATGAACATATGAATATAAATGCAATAATTAAATCACCCAAAATGATTAAATACATAAAAAAACTATATTTAATATCCCCAAACAATCATCAAAATGCCAAATCCATCAATCCCCAAAGAGAACTACTCCATAGATACGAAGTAATTTAACACAAATATAAGGAAAAGTATTAAACGATCCAAACTCTTGTCTTGAGTGAGGATTGAATGATGAACTCCTTGTGCTTTAGCTTCTCCACCTTCTCTCTAGCCTCCTTAGGTCTGAGATGTGTCCAAAAGTCTAGAAAATACCGTTTTCCATGTATTTACACCAAGTAGGGTCGAGCCCAAACGAAATCACTATTTCCTAGCCGAAATGGGAAAACTTGCTAACTTATTGTATTTCATGCATCACACTGTGTGTAGCAGGGTGCGTAGCATTAGTGCTTTTTCCTGACAGAACCCAAAAACCCAGTATCTGAAGTTTGCTATTTTCTGACAGAATTTTACCCTGATGTGTCGCACTGTGCGGCGCACCAGTGCATTTTTTCAGCAGATTATTCTTTCTTGAATTTTGACACCCAGAAGTGATCCCCGACTCCCGAACATGATTCCGGCTTAATTCTTTGGGCTTTTACTCAGAATTCAAAGCTCCAATTAGCTCCAATTAGTTCCATAACATTTACATAGCTCGGAACCACTCCTAAAGGCATAAAACACACAATTAGTGCAAAATACTAGAAATTAACGCTCAAACTCAATTAAAATACAGTAAATTGGAATGTAATAGGCGACTAAAACATGAGATTATAGCCTACCATTAACACCTCACAATTAAACCATTGCTCGTCCTTGAGCAATCACACCACACTTTATATAGACACGGCCTTACTAAGCAACTCTCCTAACTCATTACACCAAGAATATTTAAAATAGACTAAGCACAATAGTGTAACATCTTCACCTCAAGAATTGACTCAAAAGCACCATGCATTATTTACAACTCACTCACTTACTCTAACATAGAGGTCAACAATATTGCCTTTCCTTCACGAATCAAGTTCCCTCACAATAATAGAGAGTAGTTTCACACACAATAAAAGTTAAGAATAATTAGGAGCTCAAGATAGAAAGAATTCACTCACTCCCAAAAACAACATTCATATGCCAAAAATATGCACTATAGGCTTGCCCGTAGTGTACTACTCAACTAATCGAGCTCATTCAGTCAAGGATCAAATAGGACTTTAAATGGTTTGTAATGTAGGCTACGGGAAGGGTAGGATACATTTAGATATAAGAGTGACTACACCTCCCTAAGCACTTTAATACATATATTTCATTGTTCGAAACCCTACGCTTATGTCAAACTATAACTCCACCTTCACATCAATATACATTAACTTCCAACTTATTTAATAACCAATATCAAGGAATAGTTTTCACAATCTTACAATTAATCTCTTTTTTTTTCTTTTTTCTCAATTCAAGTGGCTCTTACTTTTTCAAAACAGTGCACCTTTTTCCTTATTTCAATAGTTCCACTCGAAAGCCAAACCAACTACCCCACACTTTAACTTTTACAAAGTTCATACCAAATTCAAGTGCTCACGAGAGGTAAAAGGTTCAAATATATGGTCAAGTCAAACAAATAGGTAAGGCTTGTAATGTGGTTGCCAAAAGAAACAGGATTACAGGATCAACGGGTTAACATAACAATTAGGTGGGTAAAAGCATATAATTTGCTCAACAAAGAAATGCCTATATCACTTCCCAGACTGAACAAAACTACTATTTTGCTTTGCAAATACACGAGGCAAGTTCTAGATATCAAATGCAATGCACAGAATAATACAAAAATCTCACACACATATGGAATATAACTCACTCAAGATTTGATGATCAAGACTCTCTAGTCAAAGCAGTTAAGCAAAGATAAACTTATACAGTTTAAGTTGCTTATGCACGAGTCAAAAACTGAGCCTAAGCATCACAACTAAAGCACTCACTATTCTCAAGGCATAATAAAGTCAAGAGATATTGCTTCCAATTCAAATCATAGCACAAGGTTTCCTACTTCTAAAAACAAAAACTAACTACACCTAATTTAAACAAAACTCTTAGAAAAGAACCGCGGCACAAAGAAAAACCAATGGGGAATTATTACACTACCTAACAAAAGAAAATTTTTTTGTCTTTTTCTTTCGACTTAAATCCCTCAAGAAACTTGTCGAATGATATCCATCGTCGGGAAAAGTCAAAAAAGTTTAAAAATATTTTGTTTTTTTTTCAATTTTATAAAACAAAAACTAAAACTAACATACATACAACATACAACATATAATTATCCCCCTACTCCACACTTTAAGTTGTGGCATGTCCCCATGACACACAATTAAAAAGCATAAGGTAGAGGAAACTTCCCTGAATATCTAGTCGGAGTCTGAGTCGAAGTTGGGCTCCATTCCACGCGCCCGAACCAGTGCATACATCCATGCAGACTTCTTTTTCTCAGCCTTCTTGGGGTGTACCCCACACTTATCTTCCTCACTCGTCGCAGCCTTCTCTTTTGAACTCTTCACCTTCCACTCAACATTTGCAGCTGGCTTCTCCTTTTGTGCCCCTGTTTCTACATTCATCTCAAAAGTTACAGTCTCCTCCCCCACTCTAAGCATGAGATTTCTATCATGTATGTCTAATATTGCTCAACCCGTTGCTAAGAATGGTCTTCCTAAAATGAGAGGGACCTCCTTATTCTCCTCCATATTTACTACAATAAAGTCCACAGGAAATACAAATTTATCTACCCGCACTAAAATATCTTTCACTATCCCCTCGGGTATCAGAGTTGTTTAGTCAGCAAGTTGCAAAGATATTGGTACCAACCTTATCTCTCCAATCTCACTCTCCAACTTCCTGTAAATAGACAAAGGCATTAAATTAATTGAGACACCAGAATCACATAAAGATTTATCAAATTTAATAGAGCCTAAAGAGAAAGGTATAGTAAAACTCTCTGGATCTCCATATTTTTGTGGGAGTTTATTTTGCAAGATAGCACAGCAATGCTCTGTGAGTTTGACCACTGACATCTCCTCGACCTTCCTTTTCTTTGTAAGGATCTCCTTCAAGAATTTTGCATAAGATGGCATTTGAGATAACACCTCTGTGAATGGCCAGTTTACATTAACCTGTCTCAGCATATCTAGGAATCTCTCAAATTGTTTATCAATCTTCTCTCTATAAAGCTTTTGGGGAAAAGGTAAAGCATGCGTGTGCTTGCTCACATCATCAGATTCCTCCCTTCTTGAAGTTTCCTCCTTCTTCTTTTTGTCAGCTCCCTTCTTTCCTTTCTTCTTCTCAATATTTTTATCATCTTCAACTTTTAGCTCCTTCCCACTTTCTTTTTCAGGCGCAGTTTCTTCTTGAATTGGAGTGGGATCCTTCAACACTTGTCTGCTTCTCAAGGTCACAACATTTACCATTTCTTTAGGATTCTTTTCAGTACCAGCTGGCAGAGTACCTGGGATTCTCTCAGATAATATAGTTGTAATTTGTCCCACTTGTCTCTCCAAGTTACGCAAACCTGTCCGAAGTTCCTTGATAGCTGCACCATGAGCATCTAATCTTTCATCAGTCTTTACAAAAAAGGATTTCATAAGATCTTCTAACCCCGACTGAATTGGTTGTTGAGGCTGAAACTATGGCCTTTGTTAATTCACAAAACCAGGCGCTCCTTGAAATCTGGAGTTGTTTTGTTGCCATGCATTTCCTGTACCCCCGGGTGAACTCCATGAAAAACCGGGGTGCTTCTGACCCATTGCATTGAAATTGTTATTACCCACAACATTAACTTCCTCCATTGAAGCTTAACACTTATGAGTAGGGTGTCATCTTTCACATATGTCACATGCTGCATGAGGCTCATTATGTATTTAAGCTAAGGCTAGCTTCCTTATTTCCTTTGCCATGGCATCAAGTTGTACATGCATCGATGTGTTCGCATCAACTTGGTGAACTCTAGTTGTACTTCTTCTTTCAGCAATTTCAGACGGCCACTGATTTACATCCTCAGACAACTCATTTAAAATTGTGACTATCTCCTCTGGTGTTTTTTTTAATCAATGGACCTCCAACTGCGTTGCTCAATGTCCTGCGTGAGGTTGGTGTCAACCTATCCCAAAAATCCTGGAGTTGCCTCCAGAGTTCTATTCCACTATGCTGACAGTTACGCATTATTTCTTTGAACCTCTCCCAAGCTTCAAATACCGTTCAGTCTCATTCTGATAGAAGTTGTGGATCTCCTTTCTAAACTTGACCGTCTTTGCTGATGAGAAATATTTGTCAAAAGATTTCTGGTCATCTCATCCCATATTCTAATAGATCCATTAGGCAAGCTTTGAAGCCAGTGCTTTGCATCATCCTTGAGAGTGAAGGGGAATACCCTTAAGTAGACTGCATCTTGTGACACACCATTATATTGGAAGGTGTTCATGATCTTCTCAAAGTCCATCAGATGATTGTTTGGATCTTTGTTCATCTTTTCTCTGAAGACACAACTATTTTGAAGGGTTTGAAGCAACCTTTGTTTTAACTCGAAATTGTTGGCTGCAACTGGTGGAGGTCTAACACTTAATAAACCTTGGTTATAGACCGGCCTAGCATAATCACCAAGTGGTATCTCTTGGCAGGAGTTATGTTTCCGAACTG
Source organism: Nicotiana tabacum (assembly GCF_000715075.1). Lineage (NCBI taxonomy): Eukaryota > Viridiplantae > Streptophyta > Magnoliopsida > Solanales > Solanaceae > Nicotiana > Nicotiana tabacum. The sequence continues at coordinate 72,708,698 of NC_134103.1, forward strand.
TTCTGGAACCAAAGGCTAATTCTGAGCTATTCTTCGAGCTCTCTCCTCCCCATAAGCAATTTGTGAATCTCTCAGAGCGCTTCTTCAGCATCTCTTACAGCTTTTTCTCTAAGTTGGGTTGCCTTTCTCGCAGTCAAATTAACATTATCAACATCTCCCGCCATCTTTTCTTTGGTTGAGGATTGCCCAACCGTCTCTGTATTCTCGGGAAGATTTCTTTCCTTCCTTAACTATCGTAGATGTTTCTCGATTTCTGGTTCGTATGGTAGAAATTCCTTCCCTGAATATCGGGTCATGCACCAATCTAACATGTAGCATGCGCACAGTCAAAGAGCACCCAAACGTAAAAAGAGAAAAACAAAATTCCTGAATTAGCACTAAAACTATTCCAACACTATTGATTGTCAATCCCCGGCAACGACGCCAAAATTTGACGAGCTCAAAACACACACCTATATATGCTCGCTAGTCAAAGATAATATAGAAAATTATCATATCCACGGGGATTGGAGTTAAACAGTATTTTCGTAGCTTATAGCTAGATTGCTATCCAAGATGATAAACAATTGAGATTATATGATTAAGAACTAAAATTAATTAAGACCCTAGATCTAATTGACTAATGGCAATTGAATAAAAGTAAGCAAAGAAGATATCAATGGGAGAAAATAGGGGTTGATTGGATAGGTGCAAGATAATTATCTGTGCTTTAACTCTCGTTAATTCACTTCTAATGTTCAAGTGAGTCTCTCGGATTCACTCAATTATTAGTTCAATGTTTAGTAGAAACTCCTCTCTCGATTAAGTCTCAACCTCATAATATGAACCAATTTATGCTCGGTGAAGATATGCACGAATTAGTAGTGGATTGGTCTTTAGGAGAACCTCTTTCGATTATCCTCCTAACTAGGTCTAAACAATAATTCAACTAGCCTATTTTGATTTCTAAGAAGAATCAATGAGTTCAACCAACAAGATGATGCAAAAACCTCACAAGTTATGCCTCTCTCGATTACATGAACATGTTAATATAGATGCAATAATTAAATCACCCAAAACGATTCAATACATAAAAAAACTATAGTTAATACTCACAAACAATCATCAAAACACCAAATCCAACAATCCCTAAAGAGAACTACTCCATAGATACGAAGTAATTCAACACAAATATAAGGAAAAGTATTAAACGATCCAAACTCTTGTCTTGAGTGAGGATTGAATGATGAACTCATTGTGCTTTGGCTTATCCACCTTCTCTCTAGCCTCCTTAGGTCTTAGATGTGTCCAAAAGTCCAGAAAATACCGTTTTTCATGTATTTATACCAAGTAGGGTCGGGCCCAAATGACATCACCCTTTCCTAGCCGAAATAGGAAAACTTGCAAACTTATCGTATTTCATGCGTCGCACTATGCGTAGCAAGGTGCGTAGCATTAGTGATTTTTCCTGACAGACCCTAAAAACCCAGTATTTGATGTTTGCTATTTTCTGACAGAATTTTACCCTGATGCGTCGCCCAGTGCAGCGCACCGGTGCATTTTTTCAGCAGATTATTCTTCCTTGAATTTTGATGCCCAGAAGTGATCCTCGACCCCCGAACATGATTCCGGATTAATCCTTTGGGCTTTTTCTCAGACTTCAATGCTCCAATTAGCTCGAATTAGTTCTATAACATCTATATAGCTCGGAATCACTCCTACAAGGAATACAATATACAATTAGTGCAAACACTAGCAATTAACGCCTAAACTCAATTAAAGTGCAGTAAATTAGAATGTAATAAGCGACTAAAATATGAGATTATAGCCTACCATCAAGTGCAAAGGTTATTGTTCCTACGAATCATGCGACACTTCGCTATCTTATGAGCAAGAAATATTCAAAAGCTCGGTTGATGAGATGGGTGCTATTGTTGCAAGAGTTTGATATTAACATCCAAGATCGAAAATGGGGTGAAAATCAAGTGGCGGTCCACTTGTCCCGTTTGGAGGAGGAGGGGAGGCCGCATAATGGCCTTTAAATCAATGACTCCTTCCCCTATGAGCAACTCTTAGCTATCTCAATGATGTAGATGCCATGGTTCGCGGATCTAGCAAACTTCCATGCGTGTGGAATCATCCCGGATGAGTTCTCTTCAAATCAAAAAAAGAAGCTCAAACGGGATTGTCAAGATTATTATTGGGATGAGCCATACCTTTTTCAAATTTGCACGGATGAGGTAACTAGAAGATGTGTACCGGAAGAAGAGCAAAGTGATATTCTTTAGGCTTGCCATTCTTCGCCTTATGGTGGTCACCTTGGCGGAGCAAGAACGACGGCCAAAGTGCTAAGTTGTTGTTTCTATTGGTCCACTCTTTACAAAGATGCAAGTGATGTGGTGAAAAGATGTGATGAATATCAACGGGCCGGTGGAATCTCGAAGAAGAATGAAATGCCTCTCACAACCATTTTGGAGATTAATATCTTTGATGTGTGGGGTATTGACTTTATGGGTCCTTTTGTGAGTTCTTGTGGAAACACCTATATCTTGGTTGCGGTTAGTTATGTGTCTAAATGGGTTGAGGCCATTTCTCTACCCAACAATGAAGCGAGAAGTGTGGTGGAGTTCTTGAAGAAAAATATTTTCACATGGTTTGATACTCCGCGGGCTATCATAAGCGATGGAGGGTCGCATTTTTACAACAAAGCTTTTGACACTTTGCTTAGTAAGTATGGTATCATGCATAAAGTTATGACTCCCTATCATCCACAAGCTGGCAATCAAGTGGAAGTTTCCAACCGGGAGATAAAAAGTATCTTGTCCAAAACAGTGAATGCTAACCAGATGGATTGGTCAAAGAAGCTTGATGATGCATTATGGGCTTATCGGACTGCTTTCAAAACTCCTATCGGAATGTCTCCATACCGGTTGGTATTCGGAAAAGCTTTTCATCTTCTAGTATAACTTGAGCACAAATCTATGTGGGCTCTAAAGAAGTTGAATCTTTATTGGGATGCAACCACTAATTTGAGGGTAGCACATTTGAATGAATTGGATGAGTTCCGGTACAATGTCTATGCACGTTCATCTTTGTAAAAAGAGAAGATAAAGTACCTTCATGACAAATACATTTGGATCAAGAAGTTCAAGGTAGGCGATCTTGTGTTGTTATTCAACTCACGGTTGAGGATGTTTCCCGGAAAGCAGAAATCTAAATAGAGTGGTTCCTTTGAAATTATGTGTGTGACACCTTTTGGTGCATTGGCCTTGAAGAACAAAAATAATGAAGTATTCCGAGTAAATGGTCACCGGGTGAAGCACTATTTGGAAAAGGTTGATGATGTCCACGTTGTGACGGTGATTCATTTCAAATGATGGTAATATGCGTCGTGCCGCGATGTTAAATCAGGTGCTTCTTGGGAGGCAAACCATGTTTCTTTTTCTTTTCTTCTTTTGTAGATAGGTGTTATTTTTGTACTAACTGGATTTGAAGTGTGTTGCATGGATGAGTGTACTTTACAAAATTGTGCAAAAATTGGCTAAGTGTGGAAAGAATTGCGGATCGCAATTGTATTGTGCGGACCGCACACTTTTGGTTGCTACAGCAAAAGGCTCTCTGTAGATGCAAAAATACATTGCAGACCACACAAGTTGAATGTGGAAAATGTCAACTCTCTAAAGTTGGTCCGTCAGAGAAATGGTCGATCTGCGGCCGCGACACGAATTCTGCAGTCCGCAACAAAACTTGCGGCTGCGCAACTAATTCTGTGGTCTGCAACAAAACCTGCGGCCATTAGGCCCTCAGGTAACAGAGTGCGAACCGCAATAGGAATTGTGTGTCCGCACTCAAACCCTCTTACTTTGCCAGAACTCGTTCACTATAAATAGCAAAAGCTAGTGCATTGTTTCCTTTTCCCACTCTAAGCTCACAAAGTGCACAACTTAGTTGCTCACAAGCTTCGCAATTGTGATCACTCATATCTTGCACAAATTGATATCCGGTATGCATCATCATCTTGATTAATTTCTTTGAATTTTTAGATTTTTAGTAAAATTTTGGACCATTTGTCTGATTGAATCTATTTGAACAATCATGTGGGGTAAATATGTAGTGGGTAGACTGGTAAATGCTCTAAGGGGAATGGGTAAGTTGATTTTCATGCTTAGATGTTATTTCCATGTCAAATTTGTGCAAACATTTGAAGCCCTAGGTGATAAATGACTGTCTGTTCATAATTGTTAGAATCTGCAGCCGCACAAGAAATTGTGCGGTCCGCAGAAGTTAAAGATTAAGAAACTATAGTAAGGCATGATTCTGCGGCCGCAATGCAAAATGTGCAAATCACATAAATCCCATTACGGCCGCAGAACAGCTTAATCTCTATCATCAGAAAGTTGGCATTTTGGTGACATCTCAAGTGCGGCCGCAAAGAAAATTGTGGGAACCGCATCCCAATTCTGCAGCCGCACTGGAAAATTGTGCAGTCCGCAATACCCATTCTACGGCTGCAATCACAATTCTTCGGACCACACTTCCCTACCCTGCAAGCATGTTTCTAAACTATTTTTCACTGCAATCTATGGTGTGTCCTTACATTCTTTCTGTGTATGAAATTGAAATGCAACTAACAATCACCTTTGCTTGGTACAGGACATGGTTCGATCTAGCGGACGAGGTGACACTTCACAAGGAAGGGGTGACCCTTCCTGGGGATGAGGGAAGAGACCCTTGCGTAGTGCCCAATAGCTTGAAGTTAGAAAGAAGGGAGCAGCTAGCAGAGAGAGAGGTATAGACCTTTTCGAGAGCAGTTCTTATGCCACATCTCGGGAAGCATCAGAGGTCAACTCATCCTTTGTACATGAGCAACCAGTTGTCCAATCAAGGCCATTAGGGAGATATCAGCTCAGGGATGAGCCGTCTTCATCACATAGCACCTCAGAGGGTTTGGAGAGTGCCAATCAGGCTTTAGAACCTTCCACCACACCTTCCCCCCAGGCACCAGAGACTTCAGTTCAGGACATCCCAGATGATGGCCGAGGGGGAGATACTATAGTTGCCGACCTTGAGCGGCTGAAGAAGAAAGAGGTGTGGGAGGACAGGTTCTTCAGTTAGGCTGCCTTCTCTAGCTTTCGTGGGTGGTGGCCGGTGAGGTCGCTCACTCTTGAGCGATAGTTCCAATTGAAATATCTAGAAAAGTACAACCCTACAATCTTGAGGCAGTTTCGAGAGCGCAAAGGGATGGATGTGGTTCACCCAGAGCGTGGTGGATGCAAAGGGGTAGCTGTAATGACCCGGCCGGTCATTTTGAGAGTTAGAGCCCCAAACCCCTATTTAAATGCTTTCCCCATATCTATTTCTGCTATTGTGACTTGCCGGAATGATTGGTTTTGAGTTTCGGAGTATTTTGGGACACTTAGTCCCTAAATGAGAGCTTAAGTCTTAGATTTGGACCGTAGTCAGAACTGTATGAAGATAGTTCCAGAATGAAATTCTGTCAATTCCGTTAGCTCCGTTGGGTGATTTTGGGCTTAAGGGCATGTCTGGAATGAGTTTTGGGGGCCCATAGCTCATTTAGGCTTGAAATGGCGAAAGTAAAAAATTTTGAGTTTTGGATCGGTAGTGGAAATTTTGATATCGGGGTCGGAATCTGATTTCGGAAGTTGGAATAGGTCCATAGTATTGAATATGACTTGTGTGCAAAATTTGGAGTCAATCGGACGTGGTTTGGTCAGTTTCGGCATCAGTTGTAAAATGTTGAAGTTTCAAGTTCTTAAGAATTGAATTGGAGGGTGATTCGCGATTTTGAGCATTGTTTGATGTGATTTGAGGGCTAGACTAAGTTCGTATGGTATTTTAGGATTGGTCGGTATGTTTGGTCCCGGGGGCCTCGGGCGTGTTTCGGATCCTCAACGGGTCATATTTTGACTTACGGAGTTGGCATTTTTTGCTGGTGTTCTGCAGCTGGTTTCCTTCACCACGATCGCGTGAGAAGGCTCGCGATCGCGTAGAGTAATTGGGAGACCATCTGGGTTATCTCTTCGCATTCGCCAAGAATAGGACGCGATCCCGGAGGTTCATCAGGTTATGCATCGCGAACGCGTGGGTTAGGCCGCGTCCGCGAAGAAGAAATAAGGCAGTAGTGGAATTGGGTGTTGTTCTTCGCGATCGCGTGAGGTTAGTCGTGATCGAATAAGTCTAAGGAGCTATTTAATCGCGTTCATGTGGAGAGTTACGCGTTCGCATAGAGTAAAATAATGGGACAGCGAAGTTGTTCTTCGCGATCGCGGGGGTGTTTCCGCGATCGCGATTAAGGAAAAATATCTCGGCAAAATTAAAGTTCAAAATCGAGGGTTTTTGGTTCATAACTCAAAATTTGATTGAGAGCTTGGTAGAAGGCGAAATTAGAAGAGATTTTCAGAGGAAGTTTTTGGGTAACGATTCCTAATTCCTTTATGGTTAAATTTCACTAATCTATGGTTTATTTCTTCATTTAATTTCGAATTTTGGGGTTGAAATTGGGAAACATTTGGAAGAACTTCTTCAACAAAGATTTCGAGTTTTGAAAGGGGATTTGTGGTCGGATTTGAGTAATTTTTATATGGTTAGACTCGTAAGTGAATGAGTGTTTGTATTTTGTGACTTTTACCCGATTCCGAGACGTGGGCCCCACAAACAATTTTTGAGTTAATTTAGAAATTTTTGTTAAAGTGTTGATTTCATTAATTAGATGAGTCTATTATGGTTGTATTTATGATATGTAATTGCTTTTGGCTAGATTTGGGTCATTCGGAGCCGGATATTCGTGAGAAACGCATTGTGACCGATTGATTGAGCTTGGTTCGAGGAAAGTAACTTGCCTAACTTTGTGGGGGGTGAACTCCCCGTAGGATTTGTACTATTTTTGATATATGAGCATCGTGTACGTGAGGTGACGAGTATGTACACGGGCTAGTTGTGGAAAAACCCGATTATTTTACTCCGCAACAATCTGTTTTCCTTTTATTTTGAGTTATACCATTTTTATGAGTATTAATCTATTTTCATTCTTTATTGAGTTATTCCAATATGTGTAGCTATTCTGTTTAGTCTAATACAGCATGTCTACGTGTCTTAATTGCTTATGTGAATTCTGTGCAGCATGCTTAGTGAATTTCGTATTTTTTCCTTGACTAGAACTTAGTCTAAACAGTAAGATTTCGCGATATAATTGTATGTCTATTGTTTGCGCTGGATATTTACTTTGGGACTACGGAACGGTATTCCGGGAGATCCCCTTGTACTGCATATGACTAGAAATGGTATTTTGGGAGATCCCCCTGTACTGCATATTTACTTTGGGACTATGGAACGATATTCCGGGATATCCCATGTACTGCATATTTACTTAGGGGCTATGGAACGGTATTCCAGAAGATCCCCCTATACTGCACATTTACGTTTGGTATTGTTTTATTATATATATATCAGTAGGGCCCTGACCTGGCCTCGTCACTACTCGACCGAGGTTAGGCTTGGCACTTACTGGGTACCGATTGTGGTGTACTCATGCTACTCTATGCATATGCTTTTCGGGTGCAGATCTAGGTACTCCTTATCAGCCGCACTATGAGTGAGTCGGGACAGCTTTGGAGACTTTAAGATATATCTATCGCGTCCGTAGACCTCGGAGTCCCCTTCTACTCTTTTTCATGTCCATTATCTTCTGTATTTTCCCTTTGTTAGACTCTGATGTATAGAGACACTAGATTTTCCTTCTGTAGTTTGTGATTCACGATGTTCCGAATTTTGGGATTGCTGTGTATTTTGAATAGTTAGTTGTTAAAATTATGTTTTCATTTCATTATTCCGCAAATGCTAGGCTTACCTAGTTGTAGAGACTATGTGCCGTCACGACGTCCTACGGAGGGAAATTTGGGTCGTGACATGTTGGTATCAGAGCTCTAGGTTCATAGGTGTCGTGAGTCACAAGCCGGTTTATTAGAGTCTCGCGGATCGGTACAGAGACATTTGTACCTATCTTCGGGAGGCTATGGAACTGATAGGAAACATTTCACTACTTTGATTCCTTGTCGTGCAAAAATTGTTGACTTTAAAAATTTTAAACTTTTGTATTCTATTATCTCACAGATGGTAAGGACAGGTACAAATCGGATCTGATGACCAGGCACCCGCGCGCCCTCCCTCCCCCGCTAGAGACACGAGAGGCCAAGGCCGGGGTAGAGGCCGAGGACGTCCACATGGTGCAACCAGAGCACCCGCACGAGCTGTTACAGAGGAGCCCCCAGTAGCTCCAGCTGGAGGGCAGACACCTGAGGCACCTATTCCTGCACCAGCCCTCCAGGAGACTTTAGCCCAGTTTCTGACCATGTTCAGCACCTTAGCTGAGGCTGGATTGATTCCATTTGCCCCTGCCATATCTTCGGCCGAGGGAGGAGCACAGACTCCCATCGCCGGTACTCCAGAGTAGTGGGTTCAGGTCGACCGAGTTTCAGAGATTGTACCAATGCAGCCGGTAGCTCCAACTCAGCCCGAGGTTAGGGCATCAGCTTCTGAGGTGGAGCAGCTCAGACTTGAGAGGTACAAGAAGTACCACCACCTACCTTTAGTGGATTGGCTACAGATGATACTCAAGGTTTTCTGGAGGAGTGTCATTGTATTCTCCGTACTATGGGCATAGCGGAGAAGGGCGGGGTTTCTTTTACTACAATCCAGCTTAGAGGAGCAGCCTATCTGTGGTGGCGTGCTTATGAGTTGAGTAGTCCGGCTGAGGCAGCTTCACTTACATGGACTCAGTTCTCAGACATTTTTTTGAGAGAGTATGTCCCTCAAAGTCTCAGGGACTCATGGCGCGCGGAGTTTGAGCAGCTGCGCCAGGGATCTATGATTGTGTCAGAGTATGTAGTTCGCTTCAGTGATTTGGCCCGACATGCACCGGACTTGGTTTCCACAGTTCGAGAGAGGGTTCGACGGTTTATTGAGGGACTCCACCCAGCATCCGGATTAGTATGGCCAGGGAATTAGAGATGGATATTTCTTATCAGCGGGTTGTGAGTATCGCCAAGATATTGGAGGGCATGCTTACCCGGGATAGAGAGGAGAGGGAGGCCAAGAGGTCTCGAGAGACTGGTTCTTATTCTAATACTTGTGCCCCAACCGCTCGCCATAGTGGGGGTGATGTGAGTCTCCCCATCCATTCAGCTCATCCAGACGCCAGTGGTATTCGAGTCCCTTCTAGGCCCCAGGAGACTTATTATGTACTGCCAGTATCTAGTGTGCCTCCTGCACGGGGTGTTCCTAGCAGCCAGTCCAGTAGACCTGGCCCAAGACATCCACGCCCTCCTAGAGCTTGTTTTGAGTGTGGCGACACTCGCATATGGTGAGGGATTGCCCCAGATTTAGGAGGGGTGCACCACCACAGACTTCTCAGCCACAGCATGCTCCACCGGGTCCTCAGGCTATGATTACAGCACCAGCTACCACCCACCTGCTCAGCCAGCCCGAGGTAGAGGTTGGGGAGGTAGGGGTCGCCCTAGAGGGGGAGTTCAGGCCAGATATTATGCCTTTCCTGCTCGTACAGAGGCAGTCGCTTCTGATTATTTCATTATAGGTATTGTTCCAGTTTGTCATAGAGATGCGTCTGTATTATTTGACCAAGGCTCTATATATTCCTATGTGTCCTTTTATTTTTTACCGTATTTGGGCGTATTGCGGGATTCTTTGAGTTCCCTTGTTTATGTGTCTACTCCTATGGGAGATTCTCTTATTGTGGACCGCGTGTATCAGTCGTGTTTGATTGCTCTTAGTGGTTTTGAGACCAAAGCCGATTTATTATTTCTCACCATGGTGTACTTTGATATTATTTTAGGCATGGACTGGTTGTCGTCCCATTATGCTATTCTTGATTGTCACGCTAAAACCGTGACGCTGGCTATGCCAGGTTTACCGCGGTTAGAGTGGAGAGGTACCTTAGAGTATACTTCCAGCAAAGTTATTTCATTTCTTAAAGCTCAACGAATGGTTGAGAAGGGGTGTGACGCGTATCTAACTTATGTGAGAGATATCAGTTTTGATACCCCTATAGTTGAGTCAGTTCCAGTAGTGAGGGACTTTCCAAATATGTTCCCAGCTGATCTTCCGGGCATGCCGCCCGACAAAAATATTGATTTCAGCATTAATTTATTACCGGGTACTCATCCTATCTCTATTCCTCCATATCGTATTACTCCTCCTGAATTGAAGGAGTTGGAGGAGCAGTTACAGGAATTGCTTGATAAGGGCTTCATTCGGCCCAATGTGTCACCTTGGGGTGCTCCTGTCTTATTTGTGAAGAAGTAAGAAGGTTTTATGCGGATGTGTATTGATTACCGCCAGTTAAACAAAGTCACAGTGAAGAACAGGTATCCATGCCTCATATTGATGACTTATTTGATCAGTTACAAGGTACCAGAGTGTTTTCCAAGATTCATTTACGTTCCGGCTATCATCAGTTGAAGATTTGGGAGCCAGATATCCCGAAGACTCCCTTCCGGACTCGGTATGGTCACTATGAGTTCCTTGTGATGTCTTTTAGGCTGACCAATGCCCCCGACAGCTTTTATGCACTTGATGCACAGTGTGTTCTAGCCTTATCTTGACTCATTCGTCATTGTGTTTATTGACGACATTCTGGTATACTCCCGAAGTCAGGAGGATCATGAGCAGTACCTGAGGACTGCGCTTCAAATCTTAAGAGAAAAGAAGTTATATGCAAAAATTTTAAAGTGTGAGTTTTGGCTAGACTCAGTGGCATTCTTGGGTCATATAGTATCGAGTGAGAGGATCCAGGTGGATCCGAAGAAGATTGAAGCAGTGCAGAGTTGGCCCAGACCGTCCTCAGCTACAGAGATCCGGGGTTTTCTTGGTTTGGCGGGGTATTACCGTCGTTTTGTAGAGGGATTCTCATCTATTGTAGCACTTATGACCATGCTGACCCAGAAGGGTGCTCCGTTCAGGTGGACAGAGGAATGTGAGGAGAGCTTTCAGAAGCTCAAGACAGCTTTGACTACAGCCCCAATATTGGTATTGCCTACAGGTTCGGGGTCTTATACTGTATATTGTGATGCGTTGTAGATTGGTCTCGGCGGTGTTGATGCAAGTCCATAAGGTGATTGCTTGCGCGTCCAGATAGCTGAAGGTGCAAGAAAAGAACTATCTTGTCCACGACCTTGAGTTAGCAGCTATTATATATGCCCTGAAGATTTGGCGCCATTATTTGTACGGTGTTCCTTGTGAGATTTACACCGATCACCGGAGTCTGCAATATATGTTCAAGCAGAAGGATCTTAATTTGCGTCAGAGGAGGTGGTTGGAGCTATTTAAGGATTATGATATCACCATTTTGTACCACCCTAGGAAAGCCAATGTGGTGGCCGATGCTTTGAGTCGTCGGCCAGAGAGTTTGGGGAGCTTAGCATATCTACCAGTATCAGAGAGGCTCATAGCGTTGGATGTTTAGGCCTTAGCCAGCCAGTTTGTGAGATTGGATATTTCTGAGTCGAGTCGAGTATTGGCTTGTGTGGTCTCTCAGTCTTCCCTTTATGATCGTATCATGGAGCGTCAGTATGATGACCCTCATCTGCTTGTCCTTAAGAACATGATCCAGCACGGTGATGCTAAGGAGGTCACTATTGGAGATGATGGTGCACTGAGGCTGCAGGGCAGACTATATGTGCCCAATGTAGATGGTTTGCATGAGTTGATTCTTGAGGAGGCTCACAGTTAGCGATACTCAATTCATCCAGGTGCCGCGAAGATGTATCAAGACTTGAGGCAGTATTACTAGTGGAGGAGGATGAAGAAAGACATAGTAGAGTATGTGGCTAGATGCCTAAATTGCCAGCAGGTGAAGTATAAGCATTAGCGACCGGGTGGGTTGCTTCAGAAGATAGAGATTCTGGAGTGAAAATGGGAGCGGATCACTATGGACTTCATTGTTGGTTTCCCATGGACCCAGCGGAAGTTTGATGCAGTTTGGGTAATTGTGCACAGGCTGACCAAGTCAGCTCATTTCATTCCTGTGATGACTACCTATTCTTCCGAGCAGCTAGCTCGAATCTACATCTGTGAGATCGTCAGGCTTCATGGCGTACCGCTATCAATTATCTCTGACCGGGGTACGCAGTTTACATCACGGTTCTGGAGAGTTGTACAACATGAGTTGGGTACTCAGGTTGAGTTGAGCACAATATTTCACCCGCATACGGACGGGCAGTCCGAGCGCACTATTCAGATATTAGAGGATATGCTCTGTGCGTGTGTGATAGATTTTAGGGGTTCTTGGGACCAGTTCTTGCCACTTGCGGAGTTTTCTTACAACAACAGTTATCAGTTCAGCATTTAGATGGCACCATATGAGGCTCTATATGGTAGGTGGTATCGGTCCCTAGTGGATTGGTTCGAGTCGGGCGAGGCCAGATTATTAGGTACGGACTTGGTTCAGGATGCCTTGGAAAAGGTTAAGGCGATTCAGGATAGACTTCGCACAGCCTAGTCCAGACAGAAGAGTTACGCAGACCGAAAGGTTCGTGATGTTGCATTCATGGTTGGAGAGCGGGTCTTGTTCCGGGTTTCGCCTATGAAGGGCGTTATGAGATTCGGAAAGAAGGGCAAGTTGAGCCCAGAGTTCATTGGTCTCTTTGAGGTGTTGCAGCGTGTTGGGGAGGTTGCTTATGAGCTTGCCTTACCTCCCAGCCTAGCAGGAGTCCATCCGGTATTTCATATTTTGATGCTCCGCAAGTATCACGGTGATCCGGCTCACGTATTGGATTTCAGCATAGTCCAATTGGACAAGGATCTAACTTATGTTGAAAAGCCAGTGGCTATTTTAGATAGGTAGGTCAGAAAGCTAAGGTCAAAGAACATTGCTTCCATGAAGGTTCAGTGGAGGGGACAATCGGTCGAGAAGGCGACTTGGGAGACCGAGCAGGATATGTGCAGCCGGTCATTTTGAGGAGGTCGCCCGAAAGGGGGAGGATGTAATGACCCAGCCGGTCGTTTTGAGAGTTAGAGCCCCAAACCCCTATTAACTGCTTTCCCCATATCTATTTCTGCAATTGTGACTTGCCGGGATGATTGATTTTGAGTTTAGGAGTGTTTTGGGATACTTAGTCCCTAAATGAGAGCTTAAGTCTTAGAATTTGGACCGTAGTCGGAACTATGTGAAGACGATTTCGGAATAGAATTCCATCGATTATGTTATCTCTGTTGGATTATTTTGGGCTTGGGGGCATGTCCGGAATGTGTTTGGGGGGGAGGGGGTCGTAGCTCATTTAGGCTTGAAATGGCGAAAGTCAAAATTTTGGAGTTATGGACCAGTAGTGGAAATTTTGATATCGGGGTCGGAATCTGATTCTGGAAGTTGGAGTAGGTCCGTAGTGTTGAATATGACTTGTGTGCAAAATTTGGGGTCAATCGGACGTGGTTTGGTTGGTTTCGGCATCGGTTCTAGAATGTTGAAGTTTCAAGTTCTTAAGATTTGTATTGGAGGGTGATTCGTAATTTTTAGCGTTGTTTGATGTGATTTGAGGGCTCGACTAAGTTCGTATGGTATTTTAGGATTGGTCGGTATGTTTTATTGGGGTCACGGGGACCTTGGGTGTGTTTCGGATGCTCAACGGGTCATTTTTGGACTTACGGAGTTGGCAATTTTTGCTGGTGTTCTGCAGCTTGTTTCCTTCATCACGATCGTGTGAGAAGGCTCGCGATCGCGTAGAGTAACTGGGAGACCAACTGGGTTATCTCTTCGCGTTTACCAAGAATAGGATGTGATCGCGTAGGTTCATCAGGTTATGCATCAGGAATGCGTGGGCTAGGCCGCGTCCGCGAAAAAGAAATAAGGCAGCAGTGGAATTGGGTGTTGTTCTTCGTGATCGCGTGAGCTCAGTCGCGATCGCGTAAGTATGAAGAGATATTTCATCGTGTTTGCATGGAGAGTTACCCGTTCGCGTAGCATAAAATAATAGGGCAGCGAAGTTGTTCTTCGCAATCGCGAGGGTGTTTCCGCGATCGCGATTAAGGAAAAGTATCTCTGCAAAATTAAAGTTCAAAATTGAGGGTTTTTGGTTCATAACTCAAAAATTGATTGAGAGCTCAGTAGAAGGCAAAATTTGGAGAGATTTTCGGAGGAAGTTTTTGGGTAATGATTCCTAACTCTTTTATGGTTATATTTCACTAATCTATGGTTGATTTCATCATTTAATTTCGGATTTTGGGGTTGAAATTGGGAAATATTTATAAGAACTTCTTCAACAAAGATTTTGAGTTTTGAAAGGGGATTTGTAGTCGGATTTGAGTAATTTTTATATGGTTAGACTCGTGAGTGAATGAGTGTTCGTATTTTGTGACTTTTACCCGATTCGGAGAAGAGTGCCCCACATGCGAGTTTTGAGTTAATTTAGAAATTTTTGTTAAAGTGTTGATTTCATTAATTAGATGAGTCTACTATGGTTGTATTTATGATATGTAATTGTTTTTGGCTAGATTTGGGTCATTCGGAGCCGGATATTTGTGGGAAACGCATTGTGACCGATTGATTGAGCTTGGTTCGAGGAAAGTAACTTGCCTAACATTGTGGGGGGAACTCCCCATAGGATTTGTACTGTTTTTGATATATGAGCATCGTGTACGTGAGGTGACGAGTATGTACACGGGCTAGTTGTGAAAAAACCCGATTATTTTACTCCGCAACAACCTGTTTTCCTTTTATTTTGAGTTATACCATTTTTATGAGTATTAATCTATTTTCATTCTTTATTGAGTTATTCCAATATGTATAGCTATTCTGTTTAGTCTAATACAGCATGTCTACGTGTCTTAATTGCTTATGTGAATTCTGTGCAGCATGCTTAGTGAATTTCGTGCTTTTTCCTTGACTAGAACTTAGTCTAAACCGTAATATTTCGCGATATAGTTGTATGTCTATTGTTTGCACTGGATATTTACTTTGGGACTACGAAACGGTATTTTGGGAGATCCCCTTGTACTGCATATTTACTTTGGGACTACGGAACGGTATTCCGGGAGATCCCATGTACTGCATATTTACTTTGAGATTACGGAACGGTATTTTGGGAGATCCCCTTGTACTGCACATTTACGTTTGGGACTACGAGACGGTATCTCGGGAGATTCCCTGTTGTTATCTTTGTGTACTGAGCTGTTGTCTTCTATGATTTTATTCTTGTTAAATTTTAGTCTTTATTTTACTACGGTATTTCATTCTATTTTATTTTATTATATATATACCAGTAGGGTCCTGACCTGGCCTCGTCGCTACTCGACCGGGGTTAGGCTTGGCACTTAGTGGGTACCGATTGTGGTGTACTCATACTACTCTATGCATATACTTTTCGTGTGCAGATCCAGGTACTCCTTATCAGCCGCACTATGAGTGAGTCGGGACAGCTTTGGAAACTTCAAGGTATATTTGTCGCGTCCGTAGACCTCGGAGTCCCCTTCTACTCTTTCTCATGTCCATTATCTTCTGTATTTTCCCTTTGTTAGACTCTGATGTATAAAGACACTAGATTTTCCTTCTGTAGTTTGTGATTCATGATGTTCCGGATTTTAGGATTGTTGTGTATTTTGAACAGTTAGTTGTTAAAATTATGTTTTCATTTCATTATTCTGCAAATGTTAGGCTTACCTAGTCGTAGAGACTAGGTGTCGTCACAACGTCATACGTAGGGGAAATTTGGGTTGTGACAGTGGCACACCTTTGTATGCAGCCGACTAGACCCGTGTCAGAATGAGACAAATCTTCTGATCCCACTGGCAGTTCTAGTCGCCTCCATCATGGCCGGGTACCCGATCAATGTGGGTAACGTGATGTCGGCCAACGTCTCTGTGGTTGCCAGGGAAGCTGACACATCATATCTGTATCCCAACACCATTACTGAGTATCTTACGGATGCGAGGGTGGAGCCGAGAGATTTTGATACGAATGTGCGGGCGAAGAAACCTTCTCATGGTACTCGTTGATGGATGCACAAAACCCTATGAAAAAGGGTCAGCCGCCTACCACCACATGCCAGTCTTATGAGACATCGATATTAGTCGTAGAGGCAATTGACATTCCATCCACTTCAGCCGAGCCTTCAGCTAGTGCAGCAGCTATGCCTCCACCTCCGGCCTCAGTGCCTTCAGCAACCCCTATTACAAGTTCCACCCCGGCTTTGAGGGTGGTGTTGATGCCTACTGTCCCACTCTCTACGCTGTGAGTATCCCAGACATTGGCGAGCCTCAACAACTGGATACATACAGCTACTTCAAAGGTTGCTGACATATCTAGTACTGCTGCAGCACATTCCTCCATTCCGGCACCTCAGATGCCCCCAACAGTGGAAGAAACATTGAAGAAGCTCCTGGAGAACCAGAACACGATTATGGCTATATTGGTGCAGCATGGGTCAGTGATAGAAGAATTGGGCAAGGAAGTGAAAAAGATGAGAAAGTCCCAGGTATCCAAGAAATAAGTGGACAAGATCTGGAGACAGGTTACCAAGCTTACAGCAGCCGGAGATATTCCATTTGATATGTTGATTGACCCACACCATCCAGGCCCAAATCCCACAACACCTACAACACCAGTTGGCCAGGCTGAGGAGCCAGACTCTAATGTTGACACTGCTGAGGTAGTGTGTCAGATGTTCATCAACCCAGTCACTCCTAGAGTTGAGGACGATGAGATCCAGTTGGAGGAGACTGAGGGTGGTGGTGATGTTGTGGCCACAAAGCTAGCCAGGGAGCCATAAGGAGTTTTCTTCACTCTTACTCTTCATTTACTCTTATTTTGTTAAGCATTCGAGACAATGCTTATTTTTATTCGGGGGGGGGGTGGAGTTTATTTGATATGATTTGATGATTCTGAGACAATTGGTTTGTAATAAATGACAGTATTCTCTTCTTTTTCCTTATTCTGTATATATTCTCTCTTCCCTTCTCTCATTATGAATATATCTTCTCTCATTATGTATATTCGTATTTCTTTCAATAGTTTTTGTTTGTAGCTTCTTTATGTTTGGTACTCTTACTAGTTAGTGTTTAATTTAGTAGCTTCTTATCTATTTATATCTTCATTTTGGATTAGTAGCTTCGTTTCGATTTAGTAGCCTCTTTTCTATTTAGTAGATTCTTTTTATATTTTAGTGGATAATAAGCCTTTGGTTTTCTTAATGTCGCGGTTCTTTCCAAAGGTAGTTTTTTGTGTGAATTGGGTGACTCTTCCCAACGATGGATGGCGTGACAACCTTCTTAAGGGACTGACTTCATTTTTGGTGTTTAGGTAATAATAGTAGTAGTAATGAATAAAAAGACCTAATTAAGTCATACTCAAAGAGTCAAACATGCTTCACTTGGCACCAACACACTTAATTATGTGCTTATGGTTAAAAATAAGGTTTTTGGAAAGAAATAGCTCTAGTTAGTGACTTTGCGTCTCTTGTGTTGACTTAGGTAATCATCGAGTGGTTTAATCGAGTCATATTGATTTTCAATCTTGAATATGGTCGTTGTGGGCCCTCGACTCTATCCTCTTTAACAATCCAGTTGCGTGAGGGGTGAGGTGTTTTTGTTGCTAGTCCAAGGACCCGTGTGAATGGTCTAGAACTTGCCCCGAATGTGTTTCAAGGCGAAATTTAAGTTTTGCTTGGCTTGAGAAGTGATTGTAGGCTTTCCTTGACCCGCTTAAATTTTTTCATTGCCTACAAATGTTGTTATCCCTAGTCAACCCATTTGAGCCTCGCGGCTTTCTCATTTGATAACCATGTTACAAGCCTTTACCCGTTTTGTCGTGACCCTCTCTTGGTACCCGAGCTTTCCTTAACACTCTTGTGAAACAATTGGCTAAAAATGTAAGTTTGGGGGAGAGACAAGGAACTTGAAAGAGGTATCAAGGCACAAAAAGAGAAAATAAATGATGAGAAGGAAAGGCAAGAAAAGGAAAGAACAAAAAGAAAAAAAATAAAAAAAAAGTGAATAAGTGGAAAAGTTGAAGGGATTCAAAGAAAAGTAATGATACAAAGCATGGATAAATCAAAGAGGGAGAAAATGAATGTCATGATCAAGAAAGAGTAATGTTAAGTCTCTCTAGTTCCCCAAGGAAAAGAAAGTGCTTCAAGGAATTGGTAAAGCATGAGCCGAGAATAAAACAATGGAGTGCTTAAGGAAAGGTGAACCCACTCAACCATAGTGTATCCAACCTTGGTCCAAACGCCTTCATTACATCCTAAAAAAGCCCTACGTAATTTCAAGCCGAGTGAGCTTACATTAGTGGCGATCTACATGAGGGGCAAGCCTATGGTACTTGAAGTCGTACTTGCGACATTCTCTTGAGAGATGAGTGAACCTTTCACAAATCTTTGGATTGAATGCTAAAATTCTTAAGTGAGCTAGGCAAATGGAGAGTACAGGAGGAGGAGTTTGGGATCCACAATGACCTACATGAAAGAGCGAGCTTCCTTGATGAATAAAGTCAACTCTTGATGCTCAAGTGTCACATTAGAACTAAGTATGCATAAAAGTTTAACTGGTCGCCTTGTGATAATACATAAGTAGTGTGGGTAATTGTTGGTCCCAATTGATGTGTGAATGGCTTACTTTTGATTGGCTGGAATGACCCTTAACTTGCTAGTTCAAGGACCCGTGCCAATGGTCTAGAACTTGCCCCAAATGTGTTTCAAGGCGAAATTTTAAGTTTTGCTTGGCTTGAGAAGTGATTGTAGGCTTTCCTTGACCCGCTTAAATATTTCAATTGCCTACCAATGTTGTTATCCCTAGCCAACCCATTTGTGCCTCGAGCCTTTCTCATTTGATAACTATGTTACAAGCCTTTACCCGTTTTGTCGTGACCCTCTCTTGGCACCCGAGCTTTCCTTAACACTCTTGTGAAACAACTGGCTAAAAATGTAAGTTTGGGGGAGAGACGAGGAACTTGAAAGAGGTATCAAGGCACAAAAAGAGAAAATAAATGATGAGAAGGAAAGGCAAGAAAAGGAAACAACAAAAAGAAAAAAGAATACAAAAACAAAAGTGAATAAGTGGAAAAGTTGAAGGGATTCAAAGAAAAGTAATGATACAAATCATGGAGAAATCAAAGAGGGAGAAAATGAATGTCATGATCAAGAAAGAGTGATGTTAAATCTCTCTAGTTCCCCAAGGAAAAGAAAGTGCTTCAAGGAATTGGCAAAGCATGAGCCGAGAATAAAGAAATGGAGTGCTTAAGGAAAGGTGAACCCACTCAACCATAGTGTATCCAACCTTGGTACAAAATCCTTCATTGCATCCTGAAAAAGCCCTACGTGATTTCAAGCCGAGTGAGCTTACATTAGTGGCGATCTACATGAGGGGCAAGCCTATGGTACTTGAAGCCGTACTTGCGACATTCTCTTGAGAGAGATGAGTGAACCTTTCACAAATCTTTGTATTGATTGCTAAAATTCTTAAGTGAGCTAGGAAAATGGAGAGTACATGAGGAGGAGTTTGGGATCCACAATGACCTACATGAAAGAGCGAGCTTCCTTGATGAATAAAGTCAATTCTTGATGCTCAAGTGTCACATAACTAAATATGTATAAAGTTTAACTGGTCGCATTGTTGATAATACATAAGTAGTGTGGGTAATTGTCGGTCCCAATTGATGTGTGAATGGCTCACTTTTGATTGTATGGAATGACCTTTAACTTGTGGAGGTGGGAACTATTTTATTTGCTTGATAACAAGCAAAAACTTAAGTTTGGGAGAGTTGATAAGTGGGGATTTTGACTACTTATTAGCGTCTTTTAGCTTTTGTTTTAGTCTAAAAGTTTTTAATTGTGTTCCCAAAATTGATGAAATATGAAAAATTTGCAGGAATGTTGGAAGTCGGACTCCCGAGATGAAATCCGACTCAAAAAAGAGTAACCAAAATACAAGGCAACAAAAGGCACAATAGCTTGCAAAGTGCGGACCGCAAAATTCCATCTGCGGCCGCAAACAATGAAGCAAATCCCAACAGGGTTTCCTAGCAAACTGCGGATCGCACAGGAATTGTGCGGCCGCAAATGAAGAACTGGAGATGAACTTTAGAGGGTGTGAAATTTTCCAAAGTCCAAGTCCCTCAAGAATGCGGACCGCACAAGAATTGTGCAGCCACAAAAGTAAAGATGCGAACCGCAGAAGACCAGGTTGCGGCCGCAGTGATAAATCTGTGGACCGCAGAAACAATGCCTCGCAGCCGCAGTGGCGAATTGTGTGGCCGCAGAATCCCAGCTCCTGCAAAGATGAAGACTTTTGCGGACCGCACATGTTTTCTCCGGCCGCAGAATCTCCTGAAGGGCATTTTTATCCGAAATTTCCATCCTTGTATAAATAGACGAGTTTCACAAAATTAGGTTAATTTTTGACATCAGCAAGTCCTATAGTCATTTTTCTTTTCTTCTTTTAGTAGTTTTCTATATTTTGGGATATTTTAACATAGATTTTGTCATTTTGACTTTCCAGTATGAGTTTAATTAGTATTTCTTCTTCTATTTCTTCAATTTCAAGCATAAGTAGCTAGATGTTTACTAGGGTTGTGACCCAACCCTAGTATGTAAACCTTATGGGTATCTAATTTAGTGTTTTTTTATGATTGGGTGTTTATTATTTAGCCTTGTTCATGATTTAATTTGTGGAATTAATGGTTGCAAATATTAGTTCATGCCTAATTGACTTAGTCTCTACTTGAGAATGAGAGACTTAGTCTAGAAAAACTTGGCTAACAAAAAATTGGGTCAATCGAGAGATTGATCAACCCAATTAAAGGGTTCAACCTAGAGATAGTAATAACCTAGCTTGAGCTCTTATCAACCATTTTGTGTGATACCTATTTGGATTTGAGAAAGCCAAATTGGGCAAAACTACTCCTTGACAGAGAGGTACTGAGTGGGTAATTGAGAGTTGATAGCTATAATACACTCCGATCAACAAAACAAGCATTAAGGTTTATATCCCATTAGGCTAACACCTAGGCGATGGTCATAACCCTAGGCTTTTTACAAACTTGAAAAACAACAAAAATAATTATCTTAGTTTTATTTCTTAACTTTGCAATCTTAGTTTTAAAAATAGAAATAGAATCAAAACCAATTTGTGTAAGTGTAAATTAAGATAGTTCAAACTCACGTACATGAATATATACTCCTAACTCCCATATAAACTCCCTGCAGATTTTATCCCGAATCTTTGTTGGGTTACTATTATTTTCAATCGATCGTTTCATATCCTTGTTTAGAGGTATGATTTGGACGAGATCAGCGCATATCCCTTCGTGGAGTTCTCTCATGACGTTTCTGACGCTCCTAAACACAGGGTCATCGGGCCTTGGAAAGATTTTCTATACAATTTTGAAGCTATAACGTGCAGCTTTGGGGCGTAACGCTCGTGACACTTTGGGATCGTCGGGCAACTTTTCGTGATTGAGGTAGTCGATTATTTCGTTTCTCCAGTCCCAAACTAGACTAGGCGAATTCACCTCATAGTAACCATCCGTATCAAGGACTGAACATATCAGTTGTACCACCGTTCCGGACTCCGATCCCTTTATTTTCGTCGAGAACCTAAGTTTGCTAATGCACCCATTTCTGCATTATCCTCGCTCAAGATATGAGTGATTGAACACTCACGGAATCGTGCCAAAAGAGCTTGGACCTTTATCACGTATTGCTGCATACGTTGTTCTTTGGTATCAAAGATCCCATAAACCTGATTTACCACCTACTGTGAGTCATATTTGATTTCGATAACCTCGGAATCAAGTCACCGTGCCAATTAGAGCCCTGTAATAAAAGCTTCATACTCTGCTTCATTGTTAGTTAAAGGAATTGTTCGGACCCTTTTATGTTCGAGGCTCCATCCGTAAATAAGGTCCAAACCCATGATGTCGATTCCAATACCATGACTGCCTCCTTGGTTGCCAGAGGTGGCAGTCCTGGACTAAAATCGGCCACGAAGTCAGCCAGGACTTGTGACTTAATTGCAGTCCTCGATTTATATTCTTTTTCGAATTCACTCATTTCGACGGCCCATTTGGCCAATCTGCCCTAGAGCTCGGGTTTATGAAGGATGTTCCGCAAAAGGAAAGTAGTCGCCACACCTATTGGGTAGCATTGAAAATAGGGCCTCAGCTTCCGAGAGGCGACTACGAGAGCTAAGGCTAGTTTTTCCAAATGTGGGTAGCGAGTTTCTACTCCCGTTAAAAATTTGCTAACGTAGTTAATAGGTACCTTAGTCCTCCCGGACTAAAACCTCACTTACCGCAACTTCTGAAAATCACGAGGTAGACTAGCAATGTTTCGCCTTCTTTTGGTTTCGAGAGAAATGGAGGGCTTGATAAGTACTTCTTCAGGACCCTCAAAGACTGTTGGAACTCCGGCGTCCATTCGAAATTGTTCTTCTTTTTTAGCAATGTAAAGAAGCGATGACACTTGTCCGACGACCGGTAAATGAACCTGCTCAAAGCTACTAACCTTCCTATGAGTCTTTGGACTTCCTTCACGTTTGATAATTGATCCGGGATATCGTCTATGGCCTTGATTTTGTCGAGTTTACCTTAATTCTCATTTGTGAGACCAGAAACCCTAGGAACTTACCTTAGATGACCCCGAACGCGCACTTTTCGGGGTTAAGTTTCATGTTATGCTTCCTCAAGATATCGAATATTTCTTGCAAATGCTTTAGGTGGTCACCTGCATTCAAGGACTTAACGAGCATATCCTTTATATAAACTTCCATGGTTTTTCCTATTTGCTTTTCAAACATCTTATTTACGAGCCGCTGATAAGTGGCTCCGGCGTTTTTTAACCATAAAGGCATTACATTTTAACAATATGTACCGAAATTTGTTATAAATGAAGTCTTTTCCTGATCTTCTAGGTTCATATTAATTTGGTTGTACCCAGAATAAGCATCAAGGAAACTCATCAATTCGTGCTCGGCCGTGGCATCAATCATTTGATCAATATTTGGCAGTGGAAATGAATCTTCCGGGTACGCCTTATTAAGATCTTTATAGTCTACACACATACAAAATTTATTGTTCTTCTAAGGATTTACTACTACATTGGCTAACCAATCTGGATTTCTTACCTCTATGACCGAACCGATTTTAAGCAAGCGGGTTACATCTTCTTTGACGAATTTATTCCTGGCCTAGGCAATAGGGCGCTTCTTCTGTCGTATTGGTGGTACGTTAGGATCCAAACTCAGTTTGTGCGCGGCTATTTTCGTCGGGATACCTGTCATATCCTCGTGCGACCATGCAAAACAATCATCGTTAATTTTAAGGAATTCAATAAAACCAGACCTGATCTCGGGGTGCAGTCCTGTTCCCAAGTGAAATTTTCTTTCTAAGAATTCTTCGAACAATGGCATTTGCTCTAGTTCCTTTGCCGTGGATTCGTTGCATTCGTTTCTTCCGAAACTTGGAAATATCTCGGCACCTGATATTGTTCTGACGATTCTGCCCCTGGAATAACCTCTTATAACTCGGGAGTAGGCGCTGATTCCTATAATTTCTATGCCGTGCGTTCCTTCCCTTTGCTACTGGAAACTGAGATTGCATTAATTTCCCTTGCTGCCGGTTGATTCTCCTCTTATCTGCTTGATTCCTTCGAGCGTTGGAAACTTTAGCAATTGGTGATACGTCGAGGGTATAACTTTTATCTCGTGTAACCATGGCCTTCCTAAGATGATGTTGTATCCCATGTCACCATCCACTACTTCGAAAAGAGTTGTTTTCATTACTCCTTCAGCGTTCGTGAGCACAATATCTCTCCCCAAGTAGTCACGCTCGCAAGGTTGAATCCAGAGAGGAGTTTTGTCTCCAGAATAATGCTTCTGATGAGTTTAGCTTGTTCCAATACTCTTCATTGTATGATATTAGCCGAACTTCCTGGATCCATTAGAAAACGCTTAATTTTAAAATCTAACACATTTAAAGAGATTACTAGTGTGTCGTTGTATGGTAACAGCAATCCATCTGCGTCTTCCTCCGTGAAAGTGATATCGTCCTCCTGGATTCTTTTGATGTGAGTTATCGATACTTTAGTCTTTTTCTCCACCGAAAAGGTGACCCCGTTAGTCTCGTTCCCACCAAAGATCATGTTGATCGTTTGGCGTGGGGTTTCTTATCCTGCTTTCGAAGATTCTGCGTTGTCTCAGTTGCGACACTAATTGTTCTTAGCTCGATCACTCAAAAAATTTCGGAGATAACCATTCTTCAATAGCGTTGCCACCTCATCCCGAAGATGTCGGCAATCCCCTGTTCGGTGACCGTTCGTCCCGTAGTATTCACACCATAAATTGGGATCCCTCTGGCTAGAATCCGACATCATAGGTCTCGAGAATCGTGCTTCTTTAATGTTCCTCATGGCTGACATGAGTTCCACTACACTGACATTGAAGTTATATTCTGATAACCGGGGATAAGAAAGATCTCGAGACCCTGACGTTTGTTTATCTTGAAGTGATTTATTGTTTCGACTACGATCAGTCCCTCCGTTAACGGTGAACTTATTTGCTTCTCGGAAATTTCTGCAATGGCTTTCGGTACGCTCGTAGGGCAAAACCCGACCCCTCGAAGTCTGCCTATCCACGTCATAGTCATCCTTTGATTTTTCTCTGTTCTTCTTCCGTCCTTTGGCCGATGATGTAGAACCGGCCTGGTAATATTCTATCCTTATCATTGACTCGTACCGGTTGTGAACATCTGCACAGGTTGTTGCTTGAAACTCAAGAAGGCTCTTCTTCAGCTTTCGGGAAGAGTCTGAACTTCTTGGATTCAATATTTTGGTGAATGCTTCAGCTGCCCATTCATCCGGAACGGCCGGGACCAACATTTTTTCTTTCTGGAATCGGGTAACAAACTCTTGTTATATTTCTGATTCTCCTTGTGCAATTCTAAATATGTCAACCTTCCGGGCTTGCACCTTTCTGGCCCCAGCATTAGCTTTAATGAAAGAATCTGCGAGCATCTCAAAGAAATCTATGGAATGCTCGGGCAGTAATGAATACCACATTAGGGCTCCCCTCGTGAGAGTTTCGCCGAATTTCTTTAGCAACATAGATTTAATTTCGTGAGGAGCTAGATCATTTCCTTTCACTGCCGTTGTGTAGGTGGTAATACGTTCCTGCGGGTCTGAAGTTTCATCATACTTTGCAACTTCAGGTATTTTGAAACACTTCGGGATTAGTTCTGGTGCCGCACTTGGTTTGTACTGTAATTGAACATACTTCTTTGAGTTCGGGCCTTTCAATACTGGTAGTGCGCCTAGAATTTGATCCATGCGGGCGTTTACTTCCCTTATTAACCGTAAAAGCTCATCTTTGAATGAACCGTTCTCGTTGTTAAGACCTTATCTGCTCCCCCTAGCCCCATTAGAGCAAACATCATCCCTAGGAGTATTGTTGTCGACTCTCTGCGTTGTTTGGTCTGCGAGAACAACGGGGGGAATTGGAACGCGTCTGTTTGCATTATTCGAAGCATCTGATAGCGCCTGCTTCAGTTCCGTCATAACCTGATCCTGCCGCGTGAGATGGCCTAGGATGATTGCTTGTTTCTCTTGCAGGATCCTCACATCATCCGCTACTTGCTCCTCGTCAGCATCATCGGGAGTTATCTCCCGAACCCGCCGAGGGTATCGCCTGTCATGCATCGATGTGGCGCAATTCTCCTCATTGCGGGTGTCACTAATTGAATCCTTGAAATGAGGCTAATCCCTTCAATTTTCAGGGCTGCGTGCATCGTTAATAATGTTATCTGCCATTTTTTGTGATTTTTTCTAAGACAAAATAATCAAAGCACGTTAGTAAAAAAGGCAAGGATCAATTTAATTGCACGGCTGTTTAGGCCCCACAGTGGGCGCCAAAATATTTACCCGTAAAACGGTACAGTTGAATTTATGTGTGATTTTTAGACAAGTGAACTAATTTGATCCTGAAATAATATAATAATCGAAAAAATACACAAATACTTGGCCTTAGAATGTAGATGAAATAGCAAATATGGTGATTCCGTGAACACGTTTTTCGAACACAGCAATGATGAGATCAAAAGGAAAGAAAATAAAATTGTATAAAATTCTGTATAGAATATTGTATATGTTTTTGCCCGAAAATTCGTGTACTTTATAATGGTAACTGAGCTCACTATTTATAACTATGCCTAGAGAAAGAGGTCCTAAGATCGTGCCCTCCTTTAGTGCCAATTATGAGGATCATTGATGAAGATGTAACGGTGAATATAAATGCCAAATTCTCTGTAACAGACCGTCGCTCTTAATGATGCAGAATATTTCTTAGTAAATGCCACCGGGCGCAGAGTATTCAATACACTTTCATGAACGTTATCCTTTCCGGTGACAAGCAGAGTGGCTGCGCTCGGTCCTCAGCCATCCCATCTCGGATTCCACGTGTCCTACTTTTAGTGAGTCACGTGTCATATCATATTTTACTCTATACAATTTAACCCCCTTTAACATTTTGAATTTAGGAAACAATAACTCCTTTAAATCGGGATAAAGAATCCTCCTTAACTTCAAAGTCAATCTAATAGTCAAATAAAGATATTGTAGAAACTTTAAAATATAAAAATTGTTCGTGTGGAAACATTACTTTAATGATGAGTCAATTTTCTGTAATTAAAAAGCTTTCATTTGATTTTTATGTCATGCTTTATATATTTCATGGTCTATTATTTCAAAATATTTCATTAGTTTTTGAACATGATCATACATCAACAATAACAGGCCGTTGGTGACTCTAAATACTCTTATTGGAAGTCGTTTGGGCACCTCGATATTAACTCAACACATCCTAATTGAATAAGGTCCTAAGTGCGTAGTGCTTAGTCTAACATATGTTATACACTGTTATTAAGCAATGTATATACATTATAGTCCGCCTTAAACGATATATATAAACCAATTTATTTATTTTTCTTTAAGCTTTGCTCCCCTTTGTAAAATGAAACATAGTATTTTCCCTCTTATATTAATAAGTAAAAAAAACTAAATGTTTACAGTATATGATTTTCATACGAATACTGCTCATAAACTTCACATAGGACTAATTCTTTAGCTTTCTAAATTTGAGCTAGTAGTAGAAGCGGAGCCATAATTTGAAGTTTATGAGTTCTGAGCGTATCATAATACGTCTTAATTCAGTTAAATAGTTATACACATTTACTAATTTTTTTAATACAAATATAAAATCTAAGCAAAAGTTACTGGGGTCGTTCGAACCCGTAAGTAGTACTCTACCTCTACCCCAGACTACTAGCTATCTCTTAGCAAACAAATAGACAAATTTGAGCAAACATTTAAAGGAAATTATTTGTAACAAATGGTTGCACCAAACAAGGTCTTTATAAAATTTAGAGGAGCATTATATACAAATTGAGGTGAGTTAATTTTGCTATATATATTCTTTTTCCATTATCATTAATTCTTGATGCGGACTTTGTAGTGTTTTTCTCTTACTTTTGAAAATTGTATTTCAAGTTCAATGAATGATATATACATGATATAATATTTATAAGAAGTATAAAAATAACCAAATAGATTTTCAATATATATTGTATTAGATTTTTCACGATATTATGTAAGAATATATATTAATTACGTTAGTTGTTTTTAATGGAAAATCCCAAGTATCAAAACAATTCCAACTTTCTGTGCTGACAATTTATAAATTTCTTACAATTTGTTCACTTGAATGGCATAAAAATAATAAAAATTATTTTATCGTACCAGTGTAAATAACTTGAAGATGATAAATATAATCTCATAATATGTTTCTTTTTAAAACTACACAAGTATCACTGTTTACAACTTGTTTGGATGGTTGTTACGTATCGTTTCATAATTTATCGTATTGTATTGTATTGTGTTATATTGTATTATATTATTTTGTTGAATATAACATTTACATAGATTGTATCATTTGTCGTCGTTTCATGATGTCATTCACTAGCAATATGAAAAAATAAATTTATAATATTATTAAAAGAGTATGTATAGGATAAATTTATTATATAAAAAAATATGATAAAAAGTAAAATAAAATTATTTAAAGAAGGACAAAATAAGAATTTTCATGGTTACATAATAACAAATTTAACAATATAATAAAATAAAATAAATATATTTAAAATAACAATATGAAAACTATACAATAGGTAACAAATTCTGTTTGGCCCTCTGTTCTTTGTCTGAAAGGCACACCTATGCACAGGCACCAACACACACACACACACACACACCTCATCTATCCATATTCTGGAGCGGTCTGTACTTGTCTATTTCCTTGCACCATCACAAAACCCTCTTCAATAATCTGAGCAAACCCGAGTTTCGGTCCAGAAAATTTGGTCACTTAACCGATCATCTTCTCCATTTGATTCTCAGGTTTTCTTATTGGCCCCTTTACTGAATTGCTCAAACATATATATATATATATATATATATATATATATATATATATATATATATATATATATATATATATATATATATATATGTAATCTAAATTCCAGCTTCCGATAATTATCTAAGTTCCTTTTTCCTTTTTACGTTTTCCCCCCTTGAATGTACTGGTGCTTTTCTTAGTTTTTGCAATTTTTTTTTTTTTAAATTAGGATCTGTAATTCTACTGAGTTCAAATACTTCTATTACTAATAATTTTGTTCTTTTGTGTTTTGATTGAACGATTTTGTGTCGGAGTTTTTGAGTTTTCAATTGCTTCTATAACTCCGTTCGGTGGTACCGAGAATTTGACTTTTATTGGTCAAAGTTGTTGGGTTTTGGTGATAGTTCCAAAGCTAATATATATTTACTGCACCACATTTTATGACTTGTATGTTATAAGTGTGAAATGAATAGAACCCTTATTTTGTGTTAAAAAAAATACTCCTATCTTAGTATTTGAGGGAAAATGAACTTGAATAGAGTGGTAAGGCATATAAAGGTTACCTATAGTCCACTCCAACTAATTTCGGATTGAGGTAGTTGATTGTTACATATTTTATTGTCTGACAATTTTTTTATATTAATCTTTTATCTGGATATTGATATACTTCTCCATCCTTAACAGAAGGCATGGATATTCTACTTTTTTGTTATTTTTTATTAGAATACTGAAAATTGTTCATGATTGCTATCTCAGGCATGAGCAATCAGCTTTGTACTTGTCGTTTAACGTTTTAGTTTCTACTAAATATCGGAAAATAGATTCTGTTGTAACCTTTTTCCTCTCTCAACTTCTTTAAATGTAGATCTTTTAGAGAACTCCTTCACTGGTGCTCTTAAGGACCTTGCGTTTCTCAAAATTGGCTCACATGCAAGGGGACAGAAGTATCTTGGATTCCTTTCCAGAGAGACTATTGATCTTAATCAGGGATTGATTTCTAATAATGCTTCCATGGATCAGACAGCTCCTTGGGATAGCTTTCTGAATCCAGTAGAGAATCGATTGTCAAATTCCATGCTTCCTTCCGCTGGAGGAAATCCTAGTTATGCTAATGGTGTTAACTATAATGCTCAAAGTTTTAGTAACTGGAATCAAGGTGAGTCCAGCTCCACCGCTAATTTGCATGACCGCATACGTGGCAGTGACTTAAAAAGAGGACAAGGTTGGCCTTCTTCATCTAATGATTATGCTATGACAAATTCAAGGTCCGAATGGCAATTGGAACCTTCTAATGTCTTTCCTACACGTGGTTATGGTGGCAATCGTCTTATGGGCAGGCCTCCTAGTATATCATCAAGCCTTGCCTCGGATCATAGTACAGGAAATGCTAATTTAAGTGGTAGATACAATAACGATGATGGTCGGATGGTGATGCGAACAAGTGTACCTTCAATTGTTTACAAATCTGACAGGTCAGAAGCGGAGTGTCCTCCGGCTTTTGGTGCATCTGATGACAGTGGTACCTCTTCAGGTAGTTCTGGTTATTTGGCAGGGACCAGTAATATATCAGGTTCGTCTATGGATAATTGGGGTTTATCCTGCAAGCGCAAGGTCCTTGAAGGCAGCTCGGGACAGCCTTTTATAGGTGGAAGTTCAAGCTCCAATGCAGGACATGAGAACATTGTACAGGATAACCATCCTAGTCATTATAATGCTTCTAGCAGCTTAAACATATCATCCCCTGCTGCAAATATGCAGAATGCTGGTTATCTGGAAAATCTTAATCCAAGAAATGGGGTTGGTACAAGTATATCTGCTTCTGATATATTTCCTCCTTTAAGTGCTGGTGGAGTTGCAGAAAGCTCTGCAAGAAATTTTTGTGTTAGAGCAAATCCTGCGAATCAGGATCACACTACATTTGGCTTACCACCAATTGGGACTACTGCAGGGCATTCTAGTGTCAGCCCCGCCCATGTTCGACCTGGACCTGCCTCAGTAACTAGATCTTTGGACTCGAGACAGCCATTTTCACTGCCAATGAATTCAGGTAACCTGGGAAGCCAGTCTCACATGATGCATGCTCCTGGTCCTTCAAGAGGCTTGCACTCACCTCCATGGGATGTATCTCCTAGTTCACGAGGTGGTAGTTCATCAGTGATTTCTAGAGATAGATGTGTTGCATCGGGGGATGAAGCTAACTTCAGTACTATCAGAAATAGTGGAGACTCCCATCCATTTTTTCCTGTTCCTGAGACGAGAAATATGGTACTTGACCCCACAAACTGGAGCTTAGCTACTGCAAATGCAAGCTCTTCTAGAAACAGTCCTAGTTCTGCAGTTGGTCCTGGTCCAAGCGGACACAATGCTCATACTGCGTGGACTAATCAGAACTCAGCAACTACCAGCCATCATACATTACCAGAATTTGCTCCTTGGATTCTCTTCCCACCAGTTGAGCCTGAGTCTGGAAGCCAGAGAGGTCATTTTTCTCTGCTGCCTTCGGCTCCTTCCTCAGAGGATCCAGTGATGTCCTCCCGATCTAGTAGCCGTGGTAACCGTCAGCCACGTCGTAGAGCAAGTTTGATGGTTGATCGAGGTGATGATGTGGATGGTTGGCGTGCTTTAGCTGCTGACGTTGAGGGTCGACACAGGCTGGTATGGGGTTTACTTTTCACAATAATATCTAAAGCTGTTGTATTTTGACTGTCCGTGTAGGTATCTGAACTTTGCTGTCTTGTATCTGGCATGGTGAATGTAAAGATATTTGCTCTCATTTGCTATTTTGTCCTCCTCAAGACAACTCTTTTTTATTGCTTTGGTTAATAGCTTTATTTCCAGTTGGATATTCGGTTATTTTTCTCCGATCTGGTTCACTCATATTATTTAGGATTGGGGGATTTTATGCTGGCCCCAAAATGTACATATTCTAAGAACACATGCAAAGAGTAAGTTTCCTCGACAATCAGCATCATGGGATCTTATAATGGTGTCGTAGAAGGATATTTCTGTTTACTTTCTTGATCACTTATGCAGCTGCTTTGTTTGTTGTTTATATGTGTCTTGATTATGAGATACTTTACACCCGCCAATAATTTTCTTCTGGATTGGAGACATTGTCAATGCTGATTAATCTTGCCTACTTATGTCCAACAGATTCGTCAAGTCCTGAATGCCATGCGGAGGGTCGAAAACTTTCGATCAGAGGTTTTATTTCAATCCTTTAAATAATCTATTGAATAAAGTAGCAGAAATGAGTTGCAGCTTGTTATTTATATATTGTAATAGATATACTTTTAATTCTTCTGTAGATCCCTGTAAACTTGAAAATATTTGCATTATCCTGATACTTTTGTAAGCTGCGCTATGTTAGCTTAGTAAGAAAAGTAGGGAAATTATATTGCCTTGCATGGTAAACATGATTGCCTGGATCGGGGAAAAGGACTATTTACCTGATTTTTCTTCTTTTTAAATTTTTGATAGGGTTAGTTTTAGTTGTCTGATTGCAATTTGGATGGATAATATTGTGCGCATTTTCATCTTGTAGTATTCCAACTTTATTTTTTCGATTGTCCTACCACGAGGTTTTAAGTGTTGGGAGCCAGTTATTTTGTTTGTCTTCGTGACAATATCAAATTTCAACTGGTTTTTTATCATGAAGCTTCTAACTTCTTGTGTTGTTGTTATAAGAACAATTTTCATTGGACAGTCTAATTCCAACCCTACATCATAAATGTGCTCATTACTTGGACCCAACTGATGAACATGTTAATGAGTCCCAATAGAACAACTCAATTTTGCTTGGCCACTTTATGTGTTGATTTCTTATTAGTAAATGTAGTTTTTGGTGACTTTTGTGGACATTTCTTATGTAAATTTTTCGCATTTCTTTCGTTTCTTAGGATTATATGTTGGTTGATCCTTTTATCAATGGAGCTGCTGAGTTCCATGATAGGCATAGAGACTTGAGGCTCGATGTTGATAACATGTCCTATGAGGTAATGTATTTCATTTTTGCTGTCACTAAATTTTGAGATGCGGGTCTCACTGATTGCTTCGTCTATATTAGGAGTTATTGGCATTGGAAGAACGTATAGGAAATGTAAACACAGGCTTGAGTGAAGAAACCATTTCGGTCCATATGAAACAGCGGAAGCACGAGTCTGTATATGGACGGTCCTCATCAAACTTGGAGCCGTGCTGTATATGTCAGGTAAGAATCTTATCTAATGTTTTTACATACCTGATAGTATTACTTTTTGGCAGATTTGTTAGCTAAAGTTTGTTCTATTTCTTGTTCTGTTAATCAGGAGGAATACACAGATGGAGATATCATTGGCATGTTGGATTGTGGGCATGAATTCCACACTAATTGCATTAAGCAGTGGTTATTGCTGAAGAATATCTGTCCCATATGTAAGACGACTGCGTTGAAAACTTGAAAGAATAACCTCACACAACTATTTTTTCATCTTTCATCTATACCCTCTCCTGCCCAAGTAAAGAAGACGACAATACGAAAAAAGAAAATAAGGGAGGTTCTTGTCAACTATACTTTTGTCACCTGGAGCCCTGCTCATGAGGGATCTGGAGGGGTTGTAAGTACAAAGATTTGTCTGTGTTGAGGGAATTATTTGTGCACCATCCTTTATTCATGTTACGGACATTTTCTTGGATTAATACATCACTTAGAACAAAGATTGGCTTCGGTGGTATTACTCATTTCTTGATTTGTTGTGGGATTGTAATGCGATAGATTAGGAGTCTCGAGTCCTATTGAACGATTTCGAGGGTGTTTGGATTGGTTTTTAAGCCGGTCAAATCAGCTTTTAAGTTCTTTTTAGCTATTTTCAGTGTTTGGCAAAATTAAAAAATGTTTTAAATAAGTTAAAAAAATTGCTTAAAACAAGTCAAAAGCAACCCCAATTTATTGCTTTTCGGCTTAAAAGTCATTTTTTTTTTTTAAAGACGATCTAAACGGGCTCTTGATCATGCCTAAAAGTGTGCAACTGCGTTGAAAACTTATAAATCAAAAACA
This sequence comes from Nicotiana tabacum, assembly GCF_000715075.1. Classification (NCBI taxonomy): domain Eukaryota; kingdom Viridiplantae; phylum Streptophyta; class Magnoliopsida; order Solanales; family Solanaceae; genus Nicotiana; species Nicotiana tabacum. Next base: position 72,742,173 of record NC_134103.1, read on the forward strand.
AGAGAAAACAACCTAGCATAGATCACGCATTTGTAAATAAACTGATGTATGGTAAATTATACTAGAAGGATAAAAGCCAACTCAATCAGCTTTTAATAGTGAATCCAACACCTTAAATTAAGACTGTCTCAGTCAGCTGTAATACAGTTTCCAAGTTAACTCTCAACTAACAATTGTTAACAAAATTAAGACAAAGGATTTGCTTGGCAACATTAAACCAAAAAATAACTAGGAAAAAGTAATCCAACACGCCCGGTGGGACTCGAACCCACAATCGCCTGATTAGAAGTCAGACGCCTTATCCATTAGGCCACGGGCGCTTGCGTACATTTCCTTGCCAATTAATTTTTTGTTGAAGCTTTACGAATTTATGACTATATTTGTTAATTATTTAATACTTTGTAAATTATACCTTGTACTCCCTCTGTTCCAGTTTATGTGAACCTATTTTCTTTTTGGTCCGTTCCAAAAAGAATGACCCCTTTCTAAATTTGGTAACAATTTAGCTTAAATTTACAATTCTAACTTTAATGAGAACCTTTTATAACCACACAAATATTCTGGGCCCCTTTTTGACTTGTTTAGGACCACAAATTCAAAAAGTCTTCATTTTTTCTTATACTCCGTACTTAGTCAAACAGGTTCACATAAATTGGAACGGAGGGAGTATTTATCATTTCCTTAAGGGACGCGAAAAAAGCTGAAACGACAATTAAAAAGGGACAGAGTAAGTATAACCCAAAAGAAGAGAAACCACGTTGATTCTTGTTCTCCCCTACAACAAAAAGAAGCTTCACCCCTTAGTGATACCTTTCCTAGAGTTTGATCTAAAGGAAGTAAACAATGAGAAGAAATGGAATAAGCTTTTTCCTTAAATCTCAGCAAGAACCTCTTTCAACACCATTCTGTCTTTTTCCTTTTCCTTTTACACAAGTTAGTTATTCAAGACCATTATCTAAGATAAGCTTTTGATATAATGTTGAGACTACCTTCAGATTTTAACAACCCCACCAATTGAAGATGGAGAACAACAACAATATGTACCAACATTTGGTTGAAATAGATGAACCTGAGAATGACTTCTATCTCCCAGATTATGATGAAGAAGAAAAGGATTCCAACTTCATTTTCATCATCAACACAATCCTAAGTGGTACGGCTCGCCTCAACGTTCTCTTACCCACTGTCACAATCCTTGCCTTCACCATTTTTGCACCCATACTAACCAGTGATGGCCAATGCAACAAGTTTGAGCAATATATAACAGGGATTTTCTTGATCCTATCGGCTATTTCTTGCGTGTTTTTCTCTTTCACTGACAGCTTTAAATCAGCAAGAGGGAGACTACACTATGGGGTGGCAACATTCAGTGGCATTTGGACTTTCAATGGAAGAAGGATTAAGCCTTGTGTGCCAAGAGATTATAGACTTAGATGGTCTGATATTTTTCATGCATCACTTTCATTGATTGCTTTCCTTACCTTTGCAGCATCACACAATGATGTGCTTCACTGTTATCATTTTGTTGTTCCAAGAAAGGTCATAAATACTGTTCCATTGGTGATTGGATTTGTTATTAGTCTTCTCTTTGTCATATTTCCTTCTAGGAGAAGAGGGATTGGGTATCCCTTCTTGCTACAAAGTGATATATAATGCAGAAAAACTGAGGTGATGTTACAAGTTTTACTTTTTCATGTTATCTTATTTTATATGTTCTCTAAAAGAATATTAGAGAAGGTTTGATTGTACATGGAAAACAAGAAAATGTAATGTTCCAGAAAGACTTTTATCCTTGTGTTATATCTTTACTTCAGTAGAGGGATTGGGTATCCCAGATATGTTAATTACCTGGTTCATGTGATAATCTAACTACATTCTGTTTTGCACCTTGCATCTAATGTAATTCAAACAAAAAGCAGAAACTTTATGCAAGAAGCTCATTTACACAATAATACATACAGTAGGACAAGCCACAATCACTTATATATATACATATAGCTATCAACAATATGATGAAATAAGATCTGAATCAGATCATAATATCACATATTATAACTCCTTCCGTGGATCTAACTATTTTTCTGAGGTTGTACACTGGATTTGGCACCGCTGGAGGTCTACCAAGGTCCTGTTAGTGTCCTTCTCAAGCATCTTAACTTATTTCCCCACGGCATATTCATCTTTTCCATTAACTGTGATTTGATAGAACAGAATAGTTAACAAGATGACCAGGGGCATTTAAACAAGCAATCAAGTTTAACTGAATCACATGCATCACTCTCACTCCGTCGCATAGAACGCACATTCACTTTTAAAATTGTGACATCTTAACAGGTGATGCATTTTCACAAGAATGTATGATCACGCCATTCAACTCAGGTAACATGATTGACTGTTAAGTTATGTACTATAGGATTCATTTCACTAGCTTACCCTATGGTTCATTGATTGCATTACTTAGTGCTTTTCTGGTATTTTCACTTTGGTTTTCCGATTGGTTTGCTTGTTGTTGCCCCTTTCTTTTATCTTTCCTGAGCCGAGGGTCTACGGGAAACAATCTTTCTGCCTTCTTAAAGGTAGGGGTAAGGTCTGCGTACGCACTACCCTCCCCAAACCCCACTTGTAAAACTACACTGGGTTTGTTGTTGTTGTTGTTACCCTATGGTTCATATTTGTTTAACTTACGATTGCTGTATCTAGTCCATAATTAAGCAGGAAAGGTAGGTAGTTATCGAATCCAGCAAGAGGTACATGTAGTTGTAAAAGAGGTTAGTACCTGATCTTTCTGCATCTCGATAAATTCAGCCTACACGAAACATTGAAAAAACAGCAGTTATTACAGTAACTTTAGTGTAGGTGCTGTAAATTTGAACAATTGTCAATATACCTGTTTTTTCTGCAACTCTTCGTTTATTTCTTTAAGCTTCTCCACCTCAGCTTCCAACTCTAGAGTGTACGCCTGTCATATCGAAGTGTCATTACAGAGTTAATTCATTCAAAACCTAAATGTATAAACACGATTCTACCAATATCTCCCTCAGTCCCAAAGTTCCACCAGTTATATTTAAGATTAAAGATTCTAAAGCTTTAGTGAAGAGCATATGCACTTCCCACAAGTCAACCTGCAAACTTACTTGCTTCATAATGTTAATAGATAATGAATCCCTTTGTCAAGTTCTTTATTATTCACATTTTTCCGGGGAAATGTTATGATTATCTTCTTGACATGAAAATTGTTGAATGCTGAACTACCAATGGATGTTTCCATCAGCTGCACGAGTTAGTTTCATTGTACAACAGCACAAACAAAAAGATAATTTGAAGTAACTCAACATATAGAATATCAACATATGAGTTCACCTGCTTCCGAGCCCTTGATCTAGCTGCGGATTCTCTGTTCTTAATCATCCTCTTACGTCTTCTTTCCACAACTTTTTCCAAAGAATTGCATGATCTCCTCCCTCTTCCGCCTTCACCAAATGCATAAGGTGAAGGTGAAAGAGATGATGTATCCTGATCCTTCTTAGCAATCATGTCCCGTGACAGTTGATTTCCAGGCGATCCTCGTTTTGCTAGTGCAACTCCATTATGCAATCCGGCCAAGCCTTTAACACCACCCTGCATAACACTGCCTTGAACAATAGTACTAGTATTTACAGAAGGACTCAACATGCTGACAACAGGTTCCCTAGCAGCCGTGCTAGCCAGTTGGCCATTCTTCCCTAATTGCATAGGAGATGCAAAGGCCACATTCGGTTTTTGTTGTGAAGATGTGGCACTAACCACATTCAACATGTTTTTCTCTTCAAATTGATTACTGAACAGTCCAGGATTTTGAGTAGGTTGCTGAAAAGCTATATTCAGACCATTGTTGTTAGTACTAGGTTGACTTATACCACCGGTAAACCTAACATCATTCGTGCTTCCAGTTGGTTGCATATCTTCTCGGACCACTCCTGCTCTAACCAAAAACTCCTCCAATGTCATTTCACCCAATGTAGATTGACTCTGTCCAAGATTTGGCCATTCCGTACCACTTACATCTTTAGAACTAACTGTTGTTTCTTTCTGGAAATCTCTCCACAATTCATCTACAGTTTTCTGACTAAGCGTCCGAGGTAGTGTTAAAGAACCTTCTCTTTGCAAATTTCCAACACCAGCAGAAGATGCTACAACTTGAGACTCTTCAGCTGTCCAAATGTTCTTCAACAAGTCCTCCAAATTCATTGATCCGAGATCTTTTCCAAGTCCACAAGTACTCTGGAGCTCATCAAAAGTTAACGAGTATACGGAATATTGTCTTGCCAAAGGAAAATTACCACTTCCCATCGACATCCCACTGTTGCTCTCTGTCTGTGGCGTGTCAGCAAAGTTCTTGAAGTTCATGTAAGATCTGAAATCTGATCAAAAGTTCAGTAATAACAACATTACTTATCAACATTATTAGATTTGAATGGCGCAAATCTCCCAAAATTTCAAGACTTACAACAACAACAACAAAAAAAAACCAGTATAATCCTCACATGTAATCTGGAGAGGACAGTGTGTACGCAGACGTTACCCTACCTTGAGTTTAGAGCTATTTTCGATAGACTCCAACTCAAGGAAAGATGAAAAGAAAGTAGTAGCAACAAAGTAATAACAACAAGATAATAAGAAAACCAAAATATTGAGACTTATGTTTCATTATCAAAGCTTTATATGGAGTTATTAGAAATCCAAATTCAAACACAAAATCCATTGCCAAATTGAAGTAAAACAAAGAAAGATGCAACCTTTATATTCTTACTTCACTATAGCTTTGAAAAAACTGAAAAGTAGCAGTAAAGAAAATAGAGCTATATGTACAGATCACGGTTCAAGGTCAAAAGTTGATTAAAGAATCAACTTCAATCTCAAACTCATTCATCCAATATCAGCTATAAATGAAAAACACTCCATAATTAAAACAAACAGCATATATATTATCACAACCAAGAATTTTGATTTATAAGCCTTCTTCAAACTCATTTTGAATCCAAAAAGAAAAACTCAATCAGTGAAATTAATAATACTAACTACAGTAGTACGTCGTTCTAAATTTCAAAAACAAATCAAAACCAAAAGATAATCGAGCAAAAGGTTTGATCTTTATTGTTATTTTTTCAAAAGTAAAAAGGCTTGATCTTTATTAGGATTGCTGTTAGCAGTATCAGACAAAAGAATATTAGCAAACAAAGACAAAAGATGTAAAAAATCCAAAAATGAGCCAAAAACAATTTTGAAGAAATGCCCAAAAACGAATACCCATTACTACAACACCTCTATAATCTGAAAAACAAATCAAAATCAAAACAAGATCAAGAAAAAAATGTTTGATCTTTATTAGGTAATTCTTAGCAAAACAAACAATAGAATATGTGAAAAAGCAAGCTCATTTAAATCCAAAAATGAGCTAACTTTTTGTCAAGAATACCCAATTACTACAAGAGCATTCTAGTTTAAAATTTTAATCAAAATCAGAAAATAATCTAGAAATAGTTTTGAACTTTATTAATATGTGAAAAAGCAAGCTCATTTAAAACCCAAAAAAAAAGGAACTTCAGGAGACGCCCAGCAAAAGAGATAAGAACACCCAATTACTACAAAAACATTCTAGTATAAGAAATTAATCAAAATCAGAAATAATGAAGAAGTAGCTTTTAATTTTTATTAAGCTTGTTCTTAGCAGAAACAGACAAAAGAAGAACGTGAAAAAATGAAGAGAAAAATAACAGTAAGAAACAGAAATTTACCTTTTTTTGACAGAAGGAAAGAGAGAGAAATAGAGCAAGCGTGTCGATCCCTTCTTCTTTCGCTAGCTTTAAGGCTTGGTAGAGTCGACAAGTGTCTCTCTCTTTTTAAACTGCATTTTCTCACTTTTTCTTTATTTTTTTTAAAATGAGATGTGGTGGATGATCAACACGTGGGCCAATTAGAGGCTGTATCTTTCCCTGAGTGGTCTTAGGTCATTGTGAAATTGTCTCTATCACCTGTGGGTTACGGATTCGTCGTGTTACACAACAAACCATTATACTTCTACTAGTGTGGTGTAGGGCAAGTAGTTTATATGCATACATTATCTCTATCCTGAGATTGAGAGGCTGATTTCGATAAATACTCGATTATCTCTCTTCAAAAACTCCTCATATTATTCTTGGGTTGACTCGAACTCACAACTTCTTAGTTGGAAGTGGAGGGTGTTCTCCACTAGAATAATCCACTCTTGTCAAACATTAATTTGTGTTAGGGTAGGCTCTCTATATTATATGTCCGATCCCTCTTCGGATTCTGCGTGATTACTTTATGCATCATACTACTCTTTTTTTATTTAATTATTATTGTTATTGTGTAGCCAAGGAAATTGTGAAAAGTGGAAGGATCTGGACCATTAGTTAAATGGTTCCCGACATTGAAGTAGATGGCATTTGTTGATTTGTTGTTTTTTGTTTTGTGCTTTTGTCTTAAAGAAAAGAGAAAGAGAGAGTAAACAAGCGGTAAGCGGAGAGTGCGGAGACAGAATGAGACGGGGCTTGAGCGTGCGCTCGTTTGGACATATATTTTCCCTATTTTTTAACAAAACAAGTAAAAAATATTATTTGTTCATAAAATTTGATCAATAAAAAAAAAATCCAAGTTTCAAAAATTAGGTAAAAAAAAATCTTCCATTTACAAAACTACAACACGTGTAAACACAATTTAAACTTTCAAAAATTACTTTTCAACATACCTTTAATTTTTTAAGTTTCAACCAAATATATATATCCAAACACTAACTTAATCCTCCTCGGTTATACCAGTACAATCGACTTCCCAACTTGAAGACTTGGGGATCGTTTGGTACGCGAATTAAATTATCTCGGAATTATAATTCCGAGATTATAATACTAGGATAAATTTATACTGTCAACCGAATAAATTTAATCTCACATCTTATCCCACCTTATCCCTCGTACCAAACGACCTTGGGTACAAGTGTCACGACCCAAAATCTAGCCCGTCGTGATGGCGCCTATCTCAATACTAGGCAAGCCGACAATCTCAATAAACCACATATCTTTTAAATACGAAAACATAATGATTAATTTCAGCGGAAGGAAATCTCACAAGTACAAATATAAATACTCCCAAAATTCGGTGTCACTTAGTACATGTGTATCTAATATGAATGCAAGTCTGAAAAATATGGTATATAATAGTTTGAGACCAAATACAGTAAACAAGGAGATAGAGAAGGAGAGACAAGTTCTGCGGAACACGGGAACTACCTCAAAATCTCCTGAAAATCAACTGCGCGAAAGGATCAACACCCTCTATGTCCGGGAATACCTGAATCTGCACACGAAGTGCAGGGTGTAGTATGAGTACAACCAACTTAGCAAGTAACAATAATAAATAAGGAACTGAAGATAGAAACGAACTACACAGTTATGGTTCATTTCCAGTAATTCCAGCAAAGAATAGATATGCTATCAAATTGGCAGTTTAATGTCAAATCAATTTCTATACAGTTCCTGTTCATGTAATCCGTAGATAAAAAATCTTTCAGAGATTTCACAATAATGACAGATAGCAATTAAGTGCAATAACAAATGAAAATCAAGTACAACCTCTGAGGACAACAATCACTCACTGGGCTCTCAACCCTCATCACTCACTGGGCTCCCAACCCTCATCACTCACTCCCAATGGGTACCCGCGCTCACTGGGGGTGTATAGACTCAGGAGGGACTCCTATAGCCCAAGCGCTATAATATGCACGGACAACTCACGTATTGTACGGACAACTCACGTGCCATAATATAACTATCTGGATCCGCACGGTCAACTCACGTGCTATAGTATAATATAAGGATCCGCACGGCCAACTCACGTGTTGCACGGCTAACTCACGTGTTGCACGACCAACTCACATGCTATAGTATAATATAAGGATCTTCACGGCCAACTCACGTGCTATAGTATCAATATCTCACAATCAGGCCCTTGGCCTCGCTCAGTCATAAATCTCTTCAGTCTCTCGGGCTCTTAATAATCATGAAATCAGCCCAAACAACAAAGATATGATGTATCAATAATAACAACACAGAGTGAGATAAAATGTGCAAGTAAAAGCTGAGGCTGAGTACATATAGCATTTAGCAGGCAATTCAACAAGTACGCGACCTCTGTGGGTCCCAACAGTACTATCACATAGCCTAAGTATGATTTCTAACATGTTTTACGGTCAAAGTTTATCAACACATAGAGAGCATATAGCTAACAACAAATTATTTTAACTTTACAGTTTTTCGGGACGGACCAAGTCACAATCTCCTCGGTGCACGCCCACACGCCTATCACCTAGCATGTGCGTCACCTCCAAAATAATCACATGATACCAAAATTCGGGGTTTAATACCTTCAGAACCAGATTTAAAACTGTTACTTACCTCAGAGCGTGAAATTCTTTACTCTGCTATGCCTTTGCCTCGCAAATCGGCCGCTAAATGCCTCGAATCTAGTCACAAATAATTCTTTTCAATCAATAAAATTTATTGGAATTAATTCCATAAGAAAATGCTAATTTTTCATAAAAATCCGAATTTTAGCTCAAAAATCGTTTGTGGGGCCCACGTCTCGGAACTCGACAAAAGTTATAAAATCTGAAAGTCTATTCAACCACGAGTCTACCCATACCAATTTTACCAAATTCTGACCTCAACTCGACCCTCAAATCTACAAATCTTATTTCCAAATTTCTAAGTTCCAATCTCCGATTTACACCTCAAAATCATGTAATCTAGTCGGATTATTCGATAATAATTCAATATTATGGAGTAGAAATGATCACAAGGGACTTACCTCAAGTTTTCTTTAAAAATATATCAAAAATCTCCTCTATTCAAGCTCCAATTTATCAAAAATGGCGAATGGGACGAAGTCCCTATTTTTATAATTCTACCAAGACAACCTCGGATCTGCCTCGATCTTGGCCTTCGATCCTGGCCCTTGATCCTGGGCCTCGATCGTGGCTTTGACCCTGCCTTCGACCGTGGCCCTTGACCCTGGGCTCGATCGTGGCCCTCGACCCTGGGCTCGATCTTGGCTCGATTCTGATGGATTCTGGGCTTGATTTTGAGAGATTTCTAGGCTCGAATCTGGCAGAAGAAATTTCCAACAAAAGGAAATTGCAGCAGCTGTTGTAGTTCAATATTTTTGATCCGTTAACCATCCGAAACTCACCCGAGGCCATCGGGACCTCAACCAAATATACCAACAAGTCCTAAAATATCATACGAACTTAGTCCAATCCTCAAATCACCTCAAACAACGCTAAAATTATGAATTACACCCCAATTCAAGCCTATTGAACTTTAAAATTTTTAATTTCTACAAATAACGCCGAAACCTATCAAATCACGTCCGATTGACCTCAAATTTTGCACACAAGTCATAAATGATATAACATACCTATTAAAATTTTCAAAATCGGATTTCGACTCCGATATCAAAAAGTCAACCCATCGGTTAAACTTCTCAAAAATTCAACTTTCGGCATTTCAAGTCTAATTCCTCTATGGACCTCTAAAAATTCTTTCGGACACGCTCCTAAATCCAAAATCACCATACGGGGCTATTGAAATTATCAGAATTCGAATTCGAGGTCGTTTATATATAGGTCCATATCCGGTCCACTTTTCTAACTTAATTTTTTAATTATGAGACTAAGTGTTTCATTTCACTCCGAATTCCTTCCGGACCCGAACCAACTAACCCGGTAAGTCTTAAAACGACTGTGAAGCATAAATTGAGTAGTAAATGGGGAAACGGGCCTGTAATACTCAAAACGACCGATTGGATAGTTACATCAAGATAGGCAATGAATTGTTATTCCAAAGTCCTTAACATTCATATCATCTCGAAAAAGATCCATAAACCCACTACTATGTCACATGTGACACGTCTTGTTAGTCTCATCCCCATGATTATGTTATAGCACATTAGCTTTGAAATAGAGGCTAATCTAGAGTTTGAAATTTACGGTAATTTCTAGAGCAAATATGCAATAGCAATATTGATTCATAGTCAAATATTTATAAATATTTAATAAATTTTTAAATATATGCAGGATCTGCATAAAACCTATTGCGTTATGTAAACTCATAAGTTGCGCTCTGAATCCCCATCTTTGCCAATTAAGAGGTAGTAATTCATAAGTATTTCATACCATACAAATAAACAAAAATGGAGCATACAACGCATAAGAGGGAAGAAACAAAGAAGACACTGGGGCTATTGCAACATAGACGACTAGGCAGGACCTCGAATGCACACCATAAGGAAGAACCTTAGGAATTACTACTACTACTATTCAATTATTTTACTTCTTCGACACTCAATAGACTTTTTTTTTCGTTTAGTAGCATTTGAATGGTTAACTTGAACTAATTATACGTAAATATAACTTGGATGAAATTCAGTAGAATAAACCAAAAGTTGATCTAACCTTATCATGTTGATAGTAGATATATAATAGTGTACTATGTCACAAAATCAAAACATAGAGAATATGGCCGCCCATTTTCATTGGAGATATAATGTTACTGTGGAAAGAATCAAACCGACAATTGCCATATTTGTGCATGGCTAGCAATAGTCATACAGTGACGATTACGGACGGATTTAGTTGGTTCGACGCCAAGCATAAAATACAATTCACTAAAATTTTAATAAATATTAAATTTAAACTCATAATTTTATTTTAAAAAAATTACATATAAAGAATCTTAGATTAATCAATCAAATTAAAATCTTGAATTCGTTCTGTGCTGATGTATAGATGCAGCCAGATTTTGATACAACAACAATAACTCAGTAAAATCTCATTAATGGGATTTGAGGAGAGTAGAATATACGCAGACCTTACCCCAACCCCAAAAAAATAAAAAGATTATTTCCGGAAGAACCTGACTTAAAAGACAATAGATCCGCGGCAAGAACATAATCTAGAAAACTTCTTTGGAGTTTAAGTGGTTGAGAAACAGGTACAGGTATAGGTAGAGATAGCAAACCTCTACATCCCCTCTTATAAAAAAAAACGTACACTATTAAATTGTTGACGTATCTATCACTCTATTCAAAGATATAATAAAAAATCTTATCAACTCCCAAAGGGAGAACATGGCACTTTTGCTATCCCTTCTGAGGCTCCCCCTACCCACCACCACCCACCATTTTTTTTTTTTTTTTTTTTGGCATTATTGTTGTTGTTTAATTTGTTTTTGTGTGCTAAGGAAAAGAGGAGTGATTGGTTTCATTGTATTTGGGTGAGAAAACTTGACGCTGTTGGCCAGTGCCTTTAAATTAAAGTTCATTACTGTTCTTCTCTCTCTGCCGACTCATTACTCTCTCCTTTTTTGAATTCCACTCTCCTTTCATCCAAATTATGTTAAAAAGAAAAGAAAAAAAAAAAGAAAGAATCATTCACTTCACTGTCTTCACAACTGAAAGTTTGGTATATAATGAAGTGAAAGAAAATTTTATAAGTACTCCTAAAATATTTAAGTATTATGCGTCTACGATGCAAACGAACAAGTTACTAATCTAGATGAGTTAGATGATAAAGTCTAAGAAAACGATTACTAAGAAATTTGATATAGGTACTCAACAAAACCACGAATGTATAAATAAATGATTCAAACAATTGCATCCCTAGAAACAAATAAGATCATAGCCGTTTAAAAAATAAAATAAAATTGAAGGTCTCGTTTTTAGATTTCGCTTTAAGCCACCGAATATGTTGAGCCGCCCTGAGTTCTACGGTATAAAAGACATTTATTTATACAATCAGATTATGACTTATTAGGTGTAATTACAATTCACATCGTAAATTCCATCTGGCCCAATTCTTTTGCGATTTATGAGACAAGATGCATTTTCTTTCTAGCCTCTCTGCTAAAACAGTTAGGCTTATAGCCTGTTTGGCCAAGCGTTTCCAAATCCAGCAACACCTTTTTTCTTTAAAAAAAGTATTTTTTTTTTAAAAGTTGAAGTGTTTAGCCAAACTTTTTGAAGAAGAAAAAATATTTTTGAGTTGAAGCAGAAGCAGTTTTGGAAAAACAGAAAATTATAACTCTCCCTAAAAGCACTTTTTTGAAAAGCATTTAAAAAAAATACACTTAGAAGCACTTTTTAAAATTTGGTGAAATACTAATTGCTGCTCAGAAGTATTTTTCAAATTAATTAGCCAAACACAAACTGTTTCTCACCAAAAGTACTTTTAAGAAAATTATTTTAAAAAAAAATACTTCTCAAAATAAGTTAATTTTTGAAACTCGACCAAACAAGCTATTACTCTCGGAGGCATTTGGGTTATTATCCTTGAGTGATCGAGAGAACCACGTTTGGACTGGCGTTTCAATGTGTGGTGCATAGGTTCTACCGTTGATAAATCGGAAAAAGGTCAAAAATAACCTTAACGTATTAGAAATGGTTCAAAAATGCCCTCCTTCCACCTATAAGTTCAAATTTGTCCTTAATGTTATTTTTAGGCTTAAAATGACCCTCTCTTAACGGAAAGATGACATGGCATTAATGGACATTTTAACATTAAGGGCAAATTTGAACTCATAGGTGGAAGGAGGGCATTTTTGAACCATTTCTAATACGTTAAGGGCATCTCTGACCCTTTTCCGTTTTAATTAAACATGTAGCATTTATTTAGTCTGGAAAAAAGTGAATTTCTTTTACTAAAAATTGAAAAAAATAAAAATATTTTTTTTCCAGTTTTTACAAAAAAGCTACTTTTAAAAAAGCTGAAAATATATTTTCTAAAACAATATTTTTGTAAAAACTGAAAAAAAAAATTGAAAAGCAATTTTCTAAAGCAATATTTTTGTAAAAGCTGAAAAAAAATATTTCTTCTTCTTCTTCCGACCTTGTTTGTCCATATGCTTTATGAGTTCATTTTTTATATATATTTTAGTTCTTCTAATGAGTTAGTACATCAAAACTGAAATATTTTCGTTTTCTTTTTTTCATTTTTTAGTAAAAATAAATTTACTTTTTTCCATACTAAATAAATGCTACATGTTTAATTAAAACGAAAAAGGGTCAGAAATGCCCTGAACGTATTAGAAATGGCTCAAAAATGCCCTCCTTCCACCTATGAGTTCAAATTTGCCCTTAATGTTAAAATGTCCATCAACGTCGTGTCATCTTTTTGTTAAGAGAGGGACATTTTTAAGCCTAAAAATAACATTAAGGACAAATTTAAACTCATAGGTGGAAGGAGAGCATTATTGAACCATTTCTAATACGTTAATGACATTTCTGACCCTTTTCCGTTGATAAATTATACCACACTCACAAATTAGTTGAGTTAATTACTTTATAGGAGTATGAATTATTTACATCTCCATCTTGCTTTATTTAGGTCCAAGTATTCAAAAAGTTCATCTTAAATGAACTATTTTGTCTAGTTCGATCATTTAGTGCTCTTTCTAAGACACAACGTAGCTCAAGTGACTCATGTGAACAGAGGCGGAGCTAGGATTTGAAGTGTGTGGGTTCTAATTTTAAAATAAAATACTGTTTTCAGCAGAAATCGAACCCCCATCTTTCCCAGCGAACCCACAACCCTTACCGTTGAACCAAGACCCCTTTTGTTACTGGGTTCGGCAGTATATATTTATATAGATTTAATAAATATTTCAATACAAATACATAATTGCGAAAAAAGTTACTGCGTTCGTCCGAACCCACACCCACTATTGTAGCTCCGCCCCTGCATGTGAACGGTAATATTGTTCTATATCATTGAATTACAGCCGAGGAAGACGTCGTATACATAGAAAAACAGTCCCGAGATGAAAGACCATTTATTGTATTGGCCGTCAATGCACGACAATCTCCTAGTCATCATAATTAGGGCCCAATTATATTTTTCTTTTTACTTTTTCTATCTATACATATGTTATACACTAATTATATATTATATATGTTATGTATATATATATATATATATATATATATATATATATTTTAAAATAATCGACAACTATTTAGATTAATTATTCAAAACTAAAATCTTTTGCTATGACCCCTGATGACGTGGACCACAATAAAAAGCGTACTGAAACATGGGCCCAATAAAGCGCTCTCCAGGCCAACCCAATATGATTCGAATATACGAAATCCTCGTAAGATCTAACAAATATCCAACTCAGTCCAGCCCAGTAGTATCCCACTCCCGCCGACTAATGAAATTCCATAGTTAAATTGCGCTTATATAAAATCTCAATCAAGCTTTTCATTCCATAGCGGCGGCGCGTGTAATTTTCTGCAGACGTCATGTCGGAACGGGAAGCTCTACCGCCGCTATTCAAGCAGAAATCATGGTCTCCCGATATGCTTCGAGAAGAAGCCTGGCTCAAGCGAAAAGGAAATTACCGCTCGAAGCTCGCCGACCGTCGCCGATCGAAGAGCGTCACCGACGACGACCTCGAAGAGCTTCGTGCTTGCTTTGACTTAGGTTTCGGGTTCGATTCGCCTGATTTGGATCCGAAACTCACCGAAACCTTTCCTGCTTTGGAGCTATATCAAGCTGTGAATAAGCAGTACGGTTATACATTATCTAGATCTTCTTCATCGTCTACTGTAGCTTCAGATTTTGATACGGCGTCGTTTGTTGGAAGCTCAAGCTCTATTGTTGATCCAGGTAAATAGAAACTTCTAGAATTTTCTTGTTTCTTCACAAGCCGAAAATTGTTTTTCTTTTAAAACTTAAATTCGTGTTTTTTTAATGAATTACAGGTGAGGATCCGGAGATGGTGAAGACGAGATTGAGACAGTGGGCACAAGTTGTGGCTTGTTCAGTACGGCAATCATCATCATCTTAAAAGGCGTCTTCAAAAATTCGAAGAAAATTTTCAGCAGATTTTTTTTTACGTAAAAAAATATTTTTTAAAACAAAATTTTCAAAATTTGAAACACCACTTATTTGTTCCTTTCTCTTACTTACGGAAAAAGCAATCTCTTTACTTCCAAAAATCAACTAGGTACTAATATATTGTAAGCATTTATTTTCTGCACTTTTAGAGATTTAAGTGTAACCATTTATTTTTTTGCACTTTTTGCAAGTGGTGGATATTACTATTATTCTTGGTATATAATAACATTGACATGTTCGTTCTAAGTTCTACTTAATATTCAATACTATGATTCAATCTATCGCAATGGCATATGCTAGCATTTTATTTTTGCTTTCTCGTTTTCTTTTGTATTTAATCTCTAGCGTTTTAATGACTGTAAATATCTCTATGTTTCAATTACTTATTTTGTCCATTTTAGAATCAGATCTAAAATAGTCAATCTCTTTTCAAGATAAATATTTAGGGGCCCTTTGGCCATACAAAAATTTTCACCTTTAAAAAAAAGTACTTTTTTCCGAAATCAGCGTTAAGCCATAAAATCTTTAATTTTCACTTAACATGAATTTCGAAATTTTTCAAAAATTAAAAAAATTCCATAAGGATATTTTTCAAAATTTTCACTTCAAATCACTCATAAAAATTCAAAAACAATCTAAAATTGTATTCATGTCCAAACATAATTTTTACTTTCAAATATCATTTTCACTTATATTTTTTTTGACTTTTTCCCGAAATTTTACAATTCTTATGTCCAAACGCGTTGAACTTATTTGTCCCAAAATGTGTCACTTTCCCTTTCGCGTATCCAAAATAAATGGACTTTAAACAAAATTTTAAGATATATTCACCATCAATTTTGATACAAGGAAAAATGTATCTCATAGTGCTTTTGTGTAAATGTTGAACATATAAATTAAATTTAAACATTAAATTAATCTAGTCTGATTTGACTCCAACTAAATTAACTTTCGGTAAGCCAAACTGTCACTCGAATTTGGATGAAGGAATACATGCTATAATAATACATACAATATGATAAAAGCACGGGCGAAGCTATGTTGGTCAACTTACCAGCCTTTGCCGAAAAATTATACTACGTATAATATAAAATATTATTTGTTATTGATTAAAAATAGATTTTGAATATTCTTGCATAGCCCACTGACAAAGAGTGTTTAAAATTTAAACAACTTTATTGAATTTTCTGGTTTCGACACCAAATAAAATCACTATAAAAGATTATCAGTTTTGATTTTTTATTGCTTACTCTGAGTCTCTCACAAGGATAAAAATAATATCTTCCCTATGGAACCCAAACCCGGTTCAAGTAATTGTGAATCTGTGATAATCTATAGTATTATCCACGACAATGTAATTGAATCATTTTTTAATCTTTGACGATGACAACAGGATATTTCAGTAAGCACTATTATTGAAATTGCTCACTTTTCACTTTGGTCACTTTATTATATTCTCCTATTGCTATTATCTTATAGTCTAACTTCCATAATACAGCTAGCACTAAAAATATCTTACAGGTAGATGTATCCGGGGCAGGCTCTAAGGTGTCTTCTGCCTCAAATTTGGAGGGCCCCATTTTTTAGAAATATTGGATTTATAAGTATATAAGAAAAATATTTAGTACTTTTAGTACAAAAGTAGAATTTTTTACAACAGTTGCCTAAAAAAAATTCAAAATTATAATTGATAAAATCTTACCTAAGATCAACAACGTCTCAAGAAAGATTAAATAAATTTATTATACTCTAATTTGAAAAGGAATTATTAGAGGAATCAATTATAGAAAATTTATTAACAACTTTGCATCATAAAAAGGTAGAAAAATAAACTTTAAAAAAAAATTTATCATATCATTCTTTTAAAAATTTAGGCCTCCGATTAATTTTTGTCTTTAGGCCACAAATGTGATTGAGCCGCTCCCGGATGTAGCAGAAGATATCTTAGTGCAATTTTTCAAACACCTTTGGTTCAGACTTCAGAGCAAATAATGTTAAATCACAGAGACTTATATCCAAAAAATAGCTTAAACTGAAGCTTAAATATCAATTCAAATTGCTTGTGTTTCCCCTTCAAGATGTGTTTATTGTTGTGCACTTTCACCATGTGGAGATGTTTAGTTGTGAAAAGAGGGGTCGACTTTGCAAATCGTATAAGTTGGGAGGTGTTATTTGTGTATAGAGCCTATGATTTATTGAAAATTGGAAATCTTGATTAATATCTCTTTATTTTCATGATTCACTTGGGCTACCGATTATATTATTGGACCATTAGACATGACAAGAGACAACTAAAATATCTCACTAGATATTTGTTCATCTTAATCGTTCTTTATTTGAGTTTCATTTTTTTTGTTTGTTCTTCATTTGGAAGTTTTAAAAAGGTATTCCTCAATTTCATTTCCAATCTTTTGACTCCGATAGATACTTTACATATTCACTCGAAGGTAGAAAAGAATAAAAACAATAAATAAGGAAAAAGGAGATACATACTCCCTCACTTCAACTCATCTGATACTTTTTTCATTTGGAGACATTTCAAAATATTTCTACCAAAGCGACTAATAACAACCATTTTCGTTATGACTTTTACAAAATACAACATAAAATTATCTTTCTTAAGTTTAGTTTTCTAATATTATCATCATACTTATCAAACTAATATCACTTTGAATTTATATATAAGAGAGGAGGACTCATTTGTAATTGATATTTTAATGAAATCAAATATTTATTATATTTAAACAATAAATAAATATTACTTTACCGTAATTAAGTGCTAACTATATATTTCGCATTCATTCGTTTGGGACCAACATCCTGTGCAAATAAATATTTTTCAGCTCTAATATTAGATGGAGTGAATAAAAAGTGTAAAATTTCGAAAAAGAAATAAAAAAGTGTTAAAGTGCAAAGGGACCCACCCTTACATTGCAAGAACACCAAAAATATCTGGCTGGTATTGGCCGAAGATATTATCATTCTCGCTGACGTGGCGACGGGCCATGTTATTACACGAGGAAAAGCGTCGCCACGTAGGAATTCGTGGGCCCCGCCACCGTAACACACCCCGCTTTATCAGACGTCCCTAACCCCTTCACCCCAAACTTCAGACTCAGATATTTTTTATTTCCTCTTATTTTTTGAGATCTTACATTCTTCAGAGACCAGAAATGGAGGAAATTTACCGGAGGGATTCGCCGCTTTCGTCGGAAAATCTGCCGGAGAGTTGCACTGCTGAGTTGACTCGGTCGAATTCCGAGTGTTCTTCTCCGACTGTTGAGAATTCCAAAGATGATTTGCTTCACAGTGGAAATGCAACCACGGTAATTATATTATTTCCACTTTTTCTCCTTGTAATTTGATGTGTCTTATATATATATATATATATATATATATATATATATATATATATATATATATATATATATATATATATATATATATATTTGCAACAAATAATAAAACTACTTTCTTCGTTTTTATTTTAGTGAACAGCTGTAACACAATTTGCTAAAAGATCACCTGGTTGATTATCTTTTCGTGTTTATTTTTGTAAATCAGAAAGGTATTTTTGCTTAGATTTTGAGAATTTTACGAAAAATGATTTGCTTCAGAGAAGAAATGCAACCACGGTTAATTATATTTTTCACTTCTTCCTGATAAATTTTCTATTATCTTTCAGTTTTTCTGTATTTAGCTATTTGACTAAATTTTTCTTCCAATTTCGATGATTATGTGATGCAGCTGTAACACATATTGCTGAAAAAGTTACGTAGTTGATTGGATGTTCTTGTATCTTTGTGTACTCAGGTAGTTATTTGTTTAGTTTTTTAATTAGTTAATTCAATATCGGTATTTTTTCTCAGTTTTTGAGATTTTATGATGTGTCTGTAACACAATTTGCTGAAAAAGTGGCTGACATTGATTAAACTCAAGTAACCTAGATACTTGATTTAATTATTTGTTAGTTCCATAGTTTTACTATAAGAGAAAATTTATGCTGGTGACCATCTGCATTCATTGTAGTTCGTGTGCTATTATAGCCAGAACAAAACCTAGACAGGATATAAGAAGGATATTTGTTGCATACTTAGTAGAACTGGATGAAGAAATCAAACAAGTCCATTGTTAACTTCGGAGATCCCAGCTTAAGAGAAACGCAGAGAGGGTGCTAGCAGGAGAGATGTGAGTGAATTGGAGAAGTAGAAAATATCTTCATTGAATGTTGTCTGAAAGTACACCACATTTGGTCCTTTTTATACAGTCATTACAACCTCCAGTTAACCAAATAACCATGCTAGCTTAAGTATTAAATAACTACCGACTTTAGCTAATCAACTAACTGCACTGTAAAGACTATTCTACTCTCAACCATTCACTTTTTTAGAGATCGTATTGACAGTTCTATATGTGGTGTGTGTTATGCTTAATTAATCTCTGCTTCTGATCGTTTTAATAAAACATCTTGCATTGGTGTAAGTGTGATTTGTTGTACGATGAAATGACTGGACTATCCCAAAAAAGGTGTAAAGTGTTTTATAATTGGAAAAGAAGAGTGCTCCTCATTATTGAATTTGGTTAGAAAAAAAATAGACTTCTTTCTCTGTAAATATATGTCACCTTTCAAATACCACAGAGGCACAATCTGCAAATTTTGCTCACACAACTTCTGTAGCTGTGAAGCCGCAGTGGAGTTGTAACAAACATCAATCATCCTGTTGTACTAGTGTGCCTGCCGCCTGCGTGTGTTATTCTTCTCCTTTTTTATCCCTCTCTTTCTTTGGTGTCGGGGGGTTAACTCATATGACCAGGAACTTTTGTTTGCAAAACGAGCAAATTGAAACTGAACTAGGAGGAAGTAGAGGATTATCGATGAATTTAATCTTCCTCTCATGATTAGCCATTTGCTACTTCTCAAGAAAAGATTTTGCACCCAAGGGTGTGGCTTAGTGGTCAATGAAGTGGGTTGAGAATCTGAGGACTCAGGTTCAAATCCCAGCGGAGATAAAAAACACTAAGCGGTTTCTTCCCATCTATCCAAGCCTTGGTGGATAGAGTTACCTGATATCCATTGCTGGTGGGAGGTAACAGGTATCTCATGAAATTAGTCGAGGTGCGCGCAAGCTGGCCAGGATACCATGGTTGTTAAAAAAAGAAAAGAAAAGAAAAGATTTTCCTTTGTGCATTACCTGACACACGAGAGACTTTCACATTTTTTATTAGGTTTTCAGGTATTCAAACTAATCAATGGAAGGCTGGCTGTTGATTACTTCATATTAAATTTAAAATGGTTTTGTGGTGTTTTTGGTGTATCTTTAGTATAGAATTGACATATCTTGGCAAAATCGCCTTTTGTAATTAGCACTGATATGTGTTGAATCACTCATTTTAAGTAGTAGATAATCATATTTTACAAGTCAAAGCTGCAGAATATCATTTATTACATTGTCACTTTTAGAACACACTCTTCTTAAATGCTATGAGTCATTATTCAATAATAACAAAATATAGCCAAGTATTCTGATAACTAAAGTGAAAGTTTATATCTATCATAGCAACCAGAAGGTGCCTCAAAAAATTTACAAAAACGCTGGACCCGAATTCTTCAGGAATTGCAGGGGATCCTGGGAATCCAGCATTTGATCAAATTCACATACTACCTGATTTATTCACCAAAAATCCAGATCCTCAAGACTTAGGGAAAATTCTAATGCAAAATTTGCTTGTGGACGCATTAAAGTACGAGCTACCCTTTTACCCTGTGCATTTTTTTGTTTGTTTTGTTTGTTGTCCTCTTAATTTATTTCTATGTGCTTGATTCTCTCATGTCCACCTGAATTGACTTGTCAAAGCTTCTTCATTTGCCACTCCCTCATGATCATAGTAACATCGGGGCTGCCCGTGATTAGAGAATGTGTCCTTAACCTTCCTGAAGATCAAATTTTCAAATATCTCCAGTTATCTGCTAAATTAATCCAAGAACGACTGCACCAGTTAAGGAAAATTCTAGGATATCATGCCTACCATGGCTAAACTATATAGCACCTTATACAGATGATCTGTTTCATGGAAAAAGTGTAGGTGTAAATAAATGAATGGGAATAATCAATGATATGGGAACCAAGCTGATAGAAAGCTGCAGTTGAAATTTTGACATGTTTCTCTTTCACCAACCTGTTAAAAAAGTTAGAAAATTCACAGATTTGCATGTTTCACATTTTGACTTCAGGATGAGTTCATGGGATGGACAAATGAGAAGCACAATACATTTCTTGATTGTCTTGAAGCATCATTTGTTGAGAAGTTGCACAGATCAACAGTCTTGCGTGCTGGTCGTGTGGAGCTGAACAGGAGTTGCAGAAATTTGTCTCGAAAGCTGTCTGCTCCCAGTGATAAAGCTTCTAAGCAGGTCAGAAAATCAACGATAGTTACAATTCTCTGTTTCTGGAGCTATAAGATATACTATCATTTAGCTGCTATGCTTGAAGAACCTGAACCTCGCTCCACCATATACCCACTCCACAACTCCCCCAAAAAGAATCTTGCTTGAGAGTTTCTTTTTTCTCTTCCAGTTTACTGCTCGGCGAGATGGGTGTTGGAAGATCAATATTGAGAGCGACCAACCTGAGCTGTTTGTCAGGAAGGGTGATGAGTACCATCACGTTACGGACCTCCAATTATGTCCTAGACTCCCTACTGAGGAAAATCAAAGAAGAGATAAGAGGACTTCATCTCATGTACGTAGAGAAAGATCAGACCTGCTCTTTCCCATCCCTGCAGAACTTCAGAAACCAGTTAGCAGAATTGCTGGTAAGCACTTATAACATCTATGTGCAGATTCTTCTTACTTCAGGAGTTAAAGGTTTTAGTTGTTTTAGCATATTGTTTATGCCAAACTAGTGTAATATTTTCCTCCTGTTGTACTTCTCTCTCAGTTTTGCTTCTTCTGTACCACAGGTATTTTAGTGGAATTAAAGCATATATGAGCATTCATGCAGGCATTATTTAGGGTGGTTTTGCATTCATTTAGTGATCATTAACATCTAACCTGGTTCCTTGTATGCTCACGTAAGGCAACTGCATTAGTCATGTGATATACTGTTCCTTTGATAAGTATATATTTTGTCTGCATGTGGTCAAGATTGGTGGAGTTGGAACATGCATTGACCTGCTACTTAAATACTTGAATCATCTTCAACAATGTTTGGTTTTACAAGTTATTTAATCAGTGTGATAATCAGTTTGTTAAGATGACTCTGGCAGGGGACATTTTCCTTTAGGATTACAACTAACTAGTTCCATTTACGTTTAAGTTAAGCTTTCCAATTGGTATTTCTTACTTAGAGGAGTTTGAGGAACGGTGCCAGAGTGGATGGATGAATATATCACAGATGCTTTGGCTGCCTTAGTATCGTTTCTCCATGTTTCAGTGGATGTTTCTGATTTTTGTCTTGTTTTTTCTTGGAAGCTTTGGAGCATTTTTTGCTTGAACTTGGTCAAGTCTTGAAATGTGGAGGTTTCACAACTGCAAAAACCTTCTAAGTTGTCCTTTGCCTTGTCTGGTTAAGGACTAACAAAGGACCTATTTAAGTTTGACATTTGCATATTGTTGATTCAGTTTGATCCTTGTAGTAATGCCCCGTCTTTCTTTCAACCTTGTGAAAGGTTAGGATGAGTAAATTTATTTGGAAACATAGATTAATGAAGGAAAAAAGGATTGGTGTATAAACACTTTGAAAAGAAAGGGGCTACTAACTCGCAGCTGAGTCCTCATAACTGCATGGAATAACTGTTTAAAGTATATCTGTTCAAGTTCTGCAGTTACTCTCCATATTCTGTTGTCCGTTTGCAGACACCAGTTCTATTACCATTTCTATTAGGATAGAACTGGGAAAATATCAGCTGTCTTGGAGCCAGTGTTAATTGTTTGTATTGTTTCTTTTTCTTTTATGTTCCTTCTTTGGGTAATACAAGGCATGTTTGGAGAAATAACCAGCAAATCTGATGGTGAGAAGCAAATGCCTCAAATATGGAATTTATTGCTGTCGGTCTCAGCTATATTACTTCTTCAAATACTTCTCTTAGGTTTTTCTTTTCTGGGTGCAGCATTGCTCGTATTACATATATATACACACACAGACACACGTGTGTGTGTATATATATATATGTGTGTGTGTGTGTGTGTGTGTGTATTGGTGGTTGGTGGTGGTGAGTGTGCTTCTTTCTTGGGGGAGGGTAGTAGAGTTCTAAAAACTTGTTTAACGCTTGATTCCCTGGGTTCAGGAAATCCAGGGTAATGATATGTCTGATAGCTCATGTGAATTATACTTCTGTTAGTTTCTTTGTCGCTGAAATTTTAAATTTTTTTGCAGAAGGTTCGGGTCAGAATTTTGCGGATGAAGATTTCGAGGAAAACTCAAGGAGCAAAAGACTGAAGACAGCAATAACGGATACTGCAGATGATGAGCAAGTAATGTGCATCAACTTCTTTTTATTATGTCCATAATTAAGTAATGTTCTAGGTCCAATTTCTAATCAATGAACATGTACTTTTAGATTGTCTCAAAGGAACAGCCAACTCCATATTCTAGCGAAAGAAAGAAGTAAATCTTGAATGTTAGTAAAAGAACCACGACTTCGTCTGTCCCCTAGGTGATGTGAAGTTCCTTTTTTGCACGGCAGCTAAGGCGCAGTATAATATCTGAGAACACTGGCTTTACAAGCACAAGCTTCTTGCCATCAAGCTGGTCCGTGTTTGAAGAATGACATTTGACAAGTTCGGAGGTACTGACTACTAAAGATGAGTTTTGTTTTGCTGTAGAAAAAGGAGCCATTTTTTAGCTAATAGTTACTAGTAAAAGAATTATCTTGCTTGCATCTGGATAGAGTTTCTTCATTCCATTAAATTTGTAAATGAGATATGTTTAGAGATGTAGTTAGATGAGAGAAATCAAGTTTGAGATGTTATGTTTTACGTTATACAAAGTTCTTTTATTTTCGATTCAATATGAAATTGAATGAATGAATTGCCCGGTGCACAAAGCATCCTGCATTCACGTAGGGTCTGGGGAAGAGACACACTCCAAGGGGTGTGATGTAGACAGTCTAGCCTAATGCAAACATTAGTGGCTGCTTTCACGGCTCGAACCCATGACCTATAGGTGACACAAGATAATTTTACCGTTGTAGATAATTTTCTGTACACGGAAAGAAAACTTTCTTTAGTTCTTTCCTGTCTTTGTTCTTCCTTTACAGAATGAAATCTCTTAGTTCTTTATTACTTGTTATGCCGCTCGCTTTCATTACCTTAATATATTACTGCTGTTGTTGCTTGTTAGTGAGGGTTTATCGGAAACAATCTTTCTACCTTCATAGGGTAGGGGTAAGGCTGCGTACACACTACCCTTCCCAAAACCCACGTTTGGAATTAAGCTGGGTTTGTTGTTGTAGTTACAGAATGAAATCCTTTGACATGAAATGAAATTGACAAAAGAAACAAGAAGAAAATGAGAAGGATTGAAAAAGAGTTGTTAAAAATAATGTGGTGATTTAGGGATGTGGGATAGGGTGGGTGGAATCACAGCCATTTCTGTACCTACTTCAAAAACTTCTCTTGCAGAATATTGTCGAACATCATTAGCAGGAGTAACAACTTCCACATGACTTAATAATCAATCACAAGGAAATGGCTAATTGTTTGACTTTCTTTATTCTTTTTCCTTTTTATTTTAATAAATAGTCCGCAAGGATTAGGCATCCATAATTAACGTAAAAATAGCACGGGCTAGCCAGTTTTCGGATTGGTAATTAAAAAATAGCCAGCGTTTGTAAAGTCATTGAAAAATAGTCACTATTTTGCTGCAACACGGACTGGTCCAACATAATATACTGGAGATTGATGCACCTATGTATGAACTTCCAGCATATTTTCCAACACGCGCAAAGTTCCAGCATAATATACTGGAGATTGGAGCACCTGTGTATGAACTTCGAGCATATTCTGGTGGACCGATATATTATACTGGAACTCCAGTATAATATATTGGAGTTCCAGTATATTATACTAGAACTTCAGTATATTATGCTGGATTTTTTCCCGAATTTTGAACAGTGTTTTCGTTCAAATTTATCTTTATATGAAAAGTGGCTAAATTTCGATTACTTTTAAAACTGTGATTATTTTTCAATTACCACTTGTAAATTTGACTATTTTTGAATTTCTCCATCATTAACGGAATCATTCTAAGTTACCAACAGTTGCTCCTACTTAACCAACTTTTCCAGATCAGATGTTATGAGTTGCTGTTGAGCTCATATTTAAGTTGGATTCGGTTTTAGTGAGATTTGGTAATTTATGATTGATCCAACTAAACAACAGGGATATTAATACAATATCTTGACCATTTGATTGTCAATCTTTTTTTTTTTTATTATGACAGTTATGTTCGAGCCAACTTAAAACTCTGCCTACAAACTATCATTTCTACTCTTTTGCTTCATCACTTGTCTTACCTTTTGAATTACTTCTTCTTTTGGGGGTGTTGGTGTTAGATTGGGTTGAAAAGAATCTTTAATTAAATTAGTTTGAAAGAAAATTAAATAAATTTCAATCTAAGTAGATATTGACAGACGCATAAACAATGTCCAGGGGATAACTTTTCAGAAATAAACGAGAAAAATGCTTAGTGATATTTCATAAATGACTGAGGAAAAAAGTTAGCAAATTTTTCTTATTATTACTCGTTTACCGTTACATTTTTTTAAACTTTGGTATCTTAATTATTGTATTACAATTAAATGTCATTTTAGCTAAACAAATTTGGTCCAAAATAAATGTATATATATATTTGAAATCTACTGTTGCTTCAATAAATGATCTATAAAAACTCTAGAAAGTATTTTATCATTTATTACAAATTCTGAAAATAAATAAAGGATAATTTAATCAAAAAATTATTATGATTAATGATATATAAAAAACTTTCTCATAATTAGTGCAATTAAATAATTTTCTTTAATTACTTGTCAAAGCTACATCATAATATCTCCTTAATTTATTTGTGAACCAAACGACCCGGCAGTGCATAAATAACACTTGGAAAAACGAAACGGAAACGACAAATGTCAACTGAGACACCAATGTACGGCCAAAAAATAAAATAAAATAAAATCTAAGACACCAATGGTGGCGTAGACTTTACAGTGTTTATAGATTGACCAACAAACTCCCCTTCCCAATTCATATATCTGTCTTTGATCTTTTACTCCTAACCCCCCCCCCCCCCACCCCCAACTGTCCCACCAAATGAAGAATTCCCAAACCCTCTGAAGAAGAAGAAAAAAAGATCACATCTTTAGCTATTTTACTTCCACAAAAAGAACAAAATTTCGAGTTATTAATGGCAACAGTTATTCCAATTCAAAGGTTACCAAGATTTGAAGGTGTTGGGTCATCATCACCTACAAACGTTCCCCTTAAGAAATGGTCCAATTGGCTACCTCTAGTAGTTGCACTTGTGGTTATAGTTGAAATTACATTTCTGGGTCGACTGGACATGGCTGAAAAAGCCAACCTGGTCAACTCTTGGACTGACTCATTTTACCAGTTTACGACGTCGTCTTGGTCAACCTCCAAAGTGGAAATTAGTGAGACTGGGTTGGGTGTGTTGAGGAGTAGTGAGGTTGATCGGAATTTGGAAACTGGGAGCTGTGAGGAGTGGTTGGAAAAGGAGGATTCTGTGGAGTATTCTAGAGATTTTGACAAAGACCCAATTTTTGTTCATGGCGGCGAAAAGGTGATATAGTTTTCTTGTAAATGTTTATTTTTTTTTTAGAGCAGAATGAATATAGAGGATTCTTATAGTTGAACCCGAACAGTTTAGGAGGCATAGTTGATTGCTCTTTTTTTGATGATGCGTATTAGTTCTATACAGGGGATTCTTGGAGTAACGGTAAAGTTGTCTCCGTAGGTCACAGGTTCGAGCCGTGGGTTCGAGCCGTGGAATCAGCCACGATGCTTGCATCAGGGTAGGCTGCCTACATTATAACCCCTTCGTGCACCGGACTACTGCCCTTTAGTATTAGTTCTAGGCACTAACGATGCAAAAAAGATTTACGCCATAAGGTCACTTAAAAGGTAGTAGCAGCTAATTCTCCATAGAAACATTAATTGGTGATCGAGCATCTCTTTTAGACGATAATTTGAATTTTGTTGCAATTTATGTCTTGCTATTTATTACATCAGTTAGCTGCCAGAGCTCGTGTGTGTGTGTGTGTGTGTGTGTGTGTTCCAGACTTGTGGCTTTGGTAGGTGGAATGATAAAAAAATTGTTGTTTCAAATGATGCTTTGGCATTTTCTTCTAGCTTTTTTGTTCTTTTATCATGTTTACGGTCAAACATCTTATAAGGACTATTGACCATATTCCAAAACCGATTATATGGGTAAAAATACTCATGAATTTTATATACTAGTAGGGAATAAGTGGAGGAGCCTTGAATATCTTCTTTTTTCTTACCTTTTTTTCCTTCATTACATTGAATTCTTCATAGAGCACTTAAATGGAATGAGCAGAAATTAATCAGTAAAACTGCCATTTATTGCTTAAGTTTATCATGAGTAGTTCTTGTTCCCATGTTATCCACTGGCATGTAGTGAGAGCAGGTAACAGTTACCTGGTTACCATCTTTCTTCTTGATTTTTTTTTCCTTACCATATGCGAAAACTGATGTTCCTTCAATCATTATCTAGGATTGGAAGTCTTGTGCCGTAGGATGTAACTTTGGTGTGGATTCTGAAAAGAAGCCTGATGCGGCATTTGGGACACCACAACAGGCTGGCACGGCTAGCGTGCTTCGGTCAATGGAGTCAGCTCAATACTATCCTGAGAACAACATCGTTATGGCACGACGGTGGGTAAGCACATCTTGAAAAAGATTTAAAACATTCTCACCTACATTTGGCACCTGAAAGATAATAGCATTTGCCACATTTGAGTTTTCATCTTGTGATCGTATCTTAATCAAACATATCTCACTTGGAAGTTTTTGCTTGCTATTAGTTTCTGACTAGGCCTTTCTTTTAAGGAGCATATTATTAGTAAGCAGTACCAAGAAGGTACCAAAAAAGTACAAAAATTTAGACTTCCAAAGACAACTCAAAACCCGAATCTAGTGAGTTGAAGAACTCATTTGTACTAACTAGAGGATCGGTTTTATGCCAGCAAAAGAGATACTGTAAACATCTATTCTTTATAACTGAATTATGCTCCTTTCCCCCCTCAAAATATCTCGTGTTTCTTTCTTGACAAAATCTCCAAATAATACACAAAGGAATAAGCTTGCAGATCTTCTTCAGTCTTTTCTCCACTGTGCTTGCCAGCTGATGAGTCCACCTTTGAAATTTGTGGCATTACCCAGTATTACCCCCAAAATATATTTTTTATCAGTATACCCTCAAAATATTAAGGAATAAAGACCAGCTACTCCAAGAAAGATTACGATGCATCAGGAGATGACTAACAGATTCACAGACAATCCTGATTTGGAACCACACTGAACACGGCTGAGAATAAATCTATAAGTAAACCTTCATTACACTATTCATCACTCCAAAGCTTGACTTTCCCATCATTTTCAGCTTTTAGTTTTATGTTTATCTTTGAACTGCCTCCAAAAATTAGCTATTGGTCTCCACAAGCAACCCATAAGGATTACTTACTGGTTTTGGATTCTAATATCTCTCCATGCCATAAATCGGCTTTATAACAGCCTTCCATACTGCATATTTTCTATCATTACGAAAAAAAAGCAGTTGCATTTGCTCAAATAGCCTTTGGAAAGGGCATCTACAAATATGCAATCATAAAGCCCTCATAGACAATAATCTTAGGATCATGTTTTTTTTTATGATAATGG
The DNA here is from genome assembly GCF_000715075.1 of Nicotiana tabacum. Taxonomy (NCBI): domain Eukaryota; kingdom Viridiplantae; phylum Streptophyta; class Magnoliopsida; order Solanales; family Solanaceae; genus Nicotiana; species Nicotiana tabacum. Next base: position 72,771,041 of record NC_134103.1, read on the forward strand.
TAACATATATATTAATAAATAAAACAGCACTAGAGCAGTGCCAAGCCATATTTACAAGAAAACAGAAACCAGCTATGACAACCTAAGATTACAGTGCACCTATCAGGTCTACTAAAGATTCTGCCTCCTCTATCCAGTTTTCTTTACACCAGAAATAAAACAAAAGTAAACACTTCATCTTGATGTTCTGTAAAGAATTGCTTCTGTCTTCAAAAGTTCTTAAATTTCTCTCCTTCCAGACTGTCCACCATATGCACGCAGGAACCAATCGCCACCATTTCTTCTGTCTCACTATACCCTCATTGTAATTCCAACACTTCAACATATCACAAGTGTTAGCTGGCATGCTCCATTTAAGGCCCACAATATTAAGAAATAGTTGCCACAGTTGGTCAGTAAAAGGACAATGAAGAAACAAATGGCTATTAGTTTCTATAGCTGTACCACATAATAGGCATTTAGAGCATAGCTGAAAACCTCTTCTTCTCAAGTTCTCTTGGGTTAGACAAGCCTTTCTTGTAACTAACCATGAAAAGCATACCACCTTGAAAGGTGCCTTTACTTTCCAAATATTCCTCCAGGGCCATTGTTCTAACTGTTGGTTTGAAGCAGCGAGTAGAGTATACGCGGATCTGACCGTAAAATTCCCACTCCTTCAATGATTCCAGCATAGTTTATCTTCAGTTTCTCCAAGACCTTGGAATTGTTCCAAGATATTAAAGAAATTTACAACCCTTTCTAATTCCCAATCATTCAAGGCCTTTCTAAAAGTAACATTCCATCCTTGCTGACCCCAGGCAGTGTCTAAAGTGGATGTAGGTGATGTTGCAATGCTGAAAAATTTTTGAAAAAATTCTTTGAGAGGACCATGTCCTAACCAGTTATCACTCCAGAAAAGTGTTTTCCTTCCATTACCAACCTTTATGGTTGTATTATCAGCCAGAGTATTCCAGTGAAGTCTGATTGACTTCCATACCCCAACCCCATGTGAACTATTAACAGAGTTAGAGCACCATAGTCCATTTTGTCCATACTTGTCACAGATGACCTTTCTCCACAAAGCATTAGCCTTCAGATTGTACCTCCAAAGCCACTTCAAGAGTAAACTCTGATTGTGGGCTTTAAGGTTCCTAATGCCCAAACCCCCTTTGTCTTTGCTTGTGATAAGGGAATTCCAGTTAACTAAATGAATAGCTTCCTTCTCTCTGTTTCCTTGCCATATAAAGCTCCTTCTTAGTGCATCAATTCTTTTCCTCACCTTGCTTGGTAAGGGAAACAAAGACATTACACATGTAGGAAGTGCATCCAAGACACTATTAACCAATACCACCCTTCCACCCAAGGATAAATACTGGCTCTTCCAGGTTGATAGCCTTTTTTCACATCTTTCAAGAACCCCATTCCATATTTCTTGAGCTTTGTTCTTGGAGCCTAGAGATAAATCCAAATATATAGTTGGTAGAGAACCCACCTCATATCCCAGTATAGCTGCTAGGGCCTGGATATCATCCACTTCTTTAACTGGGAACAACATGCTCTTCCTCCGATTTACATGGAGCCCTGAGACTGCTTCAAATATAACAAGAATGACTCTTAGATATTTTAGTTGATCTGCCTTTGCCTCACAAAAAACTAAAGAGTCATCAGCATATAGAAGATGGGTGATCTCCACACTATCTCCCTCCCTGTTTGAAGCTTTAAAACCTTTCAGCCAACCATTGTTGTTTGCATTTTTTAACATTTGGTTCAATCCTTCCATAGCAAAGAGGAAAAGAAAAGGTGATAAGGGATCCCCTTGTCTCAAACCTCTCTCAGAAGGAAAAAATCCCTCTGGAGAACCATTCACCAAAATGGAAAATCTGACTGTTCTGATGCAGAAAGATATCCAGTTGATCCACTTCCTACCAAAACCCATATCCTGAAGAACTTTGAGTAAAAAGTTCCAATTAACATGATCATAGGCCTTCTCAATATCAAGCTTACAGAGAATTCCGGGAACCTGCCCTTTTAAGTCAGGAATCCACACATTCATTTGCAATCAAGGAAGCATCCATGATTTGCCTGCCTCTTATGAAGGCCATTTGATGCCCATTCACTAGTTTGTCCACCACTTTCTTGAGCCTCTCTGTCAATAGTTTGGAAATGATCTTGTAAATGCTTCCTGTAAGACTAATTGGTCTGAAGTCCTTGAGTTCCTTAGCACCATTCTTTTTTGGAATAAGGGCTATGTAAGTAGCATTGAAACTCTTCTCAAAATATTCATTGTTGTGGAAGTTTCTGATGGTATGCATGATGTCTTCTTTCACAATCTCCCAGCAATTATGGAAAAACCCCATAGAGAAACCATCAGGGCCCGGTGCTTTGTCAGCTGCACATATCTTCAAGGTCTCAAACACTTCTTGTTCTTCAAATTCTCCTTGTAGCAATTCATTATCTTCCTATAGTTCTCCTATAGTTCTAATTGTCTCTCAATCTTTATATCTTTAAATTTAAATTTTAGATCTCCTATAGTTCTTCTCTCAATCTTTATATCTTTCTCTAGGGAAATCTCTAACCAACTTTATTATTCTTTCTCATGTTTCAGAAGGGGATATGATATTGTAATGACAACAAGCCTCTCTTCGGATGTTCCTGTTGGGTACTTCTCTTGGGCGGAGTATGATATAATGGCTCCAGTGCAACCTAAAACTGAGAATGCGTTAGCAGCTGCTTTTATTTCTAATTGTGGTGCTCGCAACTTCCGGTTACAGGCTCTTGAAGTCCTTGAAAGGGCAAATATCAAGATTGATTCTTTTGGCAGTTGTCATCGTAACCGGGATGGAAATGGTCAGTGTATCTCCATATAATATGATGGTTCATTTCTTGAAGTAGTTACCATTAAAGAGCTAAATGTCTAGCATATTTCAATATAATGGGTTTGATTCTCTCTTCCTCAAGTGTATTATATCCCTTGAAAAGCCAATTTTACTGGCAATAGAAACCTTATATTTGTTTCCTTGCTAAATGGACACATACCAATGCAAGTTTTTTAAATAGCCAGATGTTCTGATAGTCTAAAGATTTCATTTTGTGGATAGGTTATTTTGCTGTTATTCTTGTTATCTTTTTTTCTTTTGGATAAGGTTAAGTTTTATTAATAGGAGTACCAAGAAGGTCACATAATTATATCAAAAGAAAGACAGCAAACACTTTTTTTATTTATCTTTTGAATACCTATTAGTTTGCAACCCATTAAAATAGAGTTGAAAGCAGACACATTTTGTAAATTCATTGCAAAGAAGCTAGTTCCCGATTAGTTAGAAAAGAAAAATTTAGAGAAAAGGTAGCCTAGATAATTTTTTTTTCCCGGAATGCAGAATATATTTATGCATACATGTGGTTTAACTGTACGTTAGATATAAATTCACGTAGAATAGAGTTGAGAAGCAGACATTTTTTTAGTAAATCCATCGTGAAGAAGCTAGACCTTGGTTTATTGGAAAGAGAAATGAAGAGAAAAGGTTTTTATCCAACAAAAAAATAAAATAAGAGAAAAGGCAGTCTTGATAAATCTCATATTTGAATGCAGAATATTTTTATGCATGCCTCTAGTTTAACAGTACACTAGTTCTTGGACACGTGCGTTGAATCCAAATTATAGATTTATTATATTTAACTCATCCCGAAATTTAATATTCATAAAGTAAGTTCCAAAATAACATAATGAGTTACTTTAGTTTACTTTGCTAAAAATTGATTAAATTGATGCCTTTAAAAAAATACGATAAAACAAATGATGGAGAGAAAGAAGAGGAATAGAAAAGGATTATGCGGCTTTTGAGTTTTAACCAAAGCACAGAAATAATTATTTAGTAAAAAACTAAGGAAAGAGAGAGATCAAGGTGTTTTTAGAGATTAATGAAGGGATGTGGCTCTTTGTGTAGTGCGATATTATAACAGTGGAAGATAAAGAAACAAACAATCAATGAATAATTAAGATAATTAAACTCAAAAAAACTTGTATAAAAAAACAATCAATGCCTACATTCACCCGGTTAAAAGTAATAAAAGTATTCATTTACTGGAAGGTCATTTTTTTGGCTCAAGGATAAAATTGTCATTCAGTTTTTTAAGGTTATATTAGTAAATTAACTTTGAGGATAGGATGTTCCCACTTTTAGTATAATATGATTATATCCTGTGAATGCTCACTTGTCATCTTGTTCTCAATTTCATGGCAGTGGACAAAGTGGAAACTCTCAAGCGCTATAAATTTAGCTTCGCTTTTGAGAATTCTAATGAGGAGGATTATGTCACCGAAAAATTCTTCCAGTCTCTGGTAGCTGGTATTAACTTTTGCCTGTTAATTTTGGTTCTGCTTTGTACGCTTAGTTTCTGATGTAGGATCTCTTATTTTCTCTCAGCCCCACCCCTCTACATTGATGCATTTTGTTCTACTTTTTCTGCAATGCCATACTTTCACAAAGACTTTGAAGATATTAGCTATAGAGCGTGCCATGAAGAACAAATATTGCAAAAACACAAACTTATGAGCATTTTATGGTACTTCAACTACATTTTGAACCTGGATTTGCATTTTCTGGTACAGCGCACAAATATGCTCTGCTCTATATTCATTTAAAAAGCTTTAGGAAAATTTTAAATGATTTTACATGAATTATCATTGTTTAATCATATTCTTTGTGCTCATAGTCAATATATTTTAGGCTAGATTTATGCACAGAATCCTGTTTTTATGATGTTTCACAAGTTACTACTTCAAAATTAAGATTTATGGTGGTCAACTCTGAAGTTCATGTAAACTTGCAGGATCAGTCCCTGTGGTGATTGGTGCTCCAAACATCCTAGACTTTGCTCCTTCTCCTAATTCACTTTTACACATTAAAGAGCTGAAAGACGCTGCATCAGTTGCCGAGACTATGAAGTACCTTGCAGAAAATCCTAGTGCATATAATGAGTCATTAAGGTATGCATCAATTAGTGGTGCTTTTCTTACGTGCTCTTCTTGATTATTTGAATTTTCCTGTCCTAAATAACTTTTCATTGGTTGTCCTGAAGATTTATCCACTCTCAAAGAACACCTTTTTCCAGCATCTTTCTGTACTTTTTCGGTATCATGTTATTGAGAAAATAACAACAGCCCTGTCTGTATAGTTACAAAAGTTTATTACCTTATCCTATTTACATACTGATATATTGTTTTGGTCTAACTAAAACTCCTGAATTGGGAAGATTGTTCTCCTTGTGTGTGTGTTTCCCCTCTCTGCTTGTCTGGAGTTGCAATTTACTCTTTCCTTTCAAATTTTTTTAAGGATTTCTTAAATTTCCTGTGTCTGGCTAACTAATGCTTTTTTTCATTGTTTAGGTGGAAGCTTGACGGTCCATCTGACTCTTTCAAAGCCCTGGTTGACATGGCAGCAGTTCACTCTTCTTGTCGTTTGTGTATCTTCTTAGCAACTAGTATTAGGGAGAAAGAAGAGAAGAGTCCAGAATTTACAAAACGTCCCTGCAAATGTACCAGAGGTTCAGAAACTGTCTATCATATATATGTACGTGAAAGAGGGAGGTTTGACATGGAGTCCATTTTCCTAAGGTATTCTCTATCTGTCATGACTAATTTCTATTCATGCATATATAAGTGCATTTTCTGTATATGTTCATGTGCCACTGTTCTTGTTTTTAATATGTACCATGGCGATCAAATTATTTACAAGTATTGGAATGAAAAGGGTCCGAACAGAGTGGAATGTACAACAACAACAACAACGACCCGTTAAAATCCCACAAAGTGTGTGTACACAAACCTTACCCATACCCCGATGGGGCAGAGAGGCTATTACCGATAGACCCTCGACCGAATAGAGTGGAATGTATATAGAGGATTCATATAGCTGATCGCAAATAGGGGTTGAGGCATAGTGATGAAATTGCTTGAGTAATTATTCACTGTGTCTTACTATCAATGTATGAGAAGTATATGGCTTGGCTGAGAGCCCATGGTCTATGGGCTAAGTTGCTTGGATACAGGTGCGGGTGTCCGACACGGGTGCGGATCTAGATATCAGATTCTTCGAGATATAAATTTTAAGATTCGGGGATATGGATCCTATTACTAGTAGGGATATGAGTGCGGAGATCCGGCTAAAAATAATACAAAAAATTAATAATATAAAAGTACTCTAAATTATGAGAAATTTTGTGGAATACTTAGCTTGTAAAGTGTGGATTTCTTTATTCTCAAGTTGTAAAAGATTGATTTCCTAGATAAGGTATGCTATTTTTTTCAAAATTACCCTTGCTAGAAGATGGGGTTAGCGGGTTAAAGTTGGGGGGGATTCAACCGTGAAAAAGAAATATGGACAGCAGATATCATAATGTGAATTCTCTCCTGCACTTCTCCTTTTACTTGCTTAGCATATACAAACTGTTTCATGTCTTATTGTCAAGTCTTATGTTATCTTTGAATAACCGTTATTGCTGGAACCTTTGCAGGTCATCTAATTTGTCATTGGAGGCTTTTGAATCTGCAGTACTGTCGAAGTTCAAATCTTTAAAGCATGTTCCCATTTGGAAAGAAGAAAGACCTCAAATACTACGCGGAGGGGATGAACTAAAGCTCTACAGGGTATATCCTCTCGGCATGACACAACGACAGGCATTGTACACCTCCAGATTCAAAGGAGACGCCGATTTTAGGAATCACATCGAAAGCCACCCATGTGCAAATTTTGAAGCCATATTTGTATAGATCAAGTCCAAACCTGAGAGTCTCGACAGCAGCTTGTTGTAGGCCATAGCGTAATGCTCATTCTTACTCTATGCCCCACTGTCTAACATCATTCTGGTTATGAATTCGTCGTGTAGAGTAAGGATTTGATTATTACATGGGGCCAACCTAATTTTGGGTGGAAAGTACTGATCTTTTACATTTACAAGTAAGAAGGAACAAACTCTGAACCTTGAATGGACATGCCTAACCTCCCAAAGTTGTGCAGTTGGGAAATTGCGGGTGATATACAAACTTGGACTTGGTTTTGCTAGCAGAAAATTCTAGCTGATCAATTTGTAATCTAGTTCAGAGGACATCTCCATCGTGTTACAAGTAATGACAAGTGCAGAAACTAATTAAAGGTTCTTTTCGGTACTTGTTTTGTTTAAATATTTGTCATTTTATTTTTTATTTTTTTAACAATAGTTATTTGACGGATTGTCTTCCTGAGCCGAGGGTCTATCGGAAACAACCTCTCTGCCCCATCGGGGTAGGGATAAGGTCTGCGTACACATTACCTTCCTCAGACCCCACTTTGTGGGATTTTACTGGGTCGTTGATTTAGTTATTTGGCGGATGCTGCAATATTATCTTGTGTTCATTCTACTACTGCGTCAGTAGGAAAAAGGTCCAAGTTTACCCTTATACTACAGAAAATATCTTAATTTACCCATCGTTATACTTTTTGGCCAATTCATGTTAGTAAGTTATCTTGTTTTTGGCCTTCAGTTTAATGAAATTCTAACGAGGACTTTGAATAATGGAGAATAAAGTAAAAGATATTTCATATAATAGAGAGATATTATTGACAATTTTTCTTTTTGTCTAACAAATACATATCATTACAGCAAAGTACAGGAAGTTAAGTTATTTTTACAAAACATTAAAAATAAGAAAAGGTGCAGATATGTACATGATCAAGAGATCAATTTTCTTCAAGAGAACCTCAAAATTCTCCAAAAACACCCCAATAACAAGAAAATTAAATTTCTTCCACCTTGGTTAGATCGAACGATATTATTGCTTCCTCCATCTTCAAATCCTATCAGTTATCTCCTGAAAAACGAATAAAATAAGTAAGGAAGTTAATAAGTAATAATATAAAATAACTCGCACTCACTCCAAATCCACTAACTGGATTACCTGTGACATTAGCAAACATGTCATTGCAGAAATCAGGTGTCTTTGTCTCATCTATTCTATCTAAATCTCCACCATTTTTATCACCTTTCTGTGGCAAAATTTGAGATCTTTTCAACCCCAAACGTTGCTTCCAACTTCTCATCCCTTTTCCCATTCTTGGAAATATATCATCATAATCATCGTCATCATCAACAAGAAGCTCATCTTTAAGAGTTGTAGCTCTACAATTCTCCCTCAATGGCAACAATTTACCTTTGGAAAAAAGTTCATCTGCAGAGATCATGTTGTAGCCTGGGACAGAGAACTCGAAATCCGAGGACACGGGAGCTTCTTTGTAGCCATTTTCATGCCTTAAGGGAGGTTGTTGAGTATCAAGAAAATCATTAGAAAAGGATATTCTTGGACCCATTGTTGTGTAGAGTCCTTGTTGATCATTGTTAAACATGTTTAAGCATGCCATATTGGGGCAATCAAGAGCAAATTTTCTCACTAAATTTCAATCTTTCTCTTCCAATATGAGAACTCACATGTTGCTCTGCTGGTCTTTATATAGATGGTAACTAGCTCTATATGGTCAGAGTTATTTGGTACATAGAAGCAAATAATTGAGCTATACTTAAGTCAGAGGCGGACCTAGGATTTGACGGTCGCGGGGCACCATGACATTCAATATAAATTTATCATTGCTCTAAAGATTGATCCGGGGCATATGCTAACATCTGACTATTTTTTTTTTTAAAGACATTTGCAAGTATATATGGAGTTTTTGCCGAAGTTTCAGGGTGCCGATGACCCCTCACCCCATAATGTGCGCCCGCCTCCGGCGTAAGTTGATCCGGACACTATTATTATTAAAAAAGGAAAAAGAAATATATATGAAGTGTCTGTTATAAGACAATGACCACATTAACATTACATTATGACAATCAGATCTGTCGAACTGTTACAGACCGCATAACAAAATAATACTATTATTTTCTCTTTTTGCTTTACATGTTGTTCAAACAACTATTTTGAACTTAATCTAACTCTCCAGACATGCGAGTCCATTAAAATAAAACACATTGCATGTGTTATCTCCTCTGTTATCTCCTCTGTTTCTTGAAAGTATTGTCCGGGCTAGTTTGGGCACATAGTTCATTGAATGTTTACTACCTTTCACGTTACGTTACGTGCATCTCAACTATTTTATCGAATATCTATTGTTATCTGCTATATAGGATACACCCTTGAGTACTAGTCTATTAGTATAAGATAGTCTGAGGAGAAATAAATATGCATCAGCATTATCCTTTCCTTGAGATTAATGACAGATGTATTGGATAAGGCAGCTAGTTCTATAACATATTATTTAGTACTATTCTTGCTCCTTTTGTTGACTATTTACCACTCCAAAGATGAAGGTGGGGGAATATAATATAATATGGATCTATGGGATTGTGAACACATTACTTTTCCTTAAACTTTAAATGTACCTGCTGTTGCAAACCGTCCATAGTAATTCTCAATGATAAAATTCAAAGTTTGAAAGGCCTTATGCTTCCAACTACCTTAATTTATGTAGCAGAAGTTATGTATATTGATAGTGTAAAGATCTTTACATTTTAAATTGTTAGTGTAATTTAACTTATTAAAACAAAATACATTGCATGTGTTATCTCTTCTGTTCTTTTAGGATAGTGTCCGGCAGAGGCGGACCCAAGATTTGAGTATCACTGGGGCACCACTCTAAAAAATAAAAAAATAAAAAATTATGCATTGTATCGAGCCCGGATTCAAACCCGGGTCATCAAGGGAGTGAAGGTACTTAAGCACTTTTACAAACCAGCTCCTCTGTCCAGACTTTGTGAATTTAGGGGGCCGCATAAGATATTTAAGGGTTCTCACTATATATATATAAATATATATATATGGTTTTTGCCGAGGCTAACGGGTTCCGATGACCCTCTTATCTCCATGTAGGCCCGCCTCTGTTGCTCGCTCTATTTTGGGCAGACATAAAGCTATATATTCACAGTGTATTTACTAATTTTCAATTTATGCACACCTCGATTATTTTTGTCGAATTTCTGTTACCACCTACCAAAATTTACCAGACAACTTTGTACATTAAAGTTTAGACTAATGAAAAAAAATACCTAATGTGTTTGTTTCTGTAGGGATTTGAATCCTTATCTCTTATCGTTTCCAACCATTTAATGACTGATCACCTTGATTACTTATCTTTTTTTGTTATAAGATAGTCCTCTGTCTGCCACCATCAAATAGGAAATTAGGTTTTTGGCGACTTCTATAGTCGCCAACAAAGATATATAAGAGATGAGTAACGTCGCATGTCCAAATGGCGACCTATACTTTAAATGCATATACTTTTTGTGGCGATCATAGTCGCTGCAAAAGCTAATAATAGAACAATTCAGCTTTGTTGACAACTGTGCTCGCCACAAATAGTAAACAAATAAGTCACAAATTAGAGTTAATGTAGGTCGCCACTGGACGTGTAGTTATTCGGCTCTTACCTTTGCTGGCGACTAATTTAGAAGGTCGTCACTGAAGAGCAGTAAATATTTTTACCTTTACCTTTGAGAGTAATGACAGATGCATTGGATAAGGCAACAAGTTCAACATCCTATTGTTTATTATTCTAGGTCCTTTGTTGACTATTTACCACCCAAAGATGAAGGTGGCAGGAACAAAGAAATATAATATGAATCTATATATGGGACTGTGAACACATTACTTTTCAATGTACTTGCTGTTTCAAACAGTACATATTAATTCTCAATGATAAATTCAAAGTTTGAAAGACCTTATATATGCTTCCAAAAACCTTAATTATGTAGCAGAATATGTCTCATGTAGTGGAACAACGGGATAAGTTATCGCATTTAGTTCATCAAGCGCTGTCGCATTTACAAATAATGTGAAAACACTGTTGTATTTAGTAAAGATTTTCACTATTGATGTAACCTTTTTTTCAAGATTATAAATCAATATTAATTACAGCAGATTACCCTGCTACGACCTGATTGTATAAAATTATTATTTATACCATTAGTATATAAATTTGAGCAGAATAGTATGAAATATTTGGAGAATTTCTAGCATGGTATTTGAAACCCTGCTTTCTTTTAATAAACTACAGATTGAAAATGAACATGAATAAGAAATAAATAAAAGAACCTCCGCAATAAAGAGCAATTTCTAAACTAGGGGCGTCGCAAATGGTTTTAGTTTTCTTCCTTTTTAAAGCGTTCCAATCTTGTTTCTTTGATGTAGACAACTGTGATTTCTGCTCTGTTCTGTACTTCTGTTGGAGAATTGGATGGAACCTGAGAATTTAATTTATTTAATTTGACGATACACCAACGTAGAATTTAACGTGTACATTTGGACCACTAAAGCAATATAGAAAGCCAATAAGTTCTAATGTTTTGAGAAGAGAGTCATTATTTGTATTACATTACAAGAGGGCTTTTCTTTTATCTCAAATTACAAGCATTGAAGCGATTGAGAGAAAAGTTAGAAATGATAAGTTATGTATATTTTTGTATTTTGATGATCTAACAAACTTTATGATAAGAACTAGATCGGGAACCTGTTACACATCTTCAACGTGCTCAAGAACAACAAGTCTCAAGTCTGTCACAAGTTTCGACAACTAGAGTCAAAGAGACGATAGAAGAAATAAATGAACATCAATTCCCTTGTTGACAATACAAGTCAACTCCCCACAGCTGTAAAGTCGCTGCACTATTTTCTCTGTACACATGCAACAGTGCAAACAATGCAGCTGTCACTTTATAAAGCATGCCTTGTACCAAATAATTGCTTGCATCATCCAAGTGACATCATTTGTATATTATCAACATGAAGCAAGGAAAATACACACACTTGAATACTTCGAAAACGATTAAACTTCTCTCTCAAGTGTGCTGCCATCTTGGAAGTGACTTCAAGGCTTCAAGAACGAAGAACAACAGAACAAAAGACCAGATTCCAGCACTGTGTTACCATATGTCCTTAGTTGTGTTGTACCTTTGTTAGAGTGATCTATTTGTAATTCCTACTTAGCTTAGCTAGAAGCATTGGGTAGGAAACAATTTATAAAATCATAAACCTTGTGTTTGTGTCTTGGCTAGAGTTAGTCGAGTTGTGAGCTTTGCAATATAGTTATTACAAAGAGGCTTGTAATAGAGTTATTACAAGTAAGTGAGGGATTAAGAGTTTAATTCCTATGTTACAATAGTTTGTAATCTGAAATTTGCTCAGTAGTGAAGTTAAAATCTTACGAGTGTAGGTCGTGATTTTTAATCCCGTGAGTTGGGAGTTTTCCACGTAAAACTCTGTTGTGTCATTTACTTATCTCTGATTGTGTGTATTCTGTGGGAACTGATAGAGAATCAGGTTCTTTATACAGTTTGATGGACCCTAAGTTTTCATCAATTGGTATCAGAGCAGGTTGTTTCTACAAGACTAATACCTAGAAAAGATCCACATGGCTGCTCCACCAAACTTTAAAGAAGGTCGATCAATCTACAGACCACCAAGATTCAATGGACAATATTACGGATAGTGGAAGACAAGGATGTATGATTTTATCATGACTGAGGATTCTGAGCTCTGGATGTCATCTGCGATGGCCTCTTCGTTCCCATGAAGATCGTTGGGGAGCCAGCAGTGACAGTTCCAAAAATAAGGAAGAAGTACAATGATGCTGACCGCAAAGCTATAGAGAAAAACTTTCGAGCAAAAAAAATCCTCATCTGTGGTATTGGTCCAGACGAGTATAACATAATCTCTGCTTGTCAGTTCGCCAAGGAGATCTGAGAAGCTCTCCAAACAGCAAATGAAGGGACAACTCAAGTGAAGTAGTCAAAGATCGACATGCTCACTACTGAGTATGAACTATTCAGGATGAAGGACGATGAGTCCATTCAGGACATGTATACTCGATCACCTCCATCATCAGTGAGCTATACTCTCTAGGAGAAATCATTCCAAGAAATAAACTTGTCAGGAAGATAATTAGTGTATTACCTGGCTCTTGGGAAAGCAAAGTTAATGCCATCACAGAGGCAAAAGATCTTCAAAAGCTGACCATTGATGAACTCATTGGCAATCTGAAGACTTATGAAATGAAGAAGAAGAAGAAGAAGGATCATGAAAGAAGAGAGCCCAAAAAGGAGAAGAACCTGGTCCCCAAGGCTGACAACAATGACTCAAGTGGTGAGGATGCTGACATGGCCTACCTGACGAAGCGATTTCAGAAAATGGTTCACAAGAATGGAGGCATTCCAAAAAGGGATAGCTCCAGCAAACCAAGAGGTTATGACTTGTATCATAAATTTGGGAAGCCAAGATATTTCATCAAAGAGTGTCCTCTCCTCAAGCAAGACCAATACAAGCACAACATATACAAAGCAGTCAAGAGGAACCCAGTTCCTGACAAGAAATTCAAGAGAAAAGATGCCACTGACAATGTTGTGAAACAAGATCTTGCTGCATGGGGAGATTCTTCCAGTGAATCTGCGGAAGACAATGAACAAGGTGACACCTCCATGATGGCAGTTGAAAGCGAAGCAACTGATTATGACGTTATCTTTACCCTGATGGAAAAATTTGACGATGACGAAGATGATAATGATGATGAGGTAAACTTTCTAGACGTTCAAAAAAATTTGAAGTCTTACTCTCAAAAGAAGCTTATATCCTTGGCCAATGTTTTAATTGATGCTTATCATAATCTTATAAATGATAAAAATGGGTTAACTGTAAAACTAGGAGAAGTAGAACATGAGAGAGATGATCTGGTAGTTGTAGTGGTTGACCTAAAAGAAACCACTGAGGTTCTAAAGAGAGAAAATGATGTTTTAACTGAAAGAATTGAAAACATAGAGCATGAGAGAGATGACATGTCAGTAGTAGTTGTGGATCTAAAAGAATTAATTGAGGAATTATAAAAGGGAAACAGTTCTGGGAACATCCAAAAGGGAAAAGAAGTTGCAAGTGAGGCACACATTAAGATTGAAAATGAACTCAAATTGGTGAAATCTAGTCTGTGTGCTGAAGTTGAAAGAAATAGACAACTTCAAGAAGATCTAGGCAGAGTTAAAAATGACCTAGAAAAATTTCTAAAATGGACCTGGTCCTCTGATACAATTATTGCCATGTATACAAGCAATGGTGGGAATAGGCAGGGAGTCGGGTTCCAAAAGGAAAGGACATCCTACAATCCACATATCAAGTATGTTATTGTCCTTGATAACTGGCTTTGCATTCACTGTGGTAACACTAGGTACTTTAAAGAAAACTGTAAGGCTAGAATTCAGTCCCAACAGAGAAACAAGGGTTTTTGTTGAAAAGGTAACTACTGCTAAAGAACATGGTTCCTCAATTAAAAAACATATAATGCCTGCTTGGACAAAAAGAAGTCTAATTCGCCCTTTTCTCACTACAAGGGACCCAAACTTGTTTGGGTTCCTAAGTCTAATCCTTGATTTTCTTATGCAGGGAGCAGTGAAAGAAAGTAGCCAAAAATAGTATATGGATAGTGGTTGCTCTAAGCATATGACTGGAAGCATTGATGATTTTCTTTCACTCAAAGCCCTGCAAGGAGGGCGTGTGTCCTTTGGCAATGGCAAAAAGGTATATATTCTTGGAGTAGGAAGAGTTGGGAAGTCGCTCACTCATTCACTTTAGAAATTGTACTATGTGAATGGCTTGAAATATAGCCTGCTGGGTGTATCTCAAATCTGCGACAAAGGAAACAAAGTGAAATTCTTATCAAAAACCTGCACAGTCACAAATCTCGTAACTGGTGAAGTGGTTCTGTCGACAAAAAGATTCAAAAATATCTATGTTGCTCATTTTGAGTCTTTGCACAATGGGGATCTTACATGTCTGAGTGCTATTGATGATGATGTTGAGCTATGGCACAGAAGATTAGTAAATGAAAGCTTTTTATTACTGAACAAGTTGGTCAAGAAGGACCTGGTCCGTGGGCTGCCCAAGTCAAGATTCAAAGATCACAAGGTGTGTGATGCATGTGTAAACGGAAAGCAAGTCAGGTCCTCTTTCAAGCCCAAGAATGAAGTAAGCACCTTAAGGCCACTTGATCTCCTTCATATGGATCTATGTGAACCTATGAGGGTGCCAAGTAGAGGAGGAAAGAAGTACATTTTAGTCATAGTTGATGACTACTCCAGATTCACATGGACCCTATTTCTCAGAATCAAGGATGAAACCTTTCTAGTTTTTGTTGCATTCGTAAAGTAGATTCAAGTGAAAATGAGCCACAGTGTTGTAAGTATAAGGTTTGATCCTGGCACAAAGTTCAACAATGCAAAATTCGACGAATTCTATGCTAAAAATGGTTTAAGTCACAATTGTTCTGCTCCCAGAACACCCCAACAAAATGGTGTTGTGGAAAGGAAAAATAGGACTCTAGACATGCAAAGAACTATGCTAATTGACAGTGGTGTAGCAAAAGGCTTTTGGGCAGAGGCAGTCAACATTGCGTGCTACTTGGTGAACAAGTGCATGATCATGTCCCTCTTGAACAAAACCCTGTATGAACTGCTGAACAGGAGGAAACCCAAGCTAACCCACTTGAGGACATTTGGCTGCAAATGTTTCGTTCTCAACAATGGTAAGGAAGCATTGGGAAAACTTGATGCCAAGAGTGATGAAGGAATCTTTCTTGGCTATTCATCACAAAGCAAAACATACAAGGTCTACAACAAAAGAACTTAATGTGTTGACGAAAGCATACATGTGATCTTTGATGAATCACACCACTTATGTGGGAAAGATTCACATGATAAGGTTGATCAAGACGGAGAGCAGCCAAAGGTTCCTGGTGAAGTCATTGATATAGCAAATGAAAAGGTTGACATGATGAGTCAAGTCAAGGAATCCAATGAAGATGATGCAACTGAATCTCCGGTTGATATAGAGAAACCTCGTTCCTCTATCACAATAACTAAAGCAGAGAACAGAGTTGTTGATGCCGTGCAAGGAACTCCTGATGTTGAGCCAAGAAGTGGCACTTACTCCACCATTAATACCAACAATGGATCTCATTCAGAGGAACCTGAGTCTTCTCACAATGAGATTCATGTGTCTAACTGGAAGCACAAAAGTTCACATCCTCTCCAAAATGTGATCACTCCTATTGACTTAGGGATTCAAACCAAATCAAGGACAAGAAGTTCACTTGCCTTCTCAGTTTTTCTTTCTCAAATTGAGCCTAAAAATATCAAAGAAGCATTGAAAGATGCTGACTGGATTACTGCTACGCAAGATAAACTCCATCAATTTGAGAGGAACAATGTATGACACATGGTTCCTCGACCCTTGGACAGAACTGTTATAGGAACTAGATGGGTGTTCAGAAACAAGCTTGATGAATTTGGGAATACAACAAGGAACAAGGCCAAGTTAGTAGTGCAAAGGTGAAATCAAGAAGAATGGATCGACTATGATGAGACTTTTGCCTCAGTTTCTTGAATGAAAGCCATCAGAATCCTCACTGCCTTTGCATCTCATATGGAATTCAAATTGTTCCAAATTGATGTCAAAAGTGCATTTCTGAATGGATATCTAAAGAAAGAAATTTTTGTCAAACAACCACCTGGTTTTGAGTATCATGAGCATCCTGAATATGTATTCAAACTTGACAAGGCATTATATGGACTGAAGCAGTCCCCTTGTGCATGGTATGAGAGGTTGTCCAAGTTTCTTCTTGAAAATGGATTTACAAGAGGAAAAATCGACAACACCCTATTTCTGAAGAAACAGGGGAGGAACCTGCTCATTGTGCAAGTCTATGTTGGCGACATCATCTTTGGTGCAATAAATGATTTCTTTTGTGAAGAGTTTGCAAAGGTTATGGGAAGCGAGTTTGAGATGAGCATGATGTGGGAATTGAATTTTTTGTTAGGGTTGCTAGTTAAGCAAACCCCTAAGGGAATAATGATAAGTCAGCAGAAGTACATTAAAGAGATCCTAAAGAGATTTGAAATGGAAAGTTCGAAGACCATTGATACTCCTATTTCCATTGCTACTCGGCTGGACATGGATGAACCTGGTTCTCCTATGAACAAAATCATGTACAAAGGTATCATTGGTTCACTCTTGTATCTCATAGCTAGTAGACCTGCTATCATATTCAATGTGGTATTATGTGCTAGATTTCAATCTAATCCAAAGGAATCTCATATGAAAGCTGCCAAGAGGATTCTAAGATATCTCAAAGGAACATAGGACCCGGTTCTCTACTATCCTTCAAGAGATAATTTTGACTTAATTGGTTATGCTGATGCTGATTATGCTGGTTATCTGGTGGATAGAAAGAGCACATATGGCGTGGCACATTTTCTGGGATTGTGTTTGATTTCATGGGGTACAAAGAAACAAAACTCTGTGACTCTTTCAACTATAGAAGCTGAGATGTGGTAGCTGCCTCTTGTTGTGCTCAACTGTTGTGGATCAAGCAACAACTGGAGGACTTTGGTGTATTTTTTGATTGTATTCCATTACTGTGTGATAACACTAGTGCTCTCAACATGGCAAAGAACTCAGTTCAGCATAAGAGAACAAAGCACATTGATATGAGACATCATTTTCTCAGAGACAATGTTGAAAAAAGTCTTATCTGCATAAAGTTCTGCAAAACAGAAAACCAAGTAGCAAATATCTTTACCAAAGCACTGAGCAGAGAGCACTTTGAAAAGAATCGATTGGCATTGGGGTTGATAAAATCAAACTGAGCACCAGGTCCCTCAATGATTGGCCATGAAAGAATGAACAGGTAAAATAGCTAAAAAGTGTATTCTGGCAAGTTCTAACTCATCTCTACATCGTTACAGGTAAACACGCATGGCAACTACAGAGCAAACAAACAGCTAATAACGCTGCATCTTGGTAAAAGGATGAGCCTCATATTTACAAAACTAAGTGAGGGAACTTGGTTTCCTTGACTCAGGTTAGTAGTTCCTTTGTACTCTCATGCACATTTTTAACGGCTATAAAAGTGCCACATCATTAAATGTTTTCAGTCTCTCTCTCTCTCTCATCTCTTTAGAACTCAAACGTCACACCCTTTACTAAACGACCCGTCTACCTATTAATTCATACCCGTTTGTAACTGGTCCATCACTTCCTCTAAATAAGTCCAAACGCTATCTCTTTCCTCACTATCCACATCAAAGCCAAAAATTCCCTTTTCTCTCTCAAATCAAACTCTCTTCTTCTCATGTCTTTACTTTCAATCTCCACTATGTCTCAGAATCTAGAAATTCCAAACACTTTCAATGTCGTCCCCACTGTGTCTTCGTCTCACGAAGCATTGGAGTGAGAGTCTGAGTCCTAATAGTTGCCCAATCAAAACCCCATACCAGATCAACAACCACCTACTGCTTCCTCTCCAACCCAATCGAGTTCTTGTTCTCACCACTATCATAAGACTCAGAACCCCAAAAGGTTCATTGTTGCGACCTCTCATTCTGGCTCGCTGGAAAAAATGGCAGAAGACGAAATAGTAGATAGAGACGAAGGACAAGAAGTTTCTAGTCCGAAAGTTGGGAAAAGTTTCGAGACCCAACAAGATGTGGTCCGTAGTGACGAAGTTTCAGCAGTGGTCGTTCCAAGCTTTGATCTGAATATTGCCAATCCTACAGGTAATGTTCTTCCTGTATCCTCTAATTCTGTTTTGGGGGTAAATGAGCAAGAAGCCATTGAGAACATGTTACTAATTGCTGCAGAGGGAGGTTTGGTTGGTGGTTATAAGGGTGATTATGAGACCATTAGGTATCAGGGGGAAGGTGAAAATCACAAGGATGAGGGTAGGGAATTGGTGCCCTTTGACAATTTGGCACCTGTCAGTACTACTGGGGAAACAACAGAAGGACCTGATCTCTCTGCCCAAGAAGAGCACTATGCTTCTACTTGGGATGAAACCCCTTGCTCCTCAAAAGAGCCCCAGGTCAGTACTTATCCTGCTCATTCTCCTCACTTTGATGCTGAGTCGTTGAACTTTGTCATTCCTGAGGTGAGATCTCTATCTGAAGAGGAAAATAAAAATAGTGAGGAAGACTATGACAATGTGACTGTAGCTTCTAGAAGTGGAAGGGCAGCTCCTAAAGAGCTCACTCTTAAAATACCCACTACTAGGTTGCAAAAGAAGGAAGCCCTTGAATCTATTCGAAAGAAAAATAAAGAAGAGAAGAAAATGAGGAGGCTGCTGAAAGGTGCAAAGCTAGTGAATGAGAAGGAAGTGCCTACATCATTTGTTGTTGATGTCGACAATGAAGATGCGAATGAGGAACCTACTTCCTTAATTCGTAAGTCCTCTAAGAAACTTGTGATTTCAAAACCCAAGAGAGAGTCATCTATGAAAACTGTGGATGAGAAAAATGTAGAGGGAGAGAAGTATGGTGAGAAATCTTCTGAGAAGTTTGAAAAGAAGGAGAAGAATGTGAGGTAGTTTGTGAAAAGAAAGGCTGGTGACACCGAGGAACCTGGTTTCTCCAAGAGGGCCAAAGTGATTGTGTCAAAGGATGAAGGCAGAGAAAACCTCAGGAAGTAGAGGGTACTGTGGGGCAGAACTTTTACTCCTGACATTCTTGACATGACAAGGATGCGTCAAGTGGTTGATATTTGTGAGTTTCAAAAGTGGACACACTTGTTCACCAATGAGAGCCCCAAGGTGTTTGAGGAAGAGGTACGTAGCTTCTACGCAGATATACAGTGGAAGATGATAACATTTCCTTGAAGGTCAACATAGTAGATTTTGTGATGGACGAGGCTGTGTTAGGGAATATTTTGGGAGTGCATACTGAAGGGATCTTATCCATTGAGGGGACCTATTCTCCAAATTTTAGAAGTGCCATTTTGAAGGATGATGTTGTGCAGCAATGTGAACGGGTACATGATCTCGTCCAAGTCACACCTCTATTCGGGGTTGTAAAATGATCGATTGCAATAATAATACCCAACAAGGAGTCGAGATCGAATCCACAGGGAGCTGAGATGAGATTAGTGGTATATATTTGGATAAAGCACGTGAAGTATCTTGGTTGCACTTCTACAAATATGGTTTTGTTTTTACTTCTAAAAGTACGTTAAGGATTACAATTCTAAAAATATAAAACTAGAGAATATTATTTTTGGATGGTTTTCAAATATATAAAAAGTCATAGAGGTATGACCTTCACCTAGGTGTTTGCCTAACAAGTTGTAAACTTTAAAGCTTGTTTTATTGATCGGGGTGTAGTATAGCAATCAACACTCAAATACCCACTCAATACCTCTCGGTAAGAGAGTGATTTTTCCCAATTTGGCTTTCTCAAGTCCAAATGGGTATTGAACAAAACAGTTGATAAAATGCTCAAGTCGTGTTTTACTATTTCTTGGTTCAACCATTTAATTGAGACTATCAATCTCTTGATTTTATCCCAAATTCTTATTAGCCATGTTTTTCTAGACTAAGTCTCTCTTTCTCAAGTAGAGACCAATTCAAATAGGCATGAACTAGTATTTGCAACCATTAATTCTACAAGTAAAGGCAAGAACAAGGCTAAATAATAAACACCTAACCATAAACCATAAATCAAACACCCATTAGGTTCACACACTAGGGTTGGGTCACAACCCTAGCTAAAATTCTAGCTACTCATAATGGGTATAGAGAAAAATAGAGAAGAAAAGATGATAAAACTCATATTGCAAGATTAAAAGATAAAAATTCAATGTTAAATCGCCAAAGTAAGCTAAAGTTGCCTAAAGGGGTAAAGAAAAATGGCTACACGACTTTCAATAATCAAAACTTGACCTAATTTCGTGAAAGTAATCTATTTATACAAAGCTAAAATTTTCGAACAAAATTGCCCTTTCGGAGGTTCTGCGGCCGCATAATTATATGCGCGGTTCACACTTCTCTTAAGATCTTGATAGGAATTGACTCTACGGCCGCATAATTCTGGATTGTGGTCGCATCTCTCATGTTCTGCGTCCGAACAATTCTGGGTGCGACCGTACTGGGCTCTTCTGCGAACCGCACATTTCCTGAGTGCGGTTGCATAGCTGTTTCTGTGGCCACACAATTATTGTGCGGTCCGCATTTCTTCTTGAGCTTGAAATGAAACTCTCTAATATTTGTCTCTTACGTAGCTTCTATGGCCACACAATACCTGTGCGGTCCGCACTTTGTACTGGGGCTCTATTGATTTTCCTTCACATTCTGCGGCCGCAGCTAAAAAACTGCAGTCAACACTTGAGCTTCTGTGCCTGATTTTTGTCCTTGTTTAGATCACTCCTCCTTGAGTTGGATTTCATCGTAGTGGCTTATTTTCCAATATTCCTGCAGGTAAACATATTTCATCAATTTTCGGGAATACAATTAGACATTTCTGGACTAAAATGAAAGCTAAAAGGCGCTAATAAGTAGTCAAAATTTCCACTTATCAGTACACAAGAAGGCCCTCCTTCCAGTTTATCAACTTCTATTTGAAATGGTGAATAAGGTCTTGCTTCCACGTGCAGAAAGGCGTTCGATTACGTCAAAAATAGACCTATTCCTCATGGAAGCACTGGATGCCTATACCACTATCAATCTGCCTGGTCTTATGATAGAGCATATGAAGAAAGTGGCAGACTTCAGGGATGGTAATCATGGTTTTCCCTGTGGGTTCTTGCTCACTAAGGTGTTTAACTTCTTCAAAGTCCCTCTAGGAAAAGCAACAGTGGGAACTCGCAAGTAGACCTTCTCAAAGACCACCTTGGAGGAATGTGAGAATATTGCTAAGAAGGGAGGTGTTGGCAGCAATTCCACTATCTCTTAATTGATTGATGCTTAGAATGTTGTAAATGAGGAGTTAAGGAGGTTGAAGGCACGAAATGCCATTCTTGAAGGGCAGCTTAGTCAGACTCAGGAGGCACCTGGTTCCAGCAGTGCACAAGGCACAGAGGTTGCTTGCCTAACAAAAGAAAATGCAGATCTCAGGAAACAGGTCGAGGACCTGAAAGAGTGACTGCTTAACGAACAAGTGTCTTCAAATGCTCGAATGGATATTCTCTTCATAACCCTTGCCTTCTCATCCCTGCCTCCCCTTCTAGTGCTCCTTAAAACAGTTCCTTTCCCAGTGTCCAGTTGAATGATGTATGTCCTACCTTAGTCTCTATTTTGTTGTTTCTATGACTGGTACTTTTAAGTTATTTTTTGTGAATGATTGTGTAACAATGGTACTACTACATCTATTCTCTTCTCTTTCAAATTAATGAGCATCTCATATTTTGCAAGCATGTTATACTTTTGCGCTCTGTTTTTAGCCATGTTGTGTGCACACATATGGCATGAGTTAACTTTTCTAGACTTTTTTTTGCCTATTACTTGTGTATAATCTTTTTATGATGCCAAAAAGGGGAAGAAAAATTGAGAGGGGGAACAGGGGTTGGAGCAGGTTCTCAGGGGGAATAAGAGTCTTCTTACAGGAAATATTGTATGGAGATTTGGTTATTAGGGGAACTTCAATTATAAGTTTGTCATCATCAAAAAGGGGGAAATTGATAAGTTATGTGCCTTTGTGTATTCTCGTATGACAACTTTTCCCCATCCTCGCCGTCTTGTTCTTCTTCTTCGTCGTAAGGCTCAAAGACAAGTATCCCTTGGTCAGCACTTATGGCCATATTTAGTTCCATATCATGAGCACAAATTGCTAATTCTTCAAACATTTTGAAATTTATGCCTTGTAAGATATAGCGAAGACCCCAATGCATGCCTTGAATGCACATTTCGATGCCAGAAGTTTTGCTAAGACGATCTTTGTAGTTGAGGCTTAAGATTCTCATCCTTTTGTTGATGAGCGTTTGTAAGTTCGATCATGCTTACGATGCGTCTTGTGCTATAGAAACGATTGAGAAACTCATGCTCTAACTGCTCCTAACTATCGATGGATCCAGGTTCGAGATCTGTGTACCAATCGAATGCATTACCTTTGAGAGATCGAACAAATTGTTTGACAAGATAATCACTGTACATTCTAGCATTGTTGCAAGTTTCAACAAAGTGCGCTACATGTTATTTCGGATTTCCCTTGCCGTCGAATTGGTGCAACTTAGGAGGTTGATAACCAGCATGCATCTTCAAGTTATCAATTCTTTGCTTATACGGCTTTGCATATGTGAGAGATAATTTGGACGATGACTCGGGCTTATCTTGGATAGCCTCCATGATGAAGTCCTTCAATTTCTCAACGGGAATTAGACAATATCTTTAGTTGTTGTTGCTTGCTTTTCGGAGGAGTCCCGTTTCTCTTGTAGCCTTTGAAGATTTAAAGGTGTTTGTATGGATTCTCCTTCTACTATTCTATACAACTTATTTGTTAACTTGGAATGTTTAGTATCTTGATCTTGCACCCGTTTTGACAAGCCTTCAACTGCTTTCGTCAAATTTGCGAGTTATTCTTCTACGGTAGAAACTTCAATAACCATTGCTTGCATGATGTCTGCAGAGGATGATGAAAGAAATAGATCATTATTGGGATAGATCTTGGAGGTCGTATTAATGGAGACTAAAGTAGATCAAGAGCTCAAGTCATCATCATAAGCTAGCATGAAAGGTTTCTCAGACTTAGATAAACTAAGTTGGGGAAGAACCTTTTCGATCTTTTTGGCGATGGTGTTCCCTTTTTGGGTCATGTTTGTAGAGGATCTTTCTCCTTTTGAAGATAAAGATCCGAAAATAGGGGTTGACGCGGACGAAATTTGGAGTGCTTGTTGTCTTAAAGAGCTTGCTTTGCTCCTTGTAACTGGCCCAAAGCTTCCAAAAGTAACATCGATGATGCTTTCCACATCAGCATAAAACTTAGAATTAGCAGCCTCACTGGAAGTTGATCTGGAGTTAATTTTTTGTGAAGCCATTTCGATGTTCTTGGACTTTGGTGATTGAAAAGTTAAGATGAGAGGTAGAGATTGTCCCACCGAGCGTGCTAGAATTTGTAGACAATAAATTGCTTCAAGAAAAATAAAATCAAGACCGAAAAATATTGCAACGATCATAGCATTTTATTTCAAACAATATGAGCGTTACAATCTCTATGAATCCTCTGATTCTACTTTTCGACAGTAAATAAAAAAGCTTTCGAGCTTAATCTTGAATTTTATTTTATTTTAATCCAAGTGCTTGAGGTCTGATCTTGATCTTGACGTATTTTTAATCCAAGGGCTTGCAACTTGTTCTTGAATCTTCGTCTTGATCTTTTAATCCTTAAAATACTTGAATGATTGTAGCTTTTAAAAAAATCTACAACGTTTGATCTACGAGCACCCTCTTGCTTCTTGTTATAACTTCTGGTCCTTTTTCTGAGTTATGAAGACCTCTATTTATAGTTGTGGGAGGGAAGAGTTATGATAAGAACAAACTCTTTCCGACCAATCAAATTGAAGTATACAAGGCCGCATTTGGTTGGCCAGAACATGTCACTTGCACACGTGGTGCAATTACATTGGCCCTTTAATTTGACTTGGCATGTCTTGTCATTTTGACACGTGGCCCGATCCTATTGGCTATTCCGTTTGACTTGGCGTGTCACGTGATTTGACACATGGCACCAAATTGGGCCTCTAGGAAGAAAATATTTTGGGCTTAATGAAGTAGGCTATCATTTGTTGCCAACTAAATGGGCTAACCCAATAGATTGAGACTTATTTATTTAATCCATATATGTTAGACTTATATAATTAATTCAATTATATTAGCCCATAATATTTATTTAGATTAAATATTTAATATATAATCCAAGTTATTTATTGAATTTGAATCCAATAAATTTTACATGCCTACACTAGGTTACAATAGTTTGTAATCTGAAGTTTTCTCAGTAGTGAAGTTAAAATCCTACGAGTGTAGGTCATGGTTTTTAATCCCGTGAGTTGGGAGTTTTTCATGTAAAACTCTGTTGTTTCATTTACTTATCTCTGATTGTGTGTATTCTGTGGGAACTGATAGAGGATCAGGTTCTCTATAGAGTTTGGTGAACCTTAAGTTTCCATCAAGAAAACTATTGCATACACTAAACAAATAGCGAAGAGATGGAAAGCGACTTTGATGTTATGCTGACATTTACTTCGCCTACTATTAAAGGGGTTGGGTTTGACAAATCAAGATTGTAGCTTCATTTAGCCGCTCAAGGCCGGAGTTAATCCTTGTTCAAGAGGACTCAATTGAGCTTATCTATTTTTTAATGTATACAGTATATACAATATGTTGAAAGTAGAAAAACTCTGAATCTGATGAATAACAATTTTTTAGTATGTCAAGGGTGGATTAATGAATGACTGCTTAGAAATTTGAATCCTGATTTTGCATGAGTTTCGCTAACTTCATTAACCATTAGATCACCTCTCGAGATTTAATTTGCCTTTTTGTTAAGCTACAAAATGCATCAAATCTCTAGCCCCGCCATTCGTGCAAATTTGGCCAACTAGTCCATGAGAAAATTAAAGCTCAATCATTGTGTAAAAAAATGGTCATTACTAAAATGCAGAACATGGGAAGCACAACGTAACACTGCCTTTAACAAAAAAAAATGGCAAGCTTAAGAACTTAAGTCTTGATAAACTTTTCCTTTCTAAGGCACAACCCATACTCTCCAAACCTATATGCTCGGACTATTCAAAATTATTGTTCGTATTAGTGTCGGATATTTAAAAAATATATTATTATTGAAGGATTCGACACACACTCAACGACATTTTTAAAAAGTCCGAGCAACATAACTTTGAAGTTGTCAAAACTTCGGCTTAGATATTTTTGGCAAAAATCATCCTTGAACTATAGCCCAAACCTATATTACATCCTTGTGATGCTTTAGTGAACAAAAAAATCCTTGTACTATTTAATCTATTGCAAGAATCATCCTTCCGTTAGTTTTTGTCAAAAAAACTAACGGCCAAGCAAAAAAGCATACCAAGCACATGAATTTCCTCCTAAAGTTTCCAAAAGTGCCCCTCCTGCCTAATCATCTTTCACCTTCATAAAAATTAGTCTTGCCTAAGAATATCATTTTGTTTCTACTGACAAGTGCACTAACACCACTAATTCTTTATTTTTGTTAAGGTGAAGTAGTGAGACGTTGCAAACTCTTGAGCAAAAAGAGAAGCAAGAGCTATTGTTTTACGTATCACGAGGAAACAAAAATGAATTCTTTGTCAACAATTGATGCAGGAGCAGACAATGATGATTCTCATGATGATGATTTTGAAGATTCTGATTATACCTTAGATGAAGATGATATATTATTCTCCAAAAATATTGATCCTTCAGCTGAATCTTTTGAGATCAGTATACATAGAAAAAAGAAGAAATATGATGGAAAGAAAGATTATGTAAGTGAAGGGATGCAGAATAAGGAGGGTGACTCAGATTGTGTATATTTTGATGATTTAAAGAGTTTGAATAGTGACTGCAATTCTGAAAATGAAGATTGTGGCTTCCCCAAGCACAACCCAAAAACCGATGCACTGAATCCCAAATTAGAGTTGGGAATGATATATGGTAACAAAAAAGAGTTTAAGGAAGCTGTGATTGCAAATCAAGCCAAAATAGGAAAGTCAATCGAGTGGAATAAAGATGACAGAGAAAGAGCTAGGGCCAAATATAGAAAGTCTGAATGTAAGTGGAAGATATTGGGCTCACCAATGCAAAGGGACATAATATCTTTCCAAATAAAGACGTTTGAGTCCGAACATACTTGTTTTGAGTGGAATTATAACAATAGAAGTATCAATGCTAGCTGGATTGCAATGAGGTATGTTGATAGAATTAGGTCAAACAAGACTTGAAAAGTATCAGAAATCAGAGATACAATGAGTAGGGAATTACATCTCCATGTGAGTATGCATCAAGCACGAAGGGAAAAGGAAAAGGCTATTGCAATGATTAATATATATATATAAATGATCAATTTAGTATATTATGGGATTATTGCAATGAAATTGTTAGAAGCAATCTAGGGACTTTTGTTTTTATGAACCTAACTCCTAATGAAACTCATAACAAGCTGATGAGATTTCAAAAAATTTATGTTTGCTTTGCAGCTTGTAAAGCTGGTTTCAAGGCTGGTTGTAGAAAAATTATTGGGGTTGATGGCTGTTGGCTTAAGGGCACTACGTATGAGGTATAATTACTGTCAGCAGTTACTTTAGACAGGAATAACAATATCTTTCCAATAGCATACGCAATTGTCGATAAAGAAAATAAAGAAACATGACAATGGTTCTTAACCTATTTGATGAATGATCTTGAGATTGAAGAGCAGTACTTGTGAACTTTTATGTCAGATAAGCAAAAAAGACTCCTTGAAGCTTTTGAAACAGTGTTGCCTAACGTTTCTCATAGATTTTGTGTGCGGCATTTGCATACCAATTTCAAGAGAGTTGGGTATAGTGGCATGGCTTTAAAAAATTCTCTTTGGAATGCAGCTTCAGCAACAACTACTGACAGGTTTGATGCTTGTTTGGCTGATTTATTTGAATAAGATGAAAATGCATGTGAATGGATTTCTACTAAATTACCCAGTGAATGGTCAAGATCATATTTCTCTTCGCTTCCTAAGTGCAATATTCTTTTGAACAAATTATGTGAGGTGTTTAATAAGTTTATTCTTGATGCGAGAGATAAACCAATTTTAAAACGTTTAGAGACCATTAGGCACTTGCTCATGACTAGAATTAATTCAAATAGAGAGAAAGCTGAAAAATGGAATTTGGGTGATATTTGTCCTACTATTAAGAAAATATTGGTCAAAACTATGAAGGACGATGCTAGTTATATTCCTAAAAAGTCGAACTTGGATATGAAGTCATTGGACTTATCAAAGGTGATACTTGGGTTGTTGACTTATATAACTAAACATGTATTTGTAGGAAATGGGAACTTTCAGAAATTCCTTGTAAGCATGCTATATCGGCCATTTGGTTGAAAAATGATGAGGTTCTAGACGTTGATGATTGCTACAAGATAGAGACATATAAAAAAAATTATGAAGCTTTCATATTGCCTATGAATGGCCCTGATTTGTGGTCTAAGTCACCAAATTCTCCACCATTGCCACCTTCTTACTTGAAGAAGAAGAAAGGAAGGAAACAGAAATTAAGAAGGCAAGAAGATGATGAGCTAGGAGCTAGCAGGACGAAGTTAAAAAAGAGACCGAAATCAGTTGATTGTAAGAAATGTGGCAGACTTGGCCACAACAGTAGAACTTGCACTTCAACCTTAGATAATATTGAAATTCATCCATCAGATTACCCTTACAGTTTGGACTCCATTATGGCTGAGGGAGCGTCAAGTTTTTATAATGTTGAAAAACTACTGGTAAAAAATTTATTTCAATTTTTTAAATTTATTATAGTTTACAAATAAAGAGAGTCGTATTTAGTGTTTTAATTTGTTCTTTCAGGTTAGAAGCGGCACATCGCTGATCACTCAACAAAGTTGCATCTTTTCATCATCTCAACAAAATGACAATTCTTGAAGAATTTTGCCTTCTCATTATATTGAAGAAATATTGATTCTTTCTTGTCTTTAATTCGTTTTCTGGTGTTTGGAATTTTTTTTATTTCTTATTAATTAGCTACTGGTTTCTGCGTTGGTGTTATGTTGCTGGTTTTTATCTTTAATTAATCAATGGTATTGCAGTATATGGATGCTGATTTTTGCTGAAAGTTTTTGTTGTATTTTTTGCTCTTGTTTGTTTGTTTGTTGTTTTCCCCTGCTCATTATTGCCTTTTGCTGGTGCTAGTGTGATGGTCTAAAGGTATCAAGTAGTAAAGGGTATAAAGACATCATTTGCTAGTTTTTTACTGGTTTTAAGTATTAACAAAGATAAAAGTTAATTGATAAATACTTTATTGCATCGTCTCACTCTTCATCTTAACAAAAATAAAGAATTAGTGGTGTTAGTGCACTTGTTAGAAGAAACAAATGATACTCTTGGGCAAGACTACTTTTTATGAAGGTGGAAGAAGATTAGCCAAGAGGGGTCTTCTTGAAAATTTTAGGAGGAAACTCATGTGCTTGGTATGCTTTTTTGCTTGGCTGTTTGTTTTTTTTTGACAAAAACTAACGGAAGAATAATTTTTGCAATAGATTAAATAGTAAAAGAATATTTTTTATTCACTAAAGCATCACAAGGATATAATATATGTTTGGACTATAGTTCAAGGATGTTTTTTGCCAAATTATTCTCGGTAGTTAACGCTACTTTAAAGCTGGATCTATATCAAGGCTTAACTGGCAACTTCCAAAGCACATGTTTCTTGCTTTAAATTAAAGAGTAAGACTGGTCAAAGTATTTGATTGACTAATTATATGATAAAAGTTGAAAAAGATTCCACTTTTCATGGATTGGCAACTTTGACCAGCACATGGTCTATGTTCTTCCAAAATTGGGAATCTCTAAATGGGTGCTCAACAGGTGACTGATTTTTTAGATAAAAATAATGTATGAAAGCTTTTGGAGAGGAGTCTACTCAGGAGGATAATGGACAAAATTCATCTATATTAATTTACCAGAGCTTTTTGGAGTTGAGGCGGATTTAAGATTTAAATTTTATTGGATTTAACTTATGAAGTTTTTAGTATTGAACAAAATATATTTTTAAAATTATGAATTTATCTATACTTCTTTTTGTAATTTTAGTGAATATTTACATCTAATTTATGTTACACATCCAAGATACTAGATTTAGATAGATAAACCTGATACGGTGCATCCGCCCCCGCCTTGAAATATGGGCAATGTGTCTCTTATAGTCTCCCATCTAGTGAACAAACTTTTATCTTTTATATTCTCCTAATTAAAGAAAGCTCAATCTTGTTAGGAGTATATGTTAACTGTTGTGTAGCACGTTAGGCAAAGTCAGATCAAGTAAACAATATGGTAGATGATGACCTAAGCAGCGGCGGATCCGGGATTTGAAGTTTATGGTTTTCTACCGTAAATTCAAATTAATATGTAATAATATCTGGGTTCACAGTTAGATATTTATAAATATTTAATGAATTTTTTAATATAAATACATGATCTACGCAAAAATTACTGGGTTCCTGGAAACCCGTAGCCAATGCTCTAGGTCCGCCCTGGACCTAAGGCAGCTCAAAAATATGCCAATATACGAATGCAATACTAGATACACCATTTTATACTGTTCAAGAGGTGCTCTTTTGTTTCAATACCCCAACCAACCCTTTTTGCTGTAAACAAGTAACTATGTTTTGGACTCTTTTTTTTTTTTTTTTTGATAAGAGGAGAAACTCGCAGCCGCTACAACCTCTGCCATTCGGGTGAGCACTCTGTGGTGAGCACTTTGTGCGCACTGGGTAAACCTCCCTCTGTGTAATAGCCTGCAAACTACACAGAGGATGTAAAATATTTTGGACTCTTCAGGATATACTTTCACCAAAATGAGTCCGTAACGGTTTAATTGTAATCATCATACTATATTATAAGTGTGAATCCCCAAAGTAAAAATTAAAAGACCAAACTAACCTTATAATACTAAGAGACTAAAATACCCTTCAAACAATAATAAAATTTGTGTTAGTCGACCTCTTCATAAAAATCTGAAAATTTTGAAAAGTTTGTATTCAATAAAATTTAATATAGGCTAAAGAGTAAAGACTATGAACGTATGGAAGGGAAGACCAAACGCCAACTAGGATAAAATCATATAAAGGCAAGAATGGATTTTCATTTCCCTCTTCCTCTCCATGTATTGAATAAAATTAAATGTACTAAAGACTATAAACGCATGAAAGGAAGCCCAAAGAATACCAACCAGTATAGAACTATATAAAGGCAAGAAGGGATTTTTCCATTTCCCTCAACACTTGCTCTCCATTTATATAGCCTGACATTTTTTAGCAGATTTAGTTTTGTTTGATCTTTCATCTTCTTTTTCATTATTTTTTCCTTTCCTTTCTTTTCCCTCAACGTAAAGTTTGTAAAAAATCAAAGTTGATATAGAGAGATGGATAAGTACGTAGAGGTGTTGGATGCTGGAATGAGAACAACAACTTCAAGGACCATGCATAACGCCGCATGTGCATCAACATTTCAACACAATAACTTCTCGCATCACACGTGTCCATATGCCACAACTTGCCAGAATCACAATACCAATATTACCACAACATATAGCCCATGGCTCAACCACGATATGTACAAGAACCTCTATGATAACAAAATGGGTAAGAATTACTCAATAAGGAAATATATCTCAATAAGCAACAACTTCAACCTCGATGTGATAATAACTTTCTTAACTTCAACTTTAATAGCTCTAAATGAAGGTGTTCCCACGAAAAGACAACTTCCAATTCAATTGTAAAACATAAGTTTAATAACGAAAAAGTTAGTATGAAATAGCAATTACGTCTAAATGCATGAGAATAATTTCACACGAAGATACATCATGGAATAATAACTTTAAACGAGAATAACTCAACAATTAAAAAGGCACATGACAATAAGAGAGATAATAACATCAATTAAGGCATATAAAAGCATGTTTGACAATAAAAGAAAAAGCATGTAATAACGACATCAAGTAAGCATTTAAGTGCAATTTAACAATGGAAGATATACATGATATTACAATTTCTAATTAAATGCATGAAAGAGCCTAAGAGTCTAAAATTGTGCTGTACTTTTAGTCGGTTATTTCTACTTTATGTGAAGAGAGTACTGATATTTCCTGCATTTCTTTTTACTTATGTAGGTGTATGTACATGTTATTTCTTTACAGTTTAGTTTCATGTAAGATTGGCAATTTCGGTACTTCAATTTCTATCGCAAGAAAGATGGATCTTTTGTAGCCAACTTAAAGAGAATTTAAGGGGAAAATAGGATTCTACATGCTTCCGTCAAGATAAAAATCTTGATTAAGAAATACTCTCTACTTGTTATTTATTTCTATGAAATAGTGCCTCTTTTGTTTTTTCTTTTCGAGTAGTCAATTGACTTTTGTACCAGTAATGGAATCCTTAAGCACTAAAGTTTTACCCCTCATGAATGGAAAAATAAAAATCAATCATAATGACGATGAAATTACAAAAAGCAATGTATCCCTAGCTCACTTTCTTATTTTATTGCGACTCAACAACAACAACAATCCAGTAAAATCCCGCAAGTAAGGGATTTGAGGAGGGTAGCGTGTAACTGTGTATGCAGACCTTACCCCTACCCCGATGGAATAGAGAGGTTGTTTCCGATAGACCCTCGTCTCAAGAAAACGAAAAAGACGAAAAAGACAATATATGAGTATCATCAACAAAAATCATAGAAATAATAACAGCATTATAAGAACCAGAAAATAGTTGAAACGCAATAACAATAATCAGTAAAGAAAAACGGGAGAATAATGTGAACACAACATTAACCACTAGCAATCTAAGACAAACCCTATCAGTCAATCCTCACGCCCGGAATGTAAAAAAATGTTCAACTACCTCCTAACCTACAACCATAATGCTCGATCTTCACACCTGCCTGAAGCCACGCCATGTCATGTATATAATTGTGATTTTTTTCATGTTAAAGATATTGTTTATTTTATTAGAACTATATGCTTGCGATTCAAGCTTGTCTTTCTACACTACAAAGAAGTGAAGGTCATGAAAGGGCGAAAATACTGTGAGCAATGTGGATACAAGTCAACATACACATCGTGCTGCTCTGGTCGAGCTTCTAAACAAAATACATAACCCATATATCTGATAAAAAATTTAGTGAGGCAGTTTATTTCTTTAGTTTAATAATTTTTATTTCATAACACAAATATGTCTAAATAATATTTTTGTAATTTATAAACTATGTACTCATTAATATGAGGTGTACGCGCAACGCGCGTGTCTAGAACTAGTATATAAATAAGTCCGACAGCATCTTATATAACAATTATTCACTATAAAAGCTAAATTTTTCTCGAAACCGATTTTTATGTTATTTATAGTATACGTCTTTTATAACAACACTTCATTATAGCATCCACAAAATATCGTAACAAATGAGGTTGTTATAAAACCTTCACCCCCCTCCCCCACCCCCCACCCCCCCAACCCCAAAAAAACTCATCTGAACTAATTTTAGATAGCAACTTTTATGTTATGCAATAAAAAATATACAGGTATTGGGATGATATGAACTTGGATAAAGCAGAGAGGAATTCATATAACTCATCCGAACTGATTTGGGTTTGAGACTTAGTCGATCTGTTAAAGATTATACACATCTAGAGGGTCAAGACTGTTTCAGAAGATATTCTTTTACTATATGAACAACCAACTGGAAAGAAGACTGATACATTAGAATACAGTCGAAAGGTCAGGCAATGAATAGAAGGGGCATGACATTAACAGAGACCTGATCTCATAACCAATGATTTATTAACCACCTAGAGTTGGGAAGAAGTAAACTAATAACATTTACTTATGGGACCAAGAATATAATCATCATTCTTCACAGAACGCCCGCCTTGATCTCCAAGAACTTCTTACTTGCATTATGAATGTAGTATGGTATCTCCCTTTTATTTGACTCTGAGAAAATATGTCGTCAGGCAACTGTCTTTACACCTTAAAGAATACTACGATTCCGTAATAAATAAGCCTCTTCAAAGTTATCGTCAATGTCTGCTAAGGTTAGACAAAAATGTGTATTAGATGATCATTTACTTCTGCCAAGGTGGTTTCCCATTATCCAAGTCCTCCATCACATCGATATCCTTTCGTGCTGTTATCTTCTGCACATAACCTGCAGTCACAAAGATTTTGTATTAAAAAGCAGATTGCTCCACAATCTCAAAATGAAATTTCTTTGCTGATCACCAGTTCTCATTATGAGAATATGTAGTTTCCTTATTACTCTTGTTGCAAATTATGGAAGTCATCGGCCACTTCAGCCTTGCTCTTTCCTCATGTAAGCTTGACTAACGCAAAAGAGGCAAAGAATGGAAAAAGAAAGTAGAAACTTCTTTGTTTAATTTTTCTACTCGTATCAAAGAAAATGCACTTCTTGTTCATAAAATTTATCTGTACAAAGAGACAAGTTTTGGTCCCGACTCATGTAAACCTCCATATCAAAGTTTAGGTGAACACTATAATGACTAAGGTGCTAAATGGGGACAAAATAAACCTAAAATAACATGAAGGTACCTTGTCTCAGAAGCTGTAAAATTTCTATCAATGTGTACTGAGCTAAGCACATAATGAATAGAAGCAAAGGATCAAAACAATGAAAAGGAACATCTGTCTAAGGACTGTATGATTTTGAAAGCTAAGTGCACGTATAGGATAGGAGAGTAATGCGATTCCTAGAAAACATAGCTAAAGAATATTTTTATTTTTGTTAACAATGCACATTTGCTCCTCATCCTTGGTGCTCCGCTTCTTAATTGTTTATACATAATCTATCCTAAAAATACTACGAAAGAGAGTGGTGCCAAAATCACAATACATACATCAACATCTACAATAGTCAAACACTATGAATATACCATAGTCAACCGGAATAGTATATTACGCCAAAAAAGATTTTGATGATTCCCATCAATGGCCTTCCTACTCCTTCATAATCACTTAGTCCATAAGCTCCTTTTAGAACTTCCT
Source organism: Nicotiana tabacum (assembly GCF_000715075.1). Lineage (NCBI taxonomy): Eukaryota > Viridiplantae > Streptophyta > Magnoliopsida > Solanales > Solanaceae > Nicotiana > Nicotiana tabacum. The sequence goes on from NC_134103.1 coordinate 72,805,621, forward strand.
ATCTTTTCCTTCTCTCTCTCTTTCTGTTTTAGAACAAATATGAGAAAGTGACTATATCCAAGAGAATGTCACCAGAAGACTGAGCTCTTCGAAGTTAATTTAGCATGCTTCTGCAGAGTTTTTCACTCTGTTTTTTTTCCACAGAAAACATCTCCAGTGAAAAAGCAAAGATTAATAAGTTTGCACTTTAAGGAATTGAAGAATTCCTCTCTGCTTTATTTGTACTTTTGGTGCAAAGAAATAATAGCTGCTTATATAGATAATTTGGGTAGGGTTATGAGAAGGCTAACACATACAGTTTTCTTCAGCACCATCTTGTTGATTCAACAACATCATAATGACTCACAAAACTGAAGTAGTAAGCACATTCAGGCACCTTAAGTTAGCACCTTTTAATGCATCCCTTTCTTATTGACGTGTAATTAATCTTCAGGGACTTATTCACAATTAGTCCCACACAAGAATAAATGACCTACTGCATGATACTATATACATCGAAGCCTTGAATGCATCAGTATGCAGTCCATACTCGCAAAGTAGAGCAGAACAGCGAAAGCAAATAGTGTCATTAAAAATATAATTCATAGAAGAAATAAAAGTAAAGTACTTGTACCGATTCCTTGGCAAGGTATGCATTTACAGATGGTCTCCTTCCCTCGTTTGTTATAGTAACTAACAAATCCTGTTCCTTGGCAACTCCGACATTTTCCAGTCCACTCATAGACGACTTCCTTGCAATCCTAAGGTAACAAGAATGACCAAAGGGTTTTCATCAAAACATAAGCATGACCAAAGGAAAAACAACAAACCTCGACCAAAGGATAACTTTAACACTCTTGTAAACATCTTTTATGCTGAACAAAGATATTACACTGTGGTGATCAATACTATTCTGGTTCCTACCAATATTATTAGTAATCTAGTGGTGAAAGAGATTTTCATTTGACAGGATATTCACCAATCTTGGCCCATACCTTTACCAATAACTTTGTGCCACGAGATACTAAACAAAATTCTGACCTTGAAGATGTTGTCTTTTAGTCACTGCACAAGCATTAATGCTCCAAAAGGTCCCTTTTATACATACAACAACAATTGTGCCCTAAACAAGTTGGGGTCGGCTATATGAATCTTCACTGACAACGTTACCCCATTTAAACTCATCTCATGTCAATACCAGGCAAATACAAATAAAAAGTATTAGAAGTTTTGTATATTTTCTAAAAGTATAAATCTTTGAAAGGCTAACCTGCTCCTAGAAAGCAATAGAACCTACAATAAATAACAACGTTAGTTCTTCATTCCATCCTTGACCTATGATATGATCAATGGCTTAATCCATCCATTGGACCACCTGGAATTCTTAATTAAACCTTTATAGGAAAAAGGAAACTGGATTTTCCTATTAAATCTTCTTTTCTTAGACCGATAAGTTTAAGAAGGAATCCGTTGATTTTGTGATTCCTTTGTCTAAGACATATTCTCGACTAATATATATCGCCTATATAGATCTTTTTCTTCTATTGTTCCCTACATGAATCTTCAGAGATAGTGCAAAATAGAGAAGAGAACAAATTGTAGAATAAACACGCCATGAAATGTTGAAATGCCATGGATGTGTGTATTGCTCCAATGAACTTGACGATATTTGAAGAAGGAAAATTGATCTATCAATCAATTTCGCCTTAATCTCAAACTAGCTTGAGTCTAGTATTTATTATAGTTTGCTATTGTTACGTCACATCCAAAAGGCGTGGCTTAGTGGCCAATGAAACTGGAATGGATCATGTGAGACCAGGTTCAAATCCCCGTAGTGGCAAGCTATTTGATTTCTTCTCATTAATCTAAAATGAGAATAATATAATAAAGATATAAACAAATAATAGAGCAAAGCGAAATGAAGACCTCAATTTGGGGATCACAACGAAGGCGACGGTCAATTTCCTCAGGCGAAACAGGAGAAGTGTTAGGATAAGTCATAGGAAGAGGAAGAGGTTCCCCATCATCCGCCAAGTAGCTCTCTCTATTACGCGACCAAGGTCTTTCCCAACCATTGATTTTCATGTTTTTGCTCGAACTTCGCTTCTCCACCGGAGCCGTGCCGTCGGAGTTATGGGAAATTCTGCCGGCGCTGGGGGAGGAAGCGGCATCGGCGGTGGAAACGAAGTTGAATGAGGACGACGACGGGCCGGCCGGTGGGTCAGCGGCGGCGTGGCAACGAATGAATATGGTGGTCTTAGGATGAGGAGAGAGGAATGCGGAACAGGTAAACCTCGTCGGAGTGAAAATGGAACTAGGGTTTATTGGCAACATTCGAAATTAAAGAAATAAGACGTATCTCCTCTTTGATAAATAGCTTCGAAAATATTTAGGAGGCGAATTGCGTCTGTTTGAAAACGGGGGTACGGAAACAACCAACAACGTTGGAATTACCGGTCTTTCAAATGTAGTTGAAACTGTGCAATAACAGTATTACAGTAACGAAAAAATGGAACTCCCACTCACGGTTGGAGGAAATAGGTTCCTTTATGTTTAAGGGTGGGAGTAAACTACTCCCACAAAATATACCATGAGCAATTTTTTCCTTTAAATTTTATCAAAAGTGGGCATTTTTTATTTCCGACAAATACTTAAGTTGAATATTTAGTAGAAATAAAAATGCTTATTTTTGAACGTGAAGTTAAAACGACCAAAATTATAATGTAAAAAGGAATTACATAGAAGAGAAATTGAAAGCAAGTTTGATATTTAAAGCAAACTTGAGGGGTATAAATTGTTTTATGAAATTTGCTAAAGGGGCTTAGAGTTTGCAGTTCTTAAATGCAATTATATATATGGTTTTAGAAATAAAGTGCTAATAAGTCTTCTTCATTTACGTTGGGCTCGGGTCCCATAACTAGTCATGTAGATGTTGGAGTTGAACTTCAATTTGGCCCAATGGTAGAAGCTATGGAAAGCCCATTTATGCAAGTCCGACAAATTTGTTTCATTTTATGTTTATTTATTCTGGCGTAAATATAAATAGTGGTGGACACTTTTCAAGAGTGCAGTCAGATATTTCATTGAGAACTTTACATAATTGTCACAATTTAAAAGAAATATAACAAATTCGTAGCATGAAATCCAATATTACAGTTGTGGCAGAAAAATATTTATATTTGTAGCACACAGTTCCATTAAAATAGAAATATTAATTATTAATCTCCAAACATAAGCAATTTGAATGGAAAGTCAATAATTCTTTGTACAAAAATCATGCCTTTTTTTTTCTACATCTATTAGCTTTCCTTCTTTTTCTTCATCTTCTTAATTTTATTTTCTGCCGAAGCCAATATATTTTCTAAATTTGTTCCATTCGTTTTCTTTTTAATTATCTTTCTTAAGTTTTTCTCTTCCTTCTTTCTTCATGTCTTAACATAAAGATCTTACTTCGATAATAATATACGTTAATATATACAAAACGTATATAAAAAAAATATTGAATTAACACATAAAAAATACATTTTCAATTAAGATGATACTTAGACATGTGAAATATACATAAAACAATATATCTTAAATTTAATTAAGATGGCATATATATATATATATATATATATATATATATATATATATATATATATATATATACCTTTGTAGGAGCTTCCCAGTCTTGGATAGCTTCCACCTTGTCCCTATCCATCCGGATTTCCCCATGGCTGATTATATGCCCGAGGAACTGTACTATGGGCTGTGCGAAGCTGCATTTCTCACGTTTCACGCACATATCATTTTTCCTTAGTACCTTGAATACCTTGCGAAGGTGCTCCGCATGGTCTTCCATATTGCTGCTGTAAACCACAATATCATCTAAATAGATTACAACGAATTGATCCAAGAAAGGATGGAATAATTTGTTCATCAAAGTGCATAAGGTTGCAGGAGCGTTGGTCAAACCGAATGGCATTACCAACCATTCAAAATCCCCATAGCGTGTAACACAAGTTGTCTTGGGCTCGTCTCTGTCGGCAATCCGCACTTGATAGTAACTTTTCCTCAAATCCATCTTGGTGAACACCTTGGCCTGCCCCAAGCGGTCAAATCTATTAATAGGTGTGACATCGATATGTACGTACGCACCTGTCTAGTTTGTCAACAAGACAAGGTGGAATCCAAGCTTCCTGGGGGTTTACTGGAGCCGCTGCTAGTTGCGGCAAATTCATGGGACAACATAACCATGGACTTCATTACGTGTTTGCCAAATTCAGAAGGATTTGACACCATTATGGTGGTTGTCGATAGATTCACCAAGTATGCAACATTTTCGGCCACCACTGCCGGTTGCAAAACTAAAGAGGCAGCACGTATATTCTTGAGGGACATCGTAAAATATTGGGGTGTGCCTAAGCATATCATAAGTGATCAAGATCCTCGATTCACCGGCGCATTCTGGAAAGAATTGTTCAGCTTGTTGGGAACTCAACTTCACTTCTCAACAAGTTTTCATCCGCAAACAGATGGACAAACAAAAAGGATTAATGCCTTGCTTGAATGCTATCTGAGGCATTATGTCAGCGCCAATCAAAGAGACTGGGCTACGCTACTATATATAGCCCAATTCTCTTATAATTTGCAACGCAGCGAGGCGACCGGGAAGAGTCCCTTTGAGCTTGCAACTGGGCAACAACCCAACACTCCTCAACAAAAATAGTGCATCGCCCCGCCGTCACACCTATTAATTTTTCGCAATTCCAGCGACGACATGGCTTGTCCGAGCCTAAATCTCGGACTGCCATTAGTGGAAAAACACTTGGGGCCAAACAGAAATCATGAGATGCCATTAGAAGGCACCTTTGGCACAAAGTCAGTAGACCAAGGGACAAGCAGTCGAAAGTGGGAAGGCATCTTTGACCTTCTGGGCCATGGTTGACAGTAGGATCCACTAAGTCTGCATTTCCAGCTTTCCATGCTGGAATGCACCAGGCAGCTTTCCATGCTGGAATGCACCAGGCAGCTTTCCATGCTGGAATGCACCAAGCTGCTGGAATAGCCTTACCAGTCCTGCCAACCACCCTCTTTGTATAGCCATTTTAGTTTCTATAAATAGGCTTTATAATCATTCTTTGTAAGCATAAGATATTGCATAATACAAAAGAAAATTGGCACTTGCCTCCCAAATCCGAGTCTCTTTCTTTCATAGCTTTCTTGCTTGTTTCGTGTGATTGCCATTGCTTTATCACGATTGTGCTATTTATTGTCTAAGTGTTAAAGCTAAGTATCAGTCAGGCTAACTTCGCTGCCCTCGCCGAACCCTCGGAAAAACGGTTCCGCGACAATTGGTACCAGAGCCTAGGTTCTTGTATGGCTAAGAACTCACATCGCAACATAGACGAAAACCAGATCGAAGAGAATCCAGAACCGCAGAGAGGTATGGGTTGAAAGCGTGACAAAAGTAGGGCCAGAGACGCATCTCCACCTATTAGCGAGCTGCTACCCTACGTGGAACCCGAAACGGCCGACACCAGAACTTTCGATGAGAGAGTTGACATGGTAGAAAAGGGTCTGTCGACCTTTTACCGTCGTATTGCCGCTACCAAAAATAATATATGTTCCCTTGAGTCAGTTTCCCTTGATGGACTTGGAGAAGTCAAAGGGAGAGTTCAGGAGCAAAAATAAAGGGCTAACCAACCTTGAACTCAAGCTCACTGAGGCTTTGTCTGCCTTACAGGCAGAAGTTAAAATTTTAAAACTGCGTTTAGAAGAGACAACAGGAACCAGTGGAGGAGGTCCCATCACTATCCGAGAAACACGTATTGAGGCTCCTAAACCCAAAGAGTTTCGGGGTGAAAGAAGCGCTCAAGATGTGGAAAACTTCTTGTGGCAGCTGGATGCTTATTTCGAACATGTAAGCATAACCAGCGATGCTGCCAAAATCTGAACGACAGCCATGTACTTAGTAGAAACCGCCATACTTTGGTGGCACAGAAAGAAGGACGATATGGAGAAAGGAACGTTCTCCATCGACACATGGAAGCAGTTCAAAGAGGAGCTAAAATGACAGTTTTATCCTCAAAACGTTGTGCACGAGGCTCGCCGCCAGTTGAGGGAGCTTAGGCAAACATCTTCCATCCGTGAGTACGTAAAGGAAAACTCACCCTTCAGATCCCCAACTTGACCAGTGAGGATCTATTGTTCCATTTCTTGGATGGCTTACAGTATTGGGCCAAACAAGAATTACAAAGGCAACAGATTGACAACGTCGATGAGGCTATTGTAATAGCCGAATCATTGTCAAATTTCCAAATAGGAGTGTCCAAGGGAAATAACAACCGGAGCCAAGTTGCTGCTGCTCCAAAGATGGACACCAACCAAGGCAAAGGCAAATTTGTTCCCAATCGGAACAACGATAACAGAGGCAACCACTCTTCTAATTACCGCAAGGATTATGATGAGAAGAGGAAAAAAGGCGCACAAAAGGCTGCTCAGCGAGATGTTTGCTATCTTTGCGGAGACCCTTCTCATGCTGCTCGAAATTGCCCTACGCTGAACAAATTAGGAGCAATTGTTGCAGCCTACCAGCAGCAAGGACAAACTGCTGCGCCTACTGACAGGCAACCCGAGGAGTGAAGAGCATCAGCTGATGGTGCAGGACAAGGGAAGAACAAGGTCGTAGGCTTGTTCAATCATATAGCCTTGATAAACCATATGACCATTGCCGTTGTTGCTGCCCAACCGCCTCATGTGAGGCCCCGTGAATCATTATTTGTCGATGCCAAGTTAAACAGCAAAGACGTGCGCATCATGGTGGACACAGGTACGACGCATAATTTTATGACAGAGTAACGATCTAGGGAGCTTGGACTTGTCTTTATATCCAGCGACACGCTGATGAAGACCGTCAATGACCTTCCCATTACCATTCATGGCTTTGCTCCTAACGTACATATTGCTTTAGGAGGTTGGAAGGGATTGACGGACTTCACCGTTGCTCCCATGGACGTCTTTGACATCATACTAGGATTGGACTTTTGGTACGAGATCAATGCACTTATTGCGCCACGTATCAACCAGCTTCACATAAGCAATCCCGGAGGCTCGTGTATTGTGCCCCTTGTTCGGGTACCACAAAATGGGATGCATCTGTTAGCGATGCAACTTGTGAAAAGTTTCAAGAAAGGGGAACCAACATTTCTTGCAACCTTGACGGGAATCGTTGAGAATTACCTTGAGGCAGTAGCATTGCCTCCCTGCATTGAGCAAGTCCTTGATGATAATAAGGACGTGATGCCGGAAGAATTCCCAAACAATTGCCACCACGAAGGGAATTTGATCATCAGATCGAGCTAGTTCTAGGGGAAAAGCCACCTGCCATGTCGCCTTATTGCATGGCGCCCCCGGAATTAGAGGAATTGAGGAAGCAACTCAAGGAGTTGCTAGAGGCTGGCCACATACGACCATCCAAGGCACCTTACGGAGCTCCTGTCTTATTTCAGAAGAAGAATGAGGGTACCATGCACTTATGTATTGATTATTGGGCCCTTAACAAGGTCACTGTGAAGAATAAGTACCCTATCCCTCTCATTGCTGATTTATTTGACCACTTTGGGCAGGACAAGGTGTTCACCAAGATGGATTTAAGGAAAGGTTACTATCAAGTGCGGATTGCCGACAGAGACGAGCCCAAGACAACTTGTGTTACACGCTATGGGTCTTTTGAATGGTTGGTAATGCCATTCGGTTTGAACAATGCTCCTGCAACCTTCTGCACTTTGATGAACAAATTATTCCATCCTTTCTTGGATCAATTTGTTGTCATCTATTTAGATGATATTGTGGTTTACAGCAGCAATATGGAAGACTATGCGGAGCACCTTCGCAAGGTATTCAAGGTACTAAGGGAAAATGATCTGTGCGTAAAACGTGAGAAATGCAGCTTTGCACAGCCCATAGTACAGTTCCTCGGGCATACAATCAGCCATGGGGAAATCCGGATGGATAGGGACAAGGTGGAAGCTATCCAGGATTGGGAACCTCCAACAAAGGTACCGGAACTTCGGTCCTTTCTCGGCTTAGCCAACTATTATCGGAGATTCATCTTCGGTTACTTGGCTATTGCATCCCCCCTCACTGACTTGCTAAAAAAATACAGAGAGTGGGAATGGAGCGACATCTTCCAGAAGGCATTTGAGAAACTCAAAGCAGCAATCACCAAGGAACCCGTATTGGCCGTGCCTGATTTCTTGAAAGTTTTTAAAGTCCAGACTGATGCGTCTGACTTTGCTATAGGAGTCGTACTTATGCAAGTGGACCATCCTATAGCCTTTGAGAGTCGAAAGCTAAATGACGCCGAGAGGCGTTACACGGGCCAAGAGAAAGAAATGACGGTTGTAGTCCACTGCCTAAGGACTTGGCGTCATTACTTGTTGGGGGCACATTTTGTTGTAAAGACTGATAACGTTGCAACAAGATACTTCCAAACACAGAAGAAGCTATCTGCCAAACAGGCCTGTTGGCAAGATTTTCTGGCCGAATTCGACTACACCCTGGAATACAAACCAGGGAAAGCTAACGTAGTTGCCGATGCTTTGAGTCGCAAGACATTACTAGAAACCATTGTTAGCTCAGCAAACAGTGGCATCATCAAGACCATCAAAGAAGGCATGCAACATGACCCCGTGGCGAAACAACTTCTTGCCTTGGCCAGTCAAGGCAAAACTCAGAGATTTTGGGAAGAAGATGGTCTCTTGTACACCACTGGCAAAAGAGTATACCTGCCAAAATGGGCAAATCTCAGGCATACTCTGCTGAAAGAAGGTCATGACTCTGCCTGGGCAGTCATCCAGGGCAAAAACGCACATTGGCCCTGATTGAGTCTTCTTATTATTGGCCTCAGATGCGGGACGACATCTAGGTATACGTACGCACTTGTCTAGTTTGTCAACAAGACAAGGTGGAATCCAAGCTTCCAGGGGGTTTACTGGAGCCGCTGCCAGTTGCGGCAAAGCCATGGGACAGCATAACCATGGACTTCATTACGTGTTGGCCAAATTCAGAAGGATTCAGCACCAATATGGTGGTTGTCAATAGATTCACTAAGTATGCAACATTTTCGGCCACCACTGCTGGTTGCAAAGCTAAAGAGGCAGCACGTATATTCTTGAGGGACATCGTAAAATATTGGGGTGTGCCTAAGCACATCATAAGCGATCGAGATCCTCGGTTCACCGACGCATTCTGGAAAGAATTGTTCAGCTTGTTGGGAACTCAACTGCACTTCTCAACAAGTTTTCATCCTCAAACAGATGGAGAAACAGAAAGGATTAATGCCTTGCTTGAATACTATCTGAGGCATTATGTCAGCGCCAATCAAAGAGACTGGGCTAAGTTACTGGATATAGCCCAATTCTCTTATAATTTGTAACGCAGCGAGGCGACCGAGAAGAGTCCCTTTGAGCTTGCAACTGGGCAACAGCCCAACACTCCTCAATCATTGCCCGCCAACGTCAGATTGAAAAATCTGGGGGCTTATCACATGGCCAAGTTTTGGGAGGAACAAGCTGATCTAGCTAGGTCATATCTTGACAAGGCTGCCTGCAAAATGAAGAAATTTGCAGACCGAAAGCGTTGTCCAGTAAACTATAGGATTGGAGACAAGGTCATAGTGAAATTGAATCCACGATAGTTCAAATCATTGCGAGGTGTACATCATAGTCTGATTCGCCGATATGAAGGCCTATTCGAAATTGTTGCCAAGGTGGGTATAATATCTTACCGACTCGACATGCTGCATCATCTGAAAATCTATCTTGTCTTCCATGCTAGCCAATTGAAACCATATTTCGAAGACATGGAAGACAAAGATCGGGTGCAGTCCAGCCAAAGCCAAATTTTTGCTACTCCACCAGCAACAGACAAGCAGGTGGAAGACATCATAGACCATCAGTTGGTCCATGGAAAAGTATGGGGCAATTCGAGCGCACAGTTCCTTGTTCACTGGAAAGGAACTTCGCCAGAGGAGGCATCATGGGAGAAGTACGAAGATTTGTGGCAGTTCAGGGAACAAGTCCACAATTATCTTCAGTTGTGCGGCATCGGGGTCGTCGCCATTTCAAGTGGGGGAGAGTACATCGCCCCGCCGTCACACCTATTATTTTCCGTAATTCCAGCGATGACGTGGCTTGTCCGAGCCCAAATCTTGGACTGCCATCAGTGGGAAAACACTTGGGGCCACACAGAAATCATGAGATGCCATCAGAAGGCACCTTTGGCACAAAGTCAGCAGATCAAGGGACAAGCAGCCGAAAGTGGGAAGGCATCTTTGACCTTCTGGGCCATGGTTGACAGTAGGATCCACTAAGTTTGTCTTTCCAGCTTTCCATGCTGGAATGCACCAGGCTGTTGGAATAGCCTTACCAGCCCTGCCAACCACCCCCTTTGTATAGCCATTTTAGTTTCTATAAATAGGCTTTATACTCATTCTTTGTAAGCATCAGATATTGCATAATACAATAGAAAATTCGCACTTGCCTCCCAAATCCGAGTCTCTTTCTTTCATAGCTTTCTTGCTTGTTTTGTGTGATTGCCATCGCTTTAGCATGATTGTGCTATTTATTGTCTAAGGGCTGAAGCTAAGTAGCAGTCAGGCTAACTTCGCTGCCCTCGCCGAACCCTCAGAAAAACGGTTCCGTGAAACAGTATTAGCAACGTTTTTCTGAGGGTTCCTCCCAAAACTTTGCCCCTGGAACCAGCTCGATCTGATGATCAACTTCCCTTCGTGGTGGTAATTGTTTGGGAAGTTCTTCCAGCTTCACGTCCTTATTATCATCAAGGACTTGCTCAATGCAGGGAGGCAATGCTACTGCCTCAAGGGAATTCTCAACGATTCCCGTCAAGGTTGCAAGAAATGTTGGTTCCCCTTTCTTGAAACCTTTCACAAGTTACATCGCTAACAGATGCATCCCATTTTGTGGTACCCGAACAAGGGGCACAATACACTAGCCTCCGGGATCGTTTATGTGAACTAGTTGATACGTGGCGCAATAAGTGCATTGATCTCGTACCAAAAGTCCAATCCCAGTATGATGTCAAAGACGTCCATGGGAGCAACGGTGAAGTACTGAACCTTACATTGGGGAGCAACGTATGGGGTGTCACGGGCCCAAATCCTTACATTGGGTAGCGGCACCTGCTCGCCCGTGCGGCGCCTGCAGTTCCCCTCGCTGCAGGCCAGCCTCTTTCCTTTCCCAGGATTCCCACGCACATCATGTGCGTGTTGGTGGGGCTCGCCCCAACTTGTGCCACCCGTAAGATGTCTTGGCCCTTGGTCATCGATATGTCGTAGCGCTTCATCTTAGTATCACAATCCATGCGCGCCCTGGGGGTGATTGGCTTAGGACATGTCTTGTCCCTAGCCCAAGACTGAGCATCGCTCCCGCGTGCACAGCCCAATCCTCAAGCTTGACACTCGCCTAGTGCATCTGCGACTAGCTCGTGCCTCGCCCGAGTAAGGCAACCTTTAGCCCTTGGCCATTGTCATGCGCGTCTTTCGTTCCATGCCCATACATTGCCCTCGCGACACGCTTCCATCCCGAATAGTGCAGTGTCACCCCACAACTACACATTTAGGCCAACGGACCCTTACTTGCATGGTTGAACCCAACCCATGCTCACAAGTCGACACATGATGCCCCTATGATAGGTGCATCAAGTATCCAATAGGTACGGAGGTCTCGTTCCAACATTCGGCAACCCGCGGGGCTGGCTGTCCCACACATCGAGCCTCCAGCACCACTTTGATGCCCAACGCTAGCCCGAAGGTGTTGCGCCGTCCATAGAGTTCCCAAACTCGTATGGATACCTTTGACACTCCTTTGAGTCACCTAGGCAGGCCCTTGAGGTTGCCCCCAAGGTAGCTCGTTCGATACGGCTTGGTGGCAGCACGTATGGGGGAGGCAGGTCGGAGCTTTCATCACCTTTACCCCCTTTATATATGCTTAAAATTAAAAAGCGCAAGTTTCCCGAGTAGACAGACCTACGTCAGACAATCAGAAGAGCCTTTTCTCACCAGTTCTTGGCCGAAATCACAACTCCAAAGTGCGAGTTGTGACATCCTCCCACACTCATAATGTCATCATCCCCGATGACACATCATGGCCTATGACATCCCAGAGTCTGCCCCCTCAGGTATGCCCATTTCGACTCCCTTTGTCCTGTGGGTTGGACTTCCTCGAAGTCCTTTATCAAAATGAGTCGTGCCCCATGCACTTCTCCCCCAAGTATCTTCCAAGCGTGCCTCTGCACTTCACCTCCTTTCGGTGTTCACTTGGAAAGTGCCTCCGCACTTGCACCCTCTGGTGTCTCACTTTGTAGTTGACCCACACTAGTCAACTACACCATGACCCTCACGGCCTTCATGTCCGTCTGAAGCTTTCCTTCACAGGTTAGCACATCAATGTGCTCTTTTGATGCCGCTCTCATAGCCTTTTGCTCCCGTAGTCTTAAGATGCCCTTGGCATAGCTCCAGTAGCCTTTCGCTCCCGTAGCATTAAGACGCCCTCTTGTCATAGCTCCCGTAGCGTTTAATTGCCCTCACTACCTTGAAAATGTGTTCGCTTCCAGACCCACGACTTCGCCCATATGCCTCTTGCATAGGAGGGATCCTCCCACACTCAATGTGGAGGATACATCTTAGCTCTGTCGTCCCACTCGGCATTCGGCCAGCTCTTGGGACGACCTTTGGTGAGTACTATATTCCCAAAGTTATAGCGTCGCCGCATTCCCGAACAAAGCTCTTTGTTTCCAACTGTCACTTCCTGTGCAAGTAGCCAATGCTCCCGGTAGTACTTCAATACTCTCCCTATAGACAGGTACCCTCTTGGTCCTGCTAGCACGGCTTCCCAGTTCGGTGTGCCTCGCACCTGGACTCTCAACGGTCCCCGATCATTCGACGTACTTCTTTCCAGAATGACACCTTCTAACTTCGAAATTTGCCTAACTCTGAAGCTTCGCTATACCCTCGAATCTATTTCCTCACCTTGGCAATGCCCTCAGGCAGCACACAAGTCTATCCCTAAGGAAAGACACTCAACGGATGCATCGCACGCATCCTTGGCAAGATCTCCGCTACGATCATGCCCAAGTTTATAGTCCATGGCTCCCACTCTTCGCAATATAGTTGCACGACCTGGCAAACATGGCCTTTTCTTGACCATCCGACTCACTGGCATATCACCTCATTCAGTAGCACCTTAGACTCTCGAAAGACAATGGAATCACCCATTTCTTTCTTCGACCATCAGTATCGGGTTCTCGATCTCTGGTGGCATCTGAACATCAATCTCTGCTTTAACGTGATATCTGCACTAACATCCAAAATGCGCTCGCCATATCCACCCTTTTCCTTGACATTGTGCCATGGCATAGTATGGCCTTAATCAGCTCTGATACCAAGTGTCACGGGCCCAAATCCTTACATTGGATAGCGGCACCTGCTCGCCTGTGCGGCGCTTGTAGTTTCCTTCGCTGCAAGCCAGCCTGTTTCCTTTCCCAGGATTCTCAAGCACGATCCTGTGCCTGTTGGTGGGGCTCGCCCCAACTTGTGCCGCCCGTAAGATGTCTAGGCCCTTGGCCCTAGACATGTCGTGGTGCTTCATCTTAAGATCACAATCCATGTGCGCCCTGGGGGGATTGGCTTAGGACATGATGTGTCATCGAGGACGATGACATTATGAGTGTGGGAGGATGTCACAACTCGCACTTTGGAGTTGTGATTTCGGCCAAGAACTGGTGAGAAAAGGCTCTTCTGATTGTCTGACATAGGTCTGTCTACTCGGGTAACTTGGGCTTTTTAATTTTAAGCATATATAAGGGGGGTATAGGTGATGAAAGCTCCGACCTGCCTCCCCCATACGTGTTGCCACCAAGCCGTATCGAACGAGCTACCTTGGGGGCAACCTCAAGGGCCCCCCTAGATGACTCAAAGGAGTGTCAAAGGTATCCATACGAGTTTGGGAACTCTATGGACGACGCAACGCCTTCAGGCTAGCGTTGGGCATTAAAGTGGTGCTGGAGGCTCGATATGTGGGACGGCCAGCCCCGCGGGCTGCCGAATGTTGAAACGAGACCTCCGTGCCAATTGGATACTTGATGCACCTGTCATAGGGGAATCATGTGTCGACTTGTGAGCATGGGTTGGGTTCAACCATGCAAGCAATGGTCAGTTAGCCTAAAGGTGCAGTTGTGGGGAGATACTGCACTATTCGGGATGGAAGCGTGTCGCGAGGGCAATGTATGGGCATGGCACGAAAGACGCGGATGACAATGGAAATTTTTTTAAGAAGTATTATCCTTGAAGTTGCAACGCTCCTTGATGCATGAGCTTAAACTGCACGTTCCTACACTCCTGGATGCACGAGCCTAAACTGTATGTCATGAAGCTCTTCAAATTTAAGCAAAATCTTCAGGTTGCAAAGCTCCTCCAAATACGAGCTTAAATTGCAAATCGCTATGCTCCTTGATGCACGAGCCTAAACTGCATGTTCCTACACTCCTGACCCGCATGAGTCTAAACCGTGTATGGACCACCATAAAAAAATTAATAAATAAAAAAAAAGAGCCTGCTAGGTTGAAAACCTCCAAAGAGGCGACCTAGGCAAAAGTTAGGACACATATAAAAAAATAAAAATAAAATAATAAAAAAAGTCCGCTAGGTTGAAAACCTCGAAAGAGGCGACCTAGGCAAAAGTTAGGACATAAAAAATAAAAAATAAAAAATAAATTAAAATAAAAAAATAAAAAAATCACCCATTTTGAACTACGGTATGACTTGATCCTCTTCACCGAGGTACGTAGGCAACTTAGAGTTTCATTCTGAGTTCAATTGCATGATTTCAAAAGATACATAGTGCCCTAATCGTTGTTCGAATGAAATACGATGGAATGTAATTCATTCGACCAGCACTTGAAAATCGAGCTGAGATACCATTATTCTGTTAAACTTTGGATCCCATTTGATTTAAAGGGGCAAGCCGCTATGGTAAATTGGTATCTTCAATGAAATGATTAATATTTTTTTGGAGGTTGCAAAGTACTTGCATTGAATTCTGGGGATTCGCTATATTGGTGTACTTGCATTTATTGGCCTTCATATCCGCTCATTACCCTAAAAAAAGGGAAGAGTGACAATCGTGATCTTGAAAGAGAGCATGGATAAGTAAAAATTTCGCCTTAGACGTAAAAAAAAGGGGGGGGGGGATGTCTGTGTCAGACTTTTTTTTAAAGGTTTTCGTTGCGAACTTTTAAAGGTGTTCGTCTCGAATTTAGAAAGGAATTCGAATATGTAAAGGTTTTCGTTGTAAACTTTTAAAGATGTTCATCTCGAACTTTTAAAGGTGCTTGTCTTGAACTTTTGAAGGTACTCGTGGCGAACTTTAAGAAGTCCTCACTGCCGACTTTTAAATATTTCTACCACGAACTTTTATGGATCTTCGCCGCAAATTTTAAAGGTCTTCACTGCTAACTTTTAAGGGTCTTCGCCACGAATTTTTAAAAGTCTTCATCGCGTGCTTTTAAAAGTCCTCACCGCGAACTTTTAAAGGTCTTCACTGTGAACTTTTAACGATAATGACTGCGAAATTTTAAGGGTCTTCGCCACAAATTTTTAAAAGTCTTCATCGCGGGCTTTTAAAAGTCTTTACTGCGAACTTTTAAAGGCCTTCACTATGAACTTTTAACGATAATGACTGCGAACTTTTAAGGGTATTCGCCATGAACTTTTAAAGGTCTTCATCGCGTGCTTTCAATGGTCTTCGCCACGAACTTTTAAAGGTCTTCATCGCATGCTTTCAATGGTCTTCGCCACGAACTTTTAAAGGTCTTCATCGCGTGCTTTTAAAGGTCTTCACCGCGAACTTTTAAAGGTCTTCACTGTGAACTTTTAAAGATCTTGACCACGAGTTTTTAAGGATCTTTGCGCGATCTGTTATGGGTTTTTCCCGCAAATTTTAAAGGTATTCGTCGCGAACTTTTTAAGGTTTTCACCGTGAACTTTTAAAGGTCTTCACTGTGAACTTTTAAAGATCTTGACCACGAACTTTTAAGGATTTTCGCGCGAACTTTTATGGGTCTTTCTTGCAAATTTTAAAGGTATTCATTGCGAACTTTTAAAGGTGTTCGTCTCAAACTTTTAAAGTACTTCATAGTTAGACGAAGTTACTTCTAAAAAGGAAAAAAAGACAATAAATAAAACAAAGAAGAAAGCACAAGAAAATAAAGAAGAAAAAAGAGACAACAAATAAAACAAAGAAGAAAGCACAAGAAAAAAAAGAAGAAATTATCTTCCCGTCAATGCTTCGAGTCCGCAAAACTAGACTCAATATGGCTTGTAAATGCTACGAATTGATGCTCAATAAATACGAGCACGGGGTTTATATAGATTGTGGAAATGAGGCGTTAATAATACGTGATTCGATGTGGGATCAACTGTGCAGTGATTTAACTCTTTTGTTCCCAAGTTGAAGCAGGAGACGTAAATCGATTCCTGAATGGATTCTAAGTACTAGTTGGAGACGGCGTAAATTTGTCGAAGTAGTACAGATATGTGGCTATTCATAAGGAATTATCTAACTAGATGTGATCAAGTTGCTATCAAAGTTCCATGTTTACTTAAGTAATTTATATGTTAGCCACATGGAATTGGCATGATTCACGACAAAATTTTAAATACAAAGTAATGATTCCATAAAGAATATGACGTAAACTCACTACTAGAAACTCGGTAAAAATCGATCAAGGTCGACCGACCAACTTTGGTCGGTCAAAAAATCGACCAAAGTTGGTCGGTTTTTTAAAAAAAAATTTTAAATTTTTTTTTTTACGAAACCGACCAACTTTAGTCGATTTTCTTTGGCGCAAAAATGCGGAAAACAATTTTTGAATCCCGCAAAATTTATTTTTCAAGAAACCGATCAACTTTGGTCGTTTTTTCAATTAAAATAAATAAAAATTAATATTAAAAAAATATACCAAAATTAGTCAGTTGATTCGGCCGGTCATTTAAAAAATCCGACTAACTTTGGTCTGTAATTTTACTTTTTAATAAAACCGACCAACTTTGGTCGGTTATTTTCGTGCGAAAATACAATTAAAGTATCCTGCCACAGTGCAGACCCCGGTTCGATTCCGAGGTGTTGAATTTTTTGATTACATAATTAAAACACCGACTAACTTTGGTCAGAAAAAACCGACCAACTTTGGTCGGTATTTTTTGCAATTTTGTTTTTGAATTTAATTGACCGACCAAAGTTGGTCGGTAATTTCCGACCAACTTTGGTCGGTATGCCTTTCCGACCCTTAAAATACCGTCCACATATAAATGATCGTGTTTTGGTCGGTTATTGGCCATTATCGACCAACGTTGGTCGATATTTTTGATCGTTTTTTACCGGATTTCTAGTAGTGACTTCAAAGTTATAAATGAGGTCGTTTGTTCTTTTAGAAATAAGTTTGTTCATGAAATAAAATGACATTTCAGAAACAATGTTCAACGAACTACATGATCATGAGTCCGTAATCTCCAAAATAGTTCGATTTTTCAACGATTAATGTCTCTTACGCTATCATTCGGAGAAAGTATGTCAAAATAAATTCATACTTCAAGCATAATCTTCAAAAGTTTTAGAAATTTGATTAGTCTTGAAGTAGGGGCATTTGTAGGCATACAAAATTTATTGAATTTAAATTCAGTAAAATAATTTGGACTATATATTAAATATGTTAGTCCAGCTAAGTATCATGGACTAATATAATTATATTAATTATATAAGTCCAAATATATATGGATTAAATAAATAAGTCTTAATCTATTGGGCTAGCCCATTTAGTTGGGCTACAGATGATGAGCTCATTTCGTTAAGCCAAAGATGCCATCTTCCTAGAGGTCCAGCTTGGTGCCACGTATCAAATGACGTGGCACGCCAAGTCAAACGGAAGAGCCAATAGGATCATGCCACATATCAAAATGACAAGGCATGCCAAGTCAAATTTAAAGGCCAATGAAAATGTGCCACATGTGCAAGTGACATGTTCAGGCCAATCAAATACGGCCTTGTCACTCTTCAATCTGATTGGTCGGAAAGAGTTTGTTCTCATCACAGCTCTTCCCTCCTACAACTATAAATAAGGGTCTTCATAATCGAGAAAAGAGACCAGAAGTGATAACAAGAAGCAAGAGGGAGCTCGTGGATCAAACGCTGCAGATTTCTCTAAAAATTACAAGCATTCAAGTGTTCTAAGGATTAAAAGATCAAGACGAAGATTCAAGAACAAGTTGCAAGCCATTGGATTTAAAATACGTCAAGATTAAGATCAGGCCCCAAGCACTTGGATTAAAATAAAATAAAATTCAAGATTAAGCTCAAAGGCTCTTTTATTTACTGTTGAAAAGAAGAATCAGATGATTCATAGAGATTGTACACTCAAATATTTGAAATCAAATACTACGATTGTTGTAATATTTTTCGGTCTTGAATTTATTTTTTCGACGTAATTTATTATCTACAATGTAGGCATACAAAATTTATTTAATTTAAATTCAGTAACATTATTTGGGCTATATATTAAATATGTTAGTCCAGCTAAGTATCATGGACTAATATAATTATATTAATTATATAAGTCCAAATATATATGGATTAAATAAATAAGTCTTAATCCATTGGGCTAACACATTTAGTTGTGCTACAGATGATGAGCCCATTTCGTTAAGCCCAAGATGCCATCTTCCTAGAGGCCCAGCTTGGTGCCACGTGTCAAATGATGTGGCACGCCAAGTCTAACGGAAGAGCCAATAGGATCATGCCACATATCAAAATGACAAGGTATGCCAAGTCAAGTTGAAAGGCCAATGAAAATGTGCCACATGTGCAAGTGACATGTTCAGGCCTATCAAATACGGCCTTGTCACTCTTCAATTTGATTGGTCGGAAAGAGTTTGTTCTTATCATAACTCTTCCCTCCCACAACTATAAATAGGGGTCTTTATAACTCAAAAATGACCAGAAGATATAACAAGAAGCAAGAGGGAGCTCGTGGATCAAACGCTGTAGATTTCTCTAAAAGCTACAAGCATTCAAGTGTTCTAAGGATTAAAAGATCAAGACGAAGATTCAAGAACAAGCTGCAAGCCCTTGGATTTAAAATACGTCAAGATCAAGATCAGGCCCCAAGCACTTGGATTAACATAAAATAAAATTCAAGATTAGGCTCAAAGGCTCTTTTATTTACTGTTGAAAAGAAGAATAAGAGGATTCATAGAGATTGTACACTCAAATATTTAAAATCAAATACTACGATTGTTGCAATATTGTTCGGTCTTGAATTTATTTTCTCGACGTAACTTATTGTCTACAGTGTGATCGACGTAATTTTCGGGAAATTGGAAGACATTTTTTGGTATTTAGTTGATAGAATTAAATGGGAAAAAATAATTTCCCTTATAATTATCTTCACTTTAAACTTTGTATTACTTACTTCAACTAATACTTTAGATATTATTATTTAATTTTGGTACTCAAAAAATTATGAAGACATGCTCCAATTAGCTTATTTTAGTATTAATTGTTAATAAATATTTTATTCGAAAAATATTTTTCATTCACCAATCGAACTATAGAAAATATTTTGGTGTGTGATCACGCCCAACTATGCCTCCTAAGAGGTCTAGTGGTCGTTACAAATATAATCTGATTTACAAGTCCGGAGTCGAATCCAGAGGGAGTTAACCTATTAATCACAACCACTAGTTTCGCAAGAATTCAAGTAATCAACCTTCAGTAATACTAAATATCGATTTGAGTGTTTACTGACTAAGAGAAGAGTAATTAAAATATAGTAATTTATAACTAACAGAGCAAATGTTGTAGACAAGATTTGGAAAAGTCTAGAATTATGATTTTTCCTATTGTCGGATTCTCCCCCGCTACGTTTTCTATAAATTCGCCTAAGTATTCTCTACCGATCGTGAGCACTTTGAGTCTCGTAGCTCTCTCTCAAGCAACTACCACAATTTACTAGACATATTCTCTTGAACTACGCTAGCTGGCACTAATTCACCGCTTACTACGATCGCACCAAGGTTTCGTTATCTCTATTCCCGCCTTTAAACCCTCTGTATTGATCTCTCAAATACGTTAGGAGTGGTGTTGTTCAATAACTATCTAAATGTGTACTCTCTCTCGAGTAATACACACTAAATAGGCTCAGTTAATTGAGAGATCTTCAATTAACAACAACGAAAATATAGTTAAACAATTAGAGAAAAATCAACGACAAATTTATATTAAACGTAGTGAACAAATCATCCTCCAATATATTCCATCAAACCCTAGATGGGAAGGTTTAACTACTCATAACCATACTAACAATCATGATAATAATTGAAAGCATAAAAATACATATTAAGGAAGAATGGAAGAGAAAAACTCTCGCGATTTGTTGCTTCTAAGTGTTCTCGTAGCCTTTTTCCTCTCCAATAATGTCTAACCCCCTAACAAATAGGTTTAGAACCCCTTTTATACATGTTGGGGATGTATAGGGTCGAAACTATCAAGTCCTAGCCGAATTAGGACGAAATCCGTCCTTAGCCGTCTCACTTGACGCCTGGCACCAACCTGAACACTGAAATATTTCCACTTCTGTGCTATTCTGTCATTGGCGTTTTGGTTGGTGCCTGGCACGAACCTGGGCACCAAAATCATACTCCCTCCAAATTCTTCTGTTTTTACTTCACTTTGCATGCAAGCTTGCCAAATCACTTCAAATTGACTCTTACACATATAAACACCATTATTAAGCTCGAGTCACAAATATTTATACCAAATTTAACGAGTATTTTCCTTCATTTTGGCACTGCTGGTAGCTGCTGATTTCTGGTATTTTAAACCTTTTTCGCGATCACGTAGGCTTAGTTGAGGCAGTGTTAATTTTGTTCTTCGCGATCGCGTGAGGTCAACCACGATCGCATAGGTTTGGCAAGCTGTGCATCGCGATCGCATGGCATTGTTTGCGATCGCATAAGGTTAATTGAGGGATGCTAAGTTTTGTGCTTCGCGATCGCATGACGCGGGGTGTGATCGCGTAGCTTTGAGACCTTGTGACTCGCGAACGCGTGAAGAGGACTGCGATCGCGTAGAGCTGGGAATTCTGTGCACTGCGACTGCGTGAGGATAAACGCGATCGCGTAGATTTAATTTGGGCAGTGATAATTTTTGCTTTGTGATCGCGTGTGGATGTTCGCGATCGCGTAAAAGCCTGGGCAGAATGTTTAAGTTCTCCCATTTTCCATTTTTAACGAATTGGAGCTCGGATTGAGGCGATTGTTGAGAGATTTTCAGAGAAAACATTGGGGTAAGTGTTCTTAACTCAATATTTGTTAGATTACCCGAATCTATCACTGTTTTTAATATTAAATTGATGATTTAAGTTGGAAAATTTTGAAAACCCTCTTGGATAGATTTGAGGATTTGAGGGTCGAACTGTTATAGGAATTAAGTCATTTTGGTATGGTTAGACTCGTGATTGAATGGAGTTCATATTTCGTAACTTTCGCTAGATTCCGAGACGTGGGCCCCACATGCCATTTTTGAGTTAATTTCGGATTTTTATTGAAAAATATAGTATTTTCGTACAGAATTAATTCTATAATTTTTGTTGACTGTATCAAATTAATTATGACCTGATATGAGTCGACCGGAATCAGAAAATCGAGGAAAAAACATATTACTTAGTTAAATTGGAGCAAGTCGAGATAAGTGACTTGTCTATCTTATGTGGGGGAAATTTTCCCTAGGATTGGTATTAATTGTAATGTGATGAAAGTCGTGTACACGAGGCGACGAGTTTGTACACGGACTAAATGTGAAGGATTATGTTTTTAAATTATGAAGATCATTGTTGCATATTAATTAATTTATTAAATCTTGTTATATTTTCCATCATTGATTTGATTTGTATACTTTAAATTTGCTTGACCTTTTCTTACTAATTATTTTACTTGTTTAGTTGAAACTTGGTTCATTTTATTCTGTGCATTATTTGAAATTGATTTTCTTAAATTTAAATATTATTAATATGAAATATTTGACATTTTAAATTTGGTAAAATTTGAAATATTATTATTTATTCCTGAATATTTGTGTAAGATTTTTGTACTCATTGTGATGGAGTCGTGAGCTCTTTATTGTGGAAAAATATTATTGATGACTTATTTTGGCATGAGCCGTGAGCTCTTTATTTTGGAAAATATTGTTGTTGAATTATGTTGGCACGTTAAATTATTTGAGCACTTGAGGTATAAATTGTGATATTGATACGCGTGCAGTGGTATAAGGTTTGGGTATTAAAACTCATGCGGTGAGATAAGGGTAGCTTGATACGTGTGGCTAGTAGGGGGAACTACTAGAAGTCATGCGGTATGATAAGGATAGCTAAAACGCGGGATGCTATTTCGGGAAAAATATTTTCTTTAAAATAAATTGTGAAGGCTCCCGCGGTGAGATAAGAAAATGAGATATTGTGAATTTAATTATAATTTGGGACTACGAGGCGGTACCTCGGTAGTACCCTTGTTGATATTGATTTATGGTCGTAGTTGCCTTTGATTTTTATTGTAATTTTTCTTAAAGTTGAAAAGAAATTTCGTTTTGTTTCCATGAGGTATTTATTTGCCATTATTTAGTGTAATTAAATATGACATACTACTTGATTCATTATCATTATCATTTTATCTTAT
Source organism: Nicotiana tabacum (assembly GCF_000715075.1). Taxonomy (NCBI): domain Eukaryota; kingdom Viridiplantae; phylum Streptophyta; class Magnoliopsida; order Solanales; family Solanaceae; genus Nicotiana; species Nicotiana tabacum. The sequence goes on from NC_134103.1 coordinate 72,828,386, forward strand.
TAAATTGTTTAAACATTTTTTCATGTCATTATCTATTCTTCAGTAGGGCCTGACCTCGTCACTACTCTACCGAGGTTAGGCTTGGCACTTACTGGGTACCGCTGTGGTGTACTCATACTACGCTTATGCACATCCTTTTGTGTAGATCCAGGTACATCTTACCAATCTAGACGTCAGTGAGTTACCTGCACACGGAGACTTCGAGGTATATCTGCCAGTATCCTCAGACTCCGCAGTCCCCTTCTATCATTTTTATGTTGTTTCCTTATTTTTCTTTAGACCTTGATATATAGAGACATTGAGAATAAATTTTTAGAAGTTTGTGACTTATTTCTACTGGGTCTTGGGAGTTGTAATTATTTGAATTGTGGTTTATTTATTTCAAAAATTTATGATTATTCCGCATTGATAGGCTTACCTAGTCTTAGAGATTAGGTGCCATCACGACCTCATACGGAGGGAATTTGGGGTTGTGACAAGTTGGTATCAGAGCACTAGGTTCATAGGTGTTATGAGTCACAAGCAGGTTTAGTAGAGTCTTGCGGATCGGTACGGAGACGTCTGTACTTATTTTCGAGAGGCTATGGAACTGTTAGGAAATATTCACTTCTTTGATTCCTTATCGTGCGCCTTTGTAGATTTCAAAGTTTTAAATAATTGCCTTTCTATTCTCTCACAAATGGTGAGGACACGCATAACTGGATCTGATGATCAGACACTTGCGCCCCCTGTTGGAGCCGCAAGAGCCCGGGGACGGGGCAGAGGCCGAGGAAGACCACGTGGTGCAGCCAGAGCACCTACATGAGCTGCTGCACCAGAGCCACCAGTAGCTCCAGTTGGAGAGCAGGTACCTGAGACGCATGTTACTACTCTTGCACTTCAGGAGACTCTTGCCCTATTTTTGAGCATGTTTGGCACTTTAGCTCAAGCAGGATTAATTCCACTTGCTCCTGCCACATCTCAGGCTGGGGGAGGAGAGCAGACTCCCGTCGCCCGTACTCCAGAGCCACGGGCCCGAGTTGACCATACCCCAGAGGTTATACCAGTACAGCCAGTTGTCCCAGTTCGGCCTGAGATTAGGATAGCAGTTTCAGAGGGGAGCAACTCAGGCTCGAGAGGTATAAGAAGTACCACTCTCCCATTTTCAGCGGTTTAGCTTCAGAGAATGCTTAGGGTTTTCTAGAGGAATGTCACTGTATCCTTCGTACTATGGGTATTGTGGATTCCAGTGGGGTTTCTTTCACAACATTCCAGTTTAGAGGAGCAACCTACCAGTGATGGCGGGCATATGAGTTGGATAGTCCGGCTGAGGCAGCTTCACTTACTTAGACTCAATTTTCAGATATATTCGTAAGGGAGTATGTTACTCAGAATCTTAGAGATGCATGGCGCGCAGAGTATGAGCAGCTGCGCCAGGGTTCTATGACCGTGTTAGAATATGTGGTCCGATTAAGTAATTTGGCTAGGCATACACCAGCCTTAGTAGCTACTGTTCAAGAGCGGGTTCGCAGATTTATTGAGGGTCTTCACCCTAGTATCAGATACAGTATGGCCCGAGAGCTAGAGATCGACATCATATACCAACATGTGGTGTCAATTTTTAGGAGATTGGAAGGTATGCGGACTCGGGAGAGGGAAGAGAGGGAAGCTAAGAGACCTCGAGATTCTGGCACATATAATAATTCTCGTGCCCTAGTTGTAGCCCGTCATGGTAGATGTTATGTGAGCCGTCCTATTCATTCATCACTTCCAGCTTCCAGTGGTATTCCAACTACTCCCAGACCTCAGGTTCCATATTATGCACCACCAGTGTCTTCTTTACCTCCTGTACAGTGTGCTTTCAACAGGCAGTCTAGTCGATGCCCGAGCCAGTCCCAGCAGCCACGTCCTTCGAGGGCTTGTTTTGAGTGTGGTGACACTCGTCATATTATGAGATATTGCCCCAGATTTAGGAGGGGTGTACCTCCACAGATTTCTCAGGCCCCACCTATTCCACAGGGTCCTCAGGCTTCTCAGGCCATGATTACTGCACCAGTTGCCACTCCACCCGCACAACCAGCTAGAGGTGGAGGTTGGGCAGGTAGAGGTCGCCCTAGAGGGGGAGGCCAGGCCAGATATTATGCCCTTCCTGCTAGGACAGATGCCGTTGCATCCGATTCTGTTATCACAGGTATTATTCCGGTCTGTCATAGAGATGCATTAGTCTTATTTGATCCAGGCTCCACTTACTCTTATGTGTCATCTTATTTTGCCCCGTATTTGGGCGTATCACGTGATTCCTTGAGTTCTTCTGTTTATGTATCTACACCCGTGGGTGAATCTATTATTATGGACCGTGTGTATCGGTCGTGTTTAATTGTTATCAGTGGTTTTGAGACCAGAGCTGATTTATTATTGCTCAGTATGGTGGATTTCAATATTATTTTGGGCATGGACTGGTTGTCGCCTTATCACGTTATTCTTGATTGTTACGCCAGACGGTGACGTTGGCTATGCCAGGTCTTCCGCGGCTAGAGTGGAGAGGTACCTTGAATCATGTTCCTAGCAGGGTTGTTTCATTTCTTAAAGCTCGATGAATGGTTGAGAAGGGGTGTGATGTGTATCTGGCCTATGTAAGAGATGTTAATATTGATACTCCTACCGTGGAGTCAGTTCTTATAGTAAAGGATTTTCCCGATGTATTTCCAGCGGATCTTTCGGGTATGCCACCCGACAGGGATATTGATTTTGGCATTGATTTGTTACCGGACCTTCAGCCCATTTCTATTCCACCATACCGTATGGCCCCAACAGAGTTGAAAGAATTAAAAGAACAGTTACATGAATTGCTTGATAAGGGTTTCATTCGGCCTAGTGTATCGTCTTGGGGTGCTCCTGTCTTATTTGTGAAGAATACCGATGGTTCTATGCGGATGTGTATTGATTACCGCCAGCTGAACAAGGTTACCGTAAAGAACATGTATCCATTGCCACGTATTGATGGCCTATTTGATCAGCTTCAGGGTTCCAGAGTATTCTCTAAGATCGACTTACATTCAGGCTATCATCAATTGAAGATTCGGGAGCCAGATATCCCGAAGACTGCTTTCAGGACTCGGTATGGTCATTACGAGTTCCTTGTGATGTCTTTTGGGCTGACCAACGCCCCTGTAGTATTTATGCACTTAATGAATAGTGTATTTCAGCCCTATCTTGATTCTTTCACCATTGTGTTTATTGATGACATTCTGGTGTATTCCCGGAGTCGGGAAGATCATGAACAACACATGAGGATTGTGCTTCATATTTTGAGAGAAAAGAAGTTATATGCAAAATTCTCAAAGTGTGAATTCTGGCTTGATTCGGTGGGATTTTTGGGTCATATAGTTTCATGCGAGGGGATCAAGGTAGATCCGAAGAAGATTGAAGCAGTGCAGAATTAGTCCAGACCGTCCTCAGTTACGAAAATCTAGAGTTTTCTTGGTTTGGCAGGGTATTATTGCCGATTTGTAAAGGGTTTCTCTTCTATTGCTGCATCTATGACCAAATTAACCCAGAAGGGTGCCCCGTTCAAGTGGACCGAGCAATATGAGGAGAGCTTTCAAAAGCTCAAGACAACTTTGACTACATCCCGTATTACCTACAGGTACGGGGTCTTATACTGTGTATTGTGACGCATTGCGTATTGGTCTCGGCACAGTGTTGATGCAAGATAGTAGGGTGATTGCCTACGCGTCCAGGCAGTTAAAGGTGCATGAGAAGAATTATCCTGTACATGACCTGGAGTTAGCAACTATTATTCATGCCTTAAAAATTTGGCAGCATTATTTGTACGATGTCCATTGTGAGGTCTACACCTATCACCGGAGTCTACAATATCTGTTTAAACAGAAGGATCTTAATTTGCGGTAGCGGAGATGGTTGGAGTTGCTTAAGGATTATGATATCACCATTCTCTATCATCTTGGGAAGGCCAATGTAATGGCCGATGCCTTGAGTCGTAAGGCGGAGAGTTTGGACAGCTTAGCATATTTACCGGTAGCAGAAAGGTCTTTAGCCTTGGATATTCAGGCCTTAGCCAACTAGTTTGTCAGGTTGGATATTTTCGAGCCGAGCCGAGTTTTGGCTTGTGTGGTTTCTTAGTCTTCTCTTTATGATCGTATCAGGGAGCGTCAATATGATGACCCTTATTTGCTTGTCCTTAAGGATATAGTTCAGCACGGTGATGCCAAGGAAGTCACTATTAGAGATGACGCTCTACTACGGGTGCAAGGCAAGCTATGTGTACCCAATGTAGATGGCTTGCATGAGTTGATTCTCTAGAAGGCTCACAGTTCGCGGTACTCCATTCATCCGGGTGCTGCAAAGATGTATCAGGACTTGAGACAGCACTATTGGTGGAGGCAGATGAAGAAAGACACAATGAGGTATGTATCTTGGTGTCTAAATTGTCAACAAGTGAAATATGAGCATCAGCGACCGGGTGGATTACTTCAGAAGTTAGAGATTCCAGAATGGAAATGGGAGCGGATCACTATGGATTTCATTGTTGGGCTCCCACGGACTCAGCGGAAGTTTGATGCAGTTTGGGTAATTGTGGATAGGCTGACCAAATCAGCTCATTTCTTTCCTATGATTACTACTTACTCTTCAGAGCAGCTGGCTTAGGTATATATTCGCGAGATTGTAAGACTTCACGGTGTACCGGTATCTATCCTCTCTGACCAGGGTACACAGTTTACCTCACGATTTTGGAGGATAGTACTGCATGAGTTGGGTACTCGGGTAGAGTTGAGTATAAAATTTCACCCTCAGACGGACGGGCAGTCCGAACGCACTATTTAGATACTGGAGGATATGCTTCGTACGTGTGCGATAGATTTTAGAGGTGCTTGGGATCAGTTCTTACCACTTGCGGAGTTTGCTTACAACAACAGTTACCAGTCAAGCATTCAGATGGCTTCGTATGAGGCCTTGTATGGTAGGCGGTGCCGGTCTCCAGTGGGTTGGTTCGAACCAGGCGAGGCTAGACTTTTGGGTACAGACTTGGTTCAGGATGCCTTGGAAAAGGTTAAGTTGATTCAGGATCGACTTCGTACAGCCCAATCTAGACAGAAGAGTTATGCGGATCGGAAGGTTCGTGATGTTGCATTCATGGTTGGTGAGCGGGTATTGCTCCGGGTTTCGCCTATGAAGGGTGTGATGAGGTTCGGGAAGAAGGGCAAGTTGAGCCCTAGGTATATTGGGCCTTTTGAGATTCTTGAGAGAGTTGGAGAGGTGGCTTACAAACATGCACTACCACCTAGTCTCTCTGTAGTTCATCCGGTATTCCATGTTTCCATGCTTCGGAAATATCACGGCGATTCGTCTCATGTGTTAGACTTCAATTCGGTTCAGTTGGACAAGGATCTATCTTATGTTGAGAAACCAATAGTCATTTTGGATAGGCAGGTTCGAAAGCTGAGGTCAAAGAATATTACTTCCGTGAAGGTTCAGTGGAGGGGTTATCTAGTCGAAGAGGCAACTTGGGAGACCGAGCATGATATGCACTGTTGTTATCCACACTTATTCACTAGCTCAGGTACTTTTTCTAACTCTATTCGAGGACGAACGTTTGTTTTAGAGATGGAGAATGTGATGACCCAAAATATCATCTTTAAATTTAATAATTAATTCTATGTTCTAAGACCTCGTAAGGCACTATTTATCATTCTTCGACTTGCGTGCGTAGTCCGTAAAATTTTCCGAAAAGTTTTTATGTGAAAAATGGAAACAAAATGAAATTGAGCTTTAAAACTCAACTGAGTTGACTTTGGTCAATGTTTTAAGCAAAAGGACTCGGATCAGTGTTTTGACAGTTCCGGTAGGTCCGTATTATGATTTGGGACTTGGGCGTATGCCCGGAATCAAATTCCGAGGTCCCTATCCCGAGATATGGAATTTTGATGAAAAATAAAAAGTTTAAGTTCAAATAGTGATCGGATGTTGAATTATGTGCAAACGACCCAGGAATAGAATTTTGATGATTCCAACAACTCCGTATGGTGATTTTGAACTTAGGAGCGTGATCAGAATTTTAATTGGAAGTCCGTAGTGAAATTAGGCTTAAAATGACTAAAATAGGAATTTAAGTTTGGAAGTTTGACCGGGGAGTTGACTTTTTGATATCGGAGTCGGAATCCATTTCTGAAAATGTTCATAGCCTCGTTAAGTCATTTATAACTTGCGTACAAAATTTGAGGTCAATCGGACTTGATTTGGTTGGTTCCGGTATTGTTTGTAGAAATTGAAAGTTTCAAAGTTCATTAGGCTTGAATCTATGAGTGATTCGTGTTTTTAGTGTTGTTGGATGTGATTTTAAGACCCGACTAAGTCCTTATGGTGTTTTAGGACTTATTGGTATATTTGGTTGAGGTCCGGAGGGACTTGGGCGTGTTTCGGATGGTATTTAGAGTATTTTCCTTCATTTTGGCACTGCTGGTAGCTGCTGATTACTGGTATTTTAAACCTTCTTCACGATCGCGAAGATTAGGACGCGATCGCGTAGGCTTAGTTGAGGCAGTGTTAATTTTATTCTTCGCAATCGCGTGAGGTCAACCGCGATCACGTAGGTTTGGCAAGTTATGCATCGCGATCGCGTGGCATTGTTTGCGATCGCGTAAGGTTAATTGAGGGCTGCTAAGTTTTGTGCTTCGCGATCGCGTGAAGCGGGGTGCGATCGCGTAGCTTTGAGACCTTGTGACTCGCGAACGCGTGAAGAGGACTACGATCGCGTATAGCTGGGAATTCCGTGCTCTGCGACCGCGTGAGGATATACGCGATCGCGCAGAGTTAATTAGGGCAGTGGTAATGTTTGCTTCGCGATCGCGTGTGGATGTTTGCGATCGCGATGAGTAAAAGCCTAGGCAGAATGTTTAAGTTTTGTTCGTCCCATTTTTCATTTTTAACGAATTGGATCTCGGATTGAGGCGATGTTTGAGTGATTTTCAGAGAAAATATTGGGATAAGTGTTCTTAACTCAATCTTTGTTAGATTACCCGAATCTATCACTGTTTTTAACATTCAATTGATGATTTAAGTTGAAAAAATTTAAAAACTCTCTTGGATAGATTTGAGGATTTGAAGGTCGAACTATTATTGGAATTTAGTCATTTTGGTATGGTTAGACTCGTGGTTGAATGGGCATTCATATTTCGTAACTTTCGCCGGATTTCGAGACGATTTTTGAGTTAATTTCAGATTTCTATTAAAAAATATAGTATTTTCTTACAGAATTAATTCTATTATTTTTGTTGACTGTATCGAATTAATTATGACTAGATACGAGTCGATCGGAATCGGAAAATCGAGAAAAAACATACTACTTGGTTAAATTGGAGCAAGTCGAGGTAAGTGACTTGTCTAACCTTATGTGGGAGAAATTTCCCCTAGGATTGGTATTAATTATAATGTAATGAAAGTCGTGTACACGAGGTGACGAGTGTATATACGGACTAAATGTGAAGGATTATGTTTTTAAATTATGAAGATCACTATTGCATAATAATTAATTTATTAAATCTTGTTATATTTTCCATCATTGATTTGATTTGTATACTTTAAATTTGCTTGACCTTTTCGTGCTAATTATTTTACCTGTTTAGTTGAAATTTGGTTCCTTTTATTCTGTGCATTATTTGAAATTGATTTTCTTAAATTTAAATATTATTAATATGAAATATTTGACATTTTCAATTTGGTATTGTAGCAACATATTAAAGATTTTGAAATATTATTTTACTGAATTATTTATTCCTGAATATTTGGGTAAGATTTTTGTACTCATTGTGATGGAGCCGTGAGCTCTTTATTGTGAAAAAATATTATTGATGACTTATTTTGTCATGAGCCATGAGCTCTTTATTTTGGAAAATATTGTTGTTGAATTATGTTGGCACGTTAAATTATTTGAGCACTTGAGGTGCAAATTATGATATAGATACGCATGTGGTGGTATAAGGTTTGGGTATTAAAATGCATGTGGTGAGATAAGGGTTGCTTAATACGCGTGGCTAGTAGGAGGAACTACTAGAAGTCATGCGGTGTGATAAGGATGGCTAAAACGCGGGATGCTATTTCGGGAAAACTGTTTTCTTTAAAATAAATTGTGAAGGCTCCCGCGGTGAGATAAGGAAATGAGATATTGTGAATTTAATTATGATTTGGGACTACGAGGCGGTACCTCGGTAGTGCCCTTGTTGATATTGATTTATGGCCGTAGTTGCCTTTGATTTTTATTGTGATTTTTCTTAAAGTTGAAAAGAAATTCTGTTTTGTTTCCACGAGGTATTTATTTGCCATTATTTGGTGTAATTAAATGTGATATACTACTTGATTCATTTCCATTATTATTTTATCTTATTAAATTATTTAAATATTTTTTCATGTCATTATCTATTCTCCAGTAGGGCCTGACCAGACCTCATCACTACTCTACCGACGTTAGGCTTGGCACTTACTGGGTACCGATGTGGTGTACTCATACTACACTTCTGCACATATTTTTATGCAGATCTAGGTATATCTTACCAGTCTAGACATCAGTGAGTTACCTGTGCACGAAGACTTCGAGGTATATCTGCCAGCATCCGCAGACTCCGGAGTCCCATTCTATCATTTTTATATTGTTTCCTTATTTTTCTTTAGACCTTGATATATAGAGACATTGAGAACAAATTTTTAGAAGCTTGTGACTTATTTCTACCGGGTTTTCGGAGTTGTAATTATTTAAATTGTTGTTTGTTTTTTTTCAGATATTTATGATTATTCCGCATTGATAGGCTTACCTAGTCTTAGAGACTAGGTGCCATCACGACCTCCTACGGAGGGAATTTGGGGTCGTGACACAAGACATCATACAATGGAGGAACCTTTGGCAATTCAACACACTACACTTATGACCATGGTTGATACCAACAATTAAGTCATTGCATACGCATTTATACCTTTCCCAACTTTCACATGACGGAATATTAGTGACCAATTAATAACACTCAAACAACCTTCCCATAACCACCCAACCTCAAAGATCGACTGTCGCTAATAAACACTCTCAACTCGTGCACTCACCCAACAAGAGATGTTTAATAACGTCACCTATCCATCATGGAATCATGTGCCTCACCAAAGAATAAAAGGGTATTTCGTCCACACATTCAAATATGCATTCAAATATAATTTAAGGACATCACATGTATGAACAAAGAACCACTCACTCTCACAAAGAAATTTATGTGCATTCTATGGTTGTACCATAGGCTTGCCCGTAGTGTATATCTCCACTAATCTAAGCTCGCAAAGTTTCATATCAATTAGGTCTTTACGGGTTGTAATGTAGGCTAAGGGACAGATAGGATATATTTTGGGTATAGTGACTAACCCTCATAAGCACTTTAATACACTACACTTAACTTTCAAATACACACTTTTCATGACCAATTCAAGCAATGCCACGAAACCATATACAACTTGGCCCTTCTTCTTTAAGCACAACTATGCATTCACTAGCCCGGATCACGGTGAATAGGAGGTGTATTTTCTATATACTTTTTTTTTTCTCCTTTTTGTATTTTCTTTGCTTTTTTTTCTTTTTCTTTTTTTCTTTACTCTCCACAAACTTAGGTTGCCCCGTTAATGATCTTCCAAAACATACATGCACCTTTTGGTCTTTCTATGGTTCAACTCAAAAGCTACCCTAACTCCCACCTTACTCTTCTAGCGACTTAAGTTATTTCGGAGGTAAAGGTTCAAAAAATTTTAATTAAGAACAAAATGGGAATCGACTTATAATGTAGGTGCCAAAGAAAAAACTTATAGGCTCAAATGGGCTATCTAAGGATAATTTTATTTATGGTGGCATAATAGTTCAATGGACAATCAAAGGAACGCCTACATCATCTCCTAGACTCACAAAGCTTACTTATTTTGCTTCGACTAACACACAAGGCAAGTTCTAGACAAACACAAGATAACACAGAATGTAATCAACATCTTAGATCAAACAATGCACATGACCCCAATCGGTATGGTTCCATTCCAACTCTCAAGTTTAGGCAAGTAATAAAAAAGTCAAAGAGTATTAAGCAATAAAGAACTACACGAACAATGAGCCAGGTAACTGAGAGAAAGCGTCACTGACATGCGATTCAATCTTTCACGACATCAATTTTCATTAAAACGGGTTAGGAAGGTAATTTGCATGATATGGCCTAAAAATGCTAGTATCAAACAGGTCAAAAGGCCTATAGGACACTCAATTTGTTTTTTGTGTTTCCTAAAAAATCAAAAATATATATAAAAAATAAAATTTACCTGGTTCAAGTTATATCCCTTGAAAAAGAACCGATGCCAAAAGAAAAACCAAGGGGGATTATTATCTACCTACGACTAACTAATATATAAAAATATTTTTGGAATTTTTTATTGGACCTTAATCCCTCAAAAAAGTTGTCCAAGAGATCCATCATCGGGAAAAGTCCAAACTTAATTTTTTTCTGAACTAAACTACTATACTACATTACTAATTCTATTAACTAAGCAATTAAAATCAAGGATCTAGAATCTAAAAATAAGAAGTTACATTACTACTAGGTACTAACATACTACTACTATTACTACTACTACTACTCATCAAAGAAAATTCTCCACCCCACACTTAAAAAGTGCAGCGTCTCCAATGCACATACAATAATAATATAAAGCAGTAGGGTGGATAGAAGGAACTCCCTAGCTAAGCAGACCCATTCGGGTCGTAGTCGGAGCCTTCTCTGTCTGACTGCTAATCTACCAATCTACGCGCTTGCCCCAATCTACGAGACCTCGAAGCACCTGTTGTGCCATCCTCCGCAGCGCTCACAATGGCTAAAGGCCCATCAACCTCCTCACCAGTCTCGCCCCTATCAGGAGATGGTGAAATAGTGTTCCTATCTTCAGAAGAGTGGAGCGGGCTACCCGGTGACAATCCCAAAAGCTTCTTGGTTGACCCCAATAATGAACAATCCCGGTTCAGCTTCTGCTTCTCTACCTCTATCACCCCCACCTTTTGCAAAAGCAGGCTCATCATACAATACATGTGACACTGCAGGTTGTCATCCCATTCTTGCCTGGTAGCAGTGCTCAAGTTTGGACCATTCTCCGGCGGTATCGCCGAGATATCTAGCAACTCGGTCAGTGCTGGCACAATCTCATCAGCTCCCTCATAAACTGGCACTTCCCGCTGCAATAACAACTGTGTCAACAGGTTCCCGTAGAAGAACCTCATGGAGTCATTCAGAAATCTGGTGCGAGTCATCTCATCGAGCATTAACTGACCAATATTGACAGGTTTGCCCATCATAATAAAATAGATCAAACAACGCTCTTGTGCAATCTGAAGAATGCTCACCTGGCATAATACGAGCAAGAACAAAGTTATGCCAGACCTTAGATGTTCTGTTAAAGTCAGTCCGGCACATGTCCCTGTGGGTGTCATTTCGTTGTGAACGAATCTACTTCGCCATCGAGTTCATCCCACATAATGTCTGACGGATGGCCGAGTAATCTGGACTGCGCATGAACTTTTGAAAAATTCGCGGATCATGGTTTGGAGCCCCAAAAAACTCACAAAGAGCTTGAGTTTGCAAGTTGATCCACACACCTCGCACAACGGCTTCATTTTTTTGACAATGCCAATTAGCATATAATTCTTTCACCATGCTCAAATTAGCTGGCCTGGGGCATTATAACAAACAATGCAACTTTAACTCTTTTATCCGGTCCAGAACGGTAGGAAAATGCTGCTCCAAAGTTGTGGTGTTAATGCCTATCTCTGAGATATACCGCTCGTATGGTACAAAGGAGCGGTACCAACTTCTTGCATCCTCTCTATCTACCTGGAGGGCTGGACGAGGCATACGAGGCTGTCTTGCTGAAGGCTCTGCCACTTGCTTTTCTTTTTCCAATTTGCGTGAAGCAACGTCACTTTGTTTTGCGCTTCTTTGTGGATGGGGCAGCCGTAGAAGGCTTTGCCGTTGCCGTTGCCTTTTACGAACCTTCACGAGCTATTAACACTGATACCTAGTGCTTGAGAGAAAGAATAAGCAGCGAGTGAGGGGGGAGGGATTCAGAGAGAGAGAGAGAACTGGGCGGGGATTAGGGTGTGATGGGTCGGGTTTGTTAATGTTTTAGGTGGGGATGTTTTATTAATATTAGGTGGGGAGAGGGGTTTTGGGTCGGATTGAGGATAAACGGGTAGGGGACTTACCTGGTGTTTTTGTCCGCGCCTAGCGTTGAAGAGGGCATCTATGATTTTGTTGCTGCCCTTGGTGTTTTTGTCCGCCCCTGGCGCCCAACTGGGCACTGAACTATTTTTTTTTAACTAAATGACAACTAGACGAAAACAAGAAAATTGGGTTGCCTCCTAACAAGCGTTTGATTTAACGTCGCGGCACGACACAATCAATCGAACTCAGTGTTCACTCAACAGTTGAGGCTCTTTCAATTGAATTACCGATACAACCTTTTCCTCATCCATGCCAAAGTAATGCTTCAACCTTTTCCCATTGACTCTAAACATGTTCGTTCCATCCTCAGATTCAATTTCTATAGCTCCATTTGAGGATACTTGCACAACTCTAAATGGTCCCGACTATCTAGACTTCATCTTGCTTGGAAATAATTTCAATCTTAAGTTGTACAACAACACGATATCTCCGGGTTTGAAAATTCTTTCTTGAATATGTTTATCGTGCATCATCTTTATCCTTTATTTGTATAGCCTAGTGCTTTCAAAATCATGGTAACAGAACTCATCATGTTCATGCAGCTCTGTGACTCTACTCGTACCAGCGGCCTCCAAGTCAAGATTTAATTGCCTTAACGCCCAAAAATCTCTATGCTCTAACTCCACCAGTAAGTGACACGCTTTTTCAAATACCAATTTGTACGGTGACATACCAATCAGAGTTTTGAATGAAGTACGGTAGGCCCATAGTGCATTATCCAATTTTTTCGCTCAATCAGTCAGAGTAGCATTTACAGTTTTGGTCAAAACACTCTTGATTTCTCTGTTTGACACCTCCACTTGCCCACTTGTTTGTGGGTGATACGGAGAGGCCACCTTATGGCGAACGCCATATTTCTCCAATAACTTTGCAAAGGATCGGTTGCAGAAGTGGGTGCCTCTATCACTAATGATCGCTCTTGGAGTGCTAAATCGGGTGAAGATATTTTTTCTTAGAAAACCAATAACTCCCTTTGCATCACTTATTGGGAGTTCCACGACTTCTACCAATTTTGAAACATAGCACACAGCTACCAGTATGTACTTGTTGCCATATGAGCTGATAAATGGTCCCATAAAATCGATTCCCCATACATCAAATACTTATACCTCTTGAATTGGTTTCATGGGCATCTCATGTCGACAAAAAATATTCCCCATTCGTTGGTACTCAACACAGCTCTTTACCCAAAAGTGTGCATCTTTAAACAACATCGGCCAATCAAAGCCCGACTCCAACACTTTAGCAGTTGTCCCGACTTCTCCAAAATGGCCTCCATAAGGCGAAGCATGACATGCCTGCAAAACAAAAGCTTGGTCTATCTCGGGAATACATCTACAGATCATGTTATCAGTACAAATCCTAAACAAATATGGTTTATCCTAGAAATACATGCGACAATCATGAAAGAACTTTTTCTTCTGCATATAGGACAAATCATAAGGAACAATACCGCTCGCCAGGTAGTTTGCAATATCTGCATACCATGGCGCTACCTCAAGGCTAGTGGCCGACAATTATTCATCCTGGAAAGTTTCCATGATCTTTTCTACCTCAACCTACTTCTCCACTCCTTCCAACCCGGACAAGTGATCCGCCACTTAGTTCTTCGTTCCCTTTCGGTCACAGATTTCCATGTCAAATTCTTGTAGTAGCAGCACCCATCGAATCAGGCGTGGCTTTGAATCCTTCTTTTCAATTAGGTACATGAGAGTAGCATGGTCAGTATAAATAATTATGTTCGATCCTATCAGGTATGACCTGAATTTGTCAAATGCGAACATCATTGCTAGCATCTCCTTCTCAGTCACTGTGCAGTTTAGTTGGGCACCACTCAGGGTTCTACCTGCATAGTAGATTGGGTGCATGACTTTCTCATTTCACTGCCCCAGCACTGCTCCCACAACATAATCGATTGCATCACATATTAACTCAAATGGTTGCTCCCAATCGGGTGCAACTATGATAGGTACATACACCGGTCTCTTCTTCAATTCCTCGAAAGCTACCCTGCAGTCATCAGAAAATACAAAGGGGTGATCCATTTCAAGCAATTTACACAAAGGGTTAGCAATCTTGGAAAAATCTTTTATAAACCGCATGTAGAAACCGGCATGGCCAAAGAAACTTCTTATTGCCTTGACGGAAGTGGGTGGTGGCAGCTTCTCTATTACATCAACCTTAGCACGACCCACCTCAATGCCCTTATTTGATACTAGGTGTCCCAAGACTATACCTTCTTGTACCATGAAATGGCACTTTTCCCAGTTTAGCACCAGATTAGTCTCCATACATCTCTTCAAATACAAATTTATATTAAACGTAGTGAACAAATTATCCTCCAATAGGTCCATCAAACCCTAGATGGAAAGCTTTAGCTACTCATAACCATATTAACAATCATGATAATAATTAAAAGTATTAAAATACAGATTAAGGAAGAATGGAAGAGAAAAACTCTTGCGATTCGTTGCTTCTAAGTGTTCCCGTAGCCTTTTTCCTCTCCGATAATGTCTAGCCCCTAAGAAATAGGTTTAGAACCCTTTTTATACATGTTTGGGGCGTGTAGGGTTGAAACTACTAAGTCCTAGCCGAATTAGGACGAAATGCGTCCTTAGCCGTATCGCTTGGCGGCTGGCACCAACCTGGACACCGAAATTTTTTCACTTCTGTGCTATTCTGCCATTGGCATTTTGGTTGGTGCCTGGCACAGACCTATGCACCAAAATCATACTCCCTCCAAATTTTTCTGTTTTTACTTCACTTTGCATGCAAGCTTGCCAAATCACTTCAAATTGACTCCTATACATATAAAGACCATTATTAAGCTCGAGTTACAAATATTTACACTAAAAATAATAAGATTAAGGTATAATACAAGGCAAATTACATGCAAAAACATAAATATTTAGCGTAACATCAGTGTGCCTTTGTACGGGAGAAATTGTATAAATCAGGGTGGATTGAGCTATGAATATTGGAAAACTGCTTTACATGAGTGATGAGTCGATATCCAAAATTGTCTACTCGAAATTAGGTTACCCCTACGCATCTGCTAGATATGGTGGATGATGATTCATTTGTTTTTTCATCTTTTTATCTTTTTCTTTTGATTGTATCAATTGACTAAAAAAAGATGGCACACGTGGAGTCCATTGGAACCTCCTTCCAAGGAAAGAGCAAATCTAGTTTGCTCGAATACGTTCTTATTATATTATTGATTTAAATATGCGGTCCTGTGACTTATAATAGTACGTAAAGTGTATTGCATCTATACTTTAAATTAAAATAGTGGATACCTTAACCAATGAATCAACCCAAAGAAAGAAACGATTCTTTATTTACCTCTTTTAATTGTGCCATTACTTATTGTCCAACTAATATTACATATTAGTAATGGAGATGACGGCTAAAATGGATAGATCTTTTTTATCCGAGTTGTCTAATTGGATTATTTGGAGAAACGTCTTTTTATTTAGAATTAGAACAACATAATCAAAAGGAGCATATCAAATAAAATCTACTTTGGGGTAAACCGTAAATTCACTCGCTTAAAGTTAAACACTAATTGTTCTCTAGATCATGAGTTTTACTTATTTAAAGCTTTTACTTCCTCTCAAAAATGGAACTTTTTCTCTATCCAAAGCTAGCTTTCTTCTCAACCAAGGGAACAACTTTGGACCCGTTTGTCCAAAAAAATATTTTTTTTTCTTCAAAAATGTGTTTGTCTATGAAATGTTGCAAAATTTTGGAAATTTTTCGAAAATGAGTTTTTCAAAAATCAAAAGGTGATTTTGGCCACTTTTTCAAAATTTTCAAATTTTTTTTTTCCCCACTCACAAAATTGTAATATTTTTTCAAGTAAAATATATGTCCAAACATAATTTTAAATTCTAAATACCATTTTTAACTTAATTCCAATTTCTACATTTTTTCAAAAAAATTCAATTTTTATGTCCAAACGTCTACTTAGTATCTTAGGAACATGGTAGTCTAGATTATAACTTTCACAACGTCTGATACTATTCGTCGGACTATCTTAAATTTACTTTACTTTCAATGTTTAATAATGTTAAGATTTTACTGATCAACAACAAAAAGTAAAAGGGTAAAATCAGTAGTTTTGGAGTAAGTACTTTATGTAACATACAACATATACACACTCGGAGGCTAATCTCAATCTGCCTTTGAATGTTGGACGAGGATTTTATGTTTTTGCGACAAGTGGGATCAGCTTATTTGCCAACTTAAATAATGAAGATATATCGTTGTCCACTATATGATAGTGGGATATATCAATTCCATATTTAATCTCATTTAGACGTGTTCTTGCTTTCATGTAACTAAAGGCTTACTTCCATGCATAGAACACTGAGATTAATGTTACTCACTAAGAAATAGTTCTTGTCCTTTTCTATCTAACAGTTAGGAGTAACCATGGCGTAACGATAATAGTTTTACCATATGATTAGGATGCAACGGGTTCAAATAATAAAAACAATGTCCAGCGAAAATGTAAGCAAGGCCGGAGCTAGTAGCTCGGCTATGGTTCAGCGAACGCAACAATTTTTGTTCAAACGAGGTATTTGTGTTAAAAAATTCATTAAATATGTATAAATATTAAATTTAGACTCAGTTAATAACACCTGAATGTAAGTAATGTTGAAATTCTAGCTCCGCCTCGGGAATGTAAGTAAAGATGTGTAATAGACCAAATGTAATATGATCCTTTCCCGACCTTGTGCTTAGTGGAAACTCAGTGCACCATGCTTGCTTTTTTTTTTTTTTTTTTTGTGTGTGTTAATAGTTGCTGTCATGTCATTTCTACCTTGAATATTTCCCGTCCTTTAACTCCTAATCATTCAAAAAGATTGTTCAGTAATGGAATTCACTTTTGATCCTGAGTATTGATGGTGGAAACACATGCATAATGCACAAGATCATTGAAAACCAGTATAATTATTTCCTCCTGTGAGCACATATCAGTATAAACTATTTAACCCTTACTCTAGAGTAGCACTGAATACCAGACCTGATTCTGAAATTAAAAAATCCATGGGTACATTTCTTGGACATCTAGTACCTGGTTTGGCCTTAGCCCTTCTTGGTTTTTGGCATGCTATTAACACAATTAGAGCCAACTATCAAAATGGAACTACAAAATTCAGATCCAAGTTTTGGTACCCTTTTAACAGTCCTCTTCCCAGACTACAATACCTTGATCTCATTCTTGTTTTGTCCTTCTCTATCTTTTGCATAATTATCCAATTCTTGGAATTCCCTTCTCTGCACTTTTCATTCAAGCTTCATAATATTGAACATGCAACCATGTTCCTAAACTTGACCGTTTTCACGGTTTTTGCTCTTTTTGCTGAGTTAAGTAACTTATCTGAGATCCTGCATGGGATTTTAAGCATACTTGCTACATCTATTTTTGGTCAGGAGCTTTTCTTACTTCATTATCATTCAACTGATCATGTAGGATTAGAAGGTCATTACCACTGGCTTTTGCAAATCGTCGTGTTTATTTCCCTTATGTCAGCTCTTGTTGTTACTTGCTTCCCTTGTTGTTTTCCTGCAGCACTTGTTCTTTCAATTTCGGTTATTTTCCAAGGTTGTTGGTTCATGAACATGGGATTTAACCTGTGGTATCCACAGTTTGTTCCACTTGGATGTGTTATGCAATCAAGTGAAGGTCATGAAAACTTAGTGCATGGCGCGGTCATGTGTCAAACAGATGAAGCTGATTTACGGGCTAGAGCTATGGCGAACTTGCAATTTAGTTGGGTACTTGCAGCTATCTTGATCATTGTGGCTTGTATTTCTCTTGTTTTCGCGAGAAATCGAGCAAATAGGACTCTGTTGTCCAAGTATGAGCAGCTTCAGAGTAGAGACAGAGACATCCCTGTAACAATTAATTGCTTGAAGTAAACTCATAAATAAGAAATGTACATAGGCATCCGAAATGCCAAGTTAAATAAATGGATGTGTCGGGGGACAAATTCTGGGCTATCTTCTTGCCTAGAAATGCTCATCCCCATTGCTTGTGGTACTACTCTACTATTTAAGTGTATTGCAGTCACTAGACTGCCTAACCATAGTTGTCAGTTGAACTAAATTGTATCTCTTTTCTATTAGGTGTGCATCTTCTTTTGTGGGACTTTATATAATTTGGTATATCTTCTCACTGACAGAAGAACAAAACAAGTTCAATATCAAGTTGTTTAATTGTCCACTGGAAAATGATGCCAAGAAAGTCATAACGCATTAAAAGTGAGGTAAGGATGCAGTGGAAGCCCCTTTAAGTCATAATCCTTTTTTAACTGATACGTTCAAGTTTCACTCAGTTTGACGGTGTACCAAATACTGAAACTTAAAACAGAAAATGGCAGCCCCGATGCACAAAGCATGATGCGTTCACGGTGGGTCTGGTAAAGGGCCGCATCCCATAGGGTGTAATGTAGGTAGTCTGCCCTGATACAAGTATCGGTGGTTGATTCCACATCTCGAACCCGTGACCTATAGGTAACACGGACATAACCTAACCTTTGCTCCAAGGCTCCCCTTCAAACTTAAAACAGAAACAAAACGGAAAAGAAAACAAAAAACTCATAAATTGACTAAGTTGAACTCAGTCAGGAAATGCTTAGACAGGGCGAGCACGGAGCAGAAACAAAAGAATCTTGAACTTCAAGTTAGTATATGTTATGTTACGCGGCGCCTTCCTGAAGTTCCTTGGAAGGGCGACGTAAGGCTAGGCAACCGATGTCAGTCCGGTTGCTGTCCGCCAACTGAGGTCCCCTCCGTACGCTAGACTAGATTGTCAGTGCCGTACGGGAAAACCAATGTCATGAGCAATTGAAAGAGAGCAGAAAAGAGAATTGAGAATGAAAGAAAGCTTGATTGCATTGAATGAAAGCTATTACAGAAAACAAGACGGTGTCGGGGGGGGGGGGGAGACACCAGTACAGAGAATTGTTTGCTTGCTTGAAAGTTTTGATTGCTTGGTCCCCCTTAATAATGCTTAAAAAAATAAACCAAAGTTACATGACTAGACCTATGAAAGCTGGAAAATCACACTTAAAGAAAATGCAGCAAAACTACTCTATATTTACAATGAAAAGGACTTAGTCTTCTACAAAGCAGCAGCAAGTCCGTTGGCAGCAACTTTGTCTTTAGCATCAGGGTCTGCGCGCGCGGCATTGTCTGCGCGCGCGGCGCTGTTGGCTTTTGCCTGTGGCTGGGCGCTGGCGATGGCTATCGGTGGGGCGACAGAGGCACATGCGCGCTTGTCACTTGGAGCTGCCGAGACCACGGGGCCGACCGTGGCGACGGGCGTTGGGAGGCTGGCCAGGACGCCACGGGGCGCGTCCAAGGGATCATGGGGCATGGCTGGAAAGCCGCCTATGACATTCTCCCCCACCTGAGTTGGCGACGTCCTCGGCGCCTTCCTTGCAAGGTAATCATCAATCAGGCTCTTGTAGGCTTTGAGGTTTGTTCCCCTCTCCCAAGTATTCTCCTCTGCATCACATCCCTGCCATTTCACCAAGAACTCCTGGTGATCTTTTCTTGAGGCGTGAATCACTCGATCATCAAGAATAGCTTCAGCACGCCTTTTTCCGGTTGAATTGGGGCCTCGAATACTTGGTATTGTGAGTTGGCTTCGTGAAGGATCCTCCATATCTTCCCGAAAAGGTTTCAGGAGACTGACATGGAAAACAGGATGGATTTTCCACCAAGCTGGGGTATCCACCCAGTATGCAACTTTCCCAATGCGCCTTTCAATGGACAAGGGTCCAATATATTTTGGCAATAGGCGAGGGTCATGGACCCCTGCAAACAAGTACCGCTTTGGGATTTTGACCATCACTTTGTCTCCCACCTGGTATTCCACAAAGCGGCGATTCTGATCAGCATGCCTCTTCATCCGCTTTTGGGCTTTGACAAGATAGCTCCGCACTATCTCCAAATTTTGCTTCCATTCTTTTGAGAAGCTGGCAGCCCGAGGAGATTTTGACATGTTTGGTGCGTTCACTGTGTGTGGGAGTAGCGGTTGCTGTCCGGTAACAATTTCAAAAGCGCTTTTGTTGGTACTTGAGCTCTTTTGTGAATTGAAACACAGTTGAGCAGCATCCAGAAGCTTCACCCAATTCTTCTGCGATCCGGTCACAAAGTGCCGGAGATATTCCTCTAGCATGCCATTGAATCGCTCCGTCTGGCCATCAGATTGCGGATGAAAACTTGAGCTATGACTCAATTTTGACCCGAGGCACTTAAAGAGTTGGGTCCAAAAATTGCTAGTGAAGCGTGAGTCGCGATCACTAACAATGTCTTTAGGTAAGCCCCAATACTTGACGACATGAGAGAAGAATAGTCGAGCTGTATCTTCTGCTGATATATATTGTGGGGCTGCTATAAAGGTAGCATACTTGGAAAACCGATCCACCACAACCAAGATAGTTGTGAGATCTCCGACCTTGGGCAATCCGGTGATGAAGTCCAGGGAAATGCTTTCCCAAGGTCTTTTTGGTACAGCTAGTGGTTCCAAGAGCCCTGCCTGCGTCAAGCGGTCTGACTTATCTTTCTGGCATACTAGACAAGTCTTCACATACTGAGCGACGTCATCGACCATTTGAGGCCAATAATATGCACGGCGAAGCAATGCCATGGTGCGTTCCTCGCCGGGATGACCGGCCCACAAAGTATCGTGGCATTCTGCAAGAAGAGTCCGTCGCAGATCTCCTCCTTTAGGAACATCAAGTCGGTTCCCTTTCACCTTCAGGAACCCATCTTCGGTGTAGAACTGGCGAGTCTTGCCCTGTCCTACCAAATCAACCAAATACTGTGCAGCAGGATCCTTGATGAGTAGATCCTGTATCTGGTCTTTTATGGTGGTGGTTACTTCGCTTCCCTTTAGGGCGGCGAGTACACACATCGATGCTAGATCAGCTCTCCGACTGAGTGCATCAGTAACATGATTGGTCTTTCCACTTCGGTACTCCAGGTTGAAGTGAAATTCCGCTAGGAGTTCCTGCCACCTAGCCTGTCGTCCATTCAGCTTTGGCTGGGTCATGAAATGGCTAACGGCTGTGTTGTCTGTCTTGACCACGAATGGGGCTCCCAGTAGATAATGCCTCCAAAGGCGTAAGCAATGAACGACAGCCAATAATTCTTTCTCATGGGCGGCATAGCGTCGCTCTGCATCCTTCAGTTTCCGGCTCTCGTACGCTACGGGATGCCCTTCTTGTAGCAATACTCCACCAAGTGCATAGTCGGAGGCATCCGTTTGCACTTCGAATGGCTTGGCCAAGCCAGGGAGGGCCAAGACTGGGCTACTGGACATAGCCATCTTCAATGCGTCGAAGGCCTTTGCCCGCTTGGGGCCCCAATCCCACGGGGTGGCCTTCTTGAGAAGTTCTGTCAGCGGCACTGCAATGAGGGAGTAACTTTTCACAAACCGCCGATAGAAGTTGCATAGGCCAAGGAACGACCTCAAGGCATGTATATCCTTAGGAGGCGGCCATTCTGTAATGGCCTGAATCTTCTGCTGGTCCATCTTGATCCTCCCTTCCTCGATGACATGTCCGAGGAAGTCAATTTGTTTCTGAGCAAAGGAGCACTTGGATAGCTTCGCATATAGTTCGTGCTCCCGCAATCGGGCTAGGACCTTCCGCAAATGCTCCAGGTGTTCTTCTAGTGTCTGGCTATATACCACAATGTCATCCAAATAAACCACGACGAATTCATCAATGTATTCTCGGAAGACTTGGTTCATCAAGGTGCAAAATGTGGCTGGCGCGTTAGTCAAGCCAAAGGGCATAACCAGGAAGTCGTACGACCCATATCTTGTCACACAGGTCGTCTTGTGCTCATCACCATCGGCAATCCGAACTTGCCAATAACCTGTCCTCAGGTCTATTTTGGTGAATACCGTCGCACCACCCAGTCTATCAAACAAGTCTGCCATTAGCGGAATAGGGTACTTGTTTTTCACGGTGATTTTGTTTAGAGCCCGGTAATCCACGCAGAGTCGCAAACTACCATCATGTTTCTTTTGGAATAGCACAGGGGACCCGTATGGGGACTTAGAGGGCACAATGATCCCTGTGTCTAGCATTTCCGTCAATTGTCTCCGAAGCTCGGCGAGTTCGGGTTGTGACATTCTGTATGGCGCCCGGGCAGGTGGCTTCGCACCCGGCACCAACTCAATCTCATGGTCCACAGTTCGCCTAGGCGGAAGACGCTTTGGCATGTCTTGTGGCATGATGTCTTCAAATTCCAGAAGTAACTCCTTCACGGGTGCAGGAATGGGACCCGAGGAGCGTTCTATATCTTCCATGCAGAGGGTAGCCAGGAACGTGGGTTCATGTCTTTTTACCCCCTTCTTCAACTGCAAGGCCGAGATGTTCTCGGCTGCCATCTTCATGGGAATGCACGGAATAATGCAGGGCTTGGCCCCATTTGCCCCCATCATCAGTAGCATGTCTGCATACGGTGCGGGCATGGTATTGGTCTGTCTCAGGAATTCCAACCCCACGATTAACTCAAAGTCATCTATGATCACTACGCGCAGGTTGAACTTTCCTTCATAAGGGCCAAGCTTCACTGGTACTTCTTTGGCTATTCCACCCACTGGTTGAGGTGGTGAGTTGATAGCCTTCACACGACCTTTGCCCTTTCCTACGACTAGTCCAAGACGCTCCACCTGAGTCGAGGCTAAGTAGTTGTGGGTGGCACCTGTGTCTATCATTGCCCGAATGGGCTTGCCATTTACCTTCATGTCAACGAACATTAGGGTCCTCTCTTGATGAGGAGGAGTCCTCAAATTCGCCTTCTTATTTCCTTTCCTGGCAATTGGACAGGGGTCCTTCTTCTTGCGGATACCGGCACTGGTACCCGCTAAGGGCTCAGAAATGGAGCCAAAAATTGCATTGAATGCACCTACTGGCTCGGTCTGGTCCGCATCATCGGCGTCGTCATCCGTCCCATCCTCAAAAGCTTGATGGGCATTCATCTATGCATGTGGACATTCATTATTCCAATGTGGTCCGCCGCAATGGCGACATCCTGAGGGGGGCTTCCTCCCCCGATCATTGTTGTTAGATGCAGCACTAGTACTGCCGGAAGAGGGAGTCTTAGATTTGGGTGCACTCCGGTCTCCTCCACTTCTGCTAGGGCCACTAGTGTTTGGTTGGCCCCCTTTGTATCCTCCTCGGACAGGCTGTTGAGGCCTATCCTTCCGGGCTTCCACTTGGTAATCCCCAAGGCACTCTGCTGCTTGGATTGCCTTAGGCAACGTGTCTACCCTTTGTCTCTGCAACTCCATCCGGGCATAAGGTTTCAACCCTTCCAGGAAGGTGAAGAGTTTGTCTTTGTCCCCCATGTCACGGATGTTCAGCATGAGCGCGGAGAATTCCCGCACGTAATCTCGCACTGATTTGGTCTGGCGGAGCTCCCGCAACTTTCTCCTGGCATTGTACTCAACATTTTCGGGGAAGAACTGTAGGCGTATGGCTGCCTTCAGTTCCGCCCATGTGTCGAGGGCATCTTCACCTGCCTTGATGGCTTCGTACTTCACCCGCCACCAGAGTTTGGCATCACCCTGAAGATACATGGCAGCAGTTGCTACCTTCTTAGCTTCTTCCAGGCTTCCCACGGCATCGAAGTATTGCTCGATGTCGAAAATGAAATTTTCCACTTCTTTGGCATTCCGAGCTCCACTGTATGGCTTTGGCTCAGGAATTTTCAGCTTTTGTGCCATGGGGGCGAGGTTCACACCACCCCCAAATTGGTTTCCGCCTCCTCGAAGTAGGCCTTGTAAAGCAGCATTGACAACATTGAGCTGGCCTGTCAAGTTGTCAATGGTTTGTTGCATGGCAGTCACCCTGTCTGCCTCTTGTTCCCTGTTGGCTAAATCCTCGGCACGCTCCTGCTGGAGGACCTCAAATTTACCAAAAATTTCAGCTGCCTCTGTGGCTGCTGTTTGCCGGTCTCCTTCAGAGTCGCGGCTGATGTTTTCTATGTCAACTTCGGCCTGGATGAGTCTGCAGTCCAGGTCGTCCAACCTTTGCACTAGGCTGGTTTTTAGATCGGGCACCATTTCCACGATGGGCCGTAATGCGTCAACCGTTCCCTCAAGGGTCGCGATGCGATCCCCATAATTCACCATGGTCAGAAATGGTGGTAATTGCAATGTGATCCCTCGTCCGATGTCGAGCCTAGGCTCTGATACCAACTGTTACGCGGCGCCTTCCTGAAGTTCCTTGGAAGGGCGACGTAAGGCTAGGCAACCGATGTCAGTCCGGTTGCTGTCCGCCAACTGAGGTCCCCTCCGTACGCTAGACTAGATTGTCAGTGCCGTACGGGAAAACCAATGTTATGAGCAATTGAAAGAGAGCAGAAAAGAGAATTGAGAATGAAAGAAAGCTTGATTGCATTGAATGAAAGCTATTACAGAAAACAAGATGGTGTCGGGGGGGAGAGACACCAATACAGAGAATTGTTTGCTTGCTTGAAAGTTTTGATTGCTTGGTCCCCCTTAATAATGCTTAAAAAAAATAAACCAAAGTTACATGACTAGACCTATGAAAGCTGGAAAATCACACTTAAAGAAAATGCAGCAAAACTACTCTATATTTACAATGAAAAGGACTTAGTCTTCTACAAAGCAGCAGCAAGTCCGTTGGCAGCAACTTTGTCTTTAGCATCAGGGTCTGCGCGCGCGGCATTGTCTGCGCGCGCGGCGCTGTTGGCTTTTGCCTGTGGCTGGGCACTGGCGATGGCTATCGGTGGGGCGACAGAGGCACATGCGCGCTTGTCACTTGGAGCTGCCGAGACCACGGGGCCGACCGTGGCGACGGGCGTTGGGAGGCTGGCCAGGACGCCACGGGGCGCGTCCAAGGGATCATGGGGCATGGCTGGAAAGCCGCCCATGACAGTTATCATGACCAGGAATAGATATAAAAGAGTTTAGCTCTTTTAATGCCATCTTTACCCCAAGAAAAGAAAGTCTAGGTTTTGTGGCCTGAAATGAGCTAAATAAAAGACTCATATTCTAGAATTTCGGACAGTTATGAGCAGCAGCTGAAAGCCCTTAAAGCAGAAGTTTACTCAACTCATGACTACAACAACAACAACAATATACCAAGTGAAATCTCATAAGTGCGATCTGGGGAGGGTAGTGTGTATGTCAATTTTAAACTTTACCCCTACCTCGTGCAAGTAGAGAGGTTGTTTCCGATTGACGCTCGGTTTAAGGCAAGCATAGTCATAATAGTTTAGAGAAAGAAATACAGTATTGAAAAAAAAGAAGCAGTAACAACAACAAGGTAACCGTAAAACCGAACAAAAGTTTCTGCAACTTTCTTTTCCTCCCTCTAAAGTCTAAAGTATGATTTCATCCCAATAATAAGAAATCCCAATAAGTAGTTACATACACTAAGTTTCTGGCCATGGTCCAGAGGCTCCATGAATATAATGTAGTCAGACAGGTGACAGAGTTAGTGCCAAAGTTTATTAGTTCAATATACATATCCAAGAGAAATCAACTCTACATTAATGGAGAGAGACTTAATATTGGTGGAAAGAAACAAAAACATGAGCAGAGCAATGTTTCAATTAATCAGCTTCCTCAACAGTAGTAGCTTCAATTCGAAGGAGGACAAAACCAACAGCAACTCTAAGCAATCCTGAAAATCTCAACAGCAGCATTACAAGTAGAAGACAAAGCTCCTCCACCTTAATTTGCCTTGTGATGTTGTTTTCAATCTTGGCAAAAGACTGTTGAGTGCAAACAGGAAGGCCTAATGGTTATATGCCTTTAGACCTCCAAATGAATTCAAACCACTAATGTAGTTTACTTTGGTTCTTTTCTGGAAAGACTTATTTGTGCCAACAGTACTGCCTATCAGAGTACTCAACTGTTGCTTGAGAAATAGTGTTGCCATTGCTTTCTCATGGATTTAAGTTATATACTGGCAGTCAGTATAATTTAACTTGTTATAGCAGGTTACTTAATTATCATCTATTCTGGGTAACCACTTAATAATAATAAGATTGAAACATACAAAAGCTAAGTTTAAACTGGAATTTGAATAAGAAGCAAGATAAACGATTGATTTACCTGCTTGTGAGTGCACTAAGTAGAAGAGTGAACATGGGACATTTGTTTGAGGTGAATATTCAAGAAATTGGATAAGGGGGTGGATTGGCTGAAAAAGGAGCTGGATTAGCCTAACTTATAGAATGTTGATACCTCCTAAAATTTGTAATACTGGCTACAAAATGGGTTTTCTCCACATTCGAATAATACACTAATCAGTTTAATTCATTCAAAAGTCAAAAATCTTATTAAAATCTTTCTTAATTGAACCAACAATAATTGGATGAAATGACCTTCTATGTCCTAACACATTTAATTTTAAACAATCTTATGTAAGATGGAAACTCCATTAAATGAGATCCCTTTTTAATATAAAACCGTTATGATCAAATTCTTTATCACTTGTGTAAGAGTCAAAATAATTTAATAACGTCTTGTATTACTTCACCTATAGTATTAACATTTGCATTAGAGGCTCAAATTCTTTCTTGGATTACTCCCAATCCGTTCTCAGCATATGCAGCTCTAATTGGTCTCCCTCTCTCTTTCTTTTTATGGTCCGTTGGAAAACTAATTCAAAGTTACAGTAGGAAATCTTAACCGTTTAGGATTTGATATTTGCTAGTTTATTTATTTCATGACTAAATAAGATTTGTAGTTAGAATTAATATAAGAATAGGCTTTCATGTTTCTAGTTAAAATAAGTTTCGTATTATTATAAATAAAGGTATTAACTTATTTTATGTGTGAAGATTTGCGAGAACTGTAGAGAGCTTTCAGAAATTTATAATAAAATATTTTTCCTTCATAGTCTCTCTATCAATGCATCAAAACTCCCCAAACTTTGTCTGAGATAGTTTTGCTAACGTATTAAATGATTATAATAGGTTAGCATTGTGTGTCCTTAAAAAAAATTCTGTATACATACAACAGACCGACACCATCTCAAAACACAATGTAAAATATTGTAATAGGGAGTAAAAACTTTAGAACTTCAACATCCCATGCCCAAATCATCTGCAAACCAAACCCTATTGTACAATAGGTCAATACCATTTGCACAAAATTCTGAGAATAACCTTAGACCCATCTAAATCTAACGAATAACAGCTGGACTCTAGAATTAATGTGTATACGGATCATGGGAGCTAACAATCGTCGGTATCCTTATATTAGTGACGTTAATTTTGTTGCGCAAACATATGTAGGTAAATATTGTAAAATGATATTGTATTACTGTTCTCAAAATATATATATATATATATATATATATATATATATATATATATATATATATATATATATATATATATATATATATATATATATATATATATATATATATATATATATATATATATATATATATATATATATATATATATATATATATATATATATATATATATATATATATATATATATATATATATATATATATATATATATATATATATATATATATATATATATATATCAAGAATGGAAATCATTTCCAATTTAAACTAAAAATACGATTAAATTATCCCTGAAATATTGATTGACTTTTATACTCTTAAATATTTATATAATTTAAGGATATAATTGTAAATTTTCCAGGAATAAAAATCCTTTCCAATTTAAACTAAAAATACGCCATCCCTACAAAGTTGATATTGGGTACAATTCTATTCGGACTTAATGGACTGCTACTCTCCGCCACTATACTTGGATAGAGGATAATAGCTCTTTTTTTTCTTTCAACAATATGTATGGTTCATATATTTCGTTCCCCAGTTTGTATGAGATTTAGAATTTTTTTTATTTTTGTTGTAAATATATGAGATTTTGATTTATTCCATATAAACTAATATTAGCATATAACCAAAAAATAAAAAAAAAGACAGTGAATCATTCTCCTCCGGTATGTTACAACTAAGCCGATCTAGAATTAATAATTTAAAATATCACATATTTCATTAAATCTTTATATGCAGGTCATTAAGTTATTTTTTCTTATAACTACATCAAACAGAGAACAGAAACGCACAACGTGTAATGTACAAGATTTACGGACATACGTTTTTTTCTTTAAGAAAGACAACGAAAATATCATGAAATAAATTTTTTTTTTTTACATAAAGTAATAATTTGATAATCGAAGGGGTAAATTGGAATTATCTTTCTAAAACACTGTTTAATTGACATATATTGAGACAATATATAAGAAATGTCCATAATCTAGATTTGGATGTGAAGTATTTTATTTTCATTAATGTAATTCTCAAAAATAAACCATATGAATATGATGTGCAATACGTTCTAAGAAGATTAGACGATAGTGGAAAACTAAACCTCTAGATGAAGCTGAAATTTGTAGGAAAAATTTTACATTGTTGTATTAAGAAATTTGGTCGCAAAGTTGAGGAAAATAAAGAAATCATACTTTAAGGACCAAGGGAAAAATAAAATGATGGAAAAGAATATATAAGAATAAAGCGCCAAATTAGCAAATTATTTTTAGGATTTAACTATTCATGTAGGATAAAATTATAATCACCGTTAGTATTTGAATTCTACTATGAATAAGCTAGTGAGAGTTGCCGATTTTACTTCGAAGACTAAAACCTTTCTAGATTAAGCTTAACACTCAAATATTGATTCACTCTAAACATGTACATACAAAGATGACAAGGAACAAAGACATATAACTACGCGACGTACAAATTAAAAACTTACATCATGGAATAAAAAAAAGTCATGGAAGAATAACTTGACAATCAAAAGGGCACAATGATATTGTCTTAATTTCTAAAATTGTAACTTGATTGACATTGACAATGTCTTTCTCAAATCATCGGTTAAATGATATATTTTGAGAAATAACATGAAAAAATATCTAATGTTTAGAGTTAGATAAAACTTTGATTTTCAATATAAGGAAGAAAATGATTTTCATCTTTCTTTTAATGATTAGCGAGATACGTGCAACACACGTACATAGAGACTAGTACTACATTAAAAATACGAAAACCGTTAGCGAAATGTCGTTCACCTTTTTTACCTTTTAAAAATAGCTTTCACGTTAGATAAAATTATAACTTAAGTCATTTTCCTAATATTTAAGATCTTGGGATCACCTAAATTTTTGCCTATAATATTTTTTCTTATTAAATTAGGTAGGAAGTCCTACTATTTAAGAGTTTAAAATCTATCAATTTTTTACCTTATATAAAGTATACTAATTGAAAATAAATCCATATATGTAACATCTCGGATGCTTAACGTTATCAGCAAATAATTTATATGAGATCATGTTCATCACGAAGCACCACAGAGAAGATATAAATTCATTCAAGACACTAAGCACGTAAAATTGTCTTAACGATAAACAATTAAATACGCATTTTAAAGACTTCTATTTTTATCATACAAAATAAATAGTTCATGTACAATTAAAGTCATATGTAATAACATAAAACTGCACAAGCCTAAATGTATCTATATAGTCATTTTAACATAAAGTTCACACTGGACAAAATAGTCATTTAATTATTTTTCTAGTATTTAGGCTTTTTAATTTAATTTAAATTTTGACTATTAAATCTTTTCTTATTTGAGTTAGGTAAAAAAACCCTAATACTTAGAAATTTAATATCGAGTGAAATTTTACTTATATATAAATATAAATTATTTTCTTATTTGAATTATTTTTTCTTATAAGAATTATTACTTAACTTTTCCGAATCTTCCAAAACAATAGTCATTAAATGAATCTAGAAGTCTTTTGCCTCAGAATATGAATTGTTTTCCAAATTTTGAGAAAATAATTTCGAAGAAAAATAAAGAGTGTGTGTGCCTGTAAAAAAACTAAAAACATATACTGTAATAACTGTTCTATTTACTTAAACAACGTAGCAGGTGGATTTAAGCATCTCAAAAATGTTATGGATTTTTGAAAACAATTGTAACTCCGTTATTTTGGCTACAGCTTTTTAATTAAGCAAGAAAACAATAAAGTTCTAGCCAATTTTTTTATTGACTTGACCTGAAAATAAAAATACACAATTAAAATAATAGTCTTTTGTATCTAAAGAAAAATAACAAATAATACGCAATTAGTACTTTATTATTATTTTAGCTAAAACTATTTTTATTTATGGTGAAGTTCTAGCTAAGTTTTTCACAAATTTAGCCCCAAGAAAATGAAATATGTAGTTGAATCAAATAGCCATTGTATCTATAAAAAAATACAAAGTTGGATAAAGTATGTATTTTATATTAAGATGAAATAAGAAGAAATGCACAATTATATTCTAACTAATAAACAATTATATTAACCATGGACAAATATTACTTCTAAAAGTTGATTTTTTAAATTTTTCTTCACTTTCACGCGCCTAAAGTAGAGTGTATA
Source organism: Nicotiana tabacum (assembly GCF_000715075.1). Lineage (NCBI taxonomy): Eukaryota > Viridiplantae > Streptophyta > Magnoliopsida > Solanales > Solanaceae > Nicotiana > Nicotiana tabacum. Next base: position 72,859,161 of record NC_134103.1, read on the forward strand.
TATCCATCCTCTTTACCACATCAATGTCCACGAATAACAACTATCAAATAACCAGCTTCGAGGGTAACTAAGACTATAATTTGTTTAGGGGTGTAACTAATTTCATGCAAAGTATATGGGATTTTTTTAACACAAGCTCCATATTTTTCGCTCATAGATTAACATATTCCTTTTAGAATCCATTAACTGTAAGTAATTCCATTATAATCTTAGACTCTTATTTCCATAAAGAAAATATTCGGATGCATGGTTATGCACTTGAACAGAGAAAGAAAGCTCACTCCAAAACGAAGAAAAAATAGATTGATCAAAATATAGCGGTTGAATAATATCTTTTGCAATAATAATTTCATCTTTTCTAATATATTGTAAATAAGTCATATGACATTTCTTACTGATCATAGAAATAGAGCAATTGTATTTTTGTCCTGGGACTTTCTTCTTTCATTGAAAGTTAGCTAATTAGAATCAATAATTTTTAGAAACTTACACTTTTATTAATTTTAATTTTATAACTCAAACACAAGTTTTAATATATTATCTATATAATTTTTTAAAATTTATATTTATTGAAATATGGTACACACGCAACGCGCGTATCATAAGATTAATATATATATATATGCGTACATACTTTTACGATTATAAAATATAAATAGTTTTGGGCCGCGGGCTATAAGTGATAGCGATGTATTAGCCCAAGAGCCCAATGTCGCGAAAACGGACACAAAGCCCATTAATATAGTAGCGCACGGAGACAAAGTATGACATTGAATTTTGTAGTCAACAACGTAACATCACTTATTGTCGTGTTTCAAACGCCAACTTCCATAACCGTTTCTAGGACAAAAAAATAAGATCCACTTCCCCCCTCCCAATTGCCGGCTTTCTCGTGTACTTTACCTTAAGAAACTTTTCTTTGCAAGTACGAATCCCAAAAACCCATCACACGTCGAAATTACCAAAACAAATATTTTCAACAACCAATTTCTAAAACCTTTAATTCCTTATTATTTTGATCCCTTCAGTTTTTTTCTTCTTCTTTTTCTTCTAGTAACTAGTAATATATCTATTACTAGGCGTAATAATTAGTTTTCCACATAAGGAAACGGTTTTCTTAAAACTTTGATCAATATCAAGAAAAGGTTCTAAGGGATTGAACAACATCAGATTTTTTTCTCAGGGGTAACTTTGTTTTTGTAAGTTTGCTTCCTATTGATTCCTTGTTTTGACTTTTGGAATTAGCATAAATTCATAAATTTTTGTGTTTATAAACAAACATCTTATTGGTTTGCTTGTCATTGCCCCTCTTTTTATTTTTCGTGAGCCGAGGATACCGAAAATAACTTTTCTGTCTTTTCGAAGGTAGGGTAAGGTCTGCATATATGCTCCCCAAACCCTTAAACTGGATTTTTTGTTGTTGTTGTTGTTGTTGTTGTTATTTTCCTTGGAGGAGGTTTGGGGTTCTTAAATAATACCATGAATCCTCTAAAATTTCAATTCAGGTTCTAAAAATTAATTAATTGAGTAATTGAATAACTAAACATAAGTTGTTGATGAATTGATGGTAGCTAAATTAGAATATTTGATGTCCTGTTAAACCAGGTTGCCTCCCACCCTTGTTGTTATGATTTTCATTTGTGTTGTGTTTCTTTGTTATGAGTTTAATCATTGTTCGTTTTTTTAGCCGAGGATCTTCCGGAAACAATCTCTCTACTCGTCCGGGTAAGGGTAATATTTGCGTACAGTCTACCCTCTCCATACCCCGCTTGTGGTATTTTACTTGTTGTGTTGTTGAGTTTAATCATTGTTCTAATTGCTTACCACAACTTGGAAAAATTGCAAAGTCTTACCTTTGGAACATTTCCTCTGTAAACTAATTTTTTGCTTTTTCTTTCTTTCTTTCTTTCTTTTGTTGTTAATGATTTGGTGAAGATGGGAATCATGGTGGCGTTGATATTGGTATTGACGATGATGGTGATGAGCAACGTGCACGGTGGAGATACAAATCCTGTTTTTGATCCATGTTCAGACACAAAAATTCAGAGATGGGATGGTTTCACTTTTGGGCTTGCGTTTTCTTCTAAGGAATCGTTCTTTTCCAATGGAACACAGCTCTCTCCTTGTGACCAACGACTCTCCCTTTCTGCCAATTCTGCTCAACTGGCTGTTTTTAGGCCCAAAGTGGATGAGATTTCACTCCTCACAATCACTAGCAGCGACTTCAATCCTGTACGTCCTCATACATACTAAATTTATCTCTTATAAATGTCCGACTAGCTAATTGTTAGGAAAAAAAGTGAATAGTATCTCAAAAGGAAGTGTCTCTCGTGGATTACAAAGAGCTCTCTTTTTTCACTTTATAAGGAATTCTATTTTAGTGATCTAGTAAAGAGCTAGTGAAGAGGTTGGGCTCGCGCACACGAGAAATCGGCCTGAAGGCTAAAGTGGTGGATTTGTCCCCACACTCCTCTCACCCTACTGCACGCGAGATATACGTGAAATTCTGGTCACTGTGTCAGGACGAGAGCAAATATGTGCCTGTTTTGCAAACTAAAATGGTTGATCTTTTGCCTTAAGGACTAACTATTATTTGAGTGCATTTTACTTGAATGTTCAATCTCCATCTATGATGTAGATTCATCTTTCATTTGGGAAGAAACGACAAGGTAATTCAATAGGAATTTGTCACCTTCCACCTAACTTTCTAACATGTTTGCTAGTATTTCTAGGTTCCAACAAAGATACAGCAGACAAAAGTATCTCAAGCTTTTGTTTTCTCCTGTTCATTACCAACCTGTTTCATCTAACTTCTGTTCGTCCATTCAATAATTGAACCAACTAGATGCTTAGACCAATCATATGGCAACCATGAATTTTTTTCCCAAGATTAGTTTACAATAATTCCTTTTCCACTTGAAAGATGATGACCATTGTCAACTTTCACTTCAACTATTACAGATTATTGAGCTACCAATAACAGACCCAGTCTAATCCCACAAGTGGGGTTTGGGAAGGATAGTGTGTACGCAGACCTTACCCCCTACCTGGTAAGGTAGAGAGGCTGTTTACGGTAAATCAGTCTTTGGAATTCTCTTTTGCGGGTTCTCTACTCCTTGTGAGTTTTATCTTGAGTAGGAAAATAATCGGCATTCATACTTCCCATAGAAATATTCGTTCTCTGAATTAAGTGCCAGTGGGGATAATATCTGTCTATCAGATGTAGCATATACAAATAGGTGGACACAGTTGAGGAAAAATGATGAAGCTTTAGGAAGAAATAGATGCTCTTCAGAAGCCCATTCTTATATCTAAGCCACTCTAGTTGATCAAAGTATAAAACATAAATATAAGACTTCTGGAGAATCGGCCACGTTCTAAGATTATGGAATGTTTATCATGAAATATAGTCAATATAACCAAATCTTAAGCTACAAAATTGGGTGTGATCCCATCTGTTCATCCTTAGCTAGCAGGATTACCTCAGTAACCTGTGCTTGTGGACTAGACGTGCTGCTCGCTGGCCCGCACAAGCGATATTCAAACAAAATTTGCGAGCATTTTGACTAAATAACTATCAACATGTTCTTCAATCACTGTTCAGTATGCTGGTCTTTATAATGTTTTTTAGTAGTAATAGTTACTATTCAAAATGCACAATTGTCTTTAATGATTGTTCAAAATTCTCAGAGCAAAGCTGGTAGTTATATGGTTGCCTTTGCTGGACGCAAATATGCTGCCAGATCACTGCCCGCTTTCGTAGCAGACAATACTCACACCATTACAAGCTTCACTCTGGTAAGTTTTGGGTAGTTTCGTAAACAAATGGTAAAACATAAGCTGTGTTGCATCATTGACTTCTATCTTCTGTTTTAATTTAGGTACTTGAATTTCAAAAAGGAGCTCTTCAGAACTTGTTTTGGAAGAAATTTGGCTGCGGTTCATGTACCGGAGGTTCTTTTGTTTGCCTTAATAAGACTGATTGTGCAGTCCCAAATAATAAGTGCAATGGCAATGGTGGATCCGTTGACTGCAACGTGGGAATACAATTGGCATTCTCAGGCACAGATAAGAATGACGACGTGCTAAACTCGTGGTATGAGGTTAAAAACCTTCGACAATACTCCCTCTACGGCCTGTTTCAAGATGTCAGTGATTCACTCACAAGTCCTTTTAAGAACCTGTTTTAGGACCACATAATGAGTTCTTGTTTGTATAATGATCATCAGATTTCTGTTGTGTTTCTCCACTTAACCAGAATATTTATGTCCTATGCTCATTAATCAGCTTTACTTTCGGGAGAATAACTTGGAGATTACTACACAGAATCCAGCCTGTTTTTGCTTGTACAGATGTTTTCATGGTCCAAGAATTATCCTTAGGTGCAGAAAGGACGTTTTGTAGTTTAAAATTTCTCATTGTTTATCTTTTTGTTCTCATATACCTTCTCTTTCAGGTCCATCACAAGGAAAATTAAAACTAAGATTTACTTTATATATATCCGCTATATCAAACAGGATAGAACACCTTTCAGTATATCAATATCATCACATTGAAAAGGGTTCTGCCACTGTTTTTGAGAATGCCGTAAAGCATTCATGGTATCATTAGGATTACACAAATCAAAACTGTGGAAGTTATATATGTATACTGTCAATACTGTAAAGAATTTTTACACTAGCAGCGTAATTTATCTATTCCGTTATAGCAGAATTATTCAATTTTTTATGTTATCTTAACAGTCTTGTGATGAAGAGGTACCTATTATTATAGATTAATTTAACCTTATAGTATAAAAAACTACTCCCTCCGTCTCATATTAACAGACGTGATTACTAAAAATAGTTGTCTCAAATTATTTGTCATTTTAGAAGTTCAAGACAAAATTTATTATTATTTTTTCCTTTTTTACCCTTAGTAATAATTGTTCTTGGAGATGGAGATAACTCATAAATAGAATAAATATTCAATGAAGAAAGATTATATCTTAAGATATAAATAAGGATAGAATAGTCCAATCCCTTTTTAAATTAATCTTTCTTAAGGGACGTGTAAAAGAGAAACACGACATATAATATGAGACAGAGGGAGTACATACGTCAGTGCATATATAAAACTTGTACTCATAAGTTTTAACTTGAAATAGATGCACTATTATTCTAGTTCTAGTAGAATATATAAAGAGTAAAATCAGGCTTGTGCTAGTAAATATAGCAGGAAGCAACTTTTATGTTTGTTTACCCGAAAAATGGATAGAGTTAAATTTGTACGTAGTTCTAAGGGTATGTTATGTAACTTGACACAAATCGTAAGGATGAATAGAAATATCGACTGTTTGACCGTAGAGAATGAAAAATAAGCAAAGTTGAAAAAAAAATAATTTATGGATTAACCAAGATAAATCAATCTATGAAGCTAAAAAAAAAAAAGATAACTCTTCCATATAGGAGTGTATGATATTTCAGTTATAATGTATGCCAAAACTTGGTCCTTACATAAATAATAATCATCTTCTTTATAGTGGAGGGATCCCACTTTAGATATAATTAAAAATACATAGTGTAAGACCCATGATAAATAAAGCTTTTCCATAATTCCTGCCAGGATTCTCTCCTCTAATGGGATTGCAACGGCTCTTGTCTATGAGCTCGATATTGACTCGAGCTCTCGATCTTGACTCGAGCTCGATTCTGACTCGGATCCTTGTATTGATTCGGGGTCAGTGTTGGTTGGTCTCTGTCTCATAAGCTCGATAACATCACTTTGCATCATAGTTCGATTTGGATTCGAGCTCGATAATGATATCGAGCTCGACATTGATCGGTCCCTAGGGCTCGAAGCTTGGTGACCTGAATTCGGACCTCAACCTGATATTATGAAGATGTTTCTCCGATCCAATGCATTACCATTTCGGCCAGTTCGTACGAAGGACTAACCGGTTTTGACCGTATACAGATAATCCCCTCGTTTCTTGGGAAGGATGTAGCGAGAAACGACATGATTTTTTAACGGTACGATTAGATATATACTGACGTTTACATCGGGCTCGATCATGACGCATGTGATAGCTGTCCCGTCGGTTTAGTTTTTCAAGACATTTAATGCGTGTCAGACGGTGGTCGGCCATTATCGAAATTGAACCGCCATTGTTATACCTATAAATAACCCTTTTTTTCACTTTTAATCACTTTTACATCTTCAAACTCTAAATTTTCTAACTTCTTTCTCATACTTTCTGAATTCACTCGCAAATCTGTGATTCTTCTCTGCAAAATCTTTCTTCAAAAATACAAAATCTTTGTTACCTCCTTCTATTTTCGATCTTTAAATCCAAAAATGGCGAAAACATCAAAACCCATTCTTCAGAAAGAAAAAGCTTCTTCTTCACAGCCTGTCGCCGACAAAACACCGGTGGAGTCATGGCCTGAGGAATGCATTCCTGGGGCGTGTGTTCTTACGTCTGATTTTAAGGTCGACAAAGGCTCGTCGATTCCCGGCCGATGTGAGCCAGTATCGAGGTATATGTGTTCGATAACCGAGAGACACCTCGATCAGCTAAAGAAAGATTGCAATTGGGAGAACAAAGAAATAGTAATCCCGTCTTCTGAAGAAGATATCACCACTTACGTGAAAGAGTTTTTAAGTGTGTATACTTACCCTTTCACGTTAGGTCCCCTCGACCCTGTTATTATTGATTTATGCCGTCAATACCAAATAACCCTAGGCCAGATCCATCCTTCTTTTTGGCGGATCGTTATTTTGATCCGTTACTTCGTGAACAAAATCGAGGGGATGCCTTTCACCCTCGACCATCTCATCCGATTATACTGCCCTCACCTCTTTCGAGGCGGGTTAATAAAACTTCAGCAACGGGCTACCAAGGTTCTGTTATCGAGTATAGATGAGGACAGGGATCGAGGCTGGATGGGCAGGTTCGTTCGAGTAAAGACTTCGGACCTGATTCCGATTGAAAAGATGCCTTTTCCCGAGGAGTGGAACATGCAGCGTAAGTGTAATTCTATTGTTATCTCCTACAATTTTGCCCCTTCATTCCTTTTCTCACCGATATCCCCCTTTTGTGATGCAGCGGTTCCTTGGATGCCCGGTGCAGTCCCCGATCTCAAGAACTGGGAACGGGATCTAGCTTCAACCTCCACATATGCCGAGCACTTGTGGCGTGATTTGTCAAAGGGCCGATGGGAGGCCAAAAAACATGGTGAGCCTCTTTCTCGTATCTTTGGTAGTTCGAACGAGATGCTTTCCATATACTTAAATCAATTTTCCTGTATGTAGGTATGGGCAGAGATGCGGTTTTGAGGCCCTCATCCGTCGAGGAAGAGGCTTCGGCCTCTGATCCAAAGCCGGTGAAGGATAATAAGAGAAAAAGGTCCTCCGCCTCCGAAGATCCAAAACTGAAGATGAGGATGGCTCGTAAGCCGAGGAAGAATACCATTCCTTTGACTGTAGAATCAGTTCTGCGTCTAAGGGATGAAGATGAAGAAGAAGAAAACGACGGGTCCGTGCTGGTGGCCCGAATGAAGAAAACCATCGATGCCCCAAAGGCAGCTGAATCAATGGTGATTTATAAAGCTCCGCCTCAGACTGAGGAGATATCGGAGGAAGGCTCGGGCAGAGTCCCCAAATTATTAGAGATCGAGGATGCTTCCCACCGAAGTCAACAAACGGTGGGTATATCGGAAGGGGCTGGTCCCGAAGTTCTCCGAACTACGGAGAACGCCCCAAGCGAGTCGCTTGGGGAAATAGAAATCGGAGACTCACCCACTCTCCCTGCCATTTTTGAAGGGGCGATTCGTGAAGCCCAAGTTTTGGGGGCCCTCGAGATGAGCCGGTCTCATGAAGGGGAGGACCCCTTCTGTAATTTTTTTTACTTGAGTCGAGGACGCTGCTGGCCCTAGTGATGTGTCGGGCCTTTTCTGCGAAGTGCAATAATCTCTTAATCGGGTAAGCTTTAACTCTCTTCGTTGATATTACTTTTATGTTTGCTATTCTTTTCTAACTTCTTTTCTACTTTCTTCGCAGGCCGTGGCGGTTCATCGAGAATCATGTTCTCGGTCTCGCGCTGAACTGCATCGGTTCGAGGCCGACCTCCGACGGGTTACGGAGGAGAGGAACGCCCTCAGACTGCTTTTCGGGCAAAGAGAATAAGAAATCAAAGGCCTTCGAGCTGAGTTGGCCAAGGCTCATCAAGACCAGACCGACCTGACCGAGTAGGTAATGATAATATTAAGAACTCATGGGCTTGATTCAGGATCAGAGGCTAATATTTTGATCTCACAACTGCAGCAGAAACTCGAGACGATCGGGCAGCTTCGTGAGGAAGTTGATATAATAAGGGCAGAGACCATGGGATGGAAAGATGACATGAACCGTCTTGCTGCAGAAAAGGAGACTGTTCGGGCCCAATTGTCATCGACTGCAAGCCAACTTCAAGGCATGAAGGAGAAGAACTCGGTTCAAGCGAGAAGAATAGAGGAACTCGAGGCTTGATTGGCCTCCGAACTTGCCAAGGCCAAATCTGATACCGAAAAAACAAAGTCCTATGCAGATGCATTAGTGGCCATGTATCGGGCGGATGCTACAGCTGCTCAGGTACAAGCAAGAGAGGCAACCGAGACCGCTAATACTCGAGCACATTGGGTTGCTGAACTTGCTAAATACTGATCTCGGAGGGAGACCCTCAAAGAGATCTATGCTCGAGGTTTCGATCTCACCGAAGAGATAAAAAGAGCAAAAGAGCTTAAAGCCGATGCTGAAGCCTTGGCTTCCGATGATGATGATGGTGATGATGATGATGATGGCAATGATGGGAGCAAGAGTGGGTCCGAGAGCGTGGAGGAGCCCTATGGAGAAGAGACTGCCCCCGTAGATAACAAAGAAACTTAGCCCTTAGTTTCCATTTTGGTTTTTTGTGCAGCGTCCTGTTCGGACATTGTAAATATTCTTGTATATATAAAGATCTTTTCATTTCCTGACTCGCCTCCGTTTTATTCTCTGCCTTGAGAAGATTTTGTTTCATTCATGCCTTATGAAGGTTTTCATAATGCTTTAGGCAATTTGATTGAATTTGGATCTTGTAGCCTTTATAACCGAGTGAGTGCTTGCTCAAACTCGAAATAAGGTAGTCCATAGGCTTAGTAGTCGAGTTGAGTGATTGTTTGAACCTGAAGTAATGTGGCCCGTATATTTAATGGTCGAGTGAGTGTTTGTTCGAACTCGAAATAAGAGTAGCCCGTAGGCTTAGTAGTCGAGTGAGTGATTCAAACTCGAGGTAATGTAGCCCGTAGGCTTAATGGTCGAGTGAGTGATTGCTCAAACTCGAGATGATGTAGCCCGTAGGCTTATTAGTCGAGTGAGTGATTCGAACTCGAAGTAATGTAGCCCGTAGGCTTAATGGTCGAGTAAGTGTTTGCTCGAACTTGAAATAAGAGTAGCCCGTAGGCTTAGTAGTCGAGTGAGTGATTCGAACTCGAGGTAATGTAGCCCGTAGGCTTAATGGTCGAGCGAGTGTTTGCTTGAACTCAAAATAATAGTAGCCCGTAGGCTTAGGAGTCGAGTGAGTGATTCGAACTCGAAGTAATGTAGCCCGTAGGCTTAATGGTCGAGTGAGTGTTTGCACGAACTCGAAATAAGAATAGCCCATAGGCTTAGTTGTCGAGTGAGTGATTCGAACTCGAGGTAATGTAGCCCGTGGGCTTAATGGTCGAGTAAGTGTTTGCTCGAACTCAAAATAATAGTAGCCCGTAGGCTTAGTAGTCGAGTGAGTGATTCGAACTCGAAGTAATGTAGCCCGTAGGCTTAATGGTCGAGTGAATGATTCGAACTCGAAGTAATGTAGCCCGTAGACTTAATGGTCGAGTGAGTGATTGCTCAAACTCGAGATGATGTATCCCGTAGGCTTATTAGTCAAGTGAGTAATTCGAACTCGAAGTAATGTAGCCCGTAGGCTTAATGGTCGAGTGAGTGTTTGCTCGAACTCGAAATAAGAGTAGCATGTAGGCTTAGTAGTCGAGTGAGTGATTCGAACTCGAGGTAATGTAGCCCGTAGGATTATTAGTCGAGCGAGTGATTCAAACTCGAGGTAATGTAGCCCGTAGGCTTATTAGTCGAGCGAGTGATTCGAACTCGAGGTAATGTAGCCCTTAGGCTTATTAGTCGAGTGAGTAATTCGAACTCGAAATAATGTAGCCCGTAGGCTTAATGGTCGAGTGAGTATTTGCTTGAACTCAAAATAAGATTAGCCCGTAGGCTTAGTAGTTGAATGAGTGATTCGAACTCGAAGTAATGTAGCACGTAGGCTTAATGGTTGAGTGGCAGTCCCCGATTTGTGGGGTAATCATCGGCCCTTGAGCCTGTTTGCGTGATAGATCATGAAATAGAGGACGACACGAGATATGGGCAAATAAGTTTCTTTTTATGTTGTTATACATGTGTTTATATTTTATACCAGGGATCGATCAATCTACATGAGCATGGTTCGTTTTGACCATTTGGCTCTTACAATTTTTCCTATCGGAACCCTGTTGTTATGAAATAACTTTCTTGCATCGAACTTGATATATTTGAGGGTAATGCCCCACCAGTATTCGAGGTTGATTGTAAAGAGGCCTCGAATACTGTTAAATCGTTCTAAGTTAGCACGATCAATGGCTACCTCATTAAAAACCTTGCCGAAAAACCCATTTGGGATAAAACCGGTCTAAGGAAAAAAGAGTGCAATGCGTGCTTTCAGACCTAAGGCTTCGTGTTGAATGATCCATCCTTGTTCTTTGATTGAACTCCTGCAAGGGTTAGTTTCGAAATATAAACGAACATGGGAGGATCGTACCTTAGCAGTAGTATCGTTTTAGGTGTGACAACGTTCCAATTGCTTGGTAGTTATTCGCCGTTTATAATACCGAGTTTGTAGGATCCTTTACCGATGTTTTCGAGTACTTGATACGGTCCTTCCCAGTTCGGACCCAGTTTTCCTTCGTTTGGATTTTAGGTGCTGAGGGTAACTTTCCTTAGCACTAAGTCCCCCAATTTTAAAATGGCGAAGATTGGTTCTTCGATTATAATATCTTTCGATCCGCTGCTTTTGGGCGGCCAATTGGACGAGAGCGGTTTCTCGTTTTTCATCCAATAATTCAAGGCTAGAATTCATAGCCTCGTGATTTGATTCTTCTGTTGTATATCGATACCTGTCACTGGGTTCCCCGACTTCGACTGGAATCAAGGCTTCAGAGCCATATACTAAGGAGAACGGGGTTGTCCCCGTATTGGATTTTGATGTTGTTCGATATGCCCAAAGAACTTCGGGTAGGATTTCTCTCCATTTTCCCTTAGCATCGTTCAACCTTTTCTTTAGATTTTGAATGATAGTCTTGCTCGTTGATTCGGCCTGTCCGTTCCCACTTGGGTGATACGATGTCGATAATATCCTTTTTATTTTATGGTTTTCGAGGAATTTCGTCACTTTACTGCCGATAAATTGTTTCCCATTGTCACACACTATTTCGGCGGGTATCCCAAATTGACATACGATATGATCCTAGATGATGTCTATAACCTCTTTCTCTCTCACTTTCTTGAACGCCTGTGCTTCAACCCATTTAGAGAAATAGTCAGTCATAAATAAAATGAATTTAGCTTTACTTGGGGCCAATGGCAGAGGACCAACGATATCCATTCCCCATTTCATGAATGGCCATGGGGATAGGACTGAGTGAAGTTGCTCTCCGGGCTGATGGATCATCGGTGCAAACCTTTGACATTTGTCACATTTTCGAACAAACTCCTTTGAATCTTTGTCCATATCGATCCAATAATATCCCGCTCTGATTATTTTTCGGACTAATGAATCGGCACCGGAATAATTTCCACAAGTACCCTCGTGAACCTCACGTAGGATGTAGTCGGTGTCTTCTGGACCTAAACATACTGCCAATGGTCCATCAAATGTCCTTCGGTATAATATTCCATCTACAATCAATGTGAATCGAGCAGGTTTGGTTCGTAGGGCCCTCGAATTTTTAGGGTCCGATGGGAGTTTTCCGTTCTCCAAGTATTCAATATACTTATTCCTCCAATCCCATGTTAAGCTTGTAGAATTTATCTCGGCAAGACCTTCCTCAATCACGAACCTCGAGAGTTGAACGACAGTCCCCGAGCTGATCTCATCTTCCTCGACTGATGATCCCAAAATTGCAAGTGCACCGGCTTCACTATTTTGTTCTCGAGGTATATGCTGTAAATTCCATTCTTTGAAACGGTGTAAAGTTACCTGTAGTTTGTCCAAATACCTTTGCATTCTATCCTCTCGAACTTCGAAGGTTTTGTTTACTTGATATACCACCAGTAAAGAGTCACACTTGGCTTCAATGACCTCTTCTCCCAATCTTTTAGCTAGCTTGAGACCTACAATCATGGCCTCATACTCGGCCTCGTTGTTAGTCAACCTAGTAGTTTTGATAGATTGCCTAATAGTGCTACCCGTAGGCGGCTTTAAGATGATGCCTAGCCCGGACCCCTTTACGTTCGAAGCCCCGTCTGTGAAAAGGGTCCATACCCCCGATGATGTACCCGATTTCAACGAGAGTTCCTTTTCGACTTCTGGTACGAGGGTTGGCGTGAAATCGGCCATGAAGTTCGCTAAAATCTGAAACTTGATGGTCGTCCGGGGTTGATATTCGATATCGTACCCACTGAGTTCGACGGCCCATTTGGCCAATCGGCCTGATAGTTCGAGCTTGTGTAAAATATTTCGAAGTGGGTAAGTGGTTAATATGCATATAGGGTGACATTGAAAGTATGGTCTTAACTTTCTAGAGGCGCTTATCAGCGCTAGTACCAATTTCTCTAAGTGTGAGTATCTAGTTTCTGCCTCCCCTAAGGTTCGACTTACATAATAAACGGAAAATTGCGTACCTTGCTCTTCTCGAACTAGGACGCCGCTTACCGCGATTTTTGATACTGCCAAGTACAAGCAAAGTTTCTTGTCTGCCTTTGGAGTGTGCAACAGTGGTGGGCTCGATAGGTATCTTTTCAATTCCTCTAATGCATGTTGTCATTCCGGGGTCCAGGTGAAATCGTTCTTCTTTCTGAGCAGATAGAAAAATCTGTGACTTCGATCCAACGACCTTGAAATGAACCGGCCTAAGGCATCAATTTGTGTCGTTAGCCTCTACATGGCTTTTACACTATCCACGACGGTGATGTCTTCGATGGCCTTGATTTTATCGGGGTTGATCTCGATCCCTCGATTCGATACCATGAAGCCAAGAAACTTGCCTGATCTAACCCCGAAAGCACATTTCTCGGGGTTGAGTTTCATGTTGTATTTCTTTAAAATCTCGAATGTTTCCTGCAAATGGCTCTAGCATGTCATCAATATAAACTTTCATTGATTTACCTATTTGTTCCTCAAATATTTTATTTACTAGGCGTTAGTAAGTAGCTCCTGCATTTTTTAGCAGGGCATTACATTATAACAATAAGTTCCATACTTAGTGATAAATAAGGTCTTTTCTCGGTCCTCCGTGTTCATTTGGATTTGATTGTACCCGGAATAGGCATCGAGAAAAGTAAGGATCTTGTGGTCGGTCGTGGCATCGATCATGCGATCGATGTTAGGCAGTAGAAAAGAATCTTTGGGGCATGCCTTGTTTAAATTCTTGTAATCTACACACATTCTAAGTTTGTTCTCTTTTTAGGGACTACAACCACATTGGCTAACCATTCGGGATATTTTACATCCCGAATGGACCCTATTTTGAGAAGTTTAGTTACCTCATTCTTTATGAATGCGTGTTTTACCTCGGACTGGGGTCTTTTCTTTTGCTTCACCGGTTTGAACCTAGAGTCCAGGCTTAGCCGATGCATCGTTATATCCGGTGGGATCCCTGTTATGTCTAAATGGGACCAAGCAAAACAATTTATATTATCAATAAGAAATCGAATAAACTTTTTCCTGAGTTCGGGGGTTAATCTCGTTCCCATGTATACCTTTCGTTTGGGCAGATATTAGATTAGTACGACTTTCTCCAGTTCTTCGACCGTTGATTGGGTAGCGTCGGTATCATCGGGGACCATGAAGGATCTTGGGATCCCTTGCTCATCATCTTCGTCAATCTTCTGATCTTCTAGTTGGTTCGAAGCTGACGTCTGTGATTGCTATTTGGCATCATGTTCCCCCTTCGAGCCCGACCCCTTTGTCGATGAAGGCGAGGATATCAGAATTGCTTCTTTGATGGCAAACATTTCCCTTGCGGCCGGTTGTTCCCCATATACTGTTTTGATTCCCTCCAATGTTGAGAATTTAAGAACCTAATGGAAGGTCAAAGGTACATCTCTCATATTATGGATCCACGGCCTTCCAAAAAGGCGTTGTTTCATATATCGCCTTCTATTACGTGGAACTTCGTTTCCTGGATAGTCCCTGCTATGTTTATCGGCAGAATTATCTCGCCTTTGGTAGTTTCACATGCCATATTGAATCCTTTTAAGAACCAGGGTTGCGGGTACAACCTGGTCCTGTAGACCGAGCTGTTCTACAACCTTCGATCTAATAATGTTGGTCGAGCTACCTGGACCAATTAACACACGCTTAACTTTAGTTTTATTCATAAGTACGGATATTACCAGTGCATCGTTGTGAGGTTGCATGACTCCTTCTGCATCTTCATGATTAAAGGACAAGGTTCCTATGGGTGCGTAATCCCAAGTTCGAGATCGCTTTTCTCTCATAACCGATATCGTAGTGTGTTTAAGTACCGGCCCCTGAAGGGTATCGACGCCACCGATGATCATGTGTATGACATGTTGTGGTTCTTCCTGTTCGTTTTGTTTACCGAAATCCCTGTTTTTGAAATGGTTTTTGGCTCTGTCGCTTGAAAATTCTCGAAGGTACCCTTTAATGAATAACCGGGCTACCTCCTCTCTTAGTTGCCTGCAATCTTCCGTTCTGTGTCCATGGGTGCCATGTTATTCACACATTTGATTGGGGTTCCTCTGGGCAGGATCGGTCTGTATGGGTCGAGGCCATTTAGTGTCCTTGATGCATTCGATAGGCGACACAATGGCGGATGTATCGATGCTGAAGTTATACTCCCATAACCGTGGTGCTTCCTTAGGTTCGGTATGCCTATCGAACCCATTTCTGTTCATCAGTCCCCGAGACCCTTGGCTTTGATCAATTTTCTCTTCTCCTCGTACGGGGTTACATGAAAGTTCGCTAACCCGACTATCTCCGTTGTACGGCCGATATTGATCATTGCTTGACCTTGGTTCTCGATCGGTATCCCTTTTAAAACCGGACCCGGAACCCAACTGGTTATCTTCGACCCTTATTTTAGATTGATACCAATTGTGCACATCGGCCCAAGTAATAGCTGGGTATTCGATTAGGTTATGCTTCAGCCGCCGTGAAGCCATCGAGCTTCGTTCGTTCAGACCTTGAGTGAAAGCTTGAACAGCCCAATCGTCTGTGACTGGTGGTAGATCCATTCATTCCATTTGGAAATGAGATACAAATTCTCATAGCATCTCGTTATCCTTTTGTCTTACCTTGAGTAGGTCCGACTTTCGGGTCTCAACTTTTATGGCCCCGACATGTACTTTTACGAAAAAATCTGCAAGCATAGCAAAAGAATCAATAGAGTTAGATGGTAAATTATGATACCATATCATTGCCCCCTTCGATAGGGTTTCACCGAATTTTTTCAATAATACAGATTCAATCTCATCATCTTCTAGATCGTTTTCTTTAATAGCACATGTGTAAGAGGTGACATGTTTGTTGGGGTCGATCGTCCCATTATACTTATGATTTTTGGGCATGCGAAACTTCTTTGGGATTGGTTTAGGGGCCGCGCTCGGGGGGAAAGGCTTATGTATGAATTTTTTGGAATCTAAGCCTTTCAATATCGGGGGTGCCCCCGGGATATGATCAACCCTGGAGTTGTACGTTTCCACATTTTTGTTGTTTTCTTCGATCCTCTTTTCTCCTGATTCTATTCGTTTTGTCAGTTCTTCGAATATCTTAACAATTTTGGGATTAGTCCCCGATTCTTACTCATTTGACCTCACTACAGCTGGTTTCGTTATGTGAGTGACTTCCCGGGGCGGATTGGGCTCCGGCCTGCTCGGTATCTGGGTTTGACTCTGCAACTGAGCTATTGCTACCTGATTGCAATATTTCGAAAATCATACGCAAGCTGACTCCATTTTCTTCAACGTTATGGGTATCTCTACCTGCAAATCGAGTACCACCATGAATGTTATTTTCAGGTTCAGAACATTGGTCCGCCTCGATGGACACATATGAGTTAACGTCCAATGGTACTTTGACTCGAGCTCTAACGGTGTTGACGAGTGACCTTTCGCCATCGGGCCCGAAGTTATTGTTCTCATCTTGAAGGCCAGCTTCGTTGTCGATAGGCAAGGCCATTGATCGAGAGTTCGCTGTTGCTAATATGAAATCAGAGATGCTTCAAAATAAGCGTGAAACGGCCAGTTTTTCAGAGATTCGTGTCAAATAGCCACTGTTATCCTTAGCCCCACAGTGGGCGCCAAACTATTTACCTGCAAAATAGATAGAATTAAATTTGTACGTGGTTCTAAGGGTATGTGATGTAACTTGACACTAGGGGTGGGCATTCGGTATTTCGGTTCGGTATTTAAAAATTTTGGTTTGGTATTCGGTTTATCAATTGTGTATACCAAATACCATACCAAAGTATTTCGGTATAGTTCGGTATTTTTTATTTTGGTTCGGTACGGTTTCGATTTAATACATATTCATGTGCCGTACTGCCAAGTGCTAAGAGGCTAAACATTAAGCAAAAGGCAGCAACACTAAATAATCAAATCCGCCATTCTGCCTAACACAAAGTGTGTAAGTAAGGCAGCACCACAACACTAAATAATCTGCCAACTGCCATTCTGCCTAATAAAAGGCAGCAAGGCAGCAACACTAAATAATAAAATAAGCAAGCTAGAAACACTAAATAACAAAAGGCGTGTAAGAGCACATGATTATCACATTCACAGCAAGTACACTCCTGATTATCACATTCCCAACAAGTACTTGAAAGGGAAAAAAAGTAAATAAATATCACAACAAGCTAAGATAGTAACAACTACTAACGAGTAGCAGCAACCAGCAGAATTAAACACAGTGCAACAAAAACATAGAGGGCATCCCTCTATTCAAGTTTACACTAATAGTCTCAAATCAACTTAGTCTTAATTCTTAAATACAGATTTCAGGAAGACGCTCGAGACAATGCCTAATATGCTTCCTTAAACAATATGTGCCATCCCTCTTTGGATGAACATTAGAAGCACGGGCCATGATTGCACTTGAACCTAAAAAAAAAGATAAATCATAAGTTAGAATATTATTTTTTTGATGATAATAAAATAAAACTACAAAAGTATATCACCAAACAAATAGAGTATTAAACTTACCACTTAAGTTGCAAGTTGCAACTATACATCAAACAATGCTAGTAGTGCTTCCATTATTTTCCATATCTAAAGATAATTCGACCAAATATATCATACAAATAAACAAGTATGATATATTATTTTGAACTAAAATACACACAAAATATTAAAGCTTACCAAACTCGAGTTCCTCAAGATACTCCCAGTCTTCTTCAACACTAATAGGATTCTTCTTTTCTCTAAGCTAATCTTGAATACAAACAAGAGCTTGCACACATTTAGGAATCAATGAACTCCTAAATGAATCAAGAATACGGCCACCGGTGCTAAACGCACATTCCGACGCCATACTAGAAATTGGAATGGCCAACACATCACGAGCCAACTCCGAAAGAATAGAAAATCTAGGAGCATGTATTTTTCACCAACTTAAAATATCAAATTCTTCACTAAAAGGCTCTTGTTCTTCACTAATGTATTTATCCATCTCCGATTTAGCACCCCCACTTCCATTGTCTTCCTTTCGTTTCTTCAAGTGAAGCTTCATCCTTATTAATGATGCAGTTAAAACACTCCCACTAGATATATTAGATATGTTATTAGATGAAGTAGAACTAGATGGAGATTGAGGACAAGATCCAGTTGAATACCTTTTCAGATACTCTTCAAACAAAGATTTATATAAGCATACACCTTATCATTTATTTTCTTCCCTTTTTTCTCCCCAAAAAGTTCTTCAAGTGCAAGGCTAACATATTCAAATTTGTTATGTGGATCCAAGATGGAAGCAATAAAAATCATTTTATTCATCTTTCCAGGCTCACCCCAATACTTCTTGAACTTTTCTTGCATCTGCTCAGCCATTTTTCTCAAATGCTCATCCTCACTAATTAAACACATTTTCAAATGATAATAAAGTTCAGATACATCCTCAAAATGAGAATTATAAGTGACATAACGTGAACCTGAAACTTTTTTGGTGAGCTCGTGAAATCTTGCAAGAAACGCTATCACATTCCTCACATTCACCCAATCATCAAATTCAAGAGGATCTGCACTACTACTATCTTTACAAAGATGAGAACATAGATAAGCAGAAAATCCATCATCAAAAGGATGAAACTTGTCAAAGGCCTTTTCAAAGTTTTGTGCCGTATCCAACATAAAACAGGTGGAATTCCACCTAGTAGGAACATCCAAACATAATATTTTGGTACATGCTACCTTTACATATGCACAACACTGTTTAAACTTTAAGGTCCTTGCAGACGAAGATCTCACATACCTCACAATATTTCTAAGACGTGTGACAGAAGCATCAATTTCTTTCAAACCATCTTGCACAATTAGATTTAGTATATGAGCCATGCATCTCACATGAAGATGTTTACCACTCATCATATTAGTTTTTCACATATCTAATTTTTTAGACAATTCTTTGACTGTGACATCATTTGAAGAAGCATTGTCCACGGTAATAGTGAACACCTTGTCTAATTTCCATTCAAGCAAACAATTAGAAATAGCTTTAGCCATCTCTTCACCCTTATGACTAGTGATAGGGCAAAAATTTAGTATTCTTTTATGCAACTTCCAATCCCTATCAATGAAGTGGGCTGTCAAATACATATAATTTATTCTTTGCAATGAAGTCCATGCGTCTGTTGTGAGGCAAATTTTTGGTTGTGCTTCTTTAAAAGATCTTCTTAGATTTTGCTTCAATTCACCGTAAACTTCATAACAATCCCTTATTATTGTTCTACGAGAAGGAAGACGAAATAATGGTTGAGTTATTCTCATAAATTTCATAAAACCTTCCTTTTCTACAAAGCTAAATGGTAGTTCATCAATAACTATCATCTCAATTAAGGCCCTCCTAACTACTTCTTGATCAAATTTCCAAAGCGATCCTCCATCATTTTGGCAAGATTAAAAATTTATCTTTGTTTGACTATTATCTTTATCAATGTTAGGTGGGTATTCTTTGCATCTAGCCAAATAATTTTTCAATCATGTTGTTCCATTCCTAGACGTATTAGCAGCATAAGTTTGCTTATAATATCTACACCTTGCTTTACCGACCCCATTTACCTCAAATTTATCAAAATGTTGCCAAACTACGGATCGAGGTTGCATGGCTTTTCTTTTCTTAGAATCTTGAGTATCAATTGTGTTGGTGTTACTATCTTCAGTAATAGGTAAACTTTCAGTTGAACCGGCATCACTTACTCTACTTTCATCTGCCATCTATATAAAATTAAAACAAATATAAACACAAATTGAGACTAGAGTTGAGTTTAGATAATCAAAGTCTAAAATGGAGGTTGACAAGTATTTGATAAAGATGTCTACGAGTTTCTGGGCTACTGTTTCCCTAACATAATTTTGTAATCTCACTAGAGATATATTTATGTGATTATCTTTCACTAGAAATACTAGAAATTGAGAGCAAAAAAAAAGAATAATATGCAAAGAGTGAAATCTGGAAGTGAGACTTCATGTCAAAGTTAGTAACCTTCTATAAGACAATTAATGTAGACGTTCAGTTTCCTTTTTTCTTTTACAAATATAGAATTTTTTTACTGATTTTATTATTACATCAAATGAAGATAATCAAAATAAAGTACACCACCTAACAAGAAAATGCCTCTTTACACGCCACCTAGTGAAAGATAATCATATAAATTCTTTTTGCTTGCCCACCCCTAGTTACCACTCATTTAAATCTTGTAGTTTAATAACTCTACTAAAAAACTAATCCCACTCTTTACATGTCACTGGAATCTTTAGGTTCAAAGTGGAATTTTTTAGAACTTGTTTATGAAAAGATTAGCCATTAAAAAAACAAGTGGCAAAATAAAGAGTTGTCCTTATTCCAAGAACTACCAATTAATCTACCATAAATTATTATAAAAAACTAAAGATTGAAGAATGAAAAGTTATGAATATTTTGAAGAGTTGAAGATTGAAGAATGAAGGTAAAATATAAGGAAACCGGCAGTCACACTTGAGAGTCGTCGGCACCGAGGTCGTGAAGTCGCCGTGACGTCGTCTGACTCGTCTCTATCGTGCCGAGGTTATCACTTTTCTGAGTTCTCTCTCACAGTCACAGCTCTTTGGTTAGGTTTCTGTTTCTCCCTTTCTAATTTTCTGTAGTGAAGTGAAACTAGAGAAAGACTAAAGAGGGTAAGAGTTGGGCCTTATTGGGTTGGGCTGGGCACTAGGGCAGTGTAGAGAATTAGAGATACAACATATTAGGTTGGGCTGGGCAGTATAGGTCCAACATAAAATTCGGTATTTCGGTATACCGAAATTTCAAGATCCTAATACCGAGGACCGAACCGTTATACCGAAATACCGAAAATGTAATACCGAATTATACCAAAATACCGAAAAAACCGAAACCGAAATACCAAATTAATTCGGTCCGGTCCGGAATTCTATTTTTCGAATTTTATGCTCACCCTTACTTGACACAAATCGTAAGGATGAATAGAAATATCGAGTGTTTGACTGTAGAGAATGAAAAATAAGCAAAGTTGAGAAGAAAATAACTTATGGATTAAGCAAGATGAATCAATCTATGAAACTAAAAAAAGGATAACTCTTCTATATATGAGTGTATGATATTTCAGTTATAATGTATGCCAAAACTTGGTCCTTACAGAAATAATAATCATCCTCTTTATAGTGGAGGGATCCTTCTTTAGATATAATTAAAAATACATAGTGGGAGACCCATGATAAATAAAGTTTTTTCATAATTCCTGCCAGGATTCTTTTCTCTAGTGGGATTGCAACGACTCTTGTCTATGAGCTCGATATTGACTCGAGCTCTCGATCTTGACTCGAGCTCGATTCTGACTCGGATCCTTGTATTGATTCGGGATCAGTGTTGATCGGTCTCTATCTCATAAGCTCGATAACTTCACTTTACATTATAGTTCGATTTGGATTCGAGCTCGATAATGATATCGAGCTCGACATTGATTGGTCCCTAGAACTCGAAGCTTGGTGACCTGACTTCGGACCTCAACCTGATATTATGAAGACACTTCTCCGATCCAATGCATTACTATTTCGACCAGTTCGTACGAAGAACTAACCGGTTTTGACCATATACAATGTTAAAAAATGGATTTCAAGACTGCTTCAAATAGACTTTAGAGTAAACCAGAAATTATTTGCAATAACTTCTCTTGCTAACCAAAACCATGTTTGCCTGGAGTGTATATATTGGTAGACAAATTAAGACTTTATGATATGAAAGTTACAAATAAGGACAGGACATGGGATCTATTCTAGTCCCCTGGCTTAATTTGGATAAGTTTGGAGGTTCAAGATAACACTAAGATTTCAACCACATCTTCATGGTCCCGCACTATATGCGCAGCAACCTCTGTTGTTGGAGTTATTTTATCAGTCTTTTCATATTATAAATTGCACGACCTTTCCTACTATAAGTATCAGAGGGCAGAGCTGGTATTTGAACCTTATGGGTTCGGGATTATAATTGGTTTAAGTTACTGAGTTCTAAATTAATAATTTGTACATATTTATTAGATTTCTTAATACAAATATGAAGGTTTGAACAAAAGGTACTGGATTCGGCCGAACCCGCACCTAACATTGTGGTTCCGCCCCCGTAAGTGACGTTAATTGATGGCTATAATTTTCTAACTATTGAGAACAATATTAAGAGAGATTTACTTACTGAATACTTATGATAGAACTTTGGACTCAATAACATGGGAATGCGAAGTTAACCAGAATATGCACTTTTTACTAAAGAAGTGACTTCACTGGTATAAATATACAGGAAAATTCCCAAGAATCAAGAATGATGTGCGAAACTTTGGAATTTTTGCTTGGAAAGAATGACCATGGCTTGTTTTAAGACGAATTTAAGTTCTACGCGCACGTAATGAAAAAAATATTTATCTAATCAAGTCATTTATTAAATAATTATTAGTAAATCTCTTGATAAATATTAATCTATAATTCGGTACATACGATAACTAACTTGTTATTACAGATTAAAATTAGTGTATGAACTTTTATACTATCTGTGAATGTAATTTAAATACTTTCTGGATAAGGTCATTAAACTTCCTACCAAATATGGTGATGCTTGAGCTACGGGTGTCGTGGTTCTAATTTTTTATATAAATATATTATGTATTGAATCCTCTTAACTTATTCGTGTATTTATTTTTTAAAATTTTGATACCCCTTAATAAAAATTCAAGCTACTGACGGTTATAGTTGCCATGTCTTTTTCTCCATAGAGAAGACAACTTGATGCAATTAATAATACAAAAAGGAGGAGGCATATAAGTACAAAGCGGACCTTTAATGTTAAGTGAACTACGTATTGAACAGGTTACACTAGTCTTACCCTATAAATTCATCGCACTTTATGTTTACTTCTCTGCAACAGCTCCTCATATTTCTGTTTCCTCAATTACTTCTTCACTTTCTCCTTCCTCCTTACTTAAGATATTACTACTAATACAATGGCCAAGTTTGCAACAGTCTTAAGATTACTTGCAAAAGAAGTTGCTCCACCAAAATTTGTAAAAGTGGTAAAGCGCCCAATTCCTAAGGTGTTGGCTACCATTAATGAAGAAGAGGCTTATGCTTGAGGCCTAGTTTTTGCCATTAATCATCGAAAGAGAAAAGAATATAACATCTTACACCTTTTGATATGTTAATCGAGTTTTATATCAAACACCTTCCGACTATATATATGCATGTATATATTTTGTATGGGATGGTAGAGGTGACATCTACTTGTTAATTTTATGATAGATGAATGATTTACCAGTACTATAATATGAACTGATCATGTGTTATACACAAGAATTAATTACGAGTAATTGTTATGCAGTCTGTAAACACTTTCGATCGAAAAAATGCATGTAGTCTATCAAAAGTTCACCTTCTTTTGAATGTGGTGTTATAATGTACTGTCTCTTCTTTATTTTTCTGTTTCTTTTCTCCTTTTTTCCCCCCTTTTATTGGGGTTTCTTTGATACGATATCAGATACTCTTCCCATTTTCATAGTTATTGAAGTATCTGTTTCAAGGACTAATTTTTGATATATACCAGGGGTCTAAAATAGTCCATGAGATATGCATTTGAACAGTTTTACTCCTTTATATTCTTATCAAAACTGAGCACTTTTGGTCTCTGGTATATTTATAACACAAACGGTAGTTGAAATTGGTTCGTGAAAATCACGTGCTCCGTTTAAACTGAAAGAACACTGCTAAGCTTCTTCCGATTTATTTTCCCCTTTGGTACTTTAAAGAATGTTAAATTGTGTGATTATATATCTAAAAGTTTAAATTGTTAATTAGAGAAAGTACACTTAAAGTTATTTCTTTAATTTTGTCTTTTGCACCTCCTCACGTGCCAATAGGGGTGACAACGGGCGGGTTGAGTCGGATTAGATATGGGCGGGTGAAAAGCAGATAATACAAAACATGGATAAAATATTAGACTCGATTCATATTTAATACGGATAAAAAATAAATTAACCGACAGATAATATGAATATTTATGTTATCCATATGTTTGGCCACCACCAAAGAAGATCGAATTGCAACAAAAGTAATTAATTTATAAATGTGGTGAAGCGCCTACTTCCTAAAGTGATGGCCACCATCAATGAAGAAGAGGCATATGATTGAAGACTGGTTTGGCCAAATCATTGAAAGAAAAGAGAACATAACGTACATCTTACAGTTTATGATATGCTAATTAATTCATAAGTTCCATAGCTCTTTCAGCCCTTTATTCGACAATATGGTATGGGGGTCATACACTCATACTCATATATTGTGTCGTGTTCATGGCTAACTCCAATCTTGCAATGTTTGCTTCTTAACTCTACTCGTCTCGTCTCCATTTATTGCAGCGGTGAATGAGTAATAAATGTCTACCCTATGTTCCTCAGCCATGTACAATATAATGTGCAAAACAAATACAAGATGCTTTATGTGAATTCTGATACATAAGGCGTAAACTTAATACACCTAACTAATTCTCTTATGTCTATGTAACATTTATTATTAAATTTAAAATTAGTTCGTCAAAATTTTATGATTAACATGTTTCAAAGTTATATTTTCTTGATATAAACCTTCTCTGCGTTTGATGACTTCGCAAAATTGTTGGATGCTTAAAAACAGGCAAATGTCAGTTTTGAAATCGCTTACTGCAAGAAACTTTGTGTGAACACCTAATTTTTTATTGTGCTTGAATATTTCCCGCTCCCATCTTCCCAGGCGTGTCCCCACTCCACTTTTATTTGTCCCCATGCTTCTCCCCCCACACTTTGCTCTTTACTCCACTCTCCATTGTTCTCCACTCCTTGTCCTCCGTGCTTGTCTCCTATCACAAACCTCATACCCCATTTTCAGCTATAAAACACACATATAACACACAAAAAAGAGGGAGCTCAATCCTTTTCTTCCTCTAACAACAAGCATGAAAAATTCCACCAATTGAACCAACAAAAACACCTCCTAACCAGCTCTTAAAATCAGTCCAAATCCACCCAAAAAACGCAGCTGAAACGCACTACTTTCTCACTCAAAATCCAATCCAAAAACAGTCCATAAACCAGATCTGTTTCCACATCAAAACCCTCAGCAAAAATCAGTTCAAAACAGAAGTTAAAAAGCCACAAAATCTGCTCAAAAAGCATCAAAAACAGCCCCCCAAAACGAGCTGAAAACCTCCACCAAACAGCTCCGAAAACAGTCTCGAAACACCCCAGAAATAGCCTTGTCTCCGTCGTAATTATACCATCTCCAACCAGCTCCTTTTCCTCTAACAAACAGCTGCAAAACTGTCTTGAAACCAGTCCCAAACCCAGTCAAAAACGACCCTCATTACTGTTTCCAAAACGACACCACAGGTTCCTAAAACCCGACACAAAGACGTACATGTCGCAACTGAGGTTCCTTCGGCTTCCGTCGCTCGTGATTTGCTTTTAAGGTACAATGAAAGCATTGTTGTTGTGCTCATTTTCAACTGCTGTAGATCTCATTTAGCGAATAAATATTAGAGGTCTACTTTTTATTTTTGTTTTGTGTTGGAGATATAAAAATTTATGTTTCTTTCATTTTTTTTAGACAAACTATGAATGCATCTTGATTTTTCTTGAGTGCATTGACTGTTGGATACATTGTTATTCTTCATTTCATTGCCTACTGTGTTAGCATTGAACTTGCTTCAGTTGTTTCCTTTTTTGCTTAAGAGCTTTATCAGTAGTTTGGACCTGGGTCTAATGGGATGGATTACAAAATGGACTATTAGCTAAGATATTTGGGCCATGGGGTGGTAAGAACTTGGTTATTTAGAGTTTAAATGGGGCATAGATATATGTAAGAACTGTATGGTATAAGACTTGGGTCATGTGAAAATAAAATGAAGAGAATGCCAATTTTGTTAGATCAAACGACTTAGTAATAGCTGTAAAAAATTATTTCGATAACTCCACATCCATAAACTATTGTCCTTGTAATAATCGCTAGTTTAGAAAATAATTCTTATAAACACTCGTAGTTTGCTTCTAGACACGTTAATAATAAAATATCGTGACTATGGATACAATTTCCGTGGCATAGTCATGATACATAATCCTCAATTCGATTGCGCGTTTCATGCGACTTGACCATAACTTCAAATAATAATTAAAAAAAAATACAGTTTATCCAAAATAATTTTATATTTTAATAAATAAAATCGGACATAGGTAAAACATGAAAATCAATAAAACACAGTTTATCCAAAATTTATTCAAGCCAAATTCTAGTCAATAAAGCGACCGTGCTAAAACCACGAGACTCGGGGAATGCCTTACACCTTCTCCCCGGTCAACAGAATTCCTTATCCGGACTTTGTTTTCGCAGACCAATAATAAAGGAGTCAAACCTTCCTTTGACTAGGGATTCAAATAAAAGGTGACTTGGAACACCGGCAAAAAATAAATTCCAAGTGGCGACTCTGTAAATAAAATAATCTCTATTTCAAAAATTAACACTTTAATTGGAAAAACTATTTAACCTACAACCCAAACACATTATCGTTTTGGGGCACAAGAGGGGTGTGACACTTTGCTATAAAGTGATCGACTTCATCCCTTTTGTTACTTATAAATTATGTAAGAGTATTGAATGAAATTCAATTTTTTATTTTAGTAAATAGTACATAATGATGATTATAGTTTTAAGTCCAACTAGCTAGTCAATGCGAGGGGGAAAAAAAGAGAACGAAATGTAGGGGAAAAAAAGGTACTGCATTGTCAAACGTTTATGTATTTCTCCATGATTTATTATGCTATCAATATTTCTAAGTTCTGATAAGAGTGTGAAAATATTACGATACACAAAAATTAAATCAAATATTAATGTCCACTAGTTTTAGACGGTAAATAGCTAGTAAAAGCATAATTGGTGATTTTCCGTGTCAATAGGTTCAACAATTCTTTCTCCTAAAAAATTGTCTATCAAATTCTTTACAACCCTCCAAATTCTGTGGGGCTAATTGAAAAAACATCAACTAACTCTCGACCTTGAACCATCCTCCTTCTACCTCCATATAACACCATCCATTTTCCTTCCCAACATGATTCCTATAAGCAGCCTTGGGTCTGACTTAGGGGATCTTAACAAAAAATGGCTAATCCTCCAAACATAAAGGCCTTAGGTTGCTTTCTTCTCCTCAATCTTGTTTCTTTTTCATCCTTTTCTTTTGCATTAACTGATAATGAAGCCGCTCTCATCGCTCGTCGCCAGCTTACCGCTGGTACTGGTGATCTTCCAAATCCAGTTGAATATGAAAAGAACATTAAGTTGACATTTGCAAATGCTAGGTTAAAGAAAGCTTACATTGCTCTTCAAGCTTGGAAAAAAGCTATTTACTCTGATCCATCAAATTTCACTAGTAATTGGGAAGGTCCTGATGTTTGTGCATATAATGGTGTTTTTTGTGATAATGCATTAGATGATCCCAACATCTCTGTTGTTGCTGGTATTGATCTTAATCATGCAGACATCGCGGGGCACCTCCCTGTAGAGCTCGGGTTCCTATCCGATGTTAGTCTTATTCATATTAATTCTAATCGATTCTGTGGAATCGTCCCTAAGAGTGTTTCAAATCTTAAACTTTTAGATGAGATTGATTTCAGCAACAACCGTTTCGTGGGGCCATTCCCTAAGGTTGTGCTGGAGTTGCCAAACCTTAAATACCTTGATCTTAGGTACAATGATTTTGAAGGATCAGTGCCTTCTGAACTATTTGATAAGAGTCTTGATGCTATTTTCCTAAACAATAATCGTTTCCATTCCACCATTCCTCCAAATATTGGCAATTCCAATGCCTCAGTGGTGGTTTTGGCTAACAATAAATTCCATGGTTGCATCCCTCATAGTATTGGCAAAATGGAAAACACATTAGATGAGCTTGTTTTCACCAACAACAATCTCTCTGGTTGTGTTACAGACGAAATCACTAAGCTCAAGAGCTTAACGGTTTTTGACATTAGCAGAAATAAGTTTGTTGGATCCTTGCCTCAGGGTTTGAAATTCATGCAGAAAGTGCAAGTACTTGATATTGCATCAAACATGTTTATAGGAGAAGTTCCAGAGGCTATTTGCACCTTACCAAATTTGGCCAATTTCACATTCTCTTACAATTATTTTGATGCCTTGGACAAAGCTTGTGCACCACCACTTAAGAAAAATCTTGTGGTAGAAGATAAGGAAAATTGTTTAGGAGGAAGACCAGACCAGAGAAAAGAGAGAGATTGTCAATCTGTTTTGAGCAAACCTGTGGATTGCAGTAAAGATAAATGTAGAGCTAACAAAGAAGGACCAGCACCAAAGGAACCAAATCCCCCTATGCCACCCAAAAGAACTCCTTCAACCCCAAAACCACCTAAGTCTAATCCACCCAAGATTTCACCTTTACCACCACCAGTTCACTCTCCACCACCACCAGTACCAAGTCCAAAACCAAAGCCACCTCCGGTTCACTCTCCACCACCACCCGTGGCATCACCGCCCCCACCAGTACCAAGTCCAAAACCAAAATCACCTCCGGTTCACTCTCCACCACCATCGGTGGCATCACCGCCCCCATCAGTACCAAGTCCAAAACCAAAACAACCTCCGGTTCACTCTCCACCACCACCAGTGGCATCACCGCCCCCACCAGTACCAAGTCCAAAACCAAAGCCCCCTCCGGTTCACTCTTCACCCCCACCCGTGGCATCACCTCCACCACCAGTACCAAGTCCAAAACCAAAGCCACCTCCGGTTCACTCTCCACCACCACCCGTAGCATCACCTCCACCACCAGTACCAAGTCCAAAACCAAAGCCACCTCCCATCCATTCCCCACCACCACCAGTGGCATCACCTCCACCACCAGTGCCAAGTCCAAAACCAAACCCACCTCCGGTTCACTCTCCTCCTCCACCAGTGGCATCGCCTCCACCACCAGTGCCAAGTCCAAAACCACAGCCGCCTCCAGTCCAC
This sequence comes from Nicotiana tabacum, assembly GCF_000715075.1. Classification (NCBI taxonomy): domain Eukaryota; kingdom Viridiplantae; phylum Streptophyta; class Magnoliopsida; order Solanales; family Solanaceae; genus Nicotiana; species Nicotiana tabacum. The sequence continues at coordinate 72,888,162 of NC_134103.1, forward strand.
TCTCCTCCACCACCAGTGGCATCACCTCCACCACCAGTGCCAAGTCCAAAACCACAGCCGCCTCCAGTCCACTCTCCTCCACCACCAGTGGCATCACCTCCGCCTCCAGTTCACTCCCCACCACCACCAGTCCAGTCTTCTCCACCACCAGTGGCATCACCTCCGCCTCCAGTTCACTCCCCACCACCACCAGTCCATTCTTCTCCACCACCAGTGGCATCACCTCCGCCTCCAGTTCACTCCCCACCACCACCAGTCCATTCTCCTCCACCACCAGTGGCATCCCTTCCGCCTCCAGTTCATTCGCCACCTCCTCCAGTTCACTCACCACCACCACCACCAGTTCATTCCCCACCTCTTCCAGTTCATTCTCCACCGCCACCAGTTCACTCACCACCACCTCCAGTCTTTTCTCCTCCTCCACCGGTCTACTCCCCACCTCCACCTAAACCTGTTCAATCACCACCTCCTGCTCCATTGGCATCTCCCCCTCCACCTGTTTTCGAGGATGTTATCCTTCCTCCAAACTTGGGATCAATTTACGCATCACCACCACCACCAATTTTCCCTGGTTACTAAAGGGGATGCATTACTAACATCTCTCTTATTCATCTTGACAAACATTGTTAGTTCAAAGAAATATGTATACATCAACGTTTAAATATACACAATCAAAGAAATTTTATTTATCTTAGTTCATCTTCTTTTAATTAATTAATCCTTATCTTTGCACTTCGCTATATATGGATTTGATCTTCGGATGTGCTTACTGAACAAAATATGTTCAATTTGCTTTTATATACTAAGTTTTCAACATGCTTCTATGCTTTCTTGTTCTACTCTATTAGCTAACGTGTTTCTAAGAAGAAAAATAAGCTTAAATTCATTTGTTGTCAAGAAAACTTTAGCGGGAGTTACGGTGGCAAACGAGCGGGCGGGTCAGATATTGACAGGTCGAAAATTGATAATGCAAAATTGGATAAAATAAGAAATTTTACCTCTTATAGCAATAATAAATACAAATATTGAATCTAATGAATACAACCGTAAGAAAATAATATTGAAACACACTAAATACAAAAGTTATATACAACTGAAAAAATCATTCTAATTAATTGGGTTGATAATGAGGCATGTTAGAATTGATTTTGTTGAGTTATATTAGGAGTGTATCACGCTAATTGATATTATTTCCATTATTAGACAGCTGGACATACATATTTTTAAGGTGATTGTCGTTACTGTATTCATGAATACATGACGCGAATACATGTGAATACATGCGCGTACTACTGCACCGCCCTGATTTTAGGCGTTTTTTGCTACTGTATTCATAAATACATGGCGCGAATACATGTGAATACATGCGCGTACAACTGGGTTGCCTTGATTTTTATGCGCTTTTTTTGCTGTTGTATTCATGAATACAGTAGCGCGAATACAACGAATACACCACCGTAACAACTGAATAATAGCTATAGGAAGTAATTATGTATATGGTAGTTATAGGAAGTTAATAGCTACTAAACAATAGTGGTTTCTGAAAAATCCTCAATAAAATATCCGACCTAACCCATATCTAATACAGATAAAAAAGGGTTAACTGACATATAATATGGATATCCATATTATCCATGGCTTTTTTTTGAATATGATCACTTTTAGGAGAATTTCTAGTCACCCAAAATTAAGGAACATACCATGTCTTTGCAAATGTAGAACTTAAACTCATTGATTATCCATTGGTTATTCATTTTTAAAAGTTCATTATATACAACCCATTTTTTAATGCATAATATGAATGGATAACTATTTTTTAATATATTTTTCCACCAGTAGTGGAAGTTAATGACCTCTTTATCGCTTATTTAGAGAGTAAATTATAAAATAGTGCACAAGTTTCTCTATTTATCTCAACATAAACCAACTTAAAATTTAGTCTTTAACTTAAACCACAAGTTTCTCTTTTAAATTTTCAGCTTTTAGTCTTTAACTTATTTTTCTATATTATTTATTTGTCGTTGTTATTGTTGTTAGAGTATTTATTGTTGTTATTGTTACTACTTCAAATTAAATAAAATATTAGACGTAATTTTAGGAACTTTTGGCTTCATTACACGATCTTCAGTGACTTTTGAAATTTCATTAAATAATCCGGCAAATATCTGATCAGTCATAAAAAGGATAAAAGGCTAACCCAATCAACTTTCACAGCTAACAACTTGGATGGTTGATATGTATCGTTCCATAATGTATAGTATAATATTATATTGTATTGTATTTTATTATAATGTATCATTTTGATGTATATAATAATGTTTGAAAAGATTGTATTGTTTGCCGTCGTTTTATGATGTCACGCACCAACAATATGAAAAATAAATTTTACAATATATAAAATAAGGTACGAGGTAGAATTATTATATAAAAAGATAGGGTAAAGGATAAAATATAATAATTTAATAATAAGGAAGGGTAAGATAAGGAAAAAAAAAGGTAATGATGCGACCGCACCAAATCGGTCGTTCCATAAAATTGCATTTTTCATGATTCATTTCGATACGATACAATATAAATTTAAGTAACAATCAAGACAATCATTATATTTAAAGTAACAATACAATACCAACACGTAACAACTATCCAACAAGCTGTAATACATTATTATTCCTTACAACAGAGAAAGCCCTTCACTTGACTTCATTATTATACAAAGCATGAAACAAAACAAAATAAAAACAGTAAAACCACACGGAAACGCAGATAAATATGAAGGATTTTGCAGAGTTTGTTGCATGCAATTAATCAGTAATATACTACTTTCAAGCAATATACCCACATAACTTCCAAGTTGTACATGTGCAGCAAAACCAGCAACCATGACAATCACTATTTACGATACATTTGTTGTTACAGGTAATCCAGGAATTAAGTTGTGGCAGTAGTCTCCTCTCGAGTCCTGAGATATCCATATCAGCATTTCGTGCAGCATCCACATGTGTGTTTGAAAACCACACCATATTGACTGAAATATTTTACCAACATATATTATCAAAATTAAATGATGACAAGTATAACATGAAAAGCAAAACAATCAATCGCAAGACATAGGAACGCATACATATTCATGCATACATATCAAATATATGTATATTGTATATCATTTACAAGGAGAGTTTTGGAACAACGGTAAAGTTGTCTCCGTGTGACCTATAGGTCAGGGGTTCGAGCCGTTGAAACAATCACTAGTAGTTGTATTAGGGTAGGTTATCTACATCACATCTTTTAAGGTGCGGCCCTTCCCGAGACCCTGCATAGATACGGGATGCTTTCTGCACCGGACTACTTTTTTTTATTTTTTTTTATTGTTATAGATCATATACACAAGGGGTCAACGACAACAGAACAAACTAGAGATAAAGATAAACGGAATACTAACATGTAGTTGCCACGAGAAGAATAGTGAGAACCAAACCGAGTTTAAACATCGCCATAGTAAGACTTTAGTACTTCAGGCCTACTTGAAGTTTTTGTTTGAGTCTTTCATACCTTTCCAAAGGCTTGAATTTATAGGCCTCTCAACCATGGGATATAATTGTTTTTTATTGTTTCGTTACTATTTATCAGCTTGTTTTATGTTCAAGTCTTGCCAGGCTATCATTCCAAACCCCCAATAATGCAATATATTTTTTCAAGTCTCTTTCTCTCTCCAACCTCCCAAAATTTAAAAATGCATTCAAATAGTTAGAATTAGACATCTGGATCAAGAAATAATGTGCATTAATTAGTGTTTTCAATTGTCTCAATTAGAAATAACTAATATATTGCTAAGCGTGTGTATTTATATCAGTGAGTACAAACTTTTTAAAAATCACAAATATTGTTTAAAAGTGTATTTGAGTTTAAAATAAAACTTAAATTAAGTATGTCAAGTGATGAATATTAATGTTATTTAGCTAACCCAATAAAATATAAAATAAAATAAAATAAAAAGGCATGAATGTCACCTTCTTAGTTTTTTTTATCTCACATGCCTTCTTAGTTGACTTGCAAGTTTCTAGCCAAATGAAAACATCACCAAATTACTTAAAAATCATGTTATGCTAGTCTAATAAGATATTATCTCTTTAGTTAGATAATAATGAAATGCAAATAAGCAAACGAAACCTGTTTATGCATATTATCACATTTAAGCCGAAACAAAATTAAGAACATAAAATTTAACAAAAAAGATTGGAACTTGGAGAAACATGCATCAAGAGCACAAAGTACCACATAACCCCACAAAATTAAACAAAACCCAAAGATTCTTTTCAAGGCTAAGCAAATAAAATAACAGAAAATCTAACCAAAAACTTGAAGAAAAGAAATCAACATAAAGGGACTTGGAAACTTCTAAAAGACGATTTAAAAACAATTCATTAGATCATTTAATTCTTTTAATTTACTTCATTTTATCCTCTCTCTCTTTTTTTTATTTCAAATAAAATGCATGTTATATATGCATAAACATGTTAAACTTTCTTTGAGAAAGGAAAAAAAAATGAAATGATGACATTGAAAGATGATGAAAGAATGATAAGTTAACGCAGTGAAAAATTATTCATTTCCTTGATTGCTAGCTTCATGAGAGGAAAGAAGAAAAGTTTGGTTAATGCACCCGTTTTTGATGGAATAATAGGGTGATACATGTATTAATTTAAACATTAACTTTGTATAGTGTGATTACCGTAGATACATGTATCTACAAATGCAATTAAAAATTCCATGACTAACCTTGTAATTTACATACATTGTGTACTAAATTAGTTTTATAAGGATATAAAAGTTGTTTAACTTACGATGGACACTTTGGTTTTTAAATTTTCACTTTCGGCCTTTACAATTACAATATAGTATGAGATGAGATGATAATATGATATGATAATTAGTTAACCTGATTTTAGATATGATGTTACGTATTATAGATGCATATGTGAAAAATTGATGATGGATCCTATCCATAGCATTTAGCAATTTAAATATGGCTACTAAACTATTCTCTTAGATAGGGTGTACATAGGTCGGATTGGTTCGCATTTTATAATTACCAAACAAACTAATTATATCGGGTTATTAAATCTAAAGACAAAACCAAACCAATAAAAGTCGGATTTTTAAATCTCGATTTTTTTCGAGTTTTCAGGTTTTCGGGTTGTTTCGAATTTTTTTCCATAAAGTCTTCATAGCACAAAACATAAAATTTGTGCTCCAAATATTTCTTTAATCCTAGTAAGGCAGAACTATATAAGGTATTTTTTAATAAAATAATATAAATATGAGATGATTCATGGCATTGTACTAAAATATTCAACAATAAAGATGAGAAAATCGCATAAAATAAATATTATTAATAAGCCATAATGATATCACAACCCGAAATTTTTACCTTCAGGATCGTGATGGCGCCTAACATTTCACTTGCTAAGCAAGCCAACGTTAAAATAATCTTAAATATTTTACAGCAAATTTTAATTAAATAGAAGTCAATTACTGAAATAAAATACGGAAGGCCATAAATACCGAATTATCAAAATACATCTCTGAATCTGGTGTCACAAGTGCATGAGCTACTAGAATAATACAAATAAAGGTCTGAATAATATTCCAGTTGTTTGAAAGATAATACACAACTGAGATAAGATAGAAGGGGACTTCTGTGATGACCCAAAATGTCATCTTTAAATTTAATAATTAATTCTATTTTTTAAGACCTCGAAAAGCACTATTTATCATTACTCGACTTGCGTGTGCAGTCCGTAAAATTTTTCGAAAAGTTTTTATGCGAAAAATAAATTAAAATATGAATTAGAGTTTTAAAACTCAACTGAGTTGCCCTTGGTCAACATTTTTAGCAAACGGACTCGGATCAGTATTTTGATAATTTTGATAGGTCCGTATCATGATTTGGGACTTGGGCGTATGCCCGAAATCAAATTTCGAGGTCCCTAACCTGAGATATGGAATTTTGAAAAAAAGTTAAAAGTTTAAATTCAAATAGTGATCGGATGTCGAATTATGTGCAAACGACCGTGGAATAGAATTTTGATGATTCCAACAGCTCCGTATGGTAATTTTGGACTTAGGAGCGTGATCAAAATTTTATTTGGAAGTCCGTAGTGAAATTAGGCTTGAAATGGCTAAAATAGAAATTTAAGTTTGGAAGTTTGACCGGGGAGTTGACTTTTTGATACAGCTCTGTTATATTATTTATGACTTGTGTACAAAATTTAAGGTCAATCGGACTTGATTTGATATGTTCCGGCGTCGTTTGTAGAAATTGAAAGTTTCAAAGTTTATTAGGCTTGAATCTATGTGTCATTCATGTTTTTAGTGTTGTTGGATGTGATTTGAAGACTCGACTAAGTTCGTATGATGCATTAGGACTTGTTGGTATATTTGGTTGAGATCCCGAGGGGCTCGAGCGTGTTCCGGATGGTTAACGGATTATTTTTGGCCTTGGTGAGATAGTTGATATCTGCTGCTGCAATTTTTCTGGTTTCCTCTTTCGCGTTCGCGAAGAGTGTTCTGAGCTGGTGAGATTTTTATTCTACGCGTTCGCGGAGGAGAGGACGCGAACGCGAAGGGTAGGGCAGTGTGTGCATCGCGAACGCGTGAGTGGCGTCGCTTTCGCAAAGGAGAGTGAGGCAGCTAGGTACCCCAGTCTTTTGTTCTACGCGTTTGCGAGGTGAGGAACGCGTTCGCGAAGGTCTGAGTTTGCAAAGCTTCTCGTTCGCGAAGCGTAGGTCGCGTTCGCGAAGAGAAAAGTTGGGCAACACATTTTTGTGCTCCGCGAACGCAAGTCAAGGGTCGCGTTCGTGAAGAGGAAAGTTGGGTAGCACATTTTTGTGCTTCGCGAACGCAAGTCAAGGGTCGCGTTCGCGAAGAAGAAACCACAGGACAGAATGTTTAAATTCAGAAAATGGGACTTTATCCCATTTTCCATTTTTAACGATTTGGAGCTTGATTGAGGCGATTTTTGGGAGATTTTCAGAGAAAACATCGAGGTAAGTGTTCTTAACTCAATCTTGGTTAGATTACCCGAATCCATCACTGTTTTTAACATTTAATTGGTGATTTAAGTTGAAAAATTTTGTAAAACCCTCATGGATAGATTTGAGGATTTGAGGGTCGAATATTAGAATTTAGTCATTTTGGTGTGGTTAGACTTGTGATTGAATGGGCGTTCATATTTCATAACTTTCGCCGGATTCCGAGACATGGGCCCCACATGCTATTTTTGAGTTAATTTTGGATTTTTATTGAAACATATAGTATTTTCTCATAGAATTAATTCTATAATTTTTGTTGTCCGTATCGAATTAATTATGACTAGATACGAGTTGACCGGAATCGAAAAATCGAGGAAAAAGCATACTACTTGGTTAAATTGGAACAAGTCGAGGTAAGTGACTTGTCTAACCTTGTGTGGGGGAAATTTTCCCTAGAATTGATATTAATGTGATTATTAAAATATGTTGAAAGTCGTGTATACGAGGTGACGAGTGTGTACACGAGCTAAATGTGAAAGATTATATTTTTAAATTGTGTAGATCATTGTTGCGCATTTATTAAATTATTTTATCTTGTTATATTCTTCATCATTGATCTGAGATATATACTTTAAATTTGTTTGACCTTTTTCTGCTAATTGTTATACCTGTTTAGTTGAAACTTGGTTTCTTTTATTCGGTGCATTACTTGAAGGGTGATTATCTTTAAATTAAACATTATTAATATGAAGTATTTGACATTTTAAATTTGATATTGAAGCAACGTATTAAAGATTTCGAAATATTATTTTCCTGAATTATTTATCCTTGAATATTTTGTAAGTATTTGTACTCATTGTGATGGAGCCGTGAGCTCTTTATTGTGAAAAAATATTATTGATGATTTATTTTGGCATGAGCCATCAGCTCTTTATTGTGAAAAAATATTGTTGTTGAATTATTTTGGCAAGTTACATTATTTGAGCACTTGAGGTGCAAATTGTAATATATTGTGATATTGATACGCATGTGGTGGTATAAGGTCTGAATATTGAAACGCATGCGGTGAGATAAGGGTGGCTTGATACGCATGGTTAGTATGGGGAACTACTAGAAGTCATGCGGTATGATAAGGATGGCTAAAACGCGGGATGCCATTTCGAGAAAAATGTTTTCTTTCAAATAAATTGTGAAGGCTCGTGCGTTGAGATAAGGAAATGAGATATTGTGAATTTATTTATGATTTGGGACTACGAGGCGGTACCTCGGGAGTGCCCTTGTTGATATTGATTTATGGTTGTAGTTGCCGTTGATTATTTGTTGTGATTTTCTTAAGTTGAAAGGAAATTTTGTTGGTTTCTACGAGATATTATTTGCCATTATTTTATATAATTAAATGGTGACCTGCTACTTGATTCATTTTCATTGTCATTTTATCTTATTATATTGTTAAACATTTTACCATGTTATTATTTATTTTCCAGTAGGCCTGACCTGACCTCGTCACTAGTCTACCGAGGTTAGGCTTGGCACTTACTGAGTACCGCTGTGATGTACTCATACTACATATTTTTGTGCAGATCCAGGTACATCTTATCAGACTAGGCATCAGTAAACTAGTTGTACAAGGAGACTTCGAAGTATACCTGCCAGCGTCCGCAGACTCCGGAGTCCCCTTCTATCTTACTATGTTGCTTCCTTATTTGTTTTAGACTCTGATGTATAGAGACATAGAGAATAAATTCTTAGAAGCTTGTGACTTATTTCTACCGGGTTTTAGGAGTTGAAATTGCTTGAATTGTAGTTTATTTATTTCAGATATTTATTATTATTCCGCATTGATAGGCTTACCTAGTCTTAGAGACTAGGTGCCATCATGACATCCTACAGAGGGAATTTGGGGTCGTGACAACTTCAAAATTATGAACGCTGTACAATTATACCTCAAGTCTGAGTAGTTGAATCCGAGCAAGTCTATGGTACACCATTGGGACCAACTCCAAAATCTACACAAGAAGTGCAGAGTGTAGTATGAGTACAACCGACCCCATGTACTCTGTAAGTGTCGAGCCTAACCTCAATGAAGTAGTGACGAGGCTATGACAGGACACATACGTAAATAACCTGTACAAGTATATACAAATACGAAGCAACAATAAAATAATAAATAACACTTTATAAATTTGGGAGGGAACATGCGAAGGGGGTTGATATAATAATTCCAGCAGGAGAATTATCACTTAGCAGCCAAATAATTCCTCAACAATAGAATGAGCAACTAATGTTATGAAAATGGCACGGCACCACCCTTCATGCTTTTACTCTCATTTGACATGGTATCACCCTTCGTACTTTTACACTCTCTGAAAATGACACGGCATCACCCTTCGTGCTTTTACACTCACCAATGGCACGGCAACAACCTTCGTGCTTTTACGCTCTTTCTTACCATGATAATGATATTATAGATAATGAAAATGGCACGGCATCACCCTTCGTGCTTTTACACTCTTCCTTAGCATGAAAATAATAATATAATTTCGGAAGAGTATTTAAATACGGGGATATACACTTATCAATCATTTCAATACCAGAATACCGACTTTACCTTCCAAAATATTCAACAATAATTAAATGAATAATAATTTGACGAACAATGATCAAATAATTAATAATAAACTTAAGCAGAAATATCTTAATTAAATAGGTAATTATTCACAATAAATAATTTCCACACGCATGCTATGACTCAACCCCAATGCATAAGTACTCGTCACTTCACATATACGTTGTATCCGCACATTAAATCACGTAAAAAAATAGACAAATAAGTTTTACTCCCTCAAGTCAAGGTTAACCACGATACTTACCCCGCCTTGCAACCAAATTCAAGAATCCAATAAACCTTTGCCTCACGAATTCATGTCCGAAATCCTCAAATCTAGTCATAAACAATTCAATATACTCAATACAAATCGTAGGAATTAATTTCATATGAATTTACTAATTTTCCGGATTAAAATCTGAAATTCATCTAAAAAATTAACAGTGGGACCCACATCTCGAATCTCAAAAAAACTTACGAAATCCGAATACCCGTTCCGAGACGAGTCCAACCATACAAAAATTATCACATTCCGATGTGAAACGGACCTTCAAATCTTAATTTTTCGTTTTTGAAAAGTTTTACAAAAATTTCAAATTTTTCCATCTAAATATGAAATAAATGATGAATATAGACATGGATTTATGAAATATAATCACTTTTGGTTATAGAACACTTACCCAATTCAAAGTCGTGAAAAAATCCCTTTGAAATCGCCTAAATCCGTGCTTGAAATGTCTAAAAATGAGAAAAATCTCGGACTCTTCGATTTATACACTGCTCAGAGATTTTCGCTTCTGCGGAAGCAAATGTGCATCTGCGCCGCTTCTGCGATCGAAGGGTCTGCTTCTGCGGACGCGTGGGTGCGTTTGAGGTCACGCACCTGCGGCTCTTTGCCCAGCTTGCCCAGGCCGCTTCTGCGAGGGATTGCTCGCTTCTGCGGCCAAGGCTTCGCAGAAGCAAAGGCACCAGAAGCAGCAAAATTTCAGATTTTGCTTAAGTCCAATTTTTGTTCCGATTTCGATTCAAATCACACTCGGGGTACTCGGGACCCCGTCCGAATATACCAACAAGTCCCATAACATAATACGAACTTACTCGGGGTCTCAAATCACATCAAACAAAATCGAAATTATAATTCACACCTCGATTCGAACTTAAGAGTTTCAAACTTTTTCATTTACCAAAACTTGTACCACATGTTAAATGAATCCAGATTGACTTCAAATTTGGCACACAAGTCATAAATGACATAACGGAGCTAATCCAATTTCCCGAATCGAATTCCGGCCCCTATATCAAAAAGTCAACTCTATGGTCAAACTTGAAAACCTTTAGCCTTTAAATTTCTAGTTTTCGTTAAATGGTCATAACTTGGGTTAAGGACCTCCAAATTAAATTTTGGGCATACGCCCAAGTCCCAAATCACAATATGGACCTACGGAGCTGTCAAAATACTGATCCGAGTCTGTTTGCTCAAAATGTTGACCAAAGTCAACTCAATTTAGTTTTAAGGCTCTTTTTCACATTTTAATCTATTTTTCGCATAAAAACTTTTTGAAAAATTATACGAACTGCACACCAAGTCGATGAATGATAAATAGTGCTTTTCGAGGTCTTAGAACACAAAATTAATTATTAAATTTAAAGATGACCTTTTGGGTCATCACAAATGAAAACAAACATAATTTATAATAAGTTATTAAAATAAGTACGACTAATAAGTATTATTATTTACATGACTAAATACAAAACGAAAAATAAGTTATGCATTTTATCTAAACCATGATAAAACAAAAAAATAGATATCCAACACTATTTCCATTCATAGTACAACTGAATTGAATGTCTTTATTATCATTAATATTGATTTGATTTTGGTTTAGAATTTATTTGAGTTACTAATATTTATGGACTATAAAACTTATTGGAGCATCCAAAAATTATAAGTCCAAGCTTGAAATAATACGTTAAAAGATAAAATTATGAAAAAGCTTAAGAAATATTTATAAACTACACTACAATAAATATTTTCATGTATTAAATATATTTAAAACTTCTATACATATAATGTCGGGTTGGTTTGGTTTCGGTTTGATTATTTTAGTTAAAACCAAACCAAACCAAATATCGTCGGTTTTATTTTTCCAACACCAAACCAAACCATAATCGGATTTTGTTTCTCGGTTTGACTCGGATTATCGGGTTTGTGCGGTTTGTCGGTTTCATTTGTACACCCTTACTCTTAGACTAGACATAGACATAGTTCACTTTAATAGATGAAATTATACATTTAAGTGCTAGTATGTAGCCCTTGAGGTAGTAGGAATTTGTGTATCTGTTTTTCTGATAGCAGGTTGTGTTTTGTAATGATACTTTGGTGATTATAAAATATTTACTGACAAAAAAAAATGTTATACATTTCTCTTTTCCATTTGGATACAATTTCATGTTAGGATTTCTATAGGATATTAAGATTTTATAATTAGAAGTTCCAATTGGATTTGTCGTAATATTACTTGTTATTATTCAGTGTTTCAATTGCTTGAAATGTATATTATTGCGCGCATTGATGGTTTATATATCTGTATATAATACTTGTGGTTAAATCAATCTTTATATTAAAATTTATAAACGATCTAATCAACCTTTAATAACGGCAAACGTATTATGATTTCAAGTTTTCATTTTGCATTTTTAAGCTAAATTTTTAAAAAGAACATAATGTCCGTCTAATTTAATTAGTCGAATTCGTTAGTTTAGTCTTGCTCATAATCAAGAAGCTAAAAACTTAAACGTAAATATTTTTTGTGAAAAAATATGCGGTGCCTAGTACTAAGTTGTGATCATTGGCATTAGAAGAATTAACTTCAATAATGTTCAAGTCTTGCCAAGCTATCCTCCTTTTTTTTTAAAATACAACATATATCGTATTATTTAAAGTATCTTTCTCTCTCAAACCTCCCAAAATAAAAAATAAAAATATGCGTTTTAATAGATAGGCTGAGAACTTGATCAGGACATAATGTGTATTAAATTAGTGCTTCCAATTATTGTCCCACTTAAAAGGAGTTGACCTGATTTAGAGATCCGATTATTACTCCAGATACATGATTAAGGTTGTACCTTATCTATAGCATTTTGCAACTTAAATATGGTGATTAAACTATTCTTTTCAAAGGCTTGAATTTATATTGTATACGGCTGAAACCGGGCTTATCTATTGTATGACGGATCAGAATCGAAACGTAATGGATTGAAGATCGACCCCAGGTTCCATCGAACCTAGGTACGAGGTTAGAACATGCGCCTTCAAAGATTACCGAGTCCGTGACCCCGAAACTGACTCTGACTCCGAATTAGCTCGAGAGAACATCATCGAACCAAAATAACGGAAGGCCGAAATATCCGTAACCGGTCGCGCATCACGGCGGAAATCTCGGCACGTATCAATGAAACCGCTTAATTAGCAAATCATGAGATTTTTTTACCTTATATAGAGTTGTACCTAAAGTATGACTCCCCTACTATATAAAAGGGGTCTAATTATTTGTAAATCATATTGTAACACGCATCCCAAAAGTATTATAATATTATTTTCTTTTTGCAAGCCACTGTTCTTCTGTATTTGACATTATTTGGATCATATTCAGTTCGAGTGAGGTCTATTTCTCAAGGGTATAATTGTTCAAGTCACACGGTTTGAATTTACTTTATTATTGTTTGCTTTACTTATAGTTCAATCTATCGCTTTGTGTCAAATTAATCCACGTATCCTTAAAATCACTTATAAATTCAATTGTTATCCGATTTTGAGGGTAAACAAGCTTTCTCTTCCATGGATTATAATTGTTTTCTTGTTTATTAAGTTGCTTTATATTCAAGTCTTGCTAGGCTATTCTAGCTCTATAAATAATGCAACATATTATTTTAAATCAATTTCTCTCTCGCACCTTCCAAAATCGAAAATGCATTCAAATTCTTGGAATGAGACCGATCTCGATCCGAGGATAATATGCATTGATAAATGCCTCCTATTTTTGCAATGGTTTGACCTGATTTCATATCCGATCTTTACTATAAATAAATAAATAAAGAGTAAAATTCACTTTAATTACCCCCTTAACCTTTAAATGGGAACAATAATACCTCTTTTTGAATGGGAACGATAACCCTCTTATATAATATTTTTCGGTAAGACTTAGAATTCTAACAAAAAAAAGTATTATTATATTTTTCATTTTTTTCTTAAGGATTTCTTTTAATCCAAAGTCATAAAAAAAACACGAGCAAAATTTCCAAAAGCATGCTAATCACTTTTTTTGGAAGTTTCTGTGATGACCCAAAATGTCATCTTTAAATTTAATAATTAATTCTGTGTTCTAAGACCTCAAAAAGTACTATTTATCATTTCTCGACTTGCGTGTGCAGTCCGTATAATTTTCCAGAAAGTTTTTGTGTGAAAATGGATTAAAATGTGAAATAGAATTTTAAAACTCAACTGAGTTGACTTTGGTCAATATTTTGAGTAAACAAACTCGGATCAGTGTTTTGACAGTTTTGGTAGGTCCGTATCGTAATTAGGGACTTGGGCGTATGCCCGGAATCGAATTCCGAGGTCCCTAACCCGAGATATAGAATTTTAATGAAAAATTAAAAGTTTGAAAGCTTAATGGGTTTTAAGAATTTACTGATGGTGGATTTATTGACACCGGGTCTGTATTTTAGTTCCGGAGACCGGTATAGGTCCACTATAATATTTATGACTGGTCTTCCGAATTTGGTGAGAAACGGAGTTGATTTGACGTGACTCGGACATCTGGTTGTGAAAATATAAGTTTTAAAGTTTTCTTGAAAATTTCATTCGATTTGGGGTTCAATTCATAGTTCTAGGTGTTATTTTGGCGATTTATCGCGCGAGCAAGTTCCTATGATATTTTAGAACTTGTGTGCATGTTTGGTTTGGAGCTCAGAGGGCTCGGGTAAGTTTCGGATGCTCAACAGGCCATTTTGGACTTAAGGAAGATGGCTGATTTTCTTGTGTTTTGTTGCAGAATTTTTCTTCATCGCGTTCGCGGGGGAGATCTCGCGATCGCGTAAGGTAATCTGAGAGGCCAGCCAAAGTTTTTCTTCGCATTCGCGAATTTGAGGATGCGATCGCGTAGGGGTGTGAAGTGGTGCTTCACGAACGCGTGGCCAAGGTCGCGTTCGCGTAGAGTTGAAGAGGCTAAAGCTGAGCCACGCGCTTTACTCATCGTGATCGCGTAAGTCTGAGAGTCAGAGCATCGCGTTCGCGTGGTGTTTTACGCGTTCGCGTAGAGTAAATTTCTGGGGTAACAAAGTAGAGCTTCGCGATCGCGAGGCTATTCACGCGATCGCGATTAAGGAATCACTAGGCAGAATCCATAAATTCGGAAATCGCCATTTTTACTCATTTTTTAGTTTTAAGTATCGGAGTTGGGCGATTTCAAAGGAGATTTTCACGACTTTGAAGTGGGTAAGTATTTTATAACCAAAAATGATTATATTTCATGAATCCATGTCTATATTCATCCTGTATTTCGGATTTAGATGCAAGAAATTAGAAATTTTATAAAACTTTCCAAAAATAAAAAATTAAAATTTGAAGGTCCATTTGACATCGGAATTTGATAATTTTTGAATGGTTGGACTCGTCTCGGAATGGGTATTCGGATTCCGTAAGTTTTTCCAAGATTCGAGACATGGGCCCTACTGACGATATTTTATATGAATTTCGGATTTTAATCCGGAAAATTAGTAAATTCATATGGAATTAATTCCTATGATTTATATTGAGTATATTGAATTGTTTATGACTAGATTTGAGAATTTCGAAGACAAATTCGCGAGGCAAAGGTGTATTGGATTCTTAAATTTGGTTGCAAAGCGAGGTAAGTGTCGTGGTTAATCTTGACTTGAGGGAATAGAACCCTTAAATTATTTGTTATGTGAAATATATGTGAACGACGTATAGGCGAGGTGACGAGTGTCTATGCGTTGTCAAATTAATTATTTTCATAATTACTTGAAAAATCATAAATCGTTTTAAATCATGAATTAATTATTATATTAATTGTTTCACTCGTATTCCTTGTCAAATATTAATTTTTGAATTCCTACAATAATTGTTACATGCTTATTTGACTTATGTGTCTTAATTGCTATTTGACATTTACCATATTAAATATTAAACTGTCTATTTTCTCCATGATTTACACAATTAATTATTAATTATCATTGTTTGTTCATAAATAAATTATAATTATTGTGTGTCTTGATGCTTAATAGTTTCTTATTGAACGTGGTATTTATTGGAGTAATTTTTATTATATTTATGAGTTGTTAAAATATATTGGGGGATCGGGTTGCACGCCACAACGGAAATAAAAGTAAATATATATTGGGGGATCGGATTGCACGCCGCAACAGACTTATTAAAAGTTCATATTGGGGGATCGGATTGCACGCCGCAACAGACTTATTTAAAAGTCTATATTGGGGGATCAGATTGCACGCCGCAACAGATTTATTTAAAAGTCTATATATACTTGACTAAAATGAATATATTTGAGGATTGAATATGAATATATTGTGGAAGCGTATTGCACGCTGCAACGGAAATTGATAGAAATAATAATTGGTTATGACTGCTGAATTGGCTTTAACTGTTAAAATAAGTTACCTGATTTATTTTTATTATTGTTGTTATTACTATTATTGCGTACATGTTAATGTAAGTGACCTGCCTTAGCCTCGTCACTACTTCGTCGAGGTTAGGCTCGGCACTTACCAGTACATGGGGTCGGTTGTACTGATACTACACTCTGCACTTCTTGTGCAGATTTCGGAGTCGGTCCCAACGGCGTAGCATAGACTTACTCGGATTTCAGCTATTCAGAGGAGGCTTGAGGTATAACTGCACGACGTCCACAGTTTCGAAGTCCCCGTCTACTTTACTTTAGCTATGTGTTTGTTTTCACACAGCTTTTTTTTATTCAGACCCTTTATTTGTATTATTCTAGAAGCTCGTGCACTTATGACACCAATTCTGGGATGGTATTTAGACATCACTATTTTTATGGATTATTCACTACATTTCAGACTTTACTTCCGTATTTGTTTCTTTGTTATTAATCAATTTAAAATTGTTTTAAAATAGATAATATTATTCTAACGTTGGCTTGCCTAGCAAGTGAAATATTAGGCTCCATCACGGTCCCGAAGGTGGGAATTTCAGGTTGTGACAGTTGGTATCAGAGCCCTAGGTTACATAGGTCTCACGAGTCACGAGCAAGCTTAGTAGAGTCTGAAGGATCGGTACGGAGACGTCTGTACTTATCTCTCAGAGGGTACGAAGTTTAAGAACAATATCACTTCTTTCTTATTCTACCATCGATTATTGAACCATTCTATTCTTATTCTCTCGCAGATGGTGAGAACGCGTAATACATCTACCGATGGACAGGGACTAGAGCCCCGGGTAGCAACTATGGCCAGTTGTAGAGGTCGAGGCCGAGTCCGTGCTAGAGGCCGAGGCAAAGGTAGAGCTCAGTCTAGAGCTCGAGCAGCTGCACCTGTGGTAGAATCTCAGGTGGATCTTCAGGAGGAGGTTCCAGTTCAGAATGTTCTAGTTGGACTAGTTCAGGTCCCGGAAGGATTCATAGCTACTCCGGTGCTTCAGGACGCTCTAGTCTGTTTAGTGAGTCTTATGGAGGGTGTGGCCCAGAATGGTACATTTCCAGTGGCACCAACGATCTCACGGACTAGGGGAGGAGCACAGACTCCCTCTACTCTCGCTCCGGAACAAATGGCTCCCCGGAATCAGGCTCCAGCAGCCCCGCCAGTTGGGGTAGTTCAACCAGTTGTTGCGGCACAGACCGGTGATAGGCCCTCCATGTCTTTTGAGGCCTTATTGAGACTGGATAAGTTTACTAAGCTCTTTCCAGTTCACTTCAGTGTTACACCTTCTGAGGACCCACAGGATTATCTTGACCGCTGCCATAAGGTGCTGCGGAACATGAGTATAGTTGAGACCAATGGGGTTGATTTTGATGTATTTCAGATGACGGGTTCTGCCAAGAGATGGTGGAGATATTATACCTTGACCAAACCAGTTGGATCACCTGCACTTACCTGGGAGCAGTTCTCTCAGCTATTTCTGGAGAAGTTCCTTCCTATCACACTGAGAGAGGATTACCGCAAGCAATTTGAGCGTCTACAGTAGCGCAGTATGACTGTTACTCAGTATGAGTCCCGTTTTGTGTATTTAGCCCGTCATGCTCTCCCTTTACTACCTACTGAGGGAGAGAGAGTGATGAGGTTTATTGAGGGACTCATCACCCTATCAGGCTTCAGATGGCCAAGGAGACCGAAAGTGAGATTTCTTTTTAGGCGGCTGCTAATGTCGCGAGGAGGATCGAGATGGTTCTTCCACAGGAGAGAGGGTAGAGGTCTGATAAGAGGCCTCGTCAGTTCGGTGGTTTTAGTGTTGCCTCGTCTGGAGGAAGGGGTAATTTTGGTAGGGGTCATCCTCCCAGACCGTTTCATTCAGCACTTCATGCATCTCCCGGTGCTTCAGGGAGTCACGGTCCTATTATGCCTTACTCTGGGCAGCCAGCATTTAGTGCACATTCAGCTCCTATCAATGCACCACCACTCCAGAGTTACTATAGCGATTATCCGGCCCATTCAAGTCAGCTTCAGCTTCAGCAGCCACAACATCAGGATGGGTGTTATGAGTGTGGGAACATTGGTCACATCAGGAGATATTGCCCTAGGTTGGCGAGTAACAGATATCGGCAGGATTCTCGTGCCATCATACCGGCACCGGTTGCTTCACCGCCTGCTTATCCAGCTAGAGGTAGGGGTCAGACAGCTAGAGGTGGAGGTCAGGCCATTAGAGGTGGAGGCCAGCCAGTTAGAGGTCGTCCCAGGGACACAGTTCAGAGTGGTGGGGCTAAGCCCCGATTTTATGCTTTTCCAGCTAGGCCTGAGGTCGAGTCATCTGATGCTGTGATCACAAGTATTATTCCAGTTTGCCATAGAGATGATTCAGTTCTATTTGATCCAGGATCTACTTATTCCTATGTGTCCTCCTATTTTGCTTCATATTTGGTTGTGCCTTGTGATTCTCTGAGTGCTTCTGTGTATGTATCTACACCGGTGGAAGACTCTGTTGTAGTAGATCATGTCTATCGTTCATGTGTGGTTACTATCGGTAGTCTTGAGACTAGTGTGGATCTTCTGCTTCTTGATATGGTAGATTTTAATGTCATCTTGGGTATGGATTGACTGTCACCTTATCATGCTATATTGGATTGTCATGCCAAGATAGTGACCCTAGCCATGCTGGGGTTACCTCGTTTAGAGTGGAAAGGAACTCTTGGTCATTCTGCTAGCAGGGTTATTTCTTATATGAAAGCTCGACGTATGGTAGAGAAAGGGTGTCTAGCCTATTTGGCTTATATTCGTGATCCCAGTGCGGATGTTCCTTATATGGACTCGGTACCAGTTGTTCGTAAATTTCCAAAAGTATTTCCTGCAGATTTGCCAGGGATGCCACCCGACAGAGATATTGACTTCTGTATTGATTTAGCTCCGGGATCTCAGCCCATTTCTATCCCACCATACCATATGGCCCCTCCGAACTTGAAAGAATTGAAGGAGCAGTTACAAGACTTGCTTGATCAGGGATTCGTTAGACCCAGTGTCTCGCCCTGGGGTGCACTAATACTATTTGTAAAGAATAAAGATGGCTTTATGTGGATGTGTATAGATTATCGCCAATTGAATAAGGCCACTATCAAAAACAAATATCCGCTGCCAAGATTTGATGACTTATTTGATCAGCTTCAGGGCGCCAAGGTATTTTTGAAGATTAATTTGAGGTCTGGTTACCA
This sequence comes from Nicotiana tabacum, assembly GCF_000715075.1. Classification (NCBI taxonomy): domain Eukaryota; kingdom Viridiplantae; phylum Streptophyta; class Magnoliopsida; order Solanales; family Solanaceae; genus Nicotiana; species Nicotiana tabacum. The sequence continues at coordinate 72,907,718 of NC_134103.1, forward strand.
TCAGTTGAAGATTAGGGCATCTGATGTTCCTAAGACAGCTTTTCGGACTCGGTATGGGCATTACGAATTCCTAGTTATGTCATTTGGGTTGACAAATACCCCAGAAACATTTATTGATTTGATGAATCGGGTATTCAAGCCCTATTTGGATTCTTTGGTGGTTGTATTCATTGATGATATCTTGATTTACTCCAGTAGTCGAGAGGAGCATGAGCAGCTTCTTCAGAGTGTGCTTCATACTTTGAAGAATATTCAGTTATATGCCAAATTTTCAAAATGTGAGTTTTGGTTAGACTCAGTTGCCTTTTTGGGGCATGTTGTATCGGCAGAAGGCATAAAGGTAGATCCTAATAAGATTGAGGTTGTTCACAATTGGCCTAGACCTACTTCAGTTACGGAGATTCGGAGTTTCCTGGGTTTAGGAGGTTATTATCGTCGGTTCGTGGAAGGGTTTTCATCTATAGTGTAATGACCCGGCCGGTCGTTTTGAATATTACAACCATGTCTCCCCATTTACTGCTCAAATTGTACTTTACAGTTGTTGTATGAATTACCGGGGTAATTGGTTCAGGTCCGGTGAGGTTTTGGAATGACTTGGAATACTTAGTTCCAAGGTTTAAAGCTTAAGTTAAAATAGTGATTGTATGTCGACTTATGTGTAAATGACCTCGGAATGGAGTTTTGATAATTCTAATAGATCCGTATGGTGATTTTGGACTTCGGAGTGTGTCCGGAAAATTATTTGGAGGTACGTAGTGGAATTTGGCTTGAAATGCCGAAAGTTGATTTTTTGGGAAGTTTGACCGGGGGTTGACTTTTTGATATCGAGGCCGGAATCCAATTCTGGAAATTGGAATAGATTCGTTATTTCATTTATTACTTGTGTACAAAATTTAAAATCATTCCGGATTGATTTGATGTATTTCGGCACAAGATATAGAATTTGAAAGTTCAAAGTTCATTAGGCTTGAATTGAGGTGCGATTCGTGGTTTTAGCGTTGTTTGATATGATTCGAGGCTTTGACTAAGTTCGTATGATGTTTTAGGACTTGTTGGTATATTTGGTTAAAGTCCCGAGGGGCTCGGGTGAGTTTCGGGGTGATTTCGGATCATTTCTAGGCTATTTTTAATTGATTGTTTCTGCCTACAGAGGTGTGCATCGTGATCGCGAACATTTGGTTGCGTTCGCGAAGAGCAAACAACAGTTTGGGGCCTTGTGAATCGCAATCGTGGAAGCCCTTTCGCGATCGCATAGAATAAATCTATGCTGCACTAACTCGATTTTGGAAGCTTATATCTCGCAATCTGTAAGGAATTTGGAGATGATCCAAAAATAAAAGTTGTAGCCCTTGATGTCTAGTTTTCTTAAAGGTAAATGATTTGTGATTTGAAGTTGTGTACAAAAGGTTATGGTGGATATATTATAGGTTGTCTGGGAAGAGTTTGGAAATCTCTGTTGTACATGGCTGAATTTGGAAGCTTATATCTAGAAATTTATAAGGAATTGGGAGATGAGAAACAAATGAAAGTTATAGTTCTTGATGTCTAGTTTGTAGAAAGTTAAACCATTTACAATTTGGAGTTTTGTACAAAAGGTGATGACCATTACACTAGAGGCTATCTGGAAGAGTTGGGGGAGTTTGTTCTTCGCGATCGCGAAGAGCAATTTTGGGGCTGAAAATTTTTGTGCTTCGCGATTTTAACACATTTGGAGCTATGGATCTCGGATTGAAGCGATTTTTGAGGTGATTTTCACCATATGGATTGGGATTCGAGGCGTTTGGAGGCCAATTCACAAGGCAAAGGAATAGCGAAGTAAATAATTACACGGTTTGAGGTAAGTAACACTTCTAAACTTAGTTCTGAGGGTATGAATCCCCGAATTTAGTATGATATGAATTGTTTGAAAGTGACACACACGATAGGTGACGAACATGTAGACGTGCACCACAGAAAATGTGTCTTGAAGTTGTAAAATTAAAGAATCATGTTATTATCTGAACATGTGGCACGTGTTAGAGGAATTTAGCGGAGGCTAGTAAGAAAGATCATGTTTAGGCTATGTGCCGATATTTTAAGACCCATGGGGTCGTGATGATGTTGAATTAATTGTTCTAAAATATACATTTCACACTCAGTAATAATTGCCTAGTGTAAGGATATTTATGAGATTGAGCTGCGCAACGCAGTAGGCCATTTGGCTATATTGGCTTTATATCACGCTTGGGCTGAAGGAGCCTCTCCGAGAGTCTGCACACACCCCCAGTGAGCGTGGTCGACTTATAGCGCTTGGGCTGAAGGAGCCCTTCCGGAGTCTATACACCCCCAGTAAGCGTGGATGATTATATATATTCGAGATGGATTTCCCAGGGCATGGACTTGCCTTACTTACTGCTTATATATATATGTTTGGGATGGATTTTCCCAGGGCATGGACTCGCCTTACTTATTTATATTGTAATTAATTACCTGAACATGGATCTTGTCCGTATCATTTGCATTTGGGGATAAATTACCCCAGGGCTGGATTAGCCTTATACGGTACTGAATGACTGACTGTCAATCGATGTGTATATATATACGGGTTGAAACCCCTAGGGCTGGACTAGCCATAAACTTTACCGAGTGACCGAATAATTGGTGACCAGTATCTACAAGAGGTCTTGCTACTGAGATATCATATTCCTTATATCATGCAGTATTGATCTATTTCACTTGTACTGAGTTTATCTGTTGAACTTGAAAGCATGCCTACATTTTTGTACCATTATTTTTACTGGACTGTCCCTGCGGAGCTCATCATTTCTTTCAGCCTAGAGGTTAGTCTTGTTACTTATTGAGTTAGTTGTACTCATACTATACTCTGCACCTCGTGTGCAGACCCATGTACTTTCGGACACGTAGATTATTAGATTTCAGAGTACTATCAATTAGAGACTATCAAGGTAGTTGCTTGGCGTCTGTTGACCTTGTCTCTCTTTCCTTCAGTTATTTTATTGTTCTATACTTTCAGGTAGTGGTTTTTATCAGTCAAACATTGTATTCACATTATATACTTATGTACTCAGTGACACCGGGTTTTGAGATTTCTTCCGCTGAATTTAATTATTTTATTTTCAAATTTAAAATAAATGTTGGTTTATTGGGATTTTTGGCTTGCCTAGTATTGACATAGGCATCATCACGACAGGTTCGTGGAAGGGTTTTCATCTATAGCAAGCCCATTGACCAGACTGACCCAGAAAGGTGTCCCATTCAGATGGTCAGACGAGTGTGAGTTGAGCTTTCAGAAGCTCAAGACTACTTTGACTACGGTGCCAGTGTTGGTATTACCCACAGGTTCAGGATCGTATACGGTATATTATAATGCATATCACATTGGGCTTGGTGCAGTATTAATGCAAGATGACAGGGTGATTGCATATGCATCGCGACAATTGAAAGTTCACGAGAAGAATTATCCTGTTCATGACTTAGAACTGGCAACCATTGTTCATGCGCTGAAGATTTGGAGGCATTACCTCTACGGTGTCTCGTGTGAGGTATTTACTGATCATCGTAGCCTTCAGTATCTATTCAAACAAAAAGATCTTAATTTGAGGCAGAGAAGATGGTTGGAGTTGTTAAAAGACTATGATGTCACTATTTTGTATCACCCCGGAAAGGCCAATATGGTGGCTGATGCTTTGAGTAGAAAGGTTGTGAGTATGGGCAGTCTTGCATATATTTCGGTTGGTGAGAGGCCATTAGCTGTAGATGTTCAGACTTTGGCTAATCAGTTCGTGAGGTTAGATGTTTCAGAACCCAATCGTGTTCTAGCTTGCACAGTCGCTCGGTCTTCTTTATATGAGCGCATCAGGGAGAGGCAGTATGATGATCCTTATTTACTTGTCCTTAAGGACATGGTGCGGCACGGTGATGCCAAGCAGGTTATTGTGGGGGAAGATGGAGTTCTGCGAATGCAGGGTCGTATTTGTGTGCCTAATGTTGACGGGCTTCATGAATTAATTCTTGAAGAGGCACACAGTTCCAGATATTCTATTCATCCAGGAGCCGCCAAAATGTATCAATATTTACGACAAAATTATTGGTGGAGGAGAATGAAGAAGGATATAGTTGCATATGTAGCTCGGTGTCTAAATTGTCAGCAAGCCAAGTACGAGCATCAGAGACCTGGTGGTTTGCTTCAGAAGTTAGAAATTTCTGAGTGGAAGTGGGAGCGTATCACTATGGGTTTTGTTGTTGGGCTCCCACGGACTCAGAGAAAATTTGACGCAGTTTGGGTCGTTGTGGACAGGTTGACCAAGTCAGCACATTTCATTCCAGTGGCAGTTATCTATTCTTCAGAGCGGTTAGCTAAAATTTGCATTAGTGAGATTGTCCGCCTACACGGTGTGCCTGTGTCTATTATTTCAGATCGAGGTACGCAATTTACCTCACACTTCTGGAGGACTGTACAGCGTGAATTAGGCATGCGGGTTGAGTTGAGTACAACATTTCATCCACAGACAGACGGACAGTCAGAGCACACTATTAAGATATTGGAAGATATGCTTCGCGCTTGTGTTATAGACTTTAGAGGTTCTTGGGATCAGTTCTTGCCACTTGCGGAGTTTACTTATAATAATAGCTACCAGTCGAGCATTCAGATGGCTCCATATGAGGCATTATACGGAAGGCGATGTCGTTCGTCAGTTGGCTGGTTTGAACCGGGAGAAGCTCGGTTGTTGGGTACCGATTTAGTACAGGATGCCTTGGATAAAGTCAAGGTTATTCAGGATCGACTTCGCACAGCTCAGTCTAGGCAAAAGAGTTATGCCGACCATAAAGTTCGTGATATTGCATTCATGGTTGGAGAAAGAATATTGCTCCGAGTTTTACCTATGAAAGGTGTAATGAGGTTCGGAAAGAAGGGCAAGTTGAGCCCTAGGTATATTGGACCCTTTGAAATTCTTGAAAGGGTGGGGGAAGTAGCCTACAGGCTTGCACTACCACCTAGTTTATCAGCAGCTCATTCGGTGTTCCATGTGTCTATGCTCCGAAAATATCATGGTGATACGTCCCATATTTTAGATTTCAGCTCAATCCAATTGGATAAGGATTTGACTTATGAGGAGGATCCGATAGCTATTCTAGCCCGGCAGGTCTGACAGTTGAGGTCTAAGAGTTATCCTTCAGTTCGGGTGCACTGGAGAGATCAGCCGGTAGAGGCATCTACCTAGGAGTCCGAGCCGGACATGCGGAGTAAATATCAACACTTATTCACCAGCTCGGGTACTTTTTCTAACTTTGTTCGAGGACGAACATTTGTTTTAGAGGTGGAGAATGTGATGACCCAAAATATCATCTTTAAATTTAATAATTAATTCTTTGTACTAAGACCTCGAAAAGCACTATTTATCATTCTTCGACTTGCGTGCGCAGTCCGTATAATTTTCCGGAAAGTTTTTGTGTGAAAAATGGATTAAAATATGAAATAGAGCTTTAAAACTCAACTAAGTTGACTTTGGTCAACAATTTGAGTAAACGGACTAGGATTAGTGTTTTGACAGTTCCGGCAGGTCCGTATCGTAATTTTGGACTTGGGCGTATGTGATGACCCAAAATGTCATCTTTAAATTTAATAATTAATTATATATTCTAAGACCTCAAAAAATACTATTTATCATTCCTCGACTTGTGTGCGCAGTCTGTAAAATTTTTCGAAAAGTTTTTATGTAATAAATGGATTAAAATGTGAATTGGAGCTTTAAAACTCAACTGGGTTGACTTTGGTCAACATTTTGAGCAAACAGATTCGGATCAGTGTTTTGACAGTTTTGGTAGGTCTGTATCATGATTTGGGACTTGGGCATATTCTCGGAATTTAATTCCGGGGTCCCTAGCCCGAGATATGAAATTTTGATAAAAATTTAAAAGTTTAAGTTCAAATAGTGTCCGGATGTCGAATTTTATGCAAACGACCCCGGAATAGAATTTTAATGATTCCAACAGCTCCGTATGGTGATTTTGAACTTAGGAGCGTGATTGAAATTTTATTTGGAAGTCCGTAGTGAAATTAGGCTTGAAACGGCTAAAATAGGAATTTAAAGTTTGGAAGTTTGACCGAGGAATTGACTTTTTGATATCGGGGTCGGAATCCAGTTTTGAAAATTTTCACAGATCCATTATGTCATTTATGACTTGTGTGTAAAATTTGAGGTCAATCGGACATGATTTGATAGGTTTCGACATCGAATGTAGAAGTTGGAAATTTTAAGTTTCATTAAGCTTGAATTGGAGCATAATTCGTGGTTTTAGCGTTGTTTTATGTGATTTGAGATTTCAAATAAGTTGGTATGATATTTTAGGACTTGTTAGTATATTTGGGATAAGTGTTCTTAACTCAATCTTGGTTAGATTACCCGAATCCATCACTGTTTTTAACATTTAATTGATGATTTAAGTTGGAAAAATTTGAAAACCCTCTTGGATAGATTTGAGGATTTGAGGGTCGAATCGTTATTGGAATTTAGTTATTTTGGTATGGTTAGACTCGTGGTTGAATGTGCGTTCATATTTCATAACTTTCGCCGGATTTCGAGATGTGGGCCCCACGAGCCATTTTTGAGTTAATTTCGGATTTTTATTGAAAAATGTAGTATTTTCTTATAGAAATAATTCTATAATTTTTGTTGACTGTATCGAATTAATCTAGATACGAGTCAACCGGAATCAGAAAATCGAGGAAAAAGCATACTACTTGGTTAAATTGGAGCAAGTCGAGGTAAGTGACTTGTCTAACCTTGTGTGGGAAAATTTTCCCTAGGATTGGTATTAATTGTAATGTGATGAAAGTCGTGTACACGAGGTGACAGGTGTGTACACGGACTAAATGTGAAGGATTATATTTTTAAATTATGAATATCACTGTTGCATATTAATTAAATTATTAAATCTTGTTATATTCTCCATCATTGATTTGATTTGTATACTTTAAATTTGCTTGACCTTTTCCTGCTAATTGTTTTACCTGTTTAGTTGAAACTTGGTTTCTTTTATTCTGTGTATTATTTGAAATTGATTTTCTTTAAATTAAATATTATTAAAATGAAGTATTTGACATTTTAAATTTGGTATTGAAGCAACGTATTAAAGATTTTGAAATATTATTTTGCTAAATTATTTATTCCTGAATATTTTTGTAAGATTTTTGTACTCATTGTGATGGAGCCGTGAGCTCTTTATTGTGGAAAAATATTATTGATGATTTATGTTGGCATGAGCCGTGAGCTCTTTATTGTGGAAAAATATTATTGATGATTTATTTTGGCATGAGCTGTGAGCTCTTTATTGTGGAAAAATATTGTTGTTGAATTATTTTGGCAAGTTAAATTATTTGAGCACTTGAGGTGCAAATTGTGATATATTGTGATATTGATACGCATGCGGTGGTATAAGGTCTGGGTATTGAAACGCATGTGGTGAGATAAGGGTGGCTTGATACGCGTGGCTAGTAGGGGGAACTACTAGAAGTCATGCGGTGTGATAAGGATGGCTAAAACGCGGGATGCTATTTCGGAAAAAATATTTTCTTTCAAATAAATTGTGAAGGCTCCCGCGGTGAGATAAGAAAATGAGATATTGTGAATTTATTTATGATTTGGGACTACGAGGCGGTACCTCGGGAGTGCCCTTGTTGATATTGATTTATGGCCGTAGTTGCCTTTGATTTTTGTTGTGATCTTTCTTAAAGTTGAAAATAAATTCTGTTTTGTTTCCACGAAGTATTTATTTGCCATTATTTGGTGTAATTAAATATGACATACTGCTTGATTCATTTCCATCGTCATTTTATCTTATTATATTGTCTAAACATTTTTACCATGTCATTACTTATTCTCCAGTAGGGCCTGACCTAACCTCGTCACTACTCTACCGAGGTTAGGCTTGGCACTTACTGGGTACCGCTGTGATGTACTCATACTACACTTCTGCACATCTTTTTGTGCAGATCCAGGTACATCTTATCAGACCAGGCATCAGTAAACTAGCTGTACGAGAAGACTTCGAGGTATATCTGCCAGCGTCCACAGACTCCGGAGTCCCCTTCTATTCTTGTTATGTTGCTTCCTTATTTTCTTTAGACTCTGTTATATAGAGACATTGAGGATAAATTTTTAAAAGCTTGTGACTTATTTCTACCGGGTTTTGGGAGTTAAAAAATATTTGAATTGTATTTTATTTATTTCAGATATTTATTATTATTTTGCATTGATAGGCTTACCTAGTCTTAGAGACTAGGTACCATCACGACATCCTACGGAGGGATTTTGGAGTCGTGACAAATTGGTATCAGAGCTCTAGGTTCATAGGTGTCTTGAGTCACAAGCAGGTTTAGTAGAGTCTTGCGGATCGGTACGGAGACGTCTGTACTTATCTTCGAGAGGCTATGGAACTGTTAGGAAATATTCACTTCTTTGATTCCTTGTCGTGCGGCATTGATTTATCTTTAAACATATATCTTATATTCCTTTGTATCCACTCATGTATGACATTGCGCACTCGGTATCAGTTATGCGTCGACGGTTCGTGATGCCGCAGATGGACTACGAGGGAGCCAGAGATGCTCAAACATTGCCTTAACGTGTGGTTCCGACTGAAGATGCGGGCGTATTGAGAGATCACCTAGTAAATCATGTGCAGGGTGCAACGGACATTAGCGTCTGGTTGATTTATACGAGCTGTGAAGGTTATTATTGTGGATCATCGGACGATGTGACCTATGACTTCATGCCGTCCACTATCAATGGGTAGATTGCGGGGTTATGTGTTATATCAGTTTTGGCCTGAAATGTATATATGCGGTACTGTAAGGTTCCCTAAAATCTACACATTTTTAAGGCATGAGATTTTGTAGAGGATAAGGTTGGGACTTGCGTTATAGAAACAACTCTAAATTACAGAAGGTCTACTCAGCGTGGACGTTACGGTTGCGGATTTTGGGGGTACTTCGGATGAAGTGCAGTTGTTGACGAGATTCTTGACTATGTGGTTCGTGCCAAGATTTGTCTGTATGGAGCTCTACTTTTGTGATCATTGTGTATAAATAGGGGTAAGGATTACCCCAAAGAAGAATCGAAGAGTATGTTAAGAAATAGGTCAGCTCAACAGTGTTGAGTTAGCATAACAAAAGAAGAAATTGGCCTTGACAGAGATAATTCTCCACCGGTGTTTATGGCAAGCCTATTAAGAGGGCAGACCAGCCAATGCAACACCGCCCACTTGGTTCAATTCTCAGAAATGCTTTTGAAAGAGTTTGTTTTCCGGACTCTCCGTAATACGTGGCGCATAGGGTGTGAACGGTTGCATAAGGTCACCATGACCGTGTCACAATATGCCATCAGGTTCAATAAGTTAGTCCGTCATATTCCTACTTTGCTTCCTACAACCAGAGAGCAAGTCCACAGACTCATTAAAGGACCCAATTATAATCGTAAAATTTTATACGACTCGGGAGCTATAGGCTGATACTTCATTTCCGCGAATAGTAGAAATTGCCAAGATATTAGAACGTGTTCGGTGTGTGAAAAAAGGAAACTAAGGAGACCAAGACGTCTCAAGGTTCTGGGGGATTCAATGGATTCTACTCTGCAAGTATAAATCATTATGGCGGGGGCTCGGGTAGTCGGCTAGCCCAGTCCGCACATCGGATTACTCGATGTGCTCCAGTAAGTTCGTTTAATACACCACCGACATGAGTTTCCTACAATGGTTATTCCAGTTATCTGGCACAAACTCAATATGAGCAGCCAAACCCACAAAGGGGTTGTTATGAATACGGTGATACTAGGCACATCATGAGAAAATTGTCCCAAACTTGGGAGAGACTTATTTCATCAAAGCACTCAAGCTACGTGCCCCATTGCAGTTATTACACCACCCACACGGCCAGTTAGGGGTGGAGGACAAACGGGTAGAAGGTGTCCTAGAGGTGGAGATCCAGCCATTAATATATTTATTTTATGGTATGGCGGAGGTCGCTACATCAGTTGGTGTTGTTACAGGTACGATCTTGATATAATATAAAGGAATAATTTCCTTAACTTGATTCGGTTCTGAGTGAGACGAGTCCTCCTATTGTGCTCCAGTTATGAGTGAGTTTCATAATTCTATAATCTACTTATGTGTTTACTCCTGTTGGGAGATTCCATGGAGATAACTACGCCTATCATTCCATGTTGGTCACTAATAAGACATGTGAGGCTAAATGTGGCTTTCTGTTACTCATTTCGGTAAGTTTTGATGTAATTTACGGATAATTAATTGTAAATTATGAATTATATGTCCTACCGGTGTGGGGTTCATTATGTGTTGTGATTTGGTGTAACCTAAATTATTTAAAAGGAGAAAATGGAAATTTTCAATTGGCACGATGTGCATATTACTTGTGATTCAGAACTGAGGACGAGATCCTCACATTTTTATATAAATTGATATGTTTAAACCGGGCTACGAGCTGCTGTGGAAGTTATATAAGGACGAGATCCTTGTGAGGAAAAATTCTTGTGTTTAAGTTCTCCCTTGTGAAATTAAATTTGTACTATAGTACTAATAGGGAGTCATGCATGTTAGGCTTATTTGAAAATTCTTATATACAATTCTCTGTGCATAGTTGTCAAATTCGTGTTGTAATTATTAATTTTTAACCTACGAGGTAGGTGCCCGCCCAGGTGGCGTTAAATGTGACTTTTTAATTCGGATAAATAATTATGAGGTCTTCATGCCTCATATCTAGTTATCAGTATTGTGAAGGTTTGCAATGAGATTTTTGTTAACATGAGGTTAAATGACGATTCTGTAATTGATTATGAACAACTATTAAGACCAAATTGACCCAAGAGGGTGCCCCATTTACAGGGTCAGACGAGTGTGAGTTGAGCTTTCAGAAGCTCAAGATCACTTTGACTCTGACACAAGCGTTGGTATTACTTACATGTTCAAGGTCTTATACTGTGTATTGTGACACGTCACGTATTGGTCTCGGTACGGTGTTGATGCAAGACGGTAGGGTGATTGCCTACGCGTCCAGACAGTTAAAGGTACATGAGAAGAATTTTTCGGTCCACGGCCTTGAGTTAGCAGCTATTGTTCGTGCCTTGAAGATTTTGGTGGCATTATTTGTACGGTGTCCATTGTGAAGTCTACACCAATCACCGGAATCTACAACTTTTGTTTAAACAAAAGGATCTTAATTGAGGCAGCGGAGATGGTTGGAGTTGCTTAAGGATTATGATATCACCATTCTCTATCATTCTGGGAAGGCCAATGTAGTGGACGATGCCTTGAGTCGTAAGGCGGAGAGTTTGGGCAGCTTAGTATATTTACCGGTAGCAGAGAGGCCTTTGGCCTTGGATATAGGCCTTGGCCAACCAGTTTGTCAGATTGGATGTTTTCGAGCCGAGTCGAGTTTTGGCTTGTGTGGTTTCTCAGTCTTCTCTTTATGATCGTATCAGGGAGCGTCAGTATGATGACCCCCATTTGCTTGTCATTAAGGATACAGTTCAGCACGGTGATGCCAAGGAAGTCGCAATTGGAGATGACGGCATATAGATTCAGGGCAAGCTATGTGTGCCTAATGTAGATGGTTTGCGTGAATTGATTCTCCAGGAGGCTCACAGTTCGCGGTACTCTATACATCCGGGTGCTGCGAAGATGTAGTAGGACTTAAGGCAACATTACTGGTGGAGGAGGATGAAGAAAGACATAGTGGAGTTAGTAGCTCGGTGTCTAAATTGTCAACAGGTGAAATATGAGCATCAGCGACCGAGTGGATTGCTTCAGAAGTTAGAGATTCCAGAATGAAAATGGGAGAGGATTACTATGGATTTCATTGTTGGGCTCCCACGGACTCCGAGGAAGTTCAATGCAGCTTGGGTGATTGTGGATAGATTGACCAAGTCAGCTCATTGCAATCCTGTGATGACTACCTACTCTTCTGAGCAGTTGGCTCGAATCTATATTCGCGAGATTGTCAGATTTCACGGCGTACCGGTATCTATCATCTCTGACCGGGGTACGCAGTTTACATCATGGTTCTGGGAGGGCAGTACAGTGTGAGTTGGGTACCCGGGTAGAGTTGAGTATAACATTTCACCCTCAGATGGACGGGCAGTCCGAACGCACTATTCAGATACTGGAGGATATGCTTCGTGCGCGTGTGATAGATTTTGGTGGTGCTTGGGATTAGTTCTTACCACTTGCGGAGTTTGCTTACAACAACAGTTACGAGTCAAGCATTCAGATGGCTCCGTATGAGGCCTTGTGTGGTAGGCAGTGCTGGTCCCCAGTGGGTTGGTTCGAACCGGGCGAGGCTAGACTATTGGGTACAGACTTGGTTCAGGATGCCTTGAAAAAGGTTAAGTCGATTCAAGATCGACTTCATACAGCCCAATCTAGACAGAAGAGTTATGCGGATTGAAAGGTTCGTGATGTTGCATTCATGGTTGGTGAGCGGGTATTGCTCAGGGTTTCACCTATGAATGGTGTGATGAGGTTCGGGAAGAAGGGCAAGTTGAGCCCTAGGTATATTGGGCCTTTTGAGATTCTTGAGAGAGTTGGAGAGGTGGCTTACAGACTTGCACTATCACCTAGTCTTTCTGCGGTTCATCCGGTATTCCATGTTTCTATGCTTCGGAAATATCACGGCGATCCGTCCCATGTGTTAGACTTCAGTTCGGTTCAGTTGGACAAGGATCTATCTTATGTTGAGGAACCAGTGGCTAATTTAGATAGGCAGGTTCGAAAGCTGAGGTCAAAGAACATTGCTTCCGTGAAGGTTCAGTGGAGGGGTCATCTGGTCGAGGAGGTGATTTGGGAGACCGAGCATGATATGCGCATCCGTTATCCACACTTATTCACCAGCTCAGGTACTTTTTCTAACTCCGTTCGAGGACAAACGTTTGTTTTAGAGGTGAAAAATGTGATGACCTAAAATGTCATCTTTAAATTTAATAAATAATTATGTATTCTAAGACCTCGAAAAGCACTATTTATCATTCCTCGACTTGCGTGCGCAGTCTGTAAAATTTTCCAAAAAGTTTTTATGTGAAAATGGATTAAAATGTGAATTAGAGCTTTAAAACTCAACTGAGTTGACTTTGGTTAACATTTTGAGCAAACAGATTCGGATCAGTGTTTTGAAAGTTTCGGTAGGTCCGTATCGTGATTTGGGACTTGGTTATATTCCCGAAATTTAATTCCGAGGTCCTTAGCCCGAGATATAGAATTTTGATGAAACATTAAAAGTTTAAGTTTAAATAGTGATCGGATGTCGAATTTTGTGCAAACGACCCCGGAATAGAATTTTGATGATTCCAACAGCTCTATATGGTAATTTGGAACTTAGGAGTGTGATCGTAATTTTATTTGGAAGTCCGTAGTGAAATTAGGCTTGAAACGACTAAAATAGGAATTTAAAGTTTGAAAGTTTGACGGGGGAGTTGACTTTTTGATATCGGGGTCGGAATCCAGTTCTGAAAATTTTCACAGCTCTGTTATGTCATTTATGACTTGTGTGCAAAATTTGAGGTCAATCGGACTTGATTTGATAGGTTTCTGCATCGAATGTAGAAGTTGAAAATTTTAAATTTTATTAAGTTTGAATTGGAGCATAATTCGTGGTTTTAGCGTCGTTTTATGTGATTTGAGATTTCAAATAAATTGGTATGATGTTATAGGACTTGTTGGTATATTTGGTTGAGGTCTCGGGTGAGTTTCGGATGGTTAACGAATAAAAAATGGGACTTAAAACAGCTGCTGCAAATTTTCTTCTGCTGTGCAATCGAGCCCAAAAATCGAAGGCCAGAAATCGAGCCCAGAAATCGAGCTGAGGATCGAATTCAGGCTCGAGATCCATAATCGAAGGCAGGCTCGAGAGCCATGATCGAAGGCAAGGCTCGAGGCCATGATCGAAGGCAAGCTCGAAGGCCAGTGAACGAAGGACACTGATCGAAGGCCCAGGATCGAGGCCTATGACCAAGGCCAGTGATCGAAGGCCATAAAGATTGAAGCCATGATCGATAACCAGGATCGATGGCTGTGATTGAGCCCCAGGGTCGAGGGCCATGATCGAAGCTATGATCGAAGGCCATGACCGAGGTCCATGATCGGACCCCATGATCGGACTCCCCATGATCGAACTCCCCTTAATCGGAATCCCCATGATCGGACTCCTATGATCGAGGTCCAGGATCGGACCCCATGATCGAGGTCACCCTGGACAGATCTGTAAGTTATAAAAACAGGGGGGCTTCGTCCCATTCGCCATTTTTAACAACTTGGAGCTTGAGCATAGGCGATTTTTGATATATTTTTAAGGAAAAACATTGGGGTAAGTGTTCTTAACTCAATCTTGGTTAGATTACCCGAATCCATCACTATTTTTAACATTTAATTGGTGATTTAAATTGGAAAAATTTAAAAACCCTCTTGGATAGATTTAAGGATTTGAGGGTCGAATCATTATTGGAATTTAGTCATTTTGATATGGTTAGACTCGTGGTTGAATTGGCGTTCATATTTCGTAACTTTCGCCGAATTCCGAGACGTGGGCCCCACGAGCCATTTTTGAGTTAATTTCGGATTTTTATTGAAAAATGTAGTATTTTCTTATAGAATTAATTCTATAATTTTTGTTGACTGTATCGAATTAATCTAGATACGACTCAACCGGAATCAGAAAATCGAGGAAAAAGCATACTACTTGGTTAAATTGGAGCAAGTCGAGGTAAGTGACTTGTCTAACTTTGTGTGGGAAAATTTTCCCTAGGATTGGTATTAATTGTAATGTGATGAAAGTCGTGTATACGAGGTGACGGGTGTGTACACGGACTAAATATGAAGGATTATATTTTTAAATTATGAAGATCACTGTTGCATATTAATTAAATTATTAAATCTTGTTATATATTCTCCATCATTGATTTGATTTGTATACTTTAAATTTGCTTGACCTTTTCCTGCTAATTGTTTTACCTGTTTAGTTGAAACTTGGTTTCTTTTATTCTGTGCATTATTTGAAATTGATTTTCTTTAAATTAAATATTATTAATATGAAGTATTTGACATTTTAAATTTGGTATTGAAGCAACGTATTAAAGATTTTGAAATATTATTTTGCTAAATTATTTATTCCTGAATATTTTTGTAAGATTTTTGTACTCATTGTGATGGAGCCGTGAGCTCTTTATTGTAGAAAAATATTATTGATGATTTATGTTGGCATGAGCCGTGAGCTCTTTATTGTGGAAAAATATTATTGATGATTTATTTTGGTATGAGCTGTGAGCTCTTTATTTTGGAAAAATATTATTGATGATTTATTTTGGCATGAGCAGTGAGCTCTTTATTGTGGAAAAATATTGTTGTTGAATTATTTTGGCAAGTTAAATTTTTTGAGCACTTGAGGTGCAAATTGTGATATATTGTGATATTGATACGCATGCGGTAGTATAAGGTCTGGGTATTGAAACGCATGCGGTGAGATAAGGGTGGCTTGATACGCGTGGCTAGTAGGGGGAACTACTAGAAGTCATGTGGTATGATAAGGATGGCTAAAACGCGGGATGCTATTTCGGAAAAAATATTTTCTTTCAAATAAATTGTGAAGGCTCCCGCGGTGAGATAAGAAAATAAGATATTGTGAATTTATTTATGATTTGGGACTACGAGGCGGTACCTCGGGAGTGCCTTTGTTGATATTGATTTATGGCCGTTGTTGCCTTTGATTTTTGTTGTGATCTAATTTTGTTTTGTTTCCACGAAGTATTTATTTGCCATTATTTGGTGTAATTAAATATGACATACTGCTTGATTCATTTCCATCGTCATTTTATCTTATTATATTGTCTAAACATTTTTACCATGTCATTACTTATTCTCCAGTAGGGCCTGACCTAACCTCGTCACTACTCTACCGAGGTTAGGCTTGGCACTTACTGAGTACCGCTGTGATGTACTCATACTACACTTCTGCACATCTTTTTGTGCAGATCCAGGTACATCTTATCAGATCAGGCATTAGTAAACTAGCTGTACGAGGAGACTTCGAGGTATATCTGCCAGCGCCCGCAGACTCCGGAGTCCCCTTCTATTCTTGTTATGTTGCTTCCTTATTTTCTTTAGACTCTGTTATATAGAGACATTGAGGATAAATTCTTAGAAGCTTGTGACTTATTTCTACCGGGTTTTGGGAGTTAAAAAATGTTTTAATTGTAGTTTATTTATTTCAGATATTTATTATTACTCCGCATTGATAGGCTTACCTAGTCTTAGAGACTAGGTGCCATCACGACATCCTACGGAGGGATTTTGGGGTCGTGACAGCGTATGCCCAGAATCGAATTCCGAGGTCCCTAGCCCGAGATATGGAATTTTGATAAAAGATTTAAAGTTTGGAAGATTAATGAGTTTTAAGAATTACTGATGTTGAATTTATTAACACCGGGTCCGTATTTTAGTTTTAGAGCCCGGTATAGGTCCACTATAATATTTATGACTTGTCTGCCGAATTTGGTGAGAAACAGAGTTGATTTGACGTGACTCGGACGTCCGATTGTGAAAATATAAGTTTTAAAGTTTTCTTGAAAATTTTATTCGATTTGGGGTTCAATTCGTAGTTCTAGGTATTATTTTGGTGATTTGATCGCGCGAGTAAGTTCGTATAATATTTTAGGACTTGTGTGCATGTTTGGTTTGGAGCCCCGAGGGTTCGGGTGAGTTTCGGATGCTCAACGGGCCATTTTGGACTTAAGGAAGATGGTTGATTTTCTAGTGTTTTGCTGCAGAATGTTTCTTCATCGCGTTCGCGGGGGAGATCTCGCGATTGCATAAGGCAATCTGAGAGGCCAGCCAAAGTTGTTTTTCGCATTCGCGAATTTGAGGACGCGATCGCGTAGGGGTGTGAAGTGGTGCTTCGTGAACGCGTGGCCAAGGTCACGTTCGCGTAGAGTTAAAGAGGCTAAAGCTGAGCCACGCGCTTTACTCAGCGCGATTGCGTGAGGTCGTTCGCGATCGCGTAAGTCTGAGAGTAAGAGCGTCGCGTTCACGTGGTGTTTTACGCATTCACGTAGAGTAAATTTCTGGGGCAGCAAAGTAGAGCTTCGCGATCGAGATTAAGGAATCACTAGGCAGAATTCATAAATTCGAAAATCGCCATTTTTACTCATTTTTGAGTTTTAAGTCTCGGAGTTGGGCTATTTCAAAGGAGATTTTCATGACTTTGAAGTGGGTAAGTATTTTATAACCAAAAATAATTATATTTCATGAATCAATGTCTATATTCATCCTTTATTTCGGATTTAGATGCAAGAAATTGAAATTTTTGTAAAACTTTCCAAAAATAAAAATTAAGATTTGAAGGTCCATTTGACATCGGAATTTGATAATTTTTATATGGTTGGACTCGTCTCGGAACGGGCATTCGGATTCCGTAAGTTTTTTCTAGATTCGAGACGTGGGCCCTACTGATAATTTTTATATGAATTTCGAATTTTAATCCGAAAAATTAGTAAATTCATATGGAATTAATTCTACGATTTATATTGAGTATATTGAATTATTTATGACTAGATTTGAGGATTTCAGACACGAATTCGCGAGGCAAAGGTGTATTGGATTCTTGAATTTGGTTGCAGAACGAGGTAAGTGTTGTGATTAACCTTGACTTGAGGGAATAGAACCCTTAAATTGTTTGTTATGTGAAATATATGTGAACGACGTATAGGCGAGGTGACGAGTGTCTATGCGTCGTCAAATTAATTGTTTGCATAATTACTTGAAAATCATAAATCGTTTTAAATCATGAATTAATTATTATATTAATTGCTTCACTCATATTCCTTGTCAAATATTAATTCTTGAATTCCTGCAATAAATGTTACATGCTTATTTTACTTATGTGTCTTAATTGCTATTTGACATTTACCATATTAAATATTAAACTGCCTATTTTCTCCATGATTTCTATAATTAATTGCTAATTGTCATTGTTTGTTCATAAATAAATTATAATTATTGTGTGCCTTGATGCTTAATAGTTTCTCATTGAACGTGGTATTTTTTGGAGTAATTTTTATTACATTTATAAGTTATTAAAATATATTGGGGGATCGGATTGCATGCCGCAACGGAAATGAAAGTAAATATATATTGGGGGATCGGATTGCACGCCGCAACGGACTTGTTTAAAAGTCCATATTGGGGGATCAGATTGCACGCCGCAACAGACTTATTAAAAGTTCATATTGGGGGATCGGATTGCACGCCGCAACAGACTTATTTAAAAGTCTATATTGGGGGATCTGATTGCACGCCGCAACAGACTTATTTAAAAGTTTATATTGGGGGATCAGATTGTATGCCGCAACAGACTTATTTAAAAGTCTATATATACTTGACTAAAATGAATATATTGGGGGATTGAATATGAATATATTGTGGAAGCGTGTTGCATGCTGCAACGAAAATTGATGGAAATAATAATTGGTTATGACTGCCGAATTGGTTTCAACTGTTAAAATGAGTTACCTGATTTATTTCTATTATTGTTGTTATTACTATTATTGCATATAGGTTAATGTAAGTGACCTGCCTTAGCCTCGTCACTACTTTGTCGAGGTTAGGCTCGGCACTTACCAGTACATGGGGTCGGTTGTACTGATACTACACTCTGCACTTCTTATGCAGATTTCGGAGTTGGTCCCAGTGGCGTACCATAAACTTGCTCGGATTTCAGCTATTCAGAGGAGACTTGAGGTATAACTTCATGGCGTCCGCAGTTCCGAAATCCCTGTCTACTTTACTTTAGTTGTGTGTTTGTTTTCAGACAGCTTTTTTTTATTCAGACCTTTTATTTGTATTATTCTAGAAGCTCGTGCATTTGTGACACCAATTCTGGGATGGTATTTAGGCAACACTATTTTTATGGATTATTCACTACATTTCAGACTTTACTTCCGCATTTGTTTCTTTGTTATTAATCAATTTAAAATTATTTTAAAATGAATAATATTATTCTAGCGTTGGCTTGCCTAACAAGTGAAATGTTAGGCGCCATCACGGTCTCGAAGGTGGAAATTTCGGGTCGTGACAAATTTGAATGTTTATATATATATATATATATATATATATATATATATATATATATATATATATATATATATATATATTAATTTGTCAATTTACATGTTTCACTGTGAAAGTAAAAGTAGTCAAGCAATAGATATTACTTTACATCATTTTCAGTCTAAGAATGTATTCCAATTCTGCATATTCCATGTATTGAATTGTTCTCATCTTTTGTTTATTGAATCTATGAGATTGACTAAAGCTTATCCAATGGAGCAAAGCCAGGTGCTAAGCAAGTCGATAAGGATGTTGATTGTAATTTGACCAAAAATATTTTAATAAGAGATGTTAGTGTGTTTGACCAAAATCACTTCACTGAACAAGTAATCCAATTAAGAAGCCATTTAAATGGGTGAAAGAAAGGGACAGTAACCAAGTTGACTAGCATGTTTTTGGGAATTTTGCTCGGGTGTTTTATTGACTTTGTTTTAAAAGAAATTTTTAAGAGAAAAAAGAAAAAGACAATACAATACATTTTTCTTTGTAGTAAAATCTTAAATCTCACCGGAAAATATTGCATTGGGCTATCATTCCCTTTCAAAAGATAGAAAGGGTACTATTTCCCGACACTTAAATATGGTGATTAATTTATGCTTTAGTCTACACACAGTTCACATTATTAGACAGATTCTAATATCCGGATTTTTATAGTTTAAGCAAGTTTTCGTCGTTAGATAGAATGTGTACGGTCAGAACCGATTGAGTCAGTCGTACGGACTGATCGAGACGGCAATATTTCGATCGAAAAGTATCTATGTAAGGTCAGGTCGAGGTCCGAAGAAAGGGGCTTCAGGATTCGAGCTCCAAGTCCGATCAAGGATCAGTTCGGTATCATTATCGGGCCCATGACCAAATCGAACTACGAGGCAAAAGGTTGTCGGAGATGCACAGACCGACCAACACCCACCCCGAATATCAAGACTCCGAGTCAGGATCGAGCTCGAGTCAAGGTCAATGGCTCAACCCGATATCGAGTTCGAGTCAGTATCGAAGCTCACAGACAAGGCCGTTACAATCGCACTAAGGAAGAGAATCGTGGCGGGAAGTAGGGAAAAGACAATACATCATGGACTCTCCACTATGTATTTTTTATTGTTGTATATAAAGTAGGATCCATCTACTATAAAAGGGAGGATGGATTGTAAGCAGAGACAGATTGGAACAAAAGATTTTTTTTCTCATATTGAAAGATATCCCCTTGTGTTTATTTTCCTGTATCTTATTTGTTCTTCTTCTCACTATTCTCATTCTCATAGTCAAGAATATACGTATTTCTATTTCTGTATACGATTTGTATCAAATTATATCACATATCCTTAGAACCATACACAAATTTAACTCTATCTAATTTTTCAGGTAAACAGTTTGGCGCCCACCGTGGGGCTAAGGGTAACAGTGATTGTTTGATACAAATCTGCAATACACACCAGTTTACAACTTCAAATCAACAATGGCAAACCCTCGATTGATGGCTTTACCTATCGACCACGAAGCCGGCCTTCAAGATGAAACCAACAACTTGACACCCAGGGTCGGAAGGCAAATTAACGATGTCACCGTAGCTCGAGTCGAAGTACCGCTAGATGTCAATTTACAAGTGGCTCTTGAGGCGAACCAACGTTCCGAACCGGAAAAAGCATTCAGGGCGGTACTCGATCCGTAGCTCGAGACACCCATAACGTGGAGGAGATCGAAGTCAGCTTACGGATGATCTTCGAGATGTTACAAGCCCAACAAATAGCGATAGCTCAATTGCAGAGCCAAACTCAGGTACAAAGCAGGCCGGAGACTAATCCGCTTCGAGAAATCACCCACAGAACGGAACCAGCCATAGTGAAGTCAAATGAACGAGTCGAAGCCAACGATAAAAAGGTAGAAACATATAATTCCAGGGTCGATCAGATCCCGAAAGCTCCATCAATGATAAAAGGGCTAGATTCAAAAAAATTCATTCAAAAGCCTTTTCCCTCGAGTGCAGCCCCAAAACCAATCCCCAAAAAATTTTGTATGCCCGAAATACCCAAATATAATGGAACGACTGACCCCCAACGAGCACGTCAGTTCTTACACATGTGCCATCAAGGGCAATGATTTGGAAGATTATGAGATCAAATCTGTATTATTGAAAAAATTCGGTGAAACCGTGTCAAAGGGGGTAATGTTATGGTATCATAATTTACCATCTAACTCTGTTGATTCTTTTGCTATGCTTGCAGATTGCTTCGTAAAAGCACATGCCGGAGCCATAAAGGTCGAAACCAGAAAGTCGGACCTGTTCAAGGTAATACAAAAGGATAACGAGATGCTAAGGGAGTTCGTATCTCGTTTTCAAATGGAACGAATGGATCTGCCACCAGTCACAGATGATTGGGCTGTTCAAGCTTTCACTCAAGGTCTAAACGAGCGGAGCTCGATGGCTTCACGGTGGCTGAAGCAAAATCTGATCGAGTACCCAGCTATTACTTGGACCGATGTGCACAATCGATATCAATCCAAAATAAGAGTCGAAGATGACCAGTTGATTTCTAGGTCCTTTACGAAAAGAACTACCAAGCAAAAGTCGACCAGAGATCGATACCAGCCATATAATGGAAACGATACTACTGCTGAGTATCCGAGGCCTCTTTAAAATCAACCTCGTATACTGGGGGGCTTTATCATTGAACGCATCTGTGATGATTATCAAGTTCGGTGCAAAGGAAGTTACTTCGTTATTTCATGACAAATAGTGTCTCAACAGGAAACATTGTAAGAGCCAAATGGTCAAAACGAACCATGCTTATGTAGTTGGCCCGAGCCCTTACGCAAAACATGAACACATGTATAACTTGCAAAGAAAGCCCTCTTCTTTACCGATATTCTATGTTCAAGATTTATTATGCAAACAGGATCGAGTTCGAATCATTCACTCGACTACTAAGCCTACGGGCTACTTTTATTTCGAGTTCGAGCAATCACTCACTCGACCATTAAGCCTACGGTCTACTTTGACCATTACGCTTACGGGCTACATTATTTCGAGTTCGAATCATTCACTTGACTACTAAGCCTACGGGCTACTTTGACAATTATGCCTACGGGCTACATTGCATCGAGTTCGAATCATTCACTCGACTGCTAAGCCTACGGGCTACTTTTATTTCGAGTTCGAGCAAGCACTCACTCGACCATTAAGCCTACGGGCTACTTTGACCATTACGCCTACGGGCTACATTATTTCGAGTTCGAATCATTCACTCGACTACTAAGCCTACGGGCTACTTTTATTTCGAGTTCGAGCAAGCACTCACTCGACTATTACGCCTACGAGCTACATTGCATCGAGTTTGAATCATTCACTCGACTGCTAAGCCTACGGGCTACTTTTATTTTGAGTTCGAGCAAGCACTCACTCGACCATTAAGTCTACGGGCTACTTTGACCATTACGCCTACGGGCTACTTTGACCATTACGCCTACGGGCTATATTATTTTGAATTCTAATCATTCACTCGACTACTAAGCCTACGGGCTACTTTTATTTCGAGTTCGAGCAAGCACTCACTCGACTATTACGCCTACGGGCTATATTACATCGAGTTCGAATCATTCACTCGACTACTAAGCCTACGGGCTACTTTTATTTCGAGTTCAAACAAGCACTCACTCGACCATTACGCCTAAGGGCTACATTATTTTGAGTTCAAATCATTCACTCGACTACTAAGCCTACGGGCTACTTTTATTTCGAGTTCGAGCAAGCACTCACTCGACCATTACCCCTACGGGCTACATTATTTCGAGCAAAAATACTCATTTCTTCGAATTCAAACGAACACTTGACTATTTAAGCTGAAGGATGTTCGAGCCTGATAAAGTAAAGTTACTACCTACAAGGCAACAGAAATTAAAATTCAAACTATCTATTTAGTTTGAAAGGCTATTTTACTTCAAAAGGAAGAAAGATTTATATTTACAAATTTTTTGTACAGAGGCGGCTACTCTGCCAAAAGGAAGTTCTTTATACAAAAACCGAAAGTGGTATCAAAAGAACGCAGCAAACGACCTAAGGCCCTAAATGACTCAATCTTCATTGGAGGTCGTATTCTCGGCATCGTCCTCATCTTCAGACTCCCCCGAGTCATCGGAGTCCTCCTAAGGAAAGGCCAACCTCCGAGCTTTGTTCTCCTCTGCCCTGGTGACTTCAATCTCAGTCCCAATATCGAATCCCTGAGCTCTGACCTCCTCGAGAGCCTCTCTCGGAGCTTGCCATTTTGTATGTTCGACCATGCTCTCAACTTTGGCTTGTTAACCTCGACATCGATCCTGAACTGAGCCAATTTGGCATCAGCTCTTTTATTAGCCTCGATCACCTCAGATCTGGCCACTTCAAGTTCTTTCGCCAAATCTGCTTTATCTGAAGTGGCCAAATCCAACTGATGCTGAAGCTCTTTCATCTTTTCGATCATCCCCAAAGCATTTTCTTTCGCAGATTGAAGTTGGGCATCAGACAGCTCCAACTGAGCTTCGACGGCTTCCTTTTTTTAGGCAAGGATATCCATACACTTTTTAAATTCTTCTGCCTCGGCAAGTAGCGCATCTACCTGTGAGTTAAGCCGTCCAATCTGCTCGATCCTATGCCGAACCTGCAGAATCGGATCATTAGTGGTTATCTCTTTTTCATCTTCACTATCACGGAACATTCGAAATATCTGCTCAGCCATCTCCTCATGCTCTTCCCGAGCCGCTGGCAAATCTGCTCGAAGTTTTTCACTAAGGAGCTTGTACGAGTCACTCTTCTCAGTGAGGATCCGAACCTCGGCATCATGCTCCTCCCGGATTCAAAGAAAGGCCTCGTGATGCAACACCGAAGCCTGCAAACAAAATAAAAAACATTAGAATTACCTACAACTCTATGTGTAAAAGAAGCAACGAAAATGCGATCAGAGTTACCCGATTCAAAGTATGTTGGGCCTCGTTGAAGAGACAGGCAGGCCCCACCGCATTCATCACTGATTGATCTTCGTCGATCACCAAGGATCGTAGGTAGCTGGCAATCCCCACAGGGGAAGAAACAATTCGGGTATCCGCAGGTACGGAGAGCACTATCTTCTGCCTTCGGTCGGGATCAATGCTCGGGGCCAGAAATCGGTCCACCAGTTTATGAATCGATGAAGGCTCGGTAGAACCCGACCACGACGTTTTTTTGGGTACCGGCATTCCACCAAAACCGGTAACCTCCTTCGAGGCACCTGACTCGAGCCCCTCCAGAAAACCATGGATATCGGCCGACTCCTGAATACCCTCATAGGACTGATCCTCCAACATGACGGCCTCTCGAATCATGGCATCCGAAATCTGAGGGGATCCGCCAATGTCAACTATCCCAAACTCATCCCTTGAAATATCTTCTACTACCCGAGAAGATCCACCCTCGGTGTCCCTTTCAATCATCTTAGTTCGAGAAGGGATAATCTCGGCTTCTTCTTGTTCTGGGATTATGGCCAAGGTTCCCTGATTTGCTTCCACCAAATTGGAAGACTGTTGAATCACAACATTAGCCCGTACGCAGGCTAAATTCTCCTCTCCTTCTTCGAGCCCGTCCCTTAAATGGTGGGCCACTTCCGAAGTCATAACACTAGAGCCTCCTTCGGCTTTTGAGATCTCTTAGCCGGTTTCTTCTTCTCCAAGCTCGGAGAGCCCGATACGTCTTTTCTCTTCCTTTATTTTACCTGCTTCAGGACAGGAACTTCTTCGCCACTAGATGGAGCCCTCATGACTACATCTTTCCCGAGTCCTACAAAAGGGATGAGGGAGATTTACCATACAAACCGATGAAGAGAAAAATTGACAAAAAGATTTACCATGACTGTGGGCCTTCCATCGACCCTTTGATTATTCGACCCAAGCACGCTCGGAGTACGGTCTCTGCAACATCAGACTTTTGAGTTTTGACCCATTGTTTAAGATCCGGGATTGGTTCCGGCATTCGAGCTACGGCTGTGATAAGAAAAGAAAAATGGATCAACAAAATAAAAGGCAATCACAAAATCAAAACGGGCAAAGAGAAACGTTCACTCACGGCTCATATTCCATTTCTCGGGAAATGGCAAGTCATCGGCAGGGATCAGGTCCGAGGTTTTGATTCGAACAAAACGGCCCATCCAACCTCGATCCCGAGTCTCGTCTATGCTCAAGAATAGCACTTTGGTTGCTCGGTGAGCAAGCTTGATCAACCCTCCTCGATAAAGTCCGGGACTATAAAGGCGCATAAGATGATCGAGGGTGAAGATACGCCCCTCGACCTTGCTCGAGAAAAATCGAAGAAGAATCACTATCCTCCAAAAGGAAGGGTGAATTTGGCCGATGGTCACATCGTACCTCTTACAAAAGGCAACGATGATAGGGTCTAAAGATCCCAACATGAAAGGATAAGTGTAAACACTTAAGAACCCTTCGACGTGGGCAGTAATTGATTCATCAGGCGATGGGATTACTATGAGTTTATTATCCCAGTTGCATTCTTGTATGACTTTATCGAGAACGTTTTTGGTAATTGAACATTGATACCTTGACATCGGCTCACACCGACCTGGTATAGGAGAAGGCTTTTCAATTTTAAAATCGCCTACAGTCGAAAACCCTACGGGAACGAATTCCTCAGGGTGGGGCTCTTCCACATCCTCGCCACCAGCAGGTCGAGATGAAGAAGCGGTCTCTTTTTGCGGAACAGTTTTAGACGTTTTTGCCATTTAAAATTTTGTGAACAAAGAACGGAAGTATTTGGTGTTTTAAGAAAGAGTTTGCAGTAAAACTCACATATTTACAGGCAGAAAACTCAGAAGAGACGAAAAGGAATTTAGAAAAATTGGAAGATTGAAGACGTAAAGTATGAATGATGGAAGGAAAGGCTATTTATAGATTGAAGCAATGACGGTTCAATATCAGAGGTGGCCGACCACCGTCTGACACATTAAATGCCTTGGTAAAACCGAACCGATGGGACAGCTATCACATACGTCATGGTCGAGATCGATGTAAACGTCAGTATATATCTGATCGAGCTGTTGGGAAATCATATTGTTTCTCGCCATATCCTTTTCCGAGAAATGAGGGGACTATCTGTGTACGGTTAAAACTGATTGAGTCAGTCGTACGGACTGATCGAGACGACAATACTTCGATCGAAAGATATCTACGTAAGGTCAGGTTGAGGTTCGAAGAAAGGGGCTTCATGATTCGAGTTCCAAATCCGATCAATGATCAGTTCGGTATCATTATCGGGCCCATGACCAAATCGAACCACGAGGCAAAAGGTTGTCGAAGATGCACAGACCGACCAATACCCACCCCGAATATCAAGACTCCGAGTCAGGATGGAGCTCGAGTCAAGGCCAATGGCTCGACCCGATATCGAGTTCGAGTCAGTATCGAAGCTCACAGACAAGGCCGTTACAGCCGCACTAAGGGAGAATCCTGGCGGGAAGTAGGGAAAAGACAATACATCATGGGCTCTCCACTACGTATTTTTTATTGTTGTATATAAAGTAGGATCCCTCTACTATAAAAGGGGGATGGATTGTAAGCAGAGACAGATTGGAACAAAAGATTTCTTCTTATATTGAAAGATATCCCCTTGTGTTTATTTTCCTTTATCTTATTCGTTCTTCTTCTCATTATTCTCATTCTCATAGTCAAGAATACACGTATTTCTATTTCTGTATATGATTTGTATCAAATTATATCACATATCCTTAGAACCATACACAAATTTAACTCTATCCAATTTTTCGGGTAAGCTTAGACAGATTAGGAATTTTGCTCGGGTGTTTTATTGACTTTGTTTTAAAAGAAATTTTTAAGAGAAAAAATAAAAAGACAATACAATACATTTTTCTTTGTAGTAAAATCTTAAATCTCACTGGAAAATATTGCATTGGGTTATCATTCCCTTTCAAAAGATAGAAAGGGTACTATTTCCCGACACTTAAATATGGTGATTAATTTATGCTTTAGTCTACACACAGTTCACATTATTAGACAGATTCTAATATCGGGATTTCTATAGTTTAAGTAAGTTCTTATCGTTAGATAGAAGTTCCGTTTGAAGTTTTAGTAATATTTAATTTATTGTTATTGTTCAGTGTGTTTAATTGTAAGAATGTAATTATGCAGATTAGTGATGTTACAATCGAACCCCTTATTTTTATTGTTTGTGTTTCTAAACTGTATTTTAGCATGTTACAATGTCGATATAATTAGAAGTTATAACTGTTTGAAATTTGTGTTTCTAAGAACTATTGTCTAATGTTGCATTTCAGGGATCAAAACAAAACTATTTGTATACTTTAAATACCGGGAATAAGTCTTGAATAAATGATATGTTTTGATCAATTAATAGAAAAAAATGATATGACACTATAAATATTATGTGTTTTATTTACCAATCTTTTGTAAAAAATATAATATCACTAAACGCATATTTATAACGGATTGTTTATCACGTCCAAAGTCCACCTCAATAGAGATATGAAACGGTCGTATGCAATAATAAATACTCAACTAGGAGTCGGGGTCGAATCCACTGGGAACTAGGATGGGAGTTAGGGGTATATATTTCAAATGAGCAATTAGATTATCTAGACTGCACTTCCACAACAAGGATTTGCTTTCTATTTCTACCGTTAATCTAATGATTGCAAGATAAAGAAAGTAGACTAGAGATAATTGGTTTTAAGGTTTTTCCAAATGGGTAAAAGGCCTAGGGTTGTGACCATAACCTAGGTGTTTGCCTAATGGGATAAAGACGTTAATACTTGTTTTGTTGATTTGGGTGTATTATAGCTCTCAACTCTACATTACCCACTCAATACCTCTCGGTCAGAGAGTGATTTTGCCCAATTTGACTTTCTCAAGACCAAATGGGTATCACCTTGTGCTTCGGAACACTCCTTTTTGAGTCGGATTCAATACTTTTGGACTAAAACAAAAGCTAAAAAGCGCTAATAAGCAGTTAAAATCCCCACTTATCAACTCCCCCAAACTTAAGTCTTTGCTTGTCCTCAAGCAAATAAATTAGTTCCCACCTCCAAAAGTTAAGGGTCATTTCAGCGAGTCAAAGGTGAGCCATCCACATATCGGTTGGGACCAACAATTACCCACACTACTCATGTATTATCAACAAGGTGACAAGTTAAACATTCATGCACATATAATTCTAATGTGATATTTGAGCTTCAAGAATTGACTTTACTCATCAAGGACTCTTGCTCTATCATGTAGGTCATGGTGGACTCCAAACTCTTCCTCCTCTACTTTCCAGTTGCCTAGCTCACTTAAGAGAATTTTAGTACTCAATCCAAAGATTTATGAAAGGTTCACTCATCTCTCTCAAGAGAATGTCGCAAGTACGGCTTCAAGTACCATAGGCTTGCCCCTCATGTAGATCGCCACTAATGTAAGCACACTCGACTTGAAATCAAGTAGGACTTCTTTCGGGATGTAATGAAGGCTTTTGGATTAGGGTTGGATACAATATGGGTGAGTGGTTACAACTTTCCTTAAGCACTCTATTTTTTATTTCTCGGCTCACACTTTGTCAATTCTTTGGGTCACTTTCTTTTCCTTGGGGGACTAAAGAGACTTAACATCACTCTTTTTTTATCTTTATATTTTTTTTCTTTGATTTTTCCATGTTTGGGATCATTACCTCTCTCTGAATTCCTTCAACTCTTCCACTTATTCATTTTTTTTGTATTTTTCTTTTTGTTCTTTTCTTTTCTTGCCTTTCTATCTCATTATTTTTTTCTCTTTTTGTGCCTTGATACCTTTTTCAATTTCTTCGTCTCTCCCCCAAACTTACGTTTTTAGCCATTTGTTACACAAGTATGTTAAGGAAAGCTCGGGTGCTAAGAGAGGGTCACGACAAAACGGGTAAAAGCTTATAGCATGGTTATCAAATGAGAAAGGCTAGAGGCTCAAAGGGGTTGACTAGGGATAATGACATTGGTTGGTAATAGAAAACTCAAACGGGCCAATGAGGGCCTACAATCACTTTTCAAACCAAACAAACTTAGGATTTCGTCTTGAAACATATTCGGTGCAAGTTCTAGACCCTTCACACGGATACTTGGACTAGCAACAATTCATCTCACCCCTCACGCAATCGGATTGTTAAAGAGGATAGAGTCGAGGTCCCACAACGACCACATTCAAGTTTAAAAATTACTATAGTCCAATTAAACCACTCGATGATTGCCAAAGTCAACACAAGAGTCACAAAGTCACTAACTAGAGCTATTTCTTTCAGAAATATTGTTTCTAACCATAAGCACGTAGTTAAGTGTGTTGGTACCAATTGAAGCATGTTTGACTCTTCGAGCATGACTTAATTAGGTTTTTTTATTTATTACTACTACTATTATTACCTAAACACAAAAAACGGACCCATTCCCTTAAGAAGGTTGTCACGCCATCCATCGTTGGGATGAGTCACCCGGTTCACGCAATAACTACCTTTGGAAAGAACCGTGGTATTAAGAAAATCAAAGGCTTATTATCTACTAAAACATAAAAAAACGCTACTAAATCAAACTAAGAACTAACAAAGAAACAAAAATAAAGAAGCTATTAAACAAAAACTGTTGAGTACATATAATGAGAGAAAGAGAGGGAATATATACACAATAAGAAAAAAGGAAATAATATCAAGTTATTACAGACCAAATGTCTCATAATGTACCAAATATGCTCAGAATGTATCAAATATAATCAATAAACTCCACCCCCAAATAAAGATAAGCATTGTCCTCAATGCTTAACAAAATAAGAGTAAAAGAGGGAAAAAAGTGAAGAAAACTCCCTATAGCTCCTTGGACATCTCTGTGTCCCCAGCAATGTCACCGCCCTCAGTCTCATCCAACTGAATCTCATCATCCTCAACTATGGGTGTGGATGGGTTGGTGAACATCTGACGCACTGCCTCGTCAGTGTCGGTAGCAAAGTCTGGATCCTCAAACTGGCCAGCTGGTGCCACTGGTGCTGCTGGTGCTATAGGATCCCTGAATGGTGGGTCAATCAGCATGACAAAAGGGAGATCTCCGGCTGCAGCAAGCTTGGTCACCTGTCTCCAGAGCTTGTCTACTGACTTCTTGCTGGCCTGGGACTTTCTAATCTTCTTTACTTCCTTTCCTAGCTCTTTGATCACTGACATGTGTTGTACCAAGGTAGCGATAATGGTGTTCTGGTTCTCTAGGATCTTCTTCAATATCTCCTCAACTATCGGGGGAAACTGAGGTACCTGAGCAGTAGACTGTGCTGCAACAGTACTAGATAAGTCAGACAGCTTTGCAGTTGCTGTCTGCATCCAGTTGTTGAGGCTCACCAATGTCTGGGAGACTCACAGCGCAGAAAGTGGGGTAGTAGGCATGGGCACCGGCTTCAAAACCGAAGTGAAAGCTGTGGCAGGAGCTGCAGAAAGGGTTGTGGATGATGGCGGAGGCATAGCTGCGACACTAGAGGAAGGCTCGATCGAAGTGGATGGAACAACAACTGCCTCAACAGCTACCATAGCTGGCTCATCAGACTGGCCCGTAGTGGTAGAAGGCTGAACTTTCTTCTTTGCATTGTTTGCATCAATCAGTGAATACCAAGTAAAAGGCTTCTTCGGCTTCACCTTTGTGTCATAATCCCTCGGCTCTACCCTTGCATCTGTGAGGTATTTTGTGATAGTGTTGGGATACGGATAGGATGAGTCATCTTGCCAAGCAATCACTGAGATGTTGGTCGACATCACGGCCGCCACATTGATAGGGTACCCCGCCATAATAGAAGCAACCAAGACTGCCCGAGGAATCGGAAGGTAAGTCTCATTCTGGCACGGGTCCAGTCTGCTGCAGACAAAGGTTTGCCACCCCTTCGCCTCAAAACTTAGCATGCTCCTATGGATAGGAAACCCAACAGAAATCTATGGTGGTGGTGGACCTGGTGCTGCTAGAATCACCGCTAACCAAGGCCGGGTTGCATCTCCCATTTCAAACTTCTCCAAATATTCCTTGGGCTCAACATCTTCAAAACCTAAGTATGTGTTGAGTGTATGCTGATCAAATCTCACTTTGAGGTTACGCACTTTGGTGACCTTTATATCCTTTTTGATATGTGCCACATTGGCGTAGAATAGATACTCTTTGGCATCCATGACACTTTGGGTGAACCACATCCACCCCTTGTGTTCCTTGAACTGTCTCAACACTTCTGGGTTGTACCTCTCCAAATCTTTCAACTGAAACTGTCGCTCAAGAGTAAGCGACCTCACTGGCCACCATATACGAAAGCTGGTGAAGGCGGCCAAGCTGACAAAATGGTCCTCCCAGACTTTTTTCTTCTTCAACCTTTCAAGGCCGGCAGTTGTAGCATCTCCCCCTCTGTCAATATCGGGGATATCTTGAACTGGTGTATCTTGTGCCTCAGGAACAGGTATAGTTGATGGCTCAGAAGCCTGACTAGAACTTTTTGATCCCTCGAAAGTGCTATGAGATGAGGACGACTTGTCCCTAAGTTGGTATCTCCCTTGCGGCCTTGACTATACAGTCGGTTGCTCTTGAACAGAGGCTGAATTTCCCTCTGATGCTTCCCTAGACGGGACATAAGAGCTCATCTCAGAGAGATCTGCACTTCTCCCTCTACCGATTGTAGCTTTTTTTGTTATTGTCCTTTGTTGGCCGAGGGGTAAGGCACTCTTGCCTCGCCCCTAGAAGGTTCACTCCTCCCTTTAGAAGTGTCGCCTTTGCATCTAGATCGAACCATTATCTGTATCAAGCAAAGGTGATTGTTAGTTGTAATTCAATGTTCATACGTACAAGGAGATATGCAAGTATACACCAAGAAACACAGTGAGGTTCACAGTTTAAACATACTTGCAGGATAAGGATTTGCGGTCCGCACAATTTTCTTTTGGCCATAGATGAGGCCTTGCAGACTACACAATTTTGTTTTGCGGCCGCAAAAAGTGAAATACGGTCCGCACAATTTCATTTGCGGCTGCAACTCAGAGACTCAAAATGTGCCAACTCTCTGATGACAGAGAAGTGGCTTATGTGCGGCTGCAACATGATTTCTGTGGTCCGCACAATTAGACATGCGGCCGCACATTTGAGTCACAAGGTAAAGACTCTATGATGACAGTAAAAGGGTTGTTCTGCGACCGCAATAGGAATTTTGCGGTCCGCACATTTTACCTTACGGCCGCAGACCCCTCCTACACTAATAAAGCCCTAGAATCCATTTCTGTAGATCGCACAATTAGACCTGCGGCCGCAGAATTCAAAAACTTCGAAAAGTTCAGTTGGGTCATTCTAGGTTTTGCAATTTTTGTGCACAATTCGACATGGTAACATCATAGAGGCAAGAAAATGTTTTGACCCAGTCCCCAATGAGCATGTATTAGTTAACGCACTATAGATTTACCCCCACATGGATGTACAATTGAGTTCTACTGACAAATGGCCTAAAAACAATTAAACTAAAAATTAAAAAATTCTAACAACGAATTTAAGCATACCAAATGTGAATGAGTATAAGGAATGAGTGATCCAAATTGTTGGGCATGTGGACAAATGCAATCACCAAGAAATTTAATAGAGGACTATTTCTTTATGCTCAGAGAGTGAAAAAGCTTAAGAAATGCCCTAGTTCCTTTATTTATACCCTTTGGTCGGCTAAGGGGAAGAAGGCCAAGTGCGGCCGCACAATTTCAAGTGTTGTCCGCACTCTGTTACCTAGGTCTTCGATTTTGATTATTCATCTACGGTCCGCAAAATATTGTGAGCGGCCGTAGATTTCTTGTTGCGGCCGCAGATTTCCTTTTGCGGTCGTACATCGACCTTTTTTTCTGACAGACTAAACTTCAGAGAGTTTGCATTTTCACCCCTTCATTTGTGCGGTCCGCAAGATAGTTCTGCGACTGCAGTGCAATTTTGCTGCAATAACTACTAATGTGCAGTCCGTACAATTCAATTGCGGTCCAAAATTCTTGCAACACTTAGCCGGATTTTTGTCCACAATTCCTGTAAGTCACACTCAACCCTGTAGCACACTTCAAATCAAGTTAGCACAAAAATAACACCTAGCTACAAAAGGAAAAAAAATATGGGTTGCCTCCCAAGAAGCGCCTGATTTAACATCGCGACACAACGTAAAATACCATCAATTGAAATGAATGACCGCCACGACGTGGCTATCTCCAACTTTTCCCAAATAGTGTTTCACCTGGTGACCATTGACTCGGAATACTTCATTGTTTTTGTTCTTCAAGTCCAATGCATCAAAAGGTGTCACACCCACAATTTCAAAATGACCGCTCCATTTAGACTTTAGCTTCCCGGGAAACATTCTCATCCTTGAGTTAAACAACAATACAAGATAGCCCACCTTGAACTCTTTGTTCCGAATGTATTTGTCATGAAGATATTTTATCTTTTCTTTGTACAGGGACGAACTTGCATAAGCATGGTATCAGAACTCATCTAATTCATTCAAATGTGCAACCCTCAAGTTAGCGGCTACATCCCAATCAAGATTCAACTTCTTTGGAGCCCATATGGCCTTATGCTCTAGTTCCACAGGAAGATGACAAGCTTTTTCGAACACCAACCGGTATGGAGACATTCTGATAGGTGTTTTGTAAGCCGTCCGATAAGCCCATAGTGCATCATCAAGCTTCTTGGACCAATCCGGCCGATTAGCATTCATCGTTTTGGACAAAATACTCTGTATCTCCTGGTTGGAGACTTCTGCTTGACCGCTAGCTTGTGGATGATAGGGAGTTATGACCTTATGAGTAACACCATACTTTCCAAGTAAAGTGTTGAAAGCCTCGTTGCAAAAATATGACCCCCCTCATCGCTTATAATAGCCCGTGGAGTACCAGACCTTGTGAAAATATTCTTCTTCAAGAACGTCACCACACTTCTCGCCTCATTGTTGGGTAGAGCAACGGCCTTAACCCATTTGGAAACATAATCAACCACGACCAAGATGTAGGTATTTCCACAAGAACACACAAAAGGACCCATGAAGTCAATACCCCACACATCAAAAATATCAATCTTCAGAATGGTAGTGAGAGGCATTTCATTTTTCTTTGAGATTCCACCGGCCCGCTGACATTCATCATATCTTTTCACTAGCTCACTAGCATCCTTGTAAACAGTGGGCCAATAGAAACTGCAACTTAGCACTTTGCTGCCGTTCTTGCTCCACCATGATGACCACCATATGGTGAAGATTGATAAGCCCCAAGAATTTCACCTTGCTCTTTTTTCGGTACACATCTTCTAATCACCTCATCCGTACAAATCCGGAAAAGGTATGGTTCATCCCAATAATATTCTCGACAATCCCGTTTGAGCTTCTTCCTTTGGTTTGAAGAGAACTCATCCGAAATGATTCCACACACAAGGAAATTTGCTAGATCCGCGAACTATGGCACCTACTTCATTGAAATATCATAGAGTTGCTCATTGGGGAAGGAATCATTAATTTCAAGGCCATTATGCGGCCTCCCCTCCTCCTCCAAACGAGACAAGTGGTCCGCCACTTGGTTTTCACTCCCTTTTATATCTTGGATGTCAATATAAAACTCTTGCAACAAAAGCACCCATCTCATCAACCGAGTTTTGAAATCTTTCTTGCTCATAAGATAACAAAGTGCCGCATGATCCGTGTGAACAATGACCTTTGCACCCATCAAGTACAGGCGGAACTTCTCAATTCCAAACACAATGGCAAGGAGCTCTTTCTCTGTAATGCTGTAGTTGACTTGGGCACTATTCATGGTCTTACTAGCATAGTAGACCGGGTGAAAAATCTTGTTAATGTGTTGCCCCAAAACAGCCCTAACCGCTATATCACTTGCATCACACATGAGTTCAAAAGGGACACTCCAACTTGGAGCGGTGATGATGGGAGTAGTTGTCAACTTAAACTTTAACAATTCAAAAGATCTCATGCAATCATCATCGAAGTTGAACTTAGCATCTTTCTCAAGAAGCTTGCACAACAGGTTCACCACCTTAGAGAAATCTTTGATGAAACGCCGATAAAACCCCGAGTGGCCTAAGAAACTCTGTACACCCTTCACCGAAGATGGAGGTGGAAGTTTAGAAATCACCTCAATATTTGCCTTGTCAACTTCAATTCCATTCTTTGAGATTTTGTGGCCAAGGACAATGCATTCCTCGACCATGAAATGACACTTCTCCCAATTGAGCACCAAACTTGTTTCTTCACATCTTGCCAACACTTGATCCAAATGTGCAAGACAATTATCAAAAGAATCTCCAACTACCGAGAAGTCATCCATGAACACTTCAAGGTAGTCCTCTGCCATATCCGTGAAGATAGCCATCATACACCTTTGAAAAGTCGTCGGTGCATTGCACAAACTGAATGGCATTCGCTTGAAGGCAAAAGTACCATAAGGACATGTAAAGGTTGTTTTTTCTTGATCCTCCGAAGTAATAAGAATTTGGTTGTAGCCCGAATACCCATAAAGAAAGCAATAGAAAGAACGGCTAGCCAATCTATGAAGTATTTGATCTAAGAAAGGAAGTGGAAAATGATCCTTCCTTATGACTTTGTTGAGCTTGCGATAGTCAATACACACAATCCATCCAGTCACTGTTCATATAGGAATCAACTCATTCTTGTCATTGGTGACCACCGTCATGCCCCCTTCTTTGGGTCACATTGAACCAGAGAAGTCCACGAACTATCGGAGATGGGGTAGATAACCCCGACATTCAACCACTTGATAATCTCTTTTTTGACAACTTATTGCATAGCCTCATTAAGTCTCCTTTTATGTTCAATAGATGATTTGACGCCTTCCTCCAAGTTGATCTTATGCATGCAAAATGCGGGGCTTATCCCCCGAATATCCGCCAATGTCTACCCAATAGCCTTCTTCCTCTTTTGTAGCACCGCCAATGTAGAATCTACCTGCACGTTAGTCAAACAAGAGGAAAGAATAACTCGTAAAGTAGAACAAGGGCCAAGAAATTCATACCGAAGATATGGAGGCAATGGCTTCAACTTCAAGGTAGGAGGCTCTTCAATGGAAGGCTTTGTAGGAGGAGTTGTCTTATTTTCAAGATCCAAAGATAATTTCCGGGGTGCATAATTGTACGACCCCATTCTTTGCAAAGATTTCACACATTTCATGAAGCCATCCATCTCGTCATCATCAAAGTTGAGCAAGATGGCCTCCCACATATCACCAACGTTGATCATAGCACTTGTGTAATCAACAATAACATTGGTCACCAAGTCTACAAAAGAGCACACCTCGTTGCTATTTGGTTGCCGCATGGACTTACACACATGGAAAATCACTTGTTCATCACCCACCCGGAAGGTGAGTTCTCCAGCTTCAACATCACAAAAAGCCTTCCCCGTAGCAAGGAAAGGTCTTCCAAGAATAATCGACACCTCATAATCAACTTCACAATCTAGAATGACAAAATCCACCGGAAGAATGAATTTATCAGCACGAACCAAGACATATTCAATCACTCTCAAAGGTCTCTTCATAGTACGATCGGCCATTTGCAATCTCATAGAGGTGGGTCTTGGTTGCCCAATTTCCAAGGTCTTGAAAACCGAATAGGGCATCAAATTGATGACCACAAAGAGCTTTAGAAAACTCGGCACTTCCAATTGTACAAGGAATCGTGAAAACATTGGGATCCTCTAACATAGGAGGCATTGAATACATAATTGCACTCACTTGATGAGTGACTTTGATAGTTTCAAAATTCATTGACCGCTTCTTTGTCATGAGATCCTTCATAAACTTTGCATAACCGGACATTTGTTCCAAAGCTTCAACTAATGGCACATTCATTGAGAGACTCTTCATCATTTGAATAAACTTCTTTAATTGATTCTCGCCATTTTGCTTGGCAAGTATTTGAGGGTATGGAGGTGGAGGCTTAGGCAATGGTGCCTTAGCCTTTTGCACTACTGGCTCCGGTATGTTAATAATGTGATCCCTAGAAGGGTTTACCTCCTCTTGAGTCACTTCCACACTATCATCAATATCAATCTAAACTTCATCGGTTGATTGCACCATATTGCTCAGGACCTCTTATTCTTGTACCACTTGCTCATCATCCACAAGTTGCTTTTGACGTGAGATGGGTGCATTCCCACCTCTTCCACTTCTTGTAGTAACGGCCATGACATGCCCCGTGTTGTTTTCACCCTTTGGGTTTACTACCATTTCACTTGGTAGTGCCCCCTTAGGACGAGAATTTAGAGCTTGAGAGATTTTCCACATTTGAACTTCTAAGTTGCGGATCGATGTGTTATGTGAGGCAAGCTGGGCATCCGAATCGGCATTCTTTTCCATCATTTGTTTGAACATGTTCTCAATACATCCCATCTCATTGTTTGAAAAACTTGGACCATGGGAATGATAAGGAGGCGGGTTGCTCAGTTGTTGATACATCGGGGGCCTTTGAAAATCCGATCCCGATTGCCTTGATTATTGTTCCATCCGCCATGATTGTTACCCCCCCCTAAATTTTCTGGATTATTGCCATTCCAATTTTCTTGATTGTTGTTGTTATGTCAATTCCCTTGATTGTTGTCACCACTCCAATTTCCTTGGTTGTTAGAATTCCAATTGCCTTAATTGCTTTGAGGTCGCCATTGTTGTTGGTTTGGGCCTTGAAAGTTGTTTTGTTGCCCTTGGAAGTTGTTCACATATTGCACCTCCTCTTCTTGTTCATTGTAAGAATCATCTTGATCAAAACCACTATCCTCTTGCACATAATTCTCCACTCGATATTGCACTTGTGGACCCTTGGTCCTTCTTTTGTTCACCATCATGTTCACTCCCTCCATGGCATTGACTTGCTTAGGATTTTGCACTTGTTGAAGTTGAGCCTTTGCTAATTGATTCATGGTGGTAGTCAATTCGGCAATGGCTTGTCCATAGTCATGCAACTCTTTGTGAAAGTGGATCACATTTGGATCACCTTGTGGAACATTAGCCCGAGATTGCCACGCCGATGATGTTTCTGTCATTTCATCTAAAATCTTATACGCCTCCGTATAAGGTGTAGTCATGAAGTTTCCACCAGCAAGTTGATTCACTACACATTGGTTGATTGTGTTAGTCCCACGATAGAAAGTTTCTTGAATCACATTCTCCGTCATATCGTTATTGGGACATTCCTTAACCATTGTTCTATAACGTTCTCATATCTCGTGTAGTGGTTCATTTGACTCTTTCTTGAATGCCAAAATCTCATCCCGAAGTGTAGCCATGTGCCCCGAATAGAAGAACTTAGAAATAAACTTTTTTGCCAACTCATCCCAAGTGTCAATGGAATGGTTCGTCAAATATTTCAATCAATCTAAATCTTTCCCTCGTAAAGAGAAGGGAAAAAGCCTTAGCCTCAATGCATCCTCGGAGACATTTGTTTGTTTGCTCCCCCAACAAGTGTCCACAAACCTTTTCAAATATTTGTATGCATTTTGACTTGGAGCACCGGTGAAGAAACCTCGTTGCTCTAGCAAAGTGAGCATCACATTGGTGATTTGAAAGTTGCCCGCCCTAATATGGGGAGAGACTATTACACTAGCATATCTTTCATTGGGTAACACCCGGTGCGGAGCCGATCGTGGTGGAGGTGGAGCGGGGACATTGTCATGAGGCACTCGGCCTCTTCTATTGGCTTGAGGTTCAAGAGGAACCTTATCAACTTGGTCATTCTCGACGTCCACATCCCCCAAAGGCAAATTTTCGAGCTCATTGTTCGCCATGGTTGTACCTATGATTTCTCAAACAAGTTAGTAACACGGAAGGAAAAGAAGTTATTCCAAAAACACACCCAAATATATAACTAACACCATTTTTAACTCCCCGGCAATGGCGCCAAAAATTGATCACGTCCAAAGCACATCTCAATAGAGATATGAAATTGTCGTATGCAATAATAAATACCCAACTAGGAGTCGGAGTCGAATCCACTGGGAGCTAGGATGGGAGTTAGGGGTATATATTTCAAATGAGCAATTGGATTATCTAGATTTCACTTCCACAACAAGGATTTGCTTTCTATTTCTACTGTTAATCTAATGATTGCAAGATAAAGAAAGTAGACTAGAGATAATTGGTTTTAAGGTTTTTTCAAATGGGTAAAAGGCCTAGGGTTGTGACCATAACCTAGGTGTTTGCCTAATGGGATAAAGACGTTAATGCTTGTTTTGTTGATTTAGGTGTATTATAGCTCTCAACTCTACATTACCCACTCAATTCCTCTCGGTAAGAGAGTGGTTTTGCCCAATTTGGCTTTCTCAAGACCAAATAGGTATCACCCAAAACAGTTGATAAGAGCTCAAGTCGGGTTATCACTATCTCTAGGTTGAACCCTTTAATTGGGTTAATCAATCTCTCAATTGACCCAATTCCTTGTTAGCTAAGTTATCCTATACAAGGTCTCTCTTTCTCAAGTAGAGACTAAGTCAAATAGGCATGAATTAATATTTGCAATCCTTAATTCTACAATTAAAGCATGAACTAAGCTAAATAATCAACACTCAATCATAAACAAACATTAAATTAGATACCCATAAGGTTTACACACTAGGGTTGGGTCACAACTCTAGTAAAAGTCTAGCTATCATAATGGGGTTTGAAGAAGATAAGGAAGAAAAACTAATTAAACTCATAATGGAAGCTTAAAATGATTAAATCTAATGTAAATACACCAAGTAATGTAAAACTTCCTAAAGTAGTAAAGAAAAATAGCTACAACAACTTCAGATGTTCTAAACTTGACCTAATTTTGTGAAACTCGTCTATTTATACAAGACTAAAAATTTCGGACAAAAATACCACTCGAAATGTTCTGCGGCCGCATATGTGTGTGCGTTCCGCAAATTTCTTCATCTGGTAGGAAGTGGAGTTCTGCGGCTGTACATTTCTGAACTGCGGTCGCGAGACAATCTTCTGCGGCCGCACATTTCTGGGTTGCGGCCGCAAGGCAACTCATTTGCGGCCGCACAATTCTTGTGCGGTACGCAATTCACAGAGGCTTCTAGACTTGGTCTTTTTGCATACTCTCTGATCTTCGACTCTTAGCCCAGTTTTGTGGCCGCACAATTCATGTGCGGTCCGCACTTTGCGCAAAGTTCTGCTAAACTTTCCCCTTTGGTTTGTGGTTGCAGATGGAATTCTGCGGTCCGCAATTTCTTCTACGGCCGCATAATTCCTTCTGCGGATTGCACATTTGTGCTTCTGCACCCTTTATTGCCTTGTGGTTCGTAACACTCCTTTTTTAGTTGGATTTTATCTCGGGAGACCAAACTTCCAGCATACCTGCAGTTTTGCAAAATTTTATTAGTTTCGGGAACACAATTCAATGTTTTTGGACTAAAACAAAAGTTAAAAGGCGTTAATAAGCAGCCAAAATCCCCACTTATCAATTATCAAAATTAAGCTATTGGTAAGATGCAATTCTTTTGCTCCTATTTATACTGATCTCTTCGCTAGTCTCTTGCCAAATAAGTGGAAGGGAATATTATTGTAGGAAGAAAAAAAGGTGAGAAAAGGTCCAATAAAAAGAAATTTGACCTTAAATTTTGAGCTTTTCATATTTTAAAATTATTTTCTAAAGATAATGCTTTAGAAATTGATGAAGGCTCGAAAAAGATTGTCCGCTGACGGCAGACTAGTCATTTAGCAGTCTAATATTTTTGAGTTTTGTAAATGAAAATTGCATTTCTAATCTCTTTCACACAAATCAAATCCCTGTCAAAGAAGGCTACATGTTTTGGTTCACACAAATCTTAGGGCACGTGGAATACGCGTGAATCATGTCTTAATAAGTATAAATTTCTTTTAAATAATATTGGGTTATTATAAAATAAAAGTATATATTTCTAAAGATAGTCATGACTATTGGTTGTATATAACTAACTCAATAATTGAAGAAATTACCTCAGAAGTCCTCAATCATCAATAATTCAACTTCACATTTGTTCCAAATTTGTAATTTCATAATTTTAATTTCACGACAAGAACCTCGAAAATCTAAATAATCTTGAAGGATGCAACTTACAATATATAAATAGGTAACTAATAATCTACGAACTTTAAATAAATACAAAATCAAAGTACAATAATAATAGTAAAAAAGATATTTAAAAAATAAAGCAAGCTAGTAAGAGAATCTACTATTGAAATCTAGCTAATGAACCCACTCATATTTAGCTAAATGTATCATGGATTAAAAATTAAAGATCTCATAAATTATCTTGTTATTTTTGTGTCTATTATTGATTTCTGTTCAACAATCCGCATAATTATAATAGTGCATTTAATATTTTTAAAAGTTAAAAGTATAATATTGAATAATTTTATTGATAAAGTAGTCTTGTATATTTTTAAAAAGTGAACTATCTATGTTATTGTTCAAGAACCCGTACCTCTTCTTTCTTAAATCTTTTATTTTTCCTTTATCTATTTTTTATCATTTATATATAGTTTAAGTGTAAGACATATACAAAGTGAAATCTAATAAAGCTATAATATTATAACTTTCTACATAGTTCAAATGAGAAACACATTAATAAGTAAATTTTAATTAATTTTAAACTCCTAAATATTTAAAAAGTAATTAAATGACTATTAAATGAATTTAATTTTTATGATAAAGATCAAGTTTGAATAAAAGGAAAAAAGTTAGTTTTAAATTCTAGTCTTTCATTCTAGGTAAATATTGTTTCATTAATAGTATTTTATTGGATGGTAACATGTACTCACGTTTTCTTGTTTAATCAATATGGAATAATGGCTAAAGCTAAAAATTAGGAGTTCTTATTTAGTTTAATAAGAAAATATTTAATAATCAAAATTTTAAGAGTTTTAGGTGTCCTAAATATTAGGAAAGTAACTTAAATTATAATTGTGTCCAATGTAAAATATATTTTTAGAGGGTAAAAAAGGCAAATGACATTTCGCTAAGGGCCTTTGTACTTTTAATATAGTATAGATTAATAAACACAAGCTGATCATCACAGAGATTACACGACGTTGTATCTTTCCCCAAACAAGAATTCACTTAAATAGCCGTCTATCCAAGCGCTTAGATTTAAAATACACACACATATATATATATATATATATATATATATATATATATATATATATATATATATATATACTAGTCTCTATGTTCGTGCGTTGCACGAGAAATATATACTGGTAGTAATGAACTTTCAATTGCATATTATTGAATATATACACAGGACGAAATTAGTTCCTTAAAATAATTTTTTTTTAAAATATATCATACAAACCAAGTCATGAATAATGTTTTGACAAATATAGGAGGACAAATTAAAACTAAACTTTCTGGAGTCACAAAGTTATGTGATTAAAGTTGTAAAATAACATAAAGAATGCACTATTATTTACTTTTTTTATGTGAAGTTATGATTTACTTTAGTTAAGCCTTAAGGTATATGAAGTCTAATATATATCTCAAGATAAAGATATATTGATAATGGAGAACGATCCACACGAGAAATCAGACGTTTGACTGCGAACATGAACATATAAATCTAATAGATTTATCTAGTAAAAGGCAAGGTTACATATAATAATTTTAACATAAAGGTTCTTTAAAGTCGCAGACATGCAAATTCCTATTGATCTGTGCCCTTATAGTATTCTCAAATCACAAATCAATAATTTCAGTAACATTGCATTCGAACTCTTGTTGCTTCTATGAAA
This sequence comes from Nicotiana tabacum, assembly GCF_000715075.1. Lineage (NCBI taxonomy): Eukaryota > Viridiplantae > Streptophyta > Magnoliopsida > Solanales > Solanaceae > Nicotiana > Nicotiana tabacum. The sequence goes on from NC_134103.1 coordinate 72,950,670, forward strand.
AAACTTATCCGAGAGGAAGTTAAGAGTTTCATCTGTCTTATTGAATTTTTTGTTACATCTAAATTCTTAATCAAAGAACATATATAGCACGCAAACGCACCAAAAATACAGTTGATCATTGATTGTACAGACTACAGATCACTATGTATCCCAAATTAAAAGAATAAGAAAACAAATATCTATATTGATTCACAAACAATAGATCTATTTTTTCTTTATGTTTAAAACTAATTTCAACAAACATCTTAACTATTACTCTTCAGCAGACAAATAAACCATCAGAACTTTTGCGGAATCAACTTAGTTCATTAAAGAAAAACATGCAGGATCCAATTGTAAGGCATAAAGAAAAAAGTTTGGGGTGCTATACAATGTTCTGGATACAAAAATATTTTTTTTTCACTGCCTTCTTACCGTGTATTGTAGTTGTGTTAATACACCTTATTCTCTTTAATCAGAAGTTACATAGAGTTAGAACTACTATCCTGTTTAACTTCTAACTCATAGTATTTATTTCCTAAACATTCTCAAACTCGGTAACTGTACAATCTCGTATTAACAACTTTGGAGGATCGGCATATTTGCAGTTTAAATCAAAAAAGAATTCCACCATTAGGTAATTTACAATTTAATCCTTAAATTATACAAATATTTAAGGGTATAAAAGTCGATCAATATTTCAGGGATATTTTAGTCGTTCAACATTGTCACGACCCAAATATCTCACCACAAGCGTCGTGATGGCACTTAGTCTCTAAGACTAAGTAAGCCGATTATAATCATAATTCAAGTCATTTTTTTTATAAAGATATAATTTAATACACGTGTCGAAACCAAAAGTGAAAATAATTTTAAAAACCTCCCAAGACGTACTGAGCCACGAACTCTAATTGAATACATGAAATGATCGCAAGTATCGAATACTCAATATTGTTTGAATAATAAATAACAGTACAATAAAATGGAAAGACTCCAAGGAACTGCGACGACCAAGCAGCTCTACCTTGAATTCTTGCGATCCCACTCTAACTCTGTCCGAGTCCGATATCTCCAATATCTGGCTCTGCACAAAAATGTGCAGAAGTGTAGAATGAGTACACCATGGTCGGTACCCAGTAAGTATCAAGACTAACCTCAGTGGAGTAGAGACGAGGTACAGTCAAGACACTCACTAATCTAATAACATGTGCAATATGATATACAAAATAATAGAAAACAAATAGCAGTGATAGCAACACAAATCAACTAGTGATTTAAACAGCAAGGCAATAGGAATACCGTAAAATATTACTCAAATGAATAATAAATACAGGTACAACCAATTAATCAAGTTCTTTCAATATACATCTTTTATCTATAAGTTTTTCAATAAAAGTCTCTAGAATATAATCATTTTCAATAAATATATTTCGAATATACTTCCTTCAAATAAATATCCTTCCATTATAATTCTTTCAAATAAATATCTTTCGAATATAATTCTTTCAAGTAAATATCTTTCAAATATAATTCTTTCAAGTAAATATCTTTCAAATATACTTCTTTCAAGTAATTATCTTTCTAATATAATTCTTTCAAATAAATATCCTTCTAATATAATTCTTTCAAGTAAATATCCTTCAAATATAATTCTTTCAAGTAAATATCCTTCAAATATAATTCTTTCAAATAAAAGTCACCTTGTGACACCTCATTTAACTTTCCTGGCGTGAGAAATATATTCAACGTATCACATCAAATGGCACGGCAATACCTTCGTGCACTTGTCTCATTCTCACCCAATACATATATCAAATCAATTGGCACGGTAACACCCTTCGTGCATTTATATCTTTCTCACCGTGCATACATATAACAGTACCAACTAGGTGGGAGAAATGCCAATAATAATAAAAGAAATAAAGTGGAGGCACACAGGAAGCAACAACGACTACAAGTCACATAGAAAACAAAGGTGCACAATAATATCTCAAGATAATGAATGTATACACAACAAAATGATATCACAATATAATGTATGTCTCTCATCCTCGCCTGCACGGCCCTTCGTGCCATGAATATATGATAATATAAAAATAAATGCACGGCATCACCCTTCGTGTTTTTACTCTCATTCTCACCTGATAATATAAATGAAATAGCACGGCATCACCCTTCGTGCTTTACACTCTCAAATGGCACGGCATCACCCTTCGTGCTTTACACTCTCAAATGGCACGTCATCACCCTTTGTGCTTTATACTATCCCTCGCATGATAATATAGTTCAAATGGCACGGCATCACCCTTCGTGCATTACACTCTTCCTTACCAAGCACATATATATCATTAACAAGCAAGTTAGGAAGCATAAATAACATCAAGGAGAGTGTTTAAACCACAACACAATACAATAATTCATATCACAATTTGCCACTAACCAAAATCAAATTCCAAATATGTAGCAGAATCAATAAATTCTTCAACAAATAGCCCAAGGCTCCACAAAACGTATATAAAACCTCAAAACAATCAACAGAGGTGAAAAATACTCAGTATAGGGCAATACCTTCATCAATCCAAATTCTTGATAATTATATTAACTCCTCAATTTAAACTTATTTAATAAATATTTGTAGATAAGGATTTCATCATGAATTTAATTCCAAGAAAAATATCAAATCAAAAAACACGTGTAATTCACATAAAATCCAAATGACAATAACACCAAGTTATTATATAAAATACAAACTTGACAAATAAGGAATGAGGCGTGATAATTCAAGGATTTACTAATGCCAACAATTATCTAATTTAATACATAAGAATGCCTAAAACTTTAAACCAATAAAATTTACACATATAAGCCCTAGTACGTACTCGTCACCTTGCGTACACGGCTTTCAAATCACACAATTTCCATATAAGACTCAATGCCTAAGGGGTAATTCTCCCACTCGAGGTTAGACAAGATACTTACCTTATTGAAGTTATGCCGATATTCCAAAATCGCCTTCTTGCTTGAATTGACCTCCGGACAGCTCAAATCTATTCAAATTAATTGTACCACTTCATTAAAATTCATCGAAAATAATTTCGGATAATAAAACACCAACTTAAAATTTTATTCTAAAAAGTCACCGCAGGGCTCGCCCCTCGGAACCCGACAAAATTTTTACGAAATCCGAATACCTATTCCGATACGAGTTCAACCATACCAAAATTATCAAATTCCGATGACGGATCGCCCTTCAAATCTTAAATTAAAGTCTAGAGGATTTCTACTATTTTCAACCCAATTCACTAATTTAGTGATAAAAACAACACTAGATTCATGTAATTTAACCAAAATCAAGTTAGGAATTCTTACCCCCAATGTTTTCCTTGAAAAACTCTCGAAATATCGCCTCACCCGAGCTTCCTTGGTCCAAAAATGGAAGAATGAGATGAATTTGGACTTTATTCTGCTGCCCAGGGATTTGTTCTTCGCGTTCGCGACCCTTCCCTCGCGTTCGCGATGAACAAATTCTCCTAACAACCATTTTTAAACTCTTCTCAGACATCCTCTAGTATAATGGTCATAACCTTTTATACAAAACTCTAAATGACAAATGGTTTAACTTTCTGGATACTAGACTCAAAGGACTATAACTTTTATTTGTTGCTCATTTCCTCATTCCTTATAGATTGCGAGATATAAGCTTCCAAAGTCAGCCCTGTGCAACAAAGATTTCCAAACTCTTTCCAGATAGCCTGTAGTGTATCCACCATAACTTTTGGTACACAACTCCAAATAATAAATGGTTTACCTTTTTGAAAACTAGACACAAAGAGCTACAACTTTCATTTTTGTATTATCTCCAAATTTCTTATAGATTGCGAGATATAGGCCTCCAAAGTCAGACTATTGCAACAAAGATTTCCTTCTTCACGAACGCGAGAGTCTCTTCTCGAATGCGAAGAACAAAATCCCAGAAGTCAAATCCTTCTTCGCGAACGCGAAGAACAATACCAGATATCAGGAAATCAACATCCAAAGTAGCCTAAAATGTTCCAAAACATACCCAAAACATACCCGAAACACACCCGAGGTCCTCGGGACCTCAACCAAACATACCAAAGCGTCCCATAACATCATACGAACTTACTCGAACCTTCAAATCACCTTCAACAACACCAAAAACACAAATTACACACGGATTCAAGCCTAATGAACTTAGAACTTTCCGAATTCCACAAATGACGTCGAAACCTCCCAAACCACATCCGAATGACCTCAAATTTTGCACACAAGTCAGAAATGGCACTACAAAGCTATTCCAATTTCCAGAATCGGATTCCGACCCCGATATCAAAAAGTCAACCCCCCGTCAAACTTTTCAAAAATTTATCTTTCGGCATTTCAAGACTAATTCCACTACAGACCTTCAAATAATTTTTCGGACACTCTCCTAAGTCCATAATCGCCATACGGAGCTATTGACATCATCAAAATTCCATTCCGGAGCAGTTTGCTCAAAAGTCAACTCCCCGGTCCATTCTTTACATTTAAGCTTCTAAATAAGGATTGTTCTTTTAATTTAATTCCGAATCTTCAGTAATTCAACTCGACCACACCCGCGGGTCATAATACATATTGCAAAATTGCTCGAGACCTTAAGTCACTGAACGAGACGTTAATTCTTAAAACGACAAGTTGGGTCGTTACAAATATTTAGCATAAATCATTCGTGCTTTTATAATAATATAGATATATAAATAGCCCTAAAACACCAAAGAACGAGAAATTAGAAATGGCGAAGCAATGACTATTGTTCATTAGGTCGTTTCTGATGGGCCCACAAAATTTTAGGAAATTCGGAACACGTCGCCCGAATTCATGAAGATGGCGTGGACATTAGCTCATGAAAAAATAAATCATCCTAAATTTCTGTTTTATGGCCCTAAAATGCCAAAAAATAAGGAACAATCATGGCGAAACGATCACCATTCTTCATTAGATCGTTTCTGATGGGCACACAAAATTTTAAGCGATTCAGAGCTCATTGCCCACATTCATAAAGATGGTGCACACAAAAAATTAGAAATCGTCTTGAATTCCTTGCTCCGCCTCGGCCTGCATTACATCCCTCCACCTGGATACGTCCTACTCTGTTGTCGTCCCTACCTATAGATATTGTTTCAATGACTTATAGCATGTTTGGCCAAACTTCTAAAGTCACCTTATTTGAAAAGTGTTTTTCAAAAAAATACTTTTGGTGCGAAGCAATTTGTGTTTGACTAATTAATTTGGAAAGTATTTTTGAGCTGCAATTACTGATTGGCCAAACTTTTAAAAAGTACGTTTAAGTGTATTTTTTCAAAAGTAATTAAAAAAAAACTTTTTGGGAAAATCTGCTTTTTTCTGCTCCTACTTCTGCTCAAAATCATTTTTTTCATTCTAAAAGTTTGGCCAAACACCTTAACTTTGAAAAGAAACACTTTTGGCAAAAACAAAAAAAAAGTTTGGTCAAAGAGGCTATTAGTGTCGGTTTTATATAACTCAAGAAAATTACATTTCTGTTATAAATATATTATATTATGGATGTTCATTTAATACTCCGTTGTAAATAAGCTTTCTGAAGAAGCTTATCCATATGAGACTCCGCCGAAAATATATTTATCTATTTAGTACTCTATTGGAAATAAGCCTCCTAAAGAAGCTTATCCTTTCGGTACTCCGTTATGGATAAATATTACCCATGGTAGAAGATTATCTATATCTGGCACAACAACTTAGAGTAGCAGCTTACAAGCAGCTTATACAACAGCTTCCTTTCTTCTATAAATAGAAGAGAATTCAGTTCATTATGTACATAAGTTTGAAGTTTGAGTAATATATCAGTTTCTCTCTATACTTGTCTTTACTTTACAGTCTTTATTTTATAACACGTTATCAGCACGAGACTCTGCCATCTCGAGAAAATACTTTGAAAGTATCAGAGGTACGAACTTTTTTTTTCTAAATAATGTCAAATCTTTCTAAACTTGAGTTTGTAACCCTGGATATATCAGGCAAAAACTACATGTCTTGGGTACTTGATGTCGAAATTCATCTAGATGCGATGGGTCTGGCAGACACCATCAAAGATAAAAATCAGGCATCAAACCAAGATCGTGCCAAAGCAATGATATTCCTACGCCATCACCTTGATGAGGGCCTGAAAATGGAATATCTTGTTGTTTAAGATCCCGTCATATTGTGGAATAATTTGAAAGATAGATATGACCACCTGAAGATGGTCGTTCTTCCATAGGCACGTTATGATTGGACTCATCTAAGGCTACAAGATTTTAAATCTATCAGTGAGTATAATTCTGCTTTGTTCAGAATTATTTCCCAATTGAAACTATGTGGTGACAATATTACTGATCATGATATATTGGAGAAAACTTTCACCACTTTTCATGCCGTGAATATGCTCCTGCAGCAGCAATATCGAGAGATGGGATTCAAAAAGTATTCTGAACTTATCTCACATCTTCTTGTAGCCGAGCAACATAATGGGCTATTAATGAAAAATCATGAAAGTCGACCTACCGGTTCTTGTCCGTTCTCTGAAGTGAATGAGATGAACTTCCACCAAGCTAAGCGTGGAAGAGGACGTGTCCCCAGTCATGGTCATGGCCGTGGTTGGGGAGGAAACTCTAATCGTGGTAATAACAATGCACCAAAGAACCCTCCTCACCACCAGCAGTGGAAAAGGAAGGAACAAAATCATGAAGCGGTGCAAGCAGCAAAGCCAGAAATTGCATGCTATAGATGTGGAGGAAAAGGGCACTGGTCACGTACATGTCGTACGCCAAAGCACCTGGTTGAGCTGTATCAAGCCTCCCTGAAGAAGACAGAAAAATGTTGAAGCAAATTTTATTTCTGAAGATAATTTAGACTTCATGCATTTGGATGTAGCTGATTATTTTGCACTCCCAAAAGGAGAAACAAGTCATGTAATCGGTAGTAAATCTGTAGAAATATAAATATTTTAATTTTTGTTGTTTATAGTAGATAGTATAGTTATATAATTGTTGTACATAAATAAAAGTTATGCTTTGAAAATGATATTTACTATCATATTTATTTTGTTTATGTCATTTTGAAGAATATGGATAATCCTCAAATTATGTTTGGATCAAAGACCAATCATGAAGATATTTGTGTAATTGATAGTGGAACAACCCATGCCATATTCAAAGATCAGAAATACTTTTCTTATTTGCATAAGGAAAAAGCAATTGTTTCAACAATTTCTGGTAATATAAGTTTGATTGAAGGCTCCTGAAGAGCTACTAACAAAACTTATTATCGACAATGCATTGTTCTCCTCCTAGTCTCGAAAAAACTTGTTGAATTTTATAGATATCCGCCGAAATGGGTACCATGTTGAGACAATAGATGAAATGAATGTGGAATATCTTTGTATTACAAAGAATATTTCTGGCCAGAAATACATTGTAGAAAAGTTACCAACTTTTATCTTCTGGCTTATACTATTCAACGATTAGTACAGTTGAAGCACACTCTATTGTAAACCAGAAGTTTACTGATTCAAATACTTTTGTGCTTTGGCATGGCCGTTTGGGCCATCCTGGATCAATAATGATGAGACGAATTACTGAAAATTCGAGTGGGCATCCATTAAAGAACCTGAAGATTCTTACAAATGATGAATTTTCTTGTGATGCTTGTTATCAAGGCAAAATGATCACTAGACCATCACCAATGAAGGTTGGCATTGAGTCCCCTACCTTTTTAGAACGTATACATGGGGATATATGTGGACTTATTCACCCACCAAGTGGGCTGTTTAGATATTTTATGGTCCTAATAGATGCATCTTCAAGATTGTCTCATATGTGCCTACTATCATCTCGCAACCTGGCATTTGCAAAGTTATTAGCCCAAATAATTCGATTAAGGGCACAATTTCCAGATTATCCTATAAAAGCTATTCGCCTTGATAATGCTAGAGAATTCTCATCTCAAGCTTTTGATAATTAATGTCTATCAGTTGGAATAAAAGTTAAACATCTTGTAGCTTATGTTCATACTCAAAATGGCCTTGCAGAATCATTTATTAAACGGTTGCAATTAATAGCAAGACCACTACTTATGAAAACAAAATTGCCCACTACCGTTTGGGGTCATGCTATCTTGCGCGCAACATCATTTATCTGTCTCAGACCAACACATTATAATAAATATTCTCCGTCACAATTAGTTTTTGGTCATGAACCAAATATTACCCATCTACGAATTTTTGGATGTGCTGTACATGTGCCAGTAGCACCACCACAACGCAGTAAGATGGGCCCCCAAAGAAGGTTAGGAATATATATTGGATTTGAATTACCCTCTATTATTCGCTATATTGAACCATTGACAGGAAATTTATTTACTGCTCGATTTACAGATTGTCGATTTGATGAAATAAATTTCCCACAATTAGGGGGAGAGAAAAAGGAAATCAATAGAGAAATTGTGTGAAAAATTTTATCATTATCTTACTTTGATCCATGTACCCCTATATGTAATCAGGAGGTCCAGAAGATCATCCATTTACAGAATATAGCAAATCAAATGCCAGACGCATTTACTGATTTGAAAAGGATAACTAAGTCGCATATCCCTGCAGAGAATATGCCTATCCGAATTGATGTCCCAGTAGGACCATCTACTAGCATGAGAGCAGGTGAACCTAAAGCACGCATGAAGCGTGGTAGACCTTTGGGTTCTAAGGATCGAAATCCTAGAACAAGAAAATCGACAAATGATCAAAACGATATTATGAAGGGATCTCCTGAAGAGACCCAAAATCTGATTAGTTCTGAGATTCCTGAAGAAATCAATGAACCCGAGACTCAAGTGAGTGAGGAACTTTTAATAAATTCTACTGGTGATGGGATTAATTTAAATCGATCTGAAATAGTGGTGGATAATATTTTTGCATATAATGTTGCACTTAACATTATGCAAGATAGTGAGAATCTTGAACCCCGATCTGTCGAAGAATGTCGACAAAGATCTAATTGGCCAAAATGGCAAGAGTCAATTCATTCGGAATTGAATTCACTTGCTAAAAGAGGGGTCTTTGGACCAGTAGTCCAAACACCTGCTGGTATAAAGCCAGTTGGTCATAAATAGGTTTTTGTGTGAAAAAGGAATGATAAAAATAAAGTTGAAAGATACAAGGCTCGCCTTGTTGCACAAGGATTCTCACAACGACCTGAAGTCGATTATGAAGAAACATATTCACCAGTTATGGATGCCATAACATTTCGATATCTCATCAGTTTAGCCTTACGTGAAAGGCTTGAAATACATCTAATGGATGTGGTTACAACTTATCTGTACGGGTCACTTGATAATGAAATTTACATGAAAATCCCTGAAGGATTTAAAATGCCTGAAGCATATTCAAAATCTCGGGAAATGTACTCAATCAGATTACAAAGATCTTTGTACGGTTTAAAGCAATCTGGGCGCATATGGTATAATCGCCTCAGTGAATATTTGCTGAAAGAGGGTTACATAAATGATGTTATTTTTTCATGTATTTTTATAAAGAAAATGGCTTCAGAATTTGTTATACTTGTTTATGTTGATGACATAAATCTTGTTGGAACTTCAGAAGAGCTCCAAAAGGCAATTGAATATCTTAAGAAAGAATTTGAGATGAAAGATCTTGGAAAGACAAAACTTTGTCTTGGTCTGCAAATTGAACATTTAGCAGACATGATCTTTATCCATCAATCTGCCTATACAAAAAGGGTCTTAAAACGCTTTTACATGGACAAAGCGCACCCATTGAGTACACCAATGGTTGTTCGATCACTTGAAGTGAATAAAGATTTGTTCCGACCTCCAGAAGAGAATGAGGAACTCCTTGGTCCCGAAGTACCCTATCTCAGTACAATTGGTGCACTAATATATTTTACTAATGCTACAAGGCCTTGCATATCTGTTAATTTACTAGCAAGATATAGTTCTTCTCCTACACGGAGATATTGAAACGGGATTAAGCATATATTGCGATATTTAAAGGGAACTCTTGATATGAGTTTGTTTTATGCTAACAAAGATAGTGCAGATCTTGTTGGTTATGCAGATGCAGGTTATTTATCTGATACCCATAAAGCTAGATCTCAAACCAGGTACGTTTTTATATGTGGAGGTACTATCATATCATGGCGCTCCACAAAGCAATCTATTGTTGCTACTTCTTCAAATCATGCTGAAATAATAACTATTCATGAAGCAAGTAGGGAATGCATATGGTTGAGATCAATAATTTATTTTATTCGAGAAAAATGTGGTTTAGAATGTGAGAAAAGACCCACAATTTTATATGAAGACAATGCTGCATGCATAGCCCAATTGAAGGGAGGATTTATAAAAGGAGATAGAACGAAGCACATTTCACCAAAATTATTCTACACACACGATCTTTAGAAAAATGGTGACATTGATGTGCAACAAATCCGTTCAAGTGACAATCCGGCAGATTTATTCACTAAATCTTTACCAACTTCAACTTTTGAGAAGATGATATACAAGATTGGAATGTGGAGACTTAAATATTTAAAATAAGGTTTTCATCAGGGGGAGTAAAATACGCGATGTACTCTTTTTTCCTTACTAAAATTTTTTCCCACATGGTTTTCCTTATAAGGTTTTTAATGAGGCAGCTAGCAATGCGTATTACTAAATATGTGTACTCTTTTTCCTTCACTAAGATTTTTTTCCACGAGGTTTTTTTTCTAGTAAGGTTTTAATGAGGCCCATTATCTTTTAATGAATATCCAATGGGGAGTGTTATAAATATATTATATTATGGATGTTCATTTAATAATCCATTGTAAATAAGCTTCCTGAAGAAGCTTATCCATATGAGACTCCGCCGGAAATATGTTTATCTATTTAGGACTCTATTGGAAATAAGCCTCCTAAAGAAACTTATCCTTTCGGCACTCCGTTATGGATAAATATTAACCATGGTAGAAGATTATCTATATCTGGCACAACAACTTAGAGTAGCAGCTTACAAGCAGGTTACACAGCAGCTTGCAGCAGCAACTTCCTTTCTTCTATAAATAGAGGAGAATTCAGTTCATTATGTACATAAGTTTGAAGTTTGAATAATATATCAGTTTCTCTGTATACTTGTCCTTACTTTGCGGTCTTTATTTTATAACAATTTCTAATTTTTTCCCAAAAATCCGTCAAAGAAGGTCAATACGATGTCGTCTCATCATCGCACAGGGAAACACGATGTCGTCTGTTCCCCGAAATCTACAAAACTGAAAGCTCAACGTCTAACCACCGAACGTAGGAGCAATACGGCGTCGTGTTGTTACTATCAACCCTTCAAAGTTTCTGTTCCTTCATATCTAAGGGAGAACTAAAACAGTTCAAAATCTCTCTTAACGGAAAAATGGGGGACAAAACGACGAATCATGAAATAGTGGAAACGCCAGAAGAAGAAGCACCAATTTTGGCTGCTGATTCAACACCAGAGCCACCTGCTCTGCCGGGAGACGGCGGCGGTGGAGGAGGATGGGGCGGTGGCTGGGGATTTTCTGCGTTTTCTTATCTTACGGACCTTCAGAATGCTGCTACTGTTGCTGCTGAAGAGATCTCCCGCAATGTACTTCTCTTTTTTCTTTGCGTAAATAAATGTAGCTCATTATCTATTTTGTAGTATCATTTTTCTAAAGAAAAATGCAGCGTCGAATCAAATGTAATAGTAAGTTCATTTCATACATTTGCCTTTTTAAAGACAAATTCTTAGTATTGGAGTGGATGTAAATGATTCGTGTAGCTGACCTCGACTAGTTTGTGACTGAGGCGGAGTTGATTATGATTGATTGATTCATTGATGATTGGAAGCTGATGATATCACTCAACACCTGTGAATAAACTATGCATGGCAGTAATTTTTAATTTTTGGCAAAGCAAGTATTTAACTGATCTACTATCTGACTTAAGGATTTTATGTGTCTCTCCTTTTGAAATTGGCGTGGTTAATACTCCGTTGGTAGCGCATGGTACTCTTCTTTGCTTGTTAACGACATCCGTCAGCGTGATTTTGTCCTCTGTAGGAATGAAAAGGCTTGAATAGAGTTGAATGGATATAGACGATTCATGTAGCAGACCCCAACTAATATGGAATTGACACAGTCGATAATTGATTGATTGATAAGTTATGCAATTTATGGACGTTTCTTGTTGCTGTTTGCTTAATAGTATGTTACTTGCGTTTTGTCATCTTATATCACACATTGAACTAACAATTTCTTCTTTTTTTTAATCATAGTTACAATTTTAAATAGCTACTATGACATCCTTCAGCTACGTCTGTCAGTAATGTAACTGTTGATATTAGGAATAGTTTGGTAAGCCATGTAGAAACTTGAGGAGAATAGTTATAATTGAATATTAATGGACCTCGGGTAACTTATTAGGTTATGTTAGCCCGTTCATCCTCCATCAATGGCACAGCTGCCTCTCAATGGCTGAAGTCTTCTTTTAGGCAAGATGCTCATTGTTTCAGATCTCGATTGGCAATGAAACAGTAATATCGGGAGGAAACTCGTTCAAGGGCGAGGCGGTTTTCCATGAAGGCAAAGATCCCTGTAAACTGATTAACTCTATACTAAGTGTTTTTGTTATATGATCAAAGCCACTGTCGAATGCACCGTAAATAAATATTAGAGATGCCTAATATTCAGATTTTGTTTGGTTGTCACATGTTAGCCAGTTCTAGGGTTTGAAAGAGGCTCATCTAAATGCTGCTGCTTGATCACAGTATTGTGGCGTAACTTCACTTTTAAGGTCCTTCCTAGGACTCGATTGCATCCATTGGAAATGCCATTTAAATTGAGTTAATTTTCCCTTTCTCACCTTCTGTTTTCTGTAGGAACTAGAGTTTTTCAATAAAATCCATCTCAAAAAAAGAGTTTTTCAATAAAATGAGTGATGCCTTTCAACTTAAGTAATGATCTTAAAATTCAGGCCCCATCAACATTTTCCTGTTATTATCCTTCTAGATTTTTTCCCCACAAGCTGGGGTTACTAGTTCTTTCGGCATTATGGAAGGAAAACACTCTTAAAGAGATGACCTTAAATTCCCAGGTGGCTCTATTAGTAGACACTGAATCCTCAGACAAGGACGATTCTGAAGAATCTACTGGTGAAGTGGAAAGTGGAGACGAGAGTGACAAGAGACGCAAGGCTGCTCTAGAAAAATTAGAGAAAGCTAGTGAAGATTCATTACTTGGCCAGGCAAGTAAGATGTTAGTTCAATTGATACACATTGAGATGTATTTTTTTTCCAGGGTTTTATAAGCATGTGAGGCCCTTACATCCCATTTTCTGCCAGTTATAGAGAATTATCTTAATTGTAGAGGTAAATTTGCTTTATTTGTTTGGTATGGTCATGCTTTTAACCATGCTAGAGTAATTTGCAGGGTTTGAAAGTTATTGACCATTCAGTCGAGAATTTTGCTTCAGGAGCGTGGCAAGCATTAGGGAACGCAATCAAAGGAGGTTCAGATTTAGTCCACAAGTATGTCTACTGATATCTGAATTGTCAAATAATTGTGTCAGTCTTCAGTCTGCACTTCAGAAAGATCTACAAAGCTAGATTGGAGCAGCTTTTTAAAACTTGTTTAAAGAACTTATTCCTTACATCATGGGCTGTTTAAGAAGCAACGCTGTACAGTTGATTTTATGGAGGTTTCAGATGATTGGGGATTAAACTTTATTGACTTAAATGTTCCGATGTGCTATTGAATAACCGTAGCATGGTGTAAAATCATAAATTATGACACATGACTTAATGATTTGCCCCCATGCACACACATTCAAATATATACAGATATATTTATACGGAGACACACATTCACACCTATTTATGGACTTAGAAAAGCAGTTACAAATTCCATCAAGGAAAGCTGAAATTGAAGAACCTTTCCTGTAAGCAGGAGAACTGGTTACCCTGCAGCCGTGATCAGTTTTGGTTCATTACCTGGGTGTTCCATCATGTGGCACAGCTGAATTTGCTAAGCTAATGATCTTATAATTTCAGGCTTGAGAGTTCAGCTGTAAATATTGCAGAATCAATTCAGCATGGTGGTTTACCTGCCACAACCGGCTCTGTTGCACCATCCATACTAGAGGTTGGATCAAGATTTGATTCTTTTTTCCATGTCCTCACCTCTGTTATTTATATTTGAACTATTCTGCAGACTGGAAAAACTTTTACTGCTAAAGGAATGGAAGTGATTGAGCTGCTGGGGAAAGAAACTATGGATCTTCTGATATCAGAAACTGGTATTAATGTTGATAAGAGCTCCAAAGAAGCTAAAGGGAAAATAGATGAAGATCAGTATTTTGAGGAAGTAACATTTGATCGATGCTTCTATATTTATGGTGGTCCCGAGCAGTTGGAGGTCTCTTCCTACTAATACTAGTGGTTTTCTTTATGTTCGGAGGTCCCTTTTTATTTTTTATTTGAAAAGCCTATGTCTGATCATATGATTTGTTCACAGGAGCTGGAGGCGTTGTCCAACCATTACGTGATGCTGTTCAACCGGAAAAAAGCAAAACTTCCATCTGATCAAAGGTCTTCTTACGATGGAAAGCTTAAAGAGGTTCAGCAGATTTTTGACTTGAGTTCTGAAGTTGATGGAAGTGATATGGAGTCAGATAAAGGGAAGAAAGTTGATACTGGAACCTGGGACAGCACGGATGAGGTGAAGAATTTGCATGATTCCAGTGTGAGCAAGGCTGCAGAATTGGCAGCAGGGTAACATCGAGCTCTGATATGCTCCATCTGCTTTTCTTTTCTCTTCTATTTTCTTTGTTTGTGCCGGGGTGTCAGTGGTTTTAAGGGGCTACAAAGAGTCCCTCGATTGCTCAACAAGGAGCCAAGCGCTAAGGCTGCTGCACACTACAAAATTAACCCCAACAACAACAACAACAAAAAATCCAGTGTGATCCTACAAGTAGGGTCTGGGGAGGGTAGTGCATTCGCAGCCTTACCCCTACCTTGTGAAAGTAGAGAGACTGTTTCTGATGGACCCTAGGCACGCTACAAAATTAACCCCCAAATAAAAAGTGACCTAAGTTCCCTATTACAACAGCAAAACCGGCTGCAGTTTAGAGAACAGGTCACAGATGCAGTGTACTAATGAATTTTTACATGCTTCGTTCATCATATATAATTGTTAAATTGCAACAGCGAGCCAAAAGACTTGAGCATCTATAGCTTTAAAATATGTACAGGTGTAGTTGGGAGTTGAGGGCTAGCTCACTTGGTGAGCTCCTTGCCTTCTACAGTTGAAGTGGAGGGTTCAAACCCCATCAGTAGCATAGCATCCCCTTTCCCCCCTTTTTAAAAAAAAATGTACTGGTGTAGTTTTGCCCTCTAAATAACTCTGCTTTCCTAATTTACAAATCACCCGTTGAGACAGCAACTAGAACTGTTTTCCCTATTTGCCTTACCTTTTTCCGGCACCAGCAGCCCATCCAGCTCCAAAACAAGCCTTCACTGTCCTTGGCTTCACCTATTTCATTCCAAACAAGCTCAGAATCCATAATTGCCCAACCACTCCTTGATTGCTCAAATTATTGATCAGTGCACCTCTTTTTAAGGGGGTCATAATCTTGTGACTGCACCTCTTATTTATGTGTTGATCAACTATGCGAGGCCATTAATGTGTTGATTGAGTATTCCAGCCTGTGGCCCTTTTACGCAAGGGCTTAGGATGATATTTTGACAAAAAATGAAGAAAGAATAACACTCACTTTTGGAGATTGGCAATTTTTGTTCTATTGGAATTGTTTTTGTGGTCTGACAAGGTTGGTACTACAATTAGCCCATTTGGAGATTACTTCTTCCACCAGAATAAGAATGTAGATATTAAGCACTTCTCAAGTTTTCTTATGTTCTTAGGAAGATCCAAATTTAGAGTTGTACCCTTACATTCTACATGGAACCTGTAATTTTGGCTTGCTCCTCAGGTATTTAAAGGGCATATTATAAAGTTTCCAATTAACTAGGAGCTCATTTAAATAAAAAATTTTGAACATTGTTAATGTAGTGAAAACCTTTTGAGTGGAGAGACATATAAGTCAGAGATCTTTTGAAAAATGTGTTTGACTTACATTCATGTAATGATGATTTATGTATGATCTTTTTAATTATACTGCTTGTATTTGGGGTTCTCCAACATTAATAAAACTATTTGCCTTATTTAAAAGAAAATAAAATTAGTTATGCCTCTCAGGTGTCCATGAAGGATGATACTAGTGCATTTTTGTAGTTTTGATGAAATGAATGAAAGGAGGAGTAATCTGATTGCGAAATTGGACAGCTTTTTGAATCCGAACACTGAGTTTTTGCATAATAATTAATGCTTGGTTACCTGAAAGTGTGCAACTAGTTGTAATAACTTGGTTAGTGGTGTTGATGTCTTGTTTAAATTCATTGCAGATTTGCAAATGTTTTGGCTGGACTAGCTCCCAATGACATGATTCAAAGGACAACTGGGAGACTGGATACCCTTCATTCAGAGGGTGTTCATGTATGTATATACACATTCAGTCTGTCTGCAATTTTATTATGAATGGATGAACAGTATCACCTTTTGAGCATGAATCTACTTGACTTGTAATTGATTGTCTTTTCCAAAACAGAGGCTTTCAGAACTGTGCTGTTTTGCTGTGACTCAACTTCTGATACTTGAGAAATCAATCATTTCCAATGCAAATAAAGTTGCGGACCAAGATGTCAAGGAGGAAACTGGGAAAATTGATTGGCCTGAGGATTCTATTGAAAGAGCAAATGTTATCCGAGCAAAGGCACACTCAATGACCAGATGTGTTAAAGCAGTTTCTTCCAGTTTTGTTACAGGTAAATTTGCGTCAAGTATGTCGTTCTACAATTTGCAAAATAAATTGGCAGTGTAGTAATAGACGGTTTACAGATTTGGTGTTCTCTCGAAAACAGATCGATTCATTTATTTCAATTGTACTAGTTCTCGAACACGTGCGTTGCACGTGTATTCCATGTTAATTAGTATAAATTAACAAAAAGCTAATAAGTTTTGGAATCTGCATTATTAACAATTATTATGTATATTGGATCTCTCAACCTTTTGAGGGAGAAAGGAACTCCATCCATAGAATAGAAATGAATTGCTTAGTATTTTTTTCTTTTTCTTTTTGATGTAAAGAATGCCTTGTAAATAATAGTGGCTCCATACTTGACATCATAGAATCCATGTAAGTTTTTGTTATCATAGAATCTCTGTAAGTTTTTGTTTTAGGGGGATTCTTATCTTTTATTTTTTCTTGGAGTATGTGTGTTCTCACTTCTAACTGCACAATCTTTGTGATGTCCTATTTATAAAATTGTAAGCATCATAGAAAAAGTAGATATTACTATAAACATTTACCATTAATGTATCACGTTATATAATTTTTTATACAGACAACAATTCAATTTTTATTTTTACACTAATCTTCTTCTCTTTGCAAAGTGTCCCACTTATTAGTTACTATTACAAATCACCACCACTCAAAGTAGCAGTATAACACAAAAGGCAACCAATCATTTTACAACATAAATATAATAACAAAATCTAATAAGGGTGCCAAAGATTGCAGCAATCTAACTTCCAGCTTTTGGACCACTACAAAATATACCAAAATGGAACATGAATCAGACACAATAAATAAAGAGAAGAAAATCAAGAAGAATTCAAAAATTAAACATGTGATATGTTGCAGAATGAAGTCCGGCAACACCAATGGATTTTTTGAGGAAAAGAAAAATTTTGACAGAACCAAGAGAAACGAATATACTGATTAGACAATTTGATGTGCATTTTTATAGAGTGAAATAAAGAATTTATGCAAAAATATTACACTACTATTACCCTAGAAGATGAAAGAAACAAAACTGAAATATGAAAACTATATGACTTCCCATCAATAATAATCACAATAAATAAATAGAGTAGTTAATATATCATTTAAGATGGCAAGAACCAATGTTCCCACGTAATTCTATATTTATTGTATTTTCATGTTCATATGCATTGTATATGAAAAGATGTTTAGTAGATTAATAAATTTATTAAAATATACATTTACATTTATGTACAAAAGTGTTATAGAAATAACGTTTGTCTGAAGGCTATGATGGTCATTCATCTTTTGATGGGTATTTTGGTAATTCAAGTTTCTACTTTGGGGCTTCATACTTATAATATAGTATGATGATGTCTGGTTATGCTAAACTCCAAAATACTAGTCTGAATATTGTTTGAAATAATGAGGTTATCATGTTTGGGGAAAGCATGTAGTCTGTCTTAATTATAACATGTTTTTTTTGCCTGTGCTATGAAGAAAGGTTTCAAAAAAAACAAATAGGCATCTCATTTTTGTGTTGTAATGGAAAACGTTTGCCTATCAAGCTCTTTGTTGTAAATAAGTCGGATGATGCATGATGAACTTTATGCTTTCGCAGGCATATCAGATGTGGCTGAAGCATATGTAGCTGCAACCAAAGGTGCTTCTTCTGGTTCACAAGTTTCTCAGAAATCTATCCAGGAGAAAGCCAATGTGTATTCGGAGAATCTTCGTTCAGATCATAGCACAGCCGTGGGCAAGATTCAGGATGGGCTTCAATACTTAACCTATGTGGTCATCTCAATCTCAATGCCTGCTGCTTGAATTTCTTGATGCAAATTTTCAGTTTGTTTTTAGTTTCTTTTTTTCTTTTCCCACGGTGTAAATAACTTGTGTTATGTTAGTTTATTCAACACCTTTATCCTCACACGCCCTTCAAATTGTGAGGAAAAGTTGGCTAAATCGTTGTTATGGTGAACATATATGATGTGACCATCTACTCTTAGCGCAGTCCACCTTCCCTACTGTTTTTTTTTTCTCCTGAAGGGAAGAAATATGTCTATTGTTAATTGAATATTTTACATGTTAGTATTCGGCATATGAATATACTACTTATACCTTTCAAGTTATTCTCATTTTTATTCATCCAGTCGATATCCTTTTCCCATTGATTGTTGTAGACGTAACTTGGAATAATATAGCTCCTAAATAAGTCCACTTTCTTCCATTTACTAGTAATAATTAGCAAAAGGAGTGTATATAGGGAACTCAGGCGGGAAAACAGGCCTAAACTTACCATAATAAAACAGTAGGTACTACAAGGCTTCATCCAAATGTTGAACTCAGGCCTAAATTTACCATAATAAAACAGTAGATACAAGGTACTGATCTGTTTTCTTAATTAATGTATAAAGTAGCCCTTATCTTTGACTTAGTGCAATATCAAAGAAACAAACATCCGATTAAACAATCTTGTAGTCAAGGTGATTAAGTAAATGGATGATGTAGCTGGGTGTGGAGGTCGATAATAAGGTTAGTAGGTAGTCGGGCGTTTTTCTTTTTCTTTCCCATATCGGTAGATTAGTGTTAGTCTAGTATTTTTCTTATTCTTAGGGGTTGTTTGGTACAATGGTGGGATATCCCATGGGATTAGTTATCCCACCTTCTATATAGGATAACTAGTCCCACCATTTTAGTATAAAAGTTATTCTAGGCTTAGCTAATACCCTAAATCAAACATGGGATAAAGTTAATCCCAAACTTTTTTGCAGGATTATTATTCTATCTCATGTACCAAACGACTCCTTAGATTGCTATTACTACCCGCTATTTTCTTATTATTATCTTTCGCTAAAGTTTTCTTAGTATCTTGTTGTCACTGCTTGTTGCATTGGAAACAATCTCTCTACCTTCCCATGGACCTCACTTGTGAGATTTCACCTGCCTTTTTTTCTTTTTTTGGTTGTTGTAGTTGCTTTGCTTGTCAAATCTTCTTAATCTTGAAAGTGAACATAAGTTCATTATTATGTCCATACTGGTCAAAACAACAAGAGAATGATGGAGAAGATGAAAGTTTTGATCCTATGCTTTGTTATGCTCTTCTTTATCCAATTTGGCTATGCAAAGAGTTTCGAGACGCAATCGCCTAAACTTAGCAAGCATTTTGTGCTAGTTCATGGTTCATGTCATGGAGCTTGGACTTGGTACAAGTTAATAGCCTTAATAAGATCTTCTGGACACAATGTAACAGCTATTGACTTAGCTGCTTCTGGGATTAACCCTCAGCAGCCACTTGATATTCCATCTATTTCTCAGTACTTTAATCCACTGATAAATTTCATGGCTTCTCTTCCTCCAAATAATAAGGTAGTCCTTGTTGGTCATAGTCTTGGTGGATTGGCTATTTCGTGAGCCATGGAAACGTTTCCAAAGAAGATTTCTGCTGCTGTTTTTGTCACTGCTGTAATGCCTGGTCCAACTCTCAACATTTTTACACTCATGAAAGAGGTATGCCCTTTTGTTTTTTAGGAATAACAGTCACAGAACATATTTTACTTGATACTGTTTAGAATTCTAGCTTTTTTTCTTGATGTCCCCATTTTGTTTAGTAGTCTTTTGGACAATATTTAGTTGAAATTCAGAAAATAGCTAGTGTTTGGAAGTTGTAGCTGTGTTTTGGATGTGAGTTTCTGTTAAAATAAGTCTTGGGCCTAACTCATACCCAAAATAGTAGCACGAAGGGAGGAGGATTGCCCAAGCCTTATAAGGAGACCAAGGATCTCATCGCGGCCAGAATTCATTCCATTCATCACCCTTCCCCCTCACGCCAAGATCCAAACATTCTTTATCCGAGTTCCACTGTCCGGTCTGGAGCGTGCACAATCATGGACGGGAGGGGGTATTTTTCACCCCTCTTCTGGGAGCCCACATCGACCACAGGTCTGGCTCTGATACCATGTTAAAATAAGTCTTGGACATAAATCACAACCCAAAAGTTAGCTCGAATGGAGGAGGACTGCCCAAGCCTTATCAGGAGACCAGTGATCTCATCCTGATCCGATATGGGATTCATTCCATTCATCAGTTTTCTTTGGAAAGAAAGCTAAAATTTTATCGAGTGGAAAACAACTATTTCACTGTGAGTATGAGAACATATTCCCCATATTCGGGACAAGGGGCGGAACGACCTCTCGATCTACTTACTGCAGCCCAGGAAGAAAAACGTCGTCTAGGCGTTCCCTGTTGCTCCGATCTCCCCTACGCCTAGGACGTTGTCTGGGCCAAGAGCCATAGTTAGTTGCTGTTTCCATTTGGTTATTTCTTCCTCGTTGTTGATACCGGCAAGACCCAGCCAGATGAGTAATCTTCAAACAAGCAATATTTTACCAGTATTTCAAATACTGAAGTTCAGTACTCGCAAATACTGGTAGCCAAACTTTAACTTGCAAACAATGACATCAGTATAGGTGAGTATTTACATCCCATATGTATATTCCAGTCTCTAGCTTCTTGAGTCTTGACAAAGTGCATGTATTTACAAGTTTTATACATCGATTTTGGAAAACATTTTATGTTAAGTATCAGTATTTTGGAGCAGTTCTGATATTATCCACAAATGTGATTTCATAAACAAGAAAAGGCACTAAATTAGAAACTATATAGTTTCCTGAGCTTAGCACTGATTCTATTTATTATGGTTTCTCTCTGGATTAATATCTTTTATTTGCTGTTAAAAGTTACTTAGGAAACAGAATCCACAGCTTGATAATCGTTACACATATGATAATGGAACTAATAATCCTCCAACCACATTCAACTTTGGCCAAAAACACCTAGCAACCTATGTCTATCAGCTGAGCCCTGTCGAGGTAAGAAAACTCAAGCTTTACTCAAAACAATAATTGACTAGAAATTGGACTTAAGTACTTAACCAACCATCTAATTTGTCTCAGGATTTGGCACTGGCAACAACATTAGTGAGACCACTATATTTGTACACTGATGAAGACATGTCAAAGGAACTAATCTTATCACAAGAGAATTATGGATCGGTTAATCGAGCCTTTATTATATGTAATGAAGATAAGGTAGTAACAAGGGAAATTCAAGAAAGGATGATTGAAATGAATCCAACAGATGAAGTGAAAGAGATTGAAGGATCAGATCATATGGTTATGATGTCAAAACCTGTTGAGCTTTTTGTTCATCTTCTGCACATTGCTGAGAAATACTACTAAGTATAGAACATAGCTATTACATCTAATGTAAAACTAACAATCATTCAATAATCTACTTTCCTTCATAGAAAGTATTAAATGTATTGCCTAAGTCAACTAAACATCGCATAATCAATGGTGTTTATGTATTTGTCTAAGCTCACATTTCTCACATTGTGAAGAAAAATAAATAACCATAGTCAAATAACACAATAATCAATGCCTTTAAACGATTAGGTCCTCCAATCTATGTGTAATCTTTTTCACATATGGACTTTCAACTTTTAATTTATCGTACCAAAGCTATAACACTAATTTTATAACGGAAAAACAGTTTAATTGTTTTTATGTCAGAAAAAATAAAAAACGGCAAAAAATATGAATTTCTACTTAGAAATGCAAGTAGGTTGTCACTTCAACCTTTAGTGTAATAAAAATAGAAACATAAATGAATGAGGTTGAATATATAATCCCGTTTCTGGTGCATTATACTGGTTTTTAACATTTAAAAGATAAAAAAAAATATGATTGATTACTTAATTAAAACGGGAATTGTTCAACGAAAAGTACAAACACGTAGATCACGCGTTGAAGTGTTTGCCAAACAAAATAAATTATACTATAAAAAAGATGAAAATAGATTAACATGACAACACAAAGACGATATATTAATACATTAATAGTAAGCATGTAAAATATATTGCTTAACGCGGACTTTTTTGGTTCCAAACATTTGTCCTGAGAAAATTCCTCTTTACCTGGAAAGTTCATTAATCATTAAACACTAATAAATGGCAACAATCAGATTAAAGTTTAACATTAGGTTGGAATTATTCTTGTAAGCAATCTCAACTAATGGAATATTCCACTATACGCGGGGTCTAGGGAAGAGTCGGACCATAAGTGTATATTGTACGCAACCCTATCGTGTATTTCTGCAAGAGGTTGTTTTCACGGTTCGAATTCGTGACCTCCTGATCACATGACAACAATTTTACCAGTTACGCCAAGGCTCTCCTTCGATCACAGGCAATTTAAGTTATTTAATTAAGCATTTTAAGATAGGAAATAATACACAGCTGATCATTTTTTAAAACATATTTAAGAAAATAATACTATTCTTTGTTTATTCCATAAATGTCAAATTTTTTATACTAATGGCAGATAGAGATTGTGCACATAATTAATGAGCAGCCAAAATGCACAAATTATGGGATATTTATTTTTTTCACACTCTCTCTGTATTTTAAATTAGGGATTCAGTTATATTCTCATATTTTTCATTACATTTCTCTCTCTTCTTTAACGTTACACCCAATTTGTTCACTTAATCATTGTGAAACTAATACTACATATTCAATTATTCATTATATATATTTAATATAACTTTTTAGAGGAATTTTGTGTATACTATTGTATTAATATAGGGGAAAAGGTAATATACATGGTATAACTCTTCAATTATATTTTTATTGAAGTATAATATTATATATTCCTGGTATAATTCATTTTTAGAGGTATACTAATGTATTAATATACATAGTATAATTCAATATATGTTATAATAGTATTAAGGTATTATATTACATATATATGATATAATATTTTTTTAGAAACGCCATGTATATAAATATTAATGTAAGAATATACCTTCTGTGACTTTTTTAAGAATATATCATTTAATGAGAAATATTGTGTATACTAAGGTAATAATATATAATAAGAAAGTACTCCTTGGTATAATCCTGATATAAATTTACATGGTTTATAATGTATATATATCTCAAATATACAGTACATTTTTCTTGAAACATATGTATTTTATTTTTTCGAATATAAAAATGTATACTTTCGCTAGATAATGTTATGTAAAAAGGTACATGTACTTTTTCTAGTAAAAAGATCCATGTATGGAATATAGAAAATCGGTTATGGAATAAATTAGTTTCCAACAAAAAAAAAGGAAAACATATTACCATTTAAATATGTTAGGGATTGATTTCAAGAGTAAATATAGGAAAAAATGTCAAAAAGTACTAGAAATATTTTCATTAAGGAAATAAATGCATTGGGTGCATAATTATAAGTAGATGATTTAAATGTATCTACTAGAAATATAATTATTTAGTTGTCGTATATAAAATAACTATTACTACTACGGTTGTGGAAACTTTGCTTAAATTATCCCTTTATGTTTTTTGCCCGCCAATGTTGATGCGTGTATAGCTACTACATGCAATAAAAAAAATGCCACTTGTCTCGTGTCCTTGCAATGGCCACATTGGTCAATTAATTTCTTATTTTAATAGCCATGCAATAAATGGATAAGGTTGCTAACAATACTTTAGCAAAGTGTCACATTCACAAGTTTGAAACCATTCAAACCCTTCTTTCTCACTTATCTTTAATTTACGTTATTATTTGAGAGAGAAAAACAAAGACCTTTTTTTCTTTTTGTGTCCCTTGGTGTTTTCAAAAGGCCAAATTAGTTTCTTTCTTTTCTATAGCCATTGGAGGAGTACTTTCTTAAAACTATATATATAAATAGACAATTGTGAATGTGTTTATTCTTACAAAGAGAAATTAATACGCGGAAACTAGAAAAAGAAACTGAGAGATTTATCATTATTATTGCTTGTACTAGTATTGTTCGTTGTTTGCTGCTATTATCAATATGGTGATTCAAAGGTTGGAAATATGTATAGAGATGGTGAAAATGGCGATAGAGTTTGTGGCTGTGGTTGTAGATGCAGTTGGTACTGTTATTTCTAAAGACAATTCTAATTCCTCATCTTCATCGTCAACACAGTCTATTCTTCCAACTCCCTACGTTGGATTTTAAGATGTAAAGAGCTTTAATTCTTGGGATAAAAATTATCGTCCAACGGATCCTAGAAGAAGGTGACTAGCGCAAACAAATGACTTCTTTTCAATAGAAAAGAATATCCGAACCAATTCAGTTGGCTAATCAATCTCAAAGATCTTATTGATCGGCTAACCTTTTAGTTTCTTTTTCTTTTTCTTTTCTTTTTGTTAGATTAAGCATCATGAAACCGTGAGAATTCATATAAACGGCCGGTCCAACACATTTAGAATTGAGACGTAGTTATTATTGTTATTTTCTTTTCTTTTTTAAGAACTTCATTTCTTTAGATGCATCTGTTGGTATATAGGAGCTTAAGTTTGGGTAGGTTTCTGAGATTCTCATACAGATTTCTTGTTAAAGTTTGTAGTTTGTAGCATAGTAAATTAAATGTAACTCAACTCATAATGTTTATTGTCTTCTTATAAGTGTTCTTCACTTTGTTGTTATAATTCTCCTAATTGTTTAGTTAAATTTTCTATATGCAAGTCCGCAGAAGAATTGGACCATATATAAAGAATTAAAGATCCAGATAAGTTACTTTTAAAAAAACTTAATGAATAATGTGTCCAGTTAGATACTTTATTGGTTTATAATTAAAAGTGAGCAGCAAGCTAATCAAAGATACAGAGAACAATGCTATGTTGCTTTAAAAAAATGATGAATTCATTAAGCAACCTCATACACAAAGAATAAATGCAGACAAAAAAATTATTTTTTTTGGTTGATCCTGAAAATATTTTATGGTCTAAACGTAACCGAGAATTTAGAATTCGAAGTTATCTTTAATATTGTGTATTGTGACGTTTTCAAAAACGAATTGGAAAATAGAGAAGGGAAAAAGCATGACTTATGTAATGGGATTAGTTGAATTTGAGATTAGAGAAGGAAAGATCTTCTTCAATTGTAAATATGAAATCCTTACTCCTTACATAATTAAGACATTCCAAATTAACTTTCTGGATCTAGTTTGGATTTGTGTTTACTTTTCAACAAAAAAATAGTTTTAATTTTTTATTCTCTTATTTTTCGATGTATCCCTAAATTGCGCATAGGGAGAGGGAAAGAAAGAAAATGAGCTAATTTCATTTGTAAACAAAACTACAACAATCTATTTTTGCCATTTTCTCCTCGAAGGTGATATTTTTCGTTTTCCCAGCTAATTTTTATATAAAAAGAAACATAAATTGAAATATACTACCTATTGACATAGACACATTAAAATTATTCACACATAATTTGAGGATATTACAGTCATAAGATTGCCAAATACTCATGCAGAGTGATGCAGATGTTAAACACAAACCAAAGTTTTAAATAATATTCAACTGGAAAATTATTGGAACAAAATGGTCCACTTAATTAGGCTCTATAATTTGAATTATATCAGTGAAGTAATTTTTTTTAGAAATGCAGTATTTTACTTTTATGTATATGTCTATGTGTGTGTGTGGGTTATTTACATTTTCCCATCAGATGCTGGTGAGATTCTTGAACAAGTTCATCCCATTAATTTTAGGTAATTTAGAAATCCTATGTTTTTTCTTCTTAATGTTAATTTTTTTATTTATTTAAAACCAGCAATTGTCGATAACTATTATTTTCAAATTACCACTCCAATACAATGTAAATAAGAAAAACTCACACGTGAGAGGTGAAATAACTTATAGTCCATATATCATCAACTATATTATGAGGATTCTTATAGATCATACATAAATAAGGGAATTGTTCATCAACTGTGATCGAAAATATTTTTAATGTTTTTATCTTAAAAGATATTTTTCTGGCGACCAACACCAAAATTGACCAAGAAATAAACTGCCAAATAAAATTTACATGTCAAATGCATGCATAAAGAATATAATAGTAATATAAAATAATAAAAAAGGAGGAGGTACAATGATACACTACTAAATTAATATTTAATACTCCATAGTCATGCAAAATATAGAGCCTAACGCGGACCTTTTTAGTTCCAAACATTTGCCTTTTGAAAATTAAAAACTTTGTTTTGTTTGTACGTAGTTTCAATTTTGACGATTTTAGATTTTTTTTTCTTCCCTTATTATGTGCTTCCAACTGGGTATAGAGTTTTATACCTTTGAACGAAATATTTATATAATATGTGACCAACGTTCCTACAACACGTGACTGATTACTTGTGGTGGTGTGCAAGGGCGTATTTAGGGGGCGGAAGAAGTGGCCTAAAAAGTACACTATATATATATATATATATAAAACAAAATTCGATTTGTATATCTATATTTTATATTTTGAATTTTCTGCCCAAAAGTATAATTTAGTGGTAGTGGGGATTTAAAATTTCTTTAACGTTACTGGTTCAGTTTCTATTAACCACAATCGCTTTTAATTTTTTTTTTTTTTTGCTTTTTCTTTAACCTCATCCTACCTCCGTACGTTATTATTGGTCAGAACCCCCAACAAACAAAACAAAGACTATTTATTTGCGTCCCTAGGGGTCTTCCAAAGGCCAAATTTAGCTGAAGCTTCTTTGTTTTTACATCCATTGAGAGGAGTTTCTTGTAGCTATATATATAGACAAGTTTGTTGATTACACATCCATAAATAAAATATAAATACGCGGAGACTTGAAAAGAGAAGCTGAGAGATTTTATCATTAGTAATTACTTAGTACCGCTGTTATTATTATTATGGCGATTCAAAGGTTAGAGATATGTATAGAGATGGTGAAAATGGCAATAGAGTTTGTGACTGTATTTGTGGATGCAGTTGTTACTGTCGTTTGTAAAGACAATTCTTCTTCGTTTTCTTCGTCAACACAAGAGTCCAATATTCTTCCAATACCGTACGTTGGTCTTCTTCCTTAAAATTTATCTAAAGATCGAGTTGCAAATAAATGATGTTTCCCTGTTCCGCCTAGTTTTTTAAGGTAGGAGTAAGGTTTCTTTCTTTGGCTTCACCTGTAAAATTACGCTGAATTTGTTGTTATTGTCCATGGCCCCCACTTTGAACTCTGAAATGTATACTAAGTTGTAATAAAGACTACATTTCTTGGCGATAAAGTTTTTTGTTCTTTCTTTACTTTTCTCCATTTCGTCTTTTTTTTTTTTAGATGCACTAGTTTGTATGGTATATATCTTATGTTTTGATAGCCTTGACATATATCATAGATGGGCTAAGATATCTTATTAAAGTTTCTACTTAATTTGTAGCATGGTAGGTGAAATTCAACTCATATTGCTAGCTTAATATCTGCTTCTATCTTGTTTTCTTTTTTGTTGTTATTGTTTTTATTCTAACTATTTGGTTAAGTTTTCTATATCCGGGGTTAATTAAGAATACAACTTGGACGATAATGATCTAGATGAGTTATGATACAAAAATTTAAGGTAACTTGAAAGTAGAGAAGGGAAAAAGCATGACCAATATAATGGGATTAATTTAATTTGAGATTAGATATTGTAAGGGATGATTTTGTTCAGTTTTAAATATCAAATCCTGAATTATTCTTACATAAGACAAATTCCCAACTTTTTGTATCTAATTAATTTGGATGCGTTTACCTTTCGGAAAAGGGTAATTTTATAAAAAAAAATTCTCTTTTCTATTTTTGGTGTATCCCTAAAATTATAGCCCGTGGGGAAGAAAGATATGAGCTACATTCATTTGTCACCAAAACTACCACTTTCTTTTTGTACCATTTTCACCCATAAAGTTGACAGTTATCGTTTTCTCCCAACTAAGTAGTATTATTAATTTCAATTTATGTGGCATAATTGAATTGACATGAAATTTAAGAAAGAAATAAAATTTTTGAACTTATGGTATAAAATATATTATAATATTTGTGTGATTATAAAACTTCTGAAACGTGTGGTCTCAACCATGCCATAAATTTGTCTGGTCATGAAAGAAGCACATTATGGATAAAATGGTAAGAATAAAGTTAATTATTTTCTAAATTTAGAAGTGTTTATTCTTTTCGTTACAAATTAAAAAGAATAATGTCAGATATAAATTAGAACTGAGGGAGTATTATTTTTATTGAAATAGTAGTAGCATTTAATGTATATCCATCTCTTGACTAATTAAGATATCCTAAAATATGCATACCCCATTTGAGGATATTCTATTCATATGATTACCAAATAGACTATTTGATTTGTTCATGCAAATCTTGATGACAAATCAAGATTTATAATATATCCAACAGGAGAATGATTGGAACAAAATGGTCCACTTAGACTCTATACTTTGTATTATAATTAGTAATTTAGTAGTCAATTAATTGTACTCCTTGTATTATATGAATATATGGTGATACGATAAGCATCCACCTTCTTAAATTAAATCTCTCTTTGTTTAATTTGATCCTAATTAGCAAAAACTTGAACTCGTGATCTGCGTGTTTATGACTTCTTGCAGCACTCCAACCAATTACATATTACCGTTAGATGCTGGTAAGATTCTTGAACAACTTTACCCTCATTCATTTTAATTAGTAGTACTAATTAAACCATCATAATTTTTTCTCTTAATATTAACACCAGCATAATGGCCAAAATTGGCCTAAATTTCGACCTTATTCATTTTACTGTTCTATTTGTATATGTTGCTGCAAAATAAAAAGAAAAGCTAATTCTTGATCAAAGTCCCGTGGGACAATTGATCATAACAAGTTTACCAAATACAACCAACGTATCAAATGAAGGAACTAAGGATTAATATAAAAAGGGAGAGCACAAGGATACACTACTAAATTAATTATACATAGTCATGCAAAATAGCCTAACGCGGACGTCTTTAGTTCATACACATTTGCCTGTTGAAAATTTAAAATTTCTTTTTATTTGTTGTTTTCAGTTTCCATATCAGTAGTAGTATTATCATTTTTGTATTTTTCTTATTTTTAGATTTTTATTATTATTCTTTGTTCTTCTTGCTTCAGTTTTCTTGTTGCTTTGTTATTTAGTTGTTGTTAATGTTCTTTGTCTTTAGTATTTTCAACACTACTGTTTTGATCTTATTCAAACCTATTGAGACTTATTTTTGTGTCTTTTAAAAATAATATCTCTACCGCTTCAAAGTAGGGGTAAATTGTGCGTACAAGTTATCCTTCCTCCATCTTATAATGTGGGAATATATTTGGTTTGTTATTGTTGTTGTATTATTTGTTTCTTTCAGTCTAGAAAATTCTAGATTTTCTCTTCCCTTATTACATTTGTTGGGGAGTTAGAAGGAATTTCAACACCTCTCCCCCCCCCCCCCCCACCCAAACAACACACACATGGACACATAAAAAACAACAATATTTTTCAGTGCACCCCTTGGGGTCTTCCAAAGGCCAGATTTAGCAAGATGAAGCTGAGCTTCTTTCCTTAACTAATGGAGAAGTTAAGTTTCTTGTAATAACTATACATATATATACAGGGTTAATTTCACTAAAGGTCATTTATCTATTTAACCTAACTTATTATTTATTTTATAAAAGTTATTTATCTATTTTTTATCACTTAAAAGTCACTCAACTTTACCTTTGTAACTTAAAAGTCATTCAAGTTCAAAACGTATAAAATAATCAATAAAAAATATGACATGGCATTACATTTAATTAAAAAATCTAACAATAATGTCACATAAGCTTAAATAGATCATATCTAAGTTAAACCCATTTCTTTCTCAGCCCGATTTCGGTCGGTTTTTGAATATTAGTTTTAATTTATTTTATATGAAAAATCGACCGATATCGGTCGGTTTCTTAAAAAATAAATTTCGCGGGATTCTAAAATAGTTTCCTGCATTTTTGAGCCAAAATCGGTCGGTTTTATAAAAAAAAATTAAAATTAAAATATTTTGGAAAACCGACCAACCTGCCGCGGTCGGTTTTGGCCGAATTTTTAGCAGTGAACTTCTACTATGCAATTTTATTGTGGGTGTTTCTTGCCAATATTTTGACTTTAATAGAATAGTAATTTGTGAAAAATAGGTTCTTATTAGCTTGTTGTTCTTATCTGTCAGTGGTACATTTATATGTTATGCGAGATTGAAGTCGGTCGGTTTTTCAAAATATTATATTTTTTAATTTTTTTTACGAAACCGACCGACTTCGGTCATTTTTTTTTTTGCGCAAAAATGCGAAAAACTATTTTAGAATCCCGCAAAATTTATTTTTTAAGAAACCGACCGAAATCAGTCGATTTTTCATATAAATAAATTAAAACTAATATTCAAAAAAAGACCGAAATCGGGCTGAGGAAGAAATAGATCTAACTTAGATATGGTCTATTTAAGCTTATGTGGCATTATTATTAAATTTTTTAATTAAATGTAATGCCATGTCATATTTTTTATTGGATATTTTATAGGTTTTGAACTAGAATGACTTTTAAGTTACAAATGTAAAGTTGAGTGACTTTTAAGTGATGAAAAATAGATAAGTGACTTTTGTAAAATAAATGATAAGTTGGATGACCATGAGTGAAATTAACCCCGTATATACAACTAGACGTGAGTTTGTTTATTACTCCTACTGCCAAAAGAAATACGCGGAGACTACAAATTTAAAGCTGAGAGATTTATACACCATTTATCAATATAGTTATTAATTACTAGGTAACATTGTTCTTTTTATCATAATGGTGATTCAGAGGTTGGAAAGATACATAGAGAAATGAAATCAGCTAATTATTTCATTTGTCCCGGAGGGAAAAATTGTGATGACCCAAAATGTCATCTTTAAATTTAATAAGTAACTTTGTGTTCTAAGACCTCGAAAAGCACCATTTATCATTCCTCAACTTGCATGCGCAATCCGTAAAATTTTCCGGAAAGTTTTCATGTGAAAAATGAATTAAAATATGAAATAAAGCTTTAAAACTCAACTGAGTTGACTTTGGTCAATATTTTTAGCAAACAGACCCGGATCAGTATTTTGACAGTTCTGGTAGCTCCGTATCGTGATTTGAGACTTGGGCGTATGCCCGAAATTTAATTTGGAGGTCCCTAACTCAAGTTATGACCATTTAACGGAACTATCAATTTAAAGGCTAAAGATTCTAAGTTTGACCACGGGGTTGACTTTTTAATATCGGAGCCGGAATACGATTCTGAAAATTTGAACAGCTCCGTTATGTCATTTATGATTTGTGTGCCAAATTTGAAGTCATTCCGGATTCATTTAATATGTTTTGGCACGAGGTTTGCAAATTGAAAAGTTTAAAACTCAAAGTCCGAATCAAGGTGTGAATTGCAATTTTGATGTTATTTGATATGATTTGAGACCCCGAGTAAATCCGTATTATGTTACGGGACTTGTTGGGATATTTGGATAAGGTCCCGAGGGGCTCGGGTGTATTTCGGACGAAATTCGGATTGTTTAGAGCATGTTGAAAGCAATAGGTTATTGGCAGAACCTAGTATAATCGCACCTGCTCAATGGTGATCGCAGGTGCGCAACCGCATCTGCGAGAAGCTGGTCGCTTTTGCGACGTCGCAGGTGTGATAGAAATGTCCGCAGATGCGAAACCTCGCCTGGCAGCCCTACTTCGTAAATGCGAGATTTTTCTCGCAAATGCATGACCGCAGGTGCGAAAATAAAGCCCGCAGATGCAAAAATACTGGGCAGAATACATAAAATCGGGTCTTAGTCATTTTTACTCATTTTTGAGTTTCAAGTCTCGGATTTGGGCGATTTCAAGGGGGATTTTCACGACTTTGAATTGGGTAAGTGTTCTTTAACCAAAAGCGATTATATTTCACAAATCCATGTCTATATTCATCATTTATTTCGGATTTAAATGGAAGAAATTGGACTTTTTATAAAATCTTTCAAAAACGAAAATATAAGATTTGAAGGTCCATTTGATATCGGAATTGGACAATTTTTGTATGGTTGAACTCGTATCGGAACGGGTGTTCGGATTTCGTAAGTTTTTTTTGGGATTTAAGATGTGGGTCCCACTGTTAAATATTTAAATAAATTTTAAATTTTTATCCGAAAAATTTATAAATTCATATGGAATTAATTCCTATGATTAGTATTGAATATATCAAATTATTTGTGAATAGATTTGAAGTTTCGGAGTTAAATTTAAAAGGAAAAGTTGTGGTTGAATAATTGATTGGAATTTTCAAAGCGAGGTAAGTGTCGTGAAACCTTGATTTGAGGGAATAGAACCTTTAAATTATTTGTTATACGAATTGCATGTGAACGACGTATAAGCGAGGTGACGAGTGTCTATACGTCGTCAAATTAATTGTTTGCCTGCTTACTTGAAAAATCATAAATTATTTTAAATTATAAATTAATTATTATAATAATTATTTCTCTCCTATTCTTTGTCAAATATTAATTCTTGAATTCCTGCATTAATTGTTACATGCTATTTGAATTATGTGTTTTAATTGTTATTTGACATTTAGCATATTAAATATTAAACTACCTAATTTCTCTATGATTTTCATAATAAATTATTATTTGTCATTGTTTGGTTCATAAATAAATTATAATTATTGTGTGTCTTGATGCTTAATAATTTCTCATTGGACGTGATATTTATTGGAGTAAGTTTTAATAGTTTCTCATTGAACGTGGTATTTATTGGAGTAATTTTTATTTACATTATGAGTTGTTTAAAGTTATATATATTGGGGGAACGGGTTGCACGCCGCAACGAAAATGAAAGTAAATATATCAATATTGGGGGATCGGATTGCATGCCGCAATAGACTTATTTAAAAGTCAATATTGGGGGATCGGATTGCACGCCGCAACAGACTTATTTAAAAGTCTATATATATACTTGATTGAAATAAATATATGACAGACTTGATTAAAAGGAATATATTGGGAGAGCGAGTTGCACGTTGCAACAGAATTGAATGTGAATATATTGTGAGAGTGGGTTGCACGCTGCAACAGAATTGAGTGAAATAATAATGAATTATGACTGCTGAGTTGGTTTCAATTATTATAAATGAGTTACTTGATTTATTTCTATTATTTGTTGTTGTTATTAATATTGCGTACAGGTTAATGTAAGTGAACCGCCTTAGCCTCGTCACTACTTCGTCGAGGTTAGGCTCAGCACTTATCAGTACATGGAGTCGGTTGTACTGATACTACACTCTGCACTTCTTGTGCAGATTTCGGAGTTGGTCCCAGCGGTGTACCATAGACTTGCTCGGATTTCAGTTATTCGGAGGAGACTTGAGGTATAACTGCATGGCGTCCGCAGTTCTGAAGTCCTCATCTATTTTACTTTAGCTGTGTTTTTATTTTCAGACAGCTTTATTTTATTCGGACCTTTATTTGTATTATTCTAGAAGCTCGTGCACTTGTGACACCAATTGTGGGATGGTATTTAGACACCGTTATTTTTATGGATTATTTCACTATATTTCAAACTTTGCTTCCGCTTTTGTTTTCTTGATTATTAATAATATAAAAATTATTTTAAAAATAGATAATATTATTCTAACGTTGATTTGCCTAGCAAGTGAAATGTTAGGCGACATCACGGTTCGAAGATGGAAATTTCGGATCGTGACAAAAATACTCTAGCTAGTACTCGATTTTACTGTTTTTGTATGAAAAGAAACATTTAATTTAATATATACACCTTTTGAGCAAGATTATATTTGTGTTTCAACAGGAACACGATAGGAACAAAGTGGTCCACGTTAGGCTCTATAGTTTGTATTATATTACGTAGTAATTTAGTAGTGCTTTAGTTTACTCAATATATATTATATGTGAATATATGGTGATTTGATTAGCATCCTCTTTTTAGTTAAGTCTTTCTTTATTTAATTTGATTGTACATGTATTTGGCAAAAACTTGAACACGTGATATCTTCTTGCAGCATTCCAACCAATCAAAATGTGGGGTATTTAAATATTTCCTCATTAGCTGGCGGGATTCTTGAACAAACACACAATATTTATTTTAATTAGATTAATTAATTAAACCATCATATGTTCTTTTTTCTTTATGTTAAAATCAGCATAATGCATGGCCGAGCTTGGACTAATTTTTCAATCATCTTCACTTTATGGTTCTGTTTATATAAGTTGCCACACAATAAAAGGAAGAATTCTTTCAAGCCTCCAAGGGAGTGTATAGTTAGTACAAGATAACAAAAGAAATGGAACTTACACTTTAACACAACCCCAAAAACTAATTTTTGTGTTGAGGATTATTGCGTAAGACCATATAAGGAGATCAAATACCTTAAATTACACCGGTGTAGGAAAACTCAACACCCCTTTCGCCCCTCACCCCTCCCCACACGTTCAGCAAACTGAAACGTGGACAACATAATATATACCAACAACAACAATCCAATATGATCCCACAAGTGAGTCTGGAGAGGGTAGTGTGTACGTTTACCTTATCACTACCATGTGAGGTATAGAGACTGTTTTCGATAGACTCTCAGCACAAGAAGGTGGACAACATAATATGAGGGCCCAATACAGATCAATAAAGAAGTGAACCTTAGATCTAACTCAACCAAAAGTTAACTCATGAGGTAAGGATTGTCCAAGACCAAGGACCTCAAATCTCACTGATATAGGACAACTCAACATAAATATCTGGTAAATTAATCGAGAAGCGTGTAAGTGAATTCAAACATTATCTTTATTGGAAAAAATAAAAGGGAAGAATTCTTCATTATCAATTTTGGAATGGTAATCAATAGTAGAAACTACTTAGCTCCGGGAAAAGAAAAAAAAAAAGAAGAAAAATCGCCTTTCTCTTCTTTTTTGTTTTTGAATTAAAGATTCAATTACTTCCAATAATATTGCTCTAAAATGCAGGACGATTTCTTAGGTATGCAGTAATGTCATTCATAATTCCAACGACCTACCCTTTTTTTCTCTAGTACTCTAAACCCAGCCCCCTAGCTCCCAAAAAACAAAAGCAAAACAAAAACGATCTTTTTCACGTCCTTTGGGATCTTCCAAAGGCCAGATTTAGCTAAAGCTTCTTTGTTTTCCTTAACCATTGGAGGAGTACTTCTTGTAATTATATATAAGGAGAAAAGTCTGTTTATAATACTAAGAAAAATTAATACGCGGAGATTATATAAAATAGCTTGTAGGAAAGTCGGTCCAAAATTGTAGGAAATTAAAAGATTACTTAAGTAAACATCAGCTAGATTCGTGTTTCCCTTCTTTAACGGAATAGGTAATCTCCAATCCACAAATTTGAGGTCACAAAAAAGAAAAGAAAAATTCTACGATTTTCAACAGGAAAATGATTGGAACAAAATGGTACACGTTAGGCTCTATAGTTTGCATTATGTTACTAATTTATTTGTGTAATTATTTTACTCCATTTAATGGTATACGTTAGGTTCTATAATTTGCATTTTAATTAGAGGCAGGCCGATTTAAGATATAAATTTGATGCATTCATTCTTTATATGCTCCATCAGCCTCTAATAGTAATATGATTAGTACATATACTCTTTTTTTTTAATTAAACCTTTCTTTAATTTTTACTTAACTTGATTGTATTTGGCAAAAACTTGAACATGTGATCTACGTGTTTATGACTTCTTGCTGCCGTCCAACCAATCAAAAGGTGGAATTGATTTGACCACTACTTCTTATCAAAAAATAAATAATACTATGTTATCAAGAATTGTTCATTATTAGTTCGGGATGTTAATCAATACTAGAAGTCGCATTTTTTTGTAATTAATACTCAATATTTGAAAATGCAAGAAAATTCTTGTCAAAGGAAAAGTTTTTTAACTCTTTAAATAAAATAGGTCATAAAATTAAACAAGAGTAAACCCAGTCATTTTCTCTTTCAATGCTTCGTATGAATAATCATTGCAATCTATTCTTCTCTTCTTTTTGCTCCTTGAATTAATTAAAGTTTATGTTAATTCAATTACCTCTGCTCTTAAGAGGAGGATCATTTCTTAAACATGCAGTGATTTTCGCTTGTATCTCTTTCCTTAGATAGGATACAGTTTTTAAAAGAAAGATTTTTAAAATTTATTATTTAGAATAAGCTACAAATATTACTGTGACTATAAATTATCTCATTAATAATAAATGAAAAGTTTAAATTTAAATTATCTTTTAATAGAGAAAGATATCACTCCTTTTTAAACAAATTATTAAATAGAAAAATGCCTCACATAAATGGAACATAGGGGAGTACCTTTTAATTAGTATAATTTTTATTTAGATATTAAATCTTTCTAATTTTTTTTTAAAGACATTGAGACATTATGTGGAAATCATTACAACAGGAATATCAAATGCTTCTCACTAGTCTTCACGCACAAAGTCCAACTTCAATAAAAGGTCTTTAAATACAAGTGAACAAATTCATAATTCCAGAAAGCAACAACATAAACAAAAATAAATATTTCCATCACACTATGAAATAAGATTATCATTTCTAGCTAGACTGTAGATAAAGTAACCACCAGAACAATGTCCTGTTATGTCTCTCAGTCAGTTACTTTACATAATATATCGCTTTTATGAAAGCCGGTATCTCACTTTTGAAAGAAATATCGACATGTTGTATACACCTAGCTCCATTGTTGGGCTAGAGGCCGACACCTTCTCGGAAACCTTCCACCACTGACTGATGTGGATGCAGTTCTCTTGTTGCGAAAGGAAACGCAGAGACGAAGAGCGTTCTTTGCTGCATGTATAGCTTTCTTGAACAGGGAACAGTTCTTTATACTGACATGTAATGATATATATTACTCCATCTTTGCAAATAAAGTGCACTATAGAATGACCAGAAACAAACGGCAGGGTTTTGTAATTTATCAACCAGTGCTGCCCGAGAGGTCTCCAGAAAGAGCACTGCCATACGACGCCGATCCAGTGTATGAACTAGTAACTCGAGACGAACTAGCAACACGGGTTTTCTGTAATTGGCGAATCTTGAAAACATCTCTAGGAAGGGGCTGGCTTTGTACAGTCGACGATTCATCATCCTCTTGCCCTGCAACAAATTAACCAGGTCTTTGTATGTTATAAACAACACATTATATTTAGCATCAAGATGCGAAGGCATATATGGGCATGGCCACATATTGCAAACTTCAAAAACAACAGTAGGGAATAAGTAGTTTGTGGATTACATGAAGCGAATAATAGGAATTAAACAGGCCTGCATGTGAAGAGCGAAAAGTGAAAACAAACAATGATTTGGTGAAACAGTGGGGCAGTGATGAGACACATTCCCGGGCATAGCATGAGCAAAAACATAAGCATCTCATAGGAAAATGTTTACTTACTGTCCATGTCTTTCCTCTTTCCAGGCTGTCTGTCTCTCGACCTGAATTTGCTTGAATCAGAGATGTCACTCGTACATGGAGCAGGGCCTGACTGCAACGGCAGAGAGGCGGTTCCTGATTTTCCGGTTGCTAAAGGAATGTTGCTTTGCAAACATACGGATATCACAAAATCAGCATCAGGAGTAGGACCTAGCAGTTCCAGGGAAAACTCAAGTTATTAAGGAGCAACACATACTTTCCAATAGAGGAAGCAATTAGCAGCCTTATCCTCCAGGAGAGGTAATTGCTGTTTGTGGAAGTTCGATATTTAGACAGCATTTTAGGATAATTTGCAATATGGGAAATTCTGTAAAAAGCACTTTTAACAGCATGTACTCAAGTTACCGATTCTCTTGTCTTTTTTGAGGCATCTAAGAAAAGTATAGGTACAATTAGTCAATTAGATTATGTTTAAGAAAAAAAGTTAGTTCTTTTTTCACCTTTTACTGTCCTTCAATAGTTTTAGATATAATCTCCTTATTAGACAACTATAACACCAAGGTGACCTTGTGCAACTAATTTAGCTCCAGTCCGATCATTTTCATATACTATGTTGCTATTTCATTTGACTGCTGATTTTCATTTAAAGTTGAGATTAAAACACTCAAAACATTCACATAAAAAAAAAATCTTCTCTCCAGATCTATGCCCACCTGCAGCAGACTCAATTGATGACCTATTGGATCCCCCACACACAAAAGCAGACATCATATAAAGGAAGTAGAATGGAAGAAAGGAATTGAACTAAAATCACACATGGCAATTCCGACATTTAAATAAAAAGGAAGCTCCAGAGTCTTTCCATGAAAGATGCCGCGCCTTCTTCAATTGGTAGACCACTATTGGCATGCAAGTGTAAGGTAGTAATTTAATAAAAAAGAAAGCTAACAAAAGAGTAAAAGCGATTTTAATAACCTTTATAAAGCACTTGATTAAGATTTCAAAGGTTAAGTGACTGTTAGATTTGATTGAAAGGAAGAGGAAAACT
Organism: Nicotiana tabacum; assembly: GCF_000715075.1. Classification (NCBI taxonomy): domain Eukaryota; kingdom Viridiplantae; phylum Streptophyta; class Magnoliopsida; order Solanales; family Solanaceae; genus Nicotiana; species Nicotiana tabacum. The sequence goes on from NC_134103.1 coordinate 72,989,977, forward strand.
TGGAACTATACCTTCAACAGCTGGCAAATTTGTCATGAACGCTGCAAATGCAGGGGGCAACGATTTCAGAATATCATTAAGAGCATTAGGTGGTCCACCACTGCTAAATGGAGTACCAGAATAAGGCAAGGTGCCTGAAGCGGATGGAACTGCAAGAGCAGCAGGACCTGGAAAACCAGAATCATCCAACAAACATAAAGAGATGCAAACTTATAGTTTATAATAAAATTTCAAATGGTTCTCGATGAAAATTGAGAAAAGGTTATTCACTATACCCTATCTGGATATAGTTTAGGCAACTGTGACCTGAAGGTGTGATTGAAATCTCAATCATGTGCAACTCTTTTAAAAATTCAAAGTCTTCGAAAAGGTTAGAAATTATCCTTTTAGCAGAAAAAGAGAATCTGTTGATGACATCAAGAAGCATAATTTATTGAATAAGAAGTCAAAACATATTGCACCATTTATTCCTAAGTTTGTTAATCACACCTTAAACTTCAGAGTCAAACAATTGTTTCACAGGACTTGAAAAAACAGTATATTTGTTTGGGAGCTTGTTAAGCAAAGAACCGCCGAATAGAATAAGAAGCTCCAAAAGTATACCTGACATTTGCCTTGGGTCATAAATTGTCATTTTTGAAGTATCTGGATACACAACCTTGGCAAGGGGATTTGTGTTGGACGAAACACCAGAAGAAATCTTATCTAAGATCAAGAGACCAGGAGTTAGATAGTCACAATTCAAAACATGAGTTTAATTCTGTATTAAATCAACCAAACAATGATACCTGCAGAACCTGCCTCAATACCAAGAGTAGGTTTGTCAGTTTTTTTGTTGATGTTCCTCGCGAGCCACTGAAAGGAGGGTAAAATTGCAAATAGGCAAAAAGTGCAAGTTAAGATAACGTTTGAAAAATGATAATAGTGCCCTTGTAACAATAACTGAATATCAGACTCTTCTGCTTGCTAGATCAAAAACTGTGTGACACACACACACACAAAAACATATGCTGACAACCTCTTGGCGTGCTAAATGATCCAAGTCATTTGAAGAGCAAGGCCACAGATCCATGAAACTGTAGCGTGATACAACATCTTGTAACGAACTCTCTAACTCTGATGTTCCATCATCACCTGTTCTGAAAAGAGCTTCTTTCCTTCTCTGCTCAACCTGCCAATACAAGCAATAGGGTGAACGCAGATGTAATAACTGTATGTAATGATATGCCTTCCAAAGAGGGATATTCTGAATATAACTTCCCTGCCGGTGTTTAGCTGAACAGATTGACTGAAACTGATCCTAAGTTCATTTCATTAGCATATTTCTTTAATGGTCAAAGAAAGTAATCAAGTAGTTAGAGTTCTTATGTTGGTGGATACCAATACTTGTTAAATGCAAAAAGGAATACGATCTAGAGGATTTGCCACCTGGACATACCAATAGTTCAAACCAAACTAGTTTAATTTGTATTTGCACTAGAAAATAATCCACAAAGTTCAAAAGAAAAACCAAGAGAATGTATTGCATCAAATTTTCTGTATGTTACATAAATTTACCTTCAACATGCTGGCAAGATCTCCATACGTTTGCTCAAATTGAGTGAATTTTTTCCAAACCTACATAAAGAATAGGTATATTATTTCAGTACGATGTCATTTAAGCAAGAGCGGTCACAAGAATGTTAGATTTTGAAAACAGAGAAGAGTGGTCGTGTACAAGATATTTAAATTAGAATTTCCAGCTTTCCCACTTTAGGAGTCCTGACACCACATGATCAAAAAGACTCCAACAAGCCTAAGAACCAGAGCTAACAGTCTCACATCAGCATAATGACACCTAGCTTATATTATTGGAGTTCTTGACTGGATATATTACACCAATAGAGGGAAGAAAATTAGTCCGGAATACAAAAATGCTGAGAAGCACTTAGCGATCTGCGTCTTAATTTTGGAGCAGTACAACCTCTACACTAACATTTGAACAGTGCTACATCAGTACATGCTATCAGGCAGATAAGACAAGGAAATCCCAGTGAAATATATGAGCTATGTACAGTAAAAACACAAAGGATACTTAGAATGTGACCTTCCACATCTTTTGAATCATTAGCAGAAAGAAATCACCAAACATACGAGAGATGAACTCAGGCTCATCCACTTAAAAGTAAGTAAAACCAACGAATCACATCAATGAGCACACATAAAGGGAAGAATTGTACAATTTCTAAACCGGCATTACTCGTCCAAAGACACTCTGAAAACAAGCAAAAACTGCAATATCGGACAATTAAGAAAATAATAGAAAAAAAACCTCAACAGATTCCTCTGGGGGGAGTGAGCTCAATGCACGTTCAAATAATGCTCTGATGTTTCTATCGTCATTCAAACGATAAAGGAAATCTGCATACCTGCAAAATTTAATTAGCTCATGGTTATTTGCGCTCAGAGCAGAACAGAAAGCAAACCTTGCTACTTGTTCCCAGGCAGAATGTCACCAATACCTGTGTTGCATGTTTTAAAACTACTCCCTCCGGTTTTTTGAAGGTCGTTTAATGTTTTGGCACACCATTAAGAAAAACGTTTGATAGCATTTTTTTAAATAAGGGCTATCACTAATTTAACCTTTACCTCTTCTCAAAATGATGGCAAAACTTTTACGACAGAAATCCTAATTTCCTGATTTCACGGGAACATCATGCAATCACTCCTCCACAATAGCATTTATTATTTAGAAGAAAAGGAGACTCACTCAAGGATGTATCCAGGCTCATGCATAAAGCGTTTCAACCCTGCTTCAAAAACATTGTGCGCCATCTGCATGAATGCACAAAAATAAATGCATATCATCTAAATGCATATACAAAAATAAATGCATATCATAGACCAATTAAATTTGAAATGAAAGAGTTAGGATTGCGTAATTTGGTTTAAAATATCAAAAATTCAACATGTACGATCCAACAGATAATGAAATTATAATACACGAATTTGTGGGCGATAGCTTTAGAATTCCAGACATATTCTCTAGATACAGAATTCCCTATCAAGTTCCATGCACCTATCCCATGCTTGGAACATTTGAAATTAAGATAGTCCTAATCACCTTTGCATCCTTGTCAAGACAAAAAGCCATCATCGCGTGAGCTACATAGACATGGTAAGTGCAATTTGGAGATTTCCGTGCATCAAGAAAGTATTTGCGAGCTGCTTCAACTCCTTCACTTCTTCTTAAAAACCTTATAAACTGCAGCATCAAGGAATAGAACAATTAAATGAACTTCAATGCTAGTCCATAAGCGAGTTGCAAATTGATACACTGTCTACTGATATGTTAGCTACTAATTGGGATGTAAGTTAATCAATTCAAGTAATAACTATGTTGTGTAAGGATTTATTAACAACTTTTTCTTAAATATGACCTAATTTCTTCAACGTAATTTTAAAATAGTCCAAAAAGAATTTCTTGCACTTAACTTTTGAACTTATTTCCAAACAAAATAATTTCTTCTGAAATATTATAAAATTTACTCGTAGAAAAATTGCTCATAATCTAAAAAAACTACTATCTTAGTCGAACATTTGAGTGATCAAACAGAAAATCGTCCTATCTAATTATCATAGAAGCTACAACGCGAATTGCTTTGTTACTCCCACGTCCCATGAACATAATCCACATATAAGGTAAACATATTATTGATCCATCACAAAGATGTTGTCACGTCCAGGGTCAGGGTCAACTGCCAAGGTATTGTTCCCTTAGGCCCAAACTCTCTGGGCCACCTCAAGGATTCTAAGCATCACGATTTGTCCCCTTGGGCTTTAACCCAAAAAGCGCTTCAATTGTATCTAGACTCGCACTCATATGGTTCCTAACTTTCCCCTCCCATTCCGATGTGGAACTTTCCATGGCAAGTTTGCTGCGAACCCCCTTTGAAGTTCAACCGCTAGTGATCGTCAGGCTGTTACACTCACCCTCATATGGCCCCTAACTTCCCCTCCTCGTTCCTATGTGGGATTTGCCTAAGGCAAGTTACAGCGCGAACCCCCTTTCGAGCTCAACCACCAGCCGTGGGCTATTACAGTTGTACTCTCCAAGTGCAACTCTCTTGTACTATTGTTTTAGCTAAACCATGCATTCCATGTTTTGAGCTCCATCTTGCCTTCTGTTTCTTCAAAGGAGCAAGGGAGAAGATGCTTTGGTTTACCCAGCCTGAAATAGCTCTGAAGAGAAATATTGTCCTTCTATTCAGTTTAGTTCAACCAAGATGGAATGACTTTTAATGTTCCTTATTTCTCAGTTTATTAAGCTTGATAAGTTCAGTAGCTCATCTAAGAGTATATACTGATTGATACATAGGAGAATTCTACTTTGCAAAATGATTGTTCGTTGAGAATTTATACGTGTTCTAGTCTTTTAACTTTTTCTACTAGAAGTAAATGGCTAGCACGAAGACTAACAACTAGAAGAGCTTCTTTTTTTTTTTTTGGGGGGGGGGGGGGGGGATAAACTAACAATTATAAGAGCTATAAAGACCAGGATTACGATCATAGATGATAACGATAATGATAGCAGAGACCAGCGAATTATCCAGATGCAGAATAGTATGGTGCCTGCTGAGCATTTAAACATTACGTACAAATCATTACTTCCCACGTTTTTGGTGTTAAAAGCATAAGAAAAGAACTCAACTTCAAGGACTTACTTTCTCAATCATGTTTATAATGAATATGATTGCATTCATCTTTATGAGAACCAAAGATAGTAAATTTTCATCTCAAAGAGAAAGAAGTAAATATGCATATGATTCTCATATGAGATTCGTGGTCTTACTTGGATATGTGACAGTGCTGAGGCATTGGATCCATCCCCCAGAAGATTTTCATATACTTTTTTAGCAGCCTGCACCAGAACGTGCAGCATAGGAAAATTGAAATACGAAAAACTGTATATTGAGGGAAAGTAAATGGATGCATATTTACCTGAATGGCTCCACGTGATTCCTCAAGTTCAGCATAACCATATCTGAGCATTTCGGAGTCTAAGCATAAGAGGCAAAGAATTATCTAAAATCAGAGGAAAATAACATCAAAAAGAAAAGACAAGTATCATCTTGTCATCAAGCATGAAAAGAAAAAAGAAAAATACCAGGAAGAGCTTTAAGAGCTCGCTGGAAAACCTTGATAGCAGAGTCTATTGAACCAGCTTTTGCATGCCATGTGGCATATTCATACCATATGTCAGGATAATGATACAAATGCATGAGGCACTGTCATAGAACATCCAGATCAGTAAATCTGGTTTGAACATAGAAATCAAACATAGGCTAATAGCAACCAAATACCCAAAACCACCTCAATAAGAAAAAACAACAAGAATATCATATGTTTCAATCAACTATACCTCAATGTTATATTTATTGGGGTTGACTGTATGAAAATCTTATGTATCCATTACGCTCTATTCAGAGGTCCATTTCATTCCAATACAAAATAATTTGACTTTTACAGCAAATTTAGGAGTTATCTAAAACTTGCAGTTCTCTGATTCGCTTATCACTGCACTGAATACAAGTCTTTAATCCGGTTAAAGGACTCCAAAAAAAACAAGTTTTTAATGAGGCTAATCACCATTCTAGAAAGAACTAAATAAAACTAATGTGATGGCATAGTTATGAAGTACAAAGTAGTCCTTAAACAAACTAAAGCAGCTCCAATGAAACTGTGCATGAATGCAGAACCAACAATTTATTAAGACTCCGCCGATATCAAGGTAATCCTTTGTCTCAGAGCTAATGATAGTTATGATTCTTTATCTTGCTTCAGCAGATCAAGGCGATTTCAAACTTGTAATTTTGCAAATAAAGTAAACGTACTCAGAGCTTTTCTACTCAATGGTGGTGATAGACCCTAGGGAACATTCGGGAGCCGATTATCTAATTCATGGATGCAAGTAAAGATACATAAGAAAACTTTTAGATTAATCCAAAGAAGAAACTCTGAACTTTTAGAAGTTTATTTAAAAAAGCACTCTAACAATTAATGTTTAGATGATTTATTTTGATAGGTAACAAATGTTTACAAGGTTGTGCAACTACCACTCCAAATCTTTACAGATCCATTTGTCAGGTGCTTATGTCACTACTAAAGATATGTGTGTACGACCGCATAGTAGCCACAAGTTTTTACAGATCCTCTTGTCAGGTGCTTATGTCATTTTAAATATATGTGTGCACGACCACATAGACACCGTGTATCAAAAAAGTTAAGAAGAAATTCACAGCTAGCCAGCTAGGAACCCTCAGGTTGCAAGTATTGAGCTTCCCGTCCAATAGGAAGAGATTTGCTGAATGAAAGTGAGGTACAGTTGCTAAGCAAAAGGTCTCTCAATTTTTTATTAAAAGCACATATCAAAAAGGCAAGTACTTTAAGATACTATATAAGTCATAGAAGAATAGAACACACACACATAAAACTCTACATTGCCATTGGCCAGATAAAAGGAAAGAATGAAAATCTAAGTAAAGAGACAACGATATTTTAACGTTTATGTCTCCTATACCTGCTCATATGTGAACACAATTCTTTTATTAGCAGAAGCACTGTCTATCCTCTGAGGGTTTGCTCTGACATGAAGACCAGAATAATTAGATGAGACTATCTTCGATTTTACTTTCAAAAGAAAAGAATCCATGATAAGAACTGACTTTTAAAAAGGAAAAGGAGAGTAACAAGGCAGCAACATGTGTGAAAAGTATAAACTCTTGCTTTTATAACAAAATATTAGAAGTATCTATACAGTTGGAAATCAGGTAGGTCTTCACGCCAAACAAGTACATTAGTTCCAGAATAGAAAGAAGTATAATAGGTGAATTCAGCAGTTGCTAATGTGAACATTCGGGAATAAGGAACTACACAAAATTTATATGGGCCTCTGTTATAACTCCAAGTTACATGGTTAAAGCATTAGCAAGTGAAGTATCAATAAGCAAAAGAAATTACAGACTTATGTCTTATGTTAGGGACTAAAAAAACAATCAGAGAGGAACTAACTAATTTCGACTAAACTAAATGTCTTTTAACTAGCCATGAGGCCAAAATCACAATCTAGCTGACCGACTGATGTTACAGGACCGTCCCTTACTTCTCAAATGCTAGAAGTCTTTTCCATGCCATCCATTGCATTTCCTCCTGCAGACACATGAAAAATGATTGCTGTAAGAAAACATGCAGAAGTATAAGTGCAACTTGAGAGACACAGAACTATCCTGTAAAACTTTTATGTCATCACTTTTAGATTACATGAGAGTCTCCACAAGAAACTAGTTGAGGTGAGTATAACACATTTCCATTAAACATCTATCTCACACACATGAAGATGTTGAACATGCCCACAAAATGGGGTGGTGAAATGTGCAATCTAATTGGCCTGATTCAACTGTAATTTAAAAGTTATCAAAGATACTTAAGGAATTGCCTTGGAAGTGCCGGAAGGTGGAATCGCTAGCATATTCCAATCAATTTCATCAATGTACTTCTTCCTTTCTCTGTATACAGCCCTCGCACTGTTATATTTTGGTTGGTATTCAGACACCAGCCCTTTTGCCTGCAATATAATCAACAGAGAATATCTCAAATACCAGTTACTACTATCAGCATACATGCCAAACATTTGTACCAGAAAGATTGCCACATTTTGAAAGAAATTAAAGAAGGTTAAAGTAATGTCATCTGAAAGTTAATATGAGCGAGTAGATGACTTCTAAAGATAACCAAGTGGAATATGCTAAACAAAAGGTAGATCTATCCTCCTACGAAGAGTTCAGGAACAAGATAAAGTGCAGAAACTTAAAGCAGTTTTCTAAATAACTTACTAGATTAACCAAATTAAGTTCCATCATAATGGGGCGGGAAGAACGAGTTGAGGGAAGTTTTTCCTAACTATATATAGTGTATCTTGCCAGAGAGAGATGACGATCCAACAAATTTGTAGGTCTCGTGAAGAGGTAGTTCGTTGGGATTTGATATTCAGGAGGAACCTACAAGATTGGGAGATGGAAGAATTTCACAGTTTGGTTGAGATTTTGTATGGGTTGGACAGACCAAACAATACACCGGATGTATGGAGATGGCGGGAGAGTAGATTCACTGTTAAATCGTACTATAAGAGGTTATTAGTGAGAGGAACGAAATTTCCCTCATTGCTCTATTTGAATCCCCAAAGCTTCGAGAAAGGTGTGTTTCTTTGTGTGGTTGGCGACAAGGGGAGTGATTTTGACAACGGAAAATCTGAGAAAGAGGAGGATCACCTATGTTAGTTGGTGCTTCATGTGCAAAATACTCGGGTGAAGATGTAGATCATCTTTTACCGCAATTGTCAAGTGGCTAATTGTTTGTGGAGGTTGGTCATTAATTTGTTTAGGGTGCAACGGGTGATGTCAGGCACAGTGAAAGAGGCGGTGCATAGTTGGACTCACATGAGGGGAAAGAGAAGTCCAAGGGTATGGAGTGTTGCCCCCTTAGCTATCATATGGGTTATTTGGAAAGAGCGAAATAGGAGGACATTTGAAGGGGTGGAACAAGATTTTGTAAACTTCCAAAGGAGCTTTTTGTCTCTAGTTTCTTTTTGGTGTACTCATGAAGTCCCTATTTGTATAGAGGATTGGACCTCCTTTGTTGAGAACCATATTATAGTATAGGTTCTCTTCTTTTGATATATGGATTATATACGGGATTTCCCCAATTGTTAATAAAATTATTTATCTTATCAAAAAAGAAAAGTTTCATCATGATGGACTTTTATTATTTTGATAAATCAATATATTTTGATCCTATTCCCATGGTAGTTGGGTTGATTGCAGCTTGATTTACTAAAAATGTTACATATGAAGCTCTTTCTCTATTTTCTCTTCTTGTCTAAGAAACAAATCACCTTCAGATGGCTTTATGAGAAAGTCTACATGGTCATTTCCTAAGATCATCTGCTATTCTTCTAGCTAAATTAGAAAATAATGTTGGAGAATGCATGACAAAGCAAGAGAAAGTACAATCCATGTGAGAATCAAGGCCTCTAGCATATCAAGTCAAGCATCAACCTCTTTAGCCTTTGAGAACCTCAAACTATGTTGTGTCATTTTTGCTTTTTTTATCACGGTGGTGCCTGGACAAACTTATGACTATTTCGCCGCGTACTAGTGGCCTCCATCAGCATAGGTATCAGGTAACTCCGTCCACCAAGGCTTAGGCAAATGGGAAAAAATCACCTAGTATTTTTGGTCTCTGCTGACTGTTGTTAGGATTAGAACTTGAGAGCTCACAATTCCCCTCCCACTTCATTCACCTCAAAACATGTTATGTTAAGTATTTGCTTGGCTACTGTATTAATTACTTCCGGTATTTTCCCCTCTTTTTTTGTTTTTATAGGTCAAAATAAAGTTGATTAGACTTTTTTTGAAATGGTAAGGTATTATAGATATCAAAAAATCAGCACTAAGAGAGTGTTGTGGTTACATCCCAGAAAATAACAAAAAAAAAAAAAAAACTCTGTGTCTATACAAAAGAGACTATGAATTCTAGTAGGGTTTCACTATCATCTATCCAATCCTATTTACACCAAAAAGATATCAACAAAATGCAGTCTGATTTGATTTTCAAGAATAAAGTTGATTAGACTTATAAGTTAAGTCCACTAATCACTTAGACAAGTATTTAAGTAAAAACCTAATATTTCAAGTCAATAAATATAAGAATTAAAAAAAAATTGAGTATACAGAACAACAAATCCTGTAATAATAACGCTTTAGGATCTTATGCTAACATACATATAGAGTAGGTAAATCGCCTAGAAAGACAAATTAAGCTGCTATAGGAATAAGAGCACTAAACTTTCAATCAAATGATTGGGAGTTCAAGTCAACCAGGACAGAAGTGGGAAAATATTGTTGCCCCTGGCGAGACGGGTTTGGGGGGTTTGGGTTTTACTAAAATAAAGAAAAAGGTACATAGCCTAGTAAGCTGATCATAAAGTGCGCTGAGAGAAAATTCTAATCAGCCCATGAGTTTGAAGATAAGTCTATCTTATTTTGACAAATAGAAAATCAATCAGCAACACTTACGGAATATATTCCAACTGGGTTCTTGTTATTTTCTTTTATCAGAAGCAAAGGATTTCAGTGCTATTAACTGACAAGCATTAAGATAGTGCTAGGCATTATGAAACAGCTATTTCAATGATTACAACGTCTCATTGTTCTGTAAGCACTAATGTACTCTTAACATTTTTTTGACATCATATACATCAGACAAGTTACACCAAAATGCTAGATTACATAAATATCTATGCTTTAGGACATGTATTGATGATGCCCTCCTTGAAACATCTCTGGGTCCTCTCCTTCCAAATAGTCGGAAAAACAACATGCTTGTATGGTCTCCAGGTCTGCTTTCTTGTTCTTCTTTCTTTTAGGTTTTTTCTTTCCCTTTTTTTTTTTTGGTATCAACCAATAACACACCTAAAATAGCATATACAAAAAAGTAATACTCATTCACAAAAGTCCAATAAATTTTTCACTAGAGTTTACACACAATTTTCACAAACACATACATGTACTTTTGTAACTGAAAATACGAGGATGTTCCTTTTTTTATCAAGTGAATATTAGTGTCTTTTCCTTCTGAAAGTAATGATAACAGTTTTCCTTTGAAAGTGGGACCCATTACATTGCTGGCCAACAATATAAAATCAACTAACAGTAGTCTGAGAACATGTGTAGAGAGGAGAGGCCTACCAAGGCTCGACTAATTGAATTTTCAAAATTCTCATAGTCCCTCCAAAGCTGTTCCACGTGATGGGTTGGGGTAACAATAGCTCTTTGGTATGCTTTCCTCACAGAGGTCATTCGTTGTGATTCTTCTTGCGTGGTTTGAGCCTACATCATCATCTAATACAGCATTAACCTTAAGGCTACATAACTAACAAAACATATTTATGCTTGTGTGTCTGTACATAATACATATATGTGCAAGGTATTGTTTATTGAGAAAGCGTGTCCCATACAGGCGAAGACCTTAAAAATGCAATGTATTCCATCCACACTGGACCAGATGCAATGTCTGCTCCTGTTAAAACATGGGTTAGGAAAATGAAGTACTTTGCAAAAACAACAGAAATATCACAATGCCATAATGCATGTGTTAGCAAGTAAAACATCATGCTATAGGAAATATGAAGTGCACGAGTAGCAAATAACTAAAAATAGAAATTACGAGTTCCAAACCCAAATCACACCTTTATTTTTGTAACGACTATCTCAAAATGCAACATCTCATACTTTAATTTCCAATGCAATGTTGAGTTAATAAACAAACATCAATTTAATCAACATGATGTCGTCTAAAGATGCTGTTATAAACTCGAAAATTGTGTTGTCATTAAGTCCAAGATATTTGAAGCTGTAGAGGGAAGGCTAATTGAGGTACAGTGTAATGACAGTAGCTTTGCTTCTCCTTCCAATTGCTACAATATCAAACTGCCATGATTTTCCTCTTGCTGATGAGAAGCAATTAAGGTCAAAAGTTCGATCTTGCTAATACCATCCTTCATTTTTTGTCAAGTCAAATGCTTAATCTAAAGGGCTTTTATTTTTTTATGGATCTGTTTGGAGACTATCGAAATGGAAAGAGAAAGAAAAAATGAAGAGGAAATATAGGGGAAAGCGAAAGAAAGTTTCTAACCATGGTTGGTAGGAGAAAAAAAGACAGAAAAGAGTCTACTCCATTTTATTGACATTTCTTATCTTTGTAAACTAAACAATGGTTTCATTCAAATTGATGAAATATATCAAGGTCAGTCCAATTCTAAAAGCAAATTTCATACTACCAGTCTAACTATTGGCAAGGAATAAGAGGAGGGTAAAGGGAAAGCATGTACACAGTATATAGCATAATAGATTGGATAAGGATGCAAAATTAGCATCAGTTTGGTCTCTTCATTCTTCGAATATTTCTTAAAGATAACGTACCAACATAGTTAAGCATGAAATCAAAAGCCTTTCTTGTCTCTTCTTGACCCTCATTCCCCCTCTTGTCATTGACTTTCCGGATAAAGCGGATGTAACAGCGCCTGAATAATCACCAAGAAAACTCTTGAGCTGATGCATGACAAAGAAAATTCAACAAAAGAATAATGATCTTGTCATGGTAAATAAATAACAGGATCTTCAGCTTAAAATGTGAAGCATCAGACAGCCAAACCACATAAATATGCATACATTTCGACACTGTAGTCCATGCTTTTCTTTGCAAGGAGAAAAGGTAAAACCACCAGTCACTATAGGTTGGAATAACTTTTAGAACTTCAGCAATAAAAGACCAGAACTGCTTTTAAACCTCCAAAGCAGTTTCCCACGCCATCAATATCGTTCATGTTACTTTAGTCCTTACTAATTGACACGAAAGTGCAAAGGGTTGAACAGCCACGGAAACTCCCAGGTTTCCAACCCCATTCCACACCAAAATGTGAGAGCAAGAAAAGATTCACTAACGAGAAGAAACATGGAAAAGAGAAACTCCAAGAAAATAAAATATCATCGGAATAAACATACCAAAGAGGAATCTGTAGACAGTTCAAGAGGCAGCGACTAAATATTTGCTTTGTTGCATCATCATTATTTACCGTCATGTGTGCCTCGACATATTGCTTCCAGTATTTTGCCTAGATAAAAGTAAAGATAACATCAGCAACGGATGGCGTCTTCAAGCACCAAAAAAATTCTTCCTAATCATACATTTGGCATTGTATATCTTCTTTTCCTAGCACTTAGGAGGAAATCAACTTCACGTGAATATGCAAATCTGAGAACTTAAAGCTTGGCATTTCTTTTTTGTTGGATCAGGTAAAGTAAAGTTTTATTTCATCAGAAGGCATCAGCCAGTGCAAACAGCCGTGCAGTTACAAAAAAGCAAAAACTCAGTTCATTGACAAGCACATGTAATGATACTGAGAAAGTCAATTAGTCTAGATTCTTCATTAAAGCATGAGCAAATTAGATATATTATGTTTGACGCTTATTGGAAATAGATATATTAGTCCGAGACGGAGATAGAATGAGGTCCCTTTGAGGACATCAGATAAATTGGAACGATACATAGAAGATTAGTGTTGCCCTTCGGCAAGGACATGCACAAAAATGGTCAACAAAATTTCCTTCTCGGGCAGAGATAGAGAACGAGAAGAACCGCTACACAAAGGAAACATTTGGACCTCGTCCAAGTTTTCGAGCATTCTAACACCATTGCACTACCTAAATAAAGTTTGGCACATCCAGCTCCTAGAGTAGTACACTCTTTTCACTCCCAAATCAAAATAGGTGAGTGACTTAACTCACATGCTTTATGTTGAACAGAATATTCTAAATTACCATAATGTTTCCTATTCCTAATGTATGTGATCTGTACCGGTGTAGTTCTTAATGTTCATTTGGTATCCCCCTCTTAAGCATTCCTTATCCAATGGTCATTGACCTAGCAGGCTGAGAGGGTAAATTTAGCCAATTAAGAAGAACCTAACAGACATTCTACATATCTTGTTATGGTTCTAAGTTAATCCAAATATACATATCTTGTTATGGCTCTAAGTTAATCCAAATACTGTCAATGAATTTTGTCAAAGAATTGTCCACATTTCACCAATGGTTGAGGTTGGATGCACAAAGATGGAATAAATCCAGCCTTCAATATGCTACAGCAAGATAAATGAAACATTCATGTAGAATGAAGAAAAGATTTCACTTGAAAACATGTAAGCTTTGGTCTAGTAGTAAGAACCCAGTGCATGATGTGTGGGTTAGGCGTGCGTCATGGGTTCAAACAAGTGAAGTGGCTGTTTTTCCAGCTGACGAGTCTCAGTAAATGCTAGCAAATGAATGAGCACGGCCACGACGAACAAGCAAAGCGGGGTTATTTAACTTTGTTTTTTCTTTTCCTTTCAATCAGTAATTGCGTCGAGATCAAATATTGATTAGCTTCTGTTTTCTACATTAGCAGACTAACTAGCAACTGCACTCCACCCCACACCAAGATAAATTAATATTCTTTTCCTGATAAAGTAAAAGGATTACTAATAATGTTGAAAATAATATAAACAGAATTAAGAGATGGTGAGGATACTGGCAACAAAAGCTTTCTTGTTCAACTATAAATCGAGCAAGCGGGCAGTACTTAATATAGGACTCACCGCAGTGGGAAACGTGGACAGAAGTTGCTCATATATCGGCACTGCTTCTGAAATTGGCAAGCGCTATATACAAAGAATACACCAAAGTGTAATGTAATAAGAATGCATACAATAAATCCCTCCCCTAAACCTAATTAAATATGTTAATTAAACAGTTACCAGTGCCTCGTTAGCAAGAATTTCTGCAGCTTCAACATTATACTTTTCCGTCATAGTTTTTTACCTACTGTTTCATCCTCCAATAAAAATCTAACCTTTGGTAAGAATCTGCAAATAAAACAAATTTTCATATCTAAACAACACCGTTCATCTTGGCATTACAATAAAAATTCAGCCTTTGGTAAATTTGATAATTACCCAGTTCAATCTTGACACAACCCTAGAATCTGCAAATTAAACAAAAAATAACATATAAATAACATTAATTCATAGAGGTATAACGATGCTTCAAGGTCTACTAAAGAATAGAAATTCAAGAGAGTAATTATCTAGTAAAAAAGAAGCAGAAATTGATTCTTAACAGCAATGTCGATGTGACAAAAACTCGTCGAGCCTACGCCGGAGTTTAGCCGTTCGCAGGTTTCAGTTAGGGAATTTGGCAGCATACCAATATTAGCAACGCTGCAACGATAGGTTTCGAGTTTAGTTGCTGCTCTCCTCTGTTTTCCTTTTGTTTGCCGAATTAGTATAAGCTCCGATGAGGACAAATTTAGTAAATCAACCTCCTTTTAGTAATTTTTTTCATTAAATATATAAAAGGCGGAATGGCTTCGTGCCACTTAAATTTGTTGGGCATTTAGGATCGCTTGGCCATGAGTTTTGCCAAAATAAATTTAAAATTTATTAACATATTTGCTTATATTTTGGCAAAATTTCAAATCCAAAATTCAAACTCCCAAAATCACCTAAATTGCTGATTTTGGGCCAAAACATGACCGTTACATTTTTAAATTTTTTTAAATATTACCCCAAACTTTAATAATTTATAAAATAGCTCACATTTATTACGACCAACTAAATAGTTGATGAATATGCTCCCTTATCAGCTTAATCCTTTGTGCATCTTACTTTTGCCTCTGATTTGTAGGCTAAATGTCTTTCTGAACTCATATCAGTTAACTTTTTCTTTTTAATTAGGAGCCGTAATTCTCTAATGGGATTTCGCTGTAATTAATGATTTATATAGTTCATTATAAAAATGATAATTTTGTACCAAACTTATTTAAGTTCAAGGCTATGGTTTGTGATAATTGTACTATTGGGTATTTGTGATAGTTTTTAGAACTTGTGGGTATAAGTCATGTTTCATATTTTTTCATGAACTTTAAACTTTACTATTTGAACACTCTAACTCATTTTTCCCTTAACTAATAAACACATTTGACCATTGAACATGCCCATGTAGCGTCAGTTGGTCCTAATCAGCCAGCTGCGTGAGGAACACGACGCACATGAGCGTGAAAGCCCTTTTCCCAATGTCCAACGGTCCAAAATAGTTTGTATCTAAGTGGGTTCTTATTTATTCCTTGTAAAATACATTATTCCTCCATTATATAGAATCTGAAGCTCCATTCCTCCATTTTCTAAAATATGAAGCTCAGTTTATATTTTTTTTTCTTTTTTCAGACCGTGAAAATGATGGAAAGTGCTATATTTTGTCATTGTGGAGTTGAAGTTAAGTTTTGCATCACTTGGAAGCCAACAAATCCAGGAAGAAAGTTTTGGGTGCTCAAATTATGGTCGAAATAATTTTTGCAACTTTTTTAGGTGGTTTGACCCACCTCTTTCATATCACTACAAACAAGTGAATTCAGGGTTGTTATCAAGAATTAGAGAGAGAGAGAGAGAGAGAGAGAGAGAGAGAGAGAGAGAGATTGCAGTGTAGGAAGAGGGTGAAGATCATTGTAACTTCAGTTGTTGTATTAACACTAATCATTGTAATTTCCTTCTTAGTTTAGTTAGTTATTAACATATATTGTATGTTTCTTCATAACCCTACGTACAATGAAAATGACAAAATATATGATGATTTTTTGTAGAATGAAAAGCAATGTTTGACATAAACAAGTAGACATATATAAACAATCAAGTTCGATCAGCAATTTTGGTTGACAAAATTAGCTACTGAAAGTTGTCTAGTAGCAGAAACAGTTTAAACATTATGCCAAAATAAAAGCCATATTTAAACATCCATAGATAACCTACAAATTAAGTTCTGCAACTAACAGACTTAAGTTATCACAAAAACAAACATTCAGCAAATCATTATGGTTGAGAGTGGTTGATGTTTTGCTGAGATTGGCTCAAGTTATGACATGGAGACTGGCTTGGTTGAGATGAGGAATAGACTTGAGATTGGCTAAGGCTTGCTTGAGTTTGTCTTCTCCTCAACTGTTGTTGAAGTTGCCTTTGTGTTATTGTATTTCTTCCTTACCACCTTAGTCCAGGTGCACTATATCCAAGATCAATATTTGTTTGTCGAGCATTCACTATTTTTGTAGGAGAATAAAGTACCCTATCTCTTGATCCACACTGCATATAAAGTCAAATTAGCATCCAAACTACTAATCTCTAAATAAAAATCCAAATCCAATTCACTTACCCTTTCTATCAGTGTCCCTGGATCACTAAACAAGATACCAAATCCAACAATTCTTAGTCTTCCTCGAAGTCCAGTAGCTCTTGGCTTTCCTCTAACACTAGATAGAATATCCTCAGAAGTCCTTGATCTCATACTCCTAGTATCCTGATATAAGATAAAGTACTATCTAATAATGTTAAAAATGATGGTTGAGTTACAACTTAACTAAAGTAAAAAATAAATACTTACAGATGCACTTGCAACAACTGATGGTTGAGTATTTCTGGTACCAGCAGTTCCAGATCCACTTGCAACAGTTGATGGTTGAGTTGTTCCTTGATCAGCTTGAGATGGTTGAGTATTTCTGGTACTAGCAGTTCTAGATCCACTTGCAGCAGCTGATGGTTGAGTTTTTCCTTGAGCAGCCTGAGTATTTCTGGTACCAACAATTCCAGATCCACTTGCAGCATTTAATGGTTGAGTTGTTCCTGGAGTAGCATTAGCATTTCTGGTAACATTAGTTCCAGATACTTGTCCTTTATGAAGTTTTCCAAAAAAAAATGAGTTAATGAAACAAACAAAATACAAGTCACAAACACAAAACATATGAATGCATTATCTGATAATTTACCACGATAGGACACCCCTTCTTGTTATGCCCTATTGTCTTATAATGAGAGCATGTCATTGGTGTCCCTTTCCTTGATCTCTTACCAAATTTTATTTTAGGTTGATCTTGAGCTTTTCTTCTATTTTTCTTAAGTCTACCAGACATCTTAGTAATTACAGGAGGCTCAACAGTGGGATTCTGAGTTGATGGTGTCACGACCTGAAATTCCCACCTTCGGACCGTGATAGCGCCTAACATTTTACTTACTAGGCAAGCCAACGTTAGAATAATATTATCCATTTTTAAAATAATTTTAAATTTATTAATAACAAGGAAGTAAATGCAGAAGTAATTTTTAAATAATCCATAAAAATAACGGTGTCTAAATACCATCCCAGAATTGGTGTCACAAGTGCACGAGCTTCTAGAATAAATACAAATAAAGGTCTGAATAAAATAAAGCTGTATGAAAATAAACACACAGCTAAAGTACAATAGACGGGGACTTCAGAACTGCGAACGCCATGCAGTTATACCTCAAGTCTCCTCTGGTAGCTGAAATCCGAGCAAGTCTATGGTACGCCGCTGGGACCAACTCCAAAATCTGCACAAGAAGTGCAGAGTGTAGTATCAGTACAACCGACCCCATATACTGGTAAGTGCTGAGCCTAATCTCGACGAAGTAGTGACGAGGCTAAGGCGGTTCACTTACATTAACTTGTACGCAATATTAATAACAACAACAAATAATAGAAATAAATCAGGTAACTCATTTATAATAATTTAAGCCAACCCATCAATCATAATCCATTATTATTTCAACCAATATTGTTGCAGCGTGCAACCCGCTCTCACAATATATTCACATACAATTCTGTTGTAGCGTGCAACCCGCTCTCCCAATATTTTCCTTTTAATCAAGTTTGTCATATATTTATTTCAATCAAGTATATATATAGACTTTTAAATAAGTCTGTTGCGGCGTGCAATCCGATCCCCCAATATTGACTTTTAAATAAGTCGTGCAATCCGATCCCCCAATATTTACTTTTTAATAAGTCTATTGCGGCGTACAATCCAATCCCCCAATATTAATTTTTCAATAAGTCTGTTGCGGCGTGCAACCCGATCCTCAAATATTAACTTTTAATAAGTCTGTTGTGACGTGCAACCCGATCTTCCAATATTGACTTTTAATAAGTCTATTGCGGCGTGCAACCCGATCCTCCAATATTAACTTTTAATAAGTCTGTTGCGGCGTGCAACCCAATCCTCCAATATTGACTTTTAATAAGTCTGTTGCGGCGTGCAACCTGATCCTCCATTATATCCATTTCAATCAATTCTTATAGAAGAAATTTCCGCAATAAATACAATAATTAATATAAAATTATAAGACAACAATCATACAACAATTATGATTTAATTATGAAACAAACAACGACAAATAGCAAATTATTATAGAAATCAGAGAGAAAATAGGCAATTTAATATGCTAAATGTCAAATAACAATTAAAACACATAATTCAAATAGCATGTAACAATTAATGCAGAAATTTAAGAATTAATAATTAACAAGGAATAAGAGAGAAATAATTATTATAATAATTAATTTATGATTAAAAATAATTTATGATTTTTTAAGTAAGCAGGCAAACAATTAATTCGATGACGTACAGACACTCGTCACCTCGCCTATACGTCGTTCACATGCAATTCACATAACAAATAATTTAAGGGTTCTATTTCCTCAAGTCAAGGTTAACCCCGACACTTACCTCGCTTTGCAATTTCCAATCAATTATTCAACCATAGCTTTTCCTTTTAAATTTGCCTCTGAAAGCTTCAAATCTATTCACAAACAATTAAATATTGTCAATACTAATCATAGGAATTAATTCCATATGAATTTATATATTTTTCAGATAAAAATCTGAAATTCATTAAAATATTCGACAGTGGGACCCACATCTCAAATCCCAGAAAACTCGCGAAATCCGAACACCGGTTTCGATACGAGTTCAACCATACAAAATTTGTCCAATTCCGATATCAAATGGACCTTCAAATCTTAATTTTTCGTTTTTGGAAAGTTTTACAAAAATTCCAATTTCTTCCATCTAAATCCGAAATAAATGATGAATATAGACATGGATTTGTAAAATATAATCACTTTTGGTTTAAGAACACTTACCCAATTCAAAGTCGTGAAAATCCCTCTTGAAATCGCCCAAATCCGAGATTTAAAACTCAAAAAATGAGTAAAAATGACGACTTTCGAGTCATTTTCGCATCTGCGGACAAAAGTTCCGCATTTGCGGACTTGCATTTGCGAGACAAAGCCGCATTTGCGATGCCAAGCTGCCAGGTGAAGTTCACACCTCCTTTTTCCCCGGGGGGGAGGGGGGGAGGGAGGGGAGGGGATAGGGGAGTTTTTTCAATTTAAGTGACATTATTCGAAATGAGATTATTTATTTATTCAGAGTCGCCACTTGGAATAATTTATGGTGTCCCAAGTCACCAATTTATTTTAGAATCCCAAATCGAGAAAATTTGACTCTTATTTTTGGTCCGCGAACACAAAATACCGGGTAAGGAATTATGTTAACCTGGGAGAAGGTGTGAGGCACTCCCGAGTTCCGTGGTTTTAGCACGGTCGCTTAACAATTAATACTTGGCGTAATTATCTGATTTTTACATATTTTAAACCCATTGTGCATTTTTGTCTTTTACCGCTTTTTAATATTTATGGAATTTATTTGAACAAGTCGCGATGTCACACACTTGTCGTTTTGGTACACATTGCAAACCGCGCCACGTGAAACGTACCCGCGATTTACAACATGTTTATTTTTATTATTATTTGAAGTTATGGTCAAGTCGCGTGAAACGCGCACTTGAATTGGGATTTACGTATCATGACTATGCCACAAGAACCGTACCCATAGTCACAATAATTTATTAATCGCGCCTAAAATAAGCTACGATATTTATTTATAAGTGTTTTATTTTTCTAAGTTTTGAAATTATTGTAAGGCCACAAATTATGGAGATAATTGTGACATATGGGTAAGCCTCAAACTAATCCAAATATAATCAAACATCTCCTAAAATCCAACAAATCTCAGTCACGTCAAAATATATAAACTAAAACAAATGCTAATTAGCACTAAAAGTAACGCAACTTAATATTACTAAAAGAAATACAAAGATACTACATGAAACACTTTAATCATTTAAACAAACAAACTTTCCATGAAACAGTTGTCCATTAACTCCATATGTGTTCAAACTCTTCATTCCATATGATTGAAACATATCATATTGTGCACCTTCCTCTTTTTATTTTATCTTTCATAATTTTTTCCAAACACCGATGATATATCTAGACCACATAGCTATTAAAATCTTGGTTTTGGAAGTTAGAACAATTTTGGTATACACAAAGTGATAAAACGCCAGTAATTGTACCATTTTAAGACTATTACACGACAATTCTTTATAAAATGTAGAACTCTACTTGTTTTGACATTGTTGGATATTAATAAAAAGTTTAAGCTGTCAAGATAATATTAGTTATAAATTCAACACATCTCATCTCACATTAATATAATTAAACGGGTAAATTCATGAAGCACCGCTAAAGCTAGCGAAACTGCAAAATTTATTTAAAAAGTAGAATAGAATGGACCTTTATATTGATGAACAAAGCTGAAAATTTACAACTCAATCGGAATAACAAAGAAGCAATTATTGGACTGGAACGCCGAAATCGCGAATCGGAACCTTGACTCAGTACCGGAAAACTCGAAACCCAAATTGACTTCTGCTTTACGTTCTTCTTTTCCCGTCGTCCTCATGACTATGTGTGCGTCTGTCTATTTTCTCTTTTGGGTTTTGTGGGGTTAGGTCTCTTAGATTAGAAAAATCTCTTGGAGATTAGAGGTTAGACGGAAGAAGCTCTCTTTAGGAATTAGGTCCCCTTTTCTCTTTTTATGTCTTTGTGTGGGTAGATATATAGGCATGTGTGTGCGCAGTTGTATTTGGTATTGGGATAAGAATTAGGGAAGTTTCTTGGAAGACCACCTTTGCTAGCTGTCATTGAAGAATTAATTTACCATGTGAGTGTGTGCATCTGTAGCTGAGATGGCTAATGGACAAAAGAGTGATATTTGTATATTATTCCTAAAGGAGTGAGTGATAAAATATATAATAAAGTCAATCAAAGTGCAGGTGTGTGCACTGTAATCACGTGAAATCTAATGGTAAGGGCAAAATTTGTGAAATGAAAACAATATGGAATCTTCCCCTTTTTTAGTTAAGTGAAAGAAATTATTATTCCTACTAAATTGAAATAGTAAGATAAAATATTAACTAACTACTTCTAGTATAAGAATATACATATTTTAAAAGAATTTTCTTTCTTTTGCAAAAACAAAAATAAAAAACTACTACTATAAGAATATAAAATATTTTTGTGGTTTCAATTTTATCAATTAAACCTAATAAAAAGTAAATAAAGGCTAAAATATTAAGATTAAACTTAGCAAGTATTTACATACTAAAAAGTGATGAAAAACTCAAATATAGTCAAACATTAGGTGCTTACAGCTGCCCCTCTTTGCTTGAAAACATGAAGAGTTTTCAGGCAAAGACAAATTGAGCCGTGTGACTAATTTTTGATCAAACCATTATTCAAAAGGAAAAGAAATAAAAGATAGGGTGCAACCGAGTTCTGATTTTGGACAGCCTACATATCCCGGGTTATAGGGGAATCAAGTCGCGTGTAGTTCAAGAATAATGGTGGAATGATGAGTTGAGGAGTCGAGTGAGGTTCCGTCGAGGCTCCGGTCTGCGGTTCTGCTATTATATCAAAATAAAAAAGAAACTAAACAAGCCTATCAATTATGAGTTACAAGATTCCTATCTATGAGTCTTAGGAAACTTGATCTTGAGTCTTGACTAGTTCTTCATGCAGACTCTGATCTAAACCTTAATGCTCGCTAGCTGTAGGTTCTAGTTCATTGTTCTATAGCTTCTTTTAATCAAAACGGGACTCCAATACTCATGGCTTCAGTCATGTCTTAGCATTTCACATCTTTTCAATTGCTTTTGCATTTTGGATTCACTTATTTTTTTCTTTTTTTTTATTCTGAATTGAGACTTCTTCTTTTGATCATCTCGAACCCTGTGCCTCGAGGTAAAACCTACTCAGACACCAAAATAAATAATCGAACGATATTTTTCTGCCCCAGTTTGCACTAGAAAAATTTCGTGAGTTATTGTAACAAAATTCTAAACTACTTCATTACTGAAAGCAATAAAAGGTCGGGAGTGGTATACCCTGAAAATGTCTTGTTTTTTTTTTTAGGTTGTGTTCTTTTATTGTCAAAAGGATGTCTCAACTAAGGATTGGTGTACCTTATGTTGGAAAAATGTGGCCAGGGAATGGGATACCCTATATTGGCAAAGATATCGGGGAATGGTGTACCCTGCATTTAAGATCAAATCAACTAGGGAGTGGAGACCCTATGTTGGAAAAAGCGACTAGGTAGTGGAGACCCTATGTCCTAAAATATCATCAACTAGGGAGTGGATACCTTATGTTGGAAAAGTCGACTAGGGAGTGGAGACCCTATGTCTAAAATAACATCAACTAGGGAGTGGAGACCCTATGTTGCAAAAGCGACTAGGGAGTGGAGACCCTATGTCTAAAAACATCAACTAGGGAGTGGAGACCCTATGTCTAAAAATTATTAACTAGGGAGTGGGGACCCTATGTTGGAAAATCATTAACTAGGGAGTGAAGACCCTATGTTTGAAAAGAGACTAGGAAGTGGAGACCCTATGTCTAAAATATCATCAAATAGGGAGTGGATACCCTATGTTGAAAAATCATCAACTAGGGAGTGGAGACCCTATGTTGGAAAAGAGACTAGGGAGTGGAGACCATATGTCTAAAATATCAATCAACTAGGGAGTGGATACCCTATGTTGGAAAAGCGACTAGGGAGTGGAGACCCTATGTCTAAAATAAAATCAGCTAGGGAGTGGAGACCATATGTTGGAAAAGGCGACTAGGGAGTGAAGACTCTATGTCTAAAAATAAAATCAACTAGGGAGTGGAGACCCTATGTCTAAAAATCATCAACTAGGGAGTGGAGACCCTATGTTGGAAAAGCATCAACTAGGGAGTGGAGACCCTATGTTGGAAAAGAGACTAGGGAGTGGAGACCCTATGTCTAAAATATCAATCAACTAGGGAGTGGATACCCTATGTTGGAAAAGCGACTAGAGAGTGGAGACCCTATGTCTAAAAATAAAATCAACTAGGGAGTGGAGACCCTATGTTGGAAAAGCGACTAGGGAGTGGAGACCCTATGTCTAAAAATCATCAACTA
Organism: Nicotiana tabacum; assembly: GCF_000715075.1. Taxonomy (NCBI): domain Eukaryota; kingdom Viridiplantae; phylum Streptophyta; class Magnoliopsida; order Solanales; family Solanaceae; genus Nicotiana; species Nicotiana tabacum. The sequence continues at coordinate 73,013,800 of NC_134103.1, forward strand.
GGGAGTGGAGACCCTATGTTGGAAAAGTGACTAGGGAGTGGAGACCCTATGTCTAAAAATATCAACTAGGGAGTGGAGACCCTATGTTGGAAAAGAGACTAGGGAGTGGAGACCCTATGTCTAAAAATTATCAACTAGGGAGTGGAGACCCTATATTGGAAAATCATCAACTAGGGAGTGGAGACCCTATGTTGGAAAAGCGACTAGGGAGTGGAGACCCTATATCTAAAAACATCAACTAGGGAGTGGAGACCTTATGTTAGAAAACGCAACTAGGGATTGGAGACCCTATACTACCATGATTTTTTTTCTTTTCTTTTTAATTTCATATATTTTTTAAGATAATGAGTAAAATGCGGGAAAGAGTTTGGGGAAGACTTTCCTTTTGCAGTAGTTGCTACAAAACTGTTTCTAGCCTTTGCGTAATTTTATTTTGGTTGCACCTGCTTCTTGCAAGGTTGCTTTTGGATTGCACCTGTTTCCCTATTTTTTTTTCAAACAAAGAACAATTTGTCAGTTTGAAACGGTGGTTGGTTTTGTGACCTTGATTATTTCAGTCACTTGGTCTCGGTCCTTTCAGTTGCAACTGGTTGTTTCCTGAATATCGATTGCATTTCTAACCTCAGAGAACCTCTGGCTTTTCCGAACTTTGCCATGATGGTTAGTCACGTGGGACTTAACCTTTTCAACTTTTATTTTGCCCTTGTGGGCATTTGACTTTGAATTTCCTCTTTCAACAGTTTTTAATTTCGAAACATCGGCCAACATGGCCAGTTGGAGTCAACTTGATGCCCCTGCCGAGATTGGGTGCCTTTTCTTTTGCATATTGGCTTGTATCAAGTGAGAACCCTGTAAATCAGTCCTGCCTTCCCTTCTTTGTCTTAGTTTCGGAACAGAGTTAAACCGAAAAGGATTCAAAGAAAAGCAAACAATGGAATGGACAAATGAATTTAGACAAGAGGTATCCCTTTCGGGGAAAAAAAAGAAGGACTTATCTGGAGTGTATACAGACTTTAATGAACATGACATGCCTCTTGGACTAGATGCCTGATCTGTGTAAACCGTCCAACTCTTAGAAATTCATCACAACTCTTGCTTTGAGACTGAGAAACTTTGCCCAGGACTGTGTCGATGCCAGTGACTGTGAGGATCCTCTTTTCGATTAGTGGCGCCCTTTGCGGGTTTTCACCAGCTGGCCTCTCTCATTTCTCTTCTCACCATCGCCTTATAGTGCTCTTTATGAGTTTTCACTAACAAGACTCTCTCATTTTCGAATTTCAATGCTTACCATCGCCTTATGGTGCCCGTGAGGTTTTCACCAATAAGACTCTCTCATTTTATTTCTCTCATTTTGTTGTATCAGATCCGAGTAACTGTATCCTCCCATTTTGAATCTCTTTGACGATTGATCGGAAGGACTTGAAAAGGATTTGGGTAAAAAGGATTTGGATTGAATTACAACTTTGGAACCTTTCAGACAAAACCATCGCCAAACCATTATAACATGTGCCCCAGTTTCACTTTTGGGAGAATTTGGGTTTTTATTTTGGTGTGACTGAACCCGAGAGAGAGGCTGCCTACGTATCCTTTCGGAATCAAGTCGAACGTAGTTCAAGGAACATGAACTTATTTGGATTTTTGTTTTCTTTTCTTTTTCTTCTTCTTTCTCTTTTTTTTTTCTTTGTTTTGTTTTTCTTCTCTCTTTTTTTTATTTTTTTTTATTTTAATAACATCTTCAGGTTCCAAAGAGGGTAATCAAAGAAAGGTAACCAACTCAAAATGGTTAGCAAAAGGGTTAATGATGTTTGAATAGCGATAATGAAAGCCTTCTTCATCCCAATCAGAGAACATTAATGCTACATAGAGGGTCAAACATAATACCTTTTGACTACATCCGCGTTGACAATTGTTTCAGGGATATTTCCTTTGTTGCTTCCCAGGTACAACACTCTCTTTTACAGTATTCTCGTTACAATGTATGGACCTTTCCAATTTGGAGCCAATTTTTCATTAGCTTCTTCATGAGGTGGGAGGATACGTCTCACAATAAGTTGTTCTATTTCAAATTTCATGGGCCTCACTTTCTTGTTATAGACACGGGCTATTCTTTGTTGGTACAACTGCCTGTGGCAAATTGTGGCCAATCATTTTTTATCAATTAGTGTCAATTATTCCAATCGATTCGTGACCCAATCATTATCCTCAATCTCGGCTTCGACAATGACCCGGAGAGAGGGAATTTCAACTTCTGCAGGTTTCAATCGGGCTTGGCATAGGCTTATTCTCATACTGTTCCGATTTTTTATTTTATTTCCTTAACCTCATTTTCATTGCATTCTGCTTCTTGATTCATTATTTCGAAGTCTGACAGAGTTTTAGGATCTAGTCATGAAGTCCGCAAGCATGTCATATTATTAAAATCTGCATGAATCAAAACTGAAAAGAGAATAAGAAAAGTGACAAGATTAAAAAAAAATAAGACATTCCTAGACAATGAAATATTAATTTCATTTGATTTTTATATTCTTTTTTTTTGAATTTTGAAGATAGAAGGGCTTTACATGAAAAAGTAAGACAATAAAGTAAAACATCCGGATCACACCCTGAGATAATCCGGACGCAGAAAGGATAGCAAGACTGGCTACCGAGACTCTCGTCTGATGGGGAACTTTTAGGCTTGGCGACCATTTTTTTTTAGCTTTTCTTCTGTATCGGCAATGGATGCAATGGCCTTCCGTGCCGGATCAAATTCTTCATATTCACAAATCATTCCGCCTAATGGCACATTGGTGTGAGTAGACAAAGGATTGTTCATCATATTAGAGTCCTTTTCTTCCAGTGCTCTTTTGAGAGTCCAACAATCTTCAGTATCATGTCCCACTACTCCGGAGTGGTATTTACATCTAGCATCAGCTCGGTGCAAGAGGGACTCGGGGTTTGGCCTGTTCGGGGCTAATGGCTGCAGTAGACTGTAGACCTAGCCTGACTAGCTTTTAGAATAAGCTCGAGAATGATTCACCAACAAGGGTGAACTGATTCCATCTCGGGAGACTCTTTTTTTTTAATTTCTTTTTTTGAATTTTTCATATCTTGATTTTTTTTCTTTTTCTTTTTCTTTTTTCTGTTATTTTTTGTCACACTTTTCTTTCTTTTTCACTCAATTTTTTTTTCGGTTTATTTTTTCACTCAATTTGTTTATGACTATGATCGAATCCGATGGGGATTGCCTACGTATCATGACGCCGCATGAATCAGATCTCGCGTAGTTCAGAAAAGATCAGGAATAAAGTAAACAAACTAACTCTTTTTTTCTGGATTTTGAGTTTTTTCTTTTTCTTTTTTTTTTAAAAATTTTCGAAAGACTTATAAAGAAGAAAGAATTTTTTTTTTGATTTCGATTTCTTTTTTGTTTTTTTTAGAATTTTTGAAAAGAAAGAAAATATTATTTTGGATTTATTTTTTTAATATTTTGGGAGAAAGACTTCTAAAAAAATGTAAAAAATATTTTTGGATTTTGAATTGATTTGTTTCTTTTTTCAAATAAAAGACTTCTATAAAGATTTTTTTTTTTGGTTTTAATTTTTTTTTATTTGGGATTTTCTAAGGAAAAATTTCTAAAGAATGAATTAAAGAAAAATATTTTTGGATTTTGACTTTTTTTTTTATAATTTCCAAAAGAAAAACTTCTACAAAAGAAGGAAAATTTTTGGATTTTATGTGTCAAAGAAAAACTTATAAAGAAGGAATTAAAGGAAAATATTTTTGAATTTTTGAAAATTGGGACCGAAACTGATAAGATTTGCCTACGTATCTCACATCCGGTGAGATTCAGACCCACGTAGTTCTGTCGGTTTTGGCGCAATAGGAAGAAATGACTTATTTTGAAAATGACTTTTTTTTTCTTCAAAATTTCGACAGAGTTTCACTACTTTTCAAATACCTAGATTTTCAAAATTGGGTAAATTGTTTCTCTCCTACCTCACTCTTTATTTTTTCTTGGTTCCCCTTCTCTATTCTAGAAGTCGGTCAACATGCAAACCGAAACAAACATATGCACAACTAGCACGTAAAATGCATCAGGATGGTCCTTTATATTGGGTACACCTGTCCTAGATGGACCCAACCCCTGTGTTGAGTCCCCAAAGTCAAATGCACGTGATGCAAATAAATGTTTCTACTAGGGATCCGACATGAGGCTATGTTATTCTAGGTTTAGATCCTGGGTGTGTTGTTCTAGACCTGGCTTACCCGAGCGGACAACTCGAGCCGGGGGGGGGGGGCAGCGTACCGGGAATACACAAGCTTCACCGGCTTTGCAACTTGTCCGAACCTCGTTCTAAAATTAGGATATGACTCTAACAGAAAAGAAGCCACGCGAAGCGCACGCTTCCCAGAAGATTCAGAAGACTCAGAGAGAAGAGGTTTTCGTACAGTTTATATACAGTTCAAATAATATCAAAGCGGTAAAAAAGGCATTTAGCACATAGGTTCAAATACGTAAAAATCAGACAATCATGAAAACCAAGCATAACAGTTATCTAAGCTCGAATTCTGAACCCTGAACCAGAGATTCTGGGTTCGTTCCCCAGCAGAGTCACCAGAGCTGTCACACCTCCTTTTTCCCGTGGGTAGGGGATAAGGGAGTTTTTCCAATTTAAGTGATATTATTCGAAATGAGATTATTTATTTATTCAGAGTCGCCACTTGGAATAATTTATAGTGTCCCAAGTCACCGATTTATTTTAGAATCCCAAATCGAGGAAATTTGACTCTTATTTTTGGTCCTCGAACACAGAAGACCGGGTAAGAAATTCTGTTAACCTGGGAGAAGGTGTGAGGCACTCCCGAATTCCGTAATTTTAGCACGGTCGCTTAACAATTAATACTTGGCATAATTATCTGATTTTTACATGTTTTAAACCCATTGTGCATTTTTTTCCTTTACCGCTTTTTAAATATTTATGGAATTTATTTGAACAAGTCGCGATGTCGCACACTTGTCGTTTTGGTACACATTGCAAACCGCGCCACGTGAAACGCACCCGCGATTTACAACATGTTTATTTTTATTATTATTTGAAGTTATGGTCAAGTCGCGTGAAACGCGCACTTGAATTGGGGTTTACGTATCATGACTATGCCACAAGAACCGTACCCATAGTCACAATGATTTATTAATCGCGCCTAAAGTAAGCTACGATATTTATTTATAAGTATTTTATTTTTTTAAGTTTTGAAATTATTGTAAGGCCACAAATTATGGAGATAATTGTGACATATGGGTAAGCCTCAAACTAATCCAAATATAATCAAACATCTCCTAAAATCCAAAAAATCTCAGTCACGTCAAAATAAATAAAATAAAAGAAATGCTAATTAGCACTAAAAGTAACGCAACTTAATATTACTAAAAGAAATACAAAGATACTACATGAAACACTTTAATCATTTAAACAAACAAACTTTTCATGAAACAGTTGTCCATTAACTCCATATGTGTTCAAACTCTTCATTCCATATGATTGAAACATATCATATTGTGCACCTTCCTCTTTTTATTTTATCTTTCATAATTTTTTCCAAACACCGATGATATACCTAGACCACGTAGCTACTAAAATCTTGGTTTTGGAAGTTAGAACAATTTTGGTATACACAGAGTGATGAAACGCCAGTAATTGTACCATTTTAAGACTGTTACACGACAATTCTCCATAAAATGTAGAACTCTACTTGTTTTGACATTGTTGGATATTAATAAAAAGTTTAAGCTGTCAAGATAATATTAGTTATAAATTCAACACATCTCATCTCAAATTAATATAATTAAACGGGTAAATTCATGAAGCACCGCTAAAGCTAGCGAAACTGCAAAATTTATTTAAAAAGTAGAAGAGAATGGACCTTTATATTGATGAACAAAACTGAAAATTTTTAACTCAATTGGAATAATAAAGAAGCAATTATTGGACTGGAACGCCGAAATCGCGAACTGGAACCTTGACTCAGTACCGGAAAACTCGGAACCCAAATTGACTTCTGCTTTACGTTCTTCTTTTCCCGTCGTCCTCGTGACTATGTGTGCGTCTATCTATTTTCTCTTTTTGTGGGGTTAGGTCTCTTAGATTAGAAAAATCTCTTGGAGATTAAAGGTTAGACAGAAGAAGCTCTTTTTAGGAATTAGGTCCTATTTTATCTTTTTATGTCTTTGTGTGGGTAGATATATAGGCATGTGTGTGTGTGTGCAGTTGTATTTGGTATTGGGATAAGAATTAGGAAAGTTTCTTGAAAGGCCACCTTTACTAGCTGTCATTGAAGAATTAATTTACCACGTGAGTGTGTGCATCTGTAGCTGAGATGGCTAAGGGACAAAAGAGTGATATTTGTATATTATCCCTAAAGGAGTGAGTGATAAAATATATAATAAAGTCATTCAAAGTGCAGGTGTGTGCATTGTAATCACGTGAAATCTAATGGTAAGGGCAAAATTTGTGAAATGGAAACAATATGGAATCTTCCCCTTTTTTAGTTAAGTGAAAGAGATTATTATTCCTACTAAATTGAAATAGTAAGATAAAATATTAACTAACTACTTCTAGTATAAGAATATACATATTTTAAAAGAATTTTCTTTCTTTTGCAAAAACAAAAATAAAAAACTACTACTATAAGAATATAAAATATTTTTGTGGTTTCAATTTTATCAATTAAACCTAATAAAAAGTAAAATAAAGGCTAAAATATTAAGATTAAACTCAGCAAGTATTTACATACTAAAAAGTGATAAAAAACTCAAATATAGTAAAAAATTAGGTGCTTACAGCGAAGACCCCAGGCCAGCCCAGGCCCGCATCTGCGATGGAAGTCTCGCTTCTGCGAGCTCGCACCTGCGGTCAAAAATCCGCAGGTGCGATTACACGAGAACCCAAAATTTCAGATTTTGCTTAAGTCCAATTCTTGTTCCGATTTTGATTCGAATCATATTCGGGGTACTCGGGACCCCGTTTGAATATACCAACAAGTCCCGTAACATAATACGGACTGACTCGGGTCTAAAATCACGTCAAACAATGCTGAAATTATAATTCACACCCCGATTCGAACTTTGAGTTTTAAACTTTTCAATTTGCAAGACCTCGTGCCAAAACATATTAAATGAATCCGGAATGACTTTAAATTTGGCACACAAGTCATAAATGACATAACGGAGCTGTTCAAATTTTCAGAATCGGATTCCGACTCCGCTATCAAAAAGTCAACCCCGTGGTCAAACTTGGAAATCTTTAGCCTTTAAATTACTAGTTTTCGTTAAATGGTCATAACTTGAGCTAGGGACTTCCAAATTAAATTTCGGGCATACGCTCAAGTTCCAAATCATGATACGGATCTACCGGAACTGTCAAAATACTGATCCGGGTTTGGTTTCTCAAAATGTTGACCAAAGTCAACTCAGTTGAGTTTTTAAGCTCTATTTTACATTTTAATCCATTTTTCACATAAAAACTTTCCGGTTGCACGCGCAAGTCGAGGAATGATAACTGGTACTTTTCGAGGTCTTAGAACATAAAATTACTTATTAAATTTAAAGATGATATTTTGGGTCATCACATTTTCCACCTCTAAAACAAACGTTCGTCCTCGAACGGAGTTAGAAAAAAAGTATTTGAGCTGGTGGATAAGTGTGGATATTTACTCCGTATGTCCGACTCGGACTCCTAGGTAGATGCCTCTACCGGCTGACCTCTCCATTGCACCCGAACTGAAGGATAATTCTTAGACCTCAACTGTTGGACCTGCCGGGCTAAAATAGCCACCGGCTCCTCCTCGTAAGTCAAATCTTTGTCCAATTGGACTGAGCTGAAATCTAACACATGGGACGGATCACCATGATATTTCCGGAGCATAGACACATGGAACACTGGATGAACCACTGATAAAATAGGTGGTAATGCAAGCCTGTAGGCTACTTCACCCACCCTTTTAAGAATTTCAAAAGGTCCAATATACCTAGGGCTCAACTTGCCCTTCTTTCTGAACCTCATTACACCTTTCATAGGTGAAACCTGGAGCAATATTCTTTCTCCAACCATGAATGCAATATCACGAACTTTACGGTCGGTATAACTCTTTTTCCTAGACTGAGCTGTGCGAAGTCGATCCTGAATAATCTTAATCTTATTCAAGGCATCCTGTACCAAATCGGTACCCAACAACCGAGCCTCTCCCGGTTCAAACCAACCAAATGGCGATCGGCACCGCCTTCCGTATAAGGCATCATATGGAGCCATCTGAATACTCGGCTGGTATCTATTATTATAAGCAAACTCCGCAAGTGGCAAGAAAGGATCCCATGAACCTTCAAAGTCTATAACACAAGCGCAGAGCATATCTTCCAATATCTGAATAGTGCGCTCTGACTGCCCGTCTGTCTATGGATGAAATGATGTACTCAACTCCACCCGCGTGCCTAACTCACACTGTACAGCCCTCCAGAAATATGAGGTAAACTGCGTACCTCGATCTAAAATAATAAATACGGGCACACCGTGAAGGCGGACAATCTTACGAATGTAAATTTCAGCTAACCTCTCTGAAGAATAGGTAACTGCCACTGGAATGAAATGTGCTGACTTGGTCAACCTGTCCACAATGACCCAAATTGTGTCAAATTTTCTCTGAGTCCGTGGGAGCCTAACAACAAAATCCATAGTGATACGCTCTCACTTCCACTCAGGAATTTCTAACTTCTGAAGCAAACCACCAGGTCTTTGATGCTCGTACTTAACTTGCTGACAATTCAGACACCGAGCTACATATGCAACTATATCCTTTTTCATTCTCCTCCACTAATAATGTTGCCGCAAATCTTGATACATCTTGGCGGTACCTGGATGAATAGAATACCTGGAACTGTGTGTTTCTTCAAGAATTAATTCACGAAGTCCATCCACATTAGGCACACAAATACGACCCTGCATTCGCAGAACCCCATCTTCCCCCACATCAACTTGTTTGGCATCACCGTGCCACACCGTATCCTTAAGGATAAGTAATTGAGGATCATCATACTACCTCTCTCTGATGCGCTCATATAAAGAAGACCGGGCAACTGTGCAAGCTAGAACCCGATTGGGTTCTGAAATATCTAATCTCACGAATTGATTAGCCAAAGTCTGAACATCTGCAGCTAATGGCCTCTCACCAACCGGAATCTACGCAAGACTGCCCATACTCACAGCCTTTCTACTCAAAGCATCGGCCACTACATTGGCCTTTTCGGGGTGATACAAAATGGTGATATCATAGTCTTTCAACAACTCCAACCATCTTTTCTGCCTCAAATTAATATCATTTTGTTTGAACAGATACTGAAGGCTACGATGATCAGTAAATACCTCACATGAGACACCGTAGAGGTAATGCCTCCAAATCTTCAGCACATGAACAATGGCTGCCAATTCTAAGTCATGAACATGATAATTCTTCTCGTGAACTTTCAACTGCCGCGACGCATATGCAATTACCTTGCCATCTTGCATTAATACTGCACCAAGCCCAATGTGAGATGCATCACAATATACCGTATACGATCCTGAACCTGTGGGTAATACCAACACTGGCGCCGTAGTCAAAGCGGTCTTGAGCTTCTGAAAGCTCAACTCACATTCGTCTGACCATCTGAATGGGACACCCTTCTGGGTTAGTCTGGTCAATGGGCCTGCTATAGATGAAAATCCTTCCACGAACCGACGATAATAACCTGCTAAACCCAGGAAACTCCGGATCTCTGTAACTGAAGTAGGTCTAGGCCAATTCTGAACATCCTCAATCTTTTTAGGATCCACCTTTATGCCTTTTGCCGATACAACATGTCCCAAAAAGGCAACTGAGTCTAACCAAAACTCACATTTTGAAAATTTGGCATATAACTAATTATTCTTCAAGGTGTGAAGTACACTTCGAAGATGCTGCTCATGCTCCTCCCGACTGCTGGATTAAATCAAGATATCATCAATGAATACAACTACAAAAGAATCCAAATAAGGCTTGAACACCTGATTCATCAAATCCATAAATGTCGTTGGAGCATTTGTCAACCCAGATGACATCACTAGGAACTCGTAATGCCCATACCGAGTCCGAAAAGCTGTCTTAGGGACATCAGATGCCCTAATCTTTAATTGATGGTAACCAGATCTCAAATCAATATTCGAAAATACTTTGGCACCCTGAAGCTGATCAAATAAGTCATCAATTCTTGGCAGCGGATATTTGTTTTTGATAGTAGCCTTGCTCAACTGCCGATAGTCTATACACATCCGCATAGAGCCATATTTCTTCTTTACAAATAATACTGGTGCACCCCAGGGCGAGACACCGGGTCTAATGAATCCTTGGTCAAGCAAGTCTTGTAACTGCTCTTTCAATTCTTTCAACTCTGGCGGGGCCATACGGTATGGTGGAATAGAAATGGGCTGAGTGCCCGGAGCCAAATCAATACAGAAATCAATATCTCTGTCGGGTGGCATCCCCGACAGATCTGTAGGAAATACTTCTGGAAATTCACGAACAACTGGTACTGAGTCCATAGAAGGAACATCCGCACTGGGATCGCGAATATAAGCCAAATATGCTAGACACCCTTTTTCTACCATACGTCGAGCTTTTATATAAGAGATAACCCTGCTGGCAGAATGACCAGCAGTTCCTTTCCACTCTAACCGAGTTAACCCCAGCATAGATAGGGTCACTGTCTTGGCATGACAATCCAATATAGCATGATAAGGGGACAACCAATCCATACCCAAGATGGCATCAAAATCTACCATATCAAGAAGTAAAAATCCACACTAGTCTCAAGATTACCAATAGTAACCACACACGAACGATAGACATGATCTACTATAACAGAGTGTCCCACCGGTGTGGATACACACATAGAAGCACTCAGAGAATCACAAGGCACAACCAAATATGAAGCAAAGTAGGAGGACACATAGGAATAAGTAGATCCTGGATCAAATAGATCTGAAGCATCTCTATGGCAAACTGGAATAATACCTGTGATCACAGCATCAGATGACTCGGCCTCAGGCCTAGCTGGAAAAGCATAAAATCGGGGCTGGGCCCCACCACTTTGAACCATATCTCTGGAACGGCCTCTAACTGACTGTCCTCCAACTCTAACGGCCTGACCTCCACCTCTAATGGCTTGACCTCCACCTCTAATAGCCTGACCTCCACCTCTAGCTGCCTGACCCCTACCTCTAGCTGGCTGAGCAGGTAGTGAAGCAACCAGTGCCGGTATGATAGCACGAGAATCTTGCCGAGATCTGTTACTCGCCAATCTAGGGCAATACCTCATGATGTGGCCAATGTTTCCACACTCATAACACCCATCCTGATGTCGTGGCTGCTGAAGCTGAAGCTGACCCAAATGGGCCGGATAACCATTGTAGTAACTCTGGAGTGGTGGTGCACTGATAAGAGTTGAATGTGCACTGAATACTGGTTGCCCAGAGTAAGGCATAATTAGAACTGTGACTCCCTAAAGCACCGGGAGATATATGAAGTGCTGAATGAAACAGTCTAGGAGGATGACCCCTACCAAAATTACCCCTACCTCTAGACGAAGCACTACTGAATCTACCGAACTGACGAGACCTCTTATCAGACCTCTGCTCTCTCTCTTGTGCAAGAACCATCTCGATCCTCCTGGCGACATTTGCAGCCGCCTGAAAAGAAATCTCACTTTCGGTTTCCTTGGCCATCTGAAGTCTGATAGGGTGAGTGAGTCCCTCAATAAACCTCCTCACTCTCTCTCCCTCTGTAGGTAGTAAAAGGAGAGCATGACTGGCCAAATCCACAAAACGGGACTCATACTGAGTAACAGTCATACTGCCCTGCTGTAGACGCTCAAATTGCTTGTGGAATTCCTCTCTCAGTGTGATAGGGAGGAACCTTTCTAGAAATAGCTGAGAGAACTGCTCCCATGTAAGTGCAGGCGATCCGACTGACCGGGTCAATGTATAATCTCTCCACCACCTCTTGGCGGAACCCGTCATCTGAAATACAGCAAAATCAACCCCATTGGTCTCAACTATACCCATGTTCTGCAGCACCTCATGGCAACGTTCAAGATAATTTTGTGGGTCCTCAGAAGGTGTACCACTGAATTGAACTGGAAAGAGCTTAGTGAACTTATCCAGTCTCAATAAGGCCTCAAAAGACATGGCGGCCTATCACCGGTCTGTGCCGCAACAACTGGTTGAACTATCCCAACTTGCGGGGCTGCTGGAGCCTGATTTTGGGGAGCCATCTGCTCCGGAGCGGGAGTAGTGGGAGTTTGTGCTCCTCCCCCAGCATGTGAGACGGCTGGTGCCACTGGAAATGTACCATTCTGGGCCACGCCCTCCATAAGACTTACCAAACGGACTTGAGCATCCTAAAGTACTGGAGTGGCAATGAATCCTTCCGGGACATGAACTGGTTCAACTGGTACATTATGAACTGGAACCTCCTCCTGAAGGTCCACCTGAGGTTCTTCAACAGGTGCAGCTGCTCGAGCTCTGGACCGAGCTCTACCTCGGCCTCTAGCATGACCTCGACCTTTACCCCTAGCCATAGTTGCCACCGGGGGTTCTTGTCCCTGTCCATCGGTAGAGGTATTACGTGTTCTCACCATCTGCGAGAGAATAAGAGTAGAATGGTTTAATCATCGATGATAGAATAAAATCGCACGACAGAATAAGAAAGAAGTGATATTGTTCCTAAACTTCATAGCCTCTGAGAGATAAGTACAGACGTCTCCGTACCGATCCTTCAGACTCTACTAAGCTTGCTCGTGACTCGTGAGACCTATGTAACCTAGTGCTCTGATACCAACTGTCACGACCTGAAATTTCCACCTTCGGACCGTGATGGAGCCTAACATTTCACTTGCTAGGAAAGCCAACGTTAGAATAATATTATCTATTTTTAAAACAATTTTAAATTTATTAATAACAAGGAAGTAAATGCGGAAGCAATTTTTAAATAATCCATAAAAACAACGGTGTCTAAATACCATCCCAAAATTGGTGTCACAAGTGCACGGGCTTCTAGAATAAATACAAATAAAGGTCTGAATAAAATAAAGCTGTCTGAAAATAAACACACAGCTAAAGTACAATAGACGGGGAATTCAGAACTTCGGACGCCATGCAGTTATACCTCAAGTCTCCTCTGGTAGCTGAAATCCGAGCAAGTCTATGGTACGCCGCTGGGACCAACTCCAAAATCTGCACAAGAAGTGCAGAGTGTAGTATCAGTACAACCAACCCCATGTACTGGTAAGTGCTGAGCCTAACCTCGACGAAGTAGTGACGAGGCTAAGGCGGTTCACTTACATTAACTTGTACGCAATATTAATAACAACAACAAATAATAAAAATAAATCAGGTAACTCATTTATAATAATTTAAGCCAACCCATCAATCATAATCCATTATTATTTCAACCAATATTGTTGCAGCGTGCAACCCGCTCTCACAATATATTCACATACAATTCTGTTGTAGCGTGCAACCCGCTCTCCCAATATTTTTCTTTTAATCAAGTCTGTCATATATTTATTTCAATCAAGTACATTTATAGACTTTTAAATAAGTCTGTTGCGGCATGCAATCTGATCCCCCAATATTGACTTTTCAATAAGTCTATTGCGGCGCGCAATCCGATCCCCCAATATTAACTTTTAATAAGTCTGTTGCGGCGTGCAACCCGATCCTCCAATATTGACTTTACAATAAGTCTGTTGCAGCGTGCAACCCGATCCTCCAATATTAACTTTTAATAAGTTTGTTGCGACGTGCAACCCGATCCTCCAATATTGACTTTTAATAAGTCTGTTGCGGCGTACAACCCGATCTTCCAATATTAACTTTTAACAAGTCTGTTGCGGCGTGCAACCCAATCCTCCAATATTGACTTTTAATAAGTCTGTTGCAGCGTGCAACCCGATCCTCCATTATTTCCATTTCTATCAATTCTTATAGAAGAAATTTCCGCAATAAATGCAACAATTAATATAAAATTATAAGACAACAAGCATACAACAATTATGATTTAATTATGAAACAAACAACGACAAATAGCAAATTATTATAGAAATCAAGGAGAAAATAGGCAGTTTAATATTTAATATGCTAAATGTCAAATAACAATTAAAACACATAATTCAAATAGCATATAACAATTAATGCAGGAATTCAAGAATTAATAATTAACAAGGAATAAGAGAGAAATAATTATTATAATAATTAATTTATGATTAAAAACAATTTATGATTTTTCAAGTAAGCATGCAAGCAATTAATTCGATGACGTACAGACCCCAGGCCAGTGGGACCCACATCTCAAATCCCTCAAGTCAATACGTCGCCTATACGTCGTTCACATGCAATTTACATAAAAAATAATTTAAGGGTTCTATTCCCTCAAGTCAAGGTTAACCCCGACACTTACCTCGCTTTGCAATTTTCAATCAATTATTCAACCACAGCTTTTCCTTTTAAATTTGCCTCTAAAAGCTTCAAATCTATTCACAAACAATTAAATATTATCAATACTAATCATAGAAATTAATTCCATATGAATTTATACATTTTTCAGATAAAAATCTGAAATTCATTAAAATATTCGACAGTGGGACCCACATCTCAAATCCCCAAAAAACTTGCGAAATCCGAATACCGATTCCGATACGAGTTCAACCATACAAAATTTGTCCAATTCCGATATCAAATGGACTTTCAAATCTTAATTTTTTGTTTTTGGAAAGTTTTACAATAATTCCAATTTCTTCCATCTAAATCCGAAATAAATGATGAATATAGACATGGATTTGTGAGATATAATCACTTTTGGTTAAAGAACGCTTACCCAATTCAAAGTCGTGAAAATCCCCCTTGAAGTCGCCCAAATCCGAGACTTAAAACTCAAAAAATGAGTAAAAATGACGACTTCCGAATTTATGGGCTCTGCCCAGTTATTTTCGCATCTGCGGACAAAAGTTCCGCATTTGCGGACTCGCATTTGCGAGATAAAGCTCGCATTTGCGATGCTAGGCTGCCAGGTGAAGTTCCGCATCTGTGGACACTCATGTCGCACCTGCGACATCCGCTTCTGCACAAAAAGGCCGCACCTGCGAAGACCCCAGGCCAGCCCAGTTCCGCATCTGCGATGGAAGTCTCGCTTCTGCGAGCTCGCACCTGCGGTCAAAAATCCGCAAGTGCGATTACACGAGAACCCAAAATTTCAGATTTTACTTAAGTCCAATTTTTGTTCCGATTTTGATTCGAATCACACTCGGGGTACTCGGGACCCCGTCCGAATATACCAACAAGTCCCGTAACATAATACGGACTGATGCGGGTCTAAATTCACGTCAAACAACGCTAAAATTACAATTCACACCCCGATTCGAACTTTGAGTTTTAAACTTTTCAATTTGCAAAACCTCGTGCCAAAACATATTAAATGAATCTGGAATGACTTCAAATTTGGCACACAAGTCATAAATGACATAACGGAGCTGTTCAAATTTCCAGAATCGAATTCCGGCTCCGCTATCAAAAAGTCAACCTCGTGGTCAAACTTGGAAATCTTTAGCCTTTAAATTACTAGTTTTCGTTAAATAGTCATAACTTGAGCTAGGGACCTCCGAATTAAATTTCGGGCATACGCTCAAGTCCCAAATCATGATTCGGAGCTACCGGAACTGTCAAAATACTGACCTGGGTCCGGTTGCTCAAAATGTTGACCAAAGTCCACTTAGTTGAGTTTTTAAGCTCTATTTCACATTTTAATCTATTTTTCACATAAAAACTTTTCAAAAAATTTTACGGACTACGCACGCAAGTCGAGGAATGATAAATGGTACTTTTTGAGGTCTTAGAATACAGAATTACTTATTAAATTTAAAGATGATATTTTAGGTCATCACTGATGGTCATATCTCCATGTTGGTTAATGGCTATATGTAACAACTGAAAGCCTTCAGGTATGTTTCTTTCCTGTACCCGTGAACAACATAGTCAGCATGCTCAAATCTCCTAATAAACATTGCACATGTTGCATGGGAGCATGGTATTCCTTTGAGCTGCCATGATCTGCATGTGCATTGTTTATTGACAAAGTCAACAATATGTTTGTATACCACATGTTGTATCTTATACCCAATGTCCCCATTCTATTTAAATTCATGCCTAATTGCATATTGAGATTGTTCCTATATGTACCCCATTTCCACAGGAGATACATCAGAAATCCACCTTGTTGCAAATTTTCTCATGGTAGTCATCCTCTCCATAACCTTCAATTTAATCTCTTCTAACATGGTTATGAGAAACTTGTGCCTAGCAGACAGGATCCAACTGTTGAAAGTCTCACACATGTTGTTCTCCACAGAATCATATTTACTCCAATCTTTAAAGAATGCTCTACACCAACATTATTTGGAGTATCTCGATAAATCCTCAATTATCTTTCTGTCACCCGATTCTGCCAATTCATCTATCTTAGCCTTGAGATATGCTTCAAATGAAGCTCTTGCATATGCCCAGAACTTCTTCATTCTTTCCTCACCTTTCCACTTTTGTTTCCGGTTGCTCCATATGTGTCTTGCACACATTCTGTGCTCAGCATTTGGCATCAACCTAGCCGCAGATTGAACAAGTCCCTTAAGCAACAAGAAAAAGAGTTAGCATATCAGAAACATATATAAAGTCATGCATTGAGAATAAAAAGAAATATATACCTTCTGCATACAAGAAATGATGGTCAGCCCTTCACCTTGGGATTTTGTGAGCTGCAAATCATGCATAAGGCATCTAAAAAACTATGACCATGTGCTCTTTGTCTCCTTTTCAACCACTGGCCAAGCAACATGGTACATTGGTTGTTACCATCTTTGCCAATACATGATAGTAGCTCACCTTTACACACTCCCTTAAGAAAAACTCCATCAAAGCCAATAACATTTCTACATCCTTCCAACCAACCTACTTTGCAAGCATGTAGACAAATATAGATCCCCACAAACACCTCTTTACCAGGTATTGTTTCCTTTGAAGTCTTCAACACAACAGTGTTGCCAGTGGTTGTAGACCTCAGCATGTCAGTATAATCATATATTCTAGCAAACTCCAGCTTGTAATCACCCAGATACTTAACCATGACCTGATGTTTAGCCCTGGCACAGATGAATTTTCCAACATACACACCTTATTTTTTCCATAATCAAATTCTGCAACTTCCTAAGCTTTATGTTAGGTTGGTTGATAATCTTGTCCTTGAAATGTTTAGCTACCCATGTTGTATTAGCCATCTTGTTTCTTGTTGCTCTGAAATACTTATGAACACGATAGTAGCTGCTAACAATGAAATTCTCTGTCTGTTCCTCCAAGCTTCCCAAAATATGCCATCTGCATCTTGTTGAGTTCACACATATTGCCCTAACCCTATGTTGCTTCATTAGGCCTCAACTCAATTTGAACTTTCCTTTATACATCATAATCTTGCAAAGCAGTTCTAAATTGTTTAACACTTTCAAAAACCATTTCCAACTGGAAACAGATTTTCTTGCAAGCAGGATCAAAGTAAAGTATATCCTATTGTTGTATCTTCTTGGTTGAGGGTTATGTACCCCATATTCTTCAACTACTTCATCATCTGTATCCTCACTACCTGGATCTGAACTGTCAAGGTATTGCTCATCCCCTCCTAACTTTCCAACATATTTGGAACCCCTATCCTTATACATGTCTTCAAAACCAGGGTCTATACCTACATGTTCACTAGGTATCTCATCAGTATTAACTTCACTAGACCTTAATTTACTACTCTTTTCATTCACTTTAGCATGTCTAGCAACAACAACTTTAGGTTCTAGATCACTTGTCTCTCCAAGAATATCCTCATCAGCACCATATAATGACTCATTTGTATCATCATCATCAGAAATAGCCTCATAATCACTATCCCCACTCTCAGAACTTCCCTCATCAACATCAACATCACCCTCAGAATCAGTTGCTAAATGAAAGTTGTAGAACCCACATTCATCCTCATTAGACTCTTCTATATCCTCTTCTATATCAACAACCCTCTCTTTACCCTTCCCATGGGTGTTATCACCCCTATTTATATCATTGTTAGGTGAGTTTATTGTGCTAGCATTAACATCACTTGTTTGCCCATATGGCATTTTATTAAAGCCATATGGTTGAACATCAGTGGGGTTCACATTTATACCACCACTACTCAATATTTCATCCAGGTCCAAATCAACACATGGTGTATTAATTGTGTGACATAGATACACATCAATAAAATCCCCATCCTTAAGGTCTTTACACAAAGCCAACACATCAGTATCATAGTTCAGAAATCGAAATTCTCCTTTTTTGTTAATTTTACATGCATATTTATCTAATGTTAAGTACCCCATATCCTTAGCGCACTCATTAAAGCGAATTATATGCAACTCATCAATGTCAGCCTGAAGAATAACTGGCCAAATTTGCCTATTTACATACCTCATAAATGGGTCAGCCACTAACCACCCTAGATGATGAAATTATAATTTGACATATACAGCCATTGACACCTATAAAAATAAGAAAAATCTAAGTCAGATACACTTTAACCCTAAAAAGCCATAACTTTATCACAGTGGGAGACAAGAATATTTTGATATGTAAAAAAGCACTAATTGTTTAACCCTAAATGCCAGATTAGTCATGAAAAAGACAAAATCCCTAAAGTAAAGTTAAGATTTGATTGTTATGCCCTAAAATCCTAATTTAAAATCTCAAATAACAAAATAATTTGTGCATGCAAACAAAAATAGCTTTGTATCACACATTTCATAAGAAATTAGATGACAAAAAAGTAAACGACATCAAAAGAGACAGAATCCCTAAAGTAAAGTTAAGATTCAAATATTTTCCCCAAAACCTCTAATTTAAAATTCCAAATAACAAATAATTTGTGCATGCAGACGAAATATAGCATTGCCTATCACACATTATTTCATAAGAAAATATATGAGAAGAGAAAACGACATCAAAAGAGACAAACTAACCTTCAGATCCTACAACATTACTAGAATCGAAAGCACGGACCAAACGAAGCTCGATCAAAATGAGATTAACAGATAATAAATGAAAATAAAAAAATGGGTGAGTGATTATGATCGATTTTGGAAGGGGGTGACTAATTTTTCATGCCGTTAGTAACCTAGGTTTAACAGGGGAGGGTTTGGTTAGAGAGAGGTAAAATGAGAGTGTTTGGTCGGTCTATGGAATAAAAGAGGGGAGGACCCCGATCATTTGGGTTAGGGTTTTCGCGCCCTTGACGTGTAAGACATCCATTGGTCATTTTCTGACTGGATGGACACATTTGTGTATGTGTAATACATGCGCGTATGATCAATGGTCAAATGTGTTTATTAGTTAAGAGAATAATGAGTTCGACTGTTCAAATAGGAAAGTTTAAAGTTCATGTATCGGCTTTTAAAAGCCCTACAAATTTAAATGGCCAGGAAGCCATTACGCCGAAGTAAAATCGAAGACTTTGAGATATGTTATAGGACATAGGTGATAGGTCACATTTGGCACGATCACTTTACTTTAATATAGAGTTTTTCATGTTTAATATATAAACTGAGCGAAACATTTAAGAAAACAAAAGACCTTAAGACCACAAATAAATACTAAAAAAACTATTAAAAAACACCTACAAAAAAAACTAAAAAAAAAAATTTAAAAAAATTAATTCATCACTAACTTCTTAGCTAGCATTTGGACATAGATTTGGTTGAAACTTAAAAAAAAAAGAATATTTTGGAGTTGTGCTGAAAAATAATTTTTGAAAGTTGAAGTTGTGTTTGGAGCTGATATATTGTTTCTTCTCATATTTTTCGTCTTCTTGAGCCGAGGGTCTATCAGAAACATTCTCTCAACTCCATAGGGGTAGAGTTAAGATCTGCGTATACACTACCCTCCCCAGACCCCACTTGTGAGATTTTACTAGGTCGTTGTTGTTATTAAATGTAACGACTTGACCGATCATTTTGAGAGTTAGCGTCTCGTTCGATGGTATAAGGTCTCGAGTAGCTTCGTATTATATGTTATGACTTGTGTGTGGTCGAGTTCGATTTTCGGATGATTCGGGGTCAATTTGGAAGAAGGATTCTTGTTTTAGAAGGTTAAGCGCTAAAAATTGACTGGAGTTTTGACTTTTGTGTAGACGACTTCGAAATGGCATTTTGATAATTCCAATAGCTTCGTATGGTGATTTTGGACTTAGGCATGCATCCGAATTTGGATTTGGAGGTCCGTTGGGTAATTTGATGCATTTTAGCGAAAATTGAAAAGTTGAAGTTTTGGAAGCTTAAGAGGTTTGACCGGGAGTTGACTTGTTGATATTGGGCTCGGATTGCAATTTCGAGAGCTGGATTAGCTCCGTTATGTCATTTGGAACTTGCATGCAAAATTTGACGTCATTCCAGGTTGATTTGATATGTTTCGACACGAGTTTTGGAAGTTAGAAGATTTGAAAGTTCATAAGTTCGATTCGAGGTGCGATTCGTAGTTTCGACTATATTTGATATGATTTGAGGCCTCGAGTAAGTCCGTGTATGGTTACTGGATGTGTTGGTATATTTGGTTGAGGTCCCGGGGGTCTCAGGTGGATTTCGGATGGTTAACGGCTTGGATATTGGACTTCGGAAATTTCTGGGCTGCTAGTTCTAGTGCGTCACACCATCGAGATTTGGTGCGCAGGTACGTGACCGCTTCTGCGAGATTCTTGGTCGCTTATGCGATGTTGGTGTAGGTCCTGTTGTGTCGCTTCTGCAGAGAGAGGCGCACAAGTGCGAGCTCACGTCTGCGGAAGGTCGATCGTAGATGCACAATATGTGTTCAAGGTGGTCGTCCGCTTCTGCAGTGTTTGTCACGCTTCTGCGCAATCGCAAATGCGATTATTGGATTGCAGGTGCGATCTCTGGGCAATCGAGTGAAGGCCGCATGTGTGGTTCTTTTCTCGCAAAAGCGAGGCTGCAGGCACGGCATTTCTATACGCAAGTACGATGAGCGCTGGGTAGAACACATATATGTCGAGGGTTTGAAATTTTCAACACATTTTGAGTTGTAGACCTCGGTTTTGGGAGATGTTTGGTAGTTTTTTCAAGCAATTCATTGGGGTAAGTGTTCTTTACCCGAATCTTATTATGTTTCATGAATCCATTGCTATTTGCATTATTTAATTTGTGAATTAAGTTGGAAATTTGGGAAATATTTGTAAAAATCTTTCACAATGTAAAATGATGATTTGAAGAACGAATTGATATTGGAAGTTGATAATTTTGGTATGGTTGAACTCGTATCGGAATGAGTATTCGGGTTTGTGAATTCTATCGAGTTCCGAGGTGCGGTACCGGGGGTTGACTTTTGGGTTGACTTTTTTGTTCTTGTTAAAGATTGAAGCTTTATTATCCGGAATTGTTGTCTATGAGTTTTATTTATGATTTGAAGTTATTTTGGCTAGATTTGAGCCGTCTAGAGGTTGTTTCACTTGAGAAGGTCATTTTAGAGTAAAAATCTAGCTTCTTTGAGGTAAGTATCTTGCCTAACTTTGTGTGGGGGGAAACTACCCCTTAGGGTTTGAGTCATTTGTGCTAATTGTATCATGTGAAGGCCGTGTACGCGAGGTGATGAGTACATACTCGGACTTATTTGTGGAAATTTGATCGTTTAGGGCTCTTAGGTTCTTATGTTCATTAGATGTGAAGTTGTTTTAGCATGTTAAATCCCCCATTTACTAAATTTACCCTGACGTGTCTTATTTGGAATTAATTGAATTTGTTGTATATCTTCCGTAATTGCTCAACCCTAAATGAAGTTTTGTTATCCCTTATCATTGTTGACATATCCTTATTTGGAATCATTGATTCATGTTATCCCTCTTACCGTTGAATTGTACTTTTTGTGGAATCATTACTACACATTACCTCTTCCTTATTGAGCTATTTCTATGTTGTACCATTATTTCCTGTTATGTCTTTCTTTGTGAGTTCGTTCTTTCGTTTTCTTTGTATTCTGAAGTTACTGAGTTGATTTACTTGCCGTATTATCATGTTATTATTGTTGTATTCAGTGTTATTGAGCCGAGTGTTACAACCCATGTTTTCGTACTTACGAGTACGTCGTAAGTCAATTGATGTAAGCTCAGAAATGAAATCATATTTGAAAAATTTACAAAGTAAGTTAATCATGTTACCTCGGAGGTTATAAATATTGAAGATCATGAACAACAAGTACAAAGATGGTTGGAAGGTTCAAAAGCTAAAGGAATTGAAAAACATAATGTTTCGTCGAAAATCGAAAAATTGGGAATGTTATAGCATGTACTTTTGGAGTGAGACTAGGGTGTTTAACATGATAAGGAGGTTATGTTATGAGTTACTTTAGTCGTATGATATTCGTGTGTTATATTTTGAAGTCAAGGGAGTGGTGGAACAAAAGTCGATGAAAGTCATCATAAGTTATGTTCATAAGTTTTACTGAAACTTTGGGTCCAATGTAACTGACATTTTCTCCCAATATACGTAGAGTTATGGGGTGTTCCACCCATCAAATGAAATATCTATGAGTCTGTTTTCCAACATTAAACCGTTTGTCAATACGACATCGGAGTAGAGAGATATGGGAGTTTTTCCGAGACTGCGCAGACTGTCACCTACTTGCTTAAACGAAAATCTAAAAATGGGCCTCTTCGGGTCGTCCAAAAATGGGCCAGTTCGGGTCATTCAGAGAGGCCATTTTCAAGGCCTATCCCCTTCATATATTAGGCTGATAATAGGGAAAAATAACCAGACTTAATCTATGCAAAAATCCTCCCAAAAATTTCCCACAAACCCCAATTGATTTTCTCTCCCTTTCAAGTTCTAATTGGAGGTAAAGCCTAGAGTTTGAAGAACCAAGATAGGAGCCGAATTATCCAACAAATAAGGTAAGTTTACTTCTCTCTTTCATACATTTTTTTCTGCTGTATATGCATAGTAAGTCGTTCTATATTTGTAAGAACTCACGGGACGGTGATCGGAAGCTGTGAGTTTGAGTTATTCACTTGTAGCGGACTGTTTTGTGGACTGTTTTATGGACTATTTTGTGGTGCTATTGGGCAGCGTGTTTTACTACTATTTTGTGAGAGTTTTGGAGGAGGAAAGGTGTGTAGAAACACCACATAAATGCAGGATGTTGGGCTGGTCGTTCATCGTAACAATTTCGGGTTGTTGACACTACTACGGTGGTCGTTTTGTGTATGAAGAGATTGGGGTGTGTTGGGCTATTTTGTAGTATTGTGTGGTATGCATAAGGTTGGAAACTAATGTACATATGTTGTTATTGTTGTTTTTGGTGTTGTGGTATTATCTTGAATTTGGAGGAAGTAAGGATTATAGGGGAGATGCTATCCGTTTTAATACAAAATAAGCTTGTCGTTTGTTATGCGTTAGTTATATCTTTCGTAACTTAATGATAGTATTATTATCGTTGTTGTAGATTAAGGTGAGAAGAGGCGAGTTCAAGTTGGTGATTGGAAAGATTGTGATAAGGTATGTTAAGGCTAAACCTTTCTTCATTTTGGCATGATCTCATAACTACATGAGTTTGATAACGAGGCATAAAGAGAAGTTTGTATTCCTGAATTTATTCACATTATCCTAGTCTCAGAAGTTACAGTATTCTCCCTTATCGGGACTTCATATTCAGTTTAGTATTGTCTTATTTCAGCTAAGAGAGCAGAGAGTATATATATATACAGTGTTACAGTATTTTTTACCACCATCGAGCTATAATCGGTGGGCAGGCCCCTATTGGGCAACCTCTGATCAGTTGGTAAGTTATATACCGAGCCTACTGTGGCCGAGCGCCTATGAGCGAGCCCAGAATGGCCGAGATACAGAGCCTAGTATGGCCGAGCGCCTATGAGCGAGCCTACTACGGTAGGGCAGTTACACATACCGAGCCTTATAGGGCCGGACAACTATTTTACATACTATATGGAGAGAGTTGAGTCAGTATCAACAGGTAAGCATATCTTCAGATTATTTTTGACTCCCAGTTACATTCAGTTATTATATCATCAGTTCAGTTTCAGCTTTCAGTTATTCTATTGCCTTATATACTCAGTACATTATTTGTACTGACGTCCCTTTGCTGGGGACGCTACATTTCATGCCTGCAGGTCCTGATAGACAGCTGGATAGACCTTCCAAGTAGACAGAGCCAAATATCAGCTTGGTTGGTAAGCTCCACTTCCCCGGAGTTACCATGTCTAGACCTTGGAGTCTGTTTTATATATACAGGATTGATGGGTAGGTCGAGGCCCTGTCCCGACCATGATACAATTCAACTATCTCTAGAGGCTTGTAGACAAGTCCTGTATAGTTTGTATAACAGTAGATGTTCACGGCGGCCTCGTCAGTCTGTACATTTATATAGATAGATATATATATATATATATATATGACTTTTTGGGTATGTTTACCCCTTAGATGAGACAGACGATATTTTCAGATGATTCAGTATATGGCCCCATCGGCCTAGGTTGAGGGTTATTCCTCTAGAGTTCACAGTTACAGAGTGGTACGCTCGGGCCGAGTATGGTACCGGGTGCCGGCCATGTCCTTTCAGGTTTGGGGCGTGACAAACTTGGTTTCAGAGCAGTTCTATCCTAGGGAGTCTATAAGCCGTGTCTAGTAGAGTCTTGTTTATGGGTGTGTTGTGCACCACACTT
This sequence comes from Nicotiana tabacum, assembly GCF_000715075.1. Lineage (NCBI taxonomy): Eukaryota > Viridiplantae > Streptophyta > Magnoliopsida > Solanales > Solanaceae > Nicotiana > Nicotiana tabacum. The sequence continues at coordinate 73,038,643 of NC_134103.1, forward strand.
ATAAGCAGGAGGCTACAAGGAATTTAGAAGTCTGTTACCCTTCATTCAAATCCAAATCGTGCTATAGAGCTGAGTCATAAGAGTTCGAGCCAAAGCTTATGTTTGCTAATGATATAGCGATGCTTTCAATTAGAAAAATTATAGCTAGCTAAAGGGCTAATACAATAGCATGTAAAAGCATTAGTAGAGAGAGAATTCTTGACTACGTGGCCCTGTTTGAGACCCTATTAGATCGTGCTTACCATATGTGTGAATTTCCTATTTACCCTTAGACGGGAATATCTAACATACCCCGTGAATAGCAGGCCATGGGAGTATCAGAAGGTAAAAGTATAAGTTTCAACAGGTAACAGAAGCAAGGTGAAGAAGGGTACGAGGTACCTAGTTAATGAAGATTGTACGAATTTCCACGTCAGGCAGAGAAATAAAAGGATTCTAAGTTACCTTCAACAGAAATAAAAGTATGTACAATTGGCCACACCCATCTCAGTTATGCCCTATAGGAGCTAACATATATTGTTTAAGAGAAGGATGGGATATCAAGATCCAACTTAGGTTAGAGTAACCCGAAATGGCGGATTGAGCCAGGGGAGCTAAAAGTGAAACAATATTTTGTTGAAGTTTTCAGAATAATGCGATAAACAACAGTATTAGCAGGAGAATAAGAAGAGAGAAATGAAGTATTATGAGAAAGATCTGATAAATGGGTGATAACGGTAAATCAAAATATGATATGATGACAGAGTCTATAGTCAAGTGAAAAAAAAAACAAGAGGTGACAGGTCTTTAGACAATAAAAGAGTATAGGCCAAAAGTCATATTCTCATTTCGAGAAATGAGTTGGTGCGTCCAACGTGATTACCAAGACAAAACAATTTAGACCCCCGGAGTAATAGAAACTAGCATGGGCTAGTGAACAAGATAAACTGAACATCAATTAGGGATCAAATGAGGTGATGATAGTTGACATCAAGAGAATTTCAAATATCGCATTCCAGCAATAATACAATCGACAATAGAAGAATAACCTTTAAACGTCACTCAGGAAGACACTTCCCTAAAGCAAGAACTTTGAGCAAAGTTAATCTTAAGGGACTAAGTTTTTCAGCTACACTAGGTATCTGATACCGTCGTGTGTAAGATATTCAATTATCCTTGATACATAAAGGTTACTACAAGGCAAGTAAGAGTCAATAAAGACGTGACAAGACGTCGAAGATGAAGAGGTAAAATATTTATAAGTAAGTCTTCATAGCATTACATGTTAATACTCCCCTAAAGGGGGGAAGATGGTGTAATATGGTATTAAGTCAGAGTTAAGTGGTTCAGGTAACTATGGAATAGTAAAGGAAGAATGCAGTAAATGGTGAAAGGAATGATATTGCATTTATTCAGATCCTACAGACATGATACGAGTCCAGAACATTATGCAAGCATGACGACGAGGGGAGGCAGTAAGGGTTCCCACACCAAATGTTATTGATAAATAAGAGCGAATGAACACTTGATACATTAGGAGCCAGTGCAAAAGTTAAGTTAAGTTAGAAGACATAACCCAAGAGTGGTTACCCAGAAGGTAAATATGAGCATGGACTAATGAGTAGTTAGAAGTTCATTCAGGAATTCAGTAAGAGCCTAGTCATGGCGAGACAAGAGGTCTTAGATAAATCAGTAGACCATGTAAGATAAATGAAGTGAAACCCAACATAGGAAATTCGATCTCGTAGATACGACATCGTAATCCTTGAGGAATATTCTGATAGGAGTTGGGCAGTAAAAGGTACCGTATAAGTGTTATGGAAATAAAAGAGAGAGTGCCACTGAGGAGATAATAAAAATTCAAGTGCAGAAGTAACCCTGCGAGCATAAGGGCACAGAGATAAGTAACTAAGGATAATTATTGGCGAGTCAGTGCATAAAATCTTTCGTCGGGTATACGATGTAAAAAGCTCCCATCTCTACAAGAATCAGAGGGTCTTCCCTAAGTGCTACAATGAAAGACTAGCTAGGGAAATAAGGAAGAAGGCTTCAACATAAGCATAGTGACCTAAAGAAGAAATGATCTTGTAACAACAGTCTCACTACAATATTGTATACACTCCATAAGAAAGTGGCACCTATCGTGTCTAATGAACAGGAAGTAAAAATCAAAACAAATATTTGAGATCATATAAGTTGCACGAAATTCCAATAGGTGTTGGCACTAGGATAAGCCAAGTATTCATGCAATAAGTGGCAGAACGACTAGGAGAAGTAATTGCGCACTTTTAAAGAAAACTGAGAAGGCATGAAAGGAATTATTAAATCAATGACCCAGAGTTAGTTATGTTATGACTGCACTTAACATTTCAGAGTATTATCCATGCAACATATATGTTTACATTCCTACAGCTATAGGAGATGCCGGTATAAAGTTAAAACAAAAAGAATTGAGTCCACCTCACAGACAAAGGCTTGAATTGTTAGAAGATTATATTATGGATGTTCCATGGCGTCCACCAAAGGAGAAAGTAATAATACCCTGAGCAACAGATCGGAAGATAGCTTAAGCCTACTTAAAGGCTGGGAGAGAAGAGGAAACTAACGAGTTACATCAGGTAAGTGAATTAGGAGTCTGAACATTGCAAAATCACTCTTAACATTAGAGGTACAAGAAAGATAGTACAACAGCCATATTATATAACGGCTCTACAATAAAGCTAGAAAAAAAAGTACCAGCCTCATAAGGAGTAAGTATGAAGCTCCCACCGGATTGTGTACGCACTAGAGGTGCAAGTTTATAGTAGAGCTTCAAGAGGTGGAAGTGAATTCTACCTATGTGGAAGGGAGGTTATGAAAGAGACAGAAGATACAATGCGAGATTAAAAGCTAAGTAAGGTAAAGGTTAAGAAGGTACGAAATGCTCAAATGTAGAAGGTTGTGAATAGTCCATACATCAGATCGCGGGCTAGAAGCGCCATGATTCAGTACCCACAAATGATAGTGGTATTGTCAGGGACATATCTTCTAGCCTATAGTTTCCAAGTACCGAGAGGTCTAGTTAAGAGAGTAAAGAAGAGTTAGAGACAATTTGATGTCCCGCTTGAAGTTCCTGAATAACATAAGGAAATGTATGGTGCTAGAAAGTTAATGGAAGGTTATGAGTACTATAAATAGATATATGTAGGTCGCAAGCTTAAGTATAGTAGAGCAACAAGATTATTGTGAAGGTGACGAGAATAGGTAAGGCCTCGAAATTAAGCCCATAAAAACAAAAGAGCTGATGGTTTCCATAAGTTATAAAAAGAAAACTCAGTATAGCCTGAATGAACTCAGAGGAGACTAAGACTATGAGCAATTTGAAGAGATAAAATGTTGCCCTGGTAGTAGAATAATGGTGTAATTGTGATATATAAGAGGATAACGTTAAGGCCATTGATTGGTTAATGATTCAAAGAGAAGGGATCTCATGAATTGCATGAGATTAGTATATCCCTCATAAGAGGAATCACGTTGGGATGCGATGAAATACAGTTATTGAAGTATAGTATCGTCCCTAGATGGATCAAGAAAATAACTTCAGATGTTTCCTGATGAGACGTGATCCCTAAGGACAATGTATTATGTAAGAGGTTTCAAGTTATCAATGGTAGATTATAGATCCACATTAAGGTGAATCAACAATAGGCAGATAAAAGTTCCAAAGTATGAGATGATATCAGGCCTTCATTTTTAAGATGAACAGTAACGAGGAAGAACTAAAGGACTTAGATTTATACATATAGGATAAGAAGCGAGAGGTAACATGGAGTTAGGGAGCAAACCTCGGCAATAATAAACTGAAGTAAGTATGATAGTGTAGTATAACCTACCTAGATGTAGTAAAGCCATAAGGATATATTTACATGGCTACGAAACAAGATATCACAATAGTCGTAAGTTTGACAAATTACCGAGCGAAGAACTTTACTACACCTATATACACCGGGAGGAACAACTTGTCATAGTTCTATATATGTTCCCAAAGTGAGACCTAGAGATTGGCTAAAAGCTGGAGGAAAAGGAACAGAAGAGTCGCATAGGCTCACATACAAGGACAAAGTCGTACAGGATGCATGACAGAAGGTCGCAATAATTACGAGGTTGGAAGGATTCAGACCATAAGTCGTGGTGTCAGAAAGAGGTCTAAAGGGGGGAATGCTCGGGCCTATGGATTTATTTATAGAACAGTTGCCTAGATGGAAAGACCAGCAATAAATTATTTATGAGAGCTATAGGTTATGAGACTGATAAGTGCACCAGTCAACATTCAAGGACGAATGTTCCAAAGGGGGAAATGATGTTACAACCCATGTTTTCGTACGTACGAGTACGTCGTAAGTCAATTGATGTAAGCTCAGAAATGAAATCATATTTGAAAAATTTACAAAGTAAGTTAATCATGTTACCTTGGAGGTTACAAATATTGAAGATCATGAACAACAAGTACAAAGATGGTTGGAAGTTTAAAAGCTAAAGGAATTGAAAAACATAATGTTTCGTCGAAAATCGAAAAATTTGGAATGTTATAGCATGTACTTTTGGAGTGAGACCAGGGTGTTTAACATGATAAGGAGGTTATGTAATGAGTTATTTTAGTCGTATTATATTCGTGTGTTATATTTTAAAGTCAAGCGAGTGGTGGAACAAAAGTCGATGAAAGTCATCACAAGTTACGTTTATAAGTTTTACTGAAACTTTGGGTCCAATGTAACTGACATTTTCTCCCAATATACGTAGAGTTATGGGGTGTTCCACCCATCAAATGAAATATCTATGAGTCTATTTTCCAACGCATTAAACCGTTTGTCAATACGACATCGGAGTAGAGAGATATGGGAGTTTTTCCGAGACTGCGCAGACTGTCACCTACTTGCTTAAACGAAAATCTAAAAATGGGCCTCTTCAGGTCGTCCAAAAATGGGCCAGTTCGGGTCATTCAGAGAGGCCATTTTAAAGGCCTATCCCCTTCATATATTAGGCTGATAATAGGGAAAAATAACCAGACTTAATCTCTGCAAAAATCCTCCCAAAAATTTCCCACAAACCCCAATTGATTTTCTCTCCCTTTCAAGTTCTAATTGGAGGTAAAGCCTAGAGTTTGAAGAACCAAGATAGGAGCCGAGTTATCCAACAAATAAGGTAAGTTTACTTCTCTCTTTCATATATTTTTTTCTGCTGTATATGCATAGTAAGTCATTCTATATTTGTAAGAACTCACGGGACGGTGATCGGAAGCCGTGAGTTTGAGTTATTCACTTGTAGCGGACTGTTTTGTGGACTGTTTTATGGACTGTTTTGTGGTGCTGTTGGGCAGCGTGTTTTACTACTGTTTTGTGAGAGTTTTGGAGGAGGAAAGGTGTGTAGAAACACCACATAAATGCAGGATGTTGGGCTGGTCGTTCATCGTAACAATTTCGGGTTGTTGACACTACTACGGTGGTCGTTTTGTGTATGAAGAGATTGGGGTGTGTTGGGCTGTTTTGTAGTATTGTGTGGTATGCATAAGGTTGGAAACTAATGTACATATGTTGTTATTGTTGTTTTTGGTGTTGTGGTGTTATCTTGAATTTGGAGGAAGTAAGGATTATAGGGGAGATGCTGTCCGTTTTAATACAAAATAAGCTTGTCGTTCGTTGTCGTTAGTTGTACCTTTCATAACTTAATGATAGTATTATTATCGTTGTTGTAGATTAAGGTGAGAAGAGGCGAGTTCAAGTTGGTGATTGGAAAGATTGTGATAAGGTATGTTAAGGCTAAACCTTTCTTCATTTTGGCATGATCTCATAACTACATGAGTTTGATAACGAGGCATAAAGAGAAGTTTGTATTCCTGAATTTATTCACATTATCCTAGTCTCAGAAGTTATAGTATTCTCCCTTATCGGGACTTCATATTCAGTTTAGTATTGTCTTATTTCAGTTAAGAGAGCAGAGAGTATATATATACAGTGTTACATTATTTTTTACCACCATCGAGCTATAATCGGTGGGCAGGCCCCTATTGGGCAACCTCTGATCAGATGGTAAGTTATATACCGAGCCTACTGTGGCCGAGCGCCTATGAGCGAGCCCAGAATGGCCGAGATACAGAGCCTAGTATGGCCGAGTGCCTATGAGCGAGCCTACTACGGTAGGGAAGTTACACATACCGAGCCTTATAGGGCCGGACAACTATTTTACATACTATATGGAGAGAGTTGAGTCAGTATCAACAGGTAAGTATATCTTCAGATTATTTTTGACTCCCAGTTACATTCAATTATTATATCATCAGTTCAGTTTCAGCTTTCAGTTATTCTGTTACCTTACATACTTAGTACATTATTTGTACTGACGTCCCTTTGCTGGGGACGCTGCATTTTATGCCTGCAGGTCCTGATAGACAGCTGGATAGACCTTCCAAGTAGACAGAGCCAAATATCAGCTTGGTTGGTAAGCTCCACTTCCCCGGAGTTACCATGTCTAGACCTTGGAGTCTGTTTTATATATACAGGTTTGATGGGTAGGTTGAGGCCCTGTCCCGACCATGATACAGTTCAACTATCTCTAGAGGCTTGTAGACAAGTCCTGTATAGTTTGTATAATAGTAGATGTTCACGGCGGCCTCGTCAGACATTATTTGGGTATGTTTACCCCTTAGATGAGACAGACAATATATATGACTTTTTGGGTATGTTTACCCCTTAGATGAGACAGACGATATTTTCAGATGATTCAGTATATGGCCCCATCGGCCTAGGTTGAGGGTTATTCCTCTAGAGTTCATAGTTACAGAGTGGTACGCTCGGGCCGAGTATGGTACCGGGTGCCGGCCACGTCCCTTCAGGTTTAGGGCGTGACACCGAGGGCTATTTGTGGTTGTGATATTGAAACTGTTTTGAGAAAATGTTGTGGCATGTGAGCACATATTGTGAAAGTCATTTATTTGAGTTGTTATGTTTTTGGCATACGTGTTTTGCTCAGAGAATTGTTATGTGAGCTGTGATTATGAGGTTCAGTACCTCGTGGAAATGCTTGAACAAATCTGGTGTGATAGCGGTTGTTCTTATTGAGTTGTTGTTGGCTTTTTCTTTATTTTGATTTCACCGGACTTAGACTGTGTCCAGCTTACTCTACGACATTATTACCTGACTGTTTCCTGTTAAATATTGTTATTATTGGTGTCTCGTTGCAAGTATTGTTTGGTATTCCTTATACTGCTTAGTTGTATATTAATATTATTTTCTCTGTTAGTTCACCTTCACACTTGTTCAGGTTATTTAGTCCGGTAGGTGTCTTAACTGTCCCTCGTCACTACTCCACTGAGGTTAGTCTTAATACTTACTGGGTACCGTTGTGGTGTACTCATAATACTCTTCTGCACATTTTTGTGTGCAGATGTAGGTGTCACGGTTGTTGTTGATTATTAGCTGGCTGGTCGAGCTATGGAGACTCAAGGTAAACCTGCCGTCACGTTCGCAGGCCTCAGAGTCACCTTATGATATTTTCATTGTACTGTTTAATTCTATCCCGAACAGTTGCATTTAGGGATTTTTCTAGCAAACTCAGTAGAGCTTATGACTTGTACTACCGATTTTGGGATGCTATTTCATGTTGTAAATGTTGAGTTCATTTAGAAATATCTGGTTTCTTCTTAATAGTTATGTTGGTTAATTTCTGTCAATTCATTCCATAAGTGTTAGGCTTACCTAGTCGTAAAGACTATGTTCCATCACGACATATTACAGAGGGAAATTGGGGTCGTGACAAGTTGATATCAGAACTCTAGGTTCATAGGTGCTACGAGTCATAAGCGAGTTTAGTAGAGTCTTGCGGATCGGTACGGAGATGTCTGTACTTATCTTTAAGAGGCTACGGAACTATTAGGGCAGTTTCACTTCCTTCATTCCTATCGTGCGAATTTATTGATCTCGGAGTTTGAACTTTTATCATTATATTCTCTCACAAATGGTGAGGACACGTGCTGCAGTTACCGATGACGCGACCCCCCAGAGACGGTGTTGCCAGGGGCCGAGGCAGAGGCCGAGGAGGAACACGTGCTACAACTAGAGCATCTGTCAGAGCAGCTGTTGAGGAGTCGCCAGTAGCTCCAGTTGGGAGACAGGTACCTTTAGTGGTTTGGCTTAAGAGGATGCACATGGTTTCCTAGAGGAGTGCCACCGTATTCTCCGTACTATGGGTATTGTGGAGACGAGTATGGCTACTTTTACTATGTTCCAGCTTAAGGGAACGACATATCAGTGGTGGCTAACGTATGAGTTGGGTATCCCGGCTGAGGCAACTTCACTCACATGGGATCAGTTTCCAGAGTTCTTCTTGAGGGAGTATGTTCCTCAGACTCTTCGGGATGCCTGGCGCGCGAAGTTTGAGTAACTGGACCAGGGCACTATGTCAGTGTCAGAGTATTCAGTTAGATTCAGTGATTTGTCCAGACATGCACCTGAGTCTGCAGGTTCATTGGGGGCTCAGTCATGATATCTGGTTCAGCATGGCTCGGGAGTTGGAGTCGGATGTTCCATTTCAGTAGGTGGTAGAGAACACTTGCCGACTTGTGGGTATGCGGGACCAGGAGAGAGAGGACATGCGGGGTCATGAGAGAGAGGACAGAGAGGCTAAGAGGCCTCGTAGACCGGGAGGATCTACTAGTCCTTATTTTGGAGGCAGGGTACGCCATGGTAGATTTTTTGTAGGTTAGTCAGTTAAGTTTGCACTTTAGGCTTCGCGTGGTGCTTAAGATATCCATGGGTCTCAAAGTGCCCGTGCCGGATAGCTTCCATATCCATGCCATCAGAGAGTTTATTTTGAGTGTGGAGATACCAGTCACATGGTGAGAGATTGTCCTAGACTCCGGACATATAAGTCATAGTGGGGTGTTCAGGCTATGAGTTCTACTCTAGTTGCTGATATCCCTGTACCGCCAGCTTGGGGTGCAGGTCAGGCGGGTAGAAGGCGCCCAAGAGGGGGAGGCCCGGCCTGTTGATGTGCTTTATACGGTAGGGCTGAGGCCGCTTCACCAGATGATGTTGCACAAATATAGTTTCGATTTATTATAGAGGAGCATCATTCATATTTTGGTTTCGGTTCTGCTTATCGGGGGAGTCCTTCTATTTTACTTCACATAAGGGTGAGTTTTGTGAATTTGTACTCTGTTTATGTGTTTACCTCTATTGGGAGATTCTATAGTGGTAGTATGTGTCTATCGTTTTGTTTTATTCATTATTGAGAGCTATGAGACTAGGAATGACTTTCTGTTACCCATTACGGTAGGTTTTGATGTGATTTCTGGGTGGTTGGTTACGATTTGTGAATTAGATTCTCTACCGGTGTGAGAGTTCAGCATGTGTTGTGACCTTGCTAGCGGAAATTGAATTAGTGGAAGGTTTCAGTTGGTATGATATGTAATCTACTTGTTCCATGACTTTAGAGCTGAGGATAAGATCCTCGCATTTCCATGAGGTTTGTTATGTTTGGACCGGGCTGCATGCCGCAGTGAATTTATATTAGGATGTGATCCTTGTAATTTGTTCATATACTTTGATTCTCCCTTGTGGAATTAATTCGTAGTATGCTACTGATAGGGAGTTGTGCATGTCGGGCTTGTTTGAGAGTTCTTTCTTCTGTTCCCTCGTATATTCAATCATATTCGTGATGTGCTTATTGGGTTTTAGCTTGCGAGGTGTGTGCTCAAGTGGTGTTGGGTGTGACTTGTTGATTTGACTAAATAATCATGGAATCTTCATGTTTCTTGTATCATTGTCGGTGTTGTAGAGGTTTGGAACATGGTTCTAGCTGATATGAGGTTAATTGTCGGTGATGGGTTTGAGTATGGACGACTATTGTGATCATAGATGTTGTTATGGACATATGTGTAGTGTGTTACGCCGTGCATTTGTATCTGGTGAGTGTAGACATAGATTATTGCAGCTGGTTGAGGCTAATACCGTGTGTTGATGTAGGAATCGGATCTTTTGGAAACGATCAGATGGTGAGAAATTTTGTTATAAGGCCTATTAGTATTGGTGGAAGGAAAAATCTTCAGTTGGGGTGGTATTGTCGGGCTTACCTGGATTCGCGGGTGTATGTGGGGGAGAATGTAAGGACCCGACCGGTCATTTTGACAATTAGCGTCCCGTTCGGCGGCATAATGTCTCGAATGATTCGGGGTTAATTTGGAAGAAGGATTCTTGTTTTAGAAGCTTAAACGGTAAGAGTTGACTGAAATTTTGACTTTTTGTGTAGACGACTCTGAAATGGGGTTTTGATGATTCCAATAGTTTCGTATGGTGATTTTGGACTTAGGCATGCGTCCGGATTTGGATTTGGAGGTCCGTTGGGTAATTTGATGCATTTTGGCAAAAATTAAAAAGTTAAAGTTTTGGAAGGTTAAGAGGTTTGATCGGGAGTTGACTTTGTTGATATTGGGCTCGAATTGTGATTCCGAGAGTTGGATTAGCTCCATTATGTCATTTGGAACTTGCATGCAAAATTTGACGTCATTCTAGGTTGATTTGATATGTTTCGGCACGAGTTTTGAAAGTTGAAAGATTTGAAAGTTCATAAATTCGATTCGAGGTGTGATTTGTAGTTTCAACCTTATTTGATGTGATTTGAGGCCTCGATTAAGTCCGTGTATGGTTACGGGATGTGTTGGTATATTTGGTTAAGGTCCCGAGGGCCTCGGGTGGATTTTGGATGGTTAACAGCCTGAATATTGGACTTAAGAAATTTCTGGGCTGCTGGTTCTGGTGCGTCGCACCTGCGAGTTTTGGTGCACAGGTGCGTGACCGCTTATGCGAGATTCTTGGTCGCTTCTGCGATGTTGGTGTAGGTCCTGTTGCATCGCTTCTGTAGAGAGGGGAGCGCAAGTGCAAGCTTGCATCTACGGAAGGTCGATCGCAGAGCGCAATATGTGTTCCAAGTGGTCGTCCACTTTTGCGGTGTTTGTCACGCTTCTGCGCAGTCACAGAAGCGATTATTGGATTGCAGGTGCGAGCTCTGGGCTCTCAAGTGAAGGCCGCAGGTGCGGTGCTTTTCTCGCAAAAGCGAGGTCGCATGCGCGGTATTTTTGTGCGTAAGTGCGAAGAGCGCTGGGCAGAACACATATATGTCGAGGGTTTGAAATTTTCAACACATTTTGAATTGTAGACCTCGGCTTTGGGAGATTTTTCGTGGGTTTTTCAAGCAATTCATTGGGTTAAGTGTTCTTTACCCGAAGCTTCTTATATTTAGAGTAACGATCTAGCTTCTTTAAGGTAAGTATCTTGCCTAACTTTATTGGGGGGGGGGGGAGGGGGAACTACCCCTTAGGGTTTGAGTCATTTGTACTAATTGTATCATGTGAAGGCCGTGTACGCGAGGTGACGAGTACATACTCGGACTTATTTGTGGAAATTTGATCGTTTAGGGATCTTAGGTTCTTATGTTCATTAGATGTGAAATTGTTTTAGCATGTTAAATCCCCCATTTACTAAATTTACCCTTATGTGTCTTATTTGGAATTAATTGAATTTGTTGTATATCTTCCGTAATCGCTCAACCCTAAATGAAGTTTTGTTATCCCTTATCATTGTTGACATATCCTTATTTGGAATCATTGATTCATGTTATCCCTCTTACCGTTGAATTGTACTTTTTGTGAAATCATTACTACACATTACCTCTTCCTTATTGAGCTATTTCTATGTTGTACCATTATTTCCTGTTATGTCTTTCTTTGTGAGTTCGTTCTTTCGTTTTCTTTGTATTCAGAAGTTACTGAGTTGATTTACTTGCCGTATTATCATGTTATTATTGTTGTATTCAGTGTTATTGAGCCGAGGGCTATGTGTGGTTGTGATATTGAAACTGTTTTGAGAAAATGTTGTGGCATGTGAGCACATATTGTGAAAGTCATTTATTTGAGTTGTTATGTTTTTGGCATACGTGTTTTGTTGAGAGAATTGTTATGATTTTGCACGATATTTCTGCCGTGCGATTGTTATTGTGTTTGCACGAGGTTTCTGCCATGCGGTTGTTATTGTATTTGCATGAGGTTTCTGTTGTGCGGTTGTTATTGTATTGCACGAGGTTTCTGCCGTGTTGTTGTTATTATTGATATGCATGCGGTGGTATAAGGTATGAGTGTTGAAACGCATGCGGTGAGATAAGGTGGGCTTGAAATGCGTGGCTAGTAGGGGAACTACTAGAAGCTATGCGGTGTGATAAGTTGGGCTAAAACACGGGATGCTATTTCGGGAAAATGATTTTCAAAATTAAATATAAATGATCCCGCGGTGATATAAGGAAAGTTGTGATTCATTTTACGATTTGAGACTACGAGGCGGTATCTAGGGAGGGCTCTTGTTGTCATTTTCCCTTTTCTGTGCACTTCTCTTTGATTGTTGTTTTCCTTAGCATACTACTAATTGTTTTCCTCCGTGATGCATTTTTTACTCAGTTCTATGTAGCTAATCTTGTTGTGCCGGTCGCTGCTTCAAACTTCATTGCTGCTTTTATTACACTGTACATTTCATGGTGATCATTTCTTATGTGCCATTCATTGTCTTTACTCCCATTTGTTGACTGGAATTATGATAGAACACTTGCACAAGCATACTCGTAGTTAAATCACCCATATCAGTTTCAAAAGGTGAATCCTGACGTCGTTAACCATTAAACGTACTCTTGTCTACTTGCTTTCTGTGTGAGGAATATTCTATTGGCATGTGAGTCGTCCGTGCGGATATGAGTTGTAATATGGGCACAAGATGCCGAGTGATTAGGGTTCAAGAATTGGAAACCGTGAGCTGTGATTATGAGGTTCGGTATATCGTGAAAATGCTTGAACAAATCTGGTGTGACAACGGTTGTTCTTATTGAGTTGTTGCTGGTTTTTCCTTTATTTTGATTTCACCAGACTTAGACTGTGTCCAGCTTACTCTACGACATTATTACCTGACTGCTTCCTGTTAAATATTGTTGTTATTGGTGTCTCGTTGCAGGTATTGTTTGGTATGCTTTATCCTGCTTAGTTGTATATTAATATTGTTTTTCTCTGTTAGTTCACCTTCACACTTGTTCAGGTTGTTTAGTCCGGTAGGTGTCGTGACTGTCCCTCGTTACTACTACACCGAGGTTAGTCTTGATACTTGCTAGGTACTGCTGTGGCATACTCATACTACGCTTCTACATATTTTTTTGTGCAGATCTAGGTGCCACGGTTGTTGTTGATTATTAGTTGGCTGGTCGAGCTGTGAAGACTCAAGGCAAACTTGTCGTCGCGTTCGCAGGCCTCAGAGTCACCTTCTAATATTTTCATTGTACTATTTAATTCTATCCCGAACAGTTGCATTTAGAAATTTTTCTAGCAAACTCAGTAGAGCTTATGACTTGTACTATCGATTTTGGGATGTTATTTCATGTTGTAAATGTTGAGTTCATTTAGAAATATCCGGTTTCTGCTTAATAGTTCTGTTGGTTAATTTCTGTCAATTCATTCAATAAATATTAGACTTACCTAGTCGTAGAGATTAAGTGCGGTCACGACATCCTACGGAGGAAAACTGGGGTCGTGACATTAAAGTTATATTTGGACATATATTTTATTTGAAAACGTTTGAAGTTTTGTGAGTGAAAGAAAGAATGTACCTAAAAATTGTCCTGAACCAGTTTTTTGAAACTTCAAAAAAATAAAAAAATAAATTCTTTTCAAAAAATGATCATATTTTATAAACAAACAATATTTTTAACATTTTTTGAAAAAAAAAGCAGTCAAATAACAAGCAAGATAACAAGCTTGTTTTTGAAGGTGATTTGCAGGAATGAACCCATTTGATGAAAGATTTAGCCTAAAAAGTACCCGTCTTGATAAAGAAAGGTCTTCCATTAACCGGTTTTTCCTTAATAAAAGTAAAGTCAAACCAATATAATATTCAATAAGCCTACCTTTTTTGAATTTCGCAATTGAAGTTTGAAAAAGAGTTTGACGCATTGTTATTTTTTTTAAATGTATAGATGATTTGAAATAGCCATCGGAGAATTTGGATGAAATGAAGCAAAGTTGCAGTTAAACCCTCAAAGCCTAAAACCAGTATTAAAATTGGAAGATTTTATCTAAATAATCCTTCATCCAATCGCTTAAACAAAAAATAATTGACGAATGTATAATATCTATCTATCTATATTCTATATCTATCTATCTATCTATCTATCTATCTATCTATCTATATTATTATAAAAGCACGAATATTAGAACACTAAATATTGAACGACGAAAATATCCTCAAAATATTATTCGACTTTTATGCCCTTTGAAAGCTAAATTAATTTAAAAAGGAATCACCCCTAAAGGATGAAATCGTAATATTAGTGATCGTGTAATACTAATTGCACTTGGACAATAACTTCGAATAAAGAATCTGCATGTCCTCATTCTGATTTATTAGAAGAAAAAAAGCACAAAAAGAGATAAAAACTTAATCAGTCAAAATTATGTCCCACAAAGCAGTTGAAGTGGCATAAAATTAAATGAACATACACCAAGATATTGTTCATAAAGAAATAGGCAAGATATGACAAAGACACAAAGTTGCACATCTCTGTGCTACAAAAAAAAAATACTATCTAATTTAACTAAATCGATAATCTTTGTGAATTCAACCGGTGTGGAATCATTTTAAATTCAAGTACTATATACTGCAATAATATTGATTTTCAGTATTTAAATTGTTAAACTTTGTCACGCCCCGAACCTGGGGGACGAAACCGGCACCCGGTGCCTCACCTATCCTTGTGTACCAACTTGCGACTAAGGAACTCTGAACATATAATGTCACATCTTGGCCATGGGTCACATTGCAAGACAATTTGTCAACGTTGACTAGACACCAATATAAAGTTGGGTCGACAAGGCCGTCATAACTACTACAACTGACAAACCAACAAAATATACATACAAGGCCTACAAGCCCAACATACTGCACTAACTGACAGGATATGTCTACAAGCCTCTACTGATGGATATACTGTGATCGGGACAGGTCCCCGACCTACTCATAATATATATACATATATACACAAGATGTACATAAAGCTCTAGACCAGGCAACTCCGAAGGGCATATAGCTTACCGATCAAGCTAAACTCAAGCAACACCTAATGAGGAGGTCTACCCGTCTGTCTAACTGAACCTGCACGCATGAAATGCAGCACCCCCAGAAAAGGGACGTCAGTATGAAATAATGTACCAAGTATGTAAGGCAATATGCTGAAAGCTGAAACTGAACTGATAGTATAATAACTGGAAGTAACTAGGAGTCAAAGTTAATCTGAAGATAGGCTTACCTGCTGATACTGACTCAACTCTCTCAATATAGTAAGTAAAATAGTTGCCCGGCCCTATAAGGCTCGGTATATGTATAACTGCTCTGCCGTAGTAGGCTTGCTCATAGGAGCTCGGCCATACTAGTCTATGTATCTCGGCCAACTGGGCTCGCTCATAGGCGCTCGGCCACAGTAGGCTCGGTATATAACTTACCATCTGATCAGAGGTTGCTCTATAGGGGCCTGCCCATCGATTATAGCTCGATGGCAATGAAAATACTGTAATACTATATATATAGGCTCTCTGCTCTCTTGACTGGAATAAGATAATACTCAATTAAATATGAAGTCCCGATAAGGAGAATACTGTAATTTATGAGACTAGGATAATGTATATAAATTCGGGAATATGAACTTCTCTTTATGCCTCGTTATCAAACACATGTAATTACGAGATCATGCCAAAATGAAGAAAGGGCTTAGCCTTAACATACCTGAGCCGATTCTCTTGACAATCCCTTTAACACCCGTTGATTGCGACAACACGTAACGGCGGATCGAAGTAGGAAAAAATTCGTATGATATTTTTAAGAAATATTGCATCGTACTCCCTTAAAATTGCAAATCTCGTTGCTATTACGTAGTATAACTTTGTATGAACTTCTTGGCTGGAGATCCGTCACTTTGTAGATTAGATTAAACACCTCTCTTTTTTGAAGTAACTCACGCTACTAACATTTTATTTTCCTGAAGCAATGTATATTGCTATGGAGATCATTACTTGGAGATGGGAGGAGGCGAGCATCTCTTATCTTGTGAATTTTTTATCAAAATCTTACATATCTTTTGTTGAATTTAAGAAGCCTTTTATGGCTTAGCTAAGAGGCTCTCTAAAGGTGCCACCTAGCAATTCAATTCAAGAGTCACTAATTGAATAGTGGCCGCCACGTTTTGGGCCTTTTAGGCCTTATCCCATAATCGTAATTATTTACTAATCTTCTTGATTATCTTATAAATCTCCCATTGACCGATAATTACCCAATTATTCACATAATTAAGAATTTTCTCAAATTACTTAAAATGCTACTCACTTTTAACATACTTTATACACCTTGCTATCATGGTCATGTGGTACCTTGTATTACACTAGTCCATAAATACCGGGTATTTTTGCTCAGGCCGTATTCTATCCCAAAATGTCAAACTTTGACGAAATTCATTTTCTTTGATTTGCTTACCCTCTCACCTTCACGAATTTACTCATCACTTGTTTGAAATAGCATAATACTTATAATCCCAAAGTAATCTCATTCCCGAACTTACGTCGATTAACTTACGACGAAACTTTAACGTACAAAAATGCGAAATGTAACATCTCATTTTCGAGCTTTCATCAATTTACTTATGACGTACTTTCATGTACGAAAACATGGGGTGTAACAAACTTTATCCATGTAAATTACATTACAATGTAATATATTTAATTTATTGCTCATATAAATGTTTGATCGAAGATTTACGTGTAATGCACGTATATAGAGACTAGTATTATTATAAAAGCATGAATACAATATCAATAGACCAAATTAGCCATAAAATTTTAAGTTAAATAAGGACGAAATCGTATTCACCTCTAAATTAATATATTAAATTTTTTATGAACTAATATATGTAGGAGCTATGATAAAGCGGATTAAGGATCCCACTTTGAAGCAAATAGATGAATCCCACTTTGACTAGAAAAGCACATTTATAAAAAAAAATAAAAAAATAAAAGCTGATTATGGACTTGCCATTCCATCCCTAATCAAGAAGCAAATGGAATCTCACTTTGACTAGAAAGGCACATCTATAAAATAAAAAATAAAAAAATTCTTATACATAATCTTACGAAATTTTTAAGAAAAACACGGCTATTAATAATCGGAGATGGTGCTAGGATTTCAACTTTATGATTTCTTAATTTTAGTACGATAAATTTAATTGGGTTCTAAATTTAATATTTGTACATATTAATAAATTTCTTTTTTTTTTCACCGAATGAATTTCTCGAATAACAGTTATTGAATTCAGACGAACCTGTATTCAATTCGGGTTTCTAGCTCTGGCCCTGTTCATAATATGCGTTTAACTTTTGTTTCTTCTCAATTTCTAATATTTTGATTCTCTACTAATGTCACGACCCAAAACTAACCCCTGTCGTGATGGTGGCTATCGTGGAACTAGGCAAGCCGACTCATTTCCAAAACAAATTGATATTTTCATTTTAAAGAAAATTTTAAGGTTATTTAATATAAACCTTCATTTAAAGAGTTCAAATCAAAGAAAAATAGAAGTGCGGAAAAAAAAAGCCCGACATCGGGGTGTCACTAGTCATGAGCATATACTACAATCTGTCTAACAATATCAAGGCTAACTCAGCCCGAAAAATAGCTAAATACAACTAGAGGAAGATAAGAGGGAGAAGAGCAGGGGCTGCGTTCGCCAAACAGCTACCTTGCTATCTTCAAGAAAATCTGCAACCAGAACACTCAATAACCGCTACCGTGTCCAGCTACACCCGGATCTGCACACAAGGTGCAGGGAGTAACGTGAGTACGCTAACTCAGTAAGTAATAACAATAAATAAAGACTGAGCAGTAGTGGCAAGCAATTAAGCATATAACGTTCATATCAGGAAATCTCAATAAAATACCACATGCTCTTAAAAATCAGGATTTGAATCAAACATTTCGTTTAAACCTAGTTCCAGTAAAAATCATTTTAAAGACATTTTTCCAACAGTTTTTCAAACAAAGGCTCAATGCAAATGTGAGCAAATATGATGAAATCATAAACAGCCCCTCGGGCAAACCTCACAGTCACTCGTGCCACTCGGGCATACCTCACAATCACTCTTGCCTCCCAGTCACTTAGCACTCGGCACTCGCATTTAGTAGGTACCTGCGCTCACTGGGGGTATGTACAGACTCCGGAGGGGCTCCTTCAGCCCAAGCGCTATAATCTGTACGGACGACTCACGTGCGATAATAATAAAGTATGCTGCAGGCGGGCAGCCCCGATCCACACTCATCCTCACAAATCAGGCCCTCGGCCTCACTCAGTCATAAAGTATGCTGCAGGCGGGCCACATAATCTACAAAACCGCTCCACTCAACCCTCAAAATTTCCGGCATAGCCAACGTCACCATCTTAGCATGACAATCTAGAACAGCATGACATGGAGATAACCAATCCATTCCCAATATCACATCAAAATCAACCATACTGAGCAACAATAGATCTACTCGGTTTTCCAGACCCCCAATAGTCACCGCACATGACCGATATACGCGGTCCACAATAATAGTATCACCCACAGGAGTAGATACAAATTTTAATGAAACTAAGGACTCATGGGGTATATCCAAAAAATGGGCGAAATACGAGGAAACATATGAATATGTGAAACCAAGGTCAAATAATACTGAGGCATCTCTGTGGCAAACTGAGACAATACCTGTAATCACAACATCTGAAGCAATAGCATCTGGTCTGGTAGGGAGAGCATAGAAACGGGCCTGACCACCCCCTGATCTGCCTCCCTCTCTAGGGCGACCCCTAGCTGACTGAACTCCATCCCGAGCTGACTGGGCGGGTGGTGAGGTAGCTGGTGCTGTAGTCGGAGGCTGACTCCTCTTCTGAGATAGACCTCCATGACGATAAGGACACTGCCTCCACATATGCCCAAGCTCCCCACACTCAAAACAACTCCCTAGTGCTGGCGGCGAAAACTGAAGGGAACCCCTAGCACCGGGATGACTGGTAGAAGAACCTGACATGGAAGAGCCCTGAATAGGTGGAGCACGGGACGAACTCTGAACTGGAAGGGCACTAAGTGATGAGTGGCCCTGATGAGAACTGTGAGAACCATGTCCAGATGATGTACCCCAATGAAATGGCCGAGCTGACTGAGCCTGTCTGAAATGACGACCTCTGCCGTGCTGGAACTGACCCCCAAAAGGAGCACCGCTAAATCCACCCTGACCACGAGGCCTCTTGGCTTCCTGCTCAACCCTCTTCTGACCGCGAACCATCTCAATCTTCCGAGCAATGTCGACAACCTATTCAAAGGTAGCACCCGAAACCCGCTCCCTGGTCATGAGCAACTGTAGCTGAAAAGTGAGGCCATCAATAAACCTCATGATCCTCTCTCTGTCCGTGGGAACCAACCAGATAGCATGACGGGCCAACTCGGAGAACCGCATCTCATACTGCGTCACAGACATATCACCCTGGCAGAGCCGCTCAAACTATCTACCCAGCTCTTCTCTGCGGGATCGAGGCACAAACTTCTCCAAAAAGACCACGGAGAACTGCTGCCAAGTAAGGGGTGCTATGCCAACAGGCCTACGCCTCTCATAAGTCTCCCACCATCTGAGTGCAGCCCCAGAAAACTGAAAGGTAGTGAATGAGACCCCACAAGTCTCCAAAATACCAGCAGTACGGAGTATCCTCTGACACCTGTCCAAAAAGTCCTGAGCATCCCCTCTCTCTGTGCCACTGAAAGGTGGTGGCTGAAGTATCCCAAACCTCTCCAACCTACGCTGATCATCCTCTGGCATAGCAGGAATCACATAATCCTAAGCAACAGCAACCGGTTGGGCTGGTGTTGCCTCTGGTGTCTGAAGTCCCTGAATAACCTGCTCGGGTGTGCGAGCGATGGGAGTCTGAGTGCCTCCACTGGCCTGAAAAGTGGCTGCGGCCGTCGAAATAGAGACCTCCTGAGCAAGGCCAGTACACGCTGTCAGAATCTAAGCTAAGGCCTCCTGAAGGCCTGGAATCACAATAGGCACAAGTGGTGCCTGAGCTGGTGCATTAACAACTGGAACTTGGTTTTGATCTGGGACAACCGGTGGATCTGTAGGTACTGTCCCAACTGTTGTACGGGCTGTACCTCTGCCACAGCCTCGGCCTCTCGCGGCCCTGGCTGGTGGTACTGGTGGCTGGCCCTCCTGACCGGTAGTACGAGTCCTCACCATCTGTGAGAGAATGAAACAATAGATGTTTAATTACTAGAATCAACAAATTCGCAAGACGAAAATCCAAGAATGTGAAGTTTCCTAAAGGTTATGCAGCCTCCTGAAGATAAGTACAGACGTCTCCGTACCGATCCGCAAGACTCTACTAAACCCGCTCATGACTCGTGAGACCTATGTAACCTAGGCTCTGATACCAATCTGTCACGACCCAAAACTAACCCATGTCGTGATGGCGGCTATCGTGGAACTCGGCAAGCCGACTCATTTCCAAAACAAACCGATATTTTTATTTTAAAGAAAATTTTAAGGTTATTTAACATAAACCTTCATTTAAAGAGTTCAAATCAAAGAAAAATAGAAGTGCGGAAAAAAAAAGCCCGACATCGGGGTGTCACTAGTCATGAGCATATACTACAATCTGTCCAACAATATCAAGGCTAACTCAGCCCGAAAAATAGCTAAATACAACTAGAGGAAGATAAGAGGGAGAAGAGCAGGGGCTACGATTGCCAAACAACTACCTTGCTATCTTCAAGAAAATCTGCAACCAGAACACTCAATAACCGCTACCGTGTCCAGCTACACCTGGATCTGCACACAAAGTGCAGGGAGTAATGTGAGTACGCCAACTCAGTAAGTAACAACAATAAATAAAGACTGAGCAGTAGTGGCGAGCAATAAAGCATATAACGTTCATATAAGGAAATCTCAGTAAAATACCACATGCTCTTAAAAATCAGGATTTGAATCAAACATCTCGTTTAAACCCAGCTCCAGTAAAAATTATTTTAAAGACATTTTTCCAACAGTTTTTCAAACAAAGGCTCAATGCAAATGTGAGAAAAAAATGATGAAATCATAAACAGCCCCTCGGGAAAACCTCACAGTCACTCGTGCCACTCGGGCATACCTCACAATCACTCTTGCCACTCGGGCATACCTCACAATCACTCTTGCCACTCGGGCATACCTCACAATCACTCTTGCCTCCCAGTCACTCAGCACTCGACACTCATCACTCGCAATCAGTAGGTACCTGCGCTCACTGGGGGTATGTACAGACTCCGGAGGGGCTCCTTCAGCCCAAGCGCTATAATTTGCACGGACAACTCACGTGCAATAATAATAAAGTATGCTGCAGGCGGGCAGCCCCAATCCACACTCATCCTCACAAATCAGGCCCTCGGCCTCACTCAGTCATAAAGTATGCTGCAGGCGGGCAGCCCCGATCCACACTCATCCTTATAAATCAGGCCCTCGGCCTCACTCAGTCATAAAGTATGTTGCAGGCGGACAGCCCCGATCCACACTCATCCTCACAAATCAAGCCACTCGGGCATTTCAGTAAAATATGGCATTCGGCCCAAAATATTTATATGCATTAAAATATAATCATAAAACTGAGTTATGCGGTAAACAAGTATAAACATGACTGAGTATAGATTTTCAATCAAAAATAGTGAGAGGGTGGTAAGAAACAGCCCCTAAGGGTCCAAATAGCTTTGGCGCAAGGCCCAAACATGGCATTCAGCCCAATTTACAGAAAATCTTTCTAAAACATATAAGTATCAATGGTTTCAATAAAGTATACAACTTTACAGTTGCTACGGGGCAGACCAAGTCACAAATCTCCAACAGTGCACGCCCACACGCCCGTCACCTAGCATGTGCGTCACTAAAGATAGTAGAATGATACAAAATTCGGGGTTTCATACCCTTAGGACTAGATTTACAATCGTTACTTACCTCAAAACGTGAAACTTTTTACTCTGCTATGCCTTTGCCTCGCAAATCGGCCTCCGAATGTCTCGAATCTAGTCACAAATAATTCGTTTCAGTCAATAAAATTTATTGGAATTAATTCCACAAAATAATAATAATTTTTCCATAAAAACCCGAAAATTAGCTCAAACATCGCCCGTGGGGACCACATCTCGGAACTCGACAAAAGTTACAAAATTCGAAAGCCCATTCAACCACGAGTGTAGCCATATCAATTTTACAAAAATCCGACCTCAACTCGACCCTCAAATCTACAAATCTTATTTCCAAATTTCTAAGTTCCAATCTCCGATTTACACTTCAAAATCATGTAATCTAGTCGGATTATTCGATGATAATTCAATATTATGGAGTAGAAATGATCACAAGGGACTTACCTCAAGTTTTCCTTGAAAATATATCAAAAATCGCCTCTCCTCAAGCTCCAATTTGTCAAAAATGGCAAATGGGACGAAGTCCCTATTTTTATAATTCTGCCAGACATCCTCGGTTCTGCCTCGATCTTGGCCTTCGATCTTGTCCTTCGATCCTGGTCCTCGGTCCTAGCCATCAATCCTGGTTCTCGATCCTGGCCCTCGATTGTGTCTTCGACCCGGCCTTCGACCGTAACCCTCGACCCTGGGCTCGATCATGGCTTCGATCGTGGCCCTCGACTCTGGGCTCGATCATGGCTTCGATCATGGCCCTCGACCCTGAGCTCGATCATGGCTTCAATCGTGGCCCTCGACTCTGGGCTCAATCATGGCTTCGATCGTGGCCCTCGACCCTGAGCTTGATCTGGGCTTACATCTGGGCTCGATTTCTGGGCAGAAGCAATTTCCAATAGAAGGAAATTGCAGCAACTGTTCTAGTTCAATTTCTTTATCCGTTAACCATCCGAAACTCACCCGAGGCCCTCGGGACCTCAACCAAATATACCAACAAGTCTTAAAACATCATACGAACTTAGTCGAATCCTCAAATCACCTCAAACAACGCTAAAACCATGAATTACACCCCAATTCAAGCCTAATGAACTTTAAAATTTCTAATTTCTACAAACAACTCCGGAACCTATCAAATCACGTCCGATTGACCTCAAATTTTGCACACAAGTCCTAAATGACATAACAGAGGTATTTCAATTTTCAGAATCGGATTCCGACCCCGATATCAAAAAGTCAACCCCCGGTCAAACTTCTCAAAAATAAAACTTTCGGCATTTCAAGCCTAATTCTTCTACGGACTTCCAAATAATATTTCGGACACGCTCCTAAGGCCAAAATCACCATACAGAGCTATTGAAATCATCAAAATTCAAATCCGAGGTCGTTTACACATAGGTCCATATCCGGTCCACTTTTCTAACTCAATTTTTCAATTATGAGACTAAGTGTCTCATTTCACTCCGAGTTCCTTCCGGACTCGAACCCACTAACCCGATATAACATAATATATCTGAATAACACAAAAAGAAGTAGGAATAGGGAAAATGGGGTTATAACTCTCGAAACGACCGGCCGGATCGTTACAACTAAATTTTTGAAAGCTAAAGTATTACTTCAAAGAGATAATATTTGTTGGATAAAATTTTATTCTATTATCTATAACCCTGTAATGTTGACGGACTATTAACACTTTTTTTGAAATTAAATGAATTATCTCTTCACATAAGATCATGCCAACGACAAAAACATCGACCAAAAAGTTGTATTAGAAAACAAATAACCTTCAGATTCTTCTACTTCAATTAGACATGTAATTGAACTCAAGAAAGCAGGGGCAGATCTATAGCCTTAACTACGGGCACGTGAACCCTTGGTCCCTCTGCACGTGAACCCTTGACACCCATGTTATATAAAGGTTGAACAGTGCATTTGGTTTAATACCTAATTATTTACTCAAAGAAATAAAGATCAATTTTCACTTAACACTTTTTTTGTCTTCTTTTTTTAGAGGTGCACCCATATTCTAAAAATCCTAAATCCGCCTCTAAAAATAAAATCAAAGAATACAAATAACTTTATGAATATATTCTACATCAAATATACGTGTAAGTGAACTCAATTATTATATTTTACGGATATGCAAATTCAAATATCTATCAAAATACTCACAAGTATATATACCAATATCTGACTAAAAAGTTTTGTCTTAGAAAACAAATAACCTTAGGCGTCTTCTACTTCAACTAGATATATTATTGCACTCAAGAAAGTTGTCTTAGAATACAAATAGCTTTAGGAATCTTCTACATCAAATAAACGTATAAGTGAGCTCAATTATTGTAGCTTACGGATATTCAAATTCAAATATATGTCAAAATATTCACAAGTATATATACTGATTCCATGTCTTGCCAGTTTTTCTCCTAAATGCAGCTGCACGTTTCTCATTTTAGCCTTGACATACTTTGATTTTTTTTGTATGACTTTCCGAAAACTAAAAACTTGAGTTGAAGGGATATTCTTGCTAATTTGTAACTGCAAACATTGGTTGCAATACAACTCTTGCAATAACAAGAATCTTTTTCTCGACAACATTCTCTAAATTTAATATGTATATTATAACTAAATTGTACAGCTTTACCACTTGGTTGTTTCAACTTAACATTAATATTAAGCTCAATTTAATGGTTATTACAATCTAATCAGTTGGAACTTCAAAATACTATAACTTCGAGTTTTACAAAAAATACTATCTCGGATATTAATATTTAAGACTACATTAGTCATGATTAAAGCGCCTTTTGCGCCTTTATCGAACCAGATCTATAAGGCGGATATTCTTGTGTGTTTTTCATGCAATGGATGATTAGATGAAAATAAAAAATCCCTATGTTGATCGCTTGCAATGATAGACAGTTAAATGACTTGCATGCAATAATAGATAACTATATCTAGCAACCTTATTTAGAACCTTAGAAATAGTATAAGTAATATGTTATAACAAGTAAAGTATAAAATAAAAACAAAAAAAATTTACATTGTCAAAATGTATAAGATTCATTGTAATATTCTTCATTATATGTAAATTTATTAAAGTTTTTTTGATTTTAATCATTTGAATTGATTTAATCTAACTAAAATGAGAAACTTATTTGTTTCTTCAATTTATATTTTAATGTTAAAAGCTCATTTTTGGCACAAGACTTTGTAATAATGACGTGAAATATATGTACTTTTACATGCCAAGTGATGTTGATAGACAAAATAACAAGTAATGCTAGATGAATTTAAATTACTTTTACAAACTGAATTCGGATGCATTCATAGGTTTATGATTATATAATATGAATAAACGTAGATTTTGGCCTATTAAAAATTCAAACCGAAATAATTTTTCATAAATTACAATCTAAAGACAGCAATTTATATTAGTTATCACGATTTCTCACCAAAAAGATTAGATTAGACTCAAATTTTTTAAAAGGATTTCTTGTGCCAATGCCAAATCAAACGTTTCACCTAAAGAATAATTTTCTTAGAGAAGGAGATAAGAAACTTTTGGAAGAATTCTGTTACCAATCAAGAGGGGATGTTGATAAAGTAATAAATTTTTAAGGCGATTTTCGTCAAGTACTACAAGTATTTTTTTTAAATCAACAAGAATAAAGGTACATTAAATATATGTTTTATGTAATCATACTTATGACGTCAAATTGAAAAGATTCACCTAACAAATACTATAAAAGAAAGAACATATACAATATTAAGTGATTTATTACTTTACGTCAGAAAAAGCAATAATTATAAGAGGTGATGTAACCCTCCTTCCAGAACAATTGGTCCTCGAATACAATGGTGATAGTAATATTAAAGATTTCCTAGCAAGGAAAATTTTAAATATAAATATGCGCCTGAAAGTCGAGTAAGGTGAAAATTCAATTTACTGTATTTTGAATGTGATTATAAGTTGTGACAATGAAACAATTTTTTTTTTAAAATCTCTATGAGAAAGTACATGAAAGAGTTTAACCTATTGTCTCTACGATGTATAGTGAAGGAGGAAGACAAAAGGCAATATTTGAGCTGACTTTTTGAATTGCATTTGTCTTTTCTAGACAGCATAGAAGGAGTATACCGTATTGCTTTGAGCCAAAAACAGTCGGGACTGATGGAGCTCGAACCCGCAACACAAGTCGTAAAAATCGGCAGGGTATGAATTTTTCTCCTTCGGCATAAGCAAAGCGGGAAAAGAAAGAGGGAAGGGGAACAACATCTTATTCTCTTCGCGAGAACTTCCGGATGGTAGGCCCTTAGTCCATTCTCGATGATCCTCTCCTGGTTAATTGCGAGAAAGAAGTTAGTCAAAAAATAGGAAATACTGCTAGATGGCTAGCAAATTAGCAACAAAGTACGCTTTTACTTCCTTTTGGCACAACAAAACGTCTTGGTCCTTCACTTAGTATTGCAGTGACTATTCACAATCATAAGAGAATTTTATTCTTAGAGCTACAAATGAATGAATCTTCATCCTCAATTATATGAGCAGAAGCAACAATCATAAGAAATTTCATCTCTTATTTTTTGTCTCTTTTGAGAAGAAGACCTATGGTCTACTAAAGTTATAAAAACTTACCCATCATTAAAACTCAAGATACTTGAAATATGTTCATAAATATTTTACATAGTAACTCTTCTAGCAATTGTTTTGTAAAATATTTGGAAAAGTGCCTAAAATTTGTCACGACCCAAAACTCACTATAGGCTATGATGGCGCCCAACGTCACCGTCAGGCAAGCCAATTGTGAACTACTAATTTAATTATGAACTTTATTATTTTCGAAATCGTAACTCTTTATTAAATGAATAAATCAACGCATAAAACTCATGGAACTTTACAATTTTTAACATAATAGATAATATAAGTATGTAAATACTAAACAAAATCACAAAAATCACAAACAGCTCCTAGAACATCCCAAATCCCGTGTCACAAGTGTATGAGTATTTACGAAGGAGTACAATAACAATACAACATATGTCTGAAATGTAAATAAGACATGATAGAATAACTGGTACGATGGAGACTCTATGGGCTGCGATACGTAGCCTGGAATGCAGCTCACCATAAAGTCTCCCCAACAGCTGTGCCTACGCGCCAAGATAACCGCCAATTAAACCTGTCAGACCCTGCACGTTTAGTGCAAAAGTGCAGTATGAGTACGTAAATCAACACGTACCCAGTAAGTATCTAGCCTAACCCCGTAGAAGTAGTGATGAGGGGTTGACATAGACACTTACTAGAGGTCCAATAAAGCAATATAATAAATCATAAGCAGATATGAAGCACACAACAATAATGGGGTAAACCTGTAAGTTACATAATGTTCCAAATATTTCTTTTTAAAGTATGGATTTCTCAATTTTGTATTCTACCTTAACAACTCAGAAAAGGCCAAGTGCCAAATATCAAATGAATAAGGAATACCATATAAAATGTCGGGCATCAGTGGAAAGATAATCTCGTGAATGTTCGGACTGCCAGCGATATAACGCACGATTATGTCAAGGTCGTTCGGCCCGATCCAGAATAATGTGTACACTACCGAGGGTCGAGCGACACGAATTACAGATGCATCTATTATACTGCCGAGGCGTTCGACTCGCTCCACAAGAAAGGAAGAAAATTACCGAATTACGAGACACGTGCTTACAATACAGTACATGAGCACAAAGTGAATATAATCTTTACCGTTTCTCAAATAACTTGCCAACAACTCAAGGTGATAAGGCTCAGCCTAGTATACATATATTTATTAATAAATAAATTTCAATTATAAATTCAATTAATTAAGCCAGCAGAATGAGTTCAAACAATTCAATTATTACATGATAAGGTCCTAAGTCTACCCGGACATAAGCATGCTTTAGCTACATACGGACTCTCGTCACATCGTGCGTACGTAGTACCCACAACTAGTAGCACATAACAATTACATCACCTAGGGGTAGTTTCTCCCTCACAAGGTTAGACATGAGATTTACCTCGCTCCGAAGGTCCATAACCGGCTCCCACGCTACTCTAACACCTCAAATATACTCTAATACCC
The DNA here is from genome assembly GCF_000715075.1 of Nicotiana tabacum. Classification (NCBI taxonomy): domain Eukaryota; kingdom Viridiplantae; phylum Streptophyta; class Magnoliopsida; order Solanales; family Solanaceae; genus Nicotiana; species Nicotiana tabacum. The sequence goes on from NC_134103.1 coordinate 73,066,801, forward strand.
ATAATAAATCAATTCATAACAATTCTCAACCCCGCTTGAAAACTCTATAAAGTCAACCCTCGGGCCCACGTGCCCGGTTTTCGATATTTTTGAAGATAATCATTACCCACAACACCACGAACTCAAATATATAATTTATTCCTAATTCCATGTCCAATTTCGTGATAAAAGTCCAAAAATACCAATTTCTAGGTTTCTTTCAAAATCTCATAATTTCTACTAATTTTCATGTTTAAATCCTTGTATAATCCATGTATTTAACTTGTAATTGGAAGAAATCACTTACCTCGAGTTGCTCGATGAAAACTCCCTCAAAATAGCACCCCAAATTCGGCCATCCAAGTGAAAAATAAGAGAAATGAGAGCTAAGTCTCGATTTAAGGAACCCTTCTGCCTAACGATAGTCTCGCACCTGTGGCCAAAATGCCGCACATGAGGCGTCGCTTTTGTGACCACCCCTCCGCTTATGCGGGAAATCACCCAAACACGATGCTTCACACCTGCGGAACCATTCCCCGCTTCTGTGACATCGCAGGTGCGAGCCTCTTCCGCTCCTGCGTTTTCTCTAGCTTCTGTGCCCAACGCCTTCGCTTCTGCGCTTGCGCAGATGAGACCAAAGCTCCGAACCTGCGTCCCTTACCCTGGCTGACCTTCTCCACTTCTGCGACGACCTACCTCGCACCTGCGTGTACGTACCTGCGACCAAACCACCGCAGGTGCGATGACACCGGACTTCAACAATCTTCAGCATTTCTCGAATCCAAGTTTCAATCCGATTTCAATCCATTTCAAACTTGAGGCCTCCGGGACCCCATCCAAACATACCAACACATCCCATAACATGAAACAAACCTGCTCGATGCCTCAAATCACACCAACCAATATCAAAACTATGAATCGACGATAAAAATCCTTCTTTAAACTTTCAAACTTCTAAACTTCGAAGAACGAGTCTGAATCATACTTAAACGTTCGGGAATGACGCCAAACTTTACGTATAAGTTATAAATCACGATACGAACCTATTCTAAGGCTCGAAACCCCAAATGGATATCGATAACACCAAAATTCAATTCAAATCTAACTTTAGAAATTCTTAAATTGTTAAAATGCCAACTTTCCATAATAGGCGCCGAAATACTCCCGGACCACCCGGTACTCAACCTGAACATATCCCAAGTCCGAAATCATCATACAAACCTATTGGAACCTTCAAATCCCGATTCCGAGGTTGTTTACTCAAAAGTCATACCTCAGTAAATTCTTTCAACTTAAAGCTTCCGAAATTAGAATTTTCTTGCCAAATCAATTCTGAACTTCCATAAATTAAATTCTGACTACGCGTACAGGTCATAATTCATGAAGTGAAGCTACTCAAGGCCTTAAACCACCGAACGATGCACTAGTGCTCGAAACGACCGGTCGGGTAGTTACATTCTCCCTCACTTGAACATACGTTCGTCCTCGAACGCACCAAGAACTGCTCCGGAGTTGTCCAAAATCACTGTTCAACACCTCGTGCAACTAACCGTGCCACCACAACTCAGTTGAGCACATTAGCTCGAGCCAGACTGAAGATTCTCCCTTCTATTTATTCAATAAGCCTTAGAACCAAATTCCAATATCCGAATTTCTCTACAAGACCTGCTTCTAATATACGAACACTGTATCGATCATTATACACTGTACCAAAACATGATCATGCACCCATGCTGATATCACACAACATACCACATAACTCATTTGCCTAAGGCAACCTCCTCCAATCATAACAACCACAATTTCACTAACCCGGCCCAAAGCCCGTAGTATACCTCATAATACATATAAGCCCTGTTCCAACTCTCGCACTACTGCCATGACGAAAGAGATGTATAGAAACTCAAAACCACCTGCCGAATCAACAAATCATGGAGTATCTCCTCCTGACAAGGATCATTACCTCATTCTGAATTGAATAACGATCTCTTTAATATACCCTACATAAATCCGATCGAAATGACCTCAGGTCCAATAACCTCGTCTCACCCAGTACAAGCTGCTCGGGCAATAAGCCACCTCACGCACCGTCTAAAATCTCATCTAGCGCCATCAATCTACAACTCGAATATGACACATAAGGAAGAATGAACTCTGGTAAAGAACTACCCAGCCCGCGTAACGAATAAAACAACCGAAAATATGCCATGAACCTTCCTCAGAGAATGAGAAACAAAATGCACAAGAATAGCTATAGGGAACCGTACTCAATATCTCGTTGTTGCGGCGTACAACCTAATCCACACATGATACCGTTGCGGTGTGAAACCCGATCCAAACAACATAATACCGTTGCGGCGTGCAACCCGATCCAAACAACATACCCGTGGCAGTGTACCTCAAGCTTTTGCACACAAGTCATATATGACATAATGGAGCTATAAAAATTTTCGAAACTGGATTCCGACTCCGGTATCAAAAAGTCAACTCCCCGATCAAACTTCCAAACTTAAATTCTTGTTACAAAACCCAAGCACAACTAAGGTGCAATAAATGACCTGCATCTCTGGAGCCATCCTGCTCACATAATACCACAAACTACACGGGATCACAACACATGTGCGAATAATTAAGCCGTCTCACAACCTACATGGCACAATAGAGGTTTTACATAGAACAACTAATGACGGGAATAATATCCAATGCCCGAAGGCTCCTCCGTAAGCAATGCTATGCCGAATAAACACATCCGATATGATGTAGAGCACACATTCACATTAGACCCACCAATGGACCTCAAGCCAATTCTGATCATACCATACTGGGGCTAATAACCTTTCAAGGGTCCACAATAACCCTATCTATGCCACAAACGAGCAGCCGTCCAACCCGGAACAAACTCCCACGGTCCACAACCAAATGACTAGAGAGTCTTTCAGGCATAAACTCTCATATTAGCGATAGTACCAGAATCTTCATACTTGGTTTTAATCCTTAACAATTAAGTGACTAACATGTGACACTTATACAAACCTCCCCGTGGGATACGCTCCCACGACCTTCCACACCAGGTAGCCAAGTTTGCACATCCATACCACCAACCGTACTAATTCTGTAAAGCAAATCAAGAATCCACAAATCAATACACAAGCTTCTTACACAGGATACCGTTCTCAGGTGACACTAAAGGAAATCCAAGCTTACTTTGAACATCTAAATTCTTCTCCCCCGCTCCTCCGAGCTCGACATTCCTAGCAACACCAAACCCCGACCTTGGTCCTCAACTTCCAAATTTCCATACCGCCCGCTGCATTTACCATGCCCTATGCAAGAGTACAAGAATTCATCATAACCCCTGTATTGCTAGTAGAATAAACACTTCATTGGATAGAACCCCTTTCACTTAACTCATTTCAGAAGAACCATTGCAACACGCAACTGAATTCCCATAACCGCAGAAAATGCAAACCAAGTTGTGGTCTAAATCGCCATAAGTCCTCTGAGATCCATTTACACATAACAAGGCCATTGGAATCAAATACCTCTCAAATCAATCAAATTATGGTGGCTGTCGAGCCTGCACGCACAACCACAAACCACCTGTATAACTAACACGCTGAAAGAACTGATCATTGCCTCAATCATGCTGATTCAAACCATTACTAACCGACCCAACTTCTTCCAATTTACTCTGGACTTGCCTTAGAAAAAAAATAATATCTCCATTCAAGAATCATAACGAAATTCAACAACACTCTTCCCGAGTGGCCCACTTCACGATACCACATTGTCTCATTACACATGAACTATCTCATACCTTCCTCATGCTCACAATAGCATCTCCAACTGGTACACCCATTCTGAAAGACCTTCCGTGAATCCGAAACTGTTTCTCCCATTTTCCAATATTGCCCCGCAGACCCGATGATAATATAGAAAATTCCCCAAGTATTCTTCACACTCTACTACAAAATCCCGGTCTTCAGCCATATAACGAACCAACTAGAACCACCGTTGAGAGTCACCCACTCTGACCTGGTCCTGAGTATAATCAAACTCCAACGCTCTGCTAGTACATGAACACTCCCAAAGAAGCAACCAGATGAATTCTTTTCCTTGTGCATCACCTCCACAAGAAGCATAAACTCTGAGTCTTCCCAAAACCTGCACATGAATCGATAAGGCCAAATATAACACACATTCATCAAGTTCTTTGCTCTAAATACCCATGATGTTTTCTTTTCTTAGTCATAAATAATCTACCAATGCACCGATAACCAGAAACCGCACAAGCACATAACCATGCAATCCAATCGTAGGCGGTGGGCTCCCCAACTTAGCTTTAATCTACAAGCACATAAATCTACAATCCACAAAGATTCCTCCTTCCCAATTACTATGATCTCTCACCATTAACTCGCCAAACCTCTCGAAATCTCTTGTTAAACTCTTCCTAAAATATCCCAAATTATCAGCCACAATTGACTATTTGACCTCCCGCTGGGTAGTAAGTAGAACTCCTCGCAGAAGCTTCATCAGAAATCACGCAACCGCCGACGTTCTCATTGGAGATAACTCACCTGTGGAGTTTCCATACTGATATCTTCCCACGACGTTGCACTAGGTACAACTACTACAAAATCAGTAAGCCCTCCTGAGCCCATGCTCGTCCACCGGCTGTACAAGTCTGTCCATTCCCTATTGGCATCAACTGAAGTCCGACAATACATTCCAAATTCAAAGTCATGTTGCATCCAAAACGATAATCAAGTTTTCACACCCCTATTCATTTCAAGAAAACTCCTTTCTGCTGTATTAAATCTTCCTCAGTACAGTAGCCACCATTCCAAATAAAGTCCGTAGACCTAGTCACTTTCCACCATGACTCCCAAATCACTCTAAACTTTCTCAAGGCACGTGTCTATCCTACCACAGAATCCATACGCTACTCTGCCACTCCCACTTCGGTTAAACCATCTCCTTTAAGCAACCTCTCGCCCTCTGCTTTTCATACTTGATCTGCTAATAATTCAACCACAATGAGACATCTCCCACCATGTCCTTCCTCATTCTCCGGTGCCCAATTTTTGCCTCAAATCAAAATCCATCTCTATAGCACCTGAACTGATAAATTTGCTACCAACTCTAAGCCTCTTCGAAGATCATCTTTCTCGAGCCATCAGCATTAGAAACACCGATTCGATTATGAAACCGCTATACACCGCCATCTCTGACAACCGCTTCTCAAGAACCATTTCACAATACCCTGCCCCGAAGGCAAATCAAGAAGACCATAACACCGGCGAGCCTTAATGCGTTCAACAAGGATGACGACACCACATCACAATTGAGAGTTCCACCATGCTTGAAAATATCAAGTCTCGTTACTCCATCAACCAATGCCTGAACATCCATAGTCCGATTGCCTTTCCTCCGCTGTAATTAAATGCTGAACCTCTAAACCATGAACTGAGAAATCATCCTTTCGAGTCATTCAATGCCGCGATCCACAAATAAGCACCCTACAATTTACATCAACACTGCACGATAATAACACACGAATATCATAATAATCAGTGCACAACCTCAAAACCATAGGCAATACTGATACCAGACTGAGATGACAGAACACCCTTCCACAAGAAGACGATAATAACTCGCTCGAATATGCAGGGAGAAAAATTCCTGCTCCACGTCTGTAGTACCACTGCAACTCCTCGATGTCCAATTGACACGAGCGCTCAACATCATATAAGAATGAGTAGGAAAGGAATGAAGGCATAAGCTTCAATGGAAATCAAATCGCACGACGAGGAATCAAGAAGGAAAGTGCTCCTAACAGCCCCTATAGCCTCTCGAAGATAAGTATAGATGTCTTTGTACCGATCCGCAAGACTCTTCTAGACTTGCTCATGACTCGTGAGACCCAAGTGAACCTAACGCTCTGATACCAAGCTGTCACGAACCAAAACTCACTATAAGCCGTGATGGCACCCAACATCGCCGTCAGGCAAGCCAACTGTAAACTACCAATTTAATTATGAACTTTTTTATTTCTGAAATCGTAACTCTTTATTAGATGAATAAATCAACGCATAAAAATCATGGAACTTTACAATTTTTAACATAATAGATAATATAAATGTGTAAATACTAAGAAAAATCACAAATAACTCCTAGAACATCCCAAAATCAGTGTTACAAGTGCATGAGCATTTACGAAGGAGTACAATAACAATACAACATATGTCTGGAATGTAAATAAGACATGATAGAATAACTTGTACGATGGAGACTCTATGGGCTGCGATACGTAGCCTGGAATGCAGCTCACCATAGATACTTACTAGATGTCCAATAAAGCAATATAATAAAGTATAAATAAGCAGATATGAAGCAGCTCACCCCGGAGAAGTAGTGACGAGGGATCAACATAGATACTTACTAGAGGTCCAATAAAGCAATATAATAAATCATAACTAGATATGAAGCACACAACAATAATGAGGGTAAATCTATAAGTTACATAATCTTCCAAAATATTTCTTTTTAAAGTATGAATTTCTCAATCTTGTATTCTACCTTAACAGCTCAGAAAAGGCCAAGTGCCAAATATCAAATGAATAAGGAATACCATATAAAATGCCGGTTATCAGTGAAAAGATAATCTCGTAAATGTTCGGACTGCCAGCGATATAACGCACGATTATGCCGAAGTCGTTCGGCCTGATCCAGAATAATATGTATACTGCCGAGGGTCAAGCGACACGAACCATAGATGTATCTATTATACTGCCGAGGCGTTCGACCCGCTCCACAAGAAATAAAAGAAATTACCAAATTACGAGACACGTGCTTACAATACAGTACATGAGCACAATATGAATATAATCTTTACCGTTTCTCAAATAACTTTCCAACAACTCAAGGTGATAAGGCTCAGCCTAGTATACATATATTTATTTCTAAATTTCAATTATTAATTCAATTAATTAAGCCAACAGAATGAGTTCAAATAATTCAATTATTACATAATAAGGTCCTAAAGTCTACCCGAACATAATCATGTTTTAGCTACGTACGGACTCTCGTCACCTCGTGCGTACATAGCACCCACAACTAGTATCACATAACGATTACATTATCTAGGGGTAGTTTCCCCTCACAAGGTTAGACAAGAGACTTGTCTCGCTTCGAACTTACATAACCGGCTCCCACGCCACTCTAACATCTTAAACGGATGCCCCCCGCTCTAAAACTAGTCAAACAATGTGCAACCCAATAAAAATATACTCTAATACTCATAATAAATCAATTCATAATAATTTCCAACACCACTCGAAAAGTCTATAAAGTCAATCATCGGGCTCACGTGCCCAGATTCAAAACATTTTTGAAGATAATCATTACCCACAATACCACAAATTCAAATATATAATTTATTTCTAATTCCATGTCAAATTTCATGGTAAAAGTTCCAAAATACCAATTTCTAGGTTTCTTTCAAAATCTCAAAATTTCTACTAATTTCTATGTTTAAATCCTTGTATAATCCATATATTTAGCTTGTAATAGGAAGAAATCACTTACCTCGAGTTGCTCGATGAACCACCCCTCAAAATAGCTCCCCAAATTCGGCCATCCAAGTGAAAAATGAGAGAAATGAGAGCTAAGTCTCGATTTAAGGAACTATTCTACCCAACAATAGTCTCGCACTTGCGGCCAAAATGCCGCACCTGCGGCGTCGCTTTTTCGACCACCCCTCCGCTTCTGTGGAAAATCACCCAAACATGATGGTTCGCACCTGTGGAACCATTCCCCGCTTCTGCGATATCGCAAGTGCGAGCCTTTTCCGCTCCCGCGTTTTCTCCCGCTTCTGCGCCTAACGCATTTGCCTCTGCGCTTGCACAGATACGACCAAAGCTCCACACCTGCGGCCCTTCCCCTGGTGACCTTCTCTGCTTCTACGATGACCTCCCTCGCACCTGCGTGTCCGCACATGCGACCAAACCACCGCAGGTGCGATGACTCCAGACTTCAGCAGTCTTCAGCATTTCCTCGAATCCAAGTTTCAATCCGATTTCAATCCGTTTCAAACTCGAGGCCCCCGAGACCCCATCCAAACATACCAACACATCCCAAAACATGAAACGAACTTTCTCGAAGCCTCAAATCGCACCAACCAACACCAAAACTATGAATCGACGATAAAAATCCTTCTTTAAACTTTCAAACTTCGACGAACGCGTCCGAATCATACTTAAACATTTCGAAATGACGCCAAACTTTACGTACAAGTTATAAATCATGATACAAACCTATTCCAAGTCTCGAAACTCCAAATGGACATCGATAACACCAAAATTCACTTTAAATCAAACTTTAGAAATTCTTAAACTTTTAAAATGCTAACTTTCCATAATAGGCGCCGAAATACTCCCGGACCATCCGGTACTCAACTCGAACATATGCCAAAGTCCAAAATCATCATACAATCCTATTGGAACCTTCAAATCCCGATTCCGAGGTCGTTTACTCAAAAGTCAAACCTCAGTCAATTCTTCCAACTTAAAGCTTCGAAATTAGAATTTTCTTTCCGAATCAATTCCGAACTTCCCGAAATTAAATTCCGACTATGCGTACATGTCATAATTTATGAAGTGAAGGTACTCAAGGCCTCAAATCGCCGAACGACGTGCTGGAGCTCGAAACGACCGATCGGGTCGTTACAAAACTGAGTTTGCAATGATTTTTAGGACTAAAACTTCTTATAATTGAGTTGTTGATTAATTTGCGAATGTCCTTCAAGTTTATCTTACCACCTAATTATTCTTTCTGAGCTTTTGATGCTTTACACAATATAAATTGAACTTTTATAATAATTCTTTCTTATTGTGTATGTTTTTAATTGATATGGTATTAACGTGCAACGCACGTTCGTAGAAACTAATATATATATATATATATATATATATATATATATATATATATATATATATATATACCAGCTAGAAAAAATAAATAGGAAATACAACGGACTATTTTTGTAAAGATCTCATAAAATTGTGAGGAAAGTGAATATAGTACGGTTTTGAACAAAGGTTGTTTAATGAGCAAATGTCAGAATAAATAATACTGGCTGTCACTCATTTATACAAGACTATTAATATTTCATCCAACATTAACAACTTGTTTGGACGATTGTTATCTATCGTTCCATAATGTATAGTATTGTATCATTTTGATGTATGTAATGTTTGCTATCATTTCATGATGTCATGCACCAATAATATGAAGAATAAACTTGTAATATTATAAACAAAAAGTAAGGTACGAGGTAGAATTATAATATAAAAAGTTAGGGTAAATAATAAAATAGAATTGTTTCATAATAAGAAAGGGCAAGATAAGAGAAAAAAAAATAAGGTAACGGCGCGACCACACCAAATTGGTCATTCCATAAAGTGACACTTTTCGTCGTTACGTAACGACATATTTAACGATACGATACAATAAAATTTAAGTAACAATAAAAATAAATATATTATATTTAAGAAGAATTAACCTAAATAGCAACACACTTAACTGTTTAAACTAAAAATAGTCAGTGGAAGTATAGTGTATACATAATTTATGTATTATATGTGTATAATTGTGTATAATGAATGTATAATCTATGCATATGACTTAGAAAAGTAAACAATAAATATGACCAGCTATTTGTGTAAAAATTTCTATATTTAAAATAACAATATGATACAATACAATAGGTAACAACCATCCAAACAAGCTTTAATGAACAAGAATGTTATTTGGAATGTATGTCTTGGTATTTTAAAGTTTGCATGAGAATTCTTTAACAAACTTATATAATTCAATGTATGAAATTTCTTTACATATTTCAAATTTAATCTTTCATATTCCCATAAATGAATCACATTATTCCGAGGCTACTCTTATATTTTCAATATTTTAGTGCATTCCTATGACTAGTTGGTCAAAATTCCAAAAACATGAGGTGTATATAGCGAAACTAGTTTGGTACACGGAATGTAGTAAACCATTCATTTCACTCTTTTCAATCTCAACCTTTACAACTACTGTTTATTACTAAACTTTAGGAGTGACTTAAGCAACTTCCTTCGCTCTACCATTAGACAAAATCAGAGGAGAGAGAGTGAGAAACAGCTCCAAAAAACACAAGGTATGAAATAATAACACAAATGTTGTGTGCATGTTCAAAGAACATTGACTTGTAATTAGGGGAATAAAATAAAAAATAAAAAAACAAGAAAGAGGCAGAATACAAGGAGTTGAATTGATCATCATCCCATTTTTTTATAATAATAATGGCACAAATGCAACCTGAAAAAGTTGCTTCTAGTGTCCAACAATCTACTCCAGAAAAAATTGTTGCTAAAGTTGATTATAACAAGAAGCTGGCCAAGAATAATAATAAGCAGCAGATCAATGCTGCTTCTTACAATATTAATGGTGGATCTTTCAAGTTCAATGTTCAAGCCCCCGAGTTCGTGCCGAAATCACATGCCACAATCCCCATTTCAAGATATATTTATCCCTATTTCCAGTATGTTAATACAACAACTACTACTAATGATTGGATATATGGGGGTGATCAAGAAACTATCTCCTTTGTTCAAGAACCAAGTTTTGTTTCAACTTTGTCTCAGAAAGATATCCTTCCTGAAGAGCTCAGGCTAAAAGTCATCAAACAGGTCACCTTTTCTTCTTTTCTCTTTGCTTTTTTCTTTTTGAGTTGAATTGCTTCTCAGTTGTGTTAAGTGCGTGGCTATCTCATATATACTTCAATTTTATTATGTACCAACACGCATGTGAGCCTAATTATTTTTTTATGTGCCAAATAGATAGTGAGATTAATTTGAAATAAGACCTTTTGATACCATGTTGAAGTGTGTGACCATATCAATTAAGAGATTAAGCTCTCAACAATTTGATCTTGTTAACGTTCTTTGTTTTCCCTTCTAATGGTGTTTGGATCAAATGGCCATTTTGTTGGTCTGGTCACCATTTGTCATTCTTTGTATCACAATTTATGTGCTTATTGACCGGTCTTTATTTAATGTTGATCAACATCTTTGATTCAATGAGCTTTTATTAAAAAATAAAAATAAGGTTACACTAGCAAATATGGCGTTTTAACTAGTTTTAGATGTGGGAGAAAAGGGAGCTCAAAAGAAGTATGAAAACACATGTAACTGAATCTATTAAAAGCACAAAGGGAATTGCAACCTGAGCAATTTTCTCCGGTCATTCTTTCTTTACTTGCTCGCTATGGCTTGGCACTTAATCGCTAAATGAGGGATGTTTGCGTATGTAATAATAGCCTAGACCTCATAAATGCAATTGCAGATTTTGTTCTGTTACAAGACTCTTAATAAGCAGACTGCTAAATAAGAATAGTCAGATTCTGCTCTAGTTTTTTATAGCATGGTTTATGTCTACAAGCTTTATTGCCTTGTTGAGATTTTTTGTTTCTAAAATCTGATAGTTTATATATTTGATAGGTTGAATACCAACACAGTGACATGAGCTTGCTCGCAAATGAGAGCTTGTTGAAACAAATGAATAAGGACCCTAAAGGCTTTGGTAAGTAGTATTGATACATAGTTAAATAAATAGTCTACAGATTTTCAATTCATCAGTTTGTCAAATTCTTGAGAAATATGTTTAATTACTACTACAGTTCCCATTTCTTCTGTTTCGGCTACAAAGAAAATCAAGTCCCTCATTACCAACAACCAATTAACGCTTTCTCATGCCCTCCTGTCCTCTTCAAAGCTAGTAAGTATTGAATTTTAGTTAAGCTGTGTTTATTTTAATTACTTATTGAATATCAATTGACGACTAAGATTTTCTATATATACTTGATCGTATTCTGAAGATTGTAAGCGACGATGGCAAGAAGGTCAAACGAAAAATCCCATTCACTGACAAGGATAAAGAGGAATTAATGGTACATGTACTTCTTTTCTCATATATTGCTATATGCTCTATGTTTTTGATTTATTCAAGTATTAATATTAATACAACTTCTCTTTTTGATTTGTTTCCTTTCAGTTGCGCACTGTGGTGGCTGAAAATTTACCAGATGATCACTCTCATCACAACATTGAGAAAATATTTAATGTGGCTGGAAGGTGATATTCTTGAATCTTATCGACAAATTTTATCTTCGCCTATATTTATTTTGTCGGGAAATGACACATTGTCGTTCTTATTTTAAGTGTCAAAACAATCCGAGTATGCCATCCTCAAGATCCTAACACCCGAACTCGAGGAGACTTGGGCATCAGCAGTAAGGTATTAAGTACACAAAACTGAATTGTTCTGCATCTTAAAAAGCACACACTGAACCTTTAAATAGGGATCTAATTCCTTCTGTTTTACCGTCTTATTGTTTTATTTGCTCCAAAGCTCCACGCACTGATTGAGTTTGAGCATCCAGAAGCAGCTGAGAAAGCAGTATGCCATTATTTTTGTGCTTCCTTTGATTTTTTTTTATTTTTAACATCATTGTTTTAGTTAAAGCTACTTTGGATCATCTAAAACTATTCTTTGCGTTATAACCTAATCAGGCGGAGAAGCTAAATGATGAGAGGAACTGGAGAAAAGGCCTACGAGTGAAGTTGCTGCTCAGACGTTCAGTAAGTCTTATTTCAACCCCGTTTGCTTTCACTTAACGGAGGTCTGAATCTGAATCATTCGGATCTCAGCCCACTATAAGTGCATTCGTTTTTTTCTTTCACTACAGCTTATTTGATCTGAATATGTTTGATTCATCTAGAATTTGTACATAGTCTTAAAATCATTAAAATGATATCGATCACTTAAAGATTTCTATGAACATGACCATTTAATATCTCCTTTAACTACTTCTTGTCATACTTGTGCTTCTGTAAGCTCATGTTTCATTTTTTGGTATATTTTTCTTAAGAATGTTGTCACATCTGCAGCCAAAGTCTGTTCTAAAGAGCAGGAAGTCAGCATTTGATGGCTGTTTTGATGATGAAGATTGGTTAGCTTCTGAATTGACAGATGACTCAAATCACACTAATCACTCGGAAATAGTGGATAATAATGTAAGTATGGTCATGACTAAACCAAACATAGGTTATTTTCTCTTTTGATATGATGTTTTTGGTTTTGGAGTATTCAATATCCTGTTATTGACAACCATATACTAAAATATGCATCTTTCTTCATGCTAAAATTTAAAGCTCTGATTCAAATTTCTCTCGATTAATCCCCTTGTTGTTAGGTCGAAGAGACTTTAGCAACAAAGAAAACATGGGGTAAAGGCCGTGTGAGAGCACGACAACGAAATCAAATGTTCAATGGTCGTGGCCTACTTGTCTCATCTCCACAAAGCAGCAGCTCTAGTCCATTTGAAGCACCTTTGAAACAGGCTACAAAAGGAAGAATGCCAGATGGAACCAAAGGTTTCACTATGGGAAGAGGGAAGCCCTTAAATATTAATGTTCAAACTGGAGTACATGTGGTATAATGGAAGATGATCAATTTTGCGCTGGTTTACTACTCAGTATTCACTGGTAGTCAATGGAAGTCTAGTCAAAGTTTTTGGAAATTTTTTGGTTCAATATATATGCTGTCAATAATTCTAGAACTCTTTTTTTTGCTGACCTTTTTGAGCATCCATAATTCATTCAATAAGAATATATGTAATGGCAAAAGTGTATAGGTTAAGAAAGGCTATGGCTTCCTTGAGACTACCAATTTTGTTTTGTTCATATATCTTTTATCATGTGAAATAATGCTACTGAGTTTAAGATTCTGCCTCTATTTCATCTCTCATTTTGTCTCTTGATGTTGTGGTATTTATTGCTCAATGTTCAGCACTGCGCATTATATATAATATGTTGGAAATTGGTTACCGATGAATTCGGGCAAGATCACTTTTAGCCCGCGATTGAAATTATTTATAGTTGTAGCTGCGAAATTGTATAAAAATTGTATAACATACATAAATGTACTTATTCTGACAGAATTATATGATATATGTGTATTGATGGGAATTAACAGTCACTCAATGGATTAATCGAGAAATGAAAGTGCGTGCAAGTTGATTCATACACCATCGTCCTAAAAATATCTTAAATGCGTGTCTAAGTTATAGATCACTATATTAGAACACCATGCAACAAGATTTGAACGAGAAAAAGAAAATAAGAGGGAAGCAAAAGGACTGGGAGAAGGGGATACACAAGGAAACCTTAGATTCAAAAATGAAATACTTTTTTTCGTTTTAATTTATGTGAACATATTTTTTTTTTAGTTTGTGTCAAAAATAATTACCTCTTTCTTTATTTGAAAATAATTTACCTTTATATAATGATTTATAACCACACAAAATATATATGCCTCATTTTTATATCATAAGTTCAAAAGTCTTATCTCTTTTCTTAAATTCTGTGCCCAATTAAATGAATTCACGTAAATTAAAACAGAGGGAGTAATAAAAAGAGGAAAATTGTTGGGTTTGCCTCAACAGCTGATACTACGACTGACCCTTGGTTTTGTACTACCTATCAATCAAACATCTAAATCTGCTCAAACACGCTCTTTAATTCTTTTCTTGTCTTCTCCTACAATAAAAGCTTTATTATTATTAGTCACTAGTCCCAAGAGAAAGAGGAAGAAACTAGAAAGAAGGCCGAGGGAGAGATTCCTTCGCCATGCACATATATGTGTTTTTTACACCTTTCCGCACACAAATAATTTGTTTTATTTTTAGAACAGAGCTAATCAAAGATTACACCCAATGCAACACGTCGGGAAACAACGTCATTATGACGCATGATGTCATGCCATCACCTTTTCCCTTGGTCCAAATGGCTCCAACAAATTTTTCGAGAAATTCAAAAAATTCAAAACATACGGATCTCAGGAGGCCACGTAGCCCTATCTTCACGACCACAACCTCAACCAACACGGAAGAATTGTATCATGAATAACATTGTCCACTCACCGACCTTGTCCGCAGGAATGATCTTGATAAGCGGATGAACTAATTGTATGGGTCAAATTTCATCTTTAGTAAAAAAACAGTGTTAGTAAAGCATTCCTGAGATACCGCGTGTCGAAGTAATCTAACTATCAGCAAAGGCCGTGGCCAAGGAGTCAACGACTGTGGTCGAGGACTCTTAACAAAATTATAACGGCTAGTTTTCAAGATAGGACATTAGATAGAATATTTTAGTGGATATTCTCTGCACTTGTACTATTAAGGTTTTCTTTTTAGGAATACGTTCCCTATAAATAGAAAAAGACATAATGATAAGGGACATGCGATATTCATTTGTAAAAAACACACTTTGACCTGAGAAAGAGAATCAGATCAGTGACAGACGCACGTGGTGTCAAGCGGTTTAATTGAAATCCGCTTTATCAAAAAATAATACTGTGTATATGTATAAATTAAGATTAAAGCTGCGTAAATTTTGTATAAATAATTTATTTGAACCCACTTGACAACTACTGTTTTACGACTAAAGTTATGTACTTCTAAGATTGAACCCGTTTGTATAAAATCTTGGGTCCGCCACTGAATCAGATCTCATTGCTAATATACAAACAACACCTTTTCACTGAGATTCTTATCAATACTTTTTCACTAGATCCAAGAATACCTCAAATATTCAAGGGATTGTCTATCATTCATCATTGTCAGAAAGAACATCCACTTATTTCATCCTTTCTTGGGTGACTCATTCATTCTATTTACTTAAATATCATTTATTGCTATTCATTGATATTGAATGCTACACTATTGCCTTTAATTTCTAGAATATTTATTGCATGCTACCGCCACTGTCTGACTATATCTACATAGTATTTCTTTCTCTTTTAAGAACTCCATCTTAGGGATATTATTGTTAGCTATGATTAACCCTTATTTATATAAATTTAATTATTTGAACCAAGATCTATATTTTTTGGTCAAACAATTTGGTGCCATCTGTGGGAATTTCTTAGTTAAATTTTTAGTTTCCTCTAAATCTACAATTAACGCAAGTCAAGAAACCCCGAGATCTCCTTTCTTTGTGTATACAAAACCCTACATGGCAGGTAACCAAGGAGAAAGGATAAAAATAACAAGTGACTTCCCAACCAACCTTATGAATGTCATCAACGAAAGCTGTGAAACAGTAGGTGAGGACACGACGCCCAACATGTCCCCTAGGTGAGAGAGGTCACCACCCCCACATTGCAACAGAACAAAACCCAGCGGAAAAGGGGGCCTCCACGTCTATAGAGGAAGGGACGCCCCCAGCTGTGAAAAAACTCCTCGAGGCATGGCTAACCGACACGCTAGCAAGCGTCCTTAACAAACCCGCTCTAGGCATGACTGCAGAAACCGCAAGGGCTTGCACGATACAACAAACAGACGAGTAGTGCAACCGACCCCTCCCTCCAACGACAGGTATAACTCACAATGTTACTTATAGTACATGTGACAATGCCCTCGCTACCATTCTAAAGAGGATAGAACAAATGGAGAATGAAAAGAAGGCACTCCGAGACCAGATGAAAGAACACCAAGAACGAGTTGACAAGATACCGGGTGCTCCTAAGCTGCTACCGAAAAGGGATGCCGGCAGGTTCGTAGAGCAGCCGTACAACGATGATGCAGGCCCGCATGTCATACCAAAGACCTTCAAAATGCTTCCCTACCTCAGGATATATGACGGAACGACCGATCCTGAAGATCATGTGACTTACTACGTTACCGCCGTGAAAGGCAACGACCTTGCCAAGGAACAAATGTCCTTTATTTTGCATAAGAAGTTTGGAGAAACCCTCACAAGAGGGGCATTAACATGGTATTCGCAGCTAATGGTCCGCTCCATACAGACTTTCGAAGAAATAGACGATAAGTTCGTAACCGCCCATGCCGGAACCAAGAAGGTTGAGGCAAGAGTAAATGACATATTTGCTATTAGGCAGTCATTGGGAGAGGGACTAAGGGACTTCCTCGCCCGGTTCAATAGAGTAAGGATGACTCTGCAAAACATATCCGAAGGGATGGCGGTCACAGCTTTTTAGAAGGGGATGAGTAGAGAGGGTTCAAGAGCAACTAGAAAACTATTGAGCCAATTGATGAAGTACCCTCCAACCACTTGGGACGAAATCCACAATGCTTATTGTGCCAAGGTCCGAGCAGACGAGGACGATCTTAACGAACCAACTCACCGGCTACCTCGGTACAAGCCGAAACAAGAATAGAACGAAGAGACAGTACTAGAAGAGATCATTCAATTCCAAGACCTAACAGGGAATGACACCAACCATATGTTAGGGCAGCCGCCGCACCCTCCCTCCGCTATGAAGAAGGCCCGTCCAAGCTAAGGACAGGGATTCATTGGAACAAAAGAGGTATGCCTCATTTATTATCTGCTCACAATTATTTTGTGTCTCTTATAGAAATAGTCTACGCTCTTGAGAAACTCGGAACAAAAGTGAAGTGGCCGCCAAAGATAAGATCAGACCTGAACACCTGAAAGTCCGATGCCTTCTATGAGTTCCACCAGAAATGCGGGCACAAAACAGAAGATTGCATCGCCCTCAGACAGGAAGTCGTAAACATGTTACGGCAAGGGCACCTTAAAGAACTATTAAGCGATAAGGGGAGGACCAACTTTTCCAGAGGGCGAGAATATCAAGGCCCACCGAAGCCGCCATCGCTAGCTTGTACCATCAACATGATCATCAGTGGCAGCGTCGACGCCTCTATTAATCGCATAAAGTTTACCACCACTCACAAACCCAAGCGGTCTATCACCCCAGAACAGTACAGCGGACTCGAAGAAAGTATCATCTTCGACGAGTCGGATGCCGACGGTTTGACTTTCCCTCATAATGATGCCCTCGTTATTACTTTATGCATTTTAGCTACCGATGTCAAATGCATCCCAGTGGACGATGGAAACGGTGCATGCATTATCCATCCCAAGTCCTTACCCAAATAAGGCTCGAGGATAAGATAGTGTCGCGTTTCATCACGCTAACCGGTTTTAATAATGCAGTTGAGTGAATATCCGAGGAAATTACACTCCCCATCTTGGCCAGCAGCGCGACTCTGGAGACGACATTCCACATCATGGACCAGGCCACTATGTACAACGCCATAGTGGTACGACTATGGATACACCCCTTGAGAGCCATCCCATCCAGCCTATACCAAGTAATTAAGTTCCCGACACCATGGGGGATATTAGCATATGCGGAGAACATCACACACCCCGGGAATGCTACCACATTGCCTTGGATAGCACGACCATCCAAATGAAAAAAAGACAAAGAAGAATATGCATAACAATCAGCATGGTCGAGGTCGAAGCAAGAAGAAACAGTGGATGTCATCACGGATCCCGACATGGTCGAGATTGCAGGTTCGACCATAGAAGACCTCTGCAAGAAGGCCTATATCGGCTGCAAACTCCAGGAACTAGGTAAATTTAGTCAATTCGTAATAGCTAATGCAAATTTGTTTGCTTTCAGCCATGCAGATATGCCGGGTATCCCAAAGAAAATTGCCACACACAAGTTAAACGTCGACCCATTACACCCCCCAGCAAGGCAAGTCAGACGTAAATTCAACTCCGCCATTAACGATGCAGTCTGCGAGGAGGTGGAAAAACTGTTAGAAAATGGCTACATCAGGGAGTCGAAGTACCCCAAGTGGATTGTCAACATAGTGATGGTCAAAAAGAAAAATGTGAAATGGTGGATGTGCATGGATTTCACAGACTTGAACAAAGCATGTTCGAAGGATTCATTCCCGTTACCCCACATCAAGGAACAAAGATTGCAAAAAGTGATCGGGTCCAAACCTACACCACTATAGAGTAGTGAGGATGGTCGATGCAGTTTTACCCAACGAGGTCGGGATCGATTTCCACAGGGAGTTATTTTGGTTAGGAGTTGGGTATCTAACTAATCTAGATGTGTGTGTTGATCCTAATTGCAATTGCAAACATTGTTGCGATTGATTCTATTCTAATTTTATACTATTGTATGCTGAGTGTAAGCTAAGTACAATATTTTTGGTGAAAGTTTTCAAGTGTTAAAAGGCACTAGGGAAGTGACTTCAGCCTAGGTGAGTATCTAATGGGTATCAAGAATCTAGGACACGCTTGTTATAATTAGAGTCGTGATATAACCATCACACAAAAACGCTCACTCTATACCTCTCGGTAGTTTGAGTGACTTTGCCCGATTTGGCTTTCTCAAGCCCAAATGGGTGTTCATATAATACAAGTGAAATTGGCTCAAGTCGGGTAATACTATCTCTAGGTTTAACCCTTTAATTGGGGCTATCAATCTCTTAAGTTCACCCCAATTCCTTGTTAGCCTAATTTTCCTAGACTTAGTCCCTCTTTCTCAAGAAGAGCCTAAGTCATGAAGGCATGAATCAGTGTTTGCAACCACTAATTCTACAATTTTAGCATGAATTAGGCTAAATATCACTAACCCATAAACAATTAAGTCCTTAAATTCAAGACCCATTAAATATCCACACTAGGGTTAGGTCACAACCCTAGCTATAAGGTCTAGCTACTTATAATAATAACATAAATCAAAGATAAAGATGAAATATAAGCCATAATATTAAAGTACAAGATGAAAATCTAAAGTTTGAAGGTAAATCTACTCTAAAATTTCCCAAAAAGGGAAAAACCAGCCGTTCACGTGCTTTCCTAAACAAAACTTCACCTAAAATTGATAAAAGGATCTATTTATACTAGGCTAAAATTTTTGGACAAAAATGCCCCCGCGGATGATTCGCGGATGCGTAATTCTGACCGCATCAGCGCTTGAGCTTTCGCGACTGCGTAATAATAAGCGCGGTCCGTGTTTCTTCAATACTGGGCTTGGATTGGGCTTAGTTTCGTGAGTCGCATAATTTCAATCGCGTCCGCGTCCGCGTGTGCTTCTATCGCGACCGCGTAATTTGGACGTGGACCGCGTTCTTCAGTTAAGCCCAATTTGCAGTGTCTCTAAACCTCAAGATGCGCTCTCAGCGGAATTCCCTTCGCGGCCGCGCCTTTCCAACGCGGTCAGCGGTGATTTTAGTACTCAAAGCAGCTTCTCTGAATCTACTTTCGCGGATCGTGTAATAGTTGCCGCCTCAGCGGTGGTACTTACACGGCCGCGCTTTTCTGCCGCTCTCAGCGCTCCAGTCTCAGCCTTGGATTAGTGCAGGTTTGAGTCCTTCATGTGTTGATTATGGCTTCGTTGCCTCATTTGACCAAACCCTGCAAGCAAGCACATTAATTTAGTCTTCGGGAATACCTTTACGCATTTTTGACCCAAAACCTAAGCAAAAGAGAGCAAATAATAGGCTAAAGCCCCTAGTTATCAACTCCCCCAAACTTAAGCTTTTGCGTGTCCTTAAGCAAACAAGGTAATTCCCACCTCCACAAGAAAAAGAAAGGAAAATTTCAGCTTTCCTAAGGTGACTTCATCAAGCATCAATTGGGACTAACAACTACCCTCAACACAAATGCATTATCAACAACATCATGCTATGACTTCTTGAGTTCCATAGTTCTAATGTGACACAAAAGTATCAAGAGTTGACTCAATTCATCAAGGAAGATCGCTCTCTCATGTAGGTCATTGTAGATCCCATAATCCTCCTCCTCTACTCTCCATGAGCTAATCTCACCTTATAGAATATGACACTCAAAAGAGGGATTGTAAAGAAGTGCGCTCATCACTCTCAAAAGAATGTCACAAGTCCGTATCTAAGTACCATAAGCTTTCCCCTCATGTAAATCACCATTAATGTAAGCTCACTCAACTTGAAATCCTATAGGTCTTTAGCGGGATGTAATGAAGGCTTTTTGGATCAAGGTAGGACATAACGAACTATGATGGTATTATCTTTCCTTAAGCACTCCATTTTCTCATTTCGGTTCATACTTTCTTGACTCTTTGAGTCATTTTCTTCTTCCTCAGGGGAACTATAGAGACACATTGTCACTCTTTCTTGTTCATGACAATCATTTTTCTCCTTTTCTTATCATTCCATGCTTTTCAACATTGTTTTCTTTGAATCCCTTCAACCTTTTCTTTCTTTTTGACATACTTCCTTTTAACTCTTCATCCTTTTCTTTGCCTTTCTTTTTCATCAATTCTTTTTGTTCATTGTACCTTTCATCACTTTGAAATTCCTCGTCTCTCCCCCAAACTTATTGTTTTTGCTAATTGCTCATCATGAATGCTAAGGAAAGATTGGGTGCCAAGAGAGGGTCATTATAAAACGGATAAAGGCTTGTAATGTGACTATTGAATGAAAAAGGCTTAGGCTCAAAGGGTTGACTAGGGATATCATATTGGTAGGCTACGGAAGCTTTCACAATTCAAATGGGACCAAGGAGAGCCTACAATCACTTCTCAAGTCGAGCTACACTTAGAATTTCGCCTAGACAAACATTCAGGGCAAGTTCTAGACTTATTGGCACGGGACTTGGACTTGTAATTCAATACCTCACCTCTCTCTCAAGCTAATGGATTGTTAAAGAGAACAAAGTCGAGGGCCCACAACAACCCTAGCTAAGATTGAAGATCACAGATGGCTCCGAGAAACCACTTGATGATAGTTTTAGTCAACTCAAGAGTCTAAGGGTCACAACTAGAGCTATCTTTGTCAATCAACTTGTTTCTAATCATGAGGTCGAAGGTAAATGTGTTAGTACCAAGTGAAGTCTGCTTGAGAGACTTTTATTTATTACTACTACTACTACATATCAGAACAAAAAGGAAAACAAACTCAATCCCTAAGAAGGTTGTCACGCCATCCATCGTTGGGAAGAGCCACCAGGTTCACACAATATCCACCTTTGGAAAGAACCGTGGCATTAAGAAAACCAAAGGCTTATTGATCACGCAAAAATGTGAAAAAAGCTAAAAACTCAAAAAAAAGCTACTAAAGGAACTAAGAAGCTAAGCTATTAAGGAAAAATACAAAAGAAGTTATAAAGTAAACTACGAAAAGTAAAATGAATATGTACAATAATGGAGTGAACCGAATATATACAAACTGGAGATGAATATATACATGGAATGGTAAAGTTATATACATACCAAAAGTAAAAAATAACGAAAGTGAAAATGACAATAAGTAAAAATAAAGGAAAATAGTATCATAATTATTACATGCCGGTCATCAAATCAAAATAAGACCCCCCCAAATAAAAGATAGCATTGTCCTCAATGCTAAATGCAAAAATAAGATTAGGGAAGGGATAAAGAGTAAAGAAAACTCCCTATGAGGTCTCTGTATACATGGGGTCAGGTGCATCAGTGGGGACCTCGGACTGCATAGGATCATCAACTCCCTCCGGGTCCTCCAACTGTATTTCCAGGTCCTCTGACTGGGGCACCAGAAATCCTCTCACCGGTTCTCTGTCAGCCTCCTGCTCTGATGCCTGCGCTGTCTGTGCTGCAGGGGCAGTCTCCTCCATAACAGGTCCAGTGGAATATCTCCAGTAGAAGTGAACTTCTCTACTTCCTTCTTTAGCAGCTCCACTGACTTTTTTGAAGCTTGAGTCTTCTTCATCTTTTTGACCTGCTTGCCCAGCTCCTTGATCACCTTCCCATGAGTATCTAATGTCTCCAAGATTTTCTTTTGGTTGTGCAGGAGCTTCTTCTGGTTGTCCAGAAGCTCCTTCAATGAATCCTCCACTGATGGAGGTACCTAAATCTGTGCTGGGGCTGCCTGTGCTGCGACTGCATTGGATAAGACTAACAGCTTTGATGTAGCTGCCTAACACTAGTTGTTGATACTAGATAGCATCTGAGAGACCCACAGTATAGTCTGAGGGTAAGCTGAGGAGGATGGCACAAATATTGGGGCAGAGACAGATGGCCCTGAGGAAGGAGGTGGCATAACAACAGATGAACCTTCGGCTGTGGAAGGCTCGGACCCAGTGACCACTACCCTTGGCTCTTCAGATTGGCCAGTGGAGGTAGTGGCTTTGCCTTTGGACTTCGGGTTGTCTGCTCCCTGAAGGCTGTACCAAGAGAAGAGCCTTTTTGGCTTCACCTTTGTGTCAAAGTGTCTCCCCTCAACCCCCTGGTCCTCTAGGTACATAGTGATGAAATTGGGGTAAGGGTAGGAACTTTCCTCCTTCCCGGTTGCCTTAGATATGTTATGGGCCATGAGGTTCCCCACATTTATTGGGTACCCCACCATGATGGACGCTATGAGGATCGCCCGGGAGAGTGGAATGTCACTGTCATGCTGGCACAGATCAAGGCGGCTGCAGATGAAGGTGCACCACCCTTTAGCTTCAAAGTTAAGGGTGCTTCTGGCAATTGAGACTCCCGGTGTAAGCCAAGCCGGTGTTGTCCCAGGGATGGCTATAACCTCTGCAAGCCATGGACGGGCTGCCTCCTCTAATGCCACCTTCTCCAAGTACAGGGATTCGTCCACATCATCGAACCCGGCATATGTGTTCAGTGTCTTGCCATCAAATCTGATCTTCCGGTTCCGTACCTTAGTCACATAGGTGCCCTTTTTGATGTGGGCGACATTAGTGTAGAATTCCTTGACTAGGTATTCATTTGCTTCTAGCAACTTGCTAGTGAAGAATTTCCACCCCACTCTTTCATCAAATTGTCTCTTCACGTTCGGATTATGAGGGAGAAGGTCTCTTTCTATGAAATGTCGCTCAAGAGTGAGCGACCTTTGTGGCCACCATTCCCGAAATTTGTGGTAGGCCTTCTCACTCACGAACCTATCTTGCCACATTGCCGGCTTCCTTGATCTAATCAAACCTCCAAACCGGGTATCACCACCTCTCCCGTCATCCAGGATATCCTTTTCCTCATCAATATTAATTGGAGCCGCTGTTGAGGCCAAAGTTGCAGCAGGTGGGGCAGGTGGTGTGGAAGTCTCACTACCTCCTCCTGAGCCATCAGACGACCAAGACAAGGAGGTAGATTCATTGACGAGGCGGTAGGGCTGTGATTGAGCCTTTTGTTGGGGTTGTGCAGTTTCTCCTTCAGAAATCTCCCGGGAGGGGACATATTCACTAGTCTCAGAAGAGTCGGGAGTGGGTCTTCGGAGGGTTTGCTTCTTGCTAATGACCCTTTTAGGTGCTAAGGGTGCAGTTTGTTTCCCTATGCCTCAGCCTCGGGAGGATTCTCCCCTCCTTTGTGATTTCTCAGGACCGCTACGAGATCGCACCATTATCTGCATACACAATCAGTGAAAGCTCATTAGTATTGTGGTTCAATGAATCAGCAAAGGAAAGCAGATGAAATGATCACATTGTTTCTCAAAGCAGGGGTCCGCTGACAGCGTAAAAAGGAGAGCGGCCGCAGAAGGGTCAGCGTAGTCCGCGTAAAAAGGGGCGCAGTCCGCGAAAGAGTTGGGACCAGACTACCAACTCTCTGAACATTGGTTTCCGCTGACCACTAAATAATGGGCGCGGCCGCGAAATAACAGACGTGGACCGCATAAAAATGAACGCGGCCGCAAAATCAATTTGTTAATTCTCTGAAGCTCATGAATGCGGTCCGCGAAATTATGGACGCGGCCGCGTAAAGTCAACCGCTAATTGTGGAAAAATCACCGCATCCGCGAACATATAAGCCTAACCAGTTCGCACAAAAGCATGAACGCGGACCGCGTAATTTGGACCGCGGTCCGCGAAATTCAAATCATACTGGCACTGATGAATTATTTAGGACATAGGGTTTCACTTAGTGCAAAGATTTAGGCAATTAACAGGCATAGTGAACAAACCTATCCCCCATTAGGCATTAAACATTACCCACATGCAATTTTAGCATCAATCAAGCATCATTTTGAAATCATGTCATGTGTTAAACCCTAAAAAAGAAAAAGTAAAACTAGAAGAAAAGAAAATCAAAAGATGAAATTAATGTAAAGATTTGAGCATACCACATGTGAATTTGTAGTAGGAAATTGCTTCTTGATTA
Source organism: Nicotiana tabacum (assembly GCF_000715075.1). NCBI lineage: Eukaryota > Viridiplantae > Streptophyta > Magnoliopsida > Solanales > Solanaceae > Nicotiana > Nicotiana tabacum. Next base: position 73,091,797 of record NC_134103.1, read on the forward strand.
ATGAGATATGAAATTGAAAGTGTAAGAAGGGGAAGATGAACAATGGTCTATTCCGGTGAGAGTGTGGGGTTCGAAAAGTGTAAAAGTCCTAAGGACTTCCTATTTATACCAACCCCAGAGGTCTCACCGACTTACCTGAGCACGGTCCGCGGAATTCCACGCAGTCCGCAAAATTCCACCGCGGTCCGCACTTTTTACCTTTCGAAGAACCTTTTCAGAAACAGGTCCGCTGAGAGCAGATTAACGGGAGCGGCCGCGTAAGATCAACACGGACCGCGAAATTACGAACACGGACGTGAATACAACTTCAGAGAGTTAAAATTCTGGACTTTTCAAGTCTGCCTCCGCTGACAATTTGCGCCCCCGCGAAAAGCTCTCGCTGACCGCGAAACTTTGAGCGCGATTCACGTAATTCCCCACACTTGGGCAAATTTTTCCAGCAACAGTCCTGTACTACACAAACAATTCCTATACAAAGCTCACAACCAGTTAGTTCAAAATAAAGCCTGATCTTAGAAGAAAATCAAAAAAAGAAAGAAAAATACATGGGTTGCCTCCCAAGAAGCGCCTGATTTAACATCGCGGCACGACGCATGTTACCAACATCATTGGAAATTGATCAAGGCCACCACACGGCTGTCATCAATCTTGCTGAGGTAATGCTTCACTCGGTGCCTATTAACTCTGAAGATTTCACCATTTTTGTTTTTCAAGTCAAGAGCACCAAACGGAGTCACGTGCACCACCTCAAAAGGGCCACTCCATTTTGACTTGAGCTTTCTTGAAAACAGTCGTAACTGAGAGTTGAATAAAAGAACCAAGTCACCCTCCTTGAATTCTTTGTTTCGGGCATATTTGTTATGTAAGTACTTCATCTTGTCCTTATACAAGGACGAGCTGGAATAGATATGAAACCGGAATTCATCAAGTTCATTGAGTTGCTCTACCCGAAGATTAGCTGCTACATCCCATTCAAGGTTTAACTTCTTGATTGCCCACATGGCCTTGTGCTCTAACTCAACCGGAAGATGGCATGCTTTCCCAAATACCAACCGGTACGGAGACATACCAATTGGAGTCTTGTACGCAGTAATATAAGCCCACAAATCATCGTCAAGTTTCCTTGACCAATCCGTCCGATTTGCATTGACGGTTTTTGATTATATGCTCTTTATCTCCCTGTTGGAGACCTCAACTTGTCCACTAGCCTGGGGATGATAAGGGGTTGACACCTTATGATTGACAACATAAATGAGAACCCCCATCACTGATGATCACCCTAGGAGTGCCAAACCTTGTGAAGATATTTTTCTTTAAGAACGCCACCACACTCCGTGCCTCATTGTTGGGCAAAGCTACAGCTTCAACCCACTTGGAAACATAATTAATAGCAACCAGAATGTAAGTGTTACCACAGGAACTCACAAATGGCCCTATGAAGTCTATGCCCCACACGTCAAAAATATCGATCTCAAGAATAGTGGTGAGACGTATTTCATCCTTCTTGGAAATTCCACCAGCTCTTTGGCATTCATCACACCTCTTAACAAGCTCATTTGAATCCTTATACAGGGTAGGCCAATAAAATCCACAGCTAAGAACCTTTGAAGCAATTCTCGCCCCACCATGATGACCACCGTAGGGTGAGGAATGGCAAGTATCAAGAATATTCATTTGCTCCTCTTCCGGGACACATCTCCGGATCACACCATCATTGAAAATCTTGAAGAGATAAGGCTCGTCCCAATAATAATCCAAGCTGCCCCGTTTGAGTTTCTTGCTTTGGTTAGAAGAGAGCTCACTCGGGACAATGCCGGTCACAAGAAAGTTAGCCACATCGGCGAACCAATGCATACTATTCAAAGACACGGAGAGGAGTTGTTCATCCGGGAACGAATCATTAATTTCGAGGCCATCGTAGGGCCTCCCCTCCTCTTCTAAGCAGGACAAGTGGTCCGCCACTTGATTATAATTTACTTTTCTATCAATGATTTCAAGGTCAAACTCTTGAAGCAGAAGAACCCATCTCATCAACCTAGCCTTCGAGTCCTTTTTGGTCATCAAGTAATAGAGAGCCGCGTGAGATATGGCCTGAACTTTTTCATGGAGAAGACAATGGATAATAACTCTTTCTCGGTCACCGTATAATTTACTTGGGTGTCATTCATCGTTTTGCTTGCATAATATACTGGATGAAATATTTTGCTGACCCTTTGCCCCAAAACCGCTCCTACCGCAACGTCACTAGCATCGCACATGAGCTCAAATGGTAAGCTCTAATTGGGTGCGGTAATGATGGGAGTGGTTGTCAATTTATACTTGAGAAGCTCAAAAGCTTTCATGCAATCTTCATTGAACACAAACTTTGCATCCTTTTCTAGCAGCTTGCATAAGGGGTTCACCACTTTTGAAAAATCCTTGATGAACCTTTGGTAGAACCCCGCGTGCCCAAGAAAACTCCTAACTCCCTTGACGGAAGTAGGAGGAGGGAGTTTTGAAATAACTTCAAAATTCGCTTTGTCCACTTCAATACCGTTCTTTGAGATCTTATGGCCGAGGACAATGCCCTCCTCGACCATAAAGTGGCATATTTTTCCCAATTAAGCACTAGGTTGGTCTCTTCACATCGGGCCAACACTCTGTCAAGATTATCCAAGCATTCTTCAAATGAGTCCCCCACAACACTAAAATCATCCATGAACACTTCGAGAAAGTCCTCCACCATATCTGTAAATATTGCCATCATACACCGCTGAAAGGTAGCCGGTGCATTACACAAACCAAACGACATCCGTGAGAATGCAAATGTGCCATACGGACATATGAAGGTGGTTTTCTCTTGGTTTTCCGATGCAATGAGAATTTGGTTGTACCCTGAGTACCTATCCAAAAAATAATAGTAGGCACGCCCGACAAGTCTGTCCAACATTTGATCAAGAAAGGGCAATGGAAAGTGGTCTTTGCGGGTCACTTTATTCAGCTTTCTGTAGTCCATACATACCCTCCATCCGGTGACAGTACGAGTGGGGATCAACTCATTTTTCTCATTTGTGACCACAGTCATACCCCCCTTCTTTGGCACATATTGTACCGGTGAAGTCCATGAACTATCCGAAATAGGGTACACAACCCCTGCATCAAGCCACTTGATAATTTCCTTCTTGATGACCTCTTGCATAACCTCGTTCAACCTCCTTTGATGTTCCACGGAAGGCTTGGCATCATCCTCTAGTATAATTTTGTGAATGCAAAAGGCAGGGCTTATACCCCGAATGTCAGCAAAAGTCCATCCAAATGCCTTTTTCCTTCTTTGAAGCATCGCAAGGGTGGAGTCTACCTGCACGTTAGTTAGGCAAGCAGAAAGAATAACAGGTAATATGGAAGAAGGGCCTAAGAATTCATACCTGAGGTGTGAAGTCAAGGGCTTCAACTCCAATGTTGGTGGCTCCTCGATTGAGGGCTTTGTTGGTGGAGTCTTCCGATTTTCCAAGTCCAAGGAAAGTTTACGGGGCCCATATGAGTAGGATCCCATTCTTTGCAATGCATTTGCACATTCAACTAAGCCTTCCTTTTCATCATCCTCATGGTTTAACAACACAACTTCCAAAGGGTCTTCCACATTGATCATGGCACTCGTGTCATCAACTATTACCTCCATCACAAGATCCACAAAAGAGCAAACTTCATTGCTATTTGGTTTCCTCATTGATTAGCACACATGGAATACAACATTTTCATCGCCCACTCGAAAGGTGAGATCCCTTGCATCCACATCAACCAATGCCTTCCCTGTTGCTAGGAAAGGTCTCCCCAATATTATAAGCACCTCATAGTCGACTTCGCAGTCAAGAATCACAAAATCAGCAGGAAAAATAAACTTGTCAACCCGGACTAGAACATCATCAATAATACCAAGCGAATTTTTCATTGTCCGATCCGCAATTTGTTATCTCATGGAAGTAGATCTTGGTTGCCCAATACCTAGTTTCTTGAACACGGAATATGACATCAAATTAATACTTGCTCCCAAATCACACAAGGCTTTTGCAAAATCGGCGATACCAATGGTGCATGGAATTGTAAAGGCACCGGGATCTTCAAGCTTTGGAGCCATCGAGTGCACAATGGCACTCACTTGATGAGTCATTTTGATGGTCTCACATTTTATAGATCTCTTCAAGTCCTTCATGAATTTGACATATCCCGGCATTTGTTTGAGAGCTTCCACCAAGGGCACATTGATTAACAAACTTTTCATCATCTCAATAAACTTATTGAATTGATTTTCATTATTTTGCTTTGCAAGCCTTTGAGGATACAGTGGAGGAGGCCTTGGCAAAGGGACCTTAGCTTTAGGCACTACCGTTTCCGGTATGTCTATCACGTGTTCCCTAGACGGGTTCACATCATTTTGAGTCTCCTCCATGTTGCCATCAATATCGATCCTTACTTCATCATTCACATTCTCATCATTGGATTGAATCTCATCATATTCTTGCAACACAACATCATTACTCACAATCTTCTTTGGATTAGAGGTACTTGCTTCTCCACCTCTACCGCTTCTTGTGGTCACCGCCATAGCATGGCCTGTATTGTTTCCACCCTTCGGGTTTACTACCGTATCACTTGGTAGTGCCCCCTTAGGGCGAGTATTTAATGCTTGAGAAATTTGACCCATTTGTACTTCCAAGTTGCGAATAGAGGTAGTATGGGAGGCTATTTGGGCATCGAAATCAGCATTCCTTTCCATCATTTGTTTGAACATACTCTCTATCCGCCCCATCTCATCGGGGGCCTTTGAAAGCCCGATCCCCGGTTGCCTTGATTATTATTATTCCAACCCCCTTGGTTTCCACTACCGCCCAATTGTTATTGTTGTTCCCCTAATTCTGATTGTTGTTCCCCCAATTGTTCGAGTTGTTGTTGTTGCCATTGTTCCAATTCCCTTGTCCTTGGTTGACCTAATTTTGATTGTTCCCTTGTGATCTCCATTGTTGATTTGGAGCATTGCTTCGTTGACCTTGGTAGTTATTGGCATATAACACTTCCTCACTTTGATCATCATAAGAATCGTCTTGATTGTAATCACTTCCACTTTGCTCATATTGATCTTGATTGTTTTGCACTTGTTGACCACGCTGTCTCCTCTTGTTGACCATAGCATTTACCCCTTCCATTGCATTTACTTGCTTTGTCCCTTGAACTTGCTGAAGCTAGGCCTTTGCTAACTGATTCATAGTAGTTGTCAACTCGGCTACGGCTTGTCCATGATCATGAAGTTCCTTGTGAAGATGGATGACATTAGGGTCACCCTGAGGAACATTTGCCCGACTCTGCCAAGTTGAGGATGTGTCAGCCATCTCATCAAGTATGTCACAAGCATCGGCATAAGGCATTTTCATAAAATTTCCCCCAGCTAGCTGATTCACCACACATTGGTTGGTCGTGTTGATGCCCCTATAGAATGTCTACTGAATCATGGCTTCAGTTATATCATTGTTTGGGAAGTCCTTGACCATTGTCCGATATCGCTTCCAGATTTTATGTAGGGGTTCATTAGGTTCTTGTTTAAAGGCTAAGATCTCATCCCTCAATGCTACCAAATGACCCGGTGAGAAAAACTTGGCTATAAACGTTTCTGCCAACTCATCCCACATGTGTATGGAGTGGTTGGGTAGCCTCTCGAGCCAGTCCAAAGCTTTCCCTCTAAGTGAAAATGGGAAAAGTCTTAATCTCAGAGCGTCCTCCGACACGTTCGTCTGCTTGCTCCCCCAGCATGTGTCTACAAAACCCTTTAGATGCTTGTATGCGTTCTGATGAGGAGCTCCAGTGAAGAAGCCCCTTTGATCCAATAGGGTCAGCATGATATTTGTAATTTGAAAATTGCCCGTCCAAATCCGTGGCGGGGCGATTGCACATGCGCAATCTTCATTGGGTAGCACCCGGTGTGCTGCCCGTGGAGGAGGTGGGGGAGGGTTTGAAATGTTGTCATTAGCCTGACGACCTCTTCTTTGGACTTGAAGTTCTAGATTAACCTCATCCTCACCATTGTCATCTACCTCCTCCCCTGGAAGAATATGTCCAAGAGCATCATTATGAGACATTTGATACCTAAAGCGATTGATACACAAAAGTTAGAAAAATAGAAGGAAAGAAAAGCAAGACATTGTGTATTTTTGGTGCGATCTAGTCTTATTTTGATTTGATGACTGACGTGTAATAATTATGATACTATTTTCCTTTATTCTTACTTATCATCATTTTCACTTTCGTTATTTTTCACTATTGGTATGTGTATAACTTTACCATTCCATGTATATATTCATCTCCAGTTTGTATATATTCGGTTCACTCCATTATTGTACATATTCATTTTACTTTCCGTAGTTTACTTTATAACTTCTTTTGTATTTTTCTTTAATAGCTTAGCTTCTTTTTGAGTTTTTAGCTTTTTTTCACATTTTTGCGTGATCAATAAGCCTTTGGTTTACTTAATGCCACGGTTCTTTCCAAAGGTGGATATTGTGTGAACCGGGTGGCGGTCTTATTTTGATTTGATGACTGGCATGTAATACTTATGATACTATTTTCCTTTATTTTTACTTATCGTCATTTTCACTTTCATTATTTTTTACTTTTGGTATGTATATAACTTTACCATTCCATGTATATATTCATATCCAGATTGTATATATTCGATTCACTCCATTATTGTACATATTCATTTTACTTTCCGTAGTTTACTTTATAACTTCTTTTGTATTTTTCCTTAATAGCTTAGCTTCTTATTTCCTTTAGTAGCTGCTTTTTGAGTTTTTAGCTTTTTTTTCACATTTTTGCGTGATCAATAAGCCTTTGGTTTTCTTAGTGCCACGGTTCTTTCAAAAGGTGGATATTGTGTGAATCGGGTGGCTCTTCCCAACGATGGATGGCGTGACAACCTTCTTAAGGGATTGTGTCTGTTTTTCTTTTTGCTCTGATATGTAGTAGTAATGAATAAAAGTATCTCAAGCAGGCTTCACTTAGTACTGACACATTTACCTTCGACCTCATGGTTAGAAATAAGTTGATTGACAAAGAATAGCTCTAGTTGTGACCCTTAGACTCTTGAGTTGACTAAAACTATCATCAACTGGTTTCTCAGAGCCATCTGTGATCTTCAATCTTAGCTAGGGTTGTTGTGGGCCCTCGACTCTATTCTCTTTAACAATCCAGTAGCTTGAGAGAGAGGTGAGGTATTGAATTGCAAGTCCAAGTCCCGTGCCAATAAGTCTAGAACTTGCCCTGAATGTTTGTCTAGGTGAAATTCTAAGTGTAGCTCGACTTGAGAAGTGATTGTAGGCTCTCTTTGGTCCTATTTGAATTGTGAAAGCTTCCGTAGCCTACTAATATGATATCCCTAGTCAACCCCTTTGAGCCTAAGCCTGTTTCATTCAATAGCCACATTACAAGCCTTCATCCATTTTATAATGACCCTCTCTTGGCACCCAATCTTTTCTTAGAATTCATGATGAGCAATTAGCAAAACCAATAAGTTTTGGGGAGAGACGAGGAATTTCAAAGTGATGAAAGGTACAAAGAACAAAATGAATTAATGAAAAGGAAAGGCAAAGAAAAGGATGAAGAGTTAAAAAGAAGTATGTCAAAAAGAAAGAAAAGGTTGAATGGATTTAAAGAAAACAATGTTGAAAAGCATGGAATGATGAGAAAAGGAGAAAAATGATTGTCATGAACAAGAAAGAGTGACAATGTGTTTCTTTAGTTCCCCTGAGGAAGAAGAAAATGACTCAAAGAGTCAAGAAAGTATGAACTGAAATGAGAAAATGGAGTGCTTAAGGAAAGATGTTACCATCTTAGTTCGTTATGTCCTACCTTGATCCAAAAAGCCTTTATTACATCCCGCTAAAGCCCTATAGGATTTCAAGTTGAGTGAGCTTACATTAGTGGTGATTTACATGAGGGGTAAGCTTATGGTACTTAGGGCCGGACTTGTGACATTCTTTTGAGAGTGATGAGCGCACTTCTTTACAATCCCTATTTTGAATGTCACATTCTATAAGGTGAGATTAGCTCATGGAGAGTAGAGGAGGAGGAGTCTGGGATCCACAATGACCTACATGAGAGAGCGAGCTTCCTTGATGAATTGAGTCAACTCTTGATGCTTTTGTGTCACATTAGAACTATGGAACTAAAAAGGTCATAGCATGATGTTGTTGATAATGCATTTGTGTTGAGGGTAATTGTTACTCCCAATTGATGCTTGATGAAGTCACCTTAGGAAAGCTGAAATTTTTCTTTCTTTTTCTTGTGGAGGTGGGAATTACCTTATTTGCTTGAGGACAAACAAAAGCTTAAGTTTGGGGGAGGTTATAACTAGGGGCTTTAGCCTATTATTTTCTCTCTTTTGCTTAGGTTTTGGATCAAAAATGCGTAAAGGTATTCCCAAAGACTAACTTAATGTGCTTGCTTGCAGGGTTTGGTCAAAATGAGGCAAAGAAGCCATAATCAACTCATGAAGGAGTCAAACCTGCACTAATCCAAGGCTGAGACTGTAGCCCTGAGAGTGGCAGAAAAGCGCGGCCGCGTAAGGACCACCGCTGAGGCGGCGACTATTACGCGGTCCGCAAAAGTAGATTCAGAGAAGCTGCTTCGAGTACTAAAATCACCGCTGACCGCGTTGGAAAGGCGCGGCCGCGAAATCTTTGGCGCGACAGCGAAAGGAATTCCGCTGAGAATGCATCTTGAGGTTCAGAGACCCTGCAAGTCGGGCTTAACTGAAGAACGCGGTCCGCGTCCAAATTACGTGGCCGTGATAGAAACACACGCGGACGCGGACGCGGACGCGGACGCGGTTGAAATTATGCGGTCCGCGAAACTAAGCCCAATCCAAGCCCAGTATTAAAGAAACGCAGACCACGCTCATTATTACATGGCCGCGAAAGCTCAAGCGTGAATGCGGTCAGAATTACGCGTCCGCGAATCATTCGCAAGGGCATTTTTGTCCGAAAATTTCAGTCTAGTATAAATAGATCTTTTTATCAATTTTAGGTGAAGTTTTGTTTAGGAGAGCACGTGAATAACTGGTTTTTCCCTTTTTGGGCATTTTTATAGTAGATTTACCTTCAAACTTTAGATTTTCATCTTGTACTTTAATATTATGGCTTATATTTCATCTTTATCTTTGGTTTCTGCTGTTATTATGAGTAGATAGACCCCATAGCTAGGGTTGTGACCTAACCCTAGTGTGGGTATTTAATGGGTCTTGAATTTTAGGGCTTAATTATTTATGAGTTAGTGATATTTAGCCTAATTCATGCTAAAATTATAGAATTAGTGGTTGCAAACACTGATTCATGCCTTTATGACTTAGGCTCTTCTTGAGAAAGAGGGACTAAGTCTAGAAAAATTAGGCTAACAAGGAATTGGGGTAAACTCAAGAGATTGATAGCCCCAGTTAAAGGGTTAAACCTAGAGATAGTAATACCCGACTTGAGTCAATTTCACTTGTATTGTATGAACACCCATTTGGGCTTGAGAAAGCCAAATCGGGCAAAGTCACTTAAACTACCGAGAGGTATAGAGTGAGCACTTTTGTGTGATGGTTATATCACGACCCCAATCATAACAAGCTTGTCCTAGATTCTTGATACCCATTAGATACTCATCTAGGCGGAAGTCACTTCCCTAGTGCCTTTTAACACTTGAAAACTTTCACCAAAAATATTGTACTTAGCTTACACTCAGCATACAATAGTATAAAATTAGAATAGAATCAATCGCAACAATGTTTGGAAGTGCAATTAGGAACAACACGCATATCTAGATTAGTTAGATACCCAACTCCCAACCAAATTAACTCCCTGTGAAAATCGATCCCGACCTCGTTGGGTAAAACTGCATCGACCATCCTCGCTACTCTATAGTGGTGTAGGTTTGGACCCGATCAGTCACCTCCCCTTGGCCGTTCATCAAATGGAGAATGGACAACGTGGACCCCCTCCCAGCAGGGTGAGGTAATGTACGATTCCTTTTGGTTTTAACTGACTATTTCTCTAAATGGGTGGAAGCATGAGCATGAGCATTCGCCCAAGTACGGGAACAAGAGGTAATCACCTTTATATGGAGAAACATTATATGCTGATTCGGCCTACCCTAGGAAATCAGTTGTGACAACGGACCCCAGTTCACAGGAAAGAAAACCACTGAATTCTTCGAGAAATGACATATCAAGAGGATACTCTCAACCCCATACTATCCAGCGGGTAATGGGAAAACTGAATCATCCAATAAGTCTATACTAAACATCATGAAGAAAAAGTTTGAAGACGCCAAGGGACTGTGGCCGGAAATGCTACTAGAAATATTATGCCTATCGAACAACTCCGAAGACGAGCACAGGAGAGATGCCCTACTCTTTGGTCTATGGGACTGAGGCAGTAATACCGGTCAAGGTCGAAGAACCCGGCCTAAGGTACTCCCATGAAAGCAGCATGAGTAATGACGAGAGCAGAAGGCAGGAACGCGGTGAAATTGACGAACGAAGAGACATGTCCTATATAGAATGGTCTCCCAAAAACAACAAGTATAACTTATTAAAAAACAAAGCAAAGGTCCAACCACTTAAAGTAGGGGACTACGTACTGAAAGCGAAAACTCAAGCGAGCAAAGATCCCCAAGAAGGCAATCTAGGAACAAATTGGAATGGTCCATACAAAATCACAACCAAAGCGAACAAGGGTTCATTCTAACTAGAGATAATAGAAGGAAAGCTACTACCAAACAACTAGAATATCTGCCACCTCAAATACTTCAACTTTTGATAGAAAAAGCGTCCCCCAAGTCATACTCTTTTTCCCCTCACTTGAGTTTTATCCCATTTGGGTTTTCTCAAGGAGGTTTTTAACGAGGCGACAAAGGAAACACTTCAATTCGAAGTATGCGAAGGTAAGATCGTGGTTACTATTTCATTACACAACCTCTCAATACTCTCCAAGTCAACCAATGAGCGGACTAGATAGACTGGGACTGGAACGCCAACCAACACCTAAAAATCTGTAATTTTCTCCAAGTATGTAACCAAAGCAACAATGTCAAAGAATTAAGAAACTTATGCTTATCAGCACACCTTTTTCGTGTTAAGTTTACGTTCGACTCCAGTCGAACAAACACCTACTGGCCCTCGACCGTGATTTAATGAAAGGTTATGTTCGACCCCGCTCGAACAAATACCTACTAACCCTTAGCCGTGATTGAACGAAAGGTTATGTTCGACCCCGCTCGAACAAATACCTACCGGACCTCGGCCGCGATTTAATGAAATGCTATGTTTGACCCCGCTCAAACAAACGCCTACTGGCCCTCAACCTCAATTTAAGAAAAGATTAAGTTCGACCTCGTTCAAACAAACACCTATTGGCCCTAGGCCACATCTCAACAAAGATACAAAAATATACACAAGTACAGAAAATACACCACGGGAATAAAAGAAGATGCAAGGAACAAGTTTTGACATTTCATATAGTTAAACTGTTTACAATAGGCTCGTGAATACGCCGACAAAAAATATAATACACCAAAAATCAAAAGAGAAAACTACTGGTCACCACCATTAAGGCCTTCAACATCCTCGCTAGCTCGATCTTCCACATGATCACCACCCTGATCGACAATCCCCTCGCCACCTCGGCCTCCAGTGCCTTCACTGTCCTCGGCCGGAGGGTATATGGAATCATACCAGGCATCGTCCTCAAGGCGATCTATAATATCCTCATCGCCCTCATCCTCCTCACCAGGATGAGGAGTAGCCGGATCATAACCACATGTAATACAAGCCTCACGAGCTTTGATACGAGCGCCCTCAATGTTTGCAGCAGAAACAGATCCCGCTGCATGCAACTTGCGAAGAACATCCAGTTGGGCTTCGGCATGAAACCACTCTTTGTATAAATCACAAGGAATGTTGCGGGAGCCGGAAGTTGCTGATGAAGAGGGCCGTTCAAGGAGTTTAGCATTCTCAGCCTCCAAAGCAGCTACTCGATCATAAAGATCAGAGGTCTCTTTCTCCAACTCCCCAGTCTTCTCAGGAGTTGCTCTTCTTTAAGCCTTGCCATTCTTGAGTCATTTTCTCCCTTGGAACAGAGAGTCCGAATCACCATCTCAAGAGACTCTGCCTTCCTCAAAGCCTCCGACCGAGTGGACTCCGCCTTCTCTAGCTCCTCCGTCTTCTCGGTGACCTCGCCACTAAGAGCCTCTGCCCTGAATTGACACTCCTCAAGCTGGGCTCGCAGCAAACCCACCTGAGCTTGGAGATCACTGCTTTGGGATTCGACCCCCTTGCTGAGCTCGAGCTCTTCCTCCTTGCTCCTTAACATCCCCTTAAAGATGCTGTACTTCCCCACCATCCGCACGAGCTCCTCATCCCTTACTTTGAAGTCGTCCCTTAATTGGTGCATCGCGGAGCCGACACCGAAGCTCCCGGTACTTCTCAAGGCACCTAAAGTACTTATCCTTCAACTTCACATAAATGTCTTTGCATCTCTGCTCCCTACAAGAACTCTCAATCTCCAGGACGACCGTCTAAAAAACGAATGAAGTTAGGGCCTATGAAAGGATAAAACCTAAGGAAAATAACGGATAGCAAAAGTACTTACCCGATGGGTGAGGCCGACAATGTTATTCGATAGGTCGCTGTCATTCATAGTCTTGAAGGTCGAATCCTTAACTTCAGAACTAAGAGGGACAAGTAAGGGGATAATCTTCTCGGCATCCATAAGAAGATTACGGTCCATCAGAATTGATATAGTCCTCGAACCCCCTTCCAACCTCACTTCAAATTGAGTAAGTCCTTTAAAGATCATCCTCAACTCGTCTATATCCATGTCAGAATCAGATCCAACATCCTCCTCAACGACAACCTTCCTTCTATCATCCGTCGAGGAAGGCACGTCCTGTAACAACCGATTGTTTTGATCTCTAGTGCGTCATTTGACTGTGAGTACTTCACTTCATGTTTTATGACTTATACGTGTGGTCGGAATTGAATTTTGGGAAGTTCAGAGTTGTTTCATAAGAAAAATTCTAAATTCGGAAGTTTTAAGTTAGAAGAGTTGACTAAGATTTGACTTTTGAGTAAATAACCCCGGAATAGGGATTTGAAGGTTCCAATAGGTTTGTATGATGATTTCGGACTTGGGTGTGTGTTCGGGTTGAGTATCGGGTGGTCCGGAAACATTTCAGCGCTTATTATGGAAAGTTAGCATTTTTGAAAGTTTAAGAATTCCTTAACTTTGATTTAAAGTGGACTTTGGTGTTATAGATTTATATTTGGGGTTTCGAGCCTTGGAATAGGTTCGTATCATGATTTGTGACTTATGTGTAAAGTTTGGCATCATTCCGGAATGTTTAAGTATGAATCAGACGCATTGTCGAAGTTTAAATGTTTGAAAGTTTAAAGAAAGGTCTCAATCGTCGATTTGTAGTTTTGATGTTGTTTTGTGTGATTTGAGGCCTTGAGCAGGTTTGTGTTATGTTTTGGGACTGGTTGGTGTGATTGGATGGGGTCCCGAGGGCCACGAGTGTGTTAACGGTGTGAGATCATGGTAATTGAGAATGAGGAATCTTTGTGGGTTCTACATTTATGTGATTGTAGCTTAAAGCTAAGTGGGGGAGCTCACTGTCTACGATTGGATCGCATGGTTTTCTGCTTGTGCGATTTCTGTTTATTGGTGTATTAATTATGACTAAGAAAAGAAAACATCAGGGGTAATTCGAGCAAAGAACTTGATGAATTTGTGTTATATTTTTCCTTATCGATTCATGTGCAGGTTTTGGGAAGACTCAGTCTATGCTTCTTATGGATGTGATGTAAAAGGAAAAGAATCCATTCGGTTGATTCTTTGGGAGTGTTCATGTGCTAATCGAGCGTTGGAGTTTGATTATATTCGGGACCAGGCCAGAGTGATTGATTCTCAATAGTGGTTCTAATGGGTTCAAGAACGCAAGCGCGGTGTCTAAGGATTTTGGGTTGGTTATGTGGATGAGGACTGGGATTTTGCAGCACAGTGTGAAGAATACTTGAGGAATTTTCTATTTTATTATCGGGTATGCGGGTCAGAATTAGAGAAATAAGAGAAACAACTTCAGGTTCGCGGAAGGTCTTTCAGAATGGGTGTACTAGTTGGAGATGCCATTATGCGCTTGAGGAAGGTATGAGATGGTTCATGGGTATTGAGATGATGTGGTCTTGTGATTCGGATCACTCGGGATGAGTGCTGATTGAGTTCGTTATGTTTTGAATGGAGATACTATTATTTCTAAGGCAAGTCAAGAGTAAATTGGAAGAAGTTAGGTCGTTTAGTAATAACATGATTGTGGCAATGATCAGTTCCTTCGGCATGTTAAGTTATACAGGTGGTTTGTGGTTATACGTGCGGGCTTGACAGCCACCATAATTTGCTTGATTTGGGAGGTATTTGATTCCTATGGCCTTGTTGTGTAAATGGATCCCGGAAGAGTTATGGCGGTTTAGACCACGACTTGAGGTTTGTATTTTCTGCGGTCGTGTGAGTTCAGTTGCGTGTTGTAATGGTTCTTCTGAAGTGAGTTAAGTGAAAGTCTTCTAGCCAATAAAGTATTTATTCTACTAGTAGTTTAGGGGTTATGACGAATTCTTGGATTCTCGCGTAGCAGCATGTTAGGTGCAGTGAAAGGTATGGAAATTTGGAAGTTGAGGATCAAGGTTGCGATTGGGTGTTGATAAGAATGTCACGGGCACGTATGAGTAGGGAGGATTTCAGATGTCCAGAGCATGCCGACGCCATCTTAGTGTCGCCTGAGAACGGTATCCTGTGTAAGAGACATTGTGTATTGATTTACGGATCCTTGATTCGCTTTACAAAATATGTATGGTTGGAGGTATGGATGCACATGCTTTGCTACCTGATGCGGATGGTCGTGGCAGTATAACCCACGGGAAGATCGTATGAGCGTGACATGTTAGTCACTTGATTGTTAAGAATTGAAACCAAGTATGGAGATTCTAGTACTATCGCTAATGTGAGAGTTTATGCCTGAAAGGTGCTCTATTCATTTGGTTGTGGACTGTGGGAGTTTGTTCCGGATTGGACGGCTGCTCGTGTGTGTCAAGAATAGG
This sequence comes from Nicotiana tabacum, assembly GCF_000715075.1. NCBI lineage: Eukaryota > Viridiplantae > Streptophyta > Magnoliopsida > Solanales > Solanaceae > Nicotiana > Nicotiana tabacum. The sequence goes on from NC_134103.1 coordinate 73,106,951, forward strand.
GCTATTATGGATCCTTGAAAGGTTGTTGGCCTAGTATGGGATGATCGAAATCAGCTTGAGGTCCGTTGGTGGGTCTAATATGAATGTGTGCTCTACATCAGGCTAGATGTGTTCATTCAGCGTAGCGTTGCTTATGGAGGAGTCTTCGAGCGTTGGATGTTATTCCCATCATTAGCTATTCCATGTAATACTCTATTGTGCCATGTGGGTTATAAGATGACTTGATTATTCGCACATGTAGCTTGTGGTTTTATATAAGCAAGATGACTCTCGAGATGTATGTCATTTATTGCACCTTGGTCGTGCTTGAGTTTTGTGATGTATGGCGCCATCTTCCTCCCCATAGATCGTATTATGCACTTGGCATGCTTGTGGTCGATATTCGAGCATTTCGTAAGTATAAGCGTTATAGCTTGATGGGTGTTTCCTTATTGATTGTTATGTGTTGATCGGGTGGCACGCTGCCATGGATACGTTGTTTGGATCGGGTGGCACGCCGCCACAGGTATGTTGTGTGGATCGGGTTGCATGTCACAACAGTGCCATGTTTGGATCGGGTTGCACGCTGCAACAGTGTCATGTTTGGATCGGGTTGTACGCCGAAATAATGAGGTGTTAAGTACATTTCCTTATACTTATTTTGAGTACCTTGTTTCCCATATCTAAGATAGAGCCATAACATCGGTTTGGCCATTTTATTCGTTACGCGGGCTGGATGGTTCTTTGCCAGAGTTCGTTATTCCCTATGGGTCACATTCGAGTTGTAGCTTGTTAGCGCTTTGATGGCGCTGTATGAGATTTTAGACAGTGTTTGAGGTGGCTTATTGCCCGAGCAACTTGTACTGGGTAAGACGAGATTATTGGACCTGCGATCAGTGCGATCGGAGTTATGGAGGGTATATTAAAGAGAAAATATCGTTATCTAGTTCAGAATAAGGTAATGGTTCTTGTCAGGAGGAGAGACTCCATGATTTATTGATTCGGCAGGTGGTTATGAGTTTCTACACATCTCTTTCATCATGGCAGTATTGCGAGAAATCGAACAGGGCATAGATGTGTTATGAGGCGTGTTGTGGGCTTCGGATTCGTGAAATCGCAGCTATTGTGATCAGAGGATGTTATTATGGGCAAATGACTTATGTAGCACATGGTGTGATTTCATCATAGGTGCATGACCATGTTTTGGTACAGTTTGTAGTGATTGATGCGGTGTTCGTATGTTAGAATTGGGTCTCGTGGAGAATTTTGGATGTTGGAATTTGGTTCTAAGGCTTGCTAGCTAAGGTTATAGGGTGGATTTTCAGTCTGGCTCAAGATAATATGCTCACATGGGTTGTGGTAGAACGGGTAGGTGCACGAGGTGTTAAACAGTGATTTTGGAAAACTCCAGAATGATTCTTGGCACGTTCGAGGACGAATGTATGTTTAAGTGGGGGAGAACGTAATGACCCGACCGATCGTTTTGAGTTCTAGTGCATTGTTTGGCGGTTTGGGGTCGTGGGTAGCTTCACTTTATGTTTTATGACTTATACGTGTGGATGGATGGAATACCGCGAGCTGTGGGCCTCCTCAAGAATCAACTCCCGAAGCCCATCCACATTTTGTACACATATCTAGCCCTGCATCCTCAACACCCCATCATCACCAATAGTCACATCTCTAGCATCACCTCGCTAAACCCTGTCCTGAAGAACGAGCAGGTGGGGGTCATCATACTGACGCTCCCTGATACGGTCATAAAGAGAAGACCTGGAGACCACACAAGCCAATACCGGACTCAGCTCCGAAATATCCAATCTGACAAGCTGGCCAGCTAAGGCCTGAAATTCAATGCCAAAGGTCTCTTTGCTGCTGGAAGATATGCTAAACTCCCCAAACTCTCCGCCCGGTGACTTAAAGCATCAGCCACCACATTGGCCTTCCCCAGATGGTACAAAATAGTGATATCATAGTCCTTGAGAAGCTCCAACCATCTCCACTGGCGCAAATTAAGATCCTTCTGCTCGAACAAGTGCTGCAAACTCTGGCGATCAGTATAGATCTCACAATGAACCCCGTACAAAATAGTGCCACCAAATCTTTAAGGCATGCACAATAGCTGCTTACTCAAGGTCATGGACATGATAGTTCTTTTCATGAGTCTTCAACTGGCACGAGGCATAGGCAATCACCCTACTCTCCTGCATCAGAACACATCCAATACCTATCCTCAAAGCATCACAATATACAGTGTAAGAACTTGAAGCTGACGGCAGAACTAGAACTGGAGCTGTGGTCAAAGCAGTCTTGAGCTTCTGGAAGCTCTCCTCACAATCATCCGACCACTTGAATGGAGCACCCTTTTGGGTCAATTTGGTCAAGGGAGATGACGGTAATAGCCCACCAAACCAAGGAAGCTCCTAATCTCTATGGCTAAGGATGGTCTAGGCCAACTCTGCACCGCTTCTATCTTCTTCGGATCCACCTGAATACCCTCACTGGACACCACGTGCCATAAGAATGCTACAGAACCGAGCCAAAACTCACACTTGGAGAACTTTGCATAAAGCTTCTCCTCCCTCAATCTCTGTAATACAATCCTCAGATGCTGAGCATGCACCTCCTGGCTACGAGAGTACACCAGGATGTCATCAATGAATACAATAACGAATGAGTCCAAATAAGGCTGGAATACACTGTTCATCAAATGCATGAACGCTGCTGGGGCATTGGTCAGCCCAAAAGACATCACAAGGAACTCATAATGGCTATATCGGGTCCTGAAAGCTGTCTTAAGAATATCCGAATCCCGAATCTTTAGCTGGTGATACTCAGACCTCAAATCAATCTTGGAGAACACCCTCGCTCCCTGAAGCTGGTCAAATAGATCATCAATACGAGGCAAATGATACTTGTTCTTGACTGTGACCTTGTTTAACTGCCTGTAATCAATGCACATCCTCATGGAACCATCCTTCTTCTTCACAAATAGGACCGGTGCACCCCAAGGTGACACACTAGGCCGAATAAACCCCTTATCAAGGAGTTCCTGAAGCTGTCCTTTTAACTCTTTCAACTCCGCTGGTGCCATACGATACGGTGGAATAGAAATGGGATGAGTACCCATCACCAAATCAATACCAAAGTCAATATCTCTGTCAGGCGGCATGCCCGGCAGGTCTGCAGGAAACACATCCAGAAAATCACGTACCACAGGAACAAAATCAATAGCAGGGACCTCTGCACTAACATCCCTCCCAAAAGCCATATAAGATAGGCAACCCTTCTCAACTATCTGCTGAGCCTTCAAGTATGAAATCACTCTACTAGGAACATAGTCTATAGAACCGCTACACTCAACTCTTGGAAACCCCGCCATCGCCAATGTCATGATCTTAGCGTGACAATCTAGAACGGCATGGCATGGAGACAACCAATCCATACCTAATATCACGTCGAAATCAACCATACTGAGCAACAAAAGGTCTACTCGGGTCTCCAGACCCCCAATAGTCACCAAACATGACCGATATACGCGGTCCACAACAATAGTATCGCCCATAGGAGTAGATACATGAACAAATAAAACTAAAGACTCACGGGGCATATCTAGAAAATGAGCGAAATACGAGGAAACATATGAGTAAGTGGAACCAGGGTCAAATAATATAGAGGCATCTCTGTGATAAACTGAGACAATACCTATAATCACAACATCTGAAGCAATGGCATCTGGTCTGACAGGGAGGGCATAGAAATGGGCCTGGCCCCCCCCCTGATCTGCCTCCCCCTCTCGGGCGACCCCTAGCTGACTGGGCTCCACCCCGGGCTGGCTGAGCGGGTGATGGAGGAACTGGTGCTGAAGTTAAAGGCTGACTCCTCTGCTGAGATGAACCTCCCATCAGGCGGGGACAAAACCTCTTGATATGACCCAAATCCCCACACTCAAAGCAACCTCTACCGGCCACTGGGGACCGAAGGGAACCCCGAGCACTGGAATAACTGCTGGAAGGTCCTGACACAGATGAACCCTGAGCTGATGGTGCATGTGACGAAATCTGAATTGGTAGCGTACCGAATGATGTCTGGCCCTGCTGATAACCATGGGGCCCATGACCAGATGATGCACCTCAGTGCACTGGGCAAGCCGTCTGAGCATGCCTCAAAGGACAGCCTCTACCGTGCTGGAACTGACCCTCAGAAAGAGTATCACTAAATCCTCCCTGTCCACGAGGCCTCTTGACCTCCCTCTCAACCCTCTCATGTCCGCGGACCATCTCAATCTGTCGGGCAATGTCGATAATCTTATTTAAAGTAGCACCAGACACTCTCTCTCTGGTCATAAGCAATCGCAACTAAAAAGTGAGGCCATCTATAAACCTCCTGATCCTCTCCCTGTCTATGGGAACCAACCAGATAGCATGACGGGCCAACTCCGAGAATCGCATCTCATACTGCATCACAGACATATCACCCTGACGAAGCTGCTCAAACTATCTGCGCAGCTCCTCTCCGCGGGACTGAGGCACGAACTTCTCCAAAAGGATAACAGAGAACTGCTGCCAAGTAAGGGGTGCTGCGCCGACTGGCCTACATCTCTCGTAAGCCTCCCACCAACTGAAGGCAGCCCCAGAGAACTGAAAGGTAGTGAACGAGACCCCACTGGTCTCCAGAATACCTGCTGTACGGAGTATCCTCTAACACCTGTCCAAGAAACCCTGTGCATCCTCTCCCCCTATACCACTGAAAGATGGAGGCTGGAGTCTCCAAAACCTCTCCAATCTACGTTGCTCATCCTCAGGCATAGCAGGAACCACATAGTCCTGAGCAGCTGCAACCAGCTGGGCTGGTGGTGCCCCCAGTGTCTGGAATCCCTGTACCACCTGCTCTGGCCTGAGAAGTGGCTGCTGCGGCCGAAACAGAGACCGCCTGAGCAAGACTGGTATACGCGGTCAGAATCTGAGCTAAGGCCTCCTGAAGGCCTGGAATCACAATAGGCACAGGTGGTGCCTGAGCTGGTGCATCAACAACTGGAATCAGGTCCTGATCTGGGGCAACTGGTGGATCTGCAGGTACTGCCCCAGCTGCTGTACGGGCTGCACCTCTGCCCCTACCGCGACCTCTACCGTGCCCTCGGTCTCTTGTGGCCCTAGATGGGGGTACTGGTGGCTTTCCATCCTGCCCGGCAATACGAGTCCTCACCATCTGTGAGAGAATGAAACAACAGATGTTTAGTTACTAGAATTAACAGATTCGCACGACAAGAATTCAAGAATGGGGAGTTTTCTAAGGGTTTTGCAGCCTCTCGAAGATAAGTACAAACGTCTCCGCACCGATCCACAAGACTTTACTAAACCCGCTCATGACTCGTGAGACCTATGTAACCTAGGCTCTGATACTAACTTGTCACGACCCAAAATCAACCGTCGTGATGGAGCCTATCGTGGAACTAGGCCAGCCTCAACTCAACAACCTAACACCAACAACAATAAGTTTGAAAACGTTAACGGAAGCATTTAACATTAAAGAAAAACTGTTTGAAACGTAAGAAAATCCCAAAGTGATACAATCCATCCCAAAACCAGGGTGTCACTGAGTACATGAGCGTCTAGATCAGAAATACAGTCTACTACAGTGTCTAGAGATATAAACTGAAAGTACGATAAAGATAAAGAAGGAGAGTCAAGGCCCGCAAACGCCAGTGCAGCTACCTTGATAGTCTCCAAAACTCTAGGATCCTCAATCAGCAACCGCCGCTACGACCGGTATCGCCTGGATCTGCACACGAGGTGCATGGAGTAACGTGAATACACCAACTCAATAAGTAACAAGTCCAAACTTTGGACTGAAAGGTAGTTACGAACTCAACCTCAATAGGTATAACAGAAATAAATGTGCAGAAACGTAGGCATGCTTTCAAGTCAAATATATAGCTCAAACAGTAAAGGAAATACAGATCTGAACAGTGTAAGGTATACAACTCAGCTATCTCTACATGCCAATGCACAGACTGTATGAAATGCACCATGTGCTCCACTCTCAAGTATTCAACCACTCGGTACTGTATATGGCCATACGGCCTAGGGAAATCCATCCCGAAACATATACAACACTGACTATAAGTGACCAGTACCGAGGAAAAAGGGCAATCCAACCCTGTGGAGAAATTCATCTCCTGGTATCAAGTGCTTTGGACAAATCCATGTCCAGGGAAAATCTATCCCTCAATAATATCATCGGCGCTCACTAGGGGTGTGTTACAGACTCCGGAGGGGCTCCTACAGCCCAAGCGCTATTATAATCATCAATATAACCGCTGCGGCATGCAGCCCGATCCCATAACTGTCACTCATACTTAGGCACTCGGCCTCCCTCAGTCATCAAAATCTCCAGTCTCATCCACGGGCTCACAATGTCATGAAAACAAACCTGGATCTAGCCACAAGAAATACAATACGATCAATATAGGCTAAAGGAATTAATTCCATGAGAAAAATACAAAATTATAGACAAAAATTCGAAATCGGCTCAAAATCGCCCCCCGGGCCCACTTCTCGAAATCTAACAAAAGTCACAAAACCCGAAAGGCCCTTCACTCACGAGTCTAGTCATATCAAATTTACCAAAATCTGACAACAAAATCCCCTTCAAACCTCAAAATTCCATCTCAAGAACTCTTCCACTTTTTCCCCAATATTTCACCGCAAATCACAATTTAGATGATAAAAAGCAAGATATAATCATGAAATTTAACCAAAACCAAGTGAGAAACACTTACTCCAATCAACTCCGCGAAAATCCCTTCAATAATCGCCCAAATCCGTGATCTCTAGCTCAAAATATGAAAAATGAGCTCAAATCCTCGATTTTGAATTTAACACTGTAAGCCCAGATTTCTTCTTCGCGAACGCGACCATCCTCTTGTGTTCGCATAGACCAACTCAGACTGCTTCTCCGCTTTACTCTTCGCGAACGCGACAACTGCTTCATGAATGCGATGCTTTACCAGATCAAACCTTCATGAACGCGACCCTCACCTCGCGAACTCGTAGACCAAGGACCTAGGGTCCCCAACAACCTTACTCCTCTTCACGAACGCGACACCACTCACGCGTCCGCGATACACACGCTGCCCTACCCTTCGCGTTCACGTCCTCACCTTCGCGAATGCGTAAAATAAAAATTCACCATCTCAGAATCACTCTTCGCGAACGCGTAAGAGGAAACTAGAAACAAAATACAGAAACAGATCAGCTATCTCATCAAGGCCAAAAATGATCCATTAACCACCCGAAACTCAACCGAGGCCCTCGGGACCTCAATAAAACATACCAACACGTCCTATAACATCAAACGAACTTAGTTGGACCTTCGAATCACTCAAAACAACATCCAAATACCAAATTACTCCTGGATTCAAGCCTAAAGAACTTCTAAACTTCCGAATTCCACAAATGATGCCGAAACCTATTAAACCACGCCCAAATGACCTCAAATTTTGCACACAGGTCAGAAATGACACCACAAACCTACTCGAACTTTTACAAAGCCAATCCAACCCCGATATCAAAATTTCCAATGTCGGCCAAAATCGCCAAAATTCTAACTTACGCCAATTCAAGCCTAATTCTACCACGGACCTCCAAATCACATTCCATATGCGCTCCTAAGTCCAAAATCACCTAACGGAGCTAACAGAACCATAAAAATTCAAATCCGAGGTTGCTTACATATTAGTCAACTTCCGGTCATCCTTTCCAACTTAAGCTTTCAATTAAGAGACTATGTGTCTCAATTCACTCTGAAACTACTCCGAACCCGAACCAACTGCCCCGGTATTTCATAATATAGCTGGACACAACAAGAAGCAGGAAATGGGGGAACGAGGCTATAACGCTCGAAACGACCGGCCGGGTCGTTACACATAGTTTATTTGTTCTAGAATTGTGGGATGCTACATGAACGTTGTAGTTTGAAGCTTGAATTATTCTTACTATTTTATCATATTGGTTTATTTATTCAATATTGCATTTAATTATTTGATTACTTGATCACCAATTAAATACTATCTACGAATCTAGTGTTGAACTCAAGAGAGCGAATTCTAGATTGCATATAAGATTGAGTAGAGCGAGATCTTGAACTCGAGCATCGGGAACAGATTTGCGGTTAGGATAGGAATATACCTAATCGCCTTGCTTGGTTACTATACAGAAATTATTAATGCATTCTTGTTAATTCTAATTCCATTGGAATATAGGCGTTAGGTTAGCTTGAATAGACAAGTAGTACTTCGGGAGAAGGCTACGAGTAATATTAACCCTGTCAATCAATAAACTAGATAAATTAATTAGACAATTAAGTGGACAACTCAACGGGATTGTTAGCCAACCCATAGCTCTAGAATATCGTGTCTCATTGAATTCATCTCTAATATTTGCCAACTTGTTTCTTTTAATTTCTTAGTTTTCTACTCTAGATTAGTTGTAGTTAATAATCTTTAGAAATCGCTTGAATAAATTAATTATCTTAGTTTAATTTAGTTGATAGTTAATCACAAGTCCCTGTGGGTACGATATATGGACTTACAATCCTATATTACTTTTCGATCACGTATACTTGCGTGTGCATTTGGGAGCAATAAGTTTTTGGCGCCATTGCCGGGGACTTAGAAATTAACTATTCTACTAGATAGGATTCTTACTTTTTGTCTATTCAAGTTTTTATTTTTTATTTTTATCTTAGTTTAATATTTTATTATCTTTGTTGACATGGCATCTTGGAATGAGAATTGGTTGAATATTGATTATTCTTATTATGGCGATCTTTGTCCATATTGTTAAGGACCACACTTGTGACAAAATTATGCATCTCAATCTGATGTGTGAAATTTTTGTAATATGTGTGGTTGTCAAGGTAGCCATAGGGATGGTTGTCCTAATTCTTATTATCCCTCTCAGAGCTCTTATTATAATGTTTCTAATAATATTTATGAGTTTGATAAGAGTAAGGAAGTGGAGGATATGGAACGCATTGCGCGTATTATGGACATGATGAGGCAAGTAGTAGCCGAGCAACAAGTTGTTGGCACCTTAGCGATCAAAGGAATGCAGGCTAGAACAAACGAATTAATGCCCAATTTACAAGAAGAACCTCAACTTGACGAAGAGAGCGAGTTCCCACAAGAAGATAACTTTGAAGAAGCACATATCGTGAGCCAATCTTGGCTAGAGGAACAAGCTCAACTGGTAAAATTTCATGGGGTTATACGTAATGGTTTGTCAAATATGGGAGAACAACTGATAGATAAAAGAAATGAGCTCAGGTAAGAGATAGACCAATTTGGCTCAGTTATCCATGACCTGCAGGATAAATTGAATAAAAAGTTTGAGGCATTTGATGCCCTACAACTTATTTTTATCGATACTGGCCAGCTTGTGGAGCGGAAAGAGGAATTCCAACTATTCGACCAAAATATTTTTAATAATGCCCAGGTTGACGAAGTGTGCAAAAGCGAGGATGTCAAAAGTGAAGTGATTCTAGAGTTGGACCGCATTGGACCTCATTCTAACCATTTTTCAACATTGTGTTTGGTTAGTGACATGAGAATTGATCAATTCGAGCATATGGAGGAGTCAGTGGATGGGGAACAAAGTACTTATATTCTGAAATTTGTGATGCCAAGGAGACAAAATGGCATCCCTCACTTAAAGGCCAAGAAGTACAAGATGCGATACCTATTGCTTGGTTCCTTTATTTTTACACCACCGCCACAGGAACGTGACAGAAAAATTGATACAAAATTGGGGGCGCAATTCATATCCTTTAGGTGGAAGGAAAAGTGATGAAGTGGTGTAAGTCGTGCCACGACTATAAATAAGGCGCTTGTTGGGAGGCAACCCAATTCTATTTTTTTTCCTTTTTTATTTTTTTTTTATTTTTTTGGTGTCATCGTTGTAGTGTTGTTTTTGTGTTTTATAGGAGTAGGAGCATGGATTCAAAGTTAATAGGCGAGTGCAAAAGCTAGCAGGTGGTTGAAACTGAGTGTGAGGTACCCGTACAAAGAATCATACCTGGGACAAGTCAGAGTATCTCGTGAGCTGCTACTACTTCGGCCTTTGGCCGACCAGGGAGTCTCTTTTACCCTCTTGTTATTTACAGCGTGCTTTGAGGATATTGCATAATTTTAAGTGTGGGGTGAGGAGATTGTTTGAGTGATTTTCTGTGCTATCCTAGCTTAGTTGCAGTATTTTTTCTTAGTGTAGTGTAGTAGTTTTTGCTTAAAAAAATGAAAAAAAAAAGAAAAAGAACAAAAAAAAAATCAGAAAATTTGGACTTTTCCCGTTGATGGATTTTGTGGACAACTTTCTTGAGGGATTAAGGTTCAATGTTTTTTTTTCTTTTTGTTCTAATTAGTTTTAGCTAGGTAATAATCCCCCTTGGTTTTCCTTTTTGCATCGGTTCTTTTCCAGGGGATGTAATTTGAACCAGGTAATTTTTTTTTTAGGATTAGATTTTTTTTAGGAGTAGTAAATAAGGAAGAAGAAAACCTTTGTGCCTTGTTTGATACTAGCATATTTAGACCTAAGTTTGAGTAGTACTTTCCTCTTATTGCTTCAGTAATAAATAAAATAGCCTTTCTGACACCTAAGCTCAGGGTTGTGACTCTGTATATGACTTATTATTCTTATTTTATCGTTCTCTATGATCCTGTCTATCTTAGAGTAGAATTGATCCATCTTGATTAATACTTGTGTTATGTGTGGTGAGCATTTCTTATATATATTCCATGTTTTGCATCTTAGTCTAGAACTTGCCCTGCATGTTATTGAAGCGAAATAAAAGTGTTGCTTCGTTTAGAAGATGATAATAGGCTTTCTTTGTTATGTCTTGTGAATTTTAGCCTTTTCAGATATTGTACCACTAGTTAGCCCTTTGAGCCTGTAGCCTTTTGTTTGGAAGCCGTATTTCTGTCTTGATTCTTTTGTTGAATCCCTAATTTTTGCACCCTGCTTCCTTGAGCACTGTTGATTAAACTATGATATAAATTGATAAATTTGAAGAAAGGGATGATTAAGTGAATAATGGTGACCAATAATAGCTGAAAAGTGATGAAAAGGCCTTCTTGAAAAGAATGTTACATGAAAAAAAAAGAAAAAAAAATTGCTTTGAAAAAAATGAAACGTTCTTGATATGAGGAAAATACTTATGAAATAATAGATGAAGAGAGGCCTGCAAAATAAAGTGAAGAGTAGAAAATAATGGGTGATGAATTCTAAAAGTGCAAAGTGCTTAGGGAAGTGTAAATCACTATTATATAATTCTCTTACCCGTCCCTCAGCCAATATTACAACCTGTTAATGTAACGACCCGACCGGTTATTTTGAGCTCTAGCACGTCATTCAGCGGTTTGAGACCCTGAGCAGCTTCACTTCAGGTATTATGACTTGTACGTGTGGTCGAAATTTAATTTCGGGAAGTTCGGAGTTGATTTGAAAAGAAAATTCTAATTTCGGAAGCTTTAAGTTGGGGGAATTGACTAAAGGGTGATTTTTGAGTAAACGACCTCGGAATCGGGATTTAAAAATTCCAACAGGTTCGTACCATGATTTTGGACTTGGACGTATGTCCGGATCGGGTTTTGGATGACCCGAAAAAGTTTCGGCGCCTATTGTATAAGTTGGCATTTTGGAAGGATTTCATAAATTTGGGTTGGAGTGCATTTCAATTATCGATCCCCGTTTGGGATTTCTGAGTCTGGGAATAGCTCCGTATGGTGATTCTAGTATTGGGAACGCGTCCGGATGTGGATTTGGAGGTCCGTAGGTCATTTCGGGGTCATTTGGCGAAAGTTAGAAATTTAAAGGTTTTTGAGAAGTTTGACCGGAAGTAGACTTTTGGTATCGGGGTCGAATTCTGATTCCGGAAGATGGAGTAGATCCGTAATGTCGAATGTGACTTGTGTGTAAAATTTGAGGTCAATCGGACGTGATTTGATAGGTTTCGGTATCGATTGTAGAAGTTGAAGTTTCAAAGTTCACTAAGTTTGAATTGGAGGGTGATTCATGTTTTTAGCGTTGTTTGATGTGATTTAAAGGCTCGACTAAGTTCGTGATGTGTTTTGGGATGTGTTGGTATATTTAGTTGAGGTCCCGAGGGCCTCGGAGGTATTCCGGATGGTTAATGGATCGAGTTTGGACTTGGATGAAATGCTGAGGTAGCTGATACCTAGTGCAATCGCACCTGCGTGAAAAAGGCCGCATGTGCGAAGGAGAGGAGGCTGGTCAGAAACCACAGGTGCAAAACATTTTGGCGCTCCTGCGAAGGCGCAAGTGCGTAATTGGCAACGCAGGAGCGGTCGATGGGTGCAGGTGCGGCGCATGCACCGCAGAAGCGAGCCGCTGATCGCAGAAGCGGACAAGCCGGCTAAGGGGGAAAGCTGCATCTGCGAGGTTATTTCCTCAAATGCGGAGCCGCATATGCGGTGGCTAGCCATAGAAGCAGAAATCGTGGCTGGGCAGAATGTTTTAAAGCTGGGTTCGGGTTCATTTCACCCATTTTCCACGTGGCTTGGGCGATTTTTGGAGCTCTTCAAGGGAGTATTTTCGCCACCCTATGCAATGTAAGTGATTCCCACCTATTGCAAGTTTAGTACATGGTTTACATATGGATTTAGACTTGAAATTTGTAGAAATTTGGGATTTTTGGTAGAAAACATAGAAATGGATATTTTTGAATTTTGACCACGAGATTGGATATGGAATTTGGAATAAATTATATATTTGAGTTTGTGGTGTCATGGGTAAAGTTTATCTTCGAATATTTTCGGGATCCGGGCACGTGGCACGAGGTTGATTTTTATCGACTTTTCAAGCTAAGTTAGGAATTGTTGTAAATTGAATTATTATGAGCATTAGAGTATATATTTATGGGTTTACACATTTATTGACTAGTTTTGGAGCATTGGGCATCGGTTTGAGTTGTTGGAAGGGCTTGGGAGCCGGTTATGGAATTTCGAAGCGAGGTAAGTCTTTCTAACCTTGTAAGATGGAATTAACCCCATAGGTGAATTAACTTAATATGTGCTTCTATTTGTGGGGCTACGTACGCACGAGATGACGAGAGTCCGTGCGTAGCTACTATTATGCTTATGTCCGGGTAGTTTAGGACCCAAATCATGCTATACTTGCGATATTTGCAACCTTATTGTTAATTTAAATTGCATAAAGCATATTTAACTTGGTAAATGAACTTTTAAAAGGTTAAACTTCATTTTGCTTTACTGGTAAATGAGAATTGACATTTCTTGGATAATTTCTCCTTAAAGAATTCTTGATTGACTGTTGAATGTGTTTATCTTTTGTGGAGCGGGCCGATCGCCTCGGCAGATTAAATAGATGCATCAATGGTTCGTGCCATTCGACCCTCGGCAGTGCACAATTTAAATATTTATGTTGGAGCGGGCCGTACGACCTCGGCATGATTTGCGCATGATTTAATTGATTGCTTTGGAATTTACAATAAATGATATTGCCTTCTTGGCCTGAGATAAATTTGTTAAATAATGGAAAATAAATTTGGAGATTTCTTAATTATAAAGGAACTGCTTACTGACTTCAAAATACTGAGCTTGCAACCATATTATATAATCCATGCTTAATTATATCATTGACATTTTATTTATAACCCATAGTAAGTATCGAAATCGACCCCTCGTCACTACTTCTTCGATGTTAGGCGGGATACTTATTGGGTACGTGTTGATTTACGTACTTATACTACACTTGCTGCACATTTTTGTGCAGGTTTATATATGCCTAGTGGCCTTGTGGGCGTAGAGGCGCGGTTATTGCTGGGACTTAGGTGAGCTGCATTCCCCGTTACGAGTCCGCAACCAGCAAAGTCTCCCTCAGAGTATTTATATTTTCCTGTCCAATTTGTATTCGGATAGATGTTGTATTTAAATTTTACATTCTTAGTTGAGGCTCATGCACTTGTGACACCGGGTTTTGGGGCGATTATGGGTTGCACTGTATTGGAATTGTTAAAAATATTATTATTTATTTTATAAATTTCATCTTTTACCATTCAATTGAAGGAAATATGATTTCAAAAATATTAAAATTAGAACCAAGTTAAATATTTAGATTTGGCTTGCCTGACAGTGGTGTCCAGCGCCATCACCGCCTTTAATGGATTTTGGGTCGTGACAATATGGTATCATAGCACTAGGTTCCCATAGGTCGCACGAGTCATGAGCAAGTCTAGTAGAGTCTTGCGGATCATACAGAGTCATCTGTACTTATCTTTGAGAGGCTACAAGGATGTTAGGAGCACTTCCCTTCTTGATTCCTCATCGTGCGATTTGATTCCTCTGAGGCTTATGCCTCTATTTCCTTCCTATTCAACCTTATGTGACGCAAGGCATTTGTTATAAATATGGAATCGAGAAATTTTAATGGCACTACTGATATAGAGCAGGATGTTTGTCCCTGCGTATTTGATTGGGCTAATGTCGTCGCTTTGCGGAAAGCCATTCTACTGTTTCAGCTCAATATCAGTACTACCTAAGGTTTTGAGATTTGGCATTGATTGTTATGGTAGTTCGTGCGTTGATATCGCACCGTGTTGTGTAATGGTAGGAAGCTGTACTATGCGTCAAATCAGTGAAAGACTTGGAAAGAGGTTTTACTCAGTGCATGATTCAGAGATTCAATATTTTATTTCCGGCGAAGGAAAGACAATGAGACTATGAATGTTCAGGTTTGGGTTGATGGAGTAACGAGACTTGGTATTTTCAAGCGTGGTGGAATTTGCATCTGTGATGTAGTGTCGTCGCCCTTGAGTGAATGTGTTAAGTTCGCTGGTGTTATGGTCTTCATAAATTGCATTCGGGGCAGAGTAGTGTGAGATGGTGCCAGGGAAACAGTCGCCAGAGTTAGCGGAGTGCAGCAACTTCGGGATCAAATGGGTATTTCTAAGGTTGACGTCTCGACAAAGATGATCTTTGGGAAGATTTAAAGTTAGTAGCGATCTATTGGTTCAAATGCTACAAAGATGGATTTTAACTTAAGGCAACAACTGGGCAACGAAGGATGAGGAAGGACGTGTGGGAGGTGTCTTACGATGGTTAAAATTCTAGAAGGCCAAGTATGAGAAACAAAGGTCGAGTAGTTGCTTCAAGGAGAGGGTTTGACCAAAGTGGGAGAGTGGCAGAGTAACATATGGGTTCTGTGGTAGGATAGCTACGGCTTGGGGGGAAGATAGAGTGATTTGGGATTCATGGTGGACAATGACTAGGTCTACGGGCTTAATTTAGAATATTGGCTGCTATATTGAGGAAGATTGGGTGTGACAGGAGGGAGTATCTTAATATGAAAAAGGATACAACATGACTTTGGATTGGAATGTATTGTCGCACCTTTAGTTGATGTCCATGAGGAGTGAACGGACTTGTACAGTTGGTGAATGAGCACGGGCTCAGGATGGGTTACTGATTATGTAGTAAGTGTAGCCAGTGAAGCGATGTTGGAAGATGTCGGCATGTAATTTCCACAGGTGGGTTATCTCCTGTAAGCAGGTCAGCGGTCGCGTGGCTGACGAAGCTTCTACGAAGAATTCTACTGGCTATCCGGTGAGAGGTTGAAATCTCAATTGATCCCTCGTTACTGCTCCTTTGAGCAGTAATAGGTAGGGATGACAGGATTTGAACCTGTGACATTTTGTACCCAAAACAAGTTCATGAAATGGTTAACAGGAAGATTTTGAGGCAAATTGGCGGGTTGACTGTGCAAGATCATGTCAATGGGGGGTAAAGAGTCTTAGTGGATTCCAGAATTATGCAATGGTAGCTTCAAGCTAAGTGGGAGAGCCCCCACCGCCTACGATGGGATTGCATGGTTGTCTACTTGTGAGATTTCTGGTTATCAGCATATTGGTGGGGTTATTACGACTAAGGAAAGAGAACATCAGCGGTAATTTGAGCAAAGGATTGAGGAATGTGTGCTATAGTTGGCCTTATTGACTCATGTTCAGGCTTTGGGAAGATTCAGGATTTATGCTTCGAGTAGAGGTGATTTACAAGGAAAGTGATTTAGCCCGGTGCTTCTTTGAGAGGGCGTTCATGTGCTAGTGGAGCCTTGGAGTTTGTTTATATTTGGGACCAAGTCAGAGTGGGTGACTCTCAACAACAGTCCTAGTGGAGTCAAAAGTTAAAGTGTGGTGCCTAAGAATTTCGAGTCAGTAGTATGGTTGAGTATCGAGCTTTTGCAGCGGATTATGAAAAGGGGCTTGGAGTGTTCTGTGTTATCTTTGGTCTACGGAGAAACATGAGAGGAATGGGAGCAAATGACTTCGGATTCATAGAGAAATTGTCAGAATGGGTGTACCAGTTGAATACGCGAATATGCGCACAAGAAGGGTATGAGATGGTTCGTGGGTTTTAGAGACAATGTTGTCTCGTGAAATGGGGTAACTGGATGAGTGCAGATTGAGTTTGTTATGTGTTGAATGAAGCTATCATTATTCCTAAGGCAAGTCTAAGGTAAATTAGAAGAAGTCAGATCTATTAGCAATGGTTGAATTGGCATGATGGCGGCAATGATAAGTTCATTCAGCGTGTTAAACCATGCATGTGATTTGTGGCGGTACGTGCGAGGCTTGACGGCCGCCATAATTGATTTATTCAGGGGCATTCGGGTATTGTGGCCTGTTATGTGTAGATGGATCCCGGAAGAGTTATGGTGGTTTAGACCACTACTTGAGGTTTGTATTTTCTGCGGTTATGGGAATTCAATCGCGTGGGGCAATGGTTCTCCTGAAATGTGTTAAGTGAAAAGTTTCTATATGATGAAGTGTGTACCCTATTGGTAATTCGGGAGTTATGATGAAATTCTGGTACTCTTGCGTATTGGTATGTTAGGTGCAGTGAGCGGCATAGGAATTGGAAGTTGAGGATCAAGGTTGTAGTTGATGTTGCCAAGAATGTCACGAGCTCGGATAAGCAGGGAAGAATTCAGATATTTAGAGTAAGCTGGTATTGTCTTTAGCGTCACCTTAGATCGGTGTCATGTGTAGGAGGCTTTGCGTACTGATTGTGGATTCTTGATTTGCTTTACAACATTAGTATGGCCGGTGGTATGGGTGTGTAGACTTGTTATCTGGTACGGAGGGTCGTGGGAGCGTGTCCCAAGGAAAGATTATATAAGTGTGACATGTAGTCACTTGCTTGATTGAAGATTGAAACCAAGTATGGAGATTGTGGTACTATCGCTAATTTGAGAATTTATGCCTGAAGGGCACTCGGTTCATTTGATTGTGGACTGTGGAAGTTTGTTCTGGATTTGGTGGTTGTTCTTGTGTGTCATGGAAATGTAGATCCTTGAAAGGTTATTGACCCAGTGCGGTACGATCAGAATCGACTTGAGGTCAGTGGATGGATCTAAATGTGAATGTGGGCTCTACATCAGGCCGGATGTGTTCATTCCAGCATAGCGTTGTTTTCGGAGGGTTCTTCAGGTCTTGGGTGTTATTTCTATTGTCGTGCCTTCCGTGTAGTCTCTATTGTGCCATGTGGGTTATGAGGCGGTTTGATTATTTGCACTCGTATTGAGATCCCGTATGGTTTGTGGTATTATGTGAGTAGGATGGTTCTCGAGATACAGGTCATATATCGCACCTTAGTGGTGCTTGAGTTTTGTAGCGCGTAATGCTACCCATCTCCTCAGGATTTGTATTATGCACTTAGCGTGCTTGTGGTTGATATTCGGGTATTTCGCAGGTATGAGCATTTTAGCTCAGTAAGTATTTCCTTATAGATTATTATGTGTGGATCGGGTGGCACGCCGCCACGGGTATGTTGTTTGGATCGGGTTGCACGCCGCAACGGTATCATGTGTGGATTGGGTTGCACGCCGCAACAATGTGATGTTGAGTAAAATTTCCCATATCTATTATTGTGTGTTTTGCTTCTCATTTCTAGGGAAGGTTCATAGTACCTTTTCAGTTGTTTAATTAGTTACGTGGGTTGAGAAGTTCTTTCCAGAGTTCGTTCTCCTTATGTACCACATTCGAGTTTGTGGATTGTTGGCACATGGTGGCATCATATGAGACCTTTGGTGGTGTTTGTGGTGGCTTATTGCCGGAATGACTTGTACTGGGTGAGACGAGATTTTTGGACTTGGGATCGGTGCGATCAGATTTATATGAAGTTTATTAAAGTGCAATTAATGTTGTGTGGTTCAGAATGAGGTCATGGTTCTTGTCAGGAGAATAGACTCAATAATTTGTTAACTCGGCAGTTAGTTATGAGTTTCTACACATCTCTTCCATCGTGGCAATATTGCAAGAGTTGGAACAGGACTTATATGTGTCATGAGGTGTGTTGTGAGCATAGGATTCGTGGAATTTCGGCTATTGTTACCAGAGGATGTTATTATGGTCATGTGAATTATGCGGTGCATGGTGTGGATTCAACAAAGGTATGCAGGCATGTATTGGTGCATCGTGTAGTGATTGATACGGTATTCGGATGATGGGAGCAGGCCTGGCAGAAAATTTCGGATGTTGGAATTTGGCTCTAAGGCTAATTTAACTAAACAAAAGGGGAATCTTCAGATTTTCTCGAGCAAATGTACTCAACTGAGTGGTGGTAACACGAGTAGGTGCACGAGATTTTAAACAGTGATTTCAGACAACTCCAGACCAGTTCTTAGCACGTTCGTAGACGAACGTATATTTAAGTGGGCGAGAATGTAACGACCCGATCGGTCGTTTTGAGCTCTAGCACGTCATTCAGTGGTTTGAGACCCTGAGCAGCTTCACTTCAGGTATTATGACTTGTACGTGTGGTCGAAATGTAATTTTGGGAAGTTCGGAGTTGATTTGGAAAGAAAATTCTAATTTCGGAAGATTTAAGTTGGGGGAATTGACTAAAGGGGGATTTTTGAGTAAACGACCTCAGAATTAGGATTTGAAGGTTCCAACAGGTTCGTATGATGACTTTGGACTTGGACGTATGTCCGGATCGGATTTTGGATGACCCGAGAATGTTTCGGCGCCTATTGTGGAAGTTGGCATTTTGGAAGGATTTCATAAATTTGGGTTGGAGTGCATTTCAATGCTATCGATGTCCGTTTGGGATTTTTGAGTCTAGGAATAGCTCTATATGGTGATTCTAGTATTGGGAGCGCGTCCGGATGTGGATTTGGAGGTCCGTAGGTCATTTCAGGGTCATTTGGCGAAAGTTAGAAATTTGAAGGTTTTTGAGAAGTTTGACCGGAAGTGGACTTTTGGTATTGGGGTTGGATTCTAATTCCGGAAGTTGGAGTAGGTCCGTAATGTTGAATGTGACTTGTGTGCACAATTTGAGGTCAATCGGACATGATTTGATAGGTTTCAGCATCGATTGTAGAAGTTGAAGTTTCAAAGTTCACTAAGTTTGAATTGGAGGGTGATTCGTATTTTTAGCATTGTTTGATGTGATTTAAAGGCTCGACTAAGTTTGTGATGTGTTTTGGGACGTGTTGGTATATTTGGTTGAGGTCCCGAGGGCCTCGGGTGGATTCCGGATGGTTAACGGATCGAGTTTGGACTTGGATGAAATGCTGAGGCAACTGATACCTGGTGCAATCGCACCTGCGTGAAAAAGGCCACAGGTGCGAGCTCGCAGGTGCGAAGGAGAAGAGGTTGGTCAGAAACTGCAGGTGCAGAACATTTGGGCGCACCTGCGAAGGCGCAGGTGCAAAGTTGGCAACACAGGAGCGGTTGATAGGCACAGGTGCGGTGCATGCACCACAGAAGCGAGCCGTTGATCGCAGAAGCGGACAAGCCGGCTAAGGGGGAAAGCCGCATCTGCGAGGTTATTTCCGCAGATGCGGTTGGCTAGCTACGGAAGCGAAAATCGTGGCTAGGCAGAATGTTTTAAAGCTGGATTTGGGTTCATTTCACCCATTTTCTACACGGCTTGGGCGATTTTTGGAGCTCTTCAAGGGAGTATTTTCGCCATCCTGTGCAAGGTAAGTGATTCCCACCTATTGCAAGTTAAGTACTTGGTTTACATATGGATTTAAAATTGAAATTTGTAGAAATTTGAGATTTTTGGTGGAAAACCTAGAAATGGATATTTTTGGATTTTGACCACGAAATTGGACATGCAATTTGGAATAAATTGTATATTTGAGTTCGTGATATCATGGGTAAAGTTTATCTTCGAATATTTTCGAGATCAGAGTACATGGGCCCGAGGGTGATTTGTATCGACTTTTCAAGCGGAGTTAGGAATTATTGTAAATTGAATTATTATTAGCATTAGAGTATATATTTATGGGTTTACATATTTATTGACTAGTTTTGGAGCATTGGGTATCGATTTGAGTTGTTGGAAGGGCTTGGGAGCCGGTTATGGACCTTCGGAGCGAGGTAAGTCTCCTTTCTAACCTTGAAAGAGGGAATTAACCCCATAGGTGAATTAACTTAATATGTGCTTCTATTTGTAGGGGCTACGTACACACGAGGTGACGAGAGTCCGTGCGTAGCTACTATTATGCTCATGTCCGGGTAGTTTAGGACCCAAATCATGCTATACTTGCGATATTTGCAACCTTATTGTTAATTTAAATTGCTTAAAACATATTGAACTTGGTAAATGAATTTTTAAAAGGTTAAACTTAGTTTTTTTTTTACTGTTAAATGAGAATTGACATTTCTTGGATAATTGCTCCTTAAAGAATTCTTGATTGACTGTTGAATGTGTTTATCTTTTGTGGAGCGGGCCGAACGCCTCGGCAGATTAAATAGATGCATCAATGGTTCGTGCCATTCGACCCTCGGCAATGCACAATTTAAATATTTATGTTAGAGTGGGCCGTACGACCTCGGCATGATTTGCGCATGATTTAATTGATTGCTTTGAAATTTACAATAAATGATATTGCCTCCTTGGCCTGAGATAAATTTGTTAAATAATGGGAAATAAATTTGGAGATTTCTTAATTATAAAGGAACTGCTTACTGACTTCAAAATACTGAGCTTGCAACCGTATTATATAATCCATGCTTAATTATATCATTGATATTTTATTTATAACCCATAGTAAGTGTCGAAGTCGACCCCTCGTCACTACTTCTTCAAGGTTAGGCGGGATACTTACTGGGTACGCGTTGATTTACGTACTCATACTATACTTGCTGCACATTTTTGTGTAGGTTTATATATGCCTAGTGGCCTTGTGGGCGCAGAGGCGCGGTTATTGCTGGGACTTAGGTGAGCTGCATTCCACGTTACGAGTCCGCAACCAGCAAAGTCTCCCTCAGAGTATTTATATTTTCCTGTCCAATTTGTATTCCAGACAGATATTGTATTTAAATTTTACATTCTTAGTTGAGGCTCATGCACTTATGACACCGGATTTTGGGGCGATTATGGGTTGCACTGTATTAGAATTGTTAAAAATATTATTATTTATTTTATAAATTTTATCTTTTACCATTTAATTGAAGGAAATATGATTTCAAAAATATTAAAATGAGAACCAAGTTAAGTATTTATTTTTGGCTTGCCTGACAGCAGTGTCTGGCACCATCATGACCTTTAATGGATTTTGGGTCGTGACAGTTAAAGTCCTATTTGATTCTTTTCGAGAATACTTAATTAGTAGAGATGTACATAATGGGCAAACCTATGGTTCTTTGTGCATACATGCGAATTTGTTTGTGAGTGCGAGAGTTATTCTTTGATGCTAAGTCCTTAAATTATATTCATTATTTGATTTGAGTGTATGGACTATTTATTCTTGTGAGGGCATTGGTTTCATGATAGATAGATAATGTTATAAACTTTATTTGACAGAGTAGGTGAGCGACCTTAAATTTGATAAGTTAGAGTCCATCTCTGAGGTTAAGGTAACTCACAATGCTTATATTTTTCTGCCGGAGTTGAAAATACCGATAATCTTCATTAACTGGGTACCTCGTACCCTTCTCATCTTGCTCCTTTTAATTGTTGAAGCTTGTATCTATCTTCCGAATCTTTCATTGCCTTTCACCATAGGGGTGGATAGATATTCTTTGCCTTAAGGATCCTTATCAAGAGGCTTACACGTCTTAGTACACACATGATCTACTGAAGACCTTACATTTACTCATCATAAGCATCATGCAAAATTGAGTTCCTCTGACTCAACTCTTTCATAGCCACTTGCAATCTCTTACCAACTATCTTTCTATATATAGTCATCGTCGTATTATGAATAAGATAGAGTTTAGGAAATTGAGTTCTTATAACTGAGCTCTACCACATGATCTAGAGTAAGAAGAAAGAGTGACAGTCCTAAATGCCCTATAGCCTCATGCTTATAAGTGTGGTGTACAACACACCCATAATCAAGACTCTACTAGACACGACTTGTAGACTCCCTAGGACAAAACTGCTATGATACAACTTTTTTGTCTTTCCCCGAACCTGGGGGGCGCGACCGGCACCCGGTGCCTCACCTATCCTTGCGTACCAACTTATGGCTAAGGGACTCTGAACATATAATGTCATACTTTGGCCATGGCCACATAGCAAGACAATATGCGAAGAAAAATATAAAACTGAATGGAAGCTGACGCTGACTAAACATCAATATACAACTAGGCCGACAAGGCTATCATAACTACTATACTTGACAGACCAACAAAATATACATACTGCACTAACTAATAGGATATGCCTACAAGCCTCTACTGATGGATGTACTGTGATCGGAATAGGGCCCTGACCTATCCATAACATATATATACATATATACACAAGATGTACGTAAAACTCTAGACCCGTCAACTCCGAAGGGCATGGAGCTTACCGATCAAGCTAAACTCAGGCAACACCTAATGAGGAGGTCTACGCGTCTGTCTATCTGAACCTGCACACATGAAATACAGCGCCCCAATAAAGGGACGTTAGTATGAAATAATGTACCGAGTATGTAAGGCAATAGACTGAAAGCTGAAACTGAACTAATAATATAATAACTGAAAGTAACTAGGAGTCAAAGATAATCTGAAGATATGCTCACCTGCTGATACTGACTCAACTCTCTCAATATAGTAAGTAAAATAGCTGTCCGGCCTTATAAAGCTCGGTATATATAATTGATCTACCGTAGTAGGCTCGCTCATAGGCGCTCCGCCATATTAGGCTATGTATCTCGGCCAACTGGGCTCGCTCGTAGGCGCTCGACCACAGTAGTCTCGATATATAACTTACCATCTAATCAGAGGTTTCCCAATAGGGGCCTTCCCATCGATTATAACTCGATGGGGGTGAAAATACTGTAATACTATACATATGTATATATAGACTCTCTTCTCTCTTGACTGGAAGAAGACAATACTCAATTGAATATAAAGTCCCGACAAGGGAGAATACTGTAACTTATGAGACTAGGATAATGTATATAAATTTGGGATTATGAACTTCTCTTTATGTCTCGTTATCAAACACATGTAGTTACTAGATCATGCCAAAATGAAGGAAGGGCTTAGCCTTAACATACCTGGAGTAGGAAAAAATCCGTATGATATTATTGAGAAAGATTGCACCGTACTCCCTTAGAATCGCAAAATCTCACGTTGCTTAAGATACTAAGAATTTTCATTTGAATTTTTGTTTCAAGAGATTCAAATTACTACCACCTAAACCCTTGTATGAATTGGTTGAAGTCTTAATCCCTTATACTGTAGAGATATTCCATCTCTTTAAGTGATTTAGAGGGATGTTTTAAACTTTGGGGGTGGGCCCCACTAAGTGATGACTAAGCTTTGGCCTAAAGGCCCCTAACATGCCACCTTTAAGTGATTTAGAGGGATGTTTTAAACATTGGGGGGTGGGCCCCACTAAGTGATGACTAAGCTTTGGCCTAAAGGCCTCTAACATGCCACCTTGTTTTGTGAGTTAAGACTCGTTATAAATGCCTCTTTGGGCTACCACGTTTGGGGGGGGTGTTACATTTATCCAAAAATTCACTCCTTTCCCTAATCAATGTATTTATCCCCCACTAATCCAATAATTAATCAATTACCCATACAATTAAGAATTATCTCAAATTACTTAAAATACTACTCATTTTTAACATACTTTATACATCATACCATCATGGTCATGTGGTACCTTGTATGGCACTAGTCCATAAATATGGGATATTGTAGCTTAGACCATATTTTATCTCAAAATGTCAAACTTCGATAAAATTCATTTTCTTCGATTTGCTTACCCTTTCACCTTCACGAATTTACTCGTTACTTGTTTGAAATAGCATAATACTTATAATCTCCAAATAATCTTATCCTTGAACTGATGTCAATTATCTTACGACAAATTCAACATACAATACTACATGGTATAACATCATCGTAATATAATACTGCGGAGCGTAACATCATTTCCCCCTTTGGAACATTCGTCCTCGAATGTTGACTAATGTATTTATCGGTCTCATAACCGGATGGCTCTTACGAATGGTTTTAATACTGTCCTTGCTATTTAGGCAACTGTTCTGTGAATAAATCCAAAGGCCAGGGCATTTCCCCCTTTAGGCCTCTTTCTTACACCACGACTCGTGGTCGGAATCCTTCCAATCTTGTAACTGTTGCTACCTTTTATCATGCAGCCTGTACGACTCTAACTTTGTAAGTGCGCCTATGCGACTCTACTCTCCTTTTGTTTCCTCCAGCTTTTAGCAAATCTCTAGGCCTCACTTTGTAAACATATACATAGCTTAATAAGATGTCCCTCTGGGCATCTATAGGTATACTGAAGTTCTTCGCTCGGTACTTTGTTGAACTTACGAATATTGCTGTATCTCATTTCATAGATACGTTTATCTATCCGTATGACTTTACTGCATCTAGGTAGGCTATACTATACCATAACTCTTACTTTGATTTAGCGTTACTGAGGTCTACTACCAAACTCCAGGTTACTTTCATTACGTATCTCATAAGTATAAATCTATGTCCTTTAATGCTTCCTCATTACTGTTCATCTTAAGAATGACGGCCTAATCTCATCTCATACTTTGTGACTTTTGTCCATCCATTGTTGATTCACCTCAATATTGATCTACAATCTACCACTGATAACTTCAAACCTCTTACGTAATCACTAGGGCTTACGTCTCATCGGGGAACATTTGAAGTGATTTTCTTGACCCACCTAGGGGCGATACGATACTATACTTCCATTATCGTATTTCATAGCATCCCAATGTGATTTAGCTACGTGGGTATTTTAATCCTGTACAATTCATGAAATTATTACTCAATCGCAGGCCCAAACACCATCCTTCATCTAACACAATTACACCTCTATTCTACTACCAGGGCAGCATTCCATCTCTTCTAAATGCTACTAGTCTTAGACTCCTTTGAGTCCATTCTTGTCACCTTCTCACTCGTCCTTTCTTACCCTTACTCCTTTCTTTCTAAAACCTTGTCGCTTTACCATACTTTAGCTTGCGACCTATACATATCTATTTATACTTCTCGCAACCTTCCTTCAACTTGCTTGCACCACATATTTCTTGTGTTATTTTAGAACATCAAGTGAGACATCACATTGTCTCTAATTTATTTTTACTCTCTTAACTGGACCTCTCGATACCAAGAAATCATCGACTGGAAGATATGCTACTGATGACGCTGCTATCATTCCTGGATACTGAATCCCAATGCTTCTAGCCTTCTATCTGAAGTATGGACTATTATCACATCTTTTATCTCTTTCATAACCTTCCTTCCACATAGGTATAATTCACATCCTCAACTTGAAGCTCTATTGTAATACTTGCACCTTTGGTGCATACACGATCCGATATGAGCTTCATACTGACTTCTTATGAGGCTGGTACTTCTTCTAACTAGCTTTTTCATAGGGTCGTTATAGAATATGGCTACTGTATTGTCTCTCTTGTACCTCTGATATTAAGAGTGGTCCTGCAATGTTCTCAATCACTATGTCCATAATTTTCTGGGTTTAATAATCCAACTCCTGATTTACTTAGTTAGTGTAACTCTTTAGTTTCCTATTTCCTCAAATCAACCTTTATGTAGGCTTAAGCTATCTCCCGATCTGTGGCTCATGGTATTAGTTATTACTTTAGCCTTCCATGGGCGCTATAGAATATCCATGATATAATCTTCTAACAATTCAATCTGTTGTTTATACCCTGGGCTCAATTCTTTCTTTTAACTTATACCAGAGTCTTTTACGGCTGTATGAATGTCAGTATATATGCTGCATGGATAATATTCCGAAATCCTAAGTGCGTTCATGTCGTAACTAACTCTGGATCACTGATCGAATAATTCCTTTCGTCCCTTCTTAGCTTTCTTTAAACGTAGGCAATTACTTTTCCCGGTCTTTCTGCCCCCTTGTTGCGTGCATACTTAACTTATCTTAGTGCCCATACATATTGGAATTCCATACCACTCATATGATCTTGAATATCACTTCTGATTTTTACTTCCTGTCCCTTAGCCACGGTAGGTGCAACTTTCTTATGGGGTGCATACAACGTTGTTGTAAGACTTTTCTATAAGATCACTTCCTCTTTAGGTCACTGAGCTTAGGTCGAAGCCTTCTTCCTTTCTTCTTCATCTAGTCTTTCATTGTAGTATTAGGGAGGACCCTCTGATTCTTGCAAGGCTGCGAGCTTATTACATCGTTTACCCGGCATAATTTTTGATGTTCTTTCTTACTTGCAATTATCCTTACTTACTTACCTTCATGTCCATGTGCTCGTAGGGTTACTTCTGAGCTGATATTTTGATTATCTTCCCACTGGCACTCTCTTTTTCCTCCGTAACACTCATACGGTACCTTTAACTACTCCAACTCCTATCTTAATATTTCTCAAGGTTACGATGTCATATCTGCGAGACTAAATTCACTATATTGGGTTTTACTATGTTTATCTTGCACGATCTGCTGATTCATCTGTAACCACCTGTCTAGCCATAACTAGGCTCTTCCTGAGTCAACTGCTAACTACTCTTTGGCCCATTCTCATATCAATATTCCACGTATTCTTTCTTAGGTTATTCCTTTTGTCTTAATTTAACCCTCACACTGGCTCCTTATTTATCAAAAACATCCCGGGCCGGAACCCTTACTTCCTCTCCTTGATGTCGTGCTTGTATAACATTTTGGAATCGTAGAATATCTGTAGGATTTGAATAAGTGCAATCTCATCCCTTTTTCATTTTTGTCGCATTCTTCCTTTACCATTCCATAATTACTAAAACCACTTAATTCTGACTTAATGCCACATCACTCCATATTCCCCCCTTTGGGGAAGTACTAAGATTTAGAGCTACGACGATCCACCTATAGATGTTTTAGCTCTTCATCTTTGGTGTCTTTTCACATCATTGATGACCCTTACTCGCCTCGCGGTAATCCTTCTGTACCAAGGATAATCAATTTCCTTACTCGCGAGGGTGACACTTAGTATAACTGGCACATATAGTCCCTTAAGCTGAACTTTGCTCACATTGCTTGCTTTAGGGAAGCGTCTTCTTGAATGACCATTCTCTGAATTTCTCATGAATCTTCTTCTGTTGTCCATTCTATTATTGCCGGAATGAAATCTGAAATTCTCATGACGTCGACCATTATTAAATCATTCAGTCTCTAATTCATGTTTAGTTTATCTTGTTCACCAGCCCATACTGATTTCTATTACTCTGTGGTCTAACTTTTCTTTCTGGTAGTCGCGTTGGAGTCACAAACTTATTTCTCGAACCGAGGATATGACTTTATGGCCTATACACTTTTGTTGTCTCAAGGCCTGTCATCTCTCGTCTTTTCCTTCACTTGACTATAGACTCTGTAATACTGTCATCTTTTGATATACCATTGTCGTCCATGTATCACATCTTACTCATAATGTTTCATTAACTCTCTTCTTCTTTCCTTCTAACATCTATGTCTATCACTTTATTCTGAAAACTCGCACAAAACATTCTTCTGCTTTTAGCTCCCCTTGCTCCATCCATTGCTCTTCGAATTGCCTAACATTCTTTCTCTATTAGGGACAGGAGCCACACTAAGGTAATATTTATCCCTTTAAGGCTTTCAGTGCCTATCTTTGTAGTACTCATATCTAGCTGTACTATTTTAGAGTGCACCATCTCGGTATCTCACAAGGAGATCTATTACCATGTTTGCACTAACTATCCCTTGAAAATGTCAACTAACACTAACAATCCATCCACCATTTTGGGTTACTCTAACCCCAGCCGGATCCTGATATCTTGTCCTTCTCTTAAACTACACCTGTTAGTTTCCATAAGGCATAACTGAGATGGGTGTGGCCGATTGTACATACCTCTGCTACTGTTGAAGGTAACTCACAATGCTTATATTTTTCTGCCGGAGTTGAAAATACCGATAATCTTCATTATCTGGGTATATCGTACCCTTCTCATCTTGCTCCTTTTACTTGTTGAAGCTTGTATCTATCTTCTGAATCTCTCATTGCCTTTCACCATAGGGGTGGATAGATATTCTTTTCCTTAAGGATCCTTATCAAGAGGCTTACACATCTTAGTACACACATGATCTACTAAAGACCTTACATTTACTCATCATAAGCATCATGCAAAATCGAGTTCCTCTGACTCAACTCTTTTACAGCCACCTGCAATCTCTTACCAACTGTCTTTCTAGATGTAGTCATCGTCGTATTATGAATAAGATAGAGTTTAGGAAATTGAGTTCTTACAACAGAGCTCTACCACACGATCTAGAGTAAGAAGAAAGAGTGACAGTTCTAAATGCCCTATAGCATCATGCTTATAAGTGTAGTGCATAACACACCCATAAACAAGACTCTACTAGACACGTCTTGTAGACCCCCTAGGACAAAACTGCTATGATACAACTTTTTTGTCACGCCCCGAACCTGGGGGGTGAGACCGGCACCCGGTGCCTCACCTATCCTTGTGTACCAACTTGCGACTAAGGGACTCTGAACATATAATGTCATACTTTGGCCATGGCCACATGGCAAGACAATTTGCGAAGCAAAATATAAAACCGAACGGAAGCTAACGCTGACTAAACATCAATATACAGCTGGGCCGATAAGGTCGTCATAACTACTATAGCTGACAAACCAACAAAATATACATATTGCACTAACTAACAAGATATGTCAATAAGCCTCTACTGATGGATGTACCGTGATCAGAACAGGGCCCCGACCTATCCATAACATATATATACATATATAAACAGCATGTACGTAAAACTATAGACCCTGCAACTTCGAAGGGCATGGAGCTTACCGATCAAGCTGAACTCGAGCAACACCAAATGAGGAGGTCTACCCGTCTGTTTGTCTGAACCTGCATGCATGAAATGCAGCGCCCCCAGTAAAGGGACGTTAGTATGAAATAATGTACCGAGTATGTAAGGCAATAGATTGAAAGCTGAAATTGAACTAATAATATAATAACTGAAAGTAACTGGGAGTCAAAGATAATCTGAATATATGCTCACCTACTGATACTGACTCAACTCTCTCAATATAGTAAGTAAAATAGTTGTCCAGCCTTATAAGGCTCGGTATATATAACTGCTCTGCCGTAGTAGGCTTGCTCATAGGCACTCGACCACAGTAGGCTCGGTATATAACTTACCATCTGATCAGAGGGTGCCCAATAGGGGCCTGCCCATTGATTATAGCTCGATGGTGGTGAAAATACTGTAATACTGTATGTATATATATATATATAGACTCTCTTCTCTCTTGCTTGGAAGAAAATAATACTCAATTGAATATAAAGTCCCGACAAGGGAGAATACTGTAACTTATGAGACTAGGATAATGTATATAAATTCGGGAGTATGAACTTCTCTTTATGCCTCGTTATCAAACACATGTAGTTACGAGATCATGCCAAAATGAAGGAAGGGCTTAGCCTTAACATACCTGGAGTAGGAAAAAATCCGTATGATATTCTTGAGAAAGATTGCACCGTACTCCCTTAGAATCACAAAATCTCACGTTGCTTAAGATAATAAGAATTCTCGTTTGAATTTTTGTTTCAAGAGATTCACGTTACTACCAACTGAACCCTTGTATGAATTGGTTGAAGTCTTAATCCCTCGTACTGTAGAAATATTCCATTTCTTTAAGTGATGGCAAAGCTTTGGCCTAAAGGCCCCTTACATGCCACCTTGTTTTTTGAGTTAAGATTCATTATAAATGCCTCTTTAGGCTGCCACGTTTGGGGGGGGGAGGAAGTGTTACATTTATCCAAAAATTCACTCCTTTCCCAAATCAACTTATTAATCCCCCACTAATTCAATAATTAACCAATTACCCACAAAATTAAGAATTATATCAAATTACTTAAAATACTACTCATTTTTAACATACTTTATACATCATACCATCATAGTCATGTGGTACCTTGTATGGCACTAGTCCATAAATATGGGGTATTGTAGCTTGGACCGTATTTTATCTCAAAATATCAAACTTCGATAAAATTCATTTTCTTCGATTTGCTTACCCTTTCACCTTCACGAATTTACTCGTTACTTGTTTGAAATAGCATAATACTCATAATCTCCAAATAATCTTGTCCTTGAACTAATGTCAATTATCTTACAACAAATTTAACGTACAATACTACAAGGTATAACATCGTCGTAATATAACACTGCGGAGCGTAACAATCATCATTATAATAATGATTAATATACTAAAGAAACAACAAAAACCAAGAAGGGAATTAAAGTAAAGGGAGGATTTGAAGGTTGGAAACTTACTACCTCCAGCTAGCGTTGGCCCTGGACGCCGGAGGCGGGGGATTTCCCTATTTTGCCCGGGATAATGTTATTTCGGCCCTATACGGTCCCAACTCGTATATAAAGAGTCCTAAACCTAATTTTGAGGGGATCTAATAGAATTTAAAGGAGAATTCACATTCGGGAACACAAACCACGCTTTGGGAGAGGCTTCTAACTAGTTTTTCCTTTCTCTTCTCTTCCTTTAATTCATAGTTTATTTGTTCTAGAGTTGTGAGGTGCTACATGAACGTTGTAGTTTGAAGCTTGAATTGTTCTTATTATTTTATCATATTGATTTATTTATTCAATCTTACGTTTAATTATTTGATTGCTTGATCACCAATTAAATACTATCTACGAATCTAGGGTTAACTCGGGAGAGAAAATTCTAGATTGCATATAATATTGAGTGGAGCGAGATCTTGAACTCGAGCATCGGGAACAGATTTACGGTTAGGATAGGAATATACTTAATCACCTTGCTTGGTTACTATACACGAATTATTAATGCGTTCTTGTTAATTCTAATTCCATAAAAATATAGGCGTTAGGTTAGCTTGAATAGACAAGTAATACTTCGGAAGAAGGCTACGAGTAATATTAACCCTGTCAATCAATAAAGTAGATAAATTAATTAGACAATTTAAGTGGACAACTCAACAGGATTGTTAGCCAACCCATAGATCTAGAATATCGTCTCTCATTGAATTCATCTCTAATATTCGCTAACTTGTTTCTTTTAATTTCTTAGTTTGTTACTCTAGATTAGTTACAGTTAATAATCTTTAGAAATCGCTTGAATAGATTAATTGTCTTAGTTTAATTTAGTTGATAGTTAATCACAAATCCCTGTGGGTACGATATCTGGACTTACAATCCTATATTACTTGTCGACCACGTATACTTGCGTGTGCGTTTGGGAGCAACAAGTTTTTGGCGCCGTTGCCGGGGACTTAGAAATTAACTATTCTACTAGATTGGATTTTTACTTTTTGTCTATTCAAGTTTTTATTTTTTATTTTAATATTAGTTTAATATTTTATTATCTTTGTTGACATGGCATATTGGAATGAGAATTGGTCGAATATTGGTTATTCTTATTATGGCGATCCTTGTCCATATTGTGGAGGACCACACTTGTGACAAAATTGTGCATCTCAATCTGATGTGAATTTTTATAATGTGTGTGGTTGTCAAGATGGACATTGGGATGTGTGTGGTTGTCCTAATTCTTATTATCCCTTTGAGAGCTCTTATTATAATGTTTCTAATAATATTTATGAGATTGATAGGAGCAGGGAAGTGGAGGATATGGAACGCGTTGCACGTAATATGGACATGATGAGGCAAGTAGTAGCCGAGCAAGATGACATGATGAGGCAAGTAGCCGAGCAACAAGTTGTTAGCGCCTTAGCGATCAAAGGACTGCAGGCTAGAATGGACGAATTAATGGCCAATTTTCAAGAAGAACCTCAACTCGACAAAGAGAGCGAGTTCCCACAAGAAGATAACTTTGAAGAAGCAGATATCGTGAGCCAATATTGGCTAGAGGAACAAGCTCAACTGGTAAAATTTCATGGGGTTCTACGTAATGGTTTGTTAAATATGGCAGAACAGCTGTTAGACAAAAGAAATGAGCTCAGGCAAGAGATAGACCAATTTAGCTCAGATATCCATGACCTACAGGATCAATTGAATAAAAGGTTTGAGGCCTCTGATGCCCTACAACCTATTTTTGTGGATATTGGCCAGCTTGTGGAGCGGAAAGAGGAATTCCAACTATTCGACCAAATTATTTTTAATAATGCCAAGGTTGACGAAGTGTGCAAAAGCGAGGATGTCAAAAGTGAAGTGATTCTAGAGTTGGACCGCATTGGACCTCATTCTAACCATTTTTCAATATTGTGTTTGGTTGGTGACATGAGAATTGATCCATTCGAGCATATGGAGGACTCAGTGGATGGGGAAAAAAGTGCTTATATTCTGAAATTTGTGATGCCAAGGAGACAAAATGACATCCCTCACTTAAAGGCCAAGAAGTGCAAGATGCGATACCTATTGCTTGGTTCCTTTATTTTTACACTACCGCCCCAGGAACATGACAGAAAAATTGATGCAAAATTAGGGGCGCAATTCATATCCTCAAGGTGGAAGGAAAAGTGTTGAAGTGGTGTAAGTCGTGCTACGATTATAAATAAGGCGCTTCTTGGGAGGCAACCCAATTCTATTTTTTTTTTTCTTTTTTTCTTTTTATTTTTCTTTTTGTTTTTTTGTGTTATCGTTGTAGTGTTGTTTTTGTGTTTTGTAGGAGTAGGAGCATGGAGTCAAAGCCAATAGGTGAGTGCAAAAGCGAGCAGGTGGTTGAAACTGAGTGTGAGGTACCCGCACAAAGAATCATACTTGGGAGAAAT
Organism: Nicotiana tabacum; assembly: GCF_000715075.1. Classification (NCBI taxonomy): domain Eukaryota; kingdom Viridiplantae; phylum Streptophyta; class Magnoliopsida; order Solanales; family Solanaceae; genus Nicotiana; species Nicotiana tabacum. The sequence goes on from NC_134103.1 coordinate 73,140,185, forward strand.
CTGAGTATCCCGTGAGAATCATACTTGCTAATATCTAAGTCCACTTAATTATATGCATAATTGTAACAGTAGGCCGACATTATTTGCGCAAATCTTGTGTACGATATTGTCTCCAAGAATCTAAGACCTTTGGTATCACAGAGGTATTGTTGTGATAAATTTAACATGTGATGATTCATACGTCTGTGTAGAGAAAATATGTGAATATACCTTTTACTATTATTGACACGCCAAATAAGAAATAAGAGGCTTATCATGCTGAATATGTCTTACAACTGCCAATATTCTGTTGTAAATCAACCATGAACAATAACAACACAAGAGGAGGTAGAGGATGACGATGAACATTTGGTGTTCTTGATAGGATTGTGTATTTGTCTTCTCGGGTTATCCTTTAATTCTAGCATTTTATTTCTCATGACAAACCTTTCAGATTATCAGAAGTAGGGAGATATTGAAATTTTGTAAATGGTAAGGAGTAATCAGTGTCACGACCCAAAATTCACTATAGGTCGTGATGGCGCCTAACACCGCCATCAGGCAAGTCAATGATAACTTATCAATTTAATTACTCAGTTTATTAATTTTGAATATATTTTAATAAGGAAGGGGATTTACACTTCAAAATCTATGGGAACGTACAAGATTTGTAGTTTATAAAAGAAATAAAGTGCGATAATAATATACGAAATCATAAGCATCAACTAAAGGATGGTGGGTGGGGACTCGGACCATTTTTTGGTTATGATGGGGTTGCATCACGGGTCGGCACTCAGCCCTTTTTTGTTTGCTCTGACGATGGACATATTGACGTGCCACATCCAAGGGGAGGTGCCATGGTGCATGCTATTTGCAAATGATATTGTATTGATTGATGAGACGCGAGACGATGTCAACGCGCAATAAGAGGTATGGAGGCAGACCCTGGAATCTAAAGGTTTCAAGTTGAGCAGGACCAAGATAGAATACTTGGAGTGTAAGTTCAGTGGCGAGACTTATCAAGGGTAAGGGGAGGTGAGGCTGGACTCGCAGGTCATCCCTAGGAGAGGAAGTTTTAAGTACCTTGGGTCTATTATTCAGGGGGATGGGGATATTGATGAAGATGTCACACATCGTATTGGGACGGGAGGGTGAAATGGAGACTCGCTTTCGGTGTTTTGTATGACAAGAAAGTACCACCGAAACTTAAGGGTAAGTTCTACAGAGTGATGGTCAGACCAACGATGCTGTATGGGGCTGAGTGTTGGCCAGTCAAGATCGCTCATGTCCGAAAGATGAAGGTAGCAGAGATGAGGATGTTGAGATGGATGTGCAGGCACACCAGGTTAGATAGGATCATAAATGAGGTTATTCGTGACAAGGTGGGTATGGCCCCTATTGAGAACAAGATGCGGGAAGTGCAGCTTAGGTAGTTTGGTCATGTGAGGAGGAAGAGCACAGATGCCCCGGTGAGGAGGTGTGAGAGGTTGACATTGGAGGGCCTACTGAGAGGTAGAGGTAGGCCAAAGAAGAGGTGGGGAGAGGTGATTAGACAAGACATGGCGCTACTTCAGCTGACCGAGGATATGACCCTTGATAGGAATGTATGGAGGTCGAGGATTAGGATAGTAGAGTAGGTAGTCTACAGTGTTCATAATAGTAGTATTGGCACGCAGTCTCGCTTTCGGTTGGTAGTATATTTTTATGACTAACTGTTGTTTCCTTAATTGTTGATCACCTTACTATCTTTTTATTTTTATTCTGCTTTTATATGGTTTTTTGGTACTATCCCTTCTTGTCTATATTTTCATTAATGTGGTGCTTATGTTTGCCTGAGCCGAGGGTCTATTGGAAACAACCTATCTATCCTCACAAGGTAGGGGTATGGTCTGCGTACACACTACCCTCCCCAGACCCCACGGTGTGGGATAATACTGGGTATGTTGTTGTTGTTATCGTCATAAGCATCAACTAGTATAACCTCAAAACCCGGTGTCACAAGTGCATGAGCATTTTCTAAGAGGTACAATAATAATACAACATTCGTCCAGAATGTATATAAGACATGATAAAATAAATAATACGATGGAGACTCGGTGGACTGCGATGCATAGCCTGGAATGCAGCTCACATAAAGTCCCCTCAACAGGTACGTCTACGCGCCAAGATGATCACCAAATGAACCTGTCAGATCCTGCACATTTAGTGCAGAAGTACAACATGAGTACGTAAATCAACGAGTACCCAGTAAGTATCTAGCCTAACCCTGGAGAAGCAGTGATGAGGGGTCGACATCGACACTTACTAGAGGTCCAATAAAGCAATATAATGAATCATAAGCATATGTGAAGCACACAACAATAATGGGGTAATTCCGTAAGTTACATAATCTTCCAAATATTACTTTTAAAGTATGAATTTCTCAGTCTTGTATTCTACCGTAACAACTTAGAAAATGTGAAGTGCCAATATCAAATGAATAAGTAATACCATATATAATGCCGGGCATCAGTGGAAAGATAATCTCGTGAATGTTCGGACTACCAGCGATATAACGCACGATTATGCCGAGGTTGTTCGGCCCGATCCAGAATAATGTGTACACTACCGAGGGTCGAGTGACACAGACCATAGATACATCTATTATACTGCCGAGGTGTTCGGCCCGCTCCATAAGAAAGGAAGGAAGTTATCGAATTACGAGGCACGTGCTTACAATACAATACATGAGCACAAAGTGAATATATTCTTTACTGTTTCTCAAATAACTAGCCAATAACTCAAGGTGATAAGGCTCGGCCCAGTATACATATATTTACTTCTAAATAAATTTAAATTATAAGTTTAAATAATTAAGCCAGCAGAATGAGTTCAAATAATTTAATTTTTACATGATAAGGTATTAAATCTACTCGGACATAAACATGCTTTAGCTACGTACGGACTCTCGTCACCTAGTGCGTATGTAGCTCCCACAACTAGTAGCACATATCAATTACATCACCTAGGGGATAGTTTTCCTCTCACAAGGTTAGACAGGAGACTTACCTCGCTCCGAAGTTCCATAAACGACTCCAACGCCTCTCTAACTCTTCAATTTAAGGACAAACTATCAAAAACTAGTCAAACAAATGTGCAAACCAATTAAAAATATACTCCAATACTCTTAATAAATCAATTTAAACAAATTCCCAACTCCGCTCGAAAAGTCGATAAAGTCAACCCTCGGGCCCATGTGCCCGGATTCCGAAAATATTCGAAGATAAACATTACCCAAAACAATACGAACTCAAATATATGATTTATTCCTAATTCCAAATCCAGTTTCGTGGTAAAAACTCAAAAATACCCAATTCTAGGTTGTCTTCAAAATCCCACAATTTTTCATAAATTTCCATGTTAAATCCTTATAGAATCTATGTAATTAACTTACAATGTGCGAGAATTACTTACCTTGCAATAGATGATGAAAATCTCCCCTTGGCTCTCCAAAAATCGCCCAAACCAATAGAAAAATGAGTGAAATGAGCAAACATTCCAACTTAAAACAATCTGCCCAGCGCTGCCTCGCATCTGCGGACATAGCCTGCGCACCTGCGGTCTCACTATTGTGAGACAAAACTCGCTCCTGCGGAAGTACCTGGCGAACAGCCCCTCGCACCTGTGGAAGGCATTTTGCATCTGCGATGTCGCTTCTGCGACAAAATGATCGCTTCTGCGAAGCCATGCCCAACTGCCTATGTCCGCTCCTATGCTCCAGTGGTCGTATCTGTGACCTGTGCACAGTTCACTTCCAGTTGCTTCTGCGATTCACTGCCTCGCTTCTGCCAGGTCGCTTATGCGATAAAGCTTCCGCAGAAGCGGTTGCACCAGCAATCAGAATTTTTCAGCTTTTCCTTAAGTCCGAAATCCGATCCGTTAACCATCTGAAATCCATCCGAGGCCCCCGGGACCTTGAGCAAATATACCAACGCATCCCAAAACACATTACGAACTTATCGAGGCTTCAAATCACGCCAAACAACATTGAAACTACGAATCGACGATCGAAATCCTTCTTTGAACTTTCAAACTTCCACACTTCGACGAACGCATCCGAACCATATCAACACATTCCAGAATGACGCCAAACTTTGCGTGCAAGTCACAAATCACGATATGAACCTATTCTAAGGCTCGGAACCTCAAACGGAAATCGATAACACCAAGGTATACTTCAAATCAAAGTTAAGAAATTCTTAAACTTTCAAAGTGTTAGCTTTCCATAATAAGCGCCAAAATACTCCCGGGCCACCCGATACTCAACCCGAATAAACGTCCAAGTCCGAAATCATCATACGAACCTATTGGAACCTTCAAATCCCGATTCTAAGATCGTTTACTCAAAAGTCAAACCTTAGTCAATTCTTCAAACTTAAAGCTTCCGAAATTAGAATTTTCTTTCCAAATCAACTTCGAACTTTCCAAACCTTAGTCAATTCTTCCAAACCGCTGTATGATGCGCTAGAGCTCAAAATGTCTGGTCGGGTCATTACATTCTCCCCTACTTAAACATACGTTCGTCCTCGAACATGTTAAGGACTGCTCCGGAGTTGCTCCAAAATCATTGTTCAACACCTTGTGCACCTACCAGTGCCACCACAAATCAGTAAATCACATTAACTCGAGCCAGAGTGAAGATCCTCCTTTTTATTTAGTCAATAAGCCTTAGAACCAAATTCAAACCTACGAATTTCTCTATAAAACCCGATTCTAACATACGAACACCGTATTAATCACTACACACTGTACAAAAACCTGATCATGCACCTATGCTGAAATCACACCACGCACCACATAAGTCGTCTACCCATAATAACATCCTCCGACCACAATAGTTGAAATTCCAAAAATTCGATGCCCGCAATACACCTCATGACACATATAAACCCTCTTCCAACTCTCGCAACACTGCCACGATGAAAGAGATGCGTAGAAACTCATTACCACCTGCCGAATCAACAAATCATGGAGTCTCTCCTCCTGACAAGGCCCATTACCTCCTTCTCAGCTGAATAATGATATTTGATCTTTCATATATACCTTATAGATCTGATTGTACTGATTTCAGGTCCAATAATCTTGTCTCACCCAGTACAAGCTGCTCAGGCAATAAGTCACCTCAAACATTGACCAACATCTTATGCAGCACCATATATGTTTCGTAGTTTCGATGTTGTTTGGCATGATTTGAAGCATAGACTAAGGTATATATTAAAGATCAAATATCGTTGCGTGCATGTCTCAAATCATGATACGAACCTATTCCAAGGCTTAGAACCTCAAACGAACATCGATAACACCAAAGTCCACTTCAAATCACACTTAAGAAATTCTTAAACTTTCAAAATGTTAGCTTTCTATAATAAGTGCTGAAATGCTCCCGGGCCACTCGATACTCAACTCGAAGATACGCCCAAGTCCGAAATCATCATACAAACCTATTGAAATCTCACATCCTGATTCCGAAGTCATTTACTCAAAAGTCAAACCTTAGTCAATTTTTCCAACTTAAAGCTTCCGAAATTAGAATTTGCTTTCCAAATCAACTCTGAACTTCACGAACTTCAATTCCGACCACACGTACAAGTCATAATACCTGAAGTGAAGCTACTCAAGGCCTCAAACTATAATAGTCTTATACCTAAGTCCACTTAATTATAACAATAATTGTAACAGTAGGCTAACATTATTTGCACAAAATCTTGCGTACGATATTGTTTCCAAGAATCTAAGACCTTTGGTATCACAAATGTGTTGTGATGAATTTAACATGTGATGATTCATACGTCTGTGTAGAGAAAATGTGTTGAGTATATTTTATTATTATTCACGAGCCAAATAAGAAATAAGAGGCTTATCATGCTGAATATGCCTTACAACTGCCAATATTCTATTGTAAATCAACTGTAATGATCCGACCGATCGTTTTAGTTTCTAGATACCCATTCTCCTAATTAAGACTACCCGTATATGTTTTTACTATTTTATGACCTGCGGGAATGGTTAGTTTATGTTTGGAAGGGTTCGGGTTGAAAACGGAACACTTAGTTCCTTAATAATAGCCTATAATGGTTAAGTTTGACTTGAGTCAATGTCTTGAGTAAACGACCTCAGAACCGGGATTTGATAGTCCCAATAGGTTTGTAAGATGATTTTGGACTTAGGAGTATGTTCGGATCGGGTTTCGGATTATCCGGGAGCGTTTCAGCGCTTAATATTGAAAGTTGGTGCATTGAAGGTTTTTCCAAGTTCTTTAAGTTTAGTTTGGAGTAGACTTTGGTGTTATCGAGGACCTTTAAGGATTCCCAGCCTGGGAATAGTTCCGTACTATGATGTATGACTTGCACGCCAAATTTGGCATCATTCCGAGTTGATTTGATAAGAATCGGACACGCGGAAGTGTTTTTAGAAGTTTTTGAGTTTCATGTCGAATTCATGTGTTTTGGCATCCGATTCATAATTCTAGATATTATTTTGGTGTTTTGATCATGCGAGCGAGTCTGTATTATGTTATTGGATGTGTGAGTGTAATTGGATGGGGTCCCCGGGGCCCCGGATGCAAAACGAATTGGAACAAGACTCAGATTTGGACATGGGGGAACTACTGGTGCTTCAGGTCTGGTGTGTTCACACCTGAGTGGATTTGGCCGCAGGTGCGAGCTCGCAGAAGAGAGCATGTGATCATAGAAATGGCCTAGGAGTGGGCTGGCCAGAGGTCCGCAGAAGCGAAGAAGTTTCCGCAGAAACTGACTAGCTTCTGCGATGAAGGGTCCACAGATGCGAAGGAAGGCTAGGCAGGCTTGGGTTCGCAGGTGCGACCAACCTTTAAGCAGAAGAAGGCTTGCAGAAGCGAGACTTAGTCCGCAGAAGCGAGGCGAGCTGGCCTGGGCAAGGGCTGCACCTGCAAGGAGTTTTCCACAGACGCGGAGCCGCAGGTGCGAAAATCGCTAGGGCAGTGAGGCTTTTAATCCGATAATTAGGGCAGTTTTCCTCAAATTTCATTTGGTCTTTGAGATTTTGAAAACACATTTGAGGGGGATTTTAATCAATATCCTAAGGTAAGTAACTCACACCCACGTTCAAGTTGATTATGCGGATTTTAGGTAGATTAAACATGGAAAAATTATGAAAACTTGTGGGATTTGCGAAGAATGTAGGGTTTGGGTAAATATGGGATTTGACCATGAAAATTGTTATGGAAGTAAGTAAAAATTATATATTTGAGTTCGTGAGGCTATGAGTAATAATTATATTAAAATATTTCAGTAATTCGGGCACGTGGGCCCGGGGGTAAATTTTAGGAATCTTTCAATTTGGGTTGGGTAATTACTCTAATAGCTAAAATATAAACTTTTGACTATATATTGATTAAATTATATAACATTTGACTAGTCTCGGATTGTTCAGCATCGACTTAAGGCTTTTAGAGCGTCTAATCTTGTCTAATCTTGTAATAGGGGATTCATCCCCTTAGGCATATTATTGTTGTGTTTTACTTGTGTGGGGAGCTACGTACACACGAGGTGACGAGAGTCCGTGCGTAGCTACATTCTATGATATGTCCGGATATACTTAGATTCACATCATGTTTCTAATTGTACTGTTGAGATTTATCATTCGTATCACTTGTCTTGATTAGAGCTGAGACTAGGGATTGAATTTGCAATTATCGACTTAGCCTTCTTATTTTGGAAAATTGGGGAATACAAAATAAAATATGAAAAATCCATGTCCTCTCATCTTGCAAGTACTTCCGCGAGCAAGGTAAACTTCTCTACTCTAATGGGATCGGGCCATTCGCCTCGATAGTATGATAACACCACTCTTATGGGATCAGGTCGTTCGCCTCGGCAGTATGATGGTAACACTATTCTTATGGGATCGGGTCGTTCGCCTCGGCAGTACTGAGTACCATTATTCTTATGGGATCGGGTCGTTCGCCTCGGCAACTTCGTGTTTAACAATAGAAACGGGTTCTAGCTTGGGTATTATTGAGTTAGTGCCTTCACGGCCAGTTATAAGATATTGGTGATGTGTTACGGACTCTTGTTGTACCTATTGTAGTTGCTTTTATTTGTATCATTGATACATGTTGTATGCTCACCATGTCTACTTTATGCACTTTAATTATTATTATTGACATTTTTTAAGTGTCATGTCGAACCCTCGTCACTACTTCTTCGAGGTTAGACTAGATTCTTACTGGGTACGTGTTGTTTTTCGTACTCATGCTACACTTCTGCACTGATGTGCAGGTACTGAGACAGGTTCCACCAGTGGTCACGCGGGTGCATAGTTGATTATCTACGGAGACTTAGTGGTGAGTTGCTTGCCTTGCTATGATTCGCAGCATCGGAGTCTCCTTCTATCTTATTTACTATTCTTGTCTATCACTTCCAGATAGTAGTTTTAGTGTTTTTTGTATATTCTCTAGATTGCTCATGTACTTGTGACATCGGATTTTGGGAATTTGTAGCACTTATGTACTGTTGTACTTGTTATTTCCACTATCGCAGAGTATGTACTTATTATATTGGTATTTTGTTTAAAACGATTGGTCGCAGTTACATGAAATCTAGTTTAAAGTGTTCTCTAAAAAGGAAAACTTATGTATTAAAATTGTTAAAAAGGGGTAAATAAATTATAGTTGCACTTGTGAGCTTGCCTAACGGCGACGTTAGGTGCAGTCACGACCTATTATGGATTTTGGGCATGATATCTTGGTATTAGAGCTTTAGGTTCACATAGGTCTCACGAGTCATGAGAAGGCCTAATAGAGTCTTACGGATCGGTGCAGAGACGTCAGTACTTATCTTCGCGAGGCTATAGGGTGTTAGGAAACTTCTCTTTCTTCATCTCCTATCGTGCAGTTGATATTGTGCTAAGTATCTTTCTATTGATCTCTCACAGATGGTAAGAACGCATGCGGCGGATGTACCAGGTGGTTGAGTGGCTGCTCCTCCCATTGCTAGAGGACGAGGGAGGGCTCCAGCTCTAGTCAGAGGTCAAGGTCAAGGTCCTGTTGTACCACCAGTGGATCCAGTAGAGGATCCTGTTGCTTAGGAGCACGATGAGTCTCCTGCAGCTGTGCCAGCCCAGCAGATTTCATGACTGCACCGGGATTCCAGGAGGTCATGGACCGTATGCTGCGGTTCATGGACTCTATGACGTAGGCTGGTTTATTTCCAACGGACCTTGCCATATCTCAGGAGGGATGGGGAGCATAAAACCCTACCGCTCAGGCTCCAGGGCATGCCGCTGCCATTTATCAGACCCCAGGTGCACTACCTATGGGCGGAGCCCAGCTTATTAAAGCGGCTACGCCAGAGGTTGTACCAGTCGCGACCGTTGATCAGCAGAAGTGGTTGGACATATGGACTAGACTTTGCCCCCTACCTTTGAGGGTGAGCGGTCAAAGGAGCCCCAGTATTTCATTGAACGGTGCAAGGATAGGCTCCGGAACATGGGGATATTGGAGTCCAACGGGGTAGACTTTGCCATTTTTCAGCTTGAGGGCAAGGCCCACAGATGGTGGCAGACTTGCCATCTTAGATTGCTAGCAGTTCACCTCCCTTGACTTGGGATTGGTTTACACATCTGTTCTTGGAGAAATATATACCACCTTCTTAGAGAGAGGGGCTTCGAGGTCAGTTTGAGCAACTCCGTCAGGGTCAAATGTCTGTCACCGTCTATGAGGCGAGATTCACTAACGTTTCTCACCATGCAGCTATTATACTGCCCACAGATGCATAGAGGGTGCGGACGTTCATTGTACCCTGAGATTCAGGTACCTATGTCCAGTGTGATAGAGATGGGGACTTCTTTTCTTTAGGCTGTAGACATAGCTCGGAGGATTGAGCGTATTCGCAATCGCAGTGGAGAGTTTGCGTCGAGGGACAAGCGGTACCGGCAGTTTGGAGGATTCAGTGGAACCCACCTGGGGGCAGAGGTTAGTTTATGAGGGGTCTGCCCAATAGGCCCATACAGTCAGCACCACCGCCTGCTCGGAGTGCTCCAACACGACCCTATTTCAGTGCCATTCCAGAGAGTACTTACTGACCACCAGCTATCCAGGGTTCCTCTAGTGGGTATTCAGGCCATCAGGGTCAGACTTTAGGTTAGCAGTCCATCATTCCGAGGGGTTGTTTCGAGTGCGGGGATCATGGCCACGTGAAGAGGTTTTGTCCCAGACTTTGGGGCGAGGCTGAGCAACAGGACTATCGGCCTATGCTTACCGCACCAGCTACCACACCACCCGCCTGCCGGGCCAGATGCGGAGGGTAGGCGGCCAGGGGTTGTCCTAGAGGCGGAGGCCAGTCAGGTGGCACTCCGGCTAAATTCTATGCTATCCCCGCCAGGCCAGAGGCAATTGCCTCTGATGCAGTTGATCACAGGTACTATTTTTATTTGCCGGAGGGATGCCTCAATATTATTTGATCCAGGGTCTACTTACTCCAATGTTTCTTCTCTTTTTGCTCCTTATTTGGATGTTTTCCGCGAGTCTTTGGGCGTTCCTGTATATGTGTCCATGCCAGTGGGTGAATCTGTTGTTGTAGATTCGGTCTACCGATCCTGTGTGGTGACTTTCTTTGGGTATGAGATCCGATTGGATCTTTTTTTGCTCGATATGATTGATTTCGAGGTTATCTTGGGCATGGATTGGTTGTCCTCGTACCATGCCATTCTTGATTTCCATCCCAAGACTGTTATCTTGGCGATGCCTGAGTCGCCCAGATTAGAGTTGAGAGGTTCATCTGTCGGTACTTCCAGCCGGGTTATTTCTTTCTTGAAGGCTCGACATATGGTCGAGAAGGGTTGTTTGGCTTACCTGGACTTTATTCAGATACTACTGCAGAGATTCCTACGTTAGATTCAGTGTCAGCGGTACGAGAGTTTTCCGATGTATTTCCAGCTGATCTACCAGGTATGCCGCCGGATCAGGATATCGATTTCACTATTGATTTGGTGCCGGGCACCCAGCCTATTTCTACTTTGCCTTATCGTATGGCTCCCAAAGAGCTTAGAGGGCTAAAGGCGAAGCTTCAGGAGTTGCTTAAGGAGGGGTTCATTAGACCTAGTGTGTCACCTTGGGGCGCACCGGTGTTGTTTGTGAAGACGAAGGATGGGAGTATGCGGATGTGCATTGATTACCGCCAGTTGAACAAAGTCACCATCAAGAACAAGTACCCGTTGCTGTGTATTGATGATTTGTTTGAGCAGTTGCAGGGTATCAGGGTGTTATCTAAGATTGACTTGAGATCTGGGTATCATCCGCTAAAGATTCGTGCTTCAGATATTCCGAAGACAACTTTTCGGACTAGATATGGCCACTTCGGTTTGACTAGCGCCCCGATGGACTTCATGGATTTGATAAATCGAGTGTTCAGGCCGTATCTTGATTCATTTGTCATTGTCTTCATTGATGACATATTGATCTACTCATGTAGTGTGGAGGAGCACGAGCAGGATTTGCGATTAGTGCTTCAGACCTTGCGAGAATAGAAACTTTATGCTAAGTTCCCCAAGTGTGAGTTCTAGATGGATTTCGTGGCTTTCTTGGGGCATGTTGTATCAGGTGAGGGCATTAAGAGGGATCCCAGGAAGATTGAGGCAGTCCAGGGTTGGCCTCGTCCTACCACGATGATCAGGAGTTTCTAGGGGTTAGCTGGGTATTATTGTCGGTTCATGGAGGGTTTCTCGTCTATTGCAGCGCCTTTGACTAGATTGACCCAGAAGGGTGCTCTGTTCAAATGGTCCGATGATTGCGAGACGAGCTTTCATAAGCTCAAGGAGGCTTTGACTACATCACTTATTTTAGTATTGCCTTCCGGTTTAGGGATGTATACTGTGTATTGTGATGCTTCATGCGTTGGCTAGGGTTGTGTACTGATGCAGGAGGGGCGAGTTATTGCATATGCTTCACATCAACTAAATCCATACGAGAAGAATTACCCCATGCATGATTTGGAGTTGGTCGCGATAGTTTATGCTCTCAAAATCTTGAAGCATTATCTTTATGGTGTGTCCTGTGAGGTTTACACTGATCATCGTTGCTTGCAGTAATTGTTCAAGCAGAGGGATCTTAATTTGAGGTAGTGCAGGTGACTTGCGTTACTAAAGTACTATGATATTATCATCCTTTATCATCCGGGCAAGGCGAATGTGGTTGCGGGTGCCTTGAGCATAAAGGCCGAGAGTATGGGTAGTTTGGCATTTATTCCGGCAGAGGGGAGACCTTTGGATTTGGACATTCAGTCCTTAGCTAACAGACTTGTAAGGTTGGATATTTTAGAGCCCAGTCGGATTCTTGCATGTATCATGGCCCAGTCTTCATTGCTTGAGCAGATCAAGGCTCGTCAGTACGATGATCCGCACTTCTCAGAGAGACAGTACTACAGGGTGGTTCCAAGGAAGTTAATATCAGTGAGGATGGTGTTCTATGGCTCCAAGGTCGCCTATGTGTTCATAATGTTGATGGCTTGAGGGAGAAAATTCTAGAGGAGGTGCGTAGTTCTCGGTATTCTATTCATCTAGGGGCTACAAAGATGTATTGCGACCTGAGGCAGCATTATTGGTGGTGGCGGATGAAGAAGGACATATTTGAGTATGTGGCGAGATGTCTAAACTACCAGCAGGTCAAGTATGAGCACCAGAGGTTAGGTGGCCTACTTTAGCAGATGGTTATACCAAAATGGAAGTGGGAGCGCAGCACTATGAACTTTGTTGTTGGATTTTCGCGGACGTTGAGGAAGTTTAATGCCGTTTGGGTCATCATTGATAGGTTGACCAAGTCGGCACATTTTATTCCGGTAGTGACTACTTACTCTTTAGCGAGGTTGGCCCAGATATACATTCAGGAGATTGTCCGATTGCACGGTGTGCCTGTTTCCATCATATCAGATAGGGGCCCTCAGTTTACTTTGCATTTCTGGAGGGTAGTACATAGTGAGTTGGTACCCGAGTAGATCTCAGCACAACTTTTCATTTGTAGACCGACGAGTAGTCGGAGCGGACAATTCAGATTCTAGAGGATATGCTCAGAGCATGTGTCATTGACTTCGGGGGTCAGTGGGAAAGATTCTTGCCCTTGGCCAGGTTTGCTTACAATAACAGTTATCGGTTCAGTATCGAGATGGCTCTATTTGAGGCTTTATATGATCGGTGATGTCGTTCGCCCATCGGATGGTTTGAGCCCGGCGAGGCTAACTTATATGGTACTGATTTGGTGAAGGATGCCTTGGAAAAGGTAAAGGTAATTCAGGAGCGAATTGGCACGGCACGATCAAACAGAAGAGTTATGCGAATCAGAAGGCGCGTGATTTATCATTTATGGTGGGCGAGAAGGTTCTCTTGAAATTTTCGCTGATGAAGGGAATCATGAGGTTCGGCAAGAAGGGCTAAGCCCAAGGTTTACTGGCCCCTTTGAGGTGTTGAGGCGAGTTGGGGAGGTTGCTTATGATCTTGCTTTGCCTCTCAGTCTATCTGGAGTTCATCCGGTCTTCCATGTGTCTATGCTCTGGAGGTATCATGCCGACAGGTCACACGTGCTAGATTATAGCATGGTTCAACTAGATGAGAGTTTGGGTTATGAAGAAGAGCCAGTTGCTATTCTTGACAGGCAGGTTCGCCAGTTGAGTTCCAAGAAGATTGTTGCGGTGAAGGTCCAGTGGAGGGGTCAACCAGTCGAGAAAGCGACTTCGGAGGCCGAGGAGGACATGAGGAACAGATATACACATCTTTTCAGCACTCTAGGTATGATTCTAGACCCGTTCGAGGACGAATGTTTGTTTAAGAGGTGGAGAATGTAACGACCTGACCGGTCATTTTGCTTTCTAGATCCGCGTTCCCCTAACTAAGAATCCCTGTATGTGCTTGTACTGTTTTATGACCTGTGGGAATGGTTGGTTTAGGCTTGGAAGGGTTCGGGTCAAAAACGTTTTGAGTAAACAACCTCAGAACCGAGATTTGACGGTCCCAATAGGTTTGTATGCTGATTTTGGACTTAGGCGTATGTTTGGATCGGGTTTTGGATGACCCGGGAGCGTTTCAGCGCTTAATATTGAAAGTTGGTGCATTAAAGGTTTTCCCAAGTTCTTTAAGTTTGGTTTGGAGTAGACTTTAGTGTTATCAAGGTACGTTTGGGATTTCCAGCCTGGGAATAGTTCTGTAGTGTGATTTATGATTTGCACACAAAATTTGGCATCATTAAGAGTTGATTTAATAGGAATCGGACGCGCGGAAGTGTTTTTTTAAGTTTTTGAGTTTCATGTTGAATTCATGCATTTTGGCGTTAGATTCGTAATTCTAGATGTTGTTTCGGTGTTTCGATTGCGCGAGCGGGTTCTTATTATGTTGATGGATGTGTGAGTGTAATTGGATGGGGTCCCCAGGTGTCGGATGCAAAACGGATTAGAACCGGACTCGGATTTGGACATGGGGAAACTGCTGGTGCTTCGGGTCTGGTGCGTTCGCACCTACGTGGATTTGGCCGCAGGTGCGAGCTCGCAGAAGCGAGCATGTGATCGCAGAAGCGGCCTAGGAGTGGTTGGCCGGTGGTCCACAGAAGCAAAGAATTTTCCACATAAGCGGACTCGCTTTTGCAATGAAGGGTCTGCAGATGCGAAGGAAGGCCAGGCAGGCTTGGGTTCGCAGGTGCGACCATCCATTCCGCAGAAACGGGCTCGCAGAAGCGAGGCGAGCTGGCCTGGGTAAGGGCCACACCTGCGAGGAGTTTTTTGCATGTGCGACTCTTTTGGTCGCAGGTGCGAAAATCGCTGGGGCAGTGAGGCTTTTAATCTGAGACTTAGGCCTCTTTCCTCACATTTCATTTGGTCTTGAGCGATTTTGAGAGCACATTTGAGGGGGATTCTCCTCAATATCCTAAGCTAAGTAACTCCCACCAACTTTCAAGTTGATTATGCGGATTTTAGGTAGATTAAACATGAAAAAATTATGAAAACTTGTGGGATTTGAGAAGAACCTAGGGTTTTGGTAAAAATGAGATTTGACCAAGAAAATGATTATGGAATTAAGTAAAAATTATATATTTGAGTTCGTGAGGCTATGGGTAACAATTATATTCAAAAAATTTCGGAATTCGGGCACATGGACCCGGGGGTGAATTTTAGGAATCTTCCAATTTGGGTTGGGTAATTACTCTAATAGCTAAATTATGAACTTTTGAGTATATATTGATTAAATTATATAACATTTGACTAGTTTCAGATTGTTCGGCATCGACTTAAGGTTTTTAGAGAGGATTAGTGGACCGGAAGTGAGCTTGAAAATGAGGTAAGTCTCTTGTCTAATCTTGTAAGAAGAATTCATCCTCTTAGGTGTATTATTGTTGTGTGTTACTTGTGCGGGGAGATACGTACGCACGAGGTAACGAGAGTCCGTGCATAGCTATATTTCATGATATGTCCGGGTAGACTTAGATTCACATCATGCTTCTAATTGTACTATTGAGATTTATCATTTGTATCACTTGTCTTGATTAGAGCTGAGACTAAGGATTGAATTTTCAATTACGTCTTAGCAATCTTATTTCGGAAAATTGGGGAATAATAAATAAACTATGAAAAATCCATGTCTTCTCGTCTCGCAAGTACTTCCGCGAACGAGGTAAACTTATATACTCTAATGGGATCGGGTTGTTCGCCTCAGCAATATGATGGTAATACTAATCTTATGAGATCGGGTCATTCACCTCGGCAGTACTGAGTACCACTATTCTTATGGGATCGGGTCGTTCGCCTCGGCAACTTCGTGCTTAACAATAGAAACGGGTTCCACCTTGGGTATTATTGAGTTAGTGCCTTCACGACAAGTTATACGATGTTGGTGATGGTTACGGACTCCCGTTGTACTTATTGTAGTTGCTTTTATTTGTCTCATTGATACCTGATGTATGCTCACCATGTCTACTTTATCCACTTTTATTATTATTATTGACCTTTAGTAAGTGTCAAGTCGACCCCTTGTCACTAATATTTCGAGGTTAGACTAGATACTTACTGGGTACGCGTTATTTTTCGTACTCACGCTATACTTCTACACTGATGTGCAGGTACTGAGACAGGTTCCACCAGTGGTCATGCGGGTGCACAGTTGATCATCTACAGAGACTTAGTGGTGAGCCGCTTGCCTTGCTACGATTCGTAGCACCGGAGTCTCCTTCTATCTTATTTACTATTCATGTCTATCATTTTTGGACAGTAGTTTTAGTAGTTTTGTATATTTTCTAGATTGTTCATGTACTTGTGATACCGAATTTTTGAAATTTGTAGCACTTATGTACTGTTGTACTTGTTATTTCCACTACCGTAGAGTATGTACTTATTATATTGGTATTTTGTTTAAAAAGATTGGTCGTAGTTGCATAAAATCTAGTTTAAAGTGTTCTTTAAAAAGGAAAACTTTAGTATTAAAATTGTTAAAAGGGGGTAAATAAATTATAGTTATACTTGTGAGTTTGCCTAACGGCGGCGTTAGGTGCAGTCACGACATATTATGGATTTGGGGCGTGACATCAACCATGAACAATAACAACACAAGAGGAGGTAGAGGATGACGATGAACATAGTGTTTTTGATAGGACTTTGTATTTGTCTTCTCGGGTTATCCTTTAATTCTAGCATTTTATTTCTCATGACAATTCTGACCCTTTCGGATTATCAGAAGTAGGGAGATATTGAAATTTTTTAAATGGTAAGGGGAAGTCACGTTATTCACACTTTCTTTGCATATGTATGAATTTTATCTAAACGGAAAATAAAAAGTGAATACTTTCATGACAAACACTGTTGGAGATGCTATGCCGAAATATAAAGTAAAGACAATAACTTATGTTTTATATACTGATTATACATTTTTGGTTATATTACCAAAATATATATATACATTTTTGGAATGATACTACTGTAAGCTCTTTTCATTTATTTCCTTTTATATGAAAATTAAAGGAGGGGAGATGATAAGGAAAAAGAAAAACCAAAAAAGAAGACAAGAAAAGTGGGAAAAAAGAGTAAAAAGAGTATTAAAAAAAAAAGCAACAGAAATTTTGACATCGAGATGACAAATTATTGTACAATTTCTACAACTTTTGTGTTTCCTATTATGCGTCTTCAAGGAAACAACGGGACTCACTGCCAGTCCTTAAATTGATTAGCCATCAGTTCCTCCCTCTTGGTTATGAAATTTTTATATTTATTTTCATTAAAATGAAATTCATGATCTTAAAGGTTATAATAATGATAGGTATTAAAGAGGGCCATAAACACCAAATAATTGCAAACAAAAAGAGTAACGTGCATTTAAGAGTTATAATAGAAATAATATTAAGTGCAATAATTGTAATATATTTTATAGTAAACAATTGATTGAAAGTAAAAAAAAAAAAATTGAACAAATTAAAAAGTGAGAAATACAACCGCGCGAAACGTGGCTATTTTTACACGTTTAGGACAAAGTAAAGTCTCAGAACTACAATAGTCCCATACCTAAGTCCACTTAATTATATGCATAATTGTAACAGTAGGCTGACATTATTTGCAAAAATCTTGTGTACGATATTGTCTCCAAGAATCTAAGACCTTTGGTATCACAGAGGTATTGTTGTGATGAATTTAACATGTGATGATTCATACGTCTCTGTATAGAAAATGTGTTGAGTATATTTTACTATTATTCACGAGCCAAATAAGAAATAAGAGGCTTATCATGTTGAATATGTCTTACAACTGTCAATATTCTGTTGTAAATCAACCATGAACAATTGTCACGATCCAATTTCTCTCATAGGTCGTGATAACGCCCAACGTCACCGCTAGGCAAGCCAACAGTGAACTAACTACTTGATTACTCTTTTAAATAGGTTTTCAAGTAATTAAATTCTGGTGTAATCGCACCTGCGGAAGGCCAGGCGCAGGTGCGAGCTCGCAGAACCGAGCCATCAACCGCAGAAGCGGCCAAGCAAAGTCTGCCCAGGAATCATAGAAGCGGTGGGAGGACCGCACCTACAGAGGCGCAAATGCGAAGACGACGATCGCAGAAGCGGGGGAATGCAGCAGGTGCAACGAGCTCACCGCAGAAGCGAGGGGGCCAGCTGAGGGGAGGACCGTATCTATGAGGCCCTTTACGCAGATGCGGCTAAGGAGCCGTAGAAGTGGAAGTCATGGAGGCAGTGAGCTTCATTTATTATGGGACTTAAGCCATTTCTAACCCATTTCTTTCATATTTTAGGCGATTTTGGAGCTTCTTGAGAGGGATATTCACCTAGCAACTTGGAGCTAAGTAAATTCTATCTAATGTAAGTTAAATACATAGATTAAGGGTAGATTTTAATATGTAAATTTGTGAAAATTATAGGTTTAGGTGAAAAACCTAGGTTTTGATAAAAATGAGATTTAACCACGAAATTGGTTATGGAATTGAGTGAAAACTATATATTTGAGTTCGTGAGGTTATGGGTAAAACTTTCTTCGAAAATATTCGGAATCCAGGCACGTGGGCTCGGGGGCGAATTTTAGGAATCCTTCAACTGGGGTTGGGTAATCACTTTAATAGTTAGAATATGAACTTTTGAACATGTATTGATTAATTTATATAACATTTGATTAGTTTCGGATTGTTCGGCACCGAGTTGGGGCTTTAGAGTGAAATTTGTGACCGAAAAGTGAGCCTTGAGAAGAGGTAAGTCTCTTATCTAACCTTGTAAG
Organism: Nicotiana tabacum; assembly: GCF_000715075.1. Taxonomy (NCBI): domain Eukaryota; kingdom Viridiplantae; phylum Streptophyta; class Magnoliopsida; order Solanales; family Solanaceae; genus Nicotiana; species Nicotiana tabacum. The sequence goes on from NC_134103.1 coordinate 73,158,925, forward strand.
AGGAAATTTACCCCATAGGTGATTTAAATTAATATTTACTTCTAATTGTGGGGGCTACGTATGTGCGAGGTGACGAGAGTCCGTATGTAGCTACTATTCATGCTTATGTATGGGTAGCTTAGGAGCCAAATCATGGATTCCTTGTAATGTTTGCAACCTATTTGTTAATTTAAGTGCCCAAATTATATTAGAACTTGTTAGAGGAATTTTTAAAGACCGAACTTCACTTACTTGAATTTTTAGCGGATTACTTTACCGTTAATGGAAGCTTTCTTATATTGTGTATTAGCCTTGTTATAACGTTTTAGTCAAATGCTTATAAAGTATCCTCTCTTCTTGTGGAGCGGGTCGAACACCTTAGCAGTAGATAGATGCATCTATGGATCGTGCCGCACGTCCCTTGGCAGTGTATACGTTATTCTGGATCAGGTCGTACGACCTCGGCATAAATCGTGCTTAATAATACTCGGAGCCTAATCATACTTGATATTACTTTGTGGATTATGAGGTTACACTTATCAATGATGGGAATTTATTTGGAATTTATTAATTTGTGAAAGAATTATTTGCTCATGCTGGTTACTGGATTATTATTATTATTATTAATTACAACTCATGCTTCTTTGGAAATTTATGTATTCATATAGTTAGCCCATAGTAAGTGTCGAAGTCGACCCTTCGTCACTACTTCTTCGAGGTTAGACTAGATAGTTACTGGGTACATGTTATTTATGTACTCATACTACACTTCTACACTAATCGTGCAGGATCTGAGGCAGGTGCATCTGGCGGTACTACTGGCGCGCATCCCAGATATCCCGAGGCATAGTGGTGAGCTGCTTCCTAAGTCGTTCCGCAGCACCTGGAGTCTCTCCTTTATATTTATTTCTGTCTATATTCAGTTCAGACAGTGGCTAGAGTTTTGTATAATCTATTAGTGCCCATACACTTGTGATACCAGGTCTTGGCATACACACTAGCAGGCATATAGTTTTGGATTATTCTATGGTTACGATTGCACTCAGCTGCTTTCATCTGTTTATTTACAAATTTGTGGTTTCTTAACCTTTTTATTTAAGGGAATTTAATCACTTGAAAACTTATTAAAAGGGAAATAACATGGTTTAACTCACTCTTGGCTTGCCTAGCGGTAGCGTTGGGCGCCATCACGGCCTATAAGAGAATTGGGTTGTTACAATATGGTATCAAAGCATTAGGTTCACGTAAGTCTCATAAGTTATGAGCAGGCCTAATAGAGTCTTGCGGATCAGTGCAGAGACGTCCGTACATATCTTCGAGAGGCTATAGGGTGTTAGGAAACTACTCTTTCTTCATCTCCTATCGTGTAGTTGATGTGGTACTAAGTATCTTTCTCTTATTCTCTCACAGATGGTGAGAACGCGCGGAGTGGATGTTCCAGACCATGGATGAGCTGCTCCCCTTGTTGCTAGAGGCCGAGGGAGGGCTTCATCCCTTGGTAGGGGACGAGGACGTCCCAGAGTTTCCCTAGCTATGCCACCAGTGGATCCAGTAGAGGATCCTATTATTGAGAAGCAGGGCAAGGTGCCTGCAGTAGAGCCAGCCCCGATGGATTGCATGTCCGCACCAGGATTCCAGGAGGTCATGGGTCGTATGTTGTGGTTCATGGATTCTATGAACCAGGCTAGTTTATTTCCAAGCGGACCCAGCCACATCTCAGGCAAGAGGGGGAGCACAAACCCCTACCGCTCAGGCTCCAGGGCATGCAGCTACCGTATATCAGACCCCGGGTGCACTACCCGTGGGCGAGGTCCAACCAGTTGCAGCAGCTATACCTGAGCCCAGACAAGTTGTGGTCGGCGAGCTATAAAAGCTATTGGACAGATGGACTAGGCTAAATCCTCCTATCTTTGGAGGTGAGTGACATGAGGACCCCCAGGACTTTATTGATCGGTGCAGGGACATACTGCACAACATGAGGACATCGGAGTCTCACACCAACAACGAGATAAGTAGCTGAAATAATAAAATGGCACGGCACCACCCTTCGTGCTTTTACTCTCATTCTTCCCATGAAATGATAAATAAATAATATAAATGGTACGGCATTACCCTTCGTGCTTCAACTTTCTTTCTTGCAACAATATGATGAATAGATAATTTAAATGGCACGGCATCACCCTTCGTGCTTTTACTCTCTTCCTTACTTTATAAATCAATAAATAATAATTTGAAAATGGCATGGTATCACCCTTAGTACTTTTACACTCTTCCTTACCATGACAATAATAATAATATAAATAGTATAAATGGCACGACATCACCCTTCGTGCTTTTACGCTCTTTCTTACCATGAAATGATAATATAAATTCTGAAGAGTATTTAAACGCGAGGGATCTATACTTGTCAATCAATTCAATAAAAGAATACCAACATCACCTTCCAAAATATTCAACAATAATTAAATTAACAATAATTTCATGAAAAATTATCAAATAAACAAAAAATAAACTTAAGCAAGAAAATCTTAGTTAAATAGGCAATTATTCACAATGAACAAATTCCACCCGCATGCTTTGACTCAAACACAACACATAAGTACTCGTCACCTCACATATATGTTGTACCCGCACATTAAATCACGTAGCAAATAGACAAACAAGTCGTACTCCCTCAAGTCAAGGTTAACCATGACACTTACCTTTCTTTGCAACCAACTCAAGATTTCAATAAACCTTTGCCTCGCGAATTGGTGTCTAAATCCCTCGAATCTAGTCACAAACAATTCAATATACTCAACATGAATTATAGAAACCAATTCTATATGAAAATACTAAATTTTCCAATTAAAATCCGAAATTCAATTCAAAAATCAACAATGGGGCCCATGTCTCGAAACCCAACAAAAGTTACAAAATGTGAATGCCCATTCAACCACGAGTCCAACCATAGAAATTTTACCAAATTCCAACATCAACTCTACCTTCAAATCCCCAAATCTTATTTTCAAATCCTTAGGCCCAAATCCTCGAATTTCACCTCAAAAATACGTAATCTAGTCGGAATAATCGATGATAATTCAATATTATTGACTAACAATGATCACAAGTATCTTACCTCAAGATTCTCGTGAATCCTCGCTCAAAAATCGCCTCAACCCGTGTTGGAAATGTCCAAAATGACAAAAATTGTCGTAACCCTTTGTTTTTGTAATATGTCCAGTGCTTTCGCACCTGCCGACACTTAACCACATCTTCGATTCCGCTTTTGCGGTGAAGCTTCCGCTTCTATGCCTGCGAACTCGCTTCTGCGATGAGGCTGCCCCTTCCCATTTTCCGCTTCTGCGATGCATGTGCCGCTTCTGCGGTCGCTCTTCTGCAAGGCATCATCCACGGCTGCGGACCTCATGCTTCTACGATGCCAGGCTCACTTCTGTGAGCTCGCACCTGCGAGATAATTTCCCGAGGCTCACTTCTGTAGGCAGCAAATTCCTAGCTTTATTCTAAGTCCAAATTTAATCCGTTAACCATCCGAAACTCACCCGAGGCCCCCGGGACCTCAACCAAATATACCAACAAGTCCTAAAATATTTTACAAACTTAGTCGAAGCCTCATATCACATCAAACAACGCAAAAAACATGAATCATACCCCGATTCAAGCCTAATGAAACTAAGAAATTCCAACTTCTACATTCGATGCCGAAACCTATCAAATCAAGTCCGATTGACCTCAAATTTTGCACACAAGTCATAAATAACATAACGGACCTATGAAAATTCAGAATTGGATTCCGACCCCGATATCAATAAAAGTCAATTTGTGGTCAAACTTTGAAATTTTTAAGCCTTTAAGTTTCTAGTTTTCATCAAATGACGATAATTCAAGCTAGGGATTTCCGAATTTGATTTCGGGCATACGCCCAAGTCTCAAATCACGATACGGACCCACCGGGACTATTAAAACACGGATCCGGGTCTGGTTGTTCAAAATGTTTACCGAATTCAACTTAAGTGAGTTTTAAAGCATTATTTCTCATTTTTATCAATTTTTCACATAAAAACTTTCTGGAAAATATACGAACTACGCACGCAAGTCGAGGAATGCTAAATGGTGCTATTCAAGGTCTCAGAACACATAAATGAATATTAAATTTAAAGATGACTTTTCGAGTCATCACATTCTTCACCTCTAAAACAAACATTCATCCTCGAACGGAATTAGAAAAAGTACCTGGGTTGGTAAAAAGGTGTGGATATCTACTCCGCATGTACGACTCAGACTCCCAAGTGGATGTTTCTACCAGTTGACCTCTCCATTGTACTCGAGCTGATGGATAACTCTTAGAACTCAACTGTCAGACCTGCCGGGGTAGAATAGCTATGAACTCCTCCTCATAAGACAAATCTTTGTCCAATTGGACTGAGCTGAAATCTAATACATGGGAGGGATCACCATGGTATTTCAGGAGCATGGATACATGAAACAACGAATAAACTGTTGATAAACTAGGTAGTAGTGCAAGCCTGTAGGCTACTTCCCCCACCCTTTCAAGAATTTCAAAGAGTCCGATATACCTAGGGCTCAACTTAACCTTCTTTCCGAACCTCATTACACCTTTCATAGGTGAAACCTGGAGCAATACTCTTTCTCCAACCATGAATGCAATATCACAAACTTTACGGTCGGCATAACTCTTTTGCCTAGACTGAGCTGTGCGAAGTCGATCCTGAATAACCTTGACCTTATCTAAGGCATCCTGTACCAAATCTGTACCCAATAGCCTAGCCTAGCCCGGCTCAAACCAACCCACTGGAGATCGGCACCGTCTACTATAAAAAGCCTGATACGGCGCCATCTGAATGCTCGACTGATAATTGTTATTATAGGCAAACTTCGCAAGTGGTAAGAACTGATCCCAAGAACCTCCAAAGTTTATAACACAAGCGTGAAGCATATCTTCCAATATCTGAATAGTCCGCTCAGACTGTCCGTTTGTCTGAGGATGAAATGTCGTACTCAACTCAACCCGCGTGCCTAACTCATGCTATCTCGATCAGAAATGATAGAAACAGGCACACCGTGAAGGCGGACAATCTCGCGGATGTAAATCTCCGCTAACCACTTTGAAGAATAGGTAACTGCTACTGGGATGAAATGTGCTGACTTGGTCAACCTGTCCACAATGACCCATACTGCGTCCAACTTTCTCTGAGTCCGTGGGAGCCCAACAACAAAATCCATAGTGATACGCTCCCACTTCCACTCAGGAATTTCTAACTTCTGAAGAAAATCAGCAGGTCTCTGATGCTCGTACTTGACTTGCTGACAAATTAAACACCAAGCTACATATGCAACTATATCCTTCTTCATTCTCCTCCACCAATAATGTTGTCGCAAAGCTTGATACATTTTGGCGTCACCTGGATGAATAGAATACCGGGAACTATGGGCCTCCTCGAGAATTAATTCACGAAGCTTATTCACATTAGGCACACAAATACGACCCTGCATCCACAGAACTCCATCTTCCCCCACAGCGACCTGTTTGGCACCACCGTGCTACACCGAGTCCTTAAGGATAAGCAAATGCGACTGTGCAAGCTAGAACTCGACTGGACTCTAAAACATCTAACCTCATGAACTGATTGGCCAAAGTCTGAACATCTGTAGCTAACGGCCTCTCACCAACCGGGATATACGCAAGGCTATCCATACTCACAGCCTTTCTACTCAAAGCATCGGCCACCACGTTGGCCTTTCCGGGGTGATACAAAATGGTGATATCATAGTCTTTCAACAGCTCCAACCATGTTCTTTACCTCAAATTGAGGTCTTTTTGTTTGAACAGGTACTGTAGACTACGATGATCAGTGAATACCTCACACGAGACACTGTAAAGGTAGTGCCTCCAAATCTTTTGCGCATGAACAGTGGCTGCTAATTCTAAGTCATGAACAGGGTAATTCTTTTCATGCACCTTCAACTGTTGTGGCGCATATGCAATCACTCTGCCATCTTGCATTAATACCGCACCAAGCCCAATGCGAGATGCATCACAATACACCGTATACAATCCTGAACTTGGGGGCAATACCAACACTGGCGTCATAGTCAAAGCTCTCCTGACCATCTGAAAGCTCAACTCACACTCATCTGACCATCTGAATGGGACACCTTTATTGGTCAATTTGGTCAATGGAGATGCTATAGATGAAAACCGCTCCACAAACCGGTGATAATAACCTGCCAAACCTAGGAAACATCATATCTCTGTAGCTAAAGTAGGTTTAGGCCAATTCTGATTTGCCTCAATCTTCTTAGGATCCACTTTTATGCCTTTTGCCAATACAACATGCCCCAAAAATGCAACCGAGTCTAACCAAAATTCGCATTTTGAAATTTTGGCAGATAACTGGTTATTCTTCAGAGTCTGAAGCACAATCCGAGTATGTTTCTCATGCTCCTCTCGACTGCTGGTGTAAATCAAGATACCATCAATGAATACAACCACAAAAGAATCTAAATAGGGCTTGAATACCCGGTTCATCAAATTCATAAATGTTGTTGGGGCATTTGTTAGCCCAAATGACATCACTAGGAATTCTTAATGCCCATATCGAGTCCGAAAAGCTGTCTTAGGGACATCAGATACCCTAATCTTCAACTGATGGTAACCAGACCTTAAATCGATCTTTGAAAACACCTTGGCACCCTGAAGCTGATCAAATAAGTCATCCATTCTTGGCAACAGATACTTGTTCTTAATAGTAGCTTTGTTCAACTGCCGATAATCTATACACATCCGCATTGAACCATCTTTCTTCTTTACAAATAACACTAGTGCACCCCAAGGCGAGACGCTAGGTCTAATGAATCCCTGATCAATCAAATCTTGTAACTGCTCCTTCAATTCTTTTAGTTCTGGCGGGGGCCATACGGTATGGTGGAATAGAAATGGGCTGAGTGCCCGAGCCAAATCAATACAGAAGTCAATATCTCTGTCGGGTGGCATCCCCGGCAAATCTGTAGGAAATACATCTGGAAACTCACGGACAACTGGGACTGAATCCATAGAAGGAACATCCACACTAGAATCGCGAATATGAGTCAGATAAGCTAGACAGCCCTTCTCGACCATACGTCGAGCTTTCACATAAGAGATAACCCTGCTGGTAGAATGGCCATGAATCCTTTTCCACTCTAATTGAGGCAACCACGGCATGGCTAAGGTCATCATTTTGGCGTGACAATCCAATATAACATGATAAGGTGACAGCCAATCCACACCCAAGATAACATCAAAATCTACAATATCAAGGAGTAGGAGATCTACGCTAGTCTCAAGACTCCCAAGAGTAACCACACACGAACGATAGACATGATCTACCACAACAAAATCTCCCACCAGTGTGGACACACACACAGAAGTATTCAGAGAATCATGAGGCACAACCAAATATGAAGTAATATAGGAAGACACATAGGAATAAGTAGATCCCAGATCAAATAGAACGGAAGCATCTCTATGGAAAACTGGAACAATACCTGTGATCACGACATCGGATGACTCAACCTCAGGCCTAGCTGGAAAAGCATAAAATCGGGGCTGGGCCCCCAACTCGGAGCTACATCTCTGGGACGACCTCTAATTGGCTGGCCTCCACATCTAACGGCCTGACCTCCACCTCTAGATGTCTGTCCCCTACCTCTAGTTGGCTGAGCAGGCGGTGAAGTAACCAGTGCAGGGACCATGGCATGAGAACCCTGTTGCTGTGAGTTTCTCAGTGCTCGAGGGCAAAATCTAGCAATATGCCTCGGATCACCACAAGTGTAACAGGACCTCGGCTGTTTTAACTGCTGACCCTGTTGACCTGCTTAACCACCCTGAAAACTCTGGAGCGGAGGTGCACTAATAGGAGCTGGTGGTGCACTGTAGGCTAGCTGGTCGGAATGAGACATATAAGGGCCACGACAACCTGAAGCACTGTGGGATGCCTTGAGCACTGAACGAAACGGCCTGGGAGGATGGCCTATACCAAAATTACCCCTGCCTCCAAACGATGCACCACTGAACCCACCAAATTGACGAGGCCTCTTATCAGACCCCTGCCCTCTCTCTTGTACAATAACCATCTCGATCCTCCTAGCAACATTAGCAGCCGCCTGAAAGGAAATCTCACTTCCGGTCTCCTTGGCCATCTGGAGCCTGATAGGGTGAGTGAGTCCATCAATAAACCTCCTCACCCTCTCTCTCTCTCTCTCTCTCTCTCTCTCTCTCTCTCTCTCTCTCTCTCTCTCTCAGTAGGAAGTAAAAGGAGAGATTGACAGGGTAGATCCACAAAATAGGTCTCGTACTGAGTAACAGTCATACTTCCCTGCTGGAGACGCTCAAACTGCCTACGGTAATCCTCTCTCAATGTGATAGGGAGGAACTTCTCTAGAAATATTTGTGAGAACTCGTCCCAAGTAAGTGCAGGCGACCTAACTGGTCTGGTCAACATATAATCTCTACACCACATCTTGGCGGAACCCGTCATCTGAAATACAGTAAAATCGAACCCATTGGTCTCAACTATACCCATGTTCTGCAGCACCTCATGGCAGCGGTCAATATAATCATGTGGGTCCTCAAAAGGTGTACCACTGAAGTGAACTGGAAAGAGCTTGATAAACTTGTCCAACCACAATAAAGCCTCAGAAGAAATGGCGGACCTATCGCCGGTCCGTGCGCAACAACTGGCTGAACTACCCCAACTGGCGGGACTGCTGGAGCCTGATACTGAGAAGCTATCTACTCCGGAGCAGGAGTAGTGGGAGTCTGTGCTACTCCCCCATCCTGTGAGATGGCTGGTGCCACTGGAAATATACCATTCTGGGCCCCACCCTCCATAAGGCTCACCAAACGGACTAGTGCGTCCTAAAGCACTAGAGTAGCTATGAACCCTTTCGGGACATGAACTGGTCCAACAAGTACAGTCTGAGTTGGAACCTCCTCTTAAAAATCCACCTTGAGGCTCCACAACAGGTGTTGCTGCTCGAGCTCGAGACTGAGCTCTACCTCTGCCTCTACCTCAGCCTCTGGCGCGACATCGGCCTAGGCCTCTACCCCTGGTCATAGTTTCTACCGGGGGCTCTGGCTCTTAATAGGCGGTAGATGTAGTACGTTTTCTCGCCATCTGCGAGAGAATAAGAATAGAATGGTTCAATCATCGATGATTGAATAAAATCGCACAATAGAATAATAAATAATTGATATTGTTCCTAAACTTCATAGCCTCTGAAAGATAAGTACAAACGTATCCGTACCAATTCTTCAGACTCTATTAAGCTTGTTCGTGACTCATGAGACCTAAGTAACCTAGTGCTCTTACACCAACTTGTCACGACCCGAAATTCCCACCTTCGGGACCGTGATGGCACCTAACATTTCACTTGCTAGGCAAGCCAACGTTAGAATAATCTTAACCATTTTTAAACAAATTAAATTAAAAAGGAAGTCATTTACTGTAATAAAATACGGAAGACCATAACAACTGAATCATCCAAATACATCCCCGAATCTAGTGTCACAAGTGCACTAGCTACTAGAATAATACAAATAAAGGTCTAAATAAAATTCAAGCTGTTTGAAAGATAATACACAACTAAGATAAAGTAGAAGGGGACTTCAGAACTGCGGACGTTGTGTAGTTATACCTCAAGTCTCCTCTAGGTAGCTGAATTCGAGCAAGTCTATGGTACGCCGCTGGGACCAACTCCAAAATCTGCACAAGAAGTGCAGAGTGTAGTATGAGTACAATTGATCCCATGTACTCTGTAAGTGTCGATCCTAACCTCGACAAAGTAGTGACGAGGCTATGACAAGACACATATGTAAACAACCTGTGTAGGTATATACATATACGAAGCAAAATTGAACACAATAATTAACAAATTTTACAGTATTTGGGAGGGAACATGTGAAGGAAAATAGTATAACAATTTCAGCCAGGGAAGTGTCATGTAGCAGCAAAATATTTCACCAACAACAAGATAAGTAGCTGAAATAATAAAATGGTATGGCACCACTCTTCGTGCTTTTACTCTCATTCTTTTCATGAAATGATAAATAAATAATACGAATGGTACGGTATCACCCTTCGTGCTTTAACTCTCTTTCTTGCCACAGTATGATGAATAGATAATTTAAATGGCAAAGCATCACCCTTCTTGCTTTGACTCTCTTCCTTACTTTATAAATCAATAAACAATAATGTAAAAATAGCACGGCATCACCCTGCGTGCTTTTACACTCTTCCTTACCATGACAATAATAATATAAATAGTATATATGGAACGACATCACCCGCCGTGCTTTTACACTCTTCCTTACCGTGAAATAATAATATAAATTCGAAAGAGTATTTAAATGTGGGGATCTATACTTGTCAATCAATTCAATACCAGAATACCGACCTCGCCTTCCAAAATATTCAACAACAATTAGATTAATAATAATTTCATGAAAAATGATCAAATAAACAAATAATAAACTTAAGCAGAAAAATCTTAGTTAAATAAGCAATTATTCACATTGAACAAATTTCACCCTCATGCTTTGACTCAACCACAATGCATAAGTACACGCCACCTCATATATACATTGTACCCGCATATTAAATCAGGTAGCAAATAGACAAACAAGTCCTACTACCTCAAGTCAAGATTAACCACGACACTTACCTTTCTTTGTAACCAACTCAAGATTCCAATAAACCTTTGCCTCGCGATTTGGTATCTGAACGCCTCAAATCTAGTCACAAACAATTCAATATACTCAACACGAATTATAGAAACCAATTCTATATGAAAATACTAAATTTTCCAATTAAAATTCGAAATTCAATTCAAAAATCAACAGTGGGGCCCATGTCTCGAAACCCAATAAAAGTTATAAAATGTGAACGCCCATTCTACCACGAGTCCAACCATATAAATTTTATCAAATTCCGACATCAACTCTACCATCAAATCCCCAAATTGTATTTTCAAATCCCTAGGCCCAAATCCTCGAATTTCACCTCAAAAACACATAATCTAGTAGGAATAATCGATGATAATTCAATATTATTGACTAACAATGATCACAAGTGACTTACCTCAATATTTCCCATGAATCTTCGCTCAAATATTGCCTCAACCCGTGTTGGAAATGTCCAAAATGACAAAAATTGTCGGAACCCTCTGTTTTTGTAATAAGTCCAGTGCTTTCGCACATGCCGACACTTAACCACATCTTCGGTTCTACTTTTGCGGTGAAGCTTCCGCTTCTACGACTGCCTTCGCTTCTGCGACGAGGCTGCCCCTTCCCTTTCCGCTTCTGCGATGCATGTGCCGCTTCTGCGGTTGCGCTTCTGCAAGGCATCATCCGCGTCTGCGGACCTCATGCTTCTGCGATGCCAGACTCGCTTCTGTGAGCTCGCACCTGTGAGATAATTTCCGCAGGTGCGGTTGCATGAGTAGGCAGCAAATTCCCAGTTCTGTTCTAAGTTCAAATTTGATCCGTTAACCATCCAAAACTCACCCGAGGCCTCCGGGACCTCAACCAAATATATCAACAAGTCCTAAAATATCTTACGAACTTAGTTGAAGCCTCACATCACATCAAACAACACTAAAAATACGAATCCCACCCCGATTCAAGCCTAATAAAACTAAGAAATTCCAACTTCTACATTCGATGTCGAAACCTAACAAATCAAGTCCGATTGACCTCAAACTTTGCAAATAATTCATAAATGACATAACAGACCTATGAAAATTTTAAAATAGGATTCTGACCCCGATACCAATAAAAGTCAATTTGTGGTCAAACTTTAAAATCTTTAAGCCTTTAAGTTTCTAGTTTTCGTCAAATAGCGATAATTCAAGGTAGGGACTTTCAAATTTGATTCCGGGCATACGCCCAAATCCCAAATCATGATACGGACCCACCGAAACTGTTAAAATACTAATTCGGAAATATTTGCTCAAAATATTGACCGAAATCAACTTAAGTGAGTTTTAAAGCATTATATCTCATTTTTATTAATTTTTCTCATAAAAGCTTTTCGAAAAATATACGGATTGCGCACGCAAGTCGAGAAATGCTAAATGGTGCTATTCGAGGTCTCAGAACACATAAAGGAATATTAAATTTAAAGATGACCTTTCGGATAATCACACTAAGTCCACTTAATTATAAGCATAATTGTAATAGTAGACCGATATTATTTGCACAAATTCTTGTGTACGATATTGTCTCCAAGAATCTAAAACATTTGGTATCATAAAGGTGTTGTTGTGATGAATTTAACATATGATGATTCATACGTCTGTGCAGAGAAAATGTGTTGAGTATATTTTACTATTATTCATGACCCAAATAAAAAATAAGAGGCTTATCATGCTGAATTTGTCTTACAACTGCCAATATTCTGTTGTGAATAAACCATGAACAATAACAACACAAGAGGAGGTAGAGGATGACGATGAACATATGGTGTTATTGATAGGACTGTGTATTTGTCTTCTCAGGTTATCCTTTAATTCTAGCATTTAATTTCTCATGACAATTCTGACCCTTTCAGATTATCAGAAGTAGGGAGATATTGAAATTTTGTAAATGGTAAGGGGAAGTCAGGTTATTCACACTTTCTTTGCATATGTATGAATTTAATCTAAACGGAAAATAAAAAGTGAATACTTTCAAGACAAACACTGTTGGAGATGCTATGCCGAAATATAAAGTAAAGATAATAACTTGTGTTTTATATACTGAATATACATTTTTTGTTATATTACCAAAAGAGGAATATACATTTTTGGAATGATACTATTGTAAGCTCTTTTCATTTATTTCCTTTTATATGAAAATTAAAGGAGGGGAGATGATAAGGAAAAAGAAAAACCAAAAAGAAGACAAGAAAAGTGAGGAAAAAAAGAGTATTACAAAACAAAAACAAAAAGCAATAGAAATTTTGACATCGAGATGACAAAGTACGGTACAATTTCTACAACTTTTGTGTTTCCTTTTATTGGGCAAAGTGGGTTGCTATGATGGTAAGCACCCTCCACTTTCAACCAAGAGATTGTGAGTTCGAGTCACCCTAAGAGCAAGGTGGGGAGTTCTTGGAGGGAAGGATACCGAGGGTCATTTTGGAAACAGCCTCTCTACCCTAGGGTAGGGGTAAGGTCTGCGTACACACTACCCTCCCCAAAGTAGGGGTAAGGTCTGCGTACACACTACCCTCCCCAAACCCCACTAGTGGAATTATACTGGGTTGTTGTTGTTGTGTTTCCTCTTATGTGTCTTCAAGGAAACAATGGGGCACACTGTTAGTCCTTAGATGGATTCAGCTCCTCCCTCTTGATTATGAAATTTTCATATTTATTTTCATTAAAATGAAATTCATGATCTTAAATGTTATAATAATGATAGGTATTAAAGAGGGCGGTTAACATCAAATAATTACAAAAAACAAAAATAGTAACGTACATTTAGGAGTTATAATAGAAATAATATTAAGTGCAATAATTGTAATATATTTTATAGTAAACAATTGATTGAAAGAAAAAAAAAGTTGAACAAATTAAAACGTAAGAAATACAGCCGCGCGAAATGCGAATATAAAGCCTAAGAAGTACAATAGTCCCATACGTAAGTCCACTTAATTATAAGTGGACTTAACTTAAAAAGTAAAGACAATAACTTATGTTTTATATACTGAATATACATTTTTGTTATATTACCAAAAAAGGAATATACATTTTTGGAATGATACTACTGTAAGCTCTTTTCATTTATTTCTTTTTATATGAAAATTAAAGGAGGGGAGATGATAAGGTAAAAGAAAAATCAAAAAACAAGACAAGAAAAGTGAAAAAAAAGAGTATTACAAAACCAAAAAAAAAAAAGCAACAGAAATTTTGACATCGAGATGACAAATTATTGTATAATAGAAATAATATTAAGTGCAATAATTGTAATGTATTTTATAGTAAACAATTGATTGAAAGGAAAAAAAGAATTTGAACAAATTAAAAAGTGAGAAATACAATTGCGCCAAACGCGGATATATTTACTAGTTTAGGACATAAAGTAAAGCCTCAAAAGTACAATAGTCTCATACCTAAGTGTAAAAATCCGGCTGGTCGTTTCGAGAGTTATAGCCCCGTTTTCCCAATTTCTGCTTCTTTTGTGCTTTACAGCTATATTATGTCTTACCGGGTTGGTTGGTTCGGGTCCATAGTGGTTTTGGAGTGAATTGAGACACTTATTCTCTTAATTGGAAACTTAAGTTGAAAAAGTCGGTCGGATGTCGACTTGTGGGAAAACGCCCTCGGATTTGAATTTTAATAGTTCTGTTAGCTCCGTTAGGTGATTTTGGACTTAGGAGCGCGCCCAGAATATGATTTGGAGGTCCGTAGTAGAATTAGACTTGAATTGGCGAAAGTTGAAATTTTGGCGATTTTGGCCGGCAGTGAAAATTTTGATATCGGAGTCGGATTGGATTTCTGAAAGTTGGAATATGTTCGTGGTACCATTTTTGACTTGTGTGTAAAATTTGAGGTCAATCAGACGTGGTTTGGTAGGTTTCGGCGTCATTTTTGGAAGTTGAAAGTTTAGAAGTTCTTTAGGCTTGAATCTGGAAGTAATTGGCATTTTGCTGTTGTTTTGAGTGATTCGAAGGCTCGACTAAGTTCGTATAGTATTTTGGGACTTGATGGTATGTTTGGTTGAGGTAACGGATCATTTTTGGCCTTGGTGAGATAGGTGATATCTGTTGCTGCATTTTTCTGGTTTCCTCTTATGCGTTCGCGAAGAGTGTTTCTGAGTTGGTGAGATTTTGCTTTACGCGTCCGAGAAGGAGAGGACGCGAACGCGACGGTATGGCAGTGTATGCATCGCGAACGCGTGAGTGGCGTCGTGTTCGCGAAGGGAAGTGAGGCAACTGGGGACCCCCCCCCCCCCCCCCAGTTTTTTGTTCTACGCATTCGCAAGGTGAAGGACGCGTTCGCGAAGCATAGGTCGCGTTCGCGAAGAAGGAAATCTGGGCAGGCAGTATTAATTTCAAAAACGAGGGTTTGAACCCATTTTTGCATATTTTGAGCTAGAGAACACGGGCTTGGGCGATTCTTGAAGGGATTTTTGTGGAGTTGATTGGGGTAAGTGATTCCTATTTAATTTTGTTTAAAACCTATGATTATTTCTTTAATTTTATAATCTAATTTGTGATTTGGGGTGAAAGAAATTGGGAAAGAAGATGAAGTGTTCTTGAGTTAGATTTTTGGGGTTTAGAATGAGATTTTGTTATCGGGTTGGAGTAAATTTAGTATAGTTAGACTCGTGAGTGAATGGGCTTTCGGGTTTTGTGACTTTTTTCGAATTTCGAGACGTGGGCTCGGGGGAGGGAGCGAGTTCGGGCCAATTTCGGATTTTTGGCTTATAATTTTGTATTTTCTTGTGGGATTGATTCTTTTAGCTTATATTAATTATATCGTACTGCTTGTGGCTAGATTCGGGGTGTTTGAAGATTGATTTAAGAGGCAAGGGCATTTCGGAGTAGGATTTCTACGATGTTGAGGTAAGTAACAGTCTTAAAACTGGTTTTGAGGGTATGAAACCCCGAGAATTGGTATAATATGAATATTTGTAGGTGACGCACATGCTAGGCGACGGGCGTGCGAGCCTGCACCGTGAGGGATTGTGACTTGGTCCATCCCGTGAGACTGTAAAGTCGAATAACCATTATTATTGCTTGTTTTTCCTTGTCTTTGAGTAATCTGCCTTTCATGTTAGAAACCATGCTTATGCTATATGATATCACTGATGGGACCCACAGCGGTCGTATACTTGTTGAATTGACTGCCAATTGCTGTCGTGTACTCAGTCACAGTCTTACTTGTGTGTTATATCTCCGTTCCCTCTCATTTCTTGTTGATACTTATTGTATTCTCTATTTGGGTTAATTATTATGATATTCTGTGAGCCCGAGGGGCTGGAGAGGTTAGTGACTGAGATAGGGCCTGAGTGCCGAGCTGCGAGCTATGAGGTATATTGGATCGAGTTGCACACCGTAATAATATTAGATCGGGTTGCACGCCGTAACAATATTGGATCGGGCTGCGCGCCGCAGTAATGCTGAAGGAGCCCCTCCGGAGTCTGTACACCCCCAGTGAGCACAGGTACCTATTGAGAGTGTATATTGAGGGCTGAGAGGTGAGAGTATGAGCTGATGAGATGAGTTGAGTGACTGCTGCCTTGAGAGGTTGTACTTGCTTTTATTTATTGTTGCACTTAGTTGCTATTTGATGTTGTTGTGAAATTTCTAGAAGATTCATATATACTTTACTTGAGCTCGAACTGTTTTGACTTATACCACCGGATTTGAAAGAATGTTCACTCTTTGCTGAAAACTTTTGAAATGATCTGTATTATTATAGTTCGTCACGGCTTCTCAGTTCCTTATTTAATTCTGTTACTTGCTGAGTTGGTTGTACTCATGCTACACCCTGCACTTCATGTCCAGATCCAGGTGTGTACGGTTCAGACGGTCGCTGAGTTCATGCGCAGGCTGATTATCGGAGACTTACGAGGTAGCTACCGGCGTCCGCAGTCCTTATTTTTACTTTCTTATTATCTTTTCTCTCTTGTATTAGCATTTGGCATAGACTGTAGTAGACTCTGTTTCTAGATTGGTTATTAGATGCTCATGATTTAGTGACACCCTGATATCGAGCTATTTTTCCGCACTTATATTTTATTTAGGTTTTACCCCCGTATTTATGAGAAACTCCGGTTATTTTAAATGTCTTAATTCATTTCTGTTAAATTTTGAAAGTATTTTGGAAAAGTCGGTTTGCCTAGTATCGCAATAGGCGCCATCACGACGGGTTAGGTTTTGGGTCGTGACAATTTGATATCAGAGCCTAGGTTACATGGGTCTCACCAGTCATGAACGGATTTAGTAGAGTCTTGCGGATCGGTATGGAGACGTCTGTACTTATCTTCGAGAGGCTGAAGAACCCTTAGGAAACTCCACATTTTTGAATTCTTTTTCGCGCGAATCTGTTGATTCTAGTAACTAGACATCTATTGCTTTATTCTCTCACAGATGGTGAGGACTCGTACTACCGTGCTAGATGGACAGCCACCAATACCACCAGCCAGGGCCGCGAGAGGCCGAGGGTGCGGTAGAGGCCGCGGTAGGGGCAAAGGTGCAGCCCGCACAGCAGTTGGGGCAGTACCTGCACATCCACCAGTTGCCCCAGATCAGGACCAGATTTCGGTTGTTGATGCACCAGCTCAGGCACCACCCGTGCCTATTGTGATTCCAGGCCTTCAGGAGGACTTAGCTCAGATTCTGACCGTGTGTACCAGTCTTTCTTAGGTTGTCTCTGTTCCGGCCAGCAGCCACTTCTCAGGCCGGGGGTGGTACTCAGACTCCCGTTGCCCGCACACCAGAGCAGGTGGTACAGGGATTCCAGACACCGGGGGCACCACCAGCCCAGTCGGTTGCAGCTGCTCAGGACTATGTGGTTCCTGCTATGCCTGAGGATGAGTAGCGTAGATTGGAGAGGTTTGGGAGACTCCAGCCTTCATCGTTCAGTGGTGCAGAAGGAGAGGATGCACAGGGTTTCTTGGATAGGTGTCAGAGGATACTCCGTACAGCAGGTATTCTGGAGACCAGTGGGGTCTCGTTCACTACCTTTCAATTCACTGGGGCTGCATTCAGTTGGTGGGAGGCTTACGAGAGGCGTAGGCCGGTCGGCGCAGTGCCCCTTACCTCGCAGCAGTTCTCCATTATCTTTTTGGAGAAGTTTGTGCCTCAGTCACGCAGAGAAGAGCTGCGCAGACAGTTTGAGCAGCTTCGTCAGGGTGATATATCTGTGACGTAGTATGAGATACGATTCTCGGAGTTAGCCCGTCAAGCTATCTAGATGGTTCCCACAGACAGGGAGAGGATCAGGAGGTTTATAGATGTCCTCACTTATCAGCTGCGATTGCTTATGACCAGAGAGAAAGAGTGTCTGGTGCTACTTTTGATGAGGTTGTCGACATTGGTCATCAAATTGAGATGGTTCGCAGTCAGGAGGGGGTTGAGAGAGAGGCCTCGTGGACAGGGAGGATTTAGCAGTGCTCCTTCTGGGGCCAGTTCCAGCACGGTAGAGGTCGTCCTTTCAGACATGCCCAGACGACTTGTCCAGGTCACCGTGGTACAACATCTGGCCATGGTTCTCACAGTTATCAGCAGGGTCGTTCATCTCACGGTTCCCTCCCAGCGTAGAGTTCGTCTCGTGCTCCATCGGGTCAGGGTTCGTCTATGCCAGGTCCTTTGGCCAGTTATCCCGGTGCTCGGGGCTCCCTTCAGTCCCCTGCACCAGCACCTGGGAGTTTTTATGACTGTGGGGAGTTTTGTCACATGAGAAAAGAGTGTCCCCATATAGTGGGAGGTCTAGCTCTGCAGAGGAGCCAGTCTACGTCATCAGCACCAGCCCCTCCACCACTCGCTCAACCAACCCGGGGTGGAGCCCAGTCAGCTAGGGGTCGCCCGAGAGGGGGAGGTAGGTGTCCAGGCCCGTTTCTATGCCCTCCCTGCCATACCGGATGTCATTACTTTAGATGCTCTGATTACAAGTATTGTCTCAGTTTGCCACAGAGATGCCTCTGTATTATTTGACCCTGGTTCCACTTATTCATATGTTTCCTCGTATTTTGCTCATTTTTTGGATATGCCCCGTGAGTATTTAGTTTTATATGTTCATGTATCTACTTCTGTGGGTGATACTATTATTGTAGACCGCGTATATCGGTCATGTGTGGTGACCATTGGGGGTTTGGAGACCAGAGTGGATCTTTTGATGCTCAGTATGGTTGATTTTGATGTGATATTGGGTATGGATTGGTTGTCTCCATGTCATGCTATTCTAGATTGTCATGCTAAGACTGTGATGTTGGCGATACCGGGGTTGCCGAGAGTTGAGTGGAGAGGCTCTATAGACTATATTTCCATTAGAGTGATTTCATACTTGAAGGCTCAGCGGATGGTTGAGAAGGGTTGCCTATCTTATTTGGCTCTTGTGAGGGATGTTAGTTCAGAGGTCCCTGCTATTGAATTTGTTCCTATGGTGCGTGATTTTTCGGATGTGTTTCCTGCAGACCTAACGGGCATGCCGCCTGACAGAGATATTGACTTCGGTATTGATTTGGTATCGGGCACTCAGCCCATTTCTATTCCACCGTATCGTATGGCACCGGCGGATTTGAATGAGTTGAAGGGACAACTTCACGAACTCCTTGATAAGGGGTTTATTCGGCCTAGCGTGTCACCTTGGGGTGCACCGGTTCTATTTGTAAAGAAGAAAGATGGTTCTATGAGGATGTGCATTGACTACAGGTAGTTGAACAAGGTCACGGTCAAGAACAAGTATCCTTTGCCACGTATTGATGATCTATTTGACCAGCTTCAGGGGGCGAGGGTGTTCTCCAAGATTGATTTGAGTCCAGGGTATCACCAACTGAAGATTCGGGATTCAGATATTCTTAAGACAGCTTTCAGGACCCGATATGGCCATTATAAGTTCCTTATGATGTCTTTTGGGCTGAATAACGCCCCAGCAGCGTTCATGCATTTGATGAATAGTGTGTTTCAGCCTTATTTGGATTTGTTCGTTATTGTATTCATTGATGATATCCTGGTGTACTCTCGTAGCCAAGAGGAGCATGCCCAGCATCTGAGGATTGTGTTACAGAGATTAAGGGAGGGGAAGCTTTATGCAAAGTTCTCCAAGTGTGAGTTTTGGCTCGGTTCAGTGGTATTCTTGGGGCACGTGGTGTCCAGCGAGGGTATTCAGGTGGATCCGAAGAAGATAGAGGCAGTGCAGAGTTGGCCCAAACCGTCCTCAGCCACAGAGATTAGGAGCTTTCTTAGTTTGGCGGGCTATTACCGTCATTTTGTGGAAGGTTTTTCATCAATTGCATCGCCCTTGACCAAATTAACCTAAAAGGGTGCTCCATTCAGGTGGTCGGATGAGGGCGAGGAGAGCTTTCAGAAGCTCAAGACTGCTTTGACCACGGCTCCAGTTCTAGTTCTACTATCAGTTTCTGGTTCTTACACAGTGTATTGTGATGCCTCGCGGATAGGTATTGGATGTGTTCTAATGTAGAAGGGTAGAGTGATTGCTTATGCTTCGCGCCAGTTGAAGACCCATGAGAAGAACTACCTTGTCCATGATCTTGAGTTAGCAGCTATTGTTCACGCCTTGAAGATTTGGCGGCACTATCTGTACGGGGTTTATTATGAGATTTACACTGATCATCGGAGTTTGCAGCATCTATTCAAACAGAAGGATCTTAACTTGCGTCAACGGAGGTGGTTGGAGCTTCTTAAGGACTATGATATCACCATTTTGTACCATCCCGGGAAGGCCAATGTGGTGGCCGATGCCTTGAGTTGCCGGGCGGAGCGTTTGGGGAGTTTAGCGTATCTTCCACCAGCAGGAAGACCCTTGGCATTGGATGTTTAGGCCATAGCTAGCCAGCCTGTCATATTGGATATTTCGGAGCCGAGTCGGGTATTGGCTTGTGTGGTCTCTAGGTCTTCTCTTTATGATCATATCAGGGAGCGTCAGTATGATGACCCCCATCTGCTCGTCCTCCAGGACAGGGTTCGGCGAGGTGATGCTAGAGATGTGACTATTGGTGATGATGGCATGTTGAGGATGCCGGGACGGATATGTGTGCCCAATATGGATGGGTTTCGGGAGTTGATTCTTGAGGAGACCCGCAGCTCGCGGTATTCCATTCATCCGGGTGCCGTGGAGATGTACCAGGATTTGAGACAGCACTATTGGTGGAAGAGGATGAAGAATGATATAGTTGGGTTTGGGGCTCGGTGTCTCAACTGTCAGTAGGTTAAGTATGAGCATCAGAGACCTGGTGGATTGCTTCAGAGATTAGAAATCCCAAAGTGGAAGTGGGAGCGGATCACCATGGATTTCGTAGTTGGGCTCCCACAGACTTCGAGGAAGTTCGATGCTATTTGGATGATTATGGATCGACTGACCAAGTTCGCGTACTTCATTCTAGCCGGTACTACTTATTCTTCAGAGCGGTTGGCTGAGATTTACATCCGAGAGATTGTTTGCCTTTATGGTGTCCCAGTTTCTATCATTTCAGATAGAGGCACACAGTTTACATCGCAGTTTTGGAGGGCTGTGCAATATTGGAGGACATGTTACGCGCTTCTTTCATTGATTTTGGGGGTTTATGGGACCAGTTTCTGCCGCTCGCGGAGTTTGCATATAACAACAATTATCAGTCGAGCATTCAGATGGCTCCGTACGAGGCCTTATATGGGAGGCGGTGTAGATCTTCGATGGGATGGTTTAAGCCGGATAAGGCTAGGTTCTTGGGTACAAACTTGGTCCAAGATGCATTAGACAAGGTGAAATTGATTCAGGACCGGCTCCGCACGGCGCAGTCTAGACAGAAGAGCTATGCTGACAAGAAGATCCGTGATGTGTCTTTCATGGTCGGGGAGAAGGTTCTGTTGAAGGTATCAACCATGAAGGGTGTTATGAGGTTTGGGAAGAGGGGCAAGTTGAGCCCTCAGTTCATTGGGCCTTTTGAGGTACTTCAGAGGATCAGGGAGGTGGCTTACAAGCTTACCTTGCCACCTAGCTTGTCGAGTGTGCATCCAGTATTTCATGTTTCTATGCTCAGGAAGTATATCGGCAATCCGTCCCATGTTTTGGATTTCAGCACGGTTCAGTTGGATGGTGATATGACTTATGATGTGTAGCCGGTGAGTTTGGAGCGGCAGGTTCGGAAGTTGAGGTCAAAGGATATAGCTTCAGTGAAGGTGCAGTGGAGAGGTCAGCCTGTGGAGGAGGCCACTTGGGAGACCGAGCGGGAGATGCGGAACAGATATCCACATTTATTTGAGACTCCAGGTATGTTTCTAGACCCATTCGAGGACGAACATTTGTTTAAGAGGGGAAGGATGTAACAACTCGGCCGGTCGTTTCGAGAGTTATAGTCCCGTTTTCCCCATTTCTGCTTCTTTTGTGCTTTACAGTTGTATTATGTCTTACAGGGTTGGTTGGTTCGGGTCTGGAGTGATTTTGGAGTGAATTGAGACACTTAGCCTTTTAATTGGAAGCTTAAGTTCAAAAAATCGACCGGATGTCGACTTGTGGGAAAACGACCTTGAATTTGAATTTTGAAGGTTCTGTTAGCTCCGTTATATGATTTTGGACTTAGGAGCGCGTCCGAAATCTGATTTGGAGGTCCGTAGTAGAATTAGGCTTGAATTGGCAAAAGTTGAAATTTTGCCGATTTTGGCCGGCAGTGGAAATTTTGATATCGGGGTCGGATTGGATTTTCGGAAGTTGGAATAGGTTCGTGGTGCCATTTTCGACTTGTGTGTAAATTTTAAGGTCAATCGGACGTGGTTTGGTAGGTTTTGGCATCGTTTGTGGAAGTTGAAAGTTTAGAAGTTCTTTAGGCTTGAATCCTGGAGTAATTGGCGTGTTGCTGTTGTTTTGAGTGATTCGAAGGCTCGACTAAGTTCGTATAGTGTTTTGAGACTTGATGGTATGTTTGGTTGAGGTCCCGGGGGCCTCGGGTGATTTTTGGGTGGTTAACGGATCATTTTTGGCCTTGGTGAGATAGTTCATATCTGCTGCTGCATTTTTCTGGTTTCCTCTTACGTGTTCGCGAAGAGTGTTTCTGAGTTGGTGAGATTTTGCTCTACGCGTCCGCGATAGAGAGGACGCGAAGGCAAAGGTATGGCAGTGTGTGCATCGCGAACGCGTGAGTGGCGTCGCATTCACAAAGGGGACTGAGGCAACTGGGGACCCCCAGTCTTTTGTTCTACGCATTCGCGAGGTGAAGGACGCGTTCGCGAAGCGTAGGTCGCGTTCGCGAAGAATGAAATCTGGGCAGGCAGTATTAATTTCAAAAACGAGGGTTTGAACCCATTTTTGCATATTTTGAGCTAAAGAACACGGAATTGGGAGATTCTTGAAGGGATTTTTGTGGAGTTGATTGGGGTAAGTGATTCCTACTTGGTTTTGGTTAAAACCCATGATTATATTTTTAATTTTATTATCTAATTTGTGATTTGGGATGAAAAAATTGGGGAAGAAGACGAAGTGTTCTTGAGTTAGATTTTTGGGGTTTTGAATGAGATTTTTTTATCGGATTGGAGTAAATTTAGTATGGTTAGACTCGCGAGTAAATGGGCTTTCGGGTTTTGTGACTTTTGTCGGATTTCGAGACGTGGGCCCGGGGGACTGGGTTCGGGCCAATTTCAAATTTTTGGCTTATAATTTCGAGTTTTCTTGTGGGATTGATTCTTTTAGCTTATATTAATTATATCGTACTGCTTATGGCTAGATTCGGGGCGTTTGGAGATTCATTCGAGAGGTAAGGGTATTTCGGAGTAGGATTTCTACGTTGTTGAGGTAAGTAACAGTCTTAAATCTGGTTTTGAGGGTATGAAACCCCGAGAATTGGTATAATGTGAATATTTGGAGGTGACACACATGCTAAGTGATGGGCGTGTGAGCATGCACCGTGAAGAATTGTGACTTGGTCCGTCCCGTGAGACTGTAAAGTCGAATAGCCATTGTTATTACTTATTTTTCCTTGTCTTTGAGCAATTGACTGCCTTTAATGTTAGAAACCATGTTTAGGCCATATGATATCACTGATGGGACCAGCAACGATTGTATACTTGTTGAATTGACTGCCAATTGCTGTCTTGTACTCGGTCACAGTCTTACTTGTATGTTATATCTCTGTTCCCTCTCATTTCTTGTTGATACTTTTGTATTCTTTGTTTGCGTTAATTATTATGATATTCTGTGAGTCCGAGGGGCTGGAGAGGTTAGTGACTGAGATAGTGCCGAGCTGCGAGCTGTGAGGTATATTGGATCGGGTTGCACGCCGCAACAAGCCTTCGGGCTATATATATTTGGAATGGGTTGCACGCCGTAATAATAATGGATAGGGTTGCACGCCGCAACAACATTAGATCGGGGTACACGCCGCAACAATATTGGATCGGGTTGCACGCCGCAACAATATTGGATCGGGTTACACGCCGCAACAATATTGGATCGGGTTGCACGCCGCAATAATATTGGATCGGGCTGCGCGCCGCAGCAATATAGCGCTTGGGCTGAAGGAGCCCCTCCGGAGTTTGTACACCCCCAGTGAGCGCAGGTACCTATTGAGAGTGTTTATTGAGGGCTGAGAGCCGAGAGTATGAGCTGATGAGATGAGTTGAGTGACTGCTGCCTTGAGAGGTTGTACATGCTTTTATTTATTGTTGCACTTAGTTGCTATTTGATGTTGTTGTGAAATTTCTGGAAGATTCATATCTGCTTTACTTGAGCTCGAACTGATTTGACTTATACCACCGGATTTGAAAGCATGTTCGCTCTTTGCTGAAAACTTTTGAAATGATCTGTATTATTATAGTTCGTCACGGCTTCTCAGTTCCTTATCTAATTTTGTTACTTGTTGAGTTGGTTGTACTCATGCTACACCCTGCACTTCATGTCCAGATCCAGGTGTGTACGGTTCTGACGGTCGCTGAGTTCGTGCGCGGGCTGATTATCGGAGATTTATGAGGTAGTTGTCGGCGTCCGCAGTCCTTGTTTCTCCTTTCTTATTATCTTTTCTCTCTTGTATTGGCATTTGGCACAGACTGTAGTAGACTCTGTTTCTAGATTGGTTATTAGATGCTCATGACTTAGTGACACCCCGATGTCAGGCTTTTTTTCCGCACTTATATTTTATTTGGGTTTTACCCCCTATTTATGAGTAACTCCTGTTATTTTAAATGTCTTAATTCATTTCTAATAAATTTTGAAAGTGTTTTGGAAAAGTCGGCTTGTTTAGTATCGCGATAGATGACATCACAACGGGTTAGGTTTTGGATCGTGACACTAAGTCCACTTAATTATAAGCATAATTGTAACAGTAGGCCGACATTATTTGCACAAAATCTTGTGTACGATATTGTCTCCAAGAATCTAAGACATTTATATATTTGTTTCGGCTAGTTAGTTCACTCTTGTGCGAGCGCAAGATCTTTAGGGCGCCGATATCAAGACAAATTACCTTGGTTAGATTATCGATCTTCATTAATCTGAACTAAATTGAACAAAGAATTGGAATATTTCACAATGTAGCTGGGTGATAAATTCAGCATGAGAGTGTACAACATACCTTAAAAACTTTGGGAAGATTTCTGAAAATTTTGGCGAATCATATGAGATTGAATGAATCTTTTGTTGTAGGTGTATGATTAAAGCATTAGATGTATCTGACAATTGTGGGTAGAATTTAAAGGCATTAATTCTGCTTTGTAATACGGATCAGTAAATCAAACCTTACTAGAGCCCCCCTCCATCCGACATAAAGAAATGACGAGATGTGCTAGTCACATTTATTTTCAACCTAAAAATTATAAATTCGAATCACCAAAGAAAAAAAAATTAAAAATCATTTTTGATGTAAGGTGAAGTGAAATGGTTATATGGTTGGGAAGGTTGGGACTACTAAAACCAAAAAATGAAATAAAAAAATAAAGTGAAAAAATAGAGGAACAAGACCAGTGTACTATTAGCTTCTGTTTGGCCATAATTCTTTTTCATTTAATTTTGAAAATATTAGTATTTGGATATAAGTGACCAGTTTTTGGGCAGTTTTTAAAGATGATTTTTTCAAGTTTCAAAAAGTGGTATATACTAGTTTTTCAAGATTTTTATTCATAAAACTCCAATTTTTTTTCAAAGTGAAATGCACGTCCAAACATAATTTTAATTTTTAAAAATTATTTGTCATATCTTCAAAAAAAAAAATTTTCAAGTTTAAACTAAATTTATGGGCAAACTAGCTAAATTTAAACTAGTACTAGTTAACTAGTCAAGTTAACAGTCCTGATTTTTCAGTGGTCCCAGTTACATGTTTCTAGAAATTCCTGGGATGCAGTGTAACAGAACAAAACCAAATTTTTATCCAGAGGAAAACAAAATCAGAGTCCTGTTTTCAAACTAGAGTACCGGTCCCAAAGACATGTAACTAGTAAAGTTTTAATTTATACGCATATTTTAAAGGAAATAAGTTATTTGAAGATTAATTATTTCGGGATTAGTTATTCTTCCCGAAATTGTTATATCACCCAGTGGCGAAGCCACATGATTACAAGGGTGGTCACGTCGAAAAATTGCATTGTGTATATAAGTAAAATATTACGTTTTAGAGGTATATAACACGTATTGAACACCCTTTGTCGGGATTTTTTTTCACTTCTTTCAAATTTGAATACCCTTGAGTAAATTCCTAGCTTCGCCACTGATATCACCCTCCCATACGAATAAAAATAACACTACAATTCCAAGATAACTAATCACGAGATTAATTATACCATAATTTTATTCCAACCAAACGTGGGATAAACTCATTTCAAATTTAATTCCGAAATTAATTATCTCTTATCCCTCATATCAAACGAGCCCTAACCGTATAAATAATTTTTGTACGGTCAGTTTAATTTAATCACTTACAGTAGATGACATGCTTTATTTTTTATTGGTAATTCTAATTATTATGGATATTTACTTAGTGATACTCTTTCTTTTTTAATTTATCCCAAAAAGAATAAAACTTTTATATAATAAAAACAATTTAACTTTAGATTTCTCATTTTACTCTTAATATTTATATGCACACAAATGCTTATGACTTGTTTTAGCCCATATATACAATATGATGTTGTCATCGCCATATTCCATATGTCACTTAGTCATCTCTGCCTCACTGCGGGCCAGCACCTCCGAAAGAAACAGAGGACTTTATTCAGTGACACCCTGCAGTCGCCCTCTGAACGATCAAAATAAGGTAAAACTTGAAGATAAGTTTTGTATTCGATTAATTTCTCCATCCCTTTCCTAAAAAGAATTTTGTCTTTCTTAAACTTCGTATTCAGTCAAACAACATGGCATAAAATACAACAGAAGTAGAAATATACAAGTTTTATTTTTTGCACAATCAATATATAAAACTTAAATTCAAGTAAAACCATACGTGGGAAAATCTATAACAGAACAGAAGCAGAGTGAATCAAAATCTGACTAATAGCCTGTTTGGCCAAGCTTCTAAAATCAGCTTATTTTGAGAATTGTTTTTTACAAAAGTACTTTTCAAAAAAGTATTTTTGGTGAGAAGCAGTTTGTGTTTGGCTAATTAATTTGAAAAGTACTTTTGAGCAGTAATTATTGTTTGATCAAACTTTTGAAAACTGCTTCGAAGTGTATTTTTCTCAAAAGTGCTTCTCAAAAAGTGATTTTGAAGAAAAGTACCTAATTTTTTTGCCAAAAAAATTACTTTTGGCCCAAAAAAAAATTGACCACTATAAGTTTGGCATTCAGTAGTACTGCTTAAGCTCGGGACGGGGGGTGGGGGGAGGGATGATGTCATAGATTCTTTATATCTAGTTCCTTTTAACCAGCTCACTGCCGTTTCAAGATTTCATATCACATCAAAAACCAGTTCCTCATATCTTCTTGCTCCGCCAGAATAAGATCCTCATAAAAGAAAGAAGATTCTGACTCAACCCCCCCCCCCACCCCCACCCCCAAAGAAATTTGCTGTCCTGTTATTTTCAACCTTTGTATATATAATGAGTAGTAGTATACAGTTCCTTTTCTTGAACTTTACACACAAATATGCCTTAATATAGTACTATAAATCTCAGTCTCAACAACCTGGCCTTTTTCTTCCACTTTTACTTGTACCTTTCCCATTTCTTCTTTTCTTAATTTATATATTCAGTCACAAAATAATCACCACCTTCACACTTTTGCTTGCCACTCTCACTTAACCATCCAACTCCTTGTTAAGGAATTATGGCAGCTTATTCTTGCTTTCCAAAATAGAGAATCTTTGAGCATCTCTAGTTCATTTGCTTAGTTTTCTTTTGCATTTAGATCACTTTTCTTTTGTGCTTTAGATTTGATTCACTGGCTCGACTAATTTAAATTCATAACGACTAAACCCATTCAAGCAGTAAACTGCTTCCTGCCAAAAAGTTGTAAGACCATTTTATTCATGTTAGCGTGCAGTCCAATAAAAAGGTGAAGTAGTGGTATTTTCTTCCATTTAATTAGAAAGACACACTTTCTCGTAATATTAAATTCTATGGAAGAATAATCAAGTGGTCATTATTTCAGCCCTGACAAGAAATAAAATATCATCAGAAAAAACCTCAAGAAATCTTCATATTATTCTTGATTTTGCCACCCTTCTTTAGTATACTCCAAAATGTCCTCCACACAAGTTATGGATCCTCTACAGCAACCACCACCAATGGTTTTGAACCCGAACACTTATTCGGATCATCGAGATCACGGATCAGTTGGACCCGTTATCGGTCTCTTAGTAATGATAGCTGTTCTAGGAGCAATTGCTGTAATGATAGGTAGGATATGTTCGGGTCGAGGGATAATGGGTCGCGGTTACTATGACATTGAAGGATGGGTTGAGACCAAGTGTGGGTCTTGTATTGATGGCCGGGTCGATCCGCCACGTCCGCAGGTGACTGGTTCACCGCCGGTGGTGGCGGAGAGCGGTGGGTCCGGCACTGTTTCCTCTGTGCCGGAGGAGGAGGTGGAAGCAAGAGAAGAAGAGTCTAATCTGCAACATAGTAATATGCATGAGCATATATCCACATGAGAAAAGTTTGCTGATCAAGTCTTGAAAAGAGTGGCTCACACTATGGTTTTCTTTTTCATTTCTTTAATGGGAAAAAGTAGCCTTTTTTTCTTCTTTTCTGATTCTTATTTTTGTGTTAAATTAGTCCGAGGTATTTCACTAGATGTGGAATTAACAGCATTGGATATTGTAATTTGTAGCAATTCTTTCTCAATCATTAGGAGGGGTTAAAGAGGATTGTGATCTTCACTTGTATGTTTTGCATTATCTTTTATTTTATTTTATTTAAATTAAGTAAATAGGCTTTTTCTCGTTTGTTCGTCAAAGTTTTCGAGCAGCTCTTTGCTTCTAAAAGAAGATACGCCAACCAAAGAAAGATGAGGTGAAATTCACTCCTTTTCGGGAGAGTTGTCTATGTACCTTCTCTTTTTTTTTTTTTTTTTTTTTTAAGTAAAACTAGTTTCTCCTCACGTGCTTCGTTGCACGTGTATGCCTAATTATGTAAAATTGATTTTCATTAATTGATCATCAACACTAACGAATCAAGCAAAACATATTCTGACAAACTTGGACATTTTAATTCATTATTAGATGTCCACACCAGACAAATAATTTTTGCTCCAAATATCCTTTCTATCGGTCGTCATAGTAGAATAATTATCTTTTCACTTGACTTTGGACTCCATGTTTTTGCTTGACATTTTCTCATAATCTTTCCGGTAAGATAGATGAATCCTCATTCTGTAGCCGAACAATCATGCACTATCAAACTTGATTTATCGGGTTTTTGTTTTTCAAATTTCTTCACATATTTATATGTTTGCACAAGAAAGATTCCACTAAATTGAAAAATTAGTATCCTAAAATTTTTGTAAAATATTGAAAATAATTCAATGGAGTAAAATTGTGCAAGAGAATTTTAACAAAAAATATAAAATGAATGTAGACATGATATTTTCATAAAAGTACATTTAGATTAATAATTTTTCCACATGGTGCAAATGATTAGAAAAAATATAATAATATCTACTAAAAAAATTAAAATTATACTCAATGAATAACCATCATAGAATGATTGCTTATATTTTTTTTTTTCTCCGATTCATGAAAAGATATATAGTGGGAGAGGAATAGTCATTAAATTTCTAAACAATATGGCACAAAAAGTGATTTTGAAGAAAATGAAAACAAAAAAAATAATATACACGATACTGACTCCAAAAGGTAATTCATCATTTGTAATTTTATATTTAAATAATAAATAATATCTTTTTCATGCTCTGTAACTAATCATTCATAAATTCAACAATTAAGTTGAAAGATTAGTTGCAAAATAAAAATTATTCTGTATCACAATTTAATTAAATATGTATTTTCTTTTCACCTAAACTTCTTTCATTTAACTCCTCTTATTTTTACATTGATATGATATTCTCTGCAATAATCTTAGTCATGTTACGTTTCGTTTTTCCATCTCTTCGCTTCGTACAAATCTTGTCTTCCATCTTTTACTTCGCTATAACAATCTATCACATTATCAAGCAAAAAAGAGAACCAAAAAAAAAAGAAATGACAAATGAAATAAATTAATTTTTTTAATAACATGAATGTTGTCTACGTACAACAGTAAGTTTTTTTATCTTGCCTTTGTTGGCAGTCTTCATACAAGTCCTCTAGTCACTGGAAAAGGGTACGACATCTTGTTATCTAATATTTGTCAATGATTTAAAACAAAAATTAAAAGGGATACCTTTAGTTACTCATAATTAGAAAGACACGCATGTTAAGGAAAAGGCATACCAATTTATTTTTTATCTTTTAAATAATTAATAATCTTATTATTTTATATAAAAATATAAAATGGTAAATAGGTAATTTAACTTTTAAGTTTAGGGGTTCATGTTTTTAATATAATACTAGTTTCTATTCACGTGCGTTGCACATAATTTTCTGCGTTAATCTATAAAAAAGTTATATGATAAGAAAATACTTTTATAAATTCACATTAATTTATAAATTCATATTAAATTAAATATATATATATGACAAGAGATATAGTTCTTTCAATAATTGTATCAATGAGTGGCAAATTTTTCAAATGAAAAGACGTTTTCTAGAGCATCAAAATCAACAATTAGGCAGTACTATTACTTGTATAAAAATATAATTAGATAATACATTTTACACCGAGTAGCTAAATATCAATAACCATTTATTGGCGTAACTAAAGGAGAAAATTTATTGTCTGAGAAAAATTATTCAGTTACTTAACAGTAGAAAGTGTCTGCTCTTAGCAATCTCAATTTTTATTTTTAGAATCATCGAAAAGTTTCTTAAATATCTTCATTTTACTCTAACTTATAAACTATTGAATTTCGTTAAAGTGATGCATAACCAAGCAAACACACTCAAAGAAGTCATTCCACCTAATTTCCTTCCAAAGAATCATATTCATACCATATGAAACAAAATCTTATATAGACTAAATTTTTTAACATTAAAATATGTACTTGTGATTTTCAAATTTATAAGAGAAATTTTACAATCTATTTTTTTAATCTTTAATTATTGATTCCACTATATGTTAATTTTTAGCTCTAATTCAGAAGTTACCATTAAGTTACACATTATCCATTAGCGTCTGGTCTGTATAGAGTTTCATGCAAATAGTATAGTAAAAATACATTCCTAAGTATTATAGTAATTTTTGTTAAATTTTAAATTGTCTTTTCAGCTGAATCTTGGTATTAAACACACTATAAAATATTTCAGTCTACGAAAATTTAAACTTATAACTAATTCATGTGAATAATTTAAAGTTACTAAATATTGGATGAGCAATTACAATCCATAAAAATCACTTAAATCTCAAGAAGTATCAATCACCAATGATATTATATATGAAATTCAAAAACTAAAATATAAAAATATCAAGCTCTGAGACAATACGCAGAGGAGTAAAGAAATAATAAGAGAAGAGAACTTATATAAAATAATCGGATTTCCCTTGAACTATGTGGCACTGATGACAAGAATTCTAAGTGTATAAATGTAAAGACTCGGCCGGTCATTTTGAAAGTATTATCCCCGAACCCCTATTTATTGCTCCTTCTATTTTATTTTATGGTTACATAACTTACCGGGAGGTTTGATTTTTGGTTACGAAGTGAAATATGATACGTAGTCCCTAAAATGGAAGTTTAAGTCGTAGGAGTTGACCGTATTTCGAATTATGTGAAGATAATTCCAGAATAGAGTTTTGACGGTTCCAATAGCTCCATAGGATGATTTTGATCTTAGGAGCGTGTCCGGAGGTTGATTTGAAGGTCCGTAGATCATTTCGGCGTTAATTGGTGAAAGTTGGAAAATTGGAAGATTTTGAAAAGTTTGACCAGGAGTGCACTTTTTGATATCGGGGTCGGATTCTGATTTCGGAAATTGGAGTAGGTCTATGATGTCAATTATGATGTGTGTGCAAAATTTAAAGTCAGTCGGACTTGATTTGATAGGTTTCAACATCGAATGTAGAAGTTAGAAGTTCTAAAGTTCATTAGGCTTGAATCGATGCACAATTCGTGTTTTGAGCATTGTTTGATGTGATTTGAGGGATCGACTAAGTTAGTATGATATTTTAAGATTTGTTGGTATATTCGAACGGGGTCCCGGGTGTGATTCGGATTGAATCCGAAATAATATTGGACTTGTGGAAAAACTGAAGCACGGTTGCTTCTGGTGCAATCGCACCAGCGCATTTTGGGTCGTAGGTGCGACGCCGCAAGAGTGGCCATCGAGCCGCAGAAGTGAGTCTTTCCATGACCATCTGGGACCGCAGGTGCGGTCCATGTGCCGCAGAAGCGGACACACCGATGCGGGAAATGCATCGCAAAAGCGAATATGGCTAGGGAGGCCTTGGATCGCAGAAGGGAACAAGGTCCGTAGAAGCGAACAAGGTCCGCACGAGGGCTAATGGGTCTAGAGGTGAGAGTCTTCTAGGTTTGAGTTGGAACCGCACCTGTGATGGAAAATTTCGCAGATGCGAATTAACTAGGCAGAAAAGGGGATTTTCGAGGGTTTGATTTCATTATCCATTTTTGGACCAAGAGAGCTCAGTTTGTGGTGATGTTTCGAGAGATTTTCATAGAAAATATTTGGGTAATGATTCTACACTCATTTTTGATTAATATCCACTAATCTATCATTAATTTCTTCATTTAATTAAGAATTTGGGTTGGAAAATTTGGGGGGAAATGGTGAAAGTTCTTAGACCGAATTTTTGGGATTTGAAAGGCGATTTGAGGCCGGATTTGAGTAATTCTCGTATGGTTGGACTCGATATCGAATGGGTATTCGGATTTTATGATTTTGGTCGGGTTTCAAGACGTGGGTCCGATCGACCTTTTAGAGCAATTTTTTAATTCTTTGCCAAAGTCGTAGATTTATTATTTAAATTAGTTTCTTATAGTTATATTTATAGTATGTAATTGTTTTGGCTAGATTCAAGCCGATCGGAGTTGGAAAGTAAAGAGAAAGGCATTTTTATTGATTGATTGAGCGAGATTTGAGGTAAGTGACTTGTCTAACCTTGTGTGGGGGAAACTTCCCTTAGGTTTGGTACTGTTATGGTATTTGCAATACCTGAAGGCCGTGTACGCGAGGTGACGATTGCGTACTCGGGTTTAATATTAAAAATCTGGTTCTTGCTAAGTGGTTTCCTTTTTAATTCCCTAACTGAGTTACTCTAGCATGTGTAGTCATTATGTTTAGCCTAATGTCGTATGTCTACGTGTCTTATCTCTTACTTGCAATTTGTGCAACATGCTTAGTTGGATTTCCTGCTTCCTTGATCTTATATTCAATCTTTAACTGTAGGATTCCTTGTTGTAATTTCATTTTTCCATCGGTTATTTATTCAATATTTATTTTGGGACTACGAGGCGGTACCTCAATAGCGCCCTTGCTGTGTATTTATTTTTGGGACTACGAGGCGGTACCTCGAGAGCGTCCCTGTTGTGCATTTACTTTTGGGACTAAGCGCCCATGTTGTTTACCTCTATTTGCTGTGTTGTTATCTTTCTGTAATTTCTCATTGTTCACTTCTCAGTCATTTCATTATATTATTATATCTTCTGCCTTATTTTTTATTATTTCTAGTAGGGCCCTGACCTGACCTCGTCATTACTCTACCGAGGTTAGGCTTGGTACTTACTAAGTACCATTGTGGTGTACTCATACTACGCTTCTGTACATGTCTTTGTGCAGATCCAGGTGCATCTTACCAGCCCTGATATTAGTACGATGTGTCGCGGCTTGGAGACTTCAAGGTACACCAACCCGCGACCGCAGGCCTCAGAGTCCCCTTCTACTCCGTTCTTCTCTTATTTCTTTATATTTTGATAGACAATGATGTATATGATTATTCAGTATTCTACTTAAAGCTTGTGACTTATATCTCACCAGGTTTTAGGATTTTATGTATTGAGTTTTGGTAGATTCCTTTTATGAAATTGTTGGGATATTCAAGTTTTAATCTCTTATTTAATGTTTTCGCGTATTGTTTAAGCTTACCTAATCTTAAAGACTAGGTGCCGTCACGATATCCCACAGAGGGAAATTGAGGTCGTGAGAATAAATTATAAGAATCCTAGTGAAAAGTTTAACTTTGATTGAATAATGTAAATCGTATCTAATATGAATCCTAATGGAAATAAACTATAAACTTTGTAGGGTTGCATATGTGCAATTTAAATCTGAAAAGAATTCTAACCCTGGGTAATTATAATTATATTCTTAAATTATACAAATATTTAAGGGCATAAAAGTCAATTAAAGTTTTAAGGATATTTTTGTCGTTCAACATTTATGTAACGATCCGGCCGGTGGTTTTGAGATTAATAGCCCCGATCCCTTATTTATTGTTTTTTTCGTACCTTTTTCTGCTTATGTGACTTGCCGGGAGGTTTTGTTTTTGGTTTCGGAGTGTTTTAGGACACTTAGTCCCTAAAACGAGAGTTTAAGTCTTAGGATTTTGACCGTACTCGGAAATATATGAAGAGGACTCCAGAATGGAGTTTCGTCAGTTCCGTTAGCTCCGTTGGGTGATTTTGGACTTAGAGGCGTGTCCGGATTGTATTTTGGAGGTTTGTAGCTCATTTAGGCTTGAAATGGCGAAAGTCAAATTTTTGGAGATTTGGACCGGTAGTAGAAATTTTGATATCGGGGTCGGAATTCTAGAAGTTGGAGTAGGTCCGTAATGTTGAATATGACTTGTGTGCAAAATTTGGGGTCAATATGACGTGGGTTGGTTGGTTTCGGCATCGGTTGTCGAATTTGGAGTTTCAAGTTCTTTAAGTTTGAATCGGAGGATGATTTGTGATTTTAGCATTGTTTGATATGGTTTGAGGATTCGACTAAGTTCGTATCGGGTTATAGGACTTATTGGTATGTTTGGTTGAGGAGGCCTCGGGGTGATTTCGGGTGGTTAGCGACTTGATTGGAGTTAGGAATTTGCAGATGAAGTGATGTTGTTACTGGTGTAACCGCACTTGAGGAGTGGGAACCGTAGGTGCGAGCCCACAGAAGCGAAGGAGAAGCCGCAGATGCGACCAAGAAGGAGCTGGGCAGGAACTGCAGTTGCGCAGATTTTCCCACACCTGCGAGAGTCGCAGATGCGGGCAGCTGGGTGCAGGTGCGAAGGGGAGCCGCAAGTGCGATGCATTTCCGCACCTGCGATAGTCGTAGATGCGACAGAGAGTCCGCAGGTGCGAGATGTCTGGACAGAACACTTAAATGCAAGGGCTCGCGATTTTTGCTCATTTTCAATATTTTGAGCTCGGGAATTGGCGATTGTTCAAGGGATTTTCAAAGAGAGGTTTGGGGTAATGATTCCTAACTCATTTTTGGTTGTATTTCATTAATCTATAGTTGTTTCCTCCATTTAATTTCGGATTTTTGATTGAAAAGTTGGAAAATGGGGGAAAAGTTCCCTAACCGAATTTCTGAGTTTTGATTGGGATTTAGACATCGTATTTGGATAATTTTGGTACGAGTGAACTCGTGAGTGAATGTGTATTCGTATTTTGTGTCTTTTACCCGATTTTGAGATGTGGGCCCGCGTTGACTTTTTAGGGCGAATTTCGGAATTTTTGTTAAAATATTAATTTCATTAATTTGATGAGTCTATTATGATTGTATTCATGATATGCAATTGTGTTTGGCTAGATTTGGGCCATTCGGAGTCGGATAATCTAGGAAAGGGCATTCTTACAGATTAATTGAGCTTGACTCGAGGTAAGTGACTTGCCTACCTTTGTGTGGGAAAAATCCCCTTAGGATTTGGAACTATTGTGATATGTGTGTGTCGTGTATGTAAGGTGACGAGTATGTACACGGGCTAGTTATTGTAAAACTCATTTTTTGCTAAGCAGCAACCTGTTCTCCTTTTATTTTGAGTTATACTATTTTAATGAGTATTAATCTGTTTTCATTCTTAATTGAGTTATTCCAATATGTGTAGCTATCCTGTTTAGTCTAATATCGCATGTCTACGTGATTTAACTGCTTACTTGAACTCTGTGAAGCATGGCTAATTGATTTTCCTGCTTTTTCCTTGTTCTTTATCAGTATAGTCGTAGAAATCTTACTGTTAACTGTTGTATTTGTTGTTTGACCTGTGTATTTACTTTTGAGACTACGAAGTAGTTCCTCGAGAGTTCTCCCTGCATATTTACTTTGGGATTATGGATCGGTATTCTGGGATATTCCCTATACTGTATATTTACTTTGGGACTATGAAACGGTATTCCGGGAGATCCCTATGTACTGCATATTTACTTTGGGACTACGGAACGGTATTCCGGGAGATCCCCCATGTCTTGCATATTTACTTTAGGACTACGGAACAGTATTCCGGAAGATCCCCCATGTCTTGCATATTTACTTTGGGACTACGGAACGGTATTCCGGGAGATCCCCCTGCACATTTACGTTTGGGACTACGAGACAGTATCTCTGGAGATCCTCTGTTGTTATCTCTGTCTACTGAGTTGTTGTCTTCTATGATTTCATTCTTATTAAATTTCAGTCTTTAGTTTACTGCGGTATTTCATTTTATCTTGTGTTATTATATTTATACCAGTAGGGCCCTGACTTGACCTCGTCACTACTCAACTGAGCTTGTACTCCTTATTAGCCGCACTATCAGTGAGCTGGGACAACTTGGAGACTTCAAGGTATATGTGCCACGTCCGCAGACCTCAGAGTCCCCTTCTACTCTGTCCTATGAAATCTTACTGTTAACTGTTGTATTTCTCGTTTGATTTGTGTATTTACTTTTGAGACTACAAGGCGGTTCCTTGGTAGTTCTCCCTGCATATTTACTTTGGGACTACGGAACGGTATACCAGGAGATCCCCTTGTACTGCATATTTACTTTGGGACTATGGAACAGTATTCTAGGAGATCCCCCTGTACTGCATATTTACTTTGGGACTACGGAACGGTATTCCGGGAGATCCCCCTGTACATTTACGTTTGGGACTACGAGACGGTATCTCGGGAGATCCCCTGTTGTTATCTCTGTCTACTGAGCTGTTGTCTTCTATGATTTCATTCTTGTTAAATTTCAGTCTTTATTTTACTGCGGTATTTCATTTTATCTTATGTTATTATATATATACCATTAGGGCCCTGACCTGACCTCGTCACTACTCGACCGAGGTTAGGCTTGGCACTTACTGGGTACCGATTGTGGTGTACTCATGCTACTCTTCTCATGTTTTCCGTGTGAAGATCTAGGTACTCCATATCAGCCGCACTATCAATGAGCCGGGACAGCTTGGAGACTTCAAGGTATATCTGTTGCATCCGCAGACCTCGGCCCTTCTACTCTTTCCCATGTCCATTATTTTCTGTATTTTCTTTTGATAGACTTTGATGTATAGAGACACTATATTTTCCTTCTGTAGTTTTTATTCATGATGTTCCAGGTTTTGGGAGTGCTATGTAGTATATTGAGGAGTGTGTTATTGTACATGCCAAGTGGCATGGTACTCAGTTATAGTGTTATTGCTACAGTTAACTGTTAAATTTATGTTTTTATTTTATTTATTCTGCAAAATGTTAGCCTTACCTAGTCATAGAGACTAGGTTCCATCATAATGTCAAACAGAGGGGAAATTGGGTCGTGACAAGTTGGTATCAGAGCTCTAGGTTCGTAGGTGTCGTGGGTCACAAGCCGGTTTATTAGAGTCTCGCAGATCGATACGAAGGCGTCTGTACTTATCTTCGGGAGGCTATTAAACTGTTAGGAAAATTTCACTACTTTGTTTCCTTGTCGTGTGAAAATCATTGATTTTAAAAAAAATCTAAACTTCTGTATTCTATTCTCTCACAGATGGTGAGGACACGTACAAGCGGATCTGATGACCAGGTACCTGCGCCCCCCTGCTAGAGCCGCGAGAGGCCGGGGTCGGGGTAGAGGCCAAGGAAGTCCTCATGGTGAAGCCAGAGCACCCGCACGAGCTGCTACAGAGGAGCCCCCAGTAGCTCCAGCTGGAGGACAGGCACCTGAGGTACCTGTTTCTACAGCCCTCCAGGAGACTCTAGCCCAGTTTCTAAGCATGTTCGGCACCTTAGATCATGCTGGATTGATTCCACTTGCTCCTGACATATCTCAGGCTGGGGGAGGAGTACAGATTCCCGTCACCGGTACTCCAAAGCAACGGGTTCAGGTCGACCAGGTTCTAGAGATTGTACCAATGTAGCCGGTAGCTCCAGCTCAGCCCGAGGTTAGGGCAGGAACTTCTAAGGTGGTGCAGCTGAGACTTGAGAGGTACAAGAAGTACCACCCACCTACCTTCAGCGGATTGGCTATAGATGATGCTCAGAGTTTTCTGGAGGAGTGTCATCGTATTCTCCGTACTATGGGCGTAGCGGAGACGAGCGGGGTTTCTTTTACTACATTCCAGCTTAGAGGAGCAGCCTATCAGTGGTGGCGTGCTTATGAGCTAAGTAGTCCGGATGAGGCAGTTTCACTTACATGGGCTCAGTTCTCGGACATGTTTTTGAGAGAATATGTCCCTCAGAGCCTCAGGGACTCATGGCGCAGGAAGTTTGAGCAACTGCACCAGGGTGCTATGACTGTGTCAATGTATGCAGTCTGTTTCAGTGATTTGGCCCGACATGCCCCGGCCTTAGTTGCCACAGTCCGAGAGAAGGTTCGACGGTTTATTGAGGGACTCCACCCCAGCATTCGAATTGGTATGGCCAGGGAGTTGGGAGATGGATATTTCTTATCAGCAGATTGTGAATATCTCCAGAAGAT
Organism: Nicotiana tabacum; assembly: GCF_000715075.1. Taxonomy (NCBI): domain Eukaryota; kingdom Viridiplantae; phylum Streptophyta; class Magnoliopsida; order Solanales; family Solanaceae; genus Nicotiana; species Nicotiana tabacum. The sequence continues at coordinate 73,197,978 of NC_134103.1, forward strand.
TGGAGGGCATGCTTTCCCGGGATAGAGAGGAGAGGGAGGCCAAGAGGTCTCGAGCGACTGGTTATTATTATGGACCTCGTGTACCACCAGCTCTCCATGGTAGGGGTTATGTGAGTCACCATGTTTATTCAGCTCTTCTAGCCTCCAGCGGTGTTCCAGCTCCTTCTAGGCCCCATGAGCCTTATTATGCACCGCCATTATCTAGTGTGCCTCCTGCACGGGGTGTTCCTAGCAGCCAGTCACAATAGCCATGCCCTCCCAGAGCTTGTTTTGAGTGTGGCGACACTCGCCATATAGTGAGGGATTGACCCAGATTTATGAGGGGTGCACCTCTACAAACTTCTCAGCCACAACGTGCTCCACCAGGTCCTCAAGCTATGATTACAGCACCAGCTACCACCCCACCTGCTCAGCCAGCCCGATGTGGAGGTCGGGGAGGTAGAGGCCGCCCTAAAGGGGGAGGCCAGGCCAGACATTATGCCCTTCCTGCTCGTACAAAGGCAGTTGCTTCTAATTCTATCATTACAGGTATTGCCCGGTCTGTCATAGAGATGCGTCGGTATTATTTGACCCTGGCTCTACATATTCTTATGTGTCCTCTTATTTTTCCCCGTATTTGGGCGTATCTCTAGATTCTTTGAGTTCACCTGTTTATGTGTCTACTCATGTGGGAGATTCTCTTGTTGTGGACCACGTGTATCGTTCGTGTTTCATTGCTCTTAGTGGTTTTGAGACCAGAGCCGATTTATTACTGCTCCGCATTGTGGATTTTGATATTATTTTAGGCATGGACTGGTTATCGCCCCATTATTTTATTCTTGATTGTCACGCTAAGATCGTGACACTGGCTATGCCAGGTTTACCGTGATTAGAGTGGAGAGATACCTTAGAGTATACTCCCAGCAGAGTTATTTCGTTTCTTAAAGCTCAATGAATGGTTGAGAAGGGGTGTGACACGTATCTAACTTATGTGAGAGATGTCAGTACTGATACCCCTATAGTTGAGTCAGTTCCAGTAGTGAGGGACTTTCCAGATGTGTTTCCAGCTGATCTTCCGGGCATGTCGCCCGACAGAGATATTGATTTTGGCATTGATTTGTTGCTGGGCACTCAACCCATCTCTATTCCTCCATACTGTATGGCTCCTCCTGAGTTGAAGGAGTTGAAGGAGCAGTTGCAGGAGTTTCTTGATAAGGGCTTCATCCGGCCCGATGTGTCACCTTGGGGTGCCCATGTCTTATTTGTGAAGAAGAAGGATGGTTCTATGCAGATGTATATTGATTACCGCAATTTGAACAAAGTCACAGTGAAGAACATATATCCATTGCCTCGTATTGATGACTTATTTGATCAGTTACAGGGTGCCAGAGTGTTTTCCAAGATTAAATTATGTTCAGGATATCATCAGTTGAAGATTCGGGAGCCAGATATCCCGAAGACTGCTTTCAGGACCAGATATGGTCACTATCAGTTTCTTGTTATGTCTTTTGGGCTAACCAATGCCCCAAAAGTTTTTATGTATTTGATGCACAATGTGTTCCGGCCTTATCTTGACTCATTCGTCATTGTGTTTATTGATGACATTCTAGTGTACTCTTGTACTCGGGAGGATCATGAGCGGCACCTGAGTACTACGCTTCAAACCTTGAGAGAAAAGAAGTTATATACAAAATTTTCAAAGTGTGAGTTTTGGCTAGACTAAGTGGCATTCTTGGGTCATATAGTATCGAGTGATGGGATCCAGGTGGATCCAAAGAAGATTGAAGTAGTGTAGAGTTGGCCCCGACCGTCCTCAGCTATAGAGATCCGAACTTTTCTTGGTTTGGTGAGGTATTACCGTCGTTTTGTAGAGGTATTCTCATCTATTGCAGCACCTATGACCAGACTGACCCAGAAAGGTTCTCCGTTCAGGTGGACAGAGGAATGTGAGGAGAGCTTTCAGAAGCTCAAGATAGCTTTGACTACATCACCAGTATTGGTATTGCCTACAGGTTTGGTGTCTTATACTGTATATTGTGATGCATCGCGGATTGGTCTCGACGCAGTGTTGATGCAGGACGGTATGGTGATTGCCTATGCATCCAGACAGTAGAAGGTGCATAAAAAGAAGTATCTTGTCCACGACCTTGAGTTAGCAGCTATTGTTCATTCCTTGAAGATTTGGCAGCATTATTTGAACGGTGTTCCTTGTGAGATTTAAAATGATCACTAGAGTTTGCAGCATCTGTTCAAGCAGAAGGATCTTAATTTGCGTCAGAAGAGGTCGCTGGAGCTGCTTAAGGATTATGATATCACTATTTTGTACCATCCGGGGAAGGCCAATGTAGTGGTCGATGCTTTGAGTCACCGGGCAGAGAGTTTGGGGAGTTTAGCATATCTACCAGCAACAGAGAGGCCATTGGCGTTGGATGTTCAGGCCTTAGCCAGCCAGTTTGTGAGATTGGATATTTCTGAGCCGAGTCAAGTATTGGCTTGTGTGGTCTCTCGGTCTTCTCTTTGTGATCGTATCAGGGAGCGTCAGTATGATGACCCCCATTTGCTTGTCCTTAAGGACACGGTCCAGCATGGTGATGCTAAGGAGGTCACTATTAGAGATGATGGTGCATTGAGGATGCAGGGCAGGCTATGTGTGCCAAATGTAGATGGTTTGCGTGAGTTGATTCTCCAGGAGGCTCTATTCATCCTGGTGGCGCAAAGATGTATCAGAACTCGAGGCAACATTATTGGTGGAGGAGGATGAAGAAGGACATAGTAAAGTATGTGGCCCGATGTCTAAATTCCCAGCAGGTGAAGTATGAGCATCAGTGGCCAGGTGGGTTGCTTCAGAGGTTGGAGATTCCAGAGTTAAAATGGGAACGGATCACTATGGATTTTATTATTGGACTCCCACGGACTCAGCGGAGGTTTGATGCAGTTTGGGTGATTGTGGATAGGCTGACCAAGTCGACTCATTTTATTCCTGCGATGACTACCTATTCTTCCGAGAAGCTAGCTCGAATCTACATCTGTGAGATTGTCAGGCTTCATGGCGTACCGATATCTATTATCTCTGACCGGGGTACGCAATTTACATCACGATTTTGGAGAGTCGTACAACAGGAGTTGGGTACTAGAGTGGAGCTAGGCACAACATTTCACCCTCAGACGGACGGACAGTCTGAGTGCACTATTCAGATACTGGAGGATTTGCTCCGCGCTTGTGTGATAGATTTTGGGGGTGCTTGGGACCAGTTTTTGCCACTTGCGGAGTTTGCTTACAACAACAGTTATCAGTCTATCATTCAGATGGCACCGTATGCGGATCTGGATAGTAGGAGGTGTCGGTCCCCAATGGGTTGGTTCGAGCCGGGCGAGGCCATATTATTGGGTACGGACTTGGTTCAGGATGCCTTGGAAAAGGTTAAGGTGATTCAGGATAGAATTCACACATCCCAGTCCATACAGAAGAGTTACGCGGACCGAAATATTTGCGATGTTGCATTCATGGTTGGAGAGAGGATCTTGCTCTGAGTTCGCCTATGAAGGGCGTTATGAGGTTCGGAAAGAAGGGAAAGCTGAGCCCAAGGTTCATTGGTCCTTTTGAGGTGTTGCGACGTGTTGGGGAAGTCGCTTATGAGCTTGCCTTACTTCCCAGCCTAGAAAAAGTTCATCCGGTATTTCATGTTTCAATGCACCGGAAGTATCACAGTGATTCGACTCATATATTGGATTTCAGCTCAGTCCATTTGGACAAGGATCTATCTTATCTTGAGGAGCCAGTGGCTATTTTAGACAGGCAGGTCAGAAAGGTAAGGTCAAAGAACATTGCTTCTGTAAAGGTTCAGTGGAGGGGACAGCCGGTCGAGGAGGCGACTTGGGAGACCGAGCAGGATATAAGCAGCCGTTATCCTCATCTTTTCACCACTTCAAGTATGTCTCTGTGCTCGTTCGAGGATGAACGATTGTTTTAAGAGGGGGAGGATGTAACGACCCGGTCGGTCGTTTTGAGGATGTAAGTCTTAGGATTTTGATCGTAGTCGGAACTGTATGAAGACGACTCCAGAATGGAGTTTCGTCGGTTCCGTTAGCTCTGTTGGGTTATTTTGGACTTAGAGGCGTGTCCGGATTGTATTTTGGAGGTCTGTAGCTCATTTAGGCTTGAATTGATGAAAGTTAAATTTTTAGAGATTTGGACCCATAGTGGAAATTTTGATATCAGAGTCGGATTCCAATTCTGGAAGTTGGAGTAGGTCCGTAATATTGAATATGACTCGTGTGCAAAATTTGGGGTCAATCGGACGTGGGTTGGTTAGTTTCGTCATAAGTTGTCGAATTTAGAGTTTCAAGTTCTTTAAGTTTGAATCGGAAGATGATTTGTAATTTTAGCGTTGTTTGATGTGGTTTGAGGATTCGACTAAGTTCGTATCGGGTTATAGGACTTGTTGGTATATTTGGTTGAGGTCCCGAGGGCCTCGGGGTGATTTCGGGTGGTTAGCAGCTTGATTGGAGTTAGGAATTTGCAGATGAAGTGTTGCTGCTACTGGTGTAACCGCACCTACGGAGTGGGAACCACAGGTGCAAGCCCGCAGAAGCGAAGGAAGAGTCACAGACGCGGCCAAGAAGGAGCTGGGTAGGAACCGCAGGTGCGAAGATTTTTCCGCACCTTAGAGAATCGCAGATGCGGGCAGCTGGGCGCAGGTGCGAAGGGGAGCTGCAGGTGCGATGCATTTTCGCGCTTGCGATAGTCGCAGATGCGACAGAGAGTCCGCAGGTGCGAGATGTCTGAACAGAACACTTAAATGCAAGGGTTCGCGATTTTTGCTCATTTTCAACATTTTGAGCTCGGGAATTGGCGATTTTTCAAGGGATTTTCAAATAGAGGTTTGGGGTAATGATTCCTAACTCATTTTTGGTTGTATTTCATTAATCTATAGTTGTTTCCTCCATTTAATTTTGGATTTTTGATTGAAAAGTTGGAAAAATGGGGGAAAAGTTCCCTAACAGAATTTTTGAGTTTTGATTGGGATTTAGACATCGAATTTGGATAATTTTGGTACGAGTGAACTCGTGAGTGAATCGGTGTTTGTATTTTATGACTTTTACTCGATTCCGAGATGTGGGCTTGGGTTGACCTTTTAGGGCGAATTTTAGAATTTTTGTTAAAATATTGATTTCATTAATTGGATGAGTCTATTATGGTTGTATTCATGATATGCAATTGTATCTGGCTAGATTTGGGCCATTCGGAGTCGGATAATCGAGGAAAGGGCATTCTTACGGATTGATTGAGCTTGACTCGAGGTAAGTGACTTGCCTAACTTTGTGTGAAAGAAATTCCCTTAGGATTTGGAACTATTGTGATATGTGTGTGCCGTGTATGTAAGGTGATGAGTATGTACACGGGCTAGTTGTTGTAAAACTCGATTTTTACTGAGCAGCAACCCGTTCTCCTTTTATTTTCAATTATACCATTTTAATGAGTATTAATCTGTTTTCATTCTTAATTGAGTTATTCCAATATGTATAGCTATCATGTTTAGTCTAATATCGCATGTCTACGTGCTTTAATTGCTTACTTGAACTCTGTGAAGCATGCCTAGTTGATTTCTTTCTTTTTCCTTGTTCTTTATCAGTATAGCCGTAGAAATCTTATTGTTAACTGTTGTATTTGTCGTTTGATCTGTGTATTTACTTTTGAGACTACGAAGCGGTTCCTCGGGTGTTCTCCCTACATATTTACTTTGGGACTACAGATCGGTATTCTGGGATATCCCCTTATACTGTATATTTACTTTGGGACTATGGAACGGTATTCCGGGAGATTTCCATGTACTGCATATTTATTTTGGGACTACGGAACGGTATTTCGGGAGATCTCCCATGTCTTGCATATTTATCCCCATGTCTTGCATATTTACTTTGGGACTACAGAACGGTATTTCGGGAGATCCCCCTGCACATTTACGTTTGGGACTACGAGTCGGTATCTCGGGAGATCCCCTGTTGTTATCTCTGTCTACTGAGTTATTGTCTTCTATGATTTCATTCTTGTTAAATTTCAATCTTTATTTTACTGCGGTATTTCATTTTATCTTGTGTTATTATATATATATACCAGTAGGGCCCTGATCTGACCTCGTCACTACTCGATCAAGGTTGTACTTCTTATCAACCGCACTATCAGTGAGCCGGGATAGTTTGGAGACTTCAAGGTATATCTTCCGCGTCCGTAGACCTCGGAGTCCCCTTCTACTCTTTCCCATATCCATTATTTTGTGTTTTTTTTATAGACTCTGATGCATAGAGACTATAGATTTTCCTTCTGTAGTTTGTGATTCACGATGTTCCGAGTTTTGGGAGTATTGTGTAGTATATTGAGGAGTTGGTTATTGTACATGCCAAGTGGCATGGTACTCAGTTACAGTATTATTGCTACAGTTATTTGTTAAATTTATGTTTTTATTTTATTTATTCCGCAAAATGTTAGGCTTACCTAGTCATAAAGACTAGGTGCAGTCACGGCGTCATACAGAGGGAAAATTGAATCGTGACAATTTAGCATAAAACATTCGTATTTTTATAATAATAATCTATATAAATATATAATTGAGGGCCATAAGGCAGGTGATGTGGCAAGCCTCAATGATCAGAATTCATTTTATCTTTTTCCTCAAAATTTTTAGGCTTTTATCCTTTTTTCCCATTAATTAACTATGACAAACACAAACGTTTCATTTTCCTTCGTTGATAGTCGTAGCTTTACCAAACAGTTTTTTTTTTATGGCGGCAATTCCGAACACTGCTATCTATCCTCTCCCTTTCATGGTAAAAAAGTCCCTTTTCCCATTAATTAACTATGACAAACACAAACGTTTCGTTTTCCTTCGTTGATAGTCGTAGCTTTACCAAACAGTTTCTTCTTGATGGCGGCAATTCCGAACGCTGCTATCTATCCTCTCTCTTTCATGGTAAAAAAGTCCATTTTCACGTATTCAAGTCTTCAGTGTTCCAACGATCATTCTCTTTTGACCACTGAAAATCCATCAACCCCACTTTCAAAATTGCAGCACATGTGACTGGTAACTTAAGAAGAAAAGGCTGGTAACTTTTTTCCTTCTAAAAATCTATCACAAAATAGTGTATTTCTTCGAAATTTATGATCCAAAATTTCAGCATCAAATCTGGTACTCTTCAATTTTGCTCTCTATGTTTCTTTTTAATAGGCAAAACTATTTTGGACCGTCTTTTCAGTACATGCCGTCACCAAATTTTAAGCCTTCGGTTATTTGGCTTCAATTTCTTGCAGATTTGATCACAAAATGGAAAAGAAGCATTTTTTCCAAAAATTGGAGCAAAAGATCAACATCTGTTATCATTATTTGGTAACTTCATCATTCTCCCCTTTTCTTCTAAGTTAACTTTGTAAGATCTACTTCTATTTAGTTAATGTGCTTACTGTTGGTACTGAGACACTAACGCAAACTTATGAATTTGGTATAGTTTCTAAAGCAATACTAGCTATCTTAGATTAATTGCTCATTGTTTCTACGTTCTTACCACTTAATTAATATTAGCCAATTTTCTTTTTGTGTTTTCTTAATTTTTCCTTTAAATTTTGTTTCTCTTCTGTAATTACCCACATAGATTATTTAGTCTTGCTGTTTCTTCAATGTATTTTTACCTGTTATTTTTTGTTGGTGTACTGGAATTTACTCTTGGTTGGTTTACCAGGATTAACTACAAATGGTATATGGAGAACGAAAGTGGAGGAAAATTAAAGTGGTCTTAGAATAAGGTTTGAAATTTTTTGATGAATATAGTCATCTAAAAATAAATCTGTTAAGATGTTAAGGTAAGTTTGTAAAGATTTGGTTCTTACAGTTTGTAAAGAGGTGGATGGGCAGTGATGTTGAGTTATGCATTATAAATTTGAGATACATTTTTTGGATAATGGGTCAGTTCTTATAGGTCATATAATGGGTTAGTTTTGGATGCAGAAGAAAGTACAAGATGGAGAGATCCAAAGCAATGTGCACTAATTATATGTAGAACTTGATTTGGATACATAGTTAACCATAAAAATGACATGATGTTTCTGCTTTAGTCAAGAAACCACGAAAAATTATGTTCTATCTTGAGTCTGATATCTAGCAACACAATCAATAGCAATATTCTGGAAAATTCACGTTTTTACGTGTAGTTCACTAAAACCTTTCACTTTGGACTTTATTTTGTGCACCATTTATCATTCGCTCTGCTATAGACAAGAGGATTTTAACTCAATTGGAATAACAAATTATCTCAGATATAGGAGTTGGCAGATAAGTGCATGCAAACAAACTATTATGGTGTGAAGAGGATGATTGAAACATTTACACTTTTCCAATTATCCAAGTCTCCAAGGGTTGTGAATGTTTCTTTCTTCATGGAAAGGCTAAAGGTGTTAACTTTGCATTTACTCTCCTTCTCGAAACTATTTTGTTTAGTTCTTGTACTGATTTTTCAGGAATTTTTTCGCAACATGACTAAATAGTTGCATTTCTCGGAGAATAATGCAATTCAGTTTTCAGTGAAGTTTAGTGTTATTCGAATTTCTTTTATAATGTTAGGCTTGTACATGCTTCGCCATGTGCAAATGATAAATTCCGAAGTAAAAATATGATATTTTTGTATAGGTTGTATGTAGTGAGCTATACAAGATATTGGACTATGGGAACCCTTCTTTTACACCAAACAAAAAGAAAATCAGTAATGTTGTGTACTGCTAATTTAAAAAGGTGAGTTCATTTAAGATTTTACTTTAGGTCTATATTTTATATTTTAACGTGCTAATACATGAGCACTCTTTTTTGGTTTGTAAGGTGAGATGTTGAAGTTACTAATCTATGATTATATTTTGTGGTGTTTTAGTTAAATATGTGATCGGGCATTAAATTCCTCTACTGATGAGAAATATTTGTGCTTTGTGACCCGATAAGTATTGTTGTTGCTCGAGGATTGAAAATTGTTTCATTACTTTTTGCGCCTTTTTTAAGTTTCATGAAGGAAACTTCATTCAAAGTGCAGTTGTATCAAAGATCAAGTTTATATGAAACCTCTTTTCTAAGTTCCAGTCAATGCATTTATCTTTGTTATTTGTTATATTTAAGGTATTTTTCAGACTGAAATTTATGTCAAAGAGTCGATATTGAAAGCATGAGAATCGATAGAGAAAGAATTCATAATACAGGATTTGAGTTTTGTGAACTAGCTTGTGGCATTTGAAAATTTTCATGAATTTTCATAATGATATTCTCGGAATCGTAGTTGAAGAGTATATAGTTATATGCCTTTGTCATCCCTTTTTCATGTTTGTGAGAATTGTGTTCAATTTTATTCATTTTTTAAACATCATGTGAAAAATTTAAGCATGTATTGGTTCCTCTTCTTTGGTATTATAATAATCTAGAGCTATCTTTTGGATACATTATTCAACTATTTTACCCTTTGTATTTGAATTTCTCTTCCGTGTATGAAATAGTGGGATCAATCTCTCATTCTTGCTACTTATCCCATTCAGAAGTGAGGAAGATACCAATAGAATTGAAGGCAATAACTCAAAACCAATTTAAACAGGTTTATTTGCAATTACTTCCTGATTATCCGAAGGTTTATTGAAGATGTCTAATAATTCAAAATATTGCTACACCTAAAGCCATTTTCACAATATGTTTACAATGTCTTGGAAGATTGTTGAGTGTTGATAGGCTTCAGGATCTTAATGTGAATCCTACTTGTGTGTTCTGTCAAGCTGCAATTGAATCAAGAGATCACCTTTTTGGAGAATGTACATTTGCTAAGGACTTGTGGGTCAGGCTACTGAATTGGATGCAGATACAACCGGGTGTTACTGCTACATGGAACCAATAACTCTACAGGGTCATAAAACATGTTGGCGGGGGGAGACAAATATAGCATGATTAAACAAATTGACCTTTACAAAATTCATTCATGCGTTGTGGAGAGAAAGAAACTATAGAATATTTAAAATGTAAGAAACTATAGAATATTTAAAATGTAACAAGAGACCGTAAAAGTCTTGAAAGAGAGTGTTATGCAACTTCAGGGTTGTGGGTAATCTGAAATGGCTATTGCAGAAGCTTTTTTTCTAATTTGCTTAGCTTTTCTTTTGTACTCAAGGTTTAATTCAGAAGCTTAGATAGTAGATTTTGTATTGGGATTGGATTTGAAGTTATCCCGGAGATTAGCTAGCTGTGAACTTGCTATGTTTTGTATTTGTTCGCTTGGTGATTAATGAAAACAACAATTACCGACATAAAAAAAACTCAAGAAGTAACTTAGGAGTTCGTGTCTAATAGTTTTCAGGATTATTTAGGTAAGTGGTGATTGAATAAATTTTATTAGTGTTTTTTTTTTCAAATACTTAAAAATTTTTATATTTGAGTAAATTTATGAAGCCTACTTCCCAAGGAATTGTTACGTTTCGGTTTCACACCGCGCGGAGCGCGGACAAATTTACTAGTATTATATATATAGAGAGAGATGAACATTCAAGTATCACGTAATTCATAGCTAATCAACTAAATAAATCATGTTTAAAACCCGTTTAGATAGTTTTCTATTTAGGAGGTAACTTAAATGCTGTAGCTCCAAATGTCAATCCCTACGATCAGCATTGTTGCAAGCTATAGCCTAAATCCTTCATCACTTTTCCATTTCTCTTTTTGAGTAATGAGTAATAAAGCTGTTTTAAGTTGTAGTGGTTGTTAGTTATTACTATACATGATTTATACATTCATTACTCTTCCGTTTTCTTTCTCTAGTTTGGAGAGGATCTCCACCTTCACAATGTAGGATAGGATAAGGTCCGCGTATATATCCTTCTCAGATCTTACTTGTAAATTACACAAGTTTTTTATTGTTGTTGTTGTTGCATTAGATATATCAAAAACCTTATAACTTATTCTTTTGTAGAAAAGAACTTTCTGGCAACCGAAAAATACTATCTTTTATTCGAGACTAAAAAACACTAAGATCTTACTGAATGCATGTAGACAAGGTTGATTTACTATTGAAAATCAAATGTGAATAAAGCATTCTCAAGAATAAGGTATTTTATCTTGATCAAATTTTTGGCACGCGAATAACGTTATGAATTCTCAAAGGAAAAAAGACAGTCTGATACATAAAGCATCTTGCATTTCCGTAGAATCGGAGGAAGGACCCCACCCAAGAGGTGTGATGTACAGTTTACCTTAATACAAGCATTAGTGTTGCTTCCATGATTCGAACCCGTGACTTATAAGTCTTACGAAGACAATTTTATGTTTTGGTGTGTGAAGTAAAAAACTTGCTCGAAAGTTCCCTTTCAATTGATTTCTCAAAGGAACATAGAACCTTCTTACTTACTCTTTGACTATGAAGTAAACCGAGCACAGCACTATAAGAAAGCAATAAAAACCAACAACCAAATAGTACGTACAAATATAGCTCGATAATAGATGCACGATGTATTAATGAATAACTAAACTATAGGAGCTGAACAATTACAGCAGTTCCTTCATCCCCGGGCCCCGGGTTAAAAAGAAAACCCAGACGATATTTCACAATTTTGATAGAAAACTAATATTCTTTAATTTTTTTAAATGTATTAGCTATAAAAATGGTGATGTATAGTATAACTATAAAATTTGTAAATATATGAATCACATTCAAGAGATTTAAATTTTAATGTACGAATTCTCATAAAAATTAAATATGTAATCATCATATTCTGGATAATAGTCAAATATTTAAGTTCAATAGATCAGAGTATAACCAAAAATCCAATTTTGTTGGCTTAGTCCATTTATTTCAACTTCAAGTGAAGAACCCATTTTAATGATCCAAAATATTATCTTATCCTAGAAGTCCAGAGTTGTGCAACATGTCAAGTGACGTGGCCTCTAGGTCAAATGAAGAAGTCAATATTATTATGCCACATATGCCAAATGACGTGACAAGCTAAGTCAAATAAAAAAGGCTAACGAGAATGTGACACGTGTACAAATAATATTGTATACGGATAAAATCGGGCCCATCTGATTTTACTGTTTGACCGAGACCGGGAGACTGCATTGGCGAACGGCCTCGTAACGGAGCAGACTAAAACATGAGAACAAGGTACCGAGTTCAGAACCGAGATACCTGTCGAGATCGAGCCTAGTAGCGATCGAAGCCAAATGAGACAGACATCGAGCAAGATCGAAGATAGTATAATAACGGAAAGGCGAGATATCCGCGACTGGTTGAAGATCACGGCGTAAATCTCGGTGATTGGTCGAGGATCATGGCGTAAATCTCGGAACGGATCAAATCAGAAACGGTTAATTAGCTAATTATGGGATTTTCTTCTATAATTAGAACTATACCATAAGTGGAATTCCTCTACTATATAAAGGGGGGTCCTAATTATTTGTAGACCACGGTTCACAGAGATCAAAGCAATATAATTTTCTTTCTCGTTTATACGATTGTTCATCATCTTGTTATATTTTAATTGTTCTTGCATCAACCAGTTCGAGGGTATCCAGACTCGAGGGCTGAGTTCCATTCTAATACTGGTTTGCTTTACTTTATAATTTATTTCTGTTATTAATCTCCATGTTTATCAATTGGTATTAAGTGAAATCACATGTTCTTAGAGCTAGACTATAAGTTTAATTTTTATCAAATTTTAAGGGTAAACAGTTTGGCGCCCACCGTGGGGCCTAGGAAAATAGTGATTGCTTAATACTGATTCTGCTAACACACACTACTTTACACTTGTTCTCGTAAGAAACTTTGTTTTTAGGATAAACATGTCAAACTGACAAGCAGCGCCTACACACGGTGACAACAGCCTCGGATTTCACCTGAAAAATGACAACATAGCCGCCCCAGGAATTGAGGTGCCTCAGGCCGACCTTGAGGGAGCACCAATTGCAAATCCCGTCGATGTCAGTTCACATGTCGCCCTAAATGCAAATTTGGGCGTTGAGCCCGAAGGTAGTATACGCATGGAAGTTCGATCAAGTGGTCGAGGTACGCATGGTGAAGAAGATGGTGGAGTTAGCCTCCAATTGATATTCGAAATGTTACAGACTTAAGAGGCCGCTATAGCACAACTAAAAAATTAACACCGAACACCGAGTAGAATCGAACCAAAATCCGTTCAATGGACCGAGCCTGTGCGGGAAAGGTCGAATGCCAACGAATCGGAGACTGACCCCGCCATTATGAAAATGTTCGAGGAGCTCACTAAACGTATTGAATCGGGAAAAAGAAAATCAAGGCAAATGACAAGAAAGTAGAGACATACAACTCCCGGGTTGACCAAATACCGGGGGCACCGCCGATTCTAAAAGGTATGGATTCAAAGAAATTTGTACAGAAGCCTTTCCCTCCAAGTGCGGCACTGAAACCCATTCCGAATGCCAAAAATTCCTAAGTACAACGGGACCACCAACCCTAATGAGCATGTCACTTCTTATACATGCGCAATAAAAGGGAATGACTTGGAAGACGATGAGATTGAATCTGTTTTACTGAAAAAATTTGGAGAAACCTTGTCGAAAGGAGCAATGATATGGTACCACAATTTGCCACCTAATTCCATCGATTCCTTCGCCATGCTTACAGACTCCTTCATAAAGGCACAAGACAGAGCGATAAAGGTTGCAACTAGGAAGTCGGCCTCTTCAAGGTGAAATAAAAAGACAACGAAATATTGAGGAAATTCGTATCTCGTTTCCAGATAGAATGCATGGAACTACCACTAGTCACAGACGATTGGGCTGTTCAAGTCTTTACTCAGGGTTTGAATGAACGCAGTTCGGTGGCATCGTGACAGCTAAAATAGAATTTAATTGAATATCCAACGGTAACCTGGGCCGATGTACATAATCGGTACCAGACAAAGATCAGGGTCGAGGATGATCAATTGGGGACCCCTTCCGGTTCCGTTTATCCAAACAGGCTCGTCGACAGAACTCAAAGGGATATCGACAGAGAACCCCGGCCGAACAGATATCGGTATCAACCATACAATGCAAATCGTAGAAACAGCGGCCCAGGACGCAATCCCATCAGAAATAATTGAAGGAATGATCGAGGATAGAGCTCTCGAGGGCTCATGAGCAAAAGTGAATTCTATAAACATGCCGATCCCACAGAAGCACCACGATTATCAAAATACAACTTCAACATTGACGCGTCACGTATTGTGTTAGCCATTGGGAGAATCAAAGATACTAGATGGCCCAGACCCCTACAAACAGATCCATCACAAAGAAACTCCAATCAAATATGCAAATACCATGGTACTCATGGTAATAGAACCGAAGACTGCAGACAACTAAGGTAGGAGATGGCCCGTCTATTCAACGAGGGTCACATTCGAGAATGTTTGAGCGACCGAGCTAAGAACCATTTCAGAGACAGGGATGCAAATAGGAAAAATGAGTAGGAAGAACCAGGGGAAAACGAACTCGAGACTATGTGCCAGAAGGCACTTTATCATTTAATGATGAGGAAGCAGAAGGGATCTCACAACCCCATAATGTTGCTTTGGTAATCTCTATCCTTATGAATAAAATTCAGGTTAAACGTGTTTTGATTGATCCAGGAAGCTCGGCCAATATTATTTGATCGAGGGTCGTGGAGCAGCTCAGCCTACAAAATTAGATCGTACCCGCAGTTCGTATTCTCAATAGCTTCAACATGGCGAGTGGAACAACTAAAGGTGAAATCATCCTACCAGTAAATGTAGTCGGTACTATTCAAGAAACAAAGTTCCATGTGATCAAGGGCGATATGAGATACAACGCACTGCTCGGAAGATCCTGGATTCATAACATGAGGGCGGTCTCCTTGACCCTTCACCAAATGCTGAAATTCCCAACACCGGATGGAGTAATAACGGCATACATGGAATAACATGCTGCAAAAGAGATATTCGCGATCGACGAAGTAATACCGGTATCGGTGCTTTCATCAACAAAGGGATCAGAGTCCAAAGGAAAATAAGAAGCTAAATAGCAACCACAGCCACCAGCCTCGACTCAGTCGGAGAAGCAAGGAACGGACGAGGACGATGACTACTGGATCCCTCGATCCTTCATAATCCCTGAGGATTCCGACGCCACCAAATCGACAGTCGAGGAGCTGGAGCAAGTCATACTGATCGAGCATCTACCCGATCGAAAGGTATACCTGGGTACGGGGTTAACCCCCGAGCTCAAGGAAAAACTCGTTAAATTTCTTATCAATAATATGGATTGTTTTTTTTGGTCCCACCTAGATATAACAGGGATCTCGTCAGAAGTCGCTACACATCGACTGAGCTTGCACCCAAAGTTCTGCCCCGTAAAACTAAAGAGGAGGCCCCAACCCGAGGTAAAACGTGCATTCGTCAAGGACGAGGTAACCAAACTTCTCAAAATAGGATCCATTCAGGAGGTAAAATATCCTGAATGGTTAGCAAACGTAGTCATAGTCCCTACAAAGGGAAATAAACTTAGAATGTGCGAAGACTATAAAGATTTAAACAAAGCATGTCCTAAAGACTCTTTTCCTCTGCCAAATATCGATCGCATGATCGATGCCACAACCGACCACAAGATCCTTAGTTTTCTTGATGCCTATTCCGGGTACAATCAAATACAAATGAACCTGGGGGATTAGGAAAAAACTTTGTTCATCACTAAGTACGACACCTATTGTTATAATGTAATGCCGTTTGGACTAAAAAATACTGGTGCCACTTATCAACGCTTAGTAAATCAAATGTTTGAAGAACAAATAGGTAAGTCAATGGAGGTTTATATTGATTATATGCTAGTTAAGTCTCTGCGAGCAGAGGACCATTTGACACGTTTGCAGGAGACCTTCGATATACTGAGAAAATACAACATGAAACTCAACCCGGAGAAATATGCATTCGGGGTCAGCTCAGGCAAGTTCCTCGGCTTTATGGTATCGAATTGGGGTATCGAGATCAACCCCGATAAGATCAAGGAAATCGAAGAAATCATAGTCGTGGACAATGTTAATGTCGTACAAAGATTAACAGGGCGCATAGCCGCCTTAGGTCGATTCATCTCTAGGTCTTCAGATAGAAGTCATAGGTTCTTCTCACTGCTCAAAAAGAAGAATAATTTTTCATAGACCCCGGAATGCCAACAAGCATTGGAAGAATTAAAGCGGTACCTCTCGAGCCCACCACTACTTCACACTCCGAAAGCAGACGAGCAACTCTACTTGTACCTAGCAGTCTCGAAAATCGTGGTAAGTGGGGTCCTAGTTCGAGAAGAGCAAGGTACATAATTTCTTGTTTACTATGTTAGTCGAACTTTAGCTGAGGTTGAGACCTGGTACACACACTTAGAAAAATTAGTGCTTGCCCTAATAAACGCCTCTAGGAAATTAAAACCATATTTTCAGTGACACCCATCTGCGTGGTGACTACTTATCCCCTTTGTAATATTTTGCATAAGCACGAACTTTCGGGCCGATTGGCCAAATGGGCCATCGAGATCAGTGGGTACGATATCGAGTAGCGGACTTTGTGGCCGATTTTATGCCAGCCCTCATACCCGAGGTCGAAAAGGAATTATTTATAAAGTTGGGTACATCATCGGGGGTGTGGACCCTCTTCACAAACGGTGCTTTGAACGTGAAGGGGTCCGGGTTAGGAATCGTTTTAAAGCCACCCACGGGTAATACAATTAGACAAGCTATCAAAACTGCCAAGTTAACTAACAATGAGGCAGAGTATGAGGCCATGATTGCAGGTCTCGAGCTAGCTAAAGGTTTGGGAGAAGAAGTCATCGAGGCTAAATGTGACTCCCTACTTGTGGTAAACCAAGTCAACAGAACCTTCGAGGTTCGAGAAGATCGAATGCAGAGATACTTGGACAAACTACAGGTGACTCTACATCGGTTTAAAGAATGGACCTTACAACATGTGCCTTGAAAACAAAACAGCAAGGTCGATGCCCTCGCAAATTTGAGGTCGTCAGTCGAAGATGACGAGATTAGCTCGGGGACTGTCGTACAACTTTCAAGGTCAGTAATCGAAGAAGGCCACATCGAAATCAACTCCACAGGTCTGACCTGGGATTGGAGGAATAAATATATCGAACACCTAAAGAACGGGAAGCTTCCATCGGATCCTAGGGAATCGAGGACTCTACGTACGAAGGCCGCACGATTCACATTGGCCGAAGATGGAACACTGTATAGAAGGATGTTCGATGGACCATTGGCAATATGTTTGGGACCAAGAGATACCGACTACGTCCTACGAGAAATCCACGAGGGCACCTGTGGAAATCATTCGGGTGCCGAATCATTGGTTCACAAAGTCATCAGAGCGGGATACTATTGGGCCGATATGGAAAAGGATACAAAAGAGTTCGTTCGAAAGTGCGACAAATGTCAAAGGTATGCGCCGATGATTCACCAACCCGAAGAGCAACTTCACTCAGTCTTATCCCCATGGCCATTCATGAAATGGGAAATGGATATCGCCGGCCCTCTACCATCGGCCTCAGGTAAAGCTAAATTTATTTTGTTTATGACTGACTATTTATCTAAGTGGGTTAAAGCACAGGATTTCGAGAAAATTAGAGAGAAAGAGGTCATAGATTTCATCTGGGACCACATTATATGCTGATTCGGGATGCCTGCCGAGATCGTATGCGACAATGGAAAACAATTCATCGGTAGCAAAGTGAAAGTTTCTCGAAGATCACAAAATAAAGAGGATCCTGTCGACGCCGTATCATCCTAGTGGGAACGGACATGCCGAATCGACAAACAAGACCATCATTCAAAATCTAAAGAAAGGGTTGAACGACGCTAAGGAAAAATAGAGAGAAATATTGCCCGAAGTCCTTTGGGAGTATAGAACAACGTCAAAATCCAGTACGGGGGCAACACCGTTCTCTTTAGTATATGGCGCCGAAGCTCTGATCCTGGTTAAAGTCGGGGAACCTAGCATCAGGTTTCGATATGCAACGGAAGAGTCAAATCATGAGGCTATGACTACAAGCCTCGAATTGCTAGATGAAAAACGGGAAACCGCCTTCGTTCAAATGACCGCACAAAAATAGCGGATCGAAAGGTACTACAATCGAAGAGCCAATCTTCGACACTTTAAAATCGGGGACTTGGTTATGAGGAAGGTCACCCTCAATACTCGAGACCCAAACGAAGGAAAACTTGGCCTGAACTGGGAGGGACCGTATCAGGTTCTCGATATCATCGGAAAGGGATCCTGCAAACTTGGCACAATGAACGGTGAACAATTATCAAACAATTGGAATATATCACTCCTCAAATGATATTACTGCTAAGGTACGACCTTCCCCATTTTCATTTATATTTTATACTAACCATTTGCAGGTGTTCGAATACAAAGTCCTTATATTTGAAAGCACGTGTTGCACACTTTTTCTCTTAGACCGGTTTTTGTCCCAAATGGGTTTTTTCCGGCGAGTTTTTAATGAGGCAACCATTGTTCGTGCTAACTTAGAGCAATTCAACAGTATCTGAGGCTCCTTTACAATCAACCACGAATACTGGGGGGCATCACCCTCAGATAGGAAAATACTTCGTGCCGACAGGGTCTCGATAGGAAAGTTTTGTAAGGGTCAAACGGTCAAACGAACCATGCCCATGTAGATTACTCAAGCCCTAATGGCAAACATGTACGCATGTTAATCTATTGAAAAAAGTATTTTTCCTTGCTAAATATTTCATGCCTTAAAGAAATTTTTACTTTATAATGTCATGCTTGTGATTTGTTATGGAAATTGACTTAAGGGCCGGTCACAACTAAAGTTCAAACAATTTACCCCGCAATCGGGGATTGCCATCCAAAAAATAGACATGATCGAATTACTAAAACCTCGAGATCGTAAGACCTTAAAAAAGGCAACCCTCGATCTTATAGGCCACGGCCACCCCACTCGGGGACTGATACTTCGAACAAGTTCTAAGTATAATAGGGGAACAAGCCCTAAAGGCGATCCCCAAGATTAAGGCTACGACCAAATTAACACGGTTCAGAGACGTCCAATTTTCGTTATAGAACAGGCCTTCGAATATTTTCAAAAACCGGTTAAAAAGGCTACCTTCAGCTGAATTACTAAGGGCCGGTCACAACTAAAGTTCGAACAATTGACCCCGCCTTAGGGGACTGCCATCCAAAAAATCGACATGATCGAATTACTAAAACCTCGAGATCGTAAGACCTTAAAAAAGGCAACCCTCGATCTTATAGGCCACGGCCACCCCACTCGAGGACTGATACTTCGAAAACGTTTGAAGCATAATAGGGGAACAAGCCCTAAAGGCGAACCCCGAGATTAAGGCTACGGCCAAATTAACACGGTTCGGAGACGTCCGATTTTCGTTATAGAACAGGCCTTCGAATATTTTCATAAATTGGTTAAAAAGGCTACCCTCAGCTGAATTACTAAGGGACTCAATAATATTGACCCTTGAAAACCCTAATGGGTACAAAGCTGTTCGAGCTCTTGAACAAATTATTTATTTCATGCTAAGGCATAACAGATTTTATATGATCAAATAATAAACTTTTCAAGCCGAAAAGGGGGAGAAAGCCATTCCTTTTACTATGGTCGTATCGACCTAATTCAAGAGCCTAAATGGCCATTTTATTTTTGAGTTTGAGAAATCATCATCATTCAATTAAAACCTAAGGGTCACCCTACTCCGAGTTCGAGCAAGTACTCACTCGATTATAAAAACTGCACTAGTCCGGCTTCAATCAAATTGCCTAAGCCTCGAACTTATGAATAAAATTTTCATAAGTCATGAATGAAACAAAATTTTCACAAGGCATAAAATGAAATAAAGATAAGTCGGAAAGAGATCTGCATATATATGAGAATATTTACAAGGTCTGATCAGGATCCTACACAAAAAATCAAAAGTAAAAAATCATAAGGTTCCTAAATTTCTCCGGGGGCAGCTTCTTCTCCATCGAGGTCCTCCCCGCTCTCGGACCTGGTCTTGCTCTCGGCGTCGTCATCATCGGAGGAGGAGGTCAGCACTCCAACATCGGCTTCATGCTCTCTAGCCTTTATTATCTCATCGGTAAGATCAAAAACTCGAGCGCGGATCTCCTCGAGGGTTTCCCTCCGAGATTGGCATTTGGCGAATTCAGAAATCTAATATGCTCGAGTTTGAGCGATCTCGGCTACCTATTTCGCTTGGACTTGAGAGGCTTCAGCTTCGGCCCGATAGATGGTCACAATCGCGTTTGCCTCGGCTTTAGCCTTTTCGGCTTCATATTTGGCCTTTGTAAGTTTGGAAACTAACCGAGCTTCGAGCTCCCCTATTTACTTTTCCTGAGCCGAGCTCTTCTCATTTATGCCTCGAAGCTAACTTTCGGCCAATGACAATTGGGATAAAGCAGCCTCTTTTTCTACAGCGAAGCGGTCCATGCCTTTTTTCCACACCAAGGTCTTCGCCTTCATCATATTTACCTTATCGCGGAGCTGCTCGATCCTCTCGACCTTCTATTGCAGCTGTGAGATTCAAATATTAGCCATCGTTCCCGAATCGAGCCCATAAGCTTTTAAGATTTTCATTACCTGCTCGATCAGGTCGGTTTGATCTTGGTGAGCCTTGGCCAACTCGGCTCGAAGGTCCTTGGTCTCCTCTTTATTTTGCCCACAGAGAAGTTTAGGGGCATTTCTCTCCTCCGTGAGCCCTCGGAGGTCGGCCTCATACCGACTCAGCTCAGCTCGAGATTGATAAAATGCTTTCCGATGAAGCGCTGAGGCCTATGCAGAAAGAAGAAAAGAAGTTAGACAGGAAGAGAAAAACGAACACAAGGGTAATACCAACAAGGGGAGTTAAGGCTTACCCGACTCAGAGCTTGCTGCGCTTCGTTGAAAAGGCTCGATGCCTCGCCCGAGTCCTTTCTCGAGACCTCCAAGTCGCTCAGGCCGGTAACATCTTCGACCCTAGTAAAATATTCATGGAAGGGATCCTCCCTTCTGTGGGCTGCTTCGATGGAGAGGGTCTTCAAGGCCTGAGCCTCTTGAATCATCTCCTCGGAAAATGATGGGAGCATCAGGGAGCCTCCAATTTCTATTACCCCAAGTGAATCACTTGGGGCGTTCTCTCCATCTCGAGGGGCCTTGGGATCAGCCCCTACAGTCGTACCCACCATTGGCTCATTATGGTGGGAGGCATCTTTAATCCTCGATAACTCGGGGACTTCGCCCGAGTCTCTTCCCGAGACCCCCTCATCTCGAGACGGAGTCTCTGCAGTCTTAACCAATTCAATGGCTTTTGGGGCCTCGGTGATCATTCCCACTCAGGCTACCAGCCTAGAGTCATCTTCTTCCTCTTCTTCGTCTTTATCCCTTAGACACCGAACAGAGTCTTCGGTCAGGAGGATGATGTTCTTCCTCGGCTTACGAGCCACCTTATTCTTAGGTTCTGGATCCTCGGAGGTTGAGATCTTTTTCCTCTTTTTGTTCTTCGCCGGTTTCAGTACCGGGATCGAAGTATCCTCCTCACCAGATAAGGGCCTCATGATAGCATCTTTACCAAGGCCTGTATGAAAGGAAATTAAGTAAGAAATGCTTTAACAAAATCATCAGAGACGTAGAAAAGGGGCTTACCATGAGTTTTGGCCTCCCATCGATCCTTTGATAAATCGCTCCATGAGCACTCGGCATACATAGAAGTCGAGGCTAGGTCCCGAACCCAGCTCTTGAGGTTAGAAATTGCACCGAGCATCCGAGCGACCGCTACATCACAGAAAAGGATATCGATGAGAAGAAGCAAAGTGGCAAAACAATTAATAGGAGCTAACAGGGGGATTGTACTTACGCTTCATATTCCATTTCTCGGAAAATGGCATCTTCTCGATCGGGATTATGTCAGAAGTCTTCACTTGAACGAACCGGCTGATCCGACCTCGGTCCTTGTCCTCGTCTATGCTCGAGAACAACACTTTGGTAGTCCGGCATTGGAGTTTTATTAAACCACCTTGATAGAGGTGGGGGCTGTACAACCTGATGAGGTGGTCGAGGGTGAAAGGCATCCCCTCGACCTTGCTCACGAAGAATCGGAGCAGAATAACAATTCGCTAAAAGAAAGGATGGATTTAACCTAGGGTTATTTGGTATTGACGGTAAAAATCAAGAACACCGGGGTCGATGGGGCCCAACGTGAAAGGGTAAGTGTAAATACTTAGAAACCCCTCCACATTGGTGGTGATGTCCTTTTCGGGGGTCGAGATCACCACCTCTTTGCCCTCCCAGTTGCAGTCTTTCTTTACATGTTTAAGGTATCCCTCAGTTATCGAGCATATATACCTCGACACTGGCTCGCATCGATCAGGAATCGACGAGGCTTTATCGGTCTTAAAATCGGAGGTGAGGATGTACCCCCCCAGGAACACACTCCTCAGGGCGCGGCTCCACCGGTGTTTTATTGCCAGCCGGCCACGATGAAGAAGCGTTTTCCTTTTGAGGAACAATTTTTGATATTTTCGCCATTTAGATTTGAAGTTAAAAATAGATGGAGATGATAGGATTTGGTTTTCTAAGAAGAGGTTAGCAGTGAGAATCGTAGATTTGCAGATGAAGAACTTAGAAGATGTAAATGGCTTTGGAGATTGAAAATTTGAAAGTAAAAGTTCAAAATGGTAAAGAGAAGAGCTATTTATAGATTTCACAACGACGGTTCAAAATTGGCGGTGGCCGACCATCGACCGACGCGCATTTAATGCCTTGGTAACTATACAGATGGGACATTTCAGTCACTTCCGTTACTTACGTCACGAAGATGACGTCATGATAGGTCGAGGTAGAAAAATCGAAGGCTCAATTCGTTTCTTGTCATTACACTCCAAAATAATAAGGGGACTATCTGTGTACGGATAAAACCAGACCCACTCGATTTTACTATTTTACCGAGACCAGGAGACTACATCGGGGGACGGCCTCATAACGGAGCATACTAAAGTACGAGGACAAGGTAACGAGTTCAGAACCGAGGTACATGTCGAGATCGAATCTAGTAGCGATCGAAGCCAAATGAGACAGATATCGAGCAAGATCAAAGATAGCATAATAACAGAAAGGCGAGATATCCGTGACTGGTCGAAGATCACGGTGTAAATCTCGGTGACTGGTTGAGGATCATGGCGTAAATCTCGGAACTGATCAAATCAGAAATGGTTAATTAGCTAATTATAGGATTTCCTTCTGTAATTAGAACTATACCATATGAGGGATTCATCTACTATATAAAGGGGGGGGGGGTCCTAATCATTTGTAGACCAAGGTTCACAGAGATCAAAGCAATATAATTTTCTTTCTCATTTATACAATTGTTCATCAGCTTATTATATTTTAATTGTTCTTGCATCAACCAGTTCGAGGGTATCCAGACTCGAGGGCTGAGTTCCATTCTAACACTGATTTGCTTTACTTTATAGTTCATTTCTGTTATTAATCTTCATGTTTATTGATTGATATTATGTGAAATCACCTGTTCTTAGAGCCACACTATAAGTTTAATTGTTAACCAATTTTAAGGGTAAACAAATATGTTTGGCCAATCAAGTCAATATAGATGGTGTATGATTCAGGTCAATCAATCAAATCAGAACAAAAGAATTATCCTCACCATAACTCCTTTCTCTCTCATAACTATAAAATTAGAGCAAAGAAATTTTCTTAGACACAAAATTTTAGTCCAACTTTTTGTCCATAGCGTGTGATGAGTGGGTATAAGTCAAAATTTTGGATTAAGATGTTGATAGTTAGTTCGATTATGCTCTTCTTTTCATGTTTTTAAATAGTACCAAATATTGTGGAATGAAGCTTGTGAGCACGTAAATTTTGCCCGATATGAAAATTGCTCCTAAAATATTCCAAAATAGCCTTTGATTATTTTATACTAGAATTTTAGAAAATTTTCTATATTTTAGTTAATTTGTTTTGCATTTTATTTTGTCATTTTTCATGCATATTTAGATGTACTTTAAATCATAAAATGACAAAAATATTTTAGCTTTCATCCTTTGCATTTTTAGACTTCAATTGTATTTTTTAGCATCTAGTTGCATGTTAATTGCATTGATAAAATACCAAAAATAATTAATAAATAATAATACATTAGTTATTTTGATTAATAAATTAGTTTTAGTTTGATAATTCGTAGTTAATTAATTATTTGTTAGATAAGATAAGTAAATAGGTCATTTTTGCAAAACTAGTTCGAAATTTGGACTTTAAATCAATTGGTTAAATCTGAAATTTGAAACAAAGAAAAGGAAAAGAGGTATATTGTTGCTTCGAACACCAAATTGGGCCAGTCTCTAACAGCCCAAGTACCTCGGATGCAGCCCAGATCTATTTCTATCTGGTCCAGCCCCATTACTAACTCAAACGACATCGTTTGGGCACGGCCAATCTTGGCCCTTAATCTCTTTTGATCCAACGGATCGGAACTCGCCTCTCAAACCCTTAAAAGTGTCAGACCCGGCTACCCCACCCCCCAAACCCTTTCCCAGATCATCTCTTCTCTCCTCACTGTTTCCCGCGGCCCGCCGAAAATCGCCCACGGCGGCGGTCCACCTCCAAACGCCACCAAATCTTCACCAAACAACCTCTATCTCCTCTTATTTCCAAATCTCCTAATCTCATCCCTCAAATCCTCCTAGAACTCCATGAATAGTAGATCTAAAAACCCTAGAAATCTGAAATTCTCCCTTTCCCCGTTTCTCGATCAATTTGGCCCCGTTTACAGTTGAAATTTACATCAATGGATAGCTCTTGAAATTGATGGGAGATTTGGTCCTTTTTTAATTGTCAAATTTTGGTCAACCGGTGTTTGACCTGTCGGAGTCGTCTGGAGATCCCCTTTGTCGTTTTCTTTGAGCTCATTAGGTATACCTTCTTTTTCTTTTTCGCTCTTTTATCCTCAATTGTATGCTGATGTGTTTGGTTAGGCCAATGACTGTTGAAACTTGAAAATGATCCTGTCATTGTAGAATCCTGCTTAATCACATGGTTTCATAAGCTAATTAATTTCTAATTTAGTTGAGTACATTATTAATTAGGTTTAATTGATAAAATTGCCTAGTTGGTTTTGAGCTTGATTTGATTTGGCTATTTTGTTGATTGTTCGAGAATGTTGATTTTACTTGAATTCAAGGGGAAGTGGGTCTGTCTTATTGATAGTAAATCCATTGGATTTGAATTTAGGGTTAAGGTGAAGAGGGTAGTAGAGAAAAAGATATAGCTGGGAGGACTTGTTTAGCAAATAAAAGAAAGAGTGGTCGGGTACTTGAGGGATTCAGGAGAAAATAACAGAAAAAGAAGGGGTAAAAAAGAAAGGGAATAACAGAATGTACAGCTAGAAAATCTGTTATAAAAGATGCCCTCCCCTCACACACATTAGACACATATTAGACGCATATTTCACAGACTCTTTCTCACTGATTCATTCTGCATTTTATAATACACTCTCATTCACTCACACTCTCTCTCACGTTTAGAAGGAGGTCTGAAATTTGAGAATAAAAATTTTCAGATCTGAAGAACTTAACTCCAAAAATTAAAAAAAAAATAACCAAAAAAAAAAAGATTCAGAAGTTGCTTTCAATTTCTCTTCATTGCTGCATATTTCTAGGAAGTTTAGGGAAATATTCTGAGTTCGAAAGTGATATTCGTTTGTTATTGACTGAACTTGCTTGTTGATCCCCAAATTTTTTTCCTTCAGCCTTTATTTGGTGTCCTCTGGTTTAATTTCGCACAGCTAGGTACTCATCTCAACATGTATATTCAAGTTTGTTCATAATTGAATCCTGACTGTGTCATTTGGATTGATGATTTTCATTCCACCTGATCTGGTTGCTTATGCTACTTGAATTGGTGTCAAATTAGTTCATAATCTTGTCATTCTTCATTGGATACATGATGTGTTTGTTGAAATCTAATGATTGTGAGTTGAATGTATCCTTATATGCTGTCAATTTGAAATATGTGCGAAACAGGAACAAAAATGACTTCAGGTAGAAGAAATTGTTATTCTAATGCCCTAAGCTATGAACTGTTTTGGCAAACATTTGTATTATCTTTAGTAGTTCGTTTAGAGGAGTTTAATAATTTAGAGAGATGATTTTTCAAAGAAGTTATTATTGTAATATTCATTTAGGGCCACTCTTGTAATTAGATTTACACACATCACTAGGATAAGCAGATGTTTGGACTTGTAAAATTCATTTTGATATTGATAAATTGTGAAGGTGCTTGAATGATCGAAAATATTAGAGGCATTCTAGAGCATGTGTTCTGGTAATTCCCTCGAGTAATTATTCATAATGTGCTTATATGTATATGAACTAATGTATAAATTGCTTTATATCTTAGTTAGTTAAATTCAGGCATGAATATGTTTTACCTTTGGGCTTAATGATGAGTGGCCCAGTTTTGGGGCCTTGTATGATG
This sequence comes from Nicotiana tabacum, assembly GCF_000715075.1. NCBI lineage: Eukaryota > Viridiplantae > Streptophyta > Magnoliopsida > Solanales > Solanaceae > Nicotiana > Nicotiana tabacum. The sequence continues at coordinate 73,224,488 of NC_134103.1, forward strand.
GGCCAGCATTTCCATCCCACGTAATAGAGAACTAGATACAGCATATATGGGCTGTTCATTTCAAGTTTTGGTTTATTACACATTGGGCTCAAGCCAAGCCCATCTCTGTTAGACTTCTAAGATATTTGAGATGATAGAAAGCTGCAGTCAAGTGTGTATCTCTGGTGCTTGTATAAATTGACTGAGGAGATGTCCACTGTACCTATATCTAGTCTGGTGTTGGTTAAGAAATTCAGTTTGCCCACTAGTTTTTTGTAATATATGGGATCTGGCAGAAGAGTGCCTTCATTGGCTTTTAATTTCAGAGCAGGATCAAGAGGGGAAGATAAGTTGCTATAGGCAAAATAATCATACTCCTTTAACAAGTCTAAGGTGAACTTCCTTTGAGAAATGATAATACCCTATTTGGCTTGTAAAGAACTTCTAAGCCTAAGAAGTAGTGAAATCTCTCTAGGACTTTGATCCTAAACTGGTTATCAAGGAATGCCTTCAAGTTGGCTATCTCCACTGAATCGGTACCAGTAATGATAACATCATCAACATACACAGCTATAAAGATACTGGAGGATGAGGTCTTTTTGGAGAATAGTGAATATTCATTCTCAGAATGTTTGTACCCCATTGATGACAAGGCTTCAGTTAGCTTGGCATACCACTACCTGCTGGCTTGTTTCAGTCCATACAAAGACTTGTTTAGCTTGCAAACCATCCTGTGTGAGCTAGACTGATCAATCAGAAGACCTGGTGGCACCTCCATATATACTTCTTCATATAGGTCACATGAAGGAATGCATTGTTTACATCAAGTTGGAATATATCCCAGCCCTTCTTCACAGCAACAGTAACCAAGGCTCTAAATATTGTCATCTTGACAATAGGGGAAAATATCTCTATATAGTCAATCCCTGCTTATTGAGTGTAACCTTTCACCACTAGTCTATCCTTAAATCTCTCAATGCTTCCATCTTCTTTATGCTTGACTTTATAAACCCATTTACAGCCTATTACCTATTTTCCAACTGGCAAAGGTACTAAGTCCCAAGTATGATTGGCATGAAGAGCTTCAAATTCTTGTGTCATGGCTGCCTGCCATGCAGGATTAAATGTTGCCTCTTCATATGAGGATGGCTCACTATCATGGCAAACATTTGTCACTAAGTGCTAACTTTCAGAACATAGAGCATCAGTGCTTATATGATTATGATTGGAGAATAGTGCATTTAAAGAAGGTGAAAATTGAGAAGTAGTAGGTTGGGTTATGTTAGGAAGGGTGTAGATATATTCTTTGAGGTAAGTAGGATTTTTGTGTGTTCTGTTGAACTTCCTGATTATAGTTGTTTCTGATTGAGTAGATGTGGGTGAATAATGACTAGCAACTTCATATGAAGATGCAAGGACAGAGTCATAAGGGAATGAGATGTTAGGTGTGTGTGTTAAAGTGTCATTAATAGGAGAGAACTCAGGGTGTTGATGCACACCTGAAGATGTGATATCTACAGCACTTTGAACACCAGGAAGTGGACTTTCACTCTCAATATAAGTAGGAAAGGTGACTGATTTGAAGACATTATATGGGAAAATATTCTTAGGAGTTAGAGTAAAGGGAAAGATATTTTCATAAAACATCACATCTCTAGAGATATGTATATTCCTAGTGGCTAGGCTTAGTACTTTGTAACCCTTTGTCCCAAAAGGATAGCCTATGAAGACATGAGGAGTTGTTCTGGCTCAAATTTATCCCTGTGCACCTTAGGTATAGTAGGGTAACAAAGGCAACCAAAGCTACTCAAATGAGAGTAATTGGGTTTCTTGTGTTACAAAAGTTCAAAAGGTCATTTGTTGTTTAGGTAGGTAGTAGGTTATCTGTTAATTAAGTAGGTGGCTGTCAGAATGCATTTTCCCTAATATCTAGTTGGTAATTTGGACTGAAACTTAAGTGCCCTAGTAGTTTCTAGGAGATATTTGTGGTTTCTTTCCACTACCCCATTTTGTTGTGGTGTGTAGGGGCAAGTTTTCTGATGAATGATGCCTTTGGATTGGTAGAATGTGGTAGTTTTATGACTGGTAAACTCTATCCCATTGTCATATCTGATGATCTTTACAGAAGTATTGAATTGGTTTTCAATCATGGTTATAAAGTTTTTAAGGGTTTGTAGAGCATTGCTCTTACTGCTTAGTAAATGTGTCCAAGTGGATCTACTGAAATCATTCACTAGTGTGAGAAAATACTTGTAATTATCATGAGTAGTGACATGGTAGGGACCCTATATGTCAATATATAGTAATTCAAATATTTGAGTAGAGGTATTATCGCGCCCTTTTTTCTCGCGAAGGCGGGTTTCGACATGTGACAACTCTTTTAAATGGGTATTAAAAGAGAAGAATCACCACCTAATAATTTTTAAGGTGCGTTAGGGTACCTATTTGCAAATAACTCTCCTGCTACCCGATTACTGTGTTGAAGTTATTACTTAAAGGCGCTCTAATTCAATTCTAAAGGTATCCTATGCGTGCACTACCCGTCCCATACCTATGGTATATGAGGCTTTGGACCTACTATTAGGTGGTTCTAGACTTTACTTAGGTTGCTCAAAATGATAAAATTAGGCGACATTCAAAACAGATAGGATTGCACACAATTGCAATGAAAGGCTCAAGTTGACCTCTACACATAGGCACAAAAGCATGCGATCAGATTCTTATATTAAGCAATAGACAATTTCAGAGTTAAGACTTAGAGTCATTAAGTCCTATAGGCATGGCCTCTTGGTGATTCTGAATTCCAGTATCGTACAAGCAGCGTTGTTGTTTCAGACTAATGAATCCGCAGATTATAGGTATTACAAATCCTATAGGCATGATCTCTAAATTGTTTGTGCAATGAGGCAGTGAAACTGTTTGAAAGCTCAGAATTAATAGCGCTTGATTTATAAACAGGATTTCTAGGCATATAATCGTATCCTATAGTCAGGATTTCTAACAATTGACAATTAGACTTGATTTTATAACATGTTATCCCTATAGGTATGCTATTTAAGTGAGGCAGTGCAAAAGCAACATGAAGCAGTTGATCAATTATTAAACCTTATAGTCATGGTATTTAGATTAGCGAAAGTATTGCATTATTGTATCCTATAGGCATATAATCTAAAAGCATTGAATAGTAGACATAGAAACAAGTGTAGCATATTTTGACGAGTTAAATGAAGTGTGTACGTGATTCCTATAGGCATGGTTCCTATTAGTGCAACATACACTAAACAAAACAACGGGTAAGGCATGCTGGACGTAATAGCAAATAGAACACATAAACCCTATAGGCATATTTTCTACCCTTTTTATGCTAGTATTAGAATACCCCAGCCCCTCTTTTACTAATCTCCCCATTATTCGTTATTACAAATTATTACAGGACAAATAAATAATGCAAATAGAATAAAACAGTCATAAGCCCAATAGGACAACTAAAAGCCCCACACAAAGAAATCCTCTGACTTTCTGGGCCTTCAACAGTCTTGCTCTCCGGACAACCAGCATACCCAAATCCCAAGCTCACAAGGATAACTAGAATGTGCCTGAATCCAGTACCCAGGTCCAACAACACATATGGCCCATCAAACCAGGCCCAAACGCGAAGACAATTGTCTTGTTTACCCAGTAACCAACAACAAATGCCACAAGTAACAGCCCACACAAACTAATTACTCAAATAACTTAAGATATAGACGTATACACAGGGGAATACTTAGGTGTTATAGCTAATGAAGAAACTGGAGTTGTTAAACATGATATCCCAGAGGTAAAGACGCACATGAATAAGAATAAAACAAAAACTCGCAAAGAGATTTCAATAGATAGGGGTTTAAAACAAACATGGTACAGAACTGATTCAATAGGAATTCACATATAGAAAGTTTACCATGAGGGTCTAATGTAAGACATGCTTGAAACTAGTCCTACAAAATAATTATATAGACACAGTTCCATAGGGTGACAGAGTAACTAGAAGGTATTCGTTTAATTCTAAAGAAACTAGAGATTTTGTAGGTTGATCATGTATGATAAGTTCAGTTATACATCCAGGATTACCTAAAGGCATTAGACTCTAGTAAATTTAACACTAGCATGACAGGATTTCATCATGATAACAGAATTACCGTAACATAGAATACTTAAAACTTTGTTGGGGTTCACTAAAGGTATAAGTCATGCTTGGTCTGAAAACTTTAAACAGTATTGGCATGCAATAACTCATACGATCATGGATTAATTCTAAGGAAAGTTATCAGCTTGTTCATGATTGTACCAAGTGTGAGATATAAAGAAGGCATAGTCACAACTAATTGGTAATCAAACAAGACTTCTTAAAAGTAGGCAGACTAGTAGGCATAGTCCAAATCGACTTACAAACACCCACTTAGTTCAAATGTGAGAGACTTAACACATTCAAATTTAGGTAAACATCAATCATCTCAAGAAGGCTAAAAACTCTAAGGTGATACAGGGACTCATGGAAGATGAAACTATACAAAATTGAAGGTTAACTCTAAAGTCAGGTAACGCTTAAGAAATCCAGAATTCATTCGAGTCAAATACACATAATGAGAGTACAATATATATGTTGAGGCCTATCAAGTTCGATACTAGAGAACATAAAACTATAGGACATCGTTAAGATAATAGGATTACAATAAAGCCTACCACAATACAGTGTTGGGGGGTTCACAAATAGCAAGGAAACTGAGTCATGCTTACTCATGAAAGTTCAAACGATATTGGTACACATAACACACATGATATAGACAAACAGAATGGAAATAGTTAAAATTGTAAGAGCGAGGAACACTAACCAGCTGCAGATTAATAGGGAAGTAAAGGAAAAATCGAGTGCCAATGGTAGTTTAGTCAGCAGTAATAGAGAAGGAACAACAGGACTCCCAAAATCCGAGTGTGTTAGAGTTCCCACGAGTTTCAAGTGAACCCCGAGCAATGCTCGCACCGAGAAAAGAACAACAGTTAAATTCCGGTGGCTTTGGCTTTGAGCCGGCCAAGGTGTCGAACTTAGAATAGTAGTACGAGTGAGAGTAATAGCAGTAATAATGTCTCCAAAAGAGAAATTGGGGAAGGGTTATATAGTAGAAAAAATTGAACATCCAAACAAGGAAACATAGTCAATCAAACATAAATAAGGAAAGAAGAGCATGCAGAATCGATTTAGAACCAAATTAGGAAAAAAATTAGGCAAACCCTAGTTTTGCCCGGAATCACAAATTGGCCGAAGAATCTTGTCAAATCAGTCTCATATAGCCTGGTGGTGAATTTATCAGGTTGAGAATATGGTAACAATCAAGAATCTGAGCCAAAGAAACCTCCCAAATACCGGTTTCCTTAAATAACTCCATACCAAAGGAGTAGTGTCAAGAAAAAAGGAAAGAAATGTTGTGAGTACAGAAAAAGGAAAGGAAATATGGGAGATTTTCATATTTTCTTGGATACGGACCGGGATTTGGAGTGAGGCAGTTAGGGTTTGGCGTGAGATGAGAGGAGAGTGTTTGAGGGCGATGGTCTTTGATAAGTGGTAGGGTTTTTGGGTGAGTTTGGTTAATTAAAGAGAGGGATGGTTTATGGGTCGTTGATCATTTGAGATCAACGACCAAGATTAAAAGAGAGATGGGGCGGGTCACAAAACGGGTCCCGATCGGGTATAGAGAAGGGGTCGTTTGGTTGGGCTGTTGAAGGCGAAATGAAGCGGGCCAAATGTTTTGGGCTTGTTTTTGGTCTGAAATTCACTTTAAAACTGGGCCATAATTTAAATACACGAAATTTTATCAAAAAATAATTTATTAAAAGTAATTAACAAATAATAAAATATTATTTATGTAGTAAATTATTTGAAAATAATAGCTTAACATTGTAAAAATATAAAAATGATATTTGGGCACAAATATAAAAATATAATTATGCATAGCATATAGGCTATTATTACAAAATTGTGTAAATAGCTTAAAATAGAAATATAATTATATGAAATGAAGTAATTTATTATGAAACATATATGTGGATGTAAATAATAAATTTGGATGATTAACTCATCACAAAATAATTTAAAGGGGTAATTAATACATATTCAAGTAATTTAAAAGCAAGAAAATCAATTTTAAAGCTTTAAAAATTATGGAAAATTATAAAAAATACTTATATGACCCATGTAAATTAGGTAATAATGCAAAATAATATTTTGAAAGTATACATGATATTTATAAAATGTGAGGGCAAAACTGGGTATCAAAAGCTGTTGGGTAAAGAAAATGATGACCAATTTTGTCCGAAATGATCAGGGGATGATGCGTTTTTGAAACAATGGGGACCGAACCTTGGTTTTTGAGTTGCCTACATATCCCTAGTATTACGGGAATCAGGCCGTGTGTAGTTATGGATCCAACGGTGAATGAAACCGATGAAGTTGTTATAAGAGTAGTTGTGTGTTTCGCAAAGGATCTTTTGGATATTATAGGGTCGTGAGTAACTGATAATCTTGGGTGAATCTATGAACGCAAATTTGAACGTTACAGATGTATAAGGTGATTACTTAAGCAGTTACAGAACAGAGGGTAATCAATAGCTAATTGTCGATTACGTTTGAGGTGATCGAAGGATGTGAATGCTGTGCACGGAAATCGGAGCGAGAATTGCTCCTGTTTGTAGAACGGTTACCTCCCGAGTTACCTGCAAAACTTAAAACACGATGCATGCGAATATATATATGGGGTTACTGTGAAAATTTAAACATGATGCAAATTCTCTTCGGACCATGAGAGTTATCTTTGGATGATGAGGATGATGCCCTTAGACCATGACGTCCTGGGCCATGAAGCGTATGATAAGGGATTCGCATGCCACGGAATGGTGTCCTCGGGCCATGAGGATGGTGCCTATGGACTATGACGCCTTTGAATAATGATATGCAATTTCGAGAGATCCTCCGGCCATGGCATGATATCTTCGGGCTATGAGGATGATACCCTCAGACTATGATGCCTTCGGACAATGTGGCGATATTTCAGCACATGAAATGCAAAGATGCAGAGATCTCAATCGTTTAATAGGGGAAATAGGTAATACTTAATCATATACGAGAACGAGACAAGACAAGTCTTAGTCTTGTATGAGATGAGGGCAGTGCTTAGACTTATGCAAAGAAAGGAGACAGTGCTTAGTCTTATGCAGTATAGCAGAGACAGTGTTTAGTCTCATGCAAGGGAAGGCAATTCTTAGCCTTATTTAATAACAGAGGCAGTGCTTAGCCTCATGCAAGGAATGAAGATAATGCTTAGTCTCATGCAAGGAAAGGCGATGCTTGGCCTTATGTAATGATGGAGGCAATGCTTATCCTTATGCAGGAGTGGAGACAATGCTTAGTCTCATGCAAAGGAAGGCAGCGTTTAACCTTATGTAATTATGGAGGCAGTGCTTAGCCTTATGCAATGTAATGGAGACCGTGTTTAGTCTCATGCAAAGGAAGGCATCGTTTAGCCTTATGCAATAATGGAGGCAATGCTTAGCCTTATGCAATATAATGGAGACAATGTTTAGTCTTATGTAGAGAAAGGCAGTGTTTATCCTTATGCAATGATGAGGGAAGTTCTTAGCCTCATGCAATGTAATGGAGACAATGTTTAGTCTCATGCAGAGAAAGGCAGTGTTTAGCTTAATGCAATTATGAGGGCAGTGCTTAGCCTCATACAATGTAATGGAGACAATGTTTAGTTTCATGCAGAGAAAGGCAGCGTTTAGCCTTATGTAATGATGAGGGCAGTGCTTAGCCTCATGCAATGTAATGGAGACAATGTTTAGTCTCATGCAGAGAAAGGCAGCGTTTAGCCTTATGCAATAATGAGGGCAGTGCTTAGCCTCATGCAATGTAATGGAGAAAATATTTAGTCTCATGCAGAGAATGGCAACATTTAGCCTTATGAAATTATGAGGGCAGTGCTTAGCCCTATGCAAGAAGAGCAATGATTAAATGCAGGAGGGAAAAGTATTTCTTAGCTTGACACGTTTGCATTTGGCAACTTCTGTCGGTGTGAAGATAGTGATCTTGTTGTATGTATATAGTTGCAGACGTTCTTGTTAGGTCCATTGTGCCTGTATCCAAAGAAATATTGTGAGTTTTTTGGGGGAAGGTTGGTTCGTGCTCTCAATTCCTTTCTTTGCCTTTGCTCCTGTCTTGAGGTCCTATTTGAGTCACCCTGGGTAACGTCTGGCTACTACAGAAAATAAATGTTTTGAAAGATATACATTTTTGATAAATCGTTTATATAACAAGGTCGTTTGTTCAAAATATGTGATGATGCATAAAACAAATAACGTTCGAATCGGAGACTGTGACGCGTTTTGAGACATTGTAACCTCCTCAGTCCGAAATTTTGAGGACCCTCCTAAAAATTCTGCCCCAGTTTATATGCGTACTTCTTGTGATACACTTCTTTGGTGACCCTAAACATGATGAGATCTGACAAACTCGAGACCTTGCCCCAGTTTCTGACCATAGGGGGAATAAAGAGCTTATTATGAAGTGACCGAACACACAGGGCTGCCTACGTATCCCCTCTTAAACGGGAATCAAGTCAAGTGTAGTTCATGTTACATCAAATAGAAAGGGCAAACATAATCTTAAACATAATATCTCTTGACTGCGTCCGAGTTGATAGGTTTTGGCCATATCTCTCCATCTATTTTTGCAAGTATAAGTGCTCCTCCTGTCAGTACTCTGTGAACCATGTAAGGGCCTTGCCAATTGGGTAAGAATTTCCCCTTTGCTTCATCCTGATGTGGGAAGATTCGTTTCAGCACCAATTGCCCCGGTGTGAATTGCCTTGACCTAACCTTTTTATTAAAAGCCCTTGCTATTCTATTCTGGTAGAGTTGACCGTGACACACTGCGTTCATTCTTTTACCATCAATGAGAGCTATTTGTTCATACCGGTTCCGTACCCACTCTGTGTCGCTGAGCTCGGCTTCCTGTATGATTCTTAAGGAAGGAATCTCCACTTTGGCAGGGATAACGGCTTCGGTACCATAGACCAGTAGATAGGGGTTGCCCCAGTTGATGTACGAACTGTGGTTTGGTACCCGAGTAAAGCGAATGGTAGCTTCTCGTGCCATTGCTTGTAATTGTCTACCATTTTCCTCAATATTTTCTTGATGTTCTTGTTGGCGGCTTTTATGGCTCCATTCATTTTCGGCATGTATGTTGTAGAATTCCGATAGTTGATCTTGAATGTTTCACATATGGCTTTCATCAGGTCACTGTTGAGATTAGCGGCATTTTCAGTAATGATTGACTAAGGTACTCCAAATCGACAGACAATGCGATCCCTGACAAAATTTACTACGACCTTCTTAGTCACAACCTTATAGGACGCGGCTTCAACCCATTTTGTGAAGTAGTCTATAGCCACTAAAATGAGCCTGTATCTATTTGAGGCAGCAGGTTTAATTGGTCTGATGACATCCATGCCCCAAGCAGAGAAAGGACAGGGTGAAATTGTTGCATTGAGTTTGTTGGGTGGCACTCATTTCATATCAGCATGTATCTGGCATTAGTGACACTTTTGAACATATTTGATGTAGTCTGTCTCCATAGTCATCCAGAAATAACCTACTCTTAATATCTTCTTGGCCAAAACGAAACCGTTCATGTGAGGTCAGCAAGTTCCGACATATATTTCTTCTAGTAATCTAGATGCTTCCTTGGCATCCACACATCGCAACAGCCCCAAATCAGGAGTCCTTCTATATAGAATTTCTTCGCTTTGAAAGAAATGGTTGGCCAATCTTCGAAGCGTGCGCTTCTGAGTGTGAGTAGCATTCTCTGGGTATTCTCCCTTTTCTAAGTATTCCTTGATATCGTGGAACCATGGATGTCCGTGAAACTCTTCTTCAACATGAGCACAATAAGATGGTTGCTTATGAATTCCTATTGGAATAGGATCGATGAAATTCTTGTCTGGATGTTGTATCATGGAAGACAAGGTAGCTAATGCATCTGCAAACTCATTCTGAATCCTTGGAACATGTTTGAATTATATCTTTGTAAACCTCTTGATCAGTTCTTGTACACAGTGCAAGTATGGCAATATTTGAGTATTTTTAATAGCCCATTCTCCTAGTACCTGGTGTACTAAAGGATCAGAATCACCGATTACCAGCAACTCTTGAACGTTCATGTCGATGGCCAACCTAAGCCCCAAGATGCAAGCCTCATATTCCGCCATATTGTTGGTGCATGGGAACCTGAGTTTTGCGGATACCGGGTAATATTGACCTGTTTCTGACAATAAAACAACTCTGATACCCACTCCCTTGAAGTTTGTTGCTCTGTCGAAGAATATCCTCCAACCGTCGTATGGTTCGGTAATAGTTTATCCTACAAATGACACTTCCTCGTCGGGAAAATACGTCTTCAATGGTTCGTATTCTCGTCTACGGGATTCTCCGCCAAGTGATCAACCAATACTTGCCCCTTGACTGCCTTCTGAATCACATAGATGATGTCAAATTCACTTAGCAATATCTGCCACTTTGCTAACTTACCCGTAAGTATGGGTTTTTGAAAGATGTATTTTAGTAGATCCATCCTTGATATGAGATATGTAGTGTATGCGCAAAAATAATGTCTCAACTTTTGGGCTATCCATGTCAAAGCACAGCAGGTGCATTCCAACAAAGAATATCGGGCCTCGTAAGGTATGAACTTCTTGATCAGATAATATATCGCTTGCTCTTTCCTCCCTGTTTCATCATGTTGTCCCAGAACGCAGCCAAAGGCTCCATTTCAACACGGACAGATAAAGCAGCAGAGGTCTTCCTAGCTCTGGCGAGACCAACACGGGCGGTTTAGATAGATACTCCTCGATTTTTTCGAAGGCTTTCTAGAATTCTTCAGTCCAGCTTGTTGCAGCATCTTTCCTCGGCATTTTGAAGATCGACTCACATATCACCGTTGATTGTTCTATAAAACGACGGATATAATTGAGGCATCCTAGAAAACTCATCACATCCTTCTTATTCTTTGGCGGTGGCAAGTCCTAGATAGCTTTGATTTTTGACGAGTCTAACTCAATACCTCGGCGACTCACGATGAAACCTAGTAAATTTCCAGCAGGGACTCCGAAGGCACATTTTGCGTGGTTCAACTTCAAGTTGTATTTTCGGAGTCGGTCGAAAAACTTTTTTAGGTCTGCTATGTGGTCTGAACTCCTTTTGGATTTGATGATAACATCATCCACGTACATCTATATTTCCTTGTGTATCATATCATGGAAGATAGTCATCATGGCCCTCATGTAGGTGGCCCCAATATTCTTCAAACCAAACGGCATCATTTTGTAACAATATATCCCCCATGGTGTGATAAAGGCTGTCTTTTCGGCATCCTCTTCGTCCATCCAAATCTGATGATATCCTACGAAGCAATCCACAAAGGATTGGAGTTTATTCTTGGTGTAGTTGTTGATCAGTATGTGTATGTTAGGCAACAGGAAATCATTCTTAGGAGTTGCTCTGTTCAAATCTCGGTAATCGACACATACTATAACTTTCCCATCTTTCTTTGGAACCGGCACAATGTTGGCTAACCAGGTCGGGTATTCGACCACTCGAAGAACATTATCTTTGATTTACTTGGAAACCTCCTCTTTTATCTTCAGAATGATATCTGGCTTGAGCTTTCTGAGCTTCTGCTTTACTGGTGGACACATGGGATTGGTAGGTAGCGTGTGAGCTACTGTGGATGTGCTTAACCCAGTCATATCATCGTAGGACCATGCAAAAATATCCTCATATTCCTTTAGGAACCTGATATACTCTTCCTTCTCTGACGGTGATAGATGAATGCTTATGTGAGTTTCTTTGCCTGTTTCACAATCCCATAAGTTAACGGCCTCAATTTCCTCCAAATTAGACTTTGGTTTGTTTTCAAAATTTTCTACTTCTTTGACAATTTCCTCAGTACTATATCATCATCCAGATCTTCTGAATCCCTGTCCTTATGTTGCGTTGTCTTATTACATGTCACAGTCATAGGTTTATCAGAATATATAATAATTACACTGAAAAGAATGTAGAAAGATAATAATAAATACGAAAAGCGATAATGCATTAATAAAGCTTAAAACTGTCAACAAGTACGACTCGATGGCTCGAGTAATTATTTCAAAACAAAATATTGAAAATGTCTTAAATGCTCAAAACAATATAAAAACAAGTCATGCTAATTTTTCCAGGCTACCCAGGTACTCAGCGAACCCGGGATGGTGTAGCGGTCCATGTCTTGAGAACAGATCCTTCTCCCACTGTCTGAATGGTAAGGTCTTCCTCCTCCTCCACAATTACACTGCATTCCATGTCTTCCTCGTCCAGAAACAGCATCCTCATACCGGCCAAAATCTCATCTTCCTCGGATCCCCACATCATGTTAGCTTGACGGAATGTTTGGTGTAAAGGTGGTATGGGTGCTTCCAGCGGGTAGTAATTGGCACGCCATGGTGGTATCCAATCCCGATACTCTTGCACGATGTATTCATACCCGAGTCCAAAGGTCGTGCCATGATTATGTGGTTGTATGGGTTTAGTGATCCCCTCAAGCTTTTTACCAAGACCCTTGCCTGGTTCATATCCCATCCACGACAATATGCTTTCTATCTTATTGCTCTACCATCGATCATTTTCAATTGCGTTAACCCGCTCAATGCGGTGATATGTTTCTCCGCCTAACTTCCTCCTATTTTCGATGACTGGAACGGTCTGGTTGGTGTAGATAGGGTTGCTTCCGTCTCTATGAATAATCACCTCCAGATAATTCCATTCGAACTTCACAGCCTGGTGCATAGTAGAAGCCACTACCCCAGCTGCATGTATCCATGGTCGTCGCAACAATAGGTTGTAAGTAACAGATATATCTAGCACTTAGAATTCAACATTAAACCAAGTCGGACTCATCTGTAGATCAAGGTTGATTTCTCCGATAGTGGCTCTCTGAGATCCGTTGAATGCCTTCACATTCATGCTTCCCATCTGTATCTCGTGCAGGCCTTTACCTAATATTTTCAGAGTGGTTAACGATCATTTGCTCAGGCTCAAACCTCCATCTATCAGGACCCTGGCAATGAACTTGTCCTCAAATTGCACTATGATGTGCAATGCCTTGTTGTGACTCAACCCTTCTGGCGGTAACTCATCTCTCCACCAGTGATGTCGGCAGGTACATAAGCTTCACTTAACACTTTCATCAAGGCATTCTTATGTGCGTCTGAATTTCTCCACAATGATAAAATAAATATCTGAGCGAGAATCTTGTTCAGGTGGTCAACAATAGAGTATTCCCTTGCTTGTATCTTCCTCCAATAATCGTTAGTGCCTGTCTCAACAACAGGCAACTTAGGTGCAGCTTCTTTGCTCGTTCCTCCCAGATACTCAGGTGTGTAAACTCTACCAGTTCTAGTCATACCTTGCGCGGCACCTGTTTCTTCCATCTTTGCTTTTCCCTTTATTCTCTCTTCCGCAACATAATCCGTTGGGACGGCATCAGACTTGTAAGATGGTGTGGGAGCTACCATTACAGTGAAGGGTGTAGCTACCTCGACCTCAAATGGTGCCTGGGTTTGTACCACAACTGGTGTAAGGGTGACCGGAGATGTTTTAGGAGTGTCTCCCTCTCGAATGAGTCTGATTGACCCTTCCTGATCCCATTCATCATCAGTTTCTATCACGTTCACCCCCTTACCTCTATGATCCGGGAGAGGATTATTGCGGACATTCGGTGCGACTTCCTTTGCTTGTATAACCTTAGTGTCGATCAGTGTCTGAATCTTGTCTTTTAACATACGACACTCCTTAATGGTATGACCCTTCAGGCCTGATTGATAGGCACAAGTTTTGTTGGGATTGATCCACTGGAAAGGGTTCTCAATAGCAACAACAGGAATAGGGGTGACGTAATCAGCGGCCTTCAGTCTCTCACATAGTTGGGCTATGGGTTCAACAATTGGGGTGCATTTTCTAGGAATTCTGTAGTCGAAATTTAGGCATGGCTTTGGGTAGTTTTGGCGGGTGGGTGAAGGTGAATGGTAATATGCAGGTTCAGTGTTATAGGTATGGCAGGTGGTGGCAGGGTATTGGTATTTTGGGGGTGAGGGTTGATATGTGGGTGGAGGTGTTTGGTATGTGAGGGGAGACTTAGGGCCCTGGGCTAACATCACAGCACCCACTTCTTTCTTCTTTGAGATACGTCCTAATTGCAAGGCTTTATTTGTGGCTTGCAGCACCTCGAAATTAGTCACCATCCCACTCTTGAATTTTTTTTTTCTATCCTCTCTCCTAACTTGATGATGTCATAGAACTTGTGATTCTCGATGACCATCAACCTTTCATATTATTGCGGATCTTGAGCTCTAACAAAGAACTTGTTCATTTGTTCTTCTTTAAGTGCTGGCCTTACCTTTGCGGCCTCTGATCTCCAACGAGTAGCATACTCGCAGAAGGTTTCTACCAGCTTCTTCCTGAGGTTTTGGATATATAAAATGTCTAGCGCGTTCTCTTTGTTGAACCTGAATCTGTCCATGCAATCTGATGCCATACTTACCTAATTTGCCCACTTCTTCGGGTTTTGACTGATATACCAAGACAAGGTGTCTCCTGTAAGACTTCGCATGAACAGTTTCATGCAGATTTGTTCATTCTTACCCACTCCTACAAGCTTGTCGCAGTAGGTTCTTAAATGCGCCTTCGGATCACCAGTGCCATCGAACATTTCAAACTTGGGAGGTTTGTAACCCTCCGACAGTTCTATATCTTGATGAATACACAAATCTTCATTGTTTAAGACTTCAACGCCTTTCCCACCTTCAACACTCTGGACTTTCCCTATATATTTCTTAAGTTCCTCTGTCATGTTTCGAATGAGCAGGTCCTTCTCAGTCGGCTCAGGTATGCATAGGGTTTGCTGTGGGGATGGGGTAAGGTTTCCATATATATCGGGTTGTTTTGATGAGTTCCTGGAACTTGGGTATATGGATGATCGTTGGTTGAGTTTTGGGGATCGAGAGTAGGTTGTGGTGCATTTTGGGGAGTTTGATAAGTAGTGGTTTGCGGGTATTGAGTTGGGTGATAGAGGTGTTGTTGAAGGGTTTACACTAGTAGTGGGTTGAGGTTTTGTGGAGGTGCGGGATTATGATACTGGTGTGGTGCGGGAGGATTCAGAGCTATGGGTGGCAGATTCCGGCTTTGTGTGTTTTGTGGCGGGGTTTGTTTTAGGGTAGTTGGGTTTTGCTGGTTGATGTCGGGAACATTGAGAGTAAGGGAAAGGTTTGCCAAATTTCGGACTTGTTCAAGCTCACCCTGTAGTTACTGGATTTTCTGTTCCAAACATAAGACCAACTCATTATGCCCTGGAGTGCTTTTACCATCTAAGTTTCAACATTTTCTGCCACAGTAGCATTATCTTTCTGGATACCACTTAAATCATCCATCTTCCCTTTGCCCCTGCCCTTGCCCTTGCCCTTGCCCTTGCTTTTTGGGTCGCTAGGTGGAGGAGAAGGTGGAGGACCTCTGGATCTAGTGTGGTATGATGATGATGCCAGTATGAACGAACCAACCTTTGGGAATGAGAATAAATAAAAAAATAAAAACAAAAGGTAACCAAGTCAGTAAGGTGAAATAAAAGAGTGTTCGCAATATTTAAACATATTTCACAAAAGTCATGCAATAATTCACGTCCTAATTTGGGGAACCTCATTGTGCCTGAGGTAGGCCTAAGCGATACATAGATTTAGAGAAAATTGATGCCAACATTTGCTTCATCTCATTAGTGCGAAAATAAGCCAAAACAATCTTTCACTAAATCGACAATAATAATAATAAAGTCACTAATGGCATTAAGCCTTATTATATCGAAATCTAATCTAAAAAGCAATAAAGAATATCATCTCCTAATATATTTGGTCCCTGAAGGATCTTCTCCATGCTTGGCTCTCTTGACCCCATCAATCATGTTTCCCAGATCGTGCATGTCCAGCAACAAGTAAGCCTTTGCCAGCTTTCCTCCTTCATCGTCGTCCATGCCTTGACAATCCCAAAGTCTCTTTCTCATCTTCCCTTCCAGCTTCATCAGTCCTTGCTCCAAGTATTCTAATCTCTCTGTCAACTTAGTGGAAATATCTTTCCATTCCCTTATCGCCTCCATGTTTACTTTATGTTGCTCCAGATGCTTAGCTTCAGATTCGAACACCCTTTTGTGTAGCCTCTTGTACTTCACCTGTGCCTCCGCCACTTCATCTATGATCCTATCCTTCAGATTGATTCCTGGTTTGACGTCCCCAGCTATATCGTCTTCTAACCATGATACATAGTAGTACATATGGTCGGCGTGATACATGTTTGGCTCAATAGTTTCTCCTTTCATGATGATCTTTTGGTTCCACATGTGTTGCGCTTAGAACTTGAATGGGGTGACATCTCCCTTGAAATATGCCTTGTACTGAACCATGTTGGAAACCCGAGGTATGACTTGTTTTCTTCCAGCTTGCCTCATTACCCTTATAGGAGCGTAAGGGTAGATGCCTCGCAGCCCGATTAGTACCAAGTGAGTAGTTACTTTTGATATGATGATGAACTCACTACTAGGAAACCATTCAAATATCCAATGCACTTGCTCGTCTGTGAGATTGCTGAAGAAATGCACCCAGCCTACAGCATTTCCAGGCTTTGCAAACCTGTCTAGAATGAACATCATTTTCTTTGGGTGATGGTTGGCTATGTAGTCATTCAGTGTCCTTCGCATAAGCTCTTGACGATACTCTCCCTTCTGAAAGTGTTCCAGCAGCCAAACTTATAGCAATAGATTACAACCCTCAAAGTGTCTGAACCCATGCTTGCATTGATCTAGAGCACAGTACATCTCAGCTAAGATCATAGGGATGATAGTGTAAGTCTGTCCTTCGATGCCATCCATTAAGGTCCTTGCGACCATGGCTAAGCGAGTATGAATCCTTCCTCCTTGTATTCAAAAGATCAACAATTCCAAGAAGCAGACAATGAAAACATAAACCTGACGGTGCACCCATCCCAAAGAGGTAATGGCTAGTTCGTCATGATGAAGGCGACATGATTTTCTATGCCTATAATGCTCGTAGAGAAACTCAAAAGAGATGTATGATTTCTTTAGATAGAGCAATTCATCATTCTTCTTAAAATTCAACATTTTCAGAAAATCGTGGGGAGTGCAATTTTCTAGCACTAGTAGTCCCGGACTATCCCATGGTAACTTGGCGAAACCCCCTATTTCTTCTAGGAAAGGAGTCATTTCTATATTGCCAAATCGAAAAATAGCTCTTTTCTCGTCCCAAAACATGGTAGCGGCCTCGATCACTTCCCTATTTGGTCGAATGTTCAGCAAATAGGGCAGGTCACCAAATACTCTCCTCACATGATTTTTATCACAATGTGCAAGATATTTACACCAGTCAATTAGTAATGGCGGGATATTTTGGACCATATCGAACCTGGGGATTTCATGCTTCATGTTATGCAAAACAAACAAAGGTTAGCCTTTCCCCCTCTAGATTCGACTACTTATGCAATAATGATCAGCATGTTGGCACATTTTCTCCAAGTAATGCACATAACATAATAGTGTCCTTTGGAATTATGGAAATCTCATCGGACTTTGGACAAGGTTTATCTAAGCAGTTGTTACGCCAATGATGCCTCAATCTGTACTAGGTTTAGCATGATGCATGTACATTTTAAATTAGAGTGGGGTTTCTAAAAGGGTCTAGACTGGTACTCTCAAGTGAAAAACTTGAGAAGGAAAGGCACGGGACCGTCGACTGCACCGCTGATCGACTAGTCTAACGCAAATAAGCCTTTCTGATATAAAAGGGTGATTTCAGGAAAGCGCGGACACTCATCAAGCGCCTCTATATTGATAATGAGTACGCATGGAGTATGATGTGGAGCATGCTTTATGCAGAAATAGTAACACGTTCCCAAGTATTTGCATGATAAAAGTGCATTAAAACATCAAATAACACGGTAAAAATGAAAAAGAAGAGAAAAGAAAAGAAAGACAAAAGAGAGAAGTCAGTTTAACTCATGAAAATGTACGAGAACGTAATGAAACAAATAGGGAAATAAGGATGGGAGAGTCATGATATAGAAGTCTTAGACAAGATGAAAGAAGCGGGAGAGGGCGTACATGTCATAGCAATAAAGGAAAACAAGGGAAGGGATGTGCATGTCATAGCAATTTAGACAAATAAAGGAAAATAAGGGAAGGGATGTGCATGTCATAGCAATTTAGACAAATAATGAGAAATAAGGGAAATAATCCACATAAGTCAAATTCGTTATGGTAAGAGCCTAAGTATGTCCCCAACAGAGTCGCTATGCTGTCGCGCCCCTTTTTCTCGTGAAGGCGGGTTTCGACATGTGACAACTCTTTTAAATGGGTATTAAAAGAGAAAAATCGCCACCTAATGATTTTTAAGGTGCGTTAGGGCACCTATTTGCAAATAACTCTGTTTGACTAGTCAACTCCACCAAAGATCGGGTAAGGGCTCAAATTACCTCAAAGAGAATGTGTTAGTCACTCTTTGAGGTCCACAACTGTGGGTCCCGACCGAAGTTTACACTATGTGGATTAGATAATTAAGCTAGGTGATCAAATAAGCAAAGAAATATGTAGAAGTTGAAAACTCTATTATAACATAAGAATTAACTATATGACTAATTAATACAAGTCTTAAAAAATAACAAGGAGTACAATTGCGTCGATCTATGACTAAGAGCGAACAGCCAGTATATAAAAGGATAGGGGGGTCCTAAGTTTTTTAGCCTAAAGGATCACCCCGTGCAACATAAATAATATTTCGCAACTCCCTTAGGGTAGGGGTTGATCATATTATTCAGCGGACACAAACTATCATCTCCTGCTACCCGATTACTATGTTGAAGTTATTACTTAAAGGCACTCTAATTCAATTCTAAACGTATCCTATGTGTGCACTACACGTCTCATGCCTATGGTCCAGGAGACTTTGGACCTACTATTAAATGGTTCTAGACTTTACTTAGGTTTCTCAAAATGATAAAACTATGTGACATTCAAAATAGAAAGGACTGCACACAATTACAATGAAAGGCTCAAGTTGACCTCCACCCATAGGCACTAAAGCACGCGATCAGATTTTTATAATAGGCAATAGACAATTTCAAAGTTAAGACTTAGAGTCATTAAGTCCTATAGGCATGACCTCTAGGTGATTCTGAAAATCTAGTATCGTACAAGAAGCGTTATTATTTCAGACTAATGAATCCGAAGATTATAGGTATTACAAACCCTACAGGCATGATCTCTAAACTGTTTGAAAGCTTAGAATTAATAGCGCTTGATTTATAAACAGGCTTTCTAGGCGTATAATCATATCCTATAGTCAGGATTTCTAACAATTGACAATTAGACTTGATTTTATAATACTTTATCCCTATAGGCATGCTATCTAAGTAAGGCAGTGCAAAATCAGTATGAAGCAGTTGATCAATTATTAAACCTTATAGTCATGGTGTCTCGATTAGCGAAGGTATTGCATTATTGTATCCTATAGGCATATAATCTAAAAGCGTTGAATAGTAGACATGGAAACAAGTGTAGCATATTTTGACGAGTTAAGTGAAGTGTGTACGGGATTCCTATAGGCATGGTTCCTATTAGTGCAACATATACTAAACAAAACAACGGGTAAGGCATGCTGGGCGTAATAGCAAATAGAACACATAGACCCTATAGGCATGTTTTCTACCCTTTCATGCTAGTATTAGAATACCCCCAGCCCCCTTTTACTAATCTCCCCATTATTCGTTATTACAAATTATTACATAACAAATAAATAATGTAAACAGAATAAAACAGTCATAAGCCCAATAAGACAAGTAAAAGCCCCACACAAAGGAATCCTCTGACTTTAAGGCCTTCAACAGTCTTGCTCTCCAGACCACCAGCAGGCCCAAATCCCAAGCTCACAAGGAAAACTAGAATGCGCCTCAATCCAGTACCCAGGTCCAACAACACATATGGCCCATCAAACCAGGCCCAAATGCGAAGACAATTGTCTTGCTTACCTAGTAACCAACAACAACTGCCACAAGTAACAACCCACGCAAACTAATTACTCAAATAACTTCAGATATAGACGTATTCACAGGGGAATACTTAGGTGTTATAACTAATGAAGAAACTGGAGTTGTTAAACATGTTATCCCATAGGTAAAGAAGCACATGAATAAGAATAGAACAAAAACTCTTAAAGAGATTTCAACAGACAGGGGTTTAAAATAAACATGGTACAGAACTGATTCAATAGGAATTCACATTTAGAAATTTTACCATGAGGGTCTAAAGTAAGACATGCTTGAAACTAGTCCTACAAAACAATCATATAGACACAGTTCTATGGGGTGACAGAGTAACTAGCAGGTATTCGTTTAATTCTAAAGAAACCAGAGATTCTACAGGTTGATCATGTATGATAAGTTCAGTTGTACATCCAGGATTACCCAAAGGCATTAGACTCTAGTAAATTTAACACTAGCATGGCAGGATTTCATCATGATAACAGAATTACAGTAACATGGAACAATTAAAACATTGTTGGGGTTCACTAAAGGTATAAGTAATGCCTGGTATGAAAACTTTAAACAGTATTGGCATGCAATAACTCATACGATCATGGATTAATTCAAAGAAAAGTTATCAGCTTGTTCATGATTGCACCAAGTGTGAGTTATAAAGAAGGCATGGTCATAGCTAATTGGTAATCAAACAAGACTTCTTAAAAGCAGGCAAACTAGTAGGCATAGTCCAAATCAACATACAAATACCCACTTAGTTCAAACGTGAGAGACTTAACACATTCAAATTTAGGCAAAGATCAATCATCTCAAGAAGGCTAAAAATTATAAGGTGATATAGGGACTCATGAAAGATAAAACTATACAAAATTCAAGGTTAACATTAAAGTCAGGTAACGCTTAAGAAAGCCATAATCCATTCAAGTCAAATACACATAATGAGAGTACACTATATATGTTGAAGCCTATCAAGTTCGATACTAGAGAACATAAGACTGTAGCACATCATTAAGACAATAGGATTACAGTAAAGCCTACCACAATACGGTGTTGGGGGGTTCACAAATAGCAAGGAAACTGAGTCATGCTTACTCATGAAAGTTCAAACGATATTGGTACACAGAACACACATGACATAGACAATCAGAAGGGAAATAGTTAAAATTGTAATAGCCAGGAACACTAACCAGCTGCAGATTAACAGGCAAGTAAAGGAAAAATTGAGTGCCAATGGTAGTTTAGTCAGCAGTAATAGAGAAGGAACAGCAGGACTCCCAAAATCCCAGTGCGTCAGAGTTCCCAAGGGTTTCAAGTGAACCCCGGGTAGTGCTTGCACTGAGAAAATAACAACAGTTGAATTCTGATGGCCTTAGCTTTCAGCCGGCCAAGGTCTCGAACTTAGAATAGTAGAACGGGTGAGAGTAATAGCAGTAATAATGTCTCTAGAGGGGAAATTGAGGATGGGTTATATAGTAGCAAAAATCGAACATCCAAACAAGGAAACATAGTCAATCAAACAAAAATAAGGAAAGAAGAGCATATAGAATCGATTTAGAACCAAATTAGGAGGAATACCAGGCAAACCCTAATTTCGCCCGAAATCAAAAATTGGCCGAAGAATCTTGTCAAATCGTTCTCGTATAGCCTGATGGTGAATGTATCAAGTCAAGAATATGGTAACCATCAAGAATCTAAGCCAAAAAACCTCCCAAATACCGGTTTCCTTAAATAACTCCATACCAAACGAGTAGTGCCAAGAAAACAGGAAAGAAATGTTGTGAGTACAAAAAAAGAAAAGGAAATATGGGAGATTTTCATATTTTCTTGGGTACGGACCGGGATTTGGAGTGAGGCAGCTAGGGTTTGGTGTGAGAGAAGAGAAGAGTGTTTGAGGGCGGCGGTCTTTGTGAAGTGGTAGGATTTCCGGGTGAGTTTGGTTAATTAAAGAGAGGGATGGTTTATGGGTCGTTGATCATTTGAGATCAATGGCCAAGATTAAAAGAGAGATGGGGCGGGTCACAAAACAGGTCCCGACCGGGTATAGAGAAGGGGTCGTTTGGTTGGGCTGCTGAAGGCGAAATGAAGCGGGCCAAATGTTTTGGACCTGTTTTTGGTCTGAAATTCACTTTAAAACTGGGTCATAATTTAAATACACGAAATTTTATCAAACAATAATTTATAAAAAGTAATTAAAAAATAATAAAATATTATTTATGTAGTAAAGTGTTTGAAAATAATAGCTTAACATTATAAAAATATAAAAATGCTATTTGGGCACAAATAATGTAATAAAAATGTAATTATGCATAGCATATAGGTTATTATTGCAAAATTGTGTAAATAGCTTAAAATACAAATATAATTATATGAAATAAAATAAAATATTATGAAACATATATGTGGATGCAAATAATAAATTTGGATGATTAAATCATCACAAAATAATTTAAAGGGATAATTAATACATATTCAAGTAATTTAAATGCAAGAAAATCAATTTTAAAGCTTTAAAAATTATGAAAAATTATAGAAAATACTTATATGACCCCTGTAAATTAGGTAATAATGCAAAATAATATTTTGAAAGTATACATGATATTTATTAAATGAGAGGGCAAAATTGGGTATCAACAGGTACTGGTTCTTTGTGGAAATGGAAATCTGGTTTGTCTAGCCATAGGGCAAATTGAGCAAATGAAAGTTTGTTTGGATGAGAAATGCATGGGTATGGAGGATATCCCTCTCATTTTGACAAAGGGAACATGCCCAAGCCTATTATGCCACAAAAGATTCACATCAGACTTATCAAACACAGCTAAGAACTCATTCTTATTATTGTGAGTGGAGGCATTTTCATTTGGTGAATGATGATATGAATGAGTGAGACTTCTGAAGTCTTCACTATTTACACTAGTAGAAGAAAAACAGTTACAGCAAGAAACTGACACATCAGTATTTGAGAGAGTTCTTTTACCCTTTAGACACCTGGAACATAGGTAGTATAGTCCCTCCTTGCTACTACCAATCACCTGAGGCCTCTTCACTGAAGGGGCCTGTAACAGACATAGTGCATCAGTAAAGATCACAATACATCTAAGATGCACTGCAAAAGAATGGACAGAAATTATATTGTATTTGTAAGAAGGAACATAAAGGACTTTGTGTAAGGTGATTTCAGGATTGAGTATCACATCTCCAAATTCAAGCACTTTCACCCTATATCCATTTGGTAAACTTATCAGTAAAGGATATGGTAGTGTGGTGATATTGCTAAGTATTGTTTTATTAAAGGTCGTATGACTAGATGCTCTTGAGTCTATGATCCAAAGTTCAGACTTTGATTCAAAATATTTGCATGATGGTTTGTCAAAATCAATAGAAGAGGTGCAGACTACAATACATGCGAAGTTGACAGCATCATTAGTGATGTTGGCATTTCTGGGAGATCCTCCAGTGTTGCCTATCTGAAAATGTTGCAGCAGACTCATTATCTGCCCATATTGCTCCTTTGTTAGGTTGACATTTTGATTCTCATCATGTGGAACTGAATCATCTTCCTTCTCATGAAGCAAATCAGTTGGAACTCCGTGTACATTTGCCACAACTCATTTTCCTCTATTGAACTTGTTACCTTGAGTCTGATTTGAGTTGTTACTCTGATTGAACTGTTGAGCACTCGTGTGATTGAAGCCTTGATTGTTGTACAAATTTCCTTGGAGATGCCCATGTAATTTGTAACACTTCTCCTTTGTGTGTCCTGATCTCTAGCAATAGTCACAGAATGGACGACCCTTATTGTTTGCAGTGTAGTGTGTTTTAAAGTTCCTAGCTCCGAATGGATTTTGATGTTGTGAAGATGTGGCATTCACATGGAGTGAAGTAGACTCGAGGTTTAGCTGATTATTCGGCCTGAATTCTATTTGTTTATCCTCCTGTATTATGAGGGAGAAGGTATGTGCCAAAGATGGCAAAGGTTTCATCATCAAAATACTTCATCGCACTATTGTATAGACCTCATTTAGTCCCATCGAGAATTGAATGAGTCATCGATATTGTTCTGCCTTATGCATTGTTTCCTTTGACCCACATGTACAAACACAACTGCACTGAAATTTAGCACTCAGGGTGTTTAATTCTTCCCACAGTCTCTTTGTTTGTGTATAGTAAGGAGCCCTAAACAAGGTCGTTAATCTTCTTTTGGATCTGATATAGCTTCATCCCATTTGTTTGGTCATATCTATCTTCCAGTTCCCTCCACAGCTCGATTGATTCATTGACATACTCGACATTGCCAGATATCTCTTTTGCGAGGGAATTAAGGATCCAGGAAGTTACAATATTGTCGCATCTCTCTCATTGACGGAACTGATGTGAATTGGGGTTAGGTTTCCTACATTCCCCATTTATAAACCCTAATTTGTTTTTGACTGATAGGGCTATAACACACTCTTTCTCCATGATCTATACCCAATTCCATCAAACGGAACCGGCATTAGCATTACTCCTGGACTGTCCGAAGGGCGAATGTACAAAGGACTGCTCGCATTGATGACTGGTTGGTCATTTCTGCTCGTACTGGGCATGGTTTCTTCATTTTGATCGATATCCATGTGAGAAGCTCTAATCGATGAAATTGATGAATATATCAACCGATTTTGTGAGTAGATAGATCCATTTTACTGACAATTTTTCAATCCGTATGAAAATTGCAAGTTGAAATCTCGAATCCTAAATCCTAGCATATGACAGAGGAAAAGAGATTTTGAGACACTGAAAAAGAAATTCCAGTAAACTTCGAGCAAATACGTTATGCTAGCTCTGATACCGTATGAGATTATCACTATGAAGAAGAGATGAAGTGTAACGACCTAACCGGTCATTTCGAGAGTTATAGCCCTGTTTCCCCAATTTTTGCTTCTTTTTGTGTTCTTCAGCTATATTATGATATACCAGGTTAGTTGCTTCGGGTCCGAAGTAGTTTCGGAGTGAATTGAGATACTAAGTCTCTTTATTAGAAGCTTAAGTTGGAAAGGTCAAGCGGATATTGACTTATATGTAAATGATCTCAGATTTGAATTTTGATGGTTTCGTTAGCTTCGTTCGGTGATTTTGGACTTAGTAGCGTGTGCGGAATGTGATTTGGAGGTCCGTAGGAGAATTAGGCTTGAATTGGCGAAAGTTGGAAATTTGGCGATTTAGGTCGGCAATGGAAATTTTGATATCGAGGTCGGAATGGATTTCCGGAAGTTGAAGTAGGTTCGTGGTGTCATTTTTCACGTGTATGTAAAATTTGAGGTCATACGGACGTGGTTTGATAGGTTTCGGCGTCGGTTGCGGAATTTGCAAGTTTAGAAGTTCCTAGGCTTGAATCTAAGGGTAATTTGGTATTTTAATGTTATTTTGAGTGATCCGAAGGTTCTACTAAGTGTGTATGAGGTTAGAGGATATGTTGGTATGTTTGGTTGTGGTCCCGAGGGCCTCGGGGTGATTCCGGGTGGTTAATAGAAGGTTTGGAGTTGGAGAAGTGCAGCTGAAGCTGCTGCTACTGGTACTTTCCGCACCTGCGTAGTGGGAACCACAGGTGCGAGGCCGCAGGAGCGAAGGAAGAGACGCAGGTGTGGCTAAGGGAGACCTAGGCTCAGACCGCAGGTGTGATGGAAATCCCGCATCTGCGGTAGTCGTAGAAGCGGTTTGGGAGGTGCAGATACGCAGATGGAATGCAGGTGCGGCTTGGGTCCCGCATCTCGATGACCGCAGATGCGGTCAGGTGATCGCAGGATCAGAATCAGTCTTTTAATGAATTTCCACTGAAGCGGAGCCCTTCTCGCATATGCGGTTCCGCTGGTGCGGAACTAAGATCGCAGATGCGGTTTTAACTGGGCAGAAAACCCCAGCTCGAGGTTTTGTCTTCCATTTTCAATTTTGGACTTGGGGAGCTTGGGAGAGAGGCGAGTTTTCGAAGGTTTTAAAGGAGGACATTGGGTTAAATGATTCTAACCCATATTGGTCTAATTTCCGTGAATCTATGGCTTTGTTCATCATTTAATTAGGGATTAGAATTGGAAATTTGGGGATTTAGGGCTTGGGAATTGGAGAGTGAAC
This sequence comes from Nicotiana tabacum, assembly GCF_000715075.1. Lineage (NCBI taxonomy): Eukaryota > Viridiplantae > Streptophyta > Magnoliopsida > Solanales > Solanaceae > Nicotiana > Nicotiana tabacum. The sequence continues at coordinate 73,250,777 of NC_134103.1, forward strand.
TTTGGGGTTTTGGAGGGGCAATTGAGGTCGGATTTTGGTAAATTTGGTATGATTAGACTCGTGAGTGAATGGGCTTTTGGGTTTTATGATTTTGTTGGATTCCGAGACGTGGGCCCGAGGGCCGGGTTTGAGCCGATTTCGGATTTTGGCTATAATTTGATAATTTTCTTGTGGAATTGGTTCCTTTAGCCTATACTGATCGTATTGTATTGCTTGTGGCTAGATTCGGGACGTTTGGAGGGCGATTTTCTAGGCAAGGGCATCGCACATGCCAAGTGACGGGCGTGCGGGCGTGCACCGTGAGAATTGTGACCTGGGTGATTCCATGGCACCGTTTAGTGACTATATCCTGTTGATATCCATGTTTCCATCAGGTGATTAAGTAGTTGAGTTGTAGATCGTGCTTGATATCATGTTTAGGCTTTGTGCCGGTATTGGTTGGACCCTAAGCGGTCGTTTCTTGCTGTCATCTCACTAGTTTCATTTACTATTCCATACTCAGTCATGATCATGCATTTTTATATCATATCTCGGTCTCAGTTATTTTTTGATTCATCATATCATTGTTCCGGGTTGTTTTCATGAGATTGTGAGCCCGTGGTGAGACTAGAAAGGTTGATGACTGAGTGAGGCCGAGTTCCTGGTTATGAGTGATAGTTATGGGATCGGGCTGCATGCCGCAGTGGTTATATTGATGATTATGATAGCGCTTAGGCTGTAGGAGTCCCTCCGGAGTCTGTAACACACCCCCAGTGAGCGCGGATGATATTATTGAGGGATGGATTTCCATGGACATGGATTTGTCTGAAGTACTTGATACTTGAAGATGGATTTCTCCACAGGGTTGGATTGCCCTTTTTCCTCGGTACTGGTGACTTATAGTCAGTGTTGTATATGTTCCGGGATGAATTTTCCTGGGTCGGATGGATATATAAAGTACCGAGTGGTTGAATACTTGAGAGTGGAGCACATGGTGCATTTAATACGGACTGTGCATTGGCATGTAGAGATAGCTGAGTTGTATACCTTACACTATTCAAATCTGTATTTCCTTTACTATTTGAGGTGTATATTTGACGTGAAAGCATGCCTACGTTTATGCACATTTATTTCTGTTATACCTGTTGAGGTTGAGTTCGTCACTACCTTTCCAGTCCAAAGTTTGGACTTGTTACTTACTGAGTTGGTGTACTCACGTTACTCCCTGCACCTCGTGTACAGATCCAGGAGATACCGGTCGTAGCGGCGGTTGCTGATTGAGGATCGTAGAGTTTTGGAGATTATCAAGGTAGTTGCACTTCGTTCGCGGGCCTTGACTCTCCTTCTTTATCTTTGTTGTACTTTCAGTTTATATCTCTAGACACTGTAGTAGACTGTATTTATGATCTAGACGCTCATGTACTCAGTGACACCCTGGTTTTGGGCTAGATTGTATCGCTTTGGGATTTTCATATGTTTTAAATAGTTTTTTTCTTAAATGTTAAATGATTTCGTTAATGTTTTCAAACTTATTGTTGTTGGTGTTGGGTTGTTGAGTTAAGGCTGGCCTAGTTCCACGATAGTTGATTTTGGGTCGTGACAAGTTGGTATCAGAGCCTAGGTTACATAGGTCTCACGAGTCATAAGCGGGTTTAGTAGAGTCTTGTGGATTGGTACGGAGACGTTTGTACTTATCTTTAAGAGGCTGCAGAACCTTTAGGAAACTCCACATTCTTGAATTCTTGTCGTGCGAATCAGTTGATTCTAGTAACTAAACATATGTTGTTTCATTCTCTCACAGATGGTGAGGACTCGTACTACCGGGCATGATGAACAGCCATCGGTACCACCAGCCAAGGTCGCGAGAGGTCGAGGGCGCGGTAGTGGCCGCAGTAGGGGCAGAGGTGCAGCCCGCACAACAGTTGGGGCAGTACCTGCAGATACACCAGTTGCCCCAAATCAAGACAAGATTCCAGTTGTTGATGCACCAGCTCAGGCACTACTTGTGCCTATTGTGATTCCAGGCCTTCTGGAGGCCTTAGCTCAGATTCTGACCGCATGTACCAGTCTTGCTCAGGCGGTCTTTGTTCCGGCCACAGCAACTACTTCTCAGGCTGGGGGAGATGCTCAGACTCCCGCTGCCCACACACCAGAGCATGTGGTACAGGGATTCCAGACACCGAGGGCACCACCAGCCCAGCCGATTGTAGCTGCTCAGGACTATGTGGTTCTTGCTATGCCTAAGGATGAGCAGTGTAGATTAGAGAGGTTTGGGAGACTCTAGCCTCTATCTTTCAGTGGTGCAGAGGAAGAGGATGCACAGGGTTTCTTGGACAGGTGTCAGAGGATACTCCGTACAGCAGGTATTTTGGAGACCAGTGGGGTCTCGCTCACTACCTTTCAGTTCTCTAGGGCTGCATTCAGTTGGTGGGAGGCTTACGAGATGAGTAGGCCGGTCGGGGGCAGCGCCCCTTACTTGGCAGAAATTCTCTGTTATCTTTCTGGAGAAGTTTGTGACTCAATCCCGCAGAGAGGAGTTGCGCATGTAGTTTGAGCAGCTTCGTCAGGGTGATATGTTTGTGACGTAGTATGAGATGTGATTCTATGGCCCGTCATGTTATCTGGTTGGTTCCCACAGACAGGGAGAGGATCAGGAGGTTTATAGATGGCCTTATGTATCAGCTACGGTTGCTTATGACCAGAGAAAGAGTGTCTGGTGCTACTTTTGATGAGGCTGTCAACATTGCTCGTCATATTGAGATGGTTCGCAGTCAGGAGAGGGTTGAAAGGGAGGCCAAGAGGCCTCCTGGACAGAGAGGATTTAGTGGTTCTCCTTCTGGGGGGTCAGTTACAGCACGGTAGAGGTCGTCCTTTCAGGCATGCTCAGACGGCTCGCCTAGTGCACCGAGATGCATCATCCGGTCATGGGCCCCATGGTTATCAGCGGGGCCATATATCATTCGGTACGCTACCATATCATAGTTCGTCGCATGCACCATCAGCTCAGGGTTCATCTGTGTTAGGACCTTCTAGTGATTATTCTAGTGCTCGGGGTTCCCTTCAGTCCCCAGTGGCCGGTAGAGGTTTCTTTGAGTGTAGGGATTTGGGTCATATCAATAGGTTTTGTCCCTGCCTGACGGGAGGTTCATCTCAGCAGAGGAGTCAGCCTTTGATTTCAGCACCAGTGTTTCCACCACCCGCTCAGCTAGCTAGGGGTGGAACTCAGTCAGCTAGGGGCCGTCCGAGAGGGGGAGGCCGATCAGGGGGCGGCCAGGCCCGTTTCTATGCCCTCCCAGCCAGACCAGATGCCATTGCTTCAGATGCTGTGATTACAGGTATTGTTTCGGTTTGCCACCGGGATGCCTCGGTATTATTTGACCTTGGGTCCACTTATTCATATGTTTCCTCATATTTCGCTCATTTTCTGATATGCCCTGTGAGTCCTTAGTCTCATCTAGTCATGTATCTACTCCTGTGGGCGATACTGTTATTGTGGACCGCGTATATCGGTCCTGTGTGGTGACTATTGGGGGTCTGGAGATCCGAGTAGACCTTTTACTGCTCAGTATCGTTGATTTTGATATGATATTGGGTATGGATTGGTTGTCTCCATGCCATGCTATTCTAGATTGTCATGCTAAGACCGTGATGTTGGCGATGCCGGGGTTACCAAGGGTTGAGTGGAGCGGTTCTATAGAGTATGTACCTAGTAGGGTGATTTCATATTTGAAGGCTTAGTGTATGGTTGAGAAGGGTTGTCTATCCTATTTGGCTTTTGTGAGGGATGTTAGAGTAGAGACCCCTACCATTGATTTCATTCCGGTGGTACGTGATTTTCCAGATGTGTTTCCTGCAGACCTGCCGGGCATGCCGCCTGACGGGGATATTGACTTTGGTATTGATTTGGTGTCGGGCACTCAGCCCATTTCTATTCCACCGTATCATATGCCACCAACGGAGTTGAAAGAGTTGAAGGGACAGCTGTAGGAACTCCTTGATAAGGGGTTTATTCGGCCTAGTATGTCACCTTGGTGTGCACCGGTCCTATTTGTGAAGAAGAAGGATGGTTCCATGAGGATATGCATTGATTACAGGCATTTAAACAAGGTCACAGTCAAGAACAAGTATCTTTTGCCTCGTATTAATGATCTATTTGACTAGCTTCAGGGAGCGAGGGTGTTCTCCAAGATTGATTTGAGGTATGGGTATCACCAACTGAAGATTCGGGATTCGGATATTCTTAAGACAACTTTCAGGACCCGATATGGCCATTATGAGTTCTTAGTGATGTCTTTTAGGTTGACCAATGCCCCAGCAGCGCTCATGCATTTGATGAACAGTGTATTCTAGCCTTATTTGGACTCATTCGTTATTGTATTCATTGATGACATCCTGGTATACTCTCATAGCCAGGAGGAGCATGCTCAACATCTGAGGATTGTATTACAAAGATTGAGGGAGGAGAAGTTTTATGCAAAGTTCTCCAAGTGTGAGTTTTAGCTCGGTTCAATAGCATTCTTGGGCCTCGTGGTATCCAGTGAGGGTATTCAGGTGGATCCGAAGAAGAAAGAAGCGGTGCAGAGTTGGCCTAGACCGTCCCCAGCCATAGAGATTAGGAGCTTCCTTGGTTTGGCGGGCTATTATCATCGCTTTATGGAGGGATTTTCACCTATTGTATTTCCCTTGACCAAATTGACCCAAAAGGGTGCTCCATTCAGGTGGTCGAATGAGTGTGAGGAGAGCTTCCAGAAGCTCAAGACTGCTTTGACCACAGCTCCAGTTCTAGTTCTGCCATCAGCTTCAGGTTCTTACACTGTGTATTGTGATGCTTCGAGGATAGGTATTGGATGTGTTCTGATGCAGGAGAGTAGGGTGATTGCCTATTCCTCACGCCAATTGAAGACTCATGAGAAGAACGATCTTGTCCATGTCCTTGAGTTAGCAGCTATTGTGCATGCCTTAAAGATTTGACGACACTATTTGTATTGTGAGATCTATACTGATCACCGGAGTTTGCAGCACCTGTTCAAGCAGAAGGATCTTAATTTACGCCAGCGGAGATGGTTGGATCTTCTCAAGGACTATGATATCACTATTTTGTACCATCCGGGGAAGGCCAATGTGGTGGCCGATGCTTTGGTCCCCGGGCGAAGAGTTTGGGGAGTTTAGCATATCTTCCAGCAGTAGAGAGACCTTTGGCATTGGATGTTCAGGCCTTAGCTAGCCAGCTTGTCAGATTGGATATTTCGGAGCCAAGTCGGGTATTGGCTTGTGTGGTCTTTAGGTCTTCTCTTTATGACCGTATCAGGGAGCGTCAGTATGATGACCCCCACGTGCTCGTTCTTCAGGACAGGGTTCAGCGAGGTAATGCTAGAGATATGACTATTGGTGATGATGGCGTGTTGAGGATGTAGGGTCGGATATGTGTACCCAATGCGGATGGGCTTCGGGAGTTGATTCTTGAGGAGTCCCACAGCTCGCGGTATTCTATCCATCCGGGTTCCACGAAGATGTACCAGGATTTGAGATAGCACTATTGGTGGAGGCGGATGAAGAAGGATATAGTTGGGTGTGTGTCTCGATGTCTCAACTGTCAGCAGGTTAAGTATGAACATCAGAGGCCGGGTGGTTTGCTTTATAGGTTAGAGATCCTAGAGTGGAAGTGGGAGCGGATCACCATGGACTTCGTAGCTGGGCTCCCAAGGACTTCGAGGAAGGTCGATGCTATTTGGGTTATTGTGGATTGGCTTACCAAGTCCGCGTACTTCATTCCAGTTGGTACTACTTACTCTTCAGAGCGGTTGGCGGAGATTTACATCCGAGAGATTGTTCGCCTGCATGGTGTCCCAGTTTTCATCTTTTCACATAGGGGCACTCAGTTTACATAGTAGTTTTGGAAGGCCGTGCAGCGAGAGTTAGGTACTTAGGTTGAGTGGAGCACAACCTTTCATCCTCAGATGGACGGACAGTCAGAGCGCACTATTCAGATATTGGAGGACATGCTACGCGCTTGTGTCATCGATTTTGGGGGGTCATGGGACCAGTTTCTGCCGCTCGCGGAGTTTGCATATAACAACAGTTATCAGTCGAGCATTCAGATGGCTCTGTACGAGGAGTTTTATGAAAGGAGGTATAGATCTCCAGTAGGATGGTTTGAGCTGGGTGAGGTTAGGCTCTTGGGTACAGACTTGGTCCAGGATGCATTAGACAAGGTAAAATTGATTCAGGAGCGGCGTCGTACGGCACAATCTAGGCAGAAGAGCTATGCGGATAGGAAGATCCGTGATGTGTCTTTCATGGTCGGAGAGAAGGTTTTGCTGAAGGTATCACCCATGAAGGGTGTTATGAGGTTTGGGAAGAGGGGCAAGTTGAGCCCCCGGTTCATTGGGCCTTTTGAGGTGCTTCAGAGGATAGGGGAGGTGGCTTATAAGCTTGCCTTGCCACCCACCTTGTCGAGTGTGCATCCAGCGTTTCACATTTCTATGCACTAGAAGTATATTGGCGATCCATCCCATGTTTTGGACTACAGTACAGTTCAGTTGGATAGTGATATAACTTATGATGTGGAGCCGGTGGCCATTTTAGAGCGGCAAGTTCGGAAGTTGAGGTCAAAGGATATAGCTTCAGTGAAGGTGCAGTGGAGAGGTCAGCCTATGGAGGAGCCCACCTGAGAGACCAAGCGGGACATGTGGAGCAGATATCCACACCTATTTGAGGCTCCAAGTATGTTTCTAGACTCGTTCGAGGACAAATGTTTGTTTAAGAGGGAGAATGTAACGACCCCGCCGGTCGTTTCGAGAGTTATAACCCCGTTTCCCCCATTTCTGCTTCTTTTTGTGTTCTTCAATTGTATTGTGATATACCGGGTTAGCTGGTTCGGGTCCGGAGTGGTTTCGGAGTGAATTGAAACACTTAGTCTCTTTATTAGAAGCTTAAGTTGGAAAAAGTCAATCGGATTTTGACTTATGTGTAAACGATCTCGGATTTGAATTTTGATGGTTTTGTTAGCTCCGTTAGGTGATTTTGGATTTAGGAGCGCATCCGAAATTTGATTTGGAGGTCCGTAGGAGAATTAGGCTTGAATTGGCGAAAGTTAGAAATTTGGCGATTTTGGTCGGCAGTGAAAATTTTGATATCAGGGTCGGAATGGATTTTCGGAAGTTGTAGTAGGTTCGTGGTGTCATTTTTCATATGTGTGTAAAATTTGAGGTCATTCGAACATGGTTTGATAGGTTTCAGCGTCGATTGCGAAATTTGGAAGTTTAGAAGTTCCTACGCTTGAATCCGAGGGTAATTTGGTTTTTTGATGTTATTTTGAGTGATCTGAAGGTTCGACTAAGTTTGTATGAGGTTATAGGATATGTTCGTATGTTTGGTTATGGTCTCGAGGGTCTCGGGGTGATTCCGGGTGGTTAACGGAAGGTTTGGAGTTGGAGACATACAGCTAAAGCTGCTACTACTGGTGCTTTCTGCACTTGCGGAGTGGGAACCGCTGGTGAGAGGCCGCAGGAGCGAAGGAAGAGTCGCATGTGCGGCTAAGGGAGACCTGGGCTTAGACCGCAGGTGCGATGGAAATCCCACATCTGTGGTGGTCGCGGAAGCAATTTGGGAGGTGCAGATGCGCAGATGGAACGCAGGTGAGGCTTGGGTCCTGCATCTCCGATGACCACAGATGCGGTCAGGTGATCGCAGGAGCGGAGTCAGTCTTTTAATGAATTTCCGCAGAAGCGGAGCCCTTTTAGCAGATGCGGTTCCGCATGTGCGGAACTAGGACTGCAGGTGCGGTTTTAGCTAGGCAGAAAACCCAGCTCGAGGTTTTGTCTTCCATTTTCAATTTTGAACTTGGGGAGCTCGGGAGAGAAGCGATTTTTTGAAGGTTTTCAAGGAGGACGTTGGGGTAAGTGATTCTAACCCGTATTGGTCTAATTTCCATGAATCTATGGCTTTGTTCATTATTTAATTAGGGATTGAAATTGGAAATTTGGGGATTTAGGGCTTGGGAATTGGAGAGTGAACTTTGGGGTTTTGGAGGGGCAATTGAGGTCGGATTTTGGTAAATTTGGTATGACTAGACTCGTGAGTGAATGGGCTTTCAGGTTTTATGATTTTGTTGGATTTCGAGACATAGGCAAGGGGGCCGGGTTTGAGCCGATTTCGGATTTTGGCTATAATTTGATATTTTTCTTGTGGAATTGGTTCCTTTAGCCTATATTGATCGTATTGTATTGCTTGTGGCTAGATTCGGGACGTTTGGAGGCTGATTTGCGAGGCAAGGGTATCGCGGAGTAGGATTTTTCTTGGTTTGAGGTAAGTAATGCTTCCAAACTTGGTTTTGAGAGTTCGAAACCCCAAATTATGTGTTATGTGATTGGTATTGAGGTGACGCATATGCCAAGTGATAGGCGTGCGGGCGTGCACCATGAGAATTGTGACCTGGGTGATTCTATGGCACTGTTTAGTGACTCTATCCTATTGATATCCATATTTTCATCAGGTGGTAAAGTAGTTGAGTTGTAGATCGTGCTAGATATCATGTTTAGGCTTTGTGCCGGTATTGGTTGGACCCTTAGCGGTCGTTTCTTGCTGTCATCTCACTAGTTTCATTTACTATTCCATACTCAGTCATGATCATGCATTTTTATATCATATCTCGGTCTCAGTTATTTTTTGATTCATCATATCATTGTTCCGGGTTGTTTTCATGAGATTGTGAGCCCGTGGTGAGACTAGAAAGGTTGATGACTGAGTGAGGCCGAGTTCCTGGTTATAAGTGATAGTTATGGGATCGGGCTGCACGCCGCAGTGGTTATATTGATGATTATGATAGCGTTTGGGCTGTAGGAGTCCCTCCGGAGTCTGTAACACACCCCCAGTGAGCGCGGATGATATTATTGAGAGATGGATTTTCCTAGACATAGATTTGTCCGAAGTACTTGATACCTGAAGATGGATTTCTCCACAGGGTTGGATTGCCCTTTTTCCTCGGTACTGGTGACTTATAGTTAGTGTTGTATATGTTCCGGGATGGATTTTCCTGGGCCGGATGGCCATATACAGTATCGAGTGGTTAAGTACTTGAGAGTGGAGCACATGGTATGTTTCATACAGTCTATGCATTGGTATGTAGAGATAGCTGAGTTGTATACCGTACACTGTTCAGATATGTATTTCCTTTACTGTTTGAGCTGTATATTTGACTTGAACGCAGGCCTACGTTCCTGCACATTTATTTCTGTTATACATGTAGAGGTTGAGTTCATCACTACCTTTCAGTCCAAAGTTTGGACTTGTTACTTACTGAGTTGGTGTACTCACATTACTTCATGCACCTCGTGGGCAGATACAGGCGATACCGGTCGTAGCAGCGGTTGCTGATTGAGGATCCTAGATTTTTGGAGACTATCAAGGTAGTTGCACTACGTTTGTGGGCCTTGACTCTCCTTCTTTATCTTTGTCGTACTTTTAGTTTATATCTCTAGACACTGTAGTAGACTGTATTTTTGATCTAGACGTTCATGTACTCAGTGACACCCTGGTTTTGGGTTGGATTATATCACTTTGGGATTTTCATATGTTTTAAACAGTTTTTTTCTTAAATGTTAAATGCTTTCGTTAACGTTTTCAAACTTATTGTTGTTGGTGTTGGGTTGTTGAATTGAGGCTGGCCTAGTTCCACGATAGGCGCCATCACGACGGTTGATTTTAGGTCGTGACATGAAGCTGACACATAAGCTCCAATGGAGGTTCTCGAAAGTTCTGAGAGAGAAAAATATTTCAGAGTAGAGAGAGTATGAAATGAACTGTGAAATGAAAACTTTACCATTGTTCTCATTATTGCAATGTGTATATATGCACACTTGTGACAGTTATACAAATACAACTAATTGTATAACTACTACAACTAACTAAATATAGTTACATGCTGACTCAGCACATTACAAAATAGGAGCAATATAATAATTAAGTCTCTCAACAATAACAGTGGACCAATTTATACTTCCCATTTACTTTGACATCCCATTAGTCAAAGTAAATGGGCGAATTTATGTAAACCTTGATATAAACCAACGATGTAAGTTCCCCTTTAGAATTTTAAGAAGGTGAAAATCACTTTGTCAAAAGTCTAAACCACTGCTGAACCCGAATGGTGCAAACGTACATCTTTCCTCACAATCACTCCATAATTTTAGACCTCCACAATAATCTCAAATTTTAGGAATTAAACAATTTTTGAATTCGCGTAAAATACTTTAGGCGTGTTTTAATCTATCATCGTGATTATATATATGTTCGCGTGATATAATTACGATTCTCAAAATAAATCAAGGTACGCGTTAGCACAACTTTGGCCGAACAACCTTAATAATAATAAAGTGTTATTAATTGTGTACACGTACGTGTGACATGATTTTTAGCGCATTAAATAAAACGGATGAACATACATGTGATTCGTTTCAGGATAATTCCATAACGCCATAATCAAGTAATAAAAGCGGTAAAAAAGTAAAAACGGACATAGGGTCTAAAATACATAATTAAGCCAAGTTATGATTATAAAGTGACCGTGCTAAAACGGCGAAATCCGGGAATGCCTAACATCTTCTCTCGTATTAACAGAATTTTATACCCAGTTTTCTGTGTTGCGCAGACTTTAAACAGAGTTAATTTTCCTTGATTTACTCAGAACACCGTAATAATTCCGAGTGGCGACTCTAAAATATAAAATAAAATAATCTCAATTCAATAATATCATTTAAATTGGAAAAACTTCTTATCTTCGAAAAAAGGAGGTGTGACAAAGCTAAATTATGATCAAGGAACGTATCAAAATCTTGAATTTAAGAGGTTGATTGTTAGTTCTATTTACTCTCATTTCTTTCACGTTCTTTGTAATTGGTGTCATTATTACATCAATCCACCGTTCTTGAAAATTAAATGGTACTCCTTATATCCACTTTCTCTGCTTGCTTCTGGTAATTTTGATCAGTTCCAACTTCAAAAGCAATTATTTCCGTTATTATCGCACCAAATGGTGGATTATAACCCTTTTTGACCAACTTCCCAATAACCAGAAGGAAAAACAAAACAGCTACAGTTAATCTGACTTTTTGAAAGTCTTGCAACTTTCAACTGTGTTTTAGTGGATTGCTAGCAGAAAGGGCGAAAGACTTCCAAGTCAGATTGAGAATATATAAAATACTGAATTTAACTTCTATGTCCTGACAATATTATTCATCACGCGCATGATATTGTACATGATAAAATAATTTGCTATAACTGAATAAATGATGGTGTAAAAATTAGATAAAGAGGTTTTAGCCATTAGCTTCTCATGTGAACTGACTTATACGTACACAATTGAACATTTCGCATTTAGAAGTTGGACTCGAAGTTTGGAACAGCCTAATTTCTTCATGCAGATCTAAATTTCTCCTTTTCACTCTATAGAATTTCTGTAATAAAATTAGGTCAATTAAATTTGAGAGCAAAGCAAACGTACAAATCTCCAATATGTTTAAATTCCAATCAGAGAGTTGATTCTCAAAGAGCATAAAATTAGGCCTCTCAAAGAACCGACATAACATATGCAACTACCAAAAAAAAAACTCTTGACTAAGGAAAAACCTTTTCAAGACTGGATTAAGTTAGTCGGTAAAAACTTACTTTACAATCAAACTATATTAATTTATCATACTTAAGTGATAAATTAAGGTGTACATTTGTATAATTCAGATATAGTATAGTGATAATATTATGAAGACACATTTAATTACTTAAATTTATTGGATTTGTGTAAATATCGAAGTAAGTAAACTTACTCGTTGTCAGTCAATTCGGCAAAAAACATGTTTGCTCACAATATTTATAGTTTAGAAGCAGCTGGGAAAGTTGTGAATAAACTTTAAATGATTCTAATGGGCGTTGAAACACGGCTAACTTAGGTAAGTAAGCATATTGAAACTCTTAAAGATTAGTATAAAATAATTGCAACCTAAAGTGGAAGAATATTTGTTTTTCAGTGGTGGACTTGGGAATAGTTAATTACCCAGGCTCTCTTAAAAGAAAGAAAGAAACATTGGAAAAACAACAAAGAGCTTTTTGCACTAATTTTCCTGTCTCACCAACCAACTTTCGTCTCTCATAATTTCCTAATTAGTCTTCATTTTGACTATACTTTTGCTATATATAGTCCATACCAATTGGCTCACTCATCATCCCCAACAATTGATCAACTTCTCTTCTTCATTAGCAAACTTGTGAGTTTTAGGAAATTGATCATTCTTGTAAAAATGGCACTTGTTAATGCCCAAACATTTCTCTTACTTGCAGTTTTCTCATGCATGTTTGCTATTGGTTTAGCCAACTATGACTTCAACTGGGGTCCTAGAACCTGGAATAAAACTAACTGCCCGTATACTCATCCACCAAATGCTACTCAAACTTCCAATAGATTCATTGTTGGAGGTTCAGAAAATTGGCATTATGGTTTCAACTACATGGATTGGGCTCGAAAGACTGCTCCTTTCTTTGTTAATGACACCTTAGGTATATATTTCTTTTAAGTTTCTTCTTTTTGTGCATGTGCTTATCATTTCTTAAAAATAAACTCAAGGTGAAGCACTTTGAATCGTCTTTGCCAAAATATTATACTGTATATATAGATTAGTTTTTTTGATGTATACCCATGCATTGTCGAAGGGACACTCCCTACTAGAGGCAAAAGATAATAAAAATGCTTTAAATCGCGAGTTTGACTACAAAATATAATGCTTGTATTTTTAAAATTTTTTGGTGAAAATTCTGCCTTTATCATTGCATAAACTTATCGGTTATATATATGCAATATGCTTGTAAAATAGATAGCTTCTATTACGTATGCACGGGCAGATGCATGCAGCATAAAAAAGTCTTACGTTCGAGTTCTATATGTATGTAGTCATACTAATATCTAAATCACTATCACAAAAGGAATAGTGGGTTCAATAGTATTCTATATTCACTAACTTAAAATTCTGAATTCGCTTATGTGGTATACGACAGTGTTCAAGTATGATCCACCAAATGCAAATGGTACCGGATTTCCACACAGTGTTTACTTATTACCAAACTATAGGAGCTTCAACAAGTGTGATTTCAGGAGGGCTAAAAGGATAGCAGATCCAACTCAAGGTGCAGAGGAAGGATTTGAGTTTGTGTTGAAGAAAATGCAGACTTACTATTTTGCTTGTGGAGAGCACCAAGGCATCCATTGCAAGACTGGGAATATGAAATTTGCTGTGATGCCACTCAAACATTGGCGTTTCTGAATTAAAAGAGAGAGTTGCAGATTGTGCTGTGGCTTGGAAATAGTTGGAATTTGGAAGATGCATACTGATTACACTTTTTAATGATTTTTTGTGTTTTGATTGAATAAAGATAAAGAACTTTGAGCTGACTTTAGTATATTTTTCATTTCGACTAAAATGTAATAGAAGTTTTGTAATAAGTGATATACTTTTTAATGCTTAAAATTATTTCACTTGGTGAAAGGTCAACCTCTTATGCGTACAATGTTAAGACTAAGGGGCAAGTTTCCCTGCGCTTTTCCTCCTGTATTATAAGTAGTATATTTTAATTTCCTGATTCCATTTCATACCTACACGCACATAATGAAAATTATACTTTTCTTGTGAGCTCAAGTTAGTTAGTGGTAGTTATGGTAGTTAGTGTGCCAGCTAGTCAGTTAGTCGGTTAATATATACACTTAATGTTAGTTCACGTCCTGCTCATAAGTTAATGTTACTTAGGCTCATTACTTGTATAAATACCATGTATCTTCAGAGAATGAATACGGAGAATCATTTTGCAATGCCTGCTTCTTCTTCATCTCTCTACTCTAGAAGCTTCTGCCATTAGAGCAGTACAGAGCTACTACAAATCTGCTCAGTGTGAGAGCAGATTTTAGCATGGTATCAGAGCGGGTACAAATCAATTAGATTCTCAGTCATCGATCGATCCTTCGACATCAATTTCAAATTTCTCTGAGATTGTTAAAGTGTGAGAATCAGTTATGGCGGAATCAATAATTTCGTACACACATCCATTGTATCTAGGTCCAGCAGATACTCCATGTGTTGTTCTGATCCCTGTGAAGCTTACAGGATCTGAGAATCAAGGGCTATGGAGTAGGACGATGAAGATCGCACTACTTGGGAAGAGAAAGCTAGGGTTTGTGAATGGAACTTGTATGAAGGAATCATGTACTGCTGAGCTACAAGAGCAATGGGAAACTTGTAATATTATTGTCCTTTCATGGCTCATGAACACAGTATCCAAGGAACTCTTGTGTGGAATTGTATACACTTCAAATGCTCACCTTGTGTGGGAAGACTTGAGGGAGAGATTCGATAAGGTGAATCGCATGAGAATTTTTCAGCTGCATCGAGCCATTGACACTCTCTCACAAGGTACAGATTATGTTTCATGCTATTTCACAAAATTAAAGGATTTATGGATTGGGCATGATGCTATGGTACCTAAGGCCAATTCAAGGAATCATGTTGATCATTTAGAGCAGCAGAGATTGCTACAATTCCTCAGTGGATTTAACGACTCTTATGACCAAGCTAGAAGACAGAACCTCATGAAGTCGAATGTGCCCTCTATCAATCAAGCTTATGTAATGGTGATCGAAGATGAATCTAGACAGTGTCCTAGTATGGGTGTAGTAATTGATAAGAATGAACCAGTAGCTATGCATGTTAGTCGCAACCAAAGCTATAAGGGAAAGAAACCTTTTATGCAATGTGAACATTGTGGTTACAAAGGTCATAGCAAAGAAAATTGCTATAAGCTCATTGGATATCCTAAAGATTTTAAGGGAAAGAAAAGGTTCAATCATCCAAATACTGGACAGTTTGATTGTGGAAGTGGTGGTGCAAATGGACAATTTGGTCGAGGAACTCCACACTTTAATGATGTTAACAATGTTTCTAGCAATGCAGGTAGTGGAAGTAATGCAGGTGCTCAATGCTCTTCTAGATGTGACTTGCAGGATGCTTTTGCTGGAAATGGACCATTCTTCACAGAGGAACAGTACAAGCAAATTTTAGCATTGTTGAATAAGGAACCAGCTGACAATCAAAACAACATGAATAATCAAAGCAATATGGCAGGTATTACAGTTTGTTTCATGTCCAAAGATATTACTAGTGAGTGAATTGTAGACTCAGGTGCCACACATCACATAGCTGCATCTATGGATTTATTAACAAATGATAACACTAGGAAAGGATCTAAGGACACAGTACATTTGCCTACTGGAGATAAGATTCCTATTTCTCATACAGGTCATGCATCTTTATTTGGTATTGAGGTTATAAAAGGTGTCCTATATGTACCAGATTTCAAATTTAACCTTCTGTCAGTATCCAAACTTACAAGAGAACTGGAGTGTTCAATGAATTTTTTCCTTGACTTTGTCTTCTTCCAGGATCTTTACAGTGGCAGGGTAAAGGGTATTGGTAAGGAGACAGGTGGTTTGTACATTGTCAAAGATAGCAGTAATAATAGCAATAGAGATTGTAATGTAGCAGCAACAATCACAATGAATGAGGACTGCAGATTATGGCATCAAAGGTTTGGCCACCCTTCATCTTCTGCTATGAAAAGTATGGATTGGTTAGGAAGCACTATAAATAATGATCTTCTGAATAAGTGTCATGTGTGTCCCTTAGCTAAACAAACTAGATTGTTGTTTCCTATTAGTGCTTCTAGGGCAGTATCTCTTTTTGATCTTATTCACATGGATTTATGGGGGCCTTATAAAACACCTACCTATGACAAGAAGTATTATTTCCTTACTATTGTGGATGACTTTAGTAGATTTACTTGGATTAATTTACTGCAACTCAAATCTGAAACAATTGTTTCAATTAAAAACTTCATGTTGATGGTAAGAAACCAGTTTGGAGTGATGGTAAAAGTGTTGAGATCAGACAATGGCACAGAGTTATTCAACTCACAGTGCAATGATCTGTTACAAGGTTTTGAAATATTGCACCAAAGCAGCTGTGTTCACACTCCACAAGAGAAAACACAGGCACATCTTAGATGTAGCAAGGGCACTGAGATTTCAATAAAAATACCAATTATATATTGGGGAATCTGAGTAACTACTGCAGTATACCTGATGAACAAGTTGCCCTCATCAGCTATTGAAGGAAAAAGTCCTTATGAGATGCTATATGCAAGGCCTCCATCCTTAACTCACCTGAGAGTGATAGGGTGCTTGTGTTTTGCTTCAGTTGTTCCCAAAAGAGATAAGTTTGATGCAAAAGCAAAGGCATCAGTCTTGATGGGGTATTCAAAGAGACAGAAGGATTACATCTTATTAGAACTTGCTACCAATCAAATATTTGTGAGTAGGAATATGGTATTCAAGGAGTCTGTGTTCCCTTTTGCAAAATAACAGGAGATTTCCATCAGCCACAACCCTCATGTTGACAACTTGGATTCTGGCATATTTGATGTTGGAGTGCCATCTACAGGAGTTGTAGCCAACTCACAACACTTAGGTCAAGGTTCAGATATGGATCAAGGTTTTAGTTGTACTTACAGCTGATAATACAGTTGAAGACAATATAGAGGGAGACAATGAGTTGCAAGAAAGCTCACCATCAGAAAGTATCACTCCAGTTATACAGGAAGATGAACCTCATGCTCCTAATCAAGACATGACCACTGATGCTGCACATATTCCACTGAGAAAATCCTACAGGACCTCCACACAACCTATTTGGCTAAGAGACTATGTCACAACACAGAAGTGAACCAGTAAGTATCCCATCACCAACTACATATCCTATAAAAAGTCACACCAAAGTATCAAAGCTACTTGGCCAAGTTTTCTACATTGGTTAAGCCCAGATCTTTCAAACAAGCGGCCAAAAATGCTAGATGGATTGAAGCAATGAGACAAGAAATCAAGGCTTTAGAAGATAATAAAACTTGGAAGTTGTAGACTTATCATCAGGGAAACACACTGTAGGATTCAAATGGGTCTACAAGATCAAGTACCAAGAAAATTGGGACATTGAAAGGTTCAAGGCTCGACTAGTTGCAAAAGATTATAGCTAAAAAGAGGGTCTAGATTATCACGATACTTTCTCTCATGTGGTGAAGATGGTAACAATAAGGTCAGTCATAGCCTTGGCTGTTTCTAGAGGTTCGAATTTATACCAGATGAATGTCTACAATGTCTTTTTGTAAGGTGATCTTTATGAAGAGGTTTACATGGATATCCTGAAGGTTTTAGGAGGCAGAGGGAGTTGAAGGTCTGCAAATTGCTCAAGTCCTTGTATGGACTCAAGCAGACATCAAGACAATGGAACATTAAGTTGTCTGATGCACTAACAGCAGCAGGTTTCATACAAAGTAATCATGACTACTCCTTATTTACATTAAAGAAAGCCAGAAGGCATGGTGATCATCCTGGTGTATGTGGATGATTTTTTCATCACTGGCAGCAATGATCAGCTGATTACTGAGGCAAAGGAGATACTTCATCAGCAGTTCAAGCTAAAGGACTTAGATGAGCTCAAGTACTTCTTGGGCATTATCTTAAGGTCAGCAATTGGGGTAGTTTTGAATCAAAGGAAGTATATCCCAGAACTCATTTCTGAAATGGGACTCAGTGGTGCCAAGCCAGCAATCACCCCTTTGGAGACCAATATCAAGTTAACTTCCATTGTATATGATCAGGCAACAGGTTCTACATGTGACTCACCTTTAAAAGATGTTAGTGCATATCAGATATTGATTGGTCGTTTGATGTATGTGACTACAACAAGACCTGATATTAGCTATGTTATTCACACCTTGATCCAGTTCATGCAACACCCTAAGAAGTCCTACCGGGAGATTGATCTTAGGGTGGTCAGATATTTGAAAAATGCTCCAGGCTAAGGTATTTGGTTGAGGTCTGGTCCTGCATCAGAGTTACAATGTTGGTGTGATTCTGACTGGGCAGCTTACCCCAATACTAGGAGATTAGTAACATGCTATGTGGTAAACTTTGGTGAATCTCTCATTTCATGGAAGTCAAAGAAGCAACAAACAATGTCCAGAAGTTCAGCTGAAGCTGAATATCGCAGCATGGCTTCAGCTGTAGCCGAAGTCACATGGTTGCTTGGCCTATTTCAAGAGCTGGAAATTCCCATCAAGCTTCTTCTTCTAGTGCAATGTGACAGCAAATCTGTTATACAATTAGCTGCTAATCCTATTTTTCACAAACGAACAAAGCATATTGAGATCGATTATTATTTCATTCGTGATAAGATCAAGGCGGGGGTGGTCCAGACTATCTATGTCCATTCCAAGGACCAACAAGCTGATTTACTCACCAAGAGTCTCTCTCAAGCTTCGCATGTTCATCTTCTCAGCAAGCTTTGTGTGCTGAATATATTGCACCCTTCAGCTTGAGGGGGAGTCTTGTGAGCTCAAGTTAGTTAGTGGTAGTTATGGTAGTTAGTATGCCAACTAGTCAGTTAGTCGGCCAGCTCACGTCCAGCTCATATGTTAATGTTAGTTAGGCTCATTACTTGTATAAATACCATGTATCTTCAGAGAATGAATACAGAGAATCATTTTGCAATGCCTGCTTCTTCTTCATCTCTGTACTCTAGAAACTTCTGCCATTAGAGCAGTACAGAGCTACTGCAAATCTGCTCAGTGTGAGAGCAAATTTTAGCAACTTTGCTCTAAACTTGCCTCGCCTACATGTTAGGAACTCAATAAATTTTTCTTATATTTAAATTGAGTTCAATTCTAAGTAAAACTGTGAAAGAGCAAGTATAAAGAAAACTAAGAGGGTGTGTGAGTAAGTCTATAAGCTAGTCATCAGTTTAAAAACACATTTTTATTTATTTGTATATTTGATAAACATAAAAAATACTTATAAGTGTAAGTCAACTAAAAGTCGTCACCATACATACTTTTGGTTTAATCATAAATTTTACTATTTTATTCCTAATATTTGTTGTATTCTCCAAAATACTTTTCCCAAAACAAATCATTTCCTCCCCCGTTCAATTTTTGTCATTTATCCTTTTCCATTTAAAGATACTTTTAAATTTTATTTTTTGTGAATATATCTAAAGCATTTCAACAGTCATTTTAATCGGTACTTTTTTACCAGGCATATTAGATGTTTACTTTAACTATTTTTACCAAACACGTAATTGCTTAACTAAAAAATCACTTTCAGTACTTAATGCTATAGCTATCAAATAAACCGAAATCTACCACTAGAATATTCATCTAATTACATGAAGAATGACGCTTAATTTAGTCATCTTCACATTCCATGTAACTATGGCCAATATTTTGGCTAATGGAGTCCATCTCACATAAGCATAAGCATCTTTGCAAAGTGTAGACTTTGTTGGCAATATTCTTTGGGACCCAAAAATATTGCATTATGTGGTGGACATCATTTGCATAAGTTGTATCTCTTCTTTTACACCTAAGAGGCCAAGACTTTTTTGCCTATAAAAGGGAAGGCAATTAGTTCATTTTAGACACACCAACAAGACTTGAGTCTTCATTTCTTGTTTCTTCCTTTCCTCTTTTATTAAGAGTGTTTTGTATGAGAGTTAGTGTTGGAAAGCACTTGTGTGAACCCTTTCTTTGGAGTGATCTTGTGAGGTTATTCTCTTAGGGTATTTGGGATTAATTAGAGTGTTTACTCTAATTTTATACTCTCTTTTGTACTCTTATTGTTATAGTGAAATTGCTCCTCTGTGGACGTAGGTCACATTGACTGAACCACATTAAATTGGTGTCTTCTTTATCTGCTTTAATTGCCATTGTTATCAACATCCATTATCTTTATTATTGTCATTATATCGTTATTTGGCTAAATTCCGTACTACCTGAGTTCCCGATCCTAACAAATTGGTATCAGAGCTGGATCTAACCGGGTTAGTTTCAATAGCCAAAATGACTCTAACAAAAACCTATGTTGAGAAATTTGACCGAAGTGCAAACTTCAAAATGTGGCAATTAAATATGGAAACTATCCTAATTCAGGATGGTTTAGACTTGGCATTGCAAGGAAAGGAGAAGAAGTCGGATAAAATGACGGATGAGAAGTTTGCCGTCATAGACAAAAGGGCAAAAGCATGTATGATTTTAAATCTCTCAAATGAGGTTTTACGCGAAGTTTCTGTAGAAACCACAGCCAAAGGCATGTGGAAAAAATTAAAAACCTTATATTTGAAGAGGACGGTGGAAAATAAACTTTACCTAAAGTAGAAACTTTATACAATTCGTATGGGTGAAGGTACCTCTATTCTCTCTCATCTTGACATCTTTGATTCCATTCTTATGGATTTGAGTAATATAGATGCTGAAATTAAAGATGAGGATCAAGCCGTGTTACTGCTTTGTTCTTTACCCCCATCTTTTAAGCATATAAGAGATACTATGCTTTATGCAAAGGATAATATCTCTTATAAGGATATTAAATCTATCTTAAAATCAAAAGAACAAATAGATAGTGATATTACTGGGGAAGCTAGTGGAACTCAAGCGGGAGTTGGCTTGTTTGTTAGGGGCAAATCCGACTCCAATTCCAGATACAATAATTTAGAGTATCACTATTGTCATAAGAAGGGTCACAATATCTTTGAATGCTATAAACTGAAAAATAAAGAAAAGCATAAAGAAAGAAAAAATGAGCACAAAAATATTGATACCGCCGAAGCTAGTGTAGCAACTGATGAGATTGAGGGAACTATATTTTTAGCAACTAAAACTAGTTTCAGATTAGACAATGAGTGAATTTTAAATTCCGGTTGTTCATATCATATGTGTCCTAGTAGGGACTTATTTTCTACATATGATTCAGTTGCAGGTGGAGTTGTCCAACTGGGTAATAATGTTACTTGTAACGTTATTGACAAAGGTACATTTCGGGTCAGAATGCACGATGATGTGGTGAGAACTCTCACTAATGTTAGATATGTTCCTGAGTTGAAGAAAAATCTCATATCTTTGGGCACTTTAGAATCCCTTGGGTGCAAATTCACTAGTGAAGGTAGAGTTTTAAAAAAATTTCAAGATGCTCTTGTGATCATGAAAGCACACAAGTCTGGTTCGTTGTATACTTTATTGGACTCCACTGTTATAGGCCCTACTACAGTTTCGGTATCAGACAACTTGTCTGATTTTGATGGCATTAAATTTTGACATATGCCCATTGGGGCTTTTGCGGAGAAGGTGGAGCAAATTTACTATATCAGCCAAAATTAGGCCAATGTGAAGATTTGTAATTATGGCCAATATTTTGGCTAATGGAGTTCATCTCACATAAGTATAAGCATCTTTGCAAAGTGTAGACTTTGTTGGAAATATTCTTTTGAACTCAAAAATATTGCATTATGTGGTGGACATCATTTGCACAAGTTGTATCTCTTCTTTTATACCTAAGAAGCCAAGACTTTTTTGCCTATAAAAGGGAAGGCAATTAGTTCATTTTAGACACACCAACAAGTCTTCATTTCTTATTTCTTCCTTTCCTCTTTTATTAAAAGTGTTTTGTATGAGAGTTAGTGTTGGGAAGCACTTGTGTGAACCCTTTCTTTGGAGTGATCTTGTGAGGTTATTCTCTTAGGGTATTTGGGATTAACTAGAGTGTTTACTCTAATTTTGTACTCTTTTTTGTACTCTTATTGTTATAGTGAAATTACTGCTCTCCGCTTGTGGACGTAGGTCACACTGACTGAACTACGTTAAATTGGTGCCTTCTTTATCTGCTTTAATTGCCGTTGTTATCAACTTTTATTGTCTTTGTTATTGTTATTATA
Organism: Nicotiana tabacum; assembly: GCF_000715075.1. Taxonomy (NCBI): domain Eukaryota; kingdom Viridiplantae; phylum Streptophyta; class Magnoliopsida; order Solanales; family Solanaceae; genus Nicotiana; species Nicotiana tabacum. Next base: position 73,272,604 of record NC_134103.1, read on the forward strand.
CCGTTATTTGGTTAAATTTCGCACTACCCAAGTTCCCGATCATAACATTCCACCTCTAATATAAGAACCTAGAAAAGAATTTAGCCATTCTAGCCAATTATAGCACTGAATTATATTAAGGAACGGATTATAAATGTGAATTAAAGAAGTTGATTTTTAGTTCGATTAATTCTTTTTTTAAAATATTTTAACTAATGTCAATATTACATCAATCCACCATCCTTATTAAGATTAAGTGGTGCTAAGCAAGGGTGGAGCCAGCCTTATAAATGTGGATTCGGTAGAATCTTATATTGATAAATTCATTAAATATATAGTATAAATAATTACTACCTGCGTTTAAAGAATTTTAGGTAGAATTTTTTCTGGATATATTCCAGCATAATATACTGGAGTTTCAGTATAGTATACCGGTCTAGCATAACATGCTGGAAGTTCATACACAGGTGCTCCAATCTCCAGTATATTATGCTGGATCGGTCCGTGTTGCAGCAAAATAGTGGCTATTTTTCAATGACTTTGCAAACGCTGGCTATTTTTAAATTACCAGTACGAAAACTGGCTAGTCCGTATTATTTTTACTATTTTAAGTGCTTTTAAGTCAAAATAGATTTTAAGTCATTTTGTAATGTTTGGATAAAATAAAAAAGTACTTTTAAGAACTTATTTTAAGCTAAAATGATAAAAATAAGCCGAAAACCAAAAAATTGAATTCCTAACTTAGACTTTTGGCTTGCAAGAAGCCCATCCAAACGGGCTCTTTTTATGAAGCTTCTTTTATGTTGCTCAGTTCCAAAAGCAATATTTTGCCCGTTATTATCGCACCTAATGATGGATTATAACCTCTTTTTGACCAGCAACCCATTAATCGGGAAAGTAAAAATGAACAGTTAATCTGACTTTTGTAAGGTCTTCCAAGTTGCAGCTGCCTTTTAATGGGTTCCTAACTAAGGCAAAAAACTTCCAAGCCAGATTGATAATTAATAATAATATAAAAGATAATAAACTTCCATTCCTATTCCTACTTCAAAAAAGCTAAATGCTCAGTATATTACGGCATAGTTAAGTGTATTACCGTTAACATATAGAATAAGACTTGATTTATATAATATGTTACTCCACATGGGAAACTAATAGTTGAAGAGTGAAACAGCCTAATAGATCACTTTTGTCCTATAAGAATTCGTATAGTACTATACTACTTTAGTCAGTGGTACGGACTGGTCGAGATGATAATGCTTCGATCAAAGGGTATCTATATAATATCAGGTCGAGGTCTGAAGTAAGGACGCCATGCTTCGAGCTCTAAGACCGATCAATGATCAGCTCGATATCAATATCGAGACCATAATCAAATCGAACTACGAGGCGACGCGAAAGTTGTCAAAGATGCATAGACCGACCAACGTCCACCCCGAATATCAAGACTCCGAGTCAGGATCAAGCTCGAGTCAAGGCCGATGGCTCGATCCAATATCGAGTTCGAGTTAGTATCGAGCTCACAGACAAGGGTCGTTGCAACCGCACTAAGGGAGTGAATCCTGGCAGGAATTAGGGAAAAAATAATTCATCATGGGTTCTCCATAATATATTTTTTATTGTATATAAAGTAGGATCCCTCTACTATAAGGGGGGAGGGGGATTATTGTACACATTAGGACATGATAACGAAAGTCTACTTCTCATATTGAAAGATCAACCTTTTGAGCATGTTTTACTTTATCTCATTCATTTCTTCTCGCTCATTATTTTATCTCTCATTCCCATAGTTTAGAATATACGCACTTCTGTTTTCTCCGTATGATTTGTGTTAAGTTATATCACACATCCTTAGAACTACTTATAAATTTAACTCTATCCAATTTTCCGGATAAACAACTATTGTAGTATTAAATTAGAGACCAAACACTATATGCAGATTATTTCCAATTTAATTTAATTTAATTTAAAGGCTTATAGTTTTGAGACAATAGGTGCACGGCTTAGTAAAAATATAGATTTCAAATATTTTATTACTTGGGTGAATGCGTTTTACTCAATCTCGCTTGAAAAGAAATAAACAGCGAAGAAACAAAGAATTAGCTATTTGCACTAATTTTCCTGTCTCACCATTCACCAACCAACTTCAGGAAAATGACCAACTGATTTCTCACTCGTTTCCTAGTTAGTCTTCATTTTGACCATATACTTTTGCTATAAATATACCATATCAGTTGGCTCACTCATCATCCCCAGCACTTCAACTTCTCTTCTTCCATTAGTAAATTTTTCAGTTTTAGGGAGCTGAAATGGCATTTGTTAAGGCACAAGCATTTCTCTTACTTGCAGTTTTCTCATCCATGTTATTTGCTGTTGGACTAGCCAACTATGACTTCAACTGGGGTCCTAGAACCTAGAACAAAACCGATTGCCCTTATACTCATCCACCAAATGCTACTCAAACTTCCAATAGATTCATTGTTGGAGGTTCAGAAAATTGGCATTATGGTTTCAACTACATGGATTGGGCTCGAAAGACTGCTCCTAATTTCTTTGTCAATGACACCTTAGGTATATATTTCTTTCTAGTTTGTGCTTTTAGTGCATGTGCATGTGCATGTCATTTCTTTTATGTATACTATATGCATGGATTAATTTTGAATCCCCACACAATATGGGAAACTTTCAGTTTAATGCCAAAGGATTTTCAAAAAATATTTTAGGTCGTGAGTTTGACTCCTAATGCATGACATTTTACTTCTTTTTAATTCCCTCGCGGAAAATATTGCCTAAATTCATAAGTAATGCAACATGCATGCATCAACATATATCGTGGCGGAAGCTAGATTTTCACCAAGGGATTCAAAAGATAAAATAGTAAACACACGAAGAAACTAAGGGAGATTCAACATCTAATATACTACTATACATGGGGGAAAATGACATTATAAACACAGTGTAATTATATTTTCGGGCGAAGGAGGTTCGGCTGAATTCCCTTCCGCCCGCGCCCTAACTCCACCCTGAACATACATACTAGTAGTAAATTAGTTTCTATTATCTATGCATGGTCAGATGTAGCATATAGAGTCTCATGGTTCAAGTATATTTCTAACCAAGTAACAGCAAAGGAGTATATTAATAGTGGATATGCAGTACTATTACATATTTACTGACTTAAAATCTTGAATTGCTTCTGTATATGTATGACAGTGTTCAAGTATGATCCACCAAATACAAATGGTACCGGATTTCCACACAGTGTTTACTTATTACCAAACTACAGGAGCTTTATCAAGTGCGATTTCAGGAGGGCTAAAAGGATAGCAGATCCAACTCAGGGTGCAGGGGAAGGATTTGAGTTGGTGTTGAAGAAAATGCACACTTATTATTTTGCTTGTGGAGAGCATCAAGGCATCCATTGCAAGACTGGGAATATGAAGTTTGCTGTGATGCCTCTCAAACATTGGCGCTTCTGAATTAAAATTGAAAGAGAATTGCAGGCTGTGCTATGGCTTGCAATTTGGAAGATGCATACTGATTACACTCTTTTTTTTGTTTCGTGTTTTGCTTGAATAAAGAGAGATAATTGTGAGTTCACTTTATTGTATTTTTCACTTCAATTAAAATGTAATACTGGCAGTTTTGGATTAATTACGTTGTGTTTTTTTAATACGTTGTGTTAATTTTCCATATATTTTCATGTTATGTACAATGTGTCCACACTACTTGCAACTGCTCTTTTTACTGTTTATTTCTGTGGCCATAGTCAGAGTGAATATCAATATCATATACTACTAGAAGTTGATTGTTTTAATTCCCAAGACACTCTGGGCTTGGTTCTTATTTGTTGGGCCTGGGAAGTGCAAAACTCAAAAGAAGGGGAGAATGGGCTGGATTTTTCTTCATTTTGATGTTATAACAATAAATTTACCATACGAAAATTATTGCAGAATTCACCAAGATAGACGTTCACTTAACCGCTTAAATAAAAAATAGCTGATAGATATATAAAATCCCATCAAAACGAAAAATTTTGGAAAATAGCCTCCGGCCAGAATTTGAAGCACGGTGTTCAAAATTTTGGGAAATGGTCTAGGTAATTTTCATGTTTTTGAAGCACAAAAATTCAGCCACAATACTGAATATTTTCTAGTGATCCATCAGGTATTGTGATAAATCCTAATGATCACCAGATTTTTTCAACAATATGGTTGAAAGCTCCGGTGATTATCAAGATTTTGGTAAAAATTCTGATAATTATCATAACTTGCTGAATTTCTTGGCGAACGTGCTTTAAAATTTAGCACGAGCTATTTTTGGAAACTTTAGTTATCAAGGTCGAAAAATCATTAAGTCGTACAAAATCATAGAAATGACACCAGACATAGATTGATTGTGTCCGAAAGGTTATGAATCTATTTACAAGTCCAATACTAATGTCTTGATTTCTAGTGGCAATACATCGCGGACCCATATATATATCATCTGCTAATACACGACCAATTAATATTTGGATAAAAATCCTTTCTGGCATCATTCTATTAGTGCATCTTGAATTTTAATTTTTCATTTCAAACTTTAAGAGAAAAATATCTTGAAATGTCATAAAATTAAAATTTTTAATATAAAATTTCAGAACAAAATAAATACTTGTTAATCTCTAAACAAACAATATATACTTGCACTCGGAGAAAAGGTACTAGCACCTCATCGGGCCTTGCATTTACTGGTCAGGCCGTAGGCTAAGCTCGAGCTCTGTAGATCTCCAAATCTCTAGCCTGAGGTCTTTCGGGTCTGACATTTTCAATTCAAATTCGATCCCACCGCCGATTCGATTCCGGCGAATATTTTCCGTTCACATATTCCGGCTGAAAAAGCTGCTCCAAAGCAATTAGCTGATCCCAGCGAAGTAGAGAGGAGACGAAAGTATAAGGAAAGTATGAGTGTGTTCGGAGGAGATAGCTGGGCGAAGGAAGCGCAGTACAGGAAGAGAAGAATCGATGAGTTAATGGCGGACAACATCAATTCTTCAGCTTATAAGAAGCTGTATAGCGGCAAATTCGCCTGTCTCGTTTGCCCTCACAGTCCCGTCCTCGACACCCCTCTCATGCTCTCTGTACGTACATACTAAAAACAAAGCCCTATCCTTTAGTCTCTTTTTATATATTTCTTTTTTGGTTATTTGAGTTTCATATCCTTTAAAACTAAAAATTTGATCTTGAAAATGTTGCTTCATAATTCTTCTATCAATGAACAACATAATCTCAACATGTCATTCAGCTTGGCTACGAATTTAAGTAAAAGACTAAGCCCCTAAATAGTAAGGCAAGTTTTAAAGTCTATCATTGACCGAATAGCGAAGTTAGCTTCAAAAGTTTTGGAGTTGACTATTCCTGTATAGCATCTCTATAGGAAGAATAATTGGAGGTTTCAACATGATCCAGGTTCATGAGTAGATTGAAGTGGCTAACTGAGAATTGTGAATAGAAATCCTATCACTAACAATGTTTTATGAGAATGAATGTTTGGTCTAGAAGACCCAACATATTCACACTATGAATTTCACAAGAGTGGAGATATTAAAAATGGATGATTTAAGATTGGACAAGATTAGAAATGATCACTTATGAGTGCAAATAGCACACAAAAGCTAAATGAGAAAATGTTGCTTGAGATTGTTATGCGACGTCCTACGTAGACCTCAATACATACCAATTCATAGGTGCGACAAAGCAATGCTTGAATATAATATTACATGGAGAGGAGTTACTTCAAAGACAAATGTTTGCTTAGCTAAGAATATAACACAATGGAAGCAAATGATCCATTCAGGCGATACCGTCTAGTTGGAATCATTGCTTAGCTGGCATTATTACACTTACATAGTTACATTAGATCCTGTGAGGAGCCTTTTTATTCTGGTCAAAGACTTATATGTTAATCTTAGAGAAATCTTAAGTTTAAGCCCAGTAATTGTCTTAGAAGATATATTATTTAGTACTGGAAGGAAATAGGTCAAAATAAAGTAGACTAGTTACAGAGGATTCACACAGCCGACTCCAAGTAATTCAGAATTTGATTGATTGATACATCCGGAAAACGCTTGATTGCTAGCATGTCAAAATCCTTTTCATATAATTGTCAATGGTAGAAGAGTATGTATGAGTGGATAACACCTCCACCCAAACCAAAAAAAATTAATTAAAGGAAAAGCATTTTGCACCAGCAAAACAATTATTGGACCAGCTATTTTTAAACCGTACCGACTTACTGTACATGCATATTACAACTTTTTAACGCGTGGATGCAGCATGTATTTTATCATGCATGCATTGGTAGAGGTATTAGGAAAATTCTCATGGGGGTTGCTAGTTCTCCTACCATCTTCTGTGATAATTCCTCATTATCAGAAGGAGCGTTACTTCTTTGGACAAAATAGTTTTAATTGGTCCAAGTGAGACATGGAAGAGAGGTAAAGTATGATTGTCTTAATCATGTGATGCACACTACTGAGGTGCTTCCTGCTCGCCAACAAAGAAGGAAGAGCGAAAGGTTCAGTTCAGATTGGACTGTTTGCAGTTGATGAAGGACCTCTACTTCCTTGGACCCAATATTGCCAATTGGTGAAGTTCTGTGATTAATTGAGCACAAATTCTACAGACATACTGGCATGCATATTTACAAATTTTAAGTACGTGGATGAATATGTATGTATCTATGTTTGCATTGAAAGGTGTATTAGGACATTTCTCATGTTATAATACTCGACTTTTGTTATGCTAGTTCTTCTACCATCTTCTTATGTGATAATTTACATGATTATAGAGAACATTTGTAGGCACATATGAAAGGGTCTCGCCATCGAGCAGCAGAGTCAAGACTTAAGGAAATAGAATTAGGTAGGCAAGATGAGACAAGCAAGAGAATAGCCTTGTCAGAATACGGTACTGCCACCTCGAGCACCTTGACATCTAGCCAATTGCGTAGATCAGCAAGCAAACCATTAACTGACCGCACAAAGAAAGCTGCTTCTGACATATTTCATCAAAAGTTGGAGCAAAGTACTACTTCTCGAGTGGATGAGATCAAATGCAACAAGGGTGACAGTACAAGTTGCCTAACTAATGAAAGGAATAGTCAATCTGTTCAAATAGGAATCACAACAAATCAAATTATCATGCCTCATGCATACGACCGGGAACGACAAGAGAAGGAGCTTAAGTTCACATCTGCTGGCTGGAAGCGTGATGGCCATGGGAAGTGGTATAAGGATGAAAATGTGAGTTTTTCATTTGAAGCACGAAACTGTGATGAACTTTTTCTCTTGTGTTTCATAAAGCGAAGCAACATTGTTTCTCATACTGCTAAATTATAACTAGAAGTTTATCACTTTGATTGGTGTTTAATCAATTCTCTTTATTTAAGTATATGGCTTTAAGTTGAATGAAGGATTGATAAGGTCCATATAAAACTAATTTTGGTTGCACTGTTTACTTGTTTCCAGGTTGAGTTTGACTCAGATGAAGAAGATCCTAATCTCTCTCTTCCATGACTGTTGGTTGAAAAAAAAGAGAGATTTTAAACCTATTTAATCCTTTCCCTTTCAGCTGTGCTTTATATAGAATCATGATATTCTACTTGATTGGATGCCAAAACAAACTCTTTTACAGGCATCCATCGCTGCGCATCACTTTCCTCATAGGGAGTTGAATACTAGTCAGGTCAACTTCAAGGATAACCAGATACATTCAATGTCTGAAAGTCCAAGCAATTCATAGTTATGATGCTTGCTCACGCTACAAGTTATCATTATCAATAAGCATGAGAAAGTGAAGTTTTTAAATTTAGCAGGAATGCGTCTCTGTATATGATGCTTTGGTTTCTGTTGGATATGAATGGTGAACATGATGCTTTGAATGAGCTGGAATGCAGTGCTCTGCTGGAACTGATTGAGCAGCTGAGGTGACGATAGTTAAGGGCCTCTATTTCTCTGCTACTTTCTCCCTTTGAATCCTCAATTTGTCTTTAGCCACAAAACCTGCACGGTGAAGCGATTGGGAAGTGAATTATTTGCCCTTCATTTTTGGCATCTACTCCGTCCTTCCTCAAAGTAGGTGTAAAATCACCGAGGCTTACAGTATAGTGGTATTTGTGAAAGTCTCCCACACAATAGGTGTGAGCAATTCTCATTTCCCTCCTTTCCATTTTCCGATCTCCCAATGTAAGAGAAAAAAACTAAAGAGAAAAAGTCTGAATTTCCTCATGTGTTGCACAAGTCTACAGAAAGTTTACTCTCTCCAGCTTCAATAGTTGATGATTATTGAGGCTTTCTTTGTCGATATTCTAGTTATGAAAAGCAGCAAGCAAGAACTCAAATTATGCATAGAAGTAGCAAAGAAATGTATGGAGTTTGTTTGAAAGTTTCAAAAACAAGTTTGCAATATTATCTTTTAGTTTTTGCTTACTGTGTAATAAATCGAGTTCTAATCTTTCAACAAATTAAGTCTGTTATTTAATCGAAAAAAGATAAAAGCATAATCATTGTTCGAAGGTTGAAATTGACCACTACAAAACAAAAAACTGGCCAGTGAAAAAAGATTCTCGTTTGAAGGGTTATTATATGGAAATAGAACCAAGACCAATTGAAATTGACCACTACAAAAGTACAAAACAAAATACTGGCTAATGAAAAATAAGTTCTCTTTTCAAGGTTATTTAATGGAGCATAGAACCAAGACCTCTAAGAGAAAACGATATCTTACGATCATTTCATTTACAAGAATAGAATATGATCCTAGGAGGATTTTTTATATTTTATTTATAGATCTCTTCATCAGAATAACATTTGTAGCAGTATTTATAATTATTAGAAAACTGATTTCTGAAGCTAAGGGGTCTCAAAGGGTTACTCTGGTGGGCACAAGGGAGACTGGTGGTGGAATGGAGAGGTGCAAGAAAAAGTGTAAACCAAGAAAGCAGCGTATCTGAAGCTAGTGGAAAGTGTATACGAGGAGGAGAAGAGGGCGAATAGGGAGCATTATAAATTGGCTAAGAAAGAGGCAAAACTTGCAGTTACGGCGGCCAAGACTGCAGCTTTTAGTCGTTTGTATGAGGAACTCGAGGGCCGAGGTAGTGATAAGAGGTTGTTCAGGTTAGCCAAGGCGCGAGAAAGGAAGGTGCGGGACTTGGACCAAGTGAAGTGGATCAAGGACGAAAAAGGTAGAGCTTTGTTGGATGAGGGGCTTATCCGTCGGAGATGACAGACCTACTTCCATAGTCTCTTGAACGAGGAGGGGGACAGGAGCATTGTACTGGGTAATTTGGAATTCTCCCGGAGTCGTTGTGATTTTGGGTACTGTAGGCGGATTAGAGTTGATGAAGTTGAGTGGAGGTGGAACACGATGGTTCCTGTATACAAGAAAAAGGGTGATATCCAAAATTGCAACAATTATCGGGGTATCAAGCTGCTTAGCCATACTATGAAAGTCTAGGAGAGAGTGGTAGAGCTAAGGATGAGGATGAGTGTGTCTATTTTCAAGAACCAGTTTGGATTTATGCCGGGGCATTCGACTACAGAAGTCATCCACCTTGTTAGGAGATTGATGGAGCAGTATAGGGAGAGAAAGAAGGACTTGCATATGGTGTTCATCGACTTAGAAAAGGCGTACGATGAAGTTCTGGGGGAGGTTTTGTGGAGTTGTTTGGAGGTTAGAGGTGTATATGTTGCCTACATTATGTTGATTAAGGACATGTATGATGGAGTAAAGACCCGAGTGAGGACGGTGGGTGGGGACTCGGACCATTTTCTGGCTATGATGGGGTTGCATTAGGGGTCGGCACTCAACTCTTTTTTGTTTGCTTTGGTGATGGACGTACTAACACGCCACATCCAATGGGAGGTGCCATGGTGTCACGACCCAAAATCCTAACCTGTCGTGATGGCGCCTATCGTGGTACTAGGTAAGCCGATATTTTTAAAAATATTATTAATACTTTTAACAGAAAACGAATTAAAACAGTTTAAACAATAAAAGTTCTCATAAACGGGATAGAAACTCAAAACACAACGCGGAAATTCCCAACTATCGAGGTGCCACAGAGTACATGAGCATCTATACAGTACAAGTCTGGAAAATACTGTCTATGACAGTCTGAAACTAAATACAATAAGTGGAAAGATAGGGAAGGAGAGACAAGGTCTGCGAAACGCCAAGCAACTACCTCGATAGTCTCCGAGAATCCGAACTCCACAATTCAGCAACCGCCATGACCAGAAGCACCTGGATCTGTACACAAGGTGCACGGTGTAGCGTGAGTACAACCAACTCAATAAGTAACAAATCTAACATTTGGACTGAAAGGTAAAGACGAACTCAGCAGGTACAGTTCAACGTAGAAATACAGTACAGGAATGTAGGCATGCTTCCAAGTTCAATAGTTAAACTCAATTCAAGTAAAATAGATCAAATTCTGAATGATATGAGGAGTATGGCCTCTCTACATCTACATGCCAATGCACGTGATGTATGCAATGCACCACACTGAAATTCTCGTGTACTCACACTCTCAGAATACTCAATCGCTCAGTATTGTATATGGCTAATCCAGCCTAGGGAAGATCCATCCCATATATATATATATATATATATATATATATATATATATATATATATATATATATATATATATATATATACACACAACTGATAGTCAGTCACTCAGTACTGTATAAGACCAATCCAACCCAGGGGAAGATCCATCCCCAAATATCAATGATTCGGACAAAATCCATGTTCAGGGAAAATCCATCCCTCAAATAATCAACTGCGCTCATTGGGGGTGTGTACAGACTCCGGAGGGGCTCCTTCATCCCAAGCGCTATAATAAGCCAGATCCAGGCATAAATCAATAAACATGTTGCGGCGTGCAGTCCGATCCCATAATTGTCACTCTCAATCAGGACCTCGGCCTCACTCGGTCATCAATCTCTCCAGTCTCTCTCTCTCTTGAGCTCACAGTGTCGTGAAACTAGCCCAAAATGATAATATGACATAGCAACAAATAGCAACAGAGACTGAGAAATAATATGAAATGAATAAATATGACTGAGTATAAAATGTCAATGTAATCAATAAGTCAATAGCAAGGAAATGACCACTATGGGTCTCAATAGTACCAGCAATAGCCTAAACATGATTTCTAGCATGATTGACAACTCAATTACTTATCACGTGATGAAAACACGGAATATCAACAAGATAAATCCACTATACAATTCCATGGAATCGACTAGGTCACAGTTCTTGCGGTGCACGCCCACACACCCGTCACTTGGGATGTGTGTGACCTCAACACCAATCATATAACACATAATTCGGGGTTTCGAACCCTCAGGGCCAAGTTTAGAAGTGTTACTTACTTCAATCCGAGCAAATCTCTACTCCAACACACCCTTGCCTCGCGAAACAACATCCGAATGCCTTGAATCTAGCCATAATCAATTCAATATAATCAGCACGGACTAAAGGAATCAATTCCAGAAGAAAAATACTAAGTTATTAATCAAAAGTCAAAAATCGACTCAAAAGCCGGCCCCCGAGCCCACGTCTCGAAATTTGTTAAAAGTCACAAAACCCAAAATCACATTCAACCAAGAGTTCAACCATACCAAGTTTACCAAAATCCGATACCAAATAGTCACTCAACTCCCCAAATCAAACTCTCCAAATTCCCAAATCAAACTCTCCAAATCCCTAGCCTCAAACTCCCAAATTTCACCTTAAATACACACAAACTAGGTGGAAAAATTAATGAGGAAATAAGATTATTGATCAAAAATGAGCACAAGGGACTTACCTCAAGAAATCCCTCAAAAACCCTCTCAAGAATCGCCCAAATCCATGCTTGAAATGTTTGAAATAAAGCCAAAATCGCGAACCCTTGTTTTAATAATCTACACAGGCTTTCCGCTTCTGCGTACACTTAACCGCATCTGCGGCATCACAGAAGAAAAAATCCACCCGCTTCTGCGGTGAACCACTGGAGCTGGGCCTCCGCTTCTGCGGTCCTATCCCCCGCATCTGCACAATCGCAGGTGCGAAAATCCCCATCGCACACCATCCGCTTCTGCGCCCTTCACGCCGCATCTGCGGGCACGTAGGCGTGGAAAACTCCTCGCACCTGCGACCACAGTCCTCCCCAATATTGCCCGCATCAGCGCATCCTCAGCTCGCACCTGCGATCAAAGCTCCGCAGGTGCAGTTACACCAGCACAATCCCTGCTTCAACCATGCACCAAGATCCATTTTCGATCTGTTAACCATCCGAAATCAACCCGAGGCCCCAAAGATCTCAACCAAACATACCAACAAATCTTAAAACCTCATACGAACTTAGTCGAGCCCTCAAATCACCTCAAACAACATCAAAAATACGAATCGCGCCCCAATTCAAGCCTATTGAAGCTAAGGAATTCCAACTTCTACAAACGACGCCGAAACCTATCAAATCACGTCTGATTGACCCCAAATTTTGCACACAGGTCACAAATGACATTACGGACCTACTTCAACTTTCGGAATCCGAATCCGACCCCGATATCAAAAAGTCCACTCCTGGTCAAACTTTTCAAAAAAATCCAACTTTCGCCAATTCAAGCCTAATTCCACTACGGACCTCCAAATCGCAATCCGGACATGCTCCTAAGTCCAAAATCTCCCAACTGAGCTAACGGAACTATCAAAACTCCATTTCGGAGTCGTTTACTCATAGGTCAACATCCAGTCAACCATTTCAACTTAAACTTTCAACCAGGAGACTAAGTGTCTTATTTCATTCTGAAATCCATCCGGACCTGAACTGACTACCCCGACAAGTCACATAACAGCTATAAAGTATAAAATGAGCAGTAAATAGGAGAACGAGGCTACAACTCTCAAAATAACCGTCCGGGTCATTACAGATGGTGCATGCTATTTGCAGATGATATTGTATTAATTGATGAGACGCGAGACGGTGTGAACGCGCAACTAGAGGTATGGAGGCAGACCCTGGAATCTAAAGGTTTCAAGTTGAGCAGGACCAAGACAGAATACTTGGAGTGTAAGTTGAATGGCGAGACTCAAGGAGGGGAAGGGGAGGTGATGCTGCACTCGCAGGTCATCCCTATGAGAGGGAGTTTTAAGTACCTTAGGTCTATTATTCAGGGGGATGGAAAAGATTGATGAAGATGCCACACATCGTATTGGGGCGGGATGGATGAAATAAAAACTCGCTTCCGGTATCTTGTGTGACAAGAAAGTGACACCGAAACTTAATGGTAAGTTCTACAGAGTGGTGGTCAGACCAACGATGTTGTATGGGGCTGAGTGTTGGCCAGTCAAGATCACTCATGTCCAAAAGATGAAAGTAGCAGAGATGAGGATGTTGAGATGGATGTGTGGGCACACCAGGTTAGATAGGATCAGAAATGAGGTTATTCGCGACAAGGTGGGTGTGGCCCCTATTGAGGACAAGATTCGGGAAGCGCGACTTAGGTGGTTTGGACATGTGAGGACGAGGAGCACATACGCCCCAGTGAGGAGGTGTGAGAGGTTGACATTGGAGGGCCTACGGAGAGGTAGAGGTAGGCCAAAAAGAGATGGGGAGAGGTGATTAGGCAAGACATGGCGCAACTTCAGCTGACCGAGGACATGACCCTTGATAGTAAGGTATGTAGGTCGAGGATTAGGGTAGTAGAGTAGGTAATCTAGAGTATTCATAACAGTAGTATTGGCGCGCAGTCTTGTTTTCTGTTGGTAGTAGGTTTTTATGACTAACCGTTATTTGCTTTCATTGTTGATCACCTTACAATCTTGTTATTTTTATTCTGCTTTTATATGACTTTTTGGTACTGTCCCTTCTTGTTTATATTTTTATTAATGCGTTACTTATGCTTTCCTGAGCCGAGGGTCTATTGGAAACCGTCTCTCTATTCTCATAAGGTAGGGGTAAGGTCTGCGTACACACTAACCTTTCCAGACACTACGGTGTGGGATAATAGTGGGTATGTTGGTATTGTTGATTTCTCAATTATTAAAAAGATATTTGAAAAGGTTGTGGGCCTAACTCTTGTATATCAAAGCCACGTTGACCTTGAGATTTGTTGTGCTCTAACTACTACAGTACTTGTGAGCTATTGGCCAGATTCTCAAACTCTTCTACTTGATCCCAAGCAACCTTAGATTGACCTACTTCACTATATCAACCTTAGATTTATTATTCACATTCAAGATTCTGAATACACAAGCAAAAATCAGATACAGTTAACTCAAGAGTACTGAAAATGAGTGCAGCGTATGGATCATGGAAGTCACCAATCACAGCAGATATAGTCTCGGGTTCAGAGAAGCGTCTAGAAGGTTTCTCTGTAGACACAAATGGCCACTTAATGTGGCTAGAAACTCGCCCAGCTGAGTCAGGACGAGCAGTGCTTGTTAAAGATGAAGGTGAAGATATTACACCAAAAGACTTCAATGTTCGGACCACTGTTCAAGAATATGGTGGTGGCTCTTTTGGAGTTTCTGGAGATTTACTTGTTTTCTCCAATTTTGATGATCAGAGATTATACAAACAGCTCCTCTCTTCTCCAGGTCTGCAAAATAATCTTCTTGCTATTAATTGCTAATAGTATGAGAAACATCTAATTTTCGGAAATAAAGTTTGCAATCATTTGGAAATAAAGTTTATATATTAGTATAAGAAAATAAACCAACAACAACAACAGCCCAGTATAATCTCACTAGTGAGGTTTGGTAGGATAGTGTGTACGCAGAACTTACCCCTACGATGAGTTAGAGATGTTGTTTCCAATAGACCCTCGGCACCCTTCCCTCCGAGAACTCCCACCTTGCTCTTGGGTGACTCGAACTTAACCTCTTGGTTGGAAGTGGAGGTTGCTTACCATCAGACCAACCCCTCTTGTCAGATTTCCTAATTTGTTTGAGATTTTTTCATTTTCCAAAAAAGATGTGTCAACTTGATATGTATTTGGAAACTAGTTATTTTTACATTTTCATTCATCAACACATCTTGTTGTAGAACAAAACAACATTTTTGGTGAAATGGTACTTTTTATGCATACTTAGCTGATGGTGTGAAAAATCTTTCTTTTTCTTAAACCTTGTGTTGAATCAAATAAGGCCAATGATTTGTGATGGCGAGTGCTATAAATCACTAATCTTTTATGATTAAATTACTTAGAAAATATTAAAAATTTGTATAATATAAAAAGAAACCAGTTTAATTCTCCATATAGTAATAGTGTCATACAGATAGGACATAAAAAGTAGCAAGTTTATTTATTTTTCACAAAAGTAGTAGCCATGAGACAGATTGAATTGATAATTTGTTAATCATAGATTCGAGTCCAGTGCCGATAACTCCAGATTATGGGGGACCTGTTGTGAGGTATGCTGATGGGGTCTTTGATGGACGTTTAAGTCGTTACATTGCTGTAAGAGAAGGTACATATATCTTTAATTTTAATCAGTATATGTTTTGTTGTTATAGTTTTTATATTAGGATTTTTTTCTCTATAGTCTTGTTTGTTGTAACTGTATATTCTTGTTCTTTCCTGTCTATGATTAGATCATCGTGGGGTTGATGCACAGCCAACTACAGAGATTGTGAGTGTTTCCCTTAGTGGTAACACCACCGAAGGTATGTAAATGGCAAAGGCTTAGAAGTATTTAGAATACATTGATATCTTATGTTGAAATGGAGAATACTTGATTTGCTGCGTCTGCTTTTATTCATGAATTTCAGAACCAAAAGTGTTGATTAGTGGGAATGACTTCTATGCATTCCCGCGGGTGGATCCAAAAGGGGAACGTTTTGCCTGGATCGAATGGAGCCACCCAAACATGCATTGGGATAAAGCAGAGCTTTGGGTCGGTTATATATCTGAGAATGGGTGAGCCTTCTTACATTCTCTCTTTATTAGATGTTGTCCACACTGCAAGACGCTTCAAATTACTGAAAAAGATGAAGGTTTCCCTTTTGTTTCATGCACATTGATCCAATTTTGCTGTAAATGTTTAACAATTGGTTGAATTAACCAAATACAGAGACATCGACAAGCGAGTAGTAGTTGCTGGTGCCTGTCCTTCTCTCGTGGAATCGCCAACTGAGCCTCTGTGGTCGTCCAAAGGCAGGATAAGTTTTAAGCAGTATTCTGCTTTTACTCCCATTCTAAAAGCAGAATAACTGCTAGTCTTATGATGTTGAATATTGAAGCAACCTCCTCGGATTATTGCAGGGGAATTGTTTTTCATAACAGATAGGAATACAGGGTTTTGGAACATATACAAATGGGTAAATACATTAAACCTTAAGAGTTTTGCAAAATCTGTACTTTGTAGTATTGGTGATAGTTCATCTTTGTTTATTGCTTCTACATCAGATTGAAGATAAAAATAAGGTCCTTGCGATTTATTCTTTGAATGCTGAGTTCGCAAGGCCTTTTTGGGTTTTTGGAAACCGATGTTATGACATCATTGAGGGAAAAGACGAATCAACCGTTATTGCCTGCAGCTACAGGTCTCTCTCTCTCTCCATTTCAATAGTATCCCAGTTTTTTCATTATTTTCCCAACCTCTCTTGGAGTGTTCTGTTGACACTTCTAATAAAATTGGTTTATCCATTATGGCTTGCAGACAACATGGAAAGTCATATCTTGGTGTTATAAATCAAGCTAAGAACTCTTTCTGTTCAGTTGATATTCCATTCACTTACATTGCAAATATTGTAAGTTGCAGCTTATATCGTTGAAATTGTGTATTGGTGCAACATTCAGAAAGTGTAACAGTCTGCTTAAAATGTTGTTTAGCTTGCAAGTGGCCAGATCCTGTACATTGAGGGCGCATCTTCGGTTCTTCCTACTTCTTTAGCAAAGGTTATGTCTTGTTCTTTTCTGTAGTGGTGGCTTTTTCAAATAATTATTTTCCACAGTTTGACTTCATGAATTCCATGCTTTGCAACAGGTCATACTAGATGATCATATGTCGAAGGTTGTTGATTTCAGTATCATGTGGTCGTCTTCTTCAGACAGTGGCAAGTACATATCATATTTTAGCTTGCCTGAGCTTATTGAATTTCCAACAGTTGTGGCTGGTCAGAATGCCTATGCATATTTCTATCCTCCCTGTAATCCAGATTATAAGGGCGGTGAAGACGAAAAGCCTCCACTGTTGCTGGAAAGCCATGGTAAATAATTTGTACTTTCTTAAAGTTGTATTTTCATTATGCACTGAGTACTAATTTGGTTTTCTATGACATTGATTAAAGCATTGAAAAATTAAGAAACTAAGCATTGTATATTTTAACTATTAAGTTGCTGAAGAAAAAGCTTGTTACATGGCAGTGCTGTTGGCCAGTTTCACATCGTCAAAATATGAGAGTAGTGAATGGAGCTCTCAATAGTTATTGTATAGGCAAAGCATTTGTCGTCTTCTTATCTGCTTTCTGTCAGTAATGACAAGAACAAATTCCAATCACTGACCTTTCCACAAGTCTACCAAACATTGAGCACGAGCATGCACGTTTATGTTAAATACAGGGCTATCCAGATAACTGTGTGTGCATGTGTCTGTGTAAGTATACATATATATAGCTGCACAACTATCTGGAAGTAAAACAGGTAAAATATGGGGGTATCCAAGAGAGGAAATAATTAGAAAAACTCTATTCTCGTCAGTTAAGCCATGGTTTATTTTTAAATAAAGAAAAAAGAAAAACAGCAACAGTAAAACTTAACCCTGTTTCAAGGTTCACTTTTGCTGCAACTTCTAACATAATAAAACAACCTGCAAAGGTTGAAATCCAATATTAGACTCTAAATTCTCATGGTATGACATTATCCTGTTAGACTTCTATTTTCCTGTTCTGACACTAAATATACTATTAATTGCTTTGTTCTCACCATGCTTCACTAATCTTCTTTTTCATTCTGAGTATGCGCAAACTTAACTGATTTTGAACTGTTGCTCATGTATGTTACAGGAGGGCCAACCGATGAGGCACATGGAACCTTAAATCTTAGCATCCAATATTGGACTAGTCGGGGATGGGCATTTGTGGATGTTAACTATGGAGGAAGTTCGGGTATGTTATCGAGTTTGAGCAATTTATTTTCCTTCTAACTTCCAGATTTCTTAGATTCAGATTTTTTTTTTCAATTATTGGTTTTCGAATTTGTTAATTAGTTGCTTTAGGACTGCAATTAATTTGTATTTTCAGTTTTATTAGGAGTTAGTTATCATGGTCAGTCCCATGACTTAAAAGTAGGGTCATGATCTATTTCAGTTTTCTTTTTAGGATATGTTTTAAGAACATGTCTTTCTACAGAATTAATTGAACTCTTTATATATTAGTTTCTCTAAGTCATCTTCTTAGTTTCAGTTCTTCATATTCTCCTTGCTTCTTGTTGTGTTTAAAAGTAGACATTGTATTTGTTGGACTTTTGCATTTGTTACTGCTGATATTTGAGTTACCAGAATAATAAGTAGTTTAGTCGAAGGAGGAGTCTTTGTTTAAATTTAAATTTAATAGGATAAGTTAGTTGAGAGAGTTTAGGTTTTTGAATTTGAATATTTATTCTATTTTCTGCAGATTCTGTTTTGAAATTGGCTATCTAAAGCCTCGTTATGCTTAATAAAATTATTGAGAGACTTTTTCAATCAATACTTTAAATCTTTTTGCTGCTCCATCTTTTAAAAAACCAACAGTCTTCATCGTGTTTTGCTGTCATTTGTGCTTTAAGTCTAACAATTGGTATCAGAGCTTTCATCTTAAGGGATCTGTGATCGAGTTGGAGAAGTTATGGATGCTAAAGCGAGTTTTTCACCAATCGCTCCGCCGGTCTTTGATAGAGATAACTATCAGATATGGGCAGTACGAATGGAGACATATTTGGATGCTTTGGATCTCTGGGAAGCTGTGGAAGAGGATTATGAAATTCCAGTCCTACCTAATAATCCCACCATGGCTCGGATCAAAGCACACAAGGAAAAGAAGACAAAGAAATCGAAGGCCAAAGCATGTTTATTTGCTGCTGTATTACGCGGATAATGTCTCTGAAAACTGCTAAAGAAGTATGGAATTATCTCAAGGAAAAGTATGCTGGAGATGAGAGAATAAAAGGTATGCAAGTTTTAAACTTAATTAGGGAGTTTGAATTGCAAAAGATGAAGGAATCTGAATCAGTTAAGGAGTACTCAGATAGACTTCTGAATATTGCAAATAAGGTGAGGCTACTAGGCTCTACACTCGCAGATTCAAGAATTGTTGAGAAGATTCTCGTAACAGTGCCTGAAAGGTATGAAGCAACAATTACGACCTTAGAAAATACTAAGGATTTGTCAAAAATTAGTTTGGCAGGGCTGCTAAATTCCTTGAAAGCTCAAGAGCAAAGAAGGCTCATGAGACAGGATGTTACAACAGAAGGGGCTCTTGCTGCTAAGCACCAGGTTGATTGTAAAAACAAAATAAAGAAGAAGAAGAAGAAGAAGAATCAAGCGTCGAATGAAGGAGAAACATCAACCAACAGTAAAAGTAAAGGGAGGAAGTATGAAGAAAAACTACCCCCCTTGCCACCAGTGTGAAAGAAAAGGTCATCCACCATTCAAATGCTGGAGGAGACCTGATGCTAAGTGCAAGAAATGCAATCAGCTCGGACATGAAGCCGTGATTTGCAAAAATAAGGCCCCGCAACAGGAAGCAGATGCTCTAGTTGTTGATCAAGAAGAAGAGGATCAACTTTTTGTTGCAACATGCTTCTCAAGTAAGAGCTCAACGGATTCTTGGTTAATTGATAGTGGTTGCACTAACCACATGACTCATGACAGGAGCATATTCAAGGAGTTGAAGCCCTCTGAAATTTCCAAAGTTAATAGAAAATGGTGACCATCTTCTTGCCAAAGGAAAAAGAACCATAGCTATCAAGACAAACACGAGCACAAAGAGCATTTTAGAAGTTCTTTATGTACCTGGCCTTGATCAAAACTTGCTAAGTGTAGGACAACTACTTGAAAAAGGATTCAGAATTTACTTCGAAGATCAGCACTGTCAAATCAGTGACGCGGCTGGACATGAAATTTTCAGGGTGAAGATGAGAGGAAGGAGTTTTCCTTTCAATCCAACTGAGAAGGATCAATTGGCTTATTCCACCGGAGCAAGTGTAACTGAAATTTGGATCAAAAGACTTGGCTATTGTCATCTACAAGCATCGTTGTTGTTGAAGATGGATGATATGACAAGAGGGCTACCAACTCTAGTTGATCATTTATCAAGTTGTCAAGCTTGTCAATTTGGTAAGCAAAACAGGAAGCAATTCCCTGAAGCATCATGGCGGGCTTCTCAAAGGCTGCAACTGATTCACACAGATGTTGCAGGACCTCAAAGAACACCCTCCTTAAAAGGTAGCCTCTACTATGTTATTTTCATTGACGATTATACAAGATTCTGCTGGATTCTCTTTATGAAATACAAATCAGAGGTGGATGGAATTTTCTGGAAGTTTAAGAAGATGGTAGAAAATCAAAGTGGTTGCAGAATCCAATCCCTACGGTCTGACAATGGAAAAAAGTATAATTCTGAAGAATTCAACAAATGTTGTGAGGAAGCTGGTATTGTTCATCAGCTCAATGCTCCATACTCTCCGCAGCAAAATGGAGGTAGTGAAAGGAGGAATAGGTATATAATGGAGATGACACGGTGCATGTTGCATGAAAAAGAGCTGCCGAAAAGCTTTTGGGCTGAGGCAGCTAATACGGCGGTATTTCTCTAAAACCGACTTCCCACTAAAGCATTGCAGAATAAAACTCCATTCGAGGCTTGGTATGGATTCAAACCTTCACTAAGCTTCATTAAAGTATTTGGTTGTGTTTGTTTCTTTCATGTGCCACAAGTTAAAAGAGACAAACTCGATAAAAAAGCAATTCCTGGAATCTTTGTGGGTTATAGCTCATTCTCCAAAGCCTACAAAGTTTATGATCCACAAACAGGAAAGATGATCGTCAGCAGAGATGTGCACTTTAATGAGGAAGAAACGTGGGATTGGGAGAATAATCAAATTCCAGTCAAAGCTTCAGAGAAGCAAGCATCTGATCAATGGGAAAATGAGTTAGTGGATCATCCTCCAATCAGAGGTACAAGATTACTTTCTGATATCTACCAACAAAGTAATGTGGCAATTTGTGAACCTGCTGGGCATGAGGAACCACTTCAAGATAAAAATTGGAGAAATGCTATGGAACAGGAGATGTTAATGATCAAGAAGAACAAAACCTGGGAGTTAGTTGACAGGCCAAAGGATAGGAAGGTCATTGGAGTAAAATGGGTGTTTAGAACCAAGCTTAATTCTGATGGTTCTATCAACAAATACAAGGCTAGGCTTGTTGTCAAGGGATATGCTCAGATTTTTGGTGTTGATTACTCAGACACTTTTGCTCCAGTAGCCAGGTTGGATACTATTAGACTGTTGCTAGCAATAGCAGCACAAAAAAGCTGGAAGGTGTTCCAACTAGATGTCAAATCCGCCTTTTTAAATGGTATGTTGCAGGAAGAAATCTATATAGAGCAGCCAGAGGGTTTCATTGAGCAAGGACAAGAAGAAAAAGTTTGTCTTCTTAAAAAGGCTCTTTATGGCTTAAAACAGGCTCCAAGGGCTTGGTATAGCAGGATAGATGAACACTTATTGAGCTTGGGATTTGTAAGAAGTATGTCTGAAGTTACCCTTTATGTCAAACATAAGGTAACTGATCTTCTTATAGTTTCTCTTTATGTTGATGATCTCTTGGTGACAGGGAACAATGCGTGCCTGGTTGAAGAATTTAAGGAGGAAATGATGCAAGTTTTTGAAATGACAGACCTTGGGCTAATGACATACTTTCTGGGAATGGAAATCAAGCAAGGTTCTGATGAAATTTTTATTTGCCAGAAGAAGTATGCAAGGGAGATACTTTAAAAATCCGGCATGGAGAACTGCAAGGCAACAAGTACACCTATGAATCCAAAGGAAAAGTTAAGCAAAGAGGATGGAACTGATAAAGTTGATGAAGGAAATTTCAGAAGCTTGATTGGGTGCTTGATGTATCTCACTGCTACAAGGCCGGATATTCTATTTGCTATAAGTCTTTTGTCTAGATTTATGCATTGTGCTACTGAAATGCATTTGAGAGCAGCAAAAAGAATTAGAAGATACATTAAAGGTACTGTCGACTATGGTGTCAAATTCAAGAAGTGTCAGAATCTCAAGTTGTATGGATTCTCAGACAGTGATTGGGCTGGATCCTTTGACGATACGAAGAGTACATCTGGATATTGCTTCAGCCTAAGATCAGGGATTTTTTCTTGGTGTTCCAAGAAGCAAGAAACTGTGGCACAATCCACTGCGGAGGCTGAATTCGTTGTAGCAACAACGGCAGTAAATCAAGCCTTATGGCTGAGAAAAATACTGTGTGATTTGCATATGGATCAAAGAGATAATACAGAGATTCATGTTGATAATCAAGTTGCAATAGCTATTTCACATAATCCAGTGTTCCATGGGAAGACTAAACACTTCAACATTAAGCTTTTTTTTCTTGAGGGATGTGCAGAAAAATGGAGAAGTGATTCTTGTTTACTGCAAATCTGAAGATCAGCTAGCAGATGTGTTTTCGAAATCTCTTCCTGTCAGCAAGTTCGAGGTCCTGAGGCAACGACTTGGAATTTGCAGCTCCTAATGCAAGGAGGACTGGAGGAGTGTTAATTAGTTGCTTTAGGACTGCAATATTTATATTATTTTCCTGCAGTTTGTATTTTCAGTTTTATTAGGAGTTAGTTATCATGGTCAGTTTCCATGACTTAAAAGTAGGGTCATGATCTATTTCAGTTTTCTTTTTAGGATATGTTTTAAGAACCTGTCTTTCTACAGAATTAACTGAACTCTTTATATATTAGTTTCTCTAAGTCATTTTCTTAGTTCAGTTCTTCATATTCTCCCTGCTTCTTGTTGTGTTTAAAAGGTAGACATTGTCTTCATCGTGTTTTGCTGTCATCTGTGCTTTAAATCTAACAGAATTCAACTGTATCTGATTTACTATAAACTTTTTGTAATTTATCCTATACTTCAGTCTGTTCAGTTCTGATACATTTCACTCCATTAAGTTTTTAGAGTTTTCCTGTCCCTCTCTATACATCACATAATTAAGTCTTCACAAATTCCAATTCAAGGTTATGGCAGGGCGTACCGAGAACGCCTTCTGGGGGAGTGGGGAATTGTTGACGTCAATGATTGTTGTTCTTGTGCTAAATATTTGGTAAGTTGAATTAACTGTGTCCCGTACCTTATTTGTTATTTTCTCTTTTCTTTACGCTAGAGGTTTAACAAGGATACTTTGTGTATTAAGGTGGATGAGGGGAAGGTTGATGGAAAGCGCCTTTGCATAACTGGTTGTTCTGCTGGTGGTTACACAACATTAGCTTCTCTTGCTTTCAGAGATACATTTAGAGCTGGAGCTTCGTTATTTGGAGTAAGTCAATATGTAACATCAATTTGATATCAAGGAGAGCATGGTTTTTATTATGGTATATTCAGTGGTAGGCTCAGCCGAAGTAAAATGCTTGTTGCTGCAAATATGTACCTTGTTCTCACCCTGAGCCATCACGTGACCATAATGCGGAGGGTACAACCGGGAAAAAGGATAATGAGATGGCATAATAAGACGTTTAAGTGATGGTTAATCATATGCTCAATTTAATTGCTTTTATTTTATTTTTTATGTCTGCATCTCGTTTTGAATATAAGGAAAAGAATATATGGAATGCACCGCTTACATTATGGTCCACGTATCAGCTCTCTATGTCACAAACTTGTACCTCCTATCTACGTCTCTATTGGACTGGGGGAAGGGTAAGTGGTTTGGGAAAACAAGTTTTGATGGAATCAAGTCATGAGGTAACACGTTTTCTGCTGTTTTAACAGATTGCTGATTTGAAGTCATTGAGTGATAAGATGCATAAATTTGAATCCCGCTATATCCTTAATCTTGCTGGTAACACTGATTCACAACTTACTGAATAGTTACATCTTTTTTTAAGCAAAATTTAATATTCTTTTTCCTGACACAGGTAACGAAACTGCTTTATATGAGCGGTCCCCTATCAACTTTGTTGATCATTTCTCTTGCCCCATAATATTGTTCCAAGGATTAGAAGACACGGTATGCTACTGCTACTTGTGCTTTTCTTTCCATTTTGCTCTGCATTATTAACAGTAGGAAACTGCCGTTGTTGGGTAAGTCAAGGCTTGGTGGGAAACTGACTCCTTTCAAGAAAGAAAATTGAACCCCATTTATAATTTTCGATCTCAACAGAGCCCCAAACTTCACTTTTCGTTTTGCAACGAAAAGCTAGTATCTTGAATCAAGCAACTACACAATCATTGAAGTTCCTTGTAAGGAAAACAGAAATATTTGCTTACAGGTTGTCCAGCCAGAGCAGGCTCGAAAAATCTACCAGGCCTTGAAGAAAAAGGGGTTACCTGTAGCTCACGTGGAATATGAAGGAGAATCTCATGGATTTCGGAAGGTGAGAACTAAGTATCACGTGTATACAGATTACGTCTAGGGTGTATATTGACTGTTTACTTCTACCATTTCTTCATACTGATAAAGCATGCTTTTTAATGTGGCTTGTCCGTGCCTAAAGCAATCAAATAAGTGTCTGAGTTTTCATGCTCAAATTGAAGCATGGAATTCTGAGAGTTCCTAACTGACAAGATTTTTCACAGGCGGAGAGCATAAAATTCACTCTTGAGCAACAAATGGTGTTCTTTGCTCGAACAGTTGGACATTTTGCAGTGGCTGATGACATAACTCCCGTACACATCGACAACTTTGATTAAGTACAACTAGTTGCCTGCAGTTTTCTAACTGAAAGCTGCATGCTAATCAATCATTTAAAGGACTTAGAAATAATAGAAATTAGAATTGCAACTGAAAAGAGAGCATTGGCTGTTCTGTGACGCTGGGTTTGGACTTTGGAGAAAAGCTCACTTTTACGTGGAAGATCTTGTTTGGCAAGGTTGGTTACATGGTAGGGATATCTTAGCCTCATTTATAGATAGTAACTTTTAAGTCTTTGTAGTCAGCAATTACCATTTCCATCAAATCTTGGGTTATGCAACTCAAATAAAGGACTTATAGTACGCCCTCCTCCCCCCCTCACAATCTCCATATAGATAGATGGTGGTAGAGAATAAAGACTATCAACTGTGCTGTGTTGTAATATGAATTCTGTTTAAACTCTAGCCTTTTCTTACTAACCAGGATGTAACGTACTTAAATATGAAATTGTCGAGCGAAAGGTTGAGATCTCAAAGCTCTTTGACCAAACACTATTTGGATAGTACTCTAAGGGCTCATTTGGTACGAGGGATAAGGGATTATTAGTTCCGGAATTAAATTTGAGATGAGTTTATCCCACGTTTGGTTGGGATAAAATCGTGGTATAACTAATCCGGAGATTAGTTATCCCGGAATTGTAGTGTTATTTATCCTATGGGAGGATGGAATAACTAATCCCGGATAATTAATCAAGTTTCTCAACCAAACGATCCCTAACAATTTCATTATCCTGTCTGTTATGATTAGCAACCAGTTATAATCAGGGGCGGAGGCACAAGCCGGCCTACGGGTTTGACTGAACCCAGTAGCTTTTGCTCAAACAATGTATTTGATGATTTAAATTTATGAAATGTGTATAAATATTAAATCTACAACCCAGTCATTAATACTTGAAGTCGTGGTCCCAAAATCCAGAACTCATAAGATTGAAATTCAGGTTCCGCCTGTTATAATTTACAAAAGAGATACTCAGACTAGTCATACAAAAGTAACTACTTACTATTTTGGTTAGTATTTTCTTATTCTCCTCGATTTGCTTGTTTTTGTCAAATACAACTAAATCTACGTAGATTCTGAAAATACGTACACTGAAAATCTCATAAAAATATTTATAGTCGAAGAAACCAAGTATAAAATATAAGAATTAACAAATTCATAAGAACAATACTTTAGATAAATGTCTAGAATTATATAAGTTTGGCAAATGGAATCAACCGTCTGGATAGTTTGGTAATACTGTTTGCTTAATTTTCCTTTTGGGTATAACAGAAATATTCTAGTTTTAGTTGGACCTCTATTTACTCTCTTAACTTTTACTTCCTAATTAGTGTATTGCCGCTAAAGTTTGTTCTCTCCAAGACTCCAACTACAGACAACTATAACCAACCAAAGTCCATATGAAAAAGATTTTATCTTACCATTTACCATGTACGGAATTCTCCTCAGTAAATTTTCTGAGGAATCATCTTCTTGAATGATAAATATCATTATACTAAGCTCAAACTACCGTCAGGACTATCGAATATGTATTCATATATTGGCCTTAATCCCTCTTCCAAAAAAGACAAGGAAAAAAGGGAATTGCAGCTTCAGTTCCTCGATTATCTATGGCTAAGACATTAATAACAAAGCTTAACACTTGAAAACGAATTTGGCCACTTGTTTCGAAACAAAAGCCACCTGTGTGTAAAAAGTTGTTTCTGCCATTACTCATAGCTTGATCCTACCCTGTTAATTGTATGAAGTTAATCAAAGATAAAATGCTGAACAGAGACAAATAAGAGAGAAGGTAAGAAAAACATGAGACGAATAAGTTCGCTACTCATCAAACATAAAGGCAATACAGCTACAAATCCTCATCAAACACTATAACCTGTAAACCAATTTAAATAACACACCAAAAAATTAAAAATATAAAAAGTTGGCCAAACTCTAACTAAATAGCACACTCAGACTATAGTTCAGCTAGCTAACTGGCTGCTGCTGGTGATTGCCATAGCCATTAGAAGATGCCCCATAAACTGCTCCAGCAGCATACATGCTAGAATCTTGACTTTGCGATGCACCATATCCGTACCCCCCATAATTTTGCCTTCCATAATAACCCCCATTCCACTGACTACCAGAATCGGTCCTCAACTGAACAAAACAGAGTAAATATAAGTTGAATATACAGATGTTGTATGGAGAACCTTCATGTAATCTAAAATCCAAAAATACAGGCCAACTATTAATAAAGAGCTAAGATGCATAAATTGTCACTTTTAAGCTCTAAAAATTCCAATTACATAATAGTTGGAAAAACCAAGAAATAGTAAGGGGCCAACTTGGTTTTGAGACAAGTTATGCAGAGATTAATAGTGCATGAATTAAAATATTGGGATTAGTAATGTAGGGATTTGTATGCTGAGATAATAATGCAGAAATTAGTAACGCATAAGTTGTATTGGAGAGATTACAAATGTGTTTTGTTTTATTTTGGAAAAACAATTAATACATTAGGGTTATTTTGGTCACTTCCATGTATTACTAATTCCTGTATTCGTATTACTAATTCCTGTATTCTTATGTGGGGAGTTCCTGGAGGGAAGGATGCCGAGGGTCTATCGGAAACAGTCTCTCTACCCCAGGGTAGGGGTAAGGTCTGCGTACACACTACCCTCCACAGACCCCACTAGTGGGATTATACTGGGTTGTTGTTGTTGTTGTTGTTCTTATTCCCCCTTCCATCCCGCCAAAAATAATACATAGATTTCTGCATAACTTATGTAGGTGTTAGTTGAGCCGACAACAAAAAAGCCAACCAAACAATATATAGTATTATATAATGAATCTTATGCAAGTGTCAAAAGGTAACTTGACATCGTATTACTAATGTGGAGTTTTATACAGGTTTTATCAGTGTTGTTAAAAGCGACCGCTTCCTCGCTTAAAGCGAGAAGCAATGCGAAGCGAGGCATCCGGCGCTTCTCTGATCTGAAGCGTATCGTATCAGATACACAAAAGCGATCGCTTCCCCTGAACAAAGCGACAAAAGCGAGGAAGCGAACAAAGCGACAAAAGCGAGCGCTTCTCTTTATAACTGGGATGTCAACGTTAATTAATTAAAAAGGCTCTCTTTTTTTAACTTCAAGATCATCAAGTTTGGTCCCAGGTATATGATTTCTTCCTCCTCCTCCTCCTCCTCCTCTTTTTCTTTTCTTTCAATGTCCAAATAGCAGCGAAATGCTGGCGAATTTTTTTTTCCTCTTCAGTTCTTTTTCTCATTCTCCACTTCTTCATTTTCTTTCACTGTTTCAGTGATAAATTGCAGCGTAATGCTGCCCATTTTTCGTTTCAGTTATACTGCCATTTTTTGGCATACTTACTGCCAAATTTTTCATATCATTTATTCTTAGTTGTCTATGCAGTATTTGTTTTATTGTCATTCTCCTCTTCCTCTTCTTCTTCTTCTTCATTGTCTATGCAGTATTTATTTTAAATTTTATTTTTTTAAATTCCGCTTCACTTCAAAAAAGCGAGCGCTTCGCTTCTCACTTCTCGCTTTAAGCGAAAAGGGGCTTGTCGCTTTTCCTCGCTTCACGCTCTTCACAATACTGGGTTTTATCACATCTTGATAATGCAACCACACGACCCCTTATAGTAATATAAATAAGTACTCCCTCCGTTTCAATTTATGTGAACCCATTTGACTGGGCATGGAGTTTAAGAAAAGAGAGAAGACTTTTAAACTTGTGGTGTAAAATGAGGCACATATATTTTGTGTGGCTATAAATCATTTGCATAAAGGTAAATAGTTTCCAAATAGGGAAAAGGGTCATTCTTTTTGGCACGGACTAAAAAGGAAATAGGTTCACATAAATTGAAACGGAGGGAGTATGTTATTTTACAGAACATCCTCCAGAACCAGTGAGAAAGATTGTAGAAGAAAGCATCTAATGTAATCAATAATGAAAGGTATCACAGAAAATAAATTTTTAATTCGTTTAGGTACACTATTAAGAATATAATATATAATGTGAATTGCTTAATGTTCCAAGGCTATTGAAACATCAGCCTAATAATATTTGTAGTTGCTGCAACAGTTATCAATTGGATTACATATTTCTGCGAACTGAGTATGTAAATAAATATTATGGGAAACACACATTAACAAAAAGCATAGATATGTCAACTTTTCAGCATTTTGCTTTCTTGGCAAGTGGCTTATTAGAGATGCACGATGCAAGGGGGCTTTCATCAACATACAAAAGCAGAACACTAGTAGGATTTTCTGGGAAGCAATGTTGCCCTTCTTCTCATTTTGCTCAAAATACAGAACTTATGAAAACTTTACAGCAAATATGGAGACTCCACGAAGCAGATGTTGGCACAAGATTACTTAATATCTGAAGTAAAAGCTTTTCAGAAATCACATTTACCATTTTGGTAAATACCTGCTTGTTTGCTGGATTTCGACCCCAGGAAAGACGAACCGTCTGCTTCCCGATAACTGCTCCATTTAATTTTTGTATTGCATCCTCTGCTGCGCTCCTAAGGAACATAAGAGGCAAGTAAGTTACGCAACGTTTAGCATTTGAAAGCTTCAAGTAAACATCCATTGAAACAATAGTAATAACCAAAAATGCACTATATATACATGTGTAACCGCTTCAGTTTATCAGTGAATTCAAGCAGCAAGTTCATTTTAGTTTTACTACTGTTGGTTAGGTTTGATAATATGATTACCTATTCTAGTGATTTCAAGTAGGTTATGAATGATATATTCTACTATAGTGATATATTCTACTATAGGACCATTTCATAACCAAAAAAGAAATCTTTTTAATAACCGAGAAATCCCCAAAAGAGTTCTATATATTCTACTATGGTGCAAGGTTTTAAACTCTGCCCTAAGAAAGAGTTCTTATGGATCCAAAAACTATGTTTTCCTTTTCATTCAACCACAGAAGATCTTCATCAAACTGTGAACCTATAACCTGGCAGATGAGTGAGTCCATGGACCTTTTCTTCTTTCTCAGGTATTCAATTGCTAGTTAACAGGAAAAGCATTTTCTTCCAAATCAGTTGTTATGATCAGTACATTCCTCCTGGTAATTCTGGTTGCAGATTCTCTAGTATCACAAACAAAACAAAACCAAACCAAATAACAAATATGCTAAACTAATAACTGACCTAAAAGCTCCAACCATTTTAACTCATTGATAGTTTAGTAGGTACCAAAAAACAAAAAAACTCTTAAACTTCACCAATCTATCCCCATTATACTAATTTCCTCAGTTAAACATGAACTATCTAACATCATGTTTAGCAATATCGCTCATTACCTGTCCGAAAACTGTACAAAGCCACATCCTTTTCCGGCTGGTATTTTCACAGAGACCACATTGCCAAACTGGTTAAATGACTGCCTGAGTTCATCGTCGGTAACATCAGAGTCAAGTCCTCCAACAAAAACCTACAGTAGATCAAAAGTTAGAGAGCTAATTGAGTAACTAGCTAGGACCAATCTTGACAAAAGGGAGAAGCACCCACTGTTGTATTTGACAAATCACTATCAGAGTGGGAAGTTTGGGTTGCAGCACCATTTGATGCATGTCCACCCGCTAATATCACAGCTGGAAAAAGAGCTTCACTAGTTCAACACCTCGGGAAGAAAATACAAGAATAACATCCAAATATTTGACAGCAAACATAAATTGCAGGCACATTTGTATGAAATATCTGGCCTAGTTATTTCCTGCTACGTTGATCAATACTCAAGTTGAAAATTTTCAGAGTGAATGGAAAAAATTAAACAAGTAAAACTGAGCTATATGAACTATAACTGAAGAACACTAGGACATGGAAATGTCGAAATAGTAAAAAACATAATTAAGAATGACCCTGTTGAAAGCAGCTCAATGAGGGACTATAAAGTATAAACTACAGAAAGATATGGTAATCAGATTCAGTATACACTATACTCGGTGTAGTAAATGACTTGCAGCAAAACAGGATACAATATCTCATACCTTGTGATGAATATTGTTGCAGTGCTGATGGTTTCTTCGGAGTAGCAACACCAATACGCATAGGCCTGCTAGAGCAATATATACCATTCATTTCAGTCATGGCCTGAGACCTCTCATTTTCATCACCAAACCTAACAAAGCCATAGCCTTTTGAACGACCTGTGTTTGAATCTATTACTACTTTTGCACCTTTAACAGATGTATATCTACTGGCGAATGTGTCACGCAACATTGCGTCAGTAACATCAGGAGCCAAATCTCCTACAAAAATCGATAAATCAGAACCAGAACCAGCACCAGCATCTGCACGCTTTTCACCAGCGTTAAAGGCTGACCAGTTTAGGCGGAAGGGCTGCTCTGCATTTGGCATCACAGTGCCATTGTAGCTCTGTAGGACTTTTTCTGCTGCTTCATGGGTATTGAACTCAACAAATCCATAACGCTCAGACTGACCAGTCTGCTTATTTCGAATGACCTTCACAGAAATAACCTGCATGTTTTATGATATGTGGTCAACCAAGAGCATATTGGAAATTCACTAGGTAGGGTAAGGTCTGCATACACACTACCCTCCCCATACCCTACTTGTGGGATCACACTGATAGGTTGTTGTTGTTGTTGTTGGTCAACCAAGAACATGACGCAGATGCATGCTTATTAACACCATAATCCATGCTTGTATTGTCATGATAACTCGTTAAAAAGTTTTATTTAAGGGGGTAATTTCTACTGAATTTTTTTTTTTTCTTCTTTGCTTTTATGTATCTTACGAAAGAGAGGATTCACTATTTTACTTAAAGAGGAAGGGGAAATCCAGAGCTAGTCAGTAATGACTTATGAATCCTTATTCATTCTACTTTATGCAAGTCCACTTCATACGTAAGATACTACATCTCAATTCTCAATCTAGTAAGGATCAACTTTATGAATCCTTTGTTCATTCCATCCTATTCCAGTCCACCTGAAATATGAAAGTAACTACACCTCAATCTCAAACTAACGGCATAGACTTTATGAATCCTCAATTCATTATGCTCTATTCGGGTCCATTACATTCCTGAGAACTACGTCTCAATCTCAAACTAATCGGGATCCACTTTATGAATCCAATATCCACGCTCTACTCAGATTAATTTCATTCCACAAAAAGGATACTATTAGTCTTAAGAAAATCTAAATAAGAAAATGTGTGTGAGAGAGAGATAAGGCAAACCTCGCCAGATTGAGAGAAGCAAGAATGAAGATAAGTTTCATCCATCCAGTGCTGGAGATCACCAATCCAGATCGTCTTATTATCTTCGCTTGAGCCGTTCTGCTGAATCTGAATCTGCTGCTGCTGCTTCTGATGGTAGTACGGCATGTATTGTTGACCGTACATCATCTGTTGCTGCTGCTGCTGCATCGCCATCCATTGCTGCTGATACTGCTGCATCGCCAGCCATTGTTGCTGCAACTGTTGTTGTTGTTGTTGGTTCATATCTCCATTCATATTTCAAAATTTACCCCTTCCTCTAGTATGGCTATGGTTTTTTAGAGAGAGAAAATGAGGAAGGGGAAGAGAGAGAAAATGGAGAGAGTCGGCTTACGAGCTAAATGGAGAAAGATTCTACAGGGAATCTAGGGTCAGTCTTCGTACGTAACGATGTGCAAATTTAGACCGTCGATTGATTTTCAAAAGGTTTTACGGTAGCCGTTGATTTGGAGTTTGATGACGATATCGTAGTTGGACCTGCTGATAGGTGGGTGGTGGATATATGGGTCCCTTCTTTGTCTCTAAAACTTACCTTTGAATTCAAACGTGGGATTCGAGGGTCCGTTCAAGTTATCAAAGTAGTAATAGCTCACATAAATTACGATCTCTTGAATCTTACTCTAATAATTTACTTCAGAAAAATTGAATTAATCGTGTTAGTTGCTTTTGGAATCTCACCCGAACATGTATATTTGGTCACTAATTCGGCTTCGCATCTATCAAAAATGAAGCTCAAACCTGAAATTTCTTATTAAAGATCGAGGAACACTTATATATTTCACTGTCACTTTTAATAGTTTAACTGTGCTAGTGAATACTTTGATTGTCAATCTATCTTAATTTTTTTTTTATTTGTAAAGTTAATTATTTGAGTTGACAATCTATCGAAAACAGTTTTACTACCTTCATAAGGTAGGAATAAGGTTTGCGTACACTCTACCCCAAACTTCATTATGTGAAATTATATTGAATTAGTTGTTGTTGTTATTGTTGTGGAGATCGCGGGTCAAGTCGGCTGGTCAAAGGAGAGTTCCTGCACAATTTCTTCAATCTTTCTTGGTAACATGGCCAGCATGACTAGTGCCTAGCACAGGCTGCTCATCAGTCCATTTTGACGTATGAAAAAGTCGCCTGCTTTTTGTTTTCAACTTGTTGCCTAATCTTTATGGCCGTAGATTGAGGTAAAAGGAGCTAATACTTATCATTAGTTGAAACTAATATTTCTTAGGTTTACATGGGTAATAACTCAGTATTTAAACCAACTAGACCATTCTAACATTATTGCAAAATGGGAGTCCGCTAATAATATCAGATCAATTTTAAAAAATATATATATAAATAAACTAATTTGATAAAAAGATTATGGATTCACTTACAACATAATCAGTGCTATAAATAGCCCCTATATGTAGTAGTTAAATCCTTGCTCTACGACAGTTTTCCTTTGAATCCTACGGATCAGTGTTTAACTTTTAGTCGACAACTTGTGCTTTTAATTTTGGGATGACTTTTATTTTAATAGCTGAAAGGTCCTTTCTAGCTGGTCAAAGGGATAAAGTGCTTAACTAGCATTATAAACTATACTAATAAATATTATGCCAACGAAATATGATTAGTCCTTATAATTCTGTAGGGTAAGGACCTGAAAGTAGTCAGGGAGTGGTTCTAATATGATTTAATGTTTGGGTACCTATTTGACCCGTCAAACCCGTCTAAGGTTGGGTTGGTCATTGACCCGCATATTTATTGAACTCAACCCATCTTTATCTCGCCCATTTCAACTCATATAAAGTTGGGCTAATTTTTAGCCCAAATTGAATCATGATCATGATTAACTTTGCTAAAATATCTTTAAAATAATTCTTTTTTGATACGTTGTACCTAACAAAAGAAAAAAAAATTGTATTTGATAATTAAATAATTCATAAGAAAACAATTCACATTAATTAAAGCTTGGTAAGAGATGGGCGTGTTGGGCTATGACCCAAATTTTAGGTAAAAATAGCACGGGCTAGTCAATTTTCGAATTGGTAATTCAAAAATATCTAGCGTTTGCAAAGTCATTGAAAAATAATCAATATTTGCTGCAACACGGACCGGTCCAGCATAATATACTGGAGATTGGTGCACATGTGTATGAATTTCCAGTATATTATGCTGGAACTCCAACACGCGAAAAGTTCCAGCATAATATACTGTAGGTTGGAGCACTTGTGTATGAACTTCCAGCATATTATGCTGGATCGGTATATTATACTAGAACTCCAGTATATTATGCTGGAATATTTTCCGGATTTTGAACAGTGTTTTCGTTCAGATTTATCTTTACATGAAAAGTGGCTAAATTTCGATAACTTTTGAAACTGTGGCTATTTTTCAATTACCACTTGTAAATCTGACTATTTTTGAATTTCTCCCAAATTTTAGCCCAACTTGACACAAGCCCAGTTATTTTTGGGCGGGTCAATTTATTGAATCAGCCCATTTTGATCACCCAAAATCAGTCCAACCTGCCCGTTTGACGCTCCTAATTTAATGGAATGAATTATCAACATTCCTTGAAGAAGATTTGAAAAATTAAAACCTTTCCCACTCTTTTTATTTATCTTCTCCATCCCTTTTATGTCACAAACAAGAGTTTGGTAGATGCACAGGCGATAAGGTTGGTGGAATCCTAACGCTTAGATACTAGCATCATATTAATGCATTGAATGTTCAATATGAATCATATGAATGAAATGAATGGAATCCAACGCTTAGATTCTTTTATTCACCAACTCCCTTAGAAGCTTTACCCTAATCTAATATTAGCATCAAACCAATGAATGGCGCGTTCACCATGATCATTTCTTTTCCGAGTCAATTATTACAACCCCTTTTTAAAAGACACTCGCATTTCCAGTGTTTGCACCAAATTATTTTTCACTTAACATTGAGGTTATAGTCTCACTTTGAATTTGTAACTCTTTAGGTTAAATTACTTATTAGGCGAACGCCAAGTGCACAAGTACTTCCCCTTTGGTAGTAACTAGTAAAAGCGGCAACCCGGTGCACAAAACATCTCGCATTCACATTGGGTCAAGAGAAGGGCCACACCTCTAGGGATGTGATGTAGACAGCAGCCACGGCTTGAAAAATCCGTATAACCTATAGGTCACGGGGTCAAACCGTGATAGCAGCCACTAATGCTTGCATGCGGGATGCTTTGTGCAATATATCTACACAGGAAAATTGCAAGGCAACACTTCATTACTCCTGCCTTTCTGGAAGGAGAAAGCAAATAAAAGATTGATAACAAAAATTACAAAATTCTTTAATCGCATCGCTTACAAGTTCTTAACTAGTAAATAAATTAAAAAAACAAAGAAATTTCTACTTAACAAAGACAACACCCATTACCTGGTACGGCAGAACTAGAAGACAATCTGCTGCTACCAAAATCTAACAAGAAGCTCCCCTGTTAGCTTCTGCTAACAAGTATACCTTTCTCGGCCTTTTGGCTAAGATCACGTGTAGTAGAGCTTCTGCTAACAGTAAATAATGAAAGAATTGAGTTTAAACAACACAAGCTACATCTGTACACGACTGCAATTCTATATTTTGTAATCTGCATGTAGGAAGCTTTCGTAAGGCGTTCCCCTGAGTGTCTTTTCAACGTCAACCCAGTTTTCAACTTGTGAAGACAAGGGACCCTTGTGTATCTTCACCTGACGACTGTGAAGGTCCCTTCTAGGAACTTTCAGGAAATCTTGAACATCGTTCAGTATCTGTAAGGAAAGCGGTAAACTAGAAAAGTAAGCATCGCGAACAAGATGAACTTTCTTCCTATGGGACTGCAATTTCGGGGTTATGGTAGAATATGTGAGCTCTTACTGTTTGATTTTTTATTATGTCTTCGTAGTACAAGATAATATATCGAGTGCTATTGAAGTATTCCACGGCTTTTGTAGCCATGTCGTCTACTTGCTTCAGGTTGGGGATCAGCAAAGTTGTGTTTATCGTGGGTTTGTAACTTGCAAGTATCTCAGCCTGAATAATAAAATTGTATTTCTTAAGACACCATACTGACATAAAAGTATTGGTGTAGACAAGAGAGAAATAGAGTTGCGAAGACTGACCTCCTTGGGAGAATGCACATGAGACTTGTGGGTTCCATTTAACAGCTTAGCGTTTTGATCGTAAGAATTTGCCAGCATTGAAACCATTCTGCGCAAAAGATTTCTTCTGAAGAGAAAAATGGCAGAAACTCCTCGAGTTTCAAAATATTCAACAATTTGCTCATGATGCTGCATCAGACCCTGTAATGACATTCAAATGGAAATGCAATCAATTGTGTTCTCCATAAACATGAAGACAGAAAGCAGTTGACAAGAGACGGGCAAAATAGAGAAAAAAATGAAAAAGAACGCAAATTCCCCAACCCCCCCCCCCCCCCCCAAAAAAAAAACATAAGGCATTTCCAATCTAATTTCGAATTTTCTGCAATTGTAAAGGACTGGTGAATCCACACCCTGTAACAAAATATTAATAGTTTTAAAGACCATTACCTTTCACACAAAAAGGTCGAGGGGCAGGGTGCGGGTGGAGAAACTAAGCAGCCAAGCATTAATATCTGGTACTTGTAACTATTTCATAGTAACCATATGTCATAAAAAAAAAATCGAGATAACACAATGCTAATGATTCTTTTTAGAGCCATCTTACTCATTGTTCAAGCATTAGCTTCCCATACACGCTATACAATATCTTTTCTGATCAGTAATCAAAACTTTCATTAATCTCCCAATATCCATGCACTAAGTATGTATGATAGTGCTGGCCGCTGGGCGTTATTCATCAACTTTATACCATATCAAGCTCAGCAGTCAAGAGATAAGCAACTTCCAATAACTAAATACTTCTACTAATCCTAAGATTACGTCAAGATGTCAAATATACACAAGAACAGCTATGCCTCAATCCCGAATTAGTTGGGCTCTATACACATCCAAAAAGCATAGGAAAGAATGAAAAGAAAAAGGAATACAAAGTAATCAGCATATATCATAGAATTTACATCACGAAAGAGCTTACCTGATTAAGCATCCACTTGAGTCCAACTGCAGCTGTACATTCATTCTTGGAAGCACTCGTCAAAATGTCTAGGTTATAAAGTTTGTCCAGCGTATCCAAAATAGTTGACACGTTACTTTTCCGGACT
Organism: Nicotiana tabacum; assembly: GCF_000715075.1. Classification (NCBI taxonomy): domain Eukaryota; kingdom Viridiplantae; phylum Streptophyta; class Magnoliopsida; order Solanales; family Solanaceae; genus Nicotiana; species Nicotiana tabacum. The sequence continues at coordinate 73,309,978 of NC_134103.1, forward strand.
TTAACAGAAAAAATCTCCCCATTAGAGCTTATATTCATATGACTGTTTAACAATGTCTCAAACCATCCACTACCAGATCTCTGAGTCGATAAAATTGCAAAATACCTTACAGGTTTGCAAGCACATTCGGCCCTGAATATATAGCAGACAATAACTCAGTAATTTTATCCACAAAGAGAAACCCAAAACATTAGAGAAAAGGAATATTAAATGTCTCACCGGCTAAAAGTCTTTGGCTTGGGGAAGTGCACATAAGGTTTTTCTGTAGGTTCAATGTCAGTTGCCTCACATGGCTTTTCAACCACATGAACACTTAATAACCGTCCGCTGGAACGCACACCAATTTGTTTCAAGCCGATTGAACATATATAAACTCCACATACCATTGCGAAGATTAGGACCACCAGTCTCAACATCAGTGGAGATTTCTTTGGTGGCTTTATGATGAAGGAGTCCTGAATGGAATCAGAAGATAAACTGCTAAGGATTTAACTCTTTTTATCATCAGTCTAAATATAAAATAAGTTGCTCAAACAAGCAATCAATCAAGTATTCTTCAATACCAAACTACAGTCAAACTTCTTTATAACAGTCATACTTTATAACATCACTTCACTATATCGACCAAGTTTTCCTTGGAAACGATTTTCAAGTTATGTTACTTCGCTACAACAACCACAAAATTTCGGAACAATCGAGGTTGTTATAAAGAGGTTTGACTGTAGTTGCACTAAGCTACGTCAACCCTTGGTATATATCCCACTTAGACCCATCTCATTCCAAGTTTTTTGTTCTTGAAAATCTAGATCAAAGGGCATTTTAAAAGGGGTCATTCAATCAAAGTAAACACTACAATCTAAAGTATATCAAGGCATTTCATAACCTAGATAATCCATATCTATTCTACATTCTTTTAATAACAAAGGTAGATGATAATCCAATTTAACATTACTATTCTACATATTTTACAATTTACAATGATAACTAAAGAAAGGAATAAAAAGAGAAGCTTGAGCTAACTCCCACTAAATGCTAACAATAACTAAAAGGCCTAAACTTTAAACAACTAGAAAACAAATTAGTGTGATGCAGAAGAATCTCAGATTCTCATTGTACAAAGCTGAGGTAAAAACAAATTTTAAGCCAAAAGATATAAAAAACAATAAAGAGAAAAGCTAAGTTTCCTCCTCTTAAATATTAAAAACAACAAAAAGACCAAAACTTTAAGTAAACAATCAACAAATCTCTAAGATAAAGAAGAAACCCAAATCAAAATCCAAAAAGGCCAAAAGATGAAACTTTACAACCAAAATCGAATAATCAAGAAAATAAAAAACAAACCTTGGTGAAAATACAGAAATCGTCGGCCATATTTGTGCTCAAAAAGGAAAGAGCATTTGGGGTTAGCTCAGTTTCAAATATTCTTTCCCATATTCCTTTCGGCTTTATTCATCTCTATAGTTTCCAAACACATGCATTACATATGTTAATATGTATGTATAAAATAATAGAAATATATATATGTAGAACCAGAAAATTAGCCAAAGCTATGAGCTTTTTTGTTTCTCGTGAAGAACAATGTAATGTTTTTGGTTTTTATTGCTTAGATTTTAATTCAGATTTGCAGCTTCTTTTGTTTTCCTTTTTTCCTGCGTGCAAATTTGCCATTGGAAAAAGAGGAGGAATGGAAAGGGGCTGTTAAAACGGTGTCGTTTTAGTTCTGCGTTGATTTTGTCAAGGGAATCAAATCATTCTTTTTTACATTTTTTAATCTTTTTAAAATATTGCTTGTACTAATAAATTGCCGTTTGCTTTAACGGCAGTGAACGCGACTTACGAGGAATACTCACGCCTTTCATTTTCTGACATTAGTTTTTCAATTTCCAAATCATTATTCTTTTGAATTGGATGTGATATCTACTTATTTAAATTCAAAAAAAGCCTCATTTGTTAAGAACTAATTGTGGTATTTTAGTAGGAGATTGGGCATACTTAACATCGAAGTAAAACCGTCAAAATCGGCTTGCCCGTGAGGCCAGCCCAACCCAGCTCGCTATTTGGGTAGGGTTGAGTTAGGAGTTTTTGAACCTATTTAAAACTGAAGCTTATAAGCTCGGCCCAAGTTAGCTTGTTGGCCCTTGAGGTTTGATCGAGGCAGGGCCTGAACCGGCTCGTGGGCCAAAAATTAATTAACTTCAAATTAATTAATTATTAAATATTTTAAAAAGTAAAAACTTAAAAAAATATTAACTATAATCCTCATTCACCACCCATAGATTGCTCATTTACCCTTCCATATCAACTAGAATTTAGATTTTTGACATGCATGTAATATGACAAAATTAGTTTTTCTTTTCCTATGGCCAATGAATAGTTTGGATTACTTTAATATATTGTTAATATTTAAACTGCTCTTCAATATAGAAAAAGATCAATTTTAAATACAAAAAAAAAATGACCACTAGCAAATTTCAGAAATTTTAAAAAATTTATGGAGTGTAATGATAAAATCAGCAAATGATGTTAATCCTAAATTAAAAAATATTAGCATATAAACTTATTGAAACAATCCGTGAATCTGAGAAAAATGAAAGAAAAGTACAAAGAAAATATTCTTAAAAAAAGAAGAGCTAGAGATATAGAGAATTTGCATTTCGATTACGAGATTCCTCATCAAATATCAAGTTTTTTGTACGCGCTAAGCAAATAGAAGTTGTTTACATAATTAATCGACTATGTCACGAAAAAATATTTAAGGATTTAAAGAAATTCTTTTTTCTAAAAAAAGAATTAAAGAGTCGGCCCGCCCTAACCCGCAACCCTCTTAAGACTGGGTTGGGCTGGCCATTTTAAGGCATATTCATTTGGCATGTCGGCTCGTCCTAGACCATCAAATTTAAAAGCCCATGAGGCTTGGAGTGGGCTGGGCTAGGCTGGACCGTTTTGACAGCTTTACATGAAAGATACTTATCTCAAAAGCCTATGCATTGAAACTAATACAAATTTAGATAAGAATATAAATAATAGAAGCACTTAATCCATATAAGCTATAATGGTCGTTTGGTACATGGGATAAGAATAATAATCCCGGAATAAAGTTTGAGATTAACTTTATCCCATGTTTGGTATGGGGTATTAACTAGTTCCAAAATAACTCTTACACTAAAATAGTGAAATTAATTATTCCATATAGAAGGTGGGATAACTAATGCCATGGTATATCCTAGGGGTGTTCAAAATCGAACCGAAACCGAAAACCGAACCACAAAAGTGGCTTAATGGCATATTGGTATCGGGTTAACAGTTTAACGACTAGGGAACAAATTGAATTTTTTTTATTAACGGCTTATCGGTTTGGGGGCGGATTATTCAATTTTCTTAACGGATAATCTGTTAATCTGTTAAGAATATATATAAAAAAAAAAATTACCCATATGTATATTAAATAATAAAAAGCCCTTCTACACTTCCATTTCCAGTACTGGACCAGTAATCAATAATTCAGTATTACTCTATTAGACATTTAGACTTTAGAAACCCTAAGTCCTAACATCTAAAATTCTTAGCAACAACAATTCACAACACAACAACCAACCTCTCGCCTCTTCCTCTCGACCCTCGAGTCCCGCCGACTGCCCGACTCGTCGTCTCGGCTTTCCCTCTCGTCGTCTCGCCTCTCCCTCTCGCCATAGCAAGAACCCAGAGCAACAGATGGTAAGTTTCTTTTCTTGTTGATGTCTTTAGAATATTCGGGCCTCAATATTGTTTATACCTTTAAAATCAGAGATCATCTCAAAGTATTCAGCCATTTCACGGATCTCCAATCACTAAGATTTATTCTGAAATTGACATTCCAAGTTGCCTTCTCTGCCTTGTGCTGTTTTGAGATCGATGTTTAATAGTTTCTGTTTAAATATCCGCTAAGGAACTTGTCATTTTCATTCCTTTTCTTTTCTTGTTGTAGTGGCTCATAACATGGCTTAAAATATACAAAGTGATAGGTGATGGGTGAAAGTGAGGCTTCTAAGTCAAGCTGAAACAATATACTACTAGTATTTAGGTAGAATAGTATCTGATTCCTTTTCTTTTTACTTTGTTTGACATGATATTTGAAGGCCATTACTTATAAGTATCTTCATATCCGCTAATGGAGTATCTAGCTGCTGCTTTATTTATTATTGGATGTTGTTTCTTGTAAGTTTACCCCCTTTGTTTTTATTTTTATTTGATTATTCTTCTCTTGTGTATTTCAATAGAGAAATTTGTATAGATTATTGATGAGGAGTATTGAGCTTGTTTCAATAGTATCAAGCTTGTTCACTGGAACGAGTTTTATATTGAAGAAAGGTCTCAAACGTGTTGCTGCTGCTGGAACTCGTGCAGATCTGAAATGTTATCTCTCTGTGTGTCTTAGATTTTTACTTCGGTTTATTACATGATTTACTAATTAAAAAGGCACAATCTAAACCGATAACCGCCGGATAATAGTTAAACTGATATCAATCCGCCCGATATATAATCGGGTGACTAGCGGATTAATACATTTAAAAGTCGATAACCGATAAGTCGAACCGTTAAGAGTAAATAACCGTCTGATCCGCCCGATAAACAGCCCTAGTATATCATATCATTGTACCAAATGACCCGAAAGAGTTAAGCTTTATAACAATTTGTCCTTATACTTACATTCAATTTATTTTTTACTGATATTATTTTATTCTGATCAACGATTTATTAGATTGTAAATATAAGAGTTACTTATTCACTATTGAATAATTTTAGTAAAGTGCTTAGCTATATGCAATTTTATCCTGTCGATGAGTGTTTATTCTCAACTTTAATTTTCTCCTTTTTTCTTAGCATATCATAAAAATAATTCTAAAAAACAAGTACTCTCTCAGTTCACTTTTATTTGTTCAGTATTCTAAAAACAGATTTTCACTTTTTGTCACTCTTAATATATCAAGAGAAGACAATATATTTTTTTTTGTTATACACATAGTATTAATTACTCATTTCAAATTATTTTCTCAAATCCATTAAATTATACATCAATTGATATGGCTATCATAGTAAATTATATATTTTATTTATTATTTCTTAAGTGATGTGCAAAATTTATAGTAGATAAGTAAAAATGTACGGAGAGAATACTAAATATTATTGGGGCGCACGTTGCACTGAAGCCTTCATCTACGGTCCACGGTTTGACCCTTGCTTCTTCTACTGCAACTTCACTGACGCTTATTAATTTTCTTATTTGTTCTTCCAAAAAGAAAATTAGTTTAATTCAAATGATATTGAATTTTATTTTTAATTAATAACTAGTTCCATTCTGGCGAGGAAAAATAGTACAATCCATTTCGACTTCTGAACTATCTAAAAGATAACGTCCCTTCTTCCTTTTCTATTTTCTTTTTTGAAAAAAAAGAAGGAAGGGTTGCTAAAAGCCTTAAAGAAAGCATGAAATACCGAAACAAGAACATGAAACTTCTTACTATCAGACTGGATATGCAGGACTCACAACAAAGAAAATTGAAATATAAGAATTAACTTATAAAGGATCTAATATATAAATATTGATAAAATCGTCAATACATAAAACTTAAATCCAAATGAAATATATACCTTACAAGACAACAGAGAAGAAGCAATCGAAGGTCCCAAACTCTAAAGATTTTTTAAATCAAACCATTCTCTAAAGTTTACTTCAAAATAATTTCTTTTTTTTCTGTTTGTGGACAATTATATTGAAAATCAACTCTCTAATTTTTTTTTGTGGGTTCTAAATTAAGAGACTTCTATTTTTTAGAAATTTCTAATCCTTTTATTCAGCAATTGTGATAAATTATGTGTCCTGTTATGTTTTGATGATCTAACAAATTTAATGTTAAGAACCAGATGGGAAACCTGCTACACATCCTCAAAGTGCTCAAGATCAACAAGTCTCAAGTCTGGGATATGTTCCAACTTTCAGAGTCCAAGAAACAACAGAGGGAACAGATCGATATCAGTTCCCTTGCTGACAGTACCAGTCAACTCCCCACAGCTGTAAAGTGACTGCAATTGTTCCTCTGCACACACGCAACAGTGCAAACAGTGGAGCAGTCACTTTATAGGGAATGCCTTTGTACCAAACATGCTTACATCATTCAAGTGATGTCACTTATGCAATATTAACATGAAGGAAAGGCAAAACAACACTTGCACACTCTAGAATTCATCAAGATTTCTCTCAAGTGTATTGCCAACTTGTAAGTGACATTCAAGGCGTCAGAACAAAGAACAACATAACGAAAGACCTGTTTCCTGCATTGAGTCATTATATGTCTTTAGTTGTATTGTACATTTGTTAAAGTGATTTACTTGTAATTCCTACTTAGCTTAGTTAAAAGCATTGTGTAGGAAATCTTTTGTAAAACCATAAACCTTGTGTTTGTGTCTTGGCTAGAGTTAGTCGAATTGTAAGCTTTGTAATAGAGTTATTGCAAAAGGGCTTGTAATAGAGTTGTTACAAGTTAGTGAGGGATTAAGAGGTTAATTCCTAGGTTATAATAGTTTGTAATCTGAAATTTTCTCAGTAGTGAAGTTAAAATCCTACGAGTGTAGGTCGTAGTTTTTAATCCCGTGAGCTGGGAGTTTTCCACGTAAAACTCTATTATGTTATTTACTAATTGTTGTGTGCGTGTGTGTGTGTGTGTGTGTGTGTTTTGTGGGAACTAATAGAGAACCTGGTTCTCTATATAGTTTGGTGGACCCTTAGTTTCTATCAATTGGTATCAGAACGAGTTCTTTCTATCAGGCCAACACTTAGAAAGGATCCTCATGACTGCTCCACCAAACTTCGAAGAAGGTCAATCCCGCTACAGACCACCAAGATTCAATGGCCAATACTACGGATGGTGGAAGACAAAGATGCGTGATTTTATCATGGATGAAGATTAAGAGCTCTGGGATGTTATCTGTGATGGTCCCTTCGTTCCTATGAAAACCATTAGGGAACCAACAGTGACAGTTCCCAAGACTTGGAAGGAATACAGCTATGTTGACCGCAAGGCTATAGAGAAAAGCTTTCGAGCAAAGAAAATCCTCGTCTATGGCATTGGGCCAGATGAATACAATAGGATTTCTGCTTGTCAATCTGCCAAGGAGATTTGGGAAGCTCTCCAAACAGCACACGAAGGGACAACTCAAGTCAAGCAGTCAAAGATTGATATGCTAACCACTGAGTATGAACTCTCCAGGATGAAGGACAATGAGTCCATTCAGGACGTGCACACTCGTTTCACCTCTATCATCAATGAGCTCCATTCTCTAGGAGAAATCATTCTAAAGAATAAACTTGTCAGGAAAATACTCAGCGTATTACCTAGTTCCTGGGAGAGCAAAGTAAGTGCCATCACAGAGGCAAAGGATCTACAAAAGTTGACCATTGATGAACTCATTGGTAATTTGAAAACTTATCAAATGAAGAAGAAAAAGGATCATGAGAGAAGAGAATCCAAAAGGGAGAAGAACATGTTCCTCAATACAGACAACAATGAATCAAGTGGTAAGGATGCTGATATGGCTTACTTGACAAAAAGATTTCAGAAGATGGTCCGCAGAAATAGAGGTATTCCAAAGAAGGGCAGCTTCAGCAAGCCAACAGGATATGACTTATGTCATAAATGGGGGAAGCCAGGATATTTCATCAAGGATTGTCCCCTCCTCAAGCAAGACCAGTACAAGCACAAGATAGATAAAACAGCCAAGAGGAACCCGGTTCCTGACAAAAGGTTTAAAAGAAAAGAAGTTGCTGACAATGTTATGAAACAAGCTCTTGCTGCATGGGGAGATTCTTCAAGCAAATCCGGAGAAGATAATGCACAAGGTGACACCATGATGGCAGTCGAAAGTGAAACATCTGATTATGATTCTATCTTTGCCCTGATGGCAAAATCTGACGATGATAAAGATAATGATGATGATTAGGTAAACTTTCTAGACGTTCAAAGAAATCTAAAGTCTTCCTCTCAGAAAAAGCTTATTTCTTTGGGAAATATTTTAATTGATGCTTATCACAATTTTATAAACGATAAAAATGCTTTAACTATAGAGCTAGGAGAGGTAGAAAATGAGATAAATGATTTGGTAGTTATAGTGGCCGACCTAAAAGAAACCATCGAGGATCTAATGAAAGAAAAGAGTGTTCTGATTAAAAAGGTTGAAAACATAGAAAATGAGAGAGATGACTTGTTAGTAGTCGTCATGGACCTAAAAGAAACAATAGAGGAATTAAAAATGGGAAACGGGTCTGGGACTATCCAAAAGGGAAAGGAAGTTGTAAGTGAGGCATACAATAAGCTCGAAAATGAACTCCAATATGTGAAATCTAGTTTGTGTGCTGAACTTGAAAGAAACATACAACTTCAAGAAGATCTAGGCAACGTTAAAAATGACCTCGAAAAATCTCTAAAGTGGACCTGGTCCTCTGATACAATTATTGCCATGTATACAAGCAATGGTGGGAACATGCAGGGAGTCGGGTTCCAAAGGGAAAAGACTCCTTAGAATCCACATAACAAGTATGTTACTATCCATGATAACTGATTTTGAACTCATTGTGGCAACACTGGTCACTTTAAAGAAAACTGTAAGGCTAGAATTCAGTCCTAACAAAAAAAAAAGGTGTTTGTTGAAAAGGTAACTACTGCTAAGGAACATGGTCCCTCCGTTAAAAAATGTGTACTTCCTGCCTGGACAAAAAGAAGTGTAATTCGCCCCTTTCCTCACTACAAGGGACCCAAACTTGTTTGGGTTCCTAAATCTAAGCCTTGATTCTCTTGTACAGAGAGCAGTGAAAGGAAGCAGTCAAAAATAGTACATGGATAGTGGTTGTTCTAAGTACATGACTGGAACATCGATGATTTCCTTTCACTCAAATCCCTACAATGAGGGAGTGTGTCCTTTGGCAATGGCAAAAAGGGATATATTCTGGGAGTAAGAAAAATTGGGAAGTCACTCACTCACTCAATTGAAAATATGTACTATGTGAATAACTTGAAATATAGCCTACTGAGTGTTTTTCAAATATGCGACAAAGGAAACAAAGTAAAATTTGTGTCAAAAGTCTGCACAGTCACAAATCTTGTGACTGGTGAAGTGGTCGTGATGGCAAAAAGATACAAGAATATTTATGTTGCTGATTTTGAGTCCCTATAAAATGGGGGTCTCACTTGTCTGAATGCCGTTGATGATGATATGGAACTATAGCACAAAAGACTGGGTCATGCAAGCTTTATGTTGCTGAACAAATTGGTTAGGAAGGACTTGGTTCGTGGCCTGCCGATGTCAAGTTTCAAAGATCACAAGGTGTGTGATTTATGTGTAAAAGGAAAGCAAGTTAGGTCTTCTTTCAAGCCCAAAAAAGAAGTTAGCACCTCAAGGCCACTTGATCTCCTCCATGTGGATCTATGTGGACCTATGAGGGTGATGAGTAAAGGAGGAAAGAAGTATATTTTTGTTATAGTGGATCACTATTCGAGATTCACTTGGACCTTGTTCCTCAGAACCAAGGATGAAACTTTTCTAGTATTTGTTGCCTTCGTGAAGAAGATCCAAGTGAAGCTGAGCCACAATGTTGTGTGTATAATATATGATCATGGCACAAAGTTCGATAATGCAATATTCGACGAATTCTGTGCTGAAAATGGTATAAGTCATAATTTCTCAGCTCCAAGAACACCTCAACAAAATGGTGTTGTGGAGAGAAAAAATAGGAATCTTGAAGACATGGCGAGGACAATGCTGATTGATAGTGGCATTGCTAAAAACTTCTTGGCAGAAGCTGTTAACACTGCATGCTATTTGGTGAACATGTACATGATCAAGTCCCTCTTAAAGTAATTTTTTTTTTTGAAAAAAGATTATTATTGGCCACCTAAAACTTTTCGAGTTCGTTATTATTGGCTGCAAATGTTTTGTCCTCAACAATAGTAAGGAAGCACTTGGAAAATTTGATTCCAAAAGTGATGAAGGAATCTTTCTAGGCTATTCATCACAAAGCAAAGCATACAAAGTCTATAACAAAAGAACTCAATGTGTTGAGGAAAGCATACATGCGATCTTTAATGAATCACACCACCTACGTGGGAAAGATTCACATGATAAGATTGATCAAGATGGAGAGTAGTCAACAGTTTCTGGTGAAGTCATTGATATGGCAAGTGGAAAGGCTAACATGATGAGCTACGTCAAGGAATCAAATGATGATGATGTAGTTGTATCTCCAGCTGATGTAGAGGAACCTGGTTCCTCGATCACAACAACTAAGCCTTAGAATAGAGTTATTGATGTTGTGCAAGGAACCCCAGATATTGAGCTGAGAAGCGGGACTCACATCAATCATGGGTCACGTTCAGAAGTACATGGACCCTCTCACAGTGAGATTCAGGTGTCTAACTGGAAGCACAAAAGTTCACACCCTCTTCAAAATGTGATTACTCCTTTCGACTCAGGGATTCAAACTAGATCAAAGTCAAGAAATTCACTTACCTTCTCAGCTTTTATATCTCAAGTTGAGCCCAAAAATATCAAGGAAACATTGAAAGATGCTGATTGGATTACCGCTATGCAAGATGAATTCCATCAATTTGAGAGGAACAACGTATGACACCTGGTTCCTCAATCTGCTAACAGAACTATTATAGGAACTAGGTGGGTATTTAGAAACAAACTTAATGAGTTTGGGAACATAACAAGGAACAAGGCAAGGCTGGTAGTTCAAGGCTACAATCAAGAAGAAGGGATTGACTATGATGAAACTTTTGCTCCAGTTGCTCGAATGGAGGCCATCAGAATCCTCATTGCCTTTACATCTCATATGGAATTCAAATTGTTCCAAATAGATGTCAAAAGTGTATTTCTGAATGGCTTTCTAAAAGAAGAAGTCTTCGTCAAGCAACCACCTAGCTTTGAATGTCATGAGCATCCTAAGCATGTTTTTAACCTCGACAAGGCCTTATATGGGCTGAAGCAGGCTCCTCGTGCATGGTATGAAAGGTTGTCCAAATTTCTCCTAAAAAATGGCTTTACAAGAGGAAAAATTGACAACACCTTATTTCTGAAGAAACGGGGGAGGAACCTGCTCATTGTGCAAGTTTATGTTGACGACATAATCTTTGGTGCAACAAATGATTCTCTATGTGAGGAGTTTGCAAATCTCATGGGAAGTGAGTTTGAAATGAGCATGATGGGGGAATTGAATTTCTTCTTGGGTCTGCAAGTCAAGCAACCTCCTAAGGGCATAATGATAAGTCAGCAGATATACATCAAAGAGCTTCTGAAGAGATTTGAAATGGAAAGCTCAAAAATCATTGATACTCCTATTATCACTATCACTCGTCTGGACATGGATGAACCTGGTTCCCCTGTGAACGAGACCATGTACAGAGGTATCATTGGGTCACTCTTGTATCTCACAGCAAGCATACCCGATATTGTTTTTAGTGTGGGACTATGTGCTAGGTTTCAATCAAATCCAAAGAAATCTCATCTAAAGGTTGCCAAGAGAATCCAAAGATATCTAAAGGGAACGTAGGACCTTTTTCTCTACTACCCCTCAGGAGACAATTTCGACTTGATTGGGTATGATGACGTTGATTATGCTGGTTATTTGGTGGATAGAAAAAGCACTTCTGGCATGGCACACTTTTTGGGTTCGTGTCTAATTTCATGGGGTACAAGAAAATAAAACTCAGTAGCTCTTTCAACTGCTGAAGCTGAGTATGTGGCAGCTGCCTCTTGTTGTACTCAATTGTTGTGGATCAAGCAGCAGTTAGAGGATTTTTGAGCATTTTCTGTTTGTGTGTCACTATTGTGTGATAATACTAGTGATCTCAACATGGAAAAGAACTCAGTTCAGCATAAGAGAACAAAGAACATTGATATGCGACATTATTTTCTCAGAGATAATATTGAAAAAAGGCTTATCTGCATGAAGTTTTGCAACACAGAAGATCAAATTGCAGACATCTTCACCAAAGCACTGAGCAGAGAGCACTTTAAAAAGAATCGTTTGGCACTTCGGTTGATAAAATCAAGCTGAGAACCTGATCCCTCGATGATTGGCTATGAAAGAAATGAAAAGGTAAAACAACTAAAAAGTGTTTTTGGCAAGGTCCAACTCATTTCTATACTGTTATAAGTAGACACGCATGACGATTACAGAGCAAACAATGAGCTAATGGTATTGCACTTTGGTAAAATGATGAGGCTCACATTTACAAAATCTGTTAGGGGACCTGGTTCCTTTGATACAGGTTAGTAGTTCCTTTGTACTCCCATGCACAACTTTTTAAATGTCTAAAAAAGGTGCCACATCATTAAAATGTCAGTTTCTATTTTTTCCCTTTTTAGAATCCAAGCGTCCTACCCGTTACAAAATGACCCGTCTATCCAGAAAATCAATACTTGTTCCTAACCGGTCCCTCACCCCCTTTAAATAAACCCAAACTCTGTCACTGTCACAACTGTTCACATCAAAAGCCAAAATTTCCCTTTTCTCTCAACAACCAAAAAATATTCCCTTCTTTCATAAACTCTCACTACACTCCATAATGTCTAAGAATCTCGAAGCCTCAAATGTCCCCAGTAAAGTCCCCATTGTGTCTTCATCTCTTGAAGCACCAGTGATAGAGTCTAAGTACCCTACGCCACTGAGTCCAAACCCTAAGCAAGATTCCCAACCACCCACTGCCTCTTCTCTAACCCAATCAAGTTCTGGTTCTCATCGGAGTTGCAAAACTTCGAATCCCAAGAGGGTTGTGGCTATGACCTCTCCCTTTGCCTCGGCGAAAAAAATAATTGAGGGAGAAACAATGGAGGGAGAAGAAAATTAGGAAGTTTCCAGTCTGCATTTGGAAGAAAGTTCTGAGGCACAACAAGGTGTGGTTCGTACTGGTGATGAATTAGCAATGACTATCCCAGGTCTCGATTTGAATGTTGCATATCCTACAGGTAATATTCCTCTTATGCCTTCTAAGTTTACTTTGGGGTTAAAAGAACAAGAGGCCATAGAGAATATGTTGTCAATATCTGCTTAGGGATGTTTGGTTGGTGGTTATGAAGGTGTGTCTGAAACTAATGGGCCTCAAAGGAAAGGTGATAGTCTACAGGAAGAGGGTAGGGAACTGGTTCCTGTCAAAAATCTGGCACCTGAAAGTACTACCGGGAAACCACATGAGGGACCTGATTCCTCCGCTCAAGATGAGCCCTCTTCTCCTACTTGGGATGAAACTCATGTTCTTCAAAAGAACCCCAGGTCAGTACTGATCGTGTTCCCTCTCCTTATTTCTATGTTGAGCCATTGACCATTGTCGCTCATGAGATGAGATCTCTGTCTGAGGAAGAGAATGAGGGTAGTGAATAAGACTATGACAATGTGGCTCTTTCAAGCTTTATTAATGCTAGGAGTAGAAGGGAAACTCCCTAAAAGACCTACTACTAGGCTGCAAAAGAAGGAAGCTCTTGAGTCAGCTCTGAAGAAAAGTGAGAAAGAAAAGAAGAGGAGAAGGTTGGTGAAGGGTGAAAAGTTAGTACATGAAGAGGTAATGCCTACATCACTTATTGTTGACATTGATGACGAGGTGGAGGAGGAACCCATTCCCTTAATTTGTAAGTCCTCTAAGAAACCTATTATTCCAAAGTCTGTGAAAAAGTCATATGTGAGAGTGATGGAGGTTAGCAATGTTGAAGTTGGAGAGTCTGGAGAGAAAATGGCTGAGTAGTCCGGTCAAAAAGTGTCTGAGAAATTTGTGTCTGAGAAATCTGCAGAGAAAGAGAAAAGTGTGAGAAAATTAGTGAAACGGAAGTCTGGTGCCAATAAGGAATTTGGTTCCTCCAAGAAGGCCAAGGTGGGTGTAGCCAAGAATGAAGTAAGGGAAAATCTGAGAAACCAGAAGGTGTTGTGGGGCAGAATATTTGCCCCTGATATTCTTGACATGCTAGGAATGCGCCACCTGGTTGATATATGTGACTTTCAACAGTAGACACATTTGTTCATAAATAAGAGTCCTAAGGTGTTTGAGGCAGAGATGCGCATTTTCTATGCCGATTTTTTCACAGTTGAGGATGACAATATCTGCATGAAGGTGAATGGTGTTGACTTTATGATGAATGAGGCTATGTTGGGAACCATCTTGGGAGTGCCTACTGACGGAATATCCTCAATTGAGGGGACTTATTCTTCAAACTTCAGAAATGCGATTTTGAAGGATGATGCAGTACAACAGGGGAGACGGGTACAAAAGAAGGCCCTCCTTCAAGTGTACCAGCTGTTATTCGAGATGGTGAACAAGGTTTTGCTCACTCGTGCAGAAAGGCATTCCATTATGTCACAAGCAGACATGTTCCTCATGGAAGCATTGGATGCATACTCCACTATCAATCTGTCGGGTATCATGATTGAGCACATAAAGGGAGTGGCAGATTTCAAGGATGGTAATTATGGGCTGAGTATTTGAGTTCTTCAAAGTCCCTTTAGGAAAGGCTACAGTGGGTACTCGCAAGCAGATCTTCTCCAAGACCACCTTAGAAGAGTGTGAGTGCATCGATAAGAAAGGAGGGGTTGACAGCAATTCTACTATCTCTCAACTGATTGAAGCTTAGAATTTTGCCAATGAAGAGATAAGGAAGTTGAAGGCACGAAATGTTATTCTTGAAGGACAGCTTAGTCAGGCCCAGGAGGCACCTAGTTCCAGCAGCACACAAGGCGCAGAGGTTGTCCGTCTGACCAAGGAGAATGTTGATCTCAGGAAACATGTTGAGGACCTGAAGGAGAGGTTACTCACTGAGCAAGGGTCCGCAAATGCTCGAATGAATATCCTCCTTATAACTCTTGCCTTTTCATATCTACCCCCCTTCCAGTGCTCCTTAAAATTGTTCCCTTCCTAGTGTCAAGTTCAAGTTGCATGTCCTCTGTTTTGGTCTCCTTTGTGTGGATATGTTTAGTGGCTAGTATTTTTGTTGTTGTTTTATTTTGTGGATGATTGTGTGACAAATGGAACTGCTCCCTATTTATTTCCAAAGTTAATGAATATTCCATCCTTTTGCTATGCATCCTTTACTCTTCTGCTCTGTCTTTAGTCATATTTGTTTGCACACATGTGGCATGAGTTAAAGCTTGCTATACTTATTTTTGCTTGTTATTTGTTACTAATATTTTTATGATGCCAAAAGGGGGGAAAGTAATTGAGGGGAAACAGAGGGAGAAACATGTTCATGGGAAATACGAAATTTTTTTGGGTGTTATTTATGGTACTCTGGTTCTCAAAGGGGATTTCAATTACAAGTTTATCATCATCAAAAAGGGAAAAATTCAAAAGTTATGTGTCCTGTTATATTTTAATAATCTAACAAACTTAATGTTAAGAACCAGATGGGGAACCTGCTCCATATCCTCATAGTGCTCAAGGTCAACAAGTCTCAAGTCTGGGACATGTTCCAACATTCAAAGTCCAAGAAATAACAGAGGGAACAGATCGACATCAGTTCCCTTGCTGATAGTATAAGTCAACTCCCCACAGCTGTAAAGTGGTTGTAACTGTTCTCCTGCACACACGCAACAATGCAAATAGTGGAGCAGTCACTTTATGGGGAATGCCCTTGTACCAAACATGCCTACATCGTTCAAGTGATGTCACTTATGTAATATTAACATGAAGCAAAGGCAAAACATCACATTTTCCCATTCTAGAATTCACCAAGCTTTCTCTCAAGTGTGTTGCCAACTTGTAAGTAACATTCAAGGCGTCAAGAACAAAGAACAACATAACGAAGGACCTGTTTCTTGCATTGAGTCACTATATGTCCTTAGTTGTGTTGTACCTTTGTTAAAGTGATTTACTTGTAATTCCTACTTAGCTTAGTTAGAAGCATTGTGTAGGAAACCTTTTGTAAAACCATAAACTTTGTGTTTGTGTCTTGGCTAGAGTTAGTCGAGTTGTAAGCTTTGTAGTAGAGTTATTACAAAGGGGCTTGTAATAGAGTTATTACAAGTTAGTGATGGATTAATAGGTTAATTCCTAGGTTACAATAGTTTGTAATCTGAAGTTTGCTCGGTAGTGAAGTTGAAATCCTATGAGTGTAGGCCGTAGTTTTTAATCCCGTGAACTGGAGTTTTTCACGTAAAACTCTATTGTCTTATTTACTAACTGCCGTGTGTGTGTGTGTTTTGTGGGAACTAATAGAGAACCTGGTTCTCTATATAGTTTGGTGGATCCTTAGTTTCTATCAAATTATCATCAAAATTTCTGCTGCAAAGGGATTGCTTGATTTTTTTTGCCTTCATACACGTATTAGTACCCGTTCATACGTAATAATAGAGTCTGCATCCACTCATATATAGTCATGATAATGCAAATAAAATATAAAAAAGAAAAAAGAAAAATGCAAAAAAAATATATAATTCTGAGGTAAAGTAAGAGATAAGAACAATTAAGATTTTGCGAGATAATGTATACTTCCTACTGAATAACTTGTCCTAATCATCTAACTATTCCACTTTTATTAAACCAAGTAGCCAATTAGGAACTAATTAGACCTTTGAACCAAAAATGAGTTTAGAAGAATTTAATATTAGCCCTAAGAAATATTTTTAATGATGAAAAAAGCTTAAGTGTTAAAGTACCTGATTAATTTGTATACTTTATAGGATAATATTCTGAAGAAATTAGCGCTTCAGTATATTGTGCAGACTCTTCAAAATGTTGCCGCACTTGTCTTGAATTCTCCAAAAATGTGCTACTTTTTAAGGATTCGAGAGACACCCGACAATATAATCAAAGAGCCCGAGCAACATATGCGCTTGAGGAACACATCCTGAAATCATCAAATGATACAACTAAAAGAATAATGGGTTGAATCAAAAGAGGGTGAACACAATTATTTTTATATTTAAAGGCCATCACCCAGGGAGAGGATCCTGAGGTGTTGGGAGTTTGGCTAAACCTATACCATGTATATAGAAGGTAAAGATGACAAAATAGAAGGGGGCATATACCTCACTTTCCATATACACAAGACTGTAGCTGCAACAACCTTAAAAAAACTTATGAAAGAGCTAATCATATACAACTTCTCTTCCATGAGTAAAGAAAATACATTAACTTACAAAGAAATTGGCTTTGTCAAATCTACTTCTTATGCTAGGCAACTTCCATTTATCTAGCAAAAAGGACCCTTAGCTTCTCGAGGTAACTGCTGGAATGTGTAGTAATATGAGCTATTGCCACTATTTGCAGCTTTTTTGGCAAGAAGATCAGCTACCTGGTTGGCTTCTTTATAGTAATGGGTAATTTGAACTTCTGCCTAGTCTAGAATCTGTGTGATGGCACTAATTGTATGCTTCATCTTCATGTTGTTGGTGTTACTTTCTTTTAACATATTGGTCACTATAAGAGTCAAGCTCTAAGCAGAATTTAGTATATCCCTGTTGAACCGCCCTCCACCAAACTTGGTTGTTGTTGCCTCTGCTTCATTGTTGCTTCTACAGTGAATTGGTATGGAGATGGCCATGATGAGATCTCTATGTGAATCTCTTGTTCCCCCTCATGTACCTGCCCTACCAGTGTCAACCAAAAAACTCCCATTTGTATTTGCTTTAATCATATCCCATGATGGTTTCATCCATATTACTTGTCAATATCTCATAATAGGTTTTATTATTTCCACCTCTTCACAAAGTCTCACCCAAGGCCAATTCTGTTTGCAGTTAGGATATGCTATAATAACAACAACTTGAATGGTCCAGGTGATTTGCTACTCCATGTGAATATAGACAAATCTTTTTTGGTCTTCAAACTTGCAAGAACTCCAACTTTTTCAGATTTTCCAGAAGATAATTACTGGTAAAATCTTTAACAATAATTTATGAATATTATTTTTATACCCGACTTCCCACCACTTCTTGAGAATCATCCTAACATGCCAATTCTGATGTATGATGCCTAGAGGCCTACCAAATCTATTCCAAAGGTATCTAACAGCATCATCTTCACTGAATGTATGATGAATGGAATCACATTTTGGTCTTTGACAACAATTATATCTAGAAACTGATTGGTTACCAAACTTGGCGATTATCTCATCAAAAGTTAATTGTTATGGCATAATCTCTAGGACAGGAAGAAAATTTTGAAGGGAACGCACTTATGCCATAGCCTGTAAAGTGCTTCATTTCTCTCCCTTCTGCTTCTAGTGATCTGCCATGAAGATTTATTTGTGTATTTTCCATCCTCTGTAGGGCTCCAGATGGCATAGTCTTGTTCATTTTGCTCCTCAGTCCTAATGTTAGCTATATGTTGCACAGTTTCATTATCTAGGATCATACCAAGTTTTTTTAGATTCCATTGACCTTGTGTAATGTATTCCTGCACCTTAGCCTTTCTGCTGCCCTCTGAATCAAGAAACATAGTATCCAGAGTACCCTTCTCTGTCCAATTATCGAGCCAGAAGTTGCAAGTACCTGTATTTATTTTCCAAACAATATTTGTCTCAAGTTGCTTCCTAACAAGAGTAATATGCTTCCACGCATGGGAATCACCTGAGGCCCAAACTTTAGTGCTTGGGTGAGCTCTAGCACAATATTTTGCTTCAAGGGAAGAAGCCCACAAAGATGGTTGAGTTCTGAACCTCCACCATTTTTTTATAGCAAGAGTATTACTGATATCCTTTATGGTTATAATACCAATACCTCCCTCATCCTTAGGAGTAGATAAATTCTTCCAAGAACTCCAGTGATATTTAGTTTTATCACTTTTGGAGCCCCAAAAGAAATTAGCAAAATGCTTCTCCAATAGGTTCAAAGTACCCTTAGGTGGACTCATAGCTGACAAAGTATACACGGAAAACGACAGCAATATACTTTTAATCAATACTACTCTTCCTCTATAGGACGACATCTTTCCCTGCCAACAATATTTTTATCACTTTAGTAACCATGCCATCAAATAATTCTAACTTCTTCCTTCCAATGTACAGGGGAAAATCAAGGTAATTGAAGGGGAAAGTTTTTTCCAGAAAGCCAGTACACTCCTTCATTCTATAAATTCTGTGTGCACCGGTCTTAGGATATCTGAGGAAGAAGCTCTTGTAAGTGTTTACCTTTTATCTAGAGGAGGCTTCATAGTTACTTATCTACTTCATTATGAGCTTTACTGACTTATTGTCACCGCTGGTGAAGATGACTATATCATCTGTATAGGCTAGATGGTTAATGAGAGGGCCTCTGTGACTCATGGTGAAAGTAATGAAATCAACATTGTCATGAAGAGCATTAAGAGATTTAGACAAGACCTCGGCTACCAAAATAAAGAGAGAATGTGATAGTGGGTCTCCTTGCTTAAGACCCTGTGAAGAGGTGAAAAATCTCTTCTAGTACCATTGATAATGATAGAATACCAAACATCAGCAATCACCCTCCAAATCATATCAATCCAAAATTCCTCAAAACCAAACCTTTTAAAGACCTCTACTAGAAATGACCATGATATCCTATCATATGCCTTAGCCATGTCTAGATTTATAACCATATTTCCTCGTATGTTGGTCTTGGTAATATTTTGAATAATTTCTTGTGCTAATAAAATATTTTCAGTGAGTCTACCCTTGAAAAAACTACTTTGGTTGTCGGAAATCGGTTTGGGAAGAAGAGGGTTGACCCTCTCAGCCAAGATTTTAGAAATGATTTTTGTGGTAAAGTTGCTAAGGCTGATTGGTCTCAACTCAGAGAAGCTGGTCGGTGATTCAACTTTTGGGATTAAGACTAAGCAAGTGTGTGAGTAAAATCTTGTAAGCTCTTTTCCTTTAAAAAATTCCAGAACAAAATCCACTACATCCTTCTTAATGATCTCCCAATAGTGTTGGAAAAATATTCCATTATACCTATATGGTTCAGCGGTACTGTCTGCACTCAGACTAAATACTACATTCATGAACTCTAATTCATCTGGAAGCTCAGAGAGCATAGCATTTTCATCTTCTGTTAGGCATTTTGGTATACAACTAAGTACATTGTGATTGATCCCATGTTGAGGAAGATTAAACAACTTGGAGAAGTGTCTGATCGCTGTTCGTGCAATCTTATCATCACCCTTTACCCATCTACCTCTGTTGTTCTTTATTCTATGAAGCTGAAGCCTTTTTCTCCTTTCTCTCAACACACAACGGAAACACTTAGTATTGTAGTCTCCTTCTTGAAGCCACTTAGTTTGAGTCTTATGTTTCAAAAGATTCTCTTGTAATCCCAACCAATTTATGTATTTTGTATGAGCTTTATTTAGGTCCTCCCTACTGTGTTTCGAATTCAGCTGAATATCAAGATCTTCTAGTATATGGACCTTAGCTTCTCATTCACTTACTTGCTGGTGAATATCTCCCACTTTATCTGTGGACCATTGACTGAGATTTTTACCAAGCTCCTGAAGTTTGCTCTTCAGCCTCCACATAGCATTTCCAGTAACCTGCACATTCCAAGCTTTTTGAACTACCTCCAGAAATTCCTGTTGTTCAGTCCAAAAATCAAGGAAGCTGAAATATTTGATGACTTCTTGATGATCATTGTGACACTTCAAAAGAAGAGGTATATGGTCAGAGCCAGTCCTCACCGGGTGCTTCACACAATTATGTTTAGGACCTGACTCCATTGGTCATTTACATGAATCATGTCTAATCTTTTTCAAATCCTTTTCCTAGGTCTCCTATTGTTGCACCAAGTAAATTTGGGACCAGTAAAACCAATGTCACTAAATCCATAAGCTTCCATAGTAGTGATAAAGTCAAAACTTTTGTAAGCTCTATGAGGTTTGTCACCTAATTTCTCTTTCGGATTCATGATAACATTGAAATCACCTCCAATACACCATGGACCATCTACGAGTAAATTAATATCCTCAATACTGCTCCAAAGATCTTTCCTTTCCACAGTTGTGCATTTAACATATACTGCAGTAACATAGAGACCATTGTCTTGCATCTTATCTTTGATATTAAGAGTGATTTGTTGATCATCTTCTGCAATAACTATAGGATCACATTGACTATTCCAGAAGCACCAAATTTATCCATTAAGATTAGCGACACCATGTTGGAATCCCTAAAATCTCTTGTAACCTTCAGTCTTGTTCTTATCAACAAAAGGTTCCATGACTGCAACAAAGACAACCTTATTAATGTCAATAAGATATTTTAATCTATGTATGGCCTTTTTAGACCTCACCCCAACAAGGCCATAAATTTAATAACCAAATATAAACAAAGAAAG
Organism: Nicotiana tabacum; assembly: GCF_000715075.1. NCBI lineage: Eukaryota > Viridiplantae > Streptophyta > Magnoliopsida > Solanales > Solanaceae > Nicotiana > Nicotiana tabacum. Next base: position 73,331,279 of record NC_134103.1, read on the forward strand.
GTTTGTTAAAAATATCTTTTAAGTTAAAATACAGCAACCAGAGTATTCAAACATATAAGATATTCATATAAGTCAACGCAAATTCTTTGTAAATGAAGTAAAAATCAATAATTCAAGCACTCACTGAAGTCATATATATGAAGCCTTCAATTCACTACTACATTAAACTATCACTCTTAGATCTGTCGTTGGTAGTAGAAATACTGCTTCAGTCTTAAATCAACATGGATTCAATTCCAACAAGTGAAATAGCTCAAGAGTTTTTTCCTTTCTTTTGCGTCTACAAAGATGCCAGAGTCGAAAGATTTCACAATTTTGTATATGTATCTCTATTAGATAATCCCAATACTGGCATCCGATCCAAGGACGACAACAACAATTTATTAGCATGCCTTTAGTTTCCATATCCATTGATTATAGACTAGCCCCATAACACCCTTTTTACCTACGTGCTACGATAATTCTTGGGTTGTTATCAAATGGGTTGCTTTACATGTTGAAGTGTGTGACCATCTCATTTTAATAGAAGAATTTATTGAGGAGCCATGTCTCAAGGATCATGTTGATTTCTCGCGTGTTTTCTTGGCTGGTGATAGTGCGGGTGCCAATATTGTACATGACATGGTGATTCGAGCAAGTGCTAGTGAAAATCCACCAGGGGATGGTTTTAGGATTGTTGGTATGGCATTAATCCATCCCATTTTCGGTAATAGTGAACCTGATGAATATTGTTCGTATATTTTACCAGAATGTACATGACTTGATGATTCGAGGTTAAATCCAGCAGCTCATCCGAGGTTACTGTCCAATCTTATTTGTCTTAGAATTATGGTTTTTACTGCAGATAAGGACTTTCTAAGAGACATGAGTTTGACTTATTACGAGGCGCTGAAGAAGAGTGGATGGAAAGGTGAAGTGGATATTATGGAGACAGAAGGAAAAGATGGTGTTTTGATGGAAGGGCTACTTGACTTCTTTAATGAGAAGATCTGAAAGATAGAACATATTGAGACACAACTTGTTGATGTTCATTGACGTCATGCGTGTAAATAATTTTTATACTATCAGATCTCTTTTATCTGTTGTAACAGTAATCTGCATTATTTACAAGATTATAAATTTAACTTTTTATGAAAGTTTACCTGTAGATATCTTTTGAGTAACAATGATAATATACAATTTCTTTTACACTAAAATCGATGTAAACAAGTTCAACTCCCAACTTGGTAAGTTATTTTCAGTGAATAGTATAACATGAAGGGGGCAATATATATGACACAACCATAAGGTTTTACATCACTGCAATAATCATAATACAATTTAAAATCTACAAAGATCTATTTATGAATTAAAGCAAGTCTTTAGAAGATGGATTATTCACATTACCAATGAATTATAACATAAACAACAAAGAGGAAGATGGTGAATAATCTTTTACTTATGCCATTTTCTCATATATGTGGACCCAATATATATTACTAGAAAACAAGCTCCTCAATTTCATGCACTTATCCTCCTTTAACTTTGCTCTAAAGTTATTTAGCTACTTAGCGAAAGCCCAAGTGACCAATTTCGTATTTTCAAATATATAATGAAGATCAAGTATTTCATGTAATGAATGATGAACAAACAACAAATGCAATCACATAATTGCAGATTATTATGATTCAGAACCATCACGAAAGGTATCTTGATCAGCTATCCCCACCCCCAAAAAGAATAATACTGGTATTTCAGGTAAAGATCCGAAATACAATAATTCATCCCAAAGTTACAAACTTTGCAAGGAAACAACTAAATTTTAGTGATGAACAAACAACAAATGCAATCACATAAAAGATGTATTAACCTCAAATTTTACAGAATATTAAGATCCAGAACCAGCACGAAAGGTATCTTGATCAGCTACCCCCCCAAAAAAAAAACAATACAGATACTTCAGATAAAGGCCCGAAATACAGTAATTCATCCCAAAATTATAAACTTTGCAAGGAAACAACTAAATTTTAGATAAAGAAGAGAAAAAGAACACAATAAACCATATAGCTCCTCTTCTACACTCAATTCAAAACCTCAATAAAGGGAGTAGTTGCAACTCCAACAAACACAAAACAAATGCAAGCAACAGAAGAAAAAAAATCCAGAATTTAGAATCATAATAATCTCACTAGAAACAACCAGAGCTAAAATCACCACAGAGGAATTAATACACATACAAGAATATTAAACATTAATAGTAATATACATGGGTATGAAGTTGCAGCAAAAGTTGAAAAATTAGAGGATGCATGAGAGGAGAGAGGAGTAGTTAGAGTGGTGTTGAATAGCAGAGCCATCTCTAACGCTATAGAAGTTCTTTTCTGGATTAAACCAATTATAGAAGTACCTTCGCTGGAAGAAGAAGGAAACATGCGAGGAGAGAAAGGGACCGACTATAGTCGCACATACTGAATGCGACTTATAAATCGCTTTTTGATTGCGACTTATAAATCGCATTCTATGATTGCGACTTATAAAATCACATTTTAACCCATTCATCAAAGGCATTTTAAATCTTATATATCACATTTTCGGATTTATAAGTTGGGGGAGCACTATTATTTTTACAGTCTTGTATGTTGATGATATACTACTTATAGGACATTTTTGTTTTTCAGTTACTTTCTTCAAAAGTCATAATGTTTCAACACATTAGGAAATATAGCCTTAATTGACGAAAAATCTCAACTTTGTAATTACAAATATTTCTGTATTTAATCAAAGAGAAGCTAAGGATATAAAGAGTGAGTAAGTGGCAATTAACATAACCAAATAAAAAGAAAAGATACCAGTTAACATATTAAAAGTTTCATAAATTAATTGTTAATCAAGGAATGAATTTCTTAAGAGTCAATATCTTCGTTGACTAAGAACTTACTAAAAATTGAGTTAAATGCAAAATCTTTATATTCTCCATTGTAAATGTTGAGAAAAAACCTCTAATTTTCACTCAATTGATCGGAGAATTGAGAGAAATGGAGATTTAATCGAAGAAGAGGAGGATATAGCATTTCAGACAAAACATGGGGCTTCAGAGATATCTAGAATTAATAAGGTTTTATTTGCACAAACAGACCTTACACGTGGAGCACCCTCAGCAATTGATATGGTGTATGATGGATTAAATCCTCACCGTCCAGATCAAAGTGGATTCATTAAATTATCAAATTATTTTCACATGTGTAAGACGTGTGAGTAAGCATTATAAAGACTAATATTGGTTAGTTAGTTATTTCCATAGCCCATAGAAATTAAACTAGTGTACAACTCTTTATTCTATTGGTGAGAAGAAACTCTCTAATTTTTACTCAATTGATCGGAGAAATGAAAGAAATGGAGAGTCAATCGAATAATAAGAAGAGGATATAGGGTTTCAGACAAAACATGGGGCTTCGGAGATATCTAGAAGTGATAAGGTTTTATTTGCACAAACAGAACTTACACGTGAAGCACTCTCATCAATTGATATGGTGTATGATGGATTAAATCCTCACCGTTCAGATCAAAGTGGATTCATTAAATTATCAAATTATTCTCACATGGGTGAGACGTGTGAGTAAGCATCGTAAAGAATAATAATGGTTAGTTGGTTATTTTCATAGCCTATAGAAATTAGACAAGTGTACAACTCTGTATTCTATTGTTGGGAAGAAACCCTCTAATTTTCACTCAATTGATCGGATAAATGAGAGAAATGGAGAGTCAATAGAAGAAGAAGAGGATATAGGGTTTCAGACAAAACATGGGACTTCAGAGATATCTAGAAGTGATAAGGTTTTATTTGCACAAACAGACCTTACACATGGAGCACCCTCAACAATTGATATGGTGTATGATGGATTAAATCCTCACCGTCCAGATCAAAGTGGATTCATTAAATTATCAGATTATTCTCACATGGGTGAGACGTGTGAGTAAACATTGTAAATAATAATAGTAGTTAGTTAGTTATTCTCATAGTCTATAGAAATTAGACAAGTCTACAGATCTTTATTCTATTGTTGAGAAGAAACCCTCTAATTTTCACTCAATTGATCGGAGAAATGAGAGAAATGGAGAGTCCATCAAAGAAGAAGAGGATTTTCACTCAATTCCTCATGGGATTGAATGATTGCTATGGACAAGCTAGGGGAAATATCTTAATGATGGGCCCTCTACCCAACATCAACCATGCTTATTCCTTGGTACTACATGATGAGAATCGGAGAGAAATTTTTGCAAATCCTCTGATCTCTGCTGATTCTTTATCTTTCATGGTGGGGAACCAAGAAAATTTTGTAGCTCAAAGTAACTATTCACAGAAAAATGGAAAACAGTCACAAAGGAACTAAGGACAGTTCCACAAAACTATGGACAGTTCCAGAAAACTATGGACAGTTCCAGAAAACTTATGTGCAGAAACCTGGAAACCAAATTCAATCCTAATGCATCTTGTACGTATTGTAAGAAGATAGGTCACACAGTCAATGACTATTATAAAAGCATAGGGTTCCCTGAAGACTTTGAGTTTACCAATACCAAAGGAAGCCAGTTTCAAGTTAGAGGAAATGTGGCCTTTTCAGCTGAGCCAACAAAAGAAAACAACAACAACTACAGTGAGTCTTTGACTCAGCACCTCTCCAAATATCAATTTTCACAGTTAATGTAACAGATTAAGCAGGTTAAGGTTGGGGATGTAGGAACTTCTAATTCAGAGATCAATGCAAATGTTGTGGCTGGTACTATTATCAAATACACTAGTTCATATTTTCAGTTTTTAACTCTAGCATTTGGATTATTGATTCAGGGGCTTCAGAACATATGTGCTTTGACTCAAATGCTTTTCTATCTCTGACTTCTTTACCCACTCCACTGCATATAAATCTTCCTAATTCTTTCAAGCTAACAGTCACTCATGCAGGCAGAATTCCTATATCTCCAGAATGAAGAAAATATTCTGCATGTCCCTAATTTTAGATATAATCTATTATTTGTCAATAGGCTCTGTCTACAGTTTTATTGTATTATTGCACTCACATCTAGTCAATGTCAGTGGCAGGCCCGTTTAATGAAGAAGCCTCAAGTTTTTGGTAAAGCAAAAGAAGGACTATATTTGTTGGAGCCTAGTGGAGTTAGCAATAGTTCACAACCTAATATAGTTTTCTTTTCTAATTAGAATAATGTTAGTCATGTTTCAGTTTCCTTTCCTTTTTCTGCAAGTGCAGTCTCTAATGTAATATTTTGGTATAATAGATTGGGGCATTTACTTTTTCCTACAATGAAACAGTTCAATTTTATTTCAATCCTTTCTAATTTTGATTGTTTTGGTGATGTATGTCTTAGAGCTAGGCAAACTAGACTTTCTTTTCCTTTGAGTTAAATAACATCCAAAAGAGCATTTGAGTTGATTCATGTTGATACCTGGGGCCCTTATAAGGTTCCTACCTATAATGGTTTCAATACTTTCTAACAATAGTTGATGATTTTAGTAGAGGTACCTGGACTTTTCTGCTAAATACCAAGGAAAATGCCTTTGCAGTTTTAAAGAATTTTTTTTATCTTGGTTGAAAGACTGTTTGGGTCAAAGTGCAAAAGTTAAGGACTGACAATGCCTTTGAACTAGGAAAAAGCTCACAGGAAGCAGTATTTCTAAGTTCTCAAGGCATCATCCATCAGACAAGTTTTATGGGAACCCCTCAACAAAAAGGCACTGTTGAGAGGAAATACAGACACCTATTGGAAATAGCAAGGGCTTTATTGTTTCAATCACAGGTTCCTATCTCTTACTGGGGAGAGTGTTTGTTGACTGCCACATAAAAAATACCCTATTTTATTCTATTCAATAAGTTGCTTGCTTACAAGTTTTTAAAAAGTTTTGGGTGTCTTTGTTATGTGTCCACATTGCCTAATAGGAGAAACAAGTTTTAGCCTAGGACAAAAGCTTGTGTGTTCTTGGGATACCCTTTGGGGAAAAAAGGATACAGAGTATTGGAGTTAGATACAAAGAGGGTACTTGTCTCCAGAAGTAATTTTTCATGAAGACAAGTACCCTTTTGCCTCAATCAGTTCAGCTCCAGCACCCATTTTTCCTTATCCTATGCCTGCAGAATCCACCCCTGTTGTTGATCCCTCACCAACTCAACAACCTACTGAACCTGTTCTTCCCGATTCACCAAGTTCTCATTCACCTTTTTCACCCGCATTTTCTCCCTCTCATCTCACTACATCTTCCTTTTCTCCATCTCTTATACACATACCTTCCAGTTCTGCTCATCCTCACACACCATCACCAGTTATCAGAAAATCTCTTAGAGTCTCCAAATGGCCTACACACCTAAATGATTATATCTGCAACAGTGTGTACTTGACAGACCTCACCTCCTCTTGCTTTTCTCAACCTAGTCACCCTATTGTCTATTCTTTTGGAGCTTTATCTCATCAAAATCAGCATATTATGCAATCCATCTCAAAAATTTCAGAACCTACCAGTTTTTCCCAGGATTTTGCACACCCAGGATGGAAACAAGCTATGCATTCTGAAATTGAAACATTGGAAATAAACCACACTTGGGATGTGGTCTCATTACCAACAAGCAAAAAGGCTTTACCTTGTAAATGGGTGTACAAAGTAAAGCACAATTCAGATGGAACTATAGAAAGATTAAAAGCACGATTGGTGGTGGTGGTGGAGGGGGGGGGATACAAAGAGAGGGTATTAACTACACAGAAATATTTTCACCTATGGTCAAAATGACTACTATCAGATGTTTACTGGCAGTAGGTACCAAGAACAATTGGCATATTTATCAACTAGATGTAAGCAAAGCTTTCCTACATGGAAATTTACAAGAAGAAGTTTACATGAGGTTTCCAGCAGGCCTATCTCCTTCCGGTCCTAATCATGTGTGTCTTCTCAATAAATCTTTGTATGGCCTTAAACAAGCTTCCCGACAATGGTATGCTCGGCTTGCTGGTGCCTTAAGCTTCAAAGGCTATTCCTCTTCTATGAATGACTATTCCCTATTTTTTAAACGACAAGGAAATTTGACATCTATTGTTGCAGTATATGTGAATGATATTCTCATTAGTGGGAATGACTCAGTCGAGATTGAAAGTCTTAAATCATTTTTGCACACAGAATTCAAAGTAAAAGACCTAGAAAATCTACATTATTTTCTAGGCATAGAAATATTACGAGAGAAAGAAGACATAATTGTGTGTCAAAGGAAATTCACCTTAGATTTGCTAAAGGAATTTGATATTGCGGCAACTCCTTGTGTGTCTTCCCCATTAGAACCATCTTCAAAACTTCATTCAGATGTAGGCCCTCTTCTTCCAAATCTTACTGTATACCGACATCTTATGGGTAAGTTGATTTACCTCACCCATACAAGGCCTGATTTGTCGTTTGCAGTCCTCAAGCTCAGTCAATACATGCAAAGCCCTCTCCTTTCTCACTTCAATGCAGCTCTCCGAGTCTTGCGTTATCTCAGCTTAGATCCAGGGCAGGGAATTATATTGAACTCTCAACCCTCTCTAAACTTAGTTACCTTTTATGATGCCGACTAGGGCTCTTGCCTTGAAACTCATCGTTCTGTGAGCGGATTTTATATCTCCCTTGGTGGCTCCCCCATCTCTTGGAAGTCTAAGAAGCAAGACTCCATCAGTCTTTCCTTTGCAGAAGCAAAGTACCGTTCAATGCGTCGAGTTGTCGCATAATTGACTTAGCTCACCCGTTTACTTGAAGATATATCCATTTCTCCCTCCTTACCAGTATCCGTTCTCTCCGATAGTAAAGCACCCGTCAATATTGTCCGGAACCCCATTTTTCATGAACGAACCAAACATGTCGAACTCGACTGTCACTTTGTCCGGCAGCAGTTCCTCTCCGATCTCATCACTCTTTCTTTCGTTCCTTCCTCCTCTCAGATTTTTGATCTTAAGGGTTCCAAGCAAAATATACGATCGTTTTCAACATATATACACTTATAGATTTAGAATTCTTACCGAAGTTAACAGGGTAAAGACCTGAAAAACAGTAATTCATCTCAAAGTTACAAACTTTTCAAGGAAACAACTAAATTTCAAAGAAAGAAGAGCAAAATAACATAGTAATAATCCAGTTCCTGTTCCACTCCCAATTCAAAACACCAAGAGAGTAGTTGCAGATCCAATAAAGCATAAAGCTTATGCAAGCAGAAGAAAAAATCGACAATTTAAAATCTTACAATAAGCTCTATAGAAACAACCAGAAACGAATATCACAAAAGAGGAATTAATACACATACAAAGAGGTTATTCAAGAATTTTAAACGTTGATAGTAACATACATGGGTAAGCAGTTACACCAAAAATTGAGGAATTAGACGATGCAGTAGTTGGATTGGTGTTGACCGGTAGAGTCGTCTCTGCGGTTGCATTTTATAAATTGCATTCATCAAATGTGTTTTATAAGTTGAATTCATACAATGCATTTATAACTCGCATTGTCTAATACGCTTTATAAGCATTTATAACAAAAGTTGAAGAATTAGACGATGTAGTAGTTGGAGTGGTGTTAAACAATAGAGTCGTCTCTCCCGCAGCAACAATAAGTCAGTCGCATTTAGCTAATGCATTTATAAATCCAATTCAACGAATGCGTTTTATAAGTTGTATTAGACGAATGTGTTTTATACCTCGCGTTGTGTAATACGTTTTATAAGCATTTACAACAAAAGTTGAAGAATTAGACGATGCAATAGTTGTTGGAGTGGTGGTGAATAGTAGTCGTAGAGTCGTCTCTCCTGCATTGGAGACATTGCGTTTATAAGGCGAATGTGTTTTGTAAGTCTCATTTTTGGAATGCGTTAATTAATCGCTTTTGCAGAACCGCATTTTATAAGTTTAAGTCGCAGTCAGTTTCCATTACAATCCTTTGTATCGAATTTCTCGGACTTATAAATTACATTTCCAAATCCGGTTTTATGGAATCTATGTTAAAGTTTCTATTTGTATATGGCCAAAATCGAGGTGGTTAATCGAGACCGGGGTAGTAGACCGAGGTTCAATCCAAGTTATATTGGATCGTTACACGACTAAATATTGCCTAGTTCGTGATTCAGGGATCGATCGAGATCGAGATCAGTTAAAGTCGAGACCGAGAAGGATAGAGATCTAGCAAGATCGAAACAAGACATACTTAAAATATTTGATTCTTGTTGTAATTATGGTCAATAATTTGGCTAATGGAGTTCATCTCAAATAAGCAAAACTATCTTTGCAAAGTATAGACTTTGTTGGCAATATTCTTTGGGACCCAAAAATATTGCATTGTGTGGTGGACATCATTTGCACAAGTTGTATCTCTTCTTTTACACCTAAGAGGCCAAGATTTTTTTGCCTATAAAAGGGAAGGCCATTAGTTCATTTTAGATACACCAATAAGACTTGAGTGTTCATTTCTTGTTTCTTCCTTTCTTCCTTTATTAAGAGTGTTTTGTATGAGAGTTAAGTGTTGGGAAGCACTTGTGTGGACCCTTTCTTTGGAGTGATCTTGTGAGGTTATTCTCTTAGGGTATTTGGGATTAATTAGAGCTTTTACTCTAATTTTGTACTCTCTTTTGTACTCTTATTGTTATAGTAAATTGCTCCTCTCCGCTTGTGGACGTAGGTCACTTTGACCGAACCATGTTAAATTTGTGTCTTCTTTATCTACTTTAATTGTCATTGTTATCAACTTCCATTGTCTTTGTTATTGTCATTATACCGTTGTTTGGCTAAATTCCGCACTATCCGATTTTCCGATCCTAAAAAAATGGTATCAGAGCCGGATCTAACCGGATTTATTTTAGTAGCCAATATGACTTTAACAAAGACCTATGTTGAGAAATTTGACCGAAGTGCAAACTTCGAAATGTGGCAATTAAAGATGGAAGCTATCCTAATTCAGGATGGCTTAGACTTGGCGTTGCAAGGAAAGGAGAAAAAGTCGGATAAAATGACGGATGAGGAATTTACTGTCATAGACAAAAGGGCAAAAGCATCTATCATTTTAAATCTCTCAAATGAGGTTTTACGTGAAGTTTATGTAGAAACCACAGCCAAAGGCATGTGAAAAAAATTGAAAACCTTATATATGAAGAGGACGGTGGAAAATAGACTTTACCTGAAACAGAAGCTTTATACAATTCGTATGGTTGAAGGTACCTCTATTCTCTCTCATCTTGACACCTTTGATTCCATTCTTATGGATTTGAGTAATATAGATGCTGAAATTAAAGATGAGGATCAAGCTGTGTTACTGTTTTGTTCTCTACCTTCATCTTTTAAGTATATAAGAGATACTATGCTTTATGCAAAGGATAATATCTTTTATAAGGATATTAAATCTATCTTAAAATCAAAAGAACAGATAGATAGTGATATTACTGGGGAAGCTAGTGGAACTCAAGCGGAAGTTGGCTTGTTTGTTAGGGGCAAATCCGACTCCATATCCAGATACAATAATTTAGAGTGTCGTTATTTTCATAAGAAAGGTCACATTATCTCCGAATGCTATAAGCTGAAAAATAAAGAAAAGCATAGGGAAAGGAAAAATGAGCACAAAAATACTGACACTGCCGAAACAAGTGTAGCTGCTGATGAGATTGAGGGAACTATTTTTTTAGCAACTAATAATAGTTTCAAATCTAACAATGAGTGGATTTTAGATTCGGGTTGTTCTTATCATATGTGTCCCAATCGGGATTTATTTACCACATATGAATCTATTGGAGGTGGAGTTATCTTGATGGGCAACAATACTGCCTGCAAAATTATTGAAAAAGGTACAGTCCGAATCAAAATGCACGATGGTGTGGTGAGAATTCTTACCGATGTTAGACATGTTCCTGACTTGAAGAAAAATCTAATCTCTTTGGGTACTCTAGAATCTCTTGGGTGCAAGTACACAAGTGAAGGTGGAGTTCTGAAATTTTTTCAAGGTGCTCGTGGGATCATGAAAACACACAGATCTTGTTCGTTGTATACTTTATCGGGCTCCACTGTTATAGGCCCTACTACAGTTTCGGTATCAGACAACTTGTCTGATTTTGATGGCATTAAATTTTGACATATGCCCATTGGGGCTTTTGCGGAGAAGGTGGAGCAAATTTACTATATCATCCAAAATTAGGCCAAGGTGGAGATTTGTAATATGACCATTATTTTGTCAAATGAAGTCCATATCACATAGCATAAGCATCTTTGCAAAGTGTAGACTTTGTTGGCAATATTCTTTGGGACCTAAAAATATTGCATTGTGTGGTGGACATCATTTGCACAAGTTATATCTCTTCTTTTACACCTAAGAGGCCAAGACTTTTTTGCCTATAAAAGAGAAGGCCATTAGTTCATTTTAGACACACCAATTCAAGAGCTTTTCACTCTTGTCTTTCTTTTTCCTCCTTTATTTTATTATAGAGTATTTTGTAAGAGAGTGAGTGTTGGGAAACACTTGTGTGAACCCTTTCTTTGGAGTGATCTTGTGAGGTTATTCTCTTGGGGTATTTGGTAATTAGAGTATTTACTCTAATTTTGCACTCTCTTTTGTACTCTTGTTGGTATAGTGAAATTGCTTCTCTCTGCTTGTGGACGTAGGTCACCTTGACCAAACCACGTTAAATTTGTGTCTTCTTTATCTTCTTTAATTGCCGTTATTATCAACTTGCATTGTCTTTGGTGGAGATCTCGGCATGTATCAAGTCAAGACCAGTTGATTAGCCAATCAAGAGATTTCCTTCTGTATTTAGAATTGTACCATATATAGAACTCCTCTACTATATAAAGGGGGTTCCAATCATTTTGGAAAGACAGATTCACGCATAACAAAGCAATATATTACGTTTTCTCTCTTAAGCTCTCTTATTCAGTAGTTCAGTTCTTACTCTTCAATAATACACTTACTTGGTGCGAGGGCAACCTAGTTCAAGGGCCAAAGATGTATGATATATCAGTTTGCTTTATTTTACAGTTAATTTCTAACTTCAATTTTCATATTTCTCAGTTTGCGCCAAGTGAAATCACATATCCTTAAAATCACTTACAAATTTAATTGTTATATGATTTTAAGGGTAAAAACTATTTTTTCCATTATGATTTATCCTTACTATAAATGCATTTTGGTAAAATCAACACATCATTAAAATTGTTGAGGAAAGAATGCAAATTTTGAAAAATAAGTTCTCACGTGCTACTATTATTTCGCAAAATAAATCAATTTTTGCTGGAAAAAAAATGCGTATGTTTAATAAAGTATTTTTTTGTTGTTGATAAATTTGATGTATACTTTGATATTTTAGTTTAGTATTAAGAGTAAGTGGGTAAAATGACCTTTATATAAATTTTAAGTCATGAGGTCGACAATGTTCATATTTGGTTGAAGTTGATAAAAGAACACCTGAAGTTGAAGTAAGAACTATTATTTCAATGAAATACTTATCAATTCAATTCTTTTAATTTGAAATTATCTATTTCAAGTTAAAGTTGATATAATTGACCAAATTGTAAAATAATTATTAATAGATAATAATATTTTAATCCGAAGTTGAAATAATAAATAATACTTGCAAAATAAATATGCCCATTACAACAACACTTCCAAACTACACATTAATCAATAATTGTATTCAGCTATCGAGATTCAAAGTTTCTCTTAACACTGCTATATTGGATATTGGCCAGGCCATGGGAATCAGAATTACATTCTGCTCAGACATCAAACTGAATGAATTATTAGAATATAACAATATGATTAGGAATATAATTAACAATATGATTAATTGGTATGTATGAACATCAAACTGAAAAGATGGTTCAAAAGCCTTTTGGTTTGAATCAGTTCTTCCAAAAGTATACACCATATGATTATTCTGAAACAAGTACAAATATTTCTGTCGTGCTATATCACAACATGAGCATGTTAATAACAGCGCATATACTGATTATTCAACTAAATTTCAATAAAGAAAACCTTGGTTTTCAGGATCAGTGTCACCACTTCTGTACCTTAGAAATAACCTTAGAGATAACTTGATATGGTGAGCAAATTCCATTAATGTCCAATTAAGCTGCTCGAATCCACGAGCTGTTATGAAATCTTGAGATTAATCTTCTGCTTCTTCTCTTTCTCTTGGAACAGCACCAAAGTTGTCAACTAGTAAGTCCACAATTATTGGCACCAAATCCTCACAAGGTACTGATTTCTTATAAACATCTCCCAAATGTGAGTCACTCCCTATTCTGCCTCCCAAATAAACATCAGCACCTTCTACAGTTTTCCCTTCTTTTCTTGTCAAGCATCCCATAAATCCAATATCCGCGACTTGAACTTGTCCACATGAATTCGGGCAACCAGTCCAATGCATCCTCACCGGCTTTGTCACAGAAACTAGTCGTTGTACCTCCTCAGTTATCTTCATGGAACGCGCTTTAGTCTCAATTATGGCTTGCCCGCAAAATTGGTTACCAGTACAAGCCACCAGATTTTTCATGAGAATAGGTGGATTGGTCGAAAATCTGTTCTTTAAGAGAGGCTCATTGAGCAATGACTCGATCTTTGAGTTCTCAACGTTGGGAATAATGATGTTCTGTTCAACAGTCAACCGGAGCTCTCCTGAACCATAGTTATCCGCTAAACGAGCTAGCTCGTCCATGTCATCTGCTTGGACACGACCTACCGGAATGTGAAGGCCAACAAAGCTGTATCCTTCCTGTTTCTGCGGATGCACGCCAAGGTATTCTCTCCTTTCCCATTGTTTTTGAACCAAGTCCTCTGTTGATTCTCTATCTAGCTTTTGTTGAGGCATTCTCTTTACGACCTCTGCCCTGAATCCTTCAACGCCCTGCATTGATTGAAATTAAATAGGGAGAAAATGAGACCACTAGCGAAGAGTTTGGTGCTGCCTAGTAAAGGGAGTGGTACATATCCACTTAGATGCAGAGGCGGATCCAGGATATAAGTTCTATGGGTTCAATATTTAAATTTCTTAACATTGAGCCCAATGTATGTTAAAAGTTATGGTTCATATACTAATTTTCTTGCAATATTACTATTAGTGGATTTTTATACCTAAATTTACGCTCTGGCTACTGGGTTCAGATGAACTCGTTACCACCACTCTACGTCCGCCTCTACCTAAATGAGCTACTAACATTCCATCATTACATGAATAAGACTCGTGAATGAAACCCTACTCAAACCAATATACCAATATGCAGCTCAATTTTTTGTCGGGTGGAATTATGATTCTCAATCAGCACGATGTATGCTCTGAACTTACAAACTCTAGTTGAGGTCTATATATATTTACAAGACAAAAGACAGAATAAAACATGCAACAGATAAACATAATGAGGGTATCACTCACCAGTTCATCAACTAACCACATCATTCTTGTTTTTTGCCTGTTCCCTCTGGTACCAAGATCTCTATAAGCTTCTAATATTGCTTTGCAAACAGGGACCACGTCATCAGCTGGAACCCATGCATCTAGAGGAACTGCCTCTGCACATCGCTTCGGACTGAAGAATCCACCCACAAGCAGGTTGAATCCAAATCGTCCATCTTTTGATGCCGGCATATAGGCAAGATCATTGATATGGGGATGCTCATAAAGATCATGTGACCCTATTACACATACATTCCACTTCCTTGGCCTGCAACAAAAATCTCATTAACAGATGCTTTAATTTTCTCCCTCAAATAATCCCTAGGATAAGCCCTCCTTTATCCATGATCAACAAAAAGGCGGACAGGACACACAAATTAAGTTTCGTTTTCTCAATAATAATTACAAGGGTATAAAAATGTAGTTTATCTAATATGCCAAGTTAAAAGCAATATATAATATCACCCAAAAAAAAATAAAAAGGTAAGTTTAATGTAAGATCAATCAAATGATATGAATCTTGGCTCAAGCATTAAGGAGAAAACAGCTAAATGGGAATATTTTTATGCAAGACTTACAAGTTAGTAACAGCCGGATTGCCACGAAAATTGGCAGTAACATATTGGGAGAGCAAATTAGTGTAAGGCCTTGTGTCTACAATTTCATGTGGATCAATCCCCGCCAGAGGATTTCCCACCGGATTTCGAACGTTGTCCATGCCACTTTGCAGACTGGTCAAGCCAACTTCATCCAGTCCCTTTAGAATCTCGGGTACATCAGGTAGTACAACCCCGCGAATCTGCCAATTTTGCCTTGTAGTCACATCACCACATCCATCTTTTCCATATTTCCTTATCACACTGGCTAAGTATCGAGTTTGGGCACTCGTTGTTACCCCATTTGGAAGCTTCAATCGCATCATGAATCGGCCATCTGATCATCACAATCCAATAACATTTTATAAATATGATCAGCATATTAGATGAAGAATATCATATTAAAATTAACAGAAAAATGAATCTTGCTTTTAGCTTGACTTACCCTCCATCTGTTCCATTTTACATCACACTCTTTCCTTTTTAGTGTACCTAAAAAATACTTTATACTTGAATTCGCTGTAACTTTAAACTTAAAAATTTACCTTTAACAGCACGCTCTTATAGCAATAGAAATGTTATAATATGCCCTCTTATAGCTATAGAAATGTTATAATATGCCCTATGTTCCCTTTTACTTGTCCAAATTACTAAAAATATATTCCCAATACTTTTGGAAATGCTATCATTATCATTGGTAAATTGTAAAATACATACTTCATAATTCATTTTTTTTTTAATTTTAAAGGGAATGCAAAATCAAGTTCTAAGGTGAACAAGAGGGAGTAGTACTTTTTGCATAGTTTTCAGAGAATATCTAATTTATAATGTAAAAAATGACTAATCTAGTCTGATTTAGCTTAAAAAAATAGTCAAATCAACACTAAAAAGCCAAAGATGCCAAACAAATTAGTAAGTCCAGAGTATTAAAAACAAGATATTTATTTAGAACTTACAATGATGCTTTCTCCTATGGAAAAGGCCAAGCCACTTGAGCCTAACATCAATATCATCTTTAGTAAGCTTAGACCCTTCGATCTCTTCAAGTGAGATCTTAGCAAGATCTTCAATACCATTTTCCATAAATAATTTCATTGGTTCTTTCTCAATCTTGGCCTTTTCAGCTGGATTTATCCCTTGTCTGAATTTTTCCTTGAGTACCCAATACCCATCTTTTTCCTCTACTCTAGGCTCTAGCCTCTCGGAAGCTATCTCCGCCTCCCCAGATGGTGGTACTGCCACCGTCTGCGGCGGTGTTGCATGAAGCTTAGCAGTCCTGGAAAATCTGTTAGGATTTGGCAATGAAGTTGCTGAAAATTTAACAGAAAAAGATGCCATTTTTGACAGATTTAACAAGAAACTAAGTAATAACAAGTGATTTGGAATTGGGATGTAAACTGATTAATTTCTTGATTGATGATCGTGGCAGCTAAGGCGGTGGAGATGATATAATAATGGAGAAGTGAAATCATTTTTGTAGACGTGAACTATTTTTGGTGGACTCTTGGAAGTTCCAAAGGGTCGTTATTGTTAAAAATGTAAATGACTAGGATGTCCCTATTACCGTTAAATTTAAAATAAAATTGTGGGATCTACTAGAAAGGTCAAAGGTGCGTTATGGGCTTTTTCTTTTTGGGTAAGGAGTACCCTTTTGGGCCATCCATGGGTCAAGGAAAGAGACGTGTGCCCTTTTGATTTAACCTCATAATAATATAAATTACTCTTTTCATTATCAATATTTTTTTAATGCAAAAGCTAAATTAAAATTGAAATTTTTTGTATATTATAATTTTATATATATATATATATATATATATATATATATATATATATATATATTATATTATATTATATTTAATTTGTTGAGTTTGAATTACTTTTGGCTAATCGACCAAATATATAACGTGCCCTAATTTAATTTGTTATACTCCTTATTGTTGCAATTTTTATGACAGAGTTTGACTCAGCATGCTGTGTAAGAAAGAAAATATTTTTAAACTTGTTATTTTATATATTTTATGATATTTTTTTGACTATAAAAAATATGTTATTAGATGTAAAATAAAAAAAATTTAATTTAATTATTTTTAAATATGAAAAGGTGGTATTCGTTACGAGATGAACTGATAAGGAAATAATACCATATAAGAAAACAAAGAGAAAAATAAAGCGTGTATCTTATTTTATTTTTAAATTACTAATCTCACTTACTCCCTCCGTTCCAATTTACGTTAACATGTTTCATTTTTGGTCTGTTCCAAAAAGAATGACCCCTTTCTAAATTTAAAAATAATTTAGCATAAACTTCCAATTCTACTCTTAACGAGGAGCTTTTATAACCACACAAATACTCTGGATCCCCTTTTGACTTGTTTAGGACCACAAATTCCAAAAGTCTTCATTTTTTCTTAAACTCCGTTCCCCGTCAAATAGGTTCACATAAATTGGAACGGATGGAGTATGATTCACAAATCCATGTAATTATTTCAGTGAATTGATACTTATATAAGAAAATAACTTACTCTATCTGTTTAAAAAATATTGGCACTATTTTCTTGTTAGTGCTAAAAAAATTTGGCATATTCAATATTTCCTTAATAGAAAATATTTACAAGTCACACAAGTTTCAAAAGTTTTACAGTCACACAAATGCTATGACTTATTTAAGACTATATATCTTAAAAGTTTTTCATTCTTTATTAAAATTTGTGTCAAATCAATTAAGGCAATCTTTTTAAAACAGATGAAATAGTATTTTCACTATATATCGATTCCCCTGACCAGCAACCTCCTTAGTCAGAGCTCGTCGTACCGGGTTAGTGCGTTTTACATCTCTGGTATAGTTTGAGAGCTATTGCACAGTGATCAGGTTACCCAGTGCCCATCCAAGGGTAGCGACTGCGGGTTTCCCTGAGAAATTTCTAAAAACAAATAACTTAAAATACAATTACTCCCCGTGTTCACTTTTACTTGTCACGTTTTGACTTTTCACGCCCCTTAAGGAATAATAAATGAAGTGTATAATTTACCATGATACCCATATTAATTGATGCATATTTTTAATGGTTTTGAGAAAATAATTTGAAATGAGTACTTAATGTTGTGAGTATAACAGGAAAAAGGAAATCGTTTTCCTTGATATACTAAAAGTGACAAGTAAAATTGAAAATCCATTTTTAGAACACTGGACAAGTAAAAGTGAATGGAGGGAGTATATAGTTAGTAACAACTTACTCCCTCCGTTTCATATAAATAGTCATGGTTACTAAAAATAGTTGTTTCAAATTATTTGTCATTTTAGAAGTTCAAGACAAAATTAATTATTTTTTTTATTTTTTACCCTTAGTAAATAATTGTTCTTGAAGATAGAGATAACACATAAATAGAATAAATATTCAATGAAGAGAGATTATATCTTAAGACATAAATAAGAGTAGAATAATCCAATCTTTTTTTCTAATTAATACTCCCTCTGTTTCAGTTTATGTGAACTTATTTCTTTTTTAGTTCGTTCCAAAAAGAATGACCCATTTCTAAATTTGAAAATAATTTACCTTAAACTTATAATTTTACCATTTTTTTTTCTTAAATTTCGTGCCCAATCAAATATGTTCGCATAAATTGAATCAAATGTAATATTTTTTAAGAGACGCATAAAAAAAATCAGACGGGGAGTATTGACTAAGGAACGGCGCCCACAGTTTTTCTGCTTGGCGGGAGCCGTGGTGTCGGAACCTGGAAGCACAGTAATCATAAAATACGTCGAACAAAAGCTGTCTGTGGGACCAGGGGAAAAAAGTTGGCCTATACGATAAAAAAAATTATATTGAAACGTTAATAGAAAATTTCATAAGTGGCAAGTATGAAAAGTCAAATATACTGTGGAAAACTGAAAACGATAGTAATTGGCAATTGGCAAGTACTCGTTAGTCTATGGCGTCCAATGGTGGTGTTCAAGAGAGATCTAAGTATAAAATTTTACTATTTTTATTTTCTGATCAAAATTTCACAACTGTCATTCCTTTTAGATAGAAATATTTAATTTTAATTGCTTAACAACTTGGTTAAATGGTTGTTATGTATCGTTTCATAATATATTGTATAGTATTATATTGAATTGTACTATATCGTTTTGATGTATACTATGTTGGATATATTTTATTATTTGTCGCTGTTTCATGAATCCATGTACCAAAACTTGCAATATTATAAAGGAAAAGTAAAGTACGAAAATATTATTATATAAAAAGTAGGATAAATAAAAAATAAGATTATTTAATAATAAAAAAATGGCAAGATAAGAGAAAAAAAATAAAACGATGCGATCAAATCAAATCGGTCGTTTCATAAAGTGACAGTTTTCGTCTTTACATAACGACAGATTTAACGATACAATACAATACAATAAAATTTAAGTAACAATTAAAACAAACATCATATTTAAAGTAATAATACAATACAATACAACATATAACAACCATCCAAATAAGTTGTAAAGGTATAAGAATGTATCGATATTTAAGAATCTTTTTTTTTTCTTCTTTTGTTGATAATATCTTTTGCTATAACAATGACGTCAATCCGAATCTAATTTTGCAATCTAACTTCAGTTATTATCGTCAACCCAAAACTTTTAAGCACACCCCTTAAACATAGAGTTATGCATAAATTTCAACTAAAGTTTTTTCGGAATCATTATTTGGCATTAAAAATTTCAAATTTCACTTGAAGTTGAATTTCAGATTTTTTCGAAAATTTGAAAAACTTCAAAAAAAAAAAAAATTCAAAAGTTTCACCTCAAACTACTCACAGAAATTCAAAAATAGTTCCAAATTGTATTTATATTCAAACATAATTCTAATTTTTAAATATTATTTTAACTTAAAAAAAAATTCATTTTTTTCGAAAGATTACAATTCTTATGTCCAGACGCCCACTTAAAACAGTAAAGCCTTACGGTCAACAAGAATGGCACTTAGGTACAAAATAGAAGATCCACTTGCTCTGCAGTTTGACAAAAGAGTAAGAAAAGATGAAAAGTGCATTAAATTATCGTAGGAAAGTATAAAGATAACAGTATAAAAATTGGCCTCCAATAAAAGCCAAGAGTCGAATGACCTCTCCAAAAACATCAACTTAACGAGCCGCCACAGTTAATTACATGTCAGTACTGTGCCAACGTCTAATTGTCAATTCTAACAGCTAAAATTAAGATATTTTGTTTAATTATAAGGGTCTATTAGTATTAAAGAAATCCTAAAGCTAGACAACTTGCACACTAAACCAGATATATTATGAGTTTCACAGGTCACAAACAGTTTTTTAAAGGCAAGTTGCAAGACAACGACTCATCATTACCTACGAATGTAAGTAGTCTTACAAAATCTGTTATTTTTAAAATATTTTAAAACAAAAATAAGATGTAAAAAATGTGGATATAGAATACTTTTTCCTTCCCATTTTATGTAACATTGTTTGATCAAGCGGGAAATTCAAAAAAGAAATGAATATTTTTTTAACTTTATGATTTAAAATAAGCCATAGATATTTTGTGTGACGACGATAAAATAATCGTATTAACGATAAAATAAAAAAATTATAAGTTAAATTATTTTTAAATATAAAAAGATAATATTCTTTTTAGGACAAACTAAAACGAAAATTGCGTAACATAAATTGGGACATAAGAAGTATAATAGTCGAAGTAAGTTCAAATCAAGAAGTATCCAAAATTTGGTTAAGAAATATCTTAGCATAATTATAAGTACGTGACTATATTTTTTGTCACTAACTTTTGGAGTAGAAAGCAATACTAAGTTTTACTTAAGAGCTTAAAGAAGAATTTAAATGAAAAAAAAAGGAATTTTTATTTTTCTATATACTATTTGAAACTTTATTACCCTCCCTATTCAAGTTTCAATTTAATTATATAGGCATATACAATTTACCAATTATATACATTTTAGAAATTTAATGAGAATCAATCAACTCTTATAATCTCTTTAACGTACACATCCCACTCACCCCCGTTTCTCTCTCCATACCCCCACGATTCTGTACTCTCTCCTTCCATTAACGCTCTCTTCCATTTTTCTTCAAAAATCTTTTATAATCTCTCTCAATCTTTCTGAATTCTCTCTCTAAATCCTACGAAAATAGTAGCAGCTTAACTGGACAACTAGTAAGGACAAGATATGGATATCTGCATTGGAAGATAGAATGATCAAACCATCATGGATCAAGGTAAATATTTTTCACTTTTGGACATACAATTTAATACAAATTATCTACATATTTTATACATATTATGACTAGGTCCCGAAGAATTCTCTAAGAAGAAAGGAGTCCCGAAGAATAGCCCTAAAAAAACTTATGTTGGTGATATTCCTACTTTTGATTTGGGAGTTTTCTCACAGGATTCACCCAAAAAAGTAGTGAAATCAGCACATGCAAAACAAGAGACAAAGTCCAAGCTTTCCCCTCGTGAAGCTAGGGCAGAAGCTCGAACAAAACTCAAGCATGACAGGGATGCTGGTGAAACTTCGACATCTGCTAAATCAGTAAAGCGGAAGCGCAAATAAATTGCTCGTGATGATGATTTCTTCTTCGAAGAAGTTATCCCGAAACTTGAAAAAAAAAATCAAAGTTTCTCCTACTGTCAAACCTTCAAAAAAAGAAAAAGGTTCAAAAATCATCTAAAACTATACCCCAACAGTCATTGGAGAAGGTAAAATTTTAGTAGTTACAATTTTGATTTTTTTTAAGTTACAAAACTTGTTCTCAGTCTATATATATATATATATATATATATATATATATAACAAATTTTGGTTACACAACTAAGTATGACAGTAAAACAATGAGGAGTTATTTTCCGAATAAGGAAGAAGTTGAGAAGTCGTACTTGAAACAAATTGTAAACAGCCGTAGTTGGGTGAGTGATGAGGATGCAGTCAAGTTGTGTATTCTCTATCTGATAGAATTTTTCCTCTGTCCTTCAGAGAAATATAATGCTTTGATGGACTATTTTAGGTTCTATTTGGTAGAACTCGGGGCAGTATGCGAATTTCGCATGGGGTATTGAATCTTATACACAATTGCTTCAGTTCGTTAGGCACAAGCTCAACCATTATGTGCATTTTTATATCATTCGAGGTTTTGCACTCGCTATGCAAATATGGTTGTATGAGTATTGCTTTACAGTTAACACTGATATAGCTACTATGGTTGGTAATTCGATCTCCCGCATACTTAACTGGACAACTAGTAAGGACAAGATATGGATATCTGCATTGGAAGATAGAATGATCAAACCATCATGGATCAAGGTAAATATTTTTTACTTTTGGACATACAATTTAATACTAATTATCTACATATTTTATACATATTATGACTAGGTCCCTCACATTTGTTTCCCACTCAGTTCACCAACATGCTTGAAGCCCCAGAAGAGCTTTCAAGAATAAATTTGCTAGACAAAGTTTAATACATCTTTGAAGAAGCTGAAACAAAGGCCGAGCATCCGACATATGCTCTATCTCCATCTTCATCTCCATCTCCATCTGGACATAAGCAGGCAATGGGAATAGATAACAAGAAAGATATTGTGAAACAATTAAAAAAATTAAGAAAAGATGTTGATAGGTAACCTATTAAGATAATCCTAGCTGGTTTCTTTAATTTATGTTATGCAAATTATTTCTTTAACTCTGTCTATTTTAATAAGTAGGTCGGTTCAGACCTTGGAACCTTCAAGAAAGAGGTATACCTAATTCTTGATTTTTAGTCTTCTTCATATATATATAAGCCTCTAATTGTCAGATACATTATAACAATTTTTTGTTCTTTAGGTTTTTCAAGAATTAGGTAGTATTCGATTGCTACTCAATGATTCCATCAAGTCTGTGTTACATGCAATTGATGCTAAGATTTCATTCAAAATATATTCATTTTGGACAACAAATTTTACCATGTTTATGCTTATAACAACATTCACAAAGTACATAGCCTAACAAATTCCCAATGCAGTTTACTGATAGTTCTACGAAAAATGATGAGCATTACAAATAAAAGAACAAATAACTGAATCCGGAAAATAGTGCTAAACCATTGTTGGCCAGCAACAGTAAAACATGTATTTTAATAATTATAACACAATTTGATGACAACTAATCTACATTATATCTACATATAGCTTAAATTATCAACAAATAATCGACATTATATTTCCAATTGTTCTCTTAGATACATGGCACATGTCTGACATTCAAAATGAGGAGAATGTTCCTATAGGTATTGACTTATCTTCCCAATTTCAAGGTGCATTGGAGGAAGAAACTGCATGTATGATTTAGTACATTTTATCTACATATTGCACAATACATATTACATCTGAGCTACAAGGCAACATTTAAACAAATTAACTATACTTAAACTACAATTTATATACAATGTATTTTCTGTTTATTACAAATGATCTATAATTTTATTAAGTTGTACACATTTATTGTAACAGAGAAGGAAACAATGCGTGTAGACTCTCCAAAATAAATTAACTACAATTTAACTATAGTGTATTTTCTGTTTATTACAAATGATCTATAATTTTATTAAATTGTACACATTTATTGTAACAGAGAAGGAAACAATGTATGTGGACTTTCCAAAACAGGATGCAAAACTTGGCATACAATGAGAGCATTTAAATGAGGAGAAAGAGACTATGCCTTTGCAATCTCCCATTCAACAAGCAAATAATATACAACAAGGAGAAGATTGAAATGAAGATTTCACTGGTATTATATGTTATAATATAATTATAGGAAAAAAATAATAGCTTTCATATAAGTTTTAGTTTTCCCAAAAGAACTAATGCAACAAACATACAATGTTGTTCTTTTGTTTTAAATATTGTAGGTGAATCAACCGACTACATCAATGTAGGTGATTCGGACAATTACTCCAGATCTGAAAAAAGAGCAGTAACACTTGATGATTTCGAGCTTCCAGAGAACTTCTCACAGATTGTTAAGTTCAGAGAAGTAAATGAAGATAAAACAACCCATGTGCATCAAGGAAGAACATGGGTTCCTAGAAAGTATGCCAGACCCCCTTTCTCCCTTATTTCAG
This sequence comes from Nicotiana tabacum, assembly GCF_000715075.1. Lineage (NCBI taxonomy): Eukaryota > Viridiplantae > Streptophyta > Magnoliopsida > Solanales > Solanaceae > Nicotiana > Nicotiana tabacum. The sequence continues at coordinate 73,355,433 of NC_134103.1, forward strand.
TTCTAGGGGAAGCACTTCTGCTGGACCTCCTACAATTTTCAACAACAAGCATCCATTTACTGGGGTTATTGGCGACGATGTTAATCATGACTTGTTGGAAGAATTCAATAAGAGTTTCAAAGAGGTTAGATTATACAGTTTTTTCATATTATAGAGTGCATAAAATTTATGAATTTCAAACTGAAACTACATAATAATTGTACTTGCTATGTCTCTAAATAGGAGAAAGATGCCTTATACTTTAAAAGATAACCAACTCAACCTGTGGTTTGATCTTGAAGTGGGAAAAATTGATAAAAGGACTGGTTTTATACTTTGTCACATCCCGGGCAAGTACTCAACAATACGGTACACATATACCCTGGCAGAATTTAATGATTCACTGTAGTATTCTGTTATTTTAGAAATATGTAAATTTTTTGTTTGACAATTGTAGTTAAATTGTATGAAGCGTTGAGAAATAATAAAATCTACTTTTTTGTAGCACATTGATGTTATTTTATATTATTTGAGGAAGAGAGGAAAGTATGGTCTTGTAAATAAAATACGGTTTACAACCACTGATTGTATGTTCAAGACTAGAATTGAACAAATTTATGAGAGGTACATTAATGCTCCTGCCAATAAGAAACTTCCTATTGTCAAACCCCAGGACGTCGTAGAAGAATACATATTGGGGTACCGATTACTTGCAAATATTGCATGGGACAAAGCTGATTTTGTGATTATGCCAATAAACATTGTGAAGAAATTTTATTAGTTGTTGACTGTGTTTGACATCACCGATAGAGTTCTAGATGTTTATGATTCTATGGTCTCTTCACGAAATCACAAACTTTGTTGAATCTGTTGTCGACAAGTTTGCTATTATGATCCCCCTCTACTTGTCATGCACCGGCTTCTATGGAAAACGTCCAAGCATTAACTACAAGAACATAAAGGCATACATTGAAAAAGGTATTACTGACCTTCTTGACATTCAATGGTTGGTCGGTGAGATACCCCCAACATAAAGAAGAATCACTGTATGTGCTGCTTTAATTCTATTTAACTAATTGTATTTTACATTGAATGCTAAAACTTTTTCCCTATTATTTTTTGCAGTGACTGTGATGTATACGTGGCGGCATTTGCAAAATATGTCAGCATTGGAGAGTTATCGATTTCAAAGGAAGACCTTTCTGATATTGATCAACACCGTCGACGCTGTGGAGCGCTCCTTTGGGATTATGCTAGAAAAAGGCAAGAGATTGGTGCAATTAGTGAAAGTGAGGTGACTAGAAGATTAGTAAGAAGAAAAGGTGCACCAACTGCGAACAAGAGAACACAAGTCCGGAAAAAGAAGAATTAGTTGTCATTTTCAGTAGAAAAATTGTAGTTAAAGTGTTTAGATGTAGCTGGATTGTAGTAAAGTTGTAGACAAATTCTTTATTAAGAAGGAGTCAGCTACAATTTATTTGTAGCAGATTTGTGCTAAAGTTGTTTTACCTTTTGTTTTGTTATTTTATCCAGAATTCTACTACATAGAATAGAAAATATCTGTGCCTTTTTTTGGTTGAAAGTTGTTAGTACTTGATCTCGATATTGGTACTATATAATTTCTTTACAGCATAACTACAATTATTTCTTCAACTACTATACAAAAATACATAATCTATTCAATTTAGCAATGTTATTAGGAAAGGCTGAAAGTAATAAATAAACCCAGTATTTGAATAAAACAACTACAAACCAATTGCATTAAGAGTTGAAATCTATTTAGCAAACATTCATTATATGAGATAATTTTTATTCGAATAAGCAACACATTTACACCACAACTATAATTCTCCAGAACAGAACAAATACAACTTCATATATCTTAAAGGATAGATTATCATCAACAATACTCAGTAAAAAAAACTTTAAACTGCATTAATTTTTATTTCCTTTTGGGAGCATTCCTACAAGATCTTTTGTTATGCCCTTCTACTCCGTAGTTACCACATGAAACCTTGTACTTTTTTGCATTTACTTAATCATAAGGTTTGTATCTTTGTTTTTGAGGTCTCCCTGACTGCCTTTTCCCGGTAGGTGGCTTTACAACTTCTTCAACTATATGTTGTGGCACATTCCATTTGCTTTCGTCAGGCAGCGGGTCTACTGGTATTTCATAAATCTGTAGAAGGCTCTCCCTTGTGTAATAAGGAGAACAATAGTTTTCATAAGACTCGTTCCTGTGCCTCAAAGCCGCCAAAGTATGTGCAAAAGGAAGTTAATCAAGCTGGAATTGTCCACAACTACATCTATTATTTTGAAGACAAACAATGAAGCGCTTCACACTATCTATCACATTATGGGTGTAATCTATTGAAGCCCTCACCTGCAATTTTATTACAAACACACAACAAGTTGTCAGCAATAGATACAAAATAAAATAACTACAATTATACAACAAATTTTCTACAATTAACAATATATATTTAGTTTGATGGAATCAATGATCTGATGTTATTGGCTATAACTTACTCTCATCTTCTGCGATAATGTCCTGTTGTCTTCCAATTCTTTGTTATATTTTTTCCCAAGGTATGTTAACGTACCCTTTGCATTCAATAACTTTTCATTAGTCCAATGTTCAAGAAGAATCCTCATGTACTCTAATAGTTCTACTACATGCAACTCTCTTGCATCTTTGGTTACCGTATTCAATGACTCTGCAATGTTTGATGTCATCGTCCACGTTCTGTTCACCTTAGCATGTACCCGAGACCATTTGTGATAGCCAATATCGTATAGGTATGTTTTAACACGTGTGTCGATCTCTTCAATCTTTGACATTCTTTCATTAAATTCATCAAGCGTATATGATCTTGCCGTGGCAAAGTACAATTCGCTTATCTTTAGATAACCCTTCTTGAACTTTGACCTTACATTTTTCCAAATATGCCACATGCAAGCATAATGTGGTATGTCGGTATAAACAATAGATGTTGCCTTCAAGATACTCTCATTCCGGTCCGAAACAACACACATATTTGGTTTTTTACCATATGCATGTTTGAATTGCTAAAAAAACACCTCCATGATGCGTCATATTCTGAATCAACAACGGCGTATGCTAGTGGTAATATGCTACCTATCACACATGTGGCAAAAAAAAATTCAATTTCTATAATAAAACTTGAGAATATAAAAAAATATAGTCTCAAAAATAACTTTATAACAATATTTTTACTATTAATCTACATTACCTGTTGCATCCATTGTGCTAGTTATTAGCATGATTCCCCTATATGCCGATTTCAAGAAGGTGCCATAAACTATTACAACTGACCTACAATGCTCCCAACCTTTGATGGAAGTACTAAGTACAATAAATGCATACAAGAAACAGTCATCTTCAGTCTTCTGCAATTTCACTACGGACCCCAGGTAAGTCTTCTCATGAATATACAAATAACTCGGCAAGCGACTGTAGGAATCAACAAGATGACCTCTCAAAAATTCCAAAGCCTTTTACCTTGCTCTCCAAGTTTGCATGTATGTTAAGTTCACACCATGATCCGACAACATATCAGTTTGTATGTCTTTTGGTATGTATATTATCTTAGGATTCGTATATTTTCGCATCACCATGCTGCCAACTAGCATGGTAGTAGGTTTGCGTTGTGTTGTCCATCAAAGAGCATATATGCAACCTGTTGAATTTTCGAACCTTGAACAATGCTGATTCATTTATGCTGGTAGACTTGAAGTGCCACGTACAATTATTCCCAACACATACGAGGCATTAGTTACATAATAAAAATAATTTAAAAAATATTATGCAAATTGTAGCTACAAAATACGAGGCTGTTTATGCACAAAAACTTATCTTAAACAATTTGTATATAATTTATATACAAAAAAACTACAACTTATACACAATATGAATTTGACAAATAAAATATTCCTACCTTCTTGCACTAGACCTTTTCACTCTAAATTGAAACTTATTCATGACAGAATAGTACTTCATTGTACTGACAATTATTTGCTTGTCTTGGTTAACTTGGCCTACTTCAATTACATTTGGCGTATGTTCTGTTATGATGATGCCTTCATATTCCACAATTGTCGGAGACGTTTGCATATCAATCAACTTCACTGTTCCTGATACTTCTCCAATTGTGTTGCAATTGCTTTACAATTGTACCACGTTAGTATTACGATAATCAGAAGAACCTGCACTCAATTAAAAGTATAACAATTCAGACCTCTGTATATTCATGTGTTCATTATTTGACAGAATGCTTGTAGAGACATAACAATTGAACTACATTTGTTATGTAGTAAGATTATAAATAGTTTGTAGTAAAATTATAAAATACTTGAAATTGAAAAAAATATCAGCACTGAAAAAATAGAGTAAACCTGCAACTGTGCTCGCATTCGGCATACTGCATTCCAAATCGAAATCACGCACTGTTATATACAACAGATACATTCCTAAGTTTTTGTTTTTATTTTTCGTCTCCATATACAGTTGAACTCCCATATCGCTCCGAATTTCAATTGGAGGACAACGTTCATTGACAATGTATTTGATTTCGATGATTTTTGCGGAGGTATCGATCATTAGATGCTCTGCAATTGCGGGAATTCAATTTACTATAATTTGAATTGTCATTGACTACAATTCCGTCAATATCAAAGTTTTTGTATCTCCCAACGCTATCCCACCGATCATTGAGCTGAAGCATAATCGCTAATTTTGACATTATGTCACGAAATTCAATTCAATTGTAGCTAATTATTTACAATTATTTTGTTCAAAACCTTTGTTTATGGAAAATCAGAGGAAACCAGAGAAAACGAAAGAATAGAAGGATACTACAGATATGTTGCCTTGATTATGTTGCGATGATAACCAGTTAAAATTTGCGTAATAGAAGGATTCTATAAATATGCTGCCTTCATAATTGGTGCGATGATTGAGTCAGTAAAATCTCTATGCGATCCCAAAATCTCGCGTCTAAATAAGGAAGACTATCGCAAAAAGGATTCTAGTTTAAACAAATGTATATATTTTGTAGCAAAATCGTGTTCAGGTCGGGTAAATTCAAAAACATGAACATTTTTCGTAATAAGGTTTCAAATAGTGTATAAGAACGAAAAAATCCAAAATAAAAAATGTTTTGGGTTGCATGGAAGTGATATCTTAAAGATGAATGTATAGCCTATTAAGGATATTTCAAGAATTGATAGAATACCTTACATTGGTTGCCCAAACAAAAATAAAGAATGCCATACATTGAATCGAGTCCAAAGGAAGTCCCATATAAAATATTGGTGAGACCAACTTTAAAAATAATTAATTCATTAATTTTAAACAAAAATATATAATAAAATGAAATAACATGAAGGAAAAGTAAAGAAAATCTTGACAAGTGTGTAACAAGGTTTCAACTCTAGCTCCTTGTACTACACACTCTTTATCTTAATATAACTAGTTTCTTTTGGAAAAAAAAAAAACAAGGTTTCAACTGTAAATTGCTAGCTGGTCTTACACTTCGACTTTAGGCCTATTTTGCGTATATATTATTTGGACAAATTAGGATATATAGCTGCAAGAAGAACATATGTTTTAGTCAATATTATGATGAATTCAAGAATCAACAGTAATAGATTCAATATTCTTTCTTTGCACATAATTCCTGTACTTGCCTCGAGCTGATCTTTTGGTCAGGTAAGTGTGTATATACGAAAAAAATACTGAACAAAATGCAGTATCAAAATTTTCAAATTGCAATATAATTGGAATCTTTTTTCTTCCAGGTATAATTGGAAATAAGTCCTTTTACATTTTTTATTCTATAATATTTAACAATAAAAAATATATTTGAATCATATCTAACATTTAGGGTGTATTTTGTACGAAGGAAAATATTTTTTAATTTTTCCATGTTTGGTTGGCTTAAATGTTTTGGAAAATATTTTTCTCATAAACTCATTTTCCTCCAATTGGAGGAAAATATTTTCCCTATAAAAAAAAAGAGAAAATATTTTCCAAAACACTTCTTTGACCTTCCTCACCCTATTCTCCATCCCCACCAGCCCCCCACATGAAACATGCGGATTAGGGGGGGGAGGGGGGAGGGAGGGGGAGCACATGAAACATGCGGATTAGGGGGGGGGAAGGGATAAGAAAAGTAGCATAAAAAATTATTTTTCTAAAAAATATTTTCTACTCTCTAAACAAACACTAGAAAATATTTTTCGGAAAAGCTTTTCACTCACCAACCAAACATGAAAAAATAAGTGATAAAACCACTCATTTTTCAGGAAAATATTTTCCTTCATACCAAACACACCCTTAGAGTTTTTCTCCACCCCAAAAGTCTCTTAATTATTTCATAGATTTTTCCAAAGAAACTTTTAGAAACCACTATTGTTTAGTGGCTATTAACTTCCTATAGCTACCATATACATATTTACTTCCTATAGCTACCTTTTCAGTTGTTATGATAATGTATTCGATGTATTCGCGCTAATCTATTCATTAATACAATAGCAAAAATTGTGTAACGATCCGACTAGTCATTTCGAGTTCTAGCGCGTTGTTCAGAAGTTTGAGGCCTTGAGTAGCTTCACTTCAGGTATTATGACTTGTACGTGTGGTCAGAATTGAATTTCGGGAAGTTCGGAGGTGATTTAGAAAGAAAATTCTAAATTCGGAAGCTTTAAGTTGGAAGTGTTAATTTTTGAGTAAACGACCTCAAAATCGGGATTTGAAGGTTCCAATAGGTTCGTATGATGATTTCGGACTTGGGCGTATGTCCGGGAGCATTTCGGCGCCTATTATGGAAAGTTGGCATTTTGAAAGTTCTAGAATTTCATAAGTTTGGTTTGAAGTGGATTTTGATTTTATCGATATCCGTTTGGAGTTATGAGCCTTGGAATAGGTTCGTATCGTAATTTGAGACTTGTGCGTAAAGTTTGGCATCATTCCAGAATGTTTAAGTATGATTTGGACGCGTTCGGCGAAGTTTGAATGTTGAAAGTTGAAAGGAAGGTTTCAATCGTCGATTCGTAATTTTTATGTTGTTTGGTCTGATTTGAGGCCTCGAGATGGTTCGTGTTATCCTTGGGGCTGGTTGGTGTGACTGGACGGGGTTCCCGGGGCCTCGGGTGAGTTCCAGGGTGGTTTCGGATCATTTCTTCATATTTTGCTGCTGCTGTTGCTGGTTCTGGTGTCGTTCATCGCGAACACGTAGGTGTAACCGCGTTCGCGAAGAGAGATTTTGGCTGCTGGATTTTTGTGCTTCGTGTTCGCGACCGAGGGCACACGTTCACGAAAGTTCGAGGAGCACAGCAACACATTCGCAATTGGGGCATCGCGTTTGCGAAAGGGGAAACTAGGCCTGGGAGATTTTAGCCTTCGCGTTCGCGGAAGGTGCACCGCGTTCGCGAAGGTTCGCTTTGTAAAGCATCGCATTCGCGAGATTTGGCACGCGTTCGTGAAGGTCAGTTTTGGAACTTAAGCTGGTAGTGCTCCGCAAACGCGATGGACTTGCCGCGTTCGTGAAAAAGGTCGGACTGGCAGTGTTCTTTTAAAAATCGGGGGTTTGGCTCATTTTCACTTTATTTCTTCCATGGGAGCCGACTTTGGAGTGCCATTTTCATCATCTATTATGGGGTAAGAAATTTCTTTTCATTGTGAGTTAAATACATGAATTATACATGGATTGGAACATGGAAATTGGTGGAAATTGAGAGATTTTGAAGAAAACCTAAAATTTGGTATGTTTGAAATTTTACCACGAAATTGGACATGGAATTTAGGATAAATTATATATTTGAGTTCGTGGCGTTATGGGTAAAGTTTATCTTCAAGAAGTTTTGGAATCTGGGCACGTGAGCCCGAGGGTTGACTTTGTTGACTTTTCGAGCGGAGTTGAGAATGATTACAAATTGTTAAATTATGCGTATTGGAGTATATTTTGATTAAATTGCACCTTGTTTGACTAGTTTTGGATCGATGAGCATTGGTTTGAGGTGTTAGAGAGGCGTTGGAGCCGGTTATGGAACTTCGGAGCGAGGTAAGTCTCCTGTCTAACTTTGTGAGGGGGAAACTACCCATAGGCGATGTAATTATTATGTGCTATTAGTTGTGGGTGCTACATACGCACGAGGTGATGAGAGTCCGTACGTAGCTAAAACATATTTATGTCGGGGTAGACTTAGGACTTTACCATGTAATATTTAAAATATTTGAATTCTTTATGTTGGCTTAATTAATTGAAATTATAATTGAACTTGATTTAGAAATATGTAAATATATATTAGGCCGAGCTTTATTACCATGAGTTACTGGCAAGTTATTTGAGAAACGGTAAAGGTTATACTCACATTGTGTTCATATACTGTACTGTAAGCTCGTGTATCGTAATTCGATAATTCCTTTCCTTTCTTGTAGAGCGGGCCGAACACCTCGGCATGATTATGTACCACACTTTTATGGCAGCGGACCATTTGCCTCGGCAATATAATAGACACATCTATAGTTCGTGCCGCTCGACCCTCGACACTGTACACGTTATGAAGGGATCGACCGATCGCCCCGGCAGTATCATATTTTTTCTAAAATCTGGCCATACGACTTTGGCGTAATCGTGCGTTATATCGCTAACAGTCCGAATATTCACGAGATTTTTCCTTCTACTGATGCCTTGCATTTTATATGGTATTTCTTATTTATTTGATTAAGCGGATGTTCCCGCTGATCTTGACTTTACAAATTGTCAGTTTTTGTCTTTTCATATGGAGTCTGGCACTTTTCTTGTCTGTTTTGTCTTTATGTGGCCGGTCTTTCTTCCCCTTTTTCTGATCAAAAGAACTTTTGACGCGCTATCGCTATAAAGGTTACAACCTAGGCATTCAAAAGGAGGGTTATTACATAAAAAAATTACATAAGTGATTAGAGCAATTCCCCTTGCTTTGGAAAGAGTTGACTTCTTCCTGTGTAGGCACTAGGTATTTTCTAAGCTTTTGAGATAGAATACAAGATGAGAAATTGATATCGTTTAAAGAAATTTTTGGAGATTGTGTTAGGTACAAATTTACCTCACTACTACTGTTGTGCTTCTTATCTGTTTATAATTTATCATATTAATTTATTAGACCACTAGTAAGTGTCGATGTCGACCCCTCATTACTACTTCTCCGGGGTTAAGCTAGATACTTACTAGGTACACGTTGATTTACGTACTCATGTTACACTTCTGCACTAAATGTGCAGGATTCGGCATGTTCATTTGGTGGTCATCTTGGCGCGTAGGCGCAACTGCTGAGGAGACTTTATGGTGAGCTGCATTTCAGGCTACGCATCGTAGCCCACATAGTCCTCACCGTACATTTACTTTATTCTGTCTTATTTATATTTCAGACAGATGTTGTATTATTATTGTTGTACTCCCTAGTAAATGCTCATGCACTTGTTGACACCGAGTTTTGGGATATACTAGTTGATGCTTATGGTTCTGTATATTATCATCGCCTTTCATTTCTCTTATAAGGTACAATTTTTGTACGTTCCCGTGAATTTAAAAGTGTAAATTTCCTTCCTTATTAAAATTTATGATTTTGAAAATAATAAAATGAGTAATTAAATTGATCAATCACCGTTGGCTTTCCTGACGGCGGCGTTAGGCGCCATTACGACCTATAGTGGATTTTGGGTCGTGACAGCTTGGTATCAGAGCTCTAAGTTCACTTGGGTCTCACGAGTCATGAGCAAGTCTAGTATAGTCTTGCGGATTGGTACAAAGATGTCTGTACTTAACTTCGAGAGGCCATTAGGGTTATTAGGAGAACTTCATTTCTTGATTTCTCTTCGTGCGATTTGATTCCATTGAAGCTTATGCCTTCATTTCCTTCCTACTCAATCTTATGCGACATGGAACGCTTGTTATCAATTGGGCATCGAGGAGTTGTAGTGGTACTGCAGACATGGTGCAGGATGTTTCTATCTGCATATTCTGGCAGGCTATTATCGTCTCCTTGCAGAAGAATGTACTATCGTTTCAGCCCAGTATCTGTATTTCCTTTGGTTTCAAGGCTATGCATAGATTATTATGATGTTCATGCGTTGTTATCGCACAATATTGGTGTAATGGTAGGGTGCTTGTTTATGTGTCAAGGCAGTGAATGACTCGAAAGGAGGATTTGAGGTTCTTAGTGCATGGTTTTGAGGTTCGGTATTTAACTCCAGCGGAGGAAAGGCAATCGAACTATGGATGTTTAGGCTATAGTTGATGGAGTAACGAGACTTGATTTTTTTGAGCGTGGTGGAATTCTCATTTGTGATGTGGTGTCGTCGTCCTTGTTTGAATGTATTAAGGTTCGCCGGTGTTATGGTCTTCTTTGATTTGCCTTCGGGGCAGGGTGTTGTGAAATAGTATCACACCCCAAACTCGGGGAGCGCGACCGGCGCTCAACCGAGAGAACCCAGCCGAGCAAGCCTGTTAGATTTCCTTCTACCCAAACTCATCCATGAATAAAGAGGAGATGTACTCCATTAATCAAACTCTGAAAAGATTTTATTAATAACTCCCCTTTTCATTCCCATTAACAACTTCATTCATAATTTCCAAAATATTACGAGTTTATAGAATTAATGAAAACCATGATTTCCAAATACCAACATTTCTAGTTCAATTCCCAACATCAAACACAACCCACAACCTGTCTACGAAGCTTCTAAGTACAATAGAAGAGTAATATAGAAATGCCGACAACAAGGCCCCAGCTATACCTCAAAATACAGTACATGAGAAACAAAAGATACATGACCCCGAAATGAAGTGGGGCTCATCAAATTAGCTGAAAAGAGTGTAATGCTATCACTGATCAATGCCGCCTGCTGTAGAACCACCTGCACCCATTAAAGATGCAGCGCCCCCAGCAAAAGGGACATTAGTACTGTCGAATAGCACCAATATGTATAGCTAAAAGTTCTCTTTCAAAATAGAATGCCCATATAAGAAAAGGCAACACATAGAAATATCAAGTCACAATCAACAATATCCAAATGTCTAGTTAAAACATAATAATTTTTAAAATACGAACTTCATATACAATTTTGGTTAGGAGATTATTAGTACCGATATACCACCGTCTTTGTTAGCACGGAGTCCAATCACGCCCGATCGGCTAGGCCATCTCCCCACAAACAATGTGGTTTGACATGTGATGCGAAAGAAAGTTGTTATCAAGAGTAGTACCACCATGTGAGCAACATGGCGTCCGATCTCCACCCGATTAGGTAGACCGCCTTCCCACATATGCCGTGTGGGTTGACTTTTCCAATCCACAGTTGTTACTAGTTTCATCCCAATTAAGGGGAATAATATCATAATTTCTCAAATATTTCAATTTCATCCCAAAATAAGGGAAATAATCACAATCCACCCCTACACCGACATGTGTAGTTTTAGGTGTGGGCCTTATGACTCACCCTTCCTCGGTTTTGCTAATGATGCTCCCAAAAATATTTTTGATTTGATTTGCACACGGATATAGCATAAATACAATTGTACTCACCTCAACATCTTTCACATTGTATAAATTCTCATTAGTATTTCCAGTCATTCACAACGATAATATTTCCTTGGTTCATTTGGCCATTCACAAGATTATTTATTCCTGGCACAATGGCCGTATTTGATATTCCACATTTTCACCTCTTTCTATTTCAAAGATCACCATCAAATATTAACATATAGAATATTTCAGAAATCATATACTTCAAATCCAACTTCAAACACAAATAGTTTCTTCCCAAAGAATGAGGCATACCAACCAACAATAGAAACACACATGAAAAATCATAAACAATCAATACACCATTTATTCTTGCAACACTCTTCCCCAGAAATGACAATGTACAATTTCAACACATGAGTATATAGAACTTGAATCATACTGGATATATTTATAAAGCAAAGCATTAGTTAAAGCAGCCACTAATGGGCATGAATTGAGTACAAAAGCTCTTAGAAAAATTCTATTTTCCAAATCACTTTTAAAACAGTGGAGTCGAGACTCATTTCATATTCTTTATCGCATTCTCTCAAATCATTTGCACTACTAGCCAAAATCATAACTTAAATTCTTGGCCTGTTGGCCACACTCTACATCCCCAATTCACTTATTTTACTTCCAACCATCTTTATAGATTATCAATAATAAGATATTTCCAATCAAGACTTTAGGTACACATATGAGCAATTATGAGTCTTAAACATATCAAATTTTTCTCACCCAATTGGTATACTAGTTTTCATTTAAAACACGGCTCAAAGCCACAACATTTTAATACGCAAACCATACTTTGAACATCTATCTTTCGACATAAGGCTCATTCGAAATAAACAAGTTTATAGGGAATAACCCGGAATATAGAATTTAGGAATCTTGAGCCAATCATACTTGATCTTACGGAAATATTATGGATATCTATTCTAAGAGAGAAAGTTTAGCTAACATACCTTCCTTTGAGCTTTCCTTAAATTACTACAATATTCCGAAAATTCTAGCTATCCCAATCTATTTTTAGACATAACAAATTTGAACCATAATTAGGAAGATATTCATGGTCTCAACTCATTTGAGCATTTTATCAAACACTAGGTATGCAAATTTAACTACAAGGTTCTTCTACAAGATTTCCTTCACTCCACAACCCAATCTTTACTTATTTGATCTCAACAATCTTCCCACAAACCTTATTAGTATAAGAATGTATAAATAATACTCTTACACCCAAGAATCATACTCCCAATCACCCATCTTTTACCCCAAACTCGAAATTAAAGACTAGGGGTTTGAATCTTACCTCTTAGATGAAGATCTTGTGAGATTTCTTTGTTGGATTTCAAAGCTTGGGCAAGATCTTGATGAAAAAAATACTTCATCTACTTTCTCTCTCTAGAACACTCTCACTTCTCTCTAAAAACCCTTAGATGATTGTCCCAAAATCAGCCCCAAAGCCTATTTATCAAAATGGTCGGGTTATGAAAATAGAAAACTTAACCCTCTGAAATCAGGTCTGCGGTCGCATAATGGACTGCAGAATGGCTATGCGGGTCACAAAATGCACTGCAAAATTGGTGCCAAAAACTGGGTTGTACTGGTCCATTCTGCGACCAGTTTGCGGTTGCATAACCACTTCTGCGATCGCATAATGGTCGCAAAATCGCATTCTGCCAGCCTTTGGTAATTTGGTCATAACTTCTTGTAGGAGTGTACAAATGATGAACGGTGTGAAGCATTGGAAACTAGACTCAAAGGACTTTAATTTGATAGGTAGATAATCTCCTAAGTAGTTATAGCTTGGTAGAAGCATGCGTTTGAAGTAGGATCTTGTGCGAACTCACTTGAAATTTTATCCCATCATAAAATTTTTAACTTGACTTAGCCTTGGGGCTCTTCTTAGACCATAAACCACTCTTAATGCACAAATACATATATTATCATGGTGAATTAATATTATTCATACAATAGTTCTTGTTTACATATAAAATAATATAATTAGAGCATGTCAACTTTCTTAATAGCGCTTAAGTACTTCGTAATTTTCCGGGGTGTTACAAAATAGTGCCTAAGAAGCGATTGTGAGAGATGGCGGTGTGTAGAGGTTTCAGAATCGAATTGGTGTTTCTAATGCTGATGAATCGGGAAAGATGATCTTCGAGGAGGCTTGGAGTTGGTAGCAATTTATTAGTTCAGGTGCTACAGAGATGGATTTTGATTTGAGGCAATATTTAGGTAGCGAAGGATGAGGAAGGACATGGTGGGAGATGTCTCATGGTGGTTGAATAGCTAGCAGGTCAAGTATGAAAAGCAGAGGTTGAGAAGTTGCTTAAAGGAGATGGTTTAACCGAAGTGAGAGTGGCAGAGTAGCATATGGATTCTGTGGTAGGATAGCCACATGCCTTGAGAAAAGTTTAGAGCAATTTGGGAATCATGGTGGATAATGACCAAGTCCATAAATGCCATTTGGGACGGTGGCTACTGCACTAAGGAAGGGTTAATATGACAGAAAAGAGTTTGCTTGGAATGAAGAGGGGGTGTAAAAGCTTGATTATCGTTATGGTATACGGCGTAACTTCCAATTTGGAATATATTATCGGACTTTCAGTTGATGCCAATGGGGAATGAACAGACTTTTACAGCTGGTGGACGAGCATGGGCTCAGGAGGGGTTTATGGATTTTGTGGTAGTTGTACCCCCTACAACGTCACTGGGAGATGTTGGTAGGGAATTCCACAGGTTTATCTCCTGTGAGCAGGTTGGCGATTACGTGATTTTGATGAAGTTTCTACAAAGAGTTTCACTTACTATCTAGTGGGAAGTTGAACATGCAATTGTGGCTGATAATTCAGGATGTTTTATGAAACGTTTAACAGGAGGTTTCGAGAATTTGGCGGGTTAACAATGCTAGATCATGGTGATTGAGAAAGAGGAATCTTTGTGGGTTCTAGATTTATGTGATTGTAGCTTAAAGCTAAGTGGGGGAGCCCACCGTCTACGATTGGATCGCGTGGTTGTCTGCTTGTACAACTTCTGGTTATCGGTGCATTGGTAGATTATTTATGACTAAGAAAAGAAAACATCAGGGGTAATTCGAGCAAAGGATTTGATGAATGTGTGCTATATTTAGCCTTATCGATTCATGCGCAGATTTCGGGGAGACTTAGAGTTTGTGCTTCTGGTAGATGTGATGTACAAGGAAAAATAATTCATCTGGTTGCTTCTTTGGGAGTGTTCATGTGCTGACAGCGCACTAGAGTTTATTTATATTCGGGACCAAGTTAGAGTGAGTGACTCTCAACAGTGGTTCATGGGTATTGAGACGATGTGGTCTCGTGAAGTGGGTCACTCTAGAGGAGTGTTGTTGAGTTTTGTTATGATTCTTGAATGGAGATACTATTATTTCTAAGGCAAGTCAAGAGTGAATTGGAAGAAGTTGGTTCGGTTAGTAATAGTTAAATCAGCATGATTATGGCAATGATCAGTTCCTTCGGCGTGTGAAGTTATACATATGGTTGTGTTTGTACGTGCGGGCTCGATAGCCACCATATCTTGATTTATTTGGGAGGTATTTGATTCAAATGGACTTGTGGTGTAAATGGATTCCCGAAGAGTCATGGCGGTTTAGATTATGACTTGAGGTTTGTATTTTCTACAGTTTGGGAATTCATTTGCTTGTTGCATTGGTTTTTCTGAAATGAGCTAAGTGAGAGGTTTCTAGCCAATGAAGTGTTTATTCTACTAGTAGTTCAGGGGTTATGATGAATTCTTGTATTCTCGCATAGCGGCATGATAGGTGCAGTGAGCGGAATGGGAATTTGAAAGGTGAGGATCAAGGTTGCGGTTCGGTATTGACAAGAATGTCACGAGATCGGATGAGCAGGGGAGAATTCAGATGTTCAGAGTAAGCTAGCATTTTCTTTAGTGTCACCTGAGAACGACGTTCTTTGTAAGAGGCTTTGTGTATTGATTTGCGGATTCTTGTTTTGCTTTACAGAATTAGTACAGTTGGTGGTATGGAGGTGCAGACTTTGCTACCTGGTGCGGAAGGCCGTGGGAGCGTATCCCACGGGAAAATTGTATAAGTGTGACATGTTTGTCACTTGATTATTAAGGATTGAAACCAAGTATGGAGATTCTGGTACTATCGCTAACGTGAGAGTTATGCTTGAAAGGCGCTCTACTCATTTGGTTGTGGACTATGAGGGTTTGGTCCGAAGTGGACGACTACTTGTGTGTGTCATGAATAGGACCATTGTGGATCCTTGGAAAATTGTTGGTCCAATATGGTATGATCAAAATCGGATTGAGGTTCGTTGGTGGGTCTAATGTGAATGTGTGCTCTACGTTAGATCAGACGTGTTCATTCGGTATAGCATTTCTTACACAGGAGTCTTCGGGCATTTAATGTTATTCCTGTCGTCATCCATTTCATGTAATACTCTATTGTGCCATCTGGGTTGTGAGACGACTTGATTATTCAGACATATGTTGTGGTCCCGTGTAGCTTGTGGTGTTATATTAGCAGGATGTCTCTCAAGATGTAGGACGTTTATTTCTCCTTAGTTGTGCTTGGGTTTTGTAGTGTATGGTGCTACCCGTCTTTCTAGGGTTGTATTATGCACTTAGCATGCTTGAGGTCGATAGTCGGGCATTTCGTAAGTATAAGCATTATGGCTTGAAGGGTGTTTCACTATTGATTGTTATGTATGGATCGGGTGGCATGCTGCCACGGGTATGTGTTTGGATCGGGTTGCGTGCCGCAACGATGTCACTTTCGGATCGGGTTGCACGTGATAACAGTGTCATATTTAGATCGGGTTGCACGCCGCAATAGTGTAAGAGGTTGGATCGGGATGCACATCACAACAGTGAGGTTTAAGTACGGTTCCTCAAATTTATTTGTGTGCCTTATTTTCTAATGTTTGAGATAGAGCCATAACATCGGTTTGGCCGTTTTATTCATTACGCGGGCTGGATTCT
Organism: Nicotiana tabacum; assembly: GCF_000715075.1. Classification (NCBI taxonomy): domain Eukaryota; kingdom Viridiplantae; phylum Streptophyta; class Magnoliopsida; order Solanales; family Solanaceae; genus Nicotiana; species Nicotiana tabacum. The sequence continues at coordinate 73,371,972 of NC_134103.1, forward strand.
TTGCCAGAGTTCGTTCTTCCCTAGGGGTCATATTCGAATTGTAGCTTGTTGGCGCTTTGATGGTGCTGTATGAGATTTTAGTTGGTATTTGAGGTGACTTATTTCCCGATCAGCTTGTACTGGGTGAGACGAGGCTATTGGACCTGAGATTAGTGTGACCGGATTTATGTAGGGTATATTAAAGAGAAAATATCATTATTCAGTTCAGAATGAGGTAATGGTTCTTGTCATGTGAAGGGGCTCCATGATTTATTGATTTGGTTAGGTGATTATGAGTTTCTACATATCTCTTTTGTCGTGGCAGTATTGCGAGAGTTGGAATAGGGCATGTATGCGTTATGAGGTGTATTGCGGGCATTAGATTCGTGAAATTGTGGCTATTGTGTTCGGAGGATATTATTATGGGGAAAAGACTTACGTAGTGCATGGTGTGATTTAAGAATATGTGCATGATCATGTTTTGGTACAGCGTGTAGTGATTGATGCGATGCTCGTATGTTAAATTCGGGTCTCGCGGAGAATTCGGGATGCTGGAATTTGGTTATAAGGCTTGTTAGCTAAGGTTATAGGGAGGATCTTCAGTGTGGCTTGAGCTAATGTGCTCATATGGGTTGTGGTGGAATGAGTAGGTGCACGAGGTGTTGAATAGTGATTTTGGACAACTCCAGACGGTTCTTGGCACGTTCGAGGACGAACGTATGTTTAAGTGGGGGAGAATGTAACGACCCAACCCGTTGTTTCGAGCTCTAGTGCATCGTTCAACGGTTTGAGGCCTTGAGTAGCTTCACTTCAGGTATTATGACTAGTACGTGTGGTCAGAATTGAATTTCGGGAAGTTCAGAGTTGATTTGGAAAAAAAATTCTAAATTCGGAAGCTTTAAGTTGGAAGAGTTGATTTTTGAGGAAACGACCTCGGAATCTGGATTTGAAGGTTCCAATAGGTTCGTATGATGATTTCGGACTTGGGCGTATGTTCGGGTTGAGTATTGGATGGTCCGAGGCATTTCGACGCCTAATATGGAACGTTGTTATTTTGGAAGTTCTAGAATTTCATAAGTTTTTTTTGAAGAGGATTATGATGTTATCGATGTCCATTTGGAGTCCCGAGCCTTGGAATAGGTTCGTATCTTGACTTGTGACTTGTGCATAAAGTTTGGCATCATTCCGGAATGTTTAAGTGTAATTCGGATGCGTTCGGCGAAGTTTGAACGTTAAAAGTTGAAAGGAAGGTTTCGATCATCGATTCATAGTTTTTATGTTGTTTGGTGTGATTTGAGGCCTCTAGAAGGTTTGTGTTACGTTTTGGGACTGGTTGGTATGACTGGACGGGGTCCGGAGGGGCCTCAAGTGAGTTTCGGGGTGGTTTCAGATCATTTCTTCATGTTTTGCTGCTACTATTATTGGTTCTCGTATCGTTCATCGTGAACGCGTAGGTGTCACCGCGTTCACGAAGAGGGATTTTTGGCTGTTGGATTTTTGTTCTTCGCGTTCGCAATTGAGGGCAGGCGTTCGTGAAGGTTCGAGGAGCAAAGCAACGCATTTGCGAAGGGGAAACTAGGCCTGGGAGATTTTAACCTTCGTGTTCGCGGAAGGTGCACTGCGTTTGCGAAGGTTTACCTGGTAAAGCATCGCGTTCGCGAAATTTGGCATACGTACGCAAAGGTCTGTTTTAGTACTGGAGCTGGTAGTGCTTCACAAACGCAATGGACTTGCTGTGTTCGCGAAGAAGGTCGGACTGGGCAGTGTTCTTTTACAAATCGGGGGTTTAGCTCATTTTCACTTCATTTCTTCCATGGGAGCTGACTTTGGAGCAATTGTGGAGTGCCATTTTCATAATCTATTATGGGGTAAGTGATTTCTTCTCATTGTGAGTTAAATACATGAATTATACATGGATTGGAACTTGAAAATTGGTGGAAATTGTGAGATTTTGAAAAAAACTTAGAATTTGGTATTTTTGGAATTTTACCACGAAATTGGACATGGAATTTAGGATAAATTATATATTTGAGTTCGTGATGTTATGGATAAAGTTTATCTTCAAGAGCTTTTGAAAATTGGGCACGTGGGCCCGAGGGTTGACTTTCTTGACTTTTCGAGCGGAGTTGAGAATTATTACAAATTGTTAAATTATGCGCATTGGAGTATATTTTGATTGAATTGCACCTTGTTTGACTAGTTTCCGATCGATGAGCATTGGTTTTAGGTGTTAGAGAGGCGTTGGAGCCGGTTATGGAACTTCGGAGCGAGGTAAGTCTCCTGTCTAACCTTTTGAGGGGGTAACTACCCCTAGGTGATGTAATTGTTATGTGCTATTAGTTGTGGGTGCTACGTACGCACGAGGTGACGAGAGTCCATACGTAGCTAAAGCATATTTATGTCTGGGTAGACTTACGACTTTACCATGTAATATTTGAAATTTGAATTCTTTCTGCTGGCTTAATTAATTGAAATTATAATTGAACTTGATTTAGAAATATATACATATATATTAGGCCGAACTTTATTATCTTGAGTTGTTGGCAAGGCATTTGAGAAATGGTAAAGGTTATACTTACCTTGTGTTCATATACTGTACCGTAAGATCGTGTCTCGTAATTCGATAATTCCTTTCCTTTCTTGTGGAGTGGGCCGAACGCCGACAGGATTATGTACCACACTCTCATGGGAGCGGGCCGTTCGCCTTGGCAGTATAATAGATGCATCTATGGTTCGTGTCGCTCGACCCTCAACAATGTACACGTTATGATGGGATCAGGCCGATAGTCCCGACAGTATCCTATTCTTTCTGAAATCTGCCCGTACGACTTCGGCGTAATCGTGCGTTATATCGCTAGCAGTCCGGATATTCACGAGATATTTCCTACCACTGATGCCTTGCATTTTATATGGTATTTCTTATTTATTTGATATTGACACTAGGTATTTTCTGAGATGTTGAGATAGAATATGAGATGAGAAATTGATATCGTTTAAAGATATTTTTTGAGATTGTGTTAGTTACAAATTACCTCACTACTACTGTTGTGCTTCTTATCTATTTATAATTTACCATATTTATTTATTAGACCACTAGTAAGTGTCGATGTCGACCCCTCGTCACTACTTCTCCGGGGTTAGGCTAGATACTTACTGGGTGTACGTTGATTTACGTACTCATGCTGCACTTCTGCACTAAATGTGCAGGATTCGACAAGTTTATTTGGTGGTCATCTTGGCGTGTAGGCGCAGTAGATGAGGAGACTTTATGGTGAGCTGCATTCCAGGCTATGCATCGCAGCCCACAGAGTCCTTATCGTACCATTTACTTTATTTTGTCTTATTTACATTCCATACAGATGTTGTATTATTATTGTTGTACTCCCTAGTAAATGCTCATGCACTTGTGACACCGAGTTTTGGGATATACTAGTTGATGCTTACGGTTTTGTATATTACCACTGCCTTTCATTTCTCTTATAAACTACAATTTTTGTACGTTCCCGTGGATTTAAAAGTGTAAATTTCCTTCCTTATTAAAATTTATGATTTCGAAAGTAATAAAATGAGTAATTAAATTGATCAATCATCGTTGGCTTGCCTTACGGAGGCGTTATGCGTCATTACGACCTATAGTAGATTTTGGGTCGTGAATAATCGGCTAAAAAATAGGACAGTCCAGCTTTACGGCGCTGTATTCACATGTATTCGCGCCATGTATTCATGAATACAGTAACGACAATCAACATAGAACTAAATCTCTCCAGCTATTTAATAACGAAAAGCGGATCAATTAACGCGATACACTCCTAATATAACTCAACAAACACCATTATAACACGCAACATTATCAATCCAATTAATGAGAAGATTTATCAGAAGACAAACACCAAGAAACAGAGCCTTCTTCAGAGTTTCAGTCCTTCTTGTTTTTTTCTGGTATCGTTCGAGATTGTTTTCCACTGATATTGTTCGAGGTTCTGCTCGGAAGTATTGCAAGTATCTTCGGAAATAGTTCGAAATTTGATTTTCTAGATGGCAAGTTTAATAGTGCTAATTCGTCATTCTGGCAAGTGAAACATTGAAAATTGTTATGTCGATTATTCGATTGATGGGATACTAATAAAGGAGTATGCATCGTATAATGATTTGGTTGTTTCAATTTCGTAGCAACTTGGCATAGATTTGAGCTCCAAGTTAATTAAAATTGAATACAAAGTGGAAGAAAATTGCACGCCTATGGAAATACACAACGACATGAGTTACATGGTGTATGTAGAGTAGAAAAAGGAGAACAGAGAATTCGGGATATATCCATTGTGTATAACTACAATGGATAAAGAAATTGTAGATGGAGGAAGTTTAATTCAAAGTGACCTAATGCAACTTGACTAAACCGAAGGGGTGAATACATTTGATATAATTGATACACTTGCACTTGTGTCTCTAAACTCAGGTGAACTAATTGAGGGTTTCGAACCGGAAAAGGGATTTGATTATTTCAAAAACTAATCAAAAAGAGGTGATGGCTGGACAAGTATATAAGGATATGGCCACATTGAAGGCGGTGATGGAGCAATATGTAATTGCTGAAAGGTTTCAATTCCGGGTTGATAAGTCAAACGCTATCAGGTTTGAGTGTTATTACTTAAAACCTCTTCACTAATATGTTGTATTCAACTATATGTATACGTATTCGTAATAGTTTTATAGTGTATTCATGGCAGCATATTTTCAATACAACAAGTAGAATGTTGTATTCATAGTATATGCTTTCCTTCATGCTATGTTTCTGTATCAGTGTTTTTTATTGAATGTTCCGAAATAGTTATAGGAGAATTGAACTATTTATATTAATGTATTCATAATACATTGTTTTATGCAATGTATTCAACATTTTCGTGTAGTATATTCATGTAACATACATTGTATTTCATTGTATGTTTCTATATTCAAAATATTGTTGACAAATGAAAATGTTGTGTGTCTGTAGCCGAATCCGCTGTAGGAGTACTTCTCCAGCTGTTTTTAAAATATTCACAATGTCACGATTATACAACGATATTTAGCATTAACCTGTCGTGATCTGTATATAATTTATCCATACATAACCAATCGTATTTATAACACAAATGTATTTGCAGCTATACATTGTTATGTATTTCTGAGGATTATGAATGAAAATTTAAGGCTTCTAGTATTAACAAATCACAAATGTTCAAAGTGAGGGAGTTCAATGATAAGCATACATGTCCGTTGAAGGATAAGGTGTATGAGCAACGTCAAGCACCAGTAGGTTGATTGGGGGAATGATTAAGTCCAAGTTTACTAACTGATCTCGTCCAAGTTCACACCTCAATTCGAGGTTATGAAAATGGTCGATACAGTAATAGTACCCAACATGAGTCGGGGTCGAATTCCGCAGGGAGCTATATGTATGGAAGTTAGTAGTATATATCTTAGCGTGTGAGTTTTTATATCTAAATTTGCACTTCCACAATATTTGGTTTGTTTAAAAATCTAAACTAAACTACAATTGCAATTTAAGAAATAAAACTAGAAGATTGTTTTTGTTGTTTTTCAAATGTTATAAAAGGCCTAGGGCTATGACCTTCGCATAGATGTTTGCCTAATGGGTTATAAACTTTAAAGTTTGTTTTATTTGTCGGGGTGTATTATAGCTATCAACACTCGATTACCCACTCAATACCTCTCGGTCAGCGAGTAATTTTGTCCAATTTGGTTTTCTCAAGTCCAAATGGGTATTGAACAAAACAGTTGATAAAAAGCTCAAGTCGGGTTTTACTATCTCTAGGTTTAATCCTTTAATTGGGCTTATCAATCTCTCGATTGACCCAATTTCTTGTTAGCCAAAATTTCCTAGACTAAGTATCTCTTTCTCAAGTAGAGACCAAGTCAAATAGGCATGAACTAATGTTTGCAACCATTAATTCTACAAATAAAAGCAAGAACAAGGCTAAATAATAAATACCCAACCATAAACAAACAATAAATCAAAACACCCATTAATTTTACAAAATAGGGTTGGGTCACAACCCTAGTGAAAATCTAGCTACTCATGCTTAAATTGAAAGAAAAAGAGGAAGAAATGATAATTAAACCCATATTGCTAATTAAAATGATGAAATCAATGTTCAATTAGCTCAAAATAGCAAAAACTACTAAAAAGAGTAAAAGAAATCGCTTACTGTAGCAGTTGATGTCAAAAGTTAACCTAAAAAAGTGAAACTCTTCTATTTATATAGGGCTTGAAATTTCAGACAAAAATGCCCTTTCGGAGGTTCCGCGGCAGCACAATTCCATGTGCGGTCCGCACTTTTCTTCAGCTTGACAGTATTGGAAATCTGCGACTGCATAATTCTGAACTGCAGCCGCATAATTCTGAACTGCAGCCGCACTGCACTCTTTCTACGATCCGAACAATTGTAAGTGCGGCTGCACCTTGCTCTTCTATGGTCAGCATAATTGTAACTGCGGATGCATAGCTTTTCTTCTGCGTCCGCACAATAATTTTGCGTTTCGCACTTTTGATAGACTTAAAATGCAGGTTCTCTGAACTTTTGCTCTGACCCAGCTTCTGCGGCCGCACAATTCATGTGCGGACCGCAATTTGCACCAATCTCTGATGGATTCTTCTTCATAACCTGAGGCCGCAGATGATATTCTGTGATCTGCACTTCTGAGCTTTTATGCCTATTTTTATCCTTGAGTTCAGAGTACTCCTTCTTGAGTTGGATTTCATCTTGGGAGCTCATTTTCCAATATTCCTGCAACTAAGCACCTTTCATTAGTTTTCGGGAACACAATTAAGCGCTTTTGGACTAAAACGAAAGCTAACGGGCGCTAATAAGTAGTCAAACTCCCCACTTATCAACTCCCCCAAACTTAAGCTTTTGCTTGTCCTCAAGCAAATAAAGTAATTCCTACCTCCACAAGTTAAGAGCTATTCCAGCTAATCAAAGGTGAGTCATTCACACATCAATTGGGACCAACAATTACCCACACCACTTATGAATTATCAATAAGGCAACAAGTTAAACTTTTAAGCACAAATAGTTTTAATATGACACTTAAGCTTCAAGAGTTGACTTTATTCATCAAGGAAGCTCGCTCTTTCAAGTAGGTCATTGTGGATCCCAAACTCCTCCTCCTCTACTCTCCGTTTGCCTATCTTACTTTAGAATATAACACTCAATCCAAAGATTTGCTAAAGGTTCACTCATCTCTCTCAAAAGAATGTCGCAAGTACGACTTTAAGTACCATAGGCTTCCCCTCATGTAAATCACCACTAATGTAAGCTCACTCGGTTTGAAATCATGTAGGGCTTTTTCGGAATGCAATGAAGGCTTTTGGACTAAGGTTGGATATGCTATGATAGAACAGGTTCATCTTTCCTTATGCACTCCATTTTGCTTTTCTCGGCTCATGCTTTGCCAACTCTTGAGGCATTTTCTTTTCCTTAGGGGAACTAGAGAGACTTAACATCACTCTTTCTTGGTCATGATATTCATTTTCTCCTTCTTTGAATTCTCCATGCTTTGCATCATTACTTTTCTTTGAACCCCTTCAACTCTTCAACTTCTTCACTTTCTTTTTGCATTTTTCTTTTTGTTCTTTATATTTCTTGCCTTTCCTTCTCTTTATTTCTTTTCTCTATTTGTGCCTCGTCTCTCCCCCCCAAACTTATGTTTTTAGCCAATTGTTTCACAAGAGTGTTAAGGAAAGCTCGGGTGCCAAGAGAGGGTCACGACAAAATGGGTCAAGGCTTTTAACATGGTTATTAAATGAGAAAGGTTTTAGGCTCAAATGGGTTGACTAGGGATAACAACGTTGGTGGGCAATGGAAAACTTCAAGCGGGCTAATGAGAGCCTACAATCACTTCTCAAGCCAAGAAAAACTTAACATTTCGCCTAGAAACACATTAGGGGCAAGTTCTAGACCATTAGCACGGGTACTTGGACTTGCAACAACAACATCTCACCTCTCATGCAGCTGGGTTGTTAAAGAGGAAAGAGTCGAGGGCCCACACCGATCATATTTAAGATTGAAAATCACTATGGTTCGATTGAACCACTCGATGATTGTCTAAGTCAACACGAGAGTGACAAGGTCACTAACTAGAGCTATTTATTTCCAAAAACCTTTTTTTAAACCATAAGCACGTAGTTAAGTATGTTGGTACTAAGTGACGCATGCTTGAATCTTCAAGTATGCCTCAATTAGGTCTTTTTTATTAATTACTACTACTATTATTACCTAAACACCAAAAACGGACTCAATCCCTTAAGAAGGTTGTCACGCCATCCATCGTTGGGAAGAGTCACCCGGTTCACACAAACACCACCTTTGGAAAGAACCGTGGCATTAAGAAAACCAAAGGTTTATTATCCACTAAAACATAAAAAGGGAATATATACGTAATGAGAAAAAAGAAGAAAATAGTAACAAGTTAATTACAGGCCAAACGTCTCATAGTTATCAAAATACATGCTCATCAAGTTGTGTCAAAGAAACTCCACCCCTCCCGAATAAAACTAAGCATTGTTCCCAATGCTTAACAACATGAGAGTAAAAGAAGGGAGAGAGTGAAGAAAACTCCCTATGGCTCTGTGGCCATCTCTTTGTCCCCAGCAGTGGCACTGATCTCAGTCTCCAATTAGATCTTATCATGTCACGACCCAAAATCCAACTAGTCGTGATGGCACCTAACCCAACCTTCTAGGTAAGCCAATTATCAACTATCCAATTCCAATAAAATTTAACAAGACAATTAAGTAAAAGAATATATCTAAATCTTATACATTCCCCCAAGGATTGGTAGTATAATTCATGAGCTTCTAAGATTAGAATTTACAAAGCTGGTATTAAATAAATACATCATCTGTTCGAAATGTACATAAACAAATTTTTATAAATCTAAGGCTACCTTGAACAAGAGGCAGCTACAACCGAAACGCATGTACATCTTCAATTCCAGATCCCATCGATCACAGCAACATCGACAACCAACATCTGCACGCAAGGTGCAGAAGTGTAGTATGAGTACAACCGACCCCATGTACTCAATAAGTAACAAACCTAACCTTAGGTTGAAAGTAGTGACAAGCTGGAACAAAGGTCGGGTCCAACACCAATAGCCAACAACAATCCATAATAACGTAAAGCAAGTAATAAAAGAAGTAACACAGAGATAAAATGCTCAGCTTAATCATGATTTCTGAAAATAGTTCTGCCTTTCATGTATATCAGTGAAAAACCCAAATCGTTTACCGAAGTTGCCAAAAATATGAGAGTTTGAAAACAGTAATTTTCCCAAAAATCCTTTCAACAATAAATAAGATGTTTCTTTTTCTTTCTAGATAGCCAGTGTAAAATGCATCACTATGCACATATGCCAATAAGTGTGAGATGTCATGAATGATGTAATACCGTACAACATGAGGAAGATACATCTCTATGCTTGTATGTCATGTGTGCATGTCAATGCAATGTATCTCAGAGATGAACTCATGTACTCACACTCTCAGAGTACTCAATCTTACTATCTCACACTTTCAACTCGTCATGCTCAATTACTCAGTAATGTATATGGCCAATCCGGCCCAGGGAAGATCCATCCCAGAATATATACATCAACTGACCATCAGTCACTCCGTATTGAGTAGGGCCAATCCAGCCCGTGGGGAAGATCCATCCCGAGGTATAAATGCTTTGGACGAGATCCATGTCCAAGGAATATCCATTCCTCAATATAAATTAGCCGCGCTCACTGGGGGTGTATGCAGACTCCATGGGGGCTCCTTCAGCCCAAGTGCTAAAATCCGCACGGACAACTCACGTGCTATAGTATCAATATCTCAAAATCAGGCCCTCGGCCTCACTCAGTCATCAACCTCTCCAGTCTCTCGGGCTCACAATGACATGAACTAGCCCAAAATGATGATATGATGTATCAATAAATAACAACAAAGACTGAGATATGATATGCAATGAATGAATATGAATGAGTATCACATTGCAATGTAAGCAAATAACTCAACAATAGTAGTGACCTCAGTGGGTCCCAACAGAATAAGCATGTAGCCTAGACATGGTTTCTAACATGAATCACAGCTCGATAACTCTAGTACGTAGAGATTTCATGATCACAAATAAGTTCAGGTAACTACAGAGTACCACAGAAATAACGGAGTCATAGTTCACACGGTGCACGCCCACATGCCCGTCACCTAGCATGTGCGTCACCTCAACACCAAACACACAACACGTATAATCAGGGTTCATACCCTCAGCTCCAAGATTAGAAGAGTTACTTACCTCGAACAAGCTGAATCCAATATCTAGCAAGCCAAACAATGCTCCAGAAATTCCATTCTACACGTATCAACTTCTGAACGGCTCGAATCTAGTCACAATTAATTTGATTCAGTCCACACAATTATAAGAATTAATTCCATATCAAAATACTAATTTTTTCCCACAAAAATCCGATATTACACTCAAAAATTGCAACTGAGGCCTATGTCTCGGAACCCGACAAATATTACAAAATATGAACTCCCATTCAACAACGAGTCCAACCACACCAAATTTACCAAATTCAGACAACAACTCGACCTTAAAATCCCCAAATCTCATTTTCAAATCCCTAGGCCCAAATCCTCTAATTTCACCTCAAAAACACGTAATCTAATCAAAATACTCAATGATAATCCAATATTATTGACTAACAATGGTCACAAGTGACTTACCTCAGGTTTTCCCATGAATTCTCTCTGAAAAATTGCCTCAACTCGTGTTGGAAATGTCCAAAAATGCTAAAATCTCGCAACCCCTCTGATTTTATTTTGTCCAGGGGTTTTCGCATCTGCGGCTCACTAAGCCGCTTCTGCGGTTCTCGCTTCTGCGTCGAAGCTGCCGCTTCTGTAGCTTATTCCGCTTCTGCGGACAAGAGGTCCACTTCTGCGGCCTCGCATTTGCGGAATCCAAGCCGCTTCCATGATGAGGCCCCTCTTCTCTCACTTCCGCTTTTGCGATCAAGTCGTCGCAGGTGCGAGTCCACTTATGCAGTCCTGCATGCGCACCTGAGACTCCTGCCCTTGCCAAGCCAATTTTGCTTCTGTGCAAGCATGCTCGCTTCTGCGAGCTCGCACCTGTGGTCCCTCATGCGCAAGTGCGAAGACACCAGCAACAAAAAATTCCAGCATTTCCTTAAGTCCGAATTTGATTCGTTAATCATCTCAAACTCATCCGAGGCCCCCGGGACCTCAACCAAATATACCAACAAGTCCTAAAAATTATTATACGAACTTAGTCGAGGCCTCAAATCACATCAAGCAACGCTAAAACCACGAATCATACCCCAATTCAAGCTTAATGAAACTAAGAATTTTCAACTTCTACATTCTATGCCGAAACCTATCAAAATCATGTCCGATTGACCCTAAATTTTGCGCATAAGTCATAAAAACATAACAAACCTATTGAAATTTCCAGAATAGGATTCCGACCCCACTATCAAAAGGTTAACTCCTCGGTCAAACTTCCAAGCTTAGATTTCTATTTTAGGCATTTCAAACATAATTTGACTACGGACTTCCAAATAATTTTCCGGACACGATCCTAAATCCAAAATCACCATATGAAGCTATTGGAATCATCAAAACTCTACTCCGAGGTCATTTACACATAAGTCAATATCCGGTCAATCATTTCAACTTAAGTTTCATCTTGGAGAGTAAGTGTCTCAATTCATTTCAAAACCTCACCGAACCCAAACCAATTACCCCGACAAGTCATATAACAACTGTAAAGCATAAATTGAGCAGTAAATGGGAGGAACGGGGCTATAATACTCAAAACTACCGGCCGGGTCGTTACACATCATCCTCAAGTGTGGGAGCTGGATTGGTGAACATCTGAAGGACTGCCTCAGTAGGGTCAGCAATAAGGTCTGGCTCCTCAGACTGGCCAGATGCTGCGGTAGGCTCTGTGGGATCTGGGCCTGGGTGGTGCAAGTTTATCAACATGTCAAATGAAATGTCTCCGGCTGTTGCAAGCTTGGTGACCTGTCGCCGGAGCTTATCCACTAACTTTTTCGATGCCTGTGACTTTTGAATTTTTTTCACTTCCTTGGCCAATTCTTCAATCATGGACCCATGCTATATCAGAGTGGCCATAATGGTGTTCTGGTTGTCCAGGATCTTCTTCAAGGTTTCTTCGACAGACAGCTTTGGAGTAGCTGTCTACATCCAGTTGTTGAGGCTCGCCAGTGTCTGGGAGACTCGCAGCGAAGAGAATGGAGCAGATGGCATAGGTACCGACTTCAAAGCTGAGGTGGGAGGCACTGAGGCTGAAGGTGGAGGTATGGCAGCTGCATTGGTAGAAGGCTCTACTGAAGTGGATGGCATATCAGCTGTCTCTATATCTACCACCGAAGTCTCATCAGACTAGCCTACGGTAGTAGTCGGCTGACCCATCTCTTCGAGTTCTTCATATTCATCAGAGAATACTAAGAGAAAGGCTTCTTTGCCCGAACCTTCGTGCAAAATCTCTGGGCTCTACCTATGCATCTGTAAGGTACTCTGTGAGGGTGTTGGGATACGGGTAGGAAGTATCAGCCTACCTGGCGACCACTGACATATTGCCCAACATCACGACACCCACATTGATCGGGTACTCAGCCATAATAGAGGCAACTAGAACTGCCCGTGAAATAGGTAAGTTTGTCTCGTTCTGGCACGGGTCTAGTCTGCTGCATCGATGGTCTGCCATCCCTTCGCCTCGAAATTTAGGGTGTTCCGCTGAATAGGAACCCATGCAGTGATCCATGGTGGTGGTGGCCCCGGGGCTGCAAGAAGCTCAGCTAGCCATGGGCGGGCTGCATCACCCATTGCCAGCTTCTCCAAGTACTGTGCTGGCTCAACGTCCTCAAACCCCAAGTAGGAGTTCAATGTGTGCTGGTCGAACCGCACCTTCAAATTTCTCACTTTTGTAACATTGGCATAGAACTACCAGACCAAATACTCCTTGGCGTCCATAACTGACTGGGTGAACCAAATCCACCCCTTCCTCTCTCTGAACTGTCTCAACACGGCTGGATTATACTTGTCAAGATCTTGAAGTTGGAACTATCGCTCGAGAGTGAACGATCTTACTGGCCACCCCCCACGGAAGCTGGTGAAGGCATCTAGACTCACAAAACGGTCCTCCTAGACCTCTTTCTTATTCGACCTCTCAAGGCCGGCAACTGTAGTATCATCCTCTCGGCCATCATCCGGAATATCATCAACAGTAGCTGCTGGTGCCTCAGGGACAGGTGTAGCAGAGGGCTCTGAAGCCTGACTTGCACTCTCCGAACCCTCGAAAGTGCTATGTGAGAAGGAAGGCTCGTCCAAGAGTTGATACCTTCCCTATGGCTACTGTGGTTGTGATTGGACAGCAGGCTGCTCTTGCACTGAGTCGCCCTCTGATGCTTCGTCGGCCTACTGTAGGTTTCTTGGTGATTATATTTTGGAGGGCGTGGGGTAAAGTGCTTTTCCCTCGACCTCTAGAAGGTTCACCCCTCCCCTTTGAAGTGTCACCGTTGCCACAAGATCTAACCATTTTCTGTAACAAGCAACAACAACAGTTAGTTGTAATTCAATTACACACAGACAATATATCATAGTGTAGAACATAAGAGCAGGGTGACAATTACAAGTGCGGCCGCAGACTGGGTTGTGCGAACCGCACAATTGACATGATATTAACAATTAAGCATGCAAATCAATTGACCCAGTCCCCATAAAGCAATTAGTAGTTGACCCAACATAGATTAAACCCCACATGGTAGTAAAATTGAAATCTATTGACAACTGGCCTAAAATTAAGCATACCAGATATGAATGAGTACAACTAAATGATCACAGATGTGGATGGAGTGTGGCAGATGATTGAAAAGATGATTTCCAAGTTTTAGAGTTTAGAGTGCTCAGAGAGGGAAAAACTTTGTACAGTAGACTTAGGCTACTATTTATACTTACAGGCAGACTTGGGTAACAAAGGAGGAGTGCAGCCGCCGAATTCCTTCTGCGGTCCGCACTCTGTTACCTGGAGGCTCAATAGCCTTTGTTGATCTGCTGTCCGCAAAATTTGTGGTGCGACTGCAGATTTTGGTTGCAGACCGCAGAATTCGATGTACGGCCGTAGATTGACCAATTCTTTGATAGACCAAACTTAAGAGAGTTTGCATTTACCCTTTCCAAGTTGTGCGGTCCGCACAAGAATTGTGCGGCCGCAGTTGCCTTCTGCTGTAGCACTCCTAATTGTGCGGTCCACACTTTTTACACACTTAGCCAATTTTCTAAGCACAGTTCCTATAAAGCACACTCATTCCTGCAAACAGTTCAAATCAGTTAGCACAAAATAACATCTATCTATGAAAGAAGAAAAGAAAAATAAAAAGAAAACATGGGTTGCCTCCCAAGAAGCGCCTGGTTTAACGTCGTGGCACGACGCAAATTACCATCACTTCAAATGCCACCACGTGACCATCATCAGCTTGTCCCAAATAATGCTTCACCCAGTGACCATTGACTCGGAATACCTTATCATTTTTGTTCTTCAAGTCCAATGCACCAAAAGGTATTACACCCACAATTTCAAAGGGACCATTCCATTTGGATTTCAACTTTCCGGGAAACATCTTCAATCGTGAGTTGAACAACAAAAGAAGATCGCCCACCTTGAGCTCCATGTTTCAGATATATTTGTCATAAATGTACTTCATTCTCTCTTTGTACAAGGACGAACTTGCATATACATGGTACCAGAACTCATCCAATTCATTCAAATATGAAACCCGCAAGTTAGCGGCTGCATTCCAATCAAGATTCAACTTCTTTAAAGCCCACATGGCTTTGTGCTCAAGTTCCACCGGAAGATGACAAGCTTTTCCAAACACCAACCGGTATGAAGACATCTCGATAGGAGTTTTGAAAGCAGTCTGATAAGCCCATAGTGTATCATCAAGCTTCTTTGACCAATCCTTCCGGTTAGCATTCACTGTTTTGGACAAGATACTCTTTATCTCCCGGTTGCAAACTTCCACTTGACCGCTAGCTCTAGGATGATAGGGAGTCATAACTTTATGAGTGACACCATACTTGCTAAGTAAATTGTCAAAAGCCTTGTTGCAAAAATGCGACCCCCATCGCTTATGATAGCCCGTGGAGTACCAAATGGTGAGAAAATATTCTTCTTTAAGATCGCCGACACACTCTTTGCTTTATTGTTGGGTAGAGCAATGGCCTAAACCCATTTAGAAACATAATCAACCGCGACCAAGATGTAGGTATTTCCACAAGAACTCACAAAAGGACCCATGAAGTCAATACCCCACAAATCAAATATATCGATCTCCAAAATGGTAGTGAGAGGTATTTCATTCTTCTTCGAGATTCCACCAGCACGTTGGCATTCATCACATATGTTCACCATATCACTTGCATCTTTGTAAAGAGTCAGCCAATAGAATCCACAACTTAGCACTTTAGCCGCCGTTCTTGCTCCGCCATGGTGACCACCATAAGGCGAAGAATAACAAGCCTCAAGAATAACATTTTGCTCTTCATCCGGTACACATCTTCTAATTACCCCATCCGTGTACCCGGAAGAGGTAAGGATCGTCCCAATAATAATCTTGACAATCCCATTTGAGCTTCTTCCTTTGATTTGAAGAGAACTCATCCAGGATGATTCCACACACAAGGAAGTTTTCTAGATCGGCGAACCATGGTGCCTCTCTCATTTAAATGGCCAAGAGTTGCTCATCGGGGAAGGAGTCATTGATTTCAAGGCCATCATGCGGCCTCCCCTCCTCCTCCAAATGAGACAAGTGGTCCGCCACTTGATTTTAACTCCCTTTCTGATCTTGAATGTCAATATCAAAATCTTGCAACAATAGCACCCATATCATAAACCTAGCTTTTGAATCTTTCCTGCTCATAAGATAACGAAGTGCCACATGTTTTGTATGAACAATAACCTTTGCACCCATCAAGTACGGGAGAAACTTCTCAATTGCAAACGCAATGGCAAAAAGCTCTTTTTCGGTAATAGTGTAATTGACTTGGGCATCATTCATGGTCTTACTAGCATAGTAGACTGAATGAAAACTCTTATTGATACGTTGCCCCAATATTGCTCCAACCGTTACATCACTAGCATCACACATGAGCTCAAAAGGAATACTCCAATTAGGAGCGGTGATAATGGGAGTAATTATCAACTTGAACTTTAGCAATTCAAAGGATCTCATGCAATCATTATTGAAGTGAAATTTATCATCTTTCTCCAAAAGCTTGCACAAGGGGTTCACCACTTTGGAAAATCCT
The DNA here is from genome assembly GCF_000715075.1 of Nicotiana tabacum. NCBI lineage: Eukaryota > Viridiplantae > Streptophyta > Magnoliopsida > Solanales > Solanaceae > Nicotiana > Nicotiana tabacum. Next base: position 73,388,350 of record NC_134103.1, read on the forward strand.
TTATGAAGCACCAGTAGAACCCCGCGTGACCCAAGAAACTTGTCACGCCTTTCAGTGATGTTGGAGGTGGAGGTTTAGAAATCACCTCTATCTTCGCCTTTTCGACCTCTATGCCATTCTTTGAAATCTTGTGGCCAAGGACAATGCCTTCCTCGACCATGAAATGGCATTTCTCCCAATTCAACACCAAGTTCGTTTCTTCACACCTTGCCAATACTTTATCCAAATTTTCCAAGAAATCTAACTACCAAAAAGTCATCCTTGAAAACTTCAAGGTAGTCCTCTACCATATCCGTAAAGATCGCCATCATACACCGTTGAAAAGTTGCTGGTGCATTGCATAAGCTAAATGACATCCACTTGAAAGCGAAAGTGCCATAGGGACAAGTGAAAGTTGTTTTCTCTTGATCTTTCGGGGCAATAAGGATTTGATTGTAGCCCAATATCCATCTAGAAAGAAACAGAAAGTACGACCGGCCAACCTATCAAGCATTTGGTCAAGAAAAGGGAGTGGAAAATGGTCTTTCCTTGTGACTTTGTTTAGCTTCTGATAGTCCACACACACCCTCCATTCGATCACCATTCTTGTTGGAATCAGCTCGTTCTGATCATTGGTGACCACAGTTATGCTCCCTTATTCGGAACACATTGCACCGAAGAAGTCCACGAACTTTCAGAAATAGGGTTGACAACCCCGACATCTAACCACTTGATGATATCCTTTTTGACCACGTCTTGCATGGCTTCATTGAGTCTCCTTTGATGTTCAATGGAGGGTTTGTCATCTTCCTCCAAGTTAATCTTGTGCATGCAAAATGCGGGGCTTATTCCCCGAATATCCGCCAAAGTCCACCCAATAGCTTTCTTCCTCTTATGGAGCACTGCCAATGTCAAGTGAACCTGCACGTTAGTCAAACAAGAGGAAAGAATAACCGGTAAATTAGAATAAGGGCCAAGGAATTTATACCTAAGATATGGAGGCAATGGCTTTAACTCCAAGATAGGAGGCTCTTCAATTGAAGGCTTTGTAGGAGGAGTTTTCCTATTCTCAAGATCCAAGGAAAGTTTTCGAGGTGCTTAGTTGTACGACCCCATTCCTTGCAAAGAATTAACACATTCCATGAAGCCATCCATCTCGTCATCATCAAAATTGAGTAAAACGGCTGATAAATGGAGATTTTGACTACTTATTTGTGCCTTTTGACTTTCGTTTTAGTTAAAAAATGCTTAAAGGTATTCCTAAAAACTGATGAATTATGCTTACTTGCAGGAGTATTGGAAAATGTGCCAAAGTGATAAAATTCAACTCAAGAAGGAGTGATTTTGAACAAGGACAAAAATCAAGCAAAAAGGCTAAAGTGCAGACCGCAGAATTCTGTCTGCGGCGGCAGAACAAGAATAAAATTTGTCAGTGCTTCAATGCAAAGTGTGGGCCGTACAATAATTGTGCGGCAGCAGAAGTCAAGGTTCAGAGAGTTCGAAATTCAAGACAATCAAGATCTACGGACCACACTATAATTGTGCGACCGCAAAAATCAAATGTGCGGCCGCACACAGAATTGTGGGGTCCGCAAAGCTCAAGAAGTGTGACCGTAGTTCAGAATTGTGCGGGCGTAGAAATCAAATGTGCGGCCGCACCCAGAATTGTGGGGTCCGCAAAATCTAAGAAGTGCTGCCATAGTTCAGAATTGTGCGGCCGCAGAAACCACTCCTATCAAGAGCTGTATTAAAGTGCGGACCGCACATAGAATTATGCCATCGCAGAACCTCCGAAAGGGTAATTTTTGTCCGAAAATTTCAGATGTGTATAAATAGTCTTTTTTGACGAAATTAGGTCAAGTTTTGTATATCTGAAAGTTGGTATGTAGCCGTTTTTCTTTACTATTTTAGGAAAATATTTCATAGCTTGTCAATTTTACATTGGATTTTCATCTATTTATCATTAAATATGAGTTTAATTATCTTTTCTTCTTTATTTTCCTCATCACCCACTATGAGTAGCTATATTTCTAGCTAGGGTTGTGACCCAACCCTAGTGTGGGTACCTAATGGGTGTTTGATTTAGGGCTTGTTTATGGTTGGGTGTGTAATATTTAACCTAGTTCTTGCTATAATTGTAGAATTAGTGGTTGCAAACATTGATTCAAGCCTATTTTACTTAGTCTCTACTTGAGAAAGATAGACTTAGTCTAGGAAAGCTTGGCTAACAAGAAATTGGGATGAACTCAAGAAATTGATAGTCCCAATTAAAGGGTTGAATCTAGAGATAGTTAAATCCGACTTGAGCATCTATCAATTATTTTGTGCAATGCCCATTTGGACTTAAGAGAGAGCCAAATTGGGCAAAACCACTATATTACCGAGAGGTATTAAGTGGGTAATTGTGTGTTGATTGCTATAATACACCCCGACCAATGAAACCCGCTCTAAAGCCCACATCCCGTTAGGAAAATACCTAGGTGGAAGTCATAACCCTATATCTTTTACATACTTGAAAAACAATACCAAAATATTATTCTCTAGCTTTACATTTGCAAACCGTAGCATAATTTAGAAGTAGAATCAAAACACAGTTTGTGGAAGTGCATCGTAGACACTTTACGCGCTTAGACCGAATATATACATAATCCTATCTATGTTCCCTGTGGATTCGATCCCGACTCCCAGTTGGGTAATTATTATTGCAATCTACTACTTCACAACCCCAAGCTGAGGTGTGATTTGGGCGAGATCAATTTTTGGCGCCGTTGCTTGGGAGCTAAAAAATGAATTTAGCTATATATTTGGTTTTGTGTGTGACTTGTCTTCCTTTCCTTCCGGGTTACTAATTTTCTTTTTGTGAAACAATTGTAGGTACAAAAAAAGCTCTTAACAACAATGATCCTCTCGAAAACTTGCCATTGGGGGAGGATGTGGATGATGACCAAGTTGACGAGGTTCCTCTTGAACCTCAAGCAAATAGACAAAGCCGACCGCCTCATGACAATGTTCCCATCCCTCCCCCACCTCCACCAAGAGCAGCTCCAAACGAAGGATATGCAAGTGCCATAGTCCCGCCCCGTATTCGGGCGGGCAATTTCCAAATCACTAATATTATGCTCACATTTCTAGAGCAACGAGGATTCTTCACCGGGGCTCCGAATCAAAATGCATACAAACACTTGAAGTGTTTGTGGACGCTTGCTGGGGGAGTAAACAAACCAACATCTCCGAGGATGCTCTACGGTTGAGGCTATTTCCCTTCTCTCTATGGGGGAAAGACTTGGATTGGTTAGAAAGATTGCCAAATCATTCTATCGGTACATGGGATGAATTGGCGGAGAAATTTATTTCCAAGTTCTTTTCTCCTGGGCATATGGCTACTCTTAGAGATGAGATTCTAGCATTCAAGCAAGAACCCAATGAGCCTTTGCACGAGATATGGGAGAGGTACCGTACTATGGTGAAAGAGTGCCCAAACAATGATATGACGAAGGCTATGATTCAACAAACTTCCTATAGGGGGATCAATACTACCAATCAATGTGTGGTCAACAAACTTGGCGGTGGAAATTTCACGACAACACCATATGCCGAAGCTTGTGAGATCTTAGATGAAATGGTGGATACTTTATCAACATGGCAAAGTAGAGCAAATGTTCCCCAAGGTGATCCAAATATGATTCACCTACATAAAGAATTGCTTGATCATGGGCAAGCAATTGCCGAGTTGACCACCATAATAAATCAATTATCCAAAGCTCAACTTCAACAAGTTCAAGGTCCTAAGCAAGTACATGCAATGGAAAGTGTAAATATGATGGTGAACAAGCGAAGGCAAAAGGGTCAACAAGTGCCAAACTGTGCGGAACAATATGTGCAAGAAGATAGTGGGTTTGACTAAGATGAATCATACAATGAAAAAGAGGAGGAAGTGCAATATGTGTACAACTTCCAAGGGCAAAGAAACAACTCTCAAGTCCTGAATCAACAACAATGGCGATATCAAGGTAATCAAGGGAATTGGAACTCTAACAACCAAGGTAATTGGAACAATCAAAACAATCAACAACCAAGGGGGTTGGAACAATAATCAAGGTAATCGGGTGTCGGGCATTCATAGGCCCCCGATGTATCAACAACCAAGTAACTCGCCTCCTTATCCTTCACATGGTCCTACCACTTCCAGCAATGAGATTGGGCGAATTGAGAACATGTTCAAACAAATGATGAAGAAGAATGCCTACTCCGATGCTCAACTAGCCTCTCACAACACTTCAATTCGCAATTTAGAAGTTCAATTGGGGCAAAATCTCACAAGCTTTGAACGCTTGTCCTAAGAAGGCACTACCAAGTGACACGGTGGTGAACTCGAAGGGTGGGAAAAACATGAGACATGCTATGGCCGTGACTACAGGGAGTGGAAAAGGTAGGTATGCAACCACCTCAAGTCAAAGAAGAATTGGGGATGATGAACAAGTGATTCAAGAAGATGAGATTCCAAACAATGTGGTGCAAGGAAATGACGAAGTGAGAATTGATATTGATGAAAATGTGGAGGAGACTTAAGAAGAAGTGAACCCGTCTTGGGAACACAATGGAACCGGTAGTGCCAAAGGCTAAGGAACCAATGCCAAGGACTCCGCCTCCATATCCTCAAAGGATTGCCAAGAAAAATGGCGAGAACCAATTTAAAAAGTTCATTGACATGATGGAGAGCTTATTTATTAATATGCCATTGGTTGAGGCTTTGGAGCAAATGCCCGGATATGTAAAGTTCATGAAGGATTTGGTGACAAAGAAGAGGTCGATGAATTGTGTGACTATAAAGATGACACATCAAGTGAGCACAATTGTGCACTCAATGGCTCCTAAATTGGAAGATCCCGGCGCTTTCACAATCCCTTGCACCGTTGGAAGCACCGACTTTACCAAAGCTCTTTGTGATCTAGGGGCGAGTATCAACTTGATGCCCTACTCGGTTTTCAAAACATTGGGGATTGGTCAACCAAGACCCACTTCTATGAGGCTACAAATGGCGGATCATACTATGAAGAGACCATTGGGTATTATTGATGATGTGTTGGTTCGAGTTGATAAGTTCATCCTCCCGACGGACTTTGTGATTCTTGATTGTGAAGTGGACTATGAGGTGCCTATTATTTTGGGTAGACCTTTCCTTGCTACGAGGAAGGCACTTTTTGATGTGAAAGCCGGCGAGCTCACTTTCGGGGTGGGTGATGAAAAGGTGATTTTCCATGTGTGCAAATCTATGAGGCAACCGAATAGCAATGAAGTTTGTTCGTTTGTGGACTTAGTGACCGAGGTGATTATTGATGATGCTAGTGCCATGATGAATGTTGATGATACTTTGGAGGCCGTATTGCTTAATCATGATGATGATGAGAAGGATGGCTATGTGGAATGTGTGAATGCATTGCAAGGAATGGGATCGTACACTTATGAACCCCGCAAATTGTCCTTAGATCTTGAAAATCAAAAGACTCCTCTAACAAAGCCCTCAATCAAGGAGCCTCCCACTTTGGAATTAAAGTCATTGCCTCCACATCTCAGGTATGAATTTCTTGGACCGTGTTCTACTTTACCGTTATTCTTTCTTGTTGTTTGACTAATGTACAGGTAGACTCTACTTTGGCGGTGCTACAAAAGAGGAAGAAAGCTATCTGATGGACATTGGCAGATATTCGGGGTATAAGCCCCACCTTTTGCATGCACAAGATTATTTTGGAGGAGGATACCAAACCCTCCGTTGAACATCAAAGAAGACTAAATGAATAAATACAAGAGGTGGTGAAGAAGGAGATCATAAAGTGGTTGGATGCAGGGGTTGTTTACCCCATTTTCGATAGCTCGTGGACCTCTCCGGTGCAATGTGTCCCAAAGAAAGGGGCATGACTGTGGTCACGAATGACAAGAACGAGTTGATTCCTACAAGAACGATGACTGGGTGGAGAGTGTGTATGGACTATCGCAAGCTCAACAAAGTCACACAGAAAGATCATTTCGCACTTCCATTCCTTGATCAAATGCTTGATAAGTTGGCCGGCCTTTCTTTCTATTGTTTCCTTGATGTATATTCCAACTACAATCAAATTCTTATTACTCCAAAGGACCAAAAGAAGACTACTTTCACATGTCCCTATGGTACTTTCGTATTCTCGCGGATGCCATTTGGTTTATGCAATGCACCAACGACTTTTCAACGGTGTATGATGGGTCACTTCTTTGACATGGTGGAGGAATTTCTTGAGGTCTTCATGGATGATTTTTCTGTGCTTGGGAATTCCTTTGATGATTGCTTGAAAAACTTAGATAAGGTCCTGGCAAGATATGAGGAGACAAACTTGGTGCTCAATTGGGAGAAGTGTCACTTCATGGTCGAGGAAGGTATTGTCCTTGGCCACAAAATTTCAAAGAATGGTATTGGGGTCGACAAGGCCAAAATATAGGTGATTTCTAAACTCCCACCCCTACATCCGTGAAGGGAGTGAGGAGATTCTTGGGTCATGCGAGGTTCTATCGCCGTTTCATCAAGGATATTTCCAAAGTGGTGAATCCCTTGTGTAAGCTTTTGGAGAAGGATGCCAAATTCCATTTCAATGAGGATTGCATGAAGGCATTCGAATTGCTCAAGTACAAATTGACTACTACTCCTATTATCACCATACCGGATTGGAGTTTACCTTTTGAGCTCATGTGTGACGCAGGTGATATGGCGGTCGGAGTAGTTTTGGGGCAACATATCAACAAAATCTTCCATCTGGTTTACTATGATAGTAAGACCATGAACTATGCCCAAGTCAATTACACGGTGACCGAAAAAGAGCTCCTTGATATTATCTTTGCTATGGAGAAGTTCCGCCCGTACTTGATGGGTACAAAGGTGATTGTCCACACCAATCATGCGGCGCTTCTGTACTTAATGAGCAAAAAGATTCAAATGCGAGGTTAATGCGGTGGGCGCTTTTATTACAAGAGTTCGATCTCGAAACCCAAGACCGCAAAGGTAGTGAAAACCAAATGGCGGACCACTTGTCTCGCTTGGAGGAGGAGGGGAGTCCACATGATAGCCTTGAGATTAATGACTCCTTCCCCGACAAACAACTTCTAGCCATTTCATTGACCGAGATGCCATGGTTTGCCGACTTAACAAATTATCTTGTGAGTGGTATTGTACCGAATGGGTTCTTTTCAAAACAAATGAAGAAGCTCAAACGGGATTGCCTTGACTATTATTGGGATGAACCGTATCTCTTCCGGATTTGTACCGATGGTGTGATTCGACGATGTGTGCCGGAGGAAGAATAAGTGGAAATTCTTGAGGCTTGCCACTCTTTACCATATGGTGGTCACCATGGTGCAGCGAGAACGACGGCAAAAATGTTGAGTTGTGGATTCTATTAGCCTACCCTCTACAAGGACACTAGTGATCTAGTCAAGCGTTGTGATGAATGTCAAAGAGCCGGTGGATTTCTAAGAAAAAGGAGATGCCACTCACCACCATCTTGGAAATTGACATTTTTGATGTGTGGGGCATTGATTTCATGGGACCGTTCGTAAGCTCTTGTGGAAACACATACATTTTGGTAGTTGTGGACTATGTGTCAAAGTGGGTTGAGGCCGTTGCTCTACCCAACAATGAAGCTCGAAGTGTGGTGGCATTTTTGAAAAAGAATATCTTTACAAGATTTGGCACTCCAAGGGCCATTATAAGTGATGGAGGATCGCACTTTTGCAACAAAGCTTTTGATACCTTACTCACCAAGTATGGTGTCACTCACAAAGTCTCGACCCCCTATCATCCTCAAGAAAGCGGACAAGTGGAAGTCTCCAACCGGGAGATCAAGAGTATTTTGTCAAAGCCCGTGAATGCCAACCAGACGGATTGGTCGAAGAGACTTGATAATGCTCTATGGGCTTATAGGATGGCTTACAAAACACCGATTGGGATGTCTCCATACCGGTTGGTGTTCGAGAAAGCTTGTCACCTTCCGGTGGAACTTGAGAACAAGGCTATGTGGGCATCGAAGAAGCTTAATCTTGAGTGGGATGTCGCCGCTAACGTGAGGGTGGAACAATTAAATGAGCTTGATGAATTCTGGTACCATGCATATACAAGTTCTTCCTTATACAAGGAGAATATGAAGTACCTCCATGATAAGTACATATGGAACAAGGAGTTCAAAGAAGGTGATCTTGTGTTATTGTTCAATTCTCGGTTACAGATGTTTCTGGGAAAGTTGAAGTCTAAGTGGAGTGGTCCATTTGAGGGTGTGAAGGTGACACCCTTTGGTGTATTAGACTTGAAGAATAAAATTGATGGTGTTTAGAGTCAATGGTCACTGGGTGAAGCATTATCTTGGAAAAGTTGATGATGGCCACGTCGTGGCATTAATTCATTTCAAGTGATTGATGGTAAACTACATAGTGCCGCGACGTTAAATCAGGCGCTTCTTGGGAGGCAACCCATGTTTCTTTTTATTCTTCTTTTTAGATAGGTTTTGTTATGTGCTAACTGGTTTTGAAGTGAATTGCAGGAATGAGTGTGCTTTGCAGGAACTGTGCTCGAAAAAATGGCTAAGTGTTGAAAAAGTGCGGAGCGCACAATCTTGCATGCCACAACAGAAAGGAGTCTGCGGCCACACAAATTGTGCGGCCGCACAACTAGAGACCCAAAAATGCTCTTTGAAGTTTGCAATTGCAGAGAAATGGCCAATTTGCGACCACACTTGGAATGGTGAGGCCCGCACAAATATCTGCGGCTGCACCCAATTTTGTACGGACCGCAGATCTTTAGAGGGACCAGGTACAGAGTGCGGACTGCACACAAAATTGTGTGGCCGCACTCAGCTGTACATTTTGACCTAAGTTGGTCAACCTATAAATAGGCCCTCCTCTCACTGTCCCAAACTTTACGCACTTTGAACTCTTGGCACCTAAGGAAGCACAATGCACAAAAATTGTTTCAAACATCACATTCATTTCATCGTCCTAGATTCTCCCCTACATCCTTCATCACTGACAATGGTTCGATGAAGAGGTCGTGGTGATACTTCTAAAGGGAGGGGTGAACCCTCCCGAGGCCGATACAGGGGTACTCAACCTCTTGCAATGCAGAAGAAAGCAATATCAAAGAAGCCAACCACTGGAAGAGGTAGGGCCACAGAGCCCTTAGAATCAAGTTCTTATATCCCGTTTAGGGAAGCTTTTGAGGGCCACTCAGTGGAGGAACAACTTGAGGCCCAATCCCAACCACCACAGTTCCTTGGGAGATACCAACTCTGAAATGAATCCTCCACCTCAGCAAGCACTTCTGAGGGTTCGGATGAAGGCAGCCAAGGTTTAGAACCCTCATTTACACACACTCCCGCTGCACCAGTCACAATGGATGATGATGATGACATTCCAGACAATGGTAGAGGGGGTGATACGAGAATGGCCGGCCTAGAGAGGTCAAAAATGAAGGAAGTCTGGGAAGACAGATTTGAGAGCTTGACAACATTTACTAAATTCAGAGAGTGGTGCCCCCAGAGATCGCTCACACTTGAGCGACAATTTCTATTGAAGGATTTGGATATATTCAATCCAAATATGGCTAAATAGTTCAGGGAGCGAAAGAGGTGGACATGGTTCACTCAGAGTGTGATGGATGCCAAGGAGCATTTAGTATATGAGTTCTATGCCAATGTGGCACATATCAAGAAGGGTACTAAAGTGACCAAGGTGAGAAACTTGAAGGTTCAATTTGATCAAATCACTCTGAACACCTACTTGGGGTTTGAGGAGGTGGAGCCAGTTCAGTACTTGAAAACGTTTTCAATGGATGATGCAACTCGCCCTTGGTTAGCAAAGATCTTGGCAGCCCCATGAGCTACCCTCAACTTTGAAGCAAAAGGGTGGCAAACATTTGTGTGCAGCCGCATAGACCCGAGCCAAAATGAGAACAATCTTCCAATTGCTCGGCCAGTCTTGGTGGCATCTATCATGGCTGGGTACCCAATCAATGTGGGTGCCATCATGTCGGCCAACATGTTAGTAGTTGTCAAACAGGGTGAGAGCTCCTACCCGTATCCCAACACCCTCACGGAGTATCTCACAGATGCAGGGGTGGAGCCAAGGATCTTTGATACGAAGGTTCGGGCTAAGAAGCCCTTCTCCTGGTATTCTTTGAAGGACCCGAGGAACTCGAAGCTTAAGTGTAAGTCAATTGCTATCGTATGCCAGTCTGATGAGCCATCGGTGGTGGTTGCAGATTCAGTTGCTATGCCTTCTACAACTTCCACGCCTTCCACAGCAACCGGTCCGTCCACCGAGACAACTGACATGCCACCACTTTTATCTTCTAGACCATCAGCATTAGTATCAAAACCTTCCTCCTTCACATATGCACTAACTGCGCTGCAAGTCTCCCATAGATTGGTGAGTCTCAAAAATTGGATGCAGAGAGCTACTGCAAAGCTATCTGACATATCCAGTACTGTTGCATCTCAGTCTTCTACCCCAGCATCACCACAGGTTCCTCCGTCAGTGGAGGAAACATTAAAGTAAATCTTGGACAATCAGAAGACCATCATGGATACATTTGTGGCACATGGGGGAGCTATTGAGGAGTTGGGTAAACAGGTGAAGAAGATGAGGAAATCACAGGCCTGAAGAATATGAGTGGACAAGTTGAGAAAAGAGGTGACCAAGATAGCAGCAGGTGGTGATCTTCCATTTGACTTACTGATGGAGACAGATCCATTAGTACTAGCAGACCCAGCAGCACCATCACCACCAGTGGCACCAGCTGGCCAGTCTGACGAGCCAGACCTTATTGCCTATACTGCTGAGGAGGTGCTTCAGATGTTCACCAACCCCGTTACTTCTCGAGTAGAGGATGATGAGATCCAGTTGGAGGAGCTTGAGGGTGGTGATGCTTCCATGCACACTGAGACCACATAGGGAGTTCTCTTTACTCTCTTCCCTTTCTTATTTTGATTTTTATTAAGCATTGAGGACAATGATTATTCTTATTGAGGGGGGTGGTCTATTTTGATTTGATATGACATTGGCCTGTAATAACTATAATACTCTCTTTTTATCTTTATTTTCTTTTTCATTATGTATATATTCCTCCCTCTATATTGATGTATATATTATCTTTCCCATTCTCGGCTTGTATTTTCATTTTTGCTTTCAGTAGTTACTTCATAGCTTTTTTATTTTTTTCTTAGTAGTTTAACTTCTTATTTACTTTAATAGCTTCTTGTTGATTTGGTAGCTTCTTTTTATGTTTAAGTGATCAATAAGCCTTTGGTTTTCTTAATGCCACGGTTCTTTCCGAAGGTGGTTTTTGTATGAACCGGGTGGCTCTTCCCAACGATGAATGGCGTGACAACCTTGTTAAGGGATTGAGTTCGTTTTTGATGATTAGGTAAAAACAGTAGTAATAATGAATAAAAGGGTCAAGCATGCTTCACTTGGTACCAAAACACTTAACTACATGCTTATGGTTAAAAACAAGTTCTTGGAAAGAAATGGCTCTAGTTAGTGACCTTGTGACTCTTGTGTTGACTTAGGCAATCATCGAGTGGTTTAGTTGAACCATTAGTGATTTTCAATCTTGAATACAGTTGTTGTGGGCCCTCGCCTCTATCCTCTTTAATAATCCAGTTGTGTGAGAGGTGAGATGTTTTGTTACAAAGCCAAGTACACGTGCAAATGGTCTAGAACTTGCCCTGAATGTGTTTCTAGGTGAAACTCTAAGTTTTGCTGGGCTTGAGAAGTAATTGTAGGCTCTCCTTGACCCGTTTTGAAATTTTCCATGGCCCACCAATGGTGTTATCCCTAGTCAACCCTTTTGAGCCTAAAGCCTTTCTCATTTGATAACCATGTTGCAAGCGTTTACCCGTTTTGTAGTGACCCTCTCTTGGCACCCGAGCTTTCCTTAACACTCATGAGAAGCAAATTGGCGAAAACATAGGTTTGAGGGAGAAACGAGGAGTTTGAAAGTGGTATAAAGGTACAAAAAGAGAAAAGAAATGAAGAAAAAGAAAGAACAAAAGAAAAACAGAAAAAGAAAGTGAATAAATTGAAGAGTTGAAGGGATTCAAAGAAAAGTAAAAGTGCAAAGCATAGAGAAAACAAAGAAGGAGAAAATGAATATCATGACCAAGAAAGAGTGATGTCAAGTCTCTCTAGTTCCCTAAGGAAAAAGAAAATGACTCAAAGAGTCGGCAAAGTATGAGCCAAAAAGGGAAAATGGAGTGCTTAAGGAAAGATGAACCCGTTCTATTCTAACATTTCCTACCTTAGTCCATAAGCCTTCATTACATGCCGAAAAAGACCTACGTGATTTCAAGTCGAGTGAGCTTACATTAGTGGTGATTTACATGAGAGGAAAGCATATTGTCACGACCCAAATTAACCCTCCGTGAGGTGTCGTGATGGCACCTAGTCTTTACAACTAGGTAAGCCTAATATTACGAAAAATATATATCAAGAGTAGCTCTATACAAAAGTCTGCTATAATCTATATATACAAAAGTCTGCTATAGTCAAGAGTAGTACCACTCGACATATACAAAATAATTTCCCAAGACCCGGAATATCATAAAGTCACATGCTGCTATAATCTATGTAGCTCTATACAAAAGTCTAAAGATAATAAAGAAAGTCTCTAGGCGATGGAGTAGAAGGGAACTCCGAGGATCTGCGGACGCAAGCAGAAGTACCTTGAAGTCTCCTAGAATCAGCAGCACGCACTAACCCAGAGGCTGATAGCTCGTACCTGGATCTGCACACGAAAACATGTGCAGGAAAGGGGCATGAGTACACCACAATGGTACCCAGTAAGTGCCAAGCCTAACCTCGGTCGAGTAGTGACGAGGTCAGGTCAAGGCCTTACCGGAGTAAATATAATAAATTAAACAGTAAAAGATATAGGAAATATTTAACGTAACACAGTTAAGTAAATTCTCGAAAATTTAACAGTTAAGGGAACCCTCTGCTTGGAACAAGGTAAACACAGTGGGGAATCTCCCGGGATACCGTCCCGTAGTCCCAAAGTAAATATACAGTGCTGGGTGATCTCCCGGAATACGTCCGTAGTCCCAAAGTAAATATGCAGTGCTGGGTGATCTCCCGGAATACGTTCGTAGTCCCAAAGTAAATATGCAGTGCTGGGGGATCTCCCGGAATACGTCCGTAGTCCTAAAGTAAATATGCAGTACAGGGGAATCTCCTGGATTACGTCTGTAGTCCCAAAGTAAATATGCAGTACATGGGGATCTCCCGGAATACGTCCGTAGTCCCAATTTAAATATGCAACGCAAGATGAAATGGCAGGTATGGCATCGAGTTATACAATTTATACTGGACACAGATAAGAAAAATAGAGACTTAACTAAGCATGGCGCACAGAATGTCAATTAGGCAGTTAAAACACGTAAGCATGCTTCTCAAAACTAAGTTTAACAATTAAACATATTAGTGCAATTTAATATGGGGAAAAAATAGTTTATGATTTAGAAAGGAAAAACGGGATTTTTGCAATAATATCCCATGTACGTACTCGTCACCTCACGTACACGGCGTCCACACATCAATTAATATCGAACATCTTAAGGAAAAAGTCTCCAACACAAGGTTAGGCAAGCCACTTACCTCGAACCGCTCAAATCAACTCGATATCACGTTCTTGCCACGGGTATCCGACTCCAAATGGCCCGAATCTATTCAAATTAATTGCATAATGTAAATATAACTACAAGTAACTAATTTAGCTAATTAATTCGAAGCTAAAGCGTGAAATTAGGAAAAATGCCCAAAAGGTCTCCTCGGGCCCACGTCTCGGAATCGGGTAAAAATTACAAATTATAAACACTCATTCACTCATGAGTTCACTCGAACAAAAATCATCTAAATCCGACGTCAAATTCCCATTCAAATATCAGATTTTCAATTGGGGAACCTTTTCCCCCATTTCCAAACTTCTACCCTCAATTTCCTTAATTAGACGAGGAAAACAACAATAGATTAATGTATTATGATCAAAATAGAGTTAGAATTAATTACCCAATAGTTCTCCTTCAAAATCCCTCGAGAAATCGTCTCCCGCCAAGCTCTAAATCGAATTGGTGAAAAATGAGGGATGAACCCTCGAAGCTGCCTCTTTAACCCAGCGATTTCCGCACCTGCGCTCATGGGGCCGCATCTGCAGAAATGTCATCGCAGGTGCAAAGGTCACTTACTCGGGCTGGGTCCGCACCTGTGCGCTTGAGTCTACACCTGTGGATGTGCTTCTGCGCTCAATCGTCCGCTTCTGCAGAACCTTGGATCCTTTTCACCTCCGCATCAGCGACTGCCCTTCCGCAGATGCGGCTCCGCTCCTACAGCTCACTCGTCGCATCTGCGACCACTAATTCCCCGACCTAAAAGTGCACCTGCGATACCAGCCTCGCTTCTGCGGGGCCGTACCTGTGGACTCCCCACCGCAGGTGCGAAAACACCAGAACCAGCAACTCAAAAATTCCTCTAAGTTTAAACTTTCACCCATTGAGCATCCGAAACACACCCGAGGCTCCCGGGACCTCGACCAGACATACCAACCAATCCTAAAACACCATACGAACTTAGTCGAGCTCTCAAATCACATCAAACAATGCTAAAATCACGAATCACCCTCCAATTCAAAACTTAAAGAACTTAAAACCTCAAAATTCTACAATCGATGCCGAAACCTAACAAATCACATCCGATTGACCTCAAATTTTGCGCACAAGTCATAATCAACATTACGGACCTACTCCAATTTCCGTAATCAGAAAACGACCCTGATATCAATATTCCACTACCGGCCCAAAACTCCAAAAATTTGACTTTCACCATTTCAAGTTTAAATGAGCTACGGACCTCCAAAACACAATCCGGACACGCTCCTAAACTCAAAATCGCCTAACGGAGCTAACGGAACCAACGAAATTCCATTCCGGAGTCGTCTTCACACAGTTCTGACTACGATCTAAATCTTAAGGCTTAAGCTCTCATTTAGGGACTAAGTGTCCCAAAACACTCCGAAACTCAAAACCAATCATCCCGGTAAGTCACAATAGCAGAAATAGATATGGGTAAAGCAGTTGATAGGGGTTCGGGGCTCTAATTCTCAAAACGACCGGCCTGGTCGTTACACATATGGTACTTAGAGCCATACTTGTGACATTCTTTTGAGAGTGATGAACGAACTTTTCACAAATCATTGAATTGAGTGCTTCAATCTTAAGTGAGATGAGCTAACGAAGAGTATAGAAGGAGGAGTTTGGGATCCACAGTGACCTACATGAAAGTGCGAACTTCCTTGAAGTCACGACCCGAACTTCCCACCATCGGGACCGTGATGGCGCCTAATATTTCACTTGCTAGGCAAGCCAACGTTAGAACAATTTATCCTTTTTAGCAATTTAAATTTAATTAATGAAGAAAAACTGATGTAACTGCAATAATCCAAATATAAATGCGGAAGCTAAAACCATAAAAAAAACATCTGTTACAAATCCCTGAACCCGGTGTCACAAGTGCACGAGCTTCTAGAGTAATACATACAAGGGTCTGAAATAAATACAAAGCTGTCTGAATGAAAATACACAGCTAATAAAAATAAAGATGGGGACTTCAGGAGCTGCAGGCGCTAAAAAGCTGTACCTCAAGTCTCCATAGGCTGTCCAATAAGAGCTCTCTATTAGCCGCCGCAGGACCGACTCCAAAATTTGCACAGTGTGCAAAGTGTAGTAGCAGTACAACGGACCTCATGTACTCGTAAGTACCGAGTCTAACCTCGACAAAGTAGTGACGAGGCTAAGGTGGGTCACCTACACTACCACTTGAACACAGTATATAATAATAACAGTAAAATGGGAATACTTAACAGAATTAAACAACCAACTGAAATAATAACAACACCCTCAAGAATAAACCAGTGTCGTCTAGAATTACCAATCTTTAATAATTCAGATATAAATACCAGAAAAACCAACATAACTCAAGAAATGGAAACATATAGGTTGTTGCGACACGCAACCCGATCGCACCAGACAACACAAAATCCTCCCTTATTTCACCGTAACTATATCAACAACAGTAAATAATATATATATGTTGCGGCGCGCAACCGGATCCCACCATATGTCAATATCAGTATCATAATTCACCCTTATTTCACCATTTCAATCCACCCTTATTCCACCTGCTGCGGCGTGCAACCCGATCCCACCGTATAGTACAAATTTACCCTTATTCCATCACATCAATCCACCCTCATTACACCTGCTGCGACGTGCAGCTCGATCCCACCAGATTAGTACCATGTACTCAATGCACAGTCAAATCAACAATTCAGACCACTATAACCTTTACGATCAACAAATACCAAACTGAACCAAATGGAAACCTAGTACAATATAGAAATTCTACATGAGTAGTACTACACAACGAGACCTATCCAGTAATTGACAATTAGAAGGTGCAAGTAAGTCAATTTAAGCAAATAGCAGGAAATCATGAAACTATGGAAGAACTAACGTCGTGAACATGAGAAGATTTTGAATAACAAGTAGCAATTAAGCATAGAAGGCATTTAGAGCATATAACAATTAAGACAGGAAAAGAAATAATTAAGGAAAATGGTAAATCAGGGAAAACAGATAATTCGGCGGCGTATAAGCACTCGTCACCTCGCATATACGCCGCTCACATGGGAATCACATAGCACATAGTTCGAGGGTTCCTAATTCCCTCAAGTCAAGGTTAGACACCACACTTACCTCGCTCCAAAGACCACGCAAAGCTCAACCATAACTTTGCCTTTCAAACCAGCCTCCGAACTAATAATATCTAGCAAATTACCAACCAAACGATTCAAAATAAGCCTTAGGAATCAACCACGATTGCAAAAGATTCAATTTAGGTCATTATTGGAAAAAGTCAAAAAAGGTCAACACCCGGGCCCATTAGGTCCAATCCCAATGTTTGGACCAAAACCCGATTACCCATTCACCCCGAGCCAGGTTATGTAATTTATTTTGGAATCGGACCTCAATTTGAGGTCTAAATCCCTAATTTCTACCCAAAAACCCCCCAATTACACCATGGAAACCTTAGATTTTAGGTTGAAACTTTAGGAAAAGTAGTGAAAGATTGAAAGAAACTAGTTTAGAATCACTTGCCAACATTTTGGAGAAGAAAAGTACTTTGGAAAATCGCCTCTAGGGTTCTTGAGTTTCAATATTTGAAGAATGAACCAAAAATATCATCTAACTTAAGTTTTACACAGCTGCAGATGTCGCAAATGAGACCAGGGGTTCGCAATTGCGAACCCCGCAAATGCGAAGCTCCTCCATCTGTGCTGCCTTCGCAAATACAAACAGGATGTTCGCAAATGCAGACTGTGAGGATCACAAATGCGACCCAAAACTTCGCAAATGCGAAGGTCCACCCCCAGCCCACTGCTCGCAAATGCGATGGTCTCTTCGCAAATGCGAGGCTCGCATTTGCGAGCCAGACCTCGCAAATGCGAAGTCTGCAGATCTGATACACTAGCTATGATTTTCTAAGTTCAAACCACTCTATAGCCTATCCGTAACTCACCCGAGCCCTCGAGGCTCCAAAGTAAACATGGACACAAGTCGTAAAACATCATACGAACTCGCTCGCGCGATTAAATCACCAAAATAGCACCTAAAACTACGAATCAGATACCAAATCAAAGAAAACTTTAAAACTTCTATTGTCACAACCGGACATCCGAATCACATCAAACCAACTGCGTTTCTTACCAAATTTTACAGACAAGTCATAAATATGGTATTGGACCTATACCGGGTTCCAGGACCAAAATACGGACCCGTTATCAAAGAAGTCAACTATGGGTCAAACATTTCAAATTCATTAAGCCTTTAGCTTTCAAATTTCAACAAAGTCCGATATCTCGGGCTAGGGACTTCCGAATTCAATTCTGGGCATACACCCAAGTCCCAAATCATGATACGGACCCACCAGGATCGTTAAATCATGAATCCGGGTCTGTTTGCTCAAGGCGTTGACCAAAGTCAACTCAAATGATTTTCAAAGCAAAATTTTATATTTTTCATTGTTTTTAACATAAAGGTTTTCTGAAAACATGCCCGGACTTCTAATGCAAATCGAGGAGGGTAAAAAATAAAATGTTTAAAGCTTCGGATCACAGAATTAGGTTTTAAAACATAAGATGACCTATCAGGTCATCACATTCTTCACCTCTAAAGAAACCGTTTGTCCTCCAACGGGCATAGAAAAGTACCTGAATTGGTGAAAAGGTGGGGATATCTACTCCGTATGTCCGACTCGGACTCCGAAGTAGCTTCCTCGATGGGCTGACCTCTCCACTGCACTCGGACTGAAAGATAACTCTTCGATGTCAACTGAAGAACCTGTCAGGCTAGAACAGCCACCGGCTCCTCCTCATAAGTCAAATAATTGTCCAACTGGACAGAGGTGAAATCTAACACATGGGACGGATCGTCGTGATACATCCGAAGCATAGACAGATGGAACATCGGATGAACTGATGATAACCCTGGTGGCAACGCAAGCCTGTAAGCCACCTCTCCCACTCTCTCCAGAATCTCAAAGGGCCCAATATACCTAGGGCTCAACTTGCCCTTCTTTCTGAACCTCATTACACCCTTCGTGGGTGACACACGGAGCAATACTTTCTCCCCAACCATGTATGCAACATCACGAACTCTATGGTCGGCATAACTCTTCTGTCTGGATTGAGCTGTGCGAAGTCTATCCTGAATAATCTTGACCTTATCCAAGGCATCCTGCACCAAATCTGTACCCAATAATCGAGCCTCCCCCGTCTCAAACTACCCAACCGGCTATCGACACCGTCTACCATATAATGCCTCATAGGGAGCCATCTGAATGCTCGACTGGTAGCTATTTTTGTAGGCAAACTCCACGAGCGGCAAGAACTGATCCCAAGAACCTCCGAAGTCTATAACACAAGCGCGAAGCATATCCTCCAATACCTGAATAGTGTGCTCGGACTGCCCGTCCATTTGAGGATGAAATGATGTGCTCAACTCAACCTATGTGCCCAATTCACATTGTAATGCCTGCCAGAAGTGCAATGTGAATTGCGTACCTCGATCAGAAATGATAGACACGGGCACACCGTGAAGACGGACGATCTCGCAGATGTAGATCTCTACCAACCGCTCTAAAGAATATGTAACTACCACCGGAATGAAATGCACTGATTTGGTCAGCCTATCCATAATAACCCAAACTGCATCGAACTTCCTCTAAGTCCGTGGGAGTCCGACAACAAAATACATAGTGATACGCTCCCACTTCCACTCAGGAATCTCTATCTTCTGAAGCAAACCACCAGGTCTCTGATGCTCATACTTTACTTGCTGACAATTTAGACACCAAGCTACATAAGCAACTATATCCTTCTTCATCCTCCTCCACCAATAATGTTGCCGCAAGTCCTGATACATCTTGGCGGCGCCCGGATGAATAGAATATCGGGAACTGTGGGCCTCCTCAAGAATCAACTCATAAAGTCCATCCACATTAGGCACACAAACACGATCATGCATCCTCAAAACTCTATCATCTCCAATAGTAACCTGCTTGGCACCACCGTGCTACACTGTGTCCCTAAGGATCGTCATACTACCAATATCTGATACGCTCAAACAAATAAGACCGAGCGACTGTACAAGCTAGAACACGACTGGGCTCTGAAATATCAAACCTCATAAACTGGTTGGCTAGAGTCTGAACATTTGATGCCAGCGACCTTACACCGACCGGAATGAACACAAGGCTGCCCATATTTGTTGCCTTTCTACTCAAGGCATCGGCCACCATATTGGCCTTTCCGGGATGATACAAGATGGTGATATCATAGTCTTTCAATGGCTCCAACCACCTCCTCTGCCTCAAATTGAGATCCCTTTGCTTGAACAAATACTGAAGGCTCCGATGATCCGTGAAGACCTCACATGACACGCCGTAAAGATAGTGCCTCCAAATCTTCAGCGCATGAATAATAGTTGCCAACTCTAAGTCATGGACATGGTAATTCTTCCCGTGAACCTTCAACTTCCGCGATGCATATGCAATCACCCTGTGCTCCTACATCAATACTGCACTGAGCCCAATACGGGACGCATCACAATATACCGTATAAGATCCTGAACCTGTGGACAACACCAACACCGACGTTGTAGTCAAAGCTGTCTTGAGCTTTTGAAAGCTCGCCTCACACTCGACTGGCCATATGAACGGGGCACCCTTCAGGGTCAACCTGGTCAACGGGGTTGCTATAGATGAAGACCCCTCCACAAACCGACGGTAATAACCCGCCAATCCTAAGAAACTCCTAATCTCCGTGGCTGAAGTGGGTCTAGGCCAGCTCTGAACTGCCTCAATCTTCTTAGAATCTACTTGAATGCCCTCTACTGATACAACGTGCCCCAAGAAAGAGACTGAATCAAAGCAAAACTCGCACTTTGAAAACTTAGCATACAACTGGTTGGCTCTCAGTGTAACACCCCGAAAAATTTCAAAGTACTTAAGTGTAAGGCCTGATAAAATTTGCAAAGAAAATAATATTTCATGGTGCCAGACTAGGCTTACGTGTTCCCAGAAAATTTCAAAGTACTTAAGTATAAGACCTGATAAAATTTACAAAGAAAATAATGTTTCATGGTGCCGGACTAGGCTTACGTGTTTGAGGATTATAGAAAGCTCGGACTTTTTGGGTTGAACAATGCACAGGAAAGTAAAGGAAAATTTTTGCCAGAAAAGTGTGTTTATGCGGTCCATTATGCGACCGCATAATCACTCTGCGGGCCGCATAATAGCCGCAGAAGTGAGCAGGAGAGGGATATTCTAGAAGCAGCTATGCGGTCGACTATGCGATCGCATAACTGTTATGCGGTGCATTATGCGACCGCATAGTGACCGCATACATAGGCAGTCCTTTTGGCTATGTTGTAACCAATTATGCGACCAATATGCGGTCCGGATAACCATTATGCGGTTGCATATGCGACCGCAGAACCTGTTCCAGAGCTCCATTTTTTGGTTTTTACCGACCCTATTTCGTTAAATACACTATTTGGGTCATTTTTGAGCTATTATCTGATATTTTAGAGTGAGAGAGGGTGCCCTAGAGTGAGAAGGTGTTCTCCAATAATTGTTCTTCAATTCTTGCCCAAGTTTTGGAAGATTGAGAAGGGAAACTCACTAGGTCTTCATCCTAGAGGTAAGATTCTACACCCTAACCCTCAATTTCGAATTTTATGTAGAAATAGATAATAATCAAGATAATTTCTGGGCAAGAGGGTTGGTTACTTTACATGCATGTGTTATCAAAGGGTGTAGAAAGATTGTTGAGCTAAAAATGGTAAAGGTTGGGTTGTGGGATGATGGAATCCTCCATAAAAGGACCTTGAAACCTTAATGCACATCTAGTGTTTGATAAAATGCTCAAATGAGCTATAACCATGATCATCTTCCTAATTTTGGTCCAATTTGTTATATTTCTAAAATAGATTGAAGTTGCTAAGAATTTCGAAACATTTAGAGTGTAAGGAATCTCAAGTGAGGTATGTTGGCTAAACTCTTCTTTAAGAATTGGAATTCCCAATATCCTTGTAAGTTCCGAGATGTTGATTATAAATGGAGTACTCCGATAAGTTTTGTGATGAAGATATATGTTCAATTCGTATTTCAAATGCTCTTATCATATTGCATTATAAATTGAGGATGTGTCCCAAACTATGGATTATATATCCACATGTTATAATTTCTAGTCGTAATTTATGTGAAAGTTATTATGCCAAGTTGTGTAGAGACTGTGATTGTGATACACCTACACCCGCATACATTGGGGTGAGGCGGCATGACCGCTTTGTGTGGGGATTTTGGTATAGAGATTTTGATTGTGATACACCTCCACCCGCATATATATTGGGGTGAGGCGGCATGACCGCTTTGTGTAGGAATTATGGTATTGTGGGACTGCACCTCCACCCGCTTACATTGGGGTGAGGCGGTACGACCACTTTGTGTATAGTTTTGGTATTATTGTGGCACCACCACCCGCATACATTGGGGTGAGGCGGTATAGCCGCTTTGTATAGGTTCTTGGTACTGTGGTTATACATCTACCCGCATACATTAAGGTGAGGCGGCATGGCCACTTGATTAGAGTTGTGGCATTGTACGTACACCTCCACCTGTATACATCGGGTGAGGCGGCAAGTCCGCTTGATTAGAGTTGTGTCATTGTACGTACACCTCCACCTGCATACATCGGGTGAGGCGGCGGGGCCACTTTGTGTAAAGATGGTTACAGAGGATCTCATCTTGAATCCTATAAATGTTATTGATAGCTTTTAATAAGTTTGCTATGGTTTAAACAGTTATCTATATTATTCTATTGCCACACTAGTTCATCATATTCATCTTGTATTTCTGAATTCTTAAATTGGTATTTAGTTTTCATACTAGTACTATTCGATGGTACTAACGTCCCCTTTACCGGGGGCATTGTATCTTTAAATGGATGCGGGTGGTTCCACAACAGGAGATATTGATCAGTGATAGCAATACACCTTCTTCCCAGCTGACTTGGTGAGCCCCACTTAATCCCGGGTCATGTATCTTTTGTTCTTTGTGTATTCTGTTTGAGGTATAGTCGGGGCCTTGTTGCCAGCATCATCATTGTACTCATCTTTATCTATAGAGGCTCCGTAGACATAGTGTGGGTTGTGTATTGGTGTTGGGAATGACAAACTATGCTATGTTGTGGTTGTATTACTTGTCCATTTGAGACTTTAAAAATGGTGAAACTTATGGTAAGAAATTGGTAATTGTAGACATGACCACTTTATTGTTTAATTAAGGAAAACATATATTTTCTTTATTCATGAATGAGTTTGGGTAGAAGGAATCTAACACGCTTGATCGGTCGGGTTCACTCGGTTGAGCGCCGGTCGCGTTCCTCGGTTTGGGGCGTGACACTCAGAGTCTGAAGTACAATCCTAAGATGCTGCTCATGCTCCTCTCGACTGCGGAGTAGATCAAGATATCGTCAATAAACACAATCACAAAGGAGTCCAAATAAGGCTTGAACACTCGGTTCATCAAATCCATGAATGTTGCGGGGGCATTTGTCAACCCAAAGGACATCACTAGAAACTCATAATGCCCGTACTGAGTCCGAAAAGCTATCTTAGGGACATCGGATGCCCTAATCCTCAACTAATTGTAGCCAGATCTCAAATCAATCTTCGAAAATACCTTGGCACCTTAAAGTTGATCAATTAAATCATCAATCCTCGGAAATGGATACTTGTTCTTGATGGTGACTTTGTTCAACTGCCGATAATCTATGCACATCCTCATCGATCCATCCTTCTTCTTCAAGAACAACCCCAGTGCACCCCAGGGTGAGACACTAGGTCTAATGAAGCCCTTATCAAGAAAATCTTGCAACTGTTCCTTCAATTCTTTCAACTCTGACGGGGCCATACGGTATGGCAGAATGGAAATGGGCTGAGAACCTGGAGCCAAATAAATACAGAAATCAATATCCCTGTCAGGTGGCATCCCCGACAGGTCTGCAGGAAACACCTATGGAAACGCACAAACAACTGGTACTGAATCCATGGAAGGAACCTCTGCACTAGAATCGCTAACATAAGCCAAATAAGCTAGACATCCCTTCTCGAACATATGCCGAGCCTTCACACAAAAGATGACCCTATTGGTAGAATGGCCAGAAGTCCCTCTCCACTCTAATCGAGGCAACTCCGGCAAGGCTAAGGTCACCATCTTGGCGTGACAATACAATATAGCATGATAAGGTGACAGCTAATCCATACCCAAGATAACATCAAAATCGACCATATCGAGAAGTAGAAGATCTACACTAGTCTCAAGGCTCCCAATGGTGAACACACACGAACGATAAACATGATCTACAACAATAGAATCCCCCACAGGTGTGGGCACATGCACAGGAGAACTCAAAGAATCACGAGGCACAACCAAATATGAAGCAAAATAGGATGACACATAGGAGTAAGTAGAACCCGGATCAAATAGAACTGAAGCATCTCTACTGCAAACTGAAACAGTACCTGTGATAACAATGTCAGATGACTTAGCCTCAAGCTTGGATGGAAAAGCATAACATCAGGGCTGGGGCCCACCATTCTGAACTACGTCCCGGAGACGGCCTCTAGCTGGCTGGCCTCCACCTCTAATGGCCTGACCTCCACCTCTAACAGTCTGGCCTCTACCTCTGGCTGCCTGACCCCTGCCTCTGGCTGGCTGAGCTGGTGGTGCAGCATATGGTGCCAGAACAATGGCACGAGTACTCTGTTGTGGCGTGCCACCCAATAACCTCGGACAAGCCCTCTTGATATGCCCATAACTACCACACTTGAAGCATCCATCCTGGTACTGTGGCTGCAAAAACTGATACTGACCCGAATAGGTAGGATGAACATAATAGTAACTCTGAATAAGAGGTGCACTGATAGGAGCTGGTGGTGCACTATAAGCTGGTTGTCCAGAATGAGGCACATAAGGACCACGACTCCCTGAAGCACTGTGGGATGCCTGAAGCGTTGAATGAAACGGCCTGGGAGGATGACCTCTACCAAATGTACCCCTGCCTCCAGATGAGGCACCATTGAACCCACCGAAATGATGAGGTCTCTTGTCAGACCCCTGACCTCCCTGTGCAAGAACCATCTCAACTCACCTGGCGACATTGGCAGCCGCCTGAAAAGAAATCTCGCTCCCAGTCTCCTTAGCCATCTGCAATTTGATAGGCTAAGCAAGTCCCTCAATAAACCTCCTCCCCCCTCTCTCGGTAGGAAGCAGAAGAAGAGCATGACAGGCCAAATCTACAAAACGGGTCTCATACTAAGTAATAGTCATACTACCCTGCTGGAGATACTCAAACTGACGACGATGCTCCTCTCTCAATGTGATAGGGAGAAACTTCTCTAGGAAGAGCTGAGAGAACTGGTCCCAAGTAAGAACAGGAGATTCGGCCAGTCTGGTCAACAAATAATCTCTCCACCATTTCTTGGTGGAACCTGACATCTGAAATGCAGCAAAATCGACCCCATTGGTCTCCACTATACCCATGTTAGGTAGAACCTCATGATAGCTGTCAAGATACTCCTGGGGATCCTCTGAAGGAGCACCCCTGAAGTGAACTGGGAAGAGCTTGGTAAACCTGTCCAATCTCCAAAAAGCCTCAGAAGACATAGCTGACCCATCACTGGCCTGTGCCGCAACAACCGACTGAACTACTCCGACTGGATGAGTTGCTAGAGTCTGATACTGGGGAGCCATCTACTCCGGAGTGTGAGTAGCAGGAGTCTGCGCTCCTCCTCCAGCCTGAGAGACGGCTGGTGCCACGGGAAATGTACCGGCCTGGGCCACACTCTCCATAAGGCCCACCAAATAGACCAAAGCATCATGAAGCACTGAGGTGGAGATGAATCCCTCCGGGACCTAAGCTGGTCCGACAGGCACAACCTGGGTTGGAACTTCCTCATCAAACTCTACCTAAGGCTCCACCGTTGGGGCTGCTGCTCGAGCTCTAGGCTGAGCTCTGCTCCTGCCTCGGCCTCTGGCACGACCTCGTCCTCGTCCTCGACCTCTACCCCTTGTAGGAGCTGCCACTGGGGGCTCTAGCTGCTGCTCAGCTAAAGATGTGGTACGCATTCTCGCCATCTACGAGAGAACAGAATAGAAGGGTTAAATCAGCAATGATAAAATGGAATCGCACGACAGAGAAGAATAGAAGTGAAATTGTTCCTAACTCCATAGCCTCCAGAAGATAAGTACAAACGTCTCTGTTCCGATACTCCAAACTCTACTAAGTTTGCTCATGACTCGTGAGACCTATGTAACCTAGTGCTATAATACCAACTATAACACCCAAAATTCTCACCATCGGGGCCGTGATGGCGCCTAACATTTTACTTGCTAGGCAAGCCAACGTTAGAACAATTTATCCTTTTTAGCAATTTAAATTTATTTACTGAAGAAGAACTGATGTAACTACAATAATCCAAATATAAATGCGGAAGCTAAAACCATAAAAAACATCTATTTTAAATTCCTGAACGTGGTGTCATAAGTACACGAGCTTCTAGAGTAATACATACAAAGGTCTGAAATAAATACAAAGTTGTCTGAATGAAAATACACAGCTAATAAAAATAAAGACGGGGACTTCAGGAGCTGCGGGCGCTGAGCAGCTGCACCTCAAGTCTCCGCAGGCTGTCAAATCTGAGCTCTCTAGTAGCCGCCACCGGGACCGACTTCAAAATCTGCATAGTGTGCAAAGTGTAATATCACTACAACCGACCCTATGTACTGGTAAGTACCGAGCGTAACCTCGATGAAGTAGTGACGAGGCTAAGGCGGGTCACTTACACTACCACTTGAACACAGTATATAATAATGACAGTAAAATGGGAATACTGAACAGAATTAAACAACCAACTGAAAATAATAACCACAGCCTCAAGAATAAACCAGTGTCGTCCAGAATTACCAATCTTTAATAATTCAGATATAAATACCGGAAAAACCAACACAACTCAAGAAATGGGAA
This sequence comes from Nicotiana tabacum, assembly GCF_000715075.1. NCBI lineage: Eukaryota > Viridiplantae > Streptophyta > Magnoliopsida > Solanales > Solanaceae > Nicotiana > Nicotiana tabacum. The sequence continues at coordinate 73,415,042 of NC_134103.1, forward strand.
CATATAGGTTGTTGCGGCGCGCAACCCGATCCTACCAGACAACACAAAATCCTCCCTTATTTCACCATAACGATATTGCGGCGCACAACCCGATCCTACCATATGTCAATATTAGTATCATAATTCACCCTTATTTCACCACTTCAATCCACCCTTATTCCAGCGCGCAACCCGATCCCACCATATGTCAATATCAATATCATAATTCACCCTTATTTCACCATGTCAATCCACCATTTTTCCACCGGTTACGGCGTGTAACCTGATCCTACCATATAGTACAAATTCATCCTTATTCCACCACATCAATCCACCCTTATTATACCTGCTGCGGCGTGCAACCCGATCCCACCATATCAGTACCATGTACTCAATGCACAGTCAAATTAACAATTCAAACCATAATAACCTTTACGATCAACAAATACCAAACTGAAGCAAATGGAAACTTAGTACAATATAGAAAATTTGCACGAGTAGTACTACACAGCAAGACTAATCCAGTAATTGACAATTAGAAGGTGCAAGTAAGTTAATTTAAGCAAATAGCAGGGAATCATGAAACTATGGAAGAACTAACATCGTGAACATGAGAAGATTTTGAAGAACAAGTAGCAATTAAGCATGGAAAGCATTTAGAGCATATAACAATTAAGACAGGAAAGGAAATAATTAAGGAAAAATGGTAAATCAGGGAAAACAGATAATTCGGCGGCGTATAAGCACTCCTCACCTCGCATATACGCCGTTCACATGGGAATCACATAGCACATAGTGCGAGGGTTCCTAATTCCCTCAAGTCAAGGTTAGACACCACACTTACCTCGCTCCAAAGACCACTCAAAGGTCAACCACAGCTTTGCCTTTCAAACCAGCCTCCGAACCAACAATATCTAGCAAATTACCAACCAAACAATTCAAAATAAGCCTTAGTAATCACTCACGATTGCAAAAGATTCAATTTAGGTCATTATTGAAAAAGTCAACAAAAGTCAACACCCGGGCCCGCTTAATCCAATCCTGAAGTTCAGAACAAAACTCGATTACTCATTCACCCCCGAGCCCAATTATGTAATTTGTTTTGGAATCTGACCTCAATTTGAGGTCTAAATCCCTAATTTCTACCCCAAAATCCCCAATTCCACCATGGAAACCTTAGATTTTAGGTTGAAATCTTAGGAAAAGTAGTGAACGATTGAAAGAAACTAGTTTAGAATCACTTACCAACGTTTTGAGGAAAAAACGTTCTTTGGAAAATCGCCTCTAGGGTTCTTGAGTTTTGAAATTTTGAAGAATGAACCAAAAATCCCGTCTAACTTAAGTTTTACACAACTGCAGATGTCGCAAATGCGACCAGGGGTTCGCAATTGCGAACCCCGCAAATGCGAGAAATGCGTCGCAAATGCGAAGCTCCTCCATCTCTGCTGCCTTCGCAAATGCGAACATGATGTTCGCAAATACAGACTGTGAGGATCGCAAATGCGACCCAAAACTTCGCAAATGCGAAGGTCCACCCCTAGCCCACTGCTCCCAAATGCGAAGTCTGCAAATCTGATACACCAGCTCTGATTTCCTAAGTTTAAACCACTCAGTAGCTTATCTGAAACTCACCTGAGCCATCGAGGATCCATACCAAACATGCACACAAGTCCTAAAATATCATACAAACTTGCTCGCGCGATCAAATCACTAAAATATTGCCTACAACTAAGAATCGGACACCAAATCAAAGGAAGATTTTAAGAAAACTTTAAAACTTCTATTTTCATAACCGGACGTCCGAATCACGTCAAACCAACTCTGTTTCTCACCAAATTTCACAGACAAGTCATAAATATGGTATTGAACCTACTCCGGGTTTCGGAACCAAAATACAGACCCGTTATCCAAGAAGTACTATGGGTCAAACATTTCAAATTCATTAAGCCTTTAGCTTTCAAATTTCAACAAAGTCCGATATCTCGGGTTAGGGACTTTCGAATTTAATTCCGGGCATACGCCCAAGTCCCAAATCACGATACGGACCCATCAGGACCGTCAAAACATGAATCCGAGTTTGTTTGCTCAAAGCGATAACCAAAGTCAACTGAAATGGTTTTCAAAGCAAAATTTTATATTTTTCACAGTTTTTAACATAAAAGCTTTCCGAAAACATGCTTGGATTGTGCACACAAATCGAGGAGGGTAAGAAAATGAGATTTTTAAGGTTTCGAATCACAGAATTAGGTTTTAAATCATAAGATGACCTATCGGGTCATCACACTTGATGAGTAAAGTCAACTCTTGATGATCAAGTGTCACATTAGAGCTATTTGTGCTTTAACCTTCAAAACATTGCCTTGTTGATGATTCATGAGTGTGTGGGTAATTGTTGGTCCCAATTGATGTGTGTTTGATTCAACTTAGCTTAGCTGGAATAGCTCTTTTCTTGTAGAGGTGGGAATTACCTTATTTGCTTGAGGACAAGCAAAAGCTTAAGTTTGGGGGAGTTGATAAGTGGGGATTTTGACTAATTATTTGCAACTTTTGACTTTCGTTTTAGTTCAAAAATGCTTAAAGGTATTCCCGAAAACTGATGAAATGTGCTTACTTGTAGGAGTAGTGAAAAATGAGCCAAAGTGATGAAATTCAACTCAAGAATGAGTGATTTTGAACAAGGACAAAAATCAAGCAAAAAGGCTAAAGTGAGGACCGCAGAATTATGTCTGCAGCCGCAGAACAAGAAGAAAATTTGACAGTGTTGTAATGCAAAGTGTGGACCGCACAATAATTGAGCGGCCGTAGAAGTCAAGGTTCAGAGAGTTGGGAATTTAAGACAATCAAGATCTGCGGACCTCACTATAATTGTGCGGCCGCAGAAATGAAATGTGCGGCTGCACCTAGAATTGTGCGGTCCGCAGAACTCAAGAAGTGCGGCCGTAGTTAAGAATTGTGCACCGCAGAAACTACTCCTATCAAGAGCTGTAGCAAAGTGCGGACTGCACATTGAATTGTGCGGCCGCAGAACCTCCAAAAGGGCAATTTTGTCCGAAAATGTTAGCTGTGTATAAATAGTCCTTTTTGACGAAATTAGGTCAAGTTTTGAATATCTGAAAGTTGGTAGCCATTTTTCTTTACTGTTTTAGGAAACTTTATCATAGCTTGTCAATTTTGCATTGGAGTTTCATCTATTTATCATTAAATATGAGTTTAATCATCTTTTCTTCTTTATTTTCTTCATCACCCACTATGAGTAGCTAAATTTCTAGCTAGGGTTGTGACCCAACCCTAGTGTGGGTACCTAATGGGTGTTTGATTTAGGGCTTGTTTATGGTTAGGTGTGTTATATTTAGCCTAGTTCTTGCTATAAATGTAAAATTAATGGTTGCAAACATTGATTCAAGCCTATTTGACTTAGTCTCTACTTGAGAAAGATAGACTTAGTCTAAGAAAACTTGGCTAACAAGAAATTGGGATGAACTCAAGAAATTAATAGTCCCAATTAAAGGGTTGAATCTAGAGATAGTAAAACCTGACTTAAGCATCTATCAACCGTTTTGTGCATTTCCCATTTGGACTTGAGAGAGAGCCAAATTGGGAAAAAACCACTATATTACCGAGAGGTATTGAGTGGGTAATTGTGTGTTAATTGCTATAATACACCCCAACCAATGAAACCCGCTCTAAATCCCATAACCCGTTAGGCAAATAATACCTAGGTGGAAGTCACAGCCCTAGATCATTTACATACTTGAAAAACAACATCAAAAATATTATTCTCTTGCTTTACATTTGCAAACCGTAGCATAATTTAGAAGTAGAATCAAAACACAGTTTGTGGAAGTGCATCTTAGACACTTTATGCACTTAGTCCGAATATATACCTAATCCCATCTACGCTCCTTGTGGATTCGATCCCGACTCCCAGTTGGGTAATTATTATTGCAATCGACAGCTTCACAACCCCAAACTGAGGTGTGATTTGGGCGAGATCAATGGCCTCCAACATATCACCCACATTAATCGTGGCATTTGTATCATCAATAATCACATCGGTCACCAAGTCCACGAAAGAAAAAACTTCATTGCTATTCGGTTTCCTCATAGATTTGCACGCATGGAACACCACCTTTTCATCATCCACCCGGAAAGTGAGTTCTCCGGCTTCCACATCAACAAAAGGCTTCCCCGTAGCAAAGAAAGGTCTACCAAGAATAATCGGCACCTCTTAGTCCACTTCACAATCAAGAATAACAAAATCCGTCGAGAGAATCAACTTTTCAACACGAACCAAAACACCTTCAATCACCCCGACCGGTCTCTTCATTGTACGATCAGCCATTTGTAATCTCATAGATGTGGGTCTTAGTTGTCCAATTCCCAATGTCTTGAAAATCGAATAGGGCATCAAATTGATACTTGCCCCAAGATCATAAAGAGATTTTGCAAACTCGGCACTTCCAATAGTACAAGGGATTGTGAAAGTACCGGGATCTTCCAACTTAGGAGCCATCAAATGCACAATTGCACTCACTTGGTGAGTGACTTTGACTATTTCAAAATTCATCGACCGCTTCTTTGTCACCAAATCCTTCATAAACTTTGCATACCCGGGCATTTGTTCCAATGGAACATTTATAGAGAGACTCTTCATCATATCAATGAACTTTTTGAATTGATTTTTGCCATTTTTCTTGGCAAGCCTTTATAGATAGGGAGGAAGTGGCTTAGTAAATGGTGCCTTAGCCTTTTGCACTACCGGTTCTGGTATGTCAATCACATGATCCCTAGATGGGTTCACATCCGCTTGAGTCTCTTACACTGTGTCATCAATTCAATCTATACTTCATCATTTGCGTGCACAGTATTATTCAGGATCACCTCTTCTTCTACCACTTACTCATCATCCACAAGTTGCCTTTGACTTGAGGTAGGTGCATTCCCACCTCTTCCACTTCTTGTAGTAACGGCCATGGCATGCCTTGTATTTTTCCCACCCTTAGGTTCATCACCGTGTCACTTGGTAGTGCCCCCTTAGGATGAGAATTTAGAGTTTGAGAGATTTGACCCATTTGCACCTCTAGATTGCATATCGATGTGTTGTGTGAAGCAAGTTGGGCATCGGAATCGGCATTCTTCTCCATTATTTGTTTGAATATATTTTCAATACGGCCCATTTCATTGTTGGAAGAACTAGGAGCATGGGAAGGATAAGGGGTTGGGTTGTTCGGTTGGTGAGACATCGGGGACCTTTGAAAACCCGACCCCCCATTGCCTTGATTGTTGTTCCACCCACCTTGGTTGTTGCCTCCCTAATTGCCTTGGTTATTAATGTTATTCCAATTCCCTTAGTTGTTGCTTCCACTCCAATTGCCTTGATTGTTGTTATTCCAATTGTCTTGATTATTTCCACCACTCCAATTACCTTGATTTTGAAAATTCCAATTGCCTTGATTGTTTGAAGGTCTCCATTGTTGTTGACTAGGGCCTTGGAAGCTGTTTATTTGCCCTTGAAAATTGTTCACATATTGGAACTTTTCTTCTTGATCATTGTAAGAATCACCTTGATCAAATCCACTATCATCTTGCACAAAATTGCCCACTTTTTGTTGCACTTGTGGACTTCTTGATCTTCGCTTGTTCACCATCATATTGACTCCCTCCATAGAATTGACTTGCCTCAGGTTTTGCACTTGTTGAAGTTGAGCCTTTTCCAACTGGTTCATGGTGGTTGTCAATTCGGCTATGGCTTGTCTATTGTCATGTAACTCTTTATGAAGAAGAATCAAATTGGGGTCACCTTGAGGAATATTGGCTCTAGATTGCCACGCCGATAAAGTATCTGCCATCTCATCCAAAATATCACAAGCCTCCGCATAAGGCGTAGTCATGAAGTTCCCACCGGCAAGTTGATTCACTACACATTGGTTGGTTGTATTGATCCCCCGATAGAAAGTTTGTTGAATCATGTTCTCCGTCATATCATTGTTGGGGCACTCTTTCATCATTGTTCTATATCTTTCCCATATCTCGTGTAGTTCTTGATTGGGCTCTTTCTTGAATGCTAGAATTTCATCCCGAAGAATAGCCATGTGCCCTGGAGAGAAGTACTTAGAGATAAATTTCTTCGCTAGTTAATCTCGAGTATGAATGGAATGATTTGGCAAGCGTTCCAACCAATATAAAGATTTCTCTCGTAGAGATAAGGGAAAAAACCTTAGCCTCAAAGCATCCTTAGAGACATTTGTTTGTTTGCAACCATTAATTTTACAAATAAAAGCAAGAAAAAGGCTAAATAATAAACACCCAACCATAAACAAATAATAAATCAAGCAGCCATTAAATTTACACACCAGGGTTGGGTCACAACCCTAGAAAAAATCTAGCTACTCATGCTTAAATTGGAAGAAAAGGAAGAAGAAATGATAATTAAACCCATATTGCTAATTCAAATGATGAAATCAATGTTCAATTAGCTCAAAATAGCAAAACATAATAAAAAGAGTAAAAGAAACCGTCTACTGTAGCACCTGATGTCAAAAGTTATCCTAAAAAAGTAAAACTCTTTTATTTATACAGGACTGGAAATTTCGGACAAAAATACACTTTCGAAGATTTTGTGGCCGTACAATTTCATGTGCGGTTCACACTTTTTCTTTAGCTTCACAGGATTGGAAATATGCGGCCACATAATTCTGAACTGCGGCCGCACTGCACTCTTTCTGCGATCCACAAAATTGTAAGTGCGGACGAACCTTGCTCTTCTGGGGTCCACATAATTGTAAATGCGGCCGCATAGCTTTTCTTCTGCGGCCGTACAATAATTATGCGGTCCGCACTTTTGGTAGACTTGAAATGCAGGTTCTCTGAACTTTTGCTCTGACCCAGCTTCTACGGCCGCATAATTCATGTGCGGACTGCACTTTGCACCAATCTGTGATGGATTTTTCTTCACAACCTGTGGCCGCAAATGATATTCTGCGGTCCACACTTCTGAGTTGTTGTGCTTTTTTTGGTCCTTGAGTTCAGTTTACTCCTTCTTGTGTTGGATTCCATTTTGGGAGCTCATCTTCCAATATTCCTGCAATTAAGCACATTTCATCAGTTTTTAGGAACACAATTAGGTGTTTTTGGACTAAAATGAAAGCTAAAGGACGCAAATAAGTTGTCAAACTCCCCACTTATCAATAACCATAAGAGGAAATACACGCCAAAGGATATAATTGATGATGTGAAATCGGGCTTTGGTGTAGATATTGGTTACATGTTGGCGGGGCGTGCTAGAGAAAAGGCAATGAATTTTTTGAGGGCTGAACCAGCTGATTCATACAATAAATTACCAGGGTACTTATATACATCGGATATGACTTATCCTGGTTCACATATTAGAATGGAAAAATCTCCTAAAAATGAGTTCATGTATTTGTATATATCGTTGTATGCTTTTATAAAGGGGTTTGATTACTGTAGAGCCATCGTCGTTGTGGATGGCAGCCACCTAAAGTCAGCATACACAGGGACATTCATCTCAGCTAGCACGTTGGATGGTGCAGGTTAGTTAGTTAAAAAATACATACAACTTAGATTATTATTAAAAAAATAATGCTATTTTGAATTTATAATATAGCTTTAATGATATTTTTTTATCTGTATGCAATTATATTTACAGGACATATATTGCCACTAGCGTATGGTGTAGTTGATTCAGAGAATGATGCTGCTTAGTTGTGGTTCTTTAAGCAATTTAAGGTAGCTTATGGAGAGCGGGAAAACATGTGCATCGTTTCAGATAGGAATGAGATCATCATCAAATCTGTATCGAGAGTGTATCATATCGTACCCCATTTTGCTTGTATATGGCAGTTATGGAACAACGTATACAAGAAATTCAAAAAGAGTCATGCAAAGTTGAGCGAGGTATACTTTTCAATGGAAAAGGCATACACCTAGGATGAATTTGATAGTCTAATAGAAAAAGTAGAGAAGATAGATATTCGGGTGAAAGTTACTTGGAATTAACTAGATATAAAAAGTGGGCTAGGTTGTATGCACCTGTTAACCGGGGATGCACTATGACATCAAATATTGCTGAGTCAATCAATTCGGCACTTGTATCAGAAAGAGAATTACCAATATATGACTTCCTAGAAGAAGTTAGGAAGATGTTTGAACATTGGAATTGCAGCAATCGAAAAGAAGCTTCACACACGTACACAACGTTTGAGAAACAATATCAGGAGATCCTTACATTGAATGAGGCACTGTCTACATGTATGATTGTAAGTTTTTTTTTGCTATAACTACTTGCATTAAAAAAATTAAGATATATTAATACATCATATATTTATGCCTGATACAACCTGTATTAGTAACCTATTGCTTCCTTTTTTTATAATAACACTAGTGCATGTATTCTATTGTATCTAATAGTTGTATTCAATATATTCAAATTTATTTTGTATTAACAGTATATTATATATTCCTAATACATGTTACTACTACTATATTGTGTATATTTCATTGGTTGTATTCAATGGTTTTCTATTTATATTGACTGTATATTACTGTATTTCAATGTATTTCATAAATAAATGTATCCACTTTTATATTCTGTCTGATAAATAGTGTTTAAATTCAGTGTATTTGAAATATTGTTTCCCTGTATTCATGTATAGTGTATTTAATATGTTTAGTCATTGACAGATACACGACTTGTACAAATGTCCACAACTTATATTTATCTGTTTAATGTAGGTTGTACCATCGACTGAACACTTGCACATGGTGAATGATGAAGGAAGGCATTACACCGTTTGCCTCCTAGAGAAAACTTGCAGTTGTGGGCGGTTCCAAGTTGACGAATTACCATGCCCACATGCTTGGTTGTCTTGAAAAGTAACTTTCTAATGCCGAAAGATTATTGCTCGGACTATTACAAACCAAAGTCTATTGTAATGACATACGAGGTGCCCGTGTATCCTCTGCCTGGCCGAAGTGAATGGAATATACCAACACATATATCAGAGGAAGTTGTCTTACCACCCAAATGGAAAAGACCTCCTAGAAGGCCAAAGAAAAAGCGCGATAAGCCTTTAAGTGAATTGCTTCAGAAGAAAAATTAATATTCGTGTAGTATATGTGGGCAGGGAGGACACAATAAGCGTACTTGTAGAAATGCTCTACGTAGGAATTAGTTCATGTTCTAATTTTAATTCATGTAATAACTATATGGCATAGATTTGTTCATGTTTTCTATTACATATTGATTTCTTGGTGTATTGGATTCTTACTGGATGATTTTTTTAAGTTTAGATTACTAAATTGAATGTTGTTATATTTCCTGGTATCTTTAAAAAATGATGTATATACTGGTATGTATGTGTTATAATTCAGTTTAAAATGAAGTATAACAAGATATAAGGTTGAAAAATGATGTGTATATATATATATATATATATATATATATATATATATATGTATGTATGTATGTATGTATGTATTATGATTCAAAATGAGGTATAGCAGGACATGCAAACATATAATACATAAGTGTACATTCAAAAAAAATTGAATACATATGTAATTCAATTTCAAATTTTTTTTTTAATATAATACAACTATGTACATGATTATACTAATACATAAATACAAAAGAATACAAATATAGAAAATAAAACAGAATATAAATACGATGAATATAACCAGAAAAAATAGTGAAAACAACCATTGAATTATGTTGAATATAGCAGGGATACGTATCAATAGAATACAACTATATAAATACATAATACAAATATGTGGATGATTATGCTAATACATAAATACAATAGAATATATATATTATCAACATAACTTAAATACTATTATGGATTCATTCATTCACGTCTTAAAGACAAGAAGACATTCATTCATTCAAAACCAAAAAAGATGCGTAAAACCATGATCAATTCAGTAATAAGCTGCAAATACAATCTGTTTAACAGAAAACTATTCTAAAACTATCTTAACAGAAGTATCTGAACTTGTGATTTGCCTAACAATCTTTGCGAGTGCTTCATTGTCGCTTATCGCATCGGTGTCTAACTTCCGCATAGCATAGTCCCAAATGAGGGCATCATATCGTTGACAGAGTAAATTGGCATCAAAGGTTGTTTGTTAAACCAATCCATAAGTGCTCAAATACTCTGCATATGCTGCAACATACAACCCACAATCCCTGAAAAAGTAGATTGATAATAGTTAAATACAATTCATATATATAAGATTATAAATGATACAAAAATTAGAAAAAGGATTGAATGCATACATGCTCCTAGCTCTTTGTTGAGGCACATTTGAAACAAAAACAACATCAAAAGGCTCAGTTTGTGCCTTGTCATTGTATGTTGGTTCACGGGACCAATCTTGTCACGATCCAAGTTCCCCTATAGGCCGTGATGGCACCCAACGTAGCCGCTAGGCAAGCCAACGGTGAACTAATCCATATAATTTCTCTTTTTAATCAGTTTCCAAGTAATTAAATTCTATTTATTAAGAAGTTAAGGAGTAGAAAATTTAGTAAATAAAATGAAGACAACTGAGTGAAAATCATAGTGATATAAGTACTCCAAAACCATAAAGTCTACTAGTATGTGTGCAAGGATTGGTATCATAAGTGTATGAGCAACTTAAAGATTATACAAAACTCTAACTACTGTCTGAAATAAAAATAGATAGAAAATAAGTACAAAAGAGAGATTCTAGGTGCTGCAGGACGGCTTAGGAAGCAGCTCACTACTAGGCCTCAGGGTAATGGGGGTGCACGCCGGTAAGACTGCCAGATATACTTGCCTCGGATCCTACACGGTTAGTGCAGAAGTGTAGCGTGAGTACATAAACAACATGTACTCATACATACCAGTATATAAAATTTTCGAAGATAATTGTTACTCATAACCTTACAAACTCAAATATATAATTTTCATCCCATTCCAAAATTGTTTTTCATGGTTAAATCCCATTTATATCAAAACCTAGGTTTTTCATCTAAACACGAAATTCTCACAATTTACATGTTAAAATCTACCCATAATCTATGTATTTAACTTACATTAGGTAGGAATTACTTACCTTCAATAGCTAGGTAGAAATCTCTCTCTAGGAAGCTCCAAAATTGCCACAAGAAGTGAAGGAAATGAGTCAAATTGGCCTAAGTCCCGCAATAAATGGACCTCACTGCCTCTAGGACTTTCGCTTCTACGGCCCCATGACCGCATCTGCGGCTCCGCTTCTGCGGAGAAAGACTCGCAGATGCGGCTCTCCCTTAATTGGCCTCTTCCACATCTGCGGACCATAGGCCCGCTTCTGCGAGACCGCAGCTGCAATGCGCGTGCCGCTTCTGCGGTTTCTTCCATCGCACATGCGCGTTCGAAGGTGTGCACCTTGTCCCGCATCTGTGATTTCTGGGCTGCTAACGCTGGGCCACTTCTACGGCTACTGGCTCACTTCTGCAAGCTCGCACATGCGGCTGACCCTCCACACGTGCGATTGCACCAGAAGCTTGATGCTTCAGCTGTTCATCCAAGGCCAAACGACTTCTGCGCATCATCTGAATGACATACGGGGGCCCCGAGGCCCCGTCCAAACATACCAACAAGTTTGTATTCATGAGATGGACTTACTCGAACCCTCAAAGCATGGAAAACAACACAAAAACTAAGAATCACACCCCAAACCAAATCGAATCAACTTATGAACTACAAGCTCTTCCAACTTTGCTGCGAACGCGCCGAATCATACCTAAATTACTCGGAATGGAACCAAATTTTGCGTGCAAGTCTTAAATCACCATACAAAGACATTACAAGGATCAGAATCCCAAACGGACCTTGATAACACCAAAACCTACTCCAAACCATATTTAAAGAACTTTCAAACCTTCAATAAACCAACTTTCAACTTTAGGCACTGAAATGCTCCCGGGTCATCCAAAACCCGATCCGGACACACGCCCAAGTCCAAAATTATCATACGAACCTATTGGGACCGTCTTAACCCGGTTCTGATGTCATTTACTAGAAATGTTGAACCAAGTCAAACTTACCCCTTTAAAGCCAACATTAAGGAACTAAATGTTCCGATTTCAACCTGAACCCTTCCAAATCCCTAACTAACCATTCCCGCAAGTCATAAAACAGTAAAAGAACATACGGGGAGTCTTATTTAGCGAAATGGGGATCTAGAAAGCAAAATGATCAGTCGTATCGTTACATTCTCCACCTCTTAAACAAATGTTCGTCCTCGAACGGGTCTACCACAGAGAAAACTAATACCTGTGGTCACGACATCTGAGGCCACTGCATCTGATCTGTCCAGAAAAGCATAGAACCTAGATGGAGCGCCACATGACTAGCCTCTACCTCTAGGACGACCCCTACCCACCTGCCCCCCGCCTCTAGGCGGCCAGACAGCTAGTGGGGTAGCTGGTGCTGTAATCATAGGCTGCTGACCCTACTGTATTGCATTTCCCCGAAGCCTAGGGCAGAACCTGCACACATGACTAAGATCCTCGCACTCGAAACAACCTCTCGGTACGGTGGACTGTTGACTTGAAGTCTGACCCTGATGGCCTGAATACCCACTGGAGGAACCCTGAATAGCTTTCAGGCATAACACTGCTGTAATCATAGGCTGCTGACCCTACTGTATTGCATTTCCCCGAAGCCTAGGGCAGAACCTGCACACATGACTAAGATCCTCGCACTCGAAACAACCTCTCGGTACGGTGGACTGTTGACTTGAAGTCTGACCCTGATGGCATGCAAGAATGACTCCTCACAAACTGACCTTTGCCCTATGTTGGGGCACCTCTGAGCTCTCCAAAATATCAAAACCGCTTATCCCTTGTCGCCTGCTCTAGTCTGACCCCCCGCCTCTAGGTGGCCAGACAGCTAGTGGGGTAGCTGGTGCTGTAATCATAGGCTGCTGACCCTACTGTATTGCATTTCCCCGAAGCCTAGGGCAGAACCTGCACACATGACTAAGATCCTCGCACTCGAAACAACCTCTCGGTACGGTGGACTGTTGACTTGAAGTCTGACCCTGATGGCCTGAATACCCACTGGAGGAACCCTGAATAGCTTTCAGGCATAACACTAAAATAAGGTCGCGTCGGAGCTAGATATGTGGGCCTGCAAGAATGACTCCTCACAAACTGACCTTTGCCCTATGTTGGGGCACCTCTGAGCTCTCCAAAATATCAAAACCGCTTATCCCTTGTCGCCTGCTCTAGTCTGACCCCCCGCCTCTAGGTGGCCAGACAGCTAGTGGGGTAGCTGGTGCTGTAATCATAGGCTGCTGACCCTACTGTATTGCATTTCCCCGAAGCCTAGGGCAGAACCTGCACACATGACTAAGATCCTCGCACTCGAAACAACCTCTCGGTACGGTGGACTGTTGACTTGAAGTCTGACCCTGATGGCCTGAATACCCACTGGAGGAACCCTGAATAGCTTTCAGGCATAACACTAAAATAAGGTCGCGTCGGAGCTAGATATGTGGGCCTGCAAGAATGACTCCTCACAAACTGACCTTTGCCCTATGTTGGGGCACCTCTGAGCTCTCCAAAATATCAAAACCGCTTATCCCTTGTCGCCTGCTCTAGGCTATGCTGATGTACACCCTCGATCCTCCGAACTATCTCCAAAACTAGCTCGTAAGAAGTCCCCATCTCAACCTCTCGGGCCATAGTGGCCTGAATACTAAGAGGGCAAGCCTGCAACAAACTTCTGCACTCTCTCTGCATTAGTAGGAAGTATCATAAGTGCATGGCGGGACAACTCATAGAATCTCGCCTCACAGTCGGTCACTGACATCTGACCCTGTTGGATCTGCTCGAACTGAAACCGCAACTCTTCCTTCTGAGAGGGCGGAATATACCTATCCAGAAAAATACGGGTGAACCGGTCCTAAGTCATGGGAGGAGAATCTACTGGTCTGCCAAGAAGATAAGACTGCCACCATCTACGGGCCTTGCCCTCCAGCTGAAAGGTGTAAAGTCCACCCCGTGGGACTCCAATATCCTTATGTTGTGCAGTCTGTCCCTACACCGATCAATAAAATCCTGGGGGTCCTCATGCCGCTCACCCCCAAAGACAAGAGGATATAGCCTAGTTCATCTGTCCAATAGCTTCTGCGAATCGCCGGCTATAGCTGGTCTGGGCTCAGGTATAGCTGTTGCAACTGGCTGAGCTCTGCCCATGGGTAGTGCGCCCAGGGTCTGATATACGACAGATGCATTCCCTAGAGCTTGAATGATAGGGGTCTGTCCTCCCCCTCCCGCCTGAGATATAGTTAGGTCTGCTGGAAATAAACCAGCCTGAGTCATAGAATCCATGTGCCGCAACATACGACCCATGGCCTCCTGGAATCCTGGTGCGGACATGAAATCTACCGGGGCTGGCTCTGCTGCAGGCACCTCGCCCTGCTCCTCAATAATAGATCCTCCACTGGATCTACCGGTGGCACAACTAGAGCAACTCTAGGGAGCCATCGTCCTCTAGAACGAGCTTGATCCCTCCCTCGGCCTCTGCCTCGGCTTATAGACACAGGGGGAGAAGCCCATCTATGATCGGGTACATCTGTCGCGCGCGTTCTCAGCATCTGTGAGAGAATAAGAGAAAGATACTTAGCAAAACATCAAATGTACGATAGGAGATGAAGAAAGAGTAGTTTCCTAACACCCTATAGCCTCTCGAAGATAAGTAAGGATGTCTCTGCACCGATGTGCAAGACTCTATTAGGCCTGCTCATAACTTATGAGATCTACATGAATCTAGTGCTCTGATACCGTGTTGTCACAACCCAATTTCCCCTATAGGCCGTGATGGCGCCCAACGTCGCCTCTAGGTAAGCCAATGGTGAACTAATCCATGTTTTTCCTCATTTTAATAAGTTTCCAAGCAATTAAATTCTATTTATTAAGAAGTTAAGGAGTAGAAAATTTAGTAAATAAAACGAAGACAAACTGAGTGGCAATCATAGTGATATAAGTACTCCAAGTGTATGAGCAACTAGAAGATTATACAAAACTCTAAATACTATCTGAAATAAAAATAGATATAAAATAAGTACAAAAGAGAGACTCTAGGAGCTGCACGATGACTCAGGAAGCATCTCACCACTAGGCCCCAGGGTAACGGGGGTGCATGCTGGTAAGACTGCCAGATGCACCTGCCTCAGATCCTGCCCGGTTAGTGCAGAAGTATAGTATGAGTACATAAATAACATGTACCTAGTATGTATGTAGTCTAACCTCGAAGAAGTTGTGACCAGGAGTCAACATCGACACTTACTATGGGCTAACAATAAAAATACAGAAATTCTAAATGAGCATGGTTTATGTAAACAATAATAGTATCTCAATAACAAGCAGGAAATAAATAATTCTTTCACAAATGGTAAATCCCAAGTTAGTTTCTGTCATATATAATTTTAACCTCTCAGGCCTTAAAATATATAAAATTTTAACCTTTCAGGCCATAAAATAATATCAAATATAATTAAGCTCCGAGTATTATCATGCACGATTATGTCGAGGTATTACGGCCCGATCCAGTATAATGTGTACACTGCCGATGGTCATGCGGTATGAATCCATAGAGACATCTATCTACTGTCGAGGCGTTCGGCCCGCTTCACAAGAAGAGAGGATAGTTTATGAACAACCGATTTACAAGCTAATACAAGGCTAATATACAATGGAACACAATTTTTATTAACGATAACGTAACCCGTCAAAAATTAGGTAAGTGGAAGTCGGTCTTTTACAATTCCTCTGTCAAGTCCCAATACAATTTAGGCACTTAAATTAACAGGTAGGGTGCAAACATTACAAATATTTCATGATTGGGGTCCTAAACTACACGGACAAAAGCATGATTAGTAGCTACGCACGGACTCTCGTCACCTCATGCATACGTAGCCCTCACATTTAGAAGCAAATAGTTATTTAAATCACCTATGGGGTAAGTTCCCTCTTACAAGGTTAGGCAAGAGACTTGCCTCGTCTCAAAGCTCACTTTTCGGCTCCAAATTCACTCTAAAACCTCAACTTGGTGCCGAACAATCTGAAACTAGTCAAATGTTATATAAATTAATCAATATATGCTCGAAAGTTCGTAATCTAACTATTAGAGTAGTTACCCAACCCCTATTGGAAGATTCCTAAAATTCACCCCCGGGCCCATGTGCCCGAAGTCCGAAATTTTTCAAAGATAATTGTTACCCATAACCTTACAAACTCAAATATATAATTTTCATCCCATTCCAAAATCATTTTTCGTGGTTAAATCCCATTTATATCAAAACCTAGGTTTTTCATCTAAACCGAAAATTCTCACAATTTACATGTTAAAATCTACTCATAATCTATGTATTTAACTTAAATTGGGTAGGAATTACTTACCTTCAATAGCTAGGTGGAAATATCTCTCTAGGAAGCTCCAAAATCAACCCAAGAAGTGAAGGTAATGAGTCAAATTGGCCTAAGTCCCGCAATAAATAGACCTCGCTGCCTCCAGGACTTCCGCTTCTGTGGCTCCATGATCGCATATGCGGCTCCGCTTCTGTGGAGAAAGCCTCGCAAATGGAGCTCTCCCTCTATTGGCTCTTCCGCATCTGTGGACCACAGGCCCGCTTCTGCGGGACCGCTGCTGCGACGCGCGTGTCGTACCTGCGGCTTTGGTCTCTTCTACGGTTGCTTCCATCGCACCTGCGCATTCGCAGGTGCGCATCATGTCCCGCATCTGCAATTTCTGAGTTGCCCACGTTGGGCTTCTTCTGCGGCTGATTGGTCACATCTGCGAGCTCGCACCTGCGGCTGGCCTTCCACAGGTGCGATTGCACTAGAAGCTTGATGTTTCAGCTGTTCATCCAAGGCCAAATGACTTTCGTGCATCATCTGAATGGCATCCGGGGCTCCAAAGGCCCCGTCCAAACACACCAACAAGTTTATAATCATGAGACGGACTTGCTCGAACCCTCGAAGTGCGGAAAATAACATCAAAACTAAGAATCACACCCTAAACCAAATCGAATCAACTTATGAACTTCAAGCTCTTCCAACTTGCTCTGAACGCGTCGCATCATACCTAAATTACTTATAATGGCACCAAATTTTGCGTGCAAGTCTTAAATCACCATACAGATCCATTTTGTAATGACCCGGTCATTTGTTTTGAGTATTATAACCCCGTTCCCACATTTACCGCTCAAGTTAAGCTTTACAGTCGTTTTATGACTTACTGGGTTAGTTGGTTCGGATCCGGAAGGAGTTCAGAGTGAAATGAGACACTTAGTCTCATAATTGAAAACTTAAGTGTCACGACCCAAAATCTAACCATGGTCGTGACGGCACCTATCATGTTACAAGTCAAGCCTATTTCCCAAAATATTATTATAAATCGATTATAAAAATTTAATAAAATAATACCAACATTTAAATTTCTCATAAACTAAATCAACTCTAAATATAATATAGAAAATACGGAAACGAACCCCAAACATCGGGGTGTCACTAAGTCATGAGTATCTAAAACTATGAACTAAGATATATAAGCTGTCTAACTGTCCAAAAGAAGAAATGACAAGAAGAGAAACAAGGTCCTGCGGACGCTAGCAGCTACCTTGCAATCTCCACAGATAGCCGGCCTGAACTCAACGATTAGCTGCGCTCTAACTCACTTGGATCTGCACATAAAGTGCAGGGTGTAGTATGAGTACAACTGACTCAGTAGTAACAAAAATAACTAAGGAACTGAGCAGTAGTGATGAGCTAAGCAAAAGTGTTCAATTATTTATTTTCACAATTTAAAAATAAATAGGTAAATTCCATAACTCAGTAAATGCCACAAAGAAGTTTAACAGATAAATGCAGCAACAACACAAATAAATACAACCTCACAGTAGTGTCACTCCATCACTCATCACTCGCACTCAACACTCAACACTCAACACTCAAAACACTCAACACTCTGCGCTCACTGGGGGTGTGTACAAACTCAGGAGGGGATCCCAAAGCCCAAGCGCTAAGCACGGACAACTCACGTGCCATCATATCAATACCTAGATCTGCACGGACAACTCACGTGCTATCATATCAATACCTGGATCCGCACGGTCAATGCACGTCCTACGCGGACAACTCGCGCACTATGGTATCAATACCTGGACCCGCACGGTCAACTCACGTGCTACGCGGAAAACTCACGCGCTATGGTATTAATATCCTCACAACCAGGCCCTCGGCCTCACTCAATCAAGTACCTCACTAGCCTAACCATCATCACCAAATAAGGGAACACAACCCACATCAAGTATCACAGCATATTAGCAAATAATAGAGACTGAGGTAAACATGTACAATAATTTCTATGACTGAGTACAAATAATGTGATCATGAATAAAGCCTAAGCATGATCTCTAACATGAAGGAAGACAAGTTCAACAACAAGTAACTACGTAAACACAGATGATGGCTATGAGACCTCATGGGACGGACCAAGTCTCAATCCCTTGAGGTATACACCCACACGCCCGTCACCTAGCGAGGGTTTCACCTCCAAACAGTCACGCGATATCAAATTCTCCGGGTTTATACCCTCAAAGCTAGAGTTAAAACTGTTACTTACCTTAACAGCGTAAAATCCTACTCCGGGATGCCCTCGTCTCTGGACTCGGTCTCCAAAAGCTCCAAATATAACCATAATCAGATTAATACCATCAACATAGGCTAACGAATCGAATTCCACAATAAAAACTATAAAATATGCAAAAAATCCGAAACCGGCCAAAACCCGGCCTCCGGGCCCATATTTCGAAATAAGTCAAAACTAGAAGAATAATAAATCCCGTCCTCTTCCGAGTCTAACCATATAAAATTCATCAAAATCGGACTCCGTTTGGTCCCTAAAATTCTCACTTAAACTCTCCAAAACTCAAACCCTAACTCCCTCATTTCACTTTGAAATCATCAATCAAATTCCAAAAACGAAGATGGATTCATAAAATATAACCAAAACTGAGTAGAGAACACTTACCCCAATCCTTATGGTGAAAATCGCCGCCAATATCGCCCAAATCCGAGCTCCCCAACTCAAAATATGACCGAATGAACAAACCTTCATTTTATATATTTTTCTGCCTGCAATTCTGCCTCGTTTCTCATGCTAAACGATCCCAAAACTCGCTTTTTTATCCCTCCAATAGATTCCTTGTGAAATTTTAGTCAAGCTAGGCTTTTGAATCATTCAGTTTGACCTTATAATGAAGGAGATATGTAGGTTTTAATATTTACAAACCGTGCAGATTTTTAAATACACCGTCAGTAGCATTTGCGTAATTAATCTGACAAATCTCGCAACCTAATTTTTAGTAAAATGACCATAAACTCCTCATACGATGTCCAAATGCAACGATTCATTTTGCTACGGGTCCATAATTACGATACGGATCTAATGCTTCAATCAAAAAAGAAATCGGAGCTCATTTGTTCGATATGATAACATTTATGCTTGAAGAAACGACATCGAAACATAAGAAAAACGAGCACAACATAACCCAAACCTATCTGAAACTCACCTGAGGCCCTCGGGACCTCAACCAATAATTCAAACAAGTCATATATCACTACACGAACTTAGTCGAACCTTCGGAACACCCAAAACGACACCAAATCAACCTCGGATTCAAGCCTAAGAACTTCTAAACTTCCAACTTTCTCCAATTCAAGCCTAACTCTACCACTGACCTCCAAATTACATTCCGGACACACTCCTAAGTCTTAAATCACCCAACGAAGCTAATTGAATCATAAAAATCCACATCCGAATTCGTTTACTCATAAGTCAACTTCCGGTTGACTTTCCTAACTTAACTTTCTAACTAAGAGACTAAGTGTTCATTTCACTCCAAAACTACTCCGGACCCAAACCTACCAACTCGATACAACTCAACACCGTTGAACAACACATAAAGAAGCAAGAATGGAGAAATAGGGCTATAACTCTCGGAACGACGGGCCGAGTTGTTACATTAAGTTAGAAAAGTTAACCGAATATTGACTTATGTGTAAACGACCTAGGAATTGAATTATGATGATTCCAATAGCTCTGTATGGTGATTTTGGACTTAGGAGTGTGTATGGAACATTATTTGAAGGTCTGTAGTGGAATTAGGCTTGAAATGACGAAAGTTGAAATTTTGGAAAGTTTGATCGGGGAGTTGACTTTTGTCGGGTTCCGAGACGCAATTTTTGAATAAAATTTCAGATTTTTATGGGAAATTAATATTTTCTTATGGAAGTAATTTCAATAAATTTTATTGACTGAATCGAATTATTTGTGACTAGATTCGAGGTGTTTGGAGGCCAATTCACGAGGCAAAGACCTAGCAGAATAAAGAATTTCACGGCTTGAAGTAAGTAACAGTTCTAAACTTGGTCCTGAGGGTATGAAACCCTGAATTATGTGTTATGTGATTGGTTTTGAGGTGACTCACATGCTAGGTTATGGGTGTGTGGGCATGCACCATAGGAATTATGACTTGGACAAATTTCATGGAACTGTGTGGTTGAATAATCTGTTGATACCAATGCATTCTCTATGTGTTAGAGAAAATTGAGCTAAGACTCGTATTAAAAATCATGCTTAGACATATGTTGTTATTATTGGTACCCACTGGGGTCATTTCTCTAGTTGAATTATATGTTCAAATTATAATTTCACACTCAATCATGCTCATTTATTTCATATCATATCTCAGTCTCTGTTGCTATTTATTAATACATCATATTATCATTTTTGGGCTGATTAGCATGACATCTTGAGCCCGAGAGACTGGAGAGGTTGATGACTGAGTGAGGCTGAGGGCCTAATTGTGAGGATATTTATGGGATCGAGTTGCGTGCCGCAGTATGTTTCATTGTTATATGCCATGATTGGCTTGATATAGCGCTTGGGCTGAATGAGCCCCTCCGGAGTCTGTACACACCCCCAGTGAGCGCAGGTACTACTGAGTGCGAGTGTCGAGTACGAGCGACGAGTGCTGAGTGACTGTGAGGTTGGGGTGAATGGGAGGACTGAGTGGCTGTTACTCTGAGAGGATGCATTGATTTAATTATTTGCTGCATTTTAGCTGTCATATATCACTATTTTGGAAATTTCGGAAAAACATTATTTTTCGTTTCAGTCAAATTTGATATGAAATTACTGTGAAGTTTTAAATGTTGAACTTGAAAGCATGCCTACCTTTTCATGTTGGAAATTACTATATTTGGACATAGCTGTGAAGCTCGTCACTACTTTCAGTTCTTTAATTATTATTGTTACTTACTGAGTTGGTTGTACTCATACTACACCCTGCACTTCGTGTGCAGATCCAGGTGATCCCGGATACCGGGAGAGTTGATTTTTTTTTTTGCACAGTTGATTTTCCGGAGATTCCGAGGTAGTTGTTGTGTTTCGCAGACCTTGTCTTTCCTTCCCTGTCTCCTTGTTTACTGTATTTGGTCTCAGACTATTATAGACCATGTTTTCCACACTTGTAACGTATAGATGCCCATGTACTCAGTGACACCAGGTTTTGGGAGTGTTTGTATTGGGATTTGCAAGATTTTTGGTATTATATTTAAACATCATGTTTTCAAACTTGGAATTCGTGGGTTATTGATGTTGTTGGCTTGCCTAGTATTGAGATAGGCGCCATCATGATAAGTTAGGATTTTTGGGTAGTGACAAGTTGGTATCAGAGCCAGGTTACATAGGTCTCACGAGTCATGAGCAGGTTTAGTAGAGTCTTGCGGATCGGTACAAGACATTTGTACTTATCTTCGAGAGGTTGTTGAACCCTTAGGAAAATTTCAATTTCTTTTACTCTGTCGTGCGAAATTGTTGATTCCGGAAACTAAATTTCTATTATTCTATTCTCTCACAAATGGTGAGAGCACGTACTACCAGATCGGAAGGTCAGCCACCCTTGCCACCAGTTAGGGCCGCGAGAGGCCGGGGCCATAGTAGAGACCGGGGCCGAGGTAGAGGTCGAGGTATAGCTCGTGCCACAGTTGGAACAATATCTGTAGTACCACCAGTTGCGACAGCTCAGGAGCAGATTTTAGATATCGCTAAGCCGACAGGACCAGCTAAGGCACCAGCTGTGCCCATTGAGATTCCAAGCCTTCAGGAGATTTTGGCCCAGATATTGACAGTTTGCACTAGTCTTGCTCAGGTGGTTTCGGCTAAGGCCGCACCTGTCACTTCTCAGGCCGAAGGAGGTACCCATACCCCTATTGCCTGTACTCCAGATCAGGTAGTGCAGGGACTTCAGATACCGAGGGCAATACCAACCCAGCCAGTTACAGTTGCTCAGGCCCCGGTAGTCCCTGCTATGGCAGATGAAGAGTAGAGAGGACTTAAGAGATTTGGGAGGCTTCGACCTCCATCATTTAGCGGTGCTGAGTCAGAGGATGCTCAGGGTTTTCTGGATAAGTGCCAGCGGATACTTCGGACAACGGGTATTTTGGAAACAAGTGGGGTCTCGTTTACTACTTTTCAGTTTTCTAGAGTTGCCTTCAGATGGTGAGAGGCTTATGAGAGGCGCAAGCCGGTGGTGTTGTACCACTTACATGGCAGGAATTCTCCGTTCTCTTTTTGGAGAAGTTTGTGCCGCAGTCTCGCAAAGAGGAGTTGTGCATGCAGTTTGAGCAGTTACGTCAGGATGGCATGTCTGTGATGCAGTACGAGATGAGATATTCTGAATTGGCTCGTCACGCAGTTTGTTTGGTTCCCACTGATAAGGAAAGGATTAAGAGGTTCGTTTTATGGCCTCATATATTAGCTATGGTTACTTATGACTCGGGAGAGGGCATCTGGTGCTACTTTTGATAAGGTAGTTGACATTGCTCGGTAGATAGAGATGGTCCGTAGTCAGGAACGTGGAGAGAGGGAGGCCAAGAGGCCTCGTGGTCCAGGTAATCTCAGCGATGTTCCTTAAGGGGGTCAGTTTTACCGCGGTAGGGGTCGTTCTTACAGAAACGCTTAGACGGGTAGTCCAATTTATCGTGGTGCGTCATCCAACCATGGTTCATAGAGTACTCATTAGGGCCAGTCATCTCTCAGTGCCCTCCCAGCCTAGAGTTCATCCCGTGCCCCTTCAACTCAGGGTTCATTTGCACTGGGTGCTTCTAGCAGCTAATCTGGTTCTTGAGGCCCGATACAGTCCGCACCACCACCAGTACTGGGGACCTATTTTAAGTGCAGGGAATTTGGGCATATGTGGAGATAGTGTCCTCGTCACTCGGAAGGTCCAGTACAGCCAAGGAGTCATACTACGACTTCAGCACTAGTTACTTCACCACCCGCCCAGCCAGCATGGGGTGAGGGTCAGTCAGCTTGGGGTCGCCTAGGAGGGGGAGGCCGATCAGGTGGCGGTCAGGCCCGATTCTATGCTTTTCCTGCCAGGCTAGATGTCGTTGCCTCAGATCAGTGATCATAAGTATTGTCTCAGTATGCCACAGGGAAGCTTCTATATTATTTGACCCTGGTTCTACTTATTCGTATGTATCATCGTACTTTACTCATTATCTGGATATGCCCTGTGAGTCCTTAGTTTCATCTATTTATGTATCTACGCCGGTGGGCGATACTATTATTATGGACCGTGTATATCGGTCTTATGTGATAACCATTGGGAGACTGGAGACTAGATTTGATCTCTTATTTCTTAGTATGGTTGATTTCGATGTAATCCTGGGTATGGATTGGGTGTCTCTATGTCATTCTATTTTGGACTGTCACACAAAAACCGTGACGTTGGTGATGATGGGGTTGCCAAAGGTCGAAAGGAGAGGTTCTCTAGATCATGTTCCTAGTAGGGTAATTTCTTATTTGAAAGCTCAATGTATGGTTGGGAAGGGGTGTTTGTCATAATTGGCTTTTGTGAGAGATGTTGATGCAGATACTCCTACTATTGATTCAGTACCGGTAGTGAGAGACTTTCTGGATGTATTTCCTGCAGACCAATCGGGTATGCCGCCCGATAGGGAGGTTGATTTCGGTATTGACTTGGTGTAGGGCACTCAACCCATTTCTATTCCTCCGTATCGTATGGCACCAGCTGAATTGAAAGAATTGAAAGAGCAACTTTAGGAACTTCTTGATAAAGGGTTTATTAGGCCTAGTGTGTCGCCTTGGGGTGCATCGGTTATGTTTCTGAAAAAGAAAGATGGTACTATGCGAGTGTGTATTGATTATAGGCAGTTGAACAAAGTTACCATCAAGAATAAGTATCTTTTGCCGTGTATTGATGATTTATTTGACCAACTTCATGGAGCGAGGGTATTCTCCAAAATTGATTTGAGATCAGGGTATCACCAGTTGAAAATTTGGGATTCGGATATTCTAAAAACGACATTCAAGGCTCGTTATGGTCACCATGAATTTCTTGTGATGTCATTTGGGCTAACCAATGCCCCAGCAACATTTATGCACCTCATGAATAGCGTATTCCAGCCATATCTTGACTCATTTGTCGTGGTATTTATTGACGATATCTTGGTGTACTCACGTAGCTAGGAGGAGCATGCACAACACTTGGGTATTGTATTGCAGAGGCTGAGAGAGGAGAAACTATATGCCAAATTCTCTAAATGTGAATTCTAACTTAGTTTGGTGGCATTCTTGGGACACATAGTGTCCAGTGAAAGGATTAAGGTGGATCCGAAGAAAAAGAGACAGTTCAGAGTTGGCCCAGGCCATTTTCAGTTACTGAGATTCAGAGTTTTCTCGGCTTGGCCGGTTATTATCGTCGCTTCGTGGAGGGTTTCTCGTCTATTGCATCGCCTATAACTAAATTGACCGAGAAAGGTGCTCCGTTCAGGTGGTCGGATGAATGTGAAGAGATCTTTCAGAAGCTCAAGACATCTTTGACTACAGCTCTAATATTGGTGTTGCCTACAGGTTCAGCGTCTTATACTGTGTATTGTGGCGCATCGCGTATTGGTCTCGGCGCAGTGCTGATGCAAGATGGTAGGGTGATTGCCTATGCGTCCAGACAGTTAAAAGTACATGAGAAGAATTATCCAGTCCACGACCTTGAGTTAGTAGTTATTGTTCATGCCTTGAAAATTTGGCGATATTACTTGTACGGTGTCCATTGTGAGGTTTATACCGATCATCAAAGTCTACAACATCTGTTTAAATAGAAGGATCTTAATTTGCGGCAGCGAAGGTGGTTAGAGTTTCTTAAGGATTATGATATCACCATTCTCTATCATCCCGGAAAGGCCAATATGGTGGTTGATGCCTTGAGTCGTAAGGCAGAGAGTTGGGCAGCTTAGCATACTTACCGGTAGTAGAGAGGCCTTTAGCCTTGGATGTTTAGGCCTTGGCCAACCAATTTGTTAGATTGGATATTTCTGAACCGAGTCGAGTTTTGGCTTGTGTGGTTTCTCGGTCTTTATATGATCTCATCATAGAGCGCCAGTATGATGATCCCCATCTTCTTCTCCTTAAGGACACGGTTCATCACGGTGATGCCAAGGAAGTCAATATTGGAGATGACAGTGTATTACGGATGTAGGGCAGGCTATGTGTGCTTAATGTAAATGGTTTGCGTGAGGTGATTCTCCAGGAAGCTCACAGTTCGTGGTACTCCATTCATCCAGGTCCCGCGAAGATGTATCAAAATTTGAGGCAGCACTATTGGTGGAGGTGAATGAAGAAAGATATAGTTGGGTTTGTAGCTCGGTGTTTAAATTATCAACAGGATAAGTATGCACATCAGAGACCGGGCGGATTAATTCAAATACTTGAAATTCTGAAGTAAAAATGGGAGCGTATTACCATGGACTTCGTAGTTGGGCTCCCACGGACTTTGAGGAAGTTTGATGCTATTTGGGTGATTGTGGATCGGTTGACCAAATCTGTGCATTTTATTCCAGTTGGTACTAATTATTCTTCAGAGCGGTTGGCTGGGATTTATATCCGCGAGATTGTTCGCCTACACGGTGTGCCAATGTCCATCATTTCAAATCGGGGCACGCAGTTTATATCACAGTTTTGGAGAGCAGTGCAGTGAGAATTGGGCACACAGGTTCAGTTAAGTAAAATATTTCACCCTCAGACGGACGGACAGTCCGAGCGCACTATTCAGATATTAGAGGATATACTATGTGCTTGTGTCATTTATTTTGGAGGTTCTTGGGAAACAATTCTACCACTCGCAGAGTTTGCTTACAATAACAGCTACCAGTCGAGCATTCAGATGGCTCCGTATGAGGCTTTGTATGGGAGACAGTGCCAGTCTCCGGTGGGTTGGTTTTAACCGGGTGAGGCTAGGCTATTGGGTACTGACTTAGTTCAGGATGCTTTGGAGAAGGTTAAATTGATTCAGGAGCGGCTTCGCACGACGCAGTCTAGACATAAGAGTTATGCTAACAGGAAGGTCCGTGATGTTGCTTACATGGTTGGGGAAAAGGTTCTGCTCAAGATTTCACCGATGAAAGGTGTGTTGAGGTTCAGAAAGAAGGGAAAGTTGAGCCCTCGATATATTGGGCCTTTTTAGATACTTAAGAAGATTGGAGAAGTGGCTTATGATCTTGCTTTGCCACCTAGTCTATCAGGTGTTCATCCAGTGTTCCATATGTCCATGCTCCGAAACTATGTCGGGGATCCATCTCATATTTTGGATTTCAGTACAGTGCAGCTGGACGGTAATTTGACTTATGATGTGGAGCCGGTGGCTATTTTAGACTGGCAGGTTCGAAAGCTGAGGTCAAAGAACATAGCATCAGTGAAGGTACAGTGGAGAGGCCAGCCAGTCGGAGAAGCTACTTGGGAGATTGATCAGGATATATAGAGCAAATATGGACACCTATTTGAGACTCCAGGTATGATTCTAAACCTGTTCGAAGATGAACGTTTGTCTAAAAAGGGGAGAATGTAACGACCCAGCCGGTCGTTTTGAGTATTATAACCCTATTCCTCCATTTACTGCTCAAGTTAAGCTTTATAGTTGTTTTATGACTTACCAGGTTAGTTGGTTCGGGTCCGGAAGGAGTTCGGATTGAAATAAGACACTTAGTCTCATAATTGAAAACTTAAGTCAAAAGTTAACAGGATATTGACTTATGTGTAAATGACCTCGGAATTGAATTCTGATGATTCCAATAGCTCCGTATGGTAATTTTGGACTTAGGAGCGTGTCCGGAAAATTATTTGGAGGTCCGTAGTGGAATTAGGCTTGAAATGGCGAAAGTCGAATTTTTGAGAAGTTTAACCGGGGGTTGACTTTTTGATATCGGGGTCGAAATCCGATTCTGAAAATTGGAATACCTCTGTTATGTCATTTATGACTTGTGTATAAAATTTGAGGTCAATCAGATGTGATTTCATAGGTTTCGCCGTCGTTTGTAGAATTTGAAAATTTTAAAGTTCATTAGGCTTGAATCCATGTGTAATTCGTGTTTTCGATGTTATTTGAGGTAATTTGAGGATTCGACTAAGTTCATGTGATGTTTTAGGACTTGTTGGTATATTTGGTTGAGGTCCCGGAGGCCTCGGGTGAATTTCGGACGTGGTTCGGATCTATTTGAAATTTTTGGAAGCTGCTGGAATTTTTGGGTTGCTGATGCAACCGCTTCTACGGAAGCTTGGTCACAGAAGCGACTCCGCATAAGCGAGCAGCCCTCCGTAAAAGTGACAAGGGCAATTCTGGACAGGAGCCGCAGATGCAGAAATATGCGCGCAGAAGCGCGACCGCAGATGTGGTGGAATTGACGCAGAAGCGAAGGGACCGCAGGTGCGATGGTAAGTTCTGCACCTGCGATTGCGCAGATACGGTCCCATGCTGGCAGAAGCGGCGGCAGTTGGGGTAAATGGATTCCACAGAAGTGGCCTCGCAGAAGCGAGAAATTGAGCCGCAGGTGCGAAAGCACTAGGCAGTGTACAAAACAGAGGAGTTCCGACATTTTTGTCATTTTTGACATTTTGAGCTCGGGTTTTGACGATTTTTGAGCGAGAAATCACGGGGAATATTGAGGTAAGTCACTTGTGATCATTTTTACTCCATAATATTGGATTATCATCAAATAATCCGACTAGATTACATGTTTTTGAGGTGTAAATCGGGGATTTAAACTTAGGGATTTGAAAATAAGATTTGAAGATTTGGAGGTCGAGTTGAGGTCGGATTTTGGTAAAATTGGTATGGTTAGACTCATGATTGAATGGGCTTCCGAATTTTGTAACATTTGTAGGGTTCCGAGACGTAGGCCCCACGGGCGATTATTGAGCTAAATTTCGGATTTTTATGGGAAATTAGTATTTTCTTATGGAATTAATTCCAATAAATTTTATTGACTGAATCGAATTATTTGTGGCTAGATTCGAGGCGTTTGGAGGCCAATTCATGAGGCAAAGACCTAGCGGAATAAATAATTTCACGGCTTGAGGTAAGTAACAGTTCTAAATTTGGTCCTGAGGGTATGGAACCCCGGATTATGTGTTATGTGATTGGTTTTGAGGTGACGCACATGCTAGGTGACGGGCGTGTGGGCGTGCACCGTAGGAATTGTGACTTGGTCAAATTCTATGAAAATGTGTGGTTGAATAATCTGTAGATACCAGTACATTCTCTATGTGTTAGAGAAAATTGAGCTGAGACTCGTATTAAAAATCATGCTTATACATATGTTGTTATTATTGGTATCCACTAGGGTCATTTCTGTGGTTGAATTATATGTTCAAATTGTAATTTTACACTCAGACATGTTCATTTATTTCATATCATATCTCAGTCTCTGTTGCTATTTATTAATACATCATATTATCATTTTTGGGCTTATTTCCATGACATCTTGAGCCCGAGAGACTGGAGAGGTTGATGATTGAGTGAGGCCGAGGGCCTAATTGTGAGGATATTTTTGGGATTGAGCTGCGTGCCGCAATATGTTTCATTATTATATACCATGATTGTCTTGATATAGCGCTTGGGCTGAAGGAACCCCTCCGGAGTCTGTACACACACCCCGTGAGCGTAGGTACCTAGTGTGAGTGCCGAGTGCTGAGTGACTGTGAGGTTGGAGTGAATGGGAGGACTGAGTGACTGTTACTCTGAGAGGATGCATTGATTTAATTATTTGCTGTATTTCAGCTGTCATATATCACTATTTTGAAAATTTCAAAAAAATATTAATTTATGTTTCAGTCAAATTTGATATGAAATTACTATGAAGTTTTAAATGTTGAACTTGAAAGCATGCCTACCTTTTCATGTTGGAAATTACTGTACTTGGACTTAGCTGTGAAGCTCGTCACTACTTTTAGTTCTTTATTTATTATTGTTACTTACTGAGTTGGTTGTACTCATACTACACCCTGCATTTCGTGTGCAGATCCAGGTGATCCCGGACACCGCGGGTGTTGATGCTTTCACACAGTTAATTTTCCGGAGATTCCGAGGTAGCTGCCGTATTTCGCAGACCTTGTCTCTCCTTCCCTATCTCCTTATTTACTGTATTTGGTCTCGGACTATTATAGACCGTGTTTGCCAGACTTGTAACTTATAGATGCTCATGTACTCAATGACACTAGATTTTGGGAGTGTTTGTATTGGGAATTGCGAGATTTTTGGTATTATATTTAAACATCATGTTTTCAAACTTAAAGGAATTTGTGGGTTATTGATGTTGTCGGCTTGCCTAGTATTGAGATAGGTGCCATCACGACAGGTTAGGATTTTTGCGTCGTGACACATTCCCCGGCTCGGAATCCCAAACGAACCTCGATAACACCAAAACCTACTCCAAACCAAATTTAAAGAACTTTCAAACCTTCAATAAACCAACTTTCAACTTTAGGCACTGAAACGCTCCCGGGTCATCCAAACCCCGATCCGGGCACACGCCCAAGTCCAAAATTATCATACGAACCTATTGGTACCGTCTAAACCCGGTATCGAGATCGTTTACTAGAAATGTTGACCCAAGTCAAACTTAACCCTTTAAAGCCAATATTAAGGAACTAAGTATTCCGATTTCAACCTGAACCCTTCCAAATCTCGAACTACCTCCCGCAAGTCATAAAACAGTAAAAGCATATACGGAGAGTCTTATTTAGGGGAACGGGAATCTAGAAAGTAAAACGATCGGTTAGATCGTTACAAATATATGCCTTGCTTGTCTCTGTAAAAATCACTAATCGATAGGTACAGAGGTATAAGCTTAGCAAGCTTATCTATCTCAGAACTCACATAAGCATCATGGCTTGTTGATCGGTAAGAGTCATAAACATTGATACATCTCTTCTTAAAAGAGACAACTGCCAATATCCAATGAAGTTTGTCTTTCACGTTGACTGGTATCAAGACATTGTCGACCGTATGCCATGGTACATTAGCTATCAATCTATAGCCCCTTATGTATTCACATACAATATCTTCTTCCTTGGATACACTTGCATCATTTTTTGTATCATTATACTTGTTGAAGATTTCAACAATTCTTGTCTTGAATATACAATCAACAATGGTGTATTTGAATATGTTGCTTTGGTTGTACTTGTCCTTCTTTCTCAAGTAGTAAAATATGACATCAATATACTGTATATAAATTGAATACATAGCGTCAATATATTGAAGTAATTGAATACATATTGTTGAATAAAACAGTGAAACGTTGTGAAGTTTGAAATACAATGAAGACACTGAATACAGTAAATACAGTGAAATACAATGAAGACATTGAATACAGTGAAGAGACTGAATACAATGAAGTTTGAATACATATTGAATACATATTTCAATACAGTGAATACAATGATTATATATTGAAGACACTGAATACATATTTCAATACAGTGAATACAGTGATTATAAGCCTTTGATATATATTGAATACAATAGCAATATGTATTGAGAATAACTTAACTACTGTTAATAAAAATACATCTGAATACACTGAGAGCAACATAATATAGATGAATTTTTTGAATATGCTGAATAAAATAGTGAAACACAAATATTGATACATCATGAATACAACAGGTAAAATACACTAAATACATGTTTCAATACATTGAATTCAACCAATGAAAAACAGTGAATACAATGAAGTTTGAAATACAGTGAAGACACTGAATACATAGTTCAATAGAGTGAATACAATGATTATATATTGAAGACACTGGATACATATTTCAATACAGTGAATACAGTGATTATAAACATTTGAAATATATTGAATACAATAGCAATATGTATTGGGAATAACTTAACTACTGTTAATAAAAAATACATCGGAATACACTAAGAGCAACATAATATTGATGTATTTTTTGAATATGCTGAATAAAATAGTGAAACACAAATATTGATACATCATGAATACAACAGGTAAAATCCACTAAATACATATTTTAATACATTGAATCCAACCAATAAAAAATAGTGAATATAGTGAAGACACTGAATACAGTGAAGATTGAAATACAGTGAAGACACTGAATACATATTGAATATATATTTCAATACAGTGACTATATATTGAAGACATTGAATACATATTTCAATACAGAGACTATATATTGAAGACACTGAATACATATTTCAATACAGTGAATACAGTGATTATAAACCTTTGAAATATATTGAATACAGTAGCAATATGTATAGGGAATAACTTAACTACTGTTAATAAAAGATATATCTGAATACACTGAGAGAAACATAATGAATACAGTGGATCCAAACTTTAAATATGCTGAATAAAATAGTGAAACATAAATATTGACACATCGTGAATACAATAGGTAAAAAACACTGAATACATATTGCAATACATTGAATCCAAACAATGAAAAAATTGAATATAACTAAATTGAATGTATAAAGGATATATCTTACATCGTCATTCCATAGTTGCCCGTCAAATGATAGAAGGTAAAACTAATTTTTTCCAATGACTTCATGAACTCAAAATTCCAACGGTATAGGCAGTGTTGACTTGTGTTTCTTATAATTGTCTTCTTTATCCTTTCTACAAGGATTTAGAAAAAAAAACATTATTCTTCATATTATAAAGGATAAAATCATACATTATACATCGAAAAAAAAACTTATTTTTGATCATGTTTAGCACGCAGACCATCACGAACCCATTTCTCGAATTCTTGAATGACTAAAGTATGATGTGGCCCCGATATTAAATCATCTTCAAAGGGATATTTTTTGTCAAATATGGGAGTCAACTTTACTGAAGTACCTGCAGTTCATCAGAGTCATCTAATTGTAGTTAACATGGGGATATAAAACATAGTTTTATAGAAGTTAATATGATATTAATGAGACAATCAGAATATATATTTGTATACAAATTTACTGACCGTCCGAGTTGAAGTTTGTCTCGTAAGGTGAAGAATTCCATCGACTTGGACGTCGAGTCCTATGCGAAGGTAAAGGCGTTGAATCAACAAGTTTAGTTGCTGGATGTATCACAAATCTTGTTTCTGGAATTTGACTTGGAAGGTCCTCATCGGCGAGCTCAAATTGTGACACATGTATTTCTCCGGATACATCTTCGTCAGTTTTGGATGGTATTGCACTCGGCACCTCTGATTCAGTAGGCCCCTCATTTCTTAATTTACCATAGACAGGAATATGCTTTGTAGATGCATTTAATATGTCTCCACTTAAAATAGCATGTGAAAGTCCATCGGCATGAATGTCAGTGTTCAGCTTCCTTTCCATAGACTTAACATACACCCAATGGAATACATTAGTATATTATTTATTTGAAAGAAATATATTTATCAGATTAGAATAAACATAAAGTACCAAATTCATAGTAGGTGTATACACCTGTATTCTGTAAATATATTCACTAATATAACGTTGTATTCACATGTATATAAGTATATTCTGATTTATGTATATTGTTGTATACATGATTAAACTAAAGCATAGTAAAAGTTGATTAAAAATATGTATTCAAAAAATCATGAATACATTAATACAGAACTTAATACTGAATACATCTAAAGACACTGATTAAACATGTATCATTATACTACATATATACTAAAGAGGTTACAAAATTTTAACCTCTGAATTCTCCCCAACAGTTGTATCATGTTGTATTTGGCCTTCAGAATTATCATGCAAGTTGGCCTCGGTTGACCTTTGAATACCACCATCATATCTCACAGTATATTTCTTTCATTGATATACCATTTCTATATTCTGATTGGCTTTAACATGTTCAGAAAGCTTTTTGAAATTTTCTATCACGACCCAAAATCTAACCATGGTCGTGATGGCACCTATCGTGTTACAAGGCAAGCATATTTTCCAAAATAATACTACTAAATCGATTATAAGAATTTAATAAAATAATACCAATATTTAAATTTCCCATAAACTAAATCAACTCTAAATATAATATAGAAAATACGGAAACGAGCCCCAAACATCGGGGTGTCACTAAGTCATGAGCGTCTAAAACTATAAACTAAGATATATAAACTGTATAACTGTCCAAAAGAAGAAATGACAAAAGGAGTAACAAGGTCCTGCGGACGCTAGCAGCTACCTTGCAATCTCCACAGATAGCCGGCATGAACTCAACGATCGTCGCGCTCTAACTCACCTGGATCTGCACATAAAGTGCAGGGTGTATTATGAGTACAACCGACTCAGTAGTAACAGAAATAACTAAGGAACTGAGAAGTAGTGACGAGCTAAGTAAAACATTCTAATTATTTATTATCACAATTTAAAAATAAACAGAAATAAACAGGTAAATTCCATAACTCAGTAAATGCCAAAAAGATGTTTAACAGATAAATGCAGCAACAACACAAATAAATGCAACCTCACAGCAGTGTCACTCCATCACTCATCACTCGCACTCAACACTCAAAACACCCAACACTCTGTGCTCACTAGAGGTGTGTACAGACTCCGGAGGGGATCCCAAAGCCCAAGTGCTAAGTACGGACAACTCACGTGCCATCATATCAATACCTGGATCCGTACGGTCAACTCACGTGCTACGCAGATAACTCACGCGCTATGGTATCAATACCTGGACCCGCACGATCAACTCACGTGCTACGCAGACAACTCATGCTCTATGGTATTAATATCCTCACAACCAGGCCCTCGGCCTCACTCAATCATGTACCTCACTAGCCTCACCATCATCAACAAATAAGGGAACACAGCTCACATCAAGTATCACAACATATTAGCAAATAATAGAGACTGAGGTAAACATGTACAATAATTTCTATGACTGAGTACAAATAATATGAGCATGATCTCTAACATGAAGGCAGATAAGTTCAACAACAAGTAACTACGTAAACACAGATGATGGCTATGAGGCCCCACGGGACGGACCAAGTCTCAATCCCTCGAGGTATACACCCACACGCCCGTCACCTAGCATGGGTATCACCTCCAAATAGCCACACGATATCAAATTCTATGGGTTTGTACCCTCAAATCCAGAGTTAAAATCGTTACTTACCTTAACAGCGTAAAATTCTACTCCGGGATGCCCTCATCTCTGGACTCGGTCACCAAAAGCTCCAAATCTCACCATAATCAGATTAGTACCATCAACATAGGCTAACAAATTGAATTCCACAATAAAAACTACAAAATATGCCAAAAATTCGAAACCGGCCAAAACCCGGCCCCCGGGCCCATGTCTCAAAATCAGTCAAAAATGATAGAATAATAAACCTCGTCCTCTCCCGAGTCTAACCATATAAAATTCATCAAAATCGGACTCCGTTTGATCCCTCAAATCCTCACTTAAACTCTCCAAAACTCAAACACTAACTCCCTCAATTTCACTTTGAAATCATCAATCAAATCCCAAAAACGAAGATGGATTCATAAAATATAACTAAAACTGAGTAGAGAACACTTACCCCAATCCTTATGGTGAAAATTGCCCCCAAAATCACCTAAATCCGAGCTCCCCAACTTGAAATATGACCGAATGAACAAACCCTCGTTTTATATTTTTTTGAAAGATATTCTGCCTCGTTTCTCATGCCAAACGATACCGAAACTCGCTTTTAATGCCTCCAATGGATTTCTTGTGAAATTTTAGTCAAGTTAGACTTTTGAATCACTCAATTTGACCTTATAATGAAGGAGATATGTAGGTTTTAATATTTGCAAATCATGTAGATTTTTAAATACACCGTCAGTGGCAATTGCGTAATTAATCTGAAAAATCTCGCAACCTAATTCTTAGTAAAATGATCATAAAATCCTCATACGATGTCCAAATGCGATGATTCTTTTTGTTACGGATCTATAATTATGATACGGATCTAACGCTTCAATCAAAAAAGAAATCGGAGCTCATTTGTTCAATATGATATCATTTATGCTTGAAGAAACGGCGTCGAAACATAAGAAAAACGAGCGCAACACAACCCAAACCTATTCGAAACTCACCTGAGGCCCTCGGGAGCTCAACCAATAATTCCAACAAGTCATATATCACTACCCGAACTTAGCCAGCATTTGGCCATAGATTCCCAAATTTATTCTGAAAAATCTGATTTGGGTGAAGTTTGCTTTGAAGATGAAAATGTGTTTGGACATCTGTTTTGGGTGAAGTTTGGTTTGGAAAAACATGAAACATGACTTATACCCACAAGTTCTAAATATTATCACAAATACCCAACAGTACCATTATCAATAACATTCATTATATTATCGCAAACCATAGTCCTGAACATAAATAAATTTGATACAAAATTATCATTTTTGTAATGAACTACATGATACACTATCAGATGATTGAGAAGACGAAGCAACATCGTTACAAAATAATAAATGGTGGGCTTTTTTATAAAATACAAATGTTTGGGGCAATTTTTAGAAAATATAATAGTGATATTTTGGCAAAAAACCAGCTATTGAGCTGGTTTTGGGATTTGGCCAAAATGTAGGCAAAATCTATGGCCAAACATGTGTTTGCCAAATAAAATCCAAGTTTATTTTGACAAAATCTATGGCCAAACGGGTCCTTAGTTGAACCTTCGGAACACCCAAAACAACACCAAAATACCAAATCAACCTCGGATTCAAGCCTAAGAACTTCTAAACTTCCAACTTTTGTCAATTCAAGACTAATTCTACCACAGACCTCCAAATTATATTTCAGACACACTCCTAAGTCTAAAATCACCCAACAAAGCTAATCGAATCATAAAAATCCACATCCGAATTCGTTTACTCATAAGTCAACTTACGGTTGACTTTTCTAACTTAACTTTCTAACTAAGAGACTAAGTGTTCATTTCACTCCAAAACTACTCCGGACCCAAACCTACTAACTCGATACAACTCAACACCGCTGAACAACACATAAAGAAGCAGGAATGGGGAAACATGGCTATAACTCTCGGAACGACTGGCCGGGTCGTTACATCCTCCCCCTCTTAAACAAACATTCATCCTCGAACGTGACAAGAGTTGTTCTCAAAACCATCAAGAACTCTCTACGAACCCCAATGGCACAAAACCAATCCGTCAGGACTCAACTCTTCTAACTCACCCAAGCTACGCAGACCACCAAAAACCCAAGGACATTGCCACAAAATACCTGTAGAACTCATTACCTCATACACACCTAAAGAACTAATCATACCCATTACCATGCCTATCTAACCTACTACCAAGATGTCCTATCTATCCGAGTTCCTTCTGAATTACCTTTAAATTGATACATTGCCCCGCCATAACACCACAATCATCAACCCAGACTCACCACACGAGACCTAAGCATAAAACCACACCGCCCTAAGGCTCATAAGCCACTGAATACTCTCTTAAATATATCCCCAAAAGTACCACAAGCACGCGCTCACACAATCAACACCTCAGTGCTCAAGCTACAGTCAAAACCCGGTCTCATGTCCTCCAGACTGGCCCGATATCAACACACAGAAATCGCATCTCACACTCATCCAGGGAATCACAAGCCGCCGATGCACAACTGATATCGAGCGCCCATGTGCGCATATGAATGCGTGGAACGAATTCAAAGAGTTACACTTCAAGCTGAATCAATACTGCACGAAACAAATTCAAGAATGTGAAATTTTCCTAAAGGTTTTGCAGCCTCTCGAAGATAAGTACAGACGTCTCTGTACCAATCCGCAAGACTCTACTAAACCCGCTTATAACTCGTGAGACCTATGTAACCTAGGCTCTGATACCAACTTGTCACGACCCAAAATCTAACTATGGTCGTGATGGTACCTATTGTGTTACAAGGCAAGCCTATTTCCCAAAATATTACTACCAAATCGATTATAAGAATTTAATAAAACAATACCAACATTTAAATTTCTCATAAACTAAATCAACTCTAAATATAATATAGAAAATATGGAAACGAGCCCCAAACATCAGGGTGTCACTAAGTCATGAGCGTCTAAAACTACAAACTAAGATATATAAATTGTCTAACTGTCCAAAAGAAGAAATGAAAAAAGGAGTAACAAGGTCCTGCGGACACTAGCAGCTACCTTGCAATCTCCACAGATAGCCGGCCTGAACTCAACGAACGCCGCCGCCTTCTAACTCACCTGGATCTGCACATAAAGTGCAGGGTATAGTATGAGTACAACTGACTCAGTAGTAACAGAAATAACTAAGGAACTGAGCAGTAGTGACGAGCTAAGTAAAACAGTCCAATTATTTATTTTCACAATTTAAAATAAACAGAAATAAACAGGTAAATTCCATAACTTAGTAAATGCCACAAAGAAGTTTAACAGATAAATGCAGCAACAACACAAATAAATACAACCTCACAGCAGTGTCACTCCATCACTCATCACTCGCACTCAGCACTCAACACTCAACACTTTGCGCTCACTAGGGGTGTGTACAGACTCCGGAAGGGCTCCCAAAGCCCAAGCGCTAAGCACGGACAACTCATGTGCCATCATATCAATACCTGAATCCGCACGGTCAACTCACGTGCTACGCGGACAAATCACGCACTATGGTATCAATACTTGGACCTGCACGGTCAACTCACATGCTACGCGGACAACTCACGCGCTATGGTATTAATATCCTCACAACCAGGCCCTCGGCCTCACCCAATCATGTACCTCACTAGCCTCACCATCATCAACAAATAAGGGAATATAGCCCACATCAAGTATCACAACATATTAGCAAATAATAGAGATTGAGGTAAACATGTACAATAATTTCTATGACTGAGTACAAATAATGTGAGCATGATCTCTAACATGAAGGCAGACAAGTTCAACAACAAGTAACTACGTAAACATAGATGATGGCTATGAGACCCCACTGGACGGACCAAGTCTCAATCCCTCGAGGTATACACCCACACGCCCGACACCTAGCGTGGGTATCACCTCCAAACAGTCACACGATATCAAATTATATGGGTTTATACCCTCAAAGCCAGAGTTAAAACTGTTACTTACCTTACCAGCGTAAAATTCTACTCCGTGATGCCCTCATCTCTGGACTCGATCACCAAAAGCTCCAAATCTAACCATAATCAGATTAATACCATCAACATAGGCTAACGAATTGAATTCCACAATAACAATTATAAAATATGCCAAAAAATCGAAACCGGCCAAAACCCGGCCCCCGAGCCCACATCTCAAAATTAGTCAAAAATGGTAGAATAATAAACTTCGTTCTCTTCCCAGTCTAACCATATAAAATTCATCAAAATCGGACTCCGTTTGGTCCCTCAAATCCTCACTTAAACTCTCCAAAACTCAAACCCTAACTCCCTCAATTTCACTTTGATATCATCAATCAAATCCCAAAAACGAAGATGGATTCATGAAATATAACAAAAACTGAGTAGAGAATACTTACCCCAATCCTTATGATGAAAATCGCCCCCAAAATCGCCCAAATCCGAGCTCCCCAACTCAAAATATGACCGAATAAACAAACCCTCATTTTATATATTTTCTGTCAGCTATTTAGCCTCGTTTCTCATGCAAACGATCCCGAAACTTGCTTTTTATGCCTCCAATGGATTCCTTGTGAAATTTTAGTCAAGGTTAGGCTTTTGAATCACTCAATTTGACCTTATAATGAAGGAGATATGTAGGTTTTAATATTTGCAAACCGTGCAGATTTTTAAATACACCGTCAGTGGCCATTTCGTAATTAATCTGAAAAAATCTGGCAACCAAATTCTTAGTAAAATGACCATAAACGCATCATACGATGTCTAAATTTGACAATTCTTTTTGTTACGGGTCCGTAATTACGATACAGATCTAATGCTTTAATCAAAAAAGAAATCGGAGCTCATTTGTTCAATATGATATCATTTATGCTTGAAGAAACGGCGTCGAAACATAAGAAAAACGAGCGCAACACAACCCAAACTTATCCGAAACTCACCCGAGGCCCTCGAGACCTCAATCAATAATTCCAAAAAGTCATATATCACTACCCAAACTTAGTCAAACTTTCGGAACACCCAAAACAACACCAAATCAACCTCGGATTCAAGCCTAAGAACTTCTAAACTTCCAACTTTCGCCAATTCAAGCCTAATTCAACCACGGACCTCCAAATTATATTTCAGACACACTTCTAAGTCTAAAATCACCCAACGAAGCTAATCGAATCATAAAAATCGACATCCAAATTTGTTTACTCATAAGTCAACTTTCGGTTGACTTTTCTAACTTAACTTTCTAACTAAGAGACTAAGTGTTCATTTTACTCCAAAACTACTCCGGACCCAAACCTACCAACTCGATACAACTCAACACCGCTGAACAACACATAAAGAAGCAGGAATGGGGAAACATGGCTATAACTCTCGGAACGACTGGCCGGGTCGTTTCATTTTTATTGATCAATGATCGTAGAGAAGTGAACTCGCCCATCGCCTAATAATTACACAAACAATTAGAGAGGGTTAGAACAAATAGGAAAGTTAATACATAAACTGTAAAGATGAATATGCATTAATAAAACTTACATAATCCTTGAATGAATTTAGATCCTGCCTCAAGGCAAATAAATCATCCGATTTAGAATCAGCTAGCTTCTTAACACTCAATACAGTTTCCTTTATTTCAATCTTAGCAATAGGAGGAATCTTGGCTTGAGGTTTGCGGACACATATGGTATTGGACTCTTTGCAGCTGAGGGATCAATTAGCTATTGTTAGTGCTTTTTGTGAGGTGGTGATGAAGATGGTCCAACGCTTGCATCATGTTTCTTTTTCGGCTGAAGAGGCGGTGTAGGACTAAAGTCATCAGAATCCTCTTCATTGTTGTTTGTATAAAGAGGACTTTTGTCTACATCAACGCCATCCGGAGGCGCCTGAATAACTGCAAGCTCACAAGCGGTTGGTTGAATGTTGTTGTATTTCATTTGAAAATAGAAATACACTCAATGTAAATCACATTTGTTGTATGATTAGTAATGTACTCTTATTTATGTATATGTACAAATTATGAATATAAATGTATTCAATTGTATTGTATAAAATATTTACAACACTGAATTAATGTGTAGCTATAAACTATGTAACGTATTCTGCTGTATTTCTGTTATTTGTGAAAATATAGACATAGATGTATGATATATTCAACTGTATTTATCATTTAATTTTAATGTTGTTTTTAATAACAGAAACATATGTTGAATTGAATACCAGTCAATTAAATAATAATAAATTATCACGTTTCCTTGGTCGTTGAACATGTGGTTCATCAAGTAAGCATAAGTTGGCTGGTTGTCAGTGGATTTTCAATTGAGTATTCTGGAAATTTGGTTATCAACTAGTAGTGCAATTTTGGGTCGACCTTTGAATAGCACTCGTACAACTATACTTGCAAAGCAAGAGGCATCCCAGCTATCTTGTAATACTTCTGCTGGGAATCCATCTTCTTGCTAATAGATTTGAGAAGGGCCTGGAATGCCTCCTTACCCCATGGGTAATTAGAATATTTTCCGCTCTTGACCAAGTCAAAATGTAGTCTTAGGATGATTGTGCAGTTCTTCTTAGTGGATAATATGAATGTATGTATGAAATAAAATACAATTATTTTAATGGCATCTCCATCGTTGTCAAAATCCTAATTCTTGTCATCAATGCATTTACCATTCACATGTATTAAAAATAAATCAATAGGACTTTCTTTCAGCTGCAGAATCATGAAGCACCTAACAATTGATGTTGAACCTCACGGTGCTTCATATCGAGGGAACCTCCAAAACAAGTAGTACCAAATAATTTGTACAGATCTGGAGTAAGCTTTTCTTTAAGGTCGGAGATTATGTCGGTGTTAGTGTAGGAACTGATATGCGATGATAAAATAGGCGGGTATTTAACAAAGAGTTTTATTTCCTGCATACAAAAAACAATTAAAAAGATAAAATATATGGTTGAAAATATATATCAATACAATTAGGTTTAATACATAACTCATTCATGAATACAACATAATGCACTTATAATTACAACAAAAATTGTGAGTTATGGAAATGACTGTTGTTTTAAATATAGATGAATACATTTAAGTTGAAAAATACATATGAATACAGTTAGGTTGAATACATAACTAATACAGAACAATTGGTGTATTTAAAAATGTTGTTGAATGAACTAAAATACATATAAATACATCTAAATACAACAGTCAAAAATCACTTACAAAATAAAAATCAGTGTAGGTCATATCGAATATATATAAATACATCTAAATACAAGAAGATACAACTACTGTACAAGCTAATAATCAATGTATGCGGTCTCGAATACATATAAATACATCTACAATTACCTTGTCGTTCTGTGTTTCCGAGCTAGTTCCTTTAGCGACCTCTTTTCCCTTACTCCCTGAAGCATCATCCATAAGTTTTCTTCTCTTTTTCACATCAGGAAGTATTGATTTTTTCGATGCAACTTGACCTTGTTTCATATAGTCATTGCGTATTATTGTTCTCCTTTTGGCTTCAGTGGTTGCTGAAGAACCTGCAAATACAGGTTCCGCTTGAGTAATTTGCAAATTGAAAGATGGCCCATCAAAATTGAGTGCTTTGGGGGGTATACCTCGAGTAACCCTCTTCGGTGTTATTGAATCAGTCATTGAAGAGGAAATTTCAAGTTTTCTGGTAAAAACATAACAATGGTGAATATTTAAAAATATATAAGTGAAGAGAAAAAGAAGAAGCTTTAACCGACCAAAAATCCAAAAACTTTAACACCTACCACAACTTTTTGGAGCAAATAAATTGAAAATCGAGGGAGACAATGGCGCTATGTGACAGAATCGTGGTTCAACAATGGAGAAGACAATGGCGATGTGAGAGAGAGATTGTGGAGAGAGAAATAAGATACAATGCGGTGATTTTGGGAGAGAATAACTGAAAGAATGAGAGAGAAAAATATTAGATAGCGTATTTAATGGATTAACGGTAGTGTATATCATAAATACATATTTTGCTATAAAAACTAAAAGGTAGCTATAAAAAATAATATTTTAAAAGGGTTTTTATTTATAATAAATAGGGTGTAAAACTTTACTATAGGAGATAAAATTTCCTTTTCCAAATGAAGGTGTAGACGATTAAATTTTATTGGATTTAAATCCATAAAATATATTGGACTATATTTTAAATTAAATACATTTCGGTCCAAATAAATATTATGGGCTAATATAATTGGATCAATTGTATATGTTCAATTTATATGGGTTAAATAAATAAGTCCAAATTCATTGGGCTAGCCCATTTAACTGGGCTAAAGTGATGAGCCCACTTCATTAAGCCCAAAATGTCATTTTTCTAGAGGCTCGGTTTGGTGCCACGTGTCAAATGACATGGCACGCCAAGTCAAGCGGAAGAGCCAATAGGATCATGCCACGTAACTAAATGACAAGGCATGCCAAGTTACATTAAAAGGCTAATGAAATTGTGTCACGTGTGCAAGTGATATGTTCTGGCCAATCAAATGCAGCCACGCTTCAATTTGATTGGTCGGAAAGAGTTTGTTCTTATCATAACTCTTCCCTCCCACAACTATAAATAGGGATCTTCATAACCCAGAAAACACACCAGAAGTGATAACAAGAAGCATGAAAGAGCTCATGGATCAAATGCTGCAAATTCCTCCACAAGTTTCAAGCTTCAAGCAATCAAGTCCAAGTTCAAGCAATCAAGTTCAAGCTCAAGAACGAAGAACAAATCAAGTTCAAGCTCAAGAACGAATAATAAATCAAGATCAAGCTCAAAGGCCCTTGAATTTATTTACTATTGAAAAGAAAAATCAGAGAATTCATAGAGATTGTACACTCATATTACTTGAAATCAAATACTACGATTGTTGTAATATTTTTCAGTGTTGATTTTATTTTCTCGACGCAATTTATTGTCTACAAATTATGGCATGCCCGGTGGGACAATATCTACCTCTCATCTCAACCTTTTAATCACTAAAGTTCAAGAATATTGAAATGGCTTCAAAGAAAATCAACTCCAGTTTAACTTCCACCAAGACTGCTAATTCCAGGTTCTATGCTAATGTGGAAAGCATCCTCGATGTTACCTTTGGAAGCTTTGGACAAGTTACAAGGAGCAAAGCAAGCTCGTTAGGACAACAAGAACCCCAAGTGTCTTCCGCATCAACCCATGTTTTCAGATCTTCATCCTCAAAGGAGCAAGATCTTCCACAAACACACCCAAAGGAGGAAGCGATGTTGTTGAAAAGATCAAGAAACATCTTTCTCTGTTTGACCTCTCCGGATCCAAGTACTCTACTGTGAAGAAAGATGATGATGCTTCAAGTGATGGATCCTCCCCACTTACACCACATAGTGTGATCCAATCAAAGATCAATCTGTGTGACAATCCATGTTATTCTCCATCGTCCACGACAATCATGCAAACCATGGTGACAAACACTTCATCTATGGAGGAGCAGTTGGAAAACTTGACAGAAGCAATCGCCGGCTTGACCAAGTGCATGCAAAATCAAGATGCTAGACTTGACAAGTTAACAGATAAGGTGGGAATCTTGATGGAAGAAGAATCCACCCATGCACCTGGCAAGCTCCCAGAGGTTCCAGAGAGTAATTCTCCCCCGATAGAAGTTGCATCCACTAAGGCTATCCCTGTCTCATCTGAAGGGATGATTCCAATCGATCAACTAAATGAGTTTATTGAAGGAACTATTAAAAGCAAATACGAATTTGTTACCAAGTCTTCTCTCACATACGCAAAGCCATATATTGTGAGGATCGATATGTTGAAGATGCCTGCTGGCTATCAACCTCCAAACTTTTAACAGTTTGATGGAAAAGGCAACCCAAAGCAACATGTGGCACACTTCGTCAAGACATGCAACAATGTTGGGACTTATGGAGATTACCTCGTCAAGCAGTTCATTTGCTCACTAAAAGGAAATGCTTTTGATTGGTATACAGACCTCGAGTCAGGATCTATTGATAGATGGGATCAACTAGAGCAAGAGTTCTTCAATCGCTTTTATAGCACAAGGCGCACTGTAAGCATGGTGGAACTTACAAATACTCGTCAACGAAAGGGTGAACCAGTTATCAACTTTCTCAATCATTGGAGGAATGCAAGCCTCAACTGCAAAGATAGTTTTAGTGAAGCTTCTGGCATTGAGATGTACATCCAAGGCATGCATTGGGGACTCCGCTACATCTTGCAAGGTATCAAGCTTAGCAAATTTGAAGAACTTGCGACTCGTGCCCATGACATGGAGTTAAGCATGGCCTCCACTGGAAACGAAAGGCTGCCTATCTATGAGCCTCGCAAAGGGAACAACAAGCAAGAAGTCAGGAAATGGAGCAAGTTTGCACCCAAGTCTG
Organism: Nicotiana tabacum; assembly: GCF_000715075.1. Lineage (NCBI taxonomy): Eukaryota > Viridiplantae > Streptophyta > Magnoliopsida > Solanales > Solanaceae > Nicotiana > Nicotiana tabacum. Next base: position 73,459,954 of record NC_134103.1, read on the forward strand.
AAAACAAAAAAAGCTATGAATGTTAACACATCACCTGTGAAGTTCACAATGAAGGTGAGCAAAAAGCAGAGTACGAAATCCACTTCTTTTCAAGATAAACCAAGTGGAAAGTTGACTCTAAAAGAAATGCAAGAGAAGGAGTACCCATTTCTAGATTCTGATGTGCCAGTAATTTTTGAAGAACTCATCGAGTTAAGTCTCATTGAGCTTCCGGAGATGAAGCGGCCAAGTGAAGCTGGTAAAATGAATGACCCAAATTACTGCAAATACCATCGACTCATGAGACACCCTCTGGAGAAGTGTTTTGTCTTCAAGGACAAAGTTATGGACTTGGCCCATGAAAAAAAGATCGTGCTGGAAGATGAGGAGGCAAGTGTGAACCAAGTCTCTATCACCTTTGGCTCATTTAGTCTAGAAGAGCTATGCAGTTTAAAAGAAATCAAAGATGAGGAATTACTGGAAAATAACAAAGGTGAAGTAGACGACCATGATGATGATGAGGGTTGAACGTTGGTGACTTGATGTAGGCGCCACAAAAGGAGCCCACAAAAAGAATCAATAGAACAACCAACAAGGAAAATAATGGTGAAAAGACCAAGGAGATGGAACCCAGTTAAGCATTTGAAGAAAGCAAAAATGGAGGTGCACCATCCTCAAAAGCCACGACATCTAGTGACCTTGGAGGAATTCTTACCAAGTTGGTTTTGCACGAAGAATTCCCATGAGGGTATTGATGCCTTTTGTCACCATGATGACAAGGGGGAAGAAAAGAGTGATGACCTACCGTTGGCACCATCTTTGGAAAAGCTCATCGAGTCCATTCCTCAAGAAGTTAATGTTTGTGAGGAAAAGGTTACGTTCACAAATGATGATCTTCTACTAGGTAACACTCCTCATAACCGCTTGTTGTACCTGGTTGGCTATATGCGCGATGAAAGGGTAAATCGAATTTTGGTTGATGGAGGATCCTCAGTGAACATCTTGCCAATTCACATTGTGAAAGAACTTGGTATTCCCGTGAACGAACTCTCAAAAAGTCATGTGATGATTCAAGGATTCAACCAAGGGGGCAAAGAGCCATAGGTGCTATCAGGATGGGAATCACCATTAAAGATATGCAATCAACTGCATGGTTGCATGTGATCGATGCAAAGACTCCATACAACGTCTTGCTTGGAAGGCCTTGGATTCATGAGAATAAAGTAGTTCCATCTACCTACCATAAATGTTTAAAATACTACGAGGGTAAAGTCGAGAAGAAGAAAGTTGTTAATGATGAGCCATTCACCGAGGCTGAGTCACACTTTACCGATGCAAAGTTCTACTTGAAGAACCGCGTTGTGAAGGAGCTAAAAGCTAATAATGTCACAAAAATCAAGAATGATGAGCCCACAACTAAAACGTAACTGCTGGTAGAGCCAAAGCTATTACTGAAGAGGTGCAACCTAACTCGAATAAATCTTATGAAGGGGATATTGCGTCTTATGGCAGGAGAGTAACTCTTGCGCTCCAATATGTCCCTAAAAGGAAGAAATATGAAGGTGAATCATCTAATCTCCAAACTAACATGCTAAAGAAGTTAACTCTTCTGATAAAACGAATTGAGGCAGTAACGTTGTCCTCAAAGCCACTTGCAGGGTTTGTGGCCCAAAATTGTTTGCAGAATGTGGCATTCCCTACAAAGCGAACAGATGAAGGTTTGGATCCTAACGCGTACAGGATATTTGCAAAAGCTGGATACAATCCCAACGAGACATCAAAGTTAGGGAAGCTCCTATCAGAAGTTGTGACGAGGCAACCACGTGAAGGTTTGGGATACAAACAATCGTCACCAGTGCGCATATCCATAAGAAGGGCGAGCAGCAATTATATCACCGTAGAAGATGAATCTGCCGCTTCTAACAAGCCTTCTGTCTTTGATCGACTTGGAAAATCAACTATAAGGACTTTTGTGTTTGAGATATTGGGTCCATTAAAGAAAGGGAATAAGTTCCGGAGAAATTATCGAAATACAAGAACACCCGCTTCGCCCAAAATTCAGAAGATCTCTAAGGATTTACAAAGTCTGGTTCCTTGCAGAATGAGGCGACAAACAAAAGTCATGATTTCGTGTGATGAGGTACTAAAGGTGAAGCCATACACTGTGGTCTACACTAAAGAATGTGATGAAGACGAAGAAAGTGTGGGTTCTTCATATCATCTCACTGCACAAGGCGAGCACTGTGTTTCATCTCTAATGGAGGATGATGAAAAATTGGAGGATTTTTCACCGTGTTATCACATATCCTTCAATGATGGGGACCCTAAAGAAGATGAAGTTGCGAAATATGCTCCCCTGAAACTTGAAGAAGCGGTGAAGGCAACGATTGATGCCTTAAAAGAAGTTAACCTTGGCACAGATGAAGAACCAAGGCACACATACATAAGTGCTTTACTTGCAATTAATGAAGAAAGCACTTATATCAAGTTACTCAAGGAGTTCAAGGATGTCTTTGCTTGGAGTTACAAAGAGATGCCTGGCTTGGACCCTAAAGTAGCAGTTCATTACCTTGCAGTCAAGAATGGCGCTTGTCCTGTTAAGCAAGCCCAAATGCGCTTTAGGCCGAACTTGGTTCCTTTGATCGAAAGTGAAGTTAACAAACTCATTGAAGCTGGATTTATTTATGAAGTTAAATACCTAACATGGGTCTCAAGTATTGTCCCTGTAAGGAAGAAGAATGGCCAGATTCGGGTGTGCGTTGACTTCAGAGATCTCAACAATGTGTGTCCGAAAGATGAATTCCCGCTTTCTATTCCAGAGCTGATGATCGATGCTACTACTGGGTATGAGGCAATGTCATTTATGGATGGTTCATCGGGCTATAACTAAATTTGAATAGCGCCAAAAGATGAAGACCTTACTGCATTCCGTACCCCAAGGGTATTTATTGCTACAAGGTAATGCCTTTTGGCTTGAAGAACGCTGGTGCTACTTACCAAAGAGCTATGCAGAATATTTTTGATGATCTTCTCCACAAGAATGTTGAATGCTATGTTGACGACTTGGTGGTAAAATCAAGAGAGAAGAGCGACCACTTGAAAGACTTGAGAATGGTGTTTGAGTTTCTTCGGGGGTACCAACTTAGGATGGATCCATTGAAATGTGCCTTTGGAGTTACTTCTGGAAAGTTCCTTGGTTTCATTGTCCGATATCGAGGGATCGAAATTGATCAAGACAAAGTGGATGACATTTTAAAGATGCCTGAGCCTCGCGATATTCATGAATTGAAAAGTCTGCAAGGAAAGCTAGCATACCTTAGGAGATTCATCTCGAACCTAGCAGGGAGGTGCTAGCCATTCAGTCGCCTTTGAAGAAAGGTATTCCTTTTAAGTGGGACCAAGTTTGTAGCAATGCCTTTGAAAGCATCAAAACTTACTTGAAAAAGCCTCCAGTATTGGCAGCCCCTATACCTGGAAAGCCGTTGATACTATATATTTCAGCACAAGAAAGGTTTGTTGGAGCACTGTTGGCCCAAGAAAATAGTGAGGGAAAAGAAAACTATCTTTACTACTTGAGCAAGATGATGACACCAAACGAGCTGAAAAGTTGTGTTTGGCACTAGTCTTCTCAATTCAAAAGTTGAAGCATTACTTTTAAGATCATGTTGTTCGTCTTGTTTCTAAAGCAAATCCCATCAAGTTCGTGATGTCAAAACCTGTTCTTAGTGATCGACTAGCGAGATGGTACCTCCAATTTCAACAATTCGAGATTTTGTACATCCCTCAAAAGGCTGTAAAAGGACAAGCATTAGCAGACTTCTTGGCAGATCATCTGATACCTGATGACTGGGAGCTAACTGACGAACTACCTGATGAGGACACAATGGTCGTTGAAGTCCAACCTCCATGGAAGATGTACTTTGATGGTGTTGCGCATCGAGGAGAGCTGGTGCTGGCATAGTATTTGTCACCTCTCAAGGCGAAGTTCTGCGCTACTCTTTTACATTAACACAACTTTGTTCCAACAATATTGTTGAGTATCAAACATTAATACTTGGGCTTGAAATGGTTGTTGATATGAAGCAGTTGCAATTGCAATTCTTTGGAGACTCCCAGTTAGTGGTCAATCAACTTTTAGGTAGTTACAAGGTCAAGAAACCTGAACTACGCCCTTATCATAATTATGCTAAAAATGGATGGGATGGATTGGTGATGTGATTATTCAACATGTGCCTAGGAAATAAAACAAGAAGGTTGATGTTTTAGTTTCCCTAGCTTCATCGCTAACCCTTCCTAATCAAGCGCAAGTTACTATCTACCAAAAATGGGTAGTACCGCCGCCAAATGAGGGTCAAAGTGAAAAAAATGAACTCGAGCATCTTGTGGTCGTTTCTAAAGCTGAGAAGGAAGAATGGAGACAGCCCATCATCGACTACTTAAGCTACGGGATACTTCCAAAAAATCCGAGGAGAAGGACTAAAATCTATCGTCGTGCACCTCGCTTTCTTTACTACAAAGATACTCTATACAGAAGGTCATTCGAGGGAGTACTCTTGCGATGCTTAGGGGAAGATGAAGCACTCAAAGCTTAGCAAAAACACATTCTGGGGTATGTGGGTCACACCAGTCTGGACCAAAGCTCCACTTTCATATAATAAGGATAGGATATTATTGGCCAACGATGGTAAAAGATTGCTTGGACTACGCTTAGAGATGCAAGGCTTGCCAATTCCATGTGAATTTTATTCATCAGCCTCCTGAAGTGTTGCACCCGACTGTTGCATCCTGTCGTTTGACGCTTGGGGATTGGATGTTGTTGGACCACTTCCAAAGTTCTTTGGTGGGCACTTATACATCTTGGCTGCAACTCACTACTTCTAAAAATGGGCTGAAGTTGTGGCCATTAAGGAAGTAAATAAGGAAAATGTTGCAAGTTTCATCCAAGTAAACATAATCTATCGCTTTGGCATTCCTCGTTACGTAATAACGGATAATGGCAATTCATTTGACAATAGGTTGATGAACAAGATTTGTGATCTCTTTGGCTTCAAGCAACGTAACTCTTCTATGTACAATTATGTCGCCAATGGTCTAGCTGAGGCATTCAACAAGACTCTATGCAACTTATTAAAGAAAATTGTCTTCAAATCTAAACGAGATTGGCATGACCGTATGGAAGAAGCTTTGTGGGCATATAGGACAACTCAGTTCACGCCAACACAAGCGACCCCGTATGTACTCGTTTATGGAGTCGAAGTCATTTTGCCACTCGAGCGTCAAATACCTTCATTACATTTAGCTATTCAAGAAGGGATCACTGATGAAGAAAATGCCCGACTTTGATTAACAGAGTTGGAGGCTCTTGATGAGAAGAGGTTGGAAGCTCAACAAAGTCTTGAATGTTATCAAGCTCGATTGTCTCACGCCTTCAATAAAAGAGTTCGCCCGAGATCCTTTCAAGTAGGATATCAAGTCCTTGCTGTACAAAGACCCATTATTACTTCCCATAATCTTGTAGGAAAGTTCACTTCAAAATGGGATGGGCCATATGTCGTACAAGAAGCTTACTCAAGTGGGGCTTACAAGCTGGTTGATGTAGACGGCATGAGAATCGGCCCTATCAATGGCAAGTTTTTGAAGAAGTATTATCCTTGAAGTTGCAACGCTCCTTGATGCATGAGCCTAAATTGCATGCTCCTACACTCCTCGTCTGCAAGAGTATAAGCTGTGTATCGCCAAAAAAAGTTCGCTAGGTTGAAAACCTCGAAAGAGGCGACCAAGGAAAAAGTTAGGACATAAAAAAATAATAATAATTTTTAAAAAAAAAAACCTCGCCCATTCTGAACTATGGTATGACTTGATCCTCTTCACCGAGGTACGTAGGTAGCTTAGAGTTTCATTCTAAGTTCAAAAAATACATATTGCCCCAATTGTTGTCCGAGTGAAGTATGAAGGAATGTAAAATCAAGTTGAAACGCCATCCTCCTGTTGAACTTTGGATCTCATTTGATTTAAAGGGGCAGCCCTTCATGGTAAATTGGTATCTTCAATGGGACGATTTTAGGAGGATGCCAAGTATTTGCATTGAAGTCCAAAGATTCTCTATGTCTTCAGGTTTTCCAAACCTTCAAGTTTGTTTGGTCTCCAAGTCCGCCCTCTGCCCTAAAAAAAGGGGGAAGAGAAGAGAGGCGTCAAAAGGGAACACAAGTATAAGAAGAAAGATTGCTTGGCACAACGTTTCAAATTCAGTGATACTTGAACCAAGATATTTGTGAGAATGGAGCTCTTGAATTTTGATTGATGGCAAGTAAAACATCTTCTGATCTCAAGGCTTCCATATCAAGATACAAAAGTTTTGGTGAAATCGCGCAAATTTGAAATTGTCAGCGTGTAAGAATTTTACGTTAACTTTTGAAATATTATTGGAAACTATCCTTAATGTTTAGATTTTGAAGTGTGGTTTCCGAAAAATCTAACGGTTCATGATTTCGAAGTACCTACACCAAGATATGATGTTTTTGGTGAGACTGCGCAAATCCGAAATTGACAGTGTGGTGCAATATAAAATTGATTTCAAAAATATTATCTGGGACAATTTTGAAGTTGTTTGATCGAGAATTTCGGATATGTTCTACATTTTGAGGTCTAATTTTCAAGAAATCAAATGGTTCTTAATTTCGACGTTTCTACACCAAGTTATGAATTGTTTGGTGAGACAGCGCAAGTCTGGAATTGACAGCATGGTGCAACATAAAGTTGGTTTCAAAATATTGTCTGGGACGATTCTGAAGGTGCTTGATTGCTGATATCGAATATGTGTTAGATTTTAAAGTTTAGTTTCTACGAAATCAAAAGGCTCATATTTTTGGCGTTCTCACATTGAGATATATACTTCCTAATGCGAATTTACAAAGGTGATGAACAATATTATCTTCAAAGAAAAAGGAGGATGTATATTCAAATATAGAGAACTTCGAGACATAAACGATAGCGATGTTTTCCAAGTTCTATTTTGTGGATATCAATACATCACGTTAAGCAAGCAAATATTGATATTGAAGTGGAAGGGAAAAGAAGGGGGGAACATCAATGAAAACATGCAATATAAAGTAAAACAAATGGAGTTTTCATTTCCAAGAATAGTTGCTAATAAACCAAATGCAAGAAGAAAAAACAAATAAGAGGCAAATAGAATACTCTATATAGGCTAATCTAAACACAAGTTGTGATTGAACAAATCTTTAAGGGTGACCTCTAAGTGTTTTTTCTTCGTCTCCACGTCGGCCAAGTCATCAGCAGTCACCAAGAAAACATCAGAACATCTACGATACTCCTCTTCAGCAGATAAAACTCTAGATTCAATATCTTCAACCTTTTTCTTGGCAACATCCCGGAGAGCTCTTAACTGTTTCACCTTCTTCTTGGCGTCTTTGAGAGATTGACTGGTGACAGACAGTTCCTCGACCTTCTCCCCTTTTTCAGTCAAGACAAGATCAAGATGTACCTTGGATTTTAAAAATGGCTCTGATTTTTCAACGTCGATAACCTTATCAGAAAGAGTTGATCGTGCCTGGTCATATGAAGTGGCAAGCTTAAAGAAAGACGTCAATAGGTATTTTAGAGGGTAAATATCCACACCCTTTCCATCCATCTCCTCGAGAATCACTTGGATCTCAAATTGAATAGAAGAAGCATTGTCTGCAGTAAGGTCGGAGAGTTTGGCATGAATTTTAGCCCAGGCATTCAAGATAAAATCCTTGTGAAGAGTCAAGACAACCTTTCTTCCATCAAAGATAGACATCATTGGTGCTAATCGTTGGTGAAAATTAGGCCCCGATTTTGCTCCAAGATCAGGAATGGAAGTCGTCTCTAGGTCCAACTTTGATATTGGAAGTGATCTCCTCGAGTCTGGATCCGCCACAGATTCACTACTACCTTGTGGCTTGCTTTAGTGTGATGTTGTCGAAACATGATCACTGTTTGGCTGCATAAAAAAAGATAGACGGTTAGTGAAGTTACATGTATATTGTAAGACAATATGAAAGTTTTAAGCATTACCTCTTTAATGACCATCAAATTCCTTGAAGCACTGCCAATACTGTCAGTAATCTCGACTACACCTAAATCAGTGTCTCCTTGTTTGTTTGAATATGGCTTCACCCGCTTGAAGTTTTGATCGCCATAACTACTATCACTCTCATTTGGGGATGATCATTTGTTGGAGGTAGGGACAACGGTGCCTAATGGAAAGGAACCCTCATGGACTTGGTGAGCTTGAGAAGGTCCCTTCCTTTTTTGAACTTCTTTATATGGAGGTCCCTTGACGTCTCGTGCTGCAACCACTTTGGATTTTAAAGTAGGAAGTTTGTCCTCCTTGTTATGCTTTTGAGGCGTGATCTCTAAAGGTACAACAGTGATTGGCCCAGCAAAAGTCACCAAAGTTGCTAAATGATCTTCAAGAAAGATCCCATGCACTCTTGTCCATAAGGATCTGTACTCTGACGAAAATAGTTTTGTTGCGGTAGATATAGCTAGGGGGAAAGGTCGCCCTCGCGTTGGTGGAATTATGTGACATACAAATTCGCCAAAATCTGAGTCATTCTTCTAATGAGGCGCTACGAAGGTCATTTTCCAAAATATCAGGACTAGTCTGATAAAATCCAAATTGACGGTTAAATCGATGTGGACTATATGGTTCAAGAATGAAGGAGTTCCCACACCTCAAAGGGAGATAACTAAAACGGATACTCATGAAATAATTGAATTTCGATTCTGATGCTTTATCGTTATCCTCAGAATAGTAAGGTTCGGACCCCTCCGGTATGGTAGAAGTTCAAGATGCATTATCCGCTTGATGGATGCATTTTCTTGCATTTGTATCATCCAAATACCTTACAACGCCTTCTCCGGAATACGCCACCATCAATGGAACATATGGTCCTTTTGGAAGCCCATAGTGCATCTTGAAGTAGTGAGCAAGCCAACCGTATACATGATGAATGGGAAAAGAGATTTTGATATGCTCGAGCTGCGAGGACTTAGAGATCTTGTTCAAGCCATAGTAGATACTCGCCAGAACCACGATTTCAAGGATGAATTTCCATCCATATGCCATCATGCTCGCTATTTTAAAGATCTCAGGTCGAATGAAATCACCATCTTTAGAGGGAAATACAAATGCACACAACCAACAAGATAAGAATGCTACCAGATACGTGCCTTCTCTCTTTTCATGTCGAACCCCAAGATTAGCAAGCATCGTATCATCTACGCTAGACCATGCAACTACTTCTGGTATAGCTCTAGTAGGATTGTGCGTTGACTTCAAATGGGTAGATTTTTTATCCCTCCTTGCTGGAGCAGGTTTATATCTCAAGTCTCTCTTGCACCAAAGTTCAATCCACTTGCTAAATGTTCTTGAAGATGGTTAAAGGCGGTAAATAGGTATCCACAAGCTTGAGTAAATCTTTCATTTTTCTCATTAACACCTGTGAGTTCGATAGTTTTGGGCACAACTTCTTCGTAGGGAGAACCGCCAATTGTATGTAAATCCCAAAGGGATATTGATAATTCTCCGGTTGATGTAAGTAAGGTATCTATTGTGGGAGACCAAGCTTCAACAAACACTTGCAAGATGTTTGAGTTTCAATCATATGTAAATAAAGAAGCATAGACGGGATCATAAATTCTTGTTGTCTCCAAAGCCCGTTGACTTCTGCCAAGTATGTCCTCAGCCCACTCCCAATATCCCAGGATATGATGATATTCACCGTCAATTATCAAAGTATCTCCCCAAAGTATCTCCCTTTGAATCATGTGGCGCCCTAGGCAAGGAAGGGTACCCGCGATATTGATTTTTCGTTGGTAAGGAGTCTGAAGGGACCACATTTTGGTTGGCTTTTGGTTGTGCTCTAAAGTCTAATCTACCGTATGGAGGGGATTCGGCAGAGGTGTCCACAAACTTTCATATCGACCAGCTAGTGGAGGGTAAGTCAACAGCTTGGTTTTAGCCCCTCCATTCTTAGTATCGATTATAAGATACTTGCGCTTGGATGATGGAGATGTGTAGTCTCTGAAGTGAACCATCTCTTCAAAACTGTATAAGAAAAAAAAAGAGATTAGTAAATATTAAGTTAATGACAATTGAAAAAATGAGGAGAAGATTCTAGTCCTTTGTGCTTTGGGCAAATTTCTATATGCGATTAAGAATTTTTCCTTCTATATGTTGTCAGGGGTTAATCTTCTATATGTTGATATGGATTTATTCGTCTATATGGTGATATGGATTTGTTCGTCTATATGCTGATGGGGATTTGTATGTCTATATGTGTTGATATGGATTTATCCGTCTATATAGTGTTGTGGATTCGGCCATCTATATAGTGATATGGATTTGTCCGTCTATATGCTAATGTGAATTTGTCCGTCTATATGCTGATGTGAATTTGTCCGTCTATATGGTGATGTGGATTTGTCCGTCTATATGGTGATGTGAATTTGTCCGTCTATATGGTGATGTGAATTTATCCGTCTATATGTTGAGTTGGATTTGTCCGCCTATATGGTGATGTGAATTTGTCGTCTATATATTGAGATGTATTTATCCGTCTATATGTTGCGCGAAATTTATCCTCCTGTATATTGTTGTAGATTTGATCATCTATATGCCGTGATGAATTTATCCTTGTATGAGACATCATGAAGTTTCTTATCAACTTGGCAATGGACGACTTTTCTCTTCTTGGCCTATAAAAAAAGGAGGAACAAATAAACAGAGACAAAAAAAAAAAATGCAATAAAAAAAGTTACCTCGGCACTTTACTTCTTGTGGACTGCAAACAGAGCAATTGATGCCAACTGAATGAAAGGCATGACCTATTTATAGGTGCAATGATGCGGCTCTTAAGATGACTAATAACGATGTGGGATTGCTACTTGTTAGAATCCAAGAAGAATTGAATATCTTAATCTAGTTGGAAAGGAGAAGTCCTGGGCGGCAAAAGTCTTCTATTCATAATGGGAAAAGCTGTTGTGATTTCATTAAATCACGTGAGCATGCAACAACATATATTAGAATTGTTGCTTATGTCAGCAACCAATTCCTTGAAATATATATGGTAAAGCTATTGATTTTGAAGTCTTTCAAAATGGAGCCACGTAACAGTGTGCAGTAGTAATTTTGGGAATCAAAATTTAATAGCTTTTACATTCCATGTAATTGAGGCACGTGATTTTGAAATTTAAAGTTCAAATACGTTAACATTTCATATGATTTAAGTCAAAGCCAGTTCATGTATACTAATATGAATACTTCAAGCCTAGTCTTCAAAAGACAAAAGATCATGACAAATCTTGAAATAGGGGCATTTGTAGACGATTAAATTTTATTGAATTTAAATTCATAAAATTTATTTGATTATATTTTAAATTAAATATATTTCATTCCAAATAAATATTATGGGCTAATATAAATGGATCAATTGTATATGTTCAATTTATATGGGTTAAATAAATAGGTCAAAATTCATTGGGCTAGCCCATTTAATTGGACAAAAGTGATGAGCCTATTTCATTAAGCACAAAATGTCATTTTCCTAGAAGCTCAGTTTGGTGCCACGTGTCAAATGATGTGGCACGTCAAGTCAAGCGAAAGAGCCATAGGATCATGCCACGTAACAAAATGACAAGGCATGCCAAGTCATATTAAAAGGTTAATGAAATCGCGTCACGTGTGCAAGTGATATGTTCTGGCCAATCAAATACGGCATTGTCACACTTCAATTTGATTGGTCGGAAAAAGTTTGTTCTTATCATAACTCTTCTCTTCCACAACTATAAATAGAGGTCTTCATAACCCAAAAAATACACCATAAGTGATAACAAGAAGCAAGAAAGAGCTCGTGGATCAAACGCTATAAATTCGTCCACAAGTTTCAAGCTTCAAGCAATCAAGTCCAAGTTCAAGTAATCAAGTTCAAGCTCAAGAACGAAGAAAAAATCAAGTTCAAGCTCAAGAACGAAGAATAAATCAAGATCAAGCTCAAAGGCCCTTGAATTTATTTACTATTGGAAAGAAGAATCAGAGGATTCATAGAGATTGTACACTCATATTATTTGAAATCAAATACTACGATTGTTGTAATATTTTTCGGTCTTGATTTAATTTTCTCGACGCAATTTATTGTCTACATAAGGGTTGACCCACAACCTTCGGGGCTTTTGCATCTATACCCGGTTTTGGGATCACAATTGAACTTATACCCACTTTGCAAAAAAGTTTGCAAGTGTACCCACTTTACGATCGACTTTAGACTTATCGGACCTGAAATTAAAAAAAATTAGTCTCAAGTGAAAAAATTGCACTTCAAATGCACTTAAGGCCAAATAGGTCTGAAGTGCAACCAATGGTTTCATGCACTTAAGGCTAATAAGTGTGAAGTAAAAATTTGCACTTCATATGCACTCAAGACCAATAAGTTTGAAGTGAAAATTTGCACTTCAGATGCACTTAAGGCCAAAAAGTCAGAAGTACAACAAACGTTTTCATTAACTTAAGGCCAATAAGTCAGAAGTAAAAATTTGCACTTCAGATGCACTTAAGGCCAAATAGGTCTGAAGTGTAACCAATAGTTTCATGCACTTAGGCCAAAAAATCTGAAGTGCAACAAACGTTTTCATTCACTTAAGGCCAATAAGTCTGAAGTGAAAATTTGCACTTCAAATGCACTTAAGGCCAAAAAGTCAGAAGTGCAACAAACGTTTTCATTCACTTATGGCCAATAAGTCTGAAGTGAAAATTTGCACTTTAGATGCACTTAAGGACAAATAGGTCTGAAGTGTAACCAATGGTTTCGTGCACTTAAGGCTAATAAGTCTGAAGTGCAAAATTGCACTTTAGATGCATTTAAGGCCAAAAGGTCTAAAGTGCAACAAACGTTTTGCTACACTTAAGGCCAATAAGTCTGAAGTGAAAAATTACACTTCAGGTGCACTTAAGGCCAAAAGGTCTGAAGTGCAACAAACGTTTTGCTATACTTAAGGGCAATAAGTCTGAAGTAAAAAATTGCACTTCAGATGCACTTAAGGCTAAAAGGTCTGAAGTGCAACCAACGTTTTTATGCCCTTAAGGCCAAATAGGACTGAAGTGCAAATTGCCCAGAAACAGAAAATTGCTCTTCGAATTATAACAATTCAATATACGATTTAATACCTAAATCTACTCCAAATGAGCTCAAATTTGAAACATAACCTCCAAATATCATCAGGAACAAATCCCAATCATCAATTTGTCAAAATACCAATAAATCTAATGAACCCATTTTGCAATTAAAAAGAAAAAGAAGAAAAAATCCTAAGCAATAGTAAAAAAAAATAAAGCGTTATAACAACTCGCCATTGTAAAACATCATAAACAATATTAAAATATGTTCACAACCACCATATAAAATCATTGTCATCCGAAGAAGAAGAAGAAGAAGAAGAAGAAGAAGAAGAAGAAGAAGAAGAAGGAGGAGGAGGAGGAGGAGGACGAGGAGGAGGAAGAGGTCTGAAGTTGTTTAAAAAGTGGGTACAAATTAAAACTTTTTTAAAAAAAATAGATACGAGTTAAAACTTTTTTAAAAAGTAGGTATAAGTTAAATGAGTGCCTCGTGCAATTTTTACACAACCTTCTTAGGGAAGCCCTTTCAAATAAAAAGATGGGTTGGGATGTTAAATTCACCAGCCCACTAAATATCATGATATATTTAAAATTAGAAGCATAGAAAAATCATTTTTTAAATTACACCAATCAATTATATTCACATAAAGTGAAATCTAGGGAGTACCGTGTAAGTTATGATATGAAATGACCAGGCTTTGTAAGTTAGTATTGATCAATCCATTCAAAAAATGAATGACATTGTTTATTCAGGAATTAGTTCAATGATCTTTAATTTGAACAATCTTTTTAAACATTTTCTGATAAGATTAACTACACATTCTGATCAATAAGACTTTAGTTAAATGTCAATTTTGTTACAAATTTTTAAAAGACAATCTCTACATTCTCATTCGGAAATTAAATACATTAAAATGTTATTTTCCTAAACCAACGCTGTGTTAAAAGATTAAAATGAAGACGCTTAAGGGTGTGACATAGTGGTTAACAAAGTAATTTGAGAAGCATGAAATCTCATGTTCAAATTTTAATAGAGGCAAAAACACTAGGTGACTTACTTCTATCTATCTAAGTCTTCGTGAACAAAGTTATCCGATATTTGTACTGATAAGAGAGATAGCAAAAAAAAAAAGAAAAAGGAAAAAATTAGGACCGAGAAAAATATCGAAAAAATGATATTGTATAGTCACTCTTAAAATAATAGTAAATATATATATATATGTTATAAATAAAAATTATATAAATTTTATATAATTTTTTGATTACTAAATATAAATAATTTCTGACACGGATTAAAAATATAAAAAAAGCTCAAAAGATATATCAAAACGATAAAATGCCTACGCGTTGTAGCGTCAACAATACCGAGTAACTAACTTCGCTGTGTCCATTCCTTTGACTCGGTCTTTTTCTATCACATCTTATATCTTGCTTATCAGTTACTCTTGTCCAGGGCCGGCGGCAGTGGCGGACCCAAGTGGTGTATAGTGGGTTTAACTGAATCCGCTTTATAAAAAAAATATTATTGTGTATATGTATAAATTAGGATTAAAGTTGTATAAATTTTACATAAATATTTTATTTGAAGCCACTTGATAACTACTATTTTACTACTAAATTTATATACTTCTAAGATTGAACCCGCTTGCATAAAATTTTACTACTATTTTTTTCGACTATTAGCAACAACAAAAAAAAAAAAAAAGAGATCGAACAAAATTCAATAGTTTTAACTTTAATCAAAGTTTGTATGTATGTTAGAAATTTATTAAAGTTAAATTTTAAACTCAATTACTAACATTTGAGCTTATTTACAAAAAAGTTAGGATCCGTAAAGTTTAAATGCTTGACTTCGCCTTTGTTGTCCCTTATTTGGACAATTCGACTTGATCATATTTATATTTTATCTCACCTTTATGCGGCATTTTTCTATCCATTTGACATAAGAAAATTAGCACGTAGTAAATATTATATTCAGTGTTATTTTTTAACGTCAAAGTAATTTTAAGTTAATTCAATTCATTTATCTTAAAAACTAATCAAATTGAAAACTCATAATTATTAAAGTAACGTCTGAATGGCAGTGGATAACATTCTTATTTTTAACTAAAGATTGTGGTGAATAAATAGAATCATTTCACCATTAGCCAGATGTCTAGTTTGAGTCTGAATGATTTTCTTAATTAAAAATCTTATGTGGTATGAATCTGAATTAATTGGAGCCTAAAAGCATATCCGAAAAAATTGAGAGAAATCATTTTTTTTTTTAACTCGTGATGTGAACGTAGTTGGTCAATTTAGCTTTAGCATATGTTAATTATGTTCTCAATTATTTTATTTAATTTATCCACATGTCTTTAACAATGTTGTATCTTTTTTTTTCTTAATTAGTGCGGGTGAAGTTCCTAGGTTGGTGGCAGAGACGGCTTAACAGCCAAGCCACTAAAGCGGTCACTTTAGGCCTCACAAAAATAGAGACCCAAAAGCAACACTTTTTATATGTAACTTAAATATTTATTGTACTTATTATTATGTGAGTAGTTAGTTGAGAAAATTCTAATGAAAGTGAAAGGTTATTAAATGTGCACATAATTTCTAATTCTTCTCATTCCAACTTGAACAAATTCTATTTGCAACTCTAACTTTATAAGATATTTTTTTTCAAGGTCTCTCTAGGTATGCTTCAAGCTAATTAGATCGTAAAAAATCATAATTGATTTGTTTATCATCTTTATAATACAAATTCCCGTATGATTATTACTTTGGCAGGCAATAATACATAGTGAGTTATATTGACGGTCAAGTGAAAAAAATTTAAAATGAAACTTAATAAAGTCTTATCAAAAGTTAGTACTGTTTCAACAAAGATTAAATGGATCGTCAAGATTAAATTGCATTTCAAAAAAATAAAAAATATAATCATTAAACAAAAATATCTAAAATTATTAAACAAGTTAAGGCATCTTATCACGGCTTATTTTTAGGCCTCCAACACCACCACTGAACCGCCTCTGGTTGGTGGCCATCAAAATCACCAGGTGATTTCTCTTAAGTTTCTCGGGCCCCACAATGTGTAATATTTCCCGTACAAAATCCAAATTCATTCTTGTACTATGCTCAAGTACAATTTATGATACAATCTGAATAAAGCAAAGAAAAAAGAAGTACATCCAAAATTGGAAATATTCAGTAGCCCAGATTTGCTAAAACTAAATGGGCATACAATTCTCGCCTCCAATTCTTGAAATTGCAAATCAGAAGCTATGAGCAATATTGCCTCCGGTAGAATCAGAAGATTTGCCATTGAAATCCATTATCCTCAAGCAATCTTGAATCTCATTGTCCGATGCCATTAATTGATCCCAGAACTCTTCTTCGTTTCCTATACCAAAAGCTGTGTTAGTTCCCTGCTGCAACTGTACAGGCTCTTGTTGTTGTTGGGATATAGATAATGTAGTACTAGTAGTTGCATTCTGCTGTTGAATTGATGTGTAATCTGCAAAGGAGAAATTAAGTTTAGCTCTAGGACCTCTAAATTCAATTGCAGCTTTATCATAAGCTCGAGCAGCATCCTCTGCTGTATTAAAAGTTCCAAGCCATACTCTAGCTGCCCTTCTTGGATCTCTAATTTCCGCTGCCCATTTTCCCCACGGTCTCTGTCTCACTCCTCTGTAATTCTTCTTCTGTTTTTTCTTGACAACTACAGTCTTTGTCTTCTTGTTATTATCACCAGCAAATGGAACTCCAAAATAGTTGCAACCTAAACACCCTTTTATTTTACAGAATTGACATGGCTCTGGTTCTGTTGGAACCCGAAACAGAGGAGGCTCTAAACTTGACATGCTCGTAGATGGTGAAGAAGATGAAATTATATATTGAAATTCTTGAGTTGTATCACCTGTTATAACATTTGTTAAAGCAGCAACCATAATAGAAAACTCTTGTTCATCTGTGAACTTTGGCTGTGAAATTAGATGGTTGATTGAAGCAGTTTCCTCTTGTTTAGCTCTTTTGGTTGACCACTGCATTGTTGAAATTTGAAAATGTGTAAACTTTGGTCTTTGGGTTTCAGATAGTTTTCTGGTTTGCTAGTTCTGTGCTTATATATAAGAGGAAAAATGAACAACGTGGATAAGCAAAGTTATAGTAATACACTTTTGGTACACGGGTTTGATTTTTAGCTTAGCTGGCATATTAAATTAGTTTAGTTTTGTGGGCACGTGGGAATTTAGATGATGAAGTTGACATATTGGTTTCTAGTGGGTTTGGAGGTTACGTGGCGGTTATACGGGTCGGATTTCGGGTAATACTTGATGACATGGCAGGGGAGGAAGCGTTGACACGGTGAACTATGACGTAATGTCTTACCGAAGGAGAAGGGTTTGGAATTTTTGGGAGACAAGAATGGGGACAGTTGGCAGTCAAATGTTGCCTTGAAATCAAAAGGACCAAACGACCACATCTACCCAATTTCCGTACTACTCTTTTGTCTAATTTTTATAGTAACAGTATGAATGAATTTAATGTTTAAAATGTTAAATTTCATTATATTTTATATTAGTGATAGTTGAAGAAAATAATACTACCAAGTTTAAGGACCCACATATATATTATTGTTTACCGTTGAAACGGATAACAATTAAATTTATACGCGATTTTAGTAATACATGGATTGATTCAATACAAGTAATCAAGAATGTTAGATAAACGAATTAAAGATAAAATAAATAACCAAACCAGTTGTGATGTATTGATCTAATACATGCAGTCATGTCTTCGCTTCATTGACCCACCGAAAAATCGGGGTATATGTTACTCCCGATTTTACCCGTATATAATTGTATACCTTATTTAATTAATAGAAGAAACATACATCAAAGTTCAAATTTTATTAGTTCTTCTTTTCATTTGTATAAACTGCTAAATATGTTTCTTTCAAGCATTAACTGACCAAGTTAGTTTTGTATCGAAGTATCCTGACTTCATAACAAAATTTAATCGTCTAATTGGATCAAATACAGAAGAAAAGAAAACATTAGTTGTCACAAATAAAAAGCTCTCGAGTATCACATGATCATAACAGGTTAACATCGTGAGCAGTTATTTAGTGTATATTAACAACGCACCCTTTTTGTGTAACCATCTAATATTTGAAGCTTCTTCCCTCGACTAATTCAAATTCATATCGAATAATTTATTAAGGGAGTAAATCAATCCTTATTAAAAAAAAATTTATTTCTAAGATTTAAATTCAAGACTTTTATTTAAAGATGAAAAGATCTCAATCATCCAACCACACTCCTCTCTGATAACGTCTAGGCATGTATTATTATCCGATAACCAAGACTCAAAGTGGACTAGGGTCGACATGCTAGTTTGGTCATATGGGTCGACTTGATAGCTATTGCCTATTGCTTGATCACAGTTGCTGAGCCACATACAACCAAAATGATTCAAATAGAATCCTCTTTGGCAAAATGTTATACTGCATAAATATAAGGTCAAAATAATTTTTTACACATATATAGAATTTAAAATTTCCTTAACATAAGAGAAAATATATTTAAATCACAAATATGATATTTTTGGATATTTTAGAATCTCCTTATTAGAATTCTTGACTCCACCGTTGCTCACCCTATAATAAATTCCAGCCAAAGGAAAAATGTACACTTATTCGAGCTTGGAGGAGTCGATCGGGTTATAAATATAGTATTCTTTTATGGGGTTCGTATGGATAAAAAATTATCTTTGATATGATTAAACCGTATCAGAATTAAGAAGGCCTTCATGGGCCGCTACATGTCACCAGTATGACTTAGATAAAGGCTTGCCCAAGGTCGAAGTGGTCTCTTAAGAGATGAAGATCAAGGTCGAGGCCGAGCATTTGTCTTAGACAATATAATAACGGCTAATTTTAGGATAAGATATTAAAGAGAATATTCTAGTGGATATTCTCTATACCTGTACTATTACGTTTTTTAGGTATATGTTCCCTATAAATAGAAAGAGATATAACTATAGGGGACATAAGATATTCACTTGTAAGATAACACTTGGACATTCTCTGAGGAATCTGATTTTATTGTACACATACAAAATATACCTTTTTCTTGAGATTCTTGTCGAACTACTCCCTACGATCCAAGAACGGTCTGAATATTCAAAAACTCATCAATCAATCATCATTGTCAGAAAGAATATCTTCAAATCTCCCCCTTTTCGGATTACTCACACGCTCCTATTTACTTAAATATTATTTATTACTATTTATTGTTACTAGGAGGAAGACATGTGTCAAGTTAAAAGATACGTGGAGTAAAATTGAAGAGTAAAGAGGATTCTAGAGGAAGATTCAGCGTTCTTCATCCTTTTTCATCACCAGTATATGTACCCGTGCGTTGCGCGATGAATATTAAATATAGTTTTTCATAAAAAACTATTACTTAAAAAATATGGTAGACACAAAGGAGCATGCAAATGCTATTATTTTATGAACCTGTATTTTCAAACATTCAAGTCATAATGAAACATATGTATCCATTGAAAAATAGCTAGTGAGGAAAGCATTCATAAGAAAATACAATCTTGGATGATTTGCCATATTCTAATTCTCAAACAAATGTATTAGTAGCATTTGAAAATGGCCATTTCCACTACACGATATGTTGGCACAAATTAATAAAGTTCCTCTTAAAGGCACAAAACATAATCTTCCTTTGATTCGGTTTCAAACCGTCAAGCATCGATGAAATTGACCTTTGAATGTCAGCCATTGAAAACAGAATAAGCTCTTGGTTAACAAATTTAGTGTACGAAATATACTTTTCTTTCTAGTTTAGATGGGTATCAGGCTGCAAAGCATAAAAAATAAAGAATGATTAGTCAAATTAGGAAATTTTGGATGTATGCTAATCAAACTATAATAAAAGTATTAATGGTCCCAACCTCAAGTTGTCTACGCCAATTCTTCCTTGCTTATATCTTCTTCTGATTGAAATCAAGTTCTATGGATTCCCCATCTTAGTTACCCATCCAGACAATTTTTTCCGTGTTTCTAAAGATCTTGAAAGTACTAGTTTCCTTATTTTGAAGTACTTGTTCCAAACCCCTATCAAAGCAGTAAACAACAACAACAACATTAACAACAACCCAGTAGAATTTCACTAGTGGGGATTCAGGTGGGTAATGTGTACGCAGACCTTACCCCTACCCTGGGTAGAGAGGTTATTTCCGATAGACCATCGGTTTCCTCCCTCCAAGAAATCCCCACCTTGCTCTTGGGGTGACTTGAACTCACAACCTCTTGGTTGTAAGTGGAGGGTGCTCACCACTAGAGCAAATGTCACATCCCAAACTCCCTCTGTATAACGTCGTGACGGCACCTAGTCTCTATAACTAGGTAAGCCTAATAAATTGCGGAAAATAACATAACGAAAGTAAAACTTGGCAACTAACAGCAGTGGATAATTGAATAACTAGTAACAATACCGCTCGGCATGTACAATAACCAATACTTTATAAATACATAGTCTTCCCAAAACTCGAAACATCATAAGTCACAAGCTACAGAAGGAAACTAGTATCTCTATACACCAGAGTCTAACAAAAGAAGTACGGAAGGTAAATGACATAGGAGAGAATAGAGGGGGACTCCGAGTTTTGCGGACGCGACAAATGTACCTTGAAGTCTCCGTACAATAGCAAGCACTCCCAGGTAGTAGCGGGGCTGATAGAAAGCAGCTGGATCTGCACACAAAAAATGTGCAGAAGAGTAGCATGAGTACACTACAATGGTACCCAGTAAATGCCAAGCCTAAACTCGGTCAAGTAGTGACGAGGTCAGGTCAGGACCACTGGTAAATAATAAATAAGACAAGAGAATATACAGTATTATAAGAGACTATAATTAAACAAAAGGAAACAAAGCAAGGCAACAATACAACACACATGGGTAAACAACAAGGGATCTCCCGAGATACCGTCTTGTAGTCCCAAAATAAATATGCAGGAAAAACTCCCGAGGTACCGCCTCGTAGTCTCAAAATAAATATACAGGGAGAACTCCCGAGGTACCGCCTCGTAGTCTCAAAAGTAAATGTGCATGGAGAACTCCCAAGGAACTTAATGAACTTGAAACTTTAAATTTCTAAAACTGATGTCGAAACCTATCAAACCACATCCGATTGACCCCAAATTTTACACACAAGTTATATTCAACCCTTCGGACCTACTCCAACTTCCGAAATCGGAATCCGACCCCGATATAAAAAAGTCCACTATCGGTCAAAACCTCCAAAAATTCGACTTTCGCAAATTTAAGCCTAAATCAACTACAGACCTCCAATTCACATTCCGGACATGCTCCTAAGTCCAAAATCACCCAACGGAGTTAATAGAACCGACGAAACTCCATTCTAGAGTCGTCTTTACACAGTTCCAACTACGGTCAAAATCCTAAGACTTAAGCTTCCGTTTTAAGGACTAAGTGTCCCAAAACACTCCGAACACACAACCAAAGCCTTCCGGCAAGTCACATAAATAGAAAGAGATTTGGGGAAAGCACTAAATAGGGGATCAGGGCTATAACTCTCAAAACGACCGACCGGGTCGTTACATCCTCCCTCTCTTAAAACAATCATTCGTCCTCGAACGAGTATAGAGACATACGCGAAGTGGTGAACAGATGAGGATAATGGTTGTGCATATCATGCTCGATCTCCCAAGTGGCCACCTTGACCAGCTGACCCCTCCAATGAACCTTCACGGAGGCAATGTTCTTTGACCTCAGCTTTCGAACCTGCCTGTCCAAAATAGCCATTGGCTCCTCAACATAAGATAGATCTGTGTCCAACTGGACTGAGCTGAAATCCTGCACATGAGACGAATCATCGTGATACTTTCGGAGCATAGAAACATAGAATGCCGGATGAACTCTTGCTAGATTGGGAGGTAAGGCAAGCTCATAAGCAACCTCCCCAACACGCCGCAACACCTCAAAGGGACCAATGAACCTTGGGCTCAACTTTCCCTACTTCCCGAACCTTATAACGCCCTTCATAGGCGAAACCCGAAGCAAGACCCGCTCTTCAACCATGAATGCAACATCGCGAACCTTCCGATCCGCATAACTCTTCTGTCTGGACTAGGCTGTGCGAAGTCGATCCTGAATCACCTTAACCTTTTCCAAAGCATCATGAACCAAGTTTGTACCCAATAATCTAGCCTCGCCTGGCTCAAACCAATCCACTGGAGACCGACACCGCCTACCATATAGAGCCTCATACGGTGCCATCTGGATGCTCGACTGATAACTATTATTGTAGGCAAACTCCACAAGTGGCAAGCATTGATCCCAAGAACCTTCAAAATCTATCACACACGCACAGAGCATATCCTCTAATATCTGAATAGTGCGCTCGGACTGCCCGTTCGTCTGAGGGTGAAATGTTGTGCTCAGCTCCACTCGAGTACCTAACTCATATTGTACGACCCTACAGAATCGTGATGTAAACTGCGTACCCCAGTCAGAGATGATAGATACTGGTATACCATGAAGCCTGACGATCTCGCAGATATGAATTCAAGCCAGTTGCTCGGAAGAATAAGTAGTCATCATAGGATGGAAATGAGCTGACTTTGTCAGCCTATCCACAATCACCCAAACTGCATCAAACCTCTGCTGAGTCCGTGGGAGTCCAACAACAAAATCCATAGTGATCCGCTCCCATTTCCACTCCGGAATCTCTAACTTCTGAAGCAATCCACCTGGCCGTTGATGCTCATACTTCACCTGCTGGAAATTTAGACACCGAGCTATATACTCTACTATGTACTTCTTCATTCTCCTCCACCAGTAATGCTGTCTCAAGTCCTGATACATCTT
The DNA here is from genome assembly GCF_000715075.1 of Nicotiana tabacum. Taxonomy (NCBI): domain Eukaryota; kingdom Viridiplantae; phylum Streptophyta; class Magnoliopsida; order Solanales; family Solanaceae; genus Nicotiana; species Nicotiana tabacum. The sequence continues at coordinate 73,482,978 of NC_134103.1, forward strand.
CGCGGCACCCGGATGAATAGAATACCGCGAACTGTGAGCCTCCTGGAGAATCAACTCACGCAAACTATCTACATTGGGCACACATAGCCTACCCTGCATCCTCAATGCATTATCATCCCCAATAGTGACCTCCTTAGTATCACCGTGCTGGACCGTGTCCTTAAGGATAAGCAGATGGGGGTCATCATACTTACGTTCCCTGCTACGATCATAAAGAGAAGACCGAGAGACCACACAAGCCAATACTCGACTAGGCTAAAAAATATCCAATATCACAAACTGATTGGCTAAGGCCTGAACATCCAACGTTAATGGACTCTTTGTTACTGGTAGATATGCTAAACTCCCCAAACTCTCTGCCCGACGACTCAAAGTATCGGCCACCATATTGGCCTTCCCCGTATGGTACAAAATTATGATATCATAATCCTTAAGCAGCTCTAACCACCTACGCTGATGCAAGTTAAGATCCTTTTGCTTGAACAAATACTGTAAACTCCGATGATCGGTGTAAATCTCACAAGGGACACCGTAGAAATAGTGCTGCCAAATCTTCAAGGCATGAACAATAACTGCTAACTCAAGGTCGTGGACAAGATAGTTCTTTTCATACACCTTCAGTTGTCTGGACGCGTAGGCAATCACCCTACCGTCCTGCATCAACACCGCACCGAGACCAATCCGCGACGCATCACAATATACAGTATAAGACCCCGAACCTGTAGGCAATACCAATACTGGGGCTGCAGTCAAAGCTATCTTAAACTTCTGAAAGCTCTCCTCACACTTCTCTGTCCACCTGAACGGAGCACCCTTCTAGGTCAGCCTGGTCATAGGTGCTGCAATAGATGAGAATCCCTCTACAAAACGACGGTAATACCCCGCCAAACCAAGAAAACTTCGGATCTCCGTAGCTGATGACGGTTTAGGCCAACTCTGCATTACTTCCACCTTTTTCGGATCCACTTTGATCCCATCACTCGATACTACATGCCCCAAGAATGCCACTAAGTCTAGCCAAAACTCACACTTTGAAAATTTTGCATATAACGTCTTTTCTCTCAAGGTCTGAAGCACAGTCCTCAGGTGTTGCTCATGATCCTCCCGAGTCCGGGAGTACACTAGAATGTCGTCAATAAACACAATAACGAATGAGTCAAGATAGGGCTGGAACACATTGTGCATCAAGTTCATAAAAGTTGCTGGGGCATTGGTCAGCCCAAATGACATCACAAGGAACTCGTAATGACCATACCGAGTCCTGAAAGCAGTCTTCGGGATATCTAGCTCCCGGATCTTCAACTAATGATAGTCGGAACATAAATCAATCTTGGAAAACACCCTGGAACCCTGTAGCTAATCAAATAAATCATCAAGAGGCAATGGATACATGTTCTTCATTGTAACTTTGTTTAGCTGGCGATAATCAATGCACATACGCATAGAACAATCCTTCTTATTCACAAACAAGACAGGAACACCCCCAATGTGACACACTGGGCCGAATGAAGCCCTTATCAAGCAACTCTTGTAACTGCTCCTTCAACTCAGGAGGAGCCATACGATATGGAGGAATAGAGATGGGATGAGTTCCCGGCAACAAATCATTGCCAAAATCAATATCTCTGTCGGGCGGCATGCCCAGAAGATCATCTCAAAATACATCTGGAAGTCCCTCGCTATTCGGACTGACTCAACTGTAGGGGTATCAATATTGAAATCTCTCACATAAGCTAGATACGTGTCACACCCCTTCTCAACCATTCGTTGAGCTTTAAGAAATGAAATAACTCTACTGGGAGTATACTCTAAGGTACCCATCCACTATAATCGCAGTAAACTTGGCATAGACAGTGTCACGGTCTTAGCGTGACAATCAAAAATAGCATAATGGGGCGACAACTAGTCCATGCCCAAGATAACATCAAGGTCTACCATACTGAGCAATAATAAATCGGCTATGGTCTCAAACCCACTAAGAGCAATCAAATATGACTGATACACGCGGTCCACAATAAGAGAATCTCCCACAGGAGTAGACACATAAATAGGGGAACTCAAGAAATCCCGAGATATGCCCAAATACGGGGCAAATAAGAGGACACATAGGAATATGTAGAGCCTGGATCAAATAAGACCGACACATCTCTATAACAGACTAGAACAATACCTGTAATGACAGAGTCGGAAGCAACTGCCTCTGTACCAGACGGAATAGCATAATATCTGGCATGTCATCCCCCTCTAGGGCGACCTCGACCTCCCCGACCTCCACCTCGAGCTGGCTGAGTAGGTGGGGCGGTAGCTGGTGCTGGAATCATAGCCTGAGGACCCGGTGGAGCACGCGGTGGCTAAGAAGTCTGTGGAGGTGCACCCCTCCTAAGTCCGGGGCAGTCTCTCACCATATGACGAGTGTCACCACACTCCAAATAAGCTCTCGGAGGACGTGGCTGCTGTGACTGGCTCGGGCCAGGTCTGCTGGACTGACCGCTAAAATCACTCCGTGCAAGAGGCACACTAGATACTGGTGGTTCTTAATAAGGCTCTTGGGGCCTAGAAGGGACCGAAATACCACTGGCGACTGGAATCTCATAGCCCCCACCATGGCGAACTGCAGCTGGGGAAGGAGTACCACTGTAAGTGCCACACTCTCGAGACCTCTTGGCCTCTCTCTTCTCTCTATCTCGAGCGAGCATGCCCTCCAATATCCTAGCAATACTCACAACCTGCAGGTAAGAAATATCCATCTACGGCTCCCTAACCATACTAATCCTGATACTGGGGTGGAGTCCCTCAATAAACCGACGAACCCTCTCTCGAACTGTGGAAACCAAGGCTGGTGCATGTCGGGCCAAATCACTGAAGCGAACTCCATACTATGGTACAGTCAAATCACCCTAGCACAACTGCTCAAACTCCGCGCGCCATGCGTACCTGAGGCTCTGAGGCACATACTCTCTCAAAAACATGTCCGAGAACAGAGTCCATGTAAGTGAATCTGCCTCAGCCATACTACTCAACTCATAAGCAGGCCATCACTGATAAGCTGCTCCTCTAAGCTGGAATGCAGTAAAGGAAACCCCACACGACTCTGCTACATCCATAGTATGGAGAATACGGTGACACTCCTCCAGAAAACCCTGGGCATCCTCTAACGCCAATCCATTGAAGGTAGGAGGGTGGTACATTTTGTACCTCTCAAGTCTGAGCTACTCCACCTCAGAAACTCCTGCCCTAACCTCGGGCTAAGCTGAAGCTACCAACTGCACTGGTATGATCTCTGGATCTTGGTGTACCTAAACTTGCTGCTCTGAGATACCGGCGATAGGAGTCTGTGCTCCTCTCCCGGCTTGAGATGTGGTAGGAGCAAGTGGAATCAATCCAGCCTGAGCTAAGGTGCTGAACATGCTCAGAAACTGGGCTAGAGTCTCCTGGAGGGATGGTGCAGCAACAGGTATCTCAGGTGTCTACCCTCCAGCTGGAGCTACTGGTGGCTCCTCTGTAGCAGCTCGTGCAGGTGCTCTGGCTGCACCGCGTGGACGTCCTCGGTCTCTACCCCGACCCTGGCCTCTAGCATCTCGCGGCTCTAGCATGGGGAGCGGGTGCCTGGTCATCAGATCCGCCTGTACGTGTCCTCACCATCTGTGAGAGAATAGAATACAGAAGTTTAGAATTTTGAAGTCAATAAATTTTTGCACGACAAGGAATCAAGGAGTGTAATCTTTCCTAACAGTTCCATAGCCTCCCGAAGATAAGTACAGACGTCTCCGTACTGATCCGCGAGACTCTAATAAACCGGCTTGTGACTCACGACATCTATGAACCTAGAGCTCTGATATCAACTTGTCACGACCCAAACTCCCTCTGTATAACGTCGTGACAGCACTTAGTCTCTACGACTAGGTAAGCCTAACAAATTGCGGAAAATAACAAAACGAAAGCAAAACTTGGCAACTAACAATAGTGGATAACTAAATAACTAGTAACAATGCCGCTCGGCATGTACAATAACCAATACTCTATAAATACACAGTCTTCCCAAAACCCGGAACATCATAAGTCACAAGCTACAGAAGAAAACTAGTATCTCTATACACCAGATTCTAACAAAAGAAATACGGAAGGTAAATAACATAGGAGAGAATAGAGGGGGACTCCGAGTTCTGCGGACGCGGCAGATGTACCTTGAAGTGTCCGTACAACAGCAAGCACTCTCAGCTAGTAGCGGGGCTGATAAGAAGCACCTGGATCTGCACACAAAACATATGCAGAAGAGTAGCATGAGTATACCACAATGTTACCCAGTAAGTGTCAAGCCTAACTTCGGTCGAGTAGTGACGAGGTCAGGTCAGGCCCACTGGTAAATAATAAATAAGGCATGAGAATATACATTATAATTAAAGACTAGAATTTAACAAAATGAAACAAAGCAAGGCAACAATATAACACACAGGGGTAAACAGCAGGGGATCTCTCGAGATACCGTCTCGTAGTCCCAAAATAAATGTGCAGGGAGAACTCGTGAGGTACCGCCTCGTAGTCCCAAAATAAATATACAGGGAGAACTCCCGAGGTACCGCCTTATAATCTCAAATGTAAATGTGTAGGGAGAACTCTTGAGGAACCGCCTCGTAATCTCAAAAGTAAATGTACATGGAGAACTCCCGAGGAACCGTCTCGTAGTCTCAAAAGTAAATGTGCAGGGAGAACTCCCGAGGAACCTCCTCGTAGTCTCAAAAGTAAACACACAGCTCAAACTGATAAATACAACAGTTAACAGCAAGATTTTTACAGTTATACTGATAAAGAACAAGGAAAAATAGGAATCAACTAAGCGTGCTTCACAGAGTTCAAATAAGCAGTTAAAGCACATAGACATGCGATATTAGACTAAACATGATAACTACACATATTGGAATATCTCAATTAAGAATGAAAAACAGACTAATACTCATTTAAACAGTATAACTCAAATTAAAGAAAAAACAGGTTACTACTCAGTAAAATAACTCGAGTTTTACAACAAATATCCCGTGTACGTACTCGTTACCTCACGTACACGGCGCTCATATATCACAACAGTACCAAATCCTAAGGAGATTTTCCCCATACAAGGTTAGGCAAGCCATTTACCACGAACCAAGCTCAATCAATCGGTAGCAATGCTTTTCCCAAAACGAGTTAAGAATCATTACCCCAAAGTTCTCTCTAAAAACTCCTTGAATTATCGCCTCAATCCGAGCTCTCAAGGACCCAAAATGAAAATGAGATCAAACCCTCGAAATTGACCCTTTTCTTCCTAGAGATTCCGCATCTGCGAACTACTAGTCGCACATGCGACGCCGCACCTGCAGAATTTTATCGCAGTTGCGGAGATGGCTTAAGGTCCAAAGATCCGTTTCTGCGGACTAAGGCACGCACCTGCGGGCCCGCTTTTGCGGATGACCTTCCGCATTTGCGACTCTGTCTAGGCCGCCTCTTTTCGCTCTTGCGATCAATCCTTCGCATCTACGGATGCACAGATGCGGCTCCCATTTAGCACCTGCGCTCATAGACCAAGCTTGACCAAACCGCACCTGCGGTCTCCCCCCCGCAGGTGCGAAAACATCAGAAACTAGAAAATCTTCAGCGACTAGCCTAAGTCCAAATTCAATCCGTTAAGCATCCGGAACACACCCAAGGCCCCCGGGACCTCAACCAAACATACCAACAAATCCTAAAATACCATACGAACTTAGTCGAGCCCTCAAATCACATCAAACAATGCTAAAAATATGAATCACCCTCTGATTCAAACTTAATGAACTTGAAACTTTAAATTTCTACAACAGATGCCGAAACTTATCAAACCACGTCCGATTGACCCCAAATTTTGCACACAAGTCATATTCAACCCTACGAACCTACTCCAACTTTTGAAATCGGAATCCGACCCCGATATCAAAAAGTCTACTACCGGTCAAAATCTCCAAAAAATCGACTTTCGCCAATTCAAGCCTTAATCAGTTACAGACCTCCAATTCACATTCCGTACACGCTCCTGAGTCCAAAATTATCCAACGGAGCTAACGAAACCGATGAAACTCCATTCCAGAGTCGTTTTCATACTGTTCTATCTACGGTCAAAATCCTAAGACTTAAGCTTCCGTTTTAGGGACTAAGTGTCCCAAAACACTTCGAAAACACAACCAAAGCCTCCCAGCAAGTCACATAAGCAGAAAGAGATACGGAGAAAGCAGTAAACAGGGGATCGGGGCTATAACTCTCAAAACGACCTGCCGGGTCATTACAACAACCCACTCTTGTCAAGTTTGATGGTAGTGTGTACGCAGACCTTACCCTTACCATGGGTAGAGAGGCTGTTTCCGATAGACCCTCGACTCCCTCACTCCAAGAGTCAGTAGAAAATATTCCATTCATGAATGTGGGTTTTCAAGAAAAATTAAAATAAGTATGGCCAAGAGAGCCAAGGAAATAATGATGTTGTGAATGGTTGAAAGTACTAACAATGGTATTTATAGTGTGAAAGATAATGTGGTGAATATAACATATGTTTTTACTTTTGTTTCCCTTGTGTGCAAAACAAAAATATTTTCGGGAGTATCATTAGCAAACCGAGGAAGGGTGGGTCGTAAGGCCCACACCCAAAACTACACGTGCCGGTGTAGGAGTGGATTGTGATTATTCGTGTCGGTGTAGGAGTGGATTGTGATTATTCTTTTATTTGGGATGGGATTGAAATATTGATGTGATTGTGATTATTACCCTTAATTGGGATGCGATTGATATTAGCCGTGAATTGAAAAGTCAACTCACACGGCATATGTGGGAAGGCGGCCTAGCTGATCGGGTGGAGATCGGATGCCATATTGCGCATATGGTGGTACTACTCTTGGTAACACCTTTTTTTGCATCACATGTCAAACCACATTGTCCGTGGGGAGATGGCCTAACCGATCGGGGGTGATCAAACTCGGTGCTAAAAATACGGTGGTATATCGGTGCTAATGATCTCCCAACCAAAAATATATATTATTTTCGTATTTTAAAAATTGTTATGTTTTAACTGGGCATTTGGATATTGTTGATTGTAACTTGCTGTTTCTATGGTTTTCCCTTTCTTATATTAACATTCTATTTTGAAAGAGGATATTTAGCTCTACATACTAGTACTATTCCATATGTACTAATGTCCCTTTTTTCGGGGGTGCTGCATCTTCAATAGATGCAGGTGGTTCGTCAGCGAACGGTTTTGATCCTCGTTAGCAGTTACTCTCTGTTCAGCAGATTTTGTTGAGTCCCACTCTGTTCCGGGCTTCATGTCATTTGACGTTGTACTTTATGTTTCGAGATATAGCCGGGGCCTTATCGCCGACACTTCCATTTTTCTCTTCTATTGTACTTAGAGGCTCCGTAAACAGGTTGTGGGTGGTGTTTGATGTTGGGAATTAAACTAGTAAGTATCGGTATTTGGGCAAATATGTTTCTCATCATATCTATAAACGTATAATATTTTAAAAATCATAAATGAATATCCTTTAGTAATGGAAAAAGAATGTGGAGTACTTGACTCTTCTCATGTCTATCACTTGTACTGATTCTTATATCGTTAATGGGTAAGGTTGGGTATAAGGTATCTAGTAGGCTTGCTTAATCGGGGTATCTCGGTTGAGCGTCAATCGTGCTCCCTAAGGTCGGGGCATGACAAAAGATATATGTAATCAGGAGTGGATCTAGAAGGGTGACTACATATTCGACCGACCGTACTAGCTTTAATTCAAATCTTATATTTATCTTAAAAACTTTGTTGAATATATAAAAATTATTAATCTAAAATCTAATAATTTAAAATAATTAGAATTTTAAACTATGACAGAGAACAAAATGATCCAATTTCTCATTTTTGAGAGGCAAATTTGGTCATTTGCCATATATATATATATATATATATATATATTTTTGCCTAATTCATTTGCCTTGTATAATAAGTATTGGACAAATGGATGACGAGGTAGATATGAAGCAGTTTGGTCTACTTTACTTCAAAGCGACAGGATGAACTATTTGACCGCGTCAACTGTCCCCACTCTTGTCTGATGTCTCCTAATAAATTTCCAAAATTACCCTCTCCTTTGTGTAAGTGATTACATCATTCTTCTATAACCGTCCTTTGCCAAAATAGCCAAAAGCTGTCCCCCCTCCTCCATCCACGAGAGTGACATTCACCGTGTGAACGCTTCTCTCTTGTGCCATGTCATCAAGTATTACCCTAAACCCGACCCGTATAACCGCCACCTCATCACAAACACACCATCCAAATTCCCACGTGCCCACAAAACCAATTAATTTTAATATGCCAGTTAAGCTAAAGTCAAACCCCGTGTACAAAAAGTGTATTATACTTCTTGTTTATCCACGTTGCTGTTTGTTTACATCCCTACCTTGTATATAAAGCAAAGAAGTTCAAAACCAGAAAACAATCTGAACGCCAAAGACCAAAGTTTCCACCTTTTCAAATCTCAACAATGCAGAGGTCAACCAAAAGATCTAAACAAGAGGAAACTGTTTCAATCAACCATCTAATTTCAAAGCCAAAGTTCACAGATGAACAAGAGTTTTCTATTATGGTTTCTGCTTTAACAAATGTTATAACAGGTGATACAACTCAAGAATTTCAATATATAATTTCATCTTCTTCACCTTCTACGAGCATGTATAGTTTTGACCCTCCTCTGTTTCGCGTTCCAAAAGAACCAGAGCCATGTCAGTTCTGCAAAATAAAAGGGTGTTTAGGTTGCAAATATTTTGGAGCCCCAGACCCAGTTGCTGCTGCTGCTGCTGCTGATAATAACAACAAGGCCAAGATTGTTGCCAAGAAAAAGAAAAAGAATTACAGAGGAGTGAGACAGAGACCGTGGGGAAAATGGGCAGCGGAAATTAGAGATCCAAGAAGGGCAGCTAGAGTTTGGCTTGGAACTTTTAATACAGCAGAGGATGCTGCTCGAGCTTATGATAAAGCTGCTATTCAATTTAGAGGTCCTAGAGCTAAACTTAATTTCTCATTTGCAGATTATAAATCAATTCAACAGCACAATACTACCACTTCAATATCTTGTTCAAAGCAGCAGCAACAAGAGCCAATACAGTTAGAGCAGGGAATTAAAACAGATGTTGGTATTGGAAAAGATGAAGAATTCTGGGATCAATTAATGAAATGGGATAATGAGATTCAAGATTGCTTGAACATTATGGATTTCAATGGCCATTCTTCAGATTCTGCTGGAGGAAGTATTGCTCATAGCTTCCGATGATCACTTTCAATTAAACAAGAATTGGAAAGGAAAGGAGAAAAAGAACAAAAGAATTTGTTGTAGACAGGTGTTTTTCATTATAAAATTTGGGCTATTTGTTATTTCTATTTATAAAAAAAATTAGGCACCGTACTTTAAAAAAATTGGATTTATACGAGAATCAATACATGTCGCCTGTCGGGCCAGAGAAACTGACAGAACAAATCACCTGGATATTTTAATAGCCGCATATATACCTACGAACTTCATCACCTCGACTTCGAGTTTTGTGGGGTGCACTAATTCATGTCACGTACAAAACATAAAAGATTTTTGTCGTTATTTCTTGACGAGGGTTATGGGTCAAATTTGGTTACTTGAGTAGCTAGTTAAATCAAAAATTTAGATCTAGATTTAAATAATTAGATTTAATGAAATAGAATTAATTTTAGCTAATATTAATATTTAAAAAATATTTTAACCGACTTTATAACAAGATGATATGTATATTACTTTAGCTAGTAATGAATGATAATAACAATAACAATGTTTAATAATCCAAAAAAGTAGGAGGTAGCATTAAATCTATCTATATATAATAATAATAATATAAAGGGAGAAGCAAAAGAATGTAATGATGGCAAATGGCATAATTACAATTCAACAAGTGTCATTTTTTAAGACATATCTCCAATAGAGTTGGAGTTAATTTTAAATTTGAAACTAGAACTAGGAAATAGGCAAAAAAAACATTCATCCAACGGATTCACAAAAAAAAAAGGGATACTGCCTCCCATGTTGGGCAGTTATTTTATGGAAATTAAGATTTTTTTTAGTTAAAAATAATCAAACAATTATTATCAAAATTTAAAAGTCCACATTTAATTACAGTTACAACTCCTAATAATAAGGAGATAGACAAGGCAATAGTACAATCTTCTTAAGTACCGTTTCAAGCCAAAGCCTTCACGTTTTCCCTTGTCGTTTCAACCAAACACATAATTTTCAATTTCAAACGCCTGAAGTTTCAACTGCAGTGTCACTCATGGCAGAGAAAAAATTAACAAAGGAGAAGAAGTTTAATGGAGAAGATGATCAGAAGGTAGAACGCTTTCCTTTTCCCACTTTTTCATCTGAAGGTAGAAAGTTTCACTATTGCAACTTGGTTAATGATTGGTTGCTTAATTCAAAATCTGAATGTGCTACATTTGTGTTTAGGACAAGGAGTGGTTTGGATAGCAGGTCATTGTTTCAAAAGAACTTGGAGCAAAAAGACAAGTAAATTTGTTGATTTGTGCCAGTAAGAATCTTCACCAATTTAGTATATTTCTTATGATTTTCATTTCTCTAATCCTTTTTTTCCGCTTACTTATCTTCTTCATTTGTTTGGTCATGGTTATAAGAAGGAGATCAAGTATCCAAATATGGAATTTTAAATAATGTTTTGTTGTTGAAGTATTCATCGTTTTTATGTCTTTTTTTGTTGGTAACTGTCCCTTCTCCTTTCACTTTCTTCTTTTATGCTTTCCTCTTTATCTTCTTCTTTGTTTCTTTTTGTTGAGCAACTTACTGGAAAAAACTATTCCAATTTTATACTCATGAAACATTTTGAAAGGTAAATTGATTTTTGTAGTATTTACAGTTATGCCTATAAAAGGTAAAGTTTCAACTTAACAATATGCTAGATGATTATTGAACAATTATGGTAGATGTTTCAATTTTTTTAACATTTTAGTTTTCTAAGGATTCTGTTATACAAGTTCTTAAAGATCTTCTTTCTAAATTTTCCCTAGAATGATTACGTTTGTTTTCTATGGGAGGGAAGGAAGCTGATGGAAGGCTTGAAAACTATATGTTTTCTTTGTAGATCAACTTTCTCATCTAATTAAGCAGGATATTTTACCTTCTATTTACTGGTTTTAAATATCGGTTTCAGCAGAAATACACATTTTATGTGCACTAATCTTTCTTTTGGCATTTTCAATTTCGCCGCTTCAACAATTCAAGCACAGAGTATGTTTCTCCAAATGTTATTTTATAGGCATTTCACTATTTTGTGTGCTGAGTTTTTGGATACACATGAAGGTCTTTTCCAAAGTGGATGTCATATTGACTGTAACAAATGATATTGATGAAGTAAAAATTGGATTAACAGAATGACTGCAAAATAATAGAATGAAATATTTTATTTTCTCCTACAATTTTTTTTTTTTTTTTGTGAAAATTGAAATTTATTATAGCAAAAGAAACAAAGAAAAAAAATCCTATTTTTTCATTCAAATAAATCTTTTTTTTTCCCTTAAAAAACGTTCCTAACAAACTGGTATGATATTTGAATTTGAATTTAAATAAAATTTGAGTTAGAATGAAGTTTCAACTTCTAATCTCTTATATATATATATATATATATATATATATATATATATATATATATATATATATATATCGTATTATGGTTTGCCTTTTCAAAAAGCATTTATTTTTCTTGGTTCTTTACTGTTACGCTCTGACCTCGGGGAGCGTAACCGGCGCTCAACAGAGTTACCTCGGTCGAGCAAGCCTGCACAGGGCCGTCTACCCAATTCACCCACACATAAAGAAAAGAATACATTTCATTAATAAATCGATAATGACTCATGTGAACAACACCGGTTCACTTCCATTAGTTACGTCATTAACAAGTCTTCAAAACAGTACGTTGTACAATCAAAGTTAAAGTGGAATAGATGAACCATTATAACATTTTTAGTTTAACTTTTCCAAAACATGTACAACCCACACTATGTCTACGGAGTCTCTAACAGGAACAGAAGAGTGCTAGGACAATGCCGACAACAAGGCCCCGCCTATACCTCAAAATACTATGTACAAAGGATAGAAGATACAAGACCCCGAAATGAAGTGGGGCTCACCAAATCAGCTGAGGAGAGGGTGTGCTGCTATCACTGATCAATACCACCTGCTATGGAACCACCTGCATCTTTTGCACCCCCGGCAAAAGGGACGTTAGTACATATAGAATAGTACTAGTATGTAAAACTAAACACCCTTTCAATAGAACGAGCAACAGTAAACGGAGAATAAACATGATATCAATAAGAGACTCAAACGGTGTCAAAGTGCCACATTAGGGGAAACGTAAATTTCACGTAAGTTTTGGTAATTTAAGTTGGGAGATCTTTAGCACCGATATACCACCATGTTTTAATACGGAGTCCGATCTCAGTCCGACTGGCTAAACCGTCTCACCCCGAGACATACACTCACAATACCACCATGTGCGCGGCATGGCGTCCGATCTTAGCCCGATCGGCTAAGCCGTCTCACCACAATGTCGTGTGGGTCGACATTACATCACATCTAGCTAACAATAATCTCATCCCATTTAAGGGAAAAACGTCTCAAGACACCAATCTCATCTCTTATAAGGGAAAATAGTCTCATCACATTAACACGGGGATTTATCTCTTAATTACTCCTACACCAGCACATGTAGTTTCGGGGTTAGGTTATTCCGACCTACCCTTCCGCGGTGGCTAATCGATAGTCCCAAAGCATTTGTTATTAAAAGTATTTACCACTCAATTCATTTTTTTTTACATGTCATTCATTTTATTGACATCATTGGCCATAACGCATTATCATTCTTGGCACACTGGCCGTACTTCATAATTCAACTCATTATTTCATTTTCAATCGTTATCATGAATAATCAACAACAAGGCCTTTCAACATTAGGGCTTTAAGCACATACTTGAGCAAATTAGGGTCTTAGGCACATATGACTTCTTACACAATTGACATGGTAGTTTTCATACGAATTCACACTTTCAAATCATAATATAGTAACACACAACCCATACTTAAACCAAATACTCAAACATTAACTTAACATAACAAGAATCTTTGAAATACATATTGAATACATAATTATTTCGATACAAGGCTTACTTGACAGAAATTCAATTTATAAAGGGCATCACGAGACTTACAAGGACATTGCGAGGTTCAATTCTAAGAGAAGAGTTTAGCCAACATACCTCACTTGATCTTCCTTAAACTCTAAAATGTTCCGAAAATCTTAGCAACTTCAATCTATTTTAGAAATGTAACAAATTAAACCAAAATTAGGAAGGTACTCATGGTTCTAGCTTCTTTGAGAATTTTATCAAATACTAGGTGTGTATTAAGGTTTCAAGGCCCTTTCATGGAGGATCCCATCATCCCTCAACCCAATTTTTACCATTTTAGCTCAACAATCTTCCTACATCCCTTGATAACACATGCATGCAAAATAAATAACTCACATACCCAAAAATTATCTTACCAATTACCCATTCCTAGTTAAATTTCGAAATTGAGATTTAGGGTGTAGAATTTTACCTCTAGAATGAAGACCTAGTGTGCTTTCCTTGATAATCTTCCAAGATTTGAGTAAGAATTGAGGAATAATTGGTTGAGGAACTCTCTCACTCTCTAGATCTCTTTCTTTCTCTCAAAATATCATATTTTTGCTCAAAAGATGGTACATATTGTCTATATAATGAAGCAGGGTCGGGTTATAAAAATTCAAAAAAAATAAGTTCCGGAACAAGATCTGTGGTCATATATGCGATTGCATAATGCATCTGCGGTCCGTGAAATGGACCGCGAAATGAACCTCCGAAACTGGGCAACTCTGCCTGGGTTTGCGGTCACTATGCAGACCGCATACATGTTCTGTGGTCGCATAATGAACCGCAGAACAGTTATGTGGTCGCATAGTCGACCGCAGAATGGCACCCAAACCTGCCCAGTCGTGCCTCACTCTGCAGCCCGTAGAGTGATTCTGCGGCTGCATAATGGACTGCAAAAACGCCTTTTTCTGCCAAAAATTTCCTTTAACTCCTCAGCATACTGTTCAACTCAAAAATTCTGTACCGCGACTCGTAAGCTCGCCGCGAAAAATTTATACAATTCTCAAACAAGCAAATCTATTTCAGCACCATGAAACCTTAAATTACCTTGCGGGATTTTACGGGCCTTACATTTATCGTCTCATAGAACCTGACTACTATGCATAATCAATCTCCTGCCATGTATAAAATGTGAATTGCTATTTTCTATTAAAAAATAAAGTGAGGGTTAAAGATGAATTATTATCTGGTTATCATAAAATTTTGCAATATGTACATAATTTAGCAACTCTACTTTCTTCATTTTTTTATGTGATAGTAAAAATATTATCTAAGTTAACTGTCGTCTATATACTATGAGAATCCAATTTGATATTTTAATATTTTTTTAATATTTCATTACGCTATTATACTGGTTAGGGATAGAAATGATGCATAATGCATTTGAGTACCTTTTCCCCGTAATATAACTTAACCAATAATTTATATTTGTTTGTTATTTCTTTGCTTGATTCATTCATGGCACGTTGGTCGTATTTCATATTCCACATTTTTATTTTCTTACTTTTATGGATCATCATCATAAATATCAACAAATAAAATATTTCGGAAATCACAACTTTAGGTTTATTAGTAATGAAGACTTTAAAAACAATGGATTTTTCCCCAAGAAATGGAGTAAAATGATTGGCAATCGAAGCACAAGTTAAAATCATAGGCAATCGAAGCACAAATTAAAATCATAAACGAGCAACACATTATTTATTCTTAAAATACTTTTCCCCAAAAGAGCAATACACAATTTCAACTCATGAAGATATAAAAGCTCAAAACACATTGAAAATACTTACAAAGTATAACATTAGTTAAAATAGCCACATTTGGGCATAACTTGGGTACAAAAACTTTTAGGCAAATCTGTTTTCGAAGTTAGTTTGGAACAGTTGAATCAAGGCTTATTTCATAACCTTTCTCCCATCATTTCATTTTCTCGGCACCATTGACCACAAGTATAACTTCCATTCTTGGAACGTTGGCCACACTTTATATCTCCAACCCACTTCTTTCACTTTCAAGCATCCTTATAGATTATCAACAACAAGGCATTTCTACTCAAGACTTTAAATACACATTTGAGCAACTAACCAAATTAAAGGTCTTAGACACATGTGATTTCTTACACAATTCGACATGCTAGTTTTCATTAGAATCACATTTTAAAATCTTAACATATTAACACACAACCCGTGCTTAATCACCTTCTCAAATAGTAACTAACTAAATGGGTTTGATAACGAGACGTAAAGAGAAGTTCGTATTCGTGAATTTATGTACATTATCCTAGTCTCATAAGTTATAGCATTCTCCCTTATCAAAACTTTATATTTAATTAAGTATTGTTTTCTTTCGGTCAAGTCTCTCTCTCTCTCTCTCTCTCTCTCTCTCTCTCTCTCTCTATATATATATATATATATATATATATATATATATATATATATATATATATATATATATATATATATATATAGTATTTTCACTACCATCGGGCTATACTCGATGGGCAGGTCCCTATTGGGCAACCTCTGATCAGATAGTGAGTTATATACCGAGCCTATTCTGTCTGAGCGCCTATGAGCGAGCCCAAAGTTGATGAGTAGTTATTTATATATCGAACCTAGTATGGGCGAGCTCCTATGAGCGAGCCTACTACGGCCGAGCAGTTACCCGTACCGAGCCTTATAGGGTCAGGTAGCTATTTTACTTACTATATTAAGAGAGTTGAGTATGTATCAGCAGGTAAGCATATCTTCAGATCATCTTTAACTCCCAGTTACTCTTAATTATTATATTATCAGTTCAGTTTCAGCTTTTAGTTATTTTATTTCCTTACATACTCGGTACATTATTTCGTATTGACATCCATTTTACCGAGGACGCTGCATTTCATGTCTGCAGGTCCTGATAGACACCCGGATAGGCCTTCCCAATAGACGAAGCCAGACATTAACTTGATTGGTAAGCTCCACTCCCCCGGAGTTACCAGGTCTATGCTTTGGTGTCCATTTTGTATGTACAGGTTTGATGGTTAGGTCGAGGCTCTGTCCCGGCCATGATACAGTTCTGTTATCTCTAGAGGCTTGTAGACGAGTCTTTTACATTTTGTATGTCAGTATTGTGGCCTTGCCAACCTTTTATTCATGTTCAGTTTGGTATTGCTGGTTGTAGATGTGTATGGCAGCCTCGTCATCCTGCACAGTTATGTATATGAACCTTTGGGTATGTTTACCCATCATATGAGAGAGCCATTATTTTCAGATGATTCAGAATATGCCCTCGTCAGCCTTGGTTGGTATTATATATTTGGAACCTCCAAGGTAACATGGCTAGCTTACTTTATGTACTTTCAAAGATGATGTCATTTTCGAGGTTATATCAATTGACTTACGACGTACGTTTACGTACAAAAATATAGGATGTAACATGTTAGAGACTTGATACGGCTATTCCTGATATATTGAGATGTTTGCCTTGACTGTAGGCATATTCTCAGTCATAATATTATGTGTATTATATATCTAACTCCATGCATTCCTTATATGTTACCTCACATGTTGTTGATGCCCTTATATGTGTGACACGGTTCGAGCCAAGTATTGTGAGATGTGAATATTTAAGACTTGAGTGGTTGATGACTGAGTTTGGGCCATAGAGCCGATTTGGTATTAATTATGAGGTGATGCGTACGTTAGGACCCATATGGGCTCAATGGTATTGATTGTGAGGTGACGCGTACACCAGGACCCATATTGGGCTAAGTGATTTTGATCGTTGATTAAGATCCGATCAGAACCTGGGCAAAAACTCGCCAATCCGGAATCAGGTAATAACATGGGCGCATGCACACTGGCATATATGTGATTGGTGAAGGACTTGTGTTAGGCACCCGTGAAGTGCTGAGTGTTGTTGTGTGTGTTGAATGAAGGGAAATTGTGCCAAGCACTATATATGTGCTGAGATTTGATATAATTGATTAGACTGTGATGATATTTGTTGATGTCCAATTTTGATCCTCCCTTTTAAAATTGATTTATTTATACTTAAATATTTGCAATGAATGTTTTGAAAGTATTTTCTATCAATAATTACCTATTTTTACAAAATATTTAGCTTTGAAATTAATAACCTAGAATTAGTATTATGTATACTTATTATTTTAATACTATTAAAGTAATTTTTCAAAATACATCATAGAGGTTTTATAATTATTTCACAAATTACTTCTCAAATTTTGATTAATTAGATTACTATGTTGATAATTCAAAACTAGTGTTGTAATTTAGGAAACAAAGTATTCTATAGATAAATAATTACAATAGTTAGTAGTGTATTTGATAATCATAATTTTACTAAATTTTCTTGTAAATTAATTAAATTTAATTACATTAATTTTAAAGGGATTAAAAACTAAAAGGCTACAATTATAATTTTTTAATTAAATACGAAGTGGCTATACCTTAAATCAATTCTAGCCCAATACACAAGCCAAAAACAAATCTTACCCAGATCCAATTTCCTTCTCTCCACCATGGCAATCCCCATCTCCTCTTCTCGTCAAATGAAATTTTTCCACGTTGCCCGTCCTATCCACTAACAAAACAAACACATCCGATCCAAATCATCCATCCGTTTGATAAATGGTCTACATTTTAACTCCTATTTTCCTCTTAAATTTAAACACCCAAAAGATATAATCCTAACCGTTGGATCACAGGGATCCAACGAACACCAAAATTCCCTTTAAAAATTGTTAAATCCCTAAAAATCAGGACTGTTGATCATCAGATCCAACATCCCAGATCGTTTCCTCCCACTTTAACCCAGAGACCATTTGGTCTCTCCCCCAAACCTAAAATCATTTCCCCCAAGCCCTGCCGCCTCTCTTTCCCCTTCCTCTCTCTTTTCTCTCAACCTCACAACCCAAATCAATCAAAAGACCTTGCACAAATTCATGCAAGGTCATGAATTCACCCAAAGATTCATCCTTCCTGTCTCTCACATCCGTCATTCTCGCTGAATCTTTCCTCTTTCATCGATCGAGTTTGAAAACCCCAAATCTGAACCCCTAAACCCAGAGATGAAACCTCAAATCGCCTTTGATCTTTCAAATCCATGGCATGCATGGTTATCCATTTTGTTCCTGTACTTCAGATCTTGTTTATCTTTCCATTTTCACCATTTAATTTCAAAATCCCTAATCAAGGGGTCACAGACCAAAATGTGAAACTTCAACTCGTCTAATTTCAACATTCTTTTTTTCAAATCGAAGAAAGCATGAAGACATCAGCTGGCTTCCTGGTTGATATTCGATATCTAGAGGTCAAATGCAATGACCTCTGGGTATTAGGGTTTTGATCGATGGTCTCTCATGCTTCAATAGTCGGTCTCTCATTTCCCCTATGCTCACGTAAAATCGCTACTGATTTCCCTCTATTTTTCTATGACTTTAACTCGATTATGCTTGCATTACCACTCCTCCATCACTCTTCACTATCGATTCGAATCTGGAACCCTAATGCTTCACAACCACTATAAATAGGGGCTTTTAATATTCTCACCTAACAGACCTAACACAAAACAAATACAACAAAGACAATACGAAATCACTTAACAAATATCAATTTTAGTCTTGGGTAGTACAAATCCAGCTAGGGTTCTAACTAGCTTCTGATTTCTTTCTGATTCTGAGTCTTACACTGGTTGGGGTCTGAGTTCTTGATTCTATACGGCTAAGAAAGAGTATTTTCTTGGTTTACTACTCAAGAGGAGGTCAATATACCTCCATCCTTTCTATTTTAATTGCTTCATTCGAAAATCATGAACATGCTATTGTGTTCCTTTTAACTGTTTCATCTATAATGTTCGCTATTAGTTTGTAATTGTCTATTTTAGTTCACCATGACTTTGTTGTTGATCCATGGTCAGCTGTTATATTTCATTAGTATTGATGAAGTAGCTATGTGACTTTATGATTTATGTTTTGTATCAAATAGCCTATGTGGTTAAGCTGCTTAACATGCTTTAATGATTTCTCATATCTACCTAGATTTCTGACTTCCCTCTACTGATCAGGTTATAATCTTCATGCTTATCATGCCATACTCTTTTAAGTTATGTTATTCTATACTTGGGGTTGCTGTTAGATGACTCTAGCTAGAACATAGATGAAAGTGCATATTGTAACCTGTATCACTTGGATAAGGTATATGAAGCTTAAGTGTTCAAAATGCTCTCCTTCTTTGTGTAAGTGCTTGTTAACTGTGAAGTATTATTTGAGTCATCACTATGAAAGCTTTATATCCATGGCCAATTTCTAACTGTAAATAGTCTCACTAGGATGAACTTTCTATGAACATTAGTGCTCATTCTACATATATTTTGTTATGATCAACCTTCCTCTTATGAATTACATTGTAGTTGTGTCTATTATAGTTGAATACTAACTATTTATGAAACTTGAATATAACTCCATAATGCCTAGCCATTAACCTTAGTCTGAACAGATGAGTTAATCTTGTCTATTATGATGTTTTCCATGTTCTTAAACCCTTAATTGTACTCACAATCTGATTTTGTAATGTTTGAGACTCATCTTATCTTGTGAGGTCATAACTTTGGATGAAATCTCAGTATCTGAGGAAGTTTGGCATGAATCTTTATTTATCCCTCATGACTTCATACTTTTGAACACTATTTTGAAATTGTACTCATTCCTCCCTTTCCTCTGTTAATATGGATTAAATCTGGTATTAGAGAAACCTTTTGTTGTTACTGATTGAGTACAATAACTTGTTTATATCATTGTCTGAATCTTTACTGAGGATTTCAAAGGTTCCAAGTAGTGTTATTAACTTATGTGTATGCTCATGATAATATCTGGTGTTAAATTAATTTTTGATCAATCCATTAGGACAATAACATATGTTGTTGCAGTTCTAAACTATGTGCTCTATCTGTCTGTGAGGTGTATAAATCCAGTTGTTTGGTTCTTTAGCAACAATACAATAGTGTTCTTGTCTCCATATGTGCTTAGGAACTTGACTTTTAAACCTGTTCAATATGTATTTCATTCACTTAATACTGGAAGTATAGTCATGAAGAACAAACTATTTCTATGTGTTTCCTATGTCATTCTCTCCAAAAAGGGTATGCTTCTGTTGTAGGAAAAGTCACAGTAGTTGGTTTGCATAAAGAGCCTCGTTGACATTCAAACCTATAGGGAAAAATGAGTTGTTAGTGGTTAGGGATATTTGGGAGTAGATTTTAACTCTAGGTTGGGCAGCTCTCCCCAGCACAAGCATTTCCCTGGGCCTTGAGAGCCTTGGGAACATTGAATTGCCGGGAGATTCAAAAGGGGCATCGATCTTGAGTGGAATTCTTTTCTTAGCCCTTGATACATTGAAACTATGCCATTATTCTTTACTGAGTTCATGTTGTTTTATCTCACATGTATATGACAATTATAAATTTGATTGAATGCTTTATTTTACCTTTTAACTCACATAAAATAGTTTAGGCAAGCCTTAAAGAACCTAGGATTAAAAGAAGTCTTAGTTAGCAATTAGTTATATATCCGATAATCATGAGTTGTAGTTAATTCATTATGCCCTGCTAACTTTTTCTTAAAGATTTTGAAGCCCAAAGGCTTAACAAAGGCAGAAGTCCCTCTCTCAAAAGGAAAAACAAGAACTGAATCACGAGTTAAACTTTAAAAAAAAAAAGGGAATCGACTCCTCTCTATAATAAAAGTGTTGTTGCCCCAAAACAAAGACTTTCATACAGTTTAATTCAAGACTACCACTTAAAACCAAGGTATATCTTATGTTCATTTTCACCTCATTAGAATAATATGAACATCCATATTTTAGAAAACAAAGTACTTTAACTTAGATTCTCTTTTATACATTTTTTCATACAAACATCCTATCTTTCAAAGTTCTTTTCAAGCATATATATACTAACATTAGTTTCCTAAAGATCTTCTTTAAATCCATCCTCTTTAAACTACACTCCTCCCTTATAGATATTATGCCCTAATATATTGTAAGCTGCATTCTTTAAACACTAGTTAAAGCATAGTACAAATAATTAGTCCTAAATCTAGTCTAAGTCCTATGGAGCTACCTCATGTAGATTTTTAAGGGGGGCCTAACACCTTCCAATTAGAAGAAAAAGAACTCTTACCCATAATCTCACCGGTTCGCAGACTAATAAAGAATATGACCCTTAGTAATTAAATAGGTACCCTAGTATACCTTTAAATAATAGGTGGCAACTCTCTTTCATCAACAACAGAGAAACCACAAGTTGAATTTTGTTTTGACTAGTTCAAAATAGGGTGCAACAATATGGCGACTCTGTTGTTCGATAACAATCGAGGTCTGAGAAATCTCGAGGATGGATGGGTGATCCTAGATCAGTTGTTCAATAGGTTCGAACATCGTGCAAGCTATGAGAGGTATTAGGGGGAATTTCAATGTGATCAAGCAATATGGGAGAGTCTCAGGCCCATTACTTTCTCATTGGCACTGCTGGGATTGTTGGTCTTCTCGTAGAGAAGGGGTCGGATCAACATCAACTTATTACCCGTGGTTCTGGCGACCTTCCATGGTAACCTTCAAGCTACTCTGGTGCAGATGATGCTAACTAAGATTCTAAGTGCTTTGTCTGCATGTGCACGAGGGTATGATTTCTTTAAGGGTTGTAACTTGCTACTTCTGATATGGGCTAAAGAACATTTCTTCCAGCCAGAGGCCACCATTGACTACTTTGTGGGAGTCAGCAATATGATCCGTAGCCACAACGAGAGGATGAGACATTGGGTCTCCCCACATGGACCAGAAGAGTGGAAATAAATGCTGACTAATCTAAGTGGAGAATGGATCAACTGGAAGCTGTCATGATTAGGCAGGAGGGCAATCTTAAGGACTCTTCAGAAATACTTCATTGATATGATAGGACTTGAGGGAATTCAACCATACTCACCCTTGTGGGTTCTCAGACAGTTGAGGATGATTCAGGATATGCCTCTGTGGACGAGGACAACGCTGTTTGAGGATGCATATAACGGACATATTCAAATCCCAAGGATACAAAGGCTGCAAGAAGAGTGGAACAATCTAGTCACAATGTTGATGGGTCAAAGCTCGTGGTGCACTCCACAATATTATGTCTGGATCAATGAGGAAGATGAGCTACCCTGACCAAGCAGAGAGGATATAGCCTAGCTGGAGGACGCACTAGCTACTTTGCCAATTCACCATGAGATTCTTCCACATTACCTTGTGACTACCTCGATGCACCGTCAAGTGGTCCCATGATCCATCGATCACATGCTTCCACCTGCTGAAGACGATGACCGGGTAGTGGAGTGCATCTAGATAGAGTCAGAGACAGAGCCGCAGGGAGATCAATGAGAGGAATTTGAGTTAAACGATAACAAAGAGGAGTTTGAAAAAAATTCGGAGTAAGAGCCAGAAGAAGAAAGGGAGACGGGGAATGATTCTGTGGAAGGTCGCTAGAAGCTGGTTGATTTTCCCATATTTCCCACCTTGTATTCTTATCCCCAGTTTTCTTATTTTCCTAAAGGGCGAGTTGCTTAAGCCCATGCAGTTCTATGAATATCAGAAATAGTGATGTAACCTTTGTTTCCACTTATCTCAATGCAAACATTATCAATGAAAACAAAACTTGCTTCAGATCTAAATGTGTCAAGTCTAATTGTTTGTTAAACATTCGCGATTTAGGCCTACCTCCGGCAATGAGAGGTTCCATGAATTCTAGGAAAACACGCTTGCCTGAATACGTAAATTAATTGCCCTGTGTAATCTTCTACTTGTATAAATGAAGAAACTGACTTCTGCTTCTTTTTTCTTTTTCTTTCTTTTTTGTTTCCTACTTTATTATTACTCCCAGAAATGTTGGTTTTTGTCGACCCGAAACTGGCAGAACCACCATATAATCTAAGATCAAAGGGAAAGATATCTGCTATAGAAAACTCGACTGAACATGCTCTGGTCATAGCTTATAGCCCGGGATGATCGGGAGAGAAGGACGATACAAGGAATGATGAACTCGTGGCCAGGATAGCCAAGGAGATGAAGTCTTTAAGGGAGGAAGTACATCATATACGGGAACTAGCATATCTGGTCGTGACAAAGCTCCCTCAACCACCTCGCTTTCCTTCTTTGGATTCAATCCCCGACCATTTTCCTTCCACATCACGCCAAACCAACAACACCAAAACTTTAATCCCCACCACTTAAGTCATACCTCCAGTAACCCCCGCATACAGACCAAATCCCCCTATCCACACTCCCTACGTACCGCAGCACGTTCAAACACCATAAAAACTGCCTATTACCACTAACGCAACTCACACCCCTCCTTGTGATAGAGTCACTTTTAGCACTCACCCAAATCAGCACATACCCATGGCACATAGCGCCTCCCATGAGCGGTATGTTCCTCATGTATATGCCATTTCTGGACCTACCTTTACAGCACCTGTCATGGTCAAGGTGGCTTGTGAGATTGGCTAATACGCTGAGATAGAAATGGAAGCTAGGCATAAGGAAGAGGAGTTAGTGTTTGAGCGGCTACAAATCTTGAGAAAACAAATGAAGAACCTCCAAGTCCCTCGGGGAAGTGAAAGTTTGGACTACAAGGATCTGTGTATCCATCCGGATGTGGATATGCCAGTGGGGTATAAGCCTCCAAAGTTCGATATCTTTGACGGGATGGGTGATCCCCACACACATTTGATGGCATATTATGACAAGTTAGTCGGAGTGGGATGGAACGAGAAGCTCAGAATGAAGTTGTTCATAAAGAGCCTGACCGGAGAAACACTTACCTGGTATACTCAACAAGATCCGCAAAACTGGAGAACCTGGCAAGATATTGCGGAAGATTTAGTGAATCTCTTTTGATTCAACACAGTGATCACTCCCGATAGGTTCGTACTGGTTAAGCTACAGAAAAAGTCATTAGAGTCATTCCAAGAATATGCATGTCGGTAGAGGTCAGAAGCCGCCCGGGCACAACCTCCATTGGACGATAGTGAATTAACCAAGTATTTTATCAAGGCCCAGGAAAGGTTATACTTTGAAAAAATAATGGGAATGACGGGGCATAAATTCTCCGAACTGGTCATGATGGGAGATTTTTTAAAAGAAGGTATAAAATCTGGCAAAGTACAATCCATGGTTGTACTGCAAGCATCCAACAATGCAATCCAATCAGAGTCAATCGGTATCAGAAAGAAGAAAAAAGAAGAAGTCTCAGCATTCGTCCCTTAATATCAACCCAACCCACATCATGGAAACACTTACTATTCCCAAACAACTATTCACCACCACCCTCTTACGCTCCATTCTATAACACCCAGCCATACTACCACCCCCAACCTCAATATAACCCCGCTCGAGCCCACAACAACCCAAACCCACAATGACCATATGTCCAGTCCATATCACTACCCACAAAAACCGACCCACTTATGCACCACGCCCTCGTCCCAATTTTGAAGAGAGGGGTCCCAGAAACTATACCCCGATTGCTGAGCTGCTGGCCCAATTGTTTGAGAGATTAATGAAAGCAGGATTGATACATACTATGGAAGGAAGGGTTCCTGAGTATCACACTAAGTATTTCGATGCAACTAAAAGGGGCGTGTACGATTCAAAGGTGCCTGGGCATGATACTGAAGATTATTTGAAACTGAAAAATAAAATTAAAACACGGAACAAGAGCGGAGCCATTCAGTGCACTCCGGCTCAGCCCAACGTGAATCGCAATCCGCTGCCAAATCACTGAAACCAATGGGTCAACATGAACACATTGGACGAAGAATATGATTTGAAAGGAACGATTGTCACAATAGGAATTGCAGAGGCTGCAAGGATCCCACCTCAAAGGACTCCAATGATCACAGTGCAAGTGAGACCTATAGTGAGAGTTCACACTTATCAGCGACAAGCTACCATTGCTACAGGGGATGAAGAGAGTCAGGAATACAAAACTATCCTATGGACGTACCAGCAAAAGGGGAAGGCCAAGATGACAGACTTTGCAGCAGCCCACGGTATGACTAGGTCAGGGAGATGCTACGCTCCTTAAGATGCAAATCGAGGGAATAGAGCAGATTCAAAGGAGGAACATAACAGACCCAGAAGCCACAGAATTCTGGAAGATAATGTCGACAAAAGAGTACTCCGTGGAGGAGGAGATAAAGAAAACTTCGGCACAAATATCAATCATGGACTTGCTAATGAGTTCTGACAGTCATAAGGATGCCCTGATGAAAATACTAAGTGAGGTAAGTATGCCAAACAACACCACCAATGAGGCACTGGACGTAACAATTGGGAAATTTGTTGGAGCAAATATGATCACTTTCAGAAGAGACGAACTTCCTACCGAAGGGGTAAGTCATATCAAAGCTCTTCATATCACTGTCAAATATGGGGACAAAGTGGCATCCCTAGTATTGGTTGGATGAGGGTCCGGAGTCAACATCTGTCCACTCTCTACTCCGCGAGAGTTGGGAATCCATCTAAGGGAAGTCAAGGAAAGCCATATAAGGGTAAGGGCTTTTGATGGTTCGTATAAGAATGTTATTGGAGAAATTTATTTGTCTTTGCAGATCGGGTCGGTCGAATTTCCCACATTATTCAAGTAATGGATATTTCTTCTTCATACAACTTGTTGCTAGGAAGGCCCTAAATACACATGGCAGGGGTTGTCCTATTCACTTTACACCAATGCATGAAATTTGAAAGGGGGTTTTAGGAGATCGTGGTTCATGGGGAATGGGGCCAATCAACCTATTTGGAGCATGCTGTCCCATTCATTGGATGGACTTGCTTTCTATGCAGTGGATATCATGCAGACCACCGAAACAGAAGAGACGGAACAAAACTTGGGAATGCAGTTGCCCTATAGATCCAAGATGGCTGTGAGGGAGATGATGAAATATGTATACATATCAGGAACCGGGTTGGGAGCCATGTCAGATGGGATCACAGAGCCAATTAAACCTAATGGTTAGAAAGGAAGGTCCAGCATAAGATATCAGCCTCCGTTGGGGAAAGCTCATACCAGTAGCTTCGAGAAAAAGGTTTTTGTGATAGAGCATGTTTTGGGTACAGGCTAGAGTTTAGCACCAGAAGATGATATCATCGATGGGATGAGAAGGCTGTTTGTGAATATGATTGAAGAATACTGTGAAGGAACCAACATGAAGACACCGACCATCAGGGATGCCGAACCAGGAGAAGAGGTGCAGAATTGGACTGCCAGTCCATCTTTGGTTCACCGGGATTCTCGGTAGTGTGGAACTATAAAAGTTTTCTTTTGAAAAGCGCACGGTCAATTGAGGCCTGCACCGTGTCTGTAGCTTTTTGTCATTTGCCTCTTTTGAACACTTTGATATTCCAAAACGTTTGGATTACAAATTGAACACATATATCTTTTGACACAAGGCTTATTCGGAATAATCAATTTATAATGAGCACACGGGGCTTACAAGGCCATTGTGGGGTTCAATTCTAAAAGAGGAGTTTAGCCAACATACCTTTTTTGAGCTTTCCTTAAGTTACTACAACGTCCCAACACTTCTAGCAATAACAATCTATAGGAAGATAGTAAAAATCGGATAATAATTAGAAGGATTATCATGGTGTAACTCGCTTAGGAATTTTATCAAACACCTAGTATGCAAAATAGACTATAAAGTTCTACAATGGTAATACCTTCCTCCCTCAACCAATTTCAACAAGAACTACCTAAAATGGTTCATTAACCCCACATACTACAACCTATTGACACATGCATGGCCTAATTCCAATCCCACAACATACTTAGACCCTAAAATAGCTTATATGAGTAGTATAGGACAGGAACTTACCCGGATAGATGGTGGTCTAATGGTTGACTTCCTTGATTCTCGAAGGTTGGTGCAAGATTGGATAATTAGAATGTTAGGTTTACTCCTTCTCTCTCTAAAATGCTATTACCTCTCTCTAAAATCATGAGATAATCACCCCAAAATAAGCCCCAAAGGTTATTTATCAAAATGGGGTCGGGTTATTAAATATAAAAAAAATGGATCCTCCGAACTCAGGTCTGCGGTCGCAGAATGGACCGCATAACAGATATGCGATCCGCAAAATGGACCGCGAAAGTGATGCCCAAAAACTGGGATGGTTTGGACAGGTCTGCGACCGGTCTGCGGTCCGTAAACCACTTTTGCGGCCACAGAATGGACCGCATAATCACCCAACAAAATTCTTCATATAAAATTTGCGATGGATGTGCAGACCGTAAAATGGATATACGACCGCAGAATGGGATGCAAAATGACCTTTAAAATTCAATCATTTTTTGCTCAACTCAGCGACGGGTATGCGGCCCGTATAATGGATATGCAGTCGCGAATTTGACCACATAACCGGCCCTTCAGGAAAAAAATTCCACTAACACCTCGATGTATTCTTCAACCCAAAAAGTTCGTACACGTAAGCCTACCTCGGCACCACGAAACCTTAAATTCCTTGGCAAAATTTTACGGGACCTTACATCTTTACTCAGGGGCGGATGTACCATTATAGGTACGAGTTCAATTGAACCCATAACTTTCGATGCGGAGTATAAATTTAGGTATAAAAAATTATTAAAAATATAATAAATAATAGAGATGAACCCATAACCTTAAGATTATAATAGGTGAAATGTTAAAATATGAACCTATAAAATTTAAATCATGGATTCGCATATGTATTTACTGTTATCAAATTGGCTCAATATTATAGAAGAAACATTAAATTAGAGTTCAAACTTTCTTATTCTTCTTTTTTACATTTACACCGTATAATAAGTGGAAGTCCTCATGGGCAACGAATGGCATTTTCGTAAATATGGACTTCTTTATGGCTAAATGTAAACGTATACATACATTGGTTAATACCCACGTGGGCTTCTGATAGGTCCAATTCCAAGAGCCATAGTTTTCCCATTCTTTTGCCTTGATTTCCTCTTGTTAAAATTCACACTTGATCTTACCTTTGTTCCAATTGAATATAATACTATATTCATAACCATACCTATTAGGTATAACTAGCTGACTTAGCGCATAACGTGGAGCGTACAATATTTGAGCTCGTGAATATTATTACACGTGGACTCTAACGTTAATATTTTAAAAAATAAATTAAATATATACCTATTTAGACCCACCTGATTTTATATAAACCCTAATTTCATTCCCTTTCGTTTAGTTCTGCCCCAATTGCTTCCAAATTAGGTCGAGAAACTTCTTCATTTATTTTCAATTCTTCTTCGTTTCTTTGCAATTTTTCTGAATTTCTTTCTAGTTCTTGCCTCTTTTCTTCGTCAAAGCAGTTTTAATGTCGAACTTGTCGAGTTCGTCGAAGGCACCTCCCACTGATGTTATGTACTGTAATTGTGGTCAATTAGCAAACTTCAAGATATCATTGACTGATCGTAATCCAGGACGAAGGTTTTACAGTTGCAAAATTGAAAAGGTAAGCTTAATTCATAGTAATTTTGTTATAATCTACATTTTGGTGATTTTTTTTAAATTCTCATCTTCCGTTCCTTGGTTGTATTTGTAGAAAAGGGGTGGATGCAATTACTTTAGATGGTATGATTAAGACTTCTCTTCTCAAGAAAATAGGGTGATTTGTGGTTTGTTGAAAAAAGTCAAGATTTTGGAGAGGGATCGGGCAAGAAAAAAATGGACCATCATACTTCTTACAGCTTTGTAGGTGCTAATTTTATGGATATGACTATGGCGTGATGCTTGTTGTGTTTGTTCAAATTAGTGGCAACAGTCGGTTGTTCATTTTGCTGGTTTGTATTAGTAGAGGTGATTGTATTGTCTGGTGTAATTTTTTTTAGAAGGAAGTTGCAGACTTGCTTCAATTAGTACAATCGATGTCCTAGTACAAGGTTATGTAATTATGTTTGTATGCAAGAAATTTGTTGCCTTGTTAGTTCAACTGCTACCTTATTTTTTATAGTTATCGTGTGATTTCTGTCTATAAAGAAATGCAACATTTAAGAGAAGCTGATCACAATTTGGTGCAAATTCAAACTAGATTATAGTAGCTCTAAATTGAGTATTAAAATGATGTTAATCATCCACATAACACAACCATATTAATGTACTTAAAACGCATCAAAATACATTAGAAGTAGTCAATAACATGTGTTTGCTGCTGCAAATTACATTGCCACACAAAAGCCTAAAACTAAGCAAACTACTTGTCGTTGTTTGGAGTCCCTCATCTGCTGTAATTGGCAAGTGGTAATGGCATCTCTACCCTTCCATCTCAATCCTCGAGGCTTAAAACCAATGTCAATATTTGTTGGAGATGTACTTATGACATTGGACCAGCATTTACTAGTCTTTCTGATGATGTTCCTGGCTAAAAAGAATTCCCAAATCAGCATTGATATCTTTGTGAAACTATAATAATTAAAATATGATGGTGCATATAAACTTACATTTAGTATTTGAGTTCCAGTTCTATTGTCCTGATAGAGACCAAATCCAATATTGTTGGGCCTCTTTTGTCCTCATGTAGTAGCATCTGTTGGTCCCCTGCCCCTCTTCTGCCCAGAAATTCCTCTTTCCCTACCTCCCCTGCCTATTCCCCTGCCTGTTCCAATAGGTGCTGGTGGTTGTTAGCTTGAACGTTTAGAAGCTTGAACCCTTCTAACTCTTGAATTATCTGCACAAAGAAAAGAAGGTTGGCTACAAGTTACAGGTTGGCTTGAACTTACAGGCTGACTTGAACTTAGAGGCTGAAATGATGTTGGAGGTTCAACCCTTCTATCCCTTGAACTATCTGCACAAACAGAAGAAGGTGTTGCAGGTTGGCTTGAACTTGCAGCTTGGCTGGAACTTGCAGGTTGCTCAGAACCTTTATTTTGCTGTGAAGGCAAGCCTATTCCAGCCTACAAACATTGAAAATTATAAGGATTTAGCATACAAAAAATATAGTTTGCTAACTTTAAAAAAATCAGCAGTTGGTTACCTTACAAATTCTTCTGTTGTGGCCTTGTTGATGACACTTGGAACAAGTCATTTTCATCCCTTTTTTTGAAAAGCTCTCCATACTTCTTCTTAGGTTCATCTTTTGTCTTTCTTCTACATCTCTTTGGTCTACCTGAAACTTGTTTAGGAGCAGGAGGATCAATTTTTAAATTTGTGATTTCAGGCCACATATTCATTGTGGAAATTGATTGCAGAAAGTATTGGTAGGCCTTTAAGAAGGTATCCTTCCTATACCAATACTCCACATAATCTCCAGGATCTTGGTTTAAGTTATATAATGCACATATAACATGTTGACATGGAGTGTCTCTAAGGTGCCATAATCTACAAGTATATATTTCCTTCTCAGATCAACAGTAAACCTTTTCATACCTTCATCTATTTCACATCCATATTGACCATTTCACATAAACTGACATCTCCTGAAAAGTTCCTTGCTATCTTTTAATATCAACCTAGCCATAGGAGATATGTCTGATATTCAAGTTTCAGCAAATTTTAACATTTCAGCATTTCTAGTCATTATTTTTCTTCTAATTTCCTCCAACATAGTGATAATTGATTTGTGCCTAGGAGCTAAAATCCAGGAGTTAAAAGTGTCACACATATTATTTTCAACAATGTCAACACTTGGCATGCTCTTTGAAGTATGCCCTACACCATATTTCTTTTCTGTATTTTAACAAATCTTCACAAATATGTTGACCAAGCTTATCAAGTTTTGCCATCTCCTCTTTTAATTTGACTTCATAACTTGATTTAGCACATCTCTAAAATTGCTTTCTCCTCTCCTCTCCAGTGTTGCTGCCAGTTGGACTAGATGTGTCTTGCACACATCCTGTACTCATAGTCATATAGAAGTTCAAGTATAGTTGGCACAAGCCCCTACAAACAAAAATAATACATAACATACAAAACAACAGTTAAAATTAGGATAGAATAAACATCACATTACCTTCTGCATATCTGACATCACAGTAAGCCCCCGTCCACTTCCTAATTCAAGATCTTCTATCAGGTAATTAATGAAAAATGACAAGTTATGCTTGGTCTCCTGGTCTACAACAGCCCAAGAAAATTGAAAACATTTGCTGATTTTCATTCCTGCCAATTGCAACTAACAACTCACCCTTACAAGCACCCTTCAGAAAACAGCCACCAAAATCAATTATTCTTCTACATCCTTCCAACCAACCCCTCCTCAAAGCATCAAAGCACACATAGAAATAATTAAACAAAGTTTTTCCAGCCCAACATGAGCTGTCAGGATTTGTTAGTTTGATTTGATCAGCATAATCACACAACCTAGCAAATTCTTGTTTTCAGTCACCCATAAACTCTTTCATAATCTTTTGGTTTGCCCTATGACATATTGTCCTACTAACATACAAGCCTAATTTATCTCTACATAGCTCCTGAAGTTCCCAATTCTTCGTATAAGGCTGCTTAGTAGTCTCATCCTTGAATTTATTTGCAACAAACTTAGATGTACACAACTTGTTCTTGTTTGAAGTGTTGCATTTGTGCACAGGGTGATAATATTTCACCATAAAGTTACCTGAATCTCTGTCAAGTGCAGCATACAACAACCAGTTGCATCTCTTTTCTTTGCATATTGCCCTCACTCTTTCCTTTTCATTAGGCTTTAGTTTCAACTTGACTTTGTATTCAATAGCATACTTTTCCACAACCTTCCTAAATTCTACAACATTTTTAAATATCATCCCAACTTCAAATATAGCCACAACACAATCATCATCATACCTTAGCTTACTACTCTTTCTTCTAGCAGGTAGACAAATACACCTAACAGCTTCAGGATCTAACTTATCTCTAATGCCATTACTATCTGCATATGAACTATCAATAAACTTCTCATTACCCCCTAACCTTCCTGTATATCTAGCAGCCTTATTCCTTCAAATGTCTTCAAAGCCTCTATCAATTCCAGCTTCTCCAAGAGGTATTTTATTCTTTGCAACAACTTTTTTTCTTTGGACCTTACTCTTTTGTTTACTCCTTCTTTCTTCCCTAATAGATCTCAATTCTTCATCAACCTCTGAGTCATCTTCTTCATGAATACCATTTTCTTGTGAGTCAGAGCTACTTTCCAGATCTGTTTCAGCCCCATCCACATTTTCCTCAGCAGGCTGATTACTCTCACCAACTACATCAACATCAACCCTTTCATTTTTTCAGTTAATCCTTCATCCACCTCTATATTAATATTTTCTAAGTTTTCATTCTCACCACCTAGGTCTTTCTCAGCAGTCGTTTGAGTATTAATATAACCATCATTTGTTTCCCTAGCACCACCAGAAACATTATCTATCTCACCTACTTCTGGCCCAGTTAGTAAAGTTACTTGGCCCACAGTTTCAATCACCTCTGGCTCATTAACCACATGCAGCACATACAAATCCAAAAAATCACAATGTACTAGGTCTTTTACAATGTCTAACAGATGAGAATCAGATTCAACCTTGAAAAAGTCATCACTTTTTGAGGTTCTATAATAAAATCCTTCAAAAGTGGGGTACCCTAACTTTTTAGTATAATATAGCAGTTCCATCATCTAAAAACGGTCTTTATCAATAGGAAAAACTACTACGTGTTCCTTTTTTCCCGACATATTCTAGGGCCCATCATTGATAAATGCATCCCCATAGTGAAAGTGTGTTATAATATAATCATCCATAAGATTCCCTCAAAGAAAATCCCAAAAATATATCACCAAAAGCTGACCGAATATTTCGAACGAAAACCCCAAAAAACCCCTTACATTACAAAGAATTTTGAAAACCCTAAAATTGATCAATGCATGCTACATAAAGGGCAAAATAATACCTCTTGAGTCATAGACAGTCCAATAACATTAGTCGTTGACAGTCTTCCTAAAAAACCAACTCGAATCTTCAAATCGTAATTGAAAACTTCTGCAAATTAACCGTAAATAACTATACAACCCACATCATACGAAACAAGAGATGATTTCAGTGATAAATCGAAGAGAATAAACTGGAAATACAGTAAGAATCGAAGGTAATTGATGGAATTTTTCTAGGAATTTTTCAGACCTCTAATCGCCATTCTTCAATTGGGGTTAACGGGGAGAGAGAACGAGTGCCTACTTAGTAATGGATGGGTCTTTTAATTTTGTGCCTACTTAGAAATCTGATGTGGTGTATTAAAACAGTTGGCGTCTTTTAATTAGTTAGCTTTCCACATCAGATACGCTTAAAAACATGCGCCTCAGTTAATATAACACCTGGCCGAGTAGTCAGCTAGTTGTGCCTAATAGGTATGGTTATGAACATAGTATTGTGTTTAATTGGAACAAAGCTAAGTTCACATGTCTAAATGGAATTTTCTGGAAACTTTAAGGGTCTGTATATGTATTTGACCTTAGAAATATGATAACTAAGGTTATTATTCTCATTCTTTTATAAATTTCGACACCGCTCATAAAAATTTCTGCGTACGCCCCTGCTTGTATATATGTGATAATAAATATATATAAAAATATAATTAAATAATAACCTATTTTAGAGGCAAATAAGTTTATAACGTAACATAAATAGATAAAAGTTCTGTTTTTAAAATACCTATTTCTTCTTTAAATTTAAGCCCTATTAATATAACAATAACATATTAGTCGTATTACTATTGTCACAAGCAAAATGGAAAGAACGTTCGAAATACCACATGAAATTGCGATAAACTAACAACATATACCACAACTTAATTACAGGGCCTCTACGGGCTCATGCGTGATAGAAGCTATCAAATACTCTTTCTAGTTTTTCTTTGAACTCCAATGTTATTTTAATATTCCTTATTTAAGGTGTCAAATAGGTATCTTGTTTAAGTATTATATCCTCAAACATATTTTAAATATTTTTTAAATATAATTATTGTGAATTATTATAAAATATTAATATATAAGATCGCTAAATAAATCACATACATATTATTTCGATTTTAGTCATTCTTTGTGACATGGATTTGGAAAGCAATAGTTTCCCTATTTACCTCTTTGGATCCACTGTTTTTGAACCCATCCTGAACTATCATTTCGTTATCCAAACCCTTAATCTAAAAGCACACAGATATTTTTTAATCTAACAACTAAAAACTACTATAATGCCTATGGAAATTAAATATGTGGGCGGCTCACAAGAAAGCTCTACACTTCCTATCCTGCTTTATCCACTGTGTTACACCAATATATAAACAGAGACTTGTGATACTTTCAATCATAACTAATTATCCAGATCATCTACAAAAATATTACTACTACCTTTTATTTTTCTCTGGTGTGAAGTTGAAAAGGTGATAGATATTTCAACAAGAAGAATGTCTGGGCTAGTTGATATGTGGTCAAGTGAGGTAGCCAAGTTGCGAAACAAGGCAGGTCAAGATCAAGCTGTAGCTGTAGCTGCTGAACCAATTTTCTCAAGTGGCTCCAAAACAAGCAATGAATTGATTCGTGAAGATCATGAATCCCTCTCCTTATTTCAAAGATATGGGTTGGCATCCAACTTGGTTAAACTGAATAAATTGCTGAATTACTCTGAGGCTTCAGTTTCTATGATTGTGGATTGTGTTAGTCCTTGAACAAGCAAGCACATTTCCCCCTTCCTGTTTTTGTTTGTTTATTGTTTCTGTTTTTCTTATGTTGAGAAAACTGTAATAGTACTTCCTCCTTTACTTACCTTCCGAGTTCTGACCTTGGTGTTATATATGGTGGGTAAGGCTTATAAGGTTCCGGAATAACTTGTGTACATATACTCCGGGCGTAGCTCGGAATTCCATTAAGTGTGTTCAAACTTTAAATAAGTCAATAATTTTTTTTTATCGATGAATGGTGTGACAAAGTTCTTAAATCAAATTACTCATATTTAGCTAAACAATTAAAAAAAAAGAACTATAATTTTATAAATCAAAATTAAAATAACAAAAGGACAACATTAGAAATTTTACTAATAAAAATAAGTATAAAACCAAAGGAAAGAAAGAGTCGAGAGGAGTTGTAGTTTGCAGAGAGTTTTTTGTTGAAGAATTTATTATAGAGCTTGACTTTTAAATTATAAAATTTATTTAAAAAATAATTTTTAGTTAAAAATTTACTTATAAGATTAGTTATTTATTTCTACACAAATTTTAAATTTTAAGAACTATTTTATTAGAAATTTTTTTAGATTAAAAAAGAATTAAAAAGATCATACATAACTGTCTCCGTTTAGTTTTGACCAATAAAATGAGTAGAACTTTGAGTATGTTAACAACACGTAACTTTGAAGAAGTGTGTTCAAAATATAATAGTCATTTAATTTAATGTTGTATTTAACTTATATACACAATTATACTTTGGAGAGGCTTCCAAAACTTTCCTCTCGGCGCAGGATAGGAGTGTCCCTTATCGTACGCTCTCGCCGGAAATGCCTGGAGGCTGGCCGAAAAAGAAAGCAAACAAAATACAGCTCTCGAATATGAAGAAAACTAAAGTGAATCGCAGAATACTAACCACAAATGCACTAGTAATAGCAGCGGAGGAAAATACACGAAGTGAGACGGACGTAGAAGACATGGATGAAGCTCTAGCCAGCTAAGACGAAGACTCCACAAAGTACTACTACCAAACAAACTCATGATGCTCGGAAAGAAACAGATCCAAAGGGGAAAAGCTCAAAGTACTTGCCAACCTGCACCAAAGAAACCAGTGAATCAACCTAAAGTTGATTCAAAGAAGTTTAAGCAGGTATGGATGAAAAAGTATGAAGGAGAATGGGATCAAACTTGTGGAGAATTAAGGGAACGCAAGGAATACTCAAGCTATTGGTGATGGGAAAGCTCAAACCACTGAGAATGCTAAAATTAATAATGGAAAACCACAAGTACAAAATGAAGAAGGGTGGTAAAAAGGTAAATCTGCTACTAAATTGGTTGCAGTCCCAGGAACAAGCAGTGTGCATAGTCTAAATGGATTCAGTCCATTAGCGAATCAGGATATCGAGCAACCTCGCCAGTATTCTTTATATGTGAGTGCAAGGAGCTAGTGTAGTTATGCAGGAGTTGTGCAATTAAATACCCCCTCCTCTTGTTCCAACATGAAAGTAGTAACTTGGAATGTGAGGGGTCTCAGTAAAACTTATAAGCAAAAGGAGTTGAAGGGGATAATAAAAAGGGATATTATAGAACATAGGATAAAAGAAAATAATGTTGTTCAGATCTGTCAAAGAGTGGTGCCAAGGTGGAATTGGTGTTTCAACTACAACTTAGGGAGTAGAGGTAGAATATGGATACTATGGAACCCCAAAATAGTTGATGTTGATGCATTAGAGATCACTGGTCAATATATCCATTGCAAAGTACAGGTTTTTTTCCAGAGTATTGAGTTTCTCTGTAATGCTATATATGGCCTGCATACAATTGAAGAAAGAAGAGGATTATGGAGAGACTTAAAACCGTTAGACTCAACAATATAGGAACCTTGGGTGATCATGGGAGATTTTAATGCAGTTCTTAGATTGGATGACAGAATTAATGGTAGT
This sequence comes from Nicotiana tabacum, assembly GCF_000715075.1. NCBI lineage: Eukaryota > Viridiplantae > Streptophyta > Magnoliopsida > Solanales > Solanaceae > Nicotiana > Nicotiana tabacum. Next base: position 73,519,858 of record NC_134103.1, read on the forward strand.
CAGATTCAAGAGCTAGAAGTAAGAGATTTTGGTAACTTACTGATTGATACTTGACTAACTAAAATGAAGGCAGTAGGGAGAAAGTATACTTGGACAAACTACCAGGTGAGTAGTAAGATTGATAGGGCGATAGCAAACTATAACTGGATGACTCTATGGCCCCATTTGGAGGTGTTTGTGATGGATCCTTACTTCTCATATCATTCACCATTGTGCACAACTGTAGATGATCAGACAGGAAGATGTGCCAAGCCTTTCAGGTTCTTCAATCACCTTGCAGACCACCAGGACTTCCTTCAGATTGTAGATAATGTATGGCATCTATCGGTGAATGGTTCATATATGCACAAAGTGTGGTTGAAACTCAAGAATATGAAGCATGGTATGCAAGAGCTAAATATATAGGAGTTCTCAAAAGTTGATAGGAAAATACAGAATGTGAGACAAAAACTGAGAGACATACAGATGAGTATGGGAGACCATTCTTGTACAGCTGAGTCCTATACAAAAGAGAAGGAGTTAAAGGCGGAGTTAGAGGAATGGGTTTTGGTGGAGGAGAGTATAATGAGGAAGAAATTTAGAGTGCAATGGTTGAAGTTGGGTGATGCAAACACTGCTTATTTTTTTGCGAACACGAAAAGCAGAATTGCACAAAATCAGGTAAGAAGGCTTATTGCAGAAAATGGTGAAGTAATTCAGACAGAAAAAGGGATAATAGATGAGATTATAGGATTTTATAAGAAGTTATTGGGCACAAATGCTGAGCAACTACCTGCAATCCATCCTAAAGTTATGCAGGGAGGTCCTATCGTGAATAGAGAACAACAATTTGAATTGACTGCTCCTATTACTAAAGAGGAAGTGTATCAAGCTTTGAAGGACATTGATGATTTGATGGCCCTAGGATATGATGGATTTAATGCATGTTTCTTCAAGAAGGCATGTCCAGTGATTGGTGAAGAAGTAGCTACAACAGTGTTGCATTTCTTTGAATCAGCTAGCATGTACAAAGCAATCAACTGCACATCTGACACACTAATTCCAAAGGTACAGAATCCTTCATCAGTTAAAGAATATAGGCATATTTCATGTTGTACAATACTATACAAGATGATATCTAAAGTGTTAACTAAGAGATTGCAAATGGTGATTGATAGTCTGATTGATAGCGGGCAAGCAACTTTTGTGCCAGGAAGACTAATAACTGATAATATCTTGTTAAGTCATGAGCTGGTAAAGGGCTATGGAAGAAAGGGTATCTCCCCTAGGTGTATGATGAAAATTGATATGCGAAAGGCATATGACTCAGTCGAATGGGCTTTTTTTGGAGCAAGTGTTAGTGAGCTTAAATTTCCCTGCTTTATTTGTGGATTGGATTATGTCTTGTGTCAAGACAATATCCTACTCTATTATTATTAATGGAAAGCAAAAAAGCCTTTAGCAGCTATGAAGGGATTAAGACAAGGAGATCCATTGTCCCCCTTTTTATTTGTGCTAGTGATGGAATATCTTAGCAGATTGCTAAGGGAGCTAGGAAAAAATCCAAATTTTAACTTCCATCCTAGGTGTGCTAAATTACAATTGATTCAGCTTGGCTTTGCTGATGACCTCCTCCTATTCTGTCGTGGGGATATCATTTCTGTTACAATGTTATATGAATGCTTTCAAAGTTTCTCACAAGCTTCAGGTCTTATAGCAAATCAGAGTAAGAGTTCTATATACCTTGGAGGGGTCACACATGAAATAAGGCAGGAGATAATGAATGTCCTAGGGTTCTCATATGGTGAATTCCCTATTAGATACTTGGGGGTTCCTCTAAGTACTAAAAGGATGTCAGTTTTACAATGCCAACCTCTCATTGACAAGATGCTAGGGAGAATAAATTCATGGCCAAATTTTTGTCTTATGCTGGGCGGGTTCAGGTAATTAAGACAGTCTTATTTTCCATCCAAACCTTTTGGTCCTAGAATTTTGTATTACCTAAGAAAGTTATAAAACTCATAGAAGCTACATGTAGAAGATTCCTTTGGACTGGGGGAGTGGAATTGGGGGAAAGAGCATTATTAGCCTGGGACAAAGTGTGTTATCCTAGATCTGCTGGGGGCTTAAATGTACTAGACATAACTTCTTGGAATAAGGCAGCTATTAGCAAGTTGTTATGGAATTTATGTGTGAAAAAAGACAAACTTTGGGTGAAATGGATACATGCTTACTATGGGAAGAAATGAGATTTTTTGGAAAAGACTCCAAAACAGGCATCTTGGGTTGTTCAGAAGGTGATGAATGCCAGAAAACACTTAATGGAGGCTGGCTATCAAATGATAAAAATCCGGATGTTGCAAAGATTTTCTATTAAACATATCACAAGCTAAGGGGTGAATTTCAAAAGGTGACTTGGAGAAAATTAGTGTGTAATAACCAAGGCATGTCCAAATGGACTTTCATTCTCCGTTTGGCTATCCTAGGTAAATTATACACAAAGGATAGATTAGTGAAGTGGGGAATGAATGTTAGCAAATTATGTTCTTAGTGTGAGGTTGCTGATAAGAGTGTGACACACTTATTTTTTGCCTGTGGAGTCTCAAATCAAATCTGGAAGAAAGTATTAGCGTGGCAGGGCTTAAACAGAGATCCTATGTGCTGGGAAGCAGAGGTATCCCGGGCAGAATCACATGCAAAAGGGAAATCACCAAGGGCTCAAATGTATAGGATGGCCATGGCTGCTGCAGTATACTACATATGGCTTGAGAGGAACCAAAGGATATTTCAAGAGACAAAGAAGAGCGCAAACCCCATTATTAAGCAAATTGTTCAGGAAGTGCATTGTAGAGGGGCTATGAAGTGGAAGATTAGTAGTTGGCTGGAGAAGCTCAATTTCTATCCTGTTTAGCTTGTCTTGGTTTTGAGCAGCGTATAATGTTAGGTGTCTCTGTTGCTTTTGACTACTACTAGGGCTTGATGTCCAGTAGTAATTTTTTTCCTTCTTTCCTGTATGGTCATTCCAATTGGTAATGTAATCTCTTATTTACCAAAAACTTAAAGTTTTCGGTAAAGGATGTGCGCTTGACCACCCTTGGCATACTTACAGTTAATCGAAAGCCTTTCTTCTCTTGAGATACGAGAATTATAATTATCTAGCTTTCTGCAAACATAAAGAATTTCTATTATATAGAAGAGCTAAGTGTGGTCGACCAAGGGCAAATTTGATATTTGGCTCAATTATAAAAACGCTTTTCTCTTCCGGTGCTTCTTTCGAGAACAATCACTTCTTTTAAGGAATGACTTTTTGAGTTCTCTACACATTTAAGGTTAGCTTTTATCTCAATTTTTGCCCAAATTTCTTCCAGTTCTCTTCCTGATTCCTGAATTTTACAACTAAAATTCATGTCCTCACTATTCTATCTAATTCTCTCCCCAATTCCACTGCTGATATGAAGGTTTTTCAATTGTCATCCTCACATAACTGCAATCCTTTTTTTAATAGCTGCAGATTTATTCTCCAGATTATGTGCCCTTCCCTCGGCTAGATTCGCCCGTGTAGCCGGTAAGATTGCCGTGTTTTTCTTCTTCTTTGTTCATTTCATTATTTCGGTTATTATTATTTTATATTTTTGGTGACTATTTGTTGTTATTGTTTTATATGGGTCATTTATGTAAAACAAGATTGTTTTCTGGCAGCTCAAAGTGTTGGGAAAGATGTCGTTCTCGAAAAAATTCTCAGTCTGAGTTCAATCCTATTTTATTTTATTTTATGAGTATTTTTTCTTAGAATTCTATGTGGCTCCACTTAGTTAAACAATTTGGCAGCTCAAATATTGGGGGGAATTCAGTTCTTAAAGAGTGCAAATTCCTCTTTATTATTGTTACCATAGTCAAAAAGAGTGAAAATTCCTCTCTTTTTTCAGTATAAATAATGAAAGTTTATGTGGATTGATTTCGTGAAGGAAGAATATTGTTGCAGCTCGGGTAGTGGAAGATTCAGTTTTTAAGAGCGCAATGTTAATCTGGCTTCTGCTTTTAGTTGTCACATGCAAGATCATAGGTTTCTGTACTCGACCGTATACAATTTTACTATGTGTTTAACTGTGTGTGACGATATGTAGTAGAATTGTGGAGTCGTTCATATAGTACTGGAAGTTGTCAAAGTCTAACTTTATATCCAAATGAAAGAGGAAAAGAATTGCTATTTCTGGTTTGACATGAAAAGTAGAGTATTGAATAAGCGAATGAAGTTGCGAATGATTATACTTGGTTGCATGCACCAAATGATTATTTTCTTGGATAATATATTGTATTAACCATGATGTATCCATAAGTTTAAGTTTATTGTTAAAACACTTATGCGTTTTTTCCCGTGTTGTTTGTTTTTGTTCAAATCTAAAGAAGTCTTAAATTCTAAAGTTTAATGTTAAAATGAAGATAAAAATCTTGCTAATTCCTTTTCTTTTAAGGTGTTTTAGAAGTTATGACTTGTGAGTTTCATCTATTCTATTATTCATTACTTTGAAAACACTTGATTACTGATTTGCACCTTTATTATGTATTTGGGGGCAAAAAGAAACTGAGAATTTTTTTTTTGCTTGCAATATCTTAAGTAGGAGGAACGAATTTTTAAAAATCAAACAAGGGAAGAATAGGAAAAAAAGCCACCAAAACAAAATCACAAATAATCCAAAATAGAAAGACAACTTTCAGGATATCACTAGAGGTTTTCTTGCGCCGGATAAAACTGCTTGCAAATATAAAGATATCCATGAAGCATAAGCACTCTCAGTAATAAAAGGCAATTGTGCTTGTTTTTCTTTATTATGTAAACTATTTTAGCATAATTGAGGGTGACAATATTTTTTGTATGTTTATTCAGATCGACAGTGGGTTGAACAGAAACCTGTGAACTTAAAACTTAAATGTGTAGCCTAACTATATGTGGACTTTGCTATTTAAGGCTTTGAGATATTACAAGTCTTGCTTTGATTATCTGCTTTCTGAAATGACCAAGAAGGTACGTCATTATTTTATTATTTAGTGGAACTACTTTAGACTATGATATTTTTTATCTGGAGATTTATCTTATTGCACTTAATGTGGTAGGTAAGGTTAATAATCCTGACTCAGAGAGAATGACTATTCACGATAAATGGACAATTTTCAGTAAAAGTATCATGGTAAGGTTCGTATACATTCTTTTTATTCATCTCATACAGTCTTTCATCAAGCACCATGTACCATTACAGAGATTTTAGGACATTGTGTATGGTGAAGAACTTTGAACAGTTCTTATTTATACATCGATTGGTCAAATTAAGTTTGGCTGCCATTTTATTTGTAATTCTTACTGAATTTCTTTCCTATCAGGCGATCCCCAATGCCCTGTTTACTAACTAATGCAAAAAGGTGTGATATGTCCTTCAAAGGTGTATTACTAAAGGTACTTTTGTAACACTTCATTTTGTATATCTGGAATATATTTAGAAGACGAGGTATACTGGTGAAAAAAACAAAGTTGGTTTACAGAAACTTTGGTTGGATGATCGACTTTTCTATGTAGAAAATATTCCATAGAGATCCTATAGATTCTAAGATTACGCAGACGTATTCAGGTTACTCAACAAGAGCGAGCTACATTAGACTTGACAAATGCCTAAGTATCTAATCATTTATTTTATTATGCCAGCTTTTGTTGTGATAAAAAGGAATAATTTCCTAAGGAGTGTGTATATTTTTAGCTTCTAATAAGACAACAATGTATGTATGGTTCTAAGGAACTTATGGTGCTGCTACATTATATTTCATTTTATTTCATCCCTTGCGATTAGCTTATTACAAGAAGATCAATACGGGAGTCGATATACTCAGCTAATAATAGGATCTAATCATTTGTAATATCAAATCTTAAAATACAAAAATTAGTGCTTGCATTCGATTGTATTTTCTTCAATTGCAGTATTCACATACTTTATATCCAGATAATATTCCAAATTGCAAAAAAATTAATCACTTCAAAGTGTAAATGTTGGGCCCGTGCTAGCACGGGTTATACCCATCTAGTAGAAAGTATAAGCCATGATCGGTCTACAACCAATACTCACAAGTAAAAATACCAGGAGAAAGAGCACATATGTAGGCAAACTTAAGTTGCTATAGTTATGAACTTAACTGATTTTGATTGAAGTTGCTCTGAATGTTAAGCTATTACATTCCTTCGTCCCAATTTTTTATGTGACAATTTCTAGAGCCAAACAAATTGATCTTTGACCGCAATTTTTTGATAAGCTTTTTAAAGTTTTTGAATTATTAATTATAATGACTTATAGTATCGAAAAACTTAAAGATTCTATATTTAGATTACGGTCAAAATTAAAAAGCTTGAATCTTGAAAGATGCAAAATATCATATAAATTGAGACAAAGAGAGTATTAGCTTTCATCGTTAGGACTAAATACGAATTTATTACAAGGAAAGATTAATATTTCTAAGTTGGGTAAATTTCGAACAAGAAAAAATTTATAGTATAAAACAAAACTTTGATATTTGTGTGACTATAAATTATCTAATTAAAGATAAAAATAAGAATGTTAATGTTAAACCTTTTTAAATATAGAAGAGTAATATTATTTTTATAATAAAGTAAAAAATAAAAGTATGTCACATAATTTAACTGACAAATAAAAGCTAGTAGTTAAAATAAAAGGTGCTATTTGTACATCAACGATTTTTACAGTAACGATTTTTATCAAATAAATTAAGGAAATTTTACAATGTATACACCCTATTTATTATAAACCAAAATTATTTTAAAATGTTATTTTCTATAGCTATCTTTTATAGTAAAATAGGTATTTATGGTATATACTACAATTGAGGGATGCAATACGCTATTTATGATTTTCCTCTCTCTTTCTTTCAATTAACACACGATTCTCTCGCAGAATATTTCTTCTTTCTCTCTCTTCTGAGACAATATGTTGCGTTTCACTCTCTTCAAATCTCATGTTATCTAATGTGCAACTACATGGAAGGCATTCTTATGGAAGCTACATATCGGAGTTTCTCCCTTTTCCCTACCTTTTCTAGCTATTTTATGTCTTGAAACTTCCTTCAGATGAGATAATTTGTAACAAAGAGTTTTTTTTGCTGTTTGATTATTGCAAATGGCCTCTCACATATTTCTTTCTAATCAATGTGGTCTCTCTCTCCTCTCTCGTCGCTATGAGGCTAGGGCTACTACGCGGGGAGCAAAAACGATGTGGGAATAATCCGGGTAGATCTAGCATGAGTACGGTAACATGAACGACGGATACTGCAATATTTTCTACGCCAGAGAAGATTTGAGGGTCAGGATTTTTATTCGTGTCCATTTTTTGTTTTAATATAATGTATACAATATTTTGCTTGGCCGGAAAACGCCATCTCCGACGAACTTTCTTCTCTTCTTTGCAATTTAGCAACATACAATGATCAAATACATTGTATTCTTTACAAATTCACTCAAACACATTGTATTTTTATATAAATATATTTTTGTTTTACATGTATTTATGTATTTTGAAGGTCTGTATTTTTTTAATACAGCTGAATACACCTGTATTCATGCATACTGTACATACAGTATGCATAAATACATGATATAAATATTGAAATACGCTGAATACAAACATTAAAATAGAACAAAATAGAAACAATGAGTACATTTAATTTTAAAATATAGTGAAATACAATAAAATATACTGAATACAAATAAAAATACAGTGAATACAACCGATAAAATATATTGAATATAACAGTAATAACATGTATTAGGAATAACTAAAATACTGTTAATACAAATACATTTGAATACACTGAATATAAAATAGTGAATACAGTAAATACAAACATTGAATCTAATGAATGCAAGAGTAAAAAAAAATATTGAAACATACTAAAACAAAAGTTAAATACAACAGTTATATACAACTGAAAAATCATTCTAATTAATTGGGTTGATAATGAGACATGTTAGAATTGATTTTGTTGAGTTATATTAGGAGTGTATCACGCTAATTGATATTATTTCCGTTATTAGACAGCTGGACAAACCTATTTTTAAGGTGATTGACGTTACTGTATTCATGAATACATGGAGCGAATACATGTGAATACATGCGCGTATATTTAGATTGCCCTGATTTTTAGACATTTTGTACTGCTGTATTCAAGCGCGAATACAGCGAATACACTACTATAATAACTAAATAGTAGTTATAGAAAGTAATTATGTATACGGTAGCCAGATGAAATTAATCCTCATAAATTAACGGCAACGAGTTGTAAACGTGAACGGGCCGGGCTGAAGAAGGCCCAGTCCAAATATGTGAGCAGCTCAGCCACACTGGGGTTAAACAAATAATTAATCACGAACTCGTCAAAGCTAGGGTTTAAGCTCGTTTCATCGAGAAATCTTGCCGACGACGAAACCATGTTTCCAGGATTGTTCATGCGTAAACCTGACAAAGCAGCTGCTCTCAAGCAGCTGAAGACTCACGTCGCCCTCTTCGGAGCTTGGGTCGCCGTAATTCGGGTCACCCCATATATCCTCCACTATTTTTCGGATCAGAAAGAAGAACTCCTCCTCGAGCTCTAAATCCCTATTATTTTTTGCACTTCTTTCTACTCAGGTAAATTTTTCTCTTCTAATCGAAATTATATACTCAATTAGTCTCAATATTATTAAGTGATCATGTCCGAATTGTAAGATTAGATACATTCACTCAGATACTCTGCCTTATAGACTTAGTCGCGGTTATTTAGTTCACTATCTGGAGTTCTATTCAGACTTGTGATTTTTTGTTGGGTCAACTTGATGATCGTGTTAACTGCTTATTTTCATGTATTTAGGATGATTTTTGTGGTTAATTGTAATATATTGACATAGGATTAGGGCTTATTTTGTTGCTTCCCCTATTAGCATCTGTTTTTCATAACTGAGAAATTAGTTGTTTCCAGATGGAAACTCAAGTGGATTAGGGCCCGTCTACCTTTTCCACTTAAATACCAGACTTGGTTAGGTCGCAGGATTCGAACTCGTGAAATGCGCCTCCAACACATCCACCGGTGTATTAACTTTGCCCGTTGAACCAAAGGCCTGGGACGCTTCCTAGATTAGCATCTTTTGCTAATGTTATCATTGCCCTTCATTCTTTTGATTTTCCATACTGTATTTATTGTGTGTCAATAAGAGTGGCTTATCCTGGGTTTTTTCTCTTAATGTCACCATGTGTCGGCATATCTTTTGGGGGCTGTAAGGCCGTTTGAATTATCTTCTGTACTAGAGTGTTCCAAGATTGTGAATTTCAGCTGAATAAGAAGTAGTTGGTAAGTTAGAGTGCTTGAGCTTTAGCAACAACGAGTTGGTTCATGGATGGATGGACATTTATGCTCCTTGCAAATTTCAAGAACCTCCTAATGTGATATTAAAATCTAAGCCACTAACGTAACTCATAAGTGCAAAATCTAGTTTCATTAGCTTGCTGAATCAATATGAAGAATGATATAGTTTTCATTGAAAGATAGCTTGGAGGCTCGTTTGATGCTGTGTTTAGTTATGTTAATGTGATTGAGCAATAATGGAATAGAATTGCTTTTTCATCCTAGTAAATCTTTTGTGGGTTGACAATCTTGCCTCTAATGTTATTCATATATCAAAATTTGAAATTAAGAAACACACGACTGTACCAAGGTCGTGGCGTCTCTTGTGTTTTTGGTGTTGTATGCAACGTAGGTTCTGGTGCATAAAGTAGTCGGATTGAGTTGTGTAAGTTGCCGAGCACCAATTATGAAATGATCTATGATTTGGAGTACTCTGGTTGAGGGTTAAGGAATAAAATTCTACCGGAAACTCCATGTATTTATTTTTTATGAGCTTTATATCTACTAGAATATGAAAGTAATCTTAAGCTCTTTACTAATAAATGCAAAAAGAAGCTTGTATGGTGATGGTCCCTATCGCCTGTGCATGAGTTTGGATTTCTTGGTTCTATTTGGTAGGTGATTAGATGAAGTTTGAAAATATGAATTTTACAATGCAAGTGGATCCAGTCGATTCTGTAGATGCAAAGTAAAGTACTAGGAATTGAATGACTTATATGTGTGTGAGTACGCTAAAGTTGATGAAGTAACATGTTTCATCATCTTTTCTTGAATCTTGTGAATATTACTGTTGTTCCAGGACTTTGTTCAACGGCAAAGGATGTGTGGCAGGCGCACATCGTGAGTTCGAATTTTGGGTGGTGAACAAAAGTCCGGTATCTAAATGGAGAAGAGTAGAGGGGCCTAGCCCCATTATCTACCGAGTTTTGAACCGTGGCACCAATGACCCTTGGGGATTTCTCGGTTGTAAAAAAAATTTAGTGTGGCTTTCGTACAAGTTCCTTAATCTTGATATGTTTAAGTTGCTTACTCCTAGTATATCAGTTGTTTATAATTTCAGTTTGGACTGGAATTCATGCATGTGCTCACATAGGTAATTACAGATTGGGATTGCTGTGTTGTTGCTCGAGTACAATTTCTGATGCAATTCCATTTTAGGCCCTTTCAAAGCTGTACCATTCTTCAGTTAATTGCCTGATTTAAATACAACTTAAGTTCCGTCTTTCTTTATATACACGTCTCTGATAATGTCCTTATCCTTTTGTCTTTGCCTTCTGCAGTTTCTCTAGAGGAAGGAATATTTGGAAGAAAAGTAGCTAGTGTTCTCTACACATCTGTTGACCCTCTTCTCAGTCATTTCTGTCTCTACATTTCATTTTCATTTGTCGATATGATTCTGAATTTGTCAGGTTGGCATATAATTGGGAATTGTATGGTTGTACCCTAGTTATTTGAGATAAAATTTGCTGCGGAAACTCTCTCTTGGTTTATTGACACAAAAGTCATATGTGTGAATTTGATGGCTTTCCCACCTAGATTAGATACCCATCTTCCCCAGCAATCCTTGCACTATGTTACTGAATGCATAAATGATCCCATAAGTGAGATTTAGCGTGGTTCTATCTGTAATGTTACCAATGCAATATGGCCACCAAATCGCCTCTTGTTATGTTTTTTCATCTGAAACTTTCTTTCCCAACAATTTCTGAACTCAATGCAGTTCTAAACAGCTTCTAATAATCGATTATCTAAGGCCTAACAGCTTCAGCAATTCAGCCATATCCATAACTGTTGTATTCCTATTGAATCTCTGTGGATTCACTTGTCTTGTCACCAAGTAATGCTTTTTGTTTTTTGACAGGAAAGAAACTTATCAGGACTTTAACATAATGTTGCTTGTCAAACTATGGATACTTGTCATACATTCGTTGAATTGGTACTGATAGTGGGTGTGAATAAGTTTTTGTCCAATATGAAAAACTACTCATTGGCACATGGTAGCATGTAGAACTAAATCGATAGGATAATACCTAGAAGCGATGATCAATTTAAGCCGAAGGGGTGGTCTCATCATTAACAATTGCAAGGGGTCAAGTCTTGGATGTTGAAAGAGTGTAATATGCAAGTGCAGCTATCAAGTTTCTTCTGCAGTTCATGACATTCTACGTTGAAAAAGCATTTTCAAGCATCACGAACGAATTCCCCGCCTAAACTTCTCTGATAAATGTTTAAAAATAAACCTTCTCTAATAAATGTGAAACTTTGGTATTGAATGGTCTTTTGATTTGTCAAAATCACCTAATAGAAAAGAAAGAATGAAGCAGATAAACAAATATTCATTATCAAACAATCACCATTGAAAACTCAGTTATAGAAATGTGGTTAATCTCTTTTTAGTTCTGAAGCATTCCCCCTTAACTAATTACATTAAGCAATATCAGAGATGATATATATCAAGGTAAGCACCAACTGCTGAAACAATTTATTTATGCAAAGCCAATGTTCATGAGTAGGTTGAGAGTGATAATAGAAAGATTACACAATGTCTGAATTAGTTAGAGTTCCATACTGTGAGTGATGTATTGCATTTTACAGTCTCATTTTAGCTGCCGGGCAGCTACTTCATAACATTCAGGGGTTTGGTTTGGTCATCTCCTCAGCCTCTCTGCCTTCTTAAATGCAGGGGTAAGGTCTGCGCACACTACCCTCCCCAGATCCCACTTGTGGGACTACACTGGGTGTGTTGTTGTTGTTGGTTTGGTCATCTCCTATTCTGTACTGTCTGGATCTGGCACCCCGTTTGTCAGCCAGCTCAATCTTTTAGATGATTGGATATGACAAGGATACACATCAAGTCATTTTGAATAATTGGGAAGAGGAAGACTATACAAGAATCATCAACCAGCAGGTAATAAACCAATTCATCTTCTCAGAGCCAACAGAACATTATGTCCTTCAAAGTTTTGGTAGATAACAGAAATGCTGGATTGGTTTTCTTATCATGGAATCTCCATGGCTAAATCACATTCTAATCTTCGGTTACTTTTCTGTCAAGCAGCTGGAAGTCTTCTCCAACTTTCACAGCATAGCTTCAGGAAACAGCTGTAAATTTTTCGAAAAGCCATCTTTATGGTGTTGGCAGTTTGTAAAGAAATAACATAAAAGATATTGGAGGAGCATTCATTTATTGTATGGAGCAGTAAAAGTAAAATCACTTGTTACTCGGATATAGCAGAATTTGACATTTCAAAAGTAAAAATCATCCTAGAAACACAAGAAAGCATTAGATAAATGCAACAACATTGACTTGTGTACCAAACGAATTTGTTACATGTCCCGCCCAACCCGTCCATTGTTCCCAATCTTAAAACATAGGAACACTTACTTTTGCAGCGCTCCGTTCTTAAACTCAAACCTCAGAGACTCATGCTTAGGCTATTCAGCTATTTAACTATGATGATGGTATTAAAGTATCTAAGCAGGTTATTCTGCTCTGTGAGAAAAGCAGGCTATGTTCTAAGCATTCCACAAATAGGAATAGGATAATAGGTAATAAAGCCTCAATGTAATTGGAGTGGTGAAACATAAAGCACATTGTGGGATATAACTTTTATGGATAAGGCGAGGAAAGTGATAAAAGAACAATTATGCTGACTGCAGGAGAGAGTCTATGATTAATCATCTTAAGATCCTGACCTGTAGCGAGAACTCTTCAAGCAGTTAAGCAATGTTCATATTCTTCAGGAAGAATTCACTGCTCATATTCGACGATCATGAAGACGCCCTTCAGAGAGTACAATGCTTTGATTTACTTACATACTTGCACTACGGCAAAGTCACCTTGTCTCTTCTTAGCCTCATAGCCCGAAGTCACAATTTAAAATTTGGTTAAAACTCTGGATGTCACTCAGACTTCTAGCTGTCTTTACAAGAGATCTTATTCGTAAGCATTTCGTTCCTCAAAATTTCAGCCATTTCATCATTCCCTTGCTTGACGTACCCATCAATGAAAGCACTATATATTTCCAAATTTGGTGCAAATCCTTTCCCCACCATTTCCACCTGAAATTTTCGAGCTTCTTCCATCAAACCCTCCTCACACAAGTTCCGTATCAGAAGTTCATATGTACTCTTCCTTGGTATGATATCATGTTTCTTTATTACAGCTCTCACAAATACCAAGGCCTCAAAAACTCCATTTTTGTTGCATAGCATCCGAGCAACATCATCTATCATTGAACTCTCTGGTTTGAATCCCTTTCGACACATATCCTTATACAAGACCAGAGCTGCATCAACATTCCCACTCATACAATGTCCATTTATCAGATGCTCAAGGGTAACACATGTACACTCCATCCCATCGAAAACCATCTCCCTGAAAACCTCCTCAGCTCTCTCAACGTCTCCAACTTTACAAAATCCCCCAATTATGGTATTATAAGCTACAATATCATGTTTCACGCCCTTATCACCCATCTCCTCCCAAACTTTCATGGCATTCTCCATCAGTCCATCCTCACAATAAGCGGCCATTAAAACACTATAACTATATGTATTCGGGACACATTTTTTTTCCATCATTTCCTTCCAAACCTCCTCAACCTTCTCCACTACTCCTTCTCTATGAAAAGCAACCATAAGAATGTTAAACGTATAAGCATTTGCGATTACACCCTTTACCTCTCTACCTTTAAAAATTTCCCTATACATATCATAAGCAGCAAAAGGGCCTCGACTTTTAGCAATCAACTCAATCAAAGAATTGCATATAACAACATGTGGAAAGATATTCTTTTTAGCTAAAATCCTCACAAGTTGAACAGAAAGGTCAAGTTTTTTAGAATCCAAATAAGCTCTAATCAACAAATCAAACACAAAGGGAGCTGAATCACAAGTCCTGTAAGTTTTAACCAAGATTTGGAAAATCCGAGGTGGGTTTGTTAAATCAGGTTGATGGGTGTCAGGGAATTTTCGAATGGCGGATTTTAGTAGCTCTAAAGCTTGAGATTTAAGGCGGGAACGGGAGAGGATGTGAATGATAGTGGCGTAGGAAGAAAGAGAGTGAGAGCAAATGGAGCGAGTGATCGTGAAATGAAAGAAACGGAGGGCGAGGTGAGGTGTGTTGCGGAGTTGAAGAATGATTTGAGAGACTTGGGAAGGAGTGAATCCGGGAGGGGGTGGAGATAGGGAAAGAATTTCGGACCATCTTGATTTTGAGCGATGGTGTTTGAGGATTGTTATGGCTGTTGAGACTAAAGTTTCGTCTTCGCTTGAAGATGGTTGAGGTGAGGTACAAGAGAAGAAGGAAGAGGAAGATGAGTGTTTGGTTAATGAGGTTGAGAAAATAATGCGTCTTGTAATAGTTGATATCATCGCCATTGATGGCTATTTGCTGTTCCTGTCCGGCATTTTGTCGAACAGCTTCTGTTCCAAATATAAGACATTAACAATCTGTACCGTGATGTCTATTGACCAACTGTGCCAAGAAGTTATGCTGGAAGGGCTTTTTTTAACGGCAAAGTGTGATAGACTCGCTATGTCATCATGCCACATAAGTGCCATTTGACATATATTAATGCCATGTGAAAGCTTACATAGGAGGAATGCTTGCATTTGTGAGAAGATTCTAGAGAAGTATGGACATTTCCTTTGGAAGATCCTAGATGTTTATGGATTTGCTAGGAAAGTCCTTGGAATTTTCTAGGCTTGTAGAGAATTCTAGAGAAAGCCCTTATCTTGTAAATATTAAGGACTTGTGTAACAATTAATATTTACACACTAGCCCCTAGGAGACTAGTATATAAAGGAGGTCATTCATTTGTAATTCATCAAGCAAACAATTCAAGTTCTTTCTAATATAAAGCTTCCATTAACAATTCTCTTGTGTTCTTTCTACCATTCTCTTAGCGATCTTGAGTGTAGTAAGGCTAACTTGGCATAACAAGAACGTGAGCAAATTGTCAAGTGCCGCACGTGTACTTAGTTAATTACTAAGGACGTGACAACGTGGTATCAGAGCAAAGGTTGCGACTAAGGGAATGGCGAACGACGGAGAAATTAACGCTGCCAACACTCAAGCCAACGTCATCCAGGATGCTGCTGGCAAGAGCGGCCGTAACAAAAAGAGAAATGCCACCAACAAGGGCCAGGAGGTGCCACCTGAGGTTGCGTCAAACGAAGGGCTTACATCCCAAGAACCATCTGCCACTGAGGCGAGCGAGGATGAAGTGGAGGTCCTGCCTGAGGACGTCTCGCTCGGTAAAGAGTGGGTGATGAAGATGAACGCGGGGATGGACGCCGTGGAGATCTTTGGCCAACGCTTGGGGAAGGTGGAAGGCACCCTTAGTGTTCTTGAGGGGCACACTCTTGAAGAGATTGAGAGCATCCGAAATGACTTGGAGGGACGTACACAGACCGAGATGGAACTAAGGCAAACTATCACTGCCTTAGAGTGCAGACTCATGGAGGCTTTGAGTACTATCGATGCTATGAAGGCAAAGATAGAGTCACTCGAGGAGCATGTTAGTACTGGCGTGACCGAGGCAGCTAGCAATGTTGTGGTGACGAGGGAGGCCAAGATCGAGGCTCCCAAACCCCCGGTGTTCAAAGGTGTTCGTGATGCACAAGAAGTGGAAAACTTCCTTTGGCACTTGGAGAACTACTTCAAGCACGGCAAAGTGAAGGACGACGAGGCCATGATCAACACTGCGGTGTTGTACCTCTCAGAGACTGCCATGCTATGGTGGAGAAGGAAGATGGCCGACGTGGATAAAAGTATATGTACTATTAGCACGTGGGATCAATTCAAAGCCGAGTTCAAGCGACAGTTCTTTCCAAACAATGTCTTGTATGAGGCAAGGTGCAAACTTAGGGAGTTGAAGCAAACAGGGAGCATACGTGTCTATGTCAAGGAATTCACTACCCTTATGCTTCAAATCCCCAACCTGACCAATGATGACTTGTTGTTCCACTTCATGGACGGGTTGCAAAATTGGGCTAAGCAGGAGTTACAACGCCGGCAAGTCGCAAATATAGACCAAGCCATAGTGGAGGCTGAATCATTGATGGATTTCAGGTATGACAAACACGACAAAGGAAAAGTCAAAGAATCAAAGTTTAACAATGTCAAAGGTGGGGGAGACCGTGGCAAAGGCAAGGAGATACAACAACAATACTACAAGACTCAAGATTCCAAAAAGTTGAGTGGCCGTCAGGGGTACGCCGAGAAGAAAGCGCAGGCCGAGAAGAAGGTATGTTACATATGCGGAGGGCCTCACAGCTTCAGGAATTGTCCCGACCTAAAGAGCCTTAGCGCCATGGTCCGTGAACGGAAGGAGCAGCCGCAAGGAGAGAGTTCGGGAACCGCACAGTTAGGTATGATCGGATTATGCGGTGCTGTCACAAAGCAATCTATCCAACCTACCGAGAATGGAAACCAGTACGTGGATCTCACCATCAACAACAAGCCTGCTCGTGCAATGGTGGATACTGGAGCAACTCATAATTTCGTGACTGAGGCTGCCGCAAAAAGACTAGAATTGAAGCTTGCTCCAACCAACTCCCGCGTCAAGACCGTGAATGCCGAGGTACAAAATGCTCGTGGGGTAGCTAATGGAGTTGGTGTCAAATTGGAAACTTGGAAAGGTATGACAAACTTTACCGTAACCGCTATGGATATCTTTGACATCATATTGGGACAAGAGTTCTTTAGACATTGTCATACTTTGATCGATCCCTACCTCCAACATCTCTTGGTTATGGAGCGAGAAGGAGCTTGCATGGTACCTACAGTGTCTATGCCACACGGACAGAGCCAAGCACAACTCTCAGCTATGCAGGTTATAAAGGGGATCAAGAAGGGGGAGCCGACGTTCGTGGCAACCATCGCAAGTCTGGAGGAAGACAAGAGTTTTCAAGAGACACTACCACACTGCATAGAGAAGTTGCTTGAGGAAAACAAAGATGTCATGCCCGAGGAGTTGCCTAAACACTTGCCGCCTAGGCGAGAGGTGGATCACAAGATTGAGTTGAAGCCAGGGGCTAAGCCACCCGCATTTGCCCCATATCGTATGGCACCGCCCGAGCTAGAGGAGCTTAGGAAACAATTGAAAGAGTTGCTAGATGCTGGTCACATTCGCCCATCAAAGGCACCTTTCGGTGCACCAGTATTGTTCCAGAAGAAGAAGGATGGATCACTACACTTGTGCATAGACTACCGAGCACTTAATAAGGTCACGGTGAAGAATAAGTACCCAATCCCGCTCATTGCTGACTTATTCGATAGACTTGGGCAAGCCAAGTATTTTACCAAGGTGGATCTTCGCAAGGGCTACTACCAGGTTCGCATTGCAGAGGGGGATGAGCCAAAGACAACATGTGTGACGAGATATGGAGCCTTTGAGTGGTTGGTGATGCCTTTCGGCTTAACCAATGCACCTGCCATATTTTGCACCCTTATGAATAAGATTTTCCATCCCTACCTTGATCAGTTCGTGGTAGTCTACCTAGATGACATAGTCATCTACAGCAACACCTTGGAAGAGCACATGAAGCACTTAAGGAAGGTTTTCCAAGTCTTGCGGGAGAACGGGCTATACATCAAGAGGGAGAAATGCGAGTTTGCACAATCAAAGGTGCACTTCTTAGGCCATGTTATTAGCAATGGCGAGCTACGCATGGACGAGGCTAAGGTACGTGCTATCCAGGAGTGGGAGGCACCTATAAAGGTAACTGAGTTGAGATCCTTCCTTGGCCTTGTTAACTACTATCGTCGGTTCATCTATGGCTACTCAGCAAAAGCCGCACCATTGACTGAGTTGCTAAAGAAGAACAAGCCATGGGTTTGGACGGAGCATTATCAAAGGGCGTTTGAAGACCTCAAGGCAGCTGTAACAGAGGAGCCAGTCTTGGCATTACCTGACTTTGCCAAGACATTTGAGGTGCATACAGATGCCTCAGATTTTGCCATTGGGGGTGTCTTGATGCAGGATAAGCATCCCATAGCATTTGAGAGTCGCAAGTTAAATGAGACGGAGCGGCGTTACACAGTGCAAGAGAAGGAGATGACTGCTATTGTGCATTGCCTTCGTACATGGCGACATTATTTGCTTGGGTCGAGGTTCGTGGTCAAGACCGACAATGTAGCTACTAGCTACTTTCAGACGCAGAAGAAGCTCACCCCAAAACAGGCTCGGTGGCAGGATTTCTTGGCCGAATTTGATTATGTACTAGAGTATAAGCCGGGCAAAGGTAACGTTGTAGCCGATGCCTTGAGCCGAAAAGCCGAGCTTGCTGCAATCACTTCAACAAGATGGGACATTCGTGAGGCTATAAAAGAAGGCATGCAACACGATCCAGCAGCCAAACAACTTATCGAGTTAGCCAACCAGGGCAATACGAGACGTTTTTGGGTCGAAGACGGCCTACTACTTACCACAGGTCAGTGGGTCTACGTGCCTAAGTTTGGAGACATTAGACGGCGGATTATAAGGGAGAGTCATGACACAATGTGGGCTGGTCATCCAGGCCAACGTCGCACTAGGGCCTTGGTTGAGTCAGTCTACTATTGGCCACGCATGCAAGATGACATAGAGTGTTATGTGCAGACTTGTCTTGTCTGTCAACAGGACAAGGTTGAGCAACAAAAACCCGGAGGACTTTTGGAGCCACTACCAGTTGCAGAGCGTCCATGGGAGAGCGTGACTATGGACTTTATCACTTGCCTACCGAAGTCTGACGGTTATGGTACTATTATGGTAGTCGTGGATAGATTTTCCAAATATGCCACCTTCATGCCCGCCACACCAGGTTGCACCGCCAAGGAAGCCGCCAAGCTATTCTTTAAGAATGTGGTGAAGTATTGGGGCTTACCAAGGCATATTATCAGTGATCGAGACCCCCGTTTTACTGGGAACTTTTGGAGAGAATTATTCGATATACTTGGCACGGAACTGCACTTTTTCACTAGTTTCCACCCACAGACAGATGGACAAACGGAACGGGTCAATGCCTTACTAGAATGCTACTTGAGACATTATGTAAGCGTGCATCAGAAAGATTGGTCAAGGCTCCTAGACATCGCCCAATTCTCTTATAACTTGCAGCGGAGTGAGTCCACGGGACGGACACCATTTGAGCTAGCCACAGGCCAACAGCCACAAACTCCACATTCATTACCAGCCGCGTTCGAGGGAAAGAGTTTGGGGGCTTATCATATGGCTAAAGGATGGGAGGAGCAGCTTGACACTGCTAAGTCCTACTTGGATAAGGCAGCTAAGAAGATGAAGAAGTTTGCAGATCGTAAGCGGCGTCCCACAGACTATAGAGTTGGGGACATGGTCATGGTGAAGTTTAATCCAAGACAGTTTAAGGCACTACGAGGCATGCATCAGAATCTGATTCGCAAGTATGAGGGGCCATTTAAGATAGTCGCCAAGGTAGGCAAGATCTCATACAAGCTTGACATGCCATCATATCTTAAGATCTACCCTGTCTTCCATGCCAGCATGTTTAAGCCCTATCATGAAGACAATGATGATCCAAGTAGGGGCCAATCAAGTCGAGCGCCTATTACTATCACCGCCTCGCACGACCGGGAGATTGAGGCTATTATTGATTACCAGGCCAGGCGAAAACAAGGGCAAAAAGCCACCGCAATGTTCCTCGTCCATTGGAAGGGGCAATCACCGGAGGAGGCCACATGGGAACGTTATGAAGATTTATGGCAATTCAAAGATAAGATCCGAGAGTTTATGCAGCAACATTGCGCCGCGGTCGTCGCAACATTAGGTGGGGGAGAGTGTGATGACTCGCCATGTCATCATGCCACATAAGTGCCATTTGGCATATATTAATGCCATGTGGAAGCTTACATAGGAGGAATGCTTGCATTTGTGAGAAGATTCTAGAGAAGTATGGACATTTCCTTTGGAAGATCCTAGATGTTTATGGATTTGCTAGGAAAGTCCTTGGAATCTTCTAGGCTTGTAGAGAATTCTAGAGAAAGCCCTTATCTTGTAAATATTAAGGACTTGTGTAACAATTAATATTTGCACACTAGCCCCTAGGAGACTAGTATATAAAGGAGGCCATTCATTTGTAATTCATCAAGCAAACAATTCAAGTTCTCTCTAATATAAAGCTTCCATTAACAATTCTCTTGTGTTCTTTCTACCATTCTCTTAGCGATCTTGAGTGTAGTAAGGCTAACTTGGCATAACAAGAACGTGGGCAAATTGTCAAGTGCCGCACGTGTACTTAGTTAATTACTATGCGATTTAGAGCATTTATTTTTATTCCCTCCATTTCAAAATCGGCTCGTTCGTAACTTTTCCGTTAACCAAATGGCCCGGAAATGCCATTATTGACTAATGGAGCCAGTTTCTTCCTTTTAAAATCTCAAAGTAGCTTTTAAGGAAAAAAAAAGACCACATATAATTAAATACCTCCCACCCACTCGCTGTTTACCACCCCCCTCAAAATTTACTTTTAACTGTATCCCTTTATCATTTTCTACTCATTTTCTCTCATTTTCTCTCATCTATCTCGTAAAAAAAATCCCAAAGACGCTCTACTAGGGTTTTTTCTTACCCTTGACAAGTGGGCCGGGTGGGGCCCTAAACGGGCGAAACATGCCGGGCCCTAAACGGGCGAAACAGGCCGGTCTCATGTGCCACGGTCCTGGGCCGGTCCCGGTCCTTAAATAAATGGGCTAAACGTGTTTTTTGTAGGAACCGGTCTGGGATTGGGCCAACAAACTCATGGTCCCGGGCTAAATGGTTCGGGCCCGCGGTCCCAACGGGCTTAATGGGTCCAATGACTATGTAGTAATTTAAAAAAAAATATTAAATAGAAATTAGAGATAAAAAGATGTTAAAAACCATCTAAGGCAATGCCTTGTAATTTTATTATAGAATTATGACCTAATTTTTTAAATTCAAATATAAAGACAAAAATATTGTAAAAACATATTCAAAGCAACGCCTTGTAATTTTGTTATAGCAATAAAAAATATGACAATATCTTTCTTAGTCTTCATCTCCCCTATGGAATGAGCACAACAAGGTGCTAATACCACCATTGAGAAGAAAAAGGAACTAATCAAGAAGTGCCAAAATACAAGTTACATAATACATACTACTCCCTCCGTTCCAGTTTATGTGAACCTATTTCTTTTTTGGTCCGTTCCAAAATGAATGACTCCTTTCTAAATTTGGAAACAATTTAGCTTAAACTTCCAATTCTACCCTTAATGAAAAGTTTTTATAACCACACAATTACTCTGGACTCCTTTTTGACTTGTTTAGGACCACAAATTTCAAAATTTTTTATTTTTTCTTAAACTCCGTGTCCAGTCAAATAGATTCACATAAATTGGAACGGAGGGAGTAATTTTTTTTTAATACAAGTTACATGTTATCTCTTACAAACTTCATAAATCCTTCAAGGTTTGGAGGAAGTTCCGTTGGTGGTGGCGGAAAAGTAGTTTGGTCATCGCCGCTTCCATTATTGGGCGAAGCAACATCCTCAGCAAGTTCAGCTCATATTTCTTCGTAAGCTTCGTCTACCCCTGGTTGTGATTCAGCAAGTCCAAAATTTCTTCTTTCCGAACGGATCCAATCTTTGAAAAGTACTAATTTTTCCAAGCTAGCCCTCATAGACACTCTATGATTACCGATTTGAAGTCTTGCTTGACTGAAAGCGCTCTTCGATGCCACTGATGAAGCTTGAATAGTTAAAATATCTCGGGCCATCCTTGAAAGAACCGGAAAGTATTTTTCTTTGTTCTTCCACCATTGCACAATATTAAAGGTGCTGTCGGGATTCACTTCCTCAAGTTGCTATGACAAATAAACTTCAAGCTCATTTAGTTGTGAAAAATCATTACTACTAGAACCAAAAGAACCCTTAAACCCCGCCCAAACACTAAGTCCTCTTACTCCCGTAGTTATTTTAGAAGATTGAGAATCAGAAGAAGAAGAAATTGGAGCATTTGGTCTAGCATGATTTAATACAACTTGATAAGCATTATAAATAGTTTTAGCATTTGTTCTAATTGAGGCTATTGCTTCCGGAAGTTTAGGCAACTCATCATCTTCAAGTGCTAAGCCATTATAAACAGTTTCATATAAAAAATGAGGACCTCCTAATTTCATACAAGGATTTAACAAAGAAGCAACACCATAAATAGGGAGAATAAGAAAAAAATATTTTTAAAACTTTTTTCTCATTGAATCAATAGCAAGTTGATAAATTTCCCCATCCTATGAAAAATGAGCAAACAAAATTGCAAGTTCTGCAATATAAACTAAAAAGTTGGGGTTTGGTTCGGGGAGCCGGGGGCAGGGGAGGAGGAACAACAGTACCACTAGATTCGCCAGTCTTGGATTTTCCCTTATTCTTACTTTTACGAAAAAAATTTCTTAAAGAAGACATCTTAGTTAATCAAGTAATAGCAAATAAATAAAACAAACAAAACTATAATATTAAGACTTAAGAGTTGGAACGAGTTTACCGAATTGACGAACAACTTGTTGAAAATTGATTATCGTTGAAGACTTGAAGACCAATTCACCAACTTCACAATTTTTTCACAAATTGTAATAACCTCAATATGTTTTGACCATTTTTTGGAATAAAGTAAGCAATAGTAGCAACCTCACAATTTTTTCATTATTTTTTTTTGATAAAGTAAACAATTGTATCAAGTATAGAAGAAAATTAGAGAGAGATTTTGATAGATTGATATTGATTTTATAAGAAAATGAAAGAATGATGGGGGATTTATAGTAGAAAATAGGAAAATGTATAATAATAAAAAAATTTGGTGTTAAAATTAAGTTGGGTGTGGGGTTAAATGGCTAATTTTTAAATACCTAACGACTATTTTTTAAACCCCCAAAGACTTTTTTTTCAAAAGCCAAACGACACCTTTTTTTAAAAAAAGAATATCCATTGGGCTTGCCAAGGGACCAGTCCTAGTCTGGTCCCGGTCTCTTGGCGGGTCAAACGGGCCCGATCCTAACGGTTCCTAGCTAAGAATCGGCCTACGACACCGGCACGAGCCCATCTCTACCGGGCCAAATGGTCCCAGTCTGTTTAGCCCAATAAAGCCCGTGGTCCCGAGCCCGACCCACTTGACACCCTTGCTCTCTAATCTGGATCTAAGGAGAGGTTCGTTCACAGTCCACCCTGAAAGATCGATTTTTCTTGTCGATGTAACTATCTATTTTACTCTTCTTTTCTTTTAATCGTTGTTGTTTAGAGTTACTTTTGGTAGTAAAGGGATACATGCAGGGGTCATGTGTTTTTTCTTGATATTGTCACCATCCTAGCTCTAAAATATATTTTAATCTATAGTGTATAAAGAATGAGTCTTTGGCAGTACTCCCCCGCTATAGGTTGTGTACCTTTGCCCTTTTTATTCCATTTGTGCTTTATTTTGGTGGTCCCGAAATGGTACCCCTTTGTTAAACGTTTCTCATGTTTTACATGTCTCTTCTATGAAGGATGATTGAAGAAGTGGATAGAGTATTATTTTCAACTGTGAGGGTACTTTGGTAATTCGCCTCATTTGGTTTACACTAAAAGCTTGGTGCACACTTGGTATGATAATGTGTCCATATACTTAATTTTGATGACATATGTGAAGAGTTTACTACCAGGTTAGGTTTTACTGTTGTTAAACAGCTGTTGGTAACTGGACCTTCGGGTAATTATTATTTGGTTGAAGATAATTCTGGAATTAGGGCTCTCTAGTGCTTATTTTCTCAGCAGTTTAAGGTGATAAACTTCTTTGCCGTAGATGAGTCTGAACTGAGTTTCTGCCCCAAACATAATCCATCATACTGAAGTTGATCCTGTAACTGTTGGTGTTGGTTCTGACTGTGAATATAGTGCTGGTGAAGATGCTTTTTCTGATTCAGATCATGGTGAATATGATGAAGGTAAGCTTGAAAGTATTAGACTGGAAAAAAGAAGAGTGGTTAGTGATCGACTGGAAAATTTTAAGATTTTGGACCTTTAAGAATATTGATGAAGCAAGGCAGTTCATGAAGTTTTATGCAATGGCAAATAACAAGAAGTTGACTGTTCTCAAGATGAAGGTTGTGAATATGTGTCCCTTTGTGTGTCACATATCCAGGGATGGTAGGTCAGAAAATTTTAAAATCAAAATATTGAAATCAGAACATACTTGTGAGGATTGTTTTCAAAATCCTATGGCTTGTCAGTCTACAATAGCTACATATTTTAAGAAGCAAGTACAAAATAATCCAAAGTCTTCTATCAAGGACATGAGAGGTGATGTTGGGCATATTTCGATATGTGTTAGATGTTACTTTACTCATGTTTTAACCGCTTTTTGATGCTATTTGATTTTTAAAATGCCCAACATGGTTTAATTATTAATTTTATGACTAATTGAGTTGTGTGTGATGATTTAGGGTGTTTGTAGTGCAAAATTATGAAAAAAAGGTGCTCTAGCTAGAGGAAGAGGGGTTGGATGCGTCGCATTCAATCTAGAAAAAAAAATCAGATTTTGTGCACCCTTAGCAGTGAAGTCGGCCCATAGCATCCGCACCTGGGCAAAGCTGAGATGGAGGAACAAAGGAGCATGCGAAGCTGAGAAGTGGAGGACGAGGTGGATACGACGCATCCACCCCAGCATCAATCCCTGAAGCTGATTTGGATTAGAAATAGGAGCACTTTGGCCCACGACTTTTGTACGCAATATATAAGCCAAAAACGCCTCTTTTAGGTCATCTAACATATTGGGATCCACCCTAGCATGCGAAGCTGAGAAGTGGAGGACGAGGTGGATGCGACGCATCCACCCCAGCATCAATCCCTGAAGATAATTTGGATTAGAAATAGGAGAACTTTGGCCCACGACTTTTGTACGCAATATATAAGCCAAAAATGCCTCTTTTAGGTCATCTAACATATTGGGAAGGGGGAAAAAGCCACGACAAAGCTTGGGAACCACGGAATTCATCTTGAGTTCTTATTTTTCCTTCTTTTATTGATTTTTATGCACTCTTGTGAATTTTTTGATAATTGCATGAATATGAGTGGCTAAGAACTCTATTATTCTAGGGTCATGGGTATACATGAATGTTGACGTTTGAAGTTTAATTTGACAAAGTTGATTTTATCATATTGGGTTATTTATTTAATTCTATTTTTAATTAATTTGCTGAGTAGCTAACAGTGAATTACTATCTACGAATCTAGAGTTGAACTCGAAAGTGAAAATTCTAGATTATATATAGCATTAAATAAAGCAAGTTCTTGAACCCGGGCATCTGGGAACAGATTCGCAATTAGGATAGAAATATACCTAATTGTCTTGCTCGGTTGAAATACAGGAAGTGTAAAGGCATTCTTGTTAATCTTAATTCTATAAACATATAGGCATTAAGTTAGCTTGAATAGGCGAGTAAGAACTCAACAGATTCTTATGAGTAGTATCAACCCTGTCAATCAACAATCTAGATAAATCAATTAATTATTTTAAGCTAAGAATGCAACATGATTGTTAGATAACCCGTGACCCTGGAATATTATCTCCTATTGATTGTTATTCGAAATCATTTAAGTGTTGTGGTTGATCTCTAGTATTTCATTACTTGATAGTTTTTAGGTAGTAAATTAGAAAATTATCTATTTATTGAGAAATCGCTTGAATCGATAAGTTATTTGAGTTTGAGTTAGTCAAAAGTTAATCATAAGTCTTCGTGGGAACGATACTCTACTCACTACTATATTACTTGACGACCACGTATACTTGCGTTAGTGTGTTTGATCGCAACAAGAGGACAGTTGGAAACTGATTTCAGATTGAATGTGTCAAAATCCAAGTTAAAAAGAGCTAAGACAATTGCTCTTACTACTATGGACATGAACTTATGAAGTCAAATCCAGGGTCTGATGTTGTAATTAGTATTTTCAAAGATGCACTTGAAATGGGTATAAGGAGGTTCCTAAGAATGTATATTTGGTTCTATGTTATGAAGCAAGGATGAAAAGGTGGTTTAAGACCACTAATTGGGTTAGGTGGGACTTTCTTGAAGGGAAAGTGTAAGGGTCAACTATTGGTGGCTATGGGACAAGACTCTATGAACCATTTTTATCCACTAGCTTGGGCAGTGCTGGACAAAGAAACTAGCAGGACTTGGAACTGGTTTCTTCAGTTGTTGAAGGCTTCTTTGGACTTGAATAATGGGCAGGGTGTGACATTCATTTCTGATATGCAAAAGGTAAATAATTTTTATTTGTTGCTTTCTTGTTTATCTTTTTCATTTTTTATTGTTTCTGACTTTATGAAAATTGCAGGGACTGCTAGATGCTGTACAAACTGTACTTCCAAATGCCAACCATAGGTACTGTATGAGACATATTGAAGCTAATTGAACTAAGAGGGGGAGGAGTGACCAAGAAAAAAAAGTAATGCGGTGGTGTTCTTGGAGTACTTATGAGGAGGAATTCAAAGATATGTTGAGGCTTTTAGGATCAGAGGATGTAGAGTCAGCTAAGGATCTACTTAAATATCCTCGGGTGGCTTGGTGTAGGGCATATTTTGATACTTAGTGCAAGAATCTAATGGTTGATAATAATTTCACTGAGTCCTTCAATAATTGGATACTATAAGCTAGGCAGAAACCAATAATCAAAATGTTGGAGGATATAAGGGTGAAAGTTATGAATATGTTGGGGAACAATGAAAATAAAGTAAGGACTTGGATTTCTAATTTCAGTCCACAATGTATGAGGCTCTATAATGATTACAGAGTAATAGCAAACAGTTGTGTAGTTGAATTCAATTGAGATTTTGAGGAGAATAGGCATACTGTGAATCTGCAACAGAAGAGGTGTTGAGTGGCATACCTTGCCCTCATGCAATCAAGGCAATGAATCACAATAAAGATGACCCTTTAACTGGTGTTCATTGGTGGCATAGCAGAGATGCTTATATGCTGACATATAAGCATAAGTTACAGCCTGTTAGGGGTCCTAAATTCTGGAAAGTTGATCCTGCTCAAGCTATGGAGCCCCTAGAGATTGTCAAAATAGTTGGTCGACCTAAAGTGAGAAATAGGGAACCTGATGCAGCATTAAAGAGGAAGGGTGAATGGAGCTTCTCAAGAAGGGGACATTAATAGCATGCAGCAAGTGTGGTGAATACAACCATAATGCAAGGGGTTGTTGTAAGGTATTTTTTTTTTAATTTTAGTCTTTTGAAGTATATACTTAGCTTGTAATTTACTTGGTTTATAGGACAATGTTGTTGGACAAAGGTCAAAATCAAATAGCAACCAAACTAGACATAGTTCAACACCTGTTCCTGATGCATCTGAGTTAGAGGCTGCAACACAATAATCTGAGCAGTACGAATTTGAAACACAAGCTACACAACGATCCACAGCCTATGGTCCTGAGGTGAGGAATGAGGAAGATCCAGCATTGAGGCCAAAGGTTATTTCTGAGACACAAACAAGGCTTTTACCTCGGATGACTCAACGCACTGCAACTGGGACTAGGAGAATCCCTTTTACAGGAGATAGTACTGGGGTAGCAACACCAAAAAACCTACCATTTTCACCAACCAAGAGTACATGGAAGGGAAAGGCATCAATGACTACAAGCCAACTGGAAGGCGGAGAAGCAAGGAAGAAAAGGGCGAAGATGACGACTAAAAAAGGGGTGCATCTTGCTGATCCATAAGTTTTACTTTAGGTTGTTAGGACTCTTTAAGTGTTTATGAAATTTAATCAGAGGTGGTTATGGGATTCGGATTTGAGATAATATTTTTGGTCTGTAATGACAACTTTGTGTGTTTTGTTGCCAACCACAAGTTAGGTCTTTTGTGGCTGGTTAACCACCTTATGGTTAAACTCTTTTTTGCTTGTCATGCCACCTAATGCGTTGATTATGAATGACGTTGATTTTCTAATGTGTTGTGTTATTGCTATTTACTTCTTGTGTTGTGTTAAATTTAAGCTGAGTTGAATGACTACTTTTATGAAAGCAATATGCTTGCTTGAGTTTAATTTCGTAAGCTGAGCAGTATTTGTGAAAGTATCACTCCAGGTCTATACTCCTGGGCTTGTTATATGTGGTCATGATAACATTGGCAGGGATGGGCAGTAAAATATTTGTTTGCTTTCATAGACGGTTGCAAGAAATTTCACTTTCTTTAATGAGCTTGTCTTTTTTTCATTGTATAATGTCTTCCTTTTCCATCATTTTTTTTCCTTTAAAATGAAGATACAAAATTAATCTATTATGATTAGCAAACTGTTGAATTGTGGTTGATTGATTCCGCAGATAGACCGATTATTAAAGCACAATGATCACGATAAAATTCCAAAAATCCCGTTAGAAAGAAGATAAACTTGGTACGCATTAACATATAAAATAAGAACTAATTTTATTCCACCAACAATATGTCTTTACATTACATAATTATATGTGGTCCTTTTTATGTGGGTAAAATGGTGAGTGACTGGGAGGTATTTAATTATATATGGTCTTTTTTATATTTAAAAATTACTTTGAGATTTTAAAGGGAGAAATTGGCTCCGTTAGTCAATAATGGCATTTCTGGGCCGTTTGGTTAACGGGAGGGTTACGAACGAGCCGATTTTGAAACGGTGGGTATAAATGCTCTAAATCGCATACATTAGGGCTATCTATGGACCTTTGCCTTTTTTTAAAAACGAAAAAGGGTAAAAAAATCCCCTCTATTATACAAAAAGGATCATATATGTCATCCATTATATTTTCAGTATATTATTACCTCTGACGTTACAAATTTGGTGCAAAAATACTCTTCCTCCAAGTCCTCCACCACGGCCAACACCATCCAACGTGGCCTAATATTGAACGCCACATCATATGCCACCTCATCGTCCTAATCCAATTTTAATTGCAACCCTCTCCTCCCCCCCCCCCACTTTTCCCACCACCACTTCCCCATTATCAACTACCACCACCCCTATCAGCTCTTTCAGAGGTTCCTCCTCTTTCCATGGTAATTTTATTCTTCTTATAAGCTAATAGTTCGTGTCTTTTATTTGTAATTATAGTATATGGTTACTGAAAATTTGGCTATTTGCTACTATATTCTTTCACTCTCTAATTATTTTTGCTCGTTTTGACATTAGTTTTGCACAAATATTGATCTAAGTTTTAGCCTTATTGGTTGTAGAATTAGAAAAGCTCTGATTCAGCAGCCAAGCAAAGGGAATGACTGCTGCGTGGTTCAATTTACTAGAATATTTTTTTTGTATTTGCAAAAATTGAAGTGAAGAAATTTAGTGTATCTAAGATTTGATACATTTGTAACCATATTCTTCCTTAAAAGGCCATAGATAAGGACTAGGTGCTGAACTGTTCACCGCTTGCGGCACCATGGATGATGCACAAAGCTCTTTATTTTTTTCCCTTACATATTATGAGTATAAATTGGGTAGGGGCTAAGTCTCTTATTTGTTTTTTATTTGAATTATGTGATGGTGTTATAAAATAAAAACAATTTAGTAAAATATGAACAAGACATGTTGTTATGAAATAAAAGCAATTTAGTAAAACATGAACAAGAAATAGAGATAGAGAGAAGGAAGAGATTTTCTTCTTCAATTGTGTGTATTTTTCTATCTATTACAAGGCCTTTATATATGCATAAAAAGTGAAGAAAAATATGTCATTGAATATGTCATTAAGCATAGAAATATGTCATTGAATATGTCATTAAGCATTTGAGAAGATCATGGACGAAGAGTAGACATCCACCATAATTTGATTTTTCTTATAACACTCCTCCTTGTATGTCCATAGATAATGTACCTCGTTAAAACCTTATTAGAAAAAAAAAATCCTATGGGAAAAAAAAATTCTAGTGAGGGAAAAAGAGTACACATATTTAGAAATACGCCTTTTGGTTGCCTCGTTAAAAACCTTGCAAGGAAAACCCAGTAGGACAAAACCTTGTAAGGGAAAAAGAGTACAACGCGTATTAACTCCCCCTGATGAGAGCATCAATTCACATCCTTGAGCCTTCGCATCCCAATCTTGTACACTAGTTTCTTGAAGGTTGACGTCGGTAGAGATTTGGTGAACAAATCAGCCATATTATCACTTGAACGGATCTGTTGCACATTGATATCACCATTCTTTTGAAGATCATGTGTAAGAAATAACTTTGGTGAAATGTGCTTTGTCCTATCCCATTTTATAAATCCTCCCTTCAACTGGGATATGCATGCTGCATTATCTTCATACAAAATTATGGGTAGTTTGTCACACTTCAAACCATATTTGTCTCGAATAAGGTGTATTATAGACCTCAACCATACACATTCTCGATTTACTTCATGAATAGCAATTATCTCATCATGATTAGATGAAGTAGTCACGATTGATTGCTTAGTCGATCTCCAAGATATGACAGTGCCTCCATATGTAAACACATAGCCTGTTTGAGATCGAACCTTTTGTGGGTCATATAAATACCCAGCATCGGCATAACCAATAAGATCGGGACTGTAATCATTTTCATAAAATAATCCCATACCGATAGTCCCTTTTAGATACTGCAATATGTGTTTGATTCCATTCCAATGTCTCCTTGTAGGAGCAGAGCTATATCTTGTTAAGACATTAACTGAAAAAGTTATGTCATACCTTGTAATATTAGAAAGATACATTAGTGCACCAATTACACTAAGATATGGTACGTCGGGACCAAGAAGCTCTTCATTATTTTCATGAGGTCGGAATGGATGTGCTTTATCCATATAAAATCGCTTTAAAATTATTTTAGTGTATGTTGATTGATGGACAAAAATTCCATCTTTCATATACTCAATTTGTAGACCAAGACAAAATTTTGTCTTTCCAAGATTTCATTACAAATTCTTTCTTTAGATAGTCTACTACTTTAGGAAGCTCTACTACTTTAGGAAGCTCCCTAGGAGTTCCAATGATATTTAAATCATCAACATACACGGTGATTATAACAAATTTAGATCCAGATCTTTTTATAAAGATACAAGGACAAATTGAATCATTCCTGTACCCTTCTTTCAACAGGTACTCACTCAGACGATTATACCACATGTGCCCTAATTGTTTCAATCCCTATATGGATTTTTGAAGCTTTATTTAATAAATTACTTGGAAACCTTAATATGCTTCAGAACAATTTAAATCCTTCAATGATTTCCATTATACGCATATCACGTTTTTCTTGTATTGCCAGATTAAAACATGAAATGGCGACCCCACCAAAGGAGAACATGTCTCTATATAATCAATGCCAGAATATTTGCAAATCTTCTTGTGACACAAGTCATCTTTATGTCTATCGACTTGACCTTTTTTTTTTGCACAAGAACACATTTATACCTCAACTGGCTTTATACTTTCAGGTATTGGGACTATCCATCCAACTTCATATTTTTCATGTGAAATCAATTTTCATTGCGTATTTTTCATTTGGCCAATTATTTATCTGTCCAAATTTCATGACAGATTTGAGCTCAAGATCCTCGTCAATATTAATAATATTGAGCGCTACATTATATTAACAATATCGTCGACGATCATTTTATATCGGTTCTACTATTATTCAATAAAGACATAACTTATTGAGATCTCTTTATCTTATTATTTTCAGGTACCTGAGCCTCTCCCATGAGGTCTTATGAAGTGTTATGTCGTGGTGCTCTTCTAGAGCACTTGCCTCCTTATTATGACTATCTTGAACATTTGCTCCTCTCCTTCTTCAAGGAGTTTTATCTTTGGTACCGATTAGTCTATTATGCTTTATGCATGCCATGGACTCTATTCATTATGGACTTTATTTTATTTGGAGCATTAGCAGCTGAATATAACATTTAGCTTTGGGTCAGCAAATACGCCCGACAATATTTTGCAAATGAATTATCACTTGAACTTCAAGTTCACATTTTCTCGTACGAGGATCTCGATGTACTCATAATAATTCATTACATGCATTACTTTTTCAGCTGCCCATTTTCTCCCCCTATTGTTGGGATCACCAACACATATCCCTAGCCTTATTTGGGGATCCATCTTTGTGCACTGTGGTGGAACAATTAAATCATATAACACATTCATATTTGTAGATGGAAATTATTTGGTTTCTGACCCTGAACCGATTGTGATAGGCAGAACTTATCATAACTTGGCTAGATGCTTACAAGTGCTGTTGTATATTAAATAATACATCAAATACCAAATTTTATTTTGGCAATTTTGTTCTCATAACCAATGGTTTAGATATAATTGGAGGCATACAATTTCTACTAAACCAACTTGGATTTAAACCAGTATTATCAAGATAAATCATCATAATTTATATTCTGGAACTGTGCTCTAATAATTTGAGCAATCAATCTTGCAAAAGCCAAACTACAAGTTGATAACAAATGCACATGTGACCATAAAATAGATGCATCTATGAAAATCATATAATAGTAAACGGTCCACATGGAAGGTGACTGGGCCCATATATTTATCACCTTTTATTCGTTCCAGAAATCAAGGGATTCAATCCCTAACCTTAACTGGTATATCATGAGAATAAGCAGCACAAGAGAATTCTTGAAGAATCTTATATTTCTTCAATATATGCCAATGTAATTCTCAATTAATTTTTTTTCGCATCATAATTGAATCGGTCATGCCAACTAATATTTATTTCAGTAAACCTCTAGTTTACTTGTGGCTTGTGATTGCATCATCATGCTTATACTTGTGTAGTACAAATAAAAGAAAAGTCATGTAACCTTTCATATTTACCCGGTATGATTATAGTAATATAAAGATATTCAATCTTCTTTTCATTTATAGTCTCAATATGCCAACCACTTTGGTTAATATATTTGTAAATCAAAATATTTCTTTTGAGACTTACTACAATATTAATGTTATGAACAATTTCATTCATCCGGGTAGTAACAAATTAGTTCTTTCAGAGCTCTTAACTGTTTTTGTACTACAAGATCTTTTGTCACACCATCTATATAATGAATGTTTCATTCACAAAGAGAATCATATCATAATAATTGTAATGTTCAAAATCATCACAAGCAAAATAATTTTTTTTGCTTTAATTTTGCTTTTAATAACTTTCATAAGGCATGACAAAATATATTTTGGCGTATCATATGCATGCGACCAATGATATATTTATGTAACTACACAATAATATTCATTATCTTTCTTTGTCTCAAACCTCCCTTAGAGGTGAGTTGTAGTATTTATCCAACTATGCACAAGTACATTATTATGCATAATCTTTATCATATATATATTTTCACATTCACTTTCAGGAATGAGTATGCAATCTCAATGTTTATCACAAGTCACATTCTCTTCAAAGAATTTCTCCCTTTTTATAATTACCATAGTGATAACTATTATTATTTTGGCCTTTCGCACGCCCACATTCATTGGTCAACCACTTGTCTTTATTTAGACTTATCATGCACTGCTATCACATTCACTTCAAGAATGGAGCAAATCAAGTGGGACAAGCTTCATGCTTTTTCATGAAAATTACATTATTTTTTCTTTAGTTATTATTATTATCAATATGGTGCATTAGGACTCAAACCCAATGCCTTACCCATATAAAGGCATGCTAGGCCATAATGCGTTGGAACTTGAATCCAACGTCTTTTCATCAACATAGTGCGTTGGGACTTGAACCCATTATTTTACCCTCAAACTTTGGCATAATGGGCCAAAATTCACTAGGACTCGCACTCGAACCTTTAAAATATTATTACTTCATAATTATAGGCATAAGTAAATTAACTTTCAAGAAGATATATATAACTATTTCAATCTTGAAACAGTTCCTTTGCAACAAAAATGCTAGTTAGGATATATGCCATGTTGTTTTCAAATGATACAATCACTTTTATATTTTAATAAATTAATTAGGGGAAAGGGTGTAGATAACCTATAACCACTTATATTTCAAAGACTATCAGAACTTCACCAAAAAAATCTAATACGGAGGAATGAGCCTTATGTTTCCAGCAAAAATATTTAAGGCTTAATACATAACTGTGACTATTATAAATTATAACTATAATGAGTTTATATTGATTGTATATTCGAATGCCAAATTTGTAAGGTACTGTAAAATCGCCTACATATTTGATAATTTTGCTTTCAATGAAATACATCATGTGATGGTAAAAATATTATTACTAAATTACCTTAATAATTATCTATCATAGTATGTAAAAGGTTAGAACATATATATACGTTAGAATATTATCTTTGTCCTATAAGAGATGTAGCAAATAAAGACATACCTTTCCACTTCTTTATTTCACTGGATACAATTGGAAAAAATATTTTTACTAAACACTGCACATAAAGTTAATGCAAAGATATGAAAATATGAATGGGTTTAGATGGATGTAAAACTTATCTTTGTATTATCATCCAAGACATTTTTCATTGTACTTGATCTCATTGTCTGCTTATAACTTACATAGTCTTGACATAGAAGATTATGAAATGAGCAATTCGTGCTGATAACATGTTATAAAATAAAAACAATTTAGTAAACCATGAACAAGACATGTTGTTATGAAATAAAAACAATTTAGTAAAACATGAACAAGAAATAGAGATAGAGAGAAGGAAGAGATTTTCTTCTTCAATTGTGTGTATTTTTCTATCTATTACAAGGCCTTTATATAGGCATAAAAAGTGAAGAAAAATATGTCATTGAATATGTCATTAAGCATAGAAATATGTCATTGAATATGTCATTAAGCATTTGAGAAGATCATGGAGGAAGAGTAGACATCCACCATAATTTGATTTTTCTTATAACAGATGGGAATTTATTAGAATTTTTTAATATTATAGGCTGAAATGAATTACAGAAAAGAGAAGAGTTCTGGAAGGTGAGGTCCTTGTTGTGAACCCACACGTTGAATTCCTTTTCTAGTTATGCTTTGTTGGGTAAATTGTAGCGGGGCTAGTTTTACTGGGCAACTGTGCAGGAAGAGTTGCTAATGCAAACTTAACCTTTAAATTTTGTGACGAAAATGTGGCATTAATTTAGATGCCCATTAAAATTATTGGAGTATATGGTATTGGGTGGATTCGAACCCAGTTGGGGGGATGGTGGAAGAAGTGATAGAAGGGGGTTAAAATAGAATTGGGGCAACGAGGTGGCATGCCACATGGCGTCCACATCATTAAAGTGTTAGGCCATATAGCATGGTGTGGCCATGGTGGAGGACTTAACGGAGGGAGGGTATCTTTGCACCAAATTTGTAACGTTGGGGGTAATAATAGACCGAAAGTATAACAGATGGCATATATCATCCTTTTTGTATAGTAAAAAAGTATTTTTGTCCTTTTTCCGTTTTAAAAAATGTTTCGAGAAAATGGTCTTACACCAGAATTTTAAAGTACATTGGACATGATTTTATTCGATTGCCAGAATTTTGAAGCATCACAAATTCCAATAGTCACAAAAATGTTACAGTATTGTGGCTGAAAATTCGGATGATTCATCGGGATTTGTGTCACGACCTGAAATTCACCTAGTCGTGATGGCACCTAAACCAACCCGTCAGGTAAGCCAATTAACCACTAACCAATTCTAATAACAATTAAATAAGCAATTAAGTAAAGAAATATCTGAATCTCATACATTCCCCAATGACTAGTAGTACAAATCATGAGTTTCTAAGAATGGAGTTTACAAAGCTGAAATGAAGTAAATACATCATCTGTTTTAAAAGTACATAAACAGAGTTTTATAGATCTAAGGCTACCATGAACATGAGGCAACTACAACCGAAACACAGGTACATCTTCAATTCCGGATCCCGCCGATCACATCAACGTCAACAGTCAATATCTGCACGCAAGGTGCAGAAGTGTAGTATGAGTACAACCGACCCCATGTACTCAATTTGTAACAAATCTAACCTTAGGTTGAAAGTAGTGACGAGCTAGAACAAAGGTCGGGTCCAATACCAATATCCCAGAACAATTCATAACAACATAGTATAAGTAATAAAAGGAGTATCTCAGAAATAAAATGTTCAGCTCGTTCACTGTTCCAGAAAAGTAGGCATGCTTCTCAAGTATTTCAGTGAAAACTCAAATCTTTTACCGAAATTTGCCAATATGAGTAAGTTTGAAAACTGTGATTTTTCCCAAAACTCCTTTCAACAATAAATAAGATATTTTATTTTCCTTTCAAATAGCAAGTGTAAGATGTCTCTCTATGCCCATATGTCAAAATGTATAAGAAGTCACAAATGACATGATACTATACAACATGAGAAAAAATGCATATCTATTCCTGTATGTCAAGTGTGCATGCCAAATGCGATGCAAATCAGTGATAAAGACCATATGCATACTCTTAGAGTATCAATTCACTCAGTCCTCCCAGTCACTCAGTCCTCCCAATCACTCAGTCCTCCTAGTCACCCGACACTCGGCACTCGCACTCAGTAGGTACCTGCGCTCACTCAGGGTGTGTACATACTCCAGAGGGGCTCCTTCAGCTCAAGCGCTATATCAAGCCAATCATGACATAAAATCAATGAAACATACTGCAGCGTGCAACCCGATCCCATAAATATCCTCACAATCAGGCCCTCGGCCTTACTCAGTCATCAACCTCTCCAGTCTCTCGGGCTCGCAATGTCATGAAATATCAGCCCAAAATAATGATGTGATGTACCAATATGTAGCAACAGAGACTGAGGTATGATATGAAATGAATGAACATGACTGAGTATGAAATCGCAATGTAAGCAAATAACTCAACAACAGTAACAACCTCAATGGGTCCCAACAGAGTAAGCACGTAGCCTATGCATGGTTTCTAACATGGATCAGAGCTCAATAGTTCTAGTACGTAGATTTCATGGTTACAGATATGATTAGGTAGCTACACAGTACCAAATAAATAACGGAATTACAACTTACATGGTGCACACTCACACACCCGTCACCTAGTATGTGCGCCACTTCAACACCAATCGTATAACACGTAATTCAGGGTTTTATATCCTCAGCACAAAGTTTAGAAGTGTTACTTACTTCGAATAAGACGAATCCAAATATCGAGCAAGTCAAGCAATGCTCCAAAAATGCCATCCCGCGCGTTCCGACCTCCGAACGGCTCGAAACTAACCAAAAAAACTCAAGTACATCAAACAATGCTGAAGGAACCAATCCCGATCGAAAAGATCAAATCTTGAATCAAAAGCCCAAAATGGCCAAAAGCCTAACCCGGGTCTGCACCTCGGAACCCGATAAAATTTACAAAATACAACAACCCATTCAATTACGAGTCCAACCATACTAGTTTCACTCAAATCCGACTCCAAATCGATGTTCAAAACTCAAAAATTCACATTATGAAACTTTAGGCTAAAACCCCCAATTTCTCTTTAAAATTCATCAACCAATAGCCAAAATTGAAGATATATTCATGGAATAAGATCAAAACCAAGTTTAGAACACTTACCCCAATCCTTGTGATGAAAATTGCTCCAAAAGTCACCTTAATCCGAGCTTGGAAATGTTAAAATGAAGCCAAAATCGCGAATCCTTGTATTTATCATTCTGCCTAGCACTTTCGCATATGCGGTTAAAAATATCGCATCTGTGACCTTCACATTTGCGGAAAAACTTCGCTTCTGCGAAAATTAGCCTTGCCCAGCAACCCTCGCACCTGCGGTATTAAACTCCGCATCTGCGAAGACCCTCGCACCTGCGCTTCCACTCGACGCATCTGCACATCCGCACCCGCACCCTTTTCTCCGCTCATGCGGGCCTCCTCATCCAGCTCTCATCCCGCTTCTGCGACTGCATTGTCGCTTTTACGACCATCACACCTGGGCAAACCAACCGCAGGTGCGGTCACACCGGAACCAGCAACAACCGGCAATAACAACATGAAGAAAAATGATCGAAAATCAATCTGAAACACGCCCGAGCCCTTCGGGACCCCATCCGAACATACCAACAAGTTCCATAACATAACAGGGACCTACTCGAGGCCTCAAAACATACATAACAACATCGAAATGACGATTCACACCTAAATTCAAACTTGATGAACTTTGAACTTTTCAACTTCAATAACTTGTGCCGAAACATAACAAATCATCCCGGAATGAACCCAAAATTTTCACACAAGTCCCAAATGACAAAATGAAGCTATTCCAATTCCCGGAATCACAATCCGAATTCGATATCAAAATGTCCACTCCTGGTCAAACTTTCCAAAAATCCAACTTCCGCCATTTCAAGCCAAATTCCACTATGGACCTCCAAATCACAATCCGAACGCACTCCTAAGTTCAAAATCACCCAACGGACCTACTAGAGCCATCAAAACTCCGTTCCGGGTTCAAATTCACAAAAAGTCAAACTTGGTCAACTCTCCCAATTTAAAGCTTCAACAATGAAATCCATTCTTCCAATTCGATTTCGAATAACCTGAAAATTAAAATCGACAATTCACATAAGTCATAATACATCATACGGAGCTACTCATGCCCGTAAACTACCGAGCGAAGTGTAAATGCTCAAAACGACCGGTTGGGTCGTTACATTCCCCCCCACTTAAATATACGTTCGTCCTCGAACGTGTCCATAGTTGTTCCCAAAGTCATCAAACCGTCATGTAACCTTACCATGCATATACCTGGGGGTGATCTCACGTCACCCTATCCCATATAGGTCTGATAACACAACATAACTTAGATTTCCTTAATTCAACTTAGCCCATAAGCCTTAGAATCCAATTTCCAAAATTCGAAACTTTCTATAAGATCAGAATCTCACATCAACATTCTGTATAAGTCTGAACAAGCTGTATCAAGCCATATCCATAACCCAATATGTAATCACATGATATACCGCATAACTCAAATACTTATAGCAATGATTTCTAATCACAACAGTTGTCCAAAATAACCCAATTCCGGTAATAAACCTCATGTCAAAACAAACCTCGTCCTAAAACCTTCGTACACTGCCGATGATGAAAGAAACACGCAAAAAATCATAACCATTCATCATACCAACAAGTCATGGAGCTCCCCCTACTTTAACAAGAACTATAGCCAATTCCTAAGCCGACTTCCGATATTATCCTTCCAAATATACCGCAATCAAATCCGATAGCACCCATCCTAGATCCGACGACTTCATCTTATCAAATGCCAACTACTCTACTGACACGCAACCCAATACTACCCAAAGCCACAAACCGTGCAATCCATGCACCAATAAGCAACAATCCAAATGTACTCAATCACGAAAATGACTCAAACAAGAGGACTGTCCCGCAAGCTCAACGAGTACCACAACGCAATGCTAAGAACCCATCACACACCGTAGAACCATAACACACGAATCTAACACAAAGGATCATATCTCAACATAACTCTGCCGCAATGCGCGACCCCATCCAAACACTAGCCCATATGAGATACCTCGAGCTACCATGCTCAAAATCAATAACCACGCACAATTTGACATCAAGTACCCAAAGTGCATTACCATAACGACGGAGAAGTCAATGACACAATGCCACCCAAAACTCAAAAGGACATAACCAATACGCAATCAATCATGCATCACACAAATACCCATCTCGCGCAAATTCCGCTATAAGGCCCCCATAGAACTGCACCATGTGTGCATATAACCAACGAATCACAACTCCTCGTAGCATAGAAGAGTAAATCACAGAACATATCAGAACAAGAATAAGTTCAACACCAGCCGAATGGCACATCCCTCAATAATAGCAGTACGGAGTCGACCAGTCTGACCCGGTGTAGAATAAACATACTTATTGGGCTTATCAATGAACCCCAAATCAACTCTGACCACCCACAATAAATAAATAACCTTCCAAAGGTCCACAATGACTGAATCATAACACTTACTATCATCTGGCTAGCTCTGGCCATAACTTCACAGCCCACAACCACGAAATAATCTGCTCCTGAAAACTCCCGGTTTCCAAATCCATAGAACACATGAATCACCATTTCTGATTCCATCTCCACCGTTCGAATGTCTAACACATCTCTCATACACGATCATCCCACGAGGAATACTTTCTAAAATTCTTCCGTGCCACTTAGAAAAATTTGAATATCAGTAGTGGATCAACCAGGAGAGTGCCGTAGTACTAGTGAAGTATCCATAAATCAAAACACATTGCCCCTTCTGAAATGTATACTCTCATCAAGCCATACCAAATAGTAATATCATTTACCTAGTCATCTGAAACCGTCCATGCTGCCTAAGAATTTTATGACCTTCCCTTTAAAACTGAACTGTGATCTCGCTTATGTAAATCTCAATCCTACACAACACATCGCATATACCATGCCATCATATGAAAAATACGAGAACCTCATAGTCCACTCCGAGTCACAAACAACTACATACTCAATTAGCCAA
This sequence comes from Nicotiana tabacum, assembly GCF_000715075.1. Classification (NCBI taxonomy): domain Eukaryota; kingdom Viridiplantae; phylum Streptophyta; class Magnoliopsida; order Solanales; family Solanaceae; genus Nicotiana; species Nicotiana tabacum. The sequence goes on from NC_134103.1 coordinate 73,560,784, forward strand.
GGACCTTCAATTTGACTTCATCCAGGAGAAATTCACTATATACTGCATGCTCCTCATGCTAGTAGGAAATATACTTATCGAACCATGGTAGAAACCATTGAGAACTCTCCAAAGTCCATCTGCACATAACCAAGCTATCAGAACCGAATCTCTCTAACTCAACCCAGCCACGCAGGTCGCCAAACCTAAGAGCATTGCCACGAAACACCTGTAGAGACTAGCCACATCATAAGTACCCAAAAAACCGATTATATCCATTACTGTGCTGATCCAACCTACTACCAAGTTGTCCTAACTCTTCGAGTTCTTTCCGAATAACCTTCAACTTTATAGTTCTCCTCGCCATAATACCACGATCCTCAACCAAAACTCACCATACAAGAGACCCTAATATAAAACCACAACGTCCTAAGGCCTATAAACCACTAACTTCCCTTTTAAGCACCCTAAAGCACTACAACCGAGATACCCACTCTAAAGAGACCTTATGTGAACCTAAAACTGTTTCCTTCACCTTTTTGATACCGAAATGCATAATCCACAATGATATAAAAATGCCACAAGTTTTGACACCGTCCAATGCAAATATCAGATCCTAGCCATAAACCAATCCGAAATTCTCAATTGCTACATATAATTCTTGAATCCATTAGAACTATTCTCGAGAGTCATCCACTCTGCTCAAATCTCAATTGCACTGCCCCAAACGGGCCAAATGACTGGTGCCCCATTGGCACAACGACACCCAAAGGAGTAACCCCATCTTAACGCGACCAAGCAAATTCCTACTCCATTCATACTACATCCTTCACGAATAACCACTCAATCATTCCATGATTCCCATATACCCATAGAGTGTAATACAACCCGTATCCAGAAATCCCCTTACTCGAGTCATCCTCAATATTAACCCCTGTAGTCATAATTGATTCACCTGTATACCTCAAACTGAAACCAATTCAACACATAATCGTGCAATCAACTCGTCGATAGCAAACTTCCCCACTTAGCTCAAAGCCATAGAACAAAATAATCGATAACATTACGATACCCATACTCTATTACTGCCAAAATCCCACACTGAAATTCAACTAAATCCTTCGTAAGCTCATGTAACACAAACTATATAATACCTCAAATTGTCTGCAAATCTCACATTCATCCTCGTGGTAGTCAGGTCAACTGTTACAACGGAACCAAACTCAAATCGCACAAATATACCCCGCTGGTAGAAACGAAAGCCTCCACACAACATTATAAAAATCACATATCCGTAGATTACCTCGCAGGTTATAACCCACCTGCTTAGCCTCAAACCGACATCTCTTGATACCCTTTCATAGCCACAACTACTAAGAAATCACTTAATCTCCCTGAGTCTGATCTCGACAATAAGACATGAGAACTTATTTCGTTCTAACATTAAGCAACAGAAAGGATCCTTCAATGCACTCATACTCGAGACTGTACATCACATCAAAACAAAATCAAGCACCCAATGGCTCCTCCTTTACATTTCAAGGAAACAATTCTCGTCGCATTCAAAGCGTCATATCACATCCCGCAGTCACATCATACTCATCACAAAGCCATTCTACCGCCCATTGAGCCACAAATTCCACTCATAGGAACACTACCGGACGTATAAGTCCAAAAGCACGTGCTCACACAATCAAAATCTCTGTGCTCAAGCTACAGTCAAAACCTGGCCTCCAGACTGGCCCATTATCAGCACACAGAAATCACATCTTGCACCTCGTTCATAGAATCACAAGCTGGTGATGCACAACTGATACCGAGCGCTCGTGTGTGCATGCGAATGCGTGGAAGGAATTCAAAGATTATGTCTCAAGCTGAAGCAATTCTGCATGATAAGGAAAGAAAGATGGGAAATATATATCCTAAATGCTCGGTAGCCTCTCAAAGATAGGTATGGACGTCATCATACCGATCTACAAGACTCTACAAGACACTTGCTCATGACTTGTAGAACCTATGAACCTAGGGCTCAGATACCAACTTGTCACGACCCAAAATCCACCTAGTCGTGATGGCACCTAACCCAACCCATCAGGTAAGCCAATTAACCACTAAACAGTTCTAATAATAATTAAATAAGTAATTAAGTAAAGAAATATCTGAATCTGATACATTCCCTAAGAACTGGTAGTACAAATCATGAGCTTCTAAGAATGGAGTTTACAAAGCTGAAATGAAGTAAATACATCATCTGTTTGAAAAGTACATAAACAGAATTTTATAGATCTAAGGCTACCATGAAGAATAGGTAGCTACGACCGGAATGCACGTACATCTTCAAATCTAGCTCTCGTCGATCATAGCAACATCAGCATCTAATATCTGCACGCAAGGTGCAGAAGTGTAGTATGAGTACAGCCGACCCCATGTACGCAATAAGTAACAAACCTAACCTTAGGTTGAAAGTAGTGACGAGCTGGAACACAGGTCGAGGCCCAACACAAATATCCCACAACAATTTATAACAACATAGTACAAGTAATAAAAGGAGTACCTCAGAAATAAAATGCTCAGCTCATTCACAGTTCCAGAAAAGTAGGCATGCTTTTTAAGTATTTCAGTGAAAACTCAAATCTTTTACCGAAATTTGCCAAAAATATGAGTAAGTTTGAAAACTGTGATTTTCCCCAAAAATCCTTTCAACAATAAATAAGATATTTCATTTTCCTTTCAGATAGCAAGTGTAAAATGTCTTTTTATGCCCATATTTCAAAATGTATGAGAAGTCATAAATGACATGATACTATACATCATGAGGAAAAATGCATCTTTATGACTGTATGTCAAGTGTGCATGGCAAATGCGATGCAAATCAGTGATAAAGACCATATGCATACTCTCAGAGTATCAATTCACTCAGTCCTCCCAGTCACTCAGTCCTCCCAATCACTCAGTCCTCACAGTCACTCAGTCCTCCCAGTCACTCAGCACTCGCACTCAGTAGGTACCTGCGCTCACTCAGGGTGTGTACATACTCCAGAGGGGCTCCTTCAGCTCAAGCGCTATATCAAGCCAATCATGACATAAAATCAATGAAACATACTGCAGCGTGCAACCCGATCCCATAAATATCCTCACAATTAGGCCCTCGGCCTTACTCAGTCATCAACCTCTCCAGTCTCTCGGGCTCGCAATGTCATGAAATATCAGCCCAAAATAATGATGTGATGTATCAATATGTAGCAACAGAGACTGAGGTATGATATGAAATGAATGAACATGACTGAGTATGAAATCGCAATGTAAGCAAATAACTCAACAACAGTAACAACCTCAATGGGTCCCAACGAGTAAGCACCTAGCCTAGACATGGTTTCTAACATGAATCACAACTTAATAGCTCTAGTACGTAGATTTCATGGTTACAGATATGATCAGGTAGCTACACAGTACCACAGAAATAACGAAATTACAACTTACATGGTGCACGCCCACACGCCCGTCACCTACTATGTGCGCCACCTCAACACCAATCGTATAACACGTAATTCAGGGTTTCATACCCTCAGCACAAAGTTTAGAAGTGTTACTTACCTCGAACAAGACGAATCCAAATACCGAGCAAGCCAAGCAATGCTCCAAAAATACCGTCCCGCGCATTCCGACCTCCGAACGGCTCGAAACTAACCAAAAACAACTCAAGTACATCAAACAATTTTAAAGGAACCAATTCCGATCGAAAAAGATCAAATCTTGAATCAAAAGTCCAAAATCGACCTAAAGCCCAACCTGGGTCCGCACCTCGGAACCTGGCAAAATTTATTAAATCCAACAACTCATTCAATTACGAGTCCAACCATACTAGCTTCACTCAAATCCGAGTCCATATCGATGTTCAAAACTCAAAAATTCACATTATGAAACTTTAGGCTAAAACCCCCAATTTCTCTTTAACATTCATCAACCAATAGCCAAAAATGAAGATAGATTCATGGAATAAGATCAAACCAAGTATAGAACACTTACCCCAATCCTTGTGATGAAAATTTCTCAAAATGTCACCTCAATCCGAGCTTGGAAATGTTAAAATGAAGCCAAAATCGCGAACCCTTATAATTATCATTCTGCCAGCACTTACGCATATGCGGATAAAAATGTCGTATCTGCGACCTTCGTTAAACTTCGCTTCTACGAAACATAGCCTTGCCCAGCAACTCCCGCACCTGCGGTATTAAACTCTGTATCTGCGAAGACCCTTGCACCTGCGCTTCCACTCGACGCACCTGCGCATCCGCACCTGCGCCCTTTTCTCCGCTCCTACGGGCCTCTTCATCCAGCTCTCATCCCGCTTCTGCGACCATCGCACATGTGCAAACCAACTACAGGTGCGGTCACACCAGAACCAGCAGCAACCAACAATAACAATATGAAGAAAAATAATCCGAAATCAATTCAAAACACGCCCGAGCCCCTCGGGACCCCATCCGAACATACCAACAAGTCCCATAACATAACACGGACATACCCGAGGCTTCAAAACACATATAACAACATCGAAACGACGAATCACACCTAAATTCAAACTTGATGAACTTTGAACTTTTCAACTTCAATAACTCGTGCCGAAACATAACAAATCAACCCGGAATGAATCCAAAATTTGCACACAAGTCCCAAATGACAAAATGAATCTATTCCAATTCTCGGAATCACAATTCGAATCCGATATCAAAAAGTCCACCCCCAGACAAACTTTCCAAAAATCCAACTTCCGCCATTTTCAAGCCAAATTACACTACGGACCTCCAAATTACAATCCGGACGCGCTCCTAAGTCCAAAATCAACCAACGAACCTACCGGAACCATCAAAACTCCGTTCCGGGTTCAAATTCACAAAAAGTCAAACTTTGTCAACTCTTCCGATTTAAAGCTTCAACAATGAAATCCATTATTCCAATTCGATTCCGAATAACTTGAAAATCAAAACCGACGATTCACATAAGTCATAGTACATCATACATAGCTACTCATACCCGTAAACTACCGAGCGAAGTACAAATGCTCAAAACGACCGGTTGGGTCATTACAATTTGCGGCAAAATTGTGTTTTAAAATTTTGCCCAACATACTTTAAAATTTTGATGCTTAGGGAAAATTCTACCTAACGTGCTTTAAAATTCTGTTATAGAGCTTTTTTTCGTATCAAAACTTCTGTTATCGGCGCCAAAAAGTTGGAAAAATGATACCGAGTAGCCACTTTTAAGCATGCTTTTTAAAATATATTCATACTTTACAATGTATTTAAAGATTAACCAATTTGCTCACACTTTAGAATGCTTCCTGAAGTTCGAATACAATGTCCAAAAATTAGAATTTTATGTCCTGAATTTTAAATTAGAAGTTTAGAAAATTAGGACACTAAGGGTGTGTTTGGTATGAAGAAAAATATTTTTCAATTTTTCCATGTTTGGTTGGCTTTAATATTTTGGAAAATATTTTTTTCATGAACTCAATTTCCTCCAATTGGAGAAAAATATTTTCCCTATCAAGAGAAGGAAAAACATTTTCCAAAACTCTTTCTCAACCTTCCCCACCTTATTCCCCATCCCCACCAACCCCCACCAACCCACTCCCACACCCACCCACCCAACCCCAACCCCCAACCCCTTACCCCCACCTCCACCCTAAATAAAAATATTATTAATAGTACTTTATTTTCATGTTATAGTTTGGTTTTTTTTTTTGCATTTCAACAAATGAGTATTTTTTTTACATGATATAAAAAAATATTTTTTTATTTCAACAAAAAAAAGTATTTTCTTTTCATGAGGTAAAAAAAATATTTTCTTTTATTTCAATAAAATGAGTACTTTATTTTCATGTTGTAGAAAGAGTGCTTTCTTTTTCAACCAAAATAAATATATTTTCTTTTTAGTTATGGAGCACAAATTTTAACATTATTTTTGCGTAAAAAAGTAAAGCAGCACATTAGTTCCTTTGGGTTTGTACGAATTTTTAGAAGACTTGTTAAATTCCTTGAAGAAAATAGAGTCATCAAAATGTTGAGTATTTGGAGGGAGGGTGGGGGGTGGGGGCGAGCAAGGAATAATGGAGACTTGGGGGAAGAGGGGGGGAGGGGGGTGAGCACACTAGAAAATATTTTTCGGAAAAAGTTTTTCACTCACCAACTAAACAAGGAAAAATAAGTGATAAAACCAGTCATTTTTCATGAAAATAAGAAAATATTTTCCATGAAAAATATTTTCTTTCATACCAAACACACCCTAAGTCCTGAATACCAAATTAACAGCTAAAAAATTTAGGAGACAAAAATTCAAAATATTTAGTCCTGAAGTTTGGCCGAATTGGCTAATCTTTAAATATATTGTACATTTTAAATATATTTTAAATAGCACGCTTAACAGTAGCTTTTATTATCGGGGTTAAACAAATTATCACTGACATAAAAGTATCCTATTTGTATCATTAGCCCGTGCATAGCACCCTCGGCCCAAAGGGTAAATAATGACAAAAAATGTGTAAAAATAGCACAGGCTAGCCAGTTTTCGGACTGGTAATTGAAAAATAGCCAGCGTTTGCAAAGTCATTGAAAAATAGCCGCTATTTTGCTGCAACACAAAAAATTCCAACCTAATATACTGTAGATTGGTGCACCTGTGTATGAACTTCCAGCATATTATGCTGGAACTCCAGCACATGGAAAGTTCCAGCATAATATACTGGAGATTGGAGCACCTGTGTATGAACTTCCAGCATATTATGCTGGACCAATATATTATGATGGAGTTTCAGTATATTTATACTAGAACTCCATCATAATATAATGGAGTTCCAGCATAATGTACTGGAACTCCAATATATTATGCTGGAAGTTCACATGTAAAAAATTCGAACTTCAGTATATTATACTGGAATATTTTTCGGATTTTGAACAGTGTTTTCGTTTAGATTTATCTTTACATTAAAAGTGGCTAGATCTCGATTACTTTTGAAACTGTGGCTATTTTTCAATTATCACTTGTAAATCTGGCTATTTTTGAATTTCACCCAAAAATTATAGAAATGCGACACTTTTTTGGGTGGTTTTAACTTTTGACCCCGCTTGCCCCATGGGCAGAATTTCAGGGTCAAAAGTTAAAAGTATTGTTCATGGGACAAGCAAAGCACAACACTTGTTAAACTTGAAATTTTGTTCATGGGACAAGTGAGGACAAAAATTAAAGACAATCACTTTGAAGGCTATTTGTGTACTTCACCACTTATATCAGAATATTGTGTACCATCCACTTTTATATTTAAGGAAGGTTTTGCTAATAAAACTTTTAGCACACCCTTGGGTAAAAGGAAAAGAAATTAGGGTTCAATCTGAGGACATCAAATTTGACAGAAAGTATATTATACATGCTACATTATTTCAGAAAATACATAACTTTATTTTAGTTTATTTTATTGGTGAAATTTCATCTTTTCAGTTGAGCAATAAAGAGTTGAAATTTGAGTACATTCTTTTGTTGACCCATACTTTAGTGCTAGTTGATGTGTGACTATAATTCCATATTTTAGTACATTATTTGCCTTGCATTTTGTATTCTTTAATGATAAACTACGCCTTATTTGTGCGTAATGGAGTCTATTTTATGTATAGGTGAATTGGAGATAAAAGTAGAGCAAAAAGAATAATTAAAGTCTAAAGCGTGCTCGAAAACAGTTGAAAAGAAGAAAGAAAGAAGTGAGCAGCGGATAAATGAGAAAGCTGGCGAAGCAAGCTTAATAGCTCGCGTGGGAGCTGGCTGGGCGAGCCTTTTAGCTCACGTGGGAGCATGCTAGGCGAGGCAGGAGGCGAGGTCCACCTCGTGTTAAGGCTGGCGACGCCAGGTCTGGGGCGAGGTCCTGCTCGTGTGAAGCCTCGCGAGGCGAGGACTGAGGCGCGCACACTCCAAACTTTGAAGGCTTATTTCGTTTCCTGGTTTGACTAGGACTTGGCCTATGTCGTTTAGGTCTTTTCCTACACATATAAATAGACATAAAACTCCACTTTTGAAGGAGTTTTGCAACAAGAGACAAGGATAGCTCGTGAAACAACCGTTGGGAGTTAGAATTATTGATTTCTACATCCTTTCATCTTTACTTTGTAATTGAATTATGCAAAACATCTGGGATATTGTTACAATGAGTATGAGTAGCTAAACTCCTAATCTAGGGTTTTGATAGAACCTATTGGAGGATGATTTTCCTGTTACGTTAATATAGATTTGCCGTAGTATTTTCTCTATTTGTTCAACTATATTATTATTGTTGTTGATTGAAGGGCCCTTAATCGACTGTGCCTATTTAGTATGTATTACTCGGGAGAGAGTGCATATTTAGGTAGTTGTTGAACAACATCACTCCTAACGTATATGAGGGATTAATACGGAGGGTTTAAATGTGGGATTAGGGATAACGAAACCTTGGTGCGATCCGAGTGAGCCGTACTTAATGCCAGCTAGCGTAATTCGGGAGAATATATGTAGTAAATTATGGTAGTTACTCAGGAGAGAATTACAACACTCAGAGCATTCTTGATCGGTAGAGAAAACTTAGGAAAATTTATAGAAAACGTAGCGGAAAGGATTCCGACAATAGGGGAAATCATAACCTTAGATCATTCCATTTCTTCTCTACAAGCCGTTCGTATTTAGTTATTAATTATTGCATTTTCATTATGTGATATTTAGTTAGTAAATATCAAATTTGTTACTTAAATATTTTTGAAGATTGATTGCATGAATTTGTGCGAGTCTAGTAGCTGTGTTTAATAGGCTAATTCCCTGTGGGATTCGACTCCGGACTTATTAACCGGAATATATTTGCAACGACTGCTAAGTCCCTTTTACAAGGCATAGTTGGGCGTGATCAAATTTTGGCACCATTGCCGGGGAATTTAACAGTGTTATTAATTGCAGCTAAAAGAATTGCTAGAATTCTTAGTGTAGTCAATTTTCTTCATTTTAAACCAAATACATTGAAATTCTAACGTTTGTAGTCTTGAGTGCTACAGGTGCATGCCTAGAAACTCCTCAAGAACTGGTGAATTATTCGAAGCATTATCAGGTCCTGAGAAAGTTTTCAAGACACTGAATCATGCAAACAAGAAGGGCAAACAGCAACAGAACTCAACAGAACAAATCGATCCAGACATGGATGACGGAGTAGAAAGTCCAAACAACAGGACCAATGAGAATGACCCGAATAATCAGGGTGTGGTGCCTCTTGTGCGAGAAGCAGCATTGTATGACTGGGAACAACCCACCGCCAAAAATCTGGCAACCGTAATTGCAGTCCCTCAGATACAAGCGGAATCATTTCAAATCATAAACTACAGGCTACATTTGTTGCAGAACAAGAGACTATTCTCAGGGTCATACATTGAAGATCCTCAACAACATCTGAAGAATTTTCTGTTGATATGTGTCATACAAAGGCAACCTAATGTGACATCGGAAGCAATAAAGCTATTATTGTTTCCATTCTCGGTGACAGGAGAAGCTCATACTTGGCTTAATTCACTCCCCATAAACTTCATAACTACTTGGGAGGAATTAGTCAAGCAGTTTTTGAACAAGTTTTACCCACCCAATAAGACATACCAAACAAATTGATGATATATTGAGCTTTAGGCAGAGACCAACATATCACTACAAGAAATGTGGGAGAGGCTCAAGGGTATGCTGGTTAAATGTCCACCTCATGGCATTCTGGATCAGATGTTAGGGTAGAGGTTTTACATGGGATTGGCAGACGGCTTAAAGGCCAATGCATATGCTTCAACATGTGGAGCATTTTTGAGCAAAACATTCAGAGAATGCAAGATCCTACTTGACAAAATGGCCCAAAACTCAGGATGGATGACAAGAGACTCTACGATCACTTCTGTAGTTCATTCAGTGGCTTTAGACCCAAACAACTCCATAGCTGAAAATATGGCCACTCTAATGACGCAAATGAGTATCCTCACCAAAAAGATCGATGAATCAGGTCAGAAGCAGCAGGTACACATAGTTGACGCAATTAATGGGGGCTTATGTACACCATGCATTAACCAACCATATGTATGTTCATGGAGTGCGGAAGGTGACAACCAGCACTGTTAGGAAGATATGAACTATGCGCCAACTATGGGGGACAGAGGCAAGGTGGTCAGAATTGGGGGCAGCAGAATCAACAATATAGGCCAGCACAACAGCAGTACAATAACAACAACAATCCTGGAGCTATGTGACCACAAGGTCAAGTTGTGCCTTACCAAAGGCAACATGGTTACAACCAGCAAAATCAGCAGCTAGCCTATCAACAACCTCAACAATAACAGATAGTGAGACAAGATGATGGGTTTGCTGAACTTAAATGAAAGCTGCAACAACTGATTGGGTCCAATGGAAAAATGCATGAGAGATTGGACTCACATGAATTAGCGATAAATGGCATTGAGATTCAATTAGGATAGATTTTGATGGCTCTAAATAATCATCCCCAAGGGACATTACCTGCAGACATACAAGTCAATCTAAAAGAGCAGGGCCCGAAACAGCTTATGGCAGTGAGTCTAAGTAATGGTAGAGACTTAGATCTGGAGCAAGAAATTGCTTGCGAAAGCCGACCTACGGAAACACTTATGCCAGTACCCATTGAGATAGATGATTCAACAAGGTTAACTGAGGTGACGGCACAACATGCACAAGAGAGCACAAGCAAAGAAAATGAGGTTACGAAGGAGACGGAGGTAGCACAAGAAACGATAGTAGAAGCAGTGCCTGAGCAAGATAAAACTGAAATCACAGGATGGAAGCGACCTCCAGCACCATTCCCACAGAGATTGGCCAAATATCAGAAGGATGAGCAGTATAAGAAATTCATGGAGATGTTGAAACAAATCCAGGTGAACATTCCACTAATTGACGCTTTGCGGGAGATGCCTGGGTATGCCAAAATGATGAAAGATTTAATGTCTCGCAAATTCGACTTCCAAGACCTGTCTACTGTTATATTGATCCAGACCTGTAGTGCAGTCGTGATGAGACCCATAGCTGAGAAGTTATCAGACCCAGGGAGTTTCACAATCCCATGCATGATAGACAGCTATGCTTTTGCTAAAGCATTGTGTGATTTGGAGGAAAGCATTAACTTGATGCCCTTGGCTATCTACAAAAGGTTAGGCATTGGAATAGCAAGACCCACATCCATGCTACTACAGCTAGCCGACCGGACAGTGAAGAGGTCATCAGGTATCCTTGATGATGTATTAGTACAGGTTGGGAAGTTTATGTTCCTAACAGATTTTGTCATTCTGGACTGCCGGGTTGACGAGGAGATTCACATAATTTTGGAAAGACCATTATTGGCCTCTGGGAGAGCTCTAATTGATTGTGAAACTGGAGAGCTAAAAATGAGACTAAATGATGAAGAGATAACATTCAATGTGCAAAAATCTATGCGGCGACCAAGTGAATTTGCTAACTTCTCTCTAATAGAAGTTGTGGATGTAATTTTGGAGAAGGAAGATGATACCTTGAACGCTAAAGACCCTCTAGCAGCTTGTCTCATGAACTTAGATGAAGTAAATGGAGAGGACTTGGCAGAGTGGGTACTGGCTCTTGAAGGCCAAGGGTTTTGGAAAAGAGAGCTCGAATTTGAGCCTTTACACTTAGAAAAAAAGAAAACTCCTCCAGCTAAGCCATCGATAGAAGAGCCACCAAAGTTGAAACTGAAGCCACTACCACCTCATCTCAGGTATGCTTTCTTGGGACCTAACTCAACTTTACCTGTTATTATCTTATCTGGTTTGTTAGATGTGAAGAAAGAATAACTTTTGCAGGTATTGATTGAGTGTAAAACTGCAATTGGTTGGACCATTACAGACATTAAGGGTATCAACCCGGCCTTCTGTATGCATAAGATTCTACTGGAAGATGGACACAAACCTTCCAGAGAACATCAAAGAAGGCTGAACCCCAACATGAAGGAAGTTGTGGAAAAGGAGTTGATAAAGTGGTTAGATGCGGGGATCATTTTCCCCATATCCGATAGAAACTGGATCAACCCAGTCCAATGTGTGCCAAAGAAAGGTGGGATGACTGTAGCGCAAAACGATAACAACGAGTTGATATCAACAAGAACAATCACGGGATGGAGAATTTGTATGGACTACAGAAGATTGAACAAGGCCACCCGAAAAGACCACTTTCCCTTGCCATTCATTGATCAAATGCTAGATAGACTGCCCGGGAGGTCCCACTTTTGCTTTCTGGATGGATACTCGGGGTATAATCAGATCTCCATTGCTCCAGAAGATAGAGAGAAAATGTCATTTACCTATCCATATGGCGTCTACGCTTTCCGGAGAATGTCGTTCGGCCTATGCAATGCATCCACCACATTTCAAAGGTGCATGATGGCCATGTTCACAGATATGGTAGAGGACATAATGGAGGTCTTTATGGATGATTTCTCAGTGGTGGGAGACTCATTCGATGATTGCCTAAAAAATTTGAAAAGATTACTGAAAAGATGTGCGGAGACTAATCTGGTGCTCAACTGGGAAAAGCGCCATTTCATGGTACATGAAGGTATAATCTTGGGGCATCTAGTGTCGAGTAAGGGCATTAAGGTAGATCGTGCAAAGGTTAATGTGATAGAAAATCTTCCACCACCAACTTCCGTCAAAGCAATAAGAAGTTTCCTTGGCCATGCCGGTTTCTATAGACGGTTTATAAAAGACTTCTCGAAAATTGCTAACCCCTTGTGTAAATTGCTTGAAAAAGATCACCCTTTTGTGTTTTCTGATGACTGTAGGGTGGCTTTTGAGGAATTGAAAAAGAGGCTGGTGGCGACACCTATCATAGTTGCACCCGACTGGGGGCAACCATTTGAGCTGATATGTGATGTGAGTGACTATGCTGTGGGAGCAGTTCTTGGGCAACGAAAAGATGAAGTCATACGTCCAATATACTATACAAGTAGAACTTTGAGTGGTGCCTAACCAAATTACACAGTGACCGAGAAGGAGATGCTAGCAGTGGTGTTCGCATTTGACAAATTCAGGTCATACTGATAGGCTCGAAGGTAATTATTTATACTAACCATGCTGCTCTCAGGTACCTAATTGAGAAGAAGGAGTCAAAGTCGCGCCTGATTTGATGGGTGCTACTGCTGCAAGAATTTGACTTAGAAATCCGTGACCGAAAGGGAACAGAGAACCAAGTGGCTGATCACTTGTCTAGGCTGGAAGGAGCCGAGAAGAATGTTGAGGTGGGAGAGATTGTGGAGACTTTCCCGGATGAACAACTCTTAGCGATGAGCCTCGATGCTACACCATGGTATGCAAATATTGCAAATTACCTAGCAAGCGGTATTATTCCTTATGACTTGTCTTCTGTGCAAAAGAAAAAGTTTTTTTGTGATTGTCGCATGTATTTCTGGGATGAACCATATCTGTTTAGGATTTGTCTTGATAACATAATCCGGAGATGCATTCCCAAGATAGATCAATCTTCTGTTTTGTAGGCATGTCATGCTTTACCGTATGGAGGACATTTTGGGGGCGTAAGGACAACGGCTAAAGTGTTGGAGTCAGTTTTTTTTGGCCGACGCTGTTTAAAGATGCACACTTTTGGGTGAAAAATTATGATGAGTACCAATGGACGGGGAATATTTCCCATCGACATGAGTTGCCCATGAACCCGATCCAAGAGGTAGAGGTGTTTGATGTGTGGGGAATTGACTTTATGGGACCATTTGTTAGCTCATACAATAACAAGTACATACTTGTAGTGGTGGACTATGTCTCGAAATGGGTAGAAGCCATCGCACTTCCTACAAATGATGCGAAAGCAGTTATTGGTTTCCTGAGAAAGAACATCTTCACCTGATTTGGCACTCCAAGAGCTATCATCAGTGATGGGGGTACCAACTTCTGCAACCGAGCCTTTGAAAAGCTGTTGGAGAAATATGTCGTTCGCCACAAACTTGCCACTCCGTATCACCCACAAACGAGTGGGGAAGTCGAGGTGTCAAACAGAGAAATCAATAGTGTTTTGACCAAAATTGTAAATACTACTCGAACTAATTGGGCAAGAAAATTAGATGATGCGTTATGGGCTTACCGCATTGCATTCAAAACTCCGATTGGAATGTCGCCGTATAAATTGGTGTTTGGAAAGGCATGTCACTTGCCGGTGGAGTTAGAGCATAAAGCCTTCTAGGCGTTGCGACAATTAAATCTGGACGTGGAGGCCGCTGGAACTAGTAGAGTCACAGAGTTGCATGAACTTGATGAGTTTCGGTACCATGCTTTTGAGAGTACAAAGTTATACAAGGAAAGAATGAAATTGGTGCACGACAAAAATATTCTTGAGAGAAATTTTAAGCCGGGAGATAGGGTATTATTATTCAATTCGAGATTGAGGTTGTTTCCGGGCAAATTGAAGTCAAGATGGTCAGGACCATTTCGTGTGGTAGAGATTCACGCCACCAGAGCTGTAGAGATTACTGCAGAAAATGACTCTCGGACTTTCAGAGTCAATGGGCACATGTTAAAACATTATTTGGGCATGGATGACGTAAAAGTAGTGTCGGTGACTCATTTGCTCGAGCCACCAATGTTGAGCGAGCCTTAAGTGCGATCGCCTGCGTCGTGCCGCGACATTAAATCAGGCGCTTCATGGGAGGCAACCCATTGTAATGTTGTATTCGTCATGCCGTGACATTAACTAAGGCACTCGTTGGGAGGCAACCCAATTCGTTGTTGATTTTTAGTGTAGTTAGAATTTTTCTTTTTGTTTTTAGGAACTAACATGTTTGCAGGTGATTTCGGCAAGTCGTACGCAGTATCTCGCACTGCCTGGTGTCCAGCGAGCTGGTCCAGGCGTTAAGCCATACGTCACTAGGTATTGAGCTCGCTAAGGAGCTCTCCTCGCATGGGTTATAGCAAGACACATCTCGCGGAATCCCTCGCGTCGCCTACCTCTGAGCTCGCCTCGCCAGGTATGTCGCTCGCCTGAGAGCTCGCGTCGCCAGGTTAGTTTTTTTTTTTTTGCTTTTATTTTCTTTTTGTTTTGTTTTCCTTTAATTCCCCCTCTTAAAAACCCAATTTAAAACACACACGCCTAAAAGAAAACACACTACACGCCACAATTTTCCTCTTCTCCTCCCACACAAACCCCACTGCTCACAAAACACACCCTCACACACTCACGCAGAACACTACCAAACCCTCCCCCTCACAACTCCATTGAAGACAAGCAATCTTCTGCTATTTCCTTCACTTGCAGCAGCAATTCAAAGGAAAATCCCTTCTCTTAAACATCTACGGTATGGTTTCTATCTCCATTCTTTGGCAATTTCGAGTTGGGTGAATGCATGACATTGGACACAAATTTTTGGGGTTGTTCTTCATTGTAACCATGTGTTTGTGTGTCCCAACCCCATGAACTCCATAGGAGTGGTGTTGCTATTATGTGAACAAGTGGTAGTACAGAACTCTCAAGCCGATTTGGGAGGGTGAGGCAATCCCTCACCCCTACAAGCACTCCCATGGCACTAGTGTATGCTAAGTGTTTGTTATAATGCCTCAAAGGCATTCTTTGTCCCCATTGGAGCCTGAGTCTTCTGGATTATAAGACTAGTGCTATGTAGTTGTGCACCACTTTAAAATCTTAAGTGTGGGGTGGCTCACTGGTAGCCCGATGCTTCGAATGTGGAAGAAGCACCCATGTGACATTGCTTGATTCTCATGCTAACAAACGATGAGGTGAAGTCTAAGTGCATCGGTTGTATTGTTATCCCAAAATAATGTTTGTTTTGATTGTTTACTTAAAATTGATTGCATCGTATTAGTAAATGCATTGTTCCGAAACAACCAAAAGCCTCATTTTATGAAACAACCGATTTGGTGTGGTGGGATCGTTTCTTATTTTCTTTTCCAATTACGCCCTTACTTATTACTCCATAATTCTATTTTATCATTTAATTTTTTTAAATTTTAACTCCAAATCTCTAACCTATTGATCTACTTTGTCTTCTTCCATTTTTTCTAAAGTTGGTTTGCCCCGTTATTTTTATCCAAGTCTTCGTTTGATTCTTTGTCTCTTTCCATCGTTTTAATTTTTTTTTTGTTATTGCTAATATTAGTTAACCTTATTTTTCCAGGTTTTTGCTCTTGTTTCTAAGCTACGTAATTAATGATAATTTAGTAAAAAGATATTTTCTTAAATTATTTTTATGTGTAATTCTTGATAAGTTTTATTTAAACAATCGGGGGTATTTTAGTGAACTTATCAGTTACAGTACAATACGATACAGTCAAACCAAAAAACAAAAATGTTATTTAACAACAGCAAACGATACGATCAATTCAAACATTGTACCCATAAAACGATACAATATAATACATTATAAAACGATGGGTAACAATGATCCAAACATAGTGTTAATTTCAAGAATAAACTATAACCCTATGACCTAGAATATATGACACCCTACTCCAAATAGAACCACATTAAATCTATTATATTTATGGGAATATCAACTTATTAGGCAGATGGGCAATTGTGGTTCTTGTAAATCGAGGTTTAAGGCCACAGCTAAGTTAATCCATGTAAATGGTGAACTTGAAGAATTCTTTTCTCCTATCAAAATCTTTAACTTGCTGCAATTAGAAACCCCTACTACTGCCACTACTTTCATATGTAATTCAGATGAAATTGAATTTGATGGATTCGCTTCTCCGCTTGGTGATGACGATGAGCTGTTGCCTGGTCAGCTTTACTTCGAGCTGCCGCTGAATTGGTTGACTCATCGCCTTCAGGTCAGTGGCTGAACCACCTTTGTAGGGACGTACGCAGAACTTTTCGTAAACGGTATCATATTTACATAAATAAAAAAATATTATTTAATACGCATTATTTTTCCACAAGTTGAAGGGTCTTGGCCCAATCATTTAGTGAATATCATTGCAAAAGGAGGTATAGGTTCAATTCTTCTTAACCTCAAATTTTTAACAAAAATATTTGCTCAAAGATATTCAAAAAATAGAATTTCTAGATCCAAGCTGGAACCAACGACCTTTATGGCCCCAAATATGAGCTTGACCAATGGACCAAGAAATGCTCTTCACCAAGAATCAGTGTCATTATTATATATTGCTTCAATTTTGCATAATATTAATATAAATATTTAATATTTTTTCCGATGAAATGGTGTCGGATGACATCAATTACTCTTATGTGCATCCGCTCCTGTATATATACATGAAAACAAAAAGATTACCTAACCGTATACAGTTAGATAATTTTTCGGCGAAGAGTGTCGAAGGTCACTGCTACTTCTTTAGGTCAAAGCCTTTGCTGCAATAAAAACAAGTGATGAAAAGAGCTGTGGTAGTTATTGTAGGTTGATCCCTTGATGTTATTTGAAGGATCAGAAGATCATGTCAAGTACTACACAAGACTGCAGGATCAGTCATGTCATGTTATTTGATGGTTCAGGCTTGTAACGAAAAAAGTTTACTGCTAAATTAAGTGTGATTCCTGAAGAGCGAAGAATTAATGTTGCTGAGTTTTGATTGTAATTAATAAAGTTAGGGGTACTATCTAATAATGAACGAGTTTTTTTTTTCATTTTAAAATTACTTTACGAGAAATCATTTCATTGTCCAAAGTTATTTAATAAATGTGTTCGATTATTATTTGGTACTTCTTACTAATTGAATAAGTTACGGCTTAATTTGATTTGCTAAATAGACATCCAATACGCATTTGTCCCTAGATTGTTTTTCCTTTTTTCTGGAATATTTTTTCAAAAATGTGTTTATCCATGAAATTTTGTAAGTTTTTAGAGATTTTTGAAAAATGAGTTTTTCAAAAAAATGTCCGGATTTTTTTTTTCCACTCACAAAATTACAATATTTTTTTTAAGTCAATGTCCAAACATAATTTTAAATTCCATATTCTTTTTCAACTTAACTTTAAACATTAATTTTTCCAAAGATTATAATTTTTTATATCTAAACGCCTACTAAAAATCGCTCTAGCAGTTTTCACTTTTTATTCGTTGATTAACAGATGAAATACGAGCATTAATAGATGAAGCTATTACACTGATTTCTAGCACTAACTATACTTCTTCCTCTATGGTAAATGACTAACGAGGCAAATGGGAATCAAGCAGAGTCAGCACACTGTTGAGGTTTTATTTTTAAGATGAAATATTCTTAAAATGAGGGTGAATGGGAAATGGAGGGAAAATAAAATTTTGAGTAAAATTTTAAGTTTTTCCCTCTTGACAATGAGACATTGTCCCATATTGGAAGAGGAAGACATTTTTGGTGGGTATATATATAATTGCTTTTCTTGTAACTCTTAAAGAGTTAAGAAGAAAGCAAGCCTCGCGCTGTTGTCGTCGTCGCTCGGCTCGGCTTCGGCTTCGGCTTCGGCTTCGGTCAAATGATTGATTGATTAATTTTTTGGACCAAATTTATTTGTTAATAGTAAATATTAACGTAAGATTATCCGCATTTGTAACGGATATTTTTCAATCCGTGTATTGACCATTTGGCAGCCGCCTAATGCTCTTCCCACCATGAAGTGCTTGCTCCACAAACATGAAGTGCTTGCTCCACCATGGAGGGTGGACATTTGGTCTTCTTCAACACTGGCTGCTATATATATGTGCAGCAGATGTTGAAGAAAGAAACTCAACACACAACACACAATTCACTCAACAAATTGGCTATACAGTGCACTCCTTCCTCTCAGCATTTTCATACGATTTTCTGAGTTTCTACTCCTTCATCCTGCATTGTTTTAACTTCAAACAAAGCAATTGTAAGTGTGATTTGCTACCGAACTTTGTGTTCGCTAAAACACTGGGGTTTGAAGTACCGCTACACCAGTGTGTTATTCGTTCTATCCTGGGAGGAAATAATCCATTACCTTGGGTACTAGGAGGGGATTAAATTCCTTAAGGAAACACTGTGAATTCAGTGGGCTCGAATTTATTATTGTTTCATTACGTTAACTTATATTTTGCAGACTTATTGTTTACAAATACAGCAATATTGGCGGGAATAACAATCTTAAGGAATTTAATACTTATTTCTGTATTTGTGTTATTCTTATTATTCTGCAAACTAAAACCTTTGTGGTTTGTGTACTCCCGTTTTGGAGAGTTAAGCCTTCGTGGCGTTTTGTTGGATATTAAAATCTACGTGATTTTTACTCCAGTTTGAAAACGTGTATTAAACGTTTGTTTGTGTCATTCTTTTACAGAAAAAAAAAATTGATGACTGAAAGCGAAAACCAAGCTGTTCCGATGGTAACTGCCAACGCATCGACAAGCCGAACACCAGTCGTTGGCACCGGCAGAAAAATCCGAAAAATTTTCCGGGATTGATTTCAAGCGCTGGCAGCAGAAGATGTTCTTCTATCTAACTACGTTATGTCTACAGAAGTTCATCAAGGAAGATGTTCCTGATCTGCCAGATAAAACTCCAGAGAATGAACGCTTTCTCGTGATTGAAGCGTGGAAGCATTTTGATTTTTTATGCAAGAATTATATTCTTAGCGGACTGGATGATAATCTGTATAATGTATACAGTAGCGTGGAGACCTCAAAAGAATTGTGGAATGCGCTTGAAAAGAAATATAAAACTGAAGATGCCGGGATGAAGAAATTCGTTGCCGCAAAATTTTTGAACTACAAAATGGTAGATAGCAAATCTGTTATTACCCGAGTCCAGGAATTGCAAGTGATTATTCATGATCTACTTGTTGAAGGTCTTGTCATCAACGAAGCATTTCAAGTAGCAGCAATGATTGAGAAGTTGCCTCCGTTGTGGAAGGACTTCAAAAATTATTTGAAACACAAATGAAAGAAAATGTCCCTTGAAGATCTCATTGTTCGGTTGAGAATCGAAGAGGACAATAAACCTGCTGAAAGGAGAGGCCGTGGAAATTCAACAATTATGGGAGCAAATATTGTTGAAGCTAACAAAAAGAGGAAGAAGGCTTCTGGTCCGAAAAACAACCCAACCAAGAAGCAGTTCAGTGGAAACTGCTACAACTGTGGGAAAACCGGACACAAATCTACGGAGTGTCGTGCTCCGAAGAAAGACAAGAAAAGGGGTCAAGCAAACATGGTAGTAAACCATGATGATGTTGATAACTTGTGTGCCATGCTTTCTGAATGTAACTTGGTGGGAAATCCTAAACTGTGGTAGTTTGATTCAGGAGCCACTCGCCATGTTTGTGCAGTTAGAGAAGCTTTTGCTACTTATGCTCCTGCTGGACCCGGAGAGACAGTTTATATGAGAAATGCTTCAACAGCAAAAGTTGAAGGATATGGAAAGATATTTCTGAAAATGACTTCTGGCAAGGTCATGACTTTGAACAATGTCCTTCATGTTCCCGAAATGAGAAAGAATTTAGTCTCTACTGGACTTCTTGTTAAGCACGGTTTTAAGTACGTTTTTGTGTCAAACAAGGTTGTAATTAGTAAGAATGAAATATTTGTAGGAAAAGGTTACCTCACCGAGGGCCTTTTCAACCTAAATGTAATGGTTGTGGAAAATAATAATAATATTTCAGCTTCTTCTTACTTACTTGAGTCAAATGATTTATGGCATGTACGTTTGGGTCATGTCAATTATAAAACCTTGCGGAAAATAATTAACTTGAAAGTACTGCCCAAGTTTGAATGCGAAAAATCAAAATGTCAAACATGTGTGGAATCTAAGTATGTTAAACATCCTTATAAGTCAGTTGAAAGGAATTCAAATTCTTTAGACTTAATTCACACAGATATTTGTGACATGAAGTCAATACCATCTCGCGGTGGAAAGAAGTATTTCATAACTTTTATTGACGATGGTACTCGATATTGCTATGTTTACTTACTGAATAGTAAAGATGAAGCAATAGACGCATTCAGGCAATACAAAAATGAAGTTGAAACGCAACTTAACAAGAAAGTAAAAATGATAAGAAGTGATAGGGGTGGTGAATATGAATCTCCTTTTGAAGAAATATGTTTAGAATATGAAATTATTCATCAAACAACAGCCCCTTACACGCCCCAATCTAATGGGATTGCGGAAAGAAAGAATCGCACATTAAAGGAGATGATGAATGCGTTGTTGATAAGTTCTGGTTTGCCACAGAACTTGTGGGGGGAAGCCATTCTTACGGCTAATCGAATATTAAATCGAGTGCCCCATAGCAAAACACAATCCATTCCATATGAAAAATGGAAAGGAAGGAAGCCCAACTTGAATTACTTTAAAGTGTGGGGGTGTTTGGCAAAAGTGCAAGTTCCTAAACCCAAAAGGGTAAAGATAGGACCGAAAACCGTTGATTGTATTTTCATAGGATATGCGACAAATAGTAAAGCATATCGATTTCTGGTTCATAAATCAAAAAATCCCGACATTCATAATAATACGGTTATAGAATCAGATAATGCTGAGTTTTTTGAAAATATATATCCGTATAAAAAGGAATGTGAGTCGTTTGGTGAAGGATCTAAACGACCTCGGGAAGAAACAAAAGAAAGTACATGTAATCAGGAGAATCCAAGACGTAGTAAACGTCAAAGAACGTCTACTTCATTTGGACCAGATTTTGTGACTTTCTTATTGGAGAATGAGCCTCAAACATTTAAAGAAGCTATGACTTCTTCGGAATCATTGTTTTGGAAAGAGGCAGTCAATAGTGAAATAGAATCCATATTGAACAACCATACATGGGAATTGGTTGATCTTCCTCCTGGAAATAAACCTTTGGGTTCTAAATGGATTTTTAAGAGAAAAATCAAAGATGATGGCACTATTGATAAATTCAAGGCAAGACTCGTAGTCAAAGGGTATAGACAACGAGAAGGTCTAGACTACTTTGATACATACTCTCCAGTTACAAGAATTACGTCCATACGAATGTTAGTAGTATTAGCTGCAGTGTATGGTCTTGAAATTCATCAAATGGATGTTAAGACGGCCTTCTTAAATGGAGAGTTGGAGGAAGAAATTTACATGGAACAACCTGAAGGGTTTGTGGTTCCAGGTAAAGAAAAGAAGGTATGTAGACTTGTTAAGTCTCTTTACGGACTAAAGCAAGCACCCAAACAATGACATGCGAAATTTGACCAAACAATGTTGTCAAATGGTTTTAAGATAAATGAATGTGATAAATGTGTGTACATTAAAAATGTTCCAAATCACATAGTCATTGTTTGCCTATATGTGGATGATATGCTGATAATGAGTAATGACATTGCCAACATAAATGCTACTAAGCGTATGCTCAATAGCAAGTTTGATATGAAAGACTTGGGAGTTGCTGATTTAATTCTGGGAATTAAGATCCATAAGACTCCTCTAGGTCTGGCATTGTCATAATCTCATTATATTAAGACAATACTTGAAAAATTCAAGCACTTGGGCTTTAAAGTTGCAAAGACTCCAATTGACGTGAATCTTGCATTAGCAAAGAACAAAGGCCAAAGCATATCACAATTGGATTATGCTCGTGTGTTGGGATGCTTAATGTATATCATGAATTGTACACGACCAGATATAGCTTGTGCTATAAGTAAACTGAGTCGATATACGAGCAATCCAGGCCAATCTCATTGGATGGCAATGAAACGAGTTTTGGGATATTTAGAACATACCCAGAACTTTGAATTGCACTACAGTAATTTCCCTGCGGTGATTGAGGGATACTGTGATGCAAATTGGATCACCGGGTCAACTGATTCTAAGTCCACGAGTGGATATGTATTCACTATTGGTGGAGGAGCGGTATCTTGGAAGTCGTCCAAACAAACATGTATTGCCCGCTCTACAATGGAGGCTGGATTCATAGCCTTAGATAAAGCCGGTGAAGAAGCTGAATGGCTCCGGAATTTCTTGGAAGACATTCCATTTTGGCCCAAACCGTTGGCACCAATATGCATACATTGTGATAGTCAAGCGGCAATTGGAAGGGCTGGGAGCGTTATGTATAACGGTAAATCTCGTCATATACGACGAAGACATAAAACCGTTAGGCAATTACTCTCTAGAGGAATTATCATGATTGACTATGTAAAGTCAAGTGATAATGTGTCGGATCCACTTACAAAAGGCCTAACTAGAGAGGTAGTTGAGAAATCATCAAGGGGAATGGGGCTATGGCCGAGAACAAGTCATTGTGGCGGTAACTCTACCTAGAAGACTGGAGATCCCAAGATCTAGGTTCAAGGAGATCAAACAAAGTCATTAATGACGGTTCAACATTGTCAAATAAAATTTTAGTCCGTTCTTGTGATGAGACAATGTTCAGTACCAAGGATAAAGCATTAAAGCTTTTTAATGATTTCTAAATTTGATACGGGGTATATCAAATAGTGTATCTACAGGATGACACGTTTAGGAATCACCTATGTAAGTGTGAAGTGTTAGCCGCTTCAAGGAGAACTTTGTAAGGCCAGTTCTCTACGCACTTATGAAACCAGGCGGTGTTCATGGCTGAAACGAACACAACAATGAGAACCAAAGACGGTTAAGGGTTGATTGTGTGACTTATGGTTGTCTAGGTATACACCAAAAATCGACGGTTCAAAGATATCAAATCTACCGATTGACCGAGTATATCCAACATAAGTTTACTACGAAAAGTTCAAAGGGAAACCTACTTATCCAGATGCGATTAATCCTTACTTGTAAATCACACAGTTTTTCCATGCATACTTCCGTGATATAGCCATTCCCCATTCATGTGGGGGATTGTTGAGGTTTTGTTTTTAAGATGAAATATTCTTAAAATGAGGGTGAATGGGAAATGGAGGAAAAATGAAATTTTGAGTAAAATTTTAAGTTTCCCCCTCTTGACAATGAGACATTGTCCCATATTGGAAGAGGAAGACATTTTTGGTGGGTATATATATAATTGCTCTTCTTGTAGCTCTTAAAGAGTTAAGAAGAAAGCAAGCCTCGCGCCGTCGTCGTCGTCGCTCGCTCGGCGGGAATAACACACACATCTGTCGGCTTCATTATACACTTGGTTATGGATGGAGTAGCCCGTCCATTCTACCGTAACCCTGGGAACAGTCAGGTGTTTGTCCTAATTTTTTTATCATATTTTGTTTTTCTAATGAACAATAGTCATCGATTCGTTATGACCGTATCATATTTTTGACGTTTTAGGGCTATAAAACTGGAATTAGGGACGTTTCCAAGATTTTCGTTTGCTATAGTCTATGCCATCTGCATGAATTCGGGCGACCGGCCCCGAATCTCAAAAAAACTTTGCGGGTCCATAAAAATGACCTAATGAACAATAGTCATCGATTTGCCATGACCGTTCCTCGTTTTGGCATTTTAGGGCCATAAAAGAGAATTCAGGACGATTCCCAGATTTTCGTGTGCTATAGTCTACGCTATCTGCATGAATTCGGGCAACTGACTTCGAATCTCCTAAAACTTTTTGGGCCCATAAAAAATGATCTAATGAACAATAATCACCGCTTCGCCATGACCGTTACTCGTTTTTTTGGCATTTTAGGGCCATAAAATACGAATTCAGGACGATTCCCAAATTTTTGTGTGGTATAATCCACGCCATCGTCATGAATTCGGATGGCAGACCCCGAATCGCCTAAAGTATTGCAAGCCCATAAAAAACAACCTAATGAACAAGGGAGTTTTATATTTGCAAGGACCTAGTTGAAAAAATAAAAATAAAAATAAATAAAAAATGATTTATTATACAGTATACTATTATATTATATTGGATACTATAACAATATAATGTTACTATAACCATGAGTTTAGCTTTGCACAATAGCACATAGATGATGCAACAAATAACAATCGAATTATACTATTATGGTATATTGTATATTATTACCGCATACTGTTGCAGTATATTGCATACTATTACACTATACCATATATACTCCTAAGTATATTATATATCGTAGCGGTATACTGTTAGGTAATTGTTTTCTTTTTCGATTATTACATTATACGGTTGTAGTATATTGTATACTATAAAAGTATACTGTTGCAGTACAGCTATATACTTCTACAACATATTGTATACCATAGCGGTATACTGTTGGGTAACTCTGTTTTTTTTCTTCCCGATTTTCAGATGAAAATTTTGATCTCAATCACTTCAAATAAGCTCCAACTACGATCAAATTTCAGTATGAACTTTCAGAATGTAGTATAAGCAATATTTAATAGCACCAAAATCACAATTAAATTCCGAAAAATGACTCAAACTAGAACAAATAGCGACGAGAAAATATAAAAATTGTAGGGAGAGAGAGAGCGTTTTGTGGCGATGAAAGGTATTCAATAGGCAACGATTTCATTCAGCAAGAGAAAATTAAACTACATGCGCGTAGTGAGTTTGTAACGATATTGTTTACCCGTAAAATGATACTATTGAATTTATACGTGGTTTCTAGATAAATGAATTAAGTTGATCCTGAAATAATAAAATAATCGAAGAATTATGCAATACTTAGCCTTAGGATATAGACGAAACATCAGAAGCAACAGTTCTGGGAACAGGGTTTCCGGGCACAACAATAACGAAATCAAAAAGTAAGAAGATAATATTGTATTGAGTTTTGTATATAATGTAGCGTAAGTTTGCCAGAAAATTTATGTCCTTTACAATGATAACAGAGCTCACTATTTATAGCTATAAAGGAGGTCCTAAGATCATTCCTGTAACGACTCGATCGGTCGTTCCGAGAGTTGTAGCCCCATTTCCCCATTTCTGTTTCTTTATATGTTGTTCAGTTGTGTTGAGCTGCATCGAGTTGGTAGGTTTGGGTTCAGAGTAGTTTTGGAGTGAAATGAGACACTTAGTCTCTTAGTTAGAAAGCTAAGTTAGAAAAGTCAACCGGAAGTTGACTTATGAGTAAACGAGTTCGGACTTGGATTTTTATGATTCGGTTAGCTTCGTTGGGTGATTTTAGACTTAGTAGTGTGTCCGGAATATAAATGGGAGGTCTGTGGTAGAATTAGGCTTGAATTGGCGTAAGTTAGATATTTGGCGATTTTGATCGGCAGTGAAAAAATTAGGTATCGGGGTCGGAATGGAATTCCGGAAGTTGGAGTAGGTTCGTAGTGTCATTTGTGACGTGTGTGCAAAATTTAAGGTCATTCGGACATGGTTTGATAGGTCTAGGCATCGTTGGCGAATTTTGGAAGTTTAGAAGTTCTTAGGCTTGAATCCGGTGTTGATTTGGTGTTGTTTTGGGTGTTTCGGAGATTTGACTAAGTTCAAGAAGTGATATATGACTTGTGGAAATTATTGGTTGAGGTCCCGAAGGGCTCAGGATGATTTCGGATGGTTAACGAGAAGTTTGGAAGTTGGGAAATGCAGCTGGAAGCTGCTGCTGTAAGGCTACTGGTGTGTCCGCACCTGCGGATGGGGAGCCGTAGGTGCGATGATCGCAGGTGCGGATGGCATGTCGCAGATGCCGAAAATGGAGGCCTGGTGCGGAAGAGAGAATCGCACCTGCAAGCCCGCATGTGCGAGGCCTGGCCGCAGGTGCGAAGCCTGGACGGTTAAGTGGAATGCGCAGGTGCGCACTTGGGACAGCAAATGCGGTTGCACAGGTGCGAGGAGGGGTCCGCAGGTGCAGAACCCCTCGGGCAGAACCTATAAAAGTAACCCTTCGCAAACTTTTGCCCGTTTCCCACCTTTGTTGAACGGTTTTGAGCTTTGGGGCAGTGTTTTTCAAGGGAGAATCACGAGACATCAGTGAGGTAAGTCGCTTGGGTCTATTTACACGCGTTTATGATGTTTTCCACTGATTAGCCATGAAATTAGTAGTGGTTTAGGGTGAAATTAAGGGAATTAGGGTTTGAGTTTTAATTGAGGATTTGAGGACCAAACAGAGTCCGATTTTGATGAATTTTATATGGTTAGAATCGGGCGAGGACGAGGTTTGTTATTCTGCTATTTTTTTTTTACTAGTTTCGAGACGTGGGCCCGGGGCCCGAATTTTGGCCGATTTCGGATTTTTGGCCTATTTATGTAGTTTTTATTGTGGAATTCGATTATTTAGCCTATGTTGATAGTAGTATTCTGATTTTGGTTAGATTCAGAGTTTTTGGATACCCACGCTAGGTGACGGGCGTGTGGGTGTGCACCTCGAGGGATTGAGACTTGGTCCGTCCCGTGAGGCTGTGAGGCCTAATGGCTATTATCTGTGGTTATGTGTTTATTTGTTGTTAAACTTGTTTGCCTTCATATTAGAGATCATGCTTAGGCTTTATTCATGCTCACATTATTTGCACTTAGTCATAGATATTATTGTACATGTTTACCTCAGTCCCTATTATTTTGCTGATATGCTGTGATACTTGACGTGAGCTGTGTTTTCCCTATTTGTTGATGATGGTGAGGCTAGAGAGGTACATGACTGAGAGAGGCCGAGGTCCTGTTGTGAGGTATTTGATTGAGGCACGTGAGTTGTCTGTGCAACACGTGAGTTGTCCGTGCGGATCCAGGTATTGATGCCATAGCACGCGAGTTATCCGCGTAGCACGTGAGTTGACCGTGCGGATCCAGGGATTGATATTATGGCACGTGAGTTGTCCGTGCAGCACGTGAGTTGTCTGTGCTTAGCGCTTGGGCTTTGGGATCCCCTACGGAGTCTGTACACATCCCCAGTAAGCGCAGGTACCTATTGAGTGTTGAGTGCTGAGTGCGAGTGCCGAGAGCCGAGTGCTGAGTAATGGAGTGGCATTGCTCTGAGGTTTCATTGCTTTTGCTGTTGCTGCACTTTACCTGTTAATTTCTTTGTAGCATTTATTGAGTTGATGGAATTTACCTGTTTATTTCTGTTTATTTTAAATTGTGATAAAGAAATAATTGAATTGTTTTACTTAGATCGTCACTATTACTCAGTTACTTAGTTATTTCTGTTACTACTGAGTCTGTTATACTCACACTACACCCTGCACTTTATGTGCAGATCCAGGTGAGTTAGAGTGCAATGATCATTGAGTTTAGGCCGGCTATCGTTGGAGACTGCAAGGTAGCTGCTAGCGTCCGCAGGACCTTGTTACTCCTTTTATCATTTCTTCTTTTGGACTGTATTGACAGTTAGATAGTTTTATTTCTTAGTTCATAGATTTAGACGCTCATGACTTAGTGACACCCGATGTCTGGGGCTCGTTTCCGTATTTGTTTTTTATAATTATATTTAGAGTTGATTTAGTTTATGAAAAAATCAAATGTTGGAAATATTTTATTAAATTCTTATAATCGATTTAGTAGTAATATTTTGGGAAATAGGCTTGCCTTGTAACGTGATAGGCGCCATCACGACCATGGTTAGATTTTGGGTCGTGACAAGTTGGTATTAGAGCCTAGGTTACATAGGTCTCACGAGTCATGAGCGGGTTTAGTAGAGTCTTGCGGATCGGTATGGAGACGTCTGTACTTATCTTCGAGAGGATGCAGAACCCTTAGGAAATTTCACATTCTTGGATTCTTATCGTGTGATATTGATTCAACTTGAAGTATAACTCTTTGAATTTATTCCATGCATTCATATGCGCACATGAGCGCTCAGTATCGGTTGTGACTCGACGGCTTGTGATTCCCTGGATGAGGTGCGAGATGTGATTTATATGTGTTGATGTTGGGCCAGTCTGGAGGACTTGATGCCGGGGTTTGACTGTAGCTTGAGCACTGAGGTGTTGATTGTGTGAGCGCGTGTTTGTGGTACTTCTGGGGATATTTAAGAGAGTATTCAGCGGCTTATGAGCCTCAGGGCGGTGTGGTTTTATGCTTGGGTCTCGTGTGGTGAGTCTGGGTTGAGGATTGTGGTGTTATGGCGGGGCAAAGTATCAATTTGAAGGTAATTCAGAAGGGACTCGGATAGATAGGACATCTTGGTAGTAGGTTGGATCGGCATGGTAATGGGTATGATTAGTTCTTTGGGTGTGTATGAGGTAATGAGTTCTACAGGTGTTTTGTGGAAATGTCCTTGGGTTTTTGGTGGCCTGTGTAGCTTGGTTAAGTTAGAAGGATTCAGTCCTGACAGATTGGTTTTGAGCCATTGGGGTTCAGAGAGAGTTCTTGATGGTTACTACCACGGTTAGAGATGTGTATTTTCTACTATCGTGAGGAGCATGCGATTTCATCTTGGGTTATGGCTATGACTGGAGACAGCTTGTTCAGACTTATACAGTGTGTAGGTTGCAGGATTCAGATCTTATAAGAAATTTCAGATGAGTAATTTGATTCCAAAGGCTGGTGGGTTTGGTTGAGTTGAGAAATTTCACTTATGCTTTGTTATCAGACCTACATTGGATAGGGGTGGCATGGGATCACCCCCGTGTATGTGCAAGGTAAGGTTATGCAGTGGTTTGATGGTTTTGAGAACAACTCTTGGCTCGTTCAAGGACGAACTTTGTTTAAGAGGGGGAGGATATAACGACCCGGTCGGTGGTTCCGAAAGTTGTAGCCCCGTTTTCCCTATTTCTATTTCTTTATGTGTTGTTCAGTTGCGTTGAGCTGCATCGAGTTGGTAGGTTTGGGTTCAGAGTAGTTTTGAAGTGAAATGAGATACTTAGTCTCTTAGTTAGAAAGCTAAGTTAGAAAAGTCAACCGGAAGTTGACTTATAAGTAAACGAGTTCGGATTTGGATTTTTATGATTAGGTTAGCTTCGTTGGGTGATTTTAGACTTAGGAGTGTGTCCGGAATGTAAATTGGAGGTCCGTGATAGAATTAGACTTGAATTGACGAAAGTTAGAAATTTGACGATTTTGATCGGCAGTGGAAAAATTAGATATCGGGGTAGGAATGGAATTCCAGAAGTTGGAGTAGTTTCGTAGTGTCATTTTTGATGTGTATGCAAAATTTGAGGTCATTCGGACGTGGTTTGATAGGTCTCGGCGTCGTTGGCAAATTTTGGAAGTTTAGAAGTTCTTAGGCTTGAATCCGGGGTTGATTTGGTATTTTGGTATTATTTTGGGTGTTCCGGAGGTTCGACTAAGTTTGGGTAGTGATATATGACTTGTGGAATTATTGATTGAGGTCCCGAGGGGCTCGGGATGATTTCGGATAGTTAACGAGAAGTTTGGAAGTTGGGAAATGCAGGTGGAAGCTGCTGGTGTAAGGCTACTGGTGTGGCCGCACCTGCGGATGGGGAGCCGCAGGTGCGATGATCGCAGGTGCGGATGGCATGTCGCAGATGCGGAAAATGGAAGCCTGGTATTGAGCGCAGGTGCGGAAGAGAGAATTACACCTGCGAGCTCGCAGGTGCGAGGCCTCGCCACCGGTGCGAAGCCTGGACGGTTAAGTGGAATGCGCAGGTGCGCACTTGGGACCGCAAATGCGGTTGCGCAGGTGCGAGGAGGGGTCCACAGGTACGGAACCCCTGGGGCAGAACCTATAAAAGTAACCCTTCGCGAATTTTTGCCCTTTTCCCACCATTGTTGAACAGTTTTGAGCTTTGGGGCAGTGTTTTTCAAAGGAGAATCATGAGACATCAGTGAGGTAAGTCGCTTGGGTTTATTTACACACGTTTATGATGTTTTTCCACTGATTAGCCATGAAATTAGTAGGGGTTTAGGGTGAAATTGAGGGAGTTAGGGTTTGAGTTTTAAGTGAGGATTTGAGGAACCAAACGGAGTCTGCTTTTGACGAATTTTATATGGTTAGACTCGGGTGAGACGAGGTTTGTTATTCTGCCATTTTTGATTGGTTTCGAGACGTGGGCCCGGGGGACGGGTTTTGGCCGATTTCTGATTTTTGGCCTATTTATATAGTTTTTATTGTGGAATTCGATTCTTGAGCCTATGTTGATAGTAGTATTCTGATTTTGGTTAGATTCAGAGCTTTTGGAGACGGAGTCCAGAGACGAGGGCATCCTAGAGTAGGATTTTACGCTATTAAGGTAAGTAACAGTTTTAACTATGGCTTTGAGGGTATAAACTCGGAGATTTGACATCACGTGATTATTTGGAAGTGATACCCACGCTAGGTGACGGGCGTGTGGGTGTGCACCGCGAGGGATTGAGACTTGGTCCGTCCCGTGAGGCTGTGAGGCCTAATGGCTATTATCTGTGGTTATGTGTTTATTCGTTGTTGAACTTGTTTGACTTCATATTAGAGATCATGCTTAGGCTTTATTCATGCTCACATTATTTGCACTTAGTCATAGATATTATTGTACATGTTTACCTCAGTCCGTATTATTTTGCTGATATGCTGTGATACTTGACATGGGCTGTGCTTCCCTTATTTGTTGATGATGGTGAGGCTAGAGAGGTACATGACCGAGTGAGGCTGAGGGCCTGTTGTGAGGTATTTGATTGAGGCACGTGAGTTGTCCATGCGGATCCAGGTATTGATATCATAGTACGTGAGTTATCCGCGTAGCACGTGAGTTGACCGTGCGGATCCAGGGATTGATATTATGGCACGTGAGTTGTCTGTGCAGCACATGAGTTGTCCGTGCTTAGAGCTTGGGCTTTGGGAGCCCCTCCGGAGTCTATACACACCCCCAGTGAGCGCAGGTACCTATTGAGTGTTGAGTGCTGAGTGCGAGTGCCGAGTGCTGAGTGATGGAGTGACATTGCTCTGAGGTTTCATTGCTTTTGCTGTTGCTGCAGTTTACCTGTTAATTTCTTTGTAGCATTTATTGAGTTGATGGAATTTACCTGTTTATTTCTGTTTATTTTAAATTGTGATAAAGAAATAATTGAATTATTTTACTTAGATCGTCACTACTTCTCAGTTACTTAGTTATTTCTATTACTACTGAGTCTGTTGTACTCACACTACACCCTGCACTTTATGTGCAGATCCAAGTGAGTTAGAGTGCAACGATCATTGAGTTTAGGCCGGCTATCGTTGGAGACTGCAAGGTAGCTGCTAGCGTCCGCAGGACCTTATTACTCCTTTTATCATTTCTTCTTTTGGACTTTATTGACAGTTAGATAGTTTTATTTCTTAGTTCATAGATTTAGACGCTCATGACTTAGTGACACCCCGATGTTTGGGGCTCGTTTCCATATTTTTTTTATAATTATATTTAGAATTGATTTAGTTTATGAAAAATTCAAATGTTGGAAATATTTTATTAAATTCTTATAATCGATTTAGTAGTAATATTTTAGGAAATAGGCTTGCCTTGTAACACGATAGGCTCCATCACGACCATGGTTAGATTTTGGGCCGTGACAATTCTCTTATTTAATGTCAATTATGAAGGACATAGATGAAGATGTAACAGTGAACATAAATGCCAAATTCCCTGTAACGGATAATTGCTCTTAATGCCATGGAATATTCTCTATTAAATTCTACCGGGCGAAAAGTATTTATCACATATTTATGAACGTTATTCTTTCCAGTGACAAACGAAATAGTTGCCTTCGATCTTTGGACATCCCCCCGTCTTGGGTTCCACGTGCCCCTTTTTTGGGCGGCCACGTGTCATAGCATATTTTACCCCTATACAGATAGCCCCCCTGCTTTCCGGACATAACTTTATGTTACCGGAAAGTTGGTAGAAACACTCTTTTGGCGGAAATTATTATAATTCCCTCTGAAGGCTTCTGACGGTTGATTAGACGCATGTCCCTCCGCATTTAATGCTCCGAACATGCATCATCCGATGATTCAGCATAACTTTTTCCGATTATCGAGGTAATCATGACCATGAATTTAGCCTCTAAAACTTTTACTTATACGTATCAACCTTCTCCCTTATACTTCATAATTTTTCAAGCTTCCCTTATCTAACTTGCATCTTGCTCTTCATCTTTTCTCTAATTCTCTTCAAACAAAAAACCTTCTCCTTCTTCCATACAATGGCTTCTTCCTCAAAGCGTACCGGTTTTTCAAAGAGTAAGAATAAGGCTGAGGACTCTGCTCCTCCAACAGTGGGATCCATCATCCCTAGAAGTCTTATTACCAAAAAAGACTTCGAAGAGAAATTTCCTACTGCTAACTCTCGTACATGGGCCGTCAGTAGGTACCCTTCTTCCATACATCCTTCTAGCATTCCTGCTGTGAAGGAAGACTGCCGCTGCCATGACTTGGATATTATTGCTCCTAATCTATCGGAGAGGGTCACCCTTCCCAAAGAGGATTTTACATATTTTTACACGTATCCCTTTACTTTGGGTGTGTTCTCTTTGAACGGAGAGCTTGACTCCGCGATTGCAAAGTTTTGCCTCCGCTACCAAGTGTGTTTGGCACAAGTAAGTCCTTATGTGTGGAGGACGGTTGGTTGCCTTCAGCGTTTGTGCCAGGAGACTAGAGAGGAGCTAACCTTAGCTCATATGATGAAACTCTTCCGGGGGGGAATGATAAACCTCTGCAAACGTGGCCACCATGCTTTGTTGTCTAGCATGGATGATGACAACGATCGTGGGTGGATGGAACGGTTCGTTGCAGCTGCTACCAAT
The DNA here is from genome assembly GCF_000715075.1 of Nicotiana tabacum. Classification (NCBI taxonomy): domain Eukaryota; kingdom Viridiplantae; phylum Streptophyta; class Magnoliopsida; order Solanales; family Solanaceae; genus Nicotiana; species Nicotiana tabacum. Next base: position 73,594,258 of record NC_134103.1, read on the forward strand.
GACATCATTCCGGCAACGGCTCCATCCTTTCCAGTCTCTTAGAACCGCACTCGTAAGCTCTTTGTTTAGTATTTCCTTTTACTAAATATTTTTCTATAGTCGTATTAATCCTCCATCTTTCACCTAGTTCAGCAACTCGATGGATCCCACCGGTGGTTGAAGGTTTGGATCGGTGGGTACAAAAGATCTTGGACGTTACGATGTCCGAGACTTGCTTGTGGAAAGAACTGGCCCCTAAATACGGTGGAAGGCCAAGAATCATGGTAATTCAAACTCACCTTGTTTCAATTTATCATGTGAAGAAATTGCTTGATCACTTCTAACCTATCTATGAAATTAGGTCTACCTGCGGGCTCTGTTACTATTCCCGAGGAGGATGTCTTACTCAAACAGGAATCTCCGAGCCTTCTTCGGGAGCAAATGTTTCTTTACGGAGTCCCCGGCCGGAAGACAAACAACCAAATAGGAGACGCTCCTCCGCAGCCGGGGAAAAGAATAAGAGGGTGATGACCGATGCCCCCAAGTCACATCTGGTAGTGATGGTGACTGGCCCTCCTTCTGGGCCGATCATAGACATCGTGACGATCGACGATGATGAAAAAGCTAGTCATGAGGGAGCTTATCTATATAGAAGATGAAGATCCTTATCATCTCAACATGATGCTCGACCTGTTGAGATAGTAACACCAACCGAGGACGATACCTTGACACTTTGGGGAGAGTTTGATTTGGTAAATAATGTCAACTCCCATTTTTGGGCTCCATTTGATGTGCCCGGTAATGCGGGGCTGAGTACCAGGTCCCTGCGGTCTTTGGTTGGTGAGGATCCAACAACCAGCACTGCATTTGATGCAGCTGCTTCTCATTCTTCAACTTTATCAGCTTCATCTCCATCTTCACCAACACCAGCAACTACTACATCACTTCCATATTCATTCACTCTTCCACTAGCAAATGCTACATCATCTCCATTGGCCGTACCTGACCATGAAGAAGGTGTTCCTCTTCCATAGTCCCCACTTCATGGGAATTTGGGGCAAAATTATGTTGCCCCTTCTGAAGATCCACAAAGGAGGAGGAATGTTACTCTTTCGGTCTCTACCGGGTGTAACTTGTTATCCTGGCCAGTGGAGCTTGCTAATTATTTGTAGCCTTTGGCTTTAGAGAAAGACTGGGAAAAGATTCAGACACTCTCGAGAGGGTGTTTGTTGAACAATGTCATGTACAACGCCACAGCGGTACAATCCTTTCTTCCTTTATTACTCCTTCTATTTTTGGGTATGAACATATCCTGAATTTTACCTTTCTTACTTTGTAGACCAACTTTCTTGCTTTCGAGGGCCTTCAGAGGTTGATTCGTGAAAAGGAAGAGATTACCTGATTTTGGCAGAGCAGGAGCAACATGTCACTCGTATTTCGGAACTGGAAGCCAAAGCTGCTGAGGCTGTTGTATTAGAGGTTCATTTTGCGGCAAAGTGAGCAAAAAGTGGTAACCCTTAGCCAAGAAATTAGCCCGATAAGGGTTAGATTTGATGAAGCCAGGGCCAACTAGTCTGAAGTCCATAATGCCATTCTTGCTGCAACCGAACGCGAGGCTGCCTCCGCTAAAAGAGTGATCAACTTAGAGACAGCCTTGAATTCCAAAATTGAAGAGCTTGCTGCTACGGGGGCGAAACACGCCCAGCTGGAAGAGAAGTACAGGAAAACTATTGAGCTTAATAGGCTTTTTATTTCAACTGTCCGTGACCTTGATGTTATCCTCAAATCTTCTAGGTCCGCCCGGGAAAACTTTTCTGCCGAGGTAACCCAACTCAAAGAAGAACTTAAGCGCCGAGCGGCTTCCCTCGTTGTTGAGAAAACTTACACTATGTGTAGCATGAGGAGACAAAACTTGGAAGAGGCCAAAGCTGGTGTCATTGATTTTGATGCCGAGATTGCTAAGGCCCCTGAGCTTGAGTTAGCTGCTAAAAGTGCACACCCAGCAAGGTCTGATGCACCTGGTCCTTTTGGTTTTGGTTCCAAGTTCTCGAGAACTGAAGAAGAAGCGGAGGATGATGATGCTGAAGGCCAAACTGGTGAAAATGTTGAGCCATCGGTAGGTCCATCTACTTCTCCAGGGGGTGCGAACACTTCTCTTCCTCCTGGTTCCGGAGATACTGCAGTTTAGCTTTTCTTTACATTTTCCAGTTCTTGTACCTGTGCCGTTTTAACATGTTTTTGTAAATAAAAATATATTTTGCTCAAGTATTGTTTGAGTCTTCCTTTCGTTTGAATATTCATGCAAGTCTTTAATCTTTGCATTTTCTTCCTTTTGCTTAAGAATTTTGCGCAAGCTTTTCTATTTTGTGTCTTATTATGTGAAGCCTTGAATGTATTCTCCCCGAAAGCATTTTAGGCTCTGGGCATCAGCACTTTTTCGTGAGGACTTTGATAAGTATTTGCGCAAGTTTACTTTTTGCGTCCTTTCGTATACAGCTTCGGGTGTATCTTTCCCCGAAGGCATTTTGATTTCGGGCATAAATCTTTCGGAACCAACCCTTTAATGTGAGGGTTTTTATAAGAGAGGGTCCTCTTATGTTTACGGTGCTCTTAAAGAGGACGTCTCATGTTTATTACGGCACTAGCATTTGAAGTACTTGTTTAACTTTCAAATGACAAAGTTAATTCATCATTCAGACAAGAAACAAGATAAAAACAAAAGGATTTCATTTTATTCCTTCTATTTTCAATAAGTATATAAGCATTTGTTATGCTGAAAAGAAATTGCCATTACTTGTGTCTAACTTGTACAACTTATTTATACGGGGCTGGCCATGCAGTCCCCGGTCCCGATGATGCAATTATATTTTTGTTTTTTGTTTCTCGATCGACGTGGCAGTCATTGTTGTCGTATCCTCATATCATTCCCCCTAGTGTTTGAATGTGTAGAATGCAAATTAGAACACTCGAAGTCTTGTATCTTCGAAGATTCCACTAATGCATTGCTAGATAATCCTTAACTTAGTAACACACTTTACTTCCCATTAGGAATTTATGCTATCGAGCGAAGGACTATCTAACAACCCTCTAGTTGTGCTCGTGAACGATCAGGTAACCTTTGCTCAATAGCAAACTTAACTTCCCGGTGGGAATTTGCTAGAGAGAAAATGATTATCTAACCATCCCCGAGTGTATCTTTGCTTATGTGCCTTGCTATTAGAGGTCTTATTGTTGTTGTCTTCATAGTATGCTTTCTGTTGCTACCTCGTTAAAAACCTTGCTAGAAAAACCCAATTGGGACAAAAACTGAACGAAGGGAAAAAGAGTGCAACACATACTTTCTGATCGGATAATGTTTATCAACAATAATATCTTTTGAGGTGTGCCACATTTCAATTGCTGGGCAACTTTTCTCCGTTTTGGTTTTCCAACTAGTATGAACCTTTCCCGGTGATAGCTGAAACCCGGTAGAGGCCTTCCCACGTTGGACCTATCCCCGCATTGAGCTCCCAGGTGTTTTGATTTACTTTCCTTAGGACTAAGTCTCTTACTTTGAAATAACGGAGGTTGGCTCTTCGATTATAATACCTCTCCATTCTCTGCTTTTGATCTACCATTCTTACATGTGCCAAGTCCATGCGTTCATCGAGTAGTTCCAAGTTGACTAACATTTCTTCGTTGTTCGATTCTTCAACTGCCTGGAAATATCTCAAGGTGGTTCCCCTACTTCCACCGGGATTAATGCTTCTGCATCGTACACGAGGGAAAACGAGGTTTCCCCTATGCTTGACTTGGTCGTAGTTCGGTATGCCCATAGAACTCCGGGTAATTCCTGGGGCCAGCTACCCTTAGCTGCTTCCAACCTTTTCTTGAGGTTTTGAATAATCACTTTGTTCATCGACTCCGCTTGACCGTTCGCGCTCGGATGATAGGGTGAAGATGTGATCCTTTTTATTTTTAAATCTTGGAGGAACTTTGTAATTTTTGTGACGATAAACTGTGGCCCATTGTTGCATGCTATCTCTTTTGGTATTCCGAACCTGCAAATTGTATTTTCCCACAAGAAATCCACCACTTCGTGTTCTCCGATCTTCTGATAAGGACTTGCTTCTATCCACTTAAAAAAATAGTCAGTCAAAATTAAAATAAATCTTACCTTTTCGGGAGCTGGTGGTAGTGGTCCGACGATGTCCATCCCTCATTTCATGAATGGCCACTAGGACAGAACCGAATGTAAGGGTTCTGCCGATTGATGCACCAGTGGTGCGTAGCATTGACACTTATCACATTTTCGTACGAAGTCTTTGGCATCTTGTTCCATGCGGGGCCAATAATATCCTGACCTTACCAACTTCATCACTAAGGAATCTGCACCCGAGTGGTTGTCGCATATCCCTTCGTGAACCTCTCTCATGACATAGTTTGCTTCGGATGCCCCTAAGCATTGGGACATCGGGCCTTGAAAAGATTTTTTATACAATTGGCCTCTCTTGAAGCTATATCGCGTTGCTTTGGCGCGCAGTGCCCAGGATAGTTTGGGGTCTTCAGGTAGCTTCTCGTGTTCGAGATAATCGATGATTTCATTCCTCCAGTCCCAGATCATATTAGTCGAATTTACCTCATACTAACCTTTTGTATCCAGGACTGAGTTCATCATTTGTACTACCGTCCTGGACTCTTATCCCTTTATTTCCGTCGATGATCCTAGGTTTGCCAATGCGTCTGCTTCTGCGTTATCTTCCTTTGAGATATAAGTAATTGACCATTCCTAAAATCGCTCCAACAGAGCCTGAACCTTTACCATGTATTATTGCATGCGCTCCTCTTTGGTCTCGAAGATCCCGTAGACCTGATTTACCACCAGTTGTGAGTCATATTTGATTTCGATGACCTCGAAATCAAGTCCCCAGGCCAATTCGATCCCTACAATTAAAGCTTCATACTCTGCTTCGTTGTTAGTTAAATGGACCGTCCTGATGGCTTGCCTTAGGGTTTCCCCCAAAGGCGTGATTATGACTATACCGAGCCCGGACCCTTTTACGTTGGAAGCTCTATCCGTAAATAAGGTCTTGACCCTTGATGTCGATTCTGATACCATTATTTCCTCCTTGGTTGCTAGAGGTAATAATCCTAAACTGAAATTGGCCATGAAGTCAGCCAAGACTTGCGACTTAATTGCAGTCCCTGGTTTATATTCTATGTCGAATTCACTCATTTTGATGACCCATTTGGCGAATCTACCCGAGAGCTCGGGTTTATGGAGAATGTGCCGCAAAGGGAAAGTAGTCACCACGGCTATCAGGTGGCATTGGAAGTAGGGCCTCAACTTCCAAGCGGAGACTACGAGAGCTAAGGCTAGTTTCTCCAAATATGGGTAATGAGTTTCTGCTCCCGTTAAAATTTTACTAACATAACAAATGGAGATTGCGTACCTTCGTTCTCTCGGACTAAAATCGCACTTACCGCAACTTCCGAAACCGCGAAATAAACCAGCAATGTTTTACCTTCTTTCAGTTTTGAAAGCAATGGAGGGATTGACAAGTATTTCTTTAAATCTCTCAAAGCATGTTGGCACTCCGGGGTCCATTCGAAATTATTATTCTTTTTGAGTAGTGCGAAGAAACGATGACACTTTTTCGATGACCGGGAAATGAACCTGCTCAAAGCTATCAATCTCCCCGTAAGACTTTGGACTTCCTTCACGTTTGATAGTTGGTCCGGGATATTTTCTATGGCCATGATCTTATTGGGGTTTACCTTAATTCCCCTTTGTGATACTAGAAATCCCAGAAACTTACCAAAGCTGACCCTGAACATGAATTTCTCAGGATTAAGTTTCATATTATGCTTCCTTAAGATGTCGAAAGTTTCTTGCAGATGTTTAAGATGATCACCTGAATTTAAAGACTTAACGAGCCTATCATCTATATAAACTTTCATAGTTTTTCCTATTTGATTTTCAAACATCTTGTTCACGAGTCGTTGATAAGTGGCTCCAACGTTTTTCAACCCGAAGGGCATCACATTGTAGTAATATATACCAAAATTTGTTATAAATGAAGTTTTTTCCTGATCCTTTGTGTTTATCTAAATTTGGTTATACCCGGAATAAGCATCGAGGAAACTCATTTACTCGTGCCCGGTCGTGGTATCAATCATTTGATCGATGTTTGGCAATGTGAACGAGTCTTCCGGGCACGCTTTGTTAAGATATTTATAATCTACACACATGCGAAACTTATTATTCTTCTTAGGAACTAGTACTACATTGGCTAGCCATTCTAGATATCTTACCTCTCGTATCGAACCGATATTAAGTAAGTGGGTTACCTCTTCTTTGGCAAATTTATTCCTGGCTTCGACAATCAGACATTTCTTTTGTCTTATCGGAGGTATGTTGGGATCCAAGCTTAACTTGTGTACGACTACCTCATTCGAGATGCCTTTCATATCCTCATGTGAACATGCAAAACAATCGGCGTTAGATTTAAGGAATTTAATAAAGTCGGTCCTGAGTTCTAGGTACAGTCATGTCCCCAAGTGGAATTTCCTTTTTAGGAATTCTTCGAACAATGCCACTTGCTCCAGCTTTTCCGTTGTGAACTTCGTTGCATCGGTTTCTTTTGGAACTTGGAAATATCTTGGCACCTGATAATATTTCGACGCCTCTGCACCCGGGCTAACTTCATCTAGTTCGAGAATAGGTTTCGGTCCCTGTAATTGTTATGCCGCGTGTTCCTTTCCTTTTCTACTGGAGACCGAAATTGCATTCATCTCCCTTGCCTCCGGTTGATCACCCCCTATCTGCTTAATTCCTTCGGGCGTTGGAAACTTCAACAATTGATGATACGTTGATGGTACGACATTCATCTCGTGCAACCATGTCCTTCCCAGAATGATGTTGTATCCCATATCACCATCTACTACTTCGAAAAGAGTTGTTTTCATTACTCCTTCAACCTTCGTGAGTAATAAAATTTCTCCCCGGGTTGTCACACTTGCGAGGTTGAATCCGGTGATGAGCTTTGTGGCCGGAATAATGATTCTGGTGAGTTTAGCTTGCTCCAATACTCTCAATTATGTGATATTAGCTGAACTTCAGGCATCCAATAGAACACGTTTAATCTTAAAATCTATCACATTTAAAGAAATTACTAGTGCGTCGTTGTGTGGTAGCAACAATCCGTATGTGTCTTCCTCCGTAAAAGTGATATCGTCTTTCCGAAGATCATGTTGATTATTTGACACGAGGGATCTTCTCTTGCTTTTGAGGGTTCCGCATTGTCCCGTTTACGACCATAATTGTTCTTAGCTCGGTCACTCAAGAATTCTCTGAGGCGATCATTCTTCAATAATGTTGCCACTTCTTCCTGGAGGTGTCGGCAGTCCCCTATCCGGTGGCCATTCGTCCCGTGGTATTCACACCACAAGTTGAGATACCTCTGGCTGGGATCAGATCTCATCGGTTTCGGGAACCGTGATTCTTTGATGTTTCTCATGACCGACACCAACTCCACTATACTGACGTTAAAGTTGTATTCTGATAACTTGGGGTAAGAAGGATCCCATGATCCAGGCACTTCTTTATCCTGCAATGATCGATTGTCCTGGGGTAAGAAGGATCCCATGATCCTGCACTTCTTTAGCCTTTGGTCTATTCGTAGGGAAAAAATCGGCCTATCGAAGTCCGTCTGTCTGTGTCATAATCATCCTTTGCTTTTTCTTTGTTCTTTTCTCGTCCTTTGGTCGACGATGGAAAACCAACCTGATTATCTTCGATCCTTATTTTTGATTCGTACCGGTTGTGGACATCCTCCCAGGTCGTTGCTTGAAACTCGAGTAGGCTTTCCTTCAATTTCTGGGAAATGCCTGAGCTCCTCGGATTCAATCCCTTGGTGAATGCTTCACCCACCCATTCATCTGGGACAGCCGGGAGCAACATTCTCTCCTTCTGGAATCGGGTAACGAACTCTCTTAGCAGCTCGGACTCTCCTTGCGCAATCCTGAATATGTCAGCCTTTCAGACTTGTACTTTTCTTGCCCCGGCATGAGCCTTGATGAAAGAATCTGTGAGCATTTCAAAGGATTCTATGGAATGCTCGGGTAACAGCGAATACCACGTCAAGGCTCCCCTCGTGAGGGTTTGTCCAAATTTCTTTAGCAACACAGATTCAATTTCGTGAGGAGCTAAATCATTTCCCTTTTACCGCCATTGTGTAGGTGGTAATATGCTCCTAGGGGTCTGAAGTTCCATCATAATTTGGCACTTCAGGCATTTTGAATCGCTTTGGGATTAACTCTGGTGCCGGGCTTGGCTTGTATGGTAATTGATTATACTTTTTCGAGTTCGGACCTTTCAGTACTGGTGGCGCACCCGGGATCTGGTCCATACAGGTGTTCACTTCCCTCATAAACCGTGAAAGTTCATTCTTGAAAGGATCATTCTTGTTGTTGAGGCCGGATCCGTTCCCTCTGTCCCATAGGAGCCAATTTCACCCCTAGGAGTGTTGTTGTCGACCCTTTGCGTCGTTTGATTCGTGGGAACCCCGGGAGGAACCCAATTTTGCCTGTTTCATTATTTGAAGCTCTCGACAGTGCCTACTTCAACTCCATCATAATCTTATCTTGTCGTGTGAGGTGAACTAGAATGATCGCCTGTTGGTCTTGGAAGACCCTTACCGCGTCCATGACATGTTCCTCATCAGCTTCATCGGGAGTGGTCTCCCGAACATGTCGAGGATATTGCCTGTTATGCACCGGTGTAGCGTCATTCCCCTCATTATGGGTGTCACTAATTGAGTCCTCGAACTGAGGCTGATTCCCTCGAATCTAGGGGTTGTGCATATCATTAACAGTGTTATCTACCATTTCTTATTTTTTTTCTAAGACAAAATAATCAAAACACGTTAATGAAAAAGTCAAGGATCAATTTAATAATACGGTTGTCTAGGCCCTACGGTGGGCGCCAAACTGTTTACCCGTAAAACGGTACAGTTGAATTTATATATGATTTTTAGACAAATGAATTAATTTGATCCTGAAATAATAAAATAATTGAAGAGTTATGCAATACTTAGCCTTAGGATATAGACAAAATAGCAGAAGCATTAGTTCCGGGAACAAGGTTTCTGGGCACAACAACAACGAAATCAAAAAGTAAGAAGATAAGATACTATTGAGCGTTATATAGAATGTAGCGTAAGTTTGCCAGAAAATCTGTGTTCTTTATAATGATAACTGAGCTCACTATTTATAGCTATGAAGGAGGTCCTAGGATCGTTCCCTTCTTTAATGTCAATTATAAAGGACATTGATGAAGATGTAACGGTGAACATAAATGCCAAATTCCCTATAACTGGTAATTGCTCTTAATGCCATGGAATATTCTCTATTAAATGATATCAGGCGAAGAGCATTTATCACATCTTTATGAGCGTTATTCTTTTCGGTGACAAACGAAATAATTACCTTCGGTCTTTGGGTTCCACGTGTCCCTTTCTTGGACGACACGTGTCATAACATATTTTACCCTATACAGACCCGACCGGTCATTTTGAGAATTAGCATTCCGTTCGGTGGTTTAAGGCCTCGAGCAACTTCGTATTATGTGTTAGGACTTGCGTGTGTGGTCGAGTTCAGTTTTTCGGATGATTCAGGATCAATTTGGAGAAACAATTCTTGTTTTAGAATCTTAAGTGAAAAGAGTTGATCGGAGTTTGACTTTTGTGTAGACGACTCCGGAATGGTGTTTTGATGATTCCAATAGCTTCGTATGTTGATTTTGGACTTAGGCGTGCGTCCGAATTTGGATTTGGAGGTACGTAAGATAATTCGATGCATTTTGGCGAAAATTAGAAAGTTGAAGTTTTGGAAGGTTGGGAGGTTTGACCGGAAGTTGATTATATTGATATCGGGTTCGAATTTTGATTTAGTAAATTTGAATAAGTCCATTATGTCATTTATGACTTGTGTGCAAAATTTGAGGTTAATCGAAATATATTTGATATGTTTCGGCACGAGTTTTGGAAGTTGGAAGATTTGAACATTCATAAATTCGATTCGAGGTGTGATTTGTAGTTTTGACATTGTTTGGTGTGAATTGAGGCCTCGAGTAGGTCCGAGATATGTTTTGAAACTTGTTGGTATGATCAGACAGGGTCCCGAGGGGCTCGGGTGATTTTCGGGATGGTTTCAGACCATTTCTAGGCCATTTTAGTTGTTGTTTTATGGCTATAGCAGTGTGCATTGCGATCGCATAGAATTGGTCGTGATCGCGAAGAGTAAAATGGGGAAAATGGGCCTGTGAATCACAATCACGGAAGGCTTTTCGCGATCGCATAGAGGAAAATTTTGTTGTCACTGACCCGACTTTGGAAGCTTATATCTTGCAATCTATAAGGAATTTGGAGATGATCCAGAAATAAAAGTTGTAGTCCCGATCGCAAGGTTTTGACTGTGATCGCGAAGGGTACCCCTGGAATAGATCTTTAAGTACTCTATTTTGAAGGTTTCGGGTATTTTAGCATATTTTGAGCTATGGAGCTCGGATTGAGGCGATTTTTGAGGCGATCTTCACCACGTGAATTGGGGTAAGTGATTCTAATTCAGTTTTGGTTAATATAAATGAATATATCATTGATTTCATTATTTAATTAGCGATTTGGGTTGAATATTGGAGAAAAATTGTAGAAACTTCCTAGGCCTTAAATTGGGGATCTGAGGGCCGAGTTGTGATCGAAATTTAATAATCTTGATATGGTTGGACTCGTATCGGAATGTGTATTCGGGTTTTGTGAATTTTTGTTAGTTTTCAAGGTGCGAGTCCGGAGTTTATTTTCGGGTTGACTCTTTAGTTTTAATTAAAAACTGAAGTTTTATTATCCGGAATTATTTTCTATGAGTTTTAATTGTGTTATGAAATTATTTTGGCTAGATTTGAGCCGTCCAGAGGTTGTTTCATACGAGAAGGTCATTTTAGAGTATCGGTTAAACTTCATCGAGGTATGTATCTTTCCTAACGTTGTGTGGGGAAAATTACCCCGTAGGAATTGGGTTGTTTGCGCCATTTGAACTAAGTGAAAGACGTGCACATGAGGTGAAGAGTGTGTACATGGCTTATATGTAAAAATTTAACCATTTTAGACTCTTAGGTTTCTTATGCATATTAAAATGAAGTTGCTTTATCATTTTATATCCTCCATTTGCTATATCTACCCTTACATGCCTTATTTGAAGTTGATTGATTTATGCTCTACCTTTGTTGCCAAATATATTCTTTTATGCTTTAACTTGAGTTAGTGCCTCTTTTATTACATGTTGTCTCTTCCATTGTGATTTAACATTATTCGAAATCATTGTTACATGTTGCCTCTCTTATTTTTGAGTTATTCTTATTTGAATCCATTATTACTTATTATGTCTTTCATTGTGAGCTCGTTCATCCGTTTCTTTGTGTTCTGAAGTATGTTAATTTACTTGCCATACTTTCGTGTTATAGTTGTTGTTGTTGTTGTTGTTGTTGTTGTTGTTATTGTTATTGTTGTTGTTGTACTAAGTGTTATTGAGCTGAGGGCTATGCGTGGTTGTGGTATTTATATTATTTTGAGGAAAACGTTGTGGCATATGAGAACATGTGGTGAAAGTCTTTATATTGTGTTGTTATATTTTGGCACACATGGTTTATTGATAGAATTGTCAGGGTTTTCGCACATGCATTGTCTGTGCTATTGTTGCTCATGCGGCGTGACAAGGCGGGATATATATGTGTGTGTGGGGGGGGGGGATACGCATGTGGCGAGACAAGGTGAGAATATTATTATACGCGTGCGGCGAGACAAGGCATGCATTTACTTTATTGTTGTGCACGTGGTGAGACAAGGTGGGCTATGTGGGGGATGATTTGTGATGACTTGTGTTGTCCTAAGGGAATTGTTATTGATATTATTTATGTAGCGGTGTGCCTGCGTTGTGTGAGTTATTCTTGTACATTTTGTGGTGATTGTTCACTATGTGCAATTTGTTGTCTCTACTCTTACATGTTGACTCGAGTTGTGATAGAACACTTGCACAAGCATACACGTAAATAATCACCCATATCGTTTAGAGAAGATGAACCCTGATGTCCATTGATCATTTACATATATCCTCGTATATTTGTCTTCTGTGTGAGAGTTGTACTATTTGTACGTGAGTTGTCCGTGCGGATATGAGATTAATGGAATTGGCACGTGAGTAGTCAGTGCTATTAAAATTTGTAATGTGGTCACAAGATGCCCAGTGATTTGGGTTCGTGAATCGAGATCCGTAATTCTTGATTTTGAGGCTTGGTATCTCGGGGAAATTTTTGAATAAATCTTGTGTGAAAAGGTTGTTCTTACTGAGTCGTTACTTGTTTTCCTTTATTTGGTTTCAATGGACTTAAACTGTATTCATCTTACTCTACGGCGTGTTACCTGTTCATTCCCTGTTGCTAATTGTTGTCTCTAGTTTCCTATTATGAGTATTATTTTGTTACTTCTACCATGGTTAGTTTTATAATGACATTGCTCCATGTTAGTTGCATATTCATACTTGTACAAGATATTAAGTCCAGTATTGTGTCTTAACTGTCCCTCATCACTACTCCGTCGAGGTTAGTCTTGATATTTACCGGTACTGCCGTTGTTTACTCATGCTACACTTTCTGCACATATATTTGGAGATCCAGGTACCTCAGAGTTTGTTGATCATTAGCTAGCTGATCGGGCATTACTGTGGGGACTCAAGGCATACCTGCTGTCACGTTCGGATGCCTCAGAGTCACCTTCTGAAATTTTACTTTGAACCATTTAATTCTATTCGAGAACAGTTGTATTAGAGATTTTTTAGTAAACTTTATAGAGCTTATGACTTGTACTACCGGTTTTGGGATTGTTGGCTTGTATTGATAAGTTTCTATTTCATATTTAATAGTTATTGGTTGAGTTTGCCTTTAATTCAGTAAGTATTATGCTTATCTAGTCCCTAAGACTAGGTTCCATCACGATATTTTACGAAGGGAAATTGGGGTCGTGACAAGTTGGTATGAGAGCTCTAGGTTCATAGGTGATACGAGTCATAAGCAAGTTTAGTAGAGTCTTGCGGATCGGTACAGATACGTCTGTACTTATCTTCGAGAGGCTACAAAACTATTAGAAAAATCTCCACTTCTTTCATTCCTATCGTGCGAGTTTATTGATCTCGAGTTTGAGACTTTGTCATCCTATTCTCTCATAGATGGTGAGGACACGAGCTGTAGTTACTGATGACGCAACCCCTAGAGCCGATGTGTCTAGGGGTCGGGGCATAGGCCGAGGTAGAGGTCGATGAAGGGCACATACTACATCTAGAGCACCTGTCAGGGCAGCAGTTGAGGAGCCACCAGTAGCTCCGGTGGGGGGACAAGCACCGGAGGTGCCTGTTGTTACCCCCGAACTTCAGGAGACTTTAGCGCAGTTCTTGAGCATGTTTGGTACATTAACTCAGGCAGGGTTGATCTCCGTTGCACCAGCTACTTCACAGATTGGGGGAAGAGCTCAGACTCCCACCGCCGGTGCTCCAGAGCAGCGGGCTCACGTTGGTCAGGTTCTAGGTATGGTGCCGGTACAACCTCTTATTCTGGTTCAGCCTGAGGTCAGTCCAGGGGCAACGGAGGAGGAACAACTTAGACTTGTGAGGTTCAAGAAGTATCACCCTCCTACTTTCAGTGTCTTGGCTTTAGAGGATGCCCATGGTTTTCTAGAAGAGTGCCACAGTATTCTCCGCACTATGGGTATCGTGGAGATGAGTGGGGTTGATTTCACTATGTTCCAGCTTAAGGGAGCGTCATATCAGTGGTGGCTAGCGTATAAGTTAGGTAGTTCGGCCGATGCAGCTTCACTTTCATGGACTCAGTTTTCAGAGATGTTCTGGAGAAAGTTTCTTCCCTAGACTCTTCGGGATACATGGCACGCAGAATTTGAGCAGCTGCGCCAGGGTACTATCTCAGTGTTAGAGTATGTTGTTAGATTTAGTGATTTGTCCAGGCATGCACCTGCTTTGTTTTTTACAGTTAGAGAACGAATCCGCAGATTCATTGAGGGGCTTAGTCATGATATTCTGTTCAGCATGGCTCGGGAGCTGGAGTTGGATGTTCCTTTTCAGCAGGTAGTAGAGATCGCTCATCGATTAGAGGGCATGTGGTACCAGGAGATAGAGGACATACGGGGTCAGGAGAGAGAGGTCAGGGAGGCAAAGAGGCCTCGTAGACCGGGAGGACTTACTGGTCCCTATTTTGGAGGCAGGGTACGACATGGTAGAGGTTTTATGGGTCAGCCAGTTCAGTTTGCACTTCAGACTTCGCACGGTGTTTCAGATACTCATGGGTCTCATAGTACCCCCATTAGACAACTTCCACAACCACGTCAATGGAGAAGTTTCTTTGAGTGTGGAGATACTAGCCACATGGTGAAAGATTGTCCCAGACTTCGGACAGATGTGTCACAGCAGAGTATTCAAACTATGAGTTCCATTCCAGTTGCTACTCCACCTGGACAACCAGTTAGAGGTGGAGGACAGGCGGTTAGAGGGTGCCCTAGAGAGGGAGGCTCGGCCCGTTGATATAATTTCCAGGGCATGGCTGAGGCCGATACATCAGATGGTGTCGTACAATTACGGTTTCAATTTGTTATAGAGGAGCGCTATTCTTATTTTGATGCGGTTTCTCTTATCGAGGTAAGACCTCCTATCATGCTTCACATATGGGTGAGATTCGTGATTTTGCACTCTACTTATATGTTTACCGCTGTTGGGAGATTCTGTAGTGTTAGCCCGTGTCTATAATTTTGTTTTTGTTCACTATTGAGGGCTTGCCGCTAGAAGTGACTTTCTGTTATTCATTACGGTAGGTTTTGAGGTGATTTCTGGATGGTTTAGTTACAATTTGTGATTTAGATGCCCTATCGATATGAGGGTTCATTATGTGTTGTGATTTTGTTTAGCAAATTTGTTTTAAAAAAATAGGAGGTTTCGGTTGGCATGATGTGTATACTACTTGTGATTCAGAGCTGAGGATGGGATCCTCGCATTTTCATGTGGTTTGATATGTTTGAACCGGGCAACGTGTCGCGATGGAGGTTATATCAGGATGAGATCCTTGTGATTAATTCATGAGTTTTAATTCTCCCTTGTGAAATTGATTCGTAGTATGGTACTAATAGGGAGTTGTGCTTATTGGGCTTGTTTGATAGTTTTCTCACGTGGTTCTCTTTGTATAATTAGTCATATTCCCATAGTTCTTATTGGGTTTTAGCTTACGAGGTGTGTGCCAAGGTGGCATTAAATGTGACTGGATGAATCAGGTGAATAGTTATGAGGTCTTCATGTTTCTTACATCGTTGTCAGTATTGTGAAAGTTTGAAACGAGACTTAAACTAAGATGAGGTTAATTGCCGGTGCTGTAGTTGATTATGTGCAGCTATTGTGCCCAGAGTTATTGTTATGGGCATATGTGTGATGTATTACGTTGTGTGGTTATACCGTGTGGGTGTAGGCACGAGTTGTTACAGCTTGTTAGGGTTGATACT
Organism: Nicotiana tabacum; assembly: GCF_000715075.1. Lineage (NCBI taxonomy): Eukaryota > Viridiplantae > Streptophyta > Magnoliopsida > Solanales > Solanaceae > Nicotiana > Nicotiana tabacum. Next base: position 73,609,818 of record NC_134103.1, read on the forward strand.
GTTTGTTGATATGGGAAACGGATCTTTTGGAAATGATCGGATGGTGAGAAATTTGATTCTAAGGTTTATCAGTGTGGATGGGAGAAATAATCTTCAATTGAGATGGTGTTGTTGGGATTGTGTCGATTAGTATGGCGTGGGATCACCCGTGAGTATATGTATGGTGGGTTCATTCAGTGACTTCGTGGCTTCAGAACGGTTCTTGGCACATTCGAGGATGGACGTTTTTTAAGAGGGAGAGAATGTAACAACTCGACCGGTCATTTTGAGAATTAGCATTACGTTCGGTGGTTTAAGGCCTCGAGCAACTTCGTATTATGTGTTATGACTTGCGTGTGTGGCCGAGTTTGGTTTTTCGGATTATTCAGGAACAATTTGGAGGAAACATTCTTGTTTTAGAAGCTTAAGTGAAAAGAGTTGACCGGAGTTTGACTTTTGTGTAGACGATTCCAGAATAGTGTTTTAATGATTCCAATAGCTTCGTATGGTAATTTTAGACTTAGGTGTGTGTCCGGATTTGGAGGTCCGTAGGATAGTTCAATGCATTTTGGCGAACATTGAAAGTTAAAGTTTTGGAAGGTTGGGAGGTTTAACCGGGAGTTTACTTTGTTGATATCGGGTTCGGATTTTGATTCCAAAAATTGTACTAGGTCCGTCATGTCATTTATGACTTGTGTGCAAAATTTGAGCTCAATCGGAATTGATTTGATATGCTTCAGCGCGAGTTTTGGAAGTTGAAAGATTTGAAAATTCATAAGTTCGATTCGAGATGCGATTCGTAGTTTCAAAGTTATTTGATGTGAATTGAGGTCTCGAGTAAGTCCGCGTTATATTTTAAGACTTGTTGGTATGTTCAGACGGGGTCCCGAGGGGCTCGGGTGAATTTCAGGGTGGGTTCAGACCATTTCTAGGCCATTTTTAATTGCTAGTTTTTGGCTATAGCAGTGTACATTGTGATCGCATAGAATTGGTCACGATCGCGAAGAGTAAAATGGGGAAAATAGTCCTGTGAATCGCGGTCACGGAAGACTTTTCGCGATCGCGTAGAATTAACTTCTGTTGTCACTAACCCGACTTTGGAAGCTTATATCTTGCAATCTATAAGGAATTTGGAGATGATCAAAAAATGAATGTTGTATCGTTTTGTGTCTAGTTTTCAGAAAAGCAAACAATTTATCATTTGGAGTTTTGTACAAAACGTTATGGCTGATAAAACTACAGGCTGTCTGAAAGAGTTTGGGGAGAGTTAATAGACGTTTGTTCATCGCGATCGCGGGGAAATGATCGCGATAGCATAGAGTAAAACTGTCTTGGAAAATATTTGTATATGCGATCGCAAGGTTTTGACCACGATCACGAAGGGTATCCCTGGAACAGACCTTTAAGTACTCTATTTTGAAGGTTTCGGGTATTTTAGCATATTTTGAGCTATGAAGCTCGGATTGAGGCGATATTTGAGGCGATCTTCACCACGTGAATTGGGGTAAGTGATTCTAACTCGGTTTTGGTTAATATACATGAATATATATCATTTATTTTATTATTTAATTAGTGATTTGGGTTGAAAAGTGGAGAAAATATGTAAAACTTCCTAGGCCTTAACATGAGGATTTGAGGGCCGAGTTGTGATCAAAATTTAGTAATTTTGGCATGGTTGGACTCGTATCGGAATGTGTGTTTGGATTTTGTGAATTTTTATCGATTTTCGAGGTGTGAGCCCGGGGTTAGCTTTAGAGTTGACTTTTTAGTTTTAATTAAAAATCAAAGTTTTATTATCTGGAGGTTTTAATTGTGTCATGAAATTATTTTGGCTAGATTTGAGCCGTCCGGAGGTTGTTTCACACGAGAAGGTCATTTTAGAGTATCGGTTAAACTTTGTCGAGGTAAGTATCTTGCCTAACATTGTGTGGTAAAAACTACCCCATAGGAATGGGTTGTTTGCGCCATTTGAACTAAGTGAAAGACGTGTACACGAGGTGACGAGTGTGTACATGGCTTATATGTGAAAATTTGACCATTTTAGACTCTTAGGTTTCTTATGCATATTAGAATCATGTTGCTTTATCATGTTATATCCTCCATTTGCTAAATTTACCCTTACATGCCTTATTTGAAGTTGATTGATTCACGTTCTACCTTTGTTGCCAAATATATTCTTATATGCGTTAACTGGAGTTGTTGCCTCTTTTATTACATGTTATCTCTTCCATTGTGATTTATCGTTACTCGAAATCATCGTTACATGTTGCCTCTCTTATTTTTGAGTTATTTTTATTTGAATCCATTATTACTTGTTATGTCTTTCATTGTGAGCACGCTCATCCGTTTCTTTGTGTTCTGAAGTTATTGTGTTAATTTACTTGCCATACTCTCGTGTTATTGTTGTTGTTTCTGTCGTACTCAGTGTTGTTGAGCCGAAGGCTATGCGTGGTTGTGGTATTCAAATTGTTTTGAGGAAAAAGTTGTGGCATATGTGCACATGTGGTGAAAGTCTTTATATTGTGTTGTTACGTTTTAGCACACGTAGTTTATTGAGAGAATTGTCGGGGTTTTCGCACGTGAGTTGTCCGTGCTTTTGTTATTATTGATATTTTCACATGCGGCGAGACAAGGAGGAATATATATATATATATATATATATATATATATATATATATATGTGGGTTGCGCATGTGAAGAGACAAGGTGGGGATATTATTATACGCGTACGGCGAGACAAGGCGGGCATTTACTTTGTTATTGCGCATGTGGCGAGATAAGGTGGTCTATGTCGGGGATGATTTGTGATGACTTATGTTTTGTTATTGATATTATTCGTGTAGTGGTGTGCCTACGTTGTGTGTGTTATTCTTGTACATTTTGTGGTGATTGTTTACTATGTGCCATTTGTTGTCTCTACTCTTACATGTTGACTCGAGTTGTGATAGAACACTTGCACAAGCATACACGTAATTAATCACCCATATCGTTTAGAGAAGATGAACCCTGATGTCTATTGGTCATCTACATATATCCTCGTATACTTGCCTTCTGTGTGAGAGTTGTACTATTGGTACGTGAGTTGTCCGTGCGGTTATGAATTGTTATTATTGCTAGCACGTGAGTTGTCCGTGCGGATATGAGATATTGTCACTCGCTTAGCACGTGAGTTGTCCGTGCGAATATGAGATTAATGGAATTAGCACGCGAGTAGTCCGTGCGGTTAAAATTTGTAATGTAGGCACAAGATGCCAAGTGATTTGGGTTCGTGATTCGAGACCCGTGATTCATGATTTTGAGGTTTGGTATCTCGGGGAAATTCTTGAATAAATCTTGTGTGAAAGTGGTTGTTATTAATGAGTTGTTACTTGTTTTCTTTTATTTGGTTTCACCAAACTTAAAGTGTGTTCAGCTTACTCTACGGCGTGTTACTTGTCCATTCCCTGTTGCTAATTGTTGTCTCTAGTTTCCTATTGTGAGTATTGTTTTGTTACTTCTACCATGGTTAGTTTTATAATGACATTGCTCCATGTTAGTTGCATAATCATACTTGTACAGGATATTAAGTCCAGTATTATGTCTTGACTATCCCTCGTCACTACTCCGCCGAGGTTAGTCTTGATATTTACTAAGTACCGCCGTTGTGTTCTCATGCTACACTTTCTGCACATTTTTGTGGGGATCCAGGTACCTCAGAGTTTGTTGATCATTAGCTAGCTGATCGAGCATTGTTGTGGAGACTCAAGGCATACCTTATGTCATGTTCGCATGCTTCAGAGTCACCTTCTGAAATTTTACTTTGTACAGTTTAATTCTATTCGAGAACAGTTGTATTAGAGATTTTCTAGTGAACTCTGTAGAGCTTATGACTTGTACTACCGGTTTTGGGATTGTTGGCTTGTATTGATAAGTTTCTGTTTCATATTTAATAGTTGTTGGTTGAGTTTGCCTTTAATTCAGTAAGTATTAGGTTTACCTAGTCCCTAAGACTAGGTGCCATCACGATATTTTGCGGAGGAAAATTGGGGTCATGATAAGTTGGTATCAGAGCTCTAGGTTCATATGTGGTACGAGTCATAAGCGAGTTTACTAGAGTCTTGCCGATCGGTACAGAGACGTCTGTACTTATCTTCGAGAGGCTACAAAACTATTAAGAAAATCTCTACTTCTTTCATTCATATCATGCGAGTTTATTGATCTCGAGTTTGAGACTTTGTCATCCTATTCTCTCACAGATGGTGAGGACACGAGCTGCAGTTACTGATGATGCTTCCCCTAGAGCCGATATTGCTAGGGGCCGGGGCCGAGGTAGAGGCCGATAAAGGGCACGCGCTAGATCTAGAACACCTGTTAGGGTAGTAGTTGAGGAGCCGCCAGTAGCTCCGGGTTGGGGACAGGCACCAGAGTTTCCTGTTGCTACCCCCGAACTTCAGGAGACTTTAGCGCAGTTCTTGAGCATGTTTGGTACATTAATTCAGGTGGGGTTGATCTCCGTTGCACCAGCTACTTCACAGATTAGGGGAGAAGCTCAAAGTCCCACCGCAGGAACTCTAGAGCAACGAGCTCACATTGGTCAGGTTCCGGGTGAGGTGCTGATACAGCCTGTTATTCTGGTTCAGCCTGAGGTCAGGCCAGGGGAAACGGAAGAGGAGCAGCTTAGACTTGCGAAGTTCAAGAAGTATCACCCTCCTACTATTATTGGTTTGGCTTCGGATGATGCCTATGGTTGTCTAGAGGAGTGCCACAATATTCTTTGCACTATGGGTATCCTGGAGACGAGTGGGTTGCTTTTACTATGTTCCAGCTTAAGGGAGCAGCATATCATTGGTGGCTAGCATATGAGTTGGGTAGTCCGGCCGATGCAACTTCACTTTTATGGACTCATTTTTCAATGATGTTCTTGAGAGAGTTTCATCCCTAGACTCTACGGGATGCATGACACGCGTAATTTGTGCAGCTACACCAGGATACTATCTCAGTGTTAGAGTATGTTGTTAGATTCAGTGATTTGTCCAAGCATGCACATGATTTGGTTTCTACAGTTAGAGAGTGAATTCGCAGATTCATTGAAGGGCTTAGTCATGATATCCGGTTCAGCATGGCTCAGGAGTTGGAGTCGGATGTTCCTTTTCAGTAGGTGGTAGAGATCGCTCGCCGATTAGAGGGCATGCTGGACCAGGAGAGAGAGGACATGCGGGGTCAGGAGAGAGAGGTCAAGGAGGCTAAGAGGCCTCGTAGATTGGGATGACCTACTGGTCCCTATTTTGGAGGCAGGATACGACATGGTAGAGGTTTTGTGGGTCAGCCAGTTCAGTTTGCACTTCAGACTTCCCACGGTATTTTAGATACTCATGGGTCTCATAGTTCTTCCCACCAGACATTTTCCACAACCACGTCAGCGGAGAGGTTGCTTTGAGTGTGGAGATATTAGCCACATGGTGTGAGATTGTCCCAGACTTCGGACAAATGTGTCACAACAAAGTATTCAAGCTACGAGTTCCTTTCCAGGTTCTACTCCACCTGGACAGCCAGTTAGGGTTAGAGGACTGGCGGTTAGAGGGTATCCTAGAGGGGGAGGCCCGGTCCGTTAATATAATTGCTAGGGCATGGCTGAGGCCGCTATATTATATGGTGTCATACAGGTATGGTTTCAATTTGTTATAAAAGAGCACTATTCTTATTTTGATGTGGTTCTGCTTATCGAGGTGAGACCTCCTATCATGCTTCACATATGGGTGAGATTCGTGATTTTGCACTCTACTTATGTGTTTATCCCTATTAGGAGATTATGTGGTGTTAACACATGTCTATCATTTTGTTTTTGTTCACTATTGAGAGCTATGTAGCTAGAAGTGACTTTCTGTTATTCATTACGGTAGGTTTTTATGTGATTTCTTGATGGTTTGGTTACAATTGTGATTTAGATGCCCTATCGGTATGGGGGTTCATTATGTGTTGTGATTTTGTTTAGCGGATTTTTTTTAAAAAAATGGGAGGTTTCGGTTGGCATGATATGTATACTACTTGTGATTCGGAGCTGAGGATGGGATCCTCGCATTTTCATGTGGTTCAATATGTTTGAACCGGGCTATGTGCCGTGGTAGAAGTTATGTCAGGAGGAGATCCTTGTGATTAATTCAGGTTTTTTAATTCTCCCTTGTGAAATTGATTCGTAGTATGGTACTAATAGGGAGTTGTGCATGTCGGGCTTATTTGATACTTTTCTCATGTGGTTCACTTTGCATAATTAGTCATATTCGCATTGTGCTTATTGAGTTTTAGCTTACAAGGTGTGTGACAAGGTGGCATTAAATGTGACTGGATGAATCAGGTGAATGATTATGAGGTCTTCATGTTTCTTACATCCTTGTTAGTATTGAGAAGGTTTGAAACAAAGTTTAAACTGAGATGGGGTTAATTTCCAGTGTTGTAGTTTATTATGGGCAGCCATTGTGGCCAGATCTATTGTTATGGGCATATGTGTGATGTATTATGTTGTGTGGGTGTAGGCACGAGTTGTTACAGCTGGTTGGGGCTGATACCGTGTAGTGATGTGGGAAACGATTCTATTGGAAATAATCAGATGGTGAAAAATTTGATCCTAAGGTTTATCAGTGTGGATGGGAGAAATAATCTTCAATTGAGATAGTGTTGTCGGGCTTATGTCGATTAGGGTGACGTGGGATCACCCGTGAGTATATGTATGGTGAGTTCATTCAGTGATTTAGTGGCTTCGAAATGGTTCTTGGCACGTTCGAGAACGAACGTTTGATTAAGAGGGGGAGAATGTAATGACCTGACCGGTCGTTTTGAGAATTAGCATTCCATTTGGTGGTTTAAGGCCTAGAGCAACTTCGTATTATGTGTTATGACTTGCGTGTGTGGTCGGGTTCGGATTTTCGGATGATTCGGTATCAATTTGGAGGAAAAATTCTTGTTTTAGAAGCTTAAGTGAAAAGAGTTGACCGGAGTTTGACTTTTGTGTAGACGACTCCGGAATGGTATTTTGATTATTCCAATTGCTTCGTATGGTGATTTTGGACTTAGGTGTGCGTCCAGATTTGGATTTGGAGGTGCGTAAGATAATTCGAAGCATTTTGGCGAAAATTGGAAAGTTAAAGTTTTGGAAGGTTGGTGACGAGCGCAAAACACAACACAAAATTATTGCTCACTAGTCAAAGATAGTATAGATTAATTATCGTCTCCACAGGGAGTGGATTTAAACAATGTTCGAATATTCTCTAGTTGATTAGTATCCCGGAAAATTAACACTTGATTTGGTGATTGTTACTACGATTAACTACTAAAAACTAAGCAAATAACAATTGATCACAAAAGATAGCAGATGAGAAACGAAGAAATATCAATGAGAAGGGTAAGGGTATTTGACTAGATAGGTGAAAGATAACTGACTCGGGATCCAATTTTTGAGTTAATTCACTCTATAATACGATCGATTCTCACGAATTAAACTGATAATTAGATTGCACTTGAAGTTAATGTTCTTCTTTTGACTAAACGTTAATTCAGTAATTAACTCAATTGAAGCACGGTAAACAATTGCAACAATCAAATGATGGTTATGATCTAAAGGATAACTTCTCACGAATATTTCCCTATTTTCTAGTTCAATTAACAATTCAAGAGGCTCTTTCGATTACCTATTTGAATCACGAATTTAAACTAGAGTATCAGATGTGAAGAAATTCAATATCAAACTCCTCTTTCGATTAAGCAAAATAATAAATAACTCACGCTCCATCAATTAATTCTAACAATTATCAAGAATCGAATCCCTAATCAAGTTATCGAAACACCGTATCTGTCAACCCCCTAATGAAATTTACTCCATAGAAATGGAGTATGACATCTCAATAGGGTCCAAAAACAAAGAAGACATCAATTCTAATGATTCGATACAAACTCTCGTATTGCACCGATTGCACGTTGAAATATTGATGAATTCTTGAGTTTTCTTGCCTTGGTTGGTTCTCCAATCTTTCGTAGGTCCAAAAGTCCCTTCAAAATCATGTTTATGGTGTATTTATACCGTCTAGAAATAATACCGGACGAAACTAATCTTTCCTAGCCGAACTTGGAAATAACTCTAATATTTTTGCACTACCACGCCGTGCCGCGCCGCCCCATGCGGCGCACTTGTGGGGAAATCCAGAGAGCTCGAACTTTTGCCTGACAGACCACTTCTGCACTGTCGCGTTGTACCGTGTGGTGTCCCATGCGGTGTGGTAGTGGCTTTTTCTCAGAGTAAATTCGGTTGTTCACTTTTTTGACATCCGGACTTGGTCCTCGACCCCCGAATGTAATCCCGACTTAATTTCTTGGGCTTCTACTTAGACTTCAAAGCTCCAACTTGTTCGATTTCACTCCAAATTACCTAAATAGCTCAGAATCATTTTCTATAAGGCATAAAACACGTAATAAGTATAATTCAGTATCATTTAAGCTCAAACACACATAAAATGTAGTAATTAAAGTGCAATACTACGGCTAAAATACGGGTTTCTAGCCTACCATCAACATCCCACACTTAGACCATTGCTCGACCTCGAGCAATTAAACTACACTTCACATAGGGATGACCTTTTCATCAAACAACTTCCCTAACACATTATGCCAAGAATATAAAAAACAAACTAAGCACCTTATCATAACATTATAGCCTCAAGACTCGACTCAAAAGCACCACACATTTCTCTTAACCTGCTCACTTACTCTAACACAGAGGTTAAAGACTTTACCTTACCTTCGCAAATCATGTGCCCTCACATAAACAATAGAGAGTAGTTCCATACACGATACATTTCAAGAACAATTAGGAACTCAAGATAGAAAGAATTCACTCACTCTCATAATTAAGATTTATGCGCCACAGAAGACGTACCATAGGCTTGCCCGTAGTGTAGTGATCTACTAATTTGAGCTCATTCAGTCAAGGATCAAGTAGGACTTTATTTGGTTGTAATGTAGGCTGCGGGACGGGTAGGATACATATGGATATAGTGACTACACCTCCCTGGGCACTTTAATACATACAATTTCACCAATTCAAACCCCACACTTATGTTGAACCATTCCCAAACCTTCACATCATATTAACACCAAGCTCCCAATTTCTTTAAGCACAAACAAAGCAAGATTTACCACTAGCAAGGAATAATTTTCTTTATACTATGTACAAACACCAACATTTTTTTTTTCAATTCCCTACAAGTGGCTCTCACAATTTTTTCAAACAGTGCACCTTTCTCCTTTTTTTTTATAGCTCCACTTAAAACCCAACCATACCTCCACTTAGCTTTTAACAAGCTCATAAATATATCAAGTGCTCAAAAGAGACAAACAAAAATATAACAAGCTCATAAATATAACGGACTATGACTCAAGATTCTTTATTCCTATAAAACAAAAAAACTAACTACATCCGGTTCAAGTAAAACCCTTAAAAAAGAATCGCGACACAAAGAAAAATCAAGGGAGAATTATTACACTACCTAAGAAAGTAAAATAAAATAGAATAAAATAAAATAAAAGACATATTTTTGGATTTTCAATTTTGTTATTTTTTTGTATTTTTCTCGTTCGACTTCAAATCCCTCAAGAAGCCAATTGACGATATCCATCGTCGGGATGAGTTGAAACTAAACAATTAATTACTAACTATTACAGACCGATTGAATTCAAAGTTATGATTACAGACCATATTGTCTAAGAAAGCAAGAAACAAATCAAACAAAACCAACTGGAAAATAGAAAACAAGTACAACTACAATCAAATAGGAGCACCCCACACTTAAGAAATTGCATTGTCCCCAATACAAAAGAGCAAAACAAGAGTGAAAATATAACTCCATAAGGCTCGTGGCCTACTCCTCATCAACACCCTCAAAGGTGCGCAGGTACTCTTCATCATCAGAGGGAATAGAGTTTGGGTCCTCATCCGGTGGCATCTATACTCCATCGACTAAGCCCAACCACTGTTGCGTGACCGCGGAGAGGGATGGTCCTCCTGCAACTCTACTAAGTCAACCTCCCCCCGAGCAGCGCGAAGGCGCATATCAGCAAATAACAACTGCAGTGTCTCCTCAACATGAACAAATCTCTGATCTAAAGGAACAATAACAACAGGGGGTCTGTCACAGTTGTGACATAAAAAGGTTCAAGAGGCCGCAAAACCTGAATCATCCGATCATAATAGAACTCTTTCTCCACATAGTGGGTCCTAAAAAACTGCGTGATCATACTCGGGAAATACAAGCGGCGGGCCCCAAGTGGTCGTACTAGAGACATGTGCTCAAGCATAATCTTACCCAGATCAAACTTTATCCGAGTTAAGATAGCATAAATGAGACACACCTTCAACCAGGAGACATCAGTGTCGTTCTGGGTAGGCATGATCTTTGCATTAATCAACCGGAGAATGACTCTGGCGGGATACTGGAAATGGCACTTCTTCATGTCCTTGTGGAACTAACTAGCATCTCGCATCCATATGGCAATAGACCCTGCGCCACACAGCTGGCATCTAATATCAGGATAGGGGGGCCGACGCAGCAACCTCAAGAACAACTTATGTGAATGCTCCGTGAATCCCATGATTTGATTTATTATGCGGGAAGAAAATGGAATCATCTTGCCTCGCATCTCCACTTCATACACTGTATCTAAACTGGCATCAGGTTGCGAGTAAGCAAAACATTTCTTAACCATGTTCATGTTCACCGACTCACCAGGACGAAACAAGCTTTGAAAACCCATGTATCTGATGTTGTTGTAAATCCCTGAGTATTTCCTGGCTAGCTTACCATCATCAATGCCAACTTCCGGGTCGGGACTCACCGCCGGAATAAAGGTCCGGTACCATATCCTAGCATGAGTTGGCACAACCAGAATGCCATACTTGCAGCCTGGTACTACATTCACATCAGGATCAATGTACTTTTCTTCCTCCTCCACCAGGGCAGAGGGAGGTGCCTGCCTACCTCTTCGACGGCTACTAGAGGCAACCTCTGAGGTACCTGTGTTAGAATGTTTGCTAGGACGGTGAGACATTGTACCTGCACAAGACGAACAACATTAGCTACAACACTTAAAACAAAAATAAGGCCAAACGGGGTAACCACCCCACACTTATGTTACTGGCATGTTCACAAGTACAATGTATATCGGGGACTCATACTACCCTATTGAAAGCACTCCACGAGTAATCAACAACCCACCCGACTACCAATATAACTGTCACGCCCCAAAGCCGAGGAGTGCGACCGGCGCTCAACCGAGTGAACCCGACCGAGCAAGCCTGTTAGATTTCATTCTACCCAAACTCATACACGAATAGAGATAATACATATTTTCATTAATTAGACAAAAATGTATTCATGTCTACAATGCCAATTCATTTCCAATAATTTCATCATTTTTAAAGTCTCAAATGGACAAATAATACAACCACAACCTAACATAGTTTGTCTTTCCCCAGCACCAATACACAACCCACACTATGTCTACGAAGACTCTATAGATAAAGAAAAGTACAATGATAATGCCGGCCACAAGGCCCCGGCTATACCTCAAACAGAATACACAAGTACAAAAGATTCATGACCCTGGAATGAAGTGGGGCTCACCAAGTCAACTGGGAATAAGGTGCATTGCTATCACTGATCAATATCTCCTGCTGTTGAACTACCTGTATCCATTGAAAGATGCAGCGCCCCTGGCAAAATGGATGTTAGTACCGTCGAATAGTACTAGTATGTATAACTAAACACCCTTTCAATAGAATGATAATTAATACAAACAAGATTATCATAATATCAATGATAGCCTTAATCAACATCAAACCTCAATTTAGGATCAAAACAGTGTTCAAATTAATTTTCATATCTCACATTGGGAGATTTTTAGTATCGATATACCATTGTTTGCAATACCAGTGTTCAAAATACCAATGCCACCGTACTTTTAGCACGGAGTCCGATCACGACCCGATCGGCTAGGCTATCTCATTAAAGAATCAACCACAATTACTATCAATACCAATACCACCGTAAATTTAGTACGGAGTCCGATCACGACCCGATCGGCTAGGTCATCTCATTAGAGACATCAACCACAAATTCTGTCAATATCAATACCACCGTAAATTTAGTACGGAGTCCGATCACGACCCGATCGGCTAGGCCATCTCATTAGAGACATCAACCACAATTACTATCATTACCAATTTCCAGCACAATTAGCACCATGTATGCGGCATGGCGTCCGAACACGACCCGATCGGCTAGGCTGTCTTATTTGAGACATCAACCTTTTTATATCTATCATCGCATTTCATAATACTTTCACATCTTTTCATTTCATTGGCACTAGTGGCCATAATTATAAGATCATTCTTGGCACATTGGCCATATTCAGTATTTCATGCTCACCTTATCAATTTCAAACATCATTATCATCATCAACAACAAATACAATTCAATTCAAGGTGTGTAGTACACATGCGAGCAATTTAGACTCTAAGGCACATAGAGATATTTCACAAAATTTGGCATAATAGCCTTCATTTAAATTTGACTTAAAGTCGAAATATTATTAATGCACAGCCCATATTTTAACACATCCTCAATTGGTAACATAACTTGAATAAAGCATTTGGGATGCTTGTTGAACATATTTCTTTCAACCCAATCTTACTCGGAATAGCCAGTTTCATAATGAATCACTCGGGACTTACATAATTTACATGAATATCATAGGATTCAATTCTAAAAGAAGAGTTTAGCCAACATACCTCGATTGAGCTTTCTTAAACTCTAAAACGTTCCGGAATTCTTAGCAACTTCAATCTATTTTAGACATATAACAAATTGAATCAAAATTAGGAAGATGATCATGGTTTTAGCTCATTTGAGCATTTTATCAAACACTAGGTGTGCACAAGGTTTCAAGGTCTTTTTATGGAGGATTCCATCATCCCACAACCCAATCTTTACCATGATTAGTTCAACAATCTTCCTACATCCCTTGATATCACATGCATGTAAAATAATCAACTCTCATGCCCAAAAATTATCTTGCTAATTACCCATTTTCAGATGATTTCGAAATTAGGGTTTAGGGTGTAGAATCTTACCTCTAGGATGAAGACTTAGTCAGCTTGCCTTCTTAATCTTCCAAAATTTGAGCAAGAATTGAAGAAAAATTATTGAAGAATACCTTCTCACTCTAGGGCACTCTCTCTCACTCTAAAATGTCAGATTATATCTCAAAAATGGCCAAAAACGTGTATTTAACGAAGTAGAGTCGGGTTTTAAAAACTCAAAAATGGAGCTCCGGAACAAGGTATGCGATCGCATATGCGATTTCATAACTGATATGCGGACCGTATATCGGTCGTATAATTGGTTACAAAATAGCCATAAGAACTGTTTGTGTATGCGGTCACTATGCGGTCCGCATAACTGTTATGTGGTCGCATAGTTGACCGCATAGTTGCTTCCAACTGACCCAATTAACTGTCTCACTATGCGGCCATTATGTGGTCCACAGAGTGGTTCTGGGGTCGCATAATGGACCGTAGAAATACACTTTTCCGCCAAAAATTTTCCTTTACTTTCCGGCCAAAAAAGCCTAGTCCGGCACCATAAAATATTATTTTCTTTGCAAACTTTACCGGAATTTACATTTAAGTACTTCGAAATTTTCCGGGGTGTTACAATAACATTACAGCAATATAACCACGGACTACACTAGTGTAAAAGACAAAATTAAGAAGCTAAACTAGTAATTAAGAAAAGAAGAATAAAAAGTTAGTTGAATTCACTACTAACAAAATTAAGATACACTACAACACTACACAAGCACATAGCATGAATCAAACACCCCATTTAGCACCTAGAAACACATTAGCATGGGGTGGTCAATCAATTAGCACTCGTGGATAACAAGTTAAAGTTTCACAACATACGAACGTGACCTCCCACCTTACATTTATCATCTAGCATTACATCCCACAAAGCACTTCCCTTCTAAATTAGCAATACTATACACTTTTATGTCACTAAGGCATTTCAACAAACACATTGTGGGAATACCTTTTACCATATTATGTAAATTCAAAGTGGGTTAGAATCACCATACAACCACATCAAAAACACCACTCACCATAACCACAACATCACCATAGCACAAAGTGCACAAATTTTACACAAAACTTCACCAATATTTGGCCACATGGGCACCCCCACCAAGCTTCAACACAAATTAATTCTAACCCCGTCAAAACACACCAACAATCACCCACAATCATAAGAACAATGAAAATCCAACAAATATATGCAAGAATTTCGGCCAAAAGATGAATATTAACCAAAAACAATTGAAAAACTACATAGGGTTAGAGATATGAACTAAACTACCTTAAATTACTACTAAAAGTGAAGAGATGAGAAAAGAAAACTTATCTTGATAAGTGATGGAGGTGCGAGAATTGGAGGTGAAGAACTTTGAAGAAGAAGAAGAAGAATAGGGGATTTGGGGGTGAGTTAGAGAGAAGAGGTTTAGGAGAGAGAATGAAAGATATGATGGAAAGTGGGAAAACAATTGGGGGGGAGGGGGGGGGGGTAGTCTGTCCAGTTTTTCAAAATCTGATTTTTAATTAAATTATTTGTTTTCATTACTTGCCGAAATTTTTACATAGCCGTGTCGCTAGGCACGGCACGGCAGTGGAGATATTCAGAGAGCTTGCATTTTGTCAGAAACTTCCTCATGGCCTAGCGCGGCGCCCCATGCGGCGCATCAATACAGTTTTCTCAGAGTTCCGGCAATTTTTTGCTTCTTAGCCCACGGGTTGCACCCCAACTCTATTATGTACTTATTTTGTGTTCGATTCATGATTATACCTGTCCAAAAAAGTACCAAAACTCCTAAACTCTAATAATCCTACACTATAATTATATAACTATTCTACAAAAGCAAGAAAAAGGGTTAGCAGTAGTTCTGAGTTATAGTCGTCAGCTTGACTCCGTCACTTAGGCTCATTTGATCACGATGCTAGAGGATTTCTTGTCAAATCCTCAAACAAGGTACGGTTTCAACCTGTGCCCGTTCACCTTAAAGCTTTCATTCCCTTCTTCATCCTGAATTTCAATTGCGCCATATGGTGAGACATGTTTCACTTTTCACCACATATAGACATGTCCATCTTGATTTGAATTTTCAGGGAAACAACCTAAGTCTACTATTGTATAGTAAGACTTTGTTCCCTTCATGAAACTCCTTTGGCTTAATCAGACGATCATGCCATCTCTTTGTCTTCTCCTTAAATATTCGCGCATTTTCATACGCGTCCAATCTAAACTTCTCCAATTCGTTCATCTGCACCAACCTGTGTTCACCTGCAAAACTAAGATCAAGATTAAGCATCTTAATTGCCCAATAAGCTTTATGTTCTATCTCGATAGGTAGGTGACACGATTTTCCATACACTAGTTTGAACGGGAAATACTAACCGTCTTTTCAAGAATTCGTTTAAGTTCACGGTTAGCAACTTCAACTTACCCACTAGTTTGGGCATGGTACGGGGTTCCTATTTTGTGTGTGACCCCATACTTAAACAACAATGCAACAAAGTGCGACCCATTGTCACTGATAATCACTCGAGGTGTCTGAAAGCGGGTAAAGATGCTCTTCCGTAAGAACTTACACACTACCCGAGCATCATCGGTCCTAGTAAGGATTACTTCAACCCATTTAGAGATGTAGTCAACGGTACTAGGATATACTCGTATGAATGAGACGATGGGAACGGGCCCATGAAATCAATGCCCCAAACATCAAAACTTTCACATACCAGAATGGAGTTGAGAGGCATTTCATCCCGCTTGCTAATATTACCTATCCTTTGACACTTGTCACATGCAACAACATACGCCCGTGCATCTTTGTACAAAGTAGGCCAATAGAAATCGACTTTCATGACCTTTGCTGCAGTGCGATTTTCACCATAGTGTCCTCCAATTTCTCCATCATGGCAATGAGAAAGAATGCTTGCCATCTCTCCTTCAGGCACACACCTTTGAATCACACCATCTGCACACAGTTTAAACAAGAAAGGGTCATTCCAAAAATAACTTTTTACCTCACCTTGAAGCTTCCTTCTTTGATCAAGAGAGAGGTCACGAGGCAACCATCCACTAGCCAAAGAGTTGGCTGCATCAGCATACCAAGGAGACCTTTCGGAGACCGCATCAATGGAGAAAATTTGCTCATCAGGGAACTCTTTCCTTACATCAATTATTTCAACTGGAGGTCTTTCAAGTCAAAATAGATGATCGGCGACTTGATTTTCAGTGCCCTTCCTGTAACGATCCGACTGGTAGTTTTGAACTCTAGCATTTCATTCAGTGGTTTGAGACCCTGAGCAGCTTCACTTCAGGTATTATTACTTGTACGCGTGGTCGGAATTTAATTTCGGGAAGTTCGGAGTTGATTTGGAAATAAAATTCTAATTTCGAAAGCTTTAAGTTGGAGGAATTGACTAAAGGGTGATTTTTGAGTAAACGACCTCCGAATCGGGATTTGAAGGTTCCAACAGGTTCGTATGATAATTTTGGACTTGGGCGTATGTCCGGATTGAATTTTGGATGACCCGGGAAAGTTTCGGCTCCTATTATGGAAGTTGGCATTTTGGAAGCATTTTATAAATTTAGAATGGAGAGCATTTCAATGATATCGATGTTCGTTTAGGATTCTGAGTCTAGAAATAGCTTCGTATGGTGATTCTGATATTGGGAGCACGTCTGAATATGGATTTGGAGGTCCGTAGGTCATTTCAGGGTCTTTTGGCGAAAGTTGGAAATTTGAACGTTTTTAAGAAGTTTGGCCGGGAGTGGACTTTTCATATCGGGGTCGGACTCTAATTTTGGATGTTAGAGTAGGTCCATAATGTCGATCATGACTTGTGTGCAAAATTTGAGGTCAATCGGACGTGATTTGATAGGTTTCGGCATCGATTGTAGAAGTGTGAAATTTCAAAGTTCATTAAGCTTGAATTGGGGTACGATTCATGATTTTGATGTTGTTTAATGTGATTTGAGGCCTCGATCAGGTCCTTGTTATGTTATTGGACTAGTTGGTATGATTGGACGGGGTCCCGGGGGCCTCGGGTGAGTTTCAGATGCTTAACAGATCGATTTTTGGACTAAGGAAAATGTGAAGGCAACTAGTATCTGGTGTAACCGCACTTGTGAGGTTTTGGCCGCAGGTGTGGAGTCGCAGAAGTGGCCAAGAGGGTCACAGAAGTGGTTCTGGCTAGGGAAGGCTGGAACCACAGATGCGGTCAAGTTCCGCAGAAGCGGGACCGCACATGCGCATAAAGAGCCGAAGAAGCGTTGCCGGGCCGCAGATGCGGGAAATGTTGGGCTGAGCTTGAACCACACCTGCGATGGTATTTCCGCAGGTGCGGAGCCGCATAAGCGGCTATGGCACCGCAGGTGCAATGATCGCTGGGCAGTGAAGTTTTATAAAAATGGGGTTTTGGCTCATTTTCTCTTCATTTCGTCCATGGGAGCCGATTTTGGAGCACTTTTGGAGTGCCATCTTCATCAACTATAATGGGATAAGTGATTTCTTCACATTGTGAGTTAAATACATGGTTTTTACATGGATTCAAGCATGAAAATTTGTAGAAATTTGGGATTTTGAAGAAAAAACTAGAATTTTGGTATTCTTGGATTTTGTTCACAAATTTGGGCATGAAATTGAGAATAAATTATATATTTGAGATCGTAGTGCTATGGGTAGTGTTTGTCTTTGAAAATTTTCGGAATCCGGGCACGTGGTCCCGAGGGTTGCCTTATCAATTTTTCGAGCGGAGTTGGAAGTTGTTATAAATTGATTAATTATGAATATTAGAGTATATTTTGATTGGGTTGCATCTTATTTGACTAGTTTTGGATCGGCGGGCATCAGTTTGAGGTGTTAGAGAGGCTTTGGAGCCGGCTATGGAATTTCGAAGTGAGGTAAGTCTCTTGTCTAACCCTGTGAGGGGGGAAATTACCCCTAGGTGTTGTAAATTGATGAGTACAACTTGTTGCGGGGACTACGTACGCACGAGGTGACGAGAGTCCGTACGTAGTTAGATTCATGTTATTGTCCGGGTAGACTTAGGTTCACACCATGTTGTACTTGTACTATAGGGATTATCCTTGCTTATTTAATTCCTTATTATACATTTCTACTTGAGACTAGACTTGCTATTGTAGAGACTTCACGATTTGTCACCGAATAACTTTACTCCTCCTACGGCATGTTTCCATGATATATATATACTTCATTGAAAGGTTTTTGTTAAAGAAATTACAACTCACACGTTTATTCATGAGTGGGGACAAGGACCCGTCAAAGCTTCTTATTCTAATGAGATTGGGCCATTCTCCTTGGTAGGATTATGTATTCACTCTTATGGGATTGGGTCGTTTGCCTCAGCAGCATAATGTATTTCACTCTTATGGGATCGGGCCGTTCGCCTCGGCAGTTTAATATATATATCTATGGTTCGGACCGTTCGACCCTTGGCAGTGCACAATTTAAATTTTTATGTTGGATCGGGCCGTACGCCTCGGCATTTCCTATATCATATCCTCATAGATTCGTGCGTATTATTTGGAAAAAGGCTAGTATATCTGTGAGTTTTTCCAATCTATCTGATGAGATAAATATATATATGCTCCGATTGAGATGGAATTTGCTAATTAAGAGCTTGAGTTTATTGTAAGGAGGATAATTGTACCATATATTTACACTTGTTTATTCCATTTATTTACATTGCCTCGTATTTGCTCACCTCCTTACTATACTTGATATTATTGGACCACTAGTAAGTGTCGATGTCGACCCCTCGTCACGACTTCTCCGGGGTTAGGATAGATACTTATTGGGTACACATTGATTTCGTACTCATACTACACTTGCTGCACATTCTTGTGCATGTATATATGTGACTAGTGGCCTAGTGAGAGCAGAGGCACGTATGCATGCGGGGACTCACGTGAGTTGCATTTCCATATTACGACCCGCAGCCGGCAGAGTATCTTTTAGAATATTTATATTTCTCCTGTCCAAATTTGTATTCCGGACAAATGCTGTATTTTATTTTACATTCCTAGTTTATGCTCATGCACTTGTGACACCGGGTTTTGGGGTAATTATGGGTTGTTCTGTATTAAAATTGTTAAGAATATTATTATTTACACTGTGAATTCCATCTTTTACTATTTAATCGAAGGAAAATATGATTTCAAAAATATTAAAAATGAGAACCAAAGGAATTATTTATTTTTGACTTGCCTGATAGCGGTGTCATGCGCCATCACGACCTTTAATAGATTTTAGGTCGTGACAACATGGTATTAGAGCGCTAGGTTCACTTAGGCCTCACGTGTCATGAGCGAGTCTAGTAGAGTCTTCCGAATCAGTACGGAGACGTCTGTACTTATCTTTGAGAGGCTACAAGGTTGTTAAGAGCACTTCTCTTCTTGATTCCTCATCGTGCGAATTGATTATTTTAAGTCTTGTACCTTTATTTCTTTCCTATTCAATCTTATGTGACGTGAAGCGCTTGTTATAGATTGGGAATCAAGCAATTGTCATGGCACTACAGAGGCGGCGCAGGATGTCTCTGCCTGCGTGTTTGATTGGGCTATTCCTGTCATTTCGGCTCAGCATCAGTACTTCTTACGGTTTTGAGATTTGGCATCGATTGTTACGATGATTCGTGCGTTGTTATCGCACCGTGTTTGTGTAATGGTAGGATGCTTGTCTATGCGTCGAGGCAGCGAATGACTAGAAATGAGGTTTTACTCAGTGCATGATTCATAGGCTCAGTGTTTTATTTCCAAAGGAGAAAAGGAAATTGGACTATGAGTGTTTGGGTTGATGGAGTAACGAGACTTGGTATTTTGAGCGTGGTGGAATTTTCATAAGTGATATGGTGTCATCGTCCTTGATTGAATGTGTTAAGCTCGCCAGTGTTATGGTCTTCTCCAAATTGCCTTCGGGGCAGGGTGTTGTGAAATGGCATCTGAGATGCGGTTGTCAGAGATAACGGGGTGTAGCGGTTTTGGAATCGAATTGGTACTTCTAGTATTGATGGCTCAAGAAAGATGATCTTCTAAGAGGTTTAGAGTTGGTGGCGACTCATGTGTTCGGATATTACAGAGATGGATTCGGGTTTGGAGCAATAATTGGGTAGTGAAGGATGAGGAATTACATGTGGGAGGTATTTTGCGGTGGTTGAATTGTTAGGAGGTCAAGTGTGAAAAGTAAAAGTCGAGGAGTTTCTTAAAGGAGAGGGTTTGGCTATAGTGGGAGAGTGACAGAGTAGCATATGGGTTATGTGGTAGGATAGCCACACGCCTTAAGGGAAGCTTAGCGCAATTTGGGAACCGTGATGGGAAGTGACTAGGACCATGGATTTTTTTTGGATGCAACATGACTTCGAATTTGGAATGCGTTATTGGACTTTTAACTGATATCAATGGGGAAGGAGGAACTTTGGCGGGTCCTAGGGTTATGTAATTGTAGCTTCAAGCTAAATGGGAGAGCCCCACCGTCTATGATTGGATTGCGTAGTTGTTAACTTGTGCGATTTCTGGTTATCGATGTATTTATGGGTTATTACGACTAAGGAAAAAAAACATCAGTGGTAACTTGAGCAGAGGATGTGAGGAATGTGTGCTACCTTTGGCCTTATTGGTTCATGTTCAGGTCTTGGGTAGACTCAGAGTCTATGCTTCGTGTGGTGTGATGTATAAGGAAAGGAATTCAACCGGTTTCTTCTTCGAGAGGGTGTTCATGTGCTAGCAGAGCCTTGGGGTTTGATTATATTTGGGAACAATTTAGAGTGGGTGACTCTCAACAACGGTCCTAGTGGATTCAAAATTTAATTGTGGTGCCTAAGGATTTTGAGTCCGTAGTATGGTTAAGTATCGAGCTATTGCAGCGGATTATGAAAGGGGCTTAGGGTGTTCTGTGTTATCTTCGGTATGCGGTGTAGCAGTGGAAGAATGGGAGAAAATAACTTCAGAATCATAGGAAAATTATCAGAATGGGTGTACCAGTTGAAGATGTGAATATGCGCACAAGAAGGGTATGAGATGGTTTGTGGGTTATGAGACAGAGTGGTCTCGTAAAATGAGGTCCACTCAGGATGAGTGCGGATCTGGGTTCATGATGTTTTGAATGGAGCTATTATTATTTCTAGGGCAAGTCCCGAGTAAATTAGAAGAATTGGCTCGGTTGGTAATGGTTGAATCAGCACGGTTATGGCAGTGACCAGTTTCTCCAGCATGAAGTTATACATATGGTTTGCGGTTGTACACTTGGGCTTGAGCGCCACCACAACTTGGTTGATTTGGGAGGTATTCGATTCGTATGACTTTGTTGTGTAAAGGGATTTCCGGAAGAGTTATGGCAGTTTAGATTACGACATGAGGTTGTATTTTCTGCGGTTTGGGAATTAGGTTGCGTGTTGCATTGGTTCTTCTGAAATGAGATAAGTAAAAGGTTTCTATATGATGAAGTGTTTATCCTATTAGTGGATCGGGGGTTATTATGGAATTCTGGTAGGCTCACATATTGGCATGTTAGGTGCAGTGAGCGGCATGGGAAATTGGAAGCTGAGGATCAAGGTTGCGGTTCGGTGTTGGCAAGAATGTCACGAGCTCGGATGATCAGCGAAGAATTCTGATGTTTAGAGTAAGCTGGTATTGTCTTTAGTGTCACCTAAGATCGGTGTCTTGTGTAAGAGGCTATGTGTACAGATTTACGGCTTCTTGATTTGCTTTATAGCATTAGTGTGGCCGGTGGTATGGATGTGCAGACTTGTTACCTGGTGCGAAAGATCGTGGGAGCGTATCCCACGGGAATATTGCATAAGTGTGACATGTAGTCACCCGATTGATTAAAGGTTGGAACCAAGTATGGAGATTTGGTACTATCGCTAATGTGAGAATTTATGCTTGAAGAGCGCTCGGTTCATTTGGTTGTGGAATGTGGAAGTTCGTTCCAGATTTGACAGTTGTTCTTATGTGTCGTGAATAGGTCATTGTGGGTCCTTGAGAGGCTATTTAGCCAAGCATGGTATGATCAGAATCGGTTTGAGGTCCGTGGATGGATCTAAATGTGAATGTGGGCTCTATATCAAGCCGGATGTGCTCATCTCAGCATAGCGTTGTTTTCGGAGGGGTCTTCAGGCCTTGGATGTTATTTTTGTCGTCAGCTATTCCGTGTAATCTATTATAGCAAGTGGGTTGTGAGGTGGTTGATTATTAGCACTCATATTGAGATCTCGTATAGTTTCTGGTGTTATGTGAGCATGATGGCTCTCGAGATGCATATCATATATCGCACCTTAGTTGTGCTTGAGTTTTGTAGCGCGTGATGCTACCCGTCTCCCCAGGATTTGTATTATGCACTTTGCGTGCTTATGGTTGATATTCGGGCATTTCATGAGTATAAGCGTTACTGCTCGATGTGTGTTTTCTTTAGATTATTATGTGTGGATCGGGTGGCATGCCGCCACGGGTATATGGTTGGATCGGGTGGTATGCTGCCACAGATATGTTGTTTGGATCGGGTGGCACGCCGCCACGGGTATCATGGTTGGATCGGCTTCTACGCCGCAACGGTATCATATGTGGATCGGGTTGCACGCCGTAACAGTTTGTTATTGAGTACAGTTTCCCATATCTATTATTGCGTGTTTTGCTTCTTATTTCCTGAGGAAGGTTCATAACATCCTTACGGTTGTTTAATTAGTTACGTGGGTTGAGTAGTTCTTTCCAGAGTTCGTTTGTCCTTATGTATCACATTCGAGTTTGTAGCTTGTTGGCGCATTATGGCATCTTACGAGATTTTTGGCAGTGTCTGAGGTGGCTTATTGCTTGAGCAGCTTGTACTGGGTGAGACGAGATTATTGGACCTCGGATCAGTGCGATTAGATTTATATGAAGCATATTAAAGAGTAAATATTGTTATTTAGTCTAGAATGAGGTAATGGTTCTTATCGGGAGGAGAGACTCCATAAATTGTGATTCGGCAGGTGGTTATGAGTTCTACACATCTTCTTTGTCGTGGCAGTATTGCAAGAGTTGGAACAAGACTTATATGAGTCATGAGGTGTGTTGTGAGCATCAGATTCGTGGGTTTTTGGCTGTTGTTATCAGGGGATGTTATTATGGTCATGTGAATTATGTGGTGCATGGTGTGGATTCCACGAAGGTATGCGAACATGTATTGGTGCATCGTGTAGTGACTAATACGGCATTTGTATGTTGGAAACAGACCTGGTAGAGGGTTTCAGATGTTGGAATTTGGCTCTAAGGCTTATTTGACTAGAAAAAAAAGGAGGATTTTCAGGTTTGCTCGAGCAAATGTGCTCAATTGGGTTATGGTAGCATGGGTAGGTGCACGAGATGTTAAACAGCGATTTCAGAAAACTCCAAAGCAGTTCTTAGCACGTTCGCGGACGAACGTATGTTTAAGTGGGAGAGAATGTAACGACCCGACCGGTCATTTTGAGCTCTAGCACGTCATTCAGTTGTTTGAGACCCTGAGCAGCTTCACTTCAGGTATAATGACTTGTACGTGTGGTCGGAATTTAATTTCAGGAAGTTCGGAGTTGATTTGGAAAGAAAATTCTAATTTTAGAAGCTTTAAGTTGGAGAAATTTACTAAAGGGTATTTTTGAGTAAACGACCTCGGAATAGGGATTTGAAGGTTCCAATAGGTTCGTATGATGATTTTGGACTTGGGCATATGTCCGTATTGAATTTTGGATGACTCGGGAACGTTTCGGCTCCTATTGTGGAAGTTAGCATTTTGGAAGGATTTCATAAATTTGGGTTGGAGTGTATTTCAATGCTATCGATGTCCGTTTGGGATTCTGAATCTGGGAATAGGTCTGTATGGTGATTCCGGTATTGGGAGCGCGTCCGGATGTGGATTTGGAGGTCTATAGGTCATTTCGGGGTCTTTTGGCGAAAGTTGGAAGTTTGAAGGTTTTTGAGAAGTTTGGCCGGGAGTGAACTTTTGATATCGGGGTCCGACTATGATTCCGGAAGTTGGAGTAGGTCCGTAATGTCGATCATGACTTGTGTGCAAAATTTGAGGTCAATCGGACGTGATTTGGTAGGTTTCAGCATCGATTGTAGAAGTGTGAAGTTTCAAAGTTCATTAAGCTTGAATTGGGCTGCGGTTCATGATTTCAATGTTGTTTGATATGATTTGAGGCCTCGAGCAGGTCCGTGTTATGTTACTGGACTGGTTGGTGTGATTGGACGCAGTCCCGGGGGCCTCGGGTGAGTTTCGGATGCTTAATGGATCAATTTTTGGACTAAGGAAAATGCTAAGGCAGCTGGTATCTGGTGTATCCGCACCTGCAAGGTTTTTGCCGCATGTGTGGAGCGGCAGAAGTGGCCAAGAGGCTCGCAAAAGCAGTTCTGGCTGGGAAAGGCTGGGACCGCAGATGCAGTCAAGATTCGCAGAAGCGGGACCGCACCTGTGCACAAAGAGCGGCAGGAGCGGAGGCGCAGAAGCGTTGCCGGGCCGCAGATACGGGAAATGTTGAGCTGAGCTTGAACCAAACCTGCGATGGCATTTCCGCTGGTGCGGAGACGCAAAAGCGGCTATGGCACCGCAGGTGCAAAGATCGTTGGGCAATGAGGTTTTTATAAAACGGGGTTTTGGCTCATTTTCACTTCCTTTCGTCCATGGGAGCCAATTTTGGAGCACTTTTGGAGTGCCATCTTCATCAACTATAATGGGGTAAGTGATTTCTTCACATTGTGTCTTAAATACATGGTTTTTACTTGGATTCAAGCATGAAAATTTGTAAAAAAATTGGGATTTTGAAGAAAAACCTAGAAATTTGGTATTCTTGGATTTTGATCACGAATTTGGGCATGAAATAGAGAATAAATTATATATTTTAGATCGTAGTGCTATGGGTAGTGTTTGTCTTTGAAAATATTCGGAATCCGGGCACGTGAGCCCGAGGGTTGCCTTATCAATTTTTCGAGCGGAGTTGGAAGTTGTTATAAATTGATTAAATATGAATATTAGAGTATATTTTGATTGGGCTGCATCTTATTTGACTAGTTTTGGATTGGCGGGCATCGGTTTGAGGTGTTAGAGAGGCTTTGGAGCCGATTATGAAATTTTGGAGCGAGATAAATCTCTTGTCTAACCCCGTGAGGGGGAAATTACCCCTAGGTGTTGTAAATTGATGTGTACAACTTGTTGCGGGGACTACGTACGCACGAGGTGACGAGAGTCCGTACGTCGTTAGATTCATGTTATTGTCCGGGTAGACTTAGGTTCACACCATGTTGTACTTGTACTATAGGGATTATCCTTGCTTGTTTAATTCCTTACTTTACATTTCTACTTGAGACTAGACTTGCTGTTGTAGAGACTTCACGATTTGTCACCGAATAACTTTACTCCTCCTACGACATGTGTTCCGTGATATATATATACACTTCATTGAAAGGTTTTTGTTAAAGAAATTACAACTCACACGTTTATTCGTGAGTGGGGTCAAGGACCCGTCAAAGTTTCTTATCCTAATTGGATCGGGCCGTTCGCCTCGGCAGGATTATGTATTCACTCTTATGTGATCGGGTCATTCGCCTCGGCAGCAATTTGTATTTCACTCTTATGGGATCGTGTCGTTCGCCTCAGTAGGATTTATGTACCACACTCTCATGGGAGCGGGCCGTTCTCCTCGGCAGTTTAATAGATGTATCTATGGTTCGGGCCGTTCGACCCTCGGCAGTGCACAGTTTAATTTTTTATGTTGGATCTGGTCGTATGACTCGACATTTCCTATATCATATCCTCATGGATTCGTGCGTAATATTTGGCAAAAATCCTCATGGAATCGTGAGAAATATTTGGCAAGAAGTCAGGGTATTTGTAAATTTTTTCTTGATTCGAATTATAACAACCTATTTGATGAGGTTCATTATACACATATATATGCTCCGGTTCAGGAGGAATTTGCTAATTAAAAGCTTGAGTTTATTGTAAGGAGGATAATTGTACTACATATTTACACTTGTTTATTATATTTATTTACTTTGCCTCATATTTGTTCACCTCCGTATTATACCTTGATATTATTGGACCACTAGTAAGTGTCGATGTCGACCCCTCGTCACTACTTCTCCGGGGTTAGGCTAGATACTTACTGGGTACACATTGATTTCGTACTCATACTACACTTGCTGCACATTTTTGTGCAGGTACATATGTGACTAGTGGTCTTGTAAGAGCAGAGGTGTGTATGTATGCGGGGACTTACGTGAGCTGCATTTCCATATTATGACCCGCAGCCGGCAGAGTCTCCTTCAGAATATTTATATTTCTCCTGTCCAAATTTGTATTCCGGACAGATGCTGTATTTTATTTTACATTTCTAGTTGATGCTCATACACTTGTGATACCAGGTTTTGGGATAATTATGGGTTGTTATGTATTGAAATTGTTAAGAATATTATTATTTACACTGTGAATTCCATCTTTTACTATTTAATCGAAGGAAAATATGATTTCAAAAATATTAAAAATGAGAACCAAATTAAGTATTTATTTTTGGCTTGCCTGACAGCGGTGTCCGGCGCCATCACGACCTTTAATGGATTTTTTTCTATGCCCATCCTATCTTTGATTTACAGGTCAAACTCTTGGAGCAGCAACACCCACCGCATCAGACGCGGCTTGGACTCCTTCTTATTCAACAGGTATTTCAAGGCTGAGTGATCAGTATGTACAATAATTTTACTCCCCACCAAGTATGATCTAAACTTATCAAAAGCAAAGACCACAACAAAGAACTTTTTTTCAGTAGTGGCATAGTTGACTTGAGCATCATTCAATGTCCTACTTGCATAGTAAATAGGTCTAAACATCTTATCTTTTCTTTGCCCCAGAACTGCTTCCACAGCTACATCACTAGCATCACATATTATCTCAAATGGCTGGCTCCAATCAGGTGTCACCATAATAGGAGCACTCATAAGCTTTTTCTTTATCAATTTGAATGCTATTAAGCACTCCACATTAAAAAGAAACTTGACATCTTTCACTAGTAATACAGTCAACGACTTGGTAATGCTGGAAAAGTTTTTGATGAACCTCCTATAGAACCCAACATGTACCAAGAAACTCCCTATGCTTTTCACAGAAGTTGGTGGAGGGAGCCTAGCAATTACATCAACCTTAGCTCTGTCAACTTCAATTCCATGTGCAGTTACTTTGTGGCCCAAGACAATTCCCTCTCTTACCATGAAGTGGAACTTCGCCCAGTTAAGAACCAAGTGTGTGGCTTCACAACGTTCAATCACGAGCTTCAAATTCTCCAAGAAATCCTCAAAGTCACCACCAAAGAGGGTGAAATCATCCATGAATACTTCTAGACACTTTCCGTTCAAATCGAAGAATATAGACATCATGCACCTCTAAAAAGTGGCAGGTGCATTACACAACCCAAACGGCATCCTCCTGTAAGAAAAAATACCTGATGGGCAAGTGAATGTGGTCTTCTCAATATCTTCTGGGGAAATGGGTATCTGATTGTAGCCAGAGTACCCATCCAAGAAGCAGTTGCATCCATGTCCAGCCATTTTCTTGAGCAATTGATCAATAAAGGAGAGTGGGAAATGGTCCTTCCTTGTTGCATCATTCAACCTTCTATAATCAATGCACATTCTCCACCTAGTGATTGTTCTTGTGGGGATCAATTTATTGTCTTCATTTTTCACCACTGTCATGCCCCCCTTCTTAGGTACAACTTGCACTGGACTAATCTACTGGATATCAGAGATAGGGAAAATCACTCCCGCATCTAGCAATTTGATGATCTTATGCACTACCTCCTCCAAATTCTTGTTCAACTTGCGTTAGGGCTACACCACTGGCTTGCTAATTTCTTCCAACAGAATTTTGTGCATGAAAATGGACAGGCTGATTCCTTGAATATCAGCTATACTCCAGCCAATGGCCTTCTTGTGCTTTTTCAGCAGCTTCACCAGCTTTTGCTCTTGTGTACCTATCAAGTCAACAGAAATAATCACAAGAAAATTGTTAGTTTCAAGAAAAGCGTATTTTAAGTGAGCGGGGAGGACTTTCAATTCCACATTAGGCTTAGAAGTCTCCTCTTTTAGTTCCTCCTCATCAACCACTTGATCCTCAATTTCAAGAGCTTCAGCCTCTTTCTTTATTTCAGGATTTTCATCCTCCACTGTTCTAGACTGAGTAATACACGTCTCTAGAGTATCTCCCACAAGCTTGTCAAACTTGTATTTTTCAGCCAATTCTCCAACAACATCCAGCTTGAAACACGAGTAGGCGGATGCCTCATCACTGGGTATTTCATCTCCTCTTCATCTGGAACACCACTTTTTCATTCCCCATTCTGAGCATAAGCTGCCCTCGTAGATATCAAGGATAGATCTTCTTGTACATAAAAATGACCTCCCCAGAATTAGAGGCACCTCCTTGTTCACCTCCATATCCACCACAATAAAGTCTACAAGGAACACAAATATGTCCACCCGCACTAGAATATCCTCTATAATTCCCTCAGGTAAAATGGTGGTCTGGTCAGCCAGTTGTAGGGATACTGGTATTGATTTATTCACTCCAAGCTCACCTTCCAATTTCCTGAATACAGATAGAGGCATTAGATTTATAGACGCACCAGAATCACAGAGGGCCTTATCGATTTTTTCACTCCCCAACGAGCATGGTATGGTGAAGTTTCCTGGGTCCCCACACTTTTAGGGAATTGTATTTTGTAATATGGAACCACATTGTGCATTCAGCTTGACCACGGTTCTCTCCTCCAATTTTCTCTTGCTAGACAAGATTTCCTTCAAGAACTTTGCACAAGCAGGCATCTGAGTGAGTACCTCTGTGAAGGGAATGCTCACATAGAGTTATTTCAGCATCTCCAAGAATCGCCCAAACATTTGTCAAGTTTTTCTCGCTTCATATTTTGAGGGAATGGTAGAGCTCGCATTTGTATACTTTCTTCAATCTCCTTTAACACCCCACTACTCTAGCCTTTTTGCTCTTAGCCTTTGTTCGCTGCTGGTGTCTCTACCTTCTTGTTCACCACCTCGGGTCTAGCTTTCACCACTGGGTCAGCCAATATTTTGCCACTTCTCAAGGATACAACTTTGATTGATTCCTTTGGGTTCTTTTTAGTGTCAGAGGGCAAAGTCCCAGGAGCCCTCTCAGATAATAAATTTGCAATCTGTCCCAATTGTCTTTCTAAATTCTGAATGGATGCGCCCTGCTCTCGTATGGCTGTGCCCTGAGTCTCAAATATTTCATCTGATTTGTTGATGAACACGTTTATGATATCTTCCATACTAGACTGATTTGATTATTGTGGCCGATATTGCTGCTTCTGTTTTTGAAAATATGGTGGTCCTTCACCCTGGGGTCTAATATAATTTTGTTGCCATGAATTTAAGCTCCTACTAGGTGAACTCCACGAAATAACTGGATGTCTTTGACCCATAGAATTATAGTTGTTCCCACCTTGGTAGTTTCCTCTATTAAAGTTTCCCACTGCGTTGACTTCCTCAGCTGATGTTTGACACTCACGTGTAGGGTGTCCCAATCCACAAAAGTCACATGTTGTTTGTGGCTCACTCTGTACCTTGGCCAATGTCAGCTTTCTTATCTCCTTGGCTATGGTGTCTAGCTGGGCTTGCATGGATGTGTTAGAGTCCACCTGGTGAACCCTAACTGATTTTCTTCTACTATTACTCTCAAGAAACCATTGATTAGCATCCTCAGATAGTTCATCAAGGATTAAGACAACCTCCTCCGATGTTTTCTTCATTAGTTGACCTCCACATGCAGTATTCAGAGTTCATCGCGAGGACGGTGTCATCCCATCCCAAAAATCCTGGAGTTGCATCCACAAATCAATTCCATTGTGCTGACACTTTCTGACTATCTTCTTGAATCATTGCCAAGCTTCAAAAACCGTTTCTGTCTCATTCTCGTAGAAATTGTGGATTTTCCTTCTGAACTTCCCTATTTTTGCTGGTGAGCAGTACTTTTCAAGAAACTTCTTGGTCATATCTTCTCATGTCCTGATAGAACCTGCGGGTAAGCTACGAAGCCATTACTTTGCATCATCTTTCAATGAAAAGGGGAATGCTCTTAAGTAGACTGCATCCTTTGATACTCCATTGTATTGGAAAGTGTTCATGATATATATCTTCAAAGTCCATCAAGTGAGTATTAGGATCTTCATTCACTTTCCCTTTGAAAATGCAGTTGTTTTGGATAGTTTGAAGCAAGCCTTGCTTCAATTCGAAGTTATTTGATGCTATGGGTGGAGGTCTGACACTTGACAGTCCTTGATTATAGACTAGCCTAGTATAGTCACCCAATGATCTTCCAGGTCTGGGTGCTGCATTCTCGAACTGGTCTTCAACCAAGGGTCGGTTTAGATTGAATCTTCAACCCCCATCATCGTTGACGGTCTAATCAGCAATTCGTCAGGCTGCTCCATGTTGTGTTTCCTCTCTTGCAGCTAAGTCTACTTCATCGTTCTCTTTGTTTGCCATGTTATCTTGAGTCGAAGTTTGACCCAAGAAATTTTCTGTTAATTCTCTTTCTTTTCTCAGTTGTCGTTGTGTTTCTCCAACTCTAGTTCATAGGGTATCACTTCCTTTGAAGATCGAGTCATACACCAGAGAAATCAAACCTGTATCCTGCACACAAGTAAGAAATGTGAATAACTAAAGTAAGAATTGGTTCCTGAATTAGTACTAAAAACTATTTTAAATACTATTGATTACCAATCCCCGACAACGATGCCAAAATTTGACGAGCGCAAAACACAACACAAAATTATTGCTCGCTAGTCAGGGATTGGATTTAAACAGTATTCGAATAATCTCCAGTTGATTACTATCCAGAAAAATTAACACTTGATTTGATAATTGTTACTATGATTAACTACTAAAAATTAAGCAAATAACAATTGATCACAAAAGACATCAGATGAGCAACGAAGAAATATCAATGAGAGGGATGAGGGTATTTGACTAGATAGGTGAAAGATAATTGACCCGGGATCCAATTCTTGAGTTAATTCACTCTATAATATGATTGATTCTCACGAATTCAACTGATAATCATATTGCACTTGAAGTTAATATTCCTCTTTTGATTAAACGCTAATTCAGTAATTAATTCAATTGAAGCACGGTAAACAATTGCAACAATCAAATGATGGTTATGATCTAAAGGATAACTTCTCACGAATATTTCCTTATTTTCTAGTTCAATTAATAATTTAAGAAGCTCTTTCGATTACCTATTTGAATCACGAATTTAAACTAGAGCATCAGATGTGAAGAAATTCAATATCAAACTCCTCTTTCGTTTAAGCAAAATAATAAATATCTCACAATACAAATTAAAGCTCCATCAATTAATTCTAACAATTATCAAGAATCTAATCCCTAATCAAGTTATCAAAACACCGTAAATCTCAACCCCCTGATGGAAATTACTCCATAGCAATGGAGTATGACATCTCAATAAGGTTCAAAAACAAAGAAGACATCAATTCTAATGATTCGATACAAACCCCCGTATTGCACCAATTGCAGGTTGAAATAATGATGAATTCTTGAGTCTTCTTGCCTTGGTTGATTCTCCAATCTTTCGTAGGTCCAAAAGTCCCTTCAAAATCGTGTATTTGGTGTATTTATACCTTGTAGAAATAAGCCCAGACGAAACTACCCTTTCCTAGCCGAACTTGGAAATAACTCTAACATTTTTGCACTACCGCGCCGCCCCATACAGCGCGCTTGTGGGGAAATCCAGAGAGCTCGAACTTTTGCCTGACAGACCACTTCTGCACTGTCGCGACGCACCTCACGGTGCCCCATGCGGTGTGGTAGTGGCTTTTTCTCAGAGTAAATTTGGTTGTTCACTTTTTTGACATCCGGACTTGGTCCTCGACCCCCGAACTTGATCCCGACTTAATTTCTTAGGCTTCTACTCAGACTTCAAAGCTCCAACTTGTTCGATTTCACTCCAAATTACCTAAATAACTCAGAATCATTTTTTACAAGGCATAAAATACGTAATAAGTATAATTAACTATCATTTAAGCTCAAACACATGTAAAATGCAGTAATTAGAGTGCAATACTACGGCTAAAAAATGAGTTTCTAGTCTACCATCAGTTGGGAGGTTTAACTTGGAGTTGGCTTTGTTGATATCGGATTCAGATTTCAATTCCAGAAATTAGAATAGGTCTGTCCTGTCATTTATGACTTGTGTGCAAACTTTGAGGTCAATCGGAATTGATTTGATATGCTTCGGTACGAGTTTTGGAAGTTGGAAGATTTGAAAATTCATAAGTTCGATTCGAGGTGCGATTCGTAGTTTTGACATTGTTTGATGTGAATTGACGCCTCGAGTAGGTCCGTATTATGATTTGAGACTTGTTGATATGTTCGGACGGGGTCCCGAGGGGCTCGGGTGAGTTTCGGACAATTTCAAGGACATTTTTAGTTGCTGGTTTTTAGCTACAGCAGTGTGCATTATGATCGCATAGAATTGGTCACGATCGCGAAGAGTAAAATGGGGAAAATGGGCCTGTGAATCGCGATCGTGAAAGGATTTTCCCGATCGCATAGAGGAAAATTTTGTTGTCACTGATCCGACTTTGGAAACTTATATCTTGCAATCTATAAGTAATTTAGAGATTATCCAAAAATGAAAGTTCTATCTCTTTGTGTCAGTTTTCAGAAAAGCAAACGAATTATCATTTGGAGTTGTGTAAAAAGAGTTATTGTTGATAAACTATAGGCTATCTGGAAGAGTTTGGGGAGAGTTAATAGAAGTTTGTTCATCGCTATCGCGGGGAAATGGCTGCGATAGCATAGAATTTTTGTAAAACTGTCCTGGAAATTTTTTGTAATCGCGATAGCAGGGTTTTGACCGCGATCGCGAAGGGTACCCCTGGAACAGACTTTTAAGTACTCTATTTCGAAGGTTTCAGGTATTTTAGCATGTTTTAAGCCATGGAGCTCGGATTGAGGCGATTTTCACCACATGAATTGGGGTAAGTGATTCTAACTCGGTTTTGGTTAATATACATGAATATATCATTGATTTCATTAATTAGTAATTTGGGTTGAAAATAGGAGAAAAAATATAGAAACTTCTTAGGCCTTAAATTGAGGATTTGAGGGCCGAGTTGTGATCAAAATTTAGTAATTTTGGTATGGTTGGACTCGTATCAGAATGTGTGTTTGGATTTTATGATTTTTTGTCAGTTTCCGAGGTGCGAGCCCGGGGTTGACTTTTTAGTTTTAATTAAAAATCGGAATTTTATTATCCGAAATTGTTTCCTATGAGTTTTAATTATGTTATGAAGTTATTTTGGCTAGATTTGAGCCGTCCGGAGGTTGTTTCACACGAGAAGGCCATTTTAGAGTATCGATTAAACTTCGTCGAGGTAAGTATCTTGCCAAACATTATGTGGGGGAAACTACCCCATAGGAATTGGGTTGTTTGTGCTATTTGAACTAAGTGAAAGACGTGTACACGAGGTGACGAGTGTGTACACGACTTATATGTAGAAATTTGACCATTTTAGACTCTTAGGTTTCTTATGCATATTAAAATGAAGTTGCTTTATCATGTTATATCCTCCATTTGCTAAATTTACCCTTACATGTCTTATTTGAAGTTGATTGATTCACGTTCTACCTTTGTTGCCAAATATATTCTTATATGCGTTAACTGGAGTTGTTGCCTCTTTTATTACATGTTATCTCTTCCATTGTGATTTACCGTCACTTGAAATCGTCGTTACATGTTGATTCTCTTATTTTTGAGTTATTATTATTTGAAGCCATTATTACTTGTTATGTTTTTCATTGTGAGCTCGTTCATCCGTTTCTTTGTGTTCTGAAGTTATTGTGTTAATTTACTTGTCATACTCTCATGTTATTATTGTTGTTGTTGTTGTACTCGGTGTTGTTGAGCCAAGGGCTATGCGTGGTTATGGCATTCAAATTATTTTGAGGAAAACATTGTGGGTTATGGGCACATATGGTCAAAGTCTTTATAATGTGTTTTTATATTTTGGCACACGTGGTTTATTAAGAGAATTGTCGAGGTATTCGCACATGAGTTGTCCGTGCTATTGTTATTATTGATATTTGCACGAGGTTTTTGCCGTGCTATTGTTATTATTGATATATGCACATGCGGCATGATAAGGCGGGCTATATATATGTGTGTGGGTTTGCGCATGTGGCGAGACAAGGTGAGAATATTATTATGCACGTGCGGCGAGACAAGGCAGGCATTTACTTTATTATTGCGCACGTGGCGAGACAATGTGGGTTATGTCGGGGATAATTTGTGATGACTTGTGTTGGCCTGGGGGTATTGTTATTGATATTATTCGTGTAGTGGTGTGCCTACCTTGTGTGAGTTATTCTTGTACATTTTGTGGTGATTGTTCACTATATGCCATTTGTTGTCTCTACTCTTTCATGTTGACTCGAATTATGATAGAACACTTGCACAAGCATACACGCAATTAATCACCCATATCGTTTAGAGAAGATGAACCATGATGTCTATTGATCATTTACATATATCCTCGTATACTTGCCTTCTGTGTGAGAGTTGTACTATTGGTACTGAGTTGTCCGTTCAGTTATGAATTATTGTTATTGCTAGCACGTGAGTTGTCCGTGCGGATATGAGATTAATGGAATTGGCACGTGAGTAGTCCGTGAGGTTGAAATTTATAATGTGGGTACAAGATGCCAAGCGATTTGGGCTCGTGATTCGAGACCCATGATTCGTGATTTTGAGGTTTGGTACCTCGAGGAAATTCTTGAATAAATCTTGTGTGAAAGCGATTGTTCTTACTGAGTTGTTACTTATTTTCCTTTATTTGGTTTCACTGGAATTAAAGAGTGTTCAACTTACTCTACAGTATGTTACCTGTTCATTCCATGTTTCTAATTGTTGTCTCTAGTTTCCTATTGTGAGTATTGTTTTGTTACTTCTACCATGGTTAGTTTTATAATGACATTGCTCCCTGTTAGTTGCACATTCATACTTGTACAGGATATTAAGTCCAGTATTTTGTCTTGATTGGCCCTCATCACTACTCCGCCGAGGTTAGTCTTGATACTTACTGGGTACCGCCGTGGTGTACTCATGCTACACTTTTTGCATATTTTTGTGCAGATCCAGGTACCTCGGAGTTTGTTGATCATTAGCTAGTTGATCGGACATTGTTGTGGAGACTCAAGGTATACCTGATGTTGCATTCGCAGGCCTCAAAGTCACCTTCTGAAATTTTATTTTGTACCGTTTAATTCTATTCTAGAACAGTTGTATTAGAGATTTTCTAGTAAACTCTGTAGAGTTTATGACTTGTACTACCGGTTTTGGGATTGTTGGCTTGTATTGATAAGTTTCTGTTTCATATTTAATAGTTGTTGGTTGAGTTTGCCTTTAATTCAGTAAGTATTAGGCTTACCTAGTCCCTAAGGCCAGGTACCATCACGATATTTTATAGAGAAAAATTGGGACCGTGACAGAGTTAATTGAATCGTAATTTATAGATATTGAGCAAACCTCTTTTGTTGTATATACAAAATCATCACATAACTAAAACAAAAATTGCTACTCCTTTCACCCATTAATTTGTCAATATTTTACTGTGAATATTACAAAAATATTGCCTATCAGATAAAAAATTTTACGTATGAAAATAAAAGTAAGAACAAAGAGAGAAAATTAATGAAGAGAGAAATAAAATATTTCTTACCTTGGATTGAAGGAAGGAAGATCATGTGTGAGTTAGGTATAGGTTCATTGCCCCTAAAGCCTTTAAAGACTTTCTTAATGGATGGACGGGTAATAATTTTATATGTAATAGGTATGTATAGTAATTATTATCCAAGTGGGTAAAATCGGGTAATTAGTTTAAGTTTAATAGGTAGTCCCCATAAATTCCTCTTGTTTGATTTGAACAAATACTACACAAGGTTGGGACCGATGAGAATTTGTTTTTTGAGGCCACGACGCCCCGTATGACCCTTCAGGTTGGGCCCTATAATAACAAGGCGATGATGATAAACATTGGCCCCGAATCTTCTAAAACTTTTCGGGCCCATAAAAACGACATAATGAACAACAGTCATCGTTTTGCCATGACCGTTCCTCATTGTTTGGTATTTTAGGGCCCTAAAAGAGGAATTTAGGCCAATTCTCAGATTTTCGTGTGCTATAGGCCACGCCATCTCCATGAATTCAAGTGACCAACTCCGAATCTCCTAAAACTTTACGAGCCCATAAAAACGACCTAAGGAGCAATAGTCATTGCCGTGCCAAGATCGTTCCTCATTTTTTGGTGTTTTAGGCCCAAAGCTGAAATTCCGCCCGATTCCTAGATTTTCGTGTGTTATAGCCCACGCCATCTGCATGGGTCCGGGCGACCGAACCCGAGTCACCTAAAATTTTGTCAGACCATAAAAAATGACCCAAGGAACAATATTCAACGCATCACCTAGACCGTTCCTCATTTTTTGGCGTTTAGGGCCATAAAACAGGAGTTCCGCCCGATTCCCAAAATTTCATGTGCTATAGCCACACCATCTGCATGGGTCCGGGTGACCGAACCCGAGTCGCCTAAAATTTTGTCCGACCATAAAAAACGACCTAAGGAACAATAGTCATCGTCTCGCCATGACCGTTTCTCGTTTTTTGGCGTTTTAAGGCCATAAAATTGGAATCTCGCCCGATTCTCAAATTTTTATGTGCTATAGCTCACGTCATCTGTATTGGTCCGGGCGACCGGACCCGAATCGCCAAAACATTTGCCAGACCATCAAAAATGACTTAAGGAACAATAGTCATCTGCATCCATCTGGGCAACCGGACTTGAATCGCCTAAAATTTTGCCTGCCCATCAGCAACGACCTAAGGAACAATAGTCATCGCTTCTCCAACCGTTCCTCATTGGCGTTTTGGGGCCATAAAACTGAAATTCCGCCCTATTCCCAGATTTTCGTGTGCTATAGCCCATGCCATCTATATGAATCCGAGCGACCGGACATGAATCGCCTAAAATTTTGTCGGCCCATAAAAAATGACCTAAGGAACAATAATCTTCACTTCGCCATGACCGTTCCTCTTTTTTGGTATTTTAAGGCCATAAAACTGGAATTTCGCCCAATTCCAGATTTTCATGTGCTATAGCCCACGCCATTTGCATGCATCCGGGCGACCAGACCCGAATCGCCTAAAATTTTGCTGGCCCATCAAAATGACCTAAGAAACAATAGACATCTTTTCGCCATGACCGTTCCTCATTTTTTGGTGTTTTAGGGACATAAAACTGGAATTCCGCTAGATTCTCATATTTTCGTGTGCTATAGCCCACGCCATCTGCATGCATCCGGGCGATCGGACCCGAATCGGCTAAAATTTTGTCGGCCCATCAAAAACGACCTAAGGAACACTAGCCATCTTTTTTCCATGACCGTTCCTCGTTTTTGGCGATTTAGGGCCATAAAACTGGAATCCTTCCGATTCCCAGATTTCCGTGTGCATGCATCAGGGCGACCGGACCCGTATCGCCTAAAATTTTGTCGGCTATAAAAAACGACCTAAGGAACAATAGTCATATGCTGCAATTTTAGCTTTTTGCATGCATGTCCCACTTAGAGCAAATGCTCAAACTAAAAGATGTTTCACAAAAGGAAAAAGAGTTGCAGTTTGTGACCAAAATATTACAAAACTCATTCATTAAAATGAGAAAATGACAGTTGAATCACAGATTATATTACATAGACTCAACTACAGGTACATATCCAAAATATGCGTGTTTAAGCATCCGATACAAGTATATGCAATTCCAGTGTATTTTGAAAAATCCGCACAAAGTATTTGTAACACCTGTTAATATGGCTATGTCAAGACAAATGAAGGATCTTGTAACATAGGTCAAAGCTATGCCACTTCTCAGATTAGCAGCTCAAAACTATCTGCTAAACTGAACAGTTTTGATCAACTTGACAGTGATTTTGATCATAACGATATGACAGACTCGAGCAATTCATGTGAAATTAGGTAACGGAACGTGAAGTTGTGAGGAATCCAATCAATTTTCTTCAATATTCTCCCTTGATATTTCTTTATGAAATGTTCAGGTAATGCGTGTTGTATCATTTCCATCAATCCAGAAGCGCACAAATCAACTTCCTTCGCATAAGATTCCACATTCTTTGGGAGTAGTAGTTTTTGTTGCTTGTTTACCCTTGTGTTTGTCTGAAGGTACTCTTCTTTAGCCACTTCAAGCTCCTGGAATACTCTCTTTGGCGTGTACAACCGTAGCTAAACATAATACATGGAGTGAGAAGTGAAGTAAAACGAAACTAATATCAAAGTAGAAAAATAGTCGTATCTGTTGCTCCTTCCGTTTCAAATTATGTGACACACTTACCAGAGCATCAGAATGGCTTCCTGAGCATAGAGCAAAGCGTAGGCGAGGGTCTGGGCGCTCTATTGCATATCCTTTTCTTGTATCTCCAGCCTTAAATTTTTGCTTTGGAAAGAACAATGATTGAATCCACTACAGGAAAAATTAAGTTCAATAATCTCCATTTGAGAACACAAGTGAAACTCATTATTATACATAACATTCACGAGTCTAATGAATTAACAATCTATAATGCATGAACCAGAGGGAATCAGGGGACTGAAGTTAAGTAGAAAAGCAAGAATGGGATTTACCTGACCTGGTCGGGGCAATCGACATCCTAGTATAGAACTCTGAATCATCTCCACATTTACTGTATTCCCTCCAATGTTATAAGCAGCCTGTAACAAGAAAAATGTTCCAAGCTATAAGCAGCAATGAATCTAGAGTGTCATTTATGGGTTCACGCCAGTAGTTTTCGCCCAGACCCTATGTGTATTAAGAAATCAACTAAATATCCATAAATATTTGACTATTGCCCCAACTATTACTGTATATTAACTTGAAGTCGTTGTATATTAACTTCAAATCCTGAATCCACCTCTGGACTTATAAGAACCAGTAAAGCACCTAAATAAGTTTTCATAGACATCAGACTATTATTACCTTGAGAAGTTGAGATACTCTCTTGAGATTACTTCGCGGAATTCCATAAGCTAAGAATGCCTGCAACATATACAATGCTTGTTACTAATTCTTCACATCCTGATACGCAGTATAGATTTCTGCAGAAAATTTTGCTACAGAAATGTTATTACATGCATCACTAGTGCGTTGTGGACATTAATCCAGAAAGCTAGCTTTTCTTCATGTTTCAGCTTTCTCGGATCAACTTCCGCCAATTTTGAGACTAGATACCTGTATTGGCAAGTTGAAGAACTTTTAAGTACTAAGTTACACAACTCGGAAATCTTACTGAAAAACTTTAGGTTACATATGTTTAGGTACAATTCTTTATTTGCAAGAGGAAAATGCAAACTACAAATTGAGGTAGTAGCCTTACCTAAAATGTTGTAACATGTGCTCTACACCATCTAAGCTCCGTTTATCTCGACATAGCCCTTGCACTTCAATCATTGTGACAAACGATCCACTATATTCTCTCGACTCTTTAATGTGAAAAGGGTTATTCATTGTTGAATTGGAAGATGAACTTTTTTCGCATTGTAAAGCCCCCATATCGGTCTGACATTGAGGAAAGGATTCCAGCGTTGATGATGATAACGAGATTGGTGAGAATGGGTAATCATAACTGAACAAAGGGGGATCAGCAAGCTGAAAATATATGGCTGAAATACACTTAATCATTTCTTCAGACAGCTGGTTTGGGACACGTCGAAAATGATTTGAAGAACTAGTAACAAAATGTTCTGCCGCTCTTCCATTTGAAGTGGATACCTGAGCATGCTGGTTACAATTACATGATACAATTTTGACATTGTCAGTCGCATCACAAATAGACAATAGCAATAATAAGTCTAGTCATTAATCATAGGGCTTTAAATAACCACACAAAGAAAGTAGTAGACTCCGCCTATAACCAAAGTACACTACACGCGTATCCAAGATTTAAATTGTACAGGTTCAGATTCGGATGTTCTAGCAAAATCAAAGACTGAATGTTCTAGCAAAACCAAATAATAGACTCCTCCTATAGCTAAAAAACTAATTATTCTAGAAAACTATAAACTTTAAACACACTGCATTCTCTAACATTACTTACCTCAAGCATTGACAAAGGCAAAGAATGGTATGAATCTACAGCATCAGCAAGAAATCCGACTGAAGGCGAAGGTTTGAAAGAAGCAGCAGTGTGAGACAATGATGAGTGGCTTCTCAGAATAGTAGTGTCAACTAAGTTTGGAGCTCCTTTTTTCTCGGTACATTCTTCTGGTGGATTTCCGAAAGGCGACAAAGAAGGACTAGTACTATTAGTTATTGGATTTTCCTTCGATTTGTTGTTGTGCTTCTTGACTTCTGAAAGTTTCCTTTCTTTGGTAGCTGAATTGGATTTTGTTTTGTCATCCTTCACAGACAGTGATTCTAACCGCTTAGCAAATGTTTTTCGGTAAAGTGAAAGAAGATACTTCTCTAAATACATAACTTCCAGCTCCAAAACAGCAACTTCTTTAATCAGATCCTCATTAGCAGTCTACAAGCAAATTGAAACAAGAAGAAATAGCTGAGCAAAAAGTCAATTTGATCAGTGTAATGAGCCTAAAATAGGGCAGCCCGGTGCACTAAGATACCGCTATAAGCACGGTTCGGGAAAGGGCCGGACCACAAAGGTCTATTATACACAACCTTATCCCGGCTCACCCGTGACCTCCTGGTCACATGAAGGCAACTTTACCAGTTACGCCGATAGGCAGAATTGGAAATATAGGATTCATATAGCCGATTCCAACTAGTTTGGCGTTAACACTTAGTTGATTGATTGACTGAATTAACTTCAGCTCGCAGTCTATTTACAGCTGATGATTTATTTCAGTTATTCCTTTTCTTCGTTCTTTTTCAAGTTTCAGTCTCTCCAGCTAATCTTGCTAGCCCTTTTTCCCTATATATGAAAAAGCATAATCATGTAACTAAAAGAGCAAGTACAGAACTAGAAATGCATGTCAGATGAAAATTTGGTAATGAATCTTCTTACATCAACTTCTTCCTTTGAAGAATTATGATTTTCACTGACTGGTAATTGTCTTTTCAGCTCAGCATAATTCTTCTCTAGCCCCATATCCTGCAGCATAATGAAACATAAAACTGTTTAAATGGGAACAGATATTGACAACTGTTGCCCAAAAAGAAGCAGGACCAAGTTATCAAGAACATCCAAAAAAACATTAAATGCTAACAATTAAGAAGAGGGCCTTGTAAAGATCTGCTCTATAATTAGGAGCAGATCAGTATAATATATTGATAGAGGGATATTACTCACCAAACAAGTATCCTTAGGAAATTAATCAAAACTTCTGTATAATGGCAAAGAGGTTCAATCTCATAATATATTCCTAATCAGCGTTATGCTGTAGCATTCGATTTTCCAATCAAAGTTGTTGGAAAGAAAGTGGAGGGTATCATTGGTTAAAAACAACTTTTTTTCTTCCCTCCTTTTAATTTGTTTGACATATATAGTTCATTAGTTAATTTGACTAAAGAGGGAGGAAATTTTAAAATATGGGGTCTCGGAAAAAATCATAAAAAAAATAAATAAACTGATGTGATCTTAAGCATGCATGTTAATACTTATGTGGAAACAAAAACTTCTTATTAAGAAAATATTAGAATATAATATTGTCATTTTTTTTAGAACAGACTAATAAAAAAATAGTTAAATAAAATATTACTCACAACAAAATTTGGCGGAAAACAAATTTGTGGATTGAGTCCATTTCACATTACATTTTGTAAAATTATTTTTATCTATTTAATTAATTTCCACTGTTGGCAAAAAGAAAAAGTAAGGAGCGTCGTTTGTTTCTGCTTCTTGAAAATGTGGTTATTTTGACTAGTCACTTGTCTTAAAAAGCAGTAGAGCCTTTGTCGTGGCCCCTTTTTCCTTTTGTATGGTGGGAGCTTTTTCTTTGCATTAAAGTAAATTAGCTAGTAACCTTTTTAAATTTTAAAAAAAAAAAGAAAATTTGCTGACTTGGTAGATTAAATGGTAAAAAGTAGTAGTAACAATATTTTCTAATGCATTTGGCCGATCATTATCAAATGACCAAAACAAGAGGCAAGCTAACAGATCGTACCACGTTTCTAGAAGACATGTTTGGCAAAATTATATGGGGTTAGAACTTAGGACTAGTTTAATGAATTGATTCTAGCCCAGAGTTTATCTCGCACGTTGATACATCTTCGAATTTTACTTCTTCTTTTTTTTTTTTTTATGTGGCTGGAGTTTGTCTTGGACCCTTACCTTGTATATTAAAATCCAAAAATAGAATACATGCCTGAGATGGACATAAAACCTAATCTCCATAAAAATAAAAGATGAATTGGACATTTCCAATTCTGAAAAGTATGAGTGGAATTGCTCTAAATTGTGATAACGGATAGACAATGACATTTTCATATATGATAGAGAGGACTCCTCTCTTTACAATTTGAGTAACCAAGACAAAAAATAAACATTATGTTTATTGTTAGTCTATCTATAACATCATGTACAAAATATATTGTTCGAATTTTACTTGTTTTAAAATATGGGGTCTCAAAAATATCATATTGTTGCTATTCATATACAGAGAACCAATGATGAAATGCTAACTAAATTAACTTATGGAGCTTAGCTTGGAGCAGTATTAATAATAATAGTTTTCCCTTTTCCACCTCTATACGTAAATCAGAGTAGGACCATATCACCCAATCAGAGGGAAGACAAATCTTTATCAGTAGCTGTTGAGATATAAAGTCGGAGTGGGATTTTAGCTTTTAGCCATTGACAAAGGTCATGCACTATAACAAGAGGAGAATAGCGAGAGTCACCTCAAAAGTGCTGAAAGTGAAAGGCCAAAGCAAAAGCCTAAAGGAATACAAGGAGAAACTTAAATGACCACCTTAGTATTTGGTTGCTTTACCACCCCACAACACACACACACACACACACACAAAAAAAAAAAAAAAACCATTTAACTTTTTTTTTTCTTAAACCCCTCCCAAATTAGGAGGATCTATAGTGTTTCCACACTTCTCCTACAATGAGACTCGAACCCAGGAGCTAACGGTCGTGGGTGGAGGTGTCTTTTACCAACTGAGCAAGCCTCAGTTGTCAACCATTTAACTTTAATGCTCAAATTTGCAGCCAAATGCTGGATTGAGTCACGTAAAAGAATCTTTTTTTAGCAATACTGACCATGCATACGATTTACATACATTAACTAACTAGTTTGACGGATTATAGCAAGTTACTTATATACATTAACTAACTAGTTTGACGGATTATAGCAAGTTACTTATATATTAAGAGTGTTTTTTAGATAGATTGCGAATCAATTAGTTAGAATACAATGAGAAAATTACTTATTAATGTTCGAACTGCAGCCACAATATGTCATACACATTTATTAGCTAGTCAAAAGCTCAACCAACTGTATGTTTGCAGAAAAGACCTTTTTTACTTTGCATTCTTTTTTAATCAGTCATCACCAAAACATTCTTGCTGAATAAGTTTCATACTTCAATTTTTCGCTTTAGAGGATAACGAACACCACGTGTGACTGATTTTCTGCCTTTTGTCAATACATGAGGGTCTATCTTTTCGTGCACTTTTAGAAGAAAAAATTACATGCAGTAATTTTTGTTTATACATTTATAAAATAAAATAAACTTTTGGAAAAGTTTTTAAAAGTTAGATAGGAGAATAAAGGAGGACAAAGAAATTTTTCTTTTTGAGATTTTATAGTATTGGATAGCTTGAAATGTTACTTTACCATTTAATCATACAGCATGCTTATTAAAAATTTCACATTTTGCTTTTGATTACTTTCACCTTTCAATTTCCTATTCAACTTCTCTTTTATTAAGTATCCTAGGATAAAGGTATCCTATGCAACAA
Organism: Nicotiana tabacum; assembly: GCF_000715075.1. Lineage (NCBI taxonomy): Eukaryota > Viridiplantae > Streptophyta > Magnoliopsida > Solanales > Solanaceae > Nicotiana > Nicotiana tabacum. The sequence continues at coordinate 73,653,998 of NC_134103.1, forward strand.
GAAAATTAAGTGTAACCATTTTTGACTTGGGTAATTTTTGAAATTATCCTAAGTGAGATCACAATGAAGTGCATTTGAAATTGATATATGTAAAAAGAAAGTAACTATGAAGTCCATCATAATTCATAATTGTTGAAATATCAAAATAAAGGCAGTAAATACTTTGGCTCATGGCCATCATGATAAAATTAATTAGTGGGTATCTTAAAAGAAACTCTAGTAGTAGTTAAGACGAAAAATATATACTGATTGTTTGAATTTTTTCAAGAAAATAGTTTAACTGGTTGTACCAAATTATTTATGATCTAGATTATCAACTCAGACACGTCACTAAAATATTTTGCATTACAATGCATAAATCAGATTCAAGCCTTGTCTCAACAGCCACAGACTATTATAAGTATAAGAAATCATTAAAGTTAAACGATAAAGATTGAAGTATCAGATTGATTTAAACTAATTAATTATTTGTTTTCCCTCAAAATCGAATAACAATTGAATTTATAAGTGATTTTAAGGATACGTGATTTAATTTGTTACTAAACGACAAATCAGATTGCAATTGAAACAAGTAATGAAAAAGTGAATGCAAACCGCTTAAGTTGAACAGTCTTAGCCTTTGAAGGTTAGTCACCCTCGAGCCAAAAATGCTTTTATTGATAACAGAACAATAACAGAATAATAAGAACTTGAAGAGAATAATAATATACTACTTTGGGATGCGTGTTACGTACAATGTGTTTTATAAGTAATCATACCCCTTTTATATAGTAGGAGAGTCCTATTTTAGGTACAATTTTATAAAAGGTAAAAATCTCCTGGTTTGCTGATTTGCCGGTTCTTTATTGATACGTGCCGAGATTCCCGCCGAAATATCCGACCAGTTATGGATATTTCGGCCTTCCGTTATTTCGGTCTTCTGTTGGTTATACCGGCAATGCTTCCTCAAGCTTATTTGGGGTCAAGGTCGATTCCGGGATCATGGGCTCAATGTTCTCGAAGACGGACATTCTGACCTCGTGTTCCAGTTTGATGAGACTCGGGGTCAATCTTCAGCCCCTCGCGTTCCGAGTTCGATCTGTTATGCAATAGTCGAGCCCGATTTTGACCGTATACAGATAGTCCCCTCGTTTTTCGAAGAATAAACGACGAGAAATGATATTAGCTTTCGATTCTCACCTCGATACTTCGCGTCAGAAACGACAAAATGAACGGAATGTCTCGTCACTGTCTTAATGGCATTACATGCTCGTCAGTTGCTGGTCGGCCACTCCTGATTTTGAACCGTCATTTGGAAATTATAAATACCCCCTTCTTCATTCATTCAAACTTTACATCCAAATCTTCTCTACTCTTGTTTCTTAGAAATTTCAACACATCTCAGCATTAAATTTCTGGCTATTCTTAAATCATTTTTCAAGAACTTCAGCTCTGTTTTTATCCCCAACCATCAAGTTTAATCTTTAAACTCCCTTTATTTTCTTCATCTATCAAAGAAATGGCGAAGACGTCAAACTCCGTTCCCCAAAAACAAAATTCATCTGCCTCGCGACCAGCTGTAGAGGAAAATATTTCGTATGCTGCTACCGAGGAACCGGCACCGGAACCTCCTCTGAAAATATTCATCCCCGGGGGGTGTCTGATCGGTGCTGATTTTAAGAACGAGAAGCCCTCCTCAGTACCAGTTCGGTGTGAGTCGGTCTCGAGATATATTTGCTCGATCACCGAGGACATACTTTTCGAGGTCAAGAAAGATTGCAATTGGGCTAATAAGCACGTAATGGTCCCCAAGCCCGAGGAAGCCATTACTACCCACGTGGAGGGATTTTTAAGTGTCTACACTTCTCCCTTCACGCTGGGTCCCTTGGACCCGGTCATTATCGCATTCTGTAAGAGGTACGAAGTGACCCTTAGTCAAATTCACCCTTCGTTTTGGAGGATAGTAATTCTCCTTCATTTTTTTGTAAGCAAGATCGAGGGGTATCCCTTCACCCTCGACCATCTTATGCGCCTATATAGTCCCCAACTTTATCGAGAAGGACTAATCAAGCTTGCTCGTCGGGCCAGTAAGGCCCCGTTCTTGAACATCGATGAAGATCGGGATCGAGGCTGGTTAGACCGATATGTCCGAGTGAAGACCTCGGATTTGATCCTAGCCGAGCACATACCATTCCTTGAGAAGTGGAACATGACACGTAAGTATAATCTTGTTTTTAATAATTTGTTCATCGCTTTCCCTTTTCCTCCCTTCTCATCGATGTTTTGTGGTGGTGCGACTGTTGCTCGGATGCCGGATGTAGTTCCTCGACTCAAGGAGTGGGTCAAGGGCATTGTGTCGCAGAAACCGTATTCTGAGCGCGCATGGCACGAGTTTTTGAAGGGCCGGTGGGAGGCCTGTTCTCATGGTGAGATTCTTTTCTTGAGTGGATAACACTTAGGTTTCCTTTGTGTTGTTGAGCCCTTACTCATTTCTTTTTTCTTTGCAGGTCTTTCCAAGGATGTGACAATGAGGTCTCCATCTGGTGACGAGAATTGCCCCGCCGAGTCTCTGGCTCCGAGACAGGGTGGGGAGAAGACGAGAAAAAAGGCTTCGAGTTCTCCAAACACGAAATCGAAAAAATCGAGGAGGAGGCTGGTGCGCAAATTCAAAGAAAGCATCAGCGCCCTAGAGCTCCCATCGGACTCACTCCATCGGCTGAGAGATAAGTCCAAAGAAGAAGAAGAAGCTTCTGAACTGGTGGCCCGCGTGTGAAGCGGCATCGAGATGCCTCAAATCGGAGGGGCCGATGAAAAGACAGTGGTCGAGGCCTCCGAACTAAGGAGGGGCGAGGCTGTTTTGCCCCAAGTTAGGGAGGTCGATAAAGAGACCGCGGCCGGTGCTTCTCGGGCAGAAGATAATGCCTTGAAGGACGTACTTGGAGTGATAGATCTCTCTAAGTCGCCTTCATTTACCAAATCTATGATTAATGAGGCTCATACGCTAAGTGGGCGTCCCAACATGCGGACCCAAGGGGTGGCAGACCCCTTTCACAACTTTTTTGATGGTTTAGACTCTACCGCCTCGGAAGACGTCACCGGGTTGGGTGATTTACCGGTACCAAGGAAAAGTCCGCCTTCGGGAACCAGTGGGCCTTCTTCAAGTCCGAAACTAGTCGACCGGTTCCAAGCTCTGAGTGTGAATCCTAACCGGAAGCGATCGGTCATCATGTCTATTTTAGAGGATGCATGGGTCCTTTCTACCCCTGTAGGGATCGCCAGTTATCTTCGGTATCTGGTGATTGAAGAGGATCAAGCCAAGATGAATGAGGTGGAAGCCCCCTGCCTATTCAACGAAGCACAACAAGCGTTAAAATGGGTAACTTCGGATGCCTCTTGACGACCTCTATTATGTACTTAGATTAAGTCGTAAATAATCGTAACTTTTTTCTTTGTTCTTGCAGGTCTCGATGCTTCATCACGAGACTTTTCTTCGATATCGGGAAGAGTTAAACCAACATGAGGTCGAGACTCGAGGGCTTACTGATAACAGGGGTGCTTACAAACTTCTCGGTGAGAAACTCCAGGTTGAACTAGAGGCGGCTCAAAAGGAGCATGCCGACCCGGTCGAGCAGGTAAGAAGAGTATTTGAGGTTAGTGAAGATGAGTCAGATATGGTGGCTAACGGTCTGAACCCGCAGGTCCAAAAGAAACTTGATCAGATCGAGCAGCACCAGGTGGAAGTGGATGCGGTGAAGGCCGAGGCCGAAGAATGGAAAAGAAACACGGACCGCTTGGCCTCGGAAAAGGAGGGTGCCCGGGCATAGTTGGCTTCGGCTAAGGTCCAGCTTCGAGCTGTGAAGGAAAAGGCCTTGGGGCATGCCAAAAAGATCGAGGAGCTTCAATTTCAGCTAAATACGGCTGTTTCCGATTGAGAAAACCTGGCCAAGGAGCTCCAGACGGCCAAGTCGGAGGCCAAGGCAGTTAAAACCGATGCCGACGATATGGTGGCCATTTATAAGGCCGATGCCAAGGCATCTCAGGTTCGAGCAAAATATTTCATCGAGCACGCAAAGTGGCAATCTAGAAGGGAAGCCCTCGAGAAAATTCATGCTCGGGGTTTCAACTTATCGGCTGAGATTAAGAGTGCCAAAGAGCTCGAAGTCGAGGCCAAAAAATTAGCCTATCCCGAGAATGATGAGGAGTCTGAAGATTTGGGCGAGTCCGAGGATGGCGGAGACCCCGAAGGTGATGATGCGGCCCCCGACAAAGACTAGGCCACTTAGGCCCTTTTTAGAGTTTTTTATTTTTTGCTTTTTGTATTATCGTTTTGTTGAGGCCGTTCGGCCTTTGTAAAAATTTCCATCGGGGCAGTTTAGCCCTTGTAAAAAGAATTTTTGATTGTATGTAAGGATTTTTCCCTTCAACAGCTTTTGATTTTTCCCTTTGCTTTATTACTTATATTTGCAAAGATCAAAATGCCTTAGCATGAAATAGTTAGGTTATGTTCGGAGGTTCGAACAAACCTTGCCTTCAATATTAAGGCATCATGGGTTTTCGGTATTACCGAAAATGTTTCCCAAGTAGTTTAGATTATAGTTTGCCGAGGGTAGCCTTTAGAACCGGTTATGAAATTTTGAAGGCCTTGTTTTTTTGTTACGGGTCTCTGACGTCTCCGAGACGTTTTAGTATGGCCATAGCCTTTTTAGTTCGGGTGTTGCCCAGTGGGCTTTACTCTGAGTTATCTGGGCTTTGCCTAAGATAACAGTCCCCGAATAGGGGTGGCCATAGCCTTTAATGTTCTGGCGTTGCCTAATAGGTCTTGTGCCCCTGGGCTCCGATAGCCCAAGCCGTCCGAGTTTGATTTTGAGCGGAAGTCCCCGATTGGGGTAGTCGTTTGAATCCGGGTAAAGGCAGCCCTTAGGCTTTGTACCTTTAGGGGATCGGATGTACGAAATTCCTTTTAAAAAAAAAAGAAAAAGAGAAATTCTAAAAGGATAAGATATTTATCCGCAAGGTAGAAACTTCTTTTATTCTTGTGCGTGATAGTTACACATGTGTATAGGTTTTATGCCAGGGATCGAGTAGTCTATGTGGGCACGGTTCATGTGACCGTTTTGCCCTTACAGTAAATCCTACAGATCGAGACGAGATCATTGAATCGTAAAGTTTCCTTACTTGCTAAAGTTGTTATTCGAGAGTGATGTCCCCCAGTGTTCGAGGTCGAGAATAGAGAGGCCTCGAATACTTTTGTCGTAACCTTTGATACCGGTTCGTAACCGACCTTCAATTATAAGTTAGCACGATTTACTGTTGCCTCATTAAAAACCTTATCGAAAAACCCATTTGGGACAAAATCGCTTCAAGGGAAAAAGAGTGCAACGCGCGCTTTCTGACTTAAAAATCATGTCGCTTCTCAATGATTCCCTGCAAGTGTTAGTTCGGAATGTAAATAAATAAAAGGAAATGAATTGGATCGTACCTTAGCAATAGTATCATTTCAAGTGTGCTATGTTCCAGTTGTTTGGTAGTTGCTCACTGTTCATCGTTCCGAGTTTGTACGATCATTTACCGATGATCTCGATTATTTGGTAGGGGCCTTCCTAGTTCGGCCTCAATTTTCCATCATTCGGGTTTCGGGTGTTTAGTGTAACCTTTCTTAGTACCAGGTCCCCGGCGCTGAAGTGTCGAAGGTTGGTCCTTCGATTGTAATATCTCTCGATCCACTGCTTTTGGGCGGCCAATTGGACAAGGGCTGCTTCGCACCTTTCGTCCAATAAATCAAGGCTCGTGTTCATAGCTTCGCCATTTGACTCCTCGGTTGCATATCGGAACCTGAGACTCGGCTCTCCGACTTTGACCAGTATTAGAGCTTCGGTGCCATAGACTAGTGAGAACGGGGTGGCCCTTCTGAATAGGGTTTCGTCTTCGGATAGGCTAAACCGGGCTACCTTTTTACGTAGGGCCCTCGATTCCTTTGGATCCAACGGCAGTTTTTCGATCTTCAGGTATTCTATATATTTGTTTCTCCAGTCCCAAGTTAGGCTTGTTGAGTTAATATCAGCATGGCCTTCCTCCACTACCGATCTCATAAGTTGTACGACTGACCCCGAGTTGAATTCGTCATTCTCGAGAGATGACCCTAGGTTAGCGAGGGCATCGGCTTTGCTGTTTTGATCCCGAGATATGTGTTGCAAAGTCCATTCTTTGAATCGATGTAATATTACCTGCAACTTATCTAGGTAGATTTGCATCCGTTCTTCTTTGACCTCGAATGTCCCATTAACTTGGTTTACCATAAGAAGGGAGTCGCACTTAGCTTCAATTATCTCTGCCCCCAAGCTTTTGGCTAGTTCGATACCTGCAATCATGGCCTCATATTCGGCCTCATTGTTAGTCAATTTCACAGTCCTAATAGATTGCCTAACTACATTGCTTGTTGGTGGCTTCAATGATGCAAAGTCCGGACCCTTTTGCATTCGAGGCGCCATCTGTAAAGAGGGTCTAGATTCCAGAGGAGGTCCCTGAGTTGATTAATAACTCTCTTTCGACCTCGGGTATTAGGGCCGGCGTAAAGTCGGCTACAAAGTCCGCCAAAATTTGAGACTTAATGGCGGTCCGGGGTCGATATTCAATATCGTACCCACTGATTTCCACGGCCCATTTGGCCAACTAGCACGAGATCTTAGGCTTATGCGTAACGTTTCTCAACGGGTAAGTAGTTAAGACACATATGGGGTGACACTGGAAGTATGGTTTTAGTTTCCTAGAGGCACTTAGCAAAGCGGGCGCCAGTTTTTCTAGGTGAGGATACCTAGTTTCGGCCTCACCTATGGTCCTGCTAACATATTAAATTGGAAATTGCATACCTTGCTCTTCCCGAACCAGGACTCCACTTACCTCTATCTCCGAAACTGCCAAGTACAAGTATATTTGTTCGTCTGCCTTCAGTGTGTGAAGCAGTAGTGGGCTCGATAAGTACCGTTTGAGTTCCTCCAAAGCTTGTTGGCATTCCGGGGTCCATGAGAAGTTATTCTTATTCTTCAATAGTGCAAAGAATCGATGGCTCTTGTCGGATGACCTCGAAATGAATCGCCCCAGGGCGGCTATGCGCCCGGTTAATCATTGCACGGCCTTCACGTTGTCCACAACCATGATGTTTTTGATGGCTTTGGTTTTGTCGGGTTTGATCTCGATTCCTCGGTTGGATACCATTAACCCGAGGAATTTACCTGATCCAACTCCAAATGCGCATTTCTCCGGGTTCAGTTTCATATTGTATTTCTTTAATATGCTGAAGGTTTCCTGCAAATGTTTTAAATGGTTCTCTACTCTCAGGGACTTAACCAATATGTCGTCAATGTAAACCTCCATTGATTTTCCTATTTGTTACTCGAACATCCTATTTACTGGGCATCGGTAAGTGGCATCGATGTCCTTTAAACCAAATGGCATCACGTTGTAGCAGTATGTGCCATATTTAGTGATGAAGGAGGTTTTTTCCTGATCACCCAGGTCAATCCGTATTTGGTTGTTCCCGAAGTAAGCATCGAGAAAACTGAGGATCTCATGGCCGACCGTGGAATCAATCATTCGATCGATGTTAGGAAAAGGGAAAGAATCCTTGGGACATGCCTTATTCAAATCCTTATAGTCTACACACATTCTTAATTTGTTCCCTTTTTAGGGACTACTACTACATTTGCTAATCAATCCAGGTATTTAACCTCCCGAATGGATCCTATTTTAAGGAGTTTAGATACCTCGTCCTTGATGAAATCATGTTTTACCTCGGACTGGGGTCTCCTCTTTTGCTTGACCGGATGGAACTTCGGGTCTAGGCTCAGCTTATGAGTGGTTATCTCCAGCGGGATCCCTGTCATATCAAGGTGGGACCAAGCAAAACAATCTATGTTAGCCATAAGAAAATGAATGAGTTTTTTCTTGAGCTCGGGATTTAGTCACGTGCCCAGGTATACCTGTCGGTCGGGTAGATGCTCAACCAATATGACCTGCTTTAGCTCCTCGACCGTCGATTTGGTGGCGTCGGAATCACCGGGGGTTATAAAATACCTGGGTACCCCGTAATCATCGTTTTCATCAGTCCCCTATTTTTTCGGTTGAGTCAGAGCTAGTGTCGGTAATTGCTATTTGGTTTCTGGCTTTGTAATCGAACTCGACCCCTTTGTCATTGTAAGTGCGGATACCGGAATCGCCTCTTCAACCGCGAACATCTCCTTTGCGGCTGGCTGTTCTCCTAGATCGTTTTAATTCCATCTGGAGTTGGGAATTTTAACACTTGGTGTAGAGTTGAGGGTATTGCCCTCGTATTGTGGATCCATGGCCTTCCAAACAAAGCGTTGTACCTCATGTCCCCTTTGATTACATAAAACTTAGCTTTCTGTATGGTCCCGACGGTGTTTACCGATAATATTATCTCACCCTTAGTGGTTTCACATGCCATGTTGAATCCGTTTAGAACTCGGACTGCAGGCACGATTTGGTTTTGTAGACCGAGCTGCTCCACGACCCTCGATCGAATGATGTTTGCTGAGATACCTGGATCAATTAACATACGTTTAACTTGAATTTTATTTACGAGTACAGATATTACCGGCGCATCATTGTGGGCCTGTACAATCCCTTCTGCGTCCTCGTCGTTGAAAGATAAAGTTCCTTCCGGTATGTAGTCTCGAATTCGTTTCTCCCTAGTGATGGATACTTTGGTGCGTTTCAACATCGGTCCCTGAGGGATATCGACCCTACCTATGTTCATGTTAATGACATATTGAGTTTCTTCTTGTTCTGTTTGTTTGTTAGAATCCATGTTCCTGAAATGATTCTTGGCTCGATCGCTAAAGAATTCTCGAAGATGCCCGTTATTGAATAGTCGGGCCACTTCCTCTCTTAGCTGTCGACAATATTCCGTTCTGTGGCCATGAGAGCCATGATATTTGCACATCTGGTTAGGATCCCTTTGGGTTGGATCGAATTGTAGAGGTCGAGGCCATTTGGTATCTTTGATGCACCCGATAGCTGATACAATGGCGACAACATCTACATTAAAGTTATATTCCGATAGCCTCAGTGCTTATTTAGGCCCGATGGACCTGTCGAAGCTATTTTTGGTCAGGAGTCCTCGATTGCTCCGACTTCGGTCATTTCTCCTTTCGTTTCTCATGGAGTTCCGCCCGGACCCACTGCTTCTTTGGTCTCCATTATATGGCTGCGATCCTTGTTTGGCCTCAGTTCATGATCGATGTCCCTCTTGACTCTGTCGAAGGTTCTGACGGGATAAACAGACCCCGAGGGGGCTCCGAGTTGATCATCTTCCACTCTGATCTTTGATTGACACCGATTATGCACGTCGACCTAAGTAACGGCCGAATATTCTATCAGGTTTTGTTTCAACTACTGCGAAGTCATCGAGCTTCGAACATTGAACCCTTGAGTGAAAGCCTGAACAGCACAATCATTAGCGACCGGTGGCAGATTCATTCGTTCCATTTGAAAACGGGACACGAACTCTCTGAGCATCTCATTATCCTTTTGTTTTACTTTGAAAAGGTCTGATTTCCTGGTCTCAACCTTGATGGCCCCGGCGTGTGCTTTCACGAAAGAATCAGCAAGCATAAAAAATGAATCAATAGAATTATGAGGTAAGTTATGATACCATATCATAGCCCCTTTTGATAGGGTTTCTCCGAACATTTCAATAGGACAGACTCGATCCCATCATCCTCTAAGTCATTCCTTTTGATGGCATATGTGTAAGAGGTTACATGCTCATTTGGGTCGGTTGTTCCGTTATACTTAGCAATCTCGGGCATGCGGAATTTCTTAGGGATTAGCTTCGGAGCCGCGCTCGAAGGAAAAAGTTTTTGCACGAACTTCTTGGAATCCAAGCCTTTTAATATTGGTGGCGCTCCTGGGATTTGGTCTACTCTGGAATTGTAGGTTTCCACCTTTTTGTCATTAGCTTCGATTTTCTTCTCCCCTGATTCAATCTATTTTGTCAGCTCCCCGAGCATCTTTATGATCTCGGGGTTAGCCACCGATTCATGTTCATTTGACCTTTCTATGACCGGTTCATCCCTGCGGGCGATTCCCGGGGTGGATCGGGCTCGAACCTGCTCGGTGCACGACTTTAGTTCTGTAACTGAGCGATCGCCGCCTGTTGAGACTGCAGTATTTCGAAGATCACCAAAGACTAACCCCGTCTCCTTCAATGTTTTGTGTGTTTCGAGTTGCCAATCGGGCTCCACCACGGATGCTATTTTCGGGGTTGGTAGGCAAGTTTGCATCGATAGCCACATGTGAATTAGCATCAATCGGATCTACGATCGGAATTCCAATGGGATCAACGGGCAGTACTCCTTCACCGGGCGCTATGTTGTTATTTTCACTGTGATGACCGGACTCGTTGTCAACGTGTAGGGGTGTTGATTGAGAGTTTGACATTTTGTGTTTTAACCTGAAATCAGAGACACTTCTAAGAGCAAGTGTAATTTGTACCAGATTACCACTATTATCCTTAGCCCCACGATGGGCGCCAAACTGTTTTCCCTCAAAATCGGATAACAATTGAATTTATAAGTGATTTTAAGGATACATGATTTAATTTGATACTAAACGACAAATCATATTGCAATTGAAACAAGTAATGGAAAAGTGAATGCAAACCGCTTAAGTTGAACAATCTTAGCCTTTGAAGGTTATTCACCCTCGAGCCAAAAATGCTTTTATTGATAACAGAACAACAACAAAATAATAAGAACTTGAAGAGAATAATAATACATTGCTTTGGGATGTGTGTTACAATGTATTTTACAAGTAATTACACCCCCTTTATATAGTAGGGGAGTCCTATTTTAGGTATAATTTTATAAAAGGTAAAAATCTCCTGATTTGCCAGTTCTTTATTGATACGTGCCGAGATTCTCGCCGAAATATCCGACCGGTTATGGATATTTTAGTTTTTCGTTATTTCGGTCTTCTGTTGGTTATACCGGCAATGCTTCCTCGAGCTTATTTGGGGTCAAGGTCGATTTCGGGATTATGGGCTCAATATTCTCGAGGACGGGCATTCTAACCTCGTGTTCCGGTTTGATAAGACTCTGGGTCGATCTTCAACCCCTCGCGTTCCGAGTTCGATCTGTCATGCAATAGTCAAGCCCGATTTCGACCGTATACATTATTGAAATCAAACTATAAGGAGAAAAGGTAACCTAACTACAGGATACTTATATAAACATATATACGGGTGGTGTTATAGCACTAAGGTATATTTTAGGGAAACTTACACAAATGTACCAAATAAGTCTCAACTTACCAACCTCTAGCCACTAGTTATAGACTTACCAAAACTAGTCAAGCACATATAAAAATTGAAAAACCAAATAAATAAGGTTCTTTCTCTCAAAGAATCACATGCAAAAATCTCCTTCCATATTTTTAAACGTGATTAGCAATATTAGATGCAAGACGAAAAGTAAATTTCATGGATGAGGTAGCAAATAAGGTGATAAAATACAAAACAAAATATAATATTCCAAAAATCTAAGCAAAAAAGGAACTTTTTCAATGGGTATAGTTGAAATTCATTGAAAACATATAGATAAGTCAATATACAAAATTTGAGGAAGATTGGAGGTGATTTGGACTGCTTTTGTATCAAAATTCATAATTAAATCGAGTTCAAAAAATGCTTCTGCGACACATGTATCAAACATGTATCATGCATGTATCTCTCAAACAGGTATACATGTGATACGCAATTGATACAAATATGATACATATGTGATACACAAATGATACACAGTGTGATACACATATCATTTTTTTTCATGTTCAGTTTTTACTTCGAATTTTCAATTCAAATGAACTCAAAATTTCACCAAATCATCCCAAAACTGAGATTCAAGCTCTTTAAGATGTACTCAAGCTATTCTAATAACATCTACTCAAAAGAAAGCAAAACTTTTACATTTTTTTGCTACAAATATTTTAGCTCATGGGTCTATTTGGGTTGAGTCCAAGTTAATCCATTATTTTTTATAGCCCATTTTGACCCATGAAGTAGCCCAGAAGAAGACAATAACGTAGCCCAGTAATTCAAAATATTCTAGGCCCAAACCAAAGATGAATAGCTGAAGTTGCAAAATAAGGAATCTGACTCTCTCGATTTCCTAATCTCTCCATTTCTCCAAGTTCCTACTTGGATAGGAGACATTTGTCATGGTTAAAAATCAATGGATACGATTTATTTGAATAAAATAAAGCTCTAACTATAGTTAAAGTGTTTAATTCCTTCTTTTATTCATTCTTGTTAGGTGTTGTCTTGATTTTCTTACCATATTTGATTTTCCTATCTCTTGAAGGAAATGACAACATGTTTACCACAATTGAGCTTTTCTTTTCCTAGAAGGAAAATATAATTTATCCATATTTGGCTAGTCCCTTTTCTTGGAGGAAAAGGTTTGGGCTTCTATAAATTGAGGATCATTCTTTCTCATTCAGTAGCATCCACAATGTAGCCATAGAGGATTGGGAGTCGTGTTTAGGGAGAGAACTTTACGGGACAAGTGTTAGTGTATCACTTGTGTTTGCATCTTCGTGAGATTGTTCTCTCGATATTTTGTACTCTCTTTTATATAGTGGATTGCTCATCTCCGCCGTGGATGTAGGTCAATTGACCGAACCACGTAAAATGATTGTGTCTCGTTTGGTATATTTCTCGTTTGTTATCTGATTTATCGTGGTATAAGGTTTGTTTTACTAGCTTTCGCATGACACCTGATTATTTCGATCCTAACAATTCCCAAATAATATCTTTTGCAATCCCACAATTATAACTACACATCATCTAAGATTCCTTCTCTCTTTCTTGTAGTAATTTTCTTTCTGTTAGTTAATTTTTTTTTTTTCAATTCTACAAAAGAAGTAAACTGAAAGTATCATAATTCTTTTTTTCTTTTGATCAAGATTTTCATTCAGAACTGAGAGTTGCAAAACGATCATACTCAACCCAAGAAAATAGTTGCTTCGAATTTTCTCAAGAGATAAATATGTCTTTCACACAATCAAAATGTAAGAAGATTTTAGGAAACCCATATAGCTCGTTAACATCGGAAGTTAACAGTTTGGTAAGCGTGAACTAAAATTGGTAGCTGTAATTGTGGGAATATTGCAGCTAAAATTGGTAAAAGAGAAGGAATCCTAGATAATGTAAGAGAGAATGTGTAGCTGTAATTGTGGGAATATTACAAAAGATATTTGTATACGGTCAAAATCGTGCTTGCCCGATTTTGTATGGTTAATCGAGACCGGGGTGGCAGACCGAGGTTCAATCTCGAGTTATATTGGATCGTTACATGAATAAATATTTCCTAGCTCATGATTCAGGGATCGATCGAGATCGAGACCAGCTAAGGTCGAGACCGAGAAGGATAGGGATCTAGCGAGATCGAAGGAAGCCTTCTAGGTCGAATAACAGAAAGTCGAGGAATCCGTGACCGGGCGAGGATTGTGGCGGAGATCTCGGCATATATCAAGTCAAGACCGGTTGATTAGCTAATCAGAAGATTTCCTTTTGTATTAAGAATTGTATCATATGTAGAACTCATCTACTATATAAAGGGGGTTCCAATCATTTTGTAAGGCGACACACTCATAACAAAGCAATATATTACGTTTTCTCTCTTAAGCTCTCTTATTCAGTTGTTCAGTTCTCACTTTTCAATAATGTACTCAGTTGGTTCGAGGGCGACCTAGCTCGAGGGCCAAAGTTGCACGTTACATTGCTTTGTTTCATTTTGCAGTTAATTTCTAACTTTAATTCTTATATTTCTTAGTTTGTGCAAAGTGAAATCACATATACTTAAAACCACTTACAAATTTAATTGTTATCCGGTTTTAAGGGTAAATAATTTAGCGTCCACCGTGGGGCTAAGGATAATAGTAATTGCCTGGTGCTAATTTTCATAACACATACTGCTTTACACTTGTTCTTGTAAGCATTTTTGATTCCAGGATCAGCATGTCGAACTCTCAAGCAGTACATACACACATCGACAATGGTCTTGGTTTTCATGGCGAAAACGACAATGTAGCCACCCCGGGAAATGAAGTGCCTCCAGTTGATCTCGAGGGAGTACCAGTTGCAGACCCCATCGATGTCAGTTCCCATGTTGCCCTGAATGCAAATCTGGGCATCGACCCCGAAAATAGCATCCGCAGAGACGTTCGATCAGCCGATCAGAACGTACAGGGCAGTGAAGAAGGTGGAATCAGCCTTCGAATAATATTCGAAATGCTGTATGCTCAACAAGTTGCAATAGCACAACTTCAAAATCAGAATCACGCGCTGAGTAGGGTCGTACCCGAGCCAACAGAGGAAGTTGTTCATAGGGCCGAACCAGTGTCGGGGAGGTCAAATGTGAATGAGTAAGGGACTGACCCCGCTATCTTGAAAATGTTCGAGGAGCTGACAAAGCGAATTGAATCGGGGGAGAAGAAGATTGAAGCGAATGACAAAAAAGTGAAAACATATAACTCTCGAGTTGATCAAATTTCGGGGGCATCACCGATTTTGAAGGGTTTGGATTCAAAGAAGTTCGTACAAAAGCCCTTCCCCACCTAGCGCGGCTCCTAAGCCCATTCTGAAGAAATTCTGCATGCGAGAAATTCCCAAGTATAATGGAACTACTGACCCTAACGAGCATGTCACTTCTTACACATGCGCCATAAAGGGGAACGATCTAGAGGACGATGAGATTGAGTCCGTACTACTGAAGAAATTTGGAGAAACTTTATCAAAGGGGGCGATGATATGGTACCATAATTTGCCACCTAACTCCATTGATTCTTTTGCCATGCTTGCTGATTCCTTCGTCAAAGCACACGCCGGAGCGATAAAGTTCGAGACTAGAAAGTCGGACCTCTTCAAAGTAAAACAAAAGGACAACGAGATGATTAGAGAGTTCGTATCTCGGTTCCAAATAGAGCGTATGGATATTCCACCGGTCACCGATGATTGGGCCGTTCAGGCTTTCACTCAAGGCCTAAATGTACGAAGTTCGGTAGCCTCACAACAGTTAAAGCAGAACGTGATCGAATATCCAGCTGTAACCTGGGCCGATGTGCACAATCGGTACCAGTCAAAGATTAGGGTCGGGGATGACTAGTTGGGGGCTCCTTCCGGGTCCATTTATCCAAACAGGACCATCGATAGAGTTAAAAGGGATATTGACCGAGAACCACGGTCAAACAGAGATCGAAATCAGCCATACGATCGAGATCGTAGAAACAACGAGCCTGGACGCAACCCCGTTTGAATTGATAGAAGAAATGATCGAGGACAGAGCTCTCAAGGGCTCATGAATAAGAGCGGTTTCGACAAAAATGTCGAACCCAAAGAAGCACCACGACTATCGGAATACAACTTCAACATTGATGCATCAGCTATTGTATCATCTATTGGGCGCATCAAAGACACTAGGGGCCCCCAACCTTTGCAGACTGATCCGGCCCAGAGAAATCCTAATCAAATGTGCAAATATCATGGCACCCACAGTCATAGAATAGAAGATTGAAGACAACTGAGGGAGAGGGTAGCCCATTTGTTCAACGAAGTGCATCTTCAAGAATGCTTAAGCGATCGGGCTAAAAACCACTTCAAGGACAGAGATTTAAACAGACAGAATGAGCAAGAAGAGCCGCAACACGTGATCCACATGATCGTTGGAGGGGTCGATACTCCTCAGGGGCCCTTATTCAAACGCACCAATGTGTTGATCACGAGGGAAAAACGGACTCGAGACTATGTACCGGAAGGGACCCTATCTTTCAATGACAGGGATGCAGAGGGGATCTTACAACCCCACAATGACGCACTGGTAATATCTATCCTTATGAATAAAATTCAAGTTAAACGTGTTTTGATTGATCCATATAGATCGGCCAACATTATTCGATCGAGGATCGTAGAACAGCTCGACTTACAAGATCAAATTGTGCCCGCAGCCCGAGTACTTAACGGCTTCAACATGGCAAGCGAAACAACCAAAGGTGAAATTACTTCGCCAGTGAACATGGCCGGGACCATCCAAGAAACAAATTTCCATGTGATCGAGGGTGACATGAGGTAAAATGCCCTGCTCGGAAGGCCGTGGATCCATAACATGAGGGCAGTACCCTCGATCACCAAGTTCTGAAGTTCCCAACATCAGAGAGAGTCAAAATAGTGTACGGGGAATAACTCACCGCCAAGGAGATGTTTGCAGTCGATGAAGTGATGCTGGTATCGGCACTCTCATCAATAAAGGGATCAGATTTGAAGGGAAAGTAGGAGGCCAAATAGCAACCACAGACACCGTCCTCGGCCCAATTACAGAAGCAAGGGATCGACGAGGATGACGACTACTGGATCCCTCGATCCTTCATAATTCCTGATGACTCCGACGCCACCAAATCGACGGTCGAAGAGCTGGAACAAGTCACACTGGCCAAGCATCGGCCCGAACGAAAGGTATACTGGGCACGGGGCTAACCCCAGAGCTCAGGAAAAAAATTATTCATTTCCTTAAAGCTAACATGGATTGCTTGCTTGGTCCCACCTCGATATGGCAGGGATCCCACCAGAAATTACCACTCACAAACTGAGCCTGGACCATAAATTCTGCCCGGTAAAGCAAAAAAGAAGGCCCCAGTCTGAGGGCAAACATGCCTTCATCAAGGACGAGGTAACCAAACTTCTTAAAATAGGATCCATTCGGGAAGTAAAGTATCCCAAATGGTTAGCAAACGTAATGGTAGTCCCTAAGAAGGGAAACAAACTTAGAATGTGTGTAGATTATAAAGACCTGAATAAAGCATGCCCCAAGGATTTTTTTCCTTTGCCTAATATCGATCGTATGATTGATGCCACGACCGGCCACGAGACTCTCAGTTTTCTCGATGCCTACTCCATGTACAACCAGATACAGATGAACCCAGAGGATCAGGAAAAGACCTCGTTTATCATTAAGTATGGTACCTACTGTTATAATGTAATGCCATTCGGTCTAAAAAATATTGGTGCAACTTATCAACGCCTAGTAAACTGAATGTTCGAAGAACAAATAGGAAAATCAATGGAAGTTTATATTGATGACATGTTAGTTAAGTCCCTGCGAGCAGAGGACCATTTAAAGCATTTGCAGGAGACTTTTGATAGATTGAGAAAGTACAATATGAAGCTCAACCCCGAAAAGTGTGCATTCGGGGTTGGCTCGGGCAAGGTACTTGGTTTCATGATGTCCAATCGGGGAATCGAGATCAACCCCGATAAAATCAAAGCTATCGAGGATATCACGGTAATGGATAATGTAAAAGTCGTGCAGAGGCTGACGGGGCTGATAGCCGCCCTAGGACGATTCATTTCGAGATCCTCAGATAGGAGCCACCGATTCTTCTCGCTGCTTAAGAAGAAGAGCAATTTTGCATGGACTTCGGAATGCCAACATGCCTTGGAGGAACTAAAGTGGTATTTATCGAGCCTGCCACTGCTTCACACCCCGAAAGTGGACGGGCAGCTTTACCTATACTTGGCAGTCTCGGAGATATCGGTAAGTGGAGTCCTGGTCCGAGAAGAACAAGGTACGCAATTCCCTATCTATTATGTTAGTCGGACCTTAGGTAAGACCAAAACTAGATATCCACACTTAGAAAAATTAGCGCTTGCTTTAATAAGCGCCTCAAGGAAACTAAAACTATATTTCCAATGTCATCTAATATGTGTTGTAACAACTTATCCTTTTCAAAATAGGTCATAGAAATCAGTGGGTACGATATTGAGTATCGACCCCGAACCACCATCAAGTCTCAAATCTTGGCGGACTTTGTGGCTGACTTTACGCCGGCCCTCGTACCAGAGGTTGAAAAAGAACTACTGATAAAATCGGGTACAACTTCGCGAGTCTGGACCCTCTTTACGGATGGTGCTTCAAATGCGAAGGGGTCTGGATTAGGCATCGTACTAAAATCACCCATAAGTAATGTAGTTAGACAATCTATTAGAACTACAAAATTGACTAACAATGAGGTCGAGTATGAGACTATGATTGCAGGTCTCGAACTAGCTAGAAGCTTGGGGGCGAGTGTGATTTCCTCCTCGTGGTAAACCAAGTGAACGGGGCTTTTGAAGTCCGAGAAGACTGAATGCAGAGGCACTTGGATAAACTATAGGTGACTCTACATCGGTTTAGGGAATGGACCTTGCAAGATGTACCTCGAGAACAGAACAACAAGGTTGACGCTCTTGCAGACTTAGGTTCATCGGTCGAAGACGACGAACTCTACTCGAGGACTGTCGTACAACTCATGAGATCGGTAATCGAAGAAGGTCACGCCGAGATAAACTCCACAAAATTTAACCTGGGATTGTAGAAATAAGTACATAGAGTACTTAAAGAACGGGAAGCTTCCATCAGATCCAAAGGATCGAGAGCTCTGCGTACAAAGGCAGCATGGTTCATTTTGTCCGAAGACGGAACGCTATTTAGAAGGACGTTTGATGGACCGTTGCCAATATGTCCGGGAATGGGAGATACCGATTACATCCTACGGGACGTTCACGAGGGCACTTGTGGAAATCATTCTGGTGCCGAATCGCTGGTCCACAAAGTAATCAGAGCAGGGTACTATTGGACCGATATGGGGAAGGATGCAAGGGAGTTCGTTCGAAAATGCGACAAATGCCAAAGGCATGCGCCCATGATTCATCAACCCGGGGAACTACTCCACTCGGTCCTGTCCCATGGCCCTTCATGAAATGGGGAATGGACATCGTTGGCCTTCTCCCGTCGGCCCCAAGTAAAGTTTAATTTATTTCTTTTATGACTGATTATTTCTCTAAATGGGTTGAAGCACAGGCTTTCGAGAAAGTCAGAGAAAAGGAAGTGATAGACTTCATTTGGGACCACATCATATGTCGATTCGGTATGCCCTCCGAAATTGTATGTGATAATGGAAAACAATTCATCGGCACCAAAGTAACTAAATTTCTCGAGGATCACAAGATCAAAAGGATCCTATCAACACCTTATCATCCCAGCGGGAACGGATAAGCCGAATCGACCAACAAAACCATCATCCAAAATCTTAAGAAGAGATTGATCGACTCCAAAGGAAAATGGAGAGAAATACTACCTGAGGTTCTATGGGCATACCGCACAACATCGAAATCCAGCACCGGAGCAATACAGTTCTTGTTAGTTTATGGCGTTGAAGCTCTGATCCCGGTCGAGGTCGGAAAACCTAGCATCAGGTTTCGATATGCAACAGAGAAGTCGAATAACGACACCATGAATACGAGCCTATAATTGTTGGACGAAAGACGTGAAGCCGCTCTCGTCTGATTGGCCACTCAAAAATAGCGGATTGAAAGGTACTACAATCGAAGAGCCAATCTTTGACATTTTAACATCGGGGACTTGGTGCTAAGAAAAGTTACCCTCAACACCCGAAATCCGAATGAAGGAAAACTGGGTCCAAACTGGGAAGGACCGTACCAGGTTCTCGAAATCATCGGAAAAGGATCCTACAAGCTCGGCACGATGAATGGCGAACAACTGCCGAGCAGTTGGAACATATTGCACCTAAAATGATACTACTGCTAAGGTACGACCCCTTCCATTTTCATTTATATTTTAAAATAACCCTTGCATGTATTCGACCAGAAACAACGATGGATTCTTCAACACGAAGCCTTTAGGTATGAAAGCACGTGTTGCACTCTTTTTTCCTTAGACCAGTTTTGTCCCAAATGGGTTTTCCGACGAGGTTTTTAATGAGGCAACCATTGATCGTGCTAACTTAGAACAATTCAACAGTATCCGAGGTTTCTTTACAATCAACCTCAAATAGTGGGGACATTACCCTCGAATGTCAACTTTGATGCGAAGAAATTACTTCATGGCAGCAGGGTCTCGATAGGAAAAATTTGTAAGGGCCAAACGGTCAAACGAACCGTGCCCGCGTAGTTTGCTCGAGCCTTGGTACATAACATGTATGCATGTATAATCATTTATAAAGAGAAGTATTTTTCTTTGCCGATATCTCATGCCTTAGAAAAAATTTTCTACTTTACAATTTCATACTCTCGGTCTATTATATAAACAGGCTTAAGGGCCGACCATAACCAGAGTTTGGATGATTACCCCCACGCTCGGGGACTGCCGTCCAAAAAATAAACGAGATCGAATCATTAAAACTTCGAGATCATGAGACCTTTTAGGCAACCCTCGATTTTTATAGGCCAAGGCCACCCCACTCGGAGACTGACACTTCGGGCAAGCTCGAAGTAAAATAGGAAAATAAGTCCAAAGGGCAAATCCCGAACTAAAAAGGCTACGGCCGAATTAACACAGTTCGGAGACGTCGAATTCCGTAACAAAATAGGCCTTCGAATTCCCTTATAAATCGGTTAAAAGAGCTATCCCTAGCAAAATCATAAAAGGCTTCGATAATATCAAGCCTCGAAAACTCTAATGAGTACAAAATTGTTCGAACTCCCGAACAATTCCTTATTGCATTCTAAGGTATTACAAGTTTTGCAAATATAAATAATAAAAAACTTTTTCAAGCCGAAAAGGGGAGAAAGCCATAAACAATCTTTTCACAAAGGCTATATCGGCCTAATACAAAAGCCTAAGGGCTGTTTTTGCTTTGAGTTCGAGAGACCATCCTCTCTCAAATAAAAAACCTAAGGATTACCTTGATTAGAGTTCGAGCAAGCACTCACTCGATCGTAAAGCCTAAGGGCTATACTAGTTCGGTTTCAATAAAATTGTCTAAACCTCGGACCTTAGAATACAACTTCATAATTTTATAAGGCAGAAAGGAAGAAAGTTTATATATATATATATATATATATATATATATATATATATATATATATATATATATATATATATATATATATATATATATACTCGTCAAAAATAATTTACAAAGGCAATATGACCCGATCAAATTTCTCTACAAAAGACCGAAATGGTCTTAAAAGAAACATAAAAAACACTAAAGGACTTAGTCCTCTCCGGGAGAAGCATCTCCGCCCTTGAGGCCTCATTCGCTTTCAGATCCGCTCATACTCCCGGTATCATCATCATCAGAAAAGGCCAATATTCTGGCTTCGACTTCAAGCTCCTTAGCATTCTCGATCTCGACTGTAAGATCGAAGCCACGAGCATGGATCTCCTCGAGAGTCTCCCTCCGAGACT
Source organism: Nicotiana tabacum (assembly GCF_000715075.1). NCBI lineage: Eukaryota > Viridiplantae > Streptophyta > Magnoliopsida > Solanales > Solanaceae > Nicotiana > Nicotiana tabacum. Next base: position 73,675,237 of record NC_134103.1, read on the forward strand.
GGAATTTAGCATGCTCGGCAACCCAGTTTGCTCGAGCCTGAGCAGCCTCGGCAACCTCCTTTGCTCGAACCTGAGCAACTTCAGCATCGGACCGGTAGACGGCCACCATTGCATCAGCATTAGCCGTGGCTATTTCGACCTCCAATTTGGTCGCTGCAAGTTCTGTAGCCAGTCTCTCTCGATCAGAAGTTGCTGAGCCCAACCGAGACTGGAACTCCTCGATTTTCTTAGCTTTCACCAAGGCCTTCTCTTTCAAGCTTCGGAGTTGGGTCTGAGCCGAGGCCAGTTGAGTTCGGGCAGCCTCCTTTTCTAAGGCAAGGCGGTCCATGTTCTTTTTCCACTCCTCGGCCTCCGCTTTCACGGCGTCCACTTCAACACGAAGCTGCCTGATCACATCGAGCTTTTTCTGGACCTATGGGACCGAACTGTTAGCCATCACATCCGAGTCAGTATCATTAACTTCGAAGATTCTTTATACCTGCTCGGACAAATCGGCTTGTTCTCTCCGAGCTGCTTCTAGATCAGCCCGAAGTCCTTTTGCTTCTCCTTCTCTCTGTTCACTGAGAAGCTTGAAGGCATCTCTCTCCTTAGTAAGCCCTCAGATTTCGGCTTCGTACCAGCTCAACTCCTCTCGGGATCGGAGAAATACCTTGTGATGAAGCACAAAGGCCTATAAAAATAGAAAGAAGGAATTATACAAGGAAAGAAAAATACAAGTATGAAAATTAACAAAGAGAAAATTAACTTACCCGATTCAGGGCCTGTTGAGCTTCGTTGAAAAGATAAGAAACTCCCACCTCGCCCGAGATCTTCTTCGGAGCCTCCAAGTCACTCAAACCGCCGACATCTTCTACCCCAACAAAATAACCACGGAAATGATCTTCCTCTCCATGGGTTCCCTCCCAGTGATAAGTCTCTACGGCCTGAGCATCACGTATCATTGACTGGGAAAATGAAGGAAACGAGGGAGAATCCCTGATCTTTATTTCCCCGAGTAGGTTTTTTAGGGCGCCGCCTTCGTCTTGACGAGCCTCAAGCCCGGTTTCTGCATCAGCATCCATCGCCTCCTTAACGGTCCCTTCGCCCCGAGGTAAGCATCTTCGATTCTCCTCGGCTTGGGAATTTGGGCTGGAGTCTCCTCCTCGACCTCATCGAGCCTAGACGGAGTAGTATCAGCTCTCACCGGTCCCGAAGTTTTCTGAATATTGGTGCCAGCTCGTACACGGGCCACCAGCCCAGAACCACCTACTTCTTCTTCTTCTTCTTTTTCATCTCTAAGTCTTTGGACTGACTCCATAGTCAGTGGGATTGTGTTTACCTTGGGTTTACGGGCCGCTCTCTTCTTGGGTTTTTGACCCTCGAAGTCTAAGGCCCTTTTTCTCTTAATCACTATCGCCGATTTCGAGATAGGCGGTAAAGCTTCTTCATCACCGGACAAGGGTCTCATAGCCGCATCCTTTCCGAGACCTACAAAAGGAGAAAGTAAATAAACTCATACTTGAGGACAAATGCTTGAATGATAGGCAAATCGACAAGCCAAGAAGAAGGCTTACCATTATTACGAGCCTCCCACTGACCCTTTGACAAATCGCACCACGCGCGGTCGGCGTATGTTGATGTCAAAACCAGGCTCCTGACCTAGTTCTCAAGGTGGGGAACCGCACCCGGCATCCAAGCAATGATTGCATCGAGAAAAACACTGATAAGAAAAGATGAAGAAGTAAAAATAACAAAAACTAAAAACGGGATCATACTTACGTTTCATATTCCATTTCTCAGGGAATGGCATACTTTTAGCCGAGATTAGATCCGAGGTCTTCACCCAAACAAACCGGCCCATCCAGCCCTGATCTTTGTCTTCATCTATACTCGAGGTAAACGCCTTGGTGGCCCGGCATTGAAGCTTTATCAGACCACCTCGGTAGAGTCGAGCGCTATATAATCTTACGAGGTGGTCGAGGGTGAAGAGAAGCCCGTTGATTTTGCTCACAAAGAAACGGAGAAGTATCACGATCCTCCAGAAAGAAGGGTGAATTTGGCCAAGGGTCACCTGGTATTTTTTGCAAAAATCGACGATGACCGGATCGAAGGGACCCAGCATGAAAGGATAAGTGTAAACACTCAGGTACCCTTCCACGTGGGTAGTGATCGCTTCCTCTGGTGCCGGTATCACAACCTCTTTGTTTTCCCAATTGCAATCTTTCTTCACCAAATCAAGAAGACTTTTGGGTATCGAGCATATATATCTCGATATCGGCTCGCATCGACCAGGAACCGATGAGGTTTTCTCGACCTTAAAGTTGGAATCTATGACACACACCCCGAGAATAAGTTCTTCAGGGTGTGGCTCCACCACTGGTTTCTCGCCGGCCGGACGAGATGAGGAAGTAACCTCTTTCCGCGGAACGATTTTAGTTGTTTTTTCCATTTAGTTTTTGTGAACAAAAAAGAATGAAGACTGAAGTATTTGGTGTTTTAGGAAGAACAAGCAAAGAAACTCAAAGATTTGAAGATAGGAAGCTTTGAAGATGGCAAAAAACTATGGAGATTGGAATGAAAAAGATTTGAAAGTAAAGTTTGAAATAATGAAGAAGGGGGCTATTTATCGTTTTCACAACGACGGTTCAAAACTGGTAGTGGCCGACCGTCAACTGACGCGCATTAAATACTTGGAAAACTGTACCGACGAGACGTTTCTGTCACTTCTACTGCTTATGTCACGACGATTACATCATGATCGAAGGCTCAAATTGTTTCTTGTCATTACTCTTCAAAAGATAAGGGGACTATCTGTATACGGTCAAAATCGTACTTGCCCGATTTTGTATGGTTAATTGAGACCGGGGTGGCAAACCGAGGTTCAATCCCGAGTTATATTGGATCGTTACATGAATAAATATTGCCTATCTCGTGATTCAGGGATCGATCGAGACCAGCTAAGGTTGAGACCGAGAAGGATAGGGATCTAGCGAGATTGAAGGAAGCCTGCTAGGTCGAATAACAGAAAGCCGAGAAATCCGTGACCAGGCGAGGATTGTGGCGGAGATCTCGGCATATATCAAGTCAAGACCGGTTGATTAGCCAATCAGAAGATTTCCTTCTGTATTTAGAATTGTACCATATGTAGAACTCCTCTACTATATAAAGGGGGTTCCAATCATTTTGTAAGGCGACACACTCATAATAAAGCAATATATTACGTTTTCTCTCTTAAGCTCTCTTTTTCAGTTGTTCAGTACTTACTTTTCAATAATATACTCAGTTGGTTCGAGGGCCAAAGTTATGCGTTACATTGGTTTGTTTCATTTTACAGTTAATTTCTAACTTCAATTCTTATATTGCTTAGTTTGTGCCAAGTGAAATCACATATCATTAAAATCACTTACAAATTTAATTGTTATCCGATTTTAAGGGTAAACAATATTATTTGCGAATGAATAAAATAAAAAATTAAATATTTTAATTATGGTTAGGACTTTATTTTATTCAATTAAATCTTATCCATTGATTTTTAAGCTGGACAAATATCTCCAATCCAAATAGGAACTTGGAGAAATGGAGAGATTAGGAAATAGAGGGGAGTTGGATCCCAAAAGAAGGAAGTTACATATTTGGCTAGTCGGCCAAAAATAATTACATTCGCTTGCTACATAGATAAAAAAATATACACAAATTATGTATATTATATATTATATAAAAAAAATATTTATTTTTCCGATTATTATTTCTGCGAGTCTCAAGATTGACAGAATAAAATTTCCTTGGCCCGCACAAATAAAGCTTGGATTCAAAATATCTTATAAAGTTGGATGACAATTTAATGATAGGATTTAAGTTATATTCACGGTAATGTGATAAAATATTTACATTACATATCAACATAATATGTAATATCAGTTAATTACTATTTTTATTAAGTTAAAAATGAATATATATCATATATATATATATATATATATATATATATATATATATATATATATATATATATATATATATATATATATATATATATATATGTATGTATGTATGTATGTACATGACATGATCTTGTAAATATATAACTTTTCTCTAAATTAATGAATTGGAGGTGCAAGTTAGGTTAGAACTAAGTGTAAAATTACTATAAGTAATACTCAGCTTGGACGAAAATGGATTGCAAGGATTTTAAATAGAAGTTTCTTAAATAGTTAACAGAATTACATTGTATTGACTAGAACGAAGATTTCAGAAAGTGACAGTTAATTTAAGCTTAATCCACTGAGGTAAAAAAAATAATTCCAGTTCAAAAATTAACGGTCCTTTTTAGAAGTTATATACCAAGCTATATATAAGAAGTCGGATCGTCAGAATTTTACTCTTATCTATTTTTGCAGTCAATGTAATTTACTTGATTATAAAAAGCTACTACATTTATCCTTTTCCCTTACGGCTTGTTTGGATGGTTGTTACCCATTGTATTGTATCGTATTTTTACTTTAAATACGATATTTGTTTTGATTGATACTTAAATTTTATTGTATCGTATCGTTAAATCCGTCGTTATATAACGACGAAATGTGTCACTTTATGTAATTATCGATTTGGTGTGGTCGCATTATTATCTTGTCTTTTTCTCTAAATCTCACCCTTTATTATTATTAAATAATTTTATTTTATTATTTACCCTATCTTTTTATATAATAATTTTATCATGTATTATAATTGTTCTTTATAATATTGCAAGTTTATTCTTCATATTGCTGGTACGTGATATTATGAAATAATGGCAAACAACACAATCTATTCAAATATTATATTTATCAAATAATACAATATAATACAATACAGTACAGTACGATACGATAATGCTTAACAATCATCCAAATTACCAACACATGCTTTACAAAATCACTTATACTTGCTATTGCTTTTAAGTGATCTAAGTAAATATCTAAACGTAAGGGCAAACCTGTCAATTCAGGGGAGGAATCTCACAACCGACTTTTCCAACAGAATTGGATATCCCGCCCTGAGAAATTGCAGTTATATATACACATGCCGAGACCCCCTTCACACATATACCACTCACTCTTCTCGATTCATCTTTTTCACACACACACACACACTCTCAAGCAACAACAATGGCGATCACTCAAAATCTCCTTCTGATTCTCATTTCTCTGTTCATCTCCGCCGCATCCGCCACTTTCCCCGACTCAATTCCACCGCTAACTCCATCTCCGATGATATCTCCTCACGACCACACTTCTCTCTTCGCAACCGTTCTCTCTTCTCTCGGATTCCAGCAGCTCTCCACTGCAGCAACCGCCGCAAATCTCACCACCACCACCACTCCAATCACCGTCTTCGCTCCCGCCGACTCTTCTCTCATCACTTGCCCTACTTGTTCCCTCCCTCTTCTCCTTCAGGAACACTCTGTTCCTGGCCTTTACCCTCTTCACTTCCTCCGTACTTTAGCCTTCGGTACTAAACTCGAAACCCTAGCTCCGAATCGTTGCCTCACTGTCACTTTCTCCACTACTACTCGTGACGCGAAGATTTTCATCAACGGCGTTGAAGTCACTCAGCCGGATCTGTTCAATAATGGCTTGATCCTTGTGCATGGATTACGTGGCTTCGTATCACACCTCTCTCCGCTTTCCTGTAATGTGGAGAGAATGAGTTCTCTGTCATTTGATTCGTTTCCTATTCCTAATTCGGTGTCTACAGTGTCCTCTGCATCGCCTTTCTCTATCATGCGCTTCATGCTAAAGGACGCCATTATCAGGTTGCGTAACAGCGGTTACAGTATTGTAGCACTGGCGCTGAGAGTGAAGTACGCTGAGCTTTCCGAGCTCAAGGCGATGACGGTGTTTGCTTTAGACGATGTGTCGATTTTTGCTAGTGGAGGACATGCGTATCTCTCGAATTTTAGGTTTCACGTTGTGCCAAATCGGAGGATTATGGCTGGGGAAATGGTGAGTTTGCCGGCGGGGACAGTGTTGCTGACGTTGGACGGTGAGGAAAAATTGGTCGTAACTACTGCTGGCGGAGGAGGCGTGTTAGCTCCGATGAAAGTTAATTACGTGAGGATTGTGAGTTTTGATCTGCTGCATAACAGTAGGATTGTGGTTCATGGAGTGTCGGTTCCATTTCCTCACATGCATCATCACACAGCTGATCAGAAAGCCTTTGCTCAGATGGAACAGTCACGCACACACTGTGATGTTACTGGAAACGGTGGGGTGTGTGACGTCATTCACGATGATTTTGCGCCAGCTGGCATGCGATCAGTGATGGGGAATAATATGGAAGAACATGAGGGTCTCTGAAACTTGACTACTGTAATACTGTTTGTTTGACTAATATCAAAACTATAGAGTAAATAATTGAATTTCACTTGATCATTCTTCTGATAGAGTGCAAATTACGTGAGTATTATAGCTTTTGTAAAATGAGATTACCATTTCTAATATGAAGAGCACTTGTAGTATGTTTTGCTCCTGATTTGTTGTTTCCTTATTTTTCTTGCCATTTTTTCCTGTTTTGGGTCCAAATTTAGAACTAGCTAGTATACGACAATGAAGATTACAGTGCGTTCCAATTTTTAGTGGCTATTTAGTTTATCATATTACTTCTGATAATTAATCGCTTAATCGTTAGAATAAAGAATTACTGCATATAATGAATTCTTATGTTAGATTAGCTGGTTAAAAAGAATTCTCCATCAATCTCTAAAATCTGGAAATGAAAATAAAGAAACACCTTAGTATGTAAAGAATTCCATATATAATAAAGGTGGAGATTGATTCAATGGGATGCTCATTATTGTTTCAATGGCGTTGAAGAACCAGAAAATGTAAACACAACAATGATCGATAAAAATGGAGAAGACGTGGAATCCTTCGTACTTTTGGTAAAAATATTATTATTTAGGTAGAAAAAATGTAGAGTCCAAGTTATCTTCTACAACTAATTTCCTTATTTATAATTTAAATATTAAGAAAATAAAAACATTTTAGAACTTACTTGTAATAGGCTTTAAAATACCTAACAGTGTAAAAACGAGTTTATGCCATCGGTGGATATTAGTTACACTCTTTATAGTAATGAACGAGAGCTAGGTGTATTGTATAATGATTGAGTTTATACTTGTCTAAGAGGTCTTAATTACCAACTTATCATTGTTCTTATCCAAGAGATATAATATCTAACACTAGTTAATACGAATAGCGACTTATCCATTTGTATGGCATCGGTAATAAGTATTATTTAATTTTACAACATTCCTTACATTTTACTCCATTTTTTAGGGGTGTCAATTTGAGCCTGACCCATTTGACCTACCCAACCCGTCCAAGGTTGGGCTGATCATTGACATGTCCATTTATTGAATTCAACTCATTTTTATTCAACCCATACCAACACATCTAAAGTTGGGCTGATTTTTAGTCCAAATTCCATGAATAACTTTGTTAAAATATCTTTAAAAATAAATTTTTTTGTTTGATATGTTATATATGACCATAACAAAAGAAAAGTCTTACACCCTCTGTTCCAATTTATGTGAACCTGTTTGACTGGGCACAAAATTTAAAAAAATGAAGACTTCTGGAATTTGTGGTCCTAAACAAGTCAAAATGGGGCTCAGAGTATTTGTGTGATTATAAGAGCTTCTCATTAAGGATAGAATTGGAAGTTTAAGCTAAATTATTTCCAAATTTAGAAAGGGGTCATTCTTTTTGGAACGGAGGAAAAAGGAAATAGGTTCACATAAACTGGAACGGGGGAGTATTTGATAATTAAACAATTGATAAAAAAAATTCACATTAATTAAAGTTTGGTAAGAGTTGGGCAATGACCCAAATTTTAGCCCAACTACCCAACTCATCTCAGTCCAAGTTCCCATTTATTGACTCAATCCATTTTAACCCGCCCAAAATTAGCCCGCCCATTTGACACCCCTACCATTTTTGGACAAGTCAATAAAGTTAGCCAAATCGTATAAGTTTTATCATGATAAGAATATTTTAAATTATTATAGTCTCAGCCCTTACAACAAAGCTGGAATAGCTCAGTTGGTTAGAGCGTGTGGCTGTTAACCACAAGGTCGGAGGTTCAACCCCTCCTTCTAGCGTTTTTATATTTCCTTTTTTTGTAACCCACTACTTTGAGTTTCAATAAAAGTAAAACCAAATACAAGTGTGAGTTTCAGACATTAATCTCACCAACACATCTTTTGATAGTTCCATTACTTATTATTATCAACCAAATATCACTGTCCATGTCTCCAACCCATCCTAAACCCTCCATCAAAATCACTATTCCCAAAAGGTGATTGTCCACATCCTTTGGCCTTAAATTAGCATTTCTTTTGTTCAAAATTGGAAATTTTCCTTTCCTTTTTCACATATAAAGAAGGGAAATGTGGTCTCATTTTATACAATAGCAATCTGAATGCTAATGAACTTAAACAGTCGACAGAATACAAGTGGCACCAACAAGTTAAATACAAGGGAAAGAACAAAATACAGACATAAAAAATTGCTCTAACTGTAATGCTGAGTTGATGCATTGCACGATAGGCTTGCCGAGATACAACTAGTTATTTATTCCTTGAAGCAAAACAGAACAAGATTCAAGTCCTTCACATTTTCTTGAAAGATGGCGTTGGAGAAGTTGGAGGCTTCAAGTCCTCGTACCTGTTCATTGCAAGGAAAGGCAGTATATTCAGTTTGATGGCGCTGCTTAAAGAAGCAAAAGACAGGACAAAACATGCATGTATTATCTCATTTCTTCATCCTTCAGGAGGATCGAAGATATCTAAAACACAAATCATTAGCCTTTAAGGCTAGTATCAAATACTACATAAAGGCAAGAATAAGAAGGCATAAGGAGTCAACTAACGGGGCTTGTGCACGGTAAAAGGTTAAAAGGAGTGTTCGTTTTAAAGCATTTGCATGCTTTTCATCCCCTGATTTCTCTACAATTGGAAGCTGAGTCTTGTCTTTCTGTGACACGGTTGGTGCATTTGGTGATGGCAAAATGGGGTGGGTGGGGTTTGAGGTTATCGTATCTGATCATGGTGTAGCCATAAGATAAGTCTAAATTAGTCAGACCATATAATAACATCAAGAAAAGCAATAGAACGGGGATTATCATGACTCAACATAGAGTATTTTACTCAACTCATTTTTATCTTGTTTTCTATTCTTTTCACGACAAATATCTGATCAAAAAACTGGACTCAGAGTCTGAAAATATATGGTCAAGTTATTGAAAAGAAACTTCCACTTATCCCGAAATAGGAAAAAAAATGAAGGAGATATAGCTGTTATCCTGTTACTATCAAAATTGATGCAGTGGAATCTGTCAAGTTAAAAGCTATCTCTACTTACATAGGGTAGGGAGAACGAGAAGAAGCTAAACTTGTTGAAGGATCTCCGCAGGCAGAATTGGTAGCACTACTGATTACCACATCATTGCCTCCAGTAAGTGGTGATGTAACTTCCACTGTTGGTGAGGCTTTCGTACCACTTGGTGTTGGAGTTGGGGAGGTTGGTGGCTTTAAATCATCATAACTGGCAACAAAAAATCAGTCAGTAAATGATTAGATTGTTCAAAGACAATTCCACTTGAAGAAAACCGGCAATCTGTAGAAACTGAGGAAGAAGCAGACTAGACAAGTAATTCCGACAAAATGAATGCGCCACCATTCTGCGTGAAACAGAAAAAAATTGAAGAAATTTGACATCATAGTTGTCCAATGTGTCGAAAGAAGACCTATCTCTACTTACAAAGGGTAGGGAGAATGACAAGAAGCTACAGTATGGGAAGGATCCTTCTCAGTGGAAATGGTAGTGATGCTAGCTGAAATTTCATTGCCTCCAGCAAGTTGTGGTGCAGTTTCTGTTGATATTGAGGCTTTCGGACCACTTGGTGTTGGACTCGGAGATATAGGTGGCTTTAAATCTTCATAACTGTCAAGATTGAATTAGTCAGCAAATAAGCTACTCTATACTTGGTGTTTAAGTAGTTGGACTAACTCGAGGAATGACTTAACGCAGTGTATGGAGACAAAGGCCTTGCAGTCAGCAATTCTGCTTTGTCAGAAGTACCATCAACAACAACAGAGGCTACCGTATCGGGTTTCCCATCTTCTGCTCCACGTGCACTTACTAAGCGACCACCGGGAGGATTTGGGGTAGGAGATGTCGGCGGTTTAAGATCTTCATAACTGCATTAATAACAGTAATGATATGTAAGATTTCAGTGACATCAGTAGATAAAGCTTCAACTGATGTTTTCTTATTTTGCGTAGATGCATTCCTTAATGAGCATTAGATCAGGTTGCATGAGACAAGCACAGAGTGAAAATACAAAGCATATCTTTTGAATCAACTGATATCGCAGCATCCTTTCACATTTGAGGTGTTTCCTGAGTGCCTATCGGATTCTGCCACCATGAATCTGAAATTCCGTAATACTGTGGACCATGATGATTCTACTTGAAAGATTCTGGGGTGTCTTTACATCTTATATAAAGTCAACAACAGTGAAAATTAAAGTGGAGGCTGTGAATGAGCTTACAATATATAAGGAGAGGAAGGAGTTGTTTTCTTTTTGTCTGTCCGTTGAGTTGTGCTATCCGTGTCAGGGATTGAGCTTTCTGAAGAATTAATTTCGGAAGAAGAAGATGGTGAATCATTTGCTACCACTGTTGACATGGCTTTGCTCTCTTTGGTCGAACCTGTCCCGACGCTAGGGGTTGGAGTAGGAGATGTTGGTGGCTTTAGATCTTCATAGCTTCCAGAAAAAGAAAAAGAAAAAAGCATCTAGGTTAATTTGAAGAGGAAACATAAACCTAATAGAAAATAAATAAATCATCAAGCTTACACAGCATATGGAGAGAGTGGTGCTGCTGCCTTTAACTTTGTTTCAGCAGGTTCTTTCTCGAGCGAGGTGCTTGGGATCTCAGACGTAATACTGCTTGAAGCTGCAGGCTTCTGTAAATCACCAGTTTCCTAGAAATAATCGGTGTAATAAGTCTAAAACAGAAGATTCCTTCAAAAATAAGAAAAATGAAGTAACATTTGATAAAGATTATTGAATGCTTCAATATCATATTTTTGTATAAAAGCCAATTTGGTCAATATCATCTCTCTGTTTTCCGTGACGAACTAAATGAAATTACCTTGGTTGGTGAAACCTCAACACGTTGGGGAGGAATTTTTGCAAGAAGGTCCTCCATGGGGGTCAATGGTGCTGTTGTTTCTGCAATTACTTCAACCACTTTACAATATGAAAGGCTGCGGTTTTTTGCCATTACTGCCATTAGTTCTGCCACCTGATTTAATCAATCAGAGTTGTCTTAGCTTCTAACGGTAAAATTGCTAGCTCTTTATGTAAATAGAATTTGTGAGACTTAGCAAATACCTCAACCACTTTTCGTAATGTCAATAGATCTCGTACGTGCCACTTATGAATGTTCAAGAAAGTAAATACCGCTTATAAGAGGAGCTACCCCCTAACAGCCTAGTTAAAATGCTATTGGATGACACTAGAGATAACAAATGCATGTGGTTTTTAACTCATAATCGCTCGTCACCCACTTGGCCAATGGGATTATTCGTTATGTCCTCTTCATTATGTCCTGTAGGACTACTGTGCTTGTGAAATTTGAACCACAAATAAACATTTTAACCTTAGCAGTCAATCTATACTTCTAGTTGAAACTTGACACAGAAAAAAAAAAAGAACTTTTCACTGAGCAGAATATAAAACAGTAGCTAGTGCAATTCTCAACATGAAAATTATTTATGGAAACTGTTATACATCACAAGCCAATTGAATTTTCAAGTTGCAATGTATTTTCATGTCATGTCAAATTTTGTTATAGCAGAAAACATATCAACTTACACTAGAGAGGTATATGCTTGAAGAAATTCTAGTTGCAAATAAAGATTTGTAAAAACCTGAAGGTTCGACACTTGACCACCAAATAAAGTATCTTCCTCCGAAAGAAGAATATTATGAGTTTCTTTGTAAGAATCAGTAGGACGTTCCATTCCTCCAGGTCTCACAATCTGAAATAGCAGGGGAAATATAAGCACCATATTGCATTTCACACAAATCCAGATCACCTCACTTATGTAATCTTTCCAATGCATAAAATAGAAGAACTCACAGTATAAGGAAGCCCACTGGCGAGCAGTGCCTCCTCTGCTTTCCTTTTCCAAACAAGGACTCCCCAAAACAAACTTCCATACCAAAAGAAAAAGGAGAATCATATTCATATTTAAAGCCAAATAATCTTTCGGGGATTCTCATGTGAATCAGAAGACTCCCAGACTTACTTGAGAATGGCTGCAGGAAAACCGACCTTGTTTGTTCCCAAAGATGTGAGCAAGATAAAGTGGTCAACTTTTGCAGCAGTTGCTGCACGGAGAAAGATATCAACTTTCTGCCACTCATTCTATGTTAGTTTGAGTAATTTATTGGCAGCACATCTGATTTTAGTCAATACCAATTGCTTCTATAGGAACTAATTGAAGAGGACAACATGAGGAGAAATTATCTAGTATAACATTTCCTATAACAGTATGACCAACTTATTGGCATTGTAGTGAGGAAGTCTACAACTAAAATCAGAACTCTTTTTACCTGCATCAATAAGGTTCTTAGTGGCTTGGTAATCAATTCGATATGGTCCAGTAACATCAAAGATCTCCTTCTCACTGGCACCAATGCAACATATAACGATTGATGCATTGCCCAGTGCAGGCCTAATCCGATCAATTTTCTCCAGATCGCATTCCACAATTTCAAGCTTCTCTATAGCTGGGCTAAAGACCAAATGTAACATGTGATTTTCCAAAGAAGTACATTTACTCTAAACTGTTAATACCATAACCAGTTACCAGTCGTCCTTTCCACATCAATCTTACCTTTTGCTCCTCCGTCCGCAGCATTCTCAAGTTTCATCTGCTCAACACTCTGTAACAAGGAACACTTGATGAGTCATAAAGGATCTAGATGCACGTTAACCAGTAAAATTGATATGTTTCCACTAGTCAGAACTTTTACTTTGACAAGAGGTTGAGCTCTTTGAGCACTCCGAACTCCCGCTCGAACTTTAAAGCCTAATTTCAAAAGCTCCCTGAAAACATTCTGGTCTTTCAGCAAAACAGACTTAATAGCAGGTTTATTGGATTTATATAATCTAAAGTCAATGTTGTAAAAAAAAAAGTACAACCTTACAGTCCGAGAACCAACTTTACCGGTTGCACCGGCAACAAAAACAAGATTTCCATCTTTTGATTTGACATCTTTTGCAGGTTCCAATGAGCTAACTTTTGCTGCACATTCAGATATCCATATAATTATAACACCAGTTAGAAGGTTGCATATTTGTTAAGTACATCTAAATCACAACATACAGAAATGAATAAATTTGTTTCCTTCTAGAGATGGCTCCACAGGCCAGCTATCAGAAATCATCCTGTAAAAGCTCTCCAAATCATGCTTATAAAAGCTAATAGAAGATCATCCAGAAAAGGCATAATCATAAAAGGGCAGTCCGGTGCACTAAGCTCCCGCTATGCGCGGGGTCCGGGAAAGGATTGGACCACAAGGGTCTATTGTACGCAGTCTTACCCTACATTTCTGCAAGAGGCTGTTTACACGACTCAAACCCTTGACCTCCTGGTCACATGGCAGCAACTTTATTTAATGTAGGTGCAAATGCTCCCAATCTGTGGCCTACCATACTATCCGTTATATAAATAGCCAAATGCTCTTTTCCATCATGGATAGCAATAGTATGACCGATCATTGTGGGTATAATGGTAGATGCCCGGGGCCAAGTTACTATTATTTCTTTTACCAGTTACGTCAAGGCTTCCTTCAGAAAAGGCACAATCATATATCCCAAAAAATTCATCTATTTGAAGTTCATACACTGAGGAGTTTCTACCATGCCTTATAGGAAGAACATAGGACTCTACTATAAGCATTAAGCTGCTTCGGATTCAGGTACCACTTTCCTGATTGAGACCATCCGCCATTTGCAAGTTTGACGCATTGCCAGTAACTTTTGGTTGAATTTAATGAGGATTATTGACAATTAAATGCCACTTCTTTCCACTGTTACCAGTGATTAGATGAATGTCGAGCCAAATTTACAAATTACAAGGAAAAACAATCTAGAATCTAATTAGAAACTGTATTTAGTTGACTTCTGAACGAAATTCGAAGCTAAAAATTGCATTACCTGAAGTTTGAGCTCTGAAACGAAGGCATTTGAAGTTGTTGGAATTTGGGTTGTATCTCTTACTACTAGTCTGAATCAAAGTAAGAGGCTGTCCACACAAAAATGGCTTCTCTGCTAACCCATTTCGAGGTATATTGCTGGTGATGAGAGACTGTAGACAGCGGAGTTCCATTGCTGACATTCTTGATTTCGTTGGAAATCAGCAAATTAAAGTGAAAAGAAACTGTTGTAGTTGTGTGTTTAAACGGTTGGCAGGTATAAGCCATGTGGATGTAAAGGTGGAAAAGTCAGGAAATTCTGACCACATAGTGTATATCATAGCAACTCTTATAAATAATAAGTTATTCAATATTATCTATAAAAATAATCTTTTGTTTGGTTTAATATTGACTTCTAGAATTAAAAATATATTGGACAGAAAAACTTGTTTTCAAGAGCTATTCAAAAATAACAGATAAATTATACGTATATTATATATTTTTGGGATGTTGTCTGAGCAAAAGATTGAAAAAAATAATATTGGACGATTTACACGTTGCTAATAGTTTTTTTTGTTGTTGGTTAAACTGAAATTTTTTATTTAACCAAATAAAACATGTAAAGTTGACTCTTTTGGATTCAAGAGTCACATCTCACCGCGAAAAAAAACATCTCCATAAAACTTGGATGAAATTCATAAATAACCGGATTTACAAGTGGTAATTAAAAAATAGTCATAGTTTCAAAAGTAATCAAAATTTAATCACTTTTTATGTAAAGATAAATCTGAACGAATACACTGTTCAAAATCCGGAAAATATTGCAACATAATATACTGGAGTTCCAGTATAATATACCGGACTTCCAGTATAATATACCGGACTTCCAGCATAATATACTGATCCAACATAATATGCTGGAAGTTCATACACAGGTGCTCCAATCTTCAGTATATTATGCTGGCACTTTCCGTGTGTTGGAGTTCCAGCATAATATGCTGGAAGTTCATACACATGTGCACCAATCTCCAGTATATTATGCTGGAACTTTCCGTGTTGCAGCAAAATAGTGGCTATTTTTCAATAATTTTGCAAACTCTGGCTATTTTTTAATTATCAACCCGAAAACTGGCTAGCCCGTACCATTTTAATATAAAACTTAATTCTATACAGGATAAGTGTCACATTGCTAATAGTCATATAGTATTTTAACCTTTTAATTAGTCTTTTAATTGCATTTGCATCAATATGCTTAATTAGGGATCAACTTTAGACTTGCACTAGATTGGTTTTTCTACCATTTATTTCAAAGTTCTTGGTTTGAACTGTCGTTGAATACTTGCAATACTTGTCCATTTGTGAGTTGTGTTTCAATGAACGTGTGTGACATACTGACATTAGCCAGTTTCATCACGAGATATTTAAATACTTCATTTATTTTATTTTGTATGATGGTATTTGATTGAATATAAAGTTTAACATGTTAATTCGGCTTATCTAATATGGTGGTGATAGAAGAAAATATTAAAGTAATGGTTGAAAGAAAACAAACATCAATATCGATGTTTAGGTGTGAATAGTTTAAAATTTTACTTCAAAAGTTGATGAAAGTTATATAAAATTAGAATGGTGTCAAATACTATGAAACGTCTTAAAATGAAAGGAGTGTCAAATGGACTACAGGCTACAGCCCAACGAGTAATTACTTATATCATTTTCAAAAGCCAAACTAAATGAAAACAATTGACTGTAATGTACATGGACCCCTCAATATTTACCAAAAAGAATGTCAAAAGAATGAAGGAGAGTTTTGGCGTAACTGATAAAGTTGTTGTCATGTGACCAGAAGGTCACGGGTTCAAACTGTGGAAACAGTCTCTTGTAATAATGCAGGGTAAGACTGTGTACAATTGACCCTTCTATTCTGGTCCTTTCTTGGATCCCGCGCATAGTAAGAACTTAGTTTTTTTTTTTTTTTTTTTTATAATGTTAAAAGGATGGGAAGTTGAAGTAGCCACAACTTGCCACATTTGCTAGGCAATAAAAAAAACCAACACAAGACAAGAAGCAAACATGCAGAATCAAACTTCAGCTGATTCCCTTCCTTATATTAACCTCTCAAAAGTCCATAAACAGACTGATCAATATGTATATAAATTACAATGTAGAAAGATTTATAATAGGAGAAGAAGGCAACAATTGGAGTGAGCTTGCCCAGAGATGCCACCTTCAATAATGTACACTGACCCTTGTGTTAAAATAGGATCGAGTTTCGCTTGTTTGTTTCCTTTATTGAATTGAATTAGGAATCGATTGAAAGGGACTTGCCTATATTAGGACTTGATTGATTCTCCACTTCACCACCCCATGTTCTCACTCTCTCCTCTGCTTGAAGAGCCTGCAATATATAATTTCATTTCTTAGTTAGTGTGCCCGTATCTACCGCATTAAAAGGGAGCCCGATGTACGAAGCATTCTATGTTCACGCAAGGTGCGGGAAGGGCCGCACACCAAGGGGTATGACGTAGGCAACCTATCCTGATGCAAGCATCATTAGCTGATTCCACGGCTCGAACATGTGACCTATAGGTCACACACGGACAACTTTACCGTTGCTCCAAGGCTCCTCTTACTGATACATTAATATCATAACTAGTGGTAGGTATCTGGTGGAATAGTCGAAGTGCACACAAATTTTGATTCAGATACCACCGTTATGAAAAAGGAAGTCATAATTACCTGTTTGTGCCAACTAGTTCGAGCAATGATAACAAACTGGGAGAGGGTCTGAAGCAAGCTTCCAGCAAGCATAGCTGAAAGTATGCCTTCAACTCCAAATTTGAACTTGTAACCAAGCAATGCACCCATTGGTAATCCAAAACCATAATAACATCCAATGCTAATTAAGGCTACTTGAAGCTGCCATCCTGCACCAACTGCCACTCCTGTATTTTGCAAATTGGATTAATATTTATGCTCTACATCTACTTTTCCATGTTCAATATTTTCCTTTTCCTTTTCCTTTTCCTGAGATGATGCTAATCCAAAACTATTTGCAACGACCCCATTTGATCAAAAGTTCATGACATGCTACAATAAGTAGTTTCCATAGGTTCTAATAAAATGTTAGGGCGTCTAGTAACAAGAAAACATTTTTATAACTCGTTCAAATGACCTTTATAACTTGTTCTAACTGTGCTTGCCTGAGCCGAGAGTCTCTGGAAATAGCCTCTCTACCTGCATAAGGTAGGGGTAAGGTTTGCGTACACACTAGCCTCCCCAGACCCTATATGTAGGAATATGCCGGGCAATGTTGTTGTTGTTGTTGTTATTTTCGTGAACTTAGTTGCCTGGATTTGTGAGAAAATTTGTATATTCATGTACCACGAAAGTATATCAATCAGTAAAATTTAAAGAGAAATGTACCGAGTAGAACAGGTTGGATGCCATTAAGAAACATGATAGCTGCAAGAAATGTAGCCTAGTTTTGATGTCTCCCTTATCACATGCTGCTCATTTGTGAATAATCTTGGAAACTCTTTTTTGGTAGCTAATATTGTAGCTGAGAATACAAGGCCAATTACTGCTGATATCAAAACATTGACTGAAATTGAGAATTTTGCAGCTTTTGGATTTCCAGCTCCTAATTCATTAGAAACTCTCACACTGCAATGCCAGAATAATCTCGGGGTAAGGTAGATTTCCAACCAAATGGGGGAAAATTTGTTGAATAGAAGCAGAAAAATGTTATCATCCGAGTTAGTTTTGCTAACGAAAATCGTGTAAAGGTTACATGCTTTAAAACCATTACTCCTACTATGTTTCTTGGACTGTTTTCATTCTTTTTCTTGTGGTTTATTCGACCTTCTTCCGCTATGCATTGTTAAGGTGAGGCAACTAACCTGGTTGAAGATGTGAAACCATAGGCGACAGTCAGTGTCCATAGTTGCAAGCCGATGCTGCCATATCCAGATCAGTTGGTTAACAAATAGGATTGGTAGTGAAAGAGAAAATCAAGAATCAAAATTTGTGAGACAAGAAATGGGAGGTTATCTCAAAAACTGTTAAACCGAGAGGTGAAGGATGTAAAGTACAGTCAGACTTTTCTATAACAGAATCGCTATACAACAACCATTCACTATAAAAGTCAGGCTTCTTTTGGAACCAACTTCCATGCTATGTTATAATATATGTTCTCTATAACAGCACTTCGCTACAACAACCAAATGTTTTTTGGAACAAACGAGACTGTTATAGAGAGGTTTGACTGTATCTCAAGAATGTAGTCACTATGGAGCAACATTGTACTAACCAGATCGATATGGCGTCAACAGAAGTTGTAGCATTTTTAAAGCCTCCTACCATCAGAATCACTGCTGTGAAGTACCAAAACTCTAAACTGCCACCATTCAATTAGCCACATCAAAAAAATGATACAAGTTGAACATTACTCAAGTCTAGTACAAACTTTTCGAGGTTCCATTCACAACTTACCACACCATTATTGCAGAGGCAAGTGATAGCTTCAAGAAGTTAGTCAATGACTTGAAAGCGAGACACGAAAAACCAGTCCATGCCTCGGGAAAATAGCCCGAGATTATGTAAATAAACTGAGCAATGTCCAAAAGCCACCAAGAAACATTTCCAGCAATTGCAGCACCAAAAAGGCCCCACCCTGCCTTTACTACAAGAATCCAATTTAGCAATACATGTACTGCCAAACCTCCCATTGAAGTGATGGCCATGAACCAAACTTTACTCTGAGATTGCAGAAACTTTTGCATAGGAAAGTTGAGTGCATATGCAAACATTTGAGGAATGATCCAAATTGCATATTTTCCTGCAAGATGAGATATGTCTTTATCTTGATGTAGGAGCTTTAGTATTGGCGAGGTGAAGACGAACATTGGCGTGAGCAACAAAGACGTAAATCCAGTAATGATCCATGACCTCTGCAAGTAAACTCCAAGCATGTTGAACTGTCCTGCTCCGACTGCTTGACCACAAAGTGTTGCCAGAGCACTTGCCATCCCTAACTAATACCCAAAGAGTTAACAATGCAAAGAAATCTTTAATGAAAAGATCCAAATCATGTTAAACTTAGATACAGTCAAACTTCCCTATAACAAACATCCTCAATAGCAACACTTCAATAAACGGCCAAGTTTACTTTGGAACTAATTTTTCATGCTATGTTATAATATATGTTCTCTATAGACAAGGCTGTTATAGAGAGTGTTTGACTCCAGGGCAAGCGAGTTTTGTGGGTTCAAGTGAACCTATTGTTTTTTGGCTCGAACTATGAGAACATATGATATAATAAAGTCATAATGATTCTGAATCCACTAACTCTAGATCCTATTGTCGTCTATGTTATTAACAAGTTCAGGATGGAAAGTATAATTTTCATTTGAAGATTATTTCAAAGGGTCCAAAAGCAATTAAAGAGGAGCTTATTATCATACCATGACACCATAGACAAAGCCTGCTATAACATTATGAACTTCTGAGACTGCAGCAAGCTCTAAATCTCCCAATCTTCCAGCAAAGGCAGCTGTGACAAACTCAAGGGAGAACAAAGAGACTGCATTTAAAATAGCTGGTCCTGCTATTTGCCACACCTTCTTTGCTTCAACACACCATTTCTTGGCTATCTTTTTCTTTAGCTGAATGTCACCATCAGTTTCATGGCTGCCTATTTCAAAGGTCTTTTGTTCCATTTTAGAACCTGATGCTTGAAAATCTGTTGTTTTCTCTCTTTTACCTTTAAAAATGAATCATTGGATTCCCCCCTTTATGTCAAAACTAACTATACTAAAGAATTCAACACCCTGGAAATTTCACATGAATTGTCTAAGAAAAAAGGTGGATGTTTCTTTATTAGAAGTATAGTCAAAGTTATGTCTATTATATTATTATATGTATACATGTTCCTCCTTGTCTTTGTGTCTATTATTTATACAAATCATCTGCAAATTGAGTTATTAATCTATGGGTTTACAAAGTTCTAAAACATAATTTTGGCAGGTTATATGAGTTGGGTTTGGTATGCATAGTTATATCAAATATAATATTAATGTATAATAATATCCTGTCTGTTTCATGAGGTGTAAAAGATTTTCAAATTTGGGCTCCTCTGACCCTTTTTATTGACCAAGGACAATTTGGTAATATACTGTACATTGTCCTGTCAAATATAATATTAATGTATAATAATATCATGTCTGTTTCATGAGGTGTATAATAATATACTGCCCATTTTTATTGACCAAGGACAATAAGAAAAGATTATTGAAAATAGACAATAGGAGTTTAGTTGGCTAAGACCCCAACTTGTTGCCATTCAAACAGACTCTAATTCAATGCACACAGCAGAATCAAACTGAATTTAAGTTATATATATCGACCATGTACAGTATCAATGTAATTTAATCTATCATTATAGGTTACTTATCATTTTATCACTAGTTAATATTCATCAAAACTATTACGTATAATAACCTTATAACTGACTCGATTTATAACTAATAAAAAAACTGAAGTTGGCATCCTTGACATAAGACTCTGACTAGTTTCCATTCAAAGTTCAAACAGACTCTTAACTCATGGAACATTTTCATTTCCAACTTTTTGGAATTTGTTATAACAAATCAAGAATTAAAAAAAAAATTGACATTGACATACTTGACTTTAGTTCCCATTAGGTCCTTGAATCTTTTCAGGAAATTAGCAGTTTCACTTGAGTGGATTACCTTAAAAAAGGCATATGTCGATTTTTCTTAAATGGTTCGCAAAATGCACTAATGTTCAATTTGGCAAAGAATAATAACATCTCAGAGAATTTATTCATTATTTGTTTACCAATTAGCTCCATGTTCAAGAACGGCTGACAAAATAACGGGCTTAGTTGAACCTACAAAACTCGCTTTAAATCGAAAAAACAAGCCGACACGAATAGCCGAGAATAGGTAGGTCTCAAATCCTACCGGGGCCGTTATTGGACTTTTAGTGACGACATATATGACTTTTAGTGGCGACTAAAGTTGCCACAAAACATAAATAGGTAGGTCGACTGGCGCCATCATTGGACTTTTAATGGCGACATAATTAGCTTTTAAGGACGACTAAAGTTGCTACAAAAGTAAATAGGTACGTCGTTAATTCTACAGGCGCCGTTATTGGACTTTTAGGCAACCAAAGTGCTTAGTTGTGGTTTCTAATGGCCCACTATTTACAAGGGCAACCAAATCGACCTTTAGTGGCGACCTAATCGACATTTAGTGGCGACCAAATTTGCCGCAAAAAGCAGGTCGCGAATTCTACAAGCGTCGTTATTGGACATTTTAGTGGCGACTATGCTTGCCAAAAAAGGTGGGTCACCAATTCTACC
Organism: Nicotiana tabacum; assembly: GCF_000715075.1. Lineage (NCBI taxonomy): Eukaryota > Viridiplantae > Streptophyta > Magnoliopsida > Solanales > Solanaceae > Nicotiana > Nicotiana tabacum. The sequence continues at coordinate 73,696,859 of NC_134103.1, forward strand.
GGCGCCGTTAATGGGACTTTTAGTGGTGACATAATTGACTTTTAATGGCCGACTGAAGTTGCCAGAAAAGGTGTCGCTAATTCTATTGTGCCTTATTGGACTTTTAGTGGCGATGTGATTGACCTTTAGTGGCACCTTAGTTGCCACAAAAAGTAAATAGATAGGTCACTAATTGTAGTGGCATCGTTATTGAACGTTTAGTGACGAAATAGCAGTTGAATCAGAAGAATGACGAAGATGATGACTATAGGGTCCCTCGATCCTTCGTGGTCCCCGATGATTCCGACGCTACCCAATCAACGGTCGAATAACTGGAGCAAATCATGCTAATCGAATATCTACCCGAGCGAAAGGTATACCTGGGCACGAGGTTAGATCCCGAGCTCAGAAAAAAGCTTATTCAATTTCTTATAGCTAACATGAACTGTTTCGCTTGGTCTCATCTTGACATAGCAGGGATCTCTTCGGAAATAACCACTCATAGACTAAGCTTGAATCCGAAATTCCATCCGGTAAAGCCAAAAAAAAAGGCTCCAGTCCGAGGTCAAACATGCCTTCATCAAGGACGAGGTAATCAAACTTCTTAAAATAGGATCCATTCGAGAAGTAAAATACCCCGAATTGCTAACAAATATGATGGTAGTCCCTAAGAAGGGAAACAAACTTAGAATGTGTATAGATTATAAAGACCTGAATAAAGCATGCCCTAAGGATTCTTTTCCTTTGCCTAATATCGATCGCATGATCGATGCCACGGCCGACCACGAGACTCTCAGTTTTTTCGATGCCTACTCCGGGTACAACCAGATACAGATGAACCCGGAGGATCAGGAAAAGACCTCGTTTATCACTAAGTACGGTATCTACTGTTATAACGTAATGTCATTCGGTCTAAAAAATACCGGTGCAACTTATCAACGCCTAGTAAACCGAATGTTCGAAAAACAAATAGGAAAATCAATAAAAGTTTATATTGATGACATGTTAGTTAAGTCCCTGCGAGCAGAGGACCATTTAAAGCATTTGCAGGAAACTTTCGACATACTGAGGGAGTACAATATGAACTCGATTGTCGGGGTTGAACTCAGGCAAGTTTTTGAATTAAATTCAAGTTTAACCCCGAGATCTGGTTAGGTTGGCTCGGGCAAGTTTCTTGGTTTCATGGTATCCAATCGAGGAATCGAGATCAACCCCGATAAAATCAAAGCTATCGAGGACATCACGATAGTAGATAATGTGAAGGTCGTGCAGAGGCTAACGGGACGGATAGCCGCCCTAGGACGATTCATTTCGAGATCCTCATATAGGAGCCACCGATTTTTCTCACTACTTAAGAATAAAAGCAACTTTGCATGGACTCTGAAATGCCAACAGGCTTTGGAGGGACTGAAGCGGTATTTATCGAGTCCGCCTCTACTTCATACCCCGAAAGTGGACGAACAACTTTACTTGTACTTAGCTGTCTCGGAGGTAGCGGTAAGTGGAGTCCTGGTTCGAGAAGAACGAGGTACGCAATTCCCTATTTATTATGTCAGTCGAACCTTAGGCGAGGCCGAAACTAGGTATCCACACTTAAAAAAATTAGTGCTTGCTTTAATAAGCGCCTCTAGAAAACTAAAACCATATTTCCAATGTCATCTGATACATGTTGTAACAACTTATCCTCTTCGAAGTATTTTGCACAAACCCGAGCTTTTGGGTCGATTGGCCAAATGGGCCATAGAAATTGGCAGGTATGATATTGAGTATCGACCCCGAACCTCTATTAAATCTCAAATCTTAGCGGACTTCATGGTTGACTTTACGTCGGACTTCGTACCCGAGATTGAAAGAGAACTACTGATAAAATCGGGTACCTATCCGGGAGTTTGGACCCTCTTTACGGATTGAGCCTCGAACACAAAGGGGTTCGGACTAGGCATCGTACTAAAATCGCCCACAGGTAATATAGTTAGAAAATCTATCAGAATTACAAAATTGACTAACAATAAGGTCGAGTATGAGGCCATGATTGTAGGTCTCGAACTAGCTAGAAGCTTGGGAGCGGAGGTCGTAGAGGCTAAGTGTAATTCCCTCCTCGTGGTAAAATAAGTTAACGAGATTTTCGAAGTCCGAAAAGATCGAATGAAGAGGTACTTAGATAAATTACAGGTGACTCTACATCGATTTAAGGAATGGAATTTGCAACATGTACCCCGAGAACAGAACAGCGAGACCGACGCCCTTGAAAACTTAGGTTCATTGGTTAAAGATGACGAACTCAACTCGGAGACTATCATACAACTCATAAGATCGGTGATCGAAGAAGGTCATGCCGAGATAAACTCCACGAGTCTAACCTGGGATTGGAGAAACAAAGATATAGAGTACTTCAAGAACGGGAAGCTTCCATCAGGTCCAAAGGAATCGAGAGCTCTGCGCATAAAGGCAGCACGGTTCACCATGTCCGAAGACGGAACGCTGTTTAGAAGAACGTTCTATGGACCATTGGCAATATGTTTGATATCGGGAGATACCGATTACATCCTACGGAAAATTCACGAAGGCACTTGTGGAAACCATTCTAATGCCGATTCGCTGGTCCACAGAGTAATCAGAGTAGGGTATTATTGGACCGATATGGGAAAGGATCAAGACCAAAAGGATCCTATTAACACTGTATCATCCCAGCGGGAACGGACAAGCCGAATCGACCACCAAAACCATCATCCAAAATCTTAAGAAGAGATTGACCGACGCCAAAGGAAAATGGAGAGAAATACTACCTGAGGTCCTATGGGCATACCACACAACATCGAAATCCAGTACCGGAGCAACGCCATTCTCATTGGTTTATGGCGCCGAAGCTCTGATCCCGGTTGAGGTCAGAGAACCTAGTATCAGGTTTCGATATGCAACAAATGAGTCAAATAACTATACCATGAATATGAGCCTAGAATTGTTGGACGAAAGATGAGAAGCCGCTCTCGTCCGATTGGCCGCCCAAAAATAGCGGATCGAAAGGTACTATAATCGAAGAACCAATCTTCGACATTTTAAAATCGGGGACTTGGTGCTAAGGAAGGTCACTCTCAACACCCAAAATCCGAATGAAGGGAAACTGGGTCCAAACTAGGAAGGATCGTATCAAGTTCTCGAAATCGTCAGAAAAGGATCCTACAAGCTCGGTGTGATAAACGGCAAACAACTATCGAGCAATTGGAACGTATCGTACCTAAAACGATACTACTGCTAAGGTATGACCCCCCCTCCCCCCCATGTTCATTTATATTTCTAAATTAACCTTTGCATGTATTCGACCAGAAACAAGATGGATTCTTCAACTCAAAGCCTTTAGGTCTGAAAGCACGCGTTGCACTCTTTTTTCCTTAGACCGGTTTTGTTCCAAATGGGTTTTTCAACGAGGTTTTTAATGAGGAAATCATTGATCGTACTAACTTAGAACAATTCAACAGTATCCGAGTCCTTTTTACAATCAACCTCGAATACTAGGGAGCATTGCCCTCAAATATTTCAAGTTCGATGCAAGGAAGTTACTTCATGGCAACATGGTATCGATAGGAAAAATTTGTAAGGGCCAAATGGTCAAATGAACCATGCCCGCATAGTTTGCTCGAGCCCTGGCGCAAAACATGAACACATGTATAATGACTTATAAAGAGAAATTTCTTCTTCACCGATATCTCATATCTCAGAAAGATTCTTCTACTTCATATTCTCGATCTATTATGTAAACAAGCTTAAGGGCCGACCATGACTGGAGTTCGAATAATTACCCCATAAATCGGGGACTTCCATCCGAAAAATCAATGAGATAAAGCTCTATAAATCCTAAGGGCTACCTTAATTCGAGTTCGAGAAATCATCCTCAATCGACTACAAAGCCTAAGGGCTACCTTAATTCGAGTTCGAGAAATCATCCTCACTCGACTCCAACGCCTAAGGGCTACCTTAACTCGAGTTCGATCAAACCCTCACTCGACTACAAAGCCTAAGGGCTACCTTAACTCAACTTCGAAAAAATCCTCACTCGACTACAAAGCCTAAGGGCTACCTTAATTCGAGTTCGAGAAAACACTCACTCGACCATAAAAGCCTAAGGGCTACATTGCTTCGAGTTCGAGCAAACCCTTACTCGACTACAAAGCCTAAGGGCTATCTTACTTCGAGTTCGAGCAGACACTCACTCGACCATAAAGCCTAAGGGCTACATTACTTCAAGTTCAAGTAAACACTCACTCAACCATAAAGCCTAAGGGCTGTTAATTTAATTCGAGTTCAAGCAAACACTCACTCGACCATAAAGCCTAAGGGCTACATTGCTTCGAGTTCGAGCAAACCCTCACTCGACTACAAAGCCTAAAGGCTACCTTACTTCGAGTTCGAGAAAACACTCACTCGACCATAAAGCCTAAGGGCTACATTGCTTCGAGTTCGAGCAAACCCTCACTCGACTACAAAGTCTAAGGGATATCTTACTTCGAGTTCGAGCAGACACTCACTCGACCATAAAGCCTAAGGGCTACATTGCTTCGAGTGTGAGCAAACCTTCACTCGTCTACAAAGCCTAAGGGTTACCTTACTTCTAGTTTGAGCAAACACTCACTCGACTATAAAGCCTAAGGGCTATTATTTTACTTCGAGTTCGAGCAAACACTCACTCAACCATAAAGCCTAAGGGCTGCATTACTTCGAGTTCGAACAAACCCTCACTCGACTACAAAGCCTAAGGGCTACCTTACTTCGAGTTCGAGCAGACACTCACTCGACCATAAAGCCTAAGGGCTACATTGCTTCGAGTTCGAGCAAACCCTCACTCGACTACAAAGCCTAAGAGCTATCTTAACTCGAGTTCGAGCAAACACTCACTCGACCATAAAGCCTAAGGACTATTTTTTACTTCGAGTTCGAGCAAATGCTCACTCGACCATAAAGCCTAAGGGCTGTTTTTTACTTCGAGTTCGAGCAAACGCTCACTCGACTATAAAGCCTAAGGGCTATTTTTTACTTCGAGTCCGAGCAAGCACTCACTCGACCATAAGGCCTAAGGGCTACACTAGTTCGATTTTGATCAAATTATCTGAACCAGGTCCTTAAGATACAAATTTCACTATTCTATAAGGCAGTAATAAAGAAAGTTTTTATATACATGTCAAAATCATTTACAAGGGCAACATGGCCCGATCAAATTTCTTTACAAAAGACCAAAAAGGTCTTATAAGAAATACAAAAATACTAAAAGACTTAGTCCTCGTTGGGAGCAGTGTCTTCGCCCTCGTGGCCCCCTTCACTTTCAGATCCGCTCACACTCCCGGTATCATCATCATCAGGAAAGGCCAACACTCTAGCTTTGGCTTCAAGCTCCTTAGCTTTCTCGATCTCGGCTGTTAAATCGAAGCCACAAGCATGAATCTCTTCGAGAGTCTCCCTTCGAGACTAGTATTTAGCATGCTTGGCAACCCAGTTTGCCCGAGCCTGAGAAACCTCAGCAACCTCATTTGCTCGAATTTGAGTAGCTTCGGCATCAGATTGATAAACGGCCAATATTGTATCAACATTGGCCATGGTTTTCTCGACCTCCGATTTGGCCGCTGCAAGTTCTGTGGCCAATCTCTCTCGATCAGAATTTGTTGAGTTCAACTAAGACTGGAACTCCTCGATTTTCTTGGCTTGCACCAAGGCTTTCTCTTTCAAGCTTAGGATTTGGGTCGAAGCCGAAGCCAGTTGAGTTCGGGCAGTCTCCTTTTCTGGGGCGAGGTGGTCCATGTTCTTCTTCCATTCCTCGGCCTCCGATTTTACTACGTCCACTTCAGCACGAAGCTGCCTAATCACATCGAACTTTTGCTCGACCTGCGGGACCAAATTATTAGCCATCACTCCCGAGTCAATATCATTAAATTAAAAGATTCTTTGTACCTGCTCGACCAGCTCAGCTTGTTCTTTACGAGATGCTTCCAGCTCAGCCCAAAGTCCTTTTACTTCTCCTTCTCTCTGCTCACTGAGAAGCTTTAAGGCATCTCTCTCCTTAGTAAGCCTTCAAACTTCGGCCTCGTACCGGCTCAGCTCCCCTCGGGATTGGAAAAACGCCTCGTGATAAAGCATAAAAGCCTACAAAAATAAGAAGGGATTATACAAGGAAAGAAAAACACAAGTATAAAAATTGGCAAAGAAAGTATGAACTTACCCGATTCAGGGTCTGTTGGGCTTCGTTAAAAAGGTAAGGCGCTCCCACCTCGCTCGAGCTCTTCTTCGGAGACTCCAAGTCAATCGGACCGGTGACATCTTCTACCCCGATAAAATAACCACGGAAAGGATCCTCTCCTCCATGGACTCCTTCCCCGTGACAAGTCACCACAGCTTGAGCATCACGTATCATCGATTGGGGAAAATAAGGGAAAGAGGGGTAATCCCCGATCTCTATCTCCCGGAGTAGGTCTCTTTGAGCGCCACTCAAGCTCAGTTTGTGCACTGGCATCCACCGCCTCTTCGACGATCTCTTTACCCTGAGGTAAAATGTCCTCGGTCTCCCTCTTCTCGGGAACTTGGGTCGAAGTCTCCTCATCGACCTCATCAAGCTTGGACGGAGTAGTATCAACTCCCACCGATACCGAAGTATTTTGAGTATCGGTGCTAGCCCGTACACGGGCCAACAACCCGAAATCACTTTCTTCTTCTTCTTCATCGTCATCCCTTAAACTCAGGACCGACTCCATAGTCAAAGGGATTGTGTTCACCTTGGGTTTATGAGACGCTCTCTTTTTGGGTTTTTGACCCTCGGAGTTCGAGGCCCTTTTTCTCTTAATCACCTTCTCCGGTTTTGAGATAGGTGGTAAAACTTCTTCATCACCTGATGGGGGTCTCATAACCGCATCTTTTACGAGACCTACAAAGAAAGAAAAGTAAGTAAAACTTATGCCTGAAAAAATACTTTAACAATAAGCAAATAGGTGAGCCAAGAAGAAGGTTTACCATGAGTACGAGCCTTTCACTGGCCCTTTGACAAATTGCGCCATGCGTGCTCGGCATATGTCGACATCGAAACCAAGCTCCTGACCCAGTTCTCGAGATGGGGAACCGCACCTGGAATCCAAGCAATGGATGTGTCAAGAAAAACACGGATAAGAAAAGATGAAGAAATAAGAACAACAAAAACTGAAAACGGAATCACACTTACGGTTCATATTCCATTTCTCGGGAAATGGCATACTCTCAGCCGGGATTAGGTCCGAGGTCTTCACTCGAACAAATCGGCCCATCCAGCCCCGAACTTTGTCTTCATCTATGCTCGAGGTGAATGCCTTGGTGGCCCGGCGTTAAAGCTTTATCACCCCACCTCGGTAAAGACGAGGGCTATATAATCTTACGAGGTGGTCGAGGGTGGAGGGAAGCCCGTCGATTTTGCTCACAAAGAAATGGAGCAATATTACAATCCTCCAGAAAGAAGGATATATTTGGATGAGGGTCACTTGGTACTTCTTGCAGAAGTCAATGATCACCGGATCGAGGGGACCCAGCATGAAAGGATAAGTGTAAATACTCAAGTACCCTTCCACGTGGGTAGTGATCGCTTCCTCCGGTGCCGGTATCACAACCTCTTTGTTTTCCCAACTACAATCTTTCTTCACCAAATCAAGAAGGCTTTTTGGTATCGAGCATATATATCTCGATACAGGCTCACATCGACCAGCAACCGATGAGGGTTTCTCGACCTTAAAGTCGGAATCGATAACACATCCTCCGGGAATGAGTTCTTCAAGGCGTGGCTCCACCATCGATTTCTCATCGGCCAACCGAGATGAGGAAGCAGCCTCTTTCTGAGGAACGATTTTAGATATCTTGGCCATCTAAATTTTCAAGAACAAAGAAGATGGGAAATTGAAATATTCTGGTGTTTGGTGAAGAACAAGAAAAGAAATTTTTAAACCTGGAAAAAGAGAACTTTGGAGGGGGCGAAGAACTGTGAAGGTTGGAATGAGAAGAGTTGAAGGTAAAAGTTTAAAATAATGAAGAAGGGGGGTTATTTATAGATTTCACAATGACGGTTCAAAATTGACAGTGGCAGACCATCGACTGACGCGCATTTAATACCTTGGTAACTGAACCGACGGGACATTTGTCATATACGTCACAATCGGGCTCGACGCGGACGTCAATGTATATCTAGTCAGAGGTTGAAAAATCATATCGTTTCTTGCCACATTCTTTCCGAAAAATGAGGGGACTATCTGTATACGATCAAAACCGAGTTTTCCCTTCGTATGACTAATCAAGATTGGGGCATGATGGACCGAGATTCGTCATTGTAATAACGAGCTATGATTTGAAGTTGGGTTGCTGAGTTCGAGCCCTAAAAACCGACCAAGGTCGGGATCAGCCAAGATCGATATCGAGCTCAGATAGAGGTCAAGCAAATAGAGACCGATCGAGACCGAAATCAGCCGAGACCGATATCGAGCCCAGATAGAGGTCGAGCGAATAGAGGCCGATCACGATCGAGAGCGGCCGAGTTCGAGCTCGAGCCAAGGGACAAAAAAGCTGTTATAATCGCATTTGGGGAGAGAATCTCGGCAAAAATCAAGGAAAAGACAATTAATTATTCTATCATGGGATCCACCTATGTATTTTTAATTATATCCAAAGTAGGATTCCTCCATTATATTAAGAGTAGGTGTCACGATCCAAACTAACCCCTGTCGTGATGGCACCTATCGTGGAACTAGGCAAGCCGACTCATTTCCAAAATAAACCGATATTTTCATTTCAAAGAAAATTTCAATGTTATTTAACATAAAAACCTTCGTAAAGGAGTTCAAATCAAAATAAAAGTGCAGGGAAAAGCCCGACATCGAGGTGTCACTAGTCATGAGCATCTACTACCATTTGTCTGACAATATCGAGACTAACATAGTCTGGAAAATAGCTAAATACAACTAAAGGAAGATAAGAGGGAGAAGAGCAGGGGCTGCGGTCGCCAAGCAGCTACCTTGCTATCCCCGAGAAAATCTGCAACCAGAATAATCAACAACCACTACCATGTCCAGCTACACCTGGATTTGCACACAAGGTGTAGGGAGTAACTTGAGTACGTCAACTCAGTAAGTAACAACAATAAATAAAGACTGAGCAATAGTGACGAGCAATAAAGCATATCAAGTTCATATCACAAAACTTCAGTAAAGTACAACATGCTTTAAAAATCAGTGTTTGAATCAAATCATCTCGTCTAAACCCGATTCTAGTAAAAATCATTTAAAGATATTTTTCAACAGTTTTTCAAACAGAGGAAAAATGCAAAGGTGAGCAAAAAGGAAGAAATCATAAACAGCCCCTTGGGAAAACCTTACAATCAGTCTTGCCACTCGGTCTTACCTCACAATCACTCATGCCTCCCAGTCACACAGCACTCAGCACTCGCACTCAGTAGGAACCTGCGCTCACTCAGGGTGTGTACAGACTCCGGAGGGGCTCCTTCAGCCCAAGCGCTATATCAAGCCAAATCATGGCATAAATCACTTAGGCCCTCGGCCTATATCAAACATGTTGCGGCGTGCAGCCCGATCCCATAATTATGCAACATGCTGCGGCGTGCAGCCCGATCCCATAAATATGCAACATGTTGCGGCGTGCAGCCCGATCTCATAAATATCCTCACAAATCAGGCCCTCGGCCTCACTCAGTCATAACCTCTCAAGCCACTCAGGCATTTCAGTAAAACAAGGCATTCGGTCCAAAACATTTATATGCATCAAAACAGAGTCATAAAACTGAGTTATGCGGTAAACAAGTATAATCATGACTGAGTATATATTTTTAATGGAAAACAGTGAGAGGATAGTAAGAAAAGGCCCCTAAGGGTCCAAACAACACTGGCACAAGGTCCAAACATGGCATTCAGCCCAATTTACAGAAACTCTTTCTAAAACATATAAGTATCATATAGTTTCAACAAAGTATGCAACTTTACAGTTTCTACGGGACGGACCAAGTCACAATCCCCAATAATGCACGCCCACACGCCCGTCACCTAGCATGTGCATCACTAAAAATAGTAGAATGATACAAAACTCCGGGGTTTTGTACCCTCAGTACTAGATTTATAATCGTTACTTACCTCAAACCGGTCAAAAATCTCTACCCCGCAATGCTCTTGCCTCTGGACTCGGCCTCTAAATGCTCCGAATCTATTCACAATCAGTACAATACCATCAATACGCGTTAATGGAATGAATTCCATAAGAAAAGCTACAAAATTAAACCAAAACCCGAAATTGGCTCAAACCCGGCCCCCGGGCCCACGTCTCGAAATCCAACAAAATTTATAAAACTAGAAAGCCCATTCACTCACGAGTCTAACCATACCAAATTCATAAAGATCTGACATCGTTTTGTCCTTCAAATCCTTAAATTACTCCTCCAAAAATCTCAAGCCCTAACCCCTCATTTTCACTAATTACATATTTAAACAACGGTAAATCACCATATATACGAGTATTAGGTCTCAAGTAACTTAACTCAATGAAAACCCCCTTGAATCCCTCTTCAAATCTCTCCCAAAAGCTCCAAAACCGAATAGAAATGGTGAAGAATGCACCAAAATTCGCGAAGTATGCAATATGTACCTTATGCCCAGGCTTCTCGCACCCGCGCGACCGCACCTGCGGTCCAAGGAGCTGCACCTGCACAACTCACTTATCCGCCCAGCCTCCTCATCTGCGGCAAACCCGTCGCACCTGCGCTTGAGCACCTGCGCATGGCGTGCCGCATCTGCGAAGCCAACCTTCTTCCTTCCTTCCGCTTCTGCGCCCAAGGTCTCGCACATGCGCATCCTGCCTAGCCCAGCATTGCCCGCACCTGTGAATACCTTTTGCGCACCAGCGACCTTGCACCTGCGACTTCTCCTTCCGCAGGTGCGGAAATAGCAGAAGCAGCAGCTCCAGCTGCAAATTCCAACTTCGACAAATCCGTTAACTACTCGGAATCACCCCGAGGCCCTCGCGGCCTCAACCAAAAATACCAACAAGTCATATATCAACATACAAACTTAGTCGAACCTTTGAATCACTCAAAACAACATCCAAACACCAAATTACCCTCGGATTCAAGCCTAAGAACTTCTAAATTTTCAAATTCGGCAACCGATGTCGAAACCAACCAAACCACGTCCGAATGACCTCAAATTTTGCACACACTTCACAAATGACACTACGAACCTACTCCAACTTCTGAAATTCCATTCCGACCCCGATATCAAATTTTCCACTACCGACCGAAATCGCCTAATTACTAATTTTGCCAATTTAAGCCTAATTCTATCACGGACCTCCAAATCACATTCCGGACACACTACTAAGTGCAAATCACCTAACGGAGCTAACAGAACCATCAGAATTTAAATCCGAGATCGTTTACACATAAGTCAACATCCGGTAAACTTTTCCAACTTAAGGTTCTAAATAAGAGACTAAGTGTCGTATTCCACTCTGAAACCACTCCGGATCCAAACCAACCAACCCGGTATAACACAATATAGCTAAATAACACATAAAGAAGCAGAAATGGGGGAAACAGGGCTATAACTCTTGAAACGACCGGCCGGGTCGTTACATCCTCCCCCTCTTAAACAACCGTTCGTCCTCGAACGGGTCTAGAAACATACCTGGAGTCTCAAATAGGTGTATATATCTGCTCCGCATCTCCCGCTCGGTCTCTAGGTGGCCTCCTCCACAGGCTGACCTCTCCACTGCACCTTCACTGAAGCTATATCCTTTGACCTCAACCTTCGAACATGCCGATCCAAAATAGCCACCGGCTCCACATCATAAGTCATATCACCCTCCAACTGAACCGTGCTGAAGTCTAAAACATGGGACGGATCTCTGATATACTTCCGGAGCATGGAAACATGAAACACTGGGTGCACACTCGACAAGCTGGGTGGCAAGGCAAGCTTATAAGCCACCTCCCCAATCCTCTGAAGCACCTCAAAAGGCCCAATGAACCGGGGGCTCAACTTGCCCCTCTTCCCAAACCTCATAACACCCTTCATGCGTGATACCTTCAGCAAAACCTTCTCCCCAACCATAAAAGATACATCACAGACCTTCCTATCCGCATAGCTCTTCTGCCTAGACTGCGTTGTGCGAAGCCGCTCCTGAATCAATTTTACCTTATCTAATGCATCCTGGACCAAGTCTGTAACCAAGAGCCTAGCCTCACCCGGCTCAAACCATCCAACCGGATATCTACACTGCCTCCCATATAAAGCCATGTACGGAGTCATCTGAATACTCGACTGATAACTGTTGTTATATGCAAACTCCGCGAGTGGCAGAAACTGGTCCCATGAACCCCCAAAGTCAATAACACAAGCGCGCAACATGTCCTCCAATATTTGAATAGTGCGCTCGGACTACCCGTCCGTCTGAGGGTGAAAAGTTGTGCTCAACTCAACTTGAGTACCCAACTCTCACTGCACGGCCCTCCAAAACTGCGATGTAAACTGAGTGCCCCTATCTGAAATGATGGAAACTGGGACACCATGCAGGCGAACAATCTCTCGGATATAAATCTCAGCCAACCGCTCTGAAGAGTAAGTAGTATCAACTGGAATGAAGTGCGCGGACTTGGTCAGCCGATCCACAATAACCCAAATAGCATCGAACTTCCTCGAAGTCCGTGAGAGCCCAACTACAAAGTCCATGGTGATCCGCTCCCACTTCCACTCCGAAATGTCTAATCCCTGAAGCAAGCCACCCGGTCTCTGATGCTCATACTTAACCTGCTGACAGTTGAGACACCGAGCTACAAACCCAACTATATCCTTCTTCATCCGCCTCCACCAATAGTGCTGCCTAAAATCCTGGTATATCTTCGCGGCACCCGGATGGATGGAATACCGCGAGTTGTGGGCCTCCTCAAGAATCAACTCTCGAAGCCCATCTACATTAGGCACACATATCCGGCCTTGTATTCTCAACACACCGTCACTACCAATAGTCACATCCCTAGCTTCACCTCTCAGAACCCTATCCTGAAGAACGAGTAAGTGGGGGTCATCATACTGACGCTCCCTGATACGGTCATAAAGAGAAGACCTGGAGACCACACAAGCCAATACCCGACTAGGCTCTAAAATATCCAATCTCACAAGCTGGCCCGCTAAGGCCTAAATATCCAATGCCAAGGGTCTCTCTGCTGCTAGAAGGTATGCTAAACTCCCCAAACTCTCCGCTCGGCTACTCAAAGCATCGGCCACCACATTGGCCTTCCCCGGATGGTACAAAATAGTGATATCATAGTCCTTAAGAAGCTCCAACCATCTTCGCTGACGCAAATTAAGATCCTTTTTCTTTAACAGATACTGCATACTCCAGTGATCAGTACAGATTTCACAATGAACCCCATACAAATAATGGCGCCAAATCTTTAAGGCGTGAACAATGGTTGCCAACTCAAGATCATGGACAAGATAGTTCTTCTCATGGGTCTTCAACTGGTGCGAGGTGTAGGCAATCACCCTACCCTTCTGCATCAAAACACAACCAATGCCTATCCTTGAGGCATCACAATACATAGTGTAAGAACCGGAAGCTGATGGCAGAACTAACACTGGAGTTGTGGTCAAAGCAGTCTTGAGCTTCTGAAAGCTCTCCTCACACTCATCTGACCACCTGAATGGAGCAACCTTTTGGGTCAATTTGGTCAAGGGCGATGCAATAGATGAAAATCCCTCCACAAAGCGATGGTAGTAACCCACCAAACCAAGAAAGCTCCTAATCTCTGTGGCTGAGGACGGTCTGGGCCAACTCTACACCGCCTCTATCTTCTTCGGGTCCACCTGAATACCCTCACTGGACACCACGTGCCCCAAGAATGCTACTGAACTGAGCCAAAACTCAAATTTTGAGAACTTTGCATAAAGCTTCTCCTCCCTTAATCTCTGAAATACAATCTTTAAATGCTGAGCGTGCTCCTCCTGGTTACGAGAGTACACCAGGATGTCATCAATGAATACAACAATGAATGAGTCCAAATAGGGCTGGAATACACTGTTCATCAAATGCATGAACGTTGTTGGGGCATTGGTCAACCCAAAATACATCACCAAGAACTCATAATGGTCATATAGGGTCCTGAAAGCTGTCTTAAGAATATCTGAATCCCGAATCTTCAGTTGGTGATAACCATACCTCAAATCAATCTTGGAGAACACCCTAGCTCCCTGAAGCTGGTCGAATAAATCATCAATACGAGGCAAAGGATACTTGTTCTTGACTGTGACCTTATTCAACTGCCTGTAATAAATACACATTCTCATGGAACCATCCTTCTTCTTCACAAATAGAACCGGTGCACCCTAAGGTGACATACTAGGCCGAATAAACCCCTTATCAAGTAGTTCATGAAGTTTTTCTTTCAATTCCTTCAACTCCGTCGGTGCCATACGATACGGTGGAATAGAAATGGGCTGAGTGCCCGGTACCAAATCAATACCAAAGTCAATATCCCTGTCATGCGGCATGCCCGGCAAGTCTGCAGGAAACACATCCGAAAATTCACTTACTACTGGAACAGAATTAATAGTAGGAGTCTCTGCACTAACATCCCTCACAAACGCCAAATAAGATAGGCAACCCTTCTCAACCATACGTTGAGCCTTCAAATATGAAATCACCCTGCTTGGTACATAATCTACAGAACCGCTCCACTCAACCCTCGGAAATCCCGGCATAGCTAACGTCACCGTCTTAGCGTGACAATCTAGAACGGCATGACATGGGGATAACCAATCCATACCCAATATCACATCAAAGTCAACCATACTGAGCAACAATAGATCCACTCGGGTCTCCAGACCCCCAATAGTCACCACACATGACCGATACACGTGGTCTACAATAATAGTATCGCCCACAGGAGTAGATACATGTACAGATGAAACTAAAGACTCACGGGGCATATCTATAAAGTGGAAAAAATACGAGAAAACATATGAATACGTGGAACCAGGGTCAAAAAATACTGAGGCATCTCTGTGGCAAACTGAGACAATACTTGTAATCTCAGCATCTGAAGCAATAGCATCTAGTCTGGCAGGGAGGGCATAGAAACGGGCCTGGCCACCCCCTCTAGGGCGACCCCTAGCTGACTCACCTCCACCCCGAGCTGATTGGGCGGGTGGTGAGGTAACGGTGCTGAAGTCGGAGGCTGACTCCTCTGCTAAGATAGACCTCCATGACGACGAGGACAATGCCTCCAAATATACTCAAGCTCCCCACACTCAAAACAACTCTCTGGTACTGGTGGCAGGAACTGAAGGGAACCCCTAGCACCGGGATAACTAGTAGAAGAACTTGGCATGGAAGAGCCCTGAATAGGTGGAGCACGGGACAAACTCTGAGCTGGAAGGGCACTAAGTGATGAGTGGCCCTGATGAGAACTGTGAGAACCATGGCTAGATAATGCACCACGATGAAATGGCCGAGCTGACTGAGCCTATCTGAAATGACGACCTCTACCGTGCTGGGACTGACCCCCAAAAGGAGCACTACTGAATCCACCCTGACCACGAGGTCTCTTGGCCTCCCTCTCAACCTTCTCCTGATCGCGAACCATCTCAATCTACCGAGCAATGTCGATAACCTCATCAAAGGTAGCACCTGAAACCCTCTCTCTGGTCATGAGCAACTGTAGCTGATAAGTGAGACCATCAATAAACCTCATGATCCTTTCCCTGTCCGTAGGGACCAACCAGATAGCATGACAGGCCAACTCCAAGAATCACATCTCATACTGCGTCACAGACATATCACCCTGGCGAAGCCGCTCAAACTGTCTGTGCATCTCCTCTCTGCGGAATCAAGCCACAAATATCTCCAAAAAGACCACGGAGAACTGTTGCCAAGTAAGGGGTGCTGCGCCAACAGGCCTACGCCTCTCGTATGTCTCCCACCATCTGAGTGCAGCCCCAGAAAACTGAAAGGTAGTGAATGAGACCCCACAAGTCTCCAAAATACCAGCAGTACGGAGTATCCTCTGATATCTGTCCAAGAAGTCCTGAGCATCCTCTCTCTCTGTGTGTGCCACTGAAAGGTGGTGGCTGGAGTCTCATAAACCACTCCAACCTACGCTGATCATCCTCAGGCATAGCAGGAACCACATAATCTTGAGCAACTGCAATCGGTTGGGCTGGTGGTGCCTCCGGTGTCTGAAGTCTCTGAACAACCTGCTCGGGCATGCGAGCAACAGGAGTTTGAGTGCCTCCCCCGGCCTAAGAAGTGGTTGTGGTCGTCGAGATAGAGACCTCCTGAGCAAGGCCAGTACACGCTGTCAGAATCTGAGCTAGGGCCTCCTGAAGGCCTGGAATCACAATAGGCACAGGTGGTGCTTGAGCTGGTGCATCAACAACTGGAATCTGGTCCTGATCTGGGACAACTTGTGGATCTGTGGGTACTTCCCCAGTTGCGGTACGGGCTACACCTCTGCCCCTACCACGGCCTCTACCGCTGCCTCGGCCTCTCGCGGCCCTGGCTGGTGGTAGTGGTGGCTGGCCCTCCTGACCGATAGTATGAGTCCTCACCATTTGTGAGAGAATAAAACAACAGATGCTTAGTTACTAGAATCAACAGATTCGCACGACAAGAATTCAAGAATGTGTAATCTTCCTAAAGGTTCTACAGCCTCTCGAAGAAAAGTACAGACGTCTCCGTACCAATCCGCAAGACTCTACTAAATTCGCCCATGACTCGTGAGACCTATGTAACCTAGGCTCTGATACCAATCTGTCATGACCCAAACTAACCCCTGTCGTGATGACGCCTATCGTGGAACTAGGCAAGCCGACTCATTTCCAAAACAAATCGATATTTTCATTTCAAAGAAAAATTCAATATTATTTAACATAAAAACCTTCATAAAGGAGTTCAAATCAAAATAAAAGTGCGGAGGAAAAAGTCCGACATCTGGGTGTCACTAGTCATGAGCATCTACTACCATTTGTCTGACAATATCGAGACTAACATAGTTCGGAAAACATCTAAATACAACTAAAGGAAGATAAGAGGGAGAAGATCAGGAGCTGCGGTCGCCAAGCAGCTACCTTGCTATCCCCGAGAAAATCTGCAACCAGAATAATCAACAACCACTACCGTGTCCAGCTACACCTGGATCTGCACACAAGGTGCAGGGAGTAACGTGAGTATGCCAACTCAGTAAGTAACAACAATAAATAAAGACTGAGCAGTAGTGACGAGCAATAAAGCATATCAAGTTCATAACACAAAAATTCAGTAAAGTACAGCATGCTTTAAAAATCAGTATTTGAATCAAATCATCTCGTCTAAACACGGTTCCAGTAAAAATCATTTAAAGATAATTTTTAACAGTTTTTCAAACAGAGGAAAAATGCAAAGGTGAGCAAAAATGAAGAAATCATACACAGCCCCTCGGGAAAACCTCTCAATCACTCTTGCCACTCGGGTTTACCTCACAATCACTCATGCCTCCCAGTCACTCAGCACTCGGCACTCGCACTCAGTAGGTACCTGCGCTCACTTGGGGTGTGTACAGACTCCAGAGGGGATCCTTCAGCCCAAGCGCTATATCAAGCCAAATCATGGCATAAATCACTCAGGCCCTCGGCCTATATCAAACATGTTGCGGCGTGCAGCCCGATCCCATAATTATGCAACATGCTGCGGCGTGCAGTCCGATCCCATAAATATGCAACATGCTGCGGCGTGCAGCCCGATCCCATAAATATCCTCACAAATCAGGCCCTCGGCCTCACTCAGTCATAAACCTCTCAAGCCACTCAGGCATTTCAGTAAAACAGGGCATTCGGTCGAAAATATTTGTATGTATCAAAATAGAGTCATAAAACTGAGTTATGCAGTAAACAAGTATAATAATGACTGAGTATAGATTTTCAATCGAAAATAGTGAGAGGATAGTAAGAAAAGGCCCCTAAGGGTTCAAACAATAATGGCACAAGGCCCAAACATGGCATTCAGCCCAATTTACAGAAACTCTTTCTAAAATATATAAGTATCATATAGTTTTAACAAAGTATGCAACTTTACAGTTGCTATGGGACGGACCAATTCTTAATCCCCAACAGTGCACGCCCACACGCCCGTCACCTAGCATGTGCGTCACTAAAAATAGTATAATGATACAAAAATCTGGGGTTTCGTACCCTCAGTACTAGATTTACAACCATTACTTACCTCAAACCGGTCAAATCTCTACCCCGCAATGCTCTTGCCTCTGGACTCGGCCTCCAAATGCTCCGAATCTATTCACAATCAGTGCAATACCATCAATACGCGCTAATGGAATGAATTCCACAAGAAAAGCTACAAAATTATACCAAAACCCGAAATTGGTTCAAACCCGGCCCCCGGGCCCACGTCTCGAAATCTGACAAAATTTATAAAACGAGAAAGCCCATTCACTTACGAGTCTAACGATACCAAATTCATAAAGATCTGACATCAATTGGTCTTTCAAATCCTTAAATTACTCCTCCAAAAATCTCAAGCCCTAACCCCTTATTTTCACTAATTACATGTTTAAACAACGGAAAATCACCATATATACGAGTATTAGGGCTCAAGTAACTTACCTCAATGAAAACCCCTTTGATTCCCTCTTCAAATCTCTCCCAAAAGCTCCAAATCCGAATAGAAATGGTGAAGAATGCACCAAAATTCGCGAAGTATGCAATATGTACCTTCTGCCCAGGCTTCTCGCACTTGCGGCCTTTTACTTGCACTCGCGCGACCGCACCTGCGGTCCAAGGAACCGCACCTGCACAACTTACTTATCCGCCCAGACTCCGCATCTGCGGCAAACGCGTCGCACCTGCGCGTGGCGCGCCGCATTTGCGAAGCCAGCCTTCTTCTTTCCTTCTGCATCTGCGCCCAAGGTCTCGCACCTGCGGGCTCGCAGATGCGATAGCCTTCTCGCACCTGCGCATCCTGCCTAGCCCAGCATTGCCCGCACCTGCGAACCCCCTTTGCACACCAGCGACCTTGCACCTGCGACTTCTCCTTCCGCAGGTGCGGAAATAGTAGAAGCAGCAGCTCTAGCTGCAAATTCCAACTTCGACAAATTCGTTAACCACCCGGAATCACCCCGAGGCCCTCGGGACCTCAACCAAAAATACCAACAAATCATATATCAACATACAAACTTAGTCGAACCTTCGAATCACTCAAAATAACATCCAAACACCAAATTACCCTCGGATTCAAGCCTAAGAACTTCTAAATTTTCAAATTCGGCAACCGATGCCGAAACCAACCAAATCACGTCCGAATGACCTCAAATTTTGCACACACGTCATAAATGACACTACAAACCTACTCCAACTTCCGAAATTCTATTCCGACCCTGATATCAAAATTTTCACTGCTGACCGAATTTGCCTAATTCCCAATTTCGCCAATTCAAGCCTAATTCTACCACGGACCTCCAAATCACATTCCGGACGCACTCCTAAGTCCAAATCACCTAACGGAGCTAACGGAACCATCAGAATTCAAATCCGAGATCGTTTACACATAGGTCAACATCTGGTTGACTTTTCCAACTTAAGGTTCTAAATAAGAGACTAAGTGTCTCATTCCACTCCGAAACCACTCCGGATCCGAACCAACCAACCTGGTATAACACAATACAGCTAAATAACACATAAAGAAGCAGAAATGGGGGAAACGGGGCTATAACTCTCGAAACGACCTGTCGGGTCGTTACAGTAGGTTATCATTGATTTAGGGGACTCAATTTATTCATTCACAGATCCATACATTGATACAGTCTCACATTTCAAAGATTATTGAGATTTACACACATATAGTAAAGATTATCCTTTTTCGAGCTTTGGACATTGATTCCTCTTGTTCATTTATAAATCATTCTCTACTCAATTTGGGTTTATATTCATTACTTTTTATAATCAATATTCGATATATTTCTACTTATTTTTTCGATTTGTACCAAGTTATACCACGTATCCTTAGAACCACGTATAAATTCAACTCTATCCGTTTTTCAGATAAACGTGTGCACATGACTTACAATACATTTTTGGTATTTATCAAACACTTAAATAATGATGTTGACAATTGTGCCGACCCGTCTTATCCTCACTGTCCTTCACCGTGTCCTTCTCCTACCTCATACAACCCCTTGAAAAGTACATAAGTAATGTTCTATAACTTTTTTTAGAAATGAGATGTGAATTTTTTTTTTAGTAACTGGAATCCCTCTTTTTCCAATTTAATGTACAAATCTTTCCGTTTTTCAAGTCGATCCAATCTATTTGTTCATAGAGCTATTTACTCAATCACAGGTTATCAAAAAAGAAAGAGAATGGATTTTTTTTTTTCTTTTAAAGAATAATAAAGAAAGAATCAAGTAATTTCATACGTTAGATTATTTTAACTTTAACAGAATAAGAAATCCCGTTTTTCAATATACAGTAATCTACAAGGTGGTGAAGTGAGATTAAATAAAAATTCCATTTCTTTAACGATACATGCAAAACTCAGCGTAAAGCAATAAAGGTGTACATAGTGCAGATATGGATCAGACTAGTGTCCAAAGAGCTGAGGATGAACTCGCAATTCAGTACATCCTGCTTACAAAGTGGATTTCAATGTACTGTCCAAAATAGGTTAAGCTTGCCACGGCTTCTCTTCTGCGGACTCCTACTATAGGCTACATACAGATATGCACAGCTACCAGTATATAGGAATTGTGCCAAAGATCACATCCTTACCAAATTAAGGCTGTCAGATACTTTCATTTCGAGTGACAGTACCAAAAAAGAAAATACATAAAATCTAACTTCTATCATGCTCGAGTATATTATCAAACTGGCATGAGTGGTCAATACTGAACTGAAGACGAAGGGCTAGCATTGAGAAGAGAGACTTCATCTTTCAGTGAAGTGGGGAACCCGTTGGAGTTGACAGTTCCATGTCAATGCACATATCCTCAGCTAGCAACGTTTCACTTACATCCTTACTTTCGTAGCCAAGCACATCTTGTCTATTGCTCAAGCCATATTCCTGCTCAGGAATGCCAAAAGGTTGATTCTGATTATATTCAGCACCAATAGATATCTCAGGGATATCATCCAGCAAGCTATTGATGTCACCACAGCTGGTCACAATGTCGGAAAAGTCACCATAGCAATCGTGCGTTTCTTGCATCAGGTAATTTGTGATTCCTGTGTTTACTTTATTTCCTTCTTCTTCCCACTTTTGGCTATCTTTCCCGATATGCCCGGGCTCAATAGCTATTGCTTTGTGCTTAGCAGTCCAATCTGGGCGACTCCACAGATACAATGGAGGGGAGTTGATGTTCCATTGCTCCATCTGCTGGTTATGCACATTAATTGATCCTGGCAGGTAAAAGGACTGGCATAACAAAACAAAAAACTAGTATCACACTCGCATTCGTAAGAGAAATGAGCGATAAAAATCTTAGGATTTCAATTTTTTGCACCTTGCCAGCCAAGATAATGTCATCTTCCCAAATTATATCGTATGGATTCTTTCTTTCATCAAGTCTGGAATGGTAGATAATTGATATATCAGGTGGTAAGCAGATAATCACTGAACTTGCAGTTTTCATAATTTAAATCTTCACCTTTTTGTTTCTTTCGGAACAGTAACAATAAGAAGCTTTGGTCTGAATGTAAGAGCCTTGCTTATAAATTCATTTGCCGAGGCAAAAGGGGGATTCAGCCCCATGATCTATTCAAGATGCAAGGTAAGATTGGTAATGCTTCAAAACAATGTTTAAGTCACACCAAGTTATGCAAAGCTGATGGTTTCCAACATACCAAATTGGATCCTTCTGGCAAGTCTCTTAAACCAACAGTCATCCAATCCCTCTTCTCAAAGTTGAAATTATTCTGGAGAGTTAAGAAATCCCAAGAAGTCGCTCATTAACTTACAAAACATAATCAGAGAAGGCACTAAGTTAATGAAATACAAAGCAAATGATCTAATAAGGGCAATGTGGACTTGAAGGATTCTAGCAAAAGTTGGATGAAGGTTTCATATTTGTAGTTTGTTTAGGAAGTACACAAGAGGAGACTAACATAGATTACAAATGCATTAACTTTTATCCCTACCCTTTCTACTATCGTTCAATCTATCGTACAATATCCAAGTCGATCGACCTGCTGTTTTGTAACTTATAGGATGATGTTCTTAATACAGTATTAGTTCAACTAACGGTTGCAAAATCAGCATAAATAAAATAAACAAAAAATAAAGCGTCCATATCTGTATCAATCTCCGGAAACCAATCAGATGCATCCTATTGTGAAGCATCAAAGCTTAGTTAAACAACAGTTTAAAAGACAAACTTAAGACTGGATTATGTATTACTCAGTGAGTTGAGATAAATTTAAGATCTAACGGCTTTAAAATCAAAAGATCATAGTGATTTCATGAAAGGAACATGTGTGGTCATACTTTCATACCTATATGAAACTACAAATTCACCGACATCTAAAATGTCGTGAATCACTCATACTAAATAACATTGTAGTGATGTGCTTTTGAGTTGGCTCGACAAACTAAATACTCCCTATAGCTCGGTGACTCGATTGAGCTTTGATCACGACTAATCATAGTCCTTTTCACGAGTCACAAACTATTTAACCAAGTCGAGTTGACTAGGTTGAACTTGGTAAGTTACCTCAGATTTTAAAGCAATGATAAGAAAACTTGCTCACTATATGGAGCATCTTATTGAGCACTGTAAGTGGCTACAAACTCAATTGACAAGGATGGCCTGTTGTCCAATAGTATAAACAACTTACTACATTGGTGATATCTCTTGTCTACGAGCCATTTTCCAAGTGTTTGGAGGACCGGTCTCTTCAACCTATCTTGTGCCTGATAACATAAACTTAAGCTAAATAATATTTGCACTTGGAAACTTCACCATGCCCTTAAAGAAAAACTCATTCCTCAACTACACATGATAAAAAAAAATATAATGCATATTTACATTCATTTTCTTCTAATTACAAGCCATTACAGTGGGTTTTATTTGCGCAATAACACACCACATGATGACTAGCTAATCTTATATTGTAAGCATTTGGTTGACGAACAAATCACAAGTACTGTTTGACTGGAGTAAAAAAGACTAGCTAGTTGTAACAGGAAGGGACCTACTCAAGAAGAGTTACTGCAAGAGGAAAATTAGAAAGAACTCAACAATTTTACTACCCCTCTTTTACCAAAAAACAGAACTCCCAGTAGTAATATGGTTCACCTGCAATTCAGATTTAATAATGATAATTCATGAAGGAAGCTGATATGATTATAAAATAATTTACCTTTGGTTGTATGAGATCAAAATTTCTGAAATGGCATTTTTTCCCCATTCTGTGTAGTTCTTCTTTCATCAAGCAGCTAAAGTCATTGGAGCCACAGCAGAAGTCCACTATCTGAACAAGAAAGCCTCAGTATTCAAAGAAATATGTAAAGCTGCATTCCTTCGAACAAGAATAAGAGAATGAAGAACTTAAGAATAAAAAAAATCAAAGCAAAAAGTGCTTGACAAGATGTTTATATGAGGTTTGCTGAATGGTAAAGGCACCCGCCGGTAAACACCAAAGGTTCTGAAACAAATTTCATTCCCCGCTGTTGGCCCTAAGAATTATTTTAATGATGAAAAAATTGGAGTAAAAGAATCTGTTTAGAGCTTGTAATCTGTCTTAGCAGGACAACAATATGCGACGAAGCCGACTAGATCAAATGACACAAAGAAGTTGAATCAAATGTTACTCTAAATGGAGACAAAACGCGATAATCCGAATAAGATCAACGCAAGACGCTTTCAAACTCGTTATTCAAGTTGTCAAAGCAAGAAAAGCAGTACAATTCAGAAGAAATTCAAGAAAGCTGATGCACTTGATGAGCAAGCGTGAAGTTCCAACAAAAGGAGAATAATTGAAGGACTCCGTCTCGTAACCAAAAAGTGTGGAGTCCCAAACAAGGAGATAAATTAGGTGTACAAGAAGCTGCAGACTAGCATGAAGACTTTAAAGTCCCTAGCAAGAGCATTTATGATCTGCCACGGTCAAGAAGTTGGATCTATCGAGAAAAGAGGAGATACTAATACAAGAAGGAGCGAAGACAATAACTTCACTGAATCTGCACATACTCAAAAACACTCAGAGATAGACTGAGATTGTACTAGATCTTATTGGCTTATACTTTTATCATTTTCAATAACAAAGCTTAGAAGTACATATTAAATTTCACAAGAATTGGGCGACTGGAAACTGTTTTGGAAGTTCAAAATTATGTGTAAGTCAAAAAAATACAGTTTACTCCCCCACCTGTACTTTCACCCAATTCCTTGCACAATCCCTCCCCTCCCCCCCCCCCCCCCAAAACCCACCAAAAACAAATAGCAAGAAAGAAAAGATAGGCAGGTTATGATGCTAATACAAGATGATCATATGGAAATAAAGAAGATCATATGGATTTTTTACCGTGTCACCATCTTGCACATACCATCTTAGTCTATTAACCACCTGCATATGGAAAATCATGCTATAATTTAGCCTCTAATTTGCATAAAACACATAATTAAGCCTGATGCCATTAATCAGTACAAGCAACAAAGAGTAGTGGGACAGAATATAATGTTTTGTCCAGCAAGTGCAAGAGACATAATCATGAATAATATTCTCTTATAACATTCCAAATGATTATCTTGACTTTCTTAGCCAAACAAGAGAGAGCATTTGAAATCTCTTATTATTTTGGGTGACGGTAGTGTTCGGGCCAGCTTGTAATAATATTCTATTTACAAAATTCCGCCAGGTGCCCGCTACCTCCCAACATCACAGGTACCTGGTAACTCTCCCCACCAAGGCTTGGGCACATGGTAAGAATCACCTAGTCTTTTTATTAGTGTCGAAAATGTTTACTATTGTAACTTTTACATCGTATGCCAAAATTATACTCTAATTATTTTCAAGAAGCACTCCTGGTGAACCTTGTTAGAGAACTGAAAACATGCATACGAAATTCCAGGGTATTCATCTGTTTCGTAATGTAGAATGTTTCTGGAGTAATATTTAACGTCACAGTGATTAGAAAAGCTGTGAAGATGGAAGACAGGGTTTACTAGTACACTGGCTTTATCGAGTAAGTTTTAAAGTTGCATCAATTAGAAAAATTATGAAGATGGAAGACAGTTTAGTTTACCAGTACAATGCAGCTTTATTATCACTTCCATTGAGATACAAGATCCGATAAAAAATGTAAAAGAAGTGCATACCTCCTTCAGTTTGTCCACCTTCGTGAAGTGGCGACCGAAAGATGTATAGCGCATGCCATTAAGAAAAGGGGCAAGATAAGATCCTAGCTTCTTCTGTAACATACAAGACAGAAAATGAAATATTTGCAAATCATTCATCAAATCGTCCATAAAAAACAACCACGAAATGCCCCATCAACCATATCTCACTGTAAAAATAGGTTATTGACACTAAGATTCACATCTTCCTTTAATAATTTTCAAGATCATTATTTCTCCTTGTACACGAGATATTGAGAACATCAAGGTGAACCAAATAAGCACTTTACCCCCAAAAAAAAAAAATTACTTTTCCACTCTAACACAAAAGCAATGGTGCCAATTCTCCAAATGCTGACATACAATAAGAATCTATCTTTTCACACTAATAGGAATGTGGAACTCGTAAAAAAATTAACAATATTCATGGAAATAAAAAACTTTAATTGCTGCGATGTATTTGTGATGCAACGCATGGAAGTTCAGGAGACTACCTTTAAGTACATGAATTATTTGTCTAGTCTTAAGCAAGAAATAATCCAGAGAAACCTAAAAAGTGCATAAGAAAGAATAGCTAGGGATTCTTTTCCACGAGCTAATAGAGGATATGGTTTTCAAGCACGCATCGATGCAGCAACTTCCAGAAGCTGAGGCAGATTTTGGTTTAATTTTTGGACTAGGTAGCAGCTAGACCATCAAAGGGAGTTATATTCTTTGCACAAAATAATTCATGTTCCAATGGAGTCAGTTAACCAGTAGCTATGACAAGCATCTTGTTTAATCACATGTGGGAACTTGTCAAAGTGCATCAGAATTCTATTGGTGCAACTACTAGAATCAATATTCTAATATACTCCTACAACTAGATCACCACCATCCAGTCCAAGCAATTCGAGAGAGAACTAGGGCATGTTACACTTTTTGTTGGGCTTGATTTAAAACCTAGAAGCTCTTTCCCTATCCTTTCTTTCTGTTCCAAGTATCTCTGATGCCATATCAACACTCCTCTTTCTTTCAGATTTGTTGTACATGACATGCACTCCCTATGTATGACCCACCAAGGGGAACATACTTCACCACACAGCATAAAACATTGGAGAAAGAAACTTGTCAACAAATTAAATCAGAAAATAATACATCAAGTCAGGAGAGCAAGAATATAGAAAGCCTGTGTTCATGTGTAAGAACATTTTTAGGTCCTATGGAGCAACCTTCCATCTGAAAATCTGAGTGAGAATTTCTGGTTCACAGACAGCTTTCGCATCTTCAATGCTGTGTCCTTCTTCTAGTTTCTTCAACGCTATTCCAATAGCCTGGTCCAGAACATAAAGGGGACAGAATTTCTATAAGAGGAGACTGCAGAAGAAATTAGAAGAAAAATTAAAAATTCAAGAGTACATTCTCTTCAATGCTGAACTAGTAGATATACCTTCACGGAACACTGAACTTTTCCCAAGGTAATGGCCTTGTCTGTGAAAACTTTTCGAGAGTTACTATCAATACATTTCCGGTTCTGCTCATTAATAAATTCCTCCACATTAAACGAAGAGGTAGAGTTTTTTATCAAAGTCATCATTCTGCATACCAAGTATAAAATGCAAAGTAAATAGGTTTAACAAAATGCATTTAACATCCATTTAAAGTTCTAACATGGATGGAACATATCATTTGAAACAAAGGGAAGGAGGATTCAAGTTTAAGAACATGATGAAGTCCATTTGAGCACCTCTTTTTCATTTCATTATCTTCCAATTCCCGTGTACTGCTGGCCTTCTTCATCACTGGCATAGCTGGTCGGACATTCATTGTCTTGCCACTAGAAGTACTTTGTGGGGCAAAGACAAACTTTGTACCCAGTGGCGCCTTCAATTTGCCTCTTTCTTGTGTTGGAGGCTTACATGGTTTTCCTGACAAAGATGTAAATATTTAGTAGACTTAATAGTTTGACCAATTATAGAACAAGAGCTTGTATAAGCCATTTTAGCACCTTTTCCATAAGAATCACCAACTTTAATAGCATTGTGCCTCGCTTCAAAAGGCTTTTTCATGTTCACGACACTTGTTTCAGTGAGAGCACCAAGAACCTTACTCCTTCGTGAGAGAATCCTCAAAGGTCCTGAAGATTGTGAGTTTGCATTCCCAACAACATATGGGAATAGGATATGGTCTCTTTTTGGAGTCCCAATTATAGGAATAATCTTGTGGTCCCTGGGCAAAGGTTGGCTTGGTAAATTTTTTAACAGAAATTCTCATGAATGTTCATGATTCCTGAAGTTCCAGATGATACTTACATACAGTATATCAAGATACGACTGGGCAAAAGATCATTCCAAGCCCTTCTCTGGATGTTCTTGTCATAATCGGAGGGCTCAAAAGCAATACATCTTAGAAGAGCCAACAAGAGAACACAGAACATGAGATGCCAGTACCTCTTTCGCCATTAGTATATTTAATCAAAGCATTCAAAATCAAAACAGTAGGATTAAGGAAACCTTGGTAAGCATCTGCGATGATATGCCCTTGGACAGCGTCTACAAATTGCAAATTGCATCTCAATTGTCTTTTTATCCTCTCCTTTCTTGCAGACAAAACATTTATGAGCAGGGCAAGTAAATGATTCTCCAGCTACAATTTGCTTCTGCAGCTCTAAGGCTCGACATTCATCACCAGGGAAAAGTAACACTGAGACGCATTTAGGATGAAAGAAGTGTCCACAAGTTGCAGAAACGCAAGGGAAGACCTTCGGGACATTGTGCAAATAAAATATAGGTGAGAAAATTAGATATAAAAATAGTATAAACAGTGATATGAAGAGATGGCAGATACGTAGAAGAAAATATTTATCAGTATCTCCAGTATTATGCAATTTCCAGTTCGTCCATATTCTGGGAATCAGAAATGCCTCCGGTTAACGCTGCAGAAACTCCAGCCCCCTTCTGAGGCTCTTCATTTGAGCAAAATGCAAAACAGACGGGTAAAACCGTAAAAGATTATGTTCTTGTTTCCTTGAGTATGTTCCGTGACAGGAAGCTGACAAATGGAATATAAACTTATGCAAGTTATTAGCTATGTTGGTAAGGAAATCTTCCTGGTTGCAGGAAATTGGAGCTCAGCCACAAATTCAAGGACCAAGAGGATTAAACATTTCCTATTATATGATAAAAATTACTTGCAATTTTTCAGAAGGTAGTAAGTAGAAGACGAACGTATATTTGAGAATCTGATATGTCAACGGTCAACTCGCTTTAATTCTAGCAAATCCCCCCCCCCCCAAAAAAAAAAAATCTCTCTTCGTTTTCTGCGTTTTTTTTTGTAAAATAGTGGTTTCCTGCATTTCTTTTACTGCAGTCAGATCTGGTTCTATATCCTCATAACAGAAGCAATTTTACCTCAAACCTGATCAATTCATTCCTTCAATCATCCCTCAAACCTATTTAGCATCCACTCCTCCTAGCTTAATAAGCATCCCACAGACCCCATGTCAGTGCTGCAACACCCCTCCACCTTACCCAATAGTCCAATATCAGCCTCGTGACGCAATTGAAGGATTGTAACACATAAAAATTTGATAATCACTGTTTTAGCTAAGAAAATGCCCTGTGAAACCGTTGTAATTTAGATACGGAGTCAGCTCAATTTCAACAAGAATTAAGTCATGTATGGATTGAGAAAACAGTTGCTCCCCAGATGCTGTAAGAGAAGATTTGTGTCTTTCTTTTTTTCTTTTTTCTCTTAAACTAAAGGCACTGGGAAAGGACACATATTTGAAACATCAAGTTTGAATATTTTTTCTATTAATGTTACCATTAGGCCTTCTTAATGTATTTCAAACCTGTTGCTAAGTATCACGCTGTTCCGTTGGGAACGTAGCCACTTTCACACATCTCAACTATTATTTGAGACATATTTTAACCAAACACCAGCATAGTCTAGACGACTAAGACATTTCTTAGTGTAGCCAAATCAGTTTATCTACTTTCAAGCAAAGGAAGTAACGTCTTAACAATCAAAAAGGGGATAATGATGGTAAAATTTCAGCTTGAATCTATATTCTGCAGCCCTTTATACAGAAGATGGGTATCAAATGGTATCAACTAAAAAAGATTCCTGATCATTTTCTCTATTTCAAACAGAAGCTAGACCTAAATAAAATACAGGTCCAAGCTACTTGCCTTTTGTCTAGATCTGGTGTAGCTTTAATGCTTTAAGATTTTTCAAACTTGTGCACATGTAAAAGCTCCCAAAATGATTTGATAGCCTTTACATGTGAAAGACATGTTTGCTATAACTAAATATTCATCTTCTCACAATCTATGTTGCACAGACTTGCTTAAAAAAAAATGTTGCACAGACTCTCCAAAAAAGGTCAAAAATAACATAATATTTTCGTAATCTATGTTGTACACTCTCAAGGAAACAATAACATAATATTGTCATAATCACCTGGAGGATCCGACACACACCCAGTAACATCTTGAGAGAGTCCGAGCAACATAGCTCGTAATTGGTCGGAGATAGGTTTTGAGTGATATAAAACAAGATTGAGTTATGATATAAGGCTTCCATACCACAAAAGATTAACCAAATGAAATAAAATAAAATAAAATAAAAGAAATAAAAGTTAAATCCAATATATAATCATTAGTGGAATCTGCTAATCTGTTAAAATCAGTTATCTCAACAATAAGTACAGACATTTCAACATAGATATTGGTGAAATATTATCTTCAAGTCAGAGAAGAAAATTAGAACTTTTGGCATTTCATGGATTCTACCCTTAAGATTTTCCTATTTGTATATAATGGACAAGAAATTCAAACCTCTGCACCAGATGATTTGTCAGATGACCCCAACAAGCCACAAGCAAAACATTGATGTTGTTGATATTGACAATTTTTGCACAAGAAGGTCTGGATTGCCTGTGAAATAGCCGCATGCTAAAACTTCTTTTGATTGTTAAAGGGAAGCCACATGCTAAAACTTTACAAACAACCATATGCTGAAAACTTTAAGCAATTCCTAGCAAAGTTTGATAAGCCCTTACATGATGCCAAATATAGAGAGAAGTAAAAAAAAAATTGAGAAACCAGGATAAGGATCAAAATATTCAGACTCCTACTTGTAGATTTCTGTAACCAAGAGATTCACAAGAAGATTCAACTCCAGATTCCACGGACGGATGGAAAGATCGTATGCAGCGGCCTTCACAACTGACAGACATGCAGACAGACAAGATTAAAGCTGTACAACACTCTGCAAAATGTTGAAGGACAAAAACAATAATTTTTCACGAACAATCTTAGGATTAAAATCACACAAGTGAATGAAAGTAAATGCAGGGCAAAATGCTATACAGAAACGATTTTAGCCAATCAAAAGGCAGCGACAAAATAGATGCAATCACATTCCTTCTAAAAGAGTTGACTGCTGATCTCTTTTATTAGCCTCTTTTTCTCTAGTATCTTTAAGATTTAGAGAGGAGCCAGATAACTTAGTCCAATAAAAAATCTAGTTACTTTTGTTATGATACTCAGTTCTTTAGATCAAACCAGCTAAATTCTAAAAGAATGGACTGACGGGACAAATATCAAGTTCTACTTATATTTCTTGGACGGAAGGAGAAGGGTAAGATTGCGGAGGCTAGGGATAAAAGACTTGAAGTTTTGTGATTTGGAGTTATGCTCCGTGGTATATAAATGTGACTCAAATTATTTTCTTAAAATCTTTTGAAGGAGGGTGGACGGTGGACCTGTGAATATTGGGGAAAGGGAAGACTTCTAGAGGGACGAACCCTGCCCCTAAGTGGTGCAGAATGAAACTGTAATCACTACTGTACAATTTCATACCCTCACTTGAATAAGCATCACTTTTAGGAGAAGCCAAGTAGTGATGCTAGCCAGTGTACTAGATCTCTATAATCTGCTAGTTGCTCTTTAGATTGATCAAAGGACCAATTTCTTTAAATTGGATGTAGCATCCTCAAGCACTGGAAGTGCTCTTTGGGACAATTTTCGGTGGCACTATGATACCTTGTTTTGACTTAACAAACAGCCTGTAATACAATTTACAGAAAAGACGAAAAAGACGATTACATGATAGCTCTGTTTCCCATTTTATAGGCTTCCTTCCCTATAAAATGTCTTCCCCCACAATTTCCAACATATTGTACCAACAATTTACAAACATTTTTCAGATAAACTAGTATCAAGGAGGAAGTGGAAATTCTGCAGGACCTAAATTTAGTAGAAATCTGTAAGATTGAAATTTTGTGAAGCTCCAAACTTTGACATTTGTATAAGCAACAAATATCACGAGTCATGATACATGGAATAGGAAGGATAGAGAAATAAGTCATTCACAACCAAATCATTCTACTTTAAGCTGCTAAGGAGGGAGAACATGGTTTACCGTCACTTCTCGGTCTGGATTCCTAAAGTACCACCTTTTTGCATGGTTAGAAACGTGAGAACCATCTTAACAACAGAGAAATTAGACCAAAAGTAAAAAGGAAGAAGGTTTAACGTTAATTGGCAATACACATGCAGGGGGGAAAAACTCAAGGGAGGATACCGGTTACTAACTGCTAGCGCATTGATTATGAGATGTTGCTTGGAACCAGTACGGAATTGAATGGATAATGGAGGGTACAGTAACGCTCCATAGCTGGGAAATCAGAACGACAAGAAGGAAGAAATAAAGCATGGGACGTGCCCCTTTGCGCCCCTTGTAATCAATCTGCAAAGAAAGAAATCGATGGGTGTTGAAGTGATTGAATTACATTTGCAAAGTTCCATTTTTGTCTTCTAAACTTTTGGAGCACCCATGAGATTCCAATTAGTATAGTTGTTGGATGCTCCTGGTAGAGAAACATACTTCTGTTTGAGATTTTTCACTTTTCGTACGCACCTTGTACAAGGGATTTCCTCCGTATTACATCACTAAAACCATTACTTTTTCAAGAAAAAAAAATGATTGCATGACGTACTTAAGTTGTTCTGAAAGTCATCAGTAACAAAGTTTCTGAGTTAGTTATGTATAATTTTAGCACTCCTAATTACTTTTACCAAAATTTTCTTTTATTTGCCCATGTTTAATGGTAACACACATTGGCAAGATTTAGATAGCTTATATTAGAAATACTGAGTTACCACAAAAGTTCTCCCCCATCATCACAAAGAGCACAAACATGATCAAATTGTTCATCTTCATCCTCATCTGAATCATCATTGGTACCACTATCAGCATCGTTATCGGTCTCAATAACAAAGTGGGGTCTCTTTTTTGCTCGATTGCACTGCTAGACAAACCACAATTAAGAACTGAAAATTCTTAATGAAGAATAAAACGAGATAACATATAAATTGCATCTAACCTCGTTATCGTCTATCCTCTTTTGTGATGTCTCCAAAAGAAATGCATTCAAATTCTGTTTCAAAATGTAAATCTCAATACAGGATAATGCCAGAAATGTTAACGTATATACAGTTAAAAAGCAGAAGCGAGTGATAGCACAAAAAGGTAAGACTCCATATTAGCAACTAAAAGAACTAGTTCTCCACAAAGGACAAGATGCAGTAGCCCACATAAGTTGCAAAAGCAAATAAATGACAGACCACTAGCGACACATTGAATAAGGATCAGACTAGTCATGCTACACTGAAATATATCTTCAACCTTAAACATAAAGGTCTCCTGATATGGCACTGATATTAGCTAATCTGACCTTTAAACTTCTAAGCTGAGTTTAATGATGGTCTCTCTTAATGACATGTGAACAACTTAGGAACTAAAGTTAGAAAAACAGTAAGGACCTCAAGCATTTTAACACATGCTCAACTAAGCATATAATGTTGGTCTTACAAAAAAGAGACATACTTAACTCCATTCAACAACCTTTGCAGTATGCACCAAGAGAATTAGGTAACCACACAGAAAGTGAACACAGCAATGCATAATAATACTAATAATTAAAGAATCACAACCTTGGAACTAGATATGTCTTTATCCCTTCTTGCAGCTTCTTTGATTGTTGGCATATGCTCTAGCAGATCATCTTTACAAGGTAGTACCTCGTATGCACTAAAAGAACTGATTTAGTGAATCCCATTATAACTAAAACTGACAATAAAATATTTAGGGTGCGTTTGGCATGGACTTTCCCATGTTTGGTTGGTCAAAATGTTTTAGAAACATTTTGTCTAGAAAAAACAAGTTCCTTAAAAATCAAGAAAATGACTTCCCTGGTGGGAATAGGGAAAACAAGTTCCATTAGTGAAACTGATTATCTCCTCCGCACCCCAAATCCCGACCCCCCTAACCCACTAACCCGCTCCACCCTCTCATTCCCACCCTCGACCTCCACCCTGCCTGACCACCCACCCCCATGTATTTGCCTAGATTCTATACAAATGCTTTAGGATAATTTTTTGTGCTTACTTGCAAATAACCAAAAAAGGTAAAAAAAAATCACTTATTTTTTAGGAAAATGTTTTTCCTTCATACCAAACACACCCTTAAAAGACTTAGGTGTAACATTTCAGTACCTAAAACTTTTCCCAATGTAATTCCACACAATCTCTCCAAATGTGTCTGGATTCTTCTTCACAAAGTGGAGGAAATGAACAGTGATGAGTATTGTTCTGATAGTGTCTGCGTAACTTTTTCGAGGTTTAAGGAGTTTAATCCAAATTTTATCTTTAGAAAGCACTTGAATTTCAGGCAGGGCATAAGAAAGTTCAAATCTCCATGCTAAAACCTTCTTATAAATGTGCTGAAGACCATCATCCGCAGTTCCACGCAAAAATATCTCCGCATTATTACTCACTGCCCCTCCAATTACGTCATCATCATCCTCCTCCCCCCACTGTAGAGGCAAAATGGAAAATGAAACAGGCTCTCCATTGCAGCCAACGAAATGGTAATTTGTTATGCAGTTTGGAACAATTTCGCCCTCTTCGTCAGATGATGCCATCAACAATAATTTTTGTAACAATATCGCCCTATTTGCCATAGTTAACAAAAGGTTGCATCAATATAAAGCGGAAAAAGAAGATTCTAGTAAAATTTCAATATATCGCCAGAATTTAAAACTGAGTGACAGAACTATGAACAGTAGGTGAACACAAGTAAGAGATCATTTGTAGTAAAAGAAAAAGTAGCAAAAGATAAGTCAAATTCCAAACCTACACTATGCAAGCTCTACTTTCTCAAAAAACCAAAAGCCATCGAGTGAGAAGTCAAAAACGCAAAAGCTTCTAAGCGCCAAAATCCTAACCATTATACTTGTTTTCCTTTTTCAAAAGTTTGTCCCAAAAATCCATTCACATGTATCAACCACTGTAAACCAAAACCTAGTCTATAACAAAAACCCACTTCACAAACAAAAAAATGAACTATATACTGTATAATAAAAAAGGTAAGAAAATACACTGATCACTTGAAGATAAGAGAAAAATCTTCAAGTGAAAAACAAAAAGAAAAGAGAGAGACTGTGATATAACAACTGTACTTCTACGATATAAGTAACATTTTAAGAAGAAGAAGAAGGAAAAGCACAATACCTCCCTAAAGTGGGTAACCTTTTCTGTTCAATTTCTGAAGAGAAATGAGACACAAATTACAAGGAAATAGAGAGAGGAAACACAAAGGAAATATGCTTCTGCTCTGCAAAAAAAGGTTTTTTTGTTTGTTTGATCAATGGTGAGAGTTTAGCGTGAGTTGAAAACCGTACTATGTACGTGACTAGTGTGTATAGCTGGAGACTTTCACAGAAATGGCAGTTGCTTTTTTGCAGAAATGGAAGTTTTTTAGTAAACATTGTCCTCTAAGTTTAGGAGTAGATTTAATGTTGTCCTCTATATATAATTGTGAGCATTTTGCATCCTCTAGTTTACAAATCTTGAGCAGATTTAGTCTAACTAACGGAACGATCCTGCAAACTTAACAGTATACATGATGTAAAAAAAAAAAGACCCAACTCTTCTTCCCCGCCGTTTTCTTTTTATCCTTCCTTTTCATTTTTCGTATCTTCTGAACAATTATATATACAGGTTTTTCAATATTGACATTAATCGTCGTTTCAATATTTTTAAATATTGAACTTTAATAATTGAATTCAAGTGAAATATTGAAATACTAGTTTAAAGGTGCATTTCAAGTACATATCAATTCCCATTAGATTACAAATCTTCAACTATGGCAAACTTTTTCATTAAAAATGAAGTGCTACAAACCTTTTCTTAACTTGAACTCAAATATTGTCCAAATGCCTACTTAGTTTTTGTTACTATTTCAAGATGTTGAAGACTTTCTAATATTTTTTTAATAATCATGGTATATGTCCACGCATTTCAACTTGTGTCCGCATGAATTTGAACGAGATACCTTATAATTATCAATTCCATAGAATTAAACGCAACTACTTAAGCTATAAGCAAATGATAAATTATCATGCTATGTTATATATCTGTTGTTCGAAAAACTCATCAACCTTTTAGCTCTTTCAAGTAGTAAAAGAATCCAAACATTCGATTCATATATGAAAATAGTGAATGTTAGAAAACAATGCTCAGATAGGTGATTAATTAGTGAGTATTTTAAGTTTATGAACTGGTCTAATTTCATCCCTTTGTAATTAAATGGTCTTCCAAGTTTTCATTTTGGTGCACTTTTGGTCCGCAACTGACGGAAAAAAGTTATGGAACATTTGGTTTAATTCACAAGAGAATTAAAAAGAAACATATTTACTTTTGTTTCTTTCTATCTGAAGTGTAACTAAATCACCAAACTCCATTGAATGACCATACAAAATTCGCACCAGCACTACATTACAATGGTTAATAAGAAAAGAATTGCATGCCTGAACAAAATGAGGGGGGAAAATCACATGTCTATACAGATGAATGTCAAAAATACAATATCATTGCTCTTTCTTTTTTTCCTGTATGGACAAAGTACACTTCATATGTTCATATACAACTCTTGAACTTTTGAATGCAAAAAGCAGCTAACCCCAAAAAACATATTTCCAATACAAACTTATCTATACATAGCAATACCCCACCCCCACCCCCCCAAAAAAAAGAAAAAAGGAAAACGACTGTTTTACAGGGGTCAAGAAGTTGTCCTATGAGTGAAAGCCATACAATCAATATGGCTGAGGATTTAGTATCAATGGTTTGATATCTGCGTTTCTGATATCTCTTGAACGAATGCCTATTTGTACGATATCAGCTAGTTAAACATCAAGTCCCGTTTGTTCCAACTCCGACTTAGAAGCCATGAGACTATCAGATTCCTTGGAAGAAGATGATTCAACTAATTCAGGGACTTGATCGAGCAAGCGATTGATTGCATCAGGAAACTCACCCTTGGCCCGGTTGGTCTTACCCCCCACCACCACCGATGTCCCATCTTGCAAGGCCCATAGCTTTTGAAAATTCACATAGAAACATGTAAAACTAATGAGATTTTTGTAAAATTTACTGTCTCAAAGTTGTTCATGGTTTGGCAGGACATTTACCTGTGTATGAGATAAATAACTGATGCAAGTTGTAAGCATTAGAGCACCAAAACCAGCATAGACAACAGGTACTCCTGGATCAGTCTGTAAAAACACGGTTCATATGAAACGGCAATCGCAAACAGAACATGAAAACAATTGGATTTCAGTGTTGCTATGATTCATCTCACTTACCTTTAGGTCAAGGCCACTACTGCCAATTGCATCTACAATAACAATTTTTGTTCCATCAATCTCAATTGGAAGCTTGGAATTAGGCCGTCTGACTCCAGCGAATTTTCCTTGTTTATCATAAAGAATAACTGACTGCAAATCACGTGCTAGCATTGATCTGGATTATGAGCCGCCAAAAGGACAAAAGAAAAATCAGAATACTTGACATAACAAGAACTCTTAGGACATAAGCTAGTCAGCAAGTTGAAGATTTCTATCGTCTCTTGAACTTTGTGTGCCTATTAAGAAAAACAAGCAGCTCAGACATCCATTTATCTACACCGTGTGTTAGAGTTAAAGAACATACATTCCCTTAACATTGGGCGAATCACCATCTTCGACTGGTAGGAAAGTACCAAAGAGCTTCTTGTCACCCCCATTCATTTGCAGTGGTGCCATAGCCAAATTAAAAGGACCTTTGCCATCCTTCAGAACTTGAAGCGCTGATATACTCCAATCTGTTTGGTATATAGTGATTCCCCCGTACCTTAATGGATCATTGACACTTATAGTCTTCCTCATTACTTCCTTTCCATTAAGGTCATATAGTGAAAGATCAGTATGGAACTGTGATACCTACAACACATATTAAAGACAAGGGGGAAACAAAATTGTCTCATAAGCTGATTTTGCATGCCTCCTTAGTACTAAAAAGAAAGCAAAAATCTGATTTTGCATACCTCCCCACTGTCATAGTAGTCCATGGAGAATCGATTGACATGAATCTCTGTACTGAAAGCATCAGAAGGAGTGGATAGAAACCCAGATGGTGAAAGTACATCACCCGCGACAAAATTTAAACCTTGTGGAACAGTCACAGCCCCTCTAAAGCTCCCGGTTGCACTAAGTGTTCCTCCAGACATTACAAGCAGCAGTGATAAATGTACGCCAATTGGAGCGAATCTACCTGCCAACCCTTTAAATGCATACAGAGCTGGCCCTTTCGAGAATACCTGGAGATACCGAGGTTGCTACAGGTCAATCCAAAAAGTCATATTTTTGAAGAAAATAAGAAACTAAAAGATGTTTGACAACAAGCCATGCAACTAGCAGAGACGAAGCCAGGATTTCAACTTTCGATTTCAGAACAGCGACTTCAAGTGCTAATAACTAGGTTCTAAATTTAACATTTATACATATTTAAGGAATTTTTTAACAAAAATACATTGTTCGAGCAAAAACTATTGGGTTCAACGAAACGCGTATCCGGGCTTCTAGCTCCACCCGTGCATGCAAGGACACATAACTGAAGTGAGCATCTATGATTCAGCATAATACCAATGTTCAATCTTGGAACAAAACAAAATCCCATCTTGTCGAACAAACAATCACTGTCTAAAATACTAGGACTAATAGGAAAAAGAAGATGCACTCTGTCTAAACCTCTATAGAGAAATATCTCATATCTCTTAAGAAAGTCGAAGTGCTTAACAACCTTAGACACAACACTTTTTAGTTCTCTATCATATACCCGAGCATCCCTCTGATTGACAGAAGCTAGAGTTGCTGATTCCTATGACAAACCCTTATAATCTTGACATTTCTACTACTAAACCAAGGAAAGAGAATAAAATGAGCAAAAACTAGGAGAAATGTTATATTTATACCTCGTATCCATCTCCCATCAGTATAACACCCAAGTCTTTAACTGATGCCCTAGGCAGAGTGTCTGCATATTCTTGCTTACGGATTGTCTCTGCCGAGTTTAAGAAAGACCATCTGCAGATTTAATCAATTAATTTTAGCCCCGGTTTTGGTTAAAGACCCCAAGAAGAAGAAGAAAAATCTTATTTAGGTGAACTGAAAAGCAGACCTTCTTGCTACCTTCACAAGGGGAATCTGTGTTGTGTATGTGCAGGCCATCAACGATGCTCCTAGAAGAGTCAATGTTCCTAGGAATACCGGTGATGAGAACATATGATCAAAGCCAAGGGTAAGAACCCATCTCCAAGAGAAAAAACCCAGGGAAGGATGATCGTCCGGAAACTTTTGAAAGTAGTAATCAGGTGCCTCGCCTTGGTCAATGAAAGTTCCTTCAGAGAAACAAATAAAAACGAAACAAAATCCACAGTTAGTCAGAATACTTGAATTTGAGAGAAACAAATAATAGGAAAAAGTGATCAGGATGTGTGACTTAAGATGGAACAAAAAGTTAATAGTAAAATTTAACATTTGAATAAGAACACTTATTGGACAAGAATTTCACGTACTATATCATCCACAGCTACTCAACCTATCACTCATAACATAACAAAGACTAAACTTTCTGGTTTCATGCTATATTTAAGACGAAAAAACTTTATAATGCTAAGATTTCGAGGAAAAAGCTCATAGTCATGCCAAGATGGAATGCGTAGGAATCTCTCTTCCTTATATAATATTAAGTGAAATGGGCTTGGAATATCACAAGAGCAAGATATCTTTTGTGGATTTTGTAGCGAAGATGAGATAGAATGAGAACTCCAAATTGAAATCCGATAATACAGAATATGAATGTGCCTATACTGCATGTTCTGCAGCATAGGTACGCAACTAGAACAGCTGCTGCTCAAATAATTAAGGATAAAGCTTATACATGGGGACACATGTATTATTATATAAATCATCCAGGATAATAAATGCAATAGGGTAAAGTTTCTACAGATCAGCGTTATCACATCATTATCATTTGTGCCTCTATCAAAATATGCATATAGCACACATGGGCGTATCCAATGAACACGCTTTGGGTTCATCTGAACTCATAACTATTGGCTTAGACCATGTATATGTCTTAAGAGATTCACTATATATATACAAATAATATATTTTGAACCCACTAAATTAGATGCAGGTATAGAATTACGCATTTGAACCCATAAAATTCAAATTTTGGATCCGCCTCTGAATTAGCACACATGCATGAAATACACTACATTTATCAATCAATCAATTATGCTCAATTCCGAACTAGTTGGGGTCGGCTATATGAATCCTCTATGTCTATTCCGCTTTGTCCGGCACATTTCACTAAATTTTACTAGTAAATAAGCTGTCTTTTAAGGCAAATTAGGAAACTGACAAGTAAGTCTTTACCAGTATCATAATTTATCTAGGCATTAACTGCACCTCAATAAACTATCAGAAAATTTTTCACATCTAAATTTGCAGATATGTAACTATACATTGAAATAAAGAAGAGTTTCAGTTTAATCTCAGCTGAAATTTTACCTAAGGCCATTAAGCCAGCAACAGCAAACATCTCAGCAATAGCCAAAGGCAAATTGGACAAAATTCCCAAAAATTTTCTAGGCAATTTCTTCAACAGTCCTGAACCAGAAACGCTATTTTTCTGCTCCACTTTCTTTTCACCATTTCCTATAGACCCTTCTTCTGCTTCAATAATTGGTGGTGCACTATCAGAATCAGGCACTGTAATCTGACCAGAAAAGCTTTTTTCATTGTTGGTTTTAGTTCCTTTAACTGTTTTGACTTTGAGCTTACATGTAAGAGTAAAGGAAAATGTGCGGCCACCTTTGTTGTTGTACACACCAAGAATTCGAGAATTGCGGATAAGGGGATAAGGTTTGAGATTTAAGGGATGAATTTGGTTTTGTATGTGTGACATTGTTGATGGTGTAGTTGAAATCTTTAGAGTTTCCATTGAAATTGTGTTGGGAATCTTGAGGAAAAAAAAAAGGGAAGATATTATAGGTTTTGTTCAGTCCATAATCCATATGTATGGAAGTGTAACGACCGGGTTCGTTAGTTTATCCACAAAGGTGTGCTTCAACTGTAATTATATTAGATATTTTTCAAAAAATACGAGAGGAATGTATATTTTTAGCTGTTGCAAAATATAAATCAATATATATTTTATGTACATATGTGTTGTATATATATTTTTTGGCTAGCGAATGTAATTATTTTCGACCAACCAACCAATTTGGTATTTTGGCCAAAATATAATACTAGTCATAGATTACGGGGAATAATTTTCCATGGTTTTCTTATTTGTACGTAATTATTATTTAGATGAAATAATTATTTTTTAATTATGATTTTTTATTTGTTTGAAGACATTTTAACTTATGAAATATGTAATTTATAGTACTTCTATGTAGTTTCTAAATAAAAATTTAAGAACTCGACATTCGAATTAGATGTGTTGACTCTTCTACCCGAACTTCAGACACATTTTCAAGGACAGAAAGAGTACTTATAAGTAGAGTAAAGTATTTGATTGGGTACATAATTTAAGAAATTAAGGAAACATTAACATGTAAGTCCAATACATGCGAAGTATAAAGAATATCCTTTAAAAGAAATGGTAGCGTGAAAGTTCTATGTGTCTTTTTATTTTTATTTTCCTTATTAAAGAATGAAATTTTATTTTAATGAATCCCATTAGGCAACAAGTCATGTTATTATGGATAAAATGAAGTTATTTACAAGATTAAGCAATTTCGAAAAAAGAGAAATATGTCATTAGTTTTTGCCTGACTGAAAAGGAAAAGGAAAAGGAAATGACCATGGAAGATAATAAAGTATTCATAACGAACAGAATATTCAAATATAATATTTTCATGAATTTCTCTAATAAAATACATAAAAAGTTATCTTTAATCCGTATGCGTTGAAAGCCTTCACTAATTCATCCAAATCTGATGTAATCAACATCCAAATATTGACCTCACAAGCTTTTGAATCAACCCCTAATACTCCAACCGTGGCATCTTCTAAAAATTCAACTTGTAATATGATTTCTAATTTGAATCTTTCCATTTAGGCTTACAGAAAATCTTGTAGTCTGACCAGATCACCCTCGATAGTGCACACAGTAAACATATATATATATATATATATATATATATATATATATATATATATGGCTCGGGCTGTGCTGCAAACATTGAATGGTATCGATTGATGTTTGGAAAGGTTTTTGAGGAAAAGAAATATGTTTCCTAACTATTTTCTAGTAAGGAAACACACGTCATTTTTGTTAAAAGCAAGTAATTGGGTTTTGGAAATTTAGCCAAAACCTAATAATAACCGAACGCCATTTAAGTTTCCCAATTACTCTCTAGGGTCCTATTTACTTGTCATATTAGTCTCTTACACATTTTAAAAATATTGTTAATAAAAAGATTTATTTGGCTAATTTATTCTTTAATCTTTCACCACGCTAATCTCTCCCCAATAAATGTTCGCTCTACTAATTTAAGGGCAAAATTGGAAAAAAATATTACTCCATTCTTTCTTAGTTTTGTAAAATGATACGTACTCCTGAAACAATTACTTTGACAAACATGACTAGTAAATAGGACCAGAGAAAATAATACCGACGGTTAAGACTCCTTTGTGTATTTTACCTATTATAACAGGTCATTTACCATATTACTCAAGTTATCAATCCATGCTTGCTATTAAAAGTTACCAGAAATTTGGGTCGTAAATAAGTTGATAATGTAAATTTTTTTACACGGTTAATTTATATAATCAAACTTGTAGTAAAATAGATGCAGATCAATTTGAATGCGAAACTCCACCAGATTTTAATGATAAAAAATATGGAGCTAATTATGGTGCAATAAAGAATAAATACCTAAGCCTAACTTTGAATACAATGAAAGATAACTGTGCACACTGCTTTTGCTAGACATACATAAGCCTACTACTCTAAGATATACACACATGATTAACAATTCTACATCTTAATTTCATCTCTAACACTTGGAATGAAAAAAGGATAGCCGGTGCATTAAGCTCCCGCTATGCGCGGCGTCCGGGGAAGGGCCGGACCACAAGGGTCTATTGTATGCAATCTTACCCTGCATTTCTGCAAGAGGCTGTTTCCACAGCTCGAATCTGTGACCTCATAGTCATATGGCATCAACTTTACCAGTTACACCACGCTCTCCTTCTAACACTTGGAATGAAACTCTACAAAATTAAAGAAACAACTAAGAGGAAACCAATAATCAAGAGAAACATCTTGATGAAGAACTTTGTCCCATCTACATGAGTTGAATGATGAAAACCATGAGCATAACCGCCATGAACTGAACTCGAAAACAGGTATGGAACTCCTGTAGTCGCACCGTATACAGTAGCATCATGAAATCCTTGCACATGAAGGTTAAAAAAGGCCGGAATAGCTCCAAATAAAGCAGATAATGTCAAGTTCCCAAACCTCGCACTTGCCATTGGCATGAACCCCCCAATCGGATCCAACTCATCGTGCTGGAAATAGTTCATATCTAGTGGCGGAGCTGTTTGTGGTCTTGGCCCGAATACTGGACGGTTAGGAATGCTCGTCCTAGGACGTACACGAGACCTCGGGTCAGAGGTTGCCTTGCCTCGGCCATATATGGGAACTAACTTCTGCTCTTCGATGAGAGCCTTACAAACAGGGCATTCGTGGGAATGTGAATGAACTTGTAACCATTCACAAAGACAAGGCCAACAATAAAGGTGGCCGCAAAGAGTCACAATAGGATCTTGAGCTATTTCAAAACAGATGTTGCATTCAAAATCGCCATGCTCACAATTCATATTATCTGAATGCATTGCATCCACTGATTCACCAGTCTCGTGATCCATATGCACAACCTTTGAATCAAGAAACCTGTCAAATATCACAACACAATTGCCTTACTATGAGGAAAAAGGCTTGAATTTGATTATCTACTGACACAAGATGCAAGTAATCACACTAAAGAGTGGATAAGGAGTAGAGGGGTAAACAGAGAGGAAATACAAAGTTATGAACCAAACAGAGAGTAGACAAATATTGCAGCCTTTTATTACATAAAGAAATAGAAACAGTAATCAGCCTTCAAAAAGGAGAACAAAAATATATAAACGTCCATCATTTTCTATCTTTTGCTAGATTTTCCTGGATTCCGAGATATTCTGAATCTTCTGAGATAACTTCTCTCCCCTCTTAAGGCCTTCAAATTTTATGAAGAAAGTTAACATGGACAGGTCCTAAACATCTAATATATAACCCATTCCCCTCCTGTTCTACTATCTTCTTCCACCATTTTTGTGTTTTACCCTGACAGTGGTGCAAGACTAATGAAGGAACAGGAAGGAAATGAATCTTCAATAGTCTCAAGAAGTGCCCACTCACCAAGTGATTTCCCTATATGAGAAAACACAAAATCAACTGTTGAAAATCGTCTAGGCCTCTACGGTAACTACTGCAAACTCATACGATCAGTATCGACATATATGTCTGATTCTTAGTTCTTGCTCATTAAAATCCTTGAAAAATCAATCAACCAATCCCAAACTAGTTGGGTTCGGCATTCTGAATCCACTATATTTTCCCTCAATTCAAGCCTATTCC
Organism: Nicotiana tabacum; assembly: GCF_000715075.1. Taxonomy (NCBI): domain Eukaryota; kingdom Viridiplantae; phylum Streptophyta; class Magnoliopsida; order Solanales; family Solanaceae; genus Nicotiana; species Nicotiana tabacum. The sequence goes on from NC_134103.1 coordinate 73,741,276, forward strand.
ATTCCAATACAGAATCATGAAGAAATAACATTACTAAAAACAACCGCATCCGCAAACACAGAGAGAGTCAAATAAACGACAACACATACTCTCAAGAGAACTAATTGGGAGACCTATATTAACAACATTTTTGGATTGTCTTAATGAATAAGAACAAATTCTAGCACTGTGCAGATTGAAGCCACCAAAAATTCAAGCCAAAAACCAGAATTCAACCCTAAACTCACTTTATCCATCCCCAACCCCTCCCCCCCCCCCCCCCACACACACACACAAAAAAAAACCAACCTGCCCCAGACCAATTTCTGTTCTTGACAGCTTTATAAGGAACCAACAGAAGCATGGAGTTATATAAAGATGGAAACTTTATCACAAGGAATACATAATATAGTTAGTTACCAATTAAGTGCTCACCTTAAAATTGGATTAAAAAAGGAAACACCACAGATCCAACCACAGATCACATAACAACAACAGCAAAAACTACCCTTTAATCTCAAACTATACTATTTAGAGTCAACTATATATATCTCCCACACCCTTTTTGCTCTATTTCAACCCATTTCTTTCCAACATGCGCAAATCACATAACAAGATCAATAATAAAATAAATACATGCATGGAATTAAAAGAGAAAAAGATTGAGAACCCACCTGAAATTAAGGGACAGAGGATGAGAATCTTGAGGGAGCTGGAAAAAAGGATATATTTTGAATCTGAAAAAGAAAAGAAAGAAAAGGAAAACAAGAATAGATGATAGTATTATTATCTAATAGTAGCAGCTAATTAACAAACACAGAACAGAACTAAGGGGCTTTTCTCTCCTTAACTGTAGTGTCGGTTGATGGATGGATCTTAATGTTAAAGTCTGTTAAGTTCTAATTTTTTCACTAACAATGATTACTACAAAAATGAATGAGAAACTATTATAACAGTCCATTAATTTTAAAGTGGTTTTTTTTTCAAATGTTATTAGTGACTTTAAATTTTTAGTTTTTCTACATTAAACTATATTTTATAAAAAAATTAAATGTATTAATTTTATTTTAACAATAGTTACCGTCCAAAAATTAAATATAATAATCTTTGTGCTCTAAACATTATCATTCTTTTTTACATTAAGGACAAAGGAATCTACTGTCTAGTGGAACATTAATCCAACAGTAAAAAACTTGAGACACTATCACTGTTTAAAGAGGCATATAAGTTTTAATCAGTTATTAATTTTTTATTTATCTGAATAATTTATACTAATATTTATTTAATGTTTACTTGGGTTCACGTGTGCATATGTACATAAATGAGTAATACAAGTGGATGTATCAACATAAAAAACGTGGAGAATTTTCGTCTGGTCACTCTCAAAGCTTGATAAAAGACAACGAGGGACTTGATTAGTGGCCAGAGATAATTTTGTTCTCATTTCTCAAAATATTTTGTTTTCATTTTCCTTCTATAATGTGACGACAAAAACAAATACGCAGTATTTGGTATCAGAAAATTCGTTAACTAAGAAACTCACTGAAAAGTCCAAAACAAGTATCAAGACAACAAAATATCTAATCAACGAATCAACAAAAGCATCTTAAGTTCTTAACTGCTTATGCTATTGATTACCTTTTGATCTCAATTTATAGGTTATGAATAACTAATTACCAGTTGTAACCATAATTTATCGTATCCACAAATTAAACATTAACTTTTTTATTTGAATTTAATTTGTAATCCATACATTTCCACATAGGATAAATGTTCAATGAGTCCATTGTCTTTTCTTTTTCCCCGATGATAATCATCTTTTTTCGTAAACCAAATGACCATTGTGTCTTATGTCTTGCAGTAATTTGTGACAAAATGAAAAAGGATCAATATAAACATATACAAATAAAACCTTTTGTCACTATACTATAGTAATTATTTCAACCTAGACAATGTAGATGGAAAAATCCTAGCTGCATTTGAACAACTAAGCTAATCCTCTCTTGAGCAAAGGGAGCAACTATGTACAAAACCACTGAAAGTCTTTAACACCTCTCAAGAAACTTTTCTAGCAAAATCAATTTCGGAACTCATAAGAGCCGTAGAAATGCAAAATGTAAGACTCACTATGTAGAGATTTTATGAGTGGTAAAGAGTGAATAGATCTATTCTCTATGGAAAACCATTGCAATAATGAAATGTTCTTGGGTTAAGCATCACTCTTCATCTTCAGAATCAGAAGTGCCAACAACTTGCTGTCTTGGACCTTCAATTGCACTGCTCACATTCCTTCGCTCAGGGCGAATAAAATCTGAAGCAAACTGGTTTGCTGATAAGAAATAAAGAAGAAAAATGAAACATTTAACTGAAAAGGAAAGGGGGGGGGGGGGGGAATTAGCACATAAATATGTAAATGAATACCATAAACTTATTTTTGTCAAGATACTTAACCAAAAGGACATTAATGATGAAAAGTATGTAACGATTAAGTAACACGAGATGCATGAAGGGAATGACTGATATCTAGAACACGAAATAGCAGCAAGTCCCAAGAGTATTTATTTGGCTACCTGATACGAAGGTCTTCATCAGAAGTGCCCTCACAAACTGGATTTCAGCTTGATGCAAGCTAACAAACTTGGACTGCAAGGGCAGGAATAATGCAAGGTTAAATGACATTGCAAAATTAGCTGCTTGCGAGTTGCACCTTAAAAAGATAATTAGCTTAAGCAAATTAAAGAGCCAGCCAGGTTGTGGATACTGATATAAGATCCAAAACCCAACTAATATATCGAACTGCTACAGACCAGGGTTTAGATGACTTAAGATCTATTTGAAGTAAAAATTAGTAGAAAATGGAATCCAACCCTTTGATCAGAAGGCATCCGATGACATCACACCTCATCAACCAAACATGAATCAAGAGTGTAATTCCTTCTTCTAACGTATAACTCGGAGACACAAGCTCCTTGCCCTTTGCTCCCCAACCCCACGAGAAGAAGGGAAAGAAACCAACAAGAGCCAAAACAGTAAGAAAGTAAAAGGCAAGAAAATAAAAACAAAAAAAAAAGGGAAATAGGAAGATGAAGTCTATAATTACCATTTGAGCATAAAAAAATCCAACTACTTGGTCCAGTCTGGCCTGATGCTTCAAGAGGAAAGGACGAAGATGATTCATATAAATTTGCCTTGCCCCCTGTCAGTAGCAAACAAAAGTACATACCATTTAGATACTCACAATGTTCACCAATTAGATTGTTCTGCCGGATCTGGAATTCATGGATGAAATGATGAAATGCATCCATAATTTGTGTAACATCAACATTGACGGGCGAAATCAGAAAGGTAAAACAAAAAGAGGCACTAAGTTCTGAATAAAGGTTTAAAGGGAGGAGACTGAGATTTAACAGTAGTTGTAAGACAAGTGACCACAAGAGGTTACTCAAACAGAGTGAGATTGCAACAGCCTTCCTGATAATGAGAGGGTAAGAGGAATTCCAGTACACAATCAGAAGATCAATGCAGTATAATGGTCTAAGGAACTCTGCACGTCATTTTAAGGCATGTTGAGAACAGACACATCTGCTTGTACAGGAGAAATATCCTGAACGATCCCTTAAGCAGGAGAACTTAAGAAAACAAAATTAGAGACAGATAAGGATGAATATAAGACAACACGAGCAACACAATGAGAAGAGCATCTTCTTTAGCTTACATCAGTAGTAGGGAGTTGAAGCCAAACAAGAAATGCAAACTTCATGTGGTAATACAGCGGAAACCTGATAAAATTGGAAGGACAAGAACATCAGCAGGCTTAACTAGCAGTCTAGCAGAAAAATGGTTGAGAAGTACAATGAGTGGAACATGAGCTATACCAGTAGAGAATCTTATCAGTCAATAACTCAACAATACTGAAAGACCCATAAGCTGCAAGCAACGGAAACTTCTTTCAGTTCTAAGTCCAAGAAATGCAACCAAATTATCGCGTAACCCAAGGGTACATGAAGAGAAACTATCAAAGAGAGACTGAACATTATAATACGAACTTACAGTCTGAGCAGGAATGCTATGCGGATTCACATAAAAATGAATTCCAATAAATGCCCATTAAAGCATATATACCTACCATGTATTAATATACTGTAGTCTCTCAACTTATTCCCAAATTCAAACATCTCTTGTTCCTCAGTATCATTGCAATCATAATCATTTTTATGTGGTTTATAGGTAATAGTCAATAGCTTCTTTAAAATAGTAATAGCAATTACTCATGACTTGCAACACAAAATTCCCCTTTTTGTTTTAGAAAGATACTTGCAACACTAAATGCAATTCTAATGTTCTACAGGCAACTATGTTAAGACATATTCTATGTTGAATTTGAGGCTACAGTTTTTTCAGCCTGTATCTAAATTCAACAACATCTGTACTAGAAGTAATATATCAATTAACGAGGGGCTATATGTAATGGTTTTGCCTAGAAAGTTGAAATACTAAAGTAAAAAAAGCTAGAGACTGGTGCTTACCACAAAATTAAATAGTAGTGTATTAAGAGATTTATAATCAATGGAGAAAAGCAATAAGAAAAATAAGCAACAGTACAAACCTGCCCAATACAGAAGCCACTTTTTCTGCTCATTTTCATCTCTTCCCTCAATTGCCTTAAATGTGGAATAAACAGGTAAAACAACCCCCACAGAACAGCTGTAGATGTCACATAATAAAATGCATCATCAATAACAGAAGCAATCTTCTCTAATCTTCCCAAATAAGAATCAATTTTTTAACAGAAAACAAATTTTCATAAATCATAAGCAGCAGTTTTAGTGAATAAAATTAAATAGCAGCTCACCATGCTGTCCGCACAACTATATTAGAACCCAGTGGAGAAAGAAGCAGTCTCAATCCAACCTGCATTGAATGGAATTTGCATTCATATAATTGATAGATTCTAAGATAACGGGAGAAAGCACCAAAAATATTCAATTTCTTTTGCTGAAGTAAGAGCAGCAATAGGTAATAGGGTATAAGTGATAAGTTGCAGCAACTTAAAAATTAAGTAAAATGAAGGCATATATATGCTTGTCACAAAGCCATATTACAACAAGTGTGAAGCGTAGATTCCACTCAAAATAATCCATCCTTGACTTAGAGAACTAATTCACAATTCCATCAACTGAGTGCAAAGAGAGAACTAAATCACAATTCAATCAACTGAGTGCAAAGAGATGTCAAAGATTAAAATGCAAATATGTGCGTACAGTTTAGATAGAAAGATGATGTTACAATGATTTTAGAAAACACACTTCGATACAAAGTCCTTGGACGTGTTAATGTTTAAAAAGAAGTATAACTATGTCCCCTTAACCATTCCATTACAAAAAATCCCTAAATGAACAAGAATAGAATAAAACCCTTCCCTAGCTCATGGTGACCTATCCATCATCCTTACCCCCTATTCAGTGTTAGGTAATCCACCTCTCATGAGACACTTGAGACAAAACATTAGTTCTTTGTGATTTAACCAAACAGCATTTTCAGTTCTGAAATTGAAGAGAATATAAAACAACTATGTCAGCTTTTTTCTGCTCCTTTTTTGTCTGGAAAATTATCGACACCATCTTATTTAATAAGGAATTGTCTACGCAATGTGTGTTTCACAAAATAAAGCTAGTTCCATCTTCAGATAAAGGAGAAGTGTTGTTGTAGGCCAATGGCCAACAAAAAAATAGTCTTAACTATAAAGTATCCTATGAATACTAAATTGGACTCGAATAGTACCAAATGAATAATTCATATAGCTGACCGTAACTAATTTGGAACTGAAGCATAGTTGGTTGACAGATTGATTGATTCAAGGAATTGTCTGCACTAGTTATTATATAGCAGCAGATATAATCGAAAGCTGATCATCCTCCTACACTGTCTAGTTGAATAGCATCAATCATTTCTTCATCCCAGATTTGAGAAATGTTTATTGCCAAGGCTGCTTTTGGTCATCCGAAAATCATGACGCACCTCCATCGTCACAACCACCATAAATGATTCCAATTTCAAACCACCGGCGCCAACCACCAAGCATCAACCAACTGTCGGTCACTACCGCACGAACCACTGAATCCCCTTAATGAAAATCCTAGCTCCGCCATCCGAAGTACTATTGAGTCTTTAAAAAGTCCTTTCTTTTCACCACTATTTACTACTATACCAACACTGGAGCATCCACAATCAACACTTGTATGAATCTTCTATATCTATTCCGTTCTAATTGGGCTCTCATGTGAGAAATTCATTCATCATATTCATAGTTAGGCAATTCTTTCCTACGGCTCTCCTAAATTTTCCACAACATAATAAAAATCGAAGATTGCAAATCAATAAAAATATTCATGTCAAGAAATAAAAGAAAAAATCAGAAACTCAAGCGCAAAAATAAATAAAAAGTGCATAAGAAGCGTATCAAAAGTGTAAACAAACCTCGGGATCCATCTGTTAAATCGATCAATTCTCGAGCAGTTGCTAGTTTTCCAGTAACGAATTGGCGCAACGTAACTTCTTGTGGAAGAAATAAGAAGTGTTTAACGGAGGTTTTTGCGTTCGGCGTTCGACTCAGTAACTCACCGGAAGATATCAGTTTTCAACTTATCTTATTTCCATCAATATCCTATTAAATTAAATTAAACTTCAGAATTTCGCAGTGAAAATTGTAAGAGTTAATTTCCCAAACGGTCATTCAACCTGATGAATTTACCTAGTAAAATCACTTTTCTTTGTGTTAGGACAAAAAAATCACTATTTCTCCAAAAGTCATAACCACCATAAAAGCCAATTTTTATAAGAAATTTTTTTTTACCCATATTAATAAATACATAATGTTAAAATTCGCATAAAATTATTAGATAATTTGTTTGAGTTATATAAACTTATAATAAAAATAAAGTATAAATCTATAAAATAAAAATGTTGTATTAGTTTAACTAACTGAATAAATGAAGAAATGTATTTATGAAAGTTTTCATATGCCTTACTGTGATTTCTGAGTATTTATGCCCGAATATCTTATAAAAATTAGTTCAAATAAAACGTAAAAATACTTTTATCATATTTTTTTTAATGTTTTATTAAATAAAATAAAATAAAAATTGATTCTTTTGGTCGTTGAAAAGATTATCATACAAAATTGATAGTGGCAATATAACGTTTAAAGAATAAATAATGTTGAATTAATATTTTACATATAAAGAACTTAATATAAAATTTATAGTGCGTTTATAATGCATTTTGACTTCTACTATTTTGCAATTCATGTGTCAATTTTGCATCTTTCTGTTTTCAAAATCATTGTGTTTTATATTCGTATAAGATTTTGCGAACTCATTAAAATATTCAAAAGAGATTAGTTAAAAACTAAACCAAAGATCAGAACAATTACTTATGAAATAATATTGAAAGAGTCCAGCAAGACAACAACTAATATATAATGGACAGAATTTTTTGGATTTGATTTGATGGAATTTTGTGATTATTTTGAATTTATAGTCCTATTATAATTTTATATAACCTTAAAAATTATTTAATAATTTAATACAATTGTAACATTATGTATTTATTGACATGGAGTAAAGTTGTCTTTTCTTAAGAAAAGTGGTTTTTATGGTAGTGTATGGCTTTTGGAGAAACAAGCGAATAGTTTAGTGATTTTTTTGTCCTAAAACAAAGGAAAGTGATTTTACTAGATAAATTCTCCAGTTGAATGGTCATTTGGGGAATTAACTCAAATTCTAAAAGCAGATTAATCATTAAAAGAAAATAGTACATCTTCTCTCCAAAAGTAAATAATATGAAAAACTATTTCGTAAAAGTATTTTCAAAAGAAGCCGTTTATAAAAATTTGGTCAAACATTTCTTAAAGAATTAGAATTAGGGAACTTTTAGCTAGATATGTAAAATTAGAAGCTTAATCGCCACTATGAAAGACATTTGAAATTAATTACCTAATATAACAAGATTTTTAAAACATGGCAACTCAGACAAGAGTGGGTTGCTCTAGTGGTAAGCACCCCGAGGGTTTATCGGAAACAGCCTCTCTACCCCAGGGTAAGGGTAAGGTCTGCGTACACACTACCCTCCCCAAATTCCATTAGTGGAATTATACTGGGTTGTTGTTGTTGTTTTAAAACATGGCAACTCCTAAATTTTAGGCTTCAAAATTTTCCCTATTTTCTCTTTCTTTCTCCATGCCTCTCCCCAACTATATACTAATGTATATAGTATAATAGTAACACTAGATCGACGTTGGCCCGTGCTAGCACGAGCCTAATAATTTAAACACGTATACGTGTGAAAATAGTATATGCGATAGCCAATTTTCGAATTCGTAATTATAAATAGCCAGCATTTGCAAAGTTATTAAAAAATAGCCAATATTTTAGCTGAAACAAGAAAAATTCTAGCATAATATACTGGATTTTGGAGCTCCCCCGTATAAACTTCTAGCAAATTATGGTGGAACTCCGATACATTATGAAACTCCAACACATTATGTTAGAATCTCATATGTAAAAAAATTTGAACTCCAGTGTATTATGCTGGAATTTTTACGGACTTTTAAGGGTGTTTTTTGTTTAGATTTTATCTTTACATGAAAAAATAGCTAAATTTCGATTACTTTTGAAATTGTGCCTATTTTTTAATAACCAGTTGTAAATCTGACTATTTCTGACTTTTTCCCCATATATGTAAACCTATTAGGGCTTGTTTAAGTCTTAGTGTAATTGAATTTGAATGTAATTTAATTAATAATACGGTTTGACATGTTTATCTGCATATGTAGTCATTTAGTCAATATGAATTAAGCATAATTGAAATGAAGTGATTATACTCTTCAATTCTCACATGGGATAAATTGATAATAACTAAGTGATGACATTCAAATTCTTGTTTTTTCTTTTTAAAAACATAATAAAAAAGAAAAACTCTTTTCCTCCTTTCATTTGTCTCTCAAAATGTATTTTATTGCTCCTAATTCCATTCCAGGTACTCCTTTACTCTTTAATTCTTTTTCCTACTTATTTCATACTTTCTCTTAGCGTGACATTTTTTTTTATTTTAACTATAGAGTATTCTTGCTGCTATTTCGGTTTCATGTCCTCCTTATTCCCTTTTTTTATTTGCATATTTTCCTGCTTTTATTTCTCTTATTATATACGTAGATTGTAGTACTTTGCAATTTCTTATACTTTATTTTCTTTATTTTTACTTATTTCATTTTTCAATAAATATTATGCTTTATTAATATATTTAAAATGCTATTTTTATTTTTCCTATATCGTATACAACAACAACAACAATAACAACAACAACATATCATGTGTAATCCCACAAGTAGGATCTGCGCGAGAGTAGTATATACACAAACCTTATTCGTATCTCGTTTTGTATCATATGGCACTCAAAATAACCAATTAAGTAAAGGACATACCAAAAAATTACTATTATTCGTTGCATAACATTCTAATAACACAAAAGAAATTTTGGCTCTCCAGCAACATTTATTGTAATGACCAAATAATGCTCGGTTTTTGTTAAGGTAAATTTTTTTGATATTCCTTCATTTTTTTGTTAGTTCTCAAGACAACAAAATTCGTATTTTAATTCGTTTATAAACAGTTAAAACGTATTCTAAAATTACAAATACTATTTCCTTCTAATAGCCAAGAATGATAAAATCATATCGTAGAAGCTAACAATCTTCGTGTATCAATTCTTGGAATTAATTAAAAGGTATCTCCAGTTTAAATCAAAAGAATACATTAATTCAAAAAGAAAAAGAAAACAAATGGTGGTCTACAAATATGAAAAGGAAATTAGCTTACAGACAACCATTTTGGGAAAGTAAAGAAGAGAAAAATGTGGCATTACAATGACATCATCAGTGTGAGGTTGTAAAGTGGAAGCCCAAGTAAGGGGTTTGGGGTTGGTGTGTCAAACCAAAAATATAATGGGCCCACCATAAGCAATACATTGAGCAGGGGCTGTTTCAACGTGGCACGAAAGCTGCTACTGACAATGTCCAAATAATGCAGCAGCGAGTATAACTCTTTCAAGCAACCTAAATATGTGAAATGTCGAAAATGTCTTGACAGTAAGCAGGCATGTCGTCCAGCTGCCTGTTAACTCCCTCTTATTAGATAGTAGAAAACCAAAAATCCACTACCTAATGGAGCTCACTCTAGCATTGTTTTTTTTGGGGCAAAGATCACTTTTAGCCTGCAATCAAAATTATTTAGGGGTCGTTTGGTAACAGGTATAAGAATAATGTTGAATAAGATATATTAGTAATTGTGAGATTAATTATGCTGATGTTAGTTATGCTGAAATTATTTATTATCTACTATTTGACTTGATATATTAAAGTATTGCATAATTTCTAAAAATATTAGTTGTTTACAAAAATACCCTCCAAAATATGGCGGAAAGTATTTGGAATAGGTTTTGACTTTTAAGGAGCAATTATGTCTTTAATCATGCTTATACAAGTATTAAAACCCCTTGCATTACTAATACTAGAGTTTGCTACGTACTATTAATTATACATATGATAATACCAAATAGGATGTATAACTAATAGAAATATTAGTTATACATAGGTTGAAAAATATACCAAATAAGGGATTAGTAATGCACAAAGTTAATGCTTGTATAATTTTTTCTAATACATTTTTTTTAATACCTCCTACCAAATGATCTCTTACATCCGATAGCCACAAAAGTGTTTAAATTTGCATATTTTTGTGTGTGTGTATATATATATACATTGGCTATTATTTTGAGAGCAGTTATAAAGTATCATTTCCTTCTTTTTATCACAAATCAATTTGGATCGCTAATTTAATTTCTCTGATTATCGTGATGATCATGGTTGAACCAAAAAACTTTCGTCTAGTGTATTTTATCAATAAAACTTTCGCTGTTTCCCAAGAGCTAACCCATGAATATGCAGCAAACTGTAATTATAGGTCATGCAATCTGCAATCTGCAATCTGCAATTCGCATACCATAAAATAAATATCCTTTCATAACGACAGCGAAGGGATGATAGCAATTGGAGTAATATATATTTGGGAAAAATACACATCTTCCTGAATCTGCTTTGTGTTTGATCACTTCGCTTCCAACTGGATTGTGATTAAGTGATGAATTAAGACCCTGATTAATACCCACAAAAGTGCTGAGTGTATCTGCAGGAGAGACAAAAATAGTAAAACAAGAGCGCTTTCTATAACCGTCTTCAGAATTAGGCTTTTGGACATTCCTGGATTGAAGAGTTGAGATATTTCTACGATACAAATTTGCAAGAGCCAGCTTCTTGTACTTCGAAGTGGTTAATGAGCAACACCAGCTTTTTCGTCATTGGAAAGCTAGCTACCATGTACTACTAAAGATTCATTTGCAACTAGTATTCTGTTTCTAGCACCCCATCTATGAGACCAAACTCCATGGCCTGCCATAAAGCAGTAAAGAAAGAAAATGTTTGCTTAATCAGATGGATTCTGTCTCATGCCCACCGAAAAAAGGGTATTGAAGGAAAGTGAAATCAGATAAAATAGAATCATATATACACCACAGGAAACTGCTTTAGAAATTGGCAACAAGCTTTCGAGGCATCTAGAAACGCTCTAGCAAGGAGTAGCATCTAAAGTACTAGCATACAAGTTATAACATGAGTAAAATTACCTCTGAGACAGACAAAAAACGATCCCTTTCAGTGTACTGTTGCACCTTCTCAATTGGTTGGCCAGTAAAGGCGACATACATCTTGTCGATTTTCTGTATAAGAAAGTAGAATATCAACTCAATCACAAAGTCCTGGAATATACACTACTATTAACTACTCTGACCGGAGTTTTAGCTCAATCACAAAGTCCTGGAACATATACTACTACTATTAACTACTCTGATCGGAGTTTTAGCTGAAGGACCATCAATGTTAGCTTATAATAATACACTGAAGGTTGCAACCCATGTATAAAGATAAATTGAAATTTTGGTGATTCATTCCATCACGTATGCATCCCCGTCAACATTTTTTTTTTTTTTACTATGTTACATAAAAGACCATGTCCACAAACCAGTAAACTGAAAGTGAAGTTTAAAAAGACACTTCTTTATGGTCATCATGGTCCTATGCTGTGTCAGTATAGTTTTCAAAATTACAACAAATAGAGAAAGGAAGTCCAGGGAACCTTCTATGTATCATTATGCTTAATCTGGATTCTGGATTATTGTATAACAATGAGTTTGTAGTAGCGTACAACAAATACCAAGTGAACCTCCATCAACTTAGCTTAATGACCCTATTAGACAAGTTTTTTATCTGTATGGTATACTACAATATGGTTTGTGAAGAAGTTTCAACAACAACTATCTTATGATCATGTTTATTTAGTGCGTAACTTTCATTCATATACAATTTCCCTATATATCCTATGAGTCGTCAAAATTTTCTGAGTCACGTCAAATCAAGAAGATTCGTGTTGGTGACATTGCTGATATAAATCAAAACGTTGCATAGCAAATTTATTAGAAAGGCTTTCAGTTTATTTTTCACTTTTTGTTACTGTATACTTTGATTGTACCATCGCACCATGGTCCTGTCTAGATTATCATATTAAAATTATGCTGGTGTCAATCTTTCAAAGGGCAGTGTAAGTAACAGCTAATTATCTGCCATGATATTTCCTGTATATTCTTTGATTGTCATCAGAATCTTTTTTATTAAATGTTGCTATACATATTCGACAAACCCTCAATGTGGTACATGATACATATCCTGATCTGACCACTATGACCACTATCAGGAGATAGAAACTTTGCTTGCAAATTTTAGGTTGGTGCCCATGAAAACAAAACTCTCTAGTACTCTTTACTTATCATTTTATTTCCGCCCTTAGGGAGTGGGGCGACAAGAAAAAGATAACAAGATAACAAGAGCAATAAATTTAATTTGGAGGCTGAGCAAAGATAATCTTCTTCAGAACCCAACTGTAGATTATCAGAAAGAGAAGGTTGAATAAGAAAAATTACTAACATGACGAGATTGAACCGCTTCGTTCACTTGGCGCCGCACATCTTCCACATGACCCTAAAGCAGCAAGTACAAGTAGGCTTTTAATAAAAATACAACCAGTTTAAGCAGCAAAAATGGAAGCATCTTCATACAGTTCTGAACTAACAGAAATATTCTAAAAAATATTACCTCTCTTCTAATTGTTTTATATTAGAGACATCTCTTTAGCATAAAACGAATAGCAACACTCTATGTAGTGAATTTTTTGTACTGAATTTCATTAAGAGCTTCTAATATAATGCGGAATTGCCCTTACTATATACGCATTTCCTTGTACATTTGGACTAATACATTAATCTACCTTTTTTAAAAAAAATTGACATCATTTCTAGGAAATAATTTTGTATGTCTTTTCTTTGATAAGGAATTTCATGTCTTTTCTTATACATGAAACAAAAAGTGAGTTTCGTTATGCCTACCCAAAAAAAAACTGCAAAAAGGAAAAAATATACCACAGATTGGCACATACCAAGTCTTTAGTCGTACAATCACTTTATTGCACCATTACAAAGTTTAGTACAATCAATTTTACAAATTTTTGTCAGAACAAATTAGCTGTTGATGTTCTTTTAACTGTTTGGGAAATTTATATTAGAAAAAAGGTAACAAAGAGTGCTCATTATTCAAATAGGAAATTTAAAAAAAAACATTTTATTAAAAGAAAAGAGTTGAAGAATGCACAAAAAATAGAAGAAATGAAGAAAATAAATATAAGTTGAAGGAAGATTATAATTGTTTCTTGGGTAATCCAGTGGCCCAATTTTTCAGGGGAGAGGGTGTTTCTTAATACCTTAAAGGGGAAACAACAATGTCTCAGTCCCAAACAAGTTGGGGAAAATGTTTGTAATATTTCCAAATCAGAGGAAAGGTAGTTGTACTACACCCAAAGTAACACATCTTGACTGAAATTCTCATTAAACTTTTAAAAGAGATTAAAACTTACTCCACAACCACTTTGAGGTTGATGAATCATTATGCGTGCATTTGGCATTGCATACCTCATGCCCTTTTCTCCACCGGCAAGAAGAAGTGCTCCTTGGCTTGCAGCTACTCCGAAACATACTGTACCAACCTTAGGCTTTATCTGAAAAAGAAGTCATTGCTTGAAGCATAGTTATTGTAAGAACATAATTCCAAGCAGTAGAGCATATAGGCAACTGAAAGTTGTTCAAAATTTGATTAAACAGAGTGACTATAGACACTATAAAGTGGCATACTTACCCATGACATGCAGTCATATATTGCCAAGACAGAGTAGGTACTTCCACCAGGACAGTTAAGATAGATCTGATATTGCAAAATATGGACATAACTGTAAACAAGACCTTTCTATATTCAACTTGATTAAACAAATCTAGCTATATGGTTATGGCAAAGCAAAGCAGTACCAAAATATCTGCATTTTCATCGATAGTTGCGAGGGTCACAAGTTGTGATATAACTCTCTGAGCAACTGCGGAGTTGATTGGTTGTCCAATGAAGATAATTCGATTCCTGAATAACACAGTAGAGAGATCCAAAGGTCCCCCTGGTGTCATCACGGCAGGCATGATGGGTGGATTCCCCTTTTTTGCTTCGATAACACCATAGCTGTTTCCATGAATTTCAAAACATGAGTGTTATATTATCCGGGTGGCATGTTTCGACCAATGATTTGGTCTATGTGTGTGAACATTGACCAAGTGTATTTTCAAAGACCACCGAGTACTCAAGAGACATTCAATAATGCAATATTTCTGCTTGCGAGTTAAGTGCAGGCTGGCTGACCATCTTTTCAGAATGCACATTTGGGTCTATGCTTGAGTCTTATTTCTTCACTCTGTAATTATATATTTTGGATAAATTGTTTCAACACTTCCCTACGAGAGATTGTTGTCTTTTTACCTATTTACCCCAGCTTTTTAAGACCTAGCAAGCACCAAAACAATATCAAAGCGGGCATGACAATTTATGCTCTTCGACATATTTTCAGTTTCAAACGAGCGACGTGCCACACATCAATACCATCAAAGTGAAAGTGAAGATAAGCTACTCATAGTAAATTTCAGTAACTCTATTTCTAGTTATTGAAGGAAGAACACAAAGCATCACCAATTAAGGAAAACAACAGTAAGCTCATCTCAAGAGCAAGGAAAATTTATCTAAGTTCTAGATCGAAGAACGTCTGTTCTTAATAAGTGTTGAGAACATCTCTTCACTCTTATTGACTTCTTACAAAACCACATCACTGCATTACTACATCTGGTAGTATATTTAACCAAAATATGACCTTTTAAAGCAATATGTTTAGAGCAAAATATACTCCACAAGTATAGAAAAGTCTGAGCGCTAAGGGGTTGTTTGGTTACAAGGACAAGGGATTATAATCCTGGATAAAATGTAGGATTAGTTTATCCCACGTTTGGTAGAATCTTCAGTTCCGGGATTGTTTATACCTCAATTGTGGTATAAATTTATACTACATCCAATGTGGCAAAATGACACTTTTGACCTTCTCCAAAGCTTTCCTCACAAAGTCTTTTAAGAAAGTCAAGGTTAAAATTGAAAATAAAAGTTTATCGAAGCTTAAGCTTATAAATTTTTTTTATCGAAGTTTAACCTTAAAAAAAAGTTTATCGAAGTTTATCTAGCTTAACAAAAGACATGCTTATATTATACCCCGCACATCACATTTTTAGTCAAATGAACCAAACATCTATCAAATATCCACCAAAATATTCCCGCCATTATTTGATCCCCATATTATAATCCCCACATTATAATCCCATAAACTTGTTCATAAACCAAACTAGTCTAAGGATAGAAGATAAACCTTGAATTGGTAAGACCACTGGATTCGTTCTCATTGAGCTTTAACGGGGTTCTCAGAGTCTTGCCAGAAAATCCTAGAAATTGAAAGAACAGAAATACAACCAAATCATCACCACAAAAAACAAAATTAGAAAAAATCATAAAACATTCCGTTTCAAGATAATTAAGTAGCTAACTAAGTCACTAACTAACTCGAATTCCGTTGCTAATCGAAAACTTAACTTACCAATAGCTGATGAATCAGAATACGGACTTCGGAGAACAGAAACTATCTGCTTCCTTAAGCTTCGGCAGAAAAGTAATTAGTATTAATTTGTTCTCAAAATCAAAAAATAAACAAGTAAAGTAGGAACAAAAACGTAAATTTATCAGGCATTCGAAAAGCAATTATGAAAAGCTAGTGTATAAATTACCTAGAAGAAAACAAAGACGAAGAAGACGTTTGCTGCCGGAAAGAGACTGGAATAATTGACGTTCCGGTGATGGCAGACGTTACCATTTTATTGCTCCGGCCAGATTCGGTGACGGAGTACTAGAGGGAGAGTGTTCGCCGGCGGAGTTAAGAGCTATCCCACGAGCATTCTGGTAAAAAAAGGGGATAAGAAACTGGGATAACCCGAATAATTGTTGGATCTTTATTGGGCTTTAACATTTTATTTTGAATTGGTCTATTAAAGCCCAATTAACTGCTAACGTGGAAGTGCACAGTTAGCCACTAATTAGAGCTGTATTTACTCTTAAGCCACTGTTTAAAATGTATTTACTCTTTAGCCAGTGCTTTAATAAATTTTTACCTGTCCAGACGAAAATACCTTTCTGCTAGATATGGTGTCTTCATGAGTGTTGTGTAAATATTAAGGGCAACGTGTCTTGAATTACCTTCTGTTTTAAACATTAGGACATCATGTCTTTAACTTCATATGTGTAGTGTAACTGTTAAGGACATGGTGTCCTTAACTTCATGAGTATTGTGTAAATATTAAGGACAAAGTGTCCTATATTTGCATCTTCTGTTGTTAAACTTTAGGACAACATGTCCTTAACTTAATATGTGCAGTGTAAATGTTAAGGACATGTTGTCCTTAACTTCATATGTACACTGTAAATTTTATGGACAAAGTGTCCTTTAACTTCATGAGTGCTATGTAAATATTAAGGACAAAGTGTCTTGTATTTGCACCTTTTGTTGTTAAACTTTAGGACATCATGTCCTTAATTTCATGAGTGTTGTGTAAGAATTAAGGACAAAATATCCTTAATATTTACACATTACTCATGAAGGTAAGGATACAGTGTCCTTAATATTTATACAGTACTCATGAAAAAAGGGTAAAACTAGGGATGACAAACGGGCAGGTCGGATATGAGCGTGTCGAAAATGGATAATTTAAAAAGCGAATAAATTATCCGACCCGACCCGTATTTGAGACAGATAAAAAATGGGTTATCCGACGGATAATATGGATATCCATATTATCCATGTCTTCTTGAATATGATCACTTATGGGAGAATTCCTAGTCTTCCAAACTTGAGGAACTCCCAATTTGAGGCTTTACAAATGTAAAAGTTGAATACATTAGTTATTCATTTGGTTAACCATTTTCTAAGTAGATAATATGGTTCTTATCCATATTCGACACGCCTTTAAAAAGCTTTTTATCCGGACTATTTTTTTAATGGATAATAGAGGTGGATATACTACAAGAAATGTGATCTTTTGTAGCGACCCGTATAGTCGCCACAAAGGTTATGGTTTCTATGGCGACTCACGTAAGTTGCTACTAAACGTTATAGCTGTAGTAGCGACTGTTGAAGTCGCCTTAGAAAGAAAATATTCAGTGGCGACTATACTTAAGTTGACACAAATGCTCTAATTTCGCAAAGGCAAAAATCAGGTTCAGAAAGGTATTGTAGCGACCTTTTAGAAATCGCCACAAAAAGAGCTCTTGTGGCGACACAGTCGCCTCTGTATCTTTTTGTACAAAAAATTAAAAATTAAAAATTAAAAGTAAAAACTGTTATAAAATAAAGACTGTAAAGTAAAGACAAGTATAAAGAGAAACTGATATATTATTCAACTTCAAATTCATGTACATAATGAACTGAAAACTCCTCTATTTATAGAAGAAAGGAAGCAGCTGCGAGGCTTTTCAGGAAGCAGTTGCAAGGCTTTTCTTTAGCTGCTTGTAAGTTGTCTGCATGAGCTGCTTGCAACCTGCCTGTTTAATAAGAAGCTGCTGCAAATCATTTCATTGAGCTGCTTGCAACCTGCCTGCATCAGCTGCTTGTAGATAAACTTCAACAGAGTACTAAATGGATAATCTTCTTCAGGAAGATTATCTATAGCGGAGTAATAAATGAACATCCACAATATAATTATTTTTATAACACTCCCCCTTGAATGTTCATTAAAAGGTATTGTGCCTCGTTAAAACCTTACTAGGAAAAACCCAGTGGAAAAAATTCTAGTGAAGGAAAAAGAGTACACATATTTAGTAATACGCATTTCTAGATGCCTCATTAAAAACCTTATAAGGAAAACCCTGTGGGAAAAAATCTTAGTAAGGAAAAAAGAGTACATCGCGTATTTTACTCCCCCTGATGAAAACCTTATTTCAAATATTTGAGTCTCCGCATTCCAATCTTGTATACCATCTTCTCAAAAGTTGAAGTTGGCAAAGATTTAGTGAATAAATCTGCTGGATTGTCACTTGAACGGATTTGCTGCACATCAATGTCACCATTTTTCTGAAGATCGTGTGTGTAGAATAATTTTGGTAAAATGTGCTTCGTTCTATCTCCTTTTATAAATCCTCTCTTCAATTGGGCTATGCATGCAGCATTGTCTTCGTATAAAATTGTGGATCTTTTATCACACTCCAAACCACATTTTTCTTGAATAAAATGAATCATTGATCTCAACCATACGCATTCCCTACTTGCTTCATGAATAGCTATTATCTCAGCATGATTTGAAGAAGTAGCAACAATTGACTGCTTTGTGGAGCGCCATGATATGACAGTACCTCCACATGTAAACACGTACCCGGTTTGAGATCGAGCTTTATGGGGATCAGATAAATAACCTGCATCTGCATAACCAACAAGATCTGCACTATCTTTGTTAGCATAAAACAAACCCATATCAAGAGTTCCCTTTAAATATCGCAATATATGCTTAATCCCGTTCCAATGTCTCCGTGTAGGAGAAGAGCTATATCTTGCTAGTAAATTAACAGAAAATGCTATGTCAGGCCTTGTAGCATTAGCAAGATACATAAGTGCACCAATTGCACTGAGATAGGGTGTTTCAGGACCCAGGAGTTCCTCATCCTCTTCTGGAGGTCGGAACGGGTCCTTATTCACTTCAAGTGATCGAACAACCATTGGTGTACTCAATGGGTGCGCTTTGTCCATGTAAAAGCGTTTTAAGACCCTTTCTGTATAGGCAGATTGATGCATAAAGATCCCATTTGCTAAATATTCAATTTGCAGTCCAAGACAAAGTTTTGTCTTTCCAAGATCTTTCATCTCAAATTCTTTCTTAAGATATTCAATTGCCTTTTGGAGCTCTTCTGGAGTTCCAACAAGATTTATGTCATCAACATAAACAGCAAGTATAACAAATTCTGAAGTCATTTTCTTTATAAAAATATATGGACAAATAACATCATTTATGTAACCCTCTTTCAGCAAATATTCACTGAGGCGATTATACCACATGCGCCCAGATTGCTTTAAACCGTACAAAGATCTTTGTAATCTGATTGAGTACATTTCCCGAGATTTTGAATATGCTTCAGGCATTTTAAATCCTTCAGGGATTTTCATGTAAATCTCATTATCAAGTGCCCCGTACAGATAAGCTGTAACCACATCCATCATATGTAATTCAAGCCTTTCACGTAAGGTTAAACTGATGAGATATCGAAATGTTATGGCATCCATAACGGGTGAATATGTTTCTTCATAATTGACTTCAGGTCGTTGTGAGAATCCTTGTGCGACAAGGCGAGCCTTGTATCTTTCAACTTCATTTTGCTCATTCCTTTTTCGCACAAAAACCCATTTATGACCAACTGGTTTTATACCAGCAGGTGTTTGGACTACTGGTCCAAAGACCTCTCTTTTAGCAAGTGCGTTCAATTCTAATTGAATTGCCCCTTGCCATTTTGGCCAATCAGATCTTTGTTGACATTCTTTGACAGATCGGGGTTCAAAATCCTCACTATCTTGCATAATGTTAAGTGCAACATTATATGCAAAAATATTATTCACCACTATTTCAGATCGATTTAAATTAATCCCATCACCAGTAGAACTTATTAAAAGTTCATCGCTCACTTGAGCCTCGGGTTTATTGATTTCTTCAAGAATCTCATAACTAATCAGATCTTGGGTCTCTTCAGGAGATCCCTTCATAATATCATTTTGATCATTTGTCGATTTTCTTTTTCTAGGATTTCGATCCTTAGAACCCATAGGCCTACCACGCTTCAGGCGTGCTTTAGGTTCATTAGCTCTCATGCTAATAGATGGTCCTGCTGGGACATCAATTCGGATAGGCACATTCTCTGCAGGGATATGTGACTTAGTTATCCTTTTCAAATCAGTAAATGCGTCTGACATTTGATTTGCTATATTCTGTAAATGGATGATCTTCTGGACCTCCTGATTACATATAGGGGTACGTGGATCAAAGTGAGATAATGATGAAACTTTTCACACAATTTCTCTTTTGATTTCCTTTTTCTCTCCCCCTAATTGTGGGAAATTTGTTTCATCAAATCGACAATCTGCAAATCGAGCAGTAAATAAATCTCCCGTCAATGGTTTAAGATAGCGAATAATAGAGGGTGATTCAAACCCAATATATATTCCTAACTTTCTTTGGGGGCCCATCTTACTGCGCTGTGGTGGTGCTACTGGCACATATACAGCACATCCAAAAATTCGTAGATGGGCAATATTTGGTTCATGACCAAAAACTAATTGTGACGGAGAATATTTATTATAATGTGTTGGTCTGAGACGGATAAGTGATGCTGCGTGCAAGATAGCATGGCCCCAAACAGTAATGGGCAATTTTGTTTTCATAAGTAGTGGCCTTGCTATCAATTGTAATTGTTTAATGAATGACTCTGCAAGGCCATTTTGAGTATGAACATAAGCTACAGGATGTTCAACTTTTATCCCAACTGATAGACAGTAATCATCAAAAGCTTGAGATGAGAATTCTCCAGCATTATCAAGGCGAATAGCCTTTATAGGATAATCTGGGAATTGTGCCCTTAATCGAATTATTTGGGCTAATAACTTTGCAAATGCCAGGTTGCGAGATGATAATAGGCACACATGAGACCATCTTGAAGATGCATCTATTAGGACCATAAAATATCTAAACAACCCACTTAGTGGGTGAATAGGTCCACATATATCCCCATGTATACGTTCTAAGAAGGTAGGGGACTCAATGCCAACCTTCATTGGTGATGGTCTAGTGATCATTTGCCTTGATAACAAGCATCACAAGAAAATTCATTATTTGTAAGAATCTTCAGGTTCTTTAATGGATGCCCAATCGAATTTTCAGTAATTCATCTCATCATTATTGATCCAGGATGGCCCAAACGGCCATGCCAAAGCACAAAAGTATTTGAATCAGTAAACTTCTGGTTTACGATAGAGTGTGATTCAACTGTACTAATCTTTGAATAATATAAGCCAGAAGATAAAGTTGGTAACTTTTCTACAATGCATTTCTGGCCAGAAATATTCTTTGTAATACAAAGATATTCCACATTCATTTCATCTATTGTCTCAACATGATACCCATTTCGGCGGATATCTATAAAACTCAACAAGTTTCTTCGGGACTTGGAGGAGTACAATGCATTGTCGATAATAAGTTTTGTTCCCTTAGACAGAAATACAATAGCTCTTCCGGAGCCTTCAATCAAACTTATATTACCAGAAATTGTAGAAACATTTGCTTTTTCCTTATGCAAATAAGAAAAGTATTTCTGATCTTTGAATATGGCATGAGTTGTTCCACTATCAACTACACAAATATCTTCATGATTGGTCTTTGATCCAAACATAATTTGAGGATTATCCATATTCTTCAAAATGACATAAACAAAATAAATATGATAGTAAATATTATAACTTTTATTTATGTACAACAATTACATAACTATACTATCTACTACAAATAACAGAAATTAAAATATTTACATCTCTACAGATTCACTACCGATCACATGACTTGTTTCTCCTTCTGGGAGTGCAAAGTAATCAGCTACATCCAAATGCATGAAGTCTAAATTATCTTCAGAAATAAAATTTGCTTCAGCATTTTTCTCTGTCTTCTTCAGGGAAGCTTGATATAGCTCAACCAGGTGCTTTGGCGTACGGCATGTACGTGACCAGTGCCCTTTTCCTCCACATCTATAGCATGCATTTTCTGGCTTTGCTGCTTGCACCGCTTCATGCTTTTGTTCCTTTCTTTTCCACTGCTGGTGGTGAGGAGGGTTCTTTGGTGCATTATTATTACCACGATTAGAGTTTTCTCCCCGACCACGGCCATGACCATGACTGGGGCCACGTCCTCTTCCACGTTTAGCTTGGTGGAAGTTCGTCTCATTCACTTCTGGGAATGGACAAGAACCAGTAGGTCGGCTTTCATGGTTTTTCATTAATAGCCCATTATGTTGCTCGGCTACAAGAAGATGTGAGATAAGTTCAGAATACTTTTTGAATCCCATCTCTCGATATTGCTACTGCAGGAGCATATTCGAGGCATGAAAAGTGGTGAAAGTTTTCTCCAACATATCATGATCAGTAATATTATTACCACATATTTTCAATTGGGAAATAATTCTGAACATAGCAGAATTATATTCATTAATAGATTTAAAATCTTGTAGCCTTAGATGAGTCCAATCATAACGTGCCTGTGGAAGAACGACCATCTTCAGGTGGTCATATCTATCTTTCAAATTACTCCACAGTATGACTGGATCTTTAACAGTAAGATATTCCATTTTCAGGCCCTCATCAAGGTGATGGCGTAGGAATATCATTGCTTTGGCACGGTCTTGGTTTGATGTCTGATTTTTATCTTTGATGGTGTCTGCCAGACCCACCGCATCAAGATGAATTTCGGCATCAAACACCCAAGACATGTAGCTTTTGCCCGATATATCCAGGGCTACAAACTCAAGTTTAGAAAGATTTGACATTATTTAGAAAAAGAAAGTTCGTACCTCTGATACTTTCAAAGTATTTGCTCGAGATGGCAGAGTCTCGTGCTGATAACGTGTTATAAAATAAAGACTGTAAAGTAAAGACAAGTATAGAGAGAAACTGATATATTATTCAACTTCAAATTCATGTACATAATGAACTGAAAACTCCTCTATTTATAGAAGAAAGGAAGCAGCTGCGAGGCTTTTCAGGAAGCAGCTGCAAGGCTTTTCTTTAGCTGCTTGTAAGCTGTCTGCATGAGCTGCTTGCAACCTGCCTATTTAATAAGAAGCTGCTGCAAATCATTTCATTGAGCTGCTTGCAACCTGCCTGCATCAGCTGCTTGTAGATAAACTTCAACAGAGTACTAAATGGATAATCTTCTTCAGGAAGATTATATATAGCGGAGTAATAAATGAACATCCACAATATAATTATTTTCATAACAAAAACTGAGTATTGAAGCAAATCTTGCTAATTCCAATTAGCCCCAATCTCTTCAAATCCAACTCTCTCACGCCTCTCTCTTCATTTGACTTCAACTTCAACACCACATTTACAAACACCCAGATATGTGAGATTCACTAATTCACACCGGAGAAGAGAACCCAGCACAAAGAACCCTAAATCGTCTCCGACTTAGAACCCTAAACCTTGTCCAACTCCTCTTGTCCTGGCGATAGAGCCCTAGAAAGGTAGCTACATCCTACAATTGGTCAAAATCTTTGCATCTTTCGGGATAAACAAGCCCCATCGGAGCTCATTAACGTTGTAAACAATATCGAGATGAGGTATTTTACCCTTTCTCTTCTCTCACCTGTCGATTTGCTTATCCCACTAACATAGATCGGGTTTGTTTCTTTGTTTTCTTTCAAGATCTAACTTTTGAGAGCTAATGTGGTACGCATTGAAACCTAGAAGTGGTTGATGGTGTCTACCTGAAGAGCTTCGGTTGAAGCTTCAAGAGTTTTGTATTTTTCCAGAATTCCCAAATTGTAAAAGGTCCATATCTTCCTAGTTCAATTTTTTTATTACTCAAACTTAAACTTGGGTAAGAATATTTTGTGTTTGTTCTTTTCATTTCTTTCTATATTCTAAGTAGTTTACAAATCATATTGCTCGTGAAACAATGTCACTAAATATTTTTTTTCTACATAAGGTTTATGCTTCTTCATTTCTTTCTATGTTTTAATTAGTTTGCAAATTTTATTATGGTATTTTAGGTTTCATCGTGAAGCTAGAAATGTATTCTATTTGCTATCGAGTTCGAATCTTTTTTCCAAGGGTGAGATTTGATTGGGGAAAACAATGCATTGTTGGTAGAAAGCATATCACCTAAGAAGTTGACTCAAGAATTTATTTTATTTTAGGTTTCAGATTTTCATAGGATGATGACAAGAGGGCAACAAGATCAGCTTTTCTTCATTGTTGATCTTTACAAACGTAATCTGTATCCTCAAATAATAGATACAAGGATTATAAATCTGTAGCCACTAAACTAGTTATTTTATGAACTAATTTTCTGCAAGTAATACAAGAATCATTGCTTCATGTTCTGATTTAGCGTTGAAGTACAACCAGATCAAGTGTTTTTGGAACTTGAATTGCTTCCACATAGGACAGTAACACCAAACAGCTAAGTTGTATTAGGTGAAATAGTGCTTTGGCTTCTAATTATGTGTTCCTCAATATAATTTTGGGGCAAAATAGTTTTTTTTTTAAACATAAATTTTATTGTTATCTGTTACCTTTGTTATGCCACAAGCTATAGCTAAATTTTTTTAAACTATGCAAAGCAATAAGTCTTTCTAGTTAATGTCATAGCCTCTTTATTTTAACAAATGCTTAGGAATTTCTTTTCCGTGTGAAGGTTAGATAGGTGTGCTCCAACTCTACAGATATGAAAATGTTGAACTCCCAGCACCATCCACATTAACATGTAAATTTTGCTATGGTAAGAGATGTTGTTGATCCAAAAAATCGCCAATCACAAACAGATTAACCAACATATTCTACTTGACAAATTTCATATTGAAGAATAGATAAATATGAAATTCTCATAGGTGAGTATAACAATTTGATTGAGCAAAATGAATATTAGTAACTTTAAACCCATAGGTTGCTGGCTAATATTTCTCTGTTCTTATCAAATAGTAGATGCATTTTGAATTAGATGATATCTCTTCTAAAAATAGAATCATTCAGGACGTATGCAATTCATGGATTAGCTTGTGGTGCACTTGAAGACTTTGACCTTGTGTAAAAAAGATAAATTGTCGCAACCCAAACCAATGGGCCGCTACAGGCACCCGGTGCCTTACTCAACTGAGTACCAATATAACGTATTTTTCGTATTATACTATAATAGGTAAATAAACCAGAAAGGCTGTCATGAGATGAATTGAAATAAGCATGAGGGAATACTCGACATAAGATGAGCCAACATGATATACCGACTTATACATATGACGCACAGGCCTATAAGACCAAAATGATCATTTATATACTGAACATACGCCGACAAGGTCATACATCTTTCATATACATGACATATTTCTACATGCCTCTAAAAGTAGATAAATACCATAAAGGTCGGGACATGGGCCTGCCATACCAATCAATACATGTCCAAATCATACTGACCAAATAAGCAACTCCGGAGCAAATGGAGCGCACCAACACCTTCCGCTGAGCTAATAGCCTACTTGGAGGACTCTCAACCTGTTTATCGGGACCTGCAGGCATGAAATACAGCGTCCCCAGGCAAAAGGGACGTCAGTACAAATAATGTACCGAGTATGTAAGGAATGAAAATCAGTAAATAAAAAATACGAGAGAAACATGGAGTAAAAGACTTAACATGTAAGTCTGTATAGCTCTGTGAATCGTTTAATATTTATAATGTCGTGCATATGCGTATAAATATTATATCATGCATAGTATATGCGTACATAACATCATCAAGCCCTCTAAGAGCATCCCATCATTTCATCACGGCCACTGTGGAAAAAATCATCTACATATACCAGCTGATCAGGTGGTGGTGCGTATATAACGCCGTAACCTTTTCCAATATATCATACATATATAATATACGCGTATATAACACCTTCTGGTCATGTGTCCATGTACATGTATAAATGAATGAAATGCATAATAAGTACGTTAATAAGATTTCTCGGAATGTCACAAGATCAATATGCCTTTGATTAATATCAACTACGTATTTTTCTGAGACCCATGAACAGAAGATATAATAATAATTCACATAGGGAATCAAGAACATAGGCACCTCTAATACTTCTATGAATAGAGTCATTTATGATAGTAATACATTTGCTCGTTTCGTTTGTATCGTATGGATCATGCCAAAAGGAAAGAAGGGATAGCCTTAACATACCTGAGCCGATTCTCTTGATAACCCCTCTAACACACGTCAATCACGAAAAAACACGTAACGACAAGATCGAGGTAGGGAAAAATCCGTATGATATTGATATTCTTGAGAAAGGTTGTACTGTGCTCCCTTAGAATTTGCAATTCACGTTGCACCTTGTAGGGGTTCATAAGAATTCCTTTTGAGAATTCCATCCGTTACTTATCAAGCATTTTTATTTCCCTTTAATGATGTAGGGAGGTGGTTTTTAATCATAGTGAGTGGGGCCCACTTTAGATGATGACTTAGCCCAAAATTCTCCTAAATATGCCACCTAATACATAAACCAAAGAGTCATTGTCACCTAAATTGTCTTGCTGCCATGTTGAGGGTGATGTCCCCACCTAATAATTATTCATAATTTCCTAATTACATGGCTAATCTCTCATTAAACCAATAATTAACCCATTTCCCATATAATTAAGTAATATCCTAGTTTACTTAAAATACTAATCACTTTTAACATACTTTATATATCTTACTATCACGGTCATGTGGTACCTTGTATGGCACTAGTCCATAAATACGGGGTATTATAGTTTGAACCGTATTTTATCTCCAAATGTCAAACTTCGACGAAACTCATTTTTTTCAATTCGCTTACCCTCTCACATTCACGAATTTACTTATCACTTGTTTGAAATAGCATAATACTTATAACCTCAAAATAATTTTGTCCTTGAACTGATGTCAATTATCTTACGACAAATTCAACATACAATACTACGGGGTATAGCATCGTCGTAATACTGCAGAGCGTAACATCATTCTTCCCTTTAGAACATTCGTCCTCGAATGTTGACTGATGCACTTATCGGTCTTACAACCGGATAGCTTTTAGTAATGGTTTTAATACTGTCCTTGCCATTTAGGCAACTCTTCTGTGAATAAATCCAAAGTTCAGGGCATTCCCACCTTTAGGCCTCTTTCTCACACCATGGCCTGTGGTTGGAATTCTTCCAATCTCGTAATTCTTGCTACCTTCTGTCATGCAGCCTGTACGACTTTTTCCTTGTATGTGCGCCTATGCGACTCTTCCCTCCAGCTTTTAGCCAATCTCTAGGCCTCACTTTTGGAACATATACAGAACTTGACAAGATGTCCCTCTGGCATCTATAGGTATGCTGAAGTTCTTCACTCGGTATTTTGTCAAACTTACGAATATTGCTATATCTTATTTCATAGACCCAGTTATCTATTCGTATGACTTTACTGTATCTATGTAGGTCATACTATACCATAACTCTTACTTCAATTTATTATTACCGAGGTCTACCACCCAACTCCAGGTTACTCTCTTGCTATTTATCATATATGTATAAATCTAAGTCCTTCAATGCTTCCTTATTACTGTTCATCTAAAGAATGGCATCTTTATCTCCTCTCATACGTTGGAACTATATCCATGTATTGTTGATTTATCTTAATGTTGATCCATAATCTACCACTGATAACTTGAACCTTTTACGTAATACATTGTCACTAGGGCTCACGTCGCATCGAGGAATATTTGAAGTGATTTGCCTGATCCACCTAGGAATGATACTATACTTCAATAGTTGTATTTCTTAGCAGCCCAATGTGATTCATCTTATGGGGATATTCTAATCCCGTGCAATTCATGAAATCGCTTTTCTTTAGATCATTACTCAATCGGATGTCTAAACGACATCCTCTTATCTATCACAATTATACCCTTATTCTACTACCAAGGCAATATTCCATCTTTTCTAAATGCTACTAGTCTTAGACTCCTTTGAGTTCATTCAGGCTATACTGAGCTTTCTATAACTTAGAGAAACCATCAGCTCTCTTGTTTTCATGGGCTTAATCCCGAAAACTTATCCATTCTCGTCACCTTCTCACTAACCTTTTCTTATCCTTACTCCTGTCTTCCTAAAACCGTGTCGCTCTACCATACTTTCGCTTGCGGCCTACACATATCTATTTATACTATTCACAAACTTCCTTCAACTTGCTTGCACCATATATTTCCTTATGTTATTCTGGAACATCAAGCGAGACATCACATCGTCTCTAACTCTTCTTTACTCTCTTAATTAGACCTCTCGATACTTAGAAACCATAGGCTGGAAGACATGCCGCTGACGATGCCACTATCATTCCTGGATACTGAATCCCAACGCTTCTAGCCCTCTATATGAAGTATAGATTATTCATAACCTTCTGCAACTGAGTATCTCATACATTGTCCACCTTTACCGTACTAACCTTAAAATCTCATATCGTATCTTCTACCTCTTTCATAACCCCCCTTCCACATAGATATAATTCACTTCCACAACTTGAAACTCTCTTATAATACTTGCACCTCTGGTGCATACACAATCTGATGGGAGCTCTATACTGACTTCTTATAAGGCTGGTACTCTTCTAACTGGCTTTTGTCTTAGTTCCCACGCATGCCAGAATTTTTGTGCAACTCATATGATCTCGAATTTTACTTTTGGTTTCACTTCCCGCTTATTAGCCACGATAGGTGCCACTTTCTTATGGAGTGCATGCAATGTTGTAGTGAGACTGCTATTACAAAACCATTTCTTCTTCAAGTTACTATGCTTGGGTTGAAGCTCTTTTCCTTATTTCCTTAGCTAATCTTTTGTTGTAGTACTTGAGGAACACCCTCTGACTCTTATAAAGTTGCGAGCTTATTAAATCATTTACCATACGAAAATTCCATGCTCATGTGCTTGTAGGGTTGCTTCTGAACTGAAATTTTGGTTGTCTTCCCAGTGAGACTTTCTTTTATTTCCGTAACATTCATACGGTACCTTTAACTACCCCAACTCCTATATGAATATTTCTCAAGGTTCACGATATCATTATCTGCAAGACTGGATTCACTATGTTGGGGTTCACTATGTTTATCTTGCACATTCTACTGATTTGTCTGTATCCTCTTATCTCGACATAACTAGGCTCTTGCTTAATTAACTACTAACTGCTCGTTGATCCATACTCATATCTATATTTCGCGTAATCTCTCTTGGGATATGTCCTTTGTCCTAACTTACCTATCACACTCGCTCCTTATTTATTACTAACATCTCGGGCAGGAACCCTTACTTCCTTTCCTTGACATCGTGTTTGCATAATGTTCTGAATTCGTAGAATATCTGTAGGATTTGAATAAATGACATGTCATCCCTTTCTCATTTTTATCACATTCTTCCTTTATCATTCCAAAGTTACTAGAACCACTTAACTCTGACTTAATGCCACATCACTCCATATTTCTCCCTTTTGGGGAGTACTAAGATTTAGTACTACGATGATCTATGTATAGATGTTTTACATCTTCATCTTTGGCATCTTTCACATCATCGATGATCCTTACTTGCCTTGCTAAAATCCTTCTGTACCAAGGATAACAAAATTTCTTACTCACGAGGGTGACACCTAGTATAACTGGCACACATAGTCCCTTAATCTTAACTTTTCTCACATTGCTTGCTTTAGGGAAGCGTCTTCCTGAATGACCTTTAAAGGTTATTCTTATATCGTCCATTCTATTATCGCCGGAACGCAATCTCTGAAATTCTCATGATGCCGACTATTATCAAATCACTCAGTCCCTAATTCATATTTAGTTTATCTTTTTCACCAGCCCATACTGATTTCTATTACTCTAGGGTCTAAGTTTTCCTTCTGGTAGTCGTGTTGGAGTCACGAACTTATTTCTCGAAATGAGGATATGACTCTATGGCATATACTCTTTTGTTTTCTCAAGGACTATCACCTCTCGTCCTTTCCTTCACTTGACTATAGACTCTGTAATACTGTCATTTTTTTGACCTACCATTGTTATCCATGTATCACATCCTACTCATAATGCTTCATTAACTCTCTTCTTATTTCCCTGCTAATATTTTTGTCTATCACTTTATTCCGAAAACTTCAACAAGACGTTCTTTTTCTTTTAGCTCCCCTTGTTCCATCCACTGGCTCTTCGGGTTGCCTAACATTCTCTCTCTACTAGGGACGGGAGCCACACTAGGTAATATTTATCCCTTCCAGGCTTCCAGTGCCTATCTTTGATTTTTTTTTAAAACATTCTAGAATTCATATCTAGATATACTATTCTAAAGTCACCATCTGGGTGTCTCACAAGGAGATCTATTAGCACACTAGCAATATCCTTCGGAAATGTCAACTAACGCAAACAATCCATCCACCATTTTAGGTTACTTTAACCCCAGCCGGATCCTGATATCCCGTCCTTCTCTTAAACTATATTTGTTAGTTCCCATAAGGCATAACTGAGATGGGTGTGGCCGATTGTACATACATTTGTTATTGTTGAAGATAACTCAAAATGTTTATAT
The DNA here is from genome assembly GCF_000715075.1 of Nicotiana tabacum. Classification (NCBI taxonomy): domain Eukaryota; kingdom Viridiplantae; phylum Streptophyta; class Magnoliopsida; order Solanales; family Solanaceae; genus Nicotiana; species Nicotiana tabacum. Next base: position 73,772,226 of record NC_134103.1, read on the forward strand.
TTCTCTGCCTGAATTGTAAATACTGATAATCTTCATTAACTGGACGTCTCATACCCTTCTTTACCTTGCTTCTTTTACTTTTTGAAACTGTATCCATCTTCAGATTATCTTATTCTTTTTACCATATGGGTAGATAGATATTCATACCTTAGGGCTTCTTAATAGGCTTACACATTTTAGTACACACATGATCTGCTGAAGACCTCACATTTACTCATCATAAGCATGATGCAAAATCGAGTTCCTCTGACTCAACTCTTCCACAACTATATCTCTTACCAACCGTATTTCTGGATGTAGGTATCATCTTATTACGAATAAAATAGAATTTAGGAGTTTGAATTCTTACAAGTGAGCTCTACCACACGATCTAGAGTAAGAAGAAAGAGTGACAGTCCTAAATGCCCTGTAGCCTCCTGCTTATAAGTGTGGTGCAAAGTGCACCCATAAACAAAACTATACTAGACACGGCTTGTAGACTCCCTAGGACGGAACTGCTCTAATACTACTTTTGTCACGACCCAAACCAATGGGCCGCGACGGGCACCCGGTGCCTTACTCAACCGAGTACCAACATAACGTATTTTTCGTATTATACTATCATAGGTAAATGAACCAGAAAGGCTGTCATGAGATGACTTGAAATAAGCATGAGGGAATACTCAACATAAGATGACCCAACATGATATACCGACTTATACATATGACGTACGGGCCTATACGACCAAAATGATCACTCATACACTAAACATAGGCCGACAAGGCCATACAATCTTTCATATACATGACATATGTCTACGAGCCTCTAAGAGTAGATAAATACCATAAAGGTCGGGACAGGGTCCTGCCATACCAATTAATACATGTCCAAATCATACTGACCAAATAGGCAATTCCAGAGCAAATGGAGCGCACCAACACCTTCCGCTGAGCTGATAGCCTATTTGGAGGGCTCTCAACCTGTCTATCGGGACCAGCGGGCATGAAACGCAGCGTCCCCAGACAAAAGGAACGTCAATACAAATAATGTACCGAGTATGTAAGGAATGAAAATCAGTAAATAAAAGACATGAGAGAACACATGAAGTAAAAGACTCAACATGTAAGTCTAAATAACTCTATGAATTGTTTAATATTTATAATGTCGTGCATATGCGTATAAATGTCATATCATGCATAGGTATATACATACATAACATCATCAAGCCTCTCAGGGCATCTCATCATATCATCTCGGCCACTATGGGCAAAATCATCAACATATACCAGCTGATCAGGTGGTGGTACGTATATAATGTCGTAACCTTTTCCCATATCCCATACATATATAAGATATGCGTATATAATATCATCTGGTCATGGGTCAATATACATATATAAATGCATGAAATGCATAAGAAGTACGTTAATAATATTTCTCGGAATATCATAAGATCAATATGCCTTCGATTAATATCAACTGCGTATTTTTCTGAGACCCATGAACAGGCGATATAATAATAATAATTCACATGGTGAATCAAGAACATAGGCACCTCTAATACTTCTATGAATAGAGTCATTTATGATAGTTATACATTTGCTCGTTTCGTTTGTATCGTATGGATCATGCCAAAAAGAAAAAAAAGAGATAGCCTTAACATACCTGAGCCGATTCTCTTGACAACCCCTCTAACACACGTCAATCACGACAAAACACATAACAGCAAGATCGAGGTAGGAGAAAATCCGTATGATATTGATATTCTTGAGAAAGGTTGTACCGTGCTCCCTTAGAATTTGCAATTTACGTTGCACCTTGTAGGGTTTCATAAGAATCCTTTTGAGAATTTCATCTGTTACTTAGCAAGCATTTTTATTTCCCTTTAATGATGTAGGGAGGTGGTTTTTTAATCATAGTGAGTGGGCCCCACTTTAGGTGATGACTTAGCCCAAATTTTTTCTAAATATGCCACCTAATACATAAACTAAAGAGTCATTGTCACCTAAATTGTCTTGCTGCCACTTGGGGGTGATGTCCCCACCTAATAATTATCCACAATTTCCTAATCACATGATTAATCTCTCATTAAATCAATAATTAACTCATTTCCCATATAATTAAGTAATATCCTAGTTTACTTAAAATACTAATTACTTTTAACACACTTTATATACCTTACTATCATGGACATGTGGTACCTTGTATGACACTAGTCCATAAATACGGGGTATTATAGCTTGGACCGTATTTTATCTCCAAATGTCAAACTTCGACGAAACTCATTTTTTTCGATTCACTTACCCTCTCACCTTCATGAATTTACTTATCACTTGTTTAAAATAGCATAATACTTATATCCTCAAAATAATCTTTTTCTTGAACTGATGTCAATTATCTTACGATAAATTCAACGTACAATACTACGGGGTGTAACATCGTCGTAATACTGCATAGCGTAACAGTAATGCAGGTTAATAGTTGCTACTAGAGTTTGCTCGTAACTGTGTTAATTCCTGCTTCAGTTTAAAGTAAGATGTGATGATACACGAAGAAGTCCTTGAACTAGTTGTGTATTATTTCCTTAAAGATGTAATTTGTATTGAAATACTACCTCTAAGTAAATTTTAGTTGCCTTGTCACTCGAAAATGAAAGTGTGTTGAGAAATTGATCATACTTTAAAATGTCAATGTACAGAGGGAAAAGTCTAATAGTTGGTGCAAAGTGTCTAAGCAAAATATTGATCTTAATACATGTAGTTGTCTCTCCACTTGTGGACTTCTCTGTGCATGCTGATGTAAGCCTAAATATATACAAAAATGTACAGTTACAAAGCCAAATAGATGTTTCCATCTACTATCCTATTAATATACTAAATACAACTAGTTACAGAAGTAACCCACTTTATTTGCAGAAACAAAATAACAATATATTTAAGTTCTTAGTATTAATAAAAATTCTAATAACAAATCTAATCCTCTATTCACGGTATTAGTTATCAATTGTTGTCCAATATTGTTTGACTAAGATGTGCAAGCCAGATACACTACTAAAAATCTGCTAAAAACCGATCAAATATTTCCGACCAACATTGATCGGTCAAAAAAAGCGACCAAAAACCGTCCAGCTTGGACGGAAACTGGAAAAAAAATAATTTACATTTTTTTAAAACTAAATACCGACCAACGTTGGTCGGTAAATTGGTCAACGAATTGACCCAGCTGGTCAGACAAGAAAATTTTGGATTACCGACCAACGTTGGTCGGTAATCTGGATCCAATTTTTTAAATTTTAATAATTATTTTATTATTTAAAATATTTTATAATATTTAAGAATTTATATTTAAAATTACCGACCAACGTTGGTCGGTTAATGTAGGGGAAGCATTTACCGACCAACTTTGGTCGGTAATTGTTATTTTCTGCAAAATAACCGATCAAAGTTGGTCGGTTATTACGTCAACATTGGTCAAACTTTCGAATTACTTTTATATTTACTATCTAAATAATATAAATATAATTCGTTAACACTTTTGTAATACAAATAATGAATACACTAACATATACTATATATAACATGCTATATATGTAGTTAAAGTAGTACAACGAAGCGTGTTATTATATATATATATATATATATATATATATATATATAATCTAGTTTCAATTAATAGTTTGATAATAGTAGTTTATAATCAAAAACCTAAAAATGTATGGAAGTGACATTTGGAACAATTACACAACTCTAGTCTAGATAGATACTCGACTCCATTCCTAGTTCCCTGTGGAAATCGATCGGGGTCGGGTTCTTTTAGGGATAGACTTGTGAAGATCCTAATTAGTATATATAATTTATCATCAAATATATCTATTTGTAAATTGATTCATCGACTTATAACTTACTTAGATGCATCGATGAATATTAAAAACAAAACGTTTGACCTATATCGACTAATAGTAAAAACAAAACATCTCGACCTATATCGATTAATCTATGCCATGCAACGTTTGACCTATATCGACTAATAGTAAAAACAAAACGTCTCGACCTATATCGATTAATCTATGTCATACATTATTATGATGAATGAATGAAAAATAGAAGAATTAATACTAAACATCTTTGACATATATATATATATATATATGGATCACAAATTAAATAAACGAAAGAAGTTATTAGTATTAAGTAAACGAGTTAAATTAATAGGTCAAACATGGTCAAACTTTAACAAACTATATATATACACACTAACATATACTATAACAAGCTATATATATAGTTAAAGTATTACAGTGAAGTGTGTTTTTTTTAGTGTGTGTGTATATATATATATATATATATATATATATATATATATATATATATATATATATATAGAGGTATAGCCGTATATATATAAGAACACGAAGCGCTAGGATCACAGGGTCGGGTTCTTTTAGGGATAGACTTGGGAAGATACTAATTAGTATATATACTTTATCATCAAATATATCTATTTATAAATTGATTCATCGACTTATAACTTACTTAGATGTATCGATGAATATTAATCGATGATTCATCATAACGTCTCGACCTATATATCGATTAATCTATGTCATGCATTATTAGTGATGAACGAATGAAAAAAGAAGTTATTAGCATCAATTACAATATAGTGTATGTGTGTGTGTGAGAACTTACTCACATACTTAAATTATAACTTAGAAAATTTACTTAGATAGATGCTATTATAATTTATTAAAATTAAATAGTTAATATAATTATTTATAAAGATTATGCTTATAGTTTATAATTATTTATAATAATTGCATAGTTAAATAAAATAAATGCTTGTAGTTTATAATATTTTTTTATAGTTTATAATATTTTAAGAAAAAACACAAAAAAAAGAAGAATTAATTTTTTGTTTTAAAAAACCGACCAAAGTTAGTCGGTTTTTGGTCAAACTGTCAACACTTAATGTACCGACCAAAATTACCGACCAACTTTGGTCGGTAATTCTGAAATCAGAATTGAAAAACGGGGGAACCCCCATTTCTCTCTTATTTTCCCCTCTCCTTCTCTATTTCCCTCACTCAAAACCTTCCCCTCTCCTTCTCTATTTCCCTCACATAAATCACATTCCCCACCCCGCGTCGCCACCGCCCAGCCGTCGCCGTCGCTGCTACCACTGCCACTGCCGCCTCTCTCCTTCTCCATATCCTAAAAATTCTAGGTTTGAATTACAACTCATTTATTTATTATTTCTAGGTTTTGTTAATTAGTTGTGAATTAGTTTCAATTGTTTAGTATTTTAATTATTTGAACATTGTATTTTATTGAGGATTATGGTTTAGGTCTTGTTTTAATTAGTTTTATTAATTAGTTTTATTAACTAATTAGTTTTATTAATTAGTCAATTAGTTATGAATTAGTTTTAATTGATGAGTGTTTCAATTTTGAGTTTGTATTGTCTTGAATAGTTTAGTTAGAATTGAATTATTAACTTTGTATTATCTTGAATAGTTTAGTTAGAATCTAGGGTTTATGATTTGTTCTTGTGAATCGAACTTTTAGGGTATGGGTTGAATTTCTTTAGTTTAGTTAGTTTATGTTTAAACTCATAGGATATGAATTGAAATTTTAGTTTTTAGGATTTGTTCTTGTGAATTGAACTTTTAGGATATAAATTGGTGTAATTAGGAAAAAATAATTATCTTGAATTAACTAAAAAAGATATAATTAATTTATAATTATAGAATAAATTAGTTTGTTCTTGTAAATCGAACTTTTAGGGTATAGGTTGAATTTTTTTAATTTAGTTAGTTTATGTTTAAACTCGTAGGATATGGATTGAAATTTTAGTTTGTAGGATTTGTTCTTGTGAATTGAACTTTTAGGATATGAATTGAACTTTTAAGATATGAATTGGACCTTCTGGATATGAATTGAACTTTTAGGATATAAATTGGTGTAATTAGGAGCCAATTATTATCTTGAATTAACTAAAAAAGATATAATTAATTTATAATTATAGAATAAATTAATTTGTTCTTGTGAATCGAACTTTTAGGGTATGGGTTGAATTTCTTTAGTTTAGTTAGTTTATGTTTAAACTCGTAGGATATGAATTGAAATTTTAGTTTTTAGGATTTGTTCTTGTGAATTGAACTTTTAGGATATGAATTGAACTTTTAAGATATGAATTGGACCTTTTGGATATGAATTGAACTTTTAGGATATAAATTGGTGTAATTAGGAGCCAATTATCATCTTGAATTAACTAAAAAAGATATAATTAATTTATAATTATAGAATAAATTAATTTGTTCTTGTTTTATTTGTATAGATGGAACATCGTACTTGGATGTACAATTGGAATTATCCTAATCGGCGGGGATTGCGGGAGGATTTTGTAGAAGGGGTTGATGACTTTATTAGACATGCAATGTCACTTCCACCATACCAAAGTGAAGGAGTAATTAGGTGCCCTTGTGTCAGGTGCGATTATATGAAGTTTAAAAAATCGGAGGAAGTTAAGCTTCATCTTTATAGGAAGGGGTTTATAGAGAATTACTTTGTATGGACTAATCATGGAGAGGTCGATGGTAGCCGTAGGATATTTCATAACATGGTTGTTGGTGAAAGTAGTAGAATACAAATCTTGATTCTAGAATTCATGATATGGTTGCGGATGCTTTTGGGATGCACTTCGGGGGTAAGCCCAATAAAAATGTTGAACAAACTCCTAATGATGACGCAAAACTTTTTTATGAACAGTTAGAGGAAGCTAGTCGTCCACTACGTGAAGGAAGTCCGCACTCTGAGCTGTCTGTTGCAGTTAGATTACTAAGTATCAAATCTGATTGGAATATTTCTCAAGCAGCCATGGACTCTTTCATTGACCTTATGAGTGAACTAGTTGACCCTAATATCAACTTACCTGGTGATTTCTATAAGGCAAAGAGATTGGTTTCTAAGTTAGGACTTTCGTCAATGAGAATTGATTGTTGTGAAGATGGTTGCATGTTATATTATAAAGATGATGCAACTTTAGACAGTTGTAAATTTTGCGAAAAGCCTCGTTTCAAGAGGCTTTCCAGCAGGAATATGGTCGCTGTCAAGGCGATGCATTATTTACCTCTTATACCTAGGTTAAAGAGGTTATATGCGTCGATGAGTTCTGCTCCTCATATGAGATGTCACTTTAAAAATAGAAGACCACCTGGTGTTATGTGTCATCCTTCAGATGGAGATGCTTGGAAGCACTTTGATAGGGCATATCCAGATTTTGCTAGTGAACCAAGGAACATTCGGTTAGGTCTGTGTGCGGATGGCTTCACGTCTTTTTCTATATTTGCGACACCATATTCATGTTGGCCTGTCTTTCTTATACCTTATAATCTACCACCTGAGTTGTGTATGACTAGTCTATATATATTCTTAAATTGTATTATCCCCGGTCCACGTAATCCGAAAAGTTTGATTGATGTATATTTGCAACCTTTGATTGATGAGCTAAAACAATTGTGGTATGATGGTGCTAAAACATATGACATATCAACCAAGCAGAATTTCAATTTGCGTGCTAATTTAATGTGGACTATTAATGATTTTCCTGCGTATGGAATGTTGTCTGGGTGGATGACTGCTGGGAAGCTAGCTTGTCCTTACTGCATGAAAAATAGTAAAGCGTTCACTTTGAAACATGGCCGAAAGCAATCATGGTTTGATTGTCACCGTCAATTCTTGCCTGATGATCATGAGTTTAGAAGGATGAAAAATGCATTCAAAAAGAATAAAGTGGAATATGATTCTCCACCTCCGATACTTTCAGGTGAGGAAATTTGGGAGAGGGTCCAGAACTTCAGTAAAGTTAATTCTCCACCTTATAGATTCCCCGGATATGGTGTTAATCATAATTGGATAAAACAAAGTATATTTTGGGAGTTGCCTTATTAGAAGGATAATCTTCTCCGACACAACCTTGATGTCATGCATATTGAGAAGAATTATTTTGATAATTTGTTCAACACAGTGATGGATGTTAAAGGTAGGACAAAAGATAACCCGAAGGCTAGAATGGACTTACAAGAATATTGCAGGCGGCCTGAATTATACTTGCAGACAACAAACAATGGTAAGGTGTTCAAGTCCAAAGCAAGTTACACATTCACTTTGGAGGAAAGACGACAAATTTGTGATTGTGTTACGAAATTGAAGATGCTTGAGGGTTATGCATCGAATCTTGGAAAAAAGTAGATATGGAGGTAGGGAAGTTGAGCCATTTGAAAAGTCATGACTGCCATGTTTTCATGGAGACCTTAGTGCCTATTGTATTTTGTGGTTTGCCTGAAAGAATCTGGAAACCCATCACAAAGATTAGTTTGTTTTTCAAAGACTTGTGTTCTACCACATTAAGGGAAGAAAACCTACTTCGGATGGACCAGAACATCCGTGTAATTTCTAGTAAGATGGAAAAAATATTCCCATGTGGTTTCTATGATGTGATGGAACACCTTCCAATACACCTTGTACACGAGGCACGACTTGGAGGGCCTGTTCAATGCAGATGGATGTATCCTTTTGAGAGGTAATATTATAAGTTTGATGTAATATTCTATTTTATTTGAATGTTCTTGGCTAACATGACATTATGTAGGACAATTGGAAAATGCAAATAATTTGTTAAGTAGAAGAATAAGATTGAAGGATCTATATGCGAAGCCTATTTTGCAAAGAAAACTGTACATTTTTGTTCTTATTATTTTGAGAGTAACGTGCCATGTTCTAGGAATAGGCCCAATAGGCACACAGTCGAATGTGTGAATGATCCATTATATCCACCAATGTCCATATTCAATCAACCAGGCCGATGTTCTAAGGATGTTAGAAAGAGAAGTTTGAGTGATATGGAGTACAAGTCAGCTACACTTCATGTGTTGCTAATTTGTCCCGAAGTTGTACCATTTCTCAAGTAAGTATTTATTTATTAGTTATCAAAAATGTAAAATTTACTGTGACTACATATTGATGCAACTACTAAAAATATTTGATATGTCATAGTCACTTCGTGGGTCAATTTGGCCATGATGCTCTATATACGAGATTTGATACATGGTTCAAACAGTTTGTAAGTGTGTGTGTGTGTGTGTGTGTGTGTATATATATATATAAACAGTTTGTAAGTATATATATACACACGTAGTGAATGTATAAAAATTGATTCATAAGTTGTGCTAACTTATGAATTTGTTTAACACTATGTAGGTAAATAATCCAAATAATGGTGTAAATTAATTTTTGAAAGATATATCTTGGGGACCTGGGCTTCAGGTCACAACAATGTCTAAGTACGTAGTGAATGGTTATAAGTTTCATACAGAGGATTGCTCTAAAAATAAAAATAGCAACAACAGCGGGGTGTGGGTTCAAGGTGGTGATGGCAACCAAGTTGGAGATATTGATTATTATGGTGTGGTCAAAGAAATATTACAACTAGAATATACAGGTTGGCCATATAAGAAATTGATACTCTTTAGATGCAAGTGGTTTGACCCAAATCCAACAAGAGGTACAAGAGTACACAACTAATACAACATAATTGAGGTTAATCATACGAGGGTGTATGATCGCTATGATCCTTTCATAATTGCACATAACGTCAGGCAAGTGTATTATGATCCTTATCCATTGCGGTGAAATAAGTCCGATTGATGGGTTGTAATAAAAACTAAGCCTGTAGGTAGGGTGGAAGTTGAGAATGTGTTAGATGTTGTATACCAAAACGATATCTCCAATGTTCACCAAATAGTGGACGATCAGTTAGAAAATGATTTGAAACATTCTGAACGCATATCGGAAGAAGTTGATATAAATGAAGTAACAATTAAAGAAAATGAGGACGAAGAATCAACTGATGAAGCTCAAACAAGTGAGGACGAAGAATTCTCGGACAAGGAACAATACGTCGACGAGGATTAAAAAGTTAGTTTTTTAAAGCACTCTCGTTTTATAGCTAGTTTCTTATATGTTTCAATCTAAATGTGTATTATATTATATAGATGGAAGGCAAGGATCAAGGTAATAATGACCCTACTAGTTCTAGGGGTCGAGAAAAGGGTAGGAAGGGAAAGAGAAGGGTAGAAAATAATACTCCCTTTTGTCCACCCTTTTCAGAGATGCCTATGTCTTATCCTCCACCACACGGCTATACTGAGCTGCCACAGCATCACGAGCCGTACACCTTCATTCAGACACCGGGTCTTCCATCACAGGGCCATAGGACTATATGTCCGACATACAGTCCAGCTGCCTCACAGCCATCTGCATCGCATCCATCTACATCACATCCACACGGATCACATCCCTACATATCACAGCCACATGGATCGCATCCATCCATGTCACAGCCATCGGTATCACATCCACTTGGGTCATATCCAGCTATGTCGCAGTCACAGGGATCGCAACCATCTTCATCATCGACTCCATCTATTACAGGCCTTCGCCTGCGAGGCAGTAGCTCTAACCCGCCTACACCATCTTCACATGCCTCTGATACACATGCTTCGGATGGTGTTGACGAGGTAGTGCATTATGATTGATATGGCAGGATCATCATAGTCTCTGAGGGTGATGGGTAAGTGTTATTCATTATTTTTGCGTTTATTGATTTGTAACATTTTTACTAAGATATTAATGTATTTTTATTATTAAATTGCAGGTTCAGACCGGGTAATAAGACTACGAAGATAATCACCAATGCCATCAGAAAGCTTTATGATGGCCTTTATGCGACTTGGACTGATTGCCCATTCTCTCTGAAGGAGCAAATTTTCAATCAATTTAAGGTATAAATATTCTTTTAAATAGTTTAATAATTTATATTTATGATGTTTCCATCTAATATTTAACTTTTGAAATACAGAGCAAGTGTGTATGGGAAGATCGCTATAGTGCGGAAGTAGCTGTAAATTTTTATCATAAAGCTTGCAAGAGATTGACGGATGCTTTCTCGGATGCTAGAAAGAAGAACAAGAGGCCTGGCTGGTTACTTGAGAATTTGTGGAATGATTTACAAAGGCAATGGCTTACCGTAGAGTTCTTAGAGAGGAGCGAAAAAAGAAAGAAAGCTCGCGCATCCGAGAAGGGAGGTTCCTTGCACACTGGAGGTGCGATCAGCCTAGGGACAATAAAAAGAAGATTGGTACGTAATTGCTTAAATTATTTTACTTTTCTAAGTATATCTATTCTGCTTATTAACTAAATTAATTTGTTTTCAGGAAAAGAAGTATGGGTGTCCAATGAGTCATGATGAGCTATTCAAGGAGACGCATATTGTGAAGAAGAAGAAAGAGGGGGATCAAGATAGGTGGGTCGAGGACCGGGCCTCGACTGCATATGTAAGCTTTCAATTTTCTTTAAGTATTATAATTTACTTTTATAAAAATTTTGAAATACTGATTTAATTTAAAATAATATAGGGTCGCTACTAAAGTCACGTGGAGGAATTCATCCGTAGTCATCCAGCTGGTGAATCAGGTGAGCCAACCCAACCTTTGGACGAGGATGCTGAAAGAATATGGTTGGAGTCTGTTGGTGGTCCAAAATGGGGAAAGGTATACGGGCTTCCTACTAAAAACTTCCATCGCTATAAGTATGGAATGCGAGGAATAGGGACTTCCTCGCAAGGCGAGCAACTTAATAGGGAGAGCCTCTCCGCTATGCGGGAGACAGTGACAAAGTTCACATCCGAGCTAGAAGCGGCCAAGGAAAGAGAAAGGCTTAGAGATGCTCAATTCTTTGGCATGCAACTCAGATCAGAACTCTCCTATCTAGTGGAGCTTTTCCGTTGCCCCGATCTCATGAGTCATCTCCAGAGGGTCAACCTCCACGTAATCGTTCCTCCCGTCCTGCTTGTGATCGTTCCTCCCGTCCTCCCCGTGATCGTTCTTCCCGTCCTCCACAAGACCGTTCTCTATATCGTCTTGTAAATGAAATTTCATCAGACGGTGATGATAATGTTGTAGAAAACACCCCTTGACTTTTATATACTTTGAACTAGACAAATAGAACCAGTTTTGAACTAGTTGTAATTAGTTTTAACTTGGTTTTGGATTTTTATGTTCAATTGAACTTTAATTTATTAGTTTTAAAGTATTTATTGAATGTTTTGGTTGTTGTTGTTGTGTTGTTGTTGTTGTTGTTGTTATTGTTGTTGTTGTTGTTGTTGTTGTTGTTGTTGTTGTTGTTGTTGTTGTTGTTGTTGTTGTTGTTGTTGTTGTTGTTGTTGTTGTTGTTGTTGTTGTTGTTGTTGTTATTAGGTGTATTGGTATGCTGGCAGGTGGTGTAGCTGCCAAAACATGTATTTTATGCCAAAATTAAACCCAAAAAAACCGACCAAAGTTGGTCGGTTTTTAATTAAAAAAAATAAATTATTCCAAAATACCGACCAAAGTTGGTCGGTTAATGAACATTGAATTCCCAGAATTCAACATTACCGACCAACTTTGGTCGGTATTTTGCCTGCACTGTTGAGATTACCGACCATAGTTGGTCGGTAATATTTAATTTTAATTATTTTAAAAAAATATATATTTTCAATTAACGACCAAAGTTGGTCGGTTTTTTAAATTTTAATAATTAATAAAAAAACATAATTTAGTTAAACCGACCAACTTTGGTCGGTAAAATTAAATTAATAAAATATGTTTCCGACCAAAGTTGGTCGGTAAGTACTTAAACTTGTCAGATTGTCGTTTTAAGCTACCGACCAACATTGGTCGGTAAGCCATTCCGACCATCAAAATACTGTCCACACCCTAATGGTCGCGTTTTGGTCGGTAATTGGCCATAATCGACCAACTTTGATCGATTTTTTGGGTCGGTTTTTAGCGAATTTCTAGTAGTGATATAATGCTCGAGAAGTAGGCTTTGGAACTACCAACTATACGTATGGTCATGTGGCAGATACATTAGTGGTTGTTGATTAATCTTTCTTTCTGTTGTTAAGCTGAGATAAATGAAGTATCAAATATATGTTTAATTAAACTAGGACTAATGATATTTTCAAATAAATTTACTACTTTGAGACTTGTATTTCTTTACAAATTCTCGTTGTATATGACTTTTGAGAATTCCTTTTTGTCTAGACTTTTTGTTGCTTATGAAGGGTGGACGTACCCTCTGATCTCAGCTATCACCACAAAAAGAATCTGCATAAGTACAGTTTAGATCATGGGCATCATTTGACAATTTTGAATTTCTGAATTTTGTGGGCATGGATCAAACTATTTTGTATAACTTTGCTTAGTCATGTTGTCTCTTTGCTTTCTTAATTGTATTTGGCAATCTTTATTGTTGTCACCCCTTTTACAGTTTACTATCATCATTAAATTATGACATTGTCAAACTGATTTTGTGGTTTTTTCCTTAATTACAAGGACACGACTCTTAAACAAATCATAAATATGGCACCGATCGAGGAGTTTGAAGGCACTTAATTTTTTTTGGCCATATGTATGTATGTACATTGACAATGACAATGATGTAGTTCGTAGTGTATATTTGATTGACTTATTAGTAATAAAAGTAAGTATTCGGCTCGGGAAATATTGTTGTGTTTGTTGGGTGGATGCTTTTAATATTGGTACGCAATTGATACAAATATACTTGTATATTAATACTAGGTCACCCCTAGAAACCTATTAGAAATTTGGCCATTGTATTTATTGAAAGAATACGATTTAGTGGCGACTTAATTTTGTCACAAAAACAGTTTGCATTCATGGCAACTACAGTCGCCACAATCCTCAAGCTAGTGTGGCGATTAGAGTTGTCACTGAAGGTACAATTGCTTTTGTGGCGAGAATAGTCGCCACTAAAAGTCACTATTTAGTGGCGACCTTCTTAAATTCTTTTTTGTGGATCATTCTTCTGTGGTGAGTTTGTTCCTCATTTGTGGCGACTTTTGTCGCTACTAAATATAGATTTTGTGGCGACTGGAAGGAGTCGTCACAAATGACATTCAGTAACACTTGCACTGGCAGGAACCATAAGATCGCTGGTAAAAACATTTAGCAGCGACTTTCTAGCTTTTTGTAGCGATTTAGGTCGCCACAATAGGTCCGAATTCTTGTAGTGATAACTTTATTCTTTTAACCATTTTACCACCTGTAGGTAAAACTGTCTTTTCGTATTAATTTTAATAGAGTAGTGGCTATTTTTGCTCAGCATTAAAAATGTTGGATAAAAACTAAATACCAAATTAAAAAGTAGCTACCTCGAGCTATTTCTACTGCTAATGGACCTGTATCCCAAAGGGATCTTTACACAAATAGCCGGTCGAACTCATTGCTTGTTTTTTCTAGCCAGTATACAAAGATGATTATACATCAATATATACATATTATATATGAATTATATATATATTATACATCTACCAGCTATTTTAGCTTTAAGCGCTTGGGCAGGCAGCTATTTATGTTAATTTTTCTATCCCGAAATTCTCCAGAAATTTGCAGAAATACGATACTTTTTTGGCTGCTCTTTAACTTTTGACCCTCGCTTGCCCTATGGGCAAAATTTTAAGGTCAAAAGTTAAAAGTGTTATCCATGGGACAAGCAAGGGGCAACACTTGTTAAACTTGAAGTTCAGCCGTGAGACAAGGGGAATCAAAATCTCATGACCATCTACTTTGAGAGGTACTTATGTATTTTACCCCGAATTCACGATCTTGACAAATGTGATATAAAAAATGAAAATTTTCTACACAAAGTAGCAATATAGATTACAAAAATAATCTCACTGTACAGAGAAGAAAAAAATTAAGTCATGCTTTAAAGATGTTTGATAGATATACCTATGCATGCCCTCAAATTAACTAGACAGAAAAGAATTTCACTAACGAAAAAGTTTGCTATGATCTAAAAATGCGAAAAACCACTTCTTTTAATCATGTAGTCTTTTTGTTTTTTGGTTAGTCTCCCTACTTTTTGGTTTTTATTTTTCAGGAGCATGCGACATACCTACTACTATAAGGTATAGTATATAATAATATATAAAGAATTAATCAAGGGGTCTAGCTCAAAAATAGCTTATATAAATGAAATTCCAAACCATTACATATATCACATATATGGAGGGAGAGAGCCGAGGGTCTATCGGAAACAGTCTCTACCCAGGATAGGAGTAAGGTCTGCGTACACACTACTCTCCCTACACCCCACTAATAAAAATATAGTGGGTTGTTGTTGTACATATATCACACATTCAAATGAAAATTTTCAATGAAAACGATAAAAGGGATTACAAAAACTCATCACAAAAGTTCATGAATAGAAAAAATAACAAACAAATGACATGCACCATACACAAAAAAAAAAGAAAAAAAAAAAGAAAACTTATAAGTCCAAGTGACACGTGGTGGTCTGAGAACTCTTCGTTGAAGAAACAGGCACCATAGGTTTACACAAAAGCTTCAGCTTCCGATGACTGGATTTCCAAATTCCAACCTTAAACCTTATCTTAGCCCTAACTTTGATCTCCATTTCCACAGCTCCGGCCGTCCTCTCCGTCTTCAGATCACGAGCAACATCACCGTACAACGCCACGTCTTTCGCCGGAAGGAAAAGATCCAAATAAGTCACGTTACGACGAGGCTGAAAGAATGGTTCCACATTGTTAAAAGCAATTTGTTGAGAGTTGTAAAACAGTTTCACTTCAAAACTGTCGTAATATATAGACACCCTACTATTGGTATTGAAAGCTTTTAACGTGAAGTTGAAATTTCCATACAAATGGTCATTTTTGGTCATGTTGTAGCCATGCAATGAAGCATTTTCAATTGAGTAAATTGGTTTTCGTGGCTTCACTGCTAACCAAATGACAAGTATTGTTATGCCAACGATAACGATTAGGGTTAAGAGTATAAGGGCTATGCATTTCACGGGGCTTAGCCGCCGTGGCTTGGCGCCGTTTTGTGGCGGTGGTGCGGTCATAACGGGCATTTTGACGGTGGAGATTGTGGAATGAAGAAGTTGCTATAATTGATCAAAATTCTGATCAATGTAACTAATTATATACGAAAGAAAAACTAGAGAATGTTCATATGGAGAAGCTACTGTACTTTTTCTAATTTCAAAGTTCTTGTTCCATTATATAGGGAAAAGAAGATAAAGGTTAAAGGTGACAGCGATATCTTTTTTTTCTTTAAGCTTTTGGTTCCTTGACTGTAACTCAAGAGATCTCAGAGTTGCCAACAGAGGCTCAGCTAGAGCACGACCTATGGATTCGGCCGAATCCAATAGCTTTTGTACGGTGTATTTGTCTTAAGAAATTTATCGAATATATACAATTTATTAGTTTAGAACCCAGTAACTTAAACAGATTAGATTTTCCGAAACCATAAACTTTAAATCTTAACACCGCCTTTGATGGCCAACTCCAATTATCCAATGAATATGTGTCGTTCTTTTACTTTTTTCTGTAATAACTTTTGTTATCCTATTGAAGCATATATTTTTCATTGTTAACTCATAAAGACACACAGCGTGTTTATTGCATGAATATTCTTATCTTGCATGAAGAAAAAAGACAAGGAAAAGGTGCGTATAACTATATCTTGTTGATATATATATATTTCATGCTTAGTTAACAAGTTATTCGAAAACCATCTCTCTAAAGTTATTCTTTAAAGATGTTACTAATTTGATAGATATGCCTATGCATGCCCTCAAACAAGACAGAAAATAATCTCACTAACGAAAAAGTTTGCTATGATCTAAAAATGGGAAAACCCACTTCTTTTAATCATGTAGTCATTTTTTGTTTGGTTAGTCTCCCCACTTTTGGTTTTTGGTTTTTATGTTTCAGGAGCATGCGACATACGTACTATAATATATAGTATTATATAATTGACGAGTGTTGTAACGACCCGCCCGGTCGTTTTGAGAATTAGAGTCCCGATCCCCTATTATCTGCTTTTCCCATATTTGTTTCTGCTTTTGGGATTTGCCGGAGTGCTTGGTTATGGAATTCGGGGAGTTTTGGGACATTTAGTCCCTAGTTGTTAGTTTAAGCCTTAGAGATTGGACCGTAGTCGGAACTGTATGAAGACGGATCCGGAATGGAATTCCGTCAACTCCGTTAGCTCCGTTGAGTGATTTTGAGCTTAAGAGTATGTCCGGAATGTATTTCGGAGGTCTGTAGTAGATTTAGACTTGAATTGGCGAAAGTTAGATTTTCGGCGATTTAGGCCGATAGTGGAATTTTTGATATCGAGCTCGGAATGGATTTTCGGAAGTGACTGTAGGTTCGTAGTGTCATTTGTGACATGTGTGTAAAATTTGAGGTCATTCGGACTAGATTTGATGTGTTTCGGCGTCGTTTGTAGAAATTGGAAAAATTCTAAATTCTTAGGCTTGAATCCGTGCTTAATTCATGATTTTGGTATTGTTCTATGTGGTTTGAAGGCTCGACTAAGTTCGTATGGTGTTATAGGATTAGTTGGTAGGTTTGGTTGAGGTCCCGGGGGCCTCGGGTGTGTTTCAGGTGCTTAACAGGTGGAAACTTGGACTTAGAGGAATTTTTGAGTTGCTCGTTCTGGTGTTTTCGCACCTGCGGTGGGGAGTTCGCAGGTGCGTCCTTGCAGAAGCGAGGCTGGGATCGTAGGTGCGCTTTTAGGCCGGGGAGTCAGTGGTCGCAGATGCGACGAATGAGCCACAAGAGCGGAGCCGCATATGCGGAAGGGCAGTCGCAGATGCGGAGGTGAGAAGGACCCAAGGTTCCGCAGAAGCAGACGATTGAGCGCAGAAGCGCATCCGCAGGTGCGAACTCAAGCGCTCAGGTGCGGACCCATCCCAAGTAAGTGGACTTCACACCTGCGATGGGTTATCCGCAGGTGCGTGACCGCAGGTGCGGTCCTAGGTAGATGCGGAAATCGCTGGGCAGAAAAGGGGATTTCTAGGGTTTGAATTTTCGTAACACAAAATTCGATTTAAAGCTCGGTGGGAGATGATTTCTCGAGGAATTTTGAAGGAGAACTATTGGGTAACTAATTCTAACTCTATTTTAATCATAATACATTAATCTATTATTATTTTCCTCGTCTAATTAAGGAAATTGAGGGTAGAAGTTTGGAAATAGGGAAAAATGTTCCCCAATTGAAAATCTGAAATTTGAATGGGAATTTGACGTCGGATTTAGATGATTTTTGTTCGAGTGAAATCATGAATGAATGGGTGTTCATAATTTATATGGTTTACCCGATTCTTAGACGTGGGCCCGGGGAGACTTTTTGGGCGTTTCCCCTAATTTCACGCTTTAGTTTCGAATTAATTAGTTAAATTAGTTACTTGTAGATATATTTACATTATGCAATTAATTTGAATAGATTCGGGCCATTTGGAGTCGGATACTCATGGCAAGAACGTGATATCAAGTTGATTTGAGCGGTCGAGGTAAGTGGCTTGTCTAACCTTGTGTTGGGGACTTTTCCCTTAAGATGTTTGATATTAATTGATGTGTGGGCGTCGTGTACGTGAGGTGACGAGTACGTACATGGGCTGTTATTGCAAAAATCCCATTTTTTCCTTTTTAAATCATAAACTGTTTTCCCTTATTAAATTGCACTAATACGTTTAATTATAGCTTAGATTAGAGGAGCATGCTTACGTGTTTTAACTGCCTATTTGACATTCTGTGCGCCATGCTTAGTTAAGTCCCTACTTTCCTTATATGTGTTCAGTATAAACTGTATAACTCGATGCCATACCTGCCATTTCATCTTGCGTTGCATATTTAAATTGGGACTACAGACGTATTTCAGGAGATTCCCCTGTCTTGTATATTTATTTTGGGACTACGGATGTATTCCGGGAGATCTGCCTGTACTGCATATTCATTTGGAACTACGAGATGGTATCCCAGGAGATTTCCCATTGTGTTTACCTTGTTCTGAGCCGAGGGCTCCCTTAACTGTTAAATTTTCAAGAATTTCTTTAACTGTGTTACCGTAAATTTTACTTATATCTTCTACGGTTTAATTTATTATATTTACTCCGGTAGGGCCTTGACCTGACCTCGTCACTACTCGACCAAGGTTAGGCTTGACACTTACTGAATACCATTGTGGTGTACTCATGCCCTTTCCTGTACATGTTTTCGTGTGCAAATCCAGGTGCGAGCTATCAGCCTCGGGGTTAGTGCGTGATGCTAATTTTAGGAGACTTCAAGGTACTACTGCTTGCGTCCGCAGATCTTCGGAGTCCCCTTCTACTCTCTCGCCTAGAGACTTTCTTTATTATCTTCAGACTTTTGTATAGAGCTACATAGATTATAGCAGCTTGTGACTTAGTGATATTTCGGGTCTTGAAAAATTATTTTGTATATGTCGAGCGGTACTACTCTTGGCTATTCACAATATGCTGTTGATCTTTAAAAATGTTGTGTTTTCTTTATATTTTTCGTAATATTAGGCTTACCTAGTCGTAAAGACTAGGTGCCATCATGACACCTTACGAAGGGTTAATTTGGGTCGTGACGAGTGTCTGGCGTGTATAAAATTTAAACTCGTACCCTGTCAAATTATAGTATAGAAAGATGTCGAACCCACAGAGATTGGTTTATCTATTCTACAGATGTTTCTTGTTTTAATTACTATTTGAGAAAATCAGGAAGAGTTGAGTTGTGAATTAACTAACTAAAAATGCATGAATAGAGCAATAAAAAATATTTTATTTTTCACAAATATAATAAAAAGGTGTTGGGATCATAACTTCACTTAATATTTCTATTATATAATAGATAAAATTATCCTTCAATTTCTATTTCTCACAAATGTATAAATGCCTCTCACGATTACATTTATATATTATTACTTAAAATAAACAATTAATTACAGTCCTCTCATATTACTTAAGTTGAACAATTAATTACAATCCCCTCGGTTATACAAGTTAATCGTCAAAATAGTAATATTAAAGAGCCAGAAATATATGCTTAAACTAAAACTTGTACTTTTTAGTAAGTCACTTTCGGTTACCCTACTTGTTATAACTGATTACTATAATATTCGGCTCTTTCGATTACAAATAAGTGTAGAATCAATTTTAACATATAAGAGTTAGATGTCACTAAATAAAAGTTAACATCAATCAATACCAAAATTAACTATATTACTCTTCCGCCTCTTTCGATTACAGAATTAGTAAGAAGTTAATATGTAGTACGAAATAGATAGATGTTAACAAATTAAATAACACCTAACTATAAAGCCGATAAAATTTAAATGGAAAAAAATTTATCTCAAACATGTGAAATTGAGGGATAATATCTACTATTATATAGAAATACTAAGATCTGTCATTCTCCCAACACAAGAAAAGTTACTCCATAATGGAGTTTGTACTGACAACGAAAATATTCTTGCCCATTAAATAAGAAAATTTAAAGAAATATTCAACAGAATAATTCCCCCTATTTAATTAAAAATAGGTGCTAGAGTAATTTTCAACATTATAATTTATTCGGAACTAGAAATGAAGATACTGTAATAGTTAAAAGAAGAAAAGAAAGTACTGAAAGAAGCAAGGAAAAGAAGAAACTCTCCTCTCAATTTTATGTTATGTAGCTCAATGTAGCGCTATTTATAGGTGGAAAAGTACTGATTTCTCACATAAATTTTCCCAAGTTGGCAACTTGCATGTACTTGTAGTTGTAAAGTTTGCTGAAATGTAATCCTCCAAATCGGCAAGTGGGCCATTTGCTTGAATTTTTTCATGTGCACAAATACTTTCATCATTTGTCAAGTTGCATAGACCGCTTTACTTTTAACTTTTCATCATCATAGTTCTTCTTTGCAAATTTGAAAATTGAACTTTTTCTTCTCATTGTTCCTTTTTCTTATTAGTTTAATTATTTCCTGCAAAGAAAGTAAAAGTATTAGTACTAAAAATTAGATTCCAGCTCAACTTATGCATGATATTTTTCTCTTATTAAATTCTCTCACACTTAAATGTTTGCTTGTCCTTGAGCAAAAAATAAATTCTAATAAACATGGTAGCTAAACACTTTAAGTAAAATCATGAGAAGTTTTGACATAAAAGAATTAACTAAGACCAATCCACGAGTTCAAACAACTTTTAACCGTACTCATGTTCACCTATTGAGAACTGAAATCACAATATTTTCTAATCCTGAGTGTGTCTCACCAAATGAAGAGAGATACCCATATATCACACAATATATAGATACAAGAACAAAGAAGGGAATATATAAAAAATATTCGCTCACTCTCAACAAAGAAGTACCTCAAGCTACTAAAAATTGTCATAAGCTTGATTATCATGTGGTTCTCCACTAATATAGGAGTCTTTGAGTTGAGATTGTGTAGGAATTTTGCAAGGTTGTAATGTAGGCTTAGGGATGGGTAGGATATATATAGATAATAGTGACTCAAATTCCCTATAGGGACTACATATTTATTGTCTTTCCTCTCGTTTAAACAATAATACTCTATTTTGTTTCATCTTTTTTCACAATTATTTTTTATAATTTTACTAAAAACATATTTTTTCAGTTGTAACATATACTTTTTTTTTTACTTTTTGCTTTTAACAGAGAAAAATACTTTAAAGAAATACATATATAACAAACATATTCCTCTACCCCCAAGCTTAAATAATATCATGTCCTCATGATAAACAAATTAAAAATAAAAGAAGATAAAGGAGCTTCCCTGATTTATTTCGATTCTGGCCTCATTTCCTTTTTCTTGGCTTCTCAAGTTTTTTCTCATATAACAAAGACAAGATTATGGCAACGAAAATGTTCTTTTTCATGATAGGAGAAAACTTTCATTGTCGAAAGCATGGGAGTGCTTCTTTATCGTGAAAAAATATATTAATACATACTACATACACACATATATATAATATAATACAAACATGCAATTATTGATTTTTTTTTACTTTCTTTTTTTTTAAGAAAAAAAAAACTAATTTTATTATATATATTTACTAGAAAGGAAATATTATATTTTACTGCTAATAATTACTTAAAATATTAAAGAGAGGGAGAGAAAATAGTTCTGAGTTTAATGTCGCGAGCTCGACTTATTTATAAAATTAGGCAAAAAGGATTGTTGAAGCCTGTTTGTCAAATACTTTGCTGATATAAGGCTTCAAACGATGATCGTTTACTTTGAATTTGTCTCCCCCCATCTATATGTTGTATTTCAATGGCACCATAGGGGGTCACTTTTGTTACAATATACGGTCCTGACCAACGTGACTTGAATTTTCCCGTGAATAATTCAACCGGCTATTGTACCAAAGAACTTTGTCTCCAATTGTAAACTCCTTATGGCGAATGAAGTTATCATGCCATTTTTTTGTCTTTTCTTTGTACAATTTAGCATTTTCATATGCTTCAAGTCTGAACTCCTCCAATTCATCAAGCTGCAACAGACTATTTTTACCTGCATCTGGCAAATTTAGATTTAACAACTTTATAGCCCAATATGCTTTATGTTCTAGTTCCACAGGTAAATGACAAGCTTTTTCAAAAACTAGTCTATAAGGAGATATGCCTATGGGAGTTTTGAAAGCAGTTCTGTATGCCCATAAAGCATCATTTAACTTTAAAGACCAATCATTTCGAGAAGAACCAACATTTTTTTTAATTTTTTTTAATTCTCTATTGGATACTTCAACTTGCCTGCTTGTTTGAGCATGATATGGAGTTCCTGTTTTATGAGTTACTCCATATCTTGATAACAAACTAGCGAATTGTTTATTTACAAAATGAGTTCCCTGATCGCTTATGATAACTTGAGGAGTTTCAAATCTAGAAAATATATTTTTCTTGAGAAAAGCACAAACAACTTGAGCATCATTTTTTCTAGTAGCCATTGCTTCTACCCATTTTGAAACATAGTCAACAACAACTAAAATATATTCATATCCATTTGAAGGAGAAAAAGGACCCATAAAATCAATGCCCTAAACATCAAATATTTCACACACAAGGATAGAGTTAAGAGGCATCTCATCCTTTTTTGATATGTTACTGCTTCTCTGGCATTGTCGCAAGTGGAGACATAATTTCATGCATCTCTAAATAAAGTGGGCTAGAAAAAACTAGCTTCAAACACTTTTGCGGCTGTTCTTCTTCCTCCATAATGTCCTCCTACAGCTCCATCCTGACAATGGCTTAAGATATTGTTCAGCTCTGTTTCTGGTACACATCTCCTAATCATGCCATCTGTACAAAATTTAAACAAGTAAGGATCTTCCCAAAAATAATATCTTATTTATTTTTTGAGTTTTTTCCGTTGTTAGTAAGACAAATCTTTTGGGATTCATCCTCCAACTCAGTAGTTGGCAATGTCAGATTTCACGACCCAATTTCTCCTATTGTCCGTGATGGCGCCTAACGTTACCGCTAGGCAAGTCTACGATGAATTTACTACGTGATTACTTCTTTTAACAAGCTTACAAGTAATTAAGTTTCATGTATTTAGAAATTTGCAAATTAGAGAGTCAAATGAATAAAATAAAAGCATCTGAATGCACGCATAAATACGCAGATGTCACGACCCAAAATTTTAACCTGTCGTGATGGTGCCTATCTCAGTAGTAGGCAAACCGACAACATCAATAATTCATGATTTCCTTTCAATTTAAAAATGTAACGTTTAATACAATACCAAAATCTTAGCAAAAATCTGATACAACACTCCCAAAACCTGATGTCACTGAGTATATGAGCATCTAATATGAATACAAATCTGGGAAAGTACGGTCTACAATAGTCTAAGACCAAAAATACAGTAATACAGAGATAGGGAAGGAGAGACAAGGCCTGCAAAACACGACAACTACCTCTGAATCTCCGGAAAATCAGCTGTACGGAAGAATCAACACCCGCTATATCCGAAAAAACCTGAATCTATACACGAAGTGCATGGTGTAGTATGAGTACAACCAACTCAGCAAGTAACAATAATAAATAAGGAACTGAAGATAGTAACGAGCTACACAGTTATGGTTCATTTCCAGTAATCCCATCAAAGAATAGACATGCTATCAAATCTTGCAGTTTAATGTCAAATCAATTTTTATACAGTTCCTGTTCATGTAATCCGTATATCAACAATCTTTTAGAGATTTCACGACAATGACAAATAGCAACTAAATGCAACAACAAATAGAAATCAAGTACAACCTCTCAGGACATCAATCGCTCACTGGGCTCCCAGCCCTCACTCAATGGGTACCCGCGCTCACTGGGGGTGTACAGACTCATGAGGGGCTCCTACAGCCCAAGCGCTATAAGCACAGATAACTCACGTGCTGTGCGGACAACTCACGTGCCATAATATAAATATCTGGATCCGCATGGCCAACTCACGTGCTGCACGGCCAACTCATGTGCAATAATAATATAAGGATCCGCACGGCCTACTCACGTGCAATAATAAGCCAATAAGGCCTGCTGCAGGCGGGCAGTCCCGGTCCATAAAATATCCTCACAATCAGGCCCTCGGCCTCCCTCAGTCATAAATCTCTCCAGTCTCTCGGGCTCTCAATAATCATGAAATCAGACCAAACAACAATGATATGATGTATCAATAATAATAACAGAGGCTGAGATAAAATGTGCAAGTAAAAACTGAGACGGAGTAAATATAGCATTTATCAGGCAATTCAACAAGTACACGACCTTTGTGGGTCCCAACAATACTATCACATAGGCTAAGCATGATTTCTAACATGATGTACAGACAAATTTTATCAACACATAGAGGACATATAGCTAATAACAAATTATTCAACTTTACAGTTTTCCGGGACGGACCAAGTCATAATCCCCTCGGTGCACACCCACACGCTCGTCACCTACCATGTGCGTCACCTCCAAAATAATCACATGATACCAAAATCCGGGGTTTAATACCCCAGGATCAGATTTAAAACTGTTACTTACCTCAAACCGTGCGATTCTTTATTCCGCTATGCCTTTTCCACGAGAATTGGTCTCCAAAAGCCTCGTATCTAGCCACAATTAATTCGATTAAGTCAATACCAATTATTGTAATTAATTCCATAAGGAAATACTAATTTTTTCAATAAAATCCGAAATTAACTCAAAAATCACCTGTAGGTCCCACGTCTCAGAACCCGACAAAAGTTATAGAATATGAACGCTCATCTAACCACGAGTCCAACCATTTCTCCAAAATCCAACACCAACTCGACCCTCAAATCTTCAATTAATGTCTATGAAGATTTCTACCATTTTCAATCCAATCCTTGCCCATTTGAACTTAACAATCTTTCCACAACCTTATAGGTATGTATACAAGATATTCTTACACCCAAGAATCATACTATAAATCACCCATTCTTATTCCAATCCCGAAATTGAAGGATTGAGGAAAGAAATTCTTACCTCTTTGAAGCCCTAGCAAGATCCTTGTGAAATCTTCAAACCTTGAACAAGAATTGATGGATAATTGACCAAGTCTTCACTTTCTCTCTCTAAAATGCTCTCACCTCTCTCTAAAATATCAGATTTTGGCTAAAAAATGAGCTTCAAGGGCTATAAATCGAAGTTGGGTCGGGTTAAAAATTAGAAAGAAAAGAAGCTCCGACGCAGTTATGCGGTCGCATTTGCGATCGCATAACAGGTATGCGGTCCGCATACCGACCGCATAATTTGGCCTCCAAAGCTGGGCGTTACTGACCTGTTCTGCGGTCATTATGCGGTCCACATACTTGTTCTGCGGTCGCATAATGCACCGCAAAATAGGTCTGCGGTCGCATAGTGCACCGCATATTTTCCTCAAATCTTGCCCCACTACTGATCCACTTTGCGACCATTATGCGGTCCGCAGAGTGATTCTGCGACCGCATAGTGGTCGCAGAAATGACTATTTTCCGACAAATTTTTCCTTTACACTTCGGTGCATTGTTCAACCCAAAACCTTAATTTCTTTAGCAAACTTTCTCTGGTATCGTTACACATAAGTTAACATCCTGTCAACCTTTTCAACTTAAATTCTAAACCTTGGAAATAAGGCTCCAAATCATTTCAAAACCTTACCGAACCCAAACCAATTACCCCAACAAGCCAAATAACAATTGTAATTCATAATTTGAGCAGTAAATGGGGGAACGGGATTGCAATAGTCAAAACGACCGGCCGGGTCGTTACAGTAGATACTCCAAAAATATAAAGTCTATCCAAATGTGTGCCAATATCTGGTGTCACAAGTGTATGAGCACTAATAGATTACACAAAACTCTAGCCATTGTCTGAAATGAAAAATATATAGAAATAAATATAAAGGAGAGACTCTAGGTGCTGCGGAACAACTCAGGAATGCAGCTCACCACTAGGCCTTGGGATATCTGGGATGCACGCCGGTAATACCGCCTGATGCACCTGCCTCAGATCCTGTATGATTAGTGCAGAAGTGTAGCATGAGTACATAAATGTCACGACCCAAAATTCCACCACAGGCATCGTGATGGCACTTAGTCTCTAAGACTAAGTAAGCCGATTAAAATTACAATTCAAGCTAATTTTTTATTATTAAATAGGTAATCAAAACCAACATCGGAAATATTCACAAACGACCTCCCAAGACTGGTAATACTGAGTCATGAACTCTACTGAATACATGAAATGATCTCAAGGATCGAATATACAATATTGTTCGAATAAGAGTTGACAGTACAATAAAATAGAAAGACTCCAAGGGATTACGACGACCGAGCAGCTCTACCTGGAATCCTTGCGATCTCACTTTAACTCTGTCTGAGTCCGATAACTCCAATACCTGACTCTGCACAAAAATGTGCAGAAGTGTAGTATGAGTATACCACGGTCGGTACCCAGTAAGTATCAAGACTAACCTCAGTGGAGTAGAGACGAGGTACAGTCAAGACACTCACTAGTCTAATAACCTGTGCAATATGATATACAAAATAATAGGAAACAAATAACAATAAGGGCAACACAAACCAACCAATGATATGCACAACAGGGCAACAAGAACGCCATTAATATCGCTCAACAGATAATAAATATAAGTACACCAAATTAAATCAAGTCCTTCAAATAAATATCTTTGAAATATAATTCTTTCCATAAATCTCTTTCAAACATAATTTCCTCAATTAGGTATCTTTCAAATATAATTTTTTCAATAAATACTTTTTGAATAAAAATCCTTCCAAATAAATATTTAGAATATAATTCTTTCGATAAAAAGTCATCATTTGACACCCCATTTCATAATCATAAAAATACGGGTCTCAGCCCTTTTCATATTGTTGTAACACGGGACTCAGCGCACTTTCATATTTTCATGGCACCCTGTGCCCATATTTCTATCAAAACCGCACGGATAACTCACGTGCCAATAGTAAAAATCATCATATTTTTCCAGCACCTCGTACCCATATTTCTTTCATAACTGCCCAGACAACTCACGTACCAATAATATAATCACTATATTTCCCTGGCATCTTGTGCCTGCATTTCATTTCACATTTGCACGAACAGTTCACGTGCCAATAACATCATCATTATATTTCCTTGGCACCTCGTGCCCATTTTTCATATCACATATGCACGGACAATTCACATGCCAATATTATCATTACTTACTCACGGCACCTCGTGCCCACATTTCTTTTCATAATCTGCCTAGCAATAGCCACGTGCTCCCAATTTCAACATAGATCAAATCAATTGGCACGGAAACACCCTTCGTGTATTTTTCTCTTTCTCACCGTGCATACATATAACAATACCAACTAGGTGGGAGAAAAGTCAATAACAATAAAAAAAATAAAGTGGAAGGCACACAATAAGCAATAATGACTACAAGTCACATAGAAAACCTAAGTGCACAATAACATCTCAAGATACAGGCCTAAATAAATACACAACGAAAATATATCACAATATAATGTATATATTTTATCCTCGCCTGCACGGAAACATCCTTCGTACCATGAACATATAATAATATAAAAATAATGGCACGACATCAACCTTCGTGCTTTTACACTCACAATGGCACGACATCACCCTTTGTGCTTTACACTCACAATATGGCACAACATCACCCTTCGTGCTTTACACTCACAATGGCATGACATCACCCTTCGTGCTTTACACTCACAATATGGCACGTCATCAACCTTTGTGCTTTACACTCTCTCTCACATGATAATATAATTCAAATGGCACGACATCACCATTTGTGCTTTACACTCTTCCTTACCAAGCACATATATATCATTGACAAGCAAGGTAGGAAGTATAAATAACATCTAGGAGAGTGTTTAAACCACAACACAATACAATAATTCATATCACAATTTGCCACTGACCACAATCAAATTCCAAATATGTAGCAGAATCAATAAATTTCTCAACAAATAGCCCAAGGCTCCACACGGCATATATAAAATCTCAAAAACAACCACAAGGATGGGAAAATTACTCATCACAAGACAACACCTTCTTTAATCCAATTTTTTTGATAAATATATAAATGCCTCAATTAAACATATTTAATTAATTATTTCTATATGAAAATCCATAATGTGATTATTTCCAATAAATATCAAATCAACAACACTCGGAATTTACATAAAAATCCAAGTGACACTAATACCAAATGATCATATAAAATACAAATCCGACAAACAAGGAATGAGGCATAACAAATCAAGGATTTACTAAGTTCCAACAATTTTCCAATTTAATACATAAGGGCGTCTACGAATTTCAACCGATATAACTTGCACATATAAACCAAGTACGTACTCGTCACCTCGCGTACATGATTTTAAATTACACAATTTCCACATAAGACTCAATGCCTAAGGGGTAATTCCCTCACTCAAGGTTAGGCAAGATACTTACTTCATTTCGCAATCAATTTCAAGATTCCAATAAACCTTTTCCTCGCGAATTCGTGTCCGAAAGCTTCAAATCTAGTCACAAACAATTCGATATACTCAACACGAATTGTAGGAATTAATTTCATATGAAAATACTAATTTTTCAACAAAATCCGAAATTTAACTCAAAAATCGCCCATGGGGACCACATCTTGGAATCCGACAAAACTCACAAAATCCAACAATCCATTCAATTATAAGTCCACCCATACCAATTTTATCAAATTCCGATATTGGATTGACCTTCAAATCTTCATTTTACATTTTTGGAAGATTTTCCAAAAATCTGGTTTTTGTTCCATAAATTTACGGATTCATGATGTAAATGAGTATGGAATTATGAAATATAATTAATATAGGATAAGGAACACTTACCCCAATGTTTACCCGTGAAAATCGCCCAAAAATTGCCAGAACCGAGCTCCCCAACTATTTTTATGTCAAAAATGGCCAAAAAATCCGTTTATAGAGCCTCTGGTGTTTTCGAGCGTCACAGGTAGCATGGGGCGCTGCCTGTGGCGCTATTTCCAGTACCCTTAAATATCTCAGTGCCAGGGCTAGCGCCCCACGCTACCCTGGGCGCTCGCGGCGACGGAAAATCTTTTTCGATACGGAAATGGGCATAACTCTCTCATACGATGTCCGAATTCGACGATTCTTTTTGCTATGAATCCAAAATTTTAATACGGATCTAATGATTCAATCAAAACCGAATTTAGAGATCATTTGGTTAATGTGATACCACGTATTCTTGAAGAATCGATGTCGAAATATAGCAAATCAAGTCCGATTGATCTCAAATTTTGCATACAAGTCATAATACATCATATGAAGCTATTCGAGACTTCAAATAGTAGAGAGGAGTGTAATTACTCAAAACAACGAGCCGGGTTATTACGATAAATAACATGTACCTAGTAAGTATCAAGTCTAACCTCTAAGAAGTAGTGACGAGGGGTCGACTTCGAAACTTACTATGGGATAAAAATATGAATACATAAAATTTAAAACAAACATAAGTTATGTAAATGATAGTAATAATTCCTTGACAAGCAGGAGAAAATAATTATTTCACAAAGTAATAATTTCCAAATAAATTTCCGTCATTTATAAGGGTAATCCCGTAAGCCACAAAAACAATGTCATGTATGATTAGACTCCGAGTATTACTAGCACGATTTATGCCGAGGTCGTACGACCCAATCCAGAATAACATGTACACTGCTGAGGGACATGCAACACGATCCATAGATGCATCTATCTACTGCCGAGGCGTTCGGCCTGCTCCACAAGAAGAAAGGATACTTTATAAGCATTTGACTTGACGTTATAACAGGGCTAGTACACAATATAATAAAATTTCTATTAACGGTCAAATAATCCGTTAAAATTTCAAGTAAGTGAAATTCGATCTTTTACAATTCCTCTAACAAGTTCTAATATAATTTTAGGCACTTAAATTAACAAGTAGGGAGCACACACTTCAAGTAATCCATGGTTTGGGTCCTAAGCTACCCGGACGTTAGCATGAATAGTAGCTATGCACGGACTCTCATTACCTCGTACGTACGTAGACCCCACAATTAGAAGCAAATATTAATTTAAATCACATATGGGGTAAATTCCCTCTTACAAGGTTAGACAAGAGACTTTATCTCGTCCCAAAGCTCAATTTCCGGCCTCAAATTCACTCCAAAGCCTCAATTCGGTGCCGAACAATCCAAAACTTGTCAAATGTTGTATAAATCGATTAATATATGTTCAAAAGTTCATATTCTAACCATTAAAGTGATTATACAACCCCAATTGGAGGATCCCTAAAATTCATCCCCGGGCCCATGTGCCCGGATTTCGGAAATTTTTGAAGAAAGTTGTTACACATATCCTCACGAACTCAAATATATAGTTTTCACTCAATTCCATAACCATTTTCTTGGTTAAATCTTATTTTTATCAAAACCTAGGGTTATTCATCTAAACCCATAATTTTCACAAATTTTCATGTTTAAATCTACCCATGATCTATGTATTAAACTCACATTGCATAGAAATTACTTACCTCAATTAGCCAAGTGGAAATCCCCCTCTTTAAAGCTCCACAATTTCTCAAGGGTGCAATAAAATGAACCCAAAATAGCCTAAGTCCCATTTTAAAAGGACCACTCTGCCTCCAGCGATTCCGCACTTGCGGTCGCTGGGCCGCATCTGCGGACCAAGGTCCGCTTTTGCGGAAGTGCCTAAGGCTGGCTGCTTTCGCTTTTGCGGGCGGGATTCTGCTTCTGCGATCCCGCTCCTGCGCTTGTTTCCCTGCTTCTGCGGACCACAAGCCAATGTCCAAAGCCGCTTCTGCGGCCACAAGCTCGCATATGCATGCTCGCTTCTGCGGCAAGTTCGTCGCACCTGCAACCCTATTCCGCTTCTGCGATGGCCTTCTTCGCATATGCGCCTCCGCAGGTGTGGTCCATTCGCCGCTTCTGCGATCAATGGATAGCCTGTGCTGCAATGCTTCTGCGGTCCATGGCTCGCTTCTGCGAGCTCGCACCTACGGCTAGCCCTCCGCGGGTGCGATTACACCAGAAGCCTAGTGCTTCAGCTTCCCTTCTAAGTCAAAATGAGTTACGCGCCTCGTCCGATTAACACCCGAGGCCTCGCCTAAACATACTATTGAGTTTGAAATCATAAAACAAACTCGCTCGGACCCTCAGAACGCATAAAACAACATCAAAACTAAGGATCACCCTCCAAACCAAATTGAATCAACTTATGAACTTCAAGTTCTTTCAACTTACTCCGAATGCGCCGAAACATACTTAAACTACTCGGAATGACACCAAATTTTGCGTGCAAGTCGCATATCACCATACGGAACTATTCTCAGACTCGGAATCCCAAACGGACCTCTATAACATCAAACCCTACTTCGAACCAAATTTAATGAACTTTTAAACCTTCAAGTTGCCAACTATCAATATTAGGCGCCGAAATGCTCCCGGGTCATCCAAAATCTGATACGAACATACGCCCAAGTCTAAAATTATCATACGAACCTTTTGAAACCATCAAATCCCAGTTCCGGAGTCGTTTACTCAAAACGCTAACCAAAGTCAAACTTGGCCCTTTTTGCCAACCTTTAGGATCCAAGTGTTCCGATTTCAACATGAACCCTTTCAAATCCCAAACTAACCATCCCTGGAAGTCATAAAATAGTAAAAGTACATACGTGGAGTCTTATTTAGGGCAACGGGGTTCTAGAAGGTAAAATGACCGGTCGGGTCGTTATATTAGTAAACCAAGGTGTTTGATTTGTAACTATTGCGATTGTATAAACATGCTCATCAGGAAATTCCTCCTTGATATTTGTTGTCTCCGTTGGAGGATTTTCCTAATGTGATAAATAGTCAGCTACCTGATTTTCTGAACCTCTCCTATCTTTTATTTCAAGATCAAATTCTTGCAAAAGAAGTATCCATCTTAGCAATCTGGGTCTAGCATCTTTCTTTGCTAAGAGATACTTTAAAGCAGCATGACCAGTGAATACTGTAACCTTCGTTCCTATCAAATATGAATGAAAATTTTCAAATGCAAATACTACTGCAAGTAGCTCCTTCTCAGCTGTGGCATAATTCTTTTGAGCTTCATTGAGGGTTCTATTGGGCGTAGTAAATAGGCCTGAAAATCTTGTCGCTCTTTTGTCCCAATATCGCTCCAACTGCTACATCATTTACATCACACATTATTTTAAATGGTTCGCTCCAATCAGGAGAAACAACAATTGGAGCATTAGTTAGATGTTTCTTGAGAATCTCAAATGATTTCCTTTAATTATCTGAAAATTCAAACTTCACATCTTTCATCAGTAGGTTAGTCAGAGGTATTAAAATTTTTAAAAAATATTTTATAAACCTTCTATAAAAACCTGCATGCTCTAAGAAGCTTCTAATACCTTTAACAGTGGTAGGAGGGAGTAATCCTGCTATAAGATTAATTTTATCCGTATCAACTTCTATTCCTTTAGCACATATTTTATGTCCTAAAACAATTCCCTATGTTACCATGAAGTGACATTTTTCCCAATTAAGAACCAAATTTGTCTCTTCACATATTTTAAGTACCAAAGTTAAATGATGGAGACAATCTTCAAATGTCTTACCAAAAAGTGTGAAATCATCCATGAAAATTTCTAGAAACTTTTCAGTCATGTCTGAGAAAATTCCCGACATGCAATGCTGAAATGTAGCAAGAGTGTTACATAATCCAAATGGCATTCTTTTGTAAGCATACGTACATTGGGGTATGTGAATGTGGTTTTCTCCTGGAGCAATTGGCATCTAATTATATCCAAAGTATCCATCAAGAAAACAGTAAAAACCATGGCATGTAACTCTTTTAAGCATTTGGTCAATAAAAGGTAAAGGAAAATAATTTTTCCTTGTGGCATCATTAAGTCTTCTCTAATCAATACATACTATCCATCATATGACTGTTCTAAAGTAGGTATGAGTTAGTTATCTTCATTTCTTATTACTGTCATACCTCCTTCTTTGGTACTACCTGCACCGGACTTACCCAAGGGCTATCAGATATCGGATAGATGATGCCTGCCACTAGAAGTTTCACTACTTCTTTCTTGACGACTTCTTGCATTGCTGGGTTCAGTCTCCTTTGGGGTTGGACTATTGGCTTGTAATTATCCTTCATAAGGATCCTATGCGTGCAAATAGCTGGACTGATTCCTTTGATGTCAGCTATAGTCCACCCTAAGGCTCTTTTGTGTTATCTTAAAACTCTAATTAGTTTTATTTCCTGTTCTTCAATCAAAGAAGATGAAATAATTACTGGAAATAATTCAGGTTTAAGAAAAATATATTTCAAATGAGAAGGAAAAGTTTTCAGTTCAATTTTTTGTTGAACTTCTTCTAGTGAGACTTTCTCATTTTCTAAATCTTTTTTCAGCATTTCAGTTTCTTTTCTGATTGTGGTGTCATCATCACTTGTGGTACCTCACTTTTTCAAACATCTTTCTAATGAATCAGTAATTAACTGGTTATCTTTATGTCACGACCCAATTCCATCTTAGGTCGTGATGGCGCCCAACATCATTGTTAGGCAAGCCAACACTGATCAAAGTAATGGTTTACCATTTAAATAAAATACTAAGTGGATAACATTTCCTCATTTGTTAAAGAGATTTAGAAATTTGCTAATGTGACATAATTAAACGGAAGCAAACGAGTACAAATCGTAATCATGTAGGCATAACCAAAATCATAAGTCTACTAGTTTGTGTGCCAAGACCTGGTGTCACAAGTATGTGGGAAATCTAGTAGAATATACAAAAGAACACTAGCCTACTGTATGAAATGAAATAGACAGAAACAAAATAAAATATAAGGGAGACTCCGGTTGCTGCAGAACGGCTCGGAAGACAGCCCACCGTGAAGTCTCGAGATGGGGATCAAATCTGCGCACTAGACTGGTAACCAGATGCACCTGCCTAGATCCTGTACAATTAAGTACATGAGTGTAGTGTGAGTACATAAATAATATGTACCCAGTAAGTATCTAGCCTAACCTCGAAGAAGTAGTGATATCGGGGTAGACTCCGACACTTACTAGGACCAATAATATGATAATATGAAATTCTAATTAATCATGATATACAATAATAAGACCCGGAACAAGAAATAACTGATTAAGTCTTCAGAAATATTTAAGAGCTTGAATCACTTCCTTCCTTTAAAACATATGATCACACAAACAATGAATTTATACCGATTATGAAAGGAACTTCCAGTTTTATTATCACACACGAATACCACCAAGGACGTTCGGCTCGATCTAACATAGATATAAATTGTGCCCTGCCGAGGGTCAAATGACGCGAACCATAGATCCATCTATTACCCCGCTCACGAATCATACATGCGACGCGGTCAAATATAAATTTATCCATAAATCATAACTCTTCCTTGATTGTTTTCAAAATAAAGACAACTCGACTTGGAGCTTTTAAATCCATAAAAATCCTCAACTCTGTTACATTTGATATAGTTAACAATTATGATCAAATAACGGTGTCCACAAGCATGGTGTAAACGTAAAACTACCTGGACATAAACAGGAATAGTACCTACGTACGGACACTCGTCACTTCGTGCGTACGTAGCCCCCACAAATAACAACACATATTAATTAAGTTCACCTATGGGGTAAGTTCCCTCTTACAAGGTTAGAAAAGAGACTTAGCTCGTCTCGAATCTTACTTCCCAATTTAAGAATGCGTTCAAACCTCGAAATTTGATGCCAAACGACTCGGAACTAGCCAAACATAATATAAATCGATCAATCTATTGCTCAAAAGTTCATATATCCACTATTAAAGTGATTACCCAACCAAAATTGCAAGATTCCTAAAATTCACCTCCGGGCCCACATGCTCGGATTCCGGAAATGTTTAAAGAAGGTTTTTACCCATAACCTTAGAAACATGAATATATGATTTTTACTGAATTCCATAACAAATTTTGTGTTTAAATCTTATTTTTATCAAAAATATAGGTTTTCACCTAAACCCATGATTTTCACTCATTTACATGTTATAATCTACCGATAAACTATGTATTTAACTCACATTAAGTAGAAATTACTTACCTCACAAAGCTAGGTCGAAATTTCCTCCTTCAAAGCTCTCAAATCGCCCAAGAGTGAGAGAAAATGTTATAAAAATGGCCTTAAGTCCGTATTAAATGAGCCCTCACTACCCAACGACTTTCGCACTTGCGATGCTTTGGGCCGCACCTGCGGAAAATTCCTCGCAGGTGCGCCTTTCCCTCATCTGGTCAGGCTCCGCATCTGCGGACTAGAAGGGCCGCTTCTGCGAGCCTAGCCTCATCTGCGACCATGTCTCTCGCACCTGTGCTCATGCAGGTGCGCCCAATATTCCGCATCTGCGGATTCTGGGTTGCCCTCCGTTTCTCGCTTATACGGCTCGTGGATCGCACCTCCGAGCCTGCACCTGCGGCTGACCAAGCGCAGGTGCGATTATGACAGATCTGGGAGCTTCAGTTGTTGCTCCAAGCTCCCAACTTGGTCCGAGCCTCGTCCGATTGACACTTGGGGCCCCCGGGGCCCCGTCCGAACATACCAACAAGTTTAGAATCATAAAACGGACTCGCTCAAACTCTCGGAATGCCCGAAACAACCTTAAAACTAAGAATCATACTCCAAAACCAATTGAATCAAACTTATGAACTTCAAGTTCTTATATTCACTCAAAATGCGCTGAAACGTACTTAGACTACTCAGATTGACACCAAACTTTGCGTGCAGGTCTTAAATTACATTACGGAGCTATTCCCGATCTCGAAATTTCGTTTGGACCTCGATATCACCAAAAGCCTCTGCGCGGCCGCGATTGGAATTATGCGGACCGTGGTTGCTGAAGTTCAGAGAGCTTACATTTAAGCAAAAACAAGAAGTGCGATCCGCGTCACGATTATGCAGCCGCGGAAGTCTCCTACGCGACCGCGATGGAAATTATGCGGTCCGCAAAACCCACATCCAGAAGTGAAGAACACGGACCACGATCAGAATTACGCGGTCGCTAAAGCAGGAGTGAGGCCGCAATCAGAATTACGCGGCCGCGTAACCTCCGCAGTCAGAATTATGCGGCCGCATAACCTCCGCAGGGGTATTTTTATCCGGAAATTTTAGCTTAGTATAAATAGAACTTTTCGTCATTTCTAGGTTATGTTGTGTATTTTGCTGAGGACGTGAGACGGCTGGAACTTCCCTTTTGGGCAATTGTGTATTAGATTCACCTTATAACATTAGATTTCATCTTTTAATCTAGTATTATGAATTTTATCTTCTTTTCATCTTTGATTTCTGCTGTTGCTATGAGTAGCTAGACCCATAGTTAGGGTTGTGACCCAGCCCTATTGTGGGTATTTAATGCGTACTGAATTTTACGGCTTGAATGTTTACGGGTTAGTGATACTTAACCTAGTTCTTGCTAGAATTGTAGAATTAGTGGTTGCAAACACTGATTCATGCCTTTATGACTTGGTCTCTTCTTGAGAAAGAGGGATTAAGTCTAGGAAAACTAGGCTAACAAGGAATTGGGGTGAACTCAAGAAATTGATAGACCCAATTAAAGGGTTAAACCTAGAGATAGTAATACCCGACTTGAGCTAATATCACAGGACTTGCATGAACACCCATTTGGACTTGAGAAAGCCAAATCGGGCAAAATCACTCAAACTATCGAGAGATATAGAGTGAGTTCTTGGGTGTGATAGCTATATTACGACCCCAAATTAATCAAGCTTGCCCTAGATTCTTGCTACCCGTTAGATGTCCACCTAGGCGAAAGTCACTACCCTAGTCCTTTTAAATACTTGAAAACCAACATAAAAAATATTGTACTTAGCTTTAATCATTGCATACAACAGAATAGAATTAGAAGTAGAATCAAAACCAAAATGTGTGGAAGCGTAATTACGAACAAAACACGCATTTAGACTTAGATATAAACCTAATTCCAAATCAATTAGCTCCCTTTGGATTCGATCCCGACCTTGTTGGGTAAAACTGCATCGACCATCCTCGCTACTCAATAGTAGTGCAGGCTTGGACCCGATCAATATTTGGCGTCGTTGCCGAGGAGTTAGACAGTCTTAGCTATATATCTAACTATTTGTGTGTTTCATTTTTCTTTCCTTTTGTTTTTCTATTTTTTGTATGTCAATTACTTTTAGGTACCAAATGGCTCTTAACGAGGTCCTCGGACATATTCCTCAGGGGGAGGAGGTAGATAAAAATGAAGTGGATGAGGTTCATCTTAAACCTTAAGTAAAAAGAAGAGGCCGCCCGCCTCATGACAACGTTCCCCCCCCCCCCCCCCCCCAAACCTCCTCCAAGGGCAGCACACCGGGTGTTGCCCAATAAAGGCTACGCAAGTGCAATTGTCCCTCCCCGGATTCGGGCGGGCAGTTTTCAAATAACCAATGTCATGCTTACTCTCTTGGAACAAAGGGGTTTCTTCACCGGAGCTCCACATCAGAATGCATATAAGCATTTCAAAGGTTTTGTAGACACATGCTGGGGGAGCAAGCAGACGAATGTATCTGAGGACGCTTTGAGGTTAAGGCTTTTCCCTTTCTCACTTAGAGGGAAGGCTTTAAATTGGCTTGATATGCTACCTAACCATTCCATCTCCACTTGGGATGAGTTGGCCGAGAAGTTCATAGTGAAGTTCTTTTCTTTGGGACATATGGAAACATTGAGAGATGAAATCCTTGCATTTTAACCAAGAGCCAAATGAACCGTTACATGAGATTTGGGAACGGTACCGGACAATTGTCAAAGAATGTCCCAACAATGATATGACTGAAGCAATGATCCATCAAACCTTTTATAGGGGTATCAACACAACTAACCAGAGTGTGGTGAATCAACTCGCATAGGGTAACTTCATGAACACGCCATATTCAGAAGCATGTGAAATATTAGATGAGATGGCAGACACCTCTTCAGCTTGTCAAAGTCGGGCCAACGTTCCTCAGGGTGACCCTAATGTTATCCACCTTCACAAGGAACTTCATGATCAGGAAAAGCCATAACAGAGTTGACAACTACCATGGATCAGTTAGCCAAGGCATAACTTTAGCAAGTTCAGGGGCCAAAGCAAGTAAATGCCATGGAAGGAGTGAATGTAATGGTTAATAAGAGGATACAAAGAGGTCAACAAGTTCAACACAATCAGGATCAATTTGAGCAAAGTGGTAGTGGGTATAACCAAGATAACTCTTATGACGATCAAAGTGAAGAGGTTCAATATGTGAACAATTACCAAGGTCAACGGAGCAATGCTCCAAATCAACAACAGTGGAGATCACAGGGAAACAATCAAAATTGGGGCAACCAAGGCCAAGGGAATTGGAATAGTGGCAACAACAACAATTCGAACAATTGGGGGAATAACAATAAAAATTGGGGGAATCAAGGAAATAACCAAGGCAATTGGGGTTGCAACAATAATAGTAATTGGGGAGGCAATTGAAACCAAGGGGGTTGGAACAACAATAATCAAGAGAACCGGGGGTCGGGCTCTCAAAGGCTTCTGATGTATCAACAACCCAACATCCCGCCTCCATATCCGTCACAAGGGCAAAGTTCTTCCAATAATGAGATGGGACGAATAGAAAGTATGTTTAAGTAAATGATGGAAATAAATGTTGAATCTGATGCCCAAATAGCCTCCCACAACACTTCTATCCGCAGCTTGGAAGTCCAAATGGGTCAAATTTCTCAAGCCTTGAATACTCTCCCTAAGGGGGCACTACCAAGTGATAGGGTAGTAAACCCAAAGGGTGGAAACAATACGGGCCATGCTATGGCGGCGACTACAAGAAGTGATAGAGGTGGAGGTGCTAGTACCTCCAATCCAAGAAAGACCGTGAATGATGATGTGGTTGTGCAAGAAGAGGATGAGCCAAGAAATGATGAGAATATGAACGATGAAGTGAGGATAGACATTGATGAAAACGTGGAGGAGGCACAAGATGATGTGAATTCGTCTAAGGAACACGTGATAGACATACCGGATCAGGCAGTGCCCCAAGCCAAGGCTCCTTTGCCAAGGCCTCCTCCACCATATCCTCAAAGGCTCGCCAAGCCAAACAATGAGAACCAATTCAAGAAATTCATTGATATGATGAAAAGTTTGTCCATAAATGTGCCTTTGGTTGAAGCTCTAAAACAAATGTCGGGATATGCCAAGTTCATGAAGGACTTGGTAACAAAGAAGAGGTCAATGAACTGTGAGACGATCAAAATGACACATCAAGTGAGTGCCATTGTGCATTCCATGGCTTCAAAGCTAGAAGATCCCGATGCCTTTACAATTCCATGCACTATTGGTAGTGTTAATTTCGCCAAAGCCTTATGTGATTTGGGAGCGAGCATTAATTTGATGCCATATTCTATGTTTAAGACATTGGGGATTGGGCAACCAAGACCTACTTCCATGAGGTTGCAAATAGCAGACCGAACAATGAAGAGGCCATTGGGGATAATTGATGATGTGCTAGTTCGGGTCGACAAGTTCATACTTCCCGCAGATTTTGTGATACTCGACTGTGAGGTTGACTATGAGGTGCCAATCATATTGGGGAGACCTTTCCTAGCTACAGGGAAAGCCTTAGTTTATGTGGAAGCTGGGGAGCTCACCTTCCGGGTAGGCGATAAAAAAGTTGTGTTCCACGTGTGCAAGTCAATGAGGCAACCTAATAGCAACGAAGTATGTTCATTTGTGGATCTTTTGACTGAGGTGATTGTTGATGACAAAATTGCTATGATGAATGTGGAAGACCCTTTGGAAGCTGTGTTGTTGAATCATGATGAGGATGAGAAGGAAGGCTTGGTATAATGTGCAAATGCTTTGCAAGGAATGGGATCCTACACATATGAACCCCGAAAACTTTCCTTGGACCTTGAGAACCGGAAGACTCCACCAACAAAGCCCTCAATCGAGGAGCCACCAATATTGGAGTTGAAGCCCTTGCCTTCACACCTCAGGTATGAGTTATTAGGCCCTTGTTCCACATTACCTGTTATTCTTTCTTCGTGCTTAACTAACGTGCTGGTAGATTCCACCCTTGCAGTGCTTCAAAGAAGGAAGAAGGCAATAGGTTGGACATTGACGGATATTCGAGGTATAAGTCCCACCTTTTGTATGCACAAAATCATATTGGAGAAAGATGCCAAACCTTCCGTGGAACATCAAATGAGGTTAAACTAGGCCATGCAAGAGGTAGTCAAGAAAGAGATCATCAAGTGGCTAGATGCAAGGGT
This sequence comes from Nicotiana tabacum, assembly GCF_000715075.1. Classification (NCBI taxonomy): domain Eukaryota; kingdom Viridiplantae; phylum Streptophyta; class Magnoliopsida; order Solanales; family Solanaceae; genus Nicotiana; species Nicotiana tabacum. Next base: position 73,813,038 of record NC_134103.1, read on the forward strand.
TGTGTATCCCATTTCTTATAGTTCATGGACTTCGCCGGTATAATGTGTCCCAAAGCAGGAGGGCATGACTGTGATCACAAATGATAGAAATGAATTGATCCCCACAAGAACTGTCACTGGTTGGAAGGTATGCATGGATTATAGAAAGCTGAACAAAGTGACCCGGAAAGATCATTTTCCATTGCCATTTCTTGACCAAATGTTGGATAGACTTGCCGGACGTGCTTATTATTGATTTTTGGATGGGTATTCTGGATATAAACAGATTCTCATTGTACCTGAAGACCAAGAGAAAACCACCTTCACTTGTCCATATGGCACATTTGCATTCTCAAGGATTCTGTTTGGTTTGTGTAATGCACCGGCTACTTTTTAATGGTGTATGATGGCAATATTTACGGATATGGTGGAGGACTCCCTCGAGGTGTTCATGGATGATTTCAGTGTTGTGGGGGATTCCTTTGAAAAATGCTTGGATAATCTTGATAAAGTGTTGGCCCGATGTGAGGAGACCAACTTAGTGCTTAATTGGGAGAAGTGCCACTTTATGGTCGAGGAGGGCATTGTCCTCGGCCATAAGATCTCCAAGAACGGTATTGAAGTGGACAAAGCAAAAATTGAAGTGATATCATAACTCCCTCCTCCGACTTCCGTCAAGGGAGTGAGGAGCTTTCTTGATCACGCGGGGTTTTACCGTAGGTTCATTAAGGATTTCTCAAAAGTGATGAACCCCTTATGCAAGTTGTTGGAAAAAGATGCCAAGTTTGTGTTCAATGATGATTGCATGTAATCTTTTGAGCTACTCAAGTTTAGGTTGACTACCACTCCCATCATTACCGCACCCAATTGGAGCTTACCATTTGGGGAGACCTTTCCTAGCTACAGGGAAAGCCTTAGTTGATGTGGAAGCTGGGGAGCTTACCTTCCGGGTGGGCGATAAAAAAGTTGTGTTCCACGTGTGCAAGTCAATGAGGCAGCCTAATAGCAACGAAGTATGTTCATTTGTGGATCTTTTGAATGAGGTGCTTGTTGATGACAAAAGTGCTATGATGAATGTGGAAGACCCTTTGGAAGCTGTGTTGTTGAATCATGATGAGGATGAGAAGGAAGGCTTGGTAGAATGTGCAAATGCTTTGCAAGGAATGAGATCCTACACATATGAACCCCGAAAACTTTCCTTGGACCTTGAGAACCGGAAGACTCCACCAACAAAGCCCTCAATCGAGGAGCCACCAATATTGGAGTTGAAGCCCTTGCCTTCACACCTCAGGTATGAGTTATTAGGCCCTTGTTCCACATTACCTGTTATTCTTTCTTCGTGCTTAACTAACGTGCTGGTAGATTCCACCCTTGCAGTGCTTCAAAGAAGGAAGAAGGCAATAGGTTGGACATTGGCGGATATTCGGGGTATAAGTCCCACCTTTTGTATGCACAAAATCATATTGGAGAAAGATGCCAAACCTTTCGTGGAACATCAAATGAGGTTAAACTAGGCCATGCAAGAGGTAGTCAAGAAAGAGATCATCAAGTGGCTAGATGCAAGGGTTGTGTATCCCATTTCTGATAGTTCATGGACTTCGCCGGTATAATGTGTCCCAAAGCAGGAGGGCATGACTGTGATCACAAATGATAGAAATGAATTGATCCCCACAAGAACTTTCACTGGTTGGAAGGTATGCATGGATTATAGGAAGCTGAACAAAGTGACCCGGAAAGATCATTTTCCATTGCCATTTCTTGACCAAATGTTGGATAGACTTGCCGGACGTGCTTATTATTGATTTTTGGATGGGTATTCTGGATATAAACAGATTCTCATTGTACCTGAAGACCAAGAGAAAACCACCTTCACTTGTCTGTATGGCACATTTGCGTTCTCAAGGATTCCGTTTGGTTTGTGTAATGCACCGGCTACTTTTTAATGGTGTATGATGGCAATATTTACGGATATGGTGGAGGACTCCCTCGAGGTGTTCATGGATGATTTCAGTGTTGTGGGGGATTCCTTTGAAAAATGCTTGGATAATCTTGATAAAGTGTTGGCCCGATGTGAGGAGACCAACTTAGTGCTTAATTGGGAGAAGTGCCACTTTATGGTCGAGGAGGGCATTGTCCTCGGCCATAAGATCTTCAAGAACAGTATTGAAGTGGACAAAGCAAAAATTGAAGTGATATCATAACTCCCTCCTCCGACTTCCATCAAGGGAGTGAGGAGTTTTCTTGGTCACGCGGGGTTTTACCGTAGGTTCATCAAGGATTTCTCAAAAGTGATGAAACCCTTATGCAAGTTGTTGGAAAAAGATGCCAAGTTTGTGTTCAATGATGATTGCATGTAATCTTTTGAGCTACTCAAGTTTAGGTTGACTACCACTCCCATCATTACCGCACCCAATTGGAGCTTACCATTTGAGCTCATGTGCAATGCTAGCGACGTTGCGGTAAGAGCGGTATTGGGGCAAAGAATCAACAAAATATTTCATCCAGTCTATTATGCAAGCAAAACAATGAACGATGCCCAAGTCAACTATACGGTGACCGAGAAAGAGCTATTAGCCATTGTCTTCGCCATGGAAAAGTTCTGCCCGTACCTCATGGGTACCTAAGTGATTGTGCACACCGATCACGCAGCACTTCATCATTTGATGAGTAAATAGGACTCTAAGGCTAGGTTGATGAGATGGGTTCTTCTTCTACAAGAGTTTGACCTTGAAATCATAGACCGAAAAGGGAGTGAGAATCAAGTGGCGGACCACTTGTCCCACTTGGAAGAGGAGGGACGGCCCCATGATGGCCTCGAGATTAATGATTCATTTTCGGATGAACAACTCCTCTCCGTGTCTGTGACTGGGATACCTTGGTTCACTGATGTGGCTAACTTTCTTGTGACCGGCATTGTCCCGAATGAGCTCTCTTCAAACCAAAGGAAGAAGCTCAAACGGGACTGCTTGGATTATTATTGGGACGAGCCATATCTTTTCAAAATTTGCAATGATGGTGTTATCCGGAGATGTATTCCGAAAGAAGAGCAATTGAGTATTCTTGAAGCTTTCCATTCCTCGCCCTAAGGTGGTCACCATGTTGGGGCGAGAACTTCTACAAAGGTCCTAAGCACTGGATTCTATTGGCCTACCTTGTACAAAGATGCTAGCGAGCTCGTTAGGAGTTGTGATGAGTGCCAAAGAGCCGGTGGAATTTCCAAGAAGAATGAAATGCCTCTCACCACCATCCTTGAGATTGATATTTTTCAACGTGTGGGGCATCGACTTTATGGGGCCATTTGTGAGTTCATATGGGAATATTTATATTCTTGTTGTTGTGGATTATGTTTCCAAATAGGTTGAAGTTGTGGCTTTGCCCAACAATGAGGCACAGAGTGTGGTGGCTTTCTTAAAGAAAAATATCTTCATAAGGTTCGGCACCCCAAGAGCTATCATTAGTGATGGGGGTTCTCATTTTTGCAACAAAGTCTTTGACACTTTACTTTCCAAGTATGGTGTCAATCATAAGGTGTCAACCCCCTATCATCCCCAGGCAAGTGGACAGGTTGAAGTCTCCAACAGAGAGATCAAGAGCATTATATCCAAGACTGTCAATGCAAATCGGACTGATTGGTCAAGGAAACCTGACGATGCTTTATGGGCATATATAACAGCTTACAAGACTCCAATTGGTATGTCTCTATACCGGTTGGTATTTGGGAAAGCATGTCATCTTTTGGTTGAATTAGAGCACAAGGCTATGTGGGCGCTAAAGAAATTGAACCTTGAATGGGATGTAGCTACCAATCTCCGAGTAGAGCAACTAAATAAACTTGATGAGTTCCGATTCCATGCTTATTCCAGCTCGTCCTTGTATAAGGACAAGATGAAGTACTTACATGATAAGTATATCCGAAACAAAGAATTCAAGGAAGGTGACTTGGTTCTTCTATTCAACTCTCGGTTATGGATGTTTCGGGGAAAGCTCAAGTCGAAGTGGAGTGGTCCTTTCGAAGTGGTACATGTGACTCCTTTCGGTGCTCTAGATTTTAAAAACAAGAATGGTGAGATCTTTAGAGTCAATGGGCACCGAGTGAAGCACTACCTTGGCAATATTGATGATAGCCACGTTGTGGCATTGATCCATTTCAAATGATGATGGTAACATTGTCACGCCCTAATCTCGGGGAGCGCGACCGGCGCTCAACCGAGTGAACTCGGTCGAGCAAGCCTATTAAACCTTTCCTACCCGACTCATTCATAATCCAAAAAGGGAACGCATCACCATTTTTAAAACAGGGGAGAGATCAGTTATATAAATATATAAGCGTTGCTAGTTCATTTTTTCATTATATACATTATATCATAGTTAGGTTTCCTAAATACAACTCGATCCAACGACCACCCCAACATACATACATGACCCACATAAATGTCTACGGAGCCTCTAAGGGTACAAAAGAGCAACATGACAATGCCGGCAACAAGGCCCCGACTATACCTCAAAATATGAAAACTTATACAAAAGAAGGACTACATGACCCCTGGGAGGAATAGGGCTCACCAAGACTGCTGTGAGGAGAGAAAAAGAGCACCACTATCTGCGATCGGCACTATCTGCGATGGAACCACCTACATCTATTCAAAGATGTAGCGCCCCCGACAAAACGGACGTTAGTACTGTCGAATAGTACTAGTATGTAAGGCAAACACCAATATTAGTAGGATGAACAGTGAAACAAAGAGAAGACAGTCATAATAATCAATAAGTACTTCACAGAAATACAAAGAAACACCAAGTAAGGATCACATAATTTCCAATTCAATCTTTCCATCTTTTTAGGTTAATAATCTTTAGTGCCAAAGCCACAACTCGTAATGCCACCACGTTTTTACTCGGAGTCCGGTCTCGGCCCGACCGGCTAAGCCATCTCAAGTAGGACATATCCATATCCACATTGTAAATCAATGATTCCAATACAAATGCCACCATGTGTACAGCATGGCATCCGATCTCGGCTAAGCCATCTCACTTGAGACATAACCTCTTTCCCATCTTTCGTTACATGGCACAAACAACCTCATTTATTAAGTAGTTCTGGGCACTTGGGAATATTTTACAATTCAAGTCTTTCCCTTTGTATTCGTTCAAATAACATCATCAATCATGTTGATAAGTACCATCACATAAGGCATTTCACACATAAGGGAAAGAGCTTGGAAAATCATGATTTCGTTCTCAAATAGCATGATGACATGGTAACCATCTAAAACAATTAGGGAACATGAATCTTTCAATCCAACACACTAAAGCAAACAATTCTAGTATGATCAAGTTGGAACTTACACCAATTATTCGGACACCAGGAGTTCGATTCTAAGAAGAAAAGAGTTAGCCATACATACCTCAATTGCGCTTCTTTAGATTCTACAATTATCTGGAACCCTTAGCAACCTTAATCTATTTTTGCAATATACAAATTGAACCAAAAATTAGGAAAATATTCATAGTTCTAGTTCACTTTTTTTATTTTTCCCACACTCTTTATCACATGCATGTAAGATAAACCACTCTCATACCCATGAAGTATTAACCTAGTACCCCATTATAGCTATGTTTGAAATTAAGAGCTGGGGTGATCAAATCTTACCTTTTTGGATGAAGAATTTGGTGCTCTGCATGAGTATTTCCAAGCTTTGAGTGATGGCTGAAGATTAATTGATGAAAATTAGGCCCTCCCTCTAGAACCCTCTCTCTCCCACACTAGAAATATGAGAAATGAGCTTCAAAATGGACTAAAGGGGTGTTTTAACGGAATGGGGGTCGGGTTTTAAATTAAGAAAATAGGTGCCGCGACACAGGTCTGCGGTCGCAAATACGATCGCATAATGGTTATGCGATCCGCAAAGTGACCGTAGAAATGGCCCTCAAGGGCCTGAACTTACGGCCCAGGTATGCGACCAGTATGCAGTCCGCATACTCGTTCTGCGGTCGCATAATGCACCACAGAACTCCCTCAGCAAAAACTCACGAGGGATTATGCGATCGATATGCAGTCTGCATAGTGGTTATGCGGTCGCATAATCGACCGCAAAGCTGACCTCAAATTGGCCAACGTACTGCTTCACTCTGCGGCCATCATGCGGTCCACAGAGTGATTATGCGGTCGCATAATGGGTCGCAGAAATGCGTCCTTCTGCGAAACATTTTCCTCTAAGTCCGTGGGGTACTGTTCAAACATGAATCTATCTTGGCACCACGAAACCCCGAGTTTTTAGTTTAAATGTTTTTACGGGTCCTTACAAATGTACGTCGTGCCGCGACGTTAAATCAGGCGCTTCTTGGGAGGCAACCTATGTGTTTTTCTTTCTTTTGATTTTCTTCGAAGATTAGACATTGTTTTGGACTAACTTGTTGTGAAGTGTATATAGGAATTGGTCGTGCAGTGCAGGTAATTGGCAAGAAAAGTTTGGCTAAATGGTGAACATTCACGGACTGCGCTCAAAATTTCACGGACCGCATGAGCACTTCGCGACCACACAATTCTGCGCGCGGTCGTGTAGCTGAAATGGGAAAATTACTAAATCTCTGAAGTTGACCTGTCAAAATTCCTTCAGAGTTCGCGGTCCACATTTAAATTTTTGCGATCCGCTCAAATTGTGCAGCCGCGGCCAGTTTTTCGCGGACCGCGCCTGTGCACCTGAGGCAGACCTACAGAAAGGTAAAGAGTGCGGACCGCGACAAAATTTCGCGGCCGCACTCAGGTAAGGCGGTGGAGTCACTGGGTTCTGAGTATAAATAGGAGTTCTTAAAATATTTCACACTTTACGAACCCTAACCTCTCAAACTCACCTAAAGCATTGTGCATCCTTACTTGGTTTCAAACTCAACCTATTCTCATCAATTGTCAATTTCCTACCACATTTTACAACTGGTATGTTCAATTCAATAATTTGATTTTATATTTTTCTTTTCTTTTCTCTCTGTTTTAATTTTTCTTTTTAGATAGGGTTAAAATCATGCCAAAATGTCAAATTAATGTTTAATTTTTGATTAACAACATATGGTTAGTGTTTGTATGCATAATGGGGGTTGGGGTTAGTAACTTTGCATGTTTAATTGCTACAATTCTTGGGTAATTAGTTAAAACCTTAGATTTAGGTGTTCATCAGTGCCGATTTATGTTGAATTTCGCAGTCGCGGTCATTTTTCCGCGGTCCGCGATAGGGTATGCAGTCGCATCCAAATATTACGTGGTACGCGATACCCTAGCTTCAAGGCACTGATAGTTGTTTAGAATTTGCAGGCGCGGTCATTTTTGCGTTGTCCGCGATTGGTCTTTCGCGGCCGCACCCAACTTTTCGCGGTCCGTGCGTTTGAACTTCAAAGACTCTATCATTTGCCTTTGCGGCCGCGTTCATTTTTATGCGGTCCGCAATTGGTCTTTTGCGGCCACACTCATTTTTGTGAGGTCTGCCGTTGATCAAGTTCAGATAGCCAGTAGTCTGAGCCTGGCCTCTTCGCGGCCGCATTCACTTTTACGCGGTCAGCGATGGGCAGTTCGCGGCCGCACTCGTTTTTGTGCGGTCCGCGATGCCCTGTTCTGAGAAGCATTGTTATTCATTTCATCTGTATTGCTTTAACACATAATTGAACCCCAATTCTAACTGTCTTTCACTACTTGTGTGTTGCAGAAATTGGTGCGTTCTCGTGGGAGAGGAGACACTTCAAAGAGGAGAGCAGAATCCTCCCGAGGCCAGGGTAAAGGAAAGCAAATCTTACCTTTAGTAACTCAAAGGGTAGTAGGCAAAAAGGCTACCTTCGTTAGACCTCTTGCCGACTCCTCGGACACAAGTAAATACCTCTCATCCCGGAAGACGTCTGAGGGGGATTCTGTACAACCACAACTGGGGGCACAACCACAACAACTCCCCAGCAGATTCCATTTAGTAGATGAGCCTACCTCATTCTCTAGTTCTTCTGGTGGCTCAGAGGGAGGTAGTCAGGCATCTGAACCATCTTCCCCACCTTCTACAACACCTGCCTCAACAGCTGCCCCAATAAATATTGATGATGATGACGAGGTCCCGGATGGCGGGAGAGGGGGTGATACAGTTATGGGAGGCCTGGCTAGATCAAAGAAGTCGGAGGTGTAGGCTGATAGGTTTGTAAGTGAGAAGGCGTATGGCAAAATTCGGGAATGGTGGCCCCAAAGGTCGCTTACTATTGAGCGACAATTCATAACAAAAGACCTAAGCCAGCACAATCTAAATGTCCTACGACAATTTACGGAGAGAAAATGATGGAAATGTTCCGGTTGAAAGATGCAAATGAATACCTCGTCAAGAAATTTTATGCCAATGTTACCCACATCAAAAATGGTACAAAGGTGACGAAGGTCCGGAACTTGAAAATCCGGTTTGATGGAGATGCATTGAACAGTTATGTAGGGTTTGAGGAGGTCGAGGCAATGCAATACCTGGAGAAGCTAGCCTTGAGTGATGCAGTTTGCCCATGGCTAGCTGAGATACTTGCTATTCCGAGGCCGACACCTGCATGGCTCACAACTGGAGTTCAAATTGTCAGAGCCACCCTTAACTTTGAAGCAAAAGGGTGGGCAACATTCGTGTGCAGCCGTCTTTACCTGTGCCAGCATGAGAATGTCCTTCCACTATCGCGGGCAGTATTGATAGCTTCCATCATAGCAGGCTATCCTATTAAAGTAGGAAACTTGATGTCCTACAACATCTCCAATGAAGTTCAAAAGAAGAAAGATCATATCCCTACCCTAACTTCCTCACAGAGTATTTCCACGACCAAGGGGTAGAGCCGAGGCATTTTGATGTAGAGATGAAGGCTAAAAAGCCTTTCTCATGGTACCACCTCCAGGGAGCGGACAAACCTAAGTTCAAGGGTAAAGCCACTACTCCCACTGGTCAGTCTAAAGAGCCAGGGGTAGTGGCCACCGGGTCAGTTGCTGAGCCCTCCACAACAGCCGGTACTTCTACTGGAGCAGCTGCCATGCCTCCTCCTTCCTCCAGGCCATCCATCACAGTACCATTATCTATGCCTTCATATTCTACCTACCCTCAGACTGCACTGTGGGTTTCATAGACACTATCCAGCCTCAACAACTGGATGCAGGCAGCTACCACAAAGCTGTATGTCCTATCTAGTGCAGTAGCAACATAATCTTCAGCCCCATCAGAGCTTCAGGTACCTCCATCATTGGAGGAATCTTTGAAGAAGATTCTGGACAACTAGAACAAGATTCTGGACGACCATAAGAAGATCCGGGAGACTCTTGACACACATGGGAGGATTATCAAGGATTTGGGGAAGCAGGTGAAGAAGATGCGAAAAACTTAGGCATCTAAGGATTCGGTGGAGAAGTTAAGCAAAGAGGTTCAGAAGATTACTTCTGCCGGTGATATTCCACTGGACATGCTCATGGGGGAGACAGCCCCAGCAGCACCTACACCAGTGCATGAGGCATCAGATGCATCAGCTGGCCAGTCTGAGGAGCCGGCTGCCACTACACATATTGCTGAGGAGATGATACGGATGCTCAGGCACCCCGTGGTCCCCCAGTCAGAGGATGTAGAGATCTAGTTAGAGGACACGAAGGGAGCTGATGATCCTATGCAGTCTGAGGACCTCACTCATATTCCTGACTTGATGCAGCCTGATGCAGACAGAGACCACATAGGGAGTTCTCTTGACTCTCTAACCTTTCCCTGATCTTATTTTGATATTAGCATTGAGGACAATGCTATTTTTAATTTGGGGGGGTAGGGGTGGGGGTGGTCCATTTTGATTTGATTTGTGATGGCATTTGGTATGTAATAACTATGACACTATTTTTCTATATCATTATTTACCGTTATTTTCACTTTTGGTATTTATATAATTTTACCATTCGATGTATATCTATTCATTTCCATTATGTATTTATTCATTTACTCCATTTTGTACATATTCAGTTTACTTTCCGTAGTTTACTTCATAACTTCTTTCGTTATTTTGCTTTAATAGCTTAGCTTCTTATTTCCTCTAGTAGATTCTTTCTAAGTTTTTAGTTTTTTTTTTACATTTTGTGTGAACAATAAGCCTTTGGTTTTCTTAATGCCACGGTTCTTTCCAAAGGTGGATGTTGTGTGAACCGGGTGGCTCTTCCCAACGACGGATGGCGTGACAACCTTCTTAAGGGATCGAGTCTGTTTTCTTTTTGTTTTGGTGTATATAATAGTAATAATGAATAAAAGTGTCTCAAGAAGGCTTCACTTGGTACTAACACATTTACCTTCGACCTCATGGTTAGAGACAAGTTGATTGGCAAATATTAGCTCTAGTTGTGACCTTTAGACTCTTGCGTTGACTAAAACAATCATCGAGTGGTTTCCTTGAGCCATTTGTGATTTCCAATCTTAGCTAGGGTTGTTGTGGGCCCTCGACTCTATTTTTTTCAACAATCCAGCAGCTTGAGAGGTGAGGTATTGAATTGCAAGTCCAAGTCTCATGACAATAAGTCTAGAACTTGCCCTGAATGTTTGTCTAGGCAAAATTCTAAGTGTAGCTCGACTTGAGAAATGATTGTGGGCTCTCCTTGGTCTAATTTGAACCTTGAAAGCTTCTGTAGCCTACCAATATGATATCCCTAGTCAATTCCTTTGAGCCTAAGCCTTTTTCATTCAATAGCTCAACTTATGCATGATATGTTTCTCTTATCAATAATATAACTGATATATAGCTTAAAGTATATATATATTTATATGTATATCGCATCATGTTTTACTCATGTTTCGTGGATTTTGGATGCAAAATGTATTGATTTATGTTAATTTATGGTATTTTTATATGTAGGAATTATCCGGAGGCAATATGGGGCAAAAGGTACGAGATTAGAGTCAAAAAGAAGTAAAAGATGAAAAATTGGCCATTGTAGCGCCACAGGCAGCGTGGGGCGCTACCTGTGGCACCATTTCTAGAATGCTTATTTTCTCAGTTCCAGGGCTAGTGCCCCACGCTGCCCTAGGCGCTGGTGATGGAAACTTCTCCAACTTTGCCTGGGACAAGGTTATTTAGGCCTAAGTCCTATCCAACGCGTATAAAAGCAAGACTAAGCCTATTTTGAGAGGGGAGACGCCACTTTGAAGAAAAAATACAAATGAGGAACATCCAGGAGTGAGGATATCTCAGTTTTCTTCATATTTTCTTAGTATTTTCAATTATTCAACACTTGTGAATTTGTTTTGATACTATCATGAGTAGCTAAAACCCATAATTCTAGGGTTGTGATTTAGCCATGAATATTGTCCTTTAAAGTTGACTTAACCTTGATTACAATTCACCAATATACGGTTGTTTCTTCAAATTCTGTGATTAGTTGCTTAATTGTCTGGCCGGCAATTAGGTTCTATTTACTATGTATGCTATGCTTGGGAAAGCCATGTTTAGATAGAGAAGAATTGAAGAGAGCATGATCTTAACTCTGACTAGGGCGGATTTATGTTTAGGATAGGAATATACCTAGTCATCATGCTTAATTAAATATTGTAATATTAATGCGATCTTAATAGATTGATTCCATAGGAATATAGGCGTTAATCTGTTTTGAATAGGCGAGTAGTACTTCGGGAGAAGGCTGCGAGAGCAATTATTCGATTAATTATCAATCATGAGTGAATTGTATGAAAGGGAGAGTTAATTAAAACACAATAGGATTGGTGAATTGATCACAACCCTGCAATACTCGTCTCTACTGAATACACAACAACCATTTTGCTGCTTGATAAATTAGTTACTTGTTAGAATTATTGCGTAGAATAAACACACTTTTGAACTCGAAAATACTTGACTGAATAATAATCTTTGTGAAACTAGTGGGTAGTTAACACAAGTATATGTGGGTTCAACACTCGACTTATCATTTTATTACTTGTACGACCACGTATACTTGCGTATGCATTTGGGAGCAACACGTTTTTGGCATTGTTGCCGAGGACTTGAATATTGACTACTTTTTAATTATATATTGCATCAAGTCTAACTTTCTTATTGGTTGCTCTGCTCTCATAAACTTTCATTAAATGCGAAGGGTCAGAAGCCAAGATAGACTTCAAGGCTTTGACCCCGAACCTGAGAGAACATTTCACAGGAGGTTGAGGGAAGCAAGGGACACATATAATCTTCAGGCACTTGTTCAATTTCTTATGGACATGGAAGATGAGCAACATATGGCTGTTCAGGAGCTGGTGATGCCCAACATTGCTAATATCACCTCCAGCATTGTGAAGCCCAAAATCACTGGGCACTTTGAGCTGAAACAGAGCATGATCCAACTACTACATGCGAATGGGCAGTTTGTGGGTATTCCACACGAGGATCCACAACAGCACATCCTGAACTTCTTGGATATTAGTGATACTTATATCACTAACAGAGTCACTCCATACTATGTGAGACTCATATGGTTCTCATTCTTTCTGTTAGGTGAAGCAAAGCGATGGTTGAAGGCGAAACCAACTAATTCTATTACATCATGGAATGATCTGATGAGGAAATTTTTGGCAAGGTTCTTTCCTTAAGGAAAAACTGCAAAGATCATAAGTGAGATAGTCACCTTCAAACAGAAATCAGAGGAATCTTTATATTCAGCTTGGGAAAGGTTCAAGGGGTTGCTCAGAGACTGTCCTCATCAAAATTAAATAAATAAAGTGTTAGCTCACACTTTCATAGAAGGGCTACATCCTGAAACAAAAATTATGGTGGATGCTGCAGCGGGAGGTCAAGTGTTGGAGAAAAGCTTCGATGAGATATATGCATTATTGAACAAATTCTCCAAAAGCAATCCAGATTGGCAAGGAGAGATGGGCATACACACAATGCAAAAATCTACAGGAGTTCTCGAGTTAGATGTCGTCTCTACATTATCAGCGCAGATTGCCACACTGGCCAACCAAGTCAATCAGATGACTTTGGTTATTAACAAGCTCAGCCAGTGCAACAAGTTCAAATATTTTGTGAAGTATGTGAAGAGGGTAACATGAGCGACTTATACCCAGTTAATACGGAGTCTGTATATTTTGTGGGTAACATAAATAAGGGCCAGACAAATCAGTATGGGAACACTTACAATCCTAACTGGAGGAACCACCCAAACTTCTCTTGGGGTGGAAACTAAGGTGCCCAGAATCAATACAGGCCACAAGCGCCTCAATAGCAATATAGACCACCTCAAGCTGAACAACCTACAAATCCGACGAGTCACCTTGAGGAGATGATGAAGAAACTAATGACTGACCAGCAAGCTTAAGAAGCAGCTCACGTTACAGCGATTCAAAATTTGGAGCGACAAATGGGGCAACTTGCCAGTGCCCAAAATACTCGACCAGTTGGAGATCTTCCAAGCGACATGAGGCTAATCCTAAGACATCTATTAATGTTGTGTCATTGAGGAATGGGAAACAGTTAGAAGAAGTCTAGTCGAAAAAGAGAAAGTAAGTGACCTTTCATGAGAAATCGACCACCATAGAAGCAGAATCCAAAAAATTAAAGGAGTCAGAGAAGCCAGCTGAAGAGGCGGTGGCTAAGCAACTCCACTATTAGTTGCAAGGCCACCACCTTCATTCCCTTAGAGATTGCAGAAAGTGAAGGATAATGCGGCCTATAATTTTTTTTGATATTTTGAAGCAGGTGCAAATCAACATTCCACTGGTAGACATCCTGCAAGAAGTTCCCAAATATGCCAAATACATCAAGGATATAGTGGTAAATAAGAGGAGGTTGACAGAGTTTGAGACTGTGGCACTCACTGAAGAATGTAGCTCAAGAATTCAAAGCAAGCTACCTAAAAAATTGAAGGATCCAAGTAGTTTCACTATCCAAATCTCGATTGGTAAGCATGCAGTGGGGCGAGCTTTGTGTGATCTTGGAGCGAGCATCAATTTGATGCCGCTATCTACATTTAAACAATTGGGGTTGGGTGAGCCGCGTCCAACCACGGTAATTCTACATTTGGCTGATTGCTCCCTTGCTCATCCTGAAAGAGTGATTGAAGATGTGTAAGTTCAAGTGGGTTCTTTTATATTCCCTACTGATTTCATTATCTTGGACTATGAGCCTGATCAGGAAGTCCCATTTATTTTGGGGCATCAATTCTTAGCAACGGGCCGAGCTATTATTGATGTATGTGAAGGAAAGATGATGATGAGAGTAGGTGATCGAGTGGAGATATTCAATATGTATAAAGCACTTAGATTGCCAGCCCACTATGAAGAGTTATCCATGATTTCTGTGGTAGAAAGTGATGTGACGCATTGGTGCCTTATATGAGTCACATATATCCTCTTGAACGAGCGTTGATTGGGGATGAGGAAGACAATGAAGATAAGATGATAGAATAAATTGAGCAAGTACTTGACATGTCTTGCTATTATGTCCATGGGTTTGTGTAACGACCCGGCCGGTCATTTAGAGCATTTAAGTCTCGTTTGGTGGCATAAGGCCCTGAGCAGCTTCATATTATGTGTATTGACTTACGTGCGTGGTTGAATTCGGTTACCGGTTGTTTCGGAGTGATTTGGGATACTTAGTCCCTAAAACAGAAGCTTAAGTCTTAGGATTTTGACCATAGTCAGAACTATGTGAAGACGACTCTGGAATGGAGTTTTGTTGGTTCCATTAGCTCTGTTGGGTGATTTTGGATATAGGAGCGTGTCCGGACTAAAAATTCGAGGTCTGTAGCTGATTTAAGCTTGAAACGGCGAAAGTCGAATATTTGGAGATTTGGACCAGAAGTGAACTTTTTGATATCAGGGTCGGAATGCAATTCTGAGAGTTAGAACAGCTCTGTTGTGTTATTTGGGACTTGCCTGCAAAATTTGACGTCATTCCGGGTTGATTTGATAGGTTTCGACACGGGTTTTAGAAGTTGAAAGATTTGAAAATTTATAAGTTCGATTCATGGTGCGATTCGTAGTTTCGACATTGTTTGATGTGATTTGAGACCCCGAGCGGGTCCGTGTTAGGGTATAGAACTTGTTGGTATATTTTTGAGGGGGTCCCGAGGGCCCCGGGTGTTTTTCGGACGAGTTGCAGATGATTTCCATGGTTTTGGGGAGGTTTGAGTTCTGGTGTAATCACACTTGCGGATCTTGGGCGCAGGTGCGAAGATGAAGGCGCAGGTGCGAGAAGAGCTAGACTTGGGATCCTCCGCAGATGCGGAGAATTTGTGCGCATCAGCAGCTCCGCAGGTGCGAAAGGAAGCGCATGTGCGGTTTGGACGTGCGCACTTGCGGTCGCGCAGATGCGGCTAATTATGTGGCAGGTATGGTCACGCCTGGGCAGAAAAGAGAAATTCGAGGGTTTGATTTCATTCTTCATTTTTGGACTTGAGAGCTAGGAATTTGGCGATATTTCGAGGGATTTTCAGAGGAAGATTTGGGGTAATGATTCCTAACTCGTTTTTGGTTGTATTCCATTAATCTATAGTTGTTTTTTCCATTTAGTTTCGGAATTTTGGGGTTGAAATTGGGAAAAATTGGAAGAACTTCTTCAATAAAGATTTCGAGATTTGAAAGGGGATTTGTGGTCGGATTTGAGTAATTTTTATATGGTTGGACTCGTGAGTGAATGGGTGTTCATATTTTGTGATTTTTACCAGATTCCGAGACGTGGGCCTGGGTCGACTTTTCAGGGCAAATTTCGGATTTTTTGTTAAAATATTAATTTTATTAATTAAATGAGTCTATTATCGTTGTATTCATGATATGCAATTGTGTTTGGTTAGATTTGGACCATTCAGAGTCGAATAATTGAGGAAAGGGCATTCTTACGGACTGTTTGAGCTTGGTTTGAGGTAAGTATCTTGCCTAACCTTGTGTGTGGGATTTTCCCCTTAGGATTTGAGTCTTCTATGTTGATTGTAGTCCATGCACGCGAGGTGACGAGTGCGTGCTCGGACTTAGTTGTGAAATGTTGGCCTTTTAGGATTCTTAGGTCTTTATATTCACTGAGTATGAAGTTGTTCTTGATATGATTAAGTTCTTATTTTACTAGTTTTACCTCTACATGCTTTAATTAGAATTAATTGCTTTCAGGATTCACTCTTATTGCCTATTTGACTCTTATTTGACTTAACTGAAGATTTTACCTCCTCTATTGTCATGCTATCTTTTCATAACTGCTTATCTATATTTGAAATTATTATTATATCACCTTATAATTTGTTCAGTCTTAATTGAGGTTATGATTATCTTTCCGCTGCTTATCCTTAATTAAAATTGTTGAAAATCCTTAGAAATTCCCCAACCTTAAAAGAAGTTTTAGATATCCTATATCTTAGTCGACTTGTTTTATTTGGAATTATTTGACTCGTGTTAGTTTCCTTATTGTTGAAATGTATATTGTGGGATCGTTGATACACATTAGTTTCCCTTTGTTGAGTTGTTCTCTTTACGCCTAGCATTCTTTATTGTGGCTATTCCTTGTGAATTGGTTCTACCGTTTCTTTGTGAATTAAAGTTCTCGAATTAATTTACTTGTCGTACTTTGTATTATTGTCATTGTTGTTGTGGTACTTGTTGTGGTGATGCACGAGGTTTCTGTCATGCGGTTGTTATTATTATGATGCACGAGGTTTCTGCCGTGCGGCTGTTATTATGGGGTTGCACGAGGTTTCTGTCGTGCTATTGTTACCATTGATATTTGCACATGCGGCGTGAGAAGGCGGGATATATATATATATATATATATGGGTTGCGCATGTGGCGAGACAAGGTGGGAACATTATTATGCACGTGTGGCGAGACAAGACGGGCATTTATGTTACTATTGCACACGTGGCGAAACAAGGTGGGCTATGTCAGGGATTGATTTGTGATGATTTATGACCTGGGGGCATTCTTATTATTGATATTTGTGTAGTGGTATATGTACTTGTGTGAGCTTTATCTTATGAAAGCTGTGAGAAAATATTCTACGTGTTGTCCGTTCTTCTTCTTCCTTATGCTTATTTGCTGGTATGGACTATGTTAGGATACTTGCACAAGCATACACGTAGTTAAGCACTCTTATCGGATAAGAGGTGTTCTTGATATTGTTGAGCATAAATGCTCACCATTGTTTACTTGCCTTCTATGTGAGAATGGCTCTATTGACATGTGAGTCGTTAGTGCGATTATGAGGTGTTATGAGGGCACAGGATGCCAAGTGTTAAGGTTCAGGTATTGAGACCCGTGAGTTGTGAATTTGTCCGAGGTTCGATACCTCATGGAGTTATTGGCTAAAACCTGATGTAAAAGCGGTTGTAGTTGCTGAATTATTACTTGTTTTTGTTGTATTTGTGATTCCGGATTTAGGTTGTGTTCTATTCACCTTTCTGTGTCATTTTCATGATATTCCGCTGATACTTGTTGTTTCCTTCCTTATTTCCATTACTGTACCGTGAGCCATATTGCATAGTATTTATGTAGACATCATACTTTTGTTATTCATGTACTTATATCTGTTCAGTTTATTAGACCAGTGGGTGTCTTGACTGTTCCTCGTCACTACTCCACTGAGGTTAGTCTTGATACTTACTGGGCACCGTTGTGGTGTGCTCATGCTACTCTTCTGCACATTTATTTTTGTGCAGATCCAGGAATTTGTTCGTTAGCTAGCTGTGTGGACTGTTGTTGCGGAGACTCAAGGTAAACCTGCCGCTGCATTTGCAGGCTTCGGAGTCACCTTCAAGTTTTTATTTTGCACTGTTTATTATTATTTCTGGAGAGTTGTATTTGGAAGTTTTCTAGCAAACACTCTGTAGAGCTTATGACTTGTACTACCGGTTTTGGAAATTATAAGAGATTCTATTTAAATAATGTTGTTGTTTTAATTATTGTTAGGCTTACCTAGTCCCTAAGACTAGGTGCCATCACGATACCCAAACGAAGGGGAGATTGAGTCGTGACAGTTTGGGAGATTTGAGGAGTTGGACAAGCCTGTTACTTTGGCCCCTCCTAAGTCGTCTATTGAAGAAGCTCCAAAGCTAGAGCTTAAGCCCCTTCCAGTGCATCTGCGCTATGCTTATTTGGGGAACTCTGAGACATTGCCTGTGATTATATCATCCAGCTTGACCGATGTGCAAGAAGAAAAATTGCTTAGAGTACTTCGTGAGCATAAAAAGGGTATTGGGTGGACAATTGCTGACATCAAAGGAATCAGTCCATCATTTTGCATGCATAAGAAGATGGACATTGTCCTAGTGTTGTAACGACCCGACTTGTCATTTTGAATATTTACGATCCTTTCAATTATTTGAAGTCTTTAATAGCTTCATATGATGTATTATGACGTGTGTGAATCTTCGATTTTGATTTTTAGGTGTTTGGGATTAGTTCGGATGAATGAAATTCATGTTGGATGCTTAAATAAAAAGGGTCGACCGGAGTTTGACTTTTATGCAAACGACTCCGGAGTGGAGTTTTGATGGTGCCAATAGCTCCATATGGTGATTTTAGGCTTCAAATGGCGAACATAGGAAAATTGAAAGTTGGAAGTTTGATCAGGGGGATTGACTTTTTGATATCGGGGTCGGAATCCGATTCTGAAAATTAAAATAGGTATGTTATATCATTTATGACTTGTGTGCAAAATTTGAGGTCAATCGGATTTGATTTGATAGATTTCGGCATCGAATGTAGAAGTTGAAAATTCTTAGTTTCATTAAGCTTGAATTGGGGTATGATTTGAGGTTTAGTGTTGTTTGATGTGATTTGAGGCCTCGACTAAGTTCGTATGATATTTTAGAACTTGTTGGTATATTTGGTTGAGGTCCCGAGGGCCGAGGGTGGATTTCGGATGGTTAACGAAATTTAATTTGAATATTTCTAGAATGTTTCGACAACGATTCTTCAAGAATATGTGGTATCAAATTAAGCAAATGAGATCCAAATTATTTTTTGATTAAATCATTAGATCCGTATTGAAATTATGGAGTCATAGCAAAGAGAATCATCAAATTCGGACATCGTATGAGAGAGTTATGCCCATTTCTGTCTCGGGAAAAATAAAATCCTGTCACCAGTGCCCAGGGTAGGGTGGGGCGCTAGCCCTAGCATTGGGATGTTTAAAGGTTCTAGAAATAGCGCCACAGGAAGCGCCCCATGCCACATGTGGCGCCCGAACATTAAAATCCCTATAAACGGGAGGTTTTGCCATTTTTGACGAAAACAGAGTTGGGGAGCACGGTTTGGGCGATTTTCATAGGCAAATGTCACCACAAAACTTGGGGTAAGTGTTCTTGAATCCCTTGTGATTATATTCCTTGAATTAATCTTCATTTTCGGCGTTAGATTATTGATTATTCAAGAGAAATCGGAGGAATTTTCTACAATTCCATAAAATAAATTTTCGAGATTTGAACATCGATTCGGAGTCGAATTTGAGATAAATTAGTATGGTTGGATTAGTAATTGAATGTGTTATCAGATTTTGTGAGTTTTATCATATTTCGAGACGTGGACCCCATCGTCAATTTTTCGAGCGGAGTTAGAAATTTTTGTAAATTGTTAAATTGTAAGCATTAGAGTAAATTGTGATTAATTTGCACGTTATTTGAATAGATACGACTCGTTTGGCTTGAATTGAAGGGATAGGAAGGCATATGGAGGTTGAAACGCGCGGAATGGAGAGATTGATGACTGAGTGCTTACAATCTGCTTACATTGCATTTACATACTCAGTCATACGCATTCATATGCAAATCATATCTCAGTCTCTATTACCATTTATTGATGCATCACATCATTATTTTTGGGCTGATTATTTCCATGACACTGAGAGCCCGAGAGACTGGAGAGATTGATGACTAAGTGAGGCCGAGGGCCTGATTGTGAGGATGTTTATGGGATCGGGCTGCACGTTGTAACATATTTTATTGATTTATGTCATGATTGGCTTGTTATAGCGTTTGGGATGAAAGAGCCCCTCCGGAGTCTGTACACACCCCCAGTGAGCGCAGGTACCTACTGAGTGCGAGTGCCGAGTGCGAGTGCCGAGCGATTGGGAAGATTGAGTGACTGTGAGGACTGAGTGACTGGGAGGACTGAGTGAAATGATACTCTAAGAGTATGCATATGGTTTTATCACTGAGTTGCATTGCATTGACATGCACACTTGACACACATGCATAGAGATGCATTTTTCGTCATGCCATTTAAAAATAAAACATTTTCCTGTTGAAAGTTTTTGGGAAAAATCACAGTTTTCAGACTTACTCATATTTTGGTGATTTTCGGCAAAGGATTTGAGTTTTACTGTTATACTTGAAAAAAAATATTTATTTTCCGGAATTGTATACGAGCTGAGTATTCTTTTATTGAGTTACTACTTGTGCTGCTTTATATAATATTGTTATGAACTATTGTTGGTTATTGGAGTGGACTTTGACCTTGGTACAAGCTTGTCACTACTTTTAACCTAAGGTTAGGTTTGTTACTTACTAAGTACATGTGGTCGGTTGTACTCATACTACACTTCTGCACCTTGCATGCAAATATTGGATGTTGAGCTGGATTTGAAGACGTACCTGTGTTCCGGTCGTAGATGCCTCTTTTTCATGGTAGCCTTAGATTTATAAAAATCTATTTATGTACATTTCGAACAGATGATGTATTTATTTCATACCAGCTTTGTAAATTCTAATCTTAGAAGCTCATAATTTGTACTACCAGTCCTTGGGGAGTGTATTAGAGCTAGTTAATTATTAATTAAATTGGATTATATTTATTTGGCTCACCTAGCGGGTGAGGTTAGGTGCCATCACGGCTAGTTGGATTTTGGGTCGTGACAAGATGGTATCAGAGCTCTAGGTTCATAGGTTCTACAAGTCATGAGCAAGTGTCTAGTAGAGTCTTGCAGATTGGTATGATGACGTCCATACTTATCTTCGAGAGGCTACAGGGAATTTAGGATAATTTTCCATCTTTCTTTCCTTATCGTGCAGAGTTGATTCAGCTTGAAACATAACTCTTTAAATTCCTTCCACGCATTCATGTACGCATGTGAGCGTTCAGTATCAGCTGTGCATTGTCGGCTTGTGATTATATGAACGAGGTTTGAGATGTGTATTCTGTGTTTTGGTGATGGGCCGGTATGGAGGACTTGAGGCCAGGTTTAGATCGCAACTTAGGCTTGGTAGCTTCAGTTATGTGAACTTGTACATTTGGACTCATATGTCCGGTAGTGTCCGTATGAGTGGAATTTGTGGCTCGATGAGCGGTTGAATAGCTATATGATAAGCATGATGTGACTGCGGGATGTGTTAAGATGGTTTGAATGTGACGAGAAGTGTTTTCTTGAGATGTAAAAAAAAGGCCATTGGATGCTTGATTTCCGTTTTGATGTGACGTACGGTATCGAGTTGTGAGTATGTTGAAGGATCTTTCGTGCGGTTTAATTGTGGAGCGAAGTAGATTTTCATGTCGTGTTGATGAGTTCAAACTCAGGAAGATTAAGTGATCATGTAGTGATTATGGTTACGAAAGGTTATATCAAGATGCCAATTTTTGGCTAAGCACGTGGGTTATCTCATGCGGAGTAATCTACGGAGGTGTGCTCCTTATAATATTGAGTGGAGAGTTTCTTTTTTACCAGCAGGGTATATGTATTGAGATTTGAATTTGAATCTAGTTGAGAAAGTTAACTTGACTGTCAAGAGAATAAATGCGAGCTTAGCGAATGATTGAGGTATTTTATGGTTGGTGTTGCATGAGCTTGAGAAGAACTTTCGTTGTACTGACTGCGGTATTATGGCAGTAATAGAGTATGGGTATTGTGAGTTATGGAATTTGTTCTATGGCTTTGAGCCAAGTGGTGGATCCTGCTATTGACGATTTGATTTCATGGTTATGCGTTAAATACTAGTTTCAGGTCAGAGGCATAATTGTGAATCCGTTATGACTTGTGGGGGTTGTGATCAAGGATGATTCGAGTAAGGAAATTCCTGGATACGGGTTATATTGCACTTTATGAGTATATGAAAATCATAGGGATGAGTGAGTTATTATTTTTGAAGAATGTAGTGCGCACGGGGTATGAATTTGATCCGTGGTATTAAAGCAGGGCTACTTCTTTGAGTATTGTTATGCTAATGGGGCACGTGTCTTTTGGCCCGTTTGGGCAGAGCAATTTAGATTTGAGCAAAATAGGTGACTCTCGAGAAGGTTCTAATGGATTCGAGATTAATATGTAGCAACTGTTTTGGCGGATTTGTATATGGCTAGAATTTGAGATTTAAGTTGGATGGTGTCGAGACTTGTGGCTTTTTTATCATTATGGATTTTATATTTCGGTATTAGGAAGGTGAAAGAAACGACTTTAGACTCAAACAAGATATTTTCAGAGTGGGTGTTTCGGTTGTGGTATTTATGGGGGTAATTATGATGTGGTGAGACTTTACAGATGTTTTGGTGGCAATTCTTGGGTTTGGTGACCTGCGTGGCTTGATAGAGTTAGGGAGATTCAGCTCTAATAGCTTGGTTATGTGCAAATAAATTTTAAAATATTCTTGATGGTTTCTACCATGGTTATAACCGGATATTTTCTACCAGTGTGGGAAATGTGTTGTGTATTGTGATTTTCTCCTGGAAGGAAGCAAGAGAAAGATTTTTAACTAACCGGGTATGTAATTTACTGGTGACTCAGAGTTCATAATGAGATTCTTGTGCTTGTCACATGGTGGAATGATAGATGTAGTGTATTGTGTTGGATTAAGATCTACATGTACAAGGTGATAGTTCAGTCTTGAAGGGAAGGTCACGAATTTTGGACGGAATGGTCAATTTCAGATAATTAGATGAATGTTATAACTGCTCGGTAATCCCTGAGAAGGGTGCGCATTTCAAAAGGCGCATTGTGTTTTGACTTACAGATGTTCATTGGTATTACAGTACTCACCTGGTTGATAGACTGCTCATATTCAAATTATTATTGTGTGGCACGGAAGAATTATGAAAGTATTCCTCATGGGAAGATAGTGAATGAAAGATGTGTTAGTCATTCTAGTGCTGGAGTTGGGATCAGTTACTGTGATTCATGTATTTTATGAACTCGGAGACTAGGAGTTCTCAGAATCATATTGTTTTAGGGTTGCGGGCTGTTTGAGGTGAGTATTTTATTTAAACTCAGTGGAGGAACTAGTTGCGTTAATTATTTGTGATAGCTACGTGCTACGAGTGCGTATATATGTGAGGTTTGATCCCATGTGCGGGCATCGGGGCAAGTATTCATGCTTGGAAAAATTCGTATGCTATGATATGCCTAAAGTTGACTGTTAAGCTTAAAGTTATAAGGTTCTAGCATTCGTACCTTTGTTTAGAACTATCTGAGCCATACTTGAGCTTACAAGAGGCTAAGTCCTTGAATAAACGTGGTAGTTACTATTTGTGCGATAACTTGTTATTTTGAGTTGTGATAGCACAATTTACACACGCCTACACTATAGCGTGTTATTTATGCCAGTCCAGGAACATGAGAATCTTATCCTACTCATCATATACCTGTATACCTGTTTAAATGCTTCCATATGATATGTTGGACTGGAGGCTTGGGACTATACCGTGTAGGTGATGTTAATATGAGCTCTAGAAGAGCTGGTTACCGTTATTAGATTCGTGTGTCTTGTTTCTACTATATATGATGAGCTCATAGCATTGCGGTTGTAGTGGTGCTTGTTGAACTTGCGAAACGGCTCTCTTCTTTGAGATACTTTTCCATTTTTGGGTGCACGGATTGCACAGTTTTTGGCTTGAGATATTTGGTGTGGCGTGTATGTGGAATAGTTGTATTTGATAATATAAGGTCATTGGACCTAGAATATGTACTATCGGATTTGATTACGGTATATTCGGGAGGATAATATTGAAAGTCGGCTTAGAAAACGATTATGGTTGTGGTTGGGGCGAGAGAGCTCCATGACTTGTTGATATAATAAGGGGTCATGCGATTTTGTGTGTTTCTTCCATTATTATCAGTGTATGAAGGTTTTGGGGATGAGGTTTTGTTTGATATGGGGTTTAATATTAGGACCGATTTGGTTTTGAATCGTTACTGTGATCGGGAATGGTTCTGCGAGTATGCGAGTTGTGTGGTATATCATGTGATTACATCTTGGGTTATGGCTATGGTTTGATACAATCTATTCAGATTTATACAGTGTGTAGATGTGAGGTTCGGGTCTTGTAAGAAATTCTGAATGTTGGAAATTGGGTTTTATGTTTTATGGACTAAGGTTAAAGTAATGATCTTCAATTATGTTGTCTTGTCAAGCCTATATGAAATAGGGTGATGTGGGATCACCCTGGATATGTGTGTCGTAAGGAGGAATAGTGATTGGCAGGTTTAGGAACAACTCTTGGCACGTTCGAGGACGAACGTATGTTTAAGTGGGGGATAGTGTAACGACCCGACTTGTCGTTTTGAATATTTACGCTCCTTTAAACTATTTGAAGTCTTGAATAGATTCATATGATGTATTATGACGTGTGTGAATCGTCGGTTTTGATTCTTAGATGTTCGGGATTAGTTCGGATGAATAAAATTCATGTTGGATGCTTAAATGAAAAGCGTTGTCCGAAGTATGACTTTTGTGCAAACGACTCCGGAGTGGAGTTTTGATGGTGCCAATAGCTCTGTATGGTGATTTTGAACTTAGGAGTGTGTCCGGATAATTATTTGGAAGTCCGGAGTTAAATTAGGCTTGAAATGGCGAAAATGGGAAAATTGAAAGTTAGAAGTTTGACCGGGGAGGTTGACTTTTTGATATCGGGGTCGGAATCTGATTCTGGAAATTGGAATAGGTCCGTTATATCATTTATGACTTGTGAGCAAAATTTGAGGTCAATCGGACTTGATTTGATAGGCTTCGGCATCGAATGTAGAAGTTGAAAATTCTTAGTTTCATTAAGCTTAAATTGGGGTATGATTCGAGGTTTTAGCGTTGTTTGATGTAATTTGAGGCCTTGACTAATTTCATATGATGTTTTGGGACTTGTTGGTATATTTGGTTGAGGTCCCGAGGGCCTCGGGTGGATTTCGGATGGTTTAACGAAATTTGATTTGGATATTTCTAGAATGTTTCGACAACAATTCTTTAAGAATACGTGGTATCACATTAAGAAAATGAGCTACAAATTCAGTTTTGATTGAAACATTAGATCTATATTGAAATTACGGAGCCATAACAAAAAGAATCGTCGAATTCGGACATCGTATGAGAGAGTTATGCCCATTTCCGTGTCGGAAAAAACAAAATCTCGTCACCAATGAATAGGGTAGCGTGGGGCACTAGCCCTGGCGCTGGGATGTTTAATGGTTCTGGAAACAGTGCCACAGGCAGCGCCCCACGCCACCTATGGCGCCCGAACATTAAAATCCCTATAAACGGGAGGTTTTGCCATTTTTGACGAAAACAGAGTTAGGGAGCTCGGTTTGGGCGATTTGCAGAGGTAAATTTCACCACACAACTTAGGGTAAGTGTTATTGACTCCCTTGTGATTATAATCCATGAATTAATCTTCATTTTCGGTGTTAGATTATTAATTTTTCAAGAGAAATCGGAGGAATTTTCTACAATTCCATAAAATGAATTTTCGAGATTTGAACATCGATTCGGAGTCGGATTTGAGTAAAATTAGTATGGTTGGACTCGTAATTGAATGGGTTATCATATTTTGTGAGTTTTGTTAGATTCTGAGATATGGGCCCCACTATCAATTTTTTAAGCGGAGTTGAGAATTTTTGTAAATTGTTAAATTGTAAGCATTAGAGTAAATTGTGATTAATTTGCACGTTGTTTGAATAGATACGAGTCGTTTGGCTTGAATTGAGGATATAGAAAGGCATATGGAGGTTAATACGCGCGGAATGGAATTTTCGGAGTATTGTATAGCGTGCTCGGTATTGGATTTGGCTTGTTCGAGGTAAGTAACACTTCTAAACTTGGTGCTGAGGGTATGACCCATTGAGGTCATTTCTGCTGTTGAGTTATCTGCTTACATTGCATTTACATACTGAGTCATACGTATTCATATGCATAGTATATCTCAGTCTCTGTTTCCATTTATTGATAAATCACATCACTATTTTTGGGTTGATTCTCTCCATAACACTGAGAGCCCGAGAGACTGGAGAGATTGATAACTGAGTGAGGCTGAGGGCCTGATGGTGAGGATATTTATGGGATTGGGCTGCACGCCGCAGCATGTTTTATTGATTTATGCCATGATTGGCTTGTTATAGCACTTGAGCAGAAGGAGCCTCTCCGGAGTCTGTACACACTCCCAGTAAGCGCAGGTACCTACTGAGTGCGAGTGTCGAGCGATTGGGAAGATTGAGTGACTGGGAGGACTGAGTGACTGGGAGGACTGAGTGAAATGAAACATTTACCTATTGAAAGTTTTTGGAAAAAATCACAGTTTTCAGACTTACTCATATTTTTGGTGATTTTTGGCAAAGGATTTGAGTTTTACTGTTATACTTGAAAAGAAAATATTTATTTTCCGGAATTGTATACGAGATGAGCATTCTATTATAGAGTTATTACTTGTGCTGCTTTAAATTATATTGTTATGAGATGTTATTGATTATTGGAGTGGACTCTGACCTTGGTACAAACTCGTCACTACTTTCAAACTTAAGGTTAGGTTTATTACTTACTGAGTACATGGGGTCGGTTGTACTCATACTACACTTCTCACCTTGCATGCAGATATTGGATGTTGATGTTGTTGTGATCGACGTGAACTAAATTTGAAGGCGTACCTGTGTTCCGGTCGTAGCTGCCTCTTGTTCATGGTAGCCTTAGATTTATAAAAATCTATTTATGTACATTTCGAACAGATGATGTATTTATTTCATACTAGCTTTGTAAATTCTAATCTTAGAAGCTCATGATTTGTACTACCAGTTCTTGAAGAGTGTATTAGAGTGAGATAATTATTAATTGAATCGGATTGTTATTATTTGTTTTACCTAGCGGGTGAGGTTAGGTGCCATCACGGCTAGTTGGATTTTGGTTCGTGACAAGTGTTGAGCAACAAAGGAGATTAAATCCCATTATGAAAGAGTTCGTGAAGAAGGAAATAATTAAGTGGCTCGATACAGGTATCATCTTTCCCATTTTTGACAGCAACTGGGTAAGCACAATGCAATGTGTGCCTAAAAAGGGGGGATGACTGTGGTAGAGAACGACAAAAATGAGCTAATTCCTACTCACACCGTGACGGGGTGGAGAGTTTGCATTGATTACAGAAAGCTCAACAAGGCAACCCGCAAGGACCACTTCCCACTTCCATTCATTGACCAAATGATGAACAGATTGGCGGGGCATAAATATTATTGCTTCCTTGATGGTTATTCGGGTTACAACCAGATTGTCATATGCCTAGAGGATCAGGAGAAGACCACTTTTACTTGTTCTTATGGTACTTTCGCTTTCAAGCGAATGTCGTTTGGTCTTTGTAATGCACCGGCTACTTTCCAGAGGTGCATGATGGCTATTTTTACTGATATGGTGGAAAAATTTGTGAAAGTCTTCATGGATGATTTTTTAGTCTTTGGGTCTTCTTATGATGATTGTTTGAATAACTTGAGCAAGGTGTTGGCCCGTTGTGAAGAAACAAATTTGGTGTTAAATGAGGGAAAATGTCATTTTATGGTAAAGGGAGGCATCGTGCTAGTTCATAGAGTGTCAAGGAGTGGCATTGAAGTTGATAAGGTGAAGGTGGAGGCGGTTGAAAAATTACATTCACCCATTTCTGTGAAGGGTGTCCAGAGTTTCTTGGGACACGCGAGATTCTATAGACGCTTTATTAAGGATTTTTTAAAAATTGCTACTCCTTTGTGCAAGTTGCTTGAAAAGGATGTAACTTTCAATTTTGATGAAGCCTGCCTGAAGGCACTTGAGGAGCTCAAAAAGAAGTTGGTGGTTGCCCCCATTATTGCGGCACTGGATTAGTCCTTACCATTTGAACTTATGTGCGATGCGAGTGACCATGTTATTGGGGCAATGCTAGGCCAAAGGAAGGACAAGATGTTTTACTCCATCTACTATGAGAGTAAGACTCTTGATGATGCACAACTGAATTACACCACCACTGAAAAGGAGTTGTTGGCTGTTGTGTGGGCCTTTGAGAAATTTCGGGCATACTTGGTAGGAACAAAAGTCATAGTCCATACCGATCATGCAGCAATCGGGTATCTATTTACAAAAAAAAAAAAAAAAAAAGAATTCAAGGCTAGATTGATGCATTAGGTTTTATTGTTGCAGGAATTTGATGTAGAAATAAGAGATCGGAAGGGCACAAAAAACCAAGTAGTCGGCCATCTATCAAGGCTGGAAAATCATGAGCATGTGGAGGAAGGTGGACAAATTAAGGAGGCATTCCTTGATGAGCAATTTTTTGCTATTACCCAAGACCCTCACTCATGGTACGCGGACTATGTGAATTATCTTGTGAGTGGGGTACTTCCTCCTGAAATTGAATCTGAAGCTAGAAAGAGGTTTCTACATGATGTAAACTTCTACTGGTGAGATGAGCCATTCTTGTACAAATAGTGTGATGATCAGTTGATGAGGAGGTGCATTCCAAAAAAGGAGGTAGAATTAGTGTTGTATGATTGCCATGCCTCACCTTATGAGGGCCATCATGGAGGCGATAGGACAGTTGCAATGGTGCTACAGTCTGGGTTCCTTTGGCCAACATTGTTAAACGATGCCCATGCATTTGTTAAGAAGTGTGACCAGTGTCAAAGAACAAGGACAATCACAAAGAGGCACGAGATGCCTTTGAATAACATCCTAGAGGTAGAAATTTTTTATGTGAGGGGGATAGACTTTATGGGACCGTTCCCATTGTCCAGAGGTAACAAAAATATTTTGCTAGCGATTGACTACGTGTCAAAATGGGTAGAAACGATCGCATTGCCAATAAATGATGCCAAGGTGGTAGCCGCTTTTGTGAACAAGAACATATTCTCAAAGTTTGGGACTCCACGCGCTTTGATTAGTGATGAAGGGACACGGTTTTGCAATCGATTGTTAAATAACCGTCTAGCTTAATATGGAGTCCTCCATAGAGTTACCACGGCATATCATCTGCAAACAAGTGGACAAGTTGAGGTGTCCAACAGAGAAATAAAGTAAATATTAGAGAAGACAGTGAGTGTTAATAGGAAGGATTGGCCTGCAAAGTTAGATGATGCCTTATAGGCATATAGAACTGCATACAAAATACCAATTGGGGCATCGTCGTATAAGCTTATTTATGGGAAGGCATGTCACTTGCTTGTTGAACTTGAACACAAGGTGTTATGGGCTATTAAAAATTTGAATATGGATTTTGAAGTCGCGGGCGAAAAGAGACTCTTGCAGTTAGATGAGTTCAGGCTGCATTCTTATGAAAATGCTAAACTTTACAAAGAGAAAACGAAAAGATGGCATGACAAGCATATCAAGCCACGTCACTTTGAACCGAGCCAACAGGCGCACTTTACAGTATGTTCGAGGCCCCCAGCGCCAGGCCTAGCGTGGAGCGTTGGGTTTGGGGTCATGTAAGTATAATTGTTTTTTATTTTCATTTTTGTTTTATTAGGTTAAAACCCATGCCCATAAAACTCGACTCATATACCCATCTACACTCACATTCTAACCCATACCCAATCACCCAACTCATCTCCACTAAAACAAAATTAAATTTCACATAATTGTAAACCTTCCCCCTTTCACCTTCTCTCTCTCTCACACGCGCTCTCTCTCTCTACTGCGACCCCTCTTCCCTTTCTCTCTCAAGTTTTCTCTTGCTCTCATCCTAAATCATACATGTATGTTCCTATTCTTCCTCCTTTTTTTTTTATTTGGTAGATGATAATCAACATCCCCCCTCCCAAACGCCCCAATCTCCAAATTCTCCCCTAAGTGCTTCTTAGAACTTTTCTATGGTGGATGGGCCTAATGAGAACGAAATTGGGTGTGACAACTTTGTTATTGTGTTGTATACGAAGTAGTAAACTAGAATTCTCTCTACTTCGTTGAAATTTGGGAGGGCCACCATGTTCCACCATTGTTGAACTAAAGTGCACACTTCATGCCCACAATATGTTTGCTAAAATGTTTGAATGAGTACTTTGTGCACCGGTGAAGTCTGAGTAACCGACAGGGGCAGACCTACGTGGATCCAAGAGGGTTCATACGAACTCGCTTCATCGAAAAATTATAGTATTATATAGGTTATATTCTGCAAATTTGGGTATATTAATGTTACTGAACCCCCTTGACAAAAGTTCAAACCCTGTACTAGTGGTTCAGCAGGTTCAAAGTTTGTTTGACGTCCAGTGTTCGAGTCCCAACTACATATGTTTTTCGCTATTTTAAGTATTTTCTTGATTCTGTATTTTTTGTTCACATATATTTTCCACATGTGAACGTACAACGGTACAAGTCCATCAATACTAACGCAAGCCACGTTAGTTTATTCCCCTCCTGCTTTATGTGTTTCTTTTTCTAATCTTTGTTTTCTGTTTTAGTTTAAATTTGATGTTTTTACTCAAATCAAATAGTAAGAATTATATTATATCGTCTATTTTACTTCAAGAAATCAAGATTATCTAGAAAGTTCTTACATATGTTTTGATAAAATATGTAAGTGAAACAATTGATATTAATTTTTTGTTAGTTAATCTTAAATTAGATTATGCTAAATTATTTACTGTGTTACACTATAATTGTTAGTTTATTTTATTAGTTCTCTTCTCTTATACTTAGCTTCTATTAGTTTATATGTATCTCTTTTTCTTGTTGTCTTTTTTTTTTCTTTTTTCTTTTTTGTAAATACAACATTATCAAAAAAAGATATGAGGTAAATTCTCTCCAATACTTTATTAAATTTTAACAAAATTTTAAATTATCTGAGGTAAAATTATTAGATTAAATAGATAAAATTTAAATATTTTTAGTTAAAGTAAATTAATTTTTTAAAATTTAAATTATTTTGCCCAGCATTTGTTTAAGAAACGGTATCGACCTCGACTTTCATAAAAATTTCATTTTATGGTAGCGTTATAAAATAAAAAGGAAAAAAAAGTGTTGCATAAATCTCTCTTGTTGTGCCGAGTAATATCCCAATTGTCAATTAGTATCTTTATTTATTGAACCGCTTGTATAAAATTTTGGGTCCGCCACTGGTAACCGAGTGTAGTTGTATGTGATATCGGGCTAAGTGTGGGATGTTTGGGGATGATTTTACATAATTCGGAGCTTGATTTTAATGTGCACATGTCGCCTGCACCATGTACCTTGTATTATGTATGTTGTAGCACTTTGTAGAATTAGCTAATGTAGTATAGTAATTGTAGAAGTTAATGATCATGTGTCACTTGCTTGCATCAAGGCTAAATCACTTCGTCATTATCGACCACTTGATTTGTGTGGCATAGCTCGTGAGTTATAATTGTGCGGCATGGGGAAGTCATGAGTACCTATTGCCTTGTGGTGAAACACTTGTGCGTTTTAAACCACGATTGTGAGTATAGTACATTGAGCCTTCGATTTTAAGTGTGGGGTCATCTTTGACTCTCACGATAACCTTAGGTGGATTTCTTAATTCATTCTCACATTCATGCTTATTTTTGTGTCGTAGGTTGCTATGGCTCGTGATAGTACAAACAAGGGCAAGGGAGTAGAGAAGTCCTCAACCACTGCTCCTGCGCCTAAAAAGCGCAAGCAAGGGGAAGGATCATCTAGGCAAGCTAAAGGGAAATAAGTTGCCGACGGATCATAGCATGCGTCATTGCAATCGAGGCCTCGTTTGAAACTAGTTCGTGATGATCCCATCGCATGGCATAGGGACTTCATGCCATATGGGCGGTACGTCTCCGAGATGGGTATTAATGTAAAAACTTTGGAAAAGAACTTCACGGACGTGCTTGCCCGGTTGCGAGAAATAAAAATGGATAAACTCCTAGAATGCCCCGGCCATGCAAATTTGAGCATGCTGCGAGAACTGTATGCCAATTGGAATGCGAACTTGTTCATGTCATGGATTCGTGGAAAGAACGTATCATTGGATAGGCCTTATGTGAATTTTTGGGATTTGAAAACTCTAACCCGCGGAGGCTACCAAAATTTGTCAAAAGCCCAAGCTACACGGCGATACATCACACTCTTTGTGGCGTCGATTAAAATGCCAAGTGGACCAGAACTAAGGGCGATGCCCATCTGAAGATGCTCCGCTTCGATTTTAACAAGACCGCCAAAGTGTGGCAAAAAATTTTGTACATGTCCGACTCATGCTAGTTGAACACAATAGTGAATGCACTCGAGCTCGAGTATGTGTGATATTCTTTTTGATGACTGGGCGAACCATCAATATGGGTGACATCATGCTAGGGAAGATGGCCCGCACACGATTTGGGCGGCAAATCAAGAGATTCTTCTTTGGCAACTTGCTCACGCAGTACATGTTGTCCCAGGTGGTGCCTGAATACCTCGTACATGACGAGGTTGTGGAGGCTCCTAAGGGGTTGATGGATATCACATCTTTGTTGGAGACCACGTCTAATCTTACCCAGGCAGCACAGAATGAAAGAGATGAGAACTTCAACAGGTATCTATATAACTCCTTAAATGTGATTATGAGCAGGATGGGTGTATCAGACGAGGAGTGTATGCATCTACGCAATGATTTGTCTAGTTCTTCCAAAGAGATATTGATGATTGCACTTGGTAGTCTCGTTCACCTGTCAGAGGATAAGAACACTTACAAAGGCTCTGACACTGAGGATGCGATTGGTGATGAAGTCACGGGGCCCATGGCTTTAGTGCCCCTGGGAGCCGACGATGATGATGAGCCCGGAGCTGCGGCTGGCGGGCATGCCGAAGAGAAGGAATCCAACTAGCAGAGAGTTTTCTTTTCACCCTACTTTGTTTTACATTTTTACATGCAATGGGGACTATGCATATGCTAAGTGTGGGGTGGGAGAAGTACTTCTTATGATGTACATTGTATAAATTGTATAAATGTGTTTCTTTTTTATTAGTTTTTACTTAGTCTAGTTTTAGAAAGAAAGAAAAAAGGAATATATATATATATATATTTGACAAGGTGGGTTGCTCTGATGATAAGCACCCTCCACTTCCAACCAAGAGGTTGTGAGTTCGAGTCACCCCAAGAGTAAGGTGGGGAGTTCTTGGAGGTAAGGATGCCGAGGGTCTATCGGAAACAGCCTCTCTACCCCAGGGTAGGGATAAGGTCTGCGTACACACTACCCTCCCCAGACCCCACTAGTGGGATTATACTGGGTTGTTGTTGTTAGTGTTATATATATATATATATATATATATATATATATATATATATATATATATATATATAAAAGAAAAAAAAACAGAAAAAGCTCGGACTTTTTCCGACGATGGATCTTTTGGACATTTTACTTGAGGGATTAAAGTCTGATACAAAACACCAAAAAGATTTTTTTTTAGGATAGTTAGGTAGTATCCTTTGGTTTTTCTTTGGGCGTCGGTTCTATTCCAAGGGTGTAGCTTGAACCGGGTACTTTATTTTTTTAGGAGTAGGTTAGGAAGAAACTGAGTTGCTCTGAGGTGCCTGTTGACGTGTTTGGTGTTTGCACATTAGGTTATGGCATGCGCTTTGTCTTCCCGTATATTTGATTTGATTTGTGATGTCTGAGTAAAATAAATATCCTACTTTTGAAGCTTTTTCTCAGTTGTTCGACTTGTATACCATATAGTGCAATATTTCTTAAAATTTCTCAACTATATGTGCTTGCTTGACTTGAGAGTTGAACAGAACGTCTCTATTGAGTCATGTGCAATGTGTGTAAGAGGAATTGTGATCTTCTATGCTATCGTGTGTAATCTAAAACTTACCCCGTGTGTCAATCGAAACGAAATCATTAAGTTGCGCTAGTCTAGGAGATGACATAGTTGTTTCTTGCTTGATCATAGATGTGTTTGTCATTTAAAAATAAAATTTTCCGTTGCTAGTCCCTTTGAGCCTATAGACCTTTTCTTTGGCACTCACATTACAAGATGCACCCCTATTTTGTTCTTAATTTGAGATTGTTGAACATTTACCTCCTAAGGCACTTAGTCGCTAAAAGAAATAAGGTAAGAGATTGGGGAGTAACTTTCATGTAGAGCCATAGAAGGGCCCTTAAGGTGCACTAAAGTTGTGAAAAAAGGTCACTAGCCGATGAACCTTAATGTATGGAGTGTGTGTAGAAAAAAAAAAGAGAAGAAAAGAAAAGTTGCAAGAAAAAAAAATGATAGTTCAAATAATGTAGAAAAATACACACCTCCTAATCTTACTAATTCGTGCTAGTGGGAGTATAGAAGTGCTTAATTGAAAAAAGGGCTATGTTGTATATGGTTTGTGGCAAGTGAATTGGTTGAGAAGAATGTGTGCTTGATTTATGAGTGTAGTGTATTAAATTATTTAGGAAGGTTAGTCACTATTCCTAAATGTATCTTACATATCCTTTAGCCTACATTACAACCTTAAAGTTCTAATTGGTCATATATTTGGCTAGCTTAGATTAGTAAAGATGTATACTACGGGCAAGCTTATGGTACGACCACAGGATATACATGAATTCTTTGTGAGAGTGAGCGAATTTTGTTCAATTGTGTGATGTCCTTAAATATGTTCAAGGGCATACATGAATGTGTGGACTATTCTATATTCACTCTTTTGTTTGTTGGTAAGGGCACATGATCTGATGAAGGATTAGTGATGTTGTAAACTTCTTTTGTTGGGTGAGTGCGCGAGTTGATGGTGCTTAGTGGTAACGAGTCGGCTCTTGAGGAAGGGTGGTGATGGATCGGTTGTTTGAATTGATTGAATTGAAATGTTTATACTTGGGCATGCTTGAAACGAGAAGAATGTGAAAGTTGTATGTTAGTGCTTGATTGCCGGTATCAATCATAGTCAAGGGTAGAGTGTATGGTTAAAAATTAAAGTGCTCCTTTCTAGTTGAGATGTGTACGTTATTGGGGTGTAGTTGATAGTCCAATTGCTCGAGGACGAGCAAGAATCTAAGTATGGGGTGTTGATAGTTAGCTTGAAGTATATATATTTATATGTATATCGCCTCATGTTTTACTCGTTTTTCGTGGATTTGGATGCAAAATGTATTGATTTATGTTAATTCATGATATTTTTATATGTAAGAATCATCTGGAGGTAATAGGGGGCTATAGGTATGAGATTAGAGTCAAAAAGAAGCAAAAGATGAAACATTGGCCATTGTAGCGCCACAGGCAGCGTAGGGCGCTACCTGTGGCGCCATTTCCAGAATGCTTATTTTTCCAACGCCCCACACTGTCCTGGGCGCTGGTGACGAAAACTTCTCCAACTTTTCCCGGGACAAGGTTATTTCGTCCCATGACCTACCCAACGCGTATAAAAGCAAGACTAAGCCTATTTTGAGAGGGGATACGCCACTTTGAAGGAAAAATACACACGAGGAACATCCAGGAGCGAGGATATCTCAGTTTTCTTCATCTTTTCTTAGTATTTTTAATTATTCAACACTTGTGATTTTGTTTTGATACTATCATGAGTAGCTACAACCCATAGTTTTGGGGTTGTGATTTAGCCATGAATATTGTCGTTTAAAGTTGACTTAACCTTTATTACAATTCACTAATATATGATTGTTTCTTCAATTCTATGATTAATTGCTTAATTGCCTGGCCAACAGTTAGGTTTTATTTACTATCTATGTTATGCTTGGGAAAGCCATGTTTAGATTAGAGAAGAATTGAAGAGAGCATGATCTTAACTCTAAGGGGGCGGATTTGTGGTTAGAATAGGAATATATCTAGTCACCGTGCTTAATTAAATATCGTAATCGTAATGCATTCTTAATAGATTGATTCCATAGGAATATAGGCGTTAATCTATTTTGAATAAGCGAGTAGTACTTCGGGAGAAGGTTGCGAGAGCAATTGTTCGATTAATTAGCAACCATGAGTGAATTGTATGAAAGAGAGAGTTAATTAGAACACAATAGGATTGGTGAATCAATCACAACCCTGGAATATTCGTCTCTACTGAATACACAATAACCACTTTGTTGCTTGATAAAATAGTTACTTGTTAGAATTATTGCGTAGAATAATCACACTTTTGAAGTCGGAAATACTTGACTGAATAATAATCTTAGTGAAACTAGTGAGTAGTTAACACAAGTTTTTGTGGGTTCGACACTCGACTTATCATTTTATTACTTATACGACCATATATACTTGCGTGTGCATTTGGGAGCAACAAAAACTTATAAAGAATACATTACAGCAACACCTCCAGGCTCAATAGAACTACTTCTGATAATTAAATGAAGACGCTCAATTAACAATTTGTATTTAAAGTTAACGAAACGGGGCTTTACAGCGTCAACGAGTTCTGAATCAAGACCTTGCCAAACATTCAAAAAATGCGCTTAGTGTTCTGTTAGCCTTGGTTAATAACCGGATTGAAATTACGTCCTTTTTTTTTTTTGAGATAACTCACTTCCTTTTGATCCCCTTTGTTGGAGTTATTATTTCTTTAGTGACTCGAATCCAGGAGTCTATGATTATAGGTGGGGGTGCTGATCATTTGAGCAACCCGTCTTGTCACTCTGGATTTAATCAAAGGTAATAACACGGAGATCAAAATAGGAATAAAGTAATAATTACTCATATGGTCGAAAGCCGTTATTTCTCCTTAAGATATTAGTAGTAATAACAAAAGAAAATAGTAATTAGTCCTTTACTTTAGGAGGAATACGAGGAAGGAAAAAACGACTCATAGTTGCTTTGTAAAAAAAACTATTATCAGGTAAACATGTTTTCTCCTTTCTTTCCTTTGAGAATCCTCCCTGCCCTTCTCCTAAATTAAAGGTATCACCTCTCCTCCTCCTTTTTTTCTTCTTAATTTCTCTCTAATTCTTTGTTAACATTCTTAATCTTTGATTTATATATCATTATTACGATGCCTCATATTCATTGTTAAGGAAGAATTTGATGATGTTTTATGATAATCCAATATAGTGGCATGTTTTTACATGTGATTAATTAGTGTCATGATTTCTTCAACAGGATTGATTATTTTGGGAGAGTGGCAAGGATCTATACGACGTTGTTCTTTTACCTATAGGATAACTAGGGCCTCTTCAAAAATGTCTTCATCTAATGACGATTTATCACCTAGTTCATCTTCTGCAAATAGTAATAGCGTTTCTCCTAACGATAACGATAACAATAATAACAATAACAATAACAACAATAACAATAACAATAACGACAATGACAAATCTCAGCATTCGTCTGATTCATCTAAGGGAGGATCGCAATCACCTCCACCCCCACCACCGCCCCCTCCACCACCACCGCCACCGCCACCTGACTCTCACTCAAGACATAAGTCACCACCACTACCAAAACATTCTTCAAATGATAGTGACAATAATCATGAGAAAGCAATACTTATAGGAATTGCTGCAGCAGCAGGACTATTACTTCTTGTTATGCTAGTTTTCGTAATATCTTGCTGTAAAAGGAAAAGAAGAAAGCCACGTGATCAAATGGGCTTCTACAGGGACAATTCTTATAGAGCCAAGGGTATAAATCCTTTCTCTTTTCATCTCTAATTACCTTACATATATTGTTATATTGCTGATATAATGTTTTTTTTTTTTCCTTACATCATATCTTAGCTATATAAATACTTTTTTTTAGCCAGTACACTGAATTCAATGCCTAAATAATGAAAAGCATATTAGTCAAGTCCATTATTTGTGCTTAATAGCATGTTTGAGCAATCTTCTAAAATCAACTTGTTTTAAGAAGTGTTTTTTTCAAAAGTGTTTTTCTCAAAAGTACTTTTGGTGAGAAGCAGTTTGTGTTTGAACAATCAATCTGAAAAACACTTCTGAGAAACAATTAGTGTTTGATCAAGCTTTTAAAAACTGCTTCTAAGTGTATTTTTCTCAAAAATATTTTTCAAAAAAATACTTTTGGAGAGAAACTACTTTTTTCTGCTTCTCCAAAACTGCTTCTGCTTCTACTCAATACCACTTTTTTTCTTCTAAAAGCTTGGCCAAACACTTCAACTTTGAAAAAGGCATTTTTGTTTTTTGCCTTGAAGAAGCTTGGTCAAACAGGTTATAGGAATTTAACCACTGTACATTGACAATATAAAAAGTTCTTTAGACTGTCAAGTCATTTAATTTATAAGATCATTAAGTATAGTGACTCGTAATAAGTGAAATTAGTAACATGAAAAATAAGGTACGTGACCTTCTAGTGTAAAAAATTCGAAGTAGATAATTCTTCTTAATCTTGTTAGCTTTCTTGCTTATTGCCATTTTTTGGTTTGGCCTCTAACCAAAGTTTCACACATTAGTACAGGTGGTGACTATTATAACAATGAACAACATGGGAATTGGAACAACAACAATGTCCAATCTTCAGAACATGTTGTTAAAATACCCCCTCCAACCAATAGTGCCGGAGTAAGCTCAGAATATAGTTGGCCAATACCACCACCACCACCGCCACCAATGAGCAATACGAGCTCTGCTGATTTCTCTGGCACACAACAACAACAACAACAACGAAAACCTCTGAATTTTCTACCTCCAAGCCCAATAAATATATCATTTGGTTTTACCCAAAGCAATTTATCTTATGATGATTTAGTAACTGCAACTGGCGGGTTTTCTAAGGCTAATCTACTTGGACAAGGTGGTTTTGGATTTGTACATAAAGGGGTTTTGCCTAATGGTAAAGAGATAGCTGTAAAAAGTTTAAAATCTAATAGTGGACAAGGAGAAAGAGAATTTCAAGCTGAGGTTGAAATTATAAGTCGTGTACATCATCGATATCTTGTGTCTTTAGTTGGTTATTGCATTGCTGGATCTCAAAGGATGTTAGTCTATGAGTTTGTTCCTAACAACACTCTTGAATATCACCTTCATGGTATGATATTAACATTACTTAACACTCTGTTTAGCACGAGATAAAGTCATTTTCCGCGAAAATGTTTTCCATGAAAAAGTAAGTTTCTGGTGTTTTCTCTAACCAGAAAACAATTTCAAGAAAAATATACTTTTTTTAAATAAAAAAAAAACTTCAGTGGAAAATGACTTTTATCGTACCAAACACACCTAAAAAACTGTAATATTCTAATTTAGTTTTTTTTTAAATGTTACTTAGCTGTGTATTTAGTATGACAGAAGCCATTTTCCGCGAAAATGTTTTTCATAAAAAAGTAAGTTTATGGTATTTTTTCTAACCAGATAATATTTTTAAGGAAAACATACTCTTCATGGAAAATGACTTTCATCATACCAAACACACTTTAAACTATAATATTCTAATTTGGTTATATTATTTTTTTTAATATGTTAGTCCTTTCTTTAAAATTTATCTCCTTTTACATCCTTGTAGGACCTGGTAACGCAGTAATGGATTTCCCTACGAGAATTAAAATTGCAATAGGAGCAGCCAAAGGGTTTGCTTATCTTCATGAAGATTGTAAGTTTACTTAGTTTTCCCTCTAGATAATTGAGATATTTAATTTTTCCCTTCGTGGTTAAGTACTCTTTATTAAGATTAGATTTTAAGTTACAACAACAACAACAACAACAACAATAAAAAATCCAGTATAATCTCACAGGTGGGATCTTAGGAGGGTAGTGTTACGCAGACCTTACCCCTACCTAGAGAGGTAGAGAGGTTGTTTCCGATAGACGCTCGGCTCAAGAAAAGGTGGAAAGAGGGGGAAGAAAGAAAGTCGAGGGAGACAAAAGACAATAAGGAAAAAGGGGAGAAAAAATAGCATCAAATAGTAACAATCAGGGAGCAACAATTTCCAGTAAAAGGGGAGAAAAGATTAGATTTCAAGTTAAACCCTTAAATGTTAAATCAAATACATAGATAATATAAAAAAATATTTACATTATCAGTTGTAAAGGGTATCCCGGTGCACAAATCACCTCGCGTTCACGCAAGGTCCAGGGAAAGCCGCATGCGGCCCAAGAGGTGTGATACAAACAACCTATCATAATGCAAGCATTAGTGGCTGCTTGCACGTCTTGAACCTGTGACCTATAGATCACACTGGAGACAATTTACTATTTACTGTTGTTAGAAGACTTTCCTTCTTACATCATCATCAGTTGTATAATCCTTTTATAAATTGCAGGCGACCCTCGCATTATACACAGAGACATTAAAGGTGCAAATATCCTACTTGACAACAACTTTGAAGCCAAGGTATATATACATAAGTTACTAATAGAGGTATTTTCCCTTTAGCTTAATACAATGTTCAGCTCTATTATGATCCTAACAAAAACATTTTTATCATCAGGTGGCTGATTTTGGGTTAGCTAAGCTTTCAGCCGATAACTTTACTCATGTGTCTACCCGTATCATGGGAACTTTTGGGTAAGCATTCTAAATATCTGAGTTAATTTGCTTTATCTTTTTTGTTTTAGTTGTCATTTAAGAATAACAAAAAACTTTTGTTCCGAATTATTTGCTTTCTATCATTGAAGGCGTGGATGTCGAGAATTAGGGTGGAAGACTAGTTGAGTGTTTCCTTGTTCATACTAGTAGTAATAGTGTTAGTCTTGTATTTTCTTATTCGTAGATTTCTATTACTATTTGCTACTCTATTTCTTTTGCTTTGGTTTTCATGTTGGATTGTTGATGTTACTACTTGTTGTTACTGCTTCTTTTTCATCTTTTCTTGAGTGGATGGTATACCGGAAATAACATTTCTACCTTCCTAAGATAGGATAAGGTCTGCGTACACAGTACTCTCTCCAGACCTCACTTGTGGGATTTACACTGAGTTATTATTTTTGTTGTTGTATCATTGATGTTTCCATTGTCTTAAAAAAATTATACATATGACATATTTTAATATATATTGTCCACAATAGATTGAAGAGATTGAAGAAAACTTGAAATGTTTTTTTGTTTTATTTCAAAATATAGGTACCTCGCACCAGAATATGCTTCGACTGGAAAGTTGACAGAAAAATCTGATGTATATTCTTATGGTATTATGCTATTGGAACTTATAACTGGACGTCGA
Organism: Nicotiana tabacum; assembly: GCF_000715075.1. Taxonomy (NCBI): domain Eukaryota; kingdom Viridiplantae; phylum Streptophyta; class Magnoliopsida; order Solanales; family Solanaceae; genus Nicotiana; species Nicotiana tabacum. Next base: position 73,854,173 of record NC_134103.1, read on the forward strand.
CCTATAGATGTCAACAGTGACGGTGACAATTTAGTTGATTGGGTATATATATCTTCATCTTTTCTGCTTGAAACAAAATTTAATTAGCCTTAAATTACTTTATATGAAATTATTAATTTGTAAATTTATATTTACGTACATATCCAGGCTAGGCCAATTCTTAGTCGTGCAACAGAGGGTGGAAATTATGATGAATTAATAGATCTACGCTTGGAAGGAAAATTTGATGCTCAGCAAATGCTATGCATGGTTACTTGTGCTGCTGCATCAATCAGACATTCTGCTAGAAGACGTCCAAAAATTAGTCAAGTAAGTTTTCTTTTCTAATATTTTCTATAGTACTCAAATCAGCCTCTCTGCCTTTTTAAAGGCTGAGGTCACTCTACCCTCCCCAGATCCCACTTGTGGGACTATATTGAGTATGTTGTTGTTGTCGTAGTACTCAAATCACCATAAAAATCCCATTTTATTAGTAATTGGATTTCCTAATTTAGTAAAAAGAGATGTGAGTCATATAATATACAAAAAGAATAAGGCAGTTTGGCGCACAAAGCATTCCGCATTCACACAGGATTCTGGGAAGAACCGCACCCCTAGGGGTGTGATGTAGTCCGCAAAGCCAAGATTTTAAGTTATGATTCCGGGATTCTAATCCTATTAAGTTATAGGGTTCTAAGTTAGTTAACAGATTTTTTTAAGGCAAATACAAGGTTTGAACTAAAGCTACTGGGTTCGGCCGAACCCGTTCCCGGCACTCTAACTCCGCCCCTCGATGTAGACAGCCTACCCTAATGCAAGCATTAGTGGCTGCTTCCACGACTTGAACCCGTGACCTACATATAATATACGAGTATTAGAAATGGCTTGTTGACTATTGATAATAAATTTGCAGATTGTACGTACTTTGGAAGGTGATGTTTCTTTATTGGATGATTTAAATAAAGGATCAACACCAGGTCATAGTGGAATACCTGGATCAGGAGAAAGTTCTGAATGTGATGGACGTTCATATGACATAAAAAAATTCAAGAAATCTGAAATATCAAGTGAAGAATTCACAAGGAGTCAACATGGATCGACTGGTGAGTTTGTCCATTCCAGAGGTGAAGCATAACTAAGAACATGCAGCCCTTGAGCACAGCATTTGTGAATGTAGATGAGTAGAGTTAAAATTATAGCCGTCCGACCTGAGGAAAGTGCGGTCAGATTGGGAATCCCCAGTGTCTTGGTCTTTACCTTCGCTTCGAGGGCGAAGAAGGAAGGAAGCAAAGCAAGGCTTTCTGAGCTAATTGCAGTACATTGTTTTTTATTTATAAAATATAAAGTGTAGATATAACACATACCTTCATTCTAGACTCGAAGGATGCTTTAGGTACTGAAAAATAGTTTTTTGTATATATACTTCCACGGTTCCACCATAAAACATACATTAGACTGATGGTGGTAAATGTATATAGCTGCTCGTCAAAAGCAGCGTGACATAGTAATTTTATAGGTTAGTTTGTTGATAAGTTGAGTCATTTTATTTTGTTTTGGAATTTAAGACAACAATAGTGCGCATTATCAATATGTTATGTTTCTTAATTGAAGTTATATAACGTACCCATTTGTCAATTGCTTGTATATGTACTATACATCTGTAGGCAAGTTTCAGCTAGAAGCTAGAATTTATGAGGATATCTTGCTCTGTGCATTAATAATCATTCGGTTGAGATCATTTTCTTATTTAGCTTCAAACCCTTATTGCCTGTTACTCTCAGTTTAACATAATTCGTTTAAAGTTATATCAGAATCATAACTACTCAACACAGGTTTCAAAACATAGTTTTTGGCAGACAAGAAATGTAATTTGACAAAGCATAAGAATGATGAAACCAAGCCGAGCTATGTTTTCATTTTTAGTTTCTTTTGGAAAGGTTTAATTAAGAATGATATTTTGAGGAAGTACATTAGTTCAGCTGAAGGAATGTGGAATCCAAGTGCAGACCTTATGAACTGAGAAATAAGAGATTATAACAATGACCAGTCCGATAACATTATATTGACAAGTATTTTGCTCACAATCACAATACTGCCTAATTTAAAATCTGCACTTATCTGCTGAATAAACCATTAGTAGAAACATTACCACCTTTAAAAGGAATATATGAGAAAATTGATGGCTTACAAAGATCAAGCTTTAGTACAAAAAAACAGACGTGTTACAACAACAAAGTCACAGACACTCATTTTAAAAAAACTGCCAACAGGAGATGCGCATAAAATGCACAAGATACAATGATGAGGACATAACTTACACTCAAGAAAGAAAACAATCAACCACCCTTTAAAACTCTTAATCAAATTGGCAAATAATATGAAAAGCATAAGAAATTGAATGTCGAAATTGTCCCCAGTTAACCTCCAGAATGGGAGACAGGTGTCGTCACAAATTGGCCATTCTTGTATACATGAGAAAATTGCTGTGGCAAAGCATGCTCACCCTGCAATAATTGCCCATATTAAACTAGTTCGACCTCATCACAAAGACAAAAAGTAAAAGAAAAAAAAAACTGTTCGAAACAGGGAACACAGATAGATTTTACGCTGCCAGAAATAAGTTCAGCCCCTTTTGTTAATAGGACATAGGTACTCCAAAGTCTACACTATTACTATGATATATCCTTGCCCATCAGTTAAGATGCCAAGTGCTGTTCATCTAAAGCTGATTGAATAAGAGGAAGGAAATATCATCATCTTTTGCAAGGAGAAAAGGGCGTCTTCAGATTTACTTGCTTGTGTGAAACTCAAGATGTTGCAAAAAGAACCCAATGAGAAAAAGAAAAGAAAGAAAAACACGACAAGAAGATGAGAATATCACACAGACATAGCAGGATCTTCTTTAAAAATACATGGTTTGGCTTCAGCTCAGCGCTTAGCTCACAGCTTACCTTACAGTTTTTAGATGGTGTAAAGTATGTACAGAACTATGCTTGAAACCAATAACAGAAAACTCAGATTATAAGCATCAGCAGCTCCTTTTCTGTTTTGTCCCGTATCAAAACACCAAGGTGGCATTTGTCAATGAGTTCACTTGCACATAAAGAGGCTTCACGTTGCAAGTTGGTTTAAGTGAAGTTGAGAACAAAATCTAAACTTGAACTTCGAAAGAAACTTTCAAGTTGAATTGTGGTTTGAAGTTTCAAAATCTACACCCACATTGATCTTCTACTTTCACAAACTTTTCTTTTTCAAAACATAACTTCACTTACAGAACTTTTTACCAAATTCTGATTTAAATAATTTTTTCTGAATTCAACTTCAAATATATATGTCCAAAAATTGCATGAGTTATCTTCATGCACACACTTGTAAGGTATATTTCAATTAAGCACTTGTTACCAAGTGAGATGTCATTTGGAAGTCATTAGCTTCTAAGTTCATTCACATCTGATTTTGATGATTAGCAGTTAGCACAAGCACAAAAAGAAATACATGAATAGATAATTAAGAAAAAGGGAAAAAGAACATGCCCAATCACTATCAGGTCCAGCATCAGGAACCAAAACATTGATTTCACTTGACTTGGCTGTTGTAATGGAAGTCTCCAAAGAACCTTTGCTCAAGTACAACTGGCATCCAGTTGTATTATCGACTGAAATTGTTGGTGCTGAACCCTAAAGAGCCCACACAACAGAAAAAAATGCAATCACGAGGTCATGATACATAAAAATGAAGTTCAAATAAAAACATCAGTAAACCTCAAAGGAAAGCATTATTTGTATACCTGACATTGCACCTCCACACCATTGCAGTTGACAACCTCACAAGCTGCCACAACATCCTGTCCACCAAATTTATAAATCAAAATAAGCGCTTAGGTCTAGAAAAGAACCACCATTAATACTTGAACAATGTATTCCCTCCTTTTGAAGTCAATCACTGACCGTGAATACAACTCCCATCTTAGTGCACTTATCAACTGTTATGTTGTTGACTTTCCCTGTGACATCAAACAAACATCATCTCTGCATATTAGAACACTGAAAACCAACTCATCATTCTCCAGATTGTACCAGTACTTTATATTAGAGGAAAAATGAAGTTACCTTGGATCTGCAGAACTGAATCTTTGCAACCAAAAATATAAACAGATTGCTTTGCATCGCAATCATCAATGACTAGATTCTTTTTTCCTATATGATTCTCGACCACCCATCTGGAGCAAACACAACATCAAAGTCAGAAGCATATCTACCTAATCTCAAGCATGGATTAATCCCCTATCCCGGAGGGATAGCGGTAAGGTCTGCAAAAGACCCCACTAGTGGGATTCTACTGGGTTGTTGTTGTTGTTGTTGTGGTCAAGCATGGATTAATTGAAAGCAGAAGTTTTACTCACTTACGACCCATCTGAAGCTCCAATTTCGGAGGTCCAGCTTTAGAAAAAGAGGGTGAGCTAACATGACCTTCCTTTCCTCCTGCACTAATGACACCAGTTCTGTCTGCCCAGTTCTTTGTCTTCATATCATCTGTCACCTTTCTCAATCCTAGACAAAAGAAAAAAAATCAACTAAGGGCAAAATGATATCTACATTAAACAGGAGGGACGGTAGCTGAATTTACCAGAAGTCACTGGCTTTCCCGAATTAATTTCATCAAAAACAGCTGTCATCCCTTTCGTTTGACGTGATGATGAAGCCTGGGGAGATTCAGAGCTGAACAAAGAAGCTGGCGGTGGAGGAGGAGGCATGGGAGCACTTGGTGTGGGAGCTTTTGGTGGTGCAGATACAGCAACTTTCCCTGTAGCACTCCATACAGGACCCAACGGATAGTGACTCTTAACATAATCTCGCAAGCCAGGGAGATAAAGCTCTTTCAAGGCTTTTGCCCATTCAACATGATTCGAGTCTTTGTTTCGGAACTCCACAAGGACCTATATATCATGAAATTTTAATAGAAGTTAGAACAGTATTACACTTTATATAGTGCGCTATTAATGAGGGCAAAATAACATATATAACAGAAACCAAACAGCAGAAAATAAATTGGAATATGATCTTCCAGCTCGGAAGAAAATCCTTTTCCATCAAGGATTGAATGGACTTGGTTACTGTTTTATTCTAGCTGGCAACTCAATCAACTCTTGGTATTTTTTTTTTCATTTTTGTTTTGGAGTCCTAAAATTATGGAAACAAAGATAAAATACATTTTGTAAATCCCCAAGGAGATGACGTAGTGGTTGAAGCATGGGTGTAATAACCTAGAGCTTCCAGGTTCAAATCTCAACTACAACACTAGGGTGAGCTTATGTGCTAAAAATAATTCAAATATCTAAAAAATACAATAATAAAAATATGTCTAAATTATGAGATAGGTGTAAGGTCTGCGTACACACTACCCTCCCCATCCCCACTATGTGGGATTATACTGGGTGTTGTTGTTGTTGTTGTTGTTATGTCTAAATTATGAGATATTATGTGGAAAACTTACAAGGTATTCCAAGAAGGAGAACATATTGATCAAGAGGAGAATCCAAAGGAGATAAAAGGAAAAGAACTGACATAGAAATTTCGTATTCCATTTTTTTTAATTCCACCCTAGCTTTTGTTTTGATTTTAGAAATAATTGTATCCGTCTCGATCTTTTTTTACGAAGTTATACCTATCCCGAATAGGTCGATTTTGGTCAGAGCACCCAAAATTGGTTATCCGGTACGGATAGCACACCCACATCCACACTAGCACTCACGTCGTGTTGACACGGTGTGGCACCGAAAGTGAAGAGTCCGAGCAACTTAGTTTTCAGAATAATAATAAGTGGATTTACACTTGTTTGGGAACCGTTCTACAAACAATTAGCTACAAATTCACCCTCTCTTATCAATCCTTTATCCTTGCCACCACTCTAACCTCCGGCCTTCATTTGGTGATTCTGGCTTTGACTTCCTCATGGAGCCCTCCCACAAATCGAGAACTTGGTAATGGAAGGCCTTGATTTTCTGTTAGAATTCCGAGATCAGATACCACCAATTCCTAGGAGGCCTCTAGGAACTCAAAATTCTGAAGTATTCACTTTGTCCATAGGTGCTTTCGGCCCTTTCGACCTCTCCTCCCTCCTTATAGATTGAGTTCACACCCCTCCTCCACTCTTTTAGATGCCCGTCATCCTTCACTTCAAATCGCAACAACCTCTCATGATGTTTTTTTAGGGGATTCAGACTGCTAGACAACACAGACTTTGACATATGTCTGCTATGTTTTGTTCAGTCAAAGCAGACGGAGCTGAGCACTTAACAGATTGCCTCTTTCTTTCTTGCTTTTTTCCCCTTCTTTTTCGTCTATAACCAAGAAATCCTTGTTTCCAACTTTGAAACTTGCCGGATATTGTACCCATACCTCTACCAATCTCCACTTAAATACCAAGCCGGGTTCACTGATTCGAGTTCGAACCGTAACTTGTGCTTACCATACATCTTATACTAGAAACTTATATGTCAATGGCAGGGTTTGAACTTGTGATGTGCGTCCAACATTTAGAAATTGACTGTAGCCTTCAATAATAAAGATATATCACCAAGACACGATCTTTATACCCTATCCTACACCTTGAACTATTACCATATATCACATATTTTTACACCCAACCAAAAACTAGAAACCGACAGAGAAAAAAATTTCAAAGTTAAATATTTCCATGGAAGACGTTTTGCTCCAATCCAAAGCACCAAAAATAGCATTCACTTCTTGATATTGCATAAAAGGGCATATGGCGGGAAGGTTAGAAAGGTGTAAATGGTTCTTTTCCCCCAAAATAAAGGACGTAAATTCAAGAAACAACATCAATCAAGGAAATTTAGGGTATGAACAAAATGATCGTGGTTCCTTTCCACCTAATTTTGGCCAGGCCACAAAAATATTAGAAATACTTTCTCAAGCAAGAGAATGATCAGAGGAAAGAGTGAGCAGCTAGAGGAAGTCCAATTACCTTGTTATTGTAAAATTCAGCCATCTGCCAACTTTCTTCCACGTGTGCAATAGGCATACTCAAACCTAGAGAGCACCAACATCGTCAACAAGTGGACTGGGACTTAACAAAGTGGAGAACTTAGAGAATATCCTACCACAATCCTTTCCAGTGTAAGCTATCCATGCCAGGGCTGTCAGACTATCAACAGCAGCCTTCAAGTGATTGAAGAAATCAGGTCGCCGTCCTTCTATCATTTTTGTAGCTTTCACAATCACATCATTCAAAGGCTTAAGAAATTCAGCCAAACCAGACATGTCAGGTTTCTGCACGATCAAGACCAAAAGTGAGCATAATATGGGTGCATAAGAAAGAAAAGTATATTTCAAACACGTAACAGATTCGTTTGTTAATCAGAGCACATTATCACAACAAGACATCTCAACACTATGTTTTCTATATAATGAACAGCACGCTGTTTAACAGATAGTCCATTAACAGTCTATAGCTGCAGTATGTGTCTTGCATTAAATGAAAGGAGATCAACTTGAAAGATTCCACATAACTTGCATAAGATATTACATTTCAAAGTGATAAAATCAACACCTATATTTTGACAAAATTTGTGAGTGCAATACAAAAACTCGGATAGCTCACGATTGTTTCAATTAGCAGAACTGCAGAAGTTACCGATAAGACCCCTTTTATAAGTAGAAGTTACCAATTAGACTTATTCTGCTTCTGAGCTCTATCTTCTCCATGCAGTTGAAACGAGACTTCTTATCCTCCAAATTAACCCCTCTTTCCAGAGAAATTACAAGTCCTATCCAAAAAGTCGGACATCTCCTGACTGTTTCAGTTAGCAGAATTCACCAACAAGACCTATTCCAGCTCGAGTACAATCACCTCAATGCACTTGAAACGAGTCTACCGAAGCTCCAAATTAGACTATTCATATATTGTAAGAATCACTCGTGCTTTTCCACTCATGATGCACAAATAAACCACATGAAATACAACAATGACAAAACAAAAGGGACATGCTATATAAGTTCTAGCATTTGTACTACTAAAATTAAATAGACAAACCGAAGTAAATATAACTTCCATCATAATTATTCAACTGTTAATCGACGCAGTCAACTAGTATATCAGAATTTAGACAGTTAAAGTGTATCAATCAATTACGTTTCTATCTCAAACTAGTAAGAATCAGCTATACAAAAACCTCTCAATCTATAACGTTCGATATATTGAACTAATTTAAGAGAGCTAATAACCTGAGTCTGCTTGATTTTGATAAGAAGTTCACGCTGAGCTTCAAAAGCCTCCTCAACAATCTTTGTCACATCCAAAACTCGCCCTCCAATCTTCTCTGCAGCACTTCGAACTCTCCCGACGAACTGAGACCTCAGATCGTCAAAGGCAATAATCGACGGATCTAAAACAGCCGCAGCTTCGCCCTCCCCCGGCGAAACTCCTCCGCTGAAGCCGCCGGCTGACAGTGCCTCAAGCCGTGTGACGGCGGACTCCAATCGCTGTATCAACTTCTCATCCATCGGCAACGTCAACGCATGAAGCTAGAAAACTCTAGCTGTCTATCTATCCTCTAGAACTTTCTCTCTCTAGAAATGAAGTTGTGATTCGTAGATAGAGTAGATCTAAGGATCGTGTGTGTGTTGTTGTGATGTTTCTGTGTCTCTCTCTGTGTGTAACTGTGTATGTGTATTGAGTGGAGAATGTTTGTGATAAAGTTATTTGAAGTCTTTACTTTTGAAACGCCGAAAGGGGAAAAAAGAGAAATTTTGCGGATGTGGAATATTATTATGTTTGCTGTCTGAAGTTTAGGCAATCGGATTTGAGGGCCTACACGTATCTGATTAAGTAGAAAATTATGTCTTTTCTGCGTTGTAACTCACTTGGAAAGTGTTCTTTTTTCTTTTTCTTTTTTGACTGTGTTGGATGTCACGTACCTTGCCATATCAGTGCCCCTAACCCATTTCACCCCTTTTTTTTTTTTTCCTACTAAAATTTTCTTTTTCTCTATCACTATTGTCACCATTACCGTTACCATAAAAATATTATATTTCAAATTTTAATCTTTTATATATGGATTAGGGGCGCTGAAGTTGCATGTCATGTGACATCCACCTCATCAAATATCACTGTCACGTAGGATTGGATGTCCATCTCGGACAAACTTAACAGAAAAGGCGTATATTTGAACCAATAATATTACGACAAGGGTATATTTGAACCTAAAATATAATGAAGGTGTATACGGTCAAAATCGAGTTTGTCCTTCGTATAATTAGTCAAGATTTGAACATGATGGACCGAGGGTCGTCATTATAATATCGAGATATGATGTGAAGCTAGATTATCGAACTCAAGATTCATGAACTAATCAATACCGAGCTCAAGCTAATATCGAGCTCCAGTCGATAGCGAGCTATGATGAGAAGTGGTCCGAGCTCGAGTCAATATCAAGCTCAAGTCAATATCGAGTTCGAGTATCGAGCTCGGGTCAATATCGAGCTCGAGATCCAGAGACCGACCAAGATCGAGCCAAGAGACAAAGAGCCGTTGTAGCCGCACTAGCGGAGAGAATCTCGGCGGGAATTAAGGAAAAGTTATTTAACTAATCTATCATAGAATCTCCACTATGTATTTTTAATAATATCTAAAGTAGGATTCCTCCACTATATTAAGAGTGGCTATCATTTCTGCAAGGGGATCCATCACACATTGAACATTCAGACATCAATACACTCTCACATTTCAAATATTATTGAGATTTACACACATATAGTAGATATTATCCTTTTGGGGTTTTTTTTTTTTTACATTGGTTCATCTTGTTCATTTATAAATCATTCTCTACTCAATTTAGGGTTTGTATTTCATTCCCTTTTTACAATCAATATTTGATATATTTCTACTTATTTCTCCAATTTGTACCAAGTTATACCACGTGTCCTTAAAACTACGTATAAATTTAACTCTATCCGTTTTTCGGGTAAACAGAAGAATATATTTAAATATTTTCTCATAGTATAAGGGTATATTTGGTCCTTTGCCGATTTTTTTTTCATTATTCTCTTTAATATTTCTTCCTTAATAGTAATAATCTCCCTCTGAGACAAAAGTACACACAAATCTAAACACTCTCCAAACTGATTAACAGTGACGACAATTTTTTGGATATAATTCTCAAATGAGATATAAGACCGTTTTCTAGAAATAGCTTGTCCCTAATTGAACGCAAGGAAGAAGAGTGGGTTCCCCGAACCTTAGCGCTACCTCTGATTTTTCGTCTTGCGCAACATCTGCCTTTACTCGAGCCAATTATGCGTAGCGCTGAAGAGTAAGGCGTCCCGTAATAAGCCAGCCGTCCTACCTAAACCAAACCGTCATAATTAATGAACAAGTGTAAGCTTTGTTGCCCAATAATTTCATAGAGAGTAATTGCATTTGGATTAGAAAACACACCCCTCCGCTTTTCTTGCTCCAACATTTATTTTCCAGAATTGTTCTGATATATTATTTTGCAGACATTTTAAACAAAGTATAGTCGAAACTAATGAGAGCGTGCTGTAAAATTCCTACCCTCCAAGTTTACTTTACTTCACTTAATTGTGTATAAAAAGGTTGTGGAAAATATCAAGATAGTACCGGTTCAGATTTTGCTTGTAATCTTGAGTCAAACACAATTTGCAGATCAAGATAAAAGGATTGCTATCTAAAGTTTACCAATATTGATATGACACATCATTGTTCAAGTGGTAAGATTGAAATCCCGAAAATACAGTAACAGTGAGCAAATAGAGGAGCAGCCCGTCTTATACAATAAGCACTCAATCCTTGAACCTAAAAGAGACACCAACAACAAACCCAGTAAAATTCCACAAGTAAGGTCTGGGAAGAGTAGTGTATACGCAGACCTTACCCTTACCTTACGAAGGTAGAGAAGTTGTTTCCGAAAGACCTTCGGCTCAAGAACAGTAAAAATGAAGCAATAGAGAAGCAATAGCAACAAGGTAATAAGACAATGGGAGCAAATAATACAACGAGTAATAACAGAAATCCAGGGATACGAAACGACAAGAAAAGTGCCAATCCTACCGAAAATAATGACACACCGTATAAAAACAAGGGACTAGGACCCGACTAGTACTACTACTACTGGTAAGACAAGGCGAAACTCTAGACTGTCTATCAACTCGCCACCCTAATTCTCGACCTCCACACCTTTCTATCGATGGTCATGTCCTCGGTAAGTTGGAGCAGAGTCATGTCCTGCTTAATCACCTCACCCCAGTTCGTCTTAGGCCTCCCTCTACCCCTCCTCTGACTCGCCATGGGCAACCTCTGGCACCTCCTAACCGGGCATCTAAAAGAGACACCATGTTTGATATATAATTGCACTGATGAATCAACTAAATTGACAAGATCTTCAGAAAATATCATCTTGAAGCACTAGCATCAACCTTTTCAAATATAAAAAGATGTAGCTCCATATTTTCACCAATTTGTATGTATATACTAAATAGAGCCATTTCAACAACAGAAAGACAAGGGAAAGAACAAAAAACAAGGAACAGACTTCCAACAGTTTCCTTTACTTTATTAATTACTCAGAAGCTAGAAAGTTTCATTGTATCTCAACTCAAAAGTACTCAGCGGTAGAGGCTTTCAGATCTCAGATTCTCAGCAATCTCAGTTTCCCATCGATCACCATTCTCAAGAAGCTTCTCCTTGTCGTAAAGAAGTTCCTAATGGATTAAGCAACGCATTAGTCAAGCAGTGTAGTTATAATCCACATTTTCATGCTTCGGAAAATAGATTATTTGAATATTTCAACTTTAGCTTTGACACTGTAGCTAATTTACTTATTACAACAAACCTCATGAGTTTCAGTTGCAAATTCAAAGTTGGGCCCTTCAACAATTGCATCAACAGGGCAGGCTTCTTGGCAGAATCCACAGTAAATGCATTTCGTCATGTCAATATCATACCTGTAAAATTCAATTTACACATAAGCACGGGTGATGAATGTCTGAATAGCTACTATGACACTGAAAGAACCACCCGTAATCTACCTAGTCGTCCGACGACTCCCATCCTCTCGGGCCTCGGCCTCAATAGTGATAGCTTGAGCAGGGCAAATCTGTTAAAATTCCATTTTTATTTGTTTCAGTATTTAAGACACATCAATCATACCATATAGAATTGAAGTAGGCTAGTAACATCATTGACATGAATCATAGATTAAATTAGGAAGCAGCACAGTTCATAATGGTAGACGCAGCAATCCTTTGAAGAGAGGATGCAAGATCACTGGTCTAGTCCATGGCAGCTCCTTTTTTTCTAGTTTGGGTTGTCACAACGTAAACTAAGTTTAAGCATTCACCATACCGGTGACCATTTACACTTCTTGGAGCTGCTCTATAAAGCATAAACTGCATTTGCTTTTTCCAGACAAGAATGCTGTAATTGTCACAGCTTTCACAACCTTGAGAGTAAAGCATACATCATCAACTCTTGCCTTTAATCACCATGCTAACTGATCCGGAAAACATGAGATGTTTCAAGGTTGAATGCAATAAACTAACTACACTCCATCGAATCATCTTAGGGCAATTTGAACCCTTTCTCTTTTTTTTTTTACGGTCAATCAAGAAATCCCAAGGGCCAGTAGTGGTGGTGATGCACGGTTTGCAAACCAGGTGGATACTAGGCTCCCCCTCTACCCTTCTCCCCTTAAATACCAGGCTTTTGTCCGCTGCAGTCCGCTGCAGGATTCAAACTAGTCACTCGCGCCTACCCCGCACATTATACGTTGCACTCTTACCACTAGACCAAAGTCTTGAGGGCCATCTTGCACTTTCTTCAACCGCTATACGCTTTTTTTAGTAGGGAGGGCAGTGAAGAAAATTAGTGCCACAACAACAAAAATTTTGAGAGTGTACACTTAAGTGCATACACTATACCTTGAAGTCTAAAAGTAGAAGCTACCAAAAATACAAACAGTTTAATATCAATTTCAAAAATACAAGACCAACTTTGATATTCTACCTTCTCAAAGTCTCACATTATTACATGATTACGCAGGCATCTAAATAATTCATGAGGGTAACCAACGGTGATCAGTGTTGGACGTAAGCAAGACGCAAAGAATAACATGTAGCACTATCCTTTTTTTTAAACTGAAAAATCTTGTGGGTTAGTTATCCCAGCCCCATTTGGCGTGCAGGTCCAAAACTCGAGAGTATGCGCCCACCCCTCCACCCCCTCCCACTTAAATACTAGGTCTTAGTCCTCGGCAGGGTTCAAACTGGTACCAGACATCCCGCATTGTACTTCCTTTACCACTAGACCAAAGCCCCTATGGAAACTATATCTCACTGTTTCAGCTATTATTAGTTATTCCAAACTAGCACTTACAGCTTCACAAAGTTTACACGCAATGCATCTTTCCTCTCCAGTTGGGTAACGTCGAAGAGCATGTTCTCCACGGAAACGAGGGCTTAAAGGGCCCTTCTCAAATGGATAGTTAATCTGCAAAGTGAAAATGGTTATTGGATTTTCTGCTCAATTGAGGTAAAGACACCATAACATGTAAAAACCATGTTTAGGTGAGATGGAGCCCAGCCAATCAGCAAGTGGCTGAAAGGAAAAGATAGTAGAAGCAGAATTAGACTTACCGTTACTTTCTTTTCAAAGAAGTACTTGAGCGTCAGCATCAGACCTCGAACCATTTCAGTCAAAAATAGTGTATTGATGCTTCGCTCAAAAACTGCATTTATTTGACAACTTTCAGCACTCAACAATGCAAGCAGTGCAGAGAAACCAAATGCAAAGCTAAGTAGAGGAAAGGATTTTACCTGAATTCCAATCTTTTGATAACTCCTTTGCTAGCTGCTCTCTTTCTTCATCATCTGAAGCATGAAAAAAGGTAACTAGGATCATTTACATTCTACAAAAAGAACCCAGTAACTAGATATCAGGAAACAGCTTGACAAATGATCCCATCAACTCTGATCCAAGTAGTTTCACTTGCAACATTTTAAAACTGGAATAGATCGCCATATTGTATCACGAGACAACAAAGTTTATTTCACTTTGTCCTTAATCTCAGTGGATAGTGAATATGGACATTCATACTCCAGACATGAACATAATCTTTTTTTATGTTTGGTGGCAGAGGTCATACTACACTGCACATTGTATGTGAATTCTAGGAGGCAAAAAATCATGCACCTCTGGGCACTCATCAGTAGCCAATACAACATTAGCCTAGGCTCGGTCATCCATATACGTGCTTTATATGTTAAGATATGCAAAGTAAAAGGGGGCTTTTGACCTGGGGAATTTTGGGATGACTGGAGAACTTAGCAAATACCTTTGTCGGTAGAAAACGAATGCTTAGTAGCAAATGAGCGGGTACCAAGCAGAGTCCCACTGGGGGCATTAGTCCCTTGCAATGCTTGTCCTGCCAATACCTGTATTTCCCAAACAAAAAAGAAGCAACCAAACCATTAGTTTTGAGCCTTTTGACACACTTCATAAACACATGCGCACATGTTTATGTTGCAATACACACCAAAAGCCTAAAGTAGCCAAGTAACCGACACCTCTCTCCTCTCCACCAAAGTTTCTCAAACAGACAGAATATCTAAATGGTGTCAATCATGAATAAAGGTCAGCAACAAAAGATATCCATTATATTCTTGTCTTTTTCCTTTTTCACCTACCCCAAACCTCTTCTTCCCCCGACTCATGTAAGCTAATTCAAATATCAGATCAGCCAAATATCCTATGATGGTATGCATTGTAAGGGAAGGAAAAAATGGAAATGCAGCAAAAACCCATTCTTTATCCTACTTTTTTCAGATATTCTTCCAGAATAATGAAAACGTGCCTTGAAGGAACTCCAATCTGAAAAATAACAGTATGCAAAGCAAAGGTGCCGAGTAGTGTTGGCATCCCATAGCGTTCGATGGCAAAGAATCAAAAGCAAACACTAAATTTACAAGACAAGGAAATTCTCCTCTCAAGCATAAGCTAAGGGTACATGGATTATGGCAAAAGCTTACAGTGACATAATCTAGTGACATGCAGGTAAGTTTCAATTAAACAATCAGCTTCTTCTCAACCCAAACTATGGGTTTCGCTATATAAATCATATACATCCATTACCTCTATCCAAACTTAATTTCCAATATTGTGCAGATAAGTTTAACGTCAATAATAACATCAGGGTTTCAAGAAGCTCCGGGAGTAAGCAAGGATTATGAAATGGTTAGATGCACATAATTCTACTGAAATTAGAATGTGCAGAGAATACATAAATGTTTGAGTGTTTTTTCACGCGGTCACAGTTCAGTCCAATAATAGAATTTGGTTTTCGAATACTCTGATGCATATTTTGATTATATATAAAGTTTACGCCCTCCGAGTTTGCTTATTCTAGTGTGCTTTCAAGAAATTATAAGTGGAGGAGTATTGTACTCCTATTTACAATTTCTCCTATGATCAAGACTAATTCTGACATGTTTTATTTCTTTACCTGTTTTTCTGACCTTTAGTGGTAGATTATAGTTCCCGTTAGTTCCTTTATTTTATTTCTTCACCTGTTTTGTGACCTTTAGTGGTAGATTATATTTTGGTAATTCATTGTATCTTTGGTCGCTTGTTTTCGGGATAGTGCTTGCGTAGTGACTCATAGATTATAGTGGCTTTGGTGAACGATGGTAAGGTAAAGTCTTGTCCTCGGGCGTGCGGGGGGTAGGAGGGCTAAGGGAGCTACTAGGCTCAAAGTGGGGTCTTGAAACATAGGAACTTTGACTGGAAAACCTGCAGAGCTAGTGAAGATTCTCGAGAAAAGAAAGGTTAATATAGCTTGTGTACAGGAGACTAGGTGGGTAGGAGATAAGGCGCGTGATGTGGGTAGTTTCAAACTTTGGTATCCTGGAAAGGTGGGGGGCAGGAACGGGGTAGGTATCTTGATTGATAACGACCTCCGTGAACTAGTGGTGGAGGTTAGGAGGGTGAATGACAGGCTGATGACTATTAAGCTAGTTGTTGGAGGTTTTACTTTGAACATAATCAGTGCGTACGCACCCCAAGCAGGCTTGGATGAGGAAGTCAAGAGGCGTTTCTGGGAGGATTTAGATGAGATGATGCGTGGTATCCCGCACACCGAGAAGCTTTTCATAGGAGGAGATTTCAACGGCCACATAGGAGCGACGTCTGGGGGGTATGATGATGTGCATGGTGGCTTTGGTTTTGGAGATAGAAACGGAGGAGGAACGTCTCTGCTGGACTTTGCTAAAGTATTTGATTTGGTGATAGCAAACTCGAGTTTCCCAAAGAAGAGGGAGCACTTGGTCACCTTCCGGAGTTCGGTGGCCGAGACTCAGATTGATTATGTACTCTGCAGGAAGTCCGACAGGGGTCTTTGCACGGATTGCAAGGTCATCCCGAGTGAGAACCTTTCGACCCTTCATAGGCTCCTGGTCATGGACCTTAAGATCACGAGGAAGAGGAGGAAGAGGGCGACGTATAGCCAACATAGGATAAAGTGGGGAGCCTTGACGGAAGCTAAAGCGCAGGAGTTAGGGGTCAATCTGGTGACTATGGGGGCTTGGAGGAGTAGTGGGGACGCAAGCGCTATATGGACCATGACTGCGTAGTGCATTAAGGAAGCCGCGAGAGAGGTATTAGGGGTCTCAAAGGATTACTCTGGTGGTCACAAGGGAGACTAGTGGTGGAATGGAGAGGTGCAAGGAAAAGTGGATACCAAGAAAGCAGCGTATCTGAAACTAGTGGAAAGTGTAGACGAGGAGGAGAAGAGGGCGAATAGGGAGCATTATAAGTTGGCTAAGATGCTAAGCTAGCAGTTACGACGGCCAAGACTGCAGCTTTTAGTCGTTTGAATAAGGAACTCGAGGGCCGAGGTGGGCATAAGAGGTTGTTCCGATTAGCCAAGGCGCGAGAAAGGAATGTGTGTGACTTGGACCAAGTGAAAAGCATCAAGGACGAAGAAGGTAGAGTTTTGTTGGATGCGGGGCTTATCCGTCGGAGATGGCAGACCTACTTCCATAGTCTCTTGAACGAGGAGGGGGACAAGAGCATTGTACTAGGTGATTTGGAACTCTCCAGGAGTCGTTGCGACGTTGGGTATTGTAGGCGGATTAGAGTTGATGAAGTTGAGGGTGCTATGCGTAAGATGAGCAGGGGCAAAGCGACCGGGTCAGATGAAATCCCGGTGGAGTTTTGGAAGAGTGGTGTGGAGTGGCTCACTAGGTTATTTATTGTCATTTTTAGAACGAAGAAGATGCCCGAAGAGTGGAGGTGGAGCACGATGGTTCCTGTATACAAGAACAAGGGTGATATCCAAAATTGCAATAATTATCGGGGTATAAAGCTGCTTAGCCATACTATAAAAGTTTGGGAGAGAGTGGTAGGGCTAAGGGTGAAAAGGAGTGTGACTATTTCCGAAAACCAATTTGGGTTTATGCCGGGGCGTTCGACTACAGAAGCCATCCACCTTGTTAGGAGATTGATGGAGCAGTATAGGGAGAGAAAGAAGGACTTGCATATGGTGTTCATCGACTTAGAAAAGGCGTACGATGAAGTTCCGAGGGAGGTTTTGTGGAGATGTTTGGAGGCTAGAGGAGTACATGTTGCCTACCCTAGGTTGATTAAGGACATGTATGATGGAGTAAAGACTCGAGTGAGGACGGTGGGGAGGACTCGGACCATTTTCCGGTTATGATGGGTTTACATCAGGGGTCGGCACTCAGCCCGTTTTTGTTTGCTCTGGTGATGGACGTACTGACACGCCACATCCAAGGGGAGGTGCCGCGGTGCATGCTATTTGCAGATGATATTGTATTGATTGACGAGACGCGAGACGGTGTGAACGCGCAATTAGAGGTATAGAGGCAGACCCTGTAATCTAAAGGTTTCAAGTTGAGCAGGACCAAGACAGAATACTTGGAGTGTAAGTTCAGTGGCGAGACTCTAGGAGGGGAAAGGGAGGTGAGGCTGGACTCGCAGGTCATCCCTAGGAGAGGAAGTTTTAAGTACCTCGGGTCTATTATTCGGGGGATGGGGAGATTGATGAAAATGTCGCACATCGTATTGGGGCGGGATGGATGAAATGGAGACTCGCTTCCGGTGTTTTGTGTGACAAGAAGGTGCCACCGAAACTTAAGGGTAAGTTCTACAGAGTGGTGGTCAAACCAACGATGTTGTATGGGGCTGAGTGTTGGCCAGTCAAGATTGCTCATGTCCAGAAGATGAAGGTAGTAGAGATGAAAATGTTGAGATGGATGTGGGGGCACACCAGGTTAGATAGGATCAGAAATGAGGTTATTCGCGATAAGGTGGGTGTGGCCTCTATTGAGGACAAGATGCGGGAAGCGCGGCTTAGGTGGTTTGGTCATGTGAGGAAGAGGAGCACAGACGCCCCGGTGAGGAGGTGTGAGAGGTTGACATTGGAGGGCCTACGGAGAGGTAGAGGTAGGCCAAAGAAGAGGTGAGGAGAGGTGATTAGGCAAGATATGACACAGTTTCAGCTGACCGACGACATGACCCTTGATAGAAAGGTATGGAGGTCGAGGATTAGGGTAGTAGAGTAGGTAGTGTAGAGTGTTCATAACATTAGTATTGGCACACAGTCTCGCTTTCTTTTGGTAGTAGGTTTTTATGACTAACCGTTGTTTTCTTTCATTGTTGATCACTTTACTGTCTTGTTGTTTTATTCTGCTTTTATATGGCTTTTTGGTACAGTCCCTTCTTGCTTATATTTTCATTAATGTGGTGCTTATACTATCCTGAGCCGAGGGTCTATTGGAAACAGTTTCTCTATCCTCACAAGGTAGGGGTAAGGTCTGCGTACACACTACCCTCCGTCCCTCCCCAGACCTCACGGTGTGGGATAATACTGGGTATGTCGTTGTTGCTGTTGTTGATCAAGACTAATTCTAGGTACAGATTGTAACTCCCTAGACGGAGACATGATTCCTTTAAGCATATTAACAACAAGTACAAAATCCATCTCTAGTACTAGGTTATTAGACCATGATAAACACACCAGGGTACCCCAAATGGATCTGCCAAAAATTGAAAAGGTTTAGCAAAAACTATGACCAATTCTCTATTTTTTGTTCCTAACAACTCATATCCGGAACTAACAGTTGCATCACTACTAGTTGTTAACTTAAGCATATTATCTTATTGCTCTCTCTCCCATATAATTGATCTGCTAGTGAGCTTCAGTTCATATACTTCCACTTCACTGCATATTATATTCTAACATCACCAAATTTCTATACTTGGCCAACTCCTCTTCAAGAATATTGTCAAATGAAAAATAATTTCATGAATAATCCTTGGAATATAGCATTTTAATCTTACATATTAGCATAGCACCTTGCTTCCACAATTTCAACCAAGTGAAAATTGGGTGCTTGACACAGACTTTTATGAAGATAATTTTGAGCATTAACCTTCAACCAATTATGTAAAAAGTGTGTTCATGTCTGGCTATGCCAAATACTCCTGCAAAATAGTTCCATACTATTCTTGCAATATCCCCGAAAACAAAGACATGTTCATCAGTTTTTCTTTCTTGAGGATTTATGCAACAAGTACACTTTGAGACAAGAAGAAGGCAAAAGTTCAATATTGTCTCATCCACTAGAATTTTCCATTTAATTACTCTCCACACTAAAACTAAATTGTGTGGATCCTAGGAGTGCCATAGATTTTGCAACAAAATCGTGTTGTCCTTATGCTATTAATACTGTGAAGAATTGGGACATCAGCAATACGAGGAAAGGGATGAATTTGTTGTGGTTGGGTCAACGATGGGAAGATAAATCTTGATATTCGTTAGACTTGTTCGAGCTTCTGAACTAGTTGGAATGGATTGTGTAGAATAGTATCACCCAAACAGAGTATCAATGCAATTTGGATTTAATCAAGATGTGCCCCAATTGGTTTGAATCATGCAAGTGATACCCCACAAATTGCTTGGAACAATTATGAAGACCAATTAAAGATGACAAACTCTATATACCTTCGGGGCTCTTCGACTCAAATGTTGGCAGACGATACTTAGAGTGGTGGAAGAACCAAAAATCACACGTGAAGATGCAGTTGAGCATGTAATGAAGAGACAACGGTCTAAAACTCATGAAAGGATACCAAGAATGTCTCTGTGACAGTAAGAAAGATGAATGCCTATGTATGTGGTTATCAAAAAAAATATGAATGCTTCTGAATGTTGTGAGTTTGTACAAAAATGTGATGAGGTTAGAATAGACGGCAAGTACAACAATGACAATGTGGCTTTAAGCTCAACTTGCCTAATAGTTTAGAACTTGCAAATGAGGGTCCAAATGCAAACAGGAGCAATGGTAGATATGCAGAGCCTTCAGCAGTCTCGTCGAACTGAGTTCGCATATGGGCAAAGGTTCCGTGGAAGTATGTAAAGTAACTACAATATCGACATAACTAAAGGAAATACGCATATAGGAAACACAACTGGGCACATCTTGATTAAATTCAAATTGCATTAATACTTTGTTTGGTGATATTGTTTTACACAATCCATTTCAACTAGTTCAAAAACTCGAATAAGTCTAGCAAATATTAAGATTTCCCTTTCCATCGTTGACCCAACCACAACATTCTCACCCATTTCCATGTAAAATATTTTGATGTCCCAATTCTTTACAATATCAATAGCATAAAGGTGACACATAAACATTCTGCTGCAGAATGTATAACACTCCTAGGATCCGCACAGCATAGTTTTTAGCATGGAGAGTAATTAAAACGAAAATTCCAATGAATGAGATAGTATTGAACTTTTGCCATCTTTTTGTCTCAAAGTGTAGTTGTGCATACAACCTGAAGAAACAATGTTGAACATGTCTTTATTTTCGAGGGGTTGCAAGAATGGTATAGAACTATCTTGCAGGATCATTTGTCATAGCTAGACAAGAGCACACTCTTGGTACAATGTTACAGAATTGGTTGAAGGTTAATGCTAAAAAAAAAAAATCGATGAAGTAAGTGAAATATCATTAAAAGGCGAGGATTACAAAAGAGGGAAGATGTTAGCTCCAATACAAGGTTAGTACTCAAAATTATCCTCATAGAAGTCTGTGTCAAGTCACAAAATTTTCACTTGTTGGGAGTTGTGGAAAGCAATGTGCTCTGCTAGATACGGAAGATTAAAATGCTCTATTTCAAGGATCATTCATGAAGCTAATTTCCACTTGAAATATTCTTAAATACGAGCTAGCCAAGGATAAAGATTTGGTGGTTTTGGAATAAAAGTGAAATATAAGTATGCGAACCTAAGCTCACTAACAAACCAATTATATGGGAGAGAGCAATCAAATAATATGATTTAACTAAACATCAATGGCAGTGGTGACGCAATATGAGTTCCGAGATTGGAGGAATTGTTAGGAACAAAAAATAGAGAATTGGTCATGGCTTTTGCTAAACCTCATGCAATTTCAAGTAGCTTCATTTGGTATATCCTGGTGTGTTAATTGTGGTCTAAATAACCTAGTACCTAGGTTAGTCTTGATCACAAGAGAAACTGTAAAAAGAGTACATTATTGATACACTTAGAATCTTCTTGAAAGCACACTAGAACAATCTAACCAACTTGTAAGGATTGAGTAATAGGCCAACCTACCGTCACTCTCTTCCTTTATCCAGATTTACCAAAGCACCAAAGATAAGGAAGTTAAGGCAGTTCACATCAAGCCACCTTGAGGAACGTCATGTGATGATCAGGATACAAGAAACGACGAGGGGGAGGGGGAGAATTATCCAACTCTAGTATTTTACGAGTGTTCTTTTCAGGAAATGTTTTCCAATGAGCAAAAATACTTTGGGAAACATTTCTTAAGCATTGATAAAAAGGTCCAAATATTGGATTGTGTTTTGCATTGAAATATTTGATGAAATTTTGAAATACCAATAATAATGTCTAAGCGTTGGTTAGAACAAGTAAGTAGAAATATTCTCAGAGAAAATTAGGTCCGCTCTTAAGTGATGATAGTCATTTTCTAGGTTTCAATTGGAAAGGAATAATATTCTATGACTAACAATTTATCACGTGGATCGACTACGCGAAGCTCAGATAGTGAATCCCAACTAATTTGGGATCGATTGGATGATTAATGGATTGGAATTTGTAAAGAAGAGAATGGAGACTTACAAGCTGACGAGAACGTAAAGCAGACAGAGATTTGCGAGCTAAGATGGCAGCCATTAGAGATGAAAATGGGGCCTCTTCCTTCAGAACCAGAGCGATCGAGCAAGAGCTGAAAAGCTAGTTTTGGGTTAAAACGTTGCGTTTTACTACTCTCTAATACTGCCGCTTGTTTGGATGGTTACCTTTAAATATAATTTTATTTTAATTATCACTTAAATCATTAAATTTTTGTTACATAAAAATTAAAAGTAATAATCATTTATATCTTATTTTTTCTCTCATCTTGCTCTTTCTTATTAGTAAATAATCATATTTTATGTTTTATCCTACTTTTTTATATAACAAGTCCACCTCATGTTTACTTTTTCTTTGTGATATTACAAGTTTATATTTTTTATTGTTGGTGCATGACATCATAAAACGACGACAAACGATATAAAACATCCAAACATTGTTAAATTTTTACCCGTAGTTAATAGATTACATCAGATTTTTATCGTAGTTAATTGAAGGGTAAGACGAATTTGAGTTTTTTACACATATGATCTCTTTGTAAAAATTATTTTCGTAACTAATAGTATTTTCTGTTTGTTCCGAATATAGCAGATTTTATTACAGATATGGCATTAAAAAAAAACTCATTAATTGGTATCCCTTAAATACCGCTATAAGGGGCATCCTATTTAATAGCCAAAATGCAAGCACCCAATATCTAAGGAAAAACGTTACAATCTTCACTAATACCGTTGCATAGTTTTTCTTTCCATAAACAAAAAAAAATGCGAAAAATCTCAAAGAATTTTCTATTTCGCTGATTTATGCCATCTTCTTCAAATAGGATTATTGTATTTGTCGAAGATACCTATCATACCTTTGTTCTTCAATATTATTATGCTCATACATAATAGAATATCATTGTAAATCTATACACTATTAAATATCATCATTGTGTCGGGCATTATTTACGGATTATTGTTATTACTTTTCATCTATTTTCTGATCATTCTGATGTTGTCATCAGGGGCGGAGCTAGCCTTCTGCTTACGGGTTCGGCCGAACCCAGTAGCTTTTGTGCAGACTCTGTATTTGTCTTGAAAAAATCATGGAATATGTATAAATTATTATTATAGAACCCAGTAACTTAAAAAAACTAGAATCCCAAACCCCTAATTTTCAAATTATTCCTTGTATATATCTATTATCTACTATTATTAACATCAATGATACACAATCAATATACACAATAGCTGAAGAATTTTTGATAAAATATAACAAAAACATATACCTGGGTTTTACTTAGTATATTATCTGGTATAATTTATATATGATTTACATTGTGTATAATTTATCTATTATAATTTATTATAATTTATACATTATTTATACAACATATATTATTGCAATTATGAGGTTATATTCCAAGCTTCGGTATGTATATTATTATACATGTTATTTTCCAAATTTATAAATTTTATTTTTATAAATGAGAACTAATGGGTTATGTAAAGTGAGCAATAAGCGTAAGTATTTTTTTGGATAGTATAACTTGATTAGCATTATATTTTTGTATATAAAAATGATAAATGACTATTGTATTAAAAATATTCTCTAGCAAAGAAATGGAAGACAAGTGTTTGAAAACATGTGCAATATATATGGAAAAGAAGGGATTCAACCGTTATGAAGCTGATGTAGGGCGCTAAATTAGGCCGTGAATCAATTTAAAGAGAATATTACGAGATAAACTAAGCCCCTTTTGACTTTTTGTTAGAAAACTAATGCTTTAGATTTCTTTAAACGTGATTATCGATCCAAATTGATAGCTTTCTGCTGGGGTTGTATTTATCTTGTTGCCATATATGTTGTTTACTCTAAAATTCGAGTAACAATTAAACTTATTTAGTGATTTTAAGGATACGTAATTTAATCAAATATCAATTGACAAACAAGGAATTGAAATAGATAATCAGAATAGTAAAATAAATCAAATCAGTGTTCTAGCAGCGCTTTCGACCTCGGTTCGAGATGGTCTCGAGGTTGGGTAAGAAGAACAGTAAAGAACAATGATGAACAGTAATGGATAATAAGTAAAATAGAGAGCGGCATTTTTGTATATTTTTATCAGTGAATCAATGCCCCTTACAAATGAATAGGGTCCCTCTTTATCTAGTAGAGGAATCCTAAATAAGGTACAATTCTAATAACGGAAACAATTCCCATGATTGACGTCAATAACCGCTTGATTTGATCTGTTCCGGGATCTCCGCCGAGATCTTCGGTCGGTTGCTAATATCTTGCCATTCTGTTATCACGCCTTACTCGAAGTCAGTCATGCTCGGTCTCGATCTTTAGCGAGCACTTCGATCTTCATGCACCATTCTCTGCCATTGAGCTCGAGCCTGGTCTATTACGAGCTTACTCTCGAGGCAGCTTCTCGTGCCTATGAAATCTAACATGCCTGATTTCGACCGTATACAGATAGTCCCCGGGTTTAAGCCTTGATTTTTCGAAACCTTGATCATGACGTCGTCCTTATGACGTAAGTGACGGATGTGATCGAAACGTCCCATCAGTTCAGTTCCCTAAATCATAAATGCTTATAAATACCCGCTCCTTCATTGAATCAAACTTTACTTTTGCTCTAATCAAACCTCTAAGTATTATCACTCTTTTCATCTCCTCCTTTTCACCGTCTGTAGAGCCACCGTCGTTAGCACCGAAACCACCAGTTTTTCATCTTTCTTCGCTCTTCTTTACTTATACAAATGGAGAAAACCTCAAAGACTGTACCGCAGAAGGGGAAATCTTCTTGCTCCTCTTCCCGGCCGTCCGGCGGCAAGGCGTCGGTGGAGCCGCTTCCCCATGAATATGTTCTCGGCCCGTGTACTCTAAAATCCGACTTCAAGGTCGAAAATCCTTCATCGATCCCGGGCCGATGTGAGCATGTGTCGATGTACATATGCTCAATATCGAAGAGACACCTCGAGGCCGTGAAGAGGGATTGCAACTGGGGTCCCGAGGTCGTGGTGCAAACTCCTGCTCCCGAAGAGAGCATCACCGCTTATGTGGAGGGGTTCTTAAGTGTTTACACTTACCCCTTCACATTGGGTCCCCTCGACCCAGTGATTATTGATCTCTGTAAAAGATATCAAGTCACCCTCGGTCAAATTCACCCCTCTCTATGGCGCATAGTAATCATGATGCGCTTCTTCTCTAGCAAGGTCGAGGGGCTAGAGTTTACTCTAAATCACCTCATGCGGTTGTACCGGCCTCGAATCTACCAAGGACTAATCAGGCTCCAACGCGGGTCAACAAAGGCCTTGATCTCGAGCATCGATGAGGATAAGGATTGGGGTTGGATGAGCCATTTTATACGGGTGAGGACCTGCAACATTATCCCGAAAGAAAAGATGTCGTTCCTTGAGGAGTGGAACTTCGACCGTAAGTGATCTTTTAAACTTTGTTCTTCATACCTTCTTCGATTTCGTCTGATATCCCCTTTCAATATGCGGCCATTCCTCGGATGCCTCAAGCGGTACCTGACCTCGAAGATTGGGTTTGGAAGTTAGCCTCAACTTCTGCATATGCCGAACGCGCATGGCGTGATTTGGCAAAGGGCATATGGGAGGCCAAGTACCACAGTAAAGATCTCCTTTTTCATGTTCTGAAACACTTTTTATACTCCATTCATCACTAATTTTCTTTCATGCAGGCCTGACCAAGGATGCCATTTTGAGGCCTTCAAGTGTTGAGGAAGAAACCAAGTCCCCGATTCCGAAGCCGGGAGAAGACAAGAAGAGGAAAATTGCCTCGCAGTCCGAGGACCCCAAGCCCAAACCTCGAAGGGTGAGGAGGAAAGTAATCGCTCTCACGATGGACTCGGTCCAAAAACTGAGAGATGAAGAAGAGGACGAAGAGGAAAATGCCTTGGCACTGACGGTCCGACCTAGGAAAGCCGTCGAGGTCACCAAACCTTCTGAGCAGACGGCTGCTGCTAAAATCAAGCCTCGTGTCGAGGAGGCTTCCAAAAAGAATTCGGGTGAGGATCCCGAATTACCAGAGGTTGAGACCATTTCTCGGTCATCTGTAACTACACCGGACGGGTCCGGTTCTGAGACCCAGAAGATCGATCAGAGCGTCCCGAGTGACTTGCTCGGGACCATGAGAGCAGGTCATTTGCCTTCTCTCCCGACCTTTTGTAAGGAGGCACTAAGGGAAGCTCAAGAGTTGAAGACTCCCGATATGTGCAGAGGCTCTAGTGTAGGGGATCCCTTTCGGGATTGCTTTATTGGAGTCGATGATGCCTCTGATATCGGTGACGCTTCTATTCTTTTAGAAGAGGCCCAACGTCTCTTATATCGGGTAAGAATCAGTTTACTGTACTTCTTTTCTTTACTCTTCTTTTTCTTTTTCTCTAAATCTGACATGTGTTTTCCTTTTTTGTATAGGCCTTCGCCAAGTTTCGAGCTGACCTTAGCCAGTGTGAAACCGAGCTCCAAAGGGTCTCGGAGGAGAGGAACGCTTTGAAGCTTCTCTGTGGCCAAAAAGACAAAATTATAAAGGACCTTCAAGTGGATTTGGCCAAGGCTCATGAGGAAGAGGCCGAGCTAGATAAGCAGGTGAGCATCCTTTTGATAAAGTACGGACTCGACCCAATTGTGGAGGCTAATACTTCATTATCTCAGTTGCAGCAAAAGGTTGAAATGATCGAGCTGCTTCGGGGAGAAGTCGATCAAGTAAAGGCTGATTGTGATTGGTGGAAGGAGAACATGGACCGCCTGGCTGCGGAAAAAGAAACTACCTCGGCCAAATTGTCATCGGCTGAGGTTCAACTTTGGGGCGTCAAAGAGAAAAGTTCAGTTTAAGCCAAGAGGAATGGGGAGCTCGAAACTAGGCTTACTAAGGTCAAGGCGGAGATTAAGAAGACAAAAGTCATGGCGGGCAAGTCCATTACCATGTACCGGGCCGATGCTGAGGCTGCTCAAAAGCAGCTAAGGGAGGCCTCTGACCGAGAGCAATGGATAATTAACTCGGTAAAGTGTCAATCCCTGAGGGAAAACCTCGAAGAAATCCATACTCGAGGTTTTGACCTCTCCGAGGAGATAGCCCGAGCCAAGGTGCTTGAGGCTGAAGCCAGGCAGCTTGCCTCATATGACGACGAAGACGATGATGAAGAAGGCAGTCGAGGTGGATCCGATGAGGGGTCTGAAGGAGAAGTTGCTCCCAAAGAAGAGGTCAAAACCAGTCGTAGTTAGGACTTAGTTTCTCTTTTTGTAAGACCTTGATCGGTCTCTTGTACATAACCTTTTCTATCAATATATAATAGAAAAACTTCTTTTGAATGTCTTCTCAATTTTATGTTCAAACATGTTTTGTGCTTTTGCCTTGTGAAAGTTTTGTTATTGCAGCCTCCATAATCGAATGAACACTTGTTCGAACTTAGAACAAAACCCTTAGGTTTTTTAGACACGCAAGGGCGAGTCCCCTAGATCAATAATATATTCGAGATTTCGGATGGCTTGATCGATGCCATGACTGCACTGTTTTTATAACTGAGTTCGAGTATGTTTCTAACTTAGAATAGAATAAACCCTTAGGTTTTTTATCAAATAATGGGTAATTTTCGAACTTACAGTAACACACCCCTTAAGGTTTTATGGCGGATCCTTGAGCTAAGTTCAAATCAACTTTATTTGAAATCGGAATAGTGGAACCCTTAGGTCCTAGTTGAGTGATAACAAAGTCTCGAACTCTAAATGTATTGGCCCTTAGTCTCTTTTAGGTTGGACCCATATGGTCTCTAAAAGACGGCTATTATTTCCCCCTTTCGAATTATTACCCATTTGGTTTTTTGAGGGCCCGATGTCGGTTGAAACCCTTTTACTTTTTATGCCTTAGCACGTTTGTGTTAAAGATAATTTGATACCTCTTAAGTTTTTTCGAGGGCTAATTTTATCGAAGCCGTTTTGATTATTTACCGAGGGTAGCCTTTTTTAACCATTTTTTTAGAGAATTTGAAGGTCTATCGTTATTGCGAAATTCGGACGTCTCCGAGCCGCGTTATTTAGGTCGTAGCATTTAGTTTGGCCTTAGCCTTCGGATACGCCTCTTGGGCTTATTTCCCAATAACATTTCGAACTTGTTTGAAATGTCAGTCCCCGAGAATGGTGGCCTTGGCCTATAGATCTAGGGGTGCCTCTTTGAGGTCTTATGCATTTGTGTTTAGATAACTCGAATATGCATATCATCGATGGTAGTCCCCGAGTGTATATTTGCACTTTGGCTCTTGAGCCGTTTCTCGCAATATCATAAGCATGAGGTTTGCATAGTAGATAATTTTCTTCGAGACACAAAATGTTTAAATGAAGAGAGAATGCTTCTTTGAATAGTTTATACATGCGCACATGTTTTGCCATCGGGGCTCGACTAATTTATATGGACACGGTTCACTTGATCGTTTGGTCCATTACAAAGATTCCCTATCAAGGCCCTTTGACTTAAAGTACTATTCTCAAAAATACAACATCCGAGGGTGATGCCCTCCAGTATTCGAGGTTGATTGCAAAGAAGACTTGGATACTATTGAATTGTCCTCAGGTAGCACATAATTGTTGCCTCGTTAAAAACCTCGCTGGGAAAACCTAGTTGGGATAAAAATTGTTCTAAGGGAAATAGAGTGCAACGCGTACTTTAAAACCTGAGGTCTCGATGTCTTTGGTCGAACTTCTGCAATGAGTTAGCACCGAATATATATAAACGAAAGAAGGGAGAAAGTCATATCTTAACAATAATATCGTTTGAGAAGTGATATATTCCAGTTGTTTGGTAATGGTTCGCCGTCCATCGTTCCGAGTTGATAAGACCATTTTCCGACTATATCGAGGAATTGATAGGGTCCTTCCCAATTCAGGCCGAGTTTCCCTTTATTAGGATCCCGAGTATTGATGGTGACCTTCCTTAGGACTAAGTTCCCGACCTTGAAGTGGCGAAGGCTGGTTCTTCTATTGTAGTACCTTTCGATTCGTTGCTTTTGTGCAGCCATTCGAACAAGTGTCGCTTCTCATTTTTCATCTAATAATTCGAGGCTAGTATTCATAGCCTCGCAGTTCGATTCCTCCGATGCATGTCGAAATCATGCGCTGGGTTATCGGACTTCGACTGGAATTAAGGCTTTGGAGCCATACACTAAGGAAAATGGAGTTGCCCTAGTACTGGACTTCGATGTTGTTCGATATGCCCAAAGGACTTCGGGCAGAATTTCTCTCCATTTCCCTTTAGCTTCGTTCAACCGTTTCTTCAGGTTTTGGATGATAGTCTTGTTCGTCGATTCGGCATGTCCGTTCCCACTAGGGTGATACGGTGTTGACAATATCTTTTTTATTTTATGGTCTTCGAAAAATTTCGTTACTTTACTGCCGATAAATTGCTTACCATTGTCGCATACTATTTCTGCGGGTATCCCAAATCGACACACGATGTGATCGCAGATGAAGTCTATAACCTCTTTTTCTCTCACTTTCTCGAACGCATGTGCTTCAACCCATTTAGAGAAACAGTCAGTCATAAATAAAATGAACTTAGCTTTACCTGGCACCGATGGAAGGGGGACGAAGATATCCATCCCCCATTTCATGAATGGCCATGAAGATACGACTGAATGACGTTGTTCTCCGGGCTGATGGATCATCGGTGCAAACCTTTGGCAATTGTCACAATTTCGAACAAACTCCTTAGTATTTTTTTCCATGCTATCCCAATAGTATCATGCTCTAATGATTTTGTGAATCAATGATTCGGCGCCGGAGTGGTTCCCACAAGTGCCTTCATGGACCTCTCGTAAAACATAATCGGTGCCTCTTGGCCCTAAGCACACTGCCAATGGTCCATGGAATGTTCCTTTGTATAATGTTCCATCTTCAGCAAATGTGAATCGAGCAACTTTGGCTCGTAAGGTCCTCGACTCTCTAGGGCCCGATGGGAACTTTCCATTTTTCAAGTATTCAATATATTTATTCCTCTAATCACAGGTTAAGCTTGTAGAGTTTACCTCGGCATGGCCTTCCTCAACCACGGATCTCGAGAGTTGAATGACAGTCCCCGAGCTGATCTCATCTTCCTCGACCGACGACCCCAAGCTTGCAAATGCATCAGCCTCACTATTTTATTCTCGAGGTACATGCTGTAGAGTCCATTCCTTGGAATGGTGCAAAGTTACCTGTAGCTCCAAATACTTTTGCATTTTATCCTCTCGAACTTCGAAGATTTTATTTACTTGGTTCACAAGCAGTAAAGAATCATACTTGGCTTCAATGACTTCTGCCCCCGGGCTTTTAGCTAGCTCGAGACCTGCAATCATGGCCTCGTACTCGGCCTCATTGTTAGTCAACCTAGAAGTTTTGATAGATTGCCTAATAGTGCTACCCGTGGGCGGCTTCAAAACGATGCCTAGCCTGGACCCCTTCACATTTGAAGCACCGTTTGTGAAAAGGGTCCATACCCTCGACGACGTACCCGATTTTAACAAGAGTTCCTTTTCAACTTCGGGTGTGAGGGTTGACGTGAAATCGGCCACGAAGTCCGCTAAAATTTGAGACTTGATGGCCGTCCGAGGTTGATATTCGATGTCGTACCCACTGAGTTCGATGGCCCATTTGGCCAATCGGCCCGACAGTTCGGGTTTGTGCAAAATATTACGAAGTGGGTAAGTGATTAATACACATACGGGGTGACATTGAAAGTGTTCTCTTAACTTTCTAGAGGCGCTTATCAGCGCAAGTGCCAATTTTTCTAACTGTGTATATCTAGTTTCTGCTTCTCCTAAGGTTCGACTTACATAATAAACAGGAAATTGCGCACCTTGCTCTTCCCGAACTAGGACACCACTTACCGCAATTTCTGATACTGCCAAGTACAAGTAAAGTTTCTCATCTGCCTTTGGAGTGTGAAGCAGTGGTGGGCTCGATAGGTATCGCTTCAACTCTTCCAATGCCTATTGGCATTTCGGGGTCCAGGCGAAATCGCTCTTCTTTTTTAGTAAAGAGAAAAATATGTGGCTTCGATCCGATGACTTCGAAATGAATCGGCCTAAGGAAGTTATTTGTCCAGTTAGCCTCTGTACGAATTTTACACTATCCACGACGACGATGTCTTCGATGGCCTTGATTTTATCGGGGTTGATCTCGATCCCCCGATTTATCATGAAGCCAAGGAACTTGCCCGAACCAAACCCGAAAACACATTTTTCGAGGTTGAGCTTCATGTTGTATTTCCTTAAAATCTCGAACGTTTCCTGCAAATGAGACAAATGGTCCTCTGCGCGTAGGGACTTAACTAGCATGCCATCAATATAAACCTCCATTGATTTACCTATTTGTTCTTCTAATATTTTATTCACTAGGCATTGGTAAGTAGCTCTTGTATTTTTTAGCCCGAAGGGCATTACATTATAACAATATGTTCCATACTTGGTGATAAATGAAGTCTTTTCTTGGTCTTCCGGGTTCATTTGGATTTGATTGTACCCGGAATAGGCATCGACAAAAGTAAGGATCTCGTGGCCGGACGTGGCATCGATCATGCAATCGATGTTAGGTAGTGGAAAAGAATCTTTGGGGCACGCCTTGTTTAAATCCTTATAATCTACATACATTCTAAGTTTGTCCCCTTTTTTAGGGACTACAACTATATTGGCTAACCATTCGGGATATTTTACCTCCCGAATGGATCCTATTTTGAGAAGTTTAGTTACCTCGTCCTTTATGAATGTGTGCTTTACTTCGGACTGGGGTCTTCTCTTTTGCTTCACCGATTTGAATCTAGGGTCCGGGCTTAGCCGATGTGTCGTTACCTCCGGTGGAATCCATGTCATGTCTAAATGGGACCAAGTAAAACAATCTATGTTATCAACAAGAAATTGGATAAGTTTTTTCCTGAGTTCGGGGGTTAATCCCGTTCCCAGGTATACCTTTCGCTCGGGCAGGTACTCGATCAATATAACCTGTTCCAGCTCTTCGACCATTGATTTGGTGGCGTCAGTATCTTCAGGAACAACAAAAGTTCTAGGGGTCAGAAAATCCTCCTTTTCTTCTTTTATCTCCCGCTTCCCTGATTTGGTCGAGGCTGGTGGCTGTGATTGCTATTTGACTTCCTGTTTATCTTTGATGCTCGACCTTTTCGAGGTTGATAGTGTCGATATCGGGGCCACCTCATCGACCGCAAATATTTCCTTTGCAGCATGCTGCTCCCCGTATACTATTTTTACACCGTCCGATGTCGGGAATTTCATCATTTAGTGGAAAGTCAAAGGGACTGCCCTCATATTGTGGATCCATGACCTTCCGAGCAGGGCATTGTACCTCATGTCGCCATCGATTACGTGGAACTTGGTATCTTGAATTGTTCCAGCCACGTTCACTGGTAGAATAATCTCCCCTTTAGTTGTTTCACTGGCCATATTGAAGCCGTTTAAGACTCGAGATGCGGGTACGATTTGACTTTGTAGGCCGAGATGCTCCACGACCCTCGATCGGATGATATTTGCCGAGCTACCTGGATCCACTAAAATACGCTTAACTTGAACTTTATTTAATAAGATAGAAATTACCAAAGCATAATCTCGGGTTCATTTTTCCTTAATGATTGATACCTTAGTGCGTTTGAATATTGGTTCCTGTGGGATGTTGACCCCACCGATGATCATATGAATGACATGTTGGGGTTCCTTATGTTCATTTTCCTGTTGGCGTCCCTTTCTCTGAAATGATTCTGGCTCGATCGCTAAGGAACTCCCGAAGGTGACCCTCATTGAATAGATGGGGCTACCTCATCCCTTAATTGCATGCAATCCTCAGTCTCATGACCATGCGTGCCATGATACTTGCACATCAAATTTGGGTTTCTTTAGGAAGGATCGGTGTGTATGGGTTTGGGCCACCTAGTATCTCTGATCTTTCGATTGCCGAAACAATGCCCGATGCATCGATGCTAAAGTTATATTTCGATAACCAAGGTGCCTCTGTGGGATCGACATACTTGTCAAAACCACTTTTGCTCATAAGTCCCCGCGAATTTTGTCCTCGATAACTTCTTCGATCATTCCGGGTGGAATTATGTCCTGAACCATTGTCCCTTCGATCTGCGGTATATGGTTGATATCGGTCCCTGTTCGACCTTGGCTCCATGTCGATGTCCCTCTGGTTTTTAACTATCGACCTGTTTGGATATACTGAATTGGAAGGGGCTCCTAATTGGTCGTCCTCGACCCTGATCTTCGACTGATATCAATTGTGTACATCTGCCCAAGTTATAGCTGGATACTCGATCAAATTTTGTTTCAACTGCCGTGATGCTATCGAACTCCGTTCGTTCAACCCTTTGGTGAAAGCTTGAATGGCCCAATCATCTGTGACCGGTGGCAACTCCATGCGTTCTATTTAAAATCGGGACACGAACTCCCTTAGCATTTCATTATCCCTTTGTGTTACCTTGAAAAGGTCCGATTTCCTCGTTGCGACCTTTATGGCTCCGACATGTGTCTTTATGAAAGAATCTTCTAACATGGCTAATGAATCGATGGAATTTGGTGGCAGGTTGTGATACCAAATCATTGTTCCCTTCGAAAGGGTCTCTCCGAATTTTTTCAACAACACGGATTCGATTTCATCATCCTCTAAATCGTTACCCTTGATGGCGCATGTATATGAAGTAACATGCTCGTTAGGATCGGTAGTTCCATTGTATTTGGGTATGTCTGTCATACGAAACTTCTTTGGAATAGGCTTCGGAGCCGCACTTGGAGAAAACGCCTTTTGTACAAACTTCTTCGAATCCATCCCTCTCAAGATTGGCGGCGCCCCAGGTATCTGATCAACTCGAGAGTTGTATGTCTCCACTTTTTTATCGTTGGCTTCGATTCTCTTCTCCCCTGATTCAATTCTTTTGGTAAGCTCCTCAAGCATTTTCATTGCCGCAGGATTAGTCTCCGATTCGTTACCATTCGACCTTTCCGGCACTGGCTTGGTACGATAAGTGATTTCTGGCTTGACCCTATTCGGAGATCTATATTGATTTTGTAACTGAGCAATAGCGGCTTGCTGAGCCCGAAGCATCTCGAATATCAATTGGAGACTGACTCCTTCGTCTCCTCTGCCCTGTGTTCCTTGGCCACTAGATCGACCTTCTCTGCGTACACTCCCTTCGAGATCTGCGCCTAGGTCCGCATTTAGAGCAACGTGCAAACTGACATCGACTGGGTTGGCAACCGGTGCTTCCCCAAGATTAGCCTGTGGCACCTCGAATCCTGGAGCGATCACATTTTCATTTTCATCATGGAATCCGAGGCCATTGTTACCGTGTGTGGATGCATTTTGTGAGTTTGACATGTTTTAACCTGAAAGCAAAGGCACTCAACAAGAACAAGAGTAAAATAGTGTATTTTACCTGAATCAGTACTAAACAATCACTATTATCCTTATCCCCACGGTGGCCGTCAAACTGTTTACTCTAAAATTCAAGTAACAATTAAACTTGTTTAGTAGTTTTAAGGATACATGATTTAATTCAATACCAATTGACAAATAAGGAATTGAAATAGATAATCAGAATAGTAAAATAAATCAAACCAGTGTTCTAGCAGCGCTTTCGACCTCGATTCGAGATGGTCTCAAGGTTGGGTAAGAAGAACAGTAAAGAACAACGATGAACAATAATGGATAGTAAGTAAAATAGAGAGCATCATTTTTGTTTATCTTTATCAGTGAATCAATGCCCCTTACAAATGAATATGACTCCTCTTTATATAGTAGAGGAATCCTAAATAAGGTACAATTCTAATAACGGAAATAATTCCCATGATTGACATTAATAACCACTTGATTTGATCTGTTCCGGGATCTCCGCCGAGATCTTCGGTCGGTTGCTAATATCTCGCCATTCCGTTATCACGCCTTACTCAAAGTCGGTCATGCTCGGTCTCGATCTTCAGCGAGCACTTCGATCTTCATGCTCCATATTCTGTCATTGAGCTCGAGCCTGGTCTATTACGAGCTTACTCTCGAGGCAGCTTCTCGTGCCTATGAAATCTGATATGCCCGATTTCGACCGTATACATATGTAAAATACCTATTGCTGCTAGGATTATGAAAAAAATTCGTAAATTTTGGCTGTTTATGTTTCCTTCTCTAAGAATTTGTATTAATTTACTATTAAAAGGAAGTGATGAAATGTTATGTGTTTGTATCTACAAACGATTGTGAATAAAGTTTTACAATTACATGTAAAGAAATATTCAACTGTTATATATGCCAAACACATGAGAATGAAAAAAAAAGGGATAAGTTTTAATTCGTAAAAAAAAAAATACTTATTATGCTAATCTATCATGATTAACTAATCAATGGAGGTAATTTTTCATATTAATTAAATATTATTAAGTCAAGAAGTTTATGTAAAGGAACATATCATGGGTTATTGGTTTGATGCATAATCCAACTAATAAATTATGATAAAGGTCGAAATTCCTTTATTCGGTTTGGATATTGGGTTTGGGTCGCCCACATGGACTGACCCGACCTATTTTAAAGAAGATATTAAAGAAGATATGATTAAATGAAGTTACCTAGGGAAGGTATAACTCCTAAAAATAAAACTACCGCATATTGCAAAGTAAGTGGGGGTGTGGGGATCAACGTGGATCAGTTTCTCGGTAGTTTTTTTTCTGTGACAACTTCCCTTCTCTATATAATTCAGGCTCTCCCTCTTCAGAGAAAGATGCTCTGTGCAATTCTCCCTACAAAGATAGAAACACACTAAAAGAAAGAAGAAGGCATCTAATTTGTGAAAAGCATTTCGTTTCCAAGAGAGACGAAGTCGGACTTGAGCAATTGATCAAAGCAGTTTTTGCAAGACTTCCGTTAACACCGGTACACAAATCGATGTCCCTGTTAGTGTTTAATCATCAATTCTAACCAATAAATACTTTTCATAAAATACTTACCTCTAAGGTGTTTCCACCGATGCAATTTAACTCTTGAAATTACAAATTAAAGTAATAATATATAGCACTTAATTATTATTATGCCTAAAAATTTATAAGACACAAACCAAAATAATGAAAGGGGCATGGACTTATGATTACTGGACTAGGTAAAATATGATGATATATTTTACGAGGAGCAGCTTGGTCCCATGGTCTAGTGGTTAGGACATTGGACTCTGAATCCAGTAACCCGAGTTCAAATCTCGGTGGGACCTTTACGTTTTTATTTTGCCACTATTTTCCATTTCGCATTTGTTTTCTCTTTTCTTCTTTCTTCAATTGAGTAGTTGTTTACATAAACCCGAACAGCCAATTAGGATCCAGCTTCTATTGAAAATATAAAATTGTCAAACATGTTTAATATCTTAGAACATACAATAAACTTTCAAACTTTAGTCTAGCTTATTTCTATAGTATGTCTTTTTTCAATTTAGTTTGCTCAGAAAATCTAGAAACTTACGGTAAAACTAGAACATCAGAATAATTCTTTTAGAGTTGTCAAACAGTACCAGGAAAACTTTCAAAGTCAAGAGTCATAAATAATTGATGATGTCTGGCTTTTTTAGTTTCCTTTGAATAGAACTTGGTAACTTGGACTAATTAACCCAAGTATCCAAAATGGGAGGAGAATGTAGAGGGTACCAACGAGAAACGAAGCTAAGATTTGAATCTTATGAGGTCAAAATTATAATTATTTTAAGTTACCGGGTTCTAAATTAATATTTTATACATATTCATTGAATTTCTTAATACAATACAGGGTTTGAACAAAAGCTATTGAGTTCGGCCGAACCCGCAAATAACATTGTGGCTCCACCCCGATACCAACAGGCTAGGCAACTAAATGAATTGCCTAGATACATTATTGAATACTACTAACTCGACTAGTTTAGATTTGTATCGCATAAACTTATCAAAAACATAACCTTTTCATATCATGTTTTCAACGTTTCAATCAGATAATCTTTTAATTAGGAGATTCACAAATGGTTGGCTTGCTAAATCATTAAAAGAGTTTTCAGAGACGGCGCGTACAAAAGTAAAAAAGACTCGTAGTATTTTTAACAAAAAAACTGAAAAGGTAAAATATAATTAATCATCGATAGTTATACGGTACAACGTTGCATTTTAGTTCTACTAAATAAAATCATTCTTCTTTAAGTTGATTGATTATGATTAAAAGAAGGTCCTCAAGTATTTATACTACCTTGGAGAATGGACTGGAGAGGACAAGACATCAGTGGGCCGCGATGTTTACTATAAGAGCAAGCCCAAGAATCATGTAAACGTACAGGCGCGAAGTACATCAATAGCCACTTTTAAGCCCATTATTTAAAATATATTCATAATTTATAATATATTTAAAGATTAACCAATTCATCAAACTTCAGTACTAAGTGTCCTGAATTTCTGAACTACTAATTTAAAATTCATGACATAAGATTCAAACTTTAGGACATAATTTTCGAAATTTAGGACACGATGTCCTGGAGTTTGAATTTTGAGGTTTAAACAGTAGGATGCCATGTCCTATAAAGTTTGAGCGAAATTGGCTAATTTTTAAATATATTGTAAAATATAGATATATTTTAAACAAAATACTTAAAAGTGGCTACCTGGTGTCATTTCTACTAAACCTACACAATATCAAGGCCCACCTAGTAGGACCTGAGTCCACTTGAAAAAAATATTGCATTGATTGATATAGTTCACCTTAAAAAGGAATTACAATGTTATGTACTCCCTCGGTCCAAGTTTTTTTGTCTATTATTGACTTAGCACACCCCTTAAAATAATAAACAACATGATAATTCTACTATTTCACCCCTATTTATTATATGTAGGCAAATGAATTAGAAATAACTACATAATAAGAAGGGTAAAATATGTATAAAACGGTAAATTATCCATTGATTGATTTTTCAAACTGGACAAATAAAAGTAAACATTTATTTTTAGTACAGTAAACAAATACATTTGAACAGTATCATCAGACAAAGAACTCTTCCCAATTGCATTCGCCATAAGTTCCTAATCCACTTTATTAAGGTAACCAACTTGGACAGCTATCGAATAAGAGAAGCTATTATTTAAAAGATTCAAGAATCTCAACTTAGATAAAGTCCCAATACTAGGAGGAATAGGCCCAGACATATAATTCGAAGACATATCGAGCATAATAAGGTTCCTAAGAGACCCAAATGATACCGGTATTGACCCGACAAGTGAATTACGTGAAAGATCAAGAACCGCAAGACTCGACAATTGGCCCAAACCCGATGGCACAATCCCAGTAAGATTATTATTGGACAAGTATAAAATAGTTAAATTACTCAAATAGCCAAGATTTGATGGAATATGACCAGTAATTGAACAAAACCTAAGATCAAGAATTTGTAAGGTAGATGCAAGTTTAAAACCAAACCACTGGGGAATAGGACCAGGGAGTGCAAAATTGGATGCATTAAATGTCTCCAAAAATGTCAAATTTTGAAGGGCTTCAACAGAGAATTGAGGATTTTGTTGCCCAACTGTAGTACGTTGAAAACCGGAGATGTTGATTTCAGTAACATGGCCATTTTTGCAACGAATTCCTTTCCAATTTGTACATGAATTTGCTCTTATAGGCCACTCTTTGGCTCTTAATCCTAATGAAGATCACAATTGTCTCAAAGCCAATCTCTCTTCTCGCAAATTCAACTCAAATGTTGAGTCAAACAGCAAGAAAAACACGAAAAAAAGGTAAAGCCTTTTACTCAGTTGGTGCATCATTCAACATTGAACATTCTCACATTGTCCCCTATACTATATAGGTATCACTAGCGAATTGTCGAAATCCATTACTTTTATAACATGTATGCAACTTTAGTATAATGATTACTTTCTTGCCATTTTTTCTTCAATGTTATTATATGTTTTAAAAATATTTCCCATCAAAGTCGATTGCTTGTTTCAAAAGAGAACTTTCTCAGATTTTCTAAAAAAAATTGTAAGGAAAATTATAAATGAGCCGGTAATTGAGTGACAAATCATCTAGGCGGAGTCAGTATTTCAATTTTACGGGTTCAAGATTTTAGAACAACGTCTTCAAGTGTCAATAATAGATTCTAAATTTAATATTTTTACATATTTAATGAGTTTCGTAACATAAATATACTGTTTGAACAAAAGTTATTGGTTAGTACTTAGTAAAATACTACCAAGTTAATTGACGTGCTCCTATGGGTATTACCATGTAATCAAGACTAAAATGCAGATTTCACTGTTGTGAAATCTCCGTAGGACCACGTCAATTAGGCTCGGTTAGTGGGCACCCGATGTTTATGAGCAGTAGCAAACACAAGAAATTTTATTGGCGGTATCAATAATTGAAGAATTAAACAGATAAATAAATCAATACAACAATAAGTGATATTGTTTTTGTATTTATACCTAATATATACATAGTTATGAACAATTTTGATATAGCGGTGTCACGTGACACCGCTGCGGATAAACCTACGCCCCTATTTATGAATTTACATCCTTTTTGATTAGTGTTCTCTCTTTCATGTTAACTACAGTATATTGAAAGAGAAAAGAAATTCAGTTTCATCGAGGTGTAGTACTAAATGAATCACGAGCCTCAAGCGTCATCGATTGTCCCTTTTTATATCACCTATAAATTAGTAAATGATTTTTTTTTTAGAAATGAGTTAATATCCTAAAACCCCTTAAACTATCACATTTTTGTCAGTTTCCTACTTAAACTATTTGGTGTTCCCAAAATTCCCCTGAGCTATATTGCCGCTCGTATTAAAACCCCCTCGACGCTGGCATGTCATAACAAGTGTAGATACTCGTGTAATACCCCGTAAATTCGGCTTAGGTATGAATGTATTAAATGAGTAGTAATGTTATATTTTGGACATGTGAAGTTCTATCGGTATGAGTATGGGTGGAAATAGTTGTTTTAGAATCAAGACGGAGAGTGAGGTGTATAAGGTTCGATAAAATCGACTAAGTTGACAAAAGGTCCGTTTTTCAGAAGTATTTAGTCAACTGTTTTAAGGAATTTGGAAAAACACAAAACGCGAACGTTGTAGCCCTTTGAAATAGCTTTCCAATGATATATTGTGGAGCCAGAACGGATCTCTGTGCAAAACGTTATATGGGTTTTACTGAATAATGCGTAGTATGAGCGGCCGGATAGCCCAGGTGCACGCCCAAATGGTCCCGTGCGCGGCTGCGTACTTGTGGCAGTGCTACTACCTTGATGCGCGTCCAGGTATGCGGGATCGCACCCGGAGAGTCATTTTTAAAGCCCTACTTCGTTCCCCACACCCCAAAACACAAAAACTTGCTCTAGAAAGGGAAGCTCTCAAGAACCTAACTCCTCCAAGGGTTCCTACACCATTCAAGGTGAGTTCTAATGATGATTCTAACTTAATTTCAATTTTTCAACATCTTATTAACATGGATAAACCTTTTAAATCATTAAATACTGGATAGGAACATCATTGTTAAGAAAAGAAACTCTAGGACTCGAATTTAAGAGGATTGAATGTCAAAAAGATAATATCTTCACCCTCTACTTGATTATAGTATTATATTAATGACGATAGACTCTAGTTCATGGGATATGAGTTGATGGGTTTAACAGAAAAGCATGAACGGTTATAGGTTTGGGTTGTTGATTGTTGATTATTAGTTAAGGGTGTTATTTATCTTATGGGTGATGAAGAATGGTGCTGATTATAATCATTTGAGATTTTAGAATTTATCTAGGAGCAAGAGAATGTGTTATTGGGTGTAAAAACACGATTACTAAGGACTATGAAGCTTTATACCCACAAGTGTTTGATAAAATACCTAAGTGACCAAAACATGAGTATTATTGCTAATATTGAATCCCTTTGACTTGTATTGATATAGATTAAAGTTGAAAGGGTTGACAAACGTTGTATTACGCTCAAGAGCAGGAAGTTAAGGTATGTGAGGCTAACTCTCTACGTTAGGAATATTTATGATTCTCCCTACATCTAATTCTTTATGACTATTATGAATTCCTCAGCAAGTAATTATGCCTCAGTTCCATGAATGGTTGTAGAACTTCTTTTCTCTAGATGACATAGTTCGTAATTCATTCAATATCTTATAAGCCTCAATTGTGACAAATCAGTTTATTATGAATACATGTCCCAGTCTAGTTCTATTCAACATTCCAGTATCATGTAACTCAATATGATTCGGTATTTTAGTATTATGTATTGCAGTATGATTCTCATTTCCTGATTTTAAATCCCTGAATGTTGAACACCTGTATTTGGGCCTAAGGCCGCAGTTGATGCTTTATGCATCTTTGGGCCTGAGGTTGCAATTTATGCTTTATGCATTTTTGGGCATGAGGCCATAGTTTAGGCTTTATGCATTTTGGACCTGAGGTCGCAGTTATGTATACGTATACTTGGACCTGAGGCCGCAGTTTGTATATCGGGCCTGAGGCCGCAGTTTAATATTCAGATAAACACGTGGTTCATCATTCAGAAGAGGGAGTATTCATATCCTTACTTCCTTATCTATTCTCAGTTATCAATTATCAGTTATCAGTTCAGTTTCAGTTTCAGTATTTACAGTTCTTTCTTTCAGTTGTTTTACATACCAGCATAATTCAAATATACTGACGTCCTTTTTTGCCCGTGGCCTGCATCTCGCGATGCAGGTAACGATTTACAGGTTGACGACTCTACTTGCTAGGGCATCTCGTATCAACTATTTGTGAGCCCTTGTCTTTCGAGGCATTATCCCTCTTTTCTTTCAGTCTTTATAGTATTTTAGTTAATAAGGTATACCGAGGATCTTGTCTCGGTAAACATTTAGTATTTCAGTATTCTTTAGAGGCTTCGTAGACTATAGCCCAGTCAGTTAGATATTAGCATGCTTTTATGTGTTAGCCTTGTCAGCTACTCATTTATACTTCCAGACTTTTCAGTACTTTCCGCATTTATGATATTTCAGTCATACTCTTTAGTAGATCAATATGTTATATGTTTATATTCAGCTTACAGTTATACCGCATGTTGATCCAGGCATCCAGTTGGTTCGCTCGGTCATATGTAGTTAGGCACCGGGTGCCGTGTTATGCCTAGGCCATGGTTCGGGGCGTGACAAAGCTTGGTATTAGAGCCTAGGTTCAAGAGTCCTAAGGAGTCTATGAAGCCGTGTCCGGTGAGGTCAAATTTTATGTGTGTATGCGCGCCACACGTATAAACAGTTAACCACCAAGATCTAGGATTGCTCCATTTCTTTCATACTCTAGATCATGCAGTTAGAGCTATGCTTTTAGGAATCCTTCTAACTCGTGTTAATTGCGTATTTAAAAAAAAATGCCTGCAAAAAAAAAGTACACCAAGAGGGCCTCAGTTACTAGCCAAGGGGCTACGACTAATGCTGCTCAGGAAGAGGACACTCCGGCCCAGGGAGTTGCATCGGGCTCAGTGCCCAATACTTCAGACATAGATATTAGGGGAGCTATCCAGTTTCTCACCCAAATTGTTGCTACTCAGGCTCAAAGGCAGGGAAAAAGTGTTGTTCATGAGACTGGTAGTTCCAGGTCCAAAGAATTCCTCAACATGAAACCTCCAGTTTTCACATGGTCCAGAAAGGATGAGGATCCGCAAAACTTCATTGATAAGGTTCAAAAGATATTTCGAGTGATGCATGCTACAGACACTAAGGCAGCAGAGCTTACTGCGTACCAGCTGAAGGATGTTGCTAACACTTGGTATGAAACATGGGAAGAGTCCTGGGGGGGGGATTTGGCTCCTGTGACTTGGAAGGAGTTTGCGGATGTGTTCCTTGAGAATTTTCTACCCATTGAGGTCTTGGAAGCTAAGGCTTTAAAGTTTGAGAGACTCAAACAGAATGGGATGAGTGTGAATGAGTATTACCTCAAGTTCGTCTCTCCGGCCAAGTATGCTCCGGAAATGGTACGTGATATGAGGGCCAGAGTTAGGCGGTTTGTGTTAGGGCTTTAAGATGATTTGTTTGCTGATGCTAATATAGCTGCTCAAAACAATGACATGACCATTACTAAAATGGTTGTCTTTGTTCAAGGGAATGACAAGACAGGTTGAAGGAAGAAGAGCGGCTAAAGAGAGAGAAAGATAGGGAATTCAGCAAGAGAGCTAAGTCTGCAGGAAATTTCAGCTGTGAGGGATCTCAAGCAGGTGGAAATCGCCAGTTCTTCAGGAAATCAAAATCAGGACTTGCTCCATCTTCAGGTAGTGCACCAGTTCAAAGGTCCAAGTTTAACAGGAAAAACCAAAATTTCAGAGCAGCAGACTCACAGTCACAAGCTAGTGTGGACTACAAAGTCCATGGTTTCCCTGTTTGCAACACGTGTGGTAAAAGGCACCCAGGGGTATGTCATTCAGGCACAAATGGTTGCTTTGGGTGCGGTCAGCATGGCCACTTCTTGGGGGATTATCCATTAGAAAGGCAGAATAATGGAGGCAATGTAGCTCAGTCCACTAATTCAGCAACCCCTCAGAACTCTCAGGCCCAACAAGGGCATGGTGTTTGAAAGTCCGGTAATACGGGCGGTGGTCGGAACTGCTTGTATGCGCTGGTAGGCCGTTAGGATACATAGGCTCGTGGAGATGTTGTCACAGGTATGCTAACAGTCTTCACCTGTGATGTTTACGCTCTTATGGATCCGGGACCCACCCTATATTATGTAACCCCATATATTGCTAAGAAATTTGGGATAGAACCAGAAAAGTTGTGTGAACCCTTTGAAGTATCCACTCCAGTTGGAGAATTAGTTATAGCAAGAATCTATAGGGGATGTCCAGTCAAAGTGTATCATCGTTTTACTGTAGCAGACTTAGTAGAATTGAAGATGGTAGACTTCGATGTAATCATGGGCATGGATTGGTTAGAGTCCTGTTATGCCACAATGGGTTGTAGAACCAAAATAGTAAGTTTCGAATTTCCTGGCGAACCAGTCTTATAATGGAAGGATGATGTAGTAACACCTAGGGGTAGGTTTATTTCCTATCTTAAAGCCAGAAAGATGATTTCTAAAGGGTATATCTATCACCTGGTTCGAGTTAGAGATGCAGATGCTCTGATTCCTACTCTTAGTCAGTACCAATTGTAAATGAATTCCCAGAAGTGTTTCCCGAAGATCTTCTTGGAGTCCCTCCCGATAGAGAGATTGACTTTGGAATTGATCT
Organism: Nicotiana tabacum; assembly: GCF_000715075.1. Lineage (NCBI taxonomy): Eukaryota > Viridiplantae > Streptophyta > Magnoliopsida > Solanales > Solanaceae > Nicotiana > Nicotiana tabacum. The sequence goes on from NC_134103.1 coordinate 73,898,628, forward strand.
ACTCCCAAGCACTAAGCCGATATCTATTCCTCCCTATAGAATGGCTCCAAGAGAGTTGAAAGAACTAAAAGTCCAATTGAAAGATCTTCTAGATAAAGGGATTTATAAGGCCAAGTGTCTCACCTTGGGGCTCACCGGTCATGTTTGTCCGAAAAAGGATGGATCTTTGCGCATGTGTATGGACTATCGTCAGTTGAATAAAGTCACCATCAAGAAAAAGTACCCTCTTCTCAAAATAGATGATTTATTCGATCAAGTTCATGGTGCCCAGTGTTATTACAAGATTGACCTCAGATCGGGATACCATCAGTTGAAGGTTAAGGAATTTGATATTCCAAAAGCAGCTTTCAGGACTCGATATGGGCATTTTGCATTTTGGTAATGTCATTTGGTTTAACGAATGCACCAACAACTTTTATGGACCTTATGAATAGGATCTTCAAGCCATATCTTGATTTTTTCGTTATTGTATTTATTGATGACATCTTGATTTATTCCCGTAGCAAGACTGCCATGCAGAACATCTCAGAATTGTGTTGCAGACACTACAGGATCACAAGCTATATGCGAAATTTTTTAAGTGTGAATTCTGGTTGAAATCAGTAGTATTTTTGGGCCATGTCATCTCAGGCGAAGGCATGAGGGTCGATTTTTAGAAAATAGAGGTAGTGAAGAATTGGCCTAGACCCACCTTAGTATCCGATATAAGAAGTTTCTTGGGTCTAGCAGGCTGCTGCAATCATTTTGTAGAGGGATTTTCCTCTATTTCATCCCCTTTGACTAGATTGACTCAAAAGAAGGTCAAGTTTCAGTGGTCGGATGCTTGCGAGAAAAGTTTTGAGGAGTTAAAGAAAATGTTGACTTCAGCTCCAGTTTTGACACTACCAGAAGGAACTGAAGGGTTTGTTGTTTATTGTGATGCTTCAGGGATTGGTCTTGGGTGTGTATTAATACAGCATGGTAAAGTCATAGCCTATGCATCGAGACAACTCAAGGCTCACGAGAAGAATTATCCGACTCATGATCTTGAATTAGCAGTTGTGGTGTTTGCACTTTAGATCTGGCACCATTATTTGTATGGGGTACATGTTGATATTTTTACAGATCACAAGAATCTCCAGTACATCTTCAAGCAAAGAGAATTGAATCTACGTCAGAGAAGGTGGCTTGAATTGCTCAAAGATTATGATGTTGATATCCTCTATCATCCGGGGAAAGCAAATGTTATAGCTGATGCTCTCAGTCGGTGTTCTATGGGAAGCTTGGCTCATTTGGAGTAGACAAGTGAACTATGACGAAGGAAGTCCACCTCTTAGCAAGTCTAGGAGTTCGACTTTTGGACTCCGAAGGTGGTGGCGTTGTTCTTCAGAAAATGGCTGAATCTTCCTTAGTAGCCGAAGTGAAGGAAAAGCAGTTCAGTGATCCATACTTATTGCAGTCGAAGGAAGGGATTCACAAACACAAGACTACGGCTTTTGAACAAGGGAGAGATGATGGTACTTTGAGGTACAGAGGTAGACTATGCGTTCCAGACATAGATGGGCTGAGAGAGCGGATTATGTCAGAAGCCCACAATTCCAGGTATTCTATTCACCCAGGTTCCACAAAGATGTATCATGATCTTAAGGAGATTTATTGGTGGAACGACATGAAAAAGAACGTTGGAGATTTTGTGGCTAAGTGTCCAAATTGTCAGCAAGTGAAAGCCGAATACCAAAGGCCTGGTGGTTTGGCTTAGAGTATAGAAATTCCCGTTTGGAAATGGGAGATGATAAACATGGACTTCATAACAGGTTTACCTCGTTCCTTTCGGAAGCATGATTCGATTTGGGTGATTGTAGACCGACTTACCAAGTCAGCTCACTTCTTGCAAGTTAAGGCTACATATTCAGCAGAGGATTATGCCAAGTTATATAATTAGGAAATTGTCCGATTGCATAAGAATCCTTTATCCATCATCTCATATCGTGGTGTTTAGTTGGGCACAAGAGTGAACCTCAGCACAACTTTTCATCCTCAGACAGATGGCCAGGTAGATGTAACGATCCGACCAGTCATTTTGAGTATCACAAGCCCGTTCCCCTATTTACTGCTCAATTTATGCCTTACAATTGATTTATGACTTATCGGGTTAGTTGGTTTGGGTCCGGAAGGATTTCAGGGTGAAATGAGACACTTAGTCTCATAATTGAAAACTTAAGTTGGAAAAGTTGACCGTATATTCACTTATATATAAATGACCTCGGAATTGAATTTTGATGATGTCAATAGCTCCGTATGGTTATTTTGGACTTAAGAGCATGTCCGGAAAATTATTTGGAGGTCCGTAGTAGAATTAGGCTTGAAATGGCGAAAGTTGAGTTTTTGAAAAGTTTGACCGGGGGGTTGACTTTTTGATATCGGGGTTGGAATCCGATTCTGAAAATTGGAATAGGTTTTTTTATGTTATTTATGACTTGTGTGCAAAATTTGAGGTCAATCGGACTTGATTCGATAGGTTTCGGCATCGAATGTAGAAGATGGAAATTTCATAATAGACTAAAGTTCAAGTGAGTTCGCATAAGACCCAATTTCAAATGAGCATAACTCTCATGATACGAAGTGTTATATGGTTTATTACCTATAAAATGAAAGATGTTTGAGTCTAGTTTCTAACGCTTCAAACCGTTCGTCATTTGGACATCCCTAAAAAACGTTATGACCAAATTACCAAAGGTTGGAAAAATGCAATTCTGCGACCAATTATGCGATCGCAAAATAGTTATGCGATCGTAAAATAGTTATGCATCGCAAAACTGCTTCTGCGACCGCAAACTGGTCGCAGAATGAACCAGAAGAGCCCAGTTCTGGGCACCGATTTTACGATCAACTTTGCGGCCCGCATACCCATTCTGCGGTCCATTATGCGATCGCAGACCTGCTTTCGGAGGGTTAATTTTTTTATTTTCATAACCCGATCCCATTTTGATAAATAGGCTTTGGGACTCATTTTTAGAGAGAAGGGAGAGTGTTCTAGAGAGAGGAAGAAGCTCAAGTACTTTGTTCATCAAGATCTTGTTCAAGCTTTGAAATCCAACAAGGAAATATCACAAGATCTTCACTCAAGAGGTAAGGTTCTAACCTCTAGTCTTCAATTTCGAGTTTGAGTAAAGATGGGTGATTAAGAGTATGATTATTGGGTGTAATAGTATTATTTATATATTATCAGTAAGGTTTATGGAAAGATTGTTGACTTCAAATGGGTAAGATTGGGTTGAAAATAGTAGAAATCTTCAAAGACTTTAATTAAAGATTTGAGGGCTGAGTTGATGTCAGAATTTGGTAAAATTTATATGGTTGGACTCGTGGTTGGTTGGGCGTTCATATTTTGTAACTTTTACCGGGTTCCGAGACGTGGGCCCCACAGGCAATTTTTGAAATTAATTTCGGATTTTTATTGAAAGATTAGTATTTCCGTATGAAATTATTACAATAATTGGTATTGACTGAATCGAATTATTTATGGCTAGATTCGAGGCGTTTGGACAACAATTCACGAGGCAAAGGCATACCGGAGTAAAGAATTATACGGTTTGAGATAAGTAACACTTCTAAACTTGGTTCTGAGGGTATGAATCCCCGAATTTGGTATGATATAAATTATTTGGAGGTGACACACATGATAGGTAACGAACATGTAGACGTGCACCACAGAAAGTGTGTCTTGAATAAATCCTGTGAAGTAGTAGAATTAAAGAATTATGTTATTATCTGAACATGTGACACGTGTTAGAGGAATTAAGCTGAGGCTAGTAATAAAGATCATGTTTAGGCTATGTGCCGATATTTTAGGACCCATGGGGTCGTGATGCTATTGAATTAATTGTTCTAAAATATATATTTCACACTCAGTAATAATTGTCCATTGTGAGGATATTTATGGGATTGAGCTGCGCAACGCAGCATGCCATTTGGCTTTATATATGTTATTATTAAATGGATCGGGGTTGCCCGCCTGCAGCAGGCCAGAATGACTTTATATATTATTATTATTATTCTAGATCGGGTCTGCTCGCCTGCAGCAGGCCTTATTGGCTTTACTATTTTATGGATCGAGGCTGCTCGCATGCAGCGGGCCTTATAGGCTTGTTATTATACAGATCAGGAATGTCCGCCTGCAGTAGGCCATATTGGCTTTGTATTGTACTTGGGCTGAAGGAGCCCCTCCGGAGTCTGTACACACCCCCAGTGAGCCTAGATGATCATCGATATTCGGGATGGACTTCCCAGGGCATGGACTTGCATTCGATTTGCTTTTATATATATATATATATATATATATATATATATATATATTTGGGATGGAATTTCCCAGGGCATGAACTTGCCTTACGTATTTGTATTGTAATGAGTTTTCCTGGACATGGATGTTGATCGTATTATTTATATTAGGGGATAAATTATCCCAAGGTTGGATTGGCCTTATACGGTACTAGGTGACTGACTGTCAGTCGATATGTATTTATATACGGGTTGGAACACCCCTAGGCTGGATTGGCCATAAACAGTACCGAGTGACCAGATAATTTGTGACCAGTATTTACATGAGGTCTTTCTACTGAGATGTCATATGCCTCATATCATGCAGTATTGATCTATTTCACTTGTACTGAGTTTAACTGTTGAACTTGAAAGCATGCCTACATTTCTGTATCATTATTTTTACTGGACTGTACCTGCGGAGCTCATCATTTTTTTCAGCCCAGAGGCTAGTCTTATTACTTATTGAGTTAGTTGTACTCATACTTCACTCTGCACCTCGTATGCAGATCCAGGTGCTCCCGGATACGACGACTGCTAAAATTCAAAGTTATTTCTGTTGGAGAGTATCAAGGTAGCTGCTTGACGACCACAGACTTGATTCCTTTCCTGTTTAGTTATTGTACTGTTCTATAATTCAGACATTGATATTTATCACTCAGACTTTGTATTCCTTTAGATGCTCATGTACTCAATGGCACCGGGTTTTGGGACTGTTATATTTAAAATTGTGAGATTTCTTCCGCTGAATTTAATTATTGTATTTTCAAACTTAAGAGAAATTGTGGTTTATCAAGTTTTTTGACTTGCCTAGTATTCAGATAGGCGCCATCACGACATGTGATATTTTGGGTCGTGACAGTAGAGCGCACCATTCATATTCTTGAGGATATATTGAGGGCGTGTGTTATCGATTTTAAAGGTAATTGGGATGATCATCTACCCCTCTTGTAGAGTTTTCTTATAATAACGGTTATCACTCTAGTATCAAGATGGCACCGTATGAAGCTCTGTATGGGCGAAGGTGTAGATCACCAATTGGTTGGTTCGAAGTCGTAGAAGCGAAGTTGTTAGGACCCGATTTGGTCTATCAGGATATGGAGAAAGTTGTAATATACTAGAATTTGTAATAGAATTTGAGAAGAAGACAATGAGAAGGAATAGAATTTCTTTATTGATATGTAATAGAATTGGAAATGTTACAATGTTTCTTATACCATAGAGCTACATTTACACCATGGATAACCTGAAAGAAGGAGAAGAGAAAGAGGTTAGAGGTGAGAAGAGAGAGAGAGAGAGAGAGAGAGAGAGAGAGAGAGAGAGAGAGAGAGAGAGATAGGTTGAGAGAGAAATTAGTTAGGAAGTTGTAACTGAAATTTACCAGAAATTGCCTATTGTTTCCTTCCCTCCTCTGCGTATTAATACTCCTTACTAAGCTACTTGTGGACTGAATTACTTGTGGGCTAATTTGTAATTGGGCCTGCTCTAGTCTGTCTCCGTTGGCCCAATAGCGATAGAGACCAAATTGAACCCAATGCTTAGCTTGATCCACTTCTGATATAAGACCTCAATATAGAAATAAGATCCCACTTTAGGAATATCCGCCTACTTTCCTAATTCATTCCTTTCAGACATTACAATCCCTACCTCTCCAAGAATGACCTTGTCCTCAAGGTCTTTGCTGAGCAACAAAGTCAGGAAATCTGCTTTTGATATAGCTCTAATCTTCCCATGTAGCATCCTCTTCCCTTAAATTTGCCCATTGAACCAGAACTTTCACCCACACACCATTATTTTCCTTCACCATGCGTCGTTGAAGGATTGCAACAGGTTGAATCCAGATTCATCCTTCGCCATCACAAATTGGTGGTTGTAGTTGTGGAGTAATGGATGGACCAACACGTTTCTTCAACTGGGAGATTTGAAAAACAGGATGCAGCTGAGACCCTTCAGGAAGCTCTAGCCGATAAGCTACTATTCCGATTCTTTGCATGACCTTGTAAGGTCCATAAAAATGAGCACATAACTTGACATTTCTTCTGACATCGATGGAAGATTGTCCATATGGCTGTAGTTTAAGGTAGACTAGATCTCCAACCATCAGTACTCGTTCAGATCTTAACTTGTCAGCATATAACTTCATTCTAGATTGAGCCTGTGTCAAGTTGTCTCTTAGAGATTCCATCATCTGTTGTCTCTGAGCTAGGCACTCTCGTGCTGACTGATGACCAGTCTGTGGTAAGGACCCCAGTGGAAGTTGTGGAGGAGCATACCCATAAAGTGCCTAAAAAGGTGTAGTCTTGAGGGAGTTGTGATTGTTGGTATTGTACCACAATTCCGCTAAGTGTAACCATTTTCCCCGCTGCTTAGGATTATTGAAGACCATAGCTCTCAAATAGGTTTCCATGCACCTATTGAGTCTCTCTGTCTGTCCATCAAATTGAGGGTGGTAAGCAGTTCTCATGTTGAGCTTAGTGCCCAATGCTTTATAGAGATGTTGCCAGAAATGGCTGGTGAAAACAGCATCTCTGTCAGATACAATAGTCTTTAGTAATCCATGTAACCTATAGATTTCCCTGAGAAATAATTCTGATACATCTTGAGCTGTATAGGGGTGTTTGAGTGCCAGAAAGTGCCCATACTTGGTAAATCTATCCACTACTACCAAGACTGCATTTTTGTGCCCAGAAATGGGTAAACCTTCTACAAAGTCCAATGATATGTCTTGCCATGCCTGTGTGGGTATATGGAGGGGTTGTAGAAGCCCAGACGGGTGAATGTGTTCTGATTTAACTCTTTGACACACATCACACCCACTTACCCATTTGCAAATCTCTATCTTCATGTTTGGCCAATAGAACACAGACTGTATTCTCCTATAGGTTCCCTGTTGCCTGAGTGCCCTCCAATAGGTGACTGGTGCAAGGCCTCTAAAATCTTGGTTTTCAAAGTAATGCTTCTCACAATGTATATCTTATGTTTATACCTTATAACTTCTTGCTGCAATGAATAATCTGGGTTGCTGGAGGGAGAAATTGATAGTTCACTGAGTAGTTATAAGGCTAAGGGGTCAGATTCATAGCTATCACAGACTTCTTCAATCCATGTAGCCTGAGTGGTAGTAAGGGCTAAGAGGGTAGAGTCCTCTTCATGTCTTCTGGATAAAGCATTTGCCACCTTGTTTTCTACCCCTTTTTTATATTGCACCTCATTGTCCAATCCCAAAAGTTTTGTCAGTCCCTTCTGTTGTAATGCTATAGTTACCTTCTGCTCTAGTAAGTACTTTAAACTCTGATGGTCTGTCTTAACAATGAAATGCCCTCCTTGCAAGTAGTGTCTCCACTTTTCTATGGCTTATAGCACATCCATATATTCTTTCTCATAAATAGAAAGTCCTCTGTGTTTAAGGGCAAGAGCCTTGCTAAAATAAGCTATAGGTCTGCCAAATTGCATCAACACAGCTCCTATCCTAGTGGAGCATGCATCAGTCTCCACTACAAAAGGCTTAGTAAAGTCAGCTAGAGCCAAGACTGGAACTGTTGCCATAGCTTCCTTCAGTTGCTGAAAAACCAATTCTGCTTCTTCATTCCATTGAAATGCATTCTTTTTAGTAGGTTTGTTAGGGGTCTGCTAATTACCCCATAGGACTTAACAAACCTCCTATAGTAGCCTGTGAGCCCTAGAAATCCTCTGAGGGCCTTGATAGATTTTGGCACAGGCCATGACAACATAACTTCAATTTTAGCAGGATCAGTAGCTACCCCTCTCCCTGAAATAATATGTCCTAGATATTCTACCTTGTCCTGCCCAAATGAACATTTGGACAATTTGGCATAAAGCTACTCCTTCTGTAGAACTTCTAGCACTGTTCTAAGATGAAGTGCATGAGTTTCTAATGTAGGACTGTAGATTATTATATCATCAAAGAACACCAACACAAACTTCCTCAGAAAAGGTTTGAAAACATGGTTCATTAGGCTTTGGAAAGTGGCAGGTGCATTGGTCAAGCCAAAGGGCATGACCTTGAACTCATAATGTCCTAAATGAGTTCTGAATGCAGTTTTAAAAATACCACCCTCACTCATTCTGATCTGATGATAACCAACCCTCAAGTTAATCTTTGAATAGATGCAAGATCCATTGAGTTCATCCATTAAATCATCTACCGAAGGTATAGAAAATTTGTCCTTAATTGTCATCTTATTAAGCTCTCTGTAGTCAATGCAAAGTCTCCAACTACCATCTTTCTTTTTAACTAAAAGTACTGGTGAAGAGAATGGGGAATGACTAGCCTGGATAATTCCATTTGTCAACATTTCATTAACTTGCTTCTCTATTTCATTCTTCTGAAAATAGTTATATCTGTAGGGTCTAATACTTACTGGTGCTGCATCAGGCTTGAGGGGAATGGAGTGATCATGGTCCCTCTTTGGTGGTAAGGTCTTTGGCTCTGCAAACACCTTGGGAGAGTCCTGGAGCACTGATCTGATATCTTCAGGTAATTCTGCTGTAACTTCTACTTCCTTAGCTGAGATTGAAAATAAATGTACCCACATCACTTGACCCTTCTTCAACAATTGTTTAACCCAGAAGAAGTCATGGCCTGCAGTTGGCCTTCTTCAGAAACCCCTTCAATTCCACTCTTTTACCATTGACACTCACTTGGAGTCTATAGCCAATAAAGTCAAATAAGACTGGATTGTGTTTCCTCATCCAGTCTACTCCCAACACCATGTCACACCATCCAACATCCAACAACCTGAGCTTGTGCTCAAATTCAATTCCATGTATCTTCCATTTGAATGAAGGACAGGAATGATAACTCATCAGATGACTGCCATTAGCTGCAGTAACCCTCTTGGTGCATTTACCTTAATTACACACCCCAACTGTTTTGCAGAACTACTAGCCACAAAACTATGAGTGTTACCACTATCAGCTAGGATTATCAGCTTCTGCTTCCTATACATCCCTTTCAACTTGATGGTATTATAGGTTACAGTTCCTGATAAGGCATTGAGGCTTATGGCCTCATCAATTATCTCCCCTTGATCATTTTCAACTTCTTCTATTTCTTCTATTCTTTAACTTTCCTCTACTGTATCCTGATCAGTAGTATCATGCAAGATGTTCAACTTCTTATCCTTGCATTGATGACATGGGAAGTACTTCTCTCCACCTCTATAGCATTCACCCCTGGCTTTTCTTGCTTCAAACAACTTATTACTAGAGATGTTGGAGTTAGAATAACTCTCTTTTTGTATATTCCCAGATGTTCTACCCCCTGCTGCTCCAGTGTATGCATTGTACTGAGTTGACTGCCTTCCTGCACCCCCTCTATTCTTTCTACTTATTGAATCCAACAATTCTTCCTTATGTCTATCCTGTTCTACAGCTTGACTTAGGGAAAATGGATCAAGCATTTTGACTGTATGCCTGATTTCTTCCTTAAGGCCTTCAATGAAAAATCCTAGAAAGAATTCTTCTGGAATGGTTGGGTGTCTGATTAGTACCCAAGCCTTCAAATCTTCAAACTTCTCTAGATATTCATTCACAGTTCCTTTTTGCTCAATTCTCTTAAATTTTCCCAGTAGATTTAGATGACTATTATCAGAATCATTAAATCTTTTACAAATTTCATCAACAAAATCTGGCCATCTCACCATACCTCTACTTAATTGATAAGAGAAAAATCAAGACTCAACCCTCCCATTTAAGTGAAGAACTGCAGTGTCTAATTTTTGTTGTGGGTCAATTATACGATTATAATGGAAATACCTTTAATATTTTCGCAGCCAAGATCTGGGATCTCCCTCTTCGAAGTAAGGGCAGTCCACCTTAGCAGCAATATTGTTCGAGTAGAATTTTCCAGTTGAATTCTCCTGTGGCTCCATCATTCTCATTCTGCTGCTCGATCCATCCAATTGATGAGCCTCAGCTGGAGCACTACCAAGGATTCCATCCTTATTCACGAACAACTTTTCCATCATGACATCAATTTTGTGGTTTAGATCATCCATTTTGGAATCAGTAGAATCTAATTTCTTATTTGTTTCTGCCATGTAACTGTGCAACTGGGTCTCCAGTTTTTTGACATTTTCTTCTATGGATTTTGCTCGAGTTTCTGGGGCTGTCATGGTGCCAGGATTCTGCTCTGATACCAATTGTAATATACTAGAATTTGAGAAGAAGACAATGAGAAGGAATAGAATTTCTTTATTGATATGTCATAGAATTGGAAATGTTACAATGTTTCTTCTACCATAGAGCTACATTTACACCATGGATAACCTGAAAGAAGGAGAAGAGAAAGAGGTTAGAGGTGAGAAGAGAGAGAGAGAGAGAGAGAGAGAGAGAGAGAGAGAGAGAGAGAGAGAGAGAGAGAGAGAGAGATAGGTTGAGAGAGAAATTAGTTAGGAAGTTGTAACTGAAATTTACCAGAAATTGCCTATTGTTTCCTTCCCTCCTCTGCGTATTAATACTCCTTACTAAGCTACTTGTGGACTGAATTACTTGTAGGCTAATTTGTAATTGGGCATGCTCTAGTCTGTCTTCGTTGGCCCAACAGCGATAGAGACCAAATTGAACCCAATGCTTAGCTTGATCCACTTATGATATAAGACCTCAATATAGAAATAAGACCCCGCTTTAGGAATATCCGCCTACTTTCCTAATTCATTCCTTTCAGACATTATAAAAGTCAACTTGATAAAAGAGCGTTTGAAGATGGCTCAGAGTCGCCAAAAGTCCTATTCGGACATGCAGCGTAAATACTTAGAATTCCAAGTTGATGATTGGGTGTTTCTAAAAGTTTTGCCTATGAAAGACATTATGAGATTTGGGAAGAAGGAGAAGCTCAGTCCCCGCTATATTGGGCCATATAGAATCCTGCGAAGGATCGGGCAGATGGCTTATGAGTTAGAATTGCCACAAGAATTAACTGCTGTACACCTAGTGTTTCATATGTCTATATCGAAGAAATTCATGGGAGACCCGTCTCTTATGGTTCCTACGGAGATTATAGGGGTTAAAGATAGCCTGACTTACGAAGAAATTCCAGTGGCTATTCTTGATCTCCAAATCCACAAGCTTAGAACTAAGGAAATCATTTCCGTAAAAGTGCTTTGGAGGAATCAAAAGGTTGAAGAGGCTACTAAGGAAGCCAAAGAGGTAATGAAGTCTAGATATCCCATCTTTTTGAAGAACAAACAAAAAATATAGAAGGTAATTAACCCTTTCCATTTAGACCTTATATTATAATCTCCATGTCTTTCAGTATTTTGTCGGCTCAGTATTCAATCAATTCAGTAGTCATTTATTTCAATATCCCAGTAGTTCAATAATCATGTATTCATTCATTTTAGTATAGATGTGTTCATGACAATTCAGTATTCACATGTTTCCATCAGACCCGTTTAAGGTCAAGAGTTAGTCGTAGTTATAGCCAGGACAATCATTCGAGGATGAATGATCCCAAGGGGGAGATAATGTAACACCCCGTAAATTTGGATTAGGTGTAAATGTGTTATATGAGTAGTAATATTATATTTTGGACATGTGAAGTTCTATATGTATGAATATGGGTGAAAATAGTTGTTTTAGAATCAAGACGGAGAGTGAGTGTATAAGTGTAACGACTCAACCGGTCGTTTTGAGCATTTATACTCCTTTCAACTATTTGAAGTCTTGAATAACTTCCTACGAGGTATTATGACTTGTGTGAATTGTTGGTTTTGGTTTTAAGGTATTTTAGAGTTAGCTTGGAAGGATGGATTTTCATGTTGGAAGCTTAAGTTGAAATAGTTGATCGGATATTGACTTATGAGTAAACAATCTCGGAATTTAATTTTGATGATTCTAATAGCTCCATATGGTAATTTCGGACTTAGGAGCGTGTCCGGAAAATTATTTGGAAGTCCGTAGTGGAGTTACGCTTGAAATGCCAAAAATTTAATTTTGAAAAGTTTGACCGGGGGGTTGACTTTTTGATATCGAGGTCGAATTTTGATTCTGAAAATTAAAATACCCCTGTTATGTTATTTATGACTTGTGTGCAAAATTTGAGGTCAATTAGATGTGATTTGATAGGTTCCGGAGTCGTTTGTAGAAACTAGAAATTTTAAAGTTCATTAGGCTTGAATTGGGGGGTAATTCATGGTTTTAGCATTGTTTGAGGTGATTTGAGAGTTAGACTAATTCCGTATGATAGTTTAGGACTTGTTGGTATATTTGGTTGAGGTCCCGAGGAGCTCGGGTGAGTTTTGGATGGTTAACAGATCATTTTTGGCCTTGGTGGGATTGCTGATATCTGTTGCTGCATTTGTCGGATTTTCTCTTTCGCGTTCGCGAGTGGGCCCTCGTGTTCGCGAAAAGGAATTTCAAGCTGGCATGATTTACTTTTCGCGTTCGCTATGGGGTCTCGCGTTCGCGAACAGGAGCTGGGTTGTGCATCGCGTTCGCGTTTGGGTATCGCGTTCGCAAAGGGAAAAATAGTGGGCATGGGTTTTTGCCTTTGCGTTCGCGAAGGGGAGCTCGCGTTCACGAAGAAGGGCTCTCTAAAGCATCGCGTTCGCAAGCAGTGTCTCACGTTCACGAAGAGCAAATATTGGGCAGCACATTTTGTGCTTCGCGAATGCGAGGGACCTGTCGCATTCGCGAAGAAGAGAGGTCTGGACAGAAAGTTTAAGTTGAGAAAACATTTTCCATTTTTAACGATTTGGAGCTCGGATTGAGGCGATGTTTGGGTAATTTTCAGATAAAATAATGGGGTAAGTGTTCTTAACTCAATATTGGTTAAATTACCCGAATCCATGGTTGTTTTTATCATTTAATTAGTGAATTAAGTTGGAAAAGTTTGAAAACCCTCTTAGTTTAAATTGAGGATTTGAAGGCTGAGTTATGGTCGGATTTGAGTAATTTTGGTATGGTTGGACTCGTGATTGAATGGGAGTTCGAATTTTGTTAGTTTTATCAGATTCCGAGACATGGGCCCCATGGGTGATTTTTGGGGCGTAATTTTGGTTTTTTGGAAAATATTAGTATTTTGATATGGAATTAATTCTTATAATTTTTGTGGACTGAATCAAATTAATTGTGACTAGATTCTAGCCATTTGGAAGTCGATACGCGTATGATGGAATTTCTGGAGCATTGCTTAGCTTGCTCGACATTGGATTTTGCTTGTTCGAGGTAAGTAACTCTTCTAATCTTGGAGTTGAGGGTATGAACCCTGAATATATGTATTTCGTGAATTGTTGGGAGGTGGCGCACATGCTAGGTGACGGACGTGTGGGTGTGCACTATAGAAATTGTGATATAATTGTTTCTGTGAAATTTTGTAGTTAAATGATCTTGGCATTTTTCATGCGTTTTATGAGTTAGAGAAATTAAGCTGAAAAACATATTAAAAATCATGATTGAGGCTATATGCCAGTATTATTGGGACCCACAGAGGTCATATTGCTGTGAATTATTTGTTTTAAATTGAAAATTCATACTCAGTCATATTCATTTCATTGCATATCATAACTCAGTTTTATGACTCTATTTTGATGCATATAAATATTTTTGGGACGAATGCCCTGTTTTACTAAAATGCCCGAGTGGCTTGAGAGGTTTATGACTGAGTGAGGCTGAGGGCCTGATTTGTGAGGATATTTATGGGATCAAGCTGCACACCACAGGATATTGCATATTTATAGGATCAGGTTGCACGACGCAACATGTTCGATATCGGCCGAGGGCCTGATTGTGAGGATGAGTGTGGATCGGGGCTGCCCGCCTGCATCATACATTATTATTATAGCACGTGAGTTGTTCGTGCAGATTATAGTGCTTGGGCTGTCGAAGCCCCTCCGGAGTCTGTACACACCCCCAGTGAGCGCAGGTACCTACTGAGTGCGAGTGTTGAGTGCTGAGTGACTAGGAGGCAAGAGTGATTGTGAGGTATGCCCGAGTGACAAGAGTGATTGTGAGGTATGCCCGAGTGGCAAGAGTGATTGTGAGGTATGCCCGAGTGGCACGAATGACTGTGAGGTTTGCCCGAGGGGCTGTATATGAGTGATGTTCTGCCCGAGGGGCTGTTTATGATTTTATCACTGAGTTGTATCGCATTGGCATGCACACATGACATACAAGCATAGAGATGTATTTTTCCTCATGTTGTACAACATCACATCATTCATGATTTCTCACACATTTTGACAAATGGGCATAGTGATGTATTTGTTTTACACGGGTTATCCGGAAGGAAAATGAAACATATTATTTATTATTGAAAAGATATTTTTTGGAGAAATTTATTGTTTTCAAACTATTCATATTATTGGCAACTTCGGCAAACGATTTGGGTTTTCACTGATGTATTTGAAAGAAAGAACTACTATTTTTGAAATCATTATTTGGCTGAGTATTTTATCCCTGAGTTACTTCTGATATTATTTGCTTTATGTTGTTATGGATTGTTGTGGACTATGGATTTTGGACCAGACCTTGGTGGAAGCTCATCACTACTTTTAACCTACGGCTAGGTTTATTACTTACTCAGTACATAGGGTCGGTTGTACTGATACTACACTTCTGCACATTGCGTGCAGATATTGACTGCTGTGTTGCTGTGCTCGATGGTTGCGGGATTTGAAGATATACCTACGTTCCTGTTGTAGCTGCCTCTTGTTCATGGTAGCCTTAAATTTATAAAAGCTCTGTTTATGTACTATTCAAACAGACTATGTTTTTATTTTATTTCCGCTTTGTATACTCTATTCTTAGAAGCTCATGATTTGTACTACCAGTTCTTGGGGAATGTATAAGGTTAAGATAATTATTTACTTAAATTTCTTTAATAATTGTTATTGGAATTGGATAGTTGAAAATTGGCTTACCTAGCGGGTTGGGTTAGGTGCCATCACAACTAGTTCGATTTTAGGTCGTGATAATAAAATTCGATAAAATCGACTAAGTTTAATAAAGGTCTGTCTTCCAACAGGATTTAGTGAATATTTGTAAAGAATTTGGAAAAACTCAAAACACGAAAGTTATAGCCCTTTGAAATATATTTCCATTGATATATTGTGGATCCCAAACAGATCTCTGTACAAAAATGATATGTGCATTTTATTGAATAATGCGCAGTATGCGCGCCCAGGTGCGCTCTCGGATGGTCCCGTGTGCGGCCGCGCACTTGTGGCAGTGCTAATGCCCTTCTGCGCATTCAAGTGAGTGGTTGGGCCTTCAGGTGCACGAGGGTGCACCCGAGGGTCATTTTTAAAGCCCTACTTCGTTTTCCACACCCCAAAATACAAAAGCTTGCTCTAGAAAGGGAAGCTTTCAAGAACCTAACCTCTCCCACGGTCCCTCCACCATCCAAGGTGAGTTCTAATGATGATTCTAATTTAATTTTAATTCTTCAACACCTTATTAACGTGGATAAACCCTTCAAATTATTAGATATTGGATTGGGACATCATTGTTGAGAAAATAAACTCTATGACTCAAATTCAAGAGGATTGAACGTCGAAAAGGTAATATCTTCACCCTCTACTTGATTATAGTATTGGATTAATGACTATAGACTCTAGTTCATGGGATATGAGTTGATGGATTTGACATAAAAGCATGAACGGTTATAGGTTTGGGTTGTTGATTGTTGATTATTGGTTAAGGGTGTTATTTATCTTATGGGTGATGAAAAATGATGCTGATTATAACCATTTGAGATTTTAGAATCTATCTAGGAGCAAGAGAATAGGTTATTGGGTGTAGAAACACCATTAATAAGGACTATGAAACTTTATACCCACCAAGTATTTGATAAAATACCTAAGTGACCAAAGCATGAGTATTATTAATAATATGGAATCCCTTTGACTTGTATTGCTATAGATTAAAGTTGAAAGGGTTGACAAACATTGTATCACGCTCAAGAGCAGGAAGTTAAGGTATGTGAGGCTAACTCTCTACGTTGGGAATGTTTATGATTCTCCCTACGTCTCATTCTTTATGACTATAACAAATTCCTCAGCAAGTAATTATGTCTCAGTTCCATGAATGGTTGTAGAACTTCTTTTCTCTAGATGGAATAGTTCGTAATTCATTCAATATCTTATAAGCCTCAATTGTGACAAATCAGTTTATTATGAATACATGTCCCAGTCTAGTTCTATTCAACATTCCAGTATCATGTAACTCAATATGATTCAGTATTTCAGTATCATGTATTGCAGTATGATTCTCATTTCCTGATTTTAAATCCCTAAATGTTGAACACCTGTATTTGGGCCTGAGGTTGCAGTTTATGCTTTATGCATCTTTGGGCCTGAGGCCACATTTTATGCGTTATGCAACTTTGGGCTTAAGGCCGTAGTTTATGCTTTATGCATTTTTGGGCCTGAGGCCGTAGTTATGTATACGTATACTTGGGTCTGACTGCTTATATATATATATATATATATATATATATATATATATCCGCAGTTTATGCACATATATATTGGGCTTGAGGCCGCAGTTTAATATTCAGATAAACGAGTGGTTCATCATTCAGAAAAGGGAGTATTCATATCCTTACTTCCTTATCAATTCTCAGTTATCAGTTATCAGTTCAGTTTCAGTTTCAATATTTACAGTTCTTTCTTTTAGTTGTTTTACATACCAGTACAATTCAAATGTACTAACGTCCCTTTTTGCCCGGGCCTTCATCTCGCGATGCAGGTAACGATTTACAGGTTGACGACTCTACTTTCTTGGGCATCTCGTATTAGCTATTGGTGAGCCCTAGTCTTTCGGGGCATTATCCCTCTTTTCTTTCGGTCTTTATTGTATTTCAGTTAATAAGGTATACCGAAAATCTTGTCCCGGTAAACAGTTAGTATTTCAATATTCTTTAGAGGCTTCTTAGACTATAGCCCAGTCAGTCAGATATTAGCATGCTTTTATGTGTTAGCCTTGTCGGCTACTCGTTTATACTTTCAGAGTTTTCAGTACTCTCCGCATTTATGATATTTCAGTCAGACTCTTTAGTAGATGAGCATGTTGCATGTTTATATTCAGCTTATAATTATACCACATGTTGATCCAGCCATCCAGTTGGTTCGCTCGGTCACATGTAGTTAGGCACCGAGTGTCATGTTACGCCCAGGCCATGGTTTGGGGCATGACACTCGCTAGGGAGTGCGTGGTAGCTGAAAAAATCCATCAAAATAGCCCACCTAACAGAAAATAATGGTTAATTAGCCTAACCCTCTTTCAAATTTAATTTTTTATTAAATATTTTTCTTATTTCAGTTATATCCATCTTTCTTCTTTATTTTTCACCATTCTTCCTTATTTTTCACCTTTCTTCTTTGTTTTTCATCTTCTTCATTTTTTTTTACCTTTTTTCTTCGGTTCTTCATATGGGTTTCCTCAGAAAAAAATTTTCTCTCTCTTGTTTCCTCTGAAATTATTTATCTTTTTTACTTTTTTATTCTTTTTTCGTGTCTTACACATATTGTTGAATGAATACTAATTTAAATCTTCTTATAAAACTCAACACCTTGTAAAGAATAAAGTTGAATCTCTTGAATCTTCTTTATGTAATGTGCAATTAGAGAATATAATTGTTGGGCAATTAATTTTTTATTTGCGAAATTTTATTTTCTGTAATCTTTTTTATGTAATATAAGATGACTTTTAAGAAATACAACACTATATGCCTTTATTTGTATTTTATCTGTGCTACAAAGTGAATATAAATAAGGACTTATCAATTGGAGTCTAGCATAAAGTACAATCACAATTAAACCCAAAATTAACACAATACATTCGATATTATTTTGGCCAAAACTCCTAGAATTAATCAATCATTCGAGAGTAATACATCATGAGTAAACTATATAAAAACTTTGTACAAACCATAAGTTAATATAGTCAGACAAACATACCTTTAAAAGTACAACATGGAATTTTAATATATAGGAGAATATAGTTAAGGGGGGTTTTTTTGGGGACACCAGATAGTTTAAGTAGGTAACTGACAAAAAAGTGATAGTTTACACGATTTTTAGGCTGAGTTAAATAGCCACGTGTAGTGCTACATGGCACGTTTTTTGACAATTAGGAGCGTGTACTAGACGCACCTCTAAGAATGCATTGAGGGGGTTTTTAATATGAAGGTCCATATAGTTAAGGAGAGTTTTGGGGACACCGAATAATTTAAATAGGAAACCGACCAAAACTTGATAGTTTGGGGAATTTTAGGGTATTAACTCTTTAGAAATTGATCTAAATATCTTTTTTTCTCGCAAAGTTAAAATTTTATAAGAAAATATTAGACAATTGTCAAAAATTTTGTAAGTCATTATTGCCAGCATCAGATCACAATCTAATGTTTTGTGACCAAACTAAAATTAAAATTGTATGAGCAAACATTAGAATCGAATCTAATATTGTCCGAGAAGGATAATTTGTCATGACTATATTTACACAACTAGGTAAAATGGGAACAAAATCAACATATTGACCTACAAAAGAAATACTATTTGCGTAAATCAGACGAACAATACATACCAATTCCAACCCACTAGGCCGAGAAGAATTTTCAGAAATGAAAGGGACGTCCCACCTATATCATAACAAATGTAAATTTGACAATTCATTAATAAGAAGAGAAATTATTATTAGAAAGATTCAAGATTTGCAACTTAGGTAAAGTCCAAATGGCAGGAGGAATAGCCCCAGACAAATTATTTGAGGACATATCAAGCAAAATAAGGTTCCTAAGAGACCCAATTGATGTGGGAATCGACCCAAAAAGCGAATTCTGTGAAAGATCAAGAACTGCTAGACTCGACAACCGACCCAAACTCAATGGCACTGTCCCAGTAAGGCCATTATTGGACATATATAAAATGGTTAATTTCCTCAAATTTCCAAAACTTAATGGAATAAGACCAGTAATTGAACAGAACCTAAGATCAAGAATTTGTAAAGAAGATGCAACTCTATAACCAAACCATTCTGGAATAGAACCCGGTAGTGCAAAATTTGATGCATTAAATGACTCCAAAAAGGTCAAATTTTGAAGAGCATCAATCAAGAATTGAGGATTTTGTTCTCCAATTCTAGTACGTTTGAAACCAGAGATGTTGATTTCAGTGACTCGGCCATTCTTGCAACTAATACCTCTCCAATTTGTACATGGATTAGCCTTTATTGGCCATTCTTTGGCTCTTAATCCTAAAGAAGATCTCAATTGAATTAAAGCCAATCTCTCTTCTCTCCAACTTATTAGCTGCTCATATGTGGAGTCAAAGAGCAAGAAAATGACGAAACAAAAAAACAATTGGTGCCTCATTTCAACTTTGAAATGTCTCATTTTTCTTCCTACTATATAAGTGTCACTAGCGGACACAATTTAGGCATAAAATCCACTGCTTTTATGAAATGCATGCAGATTTAGTATACTACTATTACTTTATAAGAAACTAATTTAATATACTACAATATATTTTTTGGATTTAGCTATAACAACTTGTCTATAATTGCCATAACTAAGATCCTTAAGATCATAATAAAGATACTCTTAGACTCGTATTAATAGTGAATATGACAACCGTTGGTTTAATCAGATCGTTCTTTCCCATCTCTTGCTTCCTTTTCGCTTATTTTCCAGGAATCTAAAGTTGTCATCCATTTCATATCGTCTCCTCATAAAGTAGTTCTTTGGAAAATACTTTCACACTCAAGTGTTTACTCAAAATAAAGAAATTTAACGAAGATATTCTTGTTTACCCTAAAAACAGATAACAATTGAATTTATACGTGGTTTTAAGGACACGTGATTTTACTTGGCACAAACTGAGAAAATATGCAAATTGATATTGAAATTGACTGTAAAGAAAAATAAAAGCAAACCAAATGAGATGTGTAGCTTGGGCCCTCGAACCAAATAAAACAACAAAAGAAATATAAGCAGAGTATTGAGAACCTAGAGAAAAGAGTAGTATATTGTTTTTTTTACTGTCCCCGATCCCCTTTACAAATGATTAGACCCCCTTTTATATAGTAGGGGAGTCTTACTCTTGATACAATTCTAAATACAGTAAGGACTCTCATGATAGGCTAATTAATCGGCCTCTTCTTGCTACGTGTTGTGATTTTCGCCGAGATTCTCCCCCTAATTGCGGCTGTAACGGCTTTTTTGTTTCTTCGATCGATCTTGATCCTGGCCGATCTCGATCTTGGCCGTTCTTGATCTTGATCGGTCTCTAGGTCTTCGAGCTCGATCTTGGCAGACCTCGATCTTGATCGGTCTCTGGGTCTCGAGCTCGACAACATATTCTTCGCATCATGGCTCGATATTACAATGATGAACCTTGGACCATTATGTTCCAATCTCGATAAATCATACAAAGGGCAAAACTCAGTTTTAACCGTATACAGATAGTCCCCTCGTTTCTCGGAAAGAAGATGATGAGAAACGATATGAATTTTTGGACTCCGGCTTGGTGGATGATGATGTCAGCGACGAGCCCAATTATGACGTATGTAACAAACGTCCCGTCGGTTCATTTACCCAGGCATTAAATGCTTGTCAGTCGTTGGTCGGCCACTTCCGGTTTTGAACCGTCATCACTAGGCTATAAATATTCACACTTTCATCCTCATCCAAGCTTTTCACTCAAAAGCTTTTTCTCTACTCTTGCATCTTCTTCAAAAAATCCCTTTGCTTCATACATTTTACATCGTATACAACCCTAATTCTCGTTCCCTTTGTTCATCAACGGCGAAAACCTCCAAAACGGTGCCGCAAAAAGAGGTCGTTTCTTTATCACGACCCGCCGGCGGCGAGGATGCGGCGGAGCCTCGCCCTGAGGAATTCATTCCGGTAGGGTGCTCAACTTTCATCGATTTTAAGGTTGAAAAACCTTATTCGGTACCGGGCCAATGTGAGCCGATCTCGAGGTACCAGTGTTCAATCACCGATAAAATTCTCGATAAAGTAAAACAGGAATACAACTGGGGCGACAAGCACGTGGTAGTCCCATCACCTAAAGAATCAATTACTACCCACATGGAAGTTAAGTGTTTATACTTATCCTTTCACGCTGGGTTCATTAGACCCTGTCATCGCCGCCTTTTACATGAGATACGACGTGATCCTTGGCCAAATCCACCCTTCCTTTTGGAGAATCGTGATTCTTCTTCGATTCTTCTCAAGTAAAATCGAGGGGTGTCTTTTCACCCTCGATCACCTTATGCGCCTTTATAGTCCCCGACTCTATCGAGGAGGGTTAATCAAGCTTGCTCGCTGAGCCACCAAAGTGCAGTTCTCGAGTATAGACGAGACTCGTGATCAGGACTGGATGAGTCGATTTGTTCGAGTTAAAACCTCAGACCTGATCCCTGTCGATGATATGCCATTTCCTGAGAAATGGAATATGAACCGTGAGTACTTATTTCCCTTCGAGCGCTTTAATTTGTGATTGTCTTTCATTTTCTTGATCCACTTTTTCTTTTTTGTTACAGTCGTGGCTCGGATGCCGGAACCGATTCCGGGTCTTAAACAATGGGTTGAAGGTTTGGTGTTGCAGAGACCGTACTCCGAGCGTGCTTGGGTGGAACTATCAAAGGGTCAATAGGAGGCCCGCAGTCATGGTAAGTCTCTTTCTTAGTTTGTTTGTCATTTGTTCTTCTTCGCTTGCTTACCCCCTTTTTTCCTTTGTAGGACTTGGGAAGGATGTTTCCATGAGGCCCCCATCTAGTGATGAAGAGGTCCCTACCCCGAAGCAGGTCAAAGAGAAGAAGATAAAAGATGCATCGAGTTCCCTGGTCTCGGAAAAGAAAAACCGGCAAAGAAATCTCACAAGCCCAAGGAGAGCTCCGGTATCATGCCTCCGGATTCGATCCACCGATTAAGGGATGAGCCCAAAGAAGGAGAAGAGGAATTAGCATGTATATGTGTTAATGTTGTGATACAACAATCCTCCAAATCGGCGGAGGTAGATAAGGGAACTCTGGCCATAATTTCTGAACAAGGAAAAGCAGAGATTATCTCATCTTGAGCTGAGATAGTTGAGGGGGAGACCAAGGGCAAGACTTCTCAGGCAGCAGAAGATATCTCGAGGGACGAGCTCGGGGTAATTGACATTAGCGGATCCCCTCAGATTTTGAATGCTATAATTCGTGAGGCCAACATGTTGGAAGGTCGATCTTACAACGGTATTCAGGAGTCGACTGACATCCATGACTAACTGGATGGGCTCGAGTCAGCTGCCTCAGAGAAGATTATCGGGTCCGGCAGATTACCAGTGCCGAAAAAAGCATCATGGTCAGTCTCTACCGGGACTTCATCGGTTTCAAAACTGGTAGACCGATTCCCGGCCCCGAGTGTTAATCTCGATCGTAAGCGGAAGTAGTGCTCTCTGTCCCGGAGGATGCCCGAAATTTCTCTCCCCTATGGGGATTGTTAGTTACCTTCGGTCCTTAGTGACCGAAGAGAATCAAATCGTGAAGAATGCGGTAGGACCCTCTTTCCTTTTTAACGAGGCTTAACATGCTCTGAATCGGGTAACTTCGATGGTATCTCTACCATTTCTTTTACACTTAGAGTTATAGACAATTCTAACATCTTTTTCCATGTTTGTAGGCTTCGGTGTTGCATCACGAGGCTTTTCTCTGAATCTAGGAGGAGCATGGGGCCGGAGTTCGGAACCTCACTGAGAAGTGTGACTCCAACAAACTTCTTAGTGAGAAGCTTCGGGCAGATTTGGCAACAGCTCGAGATGAACACGAGGAAATGGCTGAGCAGGTATTCCGAATTCTTCACGATATTGAAGATGAATTGGAGATAACCACTAACGATCTGATTCTGCAGGTTTGACAGAGGCTAAAACAGATTCGACGGCTCAATTCGCAGGTAGATGAGCTACTGGCCGAGGCGGAAAAATTCAAAGAAAATATGGACGTCCTTGCCTCGAAAAAGGAGGCCGTCCAAGCGCAATTAGAGTTGGCTGAGACCCAGCTTCGGGTTGTAGAAGAAAATGCCTCGGTGCAGATCGAGAAGATTAAGGAGCTTCAGCATCGATTGGATTTGGCCACTTCTGATAAGGCATGCTTGGCCGATGAACTCGAATTGGCCAGATCTGAGGTGGCCGAGGCCAATAAAAGAGTTGATGCTAAAGTGGCCCAGTTCAGGATCGATGTTTAGGTCAACTAGGCCAAGGCAAATAGCATGGTCAAACATGTTAAATGGCAGGCTCGAAGGAAAGCTCTCGAGGAGGTTAGTGCTCAGGGCTTCGATGTTGCAGCCGAAATTGAAAATGCTAAGGTGGAGGAAACCAGGGCCCGAAGGCTGGCCTTCCCTGAGGAAGACTCCGAGAGCTCGAGCGAATCTGAGGACGGATAAAATCCTGAGGACGTAGCCTCCGATGAAGACCAAGCCACTTAGGATATTAGGTTTCTTGTTTTTCTTTTGTATCTTTTCTGGGGCCGATTCGGCCTTTTGTAAAAAACTTTTGAATATATATATATATATAAGGCTTTTCTTGCTTTTTGATTCTTGTGTTTTTCCTTCACTTTTATGTATTTTACAAAGGTCGTAAATGCCTTAGCATAAAATTGTGTCCGAGGTTTAGATAATTTGATTAGAACCGAACTAGTACAGCCCTTAGGTTTTTCCATCGAGTGAGTGCTTGATCGAACTCGAAGTAATGTAGCCCTTAGGCTTTTGCAAGAAAGGTTGTTTATGGATTTCTCCCCTTTTTGGCATGAAAAAGTTTTTAATCATTTGTATTTGCAAAAAACTCGTAATGCCATGACTCCAAATAAGAAATCGTTCAAGAGTTCGAACAATTTTGTACTCATTAGAGTTTTTAAGGCTTGATATTATCGAAGCCTTTTATGATTTTTTTCGGGGGCAGCCTTTTTTAACCGGTTTATGAAAGAATTCGAAGGCATGTTACGGAATTCGGACATCTCCGATCCGTGTTAATTCGGCCATTGCCTCTTTAGTTCGGGATTTGCCCCTTGGGCTTATTTTCCCATTTTACTTCGAGCTTGCTCGAAGAGTTAGTCCCCGAGTGGATTGGTCGTGGCCTATAAAGATCGAGGGTTACCTAAAAGGTCTTATGATCTCGGAGTTTTATTAATTCGATCTCATTTATTTTTCGGACGACAGTCCCCGAGCATGGGGGTAATTATCCGAACTCTGGTTATAGTCGGCCCTTAAGCCTGTTTACATAATAGGTTGAGGGTATGGAATTGTAAAGAAAAATACTTCTCTTTATAAATAATTATACATGCGTACATGTTTTGTGCCAGGGCTCGAACAAACTATGCGGGCACGATTCACTTGACCGTTTGGCCCTTACAAAATTTTCCTATCGAGACCCTGCTGCCATGAAGTAACTTCCTCGTATCAAAGTTGACATTCAAGGGCAATGCCCCCAGTGTTCGAGGTTGATTGTAAGGAAACCTCGGGAACTGTTAAATTATTCTAAGTTAGCACGATCAATGGTTGCCTCATTAAAAACCTCACCGGAAAATCCATTTGGGACAAAACCGGTCTAAGAAAAAAAGAGTGCAACGCGTGCTTTCAGACCTAAAGGCTTCGTGTCGAAGAATCTCTCACTGTTTCTGGTCGAACACCTGCAAGGGTTAGATTAAAATATAAATGAAAACGAAAAGGGTCGTACCTTAACAATAGTATCGTTTTAGGTGTGATACGTTCCAATTGCTCGGCAGTTGTTCGCCATTTATCGTGCCGAGCTTGTAGGATCCTTTTCCGATAATTTCGAGAATCTGGTACGGTCCTTCCCAGTTCGGACCTAGTTTCCCTTCTTTTGGGCGGCCAATCGGACGAGAGTGGCTTCGCGTCTTTCGTCCAACAATTCTAGGCTCGTATACATGCTCGTTATTTGACTCCTCTGTTGCATATCAAAACCTGATGCTAGGTTCTCCGACCTCGACCGCGATCAGAGCTTCGGTATCGTAAACTAACGAGAACGGTGTTGCTCCGGTACTGGATTTTGATGTTGTGCGGTATGCCCATAGAACCTCAGGTAGTATTTTTCTTCATTTTTTTTGGCGTCGGTCAATCTCTTCTTAAGATTTTGGATAATGGTTTTGTTGGTCGATTCAGCTTGTCCGTTCCCGCTGGGATGATAAGGTGTTGATAGGATCCTTCTGATCTTGTGATCCTCAAGAAATTTAGTTACTTTGCTGCGAATGAATTATTTTCCATTATCACATACAATCTCGGAGGGCATCCCGAATCGACATATGATGTGGTCCCAAATTAAGTCTATGACTTCTTTTTCTCTGACTTTCTCAAAAGCCTGTGCTTCAACCCATTTAGAGAAATAATCAGTCATAAACAAAATAAACTGTACTTTACCTGGGGCCGACGGGAGAGGGCCAACGATGTCCATTCCCCATTTTATGAAGTGCAATGGGGAGAGGATAGAGTGGAGTAACTCCCCGGGTTGATGAATCATAGGTGCATGCCTTTAGCATTTGTCGCATTTGCGAACGAACTCCCTTGCATCCTTCCCCATAATGGTCCAATAGTACCGTGCTCGGATTACTTTGTGGACCAGCGATTCGACACCGGAATGATTTCCATAAGTGCCCTCGTGAACTTCTCGTAGGATGTAGTTAGTATCCCTCAGTCCCAAATATATTGCCAACGGTCCATCGAACGTCCTTCTAAACAGCGTTCCGTCTTCGGACAAAGTGAGTCGTGATGCCTTTGTGCGCAGAGTTCTCGACTCCTTTGGATTCGATGGAAGCTTCCCATTCTTTAAGTACTCTATGTACTTGTTTCTCCAATCCCAGGTTAAACTCGTGGAGTTTATCTCGGCGTGACCTTCTTCAGTTACCGATCTCATAAGTTGTACGACAATCCACGAGTTGAGTTCGTCGTCCTCGACCGACGAACCTAAGTTTGCAAGAGCGTTGGCCTCGCTGTTCTATTCTCGAGGTACATGTTGCAAGGTCCATTCCTTAAATTGATGTAGAGTCACCTGTCAAAAGTTCTCTCTAGCCTCTCTCTAAATGCATTCAAGAGATCCCAATGGACCACCTGTGGTCCCACAGCCCCCACCCCCTGTACCACCAGATCCACCACCACAATCAACCAATGAGAACTTGACAACCACTCAATCCACCTTACCTAGCATAAGAGCTACTTCTCCCCTTAACACTTCACCACCGATCAACACCCAAAATCAGGCCAATAATCACCTATCTTCTGTATCTCAACATAATAATACTATCATAGATCTCAAAAATAAGGAGAATCACACTGGAATTTCCAATGTTCTAACATAGACAAATCTCCCAACGGATCTTTGCACTTTACAAGACCAAAGGGCATCTCTTCCGGTTCAGAGCACCACATCGCTACCCACGCCTATAAATGTTTCTTCTAATTTTGACCCACCTCATAGAGCTAGTCGTGCTAACAATGTTATGCAAAATGCTAGTTCTAATCTTCAGCAGACTGAGCAGAACATTCCAAATAATAACCCATATCCCACAGCCACAATCAATCAAAAGGCTCCATCATGGCCACCCACCTCTGTTTCCAAACCATCATTTGCCTTTTCTATCTCTGTGACTCTTGCTAGCAGCTCCATGGGGAAACAACCTGTTGATATTAAGCATGGAACTCACATGGGTAAGCCAGCGGTTTATTTTACTGCCGAGGATTACTTTGTTAATCTAGCCGAGGATTGTAAGCTTACTATTGTTGGGAAGTTTCTTAGAGGAAAGCCAAACATGGAGGAAGTCAGGAAATTATTCATCAGTCATGTACCTTTGAAAGGTACTGTCAAGATTGCCTATTACGACCCCATCCATGTGTACATCGATTTTTCTAATGAAGCTGATTTCTATCATATCTATTTCAAGCCCTTCATTACCCTTGGTCCTTATATTATGAAGATAATTAGGTGGACTCCTGATTTTGTCCCTAAAAATGAAACAACCTTAGCTCCTGTTTGGATTTTGATTCTTCAACTACCATGGCATTTGTTTAGATGGGATATATTGTCTAGGATGGTTAGCTCCGTCGGAACTGCTATGGCTCCAGACATGGCTACTTATTCGAAGTCTAGAGGTAATGTGGCAAAGCTGAAAGTCAAAATTAATTTTCTAAAACCTAAGCAAGATCAAATTTGGGTGGGATTCAATAGGCTAGTCACTAATGCTTAGGATGGTTATTGGCTAGATATCAAATTTGAGGGAGCTCCTTCATACTGCCTATATTGTTCTATGCAAGAACATGATCAAAATTCTTGTAGAAACAAAAAGAGAGATGAAGAATTTAAGGCTCACGATATCTCCAGCAAAGAAATGGATAACGATGAATGGAAAGTTCAAAGAAAGTCTAGAAGAAATGGTCAACATGCTACTAATAGGAGTGCTTGCAATGGGCAATCTCTGCAAAAGGATCAAAATGGCAACCTCCAAAGCAATATT
Source organism: Nicotiana tabacum (assembly GCF_000715075.1). Lineage (NCBI taxonomy): Eukaryota > Viridiplantae > Streptophyta > Magnoliopsida > Solanales > Solanaceae > Nicotiana > Nicotiana tabacum. The sequence goes on from NC_134103.1 coordinate 73,926,390, forward strand.
CTAATAGAACAGCTGGAAAGAGGACAAGATAATCAGGCTATACAGACTGAAAACATGCATACTCACCAGCAAACTAACAGCTTGTTAACACAAAATCAGAGTAAAGCTAAACAGTCTGAACATATGGCTCAAACACAACAGATGCTAAATCAAAAGAGAGGAAAGAAGAAGAAAGTCCAGTGAAAAGATCATCAGAATTCATCCCAACCCAGTTCTTCCAATACCCAACTCAATGAACCAAAACATGCTCCACAAGGAAATGTCAGTCAACTAGAGTCTATTCCAAAGTCACGCTTCCCACAAACTACAAACTCACAGCCTCAATCATCTATCTGTAAACACATTGATCGCCCTTCTGATTACAACAAACCTCCCCAATCAACAATAAACATAACAGTTATCCTCAGCCCTATCAAAAACCAAAGCCAATCCACCACAATTGCTAAATTCCCAAAATATGCTCAACAGGTACCTCCTCAACTAGACAACACTCAACCTATATGGGTTGAAGCCTCTAATGAGAATCATCCATCCCAAGAATGACCAGATCCTCCACCGGACCATAACCCCAATAATCTAAAAGTTGGACAACCCTTTACCGATGCCAATGATGAAACAGACTACGAAAGTGAAATCGCTGTTGATTCTCAATTTGTTGCATCCTGTAAAGAATCAGGAATTGGTGAGTATGAGAATGAAATAGTCAGTGATACTGAAGATGACTATGAAAGAATTGAAGATCAAGTGCTATCCAATGATGATAGTTCAGATAACTTTTCAGTCTATAGTGATGACAATGTCACCAAACCAGCTGAAGTTTTTGCTTCTCAACACACAATGAAATAGATCAAGCATTTGGGGATATCTCTGAAAAACATCATTTGTCTCCTAGGGGCCTCGAATCTAGGAGAGGTGGACTATCAACTAGAGGTGACAGAAGAGGAAGAAGAGGCAAAGGTATTCCTTCTGTGAAATATTCACAGAACAATGATGAATTATCACTATCTTTTTAATGATTAAGTCGCTAATATGGAATATTAGAGGCATCAAATCACAGGGTGCCTTTGACAGATTAATGCAACTCAAAAGAGCTCACAACTTTAGCTTCATTGTATTTATGGAACCTTTTTGTAAAAGATCTAAGTTGGACAGATTTAGAAGAAGGTTGGGTTTCGATTTTGCTCATGCCAACTCTAATAACAAAATCTGGCTCTTTAGTGATATGGCTATTAGTTGCACTATTATTGAAGATTTGGATCAATATGTTACTTGCTCAATCAACAATAATGGGGACATCATGTACATTACAATAGTATACGCTAAGTGCCACGTTCATTTAAGGGAAGAGTTATGGGATAATATTAAGAACTTTGCTGAAGGGAACACCTCTCCTTGGATGGTAGTAGGGGATTTTAATTTTATTATTGATCTAGAGGAGAATAAAGGAGGTGTTGCTCACAATATTCTAAGAGCATGGCATTTATCAATTGCATCTTGGATAGTGGACTAATTGATTTGGGCTATTCTTGCTCTCCTTTCACATGGTGTAATGGATGTGAATCTAGAAGGAGAATTTGGGCAAGACTAGACAGAGCTCTTGCCAACTCTGAATGGATCCAAGCTTTTGCAGCAACCTCTATTGAAAATCTTGTTAGAACTAGCTCTGACCATTCGCCATTGCTTATTTCCATCTCTAATCCTCAAACTGAACCCAAAAAATACTTCAGATTTCTGGATTTTTGGACTAAACAACAGGGATTCATGCAAGTAGTTGAAGATGCTTGGAAAATTCAAGTGGAGGGAGGTCCCATGTGGAAATTTTACCTCAAGCTTAAAAATGTTTGCAAAAGGCTCTCTTATTGGTCGAACAATACTATTGGCAATATTTTTGACAAGAACAAAGAGCTACAGTCTAAGCTTGAGGAATTATAACAGAATTGCTTGATTGACAACTCAGAGTCTAACATAATGGAATATAACAATATGAATCCCCATATAATTAGGCACATCAACAATGAGGAATCTTTTTGGAGACAAAAGGCCGGATTGAAGTGGTACACATATGGAGAAAACAACACCAGGTTCTTCCGCTCAGTAATTAACTCCAGAAGGAAAAAACTTCAATTGACAAGAATTAGAAAGAAATATGGCTCATGGCTAGAGAATAGTGGGGATATAGCTACTGAAGCTATATAGTTCTTTGTGCATCAGTTCTCCCAAGAAACCACTTGCAGGGATTTCTCAATTCTTAGGAGACTTCCTAGATTGGTTGATGAGGAAGATAACAGGATGCTAGGAGATATACCTACTATGGAGGAGCTCAAACATATTGTATTCTCCATGAGTAGTACTAGTTCCCCCGGTCCAGATGGTATATCTGGAAAGTTTTTTCACCAGTATTGGAACATAATCTCATCTGACCTTTACATGGTTATTCTGAATTTCTTTTTTTGGTAATCATCTCCCTAGGTCTTTTACACACACCAATTTGGTCTTGATCTCCAAAATAGACAACCCACAAGAATTCACGGATTTTAGACCTATTAGTTTAAGCAATTTTACTTCGAAAATTATTTCTAAGTTGCTTAATAGTAGGTTAGCTCTTATCATGAGCAAGATTATTTCTCCTAATCAGACGGGATTTCTCAAGGGTAGATCTATTTCAGGTAATGTTATGCTCACTTAGGAGATGGTTCACAATATTACATGCCTAATGTGAATGGCAATGTGATCTTCAAACTGAATATGGCCTAGGTCTTTGACAGGGTACCTTAGGACTTTATTTGCCAGGTTATGAGACAATTGGGATTCTACGAGATTTGGATTGATATGATTGCTAGAGTGGTCTCCAACAACTGATATTCCATTATTATAAATGGAGTTCGGCACGACTTTTTCAAATCCTCTAGGGGCTAAAGCAAGGTGACCCTTTGTCACCTTCCTTATTTGTTATTGGGGATGAATTATTATCTAACTTAATGGACCAGTTATTTTAGGACAATTTCATTCTGTATTCCCTGCATAGGGGCAGTCCTCTTATTAATAACCTCACATTTGTTAATGATACTATTCTTTTTTCATATGGAGATCTCCTCTCAATTGCTATGATGATAAAAAACTTGGATACTTATGAACAAGTTTTTGGTCAAATGGTCAACAAGAAGAAATCAACCTTTTTGTTTTCTACTAAAACTCATGTTTATGTTGTTGAGGATATCAAAATACTCACTGGTTTTTTCCATTCCTTATTTCCCTTCAAGTACTTAGGGTGTCCTATATTCCTTAGGAGAAAGAAAGTGTGTTATTTTGGTTCCATGATTTCTAAGATAGTCAATAGAACTCGGGGATGGTTAGAAATATTATTGACAGTAGGTGGAAAAGCTATTCTCATTAAGTTCGTCTTGCATTCTATGCCTTTGCATATCATCTATGTAGTCTATCCCCCTAAGACTATTTTTAATCATATTGATAAATCTCTTGCTAGTTTTTTCTGGTGTTCATCTGATGGCAAGAGGCAATATCACTGATTTTCTTGAAAAAATCTTTGCTTTCCTAAAAATGAGGGGGGTGTTGGGTTCATATCATTGCATGACATTTGCACTACATTCGCTGCTAAAGCATGGTAGAATTTTAGAACCCAAAATCTCTCCTCTCCGTATTTTTGGAAGCTAAGTATTGTAAAAGAGTTCACTCAGTTGCGAAAAAGAAAAATTACAATCAATCGCACATTTAGAGAAGACTTATGGATGCCAAAAAAGATTGTGAACAATATATCTTATGGAAAGTTGGAAAGGGTAACTTGTCCTTTTGGTGGGATAACTGGTCTAATAAAGGTGCCTTAACGAATGTGATTCATCAGAGGAACAAGTATAAGAAAGTAAGAGTATTTGAATTCTTTTCTAATAGCCAGTGGAACTTGGATAAGCTACATGCTAATCTGCCTGTAAATCTAATTCCACACATTCTTTCCATTAAGTTTTCTACTGATAAGCAAGACCAACCTGTTAGGACTCCTGATCACATGAGAGTTTTTTCTTCCAGGTCAGCTTGGAGTACTCGCAGGAAATCCAAAGGCTCATCACTGACACCGTCTAAGATTTGGCACAAAATATTACCATTCAAAGTGTCTTTTCACATGCTCAAACTATTGAATGGCAAGTTGGATACAGATGATTCTCTAACTAGATTTGGGGTGCATGGTTAATCAAAATGCTATTGTTGCTATAATGCTAAGGAGGAAGATGTTAACCACTTATTCAGTCAAGGGCAAGCTGCTGGGTTAGTATGAAAGTATTTTCAAGATGCATGTGGACTGTCAATGCCTAATACAGACAACATCAGAACAAAACTCATGAGGCGGTGGCTTCTTAAATCTCCAAACAAGGTTCATGAACTGATCATGCAGTGTTTTCCTTCTGTGATATGCTGGAAAATTTGAAAATATAAATGAACCTATAAATTTGAAGGCTTCAGAAGATCTCCCAATAGCATCATTCATCAAATCCCCTACCTAATGCAGTTGATTCTCTCCACCCAATTTCCTTCACTATACTTTTTCTCTTCATTTCCTAGTATTTGTTATATGGTGGAAAGACTCAAACCTCAATTGGCCATCACTCCAGTAAGTTGGGATAAGCCAACTGATGAGGTTTTCAAGCTAAATGTGGATGGTTGTTTCAAAAGAAATCCCGGTAGTGCTGGGTGTGGGGGAATTCTAAGAGATCACCTCGGCCAATTGATCATAGCTTTCTCTTCTTATCTAGGTGTTACCACCAACAATTATGCAGAGGCACAAGCTATTAAAACGGGATTGATATGGTGCATCGATCATGGCTTCAATACTCTAGAAATTGAATCTGACTCTTTGATTTTGATCAAAATGATCAAAAATGACATATGCGCCTCCTGGGAGATCAAGGATTTTATTGATGATATTCATTCTATGTTAGCTCATGGTTCCTTCCAATTTAATCACATATTGAGGGAAGGAAATATTCCAGCTGATCTTCTAGCCAATCTTGCTGAACATGATAAGATCAATGCTTTCTTCAATGACATTATAAGCTTACCAAGGAAGATTATAGCCATATTGGAGAATGATACAAGGATTCGTCCAAACTTTAGAATTCGGGTGCGAAAGAACACCTTCATATTCGACCCCGGCTGAATGAATCCTTTTGGTGGTACTAAGCATTGAACTTAGTCCTTATTTTTGAAAGCTTTCAATTGTAATAGGAGAAACCCTTCTCTGATGTATGTTTCATTTTTATTTATGTCAATCTGTAGGAATGGCTTGTCCATTCTAGCTATTTAAAAAAACATTACCGCTTAAAAAAATGTAGAGTCACATGTAGTTTATCTAAGTACCTCTGCATTCGGTCTTCTCGAACTTCAAAAGTCCCGTTAACTTGGTTTACCATGAGGAGGAAATCACACTTAGCCTCTATGACCTACGCTCCTAAACTTTTAGCTAGTTCGAGACTTGCAATCATTTCCTCATACTCGGCCTCATTGTTAGTCAATTTTGCAGATCTGATAGACTGTCTAACTATATTACCTGTGGGTGATTTTAGTACGTTGCCTAGTCCGTACCCCTTCGCGTTAGAAGAACCGTCCGTAAAGAAGGTCCAGACTCCCGAAGATGTACCCGATTTTATCAGTAGTTCTTTTTCAACCTCGGGTACGAGGGCCGGCGTAAAGTCAGCCACGAAGTCTGCCAAGATTTGAGACTTGATGGCGGTTCGGGGTCGATACTCAATATCGTACCCACTGATTTCTACGGCCCATTTGGTCGATATCTAGCTTCGGCCTTACCTAAGGTTCGACTAACATAATAGACAGGGAATTGCGTACCTTGTTCTTCTCGGACCAGGACTCCACTTACCGCTATCTCCGAGACTGCCAAGTACAGGTAAAGTTGTTTGTCCACTTTCGGGGTGTGAAGCAGCAGCGGGCTCGATAAATATCGCTTTAGTTCCTCTAAGGCCTGCTGACATTCTGGAGCCCATGCAAAATTGCTCTTCTTTTAAGCAGTGAGAAGAATCGGTGGCTCCTATCTGAGGATCTCGAAATGAATCGTCCTAGGGCGGCTATCCGCCCCGTCAGCCTCTGCACGACCTTTATATTATCTACTATCATGATATCATCGATAACTTTAATTTTATCAGGGTTTATCTCGATTCCTCGGTTGGACACCATGAAACCAAATAACTTTCCCGAGCCAACTCTGAATGCACATTTTTCGGGGTTGAGCTTCATATTATACTTCCTTAATATATCGAAAGTTTCATGCAAATGCTTTATATGGTCCTCTGCTCATAGGGACTTAATTTACATGTCATCAATATAAACTTCCATTGATTTTCCTATTTGTTCTTAGAACATTTGGTTTACTAGGCGTTGATAAGTTGCACCAACATTTTTTAGACTGAATGGCATTACATTATAACAATAGGTACCATACTTAGTGATAAACGAGGTATTTTCCTGATCCTCCGGGTTCATCTGTATCTGGTTGTACTCGGAGTAGGCATCGAGAAAACTGAGAGTCTCATGGCTGCCCGTGGCATCGATCATACGATCGATATTTGGCAAAGGAAAAAAATCCTTGGGGCATGCTTTATTCAGGTCTTTATAATCTATACACCTTCTAAGTTTGTTTCCCTTCTTATGGACTACCGCTACGTTTGCTAACCATTCGGGGTACTTTACTTCCCGAATGAATCCTATTTTGAGAAGTTTGGTTACCTCGTCCTTGATGAAGGCATGTTTGACCTCGGACTAGGGCCTTCTTTTTTGCTTTACCGGGCAGAATTTAGGGTCCAAGATTAGTTTGTGAGTGGTAATTTCTGGTGGAATCCCTTTCATATCGAGATGGGACCAGGCAAAGCAATCCATGTTAGCTTTAAGGAAATGAATAAGTTTTTTCCTGAGCTCGGGGGTTAGCCCCGTGCCCAAGTATACCTTTCGTTCAAGTTGATGCTTGGCCAGTGTGATTTGTTGCAGCTCTTTGACCGTTGACTTGGTGGCGTTGGAGTCATCAAGAACTGCAAAGGATCAAGGGATCCAGTAGTCATCATCTTCGTTGATCCCTTGCTCCTGCAACTGCGTTGAGCCCAGTATCTGTGGTTGCTATTTGGCCTCATTTTTCCCTTCGATCCCTTCGTTGATGAGAGTGCCGATATTGGTATCACTTCATCGACTGAAAATATTTCCTTGGAGGCGGGTTTCTCCCCGTACACTTTTTTGACTCCCTCCGAACGGGGTTGCGCCCAAGCCCGTTGTTTCTCTGATCTCCACTATACGGCTGATATCAATCTCTATTTAACCGTGGTTCCCGGTCAGTATCCCTTTTAACTCTATCGATGGTCCTTTTTGGATCAACGGACCCGGAAGGAGTCCCCAACTATTCATCCTCGACCCTAATATTTGACTGGTACCGATTATGCATGTCGGCCTAGGTTACAGCTGGATATTCGATCAAGTTCTGCTTCAACTGTTGTGAGTCTACCGAACTTCATATGTTTAGGCCTTGAGTGAAAGTCTGAACGGCCCAATCGTCGGCGACTGGGGGCAGATCCATGCGCTCCATTTGGAACCGAGATACGAACTCTCTGAGCATCTCATTATCTTTTTGTTTTACTTTGAAGAGGTCCGACTTTCTAGTCTCGACCTTTATCGCTCCGGCGTGCGCTTTGACAAAGGAATCTGCGAGCATGGCAAAAGAATCAATGGAGTTAGGTGGTAAATTATGGTACCATACCATCACCCCCTTTGATAAAGTTTCTCCGAATTTCTTCAGCAGTACGGACTCAATCTCATCGTCTTCTAGATCGTTCACCTTTATTGCGCATATGTAAGAAGTGACATGCTCGCTGGGGTCGGTAGTTCCATTATACTTGGGAATTTCTGGCATGCAATTTTTTTTCAGAATGGGCTTAGGAGTTGCGCTCGGGGGCAAGGGCTTTTGTACGAACTTCTTTGAATCCAAACCTTTCAAAATCGGTGGTGCTCCCGGAATTTGATCAACTCGGGAGATATATGTTTCCATTTTTTTGTCATTCACTTCAATCTTCTTCTCCCCCGACTCAATTCGCTTTGTCAGCTCCTCGAACATTTTCAAGATAGCGGGATCGGTTCCTGACTTATTCACATTTGACCTCTCCAGCACTGGTTCGGCCCTGTGAACAATTTCATGTGATGGCTCGGGTTCGACTCTACTCGGTGCGTGGTTCTAATTTTGAAGTTGTGCAATTGCAGCTTGTTGAGCCTGCAATATTTTGAATATTGTTCAAAAGCTGATCCCGCCTTCTTCGCCACCCTGTGAGTTCTGACCGGCTGATCGAGCGCTTCTGCGGATGCTGTTTTCGATGTCGACGCCCAGATTTGCATTCAGAGCAACATGGGAACTGGCATCGATGGGGTCTGCAACTGGTACTCCCTCGAGGTCAATTGGAAGAACTTCGTTTACTGGGGAGGCTACGTTGTCGTTTTCGCCATGAAAACCAAGGTTGTTGTTGATATGTGTGGGTACTGCTTGAGAGTTCGACATGCTGATCCTGAAATCAAAAGTGCTTACAAGAACAAGTGTAAAGCAGTGTGTGTTATGAAAATTAGCACCAGGAAATCACTATTGTCCTTAGCCCCACAGTGGGTGCCAAACTGTTTACCCTAAAAATGGATAATAATTAAATTTATATGTGGTTTTAAGGACATGTGATTTTACTTGGCACAAACTGAGAAAAACTGATATTGAAATTAACTGTAAAGAAAAATAAAAGCAAACCAAATGAGATGTGTAGCTTGGCCCCTCGAACCAAATGAAACAACAACAAAAATATAAGCAGAGTAACAGAGTATTGAGAACCTAGAGAAAAGAGTAGTATATTGCTTTTTTACTGTCTCCGGTCCCTTTTACAAATGATCAGACTCCCTTTATATAGTAGGGGAGTCCTACTGTTGATACAATTCTAAATACAGTAAGGACTCTCATGATAGGCTAATTAATCGGCCTCTTCTTGATTCGTGACGTGATTTTCGCTGAGATTTCCCCCCTAATTGTGGTTGTAACGGCTTTTTTGTTTCTTGGCTCGATCTTGATCCTGGCCGATCTCGATCTTGGTCGTTCTCGATCTTGATCGGTCTCTGGGTCTTCGAGATCGATCTTGGCCGACCTCGATCTTGATCGGTCTCTGGGTCTCGAGCTCGACAACATATTCTTCGCATCATGGCTCGATATTACAATGATGAACTTTGGACCATTATGTTCCAATCTCGATTAATCATACGAAGGGCAAAACTTAGTTTTGACCGTATATTTCGCATTCAGTAATTAGGTGTAAACATCGAATGCATGTAAGTTTTACTATGTTCTTATGACTTTGGGGCATTCGTTTCCTATAAGATGGTTAACCTTAACTTTGTCAATATAAAATTATTTTAGGCTAGTACTATAAATGTTTTATTTAACCATGACGCCAATAACTTTTTAAATTTTTTTCGTCGAGATGTTCAAAAATATTAAGCTTTCTCAAGTTGGGGACCAAAATAATGCTTGACATATACGCTAGGAAACCCTTTGGGAACTTCTCCATTTTAATAGAGAAAAAATAAAAGGACTATTTTTTAAGCTTGACATGAGTTTATAAAATTTTTAGGCGGCCATACAATGTCGTATTTTTTATAAAATAAAGACTATAAAGTAAATAAACTGAAGATAAGTATAGAGAGAGATTGATATATTATTCAACTTCAAACGGATGTACATAATGAACTGAAAACTCCTCTATTTATAGAAGAAAGGAAACAACTGCGAGGCTTTTCAGGAAGCTGCTTGTAAGCTGTCTGTATGAGCTGCTTGCAAACTGCCTGTTTAATAAAAAACTGCTACAAATCATTTCATTGAGTTGCTTGCAACCTGCTTGCATCAGCTGCTTGTAGATAAACATCAATAGAGTAACAAACGGATAATCTTCTTCAGGAAGATTATTATAGTGGAGTAATAAATGGACATCCATAATATAATTATTTTCATAACACTCCCCCTTGGATGTTCATTAAAAGATAGTGTGCCTCGTTAAAACCTTACTAGGAAAAACCCAGTGAGAAAAATCCTAGTGAAAGAAAAAGAGTACACATATTTAGTAATACGCATTTCTAGCTGCCTCATTAAAAACCTTATAAGAAAAACCCCATGGAAAAATCTTAGTAAGGAAAAAAGAGTACAACGCATATTTCACTCCCCCTGATGAAAAACTTGTTTCAAATATTTGAGTCCCCGCATTCTAATCTTGTATACCATATTCTCAAAAGTTGAAGTTGGCAAAGATTTAGTGAACAAATCTGTTGGATTGTCACTTGAACGGATTTATTGCACATCGATGTCACCATTTTTCTGAATATAATGTGTGTAGAATAATTTTGGTGAAATGTGCTTCGTTTTATCTCCTTTTATAAATCCTCCCTTTAATTGAGCTATATATGCAGCATTGTCTTCGTATAAAATTGCGGATCTTTTATCACATTTCAAACCACATTGTTCTTGAATAAAATAAATCACTAATCTCAATCATACGTATTCCCTACTTACTTCGTGAATAGCTATTATCTCAGCATGATTTGAAGAAATAGCAGCAATAGATTGACAGTACCTCCACATGTAAACACATACCCGATTTGAGATCAAGCTTTATGGGGATCGGATAAATAACCTGCATCTACATAACCAATACGATCTGCACCACCTTTATTAGCATTAGCAAGATACGTAAGTGCACCAATTGCACTTAGATAGAGTACTTCAGGACCAAGGAGTTCCTCATCCTCTTTTGGAGGTCGGAACGGATCCTTTTTTATTTCAAGTGATCGAACACCCATTGGTATACTTAATGGGTGCTCTTTGCCCATGTAAAAATGTTTAAAGACCCTTTCTATATAGGCATATTGATGGATAAAGAACTCGTCTGCTAAATATTCAATTTGCAGACCAAGACAAAATTTTATTTTTCCAAGATTTTTCATCTCAAAATCTTTCTTAAGATATTCAATTGCCTTTTGGAGCTCTTCTGGAGTTCCAACAAGATTTATGTCATCAACATAAACATCAAGTATAATAAATTCTGATGCCATTTTCTTTATAAAAATACATGGACAAATAACATCATTTATGTAACCTTCTTTCAGCAAATATGCACTGAGGCGATTATATCACATGCGCCAAGATTGATTTAAACCGTACAAAGATCTTTGTAATATGATCGAGTATATTTCTCGAGACTTTGAACTATATGCTTCAGGCATTTTAAATCCTTCAGGGATCATTATAGAGATTTAATCAAATGAGTTATATAGGTTATGACTTGCATTTAAATGGCACGACATCTTCAGGTGTCTGGACTGCATGTCCGATCCTCACAATCATTTACAATATTGTGCACTATATCATATCAAATATATCGTCGATGATCATTTCGTATCGGTTCGCAAGCGACATAACTTGTTGAGATTTCATCACTTTCTTTATTTTTCAGGTACTTTAACTTCTTTTGGAGTTTCATGAAATGTTATGTCATGGGCTCTTCTAGAGCTTATTTCCTCCTTAATATGATTATTTTGACTATCTGCTCCTATCATTTTCAAGGATTATTACCTTTGGAACTGATTGGTCTACCACGCTTCATGCGTACAGTAAACTCAATCCTTTAGGGACTTTAATTTTAATAGGAGCATTTGCAGCTGAAATATGATATTTTATTTTGGATAAACAAATGCTTCTGGCATTTGACTAGAATTATCTTCTGAATGAGGATCACACTAATGATAATTCGATTCATATAACATATTTTTCAACTGTTTATTTCATCCCCCAAATATTAGAAAAACTAACATATATCCCCAATCTTCTTTGGGAAACCTATTTTTGTGCAACGTGATAGAGAAATTAAACATATACCACATATCAAAAGTTATTATATAGTAAATGTCACGCCCCAAACTCGGGGAGCGCGACCGACGCTCAACTGAGTGAACCCGACCGAGCAAGCCTGCTAGATACTTTCTACCCAAAACTCACTCATGAAAAAAGAGGAGACATATATTCATTAATTAGACAATAGGGAGATCATGAATACAATACCAAAACCTTTCTATTAGTTTCTTAATCTTTAATATCTCAAAATACACACTTTTTTATAAACTAAAGTGGAACAAGTGATTCATTCAAACATAAACATGAATTGTTTGACTTCCCCCAACACCGACATACAACCCACACAATATCTACAGAGCCTCTAAAAGATACAAAGGAGTACAATGATAGTGTTGGCAACAAGGCTCCGGCTATACCTCCAAATATGATAACAAAATGTACAAAAGATACATGACCCCGGAATGAGGTGGGGCTCACCAAGTCTGCTAGGAGAAAGGTGTACTTCTATCGCTGATCAACACTTCCTACTATGGAACCACATGCATCCATATAAAGATGCAGCTCCCCCGGCAAAAGGGACGTTAGTACTGTCGAATAGTACTAGTATGTAAAACTAAATACCATCTCAATAGAATGAATAATAATACAAGGGGGAACAGTCAAGAATTCACTAAGAGCTTCAAATAATACTAAAACATCAAGTTAAGGATCACATAAGTTTTCAAATCAATTTCCATATTTTTAGGTTGGGTGATCTTTAGTGCCGATATACCATAATTCACAATACCATCGTATTCTTACACAGAGTCTGATCACGACCCGATCGGCTAGGTCGTCTCATCTGAGACATCAACCATAACCACAATTTCAATTATAATTTCCAGCACAGTCACCCCCATGTGTGCGGCATGGCGTCCGATCACGGTGCGATCGGCTAGGCCGTCTCATCCGAGACATTACCTTTTTCAATCAATCATCTCACTTAATACCTCTTTCACCTTTTTTAATTCATTAGCATAAGTGGCCACAATTATAAAGTCATTCTTGGCACTTGGCCGTATTTCATAATTTGAGTTCCCCTTTCCACATTCAAACATCATTATCATCATCAACAACAATAAGGCTTTCCATTCAATACATTAAATACACATATGAGCAATTAGGGAATCTTAGGCACATAGAGATCTTTCATACAATTTGGCATAACATCCTTTATTCGATCTTGACTTGAAGTCTTAACATTGTTAACACATATTCTATATTTTGAACACATCCTCAAATGATAATATGACATGACGAAGCATTTAGAATACATATTGAACATATATCCTTTAACACAAGCACATTTGGAATAGCCAATTCTATAATGATCAATTTAGGACTTACACCGATCACACGAACATCGTGGGATTCAATTCTAAGAAGAAGGGATTTACACAACATACCGCAATTGAGCTTCCTTAAGCTCTAAAATATTCCGGAATTCTTAGCAGCTTCAATCTACTTTACAAATATAACAAATTGAACCGAAATTAGGAAGATGATCATGGTTTTAGCTCATTTGAGCATTTTATCAAACACTAGGTGTGCATTAAGGTTTTTAAGGCCCTTTTAAGAAAGGTTCCATCATCCCTCAACCCATTCTCTACTATTTTTAGCTCACAAGTTTACTACATTATTTTATAACATATGCATGCAAGATAACAACTCCCACACCCAAAAATTGTCTTGCTAATTACTCCCTTTTTAGTAGATTTTTGAAATTAAGAGCTAGGGCATAGACTCTTACCTTTAGGATGAAGACTTTCCTTGTTAATCTCCAATGATTGAGAAGGAATTGATGGATAATAGGTTAAAGATCACTCTCTCACTCTCAAAATGTCAGATTTTAGCTCCAAAATGGTACAAATCGTCTATTTAATGAAGTAGGGTCAGGTTATAAAAATCCATAAAATGAAGACCCGGGACAGGATTTGCGGTCGCATAAGCGACCGCATAATAATTCTGCGGTCCGCGAAATGGCCGTGGAAAATGGCCTTCGGAACTGGGCTAGCCTGCTTCACTCTGCGGCCGTTATATGGCCCGCAGAACCTCCCTCCGCAAAATTTCAAGGCTGATTATGCGATCAAAGTGCGGCCTGCGAAATGGTTGTGCGGTCGCATAACTGGCCGCGAAATTGACATAAAAAATTGCACAAATAGCTGCTTCACTCTGCGGCCATTCTGCGGCCCGCAGAGTGATTATGCGGCCGCATAATGAGCCGCAGAAATGCCTAACCCTGTAAAATATTTTCCTTCAACTCCCCAGCGCACTATTCAATCCAAAAAGTCCGAACCGAACCTCTACGCCTACCTCGGCATCACGGAACCCCGGCTTTTAGGAAACTTTTCTCTGATCCTAAATCAATTGTGAGGGGAGGACTTATTATATATTGTTGGTTTGATGCATACAAGTGTTGCTGTATGCAATTTAGAAAATCTTAGACCAACACGGGAAGCTTTGTTCTCATAAGAAATGATTTTGTCATTAACAGGAGACAAACAAATCTAAACCAGCTTGAATATACCAGCATTATCAAGATGAATTGTCTTGATTACATATTCTGAAAATTATGCTCTTAATTGTGAAAAGCAATTTCAAATGCCAAACTGCAGGTTGACAATAATCGCGCGTGTAACTATCTAATATATGCATCTATAAGTGGTTCACATGATAGGTGTATGAGCCCATATTTACCTTTTATATATTTATATATATCAGAATTAGGGGTCTTAGTCCCAACGTTAGCTAGTATAATCATATTATTATGAGAACAAGCAACACAAGTGAATTCTTGAAGAATCTTCTAGTTCTTCAGTGTATGCTTATCTGAATTCTCAAATAGTTTATTTAAAAATGGCAAATGAAAACTTCAAGTTTATCATGGCATGTGTTATCTCTTAGTAAGCTTCTGGTTTACTATGGCATAAATTTTTGCATTAGTAAACTTCTGATTTACTGTGGCTACTTTTGTATTAGCGAATTTCTGATGTACTATAGCTAAGCCTCAGTAAAACATTTGATTTACTATGACTGCTTTTGCATTAGTAAACTTCTGGTTTACTGTGATATATGATATAGTACAAATTGAAGAATAAGGCGGGTCACTTCTCATATATATATTATTTTACCCCCTGTGATTGTGGAAATATGAAGATTTTCAATCTTCTAGTCATTTGTAGTCTCAATGTGATGACCGTTTGTATTAGTAAACTTCGGGTTTACTACATCATATGTTTTGATCATAATCATATAATATGAATGACATATTTATATATAAGCTCTTCGAGAGCCTTCATTTATTATCCAGAATCTAATATTTATCGGACACTACTGGTGTCAAGTGTCTTCTAGAAAAATAGTGCACTATTCAGGAGCTTTTGATAAATTTTGTACTATAAAATATTGCTGAGACACTTCTGGTGTCATAAGAGAAAATCATAATCAAATGAACAATATAAAGACAGTTCTAAATTTATAAATGACAAAAAATTAAGAATTTTAATATTTTACCACTACATAATATTTTTCTGCTTCAGGAGAAAATTTTAATTATTAACTACTTCAGAAGAAATTTAAAATATTGAGAATATATTCTCTCAATCGTATTACCTCTTCTAGATGTGAATTGTAATATATTTATATCAAGAGTGTGTTCATATTTAATATTGTCACATTCACTTCAGGAAATGGATTAATATTATCAAAATTTCTCTTCCTTCAGGAGATAGAACATAATTATCTGAACGTGCATAATCACATCAAATTGTGATACTTTGAACCTCTTTTAAGATATTTGCTACTTCAAGAGCAAATCGAGGTGTACATGTAATATAGAGAATATTTCTCTAGATTATCTTTAATTACAACCGTAGAGAAACCTAAATTATCACTTCTTGTGGTCATAGGCATATACCACTTCTAGTGGTTAACAAAATTTAGTTATAATGAGATATAAGAAACATAACCACTTCTGGTGGTTTTATATTTCTTGCAAACTCTGCTGGAGTTTAAGTGGATCTAACAATATTATCCACTTTGTAATCCTTTATTAAGATAATTACGATGAAAATAAATACCAAAATAGGTACCATATACGTAACATATAACCAAGCAAGCGATGATAAAGATACTAAAATATAAGCAAAAGGCTCAAATTAATTTACGCAAATTTGGTCACTCCAGATGTAAGTGATATCTACATCACTACTGCCAAGAAGAAAAACTCACCATCTTAAGGATATAATCAGTCTTATGATACTCGGAATGAACAAGATCTAACAACGGACATAAGAGCGCCGCCTTACATCAGAGATGAACACTGAAATAGAGTCTCGTGCTAATAACGTATTATAAAATAAAGACTATAAAGTAAATAAACTGAAGACAAGTATAGAGAGAGATTGATATATTATTCAACTTCAAACTGATGTACATAATGAACTGAAAACTTCTCTATTTATAGAAGAAAGGAAGCAGCTGCGAGGCTTTTCAGAAAGCAGATGCGAGGCTTTTCAGAAAGCAGATGCGAGGCTTTTCTTCTGCCTGTTTAATAAGAAGCTGCTGCAATCATTTCATTGAGTTGCTTGCAACCTGCCTGCATCAGCTACTTGTAGATAAACTTCAATAGAGTACCAAATGGATAATCTTCTTCAGGAAGATTATCTATAGCGGAGTAATAAATGGACATCCATAATATAATTATTTTCATAACAATATTCACTTTTTCGAGTTTTTTACACACTTGATCTTTTTTTAACTATTATTTTAAAAAAATAGCATCATTTATTGTTTATTCCATAAGGAGCATTTTTTTTTCATTATTAGCATATTACAAAAATTAAGCCCAACATTCATCTTCTTCACTCTATTTTTTAAAATATGATGCATATGTGAATGCCACCTAAATTCAAGATGTATTTATTTATATGTCTTTTATACTTTGTATATCTAGTATCACTTTAATTCAAAATGTATTTTTATGTATATAGTTTTAGTATATTTATTTGTGAAGTGCCATCTTATTTTAAGATGTATTTTTAATGTATATTTCAAATATATTTTATATGTCAAGTGCCATTTTAATTCAGGATGTATTTTTTATGTATATATTTTTTGTATATTTATATGCCATCTTAATTAAATTTAAGATATATTATTTTATATATATTTCACATGTCTATGTGTCATCTTAATTGAAGATGTATTTTTATGTATATTTTTTGTATATTTTATATGTGTTAATTCAATATATATATTTTTTATATACATTTTATATATATTAACATATATTATTATCGAAGTAAGATCTTTATGTTAAGAAATGAAGAAAGAAGGAAGAGAAAAACTTAAGAAAAGAAAACGAATGGAACAAATTTAGAAAATATATTGGCTTCGGCAAAAAATAAAATTAAGAAGATGAAGAAAAAGAAGGAAAGCTAATAAATAAAGAGAAAAAAAGGCATAATTTTTGTACAAAGAATTGTTGACTTTCCATTTAAATTGCTTATGTTTTGAGATTAATAATTAATATTCCTATTTTAATGGAACAGTGTGCTACAAATATAAATATTTTCCTGCCACAACTGTAATATTAGATTTCATGCTACGAATTTATTATATTTCTTTTAAATTATGACAGTTATGTAAAGTTCTCACTTTTTAATAGTGTCCATAATAAGTCAATCATGGGCCCAACAAAGTATTTCGAGTGGGCTTATCCAAATCCACGTGGTGCCTTTGAAAAAGGACATGTATGATTTGTGAGTATTTTTCATAAAGAATAAACTTAATTAGTCATCCCCTCATGTAACGACCTGACCGGTCGTTTTGAGCATTTACGTTCCTTTCAACTATTTGAAGTCTTGAATAACTTCCTACGAGGTATTATGACTTGTGTGAATTGTCAATTTTGGTTTTAAGGTATTTCAGAGTTAGCTTGGAAGAATGAATTTTCATGTTGGAAGCTTAAGTTGAAATAGTCGATCGGATATTGACTTATGTGTAAACGACCCCAAAATTTAATTCCGATGATTCCAATAGCTCCGTATGGTGATTTTGGACTTAGGAGCGTGTCCGAAAAATTATTTGGAGGCCCGTAGTGGAATTAAGCTTGAAATGCCGAAAGTTGAATTTTGGAAAGTTTGACCGGGGGGTTGACTTTTCGATATCGAGGTCGGAATCCAGTTCTAAAAATTTTCATAGCTCCGTTATGTCATTTATGACTTGTGTGCAAAATTTTAGGTCAATCGGACGTGAATTGATTGGTTCCGGAGTCGTTTGTAGAAACTAGAAATTTCAAAGTTCATTAGGCTTGAATTGGGGTGTAATTCATGGTTTTAGCATTGTTTGAGGTGATTTGAGGGTTCGACTAAGTTCGTATGATATTTTAGGACTTGTTGGTATATTTGGTTGAGGTCCCGAGGGGCTCGGGTGAGTTTTGGATGGTTAACGGAGCATTTTTGGCCTTGGTAAGATTGTTGATATTTGTTGCTGCATTTTTCGGATTTTCTCTTTCGCGTTCGCGAGTGGGCCCTCGCGTTCGCGAAGAGGAATTTCAGGCAGGTAGGATTTTACTCTTCGCGTTCGCGAGGGGGTCTCGCGTTCGCCAAAGAGGAGCTGGGCTGTGCATTGCGTTCGCATTTGGGATATCGCGTTCGCGAAGGGAAACATAGTGGGCATGGGTTTTTGCCTTCATGTTCGCGAAGGGGAGCTCGCGTTCTCGAAGAAGGGCTCCGTAAAGCATCGCGTTAGCGAACAGTGTCTCGCGTTCGCGAAGAGCAAATGTTGGGAAGCACATTTTGTGCTTCGCGAACGCGAGGGACCTGTCGCGTTCGCGAAGAAGAGAGGTCTCGACAGAAAGTTTAAGTTCAGAAAATGGGACTTCGTCCCATTTTTCATCTTTAACGATTTGGAGCTCGGATTGAGGCGAATTTTAGGAGATTTTCAGAGGAAAGAATGGGGTAAGTATTTTTAACTCAATATTGATTAAATTACCCGAATCCATGGTTGTTTTTAATATTTAATTGGTGAGTTAAGTTGGAAAAATTGTGAAAACCCTCTTGGTTTATTTTGGAGATTTAAGGGTCGAGTTGATGTCGGATTTTAGTAAAATTTATATGGTTGGACGCGAGGTTGAATGGGCGTTAATATTTTGTAACTTTCGTCGGATTCCTAGATGTGGGCCCCACGGGTGATTTTTGGGGCATAATTTCGGATTTTATGAAAATATTAGTATTTTGATATGGAATTAATTCTAATAATTTTTGTGGGATGAATCAAATTAATTGTGACTAGATTCGAGCCGTTTGGAAGTTGATACACTCAGAGTTGAATTGTTGGAGCATTGCTTAGCTTGCTCGACATTGGATTTGGCTTGTTCGAGGTAAGTAACTCTTCTAATTTTGGAGTTGAGGGTATGAACCCTGAATATATGTATTTTGCGAATTGTTGGGAGGTAACGCACATACTAGGTGACGGGCGTGTGGTCTTGCACTATAGAAATTGAGACATAATTGTTTCTGTGGAATTTTATAGTTAAATAATCTTGGCATTTTCCATGTGGTTTTATGTGTTAAAGAAATTGAGCTGAAAAGCATATTAAAAATCATGTTGAGGCTATGTGCCAGTATTATTAGGACCCACAGAGGTCATATTACTGTGAATTATTGTATTAAATTAAAAATTCATATTCAGTCATATTCATTTTATTGCATATCATATCTCAGTCTCTGTTATTATTTATTGATACAACATATCATCATTTTGGGCTATTTTCATGACATTGTGAGCTCGAGAGACTGGAGAGATTGATGACTAAGTGTGGCTGTCGGCCTGATTTGTGAGGATATTTATGGGATCGGGATGCACGCCGCAGTAGGCCATGTTGGCTTTATATATATTATTATTGCACGTGAGTTGGCCGTGCAGTACGTGAGTTGGCCATGCGGATCTTTTTATTATTATTGCACGTGAGTTGGCCGTGCAACACGTGAGTTGGATGTGCGGATCCTTATATTATTATTGCACGTGAGTTGGCCGTGCAGATCCTTATATTATTATTGCACGTGAGTTGGCCGTGCAGATCCTTATATTATTATTTCACATGAGTTGGCCGTGTAGCACGTGAGTTGGCCGTGCGGATTCAGATATTTATATTATGGCACGTGAGTTGTCCGTGCTTATAGTGCTTAGGCTGTAGGAGCCCATCATGAGTCTATACACCCCCAGTGAGCGCAGTCGACTACAAACAGGGATCGGGTTGCACGCCGCAGCAGGTATTGTATAGCGTTGAGTGATTGAGTGTGCTGAGCACAGTGAGAGAGAATGCGAGATAATGAGATTGAATACTCTAAGAGTGTGATTACATGAGTGCAATCCCTGAGATACATTGCATTGACATGTACACATGACATATATGCATAGAGATGTGTTTTCCTCATGATGTACGGTATCACATTATTCATGATTTCTCACACATGTTGACAGATGGTCATAGTGAGGCATTTGTTTTACATCGGTTATCTGGGAAAGAAAATGAGATATTTTATTTATTATTGAACGGATTTTGGGAAAATTATTGCTTTCAAACTTATTCATATTTTTGGAAATTTCGGTAAACGATTTGGGTTTTTCATTGATGTACTTGAAAGGAAGAACTATTATTTTTGAAATCATGATTTGGCTGAGCATTTTATCTCTGAGTTACTTCTGGTATTATTTGCTTTATGTTGTTATGGACTGTTGTGGACTAGTGATTTTGGACCCGACCTTGCTAGAAGCTCGTCACTACTTTCAACCTACGGCTAGGTTTGTTGCTTACTCAGTACATGGGGTCGGTTGTACTGATACTATACTTCTGCCCATTGCATGCAGATGTTGGCTGTTGTTGTTGTTGTGATCAATGGTTGCGGGATTTGAAGATGTACTTGCGTTCCTATTGTAGCTGCCTCTTGTTCAGGGTAGCCTTAGATTTTATAAAAGCTCTGTTTATGTATTATTCAAACAGACTATGTATTTATTTCATTTCCGCTTTGTATACTCTATTCTTAGAAGCTCATGATTTGTACTACCAGTTCTTGGGGAAATGTATTGATTTTAGATATTTTCTTTTAAATAATTTTCATTGTAATTGAATAGTTGGTAATTGGCTTACCTAATGAGTTGGGTTAGGTGCCATCACGACTAGTTGGATTTTGGACCGTGACAAGGTGGTATCAGAGCTCTAGGTTCATAGGTTCTACAAGTCATGAGCAAGTGTCTAGTAGAGTCTTGTGGATCGGTATGATGACGTCTATACTTATCTTAGAGAGGCTACAGGGCATTTAGGATATATACTTCCCATCTTTTTTTCGTTATCATGCGGGATTGATTCAGCTTGGGACATAACTCTTTGAATTCATTCCACGTATTCGTATGCGCACATGAGCGCTCGGTATCAGTTGTGCATCGCCGACTTGTGATTTTATGATCGAGGTTCGAGGTGAGTATTATGTGTTTTAGTGATGGGCCAGTCTGAAGGATTTAAGGCTATGGTTAGACCGTAGCTTGAGCTCGGTAGCTTCAGTTGTAACCTGTACAATTGGACTCATATGTCCGGTAATGACCCTACAGTGGAATTTGTGGCTCGATGAGCGGTGAAATGGGTCTGTGATGAGTATGATGTAACTGCAGGATGTGTTAAGACGATGTGAATGTGGCGAGAAGTGTTTCCTTGATGTATAAAAGAAGGCAGTTGGATGCTTGATTTTCGTTTTGATGTGACGTATAGTCTCGAGTATGAATATTTTGAAGGATCTTTTACACTGTTAAATTTTGGGACAGACTAAATTCTCGTGTCTTGTTAATAAGTTTGGACTTGGAAAGATTTAGTGATTGCGTAGAAATTGTGGCTGCGAAAATACATAACAAGATGCCAATTGAGGCTAGGGAGGTGGGTTATCTCCTCGAGAGTAATCTACGTAGGTGTGTTCCTTGTAATGTGAGTGGAGGGTTTCTTTTCTGCCAGTGGGGTGTATGTGTGGAGATTTGAATTTGAATTTGGCTGAGAAAGTGAGTATCAAGAGAATGATTGAGATCTTAGCGGATGATTTGGGGTATTTTTATGGTTGGCATTGCATGAGCTTGAGAAGAATTTTGTGGCATTGACTACGGTATTATGACAGTAATAGGGTATGTGTATTGTGAATTATGGAATGTTTTGTTATATGGCTTTGAGCCAAGTGGGGGAGTCTGCTATTGACAATTCAATTTCACGGATATATGTTAAATTTTAGTTTTGGTTTGATGCATACTTGTGGGTTAGTTATGACTTACAGAGGTGAAGATCGAGGATGACTCGGGTAAGTAAATTCCCGGATATGGGTTACATTTAACTTTATGAAAATATAAAAATTATGGAACGATTAAATTGTTAATTTGAAGAATGTAGTGCGCACGAAGTATGAATTCGATTGATCGTATTAAGGCAGGGTTACTTCTTTGAGTGTTGATCGTGCTAAAGGAGCACATATCTTTCGGCCCGTTTGGGGCAGAGTAAATTAGATTTGAGCAGAGTGGATGACTCTCGAGAGAGTTTTAATGGATTCAAAATGTATATGTGGAAATTGAAAATTTTTCGAATTTGTATATCACTAGAATCGGTTACTTACATTGGATGGTATCGGGATGTGCGGTAATTATGTTTGACTATGGATTCTATATTTCAGTATAAGTAAGGAAAGAGGAACAATTTTAGATTCGCATAAGGTATTTTCATAATGAGTGTTACAGTTGTGGTATTTATGGAGGTGCTTAAGGAGAATACAGTGGCTTGTGGGCCTTAGGGCAGTGTAGTTTTATGTTAGGATGTCTTGTAGTGAGATTTGGGTAAAGTAGTGGTGTTCTGACAAGGAGAAATGGCAACTTGAGGATAATCCAGAAGAAACTCGGAGGAAATAGGACAAATGGGTAACATGCCGGATCAATATGGTAATGGTATGCTCGGTTCTTTTAGTTCTTATGAAGAGGTGAGGTTTTACGGGTGTTTTGTGGCAATACTCTCGGATTTGGCAACTTGTGTGGCTTGGTAGAGTTATAGGAATTTAGTTCTGATAGCTTGGATATGTGCAAATGGTTTCAAAGTGTTCTTAATGGTTTCTACCATGGGTTAAACCGGATATATTCTACCGGTGTAGGGAACGTGTTGTGTATTATAAATTCCTCCTGGAAGGAAGCAAGATGAAGGTTACTGAATGACCGGGTATGTAATTTGCTAGTTACCCAAAGTTGATAATGAGATTCTCGTGCTTGTCACATGATGACATGATAGATGTGGTGTGTGGTGCGGGGTTAAGATTTGCATGTATAAGGTGGCAGCTCATTCTTGAAAGGAAGATCACAAATTTCAGACAGAATGGTCAATTTCAGATAATTAGATGAATGTTATAACTGCTCGGTAATCCCTGAAAAGGGTGCGTATTTCAAAAAGTGCATTGTGTTTTTACTTACGGATGTTCATTGGTATTGCAGTACTCACCTGGTTGATAGACTGCTGATATTCAAATTATTGCTATGTGGCAAGGAAGAATTATGAAAGTATTCCTTATGGGAATATCGTGAATGGAAGACGTGTTAGTCATTCTAGTCCTTATGGGCTCATGCCAACATAAATCATCAATAATATTTTTCCACAATAAAGAGCCCACGGCTCATGCCAACATAAATCATCAATAATATTTTTCCACAATAAAGAGTCCACGGCTCCATCACAATGAGTACAAAAATCTTATACAAATATTCAGGAATAAATAATTTAGCAAAATAATATTTCAAATCTTTAATACGTTGCTTCAATACCAAATTTAAAATATCAAATACTTCATATTAATAATATTTAATTTAAAGAAAATTAATTTCAAATAATGCACAGAATAAAAAAAACCAAGTTTCAACCAAACAGGTAAAACAATTAGCAGAAAAATGTCAAGCAAATTTAAAGTATACAAATCAAATCAATGATGGAGAATATAACAAGATTTAATAAATTAATTAATATGCAACAATGATCTTCACAATTTAAAAATACAATCATTCACATTTAGTCCGTGTACACACATCACAATTAATACCAATCCTAGGGAAAATTTTCCCCACACAAGGTTAGACAAGTCACTTACCTCGACTTGCTCCAATTTAACCAAGTAGAATGCTTTTTCCTCGATTTTTCGATTCCGGTCAACTCCTATCTAGTAATAATTAATTCGATACAGTCAACAAAAATTATAGAATTGATTTTGCAAGAAAATACTATATTTTTCAATAAAAATCCGAAATTAACTCAAAAATAGCCCGTGGGGCCTACATCTCGGAACTCGACAAAAGTTACAAAATCCAAAAGCTCATTCAACCACGAGTCTAACCATACCAGTTTTATTAAAATCCGACCCCAACTCGACCCTCAAAGCTTCAAATCTTATTTTCAAATCCCTAAGTTCCAACCCCCGATTTACACCTCAAAAATATGTAATCTAGTCGGATTATTGGATGATAATTCAATATTATGGAGTAGAAATGATCACAAGAGACTTACCTCAAGTTTTTCCGTGAAAACCTTGCTCAAAATCGCCCAACCGAGCTTGAAATGCCCAAAAATGGCAAAAGCTCGGAACCCCTCTGGTTTTGTACTGTCCAGGTATTTTCGCATTTGCGGCAACTTGGCCGCTTCTGCACCAACCGCATGTGCGGAAAAAGTCCCGTATCTGCGCCTCTGCCCGTATCTGTGCGCCTGTTTGCGCTCCTGCGCAGGCCGCTTCTGCGCGCGTCCCTCCGCATCTACACTCCCGCAAGTGCGGAATTTCTCCCGCACCTGCGACCATTGCCCCATAGTCCATTTGCGCATCTGCGCTTGCCAGGCTCGCTTCTGCGAGCTCGCACCTGCGATAGAATTTCCGCAGGTGCGAATGCAGCATAAGGCAGAAACTTCAGCTATTTCTTCTAAGTCCGAATTTAATTCGTTAACCATCCGAAACTCATCCGAGGCCCCGGGACCTCAACCGAATGTACCAACAAGTCCTAAAACATCATACGAACTTAGTCGAGCCTTCAAATCACATCCAACAACACTAAAACACGAATCACACATAGATTCAAGCCTAATGAACTTTGAAATTTCTAATTTTTACAAATGACTCAGGAACCTATCAAATCACGTCCGATTTACCTCGAATTTTGCGCACAAGTCATAAATGACATAACAGAGGTACTCAAATTTTCAGAATCGGATTTCGACCCCAATATCAAAAAGTCAACCCCTTGATCAAACTTCCCAAAAATTCAACTTTCGGCATTTCAAGCCTAATTCCACTACGAACTTCCAAATAAAATTTTGATCACGCTCCTAAGTCCAAAATCACCATACGGAGCTGTTGGAATCATCAAAATTCTATTCCGGGGTCGTTTGCATATAATTCGACATCCGGTCACTAATTGAACTTAAACTTTTAATTTTTTATCAAAATTCCATATCTCGGGCTAGGGACCTCAGAATTTGATTCCGGGTATACGCCCAAGTCCCAATTCACGATACGGACCTACCGAAACTGTCAAAACTCTAATTCATATTTTAATCTATTTTTTCACATAAAAACTTTCCAAAAAGTTTTACGGACTGTGCACGCAAGTCGAGTAATAATAACTAGTGCTTTTCGAGGTCTTAGAACACAGAATTAATTATTAAATTTAAAGATAATATTTTAGATCATCACACTTTACCCCCATTTTGGAGATAACTTACTCCAACCATTCCCCCATTTTCCCCCCAAAAGAGAATATTCTTTTTTATATTCTTCTCTCTCTCTTCTATATTATATTATTATATTTTATTTAAATTTTTATTTTTTAAATTCCATTAAACAAATTCCATCTTTTATTTTCATTAATTCTTAATTTCCATTAAAACAATTCCATAAAATTTTAAATAATATAATTTGTAAGCAATTATTATAGATTAACTAATAATTCAAATAAAAGTGAAATGATTGTGATACAAGATTAATTAAATACATATTACATAACGATAAAATTCATTCGAAATATTACATAAATATTCAACTTCAACCTCTAGTATTCTCCCATAAATAATTTATTAATGCATTACGAAGTGCAAAATGAGCATCTTTGTCCTTAATTCTTCTATGTCGAGCTAAAAATTCTTGAAATCGTTGATTTTCATCTACTACCATTTCTACTGTTGGAGGTGGACCTTCCAAATCATCTTGAATTGGTACATTAAGATCACGCTCATTCTCGATTATCATGTTGTGCAATATAATACATGTAGTCATTATATCATGTATCACTTTTTTTGCCAAAAATGTGAGGGTCCTACAACAATTGCAAAATGTTGTTGCAAAACTCCGAATTATCTCCTATCTATCTGTCATCTCCTAACTTATCATCATTTTCACTAAATTTAAATGAGGATGTTGCAGGTGATTCCACATCATCACAACGGCCTAGTGGGGTGAGGAAAGCAAAAATAAAGAGAAAAATTGACGAAGATTATATGAAGATAATCCAATCAGAAAAGAATTGGATGGTTGAGGCGATGAATAATGCAACCGAGGCAAAAAAAGAAGTTTTGGCTGTTCAAAAAGAAAAACTAAGAGTAAAAGAAATGAAAGAAGAAAATAAAGTTTTAATGATGGATGTTGATTCTATTGTCGATCCGACTCGTCGTGAATTTATGCGACAAGAACAACAACGAATAATGTATAAAAGAATTCAACAATATCCACACTCACAACCACAATAATCCTCGGCCCCATTCACTAAATACTATAATGATTTTGGTGTGTCTGGAAACGACATACCTCCCTACTAAGTTATTATGCTATTTACCGTAGTTTCAATTTTTATGTATTTTAATTTAATGTATTTTCAATTTTCATGTATTTTTAATTTTAATATATTTTTATTTAATGTATTTTCAATTTTCACTTTTCAATTTGAGCAACATCTAATATTTTATATTCGCACCTTTCAATTTTAGCAACATCTAATATTTTATATTAGCACCGTTCATTTTTTTGAGATGATTATATATTTTTTGTACAATTATAATTTATAATAAAATTAACTTATAATTTTACATAAAAATAATAAATGCACGAAAATTAATTTATCAAAATTATACGCCAAAGTTAAGATGTAAAATTAATATTATAAAGATATTATATAAATATAATTAGGTATATATAAAGAGATAAATTAAAAGAGTTAAATAATAAAATAATAATAAAATATGAATGAATAGTAATAGGGAAGATAAATAATATACCCATATTTAGAGAACACTATTCATTCCCACTTTGGAAGCAAAAATAGGGAAGGTTGAAGCTTCATTATGATAAAAATTGCCCTCGTTATGGAAAAATGAGGAGGTTCGGAGATGGCGTTATACAATGGGCCATAAAAAGCAGTGGCATCATCATCGCATAAAATCATGGTCCACTTCAAAGAAATATCCCAACTTTTCTAAAATAGCACAATGGCAAACTTGATAATTCCTCAATGTTGCTGATATTACAAGCAAGCTAAGTTTTGTTGGATTTGTTGCAAAATCTGCTTTTTATTCGTTTACTTGGTAATAACATTAGTGCTTTTCTTCTTCTTCTTCTCCTCTGTTTTTCTGGTTAAGAAAAGCATAAAATATTACAAAAGGTTCATTCTATGCTTCTGCCTAGATAGCTTTCTTTGATTAATTACTTAATTACAATATTTTTTTCTATTTAAAACACGTTATTTTCTGTCTTCAGTTACTAACTATTTATAACCCAAAGATATATTACATTTTGTTATAAAACAATAAAAGAAGAAAAAGAGTATTGTAGAGAAAAGTAGAGAGAGAATTCTTATTGATTTAGGATCAATTACAAGTGAATAGAAAAGTGACTTAGCCACAAAGTAACAAACCCTAAAATCTCTCTAAAATATAAACATACACCATAAATAAAATACTATTTATAACACATTTTCATTAATACTATAATATTTTTATATTTAAACGTAATTATGAATTTTATAGCAGAAATAGCACGTGTTTTAATGGTAAGATATCTCTATTTCATTAATATTCTTACGTTAGATTATATATTTCCAAACCCGTACTCTGATTTACCATTAATAGCGAAATCCCACACAGTTGCCACTAATTTAAGTTTCAAAAATGAAAAATTATGGTCGACATTATTCTTTTGTCCAAATAAGTGATGGCCTCTCTAATCGACAATTGGTAGGATAATAATTTTTCACCAAAGGATGGGCAGGATAGTAATTTCAGTAGTCAACACTTGCATCTTTGGCTGGATGCATCTAATACCGAATCACAACTAAAGTCACGCCAGGAAAGCGAAAGCGCCGAAACTGATGTAGATATTTATCTGCAGATCCGCGCTACGTGTCCTCGTAATCCAAAATATCTCTCAAGCTTCTCACACTCTATTTTAACCATATTAATAGCTTGTTTGGCCGTGCTCTTTTTGGCCAAAGTACTTTTTTTTTTTTTTTTAAGTTAAGGTATTTGGCTAAATTTAAAAAAAAAAATATTTTAAAATAGAAATTGAAGTAAATTTTGAAAAACAAAAAAAAATAATTTCTCCCCAAAAATACTTTTAAAGAAAAATATATATATATTTAATAGTATTTTTTAAAAACTTGACCAAATAATAATTACTGCTCAAATATAATTTTTAAATTAATTAACCAACTACAAACTATTTTTTGTGAAAAGCACCTTTAAAATAATTACTTTTCAGTAAGCTATTTTAGAAACTTGGCGTAACATATCAACTCAAAGTCCTCAAACGCATAAAGAAGAATAATTTCAAAATGAATCTTCATATATAATACGTACTTTTTTTTTTTGTAACAGAAGGTAGGTCACATTACTATCATATTTAAATTTAAAATAAGGTATATTCACTAATTCGTTGATAAGATATTTGAGGTAATGATGCCTTTAAAGTTTAAACTGAATAATTAACGTAACAATATTTATAAGAAGATATACGTATAAAACATGTATTATTTGATAACAATATCTCACTATATTTCATAGCTTAGCCGTTATATATGGTCGTTTGGTTCAGACATAGTTTTTACAAAGATTAGTAAAGCAAAGGTTATTTTTTTGGAAATATTTGTTCATTTTTAAATAAAATAAAAAATTTCTTATTATTACGAGGATTAGATTTGTCATTTTAATATTTAAATTAATGTTTTGCTAATATATGCGTTCTTATTTTTACTTTCTAATCTAAATAAAAATAATATATTTAGACAAGTTGTATTATTTATGTGGAGATTCAATTTCCTCAAACCTAACCAAAAATTAGGGATGGGCATATATCGGGTATAACCGATAACCCTACCGATAAAATGCTATTGGGTTATCGATATCGGGTTATTGGATAAATAGTCCGATAACGGTTTAATCTTATTTGACTATTGAGTTATTGGTTTGCGTCTCAGTTTGCCCAATTTTATTAACAGTTTAACCGATAGCCCAATAAGCTTTAACAAAATTATAATTTTACCCACTAAGTATATAAAATGACCTTATGGCTTCATTCTCTCTATTATCTCGGCAATTACTCTTTTATCTTTAAACCTTAATCCTTAGAGTAAGTTTTAAACTTTTATGAATTTCTCATCTTAATTTTCCAGTTAAGATTTTTAGTTTTAAACTTTAAAGAATTAATTGTTCAGATTTTTGGTTTTTCTATTTGTTTCTTTTATTGCACTGACTCATTAGTATTTACAAGATTAAGATTTTATTATTTTTCTGTGAATTATGCCCGACCGCAGTGAGATAGTTAGTAAGATTAGATTATTGAATGTCTTATTCGTTACTCCTACTAACTTATAACTCCGAAAACTGAGATCAAATTCATTAGGATTTTCAAATGCAAAGAAAAATTTCTTTTCTAAAGTTAAAATTTAATCCTTCTTTTCTTAAGAGCGAAAATTTAGTTCATTTCTCTTAACAGTATGATCACGATTTCTATAATAAAAATATAATATTTTTAATATTTTTTATTCTTATCGGATAAATCGATAATCGAACCGATAAGGATCGATAATCGACTAACCGACTAATGATATTTGATGTCTTATTAGTTCGGTTATCGGTTTAGTATATTTATAAACCGATAACATTTACAATCGAACCGAAGTGACCGATGCCTGCCAAAAATCTTATTCTTGCCCAAACCAAACGACCTTTAATGTGCCATAATTTTAAATGATCCTTAAAACATATCTCAAGCATTAATCACCACATTTTAACCATAGTTAGCTACCGCCTACCAGTGGTTATCCATTACCGTCGCAATCGGTAACCACCCCTTCCGGTTAAAATTAACCGCAATAGCAAAAATTTAGTCCCCTCACGCCTATAAAAGCCAGCGTTTGCTACCCACAAAATTCACATCAGCTCTTCTCTTCTATTATATTAATTCTCTCTTGTATGTTTACATTCATATTCTCTTCAAAAAAAGAAAAACAATGGCAGCTGAGGTTGAGTACAGGTGCTTCGTCGGTGGGCTGGCATGGGCTACCACCGATAGAACGTTAGGAGATGCTTTTGCTCACTACGGCGAAGTGGTCGACTCGAAGGTCCGTTTGTTGCACTGCAGAGCAGAGATCGGATCCGAGCCGATCTGATCATTGATCTCTCTGTTACTGTTACTGTTACTGTTACTGTTACTTCACTCTGGTTTACTTGATTCACTCTGTTACTATGTTACTATTTGTTACTGTTACGTTATTCCATTCCCTTATACGGTACGTTCCGATCTTCCATAGATTTGAACAATTGATGGCTTTTATGATTCTCTTCCTTTTTTTTACTTTCACTGTTTTAATTTATGGAGGAATTTTGATTGCTGTTGTATTACGATTTTTCAAAATTGTTGTTATTACTAGTTTTTAACGGATGGACTGTTATTTTTAGCATGCATGTGCAAAATCTGTTTGTTTTTAGCTTATAATTCATGTAGATCTGTTTAGATCTAAATTTTTTTTTATGGATTTTGATTTCAGATCATCAACGATCGTGAAACTGGTAGATCAAGGGGATTTGGCTTTGTTACCTTCAGTGATGAGAAAGCAATGAGGGATGCGATTGAAGGAATGAACGGCCAGAACCTTGACGGCCGTAACATCACCGTTAATGAAGCTCAATCACGCGG
Organism: Nicotiana tabacum; assembly: GCF_000715075.1. Taxonomy (NCBI): domain Eukaryota; kingdom Viridiplantae; phylum Streptophyta; class Magnoliopsida; order Solanales; family Solanaceae; genus Nicotiana; species Nicotiana tabacum. The sequence continues at coordinate 73,957,584 of NC_134103.1, forward strand.
CAGCGGTGGTGGTGGCGGTGGTTTCGGAGGTGGCAGACGCCGTGAGGGTGGATACAGTGGAGGTGGCGGATACGGTGGTGGTGGTAGTTACGGAGGTGGCAGACGCGAGGGTGGCTACAGTGGCGGCGGTGGTGGCTATGGTGGTGGTTACGGAGGTGGCCGTGACCGTGGATATGGTGGCGGTTATGGTGGTGGTGATGGTGGGTCCCGCTACTCAAGAGGTGGAGGTGCATCCGAGGGAAGCTGGAGGAATTAGATTTAAGATTCTGAAACTGGGTTTAATTAATTGTGTCTAATATATGTCCTCCTTTAGATAGTTTTTAAATTTGGTGACTATATTTCTGGGTTGGGTAAAAGTCTATTTTTGTTATAGTTTTTAAATTTGGTGACTATATTTCTGTGTTGGGTAAAAGTCTATTTTTGTTACTGTGGCTCGTGTTACTGTTCTGGTTTCTCGTTATTGGTTCTCGTTATGTTACTGTGTGGATCTGTACTTACAAGTTTAAACGAAGGTTACCAATGATCACTCATTTTTAAGTGCCTATATATTGGATGGAATTTGATGTAATTGCTTCACTGAAGAGTTTTATGTATTTTCTACTTGAATCAAGACTAGTAATCAATTGTTATTAGCTTATAGGGATAATTTCCACCTCCAAAAGGAATTTGGAAAACTGGAAGAACAAATTGAAATTTCTATATATTTTAAATCATTTTTGGCAAAACATTACTGGAAAAGGTAGTACTTCTCTTTTTGTATTCATACGCGTTCATTCAACAAATTTACTAAAACTTACTCGTGTATAGTGGATATGGATATAAATCGACAGATTTTTATATAAATTTATAACCGTATCGATAATTAGGGTATATTTTTTATTTTATGAAAATAAATCGAAAAATATCGAACCGTACTTACAATCAACAAGTAATTATGATCGAAATTTTAATCTAAACTTATTATGCTATTTCTACTTGAACTAAATTATTTCGAGCATATTCGATAGCAAGACATATAGTATTCTAGAAGTAGCAAACTACAGTGTATTTAATATATTTTCTTTAGTATGATTTTAATTTATCTTTTTGAATATTTAATTTTTTATAAATTTTATTCTTGAGTCCCAACTTAGTTAATATCTTTCTATTTATGCCGTTTATCTTTTCTTTATTTTTGCATAGTTTTTTTGTGCAAATGTAAAGCAGCTAATAAATTTATATTCCAGTCATCTTTCATGTTTTCATAATTCATCACCATTTAAACAGTAAAATTGTCAAGAAAGTTTTGGTAAGTCCAAAGTAATTATGTTATTATATTATACTTTTACCAGTCCGTACCGATACCGAAGAGAAACCGACATGATTAAGAAAGTTTTGGTAAGTCCAAAGTAATTATGTTATTATATTATACTTTTACCAGTCCGTACCGATACCGAAGAGAAACCGACATGATTGAGACGGTTTCAAAAAGTTTAATTTTGGTTATATATAATAGAATAATCAAAAAATTGATATGGTACAAATTTTATAAAATAACTAGCCGAATCGAACCATTGACACCCCTTGATATGCCAATGCGCAAATTATTTATTTGCTTTGTAAGACTTGAAGATACTAATGATAGTTTGGCCTTTCATGTTATTAATATTATAGCCAATTTATAAAGTACTACTAATATTAGTCAAATTAATTATTTGTACGCTTCTACCTTCCGTTCTCACTTCTTTCTCTTGATAGAAAAAGAACAAAATTAATTATTAATAAAGTGAAGAAGATGAGCTTAGCAAAATAATTAGAGATCTAATTACTCGTATTCTTTCATCTAAAATTGATTGCTAACCTTATCATGTGCTAAAAGAGTAGTAGTAGTTCGCTTCTCTTTTTCTTTTTTTCTTTTTTTCCTTTTCTTACTAATTGTTTTCTGAGAGTCAACAACGTTGCTTCTTATGTTGTTTCTATTTGTGCCATCTTCAATTGCCCGCACACCAAATCGTAATAGATAAAATCAAGAGATAATAATAACACTATAACATCATTAAAAAAAAAACAAGCTTCATGAAAGTAACCAGGTCTAACATGAATGCAAAATAATATGATGAAAATGAGCTACAACTTCATTAAAAGCCATTGAAGCTCACATTTACTTTTGCAAATCGAGGTTTCCAAAATTGAAATTCGTATCAAGTGGGTGTTATCATAATCGATTGGATATATCTCAAGGAGTTTGAATTTTATTGGGACGATTTAATAAAAATTTGAGGTGATTTGAATTAGAATTAGAATTAGAGCCAAATAAGGTACTTTAAACAAGAATAATGATATTGACAAGGAAGAGAGGAAGTAGATACGATGCTTTAAACTAAAATCGTGTTCTCCCGTAAAAAAGAGAAATCGCTCGATTACCTATTCACCTTCTAGCCTAATCTTCGACCTCCATACTCTCCCATCTAGGATCATGAGTCATGTATTTGTTGAGCTGAAGATATGGCATGTCCTATCTAATCATCTCTCCCGTGTTTTCCTCGGTCTATTTCTACCTCTCCTTAGACTTATGACTGTGAACCTTTCGCACTTCCTCACTGGAACATTTGCACTCCTTCTCTTCACTAGTGGCGGGGGCAAGATATTTGCCAAGGGGGGTTAAAAAATAAAAGACTAAAAGAAAATTATAGCCAGTGGAAATTGAACCAACAATCTCGCCAAGATTTTAAACCTCCTTGTCTACTGAGCTATGTTTTTTGGCTATATCAGGAGAATGAGCTATGTTTTTTTGGCTATATCAGAAGAATTTAAAATATAATATATAGAGATCTTTCTAGCTCTTCACTTTGCCCAAACCATGTCTATCTCGTTTTTCGCATCTTACCAACCACATCGGATCTTATACATAACCAAACGTTTAAGTGGGCGTTTGGACATAACAATTGTAATATTCCGGAAAAAAAGTGAAAAAGAATTTCAAGTGAAAATGATATTTGAAAATCAGAGTTGTGTTTGGACATGAATATAATTTTGGGTTATTTTTAAATTTTTGTGAGTTATCTGAATGAAAATTTTGAAAAATAGCTTTTTGAAATTTTTCAATTTTTCGAAAAATTTCAAAATTTATCTTCAAGTGAAAATTGAAAATTTTATGGCCAAACATTGATTTCGAAAAAAAGTAGTAATTTTTTCGGAAAAAAGTAAAAAAAAATTTATGGCCAAATGGGCTCTAAATAGTTTTGATTAGTATATAGGATTTAAACTAAAAATGTTGAAGTGGTCATAATTCACATCTGAAATACAATTTCGGTGGAAAATGTAAGAGGTTTTCAAACAAGTTGACAAGCTCAAGAAAGTGATATGTTATAATGTCCTCATCGACCCAGACCCGAAGCCCAATTACTTAAAAGCCCATCAACACTAAACTCATTTCTGCCTATAAAAGAGTGGGCTTTTCTACATCAATTTCACCCCATCTCTTCTTTCTGATATATTTTTCATTTAGGGTTTATCTTAGTCTCTCGTTTCACAGTATAGTAAATGGCTGCTGAAGTAGAATACAGTTGCTTCGTCGGTGGGCTCGCATGGGCTACCACCGATAGAACCTTAGCTGACGCTTTTGGTACATACGGCGAAGTTCTCGACTCGAAGGTCCGTTTGTTGCGCAGAGCAGAAATCGAATCCGAGCCCATTTTTTGGCTTCGTTGATGACCTTCTGTTACTGATTACTGTTATTACTCTCTGGTTTACTTGATTCATCTGTTACTGTTACTGTTATTACTATTATACCCTTGAAACGGTACGTTCCATCTTTTCTCTTTTTGTCAAGAGATGAAGATAGATCGGTTAATTATTTAGCTTGTAAACGTTGGAGATCTGTTAGATCTGAGCATAGTTTTGTTTTGTTTTTATTTTTTCAGATCATTAACGACAGAGAAACTGGCAGATCTAGAGGATTTGGCTTTGTTACCTTTAAGGATGAGAAATGCATGAGGGATGCAATCGAAGGGATGAACGGTCAGGAACTTGACGGCCGTAACATTACTGTTAACGAAGCTCAGGCTCGTGGAAGTGGAGGCGGCGGCGGTGGTTACGGAGGTGGCCGTCGTGAAGGGGGAGGCGGTGGTTACGGTGGTGGTGGATACGGAGGTGGCCGACGTGAGGGAGGCGGCGGCGGTTACGGAGGTGGTCGACGTGAAGGAGGAGGCGGTGGTTACGGAGGTGGTGGTTATGGCGGTGGTGGGCGTTATTAGATTTAATGTACTTAATTTTGGCCTAATGTTTAATTGGCCTTTAGATTAGTATTCATTACTGTTTTTAGTGTGGTTGGTGTGATTGTCCTTTATAATTTGGTTGTTAAAGTTACTGTGAATCTGTATTTTACAAAGTTCCGTGGAATCAAGTAAATGATGGTTTACGAAATAACTGTGTCGACTTCCTTTTGTATCCCAGTTATTTAGCCTCCAAGGTAGTTTAGGAATCTCTTAGGGTTCGTTTTGGCACGAGGATAATTTAGTTCGCATATCAAATGTTTCCTTAGCTTATTAGTTTTTAAATGAAGTTTCAACAATTAAATTAATTGTATTATTAAAGAGTGAGTACATGATACTATGATAGTATTAGTAGATGATAATTTATTGGGTTTTTATTAAAATATCTACTTGTTCCTAAATGAATTTAAACTATAAGTGTCTGATAGGGGCAATATTGTATATTGTACATGTACTTGATACTATGATAGTATTAGTAGATGATAATTTATTGGGTTTTTAGTAAAATATCTACTTGTTCCTAAATTAATTTAAACTGTAAGTGTCTGATAGGGGCAATATTGTATATTTATCTCAATATTGTAAGATTCAGCGTCAGTCGGATATTTATCTCGTTATTAGATTATTTAGTAGTGTAAGATATTTATCTCGATATTGGATTATGTAGTTCTATTGGTTTGTTTGATTCGTCGGATTACATGTATAATATATTATGTAAATTTTGAAATATGTAGTTTTTGGTTTGAAGATGGATAAAGCTGAATAAAATTTGTTGTTTTCAGTTTTAATCTTTAAATTTTAGTGGTTTAGATATAAGAAAAATCTCGATTTTCAATAACTTTCTGGTTGCAAAAATCATGCTTCCTTGGTCCGCTCATAGATCTGATGCCTTATAGAATCAGCTTAACCAAATATAGAAATGAGATCTCAAATTATCTGTCCGTATCAAATTATATATTATTTTAGAAGTTCAAGATTAAATTAATTATTTTTTGCCTATTCTGCTTTTAATTTATTAATTGTTCTTAAAAATTACTCATACCTCAATTATGAGTAAATAACAAATAAAGAGAAATTATATTTTAGACATAAATAAGGGTAAGATAGTCAAAAATCTCTCCTATTTAATATTTTTTTTAAGGGGTGTATAAAAAAAAAATACGATAAATAATTTGAGACGGCGGATGGAGTATAGAGTTCAGGTCAAGTTCCAAATGTCACTTTTGTCTACATTGTGTTGCAACCAAGCCCAGATTTTGTAATATAACGATTAATATTAAAGTGATTTGGAAAATTGCTAACTCACTAGAAGAATATAGGACAGCAAATTTTTTGAAAGGAGATGAAATTGCCAACTAACTGCCAAGGCTAGACACTGCAAAACTTTTGGCAAGACCTATGCTGAAGCTCCATGGAACTCTTGGAAGGAAAAGGACAAACTAAAAGCAATTTAAACCAAATTTAATATGAGATAAATTGAATATCAAATACTAAACTAGGATATTCCACTTTATCCCATGAAAAACGATCCGGAGTATTATAGAAAGATGACAGAAGTGCTACTTCCAAATTAAAAGAAGAGAAATATTCCATTCTCCTTTTTTAAGGTTGAAAATGTAGATGAATAGCCGGTTTGGCCAAGTCTCTCACCAGGCCAAAAGTATTTTTTTTCTCAATTTGAGGTGTTTGGCCAAATTTTTTTGAGAAAAAAAGTACTTTTGGCTAGAAGCAGAAACAATTTTTAAAAAACAGAAAAAATAGCTTCTCTGCAGAAGTAGAACAATTTTGACTTTTTTCCTTACAAAAATACCCTTTGCAAAATATTATATATACCAAAATAACCTTACTTAGTTTAAACTATTAAGTAATATAAAATGACTTTTGGGATGAACTTTCATATTTATTTGAATGATTTTTTGATATATTTAAATTATCTTGAAAGAATAAAGTACTTTTCAATTTTATTTTTATATTTTACTTAAATAAAATAAAAAAAACTCAATTATTATCTTTAATAATAAATATTTATAATTATTTATCTACTTATATAATATTAACTATTAAACAAATATCTTCATGTCTTTATTTGTAATTTGAAACTTAAATTTTTTTTTTGAAAAGCTTGGTCAAACACAAATTATTGTTCAAAAGTGCTTTTCAAATTGATTAGTCAAACACAAACTGTTTTTTTTTCCAAAAGTACTTTATCGAAAAGCACTTTTGGAAAAGCATTTCTCAAAATAAGTTGATTTTTCAAGTTTGGCCAATATGCTATTACACAAACAACTAGAGTTGAGTTGAAAAGGGTTGACATTGTTGGGCCTGAAGTCTAATATTAGGAATCTTTATAGAAATAGCCAGCTAGATTTTTTATTTATTTTTTCTAGTATGTATACATAGATTATACACTAAAACAACCAAGTGCCTTAAAGCACCAATCATTCATACAGGGTCCGCGAAAGAGTCGCACCTCTAAGGGGTGTTATGTCGACAATATATTCTAATACAAGCATTAGTGGTTGTTTACACGGCTTGAACCCGTAATCTATAGGTCACACGAAGACAACTTTACCGTATCTTCTAGGCAGAGGCGGATTTAGGGGATGGAATGGGGTTCAACCAAAAAATTATACCGTATATAAAAGGCAAAATTTGATGTTTACTTCTATATATTATATTTGAATCACTTTGATATGGCTCAAAGCATAGCTTAGTTGTCATGAAAGTTCAAAATTGTGAGGTCATTGATTCAATTCCCACTAGTTACAAACTTACAATATCTTCTAATTTTTTAACGTTTTTCTTTTTTGAACCCTTCAAGGAAAATCCTACCTCCGCAGGCTTTCCTTCCACTTCTTTTATGCTCAGCTCAATGAAAGGGAGGGAAATAGTTACTTGAAAAAGGATCACACAAAGCGCAATTTGCATCCCTTTTCTCTTTCATTTTTTCTTTCTAAAGACTCACTCTCAATAATTTATCTGTTTTGAATTAATTATTCTTTTTTCTGATAGAATATACAAGTTTCATACTTGTTGCGTACGGATTTACAAAGTGATTTTACAACCTGTGAGTAATCCTGTAATTTTAGCAATTGCGAAGGAAATGTCACATTTTTTATGGGATGGGCTTCGCAATTCCCAGCCCAGTCTTCGCATTTGCGAAAAGGGCCTGCCTAGGCTTGGTTCACATTTGCGACACTGGGGTCGCATTTACCAAGCCTTCCCACTTTGCAATTGCAAAGCCTGATCTCGCACTTGTGAGAGGATCCTTTTTCTCTCTTTTTTGACTTTTTCCTTACTTTTTATTTATAAAATAAATGTCTCAATTATTACTACTCCCCTCTCTTTCCTATTCCCTATTGTAAAAAAAACGTCTCAACATCTTTCCTATTCCTAATTGTAAAAAAACGTCTCAACAATTACTATTTCAACTTTTCATGTTCCCTCCCAGAAAAATCAGAGTGTATTAAAATAAAACCCACACAATTACCATCAGAATGAGATGCAAAACATATGCAGAAGAATACCTTTCTGGTATTCCAACGCATGCTACGTACTAAGGTGCTTGAACTGAAAATAATTGTGAATATGCATATTCCGTAGTTCAATGTAGATGAATGAATCTAACTTCATTATATTACTTCTTTGCTTTTCTTTTTGTTTGTAATTTTTGTTAATTGAAGTTGTCATACTATACAAGGTATTTTTCATGTCTAATGGAGTATATGCAGATAAAATGGGATCTTGAAGAAATGGTACGAGTTGGAGGTGATCGATAGTTTTCTGAATTGAAGCTTAGTATACATCAGGGATCTGTAAGCAGGATTTAAGGTCAGTTGCACGCGAGCATTTAAAATATACATCATATTTTTCATGAAATATTAGAATTTAAAATATTTCATGATATTGCTTTCACCATTTAGTAGTTGCGTTTGTTGTAGAGAGAATATGGAATAATTATGTTTTTCTTTCTCAAACTTCCTCAAAATGTTCTCTTAATTTGTTTGTATTTGTAACTGACAAGTTTTTAATAATTTGGCAGAATGAAGCACAAAGTAAATGATAATCTGTTGGCTGACTACACTTCAGAATGAAAAATTATCAAAACTTGCTCTGCTGTAAGTAGCAGTTGTTAATTTTTCTCATTGAATTAATCTTGTAATTTTTAGAATGACAGGTAACATTCAGGAGGCAAATCTATCATATAGTGATACAACGAGTGACATTATTTGAAGGGTATAATGGTTCCCAAGTATATGATGACATATAACACAATATTTGCCGAAATAACTCGAGTATAAGAATTTGTACGATATATCCATTAGATACATCTTACATATTCGTAGTGCTAGAAAGGATTATATTATGCTTGGCTTATCACACTTCTTCCTTCAATTCATTTTAGAAGGTCTTTCATGTCAATAAGGTATTCTGAGCATTTACAAGAGCTTTCTTGATCTTGCTCATCAAATAATAGTCTAATTTGTATTGCTAACTTCTTTTTTTTAAAAAAGGATATAATATGTATATTACCCTTAAATTCCCTTTATTCTCCTAATTGGAGGATTCACTACTAAAACATTGTCAAAAAACATCCATAAAAATCGACCGAAATCCATCAAAAATCGACGAATTTTCGACCATTTTCAATTAGTCGATAAAACAATGGTCATAAACGGAGAGCGACCGCAGACGGTCGATATTTTCCGACCGAAGTCGGTTGGTAACTGTCAACGCACTTTGACCAAGTTGTATGACACAAAATAAAGTTACCGACCAAATTCGGTCGGGGTATTGTTGAAAATAATTTTTAATTATTTCAAAAATACCAACCGAATTCGATCGGAATTGTAATTATTCATTTTTTAAAAAATTATTCAATTCCGACCGAAATCGGTCGGTATTTTAAAAATATATAATTATTCATTTTTATTTAAAATTATTAATTCCGACCGAAATTGGTCGGTATTATTTAAACAATTAAAATTTAAAATCAAAAAGTCCGACCGAAGTCGGTCGGTAAATTTGATTTTCTAGGAAATCAGATGAACATTTTCGACCGAAGTTCCGACCGAAGTCAGTTGATTTTCTGGATAATGTTTTTGCAGAATACAGCTGTTTTATAGCTGCACCATCTGCCAACAACCAATCACCTATAATGGCAGCATTACATTACTGCCATTCAACCAATAACTACTACTACAACAACAATAACAACAACAATAACAACTATCAAAACTATATTAACAAAATATTATCACCATCTCAACTAAACTATATTAACAAGACATCATACCCAATAACAAAACATTTCACAAGTTAAAAGTTATAACATCATTCAATGAGTGTTTTGTACTACATCATCTTCATCTCCCCTACTATAGCTTTCATCGTTGGCATGGTTCGAAGGATTAGCATCTGGGAAGGCTCACGAGATCAGGGAATTGGGAAAGCACCACTAGCAAGAAGATTGGCTAGCTGACCTTGAAGGATATTAAATTGTTTGTCCCTTTTTTCTAGCTGAACTTGAAGGGTATCAAATTGTTTATCTCTCTTTTGTTCTCTAGCCTTTGTCTCTTCAAGCTCTGCTATCAGCTTTGCGAGCTTCTTATCCATAGATGAGAGAGTCGACCTATCAATTGCCTCGCCTTGGGCGAAAGTCCCTATAACTTACAATCCAGCCTTGTAGCGCCGAAATGATCTCTCTGGAAGGCCGTATGCTATGTCCTTTTTAGGACAACCGACAACTTCTAACCATATCTTCTGTGCTTCTTCGTCTGAAATGGGTGGTCGCTCGCCTTTGCTCATTCGGTGGCAAGCTCTGAGTGTACTCATTCATATTAGTTTTGTAGCGACTCTTTATTTAGAAGATAGAAAATTATTAACTATATAATATTATAAACATTAATTTCAAGTTATAGTAGTTGTGAAACTTACATATGTAGTCTCCGCCCGGTCCTCGACCCATCTAGTTGGATCTGTCGGTGCCTTCTTCTTCCGGATGTGAGTCTCCATGAAGAATTCATCATGAATCATCTTCCTCCGGATGTGAGTCTCCATGAAGAACTCATCATGAGTCATCTTCCTCCCATATATTTTTTCCTAAAAATATAATAAAATATATTAACTAAATTAAAATATATAAATATAGTTCGATAAAAATAAATGTAAATAATTTAAGGAATTATCAGTAGTCTCATCGTAGTCCCCATGCTCCTTGCACCCACACAGTGTAAGGAGCCACCCTTCTCAGATGCTCGGGCCTTCTTTTCCTGTTCACTCCTCTTCTCGAATTTTCCGGTGGTCCACTGCCTCAGCAGATCCTCCCATATATGCGGTAGAACCCATGAAGGCTTCTTGCTCTTCTTTCGAGCAGAGCTGAAGGAATCAGATAGTCTCTTACGGTATTTGAACATAAAATTTGTAAGAATTTCACTGTTATGCCGGTCCTCCCAGACACACTTAGTCTGTAAATAAAATGTGTAATGTTAGATAAAAATATTGTTAATATAATGCTTAAATAGATAAGAATTGTATTAAAACCTTAAATTGGTTGAAAATATGCTCCACGAGCACCGATGGAAATTCACTCCAAGTCGCATAGGGTGCATCATACAACCGACCATGAGTTTCAGTGTTTATCTTTGTAGTCCGATGATTAGGTATGAACCTGCAACATAGCAATTACATTAAATAACAAGAGTAGCTATTATAATTCAGCAAAAATAAAGAAGTAATAAATAAATCTTACCCATTGTCCTCAGGCTTGATGATCATCCTATGATAACGATCATACCGCACTTCCTCTGGATCATCATCCTCCGATGAATTTGAAGCGTGCATGGAAGATGGGGCATCTGGCTTAGCGCTACTATCCCGAAGGCGAAGTCTAGAAATGCTAGGAGATGAACTCCGTGGAGAGGGATACAGGGTCGCTGATGAAGACGGCTATGATCTAGACCCCTGCAGTGACCTAGACCTCTGCTGCGATCTAGACCAATGCTGCGATCCAGCTGGCTGAAATCTAGATGGATGTGATCCAGCTGGTGATGAAGCAAATGGAGCAGATGACGGGCGTATCACCGCATGGCCCTTTGACTGCTGTCTCGATGGACCCATGTAACTATATGCAGGGTCATGTGGAGGAAGCGGGGTATAGTCCTGTGGCGGAGAATGGTAAGAATACTGCTGGCCGGGCAAATGGTAGGTAGTCTGATGAGTAGATGGATGTAGTGGAATATATGTGTGCCTAGAAGATTGTTGTCGTCCATCAGCAGCAGAGGGATGCAAGTGTGGAGTGGAAGGAAGCGAGGGTGTAGCATCTTCATCACGATCAATAGGTCTCTTATCCTTTCTAGACCTACCTCGACCCCTACATCAACACTTACTTAAGAAAGGGTTGAACTTTCGGACAATTTAGCAACACATGATTTGAAGTTGATTTGTACTCCATACTACTTAGGCCCTTTTTTGTTCGATCTTAAGAACCTCGACCTGGTTGATTGAATATGGACATTGGTAGATATAATGGATCAATCTCAATCATGTCATTGTGCCGATTGGTCCTATTTCTAGCACATGGCACATGACTGTCGAAGTAGTAAGAACAAAAATGAGTAGTTTTCTTTGCAAGATAGGTTTCACATATGGATCTTTCAATCCTATTCCTCTGTTTATCAAATCGTTTACACTTGCCGATAGTCATGTACATTTTCATATTAGACGATAACGTTAAAGAAAATTACAAGAATAAATCAAGGTTTGATCATTACCTCTCGAATGGATACAACCACCTACATTGAACCGGCCCTCCAAGTCGCGCCTCGTGTACAAGGTGAATTGGAAGGTGTTCCATCACATAAAAGAAACCACATGGAAAAATCCTTTCCAGCTTATTACTGATTATAGGAATGTTCCGATTCATTTGAAATAGGTTTTCTTCCCTTAATGTGGTAGAACATAAGTCTTTGAAGAACAAACTTATCTTTGTGATGGGTTTTCAGATATTTTCAGGCAAAATCACAAAATGCAATAGGGATTAAGGTTTCCATAAATATATGACAGTCATGACTTTTCATATATATGAGTCAGCTTTCCTTCAACTATATCAACACGTTTTTCCAGGTTCGAAGCATAGCCCTCGGGCATCTTTAGGTTTGCAACCCACTCCCAAATCTGTCGTCTTTGTTCCAAAGTGAATGTGTAGCTGACCTTGGGCTTGAACACCTTGCCATTGTTCGCAGACTGCTAATGTAATTCAGGTTGCCTGCAATATTCTTGTAAGTCCAATCTAGCCTTCGGGTTATCTTTTGTCTTATTCTTATCATCCATCACTGTGTTGAACAAATTGTCAAAATAGTTCTTCTCAATATGCATGACATCGAGATTGTGTCGGAGAAGATTATCCTTTCAATATGGCAACTCCCAAAATATGCTATGTTTTGTCCAGTTATGAGTAACACCATATCCAGGAAATCTAGAAAGTGGGGCCTCGATAACTTTAGTGAAGTTTTGAACCCTCTCCCAAATTTCCTCACGGGACAAAAATTAGAGGTGGAAAATCACGTTCAACTGTATTCTTTTTGAATGCGTTCTTCATCCTCTGAACTCATGATCAACTGGCAAGAACTGACGATGACAATCAAACCTCGACTGCTTTTGGCCATGTTTTAAAGTGAACGCTTTACTATTTTCCATGCAGTAAGGACATGCTAACTTTCCAGCAGACATCCACCCAGACAATATTCCATATGCAGGAAAGTTATTAATGGTCCACATTAAGTTAGCACGTAAGTTAAAATTTTGCTTAGTTGATATGTCATATGTCTCAACTCCATCATACCACAACTGTTTTAGCTCATTAATGAGAGGTTGCAAATATACATCAATCAAACTCTTTAGATTGCGGGGATCGGGAATAACATAATTTAAGAAAATATATGGACTAGTCATATACATTTCAGGCGGAAGATTATACGGCGTAATAAAGACCGTCCTGTATGAATATGGTATTGCAGAAACACAAAATAGCGTGAAACCATCAGCACACAAACCTAACCAAACATTCCTTGGTTCACTAGCACAATCCGGATACGTCCTATCAAAATGCTTCCAAGCTTCCCCATCTGAAGGATAACACATAACACTCGGCGACCTTCTATTTTTATAGTGCCATGATGCCATCTCATATGAGGAGCGGAACTCATTGATGCGTACAACCTCTTTAATCTAGGAATAGGAGGCAAGTAATGCATCGACTTCACATCAACCTTTTACCGCTGGAAACCCGCTTAAAACGAGTTTTTTCACAAAATTTATAACTTTTTAAATCTGCATCACCCTTATAATACAACATGCAACCATCCTCACAATAATCGATTCTCATAGACGAGAGTCCTAACTTTGAAACTAATCTTTTAGCCTTATAGGATTCTTCAGGTATGTTGAAAGTTGGGTCAACTAGTTCACTCATAAGGCCAATGAAAAAAATCCATATCCGCTTGAGAAATATTAGTATCTGATTTGATACTTAATAATCTAACCGTAACAGACAACTGAGAGTGCATACTCCCTTCACTTAGTGGACGACTAGCGGCCTCTAACTGTTCGTAAAAATATTTTACCTCTTCGTTAGGAGGTTGTTCAACACTTTCATGGGTTTTAAAATCGAAGTGCATCCCAAAAGCATCTACAACCATTTCATGGTATCCAGGATGTTGAACGCTATTCTCCACCAACTTACTACTTTCACCAGCAACTACGTTATGAAATACACCATCAGTACCATCAACCTCTCCATGACTAGTCTACACAAAATAATTATCCATAAATCCCTTTCTATAAAGATGAGTCGTAACATCCTCCGAACCCAAAAAATTCAAACACTTACACTTCGTACAAGGACACCTAATCATCCCTCCAATCCGAAACGGTTCAAGTGACATTGCATGCCTAATACATTCCTTAACCCCTTCTATAAATTCCTTCCTAAAAAACTGACGATTAGGATAATTCCTATTATACATCCAACTACGATATTCCATCTACATAAAGAACAAATACATTACATGTTATATTAATCATAATTCAAATTATTTTATAGAATTAAGTTACATATTAAACTTTAGTTACAAAGTACAACATTTAAATAATTTGAGTGCATATTAATTTGAATACAATATTATTCTAACCCTACCAATAAAATTAATTAGACTCGCTAGAATATTTAATTAGTTGAGCCATTCAATTAGACTAACTCACTTACTATTAATCATAATTAATAAACCCTAAATCATAATTTAATATGCCCTAAATCATAGTTTAATAAGCCGTAAATCATGAGCAATAAAATTGAAAAAAATATAAATTAGCTAATTAAGCAAGTACCTTACATGATATCATAAACTAAATCAATTAGAGTAAACCTTAAATCTAAAGAATTATAATCAATTGAAACAATTCCAAAATCCCAAATTATAAACCCTAGTTTATACAATTGAGAGAATTTAAATAACTAAAATTAACAAGTATAGATAACTAACCTTCAAAAAGAGGAGAGGGGTATGTTTTTGGAAGTGGCGCGGTTGTGGGTGGCGCGACAGTGGGGGGAGGAGCAGTGGTGGGGCTGTAGAGGTGGGACCAACGGAGAACGGAGAGAGACGAAGTAGGGGGTTTGATTTTGGATGAGAAGGGAGTGATGAGTGGATTTGTGTGGAATTTGGGAAGGGTTGGCGGATGTGGAAGAAAGAATGAGAGAAAGTGAAAAGAGAAAAATGGGGAAGAAACTCGTTGCTGGGCACCCTAAATTATAATTTTCCGACCGACTTCGGTCGGAAAATTCGTTCGGTATTTTAAGTGGAGTGTTTGACCCACATTTCCGACCGAATTCGATCGGTATTTCAATTTTAAATTTTTTATAATATTAAAAAATTTATACATATATTGACATATATATATATATATATATATATATATATATATATATATATATATATATATATATATATATATATATATGTGTGTGTGTGTGTGTGTGTGTGTGTGTGTGTGTGTGTGTGTGTGTGTGTCTGTGTGTGTGTGTGTGTGTGTTTTTATATGGACATTTGTGTATGTATATATACATATATATACATAATATTTAATTGATTTAACATCCTAAATTATAATATTCAATATTTAATTAATTTTGTATTTATACACATACACATTATTATAAATACATATTATTATATATGTGTGTCTTTATATAAACACACACACACATATATAAAATTAAGTATTAAATATTAGTTATTTAAAAGTTATTTATATAAATTGACTAAAACTAACCAACTTCGGTCGGTATTTTTATTAAATTAATATTTTTTAAAAATTAGAATTGATATATATATATATATATATATATATATATATATATATATATTTTTGTTATATTAAAAAACCAATTGCCTTGGGCAGGAAAGAATAATTTCAAATATACCGACTGATTTCGGTCGGTATATTTGAAACATTTTAATTAAACATTATTTTGCCTCTTCGTTAGGAGGTTGTCCAACACTTTCATGGGTTTCAAAATCGAAGTGCATCCCAAAAGCATCTACAACCATTTCATGGTATCCAGGATGTTGAACGCTATTCTCCACCGACCTACTACTTTCACCAACAACTACGTTATGAAATACACCATCAGTACCATCAAACTCTCCATGACTAGTCTACACAAAATAATTATCCATAAATCCCTTTCTATAAAGATGAGTCGTAACATCCTCCGAACCCAAAAAATTCAAATACTTGCACTTCGTACAAGGACACCTAATCATCCCTCCAATCCGAAACGGTTCAAGTGGCATTGCATGCCTAATACATTCCTTAACCCCTTCTATAAATTCCTTCCTAAAAAACTGATAATTAGGATAATTCCTATTATACATCCAACTACGATATTCCATCTACATAAAGAACAAATATATTGCATGTTATATTAATCATAATTCAAATTATTTTATAGAATTAAGTTACATATTAAACTTAATAAAAAAAATTCAAATTATTTAACTTTTGTCTCCTCCCCCGTTTTTTTTTCTACATCTCGAGAAACGGAAAAAAAAATGTGAATCATGTGAAGCATAAGTGTCAACAAGTCATCTAAGAAATGAAATACTAAAAAATATTCATGGATTCTGTTTTATAAAAAAATTATAAAATGTTTAATTAGTAAAGATTAATTTTTTTTATAAAAGTAATGACATTAAAATTTAACTTCATTTTAATTCTTTTAACGATCACGCGAAACGCGGGTAAATACACTAATTTATGTATAATTTTAGACGAAAGTAAAAATATGTGTATCAATAAACTATAGCACAAGATGGTCTACGGACAAAAGTACCTTTGATGTAGGCAATCTCTAAAATAATTTCAATGTACCATTATTTTATTCATTGAATAACAGGTTTTGCATTATTATGCGCCGTGTACTAATCTTTGCATATCTAAACCGTTACCAAAACGGAGTGAATTGGGGTTAAATTAATAATCATAAATTGTCTCGAGCATTGCAATAGGGAATAGGTAGTTGACCAAACTCTACCAAACTCTACCAACAAGTAATACTCCTAAATTTTCTCGAGCATTCCTAGAAATGTTACAAATATGAGTCTCAATTGAAATCAATCATATTTCACGTCGAATATGCACAAAGATCTCATTGTTTTACATAGGATTAAAAAGAATCTTTATTTTAGTGATCTCAAGCTCATGAGATTCATCAATTTAAAAAGGCATTACATTTTCATTGAAGATGTCAATCTACTACCTCAAATTTTCAAGCATAAATGAAATACTTAATTGCATCCAATTTGGTATCTTCCTATACAATCTTGTAAATATATAATTTGGCAATGGATAAAAGCTTTATTATTAATTCTCATTTTAAAAGATTGTAGGAATTTCCTTGCCAGCGAACGTCATGCCAATGATATTGTCAATATTGTTATAAGAAATATCAAATTATGGTGGATGTCTACTCTTCCTCTATGATATTCATCTCAAATGCTTAATGACATATTTTCTATGTTTAATGACATATTCAATGACATATTTTCTTCACTTTTCATGCCTATATAAAGGCCTTGAAATAGATGAAAAGTACACACAATTGAAGAAGAAATAAGAATCTCTTCTCTCTTTCTCCATATATCTCTTAACTTGTTTTTCCTTGTTCTATATTGTTACTTTGAGTTATATTTTATAACACGTTATCAGCACGAGACTCTACCGTCTCAAGAAGCTCTTTGAAAAGACTAAGGTATAACTTTTCTCCTCTTTTAATTATGACTGATATTATGAAAAGAAAGTTCGTTGCCCTTGAAATTTCGGGCAAGAACTATATGACATGGGTGTTGGATGCTGAAATTCATTTAGATGTAATGGGTCTTGGAGACGCCATTAAAGATAAAAATAAAGCATCTACCCAAGATTGTGCTAAGGCCTTGATTTTCTTGCGCCATCACCTTGACGAAGGGTTAAAGATAGAATATCTCACAGTCAAGGATCCACTTGTTTTGTTGAATGGCTTAAAGGAAAGAAATGACAACTTAAAGTTGCTCACTCTTCCACAAGCACGATATGATTTGGCTCATCTGAGGCTCCAAGACTTTAAGTCTGTTTCTGAATATAATTCTGCTATGTTCAGAATTACTTCCAAATTGAAACTATGTGGAGATACTATCACTGATTACGATATGCTTGAAAAATCGTTCACAACGTTTCATGCCTCCAATATGGTCTTGCATCAGCAATACCGAGAGAAAGGTTTCAAGAAGTATTCTGAGTTGATTTCTCTTCTCCTTGCGGCTGAACGAAATAATGACTTGCTCGTAAGAAATCACGAAAATCGACCCACTGGGTCTACACCATTGCCTGAAGTGAATGGGGTGTATTCCCATTATTCTAAGTGTGGAAAAAGTCGTGGACCTGTTCGTGGTCGTGGTCGTCGCCGTAGCCAAGGAAGAAATTTTTCTGGTATTAATCACCCCCCAAAGAAAAATAACCACCAAAAGTGGAAAGGTCCAAGGGCAAATGGTTCAGAAACTGAATGTTATCGTTGCGGTGGAAAAGAGCATTGGGAAAATATTTGTCGCATACCAAAACATTTGGTTGAGCTTTATCAAGCATCTCTAAAGGATAAAGCTCCTGATGCTAATTTTGTCTATGACAATGAATTTGACATTATCCACTTGGATGTGACAGATTTTTTTGAGCACCCTAATGGAAAAATAAACCACTCGATCGGTGATGGATCTATGGTTAAAGATGATTGAGTATTTTGATTTTTATGTTTTTCTATTCGTAGTATCTAATGAATAAACATCTTGTAATTTTTATTGCATTTAATAATACTTCTTATGTAGTTTTTAAAAATATATGTATTTCCTAAATTTCATAAATTTCACAAACAAGGAGCAATATCTAAGTAATTAGTGTCCTAATCTCACTGATCTTTTAATTCCTTTTGATTTTCCTTTATGTTACTTTAATTCTCTTTAAGAAGAGGTTTACAAGCACCCTGGAACAACTTTTGTTACTTCACCCTTAATTTTTTTTCATATACTTATAATTGTATTATTTTTGCTGCGTAATTATTTGTATAATAATTAGAATTTGTTAGAAAATGCATTAAAAGGTCACTATTGAATTATTGGTTTAACTTTATTTCTTTTCCTTTTACTCTAAAAATACTAATATTTATTCATATACTTCTTTTGTATGTCAAACCATGGGAAGCAAATATGGATATCTTTCAAAGCAAACTTGGATCAAAGTTCAATTGTAAAAATATTTGCTTAATTAATTCATGTACAACACATATAATATTCAAAGAGAAGAAATATTTCTCTCATTTAAGTATGTGTAAGGCAGATGTTACTACAATTTCTAGTAGTAGTAATCTAATTGAAGGCTCTAGAAGAGCTAATATAACTCTGCCTAAGGGAACAATACTTATTATAGAGAATGCAATGTTCTCCTCCAAGTCCAAGAGGAACTTGTTGAGTTTTAAAGATATCTGTCGAAATGGATTTCATATTGAGACAATACAATAGATGAGAATAATCTCGAATATCTCATCGTTACCAAGAATGTCTCTGGCCAGAAAAGGATTATTGAGAAGTTCCCATCTTTATCTTGTGGCCTGTATTGGATAAGAATTAGTGCAATTGAGGCACATTCTATCGTAAACCAAAAGGTTTCTAATTCCAATACTTTTGTACTTTGGCATGATCGATTGGGACATCCTGGATAATTTATGATGAGAAGAATTATAGAGAACTCAAATGGGCATCCATTAAAGAATTTAAAGATTCTTTTAAATAATGAGTTTTCTTGCACTTCTTGTTATCAAGGCAAGTTGATTATTAGACCATCACCAACAAAGGTTGGGATTGAGTCCCCTGTATTTTTGGAACGTATACAAGGGGATATTTATGGACCTATTCACCCACCTAGTGGGTCGTTTAGATATTTTATGGTCTTAATAGATGCATCTTCTAGATGGTCTTATGTGTGCCTATTGTCATCTTGCAACCTGGCGTTTGCAAAATTAATGGCACAAATAATTCGATTACGGGCACAATTTCCCGATAATATTAATAATGCTGTTGAGTTTTCATCCCAATCATTTAATGATTATTGCTTATCAATTGGGATAAAAGTGAAACATCATGTAGCTCATGTTCACACTTAAAATGGCCTTGCAGAGTTTTTGATTAAACGCCTGCAATTGATAGCAAGACCGTTACTCATGAAAACAAAATTATCCACTTCTGTTTGGGATCATGCCGTTTTGCATGCAGCAATGCTAATTCGTCTCAGACCGACAAATTATCATAAATATTCCCCGTTACAATTAGTTTTGGGTCATGAATCTAATATATCCCATCTAAGAATTTTTGGATGCGCTGTATATGTGCCTGTAGCACCGCCATATCGCACCAAGATGGGTCCCCAAAGAAGGTTAGGAATATATGTTGGGTTTGAATCGCCCTAAAATATTAACACCTCGAAATGTTAACGAGAGATTTGTTCACTGCTCGATTTGCAGATTGTTGATTCGATGAGGTATTTTTCCCAAAATTAGGGGGGGAAATTGGTGAAATCAAACGGGAAATTTTGTGGAAAAATTCATCATTATCTCATCTTGATCCACGTGCCTCTATTTGTGAAAAAAGGTGCAAAAGATTATCCATTTGCAGAAAATAGCAAATCAAATGCCAGATGCATTTACGGATCTGAAAAGGATAACGAAATCATATATCCATGTAGAGAATATTCCAATCCGTATTGATGTCCCTGTTGGACAATCTTCTAGTGTCATAGCTAATAAGTCAAAAGCACGCCTAAAGCGTGGCAGGCCGTTGGGTTCTAAGGATCGAAATCCTAGAAAAAGAAAAATAAATGATCAAGATGACACTACGAATGAGTCTCATAAAGAAACCCATGATTTAACCAATCCTGAAATTCATGAGGAAATCAATGAGCCTGAGACTCAAGAAAATAAGGAACTATCAATAAACCCAATCGATATTGAGACAGATTTGAATCGATTGAATATAGTTGTGGATTATGTATTTGCATATAATGTTGCATCTAGCATTATGCAAGATAATGAGGATCTTGAACCTCAATCCGTTGGAGAATGTCGACAAAGACGTGATTGGCCAAAATGGCAAGAAGCAATCCAATCTGAGTTGGATTCACTTGCGAAACGTGAAGTTTTTGGGTCTGTAGTCCAAACACCTAATGGTGTTAAACCTGTTGGCTATAAATGGGTCTTTGTACGTAAAATGAATGAGAAAAATGAGGTACAAAGATATAAGGCACGCCTTGTTGCACAAGAATTTTCACAAAGGCCTAGTGTCGATTATAAAGAGACGTATTCTCCTGTTATGGATGTTATAACGTTCTGTTATCTCATTAGTCTTGCTGTCCATGAAAAGCTTGGCATGTATTTAATGGATATGGTTACAGCCTACCTTTACGACTCACTTGATAATGAGATATACATGAAAATTCCTGATGGATTTAAAATGCCTGACGCACATAATTCAAAGTCCAGGGAAATATTTTCAATCAAATTGCAAAGATCTTTGTATGGTCTAAAGTAATCAGGAAGAATGTGGTATAACCGCCTTAGTGAAT
Source organism: Nicotiana tabacum (assembly GCF_000715075.1). NCBI lineage: Eukaryota > Viridiplantae > Streptophyta > Magnoliopsida > Solanales > Solanaceae > Nicotiana > Nicotiana tabacum. The sequence continues at coordinate 73,979,036 of NC_134103.1, forward strand.
ATTTATTAAAGGAAGGTTATATAAATGATGACATTTATTTTTATAAAGAAAACAACATCGGAGTTTGTTATACTTGTCATATATGTTGATGACATAAACCTTATTGGAACTCCTACAGAACTCCAAAAGGCAATTGATTATTTAAAGAAGGAATTCGAGATGAAAGATCTCGGAAAGAAAAAATTATGTCTCGATTTGCAAATTAAACATTTGGCAAACGAGATTTTTGTTCATCAATCTGCCTACATAGAAAAGGTATTGAAACGATTTTACATGGATGGAGCACATCCATTAAGTACTCCGATGTTTGTTCGATCACTTGATGTGAATAAGGACCCGTTCTGACCTCAAGAAAAGAATGAAGAGCTTCTTGGTCCTGAAGTACCATATCTTAGTGCAATTGGTGCACTAATGTATCTTGCTAACACTACAAGGCCTGGCATAACTTTTTTAGTTAATGTCTTAGCAAGATATAGCTTTGCTCCTACAAGGAGACATTGAAATGGAATCAAACACATATTGCGGTATCTAAAAGGGACTACCGATATGGGATTATTTTATGGCAATGATTGCAGTCCCGATCTTGTTGGTTATGCCGATGTTGGGTATTTATCTGACCCACACAAGGCTCGATCTCAAACAGGTTATGTGTTTACATGTGGAGGCACTGCAATATCTTGGCGATCGACCAAGCAATCAATCGTGGCTACTTCATCTAATCATACTGAGATAATTTCTATTCATGAAGCAAGTTGAGAATGTATATGGTTGAGGTCTGTAATACACCTAATTCGAGAGAAATATGGTTTGAAGTGTGACAAACTACCCACAATTTTGTATGAAGACAATGCAACATGCATAGCTCAATTGAAGGGAGGATTCATTAAAGGAGATAGAACAAAACACATTTCACCAAAGTTATTTTTCACACATGATCTTCAAAAGAATGGTGATATCAGTGTGCAACAGATCCGTTCAAGTGATAATATGGCTGAATTGTTCACCAAATCTCTACCGACATCAACCTTCAAGAAACTAGTGTACAAGATTGGATGCGAAGGTTCAAGGATGTGAATTGATGCTCTTATTAGGGGGACTTAATACGCGGTGTACTCTTTTTCCCTTACAAGGTTTTGTCCCACTGGGTTTTCCTTGCAAGGTTTTTAATGAGGCAACCAAAAAGCGTATTCCTAAACATGTGTACTCTTTTTCCTTCGCTAGGATTTTTTTTTCTAATAAGGTTTTAACGAGACACATTATCTATGGACATCCAAGGGGGAGTATTATAAGAAATATCAAATTATGGTGGATGTCTACTCTTCCTCCACGATCTTCATCTCAAATGCTTAATGACATATTCAATGATATATTTTCTTCACTTTTCATGCCTATATAAAGGCCTTGTAATAGATATGAAAATACACACAATTGAAGAAGAAATAAGAATCTCTTCTCCCTTTCTCCATATATCTCTTAGCTTGTTTTTCCTTGTTCCATATTGTTACTTTGAGTTATATTTTATAACAAATATTCTTTTGTCGAGATACTTATACTACAGTACGAGTATTATAATCTGGGATTCATATTTGTTTTAGGTTAAATCCGTCTTCTCTCATTGTTTACCCGAAAAACGGATAGAGTTGAATTTATACGCGGTTCAAAGGATACATGGTACAACTTGGTATAAATCGAAAAGTAAGTAGAAATATACTGGGTATTGACTGTATGAAGAATGAAATACCAACCAAATTGAAATAGAAAGCTATTTTATGAACAAGCAAGATGAATCAATGCATAAAGCTCACAAGAGGATAATCTAAAAATCAGTATGTTTTTCTCTGTGAATATCAATAATATGAGAGTATATCAATGCCTTAATGTCCCCCTCTCTGAAATAATAACTATCCCTCTTATAGTGGAGGGATCCTACTTTAGATATAATTACAAATACATAGTGGGGATCCCATTATAGATTAGCTTTTCCCTAATTCCCGCCGAGATTCTCTCACTTAGTGCGGCTGTAACAGCCCTTGTCTCTTGGCTCGATCTTGATCGGACTTGGTTATGGTCGATTTTCAGGTTTAGAGCTCGATATTGGCTCGGTGCCCGATATTGACTTTGACTTAGTATTGGTCGGCCTTTGGCTCTTAAGCTCGATAACACTGCCTCACATCATAGTTCGATTTGGAATCGAGCTCGGTATTGACTTTGAGCTCGGTACTTAATTGGTCCCCAAAACTTAAGCCTGGTAACCTGGCTTCAGATCTCATTTCGATATTACGAAGACGACCTTCGGTCCATTACGTTCCAATCTTGACTTTTCATTCGAAGGTCGAAAACCAGTTTTGATCGTATACAGATAGTCCCCTCCTTTCCGGGGAAGAATGTGGCGAGAAACGACATGATTTTCCATCGGCATGACTAGATATACACTGACGTTTGCATCAAACCCGACCATGACGTACGTGATAGCTGTCCCGTCGGTCCAGTTACCAAGGCATTAAATGTGTGTCAGAAGATGGTCAGCCGCTGCTAATATTGAACCGTCATTACCAATTCTATAAATAGTTCCTCTCTTCACCATTTCTTACTTTCAGATCCCCAATCACCAAATCTACTAAGTTCTTATTTTATCTTCTGAGTTCTTCATCTATAAATTTGTGATTTTCACTGCAAAATCCCTCTTTAGAACACCAAATCTTGTCATCTTCCTCTATCTTCAATCTTCAAATCCCAATGGAGAAAACGTCAAAAACCGTTCCTAAAAAAGAAAAAGCTTCTTCTTCGCGGCCTGCCGGCGACAAAACACCGGTAGAGCCACGACCTGAGGAGTGTGTTCCCGGGTGTGTGTCCTTACCTCCAATTTTAAGATCGACAAAGCTTTGCCGGTTCCCGGTCGATGCGAGCCAGTATCGAGGTATATGTGCTCGATAACCGAGGGCCATCTTAAACAGTTAAGGAAAGATTGCAATTGGGAGGACAAAGAAGTGATAATTCCGGCTCCCAAAGAAGATATTATTACCTATGTGAAAGGGTTTTTAAGTGTGTATACTTACCCTTTTACATTGGACCCCCTCGACCCTGTTGTCATCGATTTTTACTGCCAATATCGAGTAACCCTGGGCCAAATCCATCCTTCTTTTTGGCGGAACGCTATATTGATCCGCTTCTTCGTGAACAAAGTCGAGGGGATGCCTTTCACCCTCGACCACCTTATTAGATTGTACAGCCCCCGCCTCTATTGAGGTGGGTTAGTAAAAATCCAGCTCCGAGCTACCAAAGTGATGTTCTCGAGCATAGACAAGAACAATGACCGGGGCTGGATGGGTAGGTTCGTACGAGTGAAGACTTCAGACATAATCTTGGCCGAGAAGATGCCATTTCCCGAGGAATGGAACATGAAGCGTAAGTATAATTCTATTGTTAGCTCCTATTGTTTTGCTCCTTTGTTTTCCTTTTCCTTGATATAGCGGTTGCTTGAATGCCCGGTGCTATTCCTAAACTTAAGAGCTGGGTACCGGACCTGGCTTCGACCTCCACATATGCCGAGCGCTCGTGGCGAGGAAGAGACTTCGGCCCCGGTTCCAAAACCAGAGAAGGACAACAAAAGAAAAATGGCCTCTACCTCCAAGGATCCAACATTTAAGACAAAGACGGCTCGTAAGCTGAGGAAGAACACCATTCCTTTGACTGAAGAATCAGTTCGGCGTCTAAGGGATGAAGATGAAGAGGAAGAGGAAGAAGAGAATGACGCGTCCATACTGGTGGCCCGAGTGAAGAACACCATCGATGTCCCAAAGGCAACGGGGTCGATGGCGTTTGATGAGGTTCCATCTCGAACTGAGGGGATGTCAGAGAAGGAATTGGGCAAAGTCCTCGAGTCATTGGAGATCGAGGATGCCTCCCACCGAAGTCTACAAATGGTGAGTATATCTGAAGGGGCCGGCCCTAATGCTCTTCGAACTGAAGAGAACGCCCCAAGCGAATCGCTTGGGGCAATAGTAATCGGAGACTCGCCTACTCTCCTTGATTTTTCCGAAGGGGCAATTCGGGAAGCCCGAGCTTTGGGGACCCTCGAAGTAGACGAGGACTATGAAGGAGAGGACCCCTTTTGTGATTTGTTTATCGGTATTGAGGATGCTGCCGGCCCGAGTGATGTGTCGGGTTTTTTCTTCGAGGTTCAACGAACCCTGAATTGGGTAAGTCTCGATTCCCTTTGTTGATGTCATATTTTTCCATTTTCTGGCTAAATTTTTCTCTTTTTTGTATAGGCTTTAGCTCTTCATCAAGAGGTGTTTTCCAAGTCTCAAACGGAACTGAGCTGACGTGAGGCCGACTTCCGAGGACTTTCGGAAGAGAGAAATGCCCTCAAACTTCTTAATGGGCAGAAAGAGGAAGAGATCAAAGATATCCGAGCCGAGTTGGCCAAGGCATACCAAGATCAGACCGACCTGACCGAGCAGGTAATGATAATATTAAAAACTCATGGGCTCGATTTGGGAATGATGGCTAATATTTCGATCTCACAGCTGCAGCAGAAGCTTGAGGTGATCAGGCTGCTTCGTGAGGAGGTCGATACGATAAAGGCGGAGACCTTGGGGTGGAAAAAAGGCATGGACCGCCTCGCTGCAGAAAAAGAGACTGCTCGGGCCCAATTATCATCGGCCGAAAGTCAACTTCAAGGCATGAAGGAGAAGAGTTCGGTTCAAGCAAGAAAAATAGAGGAGCTCGAGGCTCGGTTGGTTTTCGAACTTGCCAAGGCCAAATCTCAAGTTGAAAAAGCAAAGGCTGAGGCGGATGCATTCGTGGCCGTCTATCGGGCCGATGCTGAAGCCGCTCAAGTACAAGCAAAAAAGGCAGCCAAGATCGCTCAAACTCGATCATATGGGTGGCTGAACTCGCCAAATGCCAATCTCGGAGGGAAACCCTCGAGGAGATCTATGCTCGAGGTTTCGATCTTACCGAAGAGATAAAAAAGGCTAAAGAGCTTAAAGCTGATGCTGGAGCCTTGACTTCCAATGATGATGATGGTGATGATGGGAGCAAGAGTGGGTCTGAGAGCGGGGAGGAGCCCGATGGAGAAGAGACTGCCCCCGAAGATAACCAGGAAACTTAGGGTTTTTCCATTTTGATTTTTTTGTGTAGGGTCCTGATCGGACGTTGTAAATAATACCCTTACATATATATAAAGATCTTTTACTTTCCCGACTTGTATTTGTTTTATTCCCAGCCTTGTGAAGATTGTGTTTCATTCATGCCTTATGAAAGTTTTCATAAGTTCGAGGCCTTAGGCAATTTGATCGAAGTCGGACCTTGTAGTCTTTATAACTGAGTGAGCGTTTGCTCAAACTTGAATTAAAAATAGCCCTTAGGCTTAATAGTCAAGTGTGTTTGCTCGAACTCGGGGTTATGTAGCCCGTAGGCTTTAATAATCGAGTGAGCGTTTGCTCGGACTTGAAATAAGGTTAGCCCTTAGTCTTAGTAGTCGAGTGAGCGATTGCTCGAACTCGAAGTGTTATAGCCCGTAGGCTTTATGGTCGAGTTAGTGATTGCTCGAACTCGAAGTGGTGTAGCCAGTAGGCTTTATGGTCGAGTGAGTGATTGCTCGAACTCGAAATAAGATTAGCCCGCAGGCTTAGTAGTCGAGTGAGTGCTTGCTCGAACTCGAAGTAATATAGCCCGTAGGACTTATGGTCGAGTGAGTGATTGCTCAAACCCGAGATAATATAGCCCGTAGGCCTTATGGTCGAGAGAGTGATTGCTCGAACTCGAGATAATATAGCCCATAGTCTTTATGGTCGAGTGAGTGATTGCTCGAACTCGAAATAAGATTTGCCCGTAGGCTTAGTAGTCTAGGGAGTGCTTGCTCGAACTCAAAGTAATGTATCCAGTAGGCTTTATGGTCGACTGAGTGATTGCTCAAACTTGAAATAATATTTGCCTGTAGGCTTAGTGGTCGAGTGAGTGCTTGCTCGAACTTGAAGTAATGTACCCCGTAGGCCTTATGGTCGAGTGAGTGATTGCTCGAACTCGAGATAATATAGCCTGTAGGCTTAGTAGTTGAGTGAGTGATTGCTCGAACTCAAAATAAGATTTTCCCGTAGGCTTAGTGGTCGAGTGGGTGATTGCTCGAACTCGAAATGATATAGCCCGTAGGCTTTATGGTCGAGTGAGTGATTGCTCGAACTCAAGATAATGTAGTCCGTAGGCTTTATGGTCGAGTGAGTGACTGCTCGAACTCGAAATAAGATTTGCCCGTAGGCTTAGTAGCCGAGTGAGTGCTTGCTCGAACTCGAGGTAATGTAGTCCGTAGGACTTATGGTCGAGTGAGTGATTGCTCAAACTCGAAATAAGCTTATCCCTTAGGCTTAGTAGTCGAGTGAGTATTTTCTCGAACTCGAAGTAATGTAGCCCGTAGGCTTTATGGTCGAGTGAGTGATTGCTCGAACTCGAAATAAGATTTGCCCGTAGGCTTAGTAGTCGAGTGAGTGATTGCTCGAACTCGAAATAAGATTAGCCCTTAGGCTTATGTGGGGCTCGATCTCGTTGAGTTTTCGGTTGGCAGTCCCCGATTTATGGGGTAATGGTCGACCCTTAAGCCTGTTTGCATAATAGATCACAAAATAGAGGACGGATTCTGAGATATAAGATAATGGTAAAGGAGAAATTTATCTTTATGTCATTATACATGTGTTCATGTTTTGTATGAGGGATCGAGCAAACTATATGAGCATGGTTCGTTTTGACCATTTGGCTCTTAGAAGCTTTCCTATCGAAACCCTGTTGTCATGAAGTAACCTCCTTGATGATCGAACTTAATATATTCGACGGTAATGCCCCCCAATATTTGAGGTTGATTGTAAAGAGGACTTGGATACTGTTGAATTGTTCTAAGTTATCACGATCAATGATTGCCTCATTAAAAACCTTGCCGAAAAACCCATTTGGGACAAAACCGGTCTAAGGAAAAAAGAGTGCAATGCGTGCTTTCAGGCCTAAGGCTTCGAGTTGAATAATCTGTCCTTGTTTCTGATTGAACACCTGCAAGGGTTAATTTCAAAATATAAATGAACATAGGAGGGTCGTACCTTAACAGTAGTATCATTTTAGGTGCGACACATTCCAATTGCTTGGTAGTTGTTTGCTGTTTATTACACCGAGCTTGTAGGATCCTCATCCGACGATTTCGAGAACCTGATACGGTCCTTCCCAATTCGGACCCAGTTTTCCTTCAATTGAATTTCGGGTGTTGAGGGTGACTTTCCTTAGCACTAAGTCCCCGATTTTAAAATATCGAAGATTGGTTCTTCGATTATAATACCTTTCGATTCACTATTTTTGGGCGGCTAATCGGACGAGAGCTACTTCTTGTTTTTTGTCCAATAATTCTAGGCTCGTGTTCATCATCTCGTTATTCGACTCATTTGTTGCATATCGAAACATAATGCTAGGTTCTCCGACCTTAACCGGGATAAGAGCTTCGGCGCCATGAACCAACGAGAATGGTGTCGCCCCGGTACTCGATTTCGATGTTGTGCGATATGCCCATAGGACTTTGGGTAGTATTTCTTTCCATTTTTCTTTATCGTCGGTTAATATTTTCTTAAGATTTTGGATGATAGTTGTGTTGTTTGATTCGAGAAATATGGTTACTTTGCTTCCGATGAATTGCTTTCTATTGTCACTTACAATCTCGGATGGCATCCCGAACCGACATATGATGTGGTCCCAAATGAAGTCCATCACCTCCTTTTCTCTGACTTTCTCAAAAGCCTATGCTTCAACCCATTTAGAGGAATAATTAGTCATAAACAAAATAAATTGAGCCTTACCTGGGGCCGATGGGAGGGGGCCGGCGATGTCCATTTCCCATTTCATGAAAGGCCAAGGAGCTAGGACCGAGTGGAAAAGTTCCTCAGGTTGATGAATCATGGGCGCATGTCTTTGACATTTGTCGCTTTTTCGAATGAACTCCTTTGCGTCTTTGTCCATATCGATCCAATAATATCATGCTCTGATGATTTTTTGGACTAATGAATTGGCACCAGAATGATTCCAATAAGTGCCCTCGTGAATCTCATGTAGGATGTAGTCGGTATCTCACGTTCCCAAACATATTGCCAGTGGACCATCGAACGTCCTTTTAAACAGCGCTCCATCATTGGATAAGGTGAACCGTGCAGCTTTTGTGCGTAGAGTTCTCGATTCCTTTGGATCTGATGGAAGTTTCCCGTTCTTGAGGTATTCTATATATTTGTTTCTCCAATTTCAGGTTAGACTTGTGGAGTTTATCTCGGCATGACCTTCCTCGATTATTGATTTCATGAGTTGTACGACAGTCCCCGAGTTGAGTTCCTCATCCTCGACCGACGACCCAAAGTTTGCAAGAGCGTCGGCCTCACTGTTCTGCTCTCGAAGTACATGTTGCAAAGTCTATTCTTTAAATAGATGTAGAGTCATTTGCAATTTATCCAAGTACCTCTGCATTCGGTCTTCCCGGACTTCAAAAGTCCCGTTGACTTGATTTACCACGAGGAGGGAATCACATTTAGCCTCCACGACCTCGACTCCCAAACTTCTAGCTAATTCGAGACCTACAATCACGGCCTCATACTCGGCCTCATTGTTAGTCAATTTTGTAGTTTTAATAGACTGTATAACTACATTACATGTGGGCGATTTTAGTACGATGCCCAGTCTGGACCCCTTTGCGTTCGAGGCGCCGTCCATAAAGAGGGTCCAGACTCCCGAAGAGGTACCCGATTTTATCAATAATTCTTTTTTGATCTCGGGTACGAAGGCCGGCGTAAAGTCAGCCACGAAGTCCGCTAAGATTTGAGATTTGATAACGGTTCGAGGTCGATACTCGATGTCGTACCCGCCGATCTCTATGGCCCATTTGGCCAATTGACCTGAAAGCTCAGGTTTGTGTAAAATATTTCGTAGAGGATAAGTTGTTACAACATGTATCTGATGGCACTGGAAATATGGTTTTAATTTCCTAGAGGCACTTATTAAAGCAAGAACTAATTTTTCTAAGTGTGGATATCTAGTTTTGGCCTCGCCTAGAGTTCGACTGACATAATAAATAGGAAATTGCATACCTCGCTCTTCTCGAATTAGGACTCTACTTACCGCTACCTCCGAGACATCTAGATATAGGTAAAGTTGTTCGTCTGCCTTCGGGGTATGAAGAAACGGAGGGCTCGATAGATACCGTTTTAGCTCTTCCAAGGCCTGCTGACATTTTGGAATTTATGAGAAATTGCTTTTCTTTTTAAGCAAAGAGAAAAATTGGTGGCTCCTATCCGAGGATCTCGAAATGAATCGTCCCAGGGCATCTATCCGCCCCGTTAGCCTTTGCACGGCCTTTACATTATCTACCACTGTGATGTCCTCGATTGCTCTAATTTTATCGGGGTTAATCTCCATTCCTCGATTGGACACCATGAAATCGAGAAACTTGCCCGAGCCAACCCCGAAAGCATATTTTTCAGGATTGAGCTTCATGTTGTACTCCCTTAGCATGTCGAAAGTTTTCTGCAAATGCTTTAAATGGTCCTCTGCTCGCAGGGATTTAACTAACATGTCATCAATATAAACCTCCATTGATTTTTCTATTTGCTTTTCGAACATTCTGTTTACTAGGCGTTGGTAAGTTGCACCAGCATTTTTTAGGCCTAATGGAATTACATTATAATAGTAGGTCCCGTACTTAGCGATAAATGAAGTATTTTCCTGATCCTCCGGGTTCATTTGTATTTGGTTGTACCCGGAATAGGCATCGAGAAAATTGAGAGTCTCGTGGCCGGCCGTGGCATCGATCATACGATCGATATTAGGCAAAGAAAAAGAGTCCTCAGGGCATACTTTATTCAGGTCTATATAATCTATACACATTCTAAGTTTGTTCCCCTTTTTAGAGACTACCACCACATTTGCTAGCCATTCGGGGCACTTTACTTCCCGAATGGACCCTATTTTAAGAAGTTTGGTTACCTCGTCTTTGATGAAGGCGTGTTTGATCTCAGACTGGGGCCTCCTTTTTTGTTTTACCGGGTGAAATTTTGGGTCCAAGCTTAGCTTATGAGGAGTGATTCTCGGTGGGATCCCTGTCATGTCAAGATGGGACCAAGCGAAATAGTTTATGTTAGCTATAAGAAATTGAATAAGCTTTCTCCTGAGCTCGGGATCTAACCCTGTGCCCAGGTATACCTTTCGTTCGGGCAAATATTCGATTAGTATGACTTGCTCTAGTTCTTCGATTGTTGATTGGGTGCGTCGGAATTATCGGGAACCACGAAAGCAAGGGATCCTATGTTCATCATCTTCGTCAGTCTTCTGATTCTCTAATTGGGTCGAAGCTGACGTTTGTAATTGCTATTTGGTATCCCGTTCCTCCTTAGAATCCGATCCTTTTGCTGATGATAATGACGACATAGGAATTACTTCATCGACGACAAATATTTCTTTTGCGGCCGGTTGCTCCCCGTATACTATTTTGATTCCCTCCGATGTTGGGAACTTCAAAACCTGGTGGAGGGTTGAGGGTACAACCCTCATATTGTGGATCCACGGTCTTCCGAACATGGCATTGTATCTCATATCACCTTGGATCACGTGGAACTTCATTTCTTAGATGGTTCCGGCCACGTTAACTGGCAAGATTATTTCGCCCTTAGTAGTTTCACATGCCATATTGAATCCGTTTAGTACCAAGGTTGCGGGCACGATCCGGTCCTGTAGACCGAGTTGCTCTACGACCATCGATCGAATGATGTTGGCCGAACTACTTGGATCAATTAACTCACGTTTAACTTAAGTTTTATTTATAAGTACATATATTACCAATGCATCATTATGTGGTTGCATGATTCCTTCCGCGTCTTCACTATTAAAGGACAATGTTCCTTCAGGGGTGTAATCCTGAGTCCGGGGTCACTTTTCTCTTACAATAGACATCTTAGTGCATTTAAGCACCGGCCTATGGGGGGTATCGATCCCACCAATGATCATGTGGATGATGTGTTGTGGCTCTTCTTGTTCGTTTTGTCTATTGAAATTCCTGTTTTTGAAATGGTTTTTGGCCCTGTCACTTAAAAATTCTCGAAGGTACTCTTTGTTGAATAACCGAGCTACCTCCCCTCTTAATTGCCTGCAATCTTCCGTTCTGTGACCATGAGTGCCATGGTATTCCTCTGGGCAGGATCGGTCTCCATAGGTCGAGGCCATGTAGTATCTTTGATGCGTCCGATAGCCGATACGATAACGGATGCATCGATGCTGAAGTTATACTCCGATAGACGAGGTGCTTCCTTAGGTCCGGTATGCCTGTCGAACCCATTCCTGTTCATCAGCCCCCGAGACCCTTGGCCTCGATCATTTCTCTTTTCGCCTCGTATGGGGTTGCATGAAGGTTCGCTACCCCTACGATCTCCATTATACGGCCGATATCGATCCTTGTTTGACCTTGATTCTCAGTCGATATCCCTTTTAATATCGGAACCAGAACCCAACTGGTCGTCTTCGACTCTTATTTTGGATTGATACCGATTGTGCACATCGGCCCAAGTAGTAGCTGGGTACTCGATCAAGTTATACTTCAGCCATCGTAAAGCCATCGAGCTTCGTTCGTTTAGACCTTGAGTGAAAGCTTGAACAACCCAATCGTCTGTGACTGGTGGTAGATCCATTCATTCTATTTGGAAACGAGATACGAATTCTCTTAGTATCTCATTATCCTTTTGCCTTACCTTGAATAGGCCCGACTTCCTAGTCTCAACCTTTATGGCCCCAGCATGTGCTTTTACGAAAGAATCTACAAGCATAGCAAAAGAATCAATAGAGTTAGACGGTAAATTATGATACCATATCATGGCTCCCTTTGACAGGGTTTCACCGAATTTCTTCAATAATACAGATCGATCTCATCGTCCTCTAGATCGTTCCCTTTTATGGCACATGTGTAAGAGGTGACATGTTCGTTAGGGTGGGTCGTTCCGTTATATTTAGGAATCTCGTGCATACGGAACTTCTTTGGGATCGGTTTAGAAGCCGCGCTCGGGGGGAAAGGTTTTTGTATGAATTTTTTGGAATCTAAGCCCTTCAATATCGGTGGTGACCCCGGGATTTGATCAACCCTGGAGTTATATGTTTCTACTTTTTTATCGTTTGCCTCGATCCTCCTCTCTCCTGACTCTATTCGTTTTGTCAGTTCTTCGAGCATCTTAACAATTTCGGGATTAGTCCCCGATTCTTGCTCGTTTGACCTTACTATAGATGGCCCCGTTTTGTGGGTGACTTCTTGAGGTGGACTGAGCTCTAGTCTGGTTGGTGCCTGGGTTTAGCTTTGCAACTGGGCTATTGCTATTTGTTGAGCTTGCAATATCTCGAAGATCATACGCAAACTGATTTCGTTTTCCTCAGCGTTTTGGGTATTTCGAGATACGGATCGAGTTCCGTATGAATGCTATTTTCAGGGTCGGAAAGTTGGTTTGCCTCGATGGCTGCATGTGAATGGACGTCTATTGGCTCTGCGAACTAAAGAGAACGCCCCAAGCGAATCGCTTGGGGCAATAGTAATCGGAGACTCGCCTACTCTCCCTGATTTTTCCGAAGGGGCAATTCAGGAAGATCGAGCTTTGGGGACCCTCGAAGTAGACGGGGCCTATGAGGGAGAGGACCCCTTTTGCTATTTGTTTATCAGTATTGAGGATGCTGCCGGCCCGAGTGATGCGTCGGGTCTTTTCTTCGAGGTTCAACGAACCCTGAATCGGGTAAGTCTCGATTCCCTTTGTTGATGTCATATTTTTCCATTTTATAGCTAACTTTTTCTCTTTTTCGTATAGGCTTTAGCTCTTCATCAAGAGGTGTTTTCCAAGTCTCAAACGGAACTGAGCCGACGTAAGGCCGACTTCCGAGGACTTTCGGAAGAGAGAAATGCCCTCAAACTTCTTAATGGGCATAAAGAGGAAGAGATCAAAGATATTCGAGCCGAGTTGGCCAAGGCATACCAAGATCAGACCGACCTGACCGAAAAGGTAATGATAATATTAAAAACTCATGGGCTTGGTTCAGGAATGATGGCTAATATTTCGATCTCACAGCTGCAGCAGAAGCTTGAGGTGATCAGGCTGCTTCGTGAGGAGGTCGATACGATAAAGGCGGAGACCTTGGGGTGGAAAGAAGGCATGGACCGCCTCACTGCAGAAAAAGAGACTGCTCGAGCCCAATTATCATCGGCCGAAAGTCAACTTCAAGGCATGAAGGAGAAGAGTTCGGTTCAAGCAAGAAAAATAAAGGAGCTCGAGGCTCGGTTGGTTTCCGAACTTGCCAAGGCCAAATCTCAAGTTGAAAAAGCAAAGGCTGAGGCGGATGCATTCGTGGCCGTCTATCGGGCCGATGCTGAAGCCGCTCAAGTACAAGAAAAAAAGGCAGCCAAGACCGCTCAAACTCGATCATATGGGTGGCTGAACTCGCCAAATGCCAATCTCGGAGGGAAACCCTCGAGGAGATCCATGCTCGAGGTTTCGATCTTACCGAAGAGATAAAAAAGGCTAAAGAGCTTGAAGCCGATACTTGAGCCTTGACTTCCAATGATGATGATGGTGATGATGGGAGCAAGAGTGGGTCTGAGAGCAGGGAGGAGCCCGATGGAGAAGAGACTGTCCCCGAAGATAACCAGGAAACTTAGGGTTTTTCCATTTTGATTTTTTTGTGTAGGGTCCTGATCGGACGTTGTAAATAATACCCTTACATATATATAAATATCTTTTACTTTCCCGACTTGTATTTGTTTTATTCCCAGCCTTGTGAAGATTGTGTTTCATTCATGCCTTATGAAAGTTTTCATAAGTTCGAGGCCTTAGGCAATTCGATCGAAGTCGGACCTTGTAGTCTTTATAACCGAGTGAGCGTTTGCTCGAACTTGAATTAAAAATAGCCCTTAGGCTTAATAGTCAAGTGTGTTTGCTCGAACTCGGGGTTATGTAGCCCGTAGGCTTTAATAATTGAGTGAGCATTTGCTCGGACTTGAAATAAGGTTAGCCCTTAGTCTTAGTAGTCTAGTGAGCGATTGCTCGAACTCGAAGTGTTATAGCCCGTAGGCTTTATGGTCGAGTTAGTGATTGCTCGAACTCGAAGTGGTGTAGCCAGTAGGCTTTATGGTCGAGTGAGTGATTGCTCGAACTCGAAATAAGATTAGCTCGCAGGCTTAGTAGTCGAGTGAGTGCTTGCTCGAACTCGAAGTAATATAGCCCGTAGGACTTATGGTCGAGTGAGTGATTACTCAAACCCGAGATAATATAGCCCGTAGGCCTTATGGTCGAGAGAGTGATTGCTCGAACTCGAGATAATATAGCCCATAGTCTTTATGGTCGAGTGAGTGATTGCTCGAACTCGAAATAAGATTTGCCCGTAGGCTTAGTAGTCTAGGGAGTGCTTGCTCGAACTCAAAGTAATGTATCCAGTAGGCTTTATGGTCGACTGAGTGATTGCTCAAACTTGAAATAATATTTGCCTGTAGGCTTAGTGGTCGAGTGAGTGCTTGCTCGAACTTGAAGTAATGTACCCCGTAGGCCTTATGGTCGAGTGAGTGATTGCTCGAACTCGAGATAATATAGCCCGTAGGCTTAGTAGTCGAGTGAGTGATTGCTCGAACTCAAAATAAGATTTTTCCGTAGGCTTAGTGGTCGAGTGGGTGATTGCTCGAACTCGAAATGATATAGCCCGTAGGCTTTATGGTCGAGTGAGTGATTGCTCGAACTCAAGATAATGTAGTCCGTAGGCTTTATGGTCGAGTGAGTGACTACTCGAACTCAAAATAAGATTTGCCCGTAGGCTTAGTAGTCGAGTGAGTGCTTGATCGAACTCGAAGTAATGTAGTCTGCAGGCTTTATGGTCGGGTGAGTGATTGCTCGAACTCAAAATAAGATTATCCCTTAGGCTTAGTAGTCGAGTGAGTATTTTCTCGAACTCGAAGTAATATAGCCCGTAGGCTTTATGGTCGAGTGAGTGATTGCTCGAACTCGAAATAAGATTTGCCAGTAGGCTTAGTAGTCGAGTGAGTGATTGCTCAAACTCGAAATAAGATTAGCCCTTAGGCTTATGTGGGGCTCGATCTCGTTGAGTTTTCGGTTGGCAGTCCCCGATTTATGGGGTAATGGTCGACCCTTAAGCCTGTTTGCATAATAGATCACAAAATAGAGGACGGATTCTGAGATATAAGATATCGGTAAAGGAGAAATTTATCTTTATGTCATTATACATGTGTTCATGTTTTGTATGAGGGATCGAGCAAACTACATGAGCATGGTTCGTTTTGACCATTTGGCTCTTAGAAGCTTTCCTATCGAAACCCTGTTGTCATGAAGTAACCTCCTTGATGATCGAACTTAATATATTCGATGGTAATGCCCCCAATATTTGAGGTTGATAGTAAAGAGGACTTGGATACTGTTGAATTGTTCTAATTTAGCACGATCAATGATTGCCTCATTAAAAACCTTACCGAAAAACCCATTTGGGACAAAATCGGTCTAAGGAAAAAAGAGTGCAATGCGTGCTTTCAGGCCTAAGGCTTCGAGTTGAATAATCTGTCCTTGTTTCTGATCAAACCCCTGCAAGGGTTAATTTCAAAATATAAATGAACATAGGAGGGTCGTACCTTAACAGTAGTATCATTTTAGGTGCGACACATTCCAATTGCTTGGTAGTTGTTTGCTGTTTATTACACCGAGCTTGTAGGATCCTCATCCGACGATTTCGAGAACCTGATACGGTCCTTCCCAATTCGGACCCAGTTTTCCTTCATTTGAATTTCGGGTGTTAAGGGTGACTTTCCTTAGCACTAAGTCCCCGATTTTAAAATATCGAAGATTGGTTCTTCGATTATAATACCTTTCGATTCACTGTTTTTGGGCGGCTAATCGGACGAGAGCTGCTTCTTGTTTTTTGTCCAATAATTCTAGGCTCGTGTTCATCATCTCGTTATTCGACTCATTTGTTGCATATTGAAACATAATGCTAGGTTCTTCGACCTTAACCGGGATAAGAGCTTCGGCGCCATGAACCAACGAGAATGGTGTCGCCCCGGTACTCGATTTCGATGTTGTGCGGTATGCCCATAGGACTTCGGGTAGTATTTCTTTCCATTTTTCTTTATCGTCGTTTAATATTTTCTTAAGATTTTGGATGATAGTTGTGTTGGTCGATTCGGCCTGTCCGTTTCCGCTGGGATGGTAAGGTGTTGATAGGATCCTTTTGATTTTGTGGTCTTCGAGAAATTTGGTTACTTTGCTTCCGATGAATTGCTTTCTATTGTCACTTACAATCTCGGATGGCATCCCGAACCGACATATGATGTGGTCCCAAATGAAGTCCATCACCTCCTTTTGTCTGACTTTCTCAAAAGCCTATGCTTCAACCCATTTAGAGGAATAATTAGTCA
Source organism: Nicotiana tabacum (assembly GCF_000715075.1). Taxonomy (NCBI): domain Eukaryota; kingdom Viridiplantae; phylum Streptophyta; class Magnoliopsida; order Solanales; family Solanaceae; genus Nicotiana; species Nicotiana tabacum. Next base: position 73,995,483 of record NC_134103.1, read on the forward strand.
TAAACAAAATAAATTGAGCCTTACCTGGGGCCGATAAGAGGGGGCCGGCGATGTCCATTTCCCATTTCATGAAAGGCCAAGGAGCTAGGACCGAGTGGAAAAGTTCCTCAGGTTGATGAATCATGGGCGCATGTCTTTGACATTTGTCGCCTTTTCGAATGAACTCCTTTGCGTCTTTGTCCATATCGATCCAATAATATCATGCTCTGATTATTTTTTGGACTAATGAATTGGCACCAGAATGATTCCAATAAGTGCCCTCGTGAATCTCATGTAGGATGTAGTCGGTATCTCACGTTCCCAAACATATTGCCAGTGGACCATCGAACGTCCTTTTAAACAGCGCTCCATCATTGGATAAGGTGAACCGTGCAGCTTTTGTGCGTAGAGTTCTCGATTCCTTTGGATCCGATGGAAGTTTCCCGTTCTTGAAGTATTCTATATATTTGTTTCTCCAATTTTAGGTTAGACTTGTGGAGTTTATCTCGGCATGACCTTCCTCGATTATCGATTTCATGAGTTGTACGACAGTCCCCGAGTTGAGTTCGTCAACCTCGACTGACGACCCAAAGTTTGCAAGAGCATCGGCCTCACTGTTCTGCTCTCGAAGTACATGTTGCAAAGTCTATTCTTTAAATCGATGTAGAGTCATTTGCAATTTATCCAAGTACCTCTGCATTCGGTCTTCCCGGACTTCAAAAGTCCCGTTGACTTGATTTACCACGAGGAGGGAATCACATTTAGCCTCCACGACCTCGACTCCCAAACTTCTAGCTAATTCAAGACCTACAATCACGGCCTCATACTCGGCCTCATTGTTAGTCAATTTTGTAGTTTTAATAGACTGTATAACTACATTACATGTGGGCGATTTTAGTACGATGCCCAGTCTGGACCCCTTTATGTTCGAGGCGCTGTCCGTAAAGAGGGTCCAGACTCCCGAAGAGGTACCCAATTTTATCAATAATTCTTTTTTGATCTCGGGTACGAAGGCTGGCGTAAAGTCAGCCACGAAGTCCGCTAAGATTTGAGATTCGATAGCGGTTCGAGGTCGATACTCGATGTCGTATCCGCCGATCTCTATGGCCCATTTGGCTAATTGACCTGAAAGCTCAGGTTTGTGTAAAATATTTCGTAGAGGATAAGTTGTTACAACATGTATCTGATGGCACTGGAAATATGGTTTTAATTTCCTAGAGGCACTTATTAAAGCAAGAACTAATTTTTCTAAGTGTGGATATCTAGTTTCGGCCTCGCCTAGAGTTCGACTGACATAATAAATAGGAAATTGCGTACCTCGTTCTTCTCCAATTAGGACTCTACTTACCGCTACCTCCGAGACATCTAGATATAGGTAAAGTTGTTCGTCTACCTTCGGGGTATGAAGAAACGGAGGGCTCGATAGATACCGTTTTAGCTCTTCCAAGGCCTGCTGACATTCCGGAATCCATGGGAAATTGCTTTTCTTTTTAAGCAAAGAGAAAAATTGGTGGCTCCTATCCGAGGATCTCGAAATGAATCATCCCAGGGCAGCTATCCACCCCGTTAGCCTTTGCACGGCCTTTACATTATCTACCACTGTGATGTCCTCGATTGCTCTGATTTTATCGGGGTTAATCTCGATTCCTCGATTGGACACCATGAAACCGAGAAACTTGCCCGTGCCAACCCCGAAAGCATATTTTTCAGGATTGAGCTTCATGTTGTACTCCCTTAGCATGTCGAAAGTTTTCTGCAAATGCTTTAAATGGTCCTCTGCTCGCAGGGATATAACTAACATGTCATCAATATAAACCTCCATTGATTTTCCTATTTGCTTTTCGAACATTCTGTTTACTAGGCGTTGGTAAGTTGCACCAGCATTTTTTAGGCTAATGGAATTACATTATAATAGTAGGTCCCGTACTTAGTGATAAATGAAGTATTTTCCTGATCCTCCGGGTTCATTTGTATTTGGTTGTACCCGGAATAGGCATCGAGAAAATTGAGAGTCTCGTGGCCGGCCGTGGCATCGATCATACGATCGATATTAGGCAAAGAAAAAGAGTCCTCAGGGCATACTTTATTCAGGTCTTTATAATCTATACACATTCTAAGTTTGTTCCCTTTTTTAGAGACTACCACCACATTTGCTAGCCATTCAGGGCACTTTACTTCCCGAATGGACCCTATTTTAAGAAGTTTGGTTACCTCATCTTTGATGAAGGCGTGTTTGATCTCAGACTGGGGCCTCCTTTTTTGTTTTACCGGGTGAAATTTTGGGTCCAAGCTTAGCTTATGAGTGGTGATTCCCGGTGGGATCCCTGTCATGTCAAGATAGGACTAAGCGAAATAGTTTATGTTAGCTATAAGAAATTGAATAAGCTTTCTCCTGAGCTCAGGATCTAACCCTGTGCCCAGGTATACCTTTCGTTCGGGCAAATATTCGATTAGTATGACTTGCTCTAGTTCTTCGATTGTTGATTGGGTGCGTCGGAATCATCGGGAACCACGAAAGATCGAGGGATCCTATGTTCATCATCTTCGTCAGTCTTCTGATTCTCTAATTGGGTCGAAGCTGACGTTTGTAATTGCTATTTGGTATCCCGTTCCTCCTTAGAATCCGATCCTTTTGCTGATGATAATGACGACATAGGAATTACTTCATCGACGACAAATATTTCTTTTGCGGCCGGTTGCTCCCCGTATACCATTTTGATTCCCTCCAATGTTGGGAACTACAAAACCTGGTGGAGGGTTGAGGGTACAACCCTCATATTATGGATCCACGGTCTTTCGAACATGGCGTTGTATCTCATATCGCCTTGGATCACGTGGAACTTCATTTCTTGGATGGTTCCGGCCACGTTAACTGGCAATATTATTTCGCCCTTAGTAGTTTCACATGCCATATTGAATCCGTTTAGTACCAAGGTTGCGGGCACGATCCGGTCCTGTAGACCGAGTTGCTCTACGACCATCGATCGAATGATGTTGGCCGAACTACTTGGATCAATTAACACACGTTTAACTTAAGTTTTATTCATAAGTACATATATTACCAATGCATCGTTATGTGGTTGCATGATTCCTTCCGCGTCTTCACTATTAAAGGACAATGTTCCTTCAGGGGTGTAATCCTGAGTCCGGGGTCACTTTTCTCTTACAATCGACATCTTAGTGCGTTTAAGCACCGGCCCATGGGGGGTATCGATCCCACCAATGATCATGTGGATGATGTGTTGTGGCTCTTCTTGTTCATTTTGTCTATTGAAATTCCTATTTTTGAAATGGTTTTTGGCCCTGTCACTTAAACATTCTCGAAGGTACTCTTTGTTGAATAACCGAGCTACCTCCCCTCTTAATTGCCTGCAATCTTCCGTTCTATGACCATGAGTGCCATGGTATTCCTCTGGGCAGGATCGGTCTCCATAGGTCGAGGCCATTTAGTATCTTTGATGCGTTCGATAGCCGATACGATAACGGATGCATCGATGCTGAAGTTATACTCCGATAGCCGAGGTGCTTCCTTAGGTCCGATATGCCTGTCGAACCCATTCCTGTTTATCAGCCGCCGAGACCCTTGGCCTCGATCATTTCTCTTTTCGCCGCGTATGGGGTTGCATGAAGGTTCGCTACCCCTACGATCTCCATTATATGGCCGGTATCGATTCTTGTTTGACCTTGGTTCTCAGTCGATATCCCTTTTAATATCGGACCCAGAACCCAACTGGTCGTCTTCGACTCTTATTTTGGATTGATACCGACTGTGCACATCAGCCCAAATAGTAGCTGGGTACTCGATCAAGTTATGCTTCAGCCATCGTAAAGCCATCGAGCTTCGTTCGTTTAGACCTTGAGTGAAAGCTTGAACAACCCAATCGTTTGTGACTGGTGGTAGATCCATTCATTCTATTTGGAAACGAGATACGAATTCTCTTAGTATCTCGTTATCCTTTTGCCTTACCTTGAATAGGCCCGACTTCCTAGTCTCAACCTTTATGGCCCCAGCATGTGCTTTTACGAAAGAATCTACAAGCATAGCAAAAGAATCAATAGAGTTAGACGGTAAATTATGATACCATATCATGGCTCCCTTTGATAGGGTTTCACCGAATTTCTTCAATAATACAGATTCGATCTCATCGTCCTCTAGATCGTTCCCTTTTATGGCACATGTGTAAGAGGTGACATATTCGTTGGGGTGGGTCGTTCCGTTATATTTAGGAATCTCGGGCATACAAGGGATCGGTTTAGGAGCCGCGCTCGGGGGGAAAGGTTTTTGTATGAATTTTTTGGAATCTAAGCCCTTCAATATCGGTGGTGCCCCCGGGATTTGATCAACCCTGGAGTTATATGTTTCTACTTTTTTGTCGTTTGCCTCGATCCTCCTCTCTCCTGACTCTATTCGTTTTTTCAGTTCTTCGAGCATCTTAACAATTTCGGGATTAGTCCCCGATTCTTGCTCATTTGACCTTACTATAGATGGCCCCGTTTTGTGGGTGACTTCTTGGGGTGGACTGAGCTCGAGTCTGGTTGGTGCCTGGGTTTGGCTCTGCAACTGGGCTATTGCTATTTGTTGAGCTTTCAATATCTCGAAGATCATATGCAAACTGATTCTGTTTTCCTCAGCGTTTTGGGTATTTCGAGATGCGGATCGAGTTCCGCCATGAATGCTATTTTCAGGGTCGGAACGTTGGTTTGCCTCGATAGCTGCATGTGAGTGGACGTCTATTGGCTCTTCGACCCGAGCTCCAACGGGATCGACGAGTAGCCTTCCACCCAGGGTTTAAGTTGTTGTTCTCATCTTGAAGGCCAGCTTCGTTGTCGATAGGTAGGGCCATTAATTGAGAATTCGTCGTTTTCAACTTAAAATTAAAGATACTTCCAGGAGCAAGTATAAAATGGTGTGTTTTGTGGAGATTCGTACCAAACAACCACTGTTATCCTTATCCCCACGGTGGGCGCCAAACTGTTTACCCGAAAAATGAAGAGAGTTGAATTTATACGCGGTTCTAAGGATACATGGTACAACGTAGTACAAATCAGAAAGAAAGTAGAAGTATACTGGGTATTGACTGTATGAAGAATGAAATACCAACCAAATTGAAATAGAAAGCTATTTTATGAACAAGCAAGATGAATTAATGCATAAAGCTCACAAGAGGATAATCTAAAAATTAGTATGTTTTTCTCTGTGAATATTAATAATATGAGAGTGTATCAATGCCTTAATGTCCCCCTCTCTGAAATAATAACTATTTCTCTTATAGTAGAGAGATCCTACTTTAGATATAATTAAAAATACATAATGGGGATCCCATGATAGATTAACTTTTCCCTAATTCCACCGAGATTCTCTCCTGTAGTGCGACTGTAACGACCCTTGTCTCTTGGCTCGATCTTGATCAGACTTGGTATTGATCGATTTCCAGGTTTAGAGCTCGATATTGGCTCGGGGCCCGGTATTGACTTTGGCTCGGTATTGGTCGGTCTCTAGCTCTTAAGCTCAATAACACCGCCTCACATCATAGTTCAATTTGGAATCGAGCTCAGTATTGACTTCGAGCTCGGTACTTAATTGGTCCCCGAAACCTAAGCCTGGTAACCTGGCTTCAGATCTCATTTCGATATTACGAAGACGACCTTCGGTCCAATACGTTCTTATCTTGACTAATCATTCGAAGGTCGAAAGCCGGTTTTGACCGTATACACTCATAAATAATTAAATGTTGAAAATCTTATTTACCCTTTCTGAGATTATTTGTGACTTGATTTAGACCACAAATTTTAAAAAATATATTCTCTTTATAATCCATTCCAAATCAAACTGCACCACATAAATTCGGACCGAGGAAGTAGTTAATGGAGAATCTGATCAAAATGTATTTTTTTTTCTTTTCCCTTTAAAGTATTTGCATGTTATTGAATAAAGTAATACTCTAACAATGACGTCATAACTCATAAAATGCACGTTTCATTTAGAGGAACAATATGAATATTACAGGACGAGTACTAGAGAGCTGAAGGAATTCAAAAGATTCCTTCAGTGGGAATTATATAGACTCAAAATAGCAGTGATTTAAAACGTGGACGAAAAAAATTAAATATACAACTTGAGTTAATTAATATATATATAAAGAAAGCAAGGTCCAAGGCAAAGTGTTTTTGCACTTTTTTGCTGCTTATTGACGTCCATTGCTTCAGTGAAGTGTTAAATTTTGCATTCTGCATGTATGCACATACAAAGAAAAATAATTAGAATAAATTAGCTATGAAACTTGGACTAAAGACATTCTTAGAATAAAATGCTAGCAAAACACAAATATCCATAGGAAGTATAAGTATTGAGATAAAAAAAAAAGTTCTTTATACGTAATAATATTCCGACCAACTTGCACGTATATTCAATTGGGTATTTGTACCTTCCATCAATACAAATGTTAAGTAACTTTGCCACCAAGAATTGTTGGTATCAATAGAAGCTGTTGGTATCAATAGAAGCAGATCTAGAATATTAATGAATTTGATGGATTCAATATTTAAGTTTTCACTACTGAATTCATTGTATTTTTGTCATTATGGATTCAAAACTTGGTATTTCTTTAAATTTTAATTTATTACTTTTGCACATATATATTTATACTCCGTAAAAAATACTAAGTTCAGCTAAATCGGCGGGGAGTAAAATACATCTGCCCGTGTCACTATTAGGATGCTCGTGTTAAGCATATGTCATAGCGATGTCCCCTATAGTAAGGCGACCACTCAACCTAACCCCAATACCCACACCACCATTGCTTTAATTTTGTAGACAAAAATGTGATTTAATTAGTTCATGACATCACTTTAGCACTAGTACTATGTTTTAATGTTAGTGATACTTGCATGGTTTGAAGTAATGTCCAACACCACATACACTTTTGTGTTTTGAGGTGCAAACATACACCACGACACTTGATCATAAGCAATTAATTTTGAAAGCTCAATTTCATACCAATTGTTGGATGTGCGAATAAAGTTAGCATATTAGCAACTGAAAAGATTAGAAAGTTATATATAAGGTGTGAGATTCTCTTAATGATTTAAGGTCTTTTTGAGAAAAGCTGTGCGAGTTGAGCCTATCACCGATTCTACTAGCATACGAGTCTAAATTTTTTTTACTATGTTGTCAGTCAGTGCGTATAACTTAAATCCGTTCTATTATGGCATGATCAAGAGAATTGGAGTCACCTACCTTTGATGAAGTTATTCTCGAGTAGTAGTCTTGTATTTGGGGAAGGGCACTCTACCACTCTCAATGTACAAAACATCGTGCACAAGGATTTCATAGTGTCGTTTCACCTCTTCAGCTGTTTTTCCTCCAACTGCTTTGGCAACATTGGACCAACGATCACAAGTGTCTTTGTCATACACTGCCAATGCCTTCTCAAAGGCCTTGTTCTGTTTTGCTGTCCAGGAGCCAGACCCATGTTGAGACGACATTGAGCTCATATTCGATCTCTATTTGCTAATTACAAGATATATGTATATATCGGAAAAAGGAAGGCAATTTGTTGAAAGGAAGAGCTAACAAGAAGAAGAGAGCAAGCAGAGGAGAGTAATTAAGCTTTGAGCTGTTTTGTGAAAAAAGAACTGGCAAAGGGCTGCTTATAAAGGGAGTCAAAACTAGGGTACCTTAGGGTCTGGTGTAGCGGTTAATCAAGTGAGTGTAAACTATGAAAAATCAGAAACTAAATTCCAGTAAAAACATAAATACGCTAGATGTTTTTTTTTCTGTATGCTCAAACTTTGACGGAGTTACACTATATATATACTTGCCGTCATTGAAATAGATGCAAATACCTCAAAGCATAATCAAAGTGCGTATAAGTTGACAGAACACTATTATTACACACACAAGAAGAAAAAAAAAGGGAGTGAGAGGGGCCCCAAAAAGTTATTGCAATTATTCTGATGATTTGTTTTCTTAGGAACCACAAAAGGAGCAAAGGAAAGAACATTCACATAACCACGAGCATGAAGAATCAGTATCCTCCTAACTAAGATTTTCAGTTACACCTCCACTTCAAAAGATCTCTCTATTAAATTTGAGTAATAGTACGATTAATTGCTCATATAGTGGATTTTTACTTAGTAATGTACTAGCAGCCACATACACAAGGGTGGAGCTTGAGGCGGAGCTAGAATTTGATGGTTATGACTTATGAGTTTGAAATTCTAATCCGTTTAAGTTACTAGGTTCAAAATTAATAATTTTTATATATTCAATAAATTTCTTCAAATGAATATAAAATTTAGATTAAAGCTATTGAGTTCAGCCGAACTCGTAACCTGTGTCCTGGCTCCGCTCCCGGATAGAGCTAGTGTGATGCTTGCGGTTCGGAAGAACGCAGTTGTTTTGCCTTAATCCTATATTTATGTTTAAAAAATCCATCTAATATATATGAGTAATTTATCCCGAATCTAGTAAGCCGCTTATTCTAAAATTTTAAACTTCTAAACTTATAAACTCAAAATTTTAGTTACAAGTGCACATAAACTACAATGTACTCTAAAGCATAACCTTTACAAGTAGTACTTGAGCTTTATTAGTCCTTTCTAGCCTATTGGGACTTATTCACATGGTTGGTTTATGGGGGATTGCGTAATAACTCTATAATAGTAATTAGACTAATTTGGTTGGTTAGTCCCTTGAGGAATAAGCAGACCACTTGTCCAAAAATATCTGTACCAAAAACTCATCTCTCTCTATATATAGAATCATTATCATCTTTTTTTTTAATATATATTCCAGAATATTGACTGGCAAAATGAGATGGGACCCGAATTCACAAGCTGTACGTACAGCAGGAGCTTTCACGAGAGTGCCACAATACTAGTTACAGGTTACTTCAGTCTGAGAAGCAGACTGCCTAGAGATATCGGAGATGGCGAATCCGGAATTTTCATTAATGAGGTTAAATTATAAAAAATAAATTCACGACAAAAATATCAATTGATATTCCTTGAATACATGTGGCTCCGTCATCGAATATCACTAGCCTTCATGAATAATATGCTCTATCCTACTATTGAGGGGAGGGTACGAAAATAGTTAAATTTCTTCCGTCCTTAATTAAATGTCTAAAGTTCAAACTTTGAGAATGAAAATTTGTTTGGTACGAATTATTTTACCTTCTTAGCGAACCTATTCAATTGTGAATCTAGATTAGTTGGGAATGGGGCACCTTTCCATCTTATGCATTTGCTGGTACTGCACCTGAGCTAGTGTGAATGGATCCCTCAATCCCTCTTACAAAGCTGAAATTCCTACTTTTTCTTACTTTCAAACGATTGTAAAATTCATTAAATTTTTCTTTTTACTATAAATAAAGTCGAGCCCGCCATTCAACACGCAACAGTGATGATCTTTGAGTACATATTTTTTTATGTGTACTTAAATTGAAAATAACATTTCAAGATTGTAAAGCTGCCCAAGTCCTGGCCGTCCGTACAATGATTGTATAATGTTATCCTGAACCTTGTGTTTTTTAGTAATATAACAGTACAAGAAAATCCAAGCGTCGTGATCTCTCCTGATTGGCTTTTGGTTAGCAGTCCTATAATATGAACATGAACCCAATAAAAGAAAAGAAAAAGGAAGGGGTGGGGGTGGGGGAAGGAAGCCTAAAGCCTTTTGATTATACTTGTAACCTATATATTGATACAAGACATGTTCTCCAGATATTTCCTTTGCTTTGTTACTACAATATTTTGCATATATAAAATTAAGGATATTGTAATTAAATATGAAATTTCATGGCTACGTTCTTAAGTTTCAATTACTTTTTTCATAGAATAGCAAAGGAATGACATAACTAAAGGTAGAATTAATTAAGCTAGAAACTTTACATGTTAAGTAGCTAGGGGCACTCGAATGAGAAAAAAAGAGTAGCTAGAGGATAATACTTATTGTTGGGGAAGTTCTATAATGCGGCTATTAAGGTAAAACTTGTGCCATGTGTGTGTATGCCTATTATTGAAAATGATAAAAATAGTCCCTTATGTTTGAGAATAGCTTCAAAATAGTCCCTGAAATATGCACTAAGCAGTCTTTGTCTTTTAAATTTGTCACCATCAAATATTTAAATGACCAAAACTGCTCAGTGCATACTCAAAAACTGTAACGTTTTTTGTTGGCAAGGAGAAGCAAACTGTAGTTATCTTAACTCTGCAGGCACAAGATGTGATTTATTTGCCCTTGAATGTGATTTATCCCATTCAAGGTCTCAGCGATTGCTACATTTTGTTAGGTCGCATTAATCCATTAAATGTTTCATAGAATTCAAAGCAAAGAAATACTGCAACATAAAAAATGCCGAACAATTTTATCAATGGTCAATTGGATTTACATGTCGAACAAAATGGTATGTGTTTACCCTAAAAACGAATAAGAATTGAATTTATATGTGGTTTTAAGGACACGTGATTTTACTTGGCACAAACTGAAAAAATATGCAAATTGATATTGAAATTGACTGTAAAGAAAAGTAAAAGCAAACCAAATGAGATGTTCAGCTTTGGCCCTCGAGCTAAGTTACCCTCGAACCAAATGAAATAACAAATGAGATATGAGCAGAGTAACAGAGTATTAAGAACATAAAAAAAGAATAGTATATTGCTTTGTATTGCGTGAATATCCTACTTTTACAAATTATTAGACCCCTTTTATATAGTAGGGGAGTCCTACTTATGGCACAATTCTAAATACAGTAAGAAATTTTATGATTGGCTAATTAATCTCTCCTTGATTTGTGCTGTAATTTCCGCAGAGATTCTCCCCCTAATTGCGGCTATAATGATTTTTTTGTTTCTTGACTCGATCTTGATCCTGACCGATCTCGATCTTGATTGGTCTTTGGGTCTTCGAGCTGGATCTTGATCGGTCTCTGGGTCTCGAGCTCGACAACATATACTTCGCACCATGGCTCGATATTACAATGATGAACCTCTGACCATCATGTTCCAATCTCGATTAATCATACGAAGGGAAAAACTCGGTTTTGACCGTATACAGACAGTCCCCTCGTTTCTCGGAAAGAAGATGACGAGAAACGATATGAATTTTCGGACTCCGACTTGGTGGATGATGATGTCAGTGACGAGCCCAAAGGCTGGCCTTCCCTGAGGAAGACTTCAAGAGCTCGAGCGAATCTGAGGACGGAGAAAATCTCGAGGACGCAGCCTCCGATGAAGACCAAGCCACTTAGGATATTAGGTTTCTTGTTTTTCTTTTATATCTTTTCTGGGGCCGATTCGGCCTTTTGTAAAAATCTTTTGATTGGAACCGAACTAGTATATCCCTTATATATATATATATATATATAAGGCTTTTCTTGCTCTTTTGATTCTTGTATTTTTCCTTTGCTTTTCTGTATTTTACGAAGGTCGAAAATGCTTTAGCATAAAATTGTGTCAGAGGTTTAGATAATTTGATTGGAATTGAACTAGTATAGCCATTAGGTTTTTCGATCGACTGAGTGCTTGCTCGAACTCAAAATAATGTAGCCTTTAGGCTTTTGTAAGAAAGGTTGTTTATGGCTTTCTCCCCTTTTTGGCTTGAAAAAGTTTTTTATCATTTGTATTTTCAAAAACTCATAATGCCTTAGCTCGAAATAAGGAATCGTTCAAGAGGTCGAATAATTTTGTACTCATTAGATTTTTCGAGGCTTTATATTATCAAAGCCTTTTATGATTTTGCCAGGGGTAGCCTTTTTAACCGATTTATGAAAGAATTTGAAGGCCTGTTTTGTTACGGAATTCGGACGTCTCCGACCCGTGTTAATCCGGCCGTAACCTTTTTAGTTCGGGATTTGCCCCTTGGGCTTATTTTTCTATTTTACTTCGAGCTTGCCCGTAGTGTTAGTCCCCGAGTGGGTTGGCCGTGGCCTATAAAAATCGAGGGTTGCCTAAAATATCTTATGATCTCGGAATTTTAATAATTCGATCTCGTTTATTTTTCGAACGGCAGTCCCCGAGCATGGGGGTAATCATCCGAACTCTGGTCATGGGCGGCCTTTAAGCTTGTTTACGTAATAAATTGAGAGTATGAAATTGTAAAGTAGAATTATTTTTCTAAGGCACGAGACATTGGTAAAGAAAAAAATACTTCTCTTTATAAATGATTATACATACGTACATGTTTTGTGCCAGGTCTCGAGCAAACTATGCGAGCATGGTTCGTTCGACCGTTATAAATTTTTCCTATCGAGACCCTGCTGCAATGAAGTAACTTCCTCGCATCAAAGTTGATATTCGAGATGCCCCCCAATATTCGAGGTTGATTGTAAAGAAGCCTCAGATACTGTTGAATTGTTCTAAGTTATCACGATCAATGGTTACCTCATTAAAAACCTCGCCGGAAAACCCATTTGGGATAAAATCGGTCTAAGGAAAAAAGAGTGCAACGCGTGCTTTCAGACCTAAAGGCTTCGTGTCGAAGAATCCATCGTTGTTTCTGGTCGAACACCTGCAAGGGTTAGTTTAAAATATAAATGAAAATGGGAGGGGCTGTACCTTAGAAGTAGTATCGTTTTAGGTGCGATACGTTCCAATTGATCGGAAATTATTTGTCGTTTATCATGTCGAGCTTGTAGGATCCTTTTTTGATAATTTCGAGAACCTGATACGGTCCTTCCCAGTTCGGACCCAGTTTCCCTTCATTCGGATTTCGGGTGTTGAGGGTGACTTTTCTTAGCACCAAGTCCCTGATGTTAAAATGTCGAAGTTTGGTTCTTCGATTGTAGTACCTTTCGATCCTCTATTTTTGGGCGGCCAATCGGACCAAAGCGGCTTCGCATCTTTCGTCCAACAATTCTAGGCTCGTATTCATGGTCTCGTTATTCGAAACCTGATGCTAGGTTCTCCGACCTCGACTGGGATCATAGCTTCGACGCCATAAACTATCGAGAACGGTGTTGCTCTAGTACTGGATTTCGATGTTGTGCGGTATGCCCATAAAATCTCGGGTAGTATTTCTGTCCATTTTTCTTTGGCGTCGGTCAATCTCTTCTTAAGATTTTTGATGATGGTTTTGTTGGTCGATTCGGCTTGTCCGTTCCCACTGGGATGATAAGGTATTGATAGGATCCTTTTGATCTTATGATCCGCGAGAAATTTAGTTACTTTGCTACAGATGAATTATTTTCCATTATCGCATACAATCTCGGAGGGCATCCCGAATTGACATATGATGTGGTCCCAAATGAAGTCTATGACTTCCTTTTCTCTGACTTTCTCGAAAGTCTGTGCTTCAACCCATTTAGAGAAATAATCAGTCATAAATAAAATAAACTGAACTTTTCCCTGGGGCCGACGGGAGAGGGCCAATGATGTCCATTCCCCATTTCATGAAGGGCTATGGAGACAGGACCGAGTGGAATAGTTCCCTGGGTTGATAAATCATGGGCGCATGCCTTTGGCATTTGTCGCATTTTCGAACGAACTCCCTTGCATCGTTACCCATATCAGTCCAATAGTACCCTACTCTGATTACTTTGTGGACCGGTGATTCGGTACCCGAATGATTTCCACAAGTGCCCTCGTGAACTTCCCGTAGGATGTAGTCAGTATCTCTCGGTCCCAAATATATTGCCAACGGTCCATCGAACGTCCTTCTAAATAATGTTCCATCTTCGGACAAAGTGAACTGTGCTGCCTTTGTGGCCATAGTTCTCGACTCCTTTGGATCCGATGGAAGCTTCCCATTCTTTAGGTACTCTATGTACTTGTTTCTCCAATCCCAGGTTAAACTTGTGTAGTTTATCTCGGCGTGACCTTCTTCGATTGCCGATATCATGAGTTGTACGACAATCCCTGAGTTGAGTTCGTCGTCCTTGACCGACGAATCTAAGTCTGCAAGAGCGTCGACCTAGCTGTTCTGTTCTCGAGATACATGTTGCAAGGTCCATTCCTTAAATCGATGTAGAGTCACCTATAGTTTATCCAAGTACCTCTGCATTCGGTCTTCTCGGACTTCAAAAGTCCCATTAACTTGGTTTACCATGAGGAGGGAATCACACTTAGCCTCTATGACCTCCGCTCCCAAGCTTCTAGCTAGTTCGAGACCTGTAATCACGTCCTCATACTCAGCCTCATTGTTAGTCAATTTTGTAGTTGTGATAGACTGTCTAACTACATTACATGTGGGTGATTTTAGTACGATGCCTAGTCCGGACCCCTTCGCGTTCGAAGCACCATCCGTAAAGAGGGTCCAGACTCCTGAAGATGTACCCGATTTTATCAGTAGATCTTTTTCAACCTCGGGTATGAGGGCCGGCGTAAAGTCAGCCACGAAGTCTTCTAAAATTTGAAACTTGATGGCGGTTTCGAGGTCAATACTCAATATCGTACCCACTGATTTCTACGACCCATTTGGCCAAACAACCCGGAAGCTCGAGTTTGTGAAAAATATTTCGAAGAGGATAAGTGGTTACAACACATATTGGATGACATTGGAAATACGATTTTAGTTTCCTAGAGGCGCTTATTAAAGCAAACGCTAATTTTTCTAAGTGTGGATATCTAGTTTCGGCCTCACCTAAGGTTCGACTAACATAATAGATAGGAAATTACGTACCTTGTTCTTCTCGGACCAGGACTCCACTTACCGCTATCTCCGACACTGCCAAGTACATGTAAAGCTGTTCGTCCACTTTCGGGGTGTGAAGCAGTGGCGGGCTCGATAAATTCCGCTTTAGTTCCTCCAAGGCCTGCTGGCATTCCAGAGTCCATGCAAAATTGCTCTTCTTCTTAAGCAGCGAGAGGAATCAATGGCTCCTATATGAGGATCTCGAAATGAATTGTCCTAGGGCGGCTATCCGCCCCGTCAACCTCTACACGGCCTATACATTATCCACTACCGTGAAACCAAGCAACTTGCCCGAGCAAACTCCGAATGCACATTTTTCAGGGTTGAGCTGCATATTGTACTTCCTTACTATATCGAAAGTCTCATGCAAATGCTTTAAATGGTTCTCTGCTTGTAGGAACTTAATTAACATGTCATCAATATAAACTTCCATTGATTTTCCTATTTGTTCTTCGAACATTTGGTTTACTAGGCGTTGATAAGTTTCACCAACATTTTTTTAGTCCGGACGACATTACATTATAACAGTAGGTGCTGTACTTAGTGATAAACGAGGTCTTTTCCCGATCATCCGGGTTCATCTATATCTGGTTGTACCCGGAGTAGACATCGAGAAAACTGAGAGTCTCGTGGCCAGGCGTGGCATCGATCATACGATCGATATTAGGCAAATGAAAAGAATCTTTGGGATATGCTTTATTCAGGTCTTTATAATCTATACACATTATAAGTTTGTTTCCCTTATTAGGGACTACCACTACGTTTGCTAACCATTCGGGGTACTTTACTTCCCGAATGGATCCTATTTTGAGAAGTTTGGTTACCTCGTCCTTGTTGAAGGCATGTTTGACCTCGGACTAGGGCCTTCTTTTTTGCTTCACCGGGCAGAATTTAGGGTCCAGGCTTAGTTTGTGAGTGGTAATTTCTGGTGGAATCCCTGTCATATTGAGGTGGAACCAAGCAAAGAAATATGTGTTAGCTTTAAGGAAATGAATAAGTTTTTTCCTGAGCTCGGGGGTTAGCCCCGTGCCCAGGTATACCTTTCGTTCGAGCTGATGCTTGGCCAGTGTGACTTGTTCCAGCTCTTCGACCGTTGACTTGGTGGCGTTAGAGTCATCGGGATTTACGAAGGATCGAGGGATCCAGTAGTTGTCATCCTCGTCGATCCCTTGCTCCTGCAATTGGGTCGAGGCCGGTATCTGTGGTTGCTATTTGGCCTCCTACTTTCCCTTCGATCCCTTCGTTGGTGAGAGTGGCGATACCGGTATCACTTCATCAACTAAAAACATTTCCTTGGCGGCGGGTTGCTCCCCGTATACTGTTTTTTGACTCCCTCCGATGTCGGAAACTTCAGAACTTGGTAAAGGGTCGAGGGTACTGCCCTCATGTTATGGATCCAAGGCCTTCCGAGCAGGGCGTTGTACCTCATGTCACCATCGATCACATGAAACTTTCAACATCGATCACATCGATCACTTGGATGGTCCCGGGCACGTTCACTGGCAAATTAATTTCACTATTGGTGGTTTTGCTTGCCATGTTGAAGCCGTTAAGTACTCGGGCTGCGGACACAATTTGATCTTGTAGGCCGAGCTGTTCTATGACCCTCGATCGAATAATGTTGGCCGAGCTACCTGGATCAATCAAAACACGTTTAACTTGAATTTTATTCACAAGGACAGATATTACCAGTGCGTCGTTGTAGGGTTGTAAGATCCCCTCTGCATCCTCGTCATTGAAAGACAAGGTCCCTTCCGGTACGTAGTCTCGAGTCCGCTTTTCCCTCGTGATAGACACCTTGGTGCGTTTGAATACGGCCCCCTGAGGAATATCGACCTCTCCAACAATCATGTGGATCACGTGCTGCGGCTCTTCTTGCTCATTTTGTCTATTTGAATCTCTGTTCTTGAAATGGTTTTTAGCCCGATCCCTTAAGAATTCTCGAAGATGTCCTTCGTTGAACAAACGGGCTACCTCCTCCCTCAACTGTGTGCAATCTTCTGTTCTATGACCATGGGTGCCATGATATTTGCACATTTGATTAGGATTTCTCTGGGCCGGATCAGTCTGTAGAGGTCGGGGTGTGATGACCCAAAAGGTCATCTTTAAATTAAATAATTAATTCTATATTCTAAGACTTCGAAAAGCACTATTTATTATTTCTCGACTTGCGTGCACAGTCCGTATAATTTTTTGAACAGTGTTTATATGAAAAACTGATTAAAATATAAAATAGATCCTTAAAACTTAACTGAGTTGACTTTGGTCAACATTTTAAGAAAACGGATCCGGATCAGTGTTTGACAGTTTTGGTAGGTCCGTATCGTGATTTGGGACTTGGGCGTATGCCCATAATTTAATTTGGAGGTCCTTAGCTCAAGTTATGACCATTTAACAAAAACTAGAAATTTAAAGGTTAAAAATTTTCAAGTTTGACCATGGAGTTGACTTTTTAATATCGGGGTCGGAATCCGATTATGAAAATTGGAATAACTGTGTTATGTAATTTATGACTTGTGTACCAAATTTGAAGTCATTCTGGATTTATTTAACATGTTTCGGCACAAGATTTGTGTATTAAAAAGTTTGAAACTCAAAAGTTTGAATCGAGGCATGAATTGTAATTTCGGCGTTGTTTGACGTAATATGAGACCCCGAGTAAGTCCGTATTATGTTATGGGACTTATTGGTATATTCGGACGGGGCCTCGAGTACCCCGAGTGTTAATCGAATCAAAATTGGAACAAAAATTGGACTTAAGCAAAATTTGGAATTTTGCGGCTTCTGGTGCCTTCGCTTCTGCGAAGCCTTGGCCGCAGAAGCGTGAATTGCATCGCAGAAGCGGAAGTAGAGGATCTGGGAAAGAAGCCATAGAAGCGGAAATGTGGACACTCCTGCGAGTCCGCAGAAGCGGACATTTGTTCGCAGAAGCGTGGGGCGTGATATGGCATTCATGGTTAGAGAAAGAGTATTGCTCCGGGTTTCACCTATCAAAGGTTCTGTGAGGTTCTGAAAGAAGGGAAAGTTGAGCCCTAGGTATATAGGACCCTTCGAAATTCTTGAAAGGGTGGGCGAAGTAGCCTACATGCTTGCATTACCACCTAGTTTATCAGCGGTCCATCCGGTGTTCCATGTGTCAATGCTCCGAAAATATTATGGTAATCCGTCCCATGTGTTAGATTTCAGCTCAGTCCAATTGGATAAGGATTTGACTTACGAAGAGGAGCCGATAGCTATTCTAGCCTGGCAGGTCCGACACTTGAGGTCTAAGAGTTATCCTTCAGTTCGGGTGCAATGGAGGGGTCAGCCGGTAGAAGCAGCTACCTGGGAGTCCGAGTCGGACATGCGGAGTAAATATCCACTCTTTTTTTACTAGCTCAGGTACTTTTCTAATTCCGTTCAAGGACGAACGTTTGTTTCAGAGGTAGAGAATGTGATGACCCAAAAGGTTATCTTTAAATTTAATAATTAATTCTATGTTCTAAGACCTCGAAAAGCATTATTTACCATTCTTCGACTTTGTCACGACCCCAAATTCCCTCCGTAGGAGGTCGTGATGGCACCTAGTCTCTAAGACTAGGTAAGCCTATCAATGCGGAATAAAAATAAAAATTTGAAACTTTACATAATAATTACTCCCAAAACCCGGTAGAAATAAGTCACAAGCTTCTAAGAATTTTATCCTCAATGTCTCTATATATATATCAAGATCTAAAGAAAATAAGGAAGCAACATAATAATGATAAATGGGGACTCCGGAGTCTGCGGACGCTGGCAGATATATCTCAAAGTCTCCGTGTACAGGTAACTCACTGATTTCAGGGCTGGTAAAGAGTACCTGGATCTGCACAAAATGATCTGCAGAAGCGTAATATGAGTACACCACAGCGGTACCCAGTAAGTGCCAAACCTAACCTCGGTAGAGTAGTGACGAGGTCAGGTCACAATTTGCACCTCAAGTGCTCAAATAATTTAACTTGCTAAAATAATTCAACAACAATATTTTTTCACAATAAAGAGCTCATGGCTCATGTCAAAATAAATCATCAATAATAGTTTTCCACAATAAAGAGCTCACGACTCCGTCACAATAAGTACGAAAATCTTACACAAATATTCAGAAATAAATAATTCAGCAAAATAATATTTCAAAATCTTTAATACGTTGCTTCAATACCAAATTTAAAATGTCAAATACTTCATATTAATAATAATTAAATTAAAGAAAATCAACTTCAAATAATGCACGGAATAAAAGAAACCAAGTTTCAACTAAACAGGTAAAAAATTTAGCAGAAAAAAGTCAAGCAAATTTAAAGTATACAAATCAAATCAATGATGGAGAATATAACAAGATTTAATAATTTAATTAATATGCAACAAGACTTTCATCACATTACAATTAATACCAATCCTAGGCGAAATTTCCCTCACACAAGGTTAGACAAGTCACTTACCTCGACTTGCTCCAATTTAACCAAGTAGTATGTTTTTTTACTCGATTTTCTGACTCCGATCGACTCGTATCTAGTCATAATTAATTCGATACAGTCAAATAAAATTGTAGGAATCAATTTCATAAAAAAATACTACATTTTTCAATAAAATCCAAAATTAGCTCAAAAATTGCCCATGGGGCCCACGTCTCGGAATCCGACGAAACTTATAAAATCCAATAACCCATTCAATTACGAATCCAACCATACCAGTTTCACTTAAATCTGACTCTGAATTGACACAGAAATCTCAAAAATTTGTTTCTATGAGATTTCTAAAAGTTTCTCAAAATTTCAATCTCGATACATTAATTAAATGGCAAAAACAATGATATATTCGTATATATAGACCAAATCCGAATTAGAATCACTTACCCAAATGTTATTTCTTGAATATATGTCAAAAATTGCTTCTGCTCAAACTCAAGTTCGTCAAAAATGGCAAATGGGACGAAATCTCCTCTTTTCTAAATCTGCCCAGGCAGCCTTCAGAACTGGGCCTCGATCGTGGCTTCGATCACAGGCTCGAGCCGGGGCCTTCGGTCATGGCATCGATCATGGCATCGAGCCTGGGCCTTCGATCATGGCATCTATCTTGAGCCTTCGATCATGGCCCTCGAGCCTTGCCTTCGATCATGGCTCTCGAGCCTGCCTTCGATCCTCGGGTCGATTGCTCAGCAGAAGAAAAATTGCAGCAGCTGTTTAAGTTCTATTTTTGATCCGTTAACCATCCGAAACTCACCCGAGGCCCTCGATACCTCAACCCAATACACCAACAAGTCCTAAACATCATATGAACTTATTTGAAACCTCAAATCAAATCAAACAATGCTAAAATCACAAATCACACCCCAATTCAAGTTTAATGAAACTCAAGAATTTCCAACTTCTACATTCGATGTCGAAACCTATCAAATCAAATCCGATTGACCTCAAATTTTGTATACAAGTCATAAATGACATAATGGACCAGTGAAAATTTTCAGAACTGGATTCCGACCCCGATATCAAAAAGTCAACTCCCCGGTCAAACTTCCAAACTTAAATTAATATTTTAGTCATTTCAAGCCTAATTTCACTACGGACTTCAAAATAAAATTTCGATCATGCTCCTAAGTCCAAAATAACCATACGAAGCTGTTGGAATCATTAAAATTCTATTCTGGGGTCGTTTGTACATAATTCGATATCCGGTCACTATTTGAACTTAAACTTTTAATTTCTCATCAAAATTCCATATCTCGGGATAGAACCTAGGAATTTGATTCCGGGCATACGCCCAAGTCCCAAATCACGATACGGACCTACCCAAACTGTCAAAACACTAATCCGAGTCCGTTTGCTCAAAATATTGACCATAGTCAACTTAGTTGAGTTTTAAAGCTCTAATTCACATTTTAATCTATTTTTCACATAAAAACTTTTCGGAAAATTTTACGGACTACGCATGCAAGTCGAGGAATGATAAATAATGCTTTTTGAGGTCTTAGAATACATAATTAATTATTAACTTTAAAGATGACATTTTGGGTCATCACATTCTCCACCTCTAAAACAAACGTTCGTCCTCGAACGGAGTTAGAAAAAAAATACCTGAGGTGGTGAAAAAGTGTGGATAACAGCTGCGCATATCATGCTCGGTCTCCCAAGTTGACTCCTTGACCGGATGACCCCTCCACTGAACCTTCACGGAAACAATGTTCTTTGACCTCAGCTTTCGAACCTGCCTATCTAAAATAGCCACTGGTTCCTCAACATAAGATAGATCCTTGCCCAACTGAACCGAACTAGAGTCTAACACATGAGACGGATCGCCGTGATATTTTTCCGAAGCATAGAAACATGGAATACCGGATGAACTGCAGAGAGACTAGGTGGTAGTGCAAGTCTGTAAGCCACATATCCAACTCTCTCAAGAATCTCAAAAGGTCCAATATACCAAGGGCTCAACTTGCCTTTCTTCCCGAACCTCATCACACCCTTCATAGGCAAAACCCAGAGCAATACCCGCTCACCAACCATGAATGCAACATCACGATCCTTCCGATCCGTATAACTCTTCTGTCTAGATTGGGCTGTACGAAGTCGATCCTGAATCAATTTAACCTTTTCCAAGGCATCCTGATCCAAGTTTGTACCCAATAGCCTAGCCTCGCCCGGTTCGAACCAACCCACTGGAGACCGGCACCGCCTACCATACAAGGCCTCATACGGAGCCATCTGAATGCTTGACTGGTAACTGTTGTTGTAAAAAAACTCAGCAAGTGGTAAGAACTGGTCCCAAGCATCCCCAAAATCTATCACACACGCACGGAGCATATCCTCCAGTATCTGAATAGTGCGTTCGGACTGTCCGTCCGTCTGTGGGTGAAATATTGTACTCAACTCCACACGAGTACCCAACTCTCGTTGTATAACCCTCAAAAGCCGTGAGGTAAACTGTGTACCCCGGTCAGAGATGATAGATACCGGTACACCATAAAGTCTGACAATCTCGCGAATATATACCTGAGCCAACTGCTCTGAAGAGTAAGTAGTCATCGCAGGAACGAAATGAGCTGACTTGGTCAATCTATCCACAATCACCCAAACTGCATCGAATTTTCTCTCAGTCCGTGGGAGTCCAACAACGAAATCCATAGTGATCCGTTTCCATTTCCATTCTGAAATTTCCAACTTCTGAAGCAAACCACCCGGTCGTTGATGTTCATACTTCACCTGCTGGCAATTTAGGCACCGATCTACATATTCCACTATGTCTTTCTTCATCCGCCTCCACCAATAGTGCTATTTCAAGTCCTGATACATCTTTGTACCACCCGGATGAATGTAGTACCGCAAACTGTAAGCCTCCTGGAGAATCAATTCACGCAAACCATCTACATTAGGCACACAAAGCCTACCTTGCATCTGTAATACACCGTCATCTCCAATTACGACTTCCTTGGCATCACCGTGCTGAACTGTGTCCTTAAGGACAAGCAGATGAGGGTCATTGTACTGACGCTTTCTGATCCGATCATAAAGAGAAGACTGAGAAACCACACAAGCCAAAACTCGGCTCGGCTCGGAAATATCCAAACTAACAAATTGGTTGGCCAAGGCCTGAACATCCAAGGCTAAAAGTCTCTCTGCTACTGGTAAATATGCTAAGCAGCCCAAACTCTCCGCCTTACGACTCAAGGCATCGCCACTACATTGGCCTTCCCTGGATGATAGAGAATGGTGATATCATAATCCTTAAGCAACTCCAACCATCTCCACTGCCGCAAATTAAGATCTTTCTATTTAAATGAATGTTGTAGACTCCAGTGATCGGTGTAGACCTCACAATGAACACCGTATAAGTAATGCCGCCAAATCTTCAAGGCATGAACAATAGCTTCTAGCTCAAGGTCATGTACATGATAGTTCTTCTTATGCACCTTTAACTGTCTGGACGAGTAGACAATCACCCTATCGTTATGCATCAACACTGCGCCGAGACCAATACGCGATGCATCACAATACACAGTGTAAGACCCTGAACCTGTAGGTAATACCAATACTGGACCTGTAGTCAAAACTGTCTTGAGCTTTTGGAAGCTCTCCTCACATTTCTCGGTCCACCTGAACGGAGCACCCTTCTGGGTCAATTTGGTCATAGATGCAGCAATAGAAGAGAAACTCTTTACAAATCGGCGATAATACCTTGCCAAACCAAGGAAACTCCGGATTTTCGTAACTGAGGACGGTCTGGACCAACTCTGCACTGCTTCAATCTTCTTCGGATCTACCTTGATCCCCTCACACGAAACTATATGACCCAAAATCCCACTGAATCAAGCCAAAATTCACACTTTGAAAATTTTGCATATAACTTCTTTTCTCTCAAAATCTGAAGCACAGTCCTCAGGTGTTGTTCATGATCTTCCCGACTCTGGGAAAATACTAGAATGTCGTCAATAAACACAATGACGAAAGAATCAAGATAGGGCTGAAATACACTATTCATTAAGTGCATAAATGTTGCTGGGGTGTTGGTTAGCCCAAATGACATTACAAGGAACTCATAATGACCATACCGAGTCCTAAAATCAGTCTTCGGGATATATGGCTCCCGAATATTTAACTGATGATAGCCTGAATGCAAGTCGATCTTAGAAAACACTCTGGCACCTTGAAGCTGATCAAACAGGTCATTAATACGTGGCAAAGGATACTTGTTCTTCAATGTAACCTTGTTCATCTGGCGGTAATCAATACACATCCGCATAGAACTATCATTCTTCTTCACAAATAAGACAGGAGCACCCCAAGGCGATACACTGGGCCGAATAAAGCCCTTATCCAGCAATTCCTGTAACTGTTCTTTTAATTCTTTCAACTCTGCTGGGGCCATACGGTATGGTGGAATAGAAATGGGCTGAGTGCCTGGTAACAAATTAATGCCAAAATTAATATCCTTGTCGGGTGGCATACCCGAAAGATCCGCTAGAAATACATCGGGAAATCCCTTACTATAGGAACTGACTGCACGGTAGGAGTATCAATACTAACATCTCTTACATAAGCCAGATACGTATCATACCCTTTCTCAACCATTCGTTGAGCTTTAAGAAATGAAACAACCCTGCTAGGAGCATGATCTGAGGTACCTCTCCACTCTAGCCGCGGTAGACTTGGCATAGCTAACGTACCGTTTTGGCGTAATAATCAAGAATAGCGTGATAGGGTGACAACCAGTCCATGCCCAAAACAATATCGAAATCCACCATGCTGAGCAATAATAAATCAGCTCTGGTCTCAAAACCACTGATAATAATTAAACACGACCGATACACGCGGTCCACAATAATAGATTCACCCACGGGTGTAGATACATAAATAGAAGAACTCAAGGAATCACATGATACGCCCAAATACAGGGCAAAATAAGATGACACATAAGAATAAGTGGAGCCTGGATCAAATAAGATTGATGCATCTCTATGACATACCAGAATAATACCTGTGATAACAGAATCGGATGCAACGACCTCTGTCCTAGCAGGAAGGGCATAATATCTGGCCTGGCCTCCCCCTCTAGGGCGACCTCTACCTGTCCGACCTCCACCTCTAGCTGGCTGTGCAGGTAGAATGGCAACTGGTGCAATAATCATGGCCTGAGAAGCCTGAGGGCCCTGTGGAATGGGTGGGGCCTGAGAAATCTGTGGAGGTGCACCCCTCCTAAATTTGGGGCAATCTCTCATAATATGACGAGTGTCACCACACTCAAAACAAGCCCTCGGAGGACGTGCCTGCTGAGACAGGCTCGGGCCTAATCGACTAGACTGTCCACTGGAAGCACCCCGTACAAGAGGTACAGTAGATACTGGCGGTGCATAATATGGAACATGAGGTCTGGGAGTAGCCGGAATACCACTCGAAGCTGGAAGTGCTGAATGAATAGGACGGCTCACATAACCTCTACCATGACGGGCTGCAACTGGGGCACGAGAATTATTATATATGCCAGAATCTCGGGGTCTCTTAGCTTCCCTCTCTCTTCTCCCGAGTCCGCATACATTCCAATCTCCTAGAAATTGACACCACCTGTTGGTATGTGATGTTCATCTCTAGCTCGAGGCCATACTATATCTGATACTAGGGTGGAGACCCTCAATAAATCTGCGAACCCGCTCTCGAACAGTAGCAACTAAGGCTGGTGCATGCCTAGCCAAATCACTGAATCAGACCGCATATTCTGACACGGTCATAGAACCCTGGCGCATCTGCTCAAACTCTGCGCGCCATGCATCTATAAGACTCTGAGGAACATACTCTCTTAAGAACATATCTGAAAATTGAGTCCAAGTAAGTGAAGCTGCCTCAGTCGGACTATCCAACTCATATGACCGCCACCACTGGTAGGCTGCTCCTCTAAACTGGAATGTCATGAAAGAAACCCCACTGGAATCCACAATACCTATAGAACGAAGGATACGGTGACATTCCTCCAGAAAACCCTGAGCATTCTTTAAGCTAAACCGCTGAAAGTGGGAGGGTGGTACTTCTTATACCTCTCGAGCCTGAGATGCTCCCCTTATGAAACTGTTGTCCTAATCTCAGGCCGAACTGGGATAACTAGCTGCACTGGTATAACCTCTAGGGTATGGTCAACTTGGGCCCGTGGCTTTGGAGTACGGGCGACGGGAGTCTGTGGTCCTCCCCCGGCCTGAGATGTGGCAGGAGCAAGTGGAATTAACCCTGCCTGAGCTAAAGTGCCAAACATGCTCAAAAACTGGGCAAGAGTCTCCTAAAGTGCAGGAGCAGTAACAGACGTCTCAGGTGCCTGCTCTCCAACTGGAGGTACTGATGGCTCTGGTGCAGCAGCTCGTGCAGGTGCTCTAGCTGCACCACGTGGTCTTCCTCGGCTTCTGCCCCGACCCTGGCCTTTTGCGGCTCCAACAGGGGGTGCGGGTGTCCGATCATCAGATCCAGTTGTGCGTGTCCTCACCATCTGTGAGAGAATAGAAAGACAATTGTTTAGAACTTTGAAATCAACAAAGGCGCATGATAAGGAATCAAAGAAGTGAATATATTCCTAACAGTTCCATAGCCTCTCGAAGATAAGTACAGACGTTTCCGTACCGATTCGCAAGACTCTACTAAGCCTGCTTGTGACTTACAACACCTATGAACCTAGAGCTCTGATACCAACTTGTCACGACCCTAAATTCCCTCCGTAGGATATCGTAGGTAAGCCTATCAATGCGGAATAAATCATAAATATCTGAAAAAAATAAACTACAATTCAAATAATTACAACTCCCAAAACCCGGTAGAAATAAGTCACAAGCTTCTAAGAATTTTATCCTCAATGTCTCTATATATATCAAGGTCTAAAGAAAATAAGGAAGCAACATAATAATGATAGAAGGGGACTCCGGAGTCTGCGGACGCTGGCACATATACCTCGAAGTCTCCGTGCGCAGGTAACTCACTGACGTCTAGGCTGGTAAAATGTACCTGGATCTGCACAAAATGATGTGCAGAAGCGTAGTATGAGTACACCACAGCGGTACCCAGTAAGTGCCAAGCCTAACCTCGGTAGAGTAGTGACGAGGTCAGGTGAGGCCCTACTGGAATATAATAATGGCATGGTAAAATGTTTAACAATATAGTAAAATAAAATGACATTAGAAATGAATCAAGTAGTATGTCACCATTTAATTACGCAAAATAATGGCAAATAATATCTCGTGGAATCAAAACAGAATTCTTTTCAACTTTAAGTAAATCACAACAAATAATCAAAGGCAACTGCGGCCATAAATCAATATCAACAAGGGCACTCCCGAGGTACCGCCTCTTAGTCCCAAATCATAAATAAATTCACAATATCTCATTTTCTTATCTCACCGCGGGAGCCTTCACAATTAGTTTATAAAAAATATTTTTTCCCGAAATAGCATCCCGCGCTTTAGCCATCCTTATCACACCGCATGACTTCTAGTAGTTTCCCCTACTAGCCATGCGTATCAAGCCACCCTTATCTCACCGCATGCATTTCAATACCCAGATCTTATACCACCGCATGCGTATCAATATCACAATATATCACAATTTACACCTCAAGTGCTCAAATAATTTAACTTGCCAAAATAATTCAACAATAATATTTTTCCACAATAAAGAGCTCACGGCTCATGTCAAAATAAATCATCAATAATATTTTTCCTCAAAAAAGAGCTCACGACTCCATCACAATGAGTACGAAAATCTTACACAAATATTCAGAAATAAATAATTCAGTAAAATAATATTTTAAAATCTTTAATACGTTGCTTCAATACCAAAGTTAAAATGTCAAATACTTCATATTAATAATAATTAAATTAAAGAAAATCAACTTCAAATAATGCACGGAATAAAAGAAACCAAGTTTCAACTAAACAGGTAAAATAATTAGCAGGAAAAGGTCAAGCAAATTTAAAGTATACAAATCCAATCAATGATGGAGAATATAACAAGATTTAATAATTTAATTAATATGCAACAGTGATTTTCACATTTTAAAAACATAATCCTTCACATTTAGTTTGTGTACACACTCATCACCTCGTGTACACGACTTTCATCACATTACAATTAATATCAATCCTAGGGGAAATTTTTCCCACACAAGATTAGACAAGTCACTTACCTCGACTTGCTCCAATTTAACCAAGTAGTATGCTTTTTACTCGATTTTCCGACTTTGATCGATTCGTATCTAGTCATAATTAATTCGATACAGTCAACAAAAATTATAGGAATCAATTTCATAAGAAAATACTACATTTTTCATTAAAATCCGAAATTAGCTCAAAAGTCGCCCGTGGGGCCCACATTTCGGAATCCGGCAAAATTTATAAAATCCGATAACCCATTCAATTACGAGTGCAAACATATCAGTTTCACTCAAATCCGACTCCGAATAGACACAGAAATCTCAAAAATTCGTTTCTATGAGATTTCTAAAAGTTTCTCAAAATTTCAATCTCGATACATTAATGAAATGGTGAAAACAATGATATATTCGTGTATATAGACCAAATCCGAGCTAGAATCACTTACCCAAATGTTTATCCTTGAAAATCTGTCAAAACTCGTTTCTGCTCAAATTTAAGTTTGTCAAAAATGGCAAATGGGGCGAAATCTCCTATTTTATAAATCTGCCCAGGCAGCCTTCGGAACTGGGCCTCGATCGTGGCTTCGATCATGGCCCTCAAGTCTAGGCCTCGATCGTGGCTTCAATTATGGACCTCGAGCCTAGTCGGGGCCTTCGGTCATGGCAACAATCATGGCATCGAGATCGGGCCTTCGATCATGGTATCGATCTTGAGCCTTCGATCAATGGCCTTCGATCATGGCATCAATCATGGCATCGAGCTCGGGCCTTCGATCATGGTATCGATCTTGAGCCTTAGATCAATGGCCTTCGATCATGGCCCTCGAACCTTGCCTTCGATCATGGCTCTCGAGCCTACCTTCGATCATGGCTCTCAAGCCTGCCTTCGATTATCGGCTCGATTGCTCAGCAGAAAAAAATTTGCAGCTGCTGTTTAAGTTCCATTTTTGATCCGTTAACCATCCGAAACTCACCCGAGGCTCTCGGGGCCTCAACCCAATACACCAACGAGTCCTAAAACATCATACGAACTTATTTGAAACCTCAAATCAAATCAAACAACGCTAAAATCAAAAATCACACCCTAATTCAAGCTTAATGAAACTCAAGAATTTCCAGCTTCTACATTCAATGTCGAAACCTATCAAATCAAGTCTGATTGACCTCAAATTTTGCACACAAGTCATAAATGACATAACGGAACTGTGAAAATTTTCAGAACTGGATTCTAACCCCGATATCAAAAAGTCAACTCCCCGGTCAAACTTCCAAACTTAAATTCATATTTTAGCCATTTCAAGCCTAATTCTACTACAGACTTCCAAATAAAATTTCGATCACGTTCCTAAATCCAAAATCACCATACGGAGCTGTTGCAATCATCAAAATTCTATTCCGGGGTCATTTGCACATAATTCAACATTCGGTCACTATTTGAACTTAAACTTTTAATTTCTCATCAAAATTCCATATCTCGGGTTAGGGACCTCGGAATTTGATTCTGGGCATACGCCCAAGTCCCAAATCATGATACGGACCTACCAAAATTGTCAAAATACTGATCCGAGTCTGTTTGCTCAATATGTTGACCAAAGTCAATTCAGTTGAGTTTTAAAGCTCTAATTTACATTTTAATTTATTTTACACATAAAAACTTTCCGAAAAGTTTTACGGACTGCACACGCAAGTCGAGGAATGATAAATAGTGTTTTTTGAGGTCTTATAATACAAAATTAATTATTAACTTTAAAGATGACATAGTGGATCATCACAGACTTGCGTGCGCAGTCCGTATAATTTTCTCAAAAGTTTTTATATGAAAAATTGATAGAAATGTGAAATTGGGCCTTTAAACTCAACTGAGTTGACTTTGGTCAACATTTTAAGTAAACAAATCCGGATCAGTATTTTGACAGTTCTGGTAGGTCCGTATCGTGATTTGGGACTTGGGCGTATGTCCGGAATTTAATTTGGAGGTCCCTAGCTCAAGTTATGACTATTTAAGAGAAACTAGAAATTTAAAGGCTAAAAATTTTCAAGTTTGACCACGGAGTTGACTTTTTGATATCAGGGCCAGAATCCATTTCTGGAAATTGGAATACCTCTGTTATGTCATTTAAGACTTGTGTGCCAAATTTGAAGTCATTCCGGATTCATTTAACATGTTTCGGCACAAGATTTGTAAATTGAAAAGTTTGAAACTCAAAAGTTCGAATCGAGATGTAAATTGTAATTTCAGCGTTGTTTGACGTGATATGAGACCCAGAGTAAGTCCATATTATATTATGGGACTTGTTTGTATATTCGGACGGGGTCCCGAGTACCCCGAGTGTGAATCGAATCGAAATCGTAACAAAATTGGACTTAAGCAAAATCTGGAATTTTGCTGCTTCTGGTGCCTTCGCTTCTGCGAAGCCTTGGCTGCAGAAGCGGCTCCGCAGAAGTGTGAATTGCATCGCAAAAGCGGAAGTAGAGGAGCTGGGCAAGAAGCCGCAGAAACGGAAAGATGGACGCTCCTGCGAGTCTGCAGAAGCGGACATTTTTTTGCAGAAGCGAGGGGCAGCGCAAAAGCGGCATTTTCAGTTGCAAAAGCGACATCGCAGATGCGGCAATGGCGTCGCAGAAACGACTGTTGACAGAACATTAATGGGTCGAAAATGGGCATTTTTCTTCATTTCGTTTGGGTTTTAAAACCTCGGTTTTTGGGCGATTTGAAGGAGTTTTATCACGACTTTGAATTGGGTAAGTGTTCTATAACCAAAATTGATTGTATTTCATAAATCCATGTCTATATTCATCCTTTATTTCGGATTTAGATGGAAGAAATTGAAATTTTTGTAAAACTTTCTAAAAATGAAAAATTAAGATTTGAAGGTCCATTTAACATCGAAATTTAGTAATTTTTATATGGTTGGACTCGTCTCGGAACGGGCGTTCGAATTTCATAAGTTTTTCCGAGATTCGAGACGTGGGCCCCACTATCCATTTTTTAGATGAATTTCGGATTTTAATCCGGAAAGCTAGTAAATTCATATGGAATTAATTTCTACGATTTGTATTGAGTATATTTAATTGT
This sequence comes from Nicotiana tabacum, assembly GCF_000715075.1. Classification (NCBI taxonomy): domain Eukaryota; kingdom Viridiplantae; phylum Streptophyta; class Magnoliopsida; order Solanales; family Solanaceae; genus Nicotiana; species Nicotiana tabacum. The sequence continues at coordinate 74,025,800 of NC_134103.1, forward strand.
TTGTGACTAGATTTGAGGATTTCGGATACGAATTCGTGAGGCAAAGGTTTATTGGATTTTTGAATTTGGTTGCAAAGCGAGGTAAGTGTCGTGGTTAACCTTGATTTGAGGAAATAGAACCCTTGAATTATTTGTTTTATGAATTTCATGTGAAACAATGTATAGGCAAGGTGACGAGTGCCTATACCTTGTCAAATTAATTATTTAAGCATCTTAAATTATTTTAAGACACGAATTAATTATTATAATAACTATTTCTCTCATATTCCTTGTCAAATATTAATTCTTGAATTTCTGCAATAATTGTTACATGCTTATTTGATTTATGTGTCTTAATTTCTACTTGACATTTAGCATATTAAAAATTAAACTGCATATTTTCTCCCTAATTTCCACAATTAATTGCTACTTGTCATTGTTTGTTTCATAAATAAATTATAATTATTGTATGCCTTGATGCTTAATAGTCTCTCATTGAACGTGGTATTTATTGGAGTATGTTTATTACATTTAAGAGTTGTTAAAATATATGGGGGGATCGGGTTGCACGCTCGGGTTGCACGCCGCAACGAAAATAAAAATAAATATATTGGCCGATCGGGTTGCACGCTGCAACAGATTTATTTAAAGTTTATATTAGAGGATCGGGTTGCACGCTGCAATATATTTATTTTAAGTTTATATTGGAGGATCGGGTTGCACGCCGCAACAGATTTATTTTAAGTTTATATTGTTGGAGCGGGTTGTACGCAATAGAAACAAGTTGAGGGATTAAGACTGCTGAATTGACTTCAATTATTGATATTATTTACCGGTCTTACTACTATTCATATTATTATTATTATTATTATTATTATTATTATTATTATTATTATTATTATTATTATTATTATTATTATTATTATTGTGTATGGGTTAATGTAAGTGACTTGCCTTAGCCTCGTCACTACTTCGTTGAGATTAGGCTCGACACTTATAGAGTACATGGAGTCGGTTGAACTCATACTACACTCTGCACTTCTTGTGCAGATTTCGGAGTTGGTTCCAGCGACGTACCATAGACTTGCTCGGATTTTAGCTACCCAGAGGAGACTTGAGGTATAACTGCACAGCGTCTGCAGTTCTGAAGTCCCCGTCTACTTTATTTTAGCTGTGTATTTTCTTTCAGACAACTTTATTTTATTCAGACCCTTATTTGTATTATTCTAGAAGCTCGTGCACTTGTGATTCCAGTTCTGGGATGGTATTTAGATATCGCGTTTATTATGGATTATTCACTTTATTTCAGACTTTATTTTCGCATTTATTTCTTTATTATTAATTAATTTAAAATTGTGTTAAAATGGCTAATTATATTCTAATGTTAGCTTTCCTAGCAAGTGAAATGTTAGGCGCCATCACAGTTCTGAATGTGTGAATTTTGGGTCGTGACACGGGGTCACCTGGTGTCTTTGATGCGCCCAATGGCTGATACAATAGCTGATGCATCAATATTGAAGTTGTATTCTGATAGTCGTGGTGCTTCTTTGGGTTCGATATTTCTATCGAAACCACTCTTACTCATGAGCCCTCGAGAGCTCTATCCTTGATAATTTATTCTATCAATTCGAATGGGGTTGCATCCAGGCTCGTTGTTTCTCCGATCTCCACCGTATGGCTGATATCGATCTCTCTTTGACCGTGGTTCCCGGTTAGTATCCCTTTTAACTCTGTCGATGGTCCTATTTGGATAAACGGACCCGGAATGAGTCCCCAACTAGTCAACCTCGACCCTAATCTTTGACTGATACCGATTATGCACATCGGCCCAGGTTACAACTGGATATTCGATCAAGTTCTGCTTCAACTGAATTGAGGCTACCAAACTTCGTATGTTTAGGCCTTGAGTGAAAGCATGAACGGCCCAATCGTCGGCGACCGGGGGAATATCTATACGCTCTATTTGGAACCGAGATACGAACTCTCTGAGCATCTCGTTGTCTTTGTATTTTACTTTGAAGAGGTCCGACTTTCTAGTCTCGACCTTTATCGCTCCGGTGTGCACTTTGATGAAGGAATCTGCGAGCATAACAAAAGAATCAATGGAGTTAGGTGGTAAATTATGGTACCATATCTTCTCCCCCTTTGATAAAGTTTCTCAGAATTTTTTCAGCAGTACAAACTCAATCTCATCGTCCTCTAAATCGTTTCCCTTTATTGCGCATGTGTAAGAAGTGATGTGCTCGTTGGGGTCGGTAGTTCCATTATACTTGGGAATTTCTGGCATGCGGGATTTCTTCGGAATGGGCTTAGGAGCCGCGCTCGAGGGGAAGGGCTTTTGTACGAACTTCTTTGAATCCAAACCCTTCAAAATCGGCGGTGCTCCTAGAATTTGATCAACTCGGGAGTTATATGTTTCCACTTTTTTTTATCATTCTCTTCAATCTTCTTCTCCCCTGATTCAATTCGTTTTGTCAGCTCCTCGAACATTTTCAAGATAGCGGGGTCGGTTCCTGACTCATTCACATTTGACCTCCCCGGCACTGGTTTGGCCCTGTGAACAATTTTTTGTGATTGCTCGGGTTCGACCCTACTCGGTGTGTGGTTTTGATTTTGAAGTTGTTCTATTGTAGCTTGTTGAGCCTGCAACATTCCGAATATTATTCGAAGGTTGATTCCGCCTTCTTTGCTTCCCTGTTCGTTTTGACCGGCTGATCGAACGTGTCTGCGGACGATATTTTCGTCGACGCCCAAATTTGCATTCAGGGCAACATAGGAACTGACGTCCATGGGGTCTGCAACTGGTACTCCCTCGAGGTCAACTGGAAGCACTTCGTCTCCTGGGGCGGCTACGTTGTCGTTTTCGCCATGAAAACCACGGCCGTTGTCGATGTGTGTGGGTACTGCTTAAGAGTTCGATATGTTGATCCTGGAATCAAAAACGCTTACAAGAACAAGTGTAAAGTAGTGTGTGTTATGAAAATTAGTACTAGGCAATCACTATTATTCTTAGCCCCACGGTGGGTGCCAAACTGTTTACCCTAAAAACGGATAACGATTGAATTTATTTGTGATTTTTAGGACACGTGATTTTACTTGGCACAGACTGAGAAAATATGCAAATTGACATTGAAATTGACTGTAAAGAAAAGTAAAAGCAAACTAAATGAGATGTGCAGCTTTGGTCCTCGAGCTAAGTTACCCTCGAACCAAATGAAATAGCAAATGAGATATGAGCAAAGTAACAGAGTATTGAGAACCTAAAAAAAAAGAATAGTATATTGCTTTGTATTGCATGAATATCCTCCCTTTATAAATTATTAGATCCCCTTTATATAGTAGGGGAGCCCTACTTATGGTACAATTCTAAATACAGTAAGAAATCCCATGATTAGCTAATTAATCTCTCGTTGATTTGTGCTGTGATTTCCGCCGAGATTATCCCCCTAATTGCGGCTATAATGTCTTTTTTGTTTCTTGGCTCGATCTTGATCCTGGCCGATCTCGATTCTGATCGGTCTCTGGGTCTTCGAGCTCGATCTTGGCCGACCTCGATCTTGATCGGTCTCTGGGTCTCGAGCTCGACAACATATACTTCGCACCATGGCTCGATATATAATGATGAACCTCGGACCATCATGTTCCAATCTTGATTAATCATACGAAGGGCAAAACTCGATTTTGACTGTATACAGTATGCTTAGGCCTTAGCCATCGAATTTTGGAGTTACAGGAAACGTACGTAATGCAACAATAGTTTTAAATGTAATAGAAACACTATAACTAGTTAAACGGTGTAAAAATTCTATATGATGCCTTGTGGGTATATATATATATATATATATATATATATATATATATATATATATATATATATATATATATATATACTTATATCCTGGCCAAGCATTTTAATTAGCTGGATTTTTAATTAAAATGTCTTCACTATGATTAGTGGCAATAACGTAACGTCTCCTATAAAGATCACAAAGTATCAATTCATAGAGGAGCCTTTTCATCAATCTTCAGATCAGATAATTTCTAGGGTTAATTTATTGGATGATCAATCAAACTTTCACTTTATTACAAAAAAAATTGACGAGAGTCTAAAATTTAGAAATTTAAATTAGTGTTAGGTATGAAGTCTACCACATCGAGTCATTGACCATACAGTCGTGAGTAATAATGACCAATCATTGTATATACCATTAAAACATGAAAGGTAGGCATATATATGACTGTAGGTTATCTAACTTTTATTCTAAGATGATCTTTAATTTTGTCAACTATCAATAGACCTAAAAGAGTTTGCATTAATGGGGGAGGAGATAAATATATTGGAATATTGAATATGAAGGGACAGCAGAAACATAACGTTTTAAGTGCAACGCCATACAATTTGATGCACTCAAGTGGATGATACTAGTTCTATCATATCGTCCTATACAAGACAGCACGGTGCACAATGTATTTTGTATTCATGCAGAGTTTAGGGAAGGGTCATACTCCAAAAGATGTGATATAGACACTGTATTATAGGCTGCTTCCACTGCTCAAACTCGTGACCTATATATCATACGAAGACATCTTTACTGTTGCTTACTATACTATATATGTCGGCTAAATAATTATACTTCCAGTTTTTTTCTTCCTTTTGTAGAATCCATACAATCAACTTTTGAATTGATTCGAGTTAACTTGCACCAATTGGCTGAATGGTGGAGGTGCCTCTTTCATTCTTGATGATGCCATTGTTTTTATTTTTCAAGAATCCCCTAGACCATGCAATTCAAGAAGAAGAAAATCCACTCATAGTACTGGCGTAAGCAGAATATTTCGCAAGTTATGTTACCTTATTATCACAACATGAAAAGTTGGATTGAAGCTCTACAAATTCTAAGATTTTACTTCTTGTTTCAAGTTGATGTGTATTTCACTTTAATTTTAACTAGTGTCGGCCTATTATATTATAAATATTTTTAATACCCAATATGATTTTACAAGTAGGATCTGGAGAGGGTGGGATATACGCAGACCTTACCGTTACATCCTTAGTAGAAGGGTATTCTGCCATTTTCCACTTGCGGAAGAAAATAAGAAATTTATTATATAGCCACTTGGAAAACTAGTTATAAGGATTCTCACCATCTTGCATGTTCAAATAACACAGAGATTGTTCATCCATTTACTACAATGTTGATTAATGATACTATCTAAAAGGATGAGAAATCCTCAAAAGGATGAGCAGCTTCTTACCATAAACAAACTTTAGGACAAATGAAAGTGGTTTATGGTCCTTCAAATCAAGTTGCTAAAATACTTGTTCTTTGCTTATGATTAGTTGACAACTACTGGAGCAAGTTTTGACGAATATTCTAAAGTAAAAGACAAAAACAAAGCTTTAAATTAAAGAATTTGAATACGAATTTCTGTAAATATTTATAGTATTCCATTTTTGTGAAGCAACATTTGTGGAGTCTTTTCCTTTTTCAGTTTCCTAGCTAGTCATGAGATCTCAAGCTAGGGTGGTCCATTTTTACAGCTTGCATTCTGTGAACCCTGTATGATGGTCCAAACTCCAGGCCATATTCTTAGGATTTCCTTTCAAGTTTATTATGTTTCTCAATTTTGAACTGCTCTTTAAAAACTTAAAATAGATTATTAAGTAGTAATCTCAAGGAATCTAGGAAATACTTGTTGGAAAAGAAATAAAAATTGAATAGTATCTCAAAAGTAAAGATTTTTTTTATTGGTTAAAAAAAGTTTTTTTCCTCCACCTCGTATAGAATCACATCTTTTAGTGCAGCAGTAAAAAAACTAGTAAAAGGGATTGGATTCACGTGTACCCAGAATTGGTGGATATGTCAATCTTGAATGCGAGATAGACACATAGGAGGCTCGTTTTGAGTCATTTTTATGGAAAATTAACTGTTTTTTTGATGAACTAGATAATGATATAATATAGCAAAAATAGTTACATCATTGTTTGGGAGCAACTGCTCCCGATTGTTGTGTTAACATTATCTTGCATTACAAGGGGGGTTCATCCTGATTTTACGTACAATAACAGTTCCTAGGATGTCTGCAACACAGGGCCTTGTTTACAAACACCGGAGGAACTGTCAAAATTTCTGTCCTATCAAAAGACTTTTTTTCTGCTCCTTCCTTTGCGAGGAGGTCCGCCACCTGGTTTAGTTCTTTGAAATTGTGTCCTAGTGCTGGGTTCCCTGGCTGCTCCATCAATGACCTGCATTCAAAGATAATAGATTTATAATGCAGGTTTTCTCATTTAGCATTTTTACAACCTGTTCAGAATCAGTGCATATTTGTAGAGGTGTGAGTTTGTATTCGAGGGCTATTGTGAGACCCTGCCATAGAGCTTGGAGTTCAGCCTCTAGGCTGGTGGCATGTGGTAAGCCTCTCATATATCCTAGTACCCAGTCAACCCTGCTATTTCTAATGACACCCTCAATTCCTCCTGCTCTTGATTTTGGGCAAGCATCCCCATCAGTGTTAAGCTTGTAGGAGCCAGAAAGATGTGGCTCCCAATTGATGTGGATTTCAATAGTTTCCCCTTTGTCCCTGTGTTGTACAGCCACATGGTAGTATTAAGTGGCTATGGCAAGGGTTTGTTTAACAGAGCAAGGTTCTTTTTCTTTTCAAAAAGATTGTTGTTTCTTGTGAGCCATAGGCTCCAAAAACAAAAGGGTAAAAGGGATTTTCAGTTGATAGCATTGTTAAACTGCATGTTCTTGACCTTGTGCCATGTATCCTCCCAGTGGATCATTGAGAACACAAGGTATGGATGAGAGTTCTTGTTAGTACACTCCAGGGTTATGAACTGCCATAATGCTCTTGTATTTGAGCATTCAAAGAAGATATGATTGATGTCTTCCACTCCAGAGGAGCAGAAATAACATATTGGGCTAACATTTAAGCCTATATTGTTTAAGTGCCTGGCTATGGGAAGTCTGTTATGTTACATCATCTAAGTGAAGACTTAATCTTATTAAGGACCCTTAGCTTCCAAATCCAGCTGAAGGTATCATCATGGTTGGAGTTGGAGTTTATCTTAGAGCTAATCAGGTTGTAGGCAGATTTGGAGCTGAAGTGCAATTTTTACTTCCAGATGAGCTTATCCTCAGAGTTAGTAGAAAGATGGATGAATGTAGATTGGATAACATACTTAATTTCCCTGGGGAAGGGGTAGTGGATAGCATCAAAGTTCCATTCCCCATTGCTGAGGATGGTGTTTATCTTAATAGTCAGGTCATGGTTTTGCCAAGGCTCCTGGACGATTATGTTGAGGGGTTGCATATTGGGGATCCAATTGTCAGTAAGAAAGTTGACTCTATCCCCTTTATGGACAACCCATCTAGAGGCCTTAAGACAGACCTTCCATCCTTCTTGAATACACTGCCAAGTCCTAGTTTTAGGTTTAGCTCTAGGATGGTTACCACTATAGTGCTTCCCAATCAGTACCCTAGCCCACATGGTGTCAGTGTTCTTGTAGAGTCTCTAAGCTAGACTGGTCAGGCTAGCTTTATTTTTCATGTGTGCTTGTTGAAGGCCCAGACCCCCACTGTTCTTTTGGCTTAGTAATAGTATTCCATTTAATCATGTGCAACTTTCTTTTTTTAGCAGTTATTCCCCATATAAAGTTCCTTTGGATTTTATCAATCTGGGTTGTGATGTGTGAGGATAAATTTATATAGCTCATCACATGGCTGGGAATGCTCCCCAGGCTAGATTTTGCCAAAATTGTACGGCCAGCCATGTTTAATATTTTAGTTTTCCAGCCAGCCTAGTGTTCATACTGTCAATGATGAATTAGAAATCTCTGTTGGTAGGCGTTTTATGGAAGATTGAAAAACCTAGGTATTTACCAAAATCTCTGCTTTCCCTAATTCCTAGTAATGAGCTGCAGGTATTGGCCCAATCCTCATGACAGTTGGTTGAAAAGACAACCTTGGATTTTTGAATGTTGACCTTTTGGTCGGATGCACTATTAAATTCCTCTAAGGTAGACAGAATGGCTTCACAACTTTTTTTTATTGGCTCTACCAAATAGGGTGAGATCATCATCAAAGAACATGTGAGAGATTTTTAGGTCATTCCTACCGATGGTGATTGGAAGCCAGTCCTTTCTCAGGACTGCCTAGTCAATACTTCTTGAGAGCCTTTTCATGCAAATAATGAATAGGTAGGGGAGATGAGGTCTCCCTGCATGATACCTCTAGTAGGGTTGAAAGGCTCAGTTTGGCTCCTATTGACCAGGATAAATATGGAGCTAGTAGAGATGCATGAGAGGATCAGGTTGATCAATTTAAGTGGGAACTTGAAGAACATACGGGAATCCCTGATGAAAGACCGCTCAAGTCTGTCAAAGGCTTTCTCTAAGTCTATCTTGAGGATCATGCTGGCATTTTTCCTTTTCATCTTTTGAAAATGGGTGATGTATTCCTGAACAATTATGGCATTATAAGCAACCTTCCTGTTAGAGAGGAAACTGGCATGTGATGGCCCGATAATGGTCTGAAGGAAGGGTTTGATCCTATTCACTATGATTTTAGTTACAAGTTTGTACATAGTGTTGCACAGCCCAATATGTCTAAAACTCTTAAGCATAGTAGTATTCTGGCATTTAGGAATCAAACACATGAGGGTCTTATTAACTTCATGGGGAATGGTTGAGGTGTTGAATACCTTCTGGCAGAAATGGTTGACATGGGTAGACATGATGGACCAGTATTTTTGGTAGAAGAAATGGTGCAGCCCATCAGGCTCACATGTTTAGGAGTAGAGGACAGTGGTCAGAGTGGGTCCTGGGGAGGTGGGTAACAGAGGATTCTGGATATGACTCAATCCAGTCATTAGTGGCAAAATACCTATCCAGCCTTTCTAGGATAAGGTCTTGCCTGTTAGTGTATCTTTTATTAGACCAAGTATACTTTGAGCCTTTGAAACCTAGGTCAACTAGTCTACATTGATTTAAACAACTCCAAAAACGATTGCTTCTACTATTGTTTATGGTGTTGCCCCCAAATTTGTCCCCGAATTTTAGGACTTAATTGAAGTCACCTCCTACAAGCTAGCTACCTTTATAAATAGAGGCCATGTCCTCAAGGACTGCCATAATCTAATTCTATCATTTTAAGTGGCTACTAGCATAAATAGCTGATAAAAGCCATTTAGAGTCATCAGGGGTTACCTTCACCATGACATGCACATCCTTGGGATATAGTGCAAACCTCTTCAAGCTTTACTAGGTCATCCTTCCACATGACTGCAATTCCTCCAGATTGCCTAATGGCAGGGGATTGGAATTGAGTTATGAACTGTAGCTCAGCAGTCAAGTGCGTATGGTCAGCCATTATTATCTCAAGAAGAACAAGAACAACAGGGTTGTGCAGCTTTACCATAGAGGCACAGTGTATGGGAATTCAGCATTGTTGGCTCCTCTCGCATTCCATATTATAAAGTTCATCAGTAAAGGGTTTTGAGATATGGCTTTCCTCTTGAGGCCCTTTCCCTTTCCCACATGGGTCGCTTTCACTCTTCCTAACATAGGACATATTGCTTCTGCTGAGTTCCCCAAGCTTGGAGATGAGGTAACTTGGAGATTTAGTTTGTAGCCTACTAGCCTTCTAGGCAGAGCGCAATAAGCATTTCTCCGAACGGATCTTTGAACTCGATCACCTGGGCTTCTTACATGAGGAGGACTATTGTTTTTGGGACTCCTAGCTTTTCCAGGATGTTTGCTAGGTCTGCGTTAGACTCTTTAAGGTAGACTAAGGTTTGGCTCTTTTCCTTGATTAGTTGGTCCATGGTTGTGGATTGAGTTGGTGGTGGGGGAATGGGCTGGTTCACCTATAATCACGTGGTAAGGGTCGGTGATGGAAGAGGAATGTTCAGGTCCATCAGCGAAAAAAGGCATCGTTTGACAGAGTTGCCCCATCAGATTGTTGAGCTCTTCCATAGACAGGGGTTGTTGTGTGCCCATGTTTTGGGCTTGGAGAAGAGAGGACAACCATAGTTGGTGGCCGAAGTTGGACAAACCCTGGTGGAGGAGGTGGGTCGCCAGACGTGCCAGATAGTATGGGTCTCGGATGTTGAAGGAGATTGGGACTGGCCCAACCATCATTTGCAAGGTCTGGGAGTGGCCCTCTAAAGCCATCTCCAGCCATGATTCTGACATCAACTCTGGAGGTAGTGGGAGGGTGGACATTGTGAGGGGGTTGTGGTTCTATGGGGGGTTGGGATTGTTTAGAGATGGGTGTTGGGGAAAATCACCGGTTAAGCTTGAAATCAGAGACATCTCTTCAGTTGCCTGAATATAATCTGTTTGGAGGCTGTTGGAATTCGTGGTGGGACGATTGAGATCTTTGCTCAATCTTGAAGGATTAACACTTAGTGTCACTTCACGACTGAGATGGTGTGTTTGATTTTTCCTAGGCAATTGATTGCCTCTATTGAGAGAGGCGCAATCGGAGAGGGTGTAGGCATTAGGGGGTAGGCATTCGGTATTTCGGTCCGGTATTTAAGAATTTTGGTTCGGTATTTCGGTATTCGGTTTATCAATTATGTATACCAAATACCGTACCAAATTATTTCGGTACGGTTCGGTATTTTTTATTTTGGTTCGGTACGGTTTCGGTTTAATAATCGCTAAATAAGCAACACTAACGATTAATGACTAAGGAGTGCAACAGTGCACAATTCAAACTTCAAAGGTAGCCCTCTTTGACAACGCTTACAGTAAGCACCAAAGTGCAGCTGACAACCCTCTTTCACAATTCATAATTCTCCGTACAGTTTAAGGACTAAGGAGTGCAACATCACAATTCACAACTCACAAGCTTAAGCACAATTCAAGGCAACGCTAAATTACAATTCACAGCCCGAGTTGAATTTTTTTACAGCTCCTACCCTTCTATAATTTTTCTCTAAGTGGAAGAATATAAAATCAGCTTAGATATAAAGCAGGGAAGAAACAGAAATTGTCTGCTTGCTAAAAAAATGATACAACATGGATAAACGTTGAAGAAGAAGCCAACAATTCACCCCAACCATTGAGTTTTCCATTGTAAAAGAACCCATCTACCACTTCACCACCACAACCTGCACTCCAGATTTAGCCAACACATGGATGGTTTGTACAATTATCCTCACACAGTGCAGCAGAATTCAAAGTGCACAATGATTAAGGACTAAGGAGTGCAACATCTTCATTCTTTATAGTGGACATTGCACAATTCACAATTCTGCCTAACTCACACAGTGCAACAGAATTAAACAAAAACAGAGAGCATACTTTAGGAGCACAGAGCATGATAGCACTTGAACCTAAAAAAAAAAGATAAATCATAAGTTAGAATATTATTTTTTGATGATAATAAAACAAAACTACAAAAGTATATCACCAAACAAATAGAGTATTAAACTTACCACTCAAGTTGAAAGTTGCAATTATACACCAAACAATGCTAGTAGTGCTTCCATTATTTTTCATATCTATAGATAATTCAACCAAATATGTCATACAAATAAACAAGTATGATATATTATTTTGAACTAAAACACACATGAAATATTAAAGCTTACCAAGCTCGAGTTTCTCAAGATACTCCAAGTCTTCTTCAACACTAATAGGATTCTTCTCTTCTCTAAGCCAATCTTGAACACAAACAAGAGCTTGCACATATTTAGAAGTCAATGAACTCCTAAATGAATCAAGAATACGGCCACCGGTGCTAAATGCACATTCCGACGTAAAACTAGAAATTGGAATGGCCAACACATCACGAGCTAACTCCGAAATAATAGGAAATCTAGGAGCATGTATTTTACACCAACTTAAGATATCAAATTCTTCACTAAAAGGCTCTTGTTCATCATTAATATATTTATTCAACTCCGATTTAGCACCCCCCACTTCCATTGTCTTCTTTTTATTTCTTCAATTGAAGCTTTGTCCTTACTAATGATGTAGTTATAACACTCCCACTAGATGTATTAGATGCGTTATTAGATGAAGTAGAACTAGATGGAGATTAGGGACAAAATTCAGTTGAATACGTTTTTAGATATTCTTCAAATAAAGAATTCATATAAGCATACACCTCATCATTTATTTTCTTCCCTTTTTCCTCCCCAAAAAGCTCTTCAAGTGCAAGGCTAACATATTCAAATTTATTACGTGGATCCAAGACGGGAGCAATAAAAATTATTTTATTCATCTTTTCAGGCTCACCCCAATACTTCTTGAACTTTTCTTGCATCCGCCCAGCAATTTTTCTCAAATGCTCATCCTCACTAATTAAACATATTTTCAAATAATAATAAAGTTCAGATACATCCTCAAAATGAGAATTACAAGTGACATAACGTGAACCTGAATTTTTTTCGGTGAGCTCGTGAAATCTTGCCAGAAACTCTATCACATTCCTCACATTCACCCAATCATCAGATTCAAGAGGACATGCACTACTACCGTCTTCACAAAGATGAGAACATTGATATGCAAAAAATTCATCATCAAAAAGATGAAACTTGTCAAAGGCCTTTTCAAAGTTTTGTGCCGTATCCAACATCAAATAGGTAAAATTCCACCTAGTAGGAACATCCAAACACAATGTTTTGGTACATTCTACCTTTACATGTGCACAACATTGTTTAAACTTTAAGGTACTTGCAGGCGAAGATCTCACATACCTCACAATATTTCTAACACGTATGACAGAAGTATCAATTTCTTTCAAACCATCTTGCACAATTAGATTTGGTATATGAGATATGCATCTCATATGAAGATGATGTTTACCACTCATCATATTAGTTTTTCACATATTTAACTTTTTAGATAATTCTTTGACTGTGACATCATTTGAAGAAGCATTATCCACGGTAATAGTGGACACCTTGTCTAATTTCCATTCAAGCAAACAATTAGAAATAGCTTTAGCCATCTCTTCACCCTTATGACTAGTGATAGGGCAAAAATTTAGTATTCTTTTATGCAACTTCTAATCCCTATCAATGAAGCGGGATGTCATACACATATAATTTATTCTTTACAATGAAGTCCATGTGTCTGTTGTGAAGCAAATTTTTTGTTGTGCTTCTCTAAAAGACCTTCTTATATTTTACTTCAATTCACCGTAAACTTCATAATAATCCCTTGTTATTGTTCTACGAGAAGGAAGACGAAATAGTGGTTGAGTTATTCTCATAAACTTCATAAAGCCTTCCTTTTCTACAAAGCTAAATGGTAGTTCATCAATAACTATCATCTCAATTAAGGCCCTCCCCACTTCTTGATCAAATTTCCAAAGTGATCCTCCATCATTTTTGCAAGATTGAAATTTATCTTTGTTTGAGTATCTTTATCAATGTTAGGTGGGTATTCTTTGCATCTAGTCAAATGATTTTTCAATCATGTTATTCCATTCCTAGATGTATTAGCAGCATAAGCTTGCTTACAATATCTACACCTTGCTTTACCGACCCCATTTACCTCAAATTTATCAAAATATTGCCAAACTTCGGATCTAGGTTGCATGGCTTTTCTTTTCTTAGAATCTTGAGTATCAATTTTGTTGGTGTTGCTATCTTCAGTAATAAGTAAACTTTCAGTTGAACCGGTATCACTTACTCTACTTTCACCTGCCATCTATACAAAATTAAAATAAATATAAACACAAATTAAGACTTATATTTCATAACTTCATTCGAGTTGATTACTGAAAAGGATCACATTGATATTCTTTTCAAACAAACAGTGAAAGCAAGTGTACTAACATGACTAAGTTTTGATCCCTACTAGTTGCTATTGCTTAAATGAATCTCTTGCACTTTATTGTGTTTTATTTTTCTCTGAAGTGTGGCATGACTTCCAATGCAATAACTACTTATTGAACAGTAAAGAACTGAATATTCATGATGCTCAATATAGAACAGAGCCGAACCATATCCAACTGGTTACATCTCAAGGAAACATTAGAAATTTGTTAATAAAATACAGAATAAATGAACTGAATTTTCTTTTGATAAGGTAATGCAAAAATTATTGAACTGAATAGTGTATGCTAAAGCCAATATCTCGATTATGAATGAAAAATCACTATCACCTAACAGTAGGATGTTGCCATGAATCCAAACCTAAGGTTGTAAAGACTCTAACTTTTCAGACAAAAACAACCAAAAATACGACATTTTTTGGGACAAAGAAAGCGACAACCCAAATTTAAAGCTGAATTAAATTTTCTGTGGAACAGGTAACATTCATTTTTCTTTGAAGAAACTAAAGTTACCTTTGAAGAAACTAAAGATACCTTTGAAGAAACTAAAAACATACCTTTGAAGTCACAGCAGCCGATCTCTATTCTCTTAGTCTTATGTTAGGTTTCGCCGTTTCTGACTTTCTGTTTCTCCCTTTCTAATTCCCTAATCGGCTAATGAGCTAATCCTTAATTGAATGAATCAGATAAGTGAAAGACTAAAGAGTAAAGAGGTTTCTGTTGGGCCTTATTGGGTTGGGCTGGGGCGCTGGACATTAGATATACAACTGTATATTGGGTTGGGCTGGGCAGTATAGCTATAGGTCTAACTTAAAAATCTTTAAAAATTTGATATTTTGGAAGACCAAAATTTCAAGATCCTAATACCGATGACCGTACCGTTATATCAAAATACCAAAAATATAATACCGAATTAGGCCGAAATACCAAAAAAAACCGAAACCGAAATACCGAATTAATTCGGTTTCGGAATTCGGTTTTTTAGATTTTATATCCACCCCTAGTAGGCATTGTTAGCGTGTGTGTTTGGGATAAAGCTGGGTTGGATGGGTGGCCCACTATGGCAAAATTTTTTGGGTTTGAGTTTGTTAGAGTATAATCATCCAAATCTGGTGGATATCAGACGCGGGGTATTACTTGATTTTGGGGTGGAATTTTTCAAAATTTGGGTGAGCTCCACCTTTTCCCTTGTCCCTGGCAAGTAGCTGTATTCCTAAATAAGGGATCTTTTGTCAATGGGTTGAAGGCGTATAATTGCCTTATTGACCCAGAGTATCTTTAGTTTGGACTAGCGTGTGTTTTGCCCGTGGAGCTGGTAGGAGATGGGCCATAGTGGGCCAGGCCCATTTTTTGGTCCTCCTCTTTTCCACTTTTGGGTGGATTCGATGGCTGCCTACTGGGCTCCATGGCATCTGTAGGCCCCTTTGCTTTTGGATTTCGTTTGCCGGAATCCATGGTCGATTTTTGGTTGGGGTCATGGAACGTACCTGAGGAGGCATTGAACCTCTTTACCTGGGTGTTAACTTGAGTGGCTTTGTTTATATGGCGTCTGTATTTTGAAAAAGGGACAGTGCGCCGTTGAGATATTTGTTCCCTTATGGTGCCTTCACTGTTGTTGTCGCCGGTGGTTGTCACTTGACGGTTTTCTTAGGTGGGGGAGGGGGAGGGGTGAAAGAAACTCACAGCTTCTCAGGGTGTGGCCAATTCACCCACGTCCCGTACAAAGTATCCCACCCCCTTCATAAATAGAGCAATTAGTTGTGGGTGCCAATAGTGACGTTCATTGTTACCGGAATGTCCAAAGGAACCTAAACACATATTCTGGCGTACCTTCCTCGTAAGGTAGAGGAGGTGCAGGTATCAATTTTCATAAGCTTTCCCACTCGGTTGCCTACTTGTTCTAAAATTGCCTTGTCGTAGAATTCCGTTGGCAACTGTGGAAGTTTTATCCAAACCGCTGTTATTGATAATTTCGATTCTACTGGAACAAAATTTGGTTCCATCTACGGATTGATAGAAAGTGCCTAGCTACAAACCATGGCCCCTCACTTAGGACTTTGGTCATACTCTCATCTTTGATAAATTTGGCGATGAGGAACTCCCATCCTAGATCGATTAGGGTGAAAAGTTCATTTGGTTTTCATAGATTAGAGAGTTTGACATAGAGTAAGTGGTGTGGGATTTTTTTCCCAAACAGTTTGATAATCAAGGAGTATTTTCAAGGTTTGTAAAGCCTGATTTTGTCTAACTGACAATGGGATTGGTATGTTTCCCGTATTTAAT
Source organism: Nicotiana tabacum (assembly GCF_000715075.1). Classification (NCBI taxonomy): domain Eukaryota; kingdom Viridiplantae; phylum Streptophyta; class Magnoliopsida; order Solanales; family Solanaceae; genus Nicotiana; species Nicotiana tabacum. The sequence goes on from NC_134103.1 coordinate 74,041,861, forward strand.
TCAAAGGCATGTGTATGCAAATCGGGTTGGAGTGGATCATAACTTGTGGAGGAGGCCCGTTTTTTATCGAGTAGGGCTTCCTTGAAGGAATTTCTATCCACGTTGTCTTCATCCATATCAGAGTTTGAATCTAAAGTTGGTATATCAGGGGGGTCCAGTGGTTCTCCGATGGGAGGGTCACTAGTTGGGAGTGGGGATGTGGCCATACCTGGTTGGCTGGGTGGTTAGTGTCTAGTTAGAGAGAGGTTGGTCTTTCTCTCTCAACAAATGTTATGCTAAGCGTAGTGTAGACTTTAAAATTAATTGTTATATATGTACGTTTTGTCTAGCTTTAGTCCAAAATTAGCAAATTAGAAGCTTTGCTCATTTGTAGAGAACTAGGAGAATTTGGGGAAGCCTAAGGGATATATACACCACAGTTAATTAAAGATCCTTGAGAATAGTGGCTTTTATTCGCCACAAGCTTAGCCAATTACTGTAATTAGAGCTGTCAATATGGGCGGGGCCGGGCTAGCCCAGCCCAGTCCACGTGGGCTTTAGCAATTGACGAGCTGGGCTGGGCTAGCCCACTATTCTGATGGGCCTTATAATAGTCAGCCCACCCCAGCCCTATGTGGGCTACGGGCCCTCACGGGCCGGCCCATCATTTTTTAAAAATATAATTTTTTATTTTTTTATTTAAGTTCTAACCTAAAAAAGATAAATATTTAAAAGTTAAAAAAATCTTATTGAAAAAATTTCATAAAATTTAATAACTTTTTATACTGCTCCAATATATCACAATAAATACTAAAAAAGTAAAAGACAAGACTTTATTTCATTCACTAAAAATCAAAAGTCAAAACAAATTATTCAAGAGAACATCCATGACGCTTATGGAATATCCAACATATCATCTTCATCAAACACATTTGAATCCGCTTGTGAAAAAGTTGCCTTAATATCTTCACTTTCATCTATATCTACAATACGTATGCAATGTCAATTAGTTAAATATTAAGAATAATTAAATTTTTAAAACTAATTAATGTTTTAAGACTTTGATCTTTTAATATGATGGGCTTAATAAACTTTAAGCTTGGGATACTCTTCTTCTTATTTTTTGTGTCATATACTTTTTATATTTTATATATTTTAAATACGTATTTTTATTAGGCTCACGGGCCGGCCCAGCCCAATCTCAGTCAAGCCTCACGGGCCACGGACTTATTCGGGCCGGGCTTAAAAGCCTCATTTTTAAATGGGCTCCAAAAATTCAAGCCCAGTCCTGCTAAATCACGGGCTGGGCTGGCCCAACGGGTCAAGCCCATATTGACGGCTCTAACTGTAATTCTCTCCAATAATATGCTTAATAGAATTTTATTTGCAACTTATACAGAAAGGAAGAATTACTAGTAACTTATATTACCTTCAAATTAAAATTTAGTAGTAAGAAATAATTATATTAATCTAAGAGTTGTTTTAAACAACTCGAAGATCGGAGTGAGAAAAAAAAATAAAAAATAATAATAATAGAGAATACATGTACTTATAGCTGATAATGTATCAAATGCGAGTACTTCTCCAGCTATATGGAAATGAAAATAACGAAATGCAGAAAATAGGGAATGAATTGAAGATGTCAAAGTACATTTAAACATTTTCTAACTTAATTTTGCTCATTTAAATTCTAAAGATCGAAATACACCGTTTATAAGCATTAACTAAGTAATATGTAGGACTATAAATTGATAATTATCTAGTGCACTGAAGTAATTATATTCCATAAACGGGATCTTTACACAAACAGCTGGCGATATTGATTGTTTACTTTTTCTAGTCATATAAATAGATTATATACTGATTATACTTAATTATACATATATAATACATAAATTATGGATATATTATATCTCAACCGCTATTTTTAGTTTAAATAGTTAGGTGGACGACTATTTGGATTAATTCTTCTTTCTCGATAATATTAGGAGGAATTTACATATACAACCATTTAAAGCTCAGTCTATGGGCCCATATCTTTTACGACTTGAAATATGGGCCCGAAGCCTATGTTGATTCATTGAAGCTCAATCTGTTAAAAACTACATGGGATTTCCAAGATCTATTCACCATAATGGATGTGCTGTTCAAGTTCTCAAATAGACCAAGGCCGACCAAGAAAAAATGAGTTGTAACGTCAAAAGAGTAGGAAAAATGTATGTCAAAATGACACCGGGTAGCCATTTTAAAGGGCAGCTATTTATGAATTAGTCAATATATATCATGAATTTAGTTTTTTCTGTTCAGTTTTTCAGGACATAAATATCTTGAATTGTTCTGAAATTAAAATTTTTAGTTCAAATTTTCATGACTAAATAAGCACTGGCTAATTTCTAAATAGCAACCCTAAGAATGTTTGTTTGTGTACTTCCCGCAAAATGTATGCTTCTTCCATCCCAATTTATATAACATATTTTTTTTAGCGTGTCTTAAAAATAATGTCATGCTTTCTTATTTAAAAAGAATTTAAATTTAAATTTAAATTTTTCATTTATCTTTTAATGAAATGATTTATAACCACATAAATATCAACAATTTATTATAAACCACGAGTTTTAAAAGTAATTTTATTTTTTCTAAAGTTCATGCTTAGTCAAAACTCCATCACATTAATTGGAATGGAGAGAGTAATTAAAAAGAATGAACATTTGAATTAGACATAATGATAGTGGCGTGCCTTATCATTTTCCCCGATTAAAGGACATATATCACTTTTAGCCCGCGCCAGAAATTATTTATATAACATACATAATTTATATATATACAATATATAAAAAATATAGCAATATATTTTTTCGACTATTATTTTAAAAACGACTATAAAATACGACTATACAATGTCATTTTTTCATCTACCCACACGCTTCAGCCTATTGAGCTCGTAATATTTACAAGTTAGGACCTCGCAGCGTAGCATTAGAAAGTACAAAATCTCCTACATCGAAAATTCAAGGCATCCAAAGCCCCCGAAAAAAGGCATCCAAAGAACTTGAATGATCCCACTTACTCATTGCATTAATGTTTTAGAATGAATGCTTTAATTTTCACAAAATAAATCACGAGCTTAAACTCTAAGGGCTCGTTTGGTATGAGAGATAATGAATAATTAATCACGGAATTAAATTTGAAATGAATTTATCCCAAGTCTGGTTGGGATAAAATCATGGTATAAGGGCATCTCCAATCATTCCCTCATTTTTGGGATTTTTCCATTTTGAGGATAATTTACTCCAATCATTCCCCCATTTTTTCCCCCAAAAGAGAATATTCTTTTTTATATTCTTCTCTCTTCTATATTATATTATTATCTTTCATTTCAAATTTATTTTTAATTTTCATTAAACAAATTCCATCTTTTATTTTCATTAATTTGTAATTTCCATTAAAATAATTCCATAAAATTTTAAATAATATAATTTGTAAGCAATTATTATAGATTCTAGAATAAATACAAATAAAAGTGAAATTATTGTGATACAAGATTAATTAAATACATATTATATAACGATAAAATTCATTCGAAATACTACATAAATATTCAACTTCAACCTCTAGTATTCTCACATAAATGATCTATTAATGCATTATGAAGTGCAAAATGAGCATCTTTGTTCTTAATTCTTCTATGTCGAGCTAAAAATTCTTGAAATCGTTGATTTTCATCTACTGCCATTTCTACTATTGGAGGTGGACCTTCCAAATCATCTTGAATCAGTACATTAAGATCACGCTCATTCTCGATTATCATGTTGTGCAGTATAATACATGTAGTCATTATATCATGTAGCACTTCTTTTTGCCAAAAAACGTGACGGTCTTGCAACAATTGCAAAACGTTGTTGCAAAACTCCGAATGCACGTTCAACATCTTTTCGACATGATTCTTGTTTCATCGCAAAATATTTCTTCTTTGCCGAACGTGGCTCACGAATAATTTGCACAAGGGTTGACCATTTTGGATATAATACGTCAGCTAAATAATAACCTATATTATATTCTTATCCTTAAATAACATAATGGGCGGGAGGAGCAGTACCTGCAGCAAGATCGGAAAACAAATGTGATGACTCTAACACATTAATGTCATTATTGTGCCGTGCATATCAAAATATGCATGCCATGTCCAAAGGTCCTAATCAGCCACAACTTCAAGAATAATTGTTGGGGATCCACTACGACCTACATATTGTCCAGCCCATGCTGTTGGACAATTTTTTCATTTTCAATGCATGCAGTCTAGACTGTCTAGCATTCCTGGAAAGCCACATTGTTCACCGATGTACAGAAACCTTGCAACATCGTTAGGTGTTGGTGATCTCAAATACTGCTCGCCAAAAACCTCTACGACAGCTCGGCAAAATCTCTTCAGATTCTCAATCGCAGTTGACTCTCCAATTTTCACATATTCATCAGTGGCATCTGCTGGAAAACCATATGCCAGCATTCTAATCACGGCTGTAATTTTTTGTAGAGTAGATAATCTAAATCTACCCATAGCATCGGCGCGTTGTACATCAGTGCCTTTTATTTTTCTTTAACCATATAATTCACTTTTCCCCTAATCACTTGAAAAAAAATGTCCATTCGATCTATAGGATACTCTGTAAATGAAGATCTTCTATTATGCCAAATGTATTTAGATATTTCTCAAGATCCAATAACAGACGTCTATCAATCTAGAGATCATTTTTGGTCTCGAGTTGTAGATACATACAATAATGCAAAGGTATCTAATTGGGAGATTCGCAACAAAAAATCACTACAATATCGATTTGCAAATATTGAGAAGGCAGTAAGAAAATTAAATGGATGTGTACGTCAAGTAGAAATGTTGCGTCCTAGTGGTGCTTCAGAGAAAGACATTGTGAGTATTTATTTTGTAGTTACTTATACTTTATTTGTATATATTTACTTATTGTTTTCCTTATCTTTTTTTAAATATTGCAGCTTACACAAGCAAAAGCTTTATTTATGCAAGATCCAAACTTATAAGGATTTAAATTTGATTATGTGTGGGGTCTAATGAAGGATTTTGAGAAGTTTAACGATTGCAATGTTGAAAGAAAAAAAATAAGAAAGCAAAACAATGCTAATATATCATCTGACTCTAAGACCCGTGCCCTTGATTCACCCTGTGTATCATCTCCTAACTTATCATTTTCAGTAAATTTAAATGAGGATGTTGCAGGTAATTCCACACCATCACAATGACCAAGTGGGGTGAAGAAAGCAAAAATGAAGAGAAAAATCGACGATGGTTATATGAAGATAGTCGAATAACAAAATAATCGAATTGTTGAGGCGATGAATAGTGCAACTGAGAGACAAAAAGAAACAAATAACATTGAAAAAGAAAAAATAAGACTAAAAAAATTGAAATATAATCGTAAAATTATGTCCATGAATGTGGATTCTGTTTTGGATCCAGTTCGTCGTGAATATTTGCGGCAAGAACAACAACAATTAATGTATAAAAGAAGTCAACAATCACAACAGTCACAACCACAACAATCATCTGCCCCATTCACTCAGTACTATAATAATTTTGGTGTACCTGAAAACGACATGTCTCGCTACTAAATTATTATGTTATTTAACGTAGTTTCAATTTTAATGTATTTTAATTTAATGTATTTTCAATTTTAATGTATTTCTAATTTTAATGTATTTTCAATTTTAATGTATTCCCAATTTTAATGTATTTTCAATTTTAATGTATTCCCAATTTTAATGTATTTTTAATTTTAATGTATTTCAATTTTAGCAACATCAAATATTTTATATTTGCACCTTTCATTTTTTGTGATGGTTATATCTTTTTCATACAATTATAACTCATAATAAAATTAACTACCAATTTTACATAAAAAAAAATAGATGCACGATAATTAATTTTTTAAAATTATACGTCAAAGTTAAGATAAAAAATTAATTAGGTAAATATATTATATAAACATAATTAAGTATATATAAAAAGATAAATTAAAAGATTAAATAATAAAAATAATAATATTTTAATGTGAAATAGTAAATGGGGAGATGAATAGTGTGTCCCCAAATTTGGAGAGACACTATTCACTCCCCATTTTGGGGACAAAAATTGGGGAGGGTTGGAGTAATAAGGTTGGAGTTGTTTAAGTAATTTGAGGATTAGTTATCTCGAATTATAGTGTTTTTTTTTATCGTTACGAGAGGATAGAATAATTAATCTCGATAACCCCTAATTGTGTGATAAAGCATTAACCAAGAGATCCCCTAATATATATATATATATATATATATATATATATATATATATATATATATGAGGGGCTCCCATCCAAGAAAGGAGAGATCAGTCTACAAGAAAATCCTCTATCCTGCCTCTATGATTTCTTGCCCTTTTTAAAACGCAATTTCCACCTCAAAATACACCAAAACCGTTTCACATAAACACTGGTTCTGTAATCTCTTGCACATTCTCAGTACTTCTCCATCTACTCAACATTTTCTCACAACGGTTGTATGGCAACGATTTGCTACTCCCTTTTCCCCTAATTACTCTCCTTCTATATCTTCCAATTTCTCTGTGCTTCTCCATCTTTTCAATTGCCCTCTCTACCTTCTTTGTTCTATAGCTTTTATTTGAAACAATATCTCTAATTCCCTGCTAATGTATTCATTCTTTACCCCCGACATACTTACTTTACAAACCATGAACTATTCGACAAAAAAAAAAAAAAAAAAATCAGGAATCACAAACTGCTTCGGTGCACCCAACAAATTTCAGTATGTAATCCTTTTCAAAGAATGTTTTCCGATTATGCTTACCCGTTATTCTCATGGTTTATTTGATTAATCTAATTGTATTTTAAAAAAAATTATGTTTGATGTACCTAGAATCTGTGCGCTCAACTAATATAGGTGTGGACACCAAGGAATACGAGGACAAATAGTCTTGCCCGCTCAACAAATATAGGTGTTGACGTACAAGGAATACGAACAAAAAATGCCATTACGAGATTGAGGTACTTTTCTAATATTCTTCACCACTCAGATTTTCACGCAGTTTAAATATACTGGTCTAAATATTTTGAACTACTATTATCATATTTTTCCCCTATTATATCACTAGGGTGTTAGGATTCGACAGCAATGTCTTTCAATTAATGTTATAGTTTAGGTAATAATTTTCATCTTCTCTACGCTATTGTTTTCTATTTGAAGCGACATATGCATATAACATTGGTCCAATAATGTAGTGATCATGAAAAAAAAAACCCCACCAAAATATGATCATCAAATGAAGGGGACATGCAAAATAATTGCCTATAATGTATCTTTGCTATTTAATCTCTAAAAACTTTGATGTCTGTGTAACCAAATGTTAAATTCATCAAAATATGGTATTGAATATGAGAAGCAAGCAAGTGCAAATAAGATGATATAAGCAAACATAAAATGTGCTGGTAAAGACTATAGATGCTCAATTTATTGAGGTTTACAGACAAAAAAGAAATCAATAGAGGTTTTTACCTCTAACCACTTTTTAGAAAGTTTCTCAACCAAATCATAGTGCCAGTATCACCATAGTATATATGGCATATGTATACTGCTACTGGAATTTCTTCCTGTAGTTACAGCTTTATAACATTTTTTTGTGCTTTTTTTCTTCTCTTTGGTTTGTTATTATATCTCTTTTAATGCTTCAGGCCATATGTACTGCAGTTTCATTGCTTGCAACTGAGCCTTTAAGTTAATTATTCTTCTTCTCATTTGTAAGGTATGTCTGTTTATACCATCCTTCCTTCCTGGCTTTCATGTTTCATTTGAATTTACTTATTTTTCTCGATCATATAAATTGAGTACTCTATTGTTAACCTTCTTCATTTTTTAATCTTTTAGTAGTTTAACATTGTTTATAATTTTTGTGCACAAAAGCATAGTACTTAGGTAATGTACAGCTATGGCAGACGAACCAAAAATTCAAGAGTTTTTCCTGCTCTCTTGCGAGATTGAACACACATTGACATTCGGCAATGTCAATAGCTTAACTTCTTTGGAGTACTTCGTGAATATTATATAATTTTTGCATTTTGAATGAGTTTTGGCATAAAGCAAGGGAAATCTTGATCCTTTGATTTTCTTTTAAGCTTTTCTTTCATTTCTTTGGCCCTTTTGCTTTAATTGCTTCTCACGCATGGTATGAATCATGACGAGAAAAAAGACTGCGACAGTTTTACACTGGGAAAAGGCTGCAGGAGTTCTGCTTCAACAAGCCCACGAGAGATTTCTGGACAAGGCTAGGAGTACTGCTCCAACTTAAATAAGGTAGGTGACGTTCTAACATTCCAAATTTTTTTATTTGACTATATTATTTACCTGAATAATATTTCTTTGTCTGATTGTGTTGGGTATAAGAAGTTTTGAGGTTATCAAAATTAGGAGTTAAGGTATGTGTTATGTTGATAAGAATACCATATCTCTCCTTCAATCATGATTACATAACTGAACAAAGAGAAGCTAATGGCCTCTAGGTGTATTCAGTAATAATGATAACCTCAAAAAATATTTCCTTAATGTAATTGTGATGTACATTAATTTTCAATTCTTAAATTTGTGTATAAGTTGATTGATAGCTAGAGAGCCATCAATGGCTTCTTTTTCTGGTACATGTCTAAAGCCTACGCTTATGGTGATTGCCGGAATATATGATATAGTTGAGGCGGGGACGAAAGGCACTGGAAGTTTTGCATCTGAACATAGTCATTGTCACAAAGTACGGAAAGGAGAATCATTGGACTCTCAATCCTGTTCTATCTCCATGCCTAATAGGATAACTTTATGGAGGTAAATATGTAATCTTTGTGTTGAATTCCAATAACTTACAAGATTAAAATTGGGGGATATGAAGCATAACAGAGTTTGGTTAGATCATTGGCAGGAAGTTGGGGTATTCAAAGAACAATTTCCTGAATTATAATGGTAGATGATTGTATTTCTATCTCTGAGTTCCATCTTCATTTTGACTAAACTTTAATGATTGGGAGCTGGACAATATTAGTATTTTGCTAGAAAATCTACAATATGTGGCGCTAGATGAAAACAAGACAGATTTCCAGATTTAGTTAGCACGTAAATCTGAACTTTTCCTGTTAATATCTGCTTAAATATTATTTTTGAAGCAGGTTAAGAGTTGGTAGGATGAAGGGCCATGGAAATTGATTTGGAAGTCAAATGTTCCACCTAAAATTTTCAATCTGTTTGGAGAAAGCTGGGTAATGCCACAAGATATCAAGCAATTATTATTATGCTGGTTTGGAGAGAGTGAACAACAGAGGCAAATTGATATGAAATTTATTTCTGTGTGCATTATTTTTAATATATGGCTTGAAAGAAACATGAGGTATTTTGAAGAGAAAGCTGAGCACAATTCTTTTTTAAAAGTTTAAATGCTTGCAAAATTGTACTTTTGTAGCAAGGGAAACATATTAGATAGTATGATGTAGTTTTTGGATTTTTGGACTCTTTGAGTCTATTGTTGTCATTGTACTCCTTTATATTGGATTTCATAACATCTTGGTACTGACAATAATATTACCATTACCTTATTTAGAGAAAGCATAAAGCCAACCAATCCCTAATGTTGGACCGTATAGGCACAATAATGCTTTAAATCTCTTTGCTCGCCTATCTTTGTCATGCCTTTGAGTCTCTTCAGTTACCTTCTTTTGTATTACGTAAAAGCTAAGTTAGTGAGGCAGAAAGAAAAGGGAGACCTGGCATTCAAAAAAAAAATAGAGAGGAAAGGAAGTAAAAAAACATAAAAAAAAATTCTAAGAAAAAGGAAGAAAAAGAGGGAAAAGATACGGTTTCACCTATATATGTTAATACAAGAAGGGTCAAGTACCTCTATTAAGACAAAATAATTCTCAAGTAGTGAAAATTAGAGAGAAATTTAAAATTAAGTATGGATAATAAAATGGATTAAAAATTGAAATCTAATATATTGGGATTTGAAGACTAAATTTTTTTATAAGAATTGACTTGCCATTATATTTTTTTTTTGTATATTAGAAAAAAGACCATGAATAAGCTTAATGAGGTCGGTTAATCACCGCGCGAAGAGCGGTCAAATTTTCTAGTTGTGTGATAAAGCATTTGATATCTGATCATTATCATATACAAAGTTTTCTTCATGTCATTACTTTGTGAACTTGGACACATTCGTGAACTTCCCAATAAGCCGACTGCGTAAATTTTTCTCATTTTGAGGACAATTCGGTAAATTAACCAAAGTAAAACGATATTTCCGTAAGCTAGCATCCCATATATTTCTGTGTAATCGCTAGCATCTATAAAACTGTTTCATTTTGGCCGTTACGAGTAACATATCACTCGCAATTCGCTTCTACTCATACTTTACCAGAAGATTTATCAATTCAATGGCCGGAAAAAGTAGGATTCTGTTCGTCGGAGGTACTGGATACATCGGAAAATTCATCGTCGAGGCGAGTGCTAAAGCGGGTCATGACACCTTTGTGTTGGTCAGAGAATCCACACTCTCCAATCCTACCAAAACCAAACTCATTGATACTTTCAAGAGTTTAGGTGTCACGTTCGTCCATGTATGTACATGTCATTTTGTTCAATTTAGAGACGGATCAGGATTTGAAGTCACCAGATGCAAAATATCACTAAATTTTCAATATTTATGTGTTAGTTTTTTGCATTGTGTTATTTGTTTTTTGGGGAATGGTAGTTGGTAAAATGAGGACTAACTGTTTGATGTAATGCAGGGAGATTTATATGATCATGAGAGTTTGGTGAAGGCGATAAAGCAGGTGGACGTTGTGATTTCAACTGTAGGTCATGCCCTATTAGCTGATCAGGTGAAGATCATTGCTGCTATCAAGGAAGCTGGTAATGTCAAGGTAATTCATTTTGTTTTATCATTTGTGTAAAATTTGAAATAAAAGGAGGAGAGAGCAGTGGCGGAACTAAGTAGAGTGAAGGGGTATAAACCGAACCCTCTCCGTCGAAAAATTACGCCGTATAAATAAGGTAAGAGTGAACTTTTTGGGTTATAATGTAAGCTTTTGAATCCCCTATATATGAAAAAATTTGGAGTGTAATGGTAAAGGGGTACAAAAGTTTTAGGTCATAGGTTCAAATACACTAATATCCTAGCATTTTTTTGAATCGCCTTGAATAAATTTCTGTGGCGCCACTGGATGAGAGTGGTTTTTTCCTGTATCTTTTCTGTTGTTTTACTGCCTTCTTCTTGGGCCATATACGTATCGGCCAACTTTAATCACACCTATTCTGCATTCATTTTAAATCCTAATATGCCTCTGTCAGCCGTTAGTGCAACATTTGTAAGCTATTAACTCAAATAAGCTGCAGTAACTTGTTGTAATCAACTTCAAGTCATAAGATTGGGTTTAAGCACCTATTCATTGATTTTAGGAACTTCCATCTTAGAGTTATGAATAGCTTATCTTAAACATAATGCTGACTTTAGATTGCAGCAGGTTAGGTGATTCATTATCTTTTTGGCTATTTTCTATGTCTTGTTGTGACAAAAGTAGTCCTTTCTTTGTCAGCGAATGAAGGTTCTTTTGCTTCATTAGTCTTTTTTTAAAGAATTACCTCTTACTTGACATACAGACAAAGTTAGTGAAGTACTACCTTGACATTCGGACCTATTTGATGCTCAGTCCCTAAGATTATAATTGCCATTTGTGGAAGTCATTAGCTTAGACAAATATGTCCACCCCCATCAACTTAAACCTCTTTGACCAGATGGAAGGCAAAATTCTGTAGAACTGAGAGATTCTCAATGATATGGGGGTAATAGCGCGTCTTCTTCTACCACTTACAAGCCTTGATATTTCTTTCTGTCAACCACTTTAAGTTAGAAGTACATGCTGGATGAATGTGTACATAAAAAGTGGAGACTTTTGCAAGACTTTGAAACAGTTTTCTATTTGGTTCTTTGGCTCGTATTTTCCTGAACGATAGAATTGCTTAATTCAGTGATCTGTGAGCATTTGCAGCGAACAATTCTGGTCCTTCTCTTGACAAGTTAAAGAGTTCAATAGTCACCGACTCTGTTCTTTTCTCTTCTTTTTTCCCCTTTAAACCTTTTTATCATTTGTCTAGATTACTATTACTTATAAGCAGTTCATCTTTGATCTAATTACTATTTGGTAGATACTTGTTGGGGGATCCTTTTTAGCTACTTGGGAAATTCACTCTTCTGCATTTGATTCAGTAAATACTGGCCAAGTTAGCAAAATAAACTTTTTCCAATGCCTGATGTTTTCAGAGATTCTTTCCTTCTGAATTCGGGAATGATGTAGACCGTGTCCACGCTGTTGAGCCTGCTAAAACAGCATTCAATACCAAAGCTCAAATTCGCCGTGCTATTGAGGCTGAAGGAATACCATTCACTTATGTGGCCAACTTCTTTTTTGCTGGTTATTTTCTTCCAAATCTAGCACAGCCTGGAGCTTCTGGTCCTCCTACAGACAAAGTTGTCATCTTAGGAGATGGCAATACTAAAGGTGAACTTTGTTTAAAGTATACTTATCAGATTTCCTGTTTGTTAATTGATTCCTATAATTAATTTTGTACCTACAGCTGTTTTTAACAAGGAAGAAGACATTGCTATCTATACCATCAAGGCTGTGGATGATCCAAAAACACTGAACAAAATCCTTTACATTAGGCCACCACACAATATAGTTACAATAAATGAGGTTATATCGTTGTGGGAGAAGAAAACCGGAAAGAACCTTGAAAGAGTATACGTACCCGAGGAACAAGTTCTCAAGAACATACAAGGTAAATACATTCTGCCATTGTGCTCTTCTCCACTTTAGGTGTAAGATGATATTTTATATCGGTCAACATAAACTTTGAGTCTCAATGTAATTTTCTTGCAGAAGCCTCCTTTCCATTGAACGTGGTATTATCGATCTCTCACACTGCTTTTGTGGTGACCACACTAATTTTGCAATTGAACCGTCATTTGGAGTGGAGGCATCAGAGGCTTATCCTGATGTTAAATATACCCCAGTAGATGAGATTCTCAACCAATATGTGTGAATATTTAGAGTTCCTTGCTGTTAAGCATATATAGCTTCCAACCTTTCTGTGATGTGCAATAGTTGTTTTCAGATTTGAATCATTTGAGATATTTCTACATAGGTACACACCTTTTGGATGTATTTGCTTTGAAAATGCATGCCTCCTAGTTTCAAGCAGAACATCTGAGTTGTCTGTTGCTGGGCTTGGTTTTTGGGAAGATTTGTTTGCTCAGCTAATTTTGTATGTATTTTGTGGCATCCTCTTTTTTTTTTTTTTTTTTTTAATTATTAAATAACAGTGTTGTCTAGCTTGCTCGCACTTCCATTTATTACCTCTCATCAACATCTGTGCCAAATAACTCTACATACCAAGGTTTAAGCACATGAAGAGTCGCCTTGCGTTTTTCTCTCAGTTGGTATTTAAACGCTGGTTTCTCAACACGAATTTGTGACTATCTATTTTTTCGTGTGTATTAGTACATGTTGATTTTGTAAGCTTTTTGACGGACTCCGATTGACCTGAATTTTTGTAGGTCCATAGGAAACGGCCTGGTGATCGGTACTTACTGTTTCACCATGACTTTCAGGTTCATTTTATGGCGTTTCGAGGTCATGCAACACGAATTCGTAATTATATCCACTTTTTTGTGTGTATTAGTACATGCTTATTTTGTAGAATTTCTTTTACAGACTCCAATTAGCCTGAATTTTCGAAGGTCCATAGGAAACGGTCTAGTAAACATTACTCATTGCTTCGCCATGACTTTCAGGTTCATTTTATGGCGTTTCATAGTCATAAACTATGAATTTGTGATTATATCTACTTTTTCGTATGTATTAGTACATGCTGATTTTGTAGCCGATTGGTCTAAAATTTTGTAGATCCATAGGAAATGGCCTAGCGATCGATACTCATTGCTTCGTCATGACTTTTGGGTTCATTTTATGGCATTTCAGGGTCATGCAACACGAATTTATAATTATATCCATTTTTTCGTGTGTATTAGTATATGCTAACTTTGTAAAATTTTTTTGCCAGTATCCGATTGGCTTGAAATTTCGTATGTCCATAGGAAACGACCTAGTGACCAATACTTACTGCTTTGCCATGACTTGCGGATTCATTTATGGCGTTTCGGGGTCATGCAATACGAAGTTATGACTATATTCATTTTTTCATGTATATTAGTACATACTATTTTTGTACAAATCTTTTGAAGGATTTCGATTGGCCTGATTTTTGGTCAGTCCATAAGAAACGACCTAGTGACCAGTATTCACTGCTTTACCATAACTTTTGGGTTCATTTTATTGCGTCTCGGGGTCATGCAACATGAATTTGTGATCATATTTACTTTTTCGGGTGTATTAATACATGTTGATTTTATAGAATTTTTTTGATAAATTCTAATTAGCCTGAATTTTTGTAGGTCTATAGGAATTGGCCTGGTGACCAATACTCATTGCTTCACCATGACTTTTGGGGTACATTTTATGACGTTTGACGTCCAGTTGGCCTGAAATTTCATAGGTACATAGGAAATGACCTAGAGACCAATACTCATCATTTTGCCATTACTTTCGGGTTTGTTTTTTTGGTTTTTTTTTGGGGTCATGCAACATGAATTTGTGATTATATCCATTTTTTTCGTGTGTATTAGTACATGTTGACTTTGTAGAATTTCTTTGACGGATTTCGATTTGCCCGATATTTTGTAGGTTTATAGGAAACGACCTAATGACCAATACTCATCGCTCCACTAAGACTTATGGGTTCATTTTTTGGTGTTTTTGGGTCATGCAACCAGAAATTGTGATTATATTAACTTTTTTCATGTGTATTAGTACAGGCTGATTTTTTTTTTAAAAAAGGCTCCGATTGGCCTCAATTTTTGTAGGTATGTAGGAAATGGCCTAGTAACTAGTACTCATTGCTTCGCCATGACTTTTGGATTTATTTAATGGCATTTCATAGTCATAAAAGACGATTTTGTGATTATATCCACTTTTTTGGTGTGTATTAGTTCATTTGGATTTTTTGCAGAATTTTCGCAATGACTTTTGGGTTTATTTTATGGCATTTTATAGTCATAAAAGACGAATTTGTGATTATATCCATTTTTTTGGTGTGTATTAGTTCATGTGGATTTTTTTGCAGAATTGTTTTGACGAACTCTGATTGGTCTAAAATATCATAGGTCAATAGGAAGCGACCTAGTGACTATTACTCATTATTTCGCCTTGACTTTGGGGTACATTTTATGGCGTTTCTGGGTCATGCAACATGAATTTACGATTATATCCAATTTTTCGTGTGTATTAATACATGCTTAGTGACCAATATACATTGCTTCGCCATGACTAACGTCGTTTTTTGTCATTTCGAATTTATTTTATGATGTTTCGAGGTCATGCAACACGATTTATAATTATATTCACTTTTCGTGTGTATTAATAGATGCTGATTTTGTAGAAGTTTTTTGACGGATCTCGATTGAAAATAATTTTCATAGGTCTATAGGAAACGACTTAGTGACCTGTACTCTTTGCTTCACCATGACTTTCGGTTCATTTGATGGCTTTTCAGGGTCATGCAACACTAATTTGATTTTTTTGACAAACCTTGATTGGCCTGATTTTTCACAGGTCCATAGTGAACGACCTAGTGAGCAATACTATCGCTTTTTTTAAAGCTAATATACCACTAGGCTGGATGCTTAGTCGTGTTTTTTTTTATTAATAATAATCAAAAATAAGAAATACAAAGTGTCAGGAGGTCTCACAAAGTGAAGATGGATAAAATATGAAAGTACATCAATCCTATTACCAAAGTTAGTAATATACTCAAATTTGATAGTACATAATGATATGAACCATATCCCATGAAGAGCCATTTTTAGCCATAAGATTGTGTGGCCAAAGCTTTCCAAATGTGTGTAGCATGCGCTGTGCAACTGCATATATGATCCTGGACCTAAACATTTGTTATCCTTACCATCTAATAACTCCAACAGGTACCTAGAACTTGGATCCAGGCTTGACAAAGGCCAACTGATAGCCAAACCATACGTAACTACACTCAGCATCACTGTCCAATAAGTCAAACCAAGTGTTCTTGTGACTTTGTCGCATTAATTCGTGGTTATATATGGCAGCTATGAATAAAAACCAATTGAAAATGCCTTCCTCATGTATGGTACATGCAGTATATACCTGGTAGTTCCTCCAAATGATAATGAAATAGCCCGCAAAATGATACTAAATCCCATGCCCCAAGTTGTCAAGTCTGGGCAGTGCAAGCTTCATGCGCGTAGAATTAGCCATTGTGCTTTCATGTACCCTGCTGTTGCTTGTGGAACCTCCAGGAAGCTGAGGATGCAAAGGCAATTGCACCGTATTGTGTAATTCTCCCCATCAATACCAAGCTGGTATTCTATGATCCAGTTTGGTTGGCTTGTGTGAGGCTTCCTCCACACCTTGTTTGGTAAGTTTTTGAGCTGGCCTATGTAGTGGTTGCACCTACTGGGAATGAGCATCAAAGATACTAATACCACCCTAATAAGCTTGGCCAAAACATAGAATCCAACTCCATCAGAAGTACCTGCAAAACAAGAAATTATGTTAGAAGAAAATGTCTTCCTACTCTCTTCCTAATGGATTTGAGTAGAAAGTGAAGTGTAAACTCCTTCTCCAGTGTCCTTCCCATATCCTCCATAATACTTTTTCACCCCCTCCTTACTACAATGATCCTCCACATTATCCTCATATCATCACAGTGCATCATCATGTAGAATTTAGTTTGGAAGTTCTTATCCTAATGTAGGGTATCTGTAGCTTGTCACTATTTAATATCTTCCTTCCCTGAGTGTCCAGATCGATAAATGAATGCACCTGTACAATGGCATGCTGCTCGATAGTCAGGTTAGCAAGATGATCAGCTAACTTGCTATCCTCCCTCAATACATGTTCAACCTGGAACACACCCCTAACCATTAGAGATTTAATTTCCTCCACCTAATTGACTATGCTCCAAGGTAGTTACCAAACTTCTTCCAGCACTCTTTTCATCAGTAAAGAATCAGTTTCAATTAAGCATGGAAGAAACTGTGATTGAACTATATACCTTAGAGCCTCCAGTATAGCCTGAGCTTCAGCTATATTATTGGTAGCATCTTCAAGTTCATCTGCTGTGCATATATAAGATCTCCAATTCCATCCCTAATACAAAATGCATACGATGCCCCACCATTATCTCCTCTACATGCACTATCCGTGTTACACTTGATCCACCCCACAAGAGGCAGTTACCATAGTACCTTTGTATACCTCAACTTAAGGACATATTGCAACAATTTGTCATGTAGATCCGGCCAATTAGCATTAACTCCTGAGAAATTTGGCCTTCTCACCTTTAATAACATGTGTATAGAAGTTGAAATTTGAAAAATCAACTTCTAATGGATACATTCTTCCCATGCATTCCTGAGTTCCTCTTCTTCCATATATGTCATACAATTAGACATGGTATGGCATGATACACTGCTTTCAAGCTTGTATTGACTGGCCTTCTCCACCATTCATTTATAACTTGCACTAGCTTTTTCCCTTCTATATTGATCCGTGCTGGAGCATCAAAGTATTTCCAAATAATTCTGGCTACTGGAGACTTCAAAAAGATATGAGGAAGTGTTTCTTCCTTAGGGTTCCTACAACACCAACTGTGAGCACATAATTTTTGCCCGATGAAAATACTCCTACAAAAATCAACAAATAGATTTTTTCATAATTGTTTTAATTTTTATATAATTTTAGGAATTTCATGTTAATTAACTATTTGCATTTAGTTCTGCATTTAACATCTTAAAATCATAGAAAATACCAAAAAAGGTCCAAATCTTCATTGCATAGCATTCTAGATTTTAATTGCATTTAGGATTTAATTACATGAGTTAATTATATTATTAAAAAAAATCACAAAAATAATGGTCATTTTTACATTTTTAGCTTCTAGTTTTAAATTAGTAATTTTCTTTCATTAGTTTTAAAGTTAATTAATTATTTAAGTGGTAGAAATAGATAATTAGGCTTAATTCTACAAAATAGATTAATTTAGAATCTAATTTAGGATTTTAGTTAGTTTGTTTAGGATTTTAATTAATTCAATTAGAATTTTAAAATCAAAAGAAAAGAAAAGAAGAAAGAAAGGGAATTAAGGGAATTGTTTGGTCTTGTTCAAAACTGGGCCAAAAAGGCTCTCAACGGCCCAATTGCCAAATACCCACCCCAGCCCAAAAGAAAAGCGGTCCACCCCCCCACAAGTCAAACAACCTCGTTTCTGATCCCGTTAATCTCAGCCCTTGGATCGAGTATGATCTAATGGTTGGAAACTGATCCCCAAAACCCTAAGAGAAGAAGGACGGACTCTCTCTCCAAAAAATGACCTAAACCTAGCAGCCATTCCAATTTCCCCTCTCTAACAGACGGACCTCACCCCCTCTTTAGGAAACCTAGCTGTCATCCCCCCTCCTCTTCTTCTTCTCTCTTCTGACCTCACTCTCAACAGACGAAAAATCCTCTGCATTTTAGAATTTCTCCTTCATTTTGATACTGATCTTTGCATTTTAAAAGAAAAACACACAGAATTTTCTGCATTTTTGCATTCACTCACATAGATTCAGAAGTTCTGGTTTTCTTTAACCTTGGTCTTCTCAAGTTGGTTTTGAGCTGAAGTTGAAGTTTATTCTTGAACTCTTCATTGCTGTTGTCTGTTTGCTTGTTGCTGTTTCTTGAGTTTGTTGAGCTTATTCTCTAATTTTCAGCCTTTATTTGGCATCTTTGTGTGCTTTCTACGCAAAAAGGTGCACATTTCAACTTTGTTTTCTTTGGAACTATAATGAAATGTTAATTTCTCCTTCTGAAAAAAATCATATACTGTGATCCATCGTGCATAACTTTGGTTGAAATATTTGATGTTGTTGGTATTTGAAATGTGTTATAGACTTAACATCCAGTTTTCTTGAATATCAATTTATTTATGTTTCCTTCCTCCTGATTAATGTTTGGGTGTTATTCATATGCCTATTGGTTGACTGTTTAAGATGATGTTTAGTTGATAATTGATTTAAGTCATCTGATTTCTTTTTGAAGTTTTCTGAATCAATAAAGGCTGATTAAAGCTCGTTTGAGTTTCATGTGATTGCTTCACGTTAAAGGTCATGTCACGCAACCTATATGTTTGTGTAAGATGTCAGGAGTAAGATGAATGCTGGACAATGTTCGGAAGAGAGCTGTTAGGAGCAGTAATATATAGATCTGCTTCTTTATGTATAAAGGGAATTGAACTTGTTGGGTTGTAGCTAGTTAATGGGTTGTAATGATTTAACTTCTCTACTTCTTTTGTATGACAAGCTAATTTAATATATTAGTTGATTCTGTTGTATCATTTTAAGCTTGTTATAGTTAAATATAGGCATTTCTGATTTTGTAGCTTTAGAGCATTAATCTTATGGAGATTTGTTTCTGAGCAAAACTGTGCATTGAGCCTGGTAAATCTTCAAGCCCAAATTAGCAGGGTTCTATGAAATTGAATTTGAGTTCTACTAGTGAACTCAACTGATAATTTGTTTAAGGCTTAACTTGTTGGGCCAGGCTTCATAAGCAAGCCAAATTCGAGTCCATTCATTTCAATAGCTTGTCTGGTAAACAAACCTGGATAGCCCATTCAGACTTTAACTATACTGCTGCAGAATTTAATGACATCTATTATCCTTTGTAGAAAATCATTAACTTTGGTAAAGATAAGGAAGAATGATTTGTTTGCTAGAAAAGACTCCAACATTGCATTTCCCATTAGTTCAACTTGATCATTTTGAAGTCATTTAACTACAGCAGCCTTCCCACCTTAGTGTCCTTGACTTGAAATCTCCCCTTATAACCTGACATTCTAGGAAATTAGACGATATTATGAATTTATACACATTTTTAATTAAACCATTGTGATTATATACACGTTCGCATGACATGATTACGATTTCTAAAACTAAATCAAAGTACGCGTTCGCGCGACTTTGAGCGAAACAATCTTTAATAATTAATAAAGCGCGATTAATTGCGTACACATACGCGTGAAATGATTTTAGCGCCCCAAATAAAATGGATTCACGCACATGTGATATGTTTCAAAGATAAATCCATAATTCAATAATTAAAAGCAGTAAAAAGTAAAAATGTACATAGGTTCTAAAATGAGTAATTAAATAATTTAATTAAGCCAGGTATGATTAAAGTGACCGTGCTAAAACTACGGAACCCGAAAATACCTAACACCTTCTCCCGGGTTAACAGAATTTTTTATCCGGTCTTCTGTATTGGCAGACCATAAATAAGAGTCAATTTTCTCGATTTGGGATTTTAAAATAAACCGGTGACTTGGGACACAATAAATATTCCAAGTGGCGACTCTGAAATAAATAAATAATTCCATTTCGAATAATGTCACTTTAATTAAAAAAACTCCCTTATCCCTTGGGAAAAAGGAGGTGTGACAACTCTGGCGACTCTGCTGGGGACAAGAACCCAAAACTTCTGGTTCAGGGTTCAGAATTCGAGCTTGTTAATGTGATCTATACTTGGCTTTATTGTTTATTGATATTACTGTATTTGTGGGCCTAATGTGCTAATTGCCACTCATTTACCGCTTTGATATTATTTGAATTGTATTAAACTGTCTTCTTATGCCTTATTTCTGAGTCTTCTAAAAATATGGTGCATACGTACGCGTGACCCACTTTTTTGTTAGAGGTCGTACCAAATAAAACGAGGCTGGATCAGCAACTAGGCCGGGTAGACTTTTGTGCTCCCGGTACATTACCCCCACCTCGGCTCGAGCTGTCCGCTTGGGTAAGCCATATATAGAACACACCCATAGGTTTAAACTAAGAATGACATAACCTCATGCCGGATCTCTAGTAGGAACGTTTATTTGCATCACGTGCATCTGACTTTGGGGACTCAACATACGGGTTGGGTCCGTCTAGGACAGGTGTACCCAAATATAAAAGACCATCCTGATGCATTTTACGTGCTACTTGTGCATATGTTTGTTTCGGCTTGCTTGTTGACTTGTTTCTAGAGTAGAAAAAAAAAATCAAAAAAAAAAAACCAAGAGTGAGGTAGGAGAAAGAAAATAGACCGGTCCCTGAAAATCACGGTACTTGAAAAAAAAAAAAGCTCCTGAAACTCTGCCAGAATTTTGAAAAAAAAAAAGAAGAAGAAGAAATAGGCAAGTCATTTCAAAATGAGTCCAATTTTCTTTTTAAAAAAATGACATTTTCCCCTGTCCTGAATAATTGACCGGATTACGCGGGTCTGATTCTCACCGGATGTGAGATACATAGGCAAACCTCATCGGTTCCGATCCCGATTTGCAAAAAATTAAAAAATATTTCCCCTTTCCTTAATTCACTCTTTAGAATTCTTTCCTTAGAAAATAAAAATAAAAAAATCCAAAAATATTTTCCTTTTTCGAAGTCTTTCTTTCGAAAAAAAAAGAAAAAAAAATTCAAATCAAAATCTATCATTCTTTAGAATTCTTTCTTTTTATTTTTTTAAATTCCATAAAAAAACAAAAAAAACAATAAAAAAAGAATATTTAAAAGTCTTTATAAAAAAAAAGAAAAAGAAAAATGGGTCAGTCTATTCCCGATCTTTCCGAACTACGCAAGATCTGATTCATGTGGCGTCATGATACGTAGGCAATCCCCATTGGATTCGATCATAGCCATAAAAAAATTGAGTAAAAAATACACCGAAAAAAAGAAAAAACAAGAGAGAAAAATTGAGTGAAAAAGAAAGAAAAGAGTGACAAAAAATAACAGAGAAAATCAAAGAATGAAAACAACAAAAAGAGAAAAAGCAAGATGTGAAAGATTCAAAAAAAAAAAAGAAAAAAAAAAGAAAAGAAAAAAAAAAGAAAAAAAAGAGTTTGAAATGAAAGAAAAAAGGTGAAGAGTGAAAAAGGACATTTAATGGCCGGGATGAAACACGCAACCGTTCAAACACAAGGTAGAAGCGTTTTACTGTTAGGTGCATTGCATCCCAACATGCGATTTCCTATATGTTAAGTGTCTTGTAACTAACAAGGTTGTTGGATGTGCAAATTAGCCAGGTTCTGTTCAGGTGGTTGGTTTTGTTGGTAATCTGGCTTCCCATCCTTACTTTATAAGATCCAAAGGAAAGGTTCCTATGGCCTCCGAAAGTCATCTACCAATTATCGATCCTGAGGATAGCCCAACACCGACTATTCCACAACCAGAATCAGCAGTTGCTAAAGAGAATAGGATGTTGCATCTCCGCATATTGAAAATATGGGACGCCTGGTCTAATGGTAGGGAACCGCCAAGTGCAATCCCTGGGTCCCCTGAGTTGATCCCCAGGCCAGGTGAGGCTACCAACGCCCCTGTGCCCAACCCGTTCATCCCATACAGGTACCCTCCAATGCCGTTTAACGGTCCCGGAATGCCTTCTGTGGTTCGCCCCCAGGCGCCAGATTCAAGGACACCGCCAGCAATATTCTTTGTAGCACTAATCTGCACCACAACACAACTAACTATACCACGGCCGTATGTTGAGCCTCCAACGTTTACCTTTTAGGATCCACAATTTCAACCAGAAATAACATATGTGGCCCCATACTCATTTACTCAACCTCCGCACTGTGACTTCTCAGTTGGGCAAGAAAAGGTTGTCAAGAATCTCGAGCAAGAGGAAATGGCTCGGAAGATGAAGAGCTTGGAACAAAGCTTAAAGAACATGCAAGGCCTAAGTGGCCAAAAGAGTGTCTCCTACTCAGATTTGTGCATGTTTCCAAATGTTCATTTGCTAGCTGGCTTCAAGATGTCAAAATTTGAAAAGTACGACGGGCACGCAGACCCGATCGCTCACCTAAAACGATACTGTAACCACTTGAGGGGCGCTGGTGGGAAGGAGGAGCTGTTAATGGCTTACTTTGGAGAAAGTGTCACAGGAATTGCTTCCGAGTGGTACATGGATCAAGAGATCGCCCATTGGCATGTTTGGGATGATCTCGCTTGAGATTTTGTCTGCCAGGACCAGTATAATGTGAACATCGCTCCCGATAGAAACTCTTTGTCCAATTTGAAAAAGAAAAATGCGGAAAGTTTCTGTGATTATGCAATCCTGTGGCGGGAGCAGGCCGCCAGGGTAAAGTCTCCAATGGATGAAGCGGAGATGGTTACGGTCTTTCTACAGGCTCAAGAGGCGGACTACTTCCAAAATGTAATGTCTGCCATGGGAAAACCATTCGCTGAGGCCATCAAAATTGGGGAGATGGTAGAAAATGGGTTAAAAATAGGCTGAATCTTGAGTCAAGCTGCTTTTAAGGCCATATCATAGGCCTTTCAGAATGGTTCGGGGGGTTTGATAAACAGAAACAAGATAGAAGAGGGAGTCATGATGGCTTTGAGCTCGAGGGAGGCCCGCATGCCATTCAACCAATCATATGTGCCGCCAAGAACCCCCAACATTATTACCCCCATCAAGATGCTGCTTATGTCATGGCACCGCCTCACTATGCGGTAATGAACGCGCAACCTTACCCACAACCATAACATTATCCACAAAATCGAGCTCCACCTCCCAGAAATGCCCGTCCTTACCAAGCTCCATATAATCCGCAACAAAATGTTCTCTAATACAACCCTCGTCCAAGAGAGCCTCTCAGAAGAAATCAGTTCACCCCTATTGGTGAATCATATTCAAGTTTGCTCCAAAAGCTAACCAGGCTAGGTCTGCTGCAGCCAGTGGACCCGAACCGGCCAAACCTTGAGTCTCCTGTGCACCGAGCTGATGCTAGATGTGAATACCACTCTGGAGTAGTAAGACATGATACAGAGGACTGTTGGACCGTCAAGAGGGCAGTTGAAGACCTGATAGAAGCAAAAAGAATTGTTTTTAGGGATGAAGAGGCTCCCAATGTGACAAACAATCATTTGCCTACTCACAACAATGGGCCAGTCGTTGGAATGATCTGTGATGATGTGAAATTTGATCTGGCACTGAAATCCATAGTACCCATCGCCGCAACAGAGGAGAAACCTGGAAACGGGTGCCAAACCTGAAAAGTTCCTTGTCAGACGGGAATCTCGGTGGCCGGTCTTGCCGTTCTTTCTGCGTCTGGATTATTTCAGGGTGTAATCCAGATGTTTTACTTTATTGTCTTACTTTCTGATGTAAACCCTTCTATCTTTAAAATTTTAAAAAAAGAAATAAAAAAATAAAAAAAATCAAATAAAATTAATATTTCATCGTCCATGTCTCTTTTCTTGACTTTGTCACTCCTCTTATTCTTTTTTTTAGTTCTATTAAATACAGATTTTAATGAAATGACATGCTTGCGGACTTCATGCCCAGATCCTAAAACGCTGTCAAACTTCGAAATAATGAATCAAGAATCAGAATGCAATGAAGATAAGTTTAAGGAAATAAAACAAAAAATCAGAACAACTAAAGAAAAATTGGCTCCAAATTGGAAATATCCATACATTGTAGCGAGAGTACTGCCAAAAGGGAGCGTTGTACCTGGGAAACATCAAAGGAAATGTCCCTGAAACAACTGTCAACACGGGTGCAGTCAAAAGATACTATGTTGGATCCTCTATATAGCATTAATGTTCTCTGGTTGGGATAAAGAAGGCTTTCATTCTCGCTATCCAAAAACCATCAACCCTTTGCTAACCCTTTTGAGCTGGTTACCTTTTTTTGATTACCCTCTTTGGAACCCGGAGATGTTATTAAAAAAATGGAAATAAGAAAGAAAAAAAGAGAGAAAAACAAAACAAAGAAGAAAAAAAAAGAAGAAAATAGAGGAAAAAGAAAAAAAAGAGAGAAAAAAAAAAGAAAAAAAAGAAACAAAAGAAAAGAAAGACAAAAGAAAATCAAAAACATAGTTCTTGAACTACGTTCGACTTGATTCCGAAAGGATACGTAGGCAACCTCTCTCTGGGGTTCAGTCACACCAAAATAAAAATCCAAATTCCCCCAAAAGTGAAACTGGGGCATATGATATAATGGTTTGGCGATGTTTTCGCCTGAAAGGTTCCAAAGTTGTAATTCAGTCCAAATTCTTTTTACCCAAATTCTTTTCAAGTCCTTACAATCAATCAATGAGAATGTTCACAATTGGATGATACATTCACTTGGTTTTGATGCAACCAAAATGAGAGAAATAAAATGAGAGAGTCTTATTGGTGAAAACCTTCACGAGCACCGTAAGATGACGGTAAGCAGAGAAATTGAAAATGAGAGTCTTTTTAGTGAAAACTCGTAAAGAGCACTATAAGGCGATGGTGAGAAAAGAAATGAGAGAGGTCAGTTGGTGAAAACCCGTAAAGGGCGCCACTGATCGAAAAGAGGATCCTCACAGTCACTGGCACCGACATAGTCCTGGGCAAGGTCTCTCGGTTTCGAGGAAAAAGTTGTGATTAATTTCTGAGAGTCGGACGGTTCACACAGATGAGGCATCCAATCCAAAAGGCATGTCATGTTCATTGAAATCCGCATGTACTCTAGATAAGTCCTTCTTTCTCTTCCCCGAAAGGGACACCTCCTGTCTAAATTCATTATCCATTCCATTGTTTGTTTTACTTTGAATCCCTTTCGGTCTAACTCTGTTCCAAACTAAGGCAAACAAGGTATGGCAAGACTGATTTACAGGATTCTCATTTGATACAAGCCAATATGCAAAAGGGAACCCAACCTCGGCAGGGGCATCAAGTCGACTCCGACTGGTAATGATGGTCGAAGCCTCGAAGTCAAAGACTCTTGAAATAAGAAAAGCAAAGTCAAATGCCCACAAAGGCAAAATAAAGTTGAAAAGGATAAGTCCCACGTGGCTAACCGTCTTGGCAAAGTTTGAAAAGACAAAGGTTCCCCAACGCTTTGAAGTTAAATTTAGAGGAAAGAAGTGAAAAGCTCATAAAGGAAAAATGAAGCTGAAAAAGGTTAAGTCCCACGCGACCAACCGTCATGGTAAAGTTTTAGAAAAGCCAAGGGTTCTTCGGGTCTATAAATGAAGTCGGTGATCAGGGAACAACCGTTGCAGTTGAAAGTACCATCAAAGAATATGGGTCGAGATCAAGTGACTGAAGCACTCAAGGCCGCAAAACCAACCACCGTTTCAAACTGACAAATTGTTCTTTGTTTGAACCACAGGAAACAGGTGTAATCCAAAGCAACCTTGCAAGAAGCAGGTGCAACCAAAAAGAAAATCACGCAGAGACTGAAATAGCTCTCAAGCAACAACCACTCCAAAAAAAGGAAGTTTTCTCCAAGTTCTTTCTCGCATTTTACTCATTCTCTTAAATAAAAGAAAAAGAAAAGAAGAAAATTCAAAATCATGGTAGTATTGGGTCTCCAATCCCTAGCTGCATTTTCCAACATAAGGTCTCCACTCCCTAGTTGATTTTTTGGACATAGGGTCTCTACTCCCTAGTCTCTTTTCCAACATAGGGTCTCCACTCCCTAGTTGATATTTTTAGACATAGGGTCTCCACTCCCTAATCTGCTTTGCCAACATAAGGTCTCCACTCCCAAGTTGATGTTTATAGACATAGGGTCTTCACTCCCTAGTCTGTTTTTCCAACATAGGGTCTCAACTCCCTAGTTGATATTTTTAGACATAGGGTCTCCACTCCCTAGTATGCTTTTCCAACATAGGGTCTCCACTCCCTAGTTGATGATTATTTTAGACATAGGGTCTCCACTCCCTAGTTGATATTTTTAGACATAAAGTCTCCACTCCCTAGTATGCTTTTCCAACATAGGGTCTCCACTCCCTAGTTGATGTTTTTACATATAGGGTCTCCACTCCCTAGTTTTCTTTTCCAACATAGGGTCTCCACTCCCCAGTTGATGTTCTTAGACATAGGGTCTCCATTCCCTAGTCTACTTTTCCAACATAGGGTCTCCACTCCTTAGTTGATGTTTTTAGACATAGGGTCTCCACTCCCTAGTCTGCTTTTCCAACATAGGGTCTCCACTCCCTATTTGATATTTTTAGACATAGGGTCTCCATTCCCTAGTTGATATTTTTAGATATAGGGTCTCCACTCCCACTCCCTAGTTGATGTTTTTAGACATAGGGTCTCCACTCCCTAGTCTACTTTTCCAACATAGGATCTCCACTCCCTAGTTGATGTTTTTAGACATAGGATCTTCACTCCCTAGTCTGCTTTTCCAACATAGGGTCTCCACTCCCTAGTTTATATTTTTAGACATAAGGTCTCCACTCCCTAGTATGCTTTTCCAACATAGGGTCTCCACTCCCTAGTTGATGTTTTTAGACATAGGGTCTCCATTCCCTAGTCTGTTTTTCCAATGATGTTCTTAGACATAGGGTCTCCATTCCCTAGTCTGTTTTTCCAACATAGGGTATCTACTCCCTAGTTGATGTTTTTAGACATAGGGTCTCCACTCTCTAGTCTGCTTTTCCAACATAGGGTCTTCATTCCCTTGTTGATATTTTTAGACACAGGGTCTCCACTCCCTAGTCTGCTTTTCCAATATAGGGTCTCCACTCCCTAGTTGATGTTCTTAGACATAGGGTCTCCATTCCCTAGTCTGCTTTTCCAACATAGGGTCTCTACTCCCTAATTGATGTTTTTAGATATAGGGTATCCACTCCGTAGTCTGCTTTTCTAACATAGGGTCTCCACTCCTAGTTTATGTTTTTAGACATAGGGTCTCCACTCCCTAGTCTACTTTTCCAACATAGGGTCTCCACTCCCTAGTTGATATTTTTAGACATAGGGTCTCCACTCCCTAATCTGCTTTTCCAACATAGGGTCTCCACTCCCTAGTTGATATTCTTAGACATAGGGTTTCCATTCCCTAGTCTGCTTTTCCAACATAGGGTCTCCACTCCCTAGTTGATGTTCTTAGACATAGGGTCTCCATTCCCTAGTCTATTTTTCCAACATAGGGTCTCCACTCCCTAGTTGATGTTTTTAGACATAAGTTTTCCACTCCCTAGTCTGCTTTTCCAACATAGGGTCTCCACTCCCTAGTTGATGTTTTTAGACATAAGGTTTCCAATTCCTAGTCTATTTTTCCAACATAGGGTCTCCACTCCCTAGTCTACTTTTCCAACATAGGGTCTCCATTCCCTAGTTGATGTTTTTAGACATAGGGTCTCCACTCCCTAGTCTGCTTTTCTAACATAGGGTCTCCACTCCCTAGTCTGGTTTTCCAATATAGGGTCTCCACTCCCTAGTTGATATTTTTAGACATAGGGTCTCCACTCCCTAGTATGCTTTTCTAATATAGGGTCTCCACTCCCTAGTTGATGTTTTTTGACATAGGGTCTCCACTCCCTAGTCTGCTTTTCCAATATAGGGTTTCCACTCCCTAGTTGATGTTTTTAGACATAGGGTCTCCACTCCCTAGTCTGGTTTTCCAACATAGGGTCTCCACTCCCTAGTTGATGTTTTTAGACATAGGGTCTCCACTCCCTAGTCTGCTTTTCCAACATAGGGTCCCCACTCCCTAGTTGATGATTATTTTAGACATAGGGTCTCCACTCCCTAGTCGCTTTTCCAACATAGGGTCTCCACTCCCTAGATGATGTTTATTTTAGACATAGGGTCTCCACTCCCTAGTCGCTTTTCCAACATAGGATTTCCACTTCCTAGTTGATTTTATTTTTAGACATAGGGTCTCCACTCCCTAGTCGTTTTTCCAACATAGGTTCTCCACTCCCTAATTGATGTTTATTTTTTATACATAGGGTCTCCACTCCCTAGTATTCTTTTCAAACATATGGTCTCTCTCCCTAGTTGATTTTATTTTAGACATAGGGTCTCCACTCCCTAGTCTCTTTTTCAAGATATGGTATCCACTTCCTAGTTGATTTTATCTTACATGAAGGATACATCATCCCAAAGATTCATGTTTTCCTATGGTACACCAATCCCGACCTTTTTATTACTTTCAATAATTAAGTAGTATAGAGTTTTGTTATAATAACTCACAAAATTTTCCTAGTGAAAACTGGGGCAGAAAAATTTCGTTCGTTCATTTGTTTTGGTGTCTTATTAGGTTTTTACCTTGAGACACAGGGTTCAAGATAACCAAAAAGAAGTCTCAATCCAAAATAGAGCAAGAAATGAAAAGTGCAGAAGCGGATAAAAGACATGGACTGCTAAAGACATGATTGAAGTCGCAAGCTTTGCATGTCCCGCCTTGATCCGAAAAATGGAAGAAGAATAAACTAGAACTTGCAGCTAACAAGCATCAAGATTTAGATCAGAGTCCGTGTGAAGAACCAGTAAAAACTCAAGATCAAGTTTCAGAAGACTTATAGAAAGGAATCTTGTAACTCATAGCTGATAGGCTTGTTTAGTTTCTTTTCATTTTGATTTTGGTGTAATAGGGAGCTCAGCAAGCAGTAACAACAGCAACGACAGTTAAATCACAACTCTTCTGGTAGTCCCAGCTACCAAAATTCCCAGAATTACACTGACCTGATTCCTTTATAGCCGAGGATATGTAAGCAACCTTCGAAGCAAGGTTCGGTCAAACTTTTTCAAAATGCTTCCGAATGGAGTGTCAAACGGGCAAAAAATACTCGTAATTGCTCACTTTATCTTGGCCGAAAACTCTTCATGTTTTCGAACAAAGAGGTGCAGCTGTGAGCAAGTAATTTTTGGCCGATGAAAATACTCCTACAAAAATCAACAAATAGATTTTTTCCTAATTGTTTTAATTTTTATAGAATTTTAGGAATTTCCTGTTAATTAACTATTTGTATTTATTTGTGCATTTAACATCTTAAAATCATAGAAAATACCAAAAAAGGTCCAAATCTTCATTGCATAGCATTTTAGATTTTAATTGCATTTAGAATTTAATTACATGAGTTAATTACATTATTAAACAAAAATAACAAAAATAATGGTCATTTTTACATTTTTAGCTTCTAGTTTTAAATTAGTAATTTCCTTTCATTAGTTTTAAAGCTAATTAATTATTTAAGTAGTAGAAATAGATAATTAGGCTGAATTCTACAAAATAGATTAATTTAGAATCTAATAGGATTTTAGTTAGTTTGTTTAGGATTTTAATTAATTAAATTAAAATTTTAAAATCAAAAGAAAAGAAAAGAATAAAGAAATAAAAAAGGGAATTAAGGGAATTGTTTGGTCTTGTTCAAAACTGGGCCAAAAAGGCTCTCAACGGCCCAATTGCCAAATACCCACCCCAGCCCAAAAGAAAAGCGGTCCACCCCCCCACAAGTCAAACAACCTCGTTTCTGATCCCGTTAATCTCAGCCCTTGGATCGAGTATGATCTAATGGTTGGGAACTGATCCCCAAAATCCTAAGAGAAGAAGGACAGACTCCTTCTCCAAAAAATGACCTAAACCTAGCAGCCATTCCAATTTTCCCTCTCTAACAGACGGACCTCACCCACTCTTTAGGAAACCTAGCCGCCATCCCCCTCCTCTCCTTCTTCTCTCTTCTGACCTCACTCTCAACAGACGAAAAACCCTCTGCATTTCAGAATTTTCCCTTCATTTTGACACTGATCATTGCATTTTAAAAGAAAAACACACAGAATTTTCTGCATTTTTACATTCACTCACATAGATTCAGAAGTTCTGATTTTCTTCAACCTTTGGTCTTCTCAAGTTGGTTTTGAGCTGAAATTGAAGTTTATTCTGGAGGTCTTCATTGCTGTTGTCTGTTTGCTTGTTGTTGTTTCTTGAGTTTGCTGAGCTTATTCTCCAATTTTCAGCCTTTATTTGGCATCTTTATGTGCTTTTCTACGCAACAAGGTGCACATTTCAACTTTGTTTTCTTTGGAACTATAATGAAATGTTAATTGCTCCTTCTGAAAATCATGTTCTATGATCCATCGTGCATAACTTTGGTTGAATTATTTGATGTTATTGGTATTTGAAATGTGTTATAGACTTAACATCCAGTTTGCTTGACTATCAATTTATTTATGCTTCCTTCCTCCTGATTAATATTTGGGTGCTATTCATATGCCTATTAGTTGACTGTTTAAGATGTTGTTTAGTTGATAATTGATTTAAGTCATCTGATTTCTGTTTGAAGTTCTCTGAATCAATAAAGGCTGATTAAAGCTCGTTTGAGTTTCATGTGATTGCTTCATGTTAAAGGTCATGCCACACAACACCTATATATTTGTTTAAGATGTCAGGAGTAAGAGGAATGCTGGACAATGTTCGGAAGAGAGCTGTTAAGAGCAGTAATATACATATCTGCTTCTTTATGTATAAATGGTATTAAACTTGTTGGGTTGTAACTAGTTAATGGGTTGTAATGATTTTACTTATTTTGTATGACAAGCTAATTTAACATATTAGTTGATTCTATTGTATCATTTTAAGCTTGTTATAGTTAAATATAGGCATTTTTGATTTTGTAGCTTTAGAGCATTAATCTCATAGAGATTTGTTTATGAGCAAAACTGTGCATTGGGCTTGGTAAATCTTCATGCCCAAATCAGTAGGGTTCTATGAAATTGAATTTGAGTTCTACTAGTGAACTCAACTGATAATTTGTTTAAGGCTTAACTTGCTGGGTCAGGCTTCATAAGCAAGCCCAATTCGAGTCCATTCATTCCAATAGCTTGTCTAGTAAACAAACCTGGATAGCCCATCCAGACTTTAACTATACTGCTACGGAATTTAATAACATTTATTACCCTTTGTAGAAAATCATTAACTTTGGTAAAAATAAGGAAGAATGATTTGTTTGCTCAAAAAAACTCCAACATTGCATTTCCCATTAGTTCGACTTGATCTTTCTGAAGTCATTTAACTACAACAGCCTTCCCACCTTAGTGTCCTTGACTTGAAATCTCCCCTTATAACCTGGAATTCTAGGAAATTAGACGATAGTATGCTTTTATACAAGTTTTTAATTAAACCATCGTGACTATATACACGTTCGCGTGACATGATTATGATTTCCAAAACTAAATCAAAGTGCGCATTCGCGCGACTTTGGGCGAAATAATCTTTAATAATTATTAAAGAGCGATTAATTGTGTACACGTACGCGTGACATAATTTTAGCGCTCCAAATAAAATGGATTCACGCACATGTGATTTGTTTCAAAGATAAATTCATAATTCAATAATTAAAAGCGATAAAAAGTAAAAATATACATAGGTTCTAAAATGAGTAATTAAATAATTTAATTAAGGCAGGTATGATTAAAGCGACCGTGCTAAAATCACGGAACCCGGAAATGCCTAACACCTTCTTCCGGGTTAACAGAAATCCATACTTGGTCTTTTGTGTTCGTGGACCATAAATAAGAGTCAATTTTCTCGATTTGGGATTTTAAAATAAACTGGTGACTTGGGATACCATAAATATTCCAAGTGGCGACTCTGAAATAAATAAATAATCTCATTTCGAATAATGTCACTTTAATTGGAAAAACTCCCCTATCCCTCGGGAAAAAGGAGGCGTGACACCAACACCTGGATGTTCTAAAATAGCCCAACCTTAAGAAGAAATCATCTAAAGGAAATTTTGCTTTCCACAACCTCCACATAAAGAAGCAAACTTTAAATGGAAACCCTTTTACCCAAATGAACTTGTATAGTTGGCTTTCTTGCCTTCTTCTCCTTATATAAGGCCATGCAGATTTCACTGTGAAATGGCCCTTTGTTTCCAGTTTTCACCATGGTTTATCCTTCACATTCTGACATGAAGGTGGTGCAATGGACTCCAGGATATGATCAACTATATCTTCTGGCAGCAGCTCCCTCAGCAATACTTCATTCCATGTTGCATCCTCCATAACCTCATCTACATGAACAATGGATTCATCACACCAATGCTCTAGGCCAGAAGCATGATAAAGACATCCAAGTCCGGTCCAATTGTCATATCAAAAGTAAGAATTACCATTTTTCAATTGCCACCAAATATGATGCTCTACTAGATCTCATTTGGAGTATTTTCCTCCATACATGAGATCCATCTCTCCACGGAACTAAGACCTCATTAATCTTCTTACAATACTTATTCTTCATAAAGGAAGTCCACAATGTATTCTTAGTTCTATAGTTCCACCAAATCTTTGCAAATAGTGCCTTGGACATATCATTAAATGATCTAAAACCAAGATCACCCTCATCTTTAGGTAGACACAAAGAAAAACCTAGCAAACCTCTGATGTAATTGAGTAATGACATATGAAGGTTGATTCACAGCTGATAAGAGGTGGATTGACATACTTTCAAGCACATGTAAGATTAATACTGCCCTACCACCAATGGATAAAAGCTTGCCCTTCCATAATTGCATCCTCTCCTGCACTTTGAATATGATGGCCTTGTAGAAATCCTTCTGCCTCATACAGTATAAGATTGGACAACCCAAATATGTGAAGGGGAATTGGGGTCTTTGAAATTCAGTAATTAGGTGCACTGTATTGGCTTCATCTGTAGGAGCACTTTCATGCATATAGAAAGCTTACTTCTCCTTGTTAACTTTTTGGCCTGAAGCTGCTTCTCACACCTCCAACACATTCATGATCAATTGAATTGCTCCATAGTGTGAAGAACTGAATATAATAGTATCATAAACATATGAGAGGTAGTTGATATTGTGAGTCCACTTTGGCATCCCAAACCCTATAAAATTAGGGTTGTCAAACAAAGTATCCAAATCCCTACCAAGCACCTCAACAACCAATATAAACGATGTAGGAGATAGTTGATCTCCTTGCTTTATACCCATTGAAGATTTAAAGAATCCATTTGCATGACCATTCAACAAAATAGAATACCAATTTTTTGAAATTAGTCTGAACACCATGTCAATGAACACCTCTCCAAATCCCATCAGCCTCAGCACTTTAGTCAAAAACAACCATGAGACCCTGTCATATACCTTTTCCATATCCAATTTGATCAGCACATTGAATGGTTTGCCTCTTAACTTTATGTGAGTGACAATCTTCTATGTTGACAAGATGTTCTCTACTATACTCCTTCCCTTAACAAAGATTGCTTGGTTTGGAGAAATAAGATTAGGCAGTAAGTCCACCAACCTCTCATGAATCACTCTAGAAATGATCTTGTTTGAGAAATTGCTCAAACTAATTAGCCTTATATAAGAGAAAGTAGCAACATTCTTCTTCTTGGGTAACAACACAAGATTTGTGTGTGTAATAAACTTTGGAAGCTTAGCACCAAAAAAGAATGCCCTGGCCATATTCAACACATCATCACCAATAATATCCTAACTAGTATGATAAAACTGCCCCGTAAATCCATCAAGACCACTTGCACTATCCTCATTCAAACCAAAAACTGCATGCTTGACCTCCTTCAATGTTGGTTCTGCCCACAGTCTATAGTTTTGATCATCAATGATCATTTTAGGGTCATGATTCACTATATCAAAATCTGTTGGAACCCTTTCCTCAGTAAATTGATCCGGAAAGAAATCCACAGCCTCCTTACACATCTCTTCCTGTGAATCAATCAAATTACTATTGTTGTCCAGTATTTTGGATACCTGCAGCCTCTTCCTATTTCCTTTGACATGAGCATGAAAGAACTTTGTATTCCTATCACTATCTTTGAACCACTGCATGCCTGCTTTTTGCCTCCAAATATTTTATTGTAAGTGTAAATTTACCTAGTAAGATCAGCCTCCACCTTGTGTAAGTTTGTTCTATTTTGAGCTATTGGATGAAGCTCAAACTCAATTTCATGAACCTTAATAACATCTTCCAAGGCTGCTATTTGTTTGAATATGTCACCAAAGGTTTCTTTGCTCCAAGTTGCCAGTGACTTCTTCACATTCTTCATCTTATTTTGGAACAAGATAAAAGAGTTGCCCATACAATCAGTGTGCCAATTCTCCTTCACCACATCCAGAAAAGTATCATGCTTTGTCCAAAAATTAAGAAACTTGAATAGTTTCTTAACTTGAACAGTGTCAACCTCCAAAGTTGGGAATAAATTTTGAAACAGTTGGTTACCCAAGAATCTGTCAAGTCTCTTAAATATGCAATCATCATCAGACCTCCCATTCCACCATGTATAAAGACTTCCTTTAAAGCCAAGATCATACAATGCACAAATGTCCACACAATGTGCAAAGTCTTCAACCTCACTCAGGTAGACTGGAAGGCCTCCATACTTCTCCTCCTCAGATAAAATGACATTAAAATCTCCTCCTACAAGCCAAGATGATTCCATACAAAAATCTAAGTGATACATAGAATCCCACAATTCAATCTCTCTACAACATCACATGTAGCATATACAAGTGTAACAATTAATTTCTTCCCCAGGCTTCTATGAAACAACTTAAGAGTCATTTGTTGTTCCATATCCATTATAATATCTACATCAATATCCTCATCAACAAAAGCCTAGATCTTACCATTCATGTTTGAAAAGGCAGAATGGATCCCTAGTCTTCTTCTATATTCTTCCAACTTGTTGATATCTTGCCAAGGCTCCATCAATCCAATCAAATAGAAATTGTACATTCTATGAAGATTAATCAACCTCTGGAAAGCTTTTTGTGTGTTTATAGACCTCACATTCCAAACTAGAGCATTATCCATAAGATTACTTGGAAATAGAGAGCCTACTTCTCTTTGGTTGCACCCTTACAAGTACAGTCTTCTCCTTTTGCTTCTTTGCATGTTTTCCAGCTGATTTCTTTTTGTCAACACTTCTAGGCGAGATGTCCCCATCCCTGGCTACTTGTTGAAAGTTAGCAACTGTTGATTCTTCCTCAAGGTCTTTACCTAGTTCTTCCTGCTCACCTTTGTCATTGTCACAACCTGAAGAGCCAAAGGTTTTGGCTCATGATTTTTAGCTATCATTCCCAACTCCTTCTGACTCATATGATTTATAAGTATGCCCTTTGTCAATATGCCACTTGTAACACTAAAAGGTTTCCCAGCTAGAATACCAGGATCCTCAACTGTAGTAGCAACAACTTGAATTGCCTGATTGTTTTGCCCAGTCCCTGAAGCACATGCCCTTGAAGTTGGTGCAATTTGATCTTGTTCCATCCTATATCCTCCTGCAACACTTTATATTTCTCTTCCATGCCACCCAAAGCTTAATGCACCTCCTTGAATTGTAGCTCTTAAACAGTCCCTAGAGTAGGGTTTACTGTAGCTGCCAGTACAGGAACTACTGTTCCATTGGATTCAGTGACCTTGTCTTGAATAGTTTGGTTATTTGACCCAACTGTATCTTCTAAGACCTTCATATAAACATTTTCAAGATGACCACCATTTGATATCTCCACCGGAACACCTCCAGGAGCAGGTAAAACCTTGTCGATTTCTTTAGGGTTTACTGTTCCATTGGCCTTCTTCTTAGCTGAAGCTTCAATTGTTGATTCTCTAGTGATTCCATCCTATTTTTGTGATCCTTTAGTAACTCCAGCTAGTAGCATAGCTTGCAGCTTGTTTGATCCTCTATTATCCTCAACCCTAATTTTTAGCAGACTAGGGTTTACTGTAGCTCGTTGATTTAACTATTTGTTCTCCCTTTCTTATGCTTTGAGTGATATTTTCATCCTTGTTTTCAACATAATTCTTCTCCATATTTTCCACTTCATTACTCCACAAAGAGTTGCTAGAAGTTACTTCATTATTACTCAAAATGTTCTTTGCAGAATCATCAAACGTTTGGGAAGGAACCTTTTGACAAGAGTGATTCACAGTCACATTAAGCTCTTTCAATTCATCTCTGCTTGTGCCAAATCTCCTATGCACCGATTCAATTGTGGATTCCTTTTATTGGCATCCTAAATCCCAATCATTGTAGGATTAGATGTTTTCTCCTTAGCCGCAATTTGAATCCCATTTTTCTTTGTAGTTGTTTTCCCAGCAGATATAGGTTTTGTGTTCCTTGCCTTGTTTGTTTCATCATTCTCCGCGTTTACCACATTCAAGAAAGCAATACTCATCACCTCGCCATGGCTTTTGGGTTCATTGTTTGGTGTCTTAAGGTCATGCTACGTGAATTTATGATTATATCCATTTTTTCGTGTGTGTTAGTACAAGCTGATTTTGTAGAATTTCTTTGACGGATTCCAATTGGATTGGAATTTCGTAGGTCTATAGGACACGACCTAATGACTAATAGTCATCGCTTCGCTATGACTTTCAAGTTTATTTTTGGCATTTTGGGTCATAAACATGAATTTGTGATTATATACACTTTTTCATATGTATTAGTACATGTTGATTGTAGAATTTTTTTGACGAATTCCGATTGGCCTGATTTTTCGTAGATCCATAGAAAACCGCCTAATGACCAATGTTCATCGCTTCGCCATGACTTTCGGGTTCATTTTTTAGTATCTTGGGGTTATGCAACACGATTTTGTTCTTATATATATTTTTTCGTGTGTATTAATACATGCTGATTTTGTAAAAAAAATATGACGGACTTCGATTGGTCTGAATTTTTGTATGTCCATAAGAAACAATCTAGTAACCAGTAGCTTTGCCATGACTTTTTGGTTCATTTTATGGCATTTCATAGTCATAAAAGGCGAATTTGTGATTATAATCACTTTTTCGTGTGCAATAGTATATGCTGATCTTATAGAATTTTTTTGACGGACTCCGATAGGCCTAAACTTTTGTAGGTCCATAAGAAACTGACTAGTGGCCAATACTCATTTATTACCCATGAATTTCGGGTTTTTACGGCATTTTAGGGTTATGCAATATGAATTTATGATTATATTCATTTTTTCATCTGTATTAGTACATGCTTACTTTGTCGAATAATTTTGACAGACTCCGATTGGCCTGAAATTTTATAGGTCCATAGAAAACGATGTAATAACAAATACTTATCGTTTCACCATGACTTTTAGGTTTATTTTATGACGTTTTGGGGACATACAACATGAATTTGTGATTATATTTACTTTTTTGTGTGTATTAGTTCATGCTAATTTTGTAAAGTTTTTTTGACGAACTTTGATAAGCCGGATTTTCGTGTATATTAGTATATGCTGATTTTGTAAACTTTTATTGACCGACTCCAGTTGGCATAAACGTTTGTAGACCAACTAATACTCATTGCTTCGCCAAGACTTTCGAGTTTATTTTATGGGTTTTCAAGGTCATGCAACACGAATTTATAATTATATTCATTTTTTCGTGTACATTAGTACATGCTGATTTTGTAAAATTTTTTGGACAAATTCCGATTGGCCTGAAATTTCGTATGTCTATAGGAAACGTCCTAGTGACCAATACGCTTTGCTATGGCTTTCAAGTTCACTTTCTGATGTTTTAGGGTCATTCGACACGAATTTTAATTATATCTATTTTTTTGTGTGTTATTAGTATATGCTGATTTTGTAGAATATCTTTGACGGACTCCGATTGACATTATCTTTCGTCGGTCTATAGGAAACGACCTAGTGATCAATACTCATTATTACACTAAACTTTCGGGTTCATTTTTTGGTGATTTGAGGTCATGCAACACGAATTTGTGATTATATCCACTTTTTTATGTGTATTAGTACATGTTGATTTTGTAGAATTTCTTTGACGAATTCCGATTAGCTTGAATTTTTGTAGGTTTATAGTAAACGATCCAGTAAGAAATACTCATTACTTCGCCATAACTTTTGGATTCATTTTTTTGTCTGTCTTAAGGTCATGCAACACGAATTTATGATTATATCCATTTTTTCAAGTGTATTACAAGCTCACTTTATAGAAATATTTTAAGAGAGACTTCAATTGGCTTGAAATTTTGTAGGGTCATGGAAACAACCAAGTGACCAATACCCATTACTTCCCCTGGACTTTTGGGTCTTATGACGTTTCGCGGTCATGCAATACGAATTTATGATTATATCCACTTTTACGTGTGTATTAGTACATGCTAATTTTGTAGAATTTCTTTAATGGACTCTGATTGACCTGGAATTTCATAGGTCTAGAAGAAACTGTCTAGTGACCAATATTCATTGCTTTGTCATGACTTTTCGGTTGATTTTATGGCATTTGGGGTCATGCAATATGAATTTATGACTATATTCACTTTTTCGTATGTATTAGTACATGTGGTAGTTTTTTTTGGCATACTTCGATTGGTCTGAAATTTCGTTGGTCCATAGGAAACAACCTAGTGACCAATACTCATCTCTTCGCTATGACATTTCGCTTCATTGTTTTGTGTTATGGTGTCACGCAACACGAATTTATGAATATATCCACTTTTCATATGTATTAGTACATGATGAGTTTGTAAAAAAGATTGACGGACTCCAATTGGCCTAAAATTTTGTAGGTCCATAAAAAACGGTCTAGTGACATACTCATTGCTTTACCATGATTTTAAGTTTATCTATAGCGCTTATGGGTCATCCAACACGCATTTATGATTATACTCACTTTTTTGTGTGTATATGCAAATTTTGTAGAATTCTTTTTGATGAACTAAGATTGGCCAAAATTGTTTTAGGTCCATACAAAACGATATATAACCATTACTTATATATATATATATATATATATATATATATATATATATATATATATATATATATATATATATATATATATATATATATATATATATATATATATATATATATATATATATATATATATATATATATATATATATATATATATATATATATATATATATATATATATATATATATATATATATATATATATATATATATATATATATATATATATATATATATATATATATATATATATATATATATATATATTTCACTTTATTTTGTGGCATTTCTTGGTCATAAAATACGAATCTGTGATTATATTCACTTTTTTGTGTGTATTAGTACATGCTGATAATGTAGATTTGTAAGGACTCTGATTTGCCTAAAGTTTTGTTGCTCCATAGGAAACGTCCTAGTGACCATCACTCATCCCTTCGTCATAACGTTGGGGTTCATTTTATGGCGTTTTAGGGTCATGCAATACAAATTTATGATTATATTTATTTTTTTATGTGTATTAGTACATGCTGAATTTGTAGAAGTTTTTGACAGACTTTGATTGGTCTAAAATTTCGTAGGTCCATAGGAAACGACCTAGTGACCAATACATATAGCCTCCCCATAATTCAGATTTATTTTTTGGTGCTTAGGATCATGCAACACGAATTTAGAATTATATTCACTTTTTAGTGTATATGCGATTCGAAACTCGTCATGTGAATTGATGAAGATAACGTGGACAATGCACAAAAAAAATTAAAAATCATCCTGAATTCCTATTTTATGACCCT
The DNA here is from genome assembly GCF_000715075.1 of Nicotiana tabacum. Classification (NCBI taxonomy): domain Eukaryota; kingdom Viridiplantae; phylum Streptophyta; class Magnoliopsida; order Solanales; family Solanaceae; genus Nicotiana; species Nicotiana tabacum. The sequence continues at coordinate 74,082,324 of NC_134103.1, forward strand.
AAAATACTATAAAATAAGCTTTGGTCATGGCGAAGCAATTGCTATTGTTCATTGGATCATTTCTGATTGGCCAATAAATTTTTAGGCGATTCAAAGTCTAAATTCCTTTTTTATGGACCTAAAATGCCAAAAAATGCGGTTTGGTCATGACGAAGAAATGACTATTGTTCAATAAGTTATTTTCGATGGGCCCACAAAATTGTAGGCGATTCCGAGCCCATCGCCTAAATTCATAGATTTAGTGTGGACATTACCACAAAAAAAAAAAAGGAAATCAACCAGAATTTCTGTTCTACGACCCTAAAATGCCAAAAAATAAAGTTTGGTCATAGCGAAGAGATAATTATTGTTCATTAGGATATTACTGATGAACCCACAAAATTTAAGGTGATTCGGAACCCGTCGCCCGAATTCTTGAAGATGATGTGGACATTAATGAACACGAAAAATATGAAATTATCCTGAATTCATGTTTTATGGCCCTAAAACGCCAAAAATGAGATTTTCTCATGGCAAAGCAATGAGTATTGTTAATTAGGTCATATCTGATGGGCCCACAAAATTTTAGGCGATTCGAAGCCCGTTACCTGAATTTATGAATTTGGCATGGACATTATCATACGAAAATATAGAAATCGTCCTAAATTCTTGTTCTATTGTCTTAAAACGCCAATAAATAAGGTTTGGTCATGGCGAAGCGATGACTATAATTCATTAGGCCATTTTTGATAGGCCTAAAATTTTTCGGTGATTCGCAGCCCGTCGCCCGAATTCATGAAGATGACGTGAACATTAACACATAAAAAATTAAAAATCGTATTGAATTAATGTTTTATGGCCCTAAAAAATGAAAAATGAGGTTTGGTCATAGCGAAGCAATGACTAATATTTGTTAGTCCATTTCTGACGGGCCCACAAAATTTTAGGCCATGCCATCTGCATTGTAGTACCCCGGAAAGTTTCGAAGTGACTAAACGTTGTTACGAAAGTTGATGTGTACTAATTATATTTTTTTATGTACAGACGAGGACTATTAATATGATGAATATATATTGGATATGATAATAAGTGTACAGGACATATTATAAGTAATGTGGGGTCTAAGGAGAGCCCTAAGTCCAAGTCAAGTTAGAAATTACATGATAGACTAAAAGTTCCAAATGAGTGCGCACAAGACCTAACTTTGGACGAGTATAAAATTACATGATAGACTAAAATTCCAAATGAGTACGCACAAGACCTAGTTTTGGAAGATAATATCTAGATATATATAAAGTGTTATATGGTAGACAAAATATCAATTGAAAAAGCTTCGAGTCTAGTTTCTAAATTTGGACATTCCTACAAGAAGTTATGATCAAATTACCAAAGGCTGGCAGTGAAGTACTGCCATAGCATCCGGATCCGCGTACGGGCTTCGAAGAGGAGTGAACTGGGGATGCGAAGCATCCGGGGCCGCATCCGAAATCCAAACATATGGGCCTATAAGTACAAGGTCGGGTGATAGTGTCACGACCCAAAATCCCACCACCGTTGTCGTGATGACACTTAGTCTCTAAGACTAAGTAAGCCGATTATAATCAAAATTTAAGCCATTTTTTTAAAATATATAATTTAATACAAGTGTCGAAACCAAAATCGGAAACAAATATAACCACCTCCCAAGACTGGTAATACTGAGTCACGAACTCTAACTGAATACATGCAATGATCTCAAGGATCGAATATACAATATTGTTTTGAATAAGAGTTGACAGTACAATAAAATAGAAAGACTCCAAGGGACTGCGACGACCAAGCAGCCCTACCTTGAATCCTTGTGATCACACTCTAATCTCTGCCCGAATCCGATATCTCCAATACCTAGATCTGCACAAAAATGTGCAGAAGTGTAGCATGAGTACACCACAGTCAGTACCCAATAAGTATCAAGACTAACCTCGGTGGAGTAGTGATGAGGTACAGTCAAGATACTCACTAGTCAAATAACCTGTGCGATATAGCAGTATACAATAGTACTGGAAAATAACTAGCCATGATAGCAACAAAATTCAACCAGTGATATAAACAACAAGTCAGCAAGAACACCATAATTATTGCTCAAACGATTAAGGAACACTAGTACAAACAATTAATCAAGTCCTTCAAATATAAATCTTTCACATATAATTATTTCAGATAAATATCTTTCGAATATACTTCTTTCAAATAAATATCTTTCGAATGTACTTCTTTAAAATAAATATCTTTCGAATATAATTCTTTCAAACAAATATCCTTCGAATATAATTCTTTCAAATAAAATTCACTATGTGACACCTCATTTCATAATCATAAAATATGGGTCTCAACCCACTTTTATATTTTCGTAACATGGGTCTCAACCCACTTTCATATTTTCACGACACCTCGTGTCCATATTTCTATCACAACTGCACGGACAACTCACGTGCCAAAATATCAATATATAAGATCCGCACGGACAACTCACGTGCCAATAATAAAATCATCATTTACTCACGGCAACTCATGCCCACATCTTATTTTACAACTGCACGAACAACTCGCGTGCTAATATTATAATCATTATATACCCACAGCACCTCGTGCCTATATTTCATATCACAATCGCACGGATAACTCACTTGCCAATAACATATTCCGCCCGACAATAGCCACATGCTCACAATTTCCACATGTATAAGACTATTATCAAATTTACTGAATTAACAAAACAAGTTGCACAAGATATAAAAGTTATCACAAGGAAATCACTACATCACGTGAAAATCACCAGCACAGTAACCCCACATCATCACATAACATTCCCTAACAATAGCCACCCTTATCACTCCTATAATAACCTCCCTTATTCCTCCGCCATGACAATATCAATAGCCACCCTTATCGCTCCTATAGCCACCCTTATCACTCCTATAATAGCCTCCCTTATTGCTCCGTTTAATATCCTTCCTTATCACTTCGCCCAGACAATATCCCAACACACATAACAACAGTGAAATGCTACCCTTATGCCCGCATAATATCAACAGTGGGATGTCACCCTTATACGCCGTATAACAGTAACCTAAATCACACAACAATTCACACAGAATATTATCACAACAACACAACATAATCAACTCGTATTTACAAATTGCCCGTAGGCCACAACCTTTCTAAAGGTACAATGAAATCAATTAATTTCATAACAGATAGCCCACGGCTCAACACAATATATATAAAATCTCAAAAACAACAACAAGGATGGAAAAGTAACTCAGCAAGAACAACACCTTCTTTAATCCAAATTTTTGATAAATATATTAATGCCTCTTTTTAAACTTATGTAATTAATTATTTGCAGATGAAAAATCCATAACGTAATTATTTCTAGGAAATGTCAACTCAACAAGCACACAAAATTCACATAAAAATCAAACTAGCAATCACACCAAATTATCATATAAAACAAATTCGACAAATAAAGAATGAGGCGTGACAAATAAGGATTAATAAGTACCAACAATTTCCAATTTAATACCTAAAAATGCCTAAGACTTTAAACCAATAAAATTTGCATATATAAGCCCGAGTACATACTCGTCACCTCGCGTACACGGCGTTCACATTACACAAATGGCACATACAACTCAATTCCTAAGGGGTAATTTCCCCACTCAAGGTTATGCAAGATACTTACCTCAAAACACGTTAACTTAATCCATTGGTAAGCCTTTTCCTCGATTATCCAACTTTGAATGGCTCGAATCCAGATAAATATTTCCTTGAAAATCCCTGGGCAAAATTGCCACAAACCGAGCTTTCTTGATTCAGCTCTTTAGTGAAGCTTGATCCTTCCCTTAGACTCGTTACCTTATTCGACTGAACTCGTTGGTTCCGCGCTCTTCTAAAAATCTCACTCAAAAGGTGCTGAGTTGGAATCCCATTTTAACTAAGAATGAGTCATTGCCCTTCTCCGACCCTGACTGCCTAACCTGAGAGCGGACAGCTAATGCGTTCCACTTATTGAACAAGGTTCTATGGTCGGTCCGTGACCCCTGGATGCCGATATTAGAAAGAGTCTATAGTTCATATTCGATTTCTTCATTCCAGATTTCTCCATTCCTTCCTATATGCCTTTCTAGAACCCGTCTAAGTAATGTGCGCAATACAAAGTTCATGATGCAGAACTCATTTGGTTCATCCTATTGGTGTGACCCATCTGAAATAAGTATCTTCCAAATAAATGTGAGAATTCCAATGAATCCCTAATTGTCATTTTTTGTTAGCCTATCGATAATTCCCTAAATTAGACCTGCTAAAACCTCCAACTACTCTTATCACTTTAATCTACATCAACATAATTCAATTGGACCAATATTAATAATTTGTTTTTAGATTTTTAGGCCATTTAGGCATTTTATCAAACACTTAGAGTGCATAAATCTCTACAACTGTTAATCATATAATTAGTTCATCCAACTACCACCATTTACCAAAAATTTATCCCACCATCATTCATAAACAAATTTATAACTTCCAATCATCACACACGCGACCATTCATCCACACCCAACCAAAAATAAATTACATTAATTAATCACCTTTTAACCTCTACAATGGTTATGTATTTAAATTGGAAATTTATGGCTTCCAATCACCATACCATAATTTCCAATATTTAATTCATACTCATATTCCCATAATAAATTCGTATATGTAAGTCTAAGGGTGTAGGATTACCTTTTGGAAGAAATCATGCAAAAACCTCCTTTGAGTTCTTGAAGAAATTTCTTGTAGATCTGTAACGACCCGGCCGGTCGTTTTGAGGGTTGTAGCCCTGTTCTCCCATTTACTTCTAATTTTATACTTAAAAACTGTTATGTGACTTGCTGGGGTAGTCGGTTCGGGTCCGGAGGGATTTCAGAATGAAACGAGACACTTAGTCTCCTAGTTGAAAGCTTAAGTTAAAATGGTTGACTGGATATTGATCTATGAGTAAATGACTTCGGAATGGAGTTTTGATAGTTCCGTTAGCTCTGTTGGGTGATTTTGGACTTAGGAGTGTGTCCGGATTTTTATTTGGAGGTCCGTAGTGAAATTAGGCTTGAAATGGCGAAAGTTGAATTTTTGGAAAGTCTGACCGGGAGTGGACTTTTTGATATCGGGGTCGGATTCCAATTTTGGAAGTTAGAGTAGGTCCGTAATGTCATTTGTGACTTGTGTGCAAAATTTAGGGTCAATCGGACGTGATTTGATAGGTTTCGGCGTCATTTGTAGAAGTTGGAATTCCTTAGCTTCAATAGGCTTGAATCGGGATGCGATTCGTGTTTTTGATATTGTTTGAGGTGATTGGAGGGCTCGACTAAGTTCGTGTGAGGTTTTAGGACTTGTTGGTATGTTTGGTTGAGGTCCTGGGGACATCAGGTTGATTTCGGATGGTTAACGGATCAAAAATAGAACTTGGTGCATGGCTGAAGCAGGGATTCTGCTGGTGCAATCGCACCTGTGGAGCTTTGATCGCAGGTGCGAGCTGAGGATGCACAGATGCGGCCAAGGTTAGGGAGGACTATGGTCACAGGTGCGAGGAGTTTTCCGCACCGGCGTGGCCGCAGGTGCAGCATTAAGGGCGTAGAAATGGATGGTGCCAGGTGCGATGGGGATTTCCGCACCTGCGATTGCGTAGATGCGGGGGCTAGGACCACAGAAGCGGAGGCCCAGCTCCAGTGTTTCACCGCAGAAGCGGGTGGATTGTCGCTTCTGCGATGCCGCAGATGCAGTTAAGTGTCCGCAGAAGCGGAAAGCCTGGGAGATTATTAAAACAAGGGTTCGCGATTTTGGCTTCATTTCAAACATTTCAAGCACAGATTTGGGCGATTCTTGAGAGGATTTTTGAGGGGTTGTTGAGGTAATTCCCTTGTGCTCATTTTTGATCAATAATCTTGCTTCCCCATTGATTTTCTCACCTAGTTGGTGTATATTTAAGGTGTAAATTGGGAGTTTGAGGCTAGGGATTTGGAGAGTTTGATTTGGGGATTTGGGTGACGATGTGGTGTCGGATTTTAATAAATTTGGCATGGTTGGTCTCGTGGTTGAATGGACTTCTGGGTTTCATGACTTTTATCAAATTTCGGGACGTGGGCCCGGGGTCTGACTTTTTAGTTGATTTTTGACTTTTGATTAATAACTTAGCATTTTCTTATGGAGTTGATTCCTTTAGCCCGTATTGATTATATCTAATTGTTTATGGCTAGATTCGAGGCATTCAGAGGCCGTTTCACCAGGCAAGGGAGTATTGGAGTAAAGATTTTCTCCGATTGAGGTAAGTAACACTTCTAAACTTGGCTCTGAGGGTTCGAAACCCCGAATTATGTGTTATATGATTGGTGTTGAGGTGATACACATGCCAAGTGACGGGTGTGTGGGCGTGCACCGTAAGAACTATGACCTAGTCGATTCCATGGAATTGTATAGTGGATTTATCTTGTTGATATCCATGTTTTCACTATGTGATAGAAATTGAGCTGCCAATCGTCCTAGAAAGCATGTTTAGGCTATTGTTGGTACTGTTGAGACCCATAGTGGTCGTTTCTTTGCTGTTGACTTATTGATTACATTGACATTTCATACCCTGTCATAATTATTCATTGCATATAATTTCTTAGTCTCTATTGCTATTTATTGCTATGTCATATTATTATTTTGGGCTAGTTTCACAACACTGTGAGCCCGTAAGAGAGAGACTGGAGAGATTGATGACTGAGTGAGGCCGAGGGACTGATTGAGAGTGACAGTTATGGGATCGGGCTGCACGCCGCAACATATATTTTGATTTATGCTTGGATTTGGCTTATTATACTGCTTGGGCTGAAAGAGCCCCTCCGAAGTCTGTACACACCCCCAGTGAGCGCAGTTGATTATTTTGAGGGATGAATCTTCCCTAGACATGGATCTTGTCCGAATCATTTATATTCGGGGATGGATCTTCCCCTGGGTTGGATTGGCCTTATACAGTACTGAGCGATTGCATATTTTGAGAGTGTAAGTACACGAGACTTCAGTGTGGTGCATTGCATACAACATGTGCATTGTCATGTAGATGTATAGAAGTCAAACTCCTCATATCATTCGGAATTTGATCTATTTTACTTGAATTGAGTTTAATTGTTGAACTTAGAAGCATGCCTACATTCCTGTACTGTTATTTCTATGTTGAACTGTACCTGCTGAGTTCGTCATTATCTTCCAGTCCAAAGGTTAGATTTCTTACTTATTAAGTTGGTTGTACTCACGCTACACCCTGCACCTTGTGTGCAGATCCAGGTACTTCCGGTCCCAGCGGTTGCTGAGTTGTGCAGTTCGGATTCTCGGAGACTATCGAGATAGCTACTTGGCGTTTCACAGACCTTGTCTCTTCTTCCCTATCTTTTCACTTAATGTATTTATAGACAGTATTTTTCCAAACTTGTGATGTATAGATGCTCATGTACTCTTGACACCCCGATAGTTGGGAACTTCCTCGTTGTGTTTTGGGTTTCTATCCCATTTATGAGAACTTTTATTGTTTAAACTACTTTAATTCATTTTTTGTTAAAAGTGTTGGAAATATTTTTAAATGTCAGCTTGCCTAGTACCACGATAGGCGCCATCATGACAGGTTAAGATTTTAGGTCGTGACAAGTTGGTATCAGAGCCTAGGTTACATAGGCCTCACGAGTCATGACCAAGTTTAGTAGAGTCTTGCGGATCGGTACAGAGATGTCTGTACTTGTCTTCGAGAGGCTGCCGAACCATTAGGAAACTTCACATTCTTGTATTCTGGTCATGCAGATTTGTTGATTCCGATCACTAAATTTCTATTGTTCTATTATCTCACAAATGGTGAGGACACGTGCTATCGGGCAGGACGGACAGCCACCAGTGCCACCAGGTAGGGCCACGAGAGGCCGAGGTCGCGATAGGGGTAGAGGTGCAGCTCTTACAACAGCTAGAGCAGCACCTGTAAATCCACCAGTTGCTCCAGCTTAGGAGCATGTCCCAGTTGTGGTTGAGCTAGTGGAGCCTGTAAGCACGTAATTTTTGACCCGCGCAACTTTTAAAAGCAGTATTTTAAAAATATTTACTTATTTTCATTTTAATAGGATTTCAGTCAACTTTTAATTTTTATTTTAAAACATAAGTTTAAAAATACAAAAAATAGTTTTATAATATTTCTTCTCTTATTATATATCTTTTTATTTTTATCATTTATTTATTTATTTAAGCTTATTAGTATTTTAGTTTTTACCATTACTTTAACATAGTTTTCTCTACCTTTTTTATAACAATTAAAAAATACCAAAAATATTTTTATTTTAATATATAGTTCACTTTAATAGTTTATTCTTATTAACTAAGATTAATTAGTATATTTTTGTAGTATTTTTATTTTTATTTTTATTTTTGTTCATTAAGAAAGAATTGAATTTGGGCCAATTAGGAGCTCATTTTCACATTTTAGTGGCCCAACAAGACAAAAGTCCATTATTTCTAACCCATTAACCCACTCTCCACTAAAATGCAAGATTAAATCTTGGCCACTCATTATGTTTAATCCAATGGCCAATACTTACTCCCCACCACCATATAAAAACCAAATTAACACCCAAAACCCGAGGGGAGCTCCTCTATTCTAGGGTCGCCGTCCCCCCCTGGCTCTGATTTGCAAAACCACCCAAATACCCTTTATTCTTCACTCGATAATAGTTGATAGCAGCCATTTTCAAGCTCCACTAGAAGGACCAGGCGCATACACAGATAGAGGTTGGGGACTCAGATCTTGGGATCCTATACGTGGAGGTGGTTTCATTTGTGAATATGCTGGAGAAGTCATAGACGTTGGTAATTACAGTGACGACAATTAGTGAAAAGAAGTTGATTTTCCAGCATCTCTATTCTCCATTTTCATTATTTTGAAACAACCTTCTTTTGTCACAAAATTCATCCAATTAGTGAAAAGGTTCTGCCATCTGGGCTAAAATTCCAGCGATCTTGAGTTTCGAGTTCGACGAGGTTTCCGGCAAGATTTTCCGGTTTAGATCTTGTTCGCGGTCCCGTTCGTTTTTGGGTCTTAGAGCTATCAAACAATCAAGTTCAAACTCGTTGTTTTAAGGTCAGATTCTTACTCTTGCCTTTTCCTAAAATTCTGTGTATTAACTTTTGATGAAATGAAGTCATTTGTTTGATATTAGCAGTGTATTCGTTTTGTTGGCACTCATATTGCTTTCGTATTCCTTTTTTTTTATTAGCTTTAAAGATTATTGTTAGATCATTAGCTTATCATTCATTAAACTTGATTAAGAGGAAGAAAAGAATGCTAGTTCACTTTAATAGTTTATTCTTATTAACTAAGATTAATTAGTATATTTTAGTAGTATTTTAATTTTAATTTTAATTTTTGTTCATTAAGAAAGAATTGAATTTGAGCCAATTAGGAGCTCATTTTAAGATTTTAGTGGCCCAGCAAGACAAAGGCCCATTCTTTCCAACCTATTAACCCACTCTCCACTTAAATGCAAGATTAAATCTTGACCACTCATTATGTTTAATCCAATATCCAATACTTACTCCCCACCACCTTATAAAAATAAAATTAACACCCAAAACTCGAGGGAGCTCCTCTATTCTAGGGTCGCCGTTCCCCCTGGGTCTGATTTGCAAAACCACCCAAATACCCTTTATTCTTCACTCGGTAATAGTTGATAATAGCCATTTTTTAGCTCCACTAAAAGGACCAGCCGCATACACAGATAGAGGTTGGGAACTCAGATCTTGGGATCCTATACGTGGAGGTGGTTTCATTTGTGAATATGCTAGAGAAGTCATAGACGTTGGTAATTACAATGATGACAATTAGTGAAAAGAAGTTGATTTTCCAGCATCTCTATTCTCCATCTTCATCATTTTGAAACAACCTTCTTTTGTCACAAAATTCATCCAATTATTGAAAAGGTTCTGCCGCGGGCTAAAATTCCAGCGATCTTGAGTTTCGAGTTCGACGAGGTTTCCTGCAAGATTTTCCGGTTTAGATCTTGTTCGCGGTCCCGTTCATTTTTGAGTTTGTGCTATCAAATAATCAAGTTCAAACTCGTTGTTTTAAGGTCAGATTCTTACTCTTGCCTTTTCCTAAAATTTTGTGTATTAACTTTTGATGAAATGAAGTCATTTGTTTGATATTAGCAATGTATTCGTTTGGTTGGCACTCATATTGCTTTCGTATTCCTTTTTTTTATATTAGCTTTAAAGATTATTGTTAGATCATTAGCTTATCATTCATTAAACTTGATTAAGAGGAAGAAAAGAATGCTAGTTCACTAATAGCTTCAAATTAGCGATTTGTTGGATTTTGTCTAATTGATAAATGGGTCGTGGGGTTTGTCTGATTTAAAGAGCAAAATCATATTTGGACTTGTTAAAGCAAATTGTCACGTCAGACAACTGAAAGAGTTATAGCAATTGGAGCTTTGGATTATTTCTGTTAGTTTTTTATTTCGCTATACCCGTTTGATCGCTAGGAGCATGGTAGGCCATCAGTATTTGGGTAGGCAAATTTTAGGTCTCGTATTTTATTTCACTCGAGGTGAGAGGTTGTTCCCTTTAGTTTATATTCAGGGGAATATGCCCCGTAGAGTTTGTATATACTATTTTCTGAGGTATGCCCCGAAGTGAATGTAAACAGAGGCCGTGGCGACATCATCATGGAGGAAGCATTTGTAAAGGCCAGCGTAGGATTTTTAGAATTTTTCTTTTCTTTTTGTTTAGTTTTCTTAGGCGGGGACGATCTTGAACCTCTTTTGTATTTTATTTTCCTTTTCTGTGTGTTTTACCTCAATTTGAGTGTTCTTTAAAGCCAACTAGATTATGTACGCAATCGTAATTTTCACGGGACTTGGGGAATGCCTAACACCTTCTCCCCGAGTCAAATGAACTCCCTTATCTAGAATCTCTGGTGCAGACTATGTTTTAGAGTCTAAATATATTTTCAAAAGGAAGAATTATTATTTAAACAGTGATTTGGCACACCGAAATCAAATGTTAAGTGGTGACTCTGAAAAATCCTTTGAAACACAATCTTTTGTCACTTTCAATTGGAAAACCTTTTTGAGCTTACAAATCACTTTATCTTTTTAAAGAGGGTTAGTAAGGTGAAAAAAGGGGTGTGACAACTTTGGCGACTCTGCTGGGGAATTAGAGGTTCGAGCTGATACTTGATCTTGTTGGCTTTTTAGAATATTCGATTGAAGTGTTTGTTTTATTTCCTATTTTTTATTGTTTATTTGTTTATCGCTTTTCCTTATGTGTTTACTGCTTTATAAACTGTCATCATTTGTATAACCATGTGTCTTCTTTCTGCAACAAGTCTTTCGGAGTACGTTTGAGCGTACACGGCCTTTTTGTGAGTCACCCGTGTCTTTAGGGGGTGGCGTGAGAGCGTGGAGTGGGCGGACAGCTAGAGCAACCGCCATCGACCACGTGCCGCCCCGAACTGCCTTGTGTAGTGAACCCCCAAACTTAGGTCAACCTTTAGGTCATGCTTATTTGCATCATGTCATTTACAATTAGCAGGGCTCGGTCCCAGGCACCATGTCCCTTTATAGGAGGCCTATCCAAATTATGTCAAAACGGGCCCATGACCCAAAAAGATATTTAATCATCCCCATGAGCTACATGCTGCATTCTTTAAGGGTAAAGGGGTCATTTGGCGGACCAATGAGGGTTTGAGGGTAAATGAGAAAGAAAAGAGGGTGAAGTGTAAAAATGAAGCAAGTAGGGCCCGATTATGTTTTTCTTTCATAACTTTTTCAATAAAAAGACCAAAAAAAAAAATAAAAATAAAAAATCCAAAAAGATTTTGCACTTTCCCATCATTTTCCAAAAACATAAAATCAAAAAAAAAGAGAAAAAGAAAATCCAAAAAGATTTTACATGTTTCATCATTTTTCAAAAAAAAAAAAGAAGGAAAAAAATATGTTTTCTCCAAATCATTTTTTTAAATTCTCTTCCATATCCAATCTTCCCGAACTACGCATACCTGATTCTCGTCTTTCGGGACGGGATACGTAGCCATCCCACATAGGGTCCGATTTTCCTAGTGAGTCTTAGGTTCTTGGCTTCGCGGGGTCTTAGCCAAATCTTGTATGTCTAGCCATGTTCGACTACATCAGCCGTTTTTTGCAAAATAGGGATATTTTCGCTAAAGTGGCTTGTTAACCCATGTATTAGAGTCCTAAGTCTACCACAAGGTGTCCTCTCTGTCTAAGGTCCATTCCTATTGAATTTGCATACTTAGCCATTTTTTGGCCACATAGGCCATTTCTGTAAAGTGGGGTCATTTTCACAAAGCAATTTTAGGGACCGCGATTCCTGAGAGTTTATGGGCCTTCGTTGAGGTGTTTTCATGTTTTAGAGGTCGTCCTAATTGAGTTTTTATTTCTAGCCACCTTTTGGCCACGTAGGTCATTTTGCAAAAATAGCCTTAATCATGTCTTGCATGTGTCCAATAGGAAATGTTATTGTCTCACATAGTGTTCTAAGTTTTTAACTCTATTTAGTCTTATTTTTCTCATACATGTATAGATCCATTTGCTTGAGCTTGAGCATGACAGACGCCCCAGGACCATCTAGTCAGAACCACTGCATTCATGAGTTGCTTGAGGATACTTTTATGTTTTGAGTCTGTCATTCATGTTGCCTTTTATTTTCTAGTCCTGTACAGTAGTATCGAATCTTTTAGGTGGTGTTAGAATCTATCCTAGTCTAGTTGAGTTCGTCGAGTCTTTTGTTATCGTATTTCCTATTTTGTATGTGAAAACCAAAAAAAAATTATAAATAAAAAAATCCAAAAAGATTCTTATTTTTTTGTTTATTCTATCCATGTCTTTTCCAGAACTATGCTCGGTCTGATTCATGTGGAATATGATACATAGGCAACCTACATCGGGTTCGATCGAATCATTTAAAAAGAAGAAGATGAAATTATGGGGTGTGAGAAATGATAAAAAAAAAGTGATAAGCAAAAAGAAAAGAGTGAAAAGAAAATGATGTAAACCAAGAAGTGCTAGAAAAAAAGAAAAGAGAAGATTGAAATGAGCAAATTGGGATGATGTCATATGACCTTGCGACCCTCAAAATCATTTTAGAGCCGTTAATTGTTGCTAGGTGCATTGCACATAACGTGATATTATTATATGATAAATGCCCTAACGCTAACATGTTGGCTTTGTTTTGCTCCTCTTTGTTACTTTCATTGTTCTCATAAGGAAGGTGGTTAGTTTGTGGAATTCTGGCGAGTCATCCCTACAATACAAAGTCAAAGATCAAGGCAGTCATGGTTAGCAAGGAATCAGACACCGTTGTTGACCCATCGAGGGAGATTGTGGAGTCGGAATCTGAATTGAAAGAGGAGGTCCAAAGGTTGAAACAACAGATGACAGAAATGTATTAGGCTTGGATCGGGGGACATCCTCCACCCTTCATTCCCCACTAACTATACAGAAAACCCTGCTTCCATCCCATCACTGTCACAAGCCTAGGTTCCTACTACCGTTGATCTTTTCCCTCAATATGCACAGGGCTTTACCCTTTACCATAACTATCCTGGCTCCTCGTCCCAAACTTTTCATGCTCCACTAGCCAAAACTACCCCATACCCTGCTCCGACATCTACTCCTGTTTTTGTAGCTCCTCCACCGATCATCTAGTGAACCCGCGTTCAAAGCTCCAGATGCCTAATACTATGCTCTAAAACCAACTTTCAAGGCCCCAGATCCTTACTGTTATACCCCACACTTTGAGCCTCTTGTTGAAACCGAGAAGCCTGCTAAGAATACAGAGCAAGATGAGATATTCAGGAAAGTGAAAAGTTTGGAGCAATCTTTGAGAAACATGCAAGGGATAGGAATCCAAGTAAGTATTGTCTACAAGGACTTGTGCTTGTTCCCTGATGTCCAATTGCCCGCAGGGTTCAAGATGCCCAAGTTTGACCTGTATGATGGACATGGAGATCCCGTGGCCCATTTGAGAGGCTATTGCAGTAAGATGAGAGGTGCCGGTGGGAAAGACAAATTATTGATGACCTATTTTAGTCAGAGTCTTAGTGGGGCAGCTCTGGAATGGTACACCTGCCAAGATGCTAGCAGGTGGTACACATGGGATGATATGGCTCAGGCCTTTGCCCGGCAATTTCAGTACAATATAGACATTGTTCTGGATCGCCTATCCATGACCAAGGTAGAAAAGAAGCCCAATGAAAGCTTTAGGGAATACGGGTTCAGATGGAGGGAGCAAGCTGCATGGGTCAATCCTCCGATGGAAGAAGATGAGATGGTCGAGTACTTTCTTCAAGCCTTGGAACCTACTTACTTTGGCCACTTGATCTCAGCCATAGGTAAGCCCTTTAACGATGTGGTAAAGATGGGAGAAATGGTGGAAGAGGGACTCAAGTCAAGCAAGATCATGAGTTACTCCGCCATAAAATCAACCACACAAGCAATTCAGAACGACATAGGAAGTTTGCCGGGTCAGAAGAAAAAGGATGATGTTGCCATGGTTATCTCAGGATTACGACATGGCTCAAAGGGTCTGTCTCACCAATATACTCAGCCTCCACCCTAAACCTATCCCCAAGCTCCACATAATCTTAGCCAGTATTATCCTCCGTATAATTTTTAATCATCTGTTCAACCACTGGGTCACTCCTTATGGCGAGCACAAGCACCGCAAAATACTCGCTCGCCTTCACAATATTTTTGAGCACCCAATAACCCTAGAAAATAGGGGCATGGAAGGGAACAAAGACAAATAAATAATTTCACGCCAATCGGGGAATCCTACACAAGCTTGTTTGAAAAGTTAAAACATTCTGGCCTGATTGAGCCGCTCCTCGGCTATACTCCGGACCCATATGCAAAAGGTTTTGACCATACTGTACGGTGCATGTACCACTCTAATGTCCAAGAGCATAACACCGAAGATTGTCGTGCTTTGAAAAGGGAAGTAGAAAGAATGATTCTTGAAGGTATAATTGTGGTCCAAGGCAGTAATACCCCAAGTGTCACACAGAATCCTCTACAGGTACATGACAACGCACAAATTGTTGAGATGATTTGCAATGACACCGAATGTGCAGGTTCTTTCAAGTCCTTTGGTGAATTATTTGCAACAAGATCTCTTAGGTGGTCACTCGCTAATTCAGCAGTCAGTGCTGAGGAAGGGTTGGTCAAAGGAGTCAATAAGCCACTTGGTGAAGACAATGTGATTGAAATTGGTAAAGGTCCCAGTAATTTTGATGTGCAACTCAATGGCTAAGATCTCAAGCTTGGTAATTAGAAAGCACCTCATTTTCTCGCCAGGAAGGAGTCTTGGCAGTTTATTTCAACATCTTTTGCCATCTGGGTTATTTCAGGGTTATAATCCAGATTTTATCTTGTTTGTTTTGGTGATTCAAACCCTTCTATCCTCTTTTGCCTATCTCTAGGAGTCTTGTTAGTTAGTTTTGTGTGTCTAAGTCTGTCATCTAGGGTTGTTTCGGGGCTTTAATAAATATTTTATTCTGCTGTTCAAACCCTTCCATCCTTTGGTCAAATGAGATTTTGTTTTTCTGTTATTTGCAGTCTTCGTTTAGTTCTTTTTCTTGTATATAGTTCTCTTCATGCCAGTTCCAGTGACAAGATATGCATGCGGAGTTTTTAGCCAGATCTTGAAAGCGAGTCTAATCATGGAATAATGAAACACAGTTTTGAATATGATAAAAAGGTGCATTTGAGGAAACAAGTAAAGATTCACGTATTCTAAGATAACCTGAAGCGTGAATTGAGTGAAACTGAGGTAGTTATTCTGGGAAATCAAGAGGTTGATTAGAGCATACAACAAGGAAATGTCTCTAAAGCAGTTTGAGGTAGATCAGTCAGTGTTGAAATGCATCCTTCTACATCAAGATAAGATTGAGTCAAGTCTGCTTCGAATTGGCAGGGGTCATTCATTGGGACAAAAATATTGCCCATTAGCACTTTTTGTTTGTGTTGATGCAGTCAAGAGATATTATGTATCATTTCTTTGATTATCCCCAATTGTATTTTATACTTGGCATGTTCAAAGTTGGGATGACGAAGGCATTTTATTCTGCTACCCAAATACTTTTATCCTTTGTTACCCTTTTGAGCCTTATTTATTCTCTTTCATACCCCTCTTTTGGAATCAGAAGTAGAGTTAGGAAATAGAAAAGAAAAAAAAAGGAAAAAAAGAAGAAAAAGAAAAGAAAAGAAAAAAAAGAAAAAAGGAAAAGAAAGAAAAAGAAAAAAAAGAGAAAAAAAAGAGAAAGAAAAAAAAAGCAACAAAAACAAAATAACTTTTAGGTTGGAACTACGTTCGACCTAATTCCTTTTAAGGATACGTAGACAGCCTTACTCTGAGGTTCAGTCCCATTAAAATAAAAATCCAAAATTTCCTAGACGTTAAAGAAACTGGGGCAGGAATTTTAGTTTTGTAAATAGATCTGATTCCAAAAGTTGTAAGTTAAAACACCTTTCATTTTAGTTGTTTTGAGCTTTTATACCATCCTTTCTTTTTAACCCTATCCAAAAGCCTACATTACGATCCAAAGAAAGACCTTCCGACCAATCTTTGAGGATGCCAAATCATGTGTGTGGTAAAAGTATGATCTTCCTGCATCATGGATTATACCTTGTTCTCAACACAAAGAGAGAAAATGATAAAATAAGAGAGTCTTAGCAGTGAAAATCCTCATGGGCACTGTAAGGCGACAGTGAATTGAGAAAAAGAGCAAAATGAGAGAGGCTTGATGGTGAAAACCCTTCAGGACACTACAAGTCAACTGAGGATTGTGGATCAGATAGGACAATTAGAGCGTTGAAGCCCAGTTTCACAACTTAGAGGCATAACAAGAGTTGAAGATTAGACTCTTTTGACAGATCAGGCCGCTTAATTCAAAATGCATGTCATGATCACAATGGATTTGGCCTTCAAATCCGATTAGTTTTTTACTTTGTTCTTTTTCCTGGGTAAAATTTTCTTCTTAGATACCATCTCTTCTCGTTTTTCTCCTTACTTTGTTCCTCTTGTTTTGTTTGAGTCCCTTTTGAGTTTATTTTTGTCGAAACAAGTGAAAAATGACTTCAAAATCTGCTACCATCTTTTTAATCACACAAAGCAGAGTCTGGCAAGCACATCAAAATGGCATAAGACACAGGAGAATAGTGTGTGCACTGAGTTAGTGATAATAGATGTTCTTTGGGATTGATGTAAAATGCAAAGATTTGGTGAATGTTTGAACACGAGTGCAATGCATCGGGCATAAGGTATTGGACTTGAACGAATCAGGAATATTTCTTGTGATAAGGGTTGTTCGGAAAAGCGGTCGGCCGATAACAAGCACTGTCTTCCAAGTTGAAGTCCAAGTTGATCGTGACAAATGCAAGAGAAATCGCCCGCGTAGTCAAGGCCACAAACTAACCACCATGTTTTAAACTCACAAGTTTTCTTTGTCTGAAACAGGGATGAAGGCTATGTTCATACCAAAGCTTGGAAGCTTGAATATTTCATGTGGAATGCCCCCAATTCTGCTTACACAATGGCTATTGAGAAGATCACACCTCCTAGGCATTTTCCCTAGTTGAGAGGAATCTTTGGTTTTCCTTGAGTTCAGAAGTCCCGCCTGGAGAATAGGGTCAGTTTTTAATTTTTAAGTTGTTAATCTTTAGCTTTCTTAAAGTTCAGGGGTCCCGCCTGGAGAATATGGCCAGTTTTCAATTTTGTTAGGTTGGTAATCATTAGTTTTTCTTGAGTTTAGGGGTCCCGTCTGGAGAATAGGGTCAATTTAAATCTTTCAGGTTATACTGTTTAGGAGGCGCACTACCTAAATTGATATTTTACCTCTAGGAGACGTACTTCCTAGTCTGGGTCTTTTAAGTTATATTTTGTTTCAGGAGACGCACTTCCTAAATTGAGATTTTACCCTTAGGAGACGCACTTCCTAGTTTGGGTCATTTAAGTTCAGCCCGTAGGAGACGCACTTCCTAGTTTGGTTCATTCAAATTTTACCCCTAGGAGACGCACTTCCTAGTCTGGGTTTTTCAGGATATACTTTTAGGAGACGCACTTCCTAAATTGAGATTTCACCCTTAGGAGACGCACTTTCTAGTTTGGGTCATTTAAGTTCAGCCCGTAGGAGACGCACTTCCTAGTTTGGTTCATTCAAATTTTACCCCTAGAAGACGCACTTCCTAGTTTGATTCATTCATGTCTCACCCCTAGGAGACGCACTTCCTAGTTTTGTTCATTCAAGTTTCACCCGTAAGAGACGCACCTTCTAATCTCGGTCTTTCAGGATATACTTTTAAGAGACACACTTTCTGAATTGAGATTTCACCCCTAGGGGACACACTTCCTAGTTTTGGTCATTTAAGTTCATCCCTAGGAGACGCACTTCCTAGTTTGAGTCATTGAAGTTTCACCCCTAGGAGACGCACTTCCTAGTCTGGGTCTTTTAGGTTATACTTTTAGGAGACGCACTTCCTAAATTGAGATTTCACCCCTAGGAGACGCACTTCCTAGTTTGGTTCATTCAAGTTTCACCCTTAGCAGACGCACTTCCTAGTCTGGGTCTTTTAGGTTATACTTTTAGGAGACGCACTTCCTAAATTGAGATTTTACCCCTAGGAGATGCACTTCCTAGTTTGGTTCATTTAAGTTTCACCCTTAGGAGACGCACTTCCTAATCTGGGTCATTCAGGTTTTATTTTTAGCAGACGCATTCGCTAGTCAAAGTTTTCTTGGTTTTACTCACAGGAGACGCACATCCTAGTCGATTCCTTTTACTCTCATTATTATATCATTCATCAATAGCATAGGTGATTTACAATTTTTCTAACAACTCATGAATCTTCCTAGTACAAACTGGGGCACAAAATTTTGTTCGTTTTGTTTGTTTTGATTGCAGGCACCTACCTGGAGAACAGGGGTCAACATTTCAGAAATCAGTTTTAAGTTCAAATCAAAGAAGCACCAGGAGCCCGCCTGAAGAACAGGGTCAACTTTGAGTTTCTTTCAAGATCAAGCAGGAGGATCCCGCCTGAAGAACATGGTCAACTTTCATTTTTCAAGTTCGAGTCAGAGGCACCAGGAGCCCGCATAAAGAACAGGGTCAACTTTCAATTTTCAAGTTCAATTTAGAGAAGCATCAAGAGCCCGCCTGAAGAATAGGGTCAACTTCCAGTTTTCAAGTTCAAGTTAGAGGCAACAGGATCCCTCCTGAAGAATAGGGTTAACCTCCAGTTTTTTTCGATTTCAGAAGTAGCACGAGCCGCCTGAAGAACAAGGTTTGCAAGCTCAAGTCTACTCCAGGTTCAAGTTTATTTCGAGTGCAAGCAGCAGGATGCCCACCTGAAGAATAGGGTGAATTTTCAGTTTCATGTTGAAGGATCAAGCGGAGATTCAAGGAAGATTCAAGACAAAAAGTAGATAGGATCTTGTATTTTTCTTTTATTTTTGCTGTAATTTTTGATTTCAATTTATGATGTAATGGCAGGGACCGCGTACCAGAGCCTCGAACGGTACTTCACTCGACTCTCTCATCCTCTCCACATACTCCATCACTTCATTCACTTCTGAACTACACGTGACCTGATTCCTTTATAGCCAAAGATATGTAGGCAGCTCAAATACCAGGGCTTGGTCACAATCTTTTTAGCCATCTTTATTTTCTTTTGAATAAGCGTCGGGTCATAAATCAATTACGTTGCTTATTGTTCTTTGCTCTAAAAACTCTTCGTGTTTCCAAGCAAAGAGGGGCAGCTGTAAGCACGCAATTTTTGACCCGCGCAACTTTTAAAAGCAATATTTTAAAAATTTTAATAGGATTTCAGTCAACTTTTAATTTTTATTTTAAAACATAAGTTTAAAAACACAAAAAAATAGTTTTATAATATTTCTTCTCTTATTATATATATTTTTATTTTTATTCTTTTTTATTTATTTAAGCTTATTAGTATTTTAATTTTTATCATTACTTTAACATAGTTTTATGTACCTTTTTTATAACATTTAAAAAATACCAAAAATATTTTTATTTTAATATATAGTTCACTTTAATAGTTTATTCTTATTAACTAAGATTAATTAGTATATTTTAGTAGTATTTTAATTTTAATTTTAATTTTTGTTCATTAAGAAAGAATTGAATTTGAGCCAATTAGGAGCTCATTTTAAGATTTTAGTGGCCCAGCAAGACAAATGCCCATTCTTTCCAACCTATTAACCCACTCTCCACTTAAATGCAAGATTAAATCTTGACCACTCATTATGTTTAATCCAATATCCAATACTTACTCCCCACCACCTTATAAAAACAAAATTAACACCCAAAACTCGAGGGAGCTCCTCTATTCTAGGGTCGCCGTTCCCCCTGGGTCTGATTTGCAAAACCACACAAATACCCTTTATTCTTCACTCGGTAATAGTTGATAATAGCCATTTTTAGCTCCACTAAAAGGACCAGCCGCATACACAGATAGAGGTTGGGAACTCAGATCTTGGGATCCTATACGTGGAGGTGGTTTCATTTGTGAATATGCTAGAGAAGTCATAGACGTTGGTAATTACAGTGATGACAATTAGTGAAAAGAAGTTGATTTTCCAGCATCTCTATTCTCCATCTTCATCATTTTGAAACAACCTTCTTTTGTCACAAAATTCATCCAATTAGTGAAAAGGTTCTGCCGCGGGCTAAAATTCCAGCGATCTTGAGTTTCGAGTTCGACGAGGTTTCCTGCAAGATTTTCCGGTTTAGATCTTGTTCGCGGTCCCGTTCATTTTTGAGTCTGTGCTATCAAATAATCAAGTTCAAACTCGTTGTTTTAAGGTCAGATTCTTACTCTTGCCTTTTCCTAAAATTTTGTGTATTAACTTTTGATGAAATGAAGTCATTTGTTTGATATTAGCAATGTATTCGTTTGGTTGGCACTCATATTGCTTTCGTATTCCTTTTTTTTATATTAGCTTTAAAGATTATTGTTAGATCATTAGCTTATCATTCATTAAACTTGATTAAGAGGAAGAAAAGAATGCTAATTCACTAATAGCTTCAAATTAGCGATTTGTTGGATTTTGTCTAATTGATAAATGGGTCGTGGGGTTTGTCTGATTTTAAGAGCAAAATCACACTTGGACTTCTTAAAGCAAATTGTCACGGCAGACAACTGAAAGATTTATAACAATTGGAGCTTTGGATTATTTCTGTTAGTTTCTTATTTCGCTATACCCGTTTGATCGCTAGGAGCATGCTAGGCCATCAACATTTGGGCAGGCAAATTTTAGGTCTCGTCTTTTATTTTACTCGAGGTGAAAGGTTGTTCCCTTTAGTTTATATTCAGGAGAATATGCCCCGTATAGTTTGTATATACTATTTTCCGGGGTATGCCCCGAGTGAATGTAAACGGAGGCCGTGGCAACATCATTATGGAGGAAGCATTAACATAGGCTAGTGTAGGATTTTTAGAAATTTTCTTTTCTTTTTGTTTAATTTTCTTAGGCGGCTACGATCTTGAACCTCTTTTGTGTTTTATTTTCCTTTTCTGTGTCTTTTACCTCAATTTGAGTGTTCTTTAAAGCCAACTAGATCATGTACACAACCGTGATTTTTACGGGACTCGGGGATTGCCTAACACCTTCTCCCCGAGTCGAATGAACCCCCTTATCTAGAATCTCTGGTGCAGACTATGTTTTAGAGTCTAAATGTATTTTCAAATGGAAGAATCATTTTTTAAACGGTGACTTGGCATACCGAAATCAAATATCAAGTGGCTACTCTGAAAAATTCTTTGAAACACAATCTTTTGTCATTTTCAATTGGAAAACCCTTTTGAGCTTACAAATCACTTTATCTTTTTTAAAGAGGGTTAGTGAGGTAAAAAAAGGGTATGACAGGTCCAGCTCAGGCACCAGCTGTGTCCATTGTGATTCCAGGCCTTCAAGAGGTGTTGACCCAGATATTGACTATTTGCACTGGCCTTGCTCAGGTGGTTTCGGCTCAGGCCGCGCCAACCACTTCTCAAGCTGAGGGAGGTACTCATACCCCCGCCGCCCGTACTCCAGAGCAGGTGATGCATGGACTTCAAACACCAGGGGTACTACCAGCCCAGCCGGTTGTAGCTGCTCAAGCCTAGGTTGTCCCCGTTATGACTGATGATGAGCAGAGGAGACTTGAGAGATTTGGGAGGTTTCAGCCTCCATCATTTAGCGGGTCCGAGTTAGAGGATGCCCAGGGTTTCTTGGATAAAAGCAATGGATTCTTCGCATTGCAGGTATTATGGAGACCAATGGAGTTTCATTTACATCTTTTTAGTTTACTGGGGCTGCCTTCAAATGGTGGGAGGCTTATAGAGGCGTAGGCCAGTCGGTGCAGTACCACTTACATGGCAGGAGTTCTCCGTTCTCTTCTTGGAGAAGTTCGTGTCGCAGTCTCGCTGTGAGGAGCTGTGTAGACAGTTTGACTAGTTACATCAGGAGGGCATGTCTGTGACACAGTACGAGATGAGGTTTTCTGAGTTGGCCAACAACATGTGCATTGGCATGTTGATATAGAGAAGTCAAACTCCTCATATCATTCAGAATTTGATCTATTTTACTTGAATTGAGTTTAACTGTTGAACTTGGAAGCATGCCTATATTCCTATACTGTTATTTCTATGTTGAACTGTACCTGCTGAGTTCGTCACTACCTTTCAGTCCAAAGTTTAGATTTATTACTTATTGAGTTGGTTGTACTCAAGCTACACCCTGTACCTTGTGTGCAGATCCAGGTGCTTTCGGTCCCGGCGGTTGCTGAGTTGTGGAGTTCAGATTCTCGGAGACAATCGAGGTAGCTGGTTGCCGTTTTACAGACCTTGTCTCTCTTTCTCTATCTTTCCACTTATTGTATTTAGTTTCAGACTATCATAGACAGTATTTTTCCAGACTTGTGATGTATAGATGCTCATGTACTCTGTGACACCCCGATAGTTGGGAACTTCCGTGTTGTGTTTTGGATTTCTATTCCATTTATGAGAACTTTTATTGTTTAAACTGCTTTAATTCATTTTTTGTTAAAAGTGTTGAAAATATTTTTAAATGTCGGCTTGCCTAGTACCACGATAGGTGCCATCATGATAGGTTAGGATTTTGGGTCGTGACAAGTTGGTATCAGAGCCTACGTTACATAGGTCTCACGAATCATGAGCAAGTTTAGTAGAGTTTTGCGGATCGGTACAGAGTCGTCTGCACTTATCTTCGAGAGGCTGCCAAACCCTTATGAAACTTCACATTCTTATATTCTGGTCGTGCAAATTTGTTGATTCCGGCTACCAAATTTCTATTGTTCTATTGTCTCACAGATGGTGAGGAAACGTGCTATCGGGCAGGACGGACAGCCACCAGTGCCACCAGCTAGGGCCACGAGAGGCCGAGGTTGCGATAGGGGCTGCGGTAAGGGTATAGGTGCAGCTCGTACAGCAGCTAGAGCAGCACTTGTAGATCCACCAGTTGCTCCAGCTCAGGAGCAGGTCCCTTTGTGGTTGAGCCAGTGGGGCCAACTCAGGCACCAGCTGTGCTCATTGTGATTCCAGACCTTCAAGAGGCGTTGGCCCAGATATTGACTATTTGCACTGGCCTTGCTCAGGTGGTTTCGGCTCAGGCCGCGCCAACCACTTCTCAGGCTGGGGGAGGTACTCAGACCCCCGCCGCCCGTACTCCAGAGCAGGTGATGCAGGGACTTCAGACACCGAGGGTACTACCAGCCCAGCCGGTTGCAGCTGCTCAAGCCCAGGCGGTCCCCATTATGACTGATGATGAGCATAGGAGACTTGAGAGATTTGGGAGGCTTCAGCCTCCATCATTTAGCGGGGCCGAGTCAGAGGATGCCCAGGGTTTCTTGGATAAATGTCAGTGGATTCTTCGAACTGCGGGTATTCTAGAGACCAGTGGGGTCTCATTTACTTCTTTTCAGTTTACTGGGGCTGCCTTCAAATAGTGGGAGGCTTATGAGAGCCGTAGGCCGGTCGGTGCAGCACCACTTACATGGCAGAAGTTCTCCGTTCTCTTCTTAGAGAAGTTCATGCCGCAGTCTCACAGGGAGGAGCTGTGCAGACAGTTTGACCAGTTACGTCAGGAGGTCATGTCTGTGATGCAGTACGAGTTGAGGTTTTCTGAGTTGGCTCATCACGCAATTTGGTTGGTTCCCACTGATAGGGAGAGTATTAGGAGGTTCATTAATGGCCTCACGTATCAACTGCGGTTGCTTATGACTAGGGAGAGGGTATCTGGTGCTACCTTCGACGAGGTGGTGGATGTTGCTTGGCAGATAGAGATGGTCCATAGTCAGGAACGCGGAGAGAGGGAGGCCAAGAGGCCTCGTAGCTCAGGTGGTTTAAACAGTGTCCTTTCTAGGGGTCAGCTCTACCACGACAGGGGACGTCCTTATAGGCACGCCCAGATGGCTCATCCGGTTCACCATAGTGCATCATCCAGCCATGGTTCATATAGTACTCATCAGGGTCAGTCATCTCTCAGTGCTCTTCCAGCTCAGAGTTCGTCCCATGCTCCTTCAGTTCAGGGTTCATCTGCACCGAGTACTTCTAGCGGGTATTCTGGTTCTCGAGGCCCGCCTCAGTACTTGCCGCCATATTCAGAGAGGGTTTGTTTTGAGTGTGGAGATTTGGGTCACATAAAGAGATATTGTCCCCGCCTTTCGGGAGGTCCAACTCAGCAAATGAGTCAAACTACGACTTCAGCACTAGTTACTTCACCACCTGCCTAGCCCGCTCAGGGTGGGGCTCAGTCAGCTAGGGGTCGCCCAAGAGGAGGAAGACAATCAGGTGGCGGTCAGGCCCGATTCTGTGCTATTCCTTCCAGACCAGATGTTGTTAATTTATATGCAGTGATTACATGTATTGTCTCAGTATGCCACATGGATGCCTCTATATTATTTGACCCTGGTTCCACTTATTAGTATGTATCATCATATTTTGCTCATTATCTGGATATGCCTCGTGAATCCTTAGTTTCGTCTGTTCATGTATCTACGCCGGTGGGCGACACCATTATTGTGGACCGTGTATATCGATCATGTGTAGTAACTATTGGGGGATTGGAGACTAGAGTTGATCTCCTGCTACTTAGTATGGTTGACTTCGACATGATCTTGGGTATGGATTGGTTGTCTCCATGTCATGTTGTTCTGGATTGTCACGCTAAGACCGTGACGCTAGCGATGTCGGGGTTGCTAAGGATCGAGTGGAGAGGTTCTCTAGACTATGTTCCCAGCAGAGTGATTTCATACTTGAAGGCCCAACGGATAGTTGGGAAGGGTTATTTATCTTATTTGACATTTGTGAGGGATGTTAGTGCTGATACTCCCTCTATTGATTCTGTTTCGGTGGTGCGAGAGTTTCCGAATGTGTTTCCTGCAGACCTACCAGGCATGCCGCCCGACAGGGATATTGACTTTGGTATTGACTGGTGCTGGGCACTCAACCCATTTCTATTCCACCGTATCGTATGGCACCAGTTGAGTTGAAAGAATTAAAGGAGCAACTTCAGGAACTCCTTGATAAGGGGTTTATTAGGCTTAATGTGTCATCTTGGGGCGCACCGGTTCTGTTTGTGAAGTAGAAGGATGGTACTATGCGGATATGCATTGATTACAGATAGTTGAACAAAGTTACAATCAAGAACAAGTATCCTTTTCCGCGCATTGATGATCTATTTGACCAACTTCAGAGAGCAAGGGTGTTCTCTAAGATTGACTTGAGTTTTGGGTATCACAAGTTGAAGATTCAGGACTCGGATATTCTAAAGACGACATTCAGGACCCGTTATGGTCATTATGATTCCTTGTGATGTCTTTTGGGCTGACCAACACCCCATCAACATTCATGCATCTGATGAACAGTATATTTCAGCCTTATCTTGACTCGTTTGCCATAGTATTCATTGATGACATCCTGGTGTACTCTCGTAGCCAGAAGGAGCATGCCCAGCATTTGAGGATTGTGTTGCAGTGATTGAGGGAGGAGAAGCTTTATGCAAAGTTCTCCAAATATGAGTTTTGGCTTAGTTCAGTGGCGTTCTTGGGGCACATGGTGTCTATTGAGGGGATTCAGGTGGATCCGAAGAAGATAGAGGAGGTTCAAAGTTGGCCCAGACCGTCCTTAGCTATGGAGATTCAGAGCTTTCTCGGCTTGGCCGGTTATTATCGTTGCTTCGTGGAAGGTTTTTCATCTATTGCATCGCTATTGACCAAATTGACCCAGAAGGGTGCTATTTTCAGGTGGTCGGATGAGTGTGAGGAGAGCTTTCAGAAGCTCAAGACTGCCTTGACCACAACTCCAGTTCTAGTTTTACCTTCAGCTTCAGTCTCTTATACAGTGTATTGTGATACTTCTTGGATTAGTATTGGGTGTGTCATTATTCAGGGAGGTAGAGTGATTGTTTATACTTCACGTCAGTTGAAGCCTCACGAGAAGAACTACCCTGTTCATGATTTGGAGTTAGCTGCCATTATTTATGCATTGAAGATTTGGAGGCATTATCTCTACAGTGTGTCTTGTGAGGTGTTTGCAGATTATCGGAGTCTCCAGCATTTGTTCAAATAGAAGGATCTAAATTTGAGGCATCAGAGATGGTTGGAGCTGTTAAAGGACTATGATATCACTATTCTGTATCATCTCGGGAAGGCCAATGTGGTGGTCGATGCCTTGAGTAGAAAGGCACAGAGTATGGGTTGCCTCGCATTCATTCCTGTTGGTGAGAGACCTCTTGTAGTTGATGTTCAGGCTTTGGCCAACCAGTTTGTGAGATTAGATGTTTCGGAACCCAGCCGGGTTCTAGCTTGTGTGGTTTCTCAATCTTTCTTATATGATTGTATCAGAGAGCGCCAATATGATGATCCCCATTTGCTTGTCCTTAAGGGCATGGTTTAGCAATGTGATGCCAGAGATGTTACTATTAGTGATGATGGGGTATTGAGAATGCAGGGTCGGATTTGTATGCCTAATGTGGATGGGCTACGTGAGTTGATTCTTGAGGAAACCCATAATACGCGGTATTCCATTCATCCGGGTGCTGCGAAGATATATCAGGACTTGAGGCAGCATTATTGGTAGAGGAGAATGAAGAAGGGTATAGTGGAGTTTGTAGCTTAGTGCCTTAACTGTCAGCAGGTGAAGTATGAGCATCAGAGACCGGGCGGATTGCTTCAGAGGTTAGAGATTCTAGAGTGGAAATGGGAGCGGATCACCATGGATTTTGTAGTTGGGCTCCCGTGGACATCGAGGAAGTTCGATGCTATTTGGGTGATTTTGGATTGGCTGACCAAGTCCGTGCACTTCGTTCTAGTTGGGACTACTTATTCTTCGAAGCGGTTGGCTGAGATTTACATCCACGAGATTGTTCGCCTTCACGGTGTGCCAGTTTTTATCATTTCAGATCGGGGCACGTAGTTGACATCGCAGTTTTGGAGAGCCGTGCTGCGAGAGTTGGGCACCCAGGTTGAGTTGAGCACATCATTCCACCCTCAAACAGACGGACAATCTGAGCGCACTATTCAGATATTTGAGGACATGCTACGCACTTATGTCATTGATTTTGGGGGTTCATGGGATCAGTTTCTGCCACTCATAGAGTTTGCCAATAACAACAGCTACCAGCCGAGCATTCAGATGGCTCCGTATGAGGATTTGTATGAAAGGCGATGTAGGTATCCGGTGGGTTGGTTTGAGCTGGGAGAGGCTAGGATATTGGGTACTGACTTGGTTCAGGATGCTTTGGACAAGGTTAAATTGATTCAGGATCGGCTTCGTATGGCGTAGTCTAGACAGAAGATTTATGCCGACAGGAAGGTCCGGGATGTTGCTTACATGGTTGGGGAGAAGGTTCTGCTCAAGGTTTCACCCATGAAGGGTGTTATGGGGTTCGTGAAGCAGGGCAAGTTTATCCCTCGATAAATTGGGCCGTTTGAGGTACTTCAGAGAATTGGGGAGGTGGCTTACAAGCTGGCCTTGCCACCTAGTTTGTCGAGTGTACATCCAGTGTTTCATGTTTTTATGCTCCGGAAGTATGTCGGCAATCCATCTCATGTTTTGGATTTCAGCACGGTCCAGTTGGATGGTGATTTGACTTATGATGTGGAGCCGGTGGCCATTTTGGATCAGCAGGTTCGAAAGTTGAGGTCAAAGGACATAACTTCAGTGAAGGTGCAGTGGAGAGGTCAGCCAGTTGAGGAGGCTACTTGGGAGACCGAGCGGGAGATGCATAGCAGATATTCACACCTATTTGAGACTCCAGGTACATTTCTAGACCCGTTCGAGGATGAATGCTTGTTTAAGAGGGGGAGGATGTAACGACCCAGCTGGTCATTTTGAGAGTTGTAGCCTCGTTCCCCCATTTACTTCTCATTTTATATTTTATAGCTATTATGTGACTTGTCTGGGTAGTCGGTTTGGGTCCAGAGGGATTTCAGAATGAAATGAGACACTTAGTCTCCTGGTTGAAAGTTTAAGTTGAAATGGTTGACTGGATGTTGACCTATGAGTAAACGACTCCGGAATAGAGTTTTAATGGTTCCTTTAGCTCCGTTGGGTGATTTTGGAGTTAGGAGCGTGCTCGGATTTTGATTTGGAGGTCCGTAGTGGAATTAAGCTTAAAATGGTGAAAGTTGAATTTTTGGAAAGTCTGACCGGGAGTAGACTTTTTGATATCGGGGTTGGATTCCGATTTCAAAAGTTGGAGTAGGTTCGTAATGTCATTTGTGACTTATGTACAAAATTTGGGGTCAATCGAACGTGATTTGATAGGTTTCAGCGTCGTTTGTAGAAGTTGGAATTTCTTAGCTTTAATAGGCTTGAATTGGGGTACAATTCGTATTTTGATGTTGTTTGAGGTGGTTGGAGGGATTGACTAATTTCGTGTGAGGTTTTAGGACTTGTTGGTATGTTTGGTTGAGGTCCCGGGGAGCTCGGGTTGATTTCAGATGGTTAACGGATCGAAAATGAAACTTGGTGCATGGCTGAATCAGGGATTCTGCTGGTGTAATCGCACATGTGGAGCTTTGATCGCAGGTGCGAGCTGAGGATGTGCAGATACGGCCAAGGTTGGGAGGACTGTGGTCACAGGTGCGAGGAGTTTTCCTCACCTGCATGGGCACAGGTGTGGCGTGAAGGGCGCAGAAGCGGATGGTGCGCATGTGCGATGGGGATTTCCGCACCTGTGATTGCGCAAATGCGGGGGTTAGGACCGCAGAAGCGGAGGCCCAACTCCAATGGTTCACCGCAGAAGCGGGTGGATTGTCGCTTCTGTGACGCCGCAGATGTGGTTAAGTGCCCGCAGAAGCGGAAAGCCTGGGCATATTATTAAAACAAGGGTTCGCGATTTTGGCTTCATTTCAAACATTTCAAGCACGGATTTGGGCGATTCTTGAGAGGATTTTCGAGGGGTTCTTGAGGTAAATCCCTTGTGCTCATTTTTGATCAATAATCTTGCTTCCCCATTGATTTTCTCACCTAGTTGGTATGTATTTAAGATGTAAATTGGGAGTGTTAGGCTAGGGATTTGGAGAGTTTGATTTGGGGATTTGGGTGATGATGTGGTGTCGAATTTTAATAATTTTGGCATGACCGGAATCGTGGTTGAATGGGCTTCCGAATTTCGTGACTTTTATCGAATTTTGGGACGTGGGCTCGTGGGTCGGCTTTTGAGTCACTTTTTGAATTTTGATTAATGAATTAGCATTTTCTTATGGAGTTGATTCCTTTAGCCCGTATTGATTATATCGAATTGTTTATGGCTAGATTCGAGGCATTTGGAGGCCGTTTCGCGAGGCAAGGGTCTTTTTGGAGTAGAAATTTGCTCGGATTGAGGTAAGTAACACTTCTAAACTTGGCTCTGAGGGTTCGAAACCCTGAATTATGTGTTATATGATTGGCTCTGAGGCTATTGTTGATACTGTTGAGACCCATAGTGGTTGTTTCGTTGCTTATGACTTATTGATTACATTGACATTTCGTACTCAGTCATAATTATTCATTGTATATAATTTCTCAGTCTCTGTTGCTATTTATTGCTATGTCATATTATCATTTTGGGCTAGTTTCACGACACCGTGAGCCCGTAAGAGAGAGATTGGAGAGATTGATGACCGAGTGAGGCCGAGGGATTGATTGAGAGTGACAGTTATGGGATCGGGCTACACGCCGCAATATGTTTTTTGATTTATGCATGGATCTGGCTTATTATAGCGCTTGGGCTGAAGGAGCCCCTCCGGAGTCTGTACACACCCCCAGTGAGCACAGTAGGTTATTTTGAGGGATGGATCTTCCCTGGACACGGATCTTGTCCGAATCATTTATATTCGGGGATGGATCTTCCCCTGGGCTGGATTGGCCTTATATAGTACTGAGTGACTGACTGTCAGTCGAGGTATATATATATATATATATATATATATATATATATATATATATATATATATATATATATATATATATATATGGGATGGATCTTCCCTGGGCTGGATTGGCCATATACAGTACTGAGCGATTGAGTATTCTGAGAGTGTGAGTACACGAGACTTTTAGTGTGGTGCATTGCATGCAACATGTGCATTGGCATGTAGATGTAGAGAGGTCATAATCCTCATATCATTCGGAATTTGATCTATTTTACTTGAATTGAGTTTAACTGTTGAACTTGGAAGCATGCCTATATTCCTGTACAGTTATTTCTACGTTGAACTGTACCTGCTGAGTTCGTCACTACCTTTCAGTAAAAGGTTAGATTTGTTACTTATTGAGTTGGTTGTACTCATGCTACACCATGCACCTTGTGTGCAGATCCATGTGCTTCCGGTCACGGCGGTTGCTGAGTTGTGGAGTTCAGATTCTCGGAGACTATCGAGGTAGCTGCTTGGCGTTTCGCAGACCTTGTCTCTCCTTCCCTATATTTCCACTTATTATATTTAGTTTCAGACTATCATAGACAATATTTTTCCAGACTTGTGATGTATAGATACTCATGTACTCTATGACACCCCGATAGTTGGGAACTTCCGCGTTGTGTTTTGGGTTTCTATCCCCGTTTATGAGAACTTTTATTGTTTAAACTGCCTTAATTCATTTTCTGTTAAAAGTGTTGGAAATATTTTTAAATGTCGGCTTGCCTAGTACCACAATAGACACCATCACGACAGGTTAGGATTTTGGGTCGTGACAAGATCTAAGTATTTTATGTGTAGATTTCATCAATACTAGTGTAGAAATGATGAAATTTCACACCAAGATAATGGGGATTGCTTACCTTGAAGAAGAGAGGAGTTGGTGGTCTTGGGAGAGTGGAGAAGAGCTCCAAAATCCGTCCAAGTGAAATGAGAAAAATGAACCCCGAATTGGCTTCAAAAGAGCTGGAGCTGGGACGCATCTACTCTAGTGAAGTGTGCCTCACTTCGCTGTCCACTGCATGCAAGGTAAGACAGGATCCGCGTTTGGTCTGGAGAAGCGAGCTTCGCTTCGCTGTCCGCCAAAATAACTGGGTGGTCTATCTTTAGTAATTTGATCATAATGAAGCTATTCAAATTTTCAAAATCAAAATCCGAGCCCGTTATCAACAAGGTCAACCCCTCAGTCAAACTTATATATATTTCAAAACTCCAATTTTCCAATTTTTGCCGAATTATCCTACGGACTTCCAAATCTAAATTCGGACATATGCCTAAGTCCAAAATCACCATACGAAGCTATTGAAATCATAAAAACTCCATTCCGGAGTCATTTTCACAAAAGTCAAATTCCGGTGAACTCTTTTCACTTAAGCTTCAAAAATAAGAATTTGTTCTTTTAATTTAATCCCGAGTCATCCGAAAATCAAACTCGACCACAAACGCAAGTTATAATTCATAATACGAATCTGCTCGGAACCTTAAGCCGCTGAACGGGATGTCAATTCTCAAAACGACAAGTCTGGTCATTACATTCTCCCCCTCTTAAACAAACATTCATCCTCGAACGTGCCAAAAACTTTTCTGAGGACATCCAAATACTGGGTGTATTCTTCATACATATGCTCGCGGGTGATTCTACATCACCCCAATCCACATAGGTTCGACAACACAATCTAAATTGAGAATATTTCTCATGTCTACACTTATAAACCTTAGAACCAAATTTCTTACACTCCAAACATTATCAAAAGGCCTGATCTTCGCATCAACACATGGTATTAGTCTCAACCGACTGTAGCAACTCATTCCTACACTCGCACGACACAAACACATAACGTAACACATCATACACAGGCCCATAATAATAACTCTGGCCATAATAGTTGCCCATAATCAATTAGAATACCGATAATTAACTTCATCTCAGTTTAAGCCTTTCTTCAAACCTTCACAATACTGACAACGATCTGAGGAACATGAAAACATCATAATTAATCACCCGAATCATTGAGTTACATTTAACATCACCTGGGCACTCACCTCGTAAGCTAAAACACAATAGTTACAACACGAATATGTCATTCATGCACAGATAAACACACCAAAGAATTATCAAATAAGCCTAACATGCATAACTCCCTATCTGTACTATAATGCAATTCAATTTCACAAGGGAGAATTTAACACTTGAATTTAACCACAAGGATCTCATCCTAATATAACTTCCACCGCGGGACGTAGCCCAGTTCAAAAATATCAAATCACATGAAAGCGCGAGGATCCCATCCTTGGTTCTGAATCACAAGTATTGTGCACATCGTGCCAACTGAAACTTTCCATTTCTTTTTCTTCTTTTAATAAATTCCGATAAACAAATTCATAACACATAATGAACCCCCATACCGGTAGGGCATCTAATTCACAAATTGCAACCAAACTATCCTGAATTTATATCAAAATCAATTGTCGTGAGAAACAGAAAGTCACTTTTAGTCTCATAGCCCTCAATAGTGTACAAAAAGAAATGATAGACACGGGCTAACACCATCGAATCTCCCAATAGGGATAAACACATGAGTGTAGTACAAAATCATAAACTCACCATATATGGAGCATGATAGGAGGTGTCACCTCGATAATCAGAATTAAATAAAAAATAAGAATAGTGCTCCTCTATAACAAATCAATTTCATACCTATAACGACATCATCTGGTATATCGTCCTCACCCAAACCATAGCAATTATATCAACGAACTGGGCCTCCCCCTCTTGGGCGCCCTCTACCCGCCTGTCCTCCACCCCTAACTGGTTGTGCATGTAGGGTAGTAACTGGAACGGGGCATGTAGCCTGAGTGCCCTGATAATATCTGCCTCTCCCAAGTCTGGGACAATATCTCATGATGTGCATAGTATCACCACACTCATAACAACCCCTCTGCGGGTGCGACTGCTCATATTGAGTATGTGCCGAATAACTGGAATAACCACTATAAGAATCCCATGTCGGTAGTGCACTAAAAGTATTAACTGGAGCACTACGAGTACTCTGAATTATGGATTGGGCTCACCGACTGCCCGAGCCTCCGCCATTATGAGTGCTAGATGCAGATAATCCACTGCATCCTCCAGAATTTCGAGACCTCTTGGCCTCCTTAGACTCTCTTTCCTTATTCCTAACACGTTCTAACACCCTTTCCTCATTCCTAACACGTTATAACACCCTTTCCTCATTCCTAACACGTTATAACATTCTGGCAATCTCTACTACTTGCTGAAATGGAGTATCAGACTGTAATTCTCGAGCCATGCATATTTAAGTTCATAATCGAACCCCTCAATGAATCTGCAGACTCACTCTCTAACTGTAGGAACCAAAACAAGTGCATGACGAGCTAACTCACTGAACCTGATGGTATATTCTGAAATCGTCATAGTGCCCTGACGCAACCATTCAAACTCTGTGCGCCACACATCCCGGAGAGTATGGGGAACAAACTCTTTCAAACATATCTCTAAAAATTGAGCCCAAGTTGGTGGTGTTTCATCGGTTGGGCTACCCTCTTCAAAAGCTTACCACTATTGATACACTGCTCCTGACAGTTGAAATGTAGTAAAGGGAACTCCGCTCACTTTTATAATATCCATGGTGCGGAGAATACGATGACACTTTTCTAGAAATCCCTAGGCATCCTCAGTAGTTGTGCCACTGAAGGTAGGTGGACTATACCTCTTAAAT
The DNA here is from genome assembly GCF_000715075.1 of Nicotiana tabacum. Lineage (NCBI taxonomy): Eukaryota > Viridiplantae > Streptophyta > Magnoliopsida > Solanales > Solanaceae > Nicotiana > Nicotiana tabacum. The sequence continues at coordinate 74,116,581 of NC_134103.1, forward strand.
CTCTCAAGTCTCTTTTGTTCTTCTTTTGATGCCTCTGGCTTGACCTCAGGTTGAACCATAATAACAGGTTGTACCGGTACTACACTCAAAACCTGACCAATGTGAACCCCCTGCTCTGGAGTACGGGCGATAGGAGTATGAGCTCCTCCCCCAATATGTGAAGTATTTGGTAAAACGGAGATCAATCCTGCCTGAGTTAATGTACCAAACATGTTCAGGAACTGTGCTAAAGTCTCCTGAAGTCCGGGTGTAACAACAGGTGCTTTCGGTACATGTCCCCCATCCGGAGCTACTAGCGGCTCCCCAACTGCTACTCTGATAGGTGCTCTAGCTGCGGCATGTGCCCTTCCTTGACCTCTACTTTGGCCCCGGCCTCTCGCGGCCCTAGCAACATGCGCGGTTGTCTTCTCAGATGACGCGGTAGCACGTGTCCTCACCATCTGTGAGAGAATAGAGATACAAAGGCTCAAACTCCAAAATCAACAAATTCTGCACCATAAGAATGAAAGAAGTGGAAATTTTCCTAAAAATTCTGTATCCTCTCGAAGATAAGTACAGACGTCTCTGTAACGATCCGCAAGACTTTACTAGACTTGTTCGTGACTCGTAGAACCTTTGAACCTAGAGCTCTGATACCAACTTGTCACGACCCAAAATCCCACCACCGGCATCGTGATGGCACTTAGACTCTATGACTAAGTAAGTCGATTATAATCACAATTCAAGATATTTTTTTAAACATATAATTTAATACAAGTGTCGAAACCAAAAGCGGAAAGCAAATATAACCACATCCCAAGACTGGTAATACTAAGTCATGAACTCTAACTGAATACATGCAATGATCTCAAGGATCGAATATACAATACTGTTCGAATAAGAGTTGATAGTACAATAAAATGGAAAGACTCCAAGGGACTGCGATGACCAAGCAGTCCTACCTTGAATCCTTGCGATCACACTCTAATCTCTGCCCAAATCCGATATTTCCAATACCTGGTTCTGCACAAAAATGTGCAGAAGTATTGTATGAGTACACCACAATCACGTGCCAATAATAAAATCATCATTTACTTACGGCAACTCGTGCCCACATCTTATTTCACAACTGCACGGACAACTCACGTGCCAATATCATAATCATTATATACCCACAAGCTCACAATTTCCACATGTATCAGACTATTATCAAATTTACTGAATTAGCAAAACAAGTCGCACAAGATATAAAAGTAATCACAAGGAAATCACAATATCGTTTGAAAATCACCAGCACAATAACCCCACATCATCACATAACATCCCTAACAATAGCCACCCTTATCTCTCCTATAGCCACCCTTATCACTTCTATAATAGCCTCCCTTATTCCCCCGCCATGACAATATCAATAACCACCCTTACCACTCCTATAATAGCCTCTATTATCGCTTCGTTTAATAGCCCTTCCTTATCACTCCGCCTAGACAATATCCCAATACACATAACAACAGTGAAATGCCACCCTTATGCCCACATAATATCAACAGTGGGATGCTGATAAGTGGGGATTTTGACTGCTTATTAACACCTTTTAGCTTTTGTTTTAATCTAAAAACAATGAATTGTGTTCCCGAAACTGATGAAATATGCTAAATTGCAGGAATATTAGAAGTTGGACTCCCGAGATGAAATTCAACTCAAAAAGGAGTAATCTAAACTCAAGGCAATAAAAGGCACAGAAGCTCATAGAGTGCGGACCGCAGCATTTCATCTGCGGTAGCAGATGATGAAGGAAAGTCCAGCATACTTTTATGCAAAGAGCGGACCGCACATGAAATGTGCGGCCGCAAAAGCTGGGCTAGAACAAAGTTCAGAGAATGTGAAAATTCCCAAGTTTCAAGCCCCTTAGAAGTGCAGCCGCAGAAGAAGTGCCTTGCGGCCGCAGAAGTAAAAGTGCAAACTGCAGAACCAATTTGCGACCGCAGTTACAAATCTGCGCACCGCAAAAAGAATGCCTCGTGGCCGCATATCAGAATTATGCGGCTGCAGACCTCCAATTCCTGACAAGTTGAAGAAATCTACGGATCGCACATGGAATTGTACGGCCGCAGAACCTCCTGGGGGGCATTTTTATCCGAAATTGTGAGCTTTGTATAAATAGAAGAGTTTCACGAAATTATGTCAACTTTTGACATCAGCAGCTACAGTAGCCGTTTCTCTTTGCTTATTTTAGTAGGTTTTTCATATTTTGGGATATTTTAATAGAGATTTTATCATTTTAATTATTACAATATGAGTTTAATTAGCATTTGTTCTTGTATTTCTTCAATTTCAAGCATGAGTAGCTAGATTTTTACTAGGGTTGTGACCCAACCCTAGTGTGTAAACCTTATGGGTGTTTAACTTAATGCTTGTTTATGGTTGGGTGTTTATTATTTAGCCCTGTTCATGCTTGAATTTGTGTAATTAATGGTTGCAAACATTAGTTCATGCCTATTTGACTTAGTGTCTACTTGAGAAAAAGAGACTTAATCTAGGACAACTCGGCTAATAAGAAATTGGGTCAATCATGAGATTGATAATCCCAATTAAAGGGTTCAACCAAGAGAGAGTAATAACCCGACTTGAGCTTTTATCAACCGTTTTGTGCAATACCCATTTGGGGTTGAGAAAGGCAAATTGGGCAAAATCTCTTTCGGACCGAGAGGTATTGATTGGGTGATTGAGAGTCAATACCTATAATACACACCGATCAATAAAACAAACATTAAGGTTTATATCCCATTAGGTAAACACCTAGGTGATGGTCATAGCCCTAGGACTTTTACAAAACTTGAAAAACAACAAAAATAATTTTTTAGTTTTACTTCTTAACATTGCAATCTTAGTTTAAATTAGGCATAGAATCAACCCCAATTTATGGAAGTGTAAATTGAGGTAGTCAAAATCACGTACTACAATATATACGCCTGACTCCCATTCATATCTCCCTGTGAAAATTGACCCCGAGTCTTGTTGGGTACTACTATTGCAATCGACCGTTTCATAACCTTGAATTGAGGTGTGAAATTGGACGAGATCAATTTTTGACGCCGTTGCCGGGGAATTAACAAACGGTGTTAACTATATATTTAGGTGTGTTTTTGAAATATCTTCTTTTTCATTCATACTTGGGTTGAATTAGCGGAGAAATTTATTTCTAAGTACTTCTCTTTTGGGCACATGGCTATTCTTCGAGATAAAATTATAGCATTCAAGCAAGATCCCAATGAACCACTACATGAGATATGGGAACGATATAGAACAATGGTGAAAGAGTGTCCCAACAACGATATGACGCAGAACATGATTCAACAAACTTTATATCGGGGGATCAATACAACCTACCAATGTGTAGTGAATCACCTTACCGGTGGGAACTTTATGACTATGCCTTATGCGGAGGCGTGTGATTTTTTGGATGAGATGGAAGATACTTCATCGACGTGGCAATCCCGGGCTAATGTTCCACAAGGGGATCCCAATGTAATTCACCTTCACAAAGAATTACATGACCATGGGCAAGCCATAGCTGAATTGACTACCACCATTAACCAATTGTCAAAGGCTCAACTTCAACAAGTGCAAAACCCGAGGCAAGTTAAAGCAATGGAGGGAGTAAACATGATGGTGAACAAACAGAGAACAAAGGGTCTGCAAGTGCAACAAAGAGTGGAAAATTTGGTGCAAGAAGATAGTGAGTTTGAGCAAGAGGATTTCTACAATGACCAAGAAGAAGAGGTCCAATATGTGAAAAACTTTCAAGGAAAAAGAAACAACTTCCAAGGCCCAAGCCAACAATAATGGAGACCTCAAAACAATCAAGGAAATTGGAATTCTTACAATCAAGGTAATTGGAGTGGTGAAAATAATCAAAGCAATTGGAATAACAACAACAATCAAGGCAATTGCAGTGGAGGCAATAATAAAGGGAATTGGCATAACAACAATAACCAAGGAAATTAGGGAGGCAACAATCAAGGCGGGTGGAATAACAATTAAGGAAATTGGGGGTCGGGTTTTCAAAGGCCCCGGATGTATCAACAACCGAGAAACCTACCTCCTTATCCTTCCCATGGTCCTAGTTCTTCCAACAATGAAATGGGCCGTATTGAGAACATGTTCAAGCAAATGATGGAGAAGAATGCCGATTCTGATGCCCAACTTGCTTCACACAACACATCGATCCGCAACTTAGAAGTGTAAATGGGGAAAATCTCTCAAGCTTTAAATTCTCGTCCTAAGGGGGCACTACCAAGTGACACAGTGGTGAACCCAAAGGGTGGGAATAATAGGGGGAGTGTCATGGCCGTTACTACAAGAAGTGGAAGAGGTGGGAATGCACCCACCTCAAGTCAAAGAAAACTTGTGGATGATGAGAAAGTGGTAGAAGAAGAAAAGATCCCGAACAATGTGGTGCAAGCAAATGATGAAGTGAGGATTTATATTGATGACACTGTGGAAGAGACTCAAGAGGAAGTGAACCCATCTAGGGATCATGTTATTGACATACCGGAACCGGTAGGGCAAAAGACTAAGGCACCATTACCTAAGCCACCTCCTCCATATCCTCAAAGGATCACCAAGAAAAATGGCGAGAATCAATTCAAAAAGTTCATTGACATGATGAAGAGTCTCTCAATAAATGTGCCATTAGTTGAAGTCTTGGAGCAAATGCCTGGTTATGCAATGTTTATGAAGGATTTGGTGACAAGGCAATGAATTTTGAAGCTATCAAAGTCACTCATCAAGTGAGTGCAATTGTGCATCCAATGGCTCCTAAATTAGAAGATCCCGGTACTTTCACAATCCCTTATACCATTGGAAGTGCGGATTTTGCTAAAGCTCTTTGTGATTTTGGGGTAAGTATCAATTTGATGCCTTATTCGATTTTCAAGACCTTGGGAATTGGGCAACCAAGACTCACATCTATGAGATTACAAATGGCCGATCGTACAATGAAGAAACCGTTGGGAGTGCTTGAGGATGTATTGGTTCATGTTGATAAGTTCATTCTTTCGACGGATTTTGTTATTCTTGATTGTGAAGTGGACTATGAGGTGCTGATTATTCTTGGAAGACCTTTCCTTGCTACGGGGATGGCTCTTGTTGATGTGGAAGCTGGAGAACTCACTTTTCGGGTGGGCAATGAAAAGGTGGTGTTCCACGTGTGCAAATCTATGCGGCAACCAAATAACAATGAAGTGTGTTCTTTCGTGGACTTGGTGACCGATGTGATTATTGATGATACAAGTGCCACGATTAATGTGGGTGATATGTTGGAGGCCATCTTGCTCAACTTTGATGATGACGAGATGGATGGCTTCATGGAATGTGTGAATTCTTTGCAAGGAATGGGGTCATACAACTATGCACCCCGGAAACTTTCCTTGGATCTTGAAAATAGGAAAACTCCTAAAGCCTTCAATTGAAGAGCCTCCTACCTTGGAGTTGAAGCCATTGCCTCCACATCTTCGGTATGAATTTCTTGGTCCTTGATCTACTTTACCGATTATTCTTTCCTCTTGTTTGACTAACGTGTAGGCTGACTCTACATTGGCAGTGCTTCACAAGAGGAAAAAGGCTATTGGGTGGACTTTGGAGGATATTCGGGGAATAAGCCTCGCATTTTTCATGCACAAGATTAACTTGGAGGAGGATGCCAAACCATCTATTGAACATCAAAAGAGACTCAATGAAGCTATGCAATACGTGGTAAAAAAGAAGATTATCAAATGGTTGGATGTCGGGGTTGTCTACCCCATTTCTGATAGTTCGTGGACTTCTCCAGTGCAATGTATCCCAAAGAAAGGGGGATCACGGTGGTCACCAATGACAAGAATGAGTTGATTTCCACAAGAACGGTGACCGGGTGGAGAGTGTGTATGGACTATCGCAAGCTAAACAAAGTCACAAGGAAGGATCATTTTCCACTTCCCTTCCTTGACCAAATGCTTGATAGGTTGGCCGAACATGATTTCTATTGCTTTCTAGATGGATATTCGGGCTACAACCAAATCCTTATTGCCCCGGAAGATCAAGAGAAAACAACTTTCACATGTCCCTATGGTACTTTCCCTTTCAAGCGGATGCCATTTGGCTTATGTAATACACCGGAAACTTTTCAAAGGTGTATGATGGCGATCTTTACGTATATGGTTGAGGACTACCTTGAAGTCTTAATGGATGACTTCTCGGTGGTCGGACGTTCCTTTGATGATTTCTTGGAAAATTTGGATAAAGTATTGGTAAGTGTGAAGAAACGAACTTGGTGCTAAATTGGGAGAAATTCCATTTCATAGTCGAGGAGGGCATTGCCCTTGGCCATAAAATTTCAAAGAATGGCATAGAGGTCGACAAGGCAAAGGTTGAGGTGATTTCTAAACTTCCACTTCCAACTTCAGTGAAAGGCGTACGAAGTTTCTTAGGTCGCGCGGGGTTCTACCGACGTTTTATCAAAGATTTTTCTAAAGTGGTGAACCCGTTGTGCAAGCTCTTAGAGAAAGATGCTAAGTTTTACTTCAATGATGATTGCATGAGAGCCTTTGAAATGCTAAAGTTCAAGTTGACAACCACTCCCATTATCACTGCTCCTGATTGGTGTATCCCTTTTGAGCTCATGTGCGATGCTAGTGATGTAGCGGTTGGAGCAGTTTTGGGGCAATGCATTAACAAGATTTTTCATCCGGTCTACTATGCTAGTAAGACCATGAATGATTTCCAAGTCAACTACACCATTACAGAGAAAGAGCTCATTGCCACTGTGTTTGCAATTGAGAAGTTCTGCCCGTATTTGATGGGTGCAAAGGTTATTGTTCATACGGATCATGCGGAACTTCGCTATCTTATGAGCAAGAAATACTCCAAAGCTCGGTTGATGAGATGGGTGTTATTGTTGCAAGAGTTTGATATTGACATTCAAGATCAAAAAGGGAGTGAAAATCAAGTGGCAGACCACTTATCTCGTTTGGAGGAGGAGGGGAGGCCGCATGATGGCCTTCAAATCAATGAATCATTCCCCAATGAGAAACTCTTGGCTATTTCAATGAAGGATGTGCCATGGTTCACGGATCTAGCAAACCTCCTTTTGTGTGGAATCATCCCGGATGAGTTCTCTTCAAATCAGAGGAAGAAGCTCAAACGGGATTGTCAAGATTATTATTGGTACGAGCCATACCTTTTTTGGATTTGCACGAATGGGGTAACTAGAAGATGTGTGCCGGACGAAGAGCGGAGTTATATTCTTGAGGCTTGCCATTCTTTACCTTATGATGGTCACCATGGCGGAGCAAGAACGGCGGCCAAAGTGCTAAGTTGTGGTTTCTATAGGCCCACTCTTTACAAAGATGCAAGTGATATGGTGAAAAGATGTTATGAATTTCAACGGGCCGGTGGAATCTCAAAGAAAAATGAAATGCCTCTCACTACCATTTTGGAGAATTGACTTCATGGGTCCTTTTGCGAGTTCTTATGGAAACACCTACATCTTGGTCGAAGTTGATTATATGTCTAAATGGGTTGAGACCACTGCTCTACCCAACAATGAAGCGAGAAGTGTGGTGGCGTTCTTGAAGAAGAATATTTTCACAAGATTTGGTACTCCGCGGGCTATCGTAAGTGATGGGGGGTCACATTTTTGCAACAAGGCTTTTGACACTTTGCTTAGCAAGTATGGTGTCACTCATAAAGTTACGACTCCCTATAATCCACAAGCTAGCGGTCAAGTGGAAGACTCCAATCGAGAGATAAAGAGTATCTTGTCCAAAACAGTGAATGCTAACCGGACGGATTGGTCAAAGAAGCTTGATTATGCACTATGGGCTTATCGGACTGCTTTCAAAACTCCTATCGGGATGTCTCCATACTGGTTGGTGTTTAGCAAAGCTTGTCATCTTCCGGTGGAACTGGAGCACAAAGCCATGTGGGCTTTAAAGAAATTGAATCTTGATTGGGATGCAACTGCTATCTTGCAGGTTGCACATTTGAATGAATTGGATGAGTTCCGGTACCATGCCTATGCAAGTTCGTCCTTATACAAAGAGAAGATGAAATACCTCCATGACAAATACATTCAGAACAAGAAGTTCAAGGTGGGCGATCTTGTTTTGTTGTTCAACTCACGGTTGAAGATGTTTCCCGGAAAGCTGAAATCTAAATAGAGTGGTCCCTTTGAAATTGTTGGTGTAACGCCTTTTGGTGCATTGGACTTGAAGAACAAAAACAATAAGGTTTTCCGAGTCAATGGTCACCGGGTGAAGAACTATTTGGGAAATGTTGATGATAACCACGTGGTGGTAGTGATTCATTTCAAATGATGGTAATCTACGTCGTACTGCGATGTTAAATCAGGCGCTTCTTGGGAGGCAACCCATATTCCTTTTTCTTTTCCTTTTGTCTTTTGTAGTTAGGTGTTATTTTGGTGCTGACTGGTTTTGAAGTATGTTGCAGGAATGAGTGTACTTTACATGAATTATGCCCAGAAAATTGGCTACGTGTGGTAAGAATTGCGGACCGCAAATGTATTATGCGAATCGCAAAATTTTGGTTGCTACAGCAAAAGGTGATCTGCGGCAGCACAATTACATTGTGTACCGCATAATTTGAAAGGGAAAAATGACAACTCTCTAAAGTTGGTTTGTCAGAGAAATGGCCAAATTGCGTCCGCAAGACAAAATCCGCGGTCCGCAACAAATTTTGCGGCCGCACAGAAACTTCTGCGGACCGCAGCACAAAAGGGCTTCTGAGCCCCCAGGTAACAGAGTGCGGACCGCAATGGGAATTCGGCCGCCACACTCAACTCTCTTTCCCTCAGTCAAAACCATCTAGTATAAATAGAAGGCATAGGGCTACTACTACTTTTTTCCCTCTCTGAGCATTCACAAGTCTAAAACATTAAAATCATATGGTAAATCATCTGCCACACACACTCAACATCTGTGATCACTCATTTGCACTACTTCAAATTTGGTATGCCTCAATTACTTGTAGAAATTTTCAATTTTTAGTTTAATTTACAACTTGTTAGTTAGGTTTTGGCCAATTGTCTGTAGAATTCAATTATACAACCATGTGGGGTTAAAACTGTAGTGGGTCAACTAGTACTTGCTCTATGGGGAATGGGTAAATAGGTTTTCGTGATTATACACTTCCACTATGTCAAATTTGTGCAAAAATTGCAAACCCTAGAACTCTGATCGTAATTGTGTTAAATTCTGCGGTCGCACAAGAAATTGTGCAGTCCGCAGAAGTTGAAATTAGGGTACTTTAGTCAAGCATGATTCAGAGGCCACAATGAAAAATATGCGGACCGCAAAAATTTCATCGTGACCGCAAAACAACTAGTTTTCTGTTATCAGAGAGTTGTCAATTTGATGACTCACATATGCGGCCGCAATGGAAAATGTGCGGACCGCAGAAAAGTGATTGCGGTTGCAAAACATACCATTCTCTGTTATCAGAGAGTTGGCATATTGGTGGTATCTGAGCTGCGGCCGCAATGAAAATAGTGCGGACCGCAATCCAATTCTACGGTCGCACTGACCATTGTGCGGACTGCAAATACAATTCTGCGACCGCAACATTAAATTGTTGTCCGCAATGCCAGTCTGCGGCCGCAATGATAATTCTGTGGACCTCACTCTCCTACCTTACAAGCATGTTTTACACTGTATTGTTCACTGTCTCTCTGGTGTGTTCTTGTATGGTTGCACTTGAATTACAACTGACACCTGCTGTTGCTTGGTACAGAAAATGGTTAGATCTCGAGGCAGAGGTGATACTTCAAATGGGAGGGGTGAACCTTCCAGGGGTCGAGGCAAGAGTGTTTTACCCCTTGCCCTGCAACAAATAATCACAAAAAAGGCTATAACCGGCTGAGGGAGAAATGCAAAGCCCTCCGAATCTAGTTCTTATGCCCCGTATAGGGAAACATTAGAGGGCAACTCGGTTCAAGAGCTGCCGGCTGTCCAATCAAAGCCATCGGGAAGGTATCAACTCCGAGACGAGCCTTCCACATCAAATAGAACCTCCGAGGGTTCAAAAAGTGCTAGTAAGGCTTCCGCGCCCTCCTCTACACCTGTCCTTGAGGCACCAGGGACAACAATTTATGACATCCCAGATAATGGCCGAGGGGGAGATACTACAGTTGTCGTCCTTGAGCGGTCGAAGAAGAAAGAGGTCTGGGAAGACCGGTTCGTCAGTCTAGCTTCCTTTACTAGCTTCCGTGGGTGGTGGCTGGTGAGGTCGCTTACTCTTGAGCGACAGTTCCAATTACAAGATCTAGAAAAGTATAACCCAACTGTCTTGAGGCAGTTTTGAGAGCGGAATGGGTGGATGTGGTTCACCCAGAGCGTAGTGGATGCAAAGGAATATCTTGTCAGGGAGTTCTACGCCAATGTGGCGCACAACAAGAAAGGGACAAAGATAACTAAAGTGAGGAACCTGAAGGTGCGTTTTGACCAGCACACATTGAACACCTATTTGGGGTTTGATGATGTTGAGCCCACACAGTACTTGGAGAAGTTAGCAATGGGAGATGCAGCTCGCCCATGGCTACCTGAGATTCTAGCAGCTCCTGGACCACCACCACCATGGATTACCGCAGGGGTGTCTATTCACAGAAACACCCAGAGTTTTGAGGCGAAGGGGTGGCAGACCTTTGTATATAGTCGACTCGACCCATGTCAGAATGAGACAAGTCTTCCTATCCCGCGGGCAGTTCTAGTTGCCTCCATCATGGCCGGGTACCCGATCAATGTGGGTGTCGTGATGTCGACCAACATATCTGTGGTTGCCAGGCAAGCTGATATCTCATACCCGTATCCCAACACCATTACTGAGTATCTTACGGATGCATAGGTGGAGCTGAGATATTTTGATACGAAGATGCGGGCGAAGAAGCCCTTCTCATGGTATTCATTGATGGATGTACACAACCCTAAGAAAAAGGGTCAGTCGACTACCACCATAGGCCAGTCTGATGAGCCATCGGTGGTACTTGCAGAGACAGTCGACATGCCATCTATGTCAGTAGAGCCTTCAGCCAGTGCAGCAGCTATGCCCTCACCTCCAACCTCAGTGCCTCCAGCAGCCCCCATTACAAGTTCTACCTCGGCTTTGAAGCCGGTGCTCCACTACTCCACTATATGCATTGCGAGTCTCCCAGACACTTGTGAGCCTCAACAACTAGATGCAGACAACTACTTCAAAGCTGTCTGGCATATCCAGTAATGTTGCAGCACAATCTTCCACTCTGACACCCTAGATTCCCCCCATAGTTGAAGAAACTATGAGGATGCTCTTGGAGAATCAGAACACAATCATGGCCACTTTGGTGCATCATGAGTCAGTGATAGAAGAGCTGGGCAAGAAAGTGAAGAGTATGCAGAAGACCCAGGCCTCCAAGAAGTTAGTGGACAAGCTCCGGAGGTAGGTTACCAAGCTTGTAGCAGCCGGAGACATTCCATTTGACATGCTGATTGACCCGCACCACCTAGGCCCAGATCCTATAGCACATACAACACCAGCTGGCCAGTCTGAGGAGCTAGACCTTGCTGCTGACACTGTCGAGGTAGTATGTCAGATGTTCACCAACCCAGTCACGCCCGGAGTTGATGATTATGAGATCCAGTTAGATGAGACTGAGGTCGGTGATGCTGTTGTGGACACAGAGATGGCCAAGGAGCCATAGGGAGTTTTCTTCACTCTTATCCTTCCTTTACTCTTATTTTGTTAAGCATTGGGGACAATGCTTATTTTTATTCGGGGGGGGGGAGTTTATTTGATATATTTTGATGATTCTGAGACAATTGGTTTGTAATAACTGACAATATTTTCTTTTTTTTCCTTATTATGTATATATTCTCTCTTTTCCTCCCTCATTATGTATATATCTTCTTTCATTATGGATATTCGTTATGCTTTCGATAGTTTTTGCTTTGTAGCTTCTTTACATATGTTCTCTTATTAGTTAGTGTTTAACTAACTAGGTTCTTTTTGAATTAGTAGCTTCTTTCTGATTTAATAGCTTCTTTTTGTGTTTCAGTAGATAATAAGCCTTTGGTTTTCTTAATGCTACGGTTCTTTCCAAAGGTAGTTTTTGTGTGAACCGAGTGACACTTCCCAACGATGGATGGCGTGACAACCTTCTTAAGGGACTAAGTCTTTTTTGGTGTTTAGGTAATAATAGTAGCAGTAATGAATACAAAGACCTAATTGAGTCATGCTCGAAGAGTCAAACATGCTTCACTTGGTACCAACACACTTAACTACGCGCTTATGGTTAAAAACAAGTCTTTTGGAAAGAAATAGCTCTAGTTAGTGACTTTGTGACTCTTGTGTTGACTTAGGCAGTCATCGAGTGATTTAATCAAATTTTAGTGATTTTCAATCTTGAATGTGGTCGTCATGGGCCCTCGACTCTATCCTCTTTAACAATCCAGTTGCGTGAGAGGTGATATGTTTTTTGTTGCAAGTCCAAGTACCTGTGCGAATGGTCTAGAGCTTGCCCCGAATGTGTTTCAAGGTGAAATCGTAAGTTTTGCTTGGCTTGAGAAGTGATTGTAGGCTTTCCTTGACCCGCTTGAATTCTCCATTACCTACCAATGATGTTATCCCTAGTCAACCCATTTGAGCCTCAAGCCTTTATCATTTGATAACCATGTTACAAGCCTGTACCCGTTTTGTTGTGACCCTCTCTTGGCACCCGAGCTTTCCTTAACACTCTTGTGAAACAATTGGCTAAAAAAGTAAGTTTGGGGGAGAGACGAGGAGCTTGAAAGAGGTATCAAGGCACAATAAGAGAAAAGAAATGATGAGAAGGAAAGGCAAAGAAAAAAAAGAGAGAACAAAGAGGAAAATGTAAAAGAAAGTGAATAAAGGAGTTGAAGGGATTCAAAGAAAAGTAATGGTACAAAGCATGGAAAAATCAAAGAGGCAGAAAATGAATGTCATAATCAAGAAAGAATGATGCTAAGTGTCTCTAGTTCTCTTAAGGAAAAGAAAATGCCTCAAAGAATTGGCAAAGCATGAGCCGAGAATAAAACAAAAATGGAGTGCTTAAGGAAAGATGAACCCGCTCTATCATAGCATATCCAACCTTAGTCCAAAAGCTTTCATTGCATTCCGAAAAAGCCCTATGTGATTTCAAGCTGAGTGAGCTTACATTAATGGTGATCTACATAAGGGGTAAGCCTATAGTACTTAAAGCCGTACTTGTGACATTCTCTTGAGAGAGATGAGTGAACCTTTCGCAAATATTTGGATTGAGTGCTAACATTCTTAAGTGAGATAGGCAAGCGGAGAGTAGAGGAGAAGGAGTTTGGGATCCACAATGACCTACATAAAAGAGCAAGCTTCCACGATGAATAAAGTCAACTCTTAATGCTCAAGTGTCACATTAAAACTATATGTGCATAAAGGTTTAACTTGTCACCTTGTTGATAATATATAAGTAGTGTGGGTAATTGTTGGTACCAATTGATGTGTGAATGACTTACCTTTGATTGGTTGTAATGGCCCTTAACTTGTGGAGGTGGGGACTATTTTATTTGCTTGAGGACAAGCAAAAACTTAAGTTTGGGGGAGTTGATAAGTGGGGATTCTGACTGCTTATTAGCACCTTTTAGATTTTGTTTTAGTCTAAAAGCATTGAATTGTGTTTTCAAAACTGATGATATATGCTAAATTGCAGGAGTATTGGAAGATGGACTCCCGAGATAAAATCCAACTCAAAAAGAAGTAATCTAAACTCAAGGAAATAAAAGGCACAGAAGCTCACAAAGTGCGGACCGCAGAATTTCATCTGCGGCCGCAGATGATGAAGGAAAGTCAAGAAGACTTTTGTGCAAAGAGCGGACCGCAGTTACAAATCTGCGGACCGCAGAAAGAATGCCTCACGGCCGCAGATCAAAATTATGCAGCCGCAAACTTGTAGTTCCTGACAAGTTGAATAAATCTGTGGACCGCACATGGAATTGTGCGGCCTTAGAACCTCCTGAGGGGCATTTTTGTCCGAAATTATCAGCTTTGTATAAATAGAAGAGTTTCACGAAATTAGGTCAACTTTTGACATCAGCAGCTACAGTAGTTGTTTCCCTTTGCTTCGTTTAGTAGTTTTTCATATTTTGGGATATTTTAACAGAGATTTTATCATTTTAATTTTTACAATATGAGTTTAATTTGCATTTCTTCTTGTATTTCTTCAATTTCAAGAGTGAGTAGCTAGATTTTTACTAGGGTTGTGACCCAACCCTAGTGTGTAAACCTTATGGGTGTTTAACTTAATGCTTGTTTATGGTTGGGTATTTATTATTTAGCCTTGTTCATACTTTAATTTGTGGAATTAATGGTTGCAAATATTAGTTCATGCCTATTTGACTTAGTCTCTACTTGAGAAAGAGAGACTTAGTCTAGGACAACTGGCTAACAAGAAATTGGGTCAATCGAAAGATTGATAATCCCAATTAAAGGGTTCAACCTAGATATAGTTATAACCTGACTTGAGCTTTTATAAACCATTTTTTGCAATACCAATTTGGGCTTGAGAAAACTAAATTTGGCAAAATCACTCTCCGACGAAGAGGTATTGAGTGGGTAATTGAGAGTTGATAGCTATAATACACCTCGATTAATAAAACAAGCATTAAGGTTATATCCCATTAGGCTAACACCTAGGTGATGGTCATAGCCCTAGGCCTTTTTACAAAACTTGAAAAACAACAAAAACAATTTTTTAGTTTTACTTCTTAACTTTGCAATCTTAGTTTAAATTAGATATAGAATCAACCCCGATTTGTGGAAGTGTAAATTGAGGTAGTTCAAACTCACGTACTACAATATATACGCCTAACTCCCATTCTGGGGAAGGTAGAGTGTACGCAGACCTTACCCCTACCCAGAGGGGTAGAGAGGCTATTTTTGAAAGACCCTCGGCTCGAGAAGAAGAAAAATAAACAATAGACAATATGTCAGTAACAACAATAGAAGATAAAAAATATTAACAACATCATAAGAAGTAGAAAAATAGATGTAAAAGCAATAACTATAAACAACAATACTACCATAGAAAATAGTGAGGAAACTACATAAACCACGAAACAACAACAGGCCACCCCCCGGAACAACCCTAACCTACAACCCTAATGCTCGACCTCCACCCCTTCCTATCCAGAGCCATGTCCTCGGAGATCTGAAGTCGCGCCATGTCTTGCCTGATCACCTCACCCCAATACTTCTTAGGTTGTTTTCTACCTCTCCCTGTACCTGCCAATGCTAACGTTTCACACCTCCTAAGCAAGGCATCTATGCTTCTTCTCCGCACGTACTCAAACCATCTAAGCCTCGCTTCCCGCATCTTGTCATCCATGGGAGCCACACCCACCTTCTCCTGAATATCTATATTCCTAATCTTATCCAGCCTAGTGTGCCCGCACATCCATCTCAACATCCTCATTTCTTCCACTTTCATCTTCTAGGTATGGGAATTCTTGGCTGCCCAACACTCAGCCCCATACAACATGGCCGGTCTAACCACTGCTCTATAGAACTTGCCTTTGAGTTTCGGTGGCACTTTTTTGTCACACAGGACTCCAGATGCTAACCTTCATTTCATCCACCCCACTCCTATACGGTGCGTGACATCCTCATCTATCTCCCCATCCCCCTGAATAATTGATCCAAAGTACTTGAAACTCCATCTCCTAGGGATGACTTGAGAGTCAAGCCTCATATCCATGTCCGTTTCTCCCGACTCATCGCTGAACTTACACTCCAGATATTCTGTCTTAGTCCTACTCAACTTGAAACCTTTAACCTCAAGGGTATGTCTCCAATTCTCCAGCCTCTCATTAACGCCGCTTCGCATCTCATCAATCAGTACTATATCATCAGCGAACAACATACACAATAGAACCTCCCCTTGAATATGGTGTGTTTCCGCATCCATCACCAGGGCAAATAAGAACGGGCTGAGCGCAGACCCTTGGTGCAACCCCATAACAACTAGAAAGTGCTCTGAGTCACCTCCCACAGTCCTAACCCGAGTCTTAGCTCTCTCATACATGTCCTTTAATACCCTAATGTAAGCTACTGACACACCTTTCCCCTCCAGGCATCTCCAAAGAACCTCCCTAGGAACCTTGTCATACACTTTCTCTAGGTAAATAAACACCATGTGCAAATTCTTTTTCCTATCCCTGTACTGTTCCACCAACCTCCTAATAAGGTAGACAGCTTCTGTAGTGGACCGACTCGGCATGAATCCGAATTGGTTATCGGATATAGACACTGCCCTCCTCACCCTTCCGTCCACCACTCTCTCCTAAACTTTCATGGTATGGCTTAGTAACTTGATGCCCCTATAGTTGTTACAATTCTGGATGTCACCTTTGTTCTTGAACAGAGGTATCATCGTACTCCACCTCCATTCATCTAGCATCCTCTTCATCCTGAAGATAACATTAAGTAGTGCAGTCAACCATTCCAAGCCTGCTCTACACACACACCTCCATAATTCCACCGGAAATTTGTCTGGCCCGGTTTACTCATCTTACGCATAGCTCCCACGACCTCCTCAACCTTAATACGCCTACAATACCTAAAGTTTTGGTGACCCCCGGAGTGACCAAATTCCCCTAGCACAATGTCTCTATCCCCTTCTTCATTCATAAGCCGATAGAAGTAATCCTGCCATCTCCGCTTAATCTGGGCATCTTTTGTAAATACTCTGCCTTCCTCGTCCTTGATGTACCTCACTTGATCCAGGTCACGAGCTTTCCTCTCTCTAGCCTTGGCCTGCCGAAATTGCTTCTTCTCCCCTCCTTTTTCCCCCAACTCCTCGTACAAACGACCAAACGCTGCATCTTTAGCCTCCGTGACCGCTAACTTCGCCTCCTTCCTGGCTTCCTTATATCTTCCTCTATTCACTCTCCTCTCTTCCTCGTTTGTGCTCTTCACTAACCTAAGATACGCTACTTTCTTTGCTTCCACTTTGCCTTGGACCACATCATTCCACCACCAGTCGCCTTGGTGCCTGCCATAGTAACCCTTCGAGACCCCTAGCATCTCTCTCGCTGCCTTTCTTATACAGTCTGTTGTAGCTGTCCACATCTCGCTAGCATCCCCGCTACTCCTCCAGGCGCCCATAACCATTAACCTCCCCTCCAACTCTTGAGCTTTATCCCTCGTCAAGTCTCCCAACCTGATCCTCGGTTGACCCTGGAAAAACCTCTTCTTCCTCCTTAATAATATACCGGCGTCCATCACCAAGAGCCTATGTTACTTCATTTCATATAATTATATTGGTATTTTTAGGTTATTCGCACAATCTTACAATAATAGCCTATATTTTGTAATTTTATTGCATTTGTCATTTTATTCAAGGTCAAAATAATATTTTACATTTTTATAATCTTCTACTATTATTTTTAAGTATTAATTTTCATAAATAGCATTTTTATATATTTATTTAACTATTTTTTATTAAATTGTTTCCCTTTTAATCTCTTATTTAAAAGCTGGCCCAATTTTTGAGCTAATATACGGATTAAACAAGACCCAAATCCCTGGCCCAATCCCCAAGCCCAAGCCAAACGACCACTAATTCCCCAACCCGGTCGTTACCCTTTAAAATAACCCGCCCCGCTTCCCCTTTTGATCTTGGCCGTTGATCTCAAATGATCAACGACCCATGATTAACCTATCCATCTCTTTATATCCCCTCACCCAAAAAATCCTAACCCATTTCACCCGTCCGCCGCCTCTAAACACTCTCCCCTCTCCTTCAGAAACCCTAGTCGCCCTTTCTCAATCTTCTCTAAATCCGGTTCAATCTTGGATTCCTTCTGTGTTTTTCTTACCTTTTATGTGTTACCCCAGTATTACTTACACGATTGTGGTATTACTTAGTATTTGTCCCATTTTTGGCAAATATCAATCTCCGAATCAACGGAGATCAGCTTCACCCTTCGGTATTTGGACGATGTTTTGTCCATATGCATCATGGCAAGGTCGTACGGATTCGATTCAGTGAGATTTTTAACTATTTTTTGGTTCTCCATCATGAACTAGGGTTTACCTAATTTTTCTCCTAATCCGATTAAATTGCTTCTGCATGTTATTATTTCTTTATTTATGTTTGATTTTACAGTGTTTCCTTGTTTGTTTGCTTGATTTCTACTACTATATAAACCCCTCCCCAATTCCCCTCTAGAGGACCAAAAGTATTCACGACTATTGTACTCAATATATTTTCCTCACTCGTTCTTCTTCTCTGAAACACTTGGCTCTTTGGCCGACTGAAAGCCAATGCCATAATATTATCAACCTCCTCCGGTGCAAGCACTGCTCGGGGCCCTTACGAGGCTCTTGTGAACTCTGAAGCATCGGAGATTTGGGGTTCTTGCTACCTGTATTATAAGATCTTTATTCTTTTCATCGTCTAATTTTGCTACTGGTTAGTTCCTTTAACTCTTGCAATGTTCAGTATTTTTCCTTATGTATATCTCTATATGTTCTAGGTATTAAGAACGTTTAAAATTCTGTGAGCATGATTTAGTTCCTTTGTTAGTGGTGAATCCTTGATACTGCACTACTATGATACTCCCCTGTCATTCTGTATTCTTTGATAGTAGAATGCATTTTAGTACATGTGGTAGATTCCAGTTTGTCCTTAGTTTGCATTAGGATAATATGTGTTCTTCACTATATCCTGCACTTCTATGTTGAATTTCCTTGTTTTCCTCTGGAATCAGTTCCATACCTCTGTGTTTTTCTTAGTATCTGAACATGTTTGAGTTTTGAGTTTCAATGCATGCCTATTGTAGATGTTCTTTTAATGAAATTGACTACCTGTTGTTAGTTATAGAATCTTTTTCATGCCTTGCTTTGGGTACTATGCTAAAACTCTTATGAAACCATTCCTTTGCTTTGATGAATTACTGAGTCTTGTGTTTAATCGACTGTTCTTTGCAAACTGGTCACAACTATATGGATCTCATACTGTCTTAAGTTCTAGCCTAAACATGTTTCCTTGCTATATGTAATCCTGATCTTTAGCATCATCTAAGACTTAGGGTAAATGTCACATTTTCTCTCTTATGTATGGTCAACTGACATGTTAATATGTAGCTAATCTGCCTTTCACATGCCATAAGTTTCTATAAAGCCTTTGTACTATGATCTTCCCCACCATGTTAAGTTTTATGTTATTGACCAAGCTACACTACTAGTATGTTGATATGCTATTTGTGACCTTATTAGAACTGTCATGCTAGAACTTTCATTGTACCAGATAAACATATGAAATCCTGTAGGTTATGCCCTATTCTGGACTTGTTTGACATTGTGCACTCTGATATGTTTATCTTATAACCTCAGAAAACCCGATTCCCCTAACTCTCTCAATATGTTCTTTTGCTCAATATACTATCTCCTGCTAATTGATCGAGTCTTGAATGTCAGTATTGTTATATCAACTTGCCATGAGGAATCTAAGCCTTATTGATCCTCTTAACTTGTATGTCTTTTGTTTAATCAATCATGCTATGTCAGCTTCTAAAATACAAAATGCATTTCTTCAAATTCTGTCACTTATTTATTGTTAGTAGGTCCAGAATTCTTTATGTAATTGCTATGTGTATTTGTCAAATCGTGAACTCCCAATTGTTTGGTAAGTGAGACTCCATCTGGGTTCTAACATGGTTCCAAAATCTAGACTTGGGCTGTACAATTGACACCCTCCAGTTCTTTGAGCTGAATTCGCATCGGGGCCTGCTATTCGTAGAAGGTTGAGCTTGTGGAAGGCCCAGGTAGTGCTGGGTTTTCTTAATTTTTCTTTTGAGGCCTTCTCTTAGGCCTGCAGTTTTCTCGTGTATAGTATTTACTTATGTTCATTAATTGGGCCTGTAACAATTTTTAAACAAACAATTAGGGTGTTAGTGAAATTGGGGAAACGGGTATATTTTAATGTTTGCATAAAAGGGTAGAGAACATACCTATGGGGTTTATGTGACCTACTTGTTATTCTATCCAACCTACCATATATGCTATTTGGTTTTTCATGTGCACTAGTAGAAACCATGCTTATAGGGAATCACACACTCACTCAACATGCTTTACTATGTTTACTGCCATGCGTTATTAGACAACATGCCTATAGGAATTAGGTGTCCACTCCTTCAATTTGTGCAACTGCGATGTATTTACAAGATAACATGTTTGTAGGATTATATTAACTTATGATCCTCATCTAGATATCATGTCTATAGGACCTTAATTGATTAATTAGCTACTGTTATTGATGCTTCCATTATATTGCTCGTCTAGAAAACATGCCTATAGGGATGAAGTGTTATAGAATCAGTTTCAATTACCAACTCTTAGAAATCCTGCCTATAGGATACTGTTACTCGCCTAGAAAGTATGCCAATAAAATCAAACGTGGATAATTTTTAACCTTTCAAACGGTTTTATTGCCTCATTACGGAAACAATTTAGAGATCATGTCTATAGGATTTATAATACTTATAATCTGCAAATTCGTTGTTCTAGAACAACAACACTGCCTGTACGCTTGAAAAATCAAAATCACATAAGAGCATGTCTATAGGACTTAAGGACTCTAATTCGTCTTAATTCTGAAAATTGTCTACTTCCTATAATATGAACTTGCTCGCCTGCATTTGTTGCTTACATGTGGAAGCCAACTTGAGCCATTTATTGACTTTATGTGCAGCCCTACATGTTTTGAATGTCGCTTCGATTTATCATTTTTGAGCAACCTAAGTAAAGTCTAGAACCATCCAAATAGTAGGTCCAACGCCTCTTGGGCCATATGCATGGGATAGGTAGTGCACGCATAGGACATGATTTAGGACTGAATTAGAACGCTTTAGGTAAACAACTTTAACATAGTAATCGGGTAGCAGGAGATGATAGTCTATGCCTGCTGAATAATATGAGCAACTCATATCTAAAAGGAGTTGCAAATTATTATTTATGTTACACGATGTGATCCTTTAGGCTAAAAAACTTAGGACCCCCCCCCCTTTTATATACTTGATATCTACATTTAGTCTTTTAAATATTGTAGTTGTATCCTTGTAGTCCTTAAGATTTGTACCAATTGCGTTATAATGAACTTCTCCAACCTTTATATTCTCTGTGTTTATTTGATCACCTAGTCTAATTACATAATCCACATAGTCCTATGTTCGTCCAGGACCCATAGTTATGGACCTCGAAGAGTGCCTAATACCTTCTCTTTGAGGTAATTTGAGCCCTTACCCGATCTTTAGTGACATTGACTAGTCAAACAGAGTTATCTGCATAATAGGTGCCCTAACGCACCTTAAAATCATTAGGTGGCGACTCTTGTCTTTTAATCTCCTCCTTTAAAAGAGTTGTCACACGTCGAAACCCCACTTTCGCGAGGAAGAAAAAGGGGGCGCGACAGCATGGCGACTCTGCTAGGGATACACTTAGGCTCTTACCATTATGAACTTGACTTAAGTCGATTACTTTATTTATTACATGCACTTCCCTTCTTCGCCTTTATTTGTTTAAATTTACTATTACATACATATCCCTTACCATATTCACCTTTATTTGTTTAAATTTGTTATGACATGAACATCCCTTCCCTGTTTACCATTATTTGTTTAAACTGTTATGACATGCACATCCCTTTCCCGTTCACCTTTATTTGCTATGATCACTCTTCATTTCATCTTATCTAAGACTGCCATATCATGCCTCTCCTATCCCTATTCCTATATCTTCTTTATTATATTCTTGCATATATTCCACGAACTAAACTGACTCTTCCCTTTTATATTTCCTTTCTACATTTCCTATGTTTACCTACTATTGTATTTACTGATTTTACATATTTATCATGCAAATACTTGACAACGTGTTATTTCTGCATAAAGGATGCTCCACATCATACTCCACTCGTGCCAATTATCAACATAGCGGCGCTTGATGATTGTCCGCGCTCTTCCAAAATTACCTTTTTTAAAATCGGAAAGGCTTATTTGCGGTAGACTAGTCGATCAACGGTGCAATCGACTGTCCCGTGCCTTTACCTCTCAGGTTGTCCATTTGGGAGTACCAGTCTAGGCCATTCTTGAAACCTTACTCCAATATCAAATGTACATGCATCATGTTAAACCTAGTGTGGGTTAGAACGTTGTTAACATAATAGCCCGCTAAGATAATCCTTGTCCAAAGTCCAATAGGATTTCTACAATCCCAATGGACACTTCCATGTTATGTGCATTACTTGGAGAAAATGTGCCAATATGTTGATTATTATTGTGTAGGTGGTCGTATCTGGAGGGGGAAAGGGCTAACTTTATTTGTTTATAGAAAATGAAGCACGAAATCCCCAAGTTCGGCATGGTCCAAAACATCCCACCTCTGCTACTTAACTGGTGGAAAGACCTTGTGCCTTGTGACAAGAATCATGTGAGAAGAGTACTTGATGATTTGCCGTCTTTGCTTAATATCCAACCGAATAGAGCTTTGATTGAGGCTGCTACCATGTTCTGGGATGAGAAAAGAGCGGTCTTCCGATTTGGCGACATAGAAATGACTCCTCCCTTAGAAGAAATAAGAGGTTTTGCTAAGCTGCCATGGAATAGTCTAGGTTTACTAGTACCAGAGAATCGCACCCCTCGCGGTTTTCTAAAGATGTTGGGCTTTAAGAAAAATGAAGAATTGCTTGCTTAAAGAAATCCTACATCCCTTTTGGGTTTCTTTATGAGCATTATGGGCATATTAAGTCGTACCGTCTTCATCATGAAGAACTTGCCATTACCTCCTTAGGTTGGATGCACCGCCGAGTTTATGTATCCATCATTTGCTTCTTGGGTTTGTTGATATTTCTAATGAAAGGGGGAAGGATTCACACTCGTTTAGCTATGGTTGCAAGAACTTTAATGGAAGGCATCGAGGGGCAAACCTACACCATCATCCCTATGATCCTAGCTGAATTGTACTGCGCTCTAGACTGGTGCAAGCAGGGGTTCGGACATTTTGAATGTTGTAATCTATTACTGCAAGTCTGGCTATTGGAGCACTTTCAGAGGGGAAAATATCGCCAAGAGTTTTTGTGACGGCCATTGAATGACTACATAGCTTATCACTATCCAAATAAAATGACATTCATCCCAGATAGGTTCGCATAGCCCGGAAGTGCTGTAATTTGGGTATGTTTTTCCAGCAATCTGACAAACGAGAAGGTACATTGGATGTTTGAGTGATTTCCTAGCAGTGAGTTCATCATCAGGTCGAGGGATACTACTCATTTGGTATTGATTGGGTTGCGAGGCATTTATCCTTATGCTCCTATAAGAGTAATGAGACAAGTAGGAAGAAAATAGGTCATACCTCGAGTTTCCAACATGGTCCAGTACAAGGCAGATTTCAAAGGGGACATCATTCCTTTCAAGTTCGAGGCGCAACATATGTGGAACCAGAAGATCATTGTGGAAAGAGAGACTATCGAGCCAAACAGGTACCATGCCGGTCACATGTATTTATATCCATCATAGTTGGTAGATGATATAGCGGGAGACGTCAAGCCAGGGGTCAATTTAGAAAATAGGATCATTGATGATGCTGCTGAGGCACAGGTCAAGTATAGAAGGCTTCGCAAAAAGGTTTTTGAGTCTAAAGCTAGCCATCTGAAACAACATAAAGTTGACATGGAGGCAACTAATGAATGGAAGGAAATCGCCACTAAGTCTACCAAGAGATTGGAATATCTAGAACAAGGATTGATGAAGCTTGACGGAAACATGAGAAAGAGGCTTGCGGATTGTCAAAACACGGATGGTAGTGAAAGAGGGAATCTAGCAAAGGCTTATTTATTATTGGATATGCGCGACTTGGGAAACTTGATTGATGGAGTCAGAAGAGCCAAGCATGGAAAAGGTCCTTCAGGGACCAAGTAGACTAGCAAATAATGTCCTTTATTGTTTTCTAGCCTAGTTTTAGATTTCAATTGTAATAAGGCTAAATGCCATTAGTAAATTTATTATTATTGTCGATTTAGTGAAGGTTTGGATCATTTTCACATTAATGAAATGACGCAATTATTGGCATCAATTTTCTCCAAGTATAAGTGTCGCTTAGGCCTACCTCGGGCATAACGAGGTCCCCAAATTAGGACGTGAATTATTACATGATTTTGCAAAACATGTTTAATATTGCAAGCATTCTTTCAATACCCGTTACTAACTTGGGTATTTTTTGCTTTTTCTTTCTTTTTGATTATTCTCACTCCCCAAGGTTGGTTCGTGCATACTGGCATAGTCAGCATATCACACTAGATCCAGAGGTCCTCCACCTCCTCCTCCACCGAGTGATCCTAAAGGCAAAAGCAAAGGGAAAGGGAAAATGGATGATTTGAGTGGTATCAGGAAGGACAACGCCAGCCTGGCAGAAAATGTCAAAACTTCGGATGGTCGAAGTACTCCGGCACAGAATGAACTAGCCTTACGTCTGGAATAGAAAATCCTGGAGCTACAAGGAGAAATTGAGCAGGTCCGAAAATTGGCAAACCTCTCTCTCACCCTCAATGTCCCTGATATTAACCAGCAAAATCCAACTACCCAGAACCAAGCGCCACCACAAAACACACAAAACCAAAATCCACCGCCAAATCCTCCTGCACTACACCAGTACCCCACGCCTCCTCAAAAACTTAACCCTCCACCAGCACTTACTCCTCAACAACACCACCATCATCCAGCTCCATACCCACAAACTACCACTTATCACACTCCCCAAAATGCACCACAACCCACTCCTGATCCCCAAAACTCAACCAATGATCACCCTTATGCCCAGATTTCCGGAGTTCATAGCAATCCCATATATGTGGAAACCTTACCCCACACCCCGCAACAAATCCTATACATACCTAAATCAACCGAGAAAAACATGCTCATTAAGAACATGGCAGAAGAACTCAAGAAGCTCACTGGTAGAGTTCAGAATGTCGAAGGTGGTAAAGGCATTGAAGGTTTAAACTATGAGGACTTGGGCATTCAGCCAGATGTGGAACTGTCGGAGGGTTACAAACTTCCCAAGTTCGACATGTTTGATGGAACTGGTGATCCAAAAGTGCATCTGAGGACATATTGTGATAAACTTGTAGGAGTGGGAAAAAATGAACGAATCCGTATGAAACTGTTCATGCGAAGCCTCACTTGAGATGTGTTGTCTTTGTATATCAGTCAGAACCCGAAGAAGTAGGTTAATTGGGTAAGCATGGCGTCAGATTTCATGGACAGATTCAGGTTTAACATAGAAAATGCACCAGGCATTTTCTACATTCAAAACCTCAAGAAGAAACCAATAGAAACCTTTCGCGAATATGCTACTCGGTGGAGATCTGAAGCCGCAAAAATAAGACCACCATTTGAAGAAGAACAAATGAATAAGTTCTTTGTTAGAGCTCAAGACCCGCAGTACTATAAAAGGCTTATGGTTATTAAAAATCACAAATTCTTTGACATCATCAAGCTGGGAGATAGAATAGAATAAGGGATTAAGAGTGGGATGGTGACAAATTTTGAGGCACTGCAGGCCACGAATAAAGCATTGCAATCGGGAGGTATTTCGAAGATGAAAGAAGTGGGAGCCGTAATGGTGGCCCAGGGTCCTAAGTCTCCTCTCACATACCAAATACCTCCACCTACATACCAAACGCCTCCACCCATATACCAGCCTTCACCCCCTAGATACCAACAACCTGCTACCACCTACCATGCATATAACACTCAACCCGCATATTACCACTCACCACCATCCGCCCGCCAAAACTACCAAAAACCACGACCAAACTTCGACCGCAGACCACCTAGACAATACACCCCAATCGTTGAGCCCATAGACCAATTATATGAGAGATTGAAGGTTGTTGGTTATGTCACTCCCATCCCTGTCGTTTCTATGGAGAACTCCTCTCAGTGGATTAACCTAAACAAGACATGTGCCTATCATTAAGGCATGAAGGGTCATACAATTGATGAGTGTCGCACGCTAAAAGACTAGATTCAGACACTAATCGACAATAAGGTCATACAGGCAAAGGAAGTTGCACCAAATATTTGTAACAATCCTCTCCCAGATCACAGAGGTGAGGGAGTGAATGTGATAGAGACCGACGAGGAATGGGATCCGGAGGGGTCAATCGGAATCATTCGGGAGGGGGATGATCCTAAAACGTCTCCGGTCACCCTCACACCCGTTGTGGTACAAACCCAAGCACCGTTTGAAGTCGAGGTAACTACACCATGCACTATGATGGTAGCCCCCACGCCATCTTACAAGTCTGATTCTATCACATGGAATTATATTGCGGAAGCAAGGAGAAAAGGAAAAGCAAAAATAGAGGAAACATGTGCGGTGCAAGGCATGACTAGAACTGGCAGAGTCTACACACCTGAGCACCTGCGAGGAATAAGAAAAGAAGCTGAATCTAAGCCGCCTGTTGTTGAGACTGGCCCTGATGACCTTTGGAGAAAGGACAAGCAAGGTAATACTTCGTCGTCGATCATCTGAACAAAACTCCTACTCAGATATCCATCTTTTCACTGCTGCAAAACTCTGAGACACACAGAATTGCCTTGATGGAAGTGCTGAGTGAAGCTTATGTACCCACCAATATCACTAGTGGGGAGATGGCCAACATGGTCGGGCAGGTACTGGAAAGCCACAAAATCACCTTTCACGAGAATGAATTACCACTAGAAGGACTAAGTCATAACAGGGCACTACACATCACAGTGCAATTTGAGGATAAGTTCATCGCCAGGGTCCTGTTAGATGGGGCTTCAAGTCTCAATATATGCCCACTGGCTACTATAAAAAGGTTGGGTAAAGGCCTGCACGAGATACGGAGGGAAAGTATGAATGTAAAGGCGTTTGATGGATCCCAAAGATCCACAATCGGAGAAATCAACCTCAACCTACATATGGGCCCGACCTGGTTTGATGTTGAGTTCCAAGTGTTGAATATATCTGGTACCTATAATCTATTATTGGGACGACCCTGGATACACGACGCTGGGGTAGTGGCTTCTACTCTACATCAGGCTATGAAGTTTGAATGGAATCATCAAGAAGTGATTATCCATGGGGATGGAAGCAACCCCATCTACACCAATCAGACCGTTCCAGTCATCGAGAATAGGAAGAAGCTGGGTGGAGAAACGTAACATCGCATTGAGCGAGTCAACGTAATTGAAAAGGATCGATGTGGAGTAACAAGATAGAAAGAATATTAATATGGACATGATATGAACCTGGCAAGGGTCTCAGCAAAAACATCCAAGGGATCACCAAACCCGTACAACCGCAGCATCATGGCACAACCTTTGGGCTCGGATATGAATATACTTGGAAAGAGTACCAGGATTGGTCGCTGTCATAGCGTGGTCCTTATTATCTACTGGAACAACTAGTACCACCTCCGCACTAGACATTTCATTAAGCTGACATAATATGGGGATCTGAGGAAGATGAACTCTTAGCTGGCATGAGGAAACTATTTCTGGATGAAGAAGATATGGATTGCAGTGCGATAGTTAAGGAGGAGGAGGGGGAAGACCTTACCATTCAGACCGTGGGGAAATGAGTTGTTCTCAAAAAACTGGACTGTTGCACTATCCCGGGCCCGTCGAGTTCCTATGTAGCTTGGCAGATTAGCATCAATTATTTTTAAGCATTTGAGACATTTTCAGTATTTTGCTTTGAAATAATTGCTCGAGTCATCGAGCCGCATTTGTTAACGTTTCAACAAAATCAAGGATTATTTATCCAAACCGCCCGTTCTAGTCCCACCAGAGCCAAGAAGACCACTGCTACTTTATTTGTCTGTACTGAATGGAGATTTCGGTTTCGTTTTGGGACAACATGATGAAACTGGAAGAAAGGAGCAGGCAATATACTATATGAGCAAGAAATTCACACCCTACGAAGCCCGACACTCTTTGCTGGAACGCACTTGCTGTGCTTTGACATGGATAGCTTAGAAGTGGAAAATATTGCTGAGCGAGTTTGACATCGTCTATGTAACTCAGAAGGTGGTCAAAAGACAAGAATTGGCAGATCATATGGCAGAAAATCCTGTAGACGGAGAATACGAACCATTAAAAATGTATTTTCCCGACGAGGAGGTGTCGTTCGTTGGAGAAGATATCACTGAAGCATATGATGGTTGGAGAATGTTCTTCGACAGAGCAGCAAACTTCAAAGGAGTAGGTATCAGGGCTTTTTTGGTATCAGAAACCGTCCAACACTATTCGGTATCTGCAAAACTCAGGTTTCCATGCACTAACAATATGGCAGAATATGAGGTTTGCATCTTGGGACTCAGGTTGGCCATTGACATGAATGTTCAGAAGCTGTTGGTAATTGGAGATTCCAATCTGTTGATGCATCAGGTTTTAGGATAATGGGCTATAAAGAACACCAAAATATTTCCATATTTGCACTGTGTACAAGAGCTGATCAAAAGGTTCACAAAGATAGAATTCAAATATGTTCCGAGAATTCAAAATGAGTTCACAGATACATTGGCCACTCTATCTTCCATGATACAACACCCAGACAAGAACTTCATCGATCCTGTCCCAATAGGAATTCATAAACAGCCAGCTTATTGTGCTCATGTTGAAGAAGAGAGCGATGGAAATTCGTGGTTCCACGACATCAAGGAATATTTTGCAAAAGGAGAATATCAGAGCACTCTACCCATACTCATAAGCGCACGCTTCGAAGATTAGCCAACCATTTCTTTCAAAGCGGAGGAATTTTGTATAGAAGAACTCCTGACTTGGGGTTACCATGGTGTGTCGATGCCAAGGAAGCATCCAGATTGCTCGAGGAAATACATGCTGGAACTTGCGGACCGCACATGAATGGCTTCTTCTTAGCCAAGAAAATACTAAGCAGGGTATTTTTGGATGACTATGGAAACAGACTGCATCAAGTATGTTCCGAAATATCACCAATGCCAGATACATCCTGATATGATACGAGTGCCACCCAATGAACTCAATGAAACAAGTGCACCCTGGACTTTCTCTGCTAGGGGCATGGATGTCATCGGTCCAATCGAACCCGCTGCTTCAAATGGGCATAGGTTCATTCTAGTGGCCATAGACTATTTCACAAAATAGGTCGAAGCCACATCTTACAAAGCTGTAACTAAGAAGGTCATCGCAAATTTTGTTCGGGATCGCATTGTTTGTCGGTTCCGAGTGCCAGAGTCAATCATCACCGACAATGCCGCCAATCTCAATAGTGATCTAATGAAGGCCATGTGTGAAAATTTCAAGATCAAGCATAATAATTCCACAGCATACAGGCCGCAAATGAACGGAGCTGTAGAAGCCACCAACAAAAACATCAAGAAGATACTAAGGAAAATGGTAGTTAATTACAAACAATGGCACGAGAAGCTATCATTTGCTCTACTCGGGTATCGTACCACGGCTCGCACATCAACTGGGGCAACTCCTTACCTATTGGTTTATGGTACTGAAGCGGTTATTCCTGCCGAGGTAGAAATCCTTTCTTTAAGAATTATACAAGAGGCTGAGCTTAGCGATGTAGAATGGGTACAGAGCCTCTACATACAACTAGCTCTCATTGATGGTAAAAGAATGAATGCGGTGTGCCACGATCAACTCTATCAGAACAGGATGGCAAGAGCCTTCAACAAAAGGGTCAGACCGAGGCAATTTACACCGGGGCAATCGCTGCTAAAACGAATCTTCCCACATCAAGATGAAGCCAAGGAAAAGTTTTTACCCAATTGGCAGGGTCCCCATATGGTTCATCGGGTACTGACAGAAGGAGCACTTATACTTGAAGAAATGCATGGAGAGATTTGGCCAAAACCTATCAACTCAGACGTAGTCAAAAGATACTATGTTTAGGATTGTTCGCACTACTTCACTTGATTTAACTGAACTAAGCTTGACCTGATTCTCGTTTAAGAGGGGATATGTAGGCATTCCTGTGGGTTCGGTCTCATCTTAATAAAATCTTCATTTTTCCATGGTTAGAAACTAGGGGCAAGATCGCAAGTTCAGTTGAGTTCTTCATGTATGGAACAACCAAAGAGTATTGTCAGAAGTATGCATTTAAACTGGGGCAGAATTTTGAGGAGGACCCTCAAAATTCTTAAAAAAAAAAAAAAGAGGTTGCAATGTCTCTAAGTGTGTCACTGTCACCGGCTCATCTAAATTATTTGATCTTACATACTACAATACATTTCAAGCAATTATAGTTTTGTAAATAATTTGTCAAGTGCATACATAATTTTCGAAAACTTTATTTCTATAACAGTCGGATGCTACCCAGGGTTACTCAAATAGGACTGCAAGACAAGAGTGAAGGAAAAGCAAGGAGTTAAGAGCACGAACCAACCTTTCCCCCGCAAAACTCATAATTTTTCTTTGAATGTAGGCACAATGAGCACAACAAGAATATTTGCAAATATATACACACAGCAAAATCACTATCTTCATTATGACAAGGTTGCCAAATGCAATACATCAAGCTAAGAAATACTTCACCCTCTCACAGCTATCATTTGCTTTTCTCACATAAGGCTAAGCATTACCTTTCCTTGCATGAGACTAAACATTGTCTCCTCTTCTTGCATGAGGCTAAGCATTGCCTCCATAATTGCATAAGGCTAAGCACTGTCTGTATGAGACTAAGCATTGTCTCCTTTCCTTGCATGAGGCTAAGCATTGCCCCCGAAATTGCATAAGGCTAAGCACTGCCTTTCTTTGCATGAAACTAAGCATTGTCTCCCTTTCTTGCATGAGGCTAGGCATTGCCTCACTAATTGCATAAGGCTAATCACTGCCTTTCCTTTACATGAGACTAAGCCTTATCTCTCTTCCTTTGCATGAGACTAAGCATTGTCTCCACTTCTTGCGTGAGGCTAAGCATTGCCTCTATAATTGCATAAGGCTAAGCACTGCCTTTCCTTGCATGAGACTAAGCATTGTCTCCCTTCTTTGCATATGGCTAAGTACTGTCTCTTTTCTTGGCATAAAGCTAAGCACTGCCTTTCCTTGCATAAGGCTAAGCCCTACCTTTCCCCGCACGAGACTAAGCGTTGTCTCTGTTTCTAGTATAAGGCTAAGCATTGCCTTTCTTTCCATATGACTAAATATTGTCTTCACTACACTACATAAGGCTAAGCATCGCTTTTCCTTGCGTGAGACTAAGCGATGTCTCCATCCTCTACATAAGGCCAAGCACTGCTTTTTCTTGCATGAGACTAAGCATTGTCTCCCTCCTTCACATCGGGCTAAGCACTGCCCTCATCTCATATAAGACTAAGCCTTGTCTTATCTCGTCCTCACATATAACCAAGCATCACTTGTTTCTTTTATCAAACGATTGATACTGCCATATCCTTGCATTTCATTGGCTGAAACATCGTCATTTTGTCCAAAAGCGTCATAGTCCGAAGGCATCATCCTCATAGGCGGAAGACATCATTCCATGGCCTGAGGATCTCTCGAAATTGTGCATCATTATTCAAAGGCGTCATAGTCTAGAGGCACCATCCTCATAGCCCAAAGACACCATTTCATAGCCTGTGAATCCGTTATCATACGCTTAATGGCCCAGGATGTTTGCATCACGTTTAAATTTTCGCATCATTTTTCAAATCCGTTATCATATGCAAATCTCCATATTTCAAATCACATCATTCCCTGCTCAGTTTGGCCAAAATCGGTCATCATTTTCTTTACCCGATAACTCTTTCATCATTCTCGGGTAAAGAGAGGCAACTGTTGATACATAATTTTGCCCTCATATTTTTTCAAATAGCATGTATACTTTCAAAATGTCATTCTGCATCACTATTTAATTTACAAGATCTATATGAGCATTTTTTATAATTTTCCATAATTTTCAGAGTTTTAAAATTAATTTTCTTGCATTTAAATTACCTGAATATTTACTAATTATTTCTTTAAATTATTTCTTGTGATGACTTAATCATCCAAACTATTATTTGCACCTATATACATGCTTCAAATATTTTTACTTCGTTTCATATAATTATATTGGTGTTTTTAGGCTATTCGCACAATCTTACAATAATAGCCTATATTTTGCAATTTTATTGCATTTGTCATTTTATTCAAGGTCAAAATAATATTTTATATTTTTATAATCTTCTACTATTATTTTTAAGTATTAATTTTCATAATTAGAATTTTTATATATTTATTTAACTATTATTTTATTAAATGTTTTCCCTTTTAATCTTTATTTTAAAAGCTAGCCCAATTTTGGAGCTAATTGTTGGATCAAACAAGACCCAAATCCTTGGCCCAATCCCCAAGCCCAAGACAAATGACCCCTAATTCCCCAACCCGGTCGGTACCCTTTAAAATAACCCGCCCCGCTTCCCCTTTTGATCTTGGCCGTTGATCTCAAATGATCAACGACCCATAATTAACCTACCCATCTCTTTATATCCCCTCACCCAAAAAACCCTAACCCATTTCACCCGTATGTCGCCTCTAAATGCTATCCCCTCTCCTTCAGAAACCCTACCCACCCTTTCTCAATCTTCTCCAAATCCGGTTCAATCATGGATTCCTTCTGTGATTTTCTTACCTTTTATGTGTTACCTCAGTATTACTTAGTGGTATTACTTAGTATTTGCCCTATTTTTGGCAAATATCAATCTACGGATCAAGGGAGATCAGCTTCACCCTTTGGTATTTGGACCATATTTCATCCATATGCATCATGTCAAGGTCGTACGGGTTCGATTCAGTGAGATTTTTGACTATTTTTTGGTTCTCCATCATGAACTAAGGTTTACCTAATTTTTCTCCTAATCTGATTAAATTGATTCTACATGTTATTATTTCCTTTTTTATGTTTGATTTTACATTGTTTCCTTGTTTGTTTGCTTGATTTCTACTACTATATAACCCCCTCCCCAATTCCCCTCTAGAGGACCAAAGGTTTTCACGACTATTGCACACAATATATTTTCCTCACCCGTTTCTCTACTCTGAAACACTTGGCTCTTTGGCCGGCTGAAAGCCAATGCCATAATATTATCAACCTCCTTCAGTGCAAGCACTGTGCGGGGCCTTTACGAGGCTCTTGTGAACTCTGAAGCATCGGAGATTTGGTGTTCTTGCTACCAGTATTCTAAAATCTTTATTCTTTTGCTCGTCTAATTTTGCTAATGGTTAGTGCCTTTAACTCTTGAAATGTTCAGTATTTTTCCTTCTGTATATCTCTATGTGTTCTAGGTATTAAGGACGTTTAAAATTCTATGAGCATGATTTAGTTCCTTTGTTAGTGGTGAATCCTTGAAACTACACTGCTATGATACTCCCCTGTCATTATGTATTCTTTGATAGTAGAATGCATTTTAGTACATGTGGTAGATTCCAGTTTGTTCTTAGTTTGCATTAGGATAATATGTGTTTTTCACTATATCCTGCACTTTTATGTTGAATTTTCTTGTTTTCCTCTGGAATCAGTTCCATACCTCTATGTTTTTCTTAGTATCTGAACATGTTTGAGTTTTGAGTTTCAATGCATGCCTATTGTAGATGTTCTTTTAATGAAACTGACTACCTGTTGTTAGTTATAGAATCCTTTTCATGCATTGCTTTAGGTACTATGCTAAAACTCTTATGAAACCATTCCTTTGCTTTGATGAATTACTGAGTCTTGTGTTTAATCGACTGTTCTTTGCAAACTGGTCACATCTATATGGATCTCATACTGTCTTAAGATCTAGCCTAAACATGTTTCCTTGTTATATGTAATCCTGATCTTTAGCATCATCTAAGACTTTAGGGTAAATGTCACATTTTCTCTCTTATGTATGGTCAACTGACATGTTAATATGTAGCTAATCTGCCTTTCACATGCCCTAAGTTTCTATAAAGCCTTTGTACTATGATCTATCCCCACCATGTTAAGTTTCATGTTATTGAGCAAGCTACACTACTAGTATGTTGATATGCTGTTTGTGACCTTATTAGAACTGTCATGCTAGAACTTTCATTGTACCAGATAGACATATGAAATCCTGTAGGTTATGCCCTATTCTGGACTTGTTTGACATTGTGCACTCTGATATGTTTATCTTATAACCTCAGAAAACCCGATTCCCCTAACTCTCTCAATATGTTCTTTTGCTCAATATACTATCTCCTGCTAATTGATCGAGTCTTGAATGTCAGTATTGTTATATCAACTTGCCATGAGGAATCTAAGCCTTATTGATCCTCTTAACTTGTATGTCTTTTGTTTAATCAATCATGCTATGTCAGCTTCTAAAATACAAAATGCATTTCTTCAAATTCTGTCACTTATTTGTTGTTAGTAGGTCCAGAATTCTTTATGTAATTGCTATGTGTATTTGTCAAATCGTGAACTCCCAATTGTTTGGTAAGTGAGACTCCATCTGGGTTCTAACATGGTTCCAAAACCTAGACTTGGGCTGTACAATTGACACCCTCCAGTTCTTTGAGCTGAATTCGCATCGGGGCCTGCTATTCGTAGAAGGTTGAGCTTGTGGAAGGCCCAGGTAGTGCTGGGTTTTCTTAATTTTTCTTTTGAGGCCTTCTCTTAGGCCTGCAGTTTTCTCGTGTATAGTATTTACTTATGTTCATTAATGGGGCCTGTAATAATTTATAAACAAACAATTGGGGTGTTAGTGAAATTGGGAAAACGGGTATATTTTAATGTTTGCATAAAAGGGTAGAGCACATGCCTATGGGGTTTATGTGACCTACTTGTTATTCTATCCAACCTACCATATATGCTATTTGGTTTTTCATGTGCACTAGTAGAAACCATGCTTATAGGGAATCACACACTCACTCAACATGCTTTACTATGTTTACTGCCATGCGTTATTAGACAACATGCCTATAGGAATTAGGTGTCCACTCCTTCAATTTGTGCAACTGCAATGTATTTACAAGATAACATGTTTGTAGGATTATATTAACTTATGATCCTCATCTAGATATCATGTCTATAGGACCTTAATTGATTAATTAGCTACTGTTATTGATGCTTCCATTATATTGCTCGTCTAGAAAACATGCCTATAGGGATGAAGTGTTATAGAATCAGTTTCAATTACCAACTCTTAGAAATCCTACCTATAGGATACTGTTACTCGCCTGGAAAGTATGCCAATAAAATCAAACGTGGATAATTTTTAAGCATTAAACAGTTTTATTGCTTCATTACGGAAACAATTTAGAGATCATGCCTATAGGATTTATAATACCTATAATCTGCAAATCTGTTGTTCTAGAACAACAACACTGCCCTGTACGCTTGAAAAATCAAAATCACATAAGAGCATGTCTATAGGACTTAAGGACTCTAATTCTTCTTAATTCTGAAAATTGTCTACTTCCTATAATATGAACTTGCTCGCGTGCATTTGTTGCTTACATGTGGAGGCCAACTTGAGCCATTTATTGTCTTTATGTGCAGTCCTACATGTTTTGAATGTCGCTTCGATTTATCATTTTTGAGCAACCTAAGTAAAGTCTAGAACCATCCAAATAGTAGGTCCAAATCCTCCTGGGCCATAGGCATGGGACGGGTATACACGCATAGGACACGACTTATAACTGAATTAGAATGCATTAGGTAAACAACTTTAATAAAGTAATCGGGTAGCAGGTGATGATAGTCTGTGCCCACTGAATAATATGAGCAACTCATATCTAAAAGGAGTTGCGAAATATTATTTATGTTGCACGGGGTGATCCTTTAGGCTAAAAAACTTAGGACCCCCCCCCCTTTTTATATACTTGATATCTGTATTTAGTCGGTTAAACATTGCAGTTGTATCCTTGTAGTCCTTAAGATTTGTACCAATTGCGTTATAATGGGCTTCTCCAACCTTTATATTCTTTGTGTTTATTTGATCATCTAGTCTAATCACATAATCCACATAGTCCTAAGTTCGACCGGGACCCATAGTTGTGGACCTCGAATAGTGCCTAACACCTTCTCTTTGAGGTAATTTGAGCCCTTACCCGATCTTTGGTGACGTTGACTAGTCAAACAGAGTTATCTGCACAATTGGTGCCCTAACGCACCTTAAAAATCATTAGATGGCGACTATTCTCTTTTAATCTCCTCCTTTAAAAGAGTTGTCACATGTCGAAACTCCACTTTCTCGAGGAAGAAAAAGGGTACACGACAATTGCAATCGACTGTTTCATAACCTTGAATTGAGGTGTGAAATTGGACAAGATCAGATACCAACCTTACACGCCGTATAATAATAACCCAAATCACACAACAATTCACACATAATATCATCACAACAACACAACATAATCAACTCGTATTTACAAATTGCCCGTAGGCCACAACCTTTCCAAAGGTACAAAGAAGTCAATTAATTTCAAAATAGATAGCCCACAACTCAACATAATGTATATAAAATCTCAAAAATAACAACAAAGACGGAAAAGTAACTCAGCAAGAACAACACCTTCTTTAATCTAAATTTTTGATAAATATATTAATGCCTCTTTTTAAACTTATGTAATTAATTATTTGTAGATGAAAAATCCATAATGTAATTATTTCCAGGAAATGTCAACTCAACAAGCACACAGAATTCACATAAAAATTAAAGTAGCACTCACACCAAATTATTATATAAAACAAATTCGACAAACAAA
This sequence comes from Nicotiana tabacum, assembly GCF_000715075.1. Taxonomy (NCBI): domain Eukaryota; kingdom Viridiplantae; phylum Streptophyta; class Magnoliopsida; order Solanales; family Solanaceae; genus Nicotiana; species Nicotiana tabacum. The sequence goes on from NC_134103.1 coordinate 74,153,357, forward strand.
GAATGAGGAATGACAAATAAGGATAAATAAGTTCCAACAATTTCCAATTTAAAACCTAAAAATGCCTAAGACTTTAAACCAATAAAATTTGCACATATAAGCCCGAGTACGTACTCGTCACCTCGCGTACACGACTTTCACATTACACAAATAGCATATACGACTAAATGCCTAAGGGGTAATTCCCCCACTCAAGGTTAGGCAAGATACTTACCTCAAAACACATTAACTTAAACCAATTGGTAAGCCTTTTCCGTGATTATCCAACTCCGGATGGCTCAAATCTAGATGAGTATTTCCTTGAAAATCCCTCGGCAAAATCGCCACAAACCGAGCTTTCTTTATTCAGCTCTTTAGTGATATTAAAACATCCAACTACTCTTACAACTTCAATCTACATCACCATAATTCAATTGGACCAATATTAGTAAATATTTCCAGATTCTTAGACCATTTAGGCATTTTATCAAACACCTAGAGTGCATAAATCTCTACAACTCTTAACCATAGAATTAGTTCATCCAACTACCACCATTTACCAATAATTTATCCCACAATCATTCTTAAATAAATTTATAAGTTCAAATCATCACACACGCGACCATTCATCCACACCCAACCAACAAAAATTATACATCAATTAATCACCTTTCAACCTCTACAATGATTATGTATTTAAATTAGGAATTTATGGCTTCCAGTCGCCATACCATGAGTTCCAATACTTAATTCATACTCATATTTCCATAATAAATCCGTACATGTAAGTCTACGGGTGTAGGATTACCTTTTTGAAAAAAATCTTGCAAAACCCTCCTTTGCATTTTTGAAGAAATTTCTTGAAGATCTAAGTATTTTATGTGTAAATTTCATCAATACCAGTGTAGAAATGATGGAATTTCACACCAAGATAATGGGGATCGCTTACCTTGAAGAAGAAAGGAGTTGGTGGTCTTGAGAGAGTGGAGAAGAGCTCCAAAATCCGTCCAAATGAAATGGGAAAAATGAACCCCGAATTGGCTTTAAAAGAGCTGGAGTTGGGGCGCATCTACTCTAGCGAAGTGTGCCTCACTTCGCTGTCCACTGCATGCAAGGGAAGATAGGATTCGCGTCTGGTCTAGCGAAGCGAGCTTCGCTTTGCTGTCCGCCAAAATAACTGGGCGGTCTACAAAATTTGATCACAACAAAGCTATTCAAATTTACAAAATTCAAATCCGATCCCGTTATCAACAAGGTCAACTCTCGGTCAAACTTATATATATTTCAAAACTCCAATTTACTAATTTTCACCAAAATGCGCCGAATTATCCTACGAACTTCCAAATCCAAATCCGAAAATACGACTAAGTCCAAAATCACCATACAAAGCTATTGAAATTATCAAAACTCCATTCCGGAGTCGTTTGCATAAAAGTAAAACTCCGATCAACTCTTTTCACTTAATCTTCAAATATAAGAATTTGTTCTTTCAATTAATTCCCGAATCATCCAAAAACCGAACTCGAACACACACGTAAGTTATAATTCACAATACAAATCTGCTCGGGGCCTTAAACCTCTAAACGGGATGTCAATTCTCAAAACGACAAGTCGGGTCGTTACAGATAGGGTATTTTGGAGCTAGGATTTGGTGCTTTCATGGGGGATTCGGCCTCTGGGACAATCTAAGAATACAAGGTAAGTTTTTATGGATATTTTCAGGTAATAACACCCTAATAACACTAGTATTAACATCATTCAATCTTTGAAATCCCTAGAAATCTTTCAAGTTGTTCAATAATGCCAAATTTTCCAAACATTGGATTTTTGACGAAAAGCTTCAAGAAGGTAATCCTAATGCTTCAAACTCATTTCTTATGAGTCGGTGAGAGTAGTTATAATATTTGTTTCAAATTGTTATGGTGGGATAATTGATTTCACAAACCCTAGTTCATGGCATGAATAGTATTTTTGAGACAATGGGGAAGATAGAGAGTGTTCTTAGAAATAAAATTAAACGATGCAATGAACCTATGGAATCATTTTCTAGCTAAATTAAAAGTGTTCGACTAAGTAATCACCAAATTGAATATTTTAGAAATGTTGGTTAATTAAGACGATGAATATTAATTTGACGGTATTGGAGAATTAATGTAGTATCATTGACGACTTCAAATGGGTATTAAATGGTAAGAGTGGAGTTGAATATGCAAGTAAGTGAATGTATTCGGCGATTTGAGTTGTTAGAGGCTTGTAGTCAACTTATGAGCCATAAATGGATATTGATCAATATTTTAGGTCATATTTTGATGTAATTAGGATATCTAATTGTAGATATCAACTTGTTGGTGATGTTTGAGAATTTTAATCAACATTGGAATGACATAAGAGGATTAAAAGCTTGTGAATGTTAATAAAGCGAAAGTCAGGTAAGTTGATTTAAACCTACTCTTCTTGAGGGATTTTCTCTAAAATCATGTTTCGAGTTAATGCTTATGTTGTTTGCAAATGTGCTTTCATGCTTGTGGGGACAAACAAGTACGGATGTCTCCATGTGCTAAAATATTATGTTGCATATGTAGTGTCATGTTGTTTTATAAAATTTATTTTAAATCTTGTTGGCAAAATGACACTTGAGGTAAATGTTTTAAGTTTTTATCAAAACTTACGTATTTATAAGAGTATACATATTTGAGTGCTAAACATAAGTTTTTATGGAAAGTACTTTTGAAAATTGATAAATAGAATAGCATTTGTGGTATGTTTCAAAGATTGATGTTAAATTGCTAAATGCTTTAACATGTAAAAGGTTGTTTATTTGAATTTTATTCAAATGGGTTAGATTTTCTATTAATGCTATGATTTGATAAAAAAAATATATCTTTTGAGGCTACTATACTATGAATCTATTTTTGAAGTATCAAATATTTTAGGGGTTACTTGTGTTCACCGAGATTGGCTTCGGATATATTGTGTCTGTCGTCATGAAATTACACGTGTCGGTGTAGGCGTAGATGGCCACTTAGTGGTATAGACTACGACAGAGTGCTCTCCCCGAGAGGGTACTATTTTATGTTATTATTAGCATGGCTGAGTCGATTCGTACGACACTACGATGAGACGACCTGATCAAGTAGGGTATATGATACTTGCCGCTAGGTACATAACCTAGTTGACCTTCTTATGTCGGTGATGGTATAATACTCCCAGTGAAAGTTAAATGATGATTTTCTTATGTTTAGGCCTAAGGAGCCGAAAGTGATTTCAATAACTTAAAGCAAATGGAATGATTTTGTATGATTTTATTCAAAATCTTGGGTTGACATAAATATTTTAAAAGTCTATATTGTGGGTTATATTTCACTTGTCTTTTATTTAAAATGATAAGGATCACGAATTGATAAAATTTCTTATCGTTTTGTATCAAATGTTGGTGCATTATTTTTATAAAGTTTATCCCAAGAACTTAAGTTTGAGAGAGTCTATGACACTTATTGAGTACCGATGTGGTGTACTCAGCCCTTAGGGGGCCCCTTCAGGGCCCCGCTTACTTTAAATGTTTCAGGATGAGGTATGATACGAGGCATGCGGTCAGATCTAGGATGACTCTCTTCTTAAGGTATATGGTGAGGCAGCACTCCTAATTCGTGATAGCTATCATGTGTTTTCTTAATTTATGTTAGTCGGGTATTAGCCCAAGTGTTTAAGTCTATTCTTTGGTATAGAGGCTCCATAGATAGTTGTGAAAAGTTGTAGTAATAGGGTTGTACACGACATACATAAAAATATATTTATTTTACTTAGTCTCATTGTTATTATTAGTGATTTTGAATTGAAAAATATTTTATCATTTAACTTGAAAATGTATATGATTTTCAAGGAGCTTCCGCTGTTAAATTGGTTTTACGCATATGATTCGGGTGCATCATATGATTTTGTTCGCTCAGGTCAGGTAGTGTACCGGGTGCCGGTCACATGGTTTTGGGTCGTGACAAACTTGGTATTAGAGAACTAGGTTCTAAGTTAAGTCCTAGGATGTCTATGGAGCCGTGTCAAGTAGAGTCCCTCTTATCAGTGTGTTGCCGGCCACACTTATATCGGGGAGACTACAAGGACATTTATGGAGTTTCACTTTCTTCTTACTCTAGATCGTGCTTTGTGCCTAAATTGAGTGACACAGTTGTCGGGCGTATTGATTATCTGATACGGTATATATAGAAGTGATGAGCACAAAGCTCAAGGTTCAAGATATTACACGTGTTGCTTTGGACGTTTTTCGGACTGTCCATAAATATAAGGATGGTTTAAGGTCAAAAACATAGTGGAACTAATTATGCCATGATGTAAAAATGTGGTGAATAAAAATTTTCAAATAAATACTAATGGCTGATGGAAAAGAAATTGAGATTATGATGTCAGCTAGTACTGTCAGAATAGAGTCAAGATTATACTGGAGGATGTGAAAGAGGGAACCTCAAAAGGGTAAGGCCCTAATCTAGAATTTAGATTTTTAGTCAAGATGTTAAAACGATTGGTCACTGTGACAGTCACCACTAATGAGTACGACAAAGGTACAAAGAAGAAAAAACAATAGTTCCAAGATAAATGGGAAGGTTGTATCTCAAATTATCGTGATGAGATGTCGAGGAATGATAAAAAATCGAATTGGTAACAGAATGTGAATCAACCAAGTTCGTAGAAATCACATTGTGACTTATAAGAATGAAGACTTATTTGGGATAATGTTAAGAATGACCAAAAACATATCCAAAAAAAAGGGTGTAAGGAAACCCTTAATACTTTTAAAAGGTGAACAAGTCAAGATACAAGAGATGATCCTCACTCTCACTATGGATTGGGAGACTCTCGACATGACGAGGTTGTCATTATGGTAATGTCACATGTAAGGAAGTAAATTGTAAGAAATAAAGTGTCACGTATGGGCACAAATTTAGGGTATTCGAAGCATATCATAAGTATGAGAAGGGTAGGTGAACCTTGAATGTCTCCAAGTTAACGAATGAGATACTAGAAGAAGTTAACATTTAATGATGCATACCAAAGTATACATGGATGAGATAGGTGGACTTAAATGGGTAAGTAAAAATAAAAAAAAAATTAGGCATGATATACACAAAGGTGTAACTTGAAAAGGTACAAGAAGCAACATAGGTTACCAGAGAAGGTAAAATGATGTGGAATGACAATCTTGAGTTTGACTAGTTGGGATTTGTCCTTTTGAACTTGTGGGAATTGAAAATTTTCAAATGTAAGCTCCAAAGTACTTATGTATGTGTCAAATGGAGTGATTAAATTAGGATTTGATGGACCCTTATGAATTATGAGAAATGAATGTTTGAAATATTGTATGAGGCAAAGTAACAATTTATGACAAGTTGTCAATACTATATATGTTGTTGGAGCTGGACTCCAAACTATAAGAGTTTATTTTTTATCTTTCTCAGAGCAGTCTGATCACTTAAGGCCCAAGAGCTTGAAAATGGTAAGGGTACATGTGAGAGTTGAGAGGTTACAAGTGTCCAAATGTTATGGAGTGAAGCATTAGGAATCCCTAACATATTATGCACGGGGATGGGGTGTAAGATACTATGGAGGTACAAAAGAAATTACCGTACGATGATCGGGTACCCACGAACTAGATTCCATGAATAACGGAAAATATACAAGTACTTATATTAATTACACGAAACATGATGATGTAAAGATGGGATATTGGCTATAGTTAGAAAAAACAAATTGTCAGGATGATGACATGAAGATGGATTGTATACTTTTTACATATAGCATTTAGATAATGGTGTATGTTATGAAAATTGTATGAATGTTATATGGGTTAATTATGAGGGAGTCGTACTTGTTAAAATACATAAGTATGGACTGCGAGGTGTAAGGTAGTCGTACTTGCTATAAAGGTATTTCAGCATGGAATGAAGGGTATAGTGTCACAAAAGGGATTCTGAAGATAAAACGAACTTGAAAGGTGATATGCTAACCATATTATTGTTGTAAGGGCAGGAAATGATGATACTTAGCAACATGAATTGTGGTTAGAAGTGTCTGTCACGACCCAAACTACCCCCCTGTCATGATGGCACCTATCGTGGAACAAGGCAAGCCGACTCATTTCCAAAACAAACCGATATTTTCATTTCAAAGATAATTCTAATGTTATTTAACATAAAAACCTTCGTAAAGGAGTTCCAATCAAAATAAAAGTGCGGAAGAAAAAGCCCGACATCGGGGTGTCACTAGTCATGAGCATCTACTACAAACTGTCTAACAATATTAAGGCTAACTCAGCCTGGAAAATAACCAAATACAACTAGAGGAATATAAGAGGGAGAAGAGCAGGGGCTGCGATCTCCAAACAGCTACCTTGCTATCTCCAAGAAAATCTGCAACCAGAACAATCAATAACTGCTACCATGTCCATCTATACCTGAATCTGCACACAAGGTGTAGGGAGTAACGTGAGTACGCCAACTCAGTAAGTAACAAAAATAAATAAAGACTGGGCAGTAGTGACGAGCAATAAACCATATAACATTCATATCGGGAAATCTCCGTAAAATATCACATGCTTTTTAAAAAAATCAGGGTTTGAATCAAAACATCTCGTTTAACCCAGTTCCAGTAAAAATCATTTAAAGATATTTTTCAATAGTTTTCAGATAGAGGAAAAATGCAAAGGTGAGCAAAAATGATGAAATCATAAACAGCCCCTCGGGCAAAACATCACTCATATACAGCCCCTCGGGCAAACCTCACATTCACTCGTGCCACTCGGGCATACCTCACAATCACTTTTGCCACTCGGGCATACCTCACAATCACTCATACCTCCCAGTCACTCAGCACTCGGCACTCGCACTCAGTAGGTACCTGTGCTCACTGGGGGTGTGTACAAACTCTGGAGGGGCTCCTTCAACCCAAGCGCTATAATCTGCACGGACAATTCACGAACAACTCATGTTCTATAATAATAAAGTATGCTGCAGGCGGGCAGTCCCGATCCACACTTATCCTCACAAATCAGGCCCTCGGCCTCACTCAGTCATAAACCTCTCAAGCCACTTGGGAATTTCAGTAAAACAGGGCATTCGGCCCAAAACATTTATATGCATCAAAATAGAGTCATAAAACTGAGTTATGCGGTAAACAAGCATAAACATGACTGAGTATAGATTTTCAATCGAAAACAATGAGAGGATAGTAAGAAAAAGCCTCTAAGGGTTCAAACAGCACTGGCGCAAGTCCCAAACATGGCATTCAGCCCAATTTATATTAACTCTTTCTAAAACATATAAGTATCATATAATTTCAACAAAGTATGAAACTTTACAGTTGCTACAGGACGGACCAAGTCACAATCCCCAACAGTGAACGCCCACACGCCCGTCACCTAGCATGTGTGTCACTAAAAATAGTATAATGATACAAAATCCGGGGTTTGGTACCCTCAGGACTAGATTTACAATCGTTACTTACCTCAAACCGGTCAAATCTCTACCCCGCAATGCTCTTGCCTCTGGACTTGGCATCCAAGTGGTCCGAATCTATTCACAAGCAGTACAATACCATCAATACGTGCTAATGGAATGAATTCCACAAGAAAAGCTACAAAATTAGACCAAAACCCGAAATGGGCTCAAACCCGGCCCCGGGCCCACGTCTCAAAATCTAACAAAATTTACAAAACTAGAAAGCTCATTCACTCACGAGCCTAACCATACCAAATTCATCAAAATCCGACATCGTTTGGTCCTTCAAATCCTTAAATTACTCTCCAAAAATTCAAAGCCCTAACCCCTCATTTTCACTAATTATAATGATTAAACAACGGAAAATCGCCATATATACAAGTATTAGGGCTCAAGTAAATTACCTCAATGAAACCCCCTTGATTCCCTCTTCAAATCTCTCCCAAAAGCTCCAAAACCGAATAGAAATGTTGAAGAATGCACCAAAATTCGCGAACCCTCTGCCCAAGCTTCTCGCACCTGCGGCCATTTACTTTCACCGGCACGACCGCACCTGTGGTCCAAGAAGCCGCACCTGCGCAACTCACTTATCCACCCTGTCTCCGCATCTGCGGCAAACTCGTTGGACCTGCGCTTGCGCACCTGCGCATGGCACACCGCATCTGCGAAGCCTGCCCAGCATTGCCCTTTTCGCATCTGCGCCCCAGGTTTTGCACCTGCGGGCTCGCAGATGCGACCTCCAACACGCACCTGCGCAACCTATCTAGCCAAGCATTGCCCGCACCTGCGAACTCCCCACATGCACCAGCGGCCTCGTACCTACGAGGCTTTCTTCCATAGGTGCGAAAATAGCAATAGCAGCAGCTTTAGCTGCATTTTCCAACTTCGCCAAATCCGTTAACCACCCGGAATCACCACGAGGCCCTCGGGACCTCAACCAAAAATACCAACAAGTCATATATCAACATACCAACTTAGTCGAACCTTCGAATCACTCAAAACCACATCAAATCATCAAATTACCCTCGGATTCAAGCCTAAGAACTTCTAAATTTCCAAATTCGGCAACCGATGCCGAAACTAACCAAACCACGTCCGAATGACCTCAAATTTTGCACACACGTCACAAATGACACTATGAACCTACTCCAACTTCCAAAATCCCACTCCGACCCCGATATCAAATTTTTCACTACCGACCAAAATCGCCAAATTTTCAATTTCGCCAAATCAAGCCTAATTATACCACGGACCTCGAAATCATATTTTGGATGCACTCCTAAATCCAAAATCACCTAACGAAGCTAACGAAACCATCAGAATTCAAATTCGAGATCGTTTACACATAGGTCAACATCCGATTAACTTTTCTAACTTAAGTTTCTACTTAAGAAACTAAGTGTCTCAATTCACTCTGAAACCACTCCGGTCCCGAACCAACTAACCCTATATAACATAATATAGCTGAATAACACAAAAAGAAGTAGAAATAGGGAAAACGGGGCTATAACTCTCAAAATGACCGGTTGGGTCGTTACATCCTCCCCCTCTTAAACATACGTTCGTCCTCAAACGGGTCTAGAAACATACCTGGAGTCTCGAATAGGCATGGATATCTGTTCCGAATCTCCCGCTCAGTCTCCCAGATGGCCTCCTCCACAGGCTGACCTATCCATTTCCCCTTCACTGAAGCTATATCATTTGACCTCAACCTTCGAACCTGCCGATCCAAAATAGCCACCGGCTCCGCATCATAAGTCATATCACCCTCCAACTAAACCGTGTTGAAATATAAAACATGGGACGGATCTCCAATATACTTCCGGAGCATGGAAACATGAAACACTGGATGCAACTCGACAAGCTGGGTGGCAAGGCAAGCTTATAAGCCACCTCCCCAATCCTCTGAAGCACCTCAAAAGGCCCAATGAACCGGGGGCTCAACTTGCCCCTCTTCCCAAACCTCATAACATCCTTCATGGGTGATACCTTCAGCAAAACCTTCTCCCCAACCATAAAAGACACATCACGGACCTTCCTATCCGCGTAGCTCTTCTACCTAGACTGCGCCGTGCGAAGCTGCTTCTAAATCAATTTCACTTTATCTAATGCGTCCTGGACCAAGTCTGTACCTAAGAGCCTAGCCTCACCTGGCTCAAACCATCCAACTGGAGATCTACACCTCCTCCCATATAAAGCCTCGTACGGGGCTATATGAATACTCGACTGATAACTGTTGTTATATGCAAACTCCGCGAGTGGCAAAAACTGGTCCCATGAACCCCCAAAGTCAATGACACAAGCACGTAACATGTCCTCCAATATCTGAATAGTGTGCTCGGACTGCCCGTCCGTCTGAGGGTGAAAGGTTGTGCTCAACTCAACCTGAGTACCCAACTCTTGCTGCACAGCCCTCCAAAACTGTGATGTGAACTGACTACCCCTATCTGAAATAATGGAAACTGGGACACCATGCAGGCGAACGATCTCTCGAATGTAAATCTCAGCCAACCGCTCTGAAGAGTAAGTAGTACCAACTGCAATGAAGTGCGCGGACTTGGTCAGCTGATCCACAATAACCCAAATAGCATCAAACTTCCTCGAAGTCCGTGGGAGCCCAACTACAAAGTCCATGGTGATCCGCTCCCACTTCTACTTTGGGATCTCTAATCTCTGAAGCAAGCCACCCGGTCTCTGATGCTCATACTTAACCTGCTGACAGTTGATACACTGAGCCACAAACCCAACTATATCCTTATTCATCTGCCTCTACCAATAGTGCTACCTCAAATCCAGGTACATCTTCGCAGCACCCGGATGGATGGAATATCGCGAGTTGTGGGCCTCCTCAAGAATCAACTCTCGAAGCCCATCTACATTAGGCACACATATCCGGCCCTACATTCTCAGCACGCTGTCATCACCAATAGTCACATCCCTAGCATCACCTCTCCAAACCCTATCCTGAAGAACAAGCAAGTGGGGGTCATTATACTGACGCTCCCTGATACGGTCATAAAGAGAAAACCTGGAGACCACACAAGGCAATACCCGACTAGGCTCCGAAATATCCAATCTGACAAGCTGGCCTACTAAGGCCTGAACATCCAATGCCAAAGGCCTCTCTGCTGCTAGAAGATATGCTAAACTCCCCAAACTCTCTGCCCGGCGACTCAAAGCATCGGCCACCACATTGGCCTTCCCCGGATGGTACAAAATAGTGATATCATAGTCCTTAAGAAGCTCCAACCATCTCTGCTGACGCAAATTAAGATCCTTCTGCTTTAACAGATACTGCAGACTCCGATGATCAGTATAGATCTCATAATGAACCCCATACAAATAATGACGCCAAATCTTCAAGGCGTGAACAATGGCTGCTAACTCAAGATCATGGACAGGATAGTTCTTCTCATGGGTCTTCAACTGGTGCGAGGCATAGGCAATCACCCTACCCTCCTGCATCAAAACACAACCAATGCCTATCCTCGAGGCATCACAATGCACGATGTAGGAACCTGAAGCTGATGGCAAAACTAACACTGGAGTTGTGGTCAAAGCAGTCTTGAGCTTCTGAAAGCTCTCCTCACACTCATTCGACCACCTGAATGGAGCACCCTTTTGGGTCAATTTGGTCAAAGGCGATGTAATAGATGAAAATCCCTCCACAAAGCGACGGTAATAACCCGCAAAACCAAGAAAGCTCCTAATTTCTATGGCTGAGGACGGTCTGGGCCAACTCTACACCACTTTTAACTTCTTTGGATCCACCTGAATACCCTCACTGGACACCACGTGCCCCAAGAATACTACTGAACTGAGCCAAAACTCACATTTGGAGAACTTTGCATAAGGCTTCTCCTCCGTCAATCGTTGTAATACGATCTTCAAATGCTGAGCGTGCTCCTCCTGGCTACGAGAGTACACCAGGATGTCATCAATGAATACAACAACGAATGAGTCCAAATAGGACTAGAATACACTGTTCATCAAATGCATGAACGCTGCTGGGGCATTGGTCAGCCCAAAAGAAATCACCAAGAACTCACCATGGCCATATCGGGTCCTGAAAGCTGTCTTAAGAATATCTGAATCCTGAATCTTCAGCTGGTGATAACCGGACCTCAAATCAATCTTGGAGAACACCCTCGCTCCCTGAAGCTGGTCGAATAAATCATCAATACGAGGCAAAGGATACTTGTTCTTGACTGTGACCTTGTTCAACTGCCTATAATCAATACACATTCTCATGGAACCATCCTTCTTTTTCACAAATAGAATCGGTACACCCCAAAGTGACACACTAGGCCGAATAAACCCCTTATCAAGGAGTTCCTGAAGTTGTTCTTTTAATTCCTTCAACTCCGCCGGTGCCATACGATACGGTGGAATAGAAATGGGCTGAGTGCCCGGCACCAAATCAATACCAAAGTCAATATCCCTATCAGGCGGCATGCCCGGCAGGTCTGCAGGAAACACATCCGAAAAATCACGTACCACCGGAACAGAATCAATGACAGGAGTCTCAGCACTAACATCCCTCACAAAAGCCAAATAAGATAGGCAACCCTTCTCAACCATGCGATGGGCCTTCAAATATGAAATCAGCCTACTTGGTACATAATTTACAGAACCGCTCCACTCAACCCTCAGAATTCCCGTCATAGTCAACGTCACCATCTTAGCATGACAATCTAGAATAGCATGACATGGAGATAACCAATCCATACCTAATATCAAGTCAAAGTCGACCATACTGAGCAGCAAAAGGTCCACTTGGGTCTCTAGATCCCCAATAGTCACCACACATGACCGATATACGCGATCTACAATAATAGTATCGCCCACAGGAGTAGATACGTGAACAAAAGAAACTAGAGACTCATGGAGCATATCCAGAAAATGGGCGAAATACGAGGAAACATATGAATACGTGGAACCTGGGTTAAATAATACTGTGGCATCTCTGTGAGTAACTGAGACAATACCTTTAATCACAGCATCTGAAGCAATAGCATTTGGTCTGGCAGGGAGGGCATAGAAATGGGCCTGGCCACCCCTTGATCTGCCTCCCCCTCTAGGGCGACCCCTAGCTGACTGACCTCCACCCCGAGCTGACTGGGCGGGTGGTGAGGTAACTGGTGTTGTAGTCAGAGGCTGACTCCTCTGCTGAGATAGACCTCCATGATGATGAGGACATTGCCGCCACATATGCCCAAGCTCCCCACACTCAAAATAACTCCCTGGTGCTGGCGGCGGAAATTGAAGGGAACCCCTAGCACCGGGATAACTGGTAGAAGAACCTGGCATGGAAGAGCCCTGAACAGGTAGAGCACGGGACGGACTCTGAGCTGGAAGGGCACTAAGTGATGAGTGGCCCTGATGAGAACTGTGAGAACCATGGCCAGATGATACATCCCGATGAAGTGGCCGAGCTGACTGAGCCAGTCTGAAATGACGATCTCTACCGTGCTGGAACTAACCCCAAAAAGGAGCACCGCTGAATCCACCCTGACCACGAGTCCTCTTGGCCTCCCTCTCAACCCTCTCCTGACCGCGAACTATCTCAATCTATCGAGCAATGTCGATAACCTCAACAAAGGTAGTACCCAAAACCCGCTCCCTGATCATGAACAACTGTAGCTACTAAGTGAGGCCATCAATAAACCTCATGATCCTCTCTCTGTCCGTGGGAACCAACCAGATAGCATGACGGACCAAATCAGAGAATAGCATCTCATATTATGTCACAGACATATCACCCTGGCGAAGCCGCTCAAACTGTATGCGCAGCTCCTCTCTGTGGGATCGAGGCAAGAACTTCTCCAAAAAGACCACGGAGAACTGCTGCCAAGTAAGGGGTGTTGCGCCAACAGGCCTATGCCTCTCGTAAGTCTCCCACCATCTGAGTGCAGCCCTAGAAAACTGAAAGGTAGTGAATGAGACCCCACAAGTCTCCAAAATGCCAGTAGTACGGAGTATCCTCTGACGCCTATCCAAAATGTCCTGAGCATCTTCTCTCTCTGTGCCACTAAAAGGTAGTGGCTGGAGTCTGCCAAACCTCTCCAACCTACGCTGATCATCCTCAGGCATAGTAGGAACCACATAATCCTGAGCAACAACAACCAGTTGGGTTGGTGGTGCCTCCGGTGCTTGAAGTCCCTGAATAACCTGCTCGGGTGTGCGAGCGACGGGAGTCTGAGTGCCTCCCCTGGCCTGAGAAGTGGTTGCGGCTGTCGAAATAGAGACCGCCTGAGCAAGGCCAGTACACGCTGTCAGAATCTGAGCTAGGGCCTCCTGAAGGCCTAGAATCACAATAGGCACAGGTGATGCCCGAGCTGGTGCATCAACAACTAGAACCTGGTCCTGATCTGGGACAACCGGTGGATCTGCAGGTACTGCCCCAGCTGCTATACGGGCTGCACCTCTGCCCCTACCATGGCCTCTACCGCGGCCTCGGCCTCTTGCGGCCCTGGCTGGTGGTACTGGTGGCTGGCCCTCCTGACCGGTAGCACGAGTCCTCACCATCTGTGAGAGAATGAAACAACAGATGTTTAGTTACTAGAATTAACAGATTCGCACGACAAGAATTCAAGAATGTGGAGTTTCCTAAAGGTTCTGTAGCCTCTCGAAGATAAGTACAGACGTCTCCATACCAATCCGCAAGACTCTACTAAACCCGCTCATGACTCGTGAGACCTATGTAACCTAGGCTCTGATACCAATCTGTCACGACCCAAACTAACCCTTGTCGTGATGGCACCTATCGTGGAACTAGGCAAGTCGACTCATTTCCAAAACAAACTGATATTTTTATTTCAAAGATAATTCCAATGTTATTTAACATAAAAACTTTCGTAAAGGAGTTCCAATCAAAATAAAAGTGTGGAAGGAAAAGCCCGACATCGGGGTGTCACTAGTCATGAGTTTCTACTACAAACTGTCTAAAAATATCAAGGCTAATTCAGCCTGGAAAATAACTAAATACAACTAGAGGAATATAAGAGGGAGAGTAGGGGCTGCGATCTCCAAACCGCTACCTTGCTATCTCCAAGAAAATATGCAACCAGAACAATCAATAACCACTACCGTATCAAGCTATACCTGAATCTGCACACAAGGTGCAGGGAGTAATGTGAGTACGCCAACTCAGTAAGTAACAAAAATAAATAAAGACTGGGCAGTAGTGACGAGCAATAAAGCATATAACATTCATATCGAGAAATCTCCGTAAAATATCACATGCTTTTTTTTAAAATAAGGTTTTGAATCAAAACATCTCGTTTAACCCAGTTCCAGTAAAAATCATTTAAAGATATTTTTTAACAGTTTTCAGACAGAGGAAAAATGCAAAGGTGAGCAAAAATAATGAAATCATAAATAGCCCCTCGGGCAAACCTCACAGTCACTCGTGCCACTCGGGCATACCTCACAATCACTTTTGCCACTCCGGCATACCTTACAATCACTCAGACCTCCCAATCATTCAGCACTCGGCACTCGTCACTCGCACTCAGTAGGTACTCGTGCTCACTGGGGGTGTGTAAAAACTCCGGAGGGGCTCCTTCAGCCCAAGCGCTATAATCTGCACGGACAACTCACGTGCTATAATAATAAAGTATGATGCAAGCGGGCAGCCCCGATCCACTCATCCTCACAAATCAGGCCCTCGGCCTCACTCAGTCATAAACCTCTCAAGCCACTCGGGCATTTCAGTAAAATAGGGCATTCGGCCCAAAACATTTATATGCATCAAAATAGAGTCATAAAACTGAGTTATGCGGTAAACAAGCATAAACATGACTGAGTATAGATTTTAAATCGAAAACAATGAGAGGATAGTAAGAAAAATCCCCTAAGGGTCCAAACAGCACTGGCGCAAGGCCCAAACATGGCATTCAGCCCAATTTACAGAAACTCTTTCTAAAACATATAAGTATCATATAGTTTCAACAAAGTATGAAACTTTACAGTTGCTACGGGACGGACCAAGTCACAATCCCCAACAGTGAACGCCCACACGCCCGTCACCTAGCATGTGCGTCACTAAAAATAGTAGAATGATACAAAATTCGGGGTTTCGTACCCTCAGGACTAGATTTACAATCGTTACTTACCTCAAACCAGTCAAATCTCTACCCCGCAATGCTCTTGCCTCTGGACTCACCCTCCAAGTGCTCTGAATCTATTCACAATCAGTACAATACCATCAATACGCGCTAATGGAATGAATTCCACAAGAAAAGCTACAAAATTAGACCAAAACCCGAAATTGGCTCAAACCCGGCCCCCGGGCCCACGTCTCAAAATCCGACAAAATTTACAAAACTAGAAATCTCATTTACTCACGAGCCTAACCATACCAAATTTATCAAAATCTGACATCGTTTGGTCTTTCAAATCCTTAAATTACTCTCCAAAAATTCCAAGCTCTAACCCCTCATTTTCACTAATTACAATGATTAAACAATGGAAAATTGCCATATATACAAGTATTGGGGCTCAAGTAACTTACCTATATGAAACCCCCTTGATTCCCTCTTCAAATCTCTCCCAAAAGCTCCAAAATCGAATAGAAATGGTGAAGAATGCACCAAAATTCGCGAAGTGTACAATATGTACCCTCTGACCAAGCTTCTCGCACCTGCGGCCAGTAAATCGCACCCGTGCGACCGCACCTGTGGTCCAAGGAGCCGCACCTGCACAACTCACTTATCCGCCCAGTTTTCGCATCTGTGGCAAACTCATCGCACCTGTGCTTGCGCACCTACGCATAGCGCGCCGCATTTGCAAAGTCTGCCCAGCATTGCCCTTTCCGCATCTGCGCCCCAGGTTTCGCACCTGCGGGCTTGCAGATGTGACCTCCAACTCACACCTACGCAACCTTCCTGGCCCAGCATTGCCCGCACCTGCGAACTCCCCATGCGCACCAGCGGCCTCGCACCTGCGAGGCTTTCTTCCGCAGGTGCAAAAATAGCAGTAGCAGCAGCTTCAGCTGCATTTTCCAACTTCGACAAATCTGTTAACCACCCGGAATCACTCCGAGGCCCTCGGGACCTCAACCAAAAATACCAACAATTCGTATATCAATATACCAACTTAGTCGAACCTTCGAATCACTCAAAACCACATCAAATCATCAAATTACCCTCGGATTCAAGCCTAAGAACTTCTAAATTTCCAAATTCGGCAACTGATGCTGAAACCAACCAAACCACGTCCGAATGACCTCAAATTTTTCACACACGTCACAAATGAAACTACGAACCTACTCCAACTTCCGAAATTCCATTCCGACCCCGATATCAAATTTTCCACTGCCGACCGATATCGCCAAATTTCCAATTTCGCCAATTCAAGCCTAATTCTACCACGGACCTCCAAATCATATTCTGGATGCACTCCTAAGTCCAAAATCACCTAACGGAGCTAACTGAACCATCAGAATTCAAACCCAAGATCGTTTACACATAGGTCAACATCCGGTTGACTTTTCTAACTTAAGTTTCTACTTAAGAGACTAAGTGTCTCAATTCACTCTGAAACCACTTTGGTCCCGAACCAACTAACCCGATATAACATAATATAGCTGAATAACATAAAAAGAAGTAGAAATGAGAAAAATAGGGCTATAACTCTCGAAACGACCGGTTGGGTCGTTATAGTGTCATGATACTTTAGTATGGAAAAGAACAAGGAAATCTTTAACGAGAATAAGCATTCTATCCTATTTTCAAAACAATAAGCAATACAAGTGTAATGACGAAATAATGTTGGGGTGGATGGAAAAATAAATATGGTGAAATGAAATTTCGAGTTGGGGAATAAAGAACTTGTGGTAGCATGTGAGCATGTATATTATTAGATGTAAGTTTACCTACGAGGTAAGAATTTAATGAAGTCTTTGAGTGTTAGGTCCGAGCTTAAGAATTAGGGTTTTACGCTTAAGTGGGGGAGCGTTAGAGCAGGTAAAAGTAACCTTAAAGGTGCTGATTGGGGAAAAAGAGAAATTTTATTCACAAAAGACAGATTAAGGAAAAAAAATATTCGGTAAGATTTCTGATGAAATGAGTAAATTTGTCATATAGTGCTGGTATAGGGATCACATACTTATCACAAGCAATAATAACAGTGTTCAACATTGGGATTATTAAAAGGTACTATATAATAGTGAAATATTTAATGGGCTACTTGAATAGATTCCTATAACTTTAGAGCATGTGTCACATGAATTGAAAATAAGGATGTACTTTGATCATATGTTGGACTTAGTAGAACAAATGAATGTTATAGATAAGGATAAAGTATGTGCACACTTGGCATGAAACGAGGCAAGAAAAGATTATATTATGCATATTCCTAAATATGAAATACTCTTGCAAACCAAAACAATGTACTCCAGTAAGAAGCACGGAGTCAGAAAAGAAAAAGAAACTAAGGGGTGCAAGTATATCCTAATAGCATTGTCACTTGGGAGTTGGAAGCCTACAACCCATGATAATATTCCTATGGTAGGCATAATAGCAAATACAATCTAAATTTATAGTAGAGAAATATCACAAAGGACATGGTGGTATCTATGAGTTTGTCACGACCCAAAACTCACTATAGGCCGTGATGGCGTCCAACGTCACCGTTAGGCAAGCCAACGGTGAACTACCAATTTAATTTTGAACTTTATTATTCTCGAAATTGTAAATTTTATTAGATAAAGAAATCAACACATTAAAATCACGGAAAATTAAAATTTTAACAGAATAGATAATAAAAGTGTGTAAATGCTAAGCAAAATCACAAACAACTTCTAGAACATCCCAAAATCCGGTGTCACAAGTGCATGAGCATTTACTAAGGAGGACAATAATAATACAATATCTGTTTGGAATGTAAATAAGACAAGATAGAGTAAATAGTACGATGGAGACTCTGTGGGCTGCAACACGTAGCCTGGAATGCAGCTCACCATAAAGTCTCATCAACAGTTGCGCCTACGCGCCAAGATGACCACCAATTGAACATGTCAGATCATGCACATTTAGTGTAGAAGTATAGCATGAGTACGTAAATCAACGCGTACCCAGTAAGTATCTAGCCTGATCCCAGAGAAGTAGTGACGAGGGGTCGACATCGACACTTACTAAAGGTCCAATAAAGCAATATAATAAATCATAAGTAGGTATGAAGCACACAACAATAATGGGGTAAACCTGTAAGTTACATAATCTTCCAAAAATTTCTTTTAAAGGGTATGATTTTCTCAGTCTTGTATTCTACCTTAACGGCTCAGATAGATCAAGTGCCAGTATCAAACAGATAAGGAATACCATATAAAAGGCCAGGCATCAGTGGAAAGATAATCTCGTGAACATTCGGACAGCCAGTGATATAACGCATGATTATGCCGAGGTCGTTCAGCCCGATCCAGAATATTGTGTACACTACCAAGGGTCGAGCGGCACGAACCATAGATGCATCTATTATACTACCGAGGCGTTCGTCCCGCTCCACAAGAAAGGACGAAACTTATCGAATTACGAGTCACATGCTTACAACACAGATACATGTGCATAATAAATATATTGTTGTACGTTTATCAAATATCTTGGCAACAACTCAAGGTAATAAAGCACGGCCTAATATATTTATATGTTTCTAAATCAATTTCAGTTATAATTTCAATTAATTAAACTAGCAAAATGAGTCCAAACAATTCAAATATTACATGATAAAGTCTTAAGTCTACCCGAACATAAACATGTTTTAGCTATGTACGAACTCTCGTCACCTCGTGTGCACGTAGCACCCACAACTAGTAGGACATAACAATTAGACTTACCTCACTCTGAAGTTCTATAACCGGCTCCAACGCCTCTCTAATACCTCAACTCCAAGCCAAACATTCCGAAACTAGTCAAACAACGTGCAAATCAATCAAAATATACTCCAATGCTTATAATTAATCAATTTATAACAATTCCCAACTCCGCTTGAAAGTCAACCCTCGGGCCCACGTGCCCGGATTCCGAAAATTATTGAAAATAAATATTATCCATAACTCATATGGTCTATACCTAGAAAATCATCCAATTTCGTCCATGAATCGACCCTCAAATCAAGGATTTACCATTTCTCAACTTTGGGGCTCAAAATCCCAATTTCTACAATTCAAACACGGATAAAGATAATAACCAACAGAAATAATCATGGAGAAATATCAAAATAAAGGTCATATATTTACCCCCTTGTTGAGACGAGAACAACGCCATTAAAATCACCTCAAACGGAGCTCTAGAACTCAAGATATGCCCAAAATACTAATATTATCGGTTTAAAACACTGCCCAGATGATTTTTCATAATCGCCTTCGCGAAGAGCAATTTTTCACGTTGACCGGTCAACCCATAAATCCTTCTTCGTGTTCGCGACACCAGAAACCAGCAATTTTGTCTGATACAAAAATGGACATAACTCTCTCACACGACATCGGAATTCAACGATTCTTATTGCTATGGCTCCGTAATTACAATACGGATCTAATGGTTTAATCCAATCACAAATCAAAGGTCATTTTCTCAATATAGTTCCCTTTATTCCCAAAGAAATGACGCTGAAACATCAAATAAGAGCGCGACACAACCCAAACACCTCTAAAACACACCCGAGGCCCCTGGGACCCCGTCCAATTACACAAACCAGTCCCAAAACATAACATGAACCTGCTCGAGGCCTCAAATCACACCAAACAACATCAAACCTATGGATCGACGATCGAAACCTTTCTTTAAGCTTCCAAACATTCAAACTTTGACGAATGCGTCTGATTCATTCTTAAACATTCTGGAATAATGCCAAACTTTACGCACAAGTCACAAATCACGATATGAACCTATTCCAAGGCTCGGAACCTCAAATAGACATCGATAACACCAAAGTCCACTTCAAACCAAACTTAAGAAATTCTAAAACCTTCAAAATGCCAACTTTCCATATTAAGTGTCGAAATACTTCCGGACTATCCGATACTCAACCCGAACATAGGCCCAAGTCCGAAATCATCATACAAACCTATTGGAACCTTCAAATCCTTATTCCGAGATCATTTACTCAAAAGTCAAACCTTAGTCCATTCTTTCAACTTAAAGTTCCGAAATTAGAATTTTCCTTCTGAATCAACTCCGAACTTCCCAAAATCTAATTCCGACCACACGTACAAGTCGTAATAAATTAAGTGAAGCTACTCGAGGCCTCAAACCGCCGAATGATGCACTATATCTCAAAATGACTGGTCGGGTCGTTACATTCTCCCCCACTTAAACATACGTGTGTCCTCGAACGTGCCAAGAGCTGTTCTGGAGTTGTCCAAAATCTTTGTTTAAGACCTCGTGCACCTACCCGTGCCACCACAACCCAGTTGAGCACATTAGTTCGAGCCAGACTGAAGATCCTCCCTTTAATTTAGTCAATAAGCCTTAGAACCAAATTCCAACCTCCGAATTTCTCTACAAGACCTGATTCTAACATTCGAACATTGTATCAATCACTACACACTGTACCAAAACATGATCATGCACATATGTTGAAATCACACCATGCACCACATAAGTCGGTTGCCCATAATAACATCCTCCAACCACAATAGCTAGAATTTCATGAATCTGATGCTCGCAATACACCTCATAATGCATATGAACCCTGTTCCAACTCTCACAATACTGCCACGATGGAAGAGATGTGTAGAAACTCATAACTACCTGCCGAATCAACAAATCATGGAGTCTCTCCTCCTGACAGGGACCATTACCTCATTCTGAACTGAATAACGATATTTTCTCTTTAATATACCTTATATAAATCTGATTGCACTAATTTTAGGTTCAATAATCTTGTCTCACCTAGTACAAGCTGCTCAGGCAATAAGCCACCTCAAACACTGACCAAGATCTCATATGACACCATCAATGCGCCGACAAGCCACAATTTGAATATGACACGGTGAACTCTGGAAAAGAACTACCCAACCCGCGTAACGAATAAAACGGTCAAACAGATGCTATGAACCCTTCTTAGAGAATGAGAAACAAAATACACAAGAATAGATATAGGGAACCGTACTCAACATCTCACTGTTGCGGCGTGCAACCCGATCCACACATGATACCGTTGCGGCGTGCAACCCGATCCAAACAACATACTCGTGGCGGCGTGCCACCCGATCCACACATAACAATAAATAAGGAAATACCCATCAAGCCATAATGCTTAGACCTACGAAATACCTGAATATAGACCACAAGCACGTCAAGTGCAAAAATACAACTTTGGGGAGACGGATAGAGCCATATGCTACAAAACCCAAGCACGACTATGGTGCAATAAATGACTTGCATCTCGAGATCCATCCTGCTCATATAATACCACAAGCTACACGGGACCACAACACTTGTGCGAACAATCAAGCTGTCTCACAACCCACATGGCACAATAGAGTATTACATGGAATAGCTGACGAAAGGAATAACATCCAATGCCCGAAGACTCCTCCATAAGCAACGCTATGCTGAATGAACACATTCGGCCTGATGTAGAGAACACATTCACATTAGACCAATCAAAAGACCCCAAGCCGATTCCGATCATCCCATACTAGGCCAACAACCTTTCAAGGATCCACAATGGCCCCATTCATGACACATACGAGCAGTCGTCCCAATCTGGAACAAACTCCTATAGTTCACAACAAAAGGGATAGAGTGCCTCTGAGGCATAAACTCTCACATTAACGATGGTACCATAATCTCCATGCTTGGTTTCCATCTTTAACAATCAAGTGACTAATATGTCACACTTATATAGATTTCCATGTGTGATACGCTCCCACGACCTTCCGCACTAGGTAGCAAGGTCTGCACCTCCATACCACCAACAGTGCTAATGCTATAAAGCAAATCAAGAATCCGCTAATCAGTACACAAAGACTCTTACGTAGGACACCGTTCTCGGGTGACACTAAAGAAAAATACCAACTTACCCTGAACATCTAAATTCTTTCCTGCTCATCCTAGCTAGTGACATTCTTGTCAACACTGAACCACAATCTTGGTCCTCAACTTCAAATTCCCATGCCGCTCACTGTATCTATCATGCCGCTACGCGAGAGTACAAGAATTTCATCATAACTCCTGAACCACCAATAGAATAAACACTTCATCGTCTAGAACCCCTTTCACTCAACACATTTCAGAGGAACGATGGCAACACGTAATTGAATTCCCATAACCGTAGAAAATACAAACATCAAGTTGTGGTCTAAACCACCATAACTCTTCCGGGATCCATCTACACATAACGGGCCACTATAATCAAATACCTCCAAATAAATCAAATTACGGCAGTTGTCAAGCCCGCACGTATAACATTAACACGCCGAAGGAACTGATCATTGCCTCAATCACGCTGATTCAAACCATTACTAACCGATCCAACTTTTTCCAATTTACTCTTGACTTGCCTTAGAAATAATAATAGCTCCATTCAAAACATAACGTAACCCAACAACACTTGTCCCAAGTGACCTAATTCACGAGACCATATCGTCTCAATACCCATGAACCATCTCATACCCTCCTTATGCGCAGAATAGCACCTCCAACTGGTACACCCATTCTGAAATATCCTCTACGAATTCGAAGTTGTTTCCTCCCATTGCTCTAATACTGCACTGCATACCCGATGATAACATAGAACACTCCAAGTCCCTTTCATAACCCACTGCAAAAACTCGATCCTTAACCACACAACAGACCCGAAATCCTTAGGCACTGCACTTTAATTCTTGAACCCACTAGAACTATTGTTGAGAGTCATCCACTGTGACCTGGTCCCGAATATAATCAAATTCCAACACTCTATTAGCACATGAACGCTCCCAAAGAAGCAACCGGATAAATCACATCCACAAGAAGCATAAACTCTGACTCTTCCCAAAACCTGCACATGAATCGATAAGGCAAAATATATCACACATTCATCAAGTTCTTTGCTCGAATTACCCCTGATATTTTCTTTTCTTAGTCATAAATGATCCACTAATGCACCGATAACCAGAAATCGCACAAGCAGACAATCACGCGATCTAATCGTAGACGGTGGGCTTCCCCACTTAGTTTTAAGCTACAATTACATAAATCTAGAACCCGCAAAGATTCCTCCTTCTCAATTACCATGACCTTGCACCTTTACCCCTCCAAATTTCTCGAAATCTTTTGCTAAACGTTTCATGAACATTCTGAATCATCAGCCACAATCACATATTCGACCTCTTACCAAGTAGCAAGTAGCATTCTTCGTAGAAGCTTCATCAAACTCATGCATATGCTGACCTGCTCACAGGAGATAGCCCACCTGTGGAATTTCCATACCGACATCTCCCAACGACGTTGCACTGGGCACAACTACCACGAAATCAGTAAACCCTCTGAAGCCCATACTCGCTCGCCAGCTGTAAAAGTCAGTTCATTCCCCATAGTCATCAACTGAAAGTCCGACAATACATTTCAAACTCGAAGTCACGTCGCATCCCATAACGATAATCAAGATTTTACACCCCCTCTTCATTCCAAGAAAACTTCTTTCTGTCATATTAATCCTTCCCCAGTGCAGCAGCCACCGTCCTAAATGGAATTTATGGACTTGGTCATTATCCACCATGATTCCCAAATCGCTCTAAACTTTTCTCAAGGCATGTGGCTATCCTACCACAGAATCCATATGTTACTCTGCCACTCCCACTTTGGTTAAACCATCCCCTTTAAGAAACTTCTCGACCTCTGCTTTTCATACTTGACCTGCTAGCAATTCAACCACCGCGAGACACCTTCCACTATGTCCTTCCTCATCCTTTGCTACCCAAATGCTGCCTCGAATCAAAATCTATCTCTATAGCACCTGAACTAATAACTTGCTACCAACTCTAAGCCTCCTCGAAGATCATCTTTATCGATCCATCAGCATTAGAAACACCTATTCGATTCTGAAACCGCTACACACCGCCATCTCTGAAAATCGCTTCTTATGCACTATTTCACAACACCCTACCCCGAAGGCAAATAAAAGAAGACCATGGCACCGACGAACCTTAATACGTTCAAATAAGGACGACGGCACCACATCACAAATGAGAATTCCACCACGCTAGAAAATATCAAGTCTCGTTACTCCATCAACCAAAGCTTGAATATCCGTATTCTGATTGCCTTTCCTCCGTTGGAATTAAATGTCGAACCTCAAAACCATGCATTGAGAAATCCTCATTTTGAATCATTCACTGCCTAGACACATAAACAAGCACCCTACCATTACACAAACACTGTGTGATAACAACGCATGAACATCATAATAATCTGTGCATAGCCTCGAAACCATAGGAAATACAGATAATGGGCTGAAACGATAGTATACTCTTCCGTAAGGCGACGATAATAGCTTGCTCGAATACGCAGGGAGAAATATCCTGCACCACGTCTGCAGTACCACTACAACTCCTCGAATCCCAATTGATAACAAGCGCTCCATGTCGCATAAGATTGAGTACGAAGGAAATGAAGGCATAAGCTTCAATGGAATCAAATCGCATGAAGAGGAATCAAGAAGGGAAGTGCTTCTAACAGCCCTGTAGCCTCTCGAAGATAAGTACATACGTCTCTGTACCGATCCGCAAGACTCTACTAGACTTGCTCATGACTCATGAGACCCAAGTGAACCTAGAGCTCTGATACCAAGTTATCACGACCCAAACCCTCACTATAGGCCGTGATGGCGCCCAACGTCACCGTTAGGAAAGCCAACTGTGAACTACCAACTTAATTATGAACTTTATTATTCTCGAAATTGTGAATTATATTAGATAAAGAAATCAACGCATCAAAATCATGAAAACTTAAAATTTTAAAAGAATAGATAATAAAAGTGTGTAAATGCTAAGCAAAATCACAAACAACTTCTAGAACATCCCAAAATCCGGTGTCACAAGTGCATGAGCATTTACTAAGGAGTACAACAATAATACAACATCTGTTTGGAATGTAAATAAGACATGATAGAGTAAATGGTACGATGGAGAATACTGTGGGCACTGCCGAGGGTCGAACGGCACGAACCATAGATGCATCTATTATACTGCCGAGGCGTTCGGCCCGCTCTACAAGAAAGGAAGAAACTTATCGAATTACAAGTCACATGCTTACAACACAGATACATATGCATAATAATAAATATACTTCTTTATGTTTATCAAATATCTTGGCAACAACTCAAGGTGATAAAGCTCGGCCTAATATATTTATATGTTTCTAAATCAATTTCAGTTATAATTTCAATTAATTAAGCTAGCAAAATGAGTCCAAACAATTCAAATATTATATAATAAAGTCATAAGTCTACCCGGACATAAATATGCTTTAGCTACATACAGACTCTCATCACCTCATGCGCACGTAGCACCCACAACTTGTAGCACATAATAATTACATCACCTAGGGGGTAGTTTTCCCCTCAGAAGGTTAGACGGGAGACTTACCTCGCTCCGAAGTTCCATAACCGGCTCCAACGCCTCTCTAATACTTAAACTCCAAGACAAATGTTCCGAAACTAACCAAACAACATGCAAATCAATCAAAATATACTCCAATGCTTATAATTAATTAATTTATAATAATTTCCAACTCTGCTTGAAAAGTCAATAAAGTCAACCCTCTTGATCACGTGCCTGGATTCTAAAAATTATTGAAAATAAATATTACCCATAACTTATATGGTATATATCTAGAAAATCATCCAATTTCATTCACGAATTGACCCTCAAATCAAGGATTTACCATTTCTCAACTTTGGGGCTCAAAATCTCAATTTCTACAATTCAAACACAGATAAAAATAATAACCAACAAAAATAATCATGGAGAAACATCAAAAAGAAAGGTCATATATATATCCCCTTGTTGAGACGAGAACAACGCCGTTAAAATCACCTCAAACGGAGCTCTAAAACTGAAGATATGCCCAAAATACTAAGATTTTTGGTTTAAAACACTGCCTATATGATTTTTCTTCATCGCCTTCGCGGGATACCTTCGCGTTCACGAAGAGCAATTTTTTGCATTGACAAATACGGGAACCTCTCTCGCGTTCGTGAAGAATAAAACTTCACACCAGAAACTAACAATTTTGTCCGATACGGAAATGGGCATAACTCTCTCATACCACATCGGAATTCAACGATTCTTATTGCTATGGTTGCATAATTACAATGCGGATCTAATGGTCCAATCCATTCATAAATCAAAGGTTGTTTGCTCAATATAATTCCCTTTATTCCTAAAGAAACGTCGCTGAAATATCAAATAAGAGCGTGACACAACCCAAACATCTCTGAAACACACCTAAGGCCCCCGGGGCCCCGTCCAAATAAACCAACCAGTCTCAAAACATAACACGAACCTGATTGAGGCCTCAAATCACACCAAACAACATTAAAACTACGAATTGACGATCGAAACCTTTCTTTAAACTTCTAAATATTCAAACTTCGGCGAACGCGTCCGATTCATTCTTAAACATTCTGGAATGACGCCAAACTTTATGCACAAATCACGATGCAAACCTATTCCAAGGCTCGGAACCTCAAACGTACATCGATAACACCAAAGTCCACTTCAAATCAAACTTAAAAAATTCTAAAACCTTCAAAATGCCAACTTTCAATATTAAGCGCCGAAATGCTTCCGGGCCACCCGATACTCAACCCGAACATACGCCCAAGTCTTAAATTATCATGCGAACCTATTAGAACCTTCAAATCCTGATTCCGATATTGTTTACTCAAAAGTCAAACCTTAGTCCATTCTTACAACTTAAAGTTCCGAAATTAGAATTTTCCTTCTAAATCAACTCCGAACTTCCCAAAATCTAATTCCGACCATATGTACAAGTCGTAATAAATAAAGTGAAGCTACTCGAGGCCTCAAACCTCCAAACTACGTGCTAGATCTCAAAACGACCGGTCGAGTCGTTACAGAGTTGGTTAAGGTTAAGAGAATAGAAACATGTACCCTGATGTTCAGGAATGGATAGTAGACTTGCGCCACAAGGAGGAAGTGTAATGCATATTTACGTAGTGAACTTGTTAGTTATGGTGTTTATCAAATTGAGATCTTAAGGAAACTAAAAAGTTACAAGTGCAAGTGAAGGTATAAATCACTCACGTGATGGATGGACCTAAGTAAGATAAATATCATATTAGTCTTTGGATAGAATAAAAGAACATTATAGAAGGATTTGGTAATTAGAGAATCAGGAGTCTTAAGAGGACAAACGATGCTTAGAAGTAATTTTATGCAAATATGAAAGCCTTTGAACGAAAGAAAATGGATTTTTAATATATGCAAGAAATGATCTTTCACGTGCGACTTGGTGTGTACATAATAAAAAGAGAATACAGTTATGCATGGTAGTAATATATGTTACAATATAGAGTACCCGGTGTTGGAATGAGCGAGGTATAGATATGCAATTTTTTAAAATGAAAAAGAAGTATTTGATGCAATTCTGGTATATGTGCGGCCGTGTGGGGCCTAGATAGTTTGTTGTTGTGCATTGAGTATATATGTGCGACCGTGTGGGGCCTAGACATCATATTATGTTATAGATATCTAATTGTTGATGTATGTTGAAATTGGTTCCCACGTGAGGGATTATTCTGGACAGGTTGAAATTTTTGGGCAATCCCAATCACAAGGGAAACTCTACCAAATTTTTTAAGAATTTGTAAATATAGCCAAATTTTGAGGGCCATAAGTAAGTAGAGATTTTGGAAAGAAAGTATAAGACCCATATAAGATCATATGTGCCTATGAATAATGGTTGGAGATAAAATTATGGTAACTATATGCTTAGAAATAACTTGTAAAACATTCGAGGACGAATGTTCTTAAGCGGGGGAGAAAAGAACCCCAAAAAATTTCGAAGTGCCTAAACGCTATTAAGAAAGTTGATGTGTGCTAATTATATTATTTTATGTGCAGACGAGGACTATTAATATGATGGATATCAATTGAATATGATAATAAGTGTACGAGGCATATTATAAGTGATGTGGGGTCTAAGGAGAGCCCTAAGTCCAAGTCAAGTTGGAAATTACATGATAGACTAAAAGTTCCAAATGAGTACGCACGAGACCAAAGTTTGGACAAGCATATCTACATATATATAAGGTGTATATATATATATATATATATATATTATATATTATATATACACTGAGTTACATGATGATCTACCTATCAAATGAAATATCTTCGAGTCTAATTTCTAACGCTTCAAACCGTTCGTCGTTTGGACATTTCTACAAGAGGTTATGATCAAATTACCAAAGGCTGGCAGTGAAGTACTGCCATAGCGTCCGGATCCACGTCTGGACTTCGAAGAGGAGTGAACTGGGGATGCGAAGCATCCGGGGCCACATCCGAAACCTAGAAATTTGGCCTGTAAGTACAAGGTCAGGTGAGAGGGTATTTTGGATCTAAGATTTGGTGCTTTCATGGGGGACTCGTCCTTTGGGACAATCTAAGAATACAAGGTGAGTGTTTATGGATATTTTAAGCTAATAACATCCTATTAACACTAGTATTAACATCATTCACTCTTTGAAATCCCTAAAAATCTTTCAAGTTGTTTAAGAATACCAAATTTTCCAAATATTGGATTTTTTAAAAAAAGTTTCAAGAAGGTAATCCTAATGCTTCAAACTCATATCTTATGAGTCGGTGAGAGTAGTTATAATATTTGTTTCAAGCTGTTATGGTTGGATAATTGATTTCACAAACCCTAATTTATGGCATGAATAGTGTTTTTGAGAGAATGGGGAAGATAAATAGTGTTCTTAGAAATGAAATTAAAGGATGCGATGAACCTATGGAATCATTTTCTAGCTAAATTGAAAGTGTTCGACTAAGTAATCACCAAATTGAATATTTTGAAAATGTTGGTTAATGAAGACGATGAATAATAATTTGGTGGTATTGAAGAATTAATATAGTATCATTGACGACTTCAAATGGGTATTAAATGATAAGAGTGTAGTTGAATATGCTATTAAGTGAACCTATTCGGCGATTTGAGTTATTGGAGGATTGTAGTCAACTTATGAGCCATAAATGGATATTGATCAATATTTTAGATTATGTTTTGATGTAATTAGGATATCTAATTGTAGATATCAACTTGTTGGTGATGTTTGAGAATTTTAATCAACATTGGAATGACGGAAGAGGATTGAAAGCTTGTGAATGTTAATAAAGCGAAAGCGAGGTAAGTTGATTAAAACTTACTCTTCTTGAGAGATTTTCTCTAAAATCATGTTTCGAGTTAATGCTTAAATTGTTTGCAAATGTGCTTTAGTGCTTGTGGGGACAAACAAATACGGATATCTCCATGTGCTAAAATATTATGTTGCATATGTAGTGTCATGTTGTTTTATAAAATTTATTTTAAATTTTATTGGCAAAATGACACTTAAGGTAAATGTTATAAGTTTTTATCAAAACTTACGTATTGATAAGAGTATACATATTTGAGTACTAAAGATAAGTTTTCATGGAAAGTATTTCTTTTAAAAATTGATAAATAGAATAGCACTTGTGGTATCTTTCAAAGATTGATGTTAAATTGCTATATGCTTTAACATGTAAAAGGTTGTTTATTTAAATTTTGTTCAAATGGCTTAGATTTTCTATTAATGTTATGATTTGATAAATAAAAAAATAGATCCTTTGAAGCTACTATGCTATGAATCTATTTTTGGAGTATCAAATATTTTGGAAGTTACTTGTGTTCACTGAGTTTGGTTTCGGATATATTGTGTCTGCCGTCATGAAACTACACGTGCCGGTGTAGGCGTAGATGGTCACTTAGTGGTATAGACTACGGCAGAGTGCTCTCCCTCGAGAGGGTTTTATTTTGTGCTATTATTAGCATGGATGAGTCGATTCGTACGGCACTACGATGAGACGACCTGAGCAAGTAGGATATATGATACTTGTCGCTAGGTACATAACATAGTTGACATTCTTATGCCGGTGATGGTATAGTACTCCCGATGAAAGATAAATGATGATTTTGTTATATTTAGGCCTAAGGAGCCAAAAGTGATTTCAATGACTTAAAGAAAATGAAATATTTTTGTATGATTTTATTCAAAATCTTGGGTTGACATAAATATTTTAAAAGTCTATATTGTTGGTTATATTTCACTTGTCTTTTATTTAAAATGAAAAGGATCATGAATTGATAAAATTTCTTATCGTTTTATATCAAATATTGGTGCATTATTTTTATAAAGTTTGTCCCAAGAACTTAAGTTAGAGAGAGTCTATGACACTTAAAGAGTACCGTTGTGGTGTACTCAGCCCTTAGGGGGGGCCTCCAGGGCCCTGCTTACTTTATATGTTTCAGGATGAGGTATAATCCGAGGCATGCGGTCAGAGCTAGGATGGCTCTCTTCATAAGGTATATGGTGAGGCACCACTCCTAATACGTGATAGCTATATCATGTGTTTTCTTAATCCATGCTAGTCGGGTATTAGCCCAAGTATTTAATTCTATTCTTTGGTATAGAGGCTCCACAGATAGTTGTGAAAAGTTATAGTAATGGGGTTGTACACGACATACATGAAAATATATTTATTTTACTTAGTCTCATTGTTATTATCAGTGATTTCAAATTGGAAAATATTTTATCATTTAACTTGAAAATGTATATGATTTTCAATGAGCTTCCGCAGTTAAATTGATTTTACGCATATGATTTGGGTGCATCATATGGTTTGGTTCGCTCGAGCCGGGTAGTATACCGGGTATCGGTCACATGGTTTTGGGTCGTGACATGCATGCCCATTAAAAATGACCAATTGCCAACCCATCAAAAATTACCTAAGGAATAATAGACATCGCCTCGTCATGACCGTTCCTAATTGTTTTGGGTTTTAGGGACATAAAACTGGATTTTTGCCCGATTCCTAGATTTTCTTGTGCTATAGCTCACGCCATCTACATGGGCTCAGAAAACAGGACCCGGATCACCTAATATTTTGCCGGCCCATCAAAAATGACATAAGGAACAATAGTCATCGCCTCGCCAAGACCGTTCCTTGTTTTGGCGTATTTGGACCATAAAACTGGAATTCTACCCGATTCTTAGATTTTCGTGTGTTATAACCCATGCAATATGCATGGGTCCGGCCGACCGGACTCGAACCGCCCAACTTTGCCAGACCATCAAAAACAACCTTAAGGAACAATAGTCATCGTCTTGCCATGACCGTTCCTCTTTTTTTGCATTTTAGGAAATTCCTCACGATTTTCAGATTTTCGTATGCTATAACCCAAGCCATCTGCATTGGTCCGGGCATAGGCGGATCCACGTGGGAGCAAACGGGTTCAACTGAATCCGCTTCGTTGAAAAATTATGTTATTTGGATGTGTAAATTACACTAGAAAAACGTAGATTTAATATAAATGAACCCACTTAACATAACTGTGAAGGACGGCTCAGCGGCTGTAAGCAGATGCCGTATGTTTTCTTAATTTAGCTTCGTCTCTTTTATCTTTTTATCTTAAACTAGTTCTATCTAAAGTAATATATTAAAACTGTTAGCTCATATTTCCTTTAAAACTTCTTATTTGTGTCATATGGAGTTACAATTTATCTTATATTACTTATTATTTGTAAATTATCATTTAAAATTTACCTGTACGTGCAAATTAGTGTATTTTTGTTTTTATATCTTTTAATTGTTTTATATGTAATAAACCACCTCAAAATGAAAAAACTTTCATGGGCATTATTGGAAAAAGAAAAAATCAACATACAAATTTCACTTAATTGGCCCCGCTTGAATAAAATACTGGGTCCGCCACTAGGTCCGGGCGATTGGACCAGAATAGCCTAAACTTTTTGCCGGACCATAAAAAACGACCTAAGAAATAATAGGCATCGCCTCGCCATGACCGTTGCTCGTTTTTTGTAGGGCCATAAAATTGAAATTCGACACGATTCCCATATTTTCGTGCGCCATCTTCATGGGTCCGGGCAACTGGACCCGAATCTTCTAAAAAAATTTCGGACCACCAAAAATGACCTAAGGAACAATAGTCATTGCATCGCCATGACCGTTCCTCATTTTTTGGCACATTAGGGCTATAAAACTGGAATTCCATCCGATTCATAGATTATTGTGTGCTATAGCCCATGCCATCTACATGGGTCCGGGCGACCGCACCCAAATCGCTTAAAATTTTAACAGACAATCAAAATTGACCTAAGAAACAATAATCATTACCTCACCAAGACCGATCCTCGTTTTTTGGCGATTTAGGGTCATAAAACTGAAATTTAGTCTGATTCTCAGATTTTCGTGTGCTAATACCCACGCCCTTTGCATGAGGCCGGGTGACCGGACCTGAATCTTCTAAAATTTGGTCGGCCCATCAAAAATAACCTAAGGAATAATAGTCAGCCTCTCGCATGACGGTTCCTCGTTTTCTGGATTTTAAGGGCCATAAAACTGGAATTTCATCTGATTTCTAAATTTTTGTGTGCTATATAGCCTACGCCATATGCGTGGATCTGAGCGACCGGACCCAAATCTTCTAAAAATTTTACAGACATCAAAAGATACCTTAGGAACAATAGTCGTGTAACGACCCAGCCGGTCATTTTGAGTATTATAACCATGTTCTCCTATTTACTGCCCAATTTATGCTTTATAGTTATTTTATGACTTACCGGGTTAGTTGGTTCGTGTCCGGAAAGATTTTGGGGTGAAATGAGACACTTAGACTCATAATTAAAAACTTAAGTTGGAAAGGTTAACCGGATGTTGACTTAAGTGTAAACGACCTCGGATTTGAATTTTGATGATTCCAATAGCTACGTATGGTGATTTTGGACTTAGGAGCGCGTCTGAAAAATTATTTGGAGGTCCGTAGTGGAATTCAGCTTGAAATGGCGAAAGTCGAATTTTTGGAAAGTTTGACCAGGGGGTTGACTTTTTGATATCGGGGTCGGAATCCGATTCTGAAAATTGAAATACCTCCGTTATATCATTTATGACTTGTGTGCAAAAATTGAGGTCAATCGAATGTGATTTGATAGGTTCCGGCGACGTTTGTAGGAATTGGAAGTTCAAAGTTCATAGATTTTGAATTGGGGTATGACTCATTGTTTTGATATTGTTTGATGTGATTTGAGGCCTCGAGTAGGCCTGTGGTATGTTTTAGGAATTGTTGGTGTATTTTGTTGAGGTCCCGGGGGCCTCAGGCGAGTTCCGGATGATTAACGGATCAAAAATTGGAGTTGTGAGGTTGATGAAGTTGTAGCCCTTCTAGTGTGATCGCACCTGCGAGGGTCTTCGCCGCAGGTGCGGCATCTTGAGCACATGTGCGTAGTTGGAGGGTGTCAGCAGAGGTCGCAGGTGCGATGGGATTTCTGCACTTGTAATTGCGCAGATGCGGGCACGGATTCGCAGAAGAGAAAAATGGTGAGGAAGCCGGGCAGCGCATGTGCGACATTTCTTTTCGCAGAAGCGGGTGCGCATGTGCGAGCCCAGGCTCCACAAGTGCGAAAAGCCTGGGCAGAATCCTTTAAGTTCGAGGGTTCGGTATTTTCACTCATTTTCGGATTTTAGAGCTCGGTTTGGGCAATTTTGGAGAGGAATTTTTTCACACAACTTGGGGTAAGTGTTCTTGACTCCCTTATGATTATATTTTATGAATTAATCTTCATTTTTGGTGTATGATTATCGAATCTTCAAGAGAAATTGAAGGAAATTCCTATAATTTCATAAAACGAATTTTTGAGTTTTGAACATCGATTTGGAGTCGGAATTAAGTGAAATTAGTATGGTTGAACTTGTAATTGGATAAATTGTCGGATTTTGTGTGTTTCGTCAAATTCCGAGATGTGGGCCCACGGGCAATTTTTGGAGTGTAATTTCGAATTTTGTGGGAAAATATTAGTATTTTGATATGGAATTAATTCCTATAATTGTGTGGACTCAATCAAATTAATTGTGACTAGATTCGAGCCGTTAAGAAGTTGATACGCGTAGAATGGGATTTTTGGAGCATTTTTTAGCTTGCTCGGCATTGGATTCGTCTTATTCGAGGTAAGTAACTCTTCTAATCTTAGTGCTGAGGGTATGAAACCCCGAAATACTGTTATGTGATTGGTATTGAGGTGACGCACATGATAGGTGACGGGCGTGTGGGCGTGCACTATGTGAATTGGGACTCTGTTATTTCCATGGCACTGTATAGTGGTCCTACTTTATTGATATCCGTATTTTCACCATGTGATAAAGTAGTTAAGCTGTCAATTATGCTAGATATCATGTTTAGGCATTATGCCGATATTGTTTGGACCCATAGTGGTCGTTTCTTACTGTCATCTCACTGATTTCATTGATATTTCGTACTCAGTCATATTCATGCATTCATATCATATCTCCGTCTCAGTTATTTATTGATACATCATATTATTGTTGTCGGGCTAGTTTCATGACATTATGAGCCCGTAAGTGAGACTAGAGAGATTGATGACTGAGTGAGGCCGAGAGCCTGATTATGAGTGACAGTTATGGGATCGAGATGCACGCTGCAGCATGCTATATTGATTTATGCCTAGATCTGGCTTATGATAGCGCTTGGGTTGTAGGAGCCCCTCCGGAGTCTGTACAGACCCCCAGTGAGCGCGGTTGATTATATTGAGGGATGGATCTTCCCTGGACATGGATCTTGTCCGAAGCATTTATATACTTGGAGATGGATCTTCTCCATGGGGCTGGATTGGCCTTTCTCGGTACTGAGTGACTGATGGACAGTGATGTATATATTCCGGGATGGATCTTCTCTAGGCCGTGTGGGCCATATACAGTACCGAGTGGTTGAGCATGATGAGTGAAAAGTGTGAGACAGTGAGATTGAGTACTCTGAGAGTGTGAGTACATGATTCATCCCTGAGATACATGACATTGGCATGCACACATGATATACAGGCATAGAGATACATTTTTCCTCATGTTGTACGGTATCACGTCATTCATGACTTTTTACACACACTGATATGTGGGCATAGAGAGGTATTTCACACTTGCTATCTGGAAAAAAAATGAAACATCTTATTTATTGTGGAAAGGATATTTGGAAAAATTATAGTTTTCAAACTTACTCGTATTTTTGGCATTTTCGGTAAAAGATTTGGGTTTTCACTAAGATACTTGAAAAGCATGACTATTTTCTGGGACTGTGAACGAGCTGAACATTTTACTTCTGAGATACATCTTTTATTGCTTGTATTACGCTGTTATGAACTGTTGTGGGATATTGGTATTGGACCCGACCTTTTGTTAGCTCATCACTACTTTCAACCTGAGGTTAGGTTTGTTATTTACTGAGTACATGGGGTCGGTTGTACTCATACTACACTTCTGTACCTTGCGTGCAGATATTGGTTGCTGATGTTGCTGTGTTCGATGGGAGCTGGATTGAATATGTACTTGCGTCCCGG
This sequence comes from Nicotiana tabacum, assembly GCF_000715075.1. NCBI lineage: Eukaryota > Viridiplantae > Streptophyta > Magnoliopsida > Solanales > Solanaceae > Nicotiana > Nicotiana tabacum. The sequence continues at coordinate 74,189,455 of NC_134103.1, forward strand.
TTGTAGCTGCCCCTTGTTCGTGGTAGCTTTAGATCTATAAAACTCCGTTTATGTACTTTTCAAACAGATGATGTATTTATTTCATTTCAGCTTTGTAAATTCTATTCTTAGAAGCTCATGATTTGCATTACTAGTTCTTAGGGAAATGTATTAGTTTCATATAATTTCTTTTGAATAATTGTCTTATTAATATTATTGGAATTGGATAGTTGTTAATTGGCTTACCTAGCGGGTTAGGTTAGTTGCTATCACGACTAGTTGGATTTTGGGTCATGACAAAATTGAAGATGCCTGAGGGTTATGCGTCGAATCTGGGAAAAAAAGTAGATATGGAGGTAGGGAAGTTGAGCCATTTGAAAAGTCATGACTGTCATATTTTCATGGAGACCTTAGTGCCTATTGCATTTTGTGGGTTGCCAGAAAGAATCTGGAAACCCATCACAAAGATTAGTTTATTTTTTAAAGACTTGTGTTCTACCACCTTAAGGGAAGAAAACCTACTTCGGATGGATCAGAACATTTGTGTAACTTCTAGTAAGATGGAAAAACTATTTCCATGTGATTTCTTTGATATGATGGAACACCTTCCAATCCACCTTGTACACGAGGCACGACTTGGAGGGCCTGTTCAATGCAGATGGATGTATCCCTTTGAGAGGTAATATTATAAGTTTGATGTAATATTTTATTTTATTTGAATGTTCTTGGCTAACATGACATTATGTAGGACAATTGGCAAATGCAAACAATTTGTTAAGCAGAGGAATAGGATTGAAGGATCTATATGTGAAGCCTATCTTGCAAAGGAAACTGCACATTTTTATTCTTATTATTTTGAGAATAATGTGCCATGTTCTAGGAATAGGCCCAATAGGATCATTGTCGACTGTGTAAATGATCCATTATATCCACCAATGTCCATATTCAATCAACCAGGCTAATGTTCTAAGGATGTTAGAAAGAGAAGTTTGAGTGATATGGAGTACAAGTCGGCTACAATTCATGTGTTGCTAAATTGTCCCGAAGTTGTACCATTTCTTAAGTATTGATTTATTAGTTATCAAAATATAAAATTTACTGTGATTACATATTGATACAACTACTAAAAATATTTGATGTGTCATAGTCGCTTTGTAGGTCAATTTGGCCATGATGATGTATATACGAGTTTTGATATGTGGTTCAAACAGTTTGTAAGTTTATCCTGATAATTTTCTTCTAAAGTTCCAGCTATATATATATGTATATATTCGGTTATGCTAACTTATGAATTTTTTTAACATTGTAGGTAAATAATCCAAATAATGGTGTAAATCAATTTTTGAAAGATATATCTTGGGGACCTGGGCTTCAGGTCACAACAATGTCTAAGTACGTAGTGAATGGTTATAAGTTTCATACATAGGATTGCTCTAAAATTAAAAATAGCAACAACAGCGGGGTGTGGGTTCAAGGTGGTGATGGCAACCAAGTTGGAGATATTGAATATTATGGTGTGGTCAAAGAAATATTATAACTAGAATATACAGGTTGGCCATATAAGAAATTGATACTCTTTAGATGCAAGTGGTTTGACCCAAATCCAACAAGAGGTACAAGAGTACACCACCAATACAACATAATTGAGGTTAATCATACGAGGGAGTATGATCGCTATGATCCTTTCATAATTGCACATAATGTTAGGCAAGTGTATTATGCTCCTTATCCATTACGGCGGAATAAGTCTGATTAGTGGGTTGTAATCAAAAATAAGCTTGTAGGTAGGGTGAAAGCCGAGAATGTGTTAGATGTTTCATATCAAAACGATATCTCCAGTGTTCACCAAATAGTGGACGATCAGTTAGAAATGATTTGGAACATCCTGAATGCATATTGGAAGAAGTTGATATAAATGAAGTAACAATTATAGAAATTGAGGATGAAGAATCAACTGATAAAATTCAAACAAGTGAGGACGAGGAATTCTCAAACGAGGAACAATACGTCGACGAGGATTAAAAAGTTGATTTTTTAAAGCACTCTTGTGTTATAACTAGTTTCTTATATGTTTCAATCTAAATATATATTATATTATGCAGATGGAAGGCAAGGGTCAAGGTAATAATGACCCTACTAGTTCTCGGGGTCGAGAAAAGGCTAGGAAGGGAAAGAGGAGGGTAGAATCTGGGGATAATAATACTCTCTCTTTTCCACCCTCGTCAGAGATGTCTATGTCTTATCCTCCACCACACGGCTATATTGATCTGCCACAGTATCATGAGTCCTACACCTTCATCCAGACACCAGGTCTTCAATCACAGGGTCATAGGACTATACGTCTGACATATAGTCCAGCTGCCTCACAGCCACGTGGATTGCATCCCTACATATCACAGCCACATGGATCGCAGCCATCCATATCACAGCCACTCGGGTCACAGCCATCAGTATCACAGCCACATGGATCGCATCCAGCTATGTCGTAGTCACAAGGATCACAGCCATCTTCATCATCGACTCCATCCATTTCAGGACTTCACTTGCGAGACCATAGCTCTGAGCCCCTATAACATCTACACCTGCCTCTGATACACATGTTGAGGATGATGATCCAGAGGCAGTGCATTATGATCACTATGGCAGGATTATCATAGTCCCTGAGAGTAACGGGTAAGAGTTATTTGTTATTTTTGAGTTTATTGTTTTATAATATTTTTACTAATATATTCATGTGTTTTTATTGTTAAATTGCAAGTTCAGGCCGGGTAAGCAGACTACGAAGATAATCACCAATGCGATCAAAAAGCTTTACGATGGCTCTTATGTGACTTGGACTAATTTCCCATACTCGCTAAAAGAGCAAATTTTCAATCAGTTTAAGGTATAAATGTTCTTTTAAGCAGTTTAATAATTTATATTTATGATGTTTCCATATAATATTTAACTTTTGAAATGCAGAGCAAGTGTTTATGGGAAGACCGCTATAGCGAGGAAGTGGCTGCAAATTTTCATCATAAAGCCCGCAAGAGATTGTCGGATCATTTCTCGGATGGTAGAAAGAAGAACAAGAGGCCTGACTGGTGTCTGCAACATTTATGGGATGATTTGTTAATGCAATGGAAGACTGATGATTTCTTACAGAAGAGCGAAAAAGGAAAGAAAGCTCGCTCATCCGAGAAGGGAGGCTTCTTGCACACTGAGGTGCTATCAGCATCGGGACAATAAGAAGAAGATGGGTAATTGCTTAAATTATTTTAATTTTTTAAGTATATCAATTCTATTTATTAACTAAATTAATTTATTTTCAGGAAAAGAAGTATGGGCGTCCAATGAGCCATGATGAGCTATTCAAGGAGACGCATATTTTAAAGAAGAAGAAAGAGGAGGATGGAGATAAGTGAGTCGAGGAACGGGCAGAGACAACATATGTAAGCTTTCAATTTTCATTAAGTGTTATAATTTACTTTTATAAGAATTTTTAAATACTAATTTAATTTAAGATAATGTAGGGTCGCTACCAAAGTAACGTGGAGGAATTCATTCGTAGTCTGCCAATTAGTGAATCGGGCGAGCTAACACAACCTTCGGACGAGGATGCTGAAAGAATATGGTTGGAGGCTGTTGGCGGTCCAAAAAGGTGGAAGGTATACGGGCTTCCTGAGAAACAATTCCATCACTATAGGTGTGGAATGCAAGGAATAGGGACTTCCTCACATGGCAAGGAACTTAATAGGGAGAGACTCTCGGCTATGCGGGAGACAGTGACAATTTACATCCGAGCTAGAAGCGGCCAAGGAAAGAGAAAGTCTTATAGATGCTCAATCCCTTGGTATGCAAGCTCATATCAGAACTCTCCTTTCTACTGGAGCTTTTCCGTTGCCCCGGTCTCGTGAGTCATCGCCAGAGGCTCGACCTCTACGTGATCGTTCCTCCCGTCCAACCCGTGATCGTTCCTCCCATCCGACCCGTGATCATTCTTCCCGTCCTCTACAAGACCTTTCTCTATACCGTCTTGTAGATGAAAGTTCACCAGATGATGATGATGTTGTAGAAAACACCCCTTGACCAATACTTTGTTATACTTTGAATTAGACTAATAGAATTAGTTTTGAATCAGATTGAACAATTTTGAACTTGTTGTAATTACTTAGTTTTTGCTTGGTTTTGGATTGTGATGTTTAATTGAACTTTAATTTGTTAGTTTTAAAGTATTAATTGGATGTTTGGTTGTTGTTGTTATTGTTGGATGTTTGGTTGGATTTATGGTGAATTAGGGGTTGTATGTGGTGAATTGGTGGTTATTAGATATGAATTGGGGGTATTGGTATGCTATTTTTATTTGGCAGGTGGTGTAGCTACCAAAACAGGCATTTTCTGCCAAAATTAATCCCAGAAAACCGACCAACCTTAGTCGGTATCTAATAAAAAAAATTTAAAATTGCAAATTACCAACCAATGTTGGTTGGTTAATGCACATTTATTTCCCAGAAATTCAACATTACCGACCAAAGTTGGTCGGTAAATTGCCTGCCCTGTCCAGTTTGCTGACCAACATTGGTCGGTATTTTTAAATTTTAATTATTTATAAAATAAAATAAAAAATTCCAATACCAACCAAAATTGGTCGGTAAGCAAAATTAATAAATTTAATACACCGATCAAGTTTGGTCGGTAAAATTAAATTATTAAAATAACATTCCGACCAATGTTGGTCGTTAAGTCAATTAAATTGTCAGATGGCCATGCAGAGCATACCGAGCATTGTTGGTCGGTAATTTTCGACCGGCTTTGGTCGGTATGCCCTTCCGACCTTCAAAACACCGACCACGCATTAATGGTCGTATTTTGGACAGTTATTGGCCATTACCGACCTACGTTGGTCAGTTTTTGTGGACGAATTTTTTCGGATTTCTAGTAGTGCTTACCAACTAAAACTTAATGTTGTGAGTACCTTTCCTTGCCTGAGACGGCGTATAATTCAAAGGGAGATACTTTGAGAATTGACGGTGAGTATTATCATATCTCGGGGTAATGGGAATGGGCTGAAGACATACTTGGTAGAAGTCAACGGGCTTTAGACACAGCAAGAATTTATGATGCCGTCTACGCTTCTTTATTTACATATGATCGAAATTAACATCTTGCAAGCATTTGTTGAAGCTTGGTGTCCCACAACAAATACCTTACTTACATCAGCTGGAGAATTATCAATATCTCTTTGGGATTTACATACCATTGGTGGTTTACCTATTGGAGGTTCTCCTTATAAAGAAGTTGTGCCTAAAGCTATCAAAATCATAGTTGTTAATGAGAAGAATGAAAGATTTACTCCTCGAGCTTGTGAATACCTATTCACAGCCTTTAACCGTCTTTAAGAAGGGGAGATTCATGATCCACATATCTCATTTAGCAAGTGGATTAAATTTTGGTGCAAGAGAGATTTGAGATATAAATGTAACGACCCGGTCGGTCGTTTTAAGAGTATTAGCCTCGAACCCCTATTTATTGCTTTCTCTATTTCATTTTTGGGTTTTGTGACTGGCCGAGAGGATTTGTCTTTGGTTTCGGAGTGAAATGGGACACGTAGTCCCTAAAATGGAGGTTTAAGTCATAGGAATTGACCGTAGTTCGAACAATGTGAAGACGACTCTGGAATAGAGTTTCGATGGTTCCAATAGCTCCGTAGGGTGATTTTTGTCTTAAGAGCATGTTCGTAAGTTGAATTGGAGGTTCGTAGGTTATTTTAGCATCAATTGGCGAAAGTTGGAAATTTAATGAATTTTGGAAAGTTTAACCGAGAGTGGACTTTTTGATATCAGGATCGAATTCCAATTCTGGAAGTTAGAATAGGTTCGTAATGTCAATTATGACTTGTGTGCAAAATTTGAGGTCAATCGAACTTGATTTGATAGGTTTCGGCATCGGATGTAGAAGTTTGAAATTTTAAAGTTCATTAGGCTTGAATTGATGTGCAATTAGTATTTTTAACGTTGTTTGATGTGATTTAAAGGCTCGACTAAGTTCGTATGATGTCTTAGGACTTGTTGGTAATTTTGGTTGAGGTCTTGTGGGCCTCGGGTGGATTCCAAATGGTTAACGGATCAAATTTGGACTTGGGAGAATGGCTGAAGACACCAGCTCTGGTGTAATCCCACCTGCGCAAGATTGACCGCAGGTGCGAGCCCGCAGAAGCGGGAATTTGGTCGCAGAAGCGTGCTGGAGAAGTGTGGGCAGAAGTCGCAGATGTGAGGAAAATTCCACATCTCCGAGACCGCAGATGCGGACAAGGAGGTCGCATGTGCACTGGAGCCGCAGAAGCGGACAGCTTATCGTAGAAGCGGATATGAAATCGCAGAAGCGAAGGTAAGGCAGCCTGGACAAAACCGCAGAAGTGGTGCATTTTCCGCAAAAGTGGGATCGCAGATGCGGTCAAGTGATCCGCAGAACCGAAAACCTGGGCAGACTATTAATTTAAGGGCTCGGGATTTTTATCATTGTTGGACATTTTGAGCTCTGGTTTTGGCGATTCTTGAGAGAATTTTCAAGGGATTTCTTGAGGTAAGTCTATTGTGCCTATTTTTTATCAATAATCTTGTTTCTTCATTGATTTTTTACCTAGTTAGTGTGTATTTAAGGTGGAAATTGGGAGTTTGAGGCTAGGGATTTGGAGAGTTTAAATTTAGATTTTGAGTGGCGATTTGGTGTCGAATTTTGGTAAAAATGGTATGGTTGGACTCGTGGTCGAATAGGTGTTCGTAATTTGTGACTTTTACCTGATTCCGAGACGTGGGCCTGGGTCGACTTTTTGGGCCGAGTTTTTGATTCTTTGCTAAAGTCGTAGTTTTAATATTTAAATTAGTTCCTTGTAGTTTTATTCATGAGATATAATTGCTTTTGGCTAGATTTGGTCCATTCGGAGTTGAAAAATCGAGGGAAAGGCATCCTCATCGATTGATTGAGTGAGATTTGAGGTAAGTGACTTGTCTAACTTTGTGGGGGGGGGGGAAATCCCCGTAGGATTTGGTACTGTTTTAACAATTTGTGATATGTGAACGCCGTGTACGCGAGGTGACGAGGGTGTACACGGGCTGATTATGGAAAAATTTGTTTCTTGTTGATTTGTCATCTTTTAAAAATACATTAACTGAGTTGTCTTCTTTTAAAATACATTAACTGAGTTGCCTTAGTATATGTAGTGATCATGTTTAGTCTAGCATCGCATGTCTACTTGCATTGACTCTTACTTGCAATTTGTGCAACATGCTTAGTTGAATTACCTGCTTTCCTTGATTTGGATTAAATATTTAACTATAAGATTCTTGCTGAAAATTTGTGTTTTCTTTCTATTACCTGCTGCATATTTACTTTGGGACTATGAGGCGGTTACTCGGGAGGTCCTCCTGCACTGCATATTTACTTTGGGACTACGAGGCGTTTACTCGGGAGATCCCCCTGTACTGCATATTTACTTTGGGACTACGAGGCGTTTACTCGAAAGATCCTCTTGTACTGCATATTTACTTTGGGACTAAGAGGCGGTACCTCGAAAGATCCTCCCTGTCGTGCATATTTATATTTGGGACTACGAGGTTGTACCTCGGGAGTGCCCCTGTTGTTTACCTCTATTTACTGTGCTGATATTTTCTTAAACTTATTTTTTTTTAAATCCTCAATCATTTCTAAAATATTATTATATCTTCTGCCTTACTTTTCTCTTAAACCAGTAGGGCCCTGACCTGACCTCGTCACTACTCTACCGAGGTTAGGATTGGCACTTACTAGGTACCGTTGTCGCGTACTCATACTACACTCTACACATCTTTTATTGCAGATCCGGGTTCTTCCCACCAGACCAGATACTAGTGAGTTTGACCGCACGTGGAGACTTTAAGGTATATCTGTCAGCGTCCGCATACCTCGGAGTCCCCTTCTATCCTTATTATGTTATTTCCCTGATTCTCTTTAGACTTGATGTATAGAGACACTTAGTATTTCTATTAGAAGCTTGGGACTTTTTTCCACTGGGTTTTGGGAGTTGTAATTATTGAATGACAGTTTTATATTTATATTTCATGTGTTGAGATTAGAGTTCAGTTTATTATTCATTGATTCCGAAAATTGTTAGGCTTACCTCGTCTTAGAGACTAGGTGCGATCACGATATCCTACGGAGGGGGAAAATGGGGTCGTGACAAGTTGGTATCAGAGCACTAGGTTCATAGGTATTATGAGTCACAAGCAGGTTTAGTAGAGTCTCGTGAATTGGTACGGAGACGTCTGTACTTATCTTCGGAAGGCTATGGAATTGTTAGGAAAAGTTTCACTTTCTTGATTTCCTTATTGTGCGAGATTTTCAATTCGGACTCTAAACTTCTGTCTTTCTATTCTCTCACAGATGGTAAGGACACGTACAACTGGATCGGATGACCAGACACCCGCGCCCTTGCTAGAGCCGCGAGAGACCGGGGCCGGGGTAGAGGCCGAGGACGTCCACGTGGTGCAGCCAAAGCACTCGTACGAGCTGCTACAGAGGAGCCACCAGTAGCTCTAGTTGGAGGGCAGGCACCTGAGATGCCTGTTACTGCACCAGCCCTCCAGGAGACTCTAGCCCAGTTCTTGAGCATGTTCAGTACCTTGGCTCAGGAAGGATTGATACCTCTTGCTCCGGCCACATCTCAGGCTGGGAGAGGATCACAGACTCCCGTCGCCAGTACCCCAGAGCAGCGGGTTCAGGTAGACCATGATCCAGAGATCATACCGATATAGCTGGTAGCTCCAGTTCAACCCGAGGTTAGGGCAGTAGCTTCTGAGGCAGAGCAGCTCAGACTCGAGAGGTACAAGAAGTACCACCCACCTACTTTCAGTGACTTGGCGTCAGAGGATGCCTAGGGTTTTCTTGAGGAGTGCCATTGTATCCTTCATTCTATGGGTGATGCGGAGACTAGTGGGATTTCTTTCACAGCATTCCAGCTTAGAGGAGTAGCCTACCAGTGGTGGCGTACATACGAGTTGGATAGTCCAGTTGAGACAGCTTCACTCACCTGGACTTAGTTCTCAGATATGTTCCTGAGGGAGTATGTTCCCCAGAGTCTCAGGGATGCTTGGCACGCGGAGCTTGAGCATTTGTGCCAGGGTGCTATGATTGTGTCAGTGTATGCGGTCCGATTCAGTGATTTGGCCAAGCATGCACCAGCTCTGGTCGCTACTGTTCGAGAGCGGGTTCGTCGGTTTATTGAGGGGCTCAACCCCAACATCAGATTGAGCATGGCCCGAGAGTTGGAGATGGATATTGTGTATCAGCAGGTAATGAGGATTGCTAGGAGGTTAGAGGGCATACTGATTCGGGATATAGAGGAGAGAGAGGCCAAGAGGTCTCGAGAGTCTAGCACTTACATTGGTACTCGTGACCCAGCTACAGCTCATCAAGGCAGGGGTTATATGGGTCGCCCTATTCATTCAGCACTTCCAGCCGCCAGCGGTGCTCCGGCCACTACTAGGCCCCATTATCCTTATTATGCATCCCCAGTGTCTAGTGTACCTCTTGTACGGGGTGGTTCCTATGGTCAGTCTAGTTGATCAGGCCCGAGCCAGTCACAGCAGCCACGTCCTCCGAGAGCGTCACAGCAGCCACGTCCTCCGAGAGCTTGTTTTGAATATGGAGACACTCGTCATTTGGTGAGGGATTGCCCCAGATTCAAGAGGGGTGCACCTCCATAGATTTCTCAGGCACCGTGTGCTCCACCGGGTCCTCAAGCTATGATTACAGCATCAGCTACCACCCCACCTGCACAGCCAGCTAGAGGTGGAGGTCGGACAGGTAGAGGTCGCCCTAAAGGGGGAGTCCATGCCAGATATTACGCCCTTCTTGCTAGGACAGAGGTAGTTGCATCATATTCTGTTATCACAGGTATTGTTCTGGTCTGTCATAGAGATGTATCAGTCTTATTTGATCTAGGATCCACTTATTCCTATGTGTCATCTTATTTTGCTTTGTATTTGGGTGTATCCCGTGAGTCTCTGAGTCTACATGTTCATGTATCTACACCTGTGGGTGATTCCATTGTTGTTGACCGTGTGTATCGGTCGTGTTTGATTTTTCTTAGTGGTTTTGAGACCAGAGCCAATTTATTATTGCTCAGTATGGTGGATTTCGATGTTATTTTAGGCATGGACTAGTTGTCGCCCTATCACGCTATCCTTGATTGTCATTCCAAGATGGTGACGTTGGCTATGACAGGTCTACCACGGCTAGAGTGGAGAGGTACCTTAGATCATGTTCCTAGCAGGGTTGTTTCATTTCTTAAAGCTCAGCAAATAATTGAGAAGGGGTGTGATGCGTATCTGGCCTATGTGAGAGATGTTATTGTTGATACTTCTACTATCGAGTCAGTTCCGGTAGTGAGGGATTTTGCAGACGTATTTCCAGTGGACTTTCCGGGCATGCCACCTGAGAGATATATTGACTTTGGAATTGATTTGTTACCGGGCACTCAGCCCATTTCTATTCCACCTTATCGTATGGCCTCAGCAGAGTTGAAGGAGTTAAAGGAACAGTTGCAAGAGTTGCTCGATAAGGGCTTTATTCGGCCTAGTGTGTCGCCATGGGGTGCTCTTGTCTTGTTTGTGAAGAAGAAAGATGGTTCTATGCGAATGTGTATTGATTATCGCCAGTTGAAAAAGGTTACAGTGAAGAACAGGTATCCCTTGCCACGTATCGATGACCTATTTGATCAGCTTTAGGGTGCCAGAGTGTTCTCTAAGATCGACTTCCGTCCAGGCTATTATCAGTTGAAGATTCGGGAGCCAGATATCTCGAAGACTGCTTTCAGGACTCGGTATGGTCATTACGAGTTCCTTGTGATGTCTTTTGGGTTGACCAACGCCCCAGCAGCATTCATGCACTTGATGAACATTGTATTTCAGCCCTATCTTAACTCTTTCGTCATTGTATTTATTGATGACATTCTGGTGTACTCTCAGAGTTGGGAGGATCATGAGCAGCACCTGAGGACTGTGCTTCAGACCTTGAGGGAGAAGAAGTTATATGCAAAATTTTCGAAGTGTGAATTTTGGCTAGATTCAGTAGCATTTTTGGGTCATGTAGTATCGAGTGAGGGGATCAAGGTAGACCCGAAGAAGATTGAAGCAGTGCAAAGTTGGCCCAGACCATCCTCAGCTATGGAGATCCGTAGTTTTCTTGGCTTGGTAGGGTATTACCGTCGATTTGTAGAGGGCTTCTCATCTATTGCATCACCTATGACCAGATTGACCCAGAAAGGTGCTCCATTCAGGTGGACCGAGGAGTGTGAGGAGAGCTTTCAAAAGCTCAAGACTGTTTTGACTACAGCCCTAGTGTTAGTGTTACCTACTGGTTCGGGGTCCTATACAGTGTATTGTGATGCATCGCGCATTTCTCTCGATGTGGTGTTAATGCAGGATAGTAAGGTGACTGCCGACGCGTCCAGACAGTTAAAGGTGCATGAGAAGAATTATCATGTCCACGACCTCGAGTTAGCAGCTATTGTTCATGCCTTGAAGATCTGGCGGCACTATTTGTATGGTGTTCATGTTGAGGTTTTCACCGATCACTGGAGTCTACAGCATCTATTTAAACAGAAGGATCTTAACTTGCGGCAGCGGAGATGGTTGGAGTTGCTTAAGGATTATGACATCACTGTAACATCCCAGCCGGTTGTTTTGAGAGTAATAGCCCTAATCCCCTGTTTAACCGGATGGTTAACGGGTCAAATTTGGTTTTGGAAGAATAGCTTAAGATGTTGCACCTGGTGTAATCGCACCTGCGCAACATTGACCGTAGGTGCGAGCCCACAGAAGCGAGCCAATGGATGTAGGTGCGGTTTGGAAGGAAGAGGCCAGAGGTGCGAGATTTCTGGCAGAACACTTAAATGCAAGGGTTCGCGATTTTTGCTCATTTTTAACATTTTGAGCTCGGGTTTGGTGATTTCTTGAGAGCATTTTTGAGGGATTTCTTGAGATAAGTCCCTTGTGCTTATTTTTTATCAATAATCTTGCTTCCCCATTTATTTTTCCACCTAGTTAGTGTGTATTTAATGTGGAATTTAGGAGTTAAGACTGGGGATTTGGAGAGTTTGATTTGAGGATTTGAAGGACCATTTGGTGTCAGATTTTAATAAATTTGATATGGTTAGACTCGTGAGTGAATGAGTGTTCATATTTTGTGACTTTTACCCGATTTCGAGACATGGGCCCTGGTTGACGTTTTAGGGCGAATTTTGGAATTTTTGTTAAAGTATTGATTTCATAAATTAGATGAGCCTATTATAGTTGTATTTATGATATTCAATTGTGTTTGGCTAGATTTGGGCCATTCGGAGTCGGATAATCGAGGAAAGGGCATTCTTACGGATTGATTGAGCTTAGTTCGAGGTAAGTGACTTGCCTAACCTTGTGGGGGGGAGGGGGAAATCCCTTAGGATTTGGTACTGTTGTGATATGTGAGCACCGTGTACGTGAGGTGACGAGTACGTACACGGGCTATTTGTTGTAAAACCCGATTTATTTTACTGAGTAGTAATCTGTTTTCCTTTAATTTGAGTTTTATCGTTTAAATGAGCATTAGCCTATTTTCATTCTTAATTGAGCTATTCCAACATGTGTATCTATCCTGCTTAGTCTAATATTGCATGACTATGTGCTTTAATTGCTTATTTGAACTCCGTGAAGCATGCCTTGTTGATTTCCTATTTTTTCTTGTTCTTTATCAGTATAACTGTAGAAATCTTGCTGTTAACTATGGTATTTATCGGTTTGAGCTGTGTGTTTACTTTGAGACTACGAGGCGGTTCCTCGGGATTTCTCCTTGCATATTTACTTTGAGACTACGAGGTGGTTCCTCGGGAGTTCTCCCTGCACATTTACTTTTGAGACTACGAGGTGGTTCCTCGGGAGTTCTCCCTGTACATTTACTTTTGAGACTACGAGGCGGTTCCTCAAGAGTTCTCCCTACACATTTACTTTTGAGACTACGAGGAGGTTCCTCGGGAGTTGTCCCTGCATATTTACTTTTGGGACTACGAGACGGTATCTCGGGAGCCTCCCCATCGAGTATTTACTTTTGGGACTACGAGACGGTATCTCGGGAGTGCAATTATTGTTATCACATTGTTTGTGTGTTATTATTTCTCTGTGAATTCCTTCTATTAAATTCTCTATTTTACTTCATTTGATTTTATCATATGTCTGGTTATTATATCTCAGTAGGGCCCGGACCTGACCTCGTCACTACTCTACCGAGGTTAGGCTTGGAACTTATTGGGTGCCATTGTGGTGCACTCATACTACTCTTCTGCACATGTTTTATGTGCAGATCCAGGTACTTCTTATTAGCCCCGCTATTAGCTGAGAGTGTTTGTTGTCGTACGGAGACTTCAAGGTATATCTGCTGCATCTGCAGACCTCGGAGTCCCCCTCTATTCTCTCCTATGTCATTTACCTTTCGTACTTCCTTTGTTAGTCTCTGGTGTATAGAGATACTAGTCTCCTTCTGTGGCTTATGACTTATGATGTTCCGAGTTTTGAGAAGACTACGTATTTATAGAGTATTGGTTGTCGTACATGCCGAGAGGCATTGTTACTAGTTATTCAGTTATCCACTGTTGTTAGTTGCCAAGTTTTACTTTCGTTTGTTATTTTTCCGTGATTTGTTAGGCTTACCTAGTCGTAGAGACTAGGTGCTGTCACGACATTATACGGAGGGAGTTTGAGTCATGACAATCACTATTCTCTATCATCCCGGGAAGGCCAATGTGGTGGCTTATGCCTTGAGTCGCAAGGCGGAGAGTTTGGGCAGTTTAGCATATCTACCAGTAGCAGAGAGGCCTTTAGCCTTGGATGTTCAGGCCTTGGCCAACCAGTTTGTCAGATTGGATGTTTTCGAGCCGAGCAGAGTTTTAGCTTGTGTGGTTTCTTAGTCTTCTCTTTATGATCGCATCAGGGAGCGTCAATATGATGACCCCCATCTGCTTGTCCTTAAGGACACGGTTCAGCACGGTGATGCCAAGGAAGTCACTATTGGAGATGATGATGTATTACAGATGCAGGGCAGGCTATGTATGCCTAATGTAGATGGTTTACGTGAGTTGATCCTCTAGGAGGCTCACAGTTCGCGGTACTCCATTCATTCAGGTGCCGCGAAGATGTATCAGGATGTGAGGCAACACTATTGGTGGAGGCGGATGAAGAAGGACATAATGGAATATGTAGCTCGTTGCCTAAATTGTCAGCAGGTAAAGTATGAGCATCAGCGACCGGGTGGATTGCTTCAGAAAATGGAGATTTCAGAGTGGAAATGGGAGCGGATCACTATGGATTTTGTTGTTGGGCTCCCACGGACTCAGAGGAAGTTCGATGTGGTTTGGGTGATTGTGGATAGATTGACCAATTCAGCTCATTTCATTCTTGTGGCTACTACTTACTCTTCGGAACAGCTGGCTCAGGTTTACATCCACGAGATTATCAGGCTTCATGGCGTACCGGTATCTATCATCTCTGACCGGGTACGCAGTTTACATCACGGTTCTGGAGAGCCGTACAGCGTGATTTCGGTACTCGCGTGGAGTTGAGTACAGCATTTCACCCTCAAACGGACGGATAGTCCGAGTGCACTATTCAGATATTGGAGAATATGCTTCGTGCGTGTGTGATTGATTTTGGGGGTGCTTGGGATCAGTTCTTGCCACTTGCGGAGTTTGCCTAAAACAACAGTTATCAGTCGAGCATTTAGATAGCGTCGTATGAGGCTTTGTATGGTAGACGATGTCGGTCTCCAGTGGGTTGGTTCGAGCCGGGTGAGGCGAGGCTAGTCTACTAGGTACATACTTGGTTCAGGATGCCTTGGAGAAGGTTAAATTGATTCAGGATAGACTTCATACAGCCCAGTCCAGGCAGAAGAGTTATGCGGATCGGAAGGTTCGCGACGTTGCATTCATGGTTGGGGAGGGTTTTGCTCCGAGTTTCCCCCATAAAGGATGTTATGAGGTTCGGAAAGAAGGGCAAGTTGAGCCCTAGTTATATCGGGCCTTTTGAGATCCTTTAAAGGGTTGGAGAGGTGGCTTACAGCCTTGCACTACCACATAGTCTCTCTGCAGTTCATCCAGTATTCCATGTTTCCATGCTCTAAAAGTATCACGGCGATCCGTCTCATGTGTTAGACTTCAGCTCAGTCCAGTTGAACAAGGATCTATCTTATGTTGAGGAGCAAGTGGCCATTTTGGACAGGTAGATTCAAAAGTTGAGGTCTAAGAACATCGCGTCAGTGAAGGTGCAGTGGAGGGGTCATCCGGTCGAGGAGGCGACTTGGGAGACCGAGCATGATATGCACAGTAGTTCTCCTCATCTTTTCACCACTTCAGGTATGTCTCTATACTCGTTCGAGGACAAACGTATGTTTTAAGAAGGGGAGGATGTAACGACCCGGCCGGTCGTTTTGAGAGTATTAGCCTCGAACCCTTATTTATTGCTCTCTCTATTTCATTTTTAGGTTTCGTGACTAGCCGGGAGGATTTTTCTTTGGTTTCGGAGTGAAATGGGAGACATAGTCCCTAAAATGGAGGTTTAAGTCGTAGGAATTGACCGTAGTTAGAACTATGTGAAAACGACTCCAGAATGGAGTTTCGACGGTTCCAATAGCTCCGTAGGGTGATTTTGATCTGAGGAGCATGTTCGGATGCTGAATTGGAGGTCCGTAGGTTATTTTAGCGTCAATTGACGAAACTTGGAAATTTGACCGAGAGTGAAATTTTTTATATCGGGGTCGGATTCCGATTCTGGAAGTTGGAATAGGTCCATAATGTCAATTATGACTTATGTGCAAAATTTGAGGTCAATCAGACTTGATTTGATAGGTTTCGGCATCGGATGTAGAAGTTTGAAGTTTTAAAGTTCATTAGGCTTGAATCGATGTGCAATTCGTATTTTTAGCGTTGTTTGATGTGATTTAAAGGCTTGACTAAGTCCGTATGATGTTTTAGGACTTGTTGGTAAGTTTAGTTGAAGTCCCGGGGGCCTCGGGTGGATTCTGGATGGTTAACAGATCAAATTTGAACTTGAGAGAATGGCTGAAGACACCAGCTCTAGTGTAATCGCACCTGCGCAAGATTGACCACAGGTGCGAGCCCGCAGAAGCGGGAATTTGGGTGTAGAAGCATGCTGGAACAGTGTGGGCAGAAGTCGCAGATGCGAGGAAAATTTTGCATCTGCGAGACCGCAGATACGGACAAGGAGGTCGCAGGTTCACTGGAGCCGCAAAAGTGGATAGGAAATCGCAGAAACGGAGGTAAGGCAGCCTGGACAAAACTGCAGAAGCGGTGCATTTTTTGCAAAAGCGGGACCGCAGATGCGGTCAATTGATCCGCAGAAGCGAAAACCTAGGAAGACTCTATTAATTCAAGGGCTCGGGATTTTTATCATTGTTGGACATTTTGAGCTCGGGTTTTGGCAATTCTTGAGAGCATTTTCGAGGGATTTCTTGAGGTAAGTCTGTTGTGCCTATTTTTGATCAATAATCTTGTTTCCCTATTGATTTTCCACCTAGTGAGCGTATATTTAAGGTAAAAATTGAGAGTTTGAGGCTAGGGATTTGGAGAGTTTAATTTGAGATTTTGAGTGGCGCTTTGGTGTCGGATTTTGGTAAAAATGGTATGGTTGGACTCGTGGTCGAATGGATGTTCATAATTTGTGGCTTTTACCCGATTTTGAGACGTGGGCCTGGGTCGACTTTTTGGTCCGAGTCTTCAATTCTTTGCTACAGTCATAGTTTTATTATTTAAATTAGTTCCTTTAGTTTTATTCATGAGATGTAATTGCTTTTGGCTAGATTTTGGCCATTCGGAGTTTGAAAATCTAGGGAAAGGCATCCTTATCGATTGATTGAGCGAGATTTGAGGTAAGTGACTTGTCTAACTTTGTGTGGGGGAAATCCCCTTAGGATTTGGTGATGTTGTAACAATTTGTGATATATGAGCATTGTGTACGCGAGGTGACGAATGCATACACGGGCTGATTATGGAAAATTTTGAGTCTTGCTGATTTGTCATCTTTTAAAAATACATTAACTGAATTGTCTTCTTTTAAAATACATTAACTGAGTTGCCTTAGCATATATAGTGATCATGTTTAGCTTAGCATCGCATGTCTATGTGCCTTGACTCTTACTTGCAATTTGTGCAACATGCTTAGTTGAATTACCTGCTTTCCTTGATTTAGATTAAATCTTTAACTGTAAGATTCTTGCTGAAAATTTGTGTTTTCCTTCGATTACCTGCTACATATTTACTTTGGGACTACGAGGCGGTTACTCAAGAGATCCCCCTGTACTGCGTATTTACTTTGAGACTACGAGGTGTTTACTCTGGAGATCCCCTTGTACTGCATATTTACTTTGGGACAACGAGGCATTTACTCGGGAGATCCCCTTGTACTGCATATTTACTTTAGGACTACAAGGCGGTACCTCGGGAGATCCCCTGTCGTGCATATTTATATTTGAGATTACGAGGCGGTACCTCGGGAGTGCCCCTGTTGTTTACCTCTATTTACTATGCTGATATTTTCTTAAACTTCTTTTTTTTTTTTAAATCCTCAGTCATTTCAAAAATATTATTATATCTTCTGCCTTACTTTTCTCTTAAACTAGTAGGGCCCTGACCTGACCTCGTCACTACTTTACCGAGGTTAGGCTTGACACTTACTAGGTACCGTTGTGGTTTACTCATACTACACTCTGCACATCTTTTATTGCAGATCCAGGTTCTTCCCACCAGACCAGATACTAGTGAGTTGGACCGCACGTGGAGACTTCAAGGTATATTTGCCAGCATCCGCATACCTCGGAGTCCCCCTCTATCCTTATTATGTTATTTCCCTGATTCTCTTTAGACTTGATGTATAGAGACACTTAGTATTTTTATTAGTAGCTTGTGACTTGTTTCCACCGGATTTTAGGAGTTGTAATTATTGAATGACAGTTTTATATTTATATTTCATGTGTTGAGATTGGAGTTCAGTTTATTATTCATTGATTCCGTAAATTGTTAGGCTTAACTAGTCTTAGAGACTAGGTGCCATCACGATATCCTACAGAGGGGAAAAATGGGGTCGTGACAATAAACCTGCTCTCCAGCAAGGAGGGAGAAAAATTCTATCCGTTTGAAGTCAACGCACAATCCCACTGGAGCGATACCAGAAGTAGTTGCATGGTCTAGCGCGAATGAGACGATGTTTGCCAAGCTTGGGGTTCGACATGAAAAGAGAGAAAGCACGTATCTGGCGGCGTTCTTATCTTGTTGGTTGTGTGAATTTGTATCTCCCTCTCAAGATGGCGATTTCATTCGACCCGGGACCTTTAAAATGGCGAGCATGATGGCACATGGATGGAAATTCAATAAATTTTGCATGCCTACAACTATATCCACTTTTTCGTGCTCATCAGTACATGTAGATTTTGTAGAATTTTTTTGACGGACTCCGATTGGTCTGAAATTTCGTAGGTCCATAGGAGGTCAAGTGACCAATACTCATCGTTTCGCCATGATTTTTGGGTTTAATTTTTATGTTTAGGGTCATACAACACGAATTTATAATTATATCCATTTTTTCGTGTTTATTAGTACATGCTAATTTTGTAGAAATTTTTTGACGGACTCTCTGATTGGCCTGAATTTTTGTAGATCCATAGGAAACGGCATAGTGACCAATACTCATCGCTTCGCTATGACTTTCGGGTTCATTTTATGGCGTTTCTGGGTCATGCAACACGAATTTGTGATTAAGTCCACTTTTTTGTATTATACATGCTGACTTTGTTCTATTTTTCAATTAAATGAAAGGTGCTTGTAATAATATTAAATTAGAAGAGATGATTTAATTTAGGGAAGAAAAAAAAAATAAGAACTACGATACTAGACAAATTGACTATTGAGAAACAGGAAGACAATATATGATTGCAAAATATTACTGCTTTACGGGCTGATTGCCTAGTTTTTTCATGCCCGTGTTTATATACATAGTTTTATGTGTGGGGATAATTAAACTAATGCAAAAGAGATCCTTTGCCATTTTTTTCCTGTCTTCTGTTGCAATTTGCAACCAGAGTAGAACATTCGTTTTATACGTGTCCCAAAATTAGAAAAATTTCAGCAAAGATGATAACTGGGCTTCTTCTTGTTGTTGTCAGCAAAGATGAACGCAAAGCTGGAAATTTAACAATGGAAGGTCACTAAGGAACTAAATTTTCAGACTCCGTATTCAGGTTAGAGTTTATGCAAGTACAAATCCCATTTAACTAAAAAAATATGTAGCAACTCCATCTATTTTTTCTTTTCTTTTCTTTGCGCTTTCGACTTTCTCCTCTTTCCTCCATTTGGTCTAAAACACAATCAGTTTACTCCCTTGTGCTGCTGCCACTTCCTGATGGCCTTCTCCCTGAGTACTTCTGTTACAATAACAAAAAGGAGTCTTTATATATACTCTCACCAAATGAGACTAGTAACATTGACAGCAAGAACACTATTTGGAAAAATACACAAAAAGAACTCATTTGCTACTGAGTTCACCTGCTTTCCAAGGTTGAATGGGATGTATTTGTATCTGATCATGTGCGTAATTTGCCGCCTCATTGTAAGGACGAAAAGGACAACCCAATAGCACAACAGTATAGGCCAGAATACAGGAACATCAAATAGGGAGAAGAAAGTCATGACAAATGCCACACAGAAAGCCTTCGTTATGGCACACCTGAAGAAAACAGAAAAAGAGAGTAGACATTAACACTCGAAGTTAAAAAAAAAAAGTAGTAGTAAACAGCCTGAAATAGATGCATCAGAACCCATGCTATCTCCACTACAGAATGTAAAACGCAGAACAGTAATTCCCATCAAGTGGCAAAAGCACCAAAATACTACTCCATCTTGTTAAAAAATAGAATTCCTAAAAGCGAAAAGCCTGAGTGAGCTCTCTAACATTTAAATATTGAAAGATAAACTATATTCCTATATGTTTATCCTATGAAAGGAGACAAAACCAATAAATATATAGTAATCTGGAGATTAGAAATTTGATCTTCTTCTTGCCAAGTTCATCATTCCCCACCCCTAACACAGAAAATATCAGGAAAGGACAAATAGGATCCACGGAAGTTGAGAAATAATTCTCCTCCTTTCGATTCCTGTTGTTCATGTGCACAGTATCATCCCACTAAAAGGTGTAGATCCACATTATGCAAAAACCATAATTGGAAGCTTTAGCTAACGTTTTTCTAAAGCATGCACAAACGAAAATAAATGGTGAAAGCTTTAGCTAACGTTTTTCTTTTCCAAGGGTGGCCCATAATTTCCCTTTAGCTTATTGTTCATGTAGTCTATAGTTGACTGACAACTGCAACGGGAGGCTGATGTTGAAAAAGAAAAGGAAGAGATACGTGATGATTTCAGAAAACTATAGAAGAAACAATAACCCAACTTGTTATCTAACAAGGTGGAGCATTGAGGAAATTATAGAAGAAACAACCCAACTTGTTGATTCTGGAAAGGTGACTGAAGACTTTGTGAAGCAGCACCACAAAGAAGTAACAACAAAAGATTATAGCATAAGGTACAAAAAGGAAATCGAAGAGTCCAAGGCTATCATGAGCTTAATACATGTTCCCCTAATAAGTCCATAATACATTCACAATCTATAAAAGGGGATTCTAAAACCAATTCCCTTCTGCTTCCTAAAGAGCCCATATCTTATGGGAAACAAAAGCAAAGCTCATAGTCAGTCCACTTTAGCAGAAGAAAATTGGACATCTTTTTCTTTGAGGTCCTCGTACGCAAAAGGCAGATGGATCTCTGGTTCAACTGTGTCAAGGATCTTTGAAGTGCAGATATTGCCTAAGTACCTTTTTTTATAATAAGTCAAAGCACCCCCTAGCACACAACGGTGTCAAAAGTATATACGACATTGTTGTATGGCTCAACCACAATCATTTAACCAGTTATCCCTACTATCACATAATTAGGGGGGGGTGGTGGGGGGGGGGGGAGTTTATTGATCAAGAATAAAAATGCAGCCCGGTGCACTAAACTCCCACTACGTCCGGGGCTGTCTAATCTACAGAAAAACAAAATTGAAGTTGTCACAAGCTAACAATAAATACAATATGGTCAAACATCCTCTTCGGCATTGCCTACCTTGAATCCCTATATGTAACCCCCGTGACAGCATCCTAGGAAGCCCACAAGCAAGTGCAGAAGTTGCTAGGAAGTTATCTCAATGTCCTATGACAAGGTCGCCTCCTAAATAGCTTCAAGAGAAGTTGACTGAGCTACATCGAAATAATAAAGCTTCAAAAGGATGAAAAAAGAGCAAGAAAAGAAGTTGATTAATCGAGTTCGTTCGGTCACATGGTAGAAGACCTGCAGCTCGCGGGGTCACGTGGTGGTCGCATGGAAGACTTACAGCTCGCACGGTCACCGAGTAGGCGCTCACGGTAGCTCAACGTCAATCTAGAAGTTTTATTTCATGGTCTTTTTGGTCTTTTTTCGATTTTAGCCCTAGTATAAATATAACTCTTAGACTCATTTTTCATAACTTTTGATGATTATTTTGCCATTACTAAGAAAAGAAAACACTTCCTTCGTTCTTGATTGAACTCTTGATTTTCCCAAGGTAATTTAATTTCTTATTAAGATTTCTTCTTGTTTTAATAAACTTGATTTGTTTACTATTCTAATTCCAACATTCTTCGTTTTTTTACATGGGATTGTGGGGTTGAATGGCTTACGGTCTCTATGCCGATTATCATGTTAGTTTCATTCAACAAATATCTTTATTTGCCTTAATTTGCAGTATTCTTTATTTGTCAATTAGTTTCAATTGCAAGCCCTAGAATTTATAATTAGATATTGCATATGTTTTCGCCTATGCTATCAGTTGGTGTTAGAGCTTTGGTCTTAGAGTATTCCAATCCTCAGAATTTTCTAGGGATTTATAAAACAAAATAAAATTAAAGAAACAAAAAGGTTATACAGTAAATAAAAAAAAATTTAAAAATACTATTGTTGCTTCAATCTTGTGATTGCTTTACTTAATTGATTTGTAATAGATCGACATTTTTCACTTAAATTAATGAAGTACTTAAACGCAACATAATATATTACTCCATTTTCTTTTTTCTTTAATCAGACACCTTCTGATGTCAAATTACTTAACACGTTCAGTGTAAAGTGTTAAATAAGGTTATCAGACAACCCCTATCATACCAAAAAAGATGGACAATAGGATGGAATCAAACACCAAGAACCATACGGTCACCTAACTGATACAAGTTCATATTGACTTATACCAGGTAACACTATAACAATAAAAAACACCTGAATATATGGCCATGCTACATTCCAATGGAAATGAAAATAAACAATGAAATCTGTTACCTTTACACAAGACATACCAACTCAAAAGTTTCTAAATGTCAAAACACACATGACAGAAATTTCTAATGCGCATATTTACTACTCCTAATTTATCAGGAAAAGGAAGACCAATTGAAACAGCAGACAAAGCAAACTGAGCAAATTCTGATTATAGAATATTCCAAACCATCAATTCAAAAGAAGAATACAGAAAAAATATGACAACTTTTTCTCCATTTAAAAAGAAATCACATACATACAGCAAGAAACTATTACCAGAACTTGAACTCCGGAAGGCGACGAATGAAAGGCTTGAACTCATCTGAACCTTTAGTTGGCAACATAGCTCCATCAGAAGGTTCCAGCTCAGGATCAACAAGAGGCGATAGGAAACCAATCAGCAGATTGAGTATGTAGATACCCAAACCATATGTAACAATGTAGAATCCTTGAACATAATAAACCCGAAGAGCATAAAGGAATGCTAGGCCAACGGTTCCAATCCACCTATAGAGTGCATGAGGAGTGGTTTTATCTAAGTAATACTGGAAAAGTTTTGAAAGCTCAAGCCTTCGTTGGTTCAACGCTGCAGCTGCTGATGCACCACCATCTCCAACACCCTCCATAAAAATTCAATTTTGACGATCCTTGAAATGCATATAACAATGGGATGAGATCAGCGAGGGCAAAACATCATCTTACAAACAACTAGAAATACATTATCAAGCATAGTGGACTAACTGCCAAAGGAAACAAAAAAGTTAGGAATCTTAATTCTATTACTGCAAACAAAAGAACTTATAGGAAGTTACAATAAAGCTGAAGGCGTATACTGCACACTGTCATGGGCACTCATTATACAAAAAATGACAATCCGCACATTCAACCGTTTGCAAGTTATAAACTCCACCAAGAAGACTAAATTTCCACTTCATTTGTGTTGGAAAGAAAATGGACCTAAATAAAGCAGAATGGATGTAGAGGATTCATATAGCCAACCTAGTTATAGATACAGTCGTAGTTGATTGAACTGGAGCTAAAATATCGAGCAACTTGAGGTTTAGAGCACATTCACTTTCCATGTGACTAATGTTGAAACAGAAGTCAAGAAAATGAAGCAATTTGCAATCTCAGATACAAATACATTTGAGTGCCCACTTAGTAACCTAAAACGACAGTCTCCACACTACCAAAACTTAGGGGCAGTGTTCAAATCTCAGCAAAGCCTTCCCGCCCCCCCGCCCCCTCTCTCTTCCCCCACACAATACACAGCCCCGCCCCTCGCTCCATAAATTCTTTTGAAAAATCTTTTAAAAGTGAAGTTAGTACCCCTAAAATCAAGCTCCTTTGCTCAGGAGGAATTGAAACATTTGAACAAACCAAACAAGCTGGAGCACAATGCATATATCAGTTACCCATTTTTATAGAGTACTCAACCCCCCCCCCCCCCCCCAAAATTTTCTCTCTTGAAAATTATACACAGTGAAAGCTTCAAGCAAACAAAAACTCATATACAGCATCAACTAAAATCAATTCTGAGACGGCCCGATCAGACAATAGAAACATAATCAATATAATGAAAAAAATTAACAAAAATTAATTATGCCCCAATCCCTATTCAGTTGGGGGTCAACTCTATGAATCTTTTGTATTCACTCCACTCTATTCAAGTACTCTAATTCATTCGAACACTAAATAATTTATTCTTTAAGGCAAATTACGGAATCTTCAGAGTGTGTGTGTGTGTGTGTGTGTGTTCAAATTAGGGATTTTGCAATACAGATAACAAAGACTAAAGATAAATAAAATTGGGGTTAGATAAAAGGAGAGAAGGCGGAAAAAAAGACGATCCTAACCTGTACTGACAGTAGAGACGTGAAGAGAGTGAATTTTTGGAGGAGCGAAGATACGATTGGATCTTAATAGCTGCCCGACGAGCGCAGAAATTTCTCTGTTTCTACTCTTTGTTGGTGACGACTGACGAGAAATGGGATATGCTTTGCTCCTTCGTACTATTTAATCCATTTTCTCGTGTCAGTTCTCTTCTCCCCCTCTTATTTTTCTTTTGCGTGATGTAAAATAGAGTTAAATAAATTGCTATTTCTGTATTAATTTATATGGTAGACTTTCCTTTTTTATTTGTCTCAAAAAATATTATTTTATTTAATAATAATTAACTTTTAAAAAAATTATTTTACCTTAATGAAGTAATACATAGTTACACAAGTATATACTTATAACTTATTTTAGACGTAAGTTTTTAAAGTTTTTTTTACTTAAAAATTAAATGGCATCACACAAATAGGGATGGAAGGAGCAGTTGAATAATAGATACGGAGCTCGCCCTATTTAAACTTCACATAATTAGTGATTTTCAGTGTTTTAAAAGGCGTGGGTGTAAGACGGGGCGTTTTACATATGCGTCAGCGGGGCGTAAGTCCCATAGTTATTTAATTTTTAATATTTTATAAAATAATATAATGACAGTTAATATTTATAAACAGGTAAAATTGTATAAAAATTGAAGAAAACTATATATATGTGTGCTCCATCCCAACACAAAATTAATCAAAACAATCTATTATACGTTACTTACAAGCACAAGTAATTTGAGTCTAAAAGAATAAAGTTTTCTATATAGAGGAACAAAAAAGATGATTAACCTGCAATTCGAACTTTGAATTTGCTCATATGAAGAAAAATGTAGTTCTCTTTCTATTTGTAAAAAAAAAATTAAATATTCGTTGCTTTTGGGAGATATTAGCAGACTAGTAGACAAGATAAAAAAATTAGAAAAATCATGAATTAGGGCTTAAATCAATAAAAAAAATCTTTACTTTTAAATTTAATACTTTTGAGTTCCTTTTTAAACCTTTTGAGTAATTACCAAACTAATTTTTAAATTGGGGCTTACTCCTTACTAAAAAAATGCGCCCCGAACTCCCGGGCGTACGCTCCGAACGCCCGGGCGTACGCCCCGAACGCTCCGGCGTACGCCCCAAATTGCGGGGCATAAGTCTCAAGACCATCGCCCCGGGGCTCGCCCCAGAAACGCCTTTTAAAACAAAGGTGATTTTGTTCTTACTTCACTAAAATATCTTTGTTATAGTTGACAATCAACATAAACTATATGTTAGTGTTAAATTGGGCAGTGATTGCAATAAAAGATAAACTATACAATATAAACTGAATGATTGGAGTATAGAGGAGAATGAATCAATAGAGAATTCATAAAACTAACGTCGATTAGTTTGAGATTTTGAGGTATATATAGATGATTAATTTAATTGATATATATTGAGTTAACGAGAAGAAGGAAACGTAACTAAAAGTGGTATGTTAGAAAAACTACTCAGATTTAACTAATGATATTAACTAGGTTCAAGTTGTGACATCTTGATTCTTGACCATTAAACTATTTAGGATAGAGATGAAACTATATGAATGATCGGTGCCATCATTAAAACTGGTATCTCTATTTGCGCATGTTGAAGAAAGTATTTTACTAGTGAAATCGTTCAATTGACACGTATAACTGTTTCAACTAAGATTGTGCTATAATGATATATGTATTACAACTTGTGTATAACTAGCTTATGAACCAAACAATGTCGAGCAGAAAACATGAACGGATTTTAAATCTTCATTCACTTAAGTGTCTATATATTCTACAATAATGCCAAGTCACCAAGTTAAAATACCGCCAAAGAATGTGTTTAGAGAAGCAAATGGAGTTGGCAAAAATTAAAAAACTCTAGATACTTTTGAAAGCTTAATGCTCTATCATGTGCCACCTAATTTTGTTCCTGGTTTTAAATACTATATATTGTCCAGGCTAGTGTCCCTATGTAATAACTCTTAAATAGTTTTGTTTAATAAATATGTTCATTACCAAAAAAGAAATTGCAACTACATATCTCGTACCTCTTAAATTTGGCAATAACATAACCACATCCTTTCTAATTTGAAAAAACAATAGCTACATGTTTTGTACTTCACTGCGAAGACATTCCCTGTGCCCTGGATGTCAAAGGGAGAGCTTAATGAAGCATTTGAAGTACAGATTTGAGATATCCTCTTTATCTTGTTATAGAATATACAAATGCATGTACTTTTAAATGATTTGCAATTTGACCAATTTAGAAACAGCTAAAAGGAGAAATTTCTTTAGAAGATGATGATATATTTACAAAAGTATTTGGAGCGAAAAAATGGATATCTCTGTGCATCTAACTCCAAAAAAAGCATTAGCAAAGATTTTAATGGTAGACCGACAAGGTAGAACTCATAAAGCAAGTATAGACAGTTAAAACATCAGCATATAAGTGGAGCTTACACACACTCGTTAGCTTCTTTTTTAGTTGTTTCTACTTGCTTTATGAGTTATACCTTCGTTGGTCTATCACTAAAATATTCGTAAATGCTTTTTTTTGAGGCCATATGCACGAAGATACCCAATTTTTTTCTGCTCTTGAGTACTTTTGTAATATATCATCAGCACTTAAAGAAAATGACTCGCATATGATCTGATCCATGGAATCAGCCACTGATACTTGCATTAGGGTAGGCTGCCTACATTACACCCTCTTGGGGTAGGGTCCTTCCTCAAACCCTATGACGAGTGCAAAATAGGTGTATAAAACTTAGGCTCGCTAGTCAAAGATAGTATAGTATTAAATCATCTCCACGTGGATTGGGTTAAACAATGTTCTAATAAATCTTTAGCTCAACACTATCCAGGATAATAAATCTTTGATTTATGTTATTATCGACTACTAATAAAATTAAGATTATTGATTGTAAGAAACTAATGGCAATCTAATGACTAAGTAGCAACAATTGAATATCAAGATGAGAAGTAAGGGTTGTGACAAGATATGTGATCAACTATTATTTCGGGTAACTTTGTGTTAAGTTCACTCTTAACTTATATTGCCTCCTTTGATTTCAACAGATGATTAGGCTACCTTAGGGATTCAAATTCTTCTTCCGAATGAATGAGAGTGCCCTTAATCAACCTAATAACATGTCCTATGAACATATGCACAAATACAGTGAATGAATGATCTTTCGAAGAACGCCTCTCGACTATTCTTCTAAACTGGGTTAATTGATAATTCTCTAAACTCTTTCGATTACCTATAAGAGGTGTAAACTCAACCCAAACAATATGGCACAATGCAAATTGCAGCAACACTTCTCTTTCGATTAAAGTAAAATTATAATTAGCCTTGCAATTTAATTAATAACGCATTCAATGAATTCGTGCAATTAACAGAGAGTAAAACCGAAAACAATAGTTAAATCACGACATCCGTCAATAACCCTAAGAAATATTACTCCATAGTAGAGAAGTTATTCATCACAAGAGTATTAAAAGAACAAGAAGACATTACAATTCCCAAAATTAAACAAACTTCCGTATTGAATGAATTGGATCAAGTCTTTTGCGTCTTTGTTGCTTCCTTCCTTCTTCTCTCCCAAACGTTCCTCTAAAAATCCCCCATACCCTGTTTTTAGACGAGCTGGGCTTCATATAGGTCAAAAGGAGTCGCCTCCGAAATTATAAAAATAGGCTTGGGAAAAGTTTCTGGAACTGGACGTGCACAGCCGCACACCTGGGCCTATGATCGCGCATATGGCCACGCACTTCTGGCCGTGTACTGCTTCATTTGCGCGCTGGAGGGGTCTCATGCGCGACCGTGCACCTAGGTGAGCCTTTTGCTCGCTCTTCGTTTCTCCCGTTAAGTGCACTATTGTCTGTTGATCCCCGAACACGATCTCAACTTAATCATTGGGCTTTTACTCAGACTTCAAAGCTCCAAAATAGCTCGAATTAGCTCCACAACCTCATCGTAACTCGGAATCGCTCCTACAACGCATAAAACACACACTTAGTGCAAAATAATACCATTTAAAGCTCATACACTAGTAAAGCGCATCGAATTAGAGTGTAATTAATGGCCAAAATACGCAATTATAGCATACCATCAATACCCCACACTTAAACCATTGCTCGTCCTCGAGCAATCAAACTACACTTCATCTAAAATACGATATTTTTCAACAACTCTCATGACTCATCACACGAAGACTCTTTAAAACAGATTAAGTACAATATCGTATCATCTTAACCTCAAGATTTGACTTAAAAGCACCACGCATTATTTATAACCCGCTCACTTACTCTAACACAGAGGTCAAGTATTACATTTCCTTCATGAATTCAGCGCCCTCACGCTTTAATAAAGAGTAGTTCCACACACAATAAACATTAAGAACAATTAGGAACTCAAGATGGGCAGCTGTAAGCACGTAATTTTTGACCCGCGCAACTTTTAAAAGTAGTATTTTAAAAATATTTGTTTATTTTTATTTTTAATAGGATTTCAGTCAACTTTTAGTTTTAATTTTAAAACATAAGTTTGAAAATACAAAAATAGTTCTATAACATTTTTTTAGCTTATTAGTATTTTATAATATTTATAACATTAATAAAAAAAATACAAAAAATATTTTTATTTTAATATATAGTTCACCTTAATAATGTATTCTTATTAACTAAGATTAATTAGTATATTTTGATAGTATTTTTATTTTTATTTTTATTCAATGAGAAAGAATTGAATTTGGGCCAATTGGGAGCTCATTTTCGAATTTTAGTGGCCCAGTAAGACAAATGTCCATTTTTCACAATCTCTTTTAGCCCAAATCCTTTTCTCACCCATCAAAATCCTCCTTTAATTATAGCCATTAATCTACTTTCATCCAAGGGCCAATATTCACTCCCCACTACCATATAAAAACCAAATTAACACCCAAAAACCCTAAGCTAATTCCCCCACTTCAGCCACAAGAGATACACACAAAAAACAGAGAAAAGAGAGACGAGTACATCCTTCAGGAGATCTCCAAAAAAGGGAAACCAGCCGCACACCTTAACCATTTTTTCACAGCACCCAACTTTTTCCCTTTCCGTTTCTTTGGAGTTTTGAGAAAGAAAACCAAAAATGAATAGTTTGCTTTGCTGGTAAATCTCCCGATTTCAAAAATGGAAAGAAAACATTCACCCCTTAGTTTAGTTCACAGTTGATGTAGTCATCTCTAAGAAGAAAAATAAAAAATGGAGTGTAGCATGAGGTGGTTGTATTTGGTTTATGCTTAAGGAGTCCGACGTATTTCCGTCGCCGTTCGCGGTTCACGGTTCCAGCTCCCGTTGCCGTTTCTATTGTATGGTCCAGATCTGATTCGCCAGAGTTTATTGTAATCAAACTCGTATATTGAAGAAAGCTACTTAAAGGTCCCTCTCTTCTCTGTTCTTATTTACATTCTTGCTTATATGTTGAATGATCTGAGAGCAAGATAAGTGCCCTTATGTGATTAGTTGTTAAATTAGGGTAGTCTTAAAAGCTCTTAAACCAAAAGTATTAGAATTTCTTTTCTTATATGCATATATTATTTTACAGTTCTTCTGATAGTTTATAGTAGTATATTTTGAAAATTTAATTTCTTTTGTTGGCATTCTTCCTTTTTAATAATATATCAGTAGGTTATTTCCAATAGGGTTTAAGGTTTTCTTTGGTCGTCACATTTAGGAAAAATATTTAATGTCATAGATTCTGCTTTTAATTCGTATCTCGCAGTACTATTTCCTTTAGTTTTTGGGATCTTTAGTTTACTTATTGAGATGGTTTGAAATTTGTTAGTTTTGGCATGCTTAGGCCGTTAATACTCATAAACCTACGTAGCTGCTTTAGGCGTGATTAATAATAAATCATTGTGACTATGGGTACGGTTCCCGTGGCATAGTCATGATACATAATTCCAATTTGGGTGTGCATTTCATGTGACTCGACCATAACTTCAAATAATAATAATTAAAATTAGCATGTTGTAAATCGCCGGTGCGTTTCACGTGGCGCAATTCATAATATGTACAAAAACAAGCGAGTGCGCGACATCGCGGCTTGTTTAAATAAATTCCATAATTGTTTTAAATAATTAAAAGCGGCTAGAAAGTTTAAAAATGCACAATAGGTTTCAAATATGTAATAAATCAGATAATTATGCCAATTATTAATAGTTGAGCGACCGTGATAAAACCACGGAACTTAGGAGTACCTCACACCTTCTCCCGGATTAACAGAATTCCTTACCCGGTCTTCTGTGTTCGCAGACCATAAATAAGAGTCAATTTCCTCAATTTGGGATTCTAAAATAAACCGGTGACTTGGGACACTACAAATTATCCCAAGTGGCGACTCTGAACTGAATAAATAATCCCATTTCGATTAATGTCACTTTAATTAGAAAAACTCCACTATTCCCTCGGAAAAAAAGGAGGTGTGACAGCTTTGGCGACTCTGCTGGGGAAACAAACCCAGAACTTCTGGTTCAGGGTTCAGAATTCGAGCTTAGATGACTGTTATACTTGGCTTTTACTTATTATCTGATTTTTATGTGTTTGAGCCCAATGTGCTAAATGCCTCTTTTTACCGCTTTGATATTGTTTGGACTGTATATAAACTGTCACGAAACCCTTCTTCTCTCTGAGTTTTCTAAATCTTCTGGGAAGTGCACGCTGGCGTGACTTCTTTTCTGTTAATGTCATATCCTAATTTAGAACGAGGATCGGATCAGTTACAAAGCCGGATGGCCTTTTGGTTACCGGTACATTGCCCCCCTCCCCCTCTCCTGGCTCGAGTTGTCCGCTCAGGTGAGCCAGGTCTAGAACAACACACTTTAGAATTCAAACCTAGAATAACATAGCCCCATGCCGGATCCCTAGTAGGAATGTTTGTTTGCATCACGTGCATTTGACCTTAGGGACTCAACACAAGGGTTGGGTCCGTCTAGGACAGGTGTACCCAAAAATTAAAAAATCATCCTGATGTATTTTACGTGCTACTTGTGTATTCATTTGCTTCGGCTTGTATGTTGACCGGTTTCTAGAATAAGGAAAGAAAATCAAGAAAAAAAATAAGAGTGATGTAGGTATTTGAAACATTTCGAAACTTTGCCGAAATTTTGAAAAAAGAGAGAGAAAATAAGCCAATGCTTTCAAAAGTCATTCTTTCCCCTGTTCCGTCAAAACTGACCGAACTACACGGGTCTGATTCTCACCGGATGTGAGATACGTAGGCAAACCTCATCGGTTTCGACCCACAATTTTTAAAAAGATCCAAAAATATTTTCATTTATTTCCTTCTTTAGAAAGGTCTTTCTTTGAGACACCATTTTTTTAAAATAAAAATCTAAAAATATTTTCTTTTAATCTCTTCTAAAAATCCAAAAATATTTTCATTCTTCTTCAAAAGTTTTTATTTCGAAATTTGAAAAGAAAATTCAAGATTCAAAAAATATTTTCTTTTTTAGAAGTCTTTCTTTCCTAAATTCAAAATAAAATTCCAAAAATAAAGTCTTTCTTTCCTAAATTCAAAATAAAAGTTCAAAAATCAAAAAAAATATTTTTCTTCTTTCCGAAGTCTTTATATGTCTTTCTTTCGGAAATTAAAAAAAAAATCAAAATCCAAAAAAAATAGAGTTAGTTTATTTACTTTATTCCTGATTTTCCTGAACTACGCAAGATCTGATTCATGTTCCCACATGATACGTAGGCAACCTACATCGGGTTCAATCGAATTATTTTTAAAATTAAAAGAAAAAAAAGAAGAAAAAAAAAGAAGAAAAAAAAATGAAGTTGTGAGACGAGGGGAAAGAAAAGAATGATAATCTGAAAGAAAAAGAGATGAAAGAAAATGAGCAAACCAAGGAGTGTAAAGAGGAAAGAGAAGAGGGAGGCTAGAACAAGCAAATTGGGACGATGCCCTATGACTTTCGTACCCTCGAAGTCATTTTAGAACTGTTAACTGTGATTAGGTACATTGCACATAATGTGAGATTATCTTATGTTAAATGCCCTATCTCTAACGTGATGACTTCACTTTGTTCCTCTTTGTTGCTTCATTATAGCAGAAGGGTGGTTGGTTTGTGGTTCTTAAACTGGTAACTCTTCCTTACAACATAAAGTCGAAAGGCAATGGCAGACGACAACGAAATTGAGTTAGTTGATACTGGTGCCCAAAAGAAATTGGTTGAACAAGATACTGGGTTGGTTGAAGAGGTAAGGATGTTAAGACAACACATGGCGGACATGTATCAGGCTTGGATGACTGGGAAAGCACCACCCCCGCCACCACCTAGCTTCCTAGATGCTACCCTCACCCAAGCCCACCTGGAGAATGAGGGAATTTATTTCAATTTTTAAATCATCAGGTGCCCACCTGGAGAACGAGGGAATTTATTTCAAATTTTAAGCCATCAGGCACCCACCTGGAGAACGAGGGAATTTATTTCAAGTTTTAAGTCATCAGGCACCCACCTGGAGAACGAGAGAATTTATTTAAAGTTTTAAGTCATCAGGCACCCACCTGGAAAATGAGGGAATTTATTTTAAGTTTTAAGTCATCAGGCACCCACCTGGAGAACAAGGGAATTTATTTCAAGTTTAAGTCATCAGGCACCCACCTGGAGAACGAGGGAATTTATTTCAAGTTTTAAGTCATCAGGCGCCCACCTGGAGAACGAGGGAATTTATTTCAAGTTTTAAGTCATCAGGTGCCCACCTGGAGAACGAGGGAATTTGTTTTAAGTTTTAAGTCATCAGGCGCCCACCTGGAGAACGAGGGAATTTATTCCAAGTTTTAAGTTATCAGGCACCCACCTTGAGAACGAGGAAATTCATTTTAAGTTTAAGTCATCAGGCGCCCACTTGGAGAACGAGGGAATATATTTCAAGTTTTAAGTCATCAGGAGCACACCTGGAGAACGAGGGAATTCATTTCAAGTTTAAGTCAGTCGCAGGCACCCACCTGGAGAATATGGAAATTCATTTCAAGTTCAAGGCATTAGCAGGCACCCACCTGGAGAATGAGGGAATTCATTTTAAGTTTCTAGTCATTAGCAGGCGCCCACCTGGAGAACGAGGAAATTTATTTCAAGTTTTTAGTCATCAAGCACCCACCTTGAGAACGAGGGAATTCATTTCAAGTTTTAAGTCATCAGGTGCCCACCTAGAGAACGAGGGAATTTATTTCAAATTTTAAATCATCACGCGCCCACCTGGAGAACGAGGGAATTTATTTCAAGTTTTAAGTCATCAGGCGCCCACCTGGAGAACAAGGGAATTTATTTCAAGTTTTAAGTCATCAGGCGCCCACCTGGAGAACGGGGGAATTTATTTCGTGTTTTAAGTCATCAGGCACCCACCTGGAGAACGAGGGAATTTATTTCATATTTTAAGTTATCAGGCACCTACCTGGAGAACGAGGAAATTTATTTCAAGTTTTAAGTCATCAGGCGCCCGCCTGGAGAACGAGGGAATTCATTTCAAGTTTTAAGTCATCAGGCACCCACCTGGAGAACGAGGGAATCTATTTTAAGTTTTAAGTCATCAGGCGGCCACCTGGAGAACGATGGAATTTATTTCAAGTTTTAAGTCATCAGGCGCCCACCTGGAGAACAAGGGAATTTATTTCAAGTTTTAAGTCATCAGGCGCCCACATGGAGAATGAGAGAATTCATTTCAAGATTTAAGTCATCAAGCGCCCACCTGGAGAACGAGGAAATTTATTTCAAGTTTTAAGTCATCAGGCACCCACCTGGAGAATGAGGGAATTCATTTCAAGTTTAAGTCAGTCACAGGCGCCCACCTGGAGAATGTGGAAATTCATTTCAAGTTCTAGGCATTAGCAAGCGCCCACCTGGAGAATGAGGGAATTCATTTTAAGTTTCTAGTCATTAGCAGGCGCCCACCTGGAGAACGAGGTAATTTAGTTCAAGTTTTTAGTCATCAGGCACCCACCTTGAGAACGAGAGAATTCATTTCAAGTTTTAAGTCATCAAGCGCCCACCTGGAGAATGAGGGAATTTATTTCAAGTTTTAAGTCATTAGGCGCCCACCTAGAGAACGAGGGAATTTATTTCAAGTTTTAAGTCATCATGCGCCCACCTAGAGAACGAGGGAATTTATTTCAAGTTTTAAGTCTTCAGGCGCCCACCTGGAGAACAAGGAAATTTATTTCAAGTTTTAAGTCATCAGGTGCCCACCTGGAGAACGGGGGAATTTATTTCAAGTTTTAAGTCATCAGGCGCCCACCTAGAAAACGAGGGAATTTATTTCATGTTTTAAGTCATTAGGCACCCACCTGGAGAACGAGGGATTTTATTTCAAGTTTTTAGTCATAAGGCGCCCACCTGGAGAACGAGGGAATACATTTCAAGTTTTAAGTCATCAGGCGCCCACCTGGAGAAAGAGCGAATTTATTTCAAGTTTAAGTCAGTCGCAGGCGCCCACCTGGAGAATGTGGGAATTTATTTCATGTTTTAAGTCATCAGGTGCCTACCTGGAGAACGAAGGAATTTATTTCAAGTTTTAAGCCATCAGGCCCCCACCTGGAGAACGAGGGAATTTATTTCAAGTTTTAAGTCATCAGGCGCCCACTTGGAGAACGAGAGAATTTATTTCAAGTTTTAAGTCATCAGGCACCCACCTGGAAAATGAGGGAATTTATTTTAAGTTTTAAGTCATCAGCCGCCCACCTGGAGAACGATGGAATTTATTTCAAGTTTAAGTCATCAGGCGCCTACCTGGAGAACGAGGGAATTTATTTCAAGTTTTAAGTCATCAGGCGCCCACCTGGAGAACGAGGGAATTTGTTTTAAGTTTTAAGTCATTAGGCGCCCACCTGGAGAACGAGGGAATTTATTCCAAGTTTTAAGTCATCAGGCACCCACCTTGAGAACGAGAAAATTCATTTTAAGTCTAAGTCATCAGGCGCCCACCTGGAGAACGAGGGAATATATTTCAAGTTTTAAGTCATCAGGTGCCCACCTGGAGAACGAGGGAATTCATTTCAAGTTTAAGTCAGTCGCAGGCACCCACCTGGAGAATATGGAAATTCATTTCAAGTTCAAGGCATTAGCAGGCACCCACCTGGAGAATGAGGGAATTCATTTTAAGTTTCTAGTCATTAGCAGGCGCCCACCTGGAGAACGAGGAAATTTATTTCAAGTTTTTAGTCATCAAGCACCCACCTTGAGAACGAGGGAATTCATTTCAAGTTTTAAGTCATCAGGTGCCCACCTAGAGAACAAGGGAATTTATTTCAAATTTTAAATCATCACGCGCCCACCTGGAGAATGAGGGAATTTATTTCAAGTTTTAAGTCATCAGGCGCCCACCTGGAGAACAAGGGAATTTATTTCAAGTTTTAAGTCATCAAGCGCCCACCTGGAGAACGGGGAAATTTATTTCGTGTTTTAAGTCATCCGACACCCACCTGGGGAACGAGGGAATTTATTTCATGTTTTAAGTCATCAGGCACCCACCTGGAGAACGAGGGAATTTATTTCAAGTTTTAAGTCATCAGGCGCCCGCCTGGAGAACGAGGGAATTCATTTCAAGTTTTAAGTCATCAGGCGCCCACCTGGAGAACGAGGGAATCTATTTCAAGTTTTAAGTCATCAGGCGGCCACCTGGAGAACGATGGAATTTATTTCAAGTTTTAAGTCATCAGGCGCCCACCTGGAGAACAAGGGAATTTATTTCAAGTTTTAAGTCATCAGGCGCCCACCAGGAGAATGAGGGAATTCATTTCAAGATTTAAGTCATCAAGCGCCCACCTGGAGAACGAGAAAATTTATTTCAAGTTTTAAGTCATCAGGCGCCCACCTGGAGAACGAGGGAATTCATTTCAAGTTTAAGTCAGTCACAGGCGCCCACCTGGAGAATTTTGAAATTCATTTCAAGTTCTAGGCATTAGCAGGCGCCCACCTGGAGAATGAGGGAATTCATTTTAAGTTTCTAGTCATTAGCAGGCGCCCACTTGGAGAACGAGGTAATTTATTTCAAGTTTTTAGTCATCAGGCACCCACCTTGAGAACGAGAGAATTCATTTCAAGTTTTAAGTCATCAAGCACCCACCTGGAGAATGAGGGCATTTATTTCAAGTTTCAAGTCATCACGCGCCCACCTGCAGAACGAGGAAATTTATTTCAAGTTTTAAGTCATCAGGCGCCCACCTGGAGAACAAGGAAATTTATTTCAAGTTTTAAGTCATCAGGTGCCCACCTGGAGAACAGGGGAATTTATTTCAAGTTTTAAGTCATCAGGCGCCCACCTAGAGAACGAGGGAATTTATTTCATGTTTTAAGTCATCAGGCGCCCACCTTGAGAACGAGGGATTTTATTTCTAGTTTTAAGTCATCAGGCGCCCACCTGGAGAATGAGGGAATTCATTTCAAGTTTTAAGTCATTAGGCGCCCACCTGGAGAACGAGGGAATTTATTTCAAGTTTAAGTCAGTCGCAGGCACCCACCTGGAGAATGAGGGAATTTATTTAGAGTTTTAAGTCATCAGGTACCCACCTGGAGAACGAGGGAATTTATTTCAAGTTTTAAGCCATCAGGCACCCACTTGGAGAACGAGGGAATTTATTTCAAGTTTTAAGTCATCAGGCGCCCACCTGGAGAACGAGAGAATTTATTTCAAGTTTTAAGTCATCAGGCACCCACCTGGAAAATGAGGGAATTTATTTTAAGTTTTAAGTCATCAGGCGCCCACCTGGAGAACGAGGGAATTTATTTCAAGTTTAAGTCAGTCGCAGGCGCCCACCTGGAGAATGAGGGAATTTATTTCAAGTTTTAAGTCATCAGGTGCCCACCTGGAAAACGAAGGAATTTATTTCAAGTTTTAAGTCATCAGGCGCCCACCTGGAGAACGAGGGAATTTGTTTTAAGTTTTAAGTCATCAGGCTCCCACCTGGAGAACGAGGGAATTTATTCCAAGTTTTAAGTCATCAGGCACCCACCTTGAGAACGAGGAAATTCATTTTAAGTTTAAGTCATCAGGCGCCCACCTGGAGAACGAGGGAATATATTTCAAGTTTTAAGTCATCAGGTGCCCACCTGGAGAACGAGGGAATTCATTTCAAGTTTAAGTCAGTCGCAGGCACCCACCTGGAGAATATGGAAATTCATTTCAAGTTCAAGGCATTAGCAGGCACCCACCTGGAGAATGAGGGAATTCATTTTAAGTTTCTAGTCATTAGCAGGCGCCCACCTGGAGAACGAGGAAATTTATTTCAAGTTTTTAGTCATCAAGCACCCACCTTGAGAACGAGGGAATTCATTTCAAGTTTTAAGTCATCAGGTGCCCACCTAGAGAACGAGGGAATTTATTTCAAATTTTAAATCATCACGCGCCCACCTGGAGAACGAGGGAATTTATTTCAAGTTTTAAGTCATCAGGCGCCCACCTGGAGAACAAGGGAATTTATTTCAAGTTTTAAGTCATCAAGCGCCCACCTGGAGAACGGGGGAATTTATTTCGTGTTTTAAGTCATCCGGCACCCACCTGGAGAACGAGGGAATTTATTTCATGTTTTAAGTCATCAGGCACCCACCTGGAGAATGAGGGAATTTATTTCAAGTTTTAAGTCATTAGGCGCCCGCCTGGAGAACGAGAGAATTCATTTCATGTTTTAAGTCATCAGGCGCCCACCTGGAGAACGAGGGAATCTATTTCAAGTTTTAAGTCATCAGGCGCCCACCTGGAGAACAAGGGAATTTATTTCATGTTTTAAGTCATTTCAAATTCTAGGCATTAGCAGGCGCCCACCTGGAGAATGAGGGAATTCATTTTAAGTTTCTAGTCATTAGCAGGCGCCCACCTAGAGAACGAGGTAATTTATTTGAAGTTTTTAGTCATCAGGCACCCACCTTGGGAACGAGAGAATTCATTTAGAGTTTTAAGTCATCAAGCGCCCACCTGGAGAACGAGGGATTTTATTTCAAGTTTTAAGTCATCAGGCGCCCACCTAGAAAACGAGGGAATTCATTTCAAGTTTTAAGTCATTAGGCGCCCACCTAGAGAATGAGTGAATTTATTTCAAATTTAAGTCAGTCGCAGGCGCCCACCTGGAGAATGAGGGAATTTATTTCAAGTTTTAAGTCATCAGGTGCCCACCTGGAGAACGAGGGAATTTATTTCAAGTTTTAAGCCATCAGGCACCCACCTGGAGAACGAGGAAATTTATTTCAAGTTTTAAGTCATCAGGCGCCCACCTGGAGAACAAGGAAATTTATTTCAAGTTTTAAGTCATCAGGCGCCCACTTAGAGAACGAGGGAATTTATTTCATGTTTTAAGTCATCAGGCGCCCACCTGGAGAACGAGGGATTTTTTTTCAAGTTTTAAGTCATCAGACGCCCACCAGGAGAACGAGGGAATTCATTTCAAGTTTTAAGTCATTAGGCGCACACCTGGAGAATGAGTGAATTTATTTCAAGTTTAAGTCAGTCGCAGGCACCCACCTGGAGAATGAGGGAATTTATTTCAAGTTTTAAGTCATCAGGCGCCCACCTGGAGAACGAGAGAATTTATTTCAAGTTTTAAGTCATCAGGCACCCACCTAGAAAATGAGGGAATTTATTTTAAGTTTTAAGTCATCAGGTGCCCACATGGAGAACGAGGGAATTTATTTCAAGTTTAAGTCATCAGGCACCCACCTGGAGAATGAGGGAATTTATTTCAAGTTTTATGTCATCAGGCGCCTACCTGGAAAACGAGGGAATTTATTTCAAGTTTTAAGTCATCAGGCGCCCACCTGGAGAACGAGGGAATTTGTTTTAAGTTTTAAGTCATCAGGCTCCCACCTGGAGAACGAGGGAATTTATTCAAAGTTTTAAGTCATTAGGCACCCACCTTGAGAACGAGGAAATTCATTTTAAGTTTAAGTCATCAGGCACCCACCTGGAGAACGAGGGAATATATTTCAAGTTTTAAGTCATCAGGTGCCCACCTGGAGAACGAGGGAATTCATTTCAAGTTTAAGTCAGTCGCAGGCACCCACCTGGAGAATGTGGAAATTCATTTCAAGTTCAAGGCATTAGCAGGCACCCACCTGGAGAATGAGGGAATTCATTTTAAGTTTCTAGTCATTAGCAGGCGCCCACCTGGAGAACGAGGAAATTTATTTTAAGTTTTTAGTCATCAAGCACCCACCTTGAGAACGAGGGAATTCATTTCACGTTTTAAGTCATCAGGCGCCCACCTAAAGAACGAGGAAATTTATTTCAAATTTTTAATCATCACGCGCCCACCTGGAGAACGAGGGAATTTATTTCATGTTTTAAGTCGTCAGGCGCCCACCTGGAGAACGGGGAATTTATTTCAAGTTTTAAGTTATCAGGCGCCAACCTGGAGAACGGGGGAATTTATTTCGTGTTTTAAGTCATCAGGCACCCACCTGGAGAACGAGGGAATTTATTTCAAGTTTTAAGTCATCAGGAGCCCGCCTGGAGAACGAGGGAATTCATTTCAAGTTTTAAGTCATCAGGCGCCCACCTGGAGAACGAGGGAATTTATTTCAAGTTTTAAGTCATCAGGCGGCTACCTGGCGAACGATGGAATTTATTTCAAGTTTTAAGTCATCAGGCGCCCACCTAGAGAACAAGGGAATTTATTCCAAGTTTTAAGTCATCAGGCGCCCACCTGGAGAATGTGGGAATTCATTTCAAGATTTAAGTCATCAAGCGCCCACCTGGAGAACGAGGAAATTTATTTCAAGTTTTAAGTCATCAGGCGCCCACCTGAAAAACGAGGGAATTCATTTCAAGTTTAAGTCAGTCACAGGCGCCCACCTGGAGAATGTGGAAATTCATGCCAAGTTCTAGGCATTAGCAGGCGCCCACCTGGAGAATGAGGGAATTCATTTTAAGTTTCTAGTCATTAGCAGGCGCCCACCTGGAGAACGAGGTAATTTATTTCAAGTTTTTAGCCATCAGGCACCCACCTTGAGAACGAGAGAATTCATTTCAAGTTTTAAGTCATCAAGCGCCCACCTGGAGAATGAGGGAATTTATTTCAAGTTTTAAGTCATCAGGCGCCCACCTAGAGAACGAGGGAATTTATTTCAAGTATTAAGTCATCACGCGCCCACCTGGAGAACGAGGGAATTTATTTCAAGTTTTAAGTCATCAAGCGCCCACCTGGAGAACAAGGAAATTTATTTCAAGTTTTAAGTCATCAGGTGCCCACCTGGAGAATGGGAGAATTTATTTCAAGTTTTAAGTCATCAGGCACCCACCTAGAGAACGAGGGAATTTATTTCATGTTTTAAGTCATCAGGCGCCCTCCTGGAGAATGAGGGATTTTATTTCAAGTTTTAAGTCATCAGGCGCCCACCTGGAGAACGAGGGAATTCATTTCAAGTTTTAACTCATTAGGCGCCCACCTGGAGAACGAGTGAATTTATTTCAAGTTTATGTCAGTCGCAGGCGCCCACCTGGAGAATGAGGGAATTTATTTCATGTTTTAAGTTATCAGGTGCCCACCTGGAGAACGAGGGAATTTATTTCAAGTTTTAAGCCATCAGGCACCCACCTGGAGAACGAGAGAATTTATTTCAAGTTTTAAGTCATCAGGCGCCCACCTGGAGAACGAGAGAATTTATTTCAAGTTTTAAGTCATCAGGCACCCACCTGGAAAATGAGGGAATTTATTTTAAGTTTTAAGTCATCAGGCGCCCACCTGGAGAACGAGGGAATTTATTTCAAGTTTAAGTCAGTCGCAGGCGCCCACCTGGAGAATGAGGGAATTTATTTCAAGTTTTAAGTCATCAGGTGCCCACCTGGAGAACGAGGGAATTTATTTCAAGATTTAAGCCATCAGGCACCCAACTGGAGAACGAGGGAATTTATTTCAAGTTTTAAGTCATTAGGCGCCCACCTGGAGAACGAGAGAATTTATTTCAAGTTTTAAGTCATCCGGCACCCAGCTGGAAAATGAGTGAATTTATTTTAAGTTTTAAGTCATCAGGCGCCCACCTGGAGAACGAGGGTATTTATTTCAAGTTTTAAGTCATCAGGTGCCCACCTGGAGAACGAGAGAATTTATTTCAAGTTTTAAGTCATCAGGCGCCCACATGGAAAATGAGGGAATTTATTTTAAGTTTTAAGTCATCAGGCGCCCACCTGGAGAACGAGGGAATTTATTTCAAGTTTAAGTCATCAGGCGCCCACCTAGAGAACGAGGGAATTTATTTCAAGTTTTAAGTCATCAGGTGCCCACCTGGAAAACGAGGGAATTTATTTCAAGTTTTAAGTCATCAGGCGCCCACCTGGAGAACGAGGGAATTTGTTTTAAGTTTTAAGTCATCAGGCTCCCACCTGGAGAACGAGGGAATTTATTTCAAGTTTTAAGTCATCAGGCACCCACCTTGAGAACGAGGAAATTCATTTAAAGTTTAAGTCATCAGGCGCCCACCTGGAGAACGAGGGAATATATTTCAAGTTTTAAGTCATCAGGTGCCCACCTGGAGAACGAGGGAATTCATTTCAAGTTTAAGTCAGTCGCAGGCACCCACCTGGAGAATATGGAAATTCATTTCAAGTTCAAGGCATTAGCAGGCACCCACCTGGAGAATGAGGGAATTCATTTTAAGTTTCTAGTCATTAGCAGGCGCCCACCTGGAGAACGAGGAAATTTATTTCAAGTTTTTAGTCATCAAGCACCCACCTTGAGAACGAGGGAATTCATTTCAAGTTTTAAGTCA
This sequence comes from Nicotiana tabacum, assembly GCF_000715075.1. Lineage (NCBI taxonomy): Eukaryota > Viridiplantae > Streptophyta > Magnoliopsida > Solanales > Solanaceae > Nicotiana > Nicotiana tabacum. The sequence continues at coordinate 74,231,480 of NC_134103.1, forward strand.
TCAGGTGCCCACCTAGAGAACGAGGGAATTTATTTCAAATTTTAAATCATCACGCGCCCACCTAGAGAACGAGGTAATTTATTTGAAGTTTTTAGTCATCAGGCACCCACCTTGTGAACGAGAGAATTCATTTCAAGTTTTAAGTCATCAAGCGCCCACCTGGAGAATGAGGGCATTTATTTCAAGTTTTAAGTCATCAGGCGCCCACATAGAGACCGAGGGAATTTATTTCAAGTTTCAAGTCATCACGCGCCCACCTGGAGAACGAGGAAATTTATTTCAAGTTTTAAGTCATCAGCCGCCCACCTGGAGAACAAGGAAATTTATTTCCTGTTTTAAGTCATCTGGTGCCCACCTGGAGAATGGGGGAATTTATTTTAAGTTTTAAGTCATCAGGCGCCCACTTAGAGAACGAGGGAATTTATTTCATGTTTTAAGTCATCAGGCGCCCACCTGGAGAACGAGGGATTTTATTTCAAGTTTTAAGTTATCAGGCGCCCACCTGGAGAACGAGGGAATTCATTTCAAGTTTTAAGTCATTAGGCGCCCACCTGGAGAATGAGTGAATTTATTTCAAGTTTAAGTCAGTCGCAGGCGCCCACCTGGTGAATGAGGGAATTTATTTCAAGTTTTAAGTCATCAGGTGCCCACCTAGAGAACGAGGGAATTTATTTCAAGTTTTAAGCCATCAGGCACCCACCTGGAGAACGAGGAAATTTATTTCAAGTTTTAAGTCATCAGGCGCCCACCTGGAGAACAAGGAAATTTATTTCAAGTTTTAAGTCATCAGGTGCCCACCTGGAGAACGGGGAAATTTATTTCAAGTTTTAAGTCATCAGGCGCCCACTTAGAGAACGAGGGAATTTATTTCATGTTTTAAGTCATCAGGCGCCCACCTGGAGAACGAGGGATTTTATTTCAAGTTTTAAGTCATCAGGCGCCTACCAGGAGAACGAGGGAATTCATTTCAAGTTTTAAGTCATTAGGCGCCCACCTGGAGAATGAGTGAATTTATTTCAAGTTTAAGTCAGTCGCAGGCGCCCACCTGGAGAATGAAGGAATTTATTTCAAGTTTTAAGTCATCAGGCGCCCACCTGGAGAACGAGAGAATTTATTTCAAGTTTTAAGTCATCAGGCACCCACCTAGAAAATGAGGGAATTTATTTTATGTTTTAAGTCATCAGGCGCCCACATGGAGAACGAGGGAATTTATTTCAAGTTTAAGTCATCAGGCACCCACCTGGAGAATAAGGGAATTTATTTCAAGTTTTAAGTCATCAGGCGCCCACCTGGAAAACGAGGGAATTTATTTCAAGTTTTAAGTCATCAGGCGCCCACCTGGAGAACGAGGGAATTTGTTTTAAGTTTTAAGTCATCAGGCTCCCACCTGGAGAACGAGGGAATTTATTCAAAGTTTTAAGTCATCAGGCACCCACCTTGAGAACGACGAAATTCATTTTAAGTTTAAGTCATCAGGCACCCACCTGGAGAACGAGGGAATATATTTCAAGTTTTAAGTCATCAGGTGCCCACCTGGAGAACGAGGGAATTCATTTCAAGTTTAAGTCAGTCGCAGGCACCCACCTGGAGAATGTGGAAATTCATTTCAAGTTCAAGGCATTAGCAGGCACCCACCTGGAGAATGAGGGAATTCATTTTAAGTTTCTAGTCATTAGCAGGCGCCCACCTGGAGAACGAGGAAATTTATTTTAAGTTTTTAGTCATCAAGCACCCACCTTGAGAACGAGGGAATTCATTTCAAGTTTTAAGTCATCATGCGCCCACCTAGAGAACGAGGGAATTTATTTCAAATTTTTAATCATCACGTGCCCACCTGGAGAACGAGGGAATTTATTTCATGTTTTAAGTCATCAGGCGCCCACCTGGAGAACGGGGAATTTATTTCAAGTTTTAAGTTATCAGGCGCCCCACTGGAGAACGGGGGAATTTATTTCGTGTTTTAAGTCATCAGGCACCCACCTGGAGAACGAGGGAATTTATTTCAAGTTTTAAGTCATCAGGCGCCCGCCTGGAGAACGAGGGAATTCATTTCAAGTTTTAAGTCATCAGGCGCCCACCTGGAGAACGAGGGAATCTATTTCAAGTTTTAAGTCATCAGGCGGCTACCTGGCGAACGATGGAATTTATTTCAAGTTTTAAGTCATCAGGCGCCCACCTAGAGAACAAGGGAATTTATTCCAAGTTTTAAGTCATCAGGCGCCCACCTGGAGAATGTGGGAATTCATTTCAAGATTTAAGTCATCAAGCGCCCACCTGGAGAACGAGGAAATTTATTTCAAGTTTTAAGTCATCAGGCGCCCACCTGAAAAACGAGGGAATTCATTTCAAGTTTAAGTCAGACACAGGCGCCCACCTGGAGAATGTGGAAATTCATGTCAAGTTCTAGGCATTAGCAGGCGGCCACCTGGAGAATGAGGGAATTCATTTTAAGTTTCTAGTCATTAGCAGGCGCCCACCTGGAGAACGAGGTAATTTATTTCAAGTTTTTAGCCATCAGGCACCCACCTTGAGAACGAGAGAATTCATTTCAAGTTTTAAGTCATCAAGCGCCCACCTGGAGAATGAGGGAATTTATTTCAAGTTTTAAGTCATCAGGCGCCCACCTAGAGAACGAGGGAATTTATTTCAAGTTTTAAGTCATCACGCGCCCACCTGGAGAACGAGGGAATTTATTTCAAGTTTTAAGTCATCAGGCGCCCACCTGGAGAACAAGGAAGTTTATTTCAAGTTATAAGTCATCAGGTGCCCACCTGGAGAACGGGGGAATTTATTTCAAGTTTTAAGTCATCAGGCACCCACCTAGAGAACGAGGGAATTTATTTCATGTTTTAAGTCATCAGGCGCCCTCCTGGAGAATGAGGGATTTTATTTCAAGTTTTAAGTCATCAGGCGCCCACCTGGAGAACGAGGGAATTCATTTCAAGTTTTAACTCATTAGGCGCCCACCTGGAGAACGAGTGAATTTATTTCAAGTTTAAGTCAGTCGCAGGCGCCCACCTAGAGAATGAGGGAATTTATTTCATGTTTTAAGTTATCAGGTGCCCACCTGGAGAACGAGAGAATTTATTTCAAGTTTTAAGCCATCAGGCACCCACCTGGAGAACGAGAGAATTTATTTCAAGTTTTAAGTCATCAGGCGCCCACCTGGAGAACGAGAGAATTTATTTCAAGTTTTAAGTCATCAGGCACCCACCTGGAAAATGAGAGAATTTATTTTAAGTTTTAAGTCATCAGGCGCCCACCTGGAGAACGAGGGAATTTATTTCAAGTTTAAGTCAGTCGCAGGCGCCCACCTGGAGAATGAGGGAATTTATTTCAAGTTTTAAGTCATCAGGTGCCCACCTGGAGAACGAGGGAATTTATTTCAAGATTTAAGCCATCAGGCACCCAACTGGAGAACGAGGGAATTTATTTCAAGTTTTAAGTCATTAGGCGCCCACCTGGAGAACGAGAGAATTTATTTCAAGTTTTAAGTCATCCGGCACCCAGCTGGAAAATGAGTGAATTTATTTTAAGTTTTAAGTCATCAGGCGCCCACCTGGAGAACGAGGGTATTTATTTCAAGTTAAAGTCATCAAGGCGCCCACCTGGAGAACGAGGGAATTTATTTCAAGTTTTAAGTCATCAGGCGCCCACCTGGAGAACGAGGGAATTTATTTCAAGTTTTAAGTCATCAGGCGCCCACCTGGAGAACGAGGGAATTTGTTTTAAGTTTTAAGTCATCAGGCGCCCACCTGGAGAACGAGGGAATTTATTCCAAGTTTTAAGTTATCAGGCACCCACCTTGAGAACGAGGAAATTCATTTTAAGTTTAAGTCATCAGGCGCCCACTTGGAGAACGAGGGAATATATTTCAAGTTTTAAGTCATCAGGTGCCCACCTGGAGAACGAGGGAATCTATTTCAAGTTTTAAGTCATCAGGCGCCCACCTGGAGAACAAGGGAATTTATTTCATGTTTTAAGTCATTTCAAATTCTAGGCATTAGCAGGCGCCCACCTGGAGAATGAGGGAATTCATTTTAAGTTTCTAGTCATTAGCAGGCGCCCACCTAGAGAACGAGGTAATTTATTTGAAGTTTTTAGTCATCAGGCACCCACCTTGGGATCGAGAGAATTCATTTAGAGTTTTAAGTCATCAAGCGCCCACCTGGAGAACGAGGGATTTTATTTCAAGTTTTAAGTCATCAGGCGCCCACCTAGAAAACGAGGGAATTCATTTCAAGTTTTAAGTCATTAGGCGCCCACCTAGAGAATGAGTGAATTTATTTCAAATTTAAGTCAGCCGCAGGCGCCCACCTGGAGAATGAGGGAATTTATTTCAAGTTTTAAGTCATCAGGTGCCTACCTGGAGAACGAGGGAATTTATTTCAAGTTTTAAGCCATCAGGCACCCACCTGGAGAACGAGGAAATTTATTTCAAGTTTTAAGTCATCAGGCGCCCACCTGGAGAACAAGGAAATTTATTTCAAGTTTTAAGTCATCAGGCGCCCACTTAGAGAACGAGGGAATTTATTTCATGTTTTAAGTCATCAGGCGCCCACCTGGAGAACGAGGGATTTTATTTCAAGTTTTAAGTCATCAGACGCCCACCAGGAGAACGAGGGAATTCATTTCAAGTTTTAAGTCATTAGGCGCCCACCTGGAGAATGAGTGAATTTATTTCAAGTTTAAGTCAGTCGCAGGCACCCACCTGGAGAATGAGGGAATTTATTTCAAGTTTTAAGTCATCAGGCGCCCACCTGGAGAACGAGAGAATTTATTTCAAGTTTTAAGTCATCAGGCACCCACCTAGAAAATGAGGGAATTTATTTTAAGTTTTAAGTCATCAGGTGCCCACATGGAGAACGAGGGAATTTATTTCAAGTTTAAGTCATCAGGCACCCACCTGGAGAATGAGGGAATTTATTTCAAGTTTTATGTCATCAGGCGCCTACCTGGAAAACGAGGGAATTTATTTCAAGTTTTAAGTCATCAGGCGCCCACCTGGAGAACGAGGGAATTTGTTTTAAGTTTTAAGTCATCAGGCTCCCACCTGGAGAACGAGGGAATTTATTCAAAGTTTTAAGTCATTAGGCACCCACCTTGAGAACGAGGAAATTCATTTTAAGTTTAAGTCATCAGGCACCCACCTGGAGAACGAGGGAATATATTTCAAGTTTTAAGTCATCAGGTGCCCACCTGGAGAACGAGGGAATTCATTTCAAGTTTAAGTCAGTCGCAGGCACCCACCTGGAGAATGTGGAAATTCATTTCAAGTTCAAGGCATTAGCAGGCACCCACCTGGAGAATGAGGGAATTCATTTTAAGTTTCTAGTCATTAGCAGGCGCCCACCTGGAGAACGAGGAAATTTATTTTAAGTTTTTAGTCATCAAGCACCCACCTTGAGAACGAGGGAATTCATTTCAAGTTTTAAGTCATCAGGCGCCCACCTAGAGAACGAGGAAATTTATTTCAAATTTTTAATCATCACGCGCCCACCTGGAGAACGAGGGAATTTATTTCATGTTTTAAGTCGTCAGGCGCCCACCTGGAGAACGGGGAATTTATTTCAAGTTTTAAGTTATCAGGCGCCAACCTGGAGAACGGGGGAATTTATTTCGTGTTTTAAGTCATCAGGCACCCACCTGGAGAACGAGGGAATTTATTTCAAGTTTTAAGTCATCAGGAGCCCGCCTGGAGAACGAGGGAATTCATTTCAAGTTTTAAGTCATCAGGCGCCCACCTGGAGAACGAGGGAATTTATTTCAAGTTTTAAGTCATCAGGCGGCTACCTGGCGAACGATGGAATTTATTTCAAGTTTTAAGTCATCAGGCGCCCACCTAGAGAACAAGGGAATTTATTCCAAGTTTTAAGTCATCAGGCGCCCACCTGGAGAATGTGGGAATTCATTTCAAGATTTAAGTCATCAAGCGCCCACCTGGAGAACGAGGAAATTTATTTCAAGTTTTAAGTCATCAGGCGCCCACCTGAAAAACGAGGGAATTCATTTCAAGTTTAAGTCAGTCACAGGCGCCCACCTGGAGAATGTGGAAATTCATGCCAAGTTCTAGGCATTAGCAGGCGCCCACCTGGAGAATGAGGGAATTCATTTTAAGTTTCTAGTCATTAGCAGGCGCCCACCTGGAGAACGAGGTAATTTATTTCAAGTTTTTAGCCATCAGGCACCCACCTTGAGAACGAGAGAATTCATTTCAAGTTTTAAGTCATCAAGCGCCCACCTGGAGAATGAGGGAATTTATTTCAAGTTTTAAGTCATCAGGCGCCCACCTAGAGAACGAGGGAATTTATTTCAAGTATTAAGTCATCACGCGCCCACCTGGAGAACGAGGGAATTTATTTCAAGTTTTAAGTCATCAAGCGCCCACCTGGAGAACAAGGAAATTTATTTCAAGTTTTAAGTCATCAGGTGCCCACCTGGAGAATGGGAGAATTTATTTCAAGTTTTAAGTCATCAGGCACCCACCTAGAGAACGAGGGAATTTATTTCATGTTTTAAGTCATCAGGCGCCCTCCTGGAGAATGAGGGATTTTATTTCAAGTTTTAAGTCATCAGGCGCCCACCTGGAGAACGAGGGAATTCATTTCAAGTTTTAACTCATTAGGCGCCCACCTGGAGAACGAGTGAATTTATTTCAAGTTTATGTCAGTCGCAGGCGCCCACCTGGAGAATGAGGGAATTTATTTCATGTTTTAAGTTATCAGGTGCCCACCTGGAGAACGAGGGAATTTATTTCAAGTTTTAAGCCATCAGGCACCCACCTGGAGAACGAGAGAATTTATTTCAAGTTTTAAGTCATCAGGCGCCCACCTGGAGAACGAGAGAATTTATTTCAAGTTTTAAGTCATCAGGCACCCACCTGGAAAATGAGGGAATTTATTTTAAGTTTTAAGTCATCAGGCGCCCACCTGGAGAACGAGGGAATTTATTTCAAGTTTAAGTCAGTCGCAGGCGCCCACCTGGAGAATGAGGGAATTTATTTCAAGTTTTAAGTCATCAGGTGCCCACCTGGAGAACGAGGGAATTTATTTCAAGATTTAAGCCATCAGGCACCCAACTGGAGAACGAGGGAATTTATTTCAAGTTTTAAGTCATTAGGCGCCCACCTGGAGAACGAGAGAATTTATTTCAAGTTTTAAGTCATCCGGCACCCAGCTGGAAAATGAGTGAATTTATTTTAAGTTTTAAGTCATCAGGCGCCCACCTGGAGAACGAGGAAATTTATTTCAAGTTTTAAGTCATCAGGTGCCCACCTGGAGAACGAGAGAATTTATTTCAAGTTTTAAGTCATCAGGCGCCCACATGGAAAATGAGGGAATTTATTTTAAGTTTTAAGTCATCAGGCGCCCACCTGGAGAACGAGGGAATTTATTTCAAGTTTAAGTCATCAGGCGCCCACCTGGAGAACGAGGGAATTTATTTCAAGTTTTAAGTCATCAGGCGCCCACCTGGAAAACGAGGGAATTTATTTCAAGTTTTAAGTCATCAGGCGCCCACCTGGAGAACGAGGGAATTTGTTTTAAGTTTTAAGTCATCAGGCTCCCACCTGGAGAACGAGGGAATTTATTTCAAGTTTTAAGTCATCAGGCACCCACCTTGAGAACGAGGAAATTCATTTAAAGTTTAAGTCATCAGGCGCCCACCTGGAGAACGAGGGAATATATTTCAAGTTTTAAGTCATCAGGTGCCCACCTGGAGAATGAGGGAATTCATTTTAAGTTTAAGTCAGTCGCAGGCACCCACCTGGAGAATATGGAAATTCATTTCAAGTTCAAGGCATTAGCAGGCACCCACCTGGAGAATGAGGGAATTCATTTTAAGTTTCTAGTCATTAGCAGGCGCCCACCTGGAGAACGAGGAAATTTATTTCAAGTTTTTAGTCATCAAGCACCCACCTTGAGAACGAGGGAATTCATTTCAAGTTTTAAGTCATCAGGTGCCCACCTAGAGAACGAGGGAATTTATTTCAAATTTTAAATCATCACGCGCCCACCTAGAGAACGAGGTAATTTATTTGAAGTTTTTAGTCATCAGGCACCCACCTTGTGAACGAGAGAATTCATTTCAAGTTTTAAGTCATCAAGCGCCCACCTGGAGAATGAGGGCATTTATTTCAAGTTTTAAGTCATCAGGCGCCCACATAGAGACCGAGGGAATTTATTTCAAGTTTCAAGTCATCACGCGCCCACCTGGAGAACGAGGAAATTTATTTCAAGTTTTAAGTCATCAGGCGCCCACCTGGAGAACAAGGAAATTTATTTCATGTTTTAAGTCATCTGGTGCCCACCTGGAGAATGGGGGAATTTATTTTAAGTTTTAAGTCATCAGGCGCCCACTTAGAGAACGAGGGAATTTATTTCATGTTTTAAGTCATCAGGCGCCCACCTGGAGAACGAGGGATTTTATTTCAAGTTTTAAGTCATCAGGCGCCCACCTGGAGAACGAGGGAATTCATTTCAAGTTTTAAGTCATTAGGCGCCCACCTGGAGAATGAGTGAATTTATTTCAAGTTTAAGTCAGTCGCAGGCGCCCACCTGGTGAATGAGGGAATTTATTTCAAGTTTTAAGTCATCAGGTGCCCACCTAGAGAACGCGGGAATTTATTTCAAGTTTTAAGCCATCAGGCACCCACCTGGAGAACGAGGAAATTTATTTCAAGTTTTAAGTCATCAGGCGCCCACCTGGAGAACAAGGAAATTTATTTCAAGTTTTAAGTCATCAGGTGCCCACCTGGAGAACGGGGAAATTTATTTCAAGTTTTAAGTCATCAGGCGCCCACTTAGAGAACGAGGGAATTTATTTCATGTTTTAAGTCATCAGGCGCCCACCTGGAGAACGAGGGATTTTATTTCAAGTTTTAAGTCATCAGGCGCCCACCAGGAGAACGAGGGAATTCATTTCAAGTTTTAAGTCATTAGGCGCCCACCTGGAGAATGAGTGAATTTATTTCAAGTTTAAGTCAGTCGCAGGCGCCCACCTGGAGAATGAAGGAATTTATTTCAAGTTTTAAGTCATCAGGCGCCCACCTGGAGAACGAGAGAATTTATTTCAAGTTTTAAGTCATCAGGCACCCACCTAGAAAATGAGGGAATTTATTTTATGTTTTAAGTCATCAGGCGCCCACATGGAGAACGAGGGAATTTATTTCAAGTTTAAGTCATCAGGCACCCACCTGGAGAATAAGGGAATTTATTTCAAGTTTTAAGTCATCAGGCGCCCACCTGGAAAACGAGGGAATTTATTTCAAGTTTTAAGTCATCAGGCGCCCACCTGGAGAACGAGGGAATTTGTTTTAAGTTTTAAGTCATCAGGCTCCCACCTGGAGAACGAGGGAATTTATTCAAAGTTTTAAGTCATCAGGCACCCACCTTGAGAACGACGAAATTCATTTTAAGTTTAAGTCATCAGGCACCCACCTGGAGAACGAGGGAATATATTTCAAGTTTTAAGTCATCAGGTGCCCACCTGGAGAACGAGGGAATTCATTTCAAGTTTAAGTCAGTCGCAGGCACCCACCTGGAGAATGTGGAAATTCATTTCAAGTTCAAGGCATTAGCAGGCACCCACCTGGAGAATGAGGGAATTCATTTTAAGTTTCTAGTCATTAGCAGGCGCCCACCTGGAGAACGAGGAAATTTATTTTAAGTTTTTAGTCATCAAGCACCCACCTTGAGAACGAGGGAATTCATTTCAAGTTTTAAGTCATCATGCGCCCACCTAGAGAACGAGGGAATTTATTTCAAATTTTTAATCATCACGTGCCCACCTGGAGAACGAGGGAATTTATTTCATGTTTTAAGTCATCAGGCGCCCACCTGGAGAACGGGGAATTTATTTCAAGTTTTAAGTTATCAGGCGCCCCACTGGAGAACGGGGGAATTTATTTCGTGTTTTAAGTCATCAGGCACCCACCAGGAGAACGAGGGAATTTATTTCAAGTTTTAAGTCATCAGGCGCCCGCCTGAAGAACGAGGGAATTCATTTCAAGTTTTAAGTCATCAGGCGCCCACCTGGAGAACGAGGGAATTTATTTCAAGTTTTAAGTCATCAGGCGGCTACCTGGCGAACGATGGAATTTATTTCAAGTTTTAAGTCATCAGGCGCCCACCTAGAGAACAAGGGAATTTATTCCAAGTTTTAAGTCATCAGGCGCCCACCTGGAGAATGTGGGAATTCATTTCAAGATTTAAGTCATCAAGCGCCCACCTGGAGAACGAGGAAATTTATTTCAAGTTTTAAGTCATCAGGCGCCCACCTGAAAAACGAGGGAATTCATTTCAAGTTTAAGTCAGACACAGGCGCCCACCTGGAGAATGTGGAAATTCATGTCAAGTTCTAGGCATTAGCAGGCGGCCACCTGGAGAATGAGGGAATTCATTTTAAGTTTCTAGTCATTAGCAGGCGCCCACCTGGAGAACGAGGTAATTTATTTCAAGTTTTTAGCCATCAGGCACCCACCTTGAGAACGAGAGAATTCATTTCAAGTTTTAAGTCATCAAGCGCCCACCTGGAGAATGAGGGAATTTATTTCAAGTTTTAAGTCATCAGGCGCCCACCTAGAGAACGAGGCAATTTATTTCAAGTTTTAAGTCGTCATGCGCCCACCTGGAGAACGAGGGAATTTATTTCAAGTTTTAAGTCATCAGGCGCCCACCTGGAGAACAAGGAAGTTTATTTCAAGTTTTAAGTCATCAGGTGCCCACCTGGAGAACAGGGGAATTTATTTCAAGTTTTAAGTCATCAGGCACCCACCTAGAGAACGAGGGAATTTATTTCATGTTTTAAGTCATCAGGCGCCCTCCTGGAGAATGAGGGATTTTATTTCAAGTTTTAAGTCATCAGGCGCCCACCTGGAGAACGAGGGAATTCATTTCAAGTTTTAACTCATTAGGCGCCCACCTGGAGAACGAGTGAATTTATTTCAAGTTTAAGTCAGTCGCAGGCGCCCACCTAGAGAATGAGGGAATTTATTTCATGTTTTAAGTTATCAGGTGCCCACCTGGAGAACGAGAGAATTTATTTCAAGTTTTAAGCCATCAGGCACCCACCTGGAGAACGAGAGAATTTATTTCAAGTTTTAAGTCATCAGGCGCCCACCTGGAGAACGAGAGAATTTATTTCAAGTTTTAAGTCATCAGGCACCCACCTGGAAAATGAGAGAATTTATTTTAAGTTTTAAGTCATCAGGCGCCCACCTGGAGAACGAGGGAATTTATTTCAAGTTTAAGTCAGTCGCAGGCGCCCACCTGGAGAATGAGGGAATTTATTTCAAGTTTTAAGTCATCAGGTGCCCACCTGGAGAACGAGGGAATTTATTTCAAGATTTAAGCCATCAGGCACCCAACTGGAGAACGAGGGAATTTATTTCAAGTTTTAAGTCATTAGGCGCCCACCTGGAGAACGAGAGAATTTATTTCAAGTTTTAAGTCATCCGGCACCCAGCTGGAAAATGAGTGAATTTATTTTAAGTTTTAAGTCATCAGGCGCCCACCTGGAGAACGAGGGTATTTATTTCAAGTTAAAGTCATCAGGCGCCCACCTGGAGAACGAGGGAATTTATTTCAAGTTTTAAGTCATCAGGCGCCCACCTGGAGAACGAGGGAATTTATTTCAAGTTTTAAGTCATCAGGCGCCCACCTGGAGAACGAGGGAATTTGTTTTAAGTTTTAAGTCATCAGGCGCCCACCTGGAGAACGAGGGAATTTATTCCAAGTTTTAAGTCATCAGGCACCCACCTTGAGAACGAGGAAATTCATTTTAAGTTTAAGTCATCAAGCGCCCACCTGGAGAACGAGGGAATATATTTCAAGTTTTAAGTCATCAGGTGCCCACCTGGAGAACGAGGGAATTCATTTCAAGTTTAAGTCAGTCGCAGGCACCCACCTGGAGAATGTGGAAATTCATTTCAAGTTCTAGGCATTAGCAGGCACCCACCTGGAGAATGAGGGAATTCATTTTAAGTTTCTAGTCATTTGATGGCGCCCACCTGGAGAACGAGGAAATTTATTTCAAGTTTTTAGTCATCAGGCACCCACCTTGAGAACGAGGGAATTCGTTTCAAGTTTTAAGTCATTAGGTGCCCACCTAGAGAACGAGGGAATTTATTTCAAATTTTAAATCATCACGCGCCCACCTACAGAACGAGGGAATTTATTTCAAGTTTTAAGTCATCAGGCGCCCACCTGGAGAACAAGGGAATTTATTTCAAGTTTTAAGTCATCAAGCGCCCACCTGGAGAACGGGGGAATTTATTTCGTGTTTTAAGTCATCCAGCACCCACCTGGAGAACGAGGGAATTTATTTCATGTTTTAAGTCATCAGGCACCTACCTGGAGAATGAGGGAATTTATTTCAAGTTTTAAGTCATCAGGCGCCCGCCAGGAGAATGAGGGAATTCATTTCAAGTTTTAAGTCATCAGGCGCCCACCTGGAGAACGAGGGAATCTATTTCAAGTTTTAAGTCATCAGGCAGCCACCTGGAGAACGATGAAATTTATTTCATGTTTTAAGTCATCAGGCGCCCACCTGGAGAACAAGGGAATTTATTTCAAGTTTTAAGTCATCAGGCGCCCACCTGGAGAATGAGGGAATTCATTTCAAGATTTAAGTCATCAAGCGCCCACCTGGAGAACGAGGAAATTTATTTCAAGTTTTAAGTCATCAGGCGCCCACCTGGAGAACGAGGGAATTCATTTAAAGTTTAAGTCAGTCACAGGCGCCCACCTGGAGAATGTGGAAATTCATTTCAAGTTCTAGGCATTAGCAGGCGCCCACCTGGAGAATGAGGGAATTCATTTTAAGTTTCTAGTCATTAGCAGGCGCCCACCTGGAGAACAAGGTAATTTATTTCAAGTTTTTAGTCATTAGGCACACACCTTGAGAACGAGAGAATTTATTTCAAGTTTTATGTCATCAAGCGCCCACCTAGAGAATGAGGGAATTTATTTCAAGTTTTAAGTCATCAGGCACCCACCTAGAGAACGAAGGAATTTATTTCAAGTTTCAAGTCATCACGCGCCCACCTGGAGAACGAGGGAATTTATTTCAAGTTTTAAGTCATCAGGCGCCCACCTGGAGAACAAGGAAATTTATTTCAAGTTTTAAGTCATCAGGTGCCCACCTGGAGAACGGGGGAATTTATTTCAAGTTTTAAGTCATCAGGCGCCCACCTAGAGAACGAGGGAATTTATTTCATGTTTTAAGTCATCAGGCGCCCACCTGGAGAACGAGGGATTTTATTTCAAGTTTTAAGTCATCAGGCACCCACCTGGAGAACGAGGGAATTCATTTCAAGTTTTAAGTCATCAGGCACCCACCTGGAGAACGAGGGAATCTATTTCAAGTTTTAAGTCATCAGGCGGCCACCTAGAGAACGAGGGAATTTATTTCAAGTTTTAAGTCATCAGGCGCCCACCTGGAGAACAAGGGAATTTATTTCAAGTTTTAAGTCATCAGGCGCCCACCTGGATAATGAGGGAATTCATTTCAAGTTTTAAGTCATCAGGCGCCCACCTGGAGAATGAGGGAATTTATTTCAAGTTTTATGTCATCAGGCGCCCACCTGGAGAACGAGAGAATTCATTTCAAGTTTAAGTCAGTCGCAGGCATCCACCTGGAGAATGTGAAAATTCATTTCAAGTTCAAGACATTAGCAGACGCCCACCTGGAGAATGAGGGAATTCATTTTAAGTTTCAAGTCATTAGCATGCGCCCACCTGGAGAACAAGGGAAGTCATTTCAGAATTCACTTAGAGTTCGAGTTAGAAGCATCAGGAGCCTGCCTGAAGAACAAGGTCAATTTTCAGTTTACAAGTTCAAGTTAGAGAGGCATCAGGAGCCCGCATGAAGAACAAGGTCAACTTTCGGTTTTCAAGTTCAAGTCATAGACATCAGGATCCCGCTTGAAGAATAGGGGCAATCTCTAGTTTTTCAATTCAAATCAGAAGTAGCGCGAGCCGCCTGAAGAACAAGGTTTGCAAGCTCAAGTCTACCGCAAGTTCAAGTTTATTTGAAGTACAAGTAGCAGGGTGCCCGCATGAAAAATAGGGTCAACTTTCAGTTTTCTTCAAATTCAAGTCAGCAGGATGCCCACCTGAAGAATGGGGTGAATTTTCAGTTTCATATTGAAGGATCAAGTGGAGATTCAAGGAAGATTCAAGATAGGATCTTGTATTTTTCTTTTATTTTTGTTATAATTTTTGCTTTCAATTCATGATGTAATGGCAGGGACCGCGGACCGGAACCTCACTCGACTCTCTCATCCTCTCCACACACTCCATCACTTCATTCACTTCTGAACTACACGTGGCATGATTCCTTTATAGCCAAGGATATGTAGGCAGCTCAGATACCAGGGCTCGGTCATAATCATTTTGAATAAGTGTCGGGTCAGAAATCAATTACGTCGCTTACTTGATTCTTTGCTCAAAAATACTTCGTGTTTCCAAGTAAAGAGGGGCAGCTGTAAGCACGTAATTTTTGACCCGCGCAACTTTTAAAAGTAGTATTTCAAAAATATTTGTTTATTTTCATTTTTAATAGGATTTCAGTCAACTTTTAGTTTTAATTTTAAAATATAAGTTTGAAAACACAAAAATAGTTCTATAACGTTTTTTTAGCTTATTAGTATTTTATAATATTTATAACATTAATAAAAAAAATACCAAAAATATTTTTATTTTAATATATAGTTCATTTTAATAATGTATTCTTATTAACTAAGATTAATTAGTATATTTTGATAGTATTTTTCTTTTTATTTGTATTCAATGAGAAAGAATTGAATTTGGGCCAATTGGGAGCTCATTTTCGAATTTTAGTGGCCCAGTAAGACAAATGCCCATTCTTCCCAATCTCTTTTAGCCCAAATCCTTTTCTCACCCATCAAAATCCTCTCCCTTAATCATAACCATTGATTTACTTTCATCCAAGGGCCAATACTCACTCCCCACTACCATATAAAACCAAATTAACACCCAAAAACCCTAAGCTAATTCCCCCACTTCAGCCACAAGAGACACACACAAAAAAAATAGAGAAAAGAGAGACGAGTACATCCTTCAGGAGATCTCCAAAAAAGGGAAACCAGCCGCACACCTTAACCATTTTTTCCACAGCACCCCACCCCTAAACTTTTCCCCTTTCCATTTCTTTGGAGTTTTGAGAAAGAAAACCAAAAATGAGTAGTTTGCTTTGCTGGTAAATCTCCCGATTTCAAAAAACATTCACCCCTTAGTTTAGTTCACAGTTGATGTAGTCATCTCTAAGAAGAAAAATAAAAAATGGAGTGTAGCATAAGGTGGTTGTATTTGGTTTATGCTTAAGGAGCCTGACGTAATTCCGTCGCCGTTCGCGGTTCACGGTTCCAGCTTTCGTTGCCGTTTCTATTGTATGGTCCAGATCTGCTTCGCCAGAGTTCATTGTAATCAAACTCATATATTGAAGAAAGCTACTTAAAGGTCCCTCTCTTCTCTGTTCTTATTTACATGCTTGCTTATATGTTGAATGATCTGAGAGCAAGATAAGTGCCCTTATGTGATTAGTTGTTAAATTAGGGTAGTCTTAAAAGCTCTTAAACCAAAAGTATTAGAATTTCTTTTCTTATATGCATATATTATTTTACAGTTCTTTTGATAGTTTATAGTAGTATATTTTGAAAATTTAATTTCTTTTGTTGGCATTCTTCCTTTTTAATAATATATCAGTAGGTTATTTCCAATAGGGTTTAAGGTTTTCTTTGGTCGTCACATTTAGGAAAAATATTTAATGTCATAGATTCTGCTTTTAATTCGTATCTCGCAGTACTATTTCCTTTAGTTTTTGGGATCTTTAGTTTACTTATTGAGATGGTTTGAAATTTGTTAGTTTTGGCATGCTTAGGCCGTTAATACTCATAAACCTACGTAGCTGCTTTAGGCGTGATTAATAATAAATCATTGTGACTATGGGTACGGTTCCCGTGGCATAGTCATGATACATAATTCCAATTTGGGTGTGCATTTCATGTGACTCGACCATAACTTCAAATAATAATAATTAAAATTAATATGTTGTAAATCGCGGGTGCGTTTCACGTGGCGCAATTCACAATATGTACAAAAACAAGCTAGTGCGCGACATCGTGGCTTGTTTAAATAATTAAAAGCAGCTAGAAAGTTTAAAAATGAACAATAGGTTTCAAATATGTAATAAATCAGATAATTATGCCAATTATTAATAGTTGAGCGACCGTGATAAAACCACGGAACTTGGGAGTGCCTCACACCTTCTCCCAGGTTAATAGAATTCCTTACCCGGTCTTCTGTGTTCGCAGGCCATAAATAAGAGTCAATTTCCTCGATTTGGGATTCTAAAATAAACTGGTGACTTGGGACACCACAAATTATTCCAAATGACGACTCTGAACTGAATAAATAATTCCATTTCGATTAATGTCACTTTAATTGAAAAAACTCCCTATCCCCTCGTAAAAAAGGAGGTAAATTCACTCACTCTCAGAAACAACATTCATATGCCATAAAAGATGAACCATAGACTTGCCCTTAGTGTACTACTGTCACGACCCAAACCGATGGGCTATGACTAGTGCCCGAGTCCTACCTGTCGAACATCCCTAAGCATGCGTCTAAGATATAAGCATGAATTAAGGGTAGGTCATGTATAACATCTGTCAATAAACTGTTGAATCACGTGAATAACATACGTGAGGAAAACATGCCCAAAAGACATATATACATATACATGCGAAATACAGTAGGGAGAGCCAACAAAGCCACATACTATCCAACTATACATGACTATCTACAAACCTCTAATAGAGTGTACAACTGTATGAAGGAGGGGACTGGGCCCCGTCGTACCCATATCTACATACAAAAATAGTGTACCAAAATCAATAACATCTCCGGATCAAGTGCAGCACACTAACTCTCGCTGATCAAGGATCCTAAAAGGGGGGACCGTCAGCCTGTCTACCTGCACCTACGGGCATGAAATGCAGGCCCGGGAAATAGGGGCATCAGTACGAATAATGTACCGAGTATGTAAGGTATGAAAATCAGTATAAAAGACATAAAAAAAACATGGAGTAAGGGAATCTGCCTGTAAGTCTAAATAACTTTGTGAATCCTGAAATATTTATAAAGTCATGCATATGCGTACCATGCATAGGTATATGTATACATAACATCATCAAGCCTCTAAGGGCATCCCATCATATCATCTTGGCCTTTGTGGGCGAAATCATCAACGTATACCAATTGATCAAGTGGTGGTGCGTATATAACATCATAATCTTTTCCCATATCCCATATACATATAATATACGCATATATTACGCCATCTGGTCATGGGTCAATGTACATGTATAAATGAATGAAATTCATAAGAAGTAAGTTAATAAGATTTCTCGGAATGTCATAAGATCAATATGTCTTCGGATAAACTTTATCAATTACGCATTTTTCTGAGACCCATGAACAGAAGATATAATAATAAGACACATGAAAATTCAAGAATATAGGAACCCCTAGTGCTTCTATGAATAGAGACATTTATGAAAGTTGTGTGTTTGCTCGTTTCGTTTGTATCATATGGATCATGCCAAAAGGAAAGAAGGATTAGCCTTAACATACCTGAGACAATTCTTTTGGCAATTCCTCTAACACACGTCAATCGCGACAAAACACGTAACGGCGAGATCGAAGTAGAAAAAGATCCGTATGATATTCTTGAGAAAGGTTATACCGGGCTCCCTTAGAACTGTAAGTCACGTTGCTATTACATTAGGTAGTTTCGTATGAATTTTGTTGAAGCTTTCATCTGTTACTTTGTAGATATATCCATCTCCCTTTAATGAATTAGGGAGGTCTCTTATCATAGTGGTTGTGGGCCCCACTTGATAAGGATTACTTTGCCAACATCCCCTAAATATGCCACCTAGCCAAAGAGGCATTGTTTGTTCTTAGCAAATAAACCCCTTGTTGCCACGTTGGGGTGATGTCTCCATTAAGCTTATCCACAAATTTTAATTACCTTGTTAATCTCCCACTAAAAATCATTAATTAACCAATTTATCCATATAATTAAGAATTATCTCAAATTACTTAAAATACTAATCACTTCTAACACACTTTATATACCTTACTATCATAGTTATGTGGTACATTGTATGACACTAGTCCATAAATATCGGGTATTATAGCTTGGACTGTATTTTATCCCAAATTGACAACCTTCAACAAAACTCATTTTCTTTGATTTATTTACCCTTTAACCTTCACGGCACTTACGTATCACCTGTTATAAATAGCATAAATACTTATAACCTCTAAAATAATCTCATTCCCGAGCCTACGTCGATTAACTTACGACGAAACTTTAACGTATAAAAACGTGAAATGCAACATCCTTCCCCCCTTATAAACATTCATCCTCGAATGTTTAACTCCCCGGGATCTATATAAATTTTGGCAGAGTCGCCTTTGTAACAGTACTAGTACCAACCCTTCCTGTAGAAAACTTAATAATTTAATGCCACATAGGGCCACAATCATCAATAACGACAATGGCCTCACACGACCAATGACAATAACTAACACAATAATCCATACACGCACCTTAAGGCTATGATGTCTTAGTCGGATCCTCCTCTGGAAGAGGAAACAAGTGAGGATACCTAGACTTCATGTCTTCTTCGGCTTCCCAAGTCATTTCTTCCACATTATTGTTTCTCCAAAGTACTTTCACCGAAGCTACGTCTTTAGTCCTCAATCTTCGAACCTGTCTATCTAGTATAGAAATGGGAGTTTCCTCATATGATAGCTGCTCTGTGACCTGAACATCGTCAACTGACATGACTCTGGAAGGATCTCCGATACATTTATAGAGCATAGACACATGAAATACTGGATGTACAGACTCCAAGTCAGAAGGCAAGTCTAACTCATATGCTACCTGGCCTACCTTACGTATAATCTTATATGGTCCAATGTACTGAGGGCTAAGTTTTCCTTTCTTACCGAACCTCATAACGCCTTTCATCGGTGATACCTTTAGGAATACCCAATCGTCAACTTGAAACTCCACGTCTCGTCATCGATTATCCGCATAAAACTTCTGACAGCTATGAGCTGCTAATAGCCTTTCCGGTATAAGCTTAATCTTCTCGATTGCCTGTTGTACCAACTTTGGTCCTACTAACTTAGTTTCCCCAACATCGAACCATCCTATAGGTGACCTACACTTCCGTCCGTAAAGAGCTTCGTATGGAGCCATCTGAATACTGAAATGATAGATATTATTATACACGAACTCAATAAGCGGCAGATAATCATCTCAGCTACCCTTGAAGTCTATCACACAAGCCCGTAACATATCCTCAAGTGTTTGAATAGTACACTCAGCATGTCCGTTTGTCTGGGATGAAATGTTATACTAAGACTAACCTGAGTCCCCAATGCTTTTTGGAAGGACCTCCAGAAATTAGCTGTAAACTGAGAAACTCTATCCGAGATAATAGATATAGGGACACCATGAAGTCGTACTATCTCCTTAATGTAAATCCTTGCATAATCCTCTGCGAAATATGTAGTCCTAACACGCAGAAAATGGGTTGATTTTGTAAGTCTATCAACAATTACCCATATAGAATCGAACTTACGTTGGGTATGAGGTAAGCCCATGATGAAATCGATATTAATTACTTCCCACTTCCAAGTCGAAATCTCTATAGCCTGCAATAATTCACCGGGTTTTTGATGCTCAATCTTAACCTGCTGACAATTAGGGCACTGAGCAACAAACTCTGCTATATCCTTTTTCATTCCGTCCCACCAATATATTTTCCTGATATCATGATACATCTTTGTTTCTCCTGGATGGGTAGAATAATGAGAATAGTGAGTTTCTTCCATAACCTGCCAGTGCAGCCCTGCAACATTAGGGACACATAATCGTCCCTGATATCTGAGGACCCCATCTCTTGTAATCTCAAATGGTGTTTTCTCCTTCTGAGGGGTGGTATCTATATGATGAGCTAACACAGGATCCTCACATCGGTGTTCCTTCACTTCAGTTACTAAAGAGGATGTTGTCGTGTCCTGAATAGTAACTCCGGTATCACCTGAATCCAGTAATCGAACTCCAAGACTAGCTAGCTGATGAATGTCATGGGCTATACCACTCTTCTCTGATTGTAAATATGACATGCTACCCATAGATCTATGGCTGAGGGCGTCGGCTACTACATTCACCTTCCCCAGATGGTATAAAATATCAACGTCATAGTATTTTAGTAGCTCCAACCATCTCCTCTGACATAAATTTAATTCATTTTGCTTTAAGATATACTGAAGGCTCTTATGATCCGTATAGATATCAACATGAATACCATATAAATAGTGCTTCCACATCTTTAGTGCATGAATCACCGCGGCTAACTCTAAATCATGGGTCGGGTAATTCTTCTCGTGCTTTCTTAGTTGTCTAGAAGCATAAGCTACAACCTTACCATGATACATCAGTACACAACCTAATCCAATGCCCGAAGCGTCACAATAGATAGCATAACCATAGGTTCCCTCTAGGAGTGTTAGAACCGGTACTAAAGTCAATATGTCCTTCAATGCTGGAAACTCCGCTCACAAGCATCAGTCCACTGAAAATTGGCTCCCTTCTGAGTCAACTTTGTCAATGGTGCTGAAAGGGAAGAAAATCCCTCTACAAATCTCCAGTAATAACCTGCCAAACCAAGAAAGCTACGAACCTCCGTCGGTGTCATGGGTCTAGGCCAAGTCTTTACTGCCTCAATCTTTTGTGTATCAACCCGGATACCTTCACCTGAAATAGTATGCCCAAGGAAAGCTACAGAATTCAACCAGAATTCACATTTTAGAGAATTTTGCACACAACTTCCCTTTTTTTAAAACTTTGACCACAGTACGCAAATGATCTGCATGCTCAGTCTCTGAACGTGAATAAACCAATATATCATCGATAAATACAATCACGAATAGATCTAGAAAGGGTCTGAACACACGGTTCATCAAGTCCATGAATACTGCCGGGGAATTGGTCAAACCGAACGACATAACACGAAACTCAAAATGCCCATATTTGGTCCTGAATGCTGTCTTCGGAATATCTTTCTCCTTAACCCGTACCTGATGGTACCCAGACCTCAATTTTATCTTCGAGAAACACTTGGCACCCTGCAACTGATAAAATAAATCATCAATCCTCGGGAGAGGATACTTATTCTTGATCGTCACCTTATTCAACTATCTATAATCAATACACATCTGCAAGGAACCATCTTTCTTCCTCACAAATAACACAGATGCTCCCCACAGTGATGTACTAGGTCTAATAAAGCCTTTTTCAAGCAAGTCCCTTAGTTGTTCCTTCAACTCTCTCAGCTCTGCAGGTGCCATTCTATAGGGAGGAAAAGATATTGGTTGAGTATATGGTAATATGTCAATAGAAAACTCAATTTCTCGCTCTGGCGGAAGTCCTGGAAGCTCATCGGGAAACTCATTAACCACAGGGATAGATTGAATGGTTGGTGAATCTACTTTCACATCCTTTACCCGAACAAAGTGATAAATATAGCCCTTTATGATCATCTTCCTTGCCTTGAGATAGGAAATAAATCTACCTCTCAGCGATGCCATATTACCTTTATACTTCAAAACATGCTCCCCTATGAATTGGAGTCGAACCATCTTTGATCTACAATCAACATTGGCATAAAAAGAAGCTAACCAATCCATACCCATTATAACATCAAATTCTACCATATCTAACTCAATTAGGTCTGCTACTGTAGATCGACTATGAACTACTACTATACAATCTCTATATACCCGCCTAGCTATCACTGGATCCCCAACAGGTGTGGACACCTCAAAAGGTTTAACCAACTCAGGTTCTATCCCCAACTTACTAGCAACCAATGGAGTGACATATGATAAGGTGGAACCTGGATCAATCAATGCATATACATCATATGAGGAGACTAATAATATACCTGTAACAACATCAGGTGACGACTCCTGATCCTGTCGACCTGCTAATTCATAAATGCGGTTCTGAGGACCGCTCGAGCTAGATGCTCCACCTCTTCCTCTACCACAATCGATTGGTACTTGTGAACCTTGCCCAGGGGGGCGTACTGATAATGACGAACTAGCTACAAATCCCGATGGCTGAACTATACCTGCACCACCTCTCGTCGGACAATCTCTCATAATGTGGCATGTATAACCACAAGTATAACAAACACCCAACCCCATCAGGCACTGCCCGGCATGCTGCTTACCACACTGAGAACATCGTGGCAAGGGCGACGTCACCTGACTTGACTCACCCCTTTACTGAGAACTTGAGGCCCTGGAATTCTGACTAGGCCCTGAATATGTGGAACGATCAAATTTCCTACCGGCAAATTGAGGGGGTGCGCTAGCTAATGGCTTGGCTGGATACCTCGGGCATTGTTGTCTCTGACCACCTCAAAACTCACCAGAAGGACCCGAAGATCTCGCTCTCTTACTCTAGCCCCTATCATGCTCATAATCGGCCCTCTGCTTCTGCTTACGCTCCTCTACACCATAAGCGTATGCCTGAATATGAGAAATATCCATACCTGGCTGAAGTGAGATAGACATACAGTCATTAAGCAGGTGCGGCTCCAACCCCATCATGAACCTGTGAGCCCGAACCTCCATCCTATCTACAATAGTGGGAGCATACCTAGCCAAAGAATCAAACTGAAGGTTGTACTCCCGAACACTCATATTACCCTGCCGAAGGGTCAAGAACCTATCAACTCTGGCCCGTCTAATCTCTGGTGGCAGATAATGACGAAGAAACGCCTCTGTAAACTCCTGCCATACCATTGGAGAGGCATCCTCACCTCTAGACAACTCCCAAGATTCGTACTAATTAACTATGACATCCTGAAGTCTATAGGAAGCTAGCTCAACTGACTTAGTCGCGGTGGCATTCATTACCCTCAAAGTCCTCTCCATCCTATCGATAAACCTGAGGGACCTCATTTGAATCTGCTCCAGTATATACCGGAGGGTCTAAATTAATGAAATCACGAACCCTCGCACTGATGACCCTATCTGCATGACCAATACCTACTTCCTGATGCCGATATTATGCGGCTACTAATCGAGTCAATAGCTGAATAGCATCTCTCATCTCCTGACCTGGTGCATCTGGCTGAGGCAATGTATAGGGGCAGGCGCTGGAGCTGGTGCCCCTCGGAGCTCCTCTGGAGAGGGCGGGGTATGTGAAGTCTAAGATGGAATCTCACTATAAGACTCTCCCCGAGCCCTGGTAACTCGTAGCGCTCGGCATGCCCTTCTGGGTGGCAGTAGCCTTCGGAGGCATCGCTGAAAACATTACATATCATTAGGAAAATGAATCCTAATATCGCATGATCTAATATAAGAACAGAGGATATCATCCTATATGTCCTGTAGCCTCCTGTTTATAAATGTGGTGCACAACACACTCATAAACAAGACTCTACTAGACACGGTATGTAGACAACCTTAGGACAGAACTGCTCTGATACCACTTTTGTCACGACCCAAACTGATGGGCCATGACGAGTGCCCGAGTCCTACCCGTCGAACACCCCTAAGCATGCGTCTAAGATATAAACATGAATTAAGGGTAGGTCATGTATAACATTTGTCAATAAACTACTGAATCACGTGAATAACATGCGTGAGAAAAATATGTCCAAAAGACATATATACATATACATGCGGAATACGGTAGGGCGAGCCGACAAGGCCACATACTATCTAACTATACATTACTGTCTACAGACCTCTAATAGAGTGTACAACTGTATGAAGGACGGGACTAGGACTTGTTGTACCCATATCTACATACAAAAATAGCGTACCAAAATCAATAACAGCTCCAGATCAAGTGGAGCACACCAACTCTCCGGATCAAGTGGAGCACACCGACTCTCAGTGATCAAGGATCCTAAAAAGGGGCATGAAACACAGGCCCCAGGAAATAGGGGCGTCAGTACGAATAATGTACTGAGTATGTAAGGCATGAAAATCAGTATAAAAGACATAAAAGAAACATGGAGTAAAGGAATCCGCCTGTAAGTCTAAATTACTTTGTAAATCCTGAAATATTTATAAATATATGCATGTGCGTATAAATGTCATATCATGCATAGGTATATGTGTACATAATATCATCAAGCCTCTGAGGGCATCCCATGATATCATCTCGGCCTCTGTGGGCGAAATCATCAACGTATACCAACTGATCAGGTGGTGGTACGTATATAACGTCGTAACCTTTTCTCATATCCTATATACATATAATATACGCGTATATAACGTCATCTGGTCATGGGTCAATGTACATGTATAAATGAATAAAATGCATAAGAAGTAAGTTAATAAGATTTTTCGGAATGTCATAAGATCAATATGTCTTCGGATAAACTTTATCAATTACGCAATTTTCATAGACCCGTGAACAGAAGATATAATAATAAGACACATGAGAATTCAAGAACATAGGCACCCTGATTCTTCTATAAATAGAGACATTTATGAAAGTTGTGCGTTTGCTCATTTCGTTTGTATCATATGGATCATGCCAAAAGGAAAGAAGGAATAGCCTTAACATACCTGAGCTGATTCTCTTGACAATCCCTCTAACACACGTCAATCGCGACAAAACACGTAACGGCGAGATCGAAGTAGGGAAAAATCTGTATGATATTATTAAGAAAGATTATACTGGGATCCCTTAGAACTGTAAGTCACATTGCTATTACATTAGGTAGTTTCGTATGAATTTTGTTGAAGCTTTCATATGTTACTTTGTAGATATATCCATCTGCCTTTAATGAATTAGGGAGGTCTCTTATCATAGTGGTTGTGGGCCCCACTTGATAAGGATTACTTTGCCAACATCCCCTAAATATGCCACCTAGCCAAAGAGTCATTGTTTGGTCTCAGCAAATAAACCTCTTGCTGCCACGTTGGGGTGATGTCTCCATTAAGCTTATCTACAAATTCTAATTACCTTGTTAATCTCCCACTAAAAATCAATAATTAAGCAATAAATCCACATAATTAAGAATTATCTCAAATTACTTAAAATACTAATCACTTTTAATACACTTTATATACCTTACTATCATGGTTATGCGGTACCTTGTCTGGCACTAGTCCATAAATACCGGGTATTATAGCTTGGACCGTATTTTATCCCAAATTGATAACCTTCAACGAAACTCATTTTATTTGATTTGTTTACCCTATAACCTTCACGACAATTACTTATCACTTGTTATAAATAGCATAAATACTTATAACCTCAAAAATAATCTCATTCTCGAGCCTACGTCGATTAACTTACGACGAAACATTAACGTACGAAAACGCGAAATGTAACAACTACTCTACTAATTGATTTCATTCAATCAAGGATCAAGTAGGACTTTAATTGATAGTAATGTAAGCTGCGGGACAGGTAGGGTATATTTGGATATAAGAGTGACTACACCTCCCTAAGCACTTTTAATACATACATTTCATTGTTCAAAACCCCACACTTATGTCAAACCATAACTCCACATTCACATCAATACACATTAACTCCCTACTTTTTAAGCACAATTACATCAAGAGTAACCACTATCAAAGAATATTTTGCACAACAATACAAATATTTTTTCTTTTTTTTTCAATTCAAGTGGCTCTTATTTTTTTCAATACAGTGCACCTTTCTCCTTATTTCAATAGTTCTACTCAAAAGCCAAACCAACCACCCCACACTTTAACTTACACAAAGTTCATAACAAATTCAAGTGCTCACGTGAGGTAAATGGTTCAAATAGATAGTCAGTTCAAACAAATGGGTAAGGCTTGTAATGTGGTTGCCAAAGAAACTGAATTACAGGCTCAAGGGTTTAACTAAGATACATAACAGCTAAGTGGGTAGAACACATAACTGGCTTAACAAAGAAGCGGGGCAAGTTCTAGACATCAAATTAAATGTAATGAATAATACTAAACCTCACACACACATGGAACATAACACACTCCATATTTGACTATAAAGACACTCTAGTCAAAGTAGTAAAGCAGAGTTAAGATCATACAATTTAAGGTACTTATACAAGAGTCAAAAACTGAGCCTAAACGTCACAACTAAAGCACTCACTATTCTCAAGGTATAATACAGTCAAGAGTATTGCCTTCCATTCAAATCATAACTCAAGGTTCCTACTCCTAACAAAAAAGAAAACTAACTACACCCGGTTCAATCAAAACCCTTGAAAAAAAATCGCGGCACAAAGAAAATCCTAGGGGGAATTAACACACTACCTAACAAAAGAAAATATTTTTGTATTTTTCTTTTGACTTTAATCCCTCAAGAAACCTGTCGAATGATATCCATTGTCGGAAAAAATAGAAAATTTTAAAAATTCTATGTATATTTTTTCAAATTGTTTTTTCTTCTATCTCTTACTACTGTAACTAACAAAAATACTACTACTAACAAAAAGAAAACTCATATACATATAACATACAAATATCCCCCACTCCACACTTTAAATGATGGCATGTCCCCATGGCACATAAAGAAAAATGCAAAGGTGAAGAAGACTCCCCTGATCAAGTCAGTCCATGTCCGAGATCGTGCCGGGGTCCAGATGACAAGCCCGGCCAAGTGCACGCAGCCCTACTATGATCTTCTTCTCGGATTTGGCATTCTGTGTAGCAAGGGCGTCCACTCGAGTTCCCAAATCAGTGACGGAAGTACGCATCCCCTCCATTTCTTGCTCTAAAGCGCTCATTCTCGTGTCCCATCTGCCGCCTGAAGTTCCCCAACACCCTGAAGAAGCAGCGACATCCTCACTGTGCACCTCATTGCCCTCGTCAGTCGCATCAGATTCCTCACTATCCGCCTCAGCAGGTCTAGTAGGTTCCTTCCCAATTACAACTTTATCAACCCAGAATTTTAGTTCGCGCTTGACTTTCCCATCTGTGGCCCTATTTTCCGGCACTCGTGCCTCACGACATAACCAAGTGACTAATGAGGTTAAGAAGAACTCATACCTCTGCACAGGACAACGAATAGTCATCTCGTCTTGAATGACCTGAGCCACATCAAAATCGTGGCCATTGATGAAGCACCAAATCAGAGCAGCCCGGGGACCACTCACCTCAGTGGTGTTGCCTGAAGGCAGCAAGTGGTTATTAATGATATACAGCTAGAATTTCCCTTCAAAGGTAAATGAAGCCGAGTGAAATTTGTGCCCCTCGTTTAGCCACACTACCTCCGTGTCAGGTACACAAATGGTTGCAAAGAACATGAGCCACATGTATGGTTTTCTGCTATACGTGGAGTAGTAGTCACATGTATCAAGGTATTCCACGTACTCTGACAGATGATACTCCCTTTGGATGGCCTCCTTAGAGAAGTCCACTCTCTTCCTCCGGACATTACAGACATGGTCTTCATGTGTCGGGCAGTTTGTATAAAACTCCCGAACAACCATTAAGTTTGCCTCGTCAGGTTCTTCAAAGAATACCCCCAAGCCTCACCTGACCAATTCATTATACACTCTGGGACAGTCAGTTTGGAGAGACCCAATATCAATTCCCCTTTTCGGTATGGGCTTTTTGCTTGCCTTGTTTTGAAATTGCTCTTGGGCTTCCTAGGAGATGAACTTGTTCTGATCATACGGGCGTGCGGATGCCAAAGCTCGTGACCGTGATGTGCCCGCTTGACCACTTGTAGAGGCACCTGAAGTTTTTCGTTTCTTGGAGGGTGCCATAGTACTTGTAACAACCCGCCAACTATTAACTAATGAATCACTTGGCGAACCAAGAGAGGCTACTTAGACTTCACCCTCACACTTGGTCACAAAATTACACCCGCAATCTCATTGTGGCATTTACACAAACACTTAACATACACAGCTGTCCCTAACCCCCCACAAAGCAATTTTAGCCCTAGATGGACAAAGGATACACCACTTTCACTCCTAGCAACTATATAGTCGGTCTCCATGGTGAAACTCAACATCCCCCCATACGAAAAGTGAGAATAAAAAGAAAGAAACAAAATAAAATAAAATAAAAATAATAATAATAATAATAATAATAATAAAAAAAAAGAGAGAAATCATCCCACATACCTGAGGGGTATCTGGGAATAGAGCTAGTGAGGACGGTAAAAGGAGAAGAGTAGGGGAGTGTTTTGTTGTTGATTTTATAGAGAGGAGATGAGAGTGGGGGGGGGGAAGGGTTAGGGTTCGTGTTTTGTAAGGGAGAGGAAAAGGGGAAAATTTAGAATTGGGGGTTGTGGGGGGGGGGGGGTCCGAAATTAAAAAGGAAAAGGAAAAACTTCTTTTATGCGCGATCGGGTGCGGGGTCGGGTTATACCATGTGTAGTCGCGTATGTTCCGCATCGTCTGACGTTGCCCTTTTGTGCGACCATATGCGCGAAGGTGCACGGTCGCGCACGGATACATTCAAAATGGGCCTTTTAGATACCTCAGTTCCTACCTTCCGCGACATGTACCTTCCTGCACCTACCACATCATAATGTACACTAATTTATATCTATTCTATGCTATAAACAAAAGTGAAAAATCCAACTAGTAGAAAAGTTAGAGGTAGTTCTGAGTTATAGCTGTCAGCTTGAATCAACTGGGCATCCTCAACTGATTTTGATGCTCGAGGATTGCTGAGCAAATCCTCCAACAAGATATGGTTTTAGCTTGTGCCCATTCACTATGAAACTCTCTGTTCCGTCCTGGTTCTGGATCTCAGTTACCCCATATGGTGATACATGTTTCACCATATACGGTCCTGTCCATCTAGATTTGAATTTTCCGGGGAACAATCTGAGTCTACCATTGTATAATAAGACTTTGTCCCCTTCATGAAACTCATTTGTCTTAATTAGATGATCATGCCACCTTTTACTCTTTTCCTTGAAAATTCGTGCATTTTCATACGCGTCTAGTCTAAACTCCTCCAATGCATTCATCTGCGCCAACCTGTGTTCACCTGCAAGACTAAAATCAAGATTAAGCCTCTTAATTGCCCAATAAGCTTTATGTTCTATCTTAACAGGTAGGTGACACAATTGTTTATATACTAGTTTGAATGGTAAAGTCCCTATGATTGTTTTGAATGCAGTTTTGTACGCCCATAGAGCTTCTTCCAACTTTACAGACCAATCCTTACGAGAAGCACTAACCGTTTTTTCAAGAATTCGTTTAAGTTCACGCTTAGCCACTTCAACTTGCCCACTAGTTTGGGCATGGTACGGGGCTCCTATTTTATGTGTGACCCCATACTTGGATAGCAGTGCAGCAAACTGCTTGTTCACAAAGTATGACCCATTGTCACTGATAATCACTTGAGGTGTCCCAAAAAGGGTAAAGATTTCTTCCTTAAGAACTCACACACCACCCGAGCATCATTGGTCCTAGTAGGGATTGCTTTGGCCCACTTAGAGACGTAGTCAACAACTACTAGGATATAATCAAAAGAATGTGACGATGGGAACGGACCCATGAAGTCAATGCCCCAAATGTCAAAATTTCTGCATACCAGAATGGAGTTGAGAGGCATTTCTCCCTCTTGCTTATATTACCTACCCTTTGATACTTGTCACATGCAGCTACATATGCTCTTGCGTCTTTGTACAAAGTAGGCCAAAAGAAATCGGCTTCAATGACCTTTGTTGCAGTGTGATTTCTATCATAGTGTCCTCCAGCTGCTCCATCATGGAAATGAGACAAAATGCTTGCCATCTCTCTTTCAGGCACACATCTTCGAATCACACCATCTGCACACAGTTTAAACAAGAAAGGGCCATTCCAAAAATAACTTTTTGCCTTACCTTGAAGCTTCCTTCTTTGATCAAGAGAGAGGTCATGAGGTAACCATCCACTAGCCAAAAAGTTATCTACATCAGCATACCAAGGTGGCCTTTCGGAGACCGCAATAATGCAGAAAATCTGCTCATCAGGGAATTCTTCCCTTATTTCAATTATTTCAATCGGAGGTCTCTCAAGTCGAGATAGATGATCGGCGACTTAATTTTCTGTGCCCTTCCTATCCTTAATCTCCAAATCATACTCTTGGAGCAACAACACCCACCCCATCAGATGCGGATTGGACTCCTTCTTAATCAATAGATATTTCAAGGCTAAGTGATCTGTGTGTACAATTACTTTTCTCCCCACAAGGTATGATCTAAACTTGTCAAAAGCAAAGACCACAGCAAAGAACTCTTTTTCGTAGTGGCATAGTTGACTTGAGCATCATTCAATGTCCTGCTTGCATAGTAGATGGGCCTAAAAAAAATTCTTTTCTTTGCCCCAGAACTGCCCCCACAGCTACATCACTAGTATCACACATTATCTCAAATGGCTGGTTCCAATCAGGTGTCACCATAATAGGAGCACTTACAAGCTTCTCCTTTATCAATTCGAAAACTCTTAAACACTCCATATTGAAAACAAACTTGACATCCTTCGCTAGCAATGCAGTCAATGGTTTGGTAATGCTGGAAAAGTTTTTGATGAACCTCCTATAGAACTCAGCATGTCCCAAGAAACTCTGCATGCTTTTCATAGAGGTCGGTGGAGAGAGCCTAGCAATCACATCAACCTTATCTCTATCAACTTTAATTCCTTGTGCAGTCACTTTGTGGCCTAAGACAATTCCCTCCTTCACCATGAAGTGACACTTCTCCCAGTTAAGGACCAAGTGCGTGGCTTCACAATGTTCAAGTACGAGCTCCAAATTCTTTAGGCAATCCTCAAAGTCATCACCAAAAAGGGTGAAATTATCCATGAATACTTCTTGACACTTTCCATTTAAATCAGAAAATATAGACATTATCCACCTCTGAAAAGTGGCAGGTGCATTACACAACCCGAACGACATTCTTCTGTAAGCAAAAATACCTGATGGGCAAGTAAATACGGTCTTCTCAACATCTTCTGAAGCAATGGGTATCTTATTGTAGCCTGAATACCCATCCAAGAAGCAGTAGCATCCATGTCCAACCACTTTCTCGAGCATTTGATCAATAAAGAGGAGTGGGAAGTGGTCCTTCCTTGTTGCATCATTCAGCCTTCTATAATCAATGCACATTCTCTACCTAATGACTGTTCTGGTGGGGATCAATTCATTATCTTCATTTTTCACTACTGTCATGCCCCCCTTCTTAGGTACAACTTGTACTTGACTAATCCACTGGCTATCAGAGATGGGAAAAATCACTCCCACATCTAGCAATTTGATGATCTCCTTATGCACTACCTCCTCCAAACTTTTGTTCAGCTTGTATTGGGATTGTATCACTGACTTGCTATTTTCTTCCAACAGAATTTTGTGCATGCAAATGGCTGGACTAATTCCTTGAATATTAGCTATACTCCAGCCCATGGCCTTCATGTGCTTTTTCAGCAACTCCACCAGCTTTCGCTCTTGTGGACCTGTCAAGTCAGCAGAAATAATTACAGAAAAATTATTAGTTTCAAAAAAACCATATTATAAGTGAGTGGGGAGGACTTTCAATTCCACATTAGGCTTAGAAGCCTCCTCCTTTAGTTCCTCCTCATCAACCACTTGATCCTCAGTCTCAAGAGCTTCTGCCTCTTTCTTTATTTCAGATCTTCGTCCTCCATTGTGCTAGACTGAGTAATACACCTCTCTAGAGTATCCCCCACAAGCTTGTCGAACTTGTATTTCTCAGCCAATTCTCCAACAACATCCAGCTTGAAACACGAGTAGGCGGACACCTCATTACTAGGATATTTCATCATCCTCTTCATCTGAAACACCACTTTTTCATTGCCCACTTTGAACATAAGCTACCCTTCATAGATATCCAGGATAGCTCTGCATGTACATAAGAATGGCCTCCCTAGAATTAGAGATACCACCTTGTTTATCTCCATATCCACCACAACAAAATCCACGGGGAACACAAACTTGTCCACCCTCACTAAAATATCTTCAATAATTCCCTTAGGTATAATGATGGTTTGGTCAGCTAGTTATAGGGACACTGGTATTGATTTGATCACTCCAAGCTCACCTTCCAATTTCCTAAATACGGACAGAGCCATTAGATTTATTGACACGCCAGAATGAGCATGGTATGGTGAAGCTTCCTGGGTCCCCACACTTTTGAGGAATTTTATTTTGCAAGATAGCACTGCAGCGGGCGTTTAGCTTGACCACTGTTGTTTCCTTTAATTTTCTCTTGCTCGACGGGATTTCCTTTAAGAACTTGGCATAGGCAGGCATCTGAGTGAGTACCTCTGTGAAAGAAATGTTCATATAAGGTTGCTTGAGCATCTCCAGGAATCTCCCAAAACATTTGTCAAGTTTCTCCCGCTTCATCATTTGAGGGAATGGTAGAGCTGGCATATGTCTACTTTCTTCAATCTTTTGCACTCCACTACTCTGGATCTTTTGCTCTTCGCTCTCTTTCTCTACTGGTGTCTCACTCTGCTTGCTAACCACCTCAGGTCTAGCTTTCACTACTGGGTCAGTCAATGTTTTGCCACTTCTCAGAGATACAGCTTTGATTGTCTCCTTTGGGCTCAAAGGGAAGAGTACCAGAAGCTCTCTCAGATAACAAATTTGCAATCTGTCCCATTTGTCTTTCCAGATTCCGGATAGTCGTGCCCTGATTCTTGAATTTTTCATCCGTTTTGTTGATGAATGCCTTCATGAGGTCTTCCATACTTGACTAAATTTGTTATGGTGGCTGGTACTGCTGCTTTTACTGGTTCTAAAAACCTAGTGGTCCTTGACCCTGGGGTCTAAGATTGTTTTGATGCCATGAGCTCAAGCTCTCATTAGATGTCTTTGACCCATAGCATTATAGTTGTTCCCACCTTGGTAGTTTCCTCGATTAAAGTTCCCCACAACGTTGACTTCCTCAGTTGTAGCTTGACACTCATGTGTAGGGTGTCCCAATCCACAAATATTACATCCCACATGTGGTTGATTTTTCACCTGAGCTATTGTCAGTTGCTTGATGTCCTTAGCCATAGCTGCAATTTGAGCCCGCATTGCTACCGACGATTCTACTTGGTGCACCCCTACTGATCTTCTTCGATCCCCTTGGTCAGTGGACCATTGTTCTGCGTCTTCAGATAGTTCATTCAGAAGAGTGACAATCTCTTCAGGAGTTTTCTTCATCAAAGGACCTGCAACCGCACTATTCAGCAGTCTCCTTGATGACGGGTTTCACCTATCCCAGAAGTCCTGGAGCTACATCCATTGCTCCATTACGTTATGAGGGCACCCTGCAATAGCTCCTTAAATCTTTCCCATGCCTCGAACACTGTCTCCCATCCACCTTGGCTGAAATTGTGAATCTCTTTCCTCATCCGTCCAGTCTTAGCGGCAGAGAAATATTTTTCTAAGAACTTGGTAGTCATCTCCTTCCACATACGGATTGACCCTGTGGGTAGACTTCTCAACCACTGCTTTGCATCATCCTTAAGTGAGAACGGGAATGACTTGAGGTAGATGGCATTATGTGGTGCTCCATTATAGCGGAATGTGTTCATAATTTCATCGAAGTCCATCAAATGGTTGTTGGGATCTTCATTGGGTTTCCCTCTGAATATGCAATTATTTTGAATGGTTTGGATGACTCCCTGTTTGAGTTCAAAATTATTGGCATCAATGGGCGGGGGCCTCACACTAGACTGTTGTTGGTTGTACACCGGTCTGGCATAATCTCCTAGCGACCTCCCCGACCTAGGGTCTGCATTTTCAAATTCATCTTCGATCATGGTTCGGTTGAGATTGAACCTTTTATCCCCCTTCACTGTTTCATCCGCAAATCTATGAGCTGCTTTAGCTAATAACCGTGCTTCCTGTCACTGAGTTGCTCTCTCGCAGCTAGGTCCACCTCCTCTTCATTGTTCACCATTGTATTCTGAGTTGAAGGCTGACCCAACAGCAATCCGCTCGATCCTTTCTTCTTTCTCAACTGCCGCAGCTTCTTGTCTAATTGTGGATCGTATGTGTTATACCCCATGTTTTCGTACGTGAAAGTACGCCATAAGTAAATTGATGAAAGATTGGAAATAAGATATTACATTTCGCATTTTCGTACGTTAAAATTTCGTTGCAAGTTAATCGACGTAAGTTCGGGAATGAGATTATTTTGAGATTATATGCATTATGCTATTTCAAACAAGTGGCGAGTAAGTGCTATGAATGATAAAGGGTACACGAATTAAAGAAAATAAGTTTCATTGAAGGTTGTCGATTTGGGATAAAATATGGTCTGAGCTATAATACCCGATATTTATGGACTAGTACCATACAAGGTACCATATGACCGTGATAGTATGATGTATAAAGTATATTAAAAATAAGTAGTATTTTAAGTAATTTAAGATAATTCTTAATTATGTGGATAATTGATTAATTATCGAATAATGGAACATTACCTAATTAATTAATAAATTATAAGATACGACCAACCCCTCCCCCCAAAAAAAACGTGGCAGCTAGCCACATTCTAAAGAAATGACTCTTAGTCATTTCTTATTAGGTGGCATAATGTGTTAGTTAAACATTCACTCCATTCTAATATTTTCCATACTAAAGACTATACAATCAGAATGTTAGTCATTCTTACAATTAGAATGTTAGTCATTCTTACAACCAGAATGTTAGTCATTCTTACTATCAGAATGTTAATCATTCTTACAACCAGAACGTTAGCCATTTTTACAAGCTTTTAACAAAACATCTTTCAACCAAAATCCAACGAGAATTATTAGAAGCTTAACAATATAAAAATTTTGCGGTTCTAAAGGAGTAAGGTACAGCCTTTTCCAAGAATATCATACAGATTTTTTCCTACTCTAGGTATTAAGGCTATCCCTTCTTTCTTTTT
This sequence comes from Nicotiana tabacum, assembly GCF_000715075.1. Taxonomy (NCBI): domain Eukaryota; kingdom Viridiplantae; phylum Streptophyta; class Magnoliopsida; order Solanales; family Solanaceae; genus Nicotiana; species Nicotiana tabacum. Next base: position 74,266,469 of record NC_134103.1, read on the forward strand.
GGCATGACCCAAATGATACTGAAAGCAACGAGCAAACGCACAGTTTCTATAAACGACTCTATTCATAGAAATATTAGGGGTGTCTATATTCTTGATTCCCCATGTGAATTATTATTATATCTTCTGTTCATGGGTCTCAGAAAAATACGTATTTGATAAAATTTATCCGGCATGCATATTATTTTTATGATATTCAGTGAAAATCTTATTAACGTATTTCTTAAGGCATATTATTTTTATGACATTCCGAGAAAATATTATTAACGTATTTCTTATGCATTTCATACATTTATACATATACATTAACCCATGACCAGATGGCGTTATATACGTGTATATATGTATATTATATATATATGGGATATGGGAAAAAGTTATGGCGTTATATATGCACCACCACCTTATCAGCTGGTATACGTTGATGATTTGCCCACAGTGGCCGAAATGATATGATGCGATGCCCTCAGAGGCTTGATGATGTTATGAACGCATATACCAATGCATGGTATGACATTTATACGCATATGCATGGCATTATAAAAATGAAATGATTCACAGAGCTATGCAGACGTACATGTCGAGTCTTTTACTCCATGTTTCTCTCATGTCTATTATTTACTGATTTTCATTCCTTACATACTCGGTATATTATTTGTACAGACGTCCCTTTTGCCTGGGGACGCTGCGTTTCATGCCCGCATGTCTCGATAGACAGGTCGAGAGTCCTCCAAATAGGCAATCAGCTCAGCGGAAGATGTTGGTACACTCTATTTGTTCCGGAGTTGCTTGTGTGGTCAGTATGATTAGGACATGTACTGATTAGTATGGCGGAGCCTTGTCCCGACCTTTATGATATTTATGTACTCTTAGAGGCTTGTAGACATATGTCGTGTACGTGAAAGATTGTACGGCCGTGTCGGCCTATGTTTTGAGTTTATAAATGACGATGTTGGCCTATTAGGCCCGTATATCATGTATATGATGATGTAATAAGAAAGATACGTTACGTTGGTACTCGGTTGAGTAAGGTACCCGGTGCCCGTCGCGGCCCATCGGTTTGGGTCGTGACAGTATGGCACCAATTCCTTGGAAGAGGATCGAGTCTACACCGATGAACTTAACATGTTGTCTGCACACAGATAAGAGGAGCGTAAAAAAAGAAAATAAAATAAAATTGCTCCTGAATTAGCACCGAAAATTAATTCAAACACTATTAATCGCCAATCCCCGGCAACGGCGCCAAAATTTGACGAGCGCAAAACCGGTGTATAAAACTTAGGCTTGCTAGTCAAAGATAGTATAGTATTAAATCGTCTACACAGGGATTGGGTTAAATAATGTTCTAATAAATCTTCAGCTCAACACTATCCAGGATAATAAATCTTTGATTTATATAATTATCGACTACTAATAAAACTAAGATTATTGATTGTAAGAAACTAATGGAAATCTAACGACTAAGTAGCAACAATTGAATATCAAGGTAAGAAGTAAGGGTTATGACAAGATATGTGATCAACTATTATTCAAGGTAACTCTGTGTTAAGCTCACTCTTAACTTCTATTGCCTCCTTCGATTTCAACAGATGATTAGGCCACCTTAGGGATTCAAATTCTTCTTCCGAATGAATGAGAGTGCCCTTAATCAATCTAATAACATGTCCTATAAACATATGCACAAATACAGTGAATGGGTGATCTTTCGAAGAACGCCTCTCGACTATTCTTCTAAACTGGGTTAATTGATAACTCTCTAAGCTCTTTTGATTACCTATAAGAGGCGTAAACTCAATCCAAACAATATGGCACAATGCAAATTACAGCAACACTTCTCTTTCAATTAAAGTAAAACCACAATTAGCCTTGCAATTCAATTAATAACTCATTCAATGAATTTAGACAACTAACAGAGAGTAAAACCCAAAACAATAGTTAAATCGTGACATCCGTCAATAACCCTAAGAAAGATTACTCCATAGTGGAGAAGTTATTCATCACAAGAGTATTAGAAGAATAAGAAGCCATTACAATTCCCAAAATTAAACAAACTTCCGTATTGAATGAATCGGATCAAGTCTTTTGCGTCTCCGTTGCTTCCTTCCTTCTTCTCTCCCAAAAGTTCCTCTCAAAATCCCCCATACCCTTTTTTAGACGAGCTGGACTTCATATAGGTCAAAACGAGTCGCCTCCAAAATTATAAAAATTGGCTTGGAAAAAGTTTCTGGAACTGAACGTGCGTGGCCGCGCACCTGGGCCTATGACCGTGCATGGCCATGTACTGCTTCATTTGCGCGCTCAAGTGCCCGCTCAAGTGCGCGTTGGAGGGGTCTCATGCGCGACCGCGCACCTAGGTGAGCCTCCTGCTCGCTCTTCGTTTCTCCCGTTAAGTGCACTATTGCCCGTTGATCCCGAACATGATCCCAACTTAATCATTGGATTTTTACTCAGAGTTCAAATCTCCAAAATAGCTCGAATTAGCTCCACAACCTCATCGTAACTCGGAATCGCTCCTACAAAGCAAAAAACACACACTCAGTACAAAATAATACCATTTAAACCTCAAACACTAGTAAAGTGCAGCGAATTAGAGTCAATTAATGACCAAAATACACAATTATAGTCTACCATCACCCTACATGAACACGGGATGCTCCGTGTATCGAGCTGCCCTTTGACTCACATATGACCCCGAAAAAAAAATGACATAAAGTTGTGCATCTCCTAAGATGATGCGCAGAGTAAATAATCATTGGGATGGCTAAATGCTGGTGCTGAAGCTGATTTTGATCTTGTTGGGATGAATCAATTTGTGTTATTTGATATAGCGTTGGAGTATCTTCAACAAACATATTAGACAATGTCCCAAATATACAACATATAGCTCCGAAAGAAGCTTGTGATTGTTGTTTCATAGGATGTCTGAGATGTTCCGTGTTGAAAAGGTATACCACGAGGCGAGACAGGAAAAAAGTTTGTAAGTTGTCTAAGTCTTTCGTCTTCAATTGTTGCCGAATAGAATCTCATATTACAATCACTAGTCATTGGCCCTTAATCATAGACTTTTTTTATTTTAAACTGCTCATTCATTTGACATGTCAACAACGAATGAAAATATTTACGATACATTTCTAATAAGAGATGTCAAGTATATGATGGAATTAATCGAGTAAAAACTGACCAAAATATCACGATTATTAAAAAAATTATTTACGACATGTTTCTAATACCTTAAAATGTTTAAGAAATCATTATTAAAATACGAATATCGAAAATGAAAAGTCATACGTACTAAAGTTTTAAGGGGCCATCAATATATATGATTTTTTTTATTTTTACTTTTTTGGATAAAAAGAATGGGAGTCTTAGGGCAACAGTAAAGTTGTCAGTGTGTAATCTATAGGTCAAGAGTTCAAGTCATGCATAATTTTTTTCTGATCCTATATGAATGCGGAATATTTCGTACATCGGTTGGTTGCTTTTTTTTTTTTTTTTTCTGATAAAAAGGTGAAGTTGTAATTGATGTTGAGATTTGAGATGAAAAAAAAAGGGAATGGAATGATAGGCGTGGACAAAGAGGAAACACACACTTGGCAGAAGTTTGGTAGTGGTAGAAAGAGTAGGTTCGTGGCCTTCAAACTTGCCAATGAAACAATATTAACATGTGTTGCTCTCTGGTTAAGTCATTAGTGTTTTTCCATGTTACTCTCTATTTCATTTTAGTACTGACCCTACCCATATTTTATGCTATAAGCCAGCTGAGTCATGACTGCTGTCACCAGTCAGCCGGACATCAGCACAAGCATAACAAATAAAAAAAATCGAACTTAAACTATTTTAACAGTGTAAGATTTTGGACATATAAATATTAATATGAGGATGAAAGAAAATGACCGATAAAATCAATTCTCTTGTATTCGGACATAAAATTTTAAGATTTTGGTACTGAGATTATTTTGTTGTGTACATTTGCTCATGCCGAATTACAATACATATGGATTTCTGTACTTGAGCAGATATTTCTGTGCCAGTGCCAGCCTGCCCATATGTATCTCCATTGATGATTGGCTGAGGCTGGCAGTCAACTTGTATATACTATAGATATTTTTGAAAATCTTAAAAAAAGAAAGATATTTCTGCTCATACCAAATCCCAAATACCATAATTTGACTTTGTAAAAAAGCGACCCTTTTTCATTTCTCTCTTAGGAAAAGAAAGAATAGAAAGACTTATGATAAATCATAAACATTGTACGTATATTATGGAGGATAGAATTTCAATTAATTTAGTTGTAGTAGAATATCGTAGAAACATAATTAATTCACAGCTTGTAAAATTTGGAAAACATGACTTTTTGAGTTAATATAAATATTAATTGTACATGATATTTGCAGTAAGGTTGAGCTGATTTTCGTTGCATAAATGCTAGGCCATTGGCTTAAATGTTTATGCATATCAATAATTCTCTCAAATTAGGTAGAGATATTTCCCGCAAGTTGAAAATAAAATATACTAAAAATAAGCTGATACGAGGCGGCTTGAAAATAGTTTAGCTAAAAAGGCAGAAAAAAATCAAAGAAAGCTCAGCTGGAAGCCTCGAAGCCTGGACCAAGATGCTCTCTCTCTCTCTCTCTCTCTCTCTCTCTCTCAATCATTTTTTTGGTCTTTGCTTCAACGCCTCCCTGTTCACTAATACGATGGCTATAAATACCCTTTTTTATGTGTCAAATAATTTTCAAAGTAACAATTTAAAGAGAAAAAATTCCAAGTATCCAACAATTCTCACGAGTAACGATTGACCATTTCACACTTCTACTTCTATGTGACGTTCTAGCAGTGGAGCTCTGAATTTTCCTTCAGTTTCAACCTTACTGCTTTAGGTGAGTTCATATTTAAGTTTACTTATTGAGTAATTTTGTAAATATTCTGTTTAAGAACTGTATAAAAGTAGCAGAAATCATTGAGTAATTTTTGTAAATATTTTGAATTATTTTGAAGTGTTAGAACTACTATTATGAATCAATTCCAAAGTGAACACGTTGCTATGTATTCTGTATTGCGAAGATTTATCCTAATTTTACATTGGTTGTCAACTTACTGTAATCCTCCTCTTTTATCTGCGTGTGAGGCCCGCAAGATGAGCAAGTTTACACTGGTGGAGTTAATAAGTTTGAGGTGTTGAAATGAATAAATACCTTTGGATTTACCAAATAGTACAAGTGCCATTCCTTTTGCATACTTTTTTAGTCTTCAATCTAGGTGATACTTAATTGGTAGTAATGTGCATATTGCAGTTGTTTGCATTCTTCATTTTTTTATGTGATAGGTATCCTGGAATTTTCAATTGTTTGTTGATATAGATGCTATCTCTGAATATGAGGTTGTATTTTTCTCGTTGCATTTAGCCCGTAAATAACTCTTTCTTGCCATTTGTCATATGAGGATCAACATCATGTTTCTTTCTTTTTGATCTGGGCTGCATGTTTTCATTGAATATGTGTGTTCAACAATTGCTTGGAATTTTAAGGAGATGTGACTTCTCTTTATTTACCTTTTTGCTGCATTACAAGTGGTCTTGAATAGAGTGGAATAGTTACAGAGGATTCATATAATTGATCCCAATATTGTTTAGGATCAGTTGTTCTGTAGCCTTCAACTCAATTAACTCTTTGAGTGTCCTTTCCGAGTTTCCGTCTTTATTATCCACATAGAAATGGTTAAAGTAGTTCATCTCTTAAAATGGGCCAGGAAACTTGTGGCATTCTAGCATTAAGGCCTCAAAGTCAACTTGACCCCAACTCTGGCTCTGGTGTGGTTGCATTTTCCACAAGGAGAAGTTGCTCACCTTTTCCAATAGCTTATTTTGCAAGTGAAACTTCATCTTCGGATTGTTATACTAAGCTTGAAGCTACATTTTGGAATCCTCCGAATTTGGAAAAACTCGTTGAGGCAGAGTGATACATTCTTGCAAAATGTACCCTCTACAAGCAGCAAACATCTCCCAGATTTCGGTGGAGAACAGTTCTGCAGAGTACCAGGTCATTCTGGTGTTGGATTGTTCGCGAGTGAATGTAGTCCTCCCCAGGTAACCAAATCAAAAGACTTAAGTTGTACCATTTACAAAAACTATCATATTCTATGCACGATGTAGAGACAATGAGAATAGGCACTCCTTTGGACTCTGTAACGGAATTGACTGGATATTATCTCTGCATTTCTCAGACAACCTACATTTATTTAATCATGAGCTGGACGGATGCTAATCATTTTGAAGAAAGAGAAGTCATTGGTAAATCAAGGATATGGAGTGAATTTAATGGAAAAAGCATCATTAATTGATCATGACAGCCAATCTCTACCTTTTGGTAATAACCAAAAGAAAAACCGAAGATACAATCAGCTGGAAAGTTCCGCAGGTAGTGAAGCAAAAGATAAATACTGAAGACAGTAAGCCTTCTGAAGTAATGTTGAAGAATGAATTGTTCAGCTGAAATTGATACCATGAAACGGGATGTATTTTAGGAAAAGAACCATTTTTGGGGTATGTACTGGTCTGAACTATGTCTAAAAGGTCTTGATTAAAGCACTTTACTAACATAAAACTGGTCAAAAATCTTCTTTAAAATTTGTTATGGTCATGGTCTCCTAAAATCTAACCTACCAAGCGGGGAAAAAAAATGAAAGATCTTTCTAAGCTTTATTCTCATATATATTGTTGCTACACTGACTTTGACTTGTTTAACTAATGTGCCTTTCTTATGACTTCTGCAGGTATGTCTTCTTCCCCATTAAAGCGGGTATTCTCACTGTCCCTTTAACATTCTAATTTGTACTTTAGGTTGATGGTCAATGTAAAAATAGTCATATTATGATATCAAGTTATCTTCAGTTTATTATCAATAGGAACTCCAGATTCGTCCAATCTACCTGATAAATACCAAGTATATATGGGAAATGAGTTTTAAAAGTTGGCTGCAGTTATTGTATGATAAGCTAAACCATATAACATTTTGAGGAAACTGAGTTGTTCTAGCTGGTATTCTCACTCTTATCCTTGTACAATGTGAGAAAAACTGGCATATCATCTGTGATCTTCTTAGTGTAACTCCAAATGTTTCAACAAAACTGTACTCTTGGAAATGGTGCTGTTGGTTTCACGTTTGACATATTGAGTAGAGTAAGAGCTCAAGCAATAATAAGTCCGTTTTGATGTTGACCCAATGATATCTTGCAGGAGAGTGAAATGGACGAAAATGCACCTACTCATCTTGCACTTGGCTGTCCCAGAAAAGAAATTGGATGTAAAAACGTTATACCTGACATGAACTTGGAGCCTCCTGCTCCGATTGATAATTTGGAGCCAACTTCTTCCAGAACTCGAAGTCTGGATTTGAGATCACTCCTTGGCCATAATGAGCAGGCAAGTTCATTGAAAGCCGATTTCTCCCCTGTCGTTCTGCTTGAACAGGAACCAGGTGGAAGATGGGTCAAGCGCCTCAAAATGAGTGCTTCTGGCTCATTTTCTGTTGGAACAAAGAACTCTAACCTTTCAGGGAATACATCTCATGAGAAAGCAAACAAGTTTCTAAGCAAAATTGCTAAAGTTACTATAACCGGCTCAGAACTCACAGCTGGTAAACTTCATGGTGAAGAATTGATGGCTCGTGAAGGACCTCCAGCCTTAGCAAGGAATAGTGCCTCTTCATCTAAAAATGTTATGAAGAAAGATCTAGAGTTATTGACTTCACAGTCTTGGATGCGAAGGTGGCTTCATAATAGGGTTCCCACTGCACAAAAGAGGCCTCAACCAGTGGTGGTTAGTACGCCTCGAGGCTCAAAGTTGGAAGTTGATGATTTTCAGAAGAAGCAGTTCCCAAGCATTGCTGCCATGGCCCTCATGGGAAAGGCATTAACTGGTTTTCAACCATGTGAATTCCAAAAAAGAGGTCCCTATGTAGTTTGGAGGAACACAGGAGTTTCTGAACCTACATAGCAGCAAGAGTTACTGTGCTTCAGGTTAGTCCACCGACGGTGCTGATGGCAGTGTTGGTCAGGCTATGCATAATGAGGACAAATGTGCTCTGGCTTAATATGTGATCATGCAATCAACTGCATTTTGGAGCTTAGTGTCGATTTGTTGGTGCTAGTAAGTACATAGCTTGTCTTAGATTTGGCTTCTAGTGTTTGCTTAGATGGGATTATCTCTGTATTTAACCAGTATGATAAAAATGCCAGACACCTTGTTTCTTGAACAGGCCATTCATCCGGCTGCTTTAGTCAGTGTGCGAGGGATCTCGATGATGTGGCAATTACGTGCTAAAGTAGGCGATGAGATCACTATGCAATGTTCGTCGTAGAGTCTAAGATCAGTTCATTGGACAGTTTGAACCATCCCACCTTTACTTTGTTGAAGACTCTTGAGTGAGTGACTACCTGCTCCACTCGTCAGCTGGTAGAAAGTTTTTCCTGGATCGAAAATTAACCAATAAGCAGCAAAATTTGGTTTACTAGATTAAAAGTTGCTCATCTTTTATCCCATCTTTTAGTGTCAGCTGCATGCTGATTTTAATGATTGCTTTAAATAGTTGTTTGTAATTGCTCATGAAAAGGCATCATTTTCATTATCATCTCCAGAGTTGTCAGTCGCTTATATTTCCTGGATGTGGAATAATCCACTGTAAGCAAAGCTGTCGCTTCTTAAACCTTACAATTAGCAGACAGAGGATCAACATCAACGTAGAACTGATCAAATACTAAACCAGATCACTCCTTCCAGGAGCATGCTGGCTCCTTGAAAAGACAGTTAGCCCGAGGCGTCCCACATCACCTTTCATCTTTCAAAAGGATTAATGTTGTTAAAGTAATGACTGGACAGAAGCCATTACTTTTGCTTAACTTAGTCACATTCCTTTGGGTAAAAAAGAGAAATCATTTGGAATTCCAGAGATAGTTAAGGAAATAAAACTCAATGTCAAACTGAACGATATGTAGAAGAGATAAATTACTCCAATAAATAGACAACTAACAAACATAGTCAAAACAGTTACTATCAAAGCGACTGCTCAAAGTAGCCGTAGCCCATACTAAGACATGATATTTTCCAAATTAAGCTTAGAGAATGTCTAAAATAAGCAGGCCCTGCAAGAGCTCTATAAGCAAATGAACTAAACATTTCTTAAGTGTTGGTTGCCCGGGTGTAGATCTGCTGGCTAGCATGAGCAGACACCATCCTGATCGAGCCTCTTGCCATCAAATCTCTTATTGCCTTCCTAGCAAGTGATCCACTAATCTGCACATTCAATCAAATGAACAGATTAGCAATATTACACTGACATATTGGCCTACAAACATATACACTGAATCATAGTTTGCTGCCAATTACAACCAAGTACTAAAAACATCAAGCCACAAGACAATTTTAGGATCAAAACTCATGATTATGAAATGCATGAGCATACAAAGTAAATCACCAAGTACAATGCAGCAAACTACATTCAACAACAAGAACGCACTATCATAAAAAATTCATCATTCTACATGGCATATGCTTTGATCATATGGCCAAGCAGAAACAGAAAACGGCCACCACCATGGCACACAACGCGACTAAGCCCTCCAAGACATGGGTAAAAGGACTCACAAAGACTTACATATCTTGGAAACCAATAACACAAGGAAAATGCTTGATTAGAGACAGGTGATACTGATGGAAAAACTTCATGATATTAATTGAAACCCCAGAAGCCAGGCAGTAGAAACACACAAATAATAGGCCATGAACTAGATCGGAATCATTCTCAACGAGTACATAAGAAGTGATCCCATTTTTTTCATCAGGCCAGGAAAAAGACCAACGATCAAAAGATAAAGAAGCATAGTCGATCCCCTCATGCTCGTTGATAGGCATGTCGTTAATAAAAAAATTGCATAACTAATTGGACACCTCTGCCCGGCAGGCAATTTCAGTGCTACAAAACTTTCTCTAATCACTGCTATGCCAGAAATAGGGAATCCTTAGAAAACTGAAATGCAAGTTGCATGAGAGTTCCTTCCCCCACAAATGAGAAGATAAACATCAAAGCAATGAAAAAACCCAAACATCTGAATTATCATGTTATTTGTGAGCATCAAAAAACGAACTTTGAGTTTACAATTTCTAAGACTCTCTGGTGATCCAAGGAAGACTTAAGACAAGCTGTCCATTAGGTAATTGTGCTTATTTTAACCACTCTACTACTAAAAACTCGTAATAGTTCACAGTCATATGATATATCATCTTTTTAAGCTAACAGAACAAGCTCGACTAACCACCTTTTGCATCCACGGTATCTTCAAATATAACAGTATCATTATCAAAGCAATAAACTCTATATACATCTCTTAAAGAGAACCAGTATTAAGGTGCAAATCAAGTTTATGATGCCTAAAATCAAGTTGACTGTTAACGCAGATCCCACAAAATAGTAAGTTTATTGCAATAGACATAGGACGATAGATCTAATGCAGAATAAACAAGATTCAAAAAGTAAGAAAGAAATCACCAGATTAAATTTAAAATTTAAAAAGGAAACATACCCTGAGACGGTCGGAGAGGACAGAAGGAGTGATAAGCTTGTATTTAGGTGCTTCAGACAGAAGCTTATCGTACGTAGCCTTGTCGAACAATACCATGTTGTTCACCTTTTCCTTTTGCTTTCCCTTGCTCCACTTCTGCAAAATCCACAAATACAAATTTACATAAGTTACCTTCAAAATTAACCGCACATCAAAATAAAATAGTAAAAAACAAAAAGTAGGTGACCTTCTTCTTCTGCTTGCCACCACCGGACTTTGCAGGCTTTGAAGATGGAGGTGGAGCTGCCTTCTTTGGAGCCTACAAAAGAAAGGGAAAAAAACAAAATTCAGAAATTGAAATAAAGTGAAGTATAGCTAACGAAATTGGAGATGACTATTCGGAGGCGGAGGTCATACCATTGATCAGAGAGCGGCGGAGTTTTGAGGTAGAAATGAGAAGAGTTGTAAAGAAGGATATAGCGATATAAAAACCTAAATGGGATTTCTAGGGTTTATATTTGCCTCAAAATCGTAAAGCCCATCATCAGATATGGAGAAGGTCAGATAACTGGGCTTCCTAATGGGCCGTGTAGCCCAATCTACATGTTGCTGTGCCCTGAACTTTACAAAAAATTATTTTGGATGGACCTTTTTAAAATTACTATTTATATTTTGACCGCATTAATAAATTTTTTGAGAAAATACCTCACTTTAAAATTTTAAAGCACGCTTATCAAAATTTGAAGCACCTAGAATCCTGATGATCACTAGAATTTTCAGCCACAAAATTCTGGTGGTCGAGCAGAATTTGTGGCAAATGATGATCACCATAAGCATATTATGGTATCTAAGATTTTTTTTATGGTATCACAAAACCCGACGATGTGGGCATACTTCCAAAATATGACGCAGAGGCTTATTCCCCAAAGGCTTTTCTTAACGAGATCAAAATCTATACGGTGGCACCGAAAGATATTATTTGTGCTAATCATCCAGATTTTATTATTAAATTCGATGTATGTATTTTAAAAATACAAAAAAATACTACAATACTATAAATTATAATTTCTATGTTTAGCAATATTTAAAGTTTTCTGAAAACATATTTGTCACATAATAATTATTTTATCCCTCAAGAAATAGTAGTGGTATTCTTTTTAAGACGAATGGAGCCCAAATTATAGAGAATGGACGAGACGGGAAATTCTAAGTTTTTTTTTTTTTTTTTTTTTTTGGGTGCGAATTCTAAGTTGATAAATGTTGTCTGATCCAATTTGTGAAATTGGTACCTTATTTCATGAAATATTTTTCAGTAATTTGTGACCATAAGTATAGTTAACTAAATGTAAGTTTGAAAATTCTATTTCCTTTGATTTGACCGAGATTTTACTCACTCAAAACTCACTTGGAATTTCAGCTAGCACAGTTCATGTAATTAAAAATAAAGCAATTCAAGCTCAAAAGAGTTATTTCTAGGGGAGAAGCCAAGACACTATTGAAATTCAAATTCATGGCATATCAATTAGAGTTGTGACATTAAGGAACGGTTGATATTTGAGCAAAAAAAAAGTATTTAAAATTGGAGTTGATGTTTGAAAGAAAAAATAGTAATTGATTGGACATGAATTTCATTTGAAATAAAAAATAGTTGAAATGCGATACTTTATGTCACACCCCTTTTTTTAGCCCTAAAAAATATATATGTTATGGGTTGTCGTGGGTTAAAGAATTTTTGTAATTAAAGTGACATTTTTGAACACTTGGAATTGATTTTTGGGTGTTCCAAGTCACCTTTTATTTGAATCCCTATTCAAAGGAAGATTTGACTCTTTTCATGTTGGTCTACGTAAATAAAGTCCGTGTAAGAAATTCTGTTGACCGGGAAGAAGGTGTAAGGCATTCTTCGAGTCCCGTGGTTCTAGCACGGTCACTTTTATTGACTAAAATTGGCTTGAATTAATTTTGGACAAACTGTCCTTTATTTGATTTCCATATTTTACCTATCCGCTTTTATTTCTCGATTAAGAATTATTGAATAATGATTTGGATAATATTACATTGTCATAACCACGCTACGCAAGCGAATGCGTGATCAAAAACAAATTAATTAACTTATCATAATCGCGCCTTACAAGCGAATCCGAAATCATGACAATCAATTATTTGTAATATATTTGAGAAATTACTACATTCGTGCTTGAGGGAATTAATTTTGAAATTTATAAAATATCACTATCGCGCTATGCAAGCGAATCTGCGATTATGGGGATTAATGAAATTAGGACTATTTAAAGCTATTGGATATGATACAAGATTATTGAATGTTAAACATCACGTTACTCAAACGAGTTCGTGAATGAAGGATTTAAAGCGCACCTACTAGTTGCTTAGCGCTTAAATTAATTATTGAAAATTAATTATTAGAAGCGATTAAGTTATTAAATTATTTATTTGAGAGGCAAGAATATGATATTAAATTTTAGTTCACTAACATATAACAATTAAACTTGGGCTAGCATTTAAAATGCATCTAATTATCTAAACTCTAAAGTTAATTATTTATATTACAACCTTTATTATGGAACAAAAGTGGCCAGCTACTTTATTACATTGGGCATGATAATTGCCTTTCTGTTTAAATCATAAAATTTCACGGCCCATTTTCTCATGTCAAGTCTATATCAATCATCAACCAAGCCTTTCCATTCGGTCAGCACATGGATAATATTATACTAAACTTAAAAACAGAATCACTCCAATCTAACTCAAATATAAATTAATAACTCACAAACAAAAATACTAAACAAACAAACAAATAGATAATTTGTCTTTTGATATTTTATCGCTTACTAAAATCTCATCAAATAAACTAACTAGTATTACGAAGAACTAATCTAACAAAAGACGAAACATCACTAATTCAAATGCAAATTGAACGAGTTCCATTCAAATAGAAAATGTATACTAAAAAATTAAAATAAAATCTTGCATTAACTAATTAAAAAAAAAAAAATGCATAAGCACCCCCTAACCTATAACCGAATTTTTAACTACACACTCTACCTTTGCGGGATTTTTATTACTCCCCCGAACTATTTTAAAGTCAATAAATTCGCCCTTAAAGTACCACAGCCAAATTTCCGTTGGGTAATGAACCACACTCGCTTGACACATCAGATTTCATTAAAAAAAAAAAAAAATTTCCTTTCTCTTTTCTCTTCTTCATTACTCCAGTCACCACCAACAAACCGGAATAACAAAGATGCACTCATATTTTTCTTTTTCTGCTGCACGCTTCTTTAATGGCTATTATGGTAGAAGATTTTCGGATGGTGGCTATAATTGGTGATTGTGGGTGGCATAAAAATGCTGAATGTTATAATTAAAGAGTGAGTGATGATATATAATATGAATATAAGTATGTCTGCTAGGTTAGAAGAAATATTTTTTCAGTTAAAATTTCAATACCTCCATTTTTTCCAGCGTGGGAAGGTTTTCCGATGATGAATTTGTCCCCCCAAATCTGAGTGTATTTTGCTTTGCTTATGAATAGATCTTTTTGAGAGTTTAATTTATGTGTGAAAAGGATAGAATAAGAAAGAAGAAAACGGAATAAAGGAAAGAAGAATAGTTAGACAAAATCGCTGGTGAGTGAATATCCACCGGAATTAGAGAAGAAACAAAAAAAGAAGTAAAAGAAAAAGGAAAATGAAAAGGAAAAGGAAAGGAAATAAAAGTAAGAAATTATATATCTCACTAAAAATGGTAAAAAAAAAAATAAAAAAAAATATAAAAATTATTTTTTCTTGCTTCTCACTCTCCCAAGGAGAGTGAAATACACACACTCTGTCACGTCAGCTTTAAGGGTGCAAATAATGCTACTTTAAAATAGTTTAGGGGGGATAATAAAATTACGCAAAGGTAGAGTGTGTAGTTGAAAATCCGGCTATAGGTCATGGGGGTACTTATGCATTTTCCGTTTAAAAAAGTTAGAAACGGATAATATCATCAAACAAAATACACTGATTAATACTTATACATAACATCAAAATCATACACCAAATCACATATCAAAGTTAAAAGGAAATGAAATTGACAAAAGTGTAAAAAAGATTAGACCTTTGTTGCAGCAAAAACTTCTCACGTTACAACCGTAGTAGTATGATGAACGAGAACTAGGACCGAAGCTTAGCCAAACCGGTGACCTCGACGGAAACTCTCAAACTCGTCTCCGTTTCCCGTAAAACCCATATCGAAAAAGAGCTATCCGGTATGAAAAACTCTTGGAAATGAAAGATGGTGTTCCGGTTGAAGCCGAAGTTTATGAAAGCCTCTATGGCTAAAGGTATGTTCTTTATAAATAAAGTGCTACTACTATTTGATGCTCTTTAGTGGCGTGAAATACCAATGAGAACTAGAAGGAAAATGCCTCTTTTATGAGTTAGGCATGAAAATCTTAGTGTATTTCATGGATGAGGGCTACTACCGTTTTTTCTTCTTCTTTTGTATACTCACTTCTTCTCTTTAAAATGTGCCCCCTCTCCTTGTGTGAGTGGAAGAATATGTGTAGGTCTAGTTGTATGCATGTGAGCTTATGTCTATAATATAAAGAAAGGAGGAAGAATATAGGGAATGGATGATGGGACAAGGGAATGGATGATGGGACAAAAAAATAGTGTAATGAGTGAGTGATGGGACAAAGAAATAGTATAGGGAAGGTAGGAAGTAATTTTATTAGATTTTTTCTGTGCTTAAAATAAATTCTTCTGACCTCTATGTAGTAGAGTGTGTTAAAAATATTATGTATTCTCTAATAAAGCCTACTAATAAAAATAACATAAAAGTTAAAATATCAAGATTAAACCTAGAAAATATTAAATATAAAAAAAGTAAAAAAATCGAGTGTGGTAAAAAATTAGGTGCTCACAACATGCCTCTCTTTGCTTGGAAATAAGAAGATTTTTCAAACAAAGAAAAGGTGAGCAATGTGACTAATTTTTGACCAACCCATTATTCAAAAAATGAAGAAAAGAGAAAAGAGTACAACCGTGTCTTGATTTTGGACAGCCTACATATCGCGGGTTATAAGGGAATCAGATCGCATGTAATTCAAGGAGAATGATGGAATGATGGGTTGGAGAGTCGAGTGAGGTTCCGTCGAGGCTCCGGTTCGCGGTCATAATTATTACATCAAAAATGAAATGAAAAATACATTAAAGAAAAGGAAAATACAAGATCTTATCTACTATTTGTGTCTTGTATCTTCACTTGAAATCTCGTAAACCCGCATTGGAAGGTGGGTGCCTTGAATTTGAAACTTGCTGACCCGCATTCGGAGGTGGGTGATTTGAATTTGATGCTTGTTGACCGGCATTGGACAATGGGTGCCTTCAGATTGAAGATTGATTCTTGAAGCTTGTGCGTGAACTTAGACTTGGATTGAGTCTTGAGTGCTCATTTTTTTTTATTAGAAGCCGAGAAGATAGATTTTGAGATGCTGGTCGATGTGTGCATTACGTCAAAGCTTGACCTCAACCGTCTTTGTGCTCCAACAACCTTGTTTTTTCGATCAGAGTTTGAAACTTGATTATTGGACATGAAACTTGTGTTGTGCGGGGAAACCTGCAAGATATCATAGACGAACAAAATGAACAAATTATTTCTGCCCTAGTTTGCACTAGAAAAATTTTGTGAGTTATTAGCAAAAGTTTTAAACTAGTTCTTTTTTTTTTAATTTAGAGAAAAAGAAGCGTTAGGGTGTGATGTAACCTATACTAAAATGCGGCTAGGGAACGGTGTACCCTATATCAAAAGAAAAATACAACTAGGGAATGATGTACCCTATGTTGAGGAATGTAGCTACAGAATGATGCACTATATACTAATATGCGACAAGAGAATGGTGTACCCTATGTCAAAGGAAAAACACAACTATGGAATAGTGTACTTTATGTCAAAAAGAAAAACACAACTAGGGATTGGTGTACCCTATGTTGAGAAATGCAGCTAGGGGATGGTGTACCATATACTAACATGCGACTAGGGAATGATGTACCCTATATCAAATAGAAAATACAACTAGGGATTGGTGTATCCTATGTTGAGAAATATAATCAGGGAGTGGTGTACCCTTCAAAATGCGACTTGGGAATGATGTACCCTGTGTCAAAAGAAAAATACAACTAGTGATTAGTGTACCCTATGTTGACAAGTGCCGCTAGGGAATGATGTACCCTATGCTAACATAGACCAAGAAAGATTTTTTTTGTGGGTTTTTTTGTTTGAGAAAATTATTTTTTTTTTTAAAATAAATTGCCCATAGCTTATTTTCTAAGGGAATGAACAATTGAATTTTTACATCCAGACTTCTTCTTTTTTAATTATCCTAGGAGAAAATTCATCAAACTAGGGCTTTTATCTTAGGAGAAAGATTCATTAGGCTAAGACGTCTACCTTATGAGAAAATTCGTCAGACTAGGTTTTCTTATCTTAGGAGAAAGATTCACCAGACTAAGTTTTCTTATCTTAGGAGAAAATTCATCAGACTAAGACTTCTATCCTAGGAAAAAGATTCATTAAACTAATATTTTGATCTTAGGAGAAAATTCGTCAAACTAGGTCTTTTTATCTTGGGAGAAAGATTCATCAGACTAAGGTTTCTTGTCCTAGGAGAACATTCATCATACTAAGTTTTTTTCTCTCTTAGGAGAAAGATTCATCACACTAAGGATTTTTATCTTAGGAGAATTATTCATTAGGCTATGATTTCTTATCCTAGGAGAAAATTAGACTAACTTTTCTTATCCTAGGAGAAAGATTCATCAGACTAAGACTTTTCACCTTAGGAGAAAGATTCATCAGACTAAGATTTCTTATACTAGGAGAAAATTCATCAGACTAGGGTTTTTATCTTAGGAGAAAGATTCATCAAACTAATACTTATATCCTATGAGAAAATTCGCCAGACTAGGTTTTCTTATCTTAGGAGAAAATTCATCAGACTAAGTTTTCTTATCTTAGGAGAAAGATTCACCAGACTAAGTTTTCTTATCTTAGGAGAAAATTCGTCAGACTAAAACTTCTATCATAGGAGAAAGACTCATTAGACTAAGATTTTGATCCTAGGAGAAAATTCGTTAGACTAAGTCGTTTTATCTTATGAGAAAGATTCATCAGATTAAGACTTTTTATCTTAGGAGAAAGATTCATCAGACTAAGATTTTTTATCCTAGGAGAAAATTCATCAGACTAGGTCATTTTATCTTAAGAGAAAGATTCATCAGACTAAGACTTCTATCCTAGGAGAAATTCATCAGACTAGGTCATTTTATCTTGCGAGAAAGATTCATCAGACTAAAACTTTTTATCTTAGGAGAAAGATTCATCAAACTATGATTTCTTATCCTAGGAGAAAATTTATCATACTATGGCATTTTATATTAGGAGAAAGATTCATCAGACTAAGAATTCTATCCTAGGAGAAAATTCATCGGACTAGGTTTTCTTATCTTAGGAGAAAATTCATCAGACTAAGACTTCTTATCCTAGAAGAAAGGGTCTCAGACTAGAAAAATATTTATCCCGGGAGGAATAAGTCTCAGATTAGATTGTGTTAGCTTAGGAGGAAAATGTGAAGAATAATGACATGATTTATGCATAATGGAAAACAAATAAAGGCAAAGGCTTGAGAAACTTCCCTTTCGGCTCTTCTCTTCTTTGTCTTTTTTTTTTTGTCATTTTTCATTTTTATTTTTTTGCGCACTTTATTCCTTGCACTGCTTTGTTCCTGTTCTAAATAAAAAAAAAATGTCAGTTTTAAAAATAGTGGCCGGTTTGTAGCCTTGATATCTTTGCCAGCTTGGCTTTGTGCTCATTCGCTATCGGAAGACCGACTGTATTGGTAGTTGGCTATGTTGACGAAGACTCTGTTATCGCTTTTAAGAGACCTTTGCTCCCTGCTTGTTTCGCGGCCAATATCATTTGTGTTTGTGGCTCCATCAGCCTTATCCCAAAAAGGATATTTTTTTGGTAACTTTTTTTTTGGCATCTTGAATGATTTTTTGCTTTTGAGCAATTTATCTGTCAAAGAGAACCATATCTGATATGTGCCTTTTGCATGTTGTACACACTCATAGTCTTTGTTCAGTACTATTGAGAACCCATGATTAACCTTGCGATCATATCTTTGCTTGCTTAGCCAAGTAGGCTGCCAGGAGTATCTTTTGGGAAAACCTTCGTATTACACGATTTCATAAGACGTGTCGACTGTAACAACTGAGTGTGCTGGCCAAAGTACTTTGTGCAACTAAAAAGCTGGTAGCAGATTTTGAAATTTTTCTTGTTTGTTTTGACAAGGTAGTTAACTCAAAGTAAAGGACATAATGATGCAAAGAATAAAAAGAAACAATATTAACAAAAAATACCCATGTCGGGAAAGAAAAGAAGGAATAGGCACTTTTGAATACGGTAACTAGCCTTAATGATCATGACATGTATTTTGGACTTAACGACCTCACCTATCAAACCAATTTAACTTTTCCTCTTGTCATTCTTTCGGGCTTTGAAATCAAGCATCTTTTGTGCCAATTATTTACATCACACTCACGACTCACTTTTGACTAGTGATGTCCTGAGGGGTTTTCACCAACAAGTCTCTCTCATTCATTTATCTCTACCTACCATCGCCTTAAAGTGTCCGTGAAGTTTTTTACTAAAAACACTCTCTCATTTTTTCTCCTTTTTTTTTCTCTTTTTTTTTAAAATTTCTTGAGCAAGCGACATAACCATGTTCGTCATATGATAACCATTGCCTATTTCGTGCCATGCTTGGCCTTCTCGAAAACTTATCAGGAGGTCTTTATTTGGAAGGTTTTTGGATATGGTTAGAAAGAAAGGGCGGCATGAAAACTCAAAGTAAACTCAACGTAATGGGGTTGTACACTTACAACTCTTGTAATCGACTCTTTCAAAAATCTAAAAAATAAAACTTATGCTCCAGTTTCAAATACTGGGAAGATTTTGGTTTTTTTTTTGTTGGACCGAACCTTAGAGTAAGGCTGTCTACGTATCCCTTTTTAAAGGAATCAGGTCAAACGTAGTTTCTACATCTGACCTAATTATTTGTTTTTTTCATCATTGGTTTTATTGTTGCTTCTTTTTTCTTCTATTTTTTTGAGCTCCTTTTTTGTGGGGGGAGGGACTATTTTGAACTTTTTGTTTTCGTCTTGAACTTTCTAAAAGTTATCCCGTTTATATTTTTTGGGTCATGGACGTTTTGTTTTTTTTTTGGGGGGGGGGAGACTTTTGACTCTAAACTTGATTCCAAGAGAGGGGGTCAATGAAAATGACACAGGCTCAAAAGGGGTGACGAAGGATGTAAAGTGTTTGGATAGAAGAAAAAGGGCCTCCCAGCCTCAAGAACACCAACTATATTATTTATTCGCAATCATAACATTGGTGGACATGTTCGCCTACTTGGTCTTGTTCAGTATAAAGTTGTATGCGCAATACTTTCTTCAAAGTGAATGAATCTTGTCAATTTGGGCAACTTTTCCCTCTAGGTGTGGGAGAATTCACTTTGACACTAACTGATCCATTTCAAATTGTATGGATTGCACCTTCATTTGAAAAATACTTTTCATCCATTAGTGTCAAATTTTCGACCAAGTTTCAACTCATTCAATATTCTTAAGCTCGATCTTCACAATGCTTTGAAAATAGAGATCTTAAACCTCCATGGGTATGACTACTTGGTTCCATGTAAATCTCGCTCAAGCTTACTTTTAAAGTGTTTCAACTCTGTGTTCATCCTTAATAGTATCTTTATCTGAGTTATCCAATTCAAGACCAAATTAATTTTCTAAGATCAGGCCAAAAATTACGCAAGCATGTCATGTCACTTGAACTAGCAGAAATGAACTAAGCACAAAGTGACGCAAAATGACAAACTGATTTTCATTGAATAACAAGATAGAAGAGTTTGACTCAAGACAAGCAAACTAAAATCTGAGTTACAATCATGAGATAACAGAAATAGCAACAAAATAAATAAACAAGACTAACAAACGGATAAAATAGAAGGATAGACGGGTTTGACTCAACCAACTAAACAAATAAAATCTGGATCACAACCCTAAAATAACCCAGAATAGAAACAATATCAAAACAAGCTACCAAGATTCCTTCCTAGAGATGAGGGAATGGCTTTCCAATTGCTAAGCTTGACATTTTAGCCACAAATTTTCTTATCAACATCACTAGGGCCTTCCCCAATTTCAATCTCATTAACTTTAGCGGGTAGGTTCTCGGCCCCTTTGATCAACTCATCTTCGGCATTATCTGCTAGATTCAGGACCAACGACATATGATATTTTATAGCAACTGACCTACCAGAGGTCTCGAGAGGATTCTCATACTCCACGTCACCACGTTCCATCCCCTTAAAATGTGTATAACCATGTGAATGTAAAGGATTATGTTTGATATTCGTGGTTTCAATGTCTTGGACCACAATTAAATTTTCCTAGACCATCATTTCTATTTCTATTTTCAAATCCCGACAGCTTTCAACACTATGCCCCTAGGCATTAGAATAGTATTCATACCTTTTAGAAGGGTCAAAGCTTCTTGAACGTGGATCCATATAATATGGAGGGATAGGTACAAATCATGCCATAATGCATTAATTTCTCAAACAAGCTTGTATAGGACTCCCATATTGGTGTAAAATTATCTTTCGACCTCTGTTCCCCTCTATATTCTTGCCTTGGATGTGTGTTATAGGACGCTTAAAAATTTTGTGGAGGCTGATGGGAATTTTGTGGTGTTGGTGCTCGCCTTCTAGGGTGTCTTGGTGCCTGGGCATATGACTCTGGATTATGGACGATATGCTGAGGTGGATCAACAGAGTATAGTAAGTTCTGAGGTGGATAATAGTGCTCGGGGGAATAATAGGAAATATGATGAGGCTGCCCATATTTTCGAGATGTTCCCCTAGGACCTCTTCTCAACCCTGATACCATCACGGTCTCTTCATCCTTCTCATTCGTGTCACCAAAATTACCAGATCCAATCTGGACAAACCTGAGTTGTATCTTTGAGAACTGCTTGACTTATAATTCTGCCTGTCTTGAGGCCATTCTCAACCATTTCACCAATCTTGATTGCTTCCGAGAAAGGTTAGCCCATTGTAGACATCATGTATTGAAAATAGTCAAGCTCTTGGGCCTGAAGGAAGACAATGATTAACTTGTTGTCATCCATGGATGGCTCAACTCTATCTGCTTGCTCTCTCTATTTAAGGGCATACTCCCTTAAACTTTCGGTCGGCTTCTTCTTCATATTTGAAAGAAAATTGTGGTTTGAGGCAATGTCTATATTGTACTGGAACTGTCTGACAAAAGCTTGGGCCATGTCATCCCAAGCACACCAATGAGAGGTGTCTTGATTAGTAAACCATTTGGAGGCTGCTCCCGCAACGCTTTCCCTAAAATAAATCATCGGTAACTCTTCATTTCCTCCTGCGCTTCTTAGCTGATTGCAATACATTTTCAAGTGAGCTGTGTGGACTTCATATCCATCATACTTTTCAAATTTAGGGGTCTTGAAACCAAGTGGCAAATGGACATCGGGAAACATACATAGATCCTTGAAGGCAATACTCTTTTGACCTGCCAACCCTTGTATGTTTTTAATTCGTTGTTCCAAGCTATTTATTTTTTAGGCTATTTCTTCATGTGCTATCTTCCGGACATGCTTTTCAATCTCTACAGAAAGATCAAATAAGTATGAGTGGTACTCAGGCGAGTGGTATTGTTTTTGCTGGATAGCGAACTGTGGCTCATGATTCTTTCTCTATATCATTGCTGGCTGCGAGATGGTATAGACATGCATAACATTAATGGTTGCATGATTCATTCTTAATGTCACACCTTGAGAGTGAACAATAGAAGTCCCATCCATATTCATGTAATTGGGATAAGAAGTGACTCCAGGTGTGCAAGATGGATCAGACAATAGGACCTGAGAGTCGGTTGTCAAGATGGGTGTATGTAACGACTCGATCAACTGTTTTGAGTGTATTAGACCCGATCCCCTATTTATTGCCTCCTCTGTGTTATAATAGTTACGTGACTTGCCAGGGTGTTTGGTTTTGGTTTCGAGTGAGTTTTGGAGTGAAATAGGACATATAATCAGTCCCTAAGTTGGAAGGTTAAGTCGTAGGAGTTGACCGTAGTTTGACTTATGTGAAGACGACCCCAGAATGTAATTTTAATGATTCCAATAGTTCCGTATGGTGATTTTGGTCTTAGGAGCGCGTCCGGATGTTGATTTGGAGGTCCGTAGGTTATTTCGGCGTGATTTAGCGAAAGTTGGAAATTGGAGGAATTTGGAAAGTTTGACCGGGAGTGGACTTTATTGATATTGGGGTCGGACCCCGATTCCGAACGATTGAATAGGTCCATAATGTTATTTATGACTTGTGTGCAAAATTTGGTGTCAATCAGAGTTGTTTTGGTATGAATCAGCGTCGGTTTCGAAATTCGGAAGTTACTTAGGCTTGAATTTGGGTTTTGATTCATTGAATTTAAGTTGTTTGATGTGATTTTTGGCCTTGAATAGGTCTATTATATGTTTTTTTTAATTAGTTGGTATACTCGGACGGGGTCCCGGGGTCCCAGGGTGCGATTCGGATCGAATCCTGATTAAGTTTGGATTTTTTTGAGACTGCTGAAGTTGGGCTGGTTCTGGTGTCTTCGCACATGCGGAGGGATTGGCCGCAGGTGTGGGATCGCAAAAGCAAGCTCTTGGTTGCAGATGCATTTTTGGTCATGCCCAGCTGGGGGCGCAAAAGTGGAATATTTTTCGCAGAAGCGGCTTCGCTTCTGCGGTGAGAAGAAGCACAGAAGCGACATGGTCGCAGGTGCGACACCTTTTGTCGCAGGCGCGCACGCGCAAGTGCGGCCCTTGGCTCGCATGGGCGTAGAGTGGGGATTTAGTCATGACCACACCTGCGATGAAATTTTCCGCAGGTGCGGCAGAAGGCCCGCAGATGCGGTTTAACTGGGCAGAAAAGAGGGATTTCGAGGGTTAGTCTTCATATTTTATTTGGGATTTTGGGAGCTTGGCTTGAGATGAAATTTTGAGGGTTTTTCAAAGGAATCGTTGGGATAAGAATTCTAGACTCGAATTTGGTTATATTCCACTAATCTATCATTGATTTTATCATGTAATTAAGGATTTGAGTTGAAAAAATTAGGGAAAAGTGTAGAAGTTCTTAGACTAAATTTTTGAGTTTTGAAAGGCAAAATGAGGTCGAATTTGGATAGATCTTGTATGGTTGAACTCAATATCAAATAGGTGTTCGAATTTTATAATTTTTGTCGGGTTCCGAGACGCGGGCCCAGGTTGACTTTTTGGGGCGATTTTTCAATTCTGTGCTAAGATCATAATTTCATTATTTGAATTAGTTTCCTATAGTTATATTTATAGTATAAAATTATTTTGGCTAGATTCGAGCCGTTCTGAGTTGGAAAATCGAGGGAAAGGCCTTCTAGTTGATTGATTTAGCGTGGTTTGAGGTAAGTGACTTGTCTAACCTTACGGGGGAGGGGGAATTCCCCTTAGGATTCGGTATTGTTCTGATAATTGCGGGCTAAATGTTGAGATTCCAATTTTAGCTACGTAGTTTCGCTTTCATGATTTAATTGAGTTACTTTAACATGTTATAGTCACCATGTTTAGTGTAATTTCACATGTCTACTTGTCTTATCTCTTATTTGCAACTTGTACTACATGTTTAGTTGAGTTACTTGCGTTTTTAATTCCGTATTCATTATTTAACTGTGAGATTCTTTACTTGAAATTTGCTATCCTTGAAATATCTTGCTGTTGAGTTTGGTGTTGAGTTGCAAATGTCGTGGTTTCTATTGAGGCAAAGTATAAGTTGTGAAATATCATTTTATTAATTTGTTATGTTTTAGCATTTGTGTTATTGTAGAGAGGATTGTTTGATTTTTTGCACGAGGTTTCTGCCGTCCTGTTGTTACTATTTACACGAGATTTATGTCGTGCTATTATTACTATTGATATGCATGTAGTGGTATAAGATCTGAGTATTGAAATGCATGCGGTGATATAAGATGAGCTTGATACGCGTGGCTAGTAGGGGAACTACTAGAAGACATGCGGTGTGATAAGGTGGGCTAAAACGCGGGGTGCTATTTCGAAAAAAATAATTTTTAAAACTAAATGTAAAGGCTCTCGCGGTGATATAAGGAATGACTGTGAGTTACTTTTATGATTTGGGACTACGAGGTGGTACCTCGGTAGGCCCCCTATTGATCTTCTCTATTTGATGTATTTGTTTGGTTGTTGTTTCCTTAACATGTAAATATTAACTGCCTTGATACTGTGATGTTAATTTTCCGTAAATTCTTTATTGTTTCACTTCCTTTGTCATTATCATTATATCTTCTGTCTTGTTTCTTATTATCTCCGGTAGGTCCTTGACCTGACCTCGTCACTACTCTACCGAGGTTAGGCTTGGCACTTACTGGGTACAGTTGTGGTGTACTTATACTATGTTTCTGCATATATTTTTGTGCAGATCCAGGTATATCTTATCAGTCCCATCACTAGCGCACTGAGCTTGCTATTGGAGACTTCAAGGTACACCTGCCTGCGTCCGCAGGCCTCGGAGTCCCCTTATATCATGTTATTCCTTATTTCTTTATAATTTTATAGACAATGATATATAGGATGATCCAGCACTGTATCTAGAACTTGTGACTTATATTTCACCGGGTTTTGGGGAGTTGTACGCATTGTGTTTATAGATTCTATTTGTGAAATTGTTGGAGTTTTGAGATTCTAAGTTTTATTTAATATTTTCGCATATTGTTAGGCTTACCTAGTCTTAGAGACTAGGTATCGTCACGACATTCTACGGAGGGAATTTGGGATCGTGACAAGTTGGTATCAGAGCCCTAGGTTCATAGGTGTTATGAGTCACAAGCATGTTTAGTAGAGTCTCGCGGATCGGTACGTAGACGTCTGTACTTATCTTCGGGAGGCTATAGAACTGTTAGGAAAATTTTCACTTCTTTGATTCCTTATCGTGCGAAATTATTGACTTTAGAATTTTAAATTTCTATCTTTCTATTCTCTCATAGATGGTGAAGACCCGTACAACCGGATCAGATGACTAGACACCCGCATCCCTTACTAGAGCCACGAGAGGCCGGGGCCACGGTAGAGACCGAGGACGTCCCCGTGGTTCAGCCAGAGCACCTGCACGAGCTGCTACAGAGGAGACACCAGTAGCTCCAGTTAGAGAGCAGGCATCTGAGACGCATGTTACTACACCAACACTCCAGGAGACTCTCGCCCAGTTTCTGAGCATGTTCATCACTTTAGCTCAGGTAGGGTTGATCCTATTTGCTCTTGCCACATCTCAGGCCGGGGGAGGAGCATAGACTCCCGCCGCCCGTACTCCAGAGCAGCGGGTCCAAGTTGACTAGGTCCTAGAGGTCATCCCAGTACAGTCGGTCGCCTTAGTTCAGCCCGAGGTTAGGGCATCAGTTTTTGAGTGGGAGCAGCTCAGGCTCGAGAGGTACACGAAGTACCACCCTCCTACTTTCAGCGATTTGGCGTCAGAGGATACCTAGGGATTTCTTGAGGAGTTCCACCGTACTATGGGTATTGTGGAGTCTAGTAGGGTTTCTTTCACTACGTTCCAGTTTAAGGGAGCGACTTATCAGTGGTGGTTAGCATATGAGTTGGGTAGTCTGACCGAGGCAGCTTCACTCACTTGGACTCATTTCTCGAATATATTCTTGAGGGAGTTTGTTCCCCAGAGTCTTAGAGATGCATGGCGCGTAGAGTTTGAGCAGTTACGCTAGGGTTCTATGACCGTATTAGAGTATGTGGTCTGGTTCAGTGATTTGGCTAGGCATGCACCAGCCTTGGTAGCTACTGTTAGAGAGCGAGTCCGTCGATTTATCGAGGGGCTCAACTCCGGTATCAGATTTAGCATGGCCCGAGAGTTGGAGATGGACATTGCATACTAGCAAGTAGTGGGGATCGCTAGGAGATTGGAGGGTATATGAACCCGGGAGAGAGAGGAGAGGGAGGCCAAGAGGCCTCAAGATTTTGTCACATATAGTGGTACCCGTGCCCCAGTTGCAACTCGTCATGGTAGGGGCTATGTGAGTCACCCTGTTTATTCAGCACTTCCAGCCTCCAGCGGTATTCCAACCAATCCTAGTCCCCATGCTCCCTATTATGCACTGCCATTGTCTAGTACACCTCCTGCATGTGGTGCTTTTAGTGATCAGTCCAACCGATCAGGCCCGAGCAAGCCACAATAACCACGTCCTCCGAGATCTTGTTTTGAGTGTGGTGACACTCATCATATGGTGAGAGATTGCCCCAGACTCAGGGGGGTGCACCTCCACATACTACTTAGGCTCTGCGTATTCCACAGTGTCCTCAAGTTTCACAAACTATAGTTGCTGCATCAGCTGCCACTCCACCTGCACAGCCAGCTAGAGGTGGAGGTCGGGCAGGTAGAGGTCGTCCTAGATGGGGAGGCCATGCTAGATATTATGCTCTTCCTACTAGGACGGAGGCAGTTGCATCCGACTCAGTCATCAGAGGTATTGTTCCGGCCTGTCATTGAGATGCATCAATCTTATTTGATCTAGGCTCCACTTATTACTATGTGTCGTCTTATTTTGCTCCATATTTGGGTGTATCCCATGATTCTTTGAGTTCTCCTGTCTATGTGTCCACACCCGTGGGAGATTCTATTATTGTTGACTGTGTGTATCGGTCATGTTTGGTTGTTCTTAGTGGTTTTGAGACCAGAGCCAATTTGGTGTTGCTCAGTATGGTAGATTTTGATGTTATTTTAGGCATGGATTGGTTGTCGCCCTATCATGATATTCTTGATTGTCACGCTAAGATCGTGACGCTAGCTATGCTAGGGTTACCACGGTTAGAGTGGAGAGGTACTTTAGATTATGTTCCTAGCAGGGTTATCTTATTTTTAAAGGCTCATCGGATGGTTGAGAAGGGGTGTGATGCGTATATAGAATATGTGAGAGATGTCAGTGTTGATACTCCTACCGTGGAGTCAGTTTTGGTAGTGAGGGATTATCCAGATGTATTTTCGATGGATCTTCCGGGCATGCCGCCCGACAAGGATGTCAATTTTGGGATTGATTTGTTACCGGGCACTCAGCCCATTTCTATTCCACCCTATTGTATGGCCCCAAAAAAGTTGAAAGAGTTAAAGGAGCAATTGCAAGAGTTGCTTGATAAGGGTTTCATTCGACCTAGTGTGTCGCCTTGGGGTGCTCCAGTCTTATTTGTAAAGAAGAAGGATGGTTCTATGAGTATCTGTATTGATTATCGCCAGCTGAACAAGGTTACAGTGAAGAACAAGTATTCATTACCACGTATTGATGACCTATTTGATCAGCTACAGGGTGCCAGAGTGTTTTACGTTTAGGCTATCATCAGTTAAAGATTCGGGAGCTAGATATCCCAAAGACTGCCTTCAGGACTCGGTATGGTCATTACGAGTTCCTTGTGATGTCATTTGGGCTGACCAACGGCCTAACAACATTCATGCACTTGATGAACAGTGTATTTCAGCTCTATCTTGACTCATTCATTATTGTGTTTATTGATGACATTCTGGTATACTCCCGGAGTCGGGAGGATCATGAGCAGCACTTGAGGACCGTGCTCCAGACCTTGAGAGAAAAGAAGTTATATGCAAAATTTTCAAAGTCTGAACTCTGACTTGATTCGGTGGCATTTTTGGGTCATGTAGTGTCGACTGTCGAGTGAGGGGATCAAGGTAGATCCTAAGAAGATTGAAGCAGTGCAAAGTTGGCCCAAACCGTCTTTAGCTACGGAGATCCAGAGTTTTCTTAGTTTGGCGGGGTATTACCATCGATTTGTAGAAGGTTTCTCGTTTATTACAACACCTATTACCAGACTAACCCAGAAGGGTGCTCCATTCAGGTGGACTGAGGAGTGTGAGAAGAGCTTTCAAAAGCTCAAGGCAACTTTGACTACAACCCCAGTGTTGGTGTTGCCTTCAGGTTCAAGGTCTTATACTGTGTACTGTGATGCGTCGCGTATTGGTCTTGTCGCGGTGTTGATGCAGGACTGTAAGGTGATTGCCTACGCGTCTAGACAGATGAAGGTTCATGAGAAGAACTATCCCGTCCATGACCTCAAGTTAGCAGCTATTGTTCATGCCTCGAAAATCTGACGACACTATTTGTACGGTGTCCCTTGTGAGATCTACACCGACCACCAGAGTCTACAACATCTGTTCAAACAGAAGGATCTTAACTTGCGGAAACAGAAGTGGTTAGAGTTGCTTAAGGACTATGATATCACCATTCTATGTCATCCCGGGAAGGCCAATGTGGTGGCCAATGCCTTGAGTCGCAAGGCGGAGAGCTTGGGCAGCTTAGCATATCTACCGGTAGCAGAGAGGCCATTAGCCTTGGATGTGCAGGCCTTGGCCAACCAGTTTGTTAGATTGGATGTTTCGGAGCCGAGCCGAGTTTTGGCCTATGTGGTTTCTCGATCTTCTCTTTATGATCGTATCAGAGAACGTCAGTATGACGACCCCCATCTGCTTGTCCTCAAGGACATAGTTTAGCAAGACAATGCCAAGGAGGTCACTATTGGGGATGGCGATGTATTACGGATGCAGGGCAGGCTATGTGTGCCCAATATAGATGGCTTACGTGAGTTGATTCTCCAGGAGGCTCACAGTTCGCGGTACTCCATTCACCCGTGTGCCGCCAAGATGTATCAGGACTTGAGGCAGCACTATTGGTGGAGGCCGATGAAGAAGGACATAGTGAAATATATATCTTGGTGCCTAAGCTGTCAGCAGGTGAAGTATGAGCATCAGCGGCCTGGTGGATTGCTTCAGAGGTTAGAGATCCAAGAGTGGAAATGGGAGCGGATCACTATGGATTTTGTTGTTGGGCTCCCACGGACTCAGAGAAAGTTCGATGTAGTTTGGGTGATTGTGGATAGGTTGACCAAGTTCGCTCATTTCTTTCTAGTGGTGACTACTTATTCTTCAGAGCAGCTGGCTCGGGTTTATATTCGCGAGATTGTCGGGCATCATGGCATACCGGTATCTATTATCTCTGACCGGGGTACGCAGTTTACATTGCGGTTCTGGAGATCTGTTCAGCATGAGTTAGCCACGCGGGTGGAGTTGAGTACAACATTTCACCCTCAGATGGACGGACAGTCCGAGCGCACTATTCAGATATTGTAGGATATGCTTTGTGTGTGTGTGATGGAGTTTGGGGGATCTTGGGATCAGTTCTTGTCGCTCGCGGAGTTTGCCTACAATAACAGTTACCAGTCGAGCATTCAGATGGCCCCGTATGAGGCTTTGTATGGTAGGCGGTGCTGGTATCCGATGGGTTGGTTTGAACCGGGTGAGGCTAGGTTATTGGGTACAGACTTGGTTCAGGATACTTTGGAAAAGGTTAAATGTCACGACCCCAATTTCCCTATGTAGGATGTCATGACGACACCTAGTCTCTAAGACTAGGTAAGCCTAACACTTACTAAATAATTAGAAGAATTCAACCATCAAATAAAAAAAATACGAGATAAAAATCTTATACAAATTACAATTCCCAAAACCGGTAGTACAAGTCATAAGTTCTACTAAATTTTCTAGAAAGTCCCTAAATACAACTGTTCGGATGGAATTAAACAGTACAATGAAAATGATCAGAAGGTGACTCTGAGGCCTGCGAATGTGACGACAGGTTTACCTTGAGTCTCCACAGCTCGACCAGTCAGCTAATAATCAACAATAACCGAGGCACCTGGATCTGCACAAAAATATGCATAAGTGTAGTATGAGTACACCACAACGGTACCCAATAAGTATCAAGACTAACCTCAGTGGAGTAGTGACGAGGGAAAGTCAAGACACCTACTGAACTAAACAACCTGAACAAGTGTGTAGATGAACTAACAGAGAAACAATATTAATATAAAGCTAAACAGGATAAGAAATACATGACAATACGTGCAATGATACACTAGTAACAACAATATTCAACAAAAAGCAGTCAGGTAATAATGTTGTAGAGTAACTAATCATAGTCTAAGTCCGGGTAAACGAAATAAAAGGAAAACCAACAACAACTCAATAAGAACAACCGCTTTCACACCAGATCTGTTCAAGCATTTCCACGAGGTACCAAACTTCATAATCACAACTCACGGGTCCCAAATCATGAACCCTAATCACATGGCATCTCGTGCCCACATTACAACTCATAACCACACGGACGACTCACGTGCCTATAGAACAATCCTCACACATAAGGCAAGAAGACAAGAGTACGTATAATGGTTAATGTTGTCAGGATTAACCTTTTTAAAACCGATATGTGTGATTTAACTACGTGTATGCTTGTGCAAGTGTTCTACCATAAATTCTAGTCAACAAATAAGAGTAGAGTCAATGAATGGCACATAAGCAACGATCACCCCGAAATGTACGGTGTAACAGAAGCAACAATGAAGTTTGAAGCAGCGACCGACACAACAATATTAGCTACACAAAGCTGAGCAAATAGTGCAACACGGAGGAAAACAATTAATAGTATGCTAAGAAAAACAACAATCAAAGACAAGTGCAAAGAAAAGGGAAAATGACAACAAGAGCACTCCCGAGGTACCACCTCGTAGTCTCAAATCGTAAAATGAATCAAAAATTTTCTTATATCACCGCGGGAGCTTTTATATTTAGTTTTTTGAAAATTATTTTCCCGAAATAGCATTCCGCATTTTAGCCCAACTTATCACACTGCATGGCTTCTAGTAGTTCCTCTACCAGCCATCCATTTCAAGCCCACCTTATCTCACCGCATGCGTTTTAACACCCAGACCTTATACCACTACATGCGTATCAATAACAATAGCACGGCAAAAACCTCATGCAACACAATAACAACCGCATGGCAGAAACCTCGTGCAAACATAATAACAACCGCACGACAGAAACCTCGTGCAATACAATAACAAACGCACGACAGAAACCTCGTGCAAACATAATAACAACCGCACGACAGAAACCTCGTGCAATACAATGACAACCGTACGGCAGAAACCTCGTGCAAACACATGATAATTTTCTCTACAAAACACGTATGCCAAAAACATAACACCTCAAATAAATGAGTTTCACCATCTGTTCCCACATGCCACAACATTTCCTCAAAACAGTTTCAATATCACAACCACGTATAGCCCTCGGCCCAAAAACACGGAATACAACAATAACAACACGAGAATACGATAAGTAGATCAATACAAGAACTTCAGAAGACAAAGAAACGGAAGAACGAACTCACAGAGAAAGACACAATAGGGAAATAATAGTCTCAACAAGAATAGTTCAACAAGGGAGAGGTAATGTGTAACAATGATTCCACGAAAGTACAATTCGACAACAAGAGAGATATCATGAATAAATGACCCCAAATAAGAATACATCAACAATGAAAGTGGTAACAAACTTCATTAAACCTAAGCAATTATGGAAGAGATAATAATAATTTCAATTAAGGTTTAAGCAATTGCGGAAAGATAGCATGACGATAAAAGAGGCAACAACTTCAGTTAAGGCACATAAGAGTTTAATCGGCAATAAGGGTAGAACATGAAGCAATTAATTCGAATTAAGGCGCGTAAGGGTGAATTTAATAAATGAGGAATTTAACATGACAAAACCACTTCATATTTAATGGGCATAAGAACCTAAGAGCACTAGATGGTCAAATTTCTAAAAATAAGTCTGGGCACGTACTCGTCACCTCGCGTACTCGGCCTTCACATGACATAATTAGCACAAAAGACTCGAATCCTAAGGGGTAGTTCCCCCACACAAAGTTAGGCAAAATACTTACCTCGAAGAAGCTAAACCATTACTCTAAAATGACCTTCTCGAGTAAAACACCCTTCAACGGCTCAAATCTAACCAAAATAACTTTAATTCATAAATAAAACTCATAGAAAATAATTCAGGATAATAAAGCTTCAATCTTTAACAAGAACTAAAAGTCAACCTAAAGTCAAACCCCAAGCTCGCACCTCAGAACCCGACCAAAATTATAAAATACGAACACCCATTCGATAACGAGTCCAACCATACAAGAATTACCAAATTCCGATATCAATTCGTCTTTCAAATCATCATTTTACATTTTGAAAGATTTCTACAAATTTTCCTTCCAACTTAATTCACTAATTAAATGATGAAAATAGCAATGGATTCGTTAAATATAACAAGATTTGGGTAGATAATACTTACACTAATGAGTTTCTTGAAAAACCCACAAAAAATCTCCCAAAATCGAGGTCTACAACTCAAAATTTGAAGAAAATGGCCAAACCCTTGACTTATATGATTCTGCTCAGAACTTCTGCATTTGCGGATAAGGAAGCGCATCTGCGCTCTCGCATTTGCGAGTAAAACTCTGCATCTATGGCTCACACTGCCTGGACCAAAATGCGCACCTGCGAAAAAGAGGGTCGCACCTACGCCTTCGCAGAAGCGCCCAAACAACCGCAGAAGTGGCCTCCATCGCACCTGTGCTCCATAACACGCAGATGCGACGATCGCACCTGCGATCCCTCAAAGCAGAAGCGAAACTCCCGCCCAGGATCCATCATCGTAGAAGCGACACACATCATGTAGAAGCGACCCCAGGTGTGACGCAACAGAAGCAGACCTGATCGCATGCATGAAATTCATCCTAAACTCGTCCGAAACACATCTAGGGCCCTCGGGACCCCGCCCAAACATGCCAAAAAGTTCCATAACACCACGCGGACCTACTCAAGGCCTCAAATCACATAAAACAATGTCGAAACTATGAATCATACGACAAATCGAACTTATGAACTTTCAAATCTTCCAACTTCCCAAACTCGTGCCGAAATATTTCAAATCAACCCGGAATGACGTCAAATTTTGCATGCAAGTCCCAAATGACATAAAGGAGCTAATCTAACTCTTGGAATAAAAATCTGGCCCCGATATCACCAAAGTCAACTCTCGGTCAAACCTCTTAACCTTCCAAAACTTTAACTTTTCCAACTTTCGCCAAAATGCATCAAATTACCCTACGGACCTCCAAATCCAAATATGGACGCACGCCTAAGTCCAAAATAACCGCACGAAACTATTTAAATCATCAAAATGTCATTTCAGAGTCATCTATATAAAAGTCAAATTCTGGTCAACTATTAGCGCTGAAGCTTCTAAAACAAGAATCATTCTTCCAAATTGATCCCGAATCATCCGAAACCCAAACTCGACCGCACACGCAAGTAATAACACATAATACGAACCAAACTGGGGCACTAATTCCCAAAATGAACTATCGGGTCGTTATATTCTCCCCTCTTAAACAAACATTCGTTCTCAAATGTGCCCAGTATCACTCTGAGGTCATCAAATCACTGAATGTACTCATCATACATATACTCGCGGGTGATCCCACATCACCCCAATCCCACATTGCATTCATGGTTGGGGAGGGGGTCTTGCTCCGAGTTTCGCCCAAAAAGGGAGTTATGAGGTTCGGGAAGAAGGGCAAGCTGAGCCCTAGGTATATCGGACCTTTTGAGATTCTTGAGAGGATTGGAGAGGTGGCTTACAAACTTGCACTACCACCCAGTCTAGCTGCAATTCATCCAGTATTCCATATTTCTACGAAACTCACCCATATGTGAAGTAAAATAGAAGGACTCACCCTGATAAGCAGAACCGGAACATGATACAAATGACACTCCTCTATAACAAATCGAACCCATAACTGTACGACATCATCTGGTGTAGCGGACTCAGCCTTACCATAGAAAACACATCAATGGGCCGGTCCTCCTCCTCTTAGGCGCCCTCTACTCGCCTGACCTGCACTCCAAGCTGATGGTGTAGGGATATCAGCAACTGAAGCAAAACTCATAGCCCGAATACCCCGATATGACACATCTATCTAGAGTCTGGACAGTCTCTCATCATGTGGCTGGTATTTCCACACTTAAGCAACCTCTCCGCTGACCTGACTGTGGAAGCTATTTGGTATGGGTACCTTGAGACCCATGGGTACCTGAAACACCGTGCGAAACCTGAAGTGCAAACTGAACTGGCTGACCCACAAAACCTTTACCATGTCGTACCCTGCCTCCAAAATAGGAACCAATAGGTCTCTCCGGTCTATGAGGCCTCTTAGACTCCCTGTCATCTACCTCTTTACCCCGCATGACTTCTCCCTCCTGGTCCTATATATCTTCTAATCGGCAAGCGATCTCTACCACCTGTTGAAATGGAACATCCGACTCCAACTCCCGAGCCATGATGAACCAGATATCATGATTGAGCCCCTTAATGAACCTGCGAACTCACTCTCCAACTGTAGAAACCAAAGTAGGTGCTTGTCTAGATAGTTCATTGAGTATAGCATCATACTCTGACACTGACATAATTGCCAGGCACAACTGCTCAAACTTCACATGCCATGCATCCCGAAGGGTCTGGGGAACAAACCCTCTCAAGGACACCTCTGAAAATTGAACCCATGAAAATAAAGCTACGTCGGCCGGACTACTCAACTTATATGCTCGCCACCACTGATATGCCGCCCCCTTAAGCTGGAATGCAGTAAAATCAACTCCACTCGTCTCCACGATACTCATAATGCAGAGAATACAATAGCACTCCTCTAGGAACCCATGCGCATTCTCTAAAGCCAAACCACCGAAAGTAGGAGGGTAATACTTCTTGAACTTTGAAAGTCTAAGTTGTTACTCCTCATATGCTGCTGCTCTTACCACGGGCTGAACTGGGATAATAGGCTGTGTCGGCATGACACCTGGAACCTGATCAACGTGGATTCACTGCTCTAGAGTACGTGCGGCATGAGTCTAAGCTCCTCCCCCGATCTGTGAAGTAGATGGTGCAACCGAAATTAACTTCCCGCCTGAGCCAATGTACCAAACATGCTCAGGAACTATGGTAAAGTCTCCTGAAGTGCATGGGTAACCACATGTGCCTCCAGTATTGTTCCCCAATAGGATCTACTGGCGGCTCCTCAGCGGTTGCTCTGACGGGTGCTCTAGCTGTAGCATGTGCTCCTCCTCGGCCTCTGCCTCTGCCCCGGTCCTTAGCAATGCCGGCTCTGGGGCAGCGTTGTCGGTAACTGCAACTCGTGTCCTCACCATTTATGAGAGAATAGAATGACAAAGGTTCAAACTCTGAGATCAATAAACTCGTACGATAGGAATAAAAGAAGTGAAACTGTCCTAATAGTTCTGTAGCCTCTCAAAGATAAGTACAGACATCTCCGTACTGATCTGCAAGACTCTACTAAACTCGCTTATAACTCGTAGCACCTATGGACCTAGAGCTCTAATACCAACTTGTCACGACCCCAATTTCCCTCCGTAGGATGTCGTGATGGAAACTAGTCTCTAAGACTAGGTAAGCCTAAAACTTACTAAATAATTAGAAGAATTCAACCATCAAATTAAAAAAATACGATATAAAAATCTTATACAAATTACAATTCCCAAAACCGGTAGTACAAGTCATAAGCTCTACCGAGTTTACTAGAAAGTCCCTAAATACAATTGTTCGAATGGAATTAAACAGTGCAATAAAAATTATCAGAAGGTGACTCCGAGGCCTACGAACGCGACAACAAGTTTACCTTGAGTCTCCACAGCTCGACCAATCAGCTAATAATCAACAACAACTGAGGCACCTGGATCTGCACAAAAATATACAGAAGTGTAGTATGAGTACACCACAGTGATACCCAATAAGTATCAAGACTAACCTCGGTGGAGTAGAGACAAAGGACAGTCAAGACACCTACCGAACTAAACAACCTGAACAAGTGTGTAGATGAACTAACAGAGAAACAATATTAATATAAAGCTAAGCAGGATAAGGAATACAAGACAATATTTGCAATGATACACAAGTAACAACAATATTCAATAGGAAGCAGTCACATAATAATGTTGTAGAGTAACTAATCACAGTCTAAGTCCGGGGAAACCAAATAAAGAGAAAACCAGCAACAACTCAATAAGAACAATCGTTTTCACACCAGATCTGTTCAAACATTTCCACGAGGTACCGAACCTCATAATCACAGCTCACGGGGCTCAAATCATGAACCCTAATCACTTGGCATCTTGTGCCCACATTACAACTCATAACCGCACGGACGACTCACGTGCCAATAGAACAATCCTCACACAGAAGGCAAGAAGATAAGAGTACATATAATGGTTAATGTCGTCAGGATTCACCTTTTTAAAATCGATATGGGTGATTTAACTACTTGTATGCTTGTGCAAATGTTCTACCATAAATTTCAGTCAACAAATAAGAGTAGAGTCAATGAATGGCACATAAGCAAAGATCACCACAAAATGTACGGTGTAACAGAAGCAACAATGAAGTTTGAAGCAGTGACCGACACAACAATATTAGCTACACAGAGCTGAGCAAATAGTGCAACACGGAGGAAAACAATTAATAGTATGCTAAGAAAAACAACAATCAAAGACAAGTGTAAAGAAAAGGGGAAATGACAACAAAAGCACTCCCGAGGTACCGCCTCGTAGTCTCAAATCGTAAAATGAATCACAAATTTCCTTATATCATCATGGGAGCCTTTATATTTAGTTTTTTAAAAATTATTTTCCCGAAATAGCATCCCGCATTTTAGCCCACCTTATCACACCGCATGACTTCTAGTAGTTCCCCTACTAGCCACGCGTATCAAGCCAACCTTATCTCACCGCATGCGTTTCAACACCCAGACCTTATACCACCGCATGCATATCAATAACAAACGCACGACAGAAACCTTGTGCAACACAAATAACAATCGCACGGCATAAACCTCGTGCAAACATAATAACAACTGCATGACAGAAACCTCATGCAACACAATAACAACCACACGACAGAAACCTCGTGAAAACACAATAACAACCGCACGACAGAAACCTGCAACACAATGACAACCGTACGATAGAAACCTCATGCAAACACATGGCAATTTTCTCAACAAAACACGTATGCCAAAAATATAATCTGTGCCCACATGCCATAACATTTCCTCAAAACAGTTTTAATATCACAACCACGTATAGCCCTCGGCCCAACTACACGGAATACATCAGCAACAACAATAATAACACGAGAATACGATAAGTAAATCAACACTAGAACTTCAGAATACAAAGAAATAGAAGAACGAACTCGTAGAGAAAAACACAACAGAGAAATAATAGTTTCAACAATAATAGTTCAACAGGGAGAGGTAATATATAACAATGATTCCACGAAAGTGCAATTCGACAACAAGAGAGATAATATGAATCAATTACCCTAAATAATAATACGCCAACAATGAAAGGAGTAACAAACTTCCATTAAGGCTAAGCAATTACGGAAGAGATAATAATGATTTCAATTAAGGTTTAAGCAACTACGGAAAGATAGCATGGCGATAAAAGAGGCAAAAACTACAGTTAAGACACATAAGAGTTTAATCGATAATAAGGGTAGAGCACGAAGCAATTAATTTCAATTAAGGCACGTAAGGATGAATTTAGTAAATGAGAAATTTAACATGATAAAACAACTTCATATTTAATGGGCATAAGAACTTAAGAGCACTAGATGGTCAAATTTCCACAAATAAGTCCGGGCACGTACTCGTCACCTCGCGTACTCGGCCTTCACATGACACAATTAGCACAAAAGACTCGAATCCTAAGGGGTAGTCCCCCCCCCACAAAGTTAGGCAAAATACTTACCTCAAAGAAGCTAGACTGTTACTCTAAAATGATCTTCTCGAGTAAAACACCCTCCGGACGGCTCAAATCTAACCAAAATAACTTTAATTAATAAATAAAACTCATAGAAAATAATTCCGGATAATAAAGCTTCAATATTTAACAAGAACTAAAAGTCAACCCAAAAGTCAAACCCTGGGCTTGCACCTCGGAACCCGACCAAAATTATAAAATCTGAATACCTAATCGATAACGAGTCCAACTATACAAGAATTACAAAATTCCAATATCAATTCGTCCTTCAAATCATCATTTTACATTTTGAAAGATTTCTACAAATTTCCAACTTAATTCACTAATTAAATTATAAAAATAACAATGGATTCATGAAATATAACAAGATTCAGGTAGAGAACACTTACCCCAATGAGTTTCTTGAAAAACCCATGAAAAATCTCCCAAAACCGAGGTCTACAACTCAAAATTTGAAGAAAATGGCCAAACCCTCGACTTATATGATTATGCCCAGAACTTCCACATTTGCGGACAAGGAAGCACATATGTGCTCTCGCATTTGCGAGTAAAACTCTGCATCTGCGGTTCACACTGCCTAGACCAAAACGCGCACCTGCACAAAAGAGGGTCGTACCTACGCCTTCACAGAAGCGCCCAAACAACCGCAGAAGCGGCCTCCCTCGCACCGGCGATCCATAACACGCAAATGCAATGATCGCACTTGCGATCCCTCAATGCAGAAGCGGAACTCCTGCCCAGGATCCATCATCGCAGAAGCGATACACAGCATGCAGAAGCAGCCCCGCACCAGAAGCTGACCTGATCACAAGCATGAAATTCATCCGAAACACACTCGGCCCCCCCGGGACCCCGTCCAAGCATACCAAGTTGGAATCCTTAACAAGTTTGGATTGTTTTGAGACTACTGAAGTTGGGTTGGTTCTGGTGTCTTCGCACCTACGGAGAGATTGGCCGCAAGTGCGGGTTGGTCGCAGATGCGATTTTGGTCATGCCCAGTTGGGGGCACAAAAGCGGAATATTTTTCGTAGAAGCGGCTTCGCTACCGCGGTGAGGAGAAGCGCAAGAGCAACATGGTCACAGGTAAGACACCTTTTGTCGCAGGCACGTATGCGCAGGTGCGACCCTTGGCTCACAGAGGCGGAAAGTGGGGATTTAGTCATGACCACACCTGCAATGGGATTTCTGCAGGTGCGGCAGAAGGCCCGCAGATGCGGTTTAACTTGGCAGAAAAGAGGGATTTCGAGGGTTAGTCTTCATATTTCATTTTGGAATTTTGGGAGCTCGGTTTGAGACGAAATTTCGAGGGTTTTTCAAAGGAATCGTTGGGGTAAGAATTCTTGACTAGAATTTGGTTATATTCCACTAATATATCATGGATTTTATCATGTTATTAAGGATTTGAGTTGGAAAAGTTTGGGAAAAAGTGTAGAAGTTCTTAGACTAAATTTTTGAGTTTCGAAAGGCAAAATAAGGTAGGATTTGGATAATTCTTGTATGGTTGAACTCGATATAGAATGGGTGTTCGGATTTTATAATTTTCGTCGGGTTCCGAGATGCGGGCTCGGGTTGACGTTTTGGGGCAATATTTCAATTCTTTGCTAAGATCATAATTGCATTATTTAAATTAATTTTCTATAGTTATATTTATAGTATGAAACTGGTTTGGCTAGATTCGAGTCGTTTGGAGTTGAAAAATCGAGGGAAAGGCCTTCTAGTTGATTGATTTAGCATGGTTTGAGGTAAGTGACTTGTCTAACCTTGTGTGGGGGAAAGGGGGAATTTTTCTTAGAATTTGGTATTGTTGTGATAATTGTTATATGTGGAGGCCGTGTACGCAAGGTGACGAGTGCGTACACTGGCTAAATGTTGAGATTCCGATTTTAGCTACGTAGTTTCCTTTTTATGCTTTAATTGAGTTACTTTAGCATGTTATAATCACCATGTTTAGTCTAATTTCACATGTCTACTTGTCTTATCTCTTATTAGAAACTTATACTACATGTTTAGTTGAGTTACTTATATTTTTAATTCCGTATTAATTATTTAACTGTGAGATTCTTTACTTGAAATTTGCTATCCTTGAAATATCTTGCTGTTGAGTTTGGTGTTGAGTTGCAAATGCCGTGGTTTCTATTGAGGCAAAGTGTAAGTTGTGAAATATCATTTTATTGATTTGTTATGTTTTGGCATTTGTGTTATTGTAGAGAGGATTGTTTGATTTTTTGCACGAGGTTTCTGCCGTCCTGTTGTTACTATTTGCACGAGATTTCTGTCGTGCTATTGTTACTATTGATATACACGTGGCTAGTAGGGGAACTACTAGAAGGCATGCGGTGTGATAAGGTGGGCTAAAACGCGGGGTGCTATTTCGAAAAAAATAATTTTTAAAACAAAATATAAAAGCTCTCGCGGTGATATAAGGAAAGACTGTGAGTTACTTTTATGATTTGGGACTACAAAGTGGTACCTCGGTAGGCCCCCTTATTGATCTTCTCTATTTGATGTATTTGTTTGGTTGTTGTTTTCTTAACATGTAAAATCCTTATTTTCCTTTCGTGTTGTATTAACTGCCTTAATACTGTGATGTTAATTTTTCGTAAATTCTTTATTGTTTCACTTCCTTTGTCATTATCATTATATCATTATATCTTCTGTCTTGTTTCTTATTATCTCCAGTAGGTCCTTGACCTGACCTCGTTACTACTCTATCGAGGTTAGGCTTGGCACTTACTGGGTATAATTGTGGTATACTTATACTATACTTCTGCACATATTTTTGTACAGATCCAGGTACATCTTATCAGTCCCATCACTAGCGCGCTGAGCTTGCTATTGGAGACTTCAAGGTATACCTGCCCGCGTCCGCATGCCTCGGAGTTCCCTTCTATCATGTTCTTCCTTATTTCTTTATACTTTTATAGACAATGATGTATAGGATTGTCCAGCACTGTATCTAGAACTTGTGACTTATATTTCACCTGGTTTTGGGGAGTTGTATGCATTGTGTTTATAGATTCTATTTGTGAAATTGTTGGAGTTTTGAGATTCTAAGTTTTATTTAATATTTTCGCATATTGTTAGGCTTACCTAGTCTTAGAGACTAGGTATCGTTATGATATTTCATGGAGGGAATTTGAGGTCGTGATAGTGTAACCTCTGGGAAACCAGGAATAAACAAGGGTGGTTCTTGGCCATTGGCCCATGCTCGACACATTTTAGCCATCCGCTCTTTCAATATCCTATTTTTCTCAACTGCAACAAACACTTGTTGAACCGTCTGAACTTGAGTCCCGTGAGTACTTGTAACGGCTTCAATATTTATTGGTATTTTCCCCTTCGATTTAGTGTTGTCAGCTTACCACAAATCGACCACCTCAAACCTTTATCCATAATTCAAAACAAATGACACGTTAGAATGGACTCAGTCAATCCTTATTATTATTATTCAATTTTTGTGTCTTTTAAGAAGTAGCTCGATCGAACCCGATGTAGGTTGCCTACATATCATGTGGGAATATGAATCAGATCTTTGCGTAGTTCGGGAAGATCCAAAATGAAGCAAATAAATTAACTCATTCTTTTACTCTTATAAAAATCGAACCATGAAAGCTCCTAACAAGTAAAATATTTTCGTATTTCAGATTTGTTTTTAATTCCGAAAGAAAGACTTTTAGAGAAGAAATATTTTTTTTGAATTTTTGAAAGAAATAAGATATTTTTGGATTTTGATTTTTTTAATTTCCAAAAGAAAGACTTCGGAAAAAGAACTATAATATTTTTGGAATTTAAACTTTTTTTAAATTTTCGAAAGAAAAACTTTTTAAAGAAGAAAGAAAATCTTTTGGATTTTTGGATTTGACGTCTCAAAAAAAGACTTCTAAAGAAGAAATAAAAAAAAAAAAAATCTTTTTTTGGATTTTTTGAAAATTAGGGGCCAGACTCGATGAAGTTTGCTTATGTATCTCACACCTGGTGAGAATGAGACCCGCGTAGACCGGCTTAAAATTTGAAATGAAACTAGCTATTTTTTTTTAAAATTTTTTTTATGAAAATTAATCTTAACCACCATACACACCACACCAGTTCGGGCCTTTTTATTTTTATTATTTTATTTTATTTTTATTTTTAAAAAGAACAAATATTGGTACAAAAATCGGGAGAATGTTCTTTATTTCTCTCTTTTTATTCAACTGATCTACCCTAAAGCCGGTTAATATGCAAGCCTCCCAAATAAAGCAACATGTAGCACATAACATGAACATAATGGTCTCGATAAAGTGCATGTCCTAAACATGACTCAGGCCCTGTGTCGAGCCCCGCTAAATCAAATGCATGTGATGCAAATAAAGCGAGCCTATTAGGGATATCCAGCATGAAGTTTTGTCTTTCTAGGTTTAAATCCTGTGGATAAGGTATCTAGACTGGCTTACTCTAGCGGACAACTCGAGCCGATGAGGGTTAGCGTACCGATAGCATTACTTTCCGGCTTAACTGGTGGTGCTCCCCGCCTAAAACATATGTGACTAAAATCCTTCAACGGGCGGCAAGCACCTCGGCTATCTCAAAGAAAGCGGGCTATGTCAAGCTAATGCCCAATTTAATTTATCCAGAAGACTCAGAGGAGGTGCGCGAGAAGACAATTTATATATACATTTCAACAATACCAAAGCAGTAAAACATGTAGCACATTAGGTCCCAAATAAATCACAATATATACAAAAATTAATAAAGTCAAATTAAAGTCAATATGTACAAGTTCGAATTCTTAATATTTTCCAGCAGAGACGCCAGAGCTGTCACACACCTCTTTTTACCCCTGAAAGATATATATGTTATGGATTATTATGGGTTAAAGTGTTTTTCCAATTAAAGTGATATTTTTGAAGTAAGGTTTATTTTATTATTCAGAGTCACCGCTTAGAATTAATTTTTGGGTGTTCTAAGTCACATTTTATTTGAGTCCCTATTCAAAGGAAGATTTAACTCTTTTCATGTTGGTCTGGGAAAATAAAGATCGGGTAAGAATTTCTGTTGACCGGGGAGAACGTGTAAGACATTACTCGAGTCCTGTAGTTCTAGCAGGTCGCTTTTATTCACTAAAATCAGCTTGAATTAATTTTGGACAAACTGTACTTTATTTGATTTTCATGTTTTACCTATTCCCTTTTATTTCTTGATTAAGAATTATTGAAGAATGATTTGGATAATATTACGTTGTCACAACCACGCTACGCAAGCGAATGCGTGATCGAAAATAAAATTAAGCTTTTATCATAATCACACCTAGCAAACGAATCCGAAATCATGACAATCAATTATTTGTAGTACATTTGAGAAATTACTACATTCGTGCTTGAGAAAATTAATTTTGAAATTTATAAAATATCATTATCGCGCTACGCAAGCGAATCCGCGATTATGAGGATTAATGAAATTAGGACTATATAAAGCTATTGGATATGGTACAAGATTATTGAATTAATTTATTGAATGTTAAAC
Organism: Nicotiana tabacum; assembly: GCF_000715075.1. Taxonomy (NCBI): domain Eukaryota; kingdom Viridiplantae; phylum Streptophyta; class Magnoliopsida; order Solanales; family Solanaceae; genus Nicotiana; species Nicotiana tabacum. Next base: position 74,310,455 of record NC_134103.1, read on the forward strand.
ATCAAGCTACGCAAGTGAGTCCGTGAATGAAGAAGTTAAAGCGCGCCTACTAGTTGCTTAGCGCTTAAATTAATTATTGAAAATTAATTATTAGAAGTGATTAAGTTATTAAATTATTTATTCAAGGGGCAAGAATATGATATTAAATTTTACTTCACTAACACATAACAATTAAACTTGGGCTAGCATTTAAAATGCATCTAATTATCTAAACTCTAAAGTTAATTATTTATATTACAACCTTTGTTTATAGAACAAAAGTGGCTAGTTACTTTATTACATTAGGCCTGATAATTGCCATTCTGTTTTAACCATAAAATTTGACGGCTCATTTTCTTATTTCATGTTAAGGCCATATCAATCATCAACCAAGCATTTCCATTCAGTACGCATATGGATAATATCATACTAAACTTAAAAACAGAATCACTCCAATCTAATTCAATTATAACTCGCAGGCAAAAATATTGAACAAGCAAACAAATAGATAATTTATCTTTTGATATTTTATCACTTACTAAAAGCCCATCAAATAAACTAACTAGTATTATGAAGAAGTAATCGAACAAGAGACGAAACATCACTAATTCAAATGCAAATTGAACGAGTTCCATTCCAATAGAAAATGTATACTAAAAAATTAAAATAAAATCTTGCATTAACTAATTAAAAAAAGTGAGAAACAGATAATATCATCAAACAAAACTCACTGATTAACACTTATACATAACATCAAAATCATACACTAAATCACATATCAAAGTTAAAAGGAAATGAAATGGACAAAAGTGTTAAAAAGATTGGACCTTTATTACAGTAAAAGCTTCTTCCGTTACAATTGTAGTAGTATGATGAACGAGAACTAGGACCGAAGCTTAGCCAAACCGGTGACCTCGACGGAAACTCTCAAACTCGCCCCCGTTTTCCGTAAAACCCATGTCGAAAAAGAACTATCCGGTCTGAAAAAACTATTGGAAATGAAAGATGATGTTCCGCTTGAAGCCGAAGTTTATGAAAGCCTCTATGGTTAAAGGTGTGTTCTTTATAAATAAAATGCTGATACCATTTGATGCTTTTTAGTGGCGTGAAATACCAATGGAAACTAGAAGAAAAATGCCTCTTTTATGAGTTAGGCATGAAAATCTTAGTGTATTTCATGGATGAGGGCTACTACCGTTTTTCTTCTTCTTTTGTCTACTCACTTCTTCTCTTTAAAATGTGCTCCCTCTCCTTGTGTGAGTGGAAGAAGATATATATGTGTAGGTCTGGTTGTATGTGTGAGAGCTTATGTCTATAATATAAAGAAAGGAGTAACAGTGTAGGAAATGGATGATGAGACGAGGGAATAGTGTAGGGAGTGGAGTGATGGGACAAGGAAATAGTGCAATGATTGGGTGATTGGACAAGAAAATAGTATAGTGAAGGTAGGAAGTAATTTTATTAGATTTGGTCCATGCTTAAAATAAATTTTTCCGACCTCTATGTAATAGAGTGTGTTAAAAATATTACGTATTCTCTAATAAAAATAACATAAAGGTTAAAATATCAAGATTAAACATAGAAAATATTAAATACAAAAAAAGTAAAAAACTCGAGTGTGGTAAAAAATTAGGTGCTCACACTTTAAACCATGTATATAGGAATATTAGGCTATTTTATATTTTCAAATCTACCATTGCTAAGTCCATCGGAAATATTATGATGCGAATGCAATACTTTTCAACCATGGCAACAAAAAAGAGAATAGCTTAGATCATAAATGATTCAAAAAGTTTGAGAAGAGATAAATAGTAATTTAGTTAAAAAATTATAATTATTAATATTAATTAATTTTGTTAATGCAAAAGTCTTAAAAAGATAAAGTGTTATATGTCTTAGAGTCGTTGCAATATACGGAGGTAGTGCCTTGTATTACGCGGGTACTTCAACTAATTGTGTAAAACAAATTTAAAAGAAAAACAAACGGTCATTCCTTGAATGTATGGTTGTGTAAAACAATTTCTCTTTATCATTCCAAATCTCCCTCACTCTCTCTTTAACCAGAATTATGAATGTATGGTTGGGGTTAAATTTATGTTTGTGAATGTAAATAAGAGAAAAATAAGCGTTTTTTCATTCCTTGAATTATTGGTACTCCAATTATTTCGTGAATATTTGGTGATTTAAGACACCCCCTTCATTTTTTTTCAATGTCCTATCTATTATTTTTGCCACTGGTAATAATAAATCTCCCATAGTTTTTTCCATTTGTTTTTCTTTTTTCTCTCTAAAAACCTGTCGTTGATTCCATCTTCCATTCTTGTAATTACCTTTCTTTTGTCTTTTTTTTCTATTATCAATGATTCCATACCCAAGGATCCTATGTTCTATTTTCATTATTTTTAATGTCTTTCTTTCTGTTGTGATGGGAAGGAGAGATTTGGAGCAACGATAAAGTTGTCTCTGTATGACCTATACGTCACGAGTTCAAGCCGTGGAATGAGCCACTAGATGCGGCCCTTCCCTGAACCATGCATGAACGCAGGATGTTTCGTGCACCGGGCTGCCCTCTTTCTTTCAGTTGTGTTGGTTTTTAAGGGCTTGAACATTCACCTTATGTTTCATGATACTTAACTACATTATCTAGATTTTATTGTTCTTGTTTCCTTTTGCTGCTAATTTGCCTTCTTGAGTTGGTAATTTTTATTTTTTAAATTTGTCTTTGAATGAGTGAAATCTTTATTTTAAAGATCAATTGTTATGTCTTTCATATTGTTATTCTCTGACTTCAGTTTTTTTTTTTTTTTTGAGGTGTAGGAATTCAACAAGAGAGTAGTATACTAAATTGTATATATATTTTTACGCTATCTATATTATCACAGCTTGTGAACTGCAATCATGAATGGCAACATGTCAGGACCTCTAGACCGACCATTCAGGCCAAGTAAGTTTTTCAACCTCTGTATACAATTCCTTTTGAAAGCAGTTTCTTTTTTCTGAAGTTTTTGTTGAGAAAATACTTGGGTTATGGATTGTTTTACAAAGCAACTAGGTACTTTGAAAAATAACATAACACTAGAGGTTTTTTGCAAAAGCTTATAAAATCAAATGAGGTTGATTATCATTTAGTTAAAGAACTTGTATTTTATAGGAAAGAGATGAGCAAATTATCATGTCTAAGAATATATATATAACAACGACAATAATAAATCCAGTGAAATCCCACAAGTGTGGTATGGGAATGGTAGTGTATACGTAGACATAGAGGACCTTCGGCTCAAGGGAATGTCTAACAATATATAGGAGCAATGAATTTTAAAAAATCTCTTGTTCTTTTAAAGATGTGCAGAAGTTCCTCGTGTTTTTGCCCCAATTCGTTATGTTGTTAGTTTATTTCTGCAACTTATTTGTCCTCTGCGGATGTGTACGGTCCGGGGACATACAAGCTCAACTTATTTTTTAGCTTGCCTATTCAACCGTTGAGCTTTTCTCTTTTGACAGGTCTAGAAAAGATTGACCTTGAAAACCCGGAGCATGAGAGAAAGACAAGGCTTGGGTCTCTCAAGAAGAAGGCAGTTAATGCCTCTTCCAAATTTAGACATTCTTTTACAAAAAAAGGCCGAAGAAACAGCAGAGTCATGTCTGTTGTTTTTGAGGATGAACATGACGCAGAGGAAATAAAGGCAGTTGATGCATTCCGTCAAGTACTTATCTTGGAGGAATTGCTTCCTGCAAAGCACGACGATTATCATAAAATGCTAAGGTGATTAAAGTCATTCTTTTATGATAAATATTTATATATTTATTTGTTATCGTATCCTATCCTGGTGCCAAGGGTTGTTTTCTTACATTCGTAATTAAACAGATTTTTGAAGGCCAGAAAATTTGATATTGAAAAATCAAAGCAAATGTGGGCTGATATGCTTAAGTGGAGGAGCGAATTCGGTGCAGACACTATCATGGAGGTAGAATTTAAAAAATGCTAGTGAAAATTTGTGTAGAAAACGTAAACGAATAGTTTTGAGGGACTGAGATGCTGTACATCTTTATTAGGATTTCGAGTTCAAGGAAAAGGAAGAAGTCCTCAAGTATTATCCACAAGGGCATCACGGAGTTGACAAGGAAGGAAGACCAGTTTATATTGAAAGAATTGGTCAAGTAGATTCCATCAAGCTCTTGCAAGTTACAACGATGGATCGCTATCTCAAGTACCATGTGCAGGAGTTCGAGAGGACCCTCAATGACAAGATGCCTGCCTGCGCTATTGCAGCCAAAAAGCACATTGACACAAGCACAACTATTCTTGATGTACAAGGAGTGGTATGTTGGAATCCTAAAAATATTAAATTCAAGTGAGATGTACCTGTCGTTAGAATATAATGTGACTATATATATGAATCATGGCGCAGGGACTGAAAAGCTTTAACAAATCAGCGAGGGAACTCATTCAATGCCTTCAAACTATTGATGGTAACAATTATCCTGAGGTACTCACTTCTCTTTCGACTAGCTTAAGTCATTAATCTCTTTCTCTCTTTAGTTGTTGTTTTTGTATTAATGATTTGTTGAGTTTCTTTGCTTACTTGAAGTTTTAATCATTGTTTAGAGCTTGTGCCGCATGTACATCATCAATGCTGGATCTGGATTCAGGCTCTTGTGGAACTCTGTCAAGTCATTCCTCGACCCTAAGACAACTGCAAAGATTCATGTAAGCTCATATTCATCGTCACTTCTAGATGTGTTAATTCAGTATATTTCATTGGAATAACAAATTCATCGCTCTTTCTTTTAGGTTCTTGGTAATAAATACCAGAGCAAGTTGCTTGAAGTAATTGATGCCAGGTAAATTTAAGTGGAGTTAAATATTTCCTCTCCTTTCCTAACCTTCTAACATGACTTGTTCATTACTATTCTTGAGCAATAATATCTACTAGAAATGAATTGTACATTACAAGGCAGCTTTCTTGCATAGAGCCTAACGCGATTTGTTTTCACTTCCTTATATCAGTGAGTTGCCAGAGTTCTTAGGTGGCACATGCACTTGTGCTGACAAAGGAGGATGTATGCATTCTGATAAAGGCCCATGGAATGATCCAGATATAATGAAGGTAAATTTCAACATTGTAATTTGGAAGTTTTTACATGCCTAAAAATCTGTGATTAATTTTGTGTCAGATGGTTCGCAACGGCGAACATAAATGTTCAAATAGAATTTTCATCCCATCAGTTGATGAGAAAACAATCTCAGAGGATGCAAATGCTAATCCTAATGTTCAAAGGGATTATGTAGCTCATACTCATCTCTCTCCTGTCCATGAGGAAGTAAGTTATTTCGTCATCCATCAGATATGAACATGTGTCAAGTTTTTCACTTTGAGTATTTTATGAATGTGCTTAAAGCTCCACTAATTGTAACTTTCTTTGTTAATACTTAAGCATTTGATACTAACTCCCTCATACTTTGAAACCAATCATTTTACCCTTTAACCATATTTCAACTTGTCATATTTTCTTTCTTTTATTTGTTATTTCAAATAGAATAAAATAGAATTGTTTGTATTTTAGGTTGGCATGAACAAAAATCACCCTAGTGCATATGAACCTGAAGACTTTATGCCTATTGTGGACAAAGCAGTTGATGTAACTTGGACTAAAGCTAAGGGTACAAATTCTTCTCTTAATTAATGTCGCAGCAGATGTTTTGGTGACTTAAATAAATCAACTGCTTCATACATATATGTCTTATTCCATTCTATTATTTCTTTGTTGTATTAACATACTAATTAATATATATAGGAGGAGATTTGTTTCCCATACACGATGCTTCTAAGTCAGCCCAAGGATTTAGCAACCAATTATTCACTGGAGTTATGACTTTAGTAATGGGCATTGTGACATTGGTCAAGATGACCCGAAACATGCCAAGGAAGCTTGCTGATGCTACCATGCTGCAGGCTCATGGCTACGAGTTAAACGAACCAACTATCTCCGCCAATGACTACTTCAGCATGATTAAGCGCATGGAAGAACTCGAGGAGAAGGTCATTATTCTAAGCAACAAGCCTAATGCCTTACCACCTGAGAAAGAGGAATTGCTCAACAATGCCATGAAACGCATCGATACTTTGGAGCAACATCTTTGTGCCACTCACAAGGTATTATTTCATTATCTTTTCAAAGCTAGTGAGCAAATTAGAAACCTCATGGATTGTATATACACTACTAAAAATAGGAATTAGCATCAGACGAATGAAAAATGGTACGAGAGTTCATATGAAACATGTTTTGAGTTTTATTATTTTATTGACAGGCTCTTGAGCAAGCTCTAGTTCGTCAAGCGGAACTTCTAGCATACGTAGAGAAGAAGAGGAAGAAGAAGAAGTTCTTGGGGATATTTTGAGTTTTTTTTTAAGGAACATAAAGATGTATTCTTCTTGAGATGGATAGTCAATATGAAACATCCACTGATTAAAATAGGTTTGGCTAAGGGAATCATCTGGAGATGAGGATGCTGATCATGAAATTAAGAGATTGAGGAGTTTAGAATGTCTGCTCCTGTGATTATCTTAAGAATTAGAAGCAACGGGAGAAAAAAAGGTGAACAAGTGAGAATGGTGTCACTATATTTCTTGTTGGAGTATTGCAATGAAAAATATCATCAAATTTGGAAGGTTTGAATGGAGTGGACTAATAGGGGTCTAGACTCTAGAGAAGTTTAGCCCTTGGGCTATATAAATAAACGGATTGAAGTTGTATACGTGTAAATATTTTCTACACTATCAATGTATCAATGTAGTTAAACCGGTTATAGGTTATTTATCTTTTTTTCATGTCTCCAACTCAAGCTCATTATAGATTTATCGAGGACTTTCCACTAATTTGATAGTATAAAGATTATAATGTCCACCTAAATAGTTTAAACTCCACATTACTTTGTGATGGTAGTTTAGTCAACAACAAATAACTTATTTTATGTTGGGAAGTTAGATCGAATGATTGGTAATATTATAGTTTTCTAGAGGTTCAGTAATGATACGAGAATAAAACTTAGTAAAGAGTAACATTTTTATTTTCTCTTCCAAATACTTTAACCATCATCAAGTGTCAGTTGAATATATTTGCGCTTAACACTTTGACTTGGAACCTAATCGCACCTAATACAACCACTTAGGACCTGCCCATTCCTAGCACGGCCACTTGCAAACCTATCCGCGCATAACACGGCCACTTAAAACCTACCCGCGCCCAGCACGATCACTTGGAATTTATCTCTACCTAGCACGGTCATTTGGAACTTACCCGTGCCTAACACAGTCATTTGGAATGTACCTGCGCCTAACATGATCACTTGTAACCTACCCTTACCTAGCACAATCACCAGTTGAAATCGTAATCTATACATCCGCCCATTCTGAAGGGGTTTGAGGAAACAAATGGTTATTTGACAATTTCTTAACTAGTAAGGAAGAGATGGGGCAACCAACGAAATGGCTACTTTTGTATGGAATTTCACCATGTAGATACATTGACTAAAAACGATGCAAAATTGGAAAGCATTAAAGTGTCGAGTCAGTACACAATATAAAGGGGAGAATAATGAAAGCAGGAATGTTACAGAGAGATGGGGCAACCAACGAAATGGCTACTTTTGTATGGAATTTCACCATGTAGATACATTGACTAAAAACGATGCAAAATTGGAAAGCATTAAAGTGTCGAGTCAGTACACAATATAAAGGGGAGAATAATGAAAGCAGGAATGTTACAGTCTTACGGATAATTTTTGACCAAAAACACTTTTGACAAAAAAAAAACACTTTTGACCAAACAGACCATTACAATCTTACAAATAAATATAATTTATTTCTACATTTGCTTCCGTTACATATAAAGATCAAGAAAAGAGGGAAACGAGATAAAGAAAGTATCCTCTTGAAAAGTACAAAAATCAAATGAATATTTAATACATACCCCAATTTTAATTTTCCCCCATAATTGATTAAAATATTTATTGTAAAAGATATCCTCTAATCCTTAACCTTTTTGAGCTTTTGTATTTGTATACATAAAATATAATGAAATAATTGTGGCTGTCAAAAGTTAGATTCCTAAATATTCTCTCTCTCTCTAATCTCTTTACTCTATATTGGAGATATTTAATTTTGATATGTAATTTGCTATTTCAATGAATATATTTGTTCCAATGCAGAAAATCATTAATTGCAAATGACAAATATATATTGTGATTCATGAATATAATGATGAATTTTTTTTAATATAAACTTGAAAAAGTTCCCCCTATATGCTAGTTGATATATAGAAGGATTATCCATATGAGACTTTTTCCTTTTCAATTTTATTATGTGTTTTAATTTATTTTTTCAATTTCTTTGATGCTTAGGTTCAGCGAAACATAAACTTGGGTCCATTAAGTATGTACCCATGTGTCTGATTAGAGCTAAAGATTATTCCTTATCCAAATCATGAGTTGGAAATGCTATTCAAAGTTCGAATTATTAATCAGATTGTATAGGGAAAAATACGATATGACATGGCCGCTTAAAGGAAGGACACGCGGAACACAAGATGGAGATAGCCATCGAACATAGCTATTTCGCTTGTCACCGGAAGGAATAATGATCATCAAAGGAGTATTAAATACTTTGCGCCCGGTAACATTTAATACGGAATATTTTGCAGCATTAAGGATGATGGCCCGTTACAAGGAATTTGGCATTTATGTCTAACGTTACTCTTCATCAATGACCCTCATAATTGATTTTAAAGAAGTGCATGATCTTAGGACCTCCTTCCCTAGACATAACTATAAATAGAGAGCTCAGTTATCATTGTAAGGGGAATTTTCTAGTTAACTTACACTACATTCTATATAGCTTTTTAATACAATTTTGTTCTTTTATTCTCTCACTTTGGATCTGATCATTGTTGTGCCCGGAAACCCTATTCCCGGACTCACTAGCTCTGCCGTTTCATCTACATTGTAAGGCTAAGTATTTTATATTTCATCAGTTATTTCATTACCTTTTGGATCAAATTAATTCACTTGTCTAGAAACCACGAACAAATTCAACTGTACCGTTTTGTGGGTAAACAGTTTGGCGTCCACCGTGGGGCCTAGACAACCGTGCGATTAAATTGATCCTTGTCTTTTTTACTAACGTGCTTTGATTACTTTGTCTTAGCAAAAAATCACAAAAAATGGCAGATAACATTATTAACAGCACACGCAACCCTGAAATTCAAGGGGAACAACCTCATTTCGAGGATTTAATCAGTGACACTCGCAATGAGGGGAACGCCGCCACACCGGTACATGATAGGCGGTACCCTCAATAGGTTCGGGAGGCAACTCCTGATGATGCTGATGAGGAGCATGTAGCGGATGCAGTAAGGATCATGTAAGAACAACATGCAGTCATTCTAGGCCATCTCACGCGGCAGGATCAGGTTATGACGGAACTGAAGCAGGCGCTATCAGGTGCCTCAAATAATGCAAACAGGCGAGATCCAGTTCCTTCTGATGCTCCCACAAACCAAACGACGCGGAGAGTCGACAACAACACTCTCAGGGGCGAAGTTGGCTCCGACGGGGCCGGGGGGAGCAGATCTGGCCTCAACAACGATAACGACCCGTTCAAGGAGGAACTTTTATGGTTCATGAAGGAAGTAAACGCCCATATAGATCAAATCCCGGGCGTGCCACCAGTATTGAAAGGCCCGAATTCAAAGAAGAATGTTCAATTACCGTACAAGCCGAGTGCGGCCCCGAAATTAATTTCGAAGCAGTTCAAAATGCCCGAGGTGCCGAAGTATGATAGAACTTCAGGTCCACAAGAGCACATTACCACTTACACAACAACAGTGAAAGGAAATGATTTGGCTCCTCATAAAATTGAATCTGTGCTGCTGAAGAAATTTGGTGAGACTCTCACGAGGGGAGCTTTAACGTGGTGTTCACTATTACCCAAGCATTCCATAGATTCCTTTGAGATGCTCACGGATTCTTTCATCAAAACTCATGCCGGTGCCAGAAAGGTGCAGGCCCGAAAGGCCGACATATTCAGGATCGCGCAGGGAGAGTTCGAGTTATTACGAGAGTACGTCACTCGGTTCCAGAAGGAAAGGATGTTACTACCGGCGGTCCCAGATGAATGGGCAGCTGAAGCATTCACCAAATGTTTAAATCCGAAAAGTTCGGACGCTTTCCGAAAGTTGAAGGAAAGTCTGCTCGAGTTCCAAGTGACGGCTTGGGCGGATGTCCACAACCGGTACGAGTCGAAAATAAGGATCGAAGACAATCAGGTTGAATTTACATCGTCGACCAAAGGACGGGGGAAGAACAGAGAAAAAATGAAAGATGATATTGACATGGATAGACGGACTTCGAGAGGCCGGTTTTTGCCCGACGAGCGGACAGAAGAGCACGGCAGGAACTTCCGAACAGTAGATATGTTCACCGTTGATAGAAGGACCGATCGTGGCCGGAACAAAAGATCGCTGCAGGATAGAGAAGTCTCAGGGTCGCGAAATTCTTCTTACCCAAGGTTATCAGAATATAACTTCAATGTCAGTATCGTAGAGTTGGTTTCGGCCATGAGGAATATCAAAGAGGCACGATTCCCAAACCCTATAAAATCCGATCCTAGCCAAAGGGATCCCAATTTATAGTGTGAGTACCATGGCACTAACGGCCACCGGACTGGAGACTGCCGACACCTCCGGGAAGAAGTGACAACGTTGTTAAAGAATGGTCACCTCAGAGAATTCTTGAGCAATCGAGCTAAAAACAATTATGGTCGGAAAATGGGCGACGCAGAAACCTCGAAAGCAGGAGAAGAACCACCGCACCAAACGATCAACATGATCTTTGGAGGAAATGAAATTAACGGGGTCACCTTTTCGGCAGCGAAGAAGACAAAAGTGTCGATAACTCATAGTAAGAGGCTTCGGGAAGATAATATAACATTCATGGACGAAGATGCAGACGGATTACTACTGCCACACAATGACACACTGGTAATTTCTTTAAACGTGTTGAATTTTAAAATTAAACGTGTTTTAGTGGATCCATGAAGTTCAACTAAAATCATACAATGGAGAGCAGTGGAGCAAGCTAAACTCACCGAAAGCATTATCCCGGCAACGAAACTCCTCGCCGGGTTCAACCTCGCAAGCGTGACAACTCGGGGAGAAATTTTGCTGCTCATAAATGCTGAGGGAGTAATGAAGACAACACTCTTCGAAGTGGTAGATGGATACATGGAGTGTAACATCATCTTCGGAAGACCATGGCTACACGAGATGAAAGTTGTGCCTTCAACATATCACCATTTGTTAAAATTTCTGAAGCCCGAGGGAATCAAACAGATAAGGGGTGATCAACCGGCAACAAGGGAGATGAATGTAATTTCGGTTTTCAGTAGCAAAGGAAATGAACGTGCGGCATAGCAATTATTGGAACCGGCACCTGCCCCCGAACCAGAGGAAGATAACCCAGGGACAGAAAAGTCGGGACAATATCAGATACCAAGGTATTTTCAAGTACCGGAAGAGACGGACGCGACAAAATCCACGACAGAAGAACTGGAGCAGGTTACGTTGTTCGAGGAATTTCTAGAAAGGAAATTCAATTTGGGAATAGGACTACACCCGGAACTCAAGTCTGCTTTTATTGAATTCCTTAAAACTAACGTCGACTGTTTTGCATAGTCGCACGAGGATATGACAGGAATCCCAACAGATATAGCCGTACACAAGTTAAGCTTGGATCTGAACATACCTCCGGTAAGACAAAAGAGCGCCCTATTGCTGAAACAAGGAATAAATTTGTCAAAGAAGAGGTAACATATTTACTTAATATTGGTTCAATCTGAGAGGTAAGGTATCCGAACTGGATAGACAATGTAGTAGTAGTACCTAAGAAAACTAATAAATTTTGCATGTGCATAGATTATAAGGATCTTAATAAGGCATGCCCGAAAGACCCACTCCCATTGCCAAATATCGATTAGATGATTGATGCTACGTCTGGACACGAGTTAATGAGTTTCCTTGATTTTTATTCTGGGTACAATAAAATCAAGATGAACCTAGAAGATTAGGAAAAGATTTCGTTTATAACAAATTTTGGTATATATTGTTATAATGTGATGCCCTTCGGGCTAAAAAATGCCGGAGCCACTTATCAACGGCTCATGAATAAGATGTTCAAAAAACAAATAGGAAAGACTATGAAAGTATATATAGACGACATGCTCGTTAAGTTTTTGAATGCAGGTGACCACCTGAAACATTTGCAAGAAACATTCGACATCCTGAGGGAGCACAATATGAAACTTAATGCCGAGAAGTGTGCGTTTGGGGTCAGTTCGGGTAAATTTCTAGGATTCTTGGTTTCACAAAGGGGAATTGAGGTAAATACCGACAAATTCAAGGACATAGAGGACATTTCAGATCAATTGTCTAACGTAAAAGAAATCCAGAGGCTTATAGGAAGATTGGCAGGTTTGAGAAGGTTCATTTCCCGTTCATTAGAAAAATGTCATCGCTTCTTCGTACTAATAAAAAAGAAAAACAATTTCGAATGGACACCGGAGTGTCAGCAAGCCTTGAAGGAGTTAAAGAAATATTTGTCAAGCCCTCCGTTGCTCTCAAAACCAAAAGAAGGTGAAACGTTGCTAGTCTACCTCGCGGTTTCAGAAGTTGCGGTAAGTGCAGTTTTAGTCCGATAGGACGAAGGTACGAAATCTCCCATTTATTACGTTAACAAAATTTTAACAGGAGCAGAAACTCGCCACCCACATCTGGAGAAATTGGCCTTAGCTCTCGTAGTCGCCACTCGGAAGTTGAGGCCCTACTTCCAATGCCACCCGATAGCGGTGGTAACTACTTTTCCTTTGAGGAATATCCTCCATAAAACCGAGCTCTCAGGTAGGTTGGCCAAATAGTCCGTCGAAATGAGCGAATTCGATATAAAATAAAAATCGAGAACTGCAATTAAGTCGCAAGTCTTGGCTGACTTCGTGGCCGACTTCAGCCCGGGACTTTTGCCTCTAGCACCTAAGGAGGCAATAATGGTGTGAGAATCGACATCGGGAGTTTGGACCTTATTTACGGACGGAGATTCAAATGTAAAAGGGTCCGGACTCGGAATAGTCATCGAAATCAAATGTAATTTGCAGTTGGTGGTAAATCAGTTCTATGGAATTTTTGACACCAAAGAGGAACATATGCAACAATACGTGGTAAAGGTTCAGGCTGTATTGGCACGATTCCGGGAGTGGTCAATAACTCATATCCCGAGGGAAGATAACGCGGAAGCAGATGCATTGGCAAATTTGGGCTCATCAACAAAAATCCAAGGATCAGAATCAGAGACAGTAGAACAACTGATGAACTCAGCCATGGACACAGATGGTTACTATGAGGTGAATTCGACTAGTTTGGTCTGGGACTGGAGAAACGAAATAATCGATTACCTCGAGCATGGAAAGTTACCCGAAGACCCCAAAACATCAAGAGCATTGCGCGCCAAAGCTGCACATTATAGCTTAAAGAAAGGCAAATTGTACGGAAAATCCTTTCAAGGCCCGTTGACCCGGTGCTTAGGAGCATCAGAAGATAACTATGTCATGAGAGAAGACCACAAAGGGATATGCGGCAACCACTCAGGTGCAGATTCTTTGGTGCTGAAATTAGCTCGGTTAGGGTATTACTGGCCCCGTGTGGAACAAGATGCTAAGGACTTTGTACGAAAATGTGATAATTGCCAACGCTACGCACCACTAGTACATCAATCGGCAGAACCCCTACATTCGGTTCTGTCCTCGTGGCCATTCATGAAATGGGGGATGGACATCGTCGGACCGCTACCACCAGTTCCCGGAAAGGTAAGATTTCTTTTTATTTTAACTGACTATTTTTCTAAATGGGTGGAAGCAGGTCCTTATCAGAAGATTGAAGAACGCGAAGTGGTCGACTTCTTGTGGAAAAATATAATTTGCAGGTTTGGAATACCAAAAGAGATTGCATGCGACAATGGGCCACAGTTTATCGGCGCAAAAGTTATAAAGTTCCTTGAAGACCTGAAGATAAAGAGGATTACCTCTTCACCTTATCATCCGAGCACAAATGGTCAAGCGGAGTCAACAAACAAAAGTGATTATTCAAAACCTCAAGAAAAGTTGGAAGCAGATAAAGGCAACTGGCCCGAAGAATTACCTGGGGTTCTATGGGCCTACCGAACAACGGCCAAGTCAAGCACGGGAGAGACCCTTTTTCCCTTGTATACGGTGCTGAAGCTTTGATATCGGTGGAAGTGGGGGAACTAACCTTACGGTATTTCCAGGCGAACAAAGAATCGAACAACGAAGTAATGCTAATCAACTTGGAGCTGCTCGAGGAACATAGGGACTTGGCGCATGTCAGAATGGCAGCCCAAAAGCAGAGAATAGAGCGATAATATAATCGAAGAGCCAACCTCTGATATTTCAAAGTAGGAGACTTGGTCTTGAGGAAGGTAAGTTAGGCCCAACATGGGAAGGCCCTTATCTGGTTTCAGCTATCACTCGAAAAGGATCATACGAGTTGGAGAACCAAAACGGAGACAAGTTGCCCAACAACTGGAACGTGGATCACCTCAAAAGATATTACAACTGACGAACAACAGTCAAACGAAAAGTATGTGCTGCACTCTTTTTCCCTTCGTTTAGGTTTTGTCCCAATTAGGTTTTTCTAGCAAGGTTTTTAACGAGGCAGCGGCGGAATGCATACTACGAAGACAAAAGTGATAGGACCTTTCATAACAGGGCAAACAAACAAGTTTCCACTCGGGGACGATCAGAAAATCTTTGCTTCGATAGCAAATTCCCACCGGGAAGTTAAGTTTTCTACCGAACGGAGGTTACCCGATCGTTCCCAAGCACAAACCACTAGGGGACTGTTAGGTATTCTTTCGCTCGATAGCATGGGTTCCTAATGGGTAACAAGATATGTTTCCGAGTGAAGGATTACCTAGCAATTCATTGGTGGGATCTTCGAAGACACAAGACTTCCAGTGTTGCAATTAGCATTCGAACACTGGGGGGGGGGGGGGGATGACACTAAATGCCAGGCAACACTGAATGCCACGTCAATCGGGGAATGAAAATCAGGAACAAAATACATCATCGGGACCGGGGACTCGCAGCCAGCCCCGTAGAAACAAGTTATACAAGATAAACACAAGTCATGGCAATTTCTTTATAGCCACAAGTCATGGCAATTTCTTTACTGCATAGCAAAATGCTTATGTACTTTTGAAAATAGAAGGATCTAAATGAAATGAAATCCTTATGTTTTTATCTTGTTTCTTGTCCGAACGATGATTAATTTTACCATTTAAAATTTAAACAAGTACTTCAAATATTTGTGCCGTAATGAACAAGAGACGTCCTCTTCAAGAGCATCGTAAACATAAGAGGGAACTCTCTTATAAAAACCCTCACATTAAAGGGTTGGTTCCAGAAGAATCAATGCCCGGAATCCATAATGCCATCGAGGAAAAAATATACCCGAAGCTGCATACGAAAAAGACGCAAAGAGCAAACTTGCACAAATACTTATAAAAACCATCACGTTAATGAGTTGGTTCCGAAAGAATCAATGCCCGAAATCCATAATGCCATCGGGGGAAAAATACACCCGAAGCTGCATACGAAAAAGACGCAAAAGGCAATCTTGCGCAAATACTTATTGAAACCCTCATGTAAAAGGGATAATTCTCGGAACCAAAATGCTTCGAAAAAAAGCATCCGAGATTACACATAATTAAGCACGAACAGAACAACATGCGCAGAATACTTAAGCAAGTACGAAAGTTAAAGACTTGCATGAATATTCAAAACGAAAATAGGACTCAAACGATACTTGAGCAAAAAATATGTTTTTATTTACAAGGGCACGTCAGAGTGATAAAGGTACAAAATAGAAAAAGAAAGAAAAAGCTAAGCTACAGCGTCTCCGGAATCAGGAAGAGAAGTATCCGCATCCCCAGGAGTTGGTTCCACCAATGGCTCAACATTTTCCCCAGCTTGGTTTTCGGTATCATCACCTTCCGATCCCTCTTCATTTTTCGAAAACTCAGAACCGAAATCAGAAGAACCTGGAGCGTCAGACTGCGCCAGGAGTCCATTTTATTGCAGCCAACTCAAGCTCTTGGGCTTTAGCAATTTCGGCATCAATGTCAATGATACTAGTCTTGGCCTCTTCCAAGGTTTTTGTCCTCATGCTATACATGGAATAAGCTTTTACAACAATGAGGGAAGCCTCTTGGCACTTGAGTTCTTCTTTGAGTTGAGTAATTTCGACGGAAAGGTTTTCCCGGGCGGACCTGACAGATTTGAGACTGACATCGAGCTCACGGACAGTTGAACTATAGAGCCTATTATGCTTGATAGTTTTCCTGTACTTTGCCGCCATAATAACAAGCTCTTCACTTTTGGAGTTTAAGGTTACTTCCAAATTAATCACTCTTTCAGCAGAGGCATCCTCGCGCTCGGTTGCAGCAAGAATGGTGTCCTGGACTTCAGCCCATTTAGCCTTGGTTTCATCAAATCTAGCCCTCAGCGGGCCAACTTCTTGGCTGAGGGTTATCACTTCTTGCTCGCTTTGCTGAAAACGAGCTTCCAAAACATCGGCCTTGGTGGCTCTGGTTTCCAGTTTCGAGAGGCGGAGAACAGTCTGGTTTCGTTCCGCCAAAAGCTGATCCCCGTTCAGAAGTAAGTTCTTCTTTCTCACGAATCAGCTTTTGAAGGCCCTCAGAAGATAGAAAATTGGCCTGTAAAACAAGAAGAGGTAAAACTCAAAATACATTCATTCAAAAGTAGGGGAAATAATAGAGGAAAAAATAAATGTACCGCTGCGGCATTATGCATAGAATTGTTCAACAAACACTCCCCCGAGAGTGTCTGAATCTTCTCCTAGTCTTTTTTCTGAAGCCAAAGGCTTCAGATATTTAGCAAGCTCCACCGGCCTCGAAAGCAAGTTGCACCCGGTGGAGACCGAAAGGGTAACACTCCTCCTCCTTTGTGGATCTTCAGAAGGGGCAACATAATTTTGCCCCAAATTCCCATGAACTGGGGACTGTGGAGGAGGGGCACCTTCTTCATGGTCAGGTGCAGCCGATAGAGATGATGTAGCAACCGCTGTTGGAAGAGTGGATGAATATGGGAATAATGTAGCAGTTGCTGGTGATGGTGAAGGTGGAGATGAAGCTGATGGAGTAGAAGAGTGAGAAGCAACTGCATCAAATGCAGTGCTGGTTATTTGATTCTCACCAACCAAAGACGGAATGGACCCGGTACTCAGCCTCGCAGTACCGGTTACAGTAATTGGGGCCCGAGAGCCGGAATTGGCATTATCAACCAAATCAAATTCTCCCCAAAGTGCTGAGATGTCATCTTCAGTTGTTGCAACTGTCTCAACAGGTCGGGCATCCTGTTGAGATGATGAGGATCGTATCCTTCTATGTAAAAAAGCTCCCTCATCCCTAGCTTCTTCATCATCGTCGATCATCACAATGTCTATGACCGGCCCGGAAGGAGGACCAGTCACTATCGCCACCGGGGATGACTCGGGGGCATCAACCTTTACCCTCTTATTCTTTTTCTCGGCCGTAGAGGAACGTCTTCTTTTTGGTTGCTTGTTCTCTGGCCGGGGACTCCGTGAAGAAACGCTTGCGCCCGAAGCAGGCCCGGAGATGCTTGTTCGAGTAAGTGCCTCCTGAAGCAGCCTCACCGCATCAGTAGGGTCAGCCAAAACATCCTCTTCGGGGACATCAACTAAGCCCGCAGGTAGACCTGATTTCGTGAGCAAGTCAGAAGGGTTCAACCAAGTTCTTCAAATACAAAAAGTGGAAACGAGGTAAATTAAAGTTACCATGATTTTTGGCCTTCCACCCTTATTTAATAGACAGTTCTTTCCACAAACGGGTTTCAGGCATTGTGATGTCCAAGATCTTCTGAACCCACCGGTCCAAGTCTTCTATCACCGGTGGGATCCATCGAGTTCAATACAAGCATGAAAGAATATTTAGTAAGAAAAGATGTATTAAAGAGAACTTATGAAAGCGATTCTAAGCAACCGGAAATGATGATGCCGTTGTTGGAATAATGTCACTAGTAGCAACTGCAACGAACCGTTACATCCACCCACGGTCATTGTCGTCGTCCATGCTAGACAGCAAAGCATGATGTCCACGCTTGCAAAGGTTTATCATTCCTCGCGAAAGATTTTGGGGGACTAGAGATTCATCATATGAGCTAGGGTTAGCTCCTCTTCAGTTTCTCGGCACAGACGTCGAAGGCAGGAAACCGTCTTCCACACTGAAGGACTTACCTGTGTCAAACATACTTGGTAGCGGAGGCAAAACTCCACAATCACGGAATCAAGATCCCCGCTCAAAGAAAACGCACCCAAAGTAAAGGGATACGTGAAAAAATATGTAAACCTTTCCCTGGGAAGGGTCACTCACTCCGATAGGTCAGGAGCAATAATGTCTAACTCATGACAGCGGCAGTCCTCCTTCACAGCAAAACTACTGAAAGGGCGAATAGAAGAAGGGTACCTACTAACAGCTCATGTGCGAGGGTTAGCAGTAGCCAGTTTCTCTTCAAAATTCTTCGAAGTACTAAGCCTTCTTGGGATGATAGAGCCTACCGTTGGAGGAACGAAATCCTCGGTTTTGTTCTTGTCCTTTGAAGAACTAGCACGTTTTGAAGAGGAAGCCATTGAAATAGAAGGAAGGAAAATTTCTGGTTCGAAAAAGATCAGAGAAAAGTTGGGAAATAAAGGTGCAAATTAGAAGTTTGAGAGATTATGAAGTACATAAGAGAAGGATGATGCATATAACTAAAATTTGGGAGGCTAAATTCATGCCCATGATTACCTCGATAATCGGCAAAAGGCGTGCTAAATCATGGGAAGACATGTGTTCGGGGCATTAAATGCGGAGAGACAGGCGTCTAATCAATCGTCAGTGGCCTTCAAAAGGTATTATAGTAATTCCCGCCAAAAGAGTGTTTCTACCAATTTTTCGGTAATACAAGGTTATGTCGCCGAAAAACAAGGGGACTATCTGTATAGGAAAAAATACGACATGACACGTGGCCGCTTAAACGAAGGACACGTGGAACACAAAATGGAGATGGCCACCGAACATAGCTATTCTGCTTGTCACCGGAAGGAATAATGTTCATCAAATGAGTATTAAATGCTTTGCGTCCGGTAACATTTAATATGGAATATTTTACAGCATTAAGGATGATGGTCTGTTACAAGGAATTTGACATTTATGTCTAATGTTACATCTTCATCAATGGCCCTCATAATTGACATTAAATAAGTGCATGATCTTAGGACCTCCTTCTCTAGATATAGCTATAAATAGAGAACTTAGTTATCATTGTAAGGAAAATTTTCTGGTTAAATTCTATACAATATTTTAATACAATTTTGTTCTTTTATTCTCTCCCTTTGGATCATTGTTGTGCCCGGAAATCATGTTCTCAGACTCACTTGCTCTGTCGTTCCATCTATATTCTAAGGCTAAGTATTTTATATTTTATCAATTATTTCATTATCTTTTGGATCAATTTAATTCACTTGTCTAGAAATCACGAACAAATTCAACTGTACCGTTTTACGGGTAAACACATGTGCTTGTAATAATAATAGTTTTGGATTCTATCTACATTTGACTAGCTACTTCTGCCCAATGAAAGAGAGGCAGTGGAGTAAGGTACTAATTAAATACACTTTACAAAAAGCAGTAGCATTATTCTAGAGAACAGATAAAAGGATAAAAGAAGAAGATTTCAAGAGTTAAAAGAAAAAAGAAACCTAACACACATAAAAAGAAGAAAACAGAAGAACCTTTTCCTCCTTTTTAAATATTTCTTTTTGGGTGGAGATGGGCAATAATTATGGAGGAAGGAATTGTGCATAAAATTTAATTTTGTAGTTCATTATAAATGTCATTTTAGTTATAAGATCGTTTCCCAGGGAATATAATCAGTAAAAAATAACATAGGAGATACTCTAAATAAAACATAGCAAATGTTTATGAGATAATTTATTCAATTCAAAATAGGAGACCATTTCCTTGTGAGCATATCCTGGATCATTTCTTAGCTTACCAAAATGCTAATCAAAAGGTTCTAATATGTACACTACGCGAAAATGATCTCGTGTGATTACTTACATTTTGAATAGAAGAAAATAATATTTTCAAATCTCTTGTGTGTTATTTTCAGATTTGTTATATATAAAAATAAATATCACTTATAAAAAAGACATAAAACTATAAACAAATTTGTAAAGATTACAAAATCAATATTAACTTTCACCACCAATTAGTGTACATATTGATTATAGATTCACACCTTTGAATAAGGATAAAGTTACAACTTGCAACTAACCAATTCCATGAATCCATAAAGAATATTATCAATGTTATTATAAGACTATATATACACCCCAATATTGCCTCTTAAATCCCTTAGTTCCTTCCAAAGAATATATATATAGAAAACAATAAATTACACTCTCACCCAAATTAAGCTTTCTCTATTTTTAGCAAGGAAAGTGAACAAATTAATGAACTTTGTATACGGTTAAAATCGGGACCACCCGATTTTACTATTTGACCGAAACTGGGAGGTCGCATCAAAGGATGGCTTTGTAACGGAACAGACTAAACCACAAGGATAAGGTACAGAGTTCAGAATCGAGGTACCTGTCGAGATCGAGGCTAGTATCGATCGAAGCCAAATGAGACAAATATTGAGCATGATCGAAGATAGCACAATAACAGAAAAGCGAGATATACGTGACTGGTCGAGGATCATGGCGTAAATCTCGGAACGAATCAAATCAAAAACGGTTAATTAGCTAATCATGGGATTTTCTTCTGTAATTAAAATTATACCATAAGTGAAATTCCTCTACTATTTAAGGGGGTTCTAATCATATGTAAGACACAATGTTCACAGATATCAAAGCAATATAATTCTCTTTATCGTTTATACTGTTGTTCATCAGCTTGTTATATTTTAATTGTTCTTGTATCAACCAGTGTGAGGGTATCCAAACTCGAGGGATGAGTTCTATTCTAACACTGGTTTGCTTTACTTTATAGTTTATTTATGTTATTAATCTTCATATTTATCAATTGGTATTAAGTGAAATTACGTATCCTTAGAACCACATTATAAGTTTAATTGTTATCCAATTTTAAGGTTAAACAAACTTATTCATAGTGGAGAAGAGTAACATTCTTAGGTACAAAACTCTTTTCCATTTCATCGAGTTATTCATTTTCTTGGTCATAATCTCAAGATTTTTCACTCAACTTCCATTAGCTTTCAAGTTGTGTATAGAATATTTCAAAGGACTATTCATAACTCTCATTAGTCCCATATTCATCTTTGTTCTTGGAAATGCAATTGTCATCATCTTATTCTTATTAAAATGTTGTCACTCGTCAACTAAAGAACATGGTTCAACAATTAACAATCATAAAATTCTCAGACCCTACTTGTGGGATTACACTGAATTTATTGTTGTATTCAACGATCCTAAAATCGAGTTATGTAAGGAGTGCATGTGCATTTCCTCAGGTAGAGAAGTAGAAAGGAAAATCTATAGAAGCCAATCAGAGAACTTGACAAGGAAATTATCTTATGTGGAGGAGCGGCCTAATAATAGGGTATTGAGGCAGTCGGCGACGGTAGCATGCCGGAGATACAGCGAGAAACCGGTGGCAGAGATGAGTAGTGAAGAGTTCAGATATACAGTCAGTGGCGGACCCAGAATTTTGTGCAAGCGGGTTCAATCTTAGAAGTACATAACTTTAGTCGTAAAATAATAGTTGTCAAGTGGGTTCAAATAAAATATTTATACAAAATTTACACAGCTTTAATCCTAATTTATACATATACACAGTATTATTTTTTGATGAAACTGGTTCAATTGAACTCGCTTGCCACCACGTGCTTCCGCCACTGCATACAGTGGAGGCGTTCATTGCCAGGCAACAAAGATTTTTGAGGGAAGAAGAGTTTGCAGCTATTGTTTTTTCTGAAGCATAGCTTTTTTGTTCTCTTTAATTTTTCTTAATTAAAAGAAAGAATTTAACTTGTGTAAACTGATGGATGTAAATAAATGTTTACACTATGTTTAACCCAAAAAATAATTTTAGAATAATTGAATATATATTATAAAGCCATTAGCAAACAGATTTATCAAAAGTGCGTTTAATGAAGTGAAGAGCAACAATGATAAGTAAAACAGAATTAAAGAATGGAATAAAAGAATTTTTATCGACCGCCGTCCTTTGATACGCAAATACAAATACAAATTCAAAGATATAGTTGAAATGATAGCTTTGGAGAAGGCTATGTAGAGTGTATCATGTGTAATATAATATAATATGTCCGTTACAAGTGAACTAAAGTATTTATGGCTAATTAGAATATGATTGTTACGAGTTTTTAGCCTATACGTGGTTAGTGGAGGGCGAGATCCTCGCCGACCATAACCGTGATGGCATAACAAATGGGGGCCATGACCTCGGGAAGGTCTCGAGTATACCAAATTAAAGTTGGGCACCGAAGGTGTCCAGTCTATTTCAGATACATGCTTGGTGAATCCCTTATGTTACTCTTGTTCTGGATTCGGATAGTCGACCCCTTCAGTTCTCCGGTTCTGTCTTTCGTGCTTACATGTGTCAAACTGCTCCTGCTACGTGTCATTATTCTGTTGAGCCACGGGGTATGATCAATTTTTATCAATAAACACTATTATTATTTAAAACATAATTATTGTTAATTATTATGTTGCATAATAAGTCATGATATTAGTAACATTAAAGATAAGATAGGTTAATTATCACAGGTAGGTAACTTTCTGTATGTGTTCCAGAGCATCATAGGCTTTCAAAAAAATTCTTGTGGAATCCGTGAAACTTAAGTATGGAGGTGAAAATTATCCCGCTCGCACGTGCGGCTGCAAAGATCTGATCCCCGCTGGAACTCGACCAATCCCAATAGCTGTTGCGACAAAACATCACTTTTCTTTCCCTCCAACCGTGAGTCCGGATTGTCGCCGCGAAGTTGAGTGAACGTAATCTTTTCGACTTCAGCGAAAATGTTCAAAGCACCACCTTCGTCAATTATCTTGATATCGAAAGGAAAGAGGACAGCGTCTTACTTACTTAAAAGTAAAAAAAAAAAGACTAACTGCATGTCGAGCGCTTAAACGGAGCTTGTGGTCACTCGTTCCTCGCTTGTTCGAAAGAGTTTCAAATTGGATTTAACACTACATACGATATGTCCCTCCATAGTCGAGTCCTTGAGTCCTTTCTTTGGAAGTAGTGAATGTAGTAAGAGGTGTATAACCACTACCCTTTCTTTGCTTAAAAAAAGGTACGTACTAATTGAGAGTGGAATCTATCCTCATAAATATCTTCGGGCAAGGGACGCTTGATAATATTTATGCTAAGACAATCACTAAGCTCCCGACGCCTCTGTTTGTCCTCTTGTAACTGATGATAAACCCCAGCAATAGGCGTCACGGGTTCACCAGGAGGTGGGCTTGGAAGCAGCCATCCTTTGAAGAAAGCGTAATAGCTCACTGGTCTAGCTCCATGGCACCAAAAATGTATCGGGGCTCAAGTGATTCACTGAAGCGACGAGACCTTGAAAGCAATTTTTTCAAGTGTCAGTAGCAGAATGTTCTATCAATCGGGGAAGGTTTTTGGTGACAAGACCTCGAGATATCAGAAGTAAGAATGCTGACATGAGTAACGAAAAATCCTATGAAAAACACGATCGCCTGCTAGTGGAAGGTTTTCTGCGTTCAGTCAATCTACGCAGACAGAATCCAAGTCCAAGACTTGAGTGATAATGCTAGAGAACGTATCCTTCTTGGCAAGGCAAACAACCTTTTCCAAGGTTTCGAAGGAAAGATAGATCTGAACTAACACAATCACTATAATTATCCCTCTTGTATGTATATAAGTTTTTTGATGAAAAGAGGGGATTATGATACCCTAGAAGCGTGTGAGAAAGATGGGTACGTAAAGTGAGTAATGGTTAAATTCTCCTCCACAAGCCCTCTGATGTGAGGATGCACACTGCTTTAAATAGAAAGCGCAATGCAACATCCCCGAATGTCGGGCCGTCCTCATTACCGTAATAGCAAATGGGTAAGCTCCAATACATAACTCCTTAGTACATCAATGACTATCAAGATCGCTTTGTTAATCAGTGACCTTAATAACCGAGAGTCTTCTAAAACTCTCTGCCACAAACTAAAGAATTGAATTACCTTGCGCCGGTATCATTTCGCTTGTCGCTTAGATGTTCTTTTGGCTGATCTTTTCTCTTTTGTTTTGGTTTTGAGTATGGGGGAGGGCAAGGACTTCCTCTTCCGGTCCCTTCAAACTCCTCATCGAAAGATTTATTCGGGCTCCAGGTCCTATCGATATAATCCAGGAGCAAGGATTCCGGAAAGTCAAATTCTATATTGCAAGTGCAAGTCGATGTTCCTAATATGAAAATGAAAGTGGAGTGAAAGCTGGCCCTAAACAGGATCCAAAGACGTTTAAGTCCAGTTCCAATCTGGATATAAAAGTCAAGCTCAATCGTCGAAAGTGAGATCTCTATTAGTCCAGTCTTATTTTCTCTTTTGAGTCAGGTTCTTAAGGCAGGAAATCGGATTTTCTGAATATCTCTCTTTTGGCCTATGTTGTAAGTTAGTTAGTTAGAGATCAAAACTGGACCTGAGAGTGACTAGACTTCTAGTAAGAGTAGGTGCGTCTTAAGTTGAGGAGAGTTGTTCACAAGCAATGGTTATGAGGTAGAAAAGATTCCACCCTTCTAGTCGACTGAATGTGATGAAAGGAAAGTCGACTGAATGTGATGAAAGATTATATGCTTAATACATGCAAGTCAAATATAATATGAAGGATTTCCCTTCTAAAGGCAGGGGTGAGGACTCCATTTCGGCATTAAGTAAGGAGTTGGAGGAAATCAAGGCGCATCCACTTCGTTATCTCATTCTCTTTTTGTGCAAAGAGGTAGAAAAGATTCCGCCCTTCTAGTCTCGAATAGTGGACAATGTATAATTGATAGCGGTGCTATTGATCACTACTCTGGTATGAGTACCATTTTCTCTTTACTTAACCCA
The DNA here is from genome assembly GCF_000715075.1 of Nicotiana tabacum. NCBI lineage: Eukaryota > Viridiplantae > Streptophyta > Magnoliopsida > Solanales > Solanaceae > Nicotiana > Nicotiana tabacum. The sequence continues at coordinate 74,335,682 of NC_134103.1, forward strand.
TCAACATCATTGGGTAAGCTAAAGCTTGCTGATGGCTCTACTACTCCCATTGTTGGGAGTGGTACTGTGAAAGAAAACCATCTCGTCCTTACCCTTGAATTCTCTTTTATATGTTCCGTCTTTTAATCTCTTGTCTATGAGCTGTCCAACAATTTGTCACTCAACAACTGGATTCTGCATTTACTTTGGTGACAATCTAATTTCTTGGGGCTCTAAAAAGAAACCAACAGTTGCCCGCGCTAGTGCAAAAGCTGAATACAAAGCATTAGCTATCACTACTTTCTGAAATTTGATGACTCTCCTACTTGCTAAAGGATTTACATATGTCAATTCCCCACCCATTATTCCCGCTTAGAATAATAAAATAAATGATATTTGTCAAGAAGTGCAAAATCATATGGATACGATTCTCATTTTGTATCTTGATTAATTGGATCGTTTCTTTATGGATTCCTATCCCAAACTCTTAGAGATGTATTTCCGAGTATTCCAGGATCATTTCTTCCAAGAAGAGGATTTCCTCTAATTCTATGAATTTTTCTAGAAGACTCTTTTCTTGAATATTATTAAAAAAAATTGGATACACCAGATCCGGATCGGTTATTGATAGAGTGAATAAATCTGTCATTTCTTGAAATCTCTCTTCTGATTCAAAATCGTAGTGTAATGTGTATCCTCACATGTTCCGGTCATGGAATAGATGAAATAAATCAAAAAGTAGATTTTGTTCAAGAATGAAATCTTATTGGAACTGTCCATATTCGGTTCATCCTTCGGAACCATATCACATCCCGGATCTGATGAAATAGGATGAATTGAGATGGTATTTTGTAAATACGTAATTATCTTGAATATATTAACCATTTCTTTATTTTCCAATCACTTGTAAGGGACAAAAGAAAGATCTTGTTGTTTCTTCAATAATTTCTGATCTCTAGTGGACCTCTCAGTAGGATTCGTACCCAGGTAGGTAGCGAGGTTGGTGTTTTATTTAAGCTCAACACCGTGCTGGAACTCCTCATGAGAGAGAATCAATTATTTCTACCTTTCTTAAGAAATGCATTCCATAATCCTAGTTAGGGCCGCATACCTCACTAGTATAGGCCTCATACGCCTTAATCGCATTTTGGATCCTTCCAGACCAATCTTTCATCAATTTTCGATTTGGTGGGTGGGTCTAGGGTGAACGAAAGAGATGTGTAGCAGAGGGCAGGTGAGGCATTGTGTCGTCGAAGATAAAGAAATCGCTTTCCTTTGTGAGAGAGGTTTGTGCACATGAATTAATAGTCAAAGTATAAGAAAGATGAGACTCCTTTTTCTGCTCACTCATAGGGGTCGGGACCCCCACAAAGGGGGAAGGAGTCGACTGAATATCTCAGCCATTGGCGGATATCGGTAGTTGTCCGGTCGTACCCAAACAATAATATTCCAGAGGAAAATACACCTAAGATCAAATATTTTGAGCCGGCTTCCGTAGAAAATTCAGACTTTCTTTTTGATGCTACTATCACCGACCCGAGATCCATGGATCACAGACAGTATCTCCCCATGGCCAACCCTTCACGCATGAAATAGGAATGATAGGAGATTGACCGGTCGGGGTCGAGTGATCTCAGGGGTTTAGGGGTGCTTCTCCTGCTGCGACTACCTCTCTATTTTCAAAATATATCCAGTGAAGGTTTCTTTTGTCTTCATCACCGCCTCACCAAAAGTTAGCTAACATTTTTTCCAACTGGTCAAGAACACAGAGTCTAGTTCCCCTCCGTTCTCGACCAGACGAAGGAGATATGAATTCCATTTAGGCAGGTCAGGGCCAATGGCTTTCTCTGATAGAGGCTCGCTTCTTCAAGTTCAAGTTTCGCTTGCTGCTTCTCATTTTGATAGGAGTAGGTGCTTGCAGCTCGCTCGCTCCTCAGTGAGGAAGGGACCTAGAACAGAGAAGAGTGTTCCTTCGTCACCCTCTAGCGTACCGAACTTGTGAAAAGCATGATTTAAGATATGCACGGATGTGCTGGCACTCAATTAGTAGCACTGGCACGCCCACTCTGGTCTCACGGGGCGGGCCCCTGTGGTTTGATCGTTGGGTCATGCTAATTCCATACGAATCTCTTCCTATTTAAGGGGTTGAACGTGGGGGATGTTCTTATTTTACCGGAGGGGTTTGAATTAGCTCTTCCCAATCGTATCTCTCAAAAGAACCAACGGGTGAAAGGAAAGAGCGGGGTCAGCCATCGACAAAGGAATACCGAACCCCTGCCCTGATCGGTCACTTTTCTGGGCCGAGATATATAAGTGGAAGTCATAAAAAAGAAATCTTTCTCTTTGCACCTCAGATCAAGATGAGGGCATTCAATAAATCTTCTCTTCCTCTATCTACCCCAGCCTTAGTTCGATCGGTCATGGGGCTTCCCTCTGCCAAGAATTGAGAGAAGATATTTCGCTTTTACTCAGTACATAGATTCGGATTAGTCAAAATAGAAGTAGACAGATCAAGGTGCAGAAGGCAAGCAGGAAATCCAATTCTTTTAAAAGAGAACCTAAATCCCCTATTAGATAATCATAGTCGATGATAACATCATTATATCCATCGCTATTACAGAACCGTACGTGAGATTTTTACCTCATACGGCTCCTTAGAGGTCACAAATAAATCTAAGGACCCTTTCCTATTCTTTATCTTGATATGTTTGTGGGATAGAGTCAAAATCTATCCTAAGGTCCCAAATTAGACAAATGGAATTATGTCTGCTATATTTAAAACTAATAAATACGGGCTTCTGAATTGATCTCATCTTTTAAGAATTTTCATTTTTCTTTGTTGATTAATAACCTTATCATTAAATAAAATCACCTATCTCTTGCTTAAAGATTGGGATGAGTCAATGTCGAAATATTTTCCTATGGAAAACCCAGAATATGGGGCCAAAAATTGTAGAAGAGTAGGATCTGAAGCGGTGGATGCTACAAGAATAGAATATTCCAAAGCATTCGCTTCTGAAAGAATTTGAACTAATTGTGCCACAGTTGAGCATTTCTGTCCAAACGCTACATAGACACAATACAATGTCTCACTCTCAGAGGCGGCCCTTGAGTAAGATCAACACTCTAATTTGAATGATTTTGTGACGAACCTATCTCATCCTATCTTGATTATCACAATTCCCCTGTTCGAAAAAAGTTGCATTTATATACAATAATCGGATTGTAGCGGGTATAGTTTAGTGGTAAAAGTGTGATTCGTTCTATTATCCGTTAAATAGTTAATGGGTCCTTCGGTTTGATTCATATTCCGATCAAAAACTTTATTTCTTAAAAGGATTTAATCCTTTTCCTCTCAATAATAGATTCAAGAACAAATACACATTCTCGTGATTTGTATCCAACTCGATATTCAAGTATGAATCCCTTGAGCGCTTCGGCAGCGAGCAGCCGGTTCTTATTGTATTCACCAAGATAGTCTTGCTCTCTCCTAAACTCTGCGGTGAGTTCAGCCACCACCTCCGGGTTTGAGCTCTGCTCGAGTGTAGTCAGCCAACTTCGTGACTTTGCTTAGTTTCTAGCATTGCCGACCTGCACAAATGGTGTAACAACTACCCCGCTATCTCCGACATGAACCCGGTGAAATTACATTCTCCGTGAAGATGCAAAGTACCAACGGCTAGACGGTAAGACCCCATACACCTTAACTATAGCTTCATAAAGCGAGGAGTTGAGCCTGAACTGGCGAACCGAAGTCACTTTCGGAACCATACTTCCTACAGGTAATATGTGTCCAGTCCAGCGGGAACGCGCAGCGCAAACGAACCTGAGTTTTTATACCGAATCCCCCGCTGGACATCGGGGACCGAGTGGTAAGGCCATGATCCGCAGGGAAACAGATCACTCATTCTTCCATTGGGGACATCAAACATTGAATGAAATCGATTCTTTTTTAGATATCAAAATCTAAATCGGATAGGATAGGATAGATGGATGGATCTATCTTTCTAGTCATATATATTACTAATCAAAATGAATTTTTATAGTGTTGTAGCCCCAAATCCTTGATTTTGCCAGGAAAGACTGCTAGTGGGTATGATTAAAGTCAAGAGCAGTCTCTCAGAAAAAAAAGTCCCTGAGTGATGGTTAGGCCAAGCCCAAGTAAAACTTTCATATATCGTAAGATGCCTTTTACAGTCTAGAGATATACAATGGTGAGAGTGAGGTATTGAAGGGCGCTAACAATGCTACGATATTCCGTTACATCAGTGCCCCACTGCTTGTCAATCATATCGGAAAGTCATTGGGTCGGCGGAGACCTCTTTCGGCAAAGAGCTCACTACTGTAAACTCCCCTAGATGAGAACCCTCATTGCCATTGGAAGGCACCTTGGACTAAGGAGTGGACTGTCACTGAATTCTATCAAAATCCAATGAGCAACCCAGCGAGGTTACAACCTTCTCTTTCTTTATGACAGAGCAATTGAATGAAGCGGTGCGTAGAACCGGGTTGCGTTGCTTGATGCTCCGATGACCCTTAGCCCGAGTATCATATTTGATTATTTACTAAAATCCCCTTTTGGAGGGGAAGGATGAATTATTTTTTCCCCCTTCCCCATCCATTACCGCTCATCCACCGCTTTTTATGTTGAAATTTTGTCTTTGTCTTTCCAAGCTGTCTTTTGCGTGCTATTCTTTACGCCCTAAGAAAGAACCTCCACTTGGATTCATTTCAAGTCTTTGGCCGTGCCGTGAAGTAAAATTGTATCGTATGTTAGTTAGAGAGATTGGCTAACTACTACGATCTATAGATTTAACTATTTACGATATCTCCTGCGGGGACGAAAATTAAAATCGGATAGGATTCGAAGATTTTGAATCCCTATTGGATTTCTTACTCCAGAAATAAGAGAGAAATCAACAATAATGCGCACATGTGAAAAGCACATTCTTTGCTTCCAAAAAAAAAAAAAAGAAAAAACAAAAAAAGACTTGTAAATCGAAAAGTATAACCAACACTATCACCACTAACACGAGTCTAGAAAGAGCAAAAAGAATATTCATCATATTCGGCCGGTTCCCACAACGAGTTACAATACACAGATATTGCCTAACTTTTTATGCAATGTCTCTTTCCAATTTTTCTTAATGCACTTAAAACCTTTAACTCAACCTAGTAATTTTGATGACTTGTGCTCGATAACTTCAGTATGATGGATATGTCGAGAGGTGTGATTCATTTTATTATTTGTCATCTTCATTTTGGCACGTAATTTATTTCACAAAGTTGTTGCACCGTAAATTTTTGAACAAAAATTAAGACGACCATAAGAATCTATAACAAAAATTTAGAGTTCAACGTTCTATTTGTCAAGTCAGAGTTGAAGAATCTATAAATTAGGAAATGTTTTAAGGAAAAATGTAATTTTAGTCCCTACAATAGTACTTATTCTTATTTTGGTCCTCCTGTTATTCACGTGATTATATTTTAAATTTTAATGTGTGTTTTTATCTTTGAAACTAATAGCGAATTATTTTTTTGAAAAGGAAAAACCTAAAATGGGGAAATGATTAAAAAAAAAAAAACAATAAGAACTTTGGGCGTATTCACAACAAATTTTTGTAGTACGAAAAATAAACTGCAACAAAAATAATATGAAGAAAAAGAGATTTTATTGATAAATATTTGTGAGTACAATTCTATGTATCCCTTGATTCTCCTCTCTAAAATTCTCCATGATTCGAGGGCTTGAGAAGCATCTTTCTCGAATGTAGGATGATGCACACCTCCTTGTGATGTATTTAATCGCCAAGAACGTCGAGCAACACTTTGTCGTTACGGGTTGATCTCCGGGAAGAACTCCGTTGATCACTCCTTTGTTGAAGAACTATGCACTTGATGATTGATCTCTCCGTTTGTGGATGTCTTCACCAATTGCGGAGTGTTCTTCTCCAACTCTGAATATTGGTTCAAGAGCTTGAGAGCTTGATCTTGAACTTGACGGATTTCAAATTTTGTGGTGCGTCACGAACAATTTGAAGGTCGTCACGAACCAAGATTTATTTTTGGGTTATCACGAACAGAAGATTTGAAGTCGCATGCTTATGATTTGTATTCGCCTTTGGGATTTGACCACAGACGAAGATTGCAGATGTGAATGGAGACCTTGATGCTATTCTTCAGAGCTTCTTTAGCCTTTCCTTCTGCTTACTTCCTCCTTAGCCTTCTCCTTTGACCCCTTTATATAGGTGTGGGGTCGAGTAGTCTCCAAGTAAAACCCTAGTGGGTCATTGGGCTTGAGGCTTATGGGCCAACTCATTTTATAGAAGACCAATTGACGGGCTAGCCCAATAATACATTGAACTTTTATTTAAATTAATTTATTATAGATTTAAATAATCGACCCGATTATACTAGCCCATAGTATCATTTGGACTAATACGTATTTAATATATGATAAGATCCAAATTACTTATGGATTTAAATTTAATAAAATTTTAATTATCTACAAATGCCCCCTGCTTCAAAGCTTGTCGAGGTGTAGAATTATTGTAAATTGAAGACATGATTTGAAGTAATCGTTGTGGAGCCAATGGACATTTTGTGACCTGGCATAATGAAGAAGGTCTTAATCCAGATAGAATGGACGATGTAGCTTTGCCTTATTTTTTTTTTGAAGATAAGTTAATGACTTTCTCACGGCATACAAGAACCCAGTAGAAGAATTACTCCTCGAATGGAATATCTTAATCGCCCATCAATGTACTAAATGTTCCTTATTTGGAATTTCTTTTTTTTGTTTTGGCAAACTGATTGTCTCCGAGAAACAAACCAATTTGATGGCTAAGTATAAGCTCATTATACGTAGATAATAGCTTTAATTACAAATAAGCTCAGAGGAAACGTAAATTGCCTCTTTTGGATTAATGCTAAAAACTTTCCATAATTTGCCCAAATTATTCCTACAATGAAGCTCATTCCTATTTTGAAGAGGAGTCGGAAATTTTCCTAAGTATCCTTACCTTTTGAAAAATAGGAATGGGAGCTTTCCCTAAGTCTTTTGGTCGTTACAAATTTTACACGAGGCCCTCGTTTACTCTTTTTATGGAATTAATTCATTCCATGTAGAATAGTTTTCCAACCCTCCTCTTATTCATACAAGCTTCCAAACTAGAAGCCTTACAAGAATTCTTATTTTTTATTTTTTACCATAAAAGATTTCCAAGTCAACTAGGAATTGGCTTTTCTTTTAAAGGAAAATTTTGTTCAACAAGCCAAAGAACCGACTCAATATTCTATATAAGGAGCATACCATGCAGCCATGCTCACCACCTATTCTTGGAATTTCTTAACTCTTCGCTAGCTTCCTTTGAAGGTCTCACTGGTAAGCTCTCTTTCTATCATTCTTTACCTGTCACTAATTTTGGGCAATGCCCCGAACTCATACTTGAATATCTCGCATGTTGCTGGACTCAGAACTCAAGTACTTCCAGTGACGAAATATGCGATAGTCGAACCTTTTTGGACTTGACTACGATTGACCCCCCTTTTTTTTCTCTTTGTCGCAGAAGCTGCCAGGAATCGTGAGCTTTGCGCATTCTGCAGAAAAGCATTCATATCTCCTCGTAGGGGTATCGAGAATACAAGACCCTTGATTCTTTTGAAACTAGACTCAGAGTTCTGCAACATGTCAAGAATTTGAATTTAAATTCGCATTGTATCATCCTCGGTGAGCTTCCTAAACCTGGTTTAAGTACTTTCGCGCTCGACATTCAGCTTTGCGCGTCTTAACTAAAAAAATCATATCTTGGTGTCGGAATGTCAAATCGCGAGCGATTTGCTTCGACGGAAGCTAGATTTTCAGAGCTACGATATATCTGAGGATCATAATCAGATTATCCCTAGATCTTCCCAGATATTATCAGAATTCAAGAAACAAGTTTCGACATGCCGGTTCATTCAGCTTTGCGTGCTCTCGTCAAAAAATTCATATCTCGAGATAGGAGTGTCAGAATCGCAATCCGCTTGATCCTGTAAGAACTAGGTTTCAAGACCTACATTCACTCTGAATATGGAAGCTCAGCACACTTTGGAACGACCCACACAATTATTTGAAGTCGACACTACAATCTGCACAATGCGACTTGGGCAGCATATCCTCTTTGTTTTGCAGCTTCGGCAACAGAGATTTGGGCGTCCCCATCCTTGTGACTTTGGCGACAAAAGTACATGAAGGATCTCTCTTTGCAGCCTTTGGTGAGAAAGTCCATGGAACATCCTCATCATTGTGGCTTTGGCGAACAACAATTTGGCATATCCCAGATCAAGGTTTTGGAGGAAAATAATTTGGGGCATCCAGCTTTCCAATCGATCTTTGGTGAGAAATCACTTGGGTGTTCATCTTCCCTCTTCATGATTACAATTCGCCCGCTGTCTCTGCCTTAGAGAGGAGGTTCATCTCTTCTTGCAGTTTGGAAAAGACGTACATGCATGACGAGTTCTCCATCCCAGGTCAAGCGAAGAAGTGGATGATCGACACTCTTTTTTTTGTAGGCGAAAAGGTACATGAAGCGTACGATCCATCGAGATTTGACAGAGAAGTGCACGTCACAATGCTCACCATCCGCATTGAAGCATCGTGTCATTGACACCGGTTCTGTTGTTGAGTAAAAGCTACGTGCCGTTGTCTTTATTGCTTGCGCGTGGCTGGTGGAACTTCTGGTTTCGGATACTCAACGACCTAACTCATGGTCGAAGCTAGAGATTAATGAAGCTCCCAAATTTTAACTTCCCTTTCCATGCTGATTAGTTTTAATCAAACCTTTTGTTACTAATGCTAACCTTTTTTTTTCTTTTCTTTTCTTAGAACGTAGAGCTGTGGAGAAGTATTCATGAAGCAGCAGAATCACTAAACAAAATTAGCTATAGCCCATGAAACATTGGTTTCTGAACTAAGCTTTGCACTGTCGACACCAATCAATCATGTGAAATCAAAAGCTTCATGTCGTCTGCATCGATATTGTGAAATTGAAGTATCGTGTTGCTGAAACGCCGCGCTATTGGCACCGAGGACTCCCAAAATATTTTCTTTTATAGGATTTTGAGAGAGTTTCAGAGATCTTGATGTCCCTAGGAAGATGCATTGCGAGCGAACCACTCGTCTCTTTGTTGCGGTTAGCGAGAGAGACACATAAAGTATCCTTTCAACATCGGCGACGAAATCCCTACTCTTGGAGGCTCGGAGAGACCCTATCTCATCATTGACGAGCGTAATATGTACTATATCGCATCGTTGTAGACTGGCGAGGAAGACAACTGGAGTAAGCCTTTCCAACTTCGGCAAGCAAGCACCTGGCGTGTCTCTGCTGTTTTGACTTCATAGCATTTCATGCTCTAATTAAAAAATTCATGTCTCGAGCTTCGGGTGTCGGAATCGTGATCCATCTGTACTGTTGGAAAGAGAACTTCAAAACTCACAATATCTATAAATAGCACGGCAAAAATCCTTTCAAAACGTCCACCATAATATTTTGAAGTTGCTACAGACATCTGCCGCACTTGATTTTTAGATTTGCGCACTCTAGATAAAGAAAGTCATGTCTTAGGCTAGGAACATCAAAATCACAAGCCGTTTGTGCCAATAGAAAGAAGACTCAAAGATAAGAAAATTCCCAAAATATCACAGAAGTATTCCTTCTAGATTGGCCGCAATAATTTTTTGAAATTGATCTAGACGTCTGCCTTACTGCTTTTCAGCTTTGCGCGCTCTAGGCACAAAATTCCTATTTCGAGCTAGGAATCTTCAAATTGCGATCCTTTTATGCCATTAGAAAGAAAACTCATAGAGCTGCATCATATATGAATTTCATAACAGAAATCCATTTGGTTGGAAACAAAAAATTCTCAAAGTCGATCTAGCTGCAATAAACTTTTAGATTCGTATAGTTCCGGCGAAAAAAACCGAATCTTGAGCTAGGAGTCTCCAAATTGCAAACGGTTTGTATTGTTGGAAACTAGACATCCAAATCTACAACATAAAAAACTGTTAGGGATATAACATCTTCAGATGGACCGCGGTAGGTTTTCAAAATTGATCTTGTCGTCTGTTGAGCTCGCTTTCCATCTCTATGCTCTCTGAGTTTTCCTGAGAGTGTTATTTTTTTTTCTTCTCGAAATTGACTTTATTATCTTGCATGTAGTAACTTTGACTATTATGCTTCACAAATCTTATCTCTTCATTTTCTTTTGCAGACTCGCAAAGAAGCTCAAAGGGCCGAGATATCAGACTAAGGTGTCATACAAGATGCGGAGCCACCCCTTCACCAACTGTTGCACTTGATTTGTTGATAGTATTGAAGTTCATCAATGGCGGCTCCCATGGTTATTGAATATTTTTTTTCAAGATTACGACTTCTCATATATGGGACCTTCAACCAACATTTGCACAAGAGAAACAAACTATCATGCTCTTGACCGCATATCATATATGGGACCTTCAACTGACACTTGTACAAGAGAAGCAAACTATCATGCTCGAGGTGTAACAACAGGATATGTGGTCAAGAGATCATCACAACTACTGAACTCGAGAGACATACATCGAGAATGGCATTAAATGTGGAGACGTCATACGAACTTGGAAAATCATTTAAAACATGTCAGCAACAAAGCCTAGTTTACGATTCATGATTTAGGCTTTTGTATAGAAAAATGTCTAGTTCCTTTTGTCTCTACATTTTTGGATATATCAACTTTTGTACTATTAAAGCAATAAAACATCTTTTATACTTCAACGCAAATCGTCTTCTTTTCCTCATAGATATGTGCCTCTACACATGAAGAATTTATGTGATGATCCGATGATGCCAAATCACTTTTTTTTTAAAACTCATGTGATTGAACTTAGAATGAAACTCTAAGCTTCCTACGTACCTCGATGAAGAGAATCAAGTCATAACCTAGTTTAGAGGGGTGAGTTCTTTTTTTTTTCTTTTTTTTATGTCCTAATTTTTGCATAGGCCAACTCTGACAAGGTTTTCAACCTAGCGGATTTATTTTTTGACCGTACGTAGTTTAGACTCAAGCGGGCCATGAGTGTCGCAACGTGCAGTTTAGGCCCATGCATCAAGGAGCGTCATGACTTGCAGTTTAGGCTTGTATGTCGAGGAGCGTAGCTGACTTTCATGGGAAGTACTACTTCAGAAATTTGCCATTAATTGGACCAACTCTGAGGCCATCCTTGTCAATAATTTGTATGCGCCACTTGAATAGGCTTCTTTCACAACATATGGCCCATCCCATTTTTAGGTATACTTGTCGCCTATGCATTTGTTGAGGCTTATGGGTCGTCGAACAACTAGGACTAAATCTCCCACTTGGAATGATTGTGGCCGCACTTTCTTGTTGAAGGCTCTAGTTAGTCGAGCTTGATAGTACTCCAATTTTTGTTGCGCTTCCAATCTTTTCTCATCCAATGCCTCTAACTCTGCTAGGCGAAGTTGAGCATTCTCTTCGGACGTGAGTCCTTCTTGGATTGTGATCTGCAATGATAGAATTTATTGCTCCAACGGAAGGACTGCTTCTACGCCATACACCAAAGAGTAAGGAGTTGCTTGTGTAGTAGTTTTGAAGGTTGTCCGGTATGCCCACAAAGCTTCACCAATTTCCTCATTCCAGTCTCTCTTGTTCTTTGCAACAACTTTCTTCAAAAGGTTATCAAGCGTCTTGTTAAAAGCTTCAGCAAGGCCATTGGCGGGTGCATTATACATTGAAGACTTATGTTGCTTGAAACCAAATTTCTCGCATAGACTCCTCACGAGCTTGTTATCAAATGGCGTTCCATTATCAGTGATTATGTATCTTGGTATATCGTACCTAAAAATTATGTTCGACTTGATAAAATCGGCAACAGTTTCATTTTTTACTTCCTTGAGTGGAATAGCTTCAGCCCATCTAGAAAAGTAGTATGTGGCAGCCAATATGTATATCTGTCCTTTTGATGACTTTAGAAGCGGTCCAACAATGTCAAGTCCCTATGCATCAAAAGGCCATAAAGCTACAGTTGGATAAAGAGGCTCCGGAGGTTGGTGGATATAGTTGGCGTGCAATTGAAACACTTGACATCTTTTGGTATGTTCCATGCAATCCTTCAACATTGTCGAACAGTAATACCCCATCCTCTTGATGTGAAAATGGAGCTTAGGACCAGATTGGTGTGCTCCACATGAGCCAGAATGTGATTCCTCCATCGCTTGGTGGGCTTCTTCTTTGTCAAGACATCGCAAGAATAGTCCTTCAAAAGAGCGGCGAAATAATGTCCCCTTGTAGAAGATGAATCGTGGTGCCCTTCGCTTGATGTATGTTCTTTGTCGTGGATCCTCGGGTAACTTTCCATGTTCAAGGTACTCTATCAATGGTTGCCTCCAATCCTCTTCTTCAATCACCCCAACGGACATATGATGACTTTCGTTGATTTGAAGATCAAGAAGTCTAGGAATGACCCATCGATGACACACATGTATCTTTGTTGACTCATTCTTTCCAAGTGCCATCATCATGGCCAAATTAGTCAAAGCATCAGCCATGTGATTTTCTTCTCTTGGGACGTGGTTTAAGAACACTTAGTCGAATTTTTCGAGTAAACAAGAAGCATATTGGTGGTATGGCAAAAGATCTTCCTTCTTTACATTATAAATCCTCAAAAGTTGGTTGATGATCAACTTAGAGTCGCTGTATATCTCCAATTGTAGAATCTTTAAGTCTAATGCCATTTCAAGACCGATGATCAAAGCTTGATACTCTGCAGCATTGTTGGAGCATGTTTCACCTAAAACAAAGGAGAATGGCAAAACTTGTCTATCTGGAGGGACCAACACAACACCTGCCCCCGCACCGTTCCGACATGCGGATCCATTAAAGAACATTGTCCATGGTGGCAATTTTTCAACGAACAAAACGTCTTCATATGGAAACTTATCAGAAAGCTCCCATTCCACTGGAAGAGGGTGATCAGCTAGAAAATCGGCGAGTGCTTGTCCTTTCACAGCCTTTTGAGGTGTGTATGTGACCTCATAGTGGTTAAACAATATGAACTATCTTGCTAGGCGTCCAGAAAGAACATGTCAAGTCATCACGAACTTCACAGGATCTGCTCGAGAGATGAGTTTGATGGTATATGCTTCAAAATAATGCCTTAGTTTATTTATTGCATAAAGTAACGCTAAGCTTATTTTCTCAACAGGCGTGTAGTTCAACTCAGCTCCTATTAGAGTTCGACCGAGGTAGTACAAGGCTTGTTCCTTTCCTTCATCATTCTCTTAATCAAGTAGTTCCCCAAGTGAGCGTTCTTGTGCTGCAATGTAGAGTATCAATGGCTTCCCAAGCATTGGTGCCCCTAACACAGGTGGATTCACCAAGTATCTTTTGATGCTTGCAAAAGAATTTTCACATGACTGATCCCAATGAAAAGGGATATCCTTCCTCAATAGATGATTAAAAGTTTGATATCGTCCGGCCAGATTAGAGATGAACCTCCGGATGAATGCTAAGTTTCCCTGTAGACTTCGAAGCTCCCTCAAGTTCTTTGGCTCGGGCATTTTCTGAATGGCATCAATCTTTATGGGATCAACTTCAATTCCATGATGGCGCACAATGAAGCCAAGAAACTTTCCTGAGGTAACTCCAAATGCACACTTGAGTGGATTCATCTTTAGGTCGAATTTTCTTAACCTTTCAAAAATAATTCGAAGGTCTTCAAGGTGGTAAAGCCTACTCTTCGTCTTTACCACCAAGTCATCGACGTAGCATTCAACCCTTTGATGAAGTATGTCATCAAATATGTTTTGCATCGCGTGTTGGTAGGTGGAACCAGCATTCTTCAGACCAAAGGGCATCACTTTGTAGCAGTATATCCCTTTTGGAGTTTGGAAAGCAGTACACTCTTCGTCTTTTGGAGACAATCTGATTTGATTGTATCCGGAGGACCCATACATGAATGACATAGCTTCATGACCTGTTGTAGCATCAACCATAAGTAGCGGAAAGTCATCTTTCGGACATGCCTTGTTTAGGTCTCTAAAGTCAACACAAACACGTATTTGACCATTATTCTTCTTGACGGGTACAATATTCGATATCCATGATGGGTACTTCACCTCTTGAATAAATCCCGCCTCGATGAGCTTGTTGACTTTGACTTCAATTTGTGTACTAGCTCGGGTCGAAACATGCGTTGTGACTGCTTCACATGGCATGATCTACTTTTGATCCCTAAATAATGAATGGCTACCTTAGGACTAAGACCAAGTATTTATTTATACGACCAAGCGAAGACATCTTTGTACTCGGTCAATAACTTGGAGTATTCCTCCTCCTCCTGAGGCGTAAGAAGCGTACTAATGAAGGTGGGGCGTGGATCTTCCGAAGATTGAGTTACTTAAGCTCATACACAGTTGATTGACCGACATCTTCTAGTTGAGGGGGAGCCTCGTGGACTTCATCATCAATGTCAAGGCATGGTCTATCTTCCACAGTTATGTGATAGGATGTTTCCACAAAGTCTGACTTTTCTCTTCGACTTCCTTGGATTGTCGGCCTGGCTTCTTTCTCTTTCTCTGCTTCTTTACAAGGCTGGCAAGTGTAAACAATGGTTCTCCTTTGCATCTTTAGTGGACCATCTGTGGATATTGACAAAATAAACTTTCTCTTCATACGTGATGGGAAAGCACTACAGATTTCTTTGTCAGCAATAACTTTAAATTGATCCCGCTCCTTATGGACTTGCTCCTTATGTTTTGACAGTATCTTTCTAGATAGTGACTTCCTTGTGGTTCCCAGGCGACAAAAGACGGAGGTCTTTGAGGTAGTGGAAACTTCTTTTAGATGTTTGGAAGATACATGTTCACCTTTGTGACTTAGACTTTCAAACACCGAGACTGGAGGTGTTGAGCCTCCAATGCGATCAAACACTGAAGCCCGTTGTTTTATTTTCTTGCCCTTAACTTCCTTCATCTCCTCTACCGAGGTGTGTTGTGATGAAGCTATCTATTTGCTTCTCTTAGATGAAATTCAAAGAGGTTCTACCAAACTGAATCCCAACCCAAACTTTGGAGTGGCGACGTAGTGCCCTTGCTTTCTCAACTTCATTTGGGACTCATTGAGCCCATGTATCTTTTCATGACTGACTTCGTCTTTGAGTTTCCCTAGTCTTGATGGATTGGAGAAATCATAACCAAAATTTTCAAGCAGTATGAAGGCCTTATGATCATAGTGCCATTTTATTTTATCAGCTTGGAGATTGCCTTTAGTAGACTCACAAGTCACGTATGGGATTTGTGCAACTGGGACTGTCATATTCTCCTTCAAATGTTGGATATCTTTGTGACTCATTTGCTTCTTTGGAGTACATTCCTGTAAGAAAGGTTGCCCTTTCTTTCAACGCTCACGTGGAATATAGCAAAAAACTAGATGCTCATTATCAGTCTTTGCTTGTATGTCACCTTCAGATGGTGATAGCTTAATGGAGACTTCCTCAGTTCTCTTCTTAGGTAGCTTGGTGGTAGTCCATTGAGCCTCATTTTTTATTTTGACTTGATATCAGCTTCATCGACTGATGATGATTTCTCCACACTCGGTTCACAAGAATCTAAGTAGAATTTTGCATCTGTAAAGTATGACTCCGTCTTAGTGAAAGGATTGATGTCTGCATAAATTTTGACTATCTCTCCATCCATTATGTACTTCAGACATTGATGCAAAGTAGACGATACCACTCCATTCTCATGAATCCAAGGACGTCCGAGCAGTAGGTTGTATGATGTTTTAGCATCTATGACGTGAATCAGGTGTTTGACTTTATCTCACTAATGGATAATTCCAAGCGGATCATACTTATGGCTCGTTGTCCTCATTGGTTGAAACCTTGGATTGTTAGGTTACTTTTGGATAGCTCATTGATAGAGATCCCAAGTTTTTTTAGCACCATCTTTGGCATGATGTTGACAGCCGAACCATCATCAACAAGTATGCGATTGAGATGTTGTTCCCGAATGGCCCCTACAACGAACAAAGGTCTGTTATGTGGCCTAAACCCCAGCAACAAGTCATCATCTGTGAAGGAAATTGTTGTACAACATGTGACAACCTTTCCGTTATCATGATGTTCTTGTGTTTTCATTGGAGCGAGCTCATCGTTGCTTTCCTTTGTTTCGTCGGTACTAGAAACTACATGAGTTGCACCAACGTGACCTCCATGAAGGAATTTTCTAGGAAAAAATTCATGCAATGTGATGGGCTTTAGGAACTTCGGCGATAAGGCACCATTAATATTCTTGATAATAGAAGATTTGATAATTCTTGGTGGTTGTAGCTTATCCACATCGCTTATTTTTTCTCTTGGCTTAGGAAGTGGGAGCCTCAAAACTTCTTGATGTCTTCATTTCTTATGAGTGACTAGAGTCCAACCCTCATCGTCTTTGTCTTTGGACTGAGTGTCCAACTCTAGTGAACCTTCAAGAGTTTTCCTTGGAAGATAAACTTCAACGAGCTCGAAACTTCTAAATTGTAAGCAAAGACAGTGCTTGACGCGTTCTGCAACCTTGAACACTTCTTTTCCTTGAGCGCGATACTTGCATGATTTGCTTCTACTGTTTCATCCATGTCTATGATGATTTTTCCTTCACTTACAAGAGCCATGATTTTCTCCTTTAGGAGGAAGCATTTCTCTGTAGGGTGGCTAATGAAGCGATGAAACTTGCAGTATTTCGGATCGCCAACTTTACCAATTTCTTCAGGCCTTTTTGATTCAGGGACATCGATGACTTTCTTGGCCAGCAATTCATCGAGGATCGTGGGTACGTCTGAATCTGGAAACGGATAAAATTTTGCCTCCAATTCCTTCAAGGTTGGCGATATTTCTCTTCTTTGGGATATTGACTCGGGGTCTTATCCTCCTTGACCTTTTGCTTAGTCGTGACTTTCACAAAAATTGCTTTCACAACCATCGATTCTTTGGTTTGGTTCTTTGACGTAACATTTTTCTTGAACTCCTTCTGATCAGCGAATGGAGATGCCTTTACATGGCTTGCGATGCTTAACTCCATGTCGTGAGTTCGCATTGCAAGTTCTTCAAAAGTTCACGGTTTGATCCCTTGTAGGATGTACAAAAGGCCCCAGTGCATTCCCTGAATGCACATCTCCACAGCAGATATTTCTGAAAGGCGATCCTTGCAGTCCAAACTTAATGCCCTCCAACGATTGATGTAATCCACCACGGGCTCGTCATTCCTTTGCTTGGTGCTTGTCAACTCTATCATGCTTACAGTTCTTCGGGTACTGTAAAAACGATTGAGGAATTCCTTCTCAAGTTGCTCCCAACTATCAATGGAGGCAGGCTCCAAGTCAATATACAAGTCAAATGCGTTCCCTTTCAGTGAACGAACAAACTGCTTTACCAAAAGGTCACCATGCGTTCTAGTATTGCTACAAGTCTCGACAAAGTGGGCAATTTGTTGCCTTGGGTTTCCTTTGCCATCAAATTGATGCAGCTTTGGTGGTTGATAATTGGTTGGCATAGTTAGATAATCAATCCTCTTATTATAAGGCTTAGAGTAGTACAATGAACTTTGTGATGGTCCGTCGTATTAAGCTCTGATGGTGTTTGTTATCACGTCTTTCAATTGTTGGACAGATAACGCTGCAACCGAAGTGGATTGTTTTTCCCTCTGAATGTTGAACTTGGCAAGCGATTCCTCAACAACCATTTTTTGCGAGGTGAAGATAGGTGAACGAGGAGGGACGTGGCTTGACTCTCCAGGTGCATAGGCCTCCAATTTGTTCATGAGTTGAGCGATTTGAAGGTCTTTGTCTTCAACAGATTTCTTCAAGACTTCTATAGTCTGTTCCATCATGGCAAACTTTCCGTCCACGTTAGTTGCGTCGGTCATTAAGGCGTTGACTGCATTGGTCACGAACCAGGATTTGTTGTTGGGTTATCACGAACGAAAGATTTGAAGCCGCTCGCTTATGATTTTGCATTCGCCTTTGGAATTTGACCACAGACGAAGATTGCAGATGTGAATAGAGACCTTGATGCTATTTTTCAGAGCTTCTTTAACCTTTCCTTCTACTTACTTCCTCCTTAGCCTTCTCCTTTGACCCCTTTATATAGGTGTGGGGTGGAGTAGTCTCCAAGAAAAACCCTAGTGGGTCATTGGGCTTGAGGCTTATGGGCCAACTCATTTTATAGAAGACCAATTGACGGGCTAGCCCAATAATACATTGGACTTTTATTTAAATCAATTTATTTTAGATTTAAATAATCAACCCGATTATACTTGCCCATAGTATCATTTGGACTAATATGTATTTAATATATGATAAGATCCAAATTACTTATGGATTTAAATTTAATAAAATTTTAATTGTCTACAAATGCCCCATGCTTCAAAGCTTGTCGAGGTGTAGAATTATCATAAATTGAAGACATGATTTGAAGTAATCATTGTGGAGCCAATGGACATTTTTAAGTGTGACCTGGCATAATGAAGAAGGTCTTAATACAGATAGAATAGATGATGTAGCTTTGCCTTGCTCTTTTTTTTTTTGAAGATAAGTTAATGACTTTCTCACGGCATGCAAGAACCTAGTAGAAGAATTACTGCTCGAATAGTGTATCTTAATCGCCCATCAATGTACCAAACGTTCCTTATTTGGAATTTCTTTTTCTTTTTTGTTTTGGCAAACTGATTGTCTCCGAGAAACAAACCAATTTGATGGCTAAGTATAAGCTCATTATACGTAGATAATAGCTTTAATTACAAATAAGCTCAGAGGAAACGTAAATTGCCTCTTTTGGATTAATGCTAAAAACTTTCCATAATTTGCCCAAATTGTTCTTACAATGAAGCTCATTCCTATGGGGTAGAGTAGTCTCCAAAAAAAAATCCTAGTGGGTCATTGGGCTTGAGGCTTATGGGCCAACTCATTTTATAGAAGACCAATTGACGGGCTAGCCCAATAATACATTAGACATTTATTCAAATCAATTTATTTTAGATTTAAATAATCGACCCGATTATACTAGCCCATAATATCATTTGGACTAATATGTATTTAATTTATGATAAGATCCAAATTACTTATGGATTCAAATTTAATAAAATTTTAATTATCTACAGGGCATATTTTCTCCCTACCACCATTAGGTTGACTGCAGATAACACAAAGTTATGTCAGCGTGGTAGAGTTTGATGAACAATTGAACAAGCATAAAATTATGCCAACTGGATAGAGTTGTGAACAATTTAACAAATAGGTAAAATGTAAATAACACAAAGTCACGCCAAATTGGTAGAGTTTGGTGAACAATTGAACAAGCACAAAATCATACTCATCGGGCAGATTTTGACAAATAATTTAACAAAAGGTATAGTAAATATAGTATAAACTCTACCAATTTGGTAGAGAATCCCTGAAAAGCAATAAATGTGTGCGCCGATTCGACTATACTTACTGGGCCATTTCTATTGATCACCGAATAAGCTGTTCAAAATAATGTTGGACTGCCCTCTACCCTAAAATTATGCAATAAATTAAGAGCCTGTTTGGAGATAAGAAAATTTTTACTTTTTTCGAAATTTTTTTATTTTTTAGCGTTTGGTCATGAATTTTTCAATTTTCACTTGAAGATGCATTTTGGAATTTTTCAAAAATTTGAAAAACTTCAAAAAGTTATTTTTCAAAATTTTCACTCAGATCACTCACAAAACTTCAAAAACAACCCAAAATTATATTCATGTCCAAACACAATTCTAATTTTCAAATACCATTTTCACTTGAAATTTTTTTTATTTTTTATTTTATTTTACAATTCTTATGTCCAAACGTCCACTAAGAAACAAAATCACTCTTTTCCATTTTCTTATCTTTGTTATATTATTTATATTAAATTTCTTGTTACTGGCTTATTGTTTTTGTTAATTACAAATATTTAGCTGGTGAGCTAGTTGTATTTTACAATTTCGTCTTGTTCTATTTCTCCTTTGAAGTAAAAGACAAAAAAAAAAAAAAAAAAAAAAAACCACAAGCAAAAGCAAAAGCCAAAAGAAAAATTGGAAAAAAAGAAAAAGAAAGAGGGAAATAAAAGAGCACCTGCACACACGAGTCGTAAGTGGTGACCCACCAAATATCCAAAAATCTCGACAGAATTTCCCACATTATTTCCAGAACCTTCCTTAAACCCCCAAAAACTTGGCCTTAGTCTCCACAAAATATTGCATTCCTGTTATAAATATATTATATTATGGATGTTCATTTAGTACTCCGTTGTAAATAAGCTTCCTGAAGAAACTTGTCCATATGAGACTCCGCCGTAAATATGTTTATCTATTTAGTACTCTATTGGAAATAAGTCTGCTGATGCAGGCAGGTTGCAAGCAGCTCAATGAAATGATTTGCAGCAGCTTCTTATTAAACAGACAGGTTGCAAGCAGCTCATACAGACAGCTTACAAGCAGCTAAAGAAAAGCCTTGCAGCTGCTTCCTGAAAAGCCTCGCAGCTGCTTCCTTTCTTCTATAAATAGAGAAGTTTTCAGTTCATTATGTACATAAGTTTGAAGTTTGAATAATATATCAGTTTCTCTCTATACTTGTCTTTACTTTACTGTCTTTATTTTATAACACGTTATTAGCACGAGACTCTGCCATCTCGAGAAAATACTTTGAAAGTATCAGAGGTACGAACTTTCTTTTTCTAAATAATGTCAAATCTTTCTAACCTTGAGTTTGTAGCCCTGGATATATCGGGCAAAAGCTACATGTCTTGGGTGCTTGATGCCGAAAATCATCTTGATGCGATGGGTCTGGCAGACACCATCAAAGATAAAAATCAGGCATCAAACCAAGACTGTGCCAAAGAAATGATATTCCTACGCCATCACCTTGATGAGGGCCTGAAAATGGAATATCTTACTATTAAAGATCCAGTCATACTGTGAAATAACTTAAAAGATAGATATGACCACCTGAAGATGGTCGTTCTTCCACAGACACGTTATGATTGGACTCATCTAAGGCTACAAGATTTTAAATCTATCAGTGAGTATAATTCTGCTATGTTCAGAATTATTTCCCAATTGAAACTATGTGGTGATAATATTACTGATCATGATATGTTGAAGAAAACTTTCACCATTTTTCATGCCTCGAATATGCTCCTGCAGCAGCAATATCGAGAGATGGGATTCAAAAAGTATTCTGAACTTATCTCACATCTTCTTGTAGCCGAGCAACATAATGGGCTATTAATGAAAAACCATGAAAGCTGACCTATTGGTTCTTGTCCATTCCCTGAAGTGAATGAGACGAACTTCCACTAAGCTAAGCATGGAAGAGGACGTGGCCCCAGTCGTGGTCATGGCCGTGGTCGGGGAGAAAACTCTAATCGTGGTAATAACAATGCACCAAAAAACCCTTCTCACCACCAGGAGTGGAAAAGGAAGGAACAAAAGCATGAAGCGGTACAAGCAGTAAAGCCAGAAAATGCATGCTATAGATGTGGAGGAAAAGGGCACTGGTCACGTATATGTCATACGCCAAAGCACCTGGTTGAGCTGTATCAAGCCTCCCTGAAGAAGACAGAGAAAAATACTGAAGCAAATTTTATTTCTGAAGATAGTTTAGACTTCATGCATTTGGATGTAGCTGATTATTTTGCACTCCCGGAAGGAGAAACAAGTCATGTGATCGGTAGTGAATCTGTAGAAATGTAAATATTTTATTTTTTGTTGTTTGTAATAGATAGTATGGTTATGTAATTGTTGTACATAAATAAAAGTTATGCTTTGAAAATGATGTTTACTATCATATTTATTTATTTTATGTCATTTTGAAGAATATGGATAATCCTCAAATTGTGTTTGGATCAAAGACCAATCATGAAGATATTTGTGTAATTGATAGTGGAACAACTCATGCCATATTCAAAGATCAAAAATACTTTTCTTATTTTCATAAGGAAAAAGCAAATGTTTCAACAATTTCTAGTAATATAAATTTGATTGAAAGCTCCGGAAGAGCTACTGTATTTCTATCTAAGGGAACAAAACTTATTATCGACGATGCATTATTCTCCTCCAAGTCCCGAAGAAACTTATTGAGTTTTATAGATATCCGTCGAAATGGGTATCATGTTGAGACAATAGATGAAATGAACGTGGAATATCTTTGTATTACAAAGAATATATCTGGCCAGAAATGCATTGTAGAAAAGTTACCAACTTTATCTTCTGGCTTATACTATTCAAAGATTAGTACAGTTGAAACACACTCTTTCGTAAACCAGAAGTTTACTGATTCAAATACTTTTGTGCTTTGGCATGGCCGTTTGGGCCATCCTGAATCAATAATGATGAGATGAATTACTGAAAATTCGAGTGGGCATCCATTAAAGAACCTGAAGATTCTTACAAATGATGAATTTTCTTCTGATGCTTGTTACTAAGGCAAAATGATCACTAGACCATCACCAATGAAGGTTGGCATTGAGTCCCCTGCCTTTTTAGAACGTATACATGGGGATATATGTGGACCTATTCACCCACCAAGTGGGTTGTTTAGATATTTTATGGTCCTAATAGATGCATCTTCAAGATAGTCTCATGTGTGCCTACTATCATCTCGCAACCTGGCGTTTGCAAAGTTATTAGCCCAAATAATTCGATTAAGGGCACAATTCCCAGATTATCTTATAAAGGCTATTCGTCTTGATAATGCTGGAGAATTCTCATCTCAAGCTTTTGATAATTACTGTCTATCAGTTGGAATAAAAGTTGAGCATCCTGTAGCTTATGTTCATACTCAAAATGGCCTTGCAGAGTCATTTATTAAACGGTTGCAATTGATAGCAAGACCACTACTTATGAAAACAAAATTGCCCAATTCTGTTTGGGGCCATGCTATCTTGCACGCAGCATCACTTATCCATCTCAGACAAACATATTATAATAAATATTCTTTGTCACAATTAGTTTTTGGTCATGAACCAAATATTGCCTATCTACGAATTTTTGGATGTGCTGTATATGTGCCAGTAGCACCACCACAGCGCAGTAACATGGGCCCCCAAAGAAGGTTAGGAATATATATTGGATTTGAATCACCCTCTATTATTCGCTATCTTGAACCATTGATGGGAGATTTATTTACTGCTCGATTTGCAGATTGTCGATTTGATGAAACAAATTTCCCACAATTAGGGGGAGAGAAAAAGGAAATCAAAAGAGAAATTATGTGGAAAGTTTTATCATTATCTCACTTTGATCCACGTACCCCTATATGTAATCAGGAGGTCCAGAAGATCATCCATCTACAGAATATAGCAAATCAAATGCCAGAAGCATTTACTGATTTGAAAAGGATAACTATGTAACATATCCCTGCAGAAAATGTGCCTATCTGAATTGATGTCCCAGTAGAACCATCTACTAGCATGAAAGCTAGTGAATCTAAAGCACGGCTGAAGCGTGGTAGACCTTTGGCTTCTAAGGATTGAAATCCTAGAAAAAAAATCGACAAATGATCAAAATAATATTATGAAGGGATCTCCTGAAGAGACCCAAGATCTGATTAGTTCTAAGATTCCTGAAGAAATCAATGAACCCGAGACTCAAGAAAGTGAGGAACTTTTAATAAGTTCTACTAGTGATGGGATTAATTTAAATCGATCTGAAATAGTGGTGGATAATATTTTTGCATATAATGTTGCACTTAACATTATGCAAGATAGTGATAATCTTGAACCCTGATCTGTCGAAGAATGTCGACAAAGAACTGATTGGCCAAAATGGCAAGAGTCACTTCAATCGGAATTGAGATCACTTGCTAAAAGAGAGGTCTTTGGACCAGTAGTCCAAACACCTGCTAGTATAAAGCCACTTGGTCATAAAAGGGTTTTTGTGCGAAAAAGGAATGATAAAAATGAAGTTGAAAGATACAAGGCCCGCCTTGTTGCACAAGGATTCTCACAACGACCTGGAGTCGATTATGAAGAAACATATTCACCAGTTATGGATGCCATAACCTTTCGATATCTCATCAGTTTAGCCTTACATGAAAGGCTTGAAATACATCTAATGGATGTGGTTACAGCTTATCTGTATGGGTCACTTGATAATGAAATTTACATGAAAATCCCTGAAGGATTTAAAATGCCTGAAGCATATTCAAAATCTCGGGAAATGTACTCAATCAGATTGCAAAGATCTTTGTAAGGTTTAAAGCAATCTGGGCGCATGTGATATAATCGCCTCAGTGAATATTTGATGAAAGAGGGTTACATAAATGATGTTATTTGTCCATGTATTTTTATAAAGAAAATGGCTTCAGAATTTGTTATACTTGTTGTTTATGTTGATGACATAAATCTTGTTGGAACTTCAGAAGAGCTCCAAAAGGCAATTGAATATCTTAAGAAAGAATTTGAGATGAAAGATCTTGGAAAGACAAAACTTTGTCTTGGTCTGCAAATTGAACATTTAGCAGACGGGATCTTTATCCATCAATCTACCTATACAGAAAGGGTCTTAAAATGCTTTTACATGGACAAAGCGCACCCATTAAGTATACCAATAGTTGTTCGATCACTTGATGTGAATAAAGATTTGTTCCGACCTCCAGAAGAGGATGAGGAACTCCTTGGTCCCGAAGTACCCTATCTTAGTACAATTGGTGCACTAATATATCTTGTTAATGCTACAAGGCCTGACATAGCATTTTCTGTTAATTTACTAGCAAGATATAGTTCTTCTCCTACATGATGACATTGGAACGGGATTAAGCATATATTACGATATTTAAAGGGAACTCTTGATATGGGTTTGTTTTATGCTAACAAAGATAGTGCAGATCTTGTTGGTTATGCAGATGCAGGTTATTTATCTGATCCTCATAAAGCTAGATCTCAAACTGGGTACGTTTTTACATATGGAGATACTATCATATCGTGGTGCTCCACAAAGCAATCTATTATTTCTACTTCTTCAAATCATGCTGAAATAATAGTTATTCATGAAGCAAATAGGGAATGTGTATGGTTGAGATCAATAATTCATTTTATTCGAGAAAAATGTGGTTTGGAATGTGCGAAAAGACCCACAATTTTATACGAAGACAATGTTGCATGCATAGCCCAATTGAAGGGAGGATTTATAAAAGGAGATAGAACGAAGCACATTTCACCAAAATTATTCTACACACACGATCTTCAGAAAAATGGTCACATTGATGTGTAACAAATCCGTTCAAGTGACAATCCGGTAGATTTATTCACTAAATCTTTACCAACTTCAACTTTTGAGAAGATGGTATACAAGATTGGAATGCGGAGATTTAAATATTTGAAACAAGCTTTCATCAGGGGAGTAAAATACGCAATGTACTCTTTTTTCCTTACTAAGATTTTTTCCCACAGGGTTTTCCTTATAAGATTTTTAATGAGGCAGCTAGCAATACATATTACTAAATATGTGTACTCTTTTTCCTTCACTAGGATTTTTTTCTACGGGGTTTTTTCCTAGTAAGGTTTTAATGAGGCACATTATCTTTTAATGAATATCCAAGGGGGAGTGTTATAAATATATTATATTATGGATGTTCATTTAGTACTGTGTTGTAAATAAGCTTCCTGAAGAAACTTATCCATATAAGACTCCGCCGTAAATATATTTATCTATTTAGTACTCTATTGGAAATAGGCCTCCTGAAGAAAATTATCCTTTCGGTACTCCGTTATGAATAAATATTACCCATGGTAGAAGATTATCTATATCTGGCACAGTAGCTTGCAGCAACAGCTTGCAGTAGCAGCTTACACAACAGCTTCCTTTCTTCTATAAATAGAGGAGTTTTCAGTTCATTATGTACATAAATTTGAAGTTTGAATAATATATCAGTTTCTCTCTATACTTGTTTTTACTTTACTGTCTTTATTTTATAACAATTCCAATATTAATAGTATTTTCTCTCTTCTGCGGCCAAAGAGAAAGCAGCAGCAACTCTCCAATTCTCTTTTAAAAAATGTAAAAGAAACATTGACAGAATCATCACTGTTAATAAGTACCAAATCTCTCAAGTGATCGAGAAAAATTTGGGTATTCGAGGTAATTTCATGCCTTCAAATCATAGATAAATGTGTAGCATTAATGATTTAGGGTTATGAGGATTTTGAAAATTGCAGCATTTACTTTTGCTTTCTTTTTTTTTTTTTTTAACTGAGCCGAACATCTATCGTGGCACACAAGTTATCAACATCATCATGCTTTACTACCATATTTGCTTGACCCCTTTTTTGTCTTTCTTCGGAGCACAACACTCCGTAGATTTGTGTCCGATTTTTCCATAGTTGTAGCAGTTTCTACTGAACCGCTTCTTGCTTGGGTTGTATTTCGGACCAGAAGCCTTCTTCCTCTTTTTGTTATCTTCAACAATATTTGATTCCATTATTGTTGAATTTTCACGGCCTCTCCTTTCAGCAGCTTTACTGTCCTCTTCGATTCTCAACCGAATAATGAGATCTTCAAGGGACATTTCCTTTCATTTGCGTTTCAAATAATTTTTGAAGTCCTTCCACAACGGAGGCAACTTCTCAATCATTGCTGCTACTTGGAATGCTTCATTGATGACAAGACCTTCAGCAAGTAGATCATAAATAATTACTTGCAATTCCTGAACTTGGGTAATAACAGACTTGCTATCTATCATTTTGTAGTCCAAAAATTTTGCGGCAACGAATTTCGTCATTCCGGCATCTTTAGTTTTATATTTCTTTTCAAGCGCATTCCACAATTCTTTTGACGTCTCCACGCCACTGTATACATTATACAGATTATCATCCAGTCCGCTAAGAATATAATTCTTGTATAAAAAATCAGAATACTTCCACGCTTCAATCACGATAAAGCGTTCATTCTCTGGAGTTTTATCTAGCACATCAGGAACATCTTCCTTGATGAACTTCTGTAGACATAACGTAGTTAAGTAGAAGAACATCTTCTGCTGCCAGCGCTTGAAATCAATCCCGGAAAATTTTCCAGGTTTTTCTGCAGGTGCCAACGCCGGTGTTCGGCTTGTCGATGCGTTGGCAGTCACCGTCGGAATAGCTTGGTTTTCGCTTTCAGTCGTCATTTTTTCTGTAAAAGAATGACACAAACAAACATTTAATAAACGTTTTCAAACTGGAGTAAAAATCACATAGATTTTAATCTCCAACAAAATGCCACGAAGGCTTTACTCTCCAAAACGGGAGTACACAAAATCATAAAGATTTTAGTTTGCAGAATAATGAGAATAACACAAATACATAAATAAATAAATTAAAATTCCTTAAGATTGTTAGTCCCGCCAATATTGCTGTATTTGTAAATAATAATTCTGTAAAATATAAGTTATCGTAATGAAACAGTAATTAATTCGAGCCTACTGAATTCACAGTGTTTCCTTAAAAAATTTAATCCCCTCCTAGTACCCAAGGTTATGGATTATTTCCTCCCAGTATAGAACGAATCACACGCTGGTGTAGCGGTACTTCAAACCCTAGTGTTTCAGCGAACACAAAGTTCGGTAGCAAATCACACTTACAGTTGCTTTGTTTGAAGTTAAAACAATGCAGAACAAAGGAGTAGAAACTTAGAAAATCGAGCCGAAGCCGAAGCCAAGCGACGACGACGACGGCGCGAGGCTTGCTTTCTTCTTAACTCTTTAAGAGCTACAAGAAGAGCAATTATATATATATACCCACCAAAAATCTTTTTCTCTTCCAATATGGGACAATGTCTCATTGTCAAGATGGAGAAACTTAAAATTTTACTCAAAAATTTCATTTTCCCTCCATTTCTCATTCACCCTCGTCTTAAGACTATTTTATCTTATATAACAAAAATCTCAAGAAATACTAGATCCGTCTCTGGGTCTCCGTATGCAGCATTTGCTTTTGATTATTTCACACTTTCCTTTGGGTTGGTGGCCAGCTGTTATTCTACCATTGAGAGTAATATGAATAGTAGGTTAGCAATCTGGTTAAAGATTTTTTCTTTGAATGCTTTATAATATGGCAAAACATAATTTTTTTTATAAAACTTGAAAGCGCAATATTGTATTGCATTAGTTCTAATTGTTTTTACTGAGATTACCATGTCATTTAATACATAGTGTTTTGTTTTATTTAGAATCCATGGAAAATATACTTGTTTTCCTTCAGCACGATGGAGTATGGGAAAATGACTACAGCTTTGTGAATTTTGCTGTTAATGGGATTTTGATCACTTCTGAATGCAAATTTGAAGAATTAGTTTCAGTAATAGCAACGCATTTAGGGAAGGATATGGATACCAACTCGATTGATATTAAGTACATTGTGAAGGATGGATATCCACCAATGACGGTACACAATGATATGAGTGTTCGGTTGTATATTGAGCTGAAAAGGAAGAATTCAGAATTCACAGAGTATCCGCTTTGCATAACTTTCAAGGATAAGCGTACTACTGGAAGTTGCTCAAATGTGAACCCTGTTACAGTTTCATCGGATGGTATACAGAGTGAAAATATGCCTGAAATATACCTGCCTGATGCCATTGAGCTAATAAGTTCTGTACACGGGGAGGATTGTAATGGTGTACGAGCTGATGACAAACGTATAATAAACAATGCAGATACCATTGAGCCGATAAGTTCTGTTCCTGCGGAGGATTGTAATAGTATATATGATGATGTTAGAGGTATAATAAACAACCCAAGACATCAAGATGTTGAACAAGGTCAATTGTACCAAGACAAAGAGACCCTCGTCAATGCTATGAAGCATTATGCCATCCGAAAAAAGTTTCAGTTTAGAGTTGAAAGGTCGAGTAGTAGCAGGTATTGCATGGTATTTTACTGGTATAATAGTATATTTTTCATCTCCAGTATTTTTGATGAATACAAACTGAATATTCATAGTGTATGTATCTGTTACCAACAGCTATTGTCTTGTATGCTTGGACGACAATTGCTCCTGGACTTTTAGATCTTCAAGCCTGAACAACTCAAAGCTTTTCAAAGTAAGAAAGTTCAATGATGTTCACACGTGCTCGATAGAGGAAATATTGTGTAAACAGCGTCACGCGACTTCTGAGATCGTTGGATTTATGATCAGAAACAAGTATGCTAATGCAGAATCTGAATACACTCCAGCAGACATAATGTGTGACATCAAAAAACATTATGGTGTGGACTTGACCTATATGAAGGCTTGGAAAGCGAAGCAAAAGGCGCTTGAAATATCACTACTAGAAATTCGCTAAAAACCGACCAAAAAAAACTGATCAAAGTTGATCGGTTATGGCCAATTACCGACCAAAACGCGATCATTACGGTGTGAACGGTGTTTTGATGGTCGGTAGCTTAAAACGACCATCTGACAAGTTTAATTACTTACCGACCAACTTTGGTCTGAAACATATTTTATTAATTTAATTTTACCGACCAAAGTTGGTCGGTTTAACTAAATTATATTTTTTTTATTAATTATTAAAATTAAAAAAAAATGACCAACTTTGGTCGGTAATTGAAAATATATTTTTTTTTAAAATAATTAAAATTAAACATTACCGACCAACTATGGTCGGTAATCTCAACAGTGCAGGCAAAATACCGACCAAAGTTGGTCGGTAATGTTGAATTCTGGGAATTCAATGTTCATTAACCGACCAACTTTGGTTGGTATTTTGGAATAATTTTTTTTTTTATTAAAAACCGACCAACTTTGGTCAATTTTTTTGGGTTTAATTTTGGCATAAAATGCCTGTTTTGGCAGCTACACTACCTGCCAGCATACTAATACACCTAATAACAACAACAACACAACAACAACAACAACAACCAAAACATTCAATAAATACTTTAAAACTAACAAATTAAAGTTCAATTGAACATAAAAATCCAAAACCAAGTTAAAACTAATTACAACTAGTTCAAAACTGGTTCTATTTGTCTAGTTCAAAGTATATAAAAGTCAAGGGGTGTTTTCTACAACATCATCATCACCGTCTGAGAACTTTCATTTACAAGACGATATAGAGAACGGTCTTATGGATGACGGGAAGCACGATCACAGGGAGGACGGGAGGAACGATCACGAGCAGGACGGGAGGAACGATCATATGGAGGTCGATCCTCTGGAGATGACTCATGAGATCGGGGCAACGGAAAAGCTCCACTAGATAGGAGAGTTCTGATCTGAGCTTGCATTCCAAGGAATTGAGCATCTCTAAGCCTTTCTCTTTCCTTGGTCGCTTCTAGCTCTGATGTGAGCTTTGTCACTATCTGCCGCATAGCGGAAAGGCTCTCCCTATTAAGTTGCTCGCCTTGCGAGAAAGTCCATATTCCTCGCATTCCACACTTATAGCGATGGAAGTTTTTAGTAGGAAGCTCGTATACCTTCCCCCATTTTGGACCGCCAACAGACTCCAACCATATTCTTTCAGCATCCTCGTCCGAAGGTTGGGTTGGCTCACCCGATTCACCAGCTGGATGACTACGGATGAATTCCTCCACGTTACTTTAGTAGTGACCCTATATTATTTTAAATTAAATCAGTATTTTAAAATTTTTATAAAAGTAAATTATAATACTTAAAAAAAATTGAAAGCTTACATATGCAGTCGAGGCCCGGTCCTCGACCCATCTATCTTGATCCCCCTCTTTCTTCTTCTTCACAATATGTGTCTCCTTGAATAGCTCATCATGACTCATTGGACGCCCATACTTCTTTTCCTGAAAATAAATTAATTTAGTTAATAAACAGAATAGATATACTTAGAAAAGTAAAATAATTTAAGCAATTACGTACCAATCTTCTTTTTATTGTCCCTAGGCTGATCGCACCTCCAGTGTGCAAGGAGTCTCTCTTCTCGGATGCGCGAGCTTTCTTTCATTTTTCGCTCCTCTCTAAGAACTCTGCGGTAAGCCATTGCCTTTGCAAATCATTCCACAAATTCTCAAGTAACCAGCCAGGCCTCTCGTTCTTCTTTCTAGCATCTAAGAAAGCATCCGCCAATCACTTGCGAGCTTTATGATGAAAATTTATAGCCACTTCCGCGCTATAGCGGTCTTCTCGTACACACTTGCTCTGTATTTCAAAAGTTAAATATTAGATGAAAACATCATAAATATAAATTATTAAACTGTTTAAAAGAACATTTATACCTTAAATTGATTGAAAATTTGCTCCTTCAGTGAGAATGGGCAATCAATCCAAGTCGCATAAGGGTCATCATAAAGCTTTCTGATGGCATTGGTGATTATCCTCCTAGTCTTATTACCCGGCCTGAATCTGCAATTTAACAATAAAAACACATTAATATCTTAGTAAAAATGTTACAAATCAATAGACGCAAAAATAATGAATAACACTTACCCATCACCCTCAGGGACTATGATGATCCTGCCATATCGATAATAATGCACTACCTCGTCATCACCATCTGAAGCATGTGTATCAGAGGCATGTGAAGACGGTGTAGGCGGGTCAGAGCTACTGCCTCGCAGGCGAAGGCCTGCAATAGATGGAGTCGATGATGAAGATGGTTGCGATCCCTGTGACTGCGACATAGCTGGATGCGACCCAAGTGGATGTGATATCAATGGCTGTGACCCGAGTGGCTGTGACCCGAGTGGTTGTGACATGGATGGATGCGATCCATGTGGCTGTGATATGTAGGGATGTGATCCATGTGGATGTGATGCAGATGGCTGTGAGGCAGCTGGACTGTATGTCGGACGTATAGTCCTATGGCCCTGTGATGGAAGACTTGGTGTCTGAATGAAGGTGTACGGCTCGTGATGCTGTGGCAGCTCAGTATAGCCATGTGGTGGAGGATAAGACATAGGCATCTCTGAAAAGGGTGGACAAGAGGGAGTATTATTTTCTACCCTCCTCTTTCCCTTCCTACCCTTTTCTCGACCCCGAGAACTAGTAGGGTCATTGTTACCTTGACCCTTGCCTGCCATCTGCATAATATAATACACATTTAGATTGAAACATATAAGAAACTAGCTATAAAATGAGAGTGCTTTAAAAAACCAACTTTTTAATCCTCATCGACGTATTGTTCCTCGTCCGAGAATTCTTCGTCCTCACTTGTTTGAGCTTCATCAGTTGATTCTTCGTCCTCATTTTCTATAATTGTTACTTCATTTATATCAACTTCTTCCAATATGCGTTCAGGATGTTCCAAATCATTTTCTAACTGATCATCCACTATTTGGTGAACATTGGAGATATCATTTTGATATGCAACATCTAACACATTCTCGACTTCCACCCTACTTACAGGCTTAGTTTTTATTACAACCCACCAATCGGACTTATTCCGCCGCAATGGATAAGGAGCATAATACACTTGCCTAACGTTATGTGCAATTATGAAAGGATCATAGCGATCATACTCCCTCGTATGATTAACCTCAATTATGTTGTATTGGTTATGTACTCTTGTACCTCTTGTTGGATTTGGGTCAAACCACTTACATCTAAAGAGTATCAATTTCTTATATGGCCAACCTGTATATTCTAGTTGTAATATTTCTTTGACCACACCATAATAATCAATATCTCCAACTTGGTTGCCATCACCACCTTGAACCCACACCCCGTTGTTGTTGCTATTTTTATTTTTAGAGCAATCCTCTGTATGAAACGTATAACCATTCACTACGTACTTAGATATTGTTGTGACCTGAAGCCCAGGTCCCCAAGATATATCTTTCAAAAATTGATTTACACCATTATTTGGATTATTTACCTACATAGAGTTAAAAAAATTCATAAGTTAGCACAACTTATGAATCAATTTTTATACATTCACTACATATATATATATATATATATATACACTTACAAACTGTTTACACACACACACACACATTCACTACATATGTATATATATATACACACTTACAAACTATTTGAACCACGTATCAAATCTCGTATATACAGCATCATAGCCAAATTGACCCACGAAGTGACTGTGACATATCAAATATTTTTAGTAGTTGCATCAATATGTAGTCACAGTAAATTTTACATTTTGATAACTAATAAATCAATACTTACTTGAGAAATGGTACAACTTCGGGACAATTTAGCAACACATGAAGTGTAGCTGACTTGTACTCCATATCACTCAAACTTCTCTTTCTAACATCCTTAGAACATCGGCCTGGTTGATTGAATATGGACATTGGTGGATATAATAGATCATTCACACATTCGACCGTGTGCCTATTGGGCCTATTCCTAGAACATGGCACGTTACTCTCAAAATAATAAGAACAAAAATGTGCAGTTTCCTTTGCAAGATAGGTTTCGCATATAGATCCTTCAATCTTATTCCTCTGCTTAACAAATTATTTGCATTTGCCAATTGTCCTACATAATCTCATGTTAGCCAAGAATATTAAAATAAAATAGAATATTACATCAAACTTATAATATTACCTCTCAAAGGGATACATCCATCTGCATTGAACAGGCCCTCCAAGTCGTGCCTCGTGTACAAGGTATATTGAAAGGTGTTCCATCACATCAAAGAAACCACATGGGAATATTTTTTCCATCTTACTAGAAATTACACGGATGTTCTGGTCCATCCAAAGTAAGTTTTATTCCCTTAATGTGGTAGAACACAAGTCTTTGAAAAATAAACTAATCTCTGTGATGGGTTTCCAGATTCTTTCAGGCAAACCACAAAATGCAATAGGCACTAAGGTCTCCATGAAAACATGGCAGTCATGATTTTTCAAATGGCTCAACTTCCCTACCTCCATATCTAAATTTTTTTCTAAGATTCGACGCATAACCCTCAGGCATCTTCAATTTCGTAACCCAATCACAAATTTGTCGTCTTTCCTCCAAAGTGAATGTGTAACTTACTTTGGGCTTGAACACCTTACCATTGTTTGCTGTCTGCAAGTATAATTCAGGCCGCATGCAATATTCTTGTAAGTCCATTCTAGCCTTCGGGTTATCTTTTGTCTTACCTTTAACATCCATCACTGTGTTGAACAAATTATCAAAATAATTCTTCTCAATATGTATGACATCAAGGTTGTGTCGGAGAAGATTATCCTTCCAATAAGGCAACTCCCAAAATATACTCTGTTTCGTCCAATTATGATTAACACCATATCCGGGGAATCTATAAGGTGGAGCCTCAGTAACTTTACTGAAGTTCTGGACCCTCTCCCAAATTTCCTCACCTGAAAGTATCGGAGGTGGAGAATCATATTCCACTTTATTCTTTTTGAATGCATTTTTCATCCTTCTAAACTCATGATCATCAGGCAAGAATTGACGGTGACAATCAAACCATGATTGCTTTCGGCCATGTTTCAAAGTGAACGCTTTACTATTTTCCATGCAGTAAGGACAAGCTAGCTTCCCAGCAGTCATCCACCCAGACAATATTCCATACGCAGGAAAATCATTAATAGTCCATATTAAATTAGCACGCAAATTAAAATTCTGCTTGGTTGATATGTCATATGTTTCAACACCATCATACCACAATTGTTTTAGCTCATCAATCAAAGATTGCAAATATACATCAATCAAACTTTTCGGATTACGTGGACCGGGGATAATACAATTTAAGAATATATATGGACTAGTCATACACAACTCAGGTGATTAGTCCACACAAAGTAATTCTCTATAAACCCCTTCCTATAAAGATGAAGCTTAACTTTCTCCGATTTTTTAAACTTCATACAATCGCACCTGACACAAGGGCACCTAATTACTCCTTCACTTTGGTATGGTGGAAGTGACATTGCATGTCTAATAAAGTCATCAACCCCTTCTACAAAATCCTCCCGCAATCCCCGCCGATTAGGATAATCCCTATTGTACATCCAAGTACGATGTTCCATCTATACAAATAAAACAAGAATAAATTAATTTATTCTACAATTATAAATTAATTATATCTTTTTTAGTTAATTCAAGATAATAATTGGCTCCTAATTACACCAATTTATATCCTAAAAGTTCAATTCATATCCAAAAGGTCCAATTCATATCTTAAAAGTTCAATTCATATCCTAAAAGTTCAATTCACAAGAACAAATCCTAAAAACTAAAATTTCAATTCATATCCTACGAGTTTAAACATAAACTAACTAAACTAAAGAAATTCAATCCATACCCTAAAAGTTCGATTCACAAGAACAAATTAATTTATTCTACAATTATAAATTAATTATATCTTTTTTAGTTAATTCAAGATAATTATTTTTTCCTAATTACACCAATTTATATCCTAAAAGTTTAATTCATATCCAAAAGGTCCAATTCATATCTTAAAATTCAATTCATATCCTAAAAGTTCAATTCACAAGAACAAATCCTAAAAACTAAAATTTCAATTCATATCCTACGAGTTTAAACATAAACTAACTAAACTAAAGAAATTCAACCCATACCCTAAAAGTTCGATTCACAAGAACAAATCGTAAACCCTAGATTCTAACTAAACTATTCATGACAATACAAAGTTAATAATTCAATTCTAACTAAACTATTCAAGACAATACAAACTCAAAATTGAAACACTCATCAATTAAAATTAATTCATAACTAATTGACTAATTAACAAAACTAATTAGTTAATAAAACTAATTAACAAAACTAATTAAAACAAGACCTAAACCCTAATCCTCAATAAAATGCAATGTTCAAATAATTAAAACACTAATCAATTGAAACTAATTCATAACTAATTAACAAAATCTAGAAATAATAAATAAATGGGTTGTAATTCAAACCTAGAATTTTTAGGAGATGGAGAAGGAGAGGGGCGGCAGTGGCAGTGGCAGCGGCGACGGCGACGGCTGGGCGGTGGCGACGCGGGGTGGGGAATGGGATTTATGTGAGGGAAATAGAGAAGGAGAGGGGAAGGTTTTGAGTGAGGAAAATAGAGAAGAGAGGGGGAAATAAGAGAGAAATGGGGGTTTCCCCCGTTTTTCAATTCTCTGATTTCAGAATTACCGACCAAAGTTGGTCGGTAATTTTGGTCGGTACATTAAGTGTTGACCGTTTGACCAAAAACCGATCAACTTTGGTCGGTTTTTTAATAAAAAAAATTAAATTCTTTTTTTTTCTATTTTTTTTCTTAAAATATTATAAACTATAAAAAAAATTATAAACTACAAGCATTTATTTTATTTAACTATGTAATTATTATAAATAATTATAAACTATAAGCATAATCTTTATAAATAATTATATTAACTATTTAATTTTAATAAATTATAATAGCATCTATCTAAGTAAATTTTCTAAGTTATAATTAAGTATGTGAGTAATTTCTCACACACACACATACACTATATTGTAATTGATGCTAATAACTTTTTTTTTCATTCGTTCATCACTAATAATGCATGACATAGATTAATCGATATATAGGTCGAGACGTTTTGATGAATCATCGATTAATATTCATCGATACATCTAAGTAAGTTATAAGTCGATGAATCAATTTATAAATAGATATATTTGATGATAAAGGATATATACTAATTAGTATCTTCCCAAGTCTATCCCTAAAAGAACCCGACCACTAATTAGTATCTTCCCAAGTCTATCCCTAAAAGAACCCGACCCTGTGGTCCTAGCGCTTCGTGTTCTTATATATATATATATATATATATACACACACACAAACACACTTGTAATACTTTAACTATATATATAGCTTGTTATAGTATATGTTAGTGTGTGTATATATATAGCTTGTTAAAGTTTGACCATGTTTGACCTATTAATTTAACTCGTTTACTTAATACTAATAGCTTCTTTCGTTTATTTAATTTGTGATCCATATATATATATATATATATATATATATATATATATATATATATATATATATATATATATATATATATATATATATATATATATATATATATATGTCAAAGATGTTTAGTATTAATTCTTTTATTTTTCATTCATTCATCACTAATAATGCATGGCATAGCTAGATTAATCGATATAGGTCGAGACGTTTTGTTTTTACTATTAGTCGATATAGGTCAAACGTTTTATTTTTAATATTCATCGATGCATCTAAGTAAGTTATAAGTCGATGAATTAATTTAGAAATAGCATGTTACATATAGTATATGTTAGTATATTCATTATTTGTATTACAAAAGTGTTAATGAATTACATTTATATTATTTAGATAGTAAATAAAA
This sequence comes from Nicotiana tabacum, assembly GCF_000715075.1. Lineage (NCBI taxonomy): Eukaryota > Viridiplantae > Streptophyta > Magnoliopsida > Solanales > Solanaceae > Nicotiana > Nicotiana tabacum. Next base: position 74,372,954 of record NC_134103.1, read on the forward strand.
AAGTAATTCGAAAGTTTGACCAATGTTGACGTAATAACCGACCAACTTTGGTCGGTTATTTTGCAGAAAATAATATTTACCGACCAAAGTTGGTCGGTAAATGCTTCCCCTACATTAACCGACCAACGTTGGTCGGTAATTTTAAATATAAATTTTTAAATATTATAAAATATTTTAAATAATAAAATAATTATTAAAATTTAAAAAATTGGATCCAGATTACCGACAAACGTTGGTCGGTAATCCAAAATTTCCTTGTCTAACCAGCTGGGTCAATTCGTTGACCAATTTACCGACCAACGTTGGTCGGTATTTAGTTTTAAAAAAATATAATAAAAAAATTCCCAGTTTCCGTCCAACCTGGACGATTTTTGATCGCTTTTTTTGACCGACCAACGTTGGTCGGAAATATTTGATCGGTTTTTAGCAGATTTTTAGTAGTGTATTGAGAGGGAATTCAAGCGAATCATATGGGAAGCTACCGAGCTACCTGTACATGTTGATGCATACAAACCCTGGATCCGTCGTGAAACTGCATAAATCAGAAGGTGGCTTCTTCTTGTACGTTTTTGTATCGTTGGATGCATCAATTAAGGGATGGGATTATTGCAAGCCTATTGTGGTAGTTAATGGGAACTTTCTATCAGCGCGCAGGGGGACCTTAATCACGGCTTACACGCAAAATGCAGCTGGTGAGTTAAGTTGAAATAACAAATGAATATTTATAAATCAGTATGTATAAAGTTTATATACATATAAGTTGCAATATAGTATCGTATATATGTCGTATATTTTTACTATATGATACTTACATTTTAACCTCATATTTGCAATATTACACCGGTTGTGTATAAGTTGTGCCATTGTTGATCTAAGTATATGTTTACATGAGTTTTTTTGATTGATTTTAACAGGTAAAAATTTTTTACTTGCGTATATTCCGTGGTTGATTCAGAAGATGATGCATCTTGGGAGTGGTTCTTTGAAAGGTTCAGGGATACTTATGGTGCTAGGGAAGGGGTGTGCATAGTATCCGACATGCATGAAAGCATCTTAAATGCGACTTCGGTTGTGTATCCAGGAGTGCTTCACTGTGTATGTATGTTCCATTTGTGGAACAACATAAAGATGAGTTACACGAAGAATCATATACCTATCAAGGAACTATTCTTCGCGTCGGCCAAAGCATACACGGTAGAAGAATTTGACCGCCATATGGCTGAGATAAATAACATCGATAAGAGGGTCGGAGAATACTTGTTAAATGTTGGATATCATAGATGGTCACGAGCACATTCCAAAGTCTTGGGAACCACGATCATGTCTTTAAACATTGAGGAGTCTATGAATGCAGCGAACAACTATGCAAGAGATTTACCAATACTGCATTTGCTGGAATACATGATGAAGTTGGTTCAGGATTGGCATCACGCGAACAAGAAAAATGCAATAGAGACATCCACAAAGCTGGCAAAACAATATGAAGATATCATGAGGGAAAGTTACATTGCATCTCAGAGAATGACGGTAAGATTCCATTACCATGTTTCTTTCATACAAAAAAATGAAATCGGAACACATGCAGTATAATATAAGCCCGTCTATATGTAGTACATAAATGGTATTATATCTAGTATATAGTCTATATGTATATATAAGAAAATGAAAATGGACCGCAGATGGTAGAGTATATCACTAATCATCTTTTTCAAGGTGTAGGTGAAGCCTTCCACCGATTACTTATATACTGTCATTGAAGATGAAAAACAATTTGTGGTGAACCTGGGAGAGAGAACATGCACTTGCATAAGGTTTCAAATAGATGAAATGCCGTGTCCGCATGCTTTGGCAGTTGTCACGTACAAAAGCTTGGATGCATATGAATACTGCTCTATCTACTACAACACGGATTACTTGCTGAAAACGTATGAAATACCAGTGTATCCTGTTTCCGATGAAAGCACTTGGGACATTCCTACAGAGATCTTAGAAGATGTGGTGCTACCGCCGACAGGTAGAATTAAACCGGGAAGGCCAAAGAAATTGAGAATCCAGTTGTTGCCGGGATCACAAGCTAAGAGGTGCAAAATATCATGCGGACAATGTGCACAAGAGGGTCGCAACCGAAAGACATGCGAAAATCTACGGGAGAAAACTTGACATGTTTGTTGGTTTGCATTTTTTCTTTTAACTCAATCATTGTAATTGGATTCTTGGATTACAAAGTTTGATATGAATTAATAAAAACAGTTACTGTCAGGTTTTTCTTATAACACTGTAAGATTTTTTTATATTAGTATATACTTTTCCAGTATATTCATTGATTAAACATTACGTTGGATGTTAACAGTATAGTTACTCAACTAGTGACTGGGTCAATGCTCGCAAAGGATGCTACTAGGACAACACACTCAATGCAAGCGAAATATAGAGTCAAGCTTCAAACCAAGGTTCAACAACAGTAACAACATACCCAGTGTAATTCCGCAAGTGGAGTCTGGGGAGGGTTGTGTGTACACAAACCTTACCTCTTCCTTGCGAGGATAGAGAGGATGTTTCGATAGACCCTCGGTTCAAGGAGAACAAAAACATAACAGTTTAAAGAAAATACGATAGCAAAGAAGACATGAGCAGAGAAGCATTAACAACAGCTCGCTAATAACAAAACCGAAGTGGAATACAAAGTGGATTATATTTCACTTATGGTATATCAAAGTAAAGATTATGTTTCTTTTTAAGTAGATTGAACTCGCAGAACTTAAAATTTCTTCTTGTGTTCATGGATAGCTTTGATTTAGTTAACAATTATCTATTTCCCTTTCTCCTCTAGAGTGTGGTTGGAAACAGCACTAGTTTCCTTGAGTACCAGCTAACCTTTAGAACAGAGGAAGTACTGTGGTATTGTAATGCTTCTTATGTTTTTAAATTAGTTGAACTAATCCAAAGAGATTATTGAGGTTGACCATTTGTAAAGTGTTTGCATATCAAAATGCATTTTGTCAGTAACTCAACAAGAAAAAAAGATACGCTATCTGTCATAAGAACAGATAAGGGAAGCTTTGCTACAGTGCGTATCTTCTCTAATCTCTTACTATATAAGGGCTGTACTTTGATAAAAATACATTCCCTTTCTCTAAAGAAGTACCTAAGCTTTGTAATGTTACCTAGGGGTGTTCAAAACCAAACCGAAACCGAAAACCGAATCGAAACCGAAGTTTAATGGCTTATTGGTATCAGGTTAACGGTTTAACGGACGGGGAACGGATTGAAATTTTTTTATTAACGGCTTATCGGTTTGGGGGCGGATTATTCAATTTTCTTAACGGATAATCCGTTAACCCGTTAAGAATATATATATATATATATATATATATATATATATATATCTCTCTCTATATATATATATATTAAAGATCAAAAACCCTTCCACTTCTTCCAGTACTCTATCTCTAAGTTCTAACGCCTAATTCCTAAATAATCAGAATCCTTACGTACTATGCATCAGAAGATCTCAGGCTTGGCTTAGCTTAGCTTATTCTCTCACCCTACAACAAGATTGTTTAAGTTGATGTCTATGGTTCACCTCTGCTTTTGTTTTTTAAAACTAATGCATGTTGTCTATGTTTAATAGAAGAACAACAGTGTTGTGCCACATCTTTTTTCACTCTACAACACATGACACACTACATCATTCTTATGTAGGCGTTAACAGACATGTATGTCTAGACTCAATGTATAATTTCCTATTCTGAATTTGTATGCTAGGCGGTCAACAAACAATTAATACACGTAATATAGATTGAATTAGGCCGATAAACCGCCCAATAACTGCCCGATAAGAGCTAAACCGATACCAATCCGCCCGATATCTTATCGGGTGGCTAGCGGATTAATACATTTAAAAGCCGATAACTATTAAGCCAAACCGTTAAGAGTAATTAACCGCCCAATCCGCCCGATAAGCAGCCCTAATGTTACCTTGTTATGATTTTACCTCCTTTTCAAATATTTAACTTATTAAATATAGGATTTTTAATAGACTATATTTTTAATGGCTAACTTAACTAAACTGAATGTAAATACATGGCGCAGATAAATTTTTACCTGCGCACATGACTGATAGTACATAGTTGTTGAGAGTTTAAGTTAGCGTTTGGACATAGATTTGATTCACTTGAAAAAAGAATTTTTGAAATTGTGTTAGAAAAATAATTTTTGAAAGTTGAAATTGTATTTGAACATGCATTATATTTGAAAAAAAGTTAAAATTTTGTGACCGGAAGAAATAAATTCACCCAAAAACTACTGAAAATTTTTGAAGTTCTTTTTCCCAAAACATGATCATATTTCATAAACAAATAATGTTTTTAATTTTTTTTAAAAAAAATGAAGCCAAAATCTATGGCTAAACGAGAGATAATTTTGCCTACTTTCCACTCTCCCGTCTGTGTTTTTTACTCTCAGCTATCTAATCCAACTTCTGCTTATTTTTAACATTTACCTCATTTATTCTTCCTATAATATTATGCCGGAACTTGTGAAAAGCACCTTAACATTTGGACATAAATTCTACTCCCTTACAAACAAGATAGGTAAATGTTCCACCACTTCAGAGATAAAAAGTTGGTACGCCTCAGGTTTAGCCAATTCAATACAAACAATAATGAATTCATAGTGCCAAAGTAAGATCATTAGGAGTATATTTTCAGAAGAAAAAAGGTGTTGCATTATACATCAAATTCACTGCACAATGACTAGGATCCATGCCAGCTCGTACATATTACAAGTATGTTATCTCTCATTCGGATACTTTTGTTGAAAGTCGGAGCTCCACTTTCCGAGAGACCTTAAAAGCAAAACTTCTTTTTCTGCATAACAAGACAGCAAGATACAAATCAACAATATGAATCTTAAAATTCTAACACAATCATAAATATGAATGCACAAACGTATACCACAGAAAAAAGGTGCACAGGCAATACTGCTCAAAACCTTGTCTATTCTTAAGTCTATATGCACCAAGGTATTTTCTCAGAAGAAGTTTCCACTATACCGACTTCCTATCCTACTTGGGTTCACTCATAATTTGATGTTGTCTAATTACCAAACAAAGCTGGAAACTCACCTGAAATTTTGCAGCTTTCGCAGCTTCTTGACCAGCAATGTATGCAAGAAGTTCCTCTTGTCTCATCAAAGCCTCATGCAAAGCCTGTTTCGAAAAGAAGGAATATTATCAACTCAATAACCAAGAAAAAGTGGTATGTTACACTTAAATGCTAATATTGTCAGCAACACAACATTATTTACATTGAATGCTTGCTGAGGTATGTGATGTAGATGTCGTTATTCTCAGCAGTAATATGCAATGAAATGCTTGCTGAAACAAGTCATAAGTTTGGCCACAACTTATCACCATAATCGTGGAATATTATTTCAAGTTGCAAGCACACTAGCTGTCACACTAATAATTGAATTCCAACATATTCCCTCGTTTCTCTATCTGATAATGTTCTGGCCTCAACAACACTCCAAAAGCATAAAGAGTCTCACATGACCAAACCATAACGTAATTTAGACTATATTTCATTAGTTAGGCCTTATCTCACAAGTTGAACATGCTAAGCAACCAAAACTTCCAGCTGAGCTAGCAAACATAAAAGATGCAAGCTTTGGTGAAGCAAAACCACTGGTTTCGCACCCTTATTCACATACTGCATCATAAAATATTTACCTTCTTGGTTGCAATTAACTCAGCTTCTAGGGCATCCACACGGCAAACAGCAGCATTTAGCAATTCCTCTTTCTCATAAGGCATCTCAGATGGCTTTTCTTGAAGTGTATTTACTTTGCCCTCAAGTTCACCCAATTTCTTCAGAACAACAGAAAGCAGCTGCGCTTCTGTAAAGGCTGGAATTGGTGAAGGTGGCCGAAACTCCTCTTTACTGATTGCATCAGAGGTGAATTCTTGAACTGCTTGGGCTTGACCATTTGATGGATCAGGAAGTTTCTTGGTTACACGGCATAGCACTGAACGGAAAAACATCATCACAGTCGTGAAGAAGGCCAGAAGAAGTCCCAATATCCGAGTACTAAGACCACCTGCGGGCTTCTGAGAATCTGCTGGTGGAAGCATCCCTGAATAAAATGTAAATAGCCACATACCTCATGTCAGTACGAATTGAAACTTATAACGGACTAATAAAATAGAACATGGCCAACAGGTAGGATAAATGCCATATTAACCACAGACATCTGCAAGTTCCAGCTTTACGACCAAAATAGAGCTAAAAGCAAAACAGACAGAATAAAATTCACACTATTAGTTGCACCCAACACAGATTGTCTTGGATGCAGGTGGCCACAAGCAGCACTGACGCCTGACTACTGCATGCAACTAAAAACCATATTAAGACGATTAGAGTATCAGAATAATACATTTCAAAAATACATACATATATACACATTATATTGAATCACAAACAGGAAGTACATCAAAATTACAGGGTGAGAACTACAGTGAGCTAGCTCCTTTTACCCCCCTTGATTAGGTGCATACTGAAATCTAACTAAAAGATTCAGATACTCTTATGCTTTCTCCCCTCTTCTTTCCAATTCCTTGTGTGTACAAATGCATGTGTTTTTTGCAGAAGTCTAACCTTTGGAAATGGCAGCTCTTTGAAAGGATGTTTGTTTCTTCCACACAGAATCAACTGCCTTGTCAACCATGGGAACATATTCATCATATCCAGAGAAGTTTGTAGTGTAGCCTGAGGTTCCAGCCTTAGCCTGTTTGATGAGAAAAACAATAGTATATGATAAGAAAATTGTGTAAGCTCAATTTCGTTCAGGAAGGGAATGGGGAAGGAGATATTTCCATGAAAACTAAGGGAATGCAAATCCTGTATTGTTCCGAGTCTCAGTGAAAGAAAATTTTACATTCTCTCCAATAAAAGAAACGCTAATTCATGAAATCAGGTGAATAGGTAGAAATATACCTCTTCACGAACAGGAGTAAGCCGAAGATGGGAATAATTCCTTACAGCTTTAGGGGAAGCAATATCTTCAGCTTCAGATCCTGATTCAGCGGTGGAGGTATCACTACCTTTTACCTGCTAAAATTCAAAATACATGTAGCAATCTTCAAAGGAGGTTGACCATTTAGAGTGTTCTCATAATTTAGGAAAGACAGTAGAAGACATACCGTGGGGAAGCGAGGTTTAGCGTAAACTACCTTGCCTTCACTGTTTACAACTTTAACGACCTGCCTGGCACGCCGTGCTTCACCAATCATCTGCCGTCAAAGAAGGATTTCCCATTACTCAAAAGTTAAAATAGTTTTTCATAAAGGTAGAAATGCTTCCTCGTTACTAAAGACATCAAGAACAAGCAGACCCTTGTTCCAGAAAAGAAGAGTGCTGAAAATAAATGTTAGGAAAAGAAAAAAAGAAGATCTTGCCTTCCTAAAAGAATGAGGAGAAGAACATCTTTCAAAACAAAATTGCTCTCAGATGCGAGGGTGTAGATGAAACCTTTAGTATCTCCGGATTTTGCCATGGCCCTTTATCTGAACGAAGGCAACCTCCTTGATCTGCACATGTACAGGTTCCACCAAGAAACTCTGGCAACTCACTGCACAAAATCAAAAATCAGTAACATAACTTTTAAAGAAGGAAATCTGCAATACCATCAAAAGCAGAAATAAGCAAAAATTTTCCTTGTACAGTGGAAAAGAATGCTGAACTCCTTTACCTAGCATCAACTATTTCAAGCAACTTGTTTTGGTACTTGTTTCCAAGAACCTATAAGAAATTTGACAACAGAAGCAATTGAGTAAATATAGCCAAATAATTGATAATGTTACACTTTGAGAAGTGGCAGTAGAAGAGCATAGACAAACATGTATCTTGGAGGTGGTCTTGGGATCCAGAAAACTCTTAACAGTATTCCACAGCAGCCTAAAGCCAGGTCCAGCATTGATGATAAACATCTGATGAAGTGTCTGCACCAGCCAAAATGTAGCAACATGTGTTAATGAACCGAAAACTAGAAAAGACCATATAGTACCTACTGAGATAGGGATATAATCATGCCTCAGGATAATTATCACCATCAATCTTCTGAAGTCGCACAATGAGCTCTCTTGCACTCTTGTTAAAGTTTTTCAAACCCTGGGAAATCAACACAAGAAAATGAAAATAGGTAAATCCTAGTGTGCTAAAAATTCAATCTGAAATCATGACACATTAGCGCAAGAAAACTAATGGTAGGTGACATACCACTCCCTGGACGTCCAAAAGAGTGGTGCTAGAATCAATCTGCCTTTTAGCAGCAACTGTACATGCTGGAAACTTGATTGCAAAAGTTTTCTCGAACTCTCTTACATGGTTTCTTATGTAACGGTCCATTGTTGTGACTTGCATAAGTTTGTTAGGATCAACTTTCCCTAGCCTTTCAATGTATACCGGTCTTCCCTCCTTATCAATCCCGTGGTAACCTTGGGGATAGTATTTCGAAACTTCATCCTGCTCTTGGAATTGAAAATCCTGATGGAAAAATTTGATATGGGAAATATTTCAGAATAAATGAAGTCACTAGAATCTGGTATATGAAGAAATACCGTCACTATCCATCAGAGGAGAAATAAGTTACATGGATAATGGTGTCAGCACCAAATTCCTTCCTCCACTGAAGCATATCAGCCCACATATGCTTTGCTTTATCAATATCAAACTTTCTTGCTTTCAGAAACCTGCAAGAAACCCATAAGGAATAATAAATGAAATGACAAAAACAAGAATAGACCACCTGACAGTTCTTAATCAAAAGCCTGCATAAATCTATATCCTCTTTCATTTGCCTATTCTGAGAGCTAATACCTATGCTCACAATGTCTACCACTTCTAACTTTTGTTTCAGTTGGCAGGCCTGATGGAAAAGAGCATAGAGAAAGTTGACATATGATATCCAGAGTAAATTTCACATCCGGCCTCTTTGACTACAGCAAACTAAAGAACAAAATAATACATGAGTTCAAGGAAAAAGTTGAGAAATCATTTTTCAATTTTTTCTTACTCTATTTGGACAAAGAAAAGGACCGATATCATGTGTCATTTGTAGTGGACAGATTTACGCAGAGGTAATATGTATGACTGTGGCTCCAGAAATTGTTGCAACACATCAAAATAATAGAACAAACCAACAAAAGAAAAAAGAGCACAAAAGAAGAAACACTGTTGAAGGCACTGGAACCTGGCCTAACAATATGATGGTCCTGGAAAAATTCATTTCATAAATTGGCCTTTTCTGCCCATGCATTCACCCCTGATTCAGTTTTTAAAACAAGCCTAAGTAAGCATTCTAACTTTCAACTAACATTTCGAACATGAAGTGTGTTGAAATTGTCTCTATACAAGCAACAACTATCACAATAAACAAGTTTAAAAAAAAGACTATCACAAGATAACAGATAGCAGGATATATCTTAATCAGTTTGACATAAATACTTGAAGAAATTAAAGGTTACAGGGTATCACCTTAGCATCATATAGTAGTCATCATGTCTCTCAGGTAACAAATCATCCAAAATTAGTGCTTGCCTAAATTGGTCAACAGCTTGTAGCTCCTCAGCATCACGAATATCCTCAATTGAAACTGAACTCACTCGTCCATCACTTTTTCTTCTGCCTTTCTTCTTAAGAGAATGTTTAAATTTTGTTGATGCATTCAGTGCTTTCTTTTTCAGCAAACCAATTCTTGTCCTCCTCTCATCCTCTGAGTTCTCGAAATCAGATTTTCTTTCTCTTCTCTCATCATGTGTGGACGACCCCTCAAAGCCTGTTAACATTGAAAAGGAAACAGCAGGAAAATTAATCACATAACACATTTGAATTTAACACAAAGGCCAATCAAGCTCCTAAGTAACTGGGTTCAGCTGTATGAATCTTCTATATTCATTAGACTTATTCAAACACATTCAGTAAAGAATAAGGTTAAAAAATCCTCTTCAACCTAAGCTCATTTTCGATCAAAATTCATACTTTTTCCCAAAACAAAGTGTAATAGCTTACAAATATGAAAAGCAGAGTAGCATGGAACTGTATGTGAACCGAATTCCACCAAGCAAGTTCTTAAACAGAGTGCTAGAAGATTTCCATTGACATGAGGTGAGCTTGGGAAGTCGAGCACATTCTAAAATAGGAACTGAAAATGACTGCATCCAAAAGTGAAGAACCACCACAAAAGATTGATTTGCTTCCGGAATTCACCAAAATCAACCCCACTAGAACCATTTAAGAAAAGCAAAGAAACACCGCAATGCAGATTTTCATCAAATCAGCATAACTCAAAACAAAATCATATATGCAAGTTCATCAAATATTCCCAGCAACCTTCCCACACTGTCTCTTTTTCTATGAGAGCGGTGTCTGGGCCAGCTTATGCGGCACCTCGACTATTCTACTGGTTGGCTACTACCTCCCACCAGCACATGTACCGTTAACTCTACCCACTGAGGCTTTAGGCAGATGAGAAGTAAATCACCTAATGGTTTTTTGCCTCCGCATGAATTTGAACTCGATACCTCATGGATCTCTTCCCACACTTTCTCTATTTCTGTGATACCACCAGCGTCCAGTCCAGCTTATACGCACTTCAACTATTTCATCGGGTTGACTACTACCTCCCCACTAGCACATGTAATGGGTAACTCTACTCACCGAGGCTTAGGCAGATGCGGAGAAATCACCTAGTATTTATTGCCTCGACTAAGATTTGAACTGAGATCTCATGGTTCTACTCCCACTTCATTGACCATTCACCGGCCACACCTTCGAACTAAAGTCAACCATATTTTTCACTTTGGCAGGGTACGAGGCTCAAACTCTTGACCTGCTGGCATGAAAAGGACTCTCTCAACCACTACGAACAAGAATGACTGGTAAAGTCAACCATATTAATCCACCAATGTGAGCTACAAAAAAAAGTTAACGGCTCTCAAACCCCAACAAGTTGAGAATCACTTAAAACATAGTCTAACTAATAAGCCCTCTCAAACCCTGATAAGGAAGAGAGATATGATAAGTTCATCAACAGTGTAAACTATCACGAAAGCTCTAAATACTGCAACATTGAAATTGGTACCCCAACTAATTCGGGATTGAAGCATAATTACTTAATTGAATAACATACTAAATTAGCACCATATCCTAATCTAAACCTATTTTTCAGCAATCTTAAAACTGCACACAAGCTCAAAAACCCAAAAGTAACAAGTAAAGAATGTAACTAAAATTCAGCAAATAGCAAACAATGTAGTTCAGAATCAGTAAACAAGTTAATAAAAGCAAACGAAAGTCAACTCACAAGGCCTCGCAAATCGATCTAATGGACCCGACATAGCCCAAATCAAGCAGATGAATCAAGCCTGAAAATTCCTGATGACCAGTAGATCGGTAAATCCAAAGAGCTCGACAAAAATCACTGTAAACTCAAAAAAGAAACTTGATGCTCCGGTAGATCGAGAATCAAAAGAGCCTCACAAAATCACTGTAAAGTCAAAACTCTAACAAGAAAAATCAACAAGAAAAATGAAGAAAAGTCGCTATTACTCAGTAGGTGGGAGAAGAAAAATGGGAAGAAACAAAGCTGGAGCCACCTTTTTGGAAGTATCGAGGATGATCGGACGGCAATAAATGCATCAAAAACTAGTAACGGAATAGTGGAATTGTTTGGTAAGAGTAGGGGTATTTTGGGGAAGATAATTAATGGCACCGATCCAATTATAGATGATTTCTGATAAATAAAATCTTTTTACTCTTTAACTTTCATAAATAATGATAAATCTCAAATACCAAATAGTTAAATGTCCCAATTTATATGTAGTAATATTTTTTTTAGTCAGTACCAGAATAATATTTTTTTTATATTTAATAATAATTTAATTTTAAATTTTTCTTTTTACTGTCAATAAAATAATTTCTAGTCACACTAATTTCAATAGATTGTTTTAAACTATCAGTTTCAAAAAATTTCTTTTATTTTTTTAAACTTCGCTCACAATTAAACACTTTCGCATAAAGTACTTTTACTTTGCCAAATACTTAACTTTGAAAAAAAATTACTTTTGTTTAAAAAAAATTAGTATCACATGCCACGTAGGATACAGGTGGGTCCCAAAAGTGAGTGGAACATGCCACGTATACAAGACGTGTTTGGAAGGTGATAAAAATCTGGCTGGCGGTTCATTGCGGTTAAAATGACAAAAAGGGGCGCTGATTGAGTAATGATTTTGTGACCGACGGTGATATAGGAGAAATTAATTAATATTAATAGGAGTAATAGATTGACAAAAAAACTTTACTGTACACAAAAAAACAAAAACAAAAAGGTTGTCAGGGATGAAAATTTATGTTTCTCTTCTCAATCAAAAAAAATTGGTTATAATCCTTTTCATAATAATGGAACTCAGACAATATTTTTCATTTTGATGTTGAATAGTAGAATTAAAATAACATATTATATGTCAATAAATAAATAATTTAAAACAATTCTTGATAGTATGTTAGCTATCGTTGTTGACAATGAGCCAGCTAGCATGATTAGTGATACTTGATCTGTCCTTAGGTGATTAATTAAAGAAAAGTGAAAGAAATTATATTTTTTATTAACGTCAGCGTAAGAAAAAGAAAAAACGCATGCCGTTGAACAGTCAAGATCGTGCTTTAACGTGAATAAATAAACAACCAAATTAATGTTACAATTGATTAATCTATCTTTAAAAATTACTATATGTAATCTTTTTGTAAACAACAAAATACGGAGTCTCTTCGCCCGGAAGACCGCGAAGAAGTAATCAACTTTTTCTTTTTGTCTTTTCTAAAAGTAGCAAACTTGCTTGACCATGACCCACTCAAATACTCATACGGGCCACAGGTGATTGAACGCGGCTCCGGCCTTTTGCTTAGCAGCCCTAAAATTCAATTGATTAAAGGGCATGCGCATTGGCCCAAAGAAAAAAAGTCTTATTTAGTAAGTATACAATTCATTAAAAAATAACACATATTAATTAGAGTTTGGTACGAGTTAGACAGGTTGGCTATGACCTAAATTTTAGTCTATCTTGACCCGGCCTATCTCAGTCCAAGTAAATTTTGGGCAGGTCAACCCACTTATTTATTGATTTAATCTATTTTGATCCACCCAAAATGGGCTCAACCCGCCCATTTAACGACCCTGATCTTGAGCATGAGGCACTGCATAATGTTTATTGTAATTTGTCTCCGGTTGACATTGTTAGACACCAAAGGAACCAACCAGTCATTTATGCTTGCCTTTACTCTGTCAGCATGTGCAAATTTGGTATCATTTGTTTTAAAACGAACAAAAGATACAACAGAAGATGGGAAAGAATCCTAAGCTTTCAAAGTGCTTGTTTCTTTCAAAAAAAAAAAAAAGAAGGAAAAATTACGGAAATAGTCAATTTAAACTCAAACTTATGAATCTCTAGCTCAAAATTAGACACTTACCAAAATTAGCTGAAAATTAGAGATACACGCAAGGAAGGATTCTTCCTTTCGAGAATCACGCTAAAGATCTTCCTTCCTTCCCTATTTTTCAAGCGTGTCAATTTCACAGATACATACATTCTTTAAATCACAGCGTTATCTCCCAAAAAAATCTCAAAAATAGCTCCAAATTTCACTCAAAAATCGATCAATTTCACTGTAGAAGCAACAATTTCCTTTCGTGATTTTTCTGTAGATATAGCCTTGATGAAGGAACTACGAACTACAATCAAAATCACTCAAGGAATTAGTGAGTTTTGACCTAATTCCAGCTACTTCAATGGCAAACCAATTTTTCTTCAGTATGGTGACCGATGGAATGTTGTCAACAATTTTGTAGATTACAATGTCAATGCTGTAATGGTTACTCCAAATATAAGTTATGAAGATTTTGTAGACGTGATTTCGAAATAACTTATGATGGATACTTCATTGAATGTTATTGAAATCAAATACATTTTCCAAAACGGTTCTCCACCAATAGTGATACACAATAATATGGGTGTATGTGTATATCTTGAGCTGAAAAAAAGCTCAAAATTTACAATGTATCCCCTTTGTATAACATCGAGTGAAAAGGATATGGATATGATCTGCTACAATTTAAATTCTGTTGTGATTTCCTCAGAGTGTGCACAAAGCTCAGTTATACAGGAGAGATACAAAGGTGATACAATTAATATGATTGAGTTTAGGGATGGAGAAGACTGGCAGGATACAGAATCTAATGAAAATATAATAATAACTGACCCTCAAGACATAGATGTAGAAGAAGGTCAAATTTATAAAGACAAGGCTACGATAGTCAGAGTCATGAAGCACTTGGCAGTAAAGGAAAAATTCCAGTTTAAGGTGCATAGATCAAGTGAAAGCAGGTATCATAATATTTATTGTATAATTATGTATCTCAATGTATATCGTATTTGATGTTAGAAGCATAATTATGCAGAAAATAAGTTGCTGCTTGTAAGTATGTGGTTGTACACTTTTAAGTTGTGGTTGTCACCGTGTAGTACTATATAGTCGTTTTATTTTTTCATCTAGTATTGTTAATTCACCCGCCATTACTTCATCAAGACCGTGAATATGAGCAATGCCGTCGCCTACTTGAAGTACGGTACCGGTATTTACAATCTTTACTTCTCTATTATATTGTTCAATACATTCACGAATAATATTACTAATTTCGTCAGCTTATATTTCACGTCGCTCTGTTTATTGATGGAAAAGTTTATATCATTATTGTAGGTATTACCTAGTGTGCATCAACAACAACTGCGATTGATGTTTTAAGTCTTCGAGCCTGAAAAAAGCAAAACTTTTCAATGTCAGAAATTTTAGCAAACTACACTCGTGCCCACTGAAAGACAGATCTTACGCACAACGTCAAGCTACTGCAAAACTCATCCGCAATCTTCTGATAGACAAGTATAAAGACCCAAAAATAATATGCACTCATAATGACATAATTGGAGACATGAACAAGCAGTATGGTCTTCAAATGACATATATGCAAGCATGGAGATAGAAGGAATACACAGTTCAACTACTGAGAGGGAACCCGAGCGAATCATACAAAAATCTGCCAAGCTACTTTTATTTGCTGGTTCTTACGAATCCTATGTCAGTGGTAAGTTTGAAAAAAACAGAGAAAGACATGTTCATGTATGCTTTCGTTGTACTATATCCGTCTATAAAAGGATGGCAGTATTGCAAAGTAGTTGTTGTTATTGTAGATGGAACCTTTCTTAAATCGACATAGAGTGGAACATCATTGATTAAGCATCCACACAAGATCCAGCAGGTAAAAATATATATATATATATATATATATATATATATATATATATATATATATATATATATACACACACACACACACACACACACACACACACACACACACACACACACACACACACATATATATATATACAATTTATTAGGTAGTATTCTACCACTCGCATATGCCATAGTAGATTAAGAGAATAATGCTTACTGGGAGTGGTTTTTTGCGAGGTTCAAGGATGCATTTGGGGAAAGGGAGGGAATGTGCATAATCTCAGATAGACATGAAGGCATTGAAAATACAGCGGCAATATTGTATCCACAAGTACCTCACTGTGTCTGCATATGGCATATATGGAATAATGTAAAATAAAATTACAAGAAGAACCATTTGCAGCTCAAAAACATATTCTTTGCTATGGCCAAAGCATACACCGTTGAGAAGTTTGATTACCACATGACAGAGGTAGAGAGAATTGATAAGAGGGTCAAAGATTACTTAATCAATGTTGGGTATGAAAGATGGTCCAGAGCACATTGCACTGTTAATAGAACATTGACAATGAGTTCAAACATTGCAGAGTAGATCAATGCAGCACTCAAGGCTGCTAGGGAACTCCCAGTACTGCCTTTACTGGAGTACATAAGGCAATTGATCAAACGATGGAACGTTACAAACCAAAAGAATGCAATAGAGTCATTTACTAATCTTGGGAAAAAATATGATACAATGCTGATGGACAATCTCGAATTGTCACATCAGATGAAGGTATGACTAGAATCTGTAGATACTTGTGCATATAATATGTAATCATACCAAATTCACGGATCTGTTATATCTTGAACCCTTCTGTTAAACTAGTATCCACATGCACGGCACAGGGAGGCCAAATGGATTAAAGCAAATGTTTTCTAATATTCATTTTTTGCACAAAAGGCAATATTATAGTGTTCAAGTAATTGAGAGTCTTATCTCTGTTACCCAAGGCTTCAGGTTTTCTGTTTCTTTTCAAAGCTGGTTGGTCTACCTCTATTCTCTGTTTCTTTTGGGGCATGTAAGAAATTAGTCATTATGTAAGCAAATTGTTCAACTTTTAGGCGACCACCAGCATGTACATAAGGTTTTCAATTTAATGTAGCATATATGCCTACCCCACTATTGAAATATTGGCTAGTTTGATATGATATTAAGTTATTTTGAATCTTGTAGGCTCTCGAGTATGTGTTTTGAGGGCATATGCTTTGTCACCACTAATGATAGTTGATAATTTTTGTAGGTGACCCCTTCAACGAGTTACTTATATTCAGTACTTGACAAGGGTAAGCAGAGAATGGTGTTCCTAAAAGATCGAACTTGCAGCTGTTGAAGGTTTCAGTTGGATGAGCTGCTATGTGCACATACTTGGGTAATATTAAAATACAAATACATTGATCACATTGAGTATTGCTCGGTGTACTACACCGAAAATTACCTATTGAAGACCTGTAAAATTCTAATTTATCCAGTTCCTGATGAAAGCACATAGAAAATTCCTGCAAAAGTTCTAGATGAAAAAGTCTTGCCACCAGACGTGACTAAATCAATAGGAAGGTCAAGAAATGGGGGGTGCAAGCCAATATCTGAAAGGGAACGAAAAAGGTCGATTTCACGTGGACAGTGTGGAGAACAAGGTCACAATAGGAAAACTTGTAGAAATAATCCAAAGAGAGAATGAAATATGTCAAACTTAGAATTACTGATTATTTTACTTTACTGAATATCATAGAGATTTAGAAGAATCCAATATATCAAAAACTGTATTAATGCAGAATGTTATTTGAATTTTAGATATAAATAAATATTTGATCTATCATTTAAAATCATGTTGCAAGTGTATTTTTTAAATTATACATCTGTTTGATTAAAAAAGAAGTTGTATCAGCTATGTATCATATTTGTATCTTTTGTGTATCGGCTATGTATCATCTTTGTATCATCTATGTATCACCTATGTATCTTTGTGTATCCGCTCTTAATCATGTCCGTATTTGTGTAATAACAAATCTAACTAATGAAAAACAGTCGTAGCAGTTAGAAAAATGTGCAAATAATTTTAGAAATTTGCAAATAAGAGTGTGGCATCATCAATACATATTTCGAAACCAAACAAACTGCATAACTCATTGTGAAGAAACTAACTGTGTAGCAATCCAAAACGAATGTATCATCTATGTATCATGTGTGTATCATATTTGTATCATGCGTGTATCTGGAAGAGATAGTGTATCACAAACTACCGTATATTTTTCATATCTTGAATTCACAACACAAAATCAAGGAAGAAAATACCAAAATAAACTAATCTGTAACACTCCAATATTGCACTAAAACTCATTAAACCTTTATAACAGAGCAGGCATCTCATTTGCCGTATAAATCTTAAAAGTATTCATAAAATTCAAACACAAACAAACGTGATCCGTCTTACAAAAATGATAACATAACAGAACACAATACAATATGAAATTATTGAGTTCATCCTACAACAATGACAAAATAACTACTTTTTCTGCTTTCGCGACTTATTATGTCGACCAATAATCTCATCATCACTTTGCACGTTCAGTTCCATCTTTTTTCTAGCAGAATCCTACAAGAGAGCACCAAATTTGTGCCGGTGTGCATAGGCATTAAATGTTTTAGGAGGCATCTTGCCCTCGATGAAATACTCGGCAAATGATGCCGTAAATACATCGCAATTAATCAAGTCCTTTGATTTGTAGACACCAGTGCGCCAATTAATACCTTTTTTGTTTAAATAGAAATGCATGTGGACGAAAAAATGAGGCAGCAACACAGAATACTTGTGCATTGTGTTATGAACTTTGGATTGATGAGCAGCTCCACCGCGCATAGAGCCATACACATAAATGCACCTATCCTTGAAGGCATCACAGCCATTATCCAATGCCATTGTTCCGCAACATTAATTGTCATTAAGATGTGCTCGACAGTGTGCTATGGAACATTGGCATCCAAGACATACCCCTGAATATACTCTGCAATGACATGTTTCGGATCGCACACTTCACTATCTCCATATGTATCAATAAATGCCTGGCACAACTCATTAATTTTCTCGTCAAAGTACCAATCTGTGGTGGTGAATGTTATAGATAGGTCTTTGTCATACTTCCCCTTCTTCCTCAAATAATAGAATAAAATATCAATGTGCTGAAACAAAACATAACAAATAATTAATCACTGAAGGCTTGTAAGCTTTAAGCAGCTACACTTTTTCAAACCAAATTCACAGAAAACAAAGAAAAATGAATGCTCACTACTTCTCTTGTGCCAGGCAAGATAGCAATTAATAATATGTTCTAACTTAGGAGTCCTGATCACGTGTACACTGGCTAAAACTAAAAAAAAACTGTAAAAGTAACTTCATACATACCGAGTCATCCAAAGGTTGACCATTATATGCCAAAATGTAAAACCACTTTTTGTCTTCAACATGATATACCTGATCTCGTCCAATTTCACTCCTCTCTTTGAGGTTATGAAAACGATTGATGCAATAGTAATACCCAACAAGAGTCGGGGTTGAATTCCACAGGGAGCTATATGAATGGGTGTTAGTAGTAGATATCTTAGCGCGTGAGTTTGTATATCTAAACTTGCACTTCCGCAATATTTGGTTTTGTTTAAAAATCTAAACTAAACTACGATTGCGATTCAAAGAATGAAACTAGGAAATATTTTTGTTGTTTTCCAAATGATATAAAAGGCCTAGGGCTATGACCTTCACCTAGGTATTTGCCTAATGTGTTGTAAACTTTAAAGCTTGTTTTATTGGTCGGGGTATATTATAGCTATCAACACTCAAGTACCCACTCAATACCTTTCGGTCAGAGAATGATTTTGTCCAATTTGGCTTTCTGAATTCTAAATGGGTATTGAACAAAATAGTTAATAAGAAGCTCAAGTCGGGTTTTACTATCTCTAGGTTCAACCCTTTAATTGGGCTTATCAATCTCTCGATTGACCCAATTTCTTGCTAGCCAAGTTTCCCTTTCGGAGGTTCTACGATCGCACAATTCCATGTGCGGTCCGCACTTTGCTTCAGCTTGAAAAGGTTGGAAATTTACGACCGCATAATAATGAAGTGCGACCGCACTGCCCTCTTTCTATGGTCCGCACAATAATGTCTGCGGCCGCACTTTGTTCTTCTGCGGTTCGCACATGGAATTATGCGGCCGCGTAGCTCTTCTTCTGCAGCCACACATTAATTGTTCGGTCCGCACTTGTGTTGGACTGGAGGTGCAAGTTTTCTGAACTTTTACTCTGACCCGGCTTTTGCGGCCGCACAATTTGTGTGCGGTCCGTATCTTGCAACATTCTCTGATGGAATTGCTTCACGACCTGCGACCGCAGATGATATTCTGTGGTCCGCACTTTGAGCTTTTGTGCCTATTTTTGTCCTTGAGTTCAGATTACTCCTTCTTGAGTTGGATTTAATCCCGGGAGCTCATCTTCCAATATTCCTGCAATTAAGTATATTTTATCAGTTTTCGGGAACATAATTGAGTGCTTTTGGACTAAACTGAAGGCTAAAAGGCGCTAATAAGTAGTCAAAATTCCCACTTATCAACTCCCCCAAACTTAAGCTTTTACTTGTCCTCAAGCAAATAAAGTAGTTCCATCTTTCACAAGTTAAGAGCCATTCCAGCTAATCAAAGCTGAATCAATCACACATCAATTGGGACCAACAATTACCTATGACACTTATGAATTATCAACAAGGCAACAAGTTAAACTTTTATGCACGAATGGTTCTAATGTGATACTTAAGCACCAAGAGTTAACTTTATTCATCAAAGAAGCTCGCTCTTTCATGTAGGTCATTATGGATCCCAAACTCCTCCTCCTCCACTCTCTGTTTTCCTATCTCACTTAGGAATATAACACTCAATTCAAAGATTTGTGAAAGGTTCATTCATCTCTCTCAAAAGAATATCGCAAGTACGGCTTTAAGTACCATATGCTTGCCCCTCATGTAAATCACCACTAATGTAAGCTTACTCGGCTTAAAATCACGTAGGGCTTTTTCGGGATGCAATGCAGGCTTTTGGACTAAGGTTGGATAAGCTATGATAGAACGGGTTCACCTTTCCTTAAGCACTCCATTTTCTTTTATCGGCTCATGCTTTTGCCAACCCTTTGAGGCATTTTTTTTTCTTAGGGGAACTAGAGAGACTTAACATCACTCTTTCTTGGTCATGATATTCATTTTCTCCTTCTTTGCTTTTTCCATGTTTCGCATCATTACTTTTCTTTGAATCCCTTCAACTTTTCAACTTATTCACTTTTCTTTTTGCATTTTTCTTTTTGTTCTTTCTTTTTCTTGCCTTTCCTTTTCCTCATTTCTTTTCTCTTTTGTCTTGATACCTTTTTCAAACTTCTCGTTTCTCCCTCATACTTACGTTTTAGCCAATTATCTCACAAGAGTGTTAAGAAAAGCTCGGGTGCCAAGAGAGAATCACAATAAGATGGGTAAAGGCTTGTAACGTGGTTATCAAATGAGAAAGGTTTTAGGATCAATTGGGCTGACTAGGTATAACAATATTGGTGAGCCATGGAAAATTTCAAGTGGGTCAAGGAGAGCCTACAATCACTTCTCAATCCAATAAAACTTAAAACTTTACCTAGAAACACATTCAGGGCAAGTTCTAGACCATTCGCACGGGTACTTGGACTAACAACAACAACATCTCACCTCTCATGCAGCTGGATTGTTAAAGAGGATAGATTCGAGGGCCCACAACGACTATATTCAAGATTGAGAATCACTATGGTTCGACTAAACCACTTGATGATTGTCTAAGTCAACACAAGAGTCAAAAGGTCACTAACTAGAGTTATTTCTTTCCAAAAATCTTGTTTTTAACTATAAGCATGTAGTTATTTGCGTTGGTACCAAGTGAAGCATGTTTGACTCTTCGAGCATGACTCAATTAGGTCTTTTTATTAATTATTACTACTATTCTTACCCAAACATCAAAAACAGACTCAATCCCTTATGAAGGTTGTCACGCCATCCATCGTTGGGAAGGGTCACCCGGTTCACACAAAATACCTTTTGGAATGAACCGTGGCATTAATAAAACCAAAGCCTTATTATCCACTAAATCATAAAAAATAATTAAAGCAAAAAGAAGCTACTAATTCAAAAAGCAAATCCAAAAGAAACTACTAAGTCAAAAGGAAGACAAACAAAAAGATAAAGAAGCTATAAAACAAAAACTATTGAAAGATAAACGAATATACACAATGAGGGAATAAAGAGAATATATACATAATGATAAAGAAGACTAAAATAGTACTAAGTTAATTACAGGCCAAATGTGTCATAGTTATCAAAATACAAAATCATAATCATCAAAATGTCAAAGAAACTCCACCCCTGAATAAAAATAAGCATTATCCCCAATGCTTAAAAAAATAAGAGTATAAGAAGGGTGAGAGTGAAGAAAACTCCCTCGGAGACATTTGTTTGTTTGCTCCCTCAACACGTATCTACGAACCCCTTCAAATATTTATATGTATTTTGACCTGGTGCACCGGTGAAGAACCCTCGTTGCTCGAGCAAAGCGGGCATCATGTTGGTTATTTGGAAATTGCCCGCCCTAATACGGGGAGGGACTATAGCACTTGCATACCCTTCATTCGGCAACACTCGGTGTGGAGTCACTCGTGGTGGAGGTGGGGGTGGAGAGGGTACATTGTCTTGAGGCGGTTGGCCTCGTCTATTGGCCTGAGGTTCAAGACGGACCTCATCCATTTGATCATCCTCAACATCCACATCCTCCACAGCTATGTTTTCCGAGATCGTTGTTTGCCATGATTGCACCTATAACACTCACATGTTAGTAACAAGGAAGGAAAAGAAGATATCCCCAATACATACCTAAATATATAGCTAACATCGTTTTTAGCTCCCCAACAACGGCGCCAAAAATTGATCTCGTCCAATTTTACTCCTCTCTTTGAGGTTATGAAAACGGTCGATGCAATAGTAATACCTAACAAGAGTCGGGGTCGAATTCCGTATGGAGGTATATGAATAGTTGTTAGTAGTATATATCTTAGCGCGTGAGTTTGTATATCTAAATTTGCACTTCCGCAATATTTGGTTTTGTTTAAAAATCTAAACTAAACTACGATTGCGATTCAAAGAATGAAACTACAAAATTATTTTTGTTGTTTTCCAAATGATATAAAAGGCCTAGGCCTATGACCTTCACCTAGGTGTTTGCTTAATGTGTTGTAAACTTTAAAACTTATTTTATTGGTCGGGGTGTATTATAGTTATCAACACTCAAGTACCCACTCAATACCTTTCGGTCAGAGAGTGATTTTGCCTAATTTGGCTTTCTCAAGTCCAAATGGGTATTGAACAAAATAGTTGATAAAAAGCTTAAGTCGGGTTTTACTATCTCTAGGTTCAACCCTTTAATTGGGCTTATCAATCTCTCGATTGACCCAATTTATTGCTAGCCAAGTTTTCCTATACAATGTATCTCTTTTTCAAGTAGAGACTAGAGCCCGTTTGGACATAAGAACGTTTTCCCTTTTTTCCAAAAAAAAAAATTACTTTTTTTTCGAAATCAGCGTTTGTTCATAAAATTTCCAATTTTCACTTGAAAATGTATTTTGGAAATATTCAAAAATTTGAAAAACTCTAAAAGGCTGTTTTTCAAAATTTTCACTCAAATCATTCACAACACTTCAAAAACAACCCAAAATTATATTCATGTCCAAACACAACTCTAAATTTCAAATAACATTTTCACTTGAAAAACATTTTTCCCCTATTTTAGAATTTTACAATTCTTATGTCCAAACGCCCACTAAGTCAAATAGGCATGAATTAATATTTGTAACCATTAATTCTTCAAATAAAAATAAGAACGAGGCTAGATAATAAACATCCAACCATAAATCAGCAATAAATCAAACACTCATTAAGTTTACACACTAGGGTTGAGTCACAACCCTAGTAAAAATTTAGCTACTCATGGTTAAACTAGAAGAAACAGGAGAATAAATGATAATTAAACCCATATTGATAATTAAAATGATGAAATCAATATTCAAAAAGCTCAAAATAGCAAAAACTACTAAAAAGAGTAAAAGAAACCGTCTACTGTAGTAGCTGATGTCAAAAGTTGACCTAAAAAAGTAAAACTCTTCTATTTATACATAGCTAAAATTTTCGAAAATAAATGCCCATTCGGAGGTTCTGCGGCCGCACAATTCCATGTGCGGTCCGCACTTTGCTTCAGCTTGAAAAGGTTGAAAATCTGCGGCCGCATAATAATGAAGTGCGGCCACACTGCCCTCTTCTACGGTCCGCACAATAATGTCTGCGGTCCGCACATGGAATTGTGCGTCCGCGTAGCTCTTCTTCTGCGGCCGCACAATAATTGTGTGGTTCGCACTTGTGTTGGACTCGAGGTGCAGGTTGTCACACCCTAAAACTTGTGGCCGGCACTCGGTACTCTACAAGACCTGGGTGAACCATCTCATATATTAATACTCACTTATATGCCTAACAGGAGGATGCGAAGGCCTCTTCAAGTACAATTGTTTTAAGATATAGAACAAGACATGAGTAATATCTTTAAGTAAATATTTTTCCTTGAAGGAAAGCTTCATAAATATAAAAGAAAGTTTCATTCATGTATGCCATATTAGTAATTATATGATTACAACCCAAAATGAATACTACTATTGTCTATGGAATCTCTATGACATAAAATAAAATAGCCAACCAAGGCATAACCCAATGGCTCAAAGGATAATAATATAATAAAGTTCTCCACGGGTACGAGTGTGGAGTCTCACCAAAAGCATCAACAGAAAATGTAGAGCTGCCCTAACCACGCGGTCCAAGCTGCTCAGGTCAGTATCTGAAAACAGAAATGAAAGTGTGGCCGAAAAGGCCTAAGCTCCACATGCCTAGTACAAATCGTGAACCGTTCCCCAAAAGAAAATAGGACAAGACTAAAGAAGATATAAGATATGTAATAGCAATTGATATAGAAAGAAGCATTCACATCAATTAACAATTTAGAAAATAAAATAAAATAGTATGGTAAAACATATTTCAACGTCTTCCTTTAATATTAATCTTTGCAAATCGTGTTACATTTTTCATTTATCGGGAGCACTATACCATCACCGACACGAAAGAAGGTCAACTAGATTATGTACCTAGCGGCATGTATCATATACTGTCACGACCCAAAATCCAACTAGTCGTGATGGCACCTAACCCATCCCGTTAGGTAAGCCAATTTCCAACTAACCAATTTCAATAATAATTATTAAATCAATTTAAGTGAATAAAGATCCTGATCTTATACAATCCCCAAGAACTGGTAGTACAAATCACGAGCTTCTAAGAATAGAGTATACAAAGCGAAAATAAAATAAATACATAGTCTGTTTGAATAATACATAAACAGAGCTTTTATAAATCTAAGGCTACCCTGAACAAGAGGCAGCTACAACAGGAACATAGGTACATCTTCAAATCCCGCAACCATCGAGCACAACAACAACATCAGTCAACATCTGCACGCAATGTGTAGAAGTGTAGTATTAATACGACCGACCCCATGTACTGAGTAAGTAACAAACCTAGCCTTAGGTTGAAAGTAGTGACGAGCTTCTACCAAGGTCGGGTCCAAATCCACTAATCCACAACAGTTAATAACGACATAAAGCAAATAATACCAGAAGTAACTCAGGGATAGAATACACAGCCAAGTAATGATTTCAAAAAAAAATAGTAGTTCTTTCTTTCAAATACATCAGTGAAAACCCAAATCGTTTGCCGAAGTTGCCAATAATATGGATAGTTTGAAAATAATAAATTTCTCCAAAAATCTTCTCAATAATAAATAATATGTTTTATTTTCCTTACGGATAACCCGTGTAAAACAAATGCATCACTATGCCCATCTGTCAAAATGTATGACAAATTATGAATGATGTGAAATTGTACAACATGAGGAAAAATACATATCTATGCATGTATGTTATGTGTGCATGCCAATGCGATGGAACTCAGTGATAAAATCATAAACAACACCTCGGGTAGAACATCACTCATATACAGCCCCTCGGGCAAACCTCATAGTCACTCGTGCCACTCGGGCATACCTCACAATCACTCTTGCCACTCGGGCATACCTTACAATCACTCTTGCCACTCGGGCATACCTCACTATCACTCACGCCTCCCAGTTACTCAGCACTCGGCACTCGCACTCAGTAGGTACCTGCGCTCACTGGGGGGGTGTACAGACTCCGGAGGGCCTCCTTCAGCCCAAGCACTATAATCTGCACGGACAACTCACGTGTTGCAAGGACAACTCTCGTGCTATAATAATAAAGTATGCCGCAGGCGGGCAGCCCCGATCCACACTCATCCTCACAATCAGGCCCTCGGCCGATATCAAACATGTTGCGGCGTGCATCCCGATCCCATAAATATCCTCACAAATCAGGCCATCGACCTCACTCAGTCATAAACCTCTCAAGCCACTCGGGCATTTCAGTAAAATAGGGCATTCGGCCCAAAACATTTATATGCATCAAAATAAAGTCATAAAACTGAGTTATGATATGCAATGAAATAAATATGACTGAGTATGAATTTTCAATTTCAAATAAATAATTCACAGCAATATGACCTATGTGGGTCCTAATAATATTGGCACATAGCCTCAATCATAATTTTTAATATGCTTTTCAGCTTAATTTCTCTAACTCATAAAACTGCATGGAAAATGCCAAGATTATTTAACTTCAAAATTCCACAGAAATAATTATGTCACAATTTCTATAGTGCACGCCCACACGCCCGTCACCTAGCATGTGCGTCACCTCCCAATAATTCACATAATACACATATTCAAGGTTCATACCCTCATCTCCAAGATTAGAAGAGTTACTTACCTTGAACAAGCCGAATCCAATGTCGAGCAAGCTAAACAATGCTCCAAAAATTCCATTATGTGCGTATCAACTCCCGAACGGCTCGAATCTAGTCATAATAATTTGACTCAGTCCACACAATTTATAAGAATTAATTCTATATCAAAACGCTAATATTTTCCATAAAATCTAAAATTACGCCCTTCTTGAAGTGTTCTTGAGATTTTCTTCAAAAATCTATAATTTCCATGTAGTTGAAGAGTTAAGAAATGTAATTAATGAACTAAATCTACCAAGAAAGAATTAAATTCTTACCTTAAAGGTGTATTAATGGTAGAGATATATCTTATCTCTCTAAGTCTTCAAAGACAAAGCCCTAAAATAAAAGACCAATCTCCTCCCGTAATTGCCTTTAAAAGGCTTCAGAATTCAGATGTCGCATGGGTCGCGTCGCATGCTTCATCGTGTGCGTCCCAGCTCCTTCAACCTGAGCGGATACCAACTTCGGCGCTATGGGACAAGTTCACTGCCTCACGCTGGGTTCTAACTTATTTTGGACGTGATGGAGATGCGACGCATCACTGAAGTAATATTTTGGTCTTCAACTTTGTTCATTTCATTTCCCAACTTTACATGTTTGCCTTTGTCTTTAATAATTAATTCCCCTGTACCCTTTGTACCTTTGTTAACCAACAACCTTTCTACTTTTTTAAATCCCTTTTTCATTGCCAACAGAAGGCGAGGATTTTAAAATCCTTGTTTTCTTATTAAATTCTAATTCTTCAAGTTAGCTACATACCATTGAGATTTCATAAATTTTGGCCCTTATGACATAGAAACTTGATATGCTCCAAATGCATTTGTTGACCTTGTAACCTCCACTAATTCAATGATTAACTATTGAAATTATCCTATGCACTCCAATAACTTTGTTCCACTCGAAATACCATGTAGCTCAGATTTAATAAATTAACTCAAATTAATTATGAAAATTCACGGGGCTTTATATTTTTTCCCACTTAGAAAATTCATCCTCGAATGTAAATCCTTGGTCGTGCTAACGTCCGAAGGTGAAATTTTCGAGTCTTTCCTTACTCCTTAACTCTTTAAGGCTTTGAAATTTGACTACTCCCTAAATTTCAAAAAAAAATAAAATTGCTAGGGTTTTCTTTGTTTATAGGTCTCTCCAAAATTTCAACCTGACAGCGAGCCACCAGAGTACAACATAAAATGCCACACATGACTCTACTCATTAGAGCTACATCAGTGAAAGTCTCCACGATTTTCAATGCCTTCAAACACCATTACATAGCCTCTCTCGGCGTCACGATAATAAAGTCTAGTACCATGAGACAAATCTAACCACCGTGAGCAATAAATGAATAAATCACATCACAAAATCGTATTGAATCCCAACTAATAAGTAAGATAAATAAATTGCTTACTTGCTCTATGGAACTAAAGCATGATAAACTCCAAATTCAAATTTTCAAGGAAATAGTCATACCTGAAGTCACGAACAACTGGGGTATCGAATTTTCATATCCTCCTCGACCTCCCAAGTAGCCTCATCGACGTCATGATTACGCCATAACACTTTAACTGAAGCTATGTCCTTAGTCCTCAACCTACGAACTTGCCTATCAAGAATCTCGACAGGTTCTTTGTCATAAGTTAAACCATCATTTATTTCTACTACCTCCGGTGAGATGATGTGAGCAGGATCGGGCACATACCCCCGTAGCATCGATACATGAAAAACGGGATGGACTAAAGTCATTGATGCATGTAACTCCAGCTTGTAGGTTACTTCACCAATCCTTTTCAAGATTCGATATGGGCTAATGAATCTAGGACTTAGCTTGCCCTTCTTCCCAAATCTCATAACGCCCTTCATTGGCGATACCTTCAAGAACACTTGATCACCCTCTTTAAACTCCAACTTACGTCGATGTACATCTGAATAACCTTTTTCTCAACTTTGAGCGGTCTTAAGCCGTTGTTGAATCAAAGCCACCTTCTCTAAGGCATCATGTGCAAGATTGGGACCAAGTAGTCCTACCTCAGTCAGCTCAAACCATCCAATAGGTGATCTACAACGTCGTCAGTACAAAGCCTCATATGGAGCCATCTGGATACTAGCTTGATAGCTATTATTGTAGGCAAATTCAATCAGAGGTAAGTGTTCATCCCAATTTCCACCAAAATCAAGGACACAAGCCCGCAACATATCCTCAAGCGTCTGAATAGTCCTCTCAGCCTGTCCGCCAGTCTGTGGATGAAAAGCGATACTTAAATTTACACTTGTACCCAATCCTTCTTGAAAGGGCTGCCAAAAATGAGCAATAAACTGGGGCCCTCTATCAGATATAATGGAAATTGAAATACCGTAAAGTCTGACAATTTCTTTCAGGTACAACTTAGCATATTGTTGTGCCGTGTCAGTCATCTTTACCGGTAAGAAATGCGCCGACTTTGTAAGTCGGTCGACAATCACCCAAATAAAGTCATGCTTTAAGCGAATGTGAGGCAAACTTTCACGGCCCAATTTCACCTATAGGTTGTGAGGGCGCCCAACACTACAGCTAGGCAAGGCAACTAATAAATTAAGCATACATTGATAAAATTTAAAACCAAGAAAAATAATAAAAACATCAAAATTCTACCAATGTATGTGCCAAAACCTGGTGTCATAAGTGTATGAGCATCTAGTAGATTATACAAAACCTCAAATACTGTCTGAAATAAAAATAGAGAGAATGAAAAATATAAGGAGAGACACTAGTAGCTGCAGAACGACTCAGAACGTGCAGCTCACCACTATGCCCCTGGGTAACCATCCCCGCGAGTCATAAATTAATAAAAGCATGTTCGGGGAGTTTTATTTTCAGGAATGAGTTTTTAAAAGTTAAAATGACCGGTTGGGTCATTACATTCTCCGTCCTCGAACGAGTTTAGAATAATACTTGGAGTGCTAAATAAGTGTGGATATTTGCTCCGTATGTCCTCCCCGGCCTCCCAAGTCACCTCCTCGATTGGTTGGCCCCTCCACTGGACCTTTACTGCAGAGATCCTCTTGGACCTCAACTGGCGAACTTGTTTATCAACAATGGCAAATGGCTCTTCTTCATAACCCAAACTCTTATCTAACTAAACCGTGCTGAAGTCCAACACATGTGATAGGTCGACATGATACTTCCGGAGCATAGATACATGGAAAACCGGATGAACTCCCGATAGACTGGGAGGCAATGCAAGCTCATAAGCAACCTCTCCAACTCGTCTCAACACCTCAAATGGGCCTATAAACCTTGGGCTCAACTTGCCCTTCTTTCTGAATATCATAATTCCCTTCATCGGCAAAACCTTCAAGAGAACTTTGTCACCTACCATAAATGATAAATCACGCGCATTCTGATCCGCGTAACTCTTCTATCTTGACTGTGCTGTACGAAGTCGCTCCTGAATCAACTTTACCTTTTCCAAGGCATCCTTTACCAAATCAGTACCATATAACTTAGTCTCACCGGGCTCAAACCATCCGATAGGTGAACGGCATCGACGGCCATATAAAGCCTCAAATGGAGCTATCTCGATGCTGGATTGATAACTATTATTATAAGCAAACTCGGCCAAAGGCAGGAAACTATCTCAGTGACCTCCAAAGTCAATCACACATGCCCTGAGCATATTCTCCAAAATCTGAATTGTCAGCTCTGACTGCCCACCGGTCTGCGGATGAAAGGTTGTGCTGAGCTCTACACGGGTCCCTAATTCACTCTATACTGCTCTCCAAAAATGTGAAGTAAACTAAGGGCCTCTATCTGATATGATGGAAATTAGCACACCGTGCAACCGAACTATCTCCTGAATATAAATCTGGGTTAACTTCTCTGAAGTATACGTAGTCACAACAGGAATAAAATGTGCCGACTTGGTCAACCTGTCAACAATCACCCAAACTGCATCAAACTTCTTCAAGGTCCGCAGCAACCCAACTACAAAGTCCATAGTAATTCATTCCCATTTCCACTCTGGTATAGTCATCTACTGAAGTAGGTCGCATGGCCTCTGGTGCTCATATTTAACTTGCTGGCAATTTAGACACCTAGCTACATACTCAACTATGTCCTTTTTCATTCGTCGCCACCAATAATGCTGCCTCAAGTCACGATATATCTTCGTAGCACCTGGATGAATAGAATACCGAGAACTGTGTGCCTTCTCCAGGATCTTTTTCCTCAGTTCATCCACATTAGGAACACACAGACGATCTTGGAGTCGCAGAACACCATCCACACCAATAGTAACTTCCTTGGCACCACCTCGTAGTACCGTTTCTCGAAGAACCATTAAGTGTGTGTCATCATACTGGCGAGCCTTGATCTGCTCAAATAGTGAAGACTGAGCTATGACACATGTAAGAACTCGGCTGGGCTCTAAAATATCTAGCCGCACAAGTCTATTGGCCAAGGACTGGATATCCAAAGCTAATGGCCTCTTTTCTGCTGAAATGAAAGCCAAACTACCCATACTTTCCGCCTTTCTACTCAAGGCATCTGCAACTATATTTGCTTTACTTGGATGATATAGGAAAGTAATATCATAATCTTTTAGCAACTCAAGCCACCTGCGTTGTCTCAGATTTAGGTCCCTCTACTTGAACAAATTCTGCAAACTGCGATGATCAGTGTAAACTTCACAAGACACCCCATAAAGATAATGCCTCCAAATCTTTAGAGCGTGAACAATCGCAGCTAACTCCAAATCATGTACAGGATAATTCTTCTCGTGGGGCTTCAGCTGACGTGAAGCATATGCAATAACTCGCCCTTCCTGCATCAATACACAACCCAAGCCAACGTGTGAAGCGTCACAATACGCTGTATACATTCCCGAACCAGAAGGTAACACTAACACTGGTGTTGTAATCAATGTTGTCTTGAGCTTCTGAAAGCTTGACTCACAATCATCGGACCATCGGAACTGAACACCATTCTGGGTTAATTTGGTCAAAGGTGCTGCAATAGATGAAAAACCTTCCACGAATCGACGATAATAACCTGCTAAACCCAGAAAACTCCTGATTTCAGTCGCCAAAGTGGGACGATGCCAATTCTGAACTGCCTCAATCTTTTTGGGATCAACTTTAATACCTTCGCACAATACAATATGTCCCAAAAATGCTACAGACTCTAGTCAAAACTCACATTTAGAGAAATTAGCATATAACTTTTGTTCTCGCAATGTCTGAAGCACTACTCTCATATGCTACTCATGTTCTTCCTTTCTGTGCGAGTAGATCAAAATGTCATCAATAAAGACAATGACAAATAAATCAATATATGGCCTGAATACCCTGTTCATCAGATCCATAAACGCTAGTGGGACATTAGTTAAATCGAAAGACATTATCAGAAACTCATAATGACCATATCTAGTACGGAAAGCAGTTTTCGGAACATCCGAATCTCGAATCTTCAACTGATGATACCCCTACCTCAAGTCGATCTTAGAGAACACCCTAGCACCCTGTAACTAGTCAAATAGATCATCAATACACGACAACGGATACTTGTTCTTAATAGTGACCTTGTTCAATTGGCGATAATCAATACACATCCGCATTGTTCCATCCTTCTTTTTCACAAATAATACCGGTGCACCCCAAGGCGATACACTCGGTCTGACGAACCCTTTGGCTAGTAACTCTTCAAGTTGTTCTTTAAATTCTTTCAATTCTTTCAGAGCCATGCGATACGGTGGGATAGATATAGGCTGAGTATTTGGAGCCAAGTCAATACAGAAATCAATATCACGATTAGGTGGCATACTTGGAAGATCTGAAGGAAATACATCGGAGAACTCCCGAACTACAGGCACTGAATCAATAGCCGGAGTCTCTGCTGTGGTATCCCGAACATAAGCTAGATAATCTAAACAACCCTTCTCAACCATGTGTTGAGCCTTTATAAAAGAAATAACCCAATTAAATGAACTAACCGACGAACCCTTCCACTCTAGCCTAGGCAAAGATGGAATAGCCAAGGTAACAATTTTGGCATGAAAATCTAGAATAGCATGATATGGAGATAATCAGTCCATGCCCAGAATAATTTCAAAATCGGTCATCTCGAGCAATAAGACATCTGCTCTAGTTTCATAACCACTGAATGTAATAATACAAGACCGGTAGATCCGGTTCACAATAGTAGAATCGCCTACAAGAGTGGACACATAAACAAGAGTACTCAAGGACTCACAAGAAACACCCAGGAATTGAGCAAATATAGATGACACATATGAATACGTGGATCTTGGATCAAATAATACTGAGGCATCTTTGCTGCAAACAGAAATAATACCTCTAATCACAGCATCTGAGGCCTCTACATCTGGTCTAGCCGGAAAAGCATAGAATCGAGCTGGAGCGCCAACTGGTTGGCCTCCGCCTGGCTGACCTCCACCTCTAGGACGACCCCTACCCATCTGTCCTCCACCTCTTGGTGGTCGGACTACTGGTGGAGCAACTAGTCCGGTAAGCATAGGCCGTTGACCCTGCTGTACTGGTCTACCCCGAAGCCTGGGGCAAAATCTCCGCATGTGACTGGGATCCCCGCACTCGTAATAACTCTTCGGTACGATGGGCTGCTGACTAAGTGTCTGGCCCTGGGGAACTGAATACCCACTGGTAGGACCCTGAATAGCTGGTGGGCGGTAGGAACTCTCTGGTATAGCACTAAGATAAGGTCGCATTGGAGCACCTCGAGGAGGTGGTGGTGCTGGATATGGGGGCCTGCTGGACTGCCCCCTCACGAACTGACCTCTGCCCCCAGACAGAGCACCTCTGAACTCTCCAGAGTACCTGAACCGCTTATCTCTCATAATCTACTCTCGGCTCCGCTGACGCACACCCTCAATCCTCCGGTCTATCTCCACAACTAGCTCATAAGAAGTACCCATCTCAACCTCGAGCCATAGTGGCCTGAATACCAGTATGTAAACCAGCTACAAACCTCCGCACTCTCTCAGCCTCAGTAGGAAGTATCATAAGTGCATGGCGAGATAATTCAGAAAACCTCGCCTCATAATCGGTCACTGACATCTGACCCTGCTGGAGCTGCTCAAACTGAAACCGCAACTCTTCCCTCTGGGAGGGTGGAATATACCTGTCCAGGAAGATACAGGTGAACCTGTCCCAAGTCATGGGATGAGAATCTATTGGTCTACCAGAATATAAGACTGCCACCATCTACGGGCTCTGCCCTCTAGCTGAAAAGTAGCAAAGTCTACCCCATGAGACTCCAATGTCCTCATGTTGTGCAGTCTATCCCTGCAACGATCAATGAAGTCCTGTGGAATAGGAGGATGTAGTCTAGTCCATCTGTCCAATAGTTTCTGAGGATCAGCGGCTACAGTTAGCCTGGGCTCAGGTGTAGCTGCTGCCACTGGCTGGGATCCACCCACGGGTAGTGCACCCTGGGCCTGATATACAACAGCTTCCTGTCCATGAGCCTGCGCGGTAGGGATCTATGCTCCCCCGCCCGTATGAGATGCGGCTGGGTCTGCTGGAAATAAACCGGCCTGAGTCATATTGTCCATGAACCGCAACATACGGCCCATGATATCCTGAAATCCCGGTGCAGATGTGAAATCCACCAGAGCTGGCTCTGCCGCAGGCACCTCATCATGTTCCTCAACAATGGGGTTCTCTCCTGGACCCACTGGCGGCATAACTGGAACAGTCTTGGGACGTCCTCGCCCTCTATCACCGGTTGGAGCCCTCCCTCGGCCTCTAGCAACTAGGGGAGTAGCTCTTCCCTGGCCTGGAACCTCATTCGAGCGTGTTCTCACCATCTGAGAGAGAATAAGAGAAGGATATTTAGAACTACATCAATTGCACGATGGAATATGAAGAAAGGTAGTTTTCCTAATACCCTATAGCCTCTCAAAGATAAGTACAGACGTCTCTGTACCGATCCGCAAGACTCTATTTGGTCTGCTCATAACTTGTGAGACCTACGTGAACCTAGTGCTCTGATACCATATTTTCATGACCCAAATTTCACCTATAGGTCGTGATGGCACCCAACACTACAGCTAGGCAAGCCAACTAATAAATTAAGCATACATTGACAAAATTTAAAACCAAGAAAAATAATAAAAACACCAAAATTCTACCAATGTGTGTGCCAAGACCTGGTGTCACAAGTGTATGAGCATCTAGTAGATTATACAAAACCTCAAATACTGTCTGAAATAAAAATAGATAGATGAAAAATACAAGGAGAGACACTAGTAGCTGCAGAACGGCTCAGAAAGTGCAGCTCACCACTATGCCCCTGGATAACGTAGGTGTAAGACGATAGGTCCCCCCACTAGTACTTGCCTCAGGTCCTGCACAAAAGTACAACAAGTGTAGTATGAGTACGTAAACAACGTGTACCCAGTAAGTATCAAGCCTAATCTTGAAATGGTAGAGACGAGATGACCGACTTTGACACTCACTATGGGTCAATAATAATAATTAAAAATTCCTTCAAATGCAAAAATTCTCAATATATTAAGTAAATTCATTAAATTCAAATAATTTCCAATTTTATCAATTAATCTCATTTACAGGAATAACAATTAATTCCTTAACAAGCGGGAATAATAATTCATTAAATTTCAAGGATTCTCCAATTTATCAATTAGTTTCGCAAGCTGAAATAACTATTAAAGTATCGTGTAATTATTATTATTAAACACAATTTCTGCCGATGACATACGGCCCGATCCAAAGTGTCGTGTACACTACCGAAGGATGTGCGGCATGATCCATAGATGCATCTATCCTGCCGAGGCGTTTGGCCCGCTCCACAAGAAAGGAGGACATTTTCTTATGTACCTCCGGAAGGAGAGTATATTTATTATAAGATAAATTCGGGAGGAAGAACAATTTCTTTTAATAATTAATTAATTTAAACAGAAAATCAAGCATATGAGATTTCCATCCTTTAATATCTTTATCTAACAATTCACAATATATTCATATATATCAATTAATATTAATTAAACAAAGAATACAATGTACACAAGTAATTCATGCTTTGAGTCCTAAACTACCCGGACTTTAGCATTAATAGTAGCTACGCACGGACTCTCGTCACCTCGTGCGTACGTAGCCCCCGCAATTAGCAACAATTATTCAATTTAATTCTTATGGGGCAATTTCCCCCTCACAAGATTAGACAAGAGACTTACCTCGTCTCAAAGTCCACTTTTCGATTACCGCATCGCGTAAAATTATTGATTCGATGCCGAAAAATCCAAAACTATCCAAAAGTTATACAAAATAATTAATATATGTTCAATAATTCAAAATTTATCTATTAAACAAATTACCCTATCCAAAATGATAAAATTTCTAAAATTCATCCCGGGCCCACGTGCCCGGATTCCAGAAATGTTCGGATGAAAACGTTACCCATAATCTTAGGAACATAAATATATGATTTTTACTAAGTTCCATAACAAATTTCGTGGTTAAATCTCATTTTTTTCAAACACTTAGGTTTTCACCTAAATCTATGGGTTTCACTAATTTACATGTTATAATCTACCAATAATCTATGTATGTAACTCATGTTATGTAGGAATTACTTATCTCAAAGTGCTAGGTGAAAACCCTCTTCCAAAAGCTCCAAGAATCCCCCAAGAGATGAAAGAAAAGTGAGATAAATAGCCTAAGTCGCGCATTAAATGAGCTGGGCACAAGCCTCTGATGTCGCATTTGCGAAACCAGGTTCGCAAATGCGACACAACTCTCGCAAATGCGAAGCTTAGCCTTCAGCTGCTGGGATCGCAAATGCGACCAAAGAGTCGCAAATGGGAACTCTGCTGGGATCGCAAATGCATCAAATGTGTCGCAAATGCGAACACTGCCTAGATCGGGCTTCTTCGCAATTGCAAAGCCCTTCTCGCAAATGCGAGGTTCGCATTTGCGAGACCTACAACTGCTGCCATGAAACACCAGAAAACTGATGTATTTTCATTCCTTCCTAACGTCTGAAACTCACCCGAGCCCTCGGGGCTCCATACCAACTATCCACACAAGTCTAATAACCTCATACAAACTCGCTCGAGCGATCAAAATTAGGAAATAACATCAAAAACCAAGAATCATACCCTAAACCAAATTGATTCAAACTTAAGAATTTAAAGTTCTTCAATTTACTTCCAATGCGCCGAAATATACTTAAATTACTCGGAATGACACGAAAATTTGCGTGCAAGTCTTAAATCACTATACGAAACTATTCCGAAACTCGGAATTCCAAACGGACTTCAATTACTCAAAATCCTACTCCAAACCAAATTTAAAGAATTTAAATCTTCAAATAGTTGATTTTTTTACTATTAAGAGCCAAAACGCTCCTGAGTTATCCAAATCCCGATTCGGTCATACGCCCAAGTCCAAAATCATCATACGAACCTATTGGAACTGTCAAATACCGATTCTGGGGTGATTTTCTCAAAATATTGACCGAAGTCAAACTTGTCCATTTAAAGCTAACTTAAGGAACCAAGTGTTCCAATTTCAACCCACACACTTCCAAATCCCGAACCAACCATCCCCGCGAGTCATAAATTAATAAAAGCATGTTCAGGGAGTTTTATTTTAAGGAATGGGTTTCTAAAAGTTAAAATGACCGGTTAGGTCATTATACAAACTCACGACAAAGTCCATATTAATGATCTCTCACTTCCAAAGTGGAATCTCAATATTCTGAGCCAACCCACAGGTCGTTGATGCTCAGCTTTTACTTGCTGGCAAGTTAAACATCTAGCCACAAAGTCCGAAACATTTTCCTTTATCCGATTCCACCAATAGATCTCCCTCAAATCCTTGTACATTTTTGTGGACCCCGGATGTATAAAATATCTCGAGCTGTGTGCCTCAGCCATAATTTCATTACGAATTCCATCAATATCTGGCACGCACAAATGACCGTTCATCTTCAACACCCCATCCTCGTCAAGAGAAAATGCAAGGATATCTTTAGATTGTACACCATTTCGAATATTCATCAAATTTGGATCTTCAAATTGCTTAGTCTTGACACGCTCAATAAGAGAGGAACGTGATATGGCACAAGCGGCAATGTCTTTAGCTATCGGTATATGTGCCAAAGTATCTCCTGACTTTTGGCTTAGCGCATCGACTACCACATTCGCCTTCCCCGGATGGTAATGAATGCTTAAATCATAATCATTCAATATTTCTAAGTAAATATCTCCTTTGCCTCAGGTTCAATAGTACAAATAATGCCGCCAAATTTTCAAAGCAAATACCACCGCGACAAGTTCTAACTCATGGGTCAGATAGTTCTTCTCATGGATCTTCAATTGTCTAGAAGCATAAGCAATAACCTTACCTTTCTGCATCAAGACACAACCCAACCCAACTCTAGAGGCATCACAATATACTACAAAGCCATCTGAACTTATTGGCAAGGTCAACACCGACACCGTAGTCAATCTAGCTTTCAACTCTTGAGAACTTATCTCACAAGAATTCGACCACTGAAAGTTTGTTGCTTTATAGATCAACTTGGTTAACGGAGATGCAAGAGTAGAAAATCCTTCAACAAACCGCCAATAGTAGCCCGCTAATTCCAAGAAACTATAGATCTCTATCGGTGTAGTTGGTCTAGGACAACTCTTAACCGCTTCAATCTTTTGAGGATCAACCCTAGTACATTCACTAGTTACCACATGACACAAGAATGCTACGGATTCAAGCCAAAATTCGCACTTAGAGAATTTAGCATACAACTTATGCTCCAGAAGCGTTTGCAACACTATCCTCAATTGGTTGACATGTTCCTCTTGACTTCGTGAATAGACTAATATGTCATCAATAAAAATAATCACGAACCTGTTAAGAAATAGTTTGAAACCCCGATTCATTAGATCCATAAAGGCCGTGGATGCATTTGTTAGCCCAAATGATATCACCAAAAATTCATAATTCCCGTAGCAAGTACGAAAAGTCATTTTGAGAATATCCTTTTCTCGAATTTTCAATTGATGATACCCCGACCTTAAATCAATCTTCGAAAAGTACTTCGCCCCTTTGCAACTGGTCAAATAAGTCATCTATTCGAGTTAATGGATACCTATTTTTGACGGTCACCTTGTTAAGTTTCCTGTAGTCAATACACATCCTCAAAGAACTATCTTTTCTTTTCAAAAAGAACACTGGTATACCTCAAGGTGATACACTAGGTCTAATAAACCCTTTATCCAATAAATCTTTCAATTGCTCCTTCAATTCTCTTAACTCAGCTGGAGCCATTCGGTATGGGAGAATAGATATCGGCTGAATATCTGGAACCAAATCTATCCCAAAGTCAATAACCCGATCTGGTGGAATACCCGAAAGCTCATCATGAAAAACATCAAGAAACTCATTAACAACTAGCACAAAATGAATGCTTGCTACCTCTGTAGTTGTGTCAGTGACTCTAAATAAATGATAAAGACATCCCTTCGTAATCATCTTATTTGCCTTAAGGTATGAAATAAACTTACCTCGAGGCTCAGTAATATTGCCTTTCCACTCACGAACTGACTTATTAGGAAACTCAAACTTGACCACCTTAGCACGACAATCAAGAATGGTGTAACATTTGTATAACCATTCCATTCCTATGATCACATCAAACTCAACCATTTCTAGCTCAATGAGGTCCGTCGTAGTCTCTCGATCTTGAATTATAATCACACAACCCCTATAGACGCGGGAGGCAATAACAGAATCTCCTACCAGAGTCAACATAGAAAATGGTTCAAGTAGTTGTTGTGGCTATATCCCAAAATCCAAAGCAAAGTACGGAGTAACATAGGAAAAAGTAGATCCAGGGTCCATAAGTGCATAAGCATCTAGAGTACAAACAGTAAGTATACTTGTAACGACAACATTTGAAGCCTCCGCAGTAGGGCGAGTAGGTATAGCATTGAAACGAGGATGAGTCCCCTGGGAAGTAGTAGCTATCTGCGGCACCTTTTCTGCATTGCGCCCATTGTGTGCCCCATTACCCCTAGGTGGGGGCGGTGCAACCGAAGTAGTAGCCATAGATGGTGACAGATGAGCTATCAAACCTTGTTGACCATTAGGGCAAAACTTTCAGATATGACCCATCAAACCACAACCATAGCATGGACCACGGGGTCCCCTGGTAGCACTAGACTGACGCTGATGAGAACCCATACTACTCTGAGCCTACTATGCAGTACAGTGGTCTCTATGAACGGGCCTAGATTGGCCTCCTTATCCGGTACTGTATGCCACTGGAGGGCTACTGGTAGTTGTCTGCAACCTAGACTGTGGTGGGCCAGATGGCCCTTTGCTGCTCTGCCTCTTGCCCGAATTAGGCACTCCACTGAAAGTGCCAAAAGTTCGGGCCTTTTTATTCTCCTCCTTATTGGCCCTATCCTCCTGATGAATCCTCTCAAGATCCATTGCTAAATCCACAAAGTCAGTAAATGTGGTGTTTCT
Source organism: Nicotiana tabacum (assembly GCF_000715075.1). NCBI lineage: Eukaryota > Viridiplantae > Streptophyta > Magnoliopsida > Solanales > Solanaceae > Nicotiana > Nicotiana tabacum. The sequence continues at coordinate 74,412,840 of NC_134103.1, forward strand.
TCTTCTACTAGCTGTTTCTTTTCTGATGCCCAGAATCAAGCCACGAGCAAAGCGATCAATCTTCTCATCCTCAGTGGGGATGAGGTAGGGAGCATAATGGGATAACTTCTCGAATTTGATGCTATACTCTAGAACGGTCATAGTATCCTACTTTAAGGTCTCAAACAATATTACAAGGGAAGCTCTCACTCCCGATGGTAACCACGTCTTAATGATGATCTTCTTAAAATCTGCCTAAATCATTGGAGGTGCATCCTCCGATCGAATCTTCTTTACCCCCTTGAACCAGAGGTCACCAATGTCTTTCAACTGGTAAGCTGCCAATCGAACCATCCGATAGTCTTTAACTCCCAGCAAAGTAGTAGCTTTCTCAACTTCCTCCAAGAAGTCCTGAGGGTCTGCAGCAGGATATGTACCGGTGAAAATTGGTGGCTCAAGTCTCACGAATTTTATGGCCAACTGTGCTATGTTCTCAACCACTGGTGCTCTCATCCCTCCTTGTTGGAGTACCTGAATACCCACTTGAAGGTTCTGTTGAGTCTTCATAGCCATGAGGTCAACAAAAGTATCCATATCATTCTTAATATCAGTGAGGGTCTTCTCCAAGTGATTTAGTTCTGGAAGTAGAGCAGGTGCCTCATCAACTTCTTCCTCGAGCTCCTGGACCACCCTTGGAGCCATTAGAACTGGCACAGTCCATGCTTTGCAGCCTTCGGAGGTCATCCCCTAGGTCTAGCGGGTACCCTTCCCGAAGCCGCATCGGGTATATGAGCAGCTTCCCGATTCATTTTACTGCCGCGCGTGTTCACTATCTTCTGCCAATAGATATAGCGTACGAGTTAGGAAATATTTCTTAGCTCTATTGCACGATTCTAGAATAAGAAGAAAGAGTGAAGTATTCTTATAATGTCCATACAACCTTCTCAATATAAGTGTGGTGAACAACACACCAATAAGGAGAACTCTATCAGACACGATTCCATAGACTTTCTAGGACTCGAATTAGAACCTAGGGCTCTGATACCAAGTTTGTCACGCCCTAAAACGACGTGACCGGCACTCGGTACTCTACCTGACCCGAGTGAACCATCCCATAAATTAATACTCACTTATATGCCTAACAGGAGGATGTGAATGCCTCTTCACGTACAATCATTTTAAGATATAGAACAAGACATGAGTAATATCTTTAGGTAAATATTTTTATTTGAAAGAAAGCTTCATAAATATAAAAGAAAATTTTATTCATGCATGCCATATTAGTAATTATAGTATTACAACCCAAAATGAATACTACTATTATCTATGGAATCTCTATGACTCAGAATAAAATAGCCAACCAAGGCATAACCCGATGGCTCAAAGGATAATAATATAATAAAGTTCTCCTCGGGTACGAGTGTAGAGTCTCACCAAAAGTGCCAATAGAAAATGTAGAGTTGCCCTAACCACGCGGTCCAAGCTGCTCAAGTCCAGTCCCTGAAAATGGAAATGGAAATGTGGTCGAAAAGGCCTAAGCTCCGCATGCCTAGTACGAATCATGAACCATTCCCCAAAAGAAAATAGGACAAGACTTAAGAAGATATAAGATATGTAATAACAATTGATATAGAAAGAATCCTTCACATCAATTAACATATTAGAAAATAAAATAAAATAGTATGGTAAAACATATTTCAGAGTCTTTCTTTAATATTAATCTTTGCAAATCATGTTACATTTTTCATTTACCGGGAGTACTATACAATCACCGACACGAAAGAAGGTCAACTAGGTTATGTACCTAGCGGCAAGTATCATATACCCTACTTGCTCAGGTCGTCTCATCGTTGTGTTGCATGAATCGACTCATCCGTGCTAATAAAGTAGTACAATAATACCCCCTAATGGGAAGTACTTTGTCGTTGTTCCCAACCATAAGGTAGGTTCTATGCCTACACCGACACATGTAGTTTCATGACCTAATGAGGAAAAGTATCCAAGGTCAATCTCGGTGAATTTAAGTAACTCCCAAAAATATTACATTTATCAATGACAATGTTCATAGCCAAATCAACTATTTGAGAATAGTTAAATCCAAGATATTTCACAAGTCATGTATTTCCATTTCAAAAATACTACAAGTGCTATTCCTTATTTTAGTTTTAAAAATTTGAATAACATTTCAATAAAATTATATTCATAGCACTTAAATCTTTTATGATGCAAGAAATGGTACAATCCCAGCTCGCTCGTCCCCACAAGCTAGGACTCACATTTAGAAACTCAATTAAATCGTGTTTTGATATGAGTTTGGAGAAAAGTTCCGAGGTTAATAAGTTTCAATGTAACTCAAATAGCTTCCAACCTTACCCTAAATGATCCAATAATGCCGACGAGTCGCAATCTACATATACGAACTCACATAATTTAATAACGCGTCACAACAATACCAACTTAGTGTCTAACACTCAAGTCCAACTTATTAAGTTTATCAAAAATCCTCATTTCATCATTTGAAGGTCAATACTTGAATTATAACTTTAACTCATTCATTAAACTTGTTATTGGATCTAGTCGTTCTACTAGAAACTCAAAATAACATCGTTCAAGTAAGACCCAACACTATTCATCATCCCTACCAACCAACTCTTCTAGGGTTTCATGAATAGATGTTTAAATGTAAATCTATCTTTATAAACATACTCTACTACATCCATGGAGTATAATATATAAGTTTGGAGTGAAGAGATTACCTCTTTGTCAAACCTTAGAAAATTCAAGATTTGAGTTCTTGAAGTGTTCTTGAGATTTTCTTCAAAAATCTATAATTTTCATGTAGTTATAGAGTTAAGAGATGTAATTAATGAACTAAATCTATCAAGAATAAATTAAATTCTTATCTTAAAGGTGTATTAATGGTAGAAAGATTTCTTCTCTCTCTAAGTCTTCAAATACAAAGCCCCAAAATAAAAGACCAATCTCCTCCCATAATTACCTTTAAAAGGCTTCAGAATTCGGATGCCGCATGGGACGCGTCGCATGCTTCATCGCGTGCGTCCCAACTCCTTCAACTTGAGCGGATGCCAACTTTGGCGCTATGGGACAAGTTTACTGTCTCACTATGGGTTCCAATTTATTTCGGACGCGATGGAGATGCGACGCATCAAGTGCAGCGTCCAGCACTGAAGTAACATTTTGGTCTTCAACTTTGTTCATTTCATTTCCCAACTTTACATGTTTGCCTTTGTCTTTAATAATTAATTCCCTTGTCCCCTTTATTCCTTTGTACCTTTGTCCCTTTGTTAGCCAACAACCTTTCTACTTTTCTAAATCCCTTTTTCGATGCCAGCAAGAGGTTAGGATTTTAAAATCCTTGTTTTCTTATTAAATTCTTTGAGTTCTCATAAATTTCGGCCCTTACGATATAGAAACTTGATATGCTCCAAATGCATTTGTTGACCTTGTAACCTCCACTAATTCAATAATTAACTATTAAAATTATCTCTAAGCATTCCAATAACTTTATTCCACTCGAATAACCATGTAGCTCAGATTTAATAGATTAACTCGAATTAATTATGAAAATCCACGGGGCTTTACACAGGTTCTCTGAACTTTTGCTCTGGCCCAGCTTCTGCGGTTGCATAATTCGTGTGCGGTCCGCATCTTGCAACATTCTCTGATGGAATTGCTTCACGACTTACGGCCGCAGATGATATTCTGCGGTCCGCATGTTGAGCTTTTGTACCTGTTTTTGTCCTTGTGTTCATATTACTCCTTCTTCAGTTGGATTTTATCTCGGGACCTCATCTTCTAATATTCCTGCAATTAAGTATATTTTATCAGTTTTCGGAAACACAATTAAGCGCTTTTGGACTAAAACGAAAGCTAAAATGCGCTAATAAGTAGTCAAAATCCCCACTTATCAATACCCCAAGATCATAAGCAGGATTGAGTTCACTAACATGGTTCGGGTAAATTTCATTTCTGGTAACAGATATACACAAAAGAGATACAGTAAAATGATATAAAATAATGCTACAAATGACAATATATTAAAATATAAAATTGAACAAAACTCAGAAGTTGGAAACATACTTCTTTCTGGACTTCCCTTCTTTGTCCCATGCAATAAATACATTTAACAAAGAGTTGTTAATGCCAGTTCCGATTTTGCTTTGAAAAGGATGCTTAACAGCATAAATTTGCTTTTTTTCTTTTGCTTCAACAACACTAGTACTGGATCCTGAATCAAATACAGTAATGAACGGAGACTGCACGATCTTTGCAGGACATCTCTTTCTTTTTTCCATTTGCGACGAAACTTCAGGAAGTAATTCAGGCTTGTACAAAACAATCTGAAATTCAGGAACCTCTTTCTCAAATTGTTCCTTCATCTCCCATGCCGCCTCATCAACACTTGCAGTCACACATACAACGCCAGTCTGAGATTCAGGAACCTTTTCTTTCTCAGATTCTGCCTCCATCTCCCCTGCTGCCTCATATGCAGTCTCACCAATATCGCTAGCATGCGCTACATCTGGTGTGAAAGTTACTTCAGCAATGAACATGTTAACTTTCACACCAGAAGGTTCTTCCATAATATTGACACCTAACTGATCTGCTGAATCGAGCATAATGTTGTTATGATGATGCGCACTGGTATCTCCTTGAGAATATGGAACATCTTTGCCTTCACTTCCACCGACCTATTTTTAAAAAAAAAATTTATTGAATTATCAAAAACAACAAAGAAAAGAAAAAGGAAAAGTGCAGAATGCACAACTAAACACACCTTACAACCATCCATGTCAACATCTTCATTTCCACCAAACTCCGTATTGCTCACAAAATCATTATTGGCTTGACGACCACTGATGTCTTCCTCTGGATGTGCACCATATTTGTCTTCGCTTGCACCAAACTATTTTTAAAAAAAAGAATACAGTAAGTTAACTAAAAAAATAAAAGGAAATGCACAATGGAAAAGAAACATATAACTTGAAATTTATCAACTTAAAGACTTCCTTGAATTTATCAGAAACATATTCCATGAACGACTTTAACTGCTTATGGAGCTACAAAAGGAAACAAATAAGAAAAATAATAGACTTTGAATATACATTTTTAACAAAACTTTTAAATATATATACATATATATAAAAAACCAATGCAAACCTGTTTATATATATATTTTAACATCAGCTTTTAACTTTTGCAACTCACGATCATAATCAACAGGTTGGACACCCGGCACCTTTTTTGATGGAACATGCTCCTTAATCTGTTTCGGGGGTGGCGTGACAAAATCATCACTATCATCAATAGGAAATTTTCCCCTATTACGTGATGTCAAATATTTCTGATACTCATCGTTAACTTCAACAGGCAAAGTAAATCTCCTTAGTTCTTCAGTTGTAGGAGAAATATTTTTAAACTGCAAATATAACAAAAAGTGCTTCAGTTCTAGATGTATCAAAGATGTATAAAAATTATATATTTGATGTATCACAATGAATTACAGTGTATCATATATGTATAACCCATCAATACATAAAAGCTGGTCCCTTATTCTCTGTGCTGTTGAAGAAACCAGTAGAGAAGTTCTCACGCGTTGGCCTGTCTGTCATTTCCCAATTCAATATGCGTAGTGTATGATCTCCAATGCGAACAACAAACTTTTGATCAACTACAGTGTAACATTCATAGAACCACACCTGCAATGGAAGAGGAAATCCACCAATCCTATAAAACTCAGACTTTCCCCCCAACCTGTCCCTCACCGACTTCATTAAAGCTCGAAACGCAATCTTACCCCAGGGAAATGACATATACTCACCACTCTCGACAAGATAGAAATCACATTTACTTATAAATGTCTTCTGAGCCTGAGTGGACATTAGAAATGTGTTTATGAAATAAATGATTGCAATCTTAATTGTGTCTTCATCACACTGCCATTTTTTCTTCTCAAAATAATGAATAAGCGACTTCTTTGACACCGCTTCAAGACCGGAAAAATAAGTATCCATCAACCTATTGGGTCTACTGAAGTTACTCTCAATATATTCATTGCCACAACAGTTTAAACCACTTACATCACCAAATTCCCGAAGATCAAAACGTAAAACACATTCGTCATTCAATTTCACATAAAACTGATCACACTTATCTTGAACCAACTCCCTAAACATTAAAGAATGAATAAGTTGTGCATGGATAGCAACTCGAGGTAAATCAAAAAAATAGCCAAAACAGCTTTCCCTAAACATCCGAAGCTGGACATTAGTCAACTTTGACTGTAAAACTGATACGATGCCCACATTAGTGTATGATGTCCAATGAGTAACAGGAAAAGGCTCACCAAGTGGAATATAAAGCTTCCAAGGCTACAAATAAATGACACGAATAAAAATAAACAAATATAAACTAAATCCAATTTTAAAAGAAGATGCAACAACAGAAAAAAATTTAACTGAAATTGTATGTACCTTACAAACTTTGTTAGGAATTTTAACTTTTTCTGCCTTCTGAACCTTACTTTTTTTTGGTTTGACACCCAAATTCACTTCGTCCTCCACGACATGTTTTCTCTTACCTTGAACATCATCCACTCTAACCCTTTTGCTCTTCTTTTTCTCAGATTGTCGAACAACATCCTTTCGAGATTCTAACACTTTAACACTGTCGGAACGATTTTGTCTTCCTATATTTCGTTCATCAATTGATTTCTCAACTAAAATCGGGGTTGAATGAGGAGATAAACTCATCGACCTAGTTTCTCTTCTCATGTTACTCGATTTCTCAATTGAAACCGACTTTGAATAAGGTGATGAACTCATCGAACGAGTTTGTCCTATCATATTGCTCTGTTTCACAATTGAAACTAGGTTCAATGAGAATTTTTTTTTAAAAAAAAATTATACGAACAAACAGTTTCAAAATTTTGTGAAGAAATTGATACAAAACTCGACCAAAACTAACAAAATCTATAACAGATACATACGATGATCTCTAACTAAACAATTCAGTTGCAAAAGCTTAAAAAAATAGCAACATCGCTTCTCCAAAAACACATGCAATCCCAAAAAATTATACAAAACAAAAGATTTTCTACTCCAAATTACCTGGAATCAGAAGAAAATAATCGCAAATGTTTCTTGTTTTGTTGTAAATTTCAGCAATTTTGACACACACACACACACACACACACACACACACACACACACACACACACACACACACACACACACACACATATATATATATATATATATATATATATATATATATATATATATATATATATATATATATATGAGAGAGAGAGAGAGAGAGAGAGAGAGAGAGAGAGAAAACTCGATGTCTGTATTACAAAAATAACAGATACAACATTAATTGAAAAAAATTGGGCTCAAAATGACATTTGAGCCTTTTTTTAGTAGATATTTTATTTTGGGCTATTTTTGATTGGAAAAGTTTATAGAGTGACAGTTTGGGTAATTTTCCCAAAAAAATATGTCGCGCAGTCGACCCCCTCCATTAACAAATCTAATGATGGTCCATTCTCACCCTATGTAAATGGGCCTCAAATGGCCTTCTAGAAACCTTATCTTGGGCCTAAGCTGGACTTCTTAGTTATCGGATCAATCTTTCACTAAAGTTTTTTTTTTCCACTTGGTATCCGATATTCGTACTGGGACCCCGATTAAATCCGGATTCGCACTGGAAAGTCTCACATGGGGGTAAAGCGCTCCCTAACAAAGGTGATTCCATATCAAGGGCTCGAACCTGATACAAGCTAAGGGTGAAAGAGTACTTATCACTCCACCACAACCCTTGTTAGTAGCCTTTCACTAAAGCTCGAAGCTAGCAATATCTATAAATTGCATTAAAAATGAAATTATATTCCTTTTTGAAGGAAAAAAAGGTCTTGGGTATAGAAAATCTTAGCAATCTTTCAGCACCATCAAATATATAATGAAAATCTGGGCTACATATTTTTATACTTTCATAGCGAGCTGCAAAAACTTAAGAAACATTTCGAATATCTGGAATTGAATTTGGAAATTTTTGGCTTTTTATTCTGTTGGTTCATGTAAGTTATCTGTTTTTTAATTTATGACGTATGCAAAATTTTGAAATTTCTTAATTGAGTCGTCGCCGTTTATTTGTGATACTTAATTTGTTGAACCAAATTTATAATTATCAAATACTAAAAGAAATAAAACAAAAAAGGAAGAATGATGGAGCATTACATGGGATGTTTTTAGGCATTTTTTGCTTCACAATGAAGGTATCTGTCTGTCGACATGGACATTTGACGAACCAAATGTATATCCTCAATCATTTTAAGAGATAACGTTATTATTATCATTATTAGTAAAGTAAAAAATATAGAACATAATTATATATTTTAAATATTACTCTCTCCGATCCACAATAAGTGATCATTTTACCTTTGGCATACCCATTAAGGAAATACGAACTCCTAGAGAAAAAGAAGGAGATATATTCACTAAATTAACCTTAATTAATTGTTACCTTAACACATTGAAATATGTAAATAAGGGCAAAATTTGAAAAAATAAAATTAATTCTTTCTTGATTATATAAATGGACACTTATTTTAGACCAAAATAATACGGTAAAATGATCAAATTCCAGACTAGTCAAGCATCGTAAACTACTGAATTTAGTCAACATGTTCCCTCTAAAAATTACTGGTCTTACATTTTTAGCCAATCATATGTTACAAGTTTATATAAATATATAGCATATGTATAATTCTTTTCAGTGTCGTTATAGATTATATTCGAAAAAAAAAAGATCTACTACTAACCCAAGTGTAAAACTTTTCTCCTCCATATATTCAATTATTCATAACTTGTTAAGAAATCACACAAAACACTTCAATGGGAACTCAAACCAGTGAGAGGAAACTTTAGCGTAAGATGGATTGGCAAGAAGTTAGTACTTGTTAAGAACCAAGTAAGTTTGTGGTAGGATGAATATAATTTTTCTATCCTTAGCCAAATGTTCCGACTTCGAATGCTGAATATTAAAAACTATTCTCGTAGCTAGCGCTTCCTCTTTTATTGAACCTTACGTGATAGTAGCTAATCCAAATTAGTCGGGCCTCATAGGAAACCAATTTGAACAATAGTTCAGTTTCAAGATACCACAATTTGAACAATATAATGGAAAGTAAATGTATTAGCTAGTCATGTCCATAATTCAAACAGCAATACTACTAGTTTATTTTCCTCTTCATCAGTTAACTATGTGGGAAAGAAGAAAAAAACAGCTACTAGAAAGGAATTTAGGTGTTGGATCCTCAAAGGCATGTGTTGGGTCCTCAAAGGCATGGGTACGAGGTCTCCCCATGTTATTCGTGACGGCAATTATTTATAACTTTTGGTTTTTCAATGTAATGCATGATTGTGATTCTGTGAAGATACTGTCGTCTTGATCATGTTATATTAAAAGCAAGAAGAAAGAATCTGAAAGAAGTATTTGAAATTCTACAACTTGAATCCTACTTTTGTGAAAATTACATAAATCCTCCAAATAAACACTCACTTATCTCTCGTCCAATTTATGTAATAATTTTTTCCTTTTAGTATGTTCTAAAAAATGATATATTTTTATATTTAATAAATAATTTAACTTCAATTTTTTTAATTTATCCTTAATAAAATCTTTTATAACAACAGAAATTCCTATGTCGTATTGTTTTAGACAAGCGTGAAAATTCTTTCTGTTAGACAGGATATGGCGCTGCTCCAACTTAGTGAGGACATGGCCATGAATAGAAATGTATGGAGGTTGAGAATTAAAGTAAAGGGTTATGATACGTAGTCGAACGTTGTCCTGTCTGTAACAATAACTCTAGTATATGACTTAGTGTCCTTTGTGTATTCTTGTATTCCTTGACTATTGTTATTACTTGTTGTTGCTTTCGTTTCGATTTTCTGATAGTAGTACTTACTGTTAGTTTTGTATTTCTGCTTCAGTTTTCTGAATGGTGTGCTTGTTGCCCTTCCTTTTTCTTTACTTAGCCGAGGGTCTATCAGAGACATCTGTCTGCCTTCTTAAATGTAGGGGTAAGGTCTGCGTATACTCTACTCTCCCCAAACCCCATTTATAGAATTACACTGGGTTATTATTGTTGTTGTTTTTCTTAAATTTGGTGCGAGTTATATAAATCTCACATAAGTTAGGACGGAGAAAATAATACGGTATAATTTATCTAAGTTTTAAAATGAAGTCCTCCATTTTCTTGTCATGGTTAAACTTCCTACATCGTCGCGTTAAAATTTATACTCTGCGTCGAATATACCGGATTCTCATAAATTTGGTGTCTACAACACTTGATCATTAATTGATACGATAAAGTAAGGTAATCTTCAACTTTTTGCGAGATGATAGGAGGAATTTTTCAATGATTTTGAGTGCAGAAAAGAATAGCTAGCTAGTGGAACTTACGAAGTACCTGTAATAGAAAAAGCTCACGGGCAATTGGGATCCCATAAGTGAAAGTTGTACGTACCTTTCTCTCTTGTTAATAACTTTTGACCCATGAATTCCACCGTCCCTGCCTTTTTCGTCCCTTATTTCTTGAGTTTCATCATTATGATTTTGGTAGGGGACACACAAATAACTCTAGCTAGAGTCTAGACTAGACTTCCCACAAGTTGGGGGTTGCAGCTTTAAGCATTAACTTCCAAAGATTCAAGAGCTGACTCACCATTCCAAGTTGATGATATCCACCTTTTTCGGTTTGGATACTAATTAAGGCTGAAACAGAAATGATAGGGACCACATTTGGATCCAGAAGTTAAACTTGATGCCCTCAAATTTGAAAGTCTTAGTGGCCGTTTCGATATAAGAATTGTAAAATTTCGGAAAAAAAGTGAAAAAAAAATTCAAATGAAAATGGTATTTGAAAGTTAGAGTTGTATTTGAATATGAATATAATTCTGGGCTATTATTTTTGAATTTTTTTTGAGTAATTTGAAGTGAAAATTTTGAAAATCAACCTTCTGAAAATTTTTAAATTTTCGAAAAATTCCGAAATTATCTTCAAGTGAAAATTAAAAATTTTATAACTAAACACTTATTTCGAACAAAATTGAATTTGTTTTTGGAAAAAAAAAGTGAAATTCTTTGTATGACTGACCCTTAATGCACTAAACTTTTCGTACCTTTAAAATGATAGATTCTAACTTCAGAATATAATATTTATTCAAATTTATCAACTTATCAAATATAAATTGATGTTACATGTCAAAAATATCTGATGTGGCCCCGAAGATAATATTTCTCAACAGTCGATCGACGTGACAATCATGCCTGCTTGACAAAGCCTTTTTCATTCATTCTTCCAATAAACGAAAAAGGATTTTCGGTGATACAAAATTTGTGCTCGACGCTCTCTTTCCTATTCCACTACGCTAAGTGGTCTTTCCCTTTCTTGCTAGATGACTACTATGTAAAAAGATGACGACTACTCCGAGTCTCTGGTCAATCCATGGTATTGGCGAAGAAGTAATGAAGGATCTGATATAAGATTGAAAAGAGGGAATGCTAAGCTAGCTATGCATGATGATATTGGATGCATGCTTTGACTTCTAAGGCTTGACAATCCTTTTGGTCGATTTCCAGTTGATTGCCTCAATCTATCGATTGAGTGAGTTGGAGAAGAAAGTCTTAGAAGGTTACGACACTATAAGTTTCGCGTCTTATTTTTTTGCGTGTCTACTATTTATTTAGGTGCAAAGAGCCTAAGCAGTCAAGCTATTATATTCTGAGCCTGCTCTCCATTTCAACCGTTAATGAAACCACAGGGGCCCGCCCTGCGAGGCTAGAGTGGGCTCAGCAGTCAGCCTCCATTCGAATTATGTTAGGGGGGCCTTTCTCTTTTGCCAGATCTAGAGAGATACTACAAGTCCTCACTACTAAAAAACTGTCAAAAAGCGTTCACAAAAACCAACCGAAGTCGGTCAGAATCGAACAAAAATCGACCGATTACCGACTGATTTCAATTTATCGAAAAAAGAATGGTCTCAATAGAGTAGTGACCGTAGTCGATCGATATTCGTCAACGCACTTTGACTAAATTATCTGAATGTTTAAAATTGTTCAATTTCGACCGATTTCGGTTGGAATGTTTAAAATATTTAAAATGTAAAATTAAAAATTCCGACTGCAGTCGGTAGGAATTGTTAAAATATTTAATATTTAAATTCAATAATTCTGACCGATGTCGGTCGGTAACTTTGAATTTCTGAAAAGTTCAAATGAACAGTTCCGACCGACTTCGGTCGGTAGGCGGTCGGTTTTTTTGGGTATTTGTTGGGCAGAATACAACTGTTTTATAGTTGTACCACCTTCCAACAACCAATCACCTATAATGACAGCATTACATTGATGTCATTCAACCAATATCAACAACAATAATAACAATAACAATAACAATAGCAACTATCAAAACTATATTATTAACAAAACATCATCTCCATCTCCACTAAACTATATTAACAAAACATAATACCCAACAATAAAACGTTTCACAAGGTAAAAGTTCAAACATCATTCAATGAGTATTTTGTATTGCATCGCCTCCATCTTCACTACTAGAAGCTTCATCGTCGGCATGGTTTGAAGGATCACGACGAGAAGGACTAGCATCTGGGGAAGGCTCACGAGACCGGGGAATGGGGAAAATACCACTAGCAAGAAGATTGACGAGTTGACCTTGAATGAGATTAAATTGTTGGTCCCTCTTTTCTAGATGAACTTGAAAGGTATCAAATTATTTATCTCTCTTTTGTTCTCTAGCCTTTGTCTCTTCAAGCTCTGCTGTCAGCTTTGCGATCTTCTTCTCCATATACGAGATAGTTGACCTATCAATTGCCTCGCATTGGGCGGAAGTCCTTATTCCTTGCAATCCAGCCCTGTAGCGTCAAAATGATCTATTTGGAAGGTTGTATGCTATCCCCTTGTTAGGACCACCGACAATGTCACGACCCAAATCGATGGGTCGTGACGAGTGCCCGAGTTCTACCTATCGAACACCCCTAAGCATTTGTCTAAGATATAAACATGAAATAAGTGTAGCTCATGTATAAAGTCTGAAAATAAACTACTAATTCATATGAACAACTTACGTAGAAAACATGCCCAAAAGACATATATATATATATATATATATATATATATATGAAATATGGTAGGGCTAGCCGACAAGGCCACATACTATCTAACTATACATGACTATCTACAGACCTCTATTAGAGTGTACAACTGTATAAAGGACGGGACTGGGACCCGTCATACCCATATATGTATGTAAACATATCATACCAAAACTCAAAGCAGCTACGGATCAAATGGAGCACACCAACTATTGCTGATCAAGGAGCCTAAGAAGGGGAACCGTCAGCCTGTCTACCTGCACCTGCGGGCATGAAATGTAGTGTCCCCAGGGAAAAAGGGATGTCAGTACGAATAATGTACTAAGTATGTAAAGCATAAAAATCAGTACATAAAAGACATAGATGAAATATGGGGTAAAGAATTCCACTTGTGAGTCTAAATAACTTTGTGAATCTTGAAACATTTATAATATCATGCACGTGTGTGTAAATGTCGTATCATGCATAGGTATAGGTGTACGTAACATCATCAAGCCTCTGAAGGCATCCCATCATATCATCTCGGCCACTGTGGACAAATCATCAACGTATATCAGCTGATCATGTGGTGGTGCATATATAACGTCTTAAACGATATCTCAAATGATAACTTGATTCTAAAATAAAACGGGTAGCATTTCCCCTGATTTTACTGCTCCCTCAAGCTTACTATAGGTGAGATACAAACATAATACAATCAGCAACTCAAAACCAACCTAATTACAATCCAGGACGTTCAATACAATAAAACCCCTAAATATACCATAATACACCCAATCAACAAGTTATCAATTAGCCTGTAACTACAACGACGAGCGACCAACCTACAACCCTACCACATGTGGCGTTTCTCCATGTCATTTTTATCCTTTCAAACTTCATAAATCAGCAGCACAATAGACAGCCCAAAAGCAACACAAAATAGCCCATAAAACAGTCCACTACAAGTCAAATAACTTGAACTCACGGCTTCCGATCACTGTCCCGTGAGGTCTAACTATTAGGAAACGAATTTATCAACTTTTCTTGATATTTTAAAGCTTAAATACAGAAATTAGGAATTTTATTAACTATTAAATACATTCCAAAACTCAAACTATAAAGAAAAAGAGAGGCGATATAGTGATACTTACGTCGTAGGGATCGTTCTGATGTTATCGCTTCTCGATTTTGTACCCGGGATGTTAGTATTATTTGAAGCTATTAGAGAGCTCAAGGACCATTTTTTATGGTGCCTCTGGTCAGATTCTACGTAAAATGAAGAGAAAGACGAGTTAAAACATATTTATCAAACTTTTGAAAAGTCAAAAGATGCTAACTTGGCATGCTCTCATTCGCCCATCTTCCGACGCTTATATCTTTTTATTCGGATATCGTATGAATGGACGGTTAAGAGCGTTCGAAACTACATTCTAAGACCTTCAATTTGGTATATAATATGTCCGAAAAAGACCTTATATAGCATACAAAATTTATTTCTTAAAAAACTCTATTATAGGGCAAATTCTTAGTCGATTTTTCCGCAACTTTAACCCGATTTTCCCCCAAACTTTATGTGTTTTATCCAAACATCATATATAGTCATATTATGACTTTAAACTCACTTAAATCATGATTAACAAGTTTCATATTCATTATACGTCACCTTGGGACGTATAAGGTGTAACAATCTTCCCTTCTTAGAAACATTCGTCCTCGAATGTTAAACTACTAGAGATTTATAGAAATTTTGGCAGAGTCTCCTCTGTAATGGTTCCACTACCAACCTGTTAGACATAAAACCCAACAATACAAAGCCACACAGGTCCACAATCATCAATAACACTAATGGTCTCACACGACCAATGACAATAACTAACATAAGAATCAAGTACCATATACGTACCTAAGGCTGTGATGTCTCAGTCTGATCCTCCTCCGGAAGCGGAAACAAGTGAGGATACCTAGAATTCATGTCTTCTTTAGCTTCCCAAGTCATCTCCTCCACATTATTGTTACTCCAAAGTACTTTAAGCGAAGATACATCTTTAGTTCTCAATCTCCAAACTTGTCTATCTAGTATAGCAATGGGAGCTTTCTCATATGATAGATGCTCTGTGACCTGAATATCGCCAACTAGAACGACTCTAGAAATATCTCCAATACACTTGCGGAGCATAGACACGTGAAAAATTGGATGTACTGACTCCAAGTTGGAAGGCAAGTTTAACTCATATGCTACCTGACCTACTTTGCGTATGATCTTATAAGGTCCAATGTACCGAGAGCTAAGCTTTCCTTTCTTACCGAATCTCATAACGCCTTTCATTGGTGATACCTTTAGGAATACCCAGTCATCTACCTGAAACTCCAAGTCTCGTAATCGATTATCTGCATATGACTTCTGACGACTCTGAGCTGCTAATAGCCTTTCCCGTATAAGCTTAATCTTCTCAACTGCTTGTTGTACCAACTCTGGTCCTACTAACTTAGTTTCCCCAACCTCGAACCACCCGGTAGGTGACCTACACTTTCATCCGTAAAGAGCTTTGTATGGAGCCATCTGAATACTGGAATGATAACTATTATTATATGCGAACTCAATAAGTGAAAGATGATCATCCCAGTTACCCCTGAAGTCCATCACACAAGCCTGTAGCATATCCTCTAGTGTCTGAATAGTACGCTCAGCCTGACCATCTGTTTGGGGATGAAATATTGTACTAATACTTATTTGAGTCCCTAAACTTTTTTGGAAGGACCTCCAGAAATTAGCTATAAATTGAGAACCTCTATCTGAGATAATAGATATAGGGACACCATGAAGTCGTACTATCTCCTTAATGTAAAGCCTTGTATAATCCTCTGTTGAATAAGTAGTCCTGACAGGCAGAAAATGGGCTGATTTTGTAAGTCTATCGACAATAACCCATATAGAATCGAACTTACGTTGGGTACGAGGTAAGCCTATGATGAAATCCATATTAATCACTTCCCATTTCCAAGTCGGAATCTCTATAGCCTGTAATAATCCACCGGGTTTCTGATACTCAATCTTAACCTGCTGATAATTTAGGCACTGAGCTATAAACTCTGCTATATCCTTCTTCATTCCGTCCCACCAGTATATTCCCCTGATATCATGATACATCTTCGTCGCTCCTGGATGAATGGAATAACGAGAATAGTAAGCTTCTCCCATAACCTGCTGGTGCAACCCTGCTATATTAGGAACACATAATCGACCTCGATATCTGAGGACTCCATCTCCTATAATCTCTAATGGTGTCTTCTCCTTTTGAGGGTTTGTATCTCTGTAGTGAGCTAGCACAGGATCTTCATACTGGCATTCCTTCACTTCAGTTACTAGAGAGAATGTTGCCGTGTCCTGAATAGTAACTCTGGTACCACCTGAATCTAATAATCGAACTCCAAGATTAGCCAGATGATGAGTCTCACAAGTTATCTCACTCTTCTCTGGTTGTAAATATGATAAGCTAGCCATAGATCTACGACTAAAGCGTCGGCTAATACATTCGCCTTTCCTGGATGGTATAAAATATAAACATCATAGTCTTTTAGTAGCTCCAACCATTGCCTCTAACTTAAATTCAATTACTTTTGCTTGAATATATACGGAAGGCCATTTATGGTCCGTATAGATATCAACATGAATGCCATACAAATAGTGCCTCCACATCTTTAGTGTATGAATTACCGCAGCTAACTCTAGATCGTGGGTAGGGTAATTCTTCTGGTGGTTTCTTAGTTATCTAGAAGCATAAGCGATAACCTTACCATGTTTCATCAATACACAACCCAATCCAACGCCCAAAGCGTCACAATAGATAGCATAACCATCGGTCCCTTCTGGAAGTGACAGAACCGGTGCTGAGGTCAATCTGTCCTCCAATGCCTGGAAACTCCTCTCACAAGCATCAGTCCACTGAAACTTGGTTGCCTTCTGAGTCAACTTTGTCAATGGTGCTGAAAGGGAAGAAAACCCCTCTATAAATCTCCTGTAATAACCTGCCAAACCCAGGAAGCTACGAACCTCTGTCGGTGTCGTGGGTCTAGGCCAAGTGTTCACTGCCTCAATCTTCTGTGTATCGACTCGGATACCCTTACCCGAAATAATATGACCAAGGAAGGCTACAGAATTCATCCAGAATTCACATTTAGAGAATTTTGCATACAACTTCCTTTCTTGTAGATCTCTGAGCACAATACGCAAATGATCTGCATGCTCAGCCTTTGAACGAGAATAAACCAAAATATCATCTATAAATACAATCACGTACAGATCTAGAAAGGGTCTGAACACACCGTTCATCAAGTCCATGAATACTGCCGGGGAATTGGTCAAACCGAACGACATAACACGAAACTCCAAATGCCCATATTTGGTCCTGAATACTGTCTTCGGAATATCTTTCTCCTTAACTCTTACCTGATGGTACCCAGACCTCAAGTCTATCATTGAGAAACACCTGGCACCCTGCAACTGATCAAATAAATCATCAATCCTCGGGAGTGGGTATTTATTCTTGATCGTCGCTTTATTCAACTGTCTGTAATCAATACACATCTGCAAGGAACCATATTTCTTTCTCACAAATAACACAGGTGCTCCCCACGGTGATGTACTGGGTCTGATTAAGCCTTTTTCAAGCAAATCCCTCAGTTGTTCTTTCAACTCCCTCAGCTCTGCAGGTGCCATTCTACAAGGAGGAATAGATATCGGCTGAGTATCTGGTAAAGTGTCAATAACAAACTCAATCTCCCGCTCTGGTGGAAGGCCTGGAAGCTCATCGGGAAAAACATCGAGAAACTCATTAACCACCAGAATAGATTGAAGGGTCGGTGACTCAACTTTCACATCCTGTACCTGAACTAAGTGATAAATATAGCCCCTTATGATCATGTTCCTTGCCTTGAGATAGGAAATAAACCTACATCTCGGCGATGCAGTATTACCTTTCCACTCTAGAACTGGCTCCCCTGGAAACTAGAACTGAACCATCTTTGATCTACAATCAATGTTAGCATAACAAGAAGCCAACCAATCTATACCCATTATAACATCATATTCTATCATATCTAGCTCAATCAGGTCCGCTACTGTAGAACAACTAAGAACTCCTACTATATAATCTCTATATACCCGTCTAGCTATCACTGGATCCCCAACAGGTGTAGACACCTCAAAAGGTTTAATCAACTCAGGTTCTATCCCAAACTTGCTAGCAACCAACAGAGTTACATACGATAAGGTGGAACCTGGATCAATCAATGCATATACATCATATGAAGAGACTGATAATATACCTGTAACAATATCAAGTGACGACTCCTGATCCTGTCGACCCGTTAATGCATAAGTGCGGTTCGAGGACCGCTCGAGCTAGATGCTCCACTTCTGCCTCTACCACAATCGACTGGTGCCTGTGATCCTTGCCCATGGGGGCGTACTGATGATGACGAACCAGCTATAGATCCTGTTGGCTGAACTATACCTGCACCACCTCTCATCGGACAATCTCTCATAACGTGGCTTGGATAACGACAAGTATAACAAACACCCAGCCCCACGAGGCACTGCCCGACATGATGCTTACCACACTGAGCACATCGTGGCAAGGGTGGCCTCATCTGACTTGACTCACCCCTATACTGAGAACGAGAGGCCTTGGAACTCTGACTGGGCCCTGAATATGTTGAACGATCAAATCTCCTATCGAAAAACTGAGGGGGTGCACTAGCTGATGGCTGAGCTAGATACCTCGGGTACTGCTGTCTCTGACCACCTCGAAACTCACCAGAAGGACCTGAAGATCTCGCTCTCTTACTCTGGCCCCTATTATGCTCACGATCGGCCCTCTGCTTCTACTTATGCTCCTCTACACCCTGAGCGTATGCCTGAATACGAGAAATATCAATGCCTGGATGAAGTGAGACCGACATACAGTCATTGAGCAGGTGCGGCTCCAACCCCATCACGAACCGGTGAACCCGGTCCTCCATATTAGCTACAATAGTGGGAGCATACCTAGCCAAAGAATCACACTGAAGGCTGTACTCCCGAATACTCATATTACCCTGTCGAAGGGTTAAGAACCTATCAACTCTGGCCCGTCTAAGCTCTGGTGGCAAATAATGACGAAGAAAAGCCTCTGTAAAATCCTGTCATACTGTTGGAAGGGCATCCTCACCTCTGGACAACTCCCAAGACTCGTACCAATTAATTGCAATATCCCGAAGTTTATAGGAAGCTAGCTCAACTGACTCAGTCGCAGTGGCCTTCATTACCCTCAAAGTCCTCTGCATCATATCGATAAATACCTGAGAATCCTCATTTGGATCTGCTCCAGTGAATATCGGAGGGTTCAAATTAATGAAATCACGAGCCCTCGTACTAATGGCCCTATATGCATGACCAATACCAACCTCCTGACGTCGAGCTTGTACGACTACTAATCAAGTTAATAACTGAATAACATCTCTCATTTCCTGACCCGGTGCATCTGGATGAGGAGCTGGGGGTACTGGAATTGGTGCCCCTCGGATATCCTCTGGAGAGGGCAGGGTATGTGAAGTCTGAGATGGAGTCCCACTATGCGACTCTCCCCGAGACTTGGTAACTCGTGGCGCTTTGCTTGTAGTCTTATCATCCACGTACTTGCCCTTTTGGGTGGCTGTAGCCTTCTTGGGCATCGCTGAAAACATAACATGTTGTTAGGAAAATGAATTCTTATATCGCACGATCTAAGATAAGCAAGAAAAGTAACCATCCTAAATATCTTGTAGCCTCTTGTCTATAAGTATGGTGCACAACACACCCATAAACAAGACTCTACTAGACACGGTCTGTAGACAACCCTAGGACAGAATTGTTCTGATACTACTTTTGTCACGACCCAAACCGATGGGCCGTGACGAGTGCCCGAGTTCTACCTATCGAACACCCCTAAGCATTCGTCTAAGATATAAACATTAAATAAGTGTAGCTCATGCATAAAGTCTGAAAATAAACTACTAATTCATATGAACAATCTACGTGAGAAAACGTGGGCAAAAGACACACACACACACACACACACTCAAGCTAAGCTTCCACTAGCTTTATCTGCTCTCATCAAATAGTACTTAGGTATCTTTGAAGTCCCAGGCTAGCCGACAAGGCCACATACTATCTAACTATACATGACTGTCTACAGACCTCTATTAGAGTGTACAACTGTATCCGTCATACCCATATATATGTCAACACATCGTACCAAAACTCAAAGTAGCTCCGGATCAAATGGAGCACACCAACTCTCGCTGATCAAGGATCCTAAGAAGGGGGCATGAAACGCACCTGCACCTGCAGGCATGAAACACAGCGTCCCCAGGCAAAAAGGGACGTCGGTACGAATAATGTACTAAGTATGTAAAACATGAAAATCAGTACATAAAAGACATAGATGAAAACATTGGGTAAATAATTCCACTTGTGTGTCTAAATAACTTTGTGAATCCTGAAACATTTATAATATCATGCACGTGCGTATAAATGTCATATCATGCATAGGGATAGGTGTACATAACATCATCAAGCCCCTGAGGACATCCCGTCATATCATCTCGGTCACTGTGGGCAAATCATCAACATATACCAACTGATCAGGTGGTGGTGCCTATATAACGCCTTAACCATTTTCCCATATCCAATATAGATATAATATATGCATATATAATGTCTTCTTGTCATGGGTCAATGTACATGTATAAATGCATGAAATGCATAAGAAATACGTTAATAAGATTTCTCAAATATCATAAAATCAATATGTCTTTCGGACAAACTTTATCAAATACATATTTTTCTAAGACTCATGAATAGAGGATATATTAATAATTCACATAGGGAATCAAGAATATAGACAACCCTAGTATTTCTATGAATAAAGTCATTTATGAAAGTTGCGTATTTTGCTCGTTTCGTTTGTATAATTTGGATCATGTCAAAAAGAAAGAAGGGATAGCCTTAGCATATCTCAAGTCGTCAATGCAACTAAACAACAAACTTATGACAACTAGCGCGTCAACCCTATAGCAAAGAAATACGTGTACAATTTAGAAGGCGGTAGTATATTACATATCTCAAACGATAACTCGATTCTAAAATAAAACGGGCAACATTTCCCCTGATTTTACTGCTCCCTCAAGCCTACTACAGGCGAGATACAAACATAATACAATAAGCAACTCAAAACCAACCTAATTACAATCTGGGACCTTCAATAAAACAAAACCCCCAAATATACCATAATACACCCAATCAACAAGTTATCAATTAGCCTGCAACAACAACGACGAGCGACCAACCTACTACCCTACCACATGTGGCGTTTCTCCATGCCATTTTTATCCTTCCAAACTCCATAAATCAGCAGCACAATAGAAAGCCCAAAAGCAACACAAAACAACCCACAAAACAGTCCACTACAAGTCAAATAACTCGAACTCACGGCTTCCGATCACCGTCCCGTGAGGTCTAACTATTAGGAAACGAATTTATCAAATTTTCTTGATATTTTAAATCTTAAATACAGAAATTAGGAATTTTATTAACTATTAGATACATTCCAAAACTCAAATTATAAAGAAAAAGAGAGGCGATATAATGATACTTACGTCGTAGGGATCGTTCTGATGTTATCGCTTCTCGATTTCGTACCCGAGATGTTAGTATTATTTGAAGCTATTAGAGAGATCAAGGACCATTTTTTATGGTGCCGCTGGTCATATTCTAAGTAAAATGAAGAGAGAGAGAGAGACGAGTTAAAACATATTTATCAAACTTTTGAAAAGTCAAAAGGTGCTAACTTGGCACCCTCTCATTCGCCTATTTTCCGACGCTTATATCTTTTTATCTGGATGTCGTATGAACAAACGGTTAAGAGCGTTGGAAATTACATTCTAAGACCTTCAATTTGGTATATAATATGTACGAAAAAGATATCATATAGCACACGAAATTTATTTCTCAAAAAGCTCTATTATAGGGAAAATTCTTAGTCGGTTTTTCCGCAACTTTAATCCGATTTTTCCCAAACTTTATGTGTTTTATCCAAATATAATATATAGTCATATTATGACTTTAAAATCATTAAAATCATAATTAATAAGTCTCATATTCATTATACGTCACCTTGGGACATACAGGATATAGCAGACAACATCCAACCATATCTTCTGCACTTCTTCGTCTGAAAAGGGTGGTCGCTCGCCTTGCTCATTTGATGTCAAGCTCTGAGTGTACTCCTCCACATTAATCTTGTAGCGACCCTTTATTTAGAAGATAGAAAATTATTAACTATATAATATTATAAACATTAATTTCAAGTTATAGTAGTTATGAAACTTACATATGTAGTCTGTGTCCGGTCCTCGACCCATCTAGTTGGATCTGTCAGTGCCTTCTTCTTCCGGATGTGAGCTTCCATGAAGAACTCATCATGAGTCATCTTCCTCCCATATTTTTTCCCTACAAATATAATAAAACATGTTAACTAAATTAAAATATATAAATATAGTTTGATATATATAATTAAATATTTTAAGAAATTATCAGTAGTCTCCTCGCTGTCCCCATGTTCCTTACACCCACACAGTGCAACTCCCAAAATATGCTCTGTTTGGTCCAGTTATGAGTAATACCATATCCAAAAAATCTAGAAGGTTGGGCCTCGATAATGTTAGTGATGTTTTGAACCCTCTCCCAAATTTCCTCACTGGACAAAATTGGAAGTGGCAAATCACGTTCAACTGTATTCTTTTGAACGCGTTCTTCATCATTCTGAACTCATGATCAACTAGCAAGAACTAACGATGACAATCAAACCATGACTGCTTTCGGCCATGTCATAAAGTGAGCACTTTACCATTTTTCATGCAGTAAGGACATGCTAACTTTCCAGTAGTCATTCACCCAGACAACATTTCATACGCAGGAAAATCATTAATGGTCCACATTAAGTTAGCACGCAAGTTGAAATTTTGCTTAGTTGATATGTCATATGTATCAACTCCATCATACCACAACTATTTTAGCTCATCAATTAGAGGTGGCAAATATACACCAATCAAACTCTTTGGATTGCGGGGACCAGGAATAACATAATTTAAGAAAATATATGGATTAGTCATACACATTTCAAACGTAAGATTATACGGCGTAATAAAGACTGGCCAACATGAATACGGTGTTGCAGAAACAGAAAATGGCGTGAAACCATCAGCACACAAACCCAACCGAACATTCCTCGGTTCATTCGCATAATCTGGATACATCCTATCAAAATGCTTCCAAGCTTCCCCATCCGAAGGATGACACATAACACCAAGCGACTTTCTATTTTCATAGTGTCATCTCATATAAGGAGCGGAACTCATTGATGCGTACTACCTATTTAATCTAGGAATATGAGGTAAGTAATGCAACGACTTCACATAAACCTTCTTCCCGCTGGAAACCCGCTTAAAACGAGATTTTTCATAAAATTTATAACTTTCTAAATCTGTATCACCCTTATAATACAACATACAACCATTTTCACAACAATCGATTCTCATAGAGAGAGTCCTAACTTAGAAACCAATCTTTTAACCATATAGAAATCTTCAGGAATGTTGAAAGTTCGGTCAACTAGTTCACTCATAAGGCCAATGAAAGAATCCATTTCCGCTTGAGAAATATTGGTATCTGATTTGATACTTAATAATCTAACCGCAACAGACAACTGAGAGTGCATACTCCCTTCACTTAGTGGACGACTCGCGGCCTCTAACTGATCATAAAAATATTTTGCCTCTTCGTTAGGAGCTTGTTCAACACTTTCATGGGGTTCAAACTCGAAGTGCATCCCAAAAGCATCCGCAACCATTTCATGGTATCTAGGAAGTTGAACGTCATTCCCCACCGACCTACTACTTTCACCACAACTATATTATGAAATAAACCATCAGTACCATCAACCTCTCCATGACCAGTCCACACAAAATAATTATCCATAAACCCTTTTTTATAAAGATGAGTCTTAACATCCTCCGAACCAAAAAAATGCAAACACTTGCACTTCACACAAGGACACCTAATCATCCCTCCGATTTGAAATGGTTCAAGTGACATTGCATGCCTAATAAATTCATTAACCCATTCTATAAATTCCTCAGTCAAAAATCGACGATTAGGATAATTCCTATTACACATCCAACTACGATATTCCATCTACATAGAGAACAAATAAATTGCATGTTATATTAATTTGAAAGTTCATATATATATATATATATCCATAAATGAATTCAATTAGCTTAGATTGTATCGTTACACTTAGTATTAGATTGAAAACTAGCTTAATATATCCTTGTAATTTATTTTAAGTATGATATAATTTATTTAAAAGTTCATATAATAAGACTGATTTATCCTTGCAATTTATTGTTCTAACCCTATCATTAATCATATAATTAGACTCGCTAGATAATGAATTAGTTAAGCCATTCAATTAGACTAACTCAATTAGATTAATTGATATTGTAGTTCATAATTTATATATTAAATAATTTAAATGCATTAATTTGAGTTATATTAAGAACCATAAGTTCATAACTTAAGGTAGTTCGTTATTTATACCTTAAGTTCATAGTTTATACCTTAAATTAATTTATACATTAAATAATTTAAATGTATTAATTTGAATTCTATTAAGAATCATAAGTTCAAAATTTAAAGTAGTTCATAATTTATACCTTTATTCTAAATCTAATATAGTTCAAACAAAAAACCCTAAAAAATTTATAATTTTAGGTAGTTCAATTCTAAATCTAAATCTAATGTAGTTCAAAAACCCTATTTAGTCATAAAAATCCTAAATAGACAAAAATCCTAAATAATTGCATAAAATTATATTCCAAAAATTTAAAATTAAAAAGCTAATAAGGTAGATTACTAACCTTGAACAACAATGGCAGTGGTGGTGCCGCCGAGGAGGCAACATGGTGGTGGTGGTGGTGGCGGTGCAGCAGTGGTGGTGGTGGAGGCGCGGAACAGTGGTGGCGGCGGCTGGGGGCTTAGGCGTGAGAGAGATGAGATGGGGCTTCGTTGTTTGGGGGTTGGGTGACTTGATTTTGGGTGGGATTAGGCCAAAAATCCGTGGAGAAGGAGGATGGAAGGGAGATAGAAGAGAGAGAGTGAAAAGATGAAAATAGGGAAGAAACCTGTCTGGTCTGGTCTAATTGATAGATTTCTGACCGAATTTCGCCCGATTTCGGTCGGAATTGTTAAAATAATATTTGACCGTTTGACCTCACAAATACCGACCGAATTCGATCGGTATTTCAATTTTAATTTTTTTAAAATATTAATTTAATAAACATACCGACCGACTTTATACAAGTAAATTTTAACACACACACACACACACACACACACACACACACACACACACACACACACACACACACACACACACACACACACACACACACACACACACACACACACACACACACACACACACACACACACACACACACACACACACACACACACACACACACACACACACACACACACACACACACACACACACACACACACACACACACACACACACACACACACACACACACACACACACACACACACACACACACACACACACACACACACACACACACACACACACACACACACACACACACACACACACACACACACACACACACACACACACACACACACACACACACACACACACACACACACACACACACACACACACTTACTATAACACATTTAAAAACAAAGTGTATAGTTCTATAAGATGTAGTGCTATATTAATATTTAAGTTTTAGCAACAACAACATATGTATACATATTAATGCTATATTAACATATGCTATATTAATATATGCTATATGCTAATATAGCATTAATAATGCTAATACTTGCACTAGGTTCCAAAACTCTTTGCAACCTCATCACTTTAATCTCTAGAGGAGACTTTGAGTCTCCTAAATCTTTCATATCAAATTGGGTTTTTAATCTTCTCTTAAGCTCATTTATCGAAGCCTCTTTCCCTTTGTCTATACGCTTCTGCTTAGTATGTCATTTATATGCTTCTTAATAAGCCAGAGGCCGCACTAAGCAAGCAAGGCCAACTACACAAGCAAGAAGGCATAGCCCGCGGCTTCCAATCCAATGACAAGCAAAAGACGAATAGGTAATTGAACCCGTAACTAATATAAACTATATCCATACTGACAGGGATATGAAAAATAAATGAGAGGTTACGAATATAATTAAAAAGGATATATAAAATCATCATTATTATTATGATGATTATTGTTTGACGAGTTAAAATATATTTTATTTCTATTTTTAAGATATTTCTTAAATATATCTAAGGATAGTACCTTTTTTATTTTATTTTAAATATAAAAAATAGTATTTGAATCACGATATTTGATGTTTTGACTTTCGTCATAATTTCTTCGTGAAAGTGTTTTGTTGACTTTAGGCATAATTTACCAGATAAGAATTACTCAAAACCATATAAAGAATATAAAAAGATCTTCTCATCATCTTCGCTAAAAGTTTAAGTTATTAATTAAATTACTTGTGTTTAACTAACTATATGTTTAGAAACAATAAAAAACTGTGGGGGAGGACAAAAGACTTCCAATGGGATGTACTTCGATTTTCTAACAATAGATACGAGGTATTATGTTGACCATTACCAATTCCCTACCTTATCTTGGCGGCTTGACCGTACAAACTAATTTGAAGCCAATTTTCATTTGAATTTCTATTTACGTCGCAATGATGGGTCCAATCCCTCCTTTTAAGACAAACAAAATATTATAGTTTCCTTATGTGCTAACTTATCTGTTTAGAAAAAAAGAAGATTAAGAATTATAAATCATTAGTAGCATATTTACGGATTTAAATACTATGGCATTTTCTAATAATTGAAGTTATTTATAGTTAGAAAACGAAAAAAAGAAAAAGGAGAAGAACGTAGAGCCTTAGACCATCATGTGACAAATGGTAGTACTTCTCTTGTAACTGACCAAACCGATATTTTGAATATCCGACTTCATTACAATTACCAAACTTCTTGTTTTAAATAGTCTGATAATGTAAATAAATTTTTATATATTATCAAACTGGGACACTTTTGCTTAGAATTTAATTTATGAAACGTACGTGCGTGTGGTTACAAACTCATCCACCAGGCCACTAAGCAACAGTAGCCAGATATTCTGATTTCAGTTTGAAAATATAGTAATTTATCGTTCAAATTTACCTTGGAATATTAGTGAGACTGTCCTACCATGTGTGATCCTTGTTTCTACCTACTATGGCCACAGCTTTTCATGCAAAGTAACGTTATAACTTTCTCGCAATTTGTGCACGTCCGTTCACATTTACTTGTTCAATATTTTAAAAATAAATTTTTATTTTTATTTGTCACTTTTAGTATATCAATAGGAGACAATTTATTTTTTTCTATTATAACCACTGTATTAATTACTTATTTCAAATTATTTTTTCAAATCTATTAAAGATATGCATTAATTAATATGAGTATCATGGTAAATTATACGCTTCATTTATTATTTTTTAAGAGGCGTGCAAAGTCAATAGTGGACAAGTAAAAGTGAACGGAGGGAGTATAACATAAATTTATATACTCTGATGATAGTGTTTAACCCAACTTATATAGTGTGTTTGACCAAACTTTTAAAATTAACTTGTTTTAAAAAAAAAAGTATTTTTGATGAGGAACGGTTTGTGTTTGACTAATTAATTTTAAAAAGTACATTTGAATAGTAATTAGTGTTTGACTAAGTTTTAAAACAATGCTTTTTAAGTGTATTTTTCTCAAATTTTCGAAAAAGTATTTCTAGGGAGAAACTTTTTTTTTTTTTTTCTGATTCTCAAAAACGGTTTCTGCTTCTACTCAATTTTATTTTTTTTAAAAGCTTGGCCAATAATACCTTAATTTTAGGAAAAATTACTTTTTGAAAATAAAAAAATACTTTTGGTTAAAAAGAAACTTGGCTTCTTAACTGTGAAATTTGTGGTCAAAGAGCCTTCAGCAAGACAGCCACCCCTTAACACTTTATTTAATTGCAAGACTATTGATAAGTGACCTAATATTCGTGATAGGATTACGACCTTATTGATAGGCACCTTTAATTTCGACCTTCGAGATAAGCAGGCAAAAACATTTTTTACAACGAGGACTGCTGCATTATTTAAAATGTTTTTTATTCTTTAATTTTGTTGCAATAAATCTTTTAACGGCAAAAACATACTCCTGTTATCACTTATGCAAGTTCCATATAATCTCCTAGATCTAGAGTTAATACACCTTCATTTATACATAGTAACAGATTCTGAAGCTCTGAATTAAAAGTGTTGATTCTAAAATGTAGGATGAATTTCATCTATACTGGTTTTTCACATTTATATAAGATGGATAGTGAATCATTAGTTCTGCCGAACCTGCAAGTTCATCGTTAGATCCGACACTATTGATGCATAGTTAAGAAGTTCATTAATCTCATTCTTTAATTAAGACAAGGTATTAGAACTAATTAAGCCATTTTAATACTAGTGGGCAGTGGCACCGTCAAAGAAAAGAGTAGCAGTGTTATATCTCCGATTCCTGCAATATGCCTCAGAAATCAGAAGGAATCTAAGTGGTCTGCACATGGAATGACCCATTTACCAGCAACAGTCCGTACATAATCTGAGATTTTTGCAGTTGTTAAGGAAATAAGCAAGAAAAAAAAGTATAACAACGGTAAAGCAAATACCCTAGGTAGTTTTGTGAGAAAATCCATTGTTTTGAAAAAAAGAAAAAAATTATTGGTTAAGAAATTTGCCAGAATTAATGCTCATGATTCACTCAACTGGGCAGTGAACATGAAAAGGCTTCAGACCATGGCTTCAACTTCACGTTCCTAATTTTTTCAAATGGCTTCAAACTTGAGGCTTTCTGTCGTCATCTTGAATTTTTAGAACATGATTGTACCACTTAAAAAGAAAAAAACAAAGTAGTACTATAAGTGAAAATCAATTCATGTTCCTTCGGATAAATAACTCAAAATTAACTCGGTGCACCATTCAACCATTTTGAAGCAAGGGTGATAACATATAATATTAGGTTAACTTTATGAATTCTATACATTAGACAAGGTGGGTTGCTCTGATGGTAAGTACCCTCCACTTCCAACCAAGAGGTTGTGAGTTCGAGTCACCCCAAGAGTAAGGTGGGGAGTTCTTGGAGAGAAGGATGCCGAAGGTCATTTGGAAACAGTCTCGAGCAAGGTGGGGAGTTCTTGGAGAGAAGGATGCCGAGGGTCATTTGGAAACAGTCTCTCTACCCCAGGGTAGGGATAAGGTCTGCATACACACTACTCTCCCCAGACCCCACTAGTAGAATTATACTGGGTTGTTGTTGTTATTGTTTATGAATTCTATACATGAAATACTTGTTTGCCGGAAAGATCATAGGTTCACGTGTAACATAAAAATGGCCTAAATTTGCCCGTCTGTCACTATAATTTTTTCAATACGTGTGTTTTTTTTTATATCCATCTTTGCCATCATATGTCTCCTATTGGGCATATGAACGATAATCATGCACCTAAAGTCAGTATAAATGATGGTTAATTATCGAAAAAGCACTAAATGCAAGGGTATTAGTGATTATCTATATAACACCCAATCTTGTAGTTAACCTAAAAGAAAGAATTTAAGTTCTTTGTACACTTATTAGGTAATTACGTGTGAATATTTAGACAAACAGTATTTTATAATACGGTAAATTAAATTATGATAATGTGTTATTAGAGGTTAAAATTCATTAATTGTATGAAAAATCGTTTATAGTACTGTTAAGGGGTTGTTTAGTACGCAGGACAAGGTGAGACCAGTGGTGGAGTCAGGATTTTCACTAAGTGAGTTCAAAAAAGAAAACGTTAAAAAAGTTAAAAGAGACTATTGCCAATGGAAATTGAACCAACAACCTCACAAATATTTTGAACTCATTTGACCACTAAGCTATGCTTTTGAGCTATGTCAAGATTATTCATAATATAATATATAGAGGTGTAAACCAAATTTGCCCTATATGTAGTACTGTGTAATTTTTCGGCGAAGGACCGCCTCCCTAAATTCGCATGTACGTGGGATAAGGCAGAGTAAAGT
The DNA here is from genome assembly GCF_000715075.1 of Nicotiana tabacum. NCBI lineage: Eukaryota > Viridiplantae > Streptophyta > Magnoliopsida > Solanales > Solanaceae > Nicotiana > Nicotiana tabacum. The sequence goes on from NC_134103.1 coordinate 74,443,275, forward strand.
ATGATATTAAATTTATACTGTGTTTGGTTGACGGTATAAATTTATCCTAAGATAATTTATACCATCCACCAAACATAGTATAAATTTAATCCTAAACTTAATCCCGGATATTCCACGTTGTCCCATCAAACTTGAGATTATTTTATCCAACCTCCCAGGTGAAAAATTAATCCCATAATTATAATTTCAGGACTATAATTCCGAGATAATTTAGTTCGCGTATCAAACAACTCATAGAGTAAGAAAACAATGATGAAAATGTAAAAGAGGACAACTTAGTTAGTTTGGTTTAGTGGGAATGTGACAAGGTTGGGGAAACCTTTTTCTAAGAGTTGTGCATCTGAAAACTTTGGGGACGATTAGGATACTCTTTCACCTAGCTAGAATGATAAGAGATTCTTGTTTCTTTTACCTATATATTAATGTTGTACCGATGGTAGGCTATAATTGTATATTTTGGTCATTAATTACACTCTAATTTATTACACTTAACTAGTGTTTGAGCTTTAAATGATATTATTTTACACTGAGTGTGTGTTTTATGCTTTGTAGGAGCGATTCCGAGTTACGATGAGGTTGTTGAGCTAATTCGAGCTATTCTGGAGTTTTAAAGTCTGAGTAAAAGCCCATGGAGTAAGTTGGGATGGTGTTCAGGGATCAACGGACAATAGTGCACGTAACGAAAGAAACGAAGAAGTGAGCAGGAAAATACCTAGGTGCACGAACGCGCACTGGGCGCGCAAGTAGAGCAGAACACTGTCCAAAGTGCGCGGCCATATGCGCGATCACCTGCCCAGGTGCGTGGCCGTGCATGTCTAGTCTGGAAAACTTTCCCAATCCTATTTTGGTAATTTCGGAGACGACTTCTCTTGACCTATATGAAGACCAGCTCATCTAAAAAGAGGGTATCTTGGATTTGTAGAGTAACTTTTAGGGGAGAAAAGACGGAAGGAAGCAACGGAAATGCAAAATACTTGATCCAATTCATTCAATACAGAAGTTGGTTTGATTTTGGGAATTGTAATGTCTTCTTGTTCTTCTAATACTCTTGTGATGGATAACTTCTCCACTATGTAGTAATCTTTCTTAGGGTTATTGATGGATGTTGTGATTTGACTATGGTTTTGGATTTTACTCTCTGTTAATTGCCCGAATTTATTGAATGAACTATTAATTGAATTGCAAGGCTTATTGTGGTTTTACTTTAGTCGAAAGAGAAATGTTGCTGCAAATTGCATTGTGCTATATTGTGTGGGTTGATTTTACGCCTTTTCTAGGTAATCGAAGGAGTTTAGAGAGTTATCAATTAACCCAGTTTAGAAGAATAATCGAGAGGTGTTCTTCCAAGGATCATTCATTCAATGTATTTGTGCATATGTTCATAGGACCTGTTATTAGGTTGATTAAGGGAACTCTCATTTATTCGGAAGGAGAATTTGAATCCCTAAGGTAGCCTAATCATCTGTTGAAATCGAAGTAGTCAATACAAGTTAAGAATGAACTTAACCTAGAGTTACCCAGAACAATAGTTGATCACATATCCTGTCACAACACTTACTTCTCATCCTGTTATTCTATCGTTGCTACTTACTCATTAAAGTGCCATTATTTTCTTACAATGGATAATCTTAGTTTTCTTAGTAGTCAATAATGACATCAATCGAAGGTTTATTATCTTGGATAGTGTTGAGCTGAAGATTTATTAGAATATTACTTAAACCAATCCATGTGGAGATGATTTAATACTATACTATGAGTATATCTTAGTAGCTATTGACTACGTCTCTAAGTGGGTCAAAGCAATCCCTACTAGGACCAATGATGCACGGGTGATGTGTGAATTCTTAAGGAAAAACATCTTTACCCACTTTGGGACACCTAGAGTGATTATCAGTGACAATGGGTCACACTTTGTGAACAAGCAGTTTGCCACACTGCTGTTCAAGTATGGGGTCACACACAAAACAAGAACCTCGTACCATGCCCAGACTAGTGGACAAGTCGAAGTGGCTAACCGTGAACTTAAACGAATTCTTGAAAAGACAGTTAGTGCTTCTCGTAAGGATTGGTCGGTAAAGTTGGAAGAAGCTCTATGGGCATACAGAACTGCGTTCAAAACAACCATAAGGACTTCACCGTTCAAAGTAGTGTATGAAAAATCGTGTCACCTACCTGTTGAGATAGAACATAAAGCTTATTGGGTAATTAAGATGCTTAATCTTGATCTTAGTCCTGCAGGTGAACACAAGTTGGCGCAGATGAATGCATTGGAGAAGTTTAGACTGGACGCGTATGAAAATACGCGGATTTTCAAAGAAAATACTAAAAAGTGGCATGATAGTTTGATTAAGCCTAAGGAGTTTCATAAAAGGGACAGAGTCTTACTGTACAATAGTAAACTCAGATTGTTCCCCGAAAAATTTAAGTCTAGATGGACGGGACCATATGTGGTGAAACGTGTATCACCAAATAGGGCAATAGAGATCCAGAACCAGGACGAAACGGAAAGTTTCAAAGTAAATAGGCACATATTAAAACCGCATCTTGTTGGAGGATTTGCTCATCAATCCTCGAGCATCAAAATCAGTTGAGGATGCCCGATTAAGTCAAGTTGACGACTATAACTCAGAACTACTTCTAACTCTTCTATTAATTAGAATTTTTTACTTTTATTTATAGTGTAGAATAAATAGAAATTAATATATATTATGATATGGTAGGTGTAGGAAGGTAGATGTTGTGGAAAGTAGGAATAAATATGTCTAAAAGGCACCTTTTGAATGTATCTGTGTGCGGCCGCGCACCTGGGGGGGGGGGGAGGGGGACCTCGCGCATTTGGTCGTGCAACAGGCAACGTCATACGATGCAAAACGTGCGCGACCGTGCAACTGAAGGGATGACCGCACACCTGACCGCGCACTTTCACCAGTGTACTGCCTTACTTGCACGGCCGCGCACGAGGTAAGTTTTTTTTCCTTTTTCCTTCTAATTTAGGACCCCCTGCTCAAAACCCCCAATTCTACAATTTCCCCCTTTCTCTCCCCTACACTAAACAACCCTAACTCGCCCTTCCCCCTTCTCTCATCTCATCTCTGTAAGAAACACAACACCACACCACACCACCCCCTCCTCTCCTCCCTTCACCCAACCTCACGAGTTTTCTCTTCCGAGTTCCCTCAGGTAAGTGAGATGCTTTCTCTCTCTCTTTTCTTAGTTTATTGTATTTTATTTTGCTTGTGTTATAGCAGATTTTTATTTTTGTTTCCTTTTCTTGTGGGGTGGAAGACGAGTTTAACCATGGATACTGATCATATAGTGGCTAGCTGTGACATTGGTGTATCCTTAGTCTCAGTAGGGCTAATATTGTTGTGTGGGGTGGTTAGGACCAGCCGTGCATGTTAAGTGTTTGTATAAATGCCACAATGAGATTGAGGGTGTAATTTTGTGACCAAGTATGAAGGTGAAGTCTGAGTAGCCCCGCTTGGTTCGCCAAATGATTCATTAGCTAATAGTTGGCAGTTTGTTACAACTACTATGGCGCCATCTAAAATATAAAAAACCATAGGTGCCTTCACAAGTGGTCAAGCGGGCTCATCCCGGTCACGAGCTTCAGCATTTGCTCGCCCATATGATCAGAACAAGTTCGTCTTTTGGGAAGCCCAAGCACGATTTCAAAACAAGGCAAGCAAGAAGCATATACCGGGTAGGGGAATTGATATTGGATCTCTCCAGACTGACTGCCAAAGAATGTATAATGAATTGGTCAGGCGAGGCTTGGGGGTATTCTTTGAAGAACCTGATGAGGCAAACTTAATGGTTGTTCGGGAGTTTTATGCAAACTGCCCAGACCATGAAAACCATGTCTGCACAGTCCGGAGGAAGAGAGTAGACTTCTCCAAAGAGGCAATCCGAAGGGCCTATCATTTGCCGGAGTACGTGGAAAACCCTGATATAGGTGACTACTACGCCACTCACCGTGGAGAACCATACCTGTGGCGCCCGTTCTTTGCAACCATTTGTATACCTGGGAAGGAGGTAGTGTGAATAAAGGAGGGGCACATTTCACTCGGCTTTGCTTACCTTTGAAGTGAATACTGGTTGTACATCATTAATAACCGCAAGCTGCCTTTAGGCAACACCACTGAGGTGAATGGTCCCCGGACTGCTTTGATTTGGTGCTTCATCAATGGCCACGATTTTGATGTGGCTCAGGCCATTCAAGACGAAATGACCATTCAGTGTCCTGTATAGAGGTATGGGTTCTTCTTCCCCTCATTAGTCACTCAGTTATGTCATGAGGCACGGGTGCCGAAAAACAGGGCCACGGATAGGAAGGTCAAGCGCGAACAAAAATTCTGGGTTGATAAAGTTGTAATTTGGAAGAAACTTGTTGGACCTACTGAGGCAGATTGTAAGGAATCTGATGCGCCTGACGAGGGCAATAAGGAGCACAGTGAGGATGTCGCTACTTCTCCACTGCATGAGCTGGGTGTTGGGGAAACGCAGGCGGCAGATGTGACACGAGAATGAGCGTTTTAGAGTAGGAGATGGCAGAGATGCGTACTTCCGTCAATGATTTGGGTACTCGAGTGGACGCACTGGACATACAGAATGCCATATCCAAGAAAAGGATCTTGACATGGCTACGTGTACTTGGCAGGGCTTGTTAACTGGACCCCGACACTATCTCAGACACAGACTAACTTGATCAGGGGAGTTTTTATCCACCTTTGCATTTTTCTTTGCGTGTCATGGGGACATGCCACCATTTAAAGTATGGGGTGGGGGATATATGTATGTTGTATGTACATGACTTTTGTTTTTAGTAGTTGTAGTTTGTTTTTATTAGTTGTAGTACTTTAATTGAAAAAAAAAGAAAAAAAAAATTAAATTTCATAAATATTTTAAAATTTTTAATTTTTTCCGACGATGGATATCATTCGATAGGTTTCTTGAGGGATTAAAGTCGAAAGAAAAAAAAGGTTTTCGTTTGTTAGGTAGTGTAGTAACTCCCATTTGATTTTTCTTTGTGTCGCGGTTCTTTTTCAAGGGTTTTGATTGAACCGGATGTAGTTAGTTTTTATTTTGATTAGGAGTAGGAACCTTGAGCTATGTTTTGGATGGAAGGCAATATCTATTGACTCTATTATGCCTTGAGAATAGTGAGTTCTTTAGTTGTGATGCTTAGGCTCAGTTTTTGACTCTTGTGTAAGTATCTTAAACTTTATTATCTTAACATTTCTTAACTGCTTTGACTAGAGTGTCTTGATAGTCCGATCCTGAGTGAGTATGTGCCATGTGTGTGTGAGAATTGTATTATTCATTGCATTGCATTTAATATCTAGATCTTGCCAAGTGTGTTTGTAAAGCGAAATAGTAGTTTTATTCAATCTTGGAAGTGATATGGGCATTTCTTTGTTGAACTAGTTATATGCTTTTACCCGCATAATTGTTATATCTTAGTTAACCCCTTTGAGCCTGTAATCCTATTTCTTTGGCACTCACATTACAAGCTTTACCCATTTGTCTGAATTGACCATTCATTTGAACCTTATACCTCTCATGAGCACTTGAAATTGTTATGAACTGTGTAAAAGTTGAAGTATGGGATGTTGATGGTAGGCTATAATCGCATATTTAGGCCATTAATTGCACTCTAATTTGCTGCACTTTACTAGTGTTTGAGCTTTAAATGGTATTATTTTGCACTGAGTGTGTGTTTTATGCTTTATAGGAGTGATTTCGAGTTACGATGAGGTTGTGGAGCTAATTCGAGCTATTCTGGAGCTTTGAAGTCTAAGTAAAAGCCTATGAATTAAGTTGGGATCGTGTTCGGGGATCAACGGACAATAGTGCACGTAACGAAAGAAACGAAGAAGTAAGCAGGAAACCACCCAGGTGTGCGAGCGCGCACTGGGCATGCAAGTAGAGCAGACCACTGTCCAAGGTGCGCGGCCATATGCGCGATCACCTGCCCAGGTGCGCGGCCGCGCACGTCCAGTCCGAAAAACTTTCCCAAGCCTATTTTGATAATTTTGGAGGCGACTCCTCTTGACCTATATGAAGCCCAGCTCGTCTAAAAAGAGTGTATCTTGGATTTAGAGAGCAACTTTTGGGGGAGAAAAAACTGAAGGAAGCAACAAAAACGCAAAATACTTGATCCAATTCATTCAATACTGAAGTTGGTTTGATTTTGGGAATTGTAATGTCTTCTTGTTCTTCTAATACTCTTCTGATGGATAACTTCTCCACTATGGAGTAATCTTTCTTAGGGTTATTGACGAATGTTGTGATTTGACTATGGTTTTGGGTTTTACTTTTTGTTAATTGCCCGAATTCATTCAATGAGCTATTAATTGAATTGCAAGGCTTATTGTAGTTTTACTTTAATCAAAAGAGAAGTGTTGCTGTAAATTGCATTGTGCTATATTGTGTGGGTTGATTTTACGCCTTTTCTAGGTAATCGAAGGAGCTTAGAGGGTTATCAATTAACCCAGTTTAGAAGAATAATCGAGAGGTGTTCTTCCAAGGATCATTCATTCAATGTATTTGTGCATATGTTCATAGGACCTGTTATTAGGTTGATTAAGGGAACTCTCATTCATTCGGAAGGAGAATTTGAATCCCTAAGGTAGCCTAATCATCTGTTGAAATTGAAGGAGTCAATAGAAGTTAAAAATGAACTTAACCTAGAGTTACGCAGAACAATAGTTGATCACATATCTTGTCACAACCCTTACTTCTCATCCTGTTATTCTATCGCTGCTACTTAGTCATTAAAGTGCTATTAGTTTCTTACAATAGATAATCTTAGTGTTCTTAGTAATCAATAATGACATCAATCAAAGGTTTATTATCCTGGATAGTGTTGAGCTGAACATCAATCCTTGTGGAGATGATTTAATATTATACTATCTTTGACTAGCGAGCCTAAGTTTTATATACCGATTTTGCGCTCGTCATGTACTATGCCACGAACAACATGAAAAATAATCATTTCTTTCTTTACTTCTTGTTCTTTATTTTTTTCATTTTAACCGTAAGAAAATAACTGTAAGATTCCTAGTACGATAGTTAGCACATTTAATTTCAAATGAATTTAAATCTTACGGGTTATTTGGATGGTTGTTACATGCCGATTCATAATGTATTGTATTGTATTGTACTGCATTGTATTATATTGTTTGCTGAATATAACGTTTGAATAGATTGTAACGCTTGTCGTCGTTTTATAATGTCACACACCAACAATATGAAGAATAAACTTGCAATCTTACTAAGAAAAAAATAGGATACATAGTGAAATTATTACATAAAAAGTAGGGTAAATGAAACAATATGATTATTCAATAATAAGGAAGGGCAATATGAGAGAAAAAAGTAAGGTAATGAGGCCACCATATCGAATCCGTCATTCTATAAAGTGACACTTTTCATCGTTATGTAACGATAGATTTAACGATACGATACAACAAAAATATAAATAGCAATCAAAATAAATAGTGTATTTAAAGTAATAATACGATATAGTAATACAACCATCCAAACGAAGGAAAACTGAGCTTTGGATTTGACAGTTAAGAAGGTCATGTTTCTCAGTGTTTTAAAAGGCGTGGGCGTAAGGCGGGGCGTTTTACATATGCCTCAGCGGGGCGTAAGCCCCATAGGTATTTAATTTTTAATATTTTATAAAATAATATAATGACAGTTAATATTTATAAACAGGTAAAATTACATAAAAATTGAAGAAAAACTATATATATATGTGCTCCATCCCCACAAAAAACTAATCAAAACAATCTATTATACGTTACTTACAAGCACAAGTAATTTAAGTCTAAAAGAATAAAATTTTCTATATGGAGGAACAAAAAGGATGATTAACCTGCAATTTGAACTTTGAATTTGCTGCTATGAAGAAAAATGTAGTTCTTTTTGTATTTGTAAAAAAAATTAAATATTCGTTGCATTTGGGAGATATTTAGCAGACTAGCAGACAAGATAAAAAATTGAAAAAACCATGAATTAGGGCTTAAATCAATAAAAAGGTCTTTACTTTTAAATTTAATACTTTTGAGTTCCTTTTTAAACCTTTTGGGTAATTACCAAACTGACTTTTGAGAATTTGGGTATTATATGAAGGACTAATTCAACAAATTTTGTTTTAATTTGAAAAAGTCTCTCGGGCTTACTCCTTACTAAAAAAATACGCCCTAAACGCCAGGGCATACGCCCCGAACGCCCGGGCGTACGCCCCAAGCCCAGACCGGCCCACATGTCACCCCTAATACCGATAGAACTTCACATATCCAAAATATAACATTACTACTCATTTAACACATTCACACCTAAGCCAAATTTATGGGGTGTTACAGGGCCTTCTTCCACTACTGATTTTATGAGTTTTACGACCGTTCCCAAGCTGAATTCATCGTCATCAACCGATGACCCCAAGTTAGCCAGAGCATCGGCTTTGCTGTTTTGATCCCGGGGTACGTGTTGTAACGTCCATTCCTTGAATCGATGCAGCGTTACCTGTAATTTTTCAAAGTACCTTCGCATTTGTTCCTCTTTTATTTCGAATGTCCAGTTGACTTGATTTACCATAAGGAGAGAGTCATACTTAGCTTCGACCACCTCGGCCCCCAAGCTTTTAGCCAATTCGAGACCTGCAATTATGGACTCATATTCAGCCTCATACTCTTGAGACTTTCGCCCCACACCATCGCCCCGGGGCGTTTTTGGTACGGCTCGCCCCGGGGCTCGCCCCAAAAATGCCTTTTAAAACAGAGCTATGTTTTATGCATTAACCGTCTACAAAATATATACACAATCAAATTATTTAAAATATAAAATAATTATTTATTCACATCTAATTTATATATCAAATCAAAATTAGTCATTATTAAGTGCAAACCCAAAAAAAATACTTGCATTCATTAATTTAGCGTAAATATTTACGAAAAAAAAATACTTGCATTCATTAATACTATTAACTTGTTGTTTCTAAACCAAAATCAGATGTATACATAAGGAAAATTTAGGAATAATACTTCTACTATCACTTTTGAGACTTTTAACTCACTCTAGCAATGTTGCACCCCAGCTGGATCTAGACGGTTGTGGAGTTTTCTTCTCCAACCCCACATGTCCCATCATATTTTTCCCCACACCCCACCCTTTTTCTCTAAAGATTCCAAACTTCTTTCTATTTTATTTCCACTTGATTTTCCCTTGATTATTAATCCTTTTTTTAAAACAATTTCCCTGGAAAAAATTTCAGATGCTGTCCCACTTTTTCAGCTATAAAATCCCAAGCCAAATCACCTCTACAATCCTCTCTCTTTTTCCTACCTTTTCTCTTCATAGTTTCAAGCTATAAACTCTGCTTCTTTTCTGTTTCAAAGCCTCACTTTTTACTTGTTTCTTGTTCTGGTCTTAATCTCCTTAAAATTTTTGTTTTTATTTTCAAGATTTAAGAGCAACATAAATAAAAGTTTGAAATTTGTGCCTCAGAATCATCTGGGGTTTTTGAGCAAATCTTGATGCTAAACTTAATATTTCTAATCTTTGAAATTCATGTCTGCAATTCTCACTGAACTCCTCCTTTCTGGTTTTATGATAAATTTCACATATAGGCGCAGGACTCATTTAGTGCAATCTTTCTCAGTTGTTTTCCTCTATTGGTTTTACTGCATTTCATAATTAATTTCCTCTAAATAAGAATTATTCATATTACAATTAAGTTTCACATTCATATTAGTACTCTTTATTTGCATCAAATCACTATTTTGTGTCCTGCTAATTTTTGTAGGGGTAGTTTTAAGTCCTGAAATAACGTTGGAGGTATTTACGGATCAAAAGCGTAAATTTAAATCATTTACCAAAAGACAAGGATAGTTTTGAACATTTTTCGTTGTTATTATTGTTCCTAAGTTTTGGTCATAAAAAAATATTTGGTCATGGCTTCATCAAGTGGGACATCATTAGGTTCAGGTTCATATACATTTCAGAACTCAGGCTCAGAAGAAGATGTTCGACGGTTAATGGATCAGAGGAAAAGGAAGAGGATGATATCGAACCGCGAATCGGCTCGAAGATCAAGAATGAGGAAACAAAAACATTTGGATGATCTTATGTCCCAATTAGCCCATCATAGGAAAGAAAATAACCAAATCTTGACCACTATGAATGTCACAACCCAACATTACCTCAATGTTGAAGCTGAAAACTCAATCTTGAGAGCTCAAGTGGTTGAACTTAGCAATAGATTTCAGTCCTTAACACAAATCATCAGTTTCTTCATTGCCAACAACAGTGGCAATACTCAAATTGAGTATATGGCTGATGGTTTTCTTATGAATGATTCTTGGAATTATCTCTACTCTAATCAGCCAATTATCACTGCAGACATCTTGCAATATTAATGAAATAGATTGTAACCTATGCTTTAAAATCTTGGATTGTTTCTGCTTTTCAATCTTTGTATTAATTTCAATATTTGAGGTGCTGGGGATCCTTTATCAGCAGCAGGCTCTAAGATTAAAAAATTTAGTATTAGTAATAGTAATTAGTATTGGATTACTATTTTAAAGCATTGTGTTCAAATAGTGGTAAGACTAATAATCCATATAATACTAGTCATTGGGGTGTTTGTATCTTATGTCACTTGCAAGTATGGTTTCCATTTTTAAGAGCTTTTGCAATTGTAAGTTATAGTTTCCAATAATAGCACACTTTTGATAACCATTTTCTGCATAGTTGTTGAGTTAATACATAAAAACCCCTATGTACCGGTTACTACTAATTACTTGTTTAAATTATTAGGTGTTTCTAATTTTTTTTTTGGTAAATAAAAACAATTTTATTAACCAACTGGAAGTATATATATAAAAAAAAAAACTTGCATACTGTAAACGCAATTTTAGCAAATTAGAACTCTCTTTGCTTTAATTTGTTGTGTTTCTTCAATTTTTTCAGTCTCTTTGTGACACGCAAAACAATTGAGGATAAAAACAATAGCCATGTGATTTTTTCTTATTATTTATTCATATTTATAATTTTTCCTTATTTCTTTCTTATTCTCTTATCTTATTTTCTTGGGTTAAATCTGGTTGAATGCTCATAATCTTAAAATATTAGAAAAGTTAATCAATAACAGTAAACTCAATTGCAAATCATGACATAATTTAATCAATGACAGTAAATTCAGTTGAAGACAATAAGAAATAAAAAATTAAATATTAAAACATAGATTTTTTTCTTATTTATCCTTTATTTTTCTCTCATCTAATTTTCTCGATTTCATTTTTCTTCTTCAAAATTCAACAGCTTAAAAAATTCAAAACCCTAAAATAAAAGTAACACTAAAAAGAAATTAATAAAAATTTATAAACACAATTGCAATCACAACAGAACTTAATCACTAACAATAAACTCAATAGCAGATCGCGATAAAATTTAATCAATATCTGTAATTCCATTAGAAAATTCATATAATCTATTTTAACTTAGAGATTTGTACTTAACTTATAGCGTGTCTCCCATCTCGTCTCAATAATAACAATAACTATCACGCCTCAATACCGAATAAGTTGGGAGTCAACTATATAAATCATTATTGATCATGTCTTTTCATTTAAGTTTAACTAATGTCATTATTATGCCAAATATACTACTAAAAATTCGGCCAAAATCAAAAAACCAACCGAAATCGGTCGGTTTTTTAAAATATTTTATTTTTAATTTATTTTTTTACGAAACCGACCGACTTCGATCGTTTGTTTTTGGCGCAAAAATGCGAAAAACTATTTTAGCATCCCGCGAAATTTATTTTTTAAGAAACTGACCGAAATCGGTTGATTTTTCATATAAAATAAAGTAAAACTAATATTAAAAAACCGACCGAAATCAGTCGATTATTTCAGTCAGTCATTTTAAAAAACCGACCAACTTTGGTCGGTAATTTTATATTTTAATCGAAATCGATCGATTATTTTCGCGCGAAAATAAAATTAAAGAGTACAAATAAATTAAAAGAAAGTCATAAACCAAAATATACCAATAGTCTAGTAGTAGAATAGTATGCTGCCATAGTACAGGCCCTAGTTCGAGTTCCAAACGGTGCATTTTTTAATTGTATAATTAAAAATACCGACTGAATTCGGTCAGAAAATACGAAGTCGGTCTTGTCGGCAGATTTTTCTTTTTGGGTCGTTTGTGAAAATTAATTTACCGACCGAAATCGGTCGAAAATTGCGATCGACTTCGGTCGCTATTTTTTACCGATAAACCTATTTTCGACGGATTAAAGTCGGTCGGAAATCGGTCGGTTTTTTCAATTTTCCGACCGATTTCGGTCGGTATTTCTGGACAATTTTAAGCAGTTTTCTAGTATATATATATATATATATATATATATATATATATATATATATAATATTAAAAGTATTTTATTTTTACTAGCATATAAATTTATGATAAGGTTCTAATTCTTTGGTTTCGCCGTGTATCAATAATTAGATGACTTTGTTTTCAAATTATTAGGTATAAAAAATGTTTGTGGGCGGTGACAATGTCACCATTTACGGTGGTTGTCGAAGACATGATGGTTATAATTTTTTTTTGTTTTTCATTCGGTGTTCGGTGTATAAATTAGGCTCAATTAAATTTGATTTTTCACAAAAAATTTCATATTGAGCGTAAAACTATTTACTAATAAAGACGACTCCATACACGTATCGAGACCTTTGGTTAAAAACGAGGAGTCCTTACCACTTCACCACGATATTTATCGATGACATATTGGTTAAAATATTGATTATCTGCTTCAAGTTTTTGGCTTGCTTTATATGAGATATCCCAATCTTACATATTTTTTTTCCTTTTGTTTTACTCATGATAGAGAGACTGATAGTCTCAAGGCACACACCAAACCATTTGGCATTAAGTATCCAAGTTGTATTATTAAATCAAGCAGTAAATTCATGTGTTTTGAATTCCTTTATCAATTGCATCCATTCAAATGTGAAATGTGCAGAATTTAGACTATTATTATTTTTCAACTTATTGTTTATTATTTGTTTGAAAATTATTGTTTTGGTAGAAAATGAATGGGATGTAATAGTTGCTTTCTTTGTTACTAATTATTTGTTGATTTCTGATGTTTAGTTATTAGTACAATCTCCATCCTATTTCATATTATAGTGTTTCAATGAAGATTGAGATTAAGAAACAAAAGATAAGTGACATAAATAAATAGTATTTTCGGTTGAAATAGAGTCCTAGAGAGTCTTGTTATTGAGAGAAAAAATAGAAATGTAAACATAATAGAACCTCCCCGCAGTTCTTGGATTCTGATTGAACTTCTAAAACCAACAAAAATAAGTCAATTATTTTTGGGCAGAGTAACAAGAATAAATGTTACTCCTTCCGTTTCAATTTATGTGAACTCATTTGACTGGGCACAGAGTTTAAGAAAAGAGATAGGACTTTTGAACTTGTGGTGTAAAATAAGGTATATATAGTTTGTATGACTATTAATTATTGTATAAAGGTAAATTATTTTCAAATAGGAAAAATGGTCATTCTTTTTGACACGAACTAAAAAGAAAATAAGTTAACATAAATTCAAATGAAGGAAGTACTACATAAAATGGAACGAAGATATTATTATTATTATTATTATCATATATCTTTTGTCAAACTACCTTATATTTAGCTAAGATAGTGCAATTATCGTAATCCAATAGTTTGCTTGGATGTTTTTGAGATATACTGTATATAAGCTCTGACGACACATTAAAAGAAACCTAAGTGACAACCCTAGACATAAAGGAGGAGAAGAAGAACTACAACTACTCATTGATCATTTATTTTTTATATATGAACCAATTTTTTTTTTACATTGACGATGTATATAACTTAAATTTATATAATGGTGATTCAAATTATTATTTCTAAGCTTAACCTTGAACTCATGTTTCTTTAGGAGTAATACTAGAATATGCTAAGTGTAAAAGTTAAGAGATAACTTGCCTAATATATACTAACAGTGTTGTTTGAACCAAAAATATAGCTCTTGGTTCAAATAATTAAATTTATGTGATTATGGGTTAAATCTAGTTAATAATAATATTTCTAGATGTGACTTCCGAAAGCGAAACAAGAGTTGAATAGATAGGGTAGAAAAGTGATATCAATTTGCAATAACTATTCCAAAAAGCATGAGCAATAATGCAACATTTAATAGCAATGAATAACAATAAATGACATTTAAGTAAATAAGAGGAGTGATTTACCCAATAAAGAATAAACTAGATGGTTGTTCCTCTTGACAATGATGAGTGACAGATAAATTCATGAATGTTTGAATTATTCTCGGATCTGATGGAAAAGTATAGAATAATATAGACAAGAATCTTGGTGAAAATGTAGTGTTTGTATCTTAATAAGAGAGAGAGAATCTTTTGTCAAAGTCTCTTCTAACAAATGAATATCACATGTCTCATATCATTGTCTCTTTTTCTATTTATATGAGACATATTCCTAGTAAACTCTAATAGTACAAGTATAGAGAATATCCACTAGCATATTCCCTTTAATATCCTATTTTGAAAACTAGTCGTTACAGCTTCATCAACGGTGCTCGGCCTCGACCATTATTGACATCTCGACCACGGCTCTCGTCGGCTCTTCGGTTATGAGTCTTGCTGCTTCCTGGTCCACCTCGACTAACAACGACTCGAGAATTCTTTCTTTAGTATCTTAAATATTCTAGGGAAGATTTTGACCCATATAGTTAGTCCCTCCGCTTATTGAGGTCGGCCTCAGGTGGGCTCGATGAGCGGATTCTGTTCATTGCGGTCGAAACAATTAGATGAGCTGATCAGGTCGTGATGACCGAGGCGAGTTGGCAACGTGGCCCCTCGTGAGCCGTAAATTTTGGAGTTGTGTTGTCCATGAATCAAGGTGACGTCACGGCCTCATGCGACATCATGACGCGTATTCCTGATGCATAGATGCATTTTGCGTGGGACTCTTGATTGGTCTTGTTGCTTCAATTTAGACGCCAGTTAATGATGAGCCAATTTCTCGATTTTGACGCTTTAATTCTTATAAATATGGATGTAAGGGTGTAACTCTAAACTTTACAGATTTCCTATATCGAAACCCTATATCTTCTTCTTCCCTTTTCATTGTTGTGCATATTTTCCCTTTGTTCCAGCGATTCTTATCGTTTTTAATCCTCCGCCGTTTGATACATCCTCTCTTTCACTGAAAACATGCCGAATGTACCTTCTAAGTCCGGCGAGGGAAGTGACCCAGTCTCTCTACCGGTTCTTTTTCCTCCTCATGCAGAGAACGTTCCCACTGCTGTTGAGGATGGAAGCTTCCCTACGGTGGAAGAGATAGTTCCTCGTAACCCCGATGCCATCTCTGATTTCTCAAAATTTCCTGAAGCTGAACGCTGGACCTTTAAGTCGGCGATGAAGGAGGCGTATTTGTTAGAGCTTAAGGCAAAATACGGCCTTCCCGATCATGTCGAGCTGATCCCTGTGGGGTGGGATGCGGTGTAGTACCACCGTCTTGGGTATTGTGCATTCTACGCATATCCCTTTCATGTCGGCTACATTTTTCCTCTCCTCCCACTGGCGAAGGAATTCTGTTGCTTCTACGGCGTTTGCCCTGCTCAGCTTGCGCCGTATGTCTAAAAGCTCATAACGATGCTTACCAAGTTCGCAGAGTTAGCCGGGGTCGAGATCACACTTTAATATCTGATGCACCTGTTCGCCCCCAGCTTTTATAGGAGGGCGATGCTGAACCTTCGCCATTGAGGAGGCAAGTGCCCGGTGGTGAAGATGTACGACAAGGCTAATCGCCAGTTCTCTCTAAACCTTTTCTTCGTTAGAACTGAGGACGTGGTGGCCAACGTCGACGGCTTCCCTGAAGATTGGAATTGCACTCGTAAGCACCTCACTCCCTTGTGTGTTGGTACTTGGTTTATTTTGCTTAGTTGTGGATTCTGACCTCTTGTTGTTTTCTTACGCAGCCAAGACCTCGCTTCCTCTTTTAGTCGAGGACATTTCTGGTTGGGTTGATCAGCTCCTCCCTCACATCGCAGAAATTCGTGAGTGGCCGAGTTTCTTCAAGAGGTTTGGGCCGGCTCCCCTCTTGACTGGCAAGTTACTTATTTTGTTGGAGTTGACTCACTTCTTTTCCATTTACCTTTGTGATTTTTCCCATTTTCTTGTGCTTTTCCTAGGATCGGCCGGGAGCCTTCGAGGAGGGCGAGGGCTCCTGCCCTTTTATTCCGGAAAATAAAAACGGCTGAGCCTCCAGGTTCCACCTCACCTACAACGACGGCTAGTTCTATTCATACCTCGACCCCTCCTGCTACTGCTCCTGGTTCCGTTCTTTCTGCGGCAATGGAGACTGCGAATACCTCAACCTCTCCCCTACGTCCTCTTATAGATGAAGATGATAAGCCTATCCCCGAGCGGTGGGGGGAGGGGACTGAATGCCCCGCAAGAGGAGGTCTGTAGATGTTGGTGGCGGGGTCACTCGGGCCGTTGATTCAATGGCGAGTGGTTTCTCTTTGAGCGAGATGGCGACCATAATTATCGGGGATGATGTCGAGCCGGAGTCTGGGTCCCCGAGGTTGGAAGCAGGCGAAATGGGTATGCCTTCGGTGGTTATCGAAATAGAGAGATCATCTGATGATGCCTTCGACACTTCGAGGCTATAGGAGGCATCTACGTCTCAGTCGACCGCTGATGCTTCTTTGCCGACCGACGAGAGGAGTAAAAATGTTGCAGATGAAGGCGGTGAATCGGGGTCTGACATTGATGTGGCCGACCTGAAAATGATGGAATAGGGTTTTACCCAGCTTGAGATGAGGTTAGAGGGGTCTACGAGGATCATTGTGGTCCCCATGGACCGCGACTTGCTGAAGTACAAGGAAGACGTGGTCCTTGCCCTCGTCCCTCTTTGCTCTGAGATTGAGGGTAATACCCTCAAAGAACTGGACGATGTCACCTTATCGAGGAGCATAGACAGTCTCACTCTCCGGGTGAGTGCATAGTATTTTATCCTTTTTTTTTGCCTTTGTTGACATGGGCGTTTTTATGTTTGCCTTACTTTTTATTTTTGTTTGCAAAATATGATTTTGGATATTGAAAGTGCCCGAAGAGAGGAGAAACGTAGGGAAATATATATAAGTCTAGAAAACAAATATTGTGAGTATCGCGCAAGTACCGGAGTTCCACAGGCAGTTTGGTGAGGGCGGCAATCTGTAGGCCCTTCGTGATGAGCTGAAGGAGAAGGATGGAGAGCCGGTGAGAGTCATCGAGAAGTGGAGCATCCTCGAGGGGACACTGAGGAGTAGGAAGGAGGAGCTCGAGGTTACCAGGGCCATAGAGGCCCATTGCGGTGACCTTTAGGCACAGGTGGTTGAGCTGCGCAAGCAATTAGAAGAATGCCGTCTACAGATGGAGGTTCTTCATGGCGAGGTCACCGAGAAGCAGAGCGAGCTTGAGAAGGCGGAGTCTTCCCGTTTGTAGGTTTGGAGAAAATCGGAGATGTTAGAGTTGGCGAATATAAGACTCTCCGAGCCGAGCGGGAGATTGATCAATCTACGAGGAAGGCAAAAGAGGATAGACTGGAGGAGAGGATCAGAGAGCTGGAGAAAGACAACTTCCTCCTCCATGACAAGGAGGCTGTTTTAGATACTGAAAGGGCTCAACTGCTTGCGCATCTATCTTCCTCACGTACTTTAGATTTCCCAAACGTTCCCCAGGACCCGTACGAGGAATGGATTCATGCTGAAGCTCAGTTGGATGTATTTCGAGATTTGTATAAGGCGGGGTTCGTTTCTGTGGTCGCCCTTGATGATGTTCGCGTTAAGTCCCGTGAGGTTCGGGTCGTTTCTGGATATGATCCCGCCACACATGAGGCTGGTGATGATGAGGGGGATGAGAGCATGGACCAGCTTGAAGAGAACACCCGGTATGATGCTGCTTACCCTGAGGGCGAAGGTGATGATGGAGAAAGGGATCGAGATGGACCAGGCATCAGTGGTCAGAGTGGTGGAGGTGCAGAATATCATGATGGTGGAGACCAGTAGTTTTTCTTCTTCTTTTTTCTGTAAGTTTGTGTATTTTTACCTGGGTGTTCACGAGCCTTTGTAAAAAATGTTTAAGTATGAAATGGAATTCCCGGGTTGTTGTCTATATCTGTTTCCTTTTCTGTGGTTTGTTTTTTGTACTTGCGTGTTTTTGCTTCTAATTTTTGTTCGAGCGAGGTCGAACATATCTAAACTTAGCTTTGGTCGAGGGCTAGTAGATGTTAGTTCGAGCGAGGTCGAACGTAATCTGAACTCATTTGTGACTGATGGCCGGTAGGTGTTAGTTCGAGCGAGGTCGCACATAACCTGAGTTTAGTTATGGCCGAGGGCCAGTAGCTATTAGTTCGAGCGAGGTCGAATATAACCTAAGTTTAATTATGACTGAGGGCCAATAGGTGTTAGTTCGAAAGAGCTCGAACATAACTTGAATTTAATTGTGACCGATGGCCGGTAGATGTTAGTTCGAGTGAGGTCGAAAATAACTTGAGTTTAATTATGGCCGAGGGACAATAGGTGTTAGTTCGAGGGAGGTCGAACATAACATGAATTTAAGAGAAATACGCTGGTAAGTGTAAAGTTTATTGCTTTGACATTGTTGCATTTGTTACATACTTGGAGAAATTTACAAATTTTGGGTGTTGGCTAGCATTCCAGTCCCAATCCTGGTCTATCTAGTCCCTTCATTGGTCGATCTGGAGAGTAGTGAGAGGTCGAGATATGAAATAGTAACCAGGGCCTTGCCTTCGCATACTTCGACTTGGAGTGTTCCTTTCATTTCCTCGTTAAAAACCTCCTTGAGAAAACCTAGTTGGGACAAAACTCAAGCGAGGGAAAAAATAGTACGACTTTGGAGACACCTTGTCTCTTAGAAGTTGAAGTATTTGAGGTGGATAATATTCCAGTTGTTTGGTAGTAGCTTTTCTTCCATTGTTTCTAGTTAAAATGATCCTTTATTTTCTTTTGCTATGATTTTGTACGGACCGTCCCAATTTAATCTCAGTACGTAGTCCCCGACTTTAAGCGGCCTGACCTTTGCTTTCTTGTTATAATATCATTTTGCTTGCTGTTTTTACGCGATCATTCTTATATAAGCCATATCTCTTCATTCGTCGACTTCGTCGAGTTCCTGCCTTCTGCCCTCGTCGGTACTTGTGCCGCTCTCGTGGGAGTACCTTCGACTAGGCTCTCCGACCTTGACTGGTATTACCACCTCGATCCCGTAGACCAAAGAGTAGGGCGTCTCTCGTGTGCTCGTTTTTGAAGTTGTTCGGTATGCCCATAATACTTCTGGTAGTACTTCTGGCCACAGTCACTTGGCATCCTCAAGCTTCTTGTTCATGATGTTCAGTATCGATTTGTTGGAGGACTCTACTTGGCCGTTTCCCGCGGGGTGGGGTTGAGAGTATTCTTTTGATATGCTACTTCTCGAAACATTCAGCGGTTTTCTTTCCCATAAATTGGGGTCCGTTGTTGCAGCTGATTTCTTTGGGAAGGCCGAACCGGCATATGATATTTCTCCATATAAAAGTGATTACTTCTTGTTCCCGTATTTGGGCGAATGCTCCTACTTTCACCCACTTAGAGAAAATAGTCAGTTAAAATTAAAAGGAATAGTACGTTACCTCGCCCTGCCGGGAGGGGGCCTATGATGTCCATTCCCCATTTGATAAACAACCAAGGTGAGGTGACCGAGTGGAGGTGTTCGCCCTCTTGGTGAATCACTGGGGCATAGCATCTTTTTACGAAGTCTGTGGCCTCCTTTTTCATGGTGGACCAATAATAACCCGCTCGTATTAGGCATCTGACCAGTGCTCGGTTGTCGAAATGAGCCCCGCAATGGCCTTCGTAGATCTCTTCAAGGATGCGCCGAGTCTGGTTTGGTCCATAGAACTTCGCTAAAGGGCTTTCGTAGGTCCTCTTGTACAGGTTGTTGTGGAGGATACTGTATCTGGCTGCTTGCATTCATAGTTTCCTGGCCTCTTTTTTATTGCATGGGAGTTTGCCGTCCTGCAAGTATGTGATAATACGATTGCGCCAGTCCCAATTTAAGTTAATGGTTCTTACTTCGACTTGGCCTAGCGATGAGTTGAGGAGATGAAACATGTTTTTGTCTCCTGTTGTGATGTTTTTGGTAGCTACGACTAGTTTAGCGAGGCCGTCTTCCTCGGTGTTCTGCGCTCGTGGAATTTGGTCGAGTTTACATTTGTCGAACTTGGCAGTAGCTTGCAGATTTCGGTCTGGTATTTTTGTAATCTTTGTTCCTTGATTTGGAAAGTCCCTATGACTTAGTTGACTACGAGCTAGGAATCATAGCGTAGTTTTAACTCTTTTGCCTCATACTTAAGCGCTAGTCTCAAACCTGTAATGACGGCCTTATACTCGGCCTCGTTGTTAGTCATGTCCGGGCACCTAATAGACCGGTAAATTACTTCCCTGTTGGGACTTCGAGTACGAGTCCCAGTACGGACCCCAACGCGTTGGATGCGCCGTCAGTGTATAGGACCCAGAGTTTTTGTGTTTGTAGGGAAGTTTGGAGGGCTTCCCTTTTGAATTCAAACATTATTTTTGCGCCGAAGTCGGCGACGAAGTCGGTGAGCACTTGTGACTTTATCGCCGTTCGCGGCTAGTACGTGATATCGTGCTCGTTGGCCCATTTAGCCAGCCTTTCTGATAGCTCGAGTTTATGTAAGATGCTTCTTAGGGGAAAAGTTGTGACGACTGAGATGAGGTAACATTGAAAATACGGTCTAAGCTTCCGTGAAGCTACGACTAAGGCCAAAGCCAGTTTCTCGAGGTGCGGGTACCTCGTCATCGACTAGTGTTTTGCTAATGTAATAGATGGGAGATTGTGTACCTTTGTTTTCTCAAATTAGGACTGCGCTTACAATTGCCTTGGATACAGCTAGATAAACGAGGAGACGCTCCCCCGCCTCTGGTTTTGAAAGCAAGGGCGGTGATGACAAGTATGCCTTTAATTCCCTCAGAGCCTTGGCACACTCCGAAGTCCATTGGAGGTCGTTATCTTTCTTCAGTATGCCAAAATATTTATGGCACCTATCCGACAACCGCGAGATGTACATTGATAGGGCGGCGATGCAACCAGTCAACCTTTGGACCTGGTTTTTGGTGGTAAATAGTTCGGTATCCCCTCAATGGCTTTAATTTGGTCAGGTTGACCTCGATCCCTCGCTGTGATATGAGGAAACCTAGAAATTTTCTTGAGGCTACTCCGAATGCACACTTTTCCAGGTTCAGTTTCATTATGTACCGTCTGAGTATGTAGGATGTTTCTTTCAAACGATCGATGTGATCTTCTCCTCTTTTCGACTAGACTAGCATGTCGTCTATATATACTTCCATTGTCTTACCAATTTGATCCTTAAACATCCTCGTTACCAACCTTTGATATGCCGCCCCCGCGTTCTTTAGTCCGAAGGGCATGACCCTGTAGCAGTACGTTCCTTGGTAGGTGATGAACGTGGTTTTTTCCTGATCTTCCTCTTCCTTTGGGCATGCTTTGTTCAAGTCTGTGAAGTCTACACACATCCGCCATTTTCCATTATTCTTTTTAACCATTACCATGTTGGCGACCCACTTGGGGTATTTTGATTCCCCGATGGAACTATTTTCTAACAATTTTTCCACTTAATCGCGCACTGCGCCATTTATTGTGTAGTTGAATTTACGCTTGACCTGCCTTATCGGGGGGTGAAAGGGGTTGATGCTTAATTTATGCGTGGCGATCTCCTTTGGTATGCCCGTCATATCCACATGGCTGGAAGGAAACAAATTTGCGTTAGCTTTTAAGAATTGACTGAATTTACCCGGGTCCTGAAGTTTACAACCGATATAGGAATTCTTGCTATAATCGTTGGGGTCTAATTGAACGGGGTGGTCTTCTATGGTCGATCTTGCAGCTATGATTATTTCAGGATCTTTGATGCCTTCCCCGATATCGTCATGCCCCGACCTCGACCCTGCTAATTGCTTTGACTCTTTTTCTTTGTCCTTCCTTTGTTAGGAAAATGTGTTGTCTAAAGCAATGCGAAAGCATTCTCGAGATGTACGTTGCTCTCCTCGTATGCTGAGTATTCCCCATGGAGTTGGGAATTTGATGACTGTGTATAAGCTGGAGGGGACGACCTTCATAGGGTTTATCCACGGTCATCCCACTATGACGTTGTATGCGGAATCTTGGTCCATGATTTGCAATGAAATCCAAAGTTACGCCACCGGGAAAAAAGGGAGAGTAATTTCCTCGGATGTCCATTCAACTGCATTGTTAAAACCATTTAGCGTGATGCAGCGCGACACTATCTTATCCTCGAGTTTCATTTGGGTAAGTACACAGGCATGAATAATGTATGCGCCACTTCCGTCATCTATCATAATAAGTTTAACATCAGTATCCAAAAATCGCAGAGTAATAACGAGCGCATCATGATGAGGAAAGGCCAAACCGTCGGCATCCAACTTGTCGAAGATGATACATTCTTCAAATTCGTCATACCGTTCGTGGGTGATGGATCGCTTAAGTTTGTGGGAAGTGGTGAACTTCACGTTGTTGACAGAGGCGTCGTCTCTGATGATCATGTTGATGGTACGGGTTGGCGAGGACGGTTTGGGTGGCCCGTGATGTTCGCGTCCTATGGCGAAATTGGTTCTTCCCTTATCGCTTAGCAGCTCTTTAAGATGTCATTGTCGTAGCATATTCACAACTTCCTGTCTTGTGCCCTTGTTCCTGGTGGAACTCATAGAGGGCGTCACACTTTTTGGTATTAGGGTCTGATCTCATCTTTGGTAGCCACTTCACTTTGGTCCGAGCTTCTCCAAGGGGTAGACTATCTCTATAGGTGACATACAATAATTATGAGCAGATAATATGAGGCATTCCTCTGTCATTCCGATGAGTTCCCTTCCTTGGTCTGGATGGACCTTCTTCGTGGGGGGGGGGGATGGCCGTTCTGATATATGGTTGGTGTCGTTCCCTGTTAGGTCACGGAATTGGGTGATCTCTTCTGGAGTTGTCTCTTCGATCCTTTCTTGATTCCGCTTGTACTGAGGTTAGCCGATGGGTTGTCCCGTTGAGGTCGTCCTTATCTGCACGGACTTCGGCATAATAAGCATTGTGGATTTCGTCCCAAGTGGTTGGGGGTAGAGGAGGTACTTCATCAACCGACTTAACAGTTTCCTCGTTGCTCTTGAACTATCCCTACTCAGCCCATTCTGAAAAGCTGCAATCGCCATCCGTTCAGACACGTTTGGCAAAGTCATCTTTACTCGGTTGAACCGGGCGAGGAAGTCCCTCAGTCCCTCTCCCAAAGATTGTTTGACAACAAATATGCCATTCACTCTTGCCTCGGCCTTTTTGGCTCTGACGTGGGCCGTGACGAACTTGTCGGTCATTTCTTCAAAGGTTTCAATAGAGCGTGCTGGTAGCTGTGAATACCAGGTTAATGCCCCTCCTATGAAGGTTTCGCAGAACTTCTTCAGCAAAATAAAAGATAATTGTTCTTTGGTGAAGTCGTTGCCTTTTACGACGGTGACGTAATGAGTCACATGATCTTAGGGCCAATTGTGAAATCATATATCCTGAGGTACGACGACATTTTAAAGGTTTTTGGTATAGCATGTGAGGTCGCATCATCACTGTACGGCTATTCGACGAATCGGACGGCATCCCTCTTTGGCAACAGCTTGGGGGATCCCGGTATTTTATCGACCACTTCTTGGTTTTCTTTCATTTGATCTCGGAGTGCTTTGTTTTCATTCTCCATTTCCTCTATCCTATTCTGAATGTCTACAAGGGCGTTGTCACATGTACTATTAATGACATTGTGAGTAATACCTGTCGTTGGAGGATGAGGGAGTTGGTTGCACTGCTCGTCTGCTGGTTGTATAGTGCAAGTATTGCATTTTCTGTAGTTGTGTCTCGGGCGGGCTTATTGA
The DNA here is from genome assembly GCF_000715075.1 of Nicotiana tabacum. NCBI lineage: Eukaryota > Viridiplantae > Streptophyta > Magnoliopsida > Solanales > Solanaceae > Nicotiana > Nicotiana tabacum. Next base: position 74,467,348 of record NC_134103.1, read on the forward strand.
GGACGCTGGTTGTCAGTTAGCCACGCTTCGAGGAGCTTTTTTACAGTTGGGGGCGTCTCTTCCCCCACAGATGTGGAGGCTCCCTTACCAAGAGATTTTGTGATATTGCAGTGAGGAGGCGGGGATCTATCTCGCCTAGGGGAGGCACTGGGCATCGCACCTTCGTTTGCCGTTTCACAGCTTTCGTTGATGACGTTCATGAGGTTGGTTGGGAGGTCATTTATTATTCTCGTCATTTTTTCTCGGTTACCTTCTATGTTGGGATTTGTGCACACAAAGAAAGGAGATCTAGTTTTTACTTGCTTTTGTTTTTTACGTTAGTGACCCATGCTAGTTGTAGATCTAGAAGAAACTAAAAGCTTAACTAAGAAATCCCCATAGATGGTGCCAAATTGTTTGACCCAAAAATATAGCTCTTGGTTCAAATAATTAAATTTATGTGATTATGGGTTAAACCTAGTTAATAATAATATGTCTAGATGTGACTTCCGAAAGCGAAACAAGCGTTGAATATATCTGGTAGAAAAGTGATATCAATTTGCAATAACTATTCCAAAAAGCATGAGCAATAATGCAGCATTTAATAGCAATGAATAATAATAAATGGCATTTAAATAAATATGAGTGATTCACCCAATAAATGATGAATTAGATGGTTGTTCCTCCTGACAATGATTAGTACAGATAAATCCTTGAATTTTCGAATTATTCTCGGATCTGATGAAAAAGTATGGAATAATATAGAAAAGAATCTTGGTAAAAAGGTAGTGTTTGTATCTTAGTAAGAGAGAGAATCTTTTGTCAAAGTCTCTTCTTACAAATGAATATCGCATGCCTCATATCATTATCTCTTTTTCTATTTATATGAGACATATTTTTAGTAAACCTTAATAGTACAAGTGCAGAGAATATCCACTAGAATATTCTTTTTAATATCATATTTTGAAAACTAGCCGTTACAGCTTCATCAACGGTGCTCGACCTCGACCATTATTGACATCTCGACCACGGCTCTCGTCGGCTCTTCGGCTATGAGTCTTGTTGCTTCCTGGTCCACCTCGACTAACGACGGCTTGAGAGTTCTTTCTTTATAGTGTTATCTTATCTTAAATATTCTAGGACGGATTTTGACTCATACAAGTGTAAATTCGCAGTTATTATGTTTGAACCATACTTGGTAAAATATATACTCCACCATTTTCTAACGAAATTAGAAAAAAAAAAGTAAGTGGATTAACATAGCAAAATATGGATAGCCAACAATGACATATTATGGTCAAGTCGAAAGAATTAGGAAAAGTGGACATAGCACAGGAGTTAATTTTAAGGAAACACAAGTCAGGATTACGTAACTTTCGAACATTGAATCTAATGAATCTAAACAAAAAAGTTAAAAAAGAAAGTATTCAAATATATTCAAGTCACGTAACATGTTCAAAAACATTATGCTAATTGCATTTAGACAGTTTAGATGTATCCAAAACCTAACTGTACAATTTTGTGAAAATATTTCTCCAACAAAGTCGTCAGCACAAGTACAAATCCTAGTTAAAGTAATCTCACTAGATCCTTGTATAATATTATTAGTTATAGTTAGAAAAACGCATATATCAAAACCAGAAACTAAGACTTCAAGAATTAAAGTAACCTAGTTAGGTGAAAAGGAAATACACTCGTTTCTTTAAGTAACTTTATATTCTTCTAAATTCTAAATTCGTGTGATGAAAGTGCTCAAAGATTAAGTTAAAGTAACGTAGTTAGGTGAAAAGGAAAACTTACAACTTATGGTGTTTTTCCTTTAGTTAGATGCCAATAATTTCTGTTCCCATTTATTTAACAAAAAGTACAAAACAAAATCATGTAAGAAAAGAAGAAAAAAAAGAGGCTCAGTGGGATGCATTTAACCCAACTTAACCTACTTATTCATGTCTCATTTTCTTTTTTCACTATATTAAGAAAAAGCACTTCGATACGATTAAGGTTTCGTGTATTTAGTCATAATCTTAAAAGGGCAGCTCAGTGCACACACGAGCGAACTTACATTATTCGAAGGATGGTCTGACCACTCTTCGTCGAAAATTACATTATGTATATAAATAAAATATTAGGTTTTGGAGGTGTATTATATACTGAACACTTTTTGTCGGATCCTTTTTTTACTTTTTTCAAGTTTGAACTCTCTTGTAAAAATTTCTGGTTTCACCACTGGGTGCATGAAGTATTCCGCGTTTATGCAGGTTGAGGAAGGGCCGCACCTCAAGAGGGTGTGCGGTAGGTTATTTTGTCATAATCTAAATGCTCAAAATCTTGGTTCCATAATGACGTGCTTAAGTTAATCACTTTCACTTTCCACATATTTTTTAATCAACAGCAGATTAATTTTATGTTAAACAAGAAGCAGATTTATTATTGAAGCCGCCCTCAAAAATCAACAAAAACAACACAAAGCAACAAAAACGTGATATTGATAGGAGTACTGTTTATCACAACTATTTAGGGGTCATTTGGTTGGGAAACACGCTATCCCAAGAGTAATTATTTCGGGATTGTTACCCCACTCTTTTATAAGGATAAAAATAACATTACAATCTCGGGATAACTAATGAGATTAGGTATTGTTTACACGAAAAATGGATAGAGTTGAATTTATACGTAGTTTTAAGGATACGTCATATATATATTGATACAAATTGGGAAAGATATGTAAATGAATATCGAAATTAGTTATAAAAGAAATGAATGCAAACTGAATGAACTAGTTAGCCTAAGCCTTCAAATTTAGTGAAGAACAATTGGTAGAAAAAATAATATGACTAAATATCCAAAGCCAAAAAGGATAGTATTTGTTCTTTTTTCTATATATCTCAGAATGAATGTGTGTATGAATCAATGTCCTCCAATTACAAATGATAACCACTTTTAATATAGTGGGGGAATCCCATTTTGGATATAATTAAAAATACATATTAGAATCCCATGATAGATTAATTAATTATCTTTTCCTTGATTCAAGCCGTGATTTCCGCCGAGATTCTCTCACAAAATGCGGCTATAATGACTTTTTTGTTTCTTGGCTCGATCTTGATCTTGGTAGATCTCAATCTTGACCGGTCTTTGGGTCTCGAGCTCGACCTTGACTCGATCTCGATCTTGGTCGGTCTTGGTATTGATCGGTCTTTGGGTCTCGAGCTCGATATTGATCGGTCTTTAGGGCTTGATCTCGACAACCCAACTTCGTATCTTGGCTCGATATTACAATAATGAACTTTGGATTATCATGTTCCAATCTCGATTAGTCATACGAAGGGCAGACTCGATTGTGAACGTATACAAATAGTCCATTTGTTTCTCAGAAAGAAGATGAAGAGAAACGATATGAATTTCCGAAATTCGACTTGGTGGATGATGATGTCAGCGACGAGCCCGGTTGTGACATATGCGACAAACGTCCCGTCGGTTCAGTTACCAAGGCATTAAATGCGAGTCAGTTGATGGTCGGTCACTGCCAATTTTGAACCGTCGTTGTGAAACCAATAAATAATTCCTTTATTCATCATTCCAAACTTTTACTTTCATATCTTTTTCATTCCTATCTTCATAGTTTTTTGCCTTCTCCAAAGCTCCCTATTTCCAGGTTTTCAAATTTCTTTGCTTATTCTTCTTAAAACACCAAATACTTTAATCTCTATTCTCCTTTGTTCACAAAAACTAAATGACAAAAAATCTAAAACCGTTCCGTAGAAAGAGGCTACTTCCTCATCTCGGCCGCCTGGCGAGAAACCAGTGGTGGAGCCACACCGTGAAGACCTTATTCCCGGGTGTGTGTTATTGATTCTGATTTTACGATCGAGAAACCCTCATCGGTTACTGGTCGATGCGAGCCAGTATCGAGATATATATGCTCGATACCCAAAAGTCTTCTTGATCTGGTGAAGAAAGATTGCAATTGGGAAAACAAAGAGATTGTGATAACGGCACCGTAGGAAGCGATCACTACCCACGTGGAAGGGTACCTGAGTGTTTACACTTATCCTTTTATGCTGGGTCTCCTCAATCCGGTCATTGTAGATTTTTGCAAGAAATTCAAGGTGACCCTCGGCCAAATTTACCCTTATTTCTAGAGGATCATGATACTGCTCCGTTTCTTTGTGAGTAAAATCGACGGGCTTCCATTCACCCTCGACCACCTCGTAAGATTATATAGCCCTCGACTCTACCGAGGTAGGCTGATAAATCTTCAACGTCGGGCCACCAAGGCGTTCACCTCGAGTATAGATGAAGACAAAGATCGGGGCTGGATGGGCCGTTTGTTCGGGTGAAGACCTCGGACCTAATCCCAGCTGAGAGTATGCCATTTCTTGAGAAATGGAATATGAAACGTAAGTATGATCCCGTTTTTAGTTTTTGTTGTTTTTATTTCTTCATCTTTTCTTATCAGTGTTTTTCTCGATGCAGCCGTTGCTTGGATGCCGGGTGTAGTTCCCCACCTCGAGAACTGGGTCAGGAGCCTGGTTTCGATGTCAACATACGCCGAGCGCACGTGGCCCGATTTGTCAAAGGGCCGGCAGGAGGCTCATACTCATGGTAAGCCTTCTTCATGGCTTATCGATTTGCCTATCGTTCAAGCATTTATTTTTTCAAGTATGAGTTTATTTACTTTCTCCTTTTGTAGGTCTCGGAAAGGATGCGGCTATGAGAACCTTGTCCGGTGATGAAGAAGCTTTATCTCCTACCTCAAAACCGGCGATGGTGATTAAGAGAAAAAGGGCCTCGAACTCCAAGGGCCAAAAACCAAAGAAGAGAGAGGCCCGTAAACCCAAGGGGGACATAATCCCACTGACTGTGGAGTCAGTCCAAAGACTAAGGTATGAAGAAGAAGAAGAAGAAGAAGAAGAAGAAGAAGAAGAAGAAGAAGAAGAAGAAGAGGAAAAAGAAGATGGTTCTGGGATGGTGGTTCATGCACGAGCTGGCACCGATATTCAGAAAACTCCGGGACCGGTGGGGGTTGATACTGCCCCGTCTAGGCTCGTGAGATCGAGGATGAGACTCCGGCCCAAGTTCCCCGGCCGAGGAGAATTGAAGATGCTTTACCTCAGGGCGAAGGGGTCGTTGAAGAGGTTGTGGATGCCGATGCAAAAACCGGGCTTGAGGCTCGTCAAGACGGAGGTGACACCCAAAAAAACCTACTTGGGGAAATAGAGATGGGGAATTCCCCCTCGTTCCCTTTATTTTCCCAGTCGATGATACGTGATGCTCATGCCGTGGAGACTTGTCACGGGAGGGAGCCCATGGAGAGGAAGATCTTTTCCGTGGTTATTTTGTTGGGGTAGAAGATATCACCGGTCTGAGTGACTTGGAGGCCCCGAAGAAGAGCTCGGGCGAGGTGGAGTTTCTTTTCTTTTCAACGAAGCTCAACAGGCTCTGAATCGGGTAAGTTCATTTTCTCTTTGTCAATTTTCATACTTGTATTTTTCTTTCCTTGTATAATTCCTTCTTTCTATTTTTATAGGCCTCTGTGCTTCATCACGAGGTGTTTCTCCGATCCCGAGCGAAGCTGAGCCGGTACGAAGCCGATATTCGAGGGCTTACTGAGGAGATTGATGCCTTCAAGCTTCTCAGTAAGCAGAGAGAAGGAGAAGCAAAAGAACTTCGGGCTGAGCTAGATGTAGCTCGGAAAGAACAAGCCAATTTGTTCGAGTAGGTAAAAATAATCTTTGAAGTTAATGATACTGACTCGGGCGTGATGGCTAACAGTTCGGTCCCACAGGTCCATCAAAAGCTTGATATTATCAGGCAGCTTCGTGTTGAAGTGGTCGCAATGAAAGCGGAGGCCGGGGAGTGGAAAAAGAACATGGACTGTCTTACCTTAGAAAAAGAGGTTGCCCGAGCTCAATTGGCCTTGGCTGAGACCCAACTCCGAAGCTTGAAAGAGAAGGCCTTGGTTCAAACTTAGAAAATCGAGGAGTTCTAGTCTCGGTTGGGCTCAACAACTTATGATCGAGAGAGACTGGCCACCGAACTTGCAGTGGCCAATTTGGAGGTCGAAATAGCCACAGCTAATGCTGATGCAATGGTAGCCGTCTACCGGTCCGATGCTGAAACTGCCTAGGTTCGAACAAAGGAGGTTGCTGATAAGTGGGGATTTTTACCGATTATTTTCTCTCTTTTACTTGCGATTTAGCTCAAAAATGCTTAAAGGCGTTCCCGGAAACTAACAAAATATATTTACTTACAGGAATATTGGGACACGAGCCAAAGAAGTCAAAATTAACTCATAAAGGAGTCAAAAGTGAACAAGAACCAAACCAGAGCAAAAAGGCAAGCAGTGTGGACCACACAATTCTAGTGTGGCCGCAGATGGGAAATTCAGAGAGTAGTTTTTGGGCCACCTAAAGGCATGCGGACCACACCGAAATTGTGCGGCCGCAGGAGGCCAATTGTGGCCGCATTCATTATTATGCGGTTCGCAAGGTTGAAGAAGCAGAGATTTGTGTCAAGTCCAAAAAAGCAAGGAGTGTGGACAACATCAGTTTTGTGTGGTCGCATCATCATAAGTATGGCCGCACCAATTTTTATGCAGACCGCAAAAGCCCCCAAGTTCCCAAGAATGCGGACCGCATTATAATTGTGCGGCCGCAGTAGCTCATTGTGCAGACCGCACCAGAATTATGTGGCCGCACAACCTTCGTAGGGGCATTTTTGTCAGATATTTTCAACTTAGTATAAATAAAATTTTTTGTCATTTTTAGGTTAAGTTGAGTTTTCAGAAGTGCACCTGGGACTTTTTCTTTAATGTATTGAGTAATTTTGTACTATATTAACTTCTTAGCATTAGATTTTCTTTGTCTAATCAATTATTATGCATTCTATCTTAATTTCTTCTTGTATTTCTTTATTTTTTATGAGTAGCTAAATCTTTAGCTAGGGTTGTGACCCAACCCTAGTGTGGGTATTTGATGGGTATTTAATTTAGGGCTTATTTTTATTGGGTTAGTGATATTTAGCCTTGTTCATGATTGAACCCTAGAATCAATTGTTGCAAACATTGATTCATGCCTATTTGACTTAGCCTCTAATTGAGAAAGAGAGACTAAGTCTAGAAAAACTTGGCTAACAAAAACTAGCAATGAACTCAAGAAATTGATAGCCCCAACTAAAGGGTTAATCCTAGAGATAGTAATACCCGACTTGAGCTAATATCACTTGAATTGTGCAAATACCCAATTGGACTTGAGAAAGCCAAATTGGGCAAAATCACTCAAATTACCGAGAGGTATAGAGTGAGTACCCCGAATGTAATTGCTACATCACGACCCCAACTAATCAAATTTGCCCTGGAGTTTACTACACATTAGATAACCACCTAGGTAGAAGTCACGACCCTAGTCCATTTTAATCATTTGAAAAACTCAAAACCAAAAATATTGTCCTTAGTTTTATACTTGCAAATAATAGAGTAAAGTAGAAGTAGAACACCAATCAAGTTTGTGGAAGTGTAATTGGAGCCAAAACTTACAATTAACTTAGATATACACCTAATCCCATATTCTAACTCCTTGTGAATTCGATCCCGACCTTCGTTGGGTTTATTATTGCATCGACCTCCTCATTACTTAATTGTGGTGTGGGTTTGGCCGAGATCAGTTGTTGAGGCTGCTCAGGCTCGAGCAAACTGGGTTGCCGAGCATGCTAAATGCCAGTCTCGGAGGGAAACTCTCGAGGAGATCTATACTCGTGGCTTCAATCTTACAGCCGAGATAGAGAATGCTAAGGAGCTTGAAGCCGAAGCCAGAGTGTTGGCCTTTCTTGATGATGATGGTATCGGGAGTATGAGCGGATCTGGAAGCGAAGAAGGCCCCGAGGGCGAAGATGTTGCTCCCGGAGAAGACTGAGTCCTTAGTATTTTTTGTGTTTCTTTTAAGACCGTTTTGGTCTTTTGTAGAGAACACACACACACACACACACACACACACACACACACACACACACACACACACACACACACACACACACACACACACACACACACACACACACACACATATATATATATATATATATATATATATATATATATATATATATATATTTCTTCCTTTCCGCCTTATAAAATTATGAAGTTGTATTCTAAGATCCGAGGTTTAAACAATTTGATTGGAACTGAATTAGTATAGCCCTTAGACTTTATGGTCGAGTGAGTGCTTGCTCGAACTCGAAGTAAGGTAACCCTTAAGTTTTTTAATTTGAGCGAGGACGGTCTCTAGAACTCAAGACAAAAAATAGCCCTTAGGCTTTTATAAAAAGATTGTTTTATGGCTTTGTCACCTTTTTGGCTTGAAAGAGTTTCTTATCATTTGTATTTGCGAAACTTGTAATGCCTTGGCATGAAATAAGGAATTGTTCGAGAGTTTGATCAATTTTGTACTCATTAGAGTTTTTGAGGCTTTGATATTATCGAAGCCTTTTATGATTTTGCCGGGGGTAGCCTTTTTAACCGGTTTATGAAAGATTTCGAAGGCCTGTTTTATTACGGAATTCGGACGTTTCCGATCCGTGTTAATTCGGTCGTAGCCTCTGTAGTTCAGGATTTGCCTCTTGGGCTTATTTTCCCATTTTACTTCGAGCTTTCCCGAATTGTCAGTCCCCAAGTGGGCTGGTCGCGGCCTAGAAAAATCCCTCTTTAGTTCGGGATTTGCCTCTTGGGATTATTTTCCCGTTTTACTTCGAGATTGCCTAAAGTGTCAATCCCCGAGTGGGGTGGCCATAGCATATAAAATCGAGGATTGCCTAAGAGGTCTTATGATCTTCGGAGTTTATATAATTCGATCTCGTTGATATTTTGGATAGCAGTCCCCGATTTGTGGGGGTAATCATCCGAACTACGGTCATGGTTGGCCCTTAGGCTTGTTTACATAATAGATCGAGAATATGAAGTAGAAAAGCTTTTCTAAGGTACGAGATATCGGTAAAGAAGAATACTTCTCTTTATAAATCATTATACATGCATACATGTTTTGTGTCAGGGCTCGAGCAAACTACGCGGGCATGGTTCGTTTAACCGTTTGGCCCTTATAAATTTTTCCTATCGATACCCTGCTGCCATGAAGTACTTGATATTCGAGGGTAATTCCCCCCCAGTATTCGAGGTTGATTGTAAAGAGGCCTCAGATACTGTTGAATTGTTCTAAGTTAGCATGATCAATGGTTGCCTCATTAAAAACCTCACCGAAAAACCCATTTGGGACAAAAACGGTCTAAGAAAAAAAGAGTGCAACGCGTGCTTGCAGACCTAAAGGCTTCGTGTTGAAGAATACATTGCTGCTTCTGGTCGAACACCTGCAAGGGTTAGTTTTGAAATATAAATGAAAATGGGAGGGGTCGTACCTTAGAAGTAGTATCGTTTTAGGTGCGATACGTTCCAATTGCTTGGTAGTTATTTGCCGTTTATCATGCCGAGCTTGTAGGATCTCTTTCCGATGATTTTGAGAACCTGATACGGTCCTTCCCAGTTCGAACCCAGTTTCCATTCATTCGGATTTTAGGTGTTGAGGGTGAATTTACTTAGCACCAAGTCCCTGATGTTAAAATGTCGAAGATTGGTTCTTCGATTGTAGTATCTTTCGATCTGCTATTTTTGGGAGGCCAATCGTACGAGGGCGGCTTCTCGTCTTTCGTCCAATAATTCTAGGCTCGTATTCATGGTCTCGTTATGTGACTCCTCTGTTGCATATAGAAACCTGATACTAGGTTCTCTGACCTCGACCGAGATTAGTGCTTCGGCGCCATAAACTAACGAGAACGGTGTTGCTCCGGTACTGGATTTCGATTTTGTGCGGTATGCCCATAGGACCTCGAGTAGTATTTCTCTCCCTTTTCCTTTGGCGTCGGTCAATCTCTTCTTAAGATTTTGGATGGTAGTTTTGTTGGTCGATTCGGCTTGTCCATTCCTGCTGGGATGATAAGGTGTTGATAGGATCCTTTTGATCTTGTGATCCTCGAGAAATTTAGTTATTTTGCTGCCGATGAATTGTTTTTCATTATCACATACAATATTGGAGGGCATTCCGAATCGACATATGATATGGTTCCTAAAGAAGTCTATGACTTTCTTTTCTATGACTTTCTCGAAATCCTGTGCTTCAACCCATTTAGAGAAATAATCAGTCATAAACGAAATAAACTGAACCTTACCTGGGGCCGAAAGGAGGGGCCAACGATGTACATTCCCCATTTCATGAAGGTCCATGGTGATAGGACCGAGTGGAGTAGTTCCTCGAGTTGATGAATCATGGGCGCATGCCTTTGGCATTTGTTGCACTTTCGAACAAACCCCATTGCATCATTGCCCACGTCGGTCCAATAATACCCTGCTCTGATTACTTTGTGGACCAGCGAATCGGCACCGGAATGATTTCCACAAGTGACCTCGTGAATTTCCCGTATGATGTAGTCGGTATCTCCCGGTCCCATACATATTGCCAATGGTCCATCGAACGTCCTTCTAAACAGCGTTCCGTCTTCAGACAGAGTGAATCGCGCTGCCTTTATGCGTAGAGCTCTCGACTCCTTTGGATCTGATGGAAGCTTCACGTTCTTTAAGTATTCTATGTATTTGTTTCTCCAATCCCAGGTTAAACTTGTGGAGTTTATCTCGGCATGACCTTCTTCAATTATCGATTTCATGAGTTGTAGGACAGTCCCCGAGTTGAGTTCGTCCTCTTCGACCGATGAACCTAAATTTGCAAGAGCTTTGGCCTCGTTGTTCTATTCTCGAGGTACATATTGCAGGTCCATTCCTTAAATCGATGTAGGGTCACCTGTAGTTTATCCAAGTACCTCTGCATTCGGTCTTCTTGGACTTCAAAAGTCCCGTTAACTTGGTTTACCACGAGGAGGGAATCACTCTTAGCCTCTATGACCTCCTCTCCCAAGCTTCTAGCTAGTTCGAGACCTACAATCATGGCCTCATACTCAACCTCATTGTTAGTTAATTTTGTAGTTCTGATAGTCTGTCTAATTACATTACCTGTGGGTGATTTTAGTATGATGCCTTGTCCGGACCCCTTCGCGTTCGAAGAACCGTCCGTAAAGAGGGTCCAGACTCCCGAGGATGTACCCGATTTTATTAGTAGTTCTTTTGCAATATCAGGTACGAAGGTCGGGCGTAAAGTTAGCCACGAAGTCCGCCAGGATTTGAGATTTGATAGCGGTTCAGGGTCGATACTCAATATCGTACCCACTGATTTCTATGGCCCATTTGGCCAATCGACCCGAAAGCTCGGGTTTGTGTAAAATATTTCGAAGAGGATAAGTTGTTACAACACATATCGGATGACATTGGAAATACGATTTTAGTTTTCTAGAGGCGCTTATTAAAGCAAGAGCTAGTTTTTCTAAGTGTGGATATCTAGTTTCGTCCTCGCCTAAGGTCCGAATGACATAATAAATACCGCTTTAGTTCCTCCAAGGCCTGCTGGCATTCCGGAGTCCATGAAAAGTTGCTCTTCTTCTTAAGTAGTGCGAAGCATCAGTGGCTCTTAACTGAGGATCTCGAAATGAATCGTCCAAGGGCGACTATTCATCCAGTTAGCCTCTGCACGACCTTTACATTATCCACTACCGCGATATCCTCGATATCTTTGATTTTATCGGGGTTGATCTCGATTCCCCGATTGGACACCATGAAGCTAAAAAACTTGCCCGAGCCAACCTCGAATGCACACTTTTCGGGGTTGAGCTTCATATTATATTTCCTCAGTATATCGAAAGTTTCCTGCAAATGCTTTAAATGGTCATCTGCTCGCAGGGACTTAACTAACATGTCATCAATATAAACTTCCATCGATTTTCCTATTTTTTCTTCGAACATTCGGTTTACTAGGCATTGATAAGTTGCACCAGCATTTTTTAGACCAAATGGCATTACGTTATAACAGTAGGTACCGTACTTAGTGATAAACGAGGTCTTTTCCTCATCCTCCGTGTTCATCTGTATCTGGTTGTACCCGGAGTAGGCATCGAGAAAATTGAAAGTCTCGTGGCCGACAGTGGCATCGATCATAGGATCGATATTAGGCAAAAGAAAAGAATCCTAGGGACATGCTTTATTCAGGTCTTTATAATCTACACACTTCTAAGTTTGTTTCCCTTCTTAGGGACTACCACCACGTTCGCTAGCCATTCAGGGTACTTACTTCTCGAATGGATCCCATTGTGAGAAATTTGGTTATCTCGTTCTTGATGAAGGCATGTTTGACCTCGGACTGGGGCCTTCTTTTTTGCTTCACCGAGTGGAATTTCGGATCCAAGCTTAGTTTATGAGTGGTGATTTCCGGTGGGATCCATGTCATGTCAAGATGTGACCAAGCGAAACAATCCATGTTAGTTATAATAAATCGAATGAGATTTTTCCTGAGCTCGGGACTTAACCCCGTGCCCAGGTATACCTTTCGTGCTGGTAGACGTTCGATTAGTGTGATTTGCTCCAATTCTTCGATCGTTGATTTGGTAGCGTCAGAATCATCGGGGACCACGAAGGATTGAGGGATCCCATAATCATCATGTTCATCAGTCTTCTGCGTCTCTAGTTGGGTAGAAGCTGACGCTTGTGATTGCTATTTGGTATCCCATTTTTCCTTTGAATTCGATCCCTTTATCGATGAGAGTGATGATATCAGAATCACTTCATCGACGGCAAACATTTCCTTTGCGGTTGATTGCTCCCCGTAGATTGTTTTGATTTCTTCTGGTGCTGGGAATTTTAGAACCTGGTGAAGGGTCAAGGGTACTGCTCTCATGTTGTGGATCCACGGCCTCTCGAACAGGGCGTTATACCTCATGTCGCCCTCGATTATGTGGAACTTTGTTTCTTGGATGGTCCTAGCCACGTTTACTGGCAGAAATATCTCGCCCTTAGTAGTTTCACATTCCATATTGAATCCGTTTAGTACCAGGGTAGCGGGCACGGCCTGATCCTGTAGACCAAGTTGCTCTACGGCCCTCGATCGAATAATGTTGGCTGAACTACCTGGATCAATTAACACACGCTTAACTTGAGTTTTATCCATAAGTACATATATTACAAGTGCATGATTATGGGGTTGCATGATCCCTTCTGCATCTTTGTCATTAAAGGACAAGGTTCCTTTAGGTACGTAATCCTGAGCTCGAGATCGCTTCTCTCTTACAATCTACATCTTAGTGCGTTTAAGCACTGGCCCCTGGGGGACATCGATCCCTCCGATGATCATGTGGATAATGTGTTGTGGCTATTCTTGTTCGTTTTGTCTATTAAACTCTCTGTTTTTAAATGATTCTTGGCTCGGTCACTTAAAAACTTTCGAAGGGGCCCTTCATTGAATAATCGGGCTACCTCTTCTCTCAACTACCTGCAATCTTCTGTTCTATGGACATGGGTGCCATGATACTTGTATATTTGATTGGGATTTCTCTAGGATGGATTGGTCTACAGAGGTCGAAGCCATTTAGTATATTTGATGCGTCCGATAGCCGACATGATGACGGATGCATCAATGTTGAAGTTATACACTAATAACCGAAGTGCTTCCTTAGGTCAGGTATACATGCCGAAACCATTCTTGTCCATCAGCCCTTGAGACCCTTGGCCTCGATCACTTCTTCTTTCACCTCGTACGGAGTTGCGACCTGGTTCGCTACCCCTACAATCTCTGTTATACGGCCTGTATGGGTCCCTATTCGACCTCGGTTCTCGGTCGATGTCCCTTTTAATAATGGATCCAGAACCCAACTGGTCGTGTTCGACCCTAATCTTTGATTGATATCGATTATGTACATCGACCCAGGTAACAGCCGGGTACTCAATCAAGTTTTGTTTCAACTATTGTGAAGCCATTGAGCTTCGTTCGTTTAGTCCTTTGGTGAAAGCTTGAACGGCCCAATCGTCCGTGATCAGTGGTAGATCCATTCGTTCCATTTGGAAACGAGATACAAACTCTCTTAGCATCTCGTTATCTTTTTGCCTTACCTTGAAAAGGTTCGACTTCCTAGTCTCGACCTTTATGGCTCCGGCGTGTGCTTTTAAAAAAGAATCTGCAAGCATGGCAAAAGAATCGATAGAGTTAGGTGGTAAATTATTATACCATATCATTTCTCCATTTGACAGGGTTTCCCCAAATTTCTTTAATAATACGGATTCGATCTTGTCGTCCTCTAGATCGTTCCCTTTAATGGCACATGTGTAAGAGGTGACATATTCGTTTGGGTCGGTCGTTCCATTATATTTAGGAATCCCGGACATGCGGAAAGGCTGGGGCATGCTCGATGCTTGGGTTTGGCTCTGCAACTGAGCTATCGCTGCCTGTTGAGCTTGCAATATTTCGAAAATCATACGCAGGTTGATCCCATCTTCTCCAACATTTTGGGTATTTCGAAATGCAGATCGAGTTCCACCGTGAATGTTGTTTTCAGTGTCGGAATGTTGGTTCGCTTCAATGGCCACATATGAATTAACGTCAATTGGATCTGCGGCCCGAGTCCCAACGGGGTCAACGAGTGGCCTTTCATCCCCGGGTGTCAGGTTGTTATTCTCACCTTGATAGCCAGTTTCATTATCGATATGTAGGGCTATTAATTGAGAGTTCCTCATTTTTAACCTGAAATCAAAGATATTTCTAATAGCAAGTGTAAAATAGTACATTTTATAGAGATTCGTATCAAATAACCACTATTATCCTTAGCCCCACAATGGGCGCCAAACTGTTTACCCAAAAAACGGATAGAGTTGAATTTATACGTAGTTCTAAGGACACGTGATATAAATTGATACAAATTAGGAAATATATGTAAATGAATATCGAAATTAGTTATAAAAGAAATGAATGCAAACTGAATGAACTAGTTAGCCTAAGCCTTCAAATTGAGTGAAGAACAATTTGTAGAAAAAATAATATGACTATACATCCAAAGCCAAAAAGGATAGTATTTGCTCTTTTTTCTGTATATCTCAGAATGAATGTGTGTATGAATCAATGTCCTCCAATTACAAATGATAACCACTCTTAATATAGTGGAAAAATTCCATTTTGGATATAATTAAAAATACATAGTGGGATCCCATGATAGATTAATTAATTAGCTTTTTCTTGATTCAAGTCGTGATTTCCGCCGAGATTCTCTCCCCAAATGCGGCTATAACGGCTTTTTTATTTCTTGGCTCGATCTTGATCTTGGCCGATCTCTGGGTCTCGAGCTCAACCTTGACTCGATCTCGATCTTGGCCGGTCTCGGTATTGATCGGTCTCTGGGTCTCGAGCTCGATCTTGACTCGATTGCGATATTGGTCGGTCTCTGGGGCTTGAGCTTGACAACCTAACTTTATATCATGGCTCGATATTACAATGATGAACCTTAGACCATCATGTTCCAATCTCGATTAGTCATACGAAGGGCAGACTCGGTTTTGACCGTATACATGTATACCGCGATTATATTCAACCAAATATGAGATAAAATACATCTCAAATTTAATTCCAAAATATCCTTTATTCCTCATACCAAACGAGCCCTTACTATGTAAAAGCGATCCATGATTTGGGGTCAATATGGACACAAATTAAGAAAATATTTAGAGTTGAAGTTCAAAAAAGAATTTTAAGAAAAGTCACTTATCTAGTTATCTTCAATGCTAAGATAATTCTTTTATCATCGTCAACTTCAAACTGTTAAAGCATCCAAGCCAAAAGCATACCTTCTATAGGCTTCAACCTTTTCTTTATATTTTCTTTGAGAACCTATAGTACTTCTATTTTAGTTGGTATATTATTGACCCAAATGAGTTTAAATAAAGTAACACGATCACTAACGATTCAGATAGATAGTAGCGAACTCCAACTTATTTAAAATTGAGACCACTGCACGAAAAAAGATTTTTTAAAGATGACATTATGTGGTGACCTTCTTATGTCGCCACCAAAAGTAGTGTTACATGTTTTTTTAACTGGCGACCTTGTTATGTTGTCACCAAGAATAGTGATACATATTTTTTTTTGAGTGGTAACCTAACTAACATTTATTTTGTGCCATACTTTTTAACTTTGTGTCGAGTTTAGTCGCCACAAAAACTATAAATAAAATACTATTCCATAACGAGGACTAATCTTTTGTTTGGCAACTAACTCACCACAAAAGTCAAAACAATACTTTTTGTAGCGAATTAATTAAGAGATCGTCACAGAATATCGTCATTGAAAACTTTTAGTGGATGTCATTGTTGTTGTTGTTGTTGTATAGTCACTGCAGACTCAACACTCCCAATATAGAAACAGTGAACAAATAGTTAAAAAAGAGAGTGGGTATGTGCCAAATAATGTTAAAGATCTTTGCTTATCTCTTCCTGTTACTTGGGATTTTCATTGTCAGTGGTGCAGATTCCCGAATTGTTACAGATTATTCATAATAATTAAGCAAGTATCATAAGATAATTAGTCTGTTGATAATCTATCCTATAATCATCTTCAAGTAATTAAAGTCAATCACTTTGGGCTGCTGATATTGGTAGAATCAATCAGCCATCACCAAACTGTGGCATATTCTCAATAATAAAAAGGATATTCCTTATCAAATTAAAATGTTTCTAATTGAAAGTTCTTTTTGCTCATAGAAAAGAAAGGCTTGGTTATTACTACTAATTATTAATCAGCTTAAGTTTTCCTTTTTCTAGATAATGGATTCGAGGGTGAAGGGGGAGATCATCTTTGATGCTTTTACATTCTACTTATTTTCATGAAAAATGCTATGCTTTTTAAATAATTCGTATATCCGATCTTAACTAGTTTAATTTTGATTGGTTGATTCAAGGGAGAAAAGGAATAAGGAAAGAAAAGCATTGACGTGGCAGGAATTAAGTTTAAAGCTATATTGTACTCGACCCAACATTTTAATCAGAAAATGAGAGAAAAATGATAGAAATTCAAGTCGTTGCCTTGTCTAGACGAGGTGGATCTAGGATTTCTTGAATATAGGTGCACCGCTATTATGTTGGCTATAATCTTGTATTTTAGTCGCTTATTGCACTCTAATTTATTGCATTTTATTCGTTTTGAGCTTTAATTGATAGTGTTTTGTACTAATTGTGTGTTGTATGCCTTGTAGGAGTGATTCCGAACTATGTAGATGTTATGGAATGAATTTGAGTGATTTGGAGCTTTGAAATCTAAGTAAAAGCCCAAGTGATTAAGTGGGGATCGTGTTCGGGAGTCGAGGACCAAGTCTGAACGTCAAAACGCAAGAAAAATCTGTAATCTGAGAAATCCCCACTGTCGCGGCGCGTGGGGCGCCGCGCTTGTGCATTTCTCTGCTGCCTATCAGAATCAACTCTCTGGATTTTTTCACTAATGCCCCGCATAGCGCGTCGCCCCATGCGGCACGTCTGTGCAATTTTTACAGAGTAATTTTTCTATTTCGGCTAGGAGAAGGTGATTTCGTCTCGGCCCGGCCCTACTTGGTATTAATACATGAAAAACGTTATTTTCTGAACTTCTGACACATATTCGACATAAGGAGGCTAAGGAGGAGTTGGAAGAACACGAGCACAAGGATTTCATCATTCCTTCCTCACTCAAGACCCGAGTTTGGTTTGAATTTATGTTTTCCTATCTTTTAATTATATTTGTGATGAATTGCTCCATATTTGTGGAATAGTTCCCTTTAGGGTTTGATGGATTTAGTGTATTGATGATTGTTTGTGGATTATAACTCTAGTTTTATGTATTGAAGCATTGTTGGATGATTTAACTGTTGCATCTATATTCACTTGTTCATGTAATCGAGAGAAGCATAATTTGTGATTTCTTTGCATTATATTGTTGGGTGAGTTCATTAATTCTTTTTAGTAATCGAAAGAGGCTAGTTGAATCATTGATTAAACCTAGTTAGTAGAATAATCGAGAGAGGTTCTCCTAAAGACCAATTCACTATGCATTCTTGTATATCTTCACGTGCTTAAATTGGTTCATCTCGTGAGGTTGAGACTTAATCGAGAGAGGAGTTTCTACTAAACGTTTGAACTAATAATTGAGTGAATTCGAGAGACTCACTTAAACATTAGAAGTGAATTATCTAGAGTTAGACCCCAAAAATTATCTTGCACCTATCATATCAACCCCTATTTTCTCCCACTGATAACTTCATTGCTTATCTTTGTTGCGATAGTCATTAGTCAATAGCTTTAGATTCTTAGTTAATTTTAGTTATTAATCATATAAATCTCAATTGTCGATTCTCCTGGATAGCAATCAAGCTAGAAACTAAGAAAATACTGTTTAACTCCAATCCCTATGGATACGATATTATACTATACTATTTTTTATTAGGAGCATAATTTAAGTGTATTTCGAGCTCGTCGCGCTAAAAAAAGTAAAAAAAAAGTATTAAGTGGGAATTGACTGATATTCCTCTGAGTAAATAACTCAACACTCAACCAAGTGCACCAGCCAACAAATAATATTAGATCATTCTAAAAAATAGGTACATAAAATCCTAGTTTAACAGAGACCATGAGTTCACATGGATCAGGATTTGGGCTATAAGTCAGCCCATGCTTGTCTTTCACAAATTGATAAAACATATCCATAGATTTCTCGCACATTTTAAGGGAGACTGATAACATGTGGCCTGCAACTATACACTTAAAACTTCACATGAATGCAGAAAAAGATGGCATCTTTAATTCATTGGTTTCGGACGTTTCGTTTATTCAATGATAAGTATACGAGTGATATAAGAGCTTTGATAGGGGAATATCATCTACTCTACAGGTCATATGATAAGACATTTGCGCCTGCGAAAGCCAAAGCAAAAGTTCATAATGGTGAAGAGGAGAGAAAGAAAGATTTAAATGAGAATTTCTTGTGTTACATATATAGTACGTAGAACAAATCATATGAAATATATGAACGAAACCCTTGCTGGTAAGATTTAAGTTTTATGCGTTAGAGAATATACAAATTATTTATACAATCATATAATTTATAAGATAATAGTAATCGGTAATTTGATATGTACAAATGGTACATGCAACTATCACATGCTAAGCTACCGCTGATAGTATATAAAGTTCTATTATAGTACTATATGTGGATATTACTTCTGCAATAGCTGGATCTACAACTTCTCACGTTTATATTATGTTATCAAAAAGATTTGAAATTTTGTCTTTTCACTAGTGAAAATCATAGATCTCATAGGACAGAATATAATATTAATAGTCCTCTTTAAAAGAGTAGTTCGGTGTACGAAACATCCCGCATTTACATAGGATTCGGGGAAGGATCTTACCCCAATGGGTATAATGTAAGCAGCCTATATACCCTAATGCAAGTATTAGTAACTCATTCCACGGCTCAAACTCTTGACCGATGACCTATAAATCACACGAATACAATTTTACCGTTACTCTAAGGTCCCCTTCGTTTATATTCCTGTTTAAGAGAGGAAAATTCTTACAACAGAGAGGACGTGGAAAGCACCATTTTCAGAGGAAAATCAAGCACATAATATCGTTAATCTTATATATCCAATGTGCTATCTCAAATATCCCTAAATATCTGTCCATATACTTGGAAAGTATTATGGAATAATACTAGAAACTTGCTTGCCATTCTTATAGCAAGAGGAATTAGGTGCCTTTCTTTTTCACTAAAATGCACGAACTTCACCTTTTGATGAAAAGGAACAAACCGCAATATAGATAGTATATTAGCCTTTAAAGCAAATTAAAGGAAGACATTGACTCTAACAATCATACTACTAATATAGTATGCTTCAAAATAATTATATTATGTCAACCGAAAGAAGACAGGCCATTTGAAAACTCACACTGAGTTTTAGCCTTTCTTTGCAGCCTGGACTTCTATTCTCTCAAGATTCTTATGTGTGATAACCATTCTTTTAGTGATAAGAGAAAATTATGTCCCCGACTCGATTACCTCGTTGGCGTGAAAATAATAAACTTGTAGGAAGTGGTGGATACTGCTAATTTCCAAATAAATTACACATTTTCGAAGAGATCAAATTGGTACCCACAATTTGCATGGCTCACAAACCTAACATACAGTATATATACAATTAAAAAAAATGCATTTACTAAGTGTAATGTTTCAACGAATAGGTATCAATTGACTACCTTTATACAAGGATAGCTTCATCCTTGTGGCTAAGTAATTATAATCAGTCAACACCATATCATAAATCAAGTCCCTCGTAGTAGAGGCGGTTCCAACAACATCAACCCAGTAGTAATTCCACTAGTAGGGTCTGGGAAGGGTAGAGTGTACGTAGACCTTACCGCTACCCGGGGGTGTAACAACACAGAAACCAGACCAATAGAATCAGCACCGTAAGAGACAACAAATAAGTGGAAGGGCAATAAGTATGTCAATAATAAAATTGAAAAATAAATTATGAAAATAAAAATCGTGTGATGAACAACAACCGCTAGCAGACCTAGACCAAACTCTATTAGACTAGCTGGAAAAATGCTCAACTACCCCCTAACCTACAACCCTAATGCTCGACCTCCACACCTCCCTATCCAGGGCCATGTCCTCGGAAATCTGAAGTTGCGCCATGTCTTGCCTGATCACCTCACCACAATACTTTTTAGGTCGCCCTCTACCTGTTCCCGTACCTGTCAAAGTCAACCGTTCACACCTCCTAACGGGGGCCTCTAGACTCCTCCTCCGCACGTGCCCAGACCATCTAAGCCTCACTTCCCGCATCTTGACGTCCATGGGAACTACGCCCACCCTCTCCCGAATATCTTCATTCATAATCTTATCCAGCCTAGTGTGCCCACACATCCATCTCAACATCCTTATTTCGGCTATTTTCATCTTCTCGATAAGAGGCGGCTCCAAACTTTTAAATTATTTCTTCCTTTCTCTTCTTTTTTCACTTTTTTTTAGCCGATGGTCTATCAGATAGAGCCCCTCTATTTTCACCTGATAGAGGTAAGGACTGCGTATACACTATCCTCTTCATACCCGATTTGTGAGATTATACTGGGTTTGTTCTTGTTGTAGATACAACGTTCTATTGGATTTATTTTATTTAAAACATTTTTTTCTAGATAGTATGTTCTCACCTACTTGACGCAAGTGTACATCTGCTTCTGCTCGTATTTCTTTCTAACTAAAATCGTGAAGAGGACCGCTCAACTAAACTGCGTATTGCAATATGTATGAATAAAACGCCACATGTATTAACAACGTGTGAACAACAAAGTCCAAATATATGAACCCATTAGAAGAAAATATTTGAACTTCTCTTCGTATGAGAACCACCTTCTAAACTCCCCTTGCAATAACTTTCGAATCACTATTTCAACTTTGAAATATTTATTGGGATCTTTACGCAAGTAGCCAGTTATATTCATTGTCTACTTATTCTAGCAATATATAAAGATTATACATTTATTATATACAATTATATATATATTAAACATAAATTATAGATATATCATACCTCCATCAGCTATTTTTAGTTAAGCGATTGAATGAGCGGCTAGTCGGCTAATCGCTTGATGAACTATAGATTATACAACCAAAACTTTACAAACAAACTTCAACTTGAAAATAAAGTGGAGTAGACTAGCAAATATAATTATCTTTGGTAAAAGGGCCTGGTCAAGTATTTGGGCCAGAAATGATGTTTTGGAAATACAGTCCATTTGCTTGGGCTACCATTTGTGCACAATGATTTAGGGGAGTCGCCTTTTACTCTATACTTTCACGATCTTTGGCTCTTTGCCTCTTTTTGAAAATGAGAACTACTTTTAAAGTCAAATTTATTATAAGAAAAACCAAATTATGGTGGATGTCTACTCTTCCTCCATGATCTTCTCAAATGCTTAATGACATATTCAATGATATATTTCTATGCTTAATGATATATTCAATGATATATTTTTCTTCACTTTTCATGCCTATATAAAGGCCTTGTAATAGATAGGAAAATATACACAATTGAAGAAGAAAATCTCTTCTTTCTCTCTATCTCCATTTCTTGTTCATGTTTTACTAAATTGCTTTTATTTCATAACAACATGTCTTGTTCATGTTTTACTAAATTGCTTTTATTTTATAACACGTTATCAGCACGATGCCCTAATCAATTGAGTTACTTACATCTACAAAATTGTCCTACATCATAAAAGGCATGTTCCTGTCGTGCGTAATATTCATCTTGAAGATATTTCTCATTTAGCAATTTCAAAGAATGGTATCAAATATAACTGAAGTAACAATAAGGTTGAGGAGACCAGTACACTGTGATAAGGCATATAATGCTAATGCTAAGATACGTTTTCTAATCCTTTTTAATTAATTCATTTTTTTATTTGTTTTTCTCATAGGTTCTTTATTTGTTATGAAAGTTTCCAATGCTAAGTATTTTCTTCTTACAAATCCATTCATATTCTTAAGTGTTTTACTTTATAAAGGAAAATGCTTAAATGTAAACTAATTACTACTCCATGTTTTACTTATTTTATTTTGTTGCATTATCAATATCCATTTCAATGAACGAGTTTTTAATATTTGTTGTAAGTTTGGTCTGATCTTTTTCATCTCGTATCCTGGTTATATAGATCTTATTATAAGAATCAAAAGTATATAATGATGCAGCCAAGAGTTACGTACTAAACCAAAGACCAAAAAGAAGTACAAGAAATTGGGGAGCTACTATAGCTTTTGCAAAGTCATTTGAGGAACTTTGGTTCCTTAGTTAAAAAAAAAGAAGCAAGAACTTTATGTAAAGTTTCCCTTAACTGAACGTTTTCCTATAAAATATATGCTTGACCATCATGCGTTATTCTGACTTTTGAAAAGGTAATGTGGGGTAAGTTTCTCTCGGGTAATCTTAATAGCATAACTAGCATACGTTATTGATAAATAAATATACGATCCAAATGGAAAAATATTTTGAATTAGCATTGGCCGATCAAAACTTTTAATTCTCGTATATTGAAAAATTGAGTGAGTTTGTATCTCTGCAACCCAATTTTTTATTATTTGTACACAATATTCTTAGTACACTCCATTAAATAAAAAAAAAGTGTTTAGTTTCTTGTGACTTAAAATACATAACTGCTCCTATTTTATAACTGATGTGGGAGGCAACAAGATGGTAGAATCATTCCAGTATTGACTTTTTCAATAATGTTAAAAATATTTTCAATAATTTTTTCAATTAAAGGTTCTGCTATATCTCTTTGTTTTTCTAGAGAGCATAATACTTAGTTTCCATAAAAGTGCATGGTAACTAGTAGTACTATATTATTCTATTTGATATATTATTTTTTTCTTTAATGTTCTAGTCATATCACTTTCATCTTGAAGTAAGCTTATTGCAGCAAAGACCACATGTGAATTTTCAATATTATTTTGTATTTTCATATATCTGTTTGACACTAATTACTTAGCTGATTTGAGTAAACAAAAGTATATTGTTGAGAATTATATCCAAATGACATTATGAATAGTTTAACTCAAGAGGTAAACATTGCCTTCACAATAATAATAATAATAATTCTTCAAAATGTGAAGGCAATATTTATCATCAAATTAGTATGTAAAATAATAAAGCACACCGCCAATTATGATACATTCATTAAAGAGAATATGACTTGTGATAAGCATTGAGAATGCAGACCCATTCCTAAAGGTGAATGTTGTAATATGTGATAAAAGTAATGAATAAAGACATGCAATGTATGATTGGATGAATACCACACAACTCACCTCTGAGGGAGGTTTGAGTGAAATAAAGAGAATAAATATTATTGTGTGGTTACATGAATATATCATTGGTCGCGTACATGTTATACGCCAAAAAATATTTTGTTGTGCCTTATAGAAGGTTATTAACGGCAAAATTAAAGCAAAAAAAAAAATAACTTTGCTTATGATAATTTTGACAATGACAATTTATTATGATATAATTTTCTCCATGAATGAGACATTTACTATATGAATGGTGTGACAAAAGATCTTGTAGTACTAGAGTTGTTAAGAGCTCCGAAAAAATTAATTTGTTACTACCCGGATGAATAAAAGTATTCACGACATTGATATTGTAAAGTCTCAAAAGAAACTTTTTGAGTTTCAAATGTATGAGTCAAAGTGGTTGGCATATTGAGACTATAAATGAAAGGAATATTGAATATTTTCATATTTCTATAATCATAACGGATAAATATGAAAGATTATCCGATTTTCTTTTTATTTGTACTACACAAATATAAGCATGATGATGGAATCATATGTCACAACTAGAGGTTTACTAAAATAAATATTAGTTGGCATGACTGGTTGACCATCTCGGTTCAATTATAATGCGAAAAATTAATTGAGAATTATATTGACATATATTGAAGAAATATAAGATTCTTCAAGAATTCTCTTGTGCTGCTTATTCTCATGATATATCAGTTAAAGTTGGGATTGAATCCTTTGGTTTTTGGAACTAATAAAAGGTGATAAATATATGGGTCTAGTCACCTGCCATGTCGACCGTTTACTATTATATGATTTTAATAGATGCATCTATTCTTTGGTCACATGTGCATTTGTTATCAACTTGCAGTTTGGCTTTTGCAAGATTGATTGCTCAAATTATTAGAGCACAGTTCCAAAATATAAATTATGATTATTTATCTTGATAATACTGGTTTAAATCCAAGTTAGTTTAGCAGAAATTGTATGCCTCCAATTATAGCTAAACCATTAGTTATGAGAACAAAATTGCCAAAATAAAATTTGGTATGTGATGTATTATTTAATATACAACAGCACTTGTACGTATCTAGCCAAATTAAGATAAGTTCTCCCTATCACAATCGGTTCAGGGTCAGGAACCAAATAATTTCCATCTAGAAATATGAATGTGCTATATGATTTAATTGTTCCAGCACAATATACAAAGATGGATTCCCAAATAAGGCTAGGGATATGTGTCGGTGATCCCAACAATAGGGGAAGAAAATGGACAGCTGAAAAAGTAATGCATATAATGAATTATTATGAGTACATCTAGATCCTCGTATGAGAAAATGTAAACTTGAAGTTCAAGGGATAATTCATTTGCAAAATATTGCCAGACGTATTTGCTGACCCAAAGTTAAATATCATATTCAGCTGCTAATGCTCCAAATAAAATAAAGTTCATAATGAATAGAGTTTATGGCATGCATGAAGCATAATAGACTAATCGGTTCCAAAGATAAAACTCCTTGAAAAAGGAGAGGAGCAAATGTTCAAGATGGTCATAATAAGGAGGCAAGTGCTCTAGAAGAGCACCACGGCATAACACTTCATAAGACCTCATGGGAAAGGCTCAGGTACCTGAAAATAATAAGATAAAGAGATCTTAATAAGTTATGTCTTTATTAGGTAATAGTAGAACCGATATAAAATGATCGTCGACGATATTGTTAATATAATGTAGCGCTCGATATTATTAATATTGACGAGGATCTTGAGCTCAAATCTGTCATGAAATTTGGACAGATAAATGATTGGCCAAATGAAAAATACGCAATGAAAATTGATTTCACCTGAAAAATATGAAGTTGGACGGGTAGTCCCAACACCTGAAAGTATAAAGCCAGTGGAGGTATAAATGTATTCTTGTGTGAAAAAAAAAGGTCAAGTCGATAGACATAAAGACGACTTGTGTCACAAGAAGATTTGTAAATATCCTGGCATTGATTATATAGAGACATGTTCTCTTGTGGTGGATGTCGCCATTTCAGGTTTTAATCTGGCAATACAAAAAAAATGTGATATGCGTATAATGAAAATCATTGAAGGATTTAAATTGTTCTGAAGCATATTAAGGTTTCCAAAAAATTTATTAAATAAAGCTTCAAAAATCCTTATATGGATTGAAACAATCAGGGCACATGTGGTATAATCGCCTGAGTGAGTACCTGTTGAAAGAAGGGTACAAGAATGATTCAATTTGTCCTTGTGTCTTTATAAAAAGATCTGGATCTAAATTTATTATAATCACCGTGTATGTTGATGATTTAAATATCATTGGAACTCCTAGGGAGCTTCCTAAAGCAGTAGAACTTCCTAAAATAGTAGACTATTTAAAGAAAGAATTTGAAATGAAAGATCTTGGAAAGACAAATTTTGTCTTGGTCTACAAATTGAGTATATGAAAGATGGAATTTTTGTCCATCAATCAACATACACTAAAATGATTTTAAAGCGATTTTATATGGATAAAGCATATCCATTCTGACCTCATGAAAATAATGAAGAGGTTCTTGGTCCCGATGTACCATATCTTAGTACAATTGGTGCACTAATGTATCTTTCTAACATTACAAGGTCTGACATAACTTTTTCAGTTAATGTCTTAACAAGATATAGCTCTGCTCCTACAAGAAGACATTGGAATGGAATCAAACACATATTGCTGTATCTAAAAGGGACTACCGATATGGGATTATTTTATGGCAATGATTGCAGTCCTGATCTTGTTGGTTATGCCGATGCTGGGTATTTATATGACCCACAAAAGGTTTTATCTCAAACAGGATATGTGTTTACATATGGAGGCACTGCCATATCTTGGCGGTCGACTAAGCAATCAATTGTGGCTTCTTCATCTAATCATGCTGAGATAATTGCTATTCATGAAGCAAGTCGAGAATGTATATGGTTGAGGTCTATAATACACCTTATTCGAGACAAATGTGATTTGAAGTGTGACAAATTACCCACAATTTTGTATGAAGACAATGCAGCATGCATAGCCCAGTTGAAGGGAGGATTCATAAAAGGGGATATGACAAAGCACATTTCACCAAAGTTATTTTTCACACATGATCTTCAAAAGAATGGTGATATTAACGTGCAACATATCCGTTCAAGTGATAATATGGCTGATTTATTCACCAAATCTCTACCGACATCAACCTTCAAGAAACTAGTGTACAAGATTGGGATACGAAGGTTCAAGGATGTGAATTGATACTCTCATCAGGGGGAGTTAATACGCGTTGTACTCTTTTTTCGTACAAGATTTTGTCCCACTGGGTTTTCCTTGCAAGGTTTTTAACGAGGCAACCAAAAGGCGTATTTCTAAACATGTGTACTCTTTTTCCTTCACTGGGATTTTTTTGCCATAGGGTTTTTTCCTAATAAGGTTTTAACGAGGCACATTATCTATGGACATCCAAGGGGGAGTATATAAGAAAAATCAAATTATGGTGGATGTCTACTCTTCCTCCATGATCTTCTCAAATGCTTAATGATATATTCAATGACATATTTTTATGCTTAATGATATATTCAATGACATATTTTTCTTCACTTTTCATGCCTATAAAAAGGCCTTGTAATAGATAGGAAAATATACACAATTGAAGAAGAAAATCTCTTCTTTCTCTCTATCTCCATTTCTTGTTCATGTTTTACTAAATTGCTTTTATTTCATAACAACATGTCTTGTTCATGTTTTACTAAGTTGCTTTTATTTTATAACAAAATTATATATTTGTTCTTTGTCTCAAGTCACTTCTGATTTATCATTGCTCCACTGATAGTTCTGCTATTGTTATTTTTTCGAAGTCTTTAGTCAACTTCAACACATCCCCAAGTCAGGTTCGAAATTAAAAATTAAAAGAACACCAAGATATAAATGCTCCAAAAATAGAGCGCTCAGGGCATTGGGGCATTTGCATCTATACCCAGTTTTTGAGTCAACTTTTAACTTATACCTGATTTGTAAAAAAAATTGCAAGCTTACCCACTTTTCGGGTAATTTCAGACCTACGGGCCTGAAGTAGCAAAAAATTATGTCTGAAGTTTGAACTTCAGAATATTTTGCCTGAAGTATAGCAAAACTTCAGATATTTTTGCCTGAAGTTTGGCCTGACTTGCAAAGGCAATCACGCAAATTTCAGTTCATAGTGCAATGAAAAACTTCAGCTCAATAAAACTACAACATGTTTTGGCTGAAGTTTTTATTTTGTAATTGCTGAACTTCAGCATTCTAGGAGTTGAAGTTTATTTTGTAATTGCTGAACTTCTGCATTCTAGGAGTTGAAGTTTGTTTTGTAATTTCTGAACTTCAGCATTCTAGGGCTGAAATTTGTTTTGTATTTGCTGAACTTCAGCATTCTAGGAGCTGAAATTTTTGTTTATATTTGCTGAATTTCAGCATTCTTAGAGCTGAAGTACTAAGTATGCACACGGAAATGAGGAAGATAATCTTTCAAAAAAAGAATTCAACAAAAGAACATATTGTACATATACGGAATAGTACTAAACAACAATGAATTTAATAGATCATGATTAGCAGCGATTGATGCTGTTCATTTCAAAGATTAAAGAATGAAAAATATTTTCAACATAAAAATAAGTTACTACAGATAAATTAGAACCAAAAATCAATGTGCCTGTAAAGCTAAAATATCTAAGAGGTTAAATTATTGTGAATAAGACCAAACTAAATATAATGGGATAAGCAGATATATATGAATCATCAGGCTAGAACACATAACAATATCTCAAGTTTCAGCGTTCAGAAAACGAAGGAGGAGGAGAAAGAGGCCTGAAGTTATTTAAAAAGTGGGTACAAGTTAAAAAAAAATTAAAAAGTGGATATAGGTTAAACGGGAGCGACCAAGTAGGGCGCCCCGTGCAATTTTTTCCAGGGCATTATACAAAATAGAAGAAAAATTGACAAACTCTAAAAGAGCTTAGACCCAAAAGAAAATTACTCAAATGCACTAAACCCTCCCACCAGTCGTATTTTTTTAATCGATATACATAAATTGTACACTAATTATGCACGGTTATACATATATTATACGTGAATTACATGTTAAGTATTAGTCGGCTATTTTTAATTTAAACAGCTTGGTGAATGACTATTTAGGTTAATTTGTCAAACTTTAATTCCTATGTGATAGTTTTAGCCAAAAAAAAAGAAAAAGAAAATATGTAAGAGATATATTGACCGTGGCAAGATGACTATTGACATATGCCCAACTTTTCCAAATGTAGCATGTGGCATTGCTTTGACCAGCACTTTTCTTCCCATTTCGTTTCTCTTTTTCTTCACTTTGATTTTGTGTGCGATATGTTCCCATTTGAGCCTTCATCGAATGTCTGTTCCACTTGACTAAAACAGCCCTAGTGGTCCATAACTATATAAAGAAATAAAAATTTAAAATTCTTTTAAGTTACATATAAAAATAGTTTTTCCAATAGTTTAATATCTCACTGTGTACAACTTCAACCCCACTAATCCAGGACTTACTTCCTGCAAATTGCTCTATCAGTTTCGTAGTTTGACTTTAGAAATTTATAATTTTAAATAATATGTTATAATATTTTTATAACTATAAAGCTTTTGAAATATATAATATTAAATTATATTATAATATTTGTATGACGATAAAATGAGGGTAAAGGGCCAAAAATGTCCTTGAACTATTTGAAATAGCTCAAAAATATCCTCCGTTTATTTTTGGTACCAAAAATATCTCTGTCGTCTATATTTTGGACAACAAATGCCCTTAAACCGTTAGTCTTGCCATTGAAGGTGACATGACAGTCCAACTGGGTTAGATTTCCTTGCATGGCCATCCATCTAAGCAATCCAGCATGGCAAAAATTATTTTTCCGGAATTTTTTTACGTTTTTCGGAATAAGTGTTATTTTTTCGAAATTTTTTTACTTTTTTCGGAATAAGTGTTGATTTTGTATATTAATAAAAAAATTTAAAATAAATAATTTTTTTGGAATTTTTTTTCCTTTTTCGGAAAAAGTATTGATTTTGTATTTTAATAAAAAAATTCGAAATAAATAATTTTTCCGAATTTTTTTTACTTTTTTCGGAATAAGTGTTGATTTTGTATTTTAATAAAAATTTCCGAAATAAATAATTTTTTCCAATTTTTTTTTACTTTTTTCGGAATAAGTGTTGATTTTGTATTTTAATAAAAATTCCGAAATAAATATTTTTTTCAGGAATTTTTTACTTTTTTAGGAATAAATGTTGATTTTGTATTTTAATAAAATTT
The DNA here is from genome assembly GCF_000715075.1 of Nicotiana tabacum. Taxonomy (NCBI): domain Eukaryota; kingdom Viridiplantae; phylum Streptophyta; class Magnoliopsida; order Solanales; family Solanaceae; genus Nicotiana; species Nicotiana tabacum. The sequence goes on from NC_134103.1 coordinate 74,497,430, forward strand.
CCGAAATAAATATTTTTTTCGGAAATTTTTTACTTTTTTCGGAATAAGTGTTGATTTTGTATTTTAATAAAAATTTCCGAAATAAATAATTTTTCCGAAATTTTTTTACTTTTTTCGGAATAAGTGTTGATTTTGTATTTTAATAAAAAATTTCGAAATAAAAATATTTTCCGGAAATATTTTACTTTTTTCGGAATAAGTATTGATTTTGTATTTTTTAAAAAATTCCGGAAAAATAATGTTTTCGAAAAAATAATTTTGCCATATTGGATTTCTTAAATGGATAACCATGTAAGTAAATCTAATTTGGTTGGACTGCCATCTCACCTTTAATGACAAGATTAACGGTTTAAGAGCATTTGTGGTCCAAAATATAGACGACAGGGATATTTTTGGTACCAAAAACAAACAGATGACATTTTTGAGCTATTTCAAATAGTCAAGGGCATTTTTGGCACTTTTTCATAAAATTTATCATTAACAGTCATCCAAACAAGCTGTCAGGGTAAATGATTAAATGATAAAGTTTAATTTAAATTATTTATAAATATAAAAATATTACTTTTTTGGACGAATTAACTTGAAAAATCGTGTGACATTCTTTTTTTAATCGAGAAATTATTTAAATATATCGATAATTTAATCACAACATAAAGGAAAAGAAAGTCCTTTTTCTTTCCATCTGGTTTGGCAAATGCATTGATGAAAAGGAGGTAATTTTAACCAACATAACAAACAAAGCAATCCCGCGACACGTCTAACTTAACGCCGTTAAAAACAAACGATTCTTCGTCGTAGAATTTCTAACCCCAACAGTGGAACGGATCTGCAAATCGCCGTCTAAAACGACCTTAACCCCCCTCCCCACTCTCTCTCTCTCTCTCTCTCTCTCTCTCTCTCTTCCCGCAACTCAGAAGAGGAAGAATCACGACCTTTACCTTCTCTCTCTATATATATACCCACCCCTCCCACCCTCTTCACTACTCCCTCACTTGCTGTGCTTGACGGTCGCCGGACGGCGAATTTCACGGTAGGAGACTTGGTAACTATGAATATTATATTGTAATATATTCTATTATGGGGATATAATTGGTGGCCTTTTTTGATTATATTTATATATAAATTTTTGCAGTAAATTAATGCTTTTTTTGTTATACTTTCGGATCTCTATGACCTCCGTGATGTTAGATGAAATTGAATTAGCTAGTTAAAAGGTATTATTTCATTTTATAATTTTTTTTTCCCTTGGGATAATGAATCTTAGGCTTAGTTCGGGGATTTGATTTATTAGATGTTGTGCGTTGGGTTTATTGCACGCGGTGCTTTAATGTGTAATTATTAGCACGAATGCTATCATGTTTATCAGCTTTGCTGATTTATTGAGCAGAAATGTTTGTGTTGACTATACTGTAATTCTTCAACATGAAGCTTCTTTCAATGTATGCGCTTTTGTGTAATTATTAACAGGAAGAATAATTGTTTTGTTTGGTATAATGATGACATGAGTTGAGCTTAAATGGAGAAATATGGTGAGATAGGATTCATATAGTCGACCGCAACTTGTGTGGGACTGAGGCGTAGTTGTTGTAGTAGTAGTAATGTTTGCGTTGACTGTACTGTAATTCTTCACTAGAACTTTGTTTCGGTATGATTGGATTATTCTCTTTAAATGCTTGGTCGTTGAAGTATTTTAGACCTATAGAATTTTATGAAATTGGAAATCGCAGTTTGATTTTGAGCTGAAATTGAGCTTTCAAAAATGGAAATTTATTTTCTAGTGGAATGTTATGTAGGTGTATGAATGAATCTTTTTTTCCCCTCTTCTAAGAGAACTCTTCCCGGATTTCCGGCATTAGCATCTTTCTGCAGAAATCTTATACTATTGGGCGGGGGAGTTTTGTGTGGATGATTTGGTGGCGGCTAGATTGCTGTCTTACATTCTGGGTGCAAAACCTGAATGGGTTATAAAGTGCGAGCAACCTGGTCATGTATATAAAGCATTACGTCTCAAACCATTTGCATGCTTTATGCGTTCAATATCCTACTATGTGAAGGATAACTTTTGCTTGGATTCTTGTGTACGAAAAAGATTTTGCTGTGGTAGTCAAAATGCACATCTGCTTTGATTTTGATTGTTTTGACCTCATTCCCTTTTTTGTTTCAGAAAATTGAACTTTCAAATTTGGATCATGGAGTGAACATGTTGGCATTGTCATTGGTCTGACTAATAGCTGCCTATCTGTGCTGTGTGTAAGCAAGCATGGGTTCCGCTTGTTGTGTTGCTTCCAGAGATAGAGCTGTTATAAATGGATCATGCAGTGAAAATTTGCAGAGGAATGTCCGCCACTCGCCTACATGGAGCTTTCGGCGGGATAATCGGGGACGAGTGGCTGGGGAGGAGACATCAGTGAATTGGTCTTCTGATGGAATTGGTGGCAATGACAGATTAGAATTTAAATCTGGGACAACTGTAGGAACAGTACCTGCATCTGAAGAGGGTAGTCCATTGGATAGTTTCAGATCACTTGCATGGCAAAAGTCACCAGTTTCTGATGGAACTAATCGAAACTTGTCACTTCCTTTATTGGGTAAATACTTGCACTGCTCTCGCTTTTGCTTTTGTATGAAGGGAAACGATAATACCTGATAACTAGGTGATTATGCAAATTGAAGAGAAAAAGGATGTGAAGTTCTGATAGCAAATGAAGAGCCTGAATTGCTTTTTTTTTTCCTTCCCTTTTTTTTTTTTAACTTTGTGAATTACATGTTTTTCTTTCTCCTGAGTGTGAGATATGGATCTACCACTTTGTATTATGAGATTCCTAATTGGATGACATAATAGTGGACGCTTCGTGATTTTGTGCGGGGATTGTGGAGTCAAAAGTTTATGGAACGTGTCATGAGTCATTTTCTCACGTGATAAATGTTCATTTACGTTGAAATGTAGAGAAAGGTTGGATGAAGAGGAAGTCTAGGTTTAGAGTTGATTTTAAGGTAAAAATAGGAGGTATAGATAACTGAAATAAAAGATGATGCATGTGTGCGCTTCTCGGATGTGAATTATTGAGATTGTACAATGAGTTTCTTGTTTATCATGAGCTTTTGGTTGGGTGTCAGATGCTATACAAGTGGCTTATTAGCATCTGAGATGTTTAAACTGTAGCATTTTTGTCATAGAGAAGATTGAGCTGCTGTCAATGGTGATTAATCGCTACTGTCTTGATAAGAGGATATTATCCCTTGATGATGATATAAAGAGGAGAGGGTAGACTCAATTATTTGCATATAGTCCAACTGGGGAGGTGCAAGATGTTTAAGCTGAAAAATTAGTTTCTTATGCTTCTTGTGTTGCTATAACCAATTTTTTATATCATGGGAGCATATGAAAGATTTGGTTGCGCATTTGTCATTAAAATGAAGTGTTGCTTGTCACTTGCTTAATCAAAGGATAAAGAAAAAATAAGTTTTCACTTGCTTAAATAGAGGGTAATGGCTGTTGGTCCATACTTTGTGTTATAGGAAACAGAAATAATAGGTTTTCTAGGGACGTCTTCTACTACTCCTAAAAGTTGTTTTTCAAATATTTGTTTCTCAAAAGAATTCTCAATCTCCAAGTTTTCTCGTATTCTTCATATATATGACTTGCACCTGTATTTGTGTCAGAACTGAAGTAAAACATTGTGAGTTTTTTTTTTCGTTTTCTTGCTAAGTAGAGGTATTTTCCTGTTCAAAATAAAGTAGAGTTACTTTCCTTAACCTTCAGGAAATGCCAACCTTTCCTCTTTACATCAAGAAGCGAGATCAGTAAAGTTTTGCTGCATACCTCGAAGCTGATTTGGACTATGTTTCTTTGATTAGAAACTTTTTTTTATGTATAGGGGTCAATGTTGAGACCTTTTTTTCTCCAACATTTTAGAAACTGTACTGTTGAGTTACATATTGACCAACTAATTCCCAGGATGTTTACTAAAAAACTCATGATTTGAGAGGTAACTTTACAGTGTGAAAATAGAAGATTGGAAGCCTCCGATTATTCCTCACATAGTGGAAACCTCCTCTTTGGTGTTCCGTTGTGTGAGGCGAGCATCATTGGCTACAAGCCAAGTAAAACAATTCACCTTGGATGGAGCCCTGTTCCTCTAAAACTTGTGTTAGGAGTTGTTAGCCACTTATAGCAAGATTTGACTGAAAACAAGCCTTTGGAATGTCTTAACCAATCCACGGAGTCAGACTTGTTCACAGCTGTAGACGTGTTGTTCAAAAGTCACAACAAAAGACATGTATTCTCTATCTCTCAATCATAACAATGTCTTCTAAAATGGGTTCCAGCTTAGATCATGTTTAACATCATCAACAGTAGCATATTACTGAGAGGAAATAGTGTACAGATCTGGAAATTAATCTTGAGAGGGGAAATTCCCAGCCAGTTGCCTTCGCAAAGTCTAATCTTTTTGTCATCCCAAAAGTGATCTTGTTATAGAAGAATGTTCCCCAGAAGGATCTAATAAATTTCCAGTAACTTGTGCTATGCGGAGAGTTTTGAAGTTTTGTGATCCAGGGATCTAGTAAAGAATATTTCTGTCACAACTTTCCTCCATAGAGCACTGTCATCTTTGCTAACACAGCCATTTCATACGAAGACTTTCTTTGTGTTTTTTCAATCGATTACTCCCGGACCACCCCATCTCTTATCTGTGATGACTTTGCTCCATTTTACCAGACTAGCCTTCTCTTGTTTGTTCCCTTGCCAAAGACAATTTGTCTTCTCAGCTTGTTCAATTTGTCAGTGACCAAAGTGGGGGCAGGAAACAGGACATACTGTACGTAGATAGGGCATCAAGTACACTATTGATACAATTAAGTCTGCTGGCCAAGGAAAAATATTGATGTTTCCAATTTGGAAGTCCTTTTTCTGGCTTCTTGAATGCCGTCCCAAATAGAAATTGACCTGAATTTTTCTCCCAAGGGTAGTCCCAGATACTTAGTGGGAAGGCTGGCAATGTTGCAATAAGTTATCGAATGTTGTGAACAATGTCTTGAGAGAACAAGAAGCTCTTTGAGAAATTAATTATGAAGTCCAGAAACCGCCTCAAAGATGCTAAGAATCATACTGAGAAAAAGAACTTGCTGCCCTTCAGCTTTAATGTTGTAGGAAAGTATTCTCTAGTGTTTTTGTTTTTATAGATGGCAGCAGTCGGGATGGACATGATAACTTGGTTTTTAATGCTTTTTCTTGAAGTGGTTTCATTCTTCCCAAGGCATTGTTCTATTATTTTTGTGATTGACACTCTTATTTTTTTAATTCTCCCGACCCCCTTGATGCGATGATATTTTGGTGGCAAGATCATGTTGTAGAATCTTTAAGTGACTCATTATATAAGTATTAATTTAGAGGCCTATTGCACATTTACCAAAGATTGTGATTCTTTTATATACTCTATTTTCTGTTTCTGTTTTACGCCTTGATGATACCATTGTTATGAGGAAAAATATTTTTGTATGATTTGGATGTGTAAGTTGCTTTGGCAACCATCACCATTATTCTTCGTGTGACTATCTTTTAGATGCAAGAGCAACAAAAGATGAGCTTTTTCATTTTCTTGCCCTTAGGTTCTATATGATATGAAAATATAACTAGAGCTTTGTGGGTGGAAATCATATGTTTGATCGTAAGATGACAGTATTATTCTTGCCTTTGCAGATTCCTTGGCTGAGAGGACTTCCACTCAGGTAACAACAGAGCGGTTTAACTTCTTTCTGAAGACAATTTCATGACATGTTTATAAGTTCTTGACATGCTTGCTTTCTTTTATTTTTGATAATTAGGTTAAAGAATCAGACGGTTCATCAGCACTTTCATTCCCCTCTCCTGGAAAGCTATCTCCATCTGCTCCCTCTGTTTCATCTTTATCCGCATCTCCTTTATCACCACGTAGTCAGCTGCTTCCTGCTAGCTTTACTCCTAGTTTGCCTCACCATTCTTCAGCAAACCTTCTGGGACGACAAGTTCCTGATAGCCGTGTACCAGGGATGAAGTCACCTACATTTTCAATTTCTGAAGAATCATCTTCCTTTGTGCTCCCTGGTTGGGGTAATGACTCAACTAGGGGCTCTCATGGTGGGTCATCAGATGGTTGGTCAGTTCCTGCCTTTGCTGACCTGTCAAATCCTCGTAGAGACAGATGGTCATTTGACAGCGAATCCTTTGGTTTCCATCGTGAAAGGGTTACTAGTCGAAGTTTTGGTTCACCTTCTTTCAATCTCCAGACATGTGCCGTATGTGCGAAGCTGTTGAATGAACTTGTTGTTGCTGTTCTAGTTTGCGGCCATGTTTTCCATGCTGAGTGCTTGGAGAATGTGACGTCTGAAATCAACAGGTATGACCCAGCTTGCCCCGTCTGTACTTTTGGGGAGAAGCAGACCTTGAAGATGTATGAAAAGGCAAAAGCTAAGATGGATTTGAAAGCTAGAAAGAGATTCCGGAATCGGATTGTCGACAGTGATATTAGTGGCAATCTTGCTCGTTTTGAGCATCAGAAAAGTAGTCCACATGAAGGAAGGTGTCCCAGGATGAGCTCCAGTTCCAGTATGAAAAGCTCTTCAAGGAAGCCTTTCCTACGACGTTATTTCTCCTTTGGTTCAAAGGGATCAAGATCCTACTCTGAGAGTCTTTCAACTCGGAAAAGGGGGTTTCTCTGGACAAGATCTAACAAGGGGTAGGCTTCTTTGTGGACATAAAAGGTAAGGAACTTCGTTTCGAAATTTTACCCAGTAATATTGTGAAGTTCCCATCACGTTTACATCCTCGTTTGTGCACTGGATTCCTGATAGATTTTAGTCCAAATCCCGTGCTCAGTCTTGTGATAAATGTTTTACATTGCTTTCGTATTTGCAGATGCCATGGGTAAGCACTCTCAGCTACCTTTTTGGATAGTAGAGAGTCGTAACAGCAGCCATGATCTTGATGGTGGAACTGCATTCACAGGCAGGTTTAAGTACCTTCTGAAGTATACACTGTAAAAAATGGGAACAATACAGGCTGGATGATTAATTTGTTATATAGCAAAGGAGAAAATGCAAAATTCAAAATAGTTCTTTCAATGTACGTTCCTTTGGATTTTTTTTATGTCGTGAATATCTGTATCTGCTTTAAAGTGCCCATCTCTATTCCCTGTACCGCAAGTGCAGGAATGAGTTATCCGCCCTTACAGTTATAGACCTTTTTTGTATTTATCAGTCGGTCAGAGCGCTTAATACTTAATCTACAACCTTAAAAGCATTGGTATTGCTCCCTCTTGACAAAACAGGTCAAACTGTGTAATTAATCTAGTTACATCCAAATCCAATTACAAAATAGCGCTCTTAAAGGGGAAAAAACTTGGATGGAGAAAATGTATTTGGGAAATTGTGAAAAACACAGAGAGAGAGACGGCTTTCTTCTATCCTCTTTACCAAATAACTGTCTTTTTGCTTCTTTCGTTCACATCAACTTAAAACAAATGACCCTAACGACAAAAGCAATCAAATGAACCTAGACTGCCGTTACACATTTACCTCGATTGTACTGCAAACTTGTAATAAGGCAACAAATATTTAATTCAAATCGTGATTCTCACTCAAAATCACCTTCAGCAACTAAAATTTCTAATTCTGACTGCAACTCAAACTCATTTGTTAAGTTGCATTTGGTAGTTAATATGAATCATAATTCAGTAACACAAGCTAGCAAGGTATTGCATATACCACAATCTTCATCTTAATATCCACTAAATACCACAAAAGGAAGAAAAAACTGAAATAAGGTTCTGCGCTCAATAAAGAAATAGACTGGGTGTGGGATGCTCTCTTGAAACATGCTTTACATATTTCTTGAAGATGGGCAATACAAGTAAACTCAACTACAATTGTAGGACGAGAACATAGCCAAAGATTGCGGCCAGTCTAATAGCTCCTTGGCAGAAATCTCTTACTCCTTGCCAAAATCAGCACTGTAGTGCGCACTTGATTCAAGTTTCTTTGCTTCATTCAGTTTCCTTACAGCCTGTAGTGAAATATTGAAACTTCATCTCAGGCAATGGAAGACGAAAGGAAAAGAAAATTGAAAAAACAGAAATAAACATGAATTCAATAAAAGAAAAACAATAAGGATTTATTCCTAAACAAGGTACAAAAAGTGAACATTGACACATGAAGGTTTTTCTTTGTGCATCCCTTTATGCTATAAATTTAGAGCACCCTCTCTAAGGCAGTTTAGAGAAATCTAAAATAGTTTTTCTTAACATCACTGATCCATGTATAGAATTTCTATTAGGCATATTTTCCTTCGGACAACTACCACCAGTACAATTTCGTATAAAGACGAACTCTAAGAAGTCAATTGATTCCACAATTTTTCTAGCTCATTGAAACTAGGCAATTACCATCTTACTAATTGAAAACATGGAAAAGAAGAATGAGACATACCTTCATGAAATCCTCATGGATGACATAATCACGCTCTGCACGTATGGCACACATACCAGCTTCAGTGCACACATTACGAAGATCAGCCCCATTAAAACCCTGAGGAAAAATACAATGTCATAACTCCGCCTAACACAAGCAAACTAATTGTCGTAGCACCACTAGCACACACCTCAGCAAGCTTAACAACTGCTTCATAATCAATGTCGCCATGTTTGGCAATTCCAGCAGCATGAATCTTGAGGATCTCCATTCTTGATTGTTCATTAGGCAAGGGTATTTCTATCTTTCTATCTAACCGACCAGGGCGAAGAAGAGCTGGGTCCAAAACGTCTGGCCTGTTTGTTGCCATAATCATTTTTACCTGCAAGCAGAATAAAATCACACCTACTTAGCCTTGATGAAATCTTTATTTTAAAAAAATAATGTGGAAAATCAGAGGAACACCATAGTAAAGGCCTACTCAAGCAAACGACCCATATGCACTCTCCTGATTTAAGCAAAATTCTCTTTTTAGTATGTCTAAATATGATAGGCAATCAAGTTTTAAGGATATCTTTTATTATTTCGGAAGTTGAGAACCAGGAACTGGAAGTATGGAGTACAAAGATCAACGACCTTTCCAAGCTGGTCAAATCCATCCAGCTGATTAAGCAACTCCATGAGCGTTCTCTGAATTTCACGGTCTGCACTTGTTCCCTCACTAAATCGACGTCCACCAATTGCGTCAATCTCATCCATGAAAATGATGCAAGGCTTCAAACAAAGACAAAAATTGTCAGTACATTTTAAAGCAGTACAGTACCAAAAATGGTTCACTGGATTTAGTATACCCAGAGAGGATGTCTTTGAAGTCCTTACTTGGTGATCACGAGCATAGTTAAACATTTCCCGGATTAATCTCGCACTCTCACCTATGTACTTATCAATAATGGCACTTGACACTACCTGCATTTTCACCAACTATAAATAAATACCCATCTTACGAAGTACTTTAAGAAAGGAGGAAATAACCAAAACCTCTAGTACTCACCTTTAAGAAATTGGCGTCAATGTTGCTAGCGATTGCCCTGGCTAACAAGGTCTTGCCAGTCCCAGGAGGCCCATAGAGAAGAACACCCTGAGAAAAATAAACTTGGTAGAATCAGAAGAGATTTTAAAAGCAGCAGATGTTTCATCCATGCCAACACCATGAAGAACACACCAGAGACATGAATATGGTTGAATTATATGAAACAAGGTACCTTTGGAGGCTTAATTCCAACACGGAGGAAAAGCTCAGGGTTCATCAAAGGTAGTTCTATTGATTCTCTCAGCTCTCTGATCTGATCTGACAGTCCACCAACAGCAGAGTAGCTTATATTGCCAGGATCTTCATGGAGCATATTATATAAAACAGGATCAACCTGTCAGACAATCTCAATAAGGAACTCTGGGAGGGGAAAATGTAATAATTCTCTTTAAATTTCCCAATAGTAGCACAGAAATATCCACTAACTTCACGTGGGAGTGCCCTCATGATTGTAAGAGTCGTCATATCGAGAACCACTCTAGTGCCTGAGGTCAGTTTTTCCTTGTCCACTTTACTGCGACAGCCAACCACATACCTTGGACCGCTACTGGCTTTCACAATCACTGAAAGATATTACATGCTTTTAATTAGTCTCACGAATTTCTTCCACTTGTTAGAATAAACAAACTAAGCTGGGTCAATAGTATGATTCCGAACAGAATGCAATAAGAAAATGAGCAAATAGTGAATATGCTAATGCATGGACAATAGCCAAGAGAATAGAAACAAAAACGAATAAGCAGTACACACAGAAAATGTATGCATGATTCAACCAATGAATAGCACCACTTGTCACTGGCTCGCTGATATCTTTGATGCACAAAACCACAATGTTACATTCAGAAGTAGACTCTAGTTGAACAAATGAAAGTTCGTATTTGGGGCCCCACTTCAGCATCATTTATTTTTTCATCCTTTATTTTGGTGATGAGGGCACAGGGGCTAAACTCCTTAAAATCAATAGATCTCAAATTGAAGACAAAGGAAATACAAGAAAAAAATGTATTACAGCGTTCGTTATCTAGAGGTCGGAGCACTTCGCCGATGATCTGCCCAACACTCTGAAGCGACTTCAAATCATCTTCTGTTTTACCATATTCCTTTTTGGCAGCTCGCAAGTTCTCTCTCACTGTGTACAATTTTACAACCAGCATCAGTTATACAACCATGGAACTCGAAAAGCAATACACATAGAATAAAGATTGTTTGCACGTAGATTATAAATTGCTTGGCATCTTATAGAAAAATGAAATAAAAAAAAATAGATAGATAAAATAAGTGAACATAATGATACAGAGTATCACTAGACATAACAAAGCAGAGTCGCTGCTTTGAGTTTTCATCTATCAATTCCTGATGTTATTTGATGATATCTGGTTAAAGCGGAGCTCTCATTGATGATACGGAAGTCGCACACTAAATACAGACAAAACCAGAATCATTGGCCTATCAGAAATTTTACAGTGGAGAATTATAAAGAAAAGTCTTCGCTACCTCCTCTCTAAAAGAAACACTGGGTAAGCTATACAACTGTTTCCATATACTAAAGGTTTAGACTTATGATGTTGCTTTATAGAACAAAACAAGAATTTGGTGTCCAATCAGTGTTATCAAAGGCGAAAAGCGCAAAAAGCTCTAAGGTCTATTGGGGCTTTAAGCGCAAAGAGCAAATAAAGCGTTAGCTTTAATGAAGAAAAGCGCAAATGGAGAAAAACTATAAATATGTATGTGTAGTCTAAGACTAATATCCGTAAGCGTGAATACAAAATATGTGGACAAAGAAATTGAAGAAAATTTACGATAAAGTGAAATATAAATTTGTTAGTGTCGCCTTTTCAGGATTACGCTTATTGGCAAGGAAAAGTATGTCTTAGAGCCTTGATGCCAACACTGAAGCGCCCGCTAAGTGAGGCGAAGCGCTCAACTTGTTTTGAGCCTCGTTTCAGGGCTTAAGCGCGCCTTTGATAGCACTGCGTCCAATGGCGAAAGAACTATGCTGCAATATTTAGATTATTAAGATTCTTTAGATAAAATAAAGCTATGATTTGTAGGAAGGAATTATTTTCTTAAGAGTTCATAAGAAGTTCTGAGAGGTTGCGATATTGCGTTACACATCATACAAAGGTTAGACATTTTTTATAAGGAAAACATGTTGCAATGCTTCCGACCTGTAAGATTCTTCAGGAAACAAAAAATAAGATATGTGCTGATTGTGACAGGTTACAGAATTACACTTCAGATTGATTTGCAAGATGTAGGACAAGAATAAAGCTTTCCATTATTAGCTTATTTATTACAAGGAAAAGTCAGAATTGAGATATCCTTCTAGTTGAACATGAAATCACTAATGAGCTAAGGAAACTTATTGTTGTAAGCTAGTAGCTATATGATGATTGTTGACCAGACAGACCACTAAACTGACAATTCAAATTGATTTGTGTATGATCAAGAATAGAGCTCAGTGCTCACTTTCTTCAGTTCATTGTTCAAACTTCAAAATCAAGTGATTCAATGATATTATGTGTTAAATATGTGTAGTTTCAAGACATGTAGCCCATGCACATCAACGTAAGAAAGTAATTACTCCATCTATTTCAATTTATGTGAAGCTATTTCTTTTTAGTCCGTTCCAAAAAGAATCACCTCTATTTAAATTTGAAAATAATTTATCTTAAACTTTCCATTGGCTTTTATAGCAAACAAAAAAGTTATGGCATGTGTAAGATTACAAGTTTCAAAAGCATTATAGCTAGCCAAATCTATGACATGTTTTAAACCACAAGTTTCAGATGTCATTCTTTTTTTTCTTAAACTCCGTGCCCAATCAAATAAATTCGCTTAAATTGAACGGATTGAGTACTTACCTTTTAGTACACAGAGAATAATAGCTTCGGATATTGTAAGTAGATCAAGATTCCAATATAAAGAATCTCTCTTATCTATTATCACAACTAATTCAATAAGAATTATTCTTTCTGCTTTTTCTCTTTTCACATGGTATTAGAGGCTCTAAATTTTTTGTTAGACACCTCAGTAGCAATATATTATCCGTTTGCTAACCTAAAGAAAGTGAAAAGCATGGTCATTGGATGACAAACATCTAATGTCAAAAACAAATAGAAGCTCTAGAGACCGTCACACTGTAATGGCACTCTTTAGCTAAGGGGTGTAAAATTGACCTTCATCGGGAAATTACAGTGTGGCTAGGTAAAATATATATACTATATGTTGAATCCCCTCGACTTTTTTGTGTGTTTACTTCTTTATATTTTGACTCACTTAATGAAAAGCATGGCTCCGCCATTGATCTTAAGTGTTGTTTTATCCCTATGCAAAGCAATCATAGTATAAAAAGAAGGAAATATTCCTAGCAATGTAAAAGAAATCTCACAGCAACCACTAGGAGTGGCAAACGGGCGGGTCGTGTCAGATATGGTTCGGGTCGGGGACGGGTAATGAAAAAAAGGATAAATTATCCGACCCGACCCATATTAAATACGGATAAAAAACGGGTTAACCAACGTATAACATGGGTAGCCATATTATCCATGACTTCTTGAATATGATCACTTTTGGTAGAATTCCTAGTCTCCCAAACTTGAGGAATGCCCAATTTGAGGCTTTACAAACGTAAAAGTTAAACCCATTGGTTATCCATTTAGATAATATGGTTCTTATCCATATTTGACCCGTTTTTAAAAACTTCATTATCGGGTGGTTAACTGCTTTCTTTTAAACATTTTGCCACTACTAGCAACCACTGAACTAAGTGTTAAGGTGGTCCCAGCATAAGCTAAGCTCTTCTAGCATCAGTAGTTCTAGACATCAGGACTTCAGCAGAAACCGCATACTAGTAAAAGATGGCTGCACTACATTACTATCATCACACACTTTATGTCGGCTATATGAATTCTCTATATCCATTTAGAAACTTTAGGATTTTGATTTCTGTAATTCCTCTCTTGACACAGAACATATATTATCTAATCTTACCCTCAATAAACCTAAAGTTAAAGGAGACCACAAATTTTGTGCATCTAAGCAAACGATTATCAGCTAAAAAACTATGCATTTTAATTCTCTATCTGATGGAGCAATGATTTTAGAACTCCGGATCCAATATATCAGCAGCTTATGCGCGCACACACACACCGAAATAGAAAATATGACGATCAACTACTACTACGCGTTAACCCAATTTTTTTTCCTATATATATAAAAATATACCTACTTATATAAACACATACTATGTACTGTGTATGCACGTGGAATCAACTGACTTTAAATCTTCGATCGACTTCAGCTTATCAAAGACTAGGGTTTTGAGATTTTAGAGAATCTTACCAGTCCCTACCCGAGCATTTAGTTCCTTGTGCTGAAGGAGCTTTTTCCGGTAATCAGCATATGCCGTACGGCGCCGTACGGCGGCCTCATCTCCCTCGCTCGTCATCGGAATTTGCTCAATAACTCGCCTGAGTATATCCGAGTGACTTGGGTAACAAGACGTAATTTGTGTGATGTTTTACACACCTCTTTCAGCAGAGGGAAGAAGTAGAGGTAGCAAATAGGTGGGCTTCGGCTACTAGACTTCATTCAAGCCCAATTATTTTAGTTTTTGGATCTTTGTACAGATTTAGGGAAGTAGGCCCAAGCACTAAAGTAGAAAAGCCCAACTACTAATGATGAAAGAGCTTTTTTCACTTTTAGCCCATGCCAGAAAATATTTACATTTGTTAGCCGAAAAAGTGTATAAATTTTTTTATTTTTTATATAACATACATAATATATATATATACAAAAAATATATATTTTTTGGCTATTATTTTGAAAACGAATATACAATGTCATTTTCCCATGATGAAATCCCAGATTGCATTATTACATGAGGTGGCCATTTTCTGTGATCTTGAAATTTGAAATTGATCACTTTTTCAAAATTAGACTCATGGTCTGAATTTTAGTTTTGAATTTTAAACTTTAGACTAAGCGATCAATTTTAAATTTCAGATCACGATATAATTTTGAAAAAGTGGCTAACTTATAAATACAAGGCCACAAATGGCTACTTGTGCAAATCACCTATCAAACATTCAAACATTTGCAGATTTACTGCGAAAAGCCACAAGAGTGTTGTAGGAATCTGATACTATCGAGAGGAATTTTCAGAAAGCGCTATTATTTAGTGGCTATCAACTATAGCTACCATATACATAATTACTTCTTATAACTATTATTCAGTTATTACGGTAGTGTATTCGTTGTATTCGTGCTGCTGTATTCGTTGTATTACAATAGCAAAAAGCGCCTAAAAATCAGGGCAGTCCAGCTGTACGCGCATGTATTCACATGTATTCGCGCCATGTATTCATGAATACAACAGCAAAAGGCGCCTAAAATCAGGACAGTCCAGCTGTACGCGCATGTATTCACACGTATTCGCACTGCTGTATTCATGAATACAGCAGTAAAAAGCGCCTAAAATCAGGGTCGTCCAGTTGTACGCGCATGTATTCACATGTATTCGCGCCATGTATTCATGAATACAACAACAAAAAGCGCCTAAAATCAGGGCAGTCCAGCTGTACGCGCATGTATTCACATGTATTCGCGCTGTTGTATTCATGAATACAACAGTAAAAAGCGCATAAAATCAGGGCAGTCCAGCTGTATGTGCATGTATTCACATGTATTCGCGCCATGTATTCATGAATACAGTAACGATAATCACCTTAAAAATAGGTATGTCCAATTGTCTAAGAGAGAGGAAAAACATAAATAGCGTATTTAATACCTTATTTCATGCCTCAATGGTAGTATATACCATAAATACTTATTTTGCTATAAAATATAAAAGGTAGCTATAGAAAATAATATTTTAAAATAATTTTGATTTATAATAAATAGGGTGTATATCTTTGCTATAGGAGGTAAAATTTCCTTAAATAATTAACTCAATTATACTAGTCCATAATGATTCATTATTTATTTTTCCTAGCCAATATAACAGGTTATACACATTATATATGGAGTATATTAATACATATACACTGACTATTTTATTTTATGCGATTGGGTGAGTATTTATTTAGGTTAATTCTTCAATTAAATACTCAAAATAGTTTGACTAGTAATAAACTAGTTCTTCGAGTGCGAAGAAGTATGCTCTCTTACTTTAAAAGAAAGAAAATATAGTTGCTAACATTTTTTATATATCTTTAACCCTCCATCACGTATTTTTATCTTCAAGCATTTATTTGAGTAATTGGACATGAATAAAGTCACAAATAAAAGGGAGAAAGAATAATACCCATTGTAAAATCTTTTCAGACAATTATTTGTGTAGTTGACAGTATTTTTTCATTAATATGAAACTATTTATTTTATATGTCCTCATAGAGAGTTTAATTTCTACACGCAAAATTTAAAAAGCAATTATAGGAGTGTGTATATACATGTATTTTGCTTTTGAAAAGCAAATACTATGTAAATGTTGTAAAAAATCAGTGTAATGATCATGTATGCTTTATTCGATTAGTCATAATTCTTTTGAAAAGTAGGTAAACAAAGAGAAAATAGAAAGAAAAAAAGAGAGGACGAAGGTAAACTTGAGCAAAGTGGGACTACTGAAGTTAAATATTTACATCAAATTAATGAATATATGATATATTTTTCACGTATATCTTTATCACTTACATTAATTAACAGATACTAATGTGTTTTGAGATAAACCTAAATAAATATTTCCGGGTTAGAATAAGTTAAGCCCATAATAAAGATGTCTAAAAATAAGTTTGTAACTTCTAACTTCTAAAAAAGGCAAGAAAAAACGAAGAGCAAAGAGAAAATAACGCTAGGTGACCCTTTCAACCACTATATACGTAAAAGCTAACAAAATAAGGCAACAATAGTAACAGAAATTAGAACAAAACTTAGCAAAAATCCCTCATCCCACAAACATGGCGATTATATTGGCCAAAACCAGACTGAATTGAAAACTCTTACATTCATCCCCTTTCCATTTTTAGAGGGGCTGGAGATGGAGAAAACCTAGACTAACCCCACCCCCTACCCCTATCTTATAACCATTTTCATTTTTAGCCATGGCCATTTTCTTGTTATTTTTCTTCCTTTTCACCACAACCCCATCTCTCATTTTTTATGTATTTGCTCAATCAGATTTTGCAGATACTGCACCTGCAAAATCTTTTCCCTCTTTTACCCCTAAAGATAATTATCTTATTGATTGTGGTGCAACTTCTCCTACTACCCTTTCAGGGAATAAAAATTTTCAACCTGACCAAAACACAGCCAAATATCTTTCTTATAGTGGTAAAGACATATCAGCTTCTGCTTCAGAAAATCTTACTGTCCCTTCAAATATTTACCTTAACGCAAAAATATTTACAACCGAAGCTACGTACACATTTCATGCAAGTAGTCCTGGATTACATTGGATCAGGCTACATTTCTTACCTTTTAAATACAACGAATACGATCTCAAAACAGTTAAATTCTCTGTTCAAACCGATACATTAGTCCTTCTCCGCGATATCCAATTCGCTAAAGATGAAGTCATTATCAAGGAATTTATTGTTGATGTAACAAATGAACGTTATGCTATTAAATTTCAACCAGCTAAAGGTTCTGTGGCGTTTATTAACGCCATTGAATTTGTTACTGTCCCTGATAAAATGCTTGATACTTCTGTACCTGTACTTTTCCCCGTGTCACAAAAATTTGATCTTTCGAAAAGTAATTTTGTGACAATGTATAGGCTTAATGTTGGTGGTCCAATGTTGGATTCAACGAACGATACTGTTGGTCGAAATTGGTTGCCTGATTCAAAATTTCGAAACAATGCAACTGGTGAAGAGGTATCTACACAACCTTCTGTTATTAACTATCCTAAATCAGGCGGTTCGCCATTAATTGCTCCACCAACAGTATATAGCTCTGCTGTAAAAATGGCTGACTCAGAAACTACACTTCCAAATTTTAATATATCTTGGACTATGGATATCGACACTGCATATTCTCACCTGATTCGTCTCCATTTCTGCGATATTATTAGCAAAGCGCTCAATGAGCTTTACTTTAATGTGTACATTAACGATAAAATGGCGATTTCTGGGCTAGATTTGTCATCATTAACAAATCATTTGGCCACAGCTTTTTACAAGGATTTTGTAGTAGATTCATCTATGGTATCAAACCGGCTCGTTGTACGTGTATCTCCTGTGAATGATGCACAAGGTTTTAGGAATGCAATTCTTAACGGCGTTGAGGTATTTCGGATGAATAATTCTGTGGGTAGTTTAGATGGGGAATATGGTGTTGATGGAAAAAAACAAAGTGGACCAAGTAAAACAGTGGCTTATGTTGGATTTGCAATGATGTTTGGAGCTTTTATAGGGTTAGGTGCAATGGCTGTTAAATGGCAAAAAAGACCACAAGATTGGCAAAAGAGGAATAGTTTCTCATCTTGGTTGCTTCCACTTCATGCTGGAGATACAACATTTATGTCATCAGCATCGCGAAAGAGTCAATTCTTCTCATCTACAATGGGGGGATTAGGTAGATATTTTAGTTTTGCTGAATTGTCAGATGCTACGAGGAATTGGGATCCAACTGAAATTATTGGTGTTGGCGGATTTGGAAATGTATATTATGGAGAACTTGACGATGGGACTAAAGTTGCAGTTAAGAGAGGCAATCCGCAATCTGAGCAAGGTATTAATGAATTCCAGACTGAAATTCAGATGTTGTCTAAGTTAAGGCATCGACATTTGGTGTCGTTGATTGGGTATTGTGATGAAAGTTCAGAGATGATATTGGTTTATGAGTTTATGGAAAATGGTCCTTTTAGAGATCATTTATATGGAAAAGATATGCCACCTTTAACTTGGAAGCAGAGGCTAGATGTATGTATTGGTGCTGCTCGCGGACTTCATTACCTGCACACGGGTGCAGCTACTGGTATTATACATAGAGATGTCAAAACTACTAACATTTTACTCGATGAGAATTTCGTTGCCAAGATGGCTGATTTTGGGCTATCGAAAGATGGACCAACAACGGATCAGACTCATGTGAGTACTGCTGTTAAGGGAAGTTTCGGATACTTAGATCCTGAGTATTTCAGGACACAACAGTTGACAGACAAATCTGATGTTTTCTCGTTTGGTGTGGTACTTCTTGAAGCATTATGTGCTCGTCCTGCTATTAATCCAGCGCTTCCAAGAGAGCAAGTGAATTTGGCAGAATGGGCAATGCAATGGAAGAGAAAAGGCTTATTAGACAAGGTACTTGATCCAACACTTGTAGGACAAGTTAATCCTGAGTCTTTGAAAAAATTTGCCGAAGCAGCAGAGAAATGCTTAGCGGATTATGGCGTTGATAGACCTACAATGGGTGATGTTTTGTGGAATTTGGAGTATGCATTGCAACTACAGGAAGCCTCATTACAAGGAAAAACGGAGGACGAAAACAAAGCTACACCAGTTTCTCCTCCTATTGTCGCCGCTGCTCCAGCTCCAGCTCCTGTTGTTGTTGTTTCCACTACTGATAACCAACAAAGTAGAAATCTTGCTGAAGTTCAAGCTGTTGATGATAATTCAGGGACAGCAATGTTTGCTCAATTTGCTGCTCTAAATGGCAGATAAAATGCGCACTTGTTTGACAGACAAATCAAAAGTCTATAATGGTAATGACATACCTGTGTATATGTATGTAGTAAAATTCAGCTTTTTATGGACAGAATTTGAAAAAAAAAAGTTGAGAACTGAATTCTACTTCTATTAGAATGATGTAATGTTACTCATAATTTACTTTGATTTACTCCATTAATTCTCTCCTCTTTTTTTCCCCATTGGTCTCTCTTGCATCATTTTTTTCATTTTTTGATGGAATAAAAAGCTCAATCAGCGTATCTATTTACATCAAGTGTTTGTGTCATGATTTTATCATTCATTATTGTTAATAGAGTAATGTTTTACAGAGTACTTTTTTTTGTCACGAGTTCCAAGGGAGTTCTTGGCTTCAGCATCACAATATATATTTGAGAGGGGTAGGGGAGCCTCATAGCAACGGTAAAGTTGTCTTCGTGTGATCTATAGGTCACCGATTCGAATCGTGGAAGAGATGGCTAATGCTTGCATTAGGGTAGCTGTCTACACCATTACTCCTTTGGGTGCGGCCCTTCCCCGGATCTTGCGTGAACGCAGAATGCCTTATGCATCGGACTCCTATATATTTGAAAGTATTTATCTAGACTTTATTTATTGTTGGAAACCAAATGGATGTCATTTTTCTCACTGGTAATATTTATTGGAATTCTCGAGTTCAAGTGAGATCTCCATCGTGATAACACTATGGGTGTGTTTGGTATGAAGTAAATATTTTTTTTAATTTTTTTATGTTTGGTTGGATTAAATATAAACTCATTTTTCTCAAATTGGAGAAAAATGTTTTCCTTATAAAGAGAAAGGAAAACATTTGCTCACCCTATTCCCCACCCTCACGAACCCACTCCACACCACCACACCCAACCCACCTAACCCCACCCCATGCCTACTCACCCACCCTCTCTCTACAAAAAGACTTATTTATTTATTTTCAAATTTCATTTTTTTTCGTCACCACCCACCCTACTACCCCGCAAAAAAAAATAATCTTTTTACCTTTTTTTTGTAATTTTTAAATTTTTTTTTTTTTTTTGCAACCCCCACCCCTGCACAAAAAAGTTTTTTCTTTTACTTTTTTTTTTGTAATTTTCAAATTTCTGTTTTTTCGTTTTTCTGCACACCCCCCTCGCCCCTGCCCCTCCCCCACCCTCGGATCCCCTCCCCGCCTCCAGAAAAAATATTATTTAATTATATTTTTCAGTTTTTATTTTTTTATTTATCGGTTTAAAGGTTCAAAAATTTACAAGTTCCAAAGTTATGAGTTCGGAGGTTTATGTGTTTGGAAGTTTACGGGTTCAGAAATTATAAAGTTTACGGGTTCGAAATTTCGCGATTTCGAAAGTTTAGCGGTTCGGAAGTTTATGAAATTTGTGAGTTCGGAAGGTTATTTGTTCGAAAGTTTATGACTTCCATTATATTGTATCTAAATTATTTATGAATACTCTTGAGAAGTTATTTCCCTTAATTTGCGTACCAAACACCGGAAAATGAATAAGATTATTACTTATTTTTTAAGAAAATAGTTTCTTGGAAAATATTTTTTCCGTTATACCAAACACACCCTATGTGATTATGGATTTTGACATGAAAAATATTCAAACTTACTCTCATTTCTGCATTTCTTTCTTTAAATTTGCATGTTTAAATGTCCGTAAGATATGAAACACACCATTTTGATATGTGGAGAATCTATTAGAACCAAATAAGAAAGGACAAAAAAATCAGGACATAATGGAGATTAGATAATAATGAAATGGACAAAATACCAACTAAAAAATATATAAAATGGCAGTTAATGCACAAGGCATTCTCCCTTCACGCGGATCCGAAAGGCTCACAATGGGTATAATGTAGACAACCTACATTAATACAAGCATTATTAGTTGTTTTCAACGGCTCGAATCCGTGACCTATAGTCGGCTATTGATCACAAGAAAATAACTTTATCGTTCGTCCAAATGTCCAACTAAAAAGTAATATATAATCCTTAAATTAGTTTCACACAAAGTAATGCAAGTAATAGGTTATAGGCGTCTACATTTTCCAGCTATAGGCCACCTTGTATTGTCTGACGTGCTTAAGTCTCCATTTTGTTTGTGATCATAAATCATCAATAAAAGATTTTAAGCCACTTCTTTTTTCTTGTTTCTTGTATATTCCTTATGTTTAATGTTTACAGTTTAATTCTCTTTTCTTGTTTCCTATATTATATTCCCTATATTTTTCTGTCTGATTTCAACTGCTGTTCCAACTTTTTGGATTTCTCCGGTCCGTGACCCTTTTTCAGTTGCTACAACAGTACTAGATAAGCAGTAAAAATCGCAGCAGCTTCCCAAATCTCAACCTGTCTTTTTCTTAATTTTTACCCCTATGGTATTGACAACGTCGCGACATCAATTTCATTTTATCTCCAGAAAAGAAGAATTCCAATATCAGATCGATTTTACACCACATAATAAGTTATCTAAAGTACGTTAAAATCACGAGATTAATTAAATATATTTATTTGGTCTCAAACATGGGATGAAGCCCAGTCTAGATATTAAGGTGGTACATTTTAATTATGTCGATATTCTAATATACCTCAATGTGGATGATTTCACAAGATTTACTTTAAACTTTGATGATGTATATCTTCCCTCCAAAAAATTCATCAAAGTTTAAATAATTTGAAAGCATATACTGATGCCATTTATAAATTAAAAGATATAAATTGCATTTTTCTTAACTAAGTCACTGGTTCGGCCCTTCTTTAGACTCCGTGCATAACGGAAGTGCCGGAAAGAGGGGGAATTGTTTTCCCCAAAAGAAGAATTATGTGTTTAAATGGAGATAAGGGGAAGGGCTCCTATCGCGTTTCCTTTACTCCCTCCGTTCTGAAAAATGAAGTTTGATACGGTGGTTTATGCATCTCATTCTTTTAAAAAATTCCGATATCTACTTCAAAGTAATATTTTGATTTTCATACATATACATAAAAATTATTCCTGTTCGCAGTATTTTTCATATGATTTTACATAATGGAGTTTGAGTAAATATTCAGTTTAATTTTTTTTTTTAAAACGAAAACTTCTGACATATGTGATAAATATATACTAATATGTCAAATTAACGTTAGAAACTTATAATCTTAAACATGTGTGACATTTTTTATTTCCTATAATTAAAAACTTGTCGCTAAAAGTAAAAAGAGAATAATAAAGTTAAAGAGTTTTCAAAATTATATATATAAACACACATTTATGAATATGATAGACCTCTGTATACGGGTGAAACCGAGCTCATGATGCATCCTAACCTCCGATGAGATAAGCTAAAGCTCGAGACATGGCAATAAGGAACCGAAATCGAGCCAAAGTCCCACCAGAGTAGAACCCTGGGGCATGACGCCTGCATTTGAGAATATCGAAGCTATGATCCCGGAATCGGTCCTAGCCTCGAGCGACTTCGAAGAACATTGTGAGACAATCCAGCATAGCCTACAGAAGGCCGAAATATCCGGGACCGGCCCAATATTACGGCGGGGATCTCGGTGCGGAACCGGCAATTAGTGAATCAGAAGTTTTTTTTTTACCTTTTATAGAGTTGTACCTAAAATAGGACTTCCCTACTATATAAAAGGGGTCTAATAATTCATTTGACACATGGTAATACGCACTCAAAAGCAATACATTATTATTTTCTCTATCTTTAAACTCTTGTTCTTCTGTTTATCGATACCGGTCGTGATGAGCCCGGCTCAAGGACAATTATTCTATCAAGGCTGAAATTATCCAACTCGTGTGGTTTGGACTTATCTTATCTTTATTTACTCAATAACAACTTAATTTATCGCTTTGTGTTAAATTAATTCGCGTATCCTTAAAATTACTTACAAATTTAATTATTATCCGATTTTGAGGATAAACAATCTCACTTCAATATTTACCGTACATTTAATTTGTAAACTACGTAAATACTTATAAATCTTGAATTATTCAGTGCCTTCACGGAAATTCACATTGTCACTAACTCGAGGTAGTATTTGTAAAATAAGCACCTAATCTATTGACAGGTGACAGGTATCCTTCTCTCATCCCTCTCTTCCCCGGCCCCTACAGCTGCGATTAATTAATCAATAACAGCTGAAGATAGTTAAAAGCATGAAGAATGTGGAGTTGGTCCGGTATTATAAATACTTATTCGGACTTTCCAAATAGTAATCATGTCACGTAAAATGAGACATAAAAAGTATTATTTAAACAATTGTAAGCTATTTTATAAGTAGGCTTACTGTCTTGTGGCAAGAGGAAAGTTCTCCGTCACAATAAATAAGTAAATAAATAAAACGAGAGAGAAATTATTATTTTTTAAAAAAAAAAAGAAGAAGAAGAAAAGAAAGCTCAAGCAAATTTCGTTTCGAGCATAATATCATGACGCTCTAAGGCCTAAGCGACTTCGAGCCTATAACCTATTGTCTTCGAAAAACTACATTTTCTTCATTCTTGTTGTTTGTTTTCTACGAAAGAACTTCTTTCTAGTTCCATTTTTCGGCTCTTTATAGATAGGGGCGGCTCCACACAATATGGGGTGGCGAAAATAAAAAGTGAGGCCTTAATTTTTTTTTTAATAATTATTATTTACTCTTAACATTCTGCAATCATTTCTGTTATCATTTGACTCAATTAAGTTAGTGACTTGTTCATCTATAGAACATTCTCCTATATTTTGGGATTTAGTTTTTTTATTGTTTATCAAAAATTTGTCAAGAGCTCCCTTTTGAAATTTTATTAAATTTTCAACTTTTCTTTTCTTTTGGATTTTTGAATAACCAGATTCATATTTTCTTGTTGACATATTTACATTTTTAAAAAAATTAAACAATATGTATGGAGTAAAATTAATAAAATAATAAATAATAAATAAAAATAATACTAAAAAGTTAGAATGATATTACCCATTCAAGAAGTTTGAAAACTTTGATTCCAAAATATCTAATTGTTGGCTTGTAGAACAAAGAAAGAAATCTAATAGAATTGTAGAAAGAAGATAAGCATGAATAAAGAGGAAGGAAGAAGGTATGTCTCATATATGGAATATCATATATGAGGAGTGAAATAAAATTGTGACGTTGGGATTTACTTGGGAAGAGTAAAAAGTAGAATTGTCAAATCAAATCAAATTGAAAACTATTTTTCTACTATGAAAAGTACAATATATATATATATATATATATATATATATATATATATATATATATATATATATATATATATAATCCTAGAAAATGGGCCCCCCAAAATTAGGGGACTAAGGCACTTGCCTTACCCCATACACTGTTAGAGTCGGCCCTGTTTATAGAATATATATATCAAATGTTTAATATATTTAAGGCCAAATACCTATACAACCCCTTAAACTTGGTCTCTGTTTTCATTTAGATACTTCAACTAACGGTAGTACCTATTAAACACTCTAATTCAAACAAAAGTGTATCTATTAAACACAAATGATGATATGGCACATTTGTGTGAGCTGCACCTAAATTAGGCGCGTGAAATAATGTTCATCATTTCTTTTTCTTTTTTTTTATTTGTTTCAAAATATTTCTTTTCCCCCACATATACAACAGCCACCGACACTCACCGTGTAACCATCAGACCACCACTACTCTTTATCCATTATAGGCACCATTCACCATTATTTCCCAAAGATCGATCAGCCACAAACATGCGACATCCTATTAAAAAAAACACCATCTTCTTCCTCACCACATTCTACCACCACTCACCATAGTTCAAAGATAAATGATTTTAAAGTTCAAATGCTAGAATTTGAGAATCTGAGAATCTTTAAAATTAACCTAATTTATCTCAGAAATTAGAGGCAAAACCACCACAATATTAAAGAAAACAGAGAGAAACTCAGCAAGAAAAATCAATAATTTCACATACTAAAAAATCAAAATGGATTCTTCACATCAAAATCAAACAATTTCAAAAGTGATAGGCATAATTTCGTGAGTCACAGCAGGCCCGACGAAATCGAAAAAAAAAACTTGAAAGCTCCAAAACAATACTGGCCGACGAAGTCAAGCCAACCATTATTCCTCCAATGAGATCGATTGACCGTAAAAGAAAAAAATATATTTATCTTCCAATATTTTCTCGTTTTCTCCTTAAAGAAAAAACAACCAAATGTTTATCGACTTGCGATGGTGTAACAACGGTGAATATAGCAGGTTGTGGATTTTCTTATTATTTTTGCTGGCCATGAAATTGGGTAGACATTAAAGATGGATTACAGAAGAAATGGAGGACTTTATAAATTGGGGGGATAATAAGTGAAGTGAAATCTTAACATATTAGTTAGTTGACCGTAAAGTATTTGATATGATACTTTTTTGGGAGAAATAAGATGACGAAAGGTGGAGAGAGATCAGGGAAGAAGACGGGCGGGGGGTTGCTGGGAGGAAAAATAATGCTTGCCTCTGTTTTTATTTTTTATTTTTTTTATTTTGTTGACTTGTCATTTTCTTATTGGTCTTATTAGCAGGGTTAGCAGCAAGTAGCATCCACGCACTTATGTATGTTTAGAGTTGTCAAATGTGTGTTTAATAGGCACATATGAGATGAAGTTGAAGTGTTTAATAGGTACTTGTCCTAGTTGAAGTGGCTAAATGGAAATTGGAGCCAAGTTTAAGGGATTGTCTAGGTATTTGGCCTATATTTAAGTATGAAATAGGACTTCGTCATACTTTAGTTAGCTCTCTAATTAGCTCAAACACAATATTTCATTGATCCTTTCGATCTTACTTTTAGATGGAGGGCTTTAGATATATAATAATAGTTGGAGAAAAAATTGCCTAATTCTTGAGGTTCAAATATCTATATTTTGTCCGGGAATATAATCGACTTTAATTACTCCTTTGGTTCCGCTTTATTTGATATTATTTTCTTATTAATTCGTTTAGAAAAGAATAATATTTTTTTGTGAGAATCTTTTATAACCACACAAATATTATGGTGAATTTAAACTACAAGTTTTAAAAGTTTTATAGTCAAACAAATATTATGGAATATTTAAGATCCACTAATTTCAAAAAATTTCTTTTCTTTATTGAACATTATGCCAAGCCAAACTACAAGAAACAAAGTGAAAACGGAGGGGGTAATCTTTTATGCTATCAAAGTTAAGATAACTTAAACAGCATGTAACTTCGTACGATAAGCCTAGCTTAATATAGTAATTGACTTAACTATGCTAAATTGAATTAAAATGTGCTAGTAGCGTAAATGTGTTTATAGGGATCCTTGGATCAACAATGAAGTGTTCTTTGTTTCGGGTTCGAGTCGTGAAAGCATCTAGTAATGGTTGCATTATGATAAACTGCCACTTCTCCAACTTTTGAATTGTCGAAACAAGAACTTCATGTGAGAGTTGAAACCCCAAAAGGAGAATTGGGAATTTTTCTCATAGGAGATCAGAACGTTTTTCCTTGGAGATGAAAAATTCGCCCACCAGGTTTTATCAATTTGCAAATTCTTCCTCAGTTAGTTAAAAGAATAAAATTGGCTGATATTATGACAATACTAGGTAGCATAGATATATCGGGTAGAATTGAGCTCAATGCTCAATTGAGGCATTTGGAACAATAGGTCAAGGCTCGGCACCTACGTAAGAGATCGAAGTTACCGATATAAATAAGCTCGACATCGAGAGTAGAAGTTCAACAAAACCATCATACTCGCCCTCGAGTTTATCGAAGACACCACCGATCCTGCTTCTAACGGCCTCGGGGAAAAGCTTTACCCACTCACACGATAAGTATCCGTGATTCTCGCCATTGACCAATCATTATGGCGAAAATTACGGAATTTATTCAAAAGGGGAGCCAACAGTCTACATAATTTCTTATAAAATAATGTCTTAAAGGTTTATCTCCCCATACGTATAGAAGGAATGGAGTAATTCAGGGGGGACATTGTGACATACTTAAGAGAACAAGATACCATTTTTTAGCTTTGTTCATATTATTCTACCTTCAATAATATCACATCTAAACTCGAAGGAACTTAACCTTGAGAGGCTTAAGTTGTTCAATCTGCATGGTTTGTACTATTATTTCTATTTATTCTTCCATATTAAAACTGATTTCTCATTTTCTATCAAATTAGATCATGTATCCTTAAAACCACGTTTAAACTCAATTATTATCCGATTTTCGGGGTAAACAGTTTGGCGCCCACCGTAGGGCTAAGGATAATAGTGGTTATTTGGTACAAACCTTTATAACACACACTACTTTACACTTGCTCTTTGAATTATCTTTGATCTCAGGCCGAAAATGGCAAACTTTCAACTGGCACCTCTACATGTCGACAACGAGGCTGGTCATCAAGGTGAGAATAACAAC
Organism: Nicotiana tabacum; assembly: GCF_000715075.1. Lineage (NCBI taxonomy): Eukaryota > Viridiplantae > Streptophyta > Magnoliopsida > Solanales > Solanaceae > Nicotiana > Nicotiana tabacum. Next base: position 74,525,043 of record NC_134103.1, read on the forward strand.
ATGGCGCCCGCTAATGCAGGGCCACCCGTTGATGTCGTTGGGATTCAGACTGCAGATCCCATCGATGTAAATTCACATGTGGCCATCGACGCGAACTTGCGGACCGACCCTGAAAATAGCGTCTGTGGTGGAGCCCGATCTGCAGCTCGAAACACACAGAAGATTGAAGAAGACGGGATTAATCTACGCATGATATTCAAAATACTACAAGCTCAACAAGTGGCGATAGCTCAGTTACAAAGCCAAACCCAGGCACCGAGCAGGGTTGAACCCGATCCACCCCAAGAAGTCACCCACAGAATGGAACCGGCTGTGATAAGGTCGGATGAACAAGAATCGGGAACTAACCCCGAAATTATAAAAATATTCGAGGAGCTGACAAAGCAAATAGAGTCAGGGGAAAAGAGGATCGAAGCGAACGATAAAAGGATTGAAACCTATAATACCAGGGTAGATCAAATCCAGGAGCGCCCCCGATATTGAAGGGACTGGATTCCAAGAAGTTTGTGCAAAAACCTTTTCCCCCAAGCGCGGCCCCAAAACCGATCCCCAAGAAATTTTATATGCTCGAAATACCTAAGTACAATGGAACGATCGATCCGAACGAGCATGTAACCTCTTATACATGTGCCATCAAAGGGAACGACTTAGAAGACGACGAAATTGAATCTGTTTTGCTGAAAAGATTTGGGGAGACCGTGTCGAAGGGAGCCATGATATGGTATCACAACGTACCCCCTAATGCTATTGACTTATTTGTTATACTTGCAGACTCTTTCGTAAAATCACATGCCGGTGCCATCAAGGTCGAAACCAGGAAATCAGACCTTTTCAAAGTCAAACAGAAGTAGAACGAGATGCTCAGAGAGTTCGTGTCCCGTTTTCAAATGGAACGAATGGATCTGCCATCGGTCGCTGATGATTGGGGTATTCAGGCTTTCACTCAGGGACTCAATATTCGAAGTTCGGTGGTTTCGCAGCAATTAAAGCAAAGCTTGATAGAATACCTTGTCGTTACCTGGACTGATGTACACAATCAGTATCAATCAAAAATCAGAGTTGAAGATGATCAACTCGGGGCATCTTCGGAGTCTATTTATCCCGCCAGAACCCTCGATAGAGTCCAAGAGGGGCATCGATCGTGAACCAGGATCAAACGGGGATCGATATCGGCCCTATAATAGAGATCGAATGAGCAGTAGGTCGGGGTGGAACCCCGTGAGGAACGCCAAGAGAAGTGATCGAGGTCGAAGCAACCAGGGGCTCATGACCAAAAATGGCTTCGACAGGAATATCAGGCCTAAAGAAGCACCTAGGCTATCGGAGTACAACTTTAATGTCGATGTCGCCGCCATCATATCTACTATTGGGTGCATCAGTGATACCAAATGGCCTCGGACTTTATAATCCGATCCAGCCAAAAGGGACCCTAACTAGATGTGCAAATATCATGGCACTCACAGTCATAGAACGGAAGATTGTCGACAATTGAGGGAAGAAGTACACTGTCTATTCAACAATGGGAACCTTCGAGAATTTTTGAGCGATCGAGCCAAGAACCACTTTAGAAACAGGGTTTCTAACAAATCGACAGGAGGAGAAAATACCGAACCTCAACATGTCATAAATATGATCATCAGCGGAGTCGACATCCCACAAAGGCCAATGTTGAAACGCACTAGAAACTCCGTCACCAGGGAGAAACGAACTCAAGACTACATACCTGAAGGAGCCTTATCCTTTAGCGACGAGGACGCAAAAGGGATCATACAACCTCACAATGACACACTGGTAATATTTGTAATCTTTAATAAAACTAGGATCAAACGTGTGTTAATTGATCCAGGTAGATCGGCCAACATTATTCAGTCAAAGGTCATAGAACAGCTCGGTCTACAAGACAGGATCGTGCCAGCAGTACGGCTCCTAAACAGGTTCAACATGGCATGTGAAATCACCAAAGGGGAGATAATGTTACCAATCAACACCAACGGAATAGTACGGGAGGCCAAATTTTATGTGAACGAAGGGGATATGAGCTACAACACTCTTCTCGGAAGGCCATGGATCCACCACATGAGAGCAGTGCCCTCAACTCTTCATCAAGTGTTAAAATTCCCAGTCTCAGGGGGGATCAAGACAATCTGCAGGGAACAACCAGCTGCAAAATAAATGTTTACCGTCGAAGAAGTGGCTCCGATATCAACTTTCACAACATCGAAGGAACCGAATTCTGGCGCCGATCCAAAAGCCAAATAGAAATTACCGATCCCAAACTTCATCGGATCAGATAAGCAAAAGACTTACTGAATTCTGGCGACGATCCAAATGCCAAATAACAATTACTGATCCCGAACTTCATTGGATCAAATAAGCAAAAGACTTACTCTGATGATGATTACGGGGTTCCCCGATCTTTTATAAGACGATTTCGACGCAACCAAATCGACGGTCGAAGAGCTAGAGCAGGTTGTATTAATCGAGCATATGCCCGATCGGAAGGTATACCTGGGCACGTGATTAACTCCCAAACTCAGGAAAAAAATTGTTCAATTCTTTATAGTTAACATAGATTGTTTTGATTGGTCCCATCTTGATATGACAGGGATCCCACCAGAAATAACCACTCACAAGCTAAGCATGGACCCAAAAATTAATCCGGCCAAGTGGAAGAGGAGGCCGCAGTCTGAGTTCAAACATGCTTTCATCAAGGACGAGATATCTAAATGCCTAAAAATAGGGTCCATTCAAGAGATTAAATACCCGAATTGGTTAGCAAACGTAGTGATAGTCCCTAAAAAAGGGAATAAGCTAAGAATGTCTGTAGATTACAAAGATTTGAATAAGGCATGCCCCAAAGACTCTTTTCCTTTGCCCAACATCGATCGTATGATTGATGCCACGACCGACCATGAGATTCTCAATTTTCTCGATGCCTATTCCGGGTACAACCAAATACGGATGGACCCGGGAGATAAGGAAAAAACCTCCTTCATCACTAAAAATAACACATACTGTTATAATTTAATACCGTTTGAATTAAAAAATACCGGTGCCACATACCAACGCCTATTAAATCGGATGTTTGAAGAACAAATAGGAAAATCAATGGAAGTTTACATTGACGATATGTTGGTTAAATCCCTGTGAGCAGAGGACCATTTAAAGCAATTGCAGGAAACCTTCAGTATATTGAAAAAGTAGAACATGAAGATGAATCCGAAAAAATACGTATTCGAAATCGGGTCAGGTAAATTTCTCGGGTTCATGGTATCCAACCGAGGAATCGAGATCAACCCTGACAAGATCAAAGCTATCGAAGATATCACGGTAGTGGACAATATAAAGGTCGTGCAAAGACTAACCGGGCGCATCGCCGCCCTGGGGTGATTCATCTCGAGGTCCTCCGATAAGAGTCATCGATTTTTATCGTTGCTGAAGAAGAAAAATAACTTCTCATGTACCCCGGAGTGTCAACGAGCTCTAGAGGAGCTCAAAAGATACTTATCGAGCCCACCGCTGCTTCACACACCGAAGACGGACGAACAACTATACTTGTATTTGGCAATATCAAAGATAGCGGTAAGTGGAGTCCTAGTCCTAGAAGAACGAGTTACGCAATTTCTGATTTATTATGTTAGTCGGACCTTGTGTGAGGCCGAAACTAGATACCCCCACTTGGAAAAATTGGCGCTCGCTTTGCTAAGTGCCTCGAGGAAGCTAAAACCATACTTCCAATGTCACCCAATATGTGTCGTAACTACTTACCCGTTAAGGAACGTTATGAATAAACCCGAACTCTCGGGCCGATTGGCCAAATGGGCCGTAGAAGTAAGCGGGTACGATATTAAATATCGACTTCGAACCGCCATTAAGTCCCAAATATTGGCAGATTTCGTGGCTGATTTTACACCGGCCCTGATACCCGAGGTCGAAAAAGAGTTATTAATTAACTCAGGGACACCTTCGGAAGTCTGGACCCTCTTTACAGACGGGGCCTCGAACGCCAAAGGATCCGGACTTGGTATCGTACTAAAGCTATCAACAAGTAATATAATTAGACAATCTATTAAGACTGTGAAATTGACTAACAAGAGGCCGAATATGAGGCCATGATTGCAGGCCTTGAATTAGCCAAAAGCTTAGGAGCATTTGATCGAAGCCAAGTGCGACTCCCTCCTTGTGGTAAACTAAGTTAACGGAACATTTGAGGTCAGAGAAGAGCGAATGCAGAGATACGTAGACAAGTTACAGGTGACGTTACATATGTTCAAAGAGTGGACTTTGGAACACGTACCTCGGGATCAAAAAAGTGAAGATGATGCCCTCGCTAACTTGGGATCATCGATCGAAGAAGACGAGCTTAAAACAGGAGAGGTCGTACAACTTATAAGATCGGTAGTGGAAGAAGGCCATGCCGAAATCAACTCGACGAGCCTAACTTGGGACTGGAGGAATAAATATGAGAAATATATCATGACCGGAAAACTACCCTCAGACCCAAAAGAATTGAGGGCTCTGCATACCAAGGCAGTCCAGTTTAGTTTATCCGAGGATGGAATCTTAGTCAGAAGAACGTTCGATGGACCGATGGTAATATGTTTAGGATCGGGGGATACCGAATACGTTTTGAGGGAAGTCCACGAAGGTACCTGTGGAAATCACTCGAGCGCTGAATCATTGGTTCGAAAAATAATCAGAGCTCATTATTACTGGATCAACATAGAAAAAGACGCAAAGGAGTTCGTTCGAAAATGCGAAGGATGCCAGAGACATGCCCCAATGATTCATTAGGCAGGAGAGCTATTACAGTCGGTATTATCACAATGGTCGTTCATGGAATGGGGGATGGACATCATCGGCCCCCTTCCACGGGCGCTCGGTAAGGCCCAATTTATTTTATTTATAACAGACTATTTTTTTAAATGGGTGGAAGCACATGAATATGAAAAGGTCAGAGAAAAAGAAGACATCGATTTTATCTGGGATCACATTATTTGTTGATTCGGAATACCGGCCGAGATTGTGTGCGATAACAGAAAATAGTTTATTGGCAGCAAAGTAAGCAAGTTTCTTGAAGACCATAAGATCAAAAGGATATTATCCACTCCTTACCACCCCAGTGGGAATGGACAAGCAGAATCCACCAACAAAACCATAATCCAAAACCTCAGAAAGAGATTGGTCGACACAAAAGAGGAATGGAAAGAAGTGCTACCCGAGGTCCTATGGGCATACCGTACAACTTCAAAGTCCAGAACCGGATCCACTCCATTTTCTTTGGTTTACAACACCGAAGTTTTAATACCGATCGAGGTTGGAGAACCAAGCATCAGATTATGACATGCAACAAGGGAATCCAATGACGAGGCTATGAGTATGAGCCTAGAACTATTAGATGAAAGGCCGAAGCCGCCCTTGCCCGTTTGGCAGCCCAAAAATAGCGGATCGAGATATATTATAATCGAAGGGCCAATCTTCGATATTTCAATACCGGAGACTTAGTATTAAGAAAAGTTACATTGAACACTCGAAACCCGACCGAAGGGAAATTGGGACCAAAGTGGGAAGGACCGTACCAAATTATCGTGATCACCGAAAAAGGATCCTATAAGCTTGGGACAATGAATGGTGAGCAATTACCATGCAACTGGAATATATCTCACTTAAAAGTTAAAACAATATTATTGCTAATGTACAAACCCAATTCTTTCTTCTATTTTTATTTTTTACATTTCAAATTGACACTTGCAGGCAACTTACAAAGGATGATACGAGATCCTAGGTCTGAAAGCACGCGTTACACTCTTTTTCTCTTGAACCGGTTTAGTTCCAAATAGGGTTTTTCGACAAGGTTTTTAACTATGCAACAAGTAATCGTGCTAACTTAGAATGATCACGAGAGCATTCGAGGCCTCTCATTGGTCAATCTCGAACACTAGGGGCAATATCCTTGGGGGTATCAGATTTTACAAGGCATTTCGACTTCGTGATTAAATGGCCTCGATCAACGAGATTTATTGTAAGGTCCAAACAGTCAAATGAACTGTGCCCGCTCAAATCATTCGAGCCCTGGCACAAAACGTGTATACATGTACAACTATTATGCATAGGAATAAAAAAGGAGACTCTTCTTTGCATATAAACATCTCGTCTTCAAAAACGTCACTTGTATTTTTCAAGGAATTTCCTACACCTGATCCCCTAAAGATATCGAGCCCAAGGGCCACTTTAATCCGAGTTCGAACATTCACTGCACTCGGGGACTGTGGGCATTGCCTAACTTAAAAGGCTAAGGTCGTTCCGAGTTAATAAAATTCGAGGGCATAAAGCTTATTTGGCATGCCCGAACTTAATGGCTAAGGCCATTCCGAGTTAATAAAACTTGAGGGCATAAAGCTTATTTAGCATGCCTGAACTTAACGGCTAAGGCCATTCCGAGTTAATAAAACTCGAGGGCATAAAGCTTATTTGGCTTTCCCGAACTTGATGGCTAAGGCCATTCCGAGTTAATAAAATTCGACAGCATAAAGCTTATTTGGCATGCCCGAACTTAACGACTAAGGCCATTCCGAGTTAATAAAACTCGAGGGCATAAAGCTTATTTGGCATGCCCGAACTCAACGGCTAAGGCCATTCCGAGTTAATAAAACTCGAGGGCATAAAGCTTATTTGTCATGCCCGAACTTAACGGCTAAGGCCATTCCGAGTTAATAAAATTCGAGGGCATAAAGCTTATTTGGCATGCCCGAACTTAACGGCTAAGGCGATTTTGAGTTAATAAAACTCGGGGGCATAAAGCTTATTTGGCATGCCCGAACTTAACGGCTAAGGCCATTGCGAGTTAATAAAACTCGAGGGCATAAAGCTTATTTGGCATGCCCGAACTTAATGGCTAAGGACATTATGAGTTAATAAACTCAAGTGCATGAAGCTTATTTTGCATTTCCCGAGTTAAAAGGCTAAGGCTATTTAGAGATAATTATTTTATGCTAAGGTATTTCGACCGTCGTTAAGATAAATAAAAAATCAAGGGAAAAATTTGAGAAACGATAAAAGCAAAAATCCTTACACATATATATCAAAATTTAGTTACAAAGGCCGGATAGCCCCGACGCATGTTTTTACAAAGGCCGAATGGCCTCAATAAACAAATGAGTACAAAAGACGAAAAATGGCCTAATCCTCATCGAGGGCTACATCGTCGCCTACGGGCTCTTCTTCACCACCAGACTCACCCGACTCTTCAGATGCCTCGGAATCTTTATCGGGAAAAGCTAGCCTCCGAGAATTTGTTTCGCATGTCTTGGCGTTTTCGATCTTGGTCATTATGTCAAAATTATGAGCATGGACTCCCTCGCGGGTCTCCCTTCGGGATTCCCATCTTGCATGCTTCAGCATGTTTTTTTTCCTGCTCCTGGATAGCCTCGACATCAACTTTGAGCTGGGCCACTTTTTTATCAGCTTCGTTTCGGACCATAATAACTTCTGACTCGGCAGCCTCGAGCTCCTTGGCTAGATTTTCTTGACCAGAAACAGCCGAGCTTAGCTTAGATTGGAGTCCCTCAATCATTTTGGCCTGCGCCAAGTTCTTCTCCTTTGTAGCCCGAAGCTGAATCTCAGCAGAAGAAAACTGTGTCCGGGCAGTCTCTTTTTCCGAGGCTAAGCGATCCATATTTTTCTTCCATTCCTCAGTCTCGGCTTTGACCGCATCCACCTTACCTCGAACTTGCTCGATCACGTCAAGTTTATTATGAACCTGCGAGTTTGAATTGTTAGCTACTAAGTCTGACTCATCATTACTAACTCCAAAAACTCTCCTTACCTGCTCAACCAGTATGGTATGTTCCTTACGAGCCACTTCCAGCTTAGTTTTGGATTTTTCATTAAGGAGCTTGTAAGCATCCCTCTTTTCGAAAAGCTCCCGAGCCTCGGCCTCGAAACATTTTGACTCCTCCCAGTATCGAAGAAAATCCTCGTGATGAAGCACCGAGGCCTACAAACACAAAGAAAAAACAATATGATTATTCATGATTAAAGTTAAGTACATAATAAAGGGGCATTCGAAATTACCCGATTCAACGCCTGTTGAGCTTCGTTGAACAGGCAGGGCGCCTCCACCTCATTAATTTTTGTTTGATCCTCTTCGGTCACCAAACACCGAAGATAACTGGCAATCCCCACTGGGGAAGAAATAATCCGGGCATCCTCCGGGATGGACATGTAAATTGCCCGCCTCCGAGTAGGATCAACACTCGGAGCTAGGAATTGGTTCACTAATCGAGGGCTTGAAGAAGGCCCACCGGCTTTCGGGGATGATGTCTTTTTTGGTACCGGTAAGTCGCCCAAACCGGTAACATCCTCTGAAGCAATGGATTCTAGGCCGTCAAAGAAATTATGGAAAGAATCGGCTACTCCTTGGGCCCCTTCACCGAGATTACCTTTCAAAGCCTGGCCTCCTTGTGCCAATCACATTTTCTTTCTCGACCTCACTGGCTTGGGCCAAATCGATCTCGACCCTCTTGGAGACTTCAGCCACCGTTTCTTCTACGACCTCTACGGCTCGAGGCATTTCGGAGCCGTTTCTCACGCAGGCTACTAACTCAGAATCCTCTTCTTCCTCAGATTCATCCCTCAAACGATTGAATGAGTCCGATGAAAGTTCTCGAGCGCTGGTTTTCTTAGGTTTCTGTGCAAGTCGCTTCCTCGGTCTTTTCCTTTCAGGGGCAGAGGGACTTAGAACTTTTCTTTTCTTTTTCTCTTTACCCTATTTCGGAGCAGGGGGGTCGGCATGTATATGATCGTCAACTGAGGGGGGCCCTCATATCGACGTCCTTTCCTAAACCTACAAAATGTGAATATAACGGATCAAGGACTGATGATGAAAAAAAATGAGATCAGATGCATTATTAGGGAAAAATCCTTACCATGATTACGGGCCTCCCATCGACCCTTCGATAGCTCACGCCATAAACGCTCGGAGTAAGGTCTCTGTGTCGCAATGCCCTCGACCCACTCTTTAAGTTTAGGAATGGGGTTCGGCATTTGGGCAACAATTGCATCACATTACATCGATGAGAAACCAAACAGAATAAAAAGCAATAAAAGGAATACCGAAGGCAAAGCAAAACTTACGTTTCATATTCCATTTCTCAGGAAACGACATGTCCGCAGCCTGGATTAAGTCTGAGGTTCTCACTCGAACAAATCTACCTAACCAACCCCGGTCTCGATCCTCGTCGATACTGGAGAACAAGGTCTTGGTGGCTCGGCGTGCAAGCTTAATTAACCCTCATCGGTAAAGTCAAGGGTTGTACATGCGCATGAGATGGTCGATGGTGAATGGACATCCCTCGACCCTGTTCACGAAGAATCGAAGCAGAATAACGATCCTCCAAAATAAAGGATGTATTTGCTCGAGCGTCACATCATACCTTTTGTAAAAGGCTACGATAATCAGGTATAGAGGACCTAACGTGAAAGGGTAACTGTAAACACTTAAGAAACACTCCATGTATGTGGTAATTGATTCTTCAGAGGTAGGGACCACTACGTGTTTGCCTGCCCAGTTGCAATCCTCTTTAACCTTATCGAGGATGTTATCCGTAATCGTACATATGTACCTTGAGACTGGTTCGCATCGACAAGGTACCATGGGCGTGTTCTCAACTTTGAAATCAGCCACAGTAGGGCAACCAATAGGGATGTATGGTCTCAGAGGAGGTTCCTCAGTAGTAGCGTTTTCAGAAGGTTTTGAAGAAGATGGTGTTTCTTTTTGAGGAACATGCTTTGTAGTTTTTGCCATTTTTATAAAAAAATAACGGAAAGAGATTGTTAATAAGAGAAAACTTTGAGGTTAGCAATGGGAAAACCAGAAGATGAAGAAGATGGAGTTCTTAGAACACAAGAAGGATTTGAGCGTAAAAGTTATAACAAATGGATTTGAGGATATTTATAGGTTCCTCAAGCGATCTCTCGAGGTAGACGACCGTCAACTGACATACATTTAATGCCTCGAAGATCGGACTGATGAGACGTTTTCAATATTCTTATCACCTACGTCATGTACCCGTCGTCATGATTTATCGAAGAAAGGACCGACGATTCATATCATTTTTGGTCGCTTACTCTCCAAAAAATGAGGGGACTATCTGTATACGGATAGAATCGAGCTCAATGCTCGATCGAGGCATCTGGAACAAGTGTTCCAGACTCGGCACCTACGTAAGAGATCAAAGTTACCGATATAACTAAGCTCGACATCGAGAGTAGAAGTTCAACAAAACCATCATACTCGCCCTCGAGTTTACCGAAGGCACCACCGATTCTGCTTCTAACGGACTCGGGAAAAAGCTTTACCCACTCACATGACAAGTATCCGTGATTCTCGTCATTGACCAAACATTATGGCGGAAATTACGGAATTTAGTCAAAAGGGGAGGCAATGGTCTACATAATTTCTTATAAAATAATGTCTTAAAGGTTTATCTCCCCATACGTATAGAAGGAATGGAGTAATTCAGGGGGGACATTGTGACATATTTAAGTGAAAAAGATACCCTTTTTTTTTAACTTTGTTCATATAATTCTGTCTTCAATAATATCCCATCTAAATTTGAAGGAACTTAACCTTGCGAGACTTAAGTTGTTCAATCTACATGGTTTGTATTTATTTTTCTATTTATTCTTCCATATTAAAATTGATTTCTCATTTTGTATCAAATTAGATCACGTATCCTTAAAATCACGTATAAATTCAATTATTATCCGATTTTTGGGGTAAACAATAGATATCATTATAAGAGAAGTTGATCGTTGAAATGATAATTGACACAACAGAAATAGAAACTATCAATTCTTTTTTCAAATTGGAATACTTAAAAGAAGTCTATGGGATCATATGGATGTTTTTCCCTATTTTGACTCTTCTATTAGGAATCATCCCCGAACCAGAGTGAATATAGGATGCTTTATGCACTTGGCTGCCATTTTCATTAGTATAAATGTGTAATATTAATATCACTCTATTAGTTATATAGGTTAAATACTGATATATTTTGCTGCGCACGTTTAAAGGAGAAAAAAGAAAGAGCACACGTTTTTTGAAAAACCCTTTTATTTTAAATGGACAAAAAAGAAAAGAAGCTAAAAACATAAAAACAAGGCTAACCTCTCTCTTTACCAGTTGGATGGCTGATGGAAGGTTTTCTGGATGGAAGGACACAGTCTTTTTTTTTTTTTTCTTTTGTTCTCTTTCTTTTTTTTTTTTATAAAAAAAATATATATTTCCTCCTGGCTAGACAAAGCTGCTAACCACTACTGTAATTAATTTTCCACAGCACAGAAGTCATAATACAATGATCAGCTGTTACACTTTTGGCAGTGCTGTTTGTAACTAATATGCCATTGTCCCTTGTCTTTGTCTTCTTATTGTTTTACCTTTTTACTGCTGTCAACAGTCAAAATTATATCTTGAACTAGTAATTAATAAATCTCCCATTTGCCTTGCTGTTACAATAATGCAACATTGCAGTCTGCCTTGACTTAGCTTTTCAATTAAGTACGTATAGACTGTTCACATTGTGTTGTGTAAATGGCTGAATGAGCTCTAAAGAGTGCAGGCATATCCACACTGTATTTCATGTACCTTCACTGCAGAGTGAATTTTTAGAATATTGGTACACCATTAAAAAAATTGAAAAAAAATTATTAAATGAGAATAAATTCATATTTCTTTGAATAAATAACTCAGCATTCAGCCAGACGCACAATTCAATTTTTTTTGGAGTATAAATGCCAACAAATAATATTAAATTAATTTTATAAAATATATAATATGATCGAAAGATTATAGGTTCACGTGCACCGTAAAAACGACCTAAACCCGCCTAGCAAAAGAGACCTTTTCCCCTCTTTTTTGGCCCAATGAAAATTTGTATCGATGAAGAATCGTCTAATTTATATAAGTTGACGTTATAGAGAAATTTTACTTTACCAAATCACTTAAAACCAAATTACATACTACTGTAACTTTTATAGCAAGCATGGAGTAATAATCTACAAACCATAGTAAAGGACCTCTTTTTAATAGGTAAAAGTATAGTATTAAATTTTTTATATTGTCCGTGTATATATATAAAATAAAATTATTGATAATTAAAAAAATACTTGAGAACAGCTTGAAAGAGGAAAAGCAATCCCCAACATATAGTACTCTTGAGCCATGAACTCTCTTGGAAGAAGAAATCCAAAGAAAGCAACAGACCTTCCTCAATTCAGCAACAGAAAAAACATGTACAAATTAATCCATCTAACAACATAAAGAAGAAAACACCAACATTGAAATCAATCTTCTGAAATGGGTACTGTTATAAGGGAAGCAAAAAAGGGAGCCTAATTGAAGAAGATGATGATGATGAGAGAAGAAGGAATATCATCAAACAGTAGGTGTCAAGACTGTGGAAATCAAGCAAAGAAAGATTGCCCATATTTGAGGTGCAGAACTTGCTGTAAAAGCCAAGGGTTTCAGTGTCAAACCCATGTCAAAAGCACTTGGATCCCTGTCTCTAGAAGGCGTCCAAGGCACCACCTTCTTCACACTATTCAACAACAGCAGCAGCAGCAGAAGCAGCTTCAAGTAAACCCTAAAAGATACAGAGAAAATGATAATCTTGCTGCAGGTACTTCATCTTAATTTATCTACTGTTGTCCTCACACACAATCTTGATTGCACTGTACTAAGAGATCTCAACAACGGTGCACAAGAGTCCAGACTTACCCTGTAACACAAAATCCCGTTATGCGCGGGATCCGGGAAGGGTCGGACCACAAGAGTCCAGCCTTACCCTACATTCTGCAGGAGACTGTTTCCACGGCTCGAACTGTGACCTCCTGGTCACGTGTCAGACATTAACTTTACCGGTTAAGCCACGACTCCCTTTCTAATAGACCTCAACAGTACCATTTTTTTGCCAATTTCCTTACCCTCTTTATGTCTATTACTTATCTATTTGCAGACACCATCAAACCCTAGTCATAGTATAGCTCACTTTGATATCCAGTAGTACCATACTTGCTACTAGTATTTTCTGCTATTATTCTCATTCTCTTTAATTATTTGGCTCATGTTATATGCTGAACATAGATGGATGAACCATATTGCACCCCTCAACTCAGCAAAAGACCCCAAAAAGAGTGTAACTTCTATGCACTTTCAATTTCACCTAAAAGATGATTACATACCGGAACCGTCCCTGGAAATAGTGAGATTAGTAACATAAAACATTAAATACACTACTAATGTAAAAATTCTTTCAAAATACTTCTTTATACTTATTTTCGCTGTATTTTTGCAATTGTAGGAGGGGAAGAAGAAGATGTACCAACAGAAGTGAGTTTACCAGCAGTATTTCGGTGTGTTCGAGTAAGTTCAACAGACAATGTGGTGGATCAATATGCTTATCAGACATCAGTGAATATAGCAGGACATGTGTTTAAAGGGATATTATATGATCAAGGCCCTGAGACTGAGACTCATTACAATAATATGGCTAGGGAAAGCTCCTCAAATGGCTTCCAACAAGAGCAACTTACAACAAATTTAACACCACCACCACCTTCTTACCCTAGTCCTTTTAATAATTTCATGCCTGGTACGCAATTTTTTCAATACCCAAAGTCATCCTAAAATTTAAAATTATTTCTCCTAATTTAAGTTGTTTTAAATCTATAGCTCGCTAAATTTTTATGTACATGTAAAATAATATACACTGGATAAGAAGGGAAAAGAAGGAAAAGTTCAAAATCAGATATATATCGAGAGAGAAAGAGATCAGTGCTCTTGTATTCTTTTGTGATTCCAATGAAGAATTATTTGCCTTAATTTGGTCTGCAAAATTAATATATATGGGGCCGTGTTTACATATGGCTCTGCAGTTTGTCTTTTCATGAATTTTAATTTCTCTCTGCCGTATGTGTTAGGGAAATTAATAATGTCTGATTTATTGGTTGTTTATGAACTCCAAAGCTGCTTTTCTCCCCATTATCCGGCTAAATGTTGTTAGATTTACTGGGCGTTTGGACATAAATTTCAAGATTTTTTTTTTAAATTTGGAATTTTACTAAAATTTGATTTGAAGATCAAGTTGTGTTTGGTTATAATTTTTGCAACATATTTGGATGTACTTTTTTTCTAAACCCTGAAATATGATTTATACCCCACAATTAAAAAAATATATTAAAACCACTCCAACTTGATTATCCTACTTGAAACAAACAATCAAACATGTTGATCGTTTAGTTGTACGAACAATCTCTAATAGAAGTTGTAGTGGCTCCTTCAAGTAAAAGTATAAATTATAGATCTCAACAGTGGATATCAAATTATAGTCTAATGCCACTCAATCAAATTGTGGTTAGTTGTAGGTGTTACCTAGGTTTAATAACTGATTGGGTCCTTTTATAAATTTTAAAAATATAAGGTAAATATGTAAAACTTAAAAATACCAACTTTCCAATTTTTCAATTGAAAAACTGGTTCTCACCAGTTTTTCAAATTCGAAAATATATTTTCAAGTTGGATTTGAAAAAATGTAAAATTTTCATAACCAAACATTGTTTTGAAACTTTTTTTTGAAAAAAAGAAAAAAATTCTTATGTCCAAACGGGCTCTTAAATTATATTGAAAGTGTAAACTTTTTAAACATTATCAAAATTGTTTTGCCTGTTATTACCGTTCATTTATCTTGCTTTTTAGATTACTTGCTCATAATACGTTATTAAAAATTTTAAGTTTCTAAGTAACTTGATAGTGTAAAATTTTGTTTATGCATTTAATATTCATGTTGAAGTGGAGACTTGGAGCAACTGTTAATTTGTCTTCGTATGACCTATATACCACGGATTCGATCCGTGGAATCAGCCTCTGATGCGTTCATCAAGCATTAGGGTAGACTGCTAATATCATACTCCTTTGGGGTGCCGCCCTTACTCGGATCCTGCGTAAATGTAAGATACTTTGTGTATCGGACTGCGCTTATTCAATATTCATGTTAGTTAACCTCAATCTTATGTGTCCATTTGAATGACCATAATTAGAGTATAACTCATTGAGCATATTTTAATCGTATTTGGTATGTCTAGTGGTAGGCTAACGTGTTAAGCTCCCTTTCTTGAGCTTCATTTGGAGCTCAACACAAACAAGAAAATGTAGGCGGTCATGAGTACTCACTACTCTTGTCCCCTTCTTGTACGTATAAAGTTCAACAAAATTCTGATCATTTCTCCAAATTCACATCTCTTTTCAAATCCTAGCGTTCGTTTATGCTTTTATATTTTATTATTTGTACGTATACACAGGTTTACAGAAAGAAAAAAGAAAATCGTTACGTAAAAAGTGTTTTCTCATTGTAATACTTGATAGCATTGTCCTTGTACGTCATATGCCCATCTTAGGGTTCATTGAGTTGTTATTTTCTTAAGCTCCTCCACATATTAGGGCTTTTAGCCGGGAGGATTTAGGCCGTTTTTATGGTGTTATATAAACACATAGTCTTTTCGTCGTATTATATATATATATATATTTCGTAAAATTGATCGAATATTATCTGTTAGCCCCATGCTTCAAAAATTAAATGATGCATTTGGTTGAAACTGAGTTATTTATCCAAAGCAATGTGGATTGATCCCACTCCGTACTTTTTTTTCGTTTTTTAGTGGTATACCCATATTTTAGAAATCCTAAATATACCCATGCTTTTAGCTTGTATGTGTATTTGAACCTATGTAGTCTGTCCTAGCCGCCAATTAATCTGTCTAATATTTTAGATTACTGATTTATTTATTTTTGATAAACGATTTATTGTAATTATCATTTACATTACGTTATAGCATATATAGATAATTCTTACATTATCAATATATGGAAGTTAATTACTTATATAGCAGTATTCTGACCCTATGTCCGTTGTCCCACAGATTAATATGGAGTTCTCCATATATATAAATGTTTAGAAAAAACTTTGTCAATAAGAAGCCCTGGTGTAGATCATTGCAGCACTTGGTTAAATCATGGCAAAGGCATGAAAAGGGAATCTCTCATTATTATTATTATTATAATAAAGAAGGTAACGCTTAGATGATGAATACTTAAATAAGTATTTTGAAGAGAAAAGATTGGGTGGGCATCTACTGATTTTGTAGGTGATAGTGACTAGAAGCCGAAAAGCAGCTTGGATTGCACATGTTCAACCTTTTATTCTAAAGAGACATTCACACTAACCAAAGGAATTCAAAAGATGATATCCCCATCTATTGGAATATATCCTTAATACTGCTAGCGAAGGAAATGAACAGGTAAAGCCTGTAATATATTATACAGTACTATGTATTTAACTTATATATACCGATCATCTAAAGAATTTTCATATTAAACGTGAATTTAATCAGCTATAGCAAGTTCTTTGTTTGTTTCCAAGCTATTATTCTCTCTTATGGACGATTACGCCCCTTTTCTTATCTTAGATGATATGATTAGTTTATAAATTCTTTTATTCTGTCAATATATAAAAGCTAATACTCTATTATATATATATGTCTTTCCCATGTACGTAGTTCTTTTAAAAAAATAATTAAGGAATGAACAGCAAACTTTTTATGGAAGGGGAGGGGGATACAAATCTAGCTTTATGCAAAACAAATAGAGACATTTCTTTAATTATATTGTAAGAACTTTAGCAGGAAAATGAATTTGTATTTTAATATACTTTAGGCACCAGACATATGAAGTGCTTTTTTCGAAAGGAATATATAGTTTAAGTATGTGAAGATGGTTTATAAGTGATCTTTGGACTTATTGAGGAGACGATTGAATGCTTTTCTGAGGCTACCAACAAATGGGCACAAAAGAGAATCAGTTTCTGTACGGAGTTCATGCATGTCTCTGCTATCAAATTTAGTCATAAAATGACAAATTAGGCTCTACAGTTTGGATGGAGAGACTAATTACGTTATACTCCCCGTTCCAATTTAGGTGAACTTATTTCCTTTCTTGTTCGTTCAAAAAAGAATAACCCTTTTTTAAATTTGAAATAATATTTTAGCTTAAATTTTTAGTTCTACCGTTAATAAGAAGCTTTTATAACTATACAAATACCCTGAACCCCTTTCTAACATGCTTAGGACCACAAATTCCAAAAATCTTATTTTTTCTTAAATTCCAGTCAAACAGGTTCACATAAATTGGAACAGAGGGAGTACTCTATTTATAGATAAATTTTGACTTATTTCGTTTGCGTTCTAAGAAGGCTTTATAACCATACAAATACTCTGAACCCCTTTCTGACATGTTTAGGACCACAAATTTCAAAAATCTTATTTTTTCTTAAACTTCAGTCAAATAGGTTCACATAAATTGGAACAACGAAAGTACTTTATTTATAGATAAATTTTGACTTATTTCGTTTGCGCTCTAAAATTTAATTATTTTTCTTCTTGGTTTTTTTTTGGGGGGGAGGGGGAGGCTGGTAGAATAAAGAATATGATTTATTTATAATTCTCGTTTACTTTTTCTTGAGCATTTCCCTTCTTTTTAGCTTATTCCTTCTGTTTGATGGAAAGGTATCTATTTAATTAGTGATATTTACTGATAATATATATTTTTGGTTATTCACTATAAGAATGTAAGAGAGTGAGTTAGGGAAATGCTTAGAGTTTCTCTTCTTGTTTAAACTCTTCACAAGTGGTGCTTTAATTGAGCTAATTTTGAAAACATGGTAGTTCAGCAGCCTTGTATCCTTACCGTTATATCTCGTACTTGTCCTTTTCATTAACAGAGCTTTAACGTGAAATAGCGTCCCAACTCTTCGATAAAGAAGGTCCAAATTTATCCTTCAACTTTGAACTATGATAAAATTATTCTCAAGTTGGAGTTCATTTATCAAAGAAAAAATAAAAAAAAATTCTTAACTGGGGGATAATATTAGACCAAAAGTTTAACAGAGATAAAATTACTTAATTTCAAGCAGTGCATGGACAAATTTGATCCTTTCACCTCTGAATATGCTGGAATTTGCGAGGATGCTAAAATAACCATTTTGCTATCTGAATTCAGGGCGTCTCAACAAGATTGGGGCCTAAAGCCAAATTTCACATAAAGACCCTAAGTAAGAATATTAAGGACAAATTTCAATGAAAAAGTATGAAATAAAGGTAGAATAATAAAACCGGCTCAAGAATTTGATAAGTTGATATACAACAACAATATACCTAGTAAAATTTTACAAAGTGGGCCTGGAAAGGTAGAGTGTACGCAGACCTTATCTCTACTTTGAAAGGTAGAGATATTTTTCTTGGCTCAAGAGAAAGCATGGCAAAAAAAAGGTCAGATAAGGAAATCAATTCAATGCAGTATGAAAATGAAAGTAACGAAGGTGAATAATCATGATAAAGCAGTCTAAAAAGGAGCAATAACTATCACTGATAAATAAGATAATCGAAGTATAAGAAACAATAAATAGTAGCAGAATTCAAAGGGTAAGAAACTATAGAGCAAGATAAGTTGATATAATGATATCGAAAAGCGGTGCATTGCTTCAATATAATGATTGCTTATTGTAATACTTGATATTCTGAAGAAGACAACTTGTAAGCCGCGATAAGTTGCCGATTAAGAGACTTTTCAATATTGAGAATAAGAATAATAAAAGAGAGAATGAAAAATGTCAATATATTAGTTGTTAGGATATAAATAAGGCAAAAAAAATAGTTACCCTACCCATGTAAGGAATCCATTCTCTAATTATTACAACACTCCTCACATTAAAGTTATTGTACTTTCGCTCCAAAAAAATTATTTTTAAATTTAAATGTACACACATTTTTTTTAATAATACATATATAATACATCTTTAAGGAAAAAAGGGCCCTCAAAAAGTTGGGCCACAAGCCATTGCTTTACTGGCCTTATAGTCGAGCCACCGACGTATCTGATAACAAAATACTCTTCCATCTGTTATTTCAAAATGAATATCTCACGAATATAGATGTCGAGATTTTCTGGTAATTCAAATATATAATTGTTATAAGAAATATCAAATTATGGTGGATGTCTACTCTTCCTCCATGATGTTCATCTCAAATGCTTAATGACATATTCAATGACATATTTTCTTCACTTTTCATGCTTATATAAAGGCCTTGTAATAGATAGGAAAATACACACAATTGAAGAAGAAATAAGAATCTCTTCTTTCTTTCTCTATATATCTCTTAGCTTGTTTTTCCTTGTTCCATATTGTTATTTTGAGTTATATTTTATAACACGTTATCAGCACGAAGTTCTAGCCAACTGAATTGTTATGATACGGCTAGTGTCGGTAGCGTCATTTAATGTTAATAATATGGTAAGAACGATGGCAGTATAAGGTGTACAATGCCAGCATATATTCAGCCATCACGGTTAGCTTTTTCTAATTAGTTTTCAAGTTTCTTTACACTTTTCTATTTATGTTTCCATACATGAACAAACTTGCTTTACGAAAAAGTTTTTCTTGAAATTTCATCAAATCATGTAAGGATTTTTGGTGTAAAGAACGATAAATATTTTTTCTATAACAAGTATTATGTTCCTATATGTTAATATTAAGAAACACGAAGTGAAAACTTTTGAGAGAGCACATATTTTCCCTTTCTATTTTATCACATAACTCTTCCATCTTAAAGTGGGATAATTATCATAAAGGACACGTAGATGTTAATTGATTATGTATTTTTCTATATTTGCTTGATACTTTTTATTTGATTGAGTTCAATTAATAAAAGTTCGCATATGTAAATTAAATTCAATCGCCACCAATAGTGGAAACTCGTCCCATAAGTCTAAAATAAGATATGATGTTACAGTGGAGGTATGAATGGATGGTAATGAACGAAATTATAATCGTCATCATTATGGTAATCAGAACAATAATGGCTCTCAAAATAATCCTTCACTATGTGAAAGTGATGTTGAGATTTATAAAGCACGCATGGATTATTATGTTCTATTCCTGAAGTGAATGTGAAAACAATGTGATAATCATTATGAATACATATTCATTCTTGCAAGAATATGAACGTGCTAGTGGTATTGGTAAATATATCACACTCACCTCGAGAAGGCGATTTGAGATAAAATAAAAAAATAATGTCATTATTATAGCATGAATGGTCATTGGTCACATACCTATTATACGCCAAAATATTTTGGCAATGTGATTATTAAAGGATAATAATAATGCAAGAAACATATGTAACATCTAATTTTGACCATGACCATAATGGTATAACTTTCTCTTTAAAAGAGATATTCACCATATAGATGTTGATGAATATATGGTAGTACAAAATTAATTGAAGGCTCTGGAAGAGCTACTATAACTCTGCCTAAGGGAACAACACTTATCATAGAGAATGCAATGTTCTCCTCCAAGTCCAAGAGAAGCTTGTTGAGTTTTAAAGATATCCGTCGAAATGGATTTCATATTGAGACAACAGATGAGAATAATCTCGAATATCTCATCGTTAGCAAGAATGTCTCTGGCCAAAAAAGGGTTATTGAGAAGTTCCCATCTTTATCTTGTGGCCTCTATTGGACAATAATTAGTGCAATTGAAGCACATTCTATCGAAAATCAAAAAGTTACTAATTCCAATACTTTTGTACTTTGGCATAATCGATTGGGACATCCCAGATCAATTATGATGAGACGAATTATAGAGAACTCAAATGGGCATCCATTAAAGAATTTAAATATTCTTTTAAATAATAAATTTTCTTGCACTTCTTGTTATCATGGCAAGTTGATTATTAGATCATCACCAACAAAGGTTGGGATTGAGTCCTCTGCGTTTTTGGAACATATACAAGGGGATATTTGTGGACCTATTCACCCACCTAGGGGGTCATTTAGATATTTTATGGTCTTAATAAATGCATTTTCTAGATGGTCTCATGTATGCCTATTGTCATCTCGCAAACTGGCATTTGCAAAATTAATGGCACAAATAATTCGATTACGGGCATAATTTCCCGATAATCCAATTAAGTCTATTAGACTTGATAATGCCACTGAGTTTTCATCCCAAGTATTTAATAATTATTGCTTATCAATTGGGATAAAAGTGAAACATTCTGTAGCTCATGTTCACACTCAAAATGTCCTTGCAGAATCTTTGATTAAACGTCTTCAATTGATAGCAAGACCATTACTCATGAAAACCAAGTTACCTACTTCAGTTTGGAGTCATGCCATTTTTCATACGGCAATGCTAATTCGTCTCAGACCGATAAATTATCATAAATATTCCTTGTTGCAATTAGTTTTGGGTCATGAACCTAATATATCCCATCTAAGAATTTTTGGATGTGTTGTATATATGCCTGTAGCACCGCTATATCCCACCAAGATGGGTCCCCAAAGAAGGTTAGGAATATATGTTGGGTTTGAATCTCCCTCTATTATTTGCTGCCTTGAAATATTAACGGGAGATTTATTCACTGCTCAATTTGCAGATTGTCGCTTCGATGAGCCATTTTCCCCAAAATTAGGGGGAGAAATTGGTGAAACCAAACGTGAAATTTTATGAAAAAATACATCATTGTCTCATCTTGATCCACATACCTCTATTAATTTTGTGAAAAAATACATCATTGTCTCATCTTGATCCATGTGCCTCTATTTGTAAAAAAGAGGTGCAAAAGATTATCCATTTATAGAAAATAGCAAATTAAATGCCAGATGCATTTACGGATCTGAAAAGGATAACGAAATCACATATCCCTGCAGAGAATGTTCCAATCCGTATTGATATCCCTGTTAGAAAATCTTCTAGTGTCATAGCTAATGAGTCAAAAGCACGCCTAAAGCGTGGCAGACCATTGGGTTCTAAGGATCGAAATCCTAAAAAAAGGAAAATAAATGATCAAGATGACACTACGAATGAGTCTCATAAAGAAACTCATATTTAACTAATCCTGAGATTCATGAGGAAATCAATGAGACTGAGACTCAAGAAAATAAGGAACTATCAATAAACCTAATCGATATTGAGACAAATTTTAATTGATTGAATATAATGGTAGATTATGTCTTTGCATACAATATTGCATCTAGCATTATGCAAAATAATGAGGATCTTGAACCTCAATCTGTTGGAGAATGTCGACAAAGACGTGATTGGCCAAAATGGCAAGAAGCAATCCAATCTGAGTTGGATTCACTTGCGAAACATGAAATATTTGGGCATGTAGTCCAAACACCTAATGGTGTTAAGCCTGTTGGATATAAATGGGTCATTGTACGTAAAATGAATAAGAAAAATGAGGTAAAGATATAAGGCACGCCTTGTTGCACAAGAATTTTCACAAAGGCCTGGCGTCGATTATGAAGAGATGTATTCTCCTGTTATGGATGCCATAACGTTCCGTTATCTTATTAGTCTTGTTGTCCATGAAAAACTTGATATGCATTTAATGGATGTGGTTACAGCCTACCTTTACGGCTCACTTGATAATGAGATATACATGAAAATTCCCGAGGGATTTAAATTCCTAACGCATATAATTCAAAGTCCAGGGAAATAATTTCAATCAAATTGCAAAGATCTTTGTATGGCCTAAAGCAATCAGGAAGAATATGGTATAACCACCTTAGTGAATATTTATTAAAGGAAGGTTATATAAATGATGTCATTTGTCCATGTGTTTTTATAAAGAAAATAACATTGGAGTTTGTTGTAATTTCCGTATATGTTGATGACATAAACCTTATTGGAACTCCTACACAACTCCAAAAGGTAATTGATTATTTAAAGAAGGAATTCGAGATGAAAGATCTCGAAAAGACAAAATTATGTCTTGGTTTGCAAATTGAACATTTGGCAAACGAGATTTGTTTTCATCAATCTGCCTACATAGAAAAGGTATTGAAACGGTTTTACATAGATGGAGCACATCCATTAAGCACTCTGATGGTTGTTCGATCACTTGATGTGAATAAAGACCCGTTCCGACCTCAAGAAAAGAATGAGGAGCTTCTTGGTCCTGAAGTACTATATCTTAGTGCAATTGGTGCACTAATGTATCTTGCTAACACTACAAGGCCTGACATAACTTTTTCAGTTAATGTCTTAGCAAGATATAGCTCTGCTCCTATAAGTAGACATTTGAATGGAATCAAACACATATTGCGGTATCTAAAAGGGACTACCGATATGGGCTTATTTCATGGCAATGATTGCAATTCCGATCTTGTTGGTAATGCCGATGCTGGGCATTTATCTGACCCACACAAGGCTCGATCTCAAACAGGTTATGTGTTTACATGTGGAGGCACTGCCGTATCTTGGCGATAGACTAAGCAATCAATCGTGGCTACTTCTTCTAATCATACTGAGATAATTGCTATTTATGAAGCAAATCGAGAATGTGTTTAGTTGAGATCTATAATACATCTTATTCGAGACAAATGTGGTTTGAAGTGTGACAAACTACCCACAATTTTGTATGAAGATAATGCAGCATGCATAACCCAATTGAAGTGAGGATTCATAAAAGGATATAGGACAAAGCACATTTCACCAAAGTTATTTTTTACACAAAATCTTCAAAAAAATGGTGATATCAATGTGCAACAGATTCGTTCAAGTGATAATATGGCTGATTTGTTCACCAAATCTCTATCGACGTCAACCTTCAAGAAACTAGTGTACAAGATTGGGATGCAAAGACTCAAGGATGTGAACTGATGCTCTCATCGGGAGGAGTTAATACGCGTTGTTCTCTTTTTCCCTTACAAGGTTTTGTCCCACTGGGTTTTCCTTGCAAGATTTTTAATGAGTCAACCAAAAAGCGTATTTCTAAACATGTGTACTTTTTTTCCTTCACTAGATTTTTTTTAAATAAAGTTTTAACGAAGCACATTATCTATGGACATCCAAGGGGGAGTGTTATAAGAAATATCAAATTATGATGGATGTCTACTCTTCCTCCATGATCTTCATCTCAAATGCTTAATGACATATTCAATGACATGTTTTCTATGTTTAATGACATATTCAATGACATATTTTTTTCACTTTTCATGCCTATATAAAGGCCTTGTAATAGATAGAAAAATACACACAATTGAAGAAGAAATAAGAATCTCTTCTTTCTTTCTCAATTTATCTCTTAGCTTGTTTTTCCTTGTTACTTTGAGTTATATTTTATAACAATAATCAAATATTCATATTTATCTATGTTCCATCGAGATTAGAGGGAGATACAATATATGAAATATGGTCCACTATATCATCTAAAGTCAACCATATAAATATATGAAAAGATACCAAATTCATTTTATCTCCTTCCAAAAGAAAAATATTAAAAAGAATTTTAGTATTGTTTACCCTTAAAAATGAGTAACAATTAAATTTGTACGCGGTTTAAAGGATACGTGATTTAATTCAATACGAATGATCTAAGAACAGCAAGTAATTAAACCAAAGAGAGAATGAACGATCAAACCAATCGTAATGGAATAGTCAAGCCTAGTCTTAAGTTGAATAGTGAAACTCGTCCTCGATCGAACCCTCGATATGGGCTTGGTTGCAATTAAAGAAGAGATTAACTGAAGAACACTTTGAATAATACCAAAAAGACAGAAATAAACTCTTATTTCTTTGATATGCGTGTCAACAGTATGTTAAAATAAAAAAAATTATCCCCTTTATATAGTAGAGGAATTTCAATCCTAGTACAAGTCTAAATAAGGTAAGCTCCGACACGAGGGATCCTTCGGCTTCTCTTGAAGTTGCATTGGATCGTGCTTCCCTCTCATTTCTGTATTGGGGAATCGGGGGTAACATTGTCCTCAATTTTACCTGTACACAGATAGACCCCTCACTTTTCGGAGAAGTGATTAATTAACCCTTGTTCCTTATTCCGTACGCTACACCCGGGTCGACGGGTCAGTGAAACGTCCCATTAGTCACGTCGTTATGACTTCGGACACGTGTCATCCATCAGTTGACCGCCCTCGAATGCGAAAAGTCACGCATTAATTACCTCTTCTCTATAAAAGCGTCGGTCCATTTTTCACTTTTTTACTTTCGGATTCTAGAACTCCTCAATTTACCCCCGAACTTTTCACTTGCTCTTAACCCCTTCAAATCTTCATACATAGTTCTTCATATCTTCATATCTTCATCTTCCCATCTTCAAATCTTCATACTTCATCCTTGAACCTTTAAGTTTGACCTTCAAATCTTCATCCTCATCTTCAAATCTTCATACTCACCTTCATACATTCATATTTCCCTAAACTCGATGGCGAAGACTTTGAAATCTGTGCCCCAACAGACTGTCCCTTCAACTTCTAACTCGACCACGGATGCTAAGGTGGTCATACCTGAAGTAGCCCTGGAACCTCCTCTAAAGAATTTCATCCACGGAGGCTGCTCTATAGAAAACGACTTCAAGGTCGAAAAAGCTTCTAGTCAAGGGGATCGAGGAGAGGAGGTATAGAGTTACATATGCTCCATAACCGAGGACACTCTCCCTACGGTTCGGGAGGACTACAAATGGGAGGGCAAAGAAGTGGTCGTCCCCAGTCTTGATGAGGACATCACCACACATGTGGAGGGGTATCTAAGTTCTTGCACATACTGCTTCACACTTGCCCCGGTGGACACCATAGTACTCGACTTTTGCCAAAGGTTTGAGGTCTACCTTGGGCAGATTCACCCGTCCTTTTGGAGGATCGTGATCCTTCTCCACCAATTTGTTAATAACACTGAGGCACCCTAGTTTATCCTCGACCATCTGCTTTGTCTCTACAATCCCCCAATCTTCCGAGGGGGATTAATCAAGCTCGTTCGTCGGGCAAAGAAAGCTCCATTCTCGAGCATTGACGAAGATAGGGATCGAGGATGGCATGGAAGATTCGCTTAGGTGAAAAATGAGGATCTCCTTCCCTCCGAGTTACTACCGTTCCCTGAAAAGTGGAACCTATCCCGTAAGTTTCTCTCCTTTTTGAGTATGTAGAATTTCTTTTGGATTTTTGTTCTTTTTTTTCATTGCCTGGTTCTACCATCATGTAGCGGTTGCCCGATTCCCCAACGCAGTTCCCTGCTTTAAAGAGTGGGTCGAGGGGATCTGCAACAACTGTCGTACTTCGAGCGCAAATGGCACAAACTCTCGAAGGGCAAGTGGGAGGCCCGTTCCCATTGTGAGTGCTCTCCATGACCAAGTCCACTTTCATACTCATCTTTCATTTACTCTAATTCCCTCTCTTTCTTTCATAGGTTTGCCAAAGACCACTGAACTCCGGGCATTGGACGAGGGCGAGGCTTCTTCCTCACCCGATAAACCCTCCGCTTTGGGACAGCCTGAGGCTATTACGAAGAAGGAGGAGAAAAGAGAAGAAAGAGGAAGTCTTCGGGTTCCCCGGACGCCGAAGCCAAGAAGAAGAGGGTAGCTAGAGGCGGAGCCAGAATTTGAAGTTACTGGGTTCAGGATTTTATCCTTTTTATGTTACTGGGTTCTAAAGTAAGAATTTGTACTTATTCAATGAATTTCTTAAGACAAATATAGGGTTTGCACTAAAGCTACTCGGTTCAGCCGAACCCGTTATCGAAGCTATAGCTCCGCCCCTGAGGGTAGCGGTCCGAGCCCAAAAGAGTAACAAGAAGAGTACTCGGCACAGGGTACCGGACCCCGATTCCCTTTACCGGCTCAGTGACTATCCTGAAGATGATGACCTAGAGTTCGTCGCCCATGGGCCGGCCGTTGATGAAGAAGAACGAGCAGCGACCGAGGGAAGTGACCGAGAAGTCGACCTTTCTTTTGTTCGGGAGCCCGAAGGAGAACCAGTGGCTATGAACTCCCAAGAAGCTACCCCTGCTCCGAGGTAAGCCGTAGGTGTCATTGACATCACGGAATTTCCATCTCACATAGAGTCTTTATTCTATGAGGCTCACGCCATCAAAGACAAACCAAACGAGACATCGCGGGGCCGCAAACGAGGCCCTCAACCTAATCTTTGAAGGCGTATACATCGGCGCATTGGAGGATTACTACGGGTTCGGTCACATGGAGATCCCGAAAAAAGACGTGCTACCATAAGCAAGCGGGCCAAGCTCGAGCCCAAAGCTGGTGAAGTAGTTCCCTGCTCCAAGGGTGGATCCCTATCGCAAAATAACGGTCGCGTTTACGATCCTGACGGATAAACGAGTATTGTCCGGACCCGTTGTTGTGGCCAACTATCTTTGTTGTTGGGTGACCCAAGAGGATCAGACGAAGGTGAACGAGGTGAGCGTATTGAGCCTCTTCAACGAGGCACAACAGGCACTAAACTGGGTATATTTCCCTTTCTTTGTGTCCTTCGTGTAGCTCATTTAACCTCACGTATCTTAATGATCGCATCAATTTGTTTTTGAGGCCTTGGTACTCCATTATGAAAGCTTCCATCGGTCTCGGATGGAAATGAGCCAGCTCGAGTTCGAGCTCAAGAGCAAGCCTGACAGACATACATGTACAAAGCTCTCAACGAGCAGAGAAATGAGGCCCTCAAGGACCTCCCCATTCTCCAAGCTGAGCTGGAAAAGGCTCAAAGGGAGGTTTCGTGCGTGAAACGGGAGCATGCCGAACTGGTCGAGAAGGTAAGGATATTTGAGTTTGAAGATGAGAGGTTAAGCGTAGTAGCTAATGACGCAACCTCGCAGGTTCAAGAGAAGATAGACCTGATTGACCAGCTTCGAGCCGAGATGAACGAGCTCAAAGCTTCGGCCGAGATGTTGAGGAGCAGGATGAACCTTCTAGCCTCCGAAATGGAGGCTACCAAAGAGGAGTTGGCATCGGTCAAGGACAAGCTTAGGGTGATGAAGGATAAGGTCGACAAGTAGTCTCGGCTAAATGATGAGCTCCGAGCACAACTGAGTTCAACCGTTTCAGAACGGGACGACCTCGGTCAGGAGTATACCGCGTTGAAGTCCAAGTTAGAGGCAACTTTGACTAATTCCTCTGAGGTCCAGGAGATGCTGGCCTAATATAAAAACGATATGGAAATAACCGGGGGCCGCTTGATAACAAAGGCTGAGTACATAAAGTGGCTATCCCGAAGGAAGACCCTCGAGGAAATTCACGCCCAGGGGTTCGATTTAATGGTTGAGATTGAAGAGGCAAAGAGGCTTGAGGCGGAGGCTAAAGAGATATATGAGCCCACGGGTTCCGGCATGAATCACGCTCTAGTGAAGACTAGGCGGAGATGCCTTAGTTTATTTTTTGTTTTCTTTTGTAATTTATTTTTTGTTTATTTTGAGGCCGTTTTATCGTGCCTTTTGAAATATATATATAAAATTTTCCCTTCGGCCATAATGTGTCTTTTACTT
This sequence comes from Nicotiana tabacum, assembly GCF_000715075.1. Classification (NCBI taxonomy): domain Eukaryota; kingdom Viridiplantae; phylum Streptophyta; class Magnoliopsida; order Solanales; family Solanaceae; genus Nicotiana; species Nicotiana tabacum. Next base: position 74,553,449 of record NC_134103.1, read on the forward strand.
TTTAGTATCCATTTGAAACTCTTTATTTGAAGAATGTCATTAATGCCTTAGCATAAAATTTGACATAATCTAGAGTGCTCATTTCCCCGAAGCTCGAATGAGGCCTGGTTTCAATAACAACTATGAGTTGCTTAGGCTTCGAAATACCCGATAAAAATAAAGACTTTAAGATACTTGAATGTTTCAATCGTACCCAATGGTGTTTTGCCGAGGGCGACCTTTTAATAGGTTTTAATCATATGTAAGGACCTTACTTTCTGATTACGGACTTGGACGTCTCCGAGAAATTTTGAGTTGGCCGTAGCCTTTCATGTTCGAGCCCTTCCTAATAGGCTCGATGCCTCCGGGATTCGATGGCCCGAGCTGTCCGATCTTATTATCAGACAACAGTCCCCGACTCAGGGAGGCCTGTAGGCTCTAGGATTTAGGATCCCTTATTTGTTCTAAGTAACTCAATGAATATATCGATGGTGCAAATGCGACGTGATAAAATATAGAGGGAAAATTACTTTCATTACTTTGCATGTAGAGTATCGGAGACGCATAAGCTCTCTGTCATGGCAAGAATGAGCTACACGGGTACAGTTCGTTTGACCGTTTGATCCTTACAATGAATCCATTAATATACCTTAGATTTTAATATCAAATAAGAACACCTTCTAAAGATCCTAACTTAGGGCGTAATCCCCCCCCCCCCCCACACAGTATTTGAGACTAAACTTGCGAGGGCTCGAATACTGTCGGTCCAATACGGGTGGTCAGAAATTTCGGCCTTAGGCCGGTCTTCGTAAACAAGGTAGCACGTTTTACTGTTGCCTCATAAAACTCTTGTCGTAAAACCCACTTCTGGAAAAACTGGTCCGAGAGAAAAAGAGTACAACACATGCTTTCAGACCTAATTGTCAAATTTACCCTTGACCGAGTACCTGCATAAGTTAGTCCAAAGCATAACAAATTTCAAAGGAAATTGTGTTTGCACCTTAGCAGTAGTACTGTTTTAAGTGTGCCATGTTCCAGTTGTTCGGTAGTTGCACACCGTTCCCTGACTCGAGCTTATATGAACCTTTCCCTGTTATTCCGGCAACTCTATATGGACCTTCCCAGTTTGGGCCTAGTTTCCCGTCGTTTGGGTTCTTGGTGTGTAGTGTAACTTTCCTTAATACCAAGTCCCCGACTTGGAAATGTCGAAGGTTAGCCCTTTGGTTATAGTACATCCCCATTCACTGCTTTTGGGCAGCTAACCGGACCAGGGTGGCTTCTCGCCTTTCGTCTAATTAGTTCAAACTCGTGGCCATGGCCTCGCCGTTTAACGTCTCAGTAGCTAATCGCAACCTTAGGCTTGGTTTCCCCACCTCGACCAAGATTAGATCTTCCGCGCCATAGACTAAATAGAATGGGGTCGCACTGGTACTTGACTTCGGAGTCGTTCGATATGCCCATAAGATTTCGGGCAAGATTTCTTTCCACTTTCCCTTCCAATCGGCCGTTCTTTTCTTTAAGTTTGGGAGTATATCTTTGTTTTTTGACTCCGCTTGTCCGTTCCCACTAGGGTGGTAAGGTGTTGATAAGTTCTTTTTAATTTTTTGGTCTTCGAGAAACTTACTTACCCCTTGTTGCCGACGAATTGCTTCCCACTGTCGCAAACAATCTCGGGTAGTATCTCAAATCGGCATATTATATGATCCCATATGAAGTCGATGACCTCTTTCTCCCGAACCTTCTCGAACGCTTGAGCTTCGACCCACTTGGAGAAATAATCGGTCATGAGTAGTAGTATTGGGCTTTACTAGGTGCCCATGGCAGGGGACCGATGATGTCCATCCCCCAATTCATAAACGGCCATGACGATAGGACTGGGTGAAGCATTTTCCCTTGTTGATAAATCATCGTGGCATGTCTTTGTCACTCGTTACATTTTTGTATGAAGTATTTTGTATCCTTCTCCATCTTGTTCCTGTAGTAACCGGCTCTAATCAATTTCTGAACTAAAGATTCTACTCCCGAGTGGTTTCCACAAGTGCCTTCGTGTACTTCTCTCATGGCGTAGTCGGTCTCCCCCGGACCTAAGCACCGAGCTAGTATCCCGAAAAAAAATCTTCTAAACAATTTCCCCTCGACCAAGCTGAACCTGGCAGCTTTAGCTTGTAGGCTCTTGACTCCTTGGGATTCGATGGCAATTTTCCTTTCTTTAGTTAGTCTATGTATTTTTTTTCTCTAGTCTCAAGTCAAGCTCATCGAGTTCACCTCGGCTTGACATTCTTCTACCACCGAGTTCATCAGTTGTACTACTACTTCGAGGTCGAATTCATCGGAATCGACCTATGACCCCAAATTAGCCAATGCACCGGCCTCGTTATTTTGATCTCGAGGTACGTATTGTAGAGTTCATTCCTTGAATTGGTATAAGGTCGCATGCAACTTATCCAAGTATCTCCGCATCCATTCCTCATTTACTTCAAGCATTATATTGACTTGGTTCATGACTAGGAGGGAGTCACATTTGGTTTCGATCACTTCTCCCCCAGGCTCTTAGCTAGTTCTAGACCTGCAATCATAGCCTCATACTCTGCCTCGTTGTATGTCAAATTTAGGGTTCTAATAGACTGCCTAATTACGTTACCCGTAGGTGATTTTAATACGATGCCCAGCCCAAACCCCTTCACATTATAAGCACTATCCGTGGATAGGGTCTAGATCCTTGAGCTAATCCCCGAAGTGAGAAGTAATTCCTTCTCGACCTCGGGGACCAAGGCCGGCATAAAGTCCGCCAAAATCTAAGATTTTATGGCGGTTCGGGGTTTGTACTTAATATCATACCCGCTGATTTCTACGACCCATTTGGCCAATAGGCCCGAGAGCTCGGGCTTATGCATAACATTCCTCAGGTGGTGCGAAGTCACGACACATATGAGGTGGCATTCAAAGTACGATTTTAATTTTCTAGAAGCACTTTACAAGGCGAACGCTAATTTTTCTAAGAGTGGATACCTTGTTTCGTCATCGCCTAGGGTTCTACTAATATAATAAATAGGAAATTGCGTACCTTCTTCTTCCCGAACGAGGACACCACTTACCTCCACCTTGGAATCCGCCAAGTAGAGGTATAGATGTTCGTCCGCCTTTGAAGTGTGCAGTGAGGGAGGGCTCGACAAGTAACGCTTGAGTTCTTCTAAAGCTTGGTGGCACTCGGGGTCCAAGAGAAGTCTTTCTTCTTTTTCAATAATGAGAAAAACTGATGGCTCTTATCCGACGATCTCGAAATAAACCAGCCCAATGCGGCTATTCTCCCGGTCAGTCTTTATACTCCCATAACGTTGTCAATTATGGTGATATCTTCTATAGCTTTTATTTTTGTCTGGGTTGATTTCTATTCCCCGGTTAGATACCATGAACCCGAGGAACTTGCCCGATCTCACCCCGAAGGCACACTTCTCCGGTTTTAGCTTCATGTTGTACTTCCTCAATAGGTCGAAGCTTTCTTGCAAATGTTTCAAATGGTCCTCTGCTCGCAAGGACTTAACCAACATATCGTCAATATAAACCTCCATTGATTTCCCCATTTGTTCTTTGAACATCCAGTTAACTAGCCGTTGGTATGTGGCACCGACGTTCTTCAGCCCAAACGGCATTACGTTATAACAGTAGGTGCCAAATTTGGTTATGAAAGAAGTTTTTTCTTGATCGCCCGGGTTCATCCGAATTTGGTTGCACCTAGAATAAGCGTTGAGAAAACTCAGTATCTTATGTCCGATCGTCGCGTCGATCATTCGATCGATATTAGGCAAAGTGAAAGAATCCTCCGGGCCCTCCTTGTTTACATCCTTATAATCAACACATCCTAAGTTTGTTTCCTTTTTTAAGTACGACTACTACGTTAGCTAACTAACCCGGGTATTTAGCTTCCCGGATGGAACCTATTTTCAAAAGTTTAGATACCTCGTCTTTGAGGAATGCGTGTTTGATCTTGGACTATGGCCTTCTCTTCTATTTGACCGGATGGAGCTTTGGATCCAGGTTTAATTTGTCAGCTGTTATCTCCGGTGGGATCCCTGTCATGTCTAGATTGGACCAGGTGAAACAATCGGCGTTAGCTTTAATAAAATCAATAAGTGTTTTCCTGATCTTGGGAGTTAGTCCCATGCACAGGTATACCTTTTGATCTGGTAGGTGCTCGATCAGTATAACCTGCTACAAATCCTCGATCGTCGACTTAGTGGCATCGGTGTCATCGGGCGCTATAAAAGATCACACTGTAATCATCCTCTTTGTCCACTATGTGCTCCTCCTATTTTTTCGGCCCGGTTGAGGTCGGGATCATTGATTGCTATTTGGTTTCCTTTACTTCGGCTAGTTCCCTGCTTTTTGATGTCGAAACCACAAGCACCGGGATTACTTCATCGACATCGAACATTTCCTTTGCGGCAGGTTGTTCCTTGTAGATTGTTTTGACTCCTCCCAAAGTGGAAAATTCCAGCGCCTAATCTAAGGTTGAAGGCACACCTCTCATAATATGAACCCATGGCCTTCCGAACAAGGCATTATACCTCATACCCCCTTCGATTACGTAGAACTTAGTTTCTTGGGTGGTCCTGGAAGTGTTTACTGGTAAAGTTATCTCACCCTTCGTTGGTTCGCATGCCATGTTGAAGCCATTCAATACCCAGATAGTCGGTACGATTTGGTCCAACAATCCCAGTTGTTCTACGACCCTCCATTGGATGATGTTGGTCGAGCTACCTAGATCAATCAACACACGTTTAACCCAATATTTATTGATAAGTACGGATATTACCCGTGCATCATTTTAAGGCTGGATGATGCCCTCGGCGTCTTCGTCGCTAAACGAGATGGCCCCTTCCGGAACATAATCCCGGGTGCGTTTTTCCTCGTGATAGAAACTTTGGTGCATTTTATCATTGGCCCTTGGGGGACATCCACTCCCTCAATGATCATGTTGATCACATGTTGGGGCTACTCTTGTTCGACCTGTTTGTTGGAGTCCCTGGTTCTGAAGTGATTTTTGGCCCGTTTGCTTAGTAATTTTTGAAGGTGCCCGTTGTTGTATAATCGAGCTACTTCTTCCCTTAGTTGTCGACAATCTTCGGTCCTATGACCGTGAGTATCGTGGTATTTACACACCAAGCTATGATCCCTCTACGCCACTTGGTCTATTTGATGCGCCCTATAGCCGACACTATACTTGCAGCATCCACATTAAAATTGTATTCCAATAATCTCGGAGCTTCCCTACCCCTGGGCGACCTGTCAAAACCGCTTTTGCTCATCATGCCTCCGCTTCTCGGTCCTTGATCATTTCTCTTTTTGTTCCTTGTTGTGTGGTTACCGGATCCATTTCCCTTCCGATCTGCACCGTACGGCTTGTATCGATCTTGGACCTACCTTGGCTCATAATCGATGATTCTCTTAGACCTGTCATTTCCTCTGTTGGGGTAAACAGACCCTGGGGGGGCCTAGTTGGTCGTCCTCGACTCTGATCTTTGATTGATATCCGTTATGGACATCAACCTAGGTGACCGCCGGATACTCCACTGAGTTTTGCTTCAATTGTTGAGAAGCCACAAAACTTCGGGGATTGAGCCTGTAAGGCCCAGTAAAATTTTGCAAAGGAAAAATAATGTTTAGTTGTGCCAAACTGGGCTTACGTGAATGGACTAGAAAGTAAAGGGAAAAAAATTTGGGTAGAAGAAATGCACTTCTGCAGCCCATTATGTGATCACAAAATCACTCTACGAACCGCATAATGGCTGCAGAGTGAGACAGTCTTTTGGGACATTTTTTTATGCCATTTTTGCGGCCCATTATGCGACCGCAAGACCATTTTCGCGAGGGAGAGAGGTTCTGTGGCGCATTATGCGACCGTAGAACAGGTCTGCGGGCCGCATAATGACCGCAAACCGAGTTAGATTTGCCCAGTTCTGGAGGGCAATTATGCGGCCTATTATGCGGATTGCATAAGCATTATGCGTTCGCATATTCGACCACATACCCTGTTTCGGAGCTTCATTTTTGGGTTTTTATAACCCGACCCTACTTCGTTAAATAGACGATTTGTACCATTTTTGAGCTAAAATCTGATATTTTGAGGGTGAGGGATTGCCCTAGAGTGGGAGAGTGATCTTCAACAATTTTTTCTTCAATTCTTACTCGAATCTTTGAAGATTAACAAGGAAAACTCACTAGGTCTTCATCCTAGAGGTAAGATTCTACTCCCAAGCCCTTAATTTCGAAATTTATCTAAAAATGGGTAACTAGCAAGACAATTCTTGGGTATGGGAGTTGTTATCTTGCATGCATGTGTTATCAAAGAATGTGGGAAGGTTGTGAGCTAAAAATGGTAGAGAATGGGTTGGAGAATGATGGAACCTTTCACAAAAGGGCCTTAAAAATATTAATGCACATCTAGTGTTTAATAATGTGCTCAAATGAGGTAGAATCATGACCATCTTTCTTATTTTGGTCCAACTTGTTATATTTCTAAAATTGATCGAAGTTGCTAAGAATTTCGAAATATTTTAGAGTTTAAAGAAAGCTCAATTGAGGTATGTTGGCTAACCCCACCCCACCCCCCACCCCTCTTAGAATCGAATCCCACGGTGTTCATGTAATTGGTGTAAGTCCCAAGTTGATCCTAATAGAATTTGCTATTCTGAATGTGCTTGTGTTGAAGGATATATGCTCAATATATATTGTAAATACTTCATCATGTCACCTTATCATTGAGAATGTGTTCAAAACATGGAATATGTGTTAAAAATGTTAAGACTTCAAGTCAAAGTCGAAATAAAGGTTATGCCAAATTGTATGAAAAGCCTCTATATTCCTAAGATTCCCAAATTGCTCATACGTGAATTTAATGTCTTGAATGGGAAGTCTTATTGTTGTTGATAATGATAATGTTGTTTGAATGTGGAAAAGGGAAACTAGAATTATGAAATACGGCCAAGTGCTAAGAATGACTTTATAGTTGTGGCCACTAGTGCCAATGAATCAAAAGGATATGAAAGAGGTATGATGTGAGATGATTGATTGAAAAAGGTAATATCTCGGGTGAGACGGCCTAGCCGATCAGTCCGTGATCGGACGTCGTGCCGCACACATGGTGGTGACTATGATAGAAATTATAATGAAATTATGGTTATGGTTGATGTCTAAAATGAGACGACCTAGCCGATTGGGTCGTGATCGGACTCCGTGTAAGAATACGGTGGTATTGTGAATTATAGTATATCGGCAATAAAGATCACCCAACCTAATAACATGGAGATTGACTTGAAAACTTATGTGGTCCTTAACTTGATGTTTTAGTATTATTTGAAGCTCTAATTGAATTCTTGACTATTTCTCCCTTATATTATTATTCATTCTATTGAGATGGTGTTTAGTTTTACATACTAGTACTATTCGACAGTACTAACGTCCCTTTTACCGGGGGCGCTGCATCTTTAAATGGATGCAAGTAGTTCCATAGCAGGCAGTGTTGATCAGCGATAGTGGTACATCCTCTTCTCAGCAGACTTGGTGAGCACCACTTCATCCTGGGGTCACGTATTGTATCTTTTGTTCACATTATTATCACATCACGAGGTATAGCTGTGGCCTTATTTCCGACACTATCATAACACTCTTTTGTATCTTTTAGAGGATCCATAGATACTATGTGGGTTGTACATGGGTGCTAGAAAAGTCAAACAAGTTATGTTGTGTTTTGATCACTTGTTCCACTCAAACTATAAGAATATGTGTATTTTGAGACTTAAAAGTGAAGTAACTAATGAAATAATTTAGTATTGTGTACATGATCTCCCTACTGTCTAATTAACGAAACTATGTCTTCTCTTGATCATGGGTGCGTTGGGTAGAAAGCGTCTAACAGGCTTGTTTGATCGGGTTCAATCGGTTGGGCGCCGGTCGCGCTTTTCGAGTTTGGGGCGTGACAGAGCCCTTGAGTAAATGCCTGAACGGCCAATCGTTCGTGACCGGGGCCGGGTCCATCCGTTCTATCGGGAACCTCGATACGAACTCCATAAGCATCTCGTTATCCCTTTGCTTGACCATGAAAAGATCAAACTTCCTCGTCTCGACCTTGATGGCGATGGCATGGGCCTTTACGAAAGCATCTGCAAGCGTAGCATACGAGTGAATAGAATTTAGAGGCAAGTTATGATACAATATCATTGCTCCCTTGGACAAGGTTAAAAATAATTTTTTTCAACAACACCGACTTGTTCTCGTCGTCTTCTAGGTCATTACCCTTGAATACACATGTATAGGAGGTTACATGCTCGTTTGGATCTATAGTCCCATTATACTTGAGAATATCGGGCATTCGAAACCTCTTCGGGATCTGCTTCGGTGCCGCGCTCGGGGGGAAAGGTGTCTGAATGAATTTTATGGAATCCGGCCCCTTTAATATTGGAAGTGCTCCCGAGATCTGATCGACCCTAGAATTATAAGTTTCCACCTTCTTGTTATTGGCCTCTATCTTTTTCTCACCATACTTCACCCGCTTTTTCAATGCTTCGATCATCTTCATCACTTCGGAAGTTTCCCCGGACTTGAATTCATTCGGTTACACGGCAACTTGTTCATCCCTCCGAGTATTTTCCCTGATTCGCTCGGGCTCCATCTTGTTAGGGACGTGACTCTGGGTTTGCAACTACGCTATTGCTGCTTGTTAAGCTTACAACATTTAGAAAATCAACTGCAAGCTAACACCATCTTCTCCTTCGGGTGCTTCTCGAGCCGATGGTCGGGGTGCCCCGCGAATGCTATTTTCGGGGTCGGTTGGTAGATTGGTGTTGATAGAAACCTGTGAGTTGGCGTCGACCGGGTCGGCGACTGGGGCACCATTGGGATCAACAAAGGGCACATCATTATAGGGTACCACATTATTGGTTCCGCCGTGGTGTCCTGACTCGGCGTCAACATTCAAGTAGGAAGACTGAGAATTTGCCATCCTTAGGTTAACCTAAAATCAAAACTTCAAAGAACAAGTGTAAAACAGGGTGTGTTATGGAGATTCGTATCAAATCACCACTATTATCCTTTGCCCCACGGTGGGCGCCAAACTGTTTACTCTTAAAAATGAGTAACAATTAAATTTGTACGCGGTTTAAAGGATACATGATTTAATTCAATACGAATGATCTGAGAATAGGGAGTAATTAAACTAAAGAGAGAATGAACGATCAAACCAATCGTAATGGAACAGTCAAGCCTGGTCTTAAGTTGAACACTGAAATCTGACCTCGATCGAACCCTCGATATGGGCTCGGTTGCAAGTAAAGAAGTGAGTAACTGAAGAACACTTTGAATAATTGCTAGAAGACAGAAATGAACTATTATTGCTTTGATATGCGTGTCAACAGTGTGTTAAAATAAAAAACATGCACCACTTTATATAGTTGGGGAATTTCAATCCTAGTACAAGTCTAAATAAGGTAAAAAAAAATCCGGTAAATGTCAATCCGCAGTTGATATCGGACGAGATTTAAGTCGTAATATCCGGTTAAGGGCGAATATTACGGCTCCCTACTTGTCATGCTCAACCGTTTAACTTTTTCTCGTGGTCTCGAAACTTTACTTGGTTTGGATTCGTTGTTTAGCTGTGCCCGATCCAGATGCATCGTTCATCCCTCCCGAGCTTCGACACGAGGAATCCTTCGGCTTCACTTGAAGTTGCGTTGGACCGTGCTTCCCTCTCGTTTCTTTATTGGAGAATTGGGGGTAACATTGTCCCCGATTTTATCCGTACACAAGTGTCTTACTCAATTACAAGAAGAAACCACGAATTACTAGGTCTTATTGTGATTTACTCAATTCCGTTCTATTCAAGCCCATTTCATACTTGCCATATCAATCAACTAAAGTCTCAATCCTAAACAAGTTGGGGCAAGCTATATGAATCCTCTAAATTAATTTCAATTACTCCCTATGTTTTAATTTAGATGACACACTTTTCTTATTAGTTTGTTTCAAAAAGAATTAGACATTTTTATATTTAAAAATAATTTAACTTTAAACTTTTTACTTTACCCACTTTACCTTAATGAGAAGATTTATAGCCGCAAAAATGTCATGGTTCCATAAAGCTTTTGACTCTTAAGCTTTTAGGACCACATGTATCAAGTCTTTTTTTAAAAAAAATTTATACCAAGTCAAATTACATTATCTAAATTGAAACGGAAGGAGTGGTAGGGTTTTTTTGCTCATTATAGATTCAGACACGTTAATGAATTCCCATGAAGACAACTCCTCAAGGGCATCATAGGTATTGATTTGTGACTCGGAACTTGTGGCCATAGTGCGGTCTCTTCCTAGGAAACAAACTCGGTCTGATTTTTCTGAAATTGGATCAGGAGTTTTTTTCTTCTTTTGAGAATGGCTAAAGTAGTACTAGTTTGGAGCTGACCTGGGTAATCGGCTCTTAGATATAGTGATCTTACGAGTCCGGAACCTAATTATGATTCTTTTTGTCAAATGGGACGAAAATAAGTGTAAAAAAAAGAGTGATTTTTTTATGTATATCGCTCTTTTAAAGAACGCTATACATTAACGGACGTTTTGGGCGTTAACATATAGCGTTCTCATAGTTTTACGTTTCTCACTATTCCTCTCTTTTCTTGGCACGTATATTTATGCAGTATCTCAAAATTCAAGATTTAAAGCAACTAGGCCTATAAACTAATGACATCCAGCATGAAATATGGGCAAAGTGCACTACATGACAATTCCAGTATTATTCGCGAAAAAATATTGCTCTTACATGACAATTCCATATATAAATATATGGTGAGGCTCTTTTCTTCTCATTACAAGTCAGTTGGAGGGGGAATCCAGAGTAATTGGAAACACTATAGTAAGTGTATATATATATTAAGGGTGACAGACGAGCGGAGCGGGAGGGCGGATATGGACAGGTAGAAATGAGTATAAATTATCCGACCTAACCTATATATAATATGGATAGAAAATAAGTTAATCGAATACGATCGCTTTTGAGAATTCTCAATCTTCTAAACTTGAGCAACCCTCGATTTGACTCTTTAAAATATAAAAGTTAAACTCATTAGTTATTCATTGATGATTCATTTTCTAAGTGGATAATATGATTTTTATCCATATTTGACCCGTTTTTAAAAAGTTCATACCCATTTTTTAGTAGATAATATGGATGGATAACTATTTGTTATCCATATATATATATATATATATCTACTTTTATCTCACTACGTTTAAATTCTAAATCAACCACTACACTAATTATTTAGTAAACATCGAGATTTGCATAAATGGATCAGATTGCATTTGTTTTCTTGGTATTCACCAAATATCTTCAATCTACGTATAACGCTTTTATATATAGCGCTATACTTACATGTCTTATCAACTTCCATATAAAACGTGGTTTTTAAAAGAGCGCTATACGCTAACTTCCAAAACGTCCTTTAATGTATAGTGCTTTTTAAAAGAGCGTTATACATAGAAAAGTCACTCTTTTTTTTTTACACTTATTTTTGTCCTACTTGGCAAAAGAACTACAATTAGGTTCTGGACTCGTGATCTTATAGCGGTTTACCTGACGTGGTCTGCCATTTAGTGCTGCAATATTTACAAATATTGCCAAATGAACAATTTAGTTTAATTATAAGATTTTACACATTTTATAAATTAAAGTAAAAATATGTATTATTTAACCATAGTTAAGTAATCAAAGTTTGTATGCTAGTCTGTTGTGAGTAAGTTTTCTCTAATGTGTGTTACTCCTTCATTCTAATTTATGTAATGTATTTTGATTGGAAATAAAGTTTAAGAAAAAAAGAAATATTTTTAAAACATATGATTTGAAATTAACTATACCTATTTATGTAATTATAAATCATTTCAGGAAAGGTAAAATGAAAAAAGATACTATACATGACACTTCACCTTGTTCTATTTTTACTAGGAAAAAGGGTCAAAAATACCCCTCTACTATTCAAAAAGGATTATTTATGTCCTTTGTTATACTATCGGACCATTATTATCCCGCTGTTACAAAACAGGTGCATAAATACTCCTCATCCGTTAAGGCCCTCCACCATGGCCAACACCATCCCACATGACCTGATATTTTGTTGAGATAGATGCCACGTGGCATGCCACCTCACCGCCTTCTTTCCCCACTTCTTCCTCTACCACCATCTCCATTTTCATCTGGAAGCTCTTGGACCACCACCAACTTAGAATGTGGATTTCAATGCGGCAATTAGTAAACTCACAACTTTAAAATTAGTAGTATTTGTGAATTGAACTAAAATTCAATCTTAGTGAGAAGGATTTGGAGAAACCTGCCTGTTCATTTTCTTTTGGCACCCATGCTAAATATAACTTCTTCCATACTTTGCAATTGGCAAAGTTGCATTCCTCAATTTCTTTTTATTATAAATTAGACATATTCTCTATTCTCAATTGGAATTTGAGACTCATATCTTGGCTTATTTATGCAATTTCCATGTCTGCTAATGTATTTTAAGTTTTAACCAAGATACACTGTTTTTGCTTCGTGAAACTGAGGTTCCCCAAGAATGAATTTTGAATGTGCTGCTTTCTCAAATGTGCATTAGATACGATCTTGGTGTGTTTTTAATGAAAGTCTTTTGATTTGTTTAATTATTTGAAGGGAATGTCTTCTAAATGTACATTGTACATGATGTACCTTTTTTTTTAAAACAAAATCTCAGAGGCACACCCATAGCTGATTTTACAGAATGTGATGATAAACATTAATTACTTTGAAATCAAATGCTTCGGTTGGGATTTTATTTTAAAGAAATGGTGGATGAAGGGCGAGATGGTGGTGGAAGAAGAGGTGGGGAGGAGGTGGTGAGGTGGCATGCCATGTGGCATTCATCTCAGCAAAATATCAGGCCATGTTAGATGGTGTTGGCCATGGTGGAGGGCCTTAACAAAGGAGGGGCATTTTTGCACCTGTTTTATAACGTCGGGGGCAATAATGGCCCGATAGTATAACGAATGGCATAAATAATCCTTTTCAAATAGTAGAGGGATAAAATTAAACCGACCACACAAGAAGTAAACAAACACCGAAAGATGAAATATCAAATACCAAGTATTCCACCTCCCCTGAAAACGTGATAAATTGAAAGACATGGAGAGAACAAAAGTCAAAATGTTTAAAGCTCTGACGTTCTGTACGCTATCTATAAATGTTTCACACTAATCAGAAAAAATTGATCGAGATATGCGAAGTATAAAGACAGCCGAAAACTATTAATAGTCAAAAATTTACAGACACAAAAGCTATATGGTACTAGTTTGTATTGTTCTATACATTGCAGCTGAAGGTCAAGAGATCATAAATATGCCACATTACCTCCCTGACGACTTCAGATTTACTCATTTACATCCTTTCCTCTTTCTTCCCTTCATATTTTTGGGTCGTCTTATTTTACAGTTGTTGGAGAAGTACACAAGGGATAATTATATATCATTGTAAGGTTACAAAATACAGGTGAATTAATTAAAGAATGTCACTGAAATGGCGAGTTGACAATGAAAACCTGCAGTAAGGAAAAAAGGGAGGAAAGTAAGAAACTCCCACTAGTTTAAAAGTAATTTCGAAATTTGAACTGTATGAAGAACTGGAAAATACGAGGAACGGAAATCACCTTTCTTTTCACCATAATCATGAGTTTAAAAATTAATGTCAAGTAAAGGCAAAAATCCTATCTGCAATATTTGTCCGACATATGGGACACTCGAAGCAGGCAAGGGAACAAGACTTGCACACTGCAAAAAATCATCACATTGGAACAGCTTATACCGTGGGAGCAAAGATAATACGAGCGTAGAATGAAAAAGGAGACTTACAGCAAAAATGGCGGCATGGAAGAAGCATTGCAGCAGTGGATGATTCAAAACACACTTTACATACATTTGAATTTGCATCACCATTCCCCGAGTACCTATGTTCTTTTTCCTTCATCTCTTGCATACGAGCCTAGAGACATAAGTGTAAAAGATCATAAAACTTACAAATTTCTGGATTAATCAAGGCGCGTAAATAAACAATCACATGTCTTTCACAAATTTCAAGAAGTCAGCCATTTGAAGTTCTTTTTTTTTTTTTTGTGGTTTTCCTAATCAAACTAACTTCCAAGTGCCATTTTCTATTTTCTCCACTGCTACCAATACAATCTACAACTCAATGAAACAACATGGCTGATGAAACTGTCACATAAGTGTAATAGAGTAGCATAAAATGGCAGAGAGATTTCCATACAGAGCCAGTAAAGAAAATAGCTAACATTGCTGCTCCTACTAATGATTCTATGAAACATTTCAGAAGTAGCACTCTGTGGAATGACAGGAAGTCGGTGACTCAACACATAAAAGCCGAAGATTTAATTCAAGAGGAAAGACACCGAAGTGTCCAAACCCATACAAGTGTGTAAATATAGGTGCAGACAAGTGAAAAGAAAATGATAATGACATTACCTTCAAGCGGGCAACAAGCGGTTCTACCTTGGGAGCCTCAGCAATGGAAGTTGTATGATTCACGGCTTGGCTATCAATGAGGTTCGGGTCCTTGTGATCGATATCATTGATTTTTGCATCACTCAGACTGTCTTCTACATTTTGCCTTTCAGCTGCCAGCTTTGGATCTTGCCTAGCACCACTTTCTTTCTTCAGCTGAGCAACAAGTACCCACATATTTGCTAAATCGTTTTCCAAGGCTGCCTCCCTTTTCTTTCCCTCTTCAACCTTTTGCCTGTACTCATCTTCCACAACTTCCTTCTCAGCCAATACAGCCTCCAGAGCTGCCTCTCGCTGTTTCCTGGCCTGCAACTCCATCTTTAGATCTTCAGGGTCTAGGTCCCATGTGTCAAAGTCATCATGAATCGCTCCTGGAATTTCACTTCCTCTGCCAGGGATCCGACTTCTACGCCCTGATCGTAGGTTTTCACCATGCTTTCGGCTGCCAAAATTACCAGTTTGTGTAATGGAACTTCGAGAATTCAATATCTCTCTAGCAGCCAACAACTCTTTCTCTTGTTTTGCATTCTGTAACGAGAGCTTTGTGACTTCACCAGCTAAGTTTTTAAGTTCAACAGCAGCAGCAGATGCTAATTCTTTTGCATACAAAGCTTCCTCAGACAATTTCTGGTTCTGTACATGTAACCCGCTATTTTCCTCTACGATCTGGACATGTTCTAGCTTCAGTTTACCATTTTCAATATCCTGCTCAAATTGCAAAACAATATATAAGATCTGTGATACAAACTCATGCAGCACAAATGCAATGTTAATAATGTGCCTGTGAGGTGAAGACAGCAAAACTATGCATAATATCATATGAAAAAAGTTATAAAGATCCAGTCTGATAATTGGGATGGATATCAACTAACAGAATCAAAGAATTCTAACACAGAAGTACCCCATGGAAACAGAAAAATTGCAGATAGTTAATCAAAACAAATATTTGAAAAAAAATTAGCACCACACAAGCATAAAACACTTAATGAGGAAAGAAACAAGAGAAAGGTACGCCTGATAGATTCACTAATCAGATCACTGAAATTCCTCCAATGAACATGAACATATCTTAGAATAATTTTTGGTCTCAACATATCATCATGTTTTTTAACCACTGTTTGATAATATATGTGTTCTTATTCACATTCTATCCCATATAAAATAATACATAGATCCCCACAAAAATTAATACAGATATCAGTTAAAATCGCCAACCAAATGCTGCATTAGTTATGCAGGGATTTTTCTAATCTCTCAAACCAAAGATAGTATTGTTTTATGGGGGACTTTATGCTGGTATTATTATTTCTTATACCTCCAAACCAAACAACCCACTAGTGTTCACTTGCGTTTATTTTAATGCAAGGAAAGTTTTACATATCTAGACTCTGGAGGTAACAAGGGTTCACATGATCCCTTCTTTGTAACTTTTCCCTAATTAAAACATTGATATGACTCCAAAGGGACACCATGAAAAGAAGTTTGTTCATCACATCAAAGACCACTGTAAACATATACTGCGAGGAGTTTGGTTTAAGGCTTCAGATGCTCCCCACAGCTTCCTAAGTACTAGCAATTGATACTATATGTACCAAAAGTTTGTTTCAAAGGCAAGCAGTCCACTCAATTCATTAGATAAAGATGCAGACCAAGTGCTGGATAGAATGATATAGAAATCACCTTGGACTGAATTTTCTTTCTAAGCTCATCAACATATTCATCAGATACACGTTGTAATGGGTATGACTTTTCAGCCTTTACTGCATCCAGCTGCTGCTCAAGATGATAAATCTTTTCCAGCAGTTCCTTGTTCTCTGAACACTGGAAACAACAAAAAGATAACAGTCACATTACTCTTTAGAAAAAAGAAAGAAAAAAAAAAAACTACTAGCTTGAAATTGCATACAAGGTCGACAAAAATCAGTACAAATAGTGGACTTGCAATGAAGATAAATAACACTGCTATTTGACCTTGTTTTGCAGCTCTTCCTGAAGAATTCTATTGTCCGCTGATTTTATCTGCATCAGAGGATCAAATTTTAAACAGCTCAGAATAGAGATAGCTGCATAGCGTGTCAACAAACTCTTATCTGCTACAAACCTCAAGCTCAAAGCACTTCTCGCTACACTGTGTCATCAATTTCATCAGAGTCTGCTAAAAGACAGAAATATGAGACACACAAATTTGAAAGGAAAAATAAAAACAAAGAGGTTGAGAAGGATAATATGAGGCCACCTGCTGCATTTCAACTAATGATGCTTTAGAAACTGATGCTTCACCGTTTTCCACAATGCGCTGTTCCAGGATCCTCATTTGATTTCTCTTTTCTTGTATTTCGCGCTCTAAATGTTCGATCTGTCATAGGAGTTAGAATAAATACAGTTGCCTTGTATAACGAAAAACAGAACATTTATGAAGAACAAGACTATACTTCCTGCGATAATGATTCAACAAGCCTAAGGACTTCAAATATCGGAGATGTTTAATCATTTTTGCTAACAGCGCTAGAAGTGAATAAGTTCGAAACTTAACAGAAAGATTAGCACAAAACCTAGGATTTTGTGGTAAAAATCAAATGACAAATTTATATCCAGCAGTAGAATAGTAAAAAGACTGCCTGTTGGAAGAAAAATCTAAAGGAGACCCTAATTAATCGCAGCAGGTTAATGTTGGAACGGAGGTAGAAGGAGAAGCAAGAGAACACTGGTGGAAAACAATCCCTGCATGCATATGGTGTACTGTTTGGAAGGAAAGGAACATCAGATGTTTTTAAGACAAAGCTAACTCTTTTCAACAGATCAAGTTTAACTGCATAGTTTTGCTTTCTTTTCGGTGTAAAGATGAATTTGTAAATGAAGAAGAACCAATACTTACCTTAGAATCCCTGTAAAATTGGAGAAGGATTTTTCTTTTGGTTTTTTGCTCGTGTGTAATTACTACAGCACTTCCTTAGTGCTACCTTTATAATACAATTACCTTTCTCTCAAAAGGAATTACTCGCAGCAGGTTATAGCAGACAAACACATCATTATCTTATTCAAATTAACCATCAAATTGTTTTGAAGATGGAAAAAGAATTAACAAATGATAGCATACTTGAGTTCTTGAACTCTCAGGATCATTTACAGATTGCTCCATCAACCGCTTCAATGTACTGCTACTGAATGCAATCTCTCCACTAAGCATCTTAACTTGCTCAGCCAGGAGGTCCATTTCATCTGCCATTGAGATACCTTCCTGCATTCAAACAGAACAGACAATCAAAAATAGCAAAAAGTTAACCCTCGATAACGATCATCATGTTGCACCTTATACTATTCGTTCAGCGCATTAAACAAAGGACTAGAAAGATGTCCTAGCTATGCTGACTTTACATATAAGCAAATATAAGCATTTCCCAAAACCCATAGGGTCACTTAATCAATTGATGGTATAAAAGTGGATTATAATATAACTAGATCATACCGCGTCAAGAGAATAATATTACTAGATCATAGTGAGGGAATTATTAGCAAGGAGATGGACAGATTAGGGAGAGACGGGATTGTGGATTATCAATCAGTCATTCAAAGTTAGCTGAAGTTGGCTATATGACTCCATTATATCAATTCTGCTCTACTGGGCTCTAAGGGATTGTGAATCAGATTGGGTAAATTGTACACTAGGCTTGGTATGTAGATGACGTGTGATGGTAAATCTGTTCTGAACATGATAACCTTTTAATGTATACAATTATTATTAAGTTACACAAAATAACACAACAGGTTAGGTAAGAGAAAGGGTGACAGCTGATGAGCATGCTTAAGAAGGTGAGCGATATGGTAAAAGCTACTGCCAATGCTAAGGCCAAGGTAGAGAAATGATACAATAGTATTTTCGTGTCTAATCCATGGGATAGGAATTTGATCTCATAGCGGATCCCCCATGTTCCTTGCTCCCCCCCCCCCCCACCCAATGGGATTGCGATCCAAGCAGCCAAACACCCGACATGAGTAGGGAGTGGTACCGGCCCAAAGCTAAACCAAACTTCCGATTGGGAAGATTTATATAGCTATGGAACCACATAATTTATCAACGCCCATTAAGTGAACATGATTAGACTGACAAAAACTATTATATAGCTATGGAATTTCTCAATTCTGATACAAAATGGTGAGAGTATTCAAATATAATATCTGGATGGATGTTTGCTTAATTTGAAACTTCAGCAATGTATGTAAATAGCTAATGTCAAATTTTGGATATTGAAAATGACCTTAGCTAGGCATTGTATTGGTTAAATACACGGTTAAGGCAAATTTAAGCCCTGAAGCTAGGTGCAACAAAGGTTAAGCATCTCACCTTGCTAAGGTGGCACTTCCATACATGCACCAAGATGCAAAGGTGTGCGTGTCACTGTCAGCGCCAAACCCTTACTTTGTTCAGTGGCAGCACTAACAAGTATAGATGGTATATTAAATATTTTCAATAACTTTTTTTATGTAACATATTAAATATTATAATTACAAAGGAAATTTTTTGGATGATTATAGAAATGATTATGAAAATTATTTTAGAAATTTAGTATGAGAAATTTAGGGAACATCTGAATTAGAAACTTAAATTTGCATCTTTTTTAATCTAACCAAATTTCAAATGATTTTTGAACTTGATTGACATAGTTTGATTCATATTAGTATTTCCAATTCAGTTGCCTTTATAATGTTGTTTGTGTAAAGAGTTAACTTTTGTTGCTTTACATATAGACTTCTGTTTGTTTTTTATTTGCACTGTTTCCTACTGCAATGGCCAATGTGTGCCTTAATTGCATTTTGTACATAAAGCTTCAGTAGAACTCAGCACTTTTTTTCTTAGTCAAAGTTGCAGTTTTCAGTAAAATAAATTCAATTTATGAATAAGACCAACTGCAAATGTTAACTTACAAATCGTTTGAGTCCTTCTAAGGATTAAGATTCACATGCACTCAATTGGAAAATTGAATTAAAACTAAATAAGCAGCCTCCACTTAAAAGTTTTAAAATTGTGAAACAAAGAGAAGGAAGAGACATACTATGGGGAGCTTTGAACCACAGGAAGAACTGCTAAGAAGTTCACCCATCTCAGTCAATTCGGTAATCGTACTTCCAGCCTGTGATAGATCATCATTCCACTTGCTAGAGGATCTTTTGTTTTTTAAATCAGAACTATCTGACGAAGGGTCTTTCTGATTCTCGCTATCTGTGAGCATAGAACTGTCCAATTTCTGACGGAAAGGTAGAAAATAGAAGATCAATACAACTTTCTATCCTAAGATCAGATAAAGGCAGAAAAGGTTTGTCCAAATAATAACTGGATAGGAAAAGAAACGAGAGGAGACGTTTATATTACATTCCAATGTTTATGAGTTGAACAGTTGAGGTGTAGGTTTCTCTACTTTTTGGTATACTTCTTGTATACGGGGTTTCCCCCAACATTAATAAAATTATTTACCTTGTCAAAAATGAGTTGAGCACTTAAGTGAGGAATATAGTAATGATTAAGTAAAACATCTATGAAGTGCATAACTAATTGCAAAAGAGCAGGTAAATCTCGTGCAAAAAATACAATACACATGATGTTATCTTAAAGCAATTATCTAGGTGAAAATCCAGAAAGTATGCACAGAGGTTGAGCGAAGAAAGAACGGCATTGAAAAACACAACTCATGATATTATGGAAAGACAAGCCTACATCATCTTCAGAAGCAGAAACACTCCTTTGATGAGCAGCAGCATCACCCAAATAACCAGGAATTGAATTCTTTGAAGAAACAAGGATCAGTTTAGTCAGCCTCTGTATCCGACTCAGTAGAGCTGCCTTCTCTTCCTCTTCCTCTTCCAATCTTGACTGCATTTTCACTTGTCCCTCTTCCAACTGTAAAATGAATGAGAATGTAATTCAGTACAGAATCCCTTTGTGCTAAAAGAACACCCAAAAGCAGCTAATTGAGTACAGATATTAAACGTGCAATTAGTTTGACATGATCATATCTAGCTGTAGGGAGTCTTTACCACATCATTTAACTTTAAATCATACCTGCTGTCTCAAGTTCATAAGCTCTTCATGATTGACACCGACAAGCACCCCTCTTCTTAGCTGATCAAGCTCTTGTTTCAAACATGATATTTCCCTTTGATATTTCTTAATTAGAGATTTTTCATCAATTATCTGAAAGAAATACAAACCGAACTGTCAGCCTTCTCTATTGCAACTCTAGAAAACTGAAATGCTAAAGAGCAAACCTTGTTGCGTGATGCATAAATCTCAACACGTTTAGCCCTACTTGCAAATTTTAGTGTATTATGTGTTTCCTCCATATTGCTTGAAGCAGGAGTAAGAGTACATATGAGCTGCAGATCACAAAATGGGGAGAAATTAGTCACCCTGCCTGTGAAGCAATTGATGTCAAAGCAAGTACCATGAATATCAGATGGCAGTGTTTATTTATTTAAAAGAAAAGGAATGGAGAGCTAAGAGGCCAAAGATGCACATCAATAAAGCTGTATAAATAATAGATATGAAGAATAAAATAGAACTCCTTGTGTGGGCTCATCATTCTTACAGAAACATGTCCATGTCCACTCAGCGATGATTGGAGTAGGCGAGTAAGTTTAGAATCCCGATAAGGAACATGACATGCCTTCCCTTCACTAAGTTTTCCAATGACCTAATACATGAGAACACAATCAATGCATCAGCATTACGTTCAGACTATTATAATCTTTAGCCCGGCCTGAAAAAGGAATACAGCAATCATTCTGATAGGCAAGGACAAGAAACTGAATTATGACAACGGTGCATTATATATTTGTTATAGGAAACCACCATCGAAATGGTCAATGAGGGATGCTTAGAGTACGTACAGTTCCTAGAGTCAGCAGACTTTTATTTATGTATGATCCTTCCTTTCTCCGTAATCCCGTTGTTTCAGTTTTAGAGCTCTCAGACCCTGCTAAATCAATCAGGTTCTAAGGGGCCAAAAAAGAAAAATAAGTGAGATGCTATAATATAAGGCTTGACATTTGAATACAGAAAACAGTGTAAGTAGCCATACGAGCTGTGAGAAGATCACTCCATCATACTCATCACCATGGGCACTACTTTCAATCATCTGCAAAATGTGCAGGGAAGTGGACATAATAAGATAGGAGTACAAAAACCAAGTACAATGTGTGACTGTTAAGGAGGGAGGGAGAACTTTAAAGTGACCAAACAGAAGATTATGATCACAGACCTAGTAGATTTCATATACAGTAAAAACAGAAGATAGAACATGATATATTACCAAGGAGAATATTGTGTGACTGCGGCTACTGAACAAATTGAAATTATTTGAACCAACGTGACGGTGCTCTGCAATAGAAAAGATAGAAATCAATATAAATTGTCCATAACATGGCCTTGGCTGTCAATGATGGGTTTGGAGAGACAGAATCGGAACATACACAATAATTACCTTCCCCAGCAGCAATGAAAGAAAGAGCATGGCCGGGTGACAAAACAACTTCCTCCTTTATACCTTCAACATAAGTACCCTGCATATTTATAGCACGCGTGAATGATCAAGAAATATACCTTAGCAATAGAATCAACTATATACAGCAGCATAAACATCTGGTATGTAAAAGGCCAGCCCGGTGCACTAAGCTCCCGCTATGAGCGGGGTCCGGGGAAGGGCCGGAACCACAAGGGTCTATTGTACGCAGCCTTACCCTGCATTTCTGCAAGAGGCTGTTTCCACGGCTCAAACCCGTGACTTCCTGGTCACATGGCAGCAACTTTACCAGTTGCGCCAAGGCTCCCCTTCAAACATCTGTTATGTAGATGGGAAAAAATAGAGAGGAAACTCAGGATCTGTTGCTTAGGTGGTGGAAGAAAAAAAAAAGCAATGTGGAACTAACATCCTAAACGAAATATCTGGGAAGGCTCAAACCCGTGACTTCCTGGTCACATGGCAGCAACTTTACCAGTTGCGCCAAGGCTCTCCTTCAAACATCTGTTATGTAGATGGGAAAAAATAGAGAGGAAACTCAGGATCTGTTGCTTAGGTGGTGGAAGAAAAAAAAAAGCAATGTGGAACTAACATCCTAAACGAAATATCTAGGAAGAAAGCTAGAGTGGAAACCTCGGGAACTGTAGCTTGGGAGGTGAAAAGAACAGTACAAAGCTAATATGCTAAAGGTAACATACATTAGCTTTAGTTTGTTTCTTGAGTCATTTTCAGGGTTATTTGTGACTCAAGATATTTATTTATTTTTTGATAAGGTAAAGGTTTTATTGATAAAAGTAGAAGATGGTACATAAGATTATACCAAGATCAGACAACACCTATAATAGCATACTATCAGTTACAAGTTTCTTAACGCATCCAAAAACTCCATATATTGATCTAGACTTTCAACTAAACATTTCTTACACCAAAAAAATAGATTTTGAAGACAAGTATTTTTTATTCTAGCAATGTGATTCCTCTTGTCCTCAAAGCAAACATTGTTCCTTTCTTCCCAAATGGTCCAGAAAATGCAGAGGGATGGTCCACCATAGTTGCTTCTGATTCCTTGATACCTTCTGCCTTTGCCAGCTGACCACTAAAGATCTTATGTCTGGAGGCATAGTCCATGAAACACCACACAGATTCAAAAAAAGCTCCCAGCACTGTTTAGCAATTTTACAATAGATAAATAGATGATTAACAGTTTTCAACCCTTCTTCACATAAGTAGCATATGTTACTTAGGCAGAATCCCCTTTTTTGTAAATTATCTTGAGTTAAATTGGCTTCTCTGATAGCAAACCACCCAAAACAAGCCACTTTAATAGGTGTTTTGGTTCTCCATAACATTTTCCATGGCCAATTAGATTCATATTGATCATTTTGTTCCTGGAGAAGATTATAACAGCTTTTGACAGAATATCGTAAATCATTGCTTGCTGTCCAAACCATAAGATCCTCCTTGTCTTCCTCCATCACTGTTGTACCTAGTAATTGGAGTAATTGCCCCACTTCTTCCAACTCCCAGTCATTAAAGCCTCTTCTAGGATTTAATTGCCAACCATTAGTAGAATAGAACTCAGCAACAAAACCCTCTTTATTCACAGAGCAATTGTACAGGTTTGGAAATCTGTTACTTAAGCTCACACCCCCTAACCATACTTCAGTCCAAAATTTGATTTTTTTTCCATTTCCCAACTTCAGCTTTGTATATTGATGAAATTCATTCCACAACTTACTGATATTGCTCCAAATACTACCTTTTGTAGAGTTATGAACAATTGCAGGCCTCCATGTATCTTTCTTCACATACTTGACATCTATGAGTTTCTTCCAAGTGCTTTCCTTTCCATCATTATAACTCCATAGCCATTTATATAATAAACTCTTATTATGCATTCTCAAATTTCTAACCCCCCTTCTTCACAATCATTACCTTTTGCCATTTAACCAAATGTATCTTCCTTTTTTCTACATTTCCTTCCCATAAAAAATTACTTCTCATAGTATTCAATCTTTTCTCCACACTAACAGGTAACTGGAACAAGGACATCAAATAAGTTGGAGTACCATCCAACACACTACTAATCAAAGTAAGTCTGCCTCCAAAGGACAAATATTGCTTTCTCCAGGTAGTCAGTCTGCTGGAACAGCTATCCAAAACTCCCTGCCAGATCCTCTGTTCATTTTTCATGGCACCTAGGGGAAGTCCCAAATAGATTGTAGGTAATTTTTCCACCTTACACCCCATTACTCAAGATATTTATGAAACGTACAAGTTAAATTTACTCACAGCTAGTGATGACTGGTCAGAAGACATCATTGTTTTTGTGCAATTGTTTCCTATTATTGCCCTAAATGATGTCTATACGAATGTACAACTCTACATCCAGATCCCTCATATGAAACAATATGCTCATCTTTAGACAAAAATGTAGAAAGAACTATCAAAATGACCAGAATCATAACTTCAAGAAAACTGGCTTTTTAAAAACAAATAGAAAAAGTCTTGGCAGTTGGCCCTAAAAAAGCAAGTCTTATTAGCAAAAAAACCTGTGCATCTTCCCTGACACGCAAATTCTGGCCAGTAGGGTCCAGCAAGTCATTGATAACCTGACATCATAAATACGGAGAGTACACAAGTTAATTATGTTAAAAATGGGTATGAGAAAGTTAAAAATGTCTAGAGGTGATAAGTGCATAAAGACAAGTGCTAAATATACACTAAACAGTATTTCACTTTGTATAGGTCTATAGAAGAAACTTTATGATGCAGCTACGAAGGACATGAGCACAAATTCTAAACATAGACGTAGCATCGAAATAAAAAAGGCTCATCATATATGCGAACCACCCCGCAAAGTATAATGGTATTTTCGCATTCTAATCAGTGTCACTATCATTGTTTGTGAAAATATCTGGCTGATCTGCTCCATACTAACCTCGTTGTAGATTTCAATATATGACACTCGGAGTAAGAATTCGCGTCCAGGAGTCTGAAAATTTTAAGAGTTAGTCACTCTCTCCATAGAATAATCAATACTTGAAACAAGCATGGCTCTTCAATCCTTACGGAAAGATGATTGAGGAAAATGAATAGCGACATATCGCTCTAGGGTGTCATGCCAGACAAAAATGCAACACTAAATTTTCAGAATGAGGTAAACTTCCGAGCTTACTTACATCTTGAATAATGCTGAAAACGTCCTTTATCGCCAAAGGAATTATGCCCGGACAACTGTGATCTCCCTGTTGAAACCAAGATCTCAAAAATCAACATGCAGATAACAAACTAGTGCACATGGGAGGAAGGGGGAAGGGGGAGGAGAAAAAACAAAATTCAATTAGCAAAGAGGAAAATGAAGCAAGTAACTACAATTTAACCATCAATTTTCAACAAAACGTGCAATAAATATAAAGATTGTGCAGTATTACAGGGCAGCAGCTTTGTCAATAACAATTAAAAGTTCCTAGACAGTTCATTGGCAATGTAACTGAGTCGGTGAAGCTTTCTTTCAGTTCAAAGGGAAAAAGGATATAACACAAAGGAAAATTGATTTACATGCATAGTGTGCGTCTTTCCACTACTTGTAACTCCATAAGCAAATACTGTGCCTGCATAATCAGCAGGTCTCAAGTCAAAATACAAAAAATAATAGATGAACGCAATTAAATTGGACAGCACGATGTATCACACTTAAATGACAACACATTCGGTCCATGAAAAAAAATTACCATGTATGCCTTCCATTGCAGCCTTGACCACAGGTCGAGCAGCTACTTCATAAATTTCCTGAGTAATTGTTTGAGGTCCAAACACTCTATCTACCCAGCATCAAAGCATATATTACCAAAATAACTATATCAACTTCGATGAAAACCTAAGTACTAAGCAATTCCATATTCTTCCCAGACTAATTAAGGAGATGTTTTAACAGTTAGCAGGATCAGAATCATAATGAAACCCGAAAGTGTCTAGAATTGTACCAAATGCATAAGCTGTGGCTGGATTATACTCGTTCCGCACAATTTTATCACCATCTGCATACCATGCAATTTCATCGCCCTTCTGATATTCTCGTTCGCTGTCACCATAAATTACAACAATTCCAGATATTACTACATTGTCTCAAAACTCACATCCCTAAAATTCAGCTGAACATATTTCTAAAGTGTTTAAGTCCTATGAACTGGCACTGTAAAAAACTATTTTTAATAGCAGGTAATTATATATAATAAGCATTGATTAGTAATCCAAATTAAATCATATACCAGTCGTAACAGGTCTCACACTGATGGTATAAATATTTTCTACACTATATAATTTAAACCCATATCTAAATTAGTTCAAACAGATCTAGAATTTACCTCATTGGGCGAAACCTGACAGTGACTGAAATGCTATCTCCCGATCTAGACATATCATCAACTGGTTCATCAACCAACTCCTCTTCCGCTTCCGACGTGTAACTGACCGGCGTACGATTTTCGTAACCTTGCGAGTACATCGAATCGGAACGACTCATGGATCTGGAATTGTAGCCATTTGAAGAGCCGTAAAACGACGTCGTAGATGAAGAGTAAGATCGCGGTAGTAGCTTAGGGTTCATGACGGATGATGAGGATGACGAAGATGAAGAGTACGGAGTTGAAGGTTTACTACGGTACTGAAATGGTGAACTACTTCTGCTACCTCTCGATGATGAAGCCATCAACGACCTAGCTCGAACTTGAGCTCAAGCTAAACTTCTCTAGGTATGTACACGCGCTTGTGGCTGCGTTTGGAGTACACGCATTTCTATGGAACAAGAAGAGAGAGTGAAGTAATGGATTTTGAATTGGTGCTTAGGATTTGAAGCAAAATGGTAGTGAGAGAGAAGCTTCAGACGATGAATACACTGTGTGTCTGTGTGTAGATTATGTAGTGTAGTTGCTATAATTGTATAACTAATCTGAAACTTGTATTCTTCTTCTTTAAGACAAAGAAGAAATGCAGAGAAGGGAGAGAGATGAGGAGTGAAAACTGAGGAATAATGGGAGGGTGAGTTTGAATTATTTTTGCTACAGTGGATTTTTAAATTTAAATAAAATATACATCGCTATAGGAGATTGGGGAGTATTTAATTTTATCTTAATATAGTTACTCTAACTTTTTTCAAATGTAAAGTAATTTTGGTCCATTTCAGTTCAGCTGGCAGAACATCAAAGCGGTCAATTAAAACTGATAAAATTGTCATATGTGTTTCACATGACTAGTTGGTAAAAGATAATTTCGATTGAGATTTTTTTCCTAATTTCGTTTTCATATTAAAGCACTAAATTACATTATAATTAAAAAAATCAAAGAAGAGAAGCAATGCAAACATAAATAAAAAAATCCTATCTGTAATGAAATAAACTGCAATCGGATGAAAATTTGAAATTAGGTAAGAAGACCCTCGCAATCATTATTTAGCTTGAGCGTGTCAAAAATAAAATTGATTTAAAATTTCGTTGTTCGAATAAAAGTGCTCAATTTTATGAACTAAAAATTTATGTATGCTCAAGTTATTATAATACCAAATTGATAGCGCTCTAATGAGGTTCCGGAAGAGCTACTCCCCCAGTTGCTAGAGGCCGAGGGAAGGCTCCACCTTGTGGTAGGGGGCGAGGACATCCCAGGACTGTTTCAGTTATGCCGTCAGTGGGTCCAACAGAGAATCTCATTATTGAGGAACAGGGTGAGATGTCTGTGGCAGAGCCAACTCCGGTGGATTTCACATATGCACCGGGATTTCAGGATATCATGGGTCATATGCTGCGGTTCATGGACATTATGACTCAGGCCGGTTTATTTCCGGCAGACCCAGCCACATCTCAGACAGGCGGGGGAGCACAGACCCCTACCGCACAGGCTTATGGGCAGGCAACTGCTATATATCAGACCCAGGGTGCACTACTCGTGGGTGGAGCACAGCCAGTGGCAACAGCTACACTTGAGCCTAGGCCAGCTGCAGCCGCTGATCCGCAGAAACTATTGGACAGATGGACTATACTACATCCTCCTGTCTTTGGGGGTGAGCGACATGAGGATCCCCAGGATTTCATTGATCGATGCAAGGATAGACTGTACAACATGAGAATATTGGAGTCTCATGGGGTTGACTTTGCTACTTTTCAGCTAGAGGGCAGGGCCCGTAGATGGTGGAAGTCTTATATTCTTGGAAGACCTTCAGATTCTCCTCCCATGACTTGGGATAGGTTCACCCGTATCTTCTTGGACAGGTATATTCCACCCTCCCAGAGGGAAGAGTTGCGGTTTCAGTTTGAGCAACTTCAGCAGGGTCAAATGTCAGTGACCGATTATGAGGCGAGGTTCTCTGAATTATCTCGCCATGTACTTATGATACTCCCTACTGAGGCGGAGAAAGTGCGAAGGTTTGTTGCGGGTTTACATACTGGCATTCATGCCACTATGGCTTGAGAGGTTGAGATGGGTATTTCTTATGAGCTAGTCATGGAGATAGCCCGGAGGATTGAGGGTGTGCGTCAGCGTAGCCGAGAGCAGGTTACTAGAGATAAGAGGTTTAGGTATTCTGGAGAGTTCAGAGGTTCTCCATCTGGGGGCAGATGTCAGTTCGTGAGAGGGTAGTCCAGTAGGTCACCATATCCAGCACCACCGCCTCCTCAGGGTCCTCCAGTGCGACCTTATTTCGGTGCTATACCCGAGAGTTCTTATCGCCCACCAGCTATTCAGGGTTCTTCCAGTGGGTATTCAGGTCACCAGGGCCAGATTCTTAGTCAGCAGCCCATTGTGCCGAAAAGTTGTTATGAGTGCGGGGATCCCAATCACATACGGAGATTCTGCTCTAGGCTTCGGGGTAGACCAGTGCAGCAAGGTCAGTAGCCTATGATTACCGCACCAGTTGCTCCACCAGTCGTCCGACCACTAAGAGGTGGAGGAGAGGTGGGTAGGGGTCGTCCTAGAGGTAGAGGTCAGCCAAGCGGAGGCCAGCCAGTTGGAGCTCCAGCTCGATTTTATGCTTTTCTGGCCAGACCAGATGCAGAGGCCTCAGATGCCGTAATTACAAGTATTATTTCTATTTGCGGAAAAGATGCCTCCGTATTATTTGATCCAGAATCTACATATTCCTATGTGTCATCTCTATTTGCTCAATTTCTGGGTGTTTCTCGTGAGTCCTTGAGTACTCCTGTTTATGTGTCAACTCCTATGGGCGATTCTGTTGTTGTAAATCGGATCTATTGGTCCTGTATTATTACACTCTGTGGTTATGAAACTAGAGCAGATCTCCTATTGCTTGAGATGACCGATTTTGAAATTATCCTGAGCATGGACTGGTTATCTCCATATCACGCCATCCTAGATTGCCATGCCAAGACTGTTACCTTGGCTATTCCAGCATTGCCTAGGCTGGAGTGGAAGGGTTCGTCTGTTAGTTCATTTAATCGGGTTATTTCTTTTATGTAGGCTCAACACATGGTTGAGAAGGATTGTTTAGCTTATCTAGCCTATGTTCGGGATACTACTACAGAGACTCCGGTTATTGATTCAGTGCCTGTAGTTCGGGAGTTCTCCGATTTATTTCCTTCAGATCTTCCAGGTGTGCCACCTGATCGTGATATTGATTTCTGTATTGACTTGGCTCTAGATACCCAGCCTATATCTATCCCACCATATCGCATGGCTCCAAATTAATTGAAAGAATTAAAAGAACAACTTGAGGAGTTACTAGCCAAAGGGTTTGTCAGACCGAGTGTATCGCCTTGGGGTGCACCGGTATTATTTGTGAAGAAGAAAGATGGAACAATGCGAATGTGTATTGATTATCGTCAATTGAAATGTTTGACCAAGCTTCTAAAATCTACTTATTTTGAAAAAAAATACTTTTTTAAAAAGTATATTTTGTGAGAAGTAATTTATGTTTGTCTAATTAATTTGAAAAATACTTTTGAGCAACAATTAGTATATGATCAAGCTTTTAAAAAGTGATTCTAAGTATATTTTTCTCAAAAATATTTTTCAAAAAAAATACTTTTAGACAGAAACTATTTTTTTCTGTTGTTGTTTCTACTCAAAAGTACCTTTTTCCTTTAAAAACTTGGTCAAACACCTTGATTTTGGCAAAAAAAACACTTTTGACAAAAAAAAATTATTTTGGCAAAAAATTAAGCTCGGCCAAAGAGGCTATGAATTCGGTTTGAAAAAAAGATGGGGTTGTGGTGACGTGGAAATGAGAAATGGCTTACCGCGCTCTGGTGAAGGAAGCTTTTATTCGAAAACTCAGTTTAAAAAAATGAGCTGCAGAGAACTGCAGACAAATTAAAAAAAGAGTTGGTAGCATCTGCCATCTGGCCATTAGCATTTGAATTTGGTTCCTTTTTCTTAACTTGTGAACTTTTCTAAAAGAAACTTTAGAAAAAAAAACTGAACTTGTCTTATAGCCTCTTTTGTGCGTTTTTTTTGGCCAGAACAGACAAGCTTTTAGATGGAAAAAAATATTTTTTGAGTACAAATAAAAATAATTTTTGAGAAGTAAAAAAAAATAATTTATCCTAAAAGCACTTTTTTTAAAAGTATTTTTATGAAATATACACTTAGAATTATTTTTTAAAACCTTGATCAAATATTAATTATTGCTTAAAGTATTTTTTAAATTAATCAGTTAAATACAAATTATTTTTTATCAAAAAAAAAAAATGAAAATCACTTTTGCAAAAAATATTTTTCAAATAAATTGATTTTAGCAGCTAGGTGGCTATTAATTTGAACTGTACTCTGTGGCCTGGACATGGAAAACTACACTGCGCGCAACACCCGACATCATATAGTATTAAATTGTATACGGCATTTTTTCGAATTTGGCCATGGGAGAATGTGGTGATTGTTTCCTCTTCTTTTCAGAGTAAAAGCTTTTATTACTATTTTGACTAACTTTTTTATTCGAAAGTTTTGTCGAGCAGCTTAATTAATTCTCTAAAATAAGTAATGGAGTACTATTATTTTTTAGATTTAGTACTTCTTGTTTTTCATAAACTTTGACCAAACAAGTTAAACCTTGTCCATCACATTTCAAAAGAAATAAATAACAAAACAAAGGATGAACCTCTTACATGAAACATATATTAATAGTTCTAGAAATGGAGAGGAACATACTCTTCATTTGATTGAGTGACGGTGCGACGGTGTCGTTATTTGTGGTGCGAATATTGATATTTGATATATAGTAGACAAAGACAAATAACAAACATGACCAACCAGTAAGTCATCTTGCTTTAGGGGTAATGGGGCCTTTCTTGGTTTATTTATTATTTTATTCAGAATTTTGAATTGTTATATGATTATTCATCAATTACGATTCCTAAGATAATAGTAGTAAATATTATAAATATTATTATAATATTACTCAGAGTAACAATATAGAACAAGAAGAAGAAAAAAACAAGCTAAGAGATATAGAGAGAAAGAGAGGAACAAGAGATCTTATTTCTTCTTCAATTGTGTGTTTTCCTATCTATTACAAGGCCTTTATATAGACATGAAAAGTGAAGAAAAATATGTCATTGAATATGTCATTAAGCATAGAAAAATATGTCATTGAATATATCATTAAACATTTGAGAAGATCATGGAGAAAGAATAGACATCCACCATAATTTGATTTTTCTTATAACACTCCCCCTTGGATGTCGATAGATAATGTGCCTCGTTAAAACCTTATTAGAAAAAAATCATATGGGAAAAAAATTCAAGTGAAAGAAAAAGAATACACATGTTTCGAAATACGCCTTTTGGTTGCCTCATTAAAAACCTTGCAAGGAAAACCCAGTGGGACAAAACCTTGTAAGGGAAAAAGAGTACAACGCGTATTAACTCCCCCCTGATGAGAGCATCAATTCACATCCTTGGGCCTTCACATCCCAATCTTGTACACTAGTTTCTTGAAGGTTGACATCGGTAGAGATTTGGTGAACAAATCAGCCATATTATCACTTGAACGGATCTGTTGCACATTGATATCACCATTCTTTTGAAGATCTTGTGTGAAAAATAACTTTGGTGAAATGTGCTTTGTCCTATCCCCTTTTATGAATCCTCCCTTCAATTGGGCTATGCATGCTACATTATCTTCATACAAATTTGTAGGTAGTTTGTCACACTTCAAACCACATTTGTCTCGAATAAGATGTATTATAGACCTCAACCATACACATTCTTGACTTGCTTCATGAATAGCAATTATCTCAGCATGATTAGATGAAGTAGCCACGATTGATTGCTTATGGTTCTAGTTATAATCCCGAAACGATTCATGTATATATTTTACAGAAACGTGAAATCAAAGTAGGCGATAAAGTAGCTGGAAGACACGGAAATAAAGGTATCATTTCCAAATCGATCGCAAAGATATGGCAGTGCCTCCATATATAAACACATAGTCTGTTTGAGATCGAGCCTTGTGTGGGTCAGATAAATACCCAGCATCGGCATAACCAACAAGATCGGAATTGCAATCATTGCCATAAAATAATCCCATATCGGTAGTCCCTTTTAGATACCGTAATATGTGTTTGATTCCATTCCAATGTCTCCTTGTAGGAGCAGAGCTATATCTTGCTAAGACATTAACTGAAAAAATTATGTCAGGCCTTGTAGTGTTAGCAAGATACATTAGTGCACTAATTGCACTAAGATATGGTACTTCGGGACTAAGAAGCTCTTCATTCTTTTCTTGAGGTCGGAACGGGTCCTTATTCACATCAAGTGATCGAACAATCAGCGGAGTACTTAATGGATGTGCTTCATCCATGTAAAACCGTTTTAATACCTTTTCTATGTAGGCAGATTGATGAACAAAAGTCCCGTTTGCCAAATGTTCAATTTGCAAACCAAGACATAATTTTGTCTTTCCGAGATCTTTCATCTCGAATTCCTTCTTTAAATAATAAATTACCTTTTAGGGTTCTGTAGGAGTTCCAATAAGATTTATGTCATCAACATATACAGCAAGTACAACAAACTCCGATGTTATTTTCTTTATAAAAACACATGGACAAATGGTATCATTTATATAACATTCCT
The DNA here is from genome assembly GCF_000715075.1 of Nicotiana tabacum. Taxonomy (NCBI): domain Eukaryota; kingdom Viridiplantae; phylum Streptophyta; class Magnoliopsida; order Solanales; family Solanaceae; genus Nicotiana; species Nicotiana tabacum. Next base: position 74,586,598 of record NC_134103.1, read on the forward strand.
TTAATAAATACTCATTAAGGCGGCTATACCACATTCTTCATGATTGCTTTAGACCATATAAAGATCTTTGCAATTTGATTGAAAATATTTCCCGGGACTTCGAATTATGTGCGTCATGCATTTTAAATCCCTCGGAAATTTTCATGTATATCTCATTATCAAGCGAGCCGTGAAGGTAGGTTGTAACCACGTTCATTAAATGCATGTCAAGCTTTTCATGGACAGCAAAACTAATGAGATAACGAAACGTTATAGCATCCATAACAGGAGAATACGTCTCTTCATAATCGATACTAGGCTTTTGTGAAAATCCTTGTGCAACAAGGCGTGCCTTATATCTTTGTACCTCATTTTTATTATTCATTTTATGTTAAAAAAACTCATTTATAGCCAACAGGATTAACACCATTTGGTGTTTGGACGACAGGCCCAAAAACTTCATGTTTCGTAAGTGAAGTTAATTATGCCTGGATAGCATCTTTCCATTTTGGCCAATCATTTCTCTGTCTACATTCATCAACAGATTTTGGTTCAAGATCCTCATCTTGTTGCATTATTTCAACATCGACATTATAAGCAAAAGTATTATCGATAACAATATTATTTCGGTTCCATCTTTTTCTCGTTGAGACATAACTTATTGAGATCTCTCCATTCTCATCATTTTCAGGTACCTAAACCTACCTTGAGATTTTATCATTTGTTATGTCTATGTGCTCTTCTTGAGCCACTACCTCCGTATTATGATCACTTTGATCATTTGTTCATTTTCTTTTTTGAGGATTTTTATCCTTAGAACCGATTGGTCTACCACGTTTCAATCAATTAAACTCATTTGATTTAATTGATTGTCCTACCGGGATATCAACTCGAAATTGAGCATTAGCAGCTGGAATATGTGACTTAGTCACCCTTGGTAAGTCAATGAATGCATTTGGCAATTGATTTGCACTATTTTGCAAATGAATTATCTTTTGAACCTCTTGTTCACACTGATTTATTCGGGGATCTAAATGAGATAGTGATAATACATTCTAATCTATCTCCTTTATCAGCTGTTTATTTTCTCCCCCTGATGTTTGGTATATTGATTCATCAAAATTAAAATCAGAAAATTTTGCAGTAAATAAATCTCCAGTCATAGGCTCCAGATATTTTATAATAGAAGGAGATTCATACCCAACATATATCCCCCAACATTCTTTGGGGGGCCATCTTTGTGCGTTGTGGTGGAGCAATTGGAACATACACCGCACATCCAAAGATTCTAAGATGAGAAATATTTGGCTCCTGACCAAAAGCCAATTGCAACGGGGAGACTTTATGATAACTCGTGGGCCTTATCCGCACAAGTGTTGCTGCATGCAAAATAGCATGACCCCATACTGAAATGGGGAGTTTTGTTCTCATAAGCATTGGTCTAGAAATTAATTGGAGGTGTTTGATCAATAATTCTGCTAGACCATTTTGTGTATGAACATGAGCAATCGGATGCTCAATTGTTATCCCAGTTGATATACAATAATCAGTAAAGGCCTGAGATGTAAACTCACCAGCATTATCAAGACGAATTGTCTTAATTGTATAATCTGGAAATTGTGCTCTTAGCTTTATTATTTGAGCCAACAATCTCGCAAATGCCATATTGCGAGTTGATAATAAGCACACATGTGACTATCTTGTAGATGCATAAACCAAAACCATATAATATCTAAATGGTCCACATGGAGGGTGAATGGGCCCACATATATCACCTTGTATACGTTCCAGAAATGTAAGGGATTCCATCCTAACTTTAATAGTTGATGTTCTAATAATTAATTTGCATTGAGAATATGTAGCACAAGAGAATACCTTAAATTGAAGAATCTTTTGGTTCTTCATTGAATGTCCATGTGAATTCTCAATTATTTTACGCATCATATTAGAACCACGATAACCCAGCCGGTCATGCCAAATAATAAAATTATCTTGATTAGTAAATTTTTCATTTACTATGGCATGCGTTTCAATCCTGCTAATACTTGTGTAATATAAGCCGGAGAAAAGGGCAGGTAGCATTTCAAGCACATATTTCTTACCCGACTTTATTGTAGTAATATAAAGATATTCAATCTTTTCATTATTTGTAGTCTCAATGTGATATCCATTTTGGCGAATGTCTTTGAAACTTAGTAAGTTTCTTTGAGACTTACTATAATATAATGCTTCATTAATAACCAAATTTGTTCCTCCGGGTAGTAATAAATTTGCTCTTCCTGAGCCTTCAATTAATCTTGTACTGCCAGATATTGTATTAACATTAGCTTCTTTCATCACCAAATAAGAGAAATATCTTGTATCTCTTAAAATAGTATGTGTTGTAGCACTATCCAAAAGACATATATCATCTTTATTGATCTTGGATCTAACTGAAGACTCGAGAATTTCCATATTCTTCATAAATAAACAAAAAGTACTTCATAAGAAATACGAAAGACTATAAATAAAAGAAACATTAGAAATTACACGAGGAATAGAGAAACTAGCATATATGATGCTTTAGGAAAGTACACTTAAGAAGAACAAACTACAGAAAGACATAATATGAAAATAATAACTTTTCTTAAAACTTTATTCCTCACTAAGATAATCAATTCCTCAGTCAATATCATCAAAGAAGTCTTCAGCTTCTAAATGAGTAATACTTGCAAGGCCTCCAAAATCATCATCTTTATATGCAAGATTTGCCTCAGCATCATCATATTTGTTTGAGGGGCCTGCTTTATCATCATCATTTTGAAAAGTCAAGTGTGCTTCCACATTGTTATCTTTTCTTTTATTGGATGCTTGATAAAGTTTGACAAAATGGTCAGGTGTACGACAAACACGAGCCCAATGACCTTTCATACTACACCTGTGGCAAATATTAACTCTGCTTTTCAAAGGACTATTTTGAGGATCCTTATTATTTTCTTGTTTATTTCCGCCATGATGACGATAATTATTTCGTCCCCTTCCATGTCCTTGTCCACGTTCACGACTATGGCCACGGCCACGATCACGATAATGACTTTGTCTTCTTTCAGACTTTTGAGTAGCTGCTACCATATTCACTTCAAAAAATTGTGTAGATCCAGTGGGACGAGCTTCATGATTTTTCATTAAAAGGGTATTATGTTGCTCAACCACCAGGAGACATGAGATTAATTCAGAATATTTCTTTAAACCCTTTTCACGGTATTGTTGCTGCAATACCATATTTGATGCATGAAAAATAGAAAGAGTCTTTTCCAGTAAATCCTCATCATTCACAATTTTCCTACATAATTTAAGTTGGGGAAGTTATCCTGAATACAACAGAATTATATTTACTTACAGTTTTAAAATCTTGTAACCGTAAGTAAATCCATTCATATCGAGCTCTTGGCAATATCGTTGTCTTAAGATGGTCATATCGTTCCTTCAAACTGCTTCATAATTCAAATGGATCCTTTAGGGTTAAGTATTCAGTCTTTAACCCTTCATCGAGATGATGACGAAGGAAAATCATAGCATTTGCTTTATCCTGGCAACTGATGTTTCATTTCCTTGTATAATAGTATTTTCAAGAGCTTTTGCAGCAAGGTGAATTTCAGCATCAAGGACCCATGATAAATAATTCTTTCCGGAGATGTCAAGTGCCACAAATTCAAGTTTTGATAAATTCGACATAATGAAAACTATCATAAAAAAATAGATAAATAGAAGCAATTTGGGTAATTATGAAACAAGAAAAAATAATAATAAGTCATGTAATATGGTATTCATATTTATATAAACAGAATTTACCAATTTTTTTTTTAATCAATAAAATTAACCGAAATTTTTTGTGCCAAATTCTTAATTGAATTAAAAGAAAAATAAACAAAAATAGAGGTAAACGCTTAGCTGTAATTATGACAAAGTCTTGTTACGAAATGATTTAATATACGTATTCTATAATTTCTTATAATATCTTAATAATAATTTTATAATGATCTTACAATCTAAATTAACTAGATTAGCAATCAACCTTGAAAAAAAGAAAATTCTCCGAACGTAATAACAATGATATGACAATTTTAAAAGAAACATACCAAAAAGCAGAGTGGTGGTAGCTAGTGTGTGCCGGATCGGACTTGAGTAGAAGTTAATTCGTGCTGATAACGTATTATAAATATTATTATAATATTACTCAAAGTAACAATATAGAACAAGAAAAATAAATAAGCTAAGAGAGATAGAGAGAAATAGAGAAAGAGATATTCTTATTTTTTCTTCAATTATGTGTTTTTCTATCTATTACAAGGCCTTTATATAGACATGAAAAATGAAGAAAAATATGTCATTGAATATGTCATTAAGCATAGAAAAATATGTCATTAAATATATCATTAAGCATTTGAGAAGATTATGGAAGAAGAATAAATATCCACCATAATTTAATTTTTCTTATAACAGTAAACAATTACTTATTCTTTCTTTTAGTTAAATTTAAGAACGTATTTTTCGATAAAGTACTCGAAAAGACAAGAATAGGTGTTTGGTATGTTCTTAAAAAGAAATACAATAATAACATACTTAAAGTGTATCTACAACCGATAGGGCTTGCGTGGTACGTAACTAGTCAAGTGTTACAACATGCAATAGATTATACATGAAGAGCGATCAAATCATCAAACAAGTTGGTTGTGCGAACAAAGTCTCATATTGGTTGTTGAAAAGATTGAAAACCTACATATAAGGTGTATGAATCTCTTAATGTGTGAAATCTTTTGGGAAAAACCGTACGGGCTTGACAAAAAATGAATAATGCCACACCATGTTAAGAGTGTCTTTGGGTTAGTTTAGCCCAACAACTGGTATTATAGCTCAGGTTCGACATGACGAGTATAGCGATGGCTAAGTGATGGTGCGGGCCTCGGTATATTTTTAGGTGGACGAACAAAGTCTCACATTGATAGCTGAAAAGATTAGGAGCCTACATATAAGCAGTGGCGAAGCCATAAAATTCAATAAGGGTGTTCAAATTTTGAACAGCCTTTGCCAGTGGGTCATGCAAGGGTGTTCAAAGTCTATTTTTAATCAATAACAAGTAATATTTTACCTTATACGTAGTATAATTTTTCGGCGAATGATGGTTAGTTGACCACCCTTGGGCCAACATTGCTTTGCCCCTGCATATAAGGTATAGGAATATTCTTTTAATGATATAAGGACTTTTGGAAAAAACCGTGTGGACTTAGCCCAAAAGTAGACAATAGATTGGGAGTATACATATAAGCAGGGGCGAAGCTATGTTGGCCCAAGGGTGGTCAACTGACCACCCTTCGCCGAAAAATTATATTACGTATAAGGTAAAATATTACTTGTTATTGATTAAAAATAGAGTTTGAACACCCTTGCATAGCCCACTGACAAAGGGTGTTCAAAATTTGAACACCCTTATTGAATTTCTTGGCTTCGCCACTGCATATAAGGTATTGAGATCTCTTAATGGTATGAGGTCTTTTGGTGAAAATCATGTGAATTTAAACTAAAAGCGGACAATATTACACCATATTAAAAGTTATTTTTGGACAGGTTTAGCCCAACAAAGCATGACTTGCTTCTTTTTTTTCAACAATAGGCGTGACTTGCTGCTTAGTTAATGAAAAAATGTTTTGTTTAAAGCCCTTCTATCGATTAGGCAAGACAAAAAAACTCCAAAACATATTACGCATGAAAAAAAAAATAGAAATGTCTAGTGGCTTTATATTCTTACATGTCTCCCTTTATTTCATAAGTTTGAGCACGTCGTGCGTAACTTTTGATAAAGACTCAAAGATTTTGGTTAACAAGCTGAAAACAAAAAACAAATATTGCTTACCACAAACAAAAGGTGTGATTTTCATAAATAATTTGTTATTTTCCAAATATGTTAGTAAGGGTTTGGCAATCAACTACTAATATAAATTTGTCGTTTAGAAGCTCTTTTCAGGTGTTTGCACTAGTGTTGCTCTTTAAAGGACATAGCATTGTTAATTATCTATTTCTAATCATCATCAGGTGAAAGACAATAGTAAATGCTTTGTAGTCATCATGCTGTGATGATTTCGACGCTAATTTAATCATGTAATTAAATGAATCCATTTTTTCCTGAAAAAAATCATAATTAGAAGGATTGTTTGACTGCATGGATCATACTATATTATAAGTGTAAAACCAAAAAGTCAAAGATAAAAGACTAAAATAACCCTATAATTCTAATAGACTTTTATATTCTTTAATGGTGTTTACCCGAAAAATCGGATAACGTTAAATTTAGATATGGTTCTAAGGGTATGCAAATTCCTTTGATACAAAATGACAATACAGATATTTTTGCTATAAAATGGGAATGATGGACGGGAAGACTAAAATGAATTAGAAAAACAAGCACAATGAAATCTTAATGTATCTTGGAGGACTTGCGTCTATTGCAGTCTATCTCCATTTTTATAGTAGAGGGTCACTGCTTTATCTATAACAATATAATAAAATAATACATATAGTGGAGGACCCATGATGGTTTGTCTCTTCCTTGATTCTCGCCAAGATTTTCTCCCTCGGTGCGGTTGTAACGGCTCTTGTCTGCGAGCTTGGCACTGGCTCGAGCTCGATGTTAGATCGAACCCCCAGTCTTGGTTCGAGCTCGGTTCTGCCTTGGGTCATCGATATTCGGGGCATGTGTCGATTGGTGTTGCCCCGTAGTCCGATTCGGACACGGGCTCAATAATGATATCGAGTTTTGCCGTTGATTGGTCTTATAGCTCGAAGCTCGACGTCCCTACTTTGGGATTCGTCTGAGCTTGTCATGTGAATACCCTTCGATTGAAACGTCATTGTCTCGACCGGTCTTTATGACTGAGAATCGATTTTGACCGTACACAGATAGTCCCCTCGTTTCTCGGAAAGGATGTGGCGAGGAACGATATGATTTCCCTGCGGCTCGATCAAATTTATGCTGACGTTTCTATCGAACCCGATCTTGACGTATGTGATAGCTGCACATCGGCTCGGTTTTACCGAAGCATTTAATGTGTGTCAGACGGTGGTCGGCCACCGCTGATACCGAACCGTCATGCCTTAGTCTATAAATAGTCTTTCCATACAACCTTTACCACTTTTGCACCTTCTCTTCTTCCAAACTTTCTTATTTATCCTCTCTATTTCGCTGCTACGGGGCCGCCCATACCAGAATTTTGGTGATGTCTATTTCTTCACCTTCTTTTACACTCTTTCCTTTCATATCAATGGTGAAAACTTCCAAAACCGTACCTCAGAAGGAGAAAACTTCTTCCTCACGGTCGTCTAATGATAAGGAGCCGGTGGAGCCGTCAGTTCATGACTATGTTCCTGGTCCGTGCACTTTGAAGACCGATTTTAAGGTGGAGAATCCTTCCTCCGTTCCGGGTCGATGTGAACACGTATCGATGTATACGTGCTCTATAACGGAGGATCACCTCGAGGCCGTCAGAAAAGACTGCAACTGGGGTTCCGAGGTCGTGTTGCAAATTCCATCTTCCAATGAGAGTGTTACCATTTACGTGGAGGGTTGTTTTAAGTGTTTATACTTATCCTTTCACACTGGGACCCGTCGACCCGGTGATTATTGATTTCTACAAAAGGTATCAAGTCATCCGTGGCCAAATTCATCCCTCTTTATGGCATATAGTGATCTTATTGCGCTTCTTCTCTATCAAAGCCGGGGGGTTGGATTTTTCTCTGAACCACCTCATACGACTGTATCGGCCTCAGATTTTTTGAGGACTAATCAGACTTCATCGTCGGGCATCGAAGGCTTTGACGTCGAGCATCGATAAAGACAAGGATCGGGGGTTGGATGGGTCGTTATATTCGAGTGAGGACCCGTGATCTCATTCTGGAGGAGAAGATGTCGTTCCTTGAAGAATGAAATTTTGACCGTAAGTGATTTTTGTTCACTTTTCATGTCCTTTTCCGATTTTTTCGGATGTCCTTCCCTGATGTTCAGCTGCCCCTTTGATGCCACAAGTGGTGCCTGACCTCGAGGACTGGGTTCAGAAATTAGCCTCGACCTCCTCTTACGCCGAGCGCGCTAGGTGTGATTTGGCAAAAGGCAGATGGGAGGCCAAGAACCATGGTGAGGTTTGCTTCTTGTTTCCTTCAAAGTATTCTTTGCGTTCTATTCGTTACCGATTTCCTTTTGTGCAGGCGTAACCAGGGATGTCACTTTAAGGCCTTCGAGCGGTGAAGAATGAAACAAGTCCTAGTCCCTAAACAAGGGGAAGATAAGAAGCGAAGAGCTTCCTTTCGGTCAGAGGACCCCAAGCCCAAAACTTGAAGGGTGAGGAGAAAAGCAATTTCCCTTTCGATTGACTCGGTCCAACGATTGAGAGAAGAAGAAGAAAATAGCTCCTCGACTTTGGTAGTCCGATCTACGGAGGCCATCGAGGTTGCTAGAGCTCCCGAGCCGATGGCGGCTGTGCCTGTCGGGGTTATTTCCGAAGACCTGAGTCTCGACCGGAGTACTCCGAGTGATTTGCTCGGGGCTATGACAATGGGTCATTCGCTTTCTCTTCCATCTTTTTCTGAGGAGGAGTTGAAGGAAGCTCGAGAGTTGAAGACTCCCGATATTGGCGCAGGCTCTGGTGCAGGGGATCCTTTTAGGGATTGTTTTACTGGAGTCGACGATGGTTCCGATATTGGTGACGCTTCTCTTTTATTAGAGGAGGCTCAGCGTTTCATTACTCGGGTAATGATTCTTCCATACTTGGTTTCTTTGTTCTTTTCTATACTTGACTCGTGTTTCTTACTGTGCAGGCTATTAGTAGGTTTTGAGTCGATCTTAGCCAGTGTGAGGCCGAGCTCCGGAAGGTCTCAGGTGAGAGAGATGCCATGCGGCTTCTTTGCAGCCAAAAGGATGAGGCTATAAAGGACCTCCAAGCGGATTTGGTTGAGGTCCGTGACGAAGGGGTCGAGCTTGATAAGCAGGTGAGCCTCGTTCTATTAAAGTATGGGTCTGACTCAACCGTGGAAGTTAACCCTTTGTTGTCTCAGTTGCAGCAAAAGATCAAAAAGATCGGGTTACTTCGGGAAGAAGTCGACCAAATCCGAGCTGAATGCAATCGGTGGAAGGAGACCCTCGATCGCCTGGCAGCGGAAAAAGAAACCATCTTAACAAAATTAATATCGGCCGATGTTCAACTTCGAAGTGTCAAGAAAAATGGGTCGGTTCAAGCTAAGAAGATCGATTAGCTTGAAACATGACTTGCTGAGGCTAAGGCGTAGGTTGAGTCGTCGAAAGTCTTGGCGGATAAGTCCATTGCTGTATATCGGGCTGATGCTGAGGCTGCTCAGATGGAGGCCCGGGAAGATGGAGGGAGACCCTAGAGTAGATACACGCTCGAGGTTTTGACCTTACCGAAGAGGTAAAAAAGGCAAAAGAGCTCGAAGTGGAAGCTGAAGCCTTGGCTTCTGATGATGATGATGATGATGGTAGCAAAATCGGATCCGAGGATGGGGAAGAGCTCGACCAGGAAGCTTAGTTTCTAATTCTTCATGTTTGTAAATTAATCACGTAGGCAATTTTTGTATATATATGTATAACGAGGTCGACTTGTTTTTGTTTTGTGAAGACTTTTAATCGAATGTTGACCTTGTATTCTCTCTGATCGATCAGATTTGTAGCCCCTGGGTTTGCTTGTTGAGTCGATGATTCAAACTTTGAAGGAACATAATCCGTAGGTGTAATGTAATGGTTGAGTTAATGTAAACTGAGAGTAAAAGTAGCTTATTAGCCGTTGAGTGAATGTTTTGAACTTGAAATATTGTAGCCCATAGGCGTAATGGTCGAGTAAGTGCTTGCTCGAACTCGGAATAACAGTAGCCCGTAGGCTTAATAGTCGAGTGAATGTTTCAAACTCGAGATAATGTGGCCCATAAGCTTAATAGTCGAGTGAATATTTCGAACTCGAGATAATGTGGCACGTAGGCGCAATGGTCGAGTGAGTGTTTCGAACTCGAGATAAAGGTAGCCCGTAGGCTTAATAGTCCAATGATTGTTCCAAACTTGAAATATCGTAGCCCGTAGGCATAATGGTCGAGTGAGTTCTTGCTCGAACTCAGAATAACAGTAGCCCGTAGGTTTAATAGTCGAGTGAATGTTTCGAACTCGAAATATCGTAGCCCGTAAGCGTAATGGTCGAGTGAGTGCTTGCTCGAACTCGGAATAACAGTAGCCCGTAGGCTTAATAGTCGAGTGAATGTTTCAAACTCGAAATATCGTAGCCCGTAGGCGTAATGGTCGAGTGAGTGCTTGCTCGAACTCGGAATAATAGTAGCCCGTAGGGTTAACAGTCGAGTGAATGTTTCGAACTCGAGATAACGTGGCCCGTAGGCTTAATAGTCGAGTGAAGAACTCGAGATAATGTGGCCCGTAGGCTTAATGGTCGAGTGAGTGCTTGCTCGAACTCGGAATAACAGTAGCCCGTAGGCTTAATATTCGAGTGATCATTTCGAACTCGGAATGAAAGTAGCCCGTAGGCTTAATAGTTGAGTGAGGTTGCACAATAAATCTCAAGTCATTGCACATGTGTTTATGTTTGGGCCAATCTATATGAGCATGGTTCATTTTGACCATTTGGCTCTTACAATGTTTCCTGTTGGAACCCTATTGTTGTGAGATGACTTTCTTGCATCTGAACTCGATGTATTTGAGGGCCCTGATGCCCCCCCGGTATTCGAGGTCGGTTGGAAAGAGGCCTCGGATATTGTTAAAAGTGCAGCACGATCGATGGTTGCCTCATTAAAAACCTTGCCGAAAAACCCATTTGGGAGAAAATCGGTCTAAGGGAAAAAGAGTGCAACGCGTGCTTTTAAGCGAAAGATCTTCTTCAGCTCTTGTTCGGACTTCTGCATGGGTCAGTTAGATGAATATGGAAAGGTCGTACCTTAGCAGTAGTACCGTTTTAGATATGATACATTTCAACTGCTTGATAGCTATTTGCCGTTTATGATGTCGAGCTTGTATGATCCTTTTCCAATGTTCTCGAGCACCTGGTATGGTCCTTCCCAATTTGGTCCTAATTTTTCCTTCGTTTGGATTTCGAGTATTGATGGTGACTTTTATTAACACTAAGTCCCCGGGCTTGAAATGGCGAAGTTTAGTTCTTCGATTATAATACCTTTCGATTCGTTTCTTTTGGGCGGCCAATCTGATGAGGGCAGCTTCTCGTCCTTCGTCCGATAATTCAAGGCTGGTGTTCATAGCCTCGTTATTTGATTCTTCCATCATGAATCGAAATCTGGGACTAGGTTCACCGACTTCGACTGGTATCAATGCTTCGGAACCATATACTAAAGAGAATGGGGTCGCCCCCGTACTGGATTTTGACGTTGTTCAGTATGCCCAAAGTACTTCGGGGAGAATTTCTCTCCATTTTCCCTTCGCGTCGTTCAATCTCTTCTTCAGGTTTTGAAGAATAGTCTTGTTCGTTAATTCGGCCTGACCGTTCCCACTGGGATGGTATGGTGTTGATAATATCCTTCTTATTTTGTGATCTTCGAAGAATTTAGTGATTTTGCTGCCAACGAATTGGTTCCCATTGTCGCATACTATTTTGGCGAGTATCCCGAATTGGCATATGATATGATTCCAAATAAAGTCTATAACTTCTTTCTCTCTTATTTTCTCTAACGCCTGCTCTTCAACCCATTTAGAAAAATAATTAGTCATAAATAAAATAAATTTGGCTTTACCTGGGGTCGATGGCAGAGGGCCGACGATGTCCATTCCCCATTTCATGAATGGCCATGGGGATAGGATCGAGTGAAGTTGCTCTCCGGGTTGATGGATCATTGGCGCAAACCTTTGACATTTATCACATTTACGAACAAATTCTTTCGCATCTTTGCCCATATCGATCCAATAATACCCCGCTCTAATCACTTTTTAAACTAATGTGTCGGCACCGGAGTGATTGCCACAAGTGCCCTCGTGTACTTCCCGGAGGATGTAATTGGTATCTCCCGGACCCACGCATATTGCCATCGGTCCATCGAATGTTCTTCGATATAGTGTTCCGTCCACATCTAACGTAAATCGAGCAGCTTTAGTCCGTAGGGCCCTAGAATCTTTAGGGTCTGAAGGGAGCTTTCCGTTTTTTAAGTATTCAATATACTTGTTTCTCCAATTCCAGGTTAAGCTAGTAGAATTTATTTCGGCGTACCCATCTTCGATTATCGATCTTGAAAGTTGAACGACAGTCTCCGAGCTCAAATCATCTACCTCGACCGACGATCCCAAATTTGCAAGAGCATCGGCCTCATTATTCCGTTCTCGTGGAACATGCCGTAGGGTCCATTGTTTGAAATGGTGTAAAGTGATAAGCAGTTTGTCCAAATACCTTTGCATCCTACCTTCTCAGACTTCGAAGGTTTTGTTTACTTGACTCACCACCAGCAAAGAGTCACAATGCGCCTCAATGACTTCTGCTCCCAAGTTTCTAGCTAGTTCGAGACTTGCAATCATGACTTCATACTCGGCCTCGTTGTTAGTTAACCTAATAGTTTTAATAGCTTGCCTAATAATGTTACCCATGTGGGGTTTCAAAACTATGCCTAACCTGTAACCCTTTATATTTGAAGCACCGTCCGTAAAAAGAATCCATACCCCAGACGATATACCTGATTTCAAAAGGAGTTCCTTTTCGACTTCGGGTATGAGGGTTGGCGTGAAGTCGGCCACAAAGTCTGCTAAAATTTGAAACTTTATGGCCATACGGGGTTGATATTCGATATCGTACCCACTGAGTTCGATGGCCCATTTAGCCAATCGGCCTGATAGTTCGAGCCTATGTAAAATATTACGGAGTGGGCAGGTAGTTAATACGCTTATGGGGTGACATTTAAAGTACGACCTTAACTTTCTAGATACGCTTACCAGCGCAAGTGCCAATTTTTCTAAGTGCGGATACCTAGTTTCCGCTTCCCCTAAGGTCCGACTTACGTAATAAACGAAACATTGCGTACCTTGCTCTTCTCGAACAAGAACACTGCTTACGGCGACTTCCGATACCGCCAAGTACAAGTAAAGTTTTTCGTCAGTTTTTGGAGTGTGAAGCAGTGGTGGGCTCGATAGATATCGTTTCAATTCTTGTAACGCTTGTTGGCATTCCGATGTCCAGGCGAAGTCGTTCTTCTTTTTGAGTAGGGAAAAAAATTTGTGACTTCGATCTGATGATCTTGAAATGAACCGGCCTAAGGCTGCAATTCTTCATCTTAACCTTTGTACAGCTTTCACGCTGTCCACGATGGTGATGTCTTCGATGGCCTTGATTTTGTCGGGGTTGATCTCAATTCCCCGATTTGACACCATGAAGTCGAGGAACTTGCCAGAACCGACCTCGAAAGCATATTTTTCGGGGTTGAGCTTCATGTTGTATTTCCTCAGAATCTCGAACGTTTGCTGCAAATGGGCCAAATGGTCCTCTGCGCGCAGGGACTTAACTAGCATGTTATAAATATAAACTTCCATTGTTTTACCTATTTGTTCTTCGAACATTCTATTTATTAGGCGGTGATAAGTAGCTCCTGCATTTTTTAGCCCGAAGGGCATTACGTTATAACAATATGTTCCATATTGGGTCACAAATGAAGTCTTTTCCCGGTCGTCCGGGTTCATCTGAATTTGATTATACCCGGAATAGGCGTCGAGAAAGGTGAGGATCTCGTGGCCGGCCGTGGCATCGATCATGCGATCGATGTTGGGTAGTGGAAAGGAATCTTTGGGGCATGCTTTGTTCAAATCCTTATAGTCCACACACATTCTAAGTTTATTCCCTTTTTAGGTACTACAACCACATTGGCTAACCATTCGGGGTATTTTACCTCTCGAATGGACCCTATCTTAAGAAGTTTGGTTACCTCGTCCTTTATGAATGCGTGCTTTTCCTCGGACTGGGGCCTTCTTTTTTGATTCACCGGTCTGAACCTAGGGTTCAAGCTTAGCTGGTGCGCCGTTATGTCCGGCGGGATCCCTGTTATATCTAGATGGGACCAGGCAAAACAGTCGATGTTATTGATAAGAAATTGAGTGAGTTTCTTCCTGAGTTCGGGGCTCAAACCCGTTCCCAGGTATACCTTTCGTTCGGGCCAGTGTTCGATCAGTATGATTTGCTCCAGTTCCTCAATTGTTGATTTGGTGGCATTGAAATCATCGGGGGTTACGAAGTATCGAAGGATCCATCGATTATCATCATCTTCTTCAATGTTTTTCTTACCTGGCTGGGTCGAAGCCGATGTCTGTGATTGTTATTTGACGCTCTGCTCTCCGATTGTGTCTCCTTCTAAACCTGATACTTTTATAGATGAAGACGAGGATATTGATTTTGCTTCCTTGACGGAGAACGTTTCCTTTGCGGCCGGTTGTTCTCCGCACACTATTTTGACACCTCCCGATGTTGGGAATTTGAGGACCTGGTGTAGGGTCGAGGGTACGGCTCTCATGCTGTGGATCCACGGCCTTCCGAAAAGGGCGTTATATCTTATATCACTTTCGATCACGTGAAATGTTTTTTCCTGGATGGTTCCGGTCACGTTTATCGGTAGGGTAATCTCGCCTTTGGTGGTTTCACATGCCATATTGAATCTGTTTAGAATCAGAGTTGCGGGTACGAACTGATCTTGCAGGTCGAGCTATTCTACGACCCTCAATCTGATGATATTGGCCGAGCTACCTGGATCAATTAACACACGCTTAATCTTAGTTTTATTCATGAGTACGGATATTACCAGTGCATCATTATGGGGTTGGATGATTCCCTCTGTATCTTCATCACTGAAGGACAAAGTCCCTATGGGTGTATAATCTTGAGTTCGAGATCGCTTTTCCCTCACAATCGATGTTTTAGTGCGTTTAAGCATCGGTCCCTGAGGGGCATCGACGCCGCCGATGATCATGTGAATGACGTGTTGCGGTTCTTCTGGCTTGTTTTGCTTGCCGAATTCCTTGTTCCTAAAATGGTTCTTCGCCCTATCACTTAGAAATTCCCGAATGTGTCCTTTGTTAAATAAGCGGGCCACTTCCTCTCTTAGTTGCCTGCAATCTTCCGTTCTGTGGCCATGGGTGCCATGATATTCGCACATTTGATTGGGATTCCTTTGGGCAGGATCGGTCTGTATGGGTCGAGGCCATCTGGTGTCTTTGATGCGTTCGATGGCCGATACGATGGCGGATGTATCAATGTCGAAGTTATACTCCGATAATCAAGGGACTGCTATAAGATCGACATATTTATCAAAGCCGCTCTTGCTCATAAGTCCCTGATAATTTTGCCCCCGATCAGTCCTTCGGTTGTTTCGAACCGTATCACGTGCTGAACCGTTGTTCATTCGATCTGTGCCGTATGGTTGGTATCGGTCTCTGTTGATTTCCCTCTGATTTTTAGTGGTTGTGTGGTTCTGACGTACGGGCCCATACGGAGCTCCCAATTGATCATCTTCGACCCTAATTTTTAATTGGTACCGGTTGTGTGCATCTGCCCAAGTTATTGCTGGGTACTCGATCAAATTTTATTTCAGCCGACGTGATGCTGTCGAACTTGGCCCGTTCAGTCCTTGGGTGAAAGCTTGTACGGCCCAATCATCTGTGACCGGTGGCAAGTCCATACGTTCCATTTGAAATCGGGATACGAATTCCCTTAGCATTTCGTTACCCCTTTGTTTTACTTTAAAAAGGTCTGATTTCCTTGTTGCAACCTTTATGGCACCAGCATGTGCTTTTACGAACAAATCTGCTAACATGGCAAAAGAATCAATGGAATATGGTGGTAAGTTTTGATACCAGATCATTGCTCCCTTTGCGAGGGTCTCTCCGAACTTTTTCAACAACACGGATTCGATCTCATCATCCTCCAAATTGTTGCCTTTGATGGCACATATGTAGGAGGTGACGTGTTCGTTAGGATCGGTCGTACCGTTATATTTGGAAATTTCGGGCATACGAAATTTTTTGGGGATTGGTTTTGGGGCCGCGCTCGAGGAAAAAGGCTTTTGTATGAATTTTTTTGAATCAAGCCCCTTTATCATTGTTGGAGCCCCCGGGATTTGATCGACCCTAGCATTGTACGTTTCCACCCTCTTGTCGTTGGCTTCGACTCGTTTTGTGAGTTCCTCGAGCAATTTAGTAATTCCGGGAGTAGTCCCCGATTCTTGCTCGTTTGATTTCACTATGGCGGGCTCTATTATGGGGGTGACTTCTCGAAGTGGATTGGAATCCGGCCTGCTTTGTGCGCGAGTTTGGCTCTGTAGCTGAGCTATTGCTACTTGTTGGGCTTGCAACATCTCAAAGATCATACGTAAGCTGGCCCCGATTTCCCCCGCATTTGGGGTGTCTCGGGCTACGGGTCGAGTACCGCCCGGAATGCTTCTTTCCGGTTCGGAACGCTGGTTCGCCTCCAAAGATATTTGTGAATTGTCATCCAATGGTATTTCGGCTCGAATTTTGGGTACTTCGATTCGAGCCTTAAGTTGTTGGTTTCATCTTGAAGGCCAGCTTCGAGGTCGATAGGTAGAGCCATTGCTGATTTGAAGTTGTAAGCTGGAGTGTACTGTAGATTTATATCAAACAATCACTGTTACTCTTAGCCCCACGATGGGCGCCAAACTGTTTACCCGAAAAATTGGATAACGTTAAATTTAGATATGGTTCTAAGGGTATGCAAATTCCTTTGATACAAAATGACAATACATGTAGTTTTGCTATAAAATAGGAATGATGGACGGGAAGACTGAAATGAATTAGAAAAACAAGCACAATGAAATCTTAATGTATCTTGGAGGACTTGCGTCTATTGCAGCCTATCCCCCTTTTTATAGTAGAGAGTCATTGCTTTATCTATAACAACATAATAAAATAATACATATAGTGGAGGACTCATGATGGTTTGTCTCTTGTATTATTTTATTATGTTGGCGAGAATCAAGGAAGAGACAAACCATCATGGGTCTTCCACTATATGTATTATTTTATTATGTTGTTATAGATAAAGCAGTGACCCTCTACTATAAAAAGGGGGATAGACTACAATAGAGGCAAGTCCTCCAAGATACATTAAGATTTCATTGTGCTTGTTTTTCTAATTCATTCCAGTCTTCCCGTCCATCATTCCCATTTTAAAGCAAAAATACATGTATTGTCATTTTGTATAACGTTATCCGATTTTTCGGGTAAACAGTTTGACGCCCACCGTGGGGCTAAGGGTAACAGTGATTATTTGATATAAATCTACAGTACACTCCAGCTTACAACTTCAAATCAGCAATGGCTCTACCTATCGACCTCGAAGCCGGCCTTCAAGATGAAACCAACAACTTGGCACCCGAGGCTTGAATCGAAGTACCCGAAATTCCAGCCGAAATACCATTGGATGTCAATTCACAAATAGCTTTGGAGGCGAACCAGCGTTCCGAACCGAAAAGAAGCATTGAGGGCTGTACTCGATCCGTAGCTAGAGACACCCAAAACGCGGGAGAAATCGGGGCCACCTTACGTATGATCTTCGAGATGCTGCAAGCCTAACAAGTAGCGATAGCTCAACTACACAGCCAAACTCGCGCACAGAGCAGGCCGGATTACAATCCACTTCGAGAAGTCACCCCCAGAATAGAGCCCGCCATAGTGAAATCTAACGAGCAAGAATCGGGGACTACTCCCGGAATTACTAAATTGCTCGAGGAACTCACAAAACGAGTCGAAGCCAATGACAAGAGGGTGGAAACGTACAATGCCAGGGTTAATCAAATCCCGGGGGCTCCACCAATGATAAAGGGGCTTTATTCGAAAAAATTCACGCAAAAGCCTTTTCCCTCGAGCGCGGCCCCAAAACCAATCCCCAAAAGATTTCATATGCCCGAAATTCTCAAATATAACGGTACGACCGATCCTAACGAACACGTCACCTCCTACACATGTGCCATCAAAGGCAACGATTTGGAGGATGATGAGATCAAATCCGTGTTGTTGAAAAAGTTCGGAGAGACCCTCACAAATGGAGCAATGATCTGGTATCATAACTTACCACCAAATTCCATTGATTCTTTTGCCATGTTAGTAGAGTCATTTGTAAAAGCACATGTTGTGCCATAAAGGTTGCAACAAGGAAATCAGACTTCTTCAAAGTAAAACAAAGGGGTAACGAAATGCTGAGGGAATTCGTATCCCGATTTCAAATGGAACGTATGGACTTGCCACCGGTCACAGACGATTGGGCCGTACAAGCTTTCAACCAAGGACTGAACGGGCTAAGTTCGACAGCATCACGTCGGCTGAAACAAAATTTGATTGAGTACCCAGCAATAACTTGGGTAGATGTACACAACTAGTACCAATCAAAAATCAGGGTCGAAGATGATCAATTGGGAGCTCCGTATGGGCCCGTACGTCAGAACCACACAACCACTAAAAATCAGAGGGAAATCAACAGAGAACAAAGGTCGAACAGAGACCGATACCAACCGTACGACACAAATCGGATGAACAATGGTTCAGCACGTGATACGGTTCGGAACAACCGAAGGACTGATCGGGGGCAAAATTCTCGGGGACTTATGAGCAAGAGCGGCTTTGATAAATATGCCGATCCTATAGAAGTCCCTCGATTATCGGAGTATAACTTCAACATTGATACATCCGCCATCGTATTGGCCATAGGACGCATCAAAGATATAGATGGCCTCGACCCATGCAGACCGATCCTGCCCAAAGGAATCCCAATCAAATGTGCGAATATCATGGCACCCATGGCCACAGAACGGAAGATTGCAGGCAACTAAGAGAGGAAGTGGCCCGCTTATTTAACAAAGGACACCTTCGGGAATTTCTGAGTGATAGGGCGAAGAACCATTTTAGGAATAAGGAATTCGACAAGCAAAATGAGCCAGAAGAACCGCAACACGTCATTCACATGATCATCGGCGGCGTCGATGCCCCTCAGGGACCGATGCTTAAACGCACTAAAACATCGATTGTGAGGGAAAATCGATCTCGAACTCAAGATTATACACCCATAGGGACTTTGTCCTTCAGTGATGAAGATACAAAGGGAATCATCCAACCCCATAACAATGCACTGGTAATATCCGTACTCATGAATAAAACTAAGATTATGCGTGTGTTAATTGATCCAGGTAGCTCGGCCAATATCATCAGATCGAGGGTCGTAGAACAGCTCGGTCTGCAAGATCAGGTCGTACCCGTAACTCTGGTTCTAAACGGATTCAATATGGCATGTGAAACCACCAAATGCGAGATTATCCTACTGATAAACGTGGTCGGAACCATCCAGGAAATAAAGTTTCACGTGATCGAAGGCGATATGAGATATAACACCCTTTTCGAAAGGCCGTGGATCCACAGCATGAGAGTCGTACCCTCGACCCTACACCAAGTCCTCAAATTCCCAACATTGGGAGGTGTCAAAATAGTGTATGGAGAACAGCCGGCCACAAAGGAACTGTTCTCCGTCGAAGAAGCAAAATCAATATCCTTGTCTTCGCCGATAAAAGGATCAGGTTTAGAAGGAGACACAATCGGAGAGCAGAGCGCCAAATAGCAATCATGGACATCGGCTTCGACCCAGCCAGGTAAGCAGAACATTGAAGAAGATGATGATGATCGATGGATCCCTCGATCATTCGTAACCCCCGATGATTTCGATGCCGCCAAATCAAAAATTGAGGAACTGGAGCAAATCATACTGATCGAACACTGGCCCGAACGAAAGGTATACCTGGGAACGGGTTTGAGCCCCGAACTCAGGAAGAAACTCATTCAATTTCTTATCAATAACAACGACTGTTTTGCCTGGTCCTAACTAGATATAACAGGGATCCCGCCGGACATAACGACGCACCAGCTGAGCTTGAACCCTAGTTTCAGATCGGTGAAGCAAAAAAGAAGGCCCCGGTCTGAGGAAAAGCACGCATTCATAAAGGACGAGGTAACCAAACTTCTTAAGATAGGGTCCATTCGAGAGGTAAAATACCCCGAATGGTTAGCCAATATGGTTGTAGTACCTAAAAAAGGGAACAAACTTAGAATGTGTGTGGACTATAAGGATTTGAACAAAGCATGCCCCAAAGATTCCTTTCCAGTGCCTCACCTTTCTCGACGCCTATTTCGGGTATAATCAAATTCAGATGAACCCGGACGAACGGGAAAAGACTTCATTTGTGACCCGATATGGAACATATTGTTATAACGTAATGCCCTTCGGGCTAAAAAAATGCAGGAGCTACTTATCACCGCCTAGTAAACAGAATGTTCAAAGAACAAATAGGTAAAACAATGGAAGTCTATATTGATAACATGCTAGTTAAGTCCCTGCGTGCAGAGGACCATTTGGCCCATTTGCAGGAAACGTTCGAGATTCTGAGGAAATACAACATGAAACTCAACCCCGAATAATGTGCTTTCGGGGTCGGTTCAGGCAAGTTCCTTGGCTTCATGGTGTCAAATTGGGGAATTGAGATCAACCCTGACAAAATCAAGGCCATCGAAGACATCACCATCGTGGACAGCGTGAAAGCTGTACAAAGGTTAACGGGAAGAATTGCAGCCTTAGGACGGTTTATTTCAATATCGTCAGATCGAAGTCACAAATTTTTCTCCCTACTCAAAAAGAAGAACGACTTCGCCTGGACACTGGAATGCCAACAAGCGTTACAAGAATTAAAACGATATCTATCGAGCCCACCACTGCTTCACACTCCAAAAATCGACGAAAAACTATACTTGTACTTGGCGGTATCGAAAGTCACCGTAAGCAGTGTCCTAGTTCGAGAAGAGCAAGGTACGCAATTTCCCGTTTATTACGTAAGTCGGACCTTAGGGGAAGCGGAAACTAGGTATCCGCACTTAGAAAAATTGGCACTTGCGCTGGTAAGCGCATCTAGAAAGTTAAGGTCGTACTTTCAGTGGGTACGATATCGAATATCAACCCCGTACGACCATCAAGTCTCAAATTTTAGCAGACTTCGTGGCCGACTTCACGCCAACCCTCATACCCGAAGTCGAAAAAGAACTCCTTTTGAAATCAGGTATATCGTCCGGGGTAAGGATCCTTTTTACGGACGGTGCTTCGAATATAAAGGGGTCCGGGTTAGGCATAGTTTTGAAACCCCCCACGGGTAACATTATTAGGCAAGCTATTAAAACTATCAGGTTAACTAACAACGAGGCCGAGTATGAAGCCATGATTGCAGGTCTCGAACTAGCTAGAAACTTGGGAGCAGAAGTCATTGAGGCGCATTGTGACTCTTTGCTGGTGGTAAGTCAAGTAAACAAAACCTTCGAAGTCCGAGAAGGTAGGATGCAAAGGTATTTGGACAAACAGCTTATCACTTTACACTATTTCAAACAATGGACCCTACGACATGTTCCAGGAGAACGGAATAATAAGGCCGAGGTAGATGATTTGAGCTCGGGGACTGTCGTTCAACTTTCAAGATCTATAATCGAAGATGGGCACGTCGAAATAAATTCTACTAGCTTAACCTGGGATTCGAGAAACAAGTATATTGAATACTTAAAAAATGGAAAGT
Organism: Nicotiana tabacum; assembly: GCF_000715075.1. Lineage (NCBI taxonomy): Eukaryota > Viridiplantae > Streptophyta > Magnoliopsida > Solanales > Solanaceae > Nicotiana > Nicotiana tabacum. The sequence continues at coordinate 74,608,201 of NC_134103.1, forward strand.
TCCCTTCAGACCCTAAAGATTCCAGGGCCCTACGGACTAAAGCTGCTCGATTTACGTTGGCTGCAGATGGAGCACTATATCGAAGAACATTCGATGGACCGATGGCGGTATGCGTGGGTCCGGGAGATACCAATTACATCCTCCGGGAAGTACATGAGGGCACTTGTGGCAATCACTCTGGTGCCGACACATTAGTTCGAAAAGTGATTAGAGCGGGGTATTATTGGATCGATATGGGCAAAGATGCGAAAGAATTTGTTCGTAAATGTGATAAATGTCAAAGGTTTGCGCCAATGATCCATCAACCCAGAGAGCAACTTCACTTGGTCCTATCCCCATGACCATTCATGAAATGGGGAATGGACATCGTCGGCCCTCTGCCATCGACCCCAGGTAAAGCCAGATTTATTTTATTTATGACTGACTATTTTTCTAAATGGGTTGAAGCGCATGTGTTCGAGAAAATAAGAGAGAAAGAAGTTATAGACTTTATTTGGGATCATATCATATGTCGATTCGGGATGCAGCAAAACCACAAAATTCTTCGAAGATCACAAAATAAGAAGGATATTATCAACACCATATTACCCCAGTGGGAACGGTCAGGCCGAATCAATGAACAAGACTATTCTTCAAAACCTGAAGAAGAGATTGAACGACGCGAAGGGAAAATGGAGAGAAATCCTGCCCGATGTCCTTTGGGCATACCGAACAACGTCAAAATCCAGTACGGGGACGACCTCATTCTCCTTAGTATATGGTTCTGAAGCATTGATACCAGTCGAAGTCGGTGAACCTAGTCCCAGATTTCGATTCATGACGGAAGAATCAAATAACGAGGCTATGAACACCAGCCTTGAATTATCGGACGAAGGACGAGAAGCTGCCCTCATCCGATTGGCCGCCCAAAAGCAACGAATCGAAAGGTATTATAATCGAAGAACTAAACTTCGCCATTTCAAGCCCGGGGACTTAGTGTTAAGAAAAGTCACCATCAATACTCGGAATCCAAACGAAGGAAAATTAGGACCAAATTGGGAAGGACCATACCAGGTGCTCGAGAACGTTGGAAAAGGATCATACAGGCTCGGCATCATAAACGGCAAACAGCTATCAAGCAGTTGGAATGTATCACATCTAAAACGGTACTACTGCTAAGGTACGACCTTTCCATATTCATCTAAGGCCCTCAAATACATCGAGTTCAGATGCAAGAAAGTCATCTCACAACAATAGGGTTCCAACAGGAAAAATTATAAGAGCCAAATGGTCAAAATGAACCATGCTCATATAGATTGGCCCAAACATAAACACATGTGCAATGACTTGAGATTTATTGTGCAACCAAAATTAAGATTCAGCCTACGGGCTATTTTCATTCCGAATTAGAAATGATCACTCGAATATTAAGCCTACGGGCTACTGTTATTCCAAGTTCGAGCAAGTACTCACTCGACCATTAAGCCTACGGGCTACTTACATTACTTCGAGTTCGAATCATTCACTCGACTAAGCCTATGGGCTATTTTTATTTTGAGTTCGAGCAAACACTCACTCGACCATTACGCCTACGGGCTACACTACTTCGAGTTCGAATCATTCGACTATTAAGCCTACGGGCTACCTTTATCTCGAGTTCGAGCAAACACTCACTCGACCATTAAGCCTACGGGCCACATTATCTCGAGTTCTTCACTCGACTATTAAGCCTACGGACCACATTATCTCGAGTTCAAAACATTCACTCGACTGTTAAGCCTACGGGCTACTATTATTCCGAGTTCGAGCAAGCACTCACTCGACCTTTATGCCTACAGGCCACGATATTTCGAGTTCGAAACATTCACTCGACTATTAAGCCTACGGGCTACTATTATTCCGAGTTCGAACAAGCACTCACTCGACCATTACGCCCCCAGGCTACGATATTTCAAGTTGGAACAATCATTCGACTATTAAGCCTACAGGCTACCTTTATCTCGAGTTCGAAACACTCACTCGAGCATTGCGCCTACGGGCCATATTATCTCGAGTTCGAAACATTCACTCGACTATTAAGCCTATGGGCTACTGTTATTCCGAGTTTGAGCAAGCACTCACTCGACCATTATGCTTACGGGCTATAATATTTCAAGTTCAAAACATTCACTCAACGGCTAATAAGCTACTTTTACTCTGAGTTTACATTAACTCAACCATTACATTACACCTACGGATCATGTTCCTTCAAAGTTTGAATCATCGACTCAACAAGCAAACCTAAGGGCTACAAATCTGATCGATCAGAGAGACTACAAGGTCAACATTCGATTAAAAATCTTCACAAAACAAAAACAAGTAGACCTCGTTATACATATATATACAAAAATTTCCTACGTGATTAATTTACAAACATGAAGAATTAGAAACTAAGCTTCCTGTTCGAGCTCTTCCCCGTTCTCAGATCCGCTTTTGCTACCATCATCATCATCATCATCATCATCAGAAGCCAAGGCTTCAGCTTCCGCTTCGAGCTCTTTTGCTTTTTTTACCTCTTCGGTAAGGTCGAAACCTCGAGCGTGTATCTCCTCGAGGGTCTCCCTCCGAGACCTACACTTGGCAAGTTCGGCAACCCAATGAGCTCGAGTATCGACGGTCTTCGCCACTTCCCAGGCCTCCATATGAGTAGCCTCAGCATCAGCCCGATATACAGCAATGGACTTATCCGCCAAGACTTTCGACGACTCAACCTACGCCTTAGCCTCAGCAAGTCGTGTTTCAAGCTACTCGATCCTCTTAGCTTGAATCGACCCATTTTTCTTGACACTTCGAAGTTGAACGTCGGCCGATAATAATTTTGTTAAGATGGTTTCTTTTTTCGCTGCCAGGTGATCGAGGGTCTCCTTCCACCGATTGCATTCAGCTCGGATTTGGTCGACTTCTTCCCAAAGTAACCAGATCTTTTTGATCTTTTGCTGCAACTGAGACAACAAAGGGTTAACTTCCACGGTTGAGTCAGACCCATACTTTAATAGAACGAGGCTCACCTGCTTATCAAGCTCGACCCCTTCTTCACAGACCTTAGCCAAATCCGCTTGGAGGTCCTTTATAGCCTCGTCCTTTTGGCTGCAAAGAAGCCGCAGGGTATCTCTATCACCTGAGACCTTCCGGAGCTCGGCCTCACACTGGCTAAGATCGAATTGAAACCTACTAATGGCATGCACAGTAAGAAACACGAGTCAAGTATGGAAAAGAACAAAGAAACCAAGTATGGAAGAATCATTACCCGAGTAATGAAACGCTGAGCCTCCTCTAATAAAAGAGAAGCGTCACCAATATCGGAACCATCATAGACTCCAGTAAAACAATCCCTAAAAGGATCCCCTGCACCAGAGCCTGCGCCGAGTTCCTTCAACGCCTCCTCAGAAAAAGATGGTAGAGAAGGCGAATGACCTATTGTCATAGCCCCGAGCAAATCACTCGGAGTGCTCCGATCGAGACTCAGGTCTTCGAAAACTACCCCGACATGCACAGCCGCTATCGGATCGGAAGCTCTGGCAATCTCGATGGCCTCCGTAGATCGGACTACCAAAGCCGATGAGCTATTTTCTTCTTCTTCTTCTTCTTCTTCTTCTCTCAGTCGTTGGACTGAGTCAATCGAAAGGGCAATTGCTTTTCTCCTCACCCTCCGAGTTTGGGGCTTGGGGTCCTCTGACCGAGAGGAAGCTCTTCACTTCTTATCTTCCCCCTGTTTAGGGACTAGGGACTAGGGACTCGTTTCCTTCTCCACTGCTCGAAGACCTCAAATCTGCATCCCTGGTTACGCCTGCACAAAAGGAAATTGGTAACAAATAGAACGCAAAGAATACTTCGAAGGAAACAAGAAGCAAACCTCACCATGGTTCTTGGCCTCCCATCTGCCTTTTGCCAAATCACGCCAAGTGCGCTCGGCATAAGAGGAGGTCGAGGCTAACTTCCGAACCCAGTCCTCGAGGTCAGGCACCACTTGTGGCATCCAAGGGGCAGCTGAACATTAGGGAAGGACATCAGAAAAAATCAGAAAAGGACATGAAAAGTGAACAAAAATCACTTACGGTCAAAATTCCATTCTTCAGGGAACGACATCTTCTCCTCCGGAATGAGATCACGGGTCCTCACTCGAATATAACGACCCATCTAACCCCGATCCTTGTCTTCATCGATGCTCGACATCAAAGCCTTCGATGCCCGACGATGAAGTCTGATTAGTCCTCGAAAGATCTGAGGCCGATACAGTCGTATGGGGTGGTTCAGAGAAAAATCCAACCCCCCGGCTTTGATAGAGAAGAAGCGGAATAAGATCACTATACGCCATAAAGAGGGATGAATTTGGCCAAGGTTGACTTGTTACCTTTTGCAGAAATCAATAATCACCGGGTCGACGGGTTCCAGTGTGAATGGATAAGTATAAACACTTAAAACACCCTCCACGTGAGTCGTAACACTCTCATCGGAAGATGGAATTTGCAACACGACCTCGGAACCTCAGTTGCAGTCTTTTCTGACGGCTTCGAGGTGATCCTTTGTTATAGAGCACGTATACATCGATACGTGTTCACATCGACCCGGAACGAAGGAAGGATTCTCCACCTTAAAATCGGTCTTCAAAGTGCACGGGCCAGGAACATAGTCATGAACTGGCGGCTCCACCAGCGCCTTATCATCAGACGGCCGTGAGGAAGAAGCTTTCTCCTTCTGAGGTACGGTTTTGGAAGTTTTCGCCATTGATATGAAAGGGAAGAGTGCAAAAGAAGGTGAAGAAATAGACAACACCAAAATTCTGGTATGGACGGCCCCGTAGCAGCGAAATAGAGAGGATAAATAAGAAAGTTTGGAAGAAGAGAAGGCGCAAAAGTGGTAAAGGTTGTATGGAAAGACTATTTATAGACTAAGGCATGATGCTTCGGAATCAGCGGTGGCCGACCACCGTCTGACACACATTAAATGCTTCGGTAAAACCGAGCCGATGTGACAGCTATCACATACGTCAAGATCGGATTCGATAGAAACGTCGACATAAATTTGATCGAGCCGCAGGGAAATCATATCGTTCCTCGCCACATCCTTTCCGAGAAACGAGGGGACTATCTGTGTACGGTCAAAACCGATTCTCAGTCATAAAGACCGGTCGAGACAATGACGATTCAATCGAAGGATATTCACATGACAAGCTCGGATGAATCCCGAAGTAGGGACGTCGAGGTTCGAGCTATAAGACCAATCAACGACAAAACTCGATATCATTATCGAGCCCGTGTCTGAATTGGACTACGGGGCAACACCGACCGACACAGTCCCCGAATATCGATGACCCAAGGCAGAACCGAGCTCGAACCAAGACTGGGGGTTCGATCTAACATCGAGCTCGAGCCAGTGCCAAGCTCGCAGACAAGAGCCGTTACAACCGCACCGAGGGAGAGAATCTTGGCGAGAATCAAGGAAGAGACAAACCATCATGGGTCTTCCACTATATGTATTATTTTATTATGTTGTTATAGATAAAGCAGTGACCCTCTACTATAAAAAGGGGGATAGACTGCAATAGAGGCAAGTCCTCCAAGATACATTAAGATTTCATTGTGCGTGTTTTTCTAACTCATTTCAGTCTTCCCGTCCATCATTCCCATTTTATAGCAAAAATACTTGTATTGTCATTTTGTATCAAAGGAATTTGCATACCCTTAGAACCATATCTAAATTTAACGTTATCCGATTTTTCGGGTAAACAACCATCTTCTTATAAGTTTGCTAAATATGATTAGCATTTATTAATTTTAGCATCTTACACTTTTTATCTACTTATTTTCTATTTATATCTCAGACATATTTTTAATATATTTATGTATTTTTGTTAAACTTTTATGTACTAATATAGGATACACGCGCAACGCGCGTAACGAAAAATTGATAATAATAAAAAAAAAAAAAGTGTAGTTATTAGTTAGCACTACATTATGGTGCTCCAATTGTTTGACCCAAAATTTAGATTTAGGTTAAACAATTAGATTTTATAATAGAATAGGGTTAATCCTGGCCAATATTAATATTCAAACAGTGTTCAAATGTTTTCATAGCAAGATGTCACAAGTTCTATTAAAAGAGCAATAAATATGTAACAACAATAATATTTAATGGCCCAAGAACAAAGAAGGTAACATTAAAGAGTAATAAATGAGATATAATGGCATTCAAGTAAATACATGCAAGTGAGGTAAACGAAAAATGGAGAGATTCAGTTATATTCCTCCTAACAATGATAAGTGATTGATGAACCTTTGAATATTCGTCTTATTCTCGGATCGTGGGAGAAAAGTTAAGAATAGATATGAGAAAAGGTATATTTTGTATGTATATAAAGCAAGAATCTTCACAGAATGTGAAAGTGTTATTTTTTTACAATAAGTGTCCAATCCCCCTCTGTAACTACATATATTTCTATTTATAAGGGAGCATGGGTTACAAAACCCTAATAGTACAGATTCCCAGGATATCCACTACAATATTCTCTTTAAAATCTTATTTGTAAAACTAGTTGTTATTGCTCCGTTAAGGAGAGTACTCGTCCTCAACCTCGATTTTTGTTGACTCATCGACCTCACATTAGTTCTTCGTTGAAACCGAATTGATAACACATGGCGACCTTCAAAGGCCTTCTTAATATCGATTAGATTTGTGCATAAATATGGTAATTTTTTGCCCATACACCAATCCTATGAGAAGGGCTACAAGTTAAATATTTAAACTACAAATAATCTAAATTCTCTTCCTATGAGATAGGGGTGGCTAATCTTAATTCGAATCACAATATTGCAAGTTCAAATTTAGGAACCGTTTGGCCATAGATTTTGCCAAAATAAATTTGCAGTTTTATTTGGCAAACACACGTTTGGCCATAGATTTTGCCTACATTTTAGCAAAATCCTAAATCCCAAAACCAGCTTTAGGCTAAAATATCACTAATACATTTTTTTAAAAATTACCCCAAATTTTTGTACTTTATAAAAGATCCCGTCATTTATTATTTTGTAACAATGTTGCTTCGTCTTCGCGGTCACCTAATAGTGTATCATGTAGTTCATTATAAAAATAATAATTTTGTATCAAATTTATTTATGTTCAGGACTATGGTTTGCGATAATATAATGAATGTTATTGATAATGGTACTGTTGGGTAGTTGTGATAGTTTTTAGAACTTGTGGGTATAAGTCATATTTCATGTTTTTTCCAAAATAAATTTGGAAAATATATTTTGAAAACTGATGTCCAAACATATTTTCATCTTCAAACCAAACTTTACCCAAATCAGATTTTTCAGAATAAATTTGGGAATCTATGGCCAAACGCTAGCTTAGTGGTTTCCTATCTGACTTGTCTTCTTCCCATAGTAATTATGCTATTAAAAAAAGGTCTACTCTTAAAACACCCAAACCTCTAATTAACATAATTTGAGCATCACAAAAAAAAAAAATACAAGTTATACTTTATTCTCACTAGTCCTCGCCAGGGGCGGATTTAGCTATAGCTATCATACATTTTATTGGTTCATCCTAAAGGTGTCAAACGGGGCGGGTTGATCCGGTTTTGGACCGACCCATATCGGTTTTAGCCCGGACTAGATTAATCGGACCAGACTGGACCGGTTCAACGGCTATAAATTAATTTTTTTAATATAGTTGGCAACGGTCAGCTGCCATTTTGACCGTTGCCCAACGACTATTTTGCAAGAATAGCCCCTTTTTGGGTATTTTTTCAAAAATAACACTTTTAATATTTACTAATTTAGTCCTTTGAAAAACTATAAATATATCCTCCCCCCCTTCATTTCTTCAATCATCTCTCAATTCTCAAACCCAACTTCTCAATTGTCAATCTCTCATTCTTCACCTAAATTGCAATCAACTATTTGGCTCTCATTTTTTTTGAAATTTTATTTATGGTATTATTTGAAGTTTGAACTTTGAATAATTGACGTTTCTTCGTGGTAACATCGGAGTTGCAAAATTCAATCTCAAGGTTTTAAAAATCATCAAGTGTTCAATTTATTGCGGAATTCGCTGCACTCCTTCCAACTATTTCTCTTATTTAATATTTTATTTGCATATTTAATTTTTATTAGTAATTAAATTTTTACAATATGTTTAATGCTGCAAAAAGAGTTTGTAATAAGGTTGCTAATCGAGGTAATCGGAGAAATAGAAAAAGAGGTACTAATTCAACTTCTAGTAGTAATTTAAATGACTTTGCACATATTTCTGAAACATCACCTGATAATAATATAGATTATAAACAATTACAGGAAGATTTCGGTATAGAAGATAATGAATTAGAAATTGAAGATGAGACACTACTTACACCTAGTAGTGTTGGAGTTTGTAGCATGGGTGGTGGTCGTGGCACTAGTAGTAGACCACCTGTGGCCCTGACTGGTAATCGGAGAAGGAGAAGTAAAGTTTGAAAGTATTTTGAGAAAATAAAGAATTCTGATAGAGTTAGATGCAAAATTTGTAAAGATGATTTTAAACATAAGACTAGAGGAAGTTTAGGGGAAACTGGGACACTTAGTAGACATATGAGAATTACTCATCCTATAGAATGGGGATCTGATTTAGATGAAAATCAAGTAACTCTAAACTCTAGTACTGAAGGACTTATGAAATATGATAAAATGAAGGATCACGAGGAGTTAGCAATAATGATTGCTTTGGGTTGTCTACCTTTTTCTTTTGCTTCTTCATCATATCTTATTATGTATATTCAAAGGATTTATAATCCTTTATTTAAAGGTATCCCTAGAAGTACTTATAGATCTGATATCTTTAAACTTCATGGACAATATCACATATACATACGTTATTTGTTTGACCACCTTCCTTGTAGAGTTTCTTTAACTTCTGATATTGGTCATGCTATTAATGGAAATGATTATTTGATAATTATATGTCATTGGATAGATGATAATTATTGTATGCAAAACTGTATTATCGCTTTTAAATATGATGAAGATCAAAGTCATACTGGTATTTTTATAAGTACTAATATTTGCGAAGTTGTTGCATTTTACAATCTTAATAAAAAAGTATTGTGTATGTCTTTTGATAATGCTTCTAACAACAATGCTGCTATTTCAATATTAAGACTACACTTGAAACCACTACTTGACAAAATTTTCATATTAGGTGTGCACGTCATATTTATAATTTAATTGTTAAAAGTGACATTGATTTATTTTAAAAATTTTACCTCCTATAGCAAAGGTATACACCATATTTATTATAAACCAAAATTATTTTAAAACCTTATTTTCTATAGCTACCTTTTATATTTTATAGCAAAATAAGTATTTTATGGTATATACTACCATTGAGGCATGAAATACGCTATTTGTATTTTTTCTTTCTCTTAGACAGCTGGACATACCTATTTTTAAAAGATTGTTGTTACTGTATTCATGAATACATGGCGCGAATACATGTGAGTACAACTGTATTCATGAATACAACAACACAAATACATGTGAATACATGCGCGTACAACTGGACTGCCCCGATTTTAGGCATTTTTTGTTGCTGTATTCATGAATACATGGCGCGAAGACATGTGAATACATGCGCGTACAGCTGGACTGCCCTGATTTTAGGCGCTTTTTATCGTTGTATTCATGAATACATCAGCGCGAATACATGTGAATACATGCGCGTACAGCTGGACTGCCCTGATTTTAGGCGCTTTTTACTGTTGTATTCATGAATACATGGCGTGAATACATGCGCGTACAGCTGCACTGCCCTGATTTTAGGCGTTTTTTGCTGCTGTATTCATGAATACAACAGCGCGAATACATGTGAATACACTACCGTAATAACTGAATAGTAGCTATATGAAGTAATTACGTATATGATAGCTATATGAAGTTAATAGCCACTAAACAATAGTGGTTTCTGAAAATTCCTCATTTTTTTTCGACCGAGATTACTCATGTTAGAAGAGCAACTGGTGTTATTCAAGAAAATAATAGACAATCTAGAATTAGAAAATTTAAGACTAAGTGTACTGAACATAGCCTTAACCCCAGATTCATGCCAGATGAAATTGTTAATAGATGGAATTATACATGCTTATTTTTAAAATGTTGCTATAAATATAGATTCCAGATAACTGAAGTTGCTAATGCTCATTGTACTGATCCGAACCATATGTTAACAACTAATACTTGGGAGGCCATTAATGATATTGTTAAATTTTTACATAAATTTTATACAACTACTATTGAGTTTTTTGGAGCATATTATCCTACTGTTACTATGGATTTAGTACATATAGATGATATTTCTTTTCTACCCTCTGAATTTAAGAAGAAAGAAAAATATAAGGATTCCGTTGAAAAATTACAAGCAAAATTCAAAAAATATTTCTTTCCAATTCCTCCTATTTACTTAATTGGTGTTGTTTTAAATCCTTCTATTAAGTTGTCTAATTGTCACCAATTAATCAACAGATATTATCACTTTTAGCCCGTGCCAGAAACTATTTACATCTGGTAGTCAAAAAAGTGTATAAAATTTGTATATTTTTGTATATAACATAAATAATATATATATACAAAAAATTTATAAATTTTATACATTTTTTCGGTTATTATTTTTACAGCGGCTATACAATGTTATTTTTCCATTAATCAATGCTTTATATACTTATATGGAGATTGGACCAACTGAAACTCCATATATATATATATATATATATATATATATATATATATATATATATATATATATATATATATATATATATATATATATTGTATGAAAGTTGAAATGATTATTTACAACAGTTATATAATTATTATGCAAATATGATTGATGATGATGCTATTAATGTAGGCAATGTTAATCCCACTATGCATTGTACTACTTCTGCTACAGCTGCTACTATGGATGAAGATGAAGGCCTTGATGGTTATAATATTTGGTCTACATTTTCTTCCACTCAAACCAGTAGCAGGAACATTGATGAACTTCAATTCTACTTGCAAAAGCAAACAGAGCTCCGCACAAAGGAATTTTTACTATTAGGATGGTGGCATGAGAATGAAAAGCAATTTCATGTTCTTTCCGCTATGGCCCGAGACGTGCTAAATGTGTCAATTTCAACTGTTGCATCAGAGAGTGCATTCAGTCAAGCAAGACAACAACTAGGAGACACCCGTCACTCATTGGGAAGCAATGCTTTGGAAGTTTTAGTATGTTTCAGAGATTGGATTAGATCGAAACGAAAAAATCAAGGACGTAAAGATGTTGATAAACCAGAAGACGAGGAACTTGGAGATATATTAACACATGGTAACCCATCTGAATTTATTACTCCAGAAGATGACCAAGAAATTCATATTGATTATGAAGAACTTACTAAGGCAATGCAAAACCTTTGAAGTTCTTAATTTATATTTAATAATTCAAATTTGAATTTACTATTTTTTTCTTTAATTTAGTTATTGTAAAATGTAAACTTCAATTTGCAGGTTTGAATTAAAAAAAGAACTTGCAAATTATAAGTTAAATTTTTTTCCATCTTCATTGTATTATCTTAAATTCTTAATGAAATATTCAAATATAAGGCTTTTAAAGCCTCTGAAATTTATTCAAACACTCTTTTTATAAGATTGTTTTTATGTTTTGTATTTTTACTTTATCTTAATATAAATTACGATAGTTATACAAAATAACACACACACCCCAAAAAAAAAAATGGCCTGGCTCGAAATCGTTCCGGTTCAAATTTTCACCGACCAGGCACGGAACCGGTAAAACCGGTATTTTGAAACCGTTAACCGGTCCGGTACGAAGACAGGCCGGTCTCCTTTTCCAATAACCCGGCCGGGCCCCTTGACACCCATAGTTCATCCGCACCGATTATTTTGGGTATATGTGTTAAAAATTAAGTAAATAAGTACATATTATAGATTTCAAATGCGATCCGTTAAAATTTCAAACTCCAGCCCTTAATATTCTAATCTTAAAAAGCAGGTAAAATTCGCAAAAGTTTGATAAACCACCTCATTAGCATTCTAAAGCGTTTAATTTAAGTCTAAACGAAAGCATGTGGTTAACTTGCACCAATTATTAAGGGCTAATTAGTGGGTACTGATGATATAATCATCACGCGACGCATTGGTGCTACCGAAGATGATATACTAATTCCGCGCATGTGTTTTTATTTGGCAGATATTTATCTTGAAATAGTTTGGTAGTGATAAGTGAGATATATAGTACTAGTATATCCACTACAAAAAAAAAAAAAAAGAATTACTTACGAACCCCATCGCTAAATCGTTCGTAGCTAATAATTACTTTTTTTATAATCTATCGATAATCTGTCGCTAAATAAAATTAGCGATAAAAAATATTATTTAGCTACAAAATTTGTTGGTCACTAATTTCTATTTTTTAGTTGTAAGATCACAGCAGAGTTTTAGACAACCCAAGAAAGGGATCTTTGGATAAAAAGTAAAGTTATTTTCGTGTGACCTATATGTCACGGGTTCGAGCGATGGAAGCAGAGGCAGACCTAAAATTTTAACAAAAGGGGGGAACCAATATTTTACTCAATCTGTGTCTTCTAAAGGCTTTTAGTGTTCAGGGTGTCGAGTTATTTAAATTAATTATTTTCAAGGTATACGCTTGTTCATATTATATATAGTTCCGCATCTGCATGGAAGCAGCTAGTAATGCTTGCATTTAGATAAGTTGTCTACCTCACACCCTTGGAATGTGACCTTTTTTCGAATCCTATGTGAATTAATGGGAATATTTTGTACACCGGGATGTACCTTTTTAGTTTTAGAGAATCCCAAAAAAACAAGACATGTTTCATCCTTAAATTTTCCACTCATCGTCACAACCCAAAAGATATAGTAATGAATGCAGCTATACTCTGCACTTAACCGGTTTAAATTATGAATCTGCCTATGATATAGGCAAAGTTCAAATCTTGCTCAATTGGAACTAGCGGGGGAAAATACCATTTAGAAAGAGTGTCAACTGAAACTCATTCGCAAAAGATTTTTTTATATATGTGCGTGTAATAATATAGCAAATAATATATATACCGTTTTAAAAATATACATTAAATAAATATATATCAATTTCAGATGTGAAGTAAAACTTCAAATTTATATCCTTCTAAATATAAATTCACAGAAGGAAAATAGAGGAAACGTCCTTGTCTTCCTACCCTAAAGAGTGACAATGTAACCTTTCTCTGCACCGTCCAACTCGGCCATTAAACAAAACAAGATAATCAAAGAATTAAGAATTGGGATAAAAGGAGGCGTAAGTTTGAGTTAAACACTCGACAAGGCATTCAAGACGGGAAAGTCTCAACTAAATATATAGCTAGAGCCTAAAAGGATGCATTAAAATATACTATATCAAGAAATCATGTCCATAGAATGACGGGGGGAAAAAGAATTGGGTATAGTATATCTTCTTGATTAAATCAAACTCCCACCACACCTAAAAATTTGAGGGATCGAGTGGGTATAAGAAAAGAAGGGAATCTCTCCGAGACTTATGTTCCAAGCAGAGAGACTGACCTACTATTTAAATTTATTTAATGAATTCGCTTTTTAAATCTTTTAGTATTAAATTAATTCTATTGTTAAAATTATGAATTTAATTTAAGTCTTGTTGATATTTTAGTAGGTTTTTACATATAAATCCATACCCCGTATCAAAAGTTATAAATTCAATTAAACACGTAGTCAAAAGACTACCTCCGCCGGTGTCAATGTGAAGGAGTAGAAGCCAAGAATTGATTTGCTGAAATACTCTCTCTCTGTCTTTTTTCTTTTTTTATTTTTTATAATAGTAGAATTCACGTCTCAGTTTGCATGCAGCTCGATTAGGGAGCCAAAATTTAAATTTTATGTATTCTAAATTTTAGGATAATAACATTACGTGTTAGTATTGAGTTCTAAATTTAATTTCCGTACATATTTAGTGAGTTCCTTAATATTAATATATAGTTTAGACTATTAAATCTATTGATTCCGCCAACTCGATATGTAACCTTCTAATTTCGCCCTTGATCTCGATTATTTTATCACTTTTATCATCTCTTACTAGGTAACTCTCCCCATCAAAATTTAGACCATAAAACAATCACCAAATTAAGGTCCTTTTATATAGTGAGCTTCTATCATTGACTGTCTCAAGAGTTTGATAGCACATGCACAAGCAGATCTTTTCTTCTCCTAACATGTGGTCCTTCAAATTAAAGCAAATTTATGATTTGGAAGGTTATAATATATGTATAGTGAGGTGGTACTTAACACTTAGTTCTTTCTTTCAAGTGTGGTTCACATGCAACCTTAAATTCATGACTCGTCAAATCTCATATACTTACCAATTTCCATTTTCATATGATTCTTGCAAAAGCCATCATTGCAGTGGTTACATGTCAGTAGTACCGTACTGTTCACTTCCCATCTTAATCTTATGCCAAATGGTCATATATTTGAAAATTTTCATTGATAATGTATGTTGTTGCAATTTTTATTGGGGCAACTTCCCATAGTATAATATCTGATCGATCTCTGGTCCTGAGGGAGCCATGTGTGACACAAACACGCCCACAAGATAAGGTCAAAGAAGTGGATTAATAGTTGTTTCTAAAATTAGCTTATGTTGAAGTATTTTTTTTCAAAACTTACTTTTCAAAATAGTATTTTTGGTAAGATACAGTATATGTTTTTTGGATAACTAATTTGAAAAGCACTTTTAAGCAATAATTAGTATTTGACCAAACTTTTAAAAAGTATTTCCAAGTGTATTTTTCTAAAAAAAATGCATTTCGAAAAAGTGCTTTTGGGAAAAAAATTACTACTTTTTTCGGTTCTTAAAAACTACTTATGTTTTTTTATTCAAAAACACTTTTTTTCCTTATAGAAGTCTGGCCAAATACTTTAGCTTTGAAAAAAAATTACTTTTGGCCCGAAAGAAGATTGGCCGAACAGGCTATAAGAACCATAAAGGTTCAGATATCTACGGAGCGAAAAAAAAATGCTAAGTGATTTCTTTTTATCTATTTAAATTTTGATGAACAAGATTATTCGATAATGTTGCTGGTGAGAGATAACAGGTACCTACGGAATTAGTCGAGATAAGATCAAGCTTGCCTGGACACTATGGTTATACAAAAAGTAAGTCCTAAATCTCATATTAGGCTTTTTAAAGTGCATTAAAGATAAGATTGGCTAAACAATTAAATTAGACTTATTACGACAAGTATTAGTAGCTCGATTTTGTATGTTTAATTTCCTTCCAGCTACCCTACCTGTTTGGTACATTCTGGTAAAGCTTGCTAACTTATCACATGCATGAAATTTTCTATTTGGAGTTTGATATCATTGTTCACCAAACAACTTTAGAGTCGTTAAAACGGAATTTTATTAGTAGCATTTAGCTCTACCTCAAAAATCAAAATAGCGAAATTTATGAGCCAATATTAGTAGCATTTAGCTCTACCTCAAAAATCAAAATAGCGAAATTTATGAGCCAATATTAGTAGCATTTAGCTCTACCTCAAAAATCAAAATAGCGAAATTTATGAGCCAATTATGTTCTCCTATTGGTTGTGACTTGTGACAGGGTCAATGATAGATACATTGTTCTTGAGTAGTTGAGTGGCAAGGTATATTATGCGCAAGTCGGGCAGGGGAAATGTAAACTTCAATAATCTTTTCGGATATAGTTATTTCAACAAACTGAATTTGTTTGATAATATTTGACGTTTTAGATAATAAAAAAAAGAAGTTATTTTGTATTTTTTTCATATCTACCCTTATTGTTCCAATTAGTGTTGCGTTAATTAAGTGAAAAGTTTAAGGAGAGATGACCAACATGGGTTGTGGTGGGATGGATAGGATCCCTCCGCCCTTAACCAGAGATCTCGGGTTCGAGCCCTAAGTATGGAAAGAATCTTGTTAGGGAGCGGTTCCCCCTTAAATGGGCCTTACGCGGCGCGAATTCAGATATAGTCGGCCTCCAATGCGGGTACCGGACACCGGGTGGGATAGCCTCTTTGCATCTCCTGATCGTATGGTAGTTTTCTTGTCAATTAATTGGATGATTTACTGATCTTTTATGCTTTCATTTCTTTCCAAAATTGTGCTATAAAGTGGCTGATTTATGCTCTTTGAATTTTATTTTACAATGGAAACTTTATCCTTCAGGCTTTATTATTGACATCTTTCCAAAATCTGCTGGATTCAGTTCATTTTTTGGGTTTCAGAAAACAAAAGGGAAAGAAGTTTGCTGATATTGCCACTTAGTGGATAGCAAATTCCTGGTTTGGTTGAAACAAATGGTAGATACATTACCTATGGGAAGACTTGGATCCCATCTCCACTTTTTCTGTTGTAGTAACAATTTTTTTTTTGTAAGAAAATCAGAAACCTATACAGCTTTCAATTTGTGTAGCTCATAATGAGTTGACTCTTCTGAATAGAGTATGCCATCCGACAAGGTAAGCCGTCGTAGAGCAATCAAAAATCGAGACTGAGGAGAAAAAAAAGAACAAAACAGAGGAAAGAAATAGAGTGTTGTGGCATCAGACAATTTAACAAAGAAAAAGAATGTATAAAAGCTTGTAAATTGTTGATAGAATTTTTACCCATTGGAATACAACAAGCGCAAACCAGCATCCAGACAAACCAAGTCCTTTACTGCTCAGCAGCTGATTCAAAGAAATAGTAAGTGGAAATGTTAAAACAAATGATAATATCATGAAGAATTTAAGTTATATGCACTTAGAATATAAAGATTTTCTACATGATCAGTGTAGTTTAACCTGTTATAGCAAGTCTGTAGCTTATCATAAGGATTTACCTGTAATTACATTACCTAATAAGTGACGTGATTGTGCAAATATTTTTACATTGTTAGTGCATATCTTTGCTTTAGTATAGTTTCACTTTACATTGGATTGAATGAATGGAAAGGGGCTAAAGGAAAGAGATTAGATTCGAGTTATCAAGGTCTAATGCAAGCACAAGGGATAAAGAACTTGATTTGCCAAAATACCGTGAGGTATTGATACTTTGAAGCAAATGGAATGGCATACCATTAGGAGAAGAGAAGCCAAAACAAATATGGAGCTCATTGATAAGCTTATGAATTTCAAGTCTCGTCCAGCCTGAATGCATATAAATAAATCATGATGTTGAGATAAAGGCTTCTCAAAACATAATACAGTACCAAAAATAAGAACATCAAAAGGAGAAATGATGCATGTGCTCGAATTATAACAGAACAATTACAAGCAGGAAATGATAAAAGATCTCAACGGTTTAGGGAAGATGGAAGTAGAGGCAGGAGTTTTCTGTAATTAGACCTCCTCCCCCATTAATCCTCCTAACCGAAAGTAAAGTTGCTGAAGTTAGAAAATTGACCAGAAATAGATGTTTAATAAATGATCAAATGCTATTTGGAAGAAAAACCATAGAGAATGCTGCTACTCCTTTTCCAGGTAAAGAAACATAAATTACTACATACAAAAGGAACTTTAGGAAAAGAATTTATATAGAGCATTCTAGTTATTACTTTATCATTTTATTTTTTTTCCCCTCTGTTTCAATGAAGGGAATTAAATTCTTTTAATATGTCTTGCTCATTACATAGCTTTCTCGTGAAAAATGTGTTAAGTATTCATTATGATTTCGTAAAAATACATGAGACAGACCCTCACAAAGAATGAAAGATACATCTTGTCCCATCAACTTAAATCCTAGTTCTGCCTGTGAAAGAAGATAATCTTTACCCTTGATAAACTTGAAATGCGGCATTTTCTCACAAGCACAGAATAGAGATGTGACAAAATGAACAGAAAAAACTGTCTGTTGATTAATTAACATGCCTAAGATAACTAAATAAAGAGTAAAGAAAGTTGACAGAAAGTATGAATACATACCAACAGAGTTCCCTCTAGACTAAGAATGCTGGGTGTTACACATAGGGCTAGAAAGTATGGCAGCAATATTTTATGCATCTGCAACCATAGAAAAGAGAGAAATAATCAGGGGAACCACACAATCACATATTTTTGAATTATGTGAAGAAAAAAGGAGTCCAATAAGGATATTACAGAACTAACCTCACGTATGACCTCAGGATCAGGTGAAAAGATTTTGGGGAATAACCATGGAACTGATGCTGCAACAGATGCCAGTATCAGTCCGAATGATGCTCCAACGATCACTAGGGACTTCAGCAGCATTCGAGCCTGATTTAAAATATTCATCTTTTAGAGCATTGTAATAAGGAATGACGAGAGAACTCTGTGCTCAAAGAGTTTTCTGCAATGAATCATGATAGCCTAGCAACTTTCATGCATGTGGTACCATAGCCAAAATTTACAGAGATGGATACCAAAAGCTGCTTTGGCACAGGATGTTGTGATTTTTATATGAATAAGATTATAACCTTTGACAAATTTCGGTTGACTCCATATAGCAATTCGGGCATAAACGATTGTGCTGTTTGAGAGAGAGGCTCACCCCATACTGCACAGATCATGAACAGTTGTATCATGACCTAAATAAAAAGGCAACATGTTAATGGTCATATCTATGTCGCTATTTTATGAAGATGAGGAAATAAGGTACATATAAGAATAAAACATACCTGATGCGCAGCAATTGTCTGTGTGCCCATTGAGGTAGCAAAATAGACAAGTAGAGAGTAGAATGCAACCTGTCGTTCAGCATAATGTCAAATGTCCACAGAATACAAGATTTCGGCACCGAGTGAGAATGAGGTCAATTCACACAAACCTTTGACATCATTGTTAGAAACACGGGGCCGGCAATCAAGAATATTTGCAGAAGTTCATCTGATGATGGAACAGAGATAGCAAAGCCCTTATAGCCTTTATCGCTCAGTGCTTTGATCATCATATAAGCTGCAACGACCTAGAAATAGATTACCAAGCTAGGAAGGTTTTGAGATGTATGAAAATGGAGATAGAAGAGATAGAGTGTTGAAGAACACATCCAAATATGTTTAGGGATTAAATGAAGGAATTGGTAGGAATGAGTGGTCGTACTTGGGATACCATTGTTGCCCATGCTGCTCCAGCAATACCATAACTGAAGAATCGGCACAAGACTATGTCGCCAGTACCATTAATAACAGTAGCAACGGCCAAAGCCTTTAAAGGTCCCCATGAATCTTTCATGCCTAAACTGCGCATTTAAGAGCAAGAAACATATATCACAAGGTGAATAGCGTGACCAAGTAACGCACGCATCTGAGCACAGTATACTGTCAGAAAAGTATAAACTATCTTCACCTCAGAAGTGTCCTAACAAATAACTTACCATCAGTCATTCGAGACGAGCAATGTATATATCATATTACTGGGAAAAGAAGGATCACTCTTCTAGCTGGAACAGAATATAGATTGATGTCTCCCAGATCTGTCAACGACCTTTACATTGTTTACGTGTAAGTGAAAGCAAGAGTCTCGATTGGCTTTGAAATGACAAAGATCAAAACTCCAGCTCTATCATACTCATCCTTGCTGGTTTGATTCATGTGCAAAATATAAGGCTGCAAGTAAGTGGAGCTGGTGGCTATTCATGCGTGTTATAGATCTCCTTTTTAAGCAGAAATTCATGGTCGCTGTCTTCAAGCCCAGCTCATTCCCCAGTATATACAACTCAATAGAAATATGAAATATGGCAAGAAGAAAGAGAAGAGAAGTGCACTTATCACAAAAGGAAAAAAAGAAAAAAAGAAAGAAAGAGAAGAGTGCTTGACATATGCAACACAACGTAGAGTACAAACGGAGAAACTTAATAAATTATGATCGGACTAAGCTTACATAGAATCATAAAGTGATAAAGAATCAAACCTGGGGCTTATGTTAGTATAATTATCAAAACAAAGCTTCAAATACAAAAGAACAAAATGTAATAGAAAACCACACATACAAAATACTAAAGAATAGGTAAATAGTACCTTGCACTTTGGGCAACCCAACCAACCAGCAGTGCTGGCCACGCCAAGCCTCGAATCTGTCACCATAATATCTACCATTCAGTTGAAGTGAAGCTTAAATGCACCATGCATAGCAACAATATAACTTGATCATAATAGAATATGATACTACATTTCAGCGCTAAAGCTTATTTGCCTGCCTTAGCAGATAAATTGACAATGTTTAGCAAATGACTGTCTCTATCAGTCTATCTAGCAACTTAACAATCGATTTAATGTCTTCACCAACCAGAAAGTGGAAAATGCATTGGCAATACTCGATTAATAAAATGATGCTAAAAAGGAAAAAAAATTAAAGCTAAAAAGATCTTCAGAACAAGCAAATTATTAATAGGAGAATAACCTGGACATAAGTGTTGGCTGAGTTTATGATATCGACATTATTGGCCCCAGTGAAAGCTACGATTCAGAAAAATAAACCATTAGTGTTATTGGGGGAATATCAATAGCACACTTGATACATCCACCAGTAAAGTAGGAATAAAAAATTGCTTACAAGTGATTGCCTGAATACCAAACAACCTCGTAAAAATAAACATCACAACACCACAGACAAGCCCAATAAAAAGCAAGATAGATATCTGATGCTGCACTTTCTCTTTGTCCTGCACCAGAACCCAAGTTGATGAATCAGAATATGAGAAGGAAATCAGTAGAATTACTATAAGTTGATGGTTTTCTTGATTTAGACGTTTATAAGATTACAACAAATGGCGGATTTAGGCTATCAACTAGGGGCATATCCAGGTTGTAGACTAAGACTCAGTAGGTTCGGAATTTTAACTGGCTTGAGGAGCAAATGCTTGCACCCACTGCTCTCTTGAAGTAGTAGGTTCAGTTCTCTTAATACATACTAATCACATTAAAACATACATGGTCGGAGTCAGAGGCAGATCCAAGATTTGAACGTTATGGGTTCAAGTTTGAAGTTCTATCACAGTCTATTTGATTTACTGGGTTCAAAATCTATTATTCATACTTATTTAATGGATTTTTAAGACATATATCGAGTTTGAGCCAAAGCTACTGGGTTCTGATGATATCTTATACACTGCATTGGCCCCTGGTCGAAATCGCAAGCAGACGAACTCTGAAACTACTAGTTATTAACAGGTTAACCCCTGCTATGAACAATGGGCTCAAACACCCCTGTTGCCTCCGCCTCGAGCGACATACAAATGAATTTTTTTTATTTTTAAGAAAAAACTGTACATGTTAAAAATATTCATATATATCACCTAGAACCTACTATTCTAAATCTATAAGATGCCACTAGCTACAACAATGCCCAAACACGTCAAAATTGAAAAGATCAAAGTCATAGCAGTAAAACAGCAGTTCCCAAAAACTTACCTGCTGTGCAAGTGAAGTAGCAACTAAATTTGAAGTGGCAATTGTAAGGAACATAAAAATATAGCTTATGTTATCACAGAAAACGGTTCCGGGACCTGCCAAATAAAAACAACAACAATTTTTCCTATATGAGCTTAAAGAAGAAAGAATTCGGAAATGAATATACAACAACAACAACAATTTTTCCTTATGAGCTTAAAGAAAAAATGTAGTAGGTCGAGATGCACATAAAATTCTGAAATTAGCTAATAAGCATTAAGTACAATAAAGCATTTTATGTTTTGAAACTGACCTTATGCACTAGGTTGAGATCCACATAAAAATAGCCATAAGGTCAGCTTCAAAACTTAAAATACTTTTCAGCATAGGCGGAGCAAGGATTTCAGCTTTATGAGTTTTGGATTTTGGAACGACGACGTCATATACTAACAATTGGGTTCTAAATTTAATATTTGTTCGTATTTAATGAATTTCTTAACATAAATATACTGTTTGAGCAAAAGCTACTGGGCTCTAACGAACCCGTAACCGGGCTTCTAGCTCTGCCCCTGCTTTTCAGTACTTAATTACTTATCAGCTACTTTCAGTTAGCTAACCACGGGCTCTAATATGATAAATACTCTAAATATTAAGGAGTATTATCACTTTTAGCCCGCGCCAAAAACTATTTACATTCGGTAGCCGAAAATATATATATATATATAATTTTTCGACTATTATTTTGAGAACGGCTATGCAGTATATTTTCTCAAATATTAATTGGTCTGAATAAACAAAATATAGTAAAAATCAACTAGTTTAAGATTGAGATGTATATAAGAGTAAGATTTGTGAGTTGTACCTAGAGCAGCGAGTTCAATGGAACTTCCTTGACCAACAACAGCAGTATCAATAAGACTCATTAATGGCCCACATAACCAGAGCCCAACTGCTGGCCCTGAAAACTTAGCAATTTCCACCATTTGAGTCCAAATACTTTCATTCGCAGAAAATTCTCGTCCACTAGACTTCACCACTTGAATTTTTTCCACTTGTTCATTTCCTACTTCTTTGATAGATAAAACTGAATCTGAGCTTTCTACATCAGTAATTTCTTGGCTGGGAATTGAGCAAGAAGTGATTATTAGCTTGCGAAAAGTGCAGATTTGAGAAGATAATGTAACCCGCGAAGTAGGGAGACGAGTTGAGGAGGAGCTGACATTGAGAGTTGGAATTTGTATTGGGATTCGAGATTGATAAGTGAAAGTGTTAAGATTGATTGCTTGAGTGTACATTGACATTGATACAAATGAAGAAAATGGGGGGATTTGGAAGCTTGAGCAACTATTACTGTCCTAACAATGGTCTGAAATTTAAGTCAATATGCCTGAACTGAGTATACTTTTTTCTTGCCCAAAAGTGCTTATTTTCTCAAAGTTAAAGCTGTTTAGCCAATTTTTTTTAAAGAAAAAAACATATTTTTGAGCAGAATCAGGAAAAAATAGCTTATCAACCCCTCTCCACAAGCACTTTTTTAAAAAATACTTTTCAGAAAAATACACGCATAGCCTGTTTGGCCAAACTAGAAAAATAAGTTTATTTTGAGAAGTACTTTTTTCAAAAGTGTTTTTTAAAAAAAATACTTTTTGAGAAAAATAATTTACGTTTGGCTAATTACTCTGAAAAATACTTTTAAACAATAATTTATGTCTGACCAAGCTTTTCAAAAAGTGTTTTTAAGTATCAATTACGAATAAGGACATGAATATATTTAGTTAATAGTTAATATTATAAGTAAATAAATAATCTCAAATTTTGTTATTACATGCAATAATTAAATCTTTTCATTTTATTTAAGTAAAATATAAAAATAAAATTAAAAAGTACTTTAATTCTTTTAATATTATTCAAATATATTAAAAATCATTCAACAAATATAAAAAGTATTCACTTCTAAAGTGACTATATATTAGAAAACTATCCTAAAAATAAGAAGAAATACTTATACATTAATATCCTAAGTATTAGATTTAACGATTTTTTGGTATATACTATATTTTGTTAAGGATATTTTTGGTAAGAAAAAAAGTCAAAACTGATTCTGCTTCTACTTTTGGGAAGAAACTATTTTTTTTTGTGCTTCTGCTTCTTTCCAAAAGTACTTTTTCTGCAAAAAAAACTTAATCAAACACCTTGACTAGTTAAGAAAAAAAAAGTGCTTCTGGGAAGAAAAAAAAAGCACTTTTGGCCTTTGGAGAAGCTTGGTCAAACAGGCTATTAGAAGCAATTTTTAAAAGCTTGGCAAAATACTAATTATTACCCAAAAGTGCTTTTCAAATTAAATAACCAAAACTTTTTTGAAAAGCACTTTTAAAAAGAGCATTTCTCAAAATAAGCAAATTTTAGAAACTTGGCCAAACAGGTTATTAAGTGATTTTTACAGCCGCGCTAGTATATTTGGCTAACAAATATAATTGTTTTTGGCTGACATACCAAATTTGTAACTTGTCATTCCTTTTCTCAAACTACTAACCAAATCATGTCCAAATACTTATGTAACTAACTCAAGTTAAAATTTTACTCAAATAGAACGAATCGTCCAAAACCATAGTCCGTACGTAATTCATAACAAGGGAGGCAAATTTGACGTTTTCGTTGCTATCTTGAAGTGAGGAATTATAATATTTGTTAACACTTTATGTTTATATCAAATTAAACAATTTAACTATAGGAGTTATAAATTAAGGTCAAAATATAAAATTATGGTTCAATGTGTTATAAAATAAATACTATAAAGTAGATAAACTGAAAACAAGTATAGAGAGAAACTGATATATTATTCAACTTCAAATTCATGTACATAATGAACTGAAAACTTCTCTATTTATAGAAGAAAGGAAGCAGCTGCGAGGCTTTTCAGGAAGCAGCTGCAAGGCTTTTCTTTAGCTGCTTGTAACATGCATGTTTAATAAAAAGCTGCTGCAAATCATTTCATTGAGCTGCTTGCAACCTGCTTGCATCAGCTGCTTGTAGATAAATTTCAACAGAGTACTAAATGGATAATCTTCTTCAGGAAGATTATCTATAGCGGAGTAATAAATAAACATCCACAATATAATTATTTTCGTAACACTCCCCCTTGGATGTTCATTAAAAGATAATGTGCCTCATTAAAACCTTACTAGAAAAAAATCCTGTGGGAAAAAATCCTAGTCAAGAAAAATGAATACACATATTTAGTATTACACATTGCTAGCTGCCTCATTAAAAACCTTATAAGGAAAACTCTGTGGGAAAAAACCTTAGTAAGGAAAAAAGAGTACATCGTGTATTTTACTCCCCCTGATGAAAACCTTGTTTCAAATATTTAAGTTTCTGCATTCCAATCTTGTATACCATCTTCTCAAAAGTTGAAGTTGGTAAAGATTTAGTGAATAAATCTGTCGGATTGTCACTTGAACGGATTTGTTGCACATCAATATCATTATTTTCTGAAGATCGTGTGTGTAAAATAATTTTGGTGAAATGTGCTTCGTTCTATCTCCTTTTATAAATCCTCCCTTCAATTGGCCTATGCATGCAGCATTGTCTTCGTATAAAATTATGGGTCTTTTATCACATTCCAACCCACATTTTTCTCGAATAAAATGAATCATTGATCTCAACCATATGCATTCCCTACTTGCTTCATGAATAACTATTATCTCAGCATGATTTGAAGAAGTAGCAGCAATAGATTGCTTTGTGAAGCGTCATGATATGACAATACCTCCACATGTAAACACATACCCGATTTGAGATCGAACTTTATGGGGATCGGATAAATAACTGCATCTGCATAACCAACAAGATTTGCACTACTTTTGTTAGCATAAAACAAACTCATATCAAGAGTTCTCTTTAAATATCGCAATATATGCTTAATCTCATTCCAATGTCTCCATGTAGGAGAAGAGTTATATCTTGCTAGTAAATTAACAGAAAATGCTATGTCAAGCCTTGTAGCATTAGCAAGATACATAAGTGCACCAATTGCACTAAGATAGGGTGTTTCTGGACCAATGAGTTCCTCATCCTCTTCTGGAGGTCGGAACGGATCCTTATTCACTTCAAGTGATCGAACAATTATTGGTGTACTCAATGGGTGCGCTTTATCCATGTAAAAGCGTTTTAAGACCCTTTATGTATAGGTAGATTGATGGATAAAGGTCATGTCTGCTAAATGTTGAATTTGCAGACCAAGACAAAGTTTTGTCTTTTCAAGATCTTTCATTTCAAATTCTTTCTTAATATATTCAATTGCCTTTTGGAGCTCTTCTGGAGTTCCAACAAGATTTATGTCACCAATATAAACAGCAAATATAACAAATTTTGATGCCATTTTCTTTATAAAAATATATGGACAAATAACATCATTTATGTAATCTTATTTCAACAAATATTCACTAAGGCGATTATATCACATGCGCCCAGATTGCTTTAAACCGTACAAAGATCTTTGTAATCTGATTGAATATATTTCCCGAAATTTTGAATTTGCTTCAGGCATTTTAAATCCTTCAGGGATCTTCATATAGAATTAATCGAATGAGTCATATTTAAATGGCATGACATCTTCAGGTGTCTGGACTACAGGTCCGATCCTCACAATCGTTTATAATATTGTGCACTATATTGTATCAAATATATCATCGACGATCATTTCGTATCAGTTCGCAGGCGACATAAATTGTTGAGATCTCATCACTTTCTTTATTTTTAGGTGCATGAACTTCTTCTGGAGTTTCGTGAAATGTTATGTCGTGGGCTCTTTCAGAGCTTATTTCCTCCTTATTATGATCATTTTGATCATTTGCTCCTATTCTTTTCAAGGATTGTTACCTTTGGAACCAATTGGTCTACCACGCTTCATGCGTACAGTAAACTCTATCCTTCAGGGAATTTAATTTTAATATGAGCATTTGCAGCTGAAATATGATATTTAATTTTGGATTAGCAAATGCGTCTGGCATTTGACTTGAATTATCTTCTAGGCGAGGATCATATTAATGATAATTCGATTCATATAGCATATTTTCCAGCTGTTTTATTCCACCCCCCCCCCAAATGTTAGAAAAACTAACTTATATCCCCAATCTTATTTGGAAAAGATATCTTTGTGCATTGTGGTGGAGAAATTAATCATATACCACACATCAAAATTTATTAGATAGTAAAAATATTTGGTTTTTGATCCTAAACCAATTATGAGGGGAGGATTTATCATATTTTGTTGGTCTGATGCATACAAGTGCTGCTGTATGCAATTTAGAAAATCTTAGACCAACACATGAGGCTTTGTTCTCATAAGCAATAGTTTAGCCATTAATAGGAGGTATTCAATGCTAAACTTGCTTGGATATAAACCAGCATCATCAAGATGAATTATCTTGATTTCATAATCTGAAAATTATGCTCTTAATTGAGAAAGACAATTTCAAATGTCAAACTGCAAGTTGACAATAAACATACATGTAACCATCTTATATATGCATCTATAAGTGGTTCACATGATAGGTGAATGGGCTCATATTCACCTTTTATATATTTCAGAATTCGGGAATTTTAGTCCCAACTTTAGTTGGTATAATCAAGTTATTATGAGAACAAGCAACACAAGAGAATTCTTGAAGAATCTTCTAGTTCTTCAGTATTTGCTTATCTGAATTCTCAAATAGCTCATTTAAAAATGACAAATAAAAACTTAAAGTTTATCATGGCATGTGCTATCTCTAAGTAAACTTCTGGTTTACTATGGCATAAACTTTTGCATCAGTAAACTTTTGATTTACTATGGCTACTTTTGTATCAGTGAATTTTTGATTTATTGTGGCTGCTTTTGCATTAGTAAACTTCTGGTATACTGTGATACATGATGTATTACAAATTTGAAGAATAAGGCGGGTAACTTCTCACATACATATTTACCCCATATGATTGTGGAAACATGAAGATTTTCAATCTTTCAATCATTTGTAGTCTCAATATGATAGCCATTTGTATCAGTAAACTTCGGGTTTACTACATCATATGTTTTGACCATAATCATATAATAAGAATGGCATATTTGTATATAAGCTCTCCGAGAGCTTTCGTTTATTATCCACAATCTAATATTTATCAGACACTACTGGTGTCATGTGTCTTCTAGACAAACATCTAGCTCTTCAGGAGTTGTTGATACATTTTGTACTATCAGATATTGCTTAGACACTTCTGGTATCATGAGAGAAAATCATAATCAAATAAACTATATAAAGACAATTCTAAATTTATAAATGTAAGAAATCAAGAATTTCAATATTTTTACCACCAACTTTGTGTCTCCTTCAGGGAGAAACGCCATTAACATATGAATATTTTATATCAAAGCGGCAACCACATAGTCATTACATCCTTCAGGGAAATGAGTTGTTATTTTCTTCGGGGTAGTTAATAACAACTAATCATAATATATCAATGTGGTTGTAGTAAAAAGTATTTTACAAGAATGATTTTGCCTTAGACTGATACTTAATAAAATTATCCAAGATATTTTACGTACAACGGTACGTGCGACAATGATTTTTATGCCACAAAAATAATATTTATATCATTTGTTATTCTAGCTCTTCCGGAGGTGAGTTATTGTATTTCTTCATTCACTACAGGGAATGAAAATGTGCTTCAAAAATAACTTTGAATAGCTCATTATTTTATTTACGCATAGAAAGATACAGTTTCATAATATTTTCCTGCTTCGGGAGAAAATTTCAATTGTGTTACTTCTTCAGGAGCAAATTGAAATAAGAAAAATTGAGTATATATTCTCTCAATTATATTACCTCTTCTGGAGGTGAATTGTAATATATTTACATCAAGAGCACGTTCATATTTACGACTTGATTAATATTATCACATTCACTTCAGGGAATGGATTAATATTTATCAGAAATTCTCATCCTTCAGGAAATCGAATATAATTATCTGAAGGCGCATTAATCACATCAACTATGATGCTTCGACCTCTTTTAAAATATTTACTATTTCAGGAGCAAATCGATGTGTGCATGTAATATGGAGAATATTTCTCTAGGCTATCTTTAATTGTAACCATAGAAAGCCTAAATTATCACTTCTGGTGGTCATAGGCATATACCACTTCTGGTGGTTAACAAAATTTAGTTACAATAAGATATACGAAACATAACCAATTCTGGTGATTGTATATTTCTTGCAAACTCTGCTGGAGTTTAAGTGGATCTAACAATGTTATCCACTTTGTAATCCTTTATTAAGATAATTAGGATGAAAACAAACACCAAAATAGGTACTATATACGTAACATATAACCAAGGAAGCGATGATAATGATATTAAAATATAAGCAAAAGGCTCAAATTAAATTATGCAAATTTGGCTACACCAGATGTAAGTGATATCTATATCACTACTGCCAAGAAGAAAAACTCACCACCTCAAGGATATAATCTGCCTTATGATACTCGTTATGAACAAGATATAATCACGGATATAAGAGTGTAGCCTTACATCGGAGACGAACACTGAAATAGAAATTAAATTCGAAGTAAGTGCTCAAAATGACAGAGTCTCGTGTTGATAACGTGTTATAAAATAAATACTATAAAGTAGATAAACTGAAGACAAGTATAGAGAGAAACTGATATATTATTCAACTTCAAATTCATGTACATAATGAACTGAAAACTCCTCTATTTATAGAAGAAAGGAAGCAGCTGCGAGGCTTTTCAGGAAGCAGCTGCAAGGCTTTTCTTTAGCTGCTTGTAAGCTGTCTGCATGAGCTGCTAGCAACCTGCCTGTTTAATAAGAAGCTGCTGCAAATCATTTCATTGAGCTGCTTGCAACCTGCATGTATTAGCTGCTTGTAGATAAACTTCAACAGAGTACTAAATAGATAATCTTCTTCAGGAAGATTATCTATAGCGGAATAATAAATGAACATCCACAATATAATTATTTTCATAACACAATGATACAAGTTTAATTTTTATGGTGCAAATATCACGTGGACTTGGTTTTCAAATAGATTTTGAGCTTTCAAAATACTCATTCCGTTCACTTTTACTTATCCAATATTCTAAAAATAAATTTTTATTTTTACTTGTCACTTTAAGCATATCAAGAGAAGACAATTTCTTTTTTCCTGTTATACCCACAGTATTAATTACTTATTTTAAATTATTTTTTTAAATCCATTAAAAATATACATCAATTAATATGGGTATCATGGTAAATTATGCACGTTATTTATTATTTCTTTAGGGGTGTGCAAAGTACATAGTGGATAAGTAAAAGTGAACGGAGGGAGTATCTAATTAACGATATAAGGAATGTACTTTTGAAAAAAAAGTGATAAAAAAATATGAGTCTCCTATAAATACTCAGCCATATGAAACGTTACATTCCCAAGTTGTAAAAAAAGGCAACTTAGTGCATAAAGTATTCTGTGATCATGCATCATTCGGAGAAGAGCCACACTCTAAGGATATGATATAGACAGCCTATTATTTCCATGATTCGAATCTGCGACCTATTAATCAGACAGAGATAACTTTATTATTAATCTAAAGTCAGAATCGATAACTTATAGGTTACACAAAAATAACTTTATTTTTGTTCAAAGTTGTACTACTCTAGTAATATTGGTACTCGTAAAGTGGAGTACTTGAAAAAGGAAGTGGAGAAGGCGACAAAAGAGGAGCATCAGAAAAAGATAGTCCAAAGTAGGGGTGTTCGTCGGTCGGTACGGTACGGTATTTAGATATTTCGGTTCGGTATTTTCGGTATTCGGTTTCGTAAAATGTTATACCAATACCATACCTAATTAAATTCGGTATGATTCGTTTTTCTCCTTTAGGAATTCGGTATGAATACTAACTAGTTCATAGAGTCATAGACGGTAATATTCTTAATTAAAGTACTCAAAAGTACAAAACTAAAAACGTTTGTTGACAGAAGTTTTGTCCAAAACCAGCAAATACCAACCTAGAAAGAGAAATATCTTGTTACTTGCTTAGAGTTAATCGATGAATTTAGAGAATAAAGGAAAGTAAAATTTTAAATTTCTTATATTTATGTTATAATTAATAAAATGTGTATTGTGTAATATAATATATATTTCGGTACGGTATCGATATTTTGGTATTTTATTTTAAAATACCAAATACCATACCTAATACTAATTTTTTTTAAGACTTAAACCAAATATCATACCGAATATCAAAACATCGAATGCCGAATACCAATTTTTTTTATTTCGATACGATAATTCGATATTTATCAAATTATGCAAAATCATAGTCGAAAGCTTGAACGGGCAATCTTAGATCCAGTGGTTCAATCAATTAATTTGACAAAATGCAGAAATGCTGACAAGTGGTGTAGAGGTTACGGTGAGCTTGTCGAGTGTGCCGTGAATCATTGCATCAAAACAATAACTTTTCCACCTGATCGAAAAGAAACTTCAATAATTAAACAATTCTGCTACACAACATTGGCGAATTTAAAACATCGTACTCATTGGGTACGGCCTTCCCCAAATTCGGTGTAACTATCAAATACTTTGTGTACTGAGTTGTTAATTGTTTTTTTACTTAAATCGTAAAGGTTGAGAATTAGCGTTCATTTTTACTTGTTCATTATTTAAAAATAAATTTTTAATTTTATTTATCCAATTTCGCATATCAAAAGAAAAGTAATTTATTTTTTCTATTTTACTCTTAGTATTAATTACTCGTTTCAAATCATTTTTCAAATTCATTAAGACCATACATCAATTAATATGTGTATCATGGTAAATTATGCACTTTATTTATTATCTCTTAAGGGATGTATAAAGTCCATAGTGGATAAGTAAAAGTGAACCGGGGAGTAGAAAGTCGAACGTATTTCTTTTTTATACATGTAGTATCAATATGATTTGCGCACTTTCTTATAGTACATAAATTTTTAGTACTAATAGTTGTTTCTTTTGCTTTGGTTACAATATTACTGTAACGATCCGATCGATCGTTTTGAGAGAATTAACACTGAACCCCTATTTATTGCTTCCTCTACTTTAGTTAGTGGTTATGTAACTTGCCGGGAGGATTTATTTTTGGTTTCGGAGTGAAATGGGACACATAGTCCCTAAAATGGAGGTTTAAGCCATAGGAATTGATCGTAATTAGAACTGTGTGAAGACGACTCCGGAATGGAGTTTTGACGGTTCATGTAGCTCCGCAAGGTGATTTTGGTCTTAGGAGCGTGCTCGGATGTTGAATTGGAGGTCCGTAGGTCATTTTAGCGCTAATTGGCGAAAGTTGAAAAAATGATTATTTTTTTAGAAGTTTACCGGGAGTGACTTTCTGATATTGAGGTAGAATTTCGATTCCGAGAGTTGGAGTAGGTCCATAATGTCAATTACAACTTGTGTGCAAAATTTGAAGTCAATTGGACTTGATTTAAAAGGTTTCGGCGTCAGATGTAGAAGTTTGAAACTTTGAAGTTCATTAGGCTTGAATCGATGTGTAATTCATGTTTTAGCGTTGTTTTATGTGATTTAAAAGCTCGACTAAGTTCGTGTGATATTTTAGGACTTGTTGGTATGTTTGATTGAGGTCCCGAGGGCCCCTGCTGGATTTCGGATGGTTAACGGATCAAAAATTTGACTTTGAGCATAGCTGAAGCTTTGTTGTATCTGGTGTAATCGCATCTGGGCATTTTGGGCCGCAGGTGCGACACCGCAGAAGCAGCCTTCGAACCGCAGAAGCGGAATTGGGACTGTTCAACTAAGTCCGCAGATGCAGTCATGGCCTCGCAGAAGCGAGAAGATGGGCGCAGATGCGGAAGGTGCGCATGTGCAAAGGTGAGTTCCGCACCTGCGGTTGCGCAGATACGAGGGAGAAGACCGCAAAAGCGGAGGCCCATCTCTAATGGTTAACCGTAGAAGCGGTGCATTTTCCACAAAAGTGGGACCGCAAATGCGGTCAAGTGATCCGCAGAAGCAGAAGTCCTGGGCAGACTCTATTAATTCAAGGGCTCGGAATTTTTGCTCATTTTAGATATTTTGAGCTCGGGTCTTGGCGATTTTTGAGAGCATTTCGAGAGGTTTCTTGAGGTAAATCCCTTATGTTTATTTTTGATCAATAATCTTGTTTCCCCATTGATTTTCCCACCTAGTTAGTGTGTATTTAAGGTGAAAATTGGGAGTTTAAAGTTAGGGATTTGGAGAGTTAATTGGGGATTTGAGTGACTATTTGGTATCGGATTTTGGTAAAAATCATACGGGTGAACTCGTGGTCGAGTGGGTGTTCGTATTTTGTAACTACCTGATTCCGAGACGTGGGCGCGGGTCGACTTTTTGGGCCAAAATTTTTTATTCTTTGCTAAAATCGTAGTTTCATTATTTAAATTAGTTTCTTGTAATTTTATTCATATTATGAAATTACTTTTGGCTAGATTTGGTCTATTCGGAGTCGAAAAATCGAGGGAAAGGCATTCTTACCGATTGATTGAGCGACATTTGAGGTAAGTAACTTCTCTAACCTTATGTGGGGGAAATTCCCTTAGAATTTGGTACTGTTATAACAATTTGTGATATATGAGCGCCGTGTACGCGAGGTGACGAGTGCGTACACAGGCTAATTATGAAAAATTCGGTTCTTGCTGATTTGTCATCTTTTAAAATACATTAACTTAGTTGGCTTCTTTTAAAATACATTAACTGAATTACCTTAGCATATGTAGTGATCATGTTTAGTCTAGCATCGCATGTCTACGTGCCTTAACTCTTACTTGCATGTTGTGCAACACGCTTAGCTGAATTACCTGCTTTTTTTTTATTTGAATTAAATCTTTAACTATAAGATTCTTGGTGAAAAATTATATTTCTCTTTGATTACATGCTACATATTTACTTTGGGACTACGAGGCGATTCCTCGGGTGATCCCCATGTACTGCATATTTACTTTGGGACTACAAGGCGATTCCTCGGGAGATCTCCATGTACTGCATATTTGCTTTGGGATTATGAGGCGTTTACTCGGGAGATCTCCCTGTACTGCATATTTACTTTGGGACTACGAGGCGGTTCCTCTGGAGATTCCCCTGTACTGCATCTTTATATTTGGGACTACGAGGCGGTACCTCGGGAGTGCCCCTGATGTGTACCTCTATTTATTGTGCTGATATTTTCTGAAACTTCTTATTGTTTAAATTCTCAATCATTTCAGAATATTATTATGTCATCTGCCTTACTTTTCTTTTAAACTAGTAGGGCCCTGACTTGACCTCGTCACTACTCTACCGAGGTTAGGCTTGGCACTTATTGGGTACCGTTGTGGTGTACTCATACTACACTCTGCACATCTTCTTGTGCAGATCCAGGTTCTTCCCACCAGACCAGATACCAGCGAGCCGGACCGTGCGTGGAGACTTCTAGGTATATCTGCCAGTGTCCGCAGACCTCAGAGTCCTCATCTATCCTTACTATGTTATATTTCTTATCTTTCTTTAGACTCTAATGTACAGAGACACTTAGTATTTGCTCTTAGAAGCTTGTGACTTGTTTCCACCGGGTTTTGGGAGTTTGTAAATAATGAATTTGCAGTTTTTATATTTATATATCATGCGTAGAGATTGGAGTTCAATTTATTGTTCATTTATTCCGCAAATTGTTAGGCTTACCTAGTGTTGGAGATTAGGTGCCATCACGACGTCCTACCGGGGGGGGGGGGGGGAATGTGATCGTGACAATTATCTTATTGTTGTTACTGCTTTTACTTTTTTCCATTACTGTATTTATTACTATATTTCTTTTCAACAATGTTGTGGCTATGCTTTTGCTGAGTCGAGGGTCTATCGGAAATAGTCTCTCTACCTTCACATGGTAGGAATAAAGTCTGTGTATACATTAACCTCTCTGACCGCACTTGTAAGAATATATTGGGTTTTCTGTTGTTGTTATTGTATTGGCGAATTTTGGAGGAAAAACAAAATCAATTAAAAAGGTTCTTAAACACACTCGAACGAAGTAATGTGTAAAAGGAATTTGACCATAAGCTCAGAGATAAATTTGTATGAAGTCAATATGTATACATATATTAATTACAAGCCATAAGAAAATGGGAAAATTAAAGGATCAAATTTACACAAAGAAAGAAACAAGGTAGGTGATTCTTTTCTCTTTTTCTTGATTACATCATGTATCAATTGACTTCTAGGTGCCCTTGACTTGCTTACAATCAGGATTTTCAATGAAAACAAAATTCATAGTTTTTTTTTTTGTTTTTTTTGTTTTTTGCTTTTTTTACAACGTTTCATTCTATCAATTCAAGCAGCACCACGAAAGAGAGTCCTGTAATAAAAGAAGTCACAATATATCCAAATTCCGACGGTCTTGCTTAGTTGGACAATCCATTCTTTCTTTTAACTTTTTAATTTTTAACTTCTCAAAGTGTATAATAGTTTTTTTATGGTCCAAAAAGTGTATAATTACTCCTAATCTCCTATGTCACATAAATAAGTAAAATTAGTTATCAAAAAACACATGTGACATTCTATAATAACTTAAAATTACTTAGATAATATTTTTTGCACTATAAGTGTATATTCTGATCTATTTTACGTAATATGTTTTTTTTTTAATTTGTTAGTATAAAAAAATGATATATACTTTTTTATATATGTAAAAATAATTTATCTTCAAATTTATCATTTTATCCTTAATGATATGATCTCAAAGTCACAAAAATTTAATGGCTTTTCTGATATCGGTTAAAACAATAATCCTAAACTTTAATATCCAATCTAACACGTTCACATACTATGAAATGGAGGGAGTATAAGTTAAACATAGTGCTATATATGGAAAAAAAAGAAAGGAAAAAAGACACAGAAAAACAATACGTACTAAGATGGTGCGAAACACTAGTCCTTAACTGCCAAACGAACAAATAGTTATCAATCCTCATCAGACAAACAATGTTGGTACACAAATTGATCAAATACTATTGAATTTATAGCAGATTGATTAATAATAATAATAATAATAATAATAATGGGGAGTTTAGGTGCAATGCTGAGGAATCCTGAGGATATTTATCCATTGATGAAACTGAAGTTAGCGGCGCGATATGCAGAGAAACAGATCCCTCCTCAGCCACATTGGGCCTTCTGTTACATAATGCTTCGCAAGGTCTCTCGTAGCTTTTCTCTCGTCATTCAACAGCTTCCCGTGGAACTTCGCGATGCTGTAAGTTTTTGTTTTTTCGTCCCTAAATTTAATCAACCCACCCTTATAATTAATCCTAAATTACTAGTTGAAATCTGTTATATAATTATACTATGTACTCCGCTCATTTTACCATCCAGCGGATTTATGATATTATGACTATTTAGTCAAGTTAAGTTCTTTCGGAAATAACATCTCTGTCCGTCCAGGATAGGGGTAAGGCTGCGTACATACAACCCTTCCCAGACCCCACTTGTGGGAATACACAAGTTTGTTGTTGTTGTGGACGTCAAGTTAAGTTATTTTTGTAATGTATTTGGATTTGGAATCGGCTATGTGAAACTCACATTGGTGGAGCTTTTCCCCCCCCTTAAAATCCTCTGCAACAACAACAACAATAAATCTAGTGTAATCCCACATTGTAAAGGTAGAGAGGTTGTTTTTAATAGACCATCGGCTCAAAGAAAGAAATAAGGAAAAGAAATAACAATTGGAACAACAGTGAGATAGGTGATAAAGTGATACAGAGATAGAATAATCGAATCAAACGAACAAACAAATAGTAAAAGAAATCTGCAGAAAAGAAGATCCTCTGCCAAAATCAATTTTTAGTATATGTATGGCATTTGTGCACCAGCTTGTTGCTGATTCCTTCCCCCTTTTTTGTGTGCTTGGTTTGTTGAATTTATCTTTTGCTTTTATCTTTTGGATTCATTTTTAAAGATGTAGATTGCTTATATCATACCACTCTCTCCATTTCAACTTATTTGACATTCTCCCTTATTGAGAATCAATTTGAATAAACGCAGTTTTTCTCATCTCAATGAAATGTTAATCAAACTTCACATCGTTTGAATTTTGCGACAAGGAGAATGTTGTATGATGATTGATGGAGAAACAGAAATCATATCTTTCTCTACCACATGTACAGTCAAGAAACAACTCTTCAGTTTAAAGATTTGGATTTTTGCTTGATTAGGAAAGAAATATTTTCCTGCTTTTTCTTAGTTTATTGGTAACGAAGCTCCAGGTTTTTCAATTGTTTCATTGATTGGTCTAGAAAAGTATATAGATTGCTATGATCTTATTGCTCTTGTTGTGAAGGTTGATTTCTCGTAACTTCTGTCTATCTTTGCAGGTATGCATTTTCTATTTGGTTCTTCGAGCTCTTGACACTGTCGGTATGTTCAATTACTGTATCTGAGGTGATATATGAGTCTTGAATGCAGATAACTAGATCTCTAGTTGGTAACACATTTAAGTGCAATCATAGAAAATGCAGCTGATTCTCGCATGTGCAACAAGGTTCATATAAATGTCAGTCTGGGTTAATACCAGAAGACTGACATCTAATCGCACAAACATTTGGCTATTAGTATTGTGGAACTGTCCAAATAGTACTGTGGTATTGGTTATTTGGGTAGGTTTTTTATTATGTTGATTAATTACCATTAGCCATGGACTGTTGCTTTTATTAATTCTATCTTTTTATACCATGATCAGGTAGTTTATACCTTTGATCTTGATTAAAATCTAAGGTTGCTGCACTCATTTTCTTGGAGTCATATTAGTTATTCACATTTTGGTGTTCTTATTCTGGACAGAGGACGATACGAGTGTAGCCACAGAGGTGAAAGCACCTATATTGATGTCATTCCATCGCCATGTTTATGATCGTGAATGGCATTTTTCATGTAAGTCTACTGAATATAAGTGGTCAACTTCCATTGCCATGCTTATGATAGTGAATGCCATTTTTCTTCTCTAAATATAGGCTTCTCTTTCTTTTTGTTCCCCTCTATGATCTCACCGTGATCGTGATTTTTTTTTTTTTTCAAATTATAGTTTCAAGTATTGTAGACTGGTTTCTTAATCCCAATTCTCATATGTTAGGTGGTACAAAGGACTACAAGGTTCTTATGGATCAGTTCCATCATGTTTCAACTGCTTTTCTGGAGCTAGGGAAACAGTGAGTTCATACTAATAAGGGCTGCCTTTATAAATATTAACATGCTTTTCTATTGAGAGCGCACTCATTTATAAAATATTTTGGTGAGCTCTCTACAAATGAAATATTACCATGTATGTTAATTATTTAGGTGATCAGCTGATGATCCTGATTTTAGATATTTGAGGTATACACAGCAGGAGCTCCTTAACTGCTTAACACCTAGGTCTCTCCCATTAAAAAGCATTAATATTATCAGCCTACAGTTTATACTAGTTGTACTTAGAGATTTTTCTAGGCTCTGATCTCCAGTTCCAATATTCTCTTCCCAGTGGATTTCCTCTTTGCTATGATTAATTACCAACCATGCTTAATGAATATTTACGTCTGCCACATTGATATTCCGTCAATATTCAAACAGTCTATAAAACATGTGGTTTTTGTTCCTCTACGGATCGACCGTTTTTGGAAGGGAAAGATTGAAGTTTTAAGCATGACTTCATATCCATATCACCATATGATATAGTATTTGTTATGTGATCTCAGGATCTTTACTTTGAATCTGAAATACTATCATTCTACAATTTTTTTGGTATGTGCTGCCGATAGCAATGTTTGTGAGTAGTTTATGAATGAGCATTATGTTCTCATAATGTTGCAGTTACAAGGAGGCAATTGAGGACATTACCATGAGGATGGGTGCTGGAATGGCAAAGTTTATATGCAAGGAGGTATGCAATAAGTACTACGTATAAACAAGAGGATCAAACTGTCTGGCAGTCAAAGTTATGAGCTTTATACTTGTTTTTATATTGTATTAGTATGGATCGGCTTGACCTCTCAAGCGTTCCTGTCTCATGCAATTCCTTTTCATAGAGCCATTTGCTATCTCGACTACCGTTTACAAAATATGAATGTGGTGTTAAATCACTTCAATGTCAATATACCAATTGACAGTACTAGTGTTTCTGCGATTGGCAATTTAGTATATTTTTCACTACTATATTTCTTATCATTTTTTATGAGAGATTGTTGGTCCCTGATATCAAATACTGTTGGCCTGGAATCAAATCCTCTTTAAAAAATACTTGATGCTATCATTTTTTTGTATCAGCTTGAAAAGGGAAATAGGGGGGGGGGGGGAGGACTAGTGACACGCAAAGCATGGATTTTGCTTGATTGGGACAGAAATCTTGTTAGCCTTTTTAATTAATTTCATCTTCTAGGCATAGATAAGGTAACAAATGCACAGAGTAATAGCCTGATTATGAGTTCCAAGCTTTTTCCTGCAAGCTTCACTGATCAATGGTTCCATGTTTCTGGAACAATCTTCAAAGGTGGAAACAATTGATGATTATGCTGAATATTGTCACTATGTAGCCGGGCTCGTTGGATTAGGCTTATCAAAACTTTTCCGCGCCTCTGGGAAAGAAGATTTGGTTTCAGATTCTCTCTCCAATTCCATGGGTTTATTTCTTCAGGTATTGATCTTAACATGTGTGGCAGCCACCCGCAGTGGGAGTCAAAATATAAATAAGTAAGCATGCGAAGAAATCAAGGGGAGTCAACATATAATATATATACATAAAAATATAAAAATTAACCTATCTACGCAGTGTAATTTTTTGACAAAGGGGTGTCAATTGACTCCCCTTGCTAATGAGTGGCGGATGGCTCCGCCACTGGCCACCCGTGACCATATTTGAATGTTTTTTGCAGTAACAGAAATGTTTGCAATGTACTGCAGAAAACAAATATCATTAGAGATTATCTGGAGGACATAAATGAAGTACCTAAGTGTCGCATGTTTTGGCCTCGTCAGATTTGGAGTAAATACGTTAACAAGCTCGAGGTATTTTTCTTCAACTCTTTAACTACACATTTACTATCTCATATTTTCCTGCCATTTTTAATCAAATTCATGATACTGAATTACATGAATACATCATAGAAGGCACTGTTGTTTGTTCAAATGTGGGGTTTGTTGACTTTTCACCGCGAGTGTTTGTCGATGTGCCTCAGGAGTTGAAGTGTGAGGAAAACTCTGTAAAGGCTGTGCAATGTCTGAATGAGATGGTCACTAACGCTTTATCACATGTAGAAGATTCTTTGACTTACATGTCCACACTGCGAGATCCTGCTATCTTTCGATTCTGTGCTATTCCACAGGTCTTTTCTTTTTTACTTTTATCTCTTGTTCTTTCCTTTTGAAGAGCTTTGTCAAAAAGCTTGTGTTTCTCACAATGGAATTTTGCATCTGTGATTGGTAATCTGTTGACAAAAGTCAAAAGGAAACTGTTGGAAATTCACAGAAGCTTTACTTTTATTTGATATTTTTATTTTCATTATTCT
The DNA here is from genome assembly GCF_000715075.1 of Nicotiana tabacum. Lineage (NCBI taxonomy): Eukaryota > Viridiplantae > Streptophyta > Magnoliopsida > Solanales > Solanaceae > Nicotiana > Nicotiana tabacum. Next base: position 74,648,181 of record NC_134103.1, read on the forward strand.
TGATTGATCAAGGACTTTCTTGTTGTCTTATTTTGATGAACACACCCGTCCATCTTTCATTAGCCACGGTATTAGTGTTGTTGCCTGGTGCACTAAGCTCTCGCTATGCGCGGGGTCCAGGGAAGGGCCGGACCATAATGGTCTATTGTACGTAGCCATAGCTTGCATTTCTGCAAGAGGCTGTTTCCACGGCTAGAACAAATAAATAAAATAAGTAGCAGAGTGTATTGATTTGTTGTGCATATAGGTGTTTTTGTGAATTTACTTTTCATTGTGCCCAGACATCTTAGTATGTTTTTGCTACTTTCGCATTATTAACTTGTCAAATATCCTTCTTAAAATGTGCATTGCCTTGGTATTTTCTTATGTTACCAGGTCATGGCAATTGGGACATTAGCAAAGTGCTACAACAACATAGAAGTTTTCAGAGGAGTTGTAAAAATGAGACGCGGTAAGAAGTATGAGAAATATGAGGTTCAACTTTTCTTGCCTCTCTCTCATTTAACTTTGTTAACATGCTTTCTTTTATGTGTTTGTATGTCTGCCTATATTTACAGATTAACAATTGTGTACAGTATGTTATTTAGCTGATACCAAGTTTTATTTACTTTAATTTATAAGCATCAACTAAATAATTCTTTTTTATCTTCTGCTTACCATCATACTTGCAGTTATTAAGATGCTTGGTTTCTTCTTTGTAGGTCTCACTGCTAAGGTTATTGACCGGACCAGGAACATGGCAGATGTATATGGTGCTTTCTACGACTTCTCTTGTATTCTCAAATCCAAGGCACGATACTTTCTTATTTACCAAAGTAGCTTATTTTCTCAGTTATAATGTGCTCATTTTGAGGGTCACATTGTTATTTTTCGACATAATACTGTGATGTGTGCTTGAAGGGGAACCTTGGCGTAACTGGTAAAGTTGCTGCCATATGACCGGGAGGTCACGGGTTTGAGCCATGGAAACAGCCTCTAGCAAAAATGCAGGGTAAGGCTGCGTATAATAGACTCCTGTGGTCCGGCCCTTCCCGGGGCCTCGCGCATGGCGGAACCTTAGTGCACTGGGCTTCCCTTTACTATGTTGTGTGCTTGTCTAGCTATTTGTTCATATTTCTTCATATCCTTTTGGTTCTCCGCTATCTGTCAAAGTTTCATTTCTTAGTGAAAACTTGTACAAGTAAAACAACTTCACGCGTGGTTGACTGTTTTAGGTGGAGTATAAAGATCCAAATGCAGCAAAAACTTTAAGAAGGCTTGAAACAATTTTGAGAACTTGCAAAGACTCTGGAACCTTGAACAAAAGGTATGTTACCTATCCGAATATTCTTATGGATTTTCTGTGAATATCAGCTAATGCACCTGTCTATTACCAGGAAATCTTTCGTAATCCAGAGCAGACCTAATTACAATTCAGCTTTGGTTAGTTTTTTTGCGAATGTTCTATTCATGCTTTAGACACGATTTCTCTAGATGCATTCGCGATTTTCTTATCCTCTGAAATATATTGCAGGTTGTTGTCCTTGTTGTCATAATAGCTATCCTTAGTGCATACCAATCTGGAAACCGGCCTTAGACCATGTGTAAGTGCAGAAGCAAATCCGAGATTTAAATTCTATATATTCAACCTTAAGGTCATTAGCATTGAATATCTAGTGGATTTTTGCACATAAATTTATGCTCTAAGTCGAATACCATCATGTTGCAGCTGTCCCTGTGTAAATATTATAGTAACAACATCCTGGTCAAAATGCCAATTATTTAAATGCATGCCATTCTCACATGATACAGAATTGTTCCTATTATGCATCTTGATTTTTACCAACTTGTTTGGGATTGAAGTATTATTGTTGTCGTTGTTGTATGCACCTACGCTTTTAAAGATCACACTATCTAGCCTTGTTCTATTAATAAGCGTCTGGATCATGTTATAAAGTATTTTGCTAGTCTTTTACACCTTAACGGAGTAATGAGCTTCATATTTTAACCAGGCGGTTATGTCCTCTATGTTAGATTGTGTCTAACTCGATCAAATTATATCCACCTAAGCTCGGGTAATTCACTCCGAGAAAAAACTTAAGACCACATCATTCTGTTATGCTCGTCATAGGGTAGTCGCATTTGGGGAAATAGGTATTTGTGTTATATTTTCTTCATTCTTTGTGCAGGATTGATATTAGAAGAGAGTTTGGTCAAAGAAAATGGCGCAAGCTCTTGGCCGAGTATGTGATAGCTGCAGCTTGCCTTATGGTGTCTGTGACTATGTTAGTTAGTGATAGTAATAACTAATATATGGAAAACGCCTATTTATACTTGTTTAGAATCTTGTGGCATGCCTTTGTTAGCAAGCTGCAAAAGTAAATATTAATACGCTACCTTATACGTAATACATATTTCAATTGTCTGTTCACTTGGTGATAAATCCATGCATTTTAACACTCATTGGAAAGATAAACGGACAACTGAATAGCGTGCCCGAAAATTACCTCAAACTGAAGCAATCAATACTTCCAATTTGGAGGTGGCAGTTAATTCCTTTTTGCTTCATTCTTGTTTGGTTAAATATTGTACTGTGGAAATCCTTCTACTAAAGGAAGAAAACCTAGCCAAACTTCCGTGCTCTCGGGAAAGCCTGCCCTATTCCTTTTTTTGGTTTCCAAGGAGATCTTTGGTTGATCGCATAATCAGTAATTTTTTTTTTTATACAGTGGGAGATTCTAGTGAAATCATAAATTGCGTATGTGCTCCTATGTATTATTGATCTCTGGTTGATTGCTTATTAGTTATTACCAGAATTGTTTCCTTATAAAGTGTGAGATCTTAAAAAGAATTATTGATCGCCTATGTGTTATCTAGAAATCGCTCATGCATTATTTATGACCGCCTCCAGTTGATCGTCTATTAATTATTACTAGGATTATTTTTTTATAAAGTGCCCATGTATTATTTATGATCACCTAAATGACCTCCAATTGATCACTTATTTGTTATTACCATCATCATTTTTCTTATAAAATGGGAAATATTGTTGAAATCATAAATCACTTACTTGTAATCTAGAAATTGATCATTGCTCATGTATTTATTATGATTGCCTAAGTGATTATTTGTTATTACCAAGATCTTTTTTTTGTTACAACATGAACGATCCTAACGAAATCATAGACCGCCTAAGTGATTTCAGAGCAGAAAAAAGAAAAATTCTATTCCAAAACGTTCTGTTAATTTCCATCAGATATTTCCTTGTTTGAGATGAATACAATGATAACATCACCTAATACGACTCCGCCTGTGGTCCATATATCTTTTGAGTTAGGCAGACCAAAGAGCATGTTATGCGGTGTTAGATAGTTATTCAAAATCAACTAGAAATCAGTATCTACTACACACATGTTGTTAACCTGAACAATTAGAGGTAATACATTGCCAATAAACTTATACAAAGCATGTTAAACCATAAACTGCCGGCGAATAAAAGTTTGGTTCATTACTTCTTTGACATGTTTAAGATTTGGTCAAAACTCTTCTTATTATGAAGATAATAATGGCAGCAGAAGGTGTATTAACAAATGACTATATCAACCTCCCAAATTTGAAATATTGCCATAGCAAAAATGTGGCAACCTCCTTAAATCTGAACAAATGAACAAGCTTGAAAGAAAATGAATACAATTGTTAACCTATCTACCAAATTGTGAGTATTACAGCGGTTTAACAATGTGGTTGATCTCTATTCAAGCTTCCAAAGGAATAACTATCAATATCTGAGCACCCGAGCTCATTTAAGAATTAACAACAAATATCTTCTGGAATATCTCAGGTGTATAACCGTAACACAGCAAGACCAACAGCCGAGATAGAGACAAGAGTACCTATACAGTATTTGATCACTTCATATTTTGCAGCTTCGAGTTGTGCCCTCAATGCATGAATTTCCTATTCACGGATGAAAAGAAAAAAAAAGTATTCACAAGATATAGTGAGTTCAAAGAAGGTTTACACTCATCTCACATCTTTTACACACAAGAGCAAACACTTACCCGATCAAGCTTATTTGTAAGATTTGTAGTTTCTGCATTCTGATTGGCAAGCTCATCACGAATGCGTCTACACAATTTAAAATGACCGCAACCAATCACCAGGGAGTTGAAAAATGAACAGTCTAATTATTCACTAGTAGGTAAGGACTTTTCAAGCCTTACCCTCTTTCAAGATTTAAGTCCAAACGTTGGCCGGCAGTAAGCTTGTCAATCTCATACCTAGACGAAAAAAGTAAGAATGGTTAAAAATCTGCAACATAAAAGTAAAAAATCAATTTTTCCGCAATCAGTTGTACCTCAGTTCACTGCGCATTTTTTCAATGTCGTTCCGAAGCTTTTCAGTCTCACGTTGCAACAGAGAAAAATGATGTTCCTGTAATGAAGAATATTTAATTGAGACACCTACGAATTCCATATGTAAATTCAAATCAATCCTCGTCAAGGGGTAGAACAAAAACATATATCATGAACATATATTAGTACAACTATATTGCAATATCACTGTCCAACATACTAAGAAACAAGTTCGGTTTAGCTTTTGACGATATATATATATATATATATATATAATGTAGTAGCACTGCCCTCGAGAAAATAGAACTATTTTCAGATACAGCAATGAGAAAGATGTTCACACTATTTCGTTTGGGAGGAGTTTACTGTTAATGTTTTCTAAAAAAGCCAATAGATAAACACCTACACTCCGTACCGCTTTGAATTATGTCACCTTCTTTTGCTCCTTGAGCACCCAATGTTAAGGAAATTTTCAGAATTGTTAGATCCATGCAAAAGGGAATGCAAATTGACATATGTTCTCATATCCTTCTCATACTATGCTGTCCACAATTTGGTCATACAGGCAAGGCTGAACTTTCATTCAAGCCACCATAATTGCCATATATGCCATCAATAACACTTATCTCACTTTCAAGAAGTTTTGTATTATTAGTGTAGATGTTTTGCAATATCCTGAATTAGATATAAGTTGATTGCTCCTTAATGATGCTTCCCTGGTTAACATAGGGAGAGAAAAAAAAGGACTCCCGCAATATTTTTGAAGAAGTTGTCTTGGCTAATCAGGCATAAATCCGACTTCTCTGACAAATCAAAATTCTAAGGGTGTGGTTAGAAGGATTGTGTGTGGGGGGGTGGTGGGGTGGGGGTGGGGGGTGGTATCCCAATATAAAATTTGGGATAATCTTATCCAGCATTTGGTTGTACATATTAACTCAAATCAGGATAAAACTTATACCAAAACCTTGGGATTAGCTTTCCCATATAGGAGGTGGGATTATAATCCCATGGGATAACCTTGCACTAGCAGGATTGAACCAAACGACTCCTAAATACTTATGTCATTCTTATTTGTGGTTGCCCAACTAGAAGTTTTTGGTTCTAACCCTTTTGATCTCTCAAAACATTGAAGATGTGAATCCTCTTCACTAAGGGATATATACAGCCATCAGCGCTGAGCCAAAGTTCCCTTCAAAACCAACTACTTTTAATTTTGATACTTGCTTGATAAAGTAATAATTACAACAAAGACCCAGCTGACCCAACTTTTTCTTTTGATTTGCCATTTTTAGTTCATCGTTTTTTTCCTACTTAGTCATTGCTTCTTCATATAACCGGGTTAGGATCATATCTTGTCCCATACCATAGTTGATCCGTAATATAGGCTCTTCATCTGATTTGGTGTTTCCATTTCCAAGTACACATATGAATCTGGTTGACTTTGTATAGACTCTTGAATGACCGGATAACCTCTTCCAAGCAAAAGAAGAATGATGTCTGAAGATAGAGTTTAGGCTTTTTATACCAGAAGTTGCAAATTTGTAGGATGTTATGGAATATAGTGCATTTAAGCTTCTTCCAGAAATCGTCAAAATAGACCTGCAGAGTCTATTTTAAGTTACAGTCTCTTACTCCTTATGGAATTTTACTTATGGACATGGGGACAATTAAAGAGCTGAAATTTAAGAACAAAACATTTGCATGATTCATGCCTAGACGTGGAAAATTGAGAAGTATGTCCATTTTCATTCAACTTCTAGGACAAACTCTATCTAACAAGGAATTTGGTGAATACCATAAGAATACTTCTTACCCTAAGACAAGGTTATCAACCCCTCAATTTAAATGCCCCTTGAAGATGGATATTTGCAAGCATTTCAACTTACAAATGTCAAAATTGGAAGAGATCGCCGTCTCTCTAACCAGAAGAATGTGTGGAATTTTTTTTGAGAAAGAGCGTGGGGAAATTTTTAGTTTTTATTTTTGAATGGAGCTGATGTGAAGAATTATTATGGCCCATATCATAGATCAAGAAACAAACTGGTTAAGATATACACATACGGCGTGTTCTTAGAAGTTACAGGTAAGCTTTTACTAATTTGGATCAATGGGTTAAAGAGCAGTGTTGTCAAAGGCGCACTTAAGCCCTGAAGCGAGGCCCAAAACATGTTGAGTGTTTCGCCTCGCGGGCGCTTCAGTGTTGTCATCAAGGCTCTAAGGCATACTTTTCCTTGACAACGTGTATAATCCTAAAGAGGTGACACGAAACAACTGATATTTCACTTTATCATAATTGTTTTCAATTTCTTTGTCCATATATTTGCTATTCATGCATATAATTATCAGTATTGGACTACATATACACACTTGTAATTTTTTCTCCCTTGTGCCTTTTTTCATATTTGCACTTTGCGCTTTAAAGCCCCAACGGACCTTAGAGCTTTTTGTGCTTTTTTCCTTTGATAACACTGTTAAAGAGCTGCCGTAATTAGGTGGAAGATTAAAGTACAAAATCTTCATGAACTATAATTGCTGCAAGAAATGATAAGAGAACCATAAATTCAGCTAAGTCGCAACTACACTAGTTACTTGATGCATATATCAAGGATTCAGTAATTTAGATTGGTCTGTCAAACCACCATATGACGACACTAAAAACACATAGCTTCTCCTCTCCTCCTCCATGCCATGTTTATTGCACCATGCACTGCTGACATCACTTCCATATTATTTTTCTTTGTTTTTCCTTTTAATTCTTTCCCTTTTTCTCTTTTCGCAGTTAAATTTCAAGAGTTCAACTTGAGTTCCATTTGATACTCTTTCACAGCTCACAATAATCAAATGCTTTTCCTACTGAATTTAACAACCAAACAGTTAGAATCAACCTAACATCAACTAAGAAAAATCTATGGTACGCATCATCACTTCTCCATCTATAAACTCGTGAATGAGTCAAAGCACCGGAAGATGGCTGAGCAACATAGGTCTTAACAACAGCGTTAATATGTTGCAGGACTTTTTTTTGAGAATGAAAAAGGTACCCCGTTGCCAAATATGTTGCATGACTACGTACGTATAAGCATAAATATCTTAGTGTTATAATCCCTAGACCAGTGAACAAAGTTAGCTTACTCTCTAGGCAGAAGAAAATCACCTAAAGCAGATTTGACTTGTCGAAAGTTAATATTTTGCAAACAGAAAAAAATACATAGCCCTCTAGCATAACACAAAGAGAATACCTAAATAAATAAATAACATAGCTGAAGACTTCTTTAAAATACCGGCATACAGAACAATGAACTAATATAGCTTCATGACAATTATGTACCTGTGAGCTTTGTACTTCAGACTTGAACTTGGAAAGGTTGCCGTCTTGAACCATCTCAGACTACAAAGCCAAAAGCACACAGAAGGCATTTTCAACATAATGCACATGTGCAATTTTATAACAACAAAAGAGTTTGTGTAGAGTCTTACTTTCTGCATTTCAGCTCGTGAAACAAAAGAATGAGCTACATTTTCCAAGCTGTCATTCAAAACCTCAGTGATAGCAGATGTTATTGCCTCTGCCTGCTTTGATGGTACACCTTGTGCTTCTAAACTCCGGACCTGTCAGCACACCAAATCTCTAAATATCCATATTTCATATCAACAATGACAAATACAAACCAAAGAAGTCTCCAACATCGCAAAGTGTACTAGTTCACCACAAAACGGATAGATTTTTTTTAATGAGTAAAACAGATAGAAAGCAGTTTTGAAAAACTCAAAGACAAATATTTAACCATAAGTTTAGTGGCTTTTTTTTTTGCTGATAAGGAACCATAAGTTTAGTGGCATTTGGATTTGGTTTTGGTTTTGATTTTGAAAGTATTGGTTTTAGTAAGGACAAGAAAACTTGAAACGATCTGAAATTGATCAAGACCAAACTTGGGTCATATTCGAAGATAAAGCATTCCTCTTTTGGAGAGAAACAGTACTGCTTAGACAATTGGGAAAAAAAATCAAATTTCTGCACGGGCCATACAGAGAATCCCCCGATTCCACCTACCAAAAAAACAAAAAACAAAAACAAAAAATGCCCCAATCCCAAGTCTGTTATACCATAGGCACTTAATTTCTTTATTGGGCTTGATGGGCATCATCATTTGTGATATTGTGCTACGATCTGCAAGGTTTCAGTAGGCCTAGGCACCGATGTAAGTTTAAAGACGAACAGTGATGAAACTTATGAGGATTTTTTCTTTTGAAGAATTGGTTTTTGAGTTGGTTTTGGGAATGAAAACAACTTTTCTCATTGGTTTAAGGTCCCCAAGACAAACAATTTTTTCATTGGTGTATTCTAACTTTTTCATGTTTTGGTTGGTCAAACATTTTCTATAGGAAAACAAGTTCCTCAAAGATCAGGAAAATAACTTTAACTTCCCTGGTGGGGAGGTAACTCGCCCAACCTCCACCTCCCTCACCCCTTGAACCCCTCTTCGCCCGCACACCCAACAACTCCCAAACCCACCCCTCCAACCCATCCCCCAACTCTCCATAGGGTCGCATAGTTTATATATAAATGCTCTTAGGATAACATTTTCTGCTTACTTACCAAACACCAAAAAATAAGAAAGAAAACCTATTTTCCAGGAAAACATTTTCCTTCAAACCAAACACACCCTTGGTTTCACCTTATTTTCAACCAATCGGTGATCAGAATCCTCCCGGCAACACGGGAAATGATAAAGAATCTAAATAGGAAGCTAGAGACAACTAATTGGAGACGAAAAAAAATACAGTTTTCCCCTCCTCAATCTGAATGCAAGGGGAAAGCAAGGTGTTATCCATCTCCTTTATGAGTCCCTCGGATTTGGACGCAACAAATTACAAATAAATATTCAACAACACCTCAAACCTAAATTAGTCAGGGATGGATGTAGTGTGCAACATAGGGGTTCATCTAACCCTAATAGCTCTAGCTCAAACCCTAGGTAAGTACAATTAACAGATTTCAAACCCATTAAATCAAATCGACTATGATAGAATTTCAAACTGGAAACCATAAAGTTCAAATCCTGAATCTGCCTCTAATTAGTTCGGGATCATTTGGAATCATTTCATTTCCAATACAACAACAAATAATAATAATAATAATAATAATAATAATAATAATAATAATAATAATAATAATAATAATAATAATAATAATTAAATGAAGAAATAAAAATTACCAGAGCTAAAGTATCGACGAGGAAAGCACGCTTGCCATTAGGTTTAGCGAGTTGCGAGATCTGCCTATAATCAAACTTGTTAGCAGACGATTTATACGATGATACCGAACTGTAAAAATTAACAGAACCAAAACCGTTCGATTGTGACCTATCTATCAACAAACCACCAGAACAAACTTTAGATGCATCAATCCCTCCAGATTTGGACAATCTAATCCCACAATTAGCACCTAATTGAAACACACGTTTCGCAACAGCCATTAATTTCTCAAAAACCTACAGTAGAACCTTTCAACAAATAAGCTGCATCGATATGAGCGAAAAATCTTCGCTTATTTTTCGAGTTTTTGAACAAAGTACAAAGGTCAAACTTTCAGAAATGGCGCGTTTAAGAGGCGGCGAAAAGCGAGATTCGAGGGGAAGAGAGGTAGTTGATTGATTATTGATGGCGGACGAATTGATAGATGGTGTGTATTTTCCCTTTTGTTTTGACGGTTTTTTATACTATTGTGCTGGTTACTTGCAAAAGGAGTTTGAGCTACTTTATTGGTATGGTTATTTTATGCACGAGATTAGGATATGCTTTTAGGTTTCGGATGGGAAATGACGAAATGTATAACTTGGTTCCCTTTCCTTCTTATTTTTTTATTACTTTTTTCTACTTTCCTTTTCCATTGCATTTGAACAATGTGGAAAATGTGAAGGATTGGTGAAGAAATTGAAAAGGATTGTGCTGGAAATTGGTGTTCCTATTTGTCTATCGTTGATGTTAAATGTAGAATTGTAAGGAGCCAGTGTTTCTTGATAAAAGAGGCATGCCACATCACCTCCTTAGAGAGAGATTATAAGTTGTTTACCCGTAAAACGGTAAAGTTGAATTTATACGTGGTTTCTAGACAAGTGAACTAACTTGATCCTGAAATAATGCAATAATTGAAGAAATGTACAATACTTAGCCTTGAAATGTAGATGAAACAACATAGATGACAATTCCGGGAACAGAATTTTCGGGCACAGCAATGATGAGATCAAAAAGCAAGAAAATAAGATTGTATTAAGCTTTGTATATAATGTAATATAAGTTTAGCCAGAAAATCCATATCCCCTTACAATGAAAACTGAGCTCACTATTTATAGTTATGTCTAGGGAAGAGGGTCCTAGGATCGTGTCCTTTAATGTCAATTATGAGGGTCATTGATGAATATATAACGGTGAACATAAATGCCAATTTCTCTGTAACGGACTGTCGCTCTTAATGCTGCAAAATTATTCCCTATTAAATGCTACCAGGCGCAAAGCATTTAATACACTTTTATGAATGTTATCCTTTCCGGTGACAAGTGGAATGATTGCGTTCGGTCTTCGGCCATCCCTGTCTTGGGTTCTACGTGTCCTCTTTTAGACAACCACGTGTTCTCCTTTAGACAACCACGTGTCATATTATATTTCACCATATACAGATAGTCCTCCTGCTATCCGATGATATAACTTTGTGTTACTGGGAAGTTGGTAAAAATACCTTTTTGGCGGGAATTATTATAACTCCCTCTGAAGGTTTTTGACAGTTAATTAAACGTACGTCTCTCCGCATTTAATGCCCCGAATACACGTCATCCCATGATTCAGCACAACTTTTGCCGATTATCAAAGTAATCATGGCCATGAATTTAGCCGCCAAAATTTTACTTATACGCAACGTTCTTTTCCTTTGCATTTCATAATTACTCGAGCTCCTGATTTGCATCCTTGTTTTCCATCCTTTCTCTAATTCTCTTCAAACACAAAACCTTTTCCTTCTTATTTTTCAATGGCTTATTCCTTCAAGCGTGCTGGTTCTACAAAGAACAAGAACAAAACCGAGGACTCTGTTCCTCTAACGGTGGGTTCCATCATCCCAAGAAGACTTAGTAACACAAAGGACTTTGAAGAGAAATTCCTTAGTGCTAACCCTCGTACATGGGCTGTTAGTAGGTACCTTTCTTCCATCCGTCCTTCTAGTATTCCTGATGTGAAGGAGGACTGCCGCTGCCATAAGTTGGATATCATTGCTCCTGATCTATCAGAGCGAGTGACCCTTCCCAAGGAAGGTTTTACATACTTTTTCACGTATCTCTTTACTTTGGGTGCGTTTTCTTTGAGCGGAGAGCTTGATTCCGTAATTGCGGAGTTTTTCCTTCGCTACCAGGTGTGTTTGGCACAGGTAAGTCCTTTAGTGTGGAGGACGATCGTCTGCCTTCGACGTTTGTGCCAGAAAACTAGAGAGGAGCTAACCTTTAGCTCATATGATGAATCTCTAATTTCCCAAAATCTTTCGCGGGGGAATGATAAACTTTTGCAAGCGTGGACACCATGCTTTGCTGTCTAGCATGGATGATGACAACGACAGTGGATGGATGGAATGATTCATTGCATTCGCCACCAACGACATCATTCCGGTAACGACTTCATCCTTTTCGGTCGCTTGGAACCACACTCGTAAGCTCTTTGTTTAGTATTTCTTTTTACTAGATATTCTTTTATGGTTGTATCAACTCTTCACCCTTCGCATGTTTTAGCAACTCGATGGATCCCACCAGTGGTGAAAGGTTTGGACCGGTGGGTTCAGAAGATCTTGGACATCATGACGCCCGAAATTTGTTTGTAGAAAGAACTGGCCCTTAAATACGGGTGGAAGGCCAAAAATCATGGTAATTTTAGTTTACCTTGCTTCCATTTTTTTGTATATGGAGAACTTGGTTGAACCCTTTTGACTTGTTCACGAAATTAGGTCTACTTGCGGGCTCTGTTTTTGTCCCCGAGGAGGATGTTTTGGCTGATCCTGCTTATGCAACGAGGCTGCTTCAGGAAGCACTTACTCGAACAGGTATCTCCGGGCCTGTTTCGGGCTCAAACACTTCTTTACGGAGTCCCCGACCGGAGGATAAGAAACCAAAGAGAATACGTTACTCCACGGCTGGGGAAAAGAATAAGAGGGCAAAGACTGATGCTCCCAAAGCATCTCCGGTGGCGATGACGACCGGTCCTCCTTTCGGACCAGTCATAGACACCGTGATGATTGATGATGAAGAATAAACTAGTGATGAGGGAGCTTCTCTACATAGAAGGTGACGATCCTCATCATCTCAACAGGATGCTCGACCTGTTGAGATAGTTACACCAACTGAAGATGATGTCTCGGCACTTTGGGGAGAATCTGAGTTGGTAGAAAATGCCAATTCCCATTTTCGGGTCCCAATTATTGTAACCGGTGCTGCGGGGCTGAGTACCGGGTCCTTGCCGTCTTTGGTTAGCGAGCATCCAACAACTAGCACTGCATTTGATGCAGCTGCTTCTCACTCTTCAACTCCATCAGCTTCATCTCCACATTCACCAACACCAGCAACTGCTACATCACTTTTATCTTCATCCACTTTTCTACCAAAAGTTGCTGCATCACCTCCATCGGCCATATCTGACCATGAAGAAGGTGTTCCTCCTCCACAATCCCCAATTCATGGGAATTTGGGGCAAAATTATGCTGCCCCTCCTGAAGATCCATAAAGGAGGAGGAACGTTACTCTTTCGGTCTCTACCGGATGCAACTTGCTATCACGACCGGCGGAGCTTGCTAATTATCTAAAGCCTTTGGCTTCAGAAAAAGACTATTAAAAGATTCAGGCGCTCTCGGGAGAGTGCTTGTTGAACAATGCTATGCATAATGCCGCATCGATACGTTCTTTTCTTCCTTCATTACTTCTTCTACTTTTATATGAATGTATTCTAAGTTTTACTTCTTCTTGTTTTATAGGCCAACTTTCTTGCTTCTGAGGGCCTTCAAAGGTTGATTTGTGAGAAGGAAGAACTTACTTCTGGATGGAATTAGCTTTTGGTGGAACGAGACCAAACTGTTCTCCGCCTCTCGGAACTGGAAACCAAAGCTACTGAGGCCGTTGTTTTGGAGGCTCGTTTGCAGCAAAGCGAGCAAGAAGTGGTAACCCTTAGCCAAGAAATTGGCCCGCTGAGGGTTAGATTTAATGAAGCTAAGGCCAAATGGGCTGAAGTCCAAGACATCATTCTTGTTGCAACCGAGCGCGAGGTTGCTACTGCCGAAAAATTAACTAACTTAGAAGCAGCCTTGAACTCCAAAATCGAAGAGCTTGCTGTTGTGGGGGCAAAACACGCCCAGCTAGAAGAGAAGTACAAGAAAACTATCGAGCATAATAAGCTCTTTAGTTCAATTATTTATGACCTTGACGTCAGCCTCTAATCTGCTAGGTCCGCCCGGGAAAACCTTTCTATCGAGGTTACCCAACTCAAAGAAGAACTTAAGCACCAAGCGGCTTCCCTCGTTGTTGAAAAAACTTATGCCATGTACATCATGAGGATAAAAACCCCGGAGGGGGCTAAAGCTGGTATCATCAACTTTGATGTTGAAATTGCTAAGGCCCGACTTGAGTTAGCTTCTTAAAATGGACTCACGGTGCAATCTGATGCTCCTGATTCTTCTGGTTTCGATTCCGAGATTTCGGGAACTGAAGAGGGATTGGAAGGTGACGATGCTGAAGACCAAACTGGGGAAACGTCGAGCCATTGGTGGACCAACCTACTTCTCCCGAAAATGCAGACACTTCTCTTCCTCCTGGTTCCGGAGGCGCTGCATTTAGCTTTTCTTTTCTTTTTCCCATTTTGAACTTTTACCGTTTTGGCATGTTCTTATAAATAAATACATATTTTTGCTCAAGTATCGTTTGAGTCTTACCTTCGTTTGAATATCCATGTAAATCTTTAATCTTTGCATTTGCTCAAGAATTATGCGCACGTTTTCCTGTTCACGCTTTACTATGTGTAGTCTCGAATGTGTTTTCCTCGAAGCACTTTGGTTCCGAGTATTATCCCTTTTGCGTGAGGGTTTCTATAAGTATTTGCGCAAGTTTACTTTTTGCGTCCTTTTCATATGTGGCTTCGGGTGTATTTTTCCCCGAAGGCATTTTTGATTCCGGGCATAGATTCTTCCGGAACCAACCCTTTTACGTGATATTTTTTTATAAGAGAGGCCCTCTTATGTTTACGGTGCTCTTGAAGAGGACGTCTCATGTTCATTATGGAACTAACATTTGAAGTACTTGTTTAACTTTTAAATGACAAAGTTCATTCATCGTTCAGACAAGAAACAAGTTAAAAACAAAAGGATTTCATTTTATTCCTTCTATTTTCAAAAAATACATAAGCATTTGCTATGCTGAAAAGAAATTGCCATTATTTGTGGCTATCTTGTACAACTTATTCCTACGGGGTTGGTTGAGTCCCTGGTCCCGATGATGCATTTTGTTTCTGGATTTTCGTTCCCCGTTTGACATGGCAGTCATTATTGTCGTATCCTCATATCATCCCCCCAAGTGTTCGAATGCGAAGAGTGCGAATTGGAATACTGAAAGTCTTGTATCTTCTAAGATTCCACTAATGAATTGCTAGATAATCCTCAACTTGGTAACACAACTTTACTTCCCCTCAGGAAGTTATGCTATCGAGCGAAGGAATATCTAACAACCCTCTAGTGGTTTGTGCTCGTGAACGGTTGAGTAACCTTTGTTCGGTAGCAAACTTAACTTCCTAGTGGGAATTTGCTATCGAACCAAAGATTATCTAACCGTCCCCGAGTGTAAGCTTGAATTGTTTACCTTGCTATCAAAGGTCTTATTGATGTTGTCTTCGTACTATGCATTCTGTTGCTGTGTCACGACCCAAATCGATGGGCCGCGACGGGCACCCGGTACCTTACTCAACCGAGTACCAACGTAACGTTTCTTTTCGTATCATACTCTTATAGGTAAATGAGATAGAAAGGCTGCCGTGAGATAACTAGAATAAAACATGAGGGAATATTCGTCATAGGACGACCCAACATGTAATACAAACTTATACATATTACATATGGTATAAGACCAAAATGATCACTCGTATACTGAACATAGGCCGACAAGGCCATACAATCTTTCACATACATGACATATGTCTATAAGCCTCTAAGAGTAGATAAATACCATAAAGGTCGGGATAGGGCCCCGCCATACTAATCTATACATGTCCAAATCATATTGACCAAATAAGCAACTCTAGAGCAAATGGAGCGCACCAACATCTTTCGCTGAGCTGATATCCTACTTGGAGGACTCTCAATCTGTCTATCGGGACCTATGGGCATGAAACGCAGCGTCCCCAGGCAAAAGGGACGTCAGTACAAATAATGTACCGAGTATGTAAGGAATGAAAATCAGTAAATAATAGACTTAAGAGAAACATAGAGTAAAAGACTCAACATGTAAGTCTGAATAACTCTGTGAATCATTTCATATTTATAATGTCATGCATATACATATAAATGCCATACTATACATAGGTATATGTGTTCATAACATCATCAAGCCTCTGAGGACATCCCATCATATCATCTCGTCCACTGTGGGCAAATCATCATTGTATACCAGCTGATCAGGTGGTGATGCGTATATAACACCGTAACCTTTTTCCATATCCCATATACATATATTTACATACGTATATAATGCCATCCGGTCATGGATCAATATACATGTATAAATGCATGAAATGCATAAGAAGTACGTCAATAAAATCTCTCGGAACGTCATAAGACCATTATGCCTTTGATTAATGTCATGAAATAAACTTTATCAACTTACGTATTTTCTGAGACCCGTGAACAGATGATAGAATAATAGGACACATGGGAAATCAAGAACATAGGCACTTCTAGTACTTCTATGAATAGAGTCATTTATGAAAGTTGTGCATTTGCTCGTTTCGTTTGTATCGTATGAATCATGCCAAAGGGAAAGAAGGGATATTCTTAACATACCTGAGCCGATTCTCTTGACAATCCCTCTAACACACGTTAATTGCGATAAAACACGTGACGACAAGATCGGAGTAGAAAAAAATCCGTATGATATTCTTGAGAAATATTGCACCGTACTCCCTTATAATTGCAAAATCTCACGTTGCTTAATATGCTATGAAATTTCATATGAATCTCTTGTTGAAGCTATTCACGTTGCTATGAAGATAGATATATCTCTCTTTTGTTAATTGATCATATTCTTGTATGAACTTTGTAGCAAATTACATTGCTAACACTTTGAATGAGTTTGCTGAAGCATTCTTTGACATGTAGAGATTCAAAAATGAATTAGAGAGGTTCTCTTAGGTTCTTATCCCATTGGAAGCAAAAATACTCTTAGGTGATTTCTGTCTGTATATACACTAGATGAGATCAAGCGCGTGCCGAGCACGCGCCCAACGTTGTGCTTATGAAGTAGTAGCTTGTAAAGAAATTTAAATTACTGCAAACTAAAGCTAACTGAAATGGACCTACAAGAGCTCAGTGTCTCCCTTTTTATTTTATTATTTTTTACCAGAGTCGAGTGTTTTCAAATTTGTGGTTAAGCTTAAATATTCTTGGATAGATATAATACATCTTTATTTTACAAGATGAGGTTTAGTTGATTTGGAGCCTATAAAATGACATTGGAGTTAACACAATAAATACTATTGTATCCAAGCGATCAGTTCGCATAAACAATGTTCTTTAGGAAATAAAACTACTTTCAAATGCCTTTTCACCTTGTAATCTCTAGCGGGCAAAGGCCATTTCTACAACCATCATTGATCAGGTATGACATATTTTGAGACCAATACAGTATCAAGATGGTCTAATTTTTCCTTCAGCTCTATTTTGCATGGAGCTAACTCATCTCTCGCATCCAACTAAAAGATATATGTGCTTCGATGGTGTCTGCAAACATGAAAATTTTAAATTATCTGCCATTAAATCAGTACAACAATGAGTTAAGACTTTCATCATACAAAGAAACGTCCTACTTATGAAGCACGATAACTGAGCTTCTCCAAAATGTACACAAATGAAGCAAATTGATGTAAATTCACACGGCCTGTCTCATGCCCTATGGGCCGAATCTATTAGAATTTAGCTAATAGTAATATCAAAAATAGAAAAAGAATGATAGTCAACATTAATCTAAATCATGATAAAAACAATAATGCTTTATTTTCTATATTTTAGATATGGGATTTTCTTGTAACAACATCAATTAAAGCACTTACCTTTTTGATATGTTCACATTAGTTATAATTACAACAATTGATACCTAATTCAAAACTTGATGATAACAATGGTTTACATTTTGAGTGACTCCAATAGCAAATCCAAAGTATTTGGTCCCTTTTCTCGAATGAAGCATCAGAATTTTGAGAATCTATTTTGTTCTAATTCTTGAACCCTAACAACCTTTAACCTTAGAGGTCTTAGACATGCATAGTAAAAGAAGGAGCAGGGTAGTTCGCCAAGATACTGCATAAACTATCACCTCATCTTGAGTTCCATAAGTATATCAATTTTTCCCAGTTCCCCTCCACATACTTAATATTCTACAACTTGTTAAGGTTCTTGTTTCAACTTTTATTCATGTCATTTTTGTGTTAACAACTCGACACATAATTAAACAAACATGCATGCTTCAGAAAAGTTGCAAGCTTTTTCATTTCAATCTTTTCCTGAATCAGTTCTTTTTCTCGCCAACTTAATGGATCTTCTAAAGTTTCAACCTAGTAAAAATCTAATATAACAGAATATACTTCTAATAAGAAAAGAAAAGGTTATCAGAAATTTTCAACAACAAAAGTTGTCAATTACTGAAAATTTTATTGAGCACAAGAGTCACTAATCCAAGCAAACTCTTTTTTTTTTTGTAAACACATAGCTTTCGACTCTACGCGTGTTTTTCTCTTTTCTTCAGCAAATGAGATTCTAGATATCAGAATACTAAAAGTCAAAGTAAAATAAAACAATAAAAAAATTACAAAATAGTTGAAAGGATATTAAAAAGTTAAATATAAAAACCTGATTAGTATAGGTCTATAGGACAATCTTCCAATCAAAGCTTTAAAATTCACATAAAAATGACTACCAACATAATAAGATGATCTTTTAGGAGTAATCAAATGTTGAAACAATCCCTAAAAAAGTTAAGTTTTTTAAGGTATCACCCTTCTACAATATTAAATAAGATTGAGAAAAACCATAAAATGCAATAAGATGAACGTATGACCTACATATGAGAACATAACATAACGTATATGGCACTACAAAGATAAAAATACTGATCTATCAAGCTTCATCCATTTTAAAATTATATATGGATCTTTGAATGCACAGTTGCTAGTGCTACTAATGAAAAGAAAATTTGAGTATTGAAATAGAGAAATGGGACATAGGTCAAATGGAACACCTGATATTAACGCGATCTTGTCATGCATATGTAACCGAAAAAGGAGAGCGAAGCAACTAAAGATAGATCACCTCAGAAAAATTATTCTGATATTGCAATCTGGAATAGGCCTCAATAAGTCCCTCAATGGACTTTGTCACAATATTTGCAAATCATTGCACTTCAGTATGTACAGAAAATAAATATTTAGTCTTTTAATAGATAACATAAGACGTGTAATACCTATTATATAAGCATGACAGAACCATACATCATACACACAAATATACAAACATAGATGCTAAAACAGAATCGTTTTCACTTCTCAATACGAAAAAACTAAGAAAAAATGTAAGTCAATAGAAGAGCAATATTTTATCGGGCTCCGAAGTGCTGAACAGACAAACGAACATACAACTACCACAACAAAGAGCAAAAAGCTGAAGTAAATAAGATGAAACAAAATAAAGTAACAAAAGCATCAGTAATAGACATTCGCAAACAAAAAGCTGGAGAAAGGCGAAATTTTACAGCAATAAATAAAGCTAATGGACACAGAGAAATCAAGAAGAGAAGTATTATTTCTTGCTTATCTTTGGTTGTACAAAGTGGATGTGTTTTAATCTTTCTAAACACAATGTTAATCCTAAGCTAATAATGTAATATTATTGAAGTAAATAAAATCATTACCCTCTGAATATGCCTCTCATAAGAAATTGAATATCGGGAAGGCCGGTGCTGAAACAAAAATAAATTGTCACTATAACTTCTTATAACCAGAGCAAATAAGTCTCTTTATAGTAAATTGCAGTTCTCCCATTAAAGTCAATTGAAGATTAGATTGTATTCACTTGAACAGATGGAACATCCAACAAATTGAGGGAGTTTTTCTCCCTCATGCCTTATTTTAAAATCCCAAAAAAATCCGATGAAAACTTTTTTTTTAAAAAGACGAAATTATAAGTCAAATATGATAAAGATAGAGAATTTGACAGATTGAGGGAAAAATGAGGTCAGATTTAGTTGAAAATTCGTTTTTCTAACCCATAATGAGAAGTCCACCATTGCTTTCTACGAAAATTCATACTATAAGATTTTTAAAAGAACTACAAAAGTTCATACAGATTCAAAAACAAATAGGAAGATTTGGGCAAAACTCAAAAGAGTAGCTAATCTAAAAATTTACCACCACAGCTGAGAAGAGCGAATAGATCTGAAAAATAGGTAAGAAAAGAAGAAGAAAAGAGGCGGTGGCTCAATAACGTAGTTATTGACGGGTAAGCATTTTATGGCTAAGCAAAATGACTCTTCTACGCTCGGTCGATCTTCTCATTTCTATATAATTGAAAAATTATTTAGTCGAAATGCGTGCAAGAATAAGGCTAAAAAATGTAAGCAATTATATATAGCTTTGTCATGGTCTCAACCGTCAACTAAGTTGTTTATATCAGTACTACAATATTTATGGTACCTTTATTTCATCATGTGTTAGGTACAGAGGTCTAATGGCATGCTAAGCAGTACTTAGAAAATTGATGACGAAGATTTCTAACACTTTCCAAAATCGATTTGCTTTAGGTGCTTAATCAACAACAATAACAACCTAGTATAATCTCATTAGTGGAGTTTGTGGAGGATAGTGTGTACGCAGACCTTAACCCTACCATGAGATAGAGATGATGTTTCCAATAGACCCTCGGCATCCTTCCCTCCAAGACTCCCCACATTGCTCTTGGGGTGACTCGAACTCACAACCTCTTGATTGGAAGTTGAGGTTGCTTACCATCGGTGCTTAATCAAGTGAATAGATAATAAAATACGACTTTATTTTATTTTATTTTTAAACCCTACCAAATTAGGAGGATATATAGTGTTTCTACACTTCCCCTCCAGTATAACTCGAATCCAGGACCTAATGGTCGTAGGTGGATGTGCTTTTACCAACTGAGCAAACCTCACTTATCAATAAAATACGACTATTACATTATTCTAGTTATTGTTCAAGTACACTGAAAAATCAATTAACGTTAAAAGTGTAACTAGAAAAAAACCAACATTTATATGATCAAAGAGAAATATAGATCAAATTTGATTGAGGCCTATAAAAGAAAAATGGAAAAGACTTTTAACATCAACTGTGCAAAAACAAATTAATTATGATCGGTTATTGCATCGAAATTTCTAGAGTGTACCGCTTTAACTACGTATATAATAAGCAACTCTAATAGCATGCTTAACAAATTTTTACACATACACGAATATATTATATTCCATCGATTTTATTTTATGTGGCAAAGTATAAATAGGCACGAAGCGTAAGAAAGAAAAACTTTTAAATATTGCCGTCTAAAACAAGTTATAGATATTTTTGTAATTATAAATTATTTCGTTAAGGGTAAAATACGAAGTTTAAAACTAAATTATCACAAAAAATAAAAAGTTATCATTCTCTTTAGAATTGTTTAAAGCAAAAAATATTGTTACGTGAAACATATCGACTAACAGAGGGAGTATAAAGTTTTAGTGAGTGGATGCACGCATATTCATTGCGTAAATGTTGGATCTGCCTTTGATTTGAGATACAAATTTAAAGAGCGGTTGTACAAGAGAGCTGTTGAAGTATATTTCCGCACCTCCATTGATCGATCAATCTTGGACCAAATAGGCGAGTAACTTTCAGACTTGGAATATTTGCAAATCTTTCTTCCACAAATGGTAAGATCTTTGTTTCGCGAAAGAATACATCATCGAACATTATACTTTTATTTTTATCTAAAACTAATTTTAAAGTACGCGTGTATCTCATATCAATGAATGTAAATTTTTTAAATATTATATAGATATTATTTATAAAAGCGTCTGAATTATTAAATAAAAATTACAAAAAAAAAAAAATTCAAACCGCAGAGGAAGAAAAAAGATGAATGTTAATCACATTTATGTAACTCAATAGAAGAAGATATCTGCTTCACAAATATCTTATTATTTGAACTTTCGTTAGGGATAGATTTAGGTTCTCACGCCATCTTTTCTATGTAGATTCGATCATTATCATGATAAAGGGATTATACATACTAATAACCATTGTTACTTCCTTTTGCTCAACAGTGATGAGTAATATCAGTAGTCACATATCGACACTATGAGAAACTACGAAACTCTATAACAACACTTTTGAAAATTATTTTATTAATATATTTTTTTAAAAGGATAGCTTGAAATATAAGTGCAATTTCAACTCAGAAAAATTGATCAAATTGAAAATAATTGATAAGCAAAATAGATCTATCGATTTGGATCAGACAGAGTATTAGTTGTTGTCTGATGTTCAAAACAACCATTTCCTAGACCTAAAGATGAATTAATATATTTCATAGCAGGCAAAAGCCTTGAATAGCTAACATTTCTAACATTATCAAACTTACATCTTTAAAATTTTAGTAATCTGAAAATAATCTTGAGCTCCTGAGTATGATTTTTGTACAATTTGCTTTAAGTTTTCGTCTCTTGGTATCTTAAAGTGGAAAACTTCTAATGTCACCTCGAATATTATTGTTCCGGGTGAAATAACAATTCTTAAAATTATGAATTCTTGCGATGCGCGTGAATCCTGTCTCAATGAGTATAAATTTATTTAAAAATAGTACTCCCTCCGTTTCAGTTTATGTGAACCTATTTCCTTTTTGGTCCGTTCCAAAAAGAATGACCCCTTTCTAAATTTGGAAGCAATTTAGCTTAAACTTTCAATTCTACCATAATGAGAAGCTTTTATAACCACACAAATACTCTAACCCCCTTTTTGACTTGTTTTGAGCCACAAATTCTAAAAGTCTTCATTTTTTCTTAAACTCTGTGCCCAGTCAAACATGTTCACATAATTTGGAACGGAGTGAGTATTGAGTTATAAATAAAAGTGTAAGTTCCTAAAGATGGTCATGAATTTTAGTTGTGTATAACTAACTCAATAATTGAAGAAATTATCTCAAAAGTCCTCAATCATCAATAATTCAACTTAACATTTGTTCCAGGTTTGTACTTTCATCATTTCAGTTTCACAACAAGAACCTTGAAAATCTAAATAATCTTGAAGGATACAACTTACAGCATATAAGCAACTAATAATGTACGAATTTTAAATAAACACAAAATTAAAGTACAATAATAAATAAATAAAAAAGACACTAAAAAAGTAAAGCAAGCTAGTAAGAGAATCTACAATTGAAAGCTAGCTAAAGAACCCACTAATATTCATCTAAATGTAGCATGGATTAAAAATTAATAAGATCTAATAAATTATCCTTTTATTTTTGGGCCTATTATTGATTTCTGATCAGCATTCGGCATAATTATAATAGTGCATTTAAAAATTTTGAAAGTTAAAAGTATAATATGGAATAACTTTATTGATGCAGTAGTCTTGTATATTTTTAAAAAGTGAACTATCTATGTTATTGTTCAAGAACCCGTACCTCTTCTTTCTTATGTCCTTTTATTTTTTCTTTATCTATTTTATATATATAATTTGAGTGTAAGACTTATACAAAGTGAAATTTAATAAAGCTATAAAATTATAACCTTCTACATAGTTAAAATAAGAAAACGAATTAATAAATAAAATTTTAATTAATTTTAAGCTCCTAAATATTAAAAAAATAATTAATGAAATGTTTCTTATAATATTTAACATAAAATTTTAGGGACTTCATAATATTAATTATTTATGATAAAGAACAAGTTTGAAATAAAATGAAAAATGTTAGTTTTAAATTCTAGTCTTTCATTTTAGGTAAATATTATTTCATTAGTAATATTCTATTGGATGGTAATACTCACTTTTATTTATTGAATTAATATGTTATTATGGATAAAGGCTAAAAATTAGGAACTCTTACTTAGTTTAATAAGAAAATATTTAATAACCAAAATTTTAGGTGATTTAAATATTCTAAATATTAGGAAAGTAACTTAAATTACAATTGTGTCCATTGTAAAATATATTTTTAGAGGTTAAAAAAAGCGAACGATATTTCGTTAAGAGCTTTCATGCTTTTAATATAGCATAGATGAACCTAATTACTCCTAATAATTATTTTTGCGATCTTTATGCAAATATCTAGTTAGATATACTGAGTATACATATATTGTATATTTGCTGGCTATTTTTAACTTAAACCTTAGATAAATTATTTAGGTTAAAATTTTCATTATTTGTTATTTATTTATCTTGGAGAAAGACAATTCCGAACGTGAAAGCTTGATTTAAATTCCGAAAATCAGCAAATAGCCCCAAATTTTGGGCACGTTCACAAAAACGTCTCTGCAACAGAAGGAAAAAGTTAAAGCATATTCCACCTCCATCAACTAGAACTAGAATATCCCCATATAGGGACACAATACTAATTTCTCACCAAGTATATTTCTTAAGTTGTTATTACCCTGTCATTTTAGCAGTGTTTGTTAAAATAAAAAAAAAAGTACGGTACACAAATTATCATGCGTTCACGTCAGATTCCGGAAAGGGCCGCACCCTAAAGAGTGAGATGTAGACATGTTAACATCACCAGAATCGATTCACGGAAGAAGAAGATGGAAGAAAACCCTAAGGTTTCTAAAATAGAGAGAGAAGGAGAAATGAGTCGGTTAGTCTCTAGAATAATGAGTTGACTTATCTTTTATTATCCCACTATATTGTCTATATACATTTAAAAATGTGTAGAGTTATAAAACGCACAACTGAAAATAAAAGATACAAAGTATTGGGCTGATGGACTAGTGTACTAGTGGGCCTGTGCTAATGGACCCGTCTGATTCTGTTGGGCCTCAATGTCCTTAATGTCAATGTTAACACCCCTCCCCCCTCTCAAGCTGGAGGGTGAGAACACATCAAGCTTGCGAATAATCCTATAATGAGGCTTGTCCAGGCAATGCTTTAGTCATGATATCAGCTAGCTGGGCAGTACTGGGAACAAAATACAAAGAAATTAGGCCAGAGTGCAAACATTCACGGACATAGTGACAGTCAATTTCTATGTGTTTGGTGCTTATGGAAGACATGTTTCTTGGCTATGTGCAAAACAGCCTGACTGTCATAATATATAGGAACATGACTGCAAATGTGCAAGCCAAGATCACCCAGAAGTCGAACCAACCAAGAAACTTCAGCAACAGTATTCCTCAAAGCCTTGTACTCGGCTTCAACTGAAGATAAGAAAATAGTAGGTTGTTTCTTGCTTTTTCAGGATATAGGACTGCCACCAAGTATGATGCAATAGCCAGAAACAGACTTGCGAGAGACAACACAAGTTGCCCAGTCAGAATCAGAATATCCAAGGAGAGAAAAATCAGAACTGCTAGAAATAAGAATACCCTAGGCAGGATCATTCAGAAGATACCTAAGAACATGTAAAGCAATCTGCATGTGGGGCCCTTGAGGCTTTTGAAGAAATTGACTTAAGTGTTGCACAGAGAATGAGATATCTGGTCTGGTGTGTTGCAAGAAATTGAGCTTGCCAACTAACCTTCTATAGGCACTTGGATCAGTGAGTGGTTCTCCCATGGCCAACACTAACTTGGATGAAGAATCCAAAGGTGTTAGAACAGGTGTGAAGTGGTGGCAGTGAAATTCAGTAAGTAGATTAGTGGTATGCTTGTGTTGAGTCATAAGATAACCCTAAGGATGCTTGGAAACCTCCAAACCCAAAAAGTAATGAACTGAACCCAAATCCTTGACCTTGAACCGAGAATCCAAAAAAGATTTCAGGGAGTGCAACTCAGAAACATCATCTCCAACCAAGAGAATGTTATCTACATATACAACTAGCACCACCAGAGAACCAGAAGATGGTTTGGTGAAGAGGGAATAGTCATTCAAACTAGAAATGTAGCCCCTAGATAGCAAAGCTTTAGATAGTTTTGAAAACTACTGTCTTCTAGAAGCCTGCATAAGGCCATATAGGGTCTTTTTGAGCCTGCAAAGAAGTGGAGGAAGAGGAAACATCAAGGCCAGAGGGAATCTTCATGTAGACCTCCTCACTGAGGTCACCATGGAAGAAAGCATTGTTCACATCAAGTTGAAAGACAGTCCAACTTCTCTTAACAGCCGGAGTCAACAAGCATTTAATAGTAGTTAGCTTGACCACAGGAGAAAAGGTTTCAGTGAAGCTAATACCTTCCCTCTAAGCATCACCCATAATTACAAGGAATAACGTTCTTGCTGGGAGGTAGAAGAACAATATCCCAAGTCTGGTTTTCTTCAATAGCCTTAAATTCATGTAGCATAGCCTCCTACCAAGCAGGGTTTGATGCTGCCTGCTGGTAGAATTAGGGCTCATGCATATGAGATTCACTAGGAAAAAACCTTGGATGTATTAGATGAAGGGGCAGAAAGAA
This sequence comes from Nicotiana tabacum, assembly GCF_000715075.1. Taxonomy (NCBI): domain Eukaryota; kingdom Viridiplantae; phylum Streptophyta; class Magnoliopsida; order Solanales; family Solanaceae; genus Nicotiana; species Nicotiana tabacum. Next base: position 74,674,402 of record NC_134103.1, read on the forward strand.
GGGTAGAGTTGCAGATATAATCATCTAGGTAGGCAAGTTTGACAATAGTTCTAAGAGATTTCGTGAGAATAGGAGAAAGAGGAGAAGCAGAATAAGGAATGGTAGAACTGGAAGATGTAGGAGAAGGCAAATCAGATGTAATAGGTCTGAGAAGAGGGGAAGAGGAGCCTATAGGAGACTCAGGAGGACTGGAAACAGGCATAGGAATATCTTCAGGGATGAGTGGAGCAACATGAACAAAAGGTGGAGAGTCCATATAGGGTTGACTAAGTGAAGGAAGAGAAGGGGAAGAAGATGAAGAGTTGTAAGGAAAGACATATTCATGAGGCACTATATCTCTAGAGAAGAAAACAAAGAAATTAGAAAGATTTAATAGTTTGTAACCCTTCTTACCACAGGGGTACCCTAGAAATAGACAAGAGATGGCTCTGGGCTATAATTTGTCCATGCTAACCTTAGGAGATATGGCAAAACAAAGACAACCAAAGGAATTTAAGTGTTCATAAAAGGGTGAATGACCATGTAGTTTTTCATAAGGAGAGAGGTTGAGTAAGAGAGGTGATGGCATTCTGTTAATAAGATAAGTAGCGGTGAGGATACATTCACCCCAAAATTTAATGAGAAGTTTAGATTGAAACAAAAGAGCCCTGGCAACTTCTAAAAGATGTTTGTATTTTCTCTCCACAATACCATTCTGTTGTGGAGTAAAAGGAATAGTGGTTTGGTGAAGGTACTCACATTGGCAAAGAAAGCAGCAGCTTTAGAACTACTACCTAATTCAAATGCATTTTCTGACCTAAAGGTATGAACAGAAGAATGAAAATGAACCTTGATCATGGATGTAAAAGCCTTAAGGACAGAGAGGACATTACTCTTACAAGAGAGAAGATGTGTCCATGTCACTCTAGTATAATCATCAACTAGAGTGAGGAAATACCCGAAACCATTAAAGGTTTTAATGTTGTAGGGTCCCCAAATGTCAATGAACTAGTTGAAAAGGAGCAGTAGAATGTATGAAATTATCATGAAAAGGTAATCTTTGTTGTCTGGCCATTGGGCAAATTGGACAAAGAAAAAATTGTTTAGAAGAAACTTTATCAGATAAATAAGAAATGGACTTCATTCTATGAAAAGGCATATGACCTAATCTTTAGTGCCAAAATAAGTCCATTTTATTAATGATGGGTGTTTGATTACAAGCATAATCAACATCAACAGAAGATTGATTGCAACAAGAAGTAAATGGGCTTGATTTATTACAAGGAATTGAACTAGGTTGAATTAGAGAATAACTAAATGAAGATGGAAATAGTTCAGCATCTGGATGCAGGTAGTACAGTCTCCCAACAGCCTTACCAATTACCAGTGGCCTCTTCAGAGAAGGGCCTTGTAAAAAATAATTGATTTTGATAAGTATTGCTATACAATCCAACTGTGTAATGAGTTGATGAATGAAAATTAGATTGAAATGGAAAGAAGGCACAATGAGAACATTAAGTAAGATTATGTTAGGTCTAAGGTGTAAAGACCCAGTTGATATAACTTTTACCTTATAACCATTAGGTAAAGTAACAAGAAATGGTTTAAACAAAGGTGTGAGGTTGTGAAGTAAGTGTTTATGTGGAGTCATATGGTTAGTGGCTCCTGAATCCAAAATTCAAGGTTGTACATCTAGATGTGAAGATGCACATGCATGAGAAATAAGAGAATCTGCAGTATAAGCACTAAACAAACCTGCAAAGTGAGCAAATGCAGAGTCTTCTGTAGAGGAAACAAAGGAGGAGTGGCATATGAAATCTCAGTCTGGATACAAGAAGTTGATTTCTTATTTTTAGTGAATTTGAAATCTGCAGGGAACCCATACAACCTATAACACTTGTCCACTTTATGTCCATTCTTTTTGCAATACTTGTAAGACACATGGTTGATATTCTTTTTGCAGTCAAAGCTGACTCTCTGAGTGAAGTTCCTATTATTGTTGAATGTAGCAGGAGAGACTAGAAAAGATGCAAAATCACCAGAAAAACCAGGAGCATGGGGTGCTTCTCTGTGGCTTTCATCTTGTTGTAAGATAGAGTAGACTTTACTTATAGGTGGTAAGGGGCTCATCATCATAATGGTGCTTTTGATAGTAGAATAAGACTCATTTAGGCCATTAAGAAATTGGAACAACTGTTGATCTTCTATGAACTTGGGAAGATCCCCACAGGAGCAAGCAAGTCCCACATAGGAAGAATTCAACTCAAAATTTCTTTCTTTTTTTAATACATATATTTTTTTAAAATAAAAAGTTTATTTATTCAGAAAATATTATTGAGAATAATAGAATAAAATAAAAAATAAAAAATATATCTTCTACTATATTATAAAAGGAAAGTAGCATACAAAAATTTAAATAAAGTAATATGCTAATAAAAGTTTCTATTAACAATGCAATAATACTAAATATTGTATGATATAATAAATAAAAATACCGAACAAGCCTATTATTCGACGCCTATATAAGTCTCATTAATTTAATAGAGATTTTATTCATTAAAATTCAGATAATATTATTGAGAACAATATGATAAATTTAAAATAAAAAAATATTTCAAAGGTAATAAAATATATATCTTCTATTATATTATAAAAATAAAGTAGTAGACAAAACTATTAAATAAAGTAATATGCTAATAAAAATTTCTATTAACAATGCAATAATACTAAATATTGGATAATATAATAAAGAAAAATACAAAACAAAGAAGTTATTCAATGACTATATAACTCTCTTTAATTTAATAAAAATTTTATTCATTAAAATTCAGATAATATTATTGAGAACAATAGGATAAAATTCAAAATAAAAAAATATTTCAAGAGTAATAAAGTATATATCTTCTATTATATGACAAGAAGAAAGCAATAGACAAAAATATTAAACAAAGTAATATGCTAATAAAAATTTCTATTAACAATGTAAGAATACTAAATATTGGATAAGTATAATAAAAAAAAAATATATAACAAAAAAGTTATTCAATGACTATACAAGTCTCTTTAATTTAATAGAGATTTTATTCATTAAAATTCAGACAATATTATTGAGATTATTAGAATAAAATTAAAATTAAAAAAATATTTCAAGAGTAATAAAATATATATCTTCTATTATATTACCAAAAAAGAGAGTAGTAGATAAAAATATTAAACAAAGTAATATGCTAATAAAAATTTCTATTAACAATACAATTATATTAAATATTGGATAATATAATATAGAAAAATACATAATAAAAAAGTTATTTGATGACTATATAAGCCCCTTTAATTTAATAGAGATGATATTTATTAAAATTCTGATAATATTATTGACAACAACAGAATAAAATTTAAAATAAAAAATATTTCAAGATTAATAAAACATATATATATCTTCTCTTATATTACAAAAAGAAAGCGAACAAACAAAAATATTAACCAAAATAATATGCTAATAAAAAATTTCTATTAACAATGTAAAAATACTAAACATTGGATAATAGAATAAAGAAAAATATAGAATAAAAAAGTTATTCAATGACTATATAAGTCCCTTTAATTTAATAGAGATTTTATTATTGGTATATCACATTGACAAACAAGATGACAATTAAAATTTATTAAAGCAATACGATCTAATATATTCAAACAAACCCGATCATAATTTAATTTAATTAATATTTTTTAATATACACCGCGCATCGCGCGACAGAAAAATTATTCAATAACTATATAAGTCCCTTTAATTTAATAGAGATTTTATTATTGAGTATATCATATTGACAAATAAGATGATAATTAAAATTTATTAAAGTAATACGATCTAATATGTTCAAACAAGCCCGATCACAATTTAATTTAATTAATATTTTTTAATATTGACCGCATATCACGCGGGTATGACTACTAGTATAACTCTTAATAGTTGTAGTCAAATATATTTCTCTCATTACACGATTGGTTTAAATATGCCCTTATTCACTAAGGCAAAAATTTTTCTAATACATGAGCTCTTTTTACGTGGAATGGACACCATGTAGTCACTTTTAAGCATGTGGTTTAAAATATATCCACAATTTACAATGCATTTAAAGATTAACCAATTTCGCTCAAATTTCAGGACACGATATCCTAGAGTTTAAACCTCAAAATTTAAATTTCAGGACATCGTGTCTTAAAGTTCGAAAATTGTGTCTAAAAGTTCGAATCTTATGTCCCGGATTTTTAATTAGTAGTTCAGAAATTCAGGATACTTAATACTAAGTTTGAGTGAATTGGTTAGTCTTTAAATACATTGTAATTGTAGGTATATTTTAAATAGTAGTGGCTATTGTTGCACTTCGCCCTCTTTTTACAGAGTAAAATGGTTAAATTTTCCCTTAAACTATGTGAAATAGTCCGAATTTGCCTCTGAACTTTTAAGATATAAAATTAAATCTAATATTTTAGAAGGTTTAAATAAAAAGAGTGTAAAAAATAGAAATAAATATGAAATTTTAGTGCTTGGTAAGTGTACTAATAGTCTAATACATACATATGGTTGTTGAAAGCAATAACGTCATATGAAGGAAGTCAGCTAAGTCGGAGCAGTGGCTTTGGAGTGGGTGTGAGATGCTTCTTTCACAAATATATCGAATTCCGAACAACAAATGGGTTTTGTGGCCTCATTTTCTTAATCAGTGCTTGAATTTTCCACTTCCAATGCGCAATATGTACTATGATTAAAATTATTTAAAGGTAGTTATAAAAAATTTATTTACGAAAAAGGCTAAAATTACTCCTTTATTATTTTAAATTATTAAAAAAAAAAATCCTCTATTACACAATTTGATTATCTGAGACATTACTGTTCAACTTTGGATAAATATTACCCTTATTTTAAACGGTTGGACACGCTGGGTCGCCTAATTAAAAAGACCCCTATTTTCTCTCTTGATTTGTTTCAAAAATGAATCCTTCATCTAGAAAGTGTCAAGTATTTTGAAAAAGTTGATCTAATGCAACTCTGTGCCACCAAAAGGGTTGTTGGCCAAAAATGTCAAATTTGGCAACATGTAAATTGAAATGCATACCTATGTTGAGTTTGAATTTCATTTGCAATTGGGAGTATGTATTTGGTCCCTACCAAGAAGCCAATAAAAAACAAGAGAGCAGCCTCTTATGTTATGTGTGTGTAAGTAGAGTTTTCAAGAGTCATCAAAAGACAGAGAGAGATAAGGTTGCTAAGTCCTAGATGCACACCTACCCCTCTTTGTATTTTTAGCAGCTGGTTTAGAATTTGGTTATTTTGGGTTTATAATTTCAAGATTATATTCCCCTTCAATATGAAATATATAATATCAAGATGTTGGTGTAAATTTTATATCGGAATTAGTATTTTCACTTTTGTAACCAAATGTCCCCTTAGGTCTTGCACCCGCTTGATTCCGATGAATAAAAGGAGAGCTTGACCATAATTTTCCAAATAAGAAATAAAATTTCAGTAATTGAAAGGAAAAAAGGCTTTCACCATTATGATTTGATTTCTTGCTATTAAGAGATCCCTGCCATTCGTCTGATTGTAGATAAAGTCATACAAAACTAATATCTAAATTATTAAGTGTGATTTGATTTCTGGCTATTTCACTATATACAGATTGCAATATTTGACGTAATTAATATATAAATTATTAAGTGTATCTTTTTTAAGAATATCGATTTATAGCATTGAAAATGAAATATGTAGTGCACAAGAAAAAAACATGCATTTTGTTTAGGTGCTTTATTCAAGGAATGTTAAATCCAATATAAGATTTTCCTATTGAACTTGATACAAGATAATATCAAAAATGTGATAGTATAAGATAATCCTAATATCACTTAGGGTCGTTTGGTACGTCAGATAAGAATAATATTCCCAGAATAAAGTTTGAGATTAATTTTATCTCATATTTGATTTGTGATATTAGTTAATTCTGGAATAACTTTTATACTAAAATGCTGGGATTAACTATCCCATATAAAAGATGGATAGCTAATCTCATGGGATATCACACACCCTTGGGATATCCTGGCAGGGGCGGTCTTTCCCTAAAGCAGGTAAAGAAGTTGCTTTAGGTCCCACATTTGTGAGGGAGGAGACATTTTTTGTTACACCTAATAAACTATATATAAGCTAAAAAAAAGTCATATGGTGAAAATGTTACACCCTGTACGTTCGAAGGTGACGTATAATGAATATGAGACTTGTTAATCATGATTTAAATGAGTTTAAAGTCATAATATGACTATATTTGATGGTTGGACAAAACACATAAAGTTTGGGAAAAATCGGATTAAAGTTGCGGAAAAACCGACTAAGAATTTGCCCTATAACAGAGCTTTTTGAGAAATATATTTCGTATGCTATATGAGGTCTTGTTGGGACATATTATATACCAAATTGAAGGTCTTCGAATGTAGTTTCCAACGCTCTTAACCGTTTGTTCATACAATATCCGTATAAAAAGATATAAGCGTTGGAAAATGGACGAATCAGAGGGAGCCAAGCTAGCACCTTTTGACTTTTCAAAAGTTTGATAAATATGTTTTAACTCGTCTCTCTCTTCATTTTACATAGAATCTGACCAGAGACACCATAAAAGAACGGTCCTTGAGCTCTCTAATAGCTTCAAATAATACTAACATCCCGGGTACGAAATCGAGAAGCGATAACATCAGAACGATCCCTACGACGTAAGTATCACTATATCACCTCTCTTTTTCCTTGTAGTTTGAGCTTTGGAATGTATTTATTAGTTAATAAAAAAAATTTAATTTCTGTATTTAAGCTTTAAAATATCAAGAAAAGTTGATAAATTTGTTTCCTAATAGTTAGACCTCACGGGACGGTGATCGAAAACCGTGAGTTCGAGTTATTTGAATTGTAGTGGACTGTTTTATGGGCTGTTTTGTGTTACTTTTGGGCTGTCTATTATGCTGCTGATTTATGGAGTTTGGAAGGATAAAAATGGCATGGAGAAATGCCACATGTTGTAGGGTAGTAGGTTGGTCGCTCGTCGTTGTAGTTGCAGGCTAATTGATAATTTGTTGATTGGTTGTATTATGGTATATTTGGGGGTTTTATTGTATTGAAAGTCCCGGATTGTAATTAGGTTGGTTTTGAGTTGCTGATTGTATTATGTTTGTATCTCGCCTATAATAGGCTTGAGGGAGCAGTAAAATCAGGGGAAATGCTGCCCGTTTTATTTTAGAATCGAGTTATCGTTTGAGATACGTAATATACTACCGCCATCTAAATTGTACACGTATTTCTTTGCTATAGGGTTGGCGCTCTAGTTGTCATAAGCTTGTTGTTGAGTTGCATTGACGACTTGAGGTATGTTAAGGCTATCCCTTATTTTATTTTATTTTCTAGCATGATCCAAATGATACAAACGAAACGAGCAAAATACGCAACGTTCATAAATGACTCTATTCATAGAAATATTAGAGGTGTCTATATTCTTGATTCCCCATGTGAATTATTATTATACCCTCTATTCATGGGTCTCAGAAAAATACGTATTTGATAAAGTTTGTCCGAAAGGCATATTATTTTTATGATATTCGAGAAATCTTATTAACGTATTTCTATTGCATTTCATGCATTTATACATGTACATTGACCCATGACCACAAGGCGTTATATACGCGTATATTATATGTATATAGGATATGGAAAAATGTTAAGGCGTTATATACGCACCACCACTTGATCGGCTGGTATATGTTGATGATTTTGCCCACAGTGGCCGAGATGATATGATGGGATGTCCTCAGAGGCTTGATGATGTTATGTACACCTATACATATGCATGATACGACATTTACACGCACGTGTATGATATTATAAATGTTTCAGGATTCACAAAGTTATTTAGACTCACATGTGGAATTCTTTACCCCATGTTTCATTTATGTCTTTTATGTACTGATTTTCATGCTTTACATACTCAGTACATTATTCGTACCGACGTCCCTTTTTGCCTGGGGACGCTGCGTTTCATGCCCGCAGGTGCATGTAGACAGGCTGACGGTCCCCCTTCTTAGGATCCTTGATCAGCGAGAGTTGGTGTGCTCCATTTGATCCGGAGCTGTTTTGAGTTTTGGTACGATGTGTTTGCATACATATATAGGTACGACGGGGTATATATATATATATATATATATATATATATATATATATGGGTACGACGGGGCCCAGTCTCTTCCTTTATACAGTTGTACACTCTATTAGAGGTCTGTAGACAGTCATGTATAGTTATATAGTATGTGGCCTTGTCGGCTCGCCCTACAGTATATATATGTATGTATATATGTCTTTTGGGCCTGTTTTCCCACGTAGGTTCTTCATATGAATTAATAGTTTATTTTCAAATGTTATGCATGACCTACACTTATTTCATGTTTATATCTTAGACGAATGCTTATGAATGTTCGATAGGTAGAACTCGGGCACTCGTCACGGCCTATCGGTTTGGGTCGTGACAAAAGTGATATCAGAGCAGTTCTGTCCTAGGGTTGTCTATAGACCGTGTCTAGTAGAGTCTTGTTTATGGATGTGTTGTATACCACACTTATAGACAAGAGGCTACAAGATATTTAGGATGGTTACTCTTCTTTCTTATCTTAGATCGTGCGATATAAGAATTCATTTTCCTAACGACATGTTATGTTTTCAGCGATGCCCAAGAAGGCTACAGCCGCCCAGAAGGGCAAGTCCGTGGATGATGAGACTACAAGTAGAGCGCCACGAGTTACCAGATCTCGGGGAGAGTCACATAGTGAGACTCCATCTCAGACTTCACATACCCTGCCCTTTCTAGAGGAGATCCGAGGGGCACCAGCTCCAGCACTCGCTCCAGTACCCGCAGCTCCTCATCCAGATGTACCGGGTCAGGAGATGAGAGATGTTATTCAGTTATTGACTTGGTTAGTGGCCGCACAAGCTCGACGTCAGGAGGTTGGTATTGGTCATGCAGATAGGGCCATTAGCGAGAGGGTTCGTGATTTCATTAATTTGGACCCTCAGATATTCACTGGAGCAGATCCAAATGAGGACCCTCATGTATTTATCGATAGGATGCAGAGAACTTTGAGGGTAATGAAGGCCAATGCGGCTGAGTCAGTTGAGCTAGCTTCCTATAGACTTCGGGATGTTGCAATTAATTGGTACGAGTCTTGGGAGTTGTCCAGAGGCGAGGATGCCCTTCCAGCAGTATGGCAGGATTTTATAGAGGCTTTTCTTCATCATTATTTGCCACCAGATCTTAAACGGGCCAGAGTTGATAGGTTCTTGACCCTTCGACAGGGTAATATGAGTGTTCGGGAGTACATCCTTCAGTTTGATTCTTTGGCGAGGTATGCTCCCACTATTGTAGCTAAGATGGAGGATCGGGTTCACCGGTTTGTGATGGGGTTAGAGCCACACCTGCTCAATGACTGTATGTCGGTCTCACTTCATCCAGGCATTGATATTTCTCGTATTCAGGCATACGCTCAGGGTGTAGAAGAGCATAAGCAGAAGCAGAGGGCCGATCGTGAGCATGATAGGGGCCAGAGTAAGAGAGCGAGATATTCAGGTCCTTCTGGTGAGTTTCGAGGTGGTCAGAGACAGCAGTACCCGAGGTATCCAGCTCAGCTATCAGCTAGTGCACCCCCTCAGTTTTCCGGTAGGAGATTTGATCATTCCATATATTCAGGGCCCAGTCAGAGTTTCAGGGCCTCTCGTTCTCAGTATAGGGGTGAGTCAAGTCAGATGAGGCCACCCTTGCCACGATGTGCTTAGTGTGGTAAGCATCATGTCGGGCAGTGTCTCGTGGGGTTGGGTGTTTGTTATACTTGTGGTTATCCAGGCCACGTTATGAGAGATTATCCGACGAGAGGTGGTGCAGGTATAGTTCAGTCAACGGGATCTATAGCTGGTTCGTCATCATCAGTACGCCCCCCTAGGCAAGGATCACATGCACCAGTTGGTCGTGGTAGAGGCAGAAGTGGAGCATCTAGCTCGAGCGATCCTCAGAACCGCATTTATACATTAGCGGGTCGACAGGATCAGGAGTCGTCACCTGATGTTGTTACAGGTATATTATCAGTCTTTTCATATGATGTATATGCATTGATTGATCCAGGTTCCACTTTATCGTATGTCACTCCGTTGGTTGCTAGCAAGTTTGGGATAGAACCTGAGTTGATTAAACCTTTTGAGGTGTCTACACCTGTTGGGGATCCAGTGTTAGCTAGACGGGTATATAGATATTGTATAGCAAGAGTTCTTAGTCGTTCTACAGTAGCGGACCTGATTGAGCTAGATATGGTAGAATTTGATGTTATAATGGGTATGGATTGATTGGCTTCTTGTTATGCTAACGTTGATTGTAGATCAAAGATGGTTCGGTTCAAGTTTCCAGGGGAGCCAGTTCTAGAGTGGAAAGGTAATACTGCATCGCCGATAGGTAGGTTTATTTCCTATCTCAAGGCAAGGAAGATGATCAGAAAGGGCTATATTTATCACTTAGTTCGGGTACAGGATATGAAAGCAGAGTCACCGACCCTTCAATCTATTTCGGTGGTTAATGAGTTTCCCGATGTTTTTCCCGATGAGCTTTCAGGCCTTCCGCCAGAGCGGGAGATTGAGTTTTCTATTGACACATTACCAGATACTCAGCCGATATCTATTCCTCCTTATAGAATGGCACCTGCAGAGCTGAGAGAGTTGAAAGAACAACTGAGGGATTTGCTTGAAAAAGGCTTTATCAGACCCAGTACATCACCGTGGGGAGCACCTGTGTTATTTGTGAGAAAGAAAGATGGTTTCTTGCGGATGTGTATTGATTACAGACAGTTTAATAAGGCGACGATCAAGAATAGGTACCCACTCCCGAGGATTGATGATTTATTTGATCAGTTGCAGGGTGCCAGGTGTTTCTCAAAGATAGACTTGAGGTTGGGGTACTATCAGGTAAGGGTTAGAGAGAAGGATATTCCAAAGACAGCATTCAGGACCAGATACAGACACTTTGAGTTTCGTGTTATGTCATTTGGTTTGACTAATGCCCCAGCGGTATTTATGGACTTGATGAACTGTGTGTTCAGACCCTTTCTAGATCTGTTCGTGATTGTATTTATAGATGATATTTTGGTTTATTCTCGTTCAGAGGTTGAGCATGCAGATCATTTGCGTACTGTGCTTAGAGGTCTATAAGAAAGGAAGTTGTATGCAAAGTTCTCTAAATGTGAATTCTGGTTGAATTCTATAGCCTTCCTTGGTCATATTATTTCGGGTGAGGGTATCCGAGTCGATACACAGAAGATTGAGGCAGTGAAGACTTGGCCTAGACCTACGACACCGACAGAGGTTCGTAGCTTCCTGAGTTTGGCAGGTTATTACAGGAGATTTGTAGAGGGGTTTTCTTCCCTTTCAGCACCATTGACAAAGTTGACTCAGAAGGCAACCAATTGTCAGTGGACTGATGCTTGTGAGCGGAGTTTTCAGGCATTGAAGGATAGATTGACTTCAGCACCGGTTCTGACAATTCCAGAAGGGACCGATGGTTATGCTATCTATTGTGACGCTTCGGGAGTTGGATTGGGTTGTGTATTGATACAACATAGTAAGGTTATCGCTTATGCTTCTAGACAACTAAGAAACCACGAGAAGAATTACCCCACCTACGATTTATAGTTAGCCGCGGTGATTCATGCACTAAAGATGTGGAGGCACTATTTGTATGGCATTCATGTTGATATCTATACGGACCATAAGGGCCTTCAGTATATATTCAAGCTAAAGGAATTGAATTTACGTCAGAGGCGATGGTTGGAGCTACTAAAAGACTATGATGTTGATATTTTATACCATCCAGGAAAGGTGAATGTAGTAGCCGACGCCCTCAGTCGTAGATCTATGGGTAGCTTATCATATTTACAGCCAGAGAAGAGTGAGAAAACTTATGAGATTCATCAACTAGCTAAACTTGGAGTTCGATTATTAGATTCAGGTGGTACCGGAGTTACTATTCAGGACACGACAACATCCTCTCTAGTAACTGAAGTGAAGGAATGCCAATATGAAGATCCTGTGCTAGCTCACTACAGAGATACAACCCCTCAAAAGGAGAAGACACCATTGGAGATTACAGGAGATGGAGTCCTTAGATATCGAGGTCGATTATGTGTTCCTAATGTAGCAGGGTTGCGCCAGCAGGTTATAGGAGAAGCTCACTATTCTCATTAATCCATTCATCTAGGAGAGACGAAGATGTATCATGATATCAGGGGAATATACTGGTGGGACGGAATGAAAAAGGATATAGCAGAGTTTGTTACTCAGTGCCCAAATTGTCAGCAGGTTAAGATTGAGCATCAGAAACCCGGTGGATTATTGCAGGCTATAGAGATTCCAACTTGAAAATGGGAAGTGATTAACATGGATTTCATCATAGGCTTACCTCGTACCCAGCGTAAGTTCAATTCTATATGGGTTATTATTGATAGACTTACAAAATCAGCCCATTTTCTGCCTGTCAGGACTACGTATTCAGCAGAGGATTATGCAAGGATTTACATTAAGGAGATAGTACGACTTCATGGTGTCCCTATATCTATTATCTCAGATAGAGGTACTCAATTTACAGCTAATTTCTGAAGGTCCTTCCAAAAAGGACTGGGGACTCAAATAAGTCTTAGTATAATATTTCATCCCCAAACAGACGGTCAGGCTGAGCGTACTATTTAGACACTGGAGGATATGCTACGGGCTAGTGTGATGGACTTCAGGAGTAACTGGGATGATCATCTTCCACTTATTGAGTTCGCATATAATAATAGTTATCATTCCAGCATTCAGATGGCTCCATACGAAGCTCTTTACGGACAAAAGTGTAGGTCACCTATCGGATGGTTCGAGGTTGGGGAAACTAAGTTAGTAGGACCAGAGTTGGTACAACATGCAGTTGAGAAGATTAAGCTTATACGGGAAAGGCTATTAGCAGCTCAGAGTCGTCAGAAGTCATATGCAGATAATCGACGATGAGACTTGGAGTTTCAGGTAGATGATTGGGTATTCCTAAAGGTATCACCGATGAAAGGCATTATGAGATTTGGTAAGAAAGGAAAGCTTAGCCCTCCATACATTGGACCTTATAAGATCATACGCAGAGTAGGCCAGGTAGCATATGAGTTAGACTTGCCTTCCAACTTGGAGTCAGTACATCCAGTTTTTCACGTGTCTATGCTCCGCAAGTGTATTGGAGATATTTCTAGAGTCGTTCCAGTTGACGATATTCAGGTCACAGAGCATCTATCATATGAGGAAGCTCCCATTGCTATACTAGATAGACAAGTTCGGAGATTGAGAACTAAAGACGTATCTTCGGTTAAAGTACTTTGGAGGAACAATAATGTGGAGGAGATGACTTGGAAAGCTGAAGAAGACATGAAGTCTAGGTATCCTCATTTGTTTCCGCTTCCGAAGGAGGATCGGACTGAGATATCACAACCTTAGGTACGTATATGGTATTTGATTCTTATGTTAGTTATTGTCATTGGTTGTGTGAGACCATTGGTGTTATTGATGATTGTGGACCTGTGTGGCTTTGTATTGTTGGGTTTCTGTCTGACAGGTTGGTAGTGATACCATTACAGAGGAGACTCTGCCAAAATTTCTATAAATCTCTAGGAGTTTAACATTCGAGGACGAATGTTTCTAAGAGGGGAAGATTGTTACACCCTGTATGTCCGAATGTGACGTATAATGAATATGAGACTTGTTAATCATGATTTAAATAATTTTAAAGTCATAATATGACTATATTTGATGGTTGGACAAAACACATAAAGTTTGGGAAAAATCGGATTAAAGTTATGAAAAAATCGACTAAGAATTTGCCATATAACAGAGCTTTTTGAGAAATATATTTCGTATGTTATATGAGGTCTTTTTGGGATATATTATATACCAAATTGAAGGTCTTGGAATGTAGTTTCTAACTCTCTTAACCGTTTATTCATACGATATTCGAATAAAAAGATATAAGTATTGGAAAATGAACGAATCAGAGGGTGCCAAGCTAGCACCTTTTGACTTTTCAAAAGTTTGATAAATATGTTTTAACTCGTCTCTCTCTCTTCATTTTACATAGAATCTGACCAGAGACACCATAAAAGAACGGTCCTTGAGCTCTCTAATAGCTACAAATAATACTAGCATCCCGAGTACGAAATCGAGAAGCGATAACATCAGAACGAACCCTACGACGTAAGTATCACTATATCACCTCTCTTTTTCTTTGTAGTTTGAGTTTTGGAATGTATTTATTAGTTAATAAAAAATTTTAATTTCTGTATTTAAGCTTTAAAATATCAAAAAAAGTTGATAAATTTATTTCCTAATAGTTAGACCTTACGGGACGGTGATCGGAAGCTGTGAGTTCGAGTTATTTGAATTGTAGTGGACTGTTTTGTGGGCTATTTTATGTTGCTTTTGGACTGTCTATTGTGCTGCTGATTTATGGAATTTGGAAGGATAAAAATGGCGTGGAGAAATGCCACATGTTATAGGGTAGTAGGTTGGTCATTCGTCGTTGTAGTTGCAGGCTAATTGATAAATTGTTGATTGGGTGTATTATGGTATATTTGAGGGTTTTATTGTATTGAAGGTCCCGGATTGTAATTAGGTTGGTTTTGAGTTGCTGATTGTATTATGTTTGTATCTCGCCTATAGTAGGCTTGAGGAAGCAGTAAAATAAGGAAAAATGCTGCCCGTTTTATTTTAGAATCGAGTTATCGTTTGAGATACGTAATATACTACCGCCATCTAAATTGTACACGTATTTCTTTGCTATAGGGTTGGCGCTCTAGTTGTCATAAGCTTGTTGTTGAGTTGCATTGACGACTTGAGGTATGTTAAGGCTATCCCTTTTTTTTCTTCTTCTTTCTGACATGATCCAAATGATACAAACGAAACGAGCAAAATACGCAACGTTCATAAATGACTCTATTCATAGAAATACTAGAGGTGTCTATATTCTTGATTCCCCATGTGAATTATTATTATATCCTCTGTTCATGGATCTCAGAAAAATACGTATTTGATAAAGTTTGTCCGAAAGGCATATTGATTTTATGATATTCGAGAAATCTTATTAACGTATTTCTATTGCATTTCATGCATTTATACATGTACATTGACCCATGACCATAAGGTGTTATATACGCGTATATTATATGTATATAGGATATGGGAAAAGGTTAAGGCGTTATATACGCACCACCACCTGATCAGCTGGTATATGTTGATGATTTTGCCCACAATGGCCGAGATGATATGATGGGATGCCCTCAGAGGCTTGATGATGTTATGTACACCTATACATATGCATGATACGACATTTACACGCACGTGTATGATATTATAAATGTTTCAGGATTCACAAAGTTATGTAGACTCACATGTGGAATTCTTTACCCCATGTTTCATCTATGTCTTTTATGTACTGATTTTCATGCTTTACATACTCAGTACATTATTCGTACCGACGTCCCTTTTTGCCTGGGGACGCTGCGTTTCATGCTCGCAGGTGCAGGTAGACAGGCTGACGGCCCCCCTTCTTAGGATCCTTGATCATCGAGAGTTGGTGTGCTCCATTTGATCCGGAGCTGCTTTGAGTTTTGGTACGGTGTGTTTATATATATATATATATATATATATATATATATATATATATATATATGGGTACGACGGGTCCCAGTCCCATTCTTTATACAGTTGTACACTCTATTAGAGGTCTGTAGACAGTCATGTATAGTTATATAGTATGTGGCCTTGTCGGCTCGCCCTACAGTATATATATGTATGTATATATGTCTTTTGGGCCTGTTTTCCCACGTAGGTTCTTCATATGAATTAATAGTTTATTTTCAAATGTTATGCATGACCTACACTTATTTCATGTTTATATCTTAGACGAATGCTTATGAGTGTTCGATAGGTAGAACTCGGGCACTCGTCACGGCCTATCGGTTTGGGTTGCTTATGAGTGTTCGATAGGTAGAACTCGGGCACTCGTCACGGCCTATCGGTTTGGGTCGCGACAGAAAAAATGTGATTTTTTTCTTAACAAATATAAAGAAGAATGATTTGCAACTGTTATCAATTCTTCCAAGGAAATTGCATTTGAAATGAATATCGAACCTGGATTTCGTAAGAAACGTGTGATATATAGGAAGAAACAATATGATGAGAATGTTGATAATGAAATCTCAAAATCTCTCGAAGAGTCCTTCAGAGTTGATTACTTTTTATATATAGTAGACAAGGCTATTTTTTTTACTTCAATATATATTTGAACAATTCTAACAGTATGAAATATTTTTGATTTTCTATTTAGCGTTAAAAAACTGAGACCATCAGATAATGGAAGTTTAGATCAATAGATGATGAAAATTTTAAAAAATATTGTCTTAATCTTGAATGTTTCTTAAAGCATAATAATCAATCCGATATTGGTGGGTCAAATTTATTTTATGAATTAAAAGTGTTAAGAAAACTGTACAATTAGAAGATAACAGTTTAATTGATATACTCAATCAAATAAAAAGATTTGATTATTTTTCAAATGTCTATATTGCTTATAGAATAATGTTAATAACTCCTATTACTGTTTCTTCAGTTGAAAGAAGTTTTTCAAAATTAAAATTGATAAAATTTTAACTAAGATCAACAATGTCTCAAAAGAGTTAAATGGATTAGCTATATTGTCAATTGAGAAAGATTTATTAGAAGAAATTGAATATACAAAAATTACTAATAACTTTGCAACTAAAAAAACAAGAAAAATAGACTTCAAATAATTTTTTTTTAAAAAAAATTTAAGAAAAAGTTAAGGCCCCTCGTAAAGTTTGGCTTTAGGCCACAAAATTCGCCGGACCACCCCTAATCCTGAGATATCACACCATTATACCCAAAGACCCCTAAAAGTAAAAACATAAATATCATGCTCTGACAAGGGAGGGTTGTTCAGTTGGTAAAAATACCTCCACTTACGACCATTAGGTCCTAGGTTCGAGTCATGCTGGAGGGGAAGTGTATAGATACTACTATTTTGGGAGAGATTTAAAAAAAATAAAAAAATGGATTTAAAAAAAAAAATATCATGCTCTTTCGGCGGTATTTCAAAAGTACAAACTAAAATTATTTAATTTACTGAGTCCTTGGTATAAATTATGAAAATTCTGTGGGGATGTTTGAAAAGTTAATGCCTTCCCCAAACAAAAACAATCGGAAAAAACACAGAACCAGCACACCCAAGTGGAATCTGAAGTTCTGGATTCATGACGTGGAATAATCACAACCGTTTGTTCCAAAATCCAGATCAGACGAATCTTCTCAACTCTTTCCTTCATTTTCGTAAGCAATATGTAATCTCCTCAAATTCTCCCGATATTTTACATACCTAACGTGGTTATCTTATCTTCTCGGTTGAAACTAAAGACTCTAGAAAAAAAAGACTGAAAATCGGGTCCCACGGGTAAATGCCACGCGGCAACTCGCCCTTGTCTATCCACTCCACTGCGAAAGAATCTCTAAACCCACTAAATAATCACGTATTTTGCATTACTATCTCGTAACAAAAAGAGGAAATAAAAAGCCCAGATATTTAATTCGGGCCAAAATCAAGACCCATAGCCCGGCCTCCTATTTTCCCCCTATATAAGCAAACGAACCCTCCCATGCAATTCTCGCTCATTTCACAGTTGTTTTACTGTTTTCCCATACATCTCTATCAGCCGTCTCATTTTCCGGTAACCGTTTAGGTTTCCGACCAAATCCTTTCTTCTTTTCCGGCAGCCAATTTCGGTTAAGATCTGTATGGTGTTGTGTTTGTTTGACTCTTAGGTTTGTTTTGGTTTCGATTCGGTAATTCGATTTTGTTTTGAACATTAAAATTTGCTTCTTCTGAAAGGTCAGTGTGGGGATTTTTGGTTCGTATAGTGGTGTGTTAGAAGGTGGTTGTCTTTTGATTAAGTTCTCTTTTTGCTTCTTTTGAGGGGGTAGCCGGGGCTCCGGCCTCGGCGGGTTCTAAAGCCCCCAGTTATTACAACATTGGTGAAAATTCTGTTGTATAAAAAAATCCTTTTTCTCTCTATTCTTTGATTCTTTTGTTTTTTACTTTCGTAAAAGAAACAAACAGATTAGGGAAGAGATGCCTGCCTTAGGTTGTTGTGTAGACGCTGCTGTTTCTCCTCCTCCCGGCTATTCCTTCCTTTGGGATAGCTCTCTTCCCGCGCCGGAGATTTTTCCCTCCGGCGTACCTCTGTCGACAAACACCGCCGCCACTACCACGACCACCACCCATTGGTCTCCGGCGCACTCATCCGCTCTTTATTCTATTGACGGATGGGGTGCTCCGTATTTCACCGTTAATTCCTCCGGTGATATCTCCGTTAAGCCACATGGTACGGAAACTCTGCCTCACCAGGAAATTGATCTCCTTAAGGTCGTGAAAAAAGCATCCGACCCGAAAAATTCGGGTGGACTCGGGTTGCAGTTTCCGCTCGTTGTTCGGTTCCCTGATATTCTGAAAAACCGGTTGGAGTCTCTACAATCGGCTTTTGATTATGCGGTTCAGTCACAAGGTTATGAGGCTCACTACCAAGGTGTTTATCCTGTTAAATGCAATCAGGACAGGTTCGTTGTTGAAGATATTGTCAAATTCGGGTCGGGTTTCCGATTCGGTCTCGAAGCCGGCTCGAAACCCGAGCTCCTCCTAGCTATGAGCTGTCTCTGCAAGGGCAGTCGCGAGGGTCTTCTTGTATGCAACGGGTTCAAAGATGCTGACTACATTTCGCTTGCTTTGGTTGCAAGGAAGCTCATGTTGAATACAGTAATTGTGCTTGAACAAGAGGAGGAGCTTGATTTGGTGATTGACATCAGCAGAAAAATGGCTGTCCGGCCTTTGATCGGGCTTCGGGCTAAGCTCAGGACCAAACATTCCGGCCATTTCGGATCCACTTCAGGAGAGAAAGGTAAGTTTGGGCTTACGACAACACAGATCGTTCGTGTGGTGAAGAAGCTAGAAGAATCCGGAATGTTGGATTGTCTTCAGCTGCTGCATTTTCATATTGGATCTCAGATCCCTTCGACGGCTTTGCTTGCTGATGGCGTGGGTGAGGCCGCTCAGATTTACTGTGAATTAGTCCGCCTTGGTGCTGGCATGAAATACATTGATTGTGGTGGTGGCCTTGGAATTGACTATGATGGTACAAAATCGTGTGATTCCGATTGTTCAGTTGGATATGGCCTTCAGGAGTATGCATCTACAGTTGTTCAAGCTGTTCGATTTGTTTGTGATCGGAAGAATGTGAAACATCCGGTGATTTGTAGCGAGAGTGGGAGAGCAATTGTATCTCATCACTCTGTTTTGATATTTGAGGCTGTTTCTTCAACTACAACACGCTCACAAGAGTTATCTTCTGTTGATCTCCAGTCATTTGTGGAGAAGCTTAATGATGATGCTCGTGCTGATTATCGGAATTTATCTGCTGCTGCTATTCGTGGAGAGTACGATACGTGTGTACTTTATGCCGATCAGTTGAAACAGAGATGTGTGGAGCAGTTCAAAGATGGTAATTTGGACATTGAACAGCTTGCTGCCGTAGATGGTATTTGTGACTTCGTGTCGAAGGCTATTGGGGCTTCTGATCCTGTCCGCACATATCATGTGAATCTTTCGATCTTCACTTCAATTCCCGATTTTTGGGCAATTGACCAACTATTCCCAATTGTTCCCATCCATAAGCTAGATGAACGGCCTGGAGTCCGAGGAATATTATCGGACTTGACCTGTGATAGTGATGGGAAGATTGATAAGTTCATTGGAGGAGAGTCAAGCTTGCCGCTCCATGAATTAGGAAGTAATGGTGGTGGTGATGGTGGGAAATATTATCTGGGAATGTTTTTGGGTGGGGCTTATGAGGAGGCGCTCGGGGGCCTCCATAACCTATTTGGCGGACCCAGTGTTTTGCGCGTGTCACAGAGCGATAGCCCACACAGCTTCGCTGTGACATGCGCTGTTCCTGGTCCGTCTTGTGCTGACGTTCTCCGGGCGATGCAGCACGAGCCTGAACTCATGTTCGAGACGCTCAAGCACCGTGCTGAAGAATTCGTGCATAATGACGACGAACAAGAAGAAGATAAAGGGCTTGCATTTGCATCTTTAGCCAGCAGCTTAGCTCAGTCATTCAACAATATGCCTTACCTTGTTACCAATTCATCTTGCTGCCTTACTGCTACCAATAACGGTGGCTATTACTATTGCAATGATGAGAACATTGTTGGGGTTGGCGCAGAATCTGCTGCAGCTGAGGAAGAGCTTTGGCCTTACTGTGTTGCTTGAAGTGTCTTGGATCATTTCCATTTTCCACCATTGTTCCTTTTTTGTTTCAATAAAGTGGCAATTTAGTTTGTCGTTGAGGTCGTCTGTTTCATTAATTATGTCATGTTAATTTATGTCATTTTTAGTTTAATTTTCTATTGTTGTTGGAACGCCAGATATTGTGTCCCATCTTATTAAATACATTTACTTCTCTTACAACTCCTGTGTCCTTTTTCAAAGTTAAATTTTTTTCTTTACTAGATTTTGAATCTGTCTTTCTATTGTTTACATTTACTTTACTAAAAGTTGAAGTCACACGCTTCAATGCTTCTTTTTGTTCAATCCCATTTCACACATATTTTGTAGGTTGAAGATGAACCATCTTACCAAACTGACCATTAAGTTAATAGTAGTAGAAAGTAAAATAAAAATGATTGTTTAGGGAAGATGGGTGGGTAGAGAGAACCGGAGTCCGATTTATGAATTAAATTTTATGGGTTCAATATTTAACGTTTTTAGTATTATAACAACAATAAACTCAGTATATTCCCAACAAGTGAGGTATGGGGAGGATAGTCTGTACGCAGACCTTACCTCTACTTAATGCAGGTAGAGAAGTTGTTTCCAATAGATCATCAGCTCAGGAAGGGTAAGAAGAAGAAGAGGAAAGCAATGAAGGAAGAAAGAAGGAAGAGAAAAGAAAAAGGGAGAGATAAAGGATAAGTAGTACTAAATAATAGCAACAAAGAATACAATACCTGAGGCGAACAAAACCACATAACGTAATAAAAATCTAAGAATAAGAAGGGACATGCGTGCTACTAAGACTATCGATGAACACTAAAAACTACCCACTAACCTTCTATCTTAATCCTCGACCTCCACACCCTCCTATCAAGGGTCATGTACTCAGTGAGCTGAAGCAGCGCCATGTCCTGTCTAATCACCTCTCCCCATTACTTCTTAGGCCTACCTCGACCTTTTCTCAAACTCTCTATGGCCAAACTCTCACATCTCCTAACAGGAGTATCAATGCTTCTTCTCTTAACATGTCAGAACTATCTCAGCCATTTGTATTAAACCGTTTATACTTTTAAAATATGAATTTAGATTCACTATTTGTTGATTTTAACATATAATTTATGCATATGATTTAATTCATTCTTGTTTGACCAAAAAGTGTAACTTTCTGCTAAACTATTAAATTTATGTAATAAAGTGTTAAATCTAGTTAAAGGTAATAACTCTAGATACCAATCTTAAAAACGTGTGAGAGATGGGGACAAATCCCGTAAAGGGTTGATAACAAGAAGTACAAAATATTTTTAAAGTGTGAGCAATAATGGAGGTGTAATTAGCAATAAATAACAATAAATGACATTTAAGTAAATAAGAGAAATGATTCACCCAATAATGGATGGATTTGACGAATATTTTTTCCCGACAATGATGAATCATAGATAGATCTAAGATTTGCTTGATCAATCCTCGGATCGGGTGGAAAGGTGTGGAATAATATGAGCAAGAATCTTGATAAAAAAGTAATCTTTGTATTTTACCCGAGAGAGAATCTTCTTCTGAAAAGTGTTCTTATCAAATGAATATTACATACCCCTATTCCTTTTCTTTTCCCCTTATATATTTGACGCATATCCCTAGCAAACCCTAATAGAACAAGTGCATATTCTCTTTAATATCCTATTTCGAAAACTAGCTGTTGCTGTCCTGTGAACGATGCTCGACCTCGGCCATCACTGCCTTCTTTACCACGAACCTCGCTATCCCCTGGCCGACCCTGACTGATTCTCTCCTTAATGATGCATTACCCTAAATATTTTAGGGCGGATTTTGGCATATACAGTTAGTCCCTCCGCTTATTGAGGTCGACCTCAGGCGGGCTCGATGAGCGGATATTGTACAACGTGACCGAAGTATTTAGACGATATGAGCGAGTATGATGATTGGGGCGAGTAGAAGCGTGTCCCATTGTGAGCCACAAGTTCTGGGGTTGTAAATCCCACAAATCAAGGTGACGTCATTATGACGCAATTTTCCGAGACGCTACTTTGTTTCGCGCGCGTCTCCTGATTGAGTCTGCCGCTTCGGTTATAGTGCCATGTAATAATGGTTAGTTCCTCGGTTTCGATGCCTGTATCCTTATAAATAGGGATGTGTGGGTAACGTTCCAACCTTTACGAAACCTCTTGCACCCAACAAACTTTATAACTTCTTCTTCTTCTATTGTTTGAAATTTCTTACCGCTTTTAGTGATTCTCGCTGCTTCTAACAATTCCTTGCTCGAACATCTTCCCTTAATCAACATGACTAAGGTATCCTCTGTTTCTGGTATGGCAATTGATAATACCCTTTTGGCGGTGCTTATACCCCCTCACATCGATAGGGTCTCTGTCGCCGTTGAGGAACGTTTTTAGTATTATAACAATAATAAACTCAGTATGTTCCCAACAAGTGGGGTATGGGGAGGGTAGTCTGTACGCAGACCTTACCTCTACCTAATGCAGGTAGAGAAGCTGTTTTCAATAGATCATTAGCTCAGGAAGGGTAAGAAGAAGAAGAGGAAAGCAATAAAGGAAGAAAGAAGGAAGAGAAAAGAAAAAGGGAGAGATAAAGGATAAGTAGTACCAAATAATAGCAACAAGGAATACAATACCTGAGGCGAACAAAACCACATAACGTAATAAAAATCTAAGAATAAGAAGGGACATGCGTGCTACTAAGACTATCGATGAACACTAAAAACTACCCACTAACCTTCTATCTTAATCCTCGACCTCCACACCTTCCTATCAAGGGTCATGTACTCAGTGAGCTGAAGCAGCACCATGTCCTGTCTAATCACCTCTCCCCATTACTTCTTAGGCCTACCTCGACCTTTTCTCAAACTCTCCACGGCCAAACTCTCACATCTCCTAACAGGAGTATCAATGCTTCTTCTCTTAACATGTCAGAACTATCTCAGCCATTTGTATTAAACCGTTTATACTTTTAAAATATAAATTTAGATTCACTATTTGTTGATTTTAACATATAATTTATTCATATGATTTAATTCATTCTTGTTTGACCAAAAAGTGTAACTTTCTGCTAAACTATTAAATTTATGTAATAAAGTGTTAAATCTAGTTAAAGGTAATAACTCTAGATACCAATCTTAAAAACGTGTGAGAGATGGGGACAAATCCCGTAAAGGGTTGATAACAATAAGTACAAAATATTTTTAAAGTGTGAGCAATAATGGAGGTGTAATTAGCAATAAATAACAATAAATGATATTTAAGTAAATAAGAGAAATGATTCACCTAATAATGGATGGATTTGACGAATATCTTTTCCCGACAATGATGAATGATAGATAGATCTAAGATTTGCTTGATCAATCCTCGGATCGGGTGGAAAGATGTGGAATAATATGAGCAAGAATCTTGATAAAAAAGTAATCTTTGTATTTTACCCGAGAGAGAATCTTCTTCTAAAAAGTGTTCTTATCAAATGAATATTACATACCCCTATTCCTTTTCTTTTCCCCTTATATATTTGACGCATATCCCTAGCAAACCCCAATAGAACAAGTGCATATTCTCTTTAATATCCTATTTCGAAAACTAGCTGTTGCTGTCCTGTGAACGATGCTCGACCTCGGCCATCACTGCCTTCTTTACCACGAACCTCGCTATCCCCTGGCCGACCCCGACTGATTCTCTCCTTAATGATGCATTACCCTAAATATTTTAGGGCGGATTTTGGCATATACAGTTAGTCCCTCCGCTTATTGAGGTCGACCTCAGGCGGGCTCGATGAGCGGATATTGTACAACGTGACCGAAGTATTTAGACGATATGAGCGAGTATGATGATTGGGGCGAGTAGAAGCGTGTCCCATTGTGAGCCACAAGTTCTGGGGTTGTAAATCCCACAAATCAAGGTGACGTCATTATGACGCAATTTTCCGAGACGCTGCTTTGTTTCACGCGCGTCTCCTGATTGAGTCTGCCGCTTCGGTTATAGTGCCATGTAATAATGGTTAGTTCCTCGGTTTCGATGCCTGTATCCTTATAAATAGGGATGTGTGGGTAACGTTCCAACCTTTACGAAACCTCTTGCACCCAACAAACTTTATAACTTCTTCTTCTTCTATTGTTTGAAATTTCTTACCGCTTTTAGTGATTCTCGCTGCTTCTAACAATTCCTTGCTCGAACATCTTCCCTTAATCAACATGACTAAGGTATCCTCTGTTTCTGGTATGTCAATTGATCCTATCCTTTTGGCGGTGCTTATACCCCCTCATGTCGATAGGGTCTCTGTCGCCGTTGAGGAAGAGAACTTTCCTACGGTGGAGGAAATAGTCCTCCGTAGTGAGAAAAATAGGTCTGATTTCTTGAAGGCGCCCGAAACTGAGCCCGAAATCTCGGAGTCAGCGATAGAAGAGTTCGATCTAGCTTAACTTAGGACAAAATTCAATATCCCTGCCCACATCGATCTGATCCCGGCAAGGCGCGACGTGGTGCAAATCCACCATCCTCGATATTGCGCGCTTTACGCGTATCCTTTCCAGGTTGGCTATACTCTCCCCCTTCTCCCATTGGCAGAGGAATTTTTCTGCTATTACGGTGTCTGCCCGACCCAACTCTCTCCATAAATTTACAAGCTTATCAGGATACTCTCGAAATTTACCGAGTCGGCCGAAGTCGAGGTCACACTCCACCACCTGATGCATCTCTTCGCCCCTAGCTTTTATAGGGGGACAATGTTGCATATTCGCCATCTAAGGGGTAGATGCTTGGTGGTGAAGATGGACTATAAAGCGAACCGTCAGTGCTGACTCAACTACTTCTTCATCAGAACCGAGGACGTGGTAGCCAATGCGGACGGCTTTCCAGAGACCTGGAATTGCGCTCGTAAGTACCTATCTTTTGTGAAAGGCATTTGATTTGTCTGTTTCTAACCGTAAATTTTAAACATATTTTCTTCCTTGTGCAGCAAAAATCGCGCCTCCTCCTTTGGTCGAAACATTTCTAACTGGGTTGGCCAGATTCTGCCCCACACGGTGGGAATTCGCGAGTGGTCGGGCTTTCTCAAGAGGTTCGAGTATGTTTCTTCCTTTGCTAGTGAGTTCATCTGTTATTTTTATTCCTCTTTTGACCACATGGTTGCTCGCCCGCTATAGTTCATTGTTGGTGATTGATAAAACTTAATTATTGTTTTTCCAGTTCGAGGGTCCTCGAGGAGACCGAAGGCTCCTCTTCCCGCGTTTCGCAAGAGGAAGACCGCTTCTTCTTTAGATTCTGTTCCTGCTGTGACTGCGGCTAGACCTGCTTAGTCATCTGCCTCTGTTCGTTCATCTGTCGCAGCCAAGCCTACTCATTCATCGACCACACCTACTGTTGCTTCCATACCGTCTTCTTCTGCACCCACAGACATATCGTCAGCAGGGTTTCCAACTTCTCATTTGCTTCATCTGGTGGACGAAGACGATGAAGAGGAATCGTCGCCTAGTGGTGGTAATTTTCTTCCCCGCAAGAGGAGATCAGTAGACGTCGGCGAAGGAGCTGTCCAGGCGGTGAATTCGGTGATGAGGTATTTTGTCGTCCGAGAAATGGCGACCATAGAACTTGAAGATAACGCCGAATTATCGCCCGTGATTCTGCCATCATCTGAAGACGAAGAGGGTACGTCTCTCCCTAAGACCATGATGGAATTTGAAGGGCCATCGGCGAGAATCCCTGATGACTTGTGGCAGGATGAGCCATCGGCCTCGCGACCGGCCGAGGATCCTTCTTCGAGAGCCAACATAAAAGGAAAATGCGTAGCCGAGGAATGTTACGAGACATGCTATGATATAGATGCCCAGGAGGTGAGGATGATGAGGGAAGGATTTACCCGACTCGAGGTAAGGTTGGAGGGGACCACACGGACTATTGTGATCCCCATGGATGAAGATTTGCTTTTCGACACGGAGGATGTGGTCCCTTCTCTTGGTCCCCTCTGTTCTGATATGGAGGGTAAAACCCTTGAAAATTTGAAGTATGCCACTTTATCTAGGAGCATAGCATGCCTCGCTCTTAGGGTAAGTTTTTCGATCCCTCTTCGTTTTTGTATGTCGAGTTCAAAGTTTCATTCTTACTCTTCGTTTTCTATTTCTTTTTCTTTCAGACTGTGATTTTGGAGATTGAGAGTGCCCGAAGAGAGGAGAGGCGTAATGCTATTTTTTGAAGATAGAGAGAAAATACCACGAGTACCGTGGTAAGCATCGCGAGATCTGTAGGCATTTTGGCGAAGGCGGCAACTTCCGAGCTCTCAGAGATGAGCTGAAGAAAAAAGATGACGAGTTGGTAAAGGTCATCGAAAGATGCAGTGTTCTCGAGGGGGTGCTAAGGGACAAAGATGAGGAGTTGGAGGTTAGTAGAGAGGTCAAGTCCCATTGCGGTGATCTCCAAGCCCAGGTGCTCTCGTTGCACGCCGAGCTCGAGGAGTGTGAGTTCAAAGCTGATGCTTTAAGGGGCGAGGTCGCCGAGAAGGCAGCAGATCTTGAGAAGGCGGAGTTAGCTCGGTCAGGGGTTGTGAGGAAGATGGAGTCTTTGGAGATCGTCATTCGTGTTCTTCGAGCCTGACTTAGAGAAGAGTGGCTTGATGAACGGATTATAGAGTTGGAGAAAGAGGCTTCTAGACTTTGTGATCGAGTCACCGCTCTGGAGGTCGAGAAGGCACAGTTATTGGCTAGACCATCCTTTTCCCATATTTCTAACTTCCGTGATGTTCCTCGAGACTTATACGAGGAGTGGACTCACGCCGAGGCTTAGCTGGATATATTCAGAGATTTGATGAAGGCATGAACCGTTTCGGAGGCCATCCTGGAGGATGCTTGTGTTAAGGCACGTGGAGCTCGGGTCACATGCGACTACGATCCTGCTACACTGGAGGCCGGTGATGACAAGGAGGATGCGGGCATGGACCGGATTGAAGAGGATGCATGGTATGAAGATGAGTATCCTGATGGCGACGGTGAAGGGGCGGATGACAATGGTCTACGCGACCAGGTCGAAGGTTCGGCTGGTCCAGGCGGCGATTAGTAGCTTTTTTTTTCCTTCTTTTGGGTTGCCATAGGCTTGTGCGCTTTTTGGTGGGCGTCTTATCAAGCCCTTGTCAAATATATTCTAAGTATGAAATACCCATTTCGTTATTTGTACCTGATCCTTTTTTCTTCTATTTGAGTTTATATGTTTTTTGATTTTGTTGCTTGGTTCCCTTGGTGTTCTTGGTCGTAATGATCTAGCTTAAGTGGGATTGAACGAGGTCGAAACAAACTTAGGTTTGATCATGGCCGAGGGCTAGTGGACGTTAGTTTAAACGAGGTCGAACATATCGTATGTTTGTTTATGGCTGGGGGCTGATTAGGTGTTGATTCGAATGAGGTCAAATGAAAC
This sequence comes from Nicotiana tabacum, assembly GCF_000715075.1. Lineage (NCBI taxonomy): Eukaryota > Viridiplantae > Streptophyta > Magnoliopsida > Solanales > Solanaceae > Nicotiana > Nicotiana tabacum. The sequence goes on from NC_134103.1 coordinate 74,702,264, forward strand.
CTACACTTAGTTATGGCCGAAGGACGATTAGGTATTTATTCGAACAAGGTTGAATGTAACCTATGCTTAGTTATGGATGAGGGCCGATTAGATGTTGATTCGCATGAGGTCGAATATAACCTATACTTAGTTATGGCCGGGGGCCGATTAGGTGTTGATTCGAACGAGGTCGAATGTAACCTATGCTTAGTTATGGCCGAGGGCCGATTAGGTATTGATTCGAACATGGTTGAATGTACCCTATGCTTAGTTATGGACGGGGGCCAATTAGGTGTGGATACGAACGAGGTCGAATGTAACCTATGCTTAGTTATGGTTGAGGGCCGATTAGGTGTTTATTCGAACGAGGTCGAATGTAACCTATACTTAGTTATGGCTGAGGGCTGATTAGGTGTTGATTCGAACGAGGTCGAATGTAACTTATGCTTAGTTATGGCCGGGGGCCGATTAGGTGTTGATTCGAATGAGGTCGAATATAACCTATGCTTAGTTATGGCCGAGCGCCGATTAGGTGTTGATTCGAATGAGGTCGAATGTAACCTGCGCTTGGGAGAGTAGAAATAAACTTCATGTATTTGTGCTTTGTTCATATACTTAGGAGAGATTTACATATTTTTTGGGCGTTCGCCAGTATTTCAGTCCCAATCCTAGTCTATCTAGTCCCTTCATTGGCCGAACTGGAAAAGTATTGAGAGGTCGAGCAATGAATTAGTCGTTCAGTGCCTTCGTATGTGTGGACTTCAATCCTAAAGTATCCCCGTCATCGCCTCGTTAAAAATCTCCTCGAGAAAACCCAATTGGGACAAAACTCGAGTGAGGTAAAAAGAGTACGACTTTGGGGACACCATCCTTTAAAAGTTGAAGTACTTGAGGTGTGTAATATTCCAGTTGTTTGGTAGTCGCTTTCCTTCCATTGTTTCTAGTATGAATGACCATTTGTTTTCTGTTGCGGTGATTTTGTAGGGGCCGTCCCAGTTTGTTCCTTGTTTGCCTTCCCGCGAGTCTTTGCTTGCTTGTGTTTTAGCTTTAAGCACGTAGTCCCCGTCTTTGAGTGGCCTCATCTTTACCTTTTTGTTATAATAGCGTTTTGCTTGTTTCTTTTGGGCGACCATTCTCACGTAGGCCATATCTCTTCGTTCCTCGACTTCATCGAGTTCCTGCATTTTACTGTTATCGTTCTGGGGATCGCTTTCGCGGTAGTATCTTAGGCTGGGCTCCCCGACCTCGACCAGTATTACTGCATCAGTCTCATAGACTAGCGAGTATGGCGTTTCTCCTATGCTCGTCTTTGGCATTTTTCGGTAGGCCCAAAGTATTTATGGTAAAATTTTCGGCCACAGTCCCTTGGCATCTTCAAGTTTCTTCTTCATGATGTTTATTATTGACTTGTTGGAGGATTCCGCTTGCATGTTGCCCGCGGGGTGGTAAGGCGTTGAGAGTATCCTTTTGATGTGCTATTTTAAAAAAAAGTCAGCTACCTTCTTTCCTGCAAATTGGGGTCCGTTTGTCGCAGCTGGTCTCTTTGGGGAGACCGAAACGGCATATCATGTTTTTCCATATGAGGCAATCACTTCCTGTTTGCGTATTTGGGCGAATGCTCCTGCTTCCACCCAATTAGAGAAATAGTCAGTTAAAACCAAGAGAAATCGTACGTTACCTCGTCCTGCCGGGAGGGGGCCCACAATGTCCATTCCCTATTTAATGAACGACCAAGGGAAAGTTACTGAGTGTAGGTGTTCGCTTGCTTGGTGGATCATTGGGGTGTACTTCTAGCATTGCTCGTATTTTTTCACGAAATCTGCAACATCCTTTTTCATGGTGGGCTAATAATACCCTGCCTGTATGAGGCAACTGACTAAAGCTCGATTGCCGGAGTGAGCTCCACAGTGGCCTTCATGTACATCTTCAAGGACGCGCCGTGTCTGATTTGGGCCTAAGCATTTCGCCAGAGGGCCGCCATATGTCCTCTTGTACAGGTCGTTGTGAATGATGTTGTATATGGTTGCTTGCATTTGCAGCTTCTTGGCTTCTTTTTTATCGTTGGGGAGTACGTCGTCCTGCAAATATGTAAAACTACGGTTGCGCCAGTCCCAAGTCAGGTTTATGGTTCTTACCTCGATTTGATCTATTGACGAGTTTAGGAGGTGGGCCACATTTCTTTTTTCGGTTGTAATGTTTTGGTGGCTGCGGCTAATTTGGCGAGGCCGTCCGCCTCGGTGTTTTGTGATCGGGGGATCTGGTCGAGTAGACATTCGTTGAACTCGGGTAGTAGCTTTCAGATTTTGGTCTAGTACTTTTGTAACCTTTGCTCCTTAATTTGGAAAGTCCATGTGACTTGGTTGACCACGAGTTGTGAATCGCAGTGCAGTCTTAGCCGTTTCACCCCGTATTTGAGTGCTAGTCTCGGTCCTGCAATTACGACCTCATACTCAGCCTCGTTATTAGTCATGTTCGGGTATCTTATGGACTGGAGAATCACTTCGCCTGTTAGGACTTCGAGTACGAGTCCCAGCCCAAATCCTGACGCGTTAGACGCGCCATCGGTGTACAGGACCTAGAGGTCTTGTGTTTGGGGAGAAGCGTGGACGACTTCTTATTCAACTTCAGGCACTATTTTTGCACTGAAGTCGGCGATGACCTGTGACTTTATTGCCGTTTGCGGCCGATATGTAATATCATGCTCTCTTAGTTCGATGGCCCATTTGGCCAACCTGCCCGATAGCTCGGGTTTATGCAAAATGCTTCTTAAGGGAAAAGTCGTGATGACCGAGATGGGGTGGCATTGGAAATATGGTCTAAGCTTTCGTGAAGCTACGACTAGGGCCAGAGCCAGTTTTTCGAGATATGGGTATCTTATCTCGGCGTCGACTAGTGTTTTGCTAATGTAATAAATGGGAGATTGCGTACCTTTATTTACCTGGACCAGGACTGCGTTCACAGCTACTTCGGACACGTCAGATAGACGAGGAGTTGTCCTAGTTCTGGTTTTGAAAGAAACGGTAGCGAGGACAAGTAAACCTTTAACTCCTTCAAGGCTTGGACGCACTCAGGGGTCCATTGGAGGTCGTTCTCCTTTTTGAGTATGCCAAAGAACTTATGGCACCTATCGGAGGATCGTGAAACGAACCTCGAAAGGGCGGCGATACAGCCAGTTAGTCTCTGGACCCGTGTTTTGGTGGTCAAGTGCTCTAGTATCCCTTCGATAGCCTTGATTTGGTCGAGATTGACCTCGATACCTCATTACGACACTAGGAAACCCAAGAATTTTCCTGAGGCCACGCAAACACACATTTTTCGGGGTTCAATTTCATGTCGTATGCCGAAGTCTTTTCTCAGGTGGTCGATGTGATCTTCTTTCCTTTTGGATTTGACCAGCATGTCATTGATGTAGACTTCCATCATTTTACCGAGTTGGTCTTTGAACATCTTCGACACCAACCTTTGGGAGGTTGCCCCCACATTTTTTAGTCTGAAGGGCATGATCCTGTAGCAGTAAGTCCCCTGGTGGGTGATGAAGGTGGTCTTTTCCTGGTCCTCCTTCTCCATGAGGATCTGATTGTAGCCCGAGTAGGCATCCAAGAAACTTAGTAGCTCGTGCCCAGCCGTTGCGTCGATGAGTTTGTCAATATGGGATAATGTAAATGAATCCTTGGGGCAAGCTTTGTTCATATCAGTGAAATCTACGCACATCCGCCATTTGTCGTTCTTCTTTTTTACTATGACTACGTTGGCGACCCATTGGGGGTACTTCGACTCCCCGACGGAGCCATTTTCCAACAATGTTTCCACTTCTTCGCGTACTGTGTCATTAATTGCGGAGTTGAATTTACCCCTAACCTTTGTCGCGCCCCCATTTTTCTCTCTCAAAAATCGGGTTTCGACATGTGACAACTCTTTTAAAGGAGGATTTAAAAGAGGAGAGTCGCCACCTAACGGTTTAAGGTGCGTTAGGGCACCTATTCACATATGACTCAGGTTTGACTAGTTTGCATCACCAGAGATCGGGTAAAGGCTCAAAATTACCTCGAAGAGAAGGTGTTACGCACTCTTCGAGGTCCACAACTGTGGGTCCCGACTGAACTTGAATTATATAAATTAGTCGGATAAATACAGAGAAAGCAAGAAGTTTGAGAAATTTTATTATTAAAAGGCTTTGAGGAAATATAAACACTTGATTCAAATATAAAAAGGGAATAAGATGGGGGATCCTAAGTTTTTTAGCCTAAAGGATCACCCCATGCAACATAAATAATACTTCGTAACTCCCTCAAAATAGGGTGTTACTCGTATTATTCAGCGGGCACAGACTATTATCTCCTGCTACCCGATTACTATCTTTAAGTTATTACCTAAAGCGCACTAGTTGATTCTAAATCGTGCCTTATGCGTGCGCTACCCGTCCCATGCCTATGGTCCAGGAGGCATTTGGACCTCTATTTTTGGGTGGTTCTAGACTTGACTTAGGATGCTCAAAAATGTTAAAACTAGGCGACAATTCAAAACAAATAAGACTGCACTTAAGGACAGTTAAAAGGCTCAAGTTAGCCTCCGCAGTTAGACAGCAAATGCACGCAAACAGATTTTTACGTTAGGCATTAGATAGTTTCAGAATTTAGGAATATTGTAGTCATTAAGCTCTATAGACATGGTTTCTATACGATCTGATCCAAATGTGCAAACAATCTTAGATGCAGGGCACCACTTTAGACCTATGATTTCTAAATTATCAGTTTGAGAGTATCTGATACTGCTAAGTTATTTATTGAGATTGCAGATTGTAAGTTAATAAAACCTATAGCATGATCTCTAAGTGTTTTATACAGTAAGGGACAGTAAAAATTATTGGAAATGCTCAGAATTTGCTCATGCTTTCTAATAGTGGCATGGCTAAGCAGTAAACAACGTTTGAAGAGTCCAGTATCAGCACTTTAGATCGAGTAGTAATACCCTATAGGCAGGATTTCTAAAGATTGGCGATTGGAACCGATTTTTTATATTTACCTCCTATAGGCATGTTTTCTAGGTGCAATAGCGAATTAAATAATTAAAATTTCTATAGGCATGATATCAAATGAACATGGTGCAGTTATACAAATTGAAGGACAATTATTGGCATTTATTTCCTATAGGCATGCTGTTTAGCGACACATAGCAGTAGACATGGGATAAATAAAGCACTTATGCTTTGATAGCATACAAGTTGTGTGAGTGTGTGATTTTCCTAATGGCATAATTTCTAATAGTCTACACAGAGAGTGAACGACACATATAGCAAACACATCATTAAGTCCAATAGGTATGTTATCTACAGAAGGATAGTAAAGAGCTTAATAGCAAGAACCCTAGATCTCCGATGCTTTAGAGTTAACAAGAGCCTCGAGAAGGGCTCTGAGCAGTGCTTGCACCGAAGGAGGTCGTTTAATAGCCTTGGCTTTCAGCCGGCCCAGAATTTCACAGAATATTCGAGTGTAACAGAGTGAATGAGTAAGTGAAAGGAGGTAAATAATGAGAATAATAGTAGTAATTAGGAGATTCCGAGGTCCCTTCAAGGGGTTTTAGGGGAGGGGTTTATATAGTGTAGAAATCAACCAAGTAAACATGGAAAACAAATTATTCAAACACAAATAAGGAAAGGTATACTAGAGTCAATTAGAATCGGTTATTTTTAGGGCGTGAACAAAGGGGTTCAGTAAATCAACCGGGAATAACAATTATCACGCAAATAATACTAAAAATAAAGGAATACAGAAGATTTCACAGAGAATAAGAAAAATATCATACCAAAAATTATTTAGAGTTAGATTTAGGGCAAAATAACGTAGAAAATAGGAAAAGAATAGTAAAACACAGAAAAGTAAAAAGTATCAATCAATTGAAAAATCAGTAAAGGAAAAAAAAGGAAAGTCTCAAACCCTAGTTGGGACTGACGACTTGAATCGAACCAATAATGCAAGAATCGTTCAATATAACATGCATAGAGCAAAAACTAAGTAACACCGGGCAAGAACTAAGTAACATCGTAAACATGCGTATAATGATAGAGTATCACAAAATAGGTAAGTAGATCATGGATTGATTCCATATTTGAGTTGGAATCAGAGAGGATTAAGGGTTACGATGGCTAGGGTTTAATCAGAGAAGAAGAGCGATGCGAGAGTTTAGGGGCGGTAGGTTTAGGAAATGGGGTTAGGGTTTGGGTGATGGGTAGTTAATTAAAACGGGGGAATGGCTAGGGGCCATTGATCATTTGAGATCAACGACCAGGATTAGAAGAGAAGCGGGCGGGTCGCGGATCGGGTTCCGACCGGGTTATAACTAAGGTGTAGTTTGGTCTTGGGACAAGGGTTGGGCTAAAGATATTGGGCCAATTTGGTTCAGAAAATTAGTTTAAAGCTAGGCTATTATTTAAATACACGAAAATAATTTATAAAAATGCTTGACAAATAAGTAAAAATATTATTTATACACTAAAATTCTTAACAATAATAACTTTATATTATAAAAATATAAAATGCTATTTTGACACAAGTAATATAAATAAAGAGCATTTCTGTATAGATATATGCTATTACTGCAAAATTGCGCAAGTAACTTAACAATATTAATGTAATTACATAAAATAAAGTAAAATATTTGAAACATGTATTATAGGTGCGAAAATAGTAACTTTAAGTACTTAAGGAGTAATTAATAATTATTCAAGTAATCAATTTAAAAGCTCTATCAATTATGGAAAATTATAGAAAATACATGTATAGGTTTGTAAACTAAATGATGATGCAAATATGCCATGTTGAAAGTAAATATGTATTTTTAGAAAATATGAGGGTAAAATTGGGTATTAACAGCTGCCCTTCTTTACCCGGAAATGATAAAAGAGTTGCCAGGTAAAGAAATGATGACCGATTTTGACCGAATGGGGTGATTTGAAAAAAAGGAGACTGAACCTTAGTTTCTGAGTTGCCTACATATCCCTGATGTTACGGGAATCAAGCCGTGTGTAGTTCTAGATCCAACGATGAACTGAACCGATGAAGTTGTTGTAGGAATAGTCGTATACTTCGGAAAGGCTCTTTTGGGTAGGACATATCAGATGAATTTGCGCGAAATCACGAATGTGAATCTGAAATGTTATGGCTGTATCTCAAAATGAGTATCTGAACGGTTATCAAGTAAAAGTGGGTAACTGATGGTGGTTGGTTGCGTTTGAAATAATTGCAGGATGTGAACGTTGAACGGAAATTGGAGCGAAGATTGCTCCCGTTAGGAGAACGGTTACTTCCTGGATTACCTGCAAAACTTAAACACGATGGATGCAAGTATATATGGATTATTGCGAGAATTTAAACATGATGCAAATTCCCTTTGGACCATGAAAGTTGTCTTTAGACGGTGGGGATGATGTCTTTAGACCATGATGTCCTGGACCATGAATCATGCGATAGGGGATTCGCAGGCTATGAAATGATGTCCACGGGCCATGAAAATGGTGCCTCTGAACCATGACGCCTTTGAATAATGATGTGCAATACTGAGAGATCCCCAGGCCATGGAATGGTGTCTTCCGGCTATGAGGATGATGCCTTCGGACTATGACGCCTTTGGAAAAAATGACGATATTTCAGCTTATGAAGTGCAAATATGTGACGCTTGGTCACATGCGAAGATGAGACAAGACAAGGCTTAGTCTTGTATATGATAAGGGCAGTGCTTAGCCCTAGGTGAACAGAGGATAGTGCTAGGTCTTAGGTGGCATAGTGGGGATAGTATTTAATCCTGAGGACAAGGCAGTGCTTAGCCGTATGCAAGAGAGGGGCAGGGCTTAGCCTTATGCAAAATAGAAGATAATGCTTAGTCTCATGCGAGTAAGGGAAGCGGTGCTTAGCTTCATGCAAAATAGGAGATAATGCTTAGTCTTATGCAAAGAAGGCAGTGCTTAGCCTTGTGCAGTTAAGGAGGCGGTGCTTAGCCTCGTGTGAATAGGAGACAATGCTTAGTCTCGTACAAAAAAAGGAGACACTGCTTAGTCTCATTGCAAAGAAAAGGAGACAGTGCTGAGTCTCGATGCAAGGAAAGGAAGAGCTTAGCCTTATGCGATTAGGGAGGCAATGCTTAGCCTCATGCGAAAGAGGAGACAGTGCTTAGTCTCATGCAAATAAAGGCGATGCTTAGCCTTATAAAATTTATGGAGGCAATGCTTAGCCTCATGCAAAAATAGGAGACAATGTTTAGTCTCATGCAAAGAAAAGGAGACAATGCTTAGTCTCATGCAATTAGGAGACATTGCTTAGTCTCATGCAAGGAAATACAGAGCTTAGCCTTATGCGATTATGGAGGCAATGCTTAGCCTCATACGAAAGAGGAGACAATGCTTAGTCTCATGCAAAGAAAGGCGATGCTTAGCCTTATGCAAGGAGAGGAGACAGTGCTTAGTCTCATGCAAAGAAAGGCCGAGCTTAGCCTTATGCATGGAGAGGAGATAGTGCTTAGTCACATGCAAAGAAAGGCCGAGCTTAGCCTTATGCAATTTATGGAGGCAATGCTTAGCCTCATGAAAAATAGGAGACAATGCTTAGTCTCATGCAAAGAAAAGGTAGACAGTGCTTAGTCTCATGCAATTAGGAGACATTACTTAGTCTCATGCAAAGAAAGGCCGATCTTAGCCTTATGCAAGGAGAGGAGACAGTGCTTAGTCCCATGCAAAGAAAGGCCGAGCTTAGCCTTATACAATTTATGGGGGCAATGCTTAGCCTCATGCAAAATAGAAGACAATGCTTAGTCTCGATGCAAGGAAAGGCAATGCTTAGCCTTATGCAATTCGGGAGGCAATGCTTAGTCTCATGCAAAAATATGAGACAATGCTTAGTCTCGATGTAAGTAAAACTATGAGTGACAGTAGAGTGTTTCTTAGCTGGAGATGCTTGGGATAGATAATCCGCTATCTTGAAGGTAGTGACCTGACGTGTCTGCAGATATTATTGTCTTACTGTGCCTGCATCCAAAGAAAAATTGTGAGTTTTGCAGGGGAAAATTGGTTCGCGTTTTTGTCTTTTGCTTTGCCTGTGCTCCTGTCTTGAGATCCTGTTTGAGTCACCCTGGGTAGCATCCGGCTGTTTATAGAAAATAATGTTTTTCGAAAGAAATGCGTGCATTTGATGAATGTAGTTATTTGAGATATAGTAGTATGCAATATCGACTAAGTTAGATGAACCAATGACTATGACATATTTTAGAGACATTGCGACCTCATTTCTTTAGAATTTTGAGGGTCCTCCTCAAAATTCTGCCCCAGTTTAAAAGCAATTCTTTGACTGTTCTGTGTATGACGATGTCGGCTGAACTTGCTTTAGAATTTTGAGGTCCTCCTCAAAATTCTACCCCAGTTTTCTGATCATGGCAAAAATGAAGACTTTATTGAGTTGTAACCGAACCCACAAGGCTACCTACGTATCTCCTCTTAAACGGTAATCAGGTCAAGCGTAGTTCAGTTACATCAAATGAAAAGATGTAAACAATCTAAACATAGTATATCTTGACTGCGCTGAGTTGATAGTTTTTGGCCAAACTTCTCCGTCCATCTCTGCGAGTATGAGCACTCCTCCTGTTAGCACTCTGTGAATCATATAGGGCCCTTTCCAATTGGGTGAAAATTTCCCTTTGGCTTCATCTTGATGCGGGAAGATCCGCTTTAGCACCAACTGCCCCGGTGTGAATTGTCTAGGCCTGACCCTTTTGTTGAAAGCTCTGGACATTCAGTTCTGGTAAAGTTGACCGTGACATACTACGTTCATTCCTTTTCCGTCAATGAGAGCCAGTTGCTCATAACGACTTCATATCCATTCTGCATCACTGAGTTCAGCCTCTTGTATGATTCTCAAAGAAGGAATTTCTACTTCGGCGGGAATAACCGCTTCAGTGCCATAGACCAGCAAATAAGGAGTTGCCCCGGTCGATGTGCGATCCATGGTACGATATCCAAGTAGGCCAAATGGTAACTTCTCGTGCCATTGTTTGTGATTATCTACCATCTTTCTTAATATCTTCTTAATGTTCTTATTGGCGGCCTCCACAGCTCCATTCTTTTGAGGCATGTATGCTGTGGAATTCTTATGCTTGATCTTGAAGGTTTCACACATAGATTTCATTAAGTCACTGTTAAGGTTGGCGGCGTTGTCGGTGATGATGGATTCTAGCACCCCGAATCGACAGACAATACGATCCCTAACGAAATCTGCGACGAACGTTTTAGTTACAACCTTGTAAGATGCGGCTTCAACCCATTTTGTGAAATAGTCTATGGCTACTAGAATGAACCTGTGCCCATTTGAAGCGGCGGGTTCGATTGGACCGATGACATTCATCCCTCAAGCGCAGAAAGGCCAAGGTGCACTTGTTGCATTGAGTTCATTGGGTGGCACTCATATCATATCCGCATGTACTTGGCATTGATGACACTTTTGGACATACTTGATGCAGTCAGTTTCCATAGTCATCGAGAAATATCCTGTTCTTAATATCTTCTTAGCTAAAACAAAGCCATTCATGTGTGGTCCGCAAGTTCCGACATGTATCTCTTTGAACAATTTAGATGCTTCCTTGGCATCGACACACCGTAATAATCTTAGATCTGGAGTCATTCTGTACAAAATTCCTCCACTTTGGAAGAAATATTTGGACAATCTTCGAAATGTGCATTTCTGAGTATGATTTGTATGCTCCGGGTACTCTCCTTTTGACAAGTAGTCTTTGATGTCATGAAACCACGGATTCCCATCAGTTTCTTCTTCAATATGAGCACAATAAGTTGGCTGATTATGGATCCCTACTGGAATAGGATCGATGAAATTCTTGTCTGGTTGTTGTATCACGTAAGATAGAGTGGCCAATGCATCTGCGAACTCATTCTGGATTCTCAGAACAGGTTTGAATTCTATTTTTGTAAACCTCTTCATCAACTCCTGTACGTAGTACAAATACGGCAATATTTTGGTATTCTTTTGTAGCCCATTCTCCTAAAACTTGATGTACCAAAAGGTCTGAATCTCCAATTACCAGCAATTCCTGAACGTTCATGTCAATGGCCAACTTGAGCCCCAAGACGCAAGCCTCATATTCTACCATATTATTGGTACACAGAAATCTAAGTTTTGCGGATACCGAATAATGTTAACCCGTCTCTGATACCAAAATAGCTCCAATACCTACTACATTTGAAGTTTTCACCTCCATCGAAAAACACTCTCCAACCGTCGTATGTTTAGGTGATACCTTATCCTACGAATGATACCTCTTCATCGGCAAAATACATTTTCAATGGTTCGTATTCTCCGCCCATAGGATTTTCTGCCAGATTATCCGCCAACGCTTGTCCCTTTACCGCTTTCTGAGTTACGTAGATGATGTCAAACTCACTCAGTAGTATCTGCCATTTTGCCAATTTTCCCGTAGGCATGGGTTTCTGGAAGATGTATTTTAACGGATCCATTCTTGATATGAGATATGTGGTGTAGGCACAGAAGTAGTGCCTCAACTTATGAGCTATCCACGTTAAAGTGCACCAGGTGCGCTCCAGCAAAGAGTATCGTGCTTCATAGGGTGTAAACTTCTTACTTAGATAGTATATGGCATGTTCCTTTCTTCCCGTCTCGTCGTGTTGTCCCAAGACACAACTGAAAGCCCCATCCAGTATAGATAAATAGAGTAGCAGAGGTCTCCCAGGTTCTGGTGGGACCAGAACAGGTGGTTTGGATAAATATTCCCTGATCTTGTCAAGGCTTTCTGGCATTCTTCAGTCCAACTTGTTGCAGCGTCTTTCTTTAACATTTTGAAAATCGGTTCACAAATCACAGTTGATTGTGCTATGAAACGGGTGATGTAATTGAGACGCTCCAACAAACTCATCACATCTTTCTTGTTCTGTGGAGGTGGCAAATCTTGGATAGCCTTGACCTTTAATGGGTCTAGCTCAATTCCTTGACGGCTGACGATGAACCCTAGCAGCTTTCCAGCAGGGACCTCGAAGGCACACTTTACGAGGTTCAGTTTCAGGTTGTACCTTCGAAGTTGATCAAAGAATTTCCTCAAATATGCTATATGATCTGTGCTTCTTTTGGATTTGATGATGACGTCATCCACGTACACCTCTATCTCCTTGTGTATCATGTCGTGAAAAATGGTTGTCATGGCCCTCATATAAGTGGCTCCAGCATTCTTTAGGCCAGACGACATCATTTTGTAGCAATATACCCCCCATGGTGTAATAAAGGCTGTCTTTTCGGCATCCTCTTCTTCCATCCAGATCTGATGATATCCCGCGAAGCAATCTACAAAGGATTGGAGTTCATGCTAGGCACAGTTATCGATCAGTATGTGTATATTGGGCAACGAGAAATTATTTTTGGGACTTGCTCTGTTTAAGTCCCGATAGTCGACACACACTATGACCTTCCCATCTTTCTTTGGAACAGGCACAATGTTAGCCAACTAGGTCGGATATTCAACCACTCTGAGAACCTTGGCATTGATCTGCTTGGTGACTTCCTCCTTTATTTTCAGACTCATATCTGGCTTGAATTTTCTGAGCCTCTGCTTTACAGGCGAACACATAGGGTTGGTAGGTAGTTTATGAGCCACTATGGACGTGCTCAAAACGGTCGTATCATCATAGGACCATGCAAAGATATCCTCATACTCCTTCAAGAACCAGACATACTATGCCTTCTCTGATGGAGATAGGTGAATGCTTACACGTGTTTCCTTGGTTGTTTCGGAGTCTCCCAAATTAACTGTTTCAGTCTCATCCAAATTGGACTTAGGCTTGTTTTCAAAGTTTTCCACTTCTCTGACAATTTCCTCGGGTACTATATCCTCTTCCAGATCCTCTGAATCATTATCCTTATGTTGCGTTGTCTCATTACATGTCACAGTCGTAAGTTCATCGGGATAGGTAATAATAATGCTGTAGAGAAAAACGTAAAGAATAATAATAAATACTAAAAATAACAATGCATTAGATAAATATTGAAAATGTCAAACAAGTACGGCTCGATGACCCGAGCAATTCTTTCAAACAAAACATGCTTATAACAAAATACTAAAAATGTCTTAAATGCTCATAAAATTGCTTTTAAAATAAATGATGCTAATTGCCAAGCTACCCAGGAACTCGACGGGCCCTTGATGGTGCAGCACTCCAGTTCTTGAGAATAGCTCCCTTCTCCATGGTCTGAATAATGAGGCTTCATCCTCCTCCTCCTCCTCAACTATCGCACAACAATCCATGTCTTCATCATCTAGAAACAGATTCCTTATACCAGCTAGAACTTCATCTTCTTCGGACTCCCACATCATGTCAGCTTGATGAAATGACTGGCTCAAATGTGGTATTGGTTGCTCTAGAGGGTAATAAGGACCACGCCATGGTGGCGACCAATTCTGATACTCGTACCAGGTGTATTCATACCCAAGCCCAAAAGTTGTGCCGTGACGTTTTAGCTGTATCGGTTTGGTGATCCCCTGGAGATTCTTACCGAGACCTTTGCCAGGTTCATACCTTGTCCATGCCAATATGCCTTCTATCTTACTGCTCCACCATTTGTCTTCTTAAATTGGGTTGACGCGCTCGATACGATGGTATGTTTCTCCCCCCAACTTCCTGCTATTCTCAATGACCGGAACAGTTTGATTGGTGTAAATGGGATTACTCCCGTACCCATGGATTATCACTTCCTGATGGTTCCACTCAAACTTCACGACCTAATGTAGAGTAGAAGCTACGGCTCCAGCGGCGTGTATCTAAGGTCGTCCCAACAATAGGTTATATGTAGCAGATATGTCCAACACTTGAAACTCAACATCAAACCAGGTTGGGCCCATCTATAGGCTGAGGTTGGTCTCCCCAATTGTGGCCCTTTGAGACCCATCAAATGCTTTCACATTCAAACTTCCTGCTCGTATCTCGTGCAGACCTTTACTCAATCTTTTCAAAGTAGTTAGTGGACAAATGTTGAGACTCGAACCCCCATCTATCAGGACTCTGGCAATGAACTTGTCTTCAAACTGCACTGTGATATGCAGTGCCCTGTTGTGACTTAATCCTTCTGGTGGCAGCTCAATCTCATGAAAAGTGGTCTTGTGAATTTCCAACACTTGCCCTCCCATGTTGGCCATCTCTCCACTGGTGATGTTGTTGGGTACATAGGCTTCGTTCAACACCTTCATCAGGTTTCGACATGTGACAACTCTTTTAAAGGAGGCATTAAAAGAGGAGACTCGCCACCTAACGGTTTAAGGTGCGTTAGGGCACCTATTCGCATATAACTCAGGTTTGACTAGTTTGCATCACCAGAGATCGGGTAAGGGCTCAAAATTACTTTGAAGAGAAGGTGTTAGGCACTCTTCGAGGTCCACAACTGTGGGTCCCAGCTGAACTTGAATTATATAAATTAGTCGGATAAAGACAGAGAAAGCAAGAAGTTTGAGAAATTTTATTATTAAAAGGCTTTGAGGAAATATAAACACTTGATTCAAAGATAAAAAGGGAATAAGATGGGGGATCCTAAGTTTTTTAGCCTAAAGGATCACCCCATGCAACATAAATAATACTTCGTAACTCCCTCAAGATGGGGTGTTACTCGTATTATTCCGCGGGCACAGAATATCATCTCCTGCTACCCGATTACTATATTTAAGTTATTACCTAAAGTGCACTAGTTGATTCTAAATCGTGCCTTATGCGTGCGCTACCCGTCCCATGCCTATGGTCCAGGAGGCATTTGAACCTCTATTTTTGGGTGGTTCTAGACTTGACTTAGGATGCTCAAAAATATTAAAACTAGGCGACAATTCAAAACAAATAAGACTGCACTTAAGGACAGTTAAAAGGCTCAAGTTAGCCTCCGCAGTTAGACAGCAAATGCACGCAAACAGATTTTTACGTTAGGCATTAGATAGTTTCAGAATTTAGGAAGATTGAAGTCATTAAGCTCTATAGACATGGTTTCTATACGATCTGATCCAAATGTGCAAACAATCTCAGATGCAGGGCACCACTTTAGACCTATGATTTCTAAATTATCAGTTTGAGAGTATCTGATACTGCTAAGTTATTTATTGAGATTGCAGATTGTAAGTTAATAAAACCTATAGCATGATCTCTAAGTGTTTTATACAGTAAGGGACAGTAAAAATTATTGGAAATGCTCAGAATTTGCTCATGCTTTCTAATAGTGGCATGGCTAAGCAGTAAACAACGTTTGAAGAGTCCAGTATCAGCACTTTAGATCGAGTAGTAATACCCTATAGGCAGGATTTCTAAAGATTGGCGATTGGAACCGATTTTTTATATTTACCTCCTATAGGCATGTTTTCTAGGTGCAATAGCGAATTAAATAATTAAAATTTCTATAGGCATGATATCAAATGAACATGGTGCAGTTATACAAATTGAAGGACAATTATTGGCATTTATTTCCTATAGGCATGCTGTTTAGCGACACATAGCAGTAGACATGGGATAAATAAAGCACTTATGCTTTGATAGCATACAAGTTGTGTGAGTGTGTGATTTTCCTAATGGCATAATTTCTAATAGTCTACACAGAGAGTGAACGACACATATAGCAAACACATCATTAAGTCCAATAGGCATGTTATCTACCCATCACATATGAATATTAAATCTACCTCATTCCCTTTTACTATCAACCCTAATTGTTTGTACAAAGATTATTATAGGCCCAATAGTGTGTAAAATAGCAATGTCACATAACAGTGAACAGGCCCACGGTAGGCTTAAATAAAAACCCAGCATTGCCTGGGCCTTCAACATCTCCTACAGCATACCCAGGCCTTCAATAGAGAGTCGGTTTCAATACATGACTCAAGGGTCCATAGAAGGATCCAAACCAATTTACTTAACCACAACACCAAGTGTTGCACCACTTGAAATAACCAAATTCAGACACACAGTACATGACAGGGGGAAATAGAATAGTAGCAACAATTTTGGAGGTTGAGGGAATGACTAAGGACCAAGCCCTAGTGTGTCAGAGATCACAAGAGTCTCAATTGGACCCCGAACAGTGCTCACACTAGGGAGGTCGACAACAGAACCTAGATAGCCTTGACTTTCAGCCGGCTAAGAATGAGAATTCAGAATAGCATGAGTGGTAAATAAGGAGAGTGGATAGTGATAGAGGGACAAAAATTAAGTACTACACCAAGTTAAGCATATAGAGCAACTAATCTCGCAGGCCAGCAGGTTCAGCAAGACAGCAAAGCACCACATAGATAGTCTCATATTGAAAGAAATTGGGGAAGCAACAAGTTTGCAAGATATACATAGATTATCATTCATGACATTAAACCAATTGAGACCTAAGAAGTTTGGATCAAGCTAAGCATGCATCTTAGGGTCATACTTATCAATATTTAGACATTGTGATAAACACTGAAGAGGCAAGACATTAAAAACAGACTGGAAAAACATATTAGCATGGGAGCAAGATCATAGTTGAGGCAGAAATGAATGTTTATCTTAACATACTAAGTGATGCTAAGGAAAACATGTTTAGAGTGGACCTTAAAGCAGTGTTCTATATAGTTGTGGCTAGTACACAAAGAACAGTCAATCAGACACAAAACTCAGCACTAAATGATTCATAGAGGGAGATTTCCATAGAGTTGTAGTAGTATCTAAAGCAAGGTATGAAGAAACTCTATAACTAACAACATATAGTCGCAACACTCAGATTTAGATCAAAATAGGCATGCATTGAATCTTAAAACAAAAACATATACAGATGCTAGAGGTACAGGACTGATTCCAGAAGAAAACAAAAAACCAACATAGAAGTGCAGACCAGCCTAACACGAACTAAGGACAAAGCAGTAAACTATCTCATGCATTCAACGATCATAGGATGACAAAAGAGTATCGAGCATTATCATAATAGTGCTATATCAGGGATTCACAAAATAAATCATACTCATATAATTCGAACACATATAAGTATGCAAAAGGAAAGAAAGAAAATTAACATTGCAGGGGTTAAAGCACTAACCAGTAGCAAATATTATACGAACAGCTCCGACGCTTCAGAGTTCACAAGAGCCTCGAGAAGGGCTCCGAGCAGTGCTTGCACCGAAGGAGGTCGTTTAATAGTCTTGGCTTTCAGCCGGCCCAGAATTTCACAGAATATTCAAGTGTAACAGAGTGAATGAGTAACTGAAAGGAGGAGAATAATGAGAATAATAGCAGTGATTAGGAGATTCCCCGGTCTCCTCAAGGGGTTTTAGGGGAGGGGTTTATATAGTGTAGAAATCAACCAAGTAAACATGGAAAATAAATTATTCAAATGCAAATAAGGAAAGATATACTATAGTCAATTAGAATCGGTTATTTTTAGGGCATGAACAGAGGGGTTTAGTAAATCAACCGGGAATAACAACTATCACGCAAATAATACTAAAAATAAAGAAATACAGAAGATTAAACAGAGAATAAGAAAAATATCATACCAAAAATCATTTAGAGTCAGATTTAGGGAAAAATAAAGTAGAAAATAGGAAAAGAATAGTCAAACACGGAAAAGGAAAAGTATCAATCAATCGAAAAATCAGTAAAGAAAAAAAAAAGAAAAGTCTCAAACCCTAGTTGGGACTGACGACTTGAATCGAACCAATAATGCAAGAATCGTTCAATATAACATGCATATAGACGAAAAATCATCCAGATCCTTACAGAATCAAAGTAAATCGGTCCGTTCTTGAGAAGTAGTTCTTGCAAAAAAAAGGGCAAGAACTAAGAAACACCGGGCAAGAACTAAGTAACACCGTAAACATGCGTATAATTATAGAGTATCACAAAATAGGTAAGTAGATCATGGATTGATTCCATGTTTGAGTCGGAATTGAAGAGCATTAAGGGTTACGACGGCTAGGGTTTAATCAGAGAAGAAGAGAGATGAGAGAGTTTAGGGGCGACGGGTTTAGGAAATGGGGTTAGGGTTTGGGTGATGGGTAGTTAATTAAAACGGGGGAATGGCTAGGGGCCGTTGATCATTTGAGATCAACGGCCAGGATTAGAGGAGAAGCGGGCAGGTTGCGGACTGGGTACCGACCGGGTTATAACTAAGGGGTCGTTTGGTCTTGGGCCAAGGGTTGGGCTAAAGATATTGGGCCAATTTGGTTCAGAAAATTAGTTTAAAGCTAGGCTATTATTTAAATACACGAAAATACTTTATAAAAATGCTTGACAAATAAGTAAAATTATTATTTATACACTGAAGTGCTTAACAATAATAACTTTGTATTATAAAAATATAAAATACTTTTTTGACACAAGTAATATAAATAAAGAGCATTTATGTACAAATATAGGTTATTACTGCAAAATTGCGAAAATAGTAACTTTAAGTAGTTAAGTCATCATCAAATACTTTGAAGGAGTAATTAATAATTATTCAAGTAATCAATTTAACAGCTCTAAAAATTATGAAAAATTATAGAAAATGCTTGTATAGGTTTGTCAACTAAATGATGATGCAAATATGCCATGTTGAAAGTATATATGCATTTTTAGAAAATATGAGAGAAAAATGAGGTATCAACACCTGCCTTACCACGGGGTAGAGTGGATCGATGTTCAATTTGTGTGTGGCGATCTCCTTTGGGAAACCTGGCATATCTGCATGGCTAAAAGAAAATAAGTCTGTGTTAGCAGTTAAAAATTCGCGAAACTTACCTGGTTCCTAAAGTTTGTAGCCTATGTAAGCTTTCTTGTTGTGGTCGTTGCTGTCTAATTGAACGGGGTCGAGGTCCTCTATGGTCGATCCTGCGGCCTCGACCATATCGGGGTCTCTGATGACGTCTTCACTGTTATCGCATTCCGACCTCGACCCTGTTGATTGCTATGCCTATTTTTCTTTATCCTTTGTTTGTTGGGTGGCCGTACAGTCTAGGGCAATGCGAGAGCATTTCTGGGATGTGCGTTTCTCCCCTCGTATATTAAATATTCCCCTTGGGTTTGGGAATATGATGATTTGGTACAAGCTGAAGGGGATAGTTCTCATGGTGTGTATCCATGGTCGCCCTATTATGGCATTGTATGATGTGTCCTGGTCCAAGATGTGGAAAGTAGTCTCTAGAGTGACGCCACCTGCTAGGATGAGGAGTGTGATCTCATCGGATGTTCACTCAACTGCATTGTTAAAGCCGGTTAGTGTGATGCAGCGTGGCACTATCTTGTCCTCGAGTTATCGATCATAGTGAGGGAAGCCAAACTGCTGGTATCTGATTTATCGAAGATGATAGTTTCTTCGAGTTCATCATACCGTTCGTGGGTGATCGACCGTTTGAACTTGTGGGTTGTGGTGAACTTCACACTGTTGATGGAAAAGTCATCCCCGCCACCAATCATCATGTAGATGGTGCGGGATGGCGAGGGCAGTTTCGGCGGCCCTTGATATTGTTCACGTCCCCTCGCAAAGTTGGTCCTTCCCCGATCGTTCAGCAATTCTTTGAGGTGTCCCTCTCGCAGCAAGTTTACGACCTCCTGTCTTAGGGCGATGTAATCTTCGATTTTGTGTCCTCGCTCTTGATGGAACTCGCAGAGGGCATTTGATTTTCTAGTATTCGGGTATGACCTCTTCTTTTGTGGCCACTTCACCTTTGGTCCGAACTTCTCCAAGGCATAGACTATCTCTGTAGGTGACACGTAAAAATTATAAGCGGATAGTAAAGGGGGCATACCTCTCTCATTCCGATGAGTCCCTATTCTTGATCGGGGTGGGCCTTCTTTATGGCGGGATGATGACACTGCAGTGGTTCTAACATATGGGAGATGTCGTTCTCGATTTGGTCGTGTGGCCGCGGGATCTCTTCTGATATCATTTCTTCTATCTTTTTTGGATTCTGCTTGCACCAAGGTCTGTCGATGGGTCGGCCCATTGAGGTCGTCTTCATCTGCTCGAACTTCGGCGCAATAAGTGTTATGTATCTCGTCCCAAGTAGTTGGGGGATACTTCATAAGTCAACTTAATAATTTTTTTGTCGCCCTTGAACCATTTCTGCTCAACCCGTTTTAAAAAGCTGCTACCGCCATTCCTTCCGATACATGTGGCAAGGTCATCCTTACTCGGTTAAAACGGGCGAGAAAATCCCTCCGCCCCTCTCTTGGAGAATGTTTAATAGCAAAGATGTCGTTTACTCTAGCCTCGGCCTTCTTGGCCCCGGCATGGGCCGTTACGAACTTATCGGTCATTTCCTCAAAGGTTTCGATGAAACGTGTAGGCAGTTGCGAATACCAGGTTAATGTGCCTCCCGTGTGGGTTTCGCCGAATTTCTTTAGCAGAATGAAGGATACTTGTTCCTTGACGAGGTCATTGCCTTTCACGGCGGTAACGTAGTGGGTCACATGATCTTCGGGGTCGGTTGTGCCACCGTATATTTTCAGATATGACAGCATCTTAAAGGTCTTTGGTATGGCATGTGGGGAAGCACTATCACTGTACGGCTGCTCGACGAACCGACTGGCATCTCCCTTCGGCAATAGCTTAAGGGCGCCCGATATTTTATCGACCCTTTCTTCGGGGTCTCTCATTTGGTCCCGAAGTACCTTGTTTTCGTTTTCCATTTCCTCCATCCTTTTCAGAATGGCCGTGAGAGTGTCGTCACCTGCATTATTAACAACATTGTGAGTAATACCTGTCGTCGTGGGAGGAGGAGGGGGTTGATCATGTTGCTCGTCCACTGGTGGCATAACGCAAGTTCTCGCATTTTCTGCGGCTGCATCCCGAACGGGCTTATGGAGGATGGTGGTCAATGTATCAGTTAGCCAGGCCTCAAGAAGCTTCTTTACTGCTGGTGGTGCCTTATCTACCATGGATGTGGAGGCTGCCTTACAAAGAGATATTGTGATGTTGCAGTGGGGAGGAGGTGATCCACCTCGCCTAGGAGAGGCATTGGGCGTCGGGTCCTCGTCCATTGCTTTAGAGCTTTCATGGATGATGTTCATGAGGTTGGTTGGGAGGTCACTCATTATTCTCATTCTTTCTTCTCTAATACCTGCCATATTAGATCTATGTATGCAGAGAGAAAAAGGTTCTCGTTTTGGTTTTTTTTTTTTTTTACGTTAGTGACTAGTGTCGATTGTAGATCTAGAAGAAACTAAAAGACTTAACTAGAAGATCCCCACAGACGGCGCCAAATTGTTTGCCCAAAAAGTGTAACTTTCGGCAAAACTATTATATTTATGTAATAATGGGTTAAATCTAGTTAAACATAATAACTCTAGATGCCAATCTTAAAAACGTGTGGGATATGAGGGTAGATCCCATAAATGGTTGATAACAATAAATACAAAATATTCTTAAAGTGTGAGCAATAATGGAGATGTAACTAGCAATAAATAATAATAAATTACATTTAAGCAAATATGAGGAATGATTCACCCAATAATGGATGGATTGGACGAATATTTCTCCGACAATGATGAATGACAGATAGATCTAAGATTTACTTAATCAATCCTCGGATCCGGTGGAAAGGTGTGGAATAATATGAGCAAGAATCTTGATAAAAAGGTAATCTTTGTATTTTTACCCGAAAGAGAGAATCTTCATCTGAAAAGTATTCTTATCAAATGAATATTACATACCCCTATTCCTTTTCTTTTTCCCTTATATATTTGACGCATATCCCTAGTAAACCCTAATAGTACAAGTGCATATTCTCTTTAATATCCAATTTCGAAAACTAATCGATGTTGTCCTGTTAACGATGCTCAACCTCGGCCATCACTGCCTTCTTTACCACGAACCTCGCTATCCCGACCCCGACGATTATCTCCCTAATAATGCATTACCCTAAATATTTTAGGGCAGATTTTTACCCATACAAATTCTCAATAGCCACGAGACTCTAAGAGTGATCTTTTTATCGACGAATGCTCTTATTATACTCGTAGTCTCTAAAGAATAAGAACTAACTATGCAGTATCTATATCGACAATTCAAGTATTATATACGGTATTAGTCTAGATCCTTTGTAAGAACTACCCGTAATATGGTTTGATGGCAATTTGCGGCGGTGGGGCCTTTTATGGGCTAAATTCGTTTATGATAATGTTGAATGGTGTACCCAAAATATGCGAAAAAGCGTTTTGGGACCTAGGATTGTGGTCTAAACTTTAAATGTGGGGAGGAGGGTTCTTTAGGGTGGTGGGGTTCAATTGATTAGAAGTACTTGGCTGTTAGCATTACAGAATCTTCTTGGAATCTCATCATAGTTCAGTGAACACTGTTGGTATTCAAAAAAGCATATGTTTGTGTGGGGCTGCTTTGCAATAATAATCATGTGGGCGTAGTGAGATTGTCAGAAAATTATTTTTATTTTTAATTTTGTACGTCAATTTTGGTGTTGTTATGGTCTCCGTCTCCCCCACTTTTTCATTATTGCATTACTTCTCTGCTATATTGTTGTGATTTTGTATGTTTGTTTACGGCCGGAAGTCTATCAAAAATAATTATTATGCGTACACAATTTAAAATAAGGCTGTGTATTTATTATCTTTCTCAGATCACACTTATACAATTATATTTGATTTATTATTATTGTTGTTAATTTTTATTTTTATAGGTAAGGGATCTGAAAATAAAATATAAAAGACGTTGAACTATTTCCTTTTGAATTTTGCATGATAAAATATTTTTCCACTTAGTAGATTAGTAAATTTGAAAAATTGTGTGATTAAAATAAAAGAAAACCATGTGGTAGGGAAAAAGGAAGATTAACAAGCTGTGTGGTGTTGATCTGTCCAATCTTGAACAAAGTTTATTTTATTGTCTTGTATGAAACACGATACAATAACAAATTTGTATTTTTATGCAATATTTCGATAAAAGATTCCATTAAAAATATTAGAGACCTTTGAGAAAGAGCAGGTAGAGAAAAAAGGGAAGGAAAATCTTTTCATATTGTGATGGTTTCTTAAACAAATACCTCCAACTAAAGGGAAGTCTTTTCCAAAACGAATACATCCAACTAACTGCCCCATTGTACTTGGCCTTTCTTCTTTCTTTTTACCTTTTTCTTGTTTGTCCACAAATCAATAAAATGATTTAGAGTTATCATGTCATCGAATCCTAAAGATCTTCTGGACAAGATTTATACATGGGTGAACCTAGGATTTAAATGTTGTACGTGTACTTTTTCATTCTACCAAAATTTACTTTGTATATATATATATATATATATATAAATTTTGTCGAACTTTACAATATAAGTCGGCCTCTAGATTTATGGGCCTTTTTAGTTTGGCAGTGGGTGAGATTTTCGCCCATTGTTCCTTTATGTATCAAACTGTTTAATAAATAATTTTTTTTTTATTTTCTTATACTAGGTAAGGGTAAGGTATATGCACACCTAGATCTCACATGTGAGATTTAACTGGGTTTCTTGTTGTTATTGTTGTTGTATGTATACGTGTGTAGAGAGTATAAGATAAGATTCCATATAAGGTTGTGGTTCTTGTCATCACCTTTTCTTAAATCAAATATTGTTGAGAATATGTGGCAGCTGGAGATTGTTGCAATTTAAATGTGTGATTGTGCATAAAAATGCCATTCTTTAAGATGGATTTGGCTGGTGGGAATGCCAGCTCTTTTGAGGAAAGGACTAAATAGGTCAGATCCAAAATACAAGGAATTACAGATGAGAAGGTGCTGGTGGTGGTATGATTAGGAAGTTTGCTTTTCAAGTAGCTAAAGGGCAGTTTTTTTGGAAATTTTCCGATCAAACCCGCGGTCGCTGTTCTTCGGGTGCACATTGGATAACATATTTACTGTGCAATAGCTTGCAAATTACACAGGAAATTAACAGCTCGGTACAACGAGCTCTGACTGAGAAGGTTGTTGATGAGGGAAATCGATCCCAAATTTCCCATGTGAAAAACCACTCATCTAACCGATTCAGCCGACCCTTCCGGGCTAAAGGGCAGTTGCTCATGTTGAGTTATTGCAACTTGGGGTCTCACAACTTGATAATATAATGCTAAATAAGGTGAATGTTGAGAAGTTTTTAGTTTTTGTGGAATATTTTATTTTGTCTTCTAGTTGGAAGAGAGAAGCCAAAACAAGAAACAACTGGCACAAAAGTCCAAGATAAACTTTCTATTCGATTTGCTATGCTTATGCAAGTGAAAAGGTTGTGTTCTGATTCTATCTAATCTAGAACTTGTTGAAACACGGTATTTGGCAACTCATGGATACTGAAGAGACCCAATTGTCAAGAAGTAAATATGTACTCCCTCCGTTTTAAAAAAAGTTATCTGCACAAACTTTAATAAAAAAAAAAAGACTTTTAAAATATGTGATCTTAAATAAGTCATAGGGGTATTATTACTTTTAACCCGCACCAAAAACTATTTACATTCGGTAGCCGAAAAAGTGTACATAATATAATTTTTGTTTATAACATACATAATGTGTATATATACAAAAATATGATATTATTTTGAGAGCGGCTATATAATGTCATTTTCCCTAAGCCATAGCATTTGTGTGGCTGTAAAACTTTTAAAATTTGTGGTCTGAAACTTGACATATCACTTGTATCATGTATGACTATAAATACTTTTTATTAAGAAAATATTGAAAGATGTCAATCTTTTTGAAACGGACTAATAAGAAAATAGTGTCAATTTTTTTGAGATAGAGGTAGTAATAATTTTCAAAATGAAAATGACAAGTTGGTGTAGAGTAGGGAATAGTAGCTTTTTTTCTTTTCTTTTTCAATTGGTTGAATATACGACCTACATTTGGTTCAAGGTATTTTCTCTCTATATTTCTTCATAAAAGCAAGGGTTTTTTCAAGATTATTTTTAATCGATTTCAACTCAACTATTTTATCAACAAACCGACCAATGATTCCCACGGAAAAGACGAATTTTAGATAGAGGAGGTGGATAAGAGTAGGTGGTTTTAGGTAGGGAGAATATTAAGAAGACAATTTGGAGAAGAATTGAGTTATGTATTTGACTGATTGTTTGATGAAATAAACGTTGATTATGCTTTTGGGTCATGTTATAGCAAGTTGATTGATTTTGACAATTCGCCCGTATTCCTAGTTTCAAAAATGTTGACCAAATCTCTCAATTACCAAAAACGTTGATTTTGACTTCCTTTCAGTTCTTCTTTCTGTCTCCCTCCTACCCAACCTCCTCTCCAAGAAATAGTGCCCCCTCTTATTATTTGGCGGCAAACGGGCAGGTCGGGTTTTTTCTATATTTAATACAGATAGAAAATATGTTAGTCGACAACAGATAATATGAATATTCATATTATTCATGATTTCTTAAATATGATCACTTTTAAGAGAAATTCCAGTCTCCCAAATTTGAGGAATCCTCTATTTGGTCTTTTCAAATGTAAAAGTTAAAATTAAGGAACCCCCAATTTGATCTTTGCAAATGTAAAAGTTATCCATTTTTTAAAGTGGATAATATAGATCTTATCCATATTTGATCAATTCTTAAAAATTCATTATCCAATTTATTTTTTAATGAATTATATGGATGCATAACTATTTGTTTTATCCATTTTGCCACCACTAATTATTGTCCTATCATGTACTTTAATCTATTATCTTTATTATGAAAAGTTTTTTGTAATAATAAATGAAACAGAGATTTGAGACGTGTTTGTGTAAAACGAAATTTGTGTTTAAATAATCAATTTAAAAAGCATTTGAATAACAATTAGTGTTTGGCCAAACTTTTAAAAAGTATTGTCGAAGTATATTTTTTCTGAAAAGTGTTTTTCAAATAAATGCTTCCGGGGAGAAGCTACTTTTTTCTGTTTCTGCTTCTACTCAAAAACACTTTTGTTTTGCTTCAAAAAGCTTGGTCAAACAATTAACTTTGAAAAAAAGTATTTTTGACAAAAAAACACTTCTGGCCAAGAAAAAAGCTTGGCCAAACAGGCTAGAAGTTGTATCAATTTAATCTTGGTTTGAGTATGGTTCCATGTTTGTCGCCGTCATCAATCCTATACATACAAGACAAACATCAAATTTTAATTGAAAATTTGTCTAAACCAACGACAGAAGTGTACCAATGATAATCAAAATATGAGAAAGTGAAAAGCCACATAATCCTCGCACTTCACTGAGTTTGACTTGATCTCCATGTTTTGACGTTTATTTTTGAAATTTTGCTGTTTGCAGCTGACAATTACTAAACAGGAAAATTAAGGTAACCATAGTATGGTGCCAATTCACATTTCGAAACATAAAACTAAAAATCATACCAACTTCGCATTGAGAAGTCTGTGAAGCAGATGGTATCACTCGGAAAAGAAAGAGACATGATTTGAATGTTCTCACATGCCTGCAACTTCTGAATTTGCTGCACCCAAAAATATAACATGTAAAATCAAAAGGGAGAATTGGTAAGCAACTAAGTATACATTCTAATAACTAGAATGATAAAGAATGATTATATTTCCATTACACTGTTGACAATTTATAATGAGTGATATAACCATCATCTGAGCCTCTACTTTCACAAGGTAGGGGGTAAGGTCTGCTACACATTACCCTCCCCAAACCCCACCTGTGGGATTACATTGGGTTTGTTGTTGTTGATATAACCATCATCAGACAGTACGAGTAAAGTAACTTGCATTTCTAACAAAAGTACAGAACCATTTGAGCAGCAA
Organism: Nicotiana tabacum; assembly: GCF_000715075.1. Lineage (NCBI taxonomy): Eukaryota > Viridiplantae > Streptophyta > Magnoliopsida > Solanales > Solanaceae > Nicotiana > Nicotiana tabacum. Next base: position 74,728,981 of record NC_134103.1, read on the forward strand.
ATATGAAGATACACAGACTTGATTCTACCTTTATTTTATAACCACGAGACAGGATCATACTAATTCAGCCTCTTCCTTGCCATAGTCATACACTATCTCAATCTGCATCAAGAACTTATGAATTAGACATATGGAGAAACGATAAGCGAGGGCATTGTGATAGCATCCACTCAATACAAGATATTGAGTGGATGTGGCACCTAGTACATGTCTATTAACAAACATATGGTAGCAACTCAAGCATGAAGAGGCAACATAGAAGTACCAAAACAAAAGCCCAGTGCTTCTTGTAAATAATTGTCATGCCCCGTACGAAATAACACTAGTATATCATTGCAATTGATGTGAAATGCAGTAAACACTAAGGCAGAATACTCTTATCAATTTTCTACATGATATATTCTCATAATACATTCATAATAGAGTTTTGCCAATTAATATAAAGCTCAAACTTGAAATGGAAAAACTAAATTCATGAAAAATTTCTCTTTCTCGATCAACTATAAGTGTAAGGCAATGTATTGACTACATTGCCATCTTCTTTAATCGAATCTTTTCCTTTTTCCCATGAATTCTATTAACAGTCATCATTGGTGTACCCAGTCAGAGAATAACAACATTAAAATGCAAGTGTGTCAAAGACAAAGGTTAAGTTACCGGACTTGTTTCCCAACTGAACGACCCCTAAAAGTCCGCATAACATCATGCCTACTCCCATAAACAAAAAATTGAAATCCTACACCACCAACCTTCACAGTTGATGCATGAACCTAGAAAAGTGAAGCTACAATATAGACAGTACACATAATGAGCAAATAAACAGCCAATCACTCAACTTCAATACGCACCATGGCAAGAAAGAAAATTAAAAAGATATTGATGTACTGTTGGTATCCATATTCAGCTCACAGTAGGGCTGTGCATAATTTGGTAAATACCGAATTACCATACCAAACCGAAAATTTTGATATTTTGGCATTAGGTATTCGATATTTTGGTATTTGGTTTAAGTTTTAAAAAATATTGGTATTAGGTATGGCATTTGGTATTTTAAAATGAAATACCGAAATACCGATACCATACCGAAATATATATTATATTACACAATACATATATTATTAATTATAACATAAATATAAAAATCTAAAATTTTACTTTCCTTTATTTTCTAAGTTCATCAATTAACTCTAAGCAAGTAACAAGACATTTCTAATGATCAAATCTATTCTTTTATATACATTTTTCTCTCTCTGGGTTGATATTTGCTAGTTTTGGACAAAACTTTTGTCAAGAAATATTTTTACTTTTGTACTTTTGAGTACTTTAATTTAGAATATTACAGTCTATAACTCTATGCACTAGTTAGTATTCAAACCGAATAAACCGAAATTACCAAAACGAATAAACCGAAACCGAAAGGAGAAAAACCGAACCATACCGAATTTAATTAGGTAGGGTATTGGTATTGCATTTTAAGAAACCGAATAACGAAAATACCGAACCGAAATATCTAAATACCGTACCGTACAGACCGACGAACACGCCTAGCTCACAGTACTAAATAGAAGTTGAAAAATATGGTATTGGTAGAAATTTACAAGGAGGATAGCAGGAAACAACTCAAGCAACCGGTTAATTAATAAATGAGAGAGGGTGCACAATGCAAATAAACTTCTAAACAGATTACCCCTTCTGGCGGTACAGGGTTTCTGTTGAACTTGGAACCACCAGGAGCCCATGGAACTGCTCATCAAAGCAAAGAAGAACAAGATACTGTTAAAAGTCCAGAATAGTAGTAAGAGTTGCTGAGAGATTTTCTCCGTCCAATTTTACTTGATAAAAAGACAAAGAAGTTTCTGTCCAAGACAATCGAAATGAACATGTGAGCGTCAACAAATTAAAGTTACTTTTTTCGGTTTAAAATATAATCTAACCCAACAATATCTGACTTTATGCTTCTCTTCCTTTAGTATCGATATACTAGTAAATGTGTAAAGATAGTTTTACGGCTGTTAACAAATAAAACATTGTAATAAGGAAGAAAATCAGATAGTCCATCAAGGAAAAGTACATTGCAAGCAAGACAAGAATTTAGGAAACCTCTAATTAGTTAGCATCTTATAAGCAGAAATCTTAAAAACTATCCACTTCTAAACATATAACTTTCTGCCAGAAATATAGTCTTGGTTATAAAAAAAATTGCAGTCTTTTCCTCATAATTTAGAAAAGTTATCCTCCCAGTAACCAAACATCAACGACCTCCAACTGTTGGAAGCATGTCACATAAAAAGGGCAAACAAGCAGATTTGGACAGTCCTATGCAAGCACAAACTTAAGGAAATGATTCGAGTTGAAAACTTATTCCCCATATACTCTCAGTCTCTTAGATGCCATATATCTATGGAATTTACTTCATAGGGAAAAAATCCAACTTGCGACACGAATTAAGAGCTCGCAAAGGAATTTACCAATGTAGGGATCAGGGTGCCGCCACTTATTATAGCTTGCATCGCCATCAGCTATAAGTCTATCAATAGTTTCAACATCTTCCTGGATGTCAACAGAGTGAACAAAAAGAGAATATCAAATTATAGATACAAGTGCCGTCAGAATAGTAAAGTCTTTCAGTTGCACTAATGAATGCCACTCTTGCTTATCCGTTTGACCATGAAATCAGCTAATATTAAGACAAGCAAGTAGATTCATTTGTTTCCGTCCTGGACAACATTTTCTTTCATTATAAAAGTTTCTGAATACAACAACAACAACAACAACAACAACCCAGTATAATCCCACTAGTGGGGTCTGGGGAGGGTAGTGTGTACGCAGACCTTACCCCTACCCTGGGGTAGAGAGGCTGTTTCCGATAGACCCTCGGCTCCCTCCCTCCAAGAACTCCCCACCATGCTCTTGGGGTGACTCGAACTCACAACCTCTTGGTTGGAAGTGGAGGGTGCTTACCACTAGAGCAGTCCACTCTTGTCATTCTGAATAAAGATTTGAAAATAGTAAAACTAAAGCAGATGACTGATTTCTTTTCATTATGTCATACTTCACATGGAGAAATCAGTTCATATAACAATAAGGACATATACATTTTTTCCATTTAAATAAGTAAAAAGAAGCTATAGCCTTAATTCCTACATTGAGCTGAAGCAAGTTGCTTACCACCAAAACCCGGTATTTTTAGCACACAAACGCGTAAAAAGAGAACTAACAAGCTGATAGACAAGATTTTTTCACATGGACTGGTCACATTATATGACAATAAGGACATAAGTGTGTTTGATAGAAGCAAGATATTCTCATTTTCTACTGATTTACTACCAGAAAATATTTTCCACCAATAGCAGAAAATAACTTTCGCAGAACATTTCCCTTCAAGAATATCCCAACTCTCCATATCACTTGTTTCAAACAACACTAAGACATATTTGTAATCTTTTATACTCAAGAAATTAAGCAAATAACTATCCTCGTACTCTTTCCGTTCACCTTGTATGAGTATCAAATGGCACTTACTCTGAGAATCAACTGTCAACTTACTTCATAGTTTATACCCAATCAAACCCCGAAAAATAACGCGGAAAATGATTTTTCAAGGTAAACATTTTACTCCATTCCAAATTCTATGGGTCCGTCTTTCTTCTTTGATATGTAAAAAATTAAAGATATAGACCTTACTTCCTACAATGAGCTTAAACAAATTTATTTCTAACAAAAAATTACAACTTTTGCCATATAAATGGTAATATAACATGTGAAAAATCATAAAACATCGATTTACTGGAAAAATAAATTTAAAAAAATGAAGGAGAATGAGCTCAAACCACGTGTTTGTATAACATGTCAAAAATCATAAAACATCGATTTACTGGAAAAATAAATTTTAAAAATATGAAGGAGAATGAGGTCAAACCACGTGTTTGTTGGCCTCGAACCTCTCCCTGAGCGCATCGGCCTAAAACAAAAGGCAGAGAAAATTAACACCTTAATTAGAAAGGCGATGATATGAAGAAATGTGGAGATCGAATCAATGATAGAGATTACATCAGAATAAAAGAGGTGACGATGAACGGCCCAATTGAGAGTGTCTCTGAGAGCACGCCTGTAGAGGATCCGAACTCTCTCCTTCTGTGCTGCTCTTCGCGCTACGTACCAAGCTGCTGCTACTCCGCTCATCGCTTCTCTCTCTCCTAAATCTCCCCCTGTTCACAGCCTGCTCTCCGTTTCTTCTCTTTGCTTTGAATTTCCCCAAATCATGTAAGCTTGGGCTTACGACGTCGTTTTGATCCTAGTTTTTCTTTTTCATAAGTGAGTCAATTTTGCAAAAAAAAACAACAAAAAATTACCTTTTTTTATATGTTCTGTTAAAACATGCTTGTGTCAAGTTAGGTTGTCTATATATTTTGCCCTTTGGGGTACGATTATTTTTCGGACCCCATGTGAATACATGATACTTTGTGCACCGGGCTCCTACTTTATTAAGATTCAAATTATTCCCCTGTCACAATTTATGTGAATTTAAAAAGAAATCAAAACTTTTAAAACTTGTGGTTGAAATAAGTCATAGATATTTGTGTATTCTCGTTAAATATGAAATTGAAAGCTTAAAGTTAAATTATTTTAAATATAAAAAATTATAATTCTTTTTGCGGTAACTAAAAAGGAAAGAATAACACATAAATTGAGATTGAGGGAGCACCGTAGAGGCATGCCGTTAAATTGTAGCTTTAGGTTTAATTGTTTTTTCCCGTTTTATGAAGTGCCTTTGAGCGATTATTTTTTGTCTCTCGATCGGTCCTTTCACTAAACGCATAATAGGGGTAAAAATTTATTTATATTTGCTTGGTTTGAGATAAACAACATGTGCACATAAATTTTTGCCCGGAATATAATATAGTTCCCCTATTTTGTAGTAAATGATAAGTTGTCCGTTATATGACTCTTGTTCATTGAACTCTTCTTCAAGCTTTGTATTCAATGAAAAAGGTATTATTAGTTCAGAAATTAAACCAACCAAGGTTATCTTAGCACAACTAGAAAACTGATTCGGGCTCAAACATTGTAGGAAACTGTTCCACCAGTAGTGTTTGATTCATTAATAAAATACTACTTAGTACTAGTAATTTTAATCAGCAAGAAAATAGTAAGGTAGTTAAATAGTACAAATAATCAATCATATCAAAAATACTCTTCTCCATAGCTATATACTGATTACATTTTGCATTCCTCTGCTACACTATAGTGTATAATCAACCAGCTTATTTTCACTTGTTCGTGTTCAAGACTTTGATGCCCTTAGTAAACGTAGCCCTTAACAAACATTCCTTTTTTAGCTTCGTCTGATTCACCCTCGCCAGTGTACTTTCCAAGTTGAGCAAGAGAGTTGGCCTTAGCTCTGACTAGCAACGCGTCCTGAGCAGCCTTCACGTTCTCAGGGAGTCCGCCCCATGTCTTCAAGCAAGTGTTTTGAAGAGCCCTCGCGTATGAGAAAGATACGTGCCACGGGTTTGGAGCTTGGTTCATGGCATTCAAGTTCAATGTAGCCTCAACTTCTGATTGTCCACCAGATAAGAACTGTTCAAATCCCAAACAACATTGAGTTGAGTAATCTCCTACCTTTGTTTTAAAATGTATGCTGTTTCTCACCTCAAATATTTACAGCCTATACAATATGCACTAATAGTATGTTGAAACTTTCTAGTGATAAAAAAGGGCAGCCCGGTACATTAAGCTCCCGATATGCGCGGCCTTACCCTGCATTTCTGCAAGAGGCTGTTTCCACGGCTCAAACGCGTGACCTCCTGCTTTACCAGTTACGCCAAGGCTCCCCAACATGATATAGAAACTTATACATGTGACATATGGGTCTATAAGGCCGAAATGAACATTTGTACACTCAAAACATAAGCCAAAAAGTCCATACAAGTATCCATACACATGACATCAACTTTCTAGTGATAGTCGCTAAGAGTTGTGAAGAGCTGGCTCAATTAGACATCCCAAAGCATAGGTTTCAATGGTTCTTAATGTAATTTTTATATGCTTTTTGCCATTTTGGTAACTTTTACGAGTTTAACTTCTATATATACCGACTGTGTAAAATATTTTTTGCTACCAAGTCATCTACTTAAAATATAACTACATGTAACTGGTCATAATTAGTGGAACTAGTTACCTTAAAACAAGGCAGACAACTTGCTATAACATATTAAGTTACACTCATAGTATAAAGTTCTACTACCCTCAGTGTGTATATATATATATAAGTTAAACTCAATGCATGTATCCTATATTCAGAAAGTCTTCTGCTAGTTGACAAGCTTTTCTTTTCTTGTTATAAGTATTAACAACTGCAAAATCAATATATCTTTATGTCTTTAGCAACTCATATAGAATTTGAGATTTAGTGAAACGGTAAAAATGAGGAGGAAACTTGCCATGATTCCAGGGACAGCAGGGGGAATTCTTCGGCGGAGAAGCTTGAGAGTATAATCAGCAACTTGCTCGGGAGTAGCCCTGTCTTTGCATTCAGCACCAGGAGTGACCATACTCGGCTTGAGGAGAATACCCTCAAACATGACATTGTTCTCGGCGAGGTAAAAAAAGACCTCGGCCCAAACCTGCTGTGCAACCTCAAAAGTCCTGTCAATGCCATGTTCACCATCCAACAATATTTCCGGCTCCACAATTGGGACCAAACCACTGTCCTGAGCAATGGCAGCATAGCGAGCCAAACCCCACGCTGCTTCCTTCACTGCCAATGCAGATGGTCCGTTGGGAATGCTCACGACTGTACGCCTGAAATACCAAAAACATTAAGTATATATCATTATAGTGCACCTGGTTGCCTTTTTTATTGAAGTAAGTCGGATTTCCTAAAATTTACCATTTGGCAAAGCGAGCTCCTTGTTGGTAGTATGCAGCAGTGCGAGAGGCAAGGCCGTCTAGACCTTGGCACCATGACTCATCATTTGAACCAGCAAGCGGCACTAAACCCTGTTTTCAATCAAGTCAAAAGATGATCTTTAGTTAGATAACAGAGGTACTTTGAACCAAATATGTTTGAGAATCAAACTAAAATAGAGTTGAACACCCTGGCATTTTATTCGTCTGGCCCCCAACCAAAGGCGGATTCAGAATCTTAAATCATCAGGTGCAAAGTATCCTTTGCATCGACTACTTTTCCGTTGTAGTGACAACAACTTACAATAAATATATAATTCCCAAAAGTGTTGCATTTTAAATATACCTTGTCAACTTTGATACCAGGAACAATATTTTGTTCAACAAGGACATCAACCATTTTGCGGCCATCAGTCGTGGATTGGTAGAGGGTCTCCTCGAAGAGAATGGCACCAGAGACGTACTGTCCAAGACCTGGAGCTGTTATAAGCAAAGTTCTATAAGCTTGGCGGTTAGCCTCAGTGTTCTCTAACCCAATGGAAGCCAAACGCTTTCCGCAAGTGGCATTTGACTCGTCCATCGCCAATATTCCACGCCCTGGTGATGCAATTGTTTTCTGCACAGTTACCATAAACACTTCATTATCACATTGGTCTTTTATTTGCCTCTTGCTCGATCTGCTAAATTTATTAATGAAGCATTAAACGGGCCAATTATTAATAGATTTAACTTATATACACTGACACTGAAATGAATTTCTACACTATCATTATATCTGTTTTAACTGGTTATAGCAGGCTATTTACTTTATCGGCAGCTACATGATATTGTAGGTCATATTAACATGGCAATTTATATTAATTATACGCTATCAGTGCACAAAAGTTAAACTCATTATTAATAGACTAATGAAACTTACAGCGGTCTTGACGAGCTCATCAGCATAGGAACAAGCGGCGCGGACAGTAAGACAAGGGGCGGTTGTAGGGTGGCAGCGGATAACTGAGACGGAAGGTTGGCGAAGAGTTTGTCCCTTAACGAACTCAGATTTGTCAAAAACTGGAGATGACTTTAGCAGAGATGCTGAGGCCATTTTCTTGTTTTTTTCTTTTTCCTCAAAGTAAGAGTACTCTTACTACAAATACCTTATCTCAGCTTTCTCCTCAAGTCTCTCCTTGCCACAAACAAAGTTCTCAAGCAGTTCCAAATTTATAACTGTGTCAAGACAGCAATTGTTTCACCAAAATGAAGATATCTCATTTGAGGTTGTCATGCTCTAAACAATGTCCACTTGCCATGTAGACATAATTTTTCTTTTTGGTGTAGTACAAGTGGTTAAAATATATGGAATTATTTCCACCTTGCAAAAGAATTTCCACTATGTTATCATATGGACTTTTTAAGTCATTAAAACTGGAAAAAAAATCTTTGTTTTCTTGGAGTTATTTGACAATTGAAAGCGACATTACAATCACGATATACTAGAGTACAATTAAGTTGGCTTGCTCAAAGCAACACCAGTGCCCAAACGTGAGGCTCTGATTAGCAGTCCTCTATTGAGGCCAGGGGCGAAGCTACATTGTCCTAAGGGTGGTCTTTCGTCGAAAAATTATACTGTGTATATATAGGTAAAATATTAGGTTTTAGAAATATTATAACATAAATTGAACACCCTTTGTCGGGTAATTATTTTTACTTCTTTTAAGTTTGAATACTCTTAGGGACTTTTGCATCTATACCCAATTTTTGGGGTCACAATTGAAGCTACACCCACTGCTAGGTTATGTGTCCTGTTATGTTTTGATGATCTAACAAACTTAATGATGAAAACCAGATGGGGAACCTGTTACACATGTTCAAAGTGCTCAAGAACAACAAGTATCAAGTCAGACACAAGTTCCAACAATCAGAGTCAAAGAGACGACAGGAGAACAGATGGACATAAGTTCCCTTGCTGACTGTACCAGTCAACTGCTCACAACTATAAAGTTGCTGCAACTGTTCCTCTGCACACACGCAACAGTGTGACCAGTGCAGCAGCCACCTCCTAGGACATGCCTTGTACCGGATATTGCTTGCATTATCCAAGTGATGCCACTTGTGTAATATTAATATGAAGCAAAGGGAAAACAACACACTTGCACATTCAAGAATTGATCAAGCTTTCTCTCAAGTGTTGCCAACTTGCAAGTGACATTCAAGGCTTCAAGAATAGAGAAACATCATAACGAAAGACCAGTTTCCTGCATTGAGTTATTACATGTCCCTAGTTATGTTGTACCTTTGTTAAAGTGATTTACTTGTAATTCTTACTTAGCTTAGCTAGAATCATTGTGTGGGAAACCTTTTGTAAAATCATAAACCTCGTGTTTGTGTCTTGACTAGAGCTAGTCGAGTTGTGAGCTTTGTAATAGAGTTCTTACAAAGAGGCTTGTAATAGAGTTATTACAAGTGAGTGAAGGGTTAAGGTTTTAATTCCTAGGTTACAATAAGTTGTAATTTGAACTTGCTCGTTTAGTGAAGTTGAAATCCTACGAGTGTAGGTCGTGATTTTTAATCCCATGAGCTGGGAGTTTTCCACGTAAAACTCTGTTGTGTCATTTACTTATCTCTTTGTGTGCGTTCTGTGGGAACTGATAAAGAACCTTGTTTTCTATACAGTTTGGTGGACCCTAAGTTTCTATCAATTGGTATCAGAGCAGGTTCTTTCTATGAGGCTAACACCTAGAAAGGATCCTAATGGCTGCTTCACCAAACTTTAAAAAATGTCAATCTACCTACAGACCGCCAAGATTCAATGGCCAATACTACGGATGGTAGAAGACAAGGATGGATGATTTCATCATGGCTGAAGATTCAGAGCTCTGGGATGTTATCTGCGATGGTCCTTTCGTTCCTATGAAGACCATTGGTGAACCAGCAATGACAGTTCCTAAGACAAGGAAGGAGTACAACGATGTTGATTGCAAGGCTATAGAAAAGAACTTTCGAGCAAACAAGATCCTCATCTGTGGTATCAGACTAGACGAATACAACGGGATTTTTGCATGTCAATCTGCCAAGGAGGTCTGGGAAGCTCTCCAATAGCACACGAAGGGACAATTCAAATCAAGTAGTCGAAGATTGATATGCTAACCACTGAGTATGAACTCTTCAGGATGAAAGATGATGAGTCCATTCAGGACATGCACACTCGCTTCACCTCTATCATCAATGAGCTCCATTCCCTAGGAGAAATCATTCCAAGGAACAAATTTTTCAGGAAAATACTCAGCGTATTACCTAGTTCCTAGGAAAGCAAAGTAAATGCTATCACATGGGCAAAGGATCTACAAAAACTAACCACTTGATTAACTTAGTAGTAATATGAAAACTTATGAAATAAAGAAGAAGAAGGATCATGAGAGAAAAGAGCCCAAAAGGAAGAATAACCTCGTCCTCAAGACAGACAACAATGACTCAAGTGGTGAGGATGCTAATATGGCTTACCTGACAAAGTGATTTCAGAAAATGGTTCGCAGGAATGGAGGTATTGCAAAAAGGGGAAGCTCCAGCAAGCCAAGAGGGTATGACTTATGTCATAAATGTGGAAAGCCAGGACACTTTATTAAGGACTGTCCTCTCCTTAAGTAAGATCAGTACAATCACAACACAGACAAAGCAGCCAAGAAGAACCCGGTTCCTGACAAAAGATTCAAGAGAAAAGAAATCGCTAATAATGTTGTGAAACAAGCTCTTGCTGCATGGGGAGATTCTTCCAGCGAATCTGGAGAAGATGATGCACAAGGTGATACCTCCGTGATGGTAGTTGAAAGTAAAACAGCTGATTATGATTTTATCTTTGCCTTGATGGCAAAATCTGACGATGATGAAAATAATGATGATGATGAGGTAAACTTTCTAGACGTTCAAAGAAATATAAAGTCTTACTCTCAGAAAAAGCTTATATCTTTGGTAAATATTTTAATTGGTGCTTATCACAATCTTATAAATGATAAAAATGCTTTAACTATAGAGCTAGGAGAGGTAGAAAATGAGAGAGATGATTTGGTAATCGTAGTGGTTGGCCTAAAAGAAACCATCAAGGATTTGATGAAAGAAAAGAGTGTTATGATTAAAAAGGTTGAAGACGTAGAATATGAGAGAGATGACTTGTTGGTAGTCGTCATGGACCTAAAAGAAACAATAGAGAAATTAAAAAGGGGAAACAGTTCTGGGACTGTCCAAAAGGGAAATAAAGTTGCAAGTGAGACACACATTAAGCTTGAAAATAAACTCAAATCTGTGAAATCTAGTCTGTGTGCTGAACTTGAAAGAAACAGACAGCTTCAAGAAGACCTAGGCAGAGTTAAAAATGACCTAGAAAAATCTCTAAAGTGGACCTGGTCCTCTGATACAATTGCTGCCATATATACAAGCAGTGGTGGGAACAGGCAGGGAGTCGGGTTCCAAAAGGAAAAGACTCTCTACAATTCACATAGCAAGTATGTTACCATCCCTGATAACTGACTTTGCACTCACTGTGGCAACACTGCTCACTTTAAAGAAAGTTATAAGGCTAGAATTCAGTCCCAACAGAAAAACAAGGTTTCTATTGAAAAGGTAACTGCTGTTAAGGAACCTGGTTCCTCCATTAAAAAACGTACATTGCATGCCTGGACAAAAAGAAGTTTAATTCCCTTTTCCTCACTACAAGGGATCTAAACTTGTTTGGGTTCCTAAGTTTAATCCTTGATTCTCTTGTGCAGGGAGCAGTAAAAGGAAGTAGCCAAAAATGGTATATGGATAGTAGTTGTTCTAAGCACGTGACTGGAAGCATCGATGATTTCCTTTCACTCAAAGCCTTGCAAGGAGGGAGTGTGTCCTTTGGCAATGGCAAAAAGGGATACATTCTGGGAGTAGGAAGAATTGGGAAGTCACTCACTCACTCAATTAAAAATGTGTACTATGTGAACGACTTGAAATATAGCCTACTGAGTGTTTCCCAAATCTGCGAAAAAGTAAACAAAGTGGAATTTGTGTCAAAAGTCTACACAATCACAAATCGTGTGACTCGTGAAGTGGTCCTGGTGGCAAAAAGATACAAAAATATTTATGTTGCTGATTTTGAGTCCTTGCAAAATGGGGATCTCACATGTCTAAGTGTTGTTGATGATGATACTGAATTATGGCACAGAATATTGGGTTATGCAAGTTTTACTTTGCTGAACAAATTGGTCAAGAAGGACCTGGTTCGTGGCCTGCCTAAGTCAAGCTTCAAAAATCACAAGGTGTGTGATGCATGAGTAAAAGAAAAGCAATCCAGGTCCTCCTTCAAGCCCAGAAAGGAAGTCAGCACCTCAAGGACTCTTGATCTTCTCCATATGGCTCTTTGTGGACCTATGAGGGTGCCAAGTAAAGGAGGAAAGAAGTACATATTTGTTATAGTAGATGACTATTCTAGATTTAGCTGGACCTTGTTCCTCAGAACCAAGGATGAAACTTTTTTCGTGTTTGCTGCTTTTGTAAAGAAGATCCAAGTGAAGATGAGCCATAATGTTGTGTGTATAAGATCTGATCATGTCACAAAGTTTGACAATGCAAAATTCGATAAATTCTTTGCTGAAAATGGCATAAGTCATAATTTTTCAGCTCCAAGAACACCTCAACAAAATGGTGTTGTGGAGAGGAAAAATAGGACTCTTGAAGACATGGCAAGGACAATGTTAATTGACAGTGGCATTGCAAAAAGCTTCTGGGCATAAGCAGTTAACACTGCATGCTACTTGGTGAACAGGTGCATGATCAGGTCCCTCCTGAACAAAACCCCATATGAACTGTTGAAAGGGAGGAAACCCAAGCTAACACATTTAAGAACATTTGGATGCAAATGCTTTGTTCTCAACAATGGCAAAGAAGCACTTGGAAAATTTGATGCCAAAAATGATGAACGAATCTTTCTGGGCTATTCATCACAAAGCAAAGCCCACAAAGTCTACAACAAAAGAACTCAATGTGTTGAGGAAAGCATACATGTGATCTTTAATGAATCACACCACTTATGTGGGAAAGATTCACATGATAAGATCGATCAAGACGGAGAGCAGTCAATGGTTCCTGGTGAAGTCATTGATATGGCAAATGGAAATGCCGACATGATGTGTCACGTCAAGGAATCAAATGAAGATGGTGCAGCTGTATCTCAAACTGATGCAGAGGAACCTGGTCCCTCAATCACAATAACTGAAGCTGAGAATAGAGTTGTTGATGATGTGCAAGGAACCCCAGATGCTGAGCTGAGAAGCGGGACTCATGTTAACAATGGATCACATTCAGAAGAACCTGGATCCTCTCACAATGAGATTCAGGTATCTAACTGGAAGCACAAAAGTTCACACCCTCTTCAAAATATGATCACTCCTCTCGACTCAGGGATTCAAACTAGATCAAAGTCAAGAAACACACTTGCCTTCTCGGCCTTTCTTTCTCAAATTGAGCCTAAAAATATCAAGGAAGCATTGAAAGATGCTGACTGGATTACTGCTATGAAAGATGAACTCCATCAATTTGAGAGGAACAACGTATGGCACCTGGTTCCTCAACCTGCTAACAGAACTGTTATAGGAACTAGGTGGGTATTCAGAGACAAACTTGATGAGTTTGGAAATACAACAAGGAACAAGGCAAGGCTACTAGTTCAAGGCTACAATCAAGAAGAAGGGATTGACTATGATGAAACTTTTTCTCCAGTTGCTCGAATGGAAGCCATCAGAATCCCCATTGCCTTTGCATCTCATATGGAATTCAAATTGTTCCAAATGGATGTCAAAAATGCATTTCTGAATGGCTTTCTAAAAGAAGAAGTCTTCGACAAGCAACCACCTGAATTCGAATGTCATGAGTATCCTGAGCATATATTCAAACTTGACAAAGCTTTGTATGGGCTGAAGCAGGCTCCTCGTGCTTGGTATGAAAGGTTATCCAAATTCCTCCTAGAAAATGGATTTACAAGAGGAAAAATCGACAATACCCTATTTATGAAGAAACGGGGGAGGAACCTGCTCATTGTGCAATTATATGTTGACGACATCATCTTTGGTGCAACAAATGACTCTATGTGTAAAGAATTTGCAAAGCTCATGGGCAGCGAGTTTGAAATGAGTATGATGGGGGAATTGAATTTCTTCTTGAGTCTGCAAGTTAAGCAAACTCCTAAAGGGACAATGATAAGTCAGCAGAAGTATATCAAAGAGCTTCTAAAGAGATTTGAGATGGAAAGTTCAAAAATCATTGATACTCCTATTGCTACCGCCACTCGTCTTGACATGGATGAACCGGGTTCTCCTGTGAATGAGACCATGTACAGAGGTATCATTGGGTCACTCATGTATCTCACAGCAAGTAGAACAAATATCGTATTCAGCATAGGATTATGTGGTAGGTTTCAATCCAAAGGAATCTCATCTGAAGGCTGTCAAGAGAATTCTAAGATATCTCAAAGGAACACAGGACCTGGTTCTCTACTACCCTTCAGGAGACAATTTTGACTTGATTGGATATGCTGACGCTGATTATGCTGGTTATCTGGTGGATAGAAAAAATACCTCTGGCATGGCACATTTTCTAGGACCATGCCTAATTTTATGGGGTACGAGGAAATAAAACTCAATGGCTCTTTCAACTGTAGAAGCTGAATATGTGGCAGTTGCTTCTTGCTGTATTTAATTGCTGTGGATCAAGCAGCAGTATTGCGTGTCATTACTATGTGATAAGACTAGTGCTCTCAACATGGCAAATAATCCAGTCCAGCACAAGAGAACGAAGCACATTAATGTACGACATCATTTTCTCAGAGACAATGTTGAAAAGGGTCTTATCTGCATGAAGTTTTGCAGCACATAAGACCAAATGGTAGATATCTTCACCAAAGCACTGAGTAGAGAGCAATTCGAAAAGAATCAACTGGGACTAGGGTTGATAAAGTCAAGTTGATCACCTTGTCCCTCAATGATTGGCTATGAAATAAATGAACAGGTAAAACAGCTAAAAAGTATTTTCTGGCAAGTTCTAACTCATTTCTATACCGTTATAGGTACACACACATGGCAATTACAGAGCAACCAAGAAGCTAGTGGCACTGCGTGTTGGTAAAAGGATGAGGCTCACATTTACAAAACTTGTCAGGGAACCTGGTTCCCTTGACACAGGTTAGTAGTTTCTTTGTACTCTCATACACAACTCTTTAACAGCTGAGAAAGTGCCACGTCATTAAAATTTGAGTTTCTCTTTTTACCCTTCTTTAGAATCCAAACGTCGTACCCATTACTAATCGACCCGTCTACCCAGAAAATTAATACCCATTTCCAACCGGTTCCTCACCCTGTTTAAATAAACCCAAACGATGTCTCTATAACCATTGTTCATATCAAAATCCAAAATCTCCCTTTTTCTCTCAACAACCAAATACTTCATTTCTTTATGTTCTTACTACAAATCCCTACCATGTCTGAGAATCTAGAAGCCTCAAATATTCCAGGTGTCGTCCCCACTGTGTCTTCATCTCACGAAGCATAGGCGACAAAGTCTAAGTCCCACATGCCACCAAGTCCAAACCC
This sequence comes from Nicotiana tabacum, assembly GCF_000715075.1. Classification (NCBI taxonomy): domain Eukaryota; kingdom Viridiplantae; phylum Streptophyta; class Magnoliopsida; order Solanales; family Solanaceae; genus Nicotiana; species Nicotiana tabacum. Next base: position 74,744,484 of record NC_134103.1, read on the forward strand.
CATACAAGATTCTCAACCACCCTCTACTTTTTCTCCAGCCTAATCAAGTTCAGGTTCTCATCGGAGTCGCAAACCTCCGAACCCAAAGAGGTTTGTGGTTGTAACCTCTCCTTCTGCCTTGTCAGAAACAATGGCTAAATGTGACACAGTAGAGGGAGAAGAAACTCAAGAAGTCTCCAGTCTGCAAATAGAAGAGAGCTCTGAGGCCCAACAGAGTGTGGTTCGTGATTGTAAAGAATCAGCACCAAGCCTTGATTTGAATGTTGCCAACCCTACATATAATATCTCTCCTGAGTCTACCTTAGGGTTAAATGAACAAAAATCCATAGAAGATATATTATTAATAGCCGCTGAGGGAGTCGTGGTCGGCGGTTGTGAGGAGGTTAATGATACTGTTGGGTGTCAGGGGGAAGGTGAAGGCTATCCGGAAGAGAGTAGGGAACTGGTGCCCTTTGAAAATATAGCACCTGATAGTACTACTGGGGAAACTCATGAGGGACATGTTCCCTCTGCTCAAGAGGAGCCCTCTTCTCAAGAGGAGCCCTCTGCTCCTACTTGGGATGAAACTCCCTGCTCTACAAAAGAGCCCCATGTCAGTACTGATCCTGCTCCCTCCCCTCACTTTGATGCTGAGCCACTAAACTTTGTCATTCTTGAGATGAGATCTCTATCTGAAGAGGAAAATAGTAAGGAAGACTATGATGATATGCATGTAGCAAGCTTCATTGCTGCTCGAAGTAAGAAAGGAGTTCCCGGTGCACCTACTCTTAAAAGACCCACTACTAGGTTGTAAAAGAGGGAGGCTCTTGAGTCTGCTAAAGAAAAGCAGAGAAGAGAATAAAATGAGGAGGTTAGTGAAAGGGGGAAAGCTGGTGAATGAAGAGGAAGTGCCTACGGCACTTATTATTGATATTGATGACGAGGTGACTGAGGAACCCGGTTCCTTAACTCGTAAGTCCTCGAAGAAACCTACAGTTCCAAAACCTAGGAGAGAATCATCTGTGAGCATGATGGAGGCTAGCAATGTTGAAGTAGAAAAGTTTGGGGAGAAGGTAGCTGAAGATTCTGGTGAGAAAGTGTCTGAAAAGTCTGGTGACAAGGTGCCTGAGAAATTGTCTGAGAAATCTGCAGAGAAAGGGAAGAGTGTGAGAAAATCTATGAAAAGGAAGGCAGGTGTCAATGAGAAACCTGGTTCCTCCAAGAAAACCAGGGTGGGTGTGGCCAAGGATGAAGGAGGAGTAAACCTGAGACACCAGAAGGTGCTGTGGGGCAGAACAATTGCCCCTGATATTCTTGACATGACAGGGATGTGTCAACTGGTTAATATTTGTGAATTTCAACAGTGGACACATTTGTTCACTACTGAGAGCCCTAAGGTGTATGATGCGGAGGTGCGCAGTTTCTATGCTGATATGTTCACTGTAGAAGATGACAACACATGCCTGAAGGTGCATGGTGTTGATTTTGTGATGGATGAGGTTGTGCTGGAAACAATTTTGGGAGTGCCTACTGGCTTCATATCATCCATTGAGGGGACTTGCTCTTCAAACTTTAGAAATGCCATTTTGAAGGTGATTCAGTACAGCATGGGGGGACGGGTACAAAAGAAGGCCCTCCTTCTAGTGTACCAATTGTTGTTCGAGATGGTGAACAAGATTTTGCTCTCACGCGCAGAAAGGCATTCTATTACGTCACGAGCAGACTTGTTCCTCATAGAAGCACTGGATACCTACTCCACTATCAATCTGTCGGGTATCATGATTGAGCACATGAAGAAAATGACAGATTTTAAGGATAGTAATCATGGGCTGCCTTGCGAGTTCTTACTCATTAAGGTATTTGAGTTCTTCAAAGTGCCTTTTGGAAAGGCTACAGTGGTACTCGCAAGTAGACCTTCTCCAAGACTAACTTAGAAGAGTGTGAGTGTATCGATAAGAAAGGAGGGGTTGGCATCAATTTCACTATCTCTCAACTGATTGAAGCTCAGAACATTGCCAATGAAGAGATAAGGAAGTTGATGGCATGGAATGTCATTCTTGAGGGACAGCTTAATCAGGCCCAGGAGTCACCTAGTTCCAGCAGTTCACAAGGCGCAGAGGTTACCCGTCTGACCAAGGAAAATGTTGATCTCAGGAAACAGGTCGAGGACCTGAAGGAGAGGTTTCTTAATGAGTAAGTGTCAGCAAATGCTCGAATGGATATCCTTGTTAGAGCCCTTGCCTCTTCATCGCTGCCTCCCTCATCCAGTGCTCCTTAAAATCGTTCCCTTCCCAGTGTCCAGTTCAAGTTGTCTGCCATCTGTTTTGGTCCTTTTATTTTACTGTGTTCAGTGATTGGTACTTTTTAAGTTATTTTATTTTGTGAATGACTGTGTAACAAATGGTACTATGCATGCTATACTCTTATGCTCTGTTTTTATCCATGTTTGTGCGCACACATGTGGCATGAGTTAACCATGCTAGACAAGGGGGAACAAGTTCAGGGGGAATACAGGACATATTGTGGTACATCGGTTCTTTGGCTCTCGGGGGGAACTTCTATTACAAGTTTGTCATCATCAAAAAGGGAGAAATTGATAAGTTATGTGCATTGTTATGTTTTGATGATCTAACAAACTTAATGATGAGAACCAGATGGGGAACCTGTTACACATCCTCAAAGTGCTCAAGAACAACAAGTATCAAATCAGACACAAGTTCCAACAATCAGAGTCAAAGAGATGACAGGAGGAACAAATGGACATCAGTTCCCTTGCTGACTGTACCAATCAACTGTTCACAGCTGTAAAGTTGCTGTAACTGTTCCTCTGCACACACTCGCAACAGTGTGACCAGTGCAGTAGCCACCTCCTAGGACATGACTTGTATCGGATATTACTTTCATCATCCAAGTGATATCACTTGTGTAATATTAACATGAAGCAAAGTGAAAACAACACACTTGCACATTCAAGAATTGATCAAGCTTTCTCTCAAGTGTGTTTCCAAATTGCAAGTGACATTCAGGGCTTCAAGAACAGAGAAACATCATAACGAAGGACCATTTTCCTACATTGAGTTATTACATGGCCCTAGTTATGTTGTACCTTTGTTAAAGTGATTTGCTTGTAATTCCTACTTAGCTTAGCTAGACGCATTGTGTGGGAAACCTTTTGTAAAATCATAAACCTCGTGTTTGTATCCTGACTAGAGCTAGTCGAGTTGTGAGCTTTGTAATAGAGTTATTACAAAGAGGCTTGTAATAGAGTTATTACAAGTGAGTGAGGGGTTAAGGGTTTAATTCCTAGGTTACAGTAGGTTGTAATCTGAACTTGCTCGGTTATTGAAGTTGAAATCCTACGAGTATAGGTCATGGTTTTTAATCCCCGTGAGTTGGGAGTTTTCTACGTAAAACTCCAATGTGTCATTTACTTATCTCTTTATGTGTGTTCTGTGGGAACTGATAGAGAACCCGATTCTCTATACAGTTTGGTGGACCCTAAGTTTCTATCACCCACTTTGTAAAAAAGTTTGCAAGCCTACCCACTTTACGATCAACTTCAGACTTATCGGGTCTGAAGTTAAAAAAAATTAGTCTGAAGTGCAATGCACTTAAGGCCAATTAAGTCTAAAGTGTAAAAATTGCACTTAAGATGCACTAAAGGCCAAATAGGTCTGAAGTAATAAATATTTTCATGCACTTAAGGTCGGAGAGGTCTGAAGTGAAAAAATTGCACTTCAGATGCACTTACGGTCAGATAGGTCTGAACTAAAAAAATTACACTTCAGATGCACTTAAGGCCAAATAGGTCTGAAGTGCAACCAATGGTTTCATGCACTTAAGGCCAAATAAGTGTGAAGTGAAAAAATTGCAGTTCAGATGCACTTAAGGCCAAATAGGACTGAAGTGCAACAAACGTTTTCATGTACTTAAGGCCAAATAGACCTGAAGTACAAATTGCCTAGAAATAAAAATTTATTTTTCGAATTTTAACAATCCAATATATGATTTAACACCTAAATCTACTCTAAATGAGCTCAAATTTGAAACATAACTTCCAAATATCATCAAGAACAAACTTCAATCATCAATTTGTCAAAACAATAATAAATCTAACGAACTCATTTTGCAATTAAGAAAAAGAAGAAGAAGAAACCCTAAGCAATGGTAAAAAATAAAGCGCTACAACAGCTCACTACTGTAAAATATCATAAACTACATTTAAATATGTTCACAAATACCATATAAAATCACTGTCACCCGAAGAAAAGAAGAAGAAGAAGGAGGAGGAGGAGGAGGAGGAGGATAAAAATGCCTGAAGTTGTTTAACTTTGGGTACTAGTTAAAAAAATTTAAAAAGTGGGTACGGCTTAATGGGGGCGACCAAATAAGGCACCCCGCATAATTTTTATGAAATTTCTGACTTCACTGCTGATTGAGGCCACCCTACGTTGTGTGGCTTGGTAACATCTCTATGTTTGTTGGCGTCTCCTGTAATTAATGGTCATGGTTCTGTTTCAGCAGTGGCTGATCCAATTAAGGGTTCGCGAGTTCGATGGAAATGTTGTAGTTACATGAGAGAAAAAACAAGTGTAGGTAGAAATATACATTATTGAACTCTCTCAACTAAGAATTCATGTGTCTAAATTCTAGATCCGCCGTTAAATTTCTGGAGATGGGTTGACGTTAATTCCCATGTTACATCCAGTTACAGCTCATACTTGTAGTACAAACACCTAAACTTATGCGAAAAATAATACTATTTCTTCTTAGCTTGCTTAACCAATTCGTTTCTCCGAAAACAAAAAAGGAAATAACTGTCAACAGCAACATAACCGCCTTCGCCTGAAACACTAGCAAGATAATCTCCCATAGACTGATAGAAGGGGAAGAAGAAAATTCCATTTCCCTTGTATTTTACTCTAGTCCTGGTTGCTGGTAAGTTAACTTACTGAGAGCAAAGAGTGGCAAATAAACAGAAACTGTTAATTTTTTGTTGGGTATTTAATCTTAGTCCCAAAACTCATAGCAGAAGTTCGTGCCCTAGGAATGACCACTCGAAACAGAGTATTGACAGTTAGAAGATACTACGGTATATCGCACCAATTCGTGTCCCCAGCTATCATATTTGTAATGCTTATATTAGCAACAAGAAGCAGCTATTTTTGAGAAATTACCTCAAACAGATTCTAGCATTGACTCAACAGTGCACTCCTAGGTGAATAAGCAATAACCTCCAACAAGGTCAGACCAGCAAATCACTCAAGAGTTAATGATATCCTAACCAAAAATAACAAGCAAGAGCCTAAACCCAGGGCTGTCTGACATAAAAATTAACAGCACAAATACCAAGAAAAACCAATGCCCTCATCTTTCCATTAGCTAGCAGAATCACCAAATAAAAATGTGCCTCGCTATAGTTTACATCAATCCATGTTCTAAATAATAGTTTCATCATATCCAGTCAAAAGATATAAAGACGCAAATCAAAATAACTAGTTCCAAAATTCCGATATTCTAAAGTAAATGTCAATCCCAATTCAAAGAGGAAAGAAGAAGAAGATATCATCAATAGTCCCCCTATTGATATGGCATGTCTTTTATCCGTCAGTACCTCCTAGGAAAACGGTCCATAAACCTTCCAGAGGGGTGGTCCATAAACCTTCCCGAAGGGCGGTCCATAAACCTTCCCGAGGGGTGGTCCATAAACCTTCCAGAGGGGCACTCATAAGCTAGGTGTCCTCTTCCCCCACAGTTGTGACAGATCATCAATGGCATGCAATCTCGACTCATGTGGCCCACTTGCTGGCAGTTTCGACATACAATGTCCCTATATCCTCCTCCCCCACCAACAGGGCGAGCTCCACCACCCCTCTCTTCAAGAGCACCGGCCTTGGGGCAACCTCTCGCCATATGACCGGATATATTACATAGGTTGCACACAGGATCATTTTGACAATCACGTGCCAGGTGACCAGTCTTCCTACAATTTTTGCATGCCTTGTCATTGGTGCAGTCGACTGCAATATGGCCTTGCTTGAAGCAGTTATTGCACAGCTTCAGGTCACCAGGAGGCAGTGGAGGAGCCGCGCAGTCTCTAGCACGGTGTCCTGCCTTTCCACAAGTGTGGCAGATTCCTTCATTTGGACAATCTCCAGCCATGTGGCCTGGCTCTCGGCAATTCCAACAAAGAGATTTTGTGGTACACTCGGAAGCAATATGCCTGTTTAAGTTTTGGAGGCAAAGTCAAAATTAAAGAAGTAATAAATATAACTTGTTCTACCAACATTACTGACCCTAAATTTCGGGCACAAACATGCGTGAAAGCACTGATAGAATAGAACAACTACACCTTCTCAACAAAAGATACATGAAAGAATAAGTAATACATGTATTAGGAAAGCCAAAGAAGGAAGTCATTTTATCAAGCAACTTGTAAACACCAGCAGCATGTTGCACATACACTTCCCTTTAAGACAACACTCTTTAAGACAACACTCAAGCTCGAGTCTGGACATTGCCAGTTACCAAGTAAACTAACTTGTATTTGTTTACTGTTTAATGTTTATATTAGTGATCCTGTGTAAGCAACTACTATATACTGGCAGTTCTAATATACTTGCTAAATTTGATTGTTTGATTGTTTGGGTACTTTTAGAAGCTAAGTACTAAAAATTACATATTATTAGTATTTCATTTCAATATGTTGCTTCCTTGCGATGTGAGTGTCTTCAGTTTTCAGCAAAGCATGTTCGGTTCTGTGTACTAGGTTTCAGGATATCCCCCTTAGTTACCTGTAAGCTAAAAACTATTCAGTGTGCTGCACTTAAGTTAAGGGATATCAGGGTATCTTGCCCCTTAGTACCTATATCAAATATTAAGTTCCGTGCGTTGTATACTGGAAGAAAGTGATGCAAATAAATGAAACATGCAAACAATAAAGAATGACAATATAGCAGCGCCATTAGCAACTTCTGTGATTCAACTTTAATCTGTTGCACAACTGTTTCTCCGAGTAAGTAAATGCAATAGTAATGCTTATGCTTTCCGGTTGGACGGGAAACAAGTAGTTAATTAACACAGAATATTGTAATACTTACCCTGGGAGACCACAGTTGTGACATATGGCAACATTAGGGCACTCCCGAGCAAAATGGCCGGGGCGCTTGCAGTTCTTGCAGAGACCACTCTCACTGCTTAAAACATAAACAAGTAATAACAGAAACCATGAGAAAAAGAAGAAACCTTTCCACCAAAGAGCCAAAAATTGTACACTCCGGATGTTAGAGAGAGTCAAAGAGCAGGTAAAATAGCATACTCCAAGAAATCTGTGTATTAAAATAATTCTTTTTGTTTCCACATTCCTTCTGAACTCATTGAGGAATGTATGCAAATGAAACGTGAGGTATGAGGTCAAAATAGATAGGCTAGATTTTATTAGACTCTGGCTGCATAAGATCCATAACTTCACTAGCAAAACAAAGCAAAATAGTGCTTTAACAAAGAACAATTTTTTTTTTAAATGAGAAACCTCATTATTGAACAAAATCCATTTCAACTGATCAGAAAATGTAACAGTTCAAGGTATAAAAGATTTGAGCTTAATAAGTCCAGGTATTTAACATAAAAGGCACTAATCAGTAGGGATACTGATCATCCCAATTTCACACTTGAGCATTTGAGTCTTATGGAAGTCTAACATTGGACTGCCAAATCAGTTTCCAAACAGCCACGTCAAAGCGTAGTCTAATTATTAGTCTAACAATTACAGAACAGCATTACACACGTACAGGGAAATATCTTGAGCATAAGTGTAAATTCAGTTCAACACTCCAAACATGCATATCAAAACACCCATATAATAATTAGCCTCCATCCAAGTCGAACAGACCCAGATCTCTTTGCTCCCACCAACAGGTGCTAGAATGAGAATAGCTAAACATACAAATGATTAAAACCAGAGAACCTGAAACCCCGACGTGACTCCCGTCTATATGGTGCATCACGGTGGGAGAACCGTTGTGTACGGATTTTGCGATCCACTGGGCTCCTGCTTCGGCTCCTGCTTCGGCTTCTGCTGCCAGATCTCATATTCAAAACCAACACAAACAGAACCACCAATTAACGACCAGCTAAAATATCACCACTCCACCACCCAGCTGCTGCCTCCTCCCTGTCCACCACAACCACACATCCAAGACCACATCAGTCCAAATAAACCTTAACTGTACTCCTTTCTTTCATTTTAAATACCAAATTCCAACACCACTACAGAGATATTATTCAATATACAAGCATCAAAAGCTTGTTGATTCAGGAAACATCATCTCCAGCTACATCCTCCTAAATATAGAGCATATCTCTTGTGACAAACACATGCCAGCACCACCACACAATCATTAACTACTACTTGTCATACAACAGCTGACAATTGATTCCCAACTCAAAGACATATGGAGATGGTTTCCTTAGCTGACAGAAAGCTCAAATGAGTGTTGATAGAAGCAAAACCTTTTACCAGAAACAGCAAGTATTTTTGGAGTATAAACAAGTTAAGATCAATAATATGTCATGGAAATTAGAGTTGTGAAACTAAACTTTTTATTTTCTCAATAAAATACCATTATCCTTCCTTTTCTTTTATAAATCAAATGCCATTTTCCTTCTGGTCCAGCTGCAATACACAAACAACAACATGGTCACAAGAATTAAAACAGAAGCATATTTGCCACATATGGGCCCTTCAGATTGGTAATAATAACTAAAAACTTCGGTGTCCAGCCAAAACCCAGTCTCAATGAATAGCTCCTGAAATTCCTTTATTTTCCATTAACCCTAATCCCATGTGATAATGCTACTACTCTCTCCGTTTCATTTTATGTGTCTTAGTTTGACTGGGTACAAGTTTAAGAATGTAAAGACTTTTGAATCTTGTGGTCTTAAACTAAAGGTGTGTATAACATGCTAAAAATACCCTTGAATATGGCCTTAAACTTCCCGTGCCTTTCCTATAAGGGAGCATCATTGAGGGTAAAATGGGAATGCTGAAATTAAAAACGTTAAATATAGAAAGGTGAAACTCTTTTAAACATATTAAAAGGGAAAGCAAAACACATAAATTGAAACGGGTTACAAGTTTTGATCTGCTAGTCTATGCCCTTTATTTTTGGAGATTAGCACCTGATAGTGTTTGCCTTGCTCACCAGGTATCATTAAATTCAAAGGATATCAGCCCGAGTTAAGCTGATACCATTCATGGAGAGCTACTGATAGAAAGGAAATGAAACCACTACTAAAAGCAAGCATCAAGAAATTCAGCACGATTTACCATAGAGGCATCACAGAAGTTTGTGGATCCCCATTTTTTTTTTAATAACCGTGGTGTCCGGGCCAGCTTGCGCGCACCTCGACTAATTCCACGGATACCTGCCACCTCCCACCAGCAACAGGTACCAGGTAACTCTATCCACATCTTAACATATAACAGCTCATAAATCAACTATCCGCAACAGCACCATTCTCACCCACGTACTTTTCTTCTAATGATGCTATACAAAGGTTGCCACAGTTTTATAAAACTTTCCATACACCCTAGCCCTCTCACTTCAAAGAGACATCAGACAACACCTTGACTTAACATCAGCACAAGCGCATACAGAATGGAGATAGTGTAAGGCACCAGATTCCTACCCTTGGATATCTGCTGCTACCACTGCGTACATTCTTTAATAACAAAGCTCTCCGCAACTATATCTTCTCTTAACTTGAAAGGCAACTATATCTTCTCTTAACTTGAAAGGCTATCTGACTGAACCCATTGCTCTTATTCTTCTTTATTCTTTTTTCTTTTTAAATGAGATATAGAATGGATCCATTACATCAATCATATATCGGTTTGCAGAGTTCCCTTTCTATTTCTTTTTGTTTGTTTCTGTTTTGAAAAGTTGAAGATACCGGGTCAGCACATGACCCTTTCTATTTCGGATAATTATATATATCTCACTACTTTTTTCCTTTTCTTGCCGAAGAAAAAAGTCACTCTCTCTATCTTCAATCTGATAGTCCCATTCAATTTCTAATGGTCAATTATCAGAGTGTGACTGGCAGTAAATAATTTGCTTCCCAAATATAGAAGTTAAAAATTTAGACGTACCTGAAAAAATAACACACAAACTACAAAGTTCTGCATTTCAAGTTTATTGAAACAATAATAAAATAAAACGAATACAAAAGTCTTAAGCAAAATATGACTTTGTTGGACCGCAGGAAAATGTTCAATATTACTGAGTAAATACATATACTTTAACTTAAAAAGGGACTTTTCTGAATTCAGAATTCAGGAGGAAGCTTCATGGTACAGATTCAAGTCATGTTCCCAGCTACAAGTAGTAAGCATTTTCATCATGCAGCTAACCGATAACTTCCCAATGCATCCCCATTTACATCCTTTCCCAATCCTATCATCTTCAATATTCGTATCACAATTCCTCCTTACTCTAGTCTATCAATATCTTCACATGAATCGCACCCACAAGGTATATGATCACCATAACCCACTGGCCAATAACAACTACGCCTCAATCCTAAACAAGTTGGGATCAACACCATAACCCATTGGTCTAAAGAATTAAATATACTCTGCAATTTCATTCAACACTCCTTCCTCGGAAAATGAAGAGCAACAGAAAAAAAAAGTTCTTTGCCTTGTGCGTATGCCAGGCCGGAGATGTTAAACAGGATTTCAGATTCAACTTCAGCCTTCACCTTTAGCTTCAAAAGTCCTCTTTTATTATTTTATCTTTTTTTGTTGGGGGGGAAGAGATAAAGAGTGGGATAAGACCGGGTATGTTGTTGTTGTTGGAGGAAGAGATAAAGACCTTCAATATATTCAGATATCTTCAATTCATTCACCAAAAAATTAATTGGAATCCATAAGCAGAATCGTAAAACAGCTCATATCCACCCACCGATGCTTCACAGTCAGAGAGCAATGATCCACGCATTAGAACACAAAATTCTCTCAGCTTCTCAATTAACCATTAGTACTTTCTACCTATTCAAAAGTAACAACGAAGTTCACTTCTTCTTGCTCCAAAAAATTTTGGACAGGAAACCACTATGCAAGACAAATCATTAGAAACCCACAAAACTGTAGAACTATTAGGAATGGATGAAGAAAATGTGGGGGGAAAGTTTGCTGCATCCAAGGGTGTAGCTTACTGATCAATGAAGTGGGAAGAGAACCGTGAGGTCTCAGGTTCAAATCCTAGCCGAAACAAAAATGATACTAGGTGATTTCCTCCCATCTTCCTAAGCCTTGGTAGACAGAATTACTCGGTACCTGCGTATGAGCTGGCCCGGACACCACTGTCGTAAAACAACAACAACAACAACTCAGTATAATCCCACTAGTGGGGTCTGAGGAGTGTAGTGTGTACATAGACCTTACCCCTAGCCTGAGGTAGAGAGGCTGTTTCCGATAGACCCTCGGCTCCTTCCCTCCAAGAACTCCACCTTGCTCTTGGGGTACTCCAACTCACAACCTCCTGGTTGGAAGTGGAGGGTGTTCACTTCTTGTAGTAAAAAATGAACAATAATTCCGAATAAAGATCTACTTCCAAGTGCTAAGTATTCAAGTCAATATTTATGTCCCAACATGAACGAAAAAAATCTGAATTAAGAACGTCTCCAGCTACAATAACCAATGAAACCTAAATCAATCAACCAACTAAGCTTTAATCCCCCAACTATGAATCCTCTATATAAATTCCACTTTTTCTCGCCCATTTCATTCCAGTACTGGTAAATAACCAAAAAAAAAAAAACTAGAAACACACAAAGACGTAACTGCCAAATGAAATTGAAAATGATGGTAAAGAACTTTAGCAGAGAAGATATAGTACAAGGTCATTCACTAAGAAGTAAAAATAAGCCCAAAATTAATTGCGTAGAAATACGATAGATAGAGAGAAGAATGAACCTGAAACAGCGAACGCTTGTTAGTGATAGATCCGGCGCTTAGGTGTAGGTTTAGGGATGCTGCAAATAGATATAGAGAGAGAGAAATAGAGCACGAGGGCAAAGGATGAGAATTACAAGAAAGAAGCAATAGATAAGGCGAGACGGAGAAATAGGTGTTGGCTGAATACAAGTAGTGCACCCCCTAAAATTAGGTCTCATACAGGTAGAGGTGTTAGGTTCCATTATCATTTTTATGTGTTAATAATCAATGAAAAAGAATAAGACTCAAATGAACATATAATTAAGTAAATAAATAAATATTTTTTCTAATGCCTAGTTTTTAAATGACATAATCATACACCTTAATATTATTTCAGGAATAGATATTTCAAAGATTACCAATAAATTGTTATAATATGTAACGCTTCAGATCATACTAATTTTTATGATTAAGTTACTTATTTATTAAACTGATATAAATATTTGATACCAATAAGTTTTTATCGTATGCTTTGGCTGGCTTTGATGCGAGATTTGGCATTTGATTCGAAATTTTCGAAAAATGATTTGCACCCTCATCCTTTCAGGAGATACTTTTGTTTTATATTTCAATATTATGTGATAAATATGGTTATTTTAATAGGATATTTATGAACGTCCTTTGGACTCTGAAATCTGAATAGGAATTTGCCTAGTGTGCACGGTACGCACTTCTAAGATTCAATAACGATAAAATGAAGTGCCAATAATATTAGTAATACAATTTTATTAGCAAATGATTTGCTTGCGTGGCTCATAAAAGGGTATAAACCACCACAACTAGCATGGGCGGCTCAAGGCCCAACCAAACAAAGCCGAATGTTTTATTTTCTCACCATAAAATTTGAGGCCCCAAACACTATAACTTAACAGTTTTATGACTTAAAATTTCTTTTAGGAATTATTGAAATAGGTTAGAGTGAGAAACTCTCCCGTAACCTCCGTATATTCGGCTTAGGTATGAATGTGTTAAATGAGTAGTAATATTATATTTTGGACATGTGAAGTTCTATCAGTATGAGTATGGGTGGAAATAGTTATTTTAGAATCAAGACTAGGAGTGAGGTGTATAAGATTCGATAAAATCGACAAAGTTTATAAAAGGTCTGTCTTGCAGTAGGATGTAGTAAAAATGTGTGAGGAATTTGGAAAAACTCAAACACTAAAGTTGTAGCCCTTTGAAATAGCTTTCCAACGATATATTGTGGAGCCCTAGCGGATCTCTGTACAAAAAGTTATGTATGTTTTACAGAGCAATGCGTAATATGCGCGCCCGGATGGTCCCGTGCGCGGCCGCGCACTTGTGGAAGTGTTACTTCCTTTTTGCGCGTTAGGTGCGTGGTTGGGCCTTCAAGTGCGCGGGAGCACACCCGGGAGGTCATTTTTAAAGCCCTACTTCGTCCCCCACACCCCAAAACACAAAAACTTGCTCTAGAAAAGGAAGCTCTCAAGAACCTACCCTCCCCCAAGGTCCCTCCACCATCCAAGGTAAGTTCTAATAGTGATTCTAAGTTGATTTCAATTCTCCAATACCTTATTAACATGGGTAAAACCTTCAAATCATTAGATATTCGATTGGAACATCGTGGTTGAGAAAGAAACCCTAGAACTCGAATTCAAGAGGATTTTGAACGTCAAAAAAGGTAATATCTTCACCCTTTACTTGATTATAGTATTGGATTAATGACTATAGAATCTAGTTCATGAGATATGAGTTGATGAGTTTGATAGAAAAGCATGAACGGTTATGAATTTGGGTTGTTGGTTGTTGATTATTGATTATGGGTGTTGTTTATCTTATGGGTGATGAACAATGATATTGATTTGAGATTTTAGAATTTACCTAGGAGCAAGAGAATGGGTTGTTGGGTATAGAAATACCATTAATGAGGGCTATGAAGCTTTATACTCACCAAGTGTTTGATAAAATGCCTAAGTGACCAAAACATGAGTATTATTGCTAATATGGAATCCCTTTGACTTGAATTGATATAGATTAAAGTTGAAAGGGTTGGCGAATGTTGTATTATGCTCAAGAGCAGGAAGTTAAGGTATGTAAGGCTAACTCTCTATCTTTGGGAATATTAATGATTCTCCCTACATTACGTTTCTTTTACAACGTTACTAATTGTCTCAGAAATATAGTTAAGCTGAGTTCCTTGAATAGTTGTAGAACTTCTATTCTCTAGCTTCGCAACTCGTTCATGACTTTCATTCTGAAGGTTGTGAGCTCAGTGTGTAATAAATATAGACTTGGTTTGATGCCCATGAGTCTTAGTCTAGATTACTCAGCATGTAATAAACAATTGAAGTTTCAGATTTCATAATCTGTTCAAGAATACATGTCTCAGTCTAGTCCTATTTAGAATTCCAGTATCATGTAACTCAATATGATTCAGTATTTCAGTATCACATATTGCAGTATGATTTTCAGTTCCAGAATTTAAATCCCTGAATGTTGAACACATGTAATTGGGCCTAAGGCCGTAGTTTATGTTTTATGCATGTTTGGTCCCGAGGCCGCGGTTAATGCTTTATACATCTTTGGGCCTGAGGCCGCAGTTATGTATACGTATACTTAGGCCTGAGACCGCAGTTTGTGCACATATATATTGGGCCTGAGGCCGCAGTTTATTTATTCAGATAAACATGTTGTTCATCATTCAGAAGAGGGAGTATTCATATCCTTACTTACTTTGTTCAGTTATGAGTTATCAATTATCATTTCAGTTATCAGTTATCTTTGTAGTTTCAGCTTCTGCACTTATCATTTCAGTTAGTTATCTGTTCTCTATTATCAGCTCAGTTTCAGTTTCAGCATTTACAGTTCTTTCTTCTAGTTGCTTTACATACTAGTGCAATTCAAATGTACTGACGTCCCTTTTGCCTGGGGCCTGCATCTAACGATACAAGTAGTGATTTACAGGTTGACGATTCAGAGCGCTAGGATTCTCGTATCAGCTATTTGATGCGCCTTAGTTCTTTTGGGGCATTATCATTACTTTAGAGTCTTTCAGTATTTTCAGACAGTCAGTGTTTTTAGTACTTCATTAGAGGCTTCTAGACTAGAGTAACAGTTAGACAGAGTCGCAAGCTTTTCATGTTAAGCAATATTTGCTACAGATATGTTCCAGAATTATATTAGTGTTTCGCCTTTTGATTTATATCATTCAAACTTTCAGTATATCAGCATGTGCTAGTTTATCTTCCGCATTCAGTATGTTATGATATCACATGTTGATTCAGCCAGCCAGTTAGTTTGCTTAGTCACATGTAGTCAGGCACCGGGTGCCGTGTTACGTCCAGGCCTAGGTTCGGGGCATGACAAAGTTTGGTATCAGAGTACTAGGTTCAAGTGTCCTAGGGAGTTTATGAATCTGTGTCCAGTGGAGTTTCTTTTATATGTGTGTGCCGGCCACGTATATAAATGGTTAACTACCAAGACATTCAGGATTGTCTCATTTCTTTCTACTCTAGATCGTGCCATGAAGCTTAGAGCAATAGGTAACCTTCTCTTCCTATCAAATTCCAGACGTATCGAATGCCTAAGCGACGGGCAGGAAAAACTCAAGGTCCTAGAGGGAATGATTGCCCATTTGGGTATAATTATGGAGTATAGGTTGGTAACAAATGAGACTTGAGAGGATGTTAAAAGTGGAATGCAATGGGTAGTAGTACATATTAGAACATAACCTTATCAGAAAGTACAAAAACAGTTATTATGTTTTATGGTTATCAGCTTACCTCAGCTACCAGTTATACAACCTTTCAGTTAGCAGGTTTATGATTATTCAGTACGCCAGTATTCAGTTATTTAGTTACCAGATCTCCAATTTTCAGTGCGTCCAAATTCCGGTGACTTGTGAGTATATAGTGATTCATATGGGTGCTAAAAGAAAATGCATGTAATAGTGATTATTGCGAAATCTTCGCATATTTCCGGTCTGGATTAAGACCCAAGACTCACCGGACGGTGCATGAAGTGATTTATCAGATAATGGTATACTCTGAAGGACGAGTTTGTGTATGGTAGTGTAACCATATGTGTTTTACCTTATGAAACAATTTCATTTTTAATTCTTGGAAATGGAGCCACATGTTAGAGAATGATAGTTTAGATGTCAAACCCCATGGTGTAACGTGTTAAAGATTTAACCGCATCATGCACAAAATTGATTACTATAGTTTTGGACAGAATAGAGCCTAAGGGCAAAATACCTAGGAGTCGGAAATGTGTGTTTTACGTTCGACTCATGCATATGACTAAGAAGATATGATATACGAAATGAGAACCAAGAGCAGCCGATATTGAATTTCAGGGAATGATTTTAAGTTGTTCAGATTTATTCAAATCAGAACGAGAAAGTACCACGTTAGTAAGTTACTATATGAAGAAGCTATTATTATGAGATAAAAGATATGACAGTTCTCCCTTAGATTATGTGACTAAGTGTTTACCCCGGATGTTTATAGTCTGATATAATTTTGAAGTGTATAGAAAGTTTGGGGTTAGATATTTCAATTTCGTTTAAGACAGATGAATTCCCTAAGTGTGATCCATGCACATAATTTAGAAAAAAACAAAAGATAGTATGCGACCGTAGAATAGGGTCGGATGGTGAGGGAAGTTAGGAATAACCTTCTGCTTCACTTTAGTTATTCAAAGCAGAATTAGAAAACATGATGCTAGCAGGTGGTTAGTAAAAGAATAGTAAGTAAGGTTTGAGTAGATACAGTAAATTAGCAATTTCAGCAGAGCTAGTAGATGTACGATTTGATTTACTTAGGCAGGTCAACAATAGTGAGTGGTTAATAGTTTAAAACACCAAATGTATGTTAGAACCCAAAGAGTTTAAGTTAAATCTGAAGTACAATGACATTGGGAAAAAAACCCAGTTAGGCAGTAAGAGAGCAAACTACAGAAGAATAGCCTTTAAGAGTTATCGAAACGGGGTTTCCCCAAGATTAATAGTGTGAGCATAGTTAAATCATTAAGATTGTATTTGATACTTGTGAATACATCAGCTTTCCGTTTATGTAAGTAATTTAGTTTTTCCTAGTAAGAAAGATTGCTCAGAAGAAAGTCGGAAGATGAGTCGTCATTGACATAAAGTGCAAGAATTGCAGAACATAAGAAAAGTTGTTTGGATCCCAACATAAGAGAAGGATCTACAAGTACAAGACCTTAACCCTTGGTCTAAGGGGGAGATGTGAAAATCGTCAGTAAGTCTAGTTAGAGATTTGAAACCCGCATAGTTAGCATGGGATATAAAAAAACTATAAAATCATACGTAGTTTTGTATCACGAGAGTAGTGCCATTGCACGAGACTCTAATCTTCAGAGTACTGGTCAAAGAGTTAGTTCACAACAATTCTATAAGTGTTTTCAGGAAGTACCTTAAAAAGATAATCAAGTATGGGAAGTATAGCTCATGACTGAGGCAGACAAGAGAACTACAGTGAAAGAAGTTCAACACTTAGCCAAGCTAGGATTTCGACTTTCAGACATCGAAGATGGTGGAGTTGTTGTCCAGAACAAGACTTGTTCCTCCTTAGTAGCCGAAGTGAAGGAGAAATAGTTTGATGATCCCTAATTGTCGCAGTTGAAAGAGGGGACACACAAGCATAAGACGATGGCTTTTGAACAAGGGGGAGATTATGGTACTTTGAGGTACCAAGGCAGATTATGCGTTCCAGACATAGATGGGCTTAAAGAGCGGATTATGTCTGAAGCCCAGAATTTCAGGTATTCTATTTACTCAGGTTCTACAAATATGTGTCATGGTCTTAAGGAGATTTATTGGTGGAACGACTTGAAAAAGAAAGTCACAGACTTTGTGGCCAAGTGTCCGAATTATCAGCAAGTAAAAGTCGAGGAACAGAAAGCCTAGTGTTTTACCATAGAATACACGATATTCTTGAGTGGAGATGGTAAATATGGAATTTATAACAGGATTATGAGTGGGTGATTATAGATCGACTTACCAAGTCAATGCACTTCTTGCCGGTAAGACCACGGATTCAGCAGAAGATTATGCCAAGTTGTATATTCAGGAAATTGTCTGATTGCATGGGACCCAGTTGTCTGTCATTTTGGACCGTGGTGCTTAGTTTAAAATGAACTTTTAGAAGTTCTTTCAGAAAGGATTAGGCATAAGTTTTTCATCCTCAGAAAGATGTCCAGGCAGAGCGCACTATTTAGACACTTAAGGATATATCCTTGATTTTAAAGGTAGTTGGGATGATCATATACCTCTCATTGAGGTTGCTAATAATAACACCTACCATTCTAGTATCAATATGGCACCATGCGAGACTCTGTATGGGCGAAGGTATAGATCTCCAATTGGTTGGTTCAAAGTTGGTGAAACAGAGTTTGTGGGACCAAATTTGGTCTATTAGGCTATGGATAAAGTCAAGTTGATTCAAGAGCGTATGAAGACGGCTCAGAGCCACCAAAAGTCCTATTTCAGATGTGCGACATAAAGACCTAGAGTTTTAAGTTGATGATTGGGTGTTTCTGAAAGTTTCACATATGAAAGGTGTTATAATATTTGGGAAGAAAGAAAAGCTTAGTCCCAGATATATCACGCCGTATATGATCCTATAAAAGATCGGACAAATAGCTTATGAGTTGGAGTTTCCACCAGAACTAGCGGTGGTACACCTAGTATTTCACGTGTCATGTTATGACATTCAAGTTTCCAGTACTCAGATACTCATGTCGGTTTAGTACCCATTTACTCGTATCAGTTCAATACTCAGATACTCATGTCAGTCCAATACTCAGACATTGTTACCAACTTAGTACTCAGATATTGATGTCAGTTCAGTACTCAAATATTCGTGCCAATTCAATATTCATATATCCATGTTAGTTTAGTATTCACGTATCCATGGCAGACCAGTATTTAATTATATACTTCATGTTACTTGTTACCCTAAATAAGACTCTCCATATATGCTTTTACTAATTTATGACTAGCGGGAATGGTTAGTTCGGGATTTGGAAGAGTTCGGGTTGAAATCGGAACACTTGGTTCCTTAAGGTTGGCTAAAAGAGGGCTAAGTTTGACTTTGGTCAACATTTTGAGTAAACAACCTCGGAACCGGGATTTGACGGTCCCAATAGGTTTGAATGATGATTTTGGACTTGGGCATTAGTCGAATCAGGTTTTGGATGACCAGAAAGCGTTTCAACACTTAATATTGATAGTTGGCACCTTGAAGGTTTTAAAGTTCTTTAAATTTGGTTTGGAGTGGGTTTTGATGCTATCGAAGTTTGTTTGGGATTCCAAGCTTGGGAATAGTCTCGTGTGGCGATTTAAGACTTGCACGTAAATTTTGGAGTCATTCTGAGTAGTTTAGGTATGTCTCGGTACGTTCAGAGTAATTTGGAAGAACTTGAAGTTCATAAGTTGATTCCATTGGTTTTGGGTTACGATTCTTAATTTTGACGTGTTTTCCACGTTCTGAGGGTGCGAGCAAGTCTGTTTTATGATTTCAAACTTTTTGACATGTTTAGACGGGGCTTCAAGGACCCCGTATGCCATTCAGACGATGCGCGGAGGTCGTTTAGCCATGGGTGAACAGCTAAAGCACCCAGCTTCTGGTTTAATCGCACCCGCGGAGGGCCAGCCACAGGTGCAACCTCGTAGAAGCGAGCCATCAGCCATAGAAATGGCCTAGCATGGGCAGCCAAAAACCGCAGATGCGGACAAGGCGACCGCAGATGCGCGACCGCAGAAGCGGGACTTGTGCAAGTGCGACTCTTCTGCCTCAGGAGCGGCATCGCAGAAGCGAGCCCTCATTCCGTAGATGTGGACTTAGGCCAGCCAAGAGAGGACTGCATCTGCGATGAACCTTCCGTAGATGCGGAGTCGCAGATGTGGCCTAGGGACCACATATGTGGAAGTCCTGGTGGTAGAATGGTCCATTTAATGCGGGACTTAGACGATTTTGACTCATTTTCTTTTACCTCTTGGGCGATTTTGGAGCTCTTGGAGAGGGGTTTTAACCTAGCACTTTGAGGTTAGCAATTTCTACACAATGTGAGTTAAATACTTAGATTATGGGTAGATTTTAACATGTAAAATTGTGAAAATTATGGGTTTAGATGAAAAACCTAGGTTTTGATAAAAATGGGATTTAACCACGAAAATGGTTAGGGAATTGAGTAAAAAT
This sequence comes from Nicotiana tabacum, assembly GCF_000715075.1. NCBI lineage: Eukaryota > Viridiplantae > Streptophyta > Magnoliopsida > Solanales > Solanaceae > Nicotiana > Nicotiana tabacum. The sequence goes on from NC_134103.1 coordinate 74,764,647, forward strand.
TATATATTTGAGTTTGTGAGGTTATGGGTAACAACTTTCTTAAAAAGATTTCGGAATCCGGGCACGTGGGCCCGGGGATGAATTTTAGGAATCCTTCAATTGGGGTTGGGTAATCACTCTAATAGTTAGAATATTAACGTTTGAACACATATTGATTAATTTATATAATATTTGACTAGTTTTGGATTGTTCGGCACCGATTTGAGGCTTTAGAGCAAAATTGTGACCAGAAAGTGAGCCTTGAGACGAAGTAAGTATCCTATCTAACCATGTATGAGGGAATTTGCCCCATATGTGATTTAAATTAATAATTGCTTCTAATTGTGGGGGCTACGTACGCACGAGGTGATGAAAGTCTGTACGTAGCTACTATTTATGCTTATGTCCGGGTAGTTTAGGACCCAAACATGAATTACTTGTAATATTTGCACCCTACTTGTCAATTTAAGTGCCTAAATTATATTAGAATTAGTTAGAGGAATTGTAAAAGACCGAATTTCACCTACTTGAATTTTTTAGCGATTACTTAACCGTTAACGAAAATTTTATTACATTTTATATTAGCCTTGTTGTAACGTTTAAGTTAAATGCTTATAAAGTATCCTCTCTTCTTGTGGAGCGGCCCGAACGCCTCAACAGTAGCATCTATGGATCATACTGCATGTCCCTCGGCAGTGTACACGTTATTCTGGATCAGGCCGTACGACCTCGGCATAAATCGTGCTTAATAATACTCGGAGCCTAATCATACTTGATACTATTTTATGGCTTATGAGGTTGCACTTATTAAATGACGAGAATTTATTTTGAATTTATTAAAATGTGAAATAATTATTTGCTCCTGCTTGTTAATGAGTTACTATAATTATTTACATAACTCATGCTTATTTAGAATTTATGTATTCATATTGTTAGCCCTTAGTAAGTGTCGAAGACGACCCCTCGTCACTACTTCTTCGAGGTTAGACTAGATACTTACCGGGTACATGTTGTTTATGTACTCACGATACACTTTTGCACTAATCGTGCAGGATCTGAGGCGGGTGCATCTGGCGGTCCTAGCGGCGCGCATCCTAAATATCTCAAGGCCTAGTGGTGAACTGCTTCCTGATCCGTTTCGCAGCACCTAGAGTCTCACCTTTGCATTTATTTCTGTCTATTTTCATTTCAGACAGTAGCTAAGGTTTTGTATAATCTATTAGTACTCATACACTTGTGACACCAAGTCTTGGCTCACACACTAGCAATCATATGATTTTGGATTATTCTATTGTTATGATTGCACTCAGCTGCTTTCGTCTATTTATTTAAATTTTCTATTTCTTAACCTTTTAATTAATGAAATTTAATTACTTGAAAACTTATTAAAAGAGACATAACATGGTTTAGTTCACTGTTGGCTTGCCTAGAGGTAACGTTGGGCGCCATAACGGCCTATAGGAGAATTGGGTCGTGACAACATGGTATTAGAGTACTAGGTTCACGTAGGTCTCACAAGTTATGAGCAGGCCTAATAGAGTCTTGCGGATCGGTGCGGAGACGTTCGTACTTATCTTCGAGAGGCTATAGGGTGTTAGGAAACTACTCTTTCTTTCTCTTCTATCGTGCAGTCGATGTGGTACTAAGTATCTTTCTCTTATTCTCTCTCAAATGGTGAGAACACACGCAACAGATGTTCCAAAGCATGGAGGAGCTGCTCCTCCGGTTGCTAGAGGCCGAGAGAGAGCTCCAGCCCGTGGTAGAGGACGAGGACATCCCAGAGTTGCTCCAGCTATTCCACCAGTAGATCCAATAGAGGATTCTATTATTGAGGAGCAGGGCAAGGTGCTTGCAGCAGAGCCAGCCCCGGGGGATTGCATATTTGCACCAGGTTTCCAAGAGGTCATGGGCCGTATGCTACGGTTCATGGATACTATGACCCTGGTTGGTTTATTTCCAGCAGACCCAGCCACATCTCAGGCGGGAGGGGGAGCACAGACCCCTACCACTCAGGCTCCAAGGCATGCTGCTACCGTATATTAGACCCCAGGTGCATTACCTATGGGCAGAGCTCAACCAGTTGCAGCAGCTATACCTGAGCCCAGACCAGTTACGGCCGGCGATCCGCAGAAGCTATTGGACAGATGGACCAGGCTTCATCCTCTTGTCTTTGGAGGTGAGCGACATGAGGACCCCCAGGACTTTATTGATCGATGCAGGGACATGCAAAACAACATGAGGATATTGGAGTCCCATGGGGTGGATTTTTCTACTTTCCAGCTGGAGGGAAGGGGCCCGTAGGTGGTGGCAGTCATATCTCCGCGGCAGACCAGCAGATTAACCTCCCATGACTTGGGACCGGTTCACCGGTATTTTCCTAGATAGGTATATCCCGCCCTCTCAGAGGGAAGAGTTACGGTTTAAGTTCAAGAAGCTCCAGTAGGGTCAGATGTCAGTAACCGACTATGAGGCGAGGTTCTGTGAGTTATCTCGCCATGCACTTATAATCATTCCCATCGATGCAGAGAGAGTGCGGAGGTTTGTTGTAGGTTTGCACACTGGCATTCATGCCACCATAGCCTGAGAGGTTGAGATGGGGACTTCTTATGAGCTAGTTGTAGAGATAGCTCAGAGGATCGAGAGTGTACGTCAGCCTAACTGGGAGCAGGCTATGGGGGATAAGCGATTTCGGTATTTTGGAGAGTTTAGAGGTGCCCCAGCTGGGGGCAGAGGCCAGTTTGTGAGGGGTCAGTCTAGCAGGCCCACATATCCAGCACCGCCACCTCATTGGGGTGCTCCAGTGTGACCTTATTTTAGCGCCATGCTAGAGAGTTCCTACCTTCTACCACCTATTCAGGGTTCCTCCAGTGGGTATTCAGGCTATCAGGGTCAGACTTTAGGTCAGCAACCCACCGTACCGAGAGGTTGTTTCGAGTGTGGGGATCTCAGTCATGTGTGGAGATTTTGCCCCAGGCTTCAGGGCAAGGCAGTGCAGCAGGGTCAGCAACCTATGATTACAGCAAAAGCTGCCCCACCAGCCGTCCGGCCGCCCAGAGGCGGAGGGCAGGTAGGTAGGGGTCGTCCTAGAGGTGGAGGCCAGTCGGGTGTAGTCTAGTCAGGTGGCGCTCCAGCTAGGTTCTATGCTTTTCCTGCCAGACCAGATGTAGTGGCCTCAGATGCCGTGATCACAGGTATTATTTCTGTCTGCGGTAGGGATGTTTCCATACTATTTGACCAAGGATCTACATATTCATATGTTTCATCTCTGTTTGCTCGTTTCCTGGGTGTTCCTTGTGAGTCCTTGGGTACTCTTGTCTATGTGTTCACTCCGGTGGGCGATTCTGTTATTGTGGATTGAATCTACCGGTCATGCATTGTTACATTCTGTGGTTATGAGACTAGAGCCGATCTTCTATTGCTCGATATGACCGACTTTGAGGTCATCCTGGGCATGGACTGGTTATCTCCATATCATGCCATCCTTGATTGTCATGCCAAGATTGTTACCTTGGCGATGCCAGAGTTGCCTAGGTTGGAGTGGAAGGGTTCGTCTATTAGTGCATCTAACCGGGTTATCTCTTTTCTGAAGGCTCGACACATGATCGAGAAGGGTTGTTTGGCTTATCTAGCTTATGTTTGAGATACTACCGCAGAGACTCTGGCGATTGATTCAGTGCCCGTAGTCCGGGAGTTCTCCGATGTGTTTCATTTTGATCTTCCAGGCATGCCACCAGATCGTGATATTGATTTCTGTATTGACTTGGCTCCAGGTACCCAACCTATATCTATTCCACCGTATCGCATGGCTCCGAAAGAGTTGAAGGAACAACTTGAGGAGTTGCTAGCAAAGGGGTTCGTCAGACCGAGTGTATATCCTTGGGGTGCGCGGTGTTATTTGTGAAGAAGAAAGATGGGACTATGCGGATGTGCATTGATTACCGCCAGTTAAACAAGGCTACCATCAAGAACAAGTACTTGTTGCCATGTATTAATGATTTGTTTGACCAGTTGTAGGGTGACAGGGTGTTCTCTAAGATCGACTTGAGATTATGGTACCATCAATTGAAGATTCGGGATTTGTATGTTCCGAAAACGGCTTTTCGGACTAGATATGGACATTATGAGTTTCTAGTGATGCCCTTTGGCTTGACCAATGCCCCAGCGGCGTTTATGGATTTGATGAACCGGGTGTTCATGCCATATATTGATTCATTTGTCATTGTCTTTATTGATGACATTTTGATCTACTCACGTAGCATGGAGGAGCATGAGCAGCATTTGAGAGTGGTGCTTCAGACCTTGCAGGAACAGAAGCTATATGATAAGTTCTCCAAGTGTGAGTTCTGGTTAGATTCTGTGGCATTCTTGGAAAATGTTGTATCAGGTGAGGGTATTAAGGTAGACCCCAAAAAGATCAAGGCGGTTCAGAGTTGGCCTCGTCCTACCACAACGACTGAGATCGGGAGCTTCCTGGGGTTAGCAGGTTATTATCGTCGGTTTGTGAAGGGCTTCTCATCTATTGCAGCACCTTTGACTAGATTGACCCAGAAGGGTGCTCCGTTCCGATGGTCCAATGATTGCGAGGCGAGCTTTCAGAAGCTCAAGACGGCATTGACTTCAACACCGGTGTTAGTGCTGCCTTTCGATTCGAGGATGTACACTGTGTATTGTGATGCTTTGCACGTTGTTTTGGGTTGTGTATTGATGCAGTAGGGGCTAGTTATTTCATATGCTTCACGTTAGCTGAAGCCTTACGAGAATAATTACCCGGTACATGATTTGGAGTTGGTTGCAATCGTCCATGCACTTAAGATCTGGAGGCATTATCTTTATGGGGTGTCCTGTGAGGTTTACACCGATCATCGCAGCTTGCAGCATTTATTCAAGCAGAGGGATCTCAATTTGAGGCAGTGCAAGTGGCTTGAGTTACTAAAAGATTATGATATTATCATCCTTTATCATCCGGGCAAGGCTAATGTAGTTGCGGATGCCTTGAGCAGAAAGGCATAGAGTATGGGTAGTTTGGCATTCATTTCAGCAGAGGAGAGGCTAGTAGATTTGGACATTCAATCCTTGGCTAACAGACTTGTGAGGTTGGATATTTCAAAGCCCAGCCGAGTTCTTGCATGCGTCCTCGCTCAGTCTTCACTATTTGAGCAGATGAAGGCTCGCCAGTTTAGTGATCCTCACTTGTTGGTTCTCAGAGAGACGGTACTACAGGGTGGTGCCAAGGAGGTTACTCTTAGTGAGGATGGTGTTTTGCGAATCCAGGGACGCCTATGTGTTCCTAATGTTGATGGCTTGAGGGAGAAGATCCTAGAGGAGGCACACAACTCTCGGTATTCTATTCATCCAGGTGCTACAAAGATGTATCATGACCTGAGGCAACATTTATTGGTGGCGACGGATAAAGAAGGACATAGTTGAGTATGTTGCGAGGTGTCTAAATTGTCAGCAGGTTAAGTATGAGCATCAGAGGCCAGGTGGCCTACTCTAGCAGATGACTATACCTGAGTGGAAATGGGTGCGCATTACTATGGACTTCGTAGTTGAGTTGCCGCAGACCTTACGGAAGTTTGACGCGGTTTGGGTCATTGTCGATAGGTTGACCAAGTCGGCACACTTCATTCTGGTTGTGACCACATATTCTTCAGAGAAGGTCGCCCAAATTTATATTTAGGAGACTGTTCGGTTGCATGGTGTGCCTGTATTCATCATATCAGATAGAGGCCCTCAGTTTACTTCACATTTCTAGAGGGCAGTACAGAGTGAATTGGGGACCCGGGTAGAGCTCAGCACAACCTTTTATCCACAGACCGAAGGGCAGTCGGAGTGGACAGTTCAGCTCTTGGAAGATATGCTCAGAGCATGTGTGATTGACTTCGGAGGGTAGTGGGATCGATTCTTTCCTTTGGCCGAGTTTGCTTACAACAACAGTTATCAGTCCAGCATTGAGATGGCTCCATTCGAGGCTTTATATGTTCGGCGATACCGTTCTCCTATCGGATGGTTTGATCCCGGCGAGTCTAAGTTATATGGTACTGATCTGGTGAAGGATGCCTTGGAAAAGGTAAAGTTGATTCAGGAGCGGCTTCACACAACACAGTCCAGACATAAGAGTTACGCGGATCAGAAGGCACGTGATTTATCATTTATGGTGGGTGAGGAGGTTCTCTTGAAAGTCTCGTCGATGAAGGGAATCATGAGGTTCGGGAAGAAGGTCAAGTTGAGCCAAAGGTTTATAATCCCATTTGAGGTGTTGAGACGAGTTGGGAAGGTTGCTTATGAGCTTGCCTTGCCTCCCAGTCTTAAATAAGACTCCCCGTATGTGCTTTTACTATTTTATGACTAGCGGGGATGGTTAGTTCGGGATTTGGAAGAGTTCAGGTTGAAATCGGAACACTTGGTTCCTTAAGGTTGGCTAAAAGAGGGCTAAGTTTGATTTTGGTCAACATTTTGAGTAAACGACCTTAGAACCGAGATTTGACGGTCCCAATAGGTTTGAATGATGATTTTATACTTGGGCGTATATTCGGATCGGGTTTTGGATGAACCGGGAGCGTTTCGGCGCTTAATATTGATAGTGGGCACCTTGAAGGTTTTAAAGTTCTTTAAATTTAGTTTGGAGTGGGTTTTGATGCTATCGAGGTCTGTTTGGGATTTCGAGCCTATGAATAGTCACGTATGGCGATTTAAGTCTTGCACGCAAATTTTGGAGTCATTCTGAGTAGTTTAAGTATGTCTCGGCGCGTTCGGAGTAATTTGGAAGAACTTGAAGTTCATAAGTTGATTCCATTAGTTTTGCATTGCGATTCTTAGTTTTGATGTTGTTTTCCGCATTCTGAAGGTGCGAGCGAGTCCGTATTATGATTTTAAACTTGTTTGCATGTTTGGACGGGGCCTCGGGGGCCCTGGATGCCATTTGGACGATGCGCGGAGGTCGTTTAGCCATGGGTGAACATCTGAATCACCCAGCTTCTGGTGTAATCGCACCTGCGGAGGGCCAGCCGCAGGTGCGAGCTCACAGAAGTGAGCCATCATCCATAGAAGCGGCCCAGTATGGGCAGCCAAAAATCAACGATGCGGATAAGGCGACCGCAGAAGCGGGACTTGCGCAGGTGCGGCTCTTCTGCCGCATGAGCGGCATCGCAGAAGCGAGCCCTCATTCCGGAGATGCGAACTTAGGCCAACCAAGAGAGGACCGCATCTGCGATGAACCTTCCACAGATGCGGCCCAGGGACCACAGATGCAGCCCAGGGACCGCAGATGCGGAAGTCCTAGAGGCAGAATGGTCCATTTAATACGGGACTTAGACAATTTTAACTCATTTTCTTTCACCTCTTGGGCGATTTTGGAGCTCTTGGAGAAGGGTTTTCACCTAGAACTTTGAGGTAAGTTATTTCTATACAATGTGAGTTAAATACATAGATTATGGGTATATTTTAACATGTAAAATTGTGAAAATCATGGGTTTAGATGAGAAACCTAGGTTTTGATAAAAATGGAATTTAACCACGAAAACGGTTAGGGAATTGAGTAAAAATTATATATTTGAGTTCGTGAGGTTATGGGTAACAATGTTTTTCGAACATTTCTGAATCCGGGTATGTGTGCCCGGGGATGAATTTTAGGAATCCTTCAATTGGGGTTGGGTAATCACTCTAATAGTTAGAATATGAACTTTTGAACACGTATTGATTAATTTATATAATATTTGACTAGTTTTGGATTGTTCGACACCGAGTTGAGGCTTTAGAGCGAAATTGTGACCGGAAAGTAAGCCTTGAGATGAGGTAAGTCTCTTGTCTAACCTTGTAAGAGGGAATTTTCCCCATAGGTGATTTAAATTAATAATTGCTTCTAATTGTGGAGGCTACGTACTCACGGGGTGACGAGAGTCCGTGCGTAGCTACTATTTATGCTTATGTACGGGTAGTTTAAGACCCAAATCATGAATTACTTGTAATATTTGCACCCTACTTGTCAATTTAAGTGCCTAAATTATATTAGAATTAGTTAGAGGGATTGTAAAAGACCGAATTTCACCTACTTAAATTTATTAGCAGATTACTTGACCGTTAACAGAAATTTTATTACATTATGTATTAGACTTGTTGTAACGTTTAAGTCAAATGCTTATAAAGTATCCTCTCTTCTTGTGCTTAGGCAATAGATAGATGCATCTATGGATCGTGACACACATCCCTCGGCAGTGTACACGTTATTCTAGATCGGGTCATACGACCTCAACATAAATCGTGCTTAATAAAATTCGGAGTCTAATCATACTTGATACTATTTTGTGGCTTATGAGGTTACACTTATTAAATGACGAGAATTTATTCGGGATTTATTAAGATGTGAAAGAATTATTTGCTCCTACTTGTTAATGAGTTACTATAATTATTTACATAACTCATGCTTATTTAGAATTTCTTTATTCATATCGTTAGCCCTTAGTAAGTGTCGAAGTCGACCCCTCGTCACTACTTTTTCGAGGTTAGACTAGATACTTACTGGGTACATGTTGTTTATGTACTCACGCTACACGTCTGCACTAATCGTGCAGTATCTGAGGCAGGTGCATCTGGTGGTCCTACCGGTGCGCATCCTAGATATCCCGAAGCCTAATGGTGAGCTGCTTCCTGAGACATTCCGCAACACATCGAATCTTTCCTTTGCATTTATTTCTGTCTATTTTCATTTCAGACAGTAGCTAGAGTTTTTGTATAATCTCTTAGTGCTCATACACTTGTGACATTAGGTCTTGGCACACACACTAGCAGTCATATGGTTTTGGATTATTCTATTGTTATGATTGCACACGGCTGCTTTTGTCTATTGATTTAAATTTGATGTTTCTTAACCTTTTAATTATTGAAATTTAATTACTTGAAAACTTATTAAAAGAGACATAACATGGTTTAATTCACTGTTGGCTTGCCTAGCGGTAGCGTTGGGCGCCATCACGACCTATAGGAGAATTGGGCCGTGACACCATGGCAGACCAGTATTCACGTATATGTTTCATGTTATGTGTATTATAATGCCCTTGTGAGGCTTGTGATATGCTATGATAGCTGGAGGGTGTTTCGGAGAAATATTGAAGGTAACTAACCTTTCATTTAGACCTTATATTATAATCTCCGTGTCTTTCACTATTCAGTCAGCTTAATATTCAATCAATTCAGCAGTCATTCAGTTCAGTATTCACATGTTTCCATCAGACCCGTTTAACGCCCATAGTTAGTAATAGTTACAACCAAGACAATCATTCGAGGACGAGTGATCCCAAGGGGGAAATAATGTAACACCCCATAAATTCGGCTTAGGTATGAATGTATTAAATGAGTAGTAATATTATATTTTGGACATGTGAAGTTCTATCGGTATGCGTATGGGTGGAAATAGTTATTTTAGAATCAAGACGGGGAGTGAGGTGTATAAGATTTGATAAAATCGACTAAGTTTATAAAAGGTCTGTATTGCAGCAGAATGTAGTGAAAATATGTGAGGAATTTGGGAAAACTCAAAACACTAAAGTTGTAGCCCTTTGAAATAGCTTTCCAACGATATATTGTGGAGCCCTAGCGGATCTCTGTGCAAAACGTTATGTACGTTTTACAGAGCAATGCACAATATGTATGCCAGGTGCACGCCCGGATGGTCCCGTGCGCGGCCGTGCACTTGTGGCAGTGTTATTGCCTTTCTGTGTGTTAGGTGCATGGTTGGGCCTTTAGGTGCGCGGTTGGGCCTTCAGGTGCGCAGGAGCGCTCCCAGGGGGTCATTTTTAATGCCCTACTTCGTCCCTCACACCCCCAAAACACAAAAACTTACTCTAGAAAGGGAAGCTCTCAAGAACCTACCCTCCCCCAACGTCCCTCCACCATCTAAGGTAAGTTCTAATGGTGATTCTAAGTTGATTTCAATTCTCCAATACCTATTTAACATGGGTAAACCCTTCAAATCATTATATATTCGATTGGAGCATCATGTTTGAGAAAAGAAACCCTAGAACTCGAATTCAAGAGGATTTGAACGTCAAAAATGTAATATCTTCACCCTCTACTTGATTATAGTATTGGATTAATGACTATAGACTCTAGTTCATGAGATATGAGTTGATGAGTTTGATAGAAAAGCATGAACGATTATGGATTTGGGTTGTTGGTTATTGATTATTGATTAAGGGTGTTGTTTATCTTATGGGTGATGAACAATGATATTGATTATAACAATTTGAGGTTTTAGAATTTATCTAGGAGCAAGAGAATAGGTTGTTGGGTGTAGAAACACCATTAATGAGGGCTATGGAGCTTTATACCCACCAAGTGTTTGATAAAATACATAAGTGACCAAAACATGAGTATTATTGCTAATTTGGATTCCCTTTGAATCCTTTTGAATCACATATTGCAGTATGATTTTCAGTTCCAGAATTTAAATCCCTGAATGTTGAACACATGTAATTGGGCTTAAGGCCGTAGTTTATGCTTTATGCATGTTTGGTCCCGAGGCCGCAGTTAATGCTTTATACATCTTTGGGCCTGAGGCCGCAGTTATGTATACGTATACTTAGGCCCGATGCCGCAGTTTGTGCACATATATATTGGGCCTGAGGCCGCAGTTTATTTATTCAGATAAACAGGTTGTTCATCATTCAGAAGAGGGAGTATTCATATCCTTACTTACTTTGTTCAGTTATGAGTTATCAATTATCATTTCAGTTATCAGTTATCTTTGCAGTTTTAGCTTCTACACTTATCATTTCAGTTAGTTATCTGTTCTCTATTATTAGGTCAGTTTCAGTTTCAGCATTTACAGTTCTTTCTTCCAGTTGCTTTACATACCAGTGCAATTCAAATGTACTGACGTCCCTTTTGCCCGGGGCTTGCATCTCACGATGCAGGTAAAGATTTACAGGTTGACGATTCAGAGTCCTAGGATTCTTGTATCAGCTATTTGGTGAGCCTTAGTTCTTTCGGGGCATTATCATTACTTTAGAGTCTTTCAGTATTTTGAGACAGTCAGTGTTTTCAGTACTTCATTAGAGGCTTCATAGACTAGAGTAACAGTTAGACAGAGTCGCAAGCTTTTCATGTTAAGCAATGTTTGCTACAGATATGTTCCAGAATTACATTAGTGTTTCCGCCTTTTGATTTATATCATTCAGACTTTCAGTATATCAGCATGTGCTAGTTTATCTTCCGCATTCAGTATGTTATGATATCACATGTTGATTTAGCCAGCCAGTTGGTTCACTCGGTCACATGTAGTCATGCTCTGAGTTCTGTGTTACGTCCAGACCCAGATTCATGGCGTGACAAAGCTTGGTATCAGAGCCACTAGGTTCAAGAGTCTTAGGGAGTCTATGAAGTTGTGTCCAGTAGTGTATCCTTTATATCTGTGTTCCGGCTACTCATATATTGATCCACCCATAATACACAATAATGCCTCCATAGACACGAAACAATCATTCAAGCACACACTGCTTTCACACAACCAATTCCACCATCTCTAGATCACTTGTCACATAGCTCACTCACACATTGATTTCTCTGATAAAATCACCAACGATTATCAATATGACAACTTCATAAAATGTTCAGTTATAGTTAAAGTATTTGGTAGAAAAGTGGGACACCAAACATTACGTACCAAACTACGTACACCATGGCAACCTACAGAAGAATTACCACTAATCGATTTGGGATCGGACTTCTTCCTTATAAAATTCCAAAAAGAAAACAACATGAATAAAGCACTCCATGAAGGACCTTGGTTTATATTTAATCATTTCCTTTCAGTACGCAAATGGGAACCTCAATTCATCGCCTCCAATATACAACTCACTTATTCAACAATTTGGATACGATTACCTGAGTTACCCACCGAGTGTTTTTGATTTGGACATACTACAAAGAGTTGGCTCCAAAATTGGCACTCTTCTAAAGCTTGATACTTGTACATCTGCTACCACTAGGGGAGGATATGCAAGAATATGCATTAAAGTACCGTTGGAATAACCACTGAAAACACATGTTTTCATTGGTATGCATCTACAACAAATATTATATAAAGGTCTCAACATGCTCTGCACCATGTGTGGAAGGTTTGGTCACAACAAAACACTATGCACGTTTAAAACAATAACTGGAGAACCAAGTACACTCCACGCTCACCCATCTTCAACCACGGGCTCCAACACTGTTACTCAGTTAGTTCAAGCAAATGAACACCCTCATCAGCCATAACCATCCACAGGCGAATGGAAAACAGTAAGTTTTCCACCAAAAGACAAATACAAAAGCCCGCCTAGAGGGAAAGGCCCCATGTTTTCACGTACAAGAGGACCATTAATCACAGTCTATTCTACACATATCAATGCTATGGCGGCTACTACGCTGGACCCCACAAGTACGTCCTCAAATGAGCAACTCCCAAACCATGCTCCCCTACCCAAAGGAAAAGACACTGCTAACCCCCCCTAAATAATTTAATAATTCTACATTAGAATTAATAGAGGAATTTGAGGATACCCACATGCTGGACTCAAACCCAACGACCTTCAGCCCAAAGGCACAATACAACCAGCCCAATCCATATACCACACCACTAGCCACCACAAAGATTGGGTTACCCCAACTAGGCATAGCCTTACCTCATAATCTATTTATACACCATGATCAATCTCCTCCTCCATGTTGAATCATTTAATCACGGCTACAATCCACGTGGCACAGACAACTGACATCTCACAACTCGATGACACCTCAGCCAACTTGCCACAAAAAACTATTCTACACGATACTACACAACCCAATCTCCCTCATGCTAACATGCCTATATACCCTACTGTGTCAGGCCCAATACACACACATAACTCTTCCAATCCAAACCTTTTACCTTTAATAGCCCATCCCACATCCATCACTATACATGCAGAGACGACACGTGATCTCCCTACTAAAATAGCTACATCATCTCCACCCCCATCTAATCAACCACACCAATTACCGCCCCCATCTAATCAACCACACCAATTACCGACTCAAATAAACCCTTTTTCTGCCGCTTCATCATTAAATCCTATTTTCAACACTAACATCTCTACTACAAGTAAAGATACTACTACACTTCCACTCTACATCAATAAACTGATTACCATTAAATCTCCAACACAGAAGGACAATATCCTTCATGAACACTCACATGCTCCAACACCCCATCATCTTGAACACACTGATCATGCAACCATCCAACCAACCTTAACAACACCATCCACCAGAATACATCTCTTAGTACCCCCCCTCCCAAGTACAAACTTACACTCAATCATGGTTAGAAATGAGTCTTTAGGAACATACACTGACATTCATAATGGAGATCGACGGCTAGGACGTGATCATCATGATCCAGAACCCAACATACATCGCGCAAATAGTGACGGAGGGTATGAGGATGGGGTAGACATTTACAATCAATATTTATGGGCCATGCACCCATCTTCGATACTGCACAACTATCCTTACCACACACCAGTTCCACCATAGTACCACCGCCAGGAGAACAGTTACCAACACAATAACTATCACCCACTACCATAAACCACAAAGCTTCCTTTTACCCACCCCAAATGCCACATCATTCCATAGTTCCATGGATACAACCCAGGTCGATACTAGCTATTCCAACACCATTACATGCCCAAGCATCACCTTACCAACCAGTAACTCCACCAATGAACCCAATACCCCCACCTCAGGACAATCCCAATGAACTAGATGAAATAGAACAACTCAAAGTGGCAGCAACAATGGCGGACATAAGGGAAACAAGGACAATACTATGCCTGCTCAACGAGAACAAATCCTACATCCTCAAAGAGCAGTATCCAAGAAAAGTAGCAATAATCTGCCCCAAGGAACTAAGAAGTTGTTCCCTAAATATTCGACCAACCAACTATCAAGAGATATGGGAGTATAGGATAGTGATGATTCCATCAATGACACAAATGATGGCAACACAGGTGGATGGGACTCTGAACCTGACACCACCATACTCCAACAATAAACAAATGCAGTTCATCATCTAGAATTGCACAGGAGCACAATCGCCAGACTTTAGGAGAAATTTTAGATCTCTGCTCAGCTATCATCAGCTTGCACTCGTGGCACTGCTGGAAACTCATCTTCAATGTCATGCTCATTTGAAAGATGAATTTGGTTTTACTAACATGGCTCATGCACCTGCGGAAGGACAGTCGGGAGGCATTGCATTACTTTGGCATGATGACCTCTTACAACTAGATCAAATTGCGGTCACATCTCAAGCAATTCATTCCATAGTCCAGGTACCTCCAAACCCTACTACTTGGCTGCTTTCAGTAGTATATGCAAAAAATGACACGTTCAAATTTGTGGTCTAACCTAATGACCTTACATGACACTATTAACATGCCTTGGTTCATTGGAGGCGATTTTAATGAAGTCGTATGAGCAATAGAGAAATTTGGAGACAACCCTATTAGTAATAATAGATGCGACAAATTTATTCAATGTCTTAATTATTGTCAGTTACTTAACTTAGGTTATAAAGGAAGTCGTTATACCTGGACCAACAAACGTTGTCTAGCATATATGATACTGAAAAGATTGGATATGTTTGTTTGCAACTATGACTGGATTAACTTATTCCCGGAAGAAAATGTACAACATCTACCTAGAACACACTCCGACCATTACCCATTATTTATTAAATTAAAACACACATTCCACCGGAATTTTTTTTTTAGATTAGAAATAATTTGGAACTCACATCCATAATTTTCTTCCATAATTACTCATAATTGGTCTCCTAATAAGGATTTACTACATGCAATAGAGGATTTCACAGAAGAAGTTCAGGAATGGAATAAATCTTCTTTTGGAAATATTTTTAAAAAAATAAAAATATTTACTAGCCAGAGTTTCTGGTATACAATCCTCCCCTAGTTATCCAACAAGCACCTTTCTTCAATACCTGAAAGTCGATCTTATTAATTATAATAATTTACTCTAGTTTGAAGAAGACTTTTGGCGACTAAAATCGCGTATCAACTGGCTTCAACAAGGCGATACAAACACCAATTTTTACCATCTCACTACTCTTCAACAAAGGAGATGAAATCTTATAACAACTCTCAAAGATTTAGGTGGTAATTGGATTCTCGAACAATCCCAAGTTAATGAAATGATTCAACATTATTATAAAAATTTATTCACAACAACTCACAACCATTCCAAAAAATACTATCGTACATCTCCCTATAATGCAATCACTACTGCGGATCAATCCAAACTGACTCGTGCCATTACCACAATGGAAATATTCTAGGCAGTAGTCTTATTTCAACCACTCAAAGCTCCAGGGCCAGACGGCTTACACCCTTACTTCTACCAAACATACGGGCCCCAAATTGCCCATTCAATTGTCTCCTTTTGTAATCAGGTGTTCACTAACCAACATATACCATCACAAGTCAATAAGACCTATCTATGTCTCATTTCCAAAGTCAAACACCCATCCTCCATTACTCAATACCGGCCAATTGGCCTTTGTAATATAATTTATAAAATAATTACTAAAATAATAGTTAATAGACTCAAACCTATTATAACAAACTTAATAAGCCCTGAACAATCTGATTTCTTAAAAGGGCGACGTGCGTCGGACAATGCTATCATAGCCTAAGAGATTCTACATTCTTTTAGAAAAAAGAAGGGTAAACAAGCTAGTTTCTTACTGAAACTCGATCTGGAAAAAGCTTTTGATAATATTGAATGGAGTTTCATTAAAGAAACTTTACATTTCTTTAATTTTCCAATTCAATTAATAAACCTAATTATGTCTTGCATCAGTACTACTACCATATCTATCTTACTAAATAGCCACCCCATACCATATTTCACACCAACCAAAGGAATACGTCAAGGTGATCCTTTACCCCCTACGTTTTCATATTATGCATGGAGCATTTATCATGACAAATACACATTGTCGTGGACTACAAACAATGAAATCCTATAAAAGTATCACGAGGTGGCCCAGAAGTTTCTCACCTATTGTTTGCATTTGATATTACACTAACTTCAAGATTAACAACTATGAGTGTACATTCCATGATAGGTAATCTTAACCAATACACTCAAATGTTCGGATAAAGTATTAATTATACAAAGTTCAAAATTTTCTTCTCCAAAAATGTAACACAAAATGATAAATCCTTCGTCCTAGATTCCTTTAGTACGAAAGAAGGAGTACAGTTTGGGAAATACCTGGGTTTCCCTCTCTTCACCCAAAGACCAACAAGATCTGACTTCCAATTCATCATTTATAACTTTAAAGAAAAATTGGCGGGGTGGAAAGTTCATATGCTACCATGGCAGGTCGAACTACTCTTATTAAATCTACCTTAAATACTCTCCCTAATCATGTCATGCAAGTCATTAAATTCTCACAACAGGTCATATCCACAATGAACCACTACCAACGTAATTTTCCATAGGGTACAACACAGCACAAGAAAAAAATACACCTCATAAAGTGGACCACCGTTCAATGGCCAAAATGTCAAGGAGGATTGGGCATACAAAATTTGGCCATCAAGAATAATGCTCTACTAGGAAACTTAGCATGGCGCCTTTTTAAATCCCCAAACTCACTTTGGGCTGCACTACTAATCGCTAAATACACCCACTTTGTCAACCCAAATCAATCTTTACTAATCTGGAAAGCCATCCAATTAGGTTGGATTTTTTTCCAAAAAGGCATTGTTTGGCACATTGCTACGGGTTATCATACTAACTTTTGGAATGAACCTTGGCTAGGACCAAACATCACACTTAGAAATATTATCGAAGGTCCACTACCAAATCATGAAGATGGCTCCAAGGTAAGTCAACATACAACCAACAATATGATCAACATTACAAATTTACCATTCGACCTATCCTATAAAAACTATCACCTTAATTCGTCAAATATATATACCACCCCTAATTAACCTACAATCTTTCGACCAAATAATATGGGGACTTACCTCTTTGGGATAATTTATGGTAAAATCTCTTTATAAAGAGTTAACTGGCACACATAACAATTACTCATCAACTTGGCTCTGGAAATTAAAACTACCACCTAAAATACTTTATTTTTTACGGTTATTTTCTCACCAGCGGCTACCCACTGCCACTCATCTTTATAAATTACATATCACCACTTTTAGCCTTTACACAATCTGCCTACAAAGTGATGAAACAATCAATCACCTATTATTCCAGTGCCCAACCGTTCTACAAATATGGTCCCAATTGGGCCTAACAAATGCTCTAAACTGTATGGATATATCAAATGCTCCTCCTATTAAAATCATCCAATTACTCATCCATACAAACAATACTCTACCACTTAATCTACCACTACAACTATTAATTTCATATGCGATATGGCACATATGGAACCTTCGTAACCTGTTTATCTTTAAACACCAACAACACACACTGAACATTCAGAAAATAATATCACAAACAATTGAATACTACTATATTGTCCAGGAAAAAACACAAAAATACTCACCACACCCATGTATGTAAAATGGCACCCACCAACAGCTGAGACTATTAAGCTAAACACTAACAGATCGTCTAAAGAAAGACCACCCAAAAATGGATTAGGTGGAGTGTTTAGAAGCACTACATGTAGTTGGATACTTGGATTCATGGGCAAAAGACCCACAAGCAACTCCCCATACATGAAATTATGTGCACTACTACAAGGACTGCAATTAACATGGCATCATCACTTCATCCCAATAGAAATCAACGTGGATTCCACAGAGGTAATATTTATATTGCACAACCACAATTTGCATTACTCAACATTACTTCTGGAAAGTAGGTACTTACTACGCCAACTAGGTAATCTGTATATCACGCACACCTACAGGGAGTAGAATCGTGTTGCAAATGCACTTGTACAATATGGAGCCACACAAAACTCGCCTGACCAGACTCTTGTTCTCCACCAACCGCCAATCTTTTTGAACCAGCAACTGATGGACGGCTGATAAGTGGGGATTTTGACTACTTATTAGCACTTTTTAGCTTTTGTTTTAGTCCAAAAGCGTTTAATTGTATTTTCGAAAACTATTAAAATGTGCTTATGCAGGAGTATTGGAAGATGAACTCCCGAGATGAAATCCAACTCAAAAAGGAGTAATCTAAACTCAAGAACATAAAAGGAACAGAAGCTCAGAAGTGCGGACCACAGAATATCCTCTGCGGCCACAATGATGAAGGAAAAGCCAACAGAGTTTGGTGCAAAGTGCGGTCCGCACATGAATTGTGCAGCCGCAAAAGCTGGGCCAGGAGTAAAGTTCAGAGAATATGCATTCCAAGTCTATCAAAAGTGTGGACTGCACAGGAATTGTGCGGCCGCAGAAGTAAAAGCGCAGACCGCAGAAGATCAAGTAGGACCGCACTTGTAAAAGTGCGGATCGCAGAGAGAGTGCCTTGCGGCCGCAGATTAGAATTATGCGGTCGCAGACTTCCAGTCTTAACAAGTTGAAGAAAAGTGCGGACCGCACATGGAATTGTGCGGCTGCAGAACTTTTCGAATGGCATTTGTGTCCGAAATTTCTAGCCCTGTATAAATAGACGAGTTTCACAATTTTAGGTCAACTTTTGACATCAGCAGCTACAGTAGCCGTTTCTCTTTACTTCTTTTAGTAGTTTTTCATATTTTGAGCTATTTTAACATATATTTTATCATTTTAATCTTACAATATGAGTTCAATTATCAATTCTTCTTCTTTTTCTTCAATTTCAAGCATGAGTAGTTAGATGTTCACTAAGGTTGTGACCCAACCCTAGTGTGTAAACCTTATGGGTGTTTAATTTAATGCTTATTTATGGTTGGGTATTTATTAATTAGCCTTGTTCATGTTTTAATTTGTGGAATTAATGGTTTCAAACATTGGTTCATGCCTATTTGACTTGGTCTCTACTTGAGAAAGAAAGACTTAGTCTAGGAAAACTTGGCTAACAAAAAATTGGGTCAATCGAGAGATTGATAATCCTAATTAAAGGGTTCAACCTAGAGATAGTAATAACCTGACTTGAGCTTTTTATCAATTGTTTTATGCAATACCCATTTGTACTTGAGAAAGACAAATTGGGCAAAATCACTCTCTGACCGAGAGGTATTGAGTGGTAATTGAGTGTTGATAGATATAATATACCCCGATCAATAAAACAAGCATTAAGGTTTATATCCAATTAGGCAGACACCTAGACGATGGTCATAGCCCTAGGCTTTTTACAAAACTTGCACTCTTAGTTTTAAATTAGACTTAAAAATAACTCCAATTTGTGGAAGCGTAAATTGAGATAGTCAAATTCACATACTACAATATATACTCCTAACTCCCATATATAGCTCCTTGTGAAAATCGACCCCGACTCTTGTTGGGTACTATCATTGCATTCGATCATTTCATAACCTTGAATTGAGGTGTAAAATTAGACGAGATCAATTTTTGTAGCCGTTGTCGGGGAGCTAAAAACAGTGTTAGCTATATATTTAGGTATGTTTTTGGGTATATCTTCATTTACCTCCGTGTTACTAACGTGTTGAGAAATTGTAGGTGAAATTATGGCAAACAATGAGCTCGAAAACTTACCATTGGGGGATTTGGATGTTGAGGATGATCAAATGGTTGAGGTCCCTCTTGAACCTCAAGCCAATAGATGAGGCCGACCGCCTCATGACAATGTGCCCGTTCCACCCCTACCTCCACCACGAGCGGTTCCACACCGGGTATTGCCGAATGAAGGGTGTGCAAGTGCTATAGTCATTCCCTATATTAGGGCGGGCAACTTTCATATGACTAACGTGATGCTCATTTTGCTCGAGAAATGAGGGTTCTTCACCGGTGCACCGGGTCAAAATGCATTCAAACACTTGAAGGGGTTAGTAGATACGTGTTGGGGGAGTAAATAAACAAATGTCTCCGAGGATGCTTTGAGGCTAAGGCTTTTCCCCTTCTCTCTACGGGGCAAAGCTTTAATTGGTTGGAACGTTTGCCAAATCATTCCATTCATACTTGGGATGAATTAGTAGAGAAATTTATTTCTAAGTACTTCTCTCCGGGGTACATGGCTATTCTTCGGGATGAAATTCTAGCATTCAAGCAAGAGCCCAATGAACCACTACACGAGATATGGGAAACGTATAGAACAATGGTGAAATAATGCCCCAATAATGATATGACAGAGAACATGATTCAACAAACTTTCTATCATGGGATCAATACAACCAACCAATGTGTAGTGAATTAAGGTGCCGGTGGGAACTTCATGATTACGCCTTATGCGGAGGTGTGCGATGTCTTGGATGAGATGGCAGATACTTTATCAGTGAGGCAATCTCGGGCTAATATTCCACAAGGTGACCCCAATGTAATTCACCTTCACAAAGAGTTGCATGATCATGGACAAGCCATAGCCGAGTTAACTACCACCATGAACCAATTAGCAAAGGCTCAACTTCAGAAAGTTCAAAACCCGAGGCAAATCAATTCAATGGAGGGAGTAGGTATTATGGTGAACAAGCGAAGAATAAGAAGTCCACAAGTGCAACAAAGAGTGGACAATTTTGTACAAGATGATAGTGGATTTGATCAAGATGAATCTTACAATGACCAAGAAGAGGAGGTCCAATATGTGAATAACTTTCAAGGGCAAAGAAACAACTACCAAGGCCCTAGACAACAACAATGGAGACCTCAAAATAATCAAGGCAATTGGAATTATCACAACCAAGGTAATTTGAGTGGTGGAAACAATCAAAGCAATTAGAATAACAACAACAATCAAGGCAATTGGAGTGGAAGCAATAATCAAGGGAATTGGCATAACAAAAATAACCAAATCAATGGGGGAGGCAACAATCAAGGCGGGTGGAATAACAATCAAAAATCGAGGGTCGGGTTTTCAAAGGCCCCCGATGTATCAACAACCGATCAACTCATCTCCTTATCCTTCCCATGGTCCTAGTTCTTCCAACAATGAAATGGTGAGAACATGTTCAAGCAAATGATGGAGAAAAATGCCGATTCCGATGCTCAACTTGCTTCACACAACACCTCGATCCATAACTTAGAAGTGCAAATGGGACAAATCTCTCAAGCTTTAAATTCTCGTCCTAAGGGGGCACTACCAAGTGACACGATGATGAACCAAAGGGTGGGAACAATACAGGGCATGCCATGTCCATTACTACAAGAAGTGGAAGGGGCGGAAATGCACCCACCTCAAGTCAAAGGCAACTTGTGGATGATGAGCAAGTGATAGAAGAAGAGGAGATCCCGAACAAGTGGTGCAAGCAAATGATCAAGTGTGGATTGCTATTGATGACACCGTGGAAGAGACTCAAGAGGAAGTAAATCCGTCTAGGGATCATGTTATTGACATACCAAAACCGGTAGTGCAAAAGGCTAAGGCACCATTGCCTAAGACACCTCCTCCATATCCTCAAAGGCTCGCCAAGTAAAAGGGAGAGAATCAATTCAAAAAGTTCATTGACATGATGAAGAGTCTCTCGATAAATGTGCCATTAGTTGAAGCCTTAGAGCAATTGCCCAGTTATGCAAAGTTTATGAAGTACTTGATGACAAAGAAGCGGTCGATGAATTTTGAAATTATCAAGGTCACTCATCAAGTGAGTATGATTGTGCATTTGATGGCTCCTAAATTGGAAGATCCAGGTGCTTTCACAATCCCTTGTACCATTGGAAATGCCGAGTTTGCTAAAGCTCTTTGTGATCTTGGGGCAAGTATCAATTTGATTCCCTATTCGATTTTCAAGACCTTGGGAATTGGGAAACCTAGACCCATATCTATGAGATTACAAATGGCCGATCGTACAATGAAGAGACCATTGGGAGTGATTGAAGATGTATTGGTTCGTATTGATAAGTTCATTCTTCCGGCAGATTTTGTTATTCTTGATTGTGAAGTGGACTATGAGGTGCTGATTATTCTTGGAAGAACTTTCCTTGCCATGGGGAAGGCTCTTGTTGATGTGGAAGCCGGAGAACTCACTTTCTGGGTAGGTAATAAAAAGGTGGTGTTCCACGTGTGCAAATCTATGTGGCAACCAAATTGCAATAAAGTGTGTTCTTTCGTGGACTTGGTGACTGATGTGATTATTGATGATACAAGTGCCACGATTAATGTGGGTGATATGTTGGAGGACGCTTGCTCAACTTTGACGATGACGAGATGGATGGCTTCATGGAATATGTCAATTCTTTGCGAGGAATGGGGTCGTACAACTATGCACCTCGGAAACTTTCCTTGGATCTTGAGAATAGGAAAACTCCTCCTACAAAGCCTTCAATTGAAGAGTCTCCTACCTTGGAGTTTAAGCCATTGCCTCCACATTTTAGGTATGAATTTCTTGGCCCTTGTTCTACTTTACCGGTTATTCTTTCCTCTTGTTTGACTAACGTGCAGGTTGACTCCACATTGGCGGTACTCCAAAAGATGAATAAGGCTATTGGATGGACTTTGGCGGATATTCAGGGAATAACAACCGCATTTTGCATGCATAAGATTAATTTGGAGGAAGATGCCAAGCCATCTATTGAACATCAAATAAGACTCAACAAAGCTATGCAAGACGTGGTCAAAAAGGAGATTATCAAATGGTTGGATGTTGGGGTTGTCTACCCCATTTTTGATAGTTTGTAGACTTCTCCGCTGCAATATGTCCCAAATAAGGGGGGCATAACAGTGGTCACCAATGACAAGAATGAGTTGATTCCCACAAGAATGGTGACCGGGTGGAGAGTGTGTATGGACTATCGCAAGCTTAACAAAGTCACGAGGAAGGATCATTTTCCACTTCCCTTCCTTGATCAAATGCTTGATAGGTTGGCCGGCCGTGCTTTCTATTGCTTTCTAGATGGATATTCGGGCTAAAATCAAATCCTTATTGCCCTAGAAGATCAAGAGAAAACAACTTTCTCCTGTCCTTACGGCACTTTCGCTTTCAAGCGGATGCCATTTGGCTTATGCAATGCACCGATGACTTTTCAAAGGTGTATGATGGTGATATTTATGAATATGGTAGAGGACTACCTTGAAGTCTTCATGGATGACTTCTCGGTAGTCGGAGATTCTTTTGATGATTGCTTGGCAAATTTGGATAGAGTATTGGCAAGGTGTGAAGAAACTAACTTGGTGTTGAATTGGGAGAAATGTCATTTCATGGTCAAGGAAGGCATTGTCCTTGGCCACAAGATTTCAAATAATGGCATAGAGGTCTACAAGGATAAGATAGAGGTAATTTCTAAACTTTCATCTCCAACTTCGGTGAAAGCCGTGCGAAGTTTCTTGGGTCACGTGTGGTTCTACCAGCACTTCATAAAGGATTTTTCTAAAGTGGTGAACCCATTGTGCAAGCTCTTAGAGAAAGATGATAAGTTTCACATCAATGATGATTGCATGAGAGCCTTTGAATTGCTAAAGTTCAAGTTGACAACCACTCCCATTATCACCGCTCCTAATTGGAGTATTCCTTTTGAGCTCATGTGCGATGTTAGTGATGTAGCGGTTGGAGTAGTTTTGGGATAACACATCAACAAGGTTTTCATCCGGTCTACTATGCTAGTAAGACCATGAATGATGCCCAAGTCAATTACACCGTTACAGAGAAAGAGCTCCTTGCCATTGTGTTTGCAATTAAGAAGTTCCGCCCATACTTGATGGGTGCAAAGGTTATTGTTCATACAGATCATGCGGAATTTTGCTATCTTATGAGCAAGAAAGATTCAAAAGCTTGGTTGATGAGATGGGTGCTATTCTTGCAAGAGTTTGATATTGACATCCAAGATCGAAAATGGGGTGAAAATCAAGTGGCGGACCACTTGTCTCGTTTGGAGAAGGAGGGGAGGCCGCATGATGGCCTTGAAATCAATGACTCCTTCCCCGACGAGCAACTCTTGGCTATTTCAATGAAGGAGGTGCCATGGTTCGCGGATCTAGCAAATTTCCTTATGTGTGGAATCATCCCGGATGATTTCTCTTCAAATCAAAGGAAGAAGCTCAAACGGGATTGCCAAGATTATTATTGGGACGAGCCATACCCTTTTCAAGATTTGTACGGATGAGGTAATTAGAAGATGTGTACCGGACGAAGAGCAAAATTTTATTCTTGAGGCTTGACATTCTTCGCCTTATGGTGGTCACCATGGCGGAGCAAGAACGGCGGCCAAAGTGATAAGTTGCAGTTTCTATTGGCCCATTCTTTACAAAGATGCAAGTGATATGGTGAAAAGATGTGATGAATGCCAATGGGTCGGTGGAATCTCGAATAAGAATGAAATGCCTCTCACTCTTATTTTGGAGATTGATATCTTTGATGTGTGGGGTATTGACTTCATGGTTCCTTTTGTGAGTTCTTGTGGAAACACCTACATCTTGGCCGCGGTTGATTATGTGTCTAAACAGGTTGAGGCCATTGCTCTACCCAACAATGAAGCGAGAAGTGTGGTGGCATTCTTGAAAAAGAATATTTTCACAAGATTTGGTACTCCGCGAGCTATCATAAGCGATGGGGGGTCGCATTTTTGAAACAAAGCTTTTGACACTTTACTTGGCAAATATGGTGTCACTCATAAAGTTATGATTCCTTATCATCCACAAGCTAGCAGTCAAGTGGAAGTTTCCAACCGGGAGATAAAGAGTATTTTGTTCAAAACAGTGAATGCTAATCAGACGGATTGGACAAAGAAGCTTGATGATGCACTATGGGCTTATCAGACTGCTTTCAAAACTCCTATCGGGATGTCTCCATACCAGTTAGTGTTTGGAAAAGCTTGTCATCTTCCGGTAGAACTTGAGCACAAAGCTATGTGAGCTTTAAAGAAGATGAATCTTGATTGGGATGCGGCCGCTAACTTGCGGGTTGCACATTTGAATGAATTGGATGAGTTCCGGTACCATGCATATGCAAGTTCGTCCTTGTACAAAGAGAAGATGAAGTACCTTTATGACAAATACATTCAGAACAAGGAGTTCAAGGTGGGCAATTTTGTTTTTTTGTTCAACTCACGGTTGAAGATGTTTCCCGGAAAGCTGAAATCTAAGTGGAGTGGTCCCTTTAAAATTGTGGGTGTGACACCTTTTGGTTCTTTGGACTTGAAGAACAAAAATGATGAGGTATTTCGAGTCAATGGTCACCGGGTGAAGCATTATTTGGGAAAGGTTGATGATGGCCACGTGGTGGCAGTTATTCATTTCAAATTATGGTAATTTGCGTCGTGCCGCGACGTTAAATCAGGCACTTCTTGGGAGGCAACCCATGTTTCTTTTTATTTTCTTTTCTTCTTTTGTAGATAGGTGTTATTTTCATGCTAACTGGATTTGAAGTGTGTTGCAGGGATGAATGTACTTAACAGGAACTGTATCCAGAAAATTGGCTAAGTATGGAAAATAGTGCGGACCGCATGTACATTGTGCGGACCACACAATTGCGATTGCAACAGCAAAAGGAAACTGCGGCCGCACAAATTGAAAAATAAAAATGCAAACTCTCTGAAGTTTGGTTTGTTAGAGAAATGGCCAAAGTGAAGCCGCACACCAAAATATGCGGTCCGCAATAAAAATCTGTGACCGCACCACAAATTTTGCGGACCGCAGATCAGCAAGGGCTTTTGAGCCCCAGGTAACAAAGTGCGGACCGCAGAAGGAATCCTGCGGCCGCACCCAGCCCTCTATCCCTCCAGTCAGAACCATTAGTATAAATAGTAAGCTAGAGCTACTACTCCTCTTTTTCCCTCTCTAAACTTTTCACAGTGTAAAAAAAATTGAAATTTCGTTTTAATTAGCTCCTCAAAAGCCTAACAATTGTTAATCACTCATCTCGTGTGCAAATTCATTTTTGCTATACATCATCATCTTAATTAACTTCTTTTAATTTTTAGATTTTGAGCAAAATTTTGAACCATTTGTCTGTAAATCTATTTGAACAATCTTTTGGGGTGAATATGTAGTGGGTAGACTGGTAATTGCTCTAAGGGGAATGGGTGACTTGATTATCATGCTTAATTGTTAAAACCATGTCAAATTTGTGCAAAAATTGAAAACCCTAAAATATCTGATCGATTTTGTTTTGAAATTTATGGCCGCACAAAGAATTGTGCGGTCCGCAGACGTTGAGATTAAGGTCTTGGGTCAGGCATGATTCTGTGGCTTCACTGAGAATTGTGCGGACCGCAAAAATCCCATCGCGGCCATAGAAAAGTGAGTGCGGCCATAAAACAGCCCAATCTCTGTCTTCAGAGAGTTGACATTTTGGTGATATCTGATGTGCGACCGCGATAGAAAATGTGCGGACCGCATTCTAGTTTTGCGGTCGCACTAATAATTGTGTAGACCACAGATCCAGTTCTGCGGTTGCAAGATTAAATGTGAGGCCAGCAATACCCTGCCTGCGGCCGCACTCATAATTGTGCAGACCGCACTCCCCTACCCTGCAAGCATGTTTTACACTATGTGTTCACTCTCTCTCTGGTGTGTTCTTGTATGTTACACTTGAATTACAACTGACACCTGCTATTGCTTGTTACAGAAAATGGTTAGATCTCGAGGACGAGGAGATACTTCAAAGGGGAGGGGTAAACCTTCCAAAGGCTAAGGCAAAATTACTTTACCCCTCGCCCTCCAAAAGATAATCGCAAAGAAGGCTATAGTCGGCGAAGAAAGAAATGTGGAGCCGTCCGAATCCAGTTCTTATGCCCCATTTAGGGAAGCATCGGAGGGCAACTCAGTTCAAGAGCAGCCGACTGTCCAATCAAAGCTACCGGGGATGTATCAATTCTGGGACGAGCCTTCCACATCACATAGCACCTCCGAGGGTTCGGAGAGTGCCAGTCGGGCTTCGGAGCCCTTCTCTACACCTGTCCCTGAGGAACCACCGACTACAGTTGATGATATTCTTGATGATGGTCGATGGGGTGATACTACAGTTGCCGGCCTTGAGAGGTCGAAGAAGAAATAGGTCTGGGAGGACCGGTTTGTCAGTCTGGCTACTTTCACTAGGTTCCGTGGGTGGTGGCCGGTGAGATCGCTTACTCTTGAGCGACAGTGCCAAATGAAAGCTCTTGAAAAGTATAATCCAGCAGTCTTGAGACAGTTCCGAGAGCGGAATGGGTGGATGTGGTTCACCCAGAATGTAGTGGACACAAAGGAGTATCTGGTCCGGGAGTTTTATGCCAATATGGCGTACATAAAGAAAGGGACCAAAGTGACCAAAGTGAGGAATCTGAAAGTGCGGTTTGACCAGCACACGCTGAACTCCTACTTTGGGTTTGAGTATGTTGAGCCTGCACAGTACTTGGAGAAGTTGGCGATGGGAGATGCAGCTCGCCCATGGCTAGCTGAGATTCTTGCAGCCCCAGGGCCGCCACCACCATGGATCACAGCAAAAATTCCTATTCAGTAGAATACCCTGAACTTTGAGGCGAAGTGATGGCAGACCTTTGTCTGCAACATACTAGACCCGTGCCAGAATGAAACAAACCTCCCTATTCCGCGGGCAGTTCTTATCGACTCCATCATGGCCAGGTACCCGATCAATATGGGTGTCGTGATGTCGGCTAACATGTATGTTGTTGCCAGGCAAGCTGATACCTCCTACCCGTATCCCAACACCATCACCGAGTACCTTAAGGATGCACGGGTGGAGCCAAGAGATTTTGATACGAAGGTTCAGGCTAAGAAGCCCTTCTCATGGTATTCTCTGATGGATGTACACAACCCTAAGAGAAATGGTCAGTCGACTACCACCATAGGCCAGTCTGATGAGCCATCGGTGGTAGTTGCAGAGATAGTCGATATGCCATCCACTTCAGCAGAGTCTTCAACCAGTGCAGCTGCCATGCCTTCACCTTCAGCTTCAGTGCCTCCCATCTCGGCTTTGAAGCTGGTGCCTATGCCCACTACTCCACTTTCTACGCTGCGAGTCTCCCAAACACTAGCGAGCCTCAACAACTAGATGCAGACACTATTGCAAAGTTGTCTCACATATCCAGTCATATTGCAGCATAGTCATCCATTCTGGCGCCCCAGATTTCCCCCTCCCCCCACAATTGAAGAAACCTTGAAGAAGCTTCTGGAAAATTAGAACACAATAATGGCCATTCTAGTGCAGCATGGGTCAGTGATAAAAGAGCTGGGAAAGGAAGTAAAGAAGATTCGGAAGTCCCGGGCCTCCAAGAAGTCAGTAGACAAGCTTCGGCGACAGGTTACCAAGATTGCAGCAGCCGGAAATATTCCATTTGATATGTTGATAGACCCGCACCACCCAGGCCCAGATCCTACAGCACCTACAGCACCAGCTGGCCAGTCTGAGGAGCCATACATTGTTGCTGACACTGCCGAGGCAGTACGTCAGATGTTCACCAACCCAGCCACTCCCGGACTTGAGGACAATGAGATCAAATTGAATTAGGCTGAGGTCAGTGCCATTGCTGGGGATACAGAGATGGCCACAGAGCCATAGGGAGCTTTCTTCACTCTCACCCTTCCTTTATTCTTTTTTTGTTAAGCATTGGGGACAATGCTTATTTTTATTCGGGGGGGGGGGTGGAGTTTATTTGATATACTTTGATGATTTTGAGACATATTGGTTTGTAATAACTGACAGTATTTTTCTCTTTTTCCTTATTTTGTATACTTTCTCCTTTTCCTTTCTCATTATGTATATATTCTCTCTTCTCTCTCATTATGTATATTCATTACGCTTTCAATAGTATTTTTTTTGCTTTATAGCTTCTTTATCTTTATGTTTGTTTTCTTTTTGAATTAGTAGCTTCTTTTTTATTTAATAGCTTCTTTTTATGTTTTAGTGGTTAATAAGCCTTTGGTTTTCTTAATGCCACGGTTCTTTCCAAAGGTAGTTTTTGTGTGAACCGGGTAACTCTTCCCAACAATGGATGGTGTGACAACTTTCTTAAGGGATTGTGTCCGTTTTTGGTATTTAGGTAATAATAGTAGTAGTAATGAATAAAAAGACCTAATTGAGTCATGCTCGAAGAGTCAAACATGCTTCACTTGGTACCAACACACTTAACTATGTGCTTATGGTTAAAAATAAGGTTTGGAAAGAAATAGCTCTAATTAGTGACCTTGTGACTCTTGTGTTGACTTAGACAATCATCGAGTAGTTTAATCGAACCATAGTGATTTTCAATCTTGAATATGGTCGTTGTGGGACCTTGACTCTATCCTCTTTAACAACCCAGCTGCGTGAGAGGTGAGACGTTTTTGTTGCAAGTCCAAGTACCCGTGTGAATGGTCTAGAACTTTCCCCAAATGTGTTTCAAGGCGAAATCTTAAGTTTTTCTTGGCTTGAGAAGTGATTGTAAGCTCTCCTTGACTCGATTGTAGTCTTCCATTGCCCACCAATGATGTTATTCTTAGTCAACCCATTTAAGCCTCGAACCTTTCTCATTTGATAATCATGTTACAAGCCTTTACCCGTTTTGTCGTGACCCTCTCTTGGCACCCGAGATTTCCTTAATACTCATGTGAAACAATTGGCTAAAAATGTAAGTTTGGGGGAGATACGAGGAACTTGAAAGAGGTATCAAGGCACAAAAAGAGAAAATAAATGTAGAAAAGGGAGGGCAAGAAAAGGAAAGAACAAAAACAAAAATGCAAAAAGATAGTGAATAAGTTGAAGAGTTGAAGGGATTCAAAGAAAAGTAATGATGCAAAGCATGGAGAAATCAAAGAAGGAGAAAATGAATGTCATGATCAAGAAAGAGTGATAGTAAGTCTCTCTAGTTCTCCCAAGGAAAAGAAAATGCCTCAAAGAGTTGGCAAAGCATGAGCTAAGAACAGAAAATGGAGTGCTTAAGGAAAGATGAACTCTTTCTATCATAGTATATCCAACCTTAGTCCAAAAGCCTTCATTGCTTTGCGAAAAAGCCCTAAGTGATTTCAAGCCGAGTGAGCTTACATTAGTGGTGATCTACATGAGGGACAAGCCCATGGTACTTAAAGCCGTACTTGCGATATTCTTTTAAGAGAGATGAGTGAACCTTTCGCAAATCTTTGGATTGAGTGCTAAAATTCTTAAACGAGATAGGCAAACGGAGAGTAGAGGAGGAGGAGTTTGGGATCCACAATGACCTACATAAAAGAGCGAGCTTCCTTGATAAGTAAAGTCAACTCTTGATGCTCAAGTGTCCAACTAGAATTATTTGTGCATAAAAGTTTAACTTTTTGCCTTGTTGATAATTCATAAGTGGTATGGGTAATTATTGGTCCCAATTGATGTGTGAATGACTTACTTTTGATTAGCTGGAATAGCCCTTAACTTGTGGAGGTGGGAACTAATGTATTTGCTTGAGGACAAGCAAAAAACTTAAGTTTGGGGGAGTTGATAAGTGGGGATTTTGACTACTTATTAGCGCTTTTTAGCTTTTGTTTTAGTCCAAAAGCATTTAATTGTGTTCCCGAAAACTATTAAAATGTGCTTAATTGCATGAGTATTAGAAGATGAACTCCCGAGATAAAATCCAACTCAAAAAAGGAGTAATCTAAACTCAAGGACATAAAAAGCACAGAAGTTTAGAAGTGCGGACCGCAGAATATCCTCTTCGGCCGCAATGATGATGGAAAAGCCAGTAGAGTTTGGTGCAAAGTGCGGTCCACACATGAATTGTGCAGTCGCAAAAGCTGGACAAGGAGCAAAGTTCAGAGAATATGCATTCCAAGTCCATCAAAAGTGCGGATCACACAGGAATTGTGCGGCCGCAGAAGAAGTGCCTTGCAGCCGCAAGAGTAAAAGCGCGAACCGCAGAAGATCAAGTGCGGCCGCACTTGTAAAAGTGTGGACCGCAGATAGAGTGCCTTGCGGCCGCAGACTTACAATCTTGACGATTTGAAGAAAAGTGCGAACCGCACATGGAATTGTGCGGCCGCAGAACTTCCCAAAGGGCATTTTTATCTGAAATTTTCAGCCTTGTATAAATAGATGAGTTTCACAATTTTAAGTCAACTTTTGACATCAGCAGCTACATTAGCCGTTTCTCTCTACTTATTTTAGTAGGTTTTTTATATTTTGAGCTATTTTAACATAGATTTTATCATTTTAATCTTGCAATATGAGTTCAATTATCAATTCTTCTTCTTCTTCTTTTTTCAATTTCAAGCATGAGTAGCTAGATTTTCACTAGGGTTGTGACCCAACCCTAGTGTGTAAACCTTATGGATGTTTAATTTAATGCCTGTTTATGGTTGGGTATTTATTAATTAGCCCTGTTCATGTTTTAAATTGTGGAACTAATGGTTGCAAATATTGGTTCATGCCTATTTGACTTGGTCTCTACTTGAGAAAGAGAGACTTAGTCTAGGAAAACTTGGCTAACAAGAAATTATGTCAATCGAGAGATTGATAATCCCAATTAAAGGGTCCAACCTAGAGATAGTAATAACCCGACTGAGCTTTTGTCAACCGTTTTGTGCAATACACATTTGGACTTGAGAAATCCAAATTAGGCAAAATCACTCTCTGACCGAGAGGTATTGAGTGGTAATTGAGTGTTGATAGCTATAATACATCCCGATCAATAAAACAAGCATTAAGGTTTATATCCCATTAGGCAAACATCTAGGCGATGGTCATAGCCCTAGGTTTTTTACAAAACTTGAAAAACAACAAAAATAATTTCTTAGTTTTATTTCTCAACTAGCACTCTTAGTTTTAAATTAGACTTAAAAACAACTCCAATTTGTGGAAGTGTAAATTGAGATAGTCAAATTCACATACTATAATATATACTCCTAACTCCCATATATAGCTCCCTATGGAAATCGACCCCGACTCTTGTTGGGTACTATCATTGCATTCGACCGTTTCATAACCTTGAATTGAGGTGTGAAATTGGACGAGATCAACGACCAACTGGGAGCATACCCGATGCTCCTTGTATTAGCACCGATCTTTAATATAATATAATTTCGTTTGTTGACAATAAAAAAGAGATTTGTAAAAGAAAAGACATAAATCTTTGTTAAAAAGGAAAAAAAATAGTGAACAAAAATGACATCTTAATCAGTGGCGGAGCTACAGCTAACCAAGGGGGGTCAATCGACAACCCTTGCCGAAAAATTATATTGTATTGCTAGATATAAATTTTTGTTTTATGTATATTTACTATAGGTTGACTCCCCTTGACTTTTTAGTATATTTAATTTTTTATATTTTGACACCCCTTAATGAAAATTCTGGCTCCGCCACTAATCTTAATATATAGAGATGGGCATAATAAGCCTTTGTTTGCAAAATGTAAGATTTTCCGACAAAGTAATTAGCCATGGTTAGGTAATGACTTTCTTGAACTTTGGTAAATAATCATGTCATTTAGCTTGTCCATAGCAATACGTGAAACATCATAATCTAGGGGCCTCAGAATCAGAGTTCGCTTAAGTTAGTAATGTCAATAAGAGAAAGCTGAAACATTGAGAAGTCATTTGGTAGGGTGGATAAGAATAATGTTATAGTAATGTATGGGTTAGCAATGCAAGCATTAATTATGTAAAAATTATTTCTTATCCACTATTTGGTGTGGTGTATTAAAAATTAAAATACATTGCATAATTTTTAAGAAAATTAGTTGTTTACAAAAATGGCCTTTATATTCTTTAGCTTTAAGGGAATTTAAGCACAACTTTGTCTTTAATCATGCTAATGCATGCAATAATAGCTTTGGTTTTGCCAATACCATAGTTTGTTATGTATTAGTTATACATAGGATAATACCAAATAGGTTGTATAATACATAGGTTGAAAAAGTGTACCAAACAAAAGATTAGTAATACCAAAAGCTAATGCATGCATTATTTTCTCTAACGCATCCTACCAAACGACCCCTGACTAAAAAGATGAGAGAACTTAAACAACACAATAATACTTAATGTAATCCCATAAATGAAGTTTAGGGAAGATAGAGTATACACAGACGTTACTCCTCCCTTGTGAGAGTACAAATGTTATTTCTAATTGGCGCTCCGCTTAAGAAAAGATAAAAACAATAGCAATAGCTTCAGGCAATAGACAACATCACAATAATAGATTAACTGAAGCGAAAGAAACAAAATAGGAATGAGAGACAAAAATATTAGGTAGTAAAAAAACTAAGCATAAGAAAATACAAAAGCAATATTAATATTGCTAATATGGAAAAGAAATACGCTCTACTACCTATTATCCTTTTACCCTTATCTTCGACCTCCACACCCTCTTATCAAGGGTCAGATACTCGGTAAACTGAAGCTGCACTATGTCATGCCTAATCACTTCCCCCCAAATGCCTCTTTGGTCTACCTATGCCTCTCTTCATACTCTACAGGGAAACCCTCTCACATTTACTTACTGGGGCAGCTGTGTCCCTCATCTTAACATGCTCGAACCATCTTAACCTCATTTTTCGTATCTTGTCCTCCACGAAGACTACTACCATCTTGTCCCGAATACCTTTATTCCTAATCTTATCTTTCCTAGTATGCTCGCACATCCATCTCATCATTCTCATTTATGTCACTTTTATCTTCTAGACATGGAATTTCTTGACTGTCCAACATTATGTTCCATAAAACATAGTCGGTTAAATCACCACACTATAGAACTTACCTTTAAGTCTTTGGTAAAGTTTTTTCACATAAAACACTAGATGTGAGCCTCCATTTCATCTATCACACTCCAATATGATGTGTGATATTATTGTCAGTCTCCCTATTATCTTGGATTACTGACCCAAGGTACTTAAAACTCGCTATCATGAGGATGACATGGGAGTCAAGCCTCATGCCCACACCCGCTTCATGAGTCACGTCGTTGAACTTATACTCCAAGTATTTCGTTTTGGTAATGCTCAACTTGAAATCTTTTGACTCTAGGGTTTGTCTCCAAACCTCCAGTCTTGCGTTAACAACACCTCACGTCTCGTCAATCAGTACTATGTCATCAGCAAATAATACTACTAGAAAACTGTCAAAAACCATCCATAGAATACCGACCAAAATCAGTTGGAAAATAGGTAAATTGGTCGCAAAAATCAAGAAAAATATTTTTCACAAAGATACTGACCACCATCGGTCGAAAATAGTGGTCCCACAATAAAGAAACACTGCTACGTCTGACATATAAAAATTTCGACCGATGTCGGTCAAAAATTAGTCAATCTTTGACCAAGACTGTCACGACTCAAAATCCATTAAAGGTCATGATGGCGCCTAACATCGCTGTCAGGCAAGCCAACAATAATTGATTAATTTAATTACTCATTTTAGTATTGTTGAGCTCATAATTTCTCTCAATTAAATAATAGGAGATAAAATTTACAGAGTAAATGGAAATGTCTCCACACTACCCTACTGAACAACCTATAAGTACCCCCAAAATCTTGTGTCACAAGTACATCAGCATCAACTAGGAAGTAAAATAAAATATAGCATCTGTTCGGAATACAAATTGGAAAGGAAAAGTATATAAATAACTCTGAAGGAGACTCTGCTTGCTGCGAATCGTACTATAGAATGCAGCTCACCTAAGTCCCCGCAATAACCGTGCCCCTGTGCCCACAGGGCCACTAGACATATATGTACATGCACAAAAATGTGCAGCAAGTGTAGTATGAGTACGTAAATCAACGCGTACCCAGTAAGTATCCAGTCTAACCTCGAAGAAGTAGTGACGAGAGGTCGACTCCGATACTTACTATGGGCTAACAATAAAATATCGATGTTATAATTAAGCATGGATTTTCATAATATAGCTGAAAACTCAATAACCGGAAATAATAAACAATCCTCTTACTAATAGAAATTCCCAAATTTTATTCTCATCATTTAATAATTTATATCTCAAGCCAATGAAGCAATGTCAAGTATTATTAGTTCCAAAGAGTTATCATGCGCAAGTCATGCTGAGGTCGTACGGCCCGGTCCAACATAAATATTTAAACTGTGCACTGCTGACGGTCGAACGACACGAACCATAGATGCATCTATCTGCTACCGAGGCGTTCGGCCTGCTCCACGAAAGAGAAAATATATTTAAAACAACCAATTCTAGATTTATTTAAGGGGCAATTATTCAAGGAAATACCGATTCTCATTGAGGGTCAAGAAATGAAGTTTAACCTTTTACAGTTCCTTTACCAAGTTTCAATATGATTCAAGCAATTAAATTAACAAGTAGGTTGCAAACATCGCAAGTATAACATGATTTGGGTCTTAGACTACCCGAACATAAGCATAATAGTAGCTACGCACGGACTCTCGTCACCCCGTGCGTACGTAGCCTCCACAAATAGAAGTACACATTAAATCGATTCACCTTTGGGGTTAATTCTCTCTTACAAGGTTAGAAAAGAGACTTACCTCGCTCCGAAGCTCCATAGCCGGCCCCAACGCCACTCTAACACCTCAAATCGATGCTTGTCGATCCAAAACTATGCAAACAAGGTGAGGTGCTATAATATCAATAATTAAATAATTTAAACAATTTCCAACTTCGTTCGAAAAGTCAATAAAAATCACCCTCGGGCCCACGTGCCCGGATTCCGAAAATATTTGAAGATAACCATTACCCATAACCTCACGAACTCAAATATATAATTTATTTCCAATTCCATGCCCAAATTCGTGGTAAAAAACCAAAAATACCAATTTTAGGTTTTCTACCAAAAATCCCACAATTTCCTCCTTCAATCCACATATAAACATTACATTTAGCTCACAACAAGTAAGGAACTACTTACCTTGTTTACATGATGAAGACTCCTCAAAATCTCCCAAGAATCGAGCTCCAAAAATCCCAAATGAAAATGAAGAAATGACCAAGTTCGATCCCTTATGTTCTGCCCAGTTTCCGCTTCTGCGGATCTCCCATCGCTTCTGCGATATAGGGCTTCCAGCCTATTTCTGCATATGCGGTCTCCTATGCACAGATGTGCATCCGCATATGTGGATATGCTTCTGTATTTGTGCCCAGTTCTCTCAGCTATTTCTAGAGAAGTTCCTCCCAATCACACTGAGAGAGGAATTCCGCAAGAAATTTGAGCGTCTACAGTAGGGCAGTATGACTGTTACTCAGTATGAGTCCCATTTTGTGGATTTGGCTCGTCATGCTCTCCTTTTACTACCTACAGAGGGAGAGAGAGTGAGGAGGTTTATTGAGGGACTCACTCACCTTATCACGCTTCAGATGGCCAAGGAGACCGGAAGTGAGATTTCTTTTCAGGAGGCTGCTAATGTCGCAAGGAGGATCGAGATGGTTCTTACATAGGAGAGAGGGCAGAAGGCTTTCTCTCAATCTCGCACCTGCGATGCACCTCCGCATCTACGACCTCGCAGGTGCGGACAACCCTTCACACCTGCGGTCACTGCCCAGCTTCGCCCAGACCGCACCTCCAACCATTCCCTCGCTTCTGCAGTCATGCACCTGCGATCAAATTTGCGCATGTGCGACTACACCATAACTAGTGCACTTCAGCCATCCTTGAAGCTTCAACTTGATCCGTTAACCATCCGAAACCACCCCGAGGCCCCCCGTGATCTCAACCAAACCTACCAACAAGTCCTAAAATACCATACGGACTTAGTCGAGCATTCAAATCACATCACAAAATGCTAAAACCACGAATCGCATCCCAATTCAGGCTTAATGAACTTTAAAACCTCAAACTTCTACATTCGATGCCGAAACCTATCAAATCACGTCCGATTGACCTCAAATTTTGCACACAAGTTGTAATTGACATTACGGACCTACTCCAACTTCCGGAAATCATAATTCGACCCCGATATTAAAAAGTCCACTCCTTGTCAAACTTCTCAAAATTATCCAAATTTCCAACTTTCGCCAAATGACCCTAAAATGACCTATGGACCTCCAAATCCACTTCCGGGCGCGCTCTTAAGGCCAGAATCGACATACAGAGCTATTCCTAGACTCGGAATTCCAAACGGACATCTATAACACTGAAATGCACTTCCACCCTAATTTATGAAATTCTTCCAAATGCTAACCTTCCGTAATAAGCGTCGAAATACTCCCTGGTCATCCAAAATCTGATTCGGACATACGCCCAAGTCCAAAATCATCATCCAAACCTATTGGAACCTTCGAATCCCGATTTCGAGGTCGTTTACTCAAAATCAACCCTTAGTCAATTCCTCCAACTTAAAGCTTCTTAATTTAGAATTTTCTCTCTAAATCGACTCCGTACTTCCCGAATTCCAATTCCGACCACACGTACAAGTCATAATATCCGAAGTGAAGCTACTCATGGCCTCAAACCGCCGAATGATGCGCTAGAACTCAAAATGACCGGTCAGGTCGTTACATTCTTTCCCACTTAAACATACGTTCGTCCTCGAACGTACTAAGAACTGCTCTGGAGTTGTTCGAAATCACTGTTTAACACCTCGTGCACCTATCCGTGCTACCACAACCCAGTTGATCACATTAACTTGAGCCAGTCTAAAGATCTTCCTCTTTATTTAGTCAAGTAAGCCTTAGAGTCAAATTCCAACATCCGAAATTCTCCACCAGGCATGTTTCTAACATACGAACACCGTATCAATCACTACAAACTGCACCAAACACGATTGTATACCCTTACTGAATTCTTACCATGCACCGCATAATTCACTTGACCATAATAATATCCTCCGATAACAATAGCCTAAATTCCATGAATCTGATGCCCACAACACACCTCATGACACGTATAAGTCGTGTTCTAACTCTTGCAATGTTGCCACGACGAAAGATATGTGTAGAAATTCATAACCAACTGTCGAGTCAACAAATCATTGAGTTTCTCCTCTTGACAAGAACCATTACCTCATTATGAGCCAAATAATGATATTGGCTCTTTTAATATGCTTTATATAAATCTGATTGCACTGATCCCAGGTCCAATAATCTCGTCTCACCTAGTACAAGCTGCTCAGGCAATAAACCACCTCAGATACTGCCAAAAATGTCATATGATGCTTCAATGTGCCCACAAGCAACAAACTTGAATGTGATACATAAGGAGAACTAACTTTGGAAAGAACTACTCAACCCATGTAACTAATTAAACAACTAAAAGATGTTATGAACCTTCCTCATAAATGAGAAATAAAACATACAAGAATATATATGGGGAACTGTACTCAACATCACACTGTTGCGGCGTGCAACCCGATCTACACATGATACCATTGCGAAGTGCCACCCGATCCAACCATGATACCCGTGGCAGCGTGCCACCGATCCACACATAATAATCTAAAGAAGACACACATCGAGCCGTAACGCTTATACTCATGAAATGCCCGAATACCAACCATAAGCACACCAAGTGCATAATACAAATCCTAGGGAGAAGGGTAGCGTCATACGTTATAAAACTCAAGCACAACTAAGGTGCGATATATGATCTGTATCTAGAGAGTCATCCTGCTCACATAACACCACCTCTACGCGGGACCTCAACACATCGTACAAATAATCAAGCTGCCTCACGACCCACATGGCACAAAAGAGTATTACATGAAATAGCTGGCAATGAGATTAACATCACATGCCTGAATACTCTTCCATAAGGAATGCTATGTTGAATGAACATACCCAGGCTATTGTAGAGTATACATCCATATTTGGACCCATCAAGGTCCTCAAACCGATTTTGATCATACCATGCTTGGGCAAATAGCCTCTCAAGGATCCACAATGACCCTTTTCCCATGACACACAAGAACAAATGTCGAATCCGGAATAAACTTCCACGATTCACAACCAACTGAATAGAGCGCCTTTTCAGGCCTAAACCCTCACATTAGCGATAGTACAAAAATCTCCATACTCGATTTCAATCTTTAATCAATCAAGTGACTACATGTCACACTTATACAATCTTCCCGTGGGGCATGCTCCCACGTCCATTCCGCTCAGGTAGCAAAATCCGCACATCCATACCGCCAACCGTTCTAATTCTGTGAAGTGAATCAAAAATTCGCAAGTTAATACACAAAGCCTCTTCCACATGACACCGACCTCAGGTGACGCTAAGGACAATACCAGCTTACTATAAACATCTGAATTCTTTCCTGCTCGTCCGAGCTCGTGATATTCTTATCGACACCAAACTGCAACCTTGATCCTCAACTTCAAATTCCCAAGCCGCTCACTACACCTAACATGCCAATACGTGAGAGTATAAGAATTTCATAATAACTCCTGAACCACTAGTAGGATACACACTTTATCGTATATGAACCTTTCACTTAACTCATTTCAGGAGAACCATAACAACACATGACTGGATCCATATAACCGTAGAAATTACAATCCTCTAGTAGTGGTCTAAACCGCCATAACTATTCGGGGATCCATCTACACATAACATGCCATAATACTCGAATGCCTCCAAATAAAATCAATTATGGCAGCCGTCAAGCCTCACATGTACTGCCACAAATCATGTGCATAACTTAGCACGCTGAAGGAACTAATCATTGCCACCACCATGCCAAGTCAACCATTGCTAACCGATCCGACTTCTCCTAATTTACTCTGGACTTGACTTAGAAATAATAGTATCTCCATTTCAAACATAACGAACCCAAATCTGCACTCATCTGGAGTGACCTCATTTCTCGAGACAACGTTGTCTCAAAACCCATGAACCATCTCATACCCTCCTTGTGCGCATATTCACATCTTCAATTGGTATACCCATTCTGATAATTCTCTATGAATCCGAAGTTATTTTCTCCCATTCCTCTAGTGCTACACCGTAGACTGATGATAACATAGAATACTCCAAGCCCCTTTTCGTAATCCGTTGCAATGCTCAATACTTAACCATACTACGAACTCGAAATCCTTAGGCACCGCACTTAAATATTTTTTTTTGAATCCACTAGGACCGTTGTTGAGAGTCACCCACTCTGACTTGCTCCCAAATATGATCAAACTCCAGGGCTCTGCTAGCACATGAATGCCCTCTCGAAGAAGCACCCGTCTAAATCACCTTTCTTGTACATCACATCTACACAAAGCATAAATCTTGAGTCTTCCCAAAGCCTGAACATGAATCGATAAGGCCAATTATAGCACACATTCCTCAAATCCTTTTCTCAAATCACCATTGATGTTCTCTTTTCTCAGTCGTAATAACCCACCAATATGTCGATAACCAGAAACCTCATAAGTAGACAACCATGCAATCAAATCGTAGATGGTGGGGCTCTCCTACTTAGTTTGAAGCTACCATTACATAACCTTGGAACACACCAATGCTCATTATTCCCCATTGAAATGATCTTGCACAACTGACCCGCCAAGATTCTCGCAACCTTTCTGTTAAACATTTCATGAGCACTCTGAATCACAAGACACATTCACATATTCGATCCCTTACCGGATAGCCGGTAGAATTCTTTGTAGAAACTTTGCCAACTCCATGCAGCCGCTAACCTGCTCACCGGAGATAACCCACCTGTGAAAATTCCATACCGACATCTTCCAACAATGCTGCACCGAGTACAATTACCACGAAACCAATAAACCATCCTGAGCCCGTGCTCATTCACCAGTTGTACAAGTCCGTTCACTCCTCATGGACATCAACTAAAGGTGCGATAATAGATTCCAATCCAAAGTCATGTTGTATCCTTTTTCATATCATGCAACTCCTTTTCGCCGTATCCAACCTTCCTCCGTATAGCAGCCAATATTCCAAATTAAGCCCGTAGACCTAGTCACTATCCACCATGAACCCCAAATCACTCTAA
Source organism: Nicotiana tabacum (assembly GCF_000715075.1). Classification (NCBI taxonomy): domain Eukaryota; kingdom Viridiplantae; phylum Streptophyta; class Magnoliopsida; order Solanales; family Solanaceae; genus Nicotiana; species Nicotiana tabacum. Next base: position 74,805,537 of record NC_134103.1, read on the forward strand.
ACTTTCCTCAAGGCATGCAACTATCCTACCACATAACCCATATGCTACTCTGCCACTCTCCCACTTTGATCAGACCCTCTCTTTCATGCAACTATTCGACTTCTGTTTTCTTACACATGGCCTTCTAGAAGTTTAACCACCGCAAGATGCCTCCCACATGTCCTTCCTCATCCTTCGCCGCCCAGTTTTTGCCTTAAATCAAAATTCATCTTTGTAGCACCCGAACTAACAGATCGCCGCCAACTCTAAACCTCCCCGAAGATTATCTTCCTTGAGCCATCAACATTAGGATTATCGATTCTATTCTGAACCACAACACACTACGATGTCTAGCAGTCGCTTCCCCGGCACCATTCACAATACCCCGCCCCAAAGGAGAATTGAAGAAAATCATAATACTGACGAACTTAGCACATTCAACAAGGACAACGGCACCATATCACAGATGAAAATTCCACCATGCTCGAAAATACCAAGTCTCGTTACTCCATCAACCCATATCTGAACATTCTTAGTCCGATTGCCTTTCCTCCGCCGGAAATAAAATACTGAATCTCTGAATCATGCACTGAGTAAAATCTCCTTTCAAGTCATTCACTGCCTCGATGCATAGACAAGCATCCCACCATTACACAAACATTGTGCGATAGCAATGCACGAATCGTCATAACAATCAATGCCAAATCTCAAAACCTTAGGTAATACTGATACAAAGCTGAAACGACAGAACGGCCTTCCGCAAGGCGATGACAATAGCCCAATCAAATATGTAAGGAGAAACATCTTGCGCCACATCTATAGTACCATTAAAATTCCTCGATTCCAAATTTATAAAAAGTGCTTCAAATTGAATAGGAAGGAAATGAAGGCATAAGCCTCAAATGAATCAAATCGCACGATGAGGAATCAAGAAGGGAAGTGCTCGAAGTGCTCCTAACAGTCCTATAGCCTCTCAAAGATAAGTACAGGTATCTTCGTACCGATCCGCAAGACTCTACTAGACTCACTCATGACTCGTGAGACCTAAGTGAACCTAGTGCTCTGATACCATATTGTCACGACCCAAAATCCATTAAAGGTCGTGATGGCGCCTAACACCACTGTCAGGCAAGCCAACAATAATAGATTAACTTAATTACTCATTTTAGTATTGTTGAACTCATAATTTCCCTCAATTAAATAATAGGAGATAAAATTTACAGAGTAAATGGAAATGTCTCCACACTACCCTACTGAACAACCTATAAGTACCCCAAAAAACGGTGTCACAAGTGCATGAGCATCAACTAGGAAGTAAAATAAAATACACCATCCGTCCGGAATACAAATTGGACAGGAAAAGTATATAAATAACTCTGAAGGAACTCTGTTGGCTGCGGATCGTAGTATAGAATGCAGCTCACCTAAGTCCCCGCAATAACCGCGCCCCTGCGCCCACAGGGCCACTAGACATATATGTACCTGTACAAAAATGTGCAGCAAGTGTAGTATGAGTACGTAAATCAACGCGTACCTAGTAAGTATCCAATCTAATCTCGAAGAAGTAGTGGCGAGAGGTCGACTCCGACACTTACTATGGGCTAACAATAAAATGTCGATGTTATAATTAAGCATGGATTTTCATAATATAGCTAAAAACTCAATAACCGAAAATAATAAACAATCCTCTTACTAATAGAAATTCCCAAATTTTATTCTCATCAATTAACAATTTATATCTCAAGCCAATGAAGCAATGTCAAGTATTATTAGTTCCAAAGAGTTATCATGCGCAAGTCATGCCGAGGTCGTACGGCCCGGTCCAACATAAATATTTAAACTGTGCACTGCTGACGGTCAAACGACACGAACCATAGATGCATCTATCTGCTACCGAGGCGTTTGGCCCGCTCCACAAAAGAGAAAATATATTTAAAACAACCAATTCAAGATTTATTTAAGGGGCAATTATTCAAGGAAATACCGATTCTCATTGAGGGTCAAGAAATGAAGTTTAACCTTTTACAGTTCCTTTACCAAGTTTCAATATGATTCAAGCAATTAAATTAACAAGTAGGTTGCAAACATCGCAAGTATAACATGATTTGGGTCCTAGACTACCCGGACATAAGCATAATAGTAGCTACGCACAAACTCACGTTACCTCGTGCGTACGTAGCCCCCACAAATAGAAGTACACATTAAATTGATTCACCTATGGGGTTAATTCTCTCTTACAAGGTTAGGAAAGAGACTTACCTCGCTCCGAAGCTCCATAGTCGGCTCCAACGCCACTCTAACACCTCAAATCAATGCTTGTCGATCCAAAACTATGCAAACAAGGTGCAAACCAAATCAAAATGTGCTATAATATCCATAATTAAATAATTTAAACAATTTCCAACTCCGTTCGAAAAGTCAATAAAAATTACCCTCGGGCCCACGTGCCCGGATTCCAGAAATTTTCAAAGATAACCATTACCCATAACCTCACAAACTCAACTATATAATTTATTTCCAATTTGATGCCCAAATTCGTGGTCAAAACCCAAAAATACCAATTCTAAGTTTTCTACCAAAAATCCCACAATTTTCCCCAAATTTTCCTCCTTAAATCCATATATAAACTTTACATTTAGCTCACAACAAGTAAGCAACTACTTACCTTGTTTACATGATGAAGACTCCTCAAAATCGCCCAAGAACCGAGCTCCAAAAATCCCAAATGAAAATGAGGAAATGACTAAGTTCGATCCCTTATGTTCTGCCTAGTTTCTGCTTCTGCGGATCTCCCATCGCTTCTATGGATATGCTTCCGCACCTGCGCCCCCAGGCTTTCTCTCAATCTCATACCTGCGACGCACCTCCGCATCTACAACCTCGCAGGTGCGGACAACCCTTCGCACCTGCGATCACAGCCCAGCTTCGCCCAGACCGCACCTGCGACCATTTCCTCGCTTCTGCGGTCATGCACCTACGGTCAAATTTGCGCAGGTGAAACTATACTAGAGCTGGTGCACTTCAACCATCCTTGAAGCTTCAACTGGATCCGTTAACCATCCGAGACAACCCCGAGGCCCTACTGTGACCTCAACCAAACCTACTAACAAGTCCTAAAACACCATACGGACTTAGTCGAGCCTTCAAATCATATCTGTCATGACCCAAAATCCCGCCACAAGTGTTGTGATGGCACTTAGTCTCTAATACTAGGTAAGCCGATTTCAATTATATTTTTGAAGCCATTGTTTTTGAATATACAACCTCCCAAGACTGGCAGTACTGAGTCACAAACTCTAGCTGAATACATGGAATGATCATGAGGAACAAATATACAGTACTGTTTGATTAAAAATTAACAGTACAATGAAATGAACCGACTCCAAGGGACTGCGATGATCAAGCAGCTCTACCTTGAATCCTTGCGATCACACTCTAACTCTGTCCGGGTCTGATACCTCCAATACCTGGCTCTGCACAAAAATGTGCAGAAGTGTAGTATGAGTACACCACGGTCGGTACCCAGTATGTATCAATACTAACCTCAGTGGAGTAGAGCTGAGGTACAGTCAAGACACTCACTAGTCTAATAACATGTGCAATATAGTATACAAAATAATACTGGAAAATAACTAGCAATGATAACAACAAAATCAACCAGTGATATAACAACAATGCAAGAAGAACATCATAATTATTGCTCAGATGAATAAGGAACACAAGTACAACCAATTAATCAAGTCCTTCAAATATAAATTATTTCGCCTATATGTTTTCAAATAATAATCTTCAGGATATAATACTTTCCAATAAATATATTTTCAAGTAAAAGTCACCATGTGACACCTCATTTCACAATCATAAAAATTACGGGTCTCAGCCAACTTTCATGTTTTTCCACGGCACCTCGTGCCCATATTTCTATCACCATCACACGGACAACTCACATGTCAAAATATCAATGTGTATAAGATCCCCAAGATCAATTTATTTTCACTAAAGTAAGGTTAAAATCTTTAAATCAAGTAAGAAATCAGCAATGGAATGAATTTATTTTAGAAATTATTTGAGTGAAGAAAATGACATTTCAATTAAAATGAAGCATCTGATGACTACTAATTTGGATGTAAAATTTATTTAATTAAAATATAATAGCAATTTTTTTTATTCGAAATAACTCAATTCTTGAAAACCAGTAAAAACCATAAACACAAATCTGCAGAGTCTTGTACAAAGAGCCAAAACCAACATAATACAACAAGGAATACAAAACACATAATTAAATAAAATAATACATTACGTAAGAATACAAGAATTTACATATCACGAAAAAATAAAATAACCAAAGGCAAGTGCACCCATAGAAAAATATCAACAAAAGGGCACTCCCGAGGTACCGCCTCGTAGTCCCAAAAGTAAATATGCAAGACAGGGGGGGATCTCCCGAGGTACCGCCTCATAGTCCCAAAAGTAAATATGCAAGACAAGGGGTATCTCCCGGAATACCGTTCCGTAGTCCCAAAAGTAAATATGCAGGGCAGGAGGATCTCCCGGAATACCATTCTATAGTCCCAAAGTAAATATGCAGGGCAGGGGGATCTCCCGGAATACCGTTCCGTAGTCCCAAAGTAAATATGCAGGGCAGGGGATCTCCCGAAATACCGTTCCATAGTTCCAAAGTAAATATGCATGGTAGGGAGATCTCCCGGAATACCGTTCCGTAGTCCCAAAGTAAATATGATTTCAACAACTGCACATCAAGTGCTCACATATCACAAATGGCTCATCAAGTGCTCAAATATGACAACATATCACAAATTACACATCGAGTGCTCAAATATTTCAACTTGCCACAAAAATCAACAATACATCATTTTCCATAATAAAGAGTCCATGGCTCGACCATAATGTGCACAAAATCTAAACAAAAATATCCGGGAGTGAACAACTCAACAAAATAATATTTCACATAAATTCAAGGTGGCAATCACACCAAATCATCATAGAAAAATAATTTCAACAAACAAGGATCTAAGCATGACAAATAGAGGATTTAATAAGTGCCAATAATTTCCAACTTAATACATAAGGACGTCTAAGGATTTTAATCAACAAAATTTGCACATATAAACTAAGTACGTACTCGTCACCTCGCATACATAATTTTCAATTACACAATTTACACATAATACTCAATGCCTAAGAGGTATTTCGCCTATTCGAGGTTAAGCATGACACTTACCTTTTTAAAGTTATGCCGATATTCCAAAATTGCCTTCTTGCTTGAATTGACCTCCGGACAGCTCAAATCTATCCAAATTAATTGTATAACTTCATTAAAATTCATCGGAAACAATTCTGGATAATAATACGCCGACTTAAAAATTTATTCTAAAAAGTCAATAAAAGTCAACGCGGGGCTCACCTCTCAGAACCCGATATAATTTTCATGAAATCCAAATACACATTCCGATAAGAGTTCAACCATACCAATTTTATCAAATTTCGATAACAATTCGACCTCCAAATCTTAAACTTTCGTTTTTGGAAGATTTTGCCAAAAATATTAATTTCTTCCATTAAAATCCAAATTAAACGATGAATATAATAATATATTGATGAAATATAAACACTTTAGGATATAAAACATTTGCCCCAATCCATATGGTAAAAATCGCCTCAAAAATCGCTTCAATCCGAGCTTTATAGCTCCAAATATGTTAAAAATGGCTGAAACCTCGAAATATAGCTACTGCCCAGGTATTTACTCTTCGCGATCGCAGAAAATGCTTCGCGATCACGAAGCACAAAATTTCTCAGCCCCAAAATTGCTCTTCGCGATCGCGGAAAACCAAACGCGATCACGAAGACCAAACTCCCCAACTCTTCCAGATAGCCTCTAGTATAATAGTCATAACATTCTATACAAAACTCCAAATGATAAATGGTTTAACTTTCTTAAAACTAGACTCCAAGTACTATAACTTTTATTTGTTTCTTATCTCCCAATTCCTTATAGATTTTGAGATATAAGCTTCTAAAATCAGCCCTATGCAACAAAGATTTCCAAACTTTTCTCGGACAGCCTGTAGTGTATCCACCATAACTTTTATACACATCTCCAAATGACAAATGGTTTATCTTTCTGCAAACTAGACACAAAGGGCTACAACTTTCATTTTTGGATCATCTCCAAATTCCTTATAGATTGCGAGATATGAGCTTTCAAAGTCGGGTCAGTACGGCAGGAGTTTCCTCTACACGATCGCAAAAAGTCTTCTGCGATCGCGATTCACAGTGTCGAAACAGCAAAATTGCTGTTCGCAATCGCGATGCATACCTCTGAGACCAAAAACTAGCAACTAAAAATGGCCTAGAAATGGTCTGAAACTCACCCGAGCCACTCGGTACCCCATCCGAGCATACCAACAAGTCTAAAAACCTATTACGGACTTAGTTGAAATCTCAAATCACATCAAACAATGTTAAAACCACGAATCATACTCCAATTCAAGCTTAATAAAACTAAAATATTTCAGCTTCTACATTCGACGCCGAACCCTATCAAATCAAGTCCGATTGACCTCAAATTTTGCACACGAGTCATAAATGACATAACGGTCATAAATGACATAATGAAGCTATTCAAATTTTTAGAATCAGATTTCGACCCCGGTATCGAAAAGTCAACCCCCGGTCAAACTTCTCAAAATTTAACTTTCGTCATTTCAAGCTTACTTCCACTACGGACCTCCAAATAATTTTCAGGACACGCTCCTAAGTCCAAAATTATCATACGGAGTTATTGTGTAACGACCCCCAGTCATTTTGAGTATTACAACCCCGTTTTCCCATTTACTTCTCAAATTGGGCTTTACAGTTGTTGTGTGACTTGTCGGGGCAATTGGTTCGGGTCTAGTGAGGTTTTGGAATGAATTGGAACACTTAGTTCCAAGGTTTAAAGCTTAAGTTAAAATAGTGAATGGATGTCGACTTATGTGTAAAAAACCTCAGAATTTAATTCTAATGATTCCAATAGCTCTGTATGGTGATTTTGTACTTAGGAGCGTGTCCGAAAAATTATTTGGAGGTCCGTAGTGGAATTAGGCTTGAAATGCCGAAAGTTGAATTTTTGGGAAGTTTGACCGGGGGTTGACTTTTTGATATCGAGGTCAGAATCTAATTCTAGAAATTGGAATAGCTCCGTTATGCCATTTATGACTTGTGTGCAAAATTTGAGGTCAATCAGACGTAAATTGAAAGGTTTCGGAGTCGTTTGTAGAAACTAGAAATTTCAAAGTTCATTAGGCTTGAATTGGGGTGTAATTCATGGTTTAGCATTATTTGAGGTGATTTGAGGGTTCGACTAAGTCCGTATGATGTTTTAGGACTTATTGGTATATTTGGTTGAGGTCCCGAGGGGCTCGGGTGAGTTTTGGATGGCTGACGGATTATTTTTGGCCTTGGTGAGATTGCTGATATCGGTTGCTGCATTTTTCGGATTTTCTCTTTCGCGTTCGCGAGTGGGCCCTCGCGTTCGCGAAGAGGAATTTGAGGAAGACATGATTTACTCTTTGCGTTCGAGAGGGGGTCTTGTGTTCGCGAAGAGAAGTTGGGTTGTGCATCGCGTTCGCGTATGGGGTATCGCGTTTGCGAAGGGAAACATAGTGGGCATGGGCTTTTGCCTTCGCATTCGCAAAGGGGAGCTCGCGTTCGCGAAGAAGGTCTCTGTAAAGCATCGCGTTCGTGAACAGTTTCTCGCGTTCGCGAAAAGAAAATGTTGGGAAGCACATTTTGTGCTTCGCGAACGCGAGGGACCTGTCGCGTTCGCGAAGAAGAGAGGTCTGGACAGAAAGTTTAAGTTCAGAAAATGGGACTTCATCCCATTTTCCATTTTTAACTATTTGGAGCTCGGATTGAGGCGAGTTTTGGGAGATTTTCAGAGGAAACAACGGGGTAAGTGTTCTTAACTCAATATTGATTAAATCACCCGAATCCATGGTTGTTTTTAACATTTAATTGGTGAATTAAGTTGGAAAAATTGTGAAAACCCTCTTGGTTTAATTTGGAGATTTGAGGGTCGAGTCGATGTCGGATTTGAGTAAAATTTATATGGTTGGACTCGTGGTTGAATGGGCTTTAATATTTTATAGCTTTTGTTGGATTCTGAGATGTGGGCCCCACGGGTGATTTTTGGGGCGTAATTTCGGATTTTGTGGAAATATTAGTATATTGATATGGAATTAATTCCTATAAAATTTATGGGCTGAATCAAATTAATTGTGACTAGATTCGAGTCATTTGGAAGTTGATACTCGCAGAGTGGAATTGCTGGAGCATTGCTTAGCTTGCTCGACATTGGATTTGGCTTGTTCAAGATAAGTAACTCTTCTAATCTTGGAGTTGAGGGTATGGACCCTGAATATATGTATTTTTGTGAATTGTTGGGAGGTGACGCACATGCTAGGTGATGGGCGTGTGGGCATGCACTATATAAATTGTGACGTAATTATTTCTGTGGAATTTTGTAGTTAAATAATCTTGACATTTTCCATGCGGTTTTATGTGTTAAAGAAATTGAGCTGAAAAGCATATTAAAAATCATGTTGAGGCCATGTGCTAGTATTATTGGGACCCTCAGAGGTCATATTGCTGTGAATTATTGTGTTAAATTAAAAAATCATATTCAGTCATATTCATTTCATTGCATATCATAACTCAGTTTTATGACTCTATTTTGATGCATATAAATATTTTGGGCTGAATGCCCTGTTTTACTGAGATGCCCGAGTGGCTTGAGAGGTTTATGACTGAGTGGGGCCGAGGGCCTGATTTATGTTGCATATTTATGGGATCGGGCTGCACACCGCATCATGTTACATTTTTATGGGATCGGGCTGCACGCCACAATATGTTTGATATCGGCCGATGGTCTGATTGTGAGGATGAGTGTGGATCGGTGCTGCCCACCTGCAGCATACTTTATTATTATAGCACGTGAGTTGTCAGTGCAGATTATAGTGCTTGGGCTGAAGGAGCCCTCTGGAGTCTGTATACACCCCCAGTGAGCGCATGTACCTACTGAGTGCCGAGTGCTGAGTGACTGGGAGGCATGAGTGATTGTGAGGTATGCCCGAGTGGCAAGAGTGATTGTGAGGTATGCCCGAGTGGCAAGAGTGATTGTGAGGTATGCTCGAGTGGCACGAGTGACTGTGAGGTTTGCCCAAGGGGCTGTATGTGAGTGATGTTCTGCCCGAGGGGCTGTTTATGATTTTACCATTGAGTTGCATCGCATTGGCATGCACACATGACATACAGGCATAGAGATGTTTTCCTCGTGCTGTACTGCATCACATCATTCATGATTTTTCATACATTTTTGATAGATGGGCATAGTGATGCATTTGATTTTATACGGGTTATCCGGAAGGAAAATGAAATATCTTATTTATTATTGACAAGATTTTGGGAGAAATTTATTGTTTTCAAACTATTCATATTTTTGGCAACTCCGGCAAATGATTTGGGTTTTCACTGATGTATTTGAAAGAAAGAACTACTATTTTTGAAATCATGATTTGGCTGGGTATTTTATCCCTGAGTTACTTCTGGTATTATTTGCTTTATGGTGTAATGGATTGTTGTGGACTATTGGTTTTGGACCTGACCTTGGTGGAAGCTCGTCACTACTTTCAACCTACGGCTAGGTTTGTTACTTACTCAGTACATGGGGTCGGTTATACTGATACTACACTTCTGCACATTGCATGCAGATGTTGGCTGCTCTTGTTGTTGTGCTCGATGGTTGCGGAACTTGAAGATGTACCTGCGTTCCTATTGTAGCTGCCTCTTGTTCAGGGTAGCCTTAGATTTATAAAAGCTCTGTTTATATATTATTCAAACAGACTATGTATTTATTTCATTTCAGCTTTGTATACTCTATTCTTAAAAGCTCATGATTTGTACTACCAGATCTTGGGGATTGTACACGATTAAGACCTTTATTCACTTAAATTGCTTTAATAATTATTATTGAAATTGGATAGTTGGTAATTGGCTTACCTAATGGGTTGGGTTAGGTGCCATCACAACTAGTTGGATTTTGGGTCGTGACAAGGTGGTATCAGAGCTCTAGGTTCATAGGTTCTACAAGTCATGAGCAAGTACCTAGTAGAGTCTTGCGGATCGGTATGATGACGTCCATACTTATCTTCGAGAGGCTACAGGGCATTTAGGATATATACTTCCCATCTTTCTTTCCTTATCGTGTGAGATTGATTCAGCTTGATATATAACTCTTTGAATTCCTTCCACGTATTCATATGTGCACATGAGCACTCGGTATCAGCTGTGCATTGTCGGCTTGTGATTTTATGAACGAGGTTCAAGATGTGTATTTTGTGTTTTGGTGATGGTCCAGTATGGAGGACTTGAGGCCAGGTTTAGACCGCAGCTTAAACTCGGCAGCTTTAGTTATAACTTGTACATTTGGATTCATATGTCTGGTAATGTCCCTACAGGTAAAATTTGTGGATCGATGAGCGGTGGAATGGCCTTTGTGATGAGTATGACGTAACTGCAGAACGTGTTAAGACGTTTTGAATATGACGAGAAGTGTTTTCTTGAAATGTAAAGGAAAGTTCATTGGGTGCTTGATTTTCATTTCTATGTGACGTACAGTCCCGAGTGTGAATGTTTTGAAGGATCTTTCACGATTGTTAAATTTTGGGACAAAACTAAATTCTCATGTCTGTTTAGTGAGTTTGGACTCAGATAGACTAAGTGATTGCATAGTAATTATGACTGCGGAAGGGTATAACAAGATACCCGTTTGAGGCTAAGCAGGTGGGTTATCCCCTGCGGAGTAATCTACGTAGGTGTATTCCTTATGATGTAAGTAGAGAGTTTCTTTTCTATCGACGGGGTATATGGGTGGAGATTTGAATTTGAATTTGGCTGATAAAGTTAACTTGAGTGTCAAGAGAATAAATGCGAGCTTAGTGGATGATTGAGGTATTTTATGGTTGGCGTTGTATGAACTTGAGGATGATTTTTTGTTGAACCAACTGCGGTATTATGACAGTAATAGAGTATGGATATTGCGAGTTATCTAGTATTTAAATTTATGGCTTTGAGCCAAGTGGGGGAGTCTGCTATTGACAATTTGATTTCATAGTTAGGTGTTAAATTTTAATTTTGGTCTGAGGCATACTTGTGGGTTAGCTATGACCTGCAGAAGTTGAGATCGAGGATGACTCAAATAAGAAAATTCCTGGTTAAGGATTATATTGCACGTATTAGTATATGAAATTTGTAGGATGAGTGAGTTATTATTGGTGAATGACGTAGTGCGCACGGAGTATGAATTTGATTGGGGGTATTATAGTAGAGTTATTTCTTTGAGTGTTGTTGTGATAATGGGGCACATGTCTTTTGACCCATTTGGGCGGTGCAATTAGATGTGAGCAAATTGGGTGACTCCCGAGAAAATTCCAGTGGGTTTGAGAATTATATATAGCAATTGAGAATGTTTCCGGACTTGTGTATGAATTCTACATTTTTGTGTAAGGAAGGTAAGAAGAACAATTTCAAATTCACATAAGGTATTCTCAGAGTGAGTGTTATGGTTGTGGTATTTTTGAAGGGTCTTAAGAAGAATATAGTTGCTTATGGGCCGTAGGGCATTGTGGTTCTATGCTAGGTTTGTGGGGTGATTTGTGGTTAAAGATCATGGTGTTTTAGCAAGGAGAAGTAGCAATTTGAAGGCAATTTAGAAAGAACTTGGAGAAATAGGACAACTTGGTAGTAGGTTGGGTTAGCACAGTAATGGGTATGATCGGTTCTTTGGGTACTTATGATGTGGCTAGTATCTACAGGTATTTCGTGGAAATACTCTCGAATTGGGCAATCTGTGTGGCTTGGTGGAGTTAGAGGAATTCAGTTCAGATAGCTGGGTTATGTGTGAATGGATTTCAAAGTGTTCAGGATGGGTTCTGCCATGCTTTGAATCGTATATTTTCTACCGATGTACGGAACGTGTTGTGTGTTATGATTTCCTCCTAGAAAGAAGCAAGAAAGAGGTTTCTGACTAATAAGGTATGTAATTTGCTGGTGACTCAGAGTTGATAATGGAATTCTTATACTTGTCACACGATGGCATAATAGATGTGGTGTGTTGTGCGGGAAAAGGATTTACATGTACAAGGTTACAGTTCAGTTTTGAATGGAAGGACATAAATTCTTAGGCAGCATGAACGGTTTCCGATGACTAGGTAAATGATATTACTATCTGGTATAGCTTGATGAGAGTGTACATTTCAGAAGGGGCAGTGTGTTTTGATTTATGGGTACTTCGTTGGTATTGCGGCACTCTCCTGGTTGATCGACTATTGATATTCAAATTTTTGCGAGGTGGCACTGAAGAATTTTAAGTATTTCTCGTGGGATGATTGTGTATGAGAGAGGTGTTAGACATTTGGGCGGTAGAGGTGGAATCAAATATGGTGATTCATGTGTTCTATGGAATTGGGGATTGGGAGTTCTCAGGAGCAGATTGTTTCATGGTTGTGGACTGTGAAGTTGTGGCCAGAGCTAGCCAGATGATAGAATGTATTATGATTCCATCATTGTGGACTTTCGGAGGTTGTTTATCTATTGGTGGCTGACCATAGTTGATTTGGGGGCCTATTGGTAGGCCCAATTAGGATGTGTATTCTACATCGAGCCGAATTGATTGGCTCCATACTGCTATTGTTGAAGGATGTGCCCTTCGGTCGATGTGAAGCTTATTCGTGTTCTGAAATGATCTCTGAGTTACTCTTCTATGCTACAAGGAGTTGTGATTCGTGGTTATATACACATATGGTGCGGTTCTATTGTGGCCTTATAGCGGAATTTGAGTGAGAATAGTATTGGATATTGCTTGGTTGATGACGTATTGGTTATGTTCTTTCGGATTTTATGTGGCATGGTGTCGTTTGCTTCTTCGTGGTTATGGTAATGCACTTTGGGTACTTTATGTCGAATTGTGCATGGTTATTGATTTTAACAGGGTGGCTTGAGGTATTTCATATAGACCAGTATTTGGATAGGGTCGTGTATTGCAACAGAGTTATGTGGAAATATGATCCCTCGTGTAAGATTCGTGTGTTATGGTTCTGCGGTGTGTGATGGGTTCTTAGCATTGCGTCTGGGTAGTACTCGTCGAGCTTGCAGAACGGTTCTCCTGTTTGGGTCATTGTTATGATTGGGTACATTTGGAATGTTGCTATTTGGTGCACGGATTGCACAGGTTGTGGTTTTAGATTGTATTGATGTGTCATGTTATTAGAGTGGTCGTGTTGGATGAGACGAGGTCATTGGGCCTAGCATGGATGCTATCAGATTTGATTGTGGTATAATTGGGAGGATAATATCGGAAGTCGGCTTTGAAATTGGTTGTAGTTCTTGTAGAAGGAACGGGAGCTCCTTGACCTGTTGGTCTAATGAATGGTTATGAATTTGGTATGTTTCTTTCATCATCGGTAGTGTACGAAGGGTTTAGAACGAGGTTTTGTCTGATATGATGTTTATTACCAGCACTGGGTTGATTTGAATCGATACTGTGATTTGAAATCATTGCTTCGAGCATTCGAGCTATGCAGTATTTGAATTTGAGTATTTGAGTTATGGGTACGGCTTTTGGTACAACTTGTTCAGACTTATACGGTATGTAGATGCGAACTTCTGATCTTATAAGAAATTTTGGATGTCGGAAATTTGATTCGAAGGCTTATGGGCTAGGTTGAATTGAGAAATTTCAGTTATGATGTGCTATCGGACCTGTATGGGATAGGGTGATGTGGTATCACCCGCGGGGTATGTGTGTGGTAAAATGGAACAGTGGTTTGATGGCTTGGAAATAACTCTTGGCACGTTCGAGGACGAACGTATATTTAAGTGGGGGAGAATGTAACGACCCGATCGGTAGTTTTGAGTATTACAACCCCGTTTCCCCATTTACTTCTCAAATTGGGCTTTACAGTTATTGTGTGACTTGCCCGGGCAATTGGTTCGGGTCTGGTAAGGTTTTGGAATGAATTGAAACATTTAGTTCCAAGGTTTAAAGCTTAAGTTAAAATAGTGACTGGATGTCGACTTATGTGTAAACGACCTCGGAATTTAATTATGATAATTCCAATAGCTCCGTATGGTGATTTTGGACTTAGGAGCGTATCCGAAAAATTATTTGGTAAGGGATCAAGTTAATCTAAGATGTCGTTTGGTAGGAAACAAGTTATCCCGAGATTATAATGATGGGATTATAATACGAGAATTAAATAATGACGGAATTATTTAGTGAATATATTTTAATTGGAGGATGATTGGTTCGTTCGATTAAAATGGGATATACGGGGTATAATATAAATATGTGTTTATGTATATACTAGATAAGTTGGAATGGACTTTTTTTAAAAAAATTTATCCTTGAATTGTTTAAAAAACTTTGTGAGAAGGGCCTTGGAGAAGGGCATCTTTGTCATTTTAGTGTTTATCCTGGGATAAATTAATTCTAGAATTATTATCACACACTCAATGGGGAAATAGAATAATACCCAATTGTGGGATTAATTAATCTCAAACTTGCTAATTCCGAATTAAAATTTTCAATCAAGCGCGAGATAAAATAATCTTTCATCTAATCCCAAAATTATTATCTCTTATCCCACGTACCAAAAATCCCAAAATTATTATCTCTTATCCCACGTACCAAAAGACCACTTAGTAACCTCGCCACCAAGTAGAAGGTCCACTACTATTGGCGTTTTGGATTGTTGTCCACTAGAATGTGTAATAATTTTTACATATTTACATTATATACAAGTTAATTATAATCGAAAAAAGAAGGTGATAACTTATTCGAACCGGTCAGACTACGCTAGATATGTAAATAATTATGACACCAAAAATTACTAGATTACTGTGCGAACAACACAACAGATTGTATTGCAGAACTCATTTTATGTTATTCTATCACTTCTATAAAATTTGTTTAACACTGCATATAGTGGCGGAGCCAAAATTTTCGTTAAGAGATATCAAAATATATAAAAGTAAACATATCAAAAAATTAAGAAGAATTAATACATAGTATATATACATATATTATTTTATACCTACCTACACAGTATATTTTTTCTGCAAATTAGTGTCATTTGCCACCCCATATAAGTGGCTCTGCCACTGACAGCATAACGTTAAACAAGTTTAACATAAATGCTGCGTAAAGAATTAATTATAGTTATCTTGATAATACACTTATTATCAAGTATTTTCTGATAATACCAAATTAGGATGTCCTTTTGTTGATAATTTTCTTATTTTTTTATCATATTCCTAGATAATAGTACTTGGTTATACAATAAAATTAACTTGTTTGTTCTTATTGTATGGGCCAAAATCTATCTTTAGAATATTTAAGTCAAAATAATATTGGGGAAACGTTCCTAGGCCATCGTTTGTCGAAATGATCTAAGAAGCGGCAGAATCTGTGATCGAAGAGTCAGCAAGGGCTGAGGCCGAGGAGTCATCAAGGATCAAGGTTGAGGCCGAGTACTCTTGACAGAGTTATAACTGCTAGTTTCAAGATATGACATTAAAAAGAATATTCTAGTGGATATTCTCTACACTTGTACTATTAGGGCTTTTAGGAACATGTTCCCTATAAATAAAAAGAGACACAATGATATTGGACATGTGATATTCATTTGTAAAATACAATTTGACTTTAAAGGAGAGAATCAGATCTTATTGCAAATATACAAACACAATCTTTTCGCTAAGATTCTTGTCTACACTTTTTCACCGGATCCGAGAATAACTTAGATATTCAAAAGATTATCCATCACGCATCATTGTCAGAAAGAACATTCACTGATTCCTTCCTTGGGTAACTCATTCATTCTATTTAATTAAATATCATTTATTGATATTCATTAATATTTAATGCTACATTATTTTCTTTTGACTTCTTAAATATTGGTTGTATGTTGTCGCCGCTATTAAAATATATCTACCTAATATTTATTACATTTCTTAGAACTTCATCTTTGGAATATTATTGTTAACTAAGATTAACCCTCATTTATATAACTTAATTAGTTGAACCAAGATCTATAACTTTTGGTCAAACACTTATTATAAATATATTTTTTAAACAATCCATTTTCTTTCGAGAGGCATAATTATGTCTTTTGGTACTATCGCTAGGGAAATTGCGAGAATGTATCATCTATCTCTACGGTAACTTATAAATAATATTAAAGTGAAATTGTTAAATTGTGATAATATATCGTCTGTCTCTATGTCCATATGTAATATTTCTTTCGTCCCTCTATACGGTCGAAATCGTGCTCGCCTACGACTTGGTAGGTTAGATTTGGAACGTGGCAATTAAGGAATGAAGATCGACCTCGAGTCCCACCGATCTAGGACCCGAAATCGGTACGCCTGCCTTCGACTAGCGGTGAGTCCGATGTCGACCTTAGCTTCGAACGAGCTTGGAGAGATATTGTGGGGATAACCAACAGAAGACCGAAATAACGGAAGACCGAAATATCCGTAATCGATCGGATATCACGGCGGGAATCTCGGCACATATCAATAAGGAACCGACAAATCAGCAAACCAAGAGATTTTTACCTTTTATAGAATTGTACCTAAAGTAGGACTCTCGTACTATATAAAGAGGGTCTGATTACTTGTGAAACACACTGTAACTCACATTCCAAAGCAATATATTGTTATTTTTAGTTCTTATTATTCTCTTGTCATTCTTTTTTGATATTGATAAAAGCACTTTTGGCTCGAGGGCGGCTAACCTTCTAAGGCTAAGACTGTTCAACCTGCGTGGTTTGCATTTACTTTCCCATTGTTTATTTCAATTTCAATCTGATTTATTATTTTGTATCAAGCTAAATCATGTATCCTTAAAACCACGTACAAATCTACTTGTTATCTGATTTTGAGGGTAAACAGTTTAGCGCCCACCGTGGGGTTAAGGATAATAGTGATTATTTGATACAAATCTCCATAACACACAATACTTTACACTTGCACTTTGAAGTGTCTCTGATTTCAGGTTAAAACACAAAATGACGAACTCTCAATCAGCACCCCTACATGTTGACAATGAGTCTGGTTACCACGGTGAAAATAACAACGTAGCACCTGATAACGAGGTATTGCCCGCTGATCCCATCGAAATTCCGGTCGTAGACCCAATTGACGCTAATTCTCATGTGGCTATCGACGCAAACTTGCCAACTGACCCTGAGAATAGCGTCAGTGGTGGAGCCCGATCGACAACTCAAAATACACAAAATATTGGAGGGGACGGGATCAGTTTGAGGGAGATCTTCGAAATGTTGCAGGCTCAACAGACGATGATAGCTTAGTTACAGAACCAAAGCCGTGCACCAAGCAGAGTTGAACCCGATCTACCCCGAGAAGTCACCCGCAGGGATGAAACAATCGCAGAAAGGTCGAATGAACATGAATCGGGGGCTAACCTCGAGATCATAAAGATGATCGAAGAATTGACAAAACAGATAGAATCAGGGGAGAAGAAAATCAAAGCTAATGACAAAAAGGTGAAAACCTACAATTCTAGGGTAGACCAGATCCCAGGAGCACCACCGATATTGGAAGGCCTGGATTCCAAGAAGTTCGTGCAAAAACCTTTTCCTCCGAGCGCGACTCCGAAGTCGCTCCCTAAGAAATTTTGTATGCCCAAGATACCTAAGTATAACGGAATGACCGACCCAAATGAGCATGTAACCTATTATGCATGTGCCATCAAAGGGAACGACTTGGAGGACGATGAGATAGAGTTTAGTCTGCTGAAAAGATTTGGAGAGACCCTGTCAAAGGGAGCTATGATATGGTATCAAACCTTACCTCCTAATTCTATTGACTCATTTGCTATGCTTGCAGATTCTTTCGTGAAAGCACACGCTGGTGCCATCATGGTCGAAACCAGGAAGTCGGACCTTTTCAATGTAAAACAGAAAGAAAACGAGATGCTCAGAGAGTTCGTATCCCGATTTCAGATGGAAAGGATGGACCTACTGCCGGTTGCTGATGATTGGGTTGTTCAAGCTTTCACTCACGGACTCAATATACGAAGCTCGATGGCTTCACAGCAGTTGAAACAAAACCTGGTAGAATATTCGGCCGTTACTTGGGCCGACGTGCATAACCAGTATCAATTGAACATGAGAGTGGAAAATGATCAACTCGGGGCCCCTTCGGGGTCTATTTATCCCGTCAGAAAGATCGACAGAGTCAAGAGAGACATTGATCATGAACCGAGACCAAACAGGGATCAGTATCAGCCGTATAATGGAGACCGAAGAAGCAGCAGGTCCGGGCGAAACTCTATGAGAAACGAAAGGAGAAGCGATAGAGGTTATATCAACCGGGGACTCATGAGCAAAACCAGCTTTGATAGGCCCATAAGGGCTAAAGAAGCACCGAGGTTATCGGAATACAACTTTAATATCGATGCTGCCGTCATTGTATCAGCTATCGGACGCATCAAGGACACCAAAGGACCTCGACCGTTACAATCTGATCCCTCCCAGAGGGATCCTAACCAGATAGGTAAATATCACGGCACTCACGGCCACAGAACGGAGGATTGCCGACAATTGAGAGAGGAAGTAGCCTGATTATTCAACAACGGGCATCTTCGAGAATTCCTGAGCGACCGAGCAAATAATCATTTTAGGAATAGGGATTCTAACAAGCGGGACGAGCAAGAAGAACCTCAACACGTCATTAACATGATTATCAGTGGGGTCGATGTTCCTCAGGGGCCGATGTTGAAACACACCAAAGTATCCATCACAAGGGAGAAACGGACTCGAGATTACATACAGGAAGGAACCTTGTCTTTTAACGACGAGGACGCGGAAGGAATCGTGCAGCCTCACAATGATGCACTGGTAGTATCTGTACTCATAAATAAATCCTGAGTTAAACATGTGTTAGTTGACCGAGGTAGCTCCGCCAATATCATCCGATCGAGGGTCGTAGAGCAACTCGGTCTACAAGACCAAATCGTGCCTACAGTCCGAGTTCTAAACGGGTTCAACATGGCATGTGAAACCACTAAGGACGAGATAACGTTACCAGTAAACATCGCCAGGACCATACAGGAAACTAAATTTTATGTGATCGAAGGAGACATGAGGTACAACGCTTTATTTGGAAGGCTGTGGATCCACAACATGAGGGCAATGCCCTCGACTCTGCACCAGGCACTGAAATTCCCAACACCTAGTGGAGTCAAAACAATCTATGGTGAACAATCGACTACCAAGGAAATGTTTGCGGTTGAGGAGGTGATACTTTCATCTACAATCTCAACTTTGAAGGATCCGAACCAGATGGTAAAAAATGGGGCCAAATAGCAATCACTGACACCAACCTCGGTAGATTCGGACAAACGAGGGGAAGGCGAGGATGATGATTACGAGGTTCCCAGATCTTTTATAACCCCCGATGATTCTGAAGCCACTAAATCAACAGTCGAGGAGCTGGAACAAGTCATATTAAGAGAACACTTGCCCGATTAAAAGGTATACCTGGGAACGGGGTTAAGCTCCGAGCTCAGGAAAAAACTCATTCAATTTCTTATAACTAATGAAAATTATTTCGCTTGGTCCTATCTTGATATGACAGGGATGCTATCGGAGATAACCACTCACAAGCTAAGCCTGGACCCGAAATTCCATCCTGTCAAATAGAAGAGGAGGCCCCAGTCCGAGGTCAAACATGTTTTCATCAAGGACGAGGTATCTAAACTGCTTAAAATAGGGTCCATTCAGGAAGCTAAATACCCGGATTGGTTAGCAAACGTAGTTGTAGTCCCTAAAAAAGGGAACAAAGTAAGAAAGTGTGTAGACTATAAGGATTTGAACAAGGCGTGTCCCAAGGACTATTTTCCTCTGCCCAACATCGATCGCATGATCGATGCCATGTCCAGCCACGAGATCATCAGTTTTCTCGATGCCTATTCCGGGTACAACCAAATACGGATGGACCCGGGTGATCAGGAAAAAACCTCCTTCATCACAAAGTATGACACGTACTGTAATAACGTGATGCCATTCGAATTAAAAAAATACCGGTGCCACTTATCAACGCCTAGTAAACCGGATATTCGAGGAACAAATAGGAAAATTGATGAAAGTTTACATTGACGACATGTTGGTTAAGTCCCTAAGAGCAGATGATTATTCAAAATATTTGCAGGAAATCTTCAGCATATTGAAGCAATACAATATGAAGCTGAACCCTGAAAAATGTATGTTTGAAGTTGGGTCAGGTAAATTCCTCGGATTCATGGTATCCAACCGAGGAATCAAGATCAACCCCTATAAAATCAAATCCATCGAAGATATCACGGTCGTGGACAATGTGAAGGCCGTGCAAAAACTAACCGGACACATAGTTGCCCTGAGATGATTCATTTTGAGGTCGTCCGATAAAAGCCATAGATTCTTCACACTATTGAAGAAGAAGAAGAATAACATCTCATGGACCCCAGAATGTCAACGAGCTTTGGAGGAACTCAAACGGTACTTATCGAGCCCACCGCTGCTTCACACACCGAAGGCAGACAAACAACTATACTTGTACTTGGCAGTTTCAGAGATAGCGATAAGTGGAGTCCTAGTCCAGGAAGAGCAAGGTACGCAATTCTCAATTTACTATGTTAGCAGGACCCTAGGTGAGGCCGAAACTAGGTACCATCACCTAGAAAAACTAACGCTCGCTTTGCTAAGCGCCTCTAGGAAGCTAAAACTGTACTTCCAGTATTACCCCATATGTGTCGTAACTACTTACCCATTTAGGAAAATTATGCATAAGCCCGAGCTCTCGGGACGGTTGGCCAAATGGGGCATGGAAATAAGTAGGTACGATATTGAATACCGACCCCGGACCGCCTTTAAGTCTCAAATCTTGGCAGACTTAGTGGCTGACTTTACGCCGGCCCTAATACTCGAGGTCGAAAGAGAGTTATTAATTAACTCAGGGACCTCCTCGGGAATCTGAACCCTCTTTACGAACGACGCCTCAAACGCAAAAGGGTCTGGACTTGGCATCATATTGAATCAACCAACATGCAACATAGTTAGACAATGTATTAAGACTGTGAAATTGACTAACAAAGAGGCCGAATATGAGGCCATGATTACAGGCCTTGAACTAGCCAAAAACTTGGGGGCAGAAGTGATCGAAGCCAAGTGTGACTCCCTGCTTTTAGTAAACCAAGTTAAT
The DNA here is from genome assembly GCF_000715075.1 of Nicotiana tabacum. NCBI lineage: Eukaryota > Viridiplantae > Streptophyta > Magnoliopsida > Solanales > Solanaceae > Nicotiana > Nicotiana tabacum. The sequence goes on from NC_134103.1 coordinate 74,826,843, forward strand.
GGAACATTCGAGGTCAGAGAATAGCAAATGTTAAGATACTTGGACAAGTTGCATGTAACATTACATGGATTCAAATAATGTACTTTGCAACACATACCTCGGGATCAAAACAGTGAGGCTGATGCCCTCGCTAACTTAGGGTCATTGGTCGAAGACGATGAGTTCAATTCGGGGGCAGTCATACAACTTATGAAATCGGTGGTGGAAGAAGGCCATGCCGAGATCAACACGACGAGCCTAACTTGGAACTGGAGAAATAAATATATAGAATATCTTAGGACCGGGAAACTGCCCTCGGACCCAAAAGAATCGAGGGCCCTGCGTATAAAGGCAGCCCAGTTTAGCCTGTCCGAAGACGGAACCCTGTTCAGAAGAGCATTCGATGGCCCACTCACAATATGTCTAGGGCCAGGAGATACTAAGTACGTTTTGTGGGAAATTCACGAAGGTACTTGCGAAAATCATTCGGGCGCCGAATCATTGATTCGAAAAATAATCAGAGCCGGTTATTACTAGATCGATATGTAAAAAGATGCGAAGGAGTTCGTATGAAAATGTGATGAATGTCAAAGACATGATTCGATGATTCATCAGCCCGGGGAGCTGCTGCATTCGGTTTTGTCACCATGGTCGTTCATGAAGTGGGGAGTGGATATTGTTGGCCCCCCTTCCATGGGCTCCCAGTAAGGCTTAATTTTTATTATTTATGACTGACTATTTTTCTAAGTAGGTGAAAATCCATGCATACGAAAAGGTCAGGGAGAAAGAAGTCATCAACTTCATTTGGGATCATATCATATGCCAATTCGGAATGCCATCTCAGATCGTATGCGACAACGAGAAACAATTCATAGGCAGCAAGGTAAGCAAATTTCTCGAGGATCATAAGATCAAAAGGATCTTATCAACACCCTACCACCCTAGTGGGAACGGACAAGCAGAATCGAAAAACAAAACCATACTCCAAAACCTCAGAAAGAGGTTAACTGACGCCAAAGGAAGATGGAAGGAAATCCTACCCAAAGTCTTATGGGTATACCGAACGACCTCGAAGTCCAGTACCGGGGCCACTCCATTCTCACTGGTCCATGGCGTCGAATCTCTAATACTGCTTGAAGTCGGAGAACCAAGTCTCAGGTTCCGATATGTAACCAAGGAATCAAACGATGAGGCTATGAACGAGAGCCTAAATCTACTGGATGAAAGGCGTGAAGCAGCCCTTGTCCGGTTGGCCGCCCAAAAGCAGCGGATCGAAAGATATTACAATCGACAGGTCAACATTCAACACTTCAATGTCGGGGACTTGGTACTAAGGAAGGTTACACTAAATGCCCGAAACCCGAACGAAGGGAAGTTGGGTCCGAACTGGGAAGGCCCTTATCAGATTATTGAGATCACCGGTAAAGGATCGTACAAACTCGGAATGATGAACGGTGAGCAACTACCGAACAACTGGAACATAGCTCACTTGAAGCGATACTAATTGCTAAGGTACGACCCCATTTATTTCCTTTTATATATCTATTCTGAACTAACACTTGCAGGCAATCATCAAAGAACGATACAATTTTTAGGTCTGAAAGCATGCGTTACACTCTTTGTCCCAAATGGGTTTTCCAGCAAGGTTTTTAACGAGGCAACAAGTAAATCGTGCTAACATAAAATTGAAGGTTGGCTTCAAACCGGTGACAAAGATCACAACAACATTTGAGGCCTCTCTTCGATCAACCCCGAACACTGGGGGCATTACCCTCAGATAATAACTTTAGCAAGGAAGGAAACTTTATGATTCAATGGTCTCGGCTTGATCGATAGGATTTATTGTAAGGTTCAAACGGTCACATGAACCGTGCCCGCATAGACTACTCGATCCCTGGCATAAAACTTGTACACATGTATAACTATCACGCACAAGAATAAAAGTTTCTACCTTGCGGATAAATATCTTGTCCTTTAAGAATTTCTCTTTTTTATTTTAAGGAATTTCTTACATTCGTTCCCCTAAAGGTATCGAGCCCAAGGGCCGCCTTTATCCGGGTTCAAACGATCACTCCCAATTAGAGGCCGCCGTCCAAAAACAAACTCGGGCGACTCGAATTATCGGAGCCCGGGGGCACAAAGCCTATTTGGCATTGCCCGAATTAAAAATCTACGGCCATTCCGGGATATCGAAACCTGAGGGCACAAAGCCTATTTGGCATTGCCCGAATTAAAAGGCTACGACCATTCTGGGATATCAAAACCCGAGGGCACGAAGCTTATTTGGCATTACCCGAACTCCAAAATGCTACGACTAACCCCGTTCGGGGATCTTTATCTAAGGCAAATCCGGATAACTCGAGGTGACAAACCCATTGGGCAGCACCCGAACTAAAAGGCTACGGCCATACTAAAATGGCTCGGAGACGTCCGAGACCCGTAACAAAAAATAAGGCCTTTAAAGTTTCATAATTGGTTTTAAAGGCTACCCTCGGCAAACTATAATATAAACTACTTTGGGAAAACAATTCCGGTAATACGAACTCCCACGATGCCTTAAAATGAAATAATGTTGAAGGCATGGTTTGTTCGAACCTCCGAACGTAACCTAACTATTTCATGCTAAGGCATTTCGATCTTTGCAAAGATAAGTACTAAAGCAAAGGAAAATTCAAAAGCTGTTGAAGGGAAAAAGCCTTATATACATATCAAAAAATCTTTTTACAAGGGCCAAACAACCCCGATACAAATTTTTACAAAGGCCAAACGGCCTCAGCAAAAAGGTAATACAAAAAGCAAAAAGCAAAAACATCTAAAAAGGGTCTAAGTGGCCTAGTCTTCGTTGGGGGGTGCATCATCACCTTCGGGGTCTTCGACACCCTCGGACTCGCCTTAATCTTCAGACTCCTCAAAATTTTCTTCCTTAGGATAGGCCAGCTTCCTGCCCTCGGCTTCGAGCACCTTGGCACTCTCAATCTCAACCGATAAATCAAAACCCCGAGTGTGGATTTCCTCGAGAGCCTCCCTTCGGGATTGCCACTTAATATGCTCAACTATATTTTTTACAAGGTCCTGAGCTGCCTCGGCATCGGCCTTGTACTTGGCCACCATTCCATCAGCTTTGGCTTTGACCACAACGACCTCTCACTTGGCTGTTAAAGCTCCTTGGCCAGACTTTCTCGATCTGAGACAGCCGAGCCTAACCGGGATTGGAGCTCCTCAACCTTTTTGGTCTGAACCTCGGCCCTCTCATTTTCTGCTCTAAGCTGGATTTCAGCCAAAGTTAGTTGTGCCTGAGCAGCCTCTTTTTCCAAGGCCAGACAATCCATTCAGCCTCTCCATTCATCGGTCTCAGCTTTGACTATATCCATTTCAGCTCGAAGCTGGTCAATCCGATCGAGTTTTTGCTAGACCTGCAAATTTTGACCATCAGTCACCAAATCAAATTCATCGTCACTAACCTCAAAAACTTTTACATGCTCGACCAAATCGGTATGTTCCTTCCGAGCAACTTCCAGCTCGACACGGAGGTTCTTAACCTCCCATTCGAACTACTCGCTAAGAAGTTTAAAAGCGTCTCTCTTCTCAGTGAGCTCACGAACTTCAGCTTCGAGTTATTTCAGCTCGTCCCGGTACCTTAAAAATGTGTCATGATGAACCACCGAGGCCTACGAGCACGAAGAAAAACACTAAGTTATCTACGAAATAATCTAAGTGTAAATCAAAAAATCACTTAGGGAAGCATGAAGTTACCTGGTTCAGCGCTTGTTGTGCTTCGTTGAAAAGACAGGGTGCATCTACCTCATTTATCTTGGCTTGATCATCCTCGGTCACGAAACACCGAAGATAACTGATCACCCCTACGGGGGTGGAGAGGACTCAAGCATCCTCCGAAAGGGAGATAACAATGGATCGCTTCCGATAGGGATTAGCACTTGGGACAGGGAATCAATCGACTAATTTCGGGCTCGAGGAAGGCACGCTTGCTTCAGAGGGTAAGCTCTTCCTTGGTATCTCTAAATTGCCAAATCTGGTGGCGTCCTCCGTGGCCGCCAAATCCACGCCGTCGAAAAAACCGCGAAAGGGGTCGTTCGCTTTATGGGCCTCCTCTATGGGGCGTTCGTTTGCACCTCGAGCCTCGTTGAACATCGACTCTGTGAATGAGGGAAACTCGTCAATCTCTATCGGGCCAAGTGCTTCCTACGGGGCTTTGCCCGCATCCCGGGAAGCTTCAGTTCGTGCCTCTTCCTCGGCCTCACCGACTTGATGAAGATCGGCCTCGCCTCTCTCTAGTTCGGAGGCCCCTTGCCCTTCGAGCTGTGGTGGCACACTGGCCACCAGATCAAAGGCTTCTCCTTACCCCTCAGACATATCCCTCAATCGATAGAGTGAGTCCGGAGACAGTACTCGAGCACTGGTCTTTTCCTTGGGTTTATGCGCCAATCTTTTCCTTGGCTTATTCTTCTCAGAGCTCGGAGAACTCGGAGCCCTTTATCATTTCTTCTCTTTATCCTGCCTCGGAGCAGATGGTTCGGTAAGGGTATCGTCATCACCGGATGGAGGCCTCATTGCGACATCTTCTGATAAACCTCTCAAAAGAAATAAAATGAGTAAGAACTCAACAGCGCAGAAGGGAAATCAAATGCCACTTAAGAAACATCTCACCATGGGAACGGGCCTCCCATCAGCCATTCGAAAGCTCGCGCCATGAATGCTCGGAATAGGGCCTTTGTGCAGTAATGCCCTCGACCCATTCCTTAAGTCGAGGAACTGCATCTGACATCCGAGCAATAGCTGCACCACCACAAAACATCGATGAAAAATGAGGAAAATGAATAGCGATCAACAAAATCTTGAAAGCTAAGATTATACTTACGTGTCATGTTCCACTTCTCAGGAAATGGCATATGCTCAGCTGGGATCAAATCTGAGGTCTTCACTCGAACAAAACGGCCTAACCAGCCTCGATCCCGATCTTCGTCGATGCTCGAGAACGGGGCCTTACTGGTCCGACGAGCAAGCTTGATTAGTCCCCCTCGATAAAGCCGGGGACTATATAAGCGCATGAGATGGTCGAGGGTGAAGGGATAACCCTCGATCTTGCTTACAAAAAAACGGAGGAGAATTACTATCCTCCAAAAATAAGGGTTAATTTGACCAAAGGTCACCTCGTACCTCTTATAGAAGGCAATAATGACGGGTCCAAGGGACCCAACATGAAGCGATAAGTGTAAACACTTAAAAATCCCTCCACGTGGGTAGTGATTGCTTCCTCAGGATTTAGGAACAATACGTGCTTATTAGCCCAGTTGCAATCTTTCTTGACCTCGGAAAAGACGTCCTCGGTGATCGAGCAAATATATCTCAAGACCGGCTCACACCGACCCGGTACTGAGGAGGGCTTCTCGGTCTTGAAATCAGCACCGGTCAGGCACCCCCCCCCCCCAGGGATGAACACTTTCAGATGCGATTCCGGTGCCGGTTCCTCGGTAGCAACAGACGAAACGTTTTCCTCTACAGCCGGTCGCGAGGCAGAGGGAGTTTCTTTTTGGGGAACAGATTTTGAAGTCTTCGCCATTTCTTTTATAAATGAAGAAAAGAGAGGGAGTTCAAAGATTAAGCTTGATGGTTTGGGATAAAAATAGAGCTGAAGTTCTTATAAAAGGATTTCAGAATAGTCAGAAATTTAATGCTTGGAAGTGTTGAAATTTCTAAAGGTACGAGGTCAGAACATTTGAAAGTAAAAGTTTGAATGAACTAATGAGGGGGTATTTGAATGAACTGACGAGCATTTAATGCCATTAAGACTTGACTGACGAGACGTTTCGACTGTTTTGTCGTTTCTGTCACAAAATATCGAAGTCAGGATCGGAAGTTCATATTGTTTCTCGTCATCTACTCTACAAAGAACGAGGGGACTATCTGTATACAGTCGAAATCGAGCTCGCCTACGACTTGGTAGGTTAGGTTTGGAACGTGGCAATTAAGAAATGAAGATCGACCTCGAGTCCCACCGATCTAGGACCCGAGGTCGGTACGCCTGCCTTCGACTAGCGGTGAGTCTGATGTCGACCTTAGCCTGCTTAGAGAGACATTGTTGGGATAACCAACAGAAGATCGAAATAACGGAAGGCCGAAATATCCATAACCGGTCGGATATCACAGCGAAAATCTCGGCACGTATCAATAAGGAACCAGCAAATCAGCAAACCAGGAAATTTTTACCTTTTATAGAATTATACCTAAAGTAGGACTCCCCTACTATATAAAGGGGGTTTGATTACTTATGAAACATACCGTAACTCGCATTCCAAAGCAATATATTATTATTTTTAGTTCTTATTATTCTCTTATCATTCTGTTCTGATATCGATAAAGCACTTTTGGCTCGAGGGCGACTAACCTTTTAAGGCTAAGACTGTTCAACCTGTGTGGTTTGCATTTATTTTCCTATTACTTATTTCAATTTCAATCTGATTTATCATTTTGTATCAAGTTAGATCACGTATCCTTAAAATCACGTACAAATCTAATAGTTATCCGATTTTGAGGGTAAATAGTCCCAATTTATGTGCATTATTTGATTTGTCACAACATTTTAAAAAAATGAAGACTTTGAAATTTGTGGTCAAATAATACTTAGACATTTGTATGGCCATAAAACATCTCATTAAGGGTAAAACAAAAATTTTGAAGTTAAATTATTTCTAAATATAAAAAGGCGACATTTGATAATCGGCTTAATGAATGCATATTTTGGTATATATCGCCTCACATTTTGCTCATGTCTCGACAATTTGAGATGTTTAATATGATTGTTTGTACTAAATTTTGGTATTTCTATGTGTAGGAATCATTCGGATGCAATTTGGGATGAAAGGGCGCGAATTGGAGCGAAATCGGGACAAAATTGCAGAAAAAGAAGTTGAGCGCCACAGCCAGCGTGGGGCGCTCGCTGTGGCGCACTTTACAGAAGCAAAGAAGTTTGAGCGCCAGGTCCAGCGCCCCACGCTGGCCTGGACGCTCACAACGGGAATTCTCCTTTTTTGACTAGGATTCGGTTATTTCGACCCCTAGACGCCCCCAACTCATATAAAAGCCAACCTAAACCTATTTTTGAAGGAAGAAAACGTGATTTAAAGGAGAAGAGAGGCACAAAACACTGAAAAGCAAGGATTTGATCAATTCTTCCATCCCTTTCCTAGTATTCATTGAATTTATGTTTGAAAATACAATTTTTGATGATTGTATGAACATGAGTGGCTAAGAACCCCTATTGTTCTAGGGTCATGGGTATACATGAATATTGATGTTTGAAGTTTAATTTGATGAAGTTGATTTTACCATATTGGGTTGTTTATTTAATTCTGTTTTTAATTATTTTGCTGAGTAGCTAACAGTGAAATACTATCTACGAATCTAGAGTTGAACTCGAAAGTGGGAACTCTAGATTGCATATAGAATTAAATAGAGTAAGTTCTTAAACCCGGGCATCGGGGAACGGATTCGCAATTAGGATAGACATATACCTAATTGTCTTACTCGGTTGCAATACAGGAATTGTAAATGCGTTCTTGTTAAACTTAATTTCATAGACATATAGGTATTAAGTTAGCTTGAATAGGCGAGTAAGGACTCGACAGATTCTTACGAGTAATATCAACCCTGTGAATCAACAATCCAGATAAATCAATTAGTTATTTTAAACTAAGAATGCAACATGATTGTTAGATAACCCGTGACCCTGAAATATTATATCCTATTGATTGTTATTCAAAACTATTTAAGTGTTGTGTTTGATTCTTAGTAATTCATTACTTGATAGCCTTTAGGTAGTAGTTTAGAAAATTATATATTTTGTTGGAAATATTTTGAATCGATAAGCTATTCGAGTTTGAATTAGTCAAAAGTTAATCATAAGTCTTCGTGGGAACGATACTTTATTCACTACTTTATTACTTGACGACCACATATACCTGCGTGAGTGTGTTTGGTCCCAACAACATTCTTTTCGGAACAAATTTAAAAAAAAATGTCACATAAATTAGGAAAATGGAGTACTAGAGTTAAATTATCTTAAATTAAGTTGCTAGTATTTATTTTCTCAAAATTCTATACGCTATCCAATCACTAGAAAGATAAAAAATAAAAAAAAGATTTTATATTCACATGAAACACGACATTCAGAAGAAATATATAACGTGATGTTTGATCTCTACCTCTTCACGTGATCCTTGTGTCGGTAACATTTATATAACGTCGAAATTTGTCCGCAATGAAATATTTGGCACGTGTACGTTCTTAGTTCCTCGATTTATTTCGTGGCGTAAATCTACCATGATCAAATGAGTATTTGGTTGTGTTATTTTGGGCATCGCTCTAATCAAAGCTATTGCATAGTTTTCCTTAATTAAAACCTCTTCTATTCTCTGTTTTAAAAGGCGTTTCTGGGGCGAGCCTCGGAGTTCGTCCCGGGACGAGGCGTACCAAAAACGTCCCGGGGCGATGGTGTGGGATGAATGTCTCAAGAGGCGTACGCCCCGCAATTTGGGACGTACGTCCGGACGTTCGGAGCGCGTTTTTTTAGTAAGGAATAAGCCCTAGAGACTTTTTCAAATTAAAACAAAATTTCTTGAATTAATCCTTCATATAATATCCAAATTCTCAAAAGTCAGTTTGGTAATTACTCAAAATGGTTTATAAAGGAATTCAAAAGTATTAAATTTAAAAGTAAAGACTTTTTTTATTGATTTAAGACCTAATTCATGGGTTTCCTAATTTTTTATCTTATCCGCTAGTCTGCTAATATCTCCCAAAAGCAACGAATATTTAATTTTTTTTACAAATACAAAGAGAACTACATTTTTCTTCATAGTAGCAAATTCAAAATTCAAATTGCAGGTTAATCATCATTTTTGTTCCTCTATATAGAAAACTTTATTCTTATAGACTCAAATTACTTGTGCTTGTAAAACGTATAATAGATTATTTTGATTAGTTTTTTGTGGGGATGGAACACACATATATATAGTTTTCTTTAATTTTTATGTAATTTTACTTGTTTATAAATATTAATTGTCATTATATTATTTTATAAAATATTAAAAATTAAATACCAATGGGGCTTACGCCCCGCGCCTCAGAATTTACGCCCCGCTAAGGTATATGTAAAACACCCCGTCTTACACCCACGCTTTTTAAAACACTGAGTTCTATTTCATTCGTATTTCAAATCCGTTAGTAATTGAAAAGGAAAAGGTACAAAACCAAAACATATTAGGTCATGGAATAAATTTGTGGAGGTCCTTTTTTTCAACAAATATGTGGAGAAGACAAAACAAATTTTACTTTTGGAAAAAAGTGAAAGAAAAAATAGTTGCATATGGAGCCAAATGATTGGAAAGACTTGACTAATCCATCTCTCTTTTAATTATGTCACAAACCAATGATCCAGAATTCCAGGAAACATATATAATTATTAAACAGGAGCTGCTGATATCAACTCCATTAGCACTATTATACAAACTAATCTCGATCTGTACCCTAAACCTAATTTAGTTACGTAGAAAGTACACGGAAAAGGGAAATAAAAGTATAAATTAAAAACAGATTGAGCTTGGTCCAATATTGTGACAAATAGGATCTCTGGTGTAAGAGGCAGATCTAGAATTTTAACTTTATCGGTTATGTATTTTAAAACGATGACTTTAAGTGTTTATAATTGGGTTCTAAGTTTAATATTTATACATATTTAATAAAAAATTTAATACAAATATATTATTTGAGTAAAAACTATTTCGTCCGAAGAACTCATAGTAGGTCCCGACTATGTGTATAATTCTAATTGAAGATATTATAAACTAAAAAGGGCTAAAAGGAAATGAAAACACGAGGCTATATCTTTAATTAGTATACCTTATCCACAAAATTAAGACAGATGATATAGTATCAACTATGGACTACCATTTTAAAAAATAAAAAAAGTATTTGCTTCCATTTATAATAAAGCTGCATGATGTAGGGTGACAAGATCTTCGAGAGAGAAAAATATCATAGAAGAGTGTGATAATATGATTGAAATTTTTTCAAAGGTCTAAGGTTTGATTTCTAGAAATGAATTTTTTAATAAGAATTATTAATTTTTTAAGTGAACCTACTTGGCGTAAATCGATCTAACCGAACATATAAGTTTCTAGTAACGAATAGCTAAACAGAAAAAAGGAAAAGTAATTAATTTCAGGGAATATTTGTTATCATAATTATGAAAAACTATAAAGAAAAGGTCATAGAAAGCAACCTCATAACTGCAGCAATAATTGGACCGATTATTATGAGTAATTTAAAACTGGGATAAGGTGCTAACTTCGAGAAAAAACAAAGCAATGTTTCTATATTCTAGTGGATAACATAATCAAGAGAATATTTTTTGAAAAAAGAAGAAAGAAAAGAGAGAGCAAAATCATCAACAGAGCATAGAGAGCAATGATGATGATTATGTAAAAAAAATGTTTTTAAAACAATATTTCCTTCGTTTAAACAAAATGAACCTATTTTGTTTAGTTTATTTTAAAAAAATTATCATTTTCTAAATTTGAAAATAAAATAACTTTAAACTTCTCATTTTACTTTTAGTGAGATGATTTACAACACACAAATATCTATGGATTATTTTACACCACAAATTTCAAAAGTTTTCCATACTTTCTTAAACTCTTAACTCAAGCAAATAGATTCACTTCTTTTTGAAACGGGAGGAGTACAATATTTTAATCAACAATGACATTAACTACTATATTTTAATTTATATATATTTTGGCATTTCTCTTTTAAGATGTCGAGAATCAAAAAAGAAAATAGGAACAAGAAAGTTTAAAACTCACAAAGGGAGAATTTGCACTCGCATATGCTCAATTCTCCTACCTTTTCCCCACTCCCCCCGCCACGTAGAAATGACATTAGGTAGTCATTCTAAAGGGCTGCTCTTTAGAAATTAGCTAGTGAGTCTTAACTTTCAGTTTTACAATTCAAATTTTTAGGATAAAACTATCATGAGTTGTCCTGAAGTTAAGATTTTTTAGTTTAAAATTTTAGGACAAAATAAATACTAACTAATCTCTAAATAGCATCCTTAAGAATGGCTATCTGTGCACTTGACCCATTTTCCATCCATTAAAAGAAGAATGGAAATTTTAAATTCTTATACACTATTTGAAATTTTATTACCCTCCCTACTCAAGTTTCAATTTAATTACATCCTATATACAAATTTACCAATTATATACATTTTAGGAATTAAATGAGTATCTCTTTATATTAGGAATCAATTATTTCTCATCCTTATTCTCTCTCCCTCCTGCTCTCTCTCTCTCTTTCTGTCTCTCTCTGCGTCTCTCTCTATTTCTCAAACCCTAATTCCAGTAATGTAGAGCAAAGGGAAAGAGAGCAACAATTTCATACTTATTGAAATTCCAGTAATGTAGAGATGAAGGTGTTGCACAATTGGTGTTCACCATTGACAACCATTAAAAAGCTTTGAAGCTTTGAATTCGAATTTGGGTTTTCAAAAATCACTATTTGTTTGGATTGAGTGTTGTTGCAAAAAATTGAGAATATTGTTTGGAGTTTATATCTCAATTTTGAGGATGTTTTGGTGAAGAATAGACTTGATTTTGGCTGAATTTCAGATTGAAACTCTAAGAAGAAGAAGAAGAAGAAGAAGACATGACATACATTATACTTACGAAATTGTAGTAAAGTTGTAGTAAAATTGTAGAAAAATTATATTCTGTTGTTTATATATATATTTTTATTTAAATATTGTATGAAAGTTGAACAATATTGTATAAAAATTATATTTCAGTTGTATGATATTGTAGTTGTATATAACTGGGTAGAAATAATATATGAAAGTTGCAGATAAGTTGTATAATATATAATTAGTTGTATAAAATTTTTACTATGTATAAATCAGATACAAAATATACAAAAGACATATTGTATAAAGTTTGTATAAAAATTGTAGTTAAGTGGTATGATATTGTAGTTGTATATAACTGGGTAGAAATAATATGTGAAAGTTGTAGATAAGTTGTATAATATATAATTAGTTGTATGAAATTTGTTTTTACTATATATAAATCAGATACAAAATATACAAAAGTCATATTGTATAAAATTTTGTATAAAATTTTATTTAAATTGTATGATATTGTAGTTGTATTTAACTGTTAAAAAAATATACAGTAGTAAAGTTTGATGAAAATACTTTTAAGTCTATTATAACCACTGTTATTTCCACTTTACTCGTTTTAAAATTTAAGTATAAAAAAGATGATTTTTTCCATTTTGCCTTACTGTTGGTAAGGATTTCCAATATCAAAATTACCTTACACAGAAAATATTTGATGAGGTATTTGTGTTGAAAAATGGAAGTAATAGGCGAAGGAAGATGCCACAAAGGCGTTTTGTCAAAGTAGCCAACGGTGATTTGTTGTCTCTGTTTCAAGAAGAGAGACATAACCATGGTTAAATTAATTTTAATTAAATAAATCTCGCCCATCAATTAGGGAGCAGGACACGTGTCAAAGGATGAGAACCCTATTGAAGGATACTGGAGCAATCTTTACTAGAGGGGATCCTGTACCAATATTCTGGAGAGAAGAAAGAGAAAGGAGGGGGAAAAAAAGGAAAAGGGTATAACTAAATCCCTTGATTGAAGGCACTAATAATGGATTGGAAGCCTTTTAAGGTGGAATGTATATATTTTGTAGATAAAACTTGTTTAGCTTGGATAATTAATTAAACATGGATATTTTTAATAATAAAATTTCAAATAGTGTATAGGAAAGAAAAAATCTCAAAGAATAGATTCATTGTTATTGATCCACAATTACATAGCCCGTTCAAGTTCTATTGGGTTGATCCCCAACTTTTTAGTTAAAGATCAAGCTGAACTCAACCCAAATCAACCCATCAAATATACTAGGTTAAAATAGGCTACTCTAATAAGTTGAAAACATAAACCAATCGATTTGTGGACGTACTAGGGATTAAATAGATTGGTAACTATATTTTGTGGGGTAGGAGGATCGATATATAACACTTACTACTACTTAATTATAGTTCTGACAAACTCATATTGACCCAAACATTAACCTAACCAGACCCATTGAACTCCTAGTATAGCCAAATTGGTTGTTTGGTTTTGGTAATCTGTCTCAACTTTATCTTCTTTTCTTTTATTTTGGATTGCTCCCAAAATAATATTAACTATTGAAAAATATACTAAACTGAATTACTGGTCAAATATAGGTCCTCTAACGTAAGAGACCAACTGACGAATAATATATTTAGAAACAAAGAAAGTGAACTATTATCAGATCGGAAATAATAGTTTTACTAGTAGTCAGACTAGATAAGACTAACTAACTACCTAAGATGAATTTGTGCTGCCCAAAATTATACGAGAAAATCCAGATTATCAACTAAATAGATGAGCACCAAGTATCTGCATCTTCAAGTAGTACAACCAAATATAACTTGTTGATCAAAGAAATATTCAAGCTCAAACTCATAGATGTTGCACAGTAAACATAATAAATTAAGATGAAATGATACATGCAGGAATCTCATAAACAAAATGGTTCAGACCGTTCACTGCAAAATACACGATAAATACTGACCAAATTGCACAGCTCTTTAAGCTATTATTGAGTAGAAAAATTGAATTCCTATTTCTACAGAGAGAACATTGCACCACTGAATAAAGTGGCAGCTGTGTTATCATGAATAACAATACACGTAATAGATACTTTTTGACTGCCTTGGCCTTCTGAAGTCTCACATACAGGGCGATAAGAATGGAGTTAACTTTACTCAGCTCTAGACTGCCCAGCTCGGGAAGACAAGATAATGCCAACAATAAGCCCATAAAGAGCCAAAGCTTCAGCAAAAATGAGAATGAGGATCATCCCAACGAAAAGCTTAGGTTGTTGTGCATTAGCCCTAGAAAATAGTAGTTGTTCAGTACAGAAAGAAAATCATCTTTAAAATAACAACCAGCATGACAACAGAAAAACAAATACGACATTCCAAACAAAATGAAGAGCACAGAACAGTCCCAAGCTGAATATGTAACAATTAGCCTGCAACAGTCATTAAATTGAGCCTTTGGCTAAAAAGTTTATCCGGTGATTTCTAGAAGCCAGTGTATGTTTTCTTTATATGTAATAGAAGTCAATGCATAATGTAAACAATAATAAAGACAGCTCGGTGCCAAAGCTCTCGCTATGTGCGTGGCCCATGGAAAGGCCGGACCCAATAGGGTCCATTATACACAGCCTTTATCTGCAAGAGGTTGTTTCTAAAGACTTGTGTTGTGAATGCTAAGCAAAAGAGTTGACAAGTGGCTAAAAGATATGAGAGAAGGAATTGTAAGGCAGAAACTATCCATGGAAGCCGCCCATTCCGTTGTAATATACTACCATATTTCGACTTTATTAACTGCAGAATATGCACCTCTGTTTGGAACAGTTTTGCTCGCAGCTCACCTCGAACCATAAAGTTGTAAGATTTGAAGGAAATCAGTGGGCTCTAACTGTCCACCGATCTTGAAAAGCAAAATACTATGTTTTTGTTTTGTTTTTTTAATCCGCTTCCCACTTTCTTAAGAGGCAATTCTTCTACAAGACTTCAGCATGTTTAGTCTGTGTCTTTAGTTTTACGTTAGATATTTTCTTTTTCAGGAACGTTGCAAGCTGATCAAACAATAAGCTATCTTAAAGCATACTACCAGTTATCTAGGACAGACTGGAAAAGGTCATTTTGGTATAGATTCTCTGGAGACAATGGAATAATGATGGGTAAAATTTTACCAGCAGCTTGAAACTGGAAGAAAAAAAGGACACAATGAGGCAGCCGTTGTCAAACAGACTCATATGACACACCCCTAACAAAGTCCCAGCATCACTATTTTTTTCTTTTTTTAACTCCCTCCGTCCCGATATATGTGGCGGTTTGCAGATTTCGAGAGTCAAATGAGTTAACTTTAATTGTGAATTCGGACATAGAATCTGTAAGTTTCTTTTAAAATAAAAATTACATATGTAGAAACACATTGGCAAACACAAGTACTAAGTTTAATTGAAAATGACAATCCAAGATGCGAACAACAAATTCACCTCAATCCCAAACTTGAGACAGTCCGTACAACTCCTCAATAACCATGTTATTCCATTTTAGACTGTTCCATTCCAATATATAAAAAGTAGGGTTCTCTAACACGAAAGGGTAAAATATTGTGAGTATTCACCATTATCATATGGATTTTAGTTTAGCATCAATTTAACTGTTGAGATATGTGGAAGGGGAACTGGCAATTAAGATAGTGAATTAAAGCAAATAGAACTTTAGTTTAGTTGCATTTGAAGATATATTAACCAATTTATTCAGAAAATTTCTTGCTCTGTTCTCATGCCAATGATTCATCCACCAGACTTTATTTCTTTCTCCTTAGAGCCTATAGAACAGAAATTGTTCAAGTAAGGTCGTAAATATATTTACTCATTACATTGGCGTTCCCAACATGGGGATCGAACCCATGACACAAGGTTAAGAGCCTTCTGCTCTACATTAGTTGAACAATTAAATTTGACTTAACTACTAAGCAACTATGTTCTCTATTTGAGCTTCTTATTTTTACTATCTTCCAAAAAACATTCCTGCAGATGTTAGCAGCAATTTTAACAAACCTAAAAGCTCGTGAAAACACACAAACCAAGTCATCAATATAAAAATGCAACATTCTAAATTCTACCAGAGCCACTCGCATTGAAACTCTAGTTCTACTGCTAAAATTGCTTTTCCCCCCCTTTTTCTAAAGGCTCGAGAGCTAAAACTTATCCTTGCCATTAAACCAAAAGATGAACAGCATTAATACCAACTCTAGATTTGTTCTAACAACATAGTACTAAAACTCAATGTCCAGGAGTTATTCATATACGATCTTTCACATTTAAAAGTCCTAACTATGGAATTTGGATTCAACAGGCATTAGCAAGCAAAGAAAGAAAAGGAAAACAAAAACAAAGAAAAAAAATTCAAGGAATCAATACCTAACACCAGCATCACCAACAATACCAATAGCCATTCCAGCAGAAAGGCCAGCAAGACCACAAGCAAGACCGGACGAGAGATGAGCATAGCCATCAAATAGGTAATACGACTTGGTTTTGGGGTTAATCCCAGTACAGATGATCACAGCAATAATCAACCCATAAATACCTAACACACCAGCCATAACCACTGGCACAATAGATTTCATCACCAATTCAGGTCTCATCACTCCCATTGACGCCACTCCAACACCACTCTTCGCTGTTCCATAAGCTGCCCCCATACCTACAAATCATTCACAAAAACATTAGATTTGAAATCCATTTTAAATAAGCGAACAACATACTCGTATCTGTTGGAAAGGCGGATCCAACGTTTGAAAGCTTACAGATGCAAAATCACATTGTCTTTGGTGGTGACAACGGTCAGCGGTACAGATTAAGCATAAATTTAAATTTCCAAGAAAAAAATCAACTATATATGTAACTCAAGAACAAATCTCAAATTACTACTAAATAAGCATAATTAGTATTCCATAAGCTTGCAAATAAGCATAAAGCATAAAATTTGCTCGAAGCTTAATCTGTGGTGCAGAATTAGTAAAACACATATATATATTAAAAAAATCAACTATATATAGTTCATGAAAATAGGAATTAAGTTAGCGTATGCAGACTACAACTGTATTTTATAAGAATAATAACATATATTTTTTTTAAAAAATAAAATAATTAACTTTATATATAATTCATCTGCAGATCTGGGGTAGGGTTGGAGGAACTTACAGGAGAAGACGAGGGCGGCGGCGGCGCCAAGGAAGCCGAAGAAAGGAGCAGTTTCATCTCCGGAAAAGGTCGA
Organism: Nicotiana tabacum; assembly: GCF_000715075.1. Classification (NCBI taxonomy): domain Eukaryota; kingdom Viridiplantae; phylum Streptophyta; class Magnoliopsida; order Solanales; family Solanaceae; genus Nicotiana; species Nicotiana tabacum. Next base: position 74,843,793 of record NC_134103.1, read on the forward strand.
CATTGTCGTTAGGATTTGGATCTGAGAATTGTAAATTATACAGAGAGTTTTTGAGTTTTGGAGTTGAATAGATCTGTCTGTAGTTTCTCCTCCCTCGTTCTCTCTCCCTGATTGGTTGTTGAAGCAAATAATTGATAACTCGGTGATATTCACGTGCTATTATGGGTTTGGGCTTACCGGCTATTTATGTAAAATCCCACATCAAAAAGGTCGATACTCTATTTTGCACAAATAGCCGGTTGGTTCACTGTATATTTTTTTTATCCGGTATATATAAACTATACACTGATTATACATGATTATAACTTATGCATATATGATATAAATATTATACATCCTTAATAATTTTTAGTTTAAACGGTTAGATGGGAGGCTATTTAGGTTAATTCTCATGCTGAAATTGGTCCATATTGGCAAACGTTTGCAAGTTGAAGCTGGTCACTAGCGGTCTAAACCAATAAGGCTCTTCTAGTGTAACAATTCATCATACTATATTATAAATATGAAGCTTCAAAATAGAAACTTGAATTACCAAAATACTCATCAAAAGATGAATGCCCATTATACCCTTCAGACAAACATTATTTCTATAACATTTTTGTACAAAAATGTAAATGTATATTTAATAAATTTTTTAATCTACTAAACATCTTTTCATATACAATGCATATGAACATGAAAATACAATAAATATAGAATTACGTGGAAACATTGGTTCTTGCCATCTTAAATGATATATTAACTACTCTATTTATTTATTGTGATTATTATTGATGGGGAGTCATATAGTTTTCATATTTCAGTTTTTGTTTCTTTCATCTTCTAGGGTAATAGTAGTGTAATATTTTTGCATAAATTCTTTATTTTACTCTATAAAAATGCACATCAAATTGTCTAATCGTTATATTCGTTTCTCTTGGTTCTATCAAAAAATTTCTTTTTCCTCAAAAAATCCATTGGCTTTGCCGGACTTCATTCTGCAACATATCACATGTTTAATTTTTGAATTCTTCTTGATTTTCTTCTCATTATTTATTGTGTCTGATTCATGTTCCATTTGTTAATATTCTGTATTGCTGTAATAAACAATTAAACTTTCTGAAAAAATAAAACAGAAAATTAGTAATACTTGTTGAACGAAATAGATTCTGGAAAACAAAAAACAGTATAGGAATAAATCGAGTCCACTGAATACACAGTGTGTCCTTAAGAAAATTATTCCCCTCAAGTACCCGAGGTGTTGGAATATATCCTTCCAGGATAGAACGATTTAACTTGCCAGTGTATTGGTACCAAAAATTCTGATGAACTGCGAACCACTCAATGGTCATAAAACACACTGGAAAATATTGTGCAGAAGAAGAAGAAGCTCAGAAAATTTCGTAAGGAAAGATTCTGGCATTGTTTCTGAAAAGGGTTTCTGAAAAGGTTTGCAACCTTTCAGAAACAGCCATGGCTGTTGAAAAGGGGTGTTTGAAATATTGCGGGAAAAATTAAAAACGGGCCTGACCGAACCGGGTCGCGGGTTATTTCGGATTGAATTTTTCGTTAATTATTTAATTAATTAATTAAATAATTGAAAGGAATTTTGTCCAAAAAGATTAATCAATCAATCGATCTTTGACCGAATCCGAAGCCGAAGCCGAAGCCGAGCCGAGTGAGCGACGACGACGACAGCGCGAGGCTTGCCTTTTTCTTAACTCTTTAAGAGCTAGAAGAAGAGCAATTATATATATACCCATCAAAAGTCTTTTCTTTCTCCGATATGGGACAATGTCCCTTTCCTAAGGGAAACTCAAATATTTCATTTTTCTTCCATTTCTCATTCACCTTCTTTAAGCTACACAAGCTTAAAATCCCAATAATCCCCCACATGAATGGGGAATGGCTATAAAATAAAGGAATGCACGGACGCGTGTGTGTTTTACATGCAAGAATTAATTACATCTGGATAAGTAGGTTTCTCTTTGAACTTTCCGTAGTGAACTTATATCGGATATACTCGGTCAATCGGTAGATTTGATATCTTTGAACCGTCGAGCTTTGTTGTATACCTAGACAACATAAGTCACACAATCAATCCTTAACCATCTATGGTTCTCACGGTTGTGTTCATTTCAGCCATGAACACCGCTTGATTTCATGAGTGCTTAGAGAATGGGCATTTACTTTCATTCCCCTTGAAGCGGCTTACACTTCACACTCACATAGGTGATTTCTAAACGTGTAATCCTATAGACACACTATCTGGTCATATCCTGCCAGACTTAGCAAATCATTAAAAAACCTTTAAGCTTTGTTGACTCATCAAAAAGCCTTAATGCTTTACCTCGATTTCTGAACATTTTCTTCATCACGAGAATGTGTTGAGTTATTTGATAATGTTGGACCATCATTCATAACTTTGTTTGATCTCTTTGAACCTAACTCGTGGGATCTCCAGTCTGCTAGGTAGAGTTATCGTCATGATGACTTGTCCTAGACCTTAACCCCATTCCCTTTGATGATCTTTCAACTGCCTCTCTAGATAGGCCTTTTGTAAGTGGATCCGATATGTTATCTCTTGACTTTATGTAGTCAATTGTGATAACACCACTAGAGAGTAGTTGTCTAACGGTATTGTATCTCCGTCATATATGACGAGATTTTTCGTTATACATAACGCTCTCTGCCCTGCCTATTGCCGCTTGACTATCACAATGTATACAAATATGTGCCAAAGGTTTGGGCCAAAATAGAATATCTTCCAAGAAATTCCGGAACCATTCAGTTTCTTTACCGGCCTTATCTAAAGCTATAAATTCAGATTCCATTGTAGAACGGGCGATGCACGTTTGTTTGGATAATTTTCAAGACACTGCTCCACCCCCAATTGTGAAAACATATCCACTCGTGGATTTAACTTCAGATGATCCAGTGATCCAATTTGCATCACTATATCCCTCGATCACGGAGGGATATTTGTTATAATGCAAAGCGTAATTTTGGGTATGTTTGAGATACCCCAAAACTCGTTTCATTTCCATCCAATGTAAATGATTGGGATTACTTGTAAACCGACTCATCTTACTAATAGCACATGCTATATCTGGTCGTGTACAATTCATGATATACATCAAACTTCCCAATACTCTTGCATAATCTAATTGTGAGTCACTTTTACCTTCATTCTTTTGAAGTGCATAACTCACGTCAATTGGAGTCTTGGCAATTTTGAAATCCAAATACTTGAACTTGTCAAGTACCTTTTCAATGTAGTGAGATTTTGATAATGTTAGACCTTGTGGAGTCTTATGAATTCTGATTCCTAAGATCACATCAGCAACTCCTAAGTCTTTCATATCGAATTTGCTAGCTAACATGCACTTAGTAGCATTTATATCTGCTATGTTTTTGCTCATTATCAACATGTCATCAACATATAAACAAACAATGACTTCATGACCTGGAGTGTTTTTAATGTAAATACATTTGTCGCACTCGTTGATTTTAAACCCACTTGCCAACATTATTTGGTCAAATTTGGCATGCCATTATTTGGGTGTTTGTTTAAGTCCATAAAGTGACTTAACAAGTTTGCACACTTTCTTTTCTTTACCAGTTACCACAAAACCCTCAGGTTGTTCCATGTAAATCTCTTCCTCTAATTCTCCATTTAAGAAAGCTGTTTTAACATCCATTTGATGGATTTCAAGACCATACACGGCCGCTATTGCCACTAACACCCTAATAGATGTTATCCTCATTACTGGCGAGTAAGTGTCAAAGTAATCAAGGCCTTCCTTTTGTCTATAACCTTTGACAACAAGTCTTGCCTTATATTTGTCAATAGTGCCATCAGCTTTCACTTTCCGTTTAAAGATCCATTTCGAACCTAAAGGCTTATTTCCTGGAGGAAGATCTACCAATTCCCATGTATGGTTATCCAAAATTGATTGAATCTCACTATTGACTGCCTCTTTCCAAAATGCTGAATCAGAAGATGACATAGCTGCTTTAAAAGTTTGAGGCTCATTTTCAAGCAAAAATGTCACAAAAACTGGTCCAAAGGAAGTAGATGTTCTTTGACGTTTGCTACGCCTTGGATCTTCTATACTTGGAGTATTTTCCTTTGGTTCTTCCCGAGGTCGTTTAGGTCTTTCACTTAACGACTCACATTCAGTTTTATACGGATAGATGCTTTCAAAGAATTCAGCATTATCTGATTCCATTACCGTATTAATGTGAATTTCGGGATTATCAGATTTATGAACCAAAAACCGACATGCTTTACTGTTTGTAGCATATCCAATGAAAACGCAATCAACAGTCTTTGGTCCAATTTTAACCCTTTTAGGTAAAGAAACTTGTACCTTTGCTAGACACCCCCACACTTTGAAATATTTCAAGTTGGGTTTTCTTCCTTTTCATTTTTCATATGGAATAGATTGCGTTTTGCTGTGGGGTACTCTGTTGAGTATTAGGTTAGCTGTAAGGATAGCTTCGCCCCACAAACTCTGCGGTAATCCGGAACTTATTAATAAAGAATTTATCATTTCCTTTAATGTCCGATTTTTCCTCTCCGCAATTCCATTGGATTGAGGTGTGTAAGGTGTAGTAGTTTGATGGATAATTTCATATTCCGAACATATTTCTGCAAATAAAAATTCATATTCTCCACCCCTATCACTTCTAATCATTTTGATCTTTTTATTCAATTGATTCTCCACTTCATTCTTGTATTGCTTAAATGCTTCAATTGCTTCATCTTTACTATTAAGCAAATAAACATAACAATATCGAGTGCAGTCGTCAATAAAAGTAATAAAATATTTTTTCCCACCTCGAGATGGTGTCGACTTGATATCACAAATGTCAGTATGAATTAAAGTCTAAAGGATTTGAATTCCTTTCAATAGACTTATAAGGATGTTTTACAAACTTAGACTCAACACATATTTGATATTTTGATTTATTACACTCGAATTTAGGCAACACTTCTAAATTAATTAACTTCCGCAAGGTTTTGTAATTGACATGTCCTAAACGAATATGCCATAAATTATTTGACTCCAATAAATAAGAAGAAGCTGCAATTTTATTTATACTGTCAACAACCATTACATTTAGTTTGAAGAGGCCCTCTGTGAGTTAGCCCTTTCCAACATATATTTCATTCTTGCTTACAACAACTTTATCAGAAACAAATACACATTTCAATCTGTTCTTAACAAGTAAAGAAGTAGAAACTAAATTCTTCCTAATAGTAGGAACATGAAGAATGTTGTTGAGCGTTAACACCTTGCCGGAAGTCATCTTCAGGAATATCTTCCCATAACCTTCAATCTTGACTGTTGCAGTATTTCCCATGGAAAGCTCTTCTTCGGGACCAGCAGTAGAGTAAGTCGCAAATGCTTCCTTGACAGCACAAACATGTCGAGTTGCTCAAGAGTCAATCCACCACTCCTTCGGATTTTCAACTAGGTTGCATTCCGAAAGCATTGCACACAGATCATCAATGTCATAATTCTTCTCTACTATGTTGGCATGTCCCTTCTTCTTATACTTTTTCGGGAGACGACAATCAAGGGCTTTGTGATCGGTTTTTCCTCAATTGTAGCAGTTGCCTTTGAATGTCTTTTTGTTCTGCTCCTTAGTCTGTCCAGAAGACTTCTTTCTCTTCTTACTTTTTGGAGCAGTCTCCTCAACGATATTAGCTCCCATGATCGTTGAATTTCCACGAGACTTCTTCTCGGCTGTTTTGTTGTCTTCCTCAATCTTGAGACGAATCACAAGATCTTCTAACTTCATTTCTTTGCGCTTGTGCTTAAGATAGTTCTTGAAATCTCTCCACGAAGGAGGCAATTTTTCAATCATTGCAGCCACTTGAAATGCTTCATTCACGACCATACCTTCAGCAATAAGGTCATGAAAAATAAGTTGAAGCTCCTGAACTTGGGTTCCAACAGTTTTACTGTCTATCATTTTATAGTCTAGAAACTTGGCAACCACGAACTTCTTCAAGCATGCATCTTCAGTCTTGTACTTCTTCTCAAGTGCGTCCCATAATTATTTCGAAGTATTCATCGCACTGTACACATTGTACAAGTCATCCTCTAAAGCGCTTAAGATATAGCCTTTGCAAAGAAAATCTGCCTGCTTTCACGCCTCAACAATCATGAATTTCTCGTTGTCCGGCATGTCCGCAGCAGGCACTGGAGGTTCTTCACTAGTGAATTTCTGCATACCAAGTGTGGTAAGCCAGAAGAACACCCTTTGCTGCCATCCTTTGAAGTTGGCTCCGAAAAATTTCCCCGATTTCTCTGCCGGTGGAACAGCAGTCCGGCTTGACGAGGCTATCGTCGTTGCCACAATAGTCACAGAAGAATTTCCGTTATCAATTGCCATTTCTCACTGTAAACAACAGAAGAGTTCAATTAATGACAAAATCAGAACAGTAAACAATACTGTTATTAACAAAAATAATATGTATAATAAATAAAACCGAAATTTTTATATACTGTTTCACATAAAAACGATGAAGTTTTTATGTTCTTCAAATTGTTTTACGAATTTCAATACTCTGATGAAGTTTTTTATATCTTCAAATCAGAATAGTAAAATTCAGAAGGAGTAGAAATCACACGGGTTTTAATCTCCACAAACAAAATACAGAATATAAAAAAAAATTAATTTTCTTAAGATTGTTAATATTCTGTATTGCTGTAATAAACAATTAAACTTTCTAAAAAACAAAACAGAAAGTTAGTAATACTTGTGACTATTTTTTAATTACTAGCTCGAAAGTGACTATTCGTGAATTTTGCCCAATATAGTTTATTCTGCTGTTATAAATTGTTTACTTTGTTTATTAGGATGTTGATAACATTACTTTTATAGTTGGTTTAAGTAATCCAATATAGTAGTGCAAAATTTCTTGCACTATAGTTCTTCACTACTGGTACACTTGACAGCAGACATCAGCTATTTTATGTATCTGAAACTGCCGTAGTCACGCCACGTAATGGAAACAAAAGTAAACAAGGCCATTGCAACAAAATCAGCAAAATCTCCAACAAAAGTGAGTGAAGATTCGAATAAGCATCTTACACAAGTGATAGATCAAAAGCTGAATGAGGTGCTCAGAATCTTGAGTGGATAAACAGATCAACTTTGACAAGTATACCATATATATGCCAATACCTGTTTGCACGTGTATTTAATTGGAGTGCCAAGACAATTAATGTTGTGACATATCTCTTTCGGAATATATTATCAACTACCACAATTGCCAAAAACACCCCATGGCCGCATAGGTGGGTAGAAATTAAGTAGTAGTAGATGCCTTCTGATAGATTTGCTTAAACTTGTGGCACCAGCCAATCATGATGTGCCATGTGATAAGGTGGTATAAGATGTGAGATTAAATTTATATCATGGTCGGTTAACGGATGAATTTAATCTCAATCTTAATACAGGATATTATCCCATCAAACTTGAGATTATATTATCCCACCTCCCGGATGAAATAAATTAGTCCAAGAATTTTAATCCCAAGATTATAATCTCGGGATAATTTAGCCAACGTACCAAACGAATCCTTAGTACTACCAGTAGTACATTTGCCTGTTTGACCGTGCTTTTAAAATTAATTTATTTTGAAAAGTAATTTTTTCAGAAGTACTTTTCAAAAAAGTAATTTTGGTGAGAAGTAGTTTGTGTTTGGATAATCAATTTGAAAAGCACTTTGGAGCAACAATTAGTGTTTGGTCATGCTATTAAAAAAATATTTCTAAGCATATTAAAAGTACTTTTCAAAAAAGTATTTTTGAAGAAAAACTATTTTTTTTTATTTTTTCTAGTAAGTTATAAATTGAAAGTGTAAAGTATTTTTATATTATCTGTACAATTTAACGTGTTATAGAAGTATTCTAATTAGCAATCCGCTCTTACCTAAACCTTGTAGTAAAGGACCATATAGAAATTGCAGGTATACTCTTTTGGCTAAGCTTCCTAACTGATAAGGAAGTTTTTATATACTGGAGCCATATTTCTTCAAATATATTGGTTAATACTTAAGCTTAGCGTTTGTCTATTCATTAAATCAAATATTGCATGCAGCATGGTAACCTTGTAATGTAAATGGTTGCTAGTAGCTACTTTCATTTGAATATGCTATCTCTTTTTTCTTGGTCAGATATCAGCATGCTATACTGATAAAACTTATATTGTTTTTCCTCTTCTTTTCTATAAAAAAGGATTGCATATATTACAATGCTGTATATTTTGTCATGAACGGATCAAATACCATTTACTATATATCGACAAGACAAACTAAAAAACATCTAGTAATTGGTTTTAGAAAATTGTAGAATATGTTGTTACTCTACAATTAACAATCTAGCTGTGAGTGTAGCATTGTTCCACACAAGTCAGCTAAGGTGTCAATCAAAGAGGTCTTTTACTGTTACAGAAATATATTGAAAATAAACCAATGGAGTAAACTCAAGCAAAATAATCTGATAAGAAATCTGAAACGAGTAGACAAGACATTTTCAGAAAACTATCTTTAGGATAATAATTTCCCCCACACAATACAAATGGTTAAAGGAAAATCTATCCCCAGGATACAATGTTAAATTCTCACGATTGAGCTGGAACAATTATCAGATTTGGAGAAGAGAAAAAGCATTTCGAAAAGAGAAAGCAGATTATGAAATCTTCATCTTCAGTTGTATCGGAAATACTCTGTACAACTCTATATAACTAACTTTTACTCTAACCAACTAACTAGTGCCAACTCATGGATAGCTGTACAATTAACAGACTAATATCTAACTACAGTTACAAAGTGAACTAACTACAGTTAAGTAAAACCACACGTGAGCTAAGGCACTGCATGCATGGACACATCCTTTATACCCCCCCCCCAAGCTAGGACTACTAAAGATGTTCTTCAGTCCTAGCTTGGACACCAAATAGTCATGTTGAGATCGCCCAAATCCCTTGGTTAGCAAGTCAGCTTCCTGTTCTGCAGTAGGTACATAGATGGTACTAATCAGTCCCTGTTGAACCTTTTCTCGAATAAAATGGCAGTCAATATCAATATGTTTCATGCGTTCATGAAACACTGGGTTCGCAATAATTTGAATAGTTGATTTGCTATCACAGTAGATGGGAACAGAAGAAGAACGAGGGACACCAACTCCTTGAACAAACCAAGAATCCAAATCACCTCAGCTACTGTAGAGGCCAAACTCCTATACTCAGATTCTGGTGAGCTGCGAGAGATGGTTGACTACTTCTTGGACTTCCAAAAAAATCAAAGAGCTGCCAAACTTGCCAAAACACCCTCTGATAGACCTGCATGTGTTGGGGCAAGCAACCCAATCAGCATCACAAAAAGCTGAGAGAGAATCTGAGCAGGTAGCATGTAATAAAATACCCAGACTAGGACTAGACTTAACATATCTCACGGACCCTCAGAGCAGCCTCGGGTTTATGCATGAATTGACTCAAATACTGCACTGCAAAGGAAATGTCAGGACGAGTAATAGTTAAGTAGAGCAATTTCCCCATCAATCTCTGATATGTGCCAGGATTAGAGAGTACAGAATCACCAGTAGAAGCTATATGATCATCAAATTCAGTGGTAGTTAATTTGAGGTTCTTCTCCATAAGAGCGTGGACAGGTTTGGAACCCGCTAACCCCATATCAGAGATCAACTCTAAGGCATACTTGCGTTGGTGCATCAAGATCCCCTTGTCACTCCTAGTAAACTCAATGACCAAGAAAAATTTAAGCTCACCAAGGTCTTTGATTTTAAAACTGGACTGCAAATCATCCTTGGTCTGTTGTATAAGCAGCATATCATCACATGTGATCAACAAGTCATCAACTTAGACTAAAACCACTACCAACTTTCCTGCCACTCGCTTGATGAACAAGGAATAGACTAGGTGTCTCTGTTTAAAATTGAAATCCTGCAATGATGTGGTTAATTTGATGTTCTACTGTCTAGAAGCCTGCTTAAGTCCATAGAGTGACTTAAGCAGTTTGCACACTAAGGACTTATTAGTGGAATCATTGAACCCATGTGGAACTATCATATACACCTACTCAAAGAGATCACCTTGCAAATATACATTGTACACATCCATTTGATGGATGGTCTAATGCCTTGAAGTTGCTATGGAAAGCACACTCCGGACAATCACCATTTTCACCATAGGTGAGAATGTCTCTTGATAGTCTGAACCTTCTTTCTAATTATACCCTTTTTTCCACAAGTCTAGCTTTGAACTTTTCAACTTCACCAGAAGCCTTGTATTGATCTTATAGACCCATTTATATCCAATAGCCTTCTTTCCCTTAGGTAGAGGAACAAGAGCTCGTGTGTTGTCTTCCGAGGTCTTGATTTCTGACTGCATAGCTTCTACCCACCTCTTATCTTTAATTGCCTCTTGGTAAGTCACTAGTTCTACTTTAATAGAAAATTATGACAGATAACTTTGATATTTAGATGTAATGTGATCATAGATGAGTACCTCATAAAGAGGATATTTACAGCAGCCAACAGACTTCCCCTTGGTAGGCTAAGCATAATCCGACATCCATATGGGAGGTTTAGACACTCTTCCTGAATTCCTAATCTCCTGACCATGTGTGTATGGACCACATCTGAATGCTGGAACATCATTACGAGTGGAATCAACATGCATAAAAGCACTATTAGGAATTGTAGTAGGTGCAGTATCTGTGGAGTGGGAAGTCTCAGGTAAAGTAGAAGAGCATGGTGTTGATTGTGTACAAGGTTCCTTATGTGGAACCTGTATTGCAATTAGAGCTGAATCTGTGATAAAATCTCGCCTAGGAACAGGACTAGAGTCCAGAAAAAAATCTGTTGAACTAAGGTCCGGTGATTGGAAAGGAAACACATCCTCATAAAAGACTACATCTCTGACAATGAAGAAAACTCCGTGCTCCAAGTCTGATAGCGTGTAACCCTTCTGGTGTGCTCCATACCCCAATAGAATAGACCTCACAGCCCTTGGCTCAAACTTATCATGCTTGATTAAGTTTGTTGCAAAGCACAATCATCCTATCACTCTCAAGTGTGGAATAGAAGGTTGTTTGCCATGTAACATTTCATAAGGGGATTTGCCTGCAAGAATTGAGGAGGAAATCCTATTGATGATGTAAATAGTTGTGTCAATGCAATGGCCCTAATACCTAACATGCAAGTGTCCCTGAAATCTGATAGCTCTAGCAGTCTTAAGTATATGCCTATGTCTTTTTTCAACTACTCCATTTTGCTGGGGGTGTATGGGTAAGAACTTTGATGTACAATGACATGCAATTGAAACAAATCCTTGCAAGAATGATTAAAAAACTCTCTTTTATTATCTGATCTAAACACCTTAATTGGCTTGCCATACTGTGTCTTGACCAAAGCAATAAATTTTTTGAGTAAGAAGACCACATCAGACTTTAGTCTCATAAGAAACACCCAAGTCCATCTACGGCAATCATCCACCAAGGTAAGAAAACATCTCATTCCATTATGAGTAGTAACTTTATAAGGATCCCAAACATCTATGTGTACCAAGTCAAAACTAGATAAGCTTATGCTCTTACTAAGCGGAAATAGTATTCTAGTTTGCCTTGCTAGTGAACATATCTCACACTTATTCAACTTATTGTTACAAAAGAAACTGGTATTATTCAGTAGGCTAGGAAATTTCCTAAGAACCTGCATTAGGACATGTCTTATTCGTTTATGCCATAAGTCTGCACCTGCTCCACTAGTTGCTGCAAAGGCTCAATTTACTTTCCTTCCAACTTATGAAGACAATACATATAATCCATCCTCCTCTTTACCAATCTCCTTCACCTTTTCCAGATAATAGGTCCTGAAATATACAATATTGTGGAAAGAATGTGACACAACATTTCAAGTCATTTTCCATCTTAGACACTGACAAAAGATTGAACATAAAAGCTGGGACACAAAGAACATCTTTAAGAGTATCACCTCATGTGAGTTGACATTTCCCCAGATGTGAAATTGTGGCTGAATCTCCAATAGGTAATTGAACTTGTCATGTGCTTCCTACTGCCATGTAAGCAATGGTATCTCCAACAGAGTTCCTGTTTAACAGTTGTATAAGTTGATTGTAGTGATCTTGTGTGAAGAACTGGGCCGGAACTACTGCATTACTTGTTTGTTGGTTAGGCATTTGTGGGGTCTGAGACTGCTGCCCCGATCCTTCTAGCAAAACTGCATTCAATTTCCCCTTTGGCTTGAAATCTGGAGGATAACCCACAATCTTGTAGCAATTCTCCTTTAGGTGTCCTGTTTTATAATAGTCTTTTCTAGTATGCCTTTTTAGGTGACAAAATCCACATTCCAAACTATAATTCCTTCTTTTGTTTCCTGATTGTGCAGTAGGCTCAATGTTTCCTGCATTTCCATAATTGCTACCAGTGATCATGCGCCTGCTTTTCAACTTGAACTACCATGGCATAGGCTTTGTTGATAGGCGGCAAGGTAGGCATTAAGAGGATCTGAATTCTAGCTTATTCAAAGCTATCACTTAATTGTAACACCCCAGAAAATTTTGAAGTACTTAAGTATAAAATCTCGTAAAATTTGGCAAATGAATTTGTAAGGCCCCGTTAAAATTTTCTAATGATTTAAGATTTTAAAGTGTGACAACGGTATTCGGGAATAACGTATTCTAGTATTCAAGGAGACCCATGGGATTTATGATCAAGTTTGAGTTTTCTTTTGTATTCGACCTCGAATCGGAATTTTGATAATTCAGTTAGATCCGGATGGTAATTTTGGACTCGGGCGTATGTCCGGAATTTAATTTGGATATTTTTAGGATGTTTCGACGTCGCTTCTTCAAGTATATGTGGTAACACAATAACCAAATGAGCTCCGAATTCAGTTTTGATTCAAGCATTAGATCCGTATTGAAATTACGGAGCCATAGCAAAAAGAATCATCGAATTCGGACATTGTATGAGAGAGTATGCCCATTCCCATGTCAGAAAAAACTATTTCCCGTCGCCAGTGCCCATGGCAGTGCGGGGTGCTATCCCTGGTGTTGGGATCTTTCAGCTACTGGAATCAGCGCCAAAGGCAGCGCCCCACGCCTCTTGTGGCGCCCAAAATGCTATATACTCATTTCGGGGTTCATTTTACTCCATTTCTCTTGGTCGAACTTTGGGTTTTTCCTCCATTCTCTCAAGACCTACAAATCCTCCCATCTTTAAGGTGAGTAATCCCTACTAAATTTATGTTTCATTCCATCAATTCCGCCCTAAAACTAACTCAATCCTCCATAAAATACATAGATCTTCAAGAAAGTTCTTCAAGAACTCAAGGGAGGGTTTTGTAAGATTTCTTTCAAAAGGCAATCCTACACCCTTAGACTTACATGTATGGATATATTATGGGAATATGAGTATGAATTAAGTATTGGAACTTATTATATGGTGATTGGAAGCCATAAGTTCCCAATTTAAATACATATCCATTATAGAGATTGAAAGGTGATTATTTGGTGGAAGTTTGTTGATTGGATGTGGATGGATGATCATGTATGTGATGTTGGAAGTTATGAATTGTTTAAGAATTATGATGGGATAAATTATTTGTAAATGGTAGTAGATGGATGAACTAATTCTATGGGTAAGAGATGTAAAGATTCATGCCTACTAAATGTTTGATAAAATGCCTAAATGGCCTAAATTATGGAATTTGCTACTAATATTGGTCCAATTGAATTATGTTGATGTAGATTGAAGCTGTAAGAGTAGTAGGTGGTTTTAGTAGCACTAAAGAGCTCCATCAAAGTATGTTGGCTAAACTACTTTCTTAAAATTGAATTCAATGATGTTCTCATAAGTTTCAAGTATGGTTGTCTCAAGTTCCTTATTCTATATTCCGAGTTATTCCCAATAAATTTGATTATCCCGAATAAGCAAAGTGTCGAGAATTAAGTATTCAAAATGTGTTCAGAATGTTCCTAACACATTATGTTATCCTTTGGGAATGTGTTCAAGAATGATACGTGTATTAAAATGCTATGTCTTTGAGTTGTGTTTCAAATGAAGGTTATGATTCCAAATTGAGTGAGAAAACTCAATATGCTTAAGACTCTTAATTGCTCATATGTGTACCTAAAGCTTTGATTGTAAATGTCTTACCGTTGATAACCTATAAAGATGTGAAAGAAGTATGAAATGCGATGATTGATATAAGTGAAAGTTATACTTGTGGCCAATGGAGCCAATGAAATGAAATGATGTGAGAAAGGTTATGAAATGAGCCTTGATTCAACTATTCCGAATTGACTTCGAAAATAGAATTGCCTAAAAGCTTATAAACTCAAGTCATGCTTATATGTGGTTGTTTTAAGAGACGTTATAATTTGTGAGTATTTTCAATGTGTATTGCCTTTTGTGGGGGAAACTGTGTCAAGAATAAATAGTGTGTTATTTGTTGATGATTTTAACTTGCGCATCAATTGCCAATCATTTTACTCCACTTCTCGGAAAGAAATCTATGGTGCTTAAATTGTTCATTTCTAATAAACTTAAAGTTGTGATTTCCGAAATATTATATGTATGTTGATATTTATGATGATGATACATGAGAGGGAAGAAATAAAAGTGTGGAATAACAAATATGGCCACCGTGCCTTGAATAAAGAATCTTGTGAATGGCCAAAAGAGCCAAGGAAATATTGTTGTTATTATTAGTTGAAAATACTAGTGGAAGATGATGAGGTAAATACATTTGCACCTATGTTATTTTTGTGAATTATTCCCCTTATTTGGGATAAGATTGATGTGATAACATTATTTCTCTTAATTGGGATAAGATTGATTGATATAAAGGGTTGATGTCTCGAATAAGATAACATAGCCGATCGGGTCGTGATCGGACACCATGTCACACACATGGTGGTGGTTATGCTGGAAATTATAATTGAAATTGAGATTGTGGTTGATTCTCTAATGAGATAACCTAGCCGATCGGGTCGTGATTGGACTCCGTGCTAAAATTACGGTGGTATTGGTATTGATAATAATTGTGGTTGATTCTCTAATGAGATAGCCTAGATGATCGGGTCGTGATCGGACTCCGTGCTAAAATTACGGTGGTATTGGTATTGATAGTAATTGTGGTTGATTCTCTAGTGAGATAGCCTAGCCGATCGGGTCATGATCGGATTCCGTGCTAAAAGTACAATGGCATTGGTATTGTGAACATTGGTGTTAATAATCTCCCAACCAAAAATTGTATATGAAGTTCGTATTTTAAAAATTATTATGTTTTAACTGGACATTTGGATATTGTTGATTGTGACTTGTTGTTTCTATGTATTGCCTTTTCTTATATGGGTATTTTATTTTAAAAGAGGACTTTTAGCTATACATACTAGTGCTATTCGACGGTACTAACGTCCTTTTTGCCGGGTGTACTGCATCTTTAATGGATGCAGGTGGTTCTACAACAGGCGGCATTGATCAGTGATAGCGGTACACTCTCTTCAGTCAGCTTGGTGAGCCCCACTCCATTTCGGGGCCATGTATCTTTTGTTTCTCATGTACTTTGTGGTTGAGGTATAGCCGATGCCTTGTTACCGGCTTTTCCATATTTCTCTTCCATTGTACTTAGAAGCTCCGTAGACAGGTTGCGGGTGGTGTTTAATGTGGATAATTGAACTAGAAATATTGGTATTTGGCAAATACATTTTTATTATATCTATAAACTTGTAATACTTTAGAAATTATGAATGAAGTTGCTAATGGATATGAAACGAGAGTTGTTAATAAAATATTTTAAATATTTGATTAATGGAGTACATCTCCTCCTTATTCATGGATGAGTTTGGGTAGAAGAAAATCTAACATGCTTGATCGGTCGGGTTCACTCGGTTGAGCGCCGGTCGTGCTCCTCGATTTCGGGGCGTGACATTAATCCCATGAAAAATTGTAATAGACGTTGATATTCCAACTGTTCAACATACTCTGCAACTGGAAGTGGAGGCAAGATGGAATCATACTCTGCACATAGATCTCTGAGCTTGGTAAAGTATGTAGAAACATAAGAAATTCCTTGAGTCATTGTGAAAATCTCCTTGTGCATATAGTATAGCCTTGATCTATTGACTTTATCAAGGTGTTCCTTGAACACATCCCACATTGTACTAGCATTAGACGAGAAATATACTCCAGTTATCAAATCCTTACTAACATTACTCATCAACCACGAGATCACAATCGCATTGCATCGATCCCAGTGATGTGCTAACACAGATCCAAAGTCCTCCTTTTAAGTCAATCCATCAACTAGACACAATTTATTTTTTCCTAATAAAGCAACCTTCATCGCACGACTCCAGATAGTGTAGTTCTCCATTCCAGTTGGCACAAGCCCTACAGACATGGATCCATATCCATCGGAAGGATGTAGATATAGCAGGTGATTATGATTAGAAATTATAGATCCCCCAACCGTAGTAGCTCCGCTGTTCACAATACTGCTTGATTCATCATAAATCGCCATGAATTACGTCAAATCGAAGTACAAAAAAATTGCAATTGCACAAAATTAGGGTTCTAGAAAATAAAACTAAGTGAATTCTCTCGAGTTTTCTTCAATTGCTCGAAAATACTCTAGAATTACTCGATCCATTGCTCTGATACCATGTTAAATATCATAATTGAGCTGGAACAATTATCAGATTTGAAGAAGAGAAGAAGCATTTCAAGAAGAGAAAGCAGAGAATGAAATCTTCATCTTCAGTTGTATCGGAAATACTCTGTACAACTCTATATAACTAACTTTTACTCTAACCAACTAACTAGTGCCAACTCATGGACAACTGTACAATTAACAAACTAATATCTAACTACAGTTACAAAGTGAACTAACTACAGTTAAGTAAAAACACACGTGAGCTAAGGCACTGCATGCGTGGACACATCCTTTACATACAATGTCTACTCTAGAAATCAAAATCGCACTCTTCAATTTCCCAACCACAAGAACTCAACCCAAAAGAATGAAGGATTTGGAAGAAAGTAATTAGGCATAAAGATGTCTTATGGAAGATTTCTTCGAAGTTCTTTCAAGACTTTTGTAGAATGCCCTTTATATAGACAAGGTTTATGACTTTTGCCAATGGGTGCTTCATTTAAATTTAAACAAGCAGTTAACAAAGAGTTAGTTACTCATGAAAAAATACACCAGTTTGTTTCACAGAAGGCAACAGTTGAATTCAAATTTAAGATAGTATTTTTTTTTAAAAATAAATATTATTATTAAATAATACTTATATATGATTTATATATAACATTTACAATATTAATTTGCGAGAAAAGTCAAGCCAGATATAACCAACTTTGAACATTTTTACGTCTGTACGTAGGGGATTTAAGTTATATTCATTAATTGTGTAAATATTTTTTACATTATAAATTAAAATGTTTAATATTATTTTTATCAAACTAACAGCTAACATATATCATTAAAAATTTACGTATAATTACTTTATAAAAAAATCTAATTGTATAAGTTTTTTAAGTGCATAAAACTTAAATTACTCTTATGTGCAATATTGAAAGGGAAATCTTAGTCAAACAAGGCACGATATGAGACACGACAGCAAGTCCCATGCATTCAAGAAACATAATTTTTGGTTTCATACACCTAAAAGGTTGAAGTTTTGGAAAATAATTAAATACAACCCCATGGCTAACCCCTTGGACACCAAACAAGAAAAGAAGCAAAAATCGCATTGTCCAAGTTTGAAAAATATGCAACATGTGGTTATCCTAGAGAAGAAATAAGCAGCATTAGACTCATTATGCAAATGCTCCAAATTTCCATTGAGCCAAAACGTAATTATTACTCTTATCAACTTTTTCCTTGCTTTAGCCTGGTCAAACTGGTGGGGTTGCTTTCTTACTTGGATGGTTTAATTAGTCTATACCCTAATAAATGGATTATAAATAAGCCCGTGGGATAAAGAACTATTATGTCAAAGAGTATAATATATTTTATTTGTCAAAATATTAAGTTCTTGATGTCCTTATTCCTTAATGTGACAGCCAAGTCGCCATAAATTCCTATACTCTTTAGTTGAACCTTTTCTTCCTCATCGTTAACTAAGTAAATAAAAAATAAAACATAAGGAAAGGAAAGAAGAAGAAATAGCTTATTACGCTGATTAAATGGTAGAGAACTAGTTGCATTCTATTTTGCAACTTAATTCACTCCACAGTCCACACTAATCGTGTACATATATAGTTCAAATCTCATCAACAACATTTACTCTCTCCTTTCTTCGAAAAAACAAAGTTATTCATACTGGTGTTTATATTAAACTATAATATTATTTAATCATGATTGGTGAATGGTGGTAAAAATAATTCAAGAATGTGTTACCTATAGAGATATATGTCATATATTTATTGTATCAATGTAAACATAATAAAAGCTTATGTTCTCCCTTATTATATATTCATTGGCATAAACATTAATTATAAAAAAAAATGAATTTTGTTCAAATACTAAGCGTAAAAAATCTTTTTTTCAAATATCCTCTTCCCATAGAAAACGGCGAAGAGAAAATTAATTGAAATCCTATATAAATAGTCAATTGAATTTATTATTTTTAAATAGTATTTATAATTTCAAAAAGAATAAATTATGTATTATTTGAATTATATTTATTATATATATTCATTGATTATTTTTAATTAAAGCGATTGAACAGATAAATATTTATGATAATTAATTTGGATGCCAAAGGTATAAATGTTGACAAGAAAGGTTCTTCTCCTCTCTCATTTGGGCAGGCCCCAGTTAGTTGCCAGATATGTGGGCCATTGATGCTTTGCAATTGACAATTGGAAAGCTAAAGCTGTATTATCCAATTCAGAAGCATAACATTCAAACACGTGTGTCCAACAAAATGGGACCCCCTCACTCCCCAAATTTCAAGTCAATCACTCAATTTCCGGTATTCCATAAATACAGTTTCATAATAATAGGAGTAATACTTCTCCTATTTATTAAATTTCTGGCAGGTCAAATGTTCACTGTAATTTTATTTAATAACAGATTTAATTTATTTGTAATACTTTTTGCATAATAACGCAATTTAACATACTATAATAAATTATCAGTTTTATTTTTCAGATAACATTTTTTAATAAATGTTTACAAAATTTCATGCATTATTAGTGTATAGAAATATAGATAGAGAAAGGATTACATTCGAAACTATTTTTGTAGTTAGTATACTGAAACATTTCTATTAATTAACTTTTCTATATAGACTGACTAATGTAAAGTTTTTTCCATACTATTAATATAACTGTTATTATAATTGTCTTTAGTTGATCTATTATCTAAATATTAAGTTGTTAGTGCATAAAACTTGATATTGTTATATGTGAGCAATGATCTAAACTTTGTTCTAAAAAAATATTTAGCAATCACTCTATAATCACTCAATTTTCAAAACTATGTTGTTAAATAAATACATACAAGAGAGCTGATCAAGGCAAATTGCACCTCAACTCTCGAAAATTAAATTTGTCTAATTATTTAAATTTATAACACCGCCTTTATTATTTTGCTTACACAGTTAATATGAAATAAGTCAATTTTACGATAATTCTCACATTACGGAGCTGTACATTTTAAATATGGATATGATATTTTATATATTAAGCTAATTTTTTCAGTCATTACTTTAAAATATATTCATATTATCATTAATTTAAAAGTAAGTTAAAATTAAATTTTATTTAGTGTGTACATTGTAAGATCCGGTTTGACCATAGATTTTGATTATTATTTTTCAAAAGAAATAAAAAAATTATTTTTTATAGAATATGATCACTTTCTGAATAATTTTTTATTTTTGTTTCAAGTTCTCAAAAAATAGTTTAAGGCAGTTTTTGGGGGAAAATTTTTCTTCTACTCACAAAATTTTAACTTTTTTTTTTTCAAATAAATTTCATGTCCAGACACAACTTCAACTTCAAAAAGTTATTATTCAACACAACTTTAATTTTTTTTTAAAAAAATTCAACCAAATATATGTCCAAACGTTAGTTTTAAATAAAACCGAGGGATATATAATATATTAGAGGGAGGAGAGATTCATTGCTACATAATCTGCGGTGATAGAGGGAAAAAAGATTGGATAAATGCAGTCGGAATGAAATTGAAATGCGGCCTAAATGCACATTCCACCTAAATGAAATTGAAATTCATATTAAATTCACGCGTCTTGAGTACTACTCCTAATTAGAAGAAAGGAAGAAAGAAAGAAAGCAGTAGCAGTAGACAGTAGTAGTAGTAATATTCATGAAATCCGTGCAAACCACAGTAGTAGTTGTAACCATTCCTAGCTATAGAGATTATATACCAAACAAAAAGACAGCAATAACACACAGAAAAAGATAAGAAGAAAAATAGAGAGAAGAAATTTCCTCCTTTGCCATTTTATATTCAGACCCTTCAGTCATTGCTCAGTTTCAGGTACTCTTAAGCTCGGATTTAGTATAAATTTGTGTAATTTAAAGACCTTTTAATTTTAGTTTGATTTGAAAATCGTGAGTTCAAATATGTAGATCCGCCCATGGTCCAAAGGTTGCAGCTTTTATACTACTTAATGTTTTATTTCTTGGATTATTGATTGTTTATTTGAAGATTAAACTAGGTTATTTCTTAGTTTTTGTTTGATACCCTTTTTGGGTTTTGTGTCATTTTTGAGTTTGATGGTCAAAGATTGCAACTTTTTTCTACTGACTATCCATTTCGTGATTATTCCTTGTTTTGGAGCTTACACTGTAATTTAGTTTCAGTAATTGTTTGTTTGTTTGATGATTAAAATTGGTCATTTCTTGGTGGGGTTTTGTGTTATTGATTAGCTTGACTTGAGATTTTAGCTTTCAAATTCAGGTGCCAAGAGCTGCAAACTTAGGTATCTTTTTTGTAAAAGTGGAGGGTATAATAAGATCACTGTTTGATAATAGTTGAAAATTTGGAGCAAATGGGGGGTGAGAGTGATGAAGCTAATACTGAGATGATGCGGAGACTTCAGTCATCATTTGGGACATCATCTTCTTCCCTACAGAAACCCCAATATATTTTGACGAACCAACTTGACATACCTCAGTTGTCTACTTCCCAGTTTCATGGTCAAATGCGGCAGTTTTCTCCTAATTTCGGTGTTGAAAATAGTACCAAAAGGGTTGGTGTGTCGCCTTCTCATCCACAAATGCCCCCTATTTCGCCATATTCTCATATCCCAGTTAGCAGGCCAACAAGTCAGCAACACGGTATGCAGAGTTTTACTACTCAAGGGTCCTCACATTCGCGTTCTTTATCACAACCATCGTTTTTCTCACTTGATTCATTGCCACCCCTGAGCCCTTCACCGTATAAGGAATCCCTCTCGACGTTCATCTCTGACCCTGTCGCAGCTGATGTGTCAATGGAGGATCGGGATGGAAATTCACATTCCTCATTGCCGCCCTCACCTTTCTCTAGGTGTAATTCATCAAGGGCAGGAGAGAGTCTTCCTCCTCGTAAGGCTCATAGAAGGTCTAACAGTGATATCCCATTTGGCTTTTCTACTATTATGCAGTCCTCACTGCAGCTTGTTCCATCAAGGAGTCCTGCACAGTTGGTTAAACGTGAAGCTTATTGGGATAAAAGCAATGATAAAAATGCTGAGGGAATGGGTGAAAGAAAATTTGAAGGAGAAGTCGTGGATGACCTGTTTTCCGCATATATGAATTTGGACAATATTGAGTCATTGAACTCCTCAGGTATAGATGAGAAGCAGGGTAATGAGAACCGTGAAGATTTAGATAGTAGAGCAAGCGGTACAAAGACTAATGGATGTGACAGCAGTGACAACGAAGCAACAAGCAGTGTGAATGACAGCGGCAGCAGTATGCATACACTAGGGATGTCTTCTTCAACTGAGAAGAGGGAGGGGATCAAAAGGAGTGCTGGGGGAGATATTGCTCCGACCGTCAGACACTACAGGAGTGTTTCGATGGATAGTTTTATGGGGAAGTTAAACTTTGGTGATGAGTCGCCGAAGTTGCCTCCATCCCCTGGACCCCACCATGGCCAACTCTCCCCCACAAATTCACTTGATGCGAATTCGGATAGTTTCAGTTTGGAGTTTGGGAATGACGAATTCAATGGAGCTGAATTGAAGAAAATTATGGCGAATGAGAAACTTGCTGAGATAGCCTTAGCTGATCCGAAACGTGCCAAAAGGTAGTGTTCCCTTCAAAGTGATGCATGGATTTTGATTTCCTTTTTTCCATGCTGCTGACTTACCATATATTTTATATTTATTGTTTTAGGATTTTGGCCAACCGTCAGTCTGCTGCTCGTTCGAAAGAGCGAAAGATGAGGTATATTGCGGAGTTGGAACACAAGGTACAAACCTTACAGACTGAAGCAACCACATTGTCTGCTCAACTCACTCTACTGCAGGTAATCATCTCAAATTTTGGTATCGTTTAGTTCAAAGCTTCTTGTCTTCCTGTTCTCATATCTTTGACATGTCTTCTAATTCCATTCAGAGAGATTCTTCTGGACTCACAAGCCAAAACAATGAGCTAAAATTCCGTCTGCAAGCTATGGAGCAGCAGGCTCATCTCCGTGATGGTATGCATGTTTCTTTTGCGATACATTTCTTTCATATTTCTTCTCAAAATACATGAGTTCGTACTCAAGTATTTAATTTATGTGACATAGTTTCGCTGCAGCCAAAATGGTCTCTTCCTTCAAAAATGACTGATTGATATTTGCTTGCAATTAGCATTGTTTCTGGATTGATTATGATACTCTGTTTATGACAATGCTAATAGTAAAAATGCAAATCTCCAAAATTTTAAAGCCTGTGAGGTTTTGCAGTCTTGAAGTCAAGTATCAAAACCTCTTTTTGCTTTTTTATTAATTTTTGAATAAGTATCAAACCTTATGGTATGTTTTCTTGAATATGGCAGCTCTAAATGAAGCATTAACTGCTGAAGTTCAACGCTTGAAGATTGCTACTGCTGAACTAAATGGAGATGCTGCAAAGTTTCAGCAGCTTTCTCTCAATCCCCAGATGTTCCACTTGCAGCGACAGCAGGCTACTCAACTAAGCATGCATCAGTTGCAACATCAGCAGCAACAACAACAAGAAAAAGCATCATCGCAACATCAACAGCATGCGCAGACAAAGCCACAGCAGCTTAACAGCAGTGCACCTGCAAAGCACGAGTCGAAGTAGTTGGAAATGTCTGGTTCTCATTATATTTATATTAGCCTCTATGATAGTTTCATAACTAGTAAGTTCATTCAATGCATTCATTCATTAGTTCTCCATTCACAACAAAACACCCTAAGATGTCAGTAATTTCTCCATTCATTCAAAGCGTGCATGTTCATTTGAGTGACTGTCATTTGGTTCAAAGATAACATTAGAATTTTTTGTCATGATATTTGTAAAGTTGAGTTAAATTCAACGTTCCCTCTGTTCTTTTCAGTTTACGACCAGTTATTTCTTAATCGGCCTCTATTAGTGCTCCTAAATGTGTGTGTCAATGGGGATATTGCCCCGAACTTAAGTCATCATGTCAAAGTTGGGTGATGTTGACCCTCGTAGTTTATGCCAAACCTAGAGCGAATTTTTGTTTTACAACTATAATTCGAACCTTGGAATCAACCATTGATGCTTGCGTCAAAGTATGCTGGCTACGTTGAATTTCTTGGAGTGTGGTCCTTCCCCAAACCTGAATTCTTTGGAGTGTGGTCCTTCCGAAACCTACACGAATGCAAGATACTTTGTACACTTAGCATATTCGGTTTGATTCAATTCTAATAGCTTACTAGTGAAGTGAGGTCCAAAATCATATAAGGCAGCAGGGCATTCATTCATTCAACTAGTCTCTAACACCCTTTAACACATTCAGATCCGGACAACTAGAGCGTGAATAACAACATAACACAAGGGCTGAACATCGTGAAACACAATGATAGATATGAGTTCGACTCTAATACTATGTAAAGAAAACTAAATTTAGATTAAACTCAAAATCCAAAACGGACAAGTTTGACTTGGATATCATGTAAAGAAAATGAAGTTTTTGTGAGATGAGTATTGTCTAAAACAATGTTCTAAGGTTCTCTGAAGTGGTGTAAATAAATGTTCATAAATAAGTAACTATGATTACATGTATTTGCGTCAAAGGAACACCAAGTCAGGATGGCCGAGTGGTCTAAGGCGCCAGACTCAAGTTCTGGTCCTCGTGAGAGGGCGTGGGTTCAAATCCCACTTCTGACAATTTTTTTGCCTTTGCATTTTTCTGCGCCCTTTATTCCTCTTATAAATACATACATAGCCCCTTAAACTTGGCACCAATTTCCACCTAAACACTCTAACTAAGGTTTGTTCCATGCTACAAACCACTACAAAAACTATCACTCGTGAACTTCACATGCCTGACATGTCAAAAAGAACGACTAAAAAAGCGCCATGTGGCTTTTAATTTGCAAGCCTAACTTTTAACTTTCTTCTTCCATACAACTCACCCCACCTCAAATAGTAGTTTAGATAGCTTTTGCGAATCCCACTCCGTCTTATTCTATAACGTCTCCCCCCTCCTCCCTTACACTGTTGTTGTCTCCCCACCGTAGCCCCTACTCACAATTTTCAGATACCCATAAAGAAGAAGAAAGCTTTAAAATTTGTAAAGGCCAATTTTATAATCAGACCCCTCATGACTAACCACTACAAAAACTATCACACGTGAACTTCACACGCCTGGCATGTCAAAAAAAATAACTAAAAAAGCGCCATGTGGCTTTTAACTTTGGCTAATCCCAAAAATAAAGTTTTTCAGCAAGCCTAACTTTTAACTTTCTTCTTCCATAAAACTCACCCCCACCTCAAATAGTAATTTAGATAGCGTTTGCAAATCCCCACTTCGTCTAATTCTATAAAGCCTCCCCCTCCCCCCTTACACTGTTGTTGTCTCCCCACCGTAGTCCCTACTCACAATTTTTAGATACCCATAAAGAAGAAGAAAGCTTTAAAATTTGTAAAGGTCAATTTTATTTGTGAGTTAAATTTTGTTTGAATTTATCCGAAGTTGATGTGTTCTTTGTTCTTCCCAAATGAAAGAAAGAAGATATATATATATATATATATATATATATATATATATATATATATATATATATATATATATATATATATATATATATATATATATATATATATATATATATATATATATATATATATATATATATATATATATATATATATATATATATATATATATATATATATATATATATATATATATATATATATGTGTGTGTGTCCACCACTTTTGGCACCCAACTCCACTGTAATCACAATCGAACAACCACCCTACTACCTTCAAATCGTTCATGATTGGATTTGACAAGTCTTTAATGAGTTTAGCAGGACCTCTCTAACCAAAGACATGAAGGAATGAAATAGATGAAGGTGTTATTTTGGTGCTGTCTTTATGGAGATGATAGTGGATGGTGATTTTTTTGGGTTGTGAAATTTTCGGTTAATGATGCCTGAAGCGGGTGGAGCAAAAAATATGATTCTTTTAGCATTTCACGCGCCCAAGAGAAGTGTAAATTACATAATATGCCACATCATCGCTATGTGTTTAATAGACACATACGTGTTGGAGTTTAAGTGTCTAAATAGAACAAATCTTAATTAGAGTATTTAGGTGAAAATTGGTGCCAAGTTTAAGGGGTTGTATATGTATTTGGCCAATTTATTTTGTAATGATAATATAAGACCAGCTTCTGCATACTAGCCTTCACATCCCTTTTTTTCTGCATCTTTTTCATTCGTAAACATTTGTTTCAATATAATTAAGAATATCATAAAAAGGTTATGAATTCATAAACAATTCTTTTACAAATGACTTACTAATTCTGGTTATGTCAATATTTTTTACAGAAAAATGACAATAAGTACAGAACAATAGAATGGTTCTATTGGGACTACTGCTGCAATGGCTACTGCGTCTTCAAGTCGCACAACTCCTGCACCGGCGATGGCACCGGCAGAAAAGCCCGAAAAGTTTTTCGGCGTGGACTTTCAGCGTTGGCAGCAGAAAATATTCTTCTACCTGACCTCACTCATTTTACAGCGCTTTATCAGCGAAGATGTTCCAGTTCTGGGAGAAGAAACTCCTGAAAATGAGCGATTTGTGGTCACGGAGATATGGAAGCATTCTGACTTCTTATGCAAAAATTATATTTTAAGTTGCTTGGAAGACAACTTGTACAATGTTTATAACGTCATGAAAACATCACGAGAGTTGTGGAATGCTCTTGAAAAGAAGTACAAGACTGAAGATGTTGGACTTAAGAAGTTTGTGATCGCCAAATTTCTGGATTTCAAAATGGTTGACGGTAAATCTGACATAACGCAAGTCCAAGAACTACAAGTGATTGTTCATGACCTTCTTGCTGAAGGTATAAATCGAGTCAATATTTTTATTCAAGATATTAATTTTTTTACTAATTATAAATTTATGGTTGAAGGTATGGTCATAAATAAAGCGTTTCAAGTTACGACATTTATTGAAAAGCTGCCTCCACTGTGGAAGGACTTTAAGAATTACTTGAAACATAAGCACAAGGCAATGACGCTTGAAGACCTTATTGTTCGTCTACGGATTGAAGAGGACAACAAGGTTGCTGAGAAGAAGTCCCGTGGTAACTCAATAATAATGGGAGCAAATATTGTTGAGGAAACATCTACAAGCAACAGAAAGAGAAAGAAGTTGTCTGGTCCAAAGAATTACCCCAGCAAGAAGAAGTTCAAAGGTAATTGCCACAACTGTAGAAATATTGGACATAAAGTTGTGGATTGTCATGCACCGAAGAAGGACAAGAAGAAGAGTCAAGAAAACATAGTTAAAAAGAATGATGAAATTGAGGACTTATGTGCCATGCTATCTGAATGCAGATTGGTAGAAAATCCCAAGGAGTGGTGGATTGATTTTGGAGCCACTCGCCATGTTTGTGCTAATAAAGAATTATTTGCCTCTTATGTTCCCGCAGAGCCCGATGAGACTATCTTTATGGGAAACCCCGCAACAACAAAAATTGAAGGAGTTGGAAAGATATCTTTGAAGATGACTTCGGGTAAAGTTGTGACTCTAAACAATGTTCTCTATGTTCCTGAAATTCGCAAGAATTTGGTCTCTACTGGACTTCTTATCAAGAATGGATTTAAGTGTGTGTTTATTTCTGAAAAAGTTATAATAAGTAAGAATGATGTGTATGTAGGAAAAGGTTACCTAACCGAGGGCCTTTTTAAGTTGAATGTAATAGCTATTGATATCAATAGAGTTCAAGCTTCTTCTTACTTACTTGAGTCAAATAATTTATGGCATTCACGTTTAGGTCACCTCAATTTCAAAACTATACGAAAAATGGTTAACTTGGAATATTGCCTAAATTTGAATGCGATAATTTGAAATGTCAAATATGTGTGAAATCTAAGTATGTCAAATATCCTTATAAGTCGGTAAAGGAATTCTAATCCTTTAGACTTAATTCACACAGATATTTGCGAGATGAAGTCAATATTATCTTGCGGTAGAAAAAAGTATTTCATAACTTTTATTGACGACAATACTAGATATTGCTATACTTACTTACTTAATAGTAAAGATGAAGCAATTGAAGCATTCAAGCAATACAAAAATGAAGTTGAAACGCAACTAAATAAAAAGATCAAAATGATAAGAAGTGATAGGGGTGGAGATTATGAATCTCCTTTTGAAGAAATATGTTTGGAATACGGCATTATTCACCAAACAACTGTCCCTTACTCGCTGCAATCTAATGGAATTGCGGAAAGAAAGAATAGAACGTTAAAAGAGATGATGAATGCCTTGTTGATAAGTTCGTGTTTACCCCAGAACTTGTGATGTGTGTGTGTAGGGGGGGGGAGCTATTCTTACAGCTAATCAAATACTCAATCGAGTTCCCTATAGTAAAACGCAATCCATTCCATATGAAAAATAAAAAAGTAGGAAACCCAACTTAAAATATCTTAAAGTGTGGGGGTATTTGGTTAAAGTATAAGTTCCTAAACCTAAAAGGGTAAAGATTGGACCAAAAATGGCTGATTGTGTTTTCATAGGATATGCAAAAAATAGTAAGGCATATCATTTTCTGGTCCATAAATTAAAAAATCCTGACATTCATATTAATACGGTAATCTAATCCGATAATGCTGAATTCTTTGAGAATATTTATCCGTATAAAAATGAATACGAGTCATCTAGTGAAAACTCTAAGCGACCTCGAGAAGAAGCAAAGGAAAGTACGTTTAATGAGGAAAATCCAAGACATAGTAAACGTCAAAGGACAACTACTTCCTTTGGACCAGACTTTCTGACATTTTTGTTAGAAAATTAGCCTCAAACGTTTAAAGAAGCAATGTCTTATTCGGAAGTACAGTTTTGGAAAGAGGCAGTCAATAGTGAGATAGAATCCATATTAAGTAATCATACTTGGAAATTGGTTGATCTTTCTCCAGGAAATAAACCTTTGGGTTCTAAGTGGATTTTCAAAAGGAAAATGAAAGCTGTTGGTACTATTGACAAATATAAGGCAAGATTAGTTGTCAAAGGGTTTAGATAATGAGAAGGTCTTGATTACTTTGATACATACTCACCGGTAACCAGGATTACATCTATTAAGGTATTAATAGCGTTAGCCGCCATGTATGGTCTTGAAATCCATCAGATAATATGAAGACAACCTTCTTAAATGGATATTTGGAGGAAGAAATTTATATGGAACAACCTAAAGGGTTCGTAGTTCCAGAAAAAGAAAAGAAGGTGTGCCAACTTGTTAAGTCTCTTTACAGATTGAAACAAGCACTCAAACAATGGCATGCAAAGTTTGACAAAACAATGTTGGCAAATGGATTTAAGATTAATGAGTGAGATAAATGTGTTTACATTAAAAACACTCCAAATCATATAGCCATTGTATGTTTATATGTTGATGATATGTTAATAATGAGCAAAGACATTGCAGATATAAATGCTACTAAGCGTATGCTTGCTAGCAAGTTTAATATGAAAGACTTAGGAGTTGCTGATTTAATTCTAGGAATTAAAATCTATAGGACTCCTCAAGGAATGGCATTGTCTCATTCTCATTACGCTAAAATGGTACTTGAAAAATTCAAGTACTTAGATTTCAAAGTCGCAAAGACCCCGATTGATGTAAATGTTGCTCTTACAAAGAATCTAGGTCAGAGCAAATCTCAACTGGATTATGCTCGAGTGTTGAAAAGTTTAATGTATATCATGAATTATACACGACCTGATATAGCTTGTGCAGTAAGTAAACTGAGTCGTTACACAAGTAATCCCGACCAAACTCATTGGATGACAATGAAACGAGTTTTGGGGTATCTAAAACATACCCAAGATTATGTTTTGCACTACAATAAATATCATGTGGTAATTGAAGGATATAGTGATGCAAATTGGATCACAGGGTCATCAAAAATAAAGTCCACAAGTAGATACATGTTTACTATTGGTGGAGGAGCAGTGTCTTGGAAATCAACCAAACACACATGCATCGCTCGCTCTACAATGGAGTCTAAGTTTATAGCTTTAGATAAGGCTGGAGAAGAAGATGAATGACTCCGGAATTTCTTGGAAGATATTCCATTTTGGCCCAAACCAGTGGCTCCTATATGCATACATTACGATAGTCAAGCGACAATAGGAAGGGCTGGAAGCGTTATGTATAACGAAAAATCTTGTCACATACGACGAAGACATAATATCGTTATACAACTACTCTCTAGTGGAATTATCACAATTGACTACGTAAAGTCAAAAGATAATGTGTCAGATCCACTTATAAAAGGCCTAAATAGAGAGGCGGTTGATAAATCATCGAAGGGAATGGGACTATGGCCGAGGACAAGTCACTGTGGCAGTAACTCTACCTAGAAGAATAAAGATCCCAAGATCTAGGTTCAAGGAGATCAAACAAAGTCATTAGTGTTAGTTTAACATTGTCAAATAAAATTTTGGTCTATTCTCGTGATGAGACAATGTTCAGTACCAAGGATAAAACATTAAGGCTTTTTAATGGTTTCTAAGTTTGATACAGAGTATATCAAATAGTGTATCTATGGGATAACACGTTTAGGAATCACCTATATAAGTGTGAAGTATAAGCTGCTTCAAGGAGAATTCTGTAAGGCCAGTTCTCTACGCACTTATGAACCAGGCAGTGTTCATGGCTGAAACAAACACAACAATGAGAACCAAAGGCGGTTAAAGGGTTGATTGTGTGACTTATGTCTATCTAGGTATACACCAAAGTTCGACGGTTCAAAGATATTAAATCTACCGATTGACCGAGTATATCCGACTTAAGTTCACTATGGAAAGTTCAAAGGTAAACCTACTTATCCAGATGTGATTAATCATTGCTTATAAATCATACAATTTTTGATGCATGTATATTTTTATATAGTTATTCCCCATTCATGTGGGGGATTATTGGGTTTTGTCTAATTAGATAAGAGGTGTGAATGGTAAATGGAGGGAAAAGATTTGGAGAAAAACGAAAAGTTTGAAGTTGTTTCCTTTACTAATGCACTTTGTCCCTCATCGAAAAAAGGAAAGAAAATCTTTTTGCTTATATATAGAAGCACATCTTCTAGCTCTTAAAGAGTTTTGTGGACCACATTTATTTCCCGTTTTCCGTTATACAATTTCTTTTCTAATATTTTTTCGCAGAATTTTAATTTAAAATTTGCGGTTCCCAACGGTCATTTTGAGTTTAAAATTCGAAACCAGATTTATGTCGAAATGGTACCTCATATGAACAGGTACCTTCGCACCTATTCAACCCAGCCCGTTTGACTATAAATTCAGAGGTTTTGCCTCAATTTTGAGCACCAAAAATTTGCATACTCTCCCCTCTCTCTTCTGCATTTCTACAGTGTTTTTCCAAAGCAAAAACATAAGCACAAGTGTGGTTTACTGCCATTTGTTGAGTTCGATAAAGTTATGTAATTTTCATTGCCGGTATTATAGAATAGTTATTCCGTTCTATCCTGGGAGGGATTAATCCAATAACCTTGGGCAACAGTGAGGGGATTAAATTCCTTAAGAAAACACAATTTTTTGTTGGATTCGAAACTTTTATTTATCTTTGTTTTTATTTTGTTTCTGCTTCTGTTTGTTTTATTTTTTGCAGAAATTATTTTCGAACACGGCTTTATAGCATTTTTTTTCTATCATTGGAAATTGAAATAACATGTGCAATAGTGTTGTATGTGACCAATCATTCCCTGCATATGCTAGTCGATCTACACTATCTGCTTTGGGAAATACTAGTGTTAGTGTCTGGATCTTTATATCAAAGATAAAAGGGGCAAGTGCATAGATAGCCATTTTCAGGGATGCTATTTAGATATTAGCCATAACTTATTTAATTTTGAACTTTAAAAATAAAAATCGTAACTTCAGGACAATTTAAAAAATTTTTGTCCTGAAAAATTAAAATGCAAAGCTAAATTTCAGGATGCACTGGGTAATTCTTAAATAGCAACGCCTTAGAGTGTCATCTGGTGTCATTTCTACGAGATAAATGCACCATCGAAACTGGTTAGTTTCTACCACCTCAAAGAATATAATTGTAATGCCCCGACCGGTCATTTTGAGTATTACAGCCCCATTCCCCTATTTACTGCTCAATTTATGCTTTACAGTTGTTGTATGACTTACCGAGATAATTGGTTCGGGTTCGGTGAGGTTTTGAAATGAATTGAGATACTTAGTTTCCAAGATGAAAACTTAAGTTGAAAAGATTGACCGGATGTTAGCTTATGTGTAAATAACCCCGAAATAGATTTTTGATGATTCCAATAGCTCCGTATGGTGATTTTTCACCTAGGAGCGTATCCGAAAAATTATTTGGAATTCCGTAATTTAATTAGGCTTGAAATGGCTAAAAATAGAAATTTAAGTTTGGAAATTTGACCGAGGGGTTGACTTTTTGATATCGGGGTCGGAATCCGATTCTGGAAATTTGAATAGGTCCGTTATGTCGTTTATGATTTGTGTGAAAAATTTCAGGTCAATCGAACTTGATTTGATAGGTTCGACATCGAATGTAGAAGTTGAAAATTCTTAGTTTCATTAAGCTTGAAATGGGGTATGATTCATGGTTTTAGCGTTGTTTGATGTGATTTGAAGTTTTGACTAAGTTCATATGATATTTTAGGATTGTTTGGTGTATTTGGTTAAGGTCCCGAGGGTCTCGGGTGAGTTTCGGATGGTTAACAGAACCAATTTGGACTTAGAAGAAATCTGGAAAATTTCTATTTTCTGGTGCTGGGCTGGCCTGGGCAGGGCGCAGGTGCGAGGGGATTAACCGCATCTACGAGCCTGCAGGTGAGAGTGAGGCTCCGCAGATGCGGACTTGAGGGAGAGGCACGTTCCGCAGGTACGGGGGATGGAGCGCAGAAGCGGCTCCGCAGGTGCGAGAGATGGAGCGCAGGTGAGGAGTTTGAGAAACCAAGTGGCTTCCGCAAAAGCGGAAATTGCACTGCAGAAGCAGTTCCACAGGTGCAGATAGGGGGTCGCAGGTGCGAAAAGCCTGGACAGAATGTTAAAAACAAGGTTCGCAATTTTAGCTTCATTTCTAACATTTCCAACACGATTTTGGGGCGATTTTCAGAGAGAATTCACGGGAAAACTTGAGGTAAGTCACTTGTGATCATTGTTAGTCAATAATATTGGATTATCATTTAAGGTCGAGTTGTTGTCGGAATTTGGTAAATTTGGTATGGTTGGACTCGTGGTTGAAGGAAAGTTCATATTTTGTAACTTTTGTCGGGTTCGAGACGTGGACCTCGCTGGCGATTTTTGAGTGTAATTTCAAATTTTTGTGGGAAAAAATTAGTATTTTGATATGGAATTAATTCCTATAATTTATGTAGATTGAATCAAATTAATTGTGACTAGATTCAAACCGTTTAGAAGTTGTTATGCACATAATGGAATTTCTTCTAAAGCACTGTTTAGCTTGCTCGATATTGGATTCGTCTTGTTCGAGGTAAGTAACTCTTCTAATCTTGGAGCTGAGGGTATGAACCCTGACTATACATATTATGTGTTTGGTGTTGAGGTGACGAACATGCTAGGTGACAGGCGTGTGGGCGTGCACCGTGTGAACCGTGACTCTGTTATTTCTGTGGTACTGTATAGTTACCTGAACTTATCTGTAATCATGAAATCTCTACGTACTAGAGTTATCGAGCTGTGATTCATGTTAGAAACCATGTCTAGGCTACATGCTTATTCTGTTGGGACCCACTGAGGTCATTACTTTTGTTGAGTGATTTGCTTACATTGCAATGTCATACTCAGTCATATTCATCATTGCATATCATATCTTAGTCTCTGTTATTATTTATTGATACATCATATCATCATTATGGGCTAGTTCATGTCATTGTGAGCCCGAGAGACTGGAGAGGTTAAAGACTGAGTGAGGTCGAAGTCCTAATTTTAAGATACTAATACTATGGCACATGAGTTGTCCGTGCATCACGTTAGTTGTTCGTGCAGATTTCAGCGCTTGGGCTGAAGGAGCACCTTCGGAGTCTGCACACACCCCAAGTGAGCACGGTTGATTTATATTGAGGGATGGATCTTCACTGGATATGGATCTTGTCCGAAGCATTTATAACTGGGGATGGATCTTCCCCACGGGCTCGATTGTCCCTACTCGGTACTGAGTGACTGATGGTCAGTTGTTGTATATATTCCGGGATGGATCTTCCCTGGGCCGGATTGGCCATATACAGTATCGCGTGATTGGGCATGATGAGTGGAAAGTGTGAGACAGTGAGATTGAGTACTCTAAGAGTGTGAGTACATGAGTTCATCTCTGAGATACATTGCATTGATATGCACACATGACATACATGCATAGAGATGTATTTTTCCTCATGCTGTACGATATCACGTCATTGATGACTTCTCACACATGTTTACATATGGGCATAGAGATATATTTTACACTTGCTATCTGGAAAGAAAAATGGAACATCTTATCTATTGTTGAAAGGATTTTTGAGGAAAAAATACTGTTTTCAAACTTACTCATATTTTTGGCAACTTCGGTAAACGAATTGGGTTTTCACTAATATACTTGAAAGGTAGAACTATTTTCAGAAATCATGATTTAGTTGAGCATTCTATCTCTGAGTTACTTCTTTTATTACTTGCTTTACGTTGTTATGGACTGTTGTCGGCTATTGGTGTTGGACCCGACCTTTGTTCCAACTCGTCACTACTTTGAATTTAAGGTTAGGTTTGTTACTTATTGAGTACATGGGGTCAGTTGTACTAATACTACACTTCTGTACCTTGCGTGTAGATGTTGGTTGCTGATGTTGCTGTGATCGACGAGAGTTGGAATTGAAGATGTACATGCGTTCCGGTTGTAGCTGCCTTAGATTCATAAAAATATGTTTATATACATTTCGAATAGATGATGTATTTATTTCATACCATCTTTGTAAATTATAATCTTAGAAGCTCATGATTTGTACTACCAGTCCTTGGAAAATGTATAAGATTCAGATAATTTCTTTTACTTAATTGTCTTATTAAATATTATTGGAATTGGATAGTTTAGTTGGTTTACCTAGCGAGTTGGGTTAGGTGCCATCACGACTAGTTGGATTTTGGGGTGTGACTAGGTGGTATCAGAGCTCTAGGATCATAGATTCTATAAGTCATGAGTAAGTGCCTAGTAGAGACTTTCAGATCGGTATGATGACATCTATACTTATCTTCGAGAGGCTACAAGGAATTTAGGATAATTTTTCATCTTTCTTTCCTTATCGTGCGAAATTGATTCAGCTTGAAAAATAACTCTTTGAATTCCTTCCACGCATTTGTATGCGCACATGAGCGCTCGATATCAGTTGTGCATCAACGGCTTGTGATTCCATGGATGAAGTGCGATATGTGATTTCTGTGTGCTGATGATGGGCTAGTCTGGAGAACTTGAGGCCGGGTTATGACTGTGGCTTGAGCACAGGGATTTTGATTGTGTGAGCACGTGCTTTTGGACATATAAGTTCTATAATGTCCCTACAAGTGGAATTTGGGGCTCGATGAGTGTTGGAATGGCGTTGTGATGAGTATAATGTGATTACAGGATGTGTTAAGACGATTTGAATGTGACGGGAAGTGTTTTCTTGAAATGTAAAGGAGGGGCCATTGAGTTCTTGATTTTCGTTTTGATGTGACGTACAGTCGCGAGTATGAATGTTTTGAAGGATCTTTCACATTGTTAAATTTTGGGACAAATTAAATTCTCATGTCTTGTTAATGAGTTTGGACTTAGATAGACTAAGTGATTGCATAGTAATTGTGACTGCGAAAGGGTATAACAAGATATCAATTTGAGGCTAAGTAGGTGGGTTTTCCCTTGCGGAGTAATCTACGTAGTGTGTGTAACGACCCGACCAGTCGTTTCGAGAGTTATAACACCATTTTCCCCATTCCTACTTCTTTTTGGTGTTATTCAGCTATATTATATTATATTGGGTTAGTGGGTTCGAGTCCGGAAGGAACTCAGAGTGAAATGAGACACTTAGTCTCATAATTGAAAAAACAAATTGAGTTAGAAAAGTGGATTGGATATGGACCTATGTGTAAACGACCTCAGATTTGAATTTTGATGATTCCAATAGCCCCGTATGGTAATTTTGGGCTTAGGAGCGTGTCTAGAATATTATTTGAAAATCCGTAGAGGAATTAGGCTTGAAATGCCGAAAGTTTTATTTTTGAGAAGTTTGACGGGGGGGTTGACTTTTTGATATCGGGGTCGGAATCTGATTCTGAAAATTAGAATACCTCTGTTACGTCATTTAGGACTTGTGTGCAAAATTTGAGGTCAATCGGACGTGATTTAATAGGTTCCGGAGTTGTTTGTAGAAATTAGAAATTTCAAAGTTCATTAGGTTTGAATTGGGGTGTAATTCATGGTTTTAACGTTGTTTGAGGTGATTTGAGGATTCGACTAAGTTCGTATGATATTTTAGGGCTTGTTGGTATATTTGGTTGAGGTCCCGAGGGCCTCGGGTGAGTTTCGGATGGTTAACAGATCAAAAATTGAATTAGAACAGTTGCTGCAATTTCCTTCTATTGGAAATTCCTTCTACCTAGAAATCGAGCCCAGATTTGAGCCCAGATCGAGCTCAGGGTCGAGGGCCATGATCGAAGCCCATATCGAGCTCAGGGTCGAGGGCCATGATCGAAGTCATGATCGATCCCAGAGTCGAGTTCCATGATTGAAGCCATGATCGAGCCCAGAGTCGAGGGCCACGATCGAAGGCATAATCGAGGGCAAGGATCGAGAACCAGGATCGAGGGGCAGGACCAAGGACCAGGATCGAGGACCTCGATCGAAGGCCAAGATCGAAGGCCAAGATGGAGGCAGAACCGAGGATGTCTGGGCAGAATTATAAAAATAGGGACTTTGTCCCATTTGCCATTTTTGACAAATTGGAGCTTGAGGAGAGGCGATTTTTGATATATTTTCAAGGAAAACTTGAGGTAAGTCCCTTGTGATAATTTCTACTCCATAATATTGAATTATCATCGAATAATCCGACTAGATTACATGCTTTTGAGGTGTAAATCGGAGATTAGAACTTAGAAATTTGGAAATAAAATTTGTAGATTTGAGGGTCGAGTTGAGGTCGGATTTTGGTAAAATTGGTATGGGTAGACTCGTAGTTAAATGAGCTTTTGGATTTTATAACTTTTGTCGGGTTCTGAGACATGGGCCCCACGGGCAATTTTTGAGCTAATTTTCGAATTTTTATGGAAAAATCATTATTATCTTGTGGAATTAATTCCAATAAATTTTATTGACTGAAACGAATTATTTGTGACTAGATTCGAGGCATTCGGAGGCCGATTTGCAAGGCAAAGGCATAGCCGAGTAAAAAGTTTCACATTTTGAGGTAAGTAACGATTGTAAATCTAGTCCCGAGGGTATGAAACCCCAAATTTTGTATTATTCTACTATTTTTAGTGACGCACATGCTAGGTGACGGGAGTGTGGGCGTGCACTGTTGGGGATTTGTGACTTGGTCCGCCCCGTAGCAACTGTAAAGTTGCATACTTTGTTGAAACCATTGATACTTATATGTTTTAGAAAGATGTTTTTGTAAATTGGGCTGAATGCCATGTTTGCGCCTTGCGCCAATGCTGTTTGGACCCTTAGGGGCTGTTTCTTACCATCCTCTCACTGTTTTCAATTGAAAATCTATACTCAGTCATGTTTATACTTGTTTACCGCATAACTCAGTTTTATGACTCTATTTTGATGCATATAAATGTTTTGGGCCGAATGCCCTATTTTACTGAAATGCCCGAGTGGCCTGATTTGTGAGGATGAGTGTGGATCGGGGCTGCCCGCCTGCAACATACTTTATGACTGAGTGAGGCCGAGGGCCTGATTTGTGAGGATGAGTGTGGATCGGGGCTGATCGCCTGTAGTATACTTTATTATTATCGCATGTGAGTTGTCCGTGCATATTATAGCGCTTGGGCTGAAGGAGCCCCTCCGGAGTCTGTACACAACCCCAGTGAGCGCAGGTACCTACTGAGTGCGAGTGCCGAGTGCCGAGTACCAAGTGCTGAGTGACTGGGAGGCAAGAGTGATTGTGAGGTATGCCCGAGTGGCATGAGTGATTGTGAGGTATGCCCGAGTGGCAAGAGTGATGGTGAGGTATGCCCGAGTGGCACGAGTGACTGTGAGGTTTGCCTGAGGGGCTGTATATGAGTGATGTTTTGCCCGAGGGGCTGTTTATGATTTCATTATTTTTGCTCACCTTTGCATTGAGCCTTTATTTGAAAAACTGTTGAAAAAATGTCTTTAAATGATTTTTTTACTGGAACTGGGTTTAAACGAGATGTTTGATTCAAATCCTGATTTTTTTAAGAGCATGTGGTATTTTACTGAGATTTCCTGATATGAACGTTATATGCTTTATTGCTCGTCACTACTGCTCAGTCTTTATTTATTTTTGTTACTTACTGAGTTGGCGTACTCACGTTACTCCCTGCACCTTGTGTACAGATCCAGGTGTAGCTGGACACGGTAGCGGTTATTGAGTGTTCTGGTTGCAGATTTTCTTGGAGATAGCAAGGTAGCTATTTGGCGATCGCAGCCCCTGCTCTTCTCCCTCTTATCTTCCTCTAGTTGTATTTAGCTATTTTTCGGGCTGAGTTAGCCTTGATATTGTTAGACAGATTGTAGTATATGCTCATGACTAGTGACACCCCAATGTCGGGCTTTTTTTTTTCTTTTTCGCACTTATGTTTTTCTTTGATTTGAACTCTTTAAATGGAGGTTTTATGTTAAATAACCTTGGAATTATCTTTAAAATGAAAATATCGGTTTGTTTTGGAAATGAGTCAGCTTGCCTAGTTCCACGATAGGCGCCATCACGACAGGGGTTAGTTTTGGGTTGTGACAGATTGGTATCAGAGCCTAGGTTACATAGGTCTCACGAGTTATGAGCGGGCTTAGTAGAGTCTTGCAGATCGGTACGGAGACGTCTGTACTTATCTTCAGGAGGCTGCAGAACCTTTAGGAAACTCCACATTCTTGAATTCTTGTCGTGCGAATCTGTTGATTCTAGTAACTAAACATATGTTGTTTCATTCTCTTACAGATGGTGAGGACTCGTGCTACCGGTCTGGAGGGCCAGCTACCAGTACCACCAGCCAGGGCCATGAGAGGTCGAGGCCGCGGTAGAGGCCGTGGTAGGGGTAGAGGTGCAACCCGTATAACAGTTGGGACAGTACCTACAGATCTACCGGTTGTCCCAGATCATGACCAAGTTCCAGTTGTTGATGCACCAGCTCAGGCACCACCTGTGCCTATTATGATTCCAGGCCTTTAGGAGGCCCTAGCTCAGATTCTGATAGCGTGTATTGGCCTTGCTCAGGCGGTCTCTATTTCGATGGCTGCAACCACTTTTCAGGCCTGGGGAGGCACTCAGACTCCCGTCGCTCGCACACCCGAGAAGGTTATTCAGGGACTTCAGACACCAGAGGCACCACTAGCCCAGCCGATTACTGTTGCTCAGGATTATGTGGTTCCTACTATGCTTGAGGATGATCAGCGTAGGTTGGAGAGGTTTGGGATACTTTAGCCACCACCTTTCAGTGGCACAGAGAGAGAGGATGCTCATGACTTTTTGGATAGGTGTCAGAGGATACTCCGTACTGCTGGTATTTTGGAAACTTATGGGGTATCATTCACTACCTTTTAGTTTTCTGGGGCTGCACTCAGATGGTGGGAGACTTACGAGAGGCGTAGGCTTGTTGGCGCAGCACCCCTTACTTGGCAGCAGTTCTCCGTGGTCTTTTTGGAGAAGTTTGTGCCTCGATCCCGCAGAGAGGAGTTGCATAGACAGTTTGAGCGGCTCCGCCAGGGTGATATGTCTGTGACGCAGTATGAGATGCGGTTCTCCGATTTGGCCCGTCATGCTATCTGGTTGGTTCCCACGGACAGAGAGAGGATCATGAGGTTTATTGATGTCCTCACTTATCAGCTACAATTGTTCATGACCAGGGAGCGGGTTTCGGGTGCTACCTTTGATGAGGTTGTCGACATTGCTCGACAGATTGAGATGGTTCACAGTTAGGAGAGGGTTGAATGGGAGGCCAAGAGGCCTCGTGGTCATGGTGGATTCAGCGGTGCTCCTTTTAGGGGTCAGTTCCAGCAAGGTAGAGGTTGTCATTTCAGACAGGCTCGGTCAGCTCGGCCATTTCATCGGGGTGCATCATCTGGCCATGGTTCTCACAGTTCTCATCAGGGCCACTCATCACTTAGTGCCCTTCCAGTTCAGAGTTCGTCCCGTGCTCCACCTGTTCAGGGCTCTTTCATGCCAGGTTCTTCTACCAGTCATCCCGGTGCTAGGGGTTCCCTTCAGTTTCCGCCGCTAGCACCAGGGAGTTGTTTTGAGTGTGGGGAGCTTGGGCATATGTGGATGCAGTGTCCTCGTCGTTATGGAGGTCTATCTCAGCAGAGGAGTCAGCCTCCGACTACAGCACCAGCTACCTCACCACTCGCCCAGTCAGCTCGGGGTGGAGGTCAGTCAGCTAGGGGTCGCCCTAGAGGGGGAGGCAAATCAGGGGGTGGTCAGGCCCGTTTCTATGCTCTCCCTGCCAGACCAGATGCTATTGCTTCAGATGCTGTGATTATAGGTATTGTCTCAGTTTTCCACATAGGTGCCTTAGTATTATTTGACCTTGGTTCCACGTATTCATATGTTTTCTCATATTTTGCCCATTTTTTGGATATGCCCCGTGAGTCCTTAGTTTCATATGCACATGTATCTACTCCCGTGGGCGATACTATTATTGTGGACTGCGTATATAGATCATGTGTGGTGACTATTGGGGGTCTGGAGACCTGAGTAGATCTATTGTTGCTCAGTATGGTTGACTTTGATGTGATATTGGGTATGGATTGGTTATCTCCATGTCATGCTGTTCTAGATTGTCATGCTAAGACGGTGACGTTGGCTATGCCGGGAATTCCGAGGGTTGAGTGGAGCGATTCTGTAGATTATGTACCAAGTAGGGTGATTTCATATTTGAAGGCTCAGTGCATGGTTGAGAAGGGTTGCCTATCTTATTTGGCTTTTGTGAGGGATGTTAGTGCAGAGACTCCTATCATTTATTCTGTTCCGGTGGTACGCGATTTTCCAGATGTGTTTCCTGCAGACCTACCGGGCATGCCGCCTGACAGGGATAATGACTTTGTTATTGATTTGGTGCCGGGCACTCAGCCCATTTCTATTCCACCGTATCGTATGGCACCAGCGGAGTTGAAGGAATTGAAAGAACAACTTCAAGAACTCCTTGATAAGGGGTTTATTCGGCCTAGTGTGTCACCTTGGGGTGCACCGATTTTATTTGTGAAATAGAAGGATGGTTCCATGAGAATGTGTATTGATTACAGGCAGTTGAACAAGGTCACAGTCAAGAACAAGTATCCTTTGCCTCGTATTGATGATTTATTCAACCAACTTCAGGGAGCGAGGGTGTTCTCCAAGATTGATTTGAGGTCCGGTTATCATCAACTGAAGATTCGGGATTAAGATATTCTCAAGACAACTTTCAGAAACCGATATGGCCATTATGATTTCTTGGTGATGTATTTTGGGCTGACCAATGCCCCAGCAGCGTTCATGCATCTGATAAACAATGTATTCCAGCTCTATTTGGACTCATTCATCGTTGTATTCATTGACGACATCCTGGTGTACTCTCGTAGCCAGGAAGAGCACGCTCAGCATTTGAGGGTTGTATTGCAGAGATTGAGGGAGGAGAAGCTTTATGCAAAGTTCTCTAAATGTGAGTTTTGGCTCAGTTTAGTAGCATTCTTGGGGCACGTGGTGTCCAGTGAGGGTATTCAGGTGGATCCGAAGAAGATAGAGGCGGTGCAGAGTTGGCCCAGACCGTCCTCAGCCATGGAGATTAGGAGCTTTCTTGGTTTGGCGGGTTACTACCATCGTTTTGTGGAGGGATTTTCATCTATTGCATCGCCCTTGACCAAATTGACCCAAAAGGGTTCTCCATTCAGGTGGTCGGATGAATGTGAGGAGAGCTTTCAGAAGCTCAAGACTGCTTTGACCACAGCTCCAGTGTTAGTTTTGCCATCAGCTTCAGGTTCTTACACCATGTATTGTGATGCCTCGAGGATAGGCATTGGTTGTGTTTTGATGCAGGAGTATGGTGATTGCCTATGCCTCGCTCCAGTTGAAGACCCATGAGAAGAACTATCCTATCCATGATCTTGAGTTAGCAACCATTGTTCACGCCTTGAAGATTTGGCGTCATTATTTGTATGGGGTTCATTGTGAGATCTATACTGATTACCGGAATCTGTAGTATCTGTTAAAGCAGAAGGATCTTAATTTGCGTCAGCGGAGATGGTTGGAGCTTTTTAAGGACTATGATTTCACTATTTTGTACCATCCGGGGAAGGCCAATGTGGTGGCCGATGCTTTGAGTCGCCGGGTAGAGAGTTTGGGGAGTTTAGCATATCTTTCAGCAGCAGAGAGACCTTTGGCATTAGATGTTGAGGTCTTGGCAGGCCAGCTTGTCAGATTGGATATTTCGGATCCTAGTCGGGTATTGGCTTGTGTGTTCTTCAGGTCTTCTCTTTATGATCGTATCAGGGAGCGTCAGTATGATGACCCTCACTTGCTCGTTCTTCAGGACAAGGTTCAGAGAGGTGATGCTAGGGATGTGACTATTGGTGATGAGGGGTGCTGAGAATGCAGGGCCGAATATGTGTGCCTAATGTAGATGGGCTTCGAGAGCTGATTCTTGAGGAGGCCCATAGCTTGCGGTATTCCATCCATCCGGGTGCCGTGAAGA
This sequence comes from Nicotiana tabacum, assembly GCF_000715075.1. Classification (NCBI taxonomy): domain Eukaryota; kingdom Viridiplantae; phylum Streptophyta; class Magnoliopsida; order Solanales; family Solanaceae; genus Nicotiana; species Nicotiana tabacum. Next base: position 74,886,385 of record NC_134103.1, read on the forward strand.
TGTACCAGGATTTGAGGCAGCACTATTGGTGGAGGCAGATGAAGAAGGATATAGTTGGGTTTGTGGCTTGGTGTCTAAACTGTCAGTAGGTTAAGTATGAGCATCAGAGACCGGGTGGCTTGCTTCAGAGGTTAGAGATCCCAGAGTGGAAGTGGGAGCGAATCACTGTGGACTTTGTAGTTGGGCTCCCACGGACTTCGAGGAAGTTTGATGCTATTTGTGTTATTGTAGATCGGCTGACCAAGTCCACGCACTTCATTCCATTTGGTTCTACTTACTCTTCAGAGCGATTGGCTGAAATTTACATCCAAGAGATCGTTCGCCTGCATGGTGTCCCAGTTTCCATCATTTCAGATAGGGGTACTCAGTTCACACCGCAGTTTTGGAGGGTCGTGCAGTGAGAGTTGGGTACTCAGGTTGAGTTAAGCACAACTTTTCACCCTCAGACGGACGGGCAGTCCGAGCGCACTATTCAGATATTGGAGGACATGTTGCGTGCTTGTGTCATTGACTTTGGGGGTTCATGGGACCAGTTTTTGCCACTCGCGGAGTTTGCATATAACAACAGTTATCAGTCAAGTATTCAGATGGCTCTGTACGAGCCTTTGTATATGAGGAGGTGTAGATCTCCGATTGGATGGTTTGAGCCGGGTGAGGCTAGGCTCTTAGGTACAGATTTGGTCCAGGATGCATTAGATAAGGTGAAATTGATTCAGGAGCGGCTTTGCACGACGCAGTCTAGGTAGAAGAGCTATGAGGATAGGAAGGTCCGTGATGTGTCTTTTATGGTTGGGGAGAAGGTTTTGCTGAAGGTATCACCTGTGAAGGGTGTTATGAGGTTTGGGAAGAGGGGCAAGTTGAGCCCCCGGTTCATTGGGCCTTTTGAGGTGCTTCAGAGGATAGGAGAGGTGGCTTATAAGCTTGCCTTGCCACCCAGCTTGTCGAGTGTGCATCCAGTGTTTCATGTTTCTATGCTCCGGAAGTATATTGGAGATTCGTCCCATGTTTTGGATTTCAGCACGGTTCAGTTGTAGGGTGATATGAGTTATGATGTGGAGCCGGTGGCTATTTTGGATCGGCAGGTTCGAAGGTTGAGGTCAAAGGATATAGCTTCAGTGAAGGTGCAATGGAGAGGTCAGCCTGTAGAGGAGGCCACCTAGGAGACTGAGCGGGAGATGCGGAGCAGATATCCACTCCTATTCGAGACTCCAGGTATGTTTCTAGACCCGTTCGAGGACGAACGGATGTTTAAGAGGGGGAAGATGTAACGATCCGGCCTGTCGTTTCGAGAGTTATAACCCCGTTTTACCCATTCCTACTTCTTTTTGGTGTTATTGGAATTGGAATACCTATGTTACGTCATTTAGGACTTGTGTGAAAAATTTGAGGTCAATCGGACGTGATTTGATAGGTTCCGGAGTTGTTTGTAGAAATTAGAAATTTCAAAGTTCATTAGGCTTGAATTGGGGTGTAATTCATGGTTTTAGCGTTGTTTGAGTTGATTTGAGGATTCGACTAAGTTCGTATGATGTTTTAGGAATTGTTGGTATATTTGGTTGAGGTCCCGAGGGCCTCGGGTGAGTTTCGGATGGTTAACGGATCAAATATTGAACTAGAACAGCTGCTGCAATTTCCTTCTGTTAGAAATTGCTTCTGCCCAGAAATCGAGCCCAGATGTGAGCCCAGATCGAGCTCAGGGTCGAGGGCCACGATCGAAGCCCAGATCGAGCTCAGGGTCGAGGGCCACGATCGAAGCCCAGATCGAGCTTAGGGTCGAGGGCCACGATCGAAGTCATGATCGAGCCCAGAGTCGAGGGCCACGGTCGAAGCCATGATCGAGCCTAGAGTCGAGGGCCATGATCGAAGGCATAATTGAGGGCCAGGATCGAGAACCAAGATCAAGGGGAAGGACCGAGGTCCAAGATCGAGGACCTCGATCGAAGGCCAAGATCGAGACAGAACCGAGGATGTCTGGGCAGAATTATAAAAATAGGGACTTCGTCCCATTTGCCATTTTTGACAAATTGGAGCTTGAGGAGAGGCAATTTTTGATATATTTTCAAGGAAAACTTGAGGTAAGTCCCTTGTGATCATTTCTACTCCATAATATTGAATTATCATCGAATAATCCGACTAGATTACATGATTTTGAGGTGTAAATTGGAGATTGGAACTTAGAAATTTGGAAATAAGATTTGTAGATTTGAGGGTCGAGTTGAGGTCGGATTTTGGTAAAATTGGAATGGGTAGACTCGTGGTTGAATGGGCTTTCGGATTTTGTAACTTTTGTCGGGTTCCGAGATGTGGGTCCCACTGGCGATTTTTGAGCTAATTTTCGGATTTTTATGGAAAAATCATTATTATCTTGTGGAATTAATTCCAATGAATTTTATTGACTGAAACAAATTATTTGTGACTAGATTCGAGGCATTCGAAGGCCGATTTGTGAGGCAAAGGAATAGCAGAGTAAAAAGTTTCACTTTTTGAGGTAAGTAACGATTGTAAATCTAGTCCTGAGGGTATGAAACCCCAGATTTTGTATCATTCTACTATTTTTAGTGACGCACATGCTAGGTGACGGGAGAGTGGGCGTGCACTGTTGGGGATTTGTGACTTGGTCCGCCCCGTAGCAACTGTAAAGTTGCATACTTTGTTGAAACCATTGATACTTATATGTTTTAGAAAGATGTTTTTGTAAATTGGGCTGAATGCCATGTTTGCGCCTTGCGCCAATGCTGTTTGGACCCTTAGGGGCTGTTTCTTACCATCCTCTCACTGTTTTCAATTGAAAATCTATACTCAGTCATGTTTATACTTGTTTACGGCATAACTCAGTTTTATGACTCTATTTTGATGCATATAAATGTTTTGGGCCGAATGCCCTATTTTACTGAAATGCCGAGTGGCCTGATTTGTGAGGATGAGTGTGGATCGGGGCTGCCCGCCTGCAACATACTTTATGACTGAGTGAGGCTGAGGGCTTGATTTGTGAGGATGAGTGTGGATCGGGGCTGCCCGCCTGCAGCATGCTTTATTATTATCTCACGTGAGTTATCCGTGCAGATTATAGTGCTTGGGATGAAGGAACCCCTCCGAAGTCTGTACACACCCCCAGTGAGCGCAGGTACCTACTGAGTGCGAGTGCCGAGTTCCGAGTGTTGAGTGACTGGGAGGCAAGAGTGATTGTGAGGTATGCCCGAGTGGCAAGAGTGATTGTGAGGTATGCCCGAGTGGCAAGAGTAATTATGAGGTATACCCGAGTGGCACGAGTGACTGTGAGGTTTGCCCGAGGGGATGTATATGAGTGATGTTTTGCCCGAGGGGCTGTTTATGATTTCATCATTTTTGCTCACCTTTGCATTGAGCCTTTGTTTGAAAAACTGTTAGAAAAATGTCTTTAAATGATTTTTTTACTGGAACTGGGTTTAAACGAGATGTTTGATTCAAATCCTGATTTTTTTTAAAAGCATGTGGTATTTCACTGAGATTTCCTGATATGAATGTTATATGCTTTATTGCTAGTCACTACTGCTCAATCTTTATTTATTGTTGTTACTTACTCCCTGCACCTTGTGTGCAGATCCAGGTGTAGCTGGACACGGTGGCGGTTATTGAGTGTTCTACTTGCAGATTTTCTTGGAGATAGCAAGGTAGCTGTTTGGCGATCGCAGCCCCTGCTCTTCTCCCTCTTATCTTCCTGTAGTTGTATTTAGCTATTTTCCGGGCTGAGTTAACCTTGATATCGTTAGACAGATTGTAGTATATGCTCATGACTAGTGACACCCCGATGTCGGGCTTTTTTTTTTCCTTTTCCGCACTTTATGTTTTTCTTTGATTTGAACTCTTTAAATGGAGGTTTTATGTTAAATAACCTTGGAATTATCTTTAAAATGAAAATAGCGGTTTGTTTTGGAAATGATTTGGCTTGCCTAGTTCAACGATAGACGCCATCACGACAGGGGTTAGTTTTGGGTCGTGACAGTGTGTTCCTTATAATCTTAGTGGAGAGTTTCTTATCTACCTTCGGGTTATGTGTTGAGATTTGAATTTGAATCTGGTTGAGAAAGTTGACTTGACTGTCAAGAAAATAAATGCGAGTTTAGCGGATGACTAAGGTATCTTATGGTTGGTGTTGCATGAGCTTAAGAATAATTTTCGTTGGACTGACTGCGGTATTATGGTAGTAATAAAGTGTGGGTATTGTGAGTTATCGAGTATTTTAATCTATGGCTTTGAGCCAAGTGGGGGAGCCTGCTATTGACAATTCAATTCGTGGTTATATGTTAAATTTTAGTTTTGGTCTGAGGCATACTTGTGGATTAGTTATGACTTGTAGAGGTTGAGATCAAGGATGACACGAGTACTGAAATTCTTAAATACGGGTTATATTGCATTTTATGAGTATATGAAAATCATGGGATGAGTGAGTTGTTATTTGTGAATGATGTAGTGTGCACGGAGTATGATCGGTGGTGTTAAGGCATGGTTACCTCTTTGAGTGTTGCTGTGCTAATGGGGCACGTGTCTTTCAGCTCATTTAGGCAGTGCAATTTAGATTTGAGCAAAGTGGGTGACTCCCGAGAAGGTTCTAATGGGTTCGATATATATATGTAGCAATCAAGAATTTTTTTGGATTTGTGTATGGATAGAATCTGAGATTTATATTTAATGGTGCCGGACTTGCGGTAATTCTGTATGACTATGGATTATATATTTCAGTATAAGAAAGGTAAAAGAACAATTTTAAATTCACATAAGGTCTTTCAGAGTGGATATCTCGGTTGTGGTATTTATGGGGTGCTTAAGAAGAATACAACGGCTTATGGGCCTTAGGGCGGTGTGGTTTTATGTTAGGGTGTCTTATAGGGAGCTTTGGGTAAGGATCGTAGTGTTCTGACAAGGAGAAGTGTCAACTTGAGGGTAATTTAGAAGAAACTCGAAGAAAATAGGACAACTGGGTAGTAGGCTAGACCAGTATGGTAATGGTATGCTCGGTTCTTTTGGGTGATTATGATGTGGTGAGGCTCTACAGATGTTTTGGTGGCAATATTCTTGGGTTTGGTGACCTGCGTGGCTTGGTCGAGTTAGAGGAATTCAGTTCTGATAGCTTAGTTATGTGCAAATGTATTTCAAAGTGTTCTTGATGGTTTCTACCATAGTTTGAACCGGATATTTTCTACCTGTGTGGGGAACGTGTTATGTATTGTGATTTTCTCTTGGAAGGAATCAAGTGGAAGGATGCTAACTGACCGTGTATGTAATTTGCTGGTGACTCAGAGTGTTAATGAGGTTCTTGTGTTTTCATGGAATGACCTAATAGAGGCGGCACGTGGAGTGAGACTGGGATTTGCATGTGCAAGTATACGGTTCAGTTTTGAAGGGATGGTCATGAATTCTTAGACAACATGGGCGGTTCCAAATGACTAGATGAATACTATTACTACTTGGTATTGCATGAGAAGGGTGCGTATTTCAGAAGGCGCATTGTGTTTTGACTTACCGATGTTTCATTAGTATTGCGGTACTCACCTGGTTGATAGTCTGCTGGTATTCGAATTTTTGCTATGTGGCATGGAAAATTTTTGGAAGAATTCCTCGTGGGTTGATTTCGCATGAAAGATGTATTAGTCATTCGAGTGCTGGAGTTGGGACCCGTTATAGCGATTCATGTGTCTTGTGAATTTGGAGACTAGGAGTTCTCAGAAGCATATTGTTTCAGGGTTGCGGCCTGTTTGAGGTGAGTATTTTATTTAAACCCAGTTGAGGCACTAGTTACGTTAATTATTTGTGATAGCTACGCACTATGAGTGTGCATATATGTGAGGTTTGAGCCCATGTACGGGACCTGGGCAATTGTCCGTGCGGTTGATGTTAATGTGAGCTCTATGAGAGCTGGTTACCCTTATTAGATTAGTGTGTCTTGGTTCTACTATATGTGATGAGCTTATAGCATTGCAGTTGTGGAGGTGCTTGTTGAACTTGCAATACAGTTCTCTTCTTTGAGACATTTTCCATTTTTGGGTACATGGATTGCACAGTTATGGCTTGAGTTATATTGGTATGGCATGTCTGTGGTATAGTTGAGTTTAATAATATATGGTCATTGGACCTAGAATGGGTACTATCAGGTTTGATTACGGTATATTTGGGAGGATGACATTGAAAGTCGGCTTAGAAAGTGATTATGGTTCTGGTTGGGGTGAGAGAGCTCCATGACTTGTTGATCTGATAAGGGGTTATGAGATTCCGCGTGGTTCTTTTATTATCAGCAGTGTACAAAGGTTTTGGAGCGAGGTTTGGCTTGATATGGGGTTTTATACTAGTACCGGGTTAGTTTGGAGTAGTTACTGTGATCGGGAATGGTGCTGCGAGCATGCGAGTTGTGTAGAATGTTATGTGATTATATCTGGGGTTATAGTTATGGCTTGATACAACTTGTTCATACTCATACAGTGTGTAGATGTGAGATTCGTGTCTTGAAAAGAATTCTGGATGTTGGAAATTTGGGTTCTAAGTTTTACGGACTAAAGTTAAAGTAATGATCTTCAATTATGTTGTATTGTCAGGCCTATATGGAATAGGGTGGCATGGGATCACCCCCAGGTACGTGCGTGGTAATATGGAATAGTGATTTGATGGCTTGGAAACAACTCTTAGCATATTCAAGGGCAAACGTATGTTTAAGTGGGGGAGAATATAACGACCCGACCGGTCGTTTTGAGTATTACAGCCTCGTTCCCCCATTTGATGCTCAATTTATGCTTTACAGTTGTTGTATGACTGGCCGGGGTAATTGGTTCGGGTCCAGTGAGTTTTTAAATGAATTGAGACACTTAGTCTCCAAGATAAAAACTTAAGTTGAAAAGATTGACCGGATGTAGATTTATATGTAAACGACCCCGGAATAGAGTTTTGATGATTCCAATAGCTCTGTATGGTGATTTTGGATTTAGGAGCGTGTTCGTAAAATTATTTGGAAGTCCGTAGTTAAATTAGGCTTGAAATGGCTAAACATAGAAATTAAGTTTGGAAGTTTGACCGGGGAGTTGAATTTTTGCTATCGGGGTCGAAAACTGATTCTGGAGATTTGAATAGGTCTGTTATTTCGTTTATGACTTGTGTGCAAAATTTGAGGTCAATCGGATTTGATTTGATATGTTTCGGCATCAAATGTAGAAGTTAAAAATTCTTAGTTTTATTAAGCTTGAATTGGGGTATGATTCGTGGTTTTAGCGTTGTTTGATGTGATTTGAGGTTTCGACTAAATTCGTATGCTGTTTTAGGACTGTTTGTGTATTTGGTTAAGGTCCCGAGGGTCTCGGGCGAGTTTTAGATGGTTAACGGATCAAATTCGGAATTAGAAGAAATCTGAAATTTTTTTGTCTTCTGGTGTGATGGCACCTGCGAGGAATTGGCCGCAGGTGCGATGCTGCAGATGCGGCTCGTTTTACGCAGAAGCAGAGCTGGGCTCATTTTACGCAGAAGCACATGTACGAGGGGATTAACCGCATCTGCGAGCCCATAGGTGCGAGCGAGGCTCCGCAGATGCAGAGTTGAGGGAGAGGCATGTTGTCACGACCCAATTTTCCCTCCGTTGGGTATCATGATGGCACCTAGTCTTAGGGACTAGGTAAGCCTAACAATAATTAAAACAACAACCTTATTTAAATAGAATCTCTTAAAATTCACAAAACCGGTAGTACAAGTCATAAGCTCTACAAAGTGTTTGCTAGAAAACTTCTAAATTCAATTGTCCAGAAATGAGGATAAACAGTGCAAAACGAAAACTGGAAGGTGACTCCGAAGCCTGCGAACGCAGTAGCAGGTTTACCTTGAGTCTCTACAGCAACAATCCACACAGCTAGCTAACGAACAAGTACTTGGATCTGCACAAAAATGTGCAGAAGAGTAGCATGAGCACACCACAGCGGTGCCCAGTAAGTATCAAGACTAACCTCGGTGGAGTAGTGACGAGGAACAGTCAAGACACCCACTGGTCTAATAAACTGAACAGATATAAGTACATGAATAACAGAAGTATGATGTCTACATAAAGACTATGCAATATGGCTCACAATACAGTAATGGCAATAAGGAAGGAAACAACAAGTATCAACGGAATATCATGAAAATGACACAGACAAAGTGAATGGAACACAACCTAAATCCGGAATCACGAGTACATCAAGGACAAGTAATAACTCAGTAATTACAACCGCTTTTACATCAGGTCTTAGTCCACAACTCCACGAGGTATCGAACCTCGAACAATTCACAACTCACGGGTCTCAATACATGAACCCTAACACTTGGTATCTTGTGCCCTCATAATACCTCATAACCACACTGACGACTCACATGCCAATAGAGCCAATCTCACATAGAAGGCAAGTAAACAAGGGTGAGCATCTATGTTCAAAAATATCAAGAACACCTCTTATCCGATAAGAGTGCTTAACTACGTGTATGCTTGTGCAAGTGTCCTAACATAGTCCATACCAGCAAATAAGCATAAGGAAGAAGAAGAACGGACAACACGTAGAATATTTTCTCACAGCTTTCACAAGATAAAGCTCACACAGGTACGTATACCACTACACAAATATCAACTACAAGAATGCTCCCAGGCCATAAATCATCGCGATTCAATCCCTGACACAGCCCACCTTGTCTCGCCACGTGTGCAATAGTAACATAAATGCCCGCCTTGTCTCTCCACACGTGCATAATAATGTTCCCACCTTGTCTCGCCACATGCGCAACCCATAAATATATATACATATCCCGCCTTGTCACGCCGCCTGTGCAAATATCAATGGTAAAAATAGCACGGCAGAAACTCGTGCAACCCCATAATAACAACCGCACGGCAGAAACCTCGTACATCACAATAATAACAACCGCACAGCAGAAACCTCGTGCATCACCACAACAAGTACCACAGCAACAATGACAATAATACAAAGTACGACAAGTAAATCAACCCAAGAACTTTAATTCACAAAGAAACGGTAGAACCAATTCACAAGGAATAACCACAATAAAGAATGCTAGGCGTAAAGGGACCAACTCAACAAAGGGAAACTGATGTGTATCAACAATCCCACAATATACATTTCAACAACAGAGAAACTAACACGAGTCAAATAATTCCAAATAAAATAAGTCGAGTAAGATATAGGATATCTAAAACTTCTTTTAAGGTTGAGGAATTACTAAGGATTTTCAACAATTTAATTAAGGATAAGCAGCAGAAAGATAATCATAACCTCAATTAAGACTGAACAAATTATAATATGATATAATAATAATTTCAAATAAAGCTAAGCAGTTATGAAAAGATAGCATGACAATAGAGGAGGTAAAATCTTCAGTTAAGTCAAATAAGAGTCAAATAGGCAATAAGAGTGAATCCTGAAAGCAATTAATTCTAATTAAAGCATGTAGAGGTGAAATTAGTAAATAGGAACTTAATCATATCAAGAACAACTTCATACTCAGTGAATATAAGGACCTAAGAATCCTAAAAGGCCAACGTTTCACAAATAAGTCCGAGCACGCACTCGTCACCTCGCGTGCATGGACTACAATCAACATAGAAGACTCAATCCTAAGGAGAAAATCCCCCACACAAGGTTAGGCAAGATACTTACCTCAAACCAAGCTCAACCAGTCCGTAAGAATGCCTTTTTTTGTTCAATTATCCAACTCCGAATGGCCCAAATCTAGCCAAACACAATTGCATAACATGAATACAACCATAATAGACTCATCTAATTAATAAAATCAATACTTTAACAAAAATCCCTAAATCCGCCCTAAAGATCGACCCGGGCCCACGTCTCAGAATCGGGTAAAAGTCACAAAATACGAACACTCATTCACTCACGAGTCTAACCATACAAAATTCATCAAATTCCAATATTATTTCGTCCCTCAAATCGTGATTTTTCATTTTGAAATTTTCTTTCAAAAACCACCATTTTCCTTAACTCAAAACACAAATTAAATGATAAAAATAAAGATAGAATCATGGAAATAACTAAATTCTAGGTGAAGAACACTTACCCAAACGATTTGCATGAAAAACCCATAAGGAATCGCTCAAAACCGAGCTCTAGAACTCCAAAAATGGTGAAAATGGCAAACCCTCGGAATAGAGGACTTTATATTCTGCCCAAGGGTTTTGTGCATCGAGAACGTGGAGAAAGGGACGCGTTCGCGAAGAAGAGAAACAAAAGCTGCCCAGTTGTTCTTCGCGAACGCGACAACACGTTCGTGAACGTGGAGAGGAAAAATATGATGGCCCAATGACTGCTCTTCGCGAATGCGTGAATTAGTACGCGAACGCGAAGAGTGTAATGGAATAGCTACGCGAACGCGAAGAGGAAAATGATCACCACTGCCCAGGGCCTGGTTTGCACTTCGTGAATGCGAGATAGGGAATGCGAACGCGAAGAAGAGGGTGGCAGAACTTCATGAATGCGAGAGGGTGACTGCGAACGCGAAGAGGAAATATTTCACCCTCCAAAATAACACTACGCGAAAGCGAAGGCAAGGACACGAACGCGATGAAGGAAACCAGATGACAGATAACAACAGTTCAAAAATAGGGGGAAAAGACCCGTAGCCCATCCGAAACTCACCCGAGGCCCCCCGGGACTCAGTCTAAACATACCAACAAGTCCCATAACCTAACACGGACTCGCTCGAGGTCTCAAATCACATCAGACAATACCAAAAATATAAATCGCACCACGAATCGAACTTATGAACTTTCAAAACTTCCAACTTTGAAAACTCGTGCCGAAACCAATCTAACCAACCCGTAATGACGTCAAATTTTGCAGACAAGTCCCAAATAACATAACGGAGCTGTTCCAACTCTCGGAATCACATTTCGACCCCCGATATCAAAAATTTCACTTCCGGTCCAAATCTCTAAAAATTCGACTTTCGCCATTTCAAGCCTAAATCAGCTACAGACCTCGAATTTACAGTATGGACACGCTCCTAAGTCAAAAATCACCCAGCGAAGCTAATGGAACCGACAGAACTCCATTCTGGAGTCGTCTTCATATAGTTCCGACTAAGGTCAAAATCCTAAGACTTAAGCTTCCGTTTTAGGGACTAAGTGTCCCAAATCACTCTAAATCATCTGGTAACTGAATTCAACCACGCATGCTAGTAAATACACATAATATGAAGCTCCTCAAGGCCTTATGCCGCCGAACAAGACTTAAGTTCTTAAAACGACCGGCCGGGTCATTACATCCTTCCCCTCTTAAACAAACGTTCGTCCTCGAACGTGCTAAGAATTGCCTCAAAGTCTTCAAATCACTGAAAGTACATATCCAACACACACCCGCGGGCGACTCCACGTCACCCCAATCCACATAAGCCTGACGACACCATCCCAACTATAATTCATCCTTTCTGCCAACACCGATAAGCCTTAGAGTCAAAATTCTCACCTTCCATTTGTCTTCAAAAGACCCTATTCTAAATCCATAATCGATAACAGTCTCAACCAGCTGTAACAACTCATGCCTACACCCACAAGGTACGACCACACAACAAAACACCACACATAGGCCCATAATAACATTTCTGATCACAATAGCTGCCCGAAATCAAAACCAGCACCGGCAATTAGACCCATATCCGTTAGAAACCTATTTCAAACCTCCACAACGCTGATAATGATGCAACACGAAGACCTCATAACTATACACCCAGTTCAACAAATCACAACTAACACCATCGGGCACACACCCCGCAAAACTCAAGAAGCACATAACTAAATTGACTAAGTATGTAAAGGGAAACACATAATATAAATATCAAACAAGTCCGACAGGCACAACTTTCTAACAATACCCTACTACGAATCAATTCAAAAGGAAAAATCAAAGTACATGAACAAATCATATGGATCTCATCCTGGTATCACCCTCCACCGCGGCACGCAGCTCGGCTCAAACATATCAAATCACATGGAATCGCGAGGGTCTCGCCCTTAACTCTGAATCACAAGTCGAATACACATCATACCAATGGAAATCCTCCACTAACTCAATTCTGCCAATAAAATCTCAATACTTGTTAAATTATCACCCCGGTAGAGTATCAAATCACAAATTATAACCAACTTACTCAGGAATCACATCAAACCTACAATAATGGACAACGTGAATTCACTTATAGTCTCGTAACATTCAATAATAAATAGAAACAAATGATAAACACGGGCTACCACTCATAGAGTCTCCCAATTGGGCAAACACATATACAGAATACTGAGTCATGAACTGACCCATAGGTAGAACAACAAATAGGGGAACTCGCCCCGATAAGCAGAACCGAATCAAATACGAATAGTGCCCCTTGTAACAAATCAAAAGCATACCTGTATGACAACATCTGGCACAATGACCTCAAGCCTACTATATGAAACACATCAACGGGCCTGGCCTTCCCCTCTTGGGCGCCCTCTACTCGCCTGAATACTCCGTTGTGACATGCCTGTCCGGAGTCTAGGACAATCTCTCACCCTGTGGCTGGTATCTCCACACTCGAAGTAACCTCTCTGCTGACATGGCTGTGGGAACTATGCGGTACGGGTACTCTGAAAACCATGAGCACATGAAGCACTGTGCGAAGCCTGAAGTGCAAACTTAACTGGCTGACCCACAAAACCTCTACCATATCAAACCCTGCCTCCAAAATAAGGATCAGTAGATCTCTCCGGTCTACGAGGCCTCCTCACCTCCCTGTCATCTCTCTCCTGATCTCGCCTGTACTCTCTCCCGTGGCCTTACCTATCTCCTCTCTCTTGGTTCCATATGCCCTCTACTCGGCGAGTGATCCCTACCACCTGCTGAAACGAAACATCTGACTCTAACTCCTGAGCCATGCTGAACCGAATATCATGTCTGAGTCCCTCAATGAATCTACAGACACACTCTCTAACTGTGGCGACCAAAGCAGGTGCATGCCTGGCCAAATCACTGAATCTCACGGCATACTCTGACACTGACATAGTGGTGGCGCAACTGCTCAAACTCCACGCGCCATGCATCTCGAAGGGATTGAGGTACAAACACTTTCAGGAATATCTCTAAAAACTGAACCCATGTAAGTGAAGCTAACTCGGCTAGGCTACCTAACTCATATGCCCGCCACCACTGGTAAGCCGCTCCCCTAAGCTGGAACGTAGTAAAAGCAACCCCGCTCGTCTCCACCATACCTATAGTACGGAGAACGCGGTGACACTCCTCCAGAAAACCTTGTGCACTCTCTGAAGCCAAACCACTAAATGTAGGAGGGTCATATTTCTTGAACCTTGCAAGTTTAAGCTGCTCTTCCTCAGATGCTGCTGCCCTGACCACGGGCTGAACTGGGACCACAGGTTGTGTCGCCATGACACCTGGAACCTGACCAACAAGAACTTGCTGCTCTGGGGTGTGGGCGGCGGGAGTCTGGGATCCTCCCCCGGTCTGTGAAAGAGCTGGTGCAACTAGAATTAACCCCGCCTGAGCCAATGTACCAAACATGCTCAGGAACTATGCTAAGGTCTCCTGAAGTCCGGGGGTAACAACAGGCGCCTCTGGTACCTGCTCCCTAACTGGAACTACTGGCGGCTCCTCAACTGCTGCTCTGGTAGGTGCTCTAGCTGCAGCACGTACTCCTCGTCGACCTCTGCCTCTGCTCCTAGCGACCTCTGCTCTGGGGGTAACGTTATCAACAACTGCAGCTCGTGTCCTCACCATCTGTGGAAGAATGGAGTGATAAAAGTTCAAACATTGAGATCAATGAACCCGCACGATAGAAATGAAAGAAGTGAGATTGTCCTAATAGTTTCGTAGCCTCTTGAAGATAAGTACAGATGTCTCCGTACCGATTCGCAAGACTCTACTAAACTCGCTTATGACTCGTAGCACCTATGAACCTAGAGCTCTGATACCAACTTGTCACGACCCAATTTTTCCTCAGTTGGGAATCGTGATGGCACCTAGTCTTAGGGACTAGGTAAGCCTAACAATAATTAAAACAACATCCTTATTTAAATAGAATCTCGTAAAATTCCAAAAACCGGTAGTACAAGTCATAAGCTCTACAAAGAGTTTGCTAGAAAACTTCTAAATACAACTGTCCAGAAACGAGGATAAACAGTGCAAAACAAAAACTGGAAGGTGACTCCGAAGCCTGCGAACGCAGCAGCAGGTTTACCTTGAAACTCCACAGCAACAGTTCTCACAGCTAGCTAACGAACAAGTACCTGGATCTGCACAAAAATGTGCAGAAGAGTAGCATGAGCACACCGGTGCCCAGTAAGTATCAAGACTAACCTCGGTGGAGTAGTGACGAGGAACAGTCAAGACACCCACTGGTCTAATAAACTGAACAGATATAAGTACATGAATAACAAAAGTATGATGTCTACATAAAGACTATGCAATATGGCTCACAATACAGTAATGGAAATAAGGAAGGAAACAACAAGTATCAGCGGAATATCATGAAAATGACACAGACAAAGTGAATGGAACACAACCAAAATCCGGAATCACGAGTACATCAAGGACAAGTAATAACTCAGTAATTACAACCGCTTTTACATCAGGTCTTAGTCCACAACTCCACGAGGTATCGAACCTCGAACAATTCACAACTCACGGGTCTCAATACATGAACCCTAACACTTGGTATCTTGTGCCCTCATAACACCTCATAACCACACTGACGATTCAATCCCTGACACAGCCCACCTTGTCTCGCCACGTGTGCAATAGTAACATAAATGCCCGCCTTGTCTCTCCACACATGCATAATAATGTTCCCACCTTGTCTCGCAACATGCGCAACCCATAAATATATATAAATATCCCGCCTTGTCACGCCGCCTGTGCAAATATCAATGGTAAAAATAGCACGGCAGAAACCTCGTGCAACCCCATAATAACAACCGCACGGCAGAAATCTCGTACATCACAATAATAACAACCGCACAACAGAAAACTCGTGCATCACCACAACAAGTACCACAGCAGCAATGACAATAATACAAAGTACGACAAGTAAATCAACCCAAGAATTTAATTCACAAAGAAACGGTAGAACCAATTCACAAGGAATAACCACAATAAAGAATGCTAGGCGTAAAGGGAACAACTCAACAAAGGGAAACTGATGTGTATCAACAATCCCACAATATACATTTCAACAACAGAGAAACTAACACGAGTCAAATAATTCCAAATAAAATAAGTCGACTAAGATATAGGATATCTAAAACTTCTTTAAGGTTGAGGAATTACTAAGGATTTTCAACAATTTAATTAAGGATAAGCAGCGGAAAGATAATCATAACCTCAATTAAGACTGAACAAATTATAATATGATATAATAATAATTTCAAATAAAGCTAAGCAGTTATGAAAAGATAGTATGACAATAGAGGAGGTAAAATCTTCAGTTAAGTCAAATAAGAGTTAAATAGGCAATAAGAGTGAATCCTGAAAGCAATTAATTCTAATTAAAGCATGTAGAGGTGAAATTAGTAAATAGGAACTTAATCATATCAAGAACAACTTCATACTCAGTGAATATAAGGACCTAAAAATCTTAAAAGGCCAACTTTTCACAAATAAGTCTGAGTACGCACTCGTCACCTCGCGTGCATGGACTACAATCAACATAGAAGACTCAATCCTAAGGGAAAAATACCCCACACAAGGTTAGGCAAGATACTTACCTCAAACCAAGCTCAACCAGTCCGTAAGAATGCCTTTGTTTTTCAATTATCCGACTCCGAATGGCCCAAATCTAGCAAAACACAATTGCATAACATGAATACAACCATCATAGACTCATCTAATTAATAAAATCAATACTTTAACAAAAATCCCGAAATTCGCCCTAAAGGTCGACCCGGGTCCACATCTTGGAATCGGATAAAAGTCACAAAATACGAACACTCATTCACTCACAAGTCTAACCATACAAAAATCATCAAATTCCGATACCATTTCGTCCCTCAAATCGTGATTTTTCATTTTGAATTTTTCTTTCAAAAACCACCATTTTCCTCAACTCAAAACACAAATTAAATGATAAAAATAAAGATATAATCATGGAAATAAATAAATTCTAGGTGAAGAACACTTACACAATCGATTTTCATAAAAAAAACGACAAGGAATCGCTCAAAATCGAGCTCTAGAACTCCAAAAATGGTGAAAATGGCAAACTCTCGGAATAGAGGACTTTATATTCTGCCCAGGGGTTTTGTGCATCGCGAACGTGGAGAAAGGGACGCGTTCGCGAAGAAGAGAAACAAAAGCTGCCCAGTTGTTCTTCGCGAACGCGACAACACGTTC
The DNA here is from genome assembly GCF_000715075.1 of Nicotiana tabacum. Taxonomy (NCBI): domain Eukaryota; kingdom Viridiplantae; phylum Streptophyta; class Magnoliopsida; order Solanales; family Solanaceae; genus Nicotiana; species Nicotiana tabacum. The sequence goes on from NC_134103.1 coordinate 74,902,767, forward strand.
GCGAATGCGGAGAGGAAAAATATGATGGCCCAACGACTGCTCTTCGCGAATGCGTGAAGTAGTACACGAACGCGAAGAGTGTAATGGAATAGCTACGTGAACGCGAAGAGGAAAATAATCACCAGTGCCCTAGGGCCTGGTTTGCACTTCGCGAATGCGAGATAGGGAATGTGAACGCGAAGAAGGGGTGGCAGAACTTCGCGAACGCGAGAGGGTGACTGCGAACGCGAAGAGGAAATATTTCACCCTCCAAAATAACACTACGCGAACGCGAAGGCAAGGACGTGAACGCGATGAAGGAAACCCGATGACAGATAACAACAGTTCAAAAATAGGGGGGAAAGACCCGTAGCCCATCCGAAACTCACCTGAGGCCCCCGGGACCCCGTCTAAACATACCAACAAGTCCCATAACCTAACACGGACTCACTCGAGGTCTCAAATCACATCAGACAACACCAAAAATACAAATCGCACCACGAATCGAACTTATGAACGTCCCAAACTTCCAACTTTGAAAACTCGTGCCGAAACCGGTCTAACCAACCCGGAATGATGTATAATTTTGTAGGCAAGTCCCAAATAACATAACGGAGCTGTTCTAACTCTCGGAATCACATTCCGACCCCGATATCAAAAGTCCACTTCCGGTCCAAATCTCCAAAAATTTGACTTTCGCCATTTCAAGCCTAAATCTGCTACAGACCTCAGATTTACAGTCCGGACACGCTCCTAAGTCCAAAATCACCCAACGGAGCTAATGGAACTGACAAAAATCCATTCCAGAGTCTTCTTTACATAGTTCCGACTATGGTCAAAATTCTAAAACTTAAGCTTCCATTTTAGGGACTAAGTGTCGCAAATCACTCTGAATCATCCATTAACTGAATTCAACCACGCACGCAAGCCAATACACATAATATGAAAATGTTCAGGGCCTTATGCTGCTGAACGAGACTTAAGTTCTCAAAATGACCGGCCGGGTCGTTACACATGTTCCGCAGGTGCAGGGGATGGAGCGCAGGTGCAGAGTTTGAGAAACCAAGTGGCTTCCGCAGAAGCGAAAATTGCACCGGAGAAGCGGTTCTGCAGGTACGGATAGGGGGTCGCAGGTGAGAAAAGCCTGGACAGAATGTTAAAAATAAGGTTCGCGATTTTGGCTTCATTTCTAACATTTCCAACGCGGTTTTGGATCGATTTTCAGAGAGAATTCACAGGAAAACTTGAGGAAAGTCACTTATGATCATTGTTAGTCAATAATATTGGATTATCATTTAGTATTTCGACTAGATTACGTGTTTTTGAGGTGAAATTAGAGGATTTGGGCCTAGCGATTCGAAAATGAGATGTGGGAATTTTAAGGTCGAGTCGTTATCGGAATTTGGTTAATTTGGTATGGTTAGACTCGTGGTTGAAGAGGAGTTCATATTTTGTAACTTTTGTCGGGTTCCGAGACATGGGCCACACTGGCGATATTGTAGTGTAATTTCGAATTTTTGTAGGAATTAATTCCCATAATTTTGATATGGTATTAATTATTATAATTTGTGTGGATTGAATCAAATTAATTGTAACTAGATTCGAACTATTCAGAAGATGTTACACACAGAATGGAATTTCTAGAGCACTGTTTAGCTTGCTCGATATTGGACTCGATTTATTCGAGGTAAGTAACTTTTCTAATCTTGGAGCTGAGGGTATGAACCCTGACTATACGTGTTATGTGTTTGGTGTTGGGGTGACACACATGCTAGGTGACGGGCGTGTGGGCGTGCACCGTGTGAACTGTGACTTCGTTATTTTTGTGGTACTGTGTAGTTAACTGAACTTATCTGTAATCATGAAATCTCTGCGTACTAGAGTTATCGAGCTGTGATTCATATTAGAAACCATGTCTAGGCTACATGCTTATTCTGTTGGGACCCACTGAGGTCATTACTGCTGTTGAGTTATTTGCTTACATTGCGATGTCTTACTCAGTCATATTCATTCATTGCATATCATATCTCAGTCTCTATTGTTATTTATTGAATCATCATATCATCATTATGGGATAGTTCATGTCATTGTGAGTCCGAGAGACCGATGGCCTGAGTGAGGCCGATGGCCTGATTTTAAGATATTGATACTATAGCACATGAGTTGTCCGTGCAGCACGTGAGTTGTCCGTGCATGCGAGATAGGGAATGCGAACGCGAGTTGTCCGTGCACATGAGTCCGTGAGTTGTCCGTGCACGCGAAGAGTGTAATGGAATAGCTACGTGAACGCGAAGAGGAAAATGATCACTAGTGCCCAGGGCCTGGTTTGCACTTCGCGAATGCGAGATAGGGAATGCGAACGCGAAGAAGGGGGTGGCAGAACTTCGCGAACGCGAGAGGGTCACTGCGAACGCGAAGAGGAAATATTTCACCCTCCAAAATAACACTACGCGAACGCGAAGGCAAGGACGTGAATGCGATGAAGGAAACCCGATGACAGATAACAACAGTTCAAAAATAGGGGGGAAACACCCGTAGCCCATCCGAAACTCACCCGAGGCCCCCGAGACCCCGTCTAAACATACCAACAAGTCCCATAACCTAACACGGACTCACTCGAGGTCTCAAATCACATCAGACAACACCAAAAATACAAATCGCACCACGAATCGAACTTATGAACTTCCCAAACTTCCAACTTTGAAAACTCGTGCCGAAACCAGTCTAACCAACCCGGAATGATGTATAATTTTGTAGGCAAGTCCTAAATAACATAACGGAGCTGTTCTAACTCTCGGAATCACATTCCGACCCCGATATCAAAAGTCCACTTCCGGTCCAAATCTCCAAAAATTCGACTTTCGCCATTTCAAGCCTAAATCTGCTACAGACCTCAGATTTACAGTCTGGACACGCTCCTAAGTCCAAAATCACCCAAAGGAACTGACAAAAATCCATTCCAGAGTCTTCTTTACATAGTTCCGACTATGGTCAAAATTCTAAAACTTAAGCTTCCATTTTAGGGACTAAGTGTCCCAAATCACTCTGAATCATCCGTTAACTGAATTCAACCACGCACGCAAGTCAATACACATAATATGAAAATGCTCAGGGCCTTATGCTGCCGAACGAGACTTAAGTTCTCAAAATGACCGGCCGGGTCGTTACACATGTTTCGCAGGTGCGGGGGATAGAGCGTAGGTGCAGAGTTTGAGAAACCAAGTGGCTTCCGCAGAAGTAGAAATTGCACCGCAGAAGTGGTTCTGCAGGTACGGATAGGGGGTCGCAGGTGCGAAAAGCCTGGACAGAATGTTAAAAACAAGGTTCGCAATTTTGGCTTCATTTCTAACATTTCCAACGCGGTTTTGGATCGATTTTCAGAGAGAATTCACAGGAAAACTTGAGGAAAGTCACTTGTGATCATTGTTAGTCAATAATATTGGATTATCATTTAGTATTTCGACTAGATTACGTGTTTTTGAGGTGAAATTAGAGGATTTGGGCCTAGCGATTCGAAAATGAGATGTGGGGATTTTAAGGTCGAGTCGTTGTCGGAATTTGGTTAATTTGGTATGGTTAGACTCGTGGTTGAAGAGGAGTTCATATTTTGTAACTTTTGTCGGGTTCCGAGACATGGGCCACACTGGCGATATTGTAGTGTAATTTCGAATTTTTGTGGGAATTAATTCCCATAATTTTGATATGGTATTAATTATTATAATTTATGTGGATTGAATCAAATTAATTGTAACTAGATTCGAGCTATTCAGAAGTTGTTACACACAGAATGGAATTTCTAGAGCACTGTTTAGCTTGCTCGATATTGGACTCGATTTATTCGAGGTAAGTAACTCTTCTAATCTTGGAGCTGAGGGTATGAACCCTGACTATACGTGTTATGTGTTTGGTGTTGGGGTGACACACATGCTAGGTGACGGGCGTGTGGGCGTGCACCGTGTGAACTGTGACTTCGTTATTTTTGTGGTACTGTGTAGTTAACTGAACTTATCTGTAATCATGAAATCTCTGCGTACTAGAGTTATCGAGCTGTGATTCATATTAGAAATCATGTCTAGGCTACATGCTTATTCTGTTGGGACCCACTGAGGTCATTACTGCTGTTGAGTTATTTGCTTACATTGCGATGTCTTACTCAGTCATATTCATTCATTGCATATCTTATCTCAGTCTCTATTGTTATTTATTGAATTATCATATCATCATTATGGGATAGTTCATGTCATTGTGAGTCCGAGAGACCGATGGCCTGAGTGAGGCCGATGGCCTGATTTTAAGATATTGATACTATAGCACATGAGTTGTCCGTGCAGCACGTGAGTTGTCCGTACGGAGTTTAGCGCTTGGGCTGAAGGAGCCCCTCCGAAGTCTGCACACACCCCTAGTGAGCGCGGTTGATTTATATTGAGGGATGGATCTTCCCTGGACATGGATCTTGTTCGAAGCATTTATACCTGGGGATCGATCTTCCCCACGGGCTGGATTGGCTCTACTCGGTACTGAGTGACTGATGGTCAATTGATGTATATATTCCGGTATGGATCTTCCCTGGGCCGGATTGTCCATATATATAGTACCGAGTGATTGAGCATGATAAGTGCAAAGTGTGAGAAAGTGAGATTGAGTACTCTAAGAGTGTGAGTACACGAGTTCATCTCTGAGATACATTGCATTGACATGCACATATGACATACATGCATAGAGATGTATTTTTCTCATGCTGTACGATATCACGCCATTCATGACTTCTCACACATGTTGACATATGGGCATAGAGATGTATTTTACACTTGCTATCTGGAAAGAAAAATGGAACATCTTATCTATTGTTGAAAGGATTTTTGGGAAAAATTATTGTTTTCAAACTTACTCATATTTTTGGCAACTTCGGTAAACGACTTGGGTTTTCACTGATATACTTGTAAGGCAGAACTATTTTCAGAAATCATGATTTAGCTGAGCAGTCTATCTCTGAGTTACTTCTTTTATTACTTGCTTTACATTGTTATGGACTGTTATCAGCTATTGGTATTGGAACCGACCTTTGTTCTAGCTCATCACTACTTTCAACCTAAGGTTAGGTTTGTTACTTATTGAGTACATGGGGTCGGTTGTACTCATACTACACTTCTGCACCCTGCGTGCAGATGTTGGTTGCTGATGTTGCTTTGATTGACGAGAGCTCGGAATTGAAGATGTACCTGCGTTCCGGTTGTAGCTGCCTCTTGTTCATGGTAGCCTTAGATTCATAAAAATCTATTTATGTACATTTTGAACAGATGATGTATTTATTTCATACCAGCTTTGTAAATTCTAATCTTAGAAGATCATGATTTGTACTACCATTCCTTGGGATATGTATAAGATTCAGATAATTTCTTTTACTTAGAAGGAAACACATTATATTGTAATCAAATAAATTATTTGTTTCTTATTTAGCCTTTATTAAATTAGCAAGTACTTAGTTGTTAGTACTATACATTTACTAATGTAACTTTTTATTAACTTCACACACACACACACACACACACACACACACACACACACACACACACACACACACACACACACACACACACACACACACACACACACACACATATATATATATATATATATATATATATATATATATATATATATATATATATATATATATACTCTAGGAATATTTTATATTTTTTAAACTTATGTTATACTGTTCAAAAAATTTCAATTGTTTAAATTTATCAATAATTTTTTTGAGTGTTATTTAATTATGTTTTATTTTTTAATTAATTAAAATTATAAATATCATAAAATTATCTTTATCCCCCTCTCTTCGTACGTTCTTTTCTACTGTTATATTTGATTAATTTTCTCATTTTCTATTTTACTGAAAATTAAAATAATGTAATTTTTTTACTAAATTATAATTTTGAATTCATCAAAAGTACAAAAGAGATAAGCCTTTTATTATTTTTGTAAAAATATTACCAATATTTTAATAATTATTATTTTGTGTTATATATATAATATGCTTACCTTATGTATAAATATCCTAATGGTATCTTTATATTTTTGTATTTTTCATTATGGAATTATTAGTTCTATTTATTAACTAAAATTTCCTACATGAAAAATTTAATTAATATATACATTTTTACGCTATCGCTTGAATTCTTTATTTTTAGTATTCTTCCTTTATGACTATTTATTTATTATGATTTAGTTATGTGTATATGTACGATTTTTCTCATATTAATTCTAATTATAAGTCTTATATTTTTATATTTTCTCACAAATTTATATTTTATATATTTATTATATATAGATAGATTGCCAAAAATAAGTCTTTAATGGGAATTTTTTTTATTTAATATTTTTTTTATTATAAATAATTATAAGATATATATATATTTATTAATTCAAATAGAGTAACCAATTAATTCAAAATTTAAAATTCAAAAGATTTTTAGTTATAAAGGTAATTTATTTTGTCTTAATAATGCCACTTGGCTTTTTGTAGTCATGCCACTCATCTTAATATGGTGATTTTACCTCTCCTTTTATTATATATAGATATTTATGGACTAGAGGGTCTTTACTTAACAACTTGTTTGGATAGTTATTACGTACCGTTTCATAATTTATCGAATTGTATTGTATTATATTGTACTGTATTATTTTGATGAATACAACGTTTGGATAAATTATATCGTTTGTTGTCGTTCCATGAAGTAATGTATCTGTTTGACCAAAAAGTATAACTTTCAGCTAAACTATTTAATTTATGTAATAATGGTTAAATCTAGTTAAAGATAATAATTCTAGATGCAAATCTTGCAAACGTGTGGGAGATGGGGACAGATCCCGCAAAGGGTTAATAACAATAAGTACAAAATATTTTTAAAGTGTGAGTAATAATGGAGGTGTAACTAGCAATAAATAATAATAAATGACATTTAAGTAAATAGGAGGAATTATTCACCCAACAATAGATGGATTGGACGAATGTTTCTCCTGACAATGATGAATGACAGATAGATCTAAGATTCACTTGATCAATCCTCGGATCTGGTGGAAAGGTGTGAAATAATATGAGCAAGAATCTAGATAAAAATGCGATCTTTGTATTCTTACAAGAGAGAGAGAATATTTTTCTCAAAAGGGTTCTTATTGAAGGAATATTCCCCCCTATTGCTTTTCTTTTTCCATTATATACTTGACACATATCCCTATCAAACCCTAATAGTACAAGTGCAGAGAATATTCAAAATTGACTGTTGTTGTCCTGTCAACGATGCTCGACCTCGACCATCATTGCCTTCTTTACCACGAACCTCGCTATCCCCTGGCCGACCTCGATTGATCCTTTCCTTAATTATGCATTACCCTAAATATTTTAGGGTGGATTTTGGCCTATATAGTTAGTCCTTCCACTTATTAAGGCCGGCCTCAGACGGGCTTGATGAATGAATATTGTGTAACGTGACCAAAGTATTTAGATGATATGAACGAGTCGTGATGATTGGGGCGAGTAGGCGGCGTGTCCCATTGTGAGACACTGTGAGCCACAAGTTCTAGGTTTGTAAATCCCACGAATCAAGGTGATGTCATGGCGGCTGACGTCATTATGACGCGATTTAATGAGACATTGCTTCGTTTCGCGCGCGTCTCTTGATTGAGTCTGCCGCTTCGGCTATAGTGCCATGTAATGATGGTTAGTTCCTTGGTTTCGATGCCTGCATCCTTATAAATAGGGGTGTGTGGGTAATGTTCCAACCTTTACGAAGCCTCTTACGCCAAACAAACTATGTATCTTCTTCTTCTTCCATTGTTTGAGACTTCTTACTGGTTTTAGTGATTCTCGCTGCTTCTAACATTTCCTTGCTCGAACATCTTCCCTTAATCAATATGACTAAGGTATCCTCTATTTCTGGCATGGCAACTGATCCTACCCCTTTGGCGGTGCTTATACCCCCTCACGTTGATAAGGTCTCTGTCGCCGTTGAGGAAGATAACTTTCCTAAGGTGGAGGAAATAGTCCCCCGTAGTGAGAAAATTAGGTCCGATTTCTCGAAGGCGCTCGAAGTTGAGCCCGAAATCTCGGATTCAGCAATGGGAGAGGCCGATCTGGCTGAACTTAGGGCAAAATTCAATATCTCTGCCCACATCGATCTGATCCCAGCAAGGCGCGACATGGTGCAAATCCACCATCCTGGATATTGCATGCTTTACACGTATCCCCAGGTTGGCTATACTCTCCCCCTTCTCCCATTGGTGGAGGAATTTTGCCGCTATTATGGTGTTTGCCCGGCCCAACTCTCTCCATACATTTTCAAGCTTATCAGGATACATTCGAAATTTACCAAGTTGGCCGGAGTCGAGGTCACACTCCGCCACCTGATGCATCTCTTCGCCCTAACTTTTATAGAGGGACGATGTTGTATCTTTGCCACTGAAAGGGTAAATGCTTGGTGGTGAAGATGAACGATAAAGTGAACCGTCAGTTTGGCTCAACTACTTTTTTATCAGAACCGAGGATGTGGTAGCCAACGCGGACGACTTTCTAGAGACCTGCAATCGCGCTCGTAAGTTCCCATCTTTTGCGAAAGGAATTTGATTTGTATGTTTCTAACCGTAAAGTTTAAACATATTTTCTTCCTTATGCAGCCAAAGTCGTGCCCCCTCCTTTGGTCGGGAACATTTCTGACTGGGTTGGCCGGATTCTGCCCCACACGGTGGGGATTCGCGAGTGGCCGGGCTTTCTCAAGAGGTTCGGGCCCGTTTCTTCCTTTGCTGATGAGTTAGTCTGTTATTTTTATTCCTCCTTTAGCCACATGGTTGCTTGCCCGCTATAGTTCATTGTTGGTGATGATAAAACTTAATTTATTTTTCAGTTCGAGGGTCCTCGAGGAGGTCGAAGGCTCCTCCTTCTGTGTTTCGCAAGAGGAAGGCAGCCTCTTCTTTGGAGTATGTTCTTGCTGTGACCGCGGCTAGACCTTCTCGTTCATCTGCCTTTGTTCGTTCATATTCCACGGCCAAGCCTACACGTTTGTCGACCACACCTACTGCTACTTCCGTATCGTCTTCTTCTGCACCCGCAGACATATCGTCAACGGGGTTTCCAACTTCTCCTTTGCTTCATCTGGTGGACGAGGATGATAAAGAGGAATCATCGCTGAGTGGTGGTAATTTGCTTCCCCGCAAGAGGAGATCGGTGGACGTCGGCAAAGGAGCTGTCCGGGCAGTGAATTCGGTGATGTGGGATTTCGTTGTCTGAGAAACAACGACCATAGAACTTGAAGATGATGCCGAATTATCGCCCGTGATTCCGCCATCGTTCGAAGCCGAAGAAGGTACGTCTCTCCCTAAGATCATGATGGAATTTGAAGGACCATCGGCGAGAGTCCCTGACAACTTGCGGTAGGATGAGGCATCGGCCTTGCGACCAGCCGAGGATCCTTCTTTGAGGGCCGACATAAAAGTAAAATGTATAGCCGAGGAAGATTATGAGACAGGCTCTGATGTGGATGCCGAGGAGGTGAGGATGATGTGGGAGGGATTTACCCGACTCGAGGTAAGGTTGGAGGGGACCACGCGGACTATTGCGATCCCTATGGATCAAGATTTGTTGGTTGACACGGTGTATGTGGTCCCTTCTCTTGGTCCCCTCTGTTATGATGTGGAGGGTAAAATCCTTGAAAAGCTGAAGGATGCCACTTTATCTAGGAGCATAGCCGGCCTCGCTATTAGGGTATGTTTTTTGATCCCTCTTTGTTTTTGTATGTCAAGTTCAAAGTTACATTCTTACTCTTCATTTTCTTTTTCTCTTTCTTTCAGACTATGATTTTGGAGATTGAGAGCGCACGAAGAGAGAAGAGGCGTAAGGCTATTTTTTTGAATATGGAGAGAAAATACCACGAGTACCGCAGTAAGTATCGCAAGATTTTTAGATAGTTTGGCGGAGGCAGCAACTTCCAAACTCTCCGAAAAAAGATGAAGGAAAAAGATGACGGGCTGGTGAAGGTCATCGAAAAATACAGTGTTCTCGAGGGGGCTTTAAGGGACAAAGAGGAGGAGTTGGAGGTTAGTAGAGGGGTTGAAGCCGAGTGTGGTGATCTTCAAGCCCAGGTGGTCTCGTTGCGCATCGAGCTCGAGGAGTGGGAGTTCAAAGATGGATCTTTAAGTGGTGAGGTTGTCGAGAAAGCATCAGATCTTGAGAAAGTGGAGTCAGCTTGGTCTGGGCTACGAGAAAGGTGGAGGCCTTAGAGATTGTAATCCGTGTTCTTCATTCTAAGGGAGAGAATGCCTTGAAGATGTCCAGACTCAAAGAAGATCGGCTTGATGAACGGATTGGAGAACTAAAGAAAGAGACTTCTAGCTTTTGTGATCGAATTGCCGCTCTGGAGGCCGAGAAGGCACAATTGTTGACTCGACCATCCTCTTCCCATGTTTCTAACTTCCCTGATGTCTCTCGAAATTTATACGAGGAGTGGATTCGCGCTGAGGCCCAACTGGATATATTCAGAGATTTGATGAAGGCGGGAACCATTTCGGAAGCCGTCCTCGAGGATGCTCGTGTTAAGGCACATGAAGCTCGGGTTGCATGTGGCTACGATCCTGCTACACCGAAGACCGGTGATGACGAGGAGGATTCGGGCATGGACCGGATAAAAGAGGACGCCTGGTATGAAGGTGAGTATCCTGATGGCGATGGTGAAGGGGCGGACGACAATGGTCTAGGTGACCAGGCCGATGGTGCGGCTCGGCCAGGTGGCGATTAGTAGCTTTTCTTTTCCTTCTTTTGTGTTGCCACAGACTTGTGCACTTTTTGGTGGGCGTCTTCTCAAGCCTTTGTAAAATATATTCTAAGTATGAAGTACCAGTTTCGTTATTTGTACTCGAACCTTTCTTCTTCTGTTTTGGTTTGTATGCTTTATGATTTTGTTGCTTGGTTGCCTTGGTTTTCTTTGGTCGTAATAATCTAGCTCGAGTGGGGTCGAACGAGGTCGAAACAAACTTAGGTTTGATCATGGTCGGGGGATAGTGGACGTTAGTTCGAACGAGGTCGAACATATTGTATGTTTGTTTATGGTCGAGGGTCGATTAGGCATTGACTCAAACGAGGTCTAATGTAACCTATGCTTAGTTACAGCCGAGGGATGATATAGGCGTTAATTCAAATGAGGTCAAATGTATCTTGCGCTTAGTTATGGCCGAGGGCCGATATAGGCGTTAATTCGAACGAGGTCAAATGTAACCAGTGCTTAGTTATGGCCGAGGGCCGATATAGGCGTTAATTCGAATAAGGTCGAATGTAACCTACGCTTAGTTATGGTCGAGGGCCGATATAGGCGTTAATTCAAACGAGGTCGAATGTAACCTGTGCTTAGTTATGGACGAGGGCCAATATAGTTGTTAATCAAACGAGGTCGAATGTAACCTGTGCTTAGTCATGTATTTGTGCTTTGTTCATATTATTGTAGAGATTTACATATTTTCCTGGCGTTGGCTGTCATTTCAGTCCCAGTCCCAGTCTATCTAGTCCCTTCATTAGTTGAACTGAAAAAGTATTGAGAGGTCGAGAAATGAACTATCCATCAAGTGCCTTCGTCTGTGCGCACTTCAATCCTGAAGTATCCCCGTCCTCGCCTCGTTAAAAACCTATTTGAGAAAACCCAATTGGGAAAAAAATCGAGGGAAAAAAGAGTACGACTTTGGGGACACCATCCTTTAAAAGTTGAAGTACTTGAGGTGTGTAATATTCCAGTTGTTTGGTAGTCGCTTTCCTTCGATTGTTTCTAGTGTAAATGACCCTTTGTTTGTTGTTGTCGTGATTTTGTAGGGGCTGTCCCAGTTTATTCCTAGTTTGCCTTCCCGCGGGTCTTTGCTTGCTTGTGTTTTATCTTTAAGCATGTAGTCCCCGACTTTGAGTGGCCTGACCTTTGCCTTCTTTTTTTTATAATAGCGTTCTGCTTGTTGCTTTTGGGCAACCATTCTCACGTAGGCCATATCTATTTGTTCCTCGACTTTGTCGAGTTCCTGCATTTTACTGTCATCGTTCTGGGGTCAGCTTTTACGGGAGTATCTTAGGTTGGGCTCCCCGACCTCGACCGGTATTACTGCATCAGTCCCATAGACTAACAAGTATGGTGTTTCTCCTGTAATCGTCTTTGGCATTGTTTGGTAGGCCCAGAGTACTTATGGTAATATTTTTGGCCACAGTCCCTTGGCGTCTTCGAGTTTCTTCTTCATGATGTTCATTATTGATTTGTTAGAGGATTCCGCTTGCCCATTTCCCGCGGGGTGGTAAGGCGTTGAGAGTATTCTTTTGATGTGCCATTTTTCAAAAAGGTCGGCGACCTTGTTTCCTGCAAATTGGGGTTCATTGTCGCAGTTGATCTCTTTGGGGAGACCGAAACGACATATGATGTTTTTCCATATGAAGGCAATTACTTCTTGTTCGCGTATTTGGGCGAATGCTCCTACTTTCACCCATTTAGAGAAATGGTCAGTTAAAACCAAAAGAAATCGTACATTACCTCGTCCTGCCGGGAGGGGGCCCACGATGTCCATTCCCCATTTGATGAATGACTAAGGGAAAATTACTGAGTGTAGGTGTTCGCCTTCTAGGTAGATTATTGGGGCGCACTTCTGGCATTGCTCGCATTTTTTCGCGAAATTCGCGGTCTCCTTTTTCATGGTGGGCCAGTAATACCCTGCCCGTATGAGGCATCTGACTAAAGCTCGATTGCCGGAGTGAGCTACACAGTGGCCTTCGTGTACTTCTTCAAGGATGCGCCGCATCTTATTTGGGCCTAAGCATTTCGCCAGAGGGCTGCCATATGTCCTTTTGTACAGGTCGTTGTGAATGATGTTGTATCTGGCTGCTTGCATTCGCAGCTTCTTGGCCGTCTGTGAGGATCTGTGACTTTATCGCCGTTCGCGACCGATAGGTAATATCATGCTCGCTTAGTTCGATGGCCCATTTGGCCAACCTGCACGATAGCTCGGGTTTATGCAAAATGCTTCTTAAGGGGAACGTTGTGACGACCGAGATGAGGTGGCATTGGAAATATGGTCTAAGCTTCCGTGAAGCTATGACTAGGGCCAGAGCCAGTTTTTCGAGATGGGGGTAACTTGTCTCGGTGTCGACTAGTGTTTTGCTAATGTAGTAGATGGGAGATTGCGTACTTTTATTTTCTTTGACCAGGACCGCGCTCACATCTACTTCGGACACGGTGAGATAGACGAGGAGGGGTTGTACCGATTTTGGTTTTGAAAGCAACGGTGGCGAGGACAAGTACACCTTTAACTCTTTCAGGGCTTGGACACACTCAGGGGTCCATTGGAGGCCGTTCTCCTTTTTTAGTATGCCAAAGAACTTATGGAACCTATCGGAGGATCGTGAAATGAACCTCGAAAGGGCGGCGATATGGCCAGTCAGTCTCTAGACCTGTTTCTTTGTGGTCAAGTACTCTGGTATCCATTCGATGGCCTTGATTTGGTCGTGATTGACCTCGGCACCTCGCTGCGACACTAGGAAACCCAAGAATTTTCCTGTGGCCATGCCAAACGCATATTTTTCGGGGTTCAGTTTCATGTCGTGCTGCTTGAGTATGCCGAAGGCTTCTCTCAGGTGGTCGATGTGATCTTCTTTCCTTTTGGATTTGACCAGCATGTCATCGATGTAGACTTCCATTGTTTTACCGAGTTGGTCTTTGAACATCTTCGTCATCAACCTTTGGTAGGTTGCCCCCTCATTTTTTTCAGTCCAAAGGGCATGACCCTGTAGGCTGTAGCAGTAAGTCCCCTGGTGGGTGATGAAGGTGGTCTTTTCCTCATCCTCTTCCTCCATGTCACGACCCCAAATTCTCTCCGTAGGATATCGTGATGGCACCTAGTCTCAAAGACTAGGTAAGCCTATCAATGCGGAATAATAATAAAAATATGAAATAAATAAATCTGCAATTCACTTAATTACAACTCCCAAAACCCGATAGAAATAAGTCACAAGCTTATAAGAATTTATCCTCAACGTATCTATATATTAGGGTCTAAAGAAAAATAAGGAAGCAACATAATAATGATAGAAGGGGACTCCGGAGTCTGCGGACGCTGGTAGATATACCTCGAAGTCTCCGTACACAGGTAGCTCACTGATTTCTGGACTAGTAGGATGTACCTGGATCTGCACAAAAAGATGTGCAGAAGCGTAATATGAGTACACCACAGCGGTACCCAGTAAGTGCTAAGCCTAACCTCGGTAGAGTTGTGACGAAGTCAGGTCAGGCCCTACTGGAAATAATAAAGGTATAAAAAATGTTTAACAATATAATAAAATAAAATGACAATGGAAATGAATCAAGTAATATGTCACAATTTAATTACATAAAATAATGGCAAATAATACCTCGTGGAAACAAACAAAATTTCTTTTCAACTTTAAGCAAATCACAGCAATAATCAAAGGCAATTACGGCCATAAATCAATATCAACAAGGGCACTCCCGAGGTTTCACCTCGTAGTCCCAAATCATAAATAAATTAACAATATCTCATTTTCTTATACCACCGCGGGAGCCTTCACAATTTATTTTAGAGAAAACATTTTTTCCAAAATAGCATCTCGCGTTTTAGCCACCCTTATCACACCACATGACTTCTAGTAGTTTCCCTTACTAGCCACGCGTATAATACAAGGTAAAATTATTTAATTAATATGCAAATACACAATTTAAATCATATGAACGCCCATTCAACCACGAGTCTAACCATACCAAAATGACTAAATTCCGATAATAATTCGACCCTCAAATCCTCAAATCTATCCAAAAGGGTTTTTAAAATTTTCCAACTTAAATCACCAGTTAATTGTTAAAAACAGTGATGGATTCAAGTAATCTAACCAATATTGAGTTAAGAACACTTACCACGATGTTTTCTCTGAAAATCTCCCAAAAATCGCCTCAATCCGAGCTCCAAATCGTTAAAAATAGAAAATAGGATGAAGTCCCATTTTCATAACTTAAACTCTCTGCCCAGGCTTTTACTCTTCGCGATCGCGAACATCCACACGCGATCACAAAGCACAAATTTCCACTACCCAAATTAACTCTATGCGATCGTGGATATCCCTATGCGATCGCAAAGCACAGAGTTCCCAGCTCTACGCGATCGCATCTCTCTTCACACGATCGCATAGACCAAATGCGTGACCTCCACTTCTGCTCCGTTACTCTACGCGAACGCGACCTTCTTCACGCGTTCGGGAGTCACAAAATATCAAAGCTACGCGATCGCATCCCGCTTCATGCGATCGCGAAACACAAAACTCAGCAGCCCTCAATTAACCTTACGCGATCGCAAACAATGCCACGCGATCGCGATGCACAGACTGGCCCAACTTACACGATCGCGGTTGACCTCACGCGATCGCGAAGAACAAAATAAACACTGGCTCAACTAAGCCTACGCGATCACGTCCCAATCTTCGCAATCGCGAATAAGGTTTAAAATACCAGAAATCAGCAGCTACCAGCAGTGCCAAAATGAAGTAAAATACTCTGAATACCATCCAAAACACGCCCGAGCCTCTCGGGACTTCAACCAAATATACTAACAAGTCCTAAAACATCATACGAACTTAGTTGAGTCTTCAAATCACATCCAACAACACTAAAAATACGAATCACACATAGATTCAAGCCTAATAAAGTTTGAAACCTTTAATTTCTACAAACGACGCCGGAACCTATCAAATCAAATCCGATCGACCTCAAATTTTGTACGCAAGTCACAAATGACATAACGGAGCTATGAAAATTTTCATAACTGGATTCCGACCCCGATATCAAAAAGTAAACTCCCCGGTCAAACTTTCAAACTTAAATTCCTATTTTAGCCATTTCTAGCCTAATTTAACTCGGACTTCCAAATAAAATTTCGAACACGCTCCTAAGTCCAAAATCACCATACAGAGCTGTTGGAATCATCAAAATTCTATTCCGGGGTTATTTTTCCAAAATATTGACCGAAGTCAAACTTAGCTTGTTAAGGCCAACTTAAGGAACCAAGTGTTCCGATTTTAACCTGACACTTCCAAATCCCGAATCAACCATCCCCGCAAGTCATAAATTTATAAAAGCACATACGAGGAGTTTTATTTAGGGGAATGGGGTTCTACAAGTCAAAATAACTAGTTGGGTCATTACACTCCATGAGGATATAATTATAGCCCGAGTAGGCATCCAAGAAACTTAGTAGCTCGTGCCCGGCCGTCATGTTGATGAGTTGGTCGATATGGGGTAATGGAAATGAATCCTTGGGGCAAGCTTTATTCAGATCAATGAAATCTACACACATCCGCCATTTGTCGTTCTTCTTTTTCACCATGATTACGTTGGCAACCCATTGGGGGTACTTCGACTCTCCGACGGAGCCATTTTCCAACAAGTTTTCCACTTCTTCGTGTACTACATCATTAATTGTGGAATTGAATTTACGCCTAACCTGCCTCTCCGGGGGGGAGGGAGGGTAGAGTGGATCGACGTTCAATTTGTGTGTGGCGATCTCCTTTGGGATATATGGCATATCTGCATGGCTAAAAGCAAATAAGTCCGTGTTAGCAGTTAAATATTTATGAAGCTTCACCGGTTCTTGAAGTTTGCAGCCGATGTAAGCTTTATTGTTGTGGTCGTTATTGTCTAATTGAACGGGATTGAGGTCCTCTATGGTCGATCATACATCCTCGACCATGTTGGGGTCTCTGATGACGTCCTCGCTGTCATCGCATATCGACCTCGGCCCTGTTGATTGCCATGCCTCTTTTTCTTTATCCTTTGTTTGTTGGGTGGCCGTACAATCTAGGGCGATGCGGTAGCATTCCTGGGATGTGTGTTGCTCCCCTCGTATACTGAATATTCCCCAGGGAGTTAGGCATTTGATGACTTGGTACAAGCTGGAGGGGATAGCTCTCATGGTATGTATCCATGGTCGCCCTATTATGGCATTGTATGTTGTGTCCTGGTCCATGATGTGGAATGTGATCTCCAGAGTGACACCACCTGCTAGAACGGGGAGTGTGATCTCACCGGATGTTCGCTCAACTGCATTGTTAAAGCCGGTTAGTGTGATGCAGCGTAGCACTATCTTGTCCTCGAGTTTCATTTGTGTGAGTACTCAAGGACGGATAATACACGCGCCGCTCCCGTCGTCTACCATAATTCGTCTTACGTCGGTATCTAAAATTCATAAAGTGATAACGAGAGCATCATAGTGAGGGAAAGCCAAACCGTTGGTATCTGATTTATAGAAGATGGTACTTTCTTTGAGTTCATCATACCGTTCGTGGGTGATCGACCGTTTGAGCTTGTGGGTTATGGTGAACTTCACACTGTTGATGGAAGCGTCATTCCCGCCGCTGATGATCATGTGGATGGTGGGGGCTGGTGAGGGCGGTTTCGGTGGCCCTTGATGTTGTTCACGTCCCCTGGCAAAGTTGGTCCTTCCCCGATCGCTCAACAATTCTTTGAGGTGTCCCTGCCGCATCATGTTTACGACCTCCTGTCTTAGGGCGATGCAATCTTCGATTTTGTATCCTCGCTCTTGATGGAACTCGCAGAGGGCATCTTATTTTCTGGTATTCGGGTCTGACCTCATCTTTTGTGGACACTTCACCTTTGGTTCGAGCTTCTCCAAGGCGTAGACTATCTATGTAGGTGACACACAAAAGTTGTGAGCGGATAGTAAATGGGGCATACCTCTCTCATTCCGGTGAGTCCCTGTTCTTGATTGGGGTGGGCCTTCTTCATGGCGGGATGAGGACGCAGCGGTACTTCTGATATATGGGAGATGTCGTTCCCGATTTGGTCGTGAGTCCGCGAGATCTCTTTTGATATTATTTCTTTGATCTTTTCTAGATTCTGCTTGCACCGAGGTCAGTCGATGGGTCGACCCATTGAGGTCGTCTTCGTTTGCTCGGACTTCGGCGCAATATGCGTTGTGTATCTCGTCCCAAGTAGTTGGGGGATACTTCATTAGCCAACTTAATAATTTTCTTGTCGTCGTTAAACCATTTCTGCTCAGCCCATTTTGAAAAGCTGCTACCGTTATTCCTTTCGATACATTAGGCAAGGTCATCCTTACTCGATTAAAACGGGCAAGGAAATCCTTCAACCCCTCTCTCGGAGACTATTTAATAGCAAAGATGTCGTTTACTCTAGCCTCGGCCTTCTTGGCCCCGACATGGGTCGTTACGAACTTATCGGCCATTTCCTCAAAGGTTTTGATGGAACGTGCAGGCAGTTGCGAATACCAGGTTAATGTGCCTCCCGTGAGGGTTTCGCCGAATTTCTTTAGCAGAATGGAGGATACTTGTTCCTTGGTGAGGTCATTGCCTTTCACGGCAGTGACGTAGCATGTCACGTGATCTTTGGGGTCGGTTGTG
This sequence comes from Nicotiana tabacum, assembly GCF_000715075.1. Lineage (NCBI taxonomy): Eukaryota > Viridiplantae > Streptophyta > Magnoliopsida > Solanales > Solanaceae > Nicotiana > Nicotiana tabacum. Next base: position 74,921,197 of record NC_134103.1, read on the forward strand.
CCATCGTATATTTTTAGATAGGGTGGCATCTTAAAGGTCTTTGGTATGGCATGTGGGGCAGCACTATCACTGTACGACTGCTCGACGAACCGACCGACATCTCTCTTCGGCAATAGCTTAGGGGCGCCTGGTATCTTATCGACCCTTTCTTGGTGTTCTCTCATTTGGTCCCGAAGTGCCTTGTTCTCATTTTCCATTTCCTCCATCCTTTTCAGAATGGCCATGAGAGCGTCGTCGCCTGCATTGTTAACAACATTATGAGTAATACATGTTGTTGTGGGAGGAGGAGGTTGATCGTGTTGCTCGTCCACTGGTGGTGTAGCACAGGTTCTCGCATTTACTGCGGCCGCATCCTGAACGGGCTTGTGGAGGACGCTAGTCAGTGTATCAGTTAGCCAGGCCTCAAGGAGCTTCTTTACTGCTGGTGGTGCCTCTTCTACCACGGATGTGGAGGCTGCCTTGCCAAGATATTTTGTGATGCTGCAGTGGGGAAGGGGTGATCCACCTTGCCTAGGAGAGGCATTGGGCGTCATGTCCTCATCCACTGCTTCAGATCTTTCATGGATGATGTTCATGAGGTTGGTTGGGAGGTCACTCATTATTCTCGTTCTTTCTTCTCTGTTACTTGCGATATTAGATCTATGTATGTAGAGAGAAAAATGCTCTTTTTTTTTTTAACGTTAGTGACCAGTGTCAATTATAGATCTAGAAGAAACTAAAAGACTTAACTAGAAAATTCTCACAGACGGCGCCAAATAGTTTGACCAAAAAGTATAACTTTCGGCGAAACTATTTAATTTATGTAATAATGGGTTAAATCTAGTTAAAGATAATAACTCTAGATGCAAATCTTGAAAACGTGTGGGAGATGGGGACAAATCCCGTAAAGGGTTGATAACAATAAGTACAAAAATATTCTTAAAGTGTGAGCAATAATGGAGGTGTAACTAGCAATAAATAATAATAAATGGCATTTAAGTAAATAAGAGGAATGATTCACTCAATATTGGATGGATTGGACGAATATTTCTCCTGACAATATGAATGATAGATAGATCTAAGATTCACTTGATCAATTCTCCGATCTGGTGGAAAGATGTGGAATAATATGAGCAAAAATCTTGATAAAAAGGTGATCTTTGTATTTTTACAAGAGAGAGAATCTTCTTCTCAAAAGGGTTCTTATTGAATGAATACCCCCCCTCATCCAACACGCCCTAATAGTACGAGTGCAGAGAATATTTACTAGAATATTCACTAAAATATTCTCTTTAATATCTTATTTCAAAAACTAGTCGTTGTTGTTCTGTCAACGATGCTCGACCTCGGCCATTGTTGCCTTCTTTACCACGAATCTCGCTATCCCCTGGCCGACCTCGACTGATCCTTTCCTTAATGATGCATTACCCTAAATATTTTAGGGCAAATTTTAGCCTATATAGTATCCATGAAGTAATGTACCAAAAATATGAAGAATAAATTTGCAATAATACAAAGAAAAATTAGGCTACGAGGTAAAATTATTATATAAAAAGTTAGGATAAAGGATAAAATATTATTATTTAATAATAAGAACGGGCAAAATGAGAGAAAAAATTAAGGTAATGACACGGCCACACCAAATCGATCGTTACATAAAGTGACACTTTTCGTTGTTACGTAACTAAGAATTTAATGATACGATACAATAAAATTTAAGTAACAATAAAAATAAATATTATATTTAAAGTAACAATATGATAAAATACCACCGTTAACAACCATCCACCCAAGCTGTAAGATTAAGATTGTAACGCGGATTTGTAACAAACCAATATCGTTTCCTTTGTACTGATTCTCTTATGATGATCAAAATAAAGACAGAAAAGTTACGAAAAAATGCCAAGGCAGCTGCCTTCTCATAACTCTTAGGCCAACATAAGGCTAGGTGAAAAATGAAACAAGCAAGAAAAAAAAACGAGAATCTGACCTGTGGTATATTGACTCTTTGCTGTGACATCCAAACAAATCCTAAACTCATTGAACTGTTGATAAATAGAGTAAACTTAATGCAAATGACGACACCAAGAAAATTTCAAAAAGAAAAGATAAAACAAATCGCTGCCTCTCCTTTTCATGTTGGATATTTTGCTCTTTAACTCTTCCTAATATGTTTAGGCAAAATCAAGTCATGTCCCCATGTTTCCACTTAATCCATCGTCCTTTTTCACTTTGTCCTTTGGCTGGACAGGATACTTCCCAGAAAAGCAAGCATAACAATATTTTGTAGAATCACTTCCTAACAACTTGTTCAAACTATCCAATGGCAAAAATGCTAAGGAATCTGACCCTATAAACTTCCTAATTTCCTCCACATTCATCCTATTAGATATCAACTCCTCTGAATTAGGAGTATCCACTCCATAATAACAAGAAGCTATAATTGGAGGGCTAGCAATCCTCATATGAACCTCCTTTGCTCCTGCCTCCTTTAACAATCTCACAATCTTAGACGACGTCGTCCCTCTCACTATCGAATCGTCCACAACAACGACTCTTTTCCCCTCCAACACCGCCCTAACAGGCGAAAGCTTAAGCTTCACCCCGAAATCTCTAATTTTTTGAGATGGCTCGATAAATGTCCTACCAACATAATGTGACCTTATTAAGCCTTGTTGAAATGGTACACCTGCTTTTTTAGCATATCCAAGTGCAGATACAACCCCTGAATCAGGCACTGCAATCACAACATCACAATCCACGGGCGCTACAGTCGCAAGAATTTCCCCAAATGCACATCTAGACTCGTACACAGACCTACCAAACACAACAGAATTTGGTTGAGCAAAGTAAATATGCTCAAAAATGCAAGATTTTGGCTCAGGTTTAGGCACTAAAGAAAAAGATTGAACCCCTTGATCTTTATCTACTACCAATATCTCACCAGGTAAAACTTCCCTTTCATATTTAGCCTCAATTAAATCCAATGCACATGTCTCGGAAGCGAAAACAATAGCACCATTTTTCCTCTTACCCATAACCAATGGCCTAAACCCGTACGGATCTCTCACAGCAACCAACTTATCCTGAGTGGAAAACACCATAGAATAAGCTCCTTGTAACTTTTCACAAGCCTCAAGAATCCTCAAAAGAAAAAGCTTTTTCTTTGATCTAGCAATAAGGTGAAGAACCACCTCAGTATCAGAACTAGTCTTGAAAATTGCCCCGTCTTCCTCAAGTTCAGCACGAAGAGCTAGGTAATTCACAAAATTGCCATTGTGGGCAACACCAACTGATCCAAATTTATAACTTGCAACGAAAGGCTGAACATTGTTTAACATTGAAGAACCAGCTGTGGAGTACCTTACGTGGCCTATTGCCATGTCACCGGGCAGTTGACTGAGATTTGACTCGTTGAAAACATCAGCCACCAATCCAACACCTGTAACAGTTGCCAGTATAGAAATTAGAAAATATATATATATATATATATATATATATATATATATATATATATATATATATATATATATATATATTTTCGTGAATTCGTGCAGTAAAATTCTTGTCCACATCCACCATTAAAATTTTGACTTAGCACATACATATAGTAGTATAAAAATGTGTACGTTTATATTTGTACAAAGTTATGTGTGTATATATTATAGACACACAGACACATGCACGTAAAGCTAAATAGTTTTTCTTTTTTCATATTGTAGAGCTAACATACATGCACATAGAGCTAAATAGTTTTCTTTTTAAAACTAAGTACTACACAATTGAGTGATGCAATGTTATACTGAATAGGCAGTGACTTAAAATATGTCTTTTTGACTTAAAATTCTGAATCACCTGTAATGGTTTGAAGCACGTTATCCTGGACCGCAACAATGCCAGCGCCTTCTTGGCCGCGATGTTGAAGTGAGTGGAGGGCTAAATAGCATAGCCGAGAGGCTTCTGGATCACCATAGATGCCAACAACGCCACACTCTTCTCGGGGTTTATCGTCGTCGTCGAAGTAAGAAGCGAAAGAATGGTCATCCGAAACGACGTCTTTTAAGGGATTTTTCGAAGAGGCTGCCGTTACAGCAATCTTGCGGGTGTTAGAGAAGAGGTGTTTGTAGGGTTTTGGGAGGGTTTTAGGGGCCAAAGAAAAGTACTTTTGAGATGGGGTTTCGGCAAAAGAGCGAAAGTGGTTGTCGTGATGCGATTGATGGGTGGTTGCAGCCGTGGCACCGGCGGCGGCAGCAGCGGCGGACATGGGTGGCAAAAAGAATTGAAAGGACGCAAGAAAAATTGAAGACGGCTATGAATAGCCATTGAATGTGGGCTAGGTTATGGTCCTTTTATATGGAGAGTTTGTGTTCTAAGCAAAGTAGGATGTGGAGGAGATTTGGTGGCCCCCACCACAGAATCTTTATTTCGCTAAATTAAAACGTTAGATGGTACCCTCATAACAACTAAACTATCTGTATCACTAACACATGATGTAATTAGTTGTCAGTGATACTAATCCCATTTCAAACGAATGAAGGAATTAATATTGCGTGCCAATGATCAAATCTTCTAATTTCGATCTCAATTAAAGCATCAACACGTTATCGTTTTAAAATTTTAAAATGCATCATAAGAAATTAGAGAAAATGTATAATTAAAATTATTAGTAATAATTAAAGGGTTTTAAAAAGATATAAAAATTCGCACTCAATGTTTACACCAAACCAAACAATAGATGTATGAGATGCATTTTGCACATGAACTTCAAGTTTTTAACCATAGTTATTGTATAAACATATTTATCTTTTTTTCTATGAGATGCATTTTGCACACCTCTCTTAAGCCAAGAAACATATTTATCTTTTTTTCTACTTTTTTTGAGTTTTTCATTAATTATTAATTTTTATTTATATTATATTAAAAATTCAGCCTGATTCTCAATCCCGCTATTAAAGGTTTAAGCTGAACGGACTCCATAATTTACTGAAGTTTATAGCCAAAAATAGGATAAAGAATTAAGTAAATTTATATGAAATTTTTTCATCAATTGTAATAGTAATATATTCTTTGAAAAGTCCGGTAATGACTTGAAATTCAATTGATAAAGAAATATTTTTCAGCAATTATAATACTACATTAAAAGCACGAAGGTCTTTAGTAAAATGTCGTTCGCCTTTTTTACCCTTTAAAAACATATTTCACATTGGATACAATTGTAATTTAAGTTACTTTCGTAATATTTAGTAATTTGAAATCAACTAAATTTTGGGTATTTATAAATTTTTCTTTATTTAAAAAAGTAACTAACACCAAAAATGGAAAAACCAAAGTTGGAATATGCGCCTAGAGTTCTTTTAGGTTTAGAAATCTTTATTCTTTGACATAGAATTATATAATATTCAAAGAGTGACACTAAATCAGGGTAGAAAACAAAATTTCATATATTTAGAAATTAGATCTCCATGACGTTTAGAAGTTTTTGTCCAAATATAACCATAAATATAACCATTAATCTGTTATGTAAAAGAATTAATTGAAAGAGAATGAATACATAGAAAACTATAGAAATAAAGTCAGTAGTCCTTTTCTTTTTTTATTTGAGCTATTCACATTTTTAGGAAAATAACCTAAATTACAATTTTGTCAATGTGAACTTTATTTTTAAAGGGTATAAAAATCGAACACATTTCGCTAAGAGTTTTCGTACTTTTAATATAGTCTATAGCTCTATAGATTATATATAAATTGTTTGCAAATATGATTGTCACCATTGTCAATGGAACATCGAGGCCGATTAACTATTTTCTAGAGGTAATTCTTCTTTAATCTTTGAGTTGTAATAATCAAGTAGATTGGAGCTTTGTATAGTCAATGAACATAATATTTCTAAATTATATTCAATTGGACAAAAGAAGCTACTTTATAATTTATCGCGCCTTTCCATGCTATGATTTAATCCATATTAATTCTGATGCAAAGAACAAATTATAACTATTTGCCGCATGAATAAGCCAATAGTATGCCATGTTCAGTTTCCCTTAAGGAATATTTATTTTTTTCTAAATCTTTTTATAGATTTGAGTGTGAGAATTTTTACAATTATCAATGCTTCAACTAATATTCCATCTTCAACATGTATTTACTCCTTCAACATACAATCTAAGTTTCTTCTTCTTTTCTCTAATGAACTTTTATCTAAATGAGCAACATTAATGATATACTTTAGACACTATATTGTATTGGTAGGATTTTCAATTATAGGGATTTTTTTGCTATATTTACAAGTTAAATATCAATTTTTTATTGTTCCAACTTTTTATGTTAGAGGTTAAATAAAAAGATGAGTTCGAGTCGCTCTAATATAGTAATTATGATAATATACTTATTGTTCACTTTTATATTTAAGAAATAATTCAGACTAATTTTAAATTTGTGATATCTAATCTTATTTTAATTTTATTAATTTTAAATATAAATTTTACAATAATCGCTAGACAACATGTGCGAAGGCTCTTAGCGAAATATCGTTCGCCTTTTTTACCCTTAAAAATAAATTTGACATTGGACAAAATTGTATTTTAAATTATTTTTCTATTATTTAGGACTTTAAAATTAAGTAAAATTTTAGTTATTAAATCTTTCCTAATATTTAGAATTTTAAAATCAATTCAAATTTTTCCTTTTCTATATACACCTAAAATATTGATGTTGAACTTTTGAACGAATTACTGTGTTTGTCTTAAAGTTAGCTTCCTCATACATTAGGTACCATATTTTGGAAAGAAAAAAAGATTTCAATTCCCTTTCTCTCATCATTCACTTTTAAGTTGGTTGTTATCAGAAACTATTATATTTGGTCTGGCTCAATCATCGTATCAACAAAAGTGACCTTGAAATATTGACAAACTTTTATGCAAAAGCTAAATTATTTCTTCTACTACAATTTCGCTTGAATAATAACTCCGAATAATCAGATAAATTAATACGACTTATAATTCCAAATTCATTTAATTCCAATTTCTCTTGGAATAACATTGAGAATTTTGCCTTAAATTTAGGAGTTAGAAATCAAAATCAAAATATAAAAAAGAATCAGTTATAGTATTAATAATGAAATTGGTTAAAATGCAAACTTTAAGAATAAAGATGAAATAATAGAAGACAAAATGTATTCATAAAGAGATGTTAGGTGAGAAAGAGTTTAACATATTTGTATATCATATTACTCCCTTTATTTTAATTTAGATGATACATTTCGCTTATTGAGAATCAATTTAACTAAAATTTGAAGCTAAATTAGATTAGTTCAACTTAGTATTTTAAAATCAAAATTTAAATATTCAAAAACTATAGGAGAAATACTATAAGTTATAATTTTTCTCATGCCAATATGATAAAAAAAAAGATATTTTAAAATATTGGTCAAACGTCACTGTAACGATCCGGCCAGTCGTTTTGAGAGTTATAGCCCTGATCCCCTATTTACTGCTTTTCCCGTATCTTTTTCTGCTTATGTGACTTACCGGGAGGTTGTTGTTGCGATTTCGGAGTGAATTGGGACACTTAGTCCCTAAACGGAAGCTTAAGTCTTAGGATTTTGACCGTAGTCGGGACTGTGTAAAGACGACTCCGGAATGTAGTTTCTCGATTCCGTTAGCTCCGTTGGGTGATTTTGGACTTAGGGGCATTTCCGATTTGTGTTTTGGAGGCATGTAGCTGATTTAAGCTTGAATTGGCGAAAGTCAAATTTTTGAAGATTTTGACCGGTAGTGGAATTTTTGATATCGGGGTCGGATTCCGATTCCAGAAGTTGGAGTAGGTCCGTAATGTCGATTATGACTTGTGTGTAAAATTTTAGGTCAATCGGACATGATTTGATAGGTTTCGGCATCGGTGGTAGAAATTTAAAGTTTCAAGTTCATTAAGTTTGAATCGGAGGGTGATTCATATTTTTAGCGTCGTTTGATGTGATTTGAGGGCTCGACAAAGTTTGTATGGTGTTTTAGGGCTTGCTTGTATGTTTGGTTGAGGTCTCGGAGGACTCGGGTGGATTCCGGATGGCTAACGGATCGAAAAAGGGACTTGGTGCATGGCTGAAGCAGGACTATGTTGGTGTAACCGCACCTGCAGAGCTTTGATTACAGGTACGAGCTCGCAGGTGCGGGCCAGGTTGAGCAGATGCGAAGGTTTGGACTGGGGGCTATAGAGCGCAGATGCAGAGGGTGTTCTGCAGGTGCAAACTTGCACCTGCGCTTGGGGGGTCGCAGAAGCGGACGCAGGAGTTTGAGGCTGGTCCGCAGAAGCGGGTTTTGTTCCGCAGAAGCGCGCCCACAGAAGCGGTTGGGCAGCTTAGTAGCCTCCACAGATGCGAAGTCCAAACCGCAAAAGCGGTGCCGCAAAAGCGAATAATGCGACCGCAGAAGCGAGAAGCCTGGGCATTGTTTAAAATCGAAGGGCTTCACGATTTTTGTCATTTTTGGACTTTGCAAACTTGGTTTAGGGCGATTTTTGAGAGCAGTTTCGAGGGATTTCTTGAGGTAAGTCCCTTGTACTTATATTTGATCAATAATCTTGCTTCTCCATTTATTTTTCCAACTAGTTAGTGTGTATTTAAGGTGGAAATTGGGAGTTGGAGGTTAGGGATTTGGTGAGTTGATTTGAGGAATTGAGTGGCGATTTGGTATCGGATTTTGGTAATTTTAGTATGGGTGAGCTTGTGAGTGAATGGGTGTTCATATTTTGTGACTTTTACCCGATTCCGAGACGTGGGCCCCGGTCGACTTTTTGGGGCGATTTTCTAAATTCTTGCTTTAGCTTTGATTTCATAAATTAGATTAATTTTTTATAGTTGTATTTATGGTATGTAATTGATTTTGGCTAGATTTGGGCCATTCAGAGTCGGATATTCATGAAAAAGGCATTGTTATCGATTGATTGAGCTTGGTTCGAGGTAAGTGACTTGCCTAACCTTGTGTGGGAGAAATTTCCTTAGGATTTGGTACTGTTATGATATGTGAGCGCCATGTACGTGAGGTGACGAGTATGTACACGGTCTATTTATTGTAAAACCTGATTTATTTTACCGAATAGCAACCTATTTTTCCTTTAATTTGACTTATATCGTTTAAATGAGTATTAGTTTATTTTCATTCTTAATTAAGCTATTGTAATTATCCTGTTTAGTCTAATATCGCTTGTCTATGTGCTTTAACTGCTTATTTGAACTCTGTGAAGCATGCCTAGTTGATTTTCTATTTTTCATTGTTATATATCAGTATAAATGTAGAAATTTTGCTGTTAACTCTTGTATTTATCGGTTTGAGATGTGTGTTTACTTTTGAGACTACGAGGCGGTTTCTCGGGAGTTCTCCCTGCACATTTACTTTTGAGACTACGAGACAGTTCCTCGGGAGTTCTCCATGCACATTTACTTTTAAGACTACGAGGTGGTTCCTCGGGAGTTCTCCCTACACATTTACTTTTTAGACTACGAGGTGGTTTCTCGGGAGTTCTCCCTGCATATTTACTTTTGAGACTACGAGGCGGTACCTTGGGAGTTCTCCTGTATATTTACTTTTGAGACTATGAGGCGGTTCCTCGGGAGTTCTCCCTGTATATTTATTTTGGGACTACGAGACGGTATCTCGGGAGATCCCCTGTTGTTTACCCCTGTGTGTTGTACTGTTGCCTTGCTGTGTTTCCTTTTGTTAAATTCTAGTCTCTTATTATATTGTATATTCTCCTGCCTTATTTATTATTTACTAGTGGGCCTGACCTGATCTTGTCACTACTCTACCGAGGTTAGGCTTGGCACTTACTGGGTACCGTTGTGGTGTACTCATGCTACTCTTCTACACATGTTTTGTGTGCAGATCCAGGTACTTCTTATCAGCTCCGCTACTAGCTGAGAGTGCTTGCTGCTGTACGAAGACTTCAAGGTATATCTGCCGCGTCCGTAGACCTCGGAGTCCCCCTCTATTCTCTCCTATGTCCTCTACTTTCCGTATTTCTTTTATTAGGCTCTAGTGTATAGAGTTTCTAGTTTCCTTTTGTAGCTTGTGACTTATGATGTTTCGGGTTTTGGGAAGACTGTGTATTTATAGAGTATTGGTTATTGTACATGTTGAGCGGCATTGTTACTAGTTACTCAGTTATCCACTAGGTGCCGTCACGACGTTATACAGAGGGAGTTTGGGCCGTGATAGTCACACAGTTTGACTCTCGATAAACGAAATATTTCATCTAAATTAAAATAAAGGTAGTATAAGATATGTATAATTATAAAATAGTACAACTAATTTAACTAAATTCATCATCTTATGCATATTCAAAAGATTGAATAAAACATGTAATTATTTTTTTCATTTAAAAAAATATTACATTATATCTTAACGTCAATGTGTGTGTGTGTGTGTGTGTGTGTGTGTGTGTATATATATATATAGGAGAGTAGTAGGAAAGTGAAATGGCACCCCTCTTAAGCCAAGAAACATATTTATTTTTTGCTACTTTTTTTTTGAGTTTTTCATTATTCACACTACTTGAAACATAGTAGTTTCCCACGGAAAAAGTTTTAGTGGAAATTCTCACCGAAATTCAATGGGAAAAATGAAATTTCTTTTCCATGAAAAAACAATAAAATGCGCGTAATTTAGTTCCCTTTGATTTTGTGGGAAAAGTCATTAAAAAAATAATTATATAAAGCTAAAACAATTTCCAAGGGAAAACAATGGGAAAATAAAAAAAATATTTTTTAAATATTCCCACAGATTCCGTGTGAACGAAATTTTTTGATTTTTGTATTTTATGAAAAAGTTTTCCCACAGAGATTTCCCAGGGAAGTAGTGGGAAAGTTTTACCAATTTTTCACCTCACTCCATTCTGAGGTAAGTCTCTCTCTCTCTCTCTCTCTCTCTCTCTCTCTCTCGCTCACTCACTCACTGTAACGATCCGACCGGTCGTTTTGAGTATTATAACCTCGTTCTCTTATTTACTGCTAAATTTATATGTTATAATTATTTGATGACTTACCAGGTTAGTTGGTTCGGATCCGGAAGAAATTCAGAGTGAAATGAGACACTTAGTCTTATAATTAAAAATTTAAGTTAGAAAAAGTTGACCGGATATTGACTTATATGTAAACGACCTCGGATTTGAATTTTGATGATTTCAATAGCTCAGTATGGTTATTTTGGACTTAGGAGCGTATCCGAAAAATTATTTGGAGGTCGATAGAGGAATTAGGCCTGAAATGGCGAAAGTTGAATTTTCAGGAAGTTTGACCAGGAGGTTGACTTTTTGATATCGGGGTCGGAATTCGATTTTAAAAATTAGAATACCTCTGTTATGTCATTTTTGACTTGTGTGCAAAATTTGAGGTCAATCAGACATGATTTGATAGGTTCCGGTGTCGTTTGTAGAAATTGGGAGTTTCAAAGTTCATTAGGCTTGAATATATGTGGGATTCCTGTTTTTAGTGTTGTTGGATGTGATTTGAAGACTCGACTAAGTTCGTATGATGTTTTAGGACTTGTTGGTATATTTAGTTGAGGTCCCGGGGGCCTCGGGTGAGTTTCGGATGGTTAACAGTTCAAATTCGGACTTAAAACCATTGCTGGAATTTTTGCTTCTGGCATTTTCGCACCTGCGGAGGTTTGATCGCAGGTGCGAAGCCGCACGTGCGCACCAGCCTTCGCAGAAGTGATCTTTCCGCAGAAACGGAGCTAGCCTCGCAAATGCGAGCCCGCAGAAGCAGCTCCTAGCTCGCAGAAGCGGCTCCAATGGAGGCTTGGCGAAACCGCAGAAGCAGTTGAATTCTTGCACCTACGAGACCGCAGAAGCGGCTAAGTGAGTCGCAGGTGCGGAAACCCTAGACAGTATACATTTCGAAGGGGTTCCGAGTTTGGTTGGGTTTGAGAGAGAGAGAGCGTGAGATAGTTGGTCTAATAACTAGTCCAAACTTTTTCCATTTTTTGGACCTTCAAGCATGGTTTTTGGGGAGATTTTGAGAGAGAATTCGAGGGAAACTTGAGGTAATTCTCTTGTGATCATTTCTACTCCATAATATTGAATTATCATTGAATAATCTAACTAGATTACATGTTTCTGAGGTGTAAATCGGGGGTTGAACTTAGGGATTTGGAAATAAGATTCGATGATTTGGAGGTTGAGTTGATGTCGGATTTTGGTAAAGTTGGTATGGTTAGACTCGTGGTTGAATGAGCTTCCGGATTTTGTAACTTTTGTCAAGTTCCGAGATGTGGTCCCCACGAGCGAGTTTTGAGCTAAATTTCAGACTTTGATGGAAAATTAATATTTTCTTATGGAATTAATTCTAATAAATTTTATTGACTGAATCGAATTATTTGTGGCTAGATTCAAGGCATTTTAAGGTCAATTCACGAGGAAAAGACATTGCAGAATAAAGAATTATACGGCTTGAGGTAAGTAACAGTTATAAATACGGTCCTGAGTGTATGAAACCCCGGACTTTGTATCATGTGATTATTTTGGAGGTGACGCACATGCTTCGTGATGGGCGTGTGGGCGTGCACCGAGGGGATTGTGACTTGGTCCATCCCGTGGAAACTGTAAAGTTGAATAACTTGTTGTTAGCTATGTGCTCTCTATGTGTTGTCGAAATTTAACTGTAAGTCATGTTAGAAACCATGTTTAGGTTATATGTTGGTACTGTTGGGACCCACAGAGGTCGTGTACATGTTGAACTATCTGCTTAATTGCTGTTTTGTACTCAGTCACAATTTACTTGATTATTTCATCCCAGTCTCTATTGTTCATTATTAATGCATCATATCATTGTTGTTTGGGTTGATTTCATGATTGTTGAGAGCTCGAGAGACTGGAGAGATTTATGACTGAGCGAGGCTGAGGGCCTGATTGTGAGATATTATACTATAGTACGTGAGTTGTCCGTGCAGATTCAGATATTATACTATAGCACATGAGTTGTCCATGTGGATCCCGTGCAGATCCAGATATTGATACTATAACAAGTGAGTTATCCGTGCAGCACATGAATTGTCCGTGCGGATTATAGCGCTTGGGCTGTAGGAACCCCTCTGGAGTCTGCACACCCCCAGTGAGCACGGGTACCCATTGAGTGTGAGTGCTGAGGGCTAAAAGCTGAGTGGTTGAGCTGTTATGACGAGTTGAGTGACTGTTGCCCTGAGAGGCTGTACTTGCTTTTCATTTGTTGTTGCACTTAGTTGCTATCTGTCATTGTTGTGAAATACTCTAAAAGATTTTATATCCGGATTACATGAACTTGAACTATATAAAACTGATTTGACTTAAACTGCTGGATTTGAAAGCATGTTTATTCTTTGCTGGAATTACTGAAAGTGAACTATAACTGTGTAGCTCGTCACTATCTTCAATCCTTATTTATTATTGTTACTTGCTGAGTTGGTTGTACTCATACTATACCCTGCACTTCGTGTGCAGATCCAGGTATTCCTGGACATAGCGGGTGTTGATTCTTTCGCACAATTGATTTTCCGGAGATTCAGAGGTAGCTGCCATATTTCGCAGACCTTGCCTCTCCTTCCCTATCTCCTTAATTACAATATTTTGTCTTAGACTGTTATAGACCGTATTTTCCAGACTTGTATTCATATTAGATGCTCATGTACTCAGTGAGACCAGGTTTTGGGAGTGCTTGCATCAATATTTGCGAGATTTTTGAGTTGTGTTTAAATATCATATTTTTAGACATAAAAGAATTGTGGTTTGTTGAGATTGCCGGCTTGCCTAGTATCGAGATAGGCGCCATCACGACAAGTTAGAATTTTGGGTCGCGACAAGTTGGTACTAGAGCCTAGGTTGCATAGGTCTCACGAGTTATGAGCAGGTTGAGTAGAGTCTTGTAGATCGGTACAGAGACGTCTGTACTTATCTTCGAAAGGCTGCAGAACCCTTAGGAAAACTTCACTTTCTTGTATTCTGTCGTGCAAATTTGTTAGTTCCGAAAACTAAATTTCTGTTATTCTATTCTCTCACAGATGGTGAGGACACGTACTATCGGATCAGATGGTCAGCCACCAGTGCCACCAGTTAGGGCCGCGAGAGGCCGAGGCCGTGGTAGAGGCCGGGGCTGAGGTAGAGGTCGAGGTTTAGCTCGTACAGCAGTTGGAGAAACACCTGTAGTACCACCAGTTGCTCCAGCTCAGGAGTAGATTCCGGATACAGTTGAGCCGGCGAGACTAGCTCAGGAACCAGCTACACCTATTGTGATTCTAGGCCTTCAGGAGGCTCTGGCCCATATATTGACAGTTTGTACTGGTCTTGCTCAGGTGGTTTCGGCTCAGGCTGCACCTGACACTTCTCAGGTCGGGGGAGGTACTCATAACCCTATTGCCCGTACTCCAGACCAGGTAGTACTGGGACTTCAGATATCGGGGGCACTACCAGCCCAACCGGGTGCAGCTGCTCAGGCCCCGGTAGTTCCGGTTATGGCAGATGATGAGCAGAGGAGACTTGAGAGATTTGAGAGGCTTCGACCTCCACCATTTAGCGGTACTGAGTGAGAGGATGCTTAGGGTTTTCTGGATAGGTGTAAGTGGATGCTTCAAACTACGGGTATTCTGGAGACCAGTGGGGTCTTGTTCACTACTTTTCAGTTTTCTGGGGCTGCCTTTAGATGGTGGGAGGCTTATGAGAGGCGCATTCCAGTTGGTGCAGTACCACTTACATGGCAGGAATTCTTCATTCTCTTTTTGGAGAAGTTCGTGCCGCAGTCTTGCAGAGAGGAGCTGCGCAGACAGTTTGAGCAGTTACGTCAGGATGGCATGTCTGTGACGCAATAAGAGATGAGATTTTTTGAGTTGGCTCATCACGCAGTCTGGTTGGTTCCCACTGATAGGGAGAGGATTAGGAGGTTCATTGATGGCCTCACATATCGGCTGCGGTTACTTATGACTAGGGAGTGGGTATCTGGTGCTACTTTTGATGAGGTAGTTGACATTGCTCGGTAGATAGAGGTGGTTCGTAGCCAGGAGCGTGGAGAGAGGGAGGCTAAGAGGCCTCATGGTCCAAGTGATTACAACAATGTTCCTTCAGGGGGTCAATTTTACCGCGGTAGGGGTCGTTCTTACAGACACGCTCAGACGGGTCGTCCAACTCATCGTGGTGAATCAGCTAGCCACAGTCCTTACAGTGCTCACTCAGGCCAATATTCATTTAGTGCACTACCAGCACAGAGTTCTCATCATGCCTCATCCGCTCAGGCTTCTACAGGTAATTCCTCGAGTTATCAGGAGCAGTAGTTCCGTCAGAGGAGGGGTTGTTTCGAGTGAGGAGAATTTGGTCATTTCAAGAGAGATTGTCCTAGGTTGTTGAGTGGGGCTCCACCACAGAGTTCTTGACTGACGACACTAACACCATCAGTTCCATCACCCGCCCAGCCAGTTCGGGGTGGGGGTCAGGCAGCTAGGGGTCGCCCAAGAGGGGGAGGCCGATCAGGTGATGGTCAGGCCCGATTCTATGCTGTTCTTGCCAGGCCAGATGCTGTTGCTTCAGATGCAGTGATCACAGGTATTGTTTCAGTATGCCACAAGGAAGATTCTATATTATTTGACCATGGTTCCACTTATTCATATGTATCATCGTATTTTTCTCATTATCTGGATATACCCCGTGAGTCCTTATTTTCACTTGTATATGTATCTACACCGGTGGGCGATATTATTACTGTGGACCGTGTGTATCGGTCGTGTGTGGTAACTATTGGGAACTGGATACTAGAGTTGATCTCTTATTACTCGGTATGGTTAATTTTGATGTAATCTTGGGTATAGATTGGTTGTCTCCATGTCATGCTATTTTGGACTGTCACGCAAAAAGCATGACGTTAACGATGCCGGGGTTGCCAAAGGTTGAATGGAGAGGTTCTCTAGGTTTTGTTCCTGGCAGGGTAATTTCTTATTTGAAGGCCCAACGTATGGTTAGAAAGGGATATTTGTCATATTTGGCATTTGTTAGAGATGTTGATGCAAATACTTCTATTATTGATTCAGTACCGGTCGTGTGAGACTTTTCAGATATATTTCCTGCAGACCTTCCGGGTATGCCACCCGACAGGGATATTAATTTCGGTATTGACTTGGTGCAGGTCACTCAGCCTTTTTCTATTCCTCCGTATCGTATGGAACTAGCTGAGTTAAAAGAATTGAAAGAGCAACTACAGGAACTCCTTGGAAAGGGGTTTATTAGGCCTAGTGTGTCACCTTGGGGTGCACCGGTTCTGTTTGTGAAAAATAAAGATGGTACTTTGCAGTTGTGCATCGATTATAGGCAGTCGAACAAAGTTATAATCAAGAATAAATATCCCTTGCCGCGTATTTATGACTTATTTGACCAGTTTTAGGGAGCGAGGGTGTCCTCCAAAATTGATTTGAGATCTGGGTATCACTAGTTGAAAATTGGGGATTCAGATATTCTAAAGACGGCATTCAGAACTCGTTGTGGCCACTATGAATTTCTTGTGATGTCGTTTGGGCTAACCAATGCCCCAGCATCATTTATGCATTTGATGAATAGTGTATTCTAGTCATAACTTTAATTATTTGTCGTAGTATTTATTAATGATATCCTGGTATACTCACGTAGCCAGGAGGAGCATGCACAACACTTGGGTATTATATTACAGAGGCTGAGAGAGGAGAGACTTTATGCCAAATTCTCTAAGTGTGAGTTCTGACTTAATTCGGTGGCATTCTTGGGGCATATAGTGTCCAGTGAAGAAATTAAGGTGGATCCGAAGAAAATAGAGGCAGTTCAGAGTTGGCCCAGGCCATCTTCAGTTACTGAGATTCGGAGTTTTCTCGGCTTAGCCGGTTATTATCGTCGCTTCGTGGAGGGTTTCTCGTCTATTGCATCGCCTATGACTAAATTGACCTAGAAAAGTGCTCCGTTCAGGTGGTCGGATGAATGTGAAGAGAGCTTTCAGAAGCTCAAAACATCTTTGACTACAGCTCCAGTATTAGTGTTGCCTGCAGTATTATGACGCATCGCGTATTGGTCTCGGCACAGTGCTGATGCAAGATGGTAGGGAGATTGCCTATGCGTCCAGACAGTTAAAGGTACAGGAGAAGAATTATCCAGTCCACGACCTTGAGTTAGCAGCTATTGTTCATGCCTTGAAGATTTAGCGGCACTATTTGTACGATGTCCATTGTGAGGTTTATACCGATCACTGGAGTCTACAACATCTGTTCAAACAGAAAGATCTTAATTTGCGACAGTGGAGGTGGTTAGAGTTTCTTAAGGATTATGATATCACCATTCTCTATCATCTCGGAAAGACCAATGTAGTAGCTGATGCCTTGAGTCGTAAGGCGGAGAGTTTGGGCAGCTTAGCATACTTACCGGTAACAGAGAGGCCTTTAGCCTTAGATGTTCAGGCCTTGGACAACCAGTTTGTTAGATTGGATGTTTCCGAGCCGAATCGAGTTTTGGCTTGTGTGGTTTCTCGGTCTTCTTTATATGATCGCATCAGAGAGTGCCAGTATGACGATCCACATCTGCTTGTCCTTAAGGACACGGTTTAGCACGGTGATGCCAAGGAAGTCAATATTGGAGATGACGGTGTATTAAGGATACATGGCAGGCTATGTGTGCCTACTGTAGATGGTTTATGTGAGTTGATTCTCCAGAAAGCTCACAGTTTGCGGTACTCCATTCATCCAGGTGCCGCAAAAATGTATCAGGATTTGAGGCAACACTTTTGGTGGAGGCGTATGAAAAAAGATATAGTTGGATTTATAGCTTGGTGTTTAAATTGTCAACTGGTAAAGTACGAGCATCAGAGACCAGGAGGATTACTTCAGAGGCTTGAAATTCCGGAGTGGAAATAGGAGCGTATTACCATAGACTTCGTAGTGGGGCTTCCACGTATTTTGAGGAAGTTCGCTGCAGTTTGGGTAATTGTAGATCAGTTGACTAAGTTCGCGCATTTTATTCCAGTTGGTACCAATTATTCTTCGGAGAGGTTGGCTGAGATTTATATCCGCGAGATTGTTCGCCTACATGGTGTGCCAGTGTCTGTCATTTCAGATTGGGGCACGCAGTTTACATTACAGTTTTGGAGAGCAATGCAGCGAGAATTGGGCACATAGGTTCAGTTGAGTACAACATTTCACCCTCAGACGGACAGACAGTCTGAGCGCATTATTCAGATATTGGAGGATATGCTACGCGCTTGTGTCATTGATTTTGGAGGTTCTTGGGATAAATTTCTGCCACTCGCAGAGTTTACTTATAATAACAGCTACCAATCGAGTATTCAGATGGCTCTGTATGAGGCATTATATGGGAGATGGTGTCGGTCTCTGGTTGATTGGTTTGAGCCGGGTAAGGCTAGGCTATTGGGTACTGACTTAGTTCAGGATGCTTTGGAGAAGGTTAAAGTGATTCAGGAGCGGCTTCACACGTCGCAGTCTAGACAGAAGAGTTATGCTGACAGGAAGGTCTGTGATATTACTTACATGGTTGGGAGAAGGTTCTGCTCAAGATTTCACCAATGAAGGGTGTGTTGAGGTTCGGGAAGAAGGGCAAGTTGAGCCCTCGGTATATTGGGCCTTTTGAGATACTTAAGAAAATTGGGGAGGTGGCTTATGAACTTGCTTTACCACCTAGTCTATCAGGTGTTCATCCAGTGTTCCATGTATCCATGCTCCGAAAGTATGTCGGGGATCCGTCTCATATTTTGGATTTCAGTACAGTACAACTGGACGGTAATTTGACTTATGATATGGAGCCGGTGGCTATTTTAGACCGATATGTTCGAAAACTGAGATCAAAGAACATAGTATCGGTGAAGGTACAGTGGAGAGGCCAGCCAGTCTGAGAATCTACTTGGGAGATTGAATAGGAGATACGGAGCAAATACTCACACCTATTCGAGACTCCAGGTATGATTCTAAATCCGTTCAAGGACGAACGTTTGTTTAAGATGGGGAGAATGTAACGACCCGGCCGATCGTTTTGAGTATTATAACCCCGTTCCCCCATTTACTGCTCAATTTATATGTTACAGTTGTTTTATGACTTACCGGGTTAGTTGGTTTGGGTCCGAAAGAAATTCGGAGTGAAATGAGACACTTAGTCTCATAATTAAAAATTTAAGTTAGAAAAGTTGATCGGATGTAGACTTATGTGTAAACGACCTCACAATTGAATTTTGATGATTTCAATAGCTCCGTATAGTGATTTTGGACTTAGGAGCATGTCCGAAAAATTATTTAGAGGTCGGTAGAGGAATTAGGCTTGAAATGACGAAAGTTGAATTTTCGGGAAGTTTGAGAAGTTTGATCGGGGGGTTGACTTTTGATATCGGGGTTGGAACCCAATTCTGAAAAATTGAAATACCTCTGTTATATCATTTATGACTTGTGTGCAAAATTTGAGGTCAATAGGACGTGATTTGATAGGTTTCAGCGTCATTTGTAGAAATTGGAAGTTTCAAAGTTTATTAGGCTTGAATTGGGGTATGATTAGTGGTTGTGGCATTGTTGGGTGTGATTTGAGGTCTCTACTAAGTTCATATGATGTTTTAGGACTTGTTGGTATATTTGGTTGAGGTCCCGGGGGCATCGGGTGAGTTTCGGATGGTTAAGCCATCAAATTCGGACTTAAAACCACTGCTGGAATTTTTTCTTCTGACATTTTTGCACCTGCGGAGGTTTGATTGCAGGTGCGAAGCCGCACGTGCGCAGAAGCGAGCTTTCCGCAGAAGTGGAGCTAGCCTCGCAAATGCGAGCCCGCAGAAGCGGCTCCTAGCTCGTAGAAGCGGCTCCAGTGGAGGCTTGGCGAAACCGCAGAAGCGGTTGAATTCTCGCACCTGCGAGACCGCAGAAGCGGCTAAGTGAGTCGCAGGTGCGGAACCCCCGGACAATATACATTTCGAAGGGGTTTCGAGTTTTGCCATTTTTTGGACCTTCAAGCAAGGTTTTTGGGGCGATTTTGAGAGAGAATTCGAGGAAAACTTGAGGTAAGTCCTTTGTGATAATTTATACTCCATAATATTGAATTATCATTGAATAATCCGACTAGATCACATGTTTTTGAGGTGTAAATCGGGGGTTTGAACTTAGGGATTTGGAAATAAGATTCGATGATTTGGAGGTCGAGTTGATGTCGGATTTTGGTAAAATTGGTATGGTTAGACTCGTGGTTGAATGAGCTTCCGGATTTTATAACTTTTGTCGGGTTCTGAGACGTGGGCCCCACGAGCGATTTTTTAGCTAAATTTTAGATTTTGATGGAAAATTAATATTTTCTTATGGAATTAATTTTAATAAATTTTATTGACTGAATCGAATTAGTTGTGGCTAGATTCGAGGCATTTGGAGGTCAATTCACGAGGAAAAGACATTGCAGAATAAAGAATTACACGGCTTTATTTGTGGTCCTGAGGGTATGAAACCCCGGACTTTGTATCGTGTGATTATTTTGGAGGTGAAACACATGGTTGGTGACAGGCGTGTGGGTGTGCACCGAGGGGATTGTGATTTGGTCCGTCCCATGGAAACTGTAAAGTTTAATAACTTGTTGTTAGCTATGTGCTCTCTATGTGTTGTGGAAATTTGACTGTAAGTCATGTTAGAAACCATGTTTAGGCTATATGTTGGTACTGTTGGGACCCATAGAGGTCGTGTACATGTTGAACTATCTGCTTAATTGCTGTTTTGTACTCAGTCATAATTTACTTTATTATTTTATCCAGTCTCTATTGTTCATTATTGATGCATCATATCATTGTTGTTTGGACTGATTTCATGATTGTTGAGAGTCCGAGAGACTGGAGTGATTTATGACTGAGCGAGGCTGGGGGCCTGATTATGAGATATTATACTATAGCACGTGAGTTGTCCGTGCGGATCCAGATATTAATACTATACCACGTGAGTTGTCCGTGCGAATTATAGTGCTTGGGCTGTAGGAGCCCCTCCATAGTCTGTACACCCCAGTGAGCACGGGGTACCCATTGAGTGTGATTGTTGAGGGCTGAGAGACGAATGGTTGAGCTGTTGTGATGAGTTGAGTGACTTTTGCCCTGAGAGGCTGTACTTGCTTTTCATTTATTGTTGTACTTAGTTGCTATATGTTATTGTTGTGAAATACACTGAAAGATTTTATATCCGGATTACATGAACTTGAACTGTATAAAATAGATTTGACTTAAACTGTTGGATTTGAAAGCATGTCTATTCTTTGCTGGAATTACTGAAAGTGAATTATAATTGTGTAGCTCGTCACTATCTTCAGTTCCTTATTTATTATTGTTACTTGTTGAGTTGATTGTATTCATACTACACCCTACACTTCGTATGCAGATCCAGGTATTCCCGGACATAGCGGGTGTTGATTCTTTCGCACAATTGATTTTTCGGAGATTCAGAGGTAGTTGCCGTGTTTTGCAGACCTTGCCTCTCCTTCCCTATCTCCTTAATTACAGTATTTGGTCTCAGACTATTATGGACCTTATTTTCCAGACTTGTATTCATATTAGATACTCATGTACTCAGTGACACCAAGTTTTGGGAGTGCTTGTATCAGTATTTGTGAGATTTGTGAGTTGTGTTTAAATAACATATTTTCAAACTTAAAAGAAATTGTGGTTTATTGAGATTGTCGGCTTGCCTAGTATCGAGATAGGCGCCATCACGAAAGGTTAGTATTTTGGGTCATGACACTCACCCTTTCATTTTTCGATTTTGATTTTTCGAAATTTAGGGATTTTCTGCTATTTCAAACCCTAGATTCGAAAAAAGTATTGGTGTTCTCTCGTGCATGTATATTCTAATTAAACCTAAGGCTTTATTTGTTTCGTCTTAGAAATAATGAATTTGTTAAAAGATTTTTTAAAGGCTCTACATCTACAGAGAGTCGGGGTTTTCGTCGGTACGGTACCGTATTTAGACATTTTGATTTGGTATTTTCGGTATTCGGTTTCGTAAAACACTATACCAATACCGTACCTAATTAAATTCGGTGTGGTTCGGTTTTTCTCCTTTTCGTTTCGGTTTATTCGGTTCGGTAACTTCGGTTTATTCGGTTTGAATACTAACTAGGGCATAGAGTCATAGACGGTAATATTCTTAATTAAAGTACTCAAAAGTACAAAACTAAAAATGTTTGTTGACAAAAGTTTTGTCCAAAACCAGCAAATACCAGCATGAGGAGAGAAAAATTAGAGAAATATCTTGTTACTTGCTTAGAGTTAATTGATGAACTTAGAGTATAAAGGAAAGTAAAATTTTAGATTTCTTTTATTTATGTTATAATTAATAAAATGTGTATTGTGTAATATAATATATATTTCAGTACGGTATCGGTATTTCAGTATTTTATTTTAAAATATCAAATACCATACCTAATACCAATTTTTTTTAAAAACTTAAACCAAATACCATACCGAATACCAAAATATCGAATACCACAATTTTCGGTTTCGGTACGGTAATTCAGTATTTACCAAATTATACACAGCCCTAACAGAGAGTAGGCAGAGATAGTTCTGTTTCTAGAAGTACTTTCCCTGTAAATAAATCTCAGATTTACTCTCATGTGAAATTGAAAAGAAGGGAGTAAAACGCTAGTAAATAATAAGTTATTGTCACGACCCAAAATTCCACCACAGACGTCGTGGTGGCACTTAGTCTCTAAGACTAGGTAAGCCGATTATAATAACAATTCAAGCCATTTTTTTATAGACAAGTGTCAAAACTAGCAACAGAAATATTCATACAACCTCCCAAGACTGGTAATACTGAGTCACGAATACTAATTGAATACATGAAATTATCTCGAAGGTCGAATATACAATACTGTTCGAATAAGAAATTAACAGTACAATAAAATGAAAAGACTCCAAGTTACTGTGACGACCAAGCAGTCCTACTTTGAATCCTTGCGATCATACTCTAATCTCTGTCCGAATCTGATATCTCCAATACTTGGTTCTGCACAAAAATGTGCAGAAGTGTAGTATGAGTACACCACGGTCGGTACCCAGTAAGTATCAAGACTAACCTCGGTGGAGTAGTGACGAGGTACAGTCAAGACACTCACTAGTCTAATAACCTGTGCAATATAGTATACAAAAATAATAGAAAATAAATAACAATGATGGCAACACTAATCAACCAGTGATATACACATCATGGCATCAAGAATACCATTAATATTGTTCAAACGAATAATAAACACAAGTACATCCAATTAATCAAGTCCTTCAACATATACATCTTTTATCTATAAGTTTTTCAAATAAAAATCTTTAGAATGTAATCCGTACAATTAAATGTATCCCGAATATACTTCCTTCAAATAATTATCTTATGAATATAATTCTTTCAAATAAATATCTTTAAATATAATTCCTTCAAGTAAATATCTTTCGAATATAATTCTTTCAAGTAAATACCTTTCGAATATAATTCTTTCAAGTAAAAGTCACCATGTGACACCTTATTTAACTTTCCTGGTGTGAGAAATATATTCAATATATCGCATCAAATGGCACGGAAATACCTTCGTGTACTTGTCTCATTCTCACCCAATTTATATATGTAGATCAAATCAATTGGCACGGCAACACCCTTCGTGTATTTATCTCGTTCTCACCGTGCATACATATAACATGTATTCAATAAGTAACAAACCTAACCTTAGGTTAAAAGTAGTGACGAGCTGGAATAAAGGCCGGGTCCAAAACCAATAGCCAACAACAGTCCATAACAACGTAAAGCAAGTAATAAAAGAAGTAACTTGGAGATAAAATGCTCAGCTTAATCATGATTTCTGAAAATAGTTCTGCCTCTCAAGCGTATTAGTGAAAACTCAAGTCTTTTACCGAAGTTGCCAAAAAAATATGAGTAAGTTTGAAAACAGTAATTTTGCCAAAATTCTTTTCCATAATAAATAAGATATTTCATTTTCTTTCCAGATAGCTAGTGGAAAATGCATCACTATGCCCATATGCCAATATGTGTGAGAAATCATGAATGAAGTGATACCGTACAAGCCCCTTGTCTTGTATATGGTGGAAACAAGAGGAAAATGCATCTCTATGCCTGTATGTCAAATGTGCATGTAAATGCGATGCACTCAGTGATAAAACCATATGCATATTCTCAGAGTATCATTTCACTCAGTCCTCCCAGTCACTCAGTCCTCATAGTCACTCAGTCCTCGCAGTCACTCAGTCCTCCCAATCGCTAGGCACACGCACTCTGTAGGTACTTGTGCTCACTGGGGGTGTGTACAGACTCCAGAGGGGATCCTTTATCCCAAGTGCTATAATATGCACGGACAACTCACGTTCTGTATGGACAACTCACGTGTTATAGTATCAATATCTGTATCCGCACAGATAACTCACGTGCTATAATAAGCCAATCTGGCCTGCTACGGCGTGCAACCCGATCCTATAATAGTAAAGTATATAAAGCCAATATGGCCTGCTGCGGCGTGCAGCCCAATTCCATAATCATCCTCCCAATCAGGCCCTCGGCCTCACTCAGTCGTCAATCTCTCCAGTCTCTTGGGCTCACAATGTCATGAAACTAGCCCAAAATAATGATATGATGAATAAATAAATAAATAGCAACAAAGACCGAGAGATGATATAAAATGAATGAACATGACTGAATATACAATTTCAATTTAAACAAATAATTCAACAGCAATATGACCTCTATGGGTCTCCATAATACTGGCACATAGCCTCAGCATGATTTTTAATATGATTCTCAGCTCAATTTCTTTAACACATAAAACTACATAGAAAATGCCAAGATTATTTGACTACAAAATTCCACGAAACCAATTACGTCATAATTTCTATAGTGCACGCCCACACGCCCGTCACCTAGCATGTGCGTCACCTCCAAATATTTCACATAATACGTATATTCAGGGTTCATACCTTCAGCTCCAAGACTAGAAGAGTTACTTACCACAAACAAGACGAATCCAATGTCGAGCAAGCTAAACAATGCTCCAGAAATTTCATTATATGCGTATCATCTTCTGAATGGCTCGAATCTAGCCACAATTAATTTGATTAGGTCCACACAATTATAGGAATTAATTCTATATAAAAATACTAATATTTTTCCACGAAATCTAAAATTACACTCCAAAAATTGATCATGGGGCCCACATCTCGGAATACGACAAAACTCACAAAATCCGACAACCCATTCAATTACGAGTCCAACCATACTAGTTTCACTCAAATCCGACTTCGAATCGACATTCAAATACCAAAAATTTATTTTATGAAACTTCTACAATTTCCCCCAAATTTCCATCTCAAACTACTAATTGAATGATGAAAACAATGATATATTCATGTATATTAAAAAAATTTGAGATAGAATCACTTACCCCGATGAATTTCTTGAAAAACCCACAAAAATTCATCACAAATCGAGCTCTCAACATCCAAATGTGAAATAATACCCTAACCCTCGGTTATATAGTACCACGTATGATCTCCCAATGTGCGGTCCGCACATTTTCAAGTGCTGCCGCACATTTTCAAGTTCTGCGGCCGCACAATTTTGAGTGCGGCCGCACTTCATTGTGAAAGCTTACCAGACTTCAGTACAATGCTTATACCTTTCTGTACAAATGTCCAAATGATTACTACTATACCTTTCTGGAAACTAGATTCAAAGGGCTACAACTTTTGTTTTTGAATCATCTCCAAATTCGGCGTGGATTAAAAGATATAAGCCTCCGAACTCGGACCATTGAACCTGCAGAACCTCTGAAGTGCGGCCGCACACAAAATTGTGCGGTCCGTACTTTTCCACTGAAGTGCGGCCGCACACAAAATTGTGCGGTCCGATCCTTTCCTCTACAGTCCGCACTTTTCCTCTGAAGTGCGACCGCACTCAAAATTGTGCGGTCCGCACTTTTCCAAAAGTTCCAGAACAACATTAGAGTGCCGAAATGCCCGGACATCCCTCAAAAGTCACCCCAAAACTCACAGAGCCACTCGGGATCCCGTTAAAATATACCAACAAGTTCCATAACATAACACAAACCTACTCGAGACCTCAAATCACCTCAAACAACATCAAAATGTTGAATGCACCTCAAATCAAAATCTATGAACTTTTAAATTCTATATCTTGCGCCGAAACACATCAAATCAATCCGGAATGACTTCAAATTTTGCACACAAGTCATAAATGACATAACAGAGCTATGAAAACTTTCAGAACTGGATTCCGACTCCGATACCAAAAATTCAACTCCCCGGTCAAACTTCCCGAAAACTTCAATCTTCGCCATTTCAAGTCAGATTCCACTACGGACTTCCAAATAATTTTTCGGACACTCTCCTAAGTCCAAAATCACCATACGTAGCTATTGGAATCATCAAAACTCCATTCTGGGGTCGTTTACACATAAGTCGACATCCGGCTACTATTTTAACTTAAGCTTTAAACCTTGGAACTAAGTGTTCCAATTCATTCCAAAACCTCACCGAACCCGAACCAATTAACCCGGTAAGTCATAAAATAACTGTAAAGCATAAATTGAGCAGTAAATGGGGAAACAAGTTTGTAATACTCAAAATGACCGGTCGAGTCGTTACATTCTCCCCCACTTAAACATACGTTCGTCCTCGAACGTGCCAAGAGTTGTTTCCAAGCCATCACATCACTATTCCATCTCACCATGCACATACCTGGGTGATCCCTTGCCACCCTATTCCATATAGGCCTGACAACACAACACAATTGAAGATCATTACTTTAACCTTAGTCCGTAAAACTTAGAGCCTAATTTCCAATATCCAGAATTTCTTACAAGACCCGAGTCTCACATCTACACACTGTATAAGTTTGAACAAGCTGTATCAAGACATAACCATAACCCTAGATAAAATCACATAACATACCACACAACTCGCATACTCGCAACACCATTCCCGGTCACAGTAACTACTCAAAAACCAACCAAGTACTAGTATAAAACCCCATAACAAACAAAACCTTGTTCCAAAACTTTCGTATATTGCTGATAATGAATGAAACATGCGGAATCTCATGACCCCTTATCAGATCAACAAGTCATGGAGCTCTCTCGCCCCAACCAGAGCCATAATCACTTGCTAAGTCGACTTTCCTTATTATCCTTCCGAATATACTGCAATCAAACATGATAGTACCCATTCTAGGTCCAATGAACTTATATTATTAAATTCAACTATCCCACAAACATGCCACATCAATATAATTCCAGTCACACCTGCGCAATTTGTGTACCCAAATATGGGAAATGTCTCAAGAAAGATGTCATGACCCAAAACTAATCCCTGTCGTGATGACGCCTATCGTGGAACTAGGCAAGCCGACTCATTTGCAAAACAAACTGATCTTTTTATTTTAAAGATAATTCTAAGGTTATTTAACATAAAACCTCCATTTAAAGAGTTCAAATTAAAGAAAAATAGAAGTGCGGAAAAGAAAAGCCCGACATCGGGGTGTCACTAGTCATGAGCATCTACTGAAATCTCAGTAAAGTACAACATGCTTTAAAAATCAGTGTTTGAATCAAATCATCACGTTTAAACCCGATTCCAGAAAAAAAAATCATTTAAAGATATTTTTCCAACAGTTTTTCAAACAAAGGCTCAATGCAAAGGTGAGCAAAAATGATGAAATCATAATCAGCCCCTCGGGCAAAACATCACTCATATACAGCCCCTCAGTCAAACCTCACAGTCACTCGTGCCACTCAGGCATACCTCACAATCACTCTTGCCTCTCGGGCATACCTCACAATCACGCATGCCTCCCAGTCACTCAGCACTCGGCACTCGCACTCAGTAGGTACCTGCGCTCACTGAGGGTGTGTACAGACTCCGGAGGGGCTCCTTCAGCCCAAGCGCTATATCAAGCCAAATCATGGCATAAATCACTCAGGCCCTCGGCCTATATCCACACTCATCCTCACAAATCAGGCCCTCGGCCTCACTCAGTCATAAATATGCTGCAGGCGGGCAGCCCCGATCCACACTCATCCTCACAAATCAGGCTCTCGGCCTCACTCAGTCATAAATCTCTCAAGCCACTGGGGCATTTCAGTAAAACAGGGCATTCGGCCCAAAACATTTATATGCATCAAAAGAAGAGTCACAAAACTGAGTTATGCGGTAAACAAGTATAAACATGACTGAGTATAGATTTTCAATCGAAAACAATGAGAGGATGGTAAGAAACAGCCCCTAAGGGTCCAAACAGCATTGGCGCAAGGCCCAAACATGGCATTCAGCCCAATTTACAGAAATTCTTTCTAAAACATATAAGTATCAAATGGTTTCAACAAAGTATGCAACTTTACAGTTGCTACGGGACGGACCAAGTCACAAATACCCAACAGTGCACGCCCACACGCCCGTCACCTAGCATGTGCGTCACTTTAAAATAGTAGAATGATATGAAATCCGGGGTTTCATACCCTCAGGACTAGATTTACAATCGTTACTTACCTCAAACCGCGAAATTCTTATTCTGCAATGCCCTTTCCTCGTGAATTGGTCTCCAAATGCCTCGAATCTGGTCATAAATAATTCGTTTCAGTCAATAAAATTCATTGAAATTAATTCCACAAAATAATAATGATTTTCCATAAAAATCCAAAAATTTGCTCAAAAATCGCCCGTGGGGCCCATATCTCGGAACTCGACAAAAGTTACAAAATTCGAAAACCCATTCAACCACGAGTCTAACCATACCAATTTTACAAAAAAACCGACCCTAACTCGACCCTCAAATCTTTGATTTAAACCGAGAGGGTTTTCAAATTTTCCCAACTCAATTCACCAATTAAATGATAAAAACAACCGTGGATTCGGGTAATTTAACCAATATTGAGTTAAGAACACTTACCCCGTTGTTTCCTCTGAAAATCACCCAAAATTGCCTCACTTCCAAGCTCCAAATCGCAAAAGACTAAAAATGGGACGAAGTCCCATTTTCAGAACATAAACTCACTGCCCAGACTTTTCTTCTTCGCGAACGCGGTCAGTGCCTCGCGTTCGTGAAGCACAAAATAACTCCCGTCCAAATTCCTCCTTCGCGAATGCGACATTACCCTCGCATTCGCGGAGCACAAAATGCCTCTGTCTCAATGCCTTCTATGCGATCGCGTTCGAGCCATCGCGAACGCGATGCTTCTTTCCCCCTCACTACGCGAACGCGACACCCCTTACGCGAACGCATAGACCAATTGCCTGGGGTCTTTGGTTGCTTCCTCTCTTCTTCGTGAACGCGTAACACCTCCCGCGTCCGTGATGCACACCCAGTCCGCCCTTCGTGAACGCGAGATTCTCTTCACGAACGCGAAGAGAAAATATTGCCAGCCTCTCAGTTCCTCTTCGCGAACGCGATGAAGGAAACCAAATGGTGCATCAGAAAAATTCCAGTAAAGTTCCAAGTCCAAAATCCAACCCGTTAACCATCCGAAACTCACCCGAGCTCCTCTGGACCTCAACCAAATATACCAAAAAGTCCTAAAACATCATACGGACTTAGTCGAACCCTCAAATCACCTCAAACAACACTAAAACCATGAATTACACCCCAATTCAAGCCTAATGAACTTTGAAATTTCTAATTTCTACAAACAACTCCAGAACCTATCAAATCACGTCTGATTGACCTCAAATGTTGCACATAAGTCCTAAATGACATAACAGAGGTATTCCAATTTTTAGAATCGGATTCCGACCCCGATATCAAAAAGTCTACCCCTCGGTCAAACTTCTCAAAAATTAAACTTTCGGCATTTCAAGCCTAATTCCTCTACGGACCTCCAAATAATATTCTGGACATGCTCCTAAGCCCAAAATTACCACACGGAGCTATTGGAATTATCAAAATTCGAATCCGAGATCGTTTACATATAGGTCTATATCCGGTAAACTTTTCTAACTCAATTTTTCAATTATGAGACTAAGTGTCTCATTTTACTTCGTGTTCCTTTCGGACCCAAACCAACTAACCCGATATAACATAATATAGCTGAATAACACAAAAAGAAGTAGAAATGGGAAAAACGGGGCTATAACTCTCGAAACGACCGGCCGGGTCGTTACAAAAGGGAACCGTATTGCAAGTTTAACAAGCACCACCACAACCACAATGTTACAACCAACTCCTCAAATTTTGTGAAGAGGATAACCGTAGGTGCATGTGCACAATTGTAGAGGAAGGAAATTAATGAATCAGATAAATTATCATAGAAAAATAATTCCCACACACGGCACAGACAACTTACGTGCCAATAATATAAATCGCCTGGCATGGTCACAGGCCTCCAGTCCCAGCATATCATACATGAGAAATTAAACACGAACACTTGTATATGATAATGAAATAAGATTATCATGCTCCTGGACTGGTATAAATAACATGCCATAGTGTAAGTATGTGCAAAGTCTGCTATCACACTTCAAATCGACAATTTAACGCAAAAATAGTAACTACCCCGTTTATTCAGGGAATTAGCCTCTTTGTAACCTCAAGTGTAGCCTAGATAGTTCTCAACAAAGGTAAGAACATGAGAAACATTATAACTTTACGCTTAACAGTCAACTCTAGGCATATCATAACCTAAGCATTCTTTCGAGTATAAATACTTGCCCCGATGCCCGCACATTGGCTCAAAACTCACATATATGCATACTTATAGCGCGTAGCTATCACAAATAATTAAGAAACTAGTGCCTCCACTGAGTTTAAATAAAATACGCACCTCAAACATGCCGCAATCCGAAATAATATGCTTCTGAGAACTCCCAGTCTCCAAATTCATCGAGCAGATGAATCACCATAACTGAACCTAACTCCATTACTAGAATGACTAACACATCTTTTATGCACGATCATACCACGAGGAATACTTCTATAATTCTCCTGTGCCACATAGCAAAAATCTGAATATCAGCGGTCAATCTACCAGACGAATACCGCAATACCAACGAAACATCCGTAAGTCAAAACACAATGTGCCCTTCTGAATGTACACTCTTCTCAGATAATACCACTAGTGCCAATATCTGAAATTGATTGTGCTCCATAAACTCATGACCTTCCTTTTGAAATTGAATCGTATACTTGCACATGCAAATCCCAATCTCACTCCACGCACAACCTCTATTAGGCCATCCAGTGAAAACATGATAACCTCATTAAAACTCTGAGTCATAAGCAAAATACATACCCAGTTAGTTAGAAACCTTCCTCTTGCTTCCTTCCAGGAGGAAATCACAATACACAACACATTTCCCACACCAGTAGAAAATATCCGGTTCAAACCATGGTAGAAACCATCAAGAACACTTTGAAATCCATCTGCACATAACCAAGCTATTAGAACTAAATTCCTCTAACTCGACCAAACCACGAAGGTCACCAAAACCCAAGAATATTTCCACCAAAACATATGTAGAGTCTCACCACATCATAATTACCCCTATAAATACAACAAACAAAACACCCACTCTGAAAATACCTTATTTGAGTCTTAGACCATTTCATTCACCTTCCTGATACCGAAATATAAAATCCATAATGATATACAAAAATGCCACAAGTCTCGACACCATCCAACTTAATTCTCAGATTTTAGCCATAAACAAACCTGCCAAAAATTCTCAATTGCTACATATTAATCTTGAATCCATTAGAACTTTTTCGAGAGTCATCCACTCTGCTCAAATATCATTTGCACCGCCCAAACGGGCCGAAAGACACATGCCCCATTAGCACAATCAACACTCAAAGAAGTAACCTTGTCTTAACACGACCAATCAAATTCATACTTCGTGCGCTCTATATCCTTCAAAATTACAACTTAATCATTCCATAATTTATATATTTTCATAAAGTGCAATGTAACCCATAACCAGGAACTTTCTTATTTGGGTCATCCTCGATCTCAACCTCTGCAAGTCATTCTATAAGTATACCTTATACCAAAACTAAAATTTAATATATAACCATGAAATTAAGCCGTCTGCAGCAGGCTCTCCCACTTGGCTCAAAGACATAGAACAAAGCGTTCCATAACTCACAATATCCATACTCTATTACTGCCATAATACCGTAGTCAGTTCAACGAAAATTATTCTTAAGCTTATGCAACATCAACCATAAGATACCTCAATCATTCGCTAAACTTGTATTTATTCTCTTGACAGTCAAGTCAACTTTCTCAACCAACTTCAAATTCAAATCTCAACACATACGCCCTGCTGGTAGAAAAGAAACTCTCCATTAACATTATAAGGAACACACCTACGTAGATTACCCCGCAGGGGATAACCGACCTGCTTAGCCTCAAATTGGTATCTTGTTATACCCTTTCGCAGTTACAATTACTATGAAATCACTTAATCTTTCTGAGTCCAAACTCATTAACAAGACATGAGAATTTAATTTTTCCCAAAATTTAACATCGTGAAAGGTCCTTCAAAAGGTTCATACTCGAGACTGTACGTCACATCAAAATGAAAATCAAGCACCCAATGGCCCTCTTTATAGCCATTCGACCGCTCATCAAGCCACAAATTCTCCACTCATAGGGATACTACCAGACATATGAGTCCAAATGTACAAGTTACAACTGAAGCTACCAAGCCTAAGCTATAGTCCAAACCTGGCCTTAAGTCCTCCAGACTGGCCCATCACCAAAACACAGAATATACATCCCGCACGCCATCCCTGAAATCTCAAACCGGCGATGCACAACTGATACCAAGCGCTCACTTGCACATACGAATGCGTGAAAGGAATTCAAAGAATTATGTTTCAAGCTGAATCAATTCCGCACGATAAAGAAAGAAAGATGAGAAATTATCCTAAATGCCCTGTAGCCTCTCGAAGATAAGTATGGACGTCATCATACCGATCCGCAAGACTCTACTAGACACTTGCTCATGACTTGTAGAACCTATGAACCTAGAGCTCTGATACCACCTTGTCACGACCCAAAATCCAACTAGTCGTGATGGCACCTAACCCATCCCGTTAGATAAGCCAATTTCCACTATCCAATTCCAATGTAATTTAACAAGACAATTAAGTAAAAGAAAATATCTAAATCTTATACATTCCCCAAGGGCTGTTAGTACAAATCATGAGCTTCTAAGATTAGAATTTACAAAGCTGGTATGAAATAAATATATCATCTATTCGAAATGTACATAAACAGATTTTTATAAATCTAAGGCTGCCATTAACAAGAGGCAGCTACGACCGGAACACAGGTACGTCTCCAAATCCAGATCATGCCGACCCCAGCAACATCAACATCCAATATCTGCACGCAAGGTGCAGAAGTTTAGTATGAGTACAACCGACCCCATGTACTTAATAAGTAACAAACCTAACCTTAGGTTAAAAGTAGTGACGAGCTGGAATAAAGGCCGGGTCCAACACCAATAGCCAACAACAATCCATAACAACGTAAAGCAAGTAATAAAAGAAGTAACTCAGAGATAAAATGCTCAGCTTAATCATGATTTCTGAAAATAGTTCTGCCTCTCAAGTGTATCAGTGAAAACTCAAGTCTTTTACCGAAGTTGCCAAAAAAATATGAGTAAGTTTGAAAACAGTAATTTTGCCAAAAATCCTTTCCATAATAAATAAGATGTTTTATTTTCTTTCCAGATAGCCAGTGGAAAATGCATCACTATGCCCATATGCCAATATGTGTGGGAAATCATGAATGACATGATATCGTACAACATAAGAAAAATGCATCTCTATGCCTGCATGGCAAATGTGCATGTAAATGCCATGCACTCAGTGATAAAACCATATGTATACTCTCAGACTATCATTTTACTCAGTCCTCCCAGTCAGTCAGTCCTCGCAGTCACTCATTCCTCACAGTCACTCAGTCCTCCCAATCGCTCGGTACTTGGCACTCGCACTCAGTAGGTACCTGCGCTCACTAGGGGTGTATACAGACTCCGGAGGGGCTCCTTCAGCCCAAGCGCTATAATATGCACAGACAACTCATGTGCTGCACAGATAACTCACGTGCTATAGTATCAATATATGTATCCGCACGGACAACTCACATGCTATAATAAGCCAATCTGGCCTGTTGCGGCATGCAACCCGATCCCATAATAATAAAGTATATAAAGCCAGTATGGCCTGTTGTGGCGTGTAACCCGATTCCATAATCATCCTCATAATCAGGCCCTCGGGCTTACTAAGTCGTCTATCTCTCCAGTCTCTCAGGCTCACAATGTCATGAAACTAGCCCAAAATGATGATATGATGAATCAATAAATAGAAACAGAGTCTGAGAGATGATATGAAATGAATGAACATGACTGAGTATGAAATTTAAATTTAAACAAATAATTCTACATCAATATGACCTCTATGGGTCTCAATAATACTGGCACATAGCCTCGGCATGATTTTTAATATGATTCTCAGCTCAATTTCTTTAACACATAAAACTACATAGAAAATGCCAAGATTATTTGACTACAAAATTCTACGAAACCAATTACGTCACAATTTCTATAGTGCACGCCCACACGCCCATCACCTAGCATGTGCATCACCTCCAAACAATTCACATAATACGTATATTCAGGGTTCATACTCTCAGCTCCAAGATTTGAAGAGTTACTTACCTCGAACAAGACGAATCCAATATCGAGCAAGCTAAACAATGCTCTAGAAATTCCATTCTATGCGTTTCTTCTTCTGAATGGCTCGAATCTAGCCACAATTAATTTGATTCAATCCACACAATTATAGGAATTAATTGCATATCAAAATACTAATATTTTCCCACAGAATCCGCAATTGCACTCCAAAAATTGCCCGTGAGGCCCACGTCTCATAATACGATGAAACTCACAAAATTCGACAACCCATTCAATTACGAGTCCAACCATACTAGTTTCACTCAAATCCGACTTCGAATCGACATTCAAATCCCAAAAATTCATTTTATGAAATTTCTACAATTTCTTCCAAATTTCCATCTCAAACTACTAATTGAATGATGAAAACAATGATATATTCATGTATATTAACCAAATCTGTGTTATAATCACTTACCCCGATGAATTTCTTGAAAAACCCACGAAATATCGTCACAAACCGAGCTCCCAATGTCCACATGTGAAATAATACCCTAACCCTCGGTTATATAGTACCACATCTGATCTCCCAATGTGCGGTCCACACATTTTCAAGTGCTGCCGCACATTTTCAAGTTATGCAGCCACGCAATTTTGAGTGCGGCCGCACTTCACTGTGACGACTTACTAGGCTTCAGTACATTGCCCATAAGTTTCTGTACAAATACCCAAATGCCCAAATAATTACTTATATACCTTTCTGGAAACTAGATTCAAAGGGCTACAACTTTAGTTTTTGAATTATCTCCAAATTCGTTGTGGATTAAAAGATATAAGCCTCCGAAGTCGGATCATCGAACCTGCAGAACCCCTGAAGTGCGGCCGCACACAAAATTGTGCGGTCCGAACATTTCCTCTGAAGTGCGGCCACACACAAAATTGTGCTGTCCGAACATTTCCTTTGCGGTCCGCACTTTTTCTCTGATGTGTGGCCGCACTCAAAATTGTGCGGTCCGCACTTTTCTAAAAGTTTCAGAACAACATTAGAGTGCCGAAATGCCCGGACATTCTCAAAATTCACCCCGAAACTCACCGATACACTCGTGATCCTGTTCAAATATACCAACAGGTTCCATAACATTATACGGACCTACTCAAGGCCTCAAATCACATTAAACAACATTAAAACGTCGAATCGCACCTTAAATCAAAATCTATGAACTTTCAAATTCTATATCTTGTGCCGAAACACATCAAATCAATCCGGAATGACTTCAAATTTTGCACAAAAATCATAAAATGACATAACAGAGCTATAAATATTTTCAGAACTAGATTCTGACCCCGATACCAAAAAGTCAACTCCCCGGTCAAACTTCCTGAAAAATTTATTTTTCGCTATTTCAAGCCAAATTCCACTACGGACTTTCAAATAATTTTCCGGACATGCTCCTAAGTCCAAAATCACCATACGTAGCTATTTGAATCATCAAAACTCCATTCTGGGGGCGTTTACACAAAAATCAATATCCGGTCACTATTTTAACTTAAGCTTTAAACCTTATAACTAAGTGTTCCAATTCATTCCAAAACCTCACCAGACCCGATCCAATTAACCCGGTAAGTCATAAAATAACTGTAAAGCATAAATTGAGCAGTAAATAGGGAAATGGGGTTGTAATAGTCAAAATGACCGATCATGTCATTACAACCACGGTTGTGACGATTAGGCAACAAATTAAACCTTCTTAAGATCGTACTTATCAACCAGATGTCAGAACTTGTTACACCCCCATGTGCACAATTGAATGATCTCTCAATACTTCCACATCTCGATCTGGATGACACGTTGTAACAATGGTTGAGCAACCCTGGCTCCCTTATAGACCCTCTGTAGTATCATAAACTGTTGGCGTATAGTTGATACCGAGTGCGTAATTTCATACACGAGTGGATGCAATAGAACTTAAGATATATGCTTCAAGCTGAATAAATGTCGCACGATAAGGAATGAAAGAAATGGAAATTTTCCTACTAGCTCTATAGCCTCTCGAAGATAAGTACAGACGTCTCCTGCAAGACTCTACTAAACTCGTTCGTGACTCGTAGAACCTATGAACCTAGAGCTCTGATACCAACTTGTCACGACCCAAAATCCCACCATAGGCGTCGTGATGATACTTAGTCTCTAGGACTAGGTAAGCTGATTAAAATAACAACTTAACCCATTTTTTTTTAATAGACAAGTGTCAAAACTAACAACGGAAATATTCAAACAACCTCCCAAGACTGGTAATACTGAGTCACAAACACTAACTGAATACATGGAATTATCTCGAGGGTCGAATGTACAATACTGTTCGAATAAATAATTAACAGTACTATAAAATGGAAAGACTCCAAGGGACTGTGATGACCAAGCAGTCCTGCCTTGAATCCTTGCGATCATACTCTAATCTCTGTCCGAATCCGATATCTCAAATACCTGGCTGTAATGACCCGACCGGTTGTTTTGAGTTCTGGTGCGTCATTCAACGGTTTGAGGCCATGAATAGTTTCACTTTTGGTATTATGACTTGTACG
Organism: Nicotiana tabacum; assembly: GCF_000715075.1. Classification (NCBI taxonomy): domain Eukaryota; kingdom Viridiplantae; phylum Streptophyta; class Magnoliopsida; order Solanales; family Solanaceae; genus Nicotiana; species Nicotiana tabacum. The sequence goes on from NC_134103.1 coordinate 74,958,422, forward strand.
TGCTGTCGAAATTGAAATTCAGGAAGTTCGGAATTGATTTAGAGAGAAAAATTCTAATTTTAGAAGCTTTAAGTTGGAGGAGTTGGCTAAAGGTTGATTATGAGTAAACGACCTTAGAATCGGGATTTGAAGTTTCCAACAGGTTCGTATGATGATTTTGGACTTGGGCATATGTCCGGATCGGGTTTTGGATAATCCCGGAGCGTTTTGGCGCCTATTATGGAAGTTGGCATTTTGGAAGAATTCCATAAATTAGGGTTGAAGTGCATTTCAATGTTATCTATGTCCGTTTGGGATTCCGAGTATAGGAATAGCTTTGTATGGTGATTCTGGTCTTAGGAGCGCATCCGAAAGTGAATTTGGAGTTCCGTAGGTCATTTTGGGGTCATTTGGTAAAAGTTGGAAATTTGGTTAATTTTGAGAAGTTCGACCGGGAGTGGACTTTTAGATATCGGGGTCGGATTCGGATTCCGAAAGTTGGAGTAGGTCCATAATGTCAATTATGACTTGTGTGCAAAATTTGAGGTTAATCGGATGTGATTTGATAGGTTTCGGCATCGATTAGAGAAGTTTGGAATTTCAAAGTTCATTAAGTTTGAATTGGAGGGAGTTTCGTAGTTTCGATGTTGTTTGGCATGATTTGAGGCCTCGACTAAGTTCGTAATGTATTTTGGGACGTGTTGGTATATTTGGTTGAGGTCCCGAGGGCCTTGGGTGGATTCCGGATGGTTAACGGATGGAGTTTGGACTTGGAAGGAAAACTGAAGCATCTGTCTTCTGGTGTAACCACACCTGCAAGGTTTTGGACGCAGGTGCAGAGCCGCAGAAGTGGCCAAGAGGGTCGCAGAGGCGGTTATGGCTGGGGAAGGCTGGGACCGTAGATGCGGTCGAGTTCTGCAGAAGTGGGACCGTACCTGCGCACGTGGATCCGCTGAAGTGATGGCGCAGAAGCGCGTATGGGGCCGCAGATGCGGAGTTGAGGGGCCTGAAGGAGGACCGCAGAAGCGGTCAATTGACCGCAGGTGTGAGAGGTCGCTGGGCAGTGTGCTCTCTTAAGAACGAGATTTGGGCCATTTTCTTTCATTTTCTCTTGGTTTGGGCGATTCTTGGAGAGGTTGAAGTGGAGGTTTTTATCATCAAGGGCAAGGTAAGTTATCCCCACCTGTTTTGAGTTAAATACATGGTTTTCATATGGATTCAAGCATGGAAATTTGTAGAAATTTGGGATTTTGAAGAAAAACCTAAAAAAATGGTATTTTTGGATTTTGACCACGAAATTGGACATGGAATTGGGAACAAATTATATATTTTAGTTCATAATGCTATGGGTAGTGTTTATCTTCGAAACTTTTCGAAAACCGGGCATGTGGGCCTGAGGGTGATTTCATCAATTTTTCGAGCGAAGTTGAAAAATGTTGTAAATTGAACTATAATGAATATTAGAGCATATATTTATGAATTTGCACAATTATTGACTAGTTTTGGAGCGACGAGCATCAGTTTGAGTTGTTGGAGAGGCTTTGGAGCCGGTTATGGAATTGCTGAGCAAGGTAAGTTTCCTTTCTAACCTTGTAAGAGGGAATTAACCCCACGGGTAAATTAATTTAATATGTGCTTCTATTTGTGGGGGCTACGTACACATGAGGTGACGAGAGTCCGTGCGTAGCTACTATTATGCTTATGTTTGGGTAGTCTAGGACCCAAATCATGTCATACTTGCGATGTTTGCAACCTACTTGTTAATTTAATTGCTTAAATCATATTTAAACTTGGTAAAGGAACGGTAAATGGTTAAACTTTATTGTCTCGACCGTTAATGAGAATTGAAAATTTCTTGAATAATTGCCCCTTAATAAATCTTGAATTGGTTATTTTAAATGTATTTTCTCTTTTGTGGAGGGGGCCGAATGCCTCGGTAGCAGATAAATGCATCTATGGTTCGCGTCGTTCAACCCTCGGCAGTGCACAAATTAAATATTTATGTTAGATCGGACCGTACGAGCTTGGCATGGTTTGCGCATGATTTAATTGGATGCCTTGGAATTTATAATAATTGATATTGCTGCATTGGCCTGAGTTACAAAATGATAAACGATGAAAAATATATTTGGAAATTTCTTAGTAACAAAAGAATTGTTTACTTATTTCATGATATTGAGCTTACAGTCATTCTACGTAATCCATGCTAAATTATATCATTGGTATTTTATTTATGGCCCATAGTAAGTGTCGGAGCCGACCTCTCGTCACTACTTCTTCGAGGTTAGACGGGATACTTACTGGGTATGTATTGATTTACGTATTCATACTACACTTGCTGCATATTTTTGTACAAGTACATATATGCCTAGTGGCCTTGTGGGTGCAGAGGCGCGGTTATTGCAGGGACTTAGGTGTGCTGCACTTCATACTACGACTCGCAGCTAGCAAAGTCTCCTTCAGAGTATTTATATTCTTCCTGTCCAATTTGTATTCCGGACAGATGCTGTATTTTATTTTACATTCCTAGTTGATGCTCATGCACTTGTGACACCGGGTTTTGGGGTGATTATGGGTTGACTTGTATTGAAATTGTTAAAAATATTATTATTTACTTGGTAAATTCCACATTTTACTATTTAATTGAATGAAATATGATTTCAAAATATTAAAAACGAGAACCAAATTAAGTATTTATTTTTGGCTTGCCTGACAGCAGTGTCCGGCTCCATCACGACCTTTAATGTATTTTTGGGTCGTGACAACATGGTTTTATAACACTAGGTTCACTTAGGTCTCACGAGTCATGAGCGAGTCTAGTAGAGTCTTGCGGATCGGTACGAAGACGTCTGCACTTATCTTCGAGAGGCTACCGGGCTGATATGGGCACTTCCCTTCTTGATTCCTCATCGTGTGATTTGATTCCTTTGTGGCTTATGCCTTCATTTCCTTCCTATTCAATCTTATGCGACGTGAAGCGTTTGTTATAAATTTGGAATCGAGGAATTTTAATGGCACTACTGATGTAGAGAGGGATGTTTCTCCCTGGGTATTCAATTGGGCTAATGTCGTCGCCTTGTGGAAGGATGTTCTGTCATCTCAGCTCAGCAGTTGTATTTCTGATGGTTTGGGGCTATGCACCAATTGCTATGATATCCATGAGTCGTTATCGCACAGTATTAAAGTAATGGTAGGATACTTGTCTACGTGTAAGGGCAGTGAATGAATTTAAAAGAGATTTTTCTCAATACATGATTTAGAGGTTTAGTGTTTTATTTCCAGCGGAGGGAAAGGCAATCAGACTAAGAATGTTCAGGTTGGATTGATGGAGTAACGAGACTTGGTATTTTCAAGTGTGGTGAAATCTTTATCCGAGATGTGGTGACGTCGTCCTTGATTGAATGTGTTAAGTTCGCTGGTGTTACGGCCTTCTTCAAATCGCCTTTGGGGCAGAGTATTGTGTCGGGGAAGCGGTTGTCAGATATCGCAGTGTGCTGTGGTTCAGAATCAAATTGGTAATCCTAATGCTGATGGTTCAAGGAAGATGATCTTCGGGGAGGTTTAGAGTTGGAAGCGATCTGTTGGTTCGGGTGCTATAGAGATGAATTTTGAGTTAAGGCAACAACTGGGCAGCGAAGAATGGGGAAGGACATGTAGGAGGTGTCTTGCGGTGGTTAAACTTCTAGAAGGCCAAGCGTAAGGAAACAAAAGTCGAGTAGTTGCTTAAAAGAGAGGGTTTGACCAAAGTGGGAGAGTGGCAGAGTAGCATACGGTTCTGTGGTGGGATAGCCACATGCCTTGGAAGGAGTTAGAGTGATTTGGGATTCATGGTGGACAGTCACTAGGTCTACGTGCTTAATTTGGTATATTGGCTGCTATATTGAGGAAGATTGGGTATGATAGGAGAGAGTTGCTTAATATGAATCAGGATACAACATGATTTTGGATTGGAATGTACGGTCGCACCTTTAGTTGATGTCCATGAGTAGTGAACGGACTTGTACAGCTGGTGAATGAGCGCGGGCTCAGGATGGTTTATTGGCTTCGTGGTAATTGTACTTAGTGCAGCGTTGTTGGAGGATATCGGCATGGAATTTTCACAGGTGGGATATCTCCTATGAGAAGGTTAGCGGTTGCGTGGTGTTGATGAAGCTTCTACGAAGAATTTTACTGGCTATCCAGTAAGAGGTCGAATATGTGAATGTGGCTAGTGATTTAGAATGTTCATGAAATGTTTAACATAAGAATTTCGAGGAAATTTGGCGGGATGATTGTGCAAGACCATGTCAATAGGGGATAAGGAATCTTGGTGGGTTCCAGAGTTATGCAATGGTAGCTTCAAGCTAAGTGGGAGAGCCCCACCGTCTATGATTGGATTGCGAGTTGTCAACCAGTACGGTTTCTGGTTATAGGTGTATTGGTGGGTTACCATGACTAAGGAAAGAAAACATCAGTGGTAGTTCGAGCAAAGGATTTGAGGAATGTGTGCTATATTTGGCCTTATCGATTCATGTTTAATTTTTGGGAAGACTTAGAGTCTATGCTTCGTGTGGATGTGATGTATAAGGAAAGAAATTCAGCCGGTTGCTTCTTTGAGAGGGTGTTCATGTGCTAACAGGGCCTTAGAGTTTGATTATATTCGGGGACAAGTCAGAGTGTGTGACTCTCAACAATGGTCCTAGTAGGTTCAAAATTAAAGTGTGGTGCCTAAGGATTTCAAGTCCGTGGTATGGTTAAGTATCGAGCTTTGGCAGTGGATTATGAAAAAGTGGCTTGGAGTGTTTTGTGTTATCTACAGTCAGCGGTGCAACATTAGAGGAAGAGAAAATATAGCTTCAGATTCGCAGAAGGTCTTGCAGGACATGTGTACCTGTTGACGATGCTACTGTGCGCTCAAGGAGGGTATGGTATGGTTCGTGAGTTATGAGACAATGTGGTCTTGTGAAATGGGGTCACTCAGGACGGGTGCGGATTTGGTTCGTTACGTTTGAATGGAGCTATTATTATTATTATTTCTAAGGCAAGTGGAGAAACGAGGTCGGTTAGTAATGGTTAAATCAGCATGATTGTGGCAGTGATCAATTTCTTTAGCGTAAAGTTATACATGTAGTTGTGGTTGTACACTTGGGCTTGAGCGCCACCACCACTTGGTTGATTTGGGAGGTATTTGATTCGAATGGCATGTTATGAGTAGATGGATCCCGGAAGGGACATGGTGGTTTAGACTACTACGTGGGGTTGTATTTTCAGCGGTTATGGGAATTCAGTCACGTGTGGCAATGGTCCTCCTGAAATGAGTTAAATGAAAGGTTTCTATATGATGAAGTGTGTACCCTATTGGTGGTTCGGGAGTTATGATGAAATTCTTGTACTCTTGTGTATTGGTATGTTAGGTGCAATGAGCGGCACAGGGATTGGAAGTTGGGGATCAAGGTTGCAGTTGAGGTCGACAAGAATGTCAAGAGCTCGGATGAGCAGGGAAGAAATCAGATGTTTAAAGTAAGCTGGTATTGTCTTTAGCGTCACCTGGGATCGGTGTTCTGTGTAAGAGGCTCTGTGTACTAATTTGCAAATTCTTGATTTGCTTTACAGCATTAATGTGGCTGGCAGTATGGAGGTGCAGACTTGTTACATGGTGCGGAAGGTCGTGGGAGTGCATCCCACGGGAAGATTGTATAAGTGTGACATGTAGTCACCTGATTGATTAAAGATTTAAAACCAAGTATGAAGATTGTGGTACTATCGCTAATGTGAGAATTTATGCTTGAAGGGCGCTTGGTTCACTTGATTGTGAGTTGTGAAAGTTTGTTCCAGATTCGATGGTTGTTCTTGCGTGTTATGAGAAAATGGTCATTATGGATTCTTGAGAGGTTATTTTCCCAAACATGGTATGATCAGAATCGACTTGAGGTCCGTGGATGGACCTAAATGTGAATGTGAACTCTATATCGGGCCGGATGTGTTCATTTCAGCATAACATTGTTTTCAGAGGAGTCTTCGGGCCTTGGATGCTATTTCTGTCGTCAGCTATTTCATGTAATACTTTATTGGGCCATGTGGGTTGTGAGACGGTTTTATTATTCGCACATGTATTGTGGTCTCGTGTAGCTTGCGATGTTATATGAGCAGGATGACTCTCGATATGCAGGTCATTTATCGCACTTTAGTTGTGCTCGGGTTTTGTAGCATATGGCGCTATCTGTCTCCCCAGGGATGGTATTATGCATTTGGCGTGCTTTTGGTCGATATTCGGGTATTTCGTAGTCATGAGCATTTTTGCTCGGTAAGTATTTCCTTATGGATTTTTATGTGTGGATGGGTGGCACGCCACCACGGGTATGTTGTTTGGATCGGATGGTATGCCGCCACGGGTATCAACGTTGGATCGGGTTGCATGCCGCAACGGTATCATGTGTGGATTGGGTTGCACGCCGCCACAGTGTGATGTTGGGTACAGTTCCCCATGTCTATTCTTGTGTGTTATTCCTCATTTCTAAGGGAGGTTCATAACATCCTTTCGGTTGTTTAATTAGTTATGTGGGTTGAGTAGTTCTTTCTAGAGTTCGTTTTCCTTATGTATCACATTCGAGCTTATAGTTTGTGGGCATAATGTGGCATCATATGAGAGTTTTGGCAGTAACTGAGGTGGCTTGTTGCCCGAGTAGTTTGTACTGGGTGAGACAAGATTATTAGACCTGGGATTAGTGCGATCAGATTTATATGAAGCATATTAAAGAGCAAATATCATTATTTAGTTCATAATGAGGTAGTGGTTCTTGTCAAGAGGAGAAACTCAATGATTTATTAACTAGGCAGTTGGTTATGAATTTCTATACCTCTCTTCCATCGTGGCAGCATTGCAAGAGTTGGAACACGACTTATATGTGTCTTGATCTATGTTGTGGGCATCAGATTTGTGGAATTTCGGCTATTGTTATCGAAGGATGTTATTATGGTCATGTGAATTATGCGGCTCATGGGGTGAATTCAGAAAAGGTATGCAATCATGTATTAGTGCATCGCATAGTGATTGAAAAGGTGTTTGTATGTCGGATGCAGGCCTAGTAGAGAATTTCGGATGTTGGACTTTGGCTCTAAGGCTTATTTGCCTAAATAAAGGGTAGGATCTTCATATTTTCTCGAGCTAATGTGCTCGACTGGGTTGTTTCAGCACAGTTAGGTGCACGAGGTGTTAAATAGTGATTTTAGACAACTCCAGAGCAATTCTTAGCACGTTCGAGGATGAACGTATGATTAAGTGGGAGAGAATTTAATGACCCGACAGGTCATTTTGAGTTCTAGAACGTCATTCGGCGGTTTGAGGCCATGAATAACTTCACTTCAGGTATTATGACTTGTACGTGTGGTCTGAATTAAAATTCAGGAAGTTCAGAGTTGATTTGGAGAGAAAAATTCTAATTTTAGAAGCTTTAAGTTGGAGGAGTTGACTAAAGGTTGATTTTGAGTAAACAACCTCGGAATTGAGATTTGAAGGTTCCAACAGGTTCGTATGATGATTTTGGACTTGGACGTATGTCCGAATCGGGTTTTGGATAACTCGAGAGCGTTTCAGCGCCTATTATGGAATTTGGCATTTTGGAAGAATTCCATAAATTTGGGTTGAAGTGCATTTCAATGTTATTGATGTCCGTTTGGGATTCCGAGTCTGGGAATAGCTTCGTATGGTGATTCCGGTCTTAGGAGCGCGTCCGGAAGTAGATTTGGAGGTCTGTAGGTCATTAGGGGTCATTTGGCGAAAGTTAGAAATTTGGTTAATTTTGAGAAGTTCGACCGGGAGTGGACTTTTTGATATCGGGGTCGGATTCTGATTCCGAAAGTTGGAATAGGTCCGTAATGTCAATTATGACTTGTGTGCAAAATTTGAGGTCAATCGGACGTGATTTGATAGGATTTGGTCATCGATTAGAGAAGTTTAGAATTTCAAAGTTCAGTAAGTTTGAATTGGTGGGTGATTCGTACTTTCGATATTGTTTGGCGTGATTTGAGGCATCAACTAAGTTCGTAATGTGTTTTCGGACATATTGGTATATTTGGTTGAGGTCCCAACGGCCTTGGGTGGATTCCGTATGGTTAACAGATCGAGTTTGGACTTGGAAGGAAAGCTGAAGCATCTGTCTTCTGGTGTAACCGCACCTGCGAGATTTTGGCCGCAGGTGCGGAGCCGCAAAAGCGACCAAGAGGGTCGCAGAGGCGGTTCTGGCTGGGGAAGGCTGGGACCACAGATGCGGTCGAGTTTCGCACCTGCAGGACCGCACCTGCGCACGTGAAACCGCAGAAGTGCGTATGGGGCCGTAGATGCGGAGTTGAGGGGCCTGAAGGAGAACCGCAGAAGCGGTATTTCGGCCTCACCTACGGGACCGCAGAAGCGGTCAAGTGACCCAGGTACAAGAGGTCGCAGGGCAGTGTTCTCTCTTAAGAACGGGATTTGGCTCATTTTCTTTTATTCTCTCTTGTTTTAGGCGATTCTTGGAGAGGTTCAAGTGGAGGTTTTTATCATCAAGGACAAGGTAAGTTATCCTCACCTATTTTGAGTTAAATACATGATTTTCATATGAATTCAAGCATGGACATTTGTAGAAATTTGGGATTTTGAGGGAAAACCTAGAAATTTGTATTTTTGAATTTTGACCACGAAATTGGACATGGAATTGGGAACAAATTATATATTTTAGTTCGTAATGCTATGGGTAGTGTTTATCTTCGAACGTTTTCGGAAACCGGCCACGTGGGCCGGAGAGTGATTTCATCGATTGTTCGAGCGGAGTTGAAAATTATTGTAAATTGAATTATAATGAGTATTAGAGCATATATTTATGGATTTGCACGATTATTGACTAGTTTTGGAGCGACGGGCATCGATTTGAGTTGTTGGAGAGGCTTTGGAGCCGGTTATGGAATTGCCTAGCGAGGTAAGTTTCCTTTCTAACCCTCTAAGAGGGAATTAACCCCATAGGTGAATTAATTTAATATGTGCTTCTATTTGTGGGGGCTACGTACGCACGAGGTGACGAGAGTCCGTGCGTAGCTACTATTATGCTTATGTCCGGGTAGTCTAGGACCCAAATCATGTCATACTTGCGATGTTTGGAACCTACTTATTAATTTAATTGCTTAAATTATATTGAAACTTGGTAAAGGAACGGTCAAAGGTTAAACTTCATTGTCTCTACTTTTAATGAGAATTGGAAATTTCTTGAATAATTGGCCCTTAATAAACCTTGAATTGATTGTTTTAAATGTATTTTCTCTTTTGTAGAGCGGGCCGAATGCCTCGGTAGCAGATAGATGCATCTATTGTTCGCGTCGTTCGACCCTCGGCGGTGCACATTTTAAATATTTATGTTGGATCGGGCCGTACGACCTCGGCATGATTTGCTCATGATTTAATTGGTTGCCTTGGAATTTATAATAATTAATATTGTTGCATTGGCCTGAGTTACAAAATGATATAAGATGAAAAATAAATTTGAAAATTTCTTAGTAATAAAAAAATTATTTATTTATTTCATGATATTAAGCTTACAGCCGTTCTATGTAATCCATGCTAAATTATATCATTGGTATTTTATTTATGGCCCATAGTAAGTGTCGGAGCCGACCCCTCGTCACTACTTCTTCGAGGTTAGGCGGGATACTTACTGAGTACGCGTTGATTTACATACTCATACTACACTCGCAGCATATTTTTGTGCAGGTACATATATGCTTAGTGGCCTTGTGGGCGCAAAGGCGCGATTATTGCGGGGACTTAGGTGAGCTGCACTTGATACTACTATTCGCAGCCAGCAAAGTCTCCTTCAGATTATTTATATTCCTTCTGTCTAATTTGTATTCCGGACAGATGCTGTATTTTATTTTACATTCCTAACTGATGCTCATGCACTTGTGACATCGGGTTTTGGGGTGATTATGGGTTGACCTGTATTGAAATTGTTAAAAATATTATTATTTACTTGGTAAATTCCACCTTTTACTATTTAATTGAAGGAAATATGATTTCAAAATATTAAAAACGAGAACCAAATTAAATATTTATTTTTGGCTTGCCTGACAGCGTTGTACGACGCCATTACGGCCTTTAATGGATTTTTGGGTCGTGACACTGGATCTGCCCAAAAATGTGCAGAAGTGTAGTATGAGTACACCATGGTGGGTACCCAGTAAGTATCAAGACTAACCTCGGTGGAGTATTGATGAGGTACAATCAAGACATTCACTAGTCTAATAACCTGTGCAATATAGTATACAAAAATAATAAAAAATAAATAGCAGTGATAGCAACCATAATCAACTAGTGATGTAAATAACAAGACAACAAGAATACCATAAATATTGTTCAAATGAATAATAAACACAACTACATCAAATTAATCAAGTCCATCAACATATACAACTTTTATCTATAAGTTTTTCAAATAAAAATCTTTAGAATGTAATCCGTACAATTAAATGTATCCCGAATATACTTCCTTCAAATAAATATCTTACGAATATAATTCTCTCAGATAAATATCTTCAAATATAATTCCTTCAAGTAAATATCTTTCGAATATAATTCTTTTAAGTAAATACCTTTCGAATATAATTCTTTCAAGTAAATATATTTCGAATATAATTCCTTCAAGTAAAAGTCACCATGTGACACCTCATTTAACTTTCATGTCGTGAGAAATATATTCAACATATCACATCAAATGGCACAGTAATACCTTCGTGCACTTGTCACATTCTCATCCAATATATATATATATATATATATATATATATATATATATATGTAGATCAAATCAATTGGCACGGCAACACCCTTCGTGCATTTATCTCTTTCTCACAGAGCATATATAAAACAATACCAACTAGGTGGGAAAATACCAATAACAATAAAAGAAATAAAGTGAGAGGCACACAGAAAGCAACAACGAATACAAGTCACATAGAAAACATAGGTGCACAATAACAACTCAAGATAAAGACATAAATGTATATACAATGAAAAGATATCACAATATAATATATGTCTCTTGTCCTTGCCTGTATGGAAACAACCTTCGTGCCATGAACATAGAATAATATAAAAATAATGGCACGACATTACCCTTCGTGTTTTTACTCTCATCCTCACTTGATAATATAATTGAAATGGCACGGCATTTCCCTTCGTGCCTTATATGCTCAAATCGCACGACATCACCCTTCGTAATTTACACTCTCAAATGGCACGGCATCACCCTTCGTGCTTTACACTCTCAAATGGCATGGCATCACCCTTCATGCTTTACACTCTCCCTCACATGATAATGTATATGAAATGGTACGGCATCACCCTTCGTGCTTTACACTCTTCCTTACCAAGCACATATATATCATTAACAAGCAAGGTAGGAAGCATAAATAACATCATAAAAAATATTTAAACGACAACACAATACAATAATTCATATCACAATTTGCCCACCAACCACAACCAAACTCCAAAGATGTAGTAAAATCAGTAAATTTCTCAACAAATAGCCCAAGGCTCCACACAACGTATATAAAACCTCAAAACAACAATAGAGATGGAAAAGTAATTCAGCATAGGACAACACTATTCTTTAATCCAGTTTTTAATAAATATAAATTAATGCCTCATTTTAAACTTATTTAACAATTATTTGCAGATAAGGATTCCTTAATGAATTTAATTCCAAGAAAAATATCAAATCAACAAACATACGGAATTCATATAAAAATCCAAGAGACAATAATACCAATTATCATATAAAATATAAACTCGACAACAAGGAGTGAGGCATGACAATTCAAAGATTTACTAAGTTCCAACAATTTTGCAATTTAATACATAAGGGCGTCTACGAATTTTAACCGATATAATTTGCACATATAAACCAAGTACGTGCTCGTCACCTCGCGTATATGATTTTTAATTACACAATTTTCACATAAGACTCAATGCCTAAGGAAAATTTTCCCCACTCGAGGTTAAGCAAGACACTTACCTCGCTTCGTAACCAAATTCAAGATTCCAATAAATATTTGCCTTGCGAATTCGTGTCTGAACGCTTCAAATCTAGTCACAAACAATTCAATATACTCAATACGAATCGTAGGAATTAATTCCATATGAAATTACTAATATTCCGTATTAAAATCTGAAATTCATTTTAAAAATTGACAGTGGGACCCATGTTTCGAATCCCGGAAAACTTCATCAAATCTGAACACCCGTTCCGATACGAGTTCAATCATAAAAAAATTATCGAATTTTGACATCGGATTGCCCTTCAAATCTTCAATTAAAGTCTTTGAAGATTTCTACCATTTTTCAACCCAATCTTTACCCATTTGAATTTAAAAATCTACCCACAACCTTATTGGTATAAGCATGTATAACTAATACTCTCACATCCAAGAATCATCTTACTAATTACCCATTTCTAGTTAGATTTCGAAATTAAAGGATTGGGAAAAGAAATTCTTATCTCTTTGAAGCTTTAGCAACCCTTTGATGCAATTTCAAGGTTTGATTCAAGGTAGAGTAGTGAAATCCTTAGTCCTTCCTTTCCTCTCTCTAGAATCGCTTCCCCTCTCTCTAAAACACGAGAAAATACCCAAAATATGAAGTCCTAAACGAGTTAAATGAAATGGGAGTCGGGTTACAAAAACTCTCCAAATTCCAGACCGGGCTACAGACCAGGCTTCGCGAGCTCTGTAGCAAGCTAAATACCAGGCTTCGCGAGCTCTATAGCGAGCTAAATACCAGACTTCGCGAGCTCTATATCAAGCCAAATACCAGGCTTCGCGAGAGATATAGCACGGTCTTGAGCGCTACAGACCTGGCTTCGCGAGGGATATAGCACTGTCTAGCGCGCTACAGACCTGGTTTCGCGAGGACGAAATGATTCAACTCCCCAACGCATTGTTCAACCCAATAAGTCCGAAAATACAATATATTAGCCTACCTTGGCACCACGAAACCTTAAATTTCTTGGCGAAAGTTTACCGGCATTACAGTTGTGTTTGCTGATTAATGTGTATATAATGGCTCTCGCGGCTCTCGCTATATAAAATTTTCAGATTATCTGCTTTATTGTTTATACTAATGTAATTATTCTGGGACTTTTGCACCATCTCTGTATATAAGTGAATGCTTTCCTTTTACTGGATTCTCAAAGGTGGTATCCGGTTCTCAAGTATCATTTGATTGTGCTGTTTATGACAGCTAGATGGTGTTGAATTTACTCGGTATTGTTTCTGATTCAATAGTTTAGACATCTCTGCTCTAAGTAAACATTTATGACCTTGTATTACCAACTTTCATGTTCTGACACACCGTTGTTTGCAACCAAATTGTTTCTCATTCTAAACCTAAGTCCAATAAATTTGCAACCAAATTGTTTCTCATTCTGACACACCGTTGATTTACTTTGTTTTTGACGTTTAAGTGTACAAATTTAATACTTTAGTCCCTGTTTCTTGGTCGTTGATTTTACAATTTACTAATATGTTGCTCACACCGAATACAATGAAAGGATTATAAACCTAATTAAATAAGCTTAAAGACATTATATTTGAATATCTTTTTAGAATGTCTAAGTTTATATCAGAATATCTTTTTGGAATATTTTTCAGATTCTTTTATATAAAATTGAACAAGATTATATGTCTCCACCTGATATGAAGTTCATTCAGTATCACTCAGTGGCTAACATAATATCAAAATGAAAGTTATAACTTTAAGACTTCTATTAAAACTTCATATTTATGCAAATTGTAAGTAGTTGTGTGGAATTCCATTAAGTTGAGATTGCATCTTTACCAATTCATTTGATTACAAGACATATATAATTTCTGTTGAGAGCCATGATATTGATACATGATAAGTCTGTTAGAATCTTGGTTTGACTTAGTATTTCTAAAACTGATTCCAAGAAATTGTTCATTCACAAAATATTGAACTACAACTATAGTTTTTTCTTGGCTTAATAAAAATAAAGAAGAAATGTGAGTTCTTAAAGGTATAATCTTCAGATTAATTGTAAACTTTGAATAATATAAATTATTTATTTTTTTATTTAATTATTTTATCTGTTATTGTATAATAGATGGAACAAGATCGTAGATGGATGTACGATAGAAATCATCCTAATCATGGGGGACTAAAGGAAGAATTTGTAGAAGGTGTTAAAGGATTTATTGCTTATGCAAAAACACTTCCTGAATTCCATAATGAAGGAACGATTAGGTGTCCTTGTGCTAAGTGCAATTGTATAAAGTTATTAATACTAGAGGATGCTAAAGTTCATCTTTATAGAAAGGGGTTTAGAGAAAACTATTATGTGTGGACGGTTCATGGAGAGAACACCCATAATTTAGCTGATGTTGACTTTCAGAATCTTACTGGTTGTGAGCGTAGAACATTCTTTGAGAATAATTATGAAAATTCTCAAATGCATGAAATGGTGTCGAATGCTTTTGGGATACACCCAGGAGTTCAATCCCAACAAAATATTGATGAGTCTTTGAATGATGAGGCAACGCACCTTTATGAATTATTAGAGGCAGCTAGTCGTCCACTCTATGAAGGCTCAATACACTCGGAGTTGTCTGTTGCGGTTAGATTACTAACTATCAAATCGAATTGGAATATTTCTCAAGTGACCATGAATGCTATAATTGGGGGTATGGGTGAAGTTAGTCCGAATATTAACTTACCCGGTGATTACTATAAGGCTAAGAAATTAGTTTCCAAGTTATGACTTTCCTCAACAAAATTTTATTGTTATGAAAAAGGTTGTATGTTATATTATAAAGATGATGCGGCTCTAGAAGCGTGCAAATTTTGTGGATTGTCTCATTTTAAGACAGTCACAAATGCCAAAGCGAAGAAAGTTCCAATTAAGAGGATCCATTACTTACCTATTATACCTAGGGCTGGCATGTGGGCCGGTCCGGTCCCTAAATGGGCCAAGTGGGCCAGTCCAAACGGCCCCAGTCCCGGGCCGATCCCAAAATAAACAGTCCTAACTGTAACGATCCGACCGTTCATTTTGAGAATTACAACCATGTTTCCATACTTGCTGCTCGATTTATGCTTTACGGTTGTTATGTGACTCGCCGGGGTGATTGGTTCGGGTCCGGTGAGGTTTTGGAATGAATTGGAACACTTAGTTCCAAGGTTTAAAGCTCAAGTTAAAATAGTAATCGGATATCGACTTATGTGTAAACGATCCCAGAATGGAGTTTGATGATTCCAATAGCTCTGTATGGTGATTTTGGACTCAGGAGCATGTCCGGAAAAATTATTTTGAAGTCTGTAGTAGAATTTGGCTTAAAATGGCAAAAATTAAATTTTTGAAAAGTTTGACCGGGTAGTTGACTTTTTGATATTGGGGTCGGAGTCCAGTTCTGAAAAATTTGTTAGCTCCGTTATATTATTTATGACTTGTGTGCAAAATTTGAGGTCAATCGGACGTGATTTGATAGGTTCCGGTGTCGTTTGTAAAAATTGAAAGTTTCAAAGTTCATTAGGCTTGAATTGGAGTATGATTCGTGATTCTAGTATTGTTTGACGTGATTTGAAGTTTTGACTAAGTTCATATGATATTTTAGGACTTGTTGGTATGATTTGACGGTCCCGAGGTGCTTGGGTGTATTTTTGGATCATTACTTGAGAGACTAGTAAAGTTAAGAAATTTGGGAGTTTGACCATGGTCAATATCGGGTCAAGACGATCTCTTTTTAGTATTTTGAGTATGTGAGCAGTTCTGTAGCATGTTTTATGATTGAAATTGATATATGATTTGTGTCCGAGAGGTTTCGGATGAGTTTCAGGGTGGTTTCGGATCATTTCGGAGAAGTTTGAGTTTGCTGGTTTCTGGTGAGGTACTGTTCATTCGCAATTGTGAAAACTGTTCATTGGAGATTACTGCTCACTCGCAATTGCAAACAATTTGTTGCAATTGCGATGATTTTGGATTTTTGTACAGTTCGCAATTGCGAACACTGTTCATTCGCAAATGCGAAGTTTTTGTCCGCAAATGCGAACCTGGACAGAATGTTTAAGATCTACCCATTTTCTATTTTTAACAATTTGGAGCTCGGGGAGAAGCGATTTTCGGGAGATTTTGAAGGAAAACATCGAGGTAAGTGTTCTTAACTCAATTTTGGTTAAAATACCCGAATCCATTATTGTTTTTATCCCTAAATAAGTGAATTGGGTTGAAAAATGGTAGATCTTTTCATAGACTTTAATTGCGGATTTGGAGGTCGAGTTGATGTCGGAATTTGGTAAAATTTATATGGTTGGACTTGTGGTTGGACGTGTGTTCATATTTTGTAATTTTTGTCGGGTTCCGAGACGTGGGCCTACTGTCGATTTTTAAGCTAAATTTCGGATTTTGATGGAAAATTAGTATTTTCTTATAGAATTAATTCCAATAAATTTTATTGACTAAATAGAATAATTTGTGACTAGATTCGAGGCGTTTGGACACCAATTAACGAGGCAAGGGCCTAGAGGAATAAAGAATTACACGGTTTGAGGTAAGTAACACTTCTAAACTTGGTTCTGAGGGTATGAATCCCTGAATTTGGTATGATATAAATTGTTTGAAGGTGACACACACGATATGTGATGAGCATGTGGACTTGCACCATAAAAATTGTATTTTGAATAAATCTTGTGCAGTTGTAAAATTTATGAATCATGTTATTATCTGAACATGTTCCACGTGTTAGAGAAATTGAGCCGAGGCTCTTATTAAAGATCATATTTAAGCTACGTGCCAATATTTTGGGACCCATGTGGTCGTGTTGCTGTTGAATTAATTGTCTAATAAAATACATTTCACACTCTATCATATTCGTCCATTAAGAGGATATTATGAGATCGAGCTGCGCGCCGCAGTAAGCCATATCGGCTTTATATATTATTATTATTATTATTATTATTATTATTATTATTATTATTATTATTATTATTATTATTATTATTATGGGATCGAGTTGCACGTCGCAGCAGGCCTTATAGGCTTTATTGTTCGGGATCGGGGCTGCCCGCCTGCATCAGGCCTGTACCGACCCGGCCGGTCGTTTTGAGAGTAATAGCCCCGATCCCCTATTTATTGTTTTCCTCTTATCTTTTTCTTCTTATGTGACTTATTGGGAGGTTTTGTTCGTGGGTTCGGAGTGTTTTGTAATACTTAGTCCCTAAAACGAAAGCTTAAGTTCTAGGATTTTGACCGTAGTTAGAACTATGTGAAGACGACTCCAGAATGGAGTTTCGACGATTCTGTTAGCTCCATTGGGTGATTTTGGA
This sequence comes from Nicotiana tabacum, assembly GCF_000715075.1. Classification (NCBI taxonomy): domain Eukaryota; kingdom Viridiplantae; phylum Streptophyta; class Magnoliopsida; order Solanales; family Solanaceae; genus Nicotiana; species Nicotiana tabacum. The sequence continues at coordinate 74,975,742 of NC_134103.1, forward strand.
CTCAAGAGCGTGTCCGGATTGCGTATTTGAGGCTTGTAGCTGATTTAGGCTTGAAATGACAAAAGTTGAATTTTTTGGAGATTTTAACCGAAAGTGGACTTTTTGATATCGGGGTCGAATTCCGATTACAGAAGTTGGAGTAGGTACAAAATGTTTAATATGACTTGTGTGCTAAATTTGAGGTCAATCGGACTTGATTTGATAGGTTTCAGCATCAGTTGTAGAAGTTTGAAACTTTAAAGTTCATTAGGCTTGAATCGACTAAATTTGTATGATGTTTTAGGACTTGTTGATATATTTGGTTGAGGTTCGGGGGCCTCGGGTGTGTTTTGGATGCTTTACGGATTGAATTTGGAGTTATGCAAATTGCTAAAGTTTTATGGTCTCTAGTGTTTTCGCACCTGCGGTGGGGAGACCGCAGGTGCAGACTCGCACGTGAGGAAGGAGGAGAGCAGGTGTGGTTTGGTCAAGCTTGGTCTATGGGCACAAGTGCGAGATTGGCCCGCAGAAGCGGAGCCGCATCTGCGGAACATGGAGCGCAGAAGCTGAGTCGAATATTCATGGATAGGGTATTGTTACCGATTGATTGAGCTTGGTTCGAGGTAATTGGCTTGCCTAACCTTGTGTCAGGAAAATTCCCATAGGATTTGGTACTGTTGTGATATGTGAGCATCGTGTACGTGAGGTGACGAGTGCGTACACGAGTTATTTGTTGTAAAACCCGATTGTTTTCACTGAGTAGTGACCAGTTTTCATTTTAATTGAGTTATACCAATATGTGTAGTTATCCTGTTTAGTCTAATATCCCATGTCTACATGCTTTAACTGCTTATTCGAACTCTGTGCAACATGCCTAATTGATTTCCTACTTTTTCTTGATCTTTATCAGTCTTAACTGTAGAATTTTTACTGTTAACTATTATATTTATCGGTTGAGTTGTGTGTTTACTTTTGAGACTACGAGGCAGTACCTCGGGAGTTCTCCCTGCATATTTACTTTTGAGACTACGAGGCGGTACCTCGGGAGTTCTCCCTGCACATTTACTTTTGAGACTACGAGGCGGTACCTCGGAAGTTCTCCCTGTATATTTACTTTTGAGACTACGAGGAAGTACTTTTGAGACTTCGAGGAAGTACCTCGAGAGATCTCCTCGCATATTTACTTTTGGGAATACTAGACGGTATCTCGGGAGATCCCCTATTGGGTATTTACTTTTGGGACTACGAGACGGTATCTCGGGAGTGCCCCTGTTGTTATATCATTGTGCGGTGTTGTTACTGCTTTGTGAATACTTTCTGTTATTTTCTCCGTTTTACTTCATTTTATTATATCATATGTCTTATTATTATATCGCAATAGGGCTCTGACCTGACCTGACCTCGTCACTACTCTACCGAAGTTAGGCTTGGCACTTACTAGGTACCGTTGTGGTGTACTCATGCTACTCTTCTGTACATGTTTTGTATGCAGATCCAGGTACTTCTTATCAACCCCGCTATTAGCTGAGAGTGCTTGCTGCTGTACGGAGATTTCAAGGTACATCTGTCGTGTCCGCAGACCTCAGAGTCTCCCTCTATTCTCTCCTATGTCATTTACCTTCCGTACTTCTTTTGTTAGACTCTGGTGTATAGAGATACTAGTTTTCTTTATGTAGCTTGTGACTTATGATGTTTCGGGTTTTGGGAATACCGTGTATTACTAGAGTGTTGGTTATTGTACATATCGGGCGGCATTGTTACCAGTTATTTTGTTATCTGTTGCAGTTAGTTGTTAAGTTTTACTTCTATTTTTGTCATTTTCGCAATTTGTTAGGCTTACCTAGTCGTAGAGACTAGGTGCCGTCACGACGTCTTACGGAGGGAGAATTGGGTCGTGACAAGTTGGTATCAGAGCTCTAGATTCATAGGTGTCGTGAGTCACAAGTAAGTTTAGTAGAGTCTTACGGATCAGTACAGAGATGTCTGCATTTATCTTCGGGAGGCTATGAAACTGTTAGGAAAAATTTCACTTATTTGATTCCTTATCGTGCGAAATTGTTGACTTCGGAATTCTAATCTTCTGTATTCTATTCTCTCATAGATGGAGAGGACACGTACATGTGGATCTGATGACCAGGCACCTACGCTCCCTACTAGAGCCGCGAGAGGATGGGGTAGACGCCGAGGATGTCCACGCAGTGCATCCAGAGCACCCGCACGAGCTGTCACAGAGGAGCCCCTAGTAGCTCCAGTTGGAGGGCAGACACCTGAATACATGTTGCTGCACCAGCCCTCCAAGAGACTCTAACCCAGTTTCTGAGCATGTTCAGCACCTTAGCTCAGACTAAATTGATTCCACTTGCTCTTGCTACATCTTAGGCCGGAGGAGGAGCACAGACTCCTGTCGCCTGTACTCCAGAGCAGCGGGTTTAGGTCGACCAGGTTCCAGAGATTATACCGATGCAGCCAGTAGCTCCAGCTCAGCCCTAGGTTAGGGTAGCAGTTTCTGAGGCAGAACAGCTTAGACTTGATAGGTACAAGAAGTACCACCCTCCTACTTTCAGCGGATTGGCTTCCGAGGATGCCCATGATTTTCTGGAGGAGTGTCACCGTATTCTTCGCACTATGGGTATAGCAGAGTCGAGTGGGGTTTCTTTTACTGCATTCCAACTTAGAGGAGCAGCCTATCAGTAGTGGCATGCTTGTGCCAGGGTGCTATGACTGTATCAGAGTATGCAGTTTGCTTCAGTCATTTGTCCCGACATGCACCAACCTTGGTTGCCATAGTTCGGGAGAGGGTTCGTCGGTTTATTGAGGGACTCCACCCTAGTATCAGGCTTAGCATCGCCCGAAAGTTGGAGATGGATATTTCTTACCAGCAGGTTGTGAGTATTGCTAGGAGATTGAAGGGTATGCTTGCTCGGGAGAGAGAGGAGAGGGAGGCCAATAGGTCACGAGAGTCTGGCACTTATAGCGGTACTCGTTCCCCAGTTACAGTTCGCCATGGTAGGGGCTATGGGAGTCGCCCCGTTCATTCAGCTCTTCCAGCCGCCAGTGGTATTCTTGTCCCTTCTAGGCCCCAGAAGCCTTATTATGCACCGACAATATCTAGTACACCTCCTGCATGGGGTGCTTTTAGCGGTCAGTCCAGCAGACCTGGCCCGAGCCAGTCACAACAACCATGCCCTCCGAGGGCTTGTTTAGAGTGTGGAGACACCTGCCATATGGTGAGGGATTGCCCCAGATTTAGGAGGGGTGCACCTCCACAGACTTCTCAGACACCGCGTGGTCTACCGGGTCCTTAGGCTATAATTCCAGCACCAACTACCGCCCCACCTACTCAGCCAGCTCGAGGTGGAGGTCGGGGAGGTCGAGGTCGCCCTAGAGGGGGAGGCCAGGCCAGATATTATGCTCTTCCGGCTCGTACAAAGGCAGTTGCTTCCGACTTTGTCATTAAAGGTATTGTTCCGGTCTGTCATAGAGACGCGTCGGTCTTATTTGTTCCAGGCTCTACATATTCCTATGTGTCCTCTTATTTTGCCCCGTATTTGGGTGTATCTCGGGATTCCTTGAGTTCCCTTGTTTATGTGTCTACTCCTGTGGGAGATTCTCTTATTGTGGACTGCGTGTATCAGTCGTGTTTGATTGCTCTTAGTGGTTTTGAGACCATAGCCGATTTATTATTGCTCAGTGTGGTAGACTTTGATATTATCTTGGGCACGGACTGGTTGTCTCCCCTTTATGCTATTCTTGATTGTCACGCTAAGACCGTGACACTGTCTATGCCAGGATTACCTCGATTAGAGTGGAGAGGTACCTTAGAGTATACTCCCAGCAGAGTTATTTCATTTCTTAAAGCTCAACAAATAGTTGAGAAGGGGTGTAACGCGTATCTTGCTTATGTGAGAGATGTTAGTATTGATACCCCTACAGTTGAATTAGTCCCAGTAGTGAGGGACTTTCCAGATGTGTTTCCAGCTGATCTTCCGGCATGCTGCCCGACAGAGATATTGATTTTGGCATTGATTTATTACCGGGCACTCAACCTATCTCTATTCCTCCATACCATATGGCTCCTCCTGAGTTGAAGGAGTTGAAGGAGCAGTTACAGGAGTTGCTTGATAAGGGATTCATTCGGCCCAGTGTGCCACCTTGGGATGCTCCAGTCTTATTTGTGAAGAAGAAGGATGGTTTTATACGTATGTGCATTGATTATCGCCAACTGACAAAGTTATAGTGAAGAACAAGTATCCATTGCCTCGTACTGATGATTTATTTGATTAGCTACAGGGTGCCAAGGTATTTTCCAAGATTGATTTACGTTCTGGCTATCATCAGATGAAGATTCGGGAGCCAGATGTCCCGAAGACTGCTTCCAGGATTCGGTATGGTCACTACGAGTTCCTTGTGATGTCTTTTGGGATGACCAATGCCCCAACAGCTTTTATGCACTTGATGCACAGTGTGTTTCGGCCCTATCTTGACTCATTCGTCATTATGTTTATTGATGACATTCTGGTGTACTCCCGGACTCGGGAGGATCTTGAGCAACACCTGAGGACTGTGCTTCAGACCTTGAGAGAAAAGAAGTTATATGAAAAATTTTCAAAGTGTGAGTTTTGGCTAGACTCAGTGGCATTCTTGGGTCATGTAGTATCGAGTGATGGGATCAAGGTGGATCTGAAGAAGGTGGAAGCAGTGCAGAGTTGGCCTAGACCGTCATCAGCTATGGAGATCTGGAGTTTTCTTGGTTTGGCGGGGTATTACCATCGATTTGTAGAGGGTTTCTCATCTATTGCAGTACCTATGACCAGGCTGACCCAGAAGGGTGCTTCGTTCAGGTGGACAAAGGAGTGTGAGGAGAGCTTTTAGAAGCTCAAGATAGCTTTGACTACAGCCCCAGTTTTAGTATTGCCTACAGGTTCGGGGTCTTATACTGTATATTGTGATACATTGCGGATTGGTCTCGGCGCGGTATTGTGATGCATCGCGGATTTGACTACAGCCCCAGTATTAGTATTGCCTACGTGTCCAGAGAACTGAAGGTGCATGAAAAAAAAACTATTTTGTCCACGAGCTTTTAGCAGATATTGTTCATGCCTTGAAGATTTGACGGCACTATTTGTACGGTGTCCCTTATGATATTTACACCGATCATCGGAGTTTGCAGCATCTGTTCAAGCAAAAGGATCTTAACTTGCGTCAGCAGAGGTGGTTAGAGCTACTTAAGGATTATGATATCACCATTTTGTACCACCCGGGGAAGGCCAATGTGGTGGCCGATGCTTTGAGTCGCCGGGCAGAGAGTTTGGGGAGTTTAACATATCTACCAGCAGCAGAGAGTCCATTGGCGTTGGATGTTCAGGCCCTAGCCAGCCAGTTTGTGAGATTAGATATTTCTGAGCCGAGTCGAGTATTGGCTTGTGTGGTCTCTCGGTCTTCTCTTTATGATAATATCATGGAGCGTCAGTATGATGACTCCCATCTACTTGTCCTTAAGAACACGGTCCAACAAGTGATGCTAAGGAGGTCACTATTGGGGATGCTGGTGTATTGAGGATGCAGGGCAGCCTATATGTGCCCAATGTAGATGGTTTGCGTGAGTTGATTCTCTAGGAGGCTCACAGCTCGCGATACTCCATTCATCCTGGTGCTGCGAAGATGTACCAGGACTTGAGGCAACATTACTGGTGGAGGAGGATGAAAAAGGACATAGTGGAGTATGTAGCTCGGTGTCTAAATTGCCAGCAAGTGAAATATGAGCATCACCGGCCGGGTGGGTTACTTTAGAAGTTAAAGATTCCGGAGTGGAAATGGGAGATGATCACTATAGATTTCGTTTTTGGGCTTCCACGGACTCAGCGAAAGTTTGATGCAGTTTGGGTGATTGTGGATAGGCTGACCAAGTCAGCTCATTTCCTTCCTGTGATGACTACCTATTATTCCGAACAGTTGGCTCGAATTTATATCCGTGAGATCGTCAGGCTTCATGGCATACCTGTATCTATCATCTCTGACCGAGGTACGCAGTTTACCTTACGGTTTTGGAGGGCCATACAACATGAGTTGGGTACTCGAGTGAAGCTGAGCACATCATTTCACCCCCAGACAGACAGACAATCCGAGCACACTATTCAGATATTAGAGGATATGCTCCGTATGTGTGTGATGGATTTTGGAGGTTCTTGGGATCAGTTCTTGCCACTTGCGGAGTTTGCCTACAACAACAATTATCAGTCGAGCATCCAGATGGCACCGAATAAGGCTATGTATGGTAGGCGGTGTCGGTCTCCAGTGGGTTGGTTCGAGTCGGGCGAGGCTAGATTATTGGGTACAGACTTGGTTCAGGATACCCTGGATAAGGTGAAGGTAATTCAGGATCGACTTTGCACAGCCCAGTCCAGACAGAAGAGTTATGCAGATGGGAAGGTTCGCGATGTTGCATTCATGGTTGAAGAGCGGGTCTTGCTCCGGGTTTCGCCTATGAAGAGTGTTATGAGGTTCGGGAAGAAGGTCAAGCTGAGCCCAAGGTTTATTGGTCCCTTTGAGGTGTTGCGGCGTGTTAGGGAGGTTGCTTATGTGCTTTCCTTACCTCCCAGTCTAGCAGGAGTTCATTCGGTATTCCATGTTTCTATGCTCCGGAAGTATCACAATGATCCATCTCTTGTGCTGGATTTCAGCTCAGTCCATTTGGACAAGGATCTATCTTATTTTGAGGAGCAGTGGCTATTTTGGACAGGCAGGTTCAGAAGCTGAGGTGAAAGAACGTTGCTTCCATGAAGGTTCAGCGGAGGGGTCAGCCTGTCAAGGAGGCAAATTGGGAGACCAAGCACGATATGCGTAGCCGTTATCTTCATCTTTTCACCATTTCAGGTATGTCTCTACGCTCGTTCGAGGATGAATGATTATTTTAAGAAGGGGAGAATATAACGACCCGGTCGGTCATTTTGAGAGTAATAGCCCCGACCCCTTATTTACTATTTTTCCCATATCTGTTTTTGCTTATGTGACTTGTTGAGAGGTTTTGTTCGTGGGCACGGAGTGTTTTGGGACACTTAGTCCCTAAAACGGAAGCTTAAGTTCTAGGGTTTTGACCGTAGTTAGAACTGTATGAATACAACTCCGGAATAGAGTTTCGTCAGTTCCGTTAGCTCCGTTGGGTGATTTTGAACTCGGGAGCATGTACGGATTGCGTATTTGAGGTCTGTAGCTGATTTAGGATTGAAATGGCGAAAGTCAAATTTTTTAGAGATTTTGATCGGAAGTGGACTTTTTGATATCGGGGTCGGATTCTGATTTCGGAAGTTGGAGTAGGTCCGAAATGGTGAATATGACTTGTGTGCAAAATTTGAGGTCAATCGGACTTGATTTGATAGGTTTCAGCATCAGTTGTAGAAGTTTGAAACTTTAAAGTTCATTAGGTATAATTCATGTTTTTAGCGTTGTTTGATGTGATTTAAAAGCTCGACTAAATTCGTGTGATGTTTTAGGACTTGTTGGTATATTTGGTTGAGGTACTGGGGGCCTCGGGTGTGTTTCAGATGCTTTACAAATTGAATTTGGACTTATGCAGATTGCTGAAGTTTTCTGGTTTCTGGTGTTTTCCCACCGCAGGTGCGGACTCGCACGTGCGGAAGGAGGAGCATAGGTGTGGTTTGGCCAAGCTTGGTCTATTGGCATCCGTGCGAGATTGGCCCGCAGAAGCGGAGCCGCATCTGCGGAAGATGGAGCGCAAAAGCGGACGGGGCCTGGAGCATATGGATTGCGGAAGGTATCTGTAGGAGCGGGCGCGCAGGTGCGGCCCCTTGCTCGTAGATACGGACCCAACCCCCTTAAGTCATTTCCATATATGTGAGGAAATTTCTGCAGGTGCGGCGTCGCATGTGTGACTGGAAGCCCGCGTGTGCGAGATCGCTGGACAGAAAAGAAGGAATTTCGAGGGTTTGGTCTCATTTTCATTTTGGGACTTTGAGAGTTCGGATTTGGGCGATAATTTGGGATATTTTCAGAGGAAGCTTTTGGGTAACGATTGTTAACCCATTTATGGTTATATTACTAATCTACCCTTAATTCCATCCTTTAATTAAGGAATTTGATTGAAAAAATTGGAAATAAATGGGAGAAGTTCTTCAAATAAATTTTTGAGTTTTGATTCAGATTTTGATATCGGATTTGGATAATTTTGGTACGAGTGAACTCGTGAGTGAATGGGTGTTCATATTTTGTGACTTTTACCCGATTCAGAGACGTGGGCCCCGGTCGACTTTTGGGGGCGATTTTCTAAATTCTTGCTTTATCTTTGATTTTATTAATTAGATTAATTTCTTATAGTTGTATTTATGGTATGTAATTGATTTTGACTAGATTTGGGCCATTCGGAGTCGGATATTCGTGGAAAAGGGCATTGTTACTGATTGATTGAGCTTGGTTCGAGGTAAGTGGCTTACCTAACCTTGTGTGGGAGAAATCCCCTTAGGATTTGGTACTGTTGTGATATGTGAGTGTTGTGTACGTGAGGTGACTAGTGCGTACACGGGTTATTTGATGTAAAACCCGATTTTTTTCACTAAGTAGTGACATGTTTTCATTTTAATTGAGTTATACCAGCATGTGTGATTATCCTGTTTAGTCTAATATCCCATGTCTACGTGCGTTAACTGCTTATTTTAACTCTGTGCAGCCTGCCTAATTGATTTCCTGCTTTTCCTTGATCTTTATCATTCTTAACTGTAGAATTCTTGCTGTTAACTGTTGTATTTATCGGTTGAGCTGTGTGTTTACTTTTGAGACTACTAGGCGGTACCTCGAGAGTTCTCCCTGCACATTTACTTTTGAGACTACGAGGCGGTACCTCAGGAGTTCTCCCTGCACATTTACTTTTGAGACTACGAGGCAGTACCTCAGGAGTTCTCCCTTCATATTTACTTTTGAGACTACGAGGCAGTACCTCGGAAGTTCTCCCTGCACATTTACTTTTGAGACTATGAGGCGGTACCTCGGGATATCTCCTCGCATATTTACTTTTGGGACTACGAGACGGTATCTCGGGAGATCCCCTATTGAGTATTTACTTTTGGGACTACGAGACGGTATCTCGGGAGCGCCCCTGTTGTTATATCATTGTGCGGTGTTCTTATTGCTTTATGAATACTTTCTGTTATTTTCTCTGTTTTACTTAATTTTATTATATCATCTGTCTTATTATTATATCCCAGTAGGACCCGGACCTGACCTCGTCACTACTCTACCGAGGTTAGGCTTGGCACTTACTGGGTACCGTTGTGGTGTACATACTACTCTTCTGCACATGTTTTGTGTGTATATCCAGGTACTTATCAGCCCCGTTATTAGATGAGCGTGCTTGCTGCTGCACGGAGACTTCAAGGTACATCTTCTGCGATCGCAGACCTCAAAGTCCCCCTATATTCTCTCCTATGTCATTTACCTTCCGTACTTTTTTTGTTAGACTCTGGTGAATAGAGATACTAGTTTCCTTTCTGTAGTTTGTGGCTTATGATGTTCCGAGTTTTGGGAATACTGTGTATTACTAGAGTGTTGGTTATTGTACATGTCGGGCGACATTGTTACCAGTTATTTTGTTATCTATTGCAGTTAGTTGTTAAGTTTTACTTCCATTTTTGTTATTTCCGCAATTTGTTAGGCTTACCTAGTCGTAGAGACTAGGTGCCATCATGACGTCTTACGGAGGGAGAATTGGGTCGTGACAAGTTGATTTGGCTTTATATATATTATTACTATATGGAACGGGGTTGCCCGCCTGCAGCAGGCCTTATAGGATTTATTATTATACGGATCGGGACTGCCCACCTGCAGTAGGCCATATCGGCTTTATATCACGCTTGGGCTGAAGGAGCCCCTCCGGAGTCTGTACACACCTCAGTGAGCGTAGATGATTATATATATTCGGGATGGACTTCCTAGGGAATGTACTTGCCTTACTTAATTATATTGTGATGAATTTCCCTGGACATGGATCTTGTGCGTATCATTTATATTTGGGGATAAATTACCCTAGGGCTGAATTGGCCTTATACAATATTAATACTAAATGACTGTCGATGCGTATATATATGGGATGGAATATCCCTGGGCCGGATTGGCCATAAACAGTACCGAGTGACCGAATGATTTGTGACCAGTATTACATGACGTCTTTCCATTGAGATGTCATATTCCTCATATCATGCAGTATTGATCTATTTCACTTGTACTAAGTTTAACTGTTGAACTTGAAAGCATGCCTACATTTTTGTACCATTATTTATACTGGATTGTACCTATAGATCTCATCACTACTTTCAGCTTAGAGGTTAGTCTTGTTACTTATTGAGTTGGTTGTACTCATACTATACTCTGCACCTCGTGTGCAGATCCAGGTGCTTCCGGACACGGCGACTGTTAGACCTTAGTGTGTCACCAGTTGGAGACTATTAAGGTAGCTGCTTGGCGTCTGATGACCTTGTCTCTATTTCCTTCAGTTATTGTACTGTTCTATACTTTCAGACAATGGTGTTTTTATTAGTCAGACATTGTATTCATATTAGATGCTCATGTACTCAGTGACACCAGGTTTTGGGAGTGTTATATTTGTATTTGTGAGATTTCTTCCACTGAATTTAATTATTATGTTTTCAAATTTAAAAGATATGGTGGTTTATTGAGATTTTTGGCCTTCCTAGTATTGAGATAGACGCCATCACGACAGGTGAGATTTTTGGTTGTGACAAGTTGGTATCAGAGCCTAGGTTACATAGGTCTCACGAGTCATGAGCAGGTTTAGTAAAGTGTTGCGGATCGGTACGGAGACGTCTGTACTTATCTTCGAGAGACTGCCGAACCCTTAGGAAAATTTCACTTTCTTGTATTCTATCATGCAAAATTGATTCAGTTTGAAACATAACTCTTTGAATGCCTCCCACGCATTCATGTGCGCATGTGAGTGCTCAGTATCAACTGTGTATCGCTGGCTTGTGATTCCATGAACGAGGTTCGAGATGAGTATTCTCTATTTTGTTGATGGGCCAGTCCGGAAGACTTGAGGTCGGAGTTAGACTACAGCTTAAGCTCGATAGTTTCGGTTGTGAGAACCTGTGCAATTGGACCTATATGATCGGTGTTATTCCTATGAATGGAATTTGTGGCTCGATGAGCGGTTGAATAACTATATGATAAGTATGATGTGAATGCGGGATATGTTCAGATGGGTTGAATGAGACAAATAAAGTTTACTTGTGACTCAAGAGTTTGCTATTGGGTACTTGATTCCTGTTTTGATGTGACATGCGGCCTTGAGTTGTGAGTGTGTTGAGGGATCTGTCATGCTGTTTAATTGCAGAGCGAAGTAGATTTTCATGTCATGTTGATAAGTTCAAACTCAGAAATATTAAGTGATTCCATAGTAATTGTGGTTGCGAAAGGGTATAGCAAGATGTCAATTTGAGGCTAAGCAGGTGGGTTATCTCCTGCGGAGTATTCTACGTATGTGTGTTCCTTATAATGTTGAGTGGAGGGTTTTGTTTCTCCCAGTGGGGTATATGTGTTGAGATTTGAGTTTGGATTAGTTGTGAAAGTTGACTTGACGGTCACGAGGATGAAGGCGATCTTAGTAGATGATTTGAAGTAAATTATGGGTTGTGATACCTGAACTTGTGAAGAATTTTTGTGGAATTGATTGCGGGATTATGACAATAGTAGAGTATGGGCATGGTGAGTTATCAGATGCTTTGTTATATGGCTTTGAGCCAAGTGGGGGAGTTTGCTATCTACGATTTGATTGCACGATTATGTACGGTATTTCTTTTGGTCCAAGGAATACTTGTTGATTAGTTATGACTTGCAGAGGTTATGATCGAGGATGACTTGAGTAAGAAAATTTCTTGAATGTGGGTTATATTGCACTTTATAAAAAATCATGAAATGATTAAATTGTTATTTTGAAGGATGTAGTGCACACGGAGTATGAATTTGATTGGTGGTGTTAAGGCAGGGTTACCCCTTCGAGTGTTGCTATGCTAATGAGGCATGTGTCTTTCAGCTTGTTTGGGCGGTGCAATTTAGATTTGAGCAAAGTAGGTGACTCCCGCGAAGGTTCTAACGAGTTCGAGATTTCTATATAGCAATCGAGAATTTTTCCGAATTTGTGCATGGATAGAATCTGAATTACATTTAATGGTGCCGGGATTTGGGGTAATTCTATAAGATTATGGATTCTACATTTTAGTATAAGAAAGGTAAGAAGAATAATTTTAAATTTTCATAAGGTATTTTCAGGGTGAGTGTTACAGTTGTGGTATTTATGGAGGTACTTAAGAAGAATACAATGGCTTATGGCCTTATGGCGGTGTGGTTTTATGTTAGGGTATCTTGTAGTGAACTTTGGGCAAGGATCATGGAGTTCTGACAAGGAAAAGTATCAACTTGAGGATAATTCAGAAGAAACTCGAAGTAAATAGGACAATTGAGTAGTAGGCTAGACCAATATGGTAATGGCATGCTCGGTTCTTTAGGTAATTATGATGTGAAGACTATACAAATGTTTTGGTGGCAATATTCTTGGGTTTTGGTGACCTGCGTGGCTTGGACGAGTTAAAGAAAATTAGTTCTGATAGCTTTATTAGGTGCAAATGGATTTCAAAGTGTTCTTGATGGTTTCTACCATGGTTTGAACCAGATATTTTCTACCAGTGTGGGGAACGTGTTATGTATTGTTATTTTCTCTTGTATGGGAGCAAGAGGAAGGTTTCTAACTAACCGGGTATGTAAATTGCTGGTGACTCAAAGTTGATAATGAGATTCTTATGCTTGTCGCATGATGGCATGATAGATGTGGTGTATTGTGCGCAATTAAAATATACATGTACAAGATGGCAGTTCATTCTTGAAGGGAAGGTCCGTGCAAGTGATGTTAATGTGAGCTTTAGATGAGCTGGTTACTGTTATTAAATTTGTGTGTCTTGGTTCTATTATATATAATGAGCTTATAGCATTGTAGTTGTGGTGGTGCTTGTTGAACTTGCAATACGGTTCTCTACTTTGAGACATCTTCCATTTTGGGTACAAGTTGCGCAGTTGTGGCTCGAGTTGTATTGGTGTGGCATGCCAGTGGGATAGTTGTGTTTAATAATGTAAGGTCATTGGACCTAGAATGGGTACTATCAATTTTGATTACAGTATATTCGGAAGGATAATATTGAAAGTCGGCTTAGAAAGTAATTATGGTTCTGGTTGGGGCGAGAGAGCTCCATGACTTATTGATCTAATAAGTGGTTATGAGATTCCGTGTGTTTCTTTAAATATCAGTAGTGTAGAAAGGTTTTGGAACGGGGTTATGGCTTGATACAGCTTGTTCAGACTCATACAATGTGTAGATGTGAGATTCGGGTCATGAAAATAAATTGTAAATGTTGGAAATTGAACTCCAAGGTTTATGGTCTAAGGTTGAAGTAATGATCTTCAATTACGTGGTATTGTCAGGCCTATATGGGATAGGGTGTCATGGGATCACCCCGAGGTATGTGCGTGGTAGGTGGAATAGTGATGTGATGGCTTGGAAACAACTCCTGGCACGGTCGAGGACGAACGTATGTTTAAGTGGGGGAGAATGTAATAACCCGGCCGTTCGTTTTGAATATTACAATCATGTTTCCACAATTACTGCTCGATTTAGGCTTTACGGTTGTTATGTGACTCGCCGGGGTGATTGGTTCGGGTCCGGTGAGGTTTTGGAATGAATTGGAACACTTAGTTCCAAGGTTTAAAGCTCAAGTTAAAATAGTGACCGGATGTCGACTTATGTGTAAACGATACCGGAATGGAGTTTTGATGATTCCAATAGCTCCGTATGGTGATTTTGGACTTAGGAGCGTGTTCGAAAAATTATTTGGAAGTCCGTAATGGAATATGGCTTGAAATGGCAAAATTTGAAATTTTAAAAAGTTTGACCGAGGAGTTGACTTTTTGATATCGGGGTCGGAATCTAGTTCTGAAAATTTTCATAGCTCCGTTATGTCATTTATGACTTGTGTGCGAAATTTGAGGCCAATCAGACGTGATTTGATAGGTTCTGGCATCGTTTGTAGAAATTGGAAGTTTCAAAGCTCATTAGGCTTGAATTGGAGTATGATTCGTGATTCCAGCATTGTTTGACGTGATTTGAAGTTTCAACTAAGAACTAGTAAAGTTAAGAAATTTGGGAGTTTGACCATGGTCAATATCGGGTCAAGATGACCTCTTTTCAGTGTTTTGAGTGTGCGAGCAGGTCTGTAGCGTGTTTTATGATTGAAATTCATATATGGTTTGTGTACGGGAGGTTCCAGATGAGTTTCAGGGTGGTTTCAGATCATTTCAGAGAAGTTTGAGTTTGGTGGTTTCTGGTGAGGTACTATTCATTCGCAATTGCGAACACTGTTCACTCGATATTGCGAACAATTTTTCGCAATTGCGATGATTTTGAATTTTTGTGCATTTCGCAATTACGAACACTGTTCATTCGCAAATACAAAGTTTTTGTCCGCAAATGCGAACCTAGACATAATGTTTAAGATCTTCCCATTTTCCATTTTTAACAATTTGAAGCTCGGGGAGAGGCGATTTTCAGGAGATTTTGAAGGAAAACATCGGGGTAAGTATTCTTAACTCAATTTTGGTTAAAATACCCAAATCCATTGATGTTTTTATCCCTAAATCAGTGAATTGGGTTGAAAATGGTAGAAATTTTCATAGACTTTAATTGCGGATTTGGAGGTCGAGTTGATGTCGTAATTTGGTAAAATTTGTATGGTTGGACGGGCGTTCATATTTCGTAACTTTTGTTAGGTTCCAAGATGTTGGCCTAGCGAAATAAAGAATTACACGGTTTGAGTTAAGTAACACTTCTAAACTTGGTTCTGAGGGTATGAATCCCCGTATTTGGTATGATATAAATTGTTTGGAGGTGACACACACGATAGGTGACGAGCATATGGACGTGCACCACATAAGGTGTGTCTTGAATAAATCCTGTGTAGTTGTAAAATTTATGAATCATGTTATTATCTGAACATGTTCTACGTGTTAGAGAATTTGAGTTGAGGCTCTTATTAAAGAACATGTTTAGGCTATGTGCCGATATTTTGGGACCCATGGGGTCGTGTTGCTGTTGAATTAATTGTTTAAAAAAAATACATTTCACACTCAGTCATATACGTCCATTGAGAGGATATTATGGGATCGAGTTGCGCGCAGCAGTAGGCCATATTGACTTTATATATATTATTATTATTATTATTATAAGATCGTACTGCACGCCGCAGCAAGCCTTACAGGCTTTATTGTTTGGGATCGGGGATGCCCGCCTGCAGCGGGCCATATTGGCTTTATATATATTATTAATATATGGAACGCGGCTGCCCGCCTGCAGCAGGCCTTATAAGCTTTATTATTATACGGATCGGGACTGCCCACCTGCAGTAGGCCATATCGGCTTTATATCATGCTTGGGCTGAAGGAACCTCTCCGGAGTCTGTACACAACC
Organism: Nicotiana tabacum; assembly: GCF_000715075.1. Classification (NCBI taxonomy): domain Eukaryota; kingdom Viridiplantae; phylum Streptophyta; class Magnoliopsida; order Solanales; family Solanaceae; genus Nicotiana; species Nicotiana tabacum. The sequence goes on from NC_134103.1 coordinate 74,991,253, forward strand.
CCAGTGAGCGTAGATGATTATATATATTTGGGATGAACTTCCCAGGGCATGGACTTTCCTTACTTAATTATATTGTGATGAATTTCTCTGGACATGGATCTTGTCCGTATCATTTACATTTGGGGATAAATTACCCAGGGCTGGATTGGCCTTATACAGTACTGAATGATTGACTATCAGTCGATGTGTATATATATACGGGATGGAATATCCCTGGGCCGGATTGGCCATAAACAGTACCGAGTGACCGAATGATTTGTGACCAGTATTACATGAGGTCTTTCCACTGAGATGTCATATTCCTCATATCATATAGTATTGATCTATTTCACTTGTACTGAGTTTAACTGTTGAACTTGAAAGCATGCCTACATTTCCGTACCATTATTTACACTAGACTGTACCTGCGGAGCTCGTCACTACTTTTAGCCCAGAGGTTAGTCTTGTTACTTATTGAGTTGGTTGTACTCATACTATACTCTGCACCTCGTGTGTAGATCCAGGTGCTTCTGGACACGGCGACTGTTAGACCTCAGTGTATCACCAGTTGGAGACCAACAAGGTAGCTGCTTGGCGCCCGCTGACCTTGTCTCTCTTTCCTTCAGTTATTGTACTGTTCTATACTTTCAGACAGTGGTGTTTTTATCAGTCAGACATTGTATTAATATTAGATGCTCATATACTCAGTGACACCGGGTTTTGGGAGTGTTATATTTGTATTTATGAGATTTTTTCAGCTGAATTTAATTATTATGTTTTTAAATTTAAAAGATATGGTGGTTTATTGAGATTGTCGGCTTGCCTAGTATTGAGATAGGCGCCATCACGACAGGTGAGATTTTGGGTCGTGACACTAACGATCCCGGGCTAAATGGTCTTTTTGTAGGAATCGGCCCGGGACCGGGCCCACAAACTCATGGTCTCGGGCTAAACGGGCCAGGCGCGCGGGCTAAGTGGGCCCAACGGCTAAATATTATTTTTAAAAAATTTAAATAGAAATTAGAGACAAAAAGATGTTAAAAAAATATCTAAGTCAATGCCTTGTAAATTTTATTATCGAATTGTGACCTAAATTTTTTAATTCAAATTTAAAGATAAAAATATTATAAAGAGATATTCAAAGCAATACCTTGTAAGTTTTTTATAGCATTAAAAAAATATGGCAATATCTTTCTTAGTCTTCCTCCCTCCTATGGAATGATCACAACAAGGTGCTAATACCACCATTAAGAAGAAAAAGAATCTAATCAAGATGTGCCAAAATACAAGTTACATAATACATACTAATTTTTATTCATACAAGTTATATGGTATCTCTTACAAACATCATAGATCCTTCAAGGTCCGGAGGAATTTCCGTTGGTGGTGGCGGAAAAGTATCTTGGTCATCACCGCTTCCATTGTCGAGCGAAGCAGCACCCTCCGCAAGTTCAGCTAGCATTTCTTCGTAAGCTTCGTCTTCCTCTGGTTGTGATTCAGTAAGTCCAAAATTTCTTCTTTCCGAACGGATCCAATCTCTGAAAAGTATTGATTTTTCCAAGTTCTCCCTCATAGATGCTCTATAATCACCGAGTTGAAGTCTTGCTTGACTGAAAGCACTCTCTGATGCCACTGTTGAAGCTTGAATAGTTAAAATATCTCGGGCCATCCTTAAAAGAACTGGACAATATTTTTCTTTGTCCTTCCACTATTGCAAAAGATTAAAGGAGCCGTCGGGATTCACTTCCTCAATTCCCTGCGACAAATAAACTTCAAGCTCATTTAGTTGTGAAAAATTACAACTACTAGAACCTTGAGAACCCCAAAACCCCGCCCAAGCACTAAGTGATCTTACTCCCGAAGTTCTTTTAGATGATTGAGAATCAGAAGAAGAAGGAGTTGGAACATTTGGTCTAGCATGATTTAATGCAACTTGATAAGCATTATAAATGGTTTGAGCATTTATTCTAATTGAGGCTATTGCTTCCGGAAGTTGAGACAACTCATCATCTTCAAGTGTTAAACCATTATAAATAGTTTCATACCAAAATTGAGGACCTCCTAATTTCATACAAGGATTTAACAAAGCAGCAACACCATAAATAGGGGGAATAGGGGAAAAAATGTTTTTAAACTTTTTTCTCATAGAATCAATAGCAAATTTATAAATTTTCCCGCCCTTTGGTTCGCAGAGCCGGGGGCAGGGGAGGAGGAACAACATGACCACTAGATTTGCCACTCTTGGATTTTTTCTTATTCTTATTTTTGGAAAAATAATTTTTTAAGGAAGCCATCTTAATTAATTAAGTAGTAGAAAATAAATAAAAAATAAAAACTATAATATTATGACTTAAGAGTTGGAACGAGTTTACCGAATTGACGAATAACTTGTTGAAAATTGATTATCGTTGAAGACTTGAATACTTCAATTCACCAACTTCACAATTGTGTTCACAAATTGTAACAACCTATATTTTTGAACTATTTTTTGGAATAAAGTAAGCAACAGTAGCAATTACAGGAGAAAATTAGAGAGAGATTGTGATAGATTGATATTAATTTTGTAAGAAAAATGAAAGAATGAGGGGGCATTTATAGTTGAAAATAGGAAAAAAATATAATTATAAAAAGTTTGGGGTTAAAACAAAGTTGGGGTATTAAATGGCTATTATCTAAATAGCCAACGATTATTTCTGACAGCCCAACGACTATTTTTGACAGCCCAATGGCTATTTTTAAAATTTTTCAAACGGCTATTTCTTTTTTAAAATTTTTTTACCGTTGGGACCGTTTGGCCCGCCAAGGGACCGGTCTGGTCCCGGTCCATCGGCGGGCCAAACGGTCCTGGTCTGTAATGATCCGGCCAGTCATTTTGAGTATTACAACCCCGCTTCCCCATTTACTTCTCAAATTGTACTTTATAGTTTTTGTGTGAATTGCCGGAGTAAGTGGTTCGGGTCCGGTGAGATTTTGGAATGAATTGGAACACTTAGTTCCAAGGTTTAAAGCTTAAGTTAAAATAGTGACCGGATGTTGACTTATGTGTAAACGACCCCGGAATTGAGTTTTGAGCGTGTCCGAAAAATTATTTGGAGTTCCGTAGTGGAATTAGGATTGAAATGCCGAAAGTTGAATTTTTAGAAGTTTGACCGGGGGATTGACTTTTTGATATCGGGGTCGGAATCCGATTCTGAAAATTGGAATAGGTCCGTAATGTGAAATGTGACTTGTGTACAAAATTTGAAGTCATTCTGGATTGATTTGATGTGTTTCGGCACAAGATATAGAATTTGAAAGTTTAAAGTTCATAGATTTTGATTTGAGGTGCGATTCAACGTTTTGATGTTATTTGATGTGATTTGAGGCCTCGAGTAGGTCCGTTATATGTTATGTAACGTGTTGGTATATTTGGTTGAGGTCCCGAGGGGCTTGGGTGCAATTTTGGATCATTGGTTGAGAGATTAATAAAGTTAAGAAATTTGGGAGTTTGGCCATTGTCAATATTTGGTCAAGACGACGTCTTTTTAGATTTTTGAGTGCGCGAGCAGGTTAGTAGCGTATTTTATGATTGAAATGCATATATAGTTTGTGTCCGGGAGGTTCCGGATGAGTTTCGGGGTGAGTTTTGAGCGAGTCCGGGCATTTCGGCACTCTAATATTGTTCTGGCACTTTTGGGGGTGCGGACCGCACATTTTTGGGTGCTGAGGTGAAGGAGGGGTGCGGACCGCACATAAGAGTGCGGACCGCAGCAGAATTTCGCGACCGCGCTTGGTATTTCATGGACCGCACAATTCTGTCTGCGGCCGCGCTCCAAGGAGTTCTGCAGATTCACCGGTCCGACTTCGGAAACCTATATATTTTGATCTACAAGGAATTTTGAGATGATTCAAAAACGAAAGTTTTAGCCCTTCATGTTTAGTTTCCAAAAAGAAATGAAGTCATGATTTGGACATCTGTAGAGAAAGTTATGGCCAAAATACTATAGCCTGGCAAATAGTTGATAATTGGCTTACCTAACGGGTTGGGTTAGGTGCCATCACGACTAGTTGGATTTTGGGTCGTGACACGGTCCCACCAATTCTAAAGCCAAGAACCGACCCACGAGACTGGCCCAGGCCCACATATACCGGTCCTACCGATCCTGGCCCACTTATCCCGTTTGGCCCGTTTGAACAGTGGTCCCGAGCAGGTCCCGGTCCGGACCGGCCCACTTGCCACCCTTATATACATCAATGAGTTCGGCTTCTCATATGAGATGGCACTATTAAAATAAAAGGGTGCTGGTGTTTTGTGCCATCCTTCAAATGGATAAGCGTGGAAGCATTTTGATAGGATCTATACTGACTTTGCTAATGAACCAAGAAATGTTAGGTTGGGTTTGTGTGCAGATGGATTCACTTATTTTTCTGTCTCTGCTGCACCATATTCGTGTTGGCCTATTTTTGTTACACCGTATAATCTTCTGCCAGAGATGTGTATGACAATTCCATATTTGTTCCTAACTAGCATAGTTCCGGTTCCAAGTAATCCAAAAAATTTGATTGATGTTTATTTGCAGCCTTTGATTGATGAGATAAATTTATTGTGGCATGAAGGTATTGAAACATATGACATATCAACTAAACAAAATTTTAAATTGCGTGCTGCTTTGATGTTGACTATTAATATTTTTCTTGCTTATGGAATATTATCTGGATGGTCGACTTCCATAAAGTTAACTTGTCCTTGCTATATAGAAGACACAAAAGCATTCACTTTGAAACACGGAGGTAAGAACACATAGTCAGCCTACTAGGTATTCTTCCATGCCTTCGTCTAAATCCACTCCATTTTCGCATGACATACCCTCATCATCTTACCCTGTCATGCCATCATCATCTTCTCTAGTCATTCCTTCATTATCTTTCTCTGGCATTCGCTCATCATTTTCTCCAATCATTCACTCATCATCTTCCCCTGGCATGCCTTTATAATTTAGTCAGCCTGCTAGCCATTCTTCCATCCCTTTGTCTGAATCCACTCCATCTTTATCTCCCAGCATTTCTAGACCACATATTGGAGTCGATAGTAATTCGGCATTCCCATACACCGATAGTGATACATCTACACAGCCTCCTACACAGAGTTCTACACGAAGGCAGGATCCTCCAAATGTTGGAAAATATGATGATCTTCGGAGGTTGATTATTGTGCCCGATGGAGCAGGGTGAATATTCATCTTTTTAATTCCTACTTAATTGTAAATATAGTTTCTAACTTGTTTTAAATTCAATTCAACTTTTATCCTCCTAAGGCTACGAAAGTCGTGGTTGAATCGATGTGTTCGTTTTATCATGCACTATAGAGGTTCTGGTCAGATGTTCCAACTCACATTAGGGGCAGAATGTTTGATGAATTTAGGGTAAAAATAATCTTTTACTTTAGTTTCAACTCACTTTATTCATTCTAACATGTTTTATTTGTGGATGAAGTGTGTATGGTCACGCGATATTGAGGCTGAGGTACGAGCCATTTTCTTTAAGAAATATTCTGATAGGTTCTCTGATATGCTTCGGACTGCTCGAGAAAGTAAAGAGAGGCGAAGTTGGATTCTTGATGATATATGGGTTAAACGTTTTGAGTATTGGCACTCTCCGAAATTTGAGAAAAAGAGCGCCCAGGGAAGGGCAGCCCGTTTGTCCGACAAGGGTGGCTCGGTGCACATGAGCGGTTCAATTAGTATGGCGGATCATAGAAGAAAATTGGTAATGTGTTTATTATATTTTTCTTGATTTATAACTACTTTAGTTACCATTTTTTAACATATTATTTATTTTGCAGGAAAAGGCTAAAGGAATACCAGTTACTTATGATGAGGTATTTGAGGAATCCCTCATGAAGAAGTTAAAGAATGGAACAAAAATGACTTGGGTCGAGTCGCGTGCTGAGACAACCCGTGTAAGATTAATGAGATTTATTTTAAACTAGCTTATTTTTTGGTAACACTCAGTTGTTATCAACTGGAAGAAGTCATTTAACTGCTAAATTGGTTGAGTATGAGAGGAAGTAAATAATATGCAAGCTGGTATTTGATTTGGGCTTAATTGTTGGTCTGATAAAAAGTTACAAATAGTTTTTGCTTCCATAGAAGTGAAAGGGTGCAAGGCAGAGCATAATTATTGGCCTTATTCATTTAATAGAAGAGTGAAATCATAGCAAATGACTGAACTAGAGTCGATTAGAAGAAAAACAATAAAGTATTACTAATCTAAAAGAGAAATGAACTTGCCAATTTACACTAAATACTTAACTGTAGAGTGAACCTATTAGGATTGATGAAAGCTAGTTTTAACATGTTGGAATAGTTGAAAGCTATGTAGGACAGAATTGTTAGGATTGATGGTTGTTCCAATCTGTATGTGAAAGTACTTGAAGATGAGGTGACGGCAGCTAGCCTCTAAGACTAGGTAAGCCTAACGCTTACTGAATTAATAGAAGAAATCAACCATCAAACGAAGAATATGAGATAAAAATCTTATACACAATTACAATTCCCAAAACTGGTAGTACAAGTCATAAGCTCTACTAAGTTCGCTAAGAGAATCCTTAAGTACAACTGTTCGGAATGGAAATCAAACAGTACAAAAATAAAATCAGAAGGAGACTCTGAGGCCTGCAAACGTGACGACAGGTTTACCCTGAGTCTCCACAGCTCGACCCGCCAGCTAATAATCAACAACAACTGTGGCACCTGGATCTGCACAAAAATGTGCAGAAGCATAGTATGAGTACACCACAGCGGCACCCAGTAAGTATCAAGACTAACCTCGGTGAAGTAGTAACGAGGGACAATCAAGACACCTACCAGACTAAATAACCTGAACAAGTGTGAAGGTGAACTAACAGAGGAAACAATATTAATATAAAGCTAAGCAGGATAAGTAACACAGATTAATACTTGCAATGATACACTAATAACAACAATACTTAACAGGAAGTAGTCAGGTAATAATACTGTAGAGTAAACTAAATACAGTCTAAGTTAGTGAAACCAAATAAAAGAAAATCAGCAACAACTCAATAAGAACTACCGCTCTCACGCCAGATTTGTTCAAGCATTTTCATGAGGTACCAAATTCGTAATCACAACTCACGAGTCTAAATTCTTGAACCCTAATCACTTGGCACCTTGTGCCCACATTTTAATCCATAACTGAAAGGACGACTCACGTGCCAAGAGGACAACTCTCACACAGACGTCAAGTAGACAAGAGTACATATAATGGTCAATAACGTCAGGACTCATCTACTTAAACCGATATGGGTGATTCATCTACGTGTATGCTTGAGCAAGTGTACTACCACAATTCAAGTCCACAATTACGAGTGGAGATAAGGAATGGCACATAAGAAACGATCACCACAAAATATACAGTGTAAATAAGACAGAAATGAAGTGGACGTAATGACAAGCACAACAATATTAGCTAGATAGAACTGAGAAAATAGAGCAACACGGAGAAAAATAACTAGCAGTATGCTAAGGAAAACAACAATCAAATACAAGTGCATAGAAAAATGGAAATGACAATAGAGCCCTCCCGAGGTACCACCTCGTAGTCTCAAATCGTAAAATGAATCACAACGGCACGGCAGAAACCTTATACAAATAATAACAACCGTATAGCAGAAACCTCGTGCCACAATAACCACCGCACGGCAGAAACCTCGTGCCACAATAACACCGCACGGAAGAAACCTTGTGCCACAATAACAACCACACTGCAGAAACCTCGTGCAAACACAACACTGAATACAACAACGATAATAACACAAGGATACGACTAGTAAATCTACTCAGAAACTCCAGAACACAAAGAGACGGAAGAACGAGCTCGCAAGGAAAGACACAACAGGAAATAATGGTACAACATAGCAATAGCTCAACAAAGAAGAGATAATGTGTAGCAATGATTCCACATAAGTACAATTCAATGATAAGAGGGATATCGTGAATTAATGACTTCAATTAAGGGTAAGTCAACAATGATATGGGATAACAAAACTTCAATTAGGGTTGAGCAATTATGGAAGAGATTCAACAAACTCAATTAAAGATAAGAAGATTATGAGAAAGATAATAATAACTTCAACTAATGATAGGCAATTACGGAAAAGATACCAAAAGAAGCAACAACTTCAGTTAAGACACATAAGAGTTTAATCGGCAATAAGGGTGGAACATGAAGCAATTAATTCCAAATAACGACACGTAGAGGTGAAACTAGTAAATGGGGGATTTATCATAACAAAACAACTTCATATTTAATGAACATAAGAACCTAAGAGCCCTAAACGGTCAAATTTTCACAAATACGCCCGACCATGTACTCGTCACCTCGCGTACACGGACTTCACATGACACAATTAGCACCAAAGACTCACATCCTAAGGGGTAGTTTTCCCACACAAAGTTAGGCAAGATACTTACCTCAAAGAAGCTAGTCTGTTACTCTAAAATAACCTTCTTGAGTGAAACAACCTCCGGACGGCTCAAATCTAGTCAAAATAACTTCAATTCATAAATTAAACTCATAGAAAATAATTCCGGATAATAAAGCTTCAATATTTAACAAGAACTAAAAGTCAACCCAAAAGTCGAACCCCGAACCCGCACCTCGAAACCCGATAAAATTTATAAAACCCGAACACCCATTCCGATACGAGTTCAACCATACCAAAATTATCAATTTCCAACACCAATTCGTCTTTCAAATCATCATTTTATATTTTCAAAGATTTCTTCTAAAATTCCATTTTCCTGAACTCAAAATACTAATTTAATGATAAAAATAAAGATAAAATCATGAAGTATAATCAATTTCGGGTGAAGAACACTTACCCCAAAGATTTACTTGAAAAACCCACGAAGAATCGCTTAAATCCGAGATCTACAATTCATAATATGGAGAAAATGGCTAAACCCTCGACTTATATGATTCTGCCCAGGCACGATCGCACCTGCGATGCATTAGCCGCTTTTGCAGCGTCACATTTGCGACAAGACATCCGCTTTTGCGGAGAATCACTAGAGGCCGCTCAATGCACCTACGGAAAAAGCCCTGCTTCTGCGCTAACGCAGGTGCGACCAGTGTTGCACTTTTGCGCTACCTCTTCGCTCTTGCGCCTTTCTCGTCTGCTTCTGCGATCACGCAGGTGCGGAATATCCTTCGCAACTGCCCAGACCTACCCATTTTGCTTCTACGACCAATTCACGCTTCTGCGTGCACGCACCTGTTGTCCCTCATGCGCAGGTGCGAAGACACCAGTTAACAGAAAATTCCAGCAGCTCTAAACAATGCTCCAACGATCCTAACCCCGTTGGAAACTCATCCGAGTCACTCGGGACCTCGTCCGAATATACCATTAAGTCCTATAACTTAACACTGACCTACTTGAGGCCTCAAATCAGATCAAACAATGTTGAAACTTCAAATCGCACCTCGAATTGAACTTATGAATTTGCAAGTCTTCTAACTCCCAAAACACGTGCCAAAACATATCAAACCAACCCGGAATAACGCCAAATTTTGTATGCACCTAAATGACACAACGGAGTTAATCCAACTCTCGAAACCGCAATCCAAGCGCGATATCACCAAATTCAACTCTCGGTCAAACCTCTCAACTTTTCTATTTTTGCCGAATGCATTAAATTATCCTACGGACCTTCAAATCCAAATCCGGATGTACGCCTATATCCAAAATCATCATACAAAACTATTGGAACCATCAAAATGCCATTTCGAGGTCGTCTACACAAACATCAAATTTTGGTCAACTCTTACCGCTTAAGCTTCTAAAACACGAATTCTTCTTCCAAATCAATCCTGAATCATCCGAAATCCGAACTCGACTACGCATGCACGTCATAACACATAATACGGAGCTGCTCGAGACCTTAAGCCACTGAATGAAGAGCTAATTTTCAAAACGACTGGTCGGGTCGTTACAGTTCCAATTCTGCATGTGAATGTACTTGAAGATGAGATTCAAAGTTGCAGAAAGCAATCCAACTTTTAGTAGGAAAAACTTATACTTGAAGATAGTCTCAGAACTTGCAATAATTAGCCATAACAAGGGGGGAAAAAAGCTACCATCTTGCCTACTAAAGTGAAACTACTCAAAGATCTATATATAATATATTATATTAAACTCTAATTTTTTACTGTATCCTAAAATCTGACATAAAAGATTCAAAGCAAAACCACATTGTCACACATGACTATTAAAATGCATGTTTTTGTTATTTCCATTGAAAGTAAAAGGATAAAGGAATTGAAAGTAAAAGGATAAAGGAGTTGGATATTTTGTTCTGGTAGCTGTCACTAGTAGAATTGATGCATCAACTAAATCCATACATGCACATGGACTTATAATTCTGAGATTGCTCTTTTTTGGATTCATATCAATGCACCACTTGGAAGAACATGGAAGTATTTCTTGTAGATTTTATTTTGTTATTACAAAAAAGTACTGAGAGCAGATGCAAGTGGTGCCTATTAGTTGGCTTATCGGTATTGATTTTTACAAAAGAGATGGTGTAGTATTTTTTTCCATTAGAAGTTCTGATACATTGTCTATATGCGAGCAGTGTTTTAAAAGGCGTGGGCGTAAGGCGAGGCGTTTTATATATGCCTCAGCAAGGCATAAGTTCCGAGGCACGGGGCGTAAGCCCATAGGTATTTAATTTTTAATATTTTATAAAATAATATAATGACAGTAAATATTTATAAACAAGTAAAATTGCATAAAAATTGAAGAAAACTATAAATATGTGAAATATATATATGTGTGTGTGTGTGCGCGCGCGCTCCATCCCCACAAAAAACTAGTCAAAACAATCTATTATACGCTAATTATAAGCACAAGTAACTTGAGTCTAAAAGAATAAGTTTTCTACATGGAAAAACAAAAATGATGATTAACCTACAATTTGAACATTGAACTTGCTGCTATGAAGGAGAATGGAGTTTTCTTTGTATTTGTAAAAAAAAAAAAAAAAATTCATTGCTTTTGGCAGATATTAGCAGACTATCAGACAAGATAAAGAATTGGGAAAAACTATGAATTAGGGCTTCAATCAATAAAAAAAGTCTTGACTTTTAAATTTAATACTTTTGAGTTCCTTTTTAAACCTTTTGAGTAATTACCAAACTGACTTTAGAGAATTTGGGTATTATATGAAGGACTTATTCAATAAATTTTATTTTAATTTGAAAAAATCTATGGGGCTTACTCCTCACTAAAAAAATGCGCCTCAAACGCCCGGGTGTACGCCCCGAATGTCGTTCGCCCCACACCATCACCCCGGGACATTTTTGGTACGCCTCGCCCCAGGGCTCGCCCCGAAAACGCCTTTTAAAACACTGTATGCGAGTAAGTTTCATACATTAGATATTTTTGAAACACATTAAAATTATTAAGTCCAGCCAGACTGCTAAGCTTTTTAACTTTCTGTGTGTTTCACTTTAAAGTTTGAGAAATAAAGATACTTACTTGCATAAATTTTCTTTAATAAGGTTTACTTTTATAATAATTATAACTTTTTTACAGGATAATTTCAAACGAAGCTTGGAGAAGTTCATTCAAAGTCAGCCGATTGATGATCAAGGTACGCCAATCCAACCATCTCAAGAGGAGATCATGGACATGTGAATTAAGGCAGCTGGTGGCGTGCATAAGGGGAGAGTCTACGGCCTTGGATCACGGTTTAGTCTTGGTCGTCGTACTTCTGGATTGTCTGGTACTTCTTATACTTCTGGATGAGTTTGAAGAATTGAATAGGAAGGTAGCGAAGATTACTGAGTTGTATTTTCAAGAAAGGGCTGCAAGGGAAGAAGATGCAAAGCGGAGGGAGGAAGAAGATAGGCGAAGAGAGGAAGAGGAAAGGCGGAGGGAGGAAGAAATGAGGCAAAAGGACGATGCATTAAGACTTGTCACTAGTGATGTTAAAAGTCTCGAGTCTTAGATAAACCCCCTCTTAGCATCTGGTGCATTTTCTGTGCACCATTCTCCAGCATCTGATGATAACTAAAGAGTAATTTCTTTTATTAGTTTATCTTGGATGGTACCTGGATGTTGAATATTGAATGCTGGATTTTTTGAGTTTTTGTTCTACTTTCTGTTTAGTTGGATATTGTTTATGAAATGGATTGAACTTGTTTATGAAATGAATTGGATTATATGTTGAATTTGGTATTTAAAATTTTGAGTGCTTAATTGTATTTAGTCTTGTATTGTTGGTTGTACTTTCTGTTTGGCAGGTAGCATAGTTCTAAAAATAAATTTAGCCATGAAAATAGTTTTCAGATTTTCCACGAATTTCCCACCGACTCCGTGGGCATTTTGTGCATATTTTTTCTAGAATTTAAATATTTACCACTGATTTTCGTGGGAATGTTGATATGTTTATTTCTAGGTTATGAATATTTCACACTGCTTCCATGGGTAAAATAAAAATAGATCTAAATTATTTTTAATCCTTCCCACAGATTCGGTGGGAAACTTACAAAAATTAAATTATTATATTTTCTTACTTTCCCACGATGTTCGTGGGAAAATACACTATGTGACCCCACCAAGTTCTCGTGAAACCCTCAGTGGGAAACTCCCTGGGAATTACCGACGAATGTCCTGGGAAACTATTTTCCAGTGGGAATATTAAAATTTTACACAGATTTCCCACTGATTCTTCCGTGGGAAAAGTCTATATTTCAAGTAGTGTTTTTTCATTTATATTATATTAAAACTTCTATCTTCATAACTCAAGTCTCGTTACTTTTATAACCTATAAATTTAATTATCTCAATAACTCCCATGCCTTTCATATCCATAACTGTCACGATCCAATTTCACCTATAGGTCGTGATCCCAGCTAGGCAAGCCAACTAGTAATTTAAACATATATTCAATTCTTTAAAAATTAACCGAGTATTTAAATTCTTCTTACATGCAAGAATTAAGACAATATGAAAAGATCTCGTAAATTAAAAACCAAGAAAAATAATTAAATCTAAAAATTCTACTAGTGTGTGTGCCAAGACCTGGTGTCATAAGTGTATAAGCATCTAGTAGATTATACAACTTTTAACCATTGTCCGAATATGAAATAGACAGAATACAAAAATACAGGAGAGACTCAGGGGCTGCAGAACGACTCAAGAAGAAGCTCACCACTAAGCCTCAGGGTATCTGGGGTATGCTCCGGTAGGACCACCTACCGCACCTGTCTCAAGTTCTGCACAAAAAGTGCAGCAAGCGTAGCATGAGTACGTAAACAACGTATACCCAGTAAGTATCAAGTCTAATCTCGAAAAAGTAGTGACGAGAGGTCGACTTTGACACTCACTATGGGTCAATAGTATTACAATAGAATATATTTAATTAAACATGATTTATGTAAACAACTATAATTTTCTTAACAGGCAGAAATAATTAATTCCTTAAATTTTATTAATTTTCAATTTATCAATTAGCTTTACAAGATGCAATTAAAATATCAAGGTATTGTGTAATTATTATTATTATTAGGCACGATTTATGCCGAGGTCGTACGGCCCGATCCAGAGTGTTGTGTACACTGTCGAGGGACGTGCGACGCGATCCATAGATGCATCTATACTACCAAGGCGTTCGGCCCGTTCCACAAGAAAGGTGGATATTTTCTTATGAACCTCCGGAATGAGAAGTTATTATAAAATTAACACATAGAATGTTCAATTTCTATTAACAATTAAATAGTTTAAACAAAATTCCAGTATATGAAGTTTCGATCTTTTACTATTTCATCCAACAATTTACAATATATTTTCAGTAATTTAATTAAATTCAAGATGCAATTATCACAAGTAATTCATGAGTTGAGTCCTAAACTACCCATATATAGCATAATTAGTAGCTACACACAGACTCCCGTCACCTCGTGTGTACGTAGCCCTCACAATTAGCAACAATTATTAATTTAGATCACCTATGGGGTAAATTTCCTCTTACAAGGTTAGACAAGAGACTTACCTTGTCTTAAAGTCCACTTCCCGATCACAATGTCATGTAAAAATCCCAATTCAGTGCCGAAAAATCCGAAACTATCCAAATGTTATATAAAATAATTAATACATGCTGAATAATTCGAAATTAGACTATTAAATTACTAACCCAACCCAAAATGGTAAAATTCCTAAAATTCACCCCAAGCCTACGTGCCCGAATTCCGGAAATTATCGGAGGAAATCATTACCCATAATTTGAAGAGCTCAAATATACAATTTCCATCCAATTCCATAACCATTTTCGTGGTTAAAATCTTATTTTTATACAAAGCTAGGTTTTTTCTCTAACCCTTGATTTTCACATTTTACAGGTTATAATCTACCCATAATCTATGTATTTAACTCAAAGTATGTAGAATTAACTTACCTTCAAGTTGCTAGGTGAAATCTCCTCTCAAAAAGCTCCAAAATCGCCTAAAAATGGAGGAATTACGGGCTAAAATGGCGGAGCCTCGCCCCTTTTTAAGGTTCTGCCGAGCAGTGATTTCCACCTGCGGACAAAGGGCCGCTTCTGCGCATCCGCAGGTGCGCCAAAAGCCTCGCATATGCGCCCCTGCCCGTTTCTGCGACGCAAAATCTCTGCTTTTGCGGCGTGTGCTTGACCCCCACTTTTCTTGCATATGCGGCTTGGGGCTCGCTTCTGCGAGCTCGCACCTGTGGCTGCCCAAGCGCAGATGCGGTTGCAGCAGAAGCCGGAAGCTTCAGCTGCTGCTCCAACTTCCAAAATTGATCCGTGCCTCGTCCGGTTAACCCCCGAGGCCCCCGGGGCCCCGCCCGAACATACCAACAAGTTTGAAATCATAATACGGACTCGCTAGAACCCTCGGAATGTGTAAAACAACATCAAAACTAAGAATTATACCTCAAACCAAATTGATTCAACTTAGAAATTTCAAATTCTTCAAACTTACTCCGAACGCGCCGAAATATACTTATACTACTCGGAATGCCACCAAATTTTGCGTGCAAGTCTTAAATCACCATACGGAGCTATTCCTAGGCTCAGAGTTCTAAACGGACTTCAATTACTCCAAAACCTACTTCAAACCAAATTTAAAGAATATTAAACCTTCAAATAGTTGATTTTCACTATTAAGCTCCAAAATGCTCCCGGGTTGTCCAAAACCCGATTCGAACATACGCCCAAGTCCAAAATCATCATACGAACCTATTGGAACCGTCAAATCCCGATTCCAGAGTCGTTTTCTCAAAATGTTAACCGAAGTCAAACTTGACCTTTTAAAGCCAAATTAAAGAACTAAGTGCTCCGATTTCAACCCGAACACTTCCAAATCCTGAACCAACCATCCCCGCAAGTCATAAATCAATAAAAGCACATATGGGAAGTTATATTTAGGGGATTGGGGTTCTAAAAGTCAAAATGACCGGTTGGGTCATTACATTCTCCACCTCTTAAACAAACATTCGTCCTCGAACGGGTTTTGAATTATACCTGGAGTGCTGAATAAGTGTGGATATCTGCTCTGCATGTCCTCCTCAGCATCCCAAGTCGCTTCCTCGACTGGTTGGCCCCTCCACTAGACTTTCACCACAGTAATCTTCTTGGACCTCAGATGGCGAAGCTGTTTATCAACAATGGCAACTAGCTCCTCTTCATAACCCAAACTCTTATCTAGCTGAACCGTGCTGAAGTCTAACACATGCGATAGGTCGGCATGATACTTCCGGAGCATAGATATATGGAAAACCGGATGAACTCCTGATAGACTGGGAGGCAAAGCAAGCTCATAAGTAACCTCCCCAACTCGTCTCAACACCTAAAATAGGCCTATAAACCTTGGGCTCAACTTGCCCTTTTTCCCAAATCTCATGATTCCCTTCATCGACGAAACCTTCAAGAGAACTTTTTCACCCACCATAAATGATAAATCATGCGCTTTCTGATCTTCGTAACTTTTCTGTGTGAACTATGTTGTATGAAGTCGCTCCTGAATTATCTTTACCTTTCCCAAGGCATCCTTTACCAAATCAGTACCATATAACTTAGCCTCACCGGGTTCAAACCATCTGATGGGTGAATGACATCACTGACCATATAAAGCCTCAAATGGAGCCATCTCGATGCTAGATTGGTAACTGTAGTTATAAGCAAACTCAGCCAAAGTCAAGAAACGATCCCACTGACCTCCAAAGTCAATCATACATGCCCTGAGTATATGCTCCAAAATATGAACTGTCCGCTCCGACTGCCCATCGGTCTGCGGATGAAAGGCTGTATTGAGCTCTACACGGGTCCCTAATTCACTCTGTACTACTCTCCAGAAATGTGAAGTAAACTGAGGGCCTCTATCTGATATGATGGAAATTGGCACACCGTGAAACCGAACTATCTCCTGATTATAGATCTGAGCCAACCTCTCCGAAGTATACGTAGTCACTACCGGAATAAATTATGCTGACTTGGTCAACCTGTCGACAATTACCCAAACTGCATCAAACTTCCGCAAGGTCCGCAGCAATCCAACTACAAAGTCCATAGTAATGTGTTTCCATTTCCACTCTGGTATAGTCATCTGCTGAAGTAGGCCACCTGGCCTCTGGTACTCATATTTAACTTGCTGACAATTTAAACACCTAGCTACATATTCAAGTATGTCCCTTTTCATCCTCCGCCACCAACAATGCTGCCTCAAGTCATGATACATCTTCATAGCGCCTGGATGAATAGAATACCGAGAACTGTGTGCCTCTTCTAGAATCTTTTTACTTAGTCCATCCACATTAGGAACACATAGACGATCCTGGAGTCGCAGAGCACCATCCGCGCCAATAGTAACTTCCTTGGCACCACCCCGTAGCACCGTTTCTCGAAGAACCATTAAGTGTGGATCATCATACTGACGAGCCTTGATCTGCTCAAATAGTGAAGACTGGTCCACAATACATGCAAGAACTCGACTGGGCTCTGAAATATCCAGCCTTACAAGTCTGTTAGCCAAGGACTGAATATCCAAAGTTAATGGCCTTTCCTCTGCTAAAATGAAAGCCAAACTACCCATACTCTCCGCCTTTCTACTCAAGGCATCTACAACTACATTTGCTTTGCCCGGATGATACAGGATAGTAATATCATAGTAACTCAAGACATCTGCGCTGCCTCAATTTTAGTTCCTTTTGCTTGAACAAATGTTGTAAACTGCAATGATCAATGTAAACCTCACAAGACACCCCATAAAGATAATGCCTCCAAATCTTAAGAGCGTAAACAATTGTGGCTAACTACAAATCATGTATCTGGTAATTATTCTCATGGGGTTTCAGCTGACGTGAGGCATATGCAATAACTCGCCCCTCCTGCATCAATACACAACCCAAACTAATGCGTGAAGAGTCACAATACACTGTATACATCCCCGAACCGGAAGGCAACACTAACACTGGTGTTGTAGTCAATGCTGTCTTGAGCTTCTGAAAGCTCACCTCACAATCATCAGACCATCGGAACGGAGCACCCTTCTGGGTTAATTTGGTCAAAGGTGCTGCAATAGATGAAAAAACCTCCACGAACCTATCACGGCCCAATTTTCCCTCCGTTGGGTATCGTGATGGCACATAGTCTTAGGGACTAGGTAAGCCTAACAATAATTAAAACAACAACATTATTTAAATAGAATCACTTAAAATTCCCAAAACCGGTAGTACAAGTCATAAGCTCTACAGAGTATTTTCTAGAAAATTTCTAAATACAACTGTCCAGAAATAAGAATAAACAGTGCAAAACACAAAGTTGAAGGTGACTCCGAAGCCTGCGAACGCAGCAGCAGGTTTACCTTGAGTCTCCACAGCAACAGTCCACACAGCTAGCTAACGAACAAGTACCTGGATCTGCACAAAAATGTGCAGAAGAGTAGCATGAGCACACCACAGCGGTGCCCAGTAAGTATCAAGACTAACCACGGTGGAGTAGTGGCGAGGAACAGTCAAGACACCCACTAGTCTAATAAACAGAATAGATATAAGTACATGAACAACAGAAGTATGATGTCATATAAAGACTATGCAATATGGCTCACAGTACAGTGATGGCAATAAGGAAGGTAAAAACAAGTATCAGCGGAATATCATGAAAATGACACAGAAAGGTGAATGGAACACAACCTAAATTCGAAATCACAAATACAGCAAGGACAAGTAATAACTCAGCAACTACAACCGCTTTTACATCAAGTTTAGTCAACAACTCCACGAGGTACTGAACCTCGGACAAATCACAACTCACGGGTCTCAATACCTGAACTCTAACACTTGGCATCTTGTGCCCTCATAACATCTCATAACCGCACTGACGACTCACGTGCCAATAGAGCCATTCTCACATAGAAGACAAGTAAACAAGGGTGAGCATCTATGCTCAACAATATCAAGAACACCTCTTATCCGATAAGAGTGTTTAACTACGTGTATGCTTGTGCAAGTGTCCTAACATAGTCCATACCAGCAAATAAGCATAAGGAAGAAGAAGAACGGACAACACGTAGAATATTTTCTCACAGCTTTCACAAGATAAAGCTCACACAGGTACGTATACCACTACACAAATATCAACAACGAGAATGCCCCCAGGCCATAAATCATCACAAATCAATCCCTGACACAGCCCACCTTGTCTCGCCACGTGTGCAATAGTAACATAAATGCCCGCCTTGTCTCGCCACACGTGCATAATAATGTTCCCACCTTGTCTCGCCACATGCGCAACCCACACATATATATATCCCACCTTGTCACGCCGCATGTGCAAATATCCAAATATCAATAGTAACAATAGCACGGCAGAAACTTCGTGCAACCCCATAATAACAACTGCACGGCAAAATTCTCGTGCATCACAATAATAAAATCCGCACGGTATAAACCTTATGCATCACCATCACAAGTACATCAGCAACAACATCACCATCACAAGTACATCAGCAACAATGATAATAATACAAAGTACGACAAGTAAATCAACTCAAGAATTCTAATTCACAAAGAAACGGTAGAACCAATTCACAAAGAATAACGACTGTAAAGAATGCTAGGCGTAAAGAGAACAGCTCAACAAAGGGAAAACTAAGGTGTAGCAACG
This sequence comes from Nicotiana tabacum, assembly GCF_000715075.1. Lineage (NCBI taxonomy): Eukaryota > Viridiplantae > Streptophyta > Magnoliopsida > Solanales > Solanaceae > Nicotiana > Nicotiana tabacum. The sequence goes on from NC_134103.1 coordinate 75,010,415, forward strand.
ATCCCACAATATACACTTCAACAACAGGGAAGCTAACACGAATCCAATAATACCAAATAAAACAAGTCGACTAAGATATAGGATATCTAAACTTCTTTTAAGGTTGAGAAAATTACGAAGGATATTCAACAATTCAATTAAGGATAAGCAATGAAAAAATAATCATAACCTCAATTAAGACTGAACAATTATAGGATGAGATAATATAAATTCCAAATAAAGATAAGCAATTATGAAAAGATAGCATGGCTATAAAAGAGATAACAGATTCAATTAAGGCACATATGAATCAAGTAACGATAATAGTGGATCATGAAGCAATTGATTCTAATTAAGCAGGTAGATGTGAATCTAGTAATTAAGATATATAATCATAACAAAAACAACTACATATTCAATGAATACAAGGACCTAAGAACCCTAAAAGGCCAACTTTCCACAAATAAGTCCGTGCACGCACTCGTCACCTCGTGTACACGGACTATAATCAACATAGAAGACTCGAATCCTAAGGGGAAGTACCCCACACAAGGTTAGGCAAGATACTTACCTCGAACCAAGCTCAATCAGTCTGTAAGAATGTCCTTTTATTAATTATCCGACTCCAAATGGTCCAAATCTAGCCAAACACAATTGCATATCATGAATACAACCATAATAGACTCATCTAATTAATGAAATCAATATTTTAACAAAAATTCCGAAATTCGCTCTAAAAAGTCAACCCGGGCCCACGTCTCGGAATCGGGTAAAAATCATAAAATATGAACACACATTCACTCACGAGTCCAACCATATAAGAATTACTCAAATCCGACCACAAATCCCCTTTCAAAACTCGAAATCTTTATTGAAGAAGTTCTTCCAAATGTTTCCCAATTTCAACCCCAAAAATCCGAAACTAAATGGAGAAAACAACTATAGATTAATGGAATATAACAAAAAACGAGTTAGAAATCATTACCCCAAAGCTTCCTCTAAAAATCTCTTGAACAATCGCCAAATTCTGAGCTCTCAAGTCCAAAAACGAAGAATGAAATCAAACCCTCGAATTTCTCTTTTTTGTCCAGGCCTTACCGCAGATGCGGCTAATTACCTGCGACACAATTAGCCGCATCTACGCGACCGCAGATGCGCACGTCCAAACCGCACCTGCGCTTCCTCTCGCTTATGTGCGCCAAAATCCGCTTTTGCGGAGCCGCTGATGCGCACAAATTCTCCGCACCTGTGGAGACTGTCAAGTCCAGCTCTTCTCGCACCTACGCCTCAACCTTTGCATCTGCGGGTATCGCAGATGCGGAATTTTCCTCGCACCTGCGACCCCTAGCACTCCATTTTTCCGCTTCTGCGCTTGCCTCTCCGCACGTGCGCTCTCGCACCTGCGGTCTCTTCACCGTAGGTGCGAAAATACCAGAAGCCTGAAGGCTTAGCAGTAACACAAATCAAACTTTTAGTCCGTTAAGCACCCGAAACTCACCCGATGCCCCCGGGACCTCAACCAAACATACCAACCAATCTTAAAACACCATACGAACTTAGTCGAGCCCTCAAATCACATCAACTAACGTTGAAACTATGCATCGTACCATGAATCGAACTTATAAATTTTTAAATCTTTCAACTTCTAAAACTAGTGCCAAAATCTATCAAATCAACCCGGAATGACGTCAAATTTTGCAGGCAAGTCCCAAATAACATAACGGAGTTGTTCCAACTCTCGGAATCGCATTCTGACCCCGATATCAAAAAGTCCACTTATGGTCCAAATCTCTAAAAATTTGACTTCCGCTATTTCAAGCCTAAATCAGCTACACATCTCGGATTTACAGTCCGGACATGCTCCTAAGTCCAAAATCACCCAACGGAGCTAATGGAACCGATGGAATTCCATTCCGGAGTCGTCTTCACATAGTTTCGACTACGGTCAAAATCCTAAGACTTAAGCTTCCGTTTTAGAGACTAAGTGTCCCAAATCACTCTGAAACATCCGGTAACCGAATTCAACCACGCACGCAAGTCAATACACATTATATGAAGCTGTTCAGGGCCTTATGCCACCGGATGAGACTTAAATTCTCAAAATGACCGGCCGAGTTGTTACATCCTTCCCCTCTTAAACAAACATTCGTCCTCGAAGTGCTAAGAATCGCCTCGAAGTCTTCGAATCACTGAAAGTACATATCCAACATACACCCGCAGGCGACTCCATGTCACCCTAATCCACATAAGCCTGACGACACCATCCCAACTATAATTTATCCTTTTTGCCAACACCGATAAGCCTTAGAGTCAAAATTCGCACCTTCCATTTATCTTCAAAAGACCCGATTCTAAAACCATAACCGGTATCAGTCTCAACCAGCTGTAACAACTCATGCCTACATCCACAAGGTACGACCACACAACAAGACACACCACATATAGGCCCATAATAACATTTCTGATCACAATAGCTGCCCCGAAATCAAAACCAGCACCGGTAATTAGACCCATATCCGTTAGCAACCCATTTCAAACCTCCACAATGGTGACAATGATGCAAGAAACACGAAGACCTCATAACTATACACCCGTATCGACAAGTCACAACTAACACTACCGGGCACACATCCCGCAGGCCAAAACTCAAGAAGCACATAATGAAATTGACTAAATATGTAAAGAGAAACACATAAGATAAATATCAAATAAGCCCGACAGGCACAACTTTCTAACAATACCCTACTACAAATCAATTCAAAAGGAAAAATCAAAGTACATGAACAAATCATAAGGATCTTATCCTGGTATCACCCTCCACCGCGGCACGCAGCCCGGCTCAAACATATCAAATCACATGGAATCGCGAGGGTCTCACCCTCAACTCTAAATCACAAGTCGAATGCACATCATACCAATGGAAATCTTCCACTAACTCAATTCTGCCAATAAAATCTCAACACTTGCTAAACTTTCACCCCGGTAGAGTATCAAATCACAAATTATAACTAATTTACTCAGGAATCACATCAAGCCTGCCATAATGGACAACATGAATTCACTTCTAGTCTCGTAATAATGAATAGAAACAAACGATAGACACGGGCTACCACTCATAGAATCTCCCAACGGGGGTAAACACCTAAACATAATACTAAGTCATAAACTCACCCATAGGTGGGACAACAAGTAAGGGAACTCGCCCTGATAAGCAGGACCGAATCAAAATACGAATGGTGCCCCTCTATAACAAATCAAAAGCATACCCGTACGACATCATCTGGCACAGTGGCCACAAGCCTACTATACGAAACACATCAACGGGCCGGGACTTCCCCTCTTGGGCGCCCTCTACTTGCCTGAATACTCCGCTGTGACATGCCTGTCCGGAGTCTAGGACAATCTCTCACCCTATGGCTGGTATCACCACACTCGAAGCAACCTCTCTGCTGACGTGGCTATGGGAACTGTGCGGTATGGGTACTTTGAGACCCATAAGCACCTGAAACACTATGCAAAGCCTGAAGTGCAAACTGAACTGGCTGACCCGCAAAACCTCTTCCGTGTCGTACCCTACCTCCAAAATAAGGACTAGTAGATCTCTCTGGTCTACGAGGCCTCCTCACTTCCCTGTCCCCTCTCTCCTGATCTCGCCTGTACTCTCTCTCTCGTGGCCTTGCTTATCTTCTCTCTCCTGGTCCCACATGCCCTCTACTCGGCGGGCGATCCCTACCACCTGCTAAAATGAAACATCTGACTCTAACTCATGAGCCATGCTGAACCGAATATCATGTCTGAGTCCCCCAATGAATCTACGGACACGCTCTCTAACTGTGGCGACCAAAGCAGGTGCATGCCTGGCCAAATCACTGAATCTCATGGCGTACTCTGACACTGACATAGTGCCCTAGCGCAGCTGCTCAAACTCTGTGCGCCATTCATCTCGAAGGGACTGAGGTACAAACTCTCTCAGGAACATCTCTGAAAACTAAACCCATATAAGTGAAGCTAACTCGACTGGGCTACCCAACTCATATGCCCGCCACCACTGGTAAGCCGCTCCCCTGAGCTGGAATGTAGTAAAAGCAATCCCGCTCGTCTCCACAATACCCATAGTACGGAGAATGCGATGACACTCTTCCAGAAAACCCTATGCACTCTCTGAAGCCAAACCACTGAATGTAGGAGGGTCATATTTCTTGAACCTTGCGAGTCTAAGCTGCTCTTCCTCAGATGTTGCTGCCCTGACCACGGGTTGAACTGGAACCACAGGCTGTGTCGCCATGACACCTGGAACCTGACCAACATGAACTCGCTGCTCTGAGGTGTGGGCGGCGGGAGTCTGGGTTCCTCCCCCAATCTGTGAAGTAGCTGGTGCAACCGGAATCAACCCCGCTTGAGCCAATGTACCAAACATGCTCAGGAACTGTGCTAAGGTCTCCTGAAGTCCGGGGGTAATAATAGGTGCCTCCGGTACCTGCTCCCTAACTGGAACTACTGGCGGCTCCTCAGCTGCTGCTCTGGTAGGTGATCTGGCTGCGACACTTACTCATCGTCGGCCTCTGCCTCTGCCTCTAGCGATACTTGCTCCAGGAGCAGCGTCGGCTATAACTGTAGCTCGTGTCCTCACCAACTGTTAGAGAATGGAATGATAAAAGTTCAAACTCCGAGATTAATAAGCTCGCACGATAGGAATGAAAGAAGTGAGATTGTACTAATAGTTCTGTAGCCTCTCGAAGATAAGTACAGACGTCTCCATACCGATCCACAAGACTCTATTAAACTTACTTATGACTCGTAGCACCTATGAACCTAGAGCTCTGATACCAACTTGTCACGACCCAATTTTTCCTCCATTGGGTATCGTGATGGCACCTAGTCTTAGGGACTAGGTAAGCCTAACAATAATTAAAACAACAATATTATTTAAATAAAATCTCTTAAAATTCCCATAACCGGTAGTACAAGTCATAAGCTCTACAGAGTATTTTCTAGAAAATATCTAAATACAACTGTCCAGAAATAAGAATAAACAGTGCAAAATGAAAAGTTGAAGGTGACTCCGAAGCCTGCGAACGCAGCAGCAGGTTTACCTTGAGTCTCCACAGCAACAGTCCACACAACTAGCTAACAAACAAGTACCTGGATATGCACAAAAATGCGCAAAAGAGTAGCATGAGCACACCACAGCATTGCCCAGTAAGTATCAAGACTAACCTCGGTGGATTAGTGGCGAGGAACAGTCAAGACACCCACTGGTCTAATAAACTGAACAGATATAAGTACATGAACAACAGAAGTATGATGTCACATAAAGACTATGCAATATGGCTCACAGTACAGTGATGGCAATAAGGAAGGAAACAACAAGTATCAGCGGAATATCATGAAAATAACACAGAAAGGTGAATGGAACACAACCTAAATCCGAAATCACAAATACAGCAAGGACAAGTAATAACTCAGCAACTACAACCGCTTTTACATCAAGTTTTAGTCAACCACTCCACGAGGTACCGAACCTCGGACAAATCACAACTCACGGGTCTCAATACCTGAACCCTAACACTTGGCATCCTGTGCCCTCATAACACCTCATAACCACACTGACGACTCACGTGCCAATAGAGCCATTCTCACATAGAAGACAAGTAAACAAGGGTGAGCATCTATGCTCAACAATATCAAGAACACCTCTTATCCGATAAGAGTGCTTAACTACGTGTATGCTTGTGCAAGTGTCCTAACATAGTCCATACCAGCAAATAAGCATAAGGAAGAAGAAGAACGGACAACACGTAGAATATTTTCTCACAGCTTTCACAAGATAAAGCTCACACAGGTACGTATACCACTACACAAATATCAACAACGAGAATGCCCCCAGGCCATAAATCATCACAAATCAATCCCTGACACAGCCTACCTTGTCTCGCCAGGTGTGCAATAGTAATATAAATGCCCGCCTTGTCTCGCCACACGTGCATAATAATGTTCCCACCTTATCTCGCCACATGCGCAACCCACATATATATATACATATCCCGCCTTGTCACGCCGCATGTGCAAATATCAATAGTAACAATAGCATGGCAGAAACCTCGTGCAATCCCATAATAATAACTGCACGGCAAAATTCTCATGCATCACAATAATAAAATCCGCACGGTAGAAACCTTGTGCATCACCATCACAAATACATCAGCAACAATGACAATAATACAAAGTACGACAAGTAAATCAACTCAAGAACTCTAATTCACAAAGAAACGGTAGAACCAATTCACAAAGAATAACCACTATAAAGAATGCTAGGCATAAAGAGAACAGCTCAACAAAGGGAAAACTAAGGTGTAGAAACGATCCCACAATATACACTTCAACAACAGGGAAGCTAACACGAATCCAATAATGCCAAATAAAACAAGTCGACTGAGATATAGGATATCTAAACTTCTTTTAAGGTTGAGAAAATTACGAAGGATATTCAACAATTCAATTAAGGATAAGCAGCATAAAAATAATAACCTTAATTAAGACTGAACAATTATAGGATGAGATAATATAAATTCCAAATAAAGATAAGCAGTTATGAAAAGATAGCATGGCTATAAAAGAGATAACAGATTCAATTAAGGCACACATGAATCAAGTAACGATAATAGTGGATCATGAAGCAATTGATTCTAATTAAGCAGGTAGATGTGAATCTAGTAATTAAAATATATAATCATAACAAGAACAACTGCATATTCAATGAATACAAGGACCTAAGAACCCTAAATGGCCAACTTTCCATAAATAAGTCTGTGCACGCACTCGTCACCTCGTGTACACTGACTACAATCAACATAGAAGACTTGAGTCCTAAGGGGAAGTCCCCCACACAAGGTTAGGCAAGATACTTACCTCGAACCAAGCTCAATCAGTCCGTAAGAATGTCCTTTTATCAATTATCCGACTCTGAATGGTCCAAATCTAGCCAAACACAATTGCATATCATGAATACAACCAAAATAGACTCATCTAATTAATGAAATCAATATTTTAACAAAAATTCCGAAATTCGCTCTAAAAAGTCGACCCGGGCCCACGTCTCGGAATCGGGTAAAAATCACAATATATGAACACCCATTCACTCAGGAGTCCAACCATATAAGAATTACTCAAATCCGACCACAAATCCCCTTTCAAAACTCGAAATCTTTATTGAAGAAGTTTTTCCAAATATTTTCCAATTTCAACCCCAAAAATCCGAAACTAAATGGAGAAAACAACTATACATTAATGGAATACAACCAAAAACTAGCTAGGAATCATTACCCCAAAGTTTCTTCTGAAAATCCCTCGAAAAATCGCCAAATTCCGAGCTCTCAAGTCCAAAAATGAAGAATGAAATCAAACCCTCGAATTTCTCTTTTCTATCCAGGCATGACCGCACCTGCGACATAATTAGCCGCATATGCGCGACCGCAGGTGCGCACGTCCAAACTGCACCTGCGCTTCCTCTCGCTTCTGCGCGCCAAAATCCGCTTCTGCGGAGCTGCTGATGCATACAAATTCTCCGCACCTACGGAGACTATCAAGTCCAACTCTTCTCGCACCTACGCCTCAACCTTCACATATGCGGGCATCGCAGATGCGGAATTTTCCTCGCACCTGCGACCCCTGACACTCCTCTATTTTTCCGCTTCTGCGCTTGCCTCTCCACACGTGCGCTCTCGCTCCTGTGGTCGCTTCACCCCAGGTGCAAAAATACCAGAAGCCTGAAGGCTTAGCAGTAACACAAATCAAACTTTTAGTCTGTTAAGCACCCGAAACTCACCCGAGTCCCCCGAGACCTCAACCAAACATACTAACCAATCCTAAAACAGCATACGAACTTAATCGAGCCCTCAAATCACATCAACTGACGTTGAAACTACGCATCGTACCATGAATCGAACTTATAAATTTTTAAATCTTTCAACTTCTAAAACCCGTGCCGAAACCTATCAAATCAACCCGGAATGACGTCAAATTTTGCAGGCAAGTCCCAAATAACATAACGGAGTTGTTCCAATTCTCGGAATCGCATTCTGACCCCGATATCCAAAAGTCCACTTCCGGTCCAAATCTCCAAAAATTTAACTTCCGCCATTTCAAGCCTAAATCAGCTACAGACCTCGGATTTATAGTCCGGACACGTTCTTAAGTCCAAAATCCCAACGGAACTAATGGAACCGATGGAATTCCATTACGGAGTCGTCTTCACATAGTTTCGACTACGGTCAATATCCTAAGACTTAAGCTTCCATTTTAGGGACTAAGTGTCGCAAATTACTCTGAAACATCCGGTAACCGAATTCAACCACGCACGCAAGTCAATATACATAATATGAAGCTGCTCAGGGCCTTATGCCACCAGACGAGACTTAAATTCTCAAAGTGACCGGACAGGTCGTTACATAATCGACGATAATAACCTGCTAATCCTAGGAAACTCTTGATCTCAGTCGCCGAAGTGGGACGATGCCAATTCTAAACTGCCTCAATCATTTTGGCGATTAACTTTAATGCCCTCGCCCGATATAATATGCCCCAAAAATGCTACAGAATTTAGTAAAAACTCACATTTGGAGAACTTAGAATATAGCTTTTCTTCCCGCAGTGTCTGAAGCACCACTCTCATATGCTGCTCGTGCTCCTCTTTACTATGTGAGTAGATCAGAATGTCATCAATGAAGACAATGACAAACGAATCAATATATGGCCTGAATACCCTGTTCATCAAATCCATAAATGTTGTCGGGGAGTTAGTCAAACCAAAAGACATCACCAGAAATTCATAATGACCATATCTAGTCCGGAAAGCAGTCTTCGGACATCCGAATCCTGAATCTTCAACTGATGGTACCCCGACCTCAAGTCGATCTTAGAAAATACCCTAGCACCTTGTAACTGGTCAAATAGACCATTAATACGCGGCAACGGGTACTTGTTCTTAATAGTAACTTTGTTCAATTGGCTATAATCAATACACATTCACATCGTTCCATCCTTCTTCTTCACGCATAATACCGGTGCACTCAAAGGCGATACATTCGGTCTGATGAACCCCTTGGCTTGTAACTCCTCAAGTTGTTCTTTCAATTCCTTCAATTCTTTTGGAGCCATGTGATATGGTGGGATAGATATAGGCTGGGTATCTTGAGCCAAGTCAATACAAAAATCAATATCACGATCTAGTGGCATGCCTGGAAGATCTAAAGGAAATACATCAGAGAACTCCCGAACTACAAGCACTGAATCAATAGTCTGAGTCTCTGCAGTAGTATCCCGAACATAGGCTAGATAATCCAAACAACCCTTCTCGACCATGTGTCGAGCTTTTAGAAAGGAAATAACCTCATTAGATGCGAAGACAGACGAACTATTCCACTCCAATCTAGGTAATTCTGGCTTTGTCAAAGTAACATTCTTAGCATGGCAATTTAGGACGGCATTATATGGGGATAGCCAGTCCATGCCCAGGATAATCTCGAAGTCAGTCATATCAAGCAGCAGAAGATCTGCTCTAGTCTAATAACCATAGAATATAACAACATAAGACCGGTAGATCTGATCCACAATAACAGAATCGCCCACAGGAGTGGACACATAAATAGGAGTACTCAAAGACTCATGAGAAACACCCAGGAAACAAGCAAATAGAGATGACAAATATGAATACGTAAGTCCTGGATCAAAAAATACAGAGGCATTTTTGCCACAAATAGAAATAATACATATAATCACGTCATCTGAGGCCTCTGAATCTGGTCTGGCTGAAAAAGCATAGAACTGAGCTGGAGCACTAACTAGCTGGCCTCCACCTCTAGGACTGCCCCTACCCACCTTCCCTCCACCTATGGGTGGTCGGACGGCTGGTGGAGCAACTGGTGCAGTAATCATAGGTTGCTGACCCTGCTGCACTAGTCTACACCGAAGCCTGGGGCAAAATATCCACATATGACTGGAATCCCCGCACTCGTAACAACTTCTTGGTGCGATGGGATGCTGACTAGAAGTCTGAACTTGGTGACCTGAATACCCACTGGAAGAACCCTGAAAAGCTGGTGGGCGATAAGAACTTTCTGGCATAGCACTAAAATAAGGTCGCACTGGGTACCCCGAGGAGGCGGTAGTGCTGGATATGGGGGCCTGCTGGACTGCCCTCTTACGAACTGACCTCTACCCCCCAGACGGAGCACCTCTGAACTCTCCAGAATATCTAAATGGCTTATCTCTCATAACCTGCTCTCGGCTACGCTGACGCACACCCTCAATCCTCCAGGCTATCTCCACAACCAGCTCATAAGAAGTCCCCATCTCAACCTCTCAGGCCATAGTGGCCTGAATGCCAGTATGTAAACTCGCAACAAACCTCCGCACTCTCTCCTCATCAGTAGGGAGTATCATAAGTGCATGGCAAGATAACTCAGAGAACCTCGCCTCATAATCAGTCACTAACATCTGACCCTGCTGGAGCTGCTCAAACTGAAACTGCAACTCTTCCCTCTGGGAGGGTGAAATATACTTGTCCAGGAAAATATGAGTGAACCTGTCCCAAGTCATGGGAGGAGAATCTGCGAGTCTGCCAAGAAAATAAGACTGCCACCATCTACGGGCTCTGCCCTCCAGCTAAAAAATAGCGAAGTCTACCCCATAAGACTCCAATATCCTCATGTTGTGCAGTCTGTCCCTTCACCGATCAATGAAGTCTTGGGAATCCTCATGTCGCTCTCCCCCAAAGATAGGAGAATGTAATCTAGTCCATCTGTCCAATAGCTTCTGCGGCTTGGTGGCCGCAGCTGGTTTGGGCTCAAGTGTAGCTGCTGCCACTGGCTGGACTCCTCTCACTCTCACTGGTAGTGCACCCTAGGTATGATACACAGCAGCCGCCTGCCCATGAGCCTGTGCGGTAGGGGTCTGTGCTCCCCCGCCAGCCTGAGATATGGCTGGGTCTGCCGGAAATAAACCGGCCTGAGTCATAGTGTCCATCAACCGCAGCATATGGCCCATGACCTCCTGAAATCCCGGTGCAGACGTGAAATCCACTAGAGCTGGCTCTGCTACGGGCACCTCACCCTGCTCCTTAATAATAGGATCCTCTGTTGGACCCACTAGTGGCATAACTGGAACAACTCTGGGACATCCTCGTCCCCTACCACGGGCTGGAGCCCTCCCTCGGCCTCTAACAATAGGGGGGTAGCTCTTCCCTGGTCTAGAACTTCATTAAAGCGCGTTCTCACCATCTGTGAGAGAATAAGAGGAGGATATTTAGTACTATATTATTTGCACAATGGGATATGAAGAAAGGTAGTTTTCCTAACACCCTATAACATCTCGAAGATAAGTACATACGTCTCCATACCGATCCGCAAGACTCTATTAGTCATGCTCATAACTTGTGAGACCTACGTGAACCTAGTGCTCCGATACCATGTTGTCACGACCCAATTTCACCTATAGGTCGTGATGGCGCCCAACATTCCAGCTAGGCAAGCCAACTAATGATTTAGACATATATTCAATTCTTTAAAAATTAACTGAGTATTTAAATTCTTCTTACTTGCAAGAATTAAGACAATATGAAAAGATATGGTAAATTAAAAACCAAAAAAAATAATTAAATCCAAAAATTCTACTAGTGTGTGTGCCAAGACCTGGGGTCACAAGTGTATGAGTATCTAGTAGATTATATAACTTTTAACCACTGTACGAATATGAAATAGACAGAATACAAAAATACAAGAGAGAGACTTAGGGGATGCAGAACAACTCAAGAAGTAGCTCACCACTAAGCCTCAGGGAATCTGGGGTATGCTCCGGTAGGACCACCTATCGCGCCTGTCTCAGGTCCTGCACAAAAAGTGCAGCAAGTGTAGCATGAGTACGTAAACAACGTGTACCCAGTAAGTATCAAGTCTAATCTCGAAGAAGTAGTGACGAGAGGTCGACTTTGACACTCACTATGGGTCAATAGTATTACAATAGAATATATTTAATTAAACATGATTTATGTAAACAACCATAATTTTCTTAACAAGCAGAAAAAATTAATTCCTTAAATTTCAATAATTTTCAATTTATCAATTAGCTTTACAAGCTGCAATTAAAATATCAAGGTATCGTGTAATTATTATTATTAGGCACGATTTATGCTGAGGTCGTACGACCCGATACAGAGTGTCGTGTACACTGTCGAGGAACGTGCGGCACGATCCATAGATGCATCTATACTACCGAGGCGTTCGGCCCGCTCTACAAGAAAGGAGGACATTTTCTTATGAACCTCTGGAATGAGAAGTTAATATAAAATTAACACATATGATGTTCAATTTCTATTAACAATTAAATAATTTACACAAAATTCCAGTATATGAAGTTTTGGCCTTTTACTATTTCCTCCAACAATTTAGAATATAATTCTAGTAATTTAATTAAATACAAGATGCAATTATCACAAGTAAATCATGATTTGAGTCCTAAACTACCCAGACATAGCATAATTAGTGGCACGACCCAAACTAAACCCTGTCGTGATGGCGCCTATCATGGAACTAGGCAAGCCGACTCATTTCTAAACAAACTGATGTTTTTATTTCAAAGATAATTTCAATGTTATTTAACATAAAAACCTTCGTAAAAGAGTTCAAATCAAAATAAAAGTGCGGAAGGAAAAGCCCGACATCGGGGTGTCACTAGTCATGAGCATCTACTACAATCTGTCTAACAATATCAAGGCTAACTCAGCCTGGAAAATAGCTAAATACAACTAGAGGAATATAAGAGGGAGAAGAGCAGGGGCTGCGATCGCCAAACAACTACCTTGCTCTCTCCAAGAAAATATGCAATCAGAACACTCAATAACCGCTACTGTGACCAGCTACACCTGAATCTGCACACAAGGTGCAGGGAGTAACGTGAGTACGCCAACTCAGTAAGTAACAACAATAAATAAAGACTGAGCAGTAGTGACGAGCAATAAAGCATATAACATTCACATCGGGAAATCTCAGTAAAATACCACATGCTTTTAAAAATCAGGATTTGAATCAAAACATCTCGTTTAAACCAGTTCCAGTAAAAATCATTTAAAGATATTTTTCAACAGTTTTCAGACAGAGGAAAAATGCAAAGGTGAGCAAAAATGATGAAATCATAAACATCCCCTCGGCCAAAACATCACTCATATACAGCCCCTCGGGCAAACCTCACAGTAACTCGTGCCACTCGGGCATACCTCACAATCACTATTTCCACTCGGGCATACCTCACAATCACTCATGCCTCCCAGCCTCCCAGTCACTCAGCACTCGGCACTCGCACTCAGTAGGTACCTGCGCTCACTAGGGGTGTGTACAGACTCCAGAGGGGCTCCTTCAGCCCAAGCGCTATAATCTGCACGGACAACTCATGTGCTGCACAGACAACTCACGTGCCATAATAATAAAGTATGTTGTAGCCGGGCAGCCCCGATCCATACACATCCTCACATATCAAGCCCTCGGCCTCACTCAGTCATAAACCTCTCAAGCCACTAGGGCATTTCAGTAAAACAGGGCATTCGGCCCAAAATATTTATATGCATCAAAATAGAGTCATAAAACTGAGTTATTCGGTAAACAAGTATAAACATTACTGAGTATAGATTTTCAATCGAAACCAATGAGAGGATGGTTAGAAATAGCCCCTAAGGGTCCAAACAGCATTGGCGCAAGGCCCAAACATGGCATTCAGCCCAATTTACAAAAATACTTTCTAAAACATATAAGTATCATATGGTTTCAACAAAGTATGAAACTTTACAGTTACTACGGGACGGATCAAGTCACAAATCCCCAACAGTGCACATCCACACGCCCATCACCTAGCATGTGCGTCACTAAACAATAATAGAATGATACAAAATCCGGGGTTTCATACCCTCAGGACTAGATTTACAATCGTTACTTACCTCAAATCGGTCAAATCTCTACCCCGCAATGCTCTTGCCTCTGGACTCGGCCTCCAAATGCTCCAAATCTATTCACAATCAGTACAATACCATCAATATACGCTAACGGAATGAATTCCACAAGAAAAGCTTCAAAATTAGACCAAAACCCGAAATTGGCTCAAACGTGGCCCCCGGGCCCGGGTCTCGAAATCCGACAAAATTCACAAAACTAGAAATCTCATTCACTCACGAGTCTAACCATATCAAATTCATCAAATTCCGACATCGTTTGATCCTTCAAATCCTTAAATTACTCTCCAAATATTCCAAGCCCTAACCCCTCATTTTCACTAATTACAATGATTAAACAACGGGAAAATCACCATATATACGAGTATTAGGCTCAAGTAACTTACCTCAATGAAATCCCCTTGATTCCCTCTTCAAAACCCTCCAAAAGCTCCAAAAACCGAGTTGAAATTGTGAAGAATGACCAAAAATTCGCGAAGGGTTCGATTTATGCCTTTCTGCCCAGCAAAACCGCATTTGCGGTCCAGATAGCGCACCTACGGCATCCGCTTCTACGCCCAAAAGCCCGCATCTGCGGAAGTCACTTATGGTCCTAAAACCCGCACCTGCGATCACCTCTTCGCACCTGCGGTCTCGCAGGTGCGACCCCTCATCTGCTTCTGCGATAAAAACCCAGGCTTCCAAACCCCGCACCTGCGACTAAATTCCGCACCTGTGAAACTCGCACCTGCGGTTCCCAACCCGCAGGTGCGCCACACCAGAACAGCAGCACCAGCTACATTTTTCCAACATCAAACTTCCCGTTAACCTTCCGAAATCATCCCGAGGCCCTCGAGACCTCAACCAAAAATACCAACAAGTCCTTTATCAACATACAAACTTAGTCGAACCTTCGAATCACTCAAAACAACATCCAAACACCCAATTACCCTCGGATTCAAGCCTAAAAACTTCGAAATTTCCAAATTCAGCAACCGATGCCGAAACCAACCAAACCACGTCCGAATGACCTCATATTTTGCACACACGTCACAAATGACACTACAAACCTACTCCAACTTCCGAAATTCCATTACGACCCCGATATCAAATTTTCTACTGCCGACCGAAATCGCCAAATTTCCAATTTCGCCAATTCAAGCCTAATTCTACCACGGACCTCGAACTCACATTCCGGACGCACTCCTATGTCCAAAATCACCTAACGGAGCTAATGGAACCATCAGAATTCAAATCCGAGATCGTTTACACATAGGTCCATATCCGGTCTACTTTTCTAACTTAAAATTTTCAATTATGAGACTAAGTGTCTCATTTCACTTCGAGTTCCTTTCGGACCCGAACCAACTAATCCGATACAACATAATATACCTGAATAACACAAAAATAAGTAGAAATGGGGAAAACGGGGTTATAACTCTCGAAACGACCGGCCGGGGCGTTACACCCTCCCCCTCTTAAACATCCGTTCGTCCTCGAACGGGTCTAGAAACATACATGGAGTCTCGAATAGGCATGGATATCTGCTTCGCATCTCACGCTCGGTCTCCTAAGTGGCCTCCTCCACAGGCTGACCTCTCCATTGCACCTTCACTGAAGCTATATCCTTTGACCTCAACCTTCAAACCTGCCGATCCAAAATAACCACCGGCTCCACATCATAAGTCATATCACCCTCCAACTGAACCGTGCTGAAATCCAAAACATGGGAAGGATCTCCAATATACTTTCGGAGCATGAAAACATAAAACACTGGATGCATACTCGAAAAGCTGGGTGGCAAGGCAAGCTTATAAGCCACCTCATTCTCTGAAGTACCTCAAAAGGCCCAATGAACAGGGAGCTCAACTTGCCCCTCTTCCCAAACCTCATAACACCCTTCATGGGTGATACCTTCAGCAAAACCTTCTCCCCAACCATAAAAGACACATCACGGACCTTTCTATCCGCGTAGCTCTTCTGCCTAGACTGCGCCGTGCGAAGCCGCTCCTGAATCAATTTCACCTTATCTAATGCGTCCTGGACCAAGTCTGTACCTAAGAGCCTAGCCTCACCCGGATCAGACCATCCAACCGGAGATCTACACCTCCTCCCATATAAAACCTCATACGGAGCCATCTGAATACTCAACTGATAACTGTTGTTATATGCAAACTCCGTGAGTGGCAGAAACTGGTCCCATGAAACCCCAAAGTCAATGACACAAGCACGCAACATGTCCTCCAATATCTGAATAGTGCGCTCGGACTGCCCATCCGTCTGAGGGTGAAAATCTGTGCTCAACTCAACTTGAGTACCCAACTCTCGCTGCACAGCCCTCCAAAACTGCGATGTGAACTGAGTACCCCTATCTGAAATGATGGAAACTGAGACACCATATAGGCGAACGATCTCTCGGATGTAAATCTCAGCCAAACGCTCTGATGAGTAAGTAGTACCAACTGGAATGAAGTGCGCGAACTTGGTCAGTCGATCCATAATATCCCAAATAGCATCAAACTTCCTCGAAGTCCGTGGGAGCCCAACTACAAAGTCCATAATGATCCGCTCCCACTTCCACTCTGAGATCTCTAATCTCTGAAGCAAGCCACCCGGTCTCTGATGCTCATACTTAACCTGCTGATAGTTGAGACACCGATCCACAAACCCAACTATATCCTTCTTCATCCTCCTCCACCAATAGTGCTGCCTCAAATCCTGGTACATCTTCGCGGCACCCGGATGGATGGAATACCACGAGCTGTGGGCCTCCTCAAGAATCAACTCCCGAAGCCCATCTACATTAGGCACACATATCCGGCCCTGCATTCTCAGCACGTTGTCATCACCAATAGTCACATCCCAAACATCACCTCTCCGAACCATGTCCTGAAGAATGAGCAAGTTGGGGTCATCATATTGACGCTCCCTGATATGGTCATAAAGAGAAGACCTAGAGACCACACAAGCCAATACCAGACTAGGCTCCGAAATATCCAATCTGACAAGATGGCCTGCTAAAGTCTGAACATCTAATGCCAAAGGTCTCTCTACTGCTGGAAGATATGCTAAACTCCCCAAACTCTCTGCCCGGTGACTCAAAGCATCGGCCACCACATTGGCCTTCCCCGGATGGTACAAAATAGTGATATTATATTCCTTAAGAAGCTCCAACCATCTCCGCTGACGCAAATTAAGATCCTTCTACTTTAACAGATACTGCAGACTCCGGTGATTAGTATAGATCTCACAATGAACCCCATACAAATAATGACGCCAAATCTTCAAGGCGTGAACAATGGCTGCTAACTCAAGATCATAGACAGGATAGTTCTTCTCATGGGTCTTCAACTGGCGCGAGGCATAGGCAATCACCCTACCCTCCTGCATCAAAACACAACCAATGCCTATCCTCGAGGCATCACAATACACGGTGTAAGAACCTGAAGCTGATGGCAGAACTAACACTGGAGTTGTAGTCAAAGCGGTCTTGAGATTCTGAAAGCTCTCCTCACACTCATCCGACCACCTGAATGGAGCACCCTTTTGGGTCAATTTGGTCAAGGGCGATGAAATAGATGAAAATCCCTCCACAAAGCGACGGTAGTAACCCGCCAAACCAAGAAAGCTCCTAATCTCCATGGCTGAGGACGGTCTAGGCCAACTCTGCACCGCCTCTATCTTCTTGGGATCCACCTGAATACCCTCGCTGGATACCACATGTCCCAAGAATGCTACTGAATTGAGCTAAAACTCACACTTGGAGAACTTTGCATAAAGCTTCTCCTCCCTCAATCGTTGTAATACAATCCATAAATGCTGAGCGTGCTCCTCCTGGCTATGAGAGTACACCAGGATGTCATCAATGAATACAAAAATGAATGAGTCCAAATAGGGCTGGAATACACTGTTTATCAAATTCATAAACGTTGTTGGGGCATTAGTCAGCCCAAAAGACATCACCAAGAACTCATAATGGCCATATCGGGTCCTGAAAGTTGTCTTAAGAATATCTGAATCCCAAATCTTCAGCTGATGATAACCGGACCTCAAATCAATCTTAGAGAACACCCTCGCTCCCTGAAGCTGGTCGAATAAATCATTAATACGAGGCAAAGGATACTTGTTCTTGACTGTGACCTTGTTCAACTGCCTGTAATCAATACACATTCTCATGGAACCATCCTTCTTCTTCACAAATAGAACCGGTACACCCCAAGGTGACACACTAGGCCGAGTAAACCCCTTATCAAGGAGTTCCTGAAGTTGTTCTTTCAATTCCTTCAACTCTGTCGGTGCCATACGATACGGGGGAATAGAAATGGGTTGAGTGCCCGGCACCAAATCAATATCAAAGTCAATATCCCTGTCAGGCGGCATGCCCGGCAGGTCTGCAGGAAACACATCCAGAAAATCACATACCACTGGAACAGAATCAATGAAAGGAGTCTCTACACTAATATCCCTCACAAAAGCCAAATAAGATACGCAACCCTTCTCAACTATGCGCTGAGCTTTCAAATATGAAATCACCCTACTTGGTACATAATCTACAGAACCGCTCCACTCAACCCTCAGAATTCCCGGCATAGTCAACGTCACCGTCTTAGCGTGATAATCTAGAACATCATTACATGGAGATAACCAATCCATACCTAATATCACATCAAAGTCAACCATACTGAGCAACAATAGATCCACTCGGGTCTCCAGACCCCCAATAGTAACCACACATGACCGATATACGTGGTCCACAATAATAGTATCGCCCACAGGAGTAGATACATGTACAGATGAAACTAAGGACTCACAGGGCATATCCAGAAAATGGGCTAAATATGAGGAAACATATGAATACGTAGAACCAGGGTCAAATAATACTGAGGCATCTCGGTGACAAACTGAGACAATACCTGTAATCACAGCATCTGAAGCAATAGCGTCTGGTCTGGCAGGGAGAGCATAGAAACGGGCCTGACCAGCCCCTGATCTGCCTCCCCCTCTAGGGCGACCCCTAGCTGACTGACCTCCACCCCGAGCTGACTGGGCGGGTGGTGAGGTAACTGGTGCTATAGTCGGAGGCTGACTCATCTGCTGAGATAGACCTCCATGATGACGAGGCCACTGCCTCCATATATTCCCAAGCTCCCCACACTCAAAACAACTCCCTAGTGCTGGCGGCGGAAACTGAAGGGAACCCCTAGCACCGGGATGACTGGTAGAAGGTCCTGGCATGGAAGAGCCCTGAACAAGTGGAGCACGGGATGAACTCTGAACTGGAAGGGCACCAAGTGATGAGTGTCCCTGATGAGAACTGTGAGAACCATGGCCAGATGATGCACCCCGATGAAAGGGCCGAGCTGACTGAGCCTGCGTGAAATGACGACTTCTACCATGCTGGAACTGACCCCCAAAAGGAGCACTGCTGAATCCACCCTGACCACGAGGCCTCTTGGCCCCCCTCTCAACGCTCTCCTGACCGCTAACCATCTCAATCTGCCAAGCAATGTCGACAACCTCATCAAAGGTAGCACCCAAAACCCGCTCCCTGGTCATGAGTAACTGCAGCTGATAAGTGAGGCCATCAATAAACCTCATGATCCTCTATCTGTCTGTGGGAACTAACCAGATAGCATGATGGGCCAACTCAAAGAATCGCATCTCATACTGTGTCACAGACATATAACCCAGGCGAAGCCGCTCAAACTGTCTGTGCAGCTCCTCTTTGCGGGATCGAGGCACGAACTTCTCCAAAAAGACCACGGAGAACTGCTGCTATGTAAGGGGTGCTGCGCCAACAGGCCTACACCTCTCGTAAGTCTCCCACCATCTGAGTGCAGCCCCAGAAAACTAAAAGGTAGTGAATAAGACCCCACAAGTCTCCAAAATACCAGCAATACAGAGTATCCTCTGACACCTGTCCAAAAGGTCCTGAGCATCCTCTCTCTCTGTGCCACTGAAAGGTGGTGGCTGAAGTCTCCCAAACCTCTCCAACCTACGTTGATCATCCTCAGGCATAGCAGGAACCACATAATCCAGAGCAAGAGCAACCGGCTGGGCTGGTGGTGCCTCTGGTGTCTGAAGTCCCTGAATAACCTGCTCGGGTGTGCGAGCGACGGGAGTCTGAGTGCCTCCCCTGGCCTGAGAAATGACTGCGGCCGTCGAGATAGAGACCGCCTGAGCAAGGCCAGTACACGCTATCAGAATCTGAGCTAGGGCCTCCTGAAGGCCTGGAATCACAATAAGCACAGGTGGTGCCGGAGCTGGTGCATCAACAACTGGAACCTGGTCCTGATCTGGGACAACCGGTGGATCTGCAGGTACTGCCCCAGCTGCTGTACGGGCTGCACCTCTGCCCCTACCATGGCCTCTACCACGGCCTCGGCCTCTCGCGGCCCTGGCTGGTGGTACTGGTGGATGGCCTTCCTGACCGGTACGAGTCCTCACCATCTGTGAGAGAATGAAACAACATATGTTTAG
The DNA here is from genome assembly GCF_000715075.1 of Nicotiana tabacum. Classification (NCBI taxonomy): domain Eukaryota; kingdom Viridiplantae; phylum Streptophyta; class Magnoliopsida; order Solanales; family Solanaceae; genus Nicotiana; species Nicotiana tabacum. The sequence continues at coordinate 75,030,846 of NC_134103.1, forward strand.
TTACTAGAATCAACAGATTCGCACGACAAGAATTCAAGAATGTGGAGTTTCCAAAAGGTTCTGTAGCCTCCTGAAGATAAGTACAGACGTCTCTGTACCGAACCGCAAGACTCTACTAAACTCGCTCATGACTCGTGAGACCTATGTAACCTAGGCTCTAATACCAATCTGTCACGACCCAAACTAACCCATGTCGTGATGGCGCCTATCGTGGAACTAGGCGAGCCGACTCATTTCCAAAACAAACCGATGTTTTCATTTCAAATATAATTTCAATGTTATTTAACATAAAAACCTTCGTAAAAGAGTTCAAATCAAAATAAAAGTGCAGAAGGAAAAGCCCGAATCGGGGTGTCACTAGTCATGAGCATCTACTACAATCTTTCTAACAATATCAAGGCTAACTCAGCCTGGAAAATAGCTAAATACAACTAGAGAAAGATAAGAGGGAGAAGAGCAGGGGCTGCGATCGCCAAACAGCTACCTTGCTATCTCCAAGAAAATATGCAACAACACTCAATAACCGCTACCGTGAATAGCTACACCTGAATCTGCACACAAGGTGCAGGGAGTAACGTGAGTACGCCAACTCAGTAAGTAACAATAATAAATAAAGACTGAGCAGTAGTGATGAGCAATAAAGCATATAACATTCACATCGGGAAATCTCAGTAAAATACCACATGCTTTTAAAAATCAGGATTTGAATCAAAACATCTCATTTAACCCAGTTCCAGTAAAAATCATTTAAAGATAATTTTCAACAGTTTTCAGACAGAGGAAAAATGCAAAGGTGAGCAAAAATGATGAAATTATAAACATCCCCTCGGGCAAAACATCACTCATATACAGCCTCTCGGGCAAACCTCACAGTCACTCGGCCACTCGGGCATACCTCACAATCACTTATGCCTCCCAGTCACTCAGCACTCGGCACTTGCACTCAGTAGGTACCTGCTCTCACTGGGGGTGTGTACAGACTCCGGAGGGGCTCCTTCATCCAAAGCTCTATAATCTGCACGGACAACTCACATGCTGCACAGACAACTCACGTGCCATAATAATAAAGTATGCTGCAGGCGGGCAGCCCTGATCCAAACTCATCCTCACAAATCAGGCCCTCGGCCTCACTCAGTCATAAACCTCTCAAGCCACTAGGGCATTTTAGTAAAACAGGGCATTCAGCCCAAAACATTTATATGCATCAAAATAGAGGCATTAAACTAAGTTATGCGGTAAACAAGTACAAACATGACTGAGTATTGATTTTCAATCGAAAATAATGAGAGGATGGTAAGAAACAGCCCCTATGGGTCCAAACAGCATTGGTGCAAGGCCCAAACATGGCATTCAACCCAATTTACAAAAATTCTTTCTAAAACATATAAGTATCATATGGTTTCAACAAAATATGCAAATTTACAGTTGCTACGGGACGAATCAAGTCACAAATTCCCAACAGTGCATGCCCACACGCCCGTCACCTAGCATGTGCTTCACTAAAAAATTAGTAGAATGATATAAAATCCGAGGTTTCATACCTTCAAGACTAGATTTACAATCGTTACTTACCTCAAACCGGTCAAATCTCTACCCCGCAATGCTCTTGCCTCTGGACTCGGCATCCAAATGCTCCAAATCTATTCACAATCAGTACAATACCATCAATATATGCTAATGGAAAAAATTCTACAAGAAAAGCTTCAAAATTAGACCAAAACCCGAAATTGGCTCAAACCCGGCCCCCGGGCCCACGTCTCGAAATCCGACAAAATTCACAAAACTAGAAAGCTCATTCACTCATGAGTCTAACCATACCAAATTCATCAAAATCCGACATCGTTTGGTCTTTCAAATCCTTAAATTACTCTCCAAAAATTCCAAGCCCTAACCCCTTATTTGCACTAATTACAATGATTAAACAACGGAAAAATCACTATATATACAAGTATTAGGCTCAAGTAACTTATCTCAATAAAATCCCCTTGATTCCCTCTTCAAAACCCTCCAAAAGCTCCAAAAACCGAGTTGAAATTATGATGAATGACCAAAAATTCGCGAAGGGTTCAATTTATGCCTTTCTGCCCAGCAAAACCGCATTTGCGGTCCAAATAGCGCACCTGTGGCCTCTGCTTCTGCGCCCAAAAGCCCGCATCTGCGGAAGTCACTTAAGGTCCTAAAACCCGCACCTGCAATCACCTATTCGCACCTGCGGTCTCGCAGGTGCGACCCCTCATCCGCTTCTGTGATAAAACCCCAGGCTTCCAAACCCCGCACGTGCGACTAAATTCCACACCTGCGAAACTCGCACCTGCGGTTCCTAACCCGCAGGTGCGGCCACACCAGAACAGCAGCACCAGCTGCATTTTTCCAACTTCAAACTTCTCGTTAACCTTCCGTGAGGCCCTCGGGACCTCAACCAAAAATACCAACAAGTCTTATATCAACATACAAACTTAGTCGAACCTTCGAATCACTCAAAACAACATCCAAACACCCAATTACCCTCGGATTCAAGCCTAAGAACTTCTAAATTTCCAAATTCGGCAACCGATGCCGAAACCAACCAAACCACATCCGAATGACCTCAAATTTTGTACACACGTCACAAATGACACTACGAACCTACTTCAACTTTCAGAATTCCATTCCGACCCTAATATCAACTTTTTTTTACTGTCGACCGAAATTGGCAAATTTCTAATTTCGCCAATTTAAGCCTATTTCTACCACGGACCTCCAACTCACATTCCGGACGCACTCCTAAGTCTAAAATTACCTAACGGAGCTAACAGAACCATCAGAATTCATATCCGAAATCATTTATACATAGGTCCATATCCGGTCCACCTTTCTAACTTAAATTTATGAGACTAAGTGTCTCATTTCCCTCCGAGTTCCTTCCGGACTCGAACCAACTAACCCGATACAATATAATATAGCTGAATAACATAAAAAGAAGTAGAAATACGGAAAACGGGGTTATAACTCTCGAAACGATCGGCTGGGTCGTTACAATTAGTAGCTACGCACGGACTCTCGTCACCTCGTGCGTACGTAGCCCCCACAATTAGCAACAATTATTAATTTAGATCACCTATGGGGTAAATTCCCTCTTACAAGGTTAGAAAAGAGACTTACCTTGTCTCAAAGCCCACTTCCCGATCACAATGTCGTATAAAAATCCCAATTCGGTGCCGAAAAATTCGAAACTATCCAAATGTTATATAAAATAATTAATACATGCTCAATAATTCGAAATTAAACCATTAAATTAATTACCCAACCCAAAATGGTAAAATTTCTAAAATTTAACCCGGGCCCACGTGCCCGGATTCCGGAAATTTTTGGAGGAAATCGTTACTCATAATCTGAAGAACTCAAATATACAATTTTCATCCAATTCCATAACCATTTTCGTGGTTAAAATCTCATTTTTATACAAATCTAGGTTTTTCCTCTAACCCTTGATTTTCACAATTTACAGGTTATAATCTACCCATATTCTATGTATTTAACTCAAAGTGTGTAGAATTAACTTACCTTCAAGTTGCTAATTAAAATCCCCTCTCAAAAAGTTCTAAAATCGCCCAAAAATAGAGGAATTACGGGCTAAAATGGCTGAGCCTCGCCTCTTTTTAAGGTTCTGCCCAACAGTGATTTCGCACCTGCGGACAAAGGGCCGCTTCTGTACATCCGCAGGTGCGCCCAAAAGCCTTGCATATGCGCCCCTGCCCGCTTCTGCGTGTCTTTCTTCACACCTGCGTGCGCGCAGGTGCACGCAAAATCTCTGCTTCTGCGGCGTGTGCGCTAGCACCTGCAGCTGCCCAAGCGCAGATGCGGTTGCAGCAAAAGCTGGAAGCTTCAGCTGCTGCTCCAACTTCCAAATTTGATTCGTGCCTCGTCCGGTTAACCCCTGAGGCCCCCGGGGCCCCGCCCGAACATACCAACAAGTTTTAAATCATAATACGGACTCGCTCGAACCCTCAAAACGTGTAAAACAATATCAAAACTAAGAATCATACCTCAAACCAAATTCATTCAACTTAGAAATTTTAAATTCTTCAAACTTACTCCGAACGCGCCGAAATATAATTATACTACTCAGAATGACACCAAATTTTACGTGCAAGTCTTAAATCACCATGCGGAGGTATTCCCAGGCTCGGAATTCTAAACGGACTTCAATTACTCCAAAATCTACTCCAAACCAAATTTAAAGAACATTAAACCTTCAAATAGTTGATTTTCACTATTAAGCTCTGAAACGCTCTCGGGTTATCCAAAACCCGATTCAAATATACGCCTAAGTCCAAAATCATCATACGAACCTATTGGAACCGTCAAATTCCGATTCCGGGGTCGTTTTCTCAAAATGTTGACCGAAGTCAAACTTGGCCTTTTAAAACCAAATTAAAGAACTAAGTGTTCCGATTTTAATCCGGACACTTTCAAATCCCGAACCAACCATCCCCGCAAGTCATAAATTAATAAAAGCACATACGGGGAGTTTTATTTAGGAGAACGGGATTCTAAAAATCAAAATGACTGATTGAGTCATTGCAATAACCCCCAAATCTATATATAAATATAAAGCTGGGAATTGGCCAGCTAATGTGGCATCCCTATATTGTCAACTTTTATTTTTATCTTTTTTCTTTGGTTTTTGAGATTTTCCTCTAATTTTAATACCAAAAAATCATTTACTGCCTAGAACTAATAACGATACAGATGAGACTTATGGATGAGAAAATTTTAGTTATGGAATATACAAAAAAAGTGTAATTACTACTTAATTATGAAGTGAATTCAGTTATGGAATATAAAGAGATAGTAATTAATTAATTAATAATTAACTTATAACTGAAGAGTATATTGGTTATATAGACTACCATGCGACAATACGACAATATAAGATATACGCGTTGCACTATCACATCAGTTGCCTTGTCATATATATTGTGCAAATAAAGAAAGCAATGAAGAATTGTATTAATGATAATGAAGAGTGATAACAGAACAGTGAAGAATCACAACATAAGAGGTAATCGCCTTGTTGTTGGCTCATATAAGTCCCATTACTTTGCTGCCTCCAACAATCCGAAGCATATGCAAACTAGGTCATCAAAGGTACTTATCTTTTCTTTCTTTTTTATTTTTATTTTTCACCTAATTTATCGTTTACCTAATTTTTAGAAGCCCTAATATCTCTAAAGTTATAACATTCAACTTTTTTCCTTCTATAACTATTTATTTACTTCTTTTAACATCCATTTGTTAAAAGAAATAACTGTAGCAAGGACCCTTCATTATCAAAGTCTCATTTTCTCAATATCTTCTGGGGAGAAAATGGAGCCGAAGCTGCCAAGGAGAGTATGTAAGACAGTGTTAGATGCTCTAGCTTATTATTTTCGCCAAATATTTCCAAGAATTTAATATCTAACATCATTATGTTTTGTGCTCCTGACTATTGTTAAAGATCGATATCATTTTCTATCAATAATGTTTATTAGTCATATGTAATATGAAAAAAATATAGGAGTTTGTGCTTCTCAAGCTGAAGGCACAAATATTGACGGGCTCAAATATGACAACCACAAGATAGAAAGTCACGGCCAATTAGAATTTCTCCATAAATTAATCCACATGCGCAATGCAGAAGAAATTCAAAGGATCATTTAGGAGGAGAAATGATTAACATTCTATGCAAACATATGAACTTGTATGTGTGAATATTTTTAATATATTTGGCATGGTTATCAATGTTTATACCCGTATGGTATACTTTTTCTATAGCGTATTATGAATATTTGCAGAGGCGGGTCCAGGATTTTGGCAGGATGGGTGCACTATTAAGAAGAGGTAGATCCAGAATATAAATTTTACGGGTTCAACCTTTAGTTCTTACGATTGCGTACCCATTGCATTTTTGAAATTATAAGTTTATTTTCTTTTTTAAATAGTAATTTTCTTACATCTATATCTATTTTCCATGTTAAAAATATTAAGATCAGTTGAACCCATTGACTATATGCTATATCATACACTGCTACTAGTTTTAATATACACATTTTGTTTAATCATATAAGATTTTACAACGACAAAAGAAGAATAGGAATTTCAATGTGTGAAAATTTTGAAAGAATAAACGAAACAAAAAAAAAGAAATAAAAAGAAAAAGTACTTAATTAATACGCAACAAATAACACCAGACACGCCCATCTCCCGTGGGCATCTACGTTTAGAAAAAAAGAAAAAAATAACAAGATTGACATAAGATTTGAACCCACAACCTCACCTAGAGAGGTACACTCAATATCATCACATCATATAATACTTTGAGCATGGGTGCACACACATATATTTATTTTTGAAAAAATATAATATTACTATGCATGATATTTAGGACGGGGAGCATGGGTTCACGTGCCCCATGGAACCCCCCTAGATACACCTCTGAATATTTGATTTGTATGTAAATTCAAACAAAGGCTTGAATATATGATGTTTTGGGTTTATTATGATGAATTTACTTGATACTTATTTAGTTGTATTAATTTAGTTTTAGCATAATATAGTATGGATTATAAATTTGAATGATATATGCATTGAAAGAGGAATCTTAATTAAAGATGATTTTACTTGAAAATATGAGAATTTGACCAGATGATATTTTTCTTTATTCTTTTTTGTTGTTGTTGTTGTTGTATTTTTATCATGACGGTGATTTGCGTGATATTTTTTTCCTGATATTTTATAGAAGCTGAATTTTGGTACTTTATAGACCCTGAAAGTTTATTTTATATGTCTTACTGTCTCAGATTTATGAGGGATTAGGCATTGAAATTAGTAAATAAGATAGTAAAAACTTATCCTTAATCAAATCGTCTCCCGATTTTATCAATACCAGTGCAAGTATTGTCTTGCTTCATTAGCCTTTAGAAGGCCTCTGCCAAGACACATCAATAGTAATGACTGAAACGGAGCATATCATGGCTGTATTACATAGCTTTTTGAAGAAGATTTCATGTAATAATTTAAATGAGTTATTATGTCAATAAGATTCAATTGTTTTATTTCGTTAATAATAGCGCGAAGCGCGGACCATTACACTAGTGATTAATGTACAAGTTTATGATAATTTATTATAGTATATTTCTCCATATGCACCTATATAAAGACTTCTATGTTTTGAACAAAGTTCTTGAGGGGCATACTAATGTACAGTATGTAATAAGTCTTTTACCTCTTTTGTTTTGCTTTTTTTTTTTTACAACTTCCTTCTTTATTTTCTTTCTCATAAATTTTAATTGTATTCTATGTGAGATTTTTCTAACAATGCATCACTCAAAGATAACAGTTTACTCTATTCTATATTATTAGTTGAGTATTAGATATGTTTAACATTTATTTCAGTAACGATTATATGTTTTATGCAGATCGTGGAGGCTGATACAGGACAATTTGAAGCAAATTATAGAGGATTCGAGTCAGAGAGTGTCACGATCCAAAATCTCATATGTCGTGATGGAGCCTATCTCAATACTAAGCAAGCCGACAATCTCAATAAACCACCAAATCTTCTAAATTCGAAAACAGAAATACTCAAAAATACATATATAAACACTCCCAAAATACGATGTCACTGAGTACATGAGCATCTAATATGAATACAAGGTCTGACCGATAAAACACTGTCTGAAAGTATAGAACAGTACAATAACTGAAGGAAAGAAAGTCAAGGTCAGCGGACTCCAGGCAGCTACCTTGATAGTCTCCAACTGATAGCACTCTAAAGTCGTCGTGTCTGTAAGCACCTGGATCTGCACACGAGGTATATAGTGTAGTATGAGTACAACCAATTCAATAATTAACAACACTAACCTATGGGCTGAAAGTAGTGACGAGCTTATACCAAGGACAAAGTCCAACTCCAATAACCAACAATAGTTCATAACAACATAAAACAAGTAATAAAAGAAGTAACTAAAAGATAAAATGCTCAGCTTGATCATGATTTCTGAAAATAATTCTGTCTTTTCAAGTGTATCAGTGAAAACCCAAGTTGTTTACCGAAGTTGCCAAAAATATGAGTAAGTTTAAAAAAATAGTAATTCTCCCAAAACGCCTTTCAACAATAAATAGCCAGTATAAAATGCATCACTATACCCATATGTCAATATGTGTGAAAAGTCATGAATAATGTGATACCGTACAACATAAGAAAAATACATCTCTATGCATGTATGTCATGTGTGCATGTCAATACTATGTATCTCAGAGATGAACTCATATAATCGCACTCTCAGAGTACTCAATCACTCATAACTGTATATGGGCAATCCAGCCCAGGGAAGATCCATCCCAATATATATACATAATAACTGACATTTAGTCACTCAATACTATACAAGGCCAATCCAACCGAGGGGGAGATCTATCCCCAAATATCAATGATTCGGATAAGATCCATGTCTAGGAAAGGTCCATCCCTTAATATAAATGATTCAGGCAAATGCCTTGGACAAGATCCATGTCCAGGGAAGATCCATCCCTCAATATAAATGCTTCAGACAAGATCCATGTTCAGGGAAGATCCATCCTTCAATATAAATGTTTCGAACAAGATCCATGTCCAGGGAAGATTCATCCCTCAATATAAATGCTTCAGACAAGATCCATGTCGAGGGGAGATCCATCCCTCAAAATAAATCAACCGCGCTCACTGGGGGTGTGTGCAGACTCCGGAGGGGCTCCTTCATCCCAAGTGCTATATAAAGCCGATATGGCCTACTGCAGCGTGCAGTCCGATCTCATAATAATAAAGCCTATAAGGCCTGCTGGAGGCGGGCAGCCCCGACCCATATATATATATATATATATATATATATAAAAAGCCAGTATGGCTTGCTGCGGCATGCAGCCCGATCCCAAAATATCCTTACAATCAGGCTCTCGGTCTTACTCAATCATCAATCTCTCCAGTCTCTTGGGCTAAAAAAAATCATGAAAATCAGCCCAAAAATGATAATATGATGTATCAATAAATAACAACAGAGATTGAAATATGATATGAAATGAATGAACATGACTGAGCATGTAATTATAATTTAAAACAATTAATTCAATAGCTACACGACCCCATGGGTCCCAAAATATCAGCATGTAGCCTAAACATGATCATTAATAAGAATCTCGACTCAATTTCCCTAACACGTGGAGGATACACGGCTAATAACATGGTTCTTTAATTTTTTAACTCCACAGAATTTATTTAACTCACAAAATCTATAGTGCACGCCCACACGCTCGTCACCTAGCATGTGTGTCACCTCCCAACAATTGATATACCACAACATTTAGGGATCCATACCCTCAGAACCAAGTTTAGAAATGTTACTTACCTCAAACCGTATAATTTCTCACTCTGATATGCCCTTGCCTCGAGAATTGATCTCTGAAAGCCTCGTATCTGGTCACAATTAATTAGTTTCAGTCAATACAAATTATTGGAATTAATTCCATAAGAAAATACTAACTTTTCAAATAAAATACGAAATTTAACTCAAAAATTGCTCGTGGGGCCCATATCTCGAAACCCGACAAAAGTTACAAAATTCGAAAACCCATTCAACCACGAGTCTAACCATACCAATATTACCAAAATCCAACCTCAACTCGACTCTCAAATCTTCAAATTAAACCAAAAGGGTTTTCTAAATTTTCCAACTTAATTCACCCATTAAATGTTAAAAACAACCATGGATTCGGGTAATTTAACCAATATTTAGTTAAAAAAAACTTACCCCATTATTTTCTCTAAAACTCTCCCACAAATAGCCTTTATCCGAGCTCCAAATTAGTAAAAATATTTTCAGATCTTAAACATTCTGTCCAGGTTCGCATTTGCGAATGAACACTACCTCCCATGAATAATGTTCGCAATTGCGATAAATTATTCACAATTGCGAACTGCACAAAAATCCATGCCACGACCCAAAACCCAACCGTCGTGATGGCGCCTATCGTGGAACTAGGCAAGCCACTACTCAACTATCTCAACACAGTAAAAGCTTTAAAAATATCAGCGGAAGCAATTAATATTTAAGAAAACCCTTTTGGAACCGAAATAAAGTCGCAACACAATACAATCTATCCCAAAGCCGGGATGTCACCGAGTATATGAGCATTTATGTCAGAATATACTCTACTACAATATCTAAGGAGTAAAAAATGAAGTACAGATAAAGATAATGAATGAGAGTCAAGGCCTGCGAACGCCATGCAGCTACCTTGATAGTCTCCGAGATCCTGTCTCCTCAATCAGCAATCGCCGTAACCAGAAGCACCTGGATCTACACACGAGGTGCAGGGTGTAACGTGAGTACAACCAACTCAGTAAGTAACAAGCCCAAACTGTGGACTGAAAGTAGTGATGAACTCAACCGACACAATTCAATACAGAAATTAACAGTGCAGAAATGTAGACATGCTTTCAAGTTTAATAGATATCTTAAAACAGTAAAATGGATCAATCTGAATGATATGAAAAGTATAACTCCTCTACCTCTACCATGTCAATGCACATGCTGTATGTGATGCACCATGATGATAGCCCCATGCGCTCACACTCTCAAATGCTCAATCACTCGGTACTGTATGTTGCCCAAACGGCCCAGGGAAGATCCATCCCGGAATATATACATCACTGAGCATCAGTCACCCAGTACCAAGTAGGGAAATCCAGCTCGTGGAGAAGATCTATCTCCAGGTATACAATACTTCAGACAAGATCCATGTCCAGGGAAGATCCATCCCTCAACAATATCAATCGCGCTCACTGGGGGTGTGTGCAGACTCCGGAGGGGCTCTTTCAGCCCAAGCGCTATCATAAATCAGTATAACCACTGCGGCGTGTAGCCCGGTCCCATAAATGTCACTCATAATCATGCACTCGGCCTCACTCAGTCATCAATCTCTCCAGTCTCTCTCTCACGGGCTTAAAATGTCATGATACTAGCCCGAAAATAATGATATGATGCATCAATAAATAACAACAGAGACTGAGCTGAGATATGAAATGAATGAATATGACTGAGTATGAAATATCAATAAAATCAGTAAGACAACAACAAGAAATGACCACTATGGGTCCCAACAGTACCGACATAAAGCCTAAACATGATATCTAGCATGAGTGACAGTTCAATTACTTTATCACATGATGAAAATACGTATATCAACAAGATAGAATCACTATACTGTTCCATGGATTCAACCAGGTCACAATTCTCATGGTGCACGCCCGTACGCCCGTCACTTGGCACGTGCGTCACCTCAATGCCAATCACATAACACATAATTTGGGGTTTTGAACCCTCATAACCAAGTTTGAAAGTATTACTTACCTCAATCCGAACTAAATTCTACTCCAAAATGCCCTTGCCTATAAAATCCGTCTCCAAACGTCCTGAATCTAGCCACAAGTAGTACAATACAAATATAGGCTAAAGGAATTAATTCCACAAGAAAAATACGAAATTATAGCAAAAATCCGAAATTGGCCAAAACCCGGCCCCCGGGCCCACGTCTCAAAATCCGATAAAAGTTATAAAATTCGAAAGCTCATTCACTCACGAGTCTAACCATACCAAATTCATCAACATCCGACACAAATTGGTTATTCAAATCCTCAAAACCAACTCTCCAAATCCCTAGCCTCAAATCTCCAATTTACACCTCAAAAATACACCATCTAGGTGGGAAATCAGTGGAGAAACATAATTATTGAAGAAAAATGAAGACAAGGAACTTACCTCAAGAATTCCACTTGAAAAGCCCTCCCAAAATCTCCAAAATCCGAGATCAAAATGATGAAATGAAGCCAAAATCGCGAAGTCTCGCATTTAAAGACTCTGCCCAGGCCTTCCGCACCTGCGGCAACTAAGCCGCTTTTGCGGTCTCGCAGGTGCGTGCCTTGCCCGCTTCTGCGCCAACCGCATGTGCGAAAAAACACACGCATCTGCGCCTTTGCCCGTATCTGCGCGCCTGTGTGCACTTTTGTGCGCGAATGGCCGCGTCTGCGGCCTCTGCCCAGGGCATCCCTGGCCGCTTCTGCATTCCATTTTCTCGCTTCTGCAAGCATGCATCTGCGGTCCCCAATCCGCAGATGCGATTACACCAGCAGTTTCAAACCTTCAGAAATTCTTCAACTTCGAACCTTGGTCCTTTAACCACCCGAAATCAACCCGAGGCCCCCGGAACCTCAACCAAATACACCAACAAGTCTTATAACATCATACGAACTTACTCGAATCTTCAAATAACCGCTAACAACGTCGAAAACATGAATTACAAACGGATTCAAGCCTAATGAACTTCAAAATTTCCAAATTCTACAAACGACGTCAAAACCTATCAAATCATATCTGATTGACCTCAAATTTTTCACACAAGTCATAAATCACCCCACGAACCTACTGTAACTTCCGGAATCAGAATCTGACCCAGATATCAAAAAGTCAACCTCCCGGTCAAACTTTTCAAAAATTTGACTTTCGCCATTTCAAGCCAAATCCCACTACGAACCTCCAAATAACTTTCCGAATATGCTCCTAAGTCCAAAATCACCATACAGAGCTACTGGAATTATCAAAATTCGAATCTGTGGTCGTTTACATGTAGATCAACATCCGGTAGACTTCTTTTTCCAACTTAAGCTTTTCATTTAAGAGACTGAGTGTCTCATTTCACACTGAATTCACTCCGGACCCGAACCAACTAACCTGATAAGTCATATAACAGTTATAAAGCACAAATGGAGCAGTAAATGGGGGGACGGGGCTACAACTCTCGAAACGACTAGCTGGGTCGTTACATCCTCCCCGTCTTATACAAACGTTCATCCTCGAACGGGTCTAGAAACATACCTGGAGTCTCAAAGAGGTGTGGATATCTGCTCCGCATCTCCAGCTCGGTCTCCCAAGTAGCCTCCTCCACGGGCTGACCTCTCCACTGCACCTTCACTGAAGCTATATCCTTTTACCTCAACTTCCGAACCTGCCGATCCAAAATGGCTACCGGCTCTACATCATAAGTCAAATCACCATCCAGCTGAACCATACTGAAATCCAAAACATGAGACAGATCGCCGATATACTTCTGGAGCATAGAAACATGAAATATTGGATGCACACTCGACAAGCTAGGTGGCAAGGCAAGCTTGTAAGCCACCTCCCCAATCCTCTGAAGTACCTCAAAAGGCCCAATATACTGAGGGCTCAACTTTCCCTTCTTCCCGAACCTTATAACACCTTTCATGGGTGAAACCTTCAGCAGAAACTTCTCCCCAACCATGTAAGACACATCACGGACCTTCCTGTCAGCATAGCTCTTTTATCTGGATTGTGCCGTGCGAAGCCGCTCTTGAATCAATTTAACCTTGTCTAATGCATCCTGAACCAAGTCAGTACCCAAAATCCTAGCCTCACCAGGCTCAAACCAATCCACCAGAGATCTACACCGCCTCACATACAAAGCCTCATACGGAGCCATCTGGATGCTCGACTGATAACTGTTGTTGTAAGCAATCTCTACGAGTGGAAGAAACTGATCCCAAGAACCCCCAAAATCAATGACACAGGCGCGTAGCATGTCCTTTAATATCTGAATAGTGCGCTCGGATTGTCCGTCCATCTGAGGGTAAAATGTTGTGCTCAACTCAATCTGGGTGCCCAACTCTCGCTTCACAGCTCTCCAAAATTGCGATGTAAACTGCGTGCCTCTATATGAAATGATGGAAACCGGTACACCGTGAAGGCGAACAATCTCTCGGATGTAAATCTCAGCCAACCGCTCCAAAGAATAGGTAGTACCAACTAGAATGAAGTACGCAGACTTGGTCAGCCGATCCACAATCACCCAAATAGCATTGAACTTTCTCAAAGTCCGTGGGAGTCCAACTACAAAATCCAGGGTGATCCACACCCATTTCCACTCTGGAATCTCTAACCTCTGAAGCAATCCACTCGGTCTCTGATGCTCATACTTCACCTGCTGACAGTTAATGCACCGAGCTACAAATCACACTACATCCTTCTTCATTTTCCTCCACCAATAGTGATGTCTCAAGTCCCGATACATCTTTGCGGCACCCAGATGAATGGAATACCGCGAACTGTGGGCCTCCTCAAGAATCAACTCATGTAGCCCATCTACATTGGGCACACAAATCTGACCCTGCATCCTCAATACCCCATCATCTCCAATAGTCACATCTCTGGCATCACCGTACTGAACTGTGTCCTTAAGGACAAGAAAATAGGGATCATCATACTTGCGCTCTCTGATGCGATCATATAAGGAAGCCCGAGAAACCATACAAGCTAGAACCTGACTAGGCTCCGAAATATCCAATCTCACGAACTGGTTGGCCAAAGCCTGAACACCGACTGCAAGAGGTCTCTCCCCAACGGGAATGAATGCAAGACTACCCATACTCACCGCCTTTCTACTCAAGGCATCTGCCACCACATTGTCCTTCCCGGGATGATACAGAATGGTGATATCATAGTCTTTTAGCAGCTCCAACCATCTCCGATGTCTCAAATTTAGATCCTTTAGTTTGAACAAGTGCTGGAGACTCCGATGATTCGTAAACACCTCACAGGGCACACCGTAGAGATAATGCCTCCAAATCTTCAATGCATGAACGATGGCAGCTAACTCCAAATCATGAACAGGGTAGTTTTTCTCATGAGGCTTCAATTTGCGCGAAGCATAAGCAATCACTCTACCCTCCCGCATCAACACACACCCAATGCCGATCTGAGAAGCATCACAATACACTGTATAAGAGCCTGAAGTTGACGACAAAACTAGAACTGGAGATGTGGTCAAGGGAGTCTTGAGCTTCTGAAAGCTCTCCTCACACTCATCCGACAACTGAAGGGAGCACCCTTTTGGGTCAATTTGATCAAGGGCGACACAATAGACGAGAAGTCCTCCACGAAGCGATGATAATAATCGGCCAATCCGAGAAAGCTCTAAATCTCCATAGCTGAGGACACTCTGGGCCAACTCTGAACCGCCTCTATCTTCTTCGGATCCATCTGAATATCCTCACTGGACACCACGTGTCCTAAGAATGCCACTGAACTGAGCCAAAACTCACACTTAGAGAACTTGGCATAAAATTTCTCCTCCCTCAACCGCTGCAACACAATCCGCAGATGCTGGGCATGCTCCTCCTGACTACGAGAGTACACCAAGAAGTCATCAATGAACACTATGACAAATGAGTCAAGATAAGGCTGAAACACATTGTTCATCAAATGCATGAACGTTGTTAGGGCATTGGTCAGCCCGAAAGACATCACAAGGAACTCATAATGACCATAACGGGTCCTAAATGTTGTCTTTAGAATATCTGAGTCCCGAATCTTTAACTTGTGATACCCAGACCTCAAATCAATCTTGGAGAACACCCTCGCTCCCTGAAGCTGGTCAAACAGATCATCAATATGTGGAAAAAGATACTTGTTCTTGATTGTAACTTTGTTCAACTGCCTATAATCAATGCACATTCTCATGGTACCGTCCTTCTTCTTCACAAACAACATCGGTGCACCCCAAGATGACACACTAGGCCTAATAAACCCCTTATTAAGGAGTTCCTGAAGCTGCTCCTTCAATTCCATCAAATCAGCTGGTGCCATGCGATATGGTGGAATAGAAATGGGCTGAGTGCCCGGCACCAAGTCAATACCGAAGTCAATATCCCTGTCGGGTGGCATGCCTGGCAAGTCTGTAGGAAACACATCTGTAAATTCCCGCACCACCGGAACAGAATCGATAGTAGGAGTATCGACACTAACATCCCTTACAAAGGCCAAATAAGATAAACAACCCTTCCCAACCATCCGATAGGCCTTCAAATATGAAATCACTCTACTGGGAACATAGTCTGGAGAACCTCTCCACTCAATCCTCGGCAATCCCGGCATTGCCAACATCATAGTCTTAGCGTTACAATCTACAACAGCATGACATGGAGACAACCAATCCATACCCAAGATCACGTCAAAATCAACCATGCTAAGATCAACTCTAGTATCCAGACTCCCAATGGTCACTACACACAATCGATATATACGTTCCACAATAATAGTATCGCCCACCAGCATAGAGACATGAACAGATGAATCTAAGGACTCACGGGGAATATCCAAATGATGAGCGAAGTACGATGATACATATGAATAACTGGAACCAGGGTCAAATAGTATAGAGGCCTCTCTGTGGAAAACTGAGACAATACCTGTGATCACTGCATCTGAAGCAACAGCATCTCGTCTGGCAGGAATAGCATAGAATCGAGCCTGACCGCCGTTGATCGGCCTCCCCCTCTAGGGAGACTCCTAACTGTCTCAGCTCCACCCCGAGCTGGCTGAGCGGGTGGTGAAGTAACGGGAGCCAAATTCGTAGGCTGACTCCTCTGCTGAGTTGGACCTCCCGTAAGGCAGGGACAATACCTCTTGATATGACCCATATCTTCACACTCGAAATAACCCCTCCCTACAAATGGCGGTGGGGACTGGAGAGAGCTCCGAGCACCAGAATACCTGCTAGAAGAACCCGGTGCCGATGAGCCCTGAACTAAAGGTGCATGGGATGAACTCTGAGCTGGTAGGTCACTGAGATATGACTGGCCCTGATGATAACTATATGAACCATGGATGGATTATGCACCATGGTGAACTAGACGACCCGTTTGAGCGTGCCTGTAAGGTCGACCCCTGTCGCGGTAAAACTGACCCCCTGAAGGAACACTGCTGAAATCACCTGATCCACGAGGCCTCTTGGCCTCCCTCTTACCCCGCTCCTGACTGCGGACTATATCTATCTGCCGAGCAATGTCAGTAACCTCATCAAAAGTAGCACCAGATACCCTCTCCCTAGTCATAAGCAACCGCAACTGATATGTCAGGCCATCGACGAACCTCCGAATCCTCTCCCTATCAGTGGGAACTAGCCAAACTACGTGACGAGCCAACTCACAAAACCTCATCTCGTACTGTGTCACAGACATGCCATCTTGACGAAGCCGCTTAAACTGTCTATGCAACTCTTCTCTATGAGACTGCGGCACGAACTTCTCCAAGAAGAAAACGGAGAACTCCGGCCATGTAAGTGGTGCTGCATCGATCGGCCTGCGCCTCTCATAAGCCTCCCACCATCTGAAGGCAGCCCTAGAAAACTGAAAAGTAGTGAACGAGACCCCACTAGTCTCCAGAATACCCGTTGTTCGAAACATCCGCTCACGCATATCAAGAAAACCCTGAGCATCCTATGACTAAGCACCACTAAATGATGGAGGTCAAAGCCTCCCAAATCTCTCAAGCCTCCTCTGCTCATCGTCAGCCATAACAGGGACTACCAAGGCCTGAGCAGCTGCAGCCGGCTGGGATAGTAATTCCCCCGGTATCTGAAGTCCCTGCACTACCTGATCCGGGATACGGGCAACAGGCGTAAGAGTACCCCCCCCCCCCCCGGCCTGAGAAGTGGCTGGTGCGGCCTGAGCCGAAACCACCTGAGCAAGGCCAGTGCAAATTGTCAATATCTGGGCCAAAGTCTCCTGAAGGCCTGGAATCATAATGGGCACAGCTGGTGCCTGTGCTGGAGCAACTTGTGGGTCTACAGGTGCTGCCCTAGTTGTACCTCTACCACTACCTCGGCCTCTTGCGGCCCTAGCTGGTGGTACTGGTGGCTGTCCATCCTGCCCAGTAGTATGTGTCCTCACCATATGTGAGAGAATAGAATAACAGAAATATAGTTTCTGGAATAAACAAATTCGCACGACAGAATACAAGAAAGTGAAATTTTTTCTAAGGGTTCGGCAACCTCTCGAAGATAAGTACAGACGTCTTTGTACCGATCTGCAAGACTCTACTAAACCTGCTCATGACTCGTGAGACCTATGTAACCTAGGCTCTGATACCAACTTGTCACGATCCAAAAACCAACCGTCATGATGGCGCCTATCGTGTAACTAGGCAAGTCACTACTCAACTATCTCAACACAGTAAAAGCTTGAAAAATATAGGCAGAAGCAATTAATATTTAAGAAAACCCTTTTGGAACCGAAATAAACCCGCAACACAATATAATTTATCCCAAAATCGGGGTGTCACCGAGTACATGAGCATCTATATCAGAATACAGTCTACTACAATATCTAAGGAGTAAAAATTGAAGTACAAATAAAGATAATGAATGAGAGTCAAGGCCTGCGAATGCCATGCAGCTACCTCAATAGTCAACGAGATCCTGTCTTCTCAATCAGCAGTTGCCGTAACCAGAAGTACCTGGATCTGCACGTGCAGGGTGTAACGTGAGTACAACCAATTCAGTAAGTAACAAGACATAACTATGGACTGAAAGTAGTGAATCACTCAATCGACACAATTCAATGCAGAAATCAACAATGCAGAAATATAGACATGTTTTCAAGTTCAATAGATATCTTAAAACAGTAAAATGGATCAATCTGAATGATATGAAAAGTATAACTCCTCTACCTCTACCATGCCAATGCACGTGTTATATGTGATGCACCATGCTGACATCCTCATGTGCTCACACTCTCAAATGCTCAATCACTTGGTACTGTATATGGCCCAAACGGCCCATAAAAGATCCATCCCGGAATCTATACATCACTGACCATCGGTCACCCAGTACCGAGTGGGTAAATTCCAGCCCTTGGAGAAGATCCATATTCAGGTATACAATACTAAGGACAAGATCTATGTCTAGGGAAGACTCGCACTCAATAGGTACCTGCGCTCACTAGGGGTATGTGCAGACTCCAGAGGGGCTCCTTCAGCCCAAGCACTATCATAAATCAGTATAACCACTGCGGCGTGCAGCCCGATCCCATAAATGTCACTCATAATCATGCACTCAGCCTCACTCACTCATCAATCTCTCCAGTCTTTCTCTCTCACTGGCTCAAAATATCATGATACTAGCCCAAAAACAATGATATGATGCATCAATAAATAATAACAGAGACTGAGCTGAGATATGAAATGAATGAATATGACTGAGTACGAAATATCAATGAATCAGTAAGACAACAGCAAGAAACGACCACTATGGGTCCCAACAGTACCAGCATAAAGCTTAAACATGATATCTAGCATGAGTGACAGTTCAATTACTTTATCACATGATGAAAACAAGCATATCAACAAGATATAACCACTATACGGTGCCATGGAGTCAACCGGGTCACAATTCTCATGGTGCACGCCCTCACGCCCGTCACTTGGCACGTGCATCACCTCAATACCAATCACATAACACATAATTTGGGGTTTTGAACCCTCAGAACCAAGTTTGAAAGTGTTACTTACCTCAATCCGGGCTAAATTCTACTCCAAAATGCCTTTGCCTCTCAAATCCTTCTCCAAACGTGTCGAATCTAGCCACAAGCAGTACAATACAATCAATATAGGCTAAAGAATTTATTCAACAAGAAAAATACGAAATTATAGTCAAAATTCAAAATCGGCCCAAACCCGGCCCCGGGCCCACGTATCGAAATCTGATAAAAGTCATAAAATTCGAAAGCTCATTCACTCACGAGTCTAACCATACCAAATTCATCAAAATCCGACACCAATTGGTCATTCAAATCCTCAAAACCAATTCTCCAAATTCCTAGCCTCAAATCCCCAATTTACACCTAAAAAATACACCATCTAGGTGGGAAATCAGTGAAGAAACATAATTATTGAAGAAAAATGAAGACAAGGAACTTACCTCAAGAATTTCACTTGAAAAGCCCTCCCAAAATCTCCAAAATCCGAGCTCAAAATGATGAAATGAAGCCAAAATCGCGAAGTCTCGCATTTAACGACTCTGCCCAAGCCTTCCTCACCTACGGTAACTTAGCCGCTTCTACGGTCTCGCAGGTGCACCCCTTGCCCGCTTCTGCGCCAACCGCATGTGCGAAAAAACCCACGCATCTGCACCTTTGCCCGCATCTGTGCGCCTGTGTGCGCTTCTGCACGAGTCGCTTCTACGCGCGAATGGCCGCATCTGCGGCCTCTGCCCAAGGCCTCCCTACCCGCTTCTGCGTTCCATTTTCTCGCTTCTGCGGGCACGCATCTGCGGTCCCCAATCCGCAGATGCGATTACACCAGCAGTTGCAAACCTTCAAAAATTCTTCAACTTTGAACCTTGGTCCGTTAACCACCTGATATCAACCCGAGCCCCCGGGACATCAATCAAACACACCAACAAGTCTTATAACATTATATGAACTTAGTCGAATCTTCAAATCACCTCCAACAACATCAAAAATACGAATTACACATGGATTCAAGCCTAATGAACTTCAAAATTTCCAAATTCTACAAACGACACCGAAAACTACCAAATCACGTTCGATTGACCTCAAATTTTGCACCAAAGTCATAAGAGACCCCACAAACCTACTGCAACTTCCGGAATCAGAATCCGACCCCGATATCAAAAAACCAACCTCCCGGTCATACTTCCCAAAAATTCAACTTTCACCATTTCAAGCCAAATCCCACTACGAACCTCCAAATAATTTTCCGAATACATTTCTAAGTCCAAAATCGCCATACGGAGCTACTCAAATCATCAGAATTCGAATCTGAGGTCGTTTACACATAGATCAACATCTGGTCGACTTTTTTTTCAACTTAAGCTTTCCATTTAAGAGACTGAGTATCTCATTTCATATTGAATTCTTTCCGGACCTGAACCAACTAACCTGATAAGTCATATAACAGTTATAAAGCACAAATGGAGCATTAAATGGGCGAACGGGACTACAACTCTCGAAATGACCGGCTGGGTCGTTACAATCCAAAATTATCGCAATTGCGACAAATTGTTCACAATTGCAAGTGAACAGTAATCTCCAATGAACAGTGTTCGCAATTGCGATGAACAGTACCTCGCCACAAATCAGCAAACTCAAACTTTTCCGAAATGATTCGAAACCACCGTGAAACTCATCCGGAACCTCCCGGACACAAACCATATATGCGTTTCAATGATAAAACATGCTACGGACCTGCTCGCGCACTCAAAACACTGAAAAGAGGTCGTCTTGACCAGATATTGACCATGGTCAAACTCCTAAATTTCTTAACTTTACTAGTCTCTCAACCAATGATCCAAAAATACACCCAAGCCCCTCAGGACCCGTCAAATCATACCAACAAGTCCTAAAATATCATACGAACTTAGTCAAAACTTCAAATCATATCAAACAACGCTAGAACCACGAATCATACATCAATTCAAGTTTAATGAAAGTAAGAAATTCCAACTTCTACATTCAATACCGAAACCTATCAAATCACGTCCGATTGACCTCCAATATTGCACATAAGTCATAAATGACATAACGGACCTATTCCAATTTTCATAATCGGATTCCGACCCCAATATCAAAAAGTCAACTCCCAAGTAAAACTTTTCAAAAATTCAACTTTCACCATTTCAAGCCTAATTCCACTACATACCTCCAATTCACAATTCAGACATGCTCCTAAGTCTAAAATCACCTAACGGAGCTAACGGAATCATAAAAATTCAAATCCGGGGTCGTTTACACATAAGTCAACATCCGGTCAACTTTTCCAACTTAAGCTTTCAATTATGAGACTAAGTGTCTCAATCCACTCCGAAATCCTTCCGTACCCGAACCAACTAATCCATTAAGTCATAAAATAACCGTAAAATATAAATTGAGCAGTAAATACGGGAACAAGACTGAAATACTTAAAACGACCGGTCGGAACGTTACAGAGAGAAAAAATTTGATTGATCTATACAAGAAGTTTAGGGGTGAAATAAAGATGTATGAGCACAAAGACTAAGTGTTCTCTTTCCTTTTTAGTGCTTTGACTTTTAGGTTGCCACCTAATTAGAATTCTTTCTACATGCTCTTTTGCTCCATAATTTACTCTGAGCCCAAGCTTAATTCATATAGTCTCGAAGATATTCTAGATGAGATTATAGTTGCAAGTAGACTTAAATGATGACCTTTCTTATTCAAATTATTTGTTCTTGACATTGCCAATCATAAAAAATATTTTATGGAGATCCATACACTTTTAGACTTTAGGACCAATTAAAAAATTACAGTTCCTTTATAATGCCATTACAATTGCAAGTGGGAGGGATACATATGTCTTTTTATTTAATCATGTGTCCATCACCATACTATTTAGCCATCTATTTATTGCATTTGAATTTCATAATTATTTTTGCTTTAGCAATAGTATTTGATGAGGCTCGGACAAAGTCCTTCCACCCTCATTAAGTTTGGTCTTTCTTCGTTAAAAAGTAATTTACTTTTTATAATTTAATTTTATAATATATAAATTGAAATAAGTGCACTGAAATTTCATATATTGCTACGATTGTTTAACTATTTGTGCTTAGATTGCTCATATAAATATTAAATGGACATGATCATTTGATTTTCAACATAAAAATGTGTAAACAACTTTTATTCTTTTGAGTGATTAAAGAAAATATGAGAGAGAGAGTTCATGGTGTGTAACGTCCATGTATCCCCTATTTATAATTGCGACAATTCGTTCTTGAAAGTATACATATAGTGATATCAATTCGGATTTAATAGTAACGTCTAATTTGCCAACTATGGATGATTTATATTAGACCAAAACATCATTTCCTCCAATAAATAATTTTTTCTTAATATAATGCTATAAGATATTATTAAAGAGGGAATATTAGAAAAATAAATAGGAAAAAAGAAAAAAAAATTAAAAAATGTGAAGAAAAGAGGAATGACCAAGTTTCATATTTATCGTTTCCTTTTTCTTTCTATTATTTCACATATCTTCTTTTTAAATATTGAGAAACTTTCGAAAATTTTAGTAACTTAAACTCAAATATCTATATATATTTATAATTGAGGGACATTGGCAAGTGACGTGGCATATCTCATTGGCCACGATTTGCTTTTATCTTTTATCTCCTTTTTCCTACATTTCTTTTCCCTCTTTACTTTTTTATTTTTGAATAGTTGCCTCATTAATATTTAAATAACTATACCTTAACAGTTTTGTTTACTCTCAAAATCAGATAATAATTAAATTTGTAAGTGGTTTTAAGGATACGTGGATTAATTCGATACAAACGATAAATTGCGTTAGATTAAACAAATAAAGATATAGTAAATTCAAACCACGTGAGGAGGATAATTTCAGCCTTAATGAAATATCCACCCTCGATCCGGACTCACAATGGCCAACACTGATGAACGAGACATAAGAGTTATGAATGACCGTGAAAATAATAGTATATTGCTTTCGGATGCGTGTTACAACGTGTTCAATGAATAATCAGACCCCCTCCCTTTATATAGTAGGGAAATCCTACTCTAGGTACAATTCTATAAAAGGTAAAAATTCTCTCGTTTGACTAATTACTGGATTCCCGTCGGTACGTGACGATATCTGCGCCGTGATACCCGGATGGTCACAGATATTACGGCCTTTCGTTAATCATGTTCGATTTCCCAATAATGCTCTTCGAAATCTTTTGGGATTTGGACCAATCCTGGGGTCATAGCCTCGATGTACTCGAGGGCGGGCATCGTGCCCCCGGTACCTGACTCGATGAGTCTCTTACCTTGATTCTGGTTCCTTGTCATCGTGTTCCTTACTCGATTTATTTTATCGAGAACCAGGCCGACTTATGGGTCCGGTTTCACCCGTATACAGATAGTCCCCTTGTTTCTCGGAGAGCTAGTTTTACGGAAATGACGAGGAATGACATGAGTTCTTCGATCTCTTCTTCAACATGCTGCGACACAAAACGACAAAGAAACCGAAGCGACCCGTCACTCGCATCACAATGACCCCTAACGCGTGTCAGTTGTCGGCAGGTCGCGCTTGAATGTGAAATGGCACCAGGCCTCTATAAATACCCCTTCCTTCGTTCATTATTTACTTTGGACCAAGCTTCTACCTTCGATCCTTTAAGATATTACAGTCTTCTTTCATCCCTCAATATTCTTACCTTCGTTCTTCAAGTTACAACCTTTCTTTTACCCCTTACTTAAGCCAGTGTGCTTGTTTTTATTAGCAAATTCTCATCCCTCATCTCTTCATTCTCCTTCATAGTTTAAAACCCTTTTAACCAGATAAAAGTAATGGCAAAGACATCCAAAACCGTTCCCCAGAAAGATGCTCCTTCTTTTTCGCGGCCGGCCACTGAGGTTGAGGAGATCGCCCCTGATGTGGTCGTCCTCGAGAAGTCCGTTTCGGTCGCGGCCACTGATGAACCGGCAACTGAGCCCCTCTTGAAAATGTTCGTCCCCGGGGGGTTTTCGGTCAATGATGACTTTAAGGTTAAAAATTCCTCTTCGATTCAAGGACGATGCGAGGCGGTGTCACGGTACATCTGCTCTATTACCGAGGTCGTTCTTCCTGTAGTTTGAAAGGACTGTAGCGGGGCGGATAAGGATGTAGTGATTCCTGGGCCTGATGATGATATCACCATACATGTTGAGGGTTATCTAAGTGTTTACACTTATCCATTTACATTAGGCCTGGTGGACCCGATCATCTTAGACTTCTGCAGGAGATACGACGTATGCCTCTGCCAAATTCACCCATCACTGTGGAGGATCGCGATTCTCCTCCGGTTCTTCGCAAACAAAATCGATTTTTGCATATTCATCATCAACCATCTGCTTCTCTTATACAGTCCCCGAATCTTGGACTGATAAAGCTTGTACGTCGGGCCAGTAAAGCCCCATTTATGAGTATCGACGAGGACCAGGATCGGGGTTGGCAAGGACGCTTTGTCCAAGTGAGGATCGACGACCTGATACCTACCGAGTGAAGGTCGCTCCCCGAGAAGTGGAACGTATCACGTAAGTATAACTCCTTTTAAACATCAATTTCATGTTTTATCTTCCCTTTTCTCATAGGTGTTTATTGTGGTGCAACCCTCGCTCGAGTTCCAAACGTCATTCCTCGGCTCAAGGAGTGGATCGGAGGCATTTGTTCGTAGATGCCTTATTCCGAGCATGTTACGCCCCGCAGTATTACGATGATGTTACGCTTCGCAGTATTATATTACGATGATGTTACGCTCCGCAGTATTATATTACGACGATGTTACACCCTGTAATATTGTACGATGAATTTGTCGTAAGATAAATTGACATCAGTTCAAGGACAAGATCATTTGGAGATTATAAGTATTATGCTATTTCAATCAAGTAATAAGTAAAGTCGTGAAGGTGAGAGGGTAAACGAGTTGAAGAAAATGAGGTTGATCAAAGTTTGATATTTTGAGATAGAATACGGTCCAAGCTACAATACCCCGTATTTATGAACTAGTGCCATACAAAGTACCACATGACCATGATAGCAAGATGTATAAAGTGTGTTAAAAGTGAGTAGTATCATAAGTAATTTGAGATAACTCTTAATTATGTAGGTAATTGGTTAATTATTGGATTTGTGGATAAGTATTTAAGTGAAAATTGTTGGATAATTATAAGGGGGTAATTATACACGTGGGGGTATGTAAGTGTGGCAACAAATTGCCAACTAATCAAGCCTAAAGGAGGTGGTGGCACAAAATAAATCAAACATGGATGTTGCTGGACCAACTATTGTAAACAAATACATTTTTCAATTATGGAAGTTGGATGCATGAATTTATGCATCAAAAGGACTCCAGCAACGTTAATGAATCTCCCAAATCAAAGTTAGAAGGAATATCGGCAAAGCCATTAAAGTCTCAAATTCACAAATATATGGAATGGAAAACGTGATTTGCTTCAGCAAGAAAAGCCATCCAAAATTGTGATCAAATTCACCAAAATGGAAGTGTTCTATATCTACAAATGTAACGGATCTCCAGCCAAGAAATCTTCATACGAAATTATACTGCGTAATGTTATAGCAACGGAATTTTTGCGATTCTAAGGGATTACGGTGCAATCTTTCTCAAGAATATCATATAAATTTTTCCCTAATTCGATCCGACGTTACGTGTTCATCGCAAAAGACGTGTGTTAGAGGAATTGTCAAGAGAATCGGTCCAGGTATGTTAAGGCTATCCCTTCTTTCTTTTGGCAGATCCAAGTAATGACACGTAAATGAAATGATATGCCATAAGTGGTTCTACTCTTAGTAGTTAAGGATGTCTATATTATTCATTCATGTAAAATGATATTCAAGCATGTCTAAGTATGTTTCTAGTTCCCTATTGAGGCGTACGATAAAGATGTTAATGTTCATAATGTAGTATTATATGCATCTTTATTTACCACCGTTCTACGGCCAGTTGGGCAGTCATACATATTCATTTACCACCGTGCTACGGCCGATTGGGCAGGCATGCATCTTTATTTACCACTAGTTGGGTAGTTATGTATCATTATTTACCACCGGTTAGGCAGTTATGCATTTACCACCGAGCTACGGCCAGTCGGGCAGTCACCACTGATCAGTTGAGCAGTCATGCATCATACGATATGGATAATAGTCTCAAAGAGAAGCATTATATATATAAGTATAATAAGTATGCATATACGGCGGCACTTCAGAGATTCAAGTTGATTCTTATATGTCTTTAATTAATGTTGACTTTTTGTTATGTTTCAGTTCCGCCTTACATACTCGGTACATTATTCGTACTGGCGTCCTTTTGTTGGGAATGTTGCATTCATGCCTGAAGGTATAGATAATCAATTTGACGAGCCCCTTAGTAGACGATATTGGCATTCAGCGAAGGATCGGTAAGACTCTACCTCATTCGGAGTGCAGCCGAGTTTATGAGTCATCGTGTCAGAGTTTTGCTAGACTTATGGGCCGGCCGGTACCCTGTCCCATTTGATGTCGAATAATCTTAGAGGCTTTGTAGACAAAGGTTCATTTTGTACAGTATGTCAGAGGCCTTGACGGCCCATATGTATTCATGTTTTAAGAATGATGGTTCATTGATACAACGCTTTCCCACTTATATAGTTATACATTACAAGTTATGGCCATGTTGGCCATGATAGTTAGAAAAATAAAAAAAAATGAGTTACAGAGTGGTTCGCTCGGGCTAGTACGGAACCGGGTGCTAGCCACGCTTCCCAGGTTGGGGCATGACAGAGTACTCGTGGCGCGAGCTCTCGAAGGGCTGCTGGGAGGTCCGTTAACACGGTAAGATTCCTTTCTCCAAGTAAGTAGCACTACACTTTCTTTCAACATTATGCCCTCATTGCTTTTTTTATTGTTTTGTAGGCTTGCCTAAGACCATCGAGCTTAGTACCTTGGCAGGGGGAGAGGACCTGCCCGCTGATCCTTCTACTTTGGGGCAGCTCGGAACCACAGTAGGAGAGAAGAAAAGGAAAAGGGCTCCGAGTTCGTCGAGCTTCGAGAAGAAGAAACCGAGGAGAAGGTTGGCTCGTAAGCCAAAGAAAAGCTCCAGCTCCCGAGTGCCTAACTAGGATTCACTCTTCCGGCTAAGGGACGAGCCCGAGGAGGACGAATATTTTATGGCCCGCGAGCCGTCCGTTCCCGAGGAACCAGTGGTAATCAAGGGGGAAACGACAGGTGATAATCCCCTCAAGTTTACGAGGCTCATACAGATATGAGGGTCGAGACCTCTCGAGTTGCCGGCTCTGCCCCACCCGATGTTATATATATTTGTGGATCGCCCCCGTTCACAGAGTCCATGTTCGATGAAGCCTGAGCGACGAAGGAGCGATCCAATGAAAGGGATCATGGAGCGGAGGATCCCCTCTAATGATTCTTTGATGGTGTATACTCAACCGTCATGGAAGACTTCTCTGGGTTGGGTAACTTAGAGGTTCCAAGTAAGAGTCCATCCTCGGAGGTCAGTGGGCTGAACTCGAGCCCGAGGCTGATCAACCGGATCCCCGCTCCGAGCACGGATCTTGGCCAGAAGCGATAAGTAGTTATCACTATCCTGGAGGATGCCCGGGTTCTTTCCACCCCCGTCAGGATAGCTAGCTACCTCTGGTGCCTGGTAACCGAAGAAGACCAGTCAAAAATGAACGAGGTGGATGCGCCATGCTTGTTCAATGAAGCACAACAGGCGCTGAATTGGGTAAAGTGTTATCACACTCTTTTATCTTTGAATTCAGTTTTTGATGACTCTAATGCCTTTTATTTTTAATATTCCGCATGCCTCGGTGCTCCACCATGAAATATTTCTCCGGTACCGGGATGAGCTTAGCCAACTTGAGGCCGAAGTCAAAGAGCTTGCTGAGAAGAGGGATATATATATAAGCTTCTCAGCGAGCAACATGAAGGACAAGTCAAGAATCTCCGGGCTGAGTTAGACGCGGCTCAGAAAGAACATGCCGCCCTAGTGGAACAGGTAAAGATCTTTGAAGTTAGTGACAACGAGTTATGCATGGCGACTAACGGTCAAAACCCGCAGGTCCAGCAGAAGCTTGATTGGATCAACTAGCTTCGAGCCGAGATGGACGAGGTTAAGGCCATGGCCGAAGAGTGGAAGGGCAAAATGGATCGATTGGCTTCTGAAAAGGAGACTGCCCGGGAGCATGATCGAGGATAGAAGAAGGGAAACATTTCCTAAATGTCATTTTAGCCTCCCTATTATAAGTGTGGACGGCAACACACCGATAAAAGGGACTCTACTGACACAGCTCCATGACACCTTAGGACTCTTAAACCATGCTTTGATACCAAGTTTGTCACACCCCGAACTCAGGGAGCGCGACCGACGCTCAACCGAGAAAACCCAGTCGAGCAAGCCTAATTTACATTAACCTCTCATCATTACTCATGCATGATTTATCATAACATAATTAGATCTTGACTTTCATATTGAATACATTTGCCTCAATGGCTCATAAATTCTTTCTCATGATGGTTACACAACTTTATAAATAGCTGTAAATACTGTGAACATAAATACATGGCAAAACTCAAATCTTTAATTACATGACCCACAGTGTACATAGTGCTTCTATGACAGTAGATACCTAATTACATAAAATGAACTAGACCCAAATACCCACTAGAACTGTAGCGGGCTCACCATAAGTTTAGTAGAGAAGAAGATCCCTATCAAAGATCCATATCATCTTGTAGAAGTATACCTGCATCCATTTAAAAGAGGCAGCGCCCCGGCAAAAGGGACGTGAATACATATGAAATAGTACTCGTATGTAAGGCAGCCAAAACAACATATGAAAATACGATAACTTAAATAAGAGGCAAATAAAGTACATCAAGAAACAACGAAACATCCCATAGAATGACATTTCAAGTCATATTATACTTGCATCATTCTAAACTTCTTTTAGGATCAATTGAGCCATAAGAACTATACGTGGAATACATAATAAAATGTAATTGTAACAACATGTACAAACAAGGAAAATGAAAGTGGCACCTTCCTCCCTTAGTTTTCACATATACATTTCATAGATCGTCCTTAGTGTTTACATATCATATTATACACCTATGTGTCTCATAGACCGTTCACAGTATCACCTATACAATACACTTGTGCGTTTCATAGATCATTCACAGTGTTCATTTACACAATACAAATACACATATTCAAGGGCTTGGAAATACAACATAAATATGATGAATCATGGTAACAGTAAAAGGGCTTAGATAGCCGTTAACATCAAGAAAATTTATTATGAGCATCCATTACAAATTTATAGATATTAAGTCGGGGACCCTGTATAACCACCTTCAAATAAAGTAGCCCTGCCGCCTCACCCCAACATAAGCGGGTGGAGGTGTATCACGATACCACAATCTCTACACAAAGCGGACATGCCGCCTCACCCCAATATATGCTGGTGGAGGTATTTCACAAGACCACAATCTCTACACAAAGCAGCCTTGCCGCCTCACCCCCAATATATGCGGGTGGAGGTGTTTCACAATACCACAATCTCTACACAAAGCGGACATTCTACCTCACCCCAATATATGCGGGTGGAGGTATATCACGATACCCCAATCTCTACACAAAGAGGCCCTGCCACCTCAACCCAATATATGCGGGTGGAAGTGTATCACAATATAATAATCTCTACACAAAGTGGCCTTTCCGCCTCACCCCAATATATGCGGGTGAAAGTGTATCACAATACCATAATCTCTACACAAAGCGGACCTACCACCTCACCTCAATATATATGGGTGGAGATGTAACCACAATACCACAATCCCTACACAAAGCGGCCTTGCCGCCTCACCCCAATATATGCGGGTGGAGGTATATCACAATACCACAATCTCTACACAAAGCGGCCTTGCCGCCTCACCCCAATATATAAACTCAAAGCGACATAGTTTGTCATTACATTTAAGGTCGTAATTTCTCATATCATTGGAATACCTCATGATCATGCTCATCATGGAGAAACACAACTCATTACATAAGCACATACATGGTAAATCAATAAGTCGACTTCAATGGCACATGAGCCAAATTCCTTTTCTTAAAGTTCATCATCATTTAATAAAGGACATCTCCCTTCCATCTCATTACTCACTCCCTTAACATCTTGAGGTCATTATCTAGGTTCATGAATTTTGGGGACTTAACAATCGAAGTCATTTACATACATTATTTCAGAAGCATACAACTATAGTTGAAAACATTAGGACATACAACACTTCATAATTCTCATTTAAGCAATGACCACATTTTATGTTCATACTATCATTTACTTGTACTTGCCATGGGTGATCATAGAATATTAAGAGCATTTAGAACATTTAAGAACATCATAGTCTTTACTCGCAAGAACGTAGGAGCTTATAACATATTGGAAACAAAAGTACAAATACGTACATCTCATAACCATCCACACCATATATCACTTAATCTGTACTTTCAACCACTTAAAATATTATTATTTCATTGTCTCTCTTGGCCATACATATGATTCTTCTTTCATGGCACAATGGGCATATTTTATATTCCACACTTTCATATCTTTCCTTTCATAGATCATCATCATAAATATCAATATAAACAATATTCCAGAAATCACAACTTTAAGTTCATTGGCAATGAAGACTCTAAACACAATGGATTTCTTTTCAAGAAATGGAGTAAAGTGATTGGCAATCGAAGCACAATTTAAAATCATAAACGAGTAACACACCATTTATCCTTGAAATACTTCTCCCCAAAAGGGCAATGCACCATTTCAACTCATGATTATGTAAGAGCACAAAACATATTGAAAATACCTACCAAGCATAGCATTAGTCCGAACAACCACATTTGGACATGACTTGAGTACATAAGCTTTTGGATAATTCTATTTTCGGAGTCAATTTCGAACAGTTGAATAAAAGCTCATTTATTAACCTTTCTCACGTTATTTTATTTCAGTGGCACCTTGGCCACAAGTATAACTTTCATTCTTGGCATGGTCACCACACTTCATATGACCACTCTCTTCTTTCTCTTTCGAGCATATTTATATATTATCAACAATAAGGCATTTCAAATCATGACTTTATGTACATTACACATATGAGCAATTAAGAGTCTTAAGCACATCGAGTTTTTCTCACACAATTTGGCATACTAGCTTTTATTTGGAACATGACTCAAAGCCATAACATTTTAATACACAAACCTTACGCTGAACATATATCTTTCAACATAAGGCTCATTCGGAATAGTTAAGTTTATAAGTTCGAACACATACCTTTCAACACAAAGCTTATTTGGAATAGTTTATTTATAAAGAATAATTCGGGACTTACAAGAACATCATGGGATTCAATTCTAGGAAAGAAGTTTAGCCAACATACCTCAAATCCGTCCTTTAATGATACTACAACGATCCACTATACTAAGCAACTTTAATCTACAATAACAACATCCAATGGGACCAATAATAGTAACAAATTCCATAATTTAGGCCATTTAGGCCTTTTATCAAACACCTAGTAGGTATGAATCTCTACATCTCTTAACCATAGAATTAGTTCCTCCAACTACTACCATTTATCAACAATTTATCCCACCATCATTCTTAAACAATTCATAACTTCCAACATCACATACATGACCATCCATCCACACCCAACAGACAAAATTCCATCAAATAATCACCTTTCAATCTCTACAATGGTTATGTATTTAAATTGGGAACTTATGACTTCCAATCACCATACCATAAGTTCTAATACTTAATTCATACTCATATTATCATAATATATCCATACATGTAAGTCGAAGGGTGTAGAATTATCTTTTGGAAGAAATCTTACAAAACCCTCCTTTGAGTTCTTGAAGAAACTTCTTGAAAATCTATGTATTTTATGGAGGATTGAGTTAGCTTTAAGGTGGAATTGATGGAATGAAACACCAAATTAGTAGGGATTACTCACCTTGAAGATGGGGGGAGTTGGAAGTCTTGAGAGAGTGGAGGAAAACCCCAATGTTCGGCCAAGAAAAATGGCATAAAATGAACGCCGAATGAGTATATAGCATTTCGGGCGCCACAGGTGGCGCCGAGGGGCTGCATGTGGCACTGGTTCCAGTACTTGAAAGAAATCCCAGCACCAGGGATAGCACCCCTGGCGCTGGCGATGGGAAATCATTTGCATAACTCTCTCATACGATGTCTGAATTCGATGATTCTTTTTGCTATGGCTCCGTAATTTCAATACGGATCTAATGCTTCAATCAAAACTGAATTCGGAGATCATTTGATTAATGTGGTACCACTTATACTCGAATAAATGACGTCGTTGAAACACTTTTGATGTCAAAATAATGCGGTTCCACCCCATAGGTCTTCTTTGATATTCGAATACGTTATTCTCGAATACCGTTATCGCACTTTAAAATATTAAATCCTTAAAAAATTTTAACGGGGCCTTACATTCTCCCCCGCTTAAGATCATTCGTCCTCGAATGAGGGTTAAAATCTTCCATAAACACCAAATGTGACTTAAATCCTCACCTACATACCAAAAGTTCCCAATTTAACTAACTCCATAAATTTCCAAATATTTCGGCAGAGTTTCCCCTGTAAATGGGGCCCATCCATCCTCCAGAGAATCACATAAATTAATCCTTACAACATATAGATAATATCACATTGCACCATATACATGAAAACAACAACCATGACTCTCGAGACCAACTCTATGACCTTGCTTACCTTGGTCGTATCCTTGATTTTTCCTTCCTTTATTACGAGGACAATTGGGAACCTCACACATTATGCCTGTTATGTGTGTCATTCCTTTAATCCTTAGGCCTTTCTCATTTCTTAGCGCGACATGCAAGCATTCCTTGATATTAACAAGGGAACTCCGAGAGTAAATCGGAACCTTAACGCACGATCGAGGATAGAAGAAGGGAAACATTTCCTAAATGTCGTTGTAGCCTCCCTATTATAAGTGTGGCCGCCAATACACCGATAAAAGGGACTCTACTGACACATCTCCATGACACCTTAGGATTCTTAAACCATGCTCTGATACCAAGTTTGTCACGCCCCGAACTCAAGGAGCGCGACCGGCGCTCAACCGAGTAAACCTAGTCGAGCAAGACTAATTTACATTAACCTCTCATCATTACTCATGCATGATTTACCATAACATAATTAGATTTTGACTTTCATATTGAATACATTTGGCTCAATGGCCCATAAATTCTTTCTCATGATGGCTACACAGCTTTATAAATAGTTGTAAATAATGTGAACATAAATATATGACAAAATTCAAATCTTTAATTACATGACCCTCAGTGTACATGGAATTTCTATGAAATAGATACCTAAATACATAAAATGAACTAGACCCAAACACCCACTAGAACTATAGCGGGCTCACCATAAGCTGAGTAGTGAAGAAGATCCCTATCAAAGATTCATATCATCCTGTAGAAGTATACCTGCATCCATTAAAAGATGCAGCGCCCCCGGCAAAAGGGACGTGAGTACATGTGGAATAGTACTCGTATGTAAAATGGTCAAAACAACATATGAAAATATGGTAATTTAAATAAGAGGCAAATAAATTACATCAAGAAACAACGAAACATCCCATAGAATCACATTTCAAGTCTTATTATACTTGCATCATTCTAAACTTCTTTTAGGATCAACTGAGACATACGAACTATATGTGGAATACATAATATAATGTAATTGTAACAACATGTACAAACAAGGCCAATGAAAGTGGCACCTTCCTCCCTTATTTTACACATATACATTTCATAGATCGTCCTTAGTGTTCACATATCATATTATACACCTATGCGTCTCATAGACCGTTTATAGTATCACCTATACAATACACTTGTGCATTTCATAGACTTTTCACAGTATCACCTATACAATACACTTGTGCGTTTCATAGACCGTTCACAGTGTTCACTTACACAATACAAATACACCTATTAAAGTGCTTGGAAATAGAATATGAATATGATGAATCATGGTAACAGTAAAAGGGCTTAGATAGCCGTTAACGTCCAGCAAATTTATGAAGAGTTTCCATTACAAATTTATAGATATTAAGTCAGGGACCCTCTATAACCACCTTCACACAAAGCAGCTTTGCCGCCTCACCCCAACATATGCGGGTGGAGGTGTATCACGATACCATAATCTCTACACAAAGCGGCCATGCCGCCTCACCCAATATATGCGGGTGGAGGTATTTCACGATACCACAATCTCTACTCAAAGCGGCCCTTCCGCCTCACCCCAATATATGTGAGTAGAGGGTAGAGGTGTTTCACAATACCATAATCTCTACACAAAGCGGCCCTGCCGCCTCACCTCAATATATGCGGGTGGAAGTGTATCACAATACCATAATCTCTACACAAAGCGGCCTTGCCGTCTCACCCCAACATATGCGGGTGAAAGTATATCGCAATACCATAATCTCTACACAAAGCAGCCCTACTACCTCACCCAAATATATGCGGGTGAAGGTATAACCACAATACCACAATCCCTACACAAATCGGACATGCCGCCTCACCCCAATATATGCGGGTGGAGGTGTATCACAATACCACAATCTCTATATAAAACGGCCATGTCGCCTCACCCCAATATATATACTGAAAGCGACATAGTTTGTCATTACATTTAAGGTCGTAATTTCTCATATCATTGGGATACTTCATGTTCATGCTCATCGTGGAGAAACACAACTCATTACATTAGCACATGCATGGTAAATCAATAAGTCGACTTCAATGGCACTTGGGTCCAATTCCTTTTCTTAAAAATCATCATCATTTAATAAAGGACATCTCCCTTCCATCTCATTACTCACTCCCTTGACATCTTGAGGTCATTATCTAGGTTCATGACTCTTGGGGACTTAACAACCAAAGTCATTTACATACATTATTTCAGAAGCATACAACTATAGTTGAAAACATTAGGACATACAACACTTCATAATTCTCATTTAAGCAATGACCACATTTCATGTTCATACTATCACTTTCTTGTACTTGCCATGGGTGATCATAGAACATTAAGAGCATTTAGAACATTTAAGAACATCATAGTCTTTACTCGCAAGAACGTAGGGTCTTATAACACATTGGAAACAAAAGTACAAATACGTACATCTCATAACCTTTCACACCATATATCACTTAATCCGTACTTTTAACCACTTACAACATTATTATTTCATTGGCTCTCTTGGCCATACATATGATTCTTATTTCATGGCACAATGGCCGTATTTCATATTTCACACTTTCATATCTTTCCTTTCATGGATCATCATCATAAATATCAACATATACAATATTCCGAAAATCATAACTTTAGGTTCATTGGCAATGAAGTGTAACGACCTGGCCGGTCGTTTTGAGAGTAATAGCCCTGATCCCCTATTTACTATTTTTCCCATATGTTTTTTTGCTTATGTGACTTACTGGGAGGTTCCGTTTTTAGTTTCGGAGTGTTTTGGATTACTTAGTCCCTAAAACGGAAGCTTAAGTTCTAGGATTTTGATCGTAGTTCAAATTGTGTAAAGACGACTCCTAAATGGAGTTTCGTCAGTTCCGTTAGCTCCGATGGGTAATTTTGGACTTAGGAGCGTGTCCGGATTGTATATTGGAGGTATGTAGCTGATTTAGATTTGAAATGGCGAAAATCAAATTTTTGGAAAGTTTGACCGGAAGTGGACTTTTTGATATCGGGGTCAGATTCCAATTGCGGAAGTTAGAGTAGGTCCGTAATATAGAATATGACTTGTGTGCAAAATTTGAGGTCAATCGGACGTGGTTTGATAGGTTTTGGCATCAGTTGTAGAAATTTAAAGTTTCAAGTTCATTAAGTTTGAATCGGAAGGTGATTCGTGTTTTCAGCATTGTTTGATGTGATTTGAGGGCTTGACTAAGATCGTATGGTATTTTAGGACTTGTTGGTATGTTTGATTGAAGTCTCGGGGGCCTCGGGTGTGTTTCAGATGCTTAACGGATGAAATGTTGGACTTATGCAATTGCTGAAGCTTTGCTGGTTTCTGGTGTTTCGCACCTACGGTGGGGAGACCGCAAGTGCGGGATCGCATGTGCGGAGTGAAAGGTGCAGGTGTGCTGTTGGTCAAGAAGGTCTATGAGCGCAGGTGCGGAACTCAAGCCGCAGGAGCGGGCTCGCAAGTGCGGCCCAAAGCTCGCAGATATGGTCCTAGCCATTTAAGTCATTTTTGCACATGCGATGAGTTTTCCGCAATTGCAATACCGCAGGTGCGTGTGAAGGCTCGCAGAAGCGAGTTTGCTGGGCAAAAAATAGGATTTCGAGGGTTGATTTCCCATTTCAGTTTTGGGACTTTGAGAGCTCGGATTGGGCGATTATTTGAGGGATTTTCAAAGAAAACTTTTGGGTAACGATTCTTAACTCATTTATGGTTATATTCCACTAATCTATGGTTGATTTCATCATTTAATTAGGTATTTGAGTTGGAAATTTGGAGGAAAAATGGTAGAAACTTCATAGGCTATAATTTCGAGTTTTGAAAGGTGATTTGAGGTTGGATTCGAGTAATTCTTGTATGGTTAGACTTGTGAGTGAATGGGTGTTCGTATTTTGTGACTTTTACCTGATTCCGAGACGTGGGGCCGGGAGACCTTTTGGGGAAATTTTCTAATTTCTCGCTTTAGCTTTGATTTCATTAACTAGATTAGTTTCTTATAGTTATATTTATGATATGTAATTGATTTTGGCTAGATTTGGGCCATTCGGAGTTGGATATTCGCGGAAAAAGCATTGTTACACATTGATTTGAGCTTGGTTCGAGATAAGTGGCTTGCCTAACCTTGTATGGGGGAAATCCCTTTAGGATTTGGTACTGTTGTGATATGTGAGTGCCGTGTATGTGAGGTGACGAGTACGTACACGGGGTACTGTTGTAAAAAAATCAATTTTACTGAGTAGCAACCTGTTTTCCTTCTAATTTGGGTTATACCATTTTTTCTGAGTAGTAATCTGCTTTTCGTTCTTAATTGTGTTATACCAACCTGTGTAGTTATCCTGTTTTGTCTAATATCGCATGTCTACATGCTTTAACTGCTTATTTGAACTCTATGAAGCATGCCTAGTTGATTTCCTATTTTTCGTTCTT
This sequence comes from Nicotiana tabacum, assembly GCF_000715075.1. Classification (NCBI taxonomy): domain Eukaryota; kingdom Viridiplantae; phylum Streptophyta; class Magnoliopsida; order Solanales; family Solanaceae; genus Nicotiana; species Nicotiana tabacum. The sequence goes on from NC_134103.1 coordinate 75,068,543, forward strand.
TATCAGTATTAACTGTAGAAATCTTGTGGTTGACTATTGTATTTATCGGTTTGAGCTGTGTATTTACATTTGGGACTACGAGGCGATTCCTCGGGAGTTCTCCCTGCACATTTACTTTTGAGACTACGAGGTGGTTCCTCGGGAGTTCTCCCTGCACATTTACTTTTGAGACTACGAGGCGGTTTCTTGGGAGTTCTCCCTGTACATTTACTTTTGAGACTACGAGGCGGTTCCTTGGGAGTTCTCCCTGTATATTTACTTTTGAGACTACGAGGCGGTACCTCGAGAGTTCTCCCTGTATATTTACTTTTGGGACTACGAGACGGTATCTCGGGAGCACCCATGTTGTTATATCATTGTGCGGTGTTGTTATTGCTTTGTGAATACTTGTTGTTGTCTTCTCCAATTTACTTCATTTTTATTATAACATCTGTCTTATTATTATATCCCAGTAGGGCCCGGACCTGACCTCGTCACTACTCTACCGAGGTTAGGCTTGGCACTTACTGGGTACCATTGTGGTGTACGCATGCTACTCTTCTGTACATGTTTTGTGTGCAGATCCAGGTACTTCTTATCAGCCTCGCTACTAGCTGAGAGTGCTTGCTGCTGTACGGAGACTTTAAGGTACATCTGCCGTGTTCCCAGACCTCGGAGTCCCCCTCTATTCTCTCATATGTCATTTACCTTCCGTACTTCTTTTATTAGGCTCTGGTGTATGGAGATACTAGTTTCCTTCTGTAGCTTGTGATTTATGATGTTCCGGGTTTAGGAAATATTGTGTATTACTAGAGTGTTGGTTATTGTAAATGTCGAGTGGCATTGTTACCAGTTATTTACCTTCAGTACTTCTTTTATTAGAATCCGCATTATGTTAGGCTTACCTAGTCATAGAGACTAAGTGCCGTCACGACATCTTATGGAGGGAGAATTGGGTTGTGACATGAAGACTCTAAACACAATGGATTTCTTTCCAAGAAATGGAGTAAAATGATTGGTAATCGAAGCACAAGCTAAAATCATAAATGAGTAACACACCATTTATCCTTGAAATACTTTTTCCCAAAAGGGCAATGCACCATTTCAACTCATGATTATGTAAGAGCACAAAACATATTGAAAATACCTACCAAGCATAGCATTAGTTCAAACAACCACATTTGGACATGACTTGAGTACATAAGATTTTGGATAATTCTATTTTCGGAGACAATTTGGAACAGTTAAATCAAAGCTCATTTATTAACCTTTCTCACGTTATTTCATTTCATTGGCACTCTTGGCCACAAGTATAACTTTCATTCTTGGCACGGTGGCCACACTTCATATGACCACTATCTTCTTTCTCTTTCGAGCATGCTTATATATTATCAACAACAAGGCATTTCAAATCATGACTTTAGGTACACAACACATATGAGCAATTTAGTGTCTTAAGCATATCGAGTTTTTCTCACACAATTCGGTATACTAGCTTTCATTTAGAACACGACTCAAAGCCATAACATTTTAATACACATATCATTCTTGAACACATTCCCGAAGGATAACATCATATGATAAGAGCATCCGGAACACATTTCGAACACATACCTTTCAACACAAAGCTTATTCAGAATAGTTGATTTATAAAGAATAACTCGGGACTTACAAGAACATCATGGGATTCAATTCTAGGAAAGAAGTTTAGCCAACATACCTCAAATCCGTCCTTTAATGATACTACAACGATCCACTATACTAAGCAACTTCAATCTACAATAACAACATCCAATGGGACCAATAATAGTAACAAATTCCATAATTTAGGCCATTTAGGCCTTTTATCAAACACCTAGTAGGTATGAATCTCTACATCTCTTAACCATAGAATTAGTTCCTCCAACTACTACCATTTATCAACAATTTATCCCACCATAATTCTTAAACAATTCATAACTTCCAACATCACATACATGACCATCCATCCACACCCAACAGACAAAATTCCATCAAATAATCACCTTTCAATCTCTACAATAGGTATGTATTTAAATTGAGAACTTATGGCTTCCAGCCACCATACCATAAGTTCCACTACTTAATTCATACTCATATTCCCATAATATATCCATACATGTAAGTCTAAGAGTGTAAGATTACCTTTTGGAAGAAATCTTGCAAAACTCTCATTTGAGTTCATAAATAAATTTCTTGAAAATCTATGTATTTTATGGAGGATTGAGTTAGCTTTAGGGTGGAATTTATGGAATGAAACACCAAATTAGTAGGTACTACTCACCATGAAGATGGGGGGAGTTGGAGGTCTTGAGAGATTGGAGGAAAACCCCAAAGTTCGACCAAGAAAAATGGGGTAAAATGAACCCCGAATGAGTATATAGCATTTCGGACGCCACTGATGGCACGGGGGGGCTGCCTATGGCGCTGGTTCCAGTACCTGAAAGAAATCCCAGCACCAAGGATAGCGCCCCGCGCTACCATGGGCGCTGGCGTTGGGAAATCGTTTCTATCTTTCCCGAAAATGGGAATAACTCTCTCATACGATATCCGAATTCGATGATTCTTTTTTCTATGGATCCGTAATTTCAATACAGATCTAACGCTTCAATAAAAACTGAATTTGAAGCTTATTTGATTAATGTGATACAACTTATACTCAAAGAAACGACGTTGTTGAAATACTTTTGATGTTAAAATAATGCGGTTCCACCCATAGGTATCCTTTGATACTCGAATACGTTATTCCTGAATACAGTTATCGTACTTTAAAATATTAAATCATTAGAAAATTTTAACGGGGCCTTACACCGAGGGTTCCGGTGGAGAAGACTCCGATGGTCCCGGTGACGAGGCGGGCTCCGACGAAGATCCGGCTTAGGTGCCTTGTAGATTTTTCTTTGTTTTTGTATTTTTGTATGTTTTGTTGAGGCCGTTTGGCCTTTGTAAAGATATTTATATATATAATGCTTTTCTTTTTTTCCTTTCTCAACTTTCAAGTTTGTTTCTTTTTGGCTTTGTCTTTACGATTGCAAATGCCTTAGCACGTAGTAATAGGGTCTTGTTCGGAGGTTCGAACAAGGCTTGTTCTCGATGTAATTTTTTTTATAACTCGTGGGGGATTGGTATGATTGGAAGCTTTCCCCAAAGTGCTTACTTAGAAGTTTTAAGATTATAATTTTGTCGACGGTATACTTTGGACCGATTTGGAAATTTTCAAGGTCTTATGTTTTGGTTACGGGTTTAGGAGGTCTCCGAGCCATTTCTAAGATGGCCGTAGCCTTTTAAGTTCGGGTATTGCACAATAGGCTTATTACCCCGGGCTTCGATGCCCGAGCCATCCGGACTTTCCCAGGACGACAGTCCCCGAATGGGGGCGGCTGTAGCCTTTAAAGTTCGGGCACTACCTAATAGGTTTTTGTACCCTCGGTCTTCGATAGCCCGAGCCATCCGAGTTTACCTTGGATGATAATCCCCGAGTGGGGTGATCTCTTGGATCCGGGTAGAGGTGGCTCTTGGGCTCGAAGTCCTTAAGGAACAAAATGTAGTAGTTTTTAAGAGACAAAATATGTATCTGCAAGGTAGAATTTTTCTTTCATTTCTGTGCGCAATATACAAGATGGCAAATGTGTACAAGATTCGTGTTATGTATTAAGTGGTCTATGTGGGAACGGTTCATTTGACCATTTGGCCCTTACAATAAATCCTATCTACCAAGCCCGGACTGTTCGAGCACAAAGTTTCCTTCCTTGCTAAAATCATTATCAAGGGTGATGGCCCCCAGTATTTGAGGCTGAACGTAGAGAGGGCTCGGATACTATTAATGTGACCCTCGACTCCGGTTCATAGCCGGTCTTCAATTCTAAGTTAGCACGATCTACTATTGTCTCATTAAAAACCTTGCCGAAAAACTGGTTCAAGGGAAAAAGAGTGCAACGCATGCTCTGAAGCCTAATAACTGCATCATTCTTTGGTCGTTGCCTGCAAATGTTAGTTCAATTCGTAATATAGGTAAAGAAAAGAATGAATGGGGTCGTACCTTAGCAGTAGTACCATTTTAAGTGGGTCATGTTCCAGTTGTTCTGTAGTCGCTCACCATTCCCTGCTTTGAGTTTGTATGATCCTTTGTCGGTGATCTCAACAATTCGATATGGACCTTCACAATTCGGTCCCAGCTTGCCTTCATTCGGGTTCTGGGTATTTAGTGTCACTTTTCTTAACACCAAGTCCCCGATATTAAAGTGTCGGTGGTTGGATCTCTGGTTGTAATACCTTTTGACCCGTTATTTTTGGGCGGTCAACCGGATGAGGGCGGCTTCGTGCCTCTCCTCTAGCAGTTCTAGGCTCGTGTTCATGACCTCGTCATTTGACTCTTCGGCCGCGTATCAGAACCGGAGACTCGGTTCCCCTACTTCGATCGATATTAGTGCTTCGGCACTGAAGAACAATGAGAACGGGGTGGCCTTGGTACTATACATTGAGGTCGTTCGATATGCCCACGGGACTTGGGGCAAAATTTCCTTCCATTTTCTTTTGGCGTCGGTCAACCTCTTCTTAAGATTTTGGAGTATGGTTTTGTTCGTAGACTCCGCATTCCCAATTCCCACTAGGGTGATAGTGTGTTGATAGGATCTTTTTGATCTTATGGTCCTCGAAAAATTTATTCACCTTACTACCGATGAACTGCTTCCCATTGTCGCACACGATCTCGACCGGCATTCCAAACTGGCATATTATGTGATCCCAAGTGAAGTCAATAACTTCTTTCTCTCTGACTTTCTCAAATGCCTGGGCTTCCACCCATTTAGAAAAATAGACAGTCATAAATAATATGAATTGAGCCTTACGGGTTGCCCATGGCATGGGGCCAACGATGTTTGTTCCCCATTTCATGAATGGCCAGGTTGACTAGACCGAATGTAGTAGCTCCCTGGGCTGATGAATCATCGATGCATATCTTTGACATCCGTCGCATTTTCGCACGAACTCCTTTGCGTCTTTTTCCATGTCGATCCAGTAGTATTCGGCTCTGATTATCTTAAGAACCAACTATTTGGATCCCAAATGATTCCCGTAGGTGCCTTCGTGAACTTCCTTCAAAACATACTCGCTATGTCACGACCCGAAATCCACTAAAGGTCGTGATGGCGCCTAACACCGCCTTCAGACAAGCCAACGGTGATTGATCAACTTGCTTACTCATTTTATTACTTTGAAATGATAATTTCCATTAATTAAATAGTATAAAATAGAATTTACATAGTAAATGATAATATTTACATGAACTACAATAATGAACAACCCGAAGGAACCCCCAAAATCCGGTGTCACAAGTGCATGAGCATCAACTAAAAAATATAACAAAATACGACATATGTTTGGAATACAAATTAGACAGGAGAATATAAATAACTCTGATGGAGACCCTACAGGTTGCAGATCCTAACATGGAATGCAGCTCATGGTAAAGTCCCCGCAATAGCGCCTTTGCGCCCAAAATACCACCAAACATATATGTACCTGCAAAATAAGTGTAGTAAGTGTAGCATGAGTACGTAAATCAAAGCATACCCAGTAAGTATCTAGCCTAACCCTAGAGAAGTAGTGACGAGGGGTCGACATCGACACTTACTAGTGGTCCAATAAGACAGATACAATAGAAGTATACAGATGTGAGGCAGAGTAAATAAATAAAATAACAAGTATAAATACGTGGTAAAATCCTTCTATCAACAATAAACTCAAGCTCTCAGCTAGTAGTTACCTCCTCAATCGGAGTATATATATAATGGACCTCACCAGATAGGTCGTCACAGTTCAAATCAGGAAAACTCATAGATATACTGGCTTCTTGTCAAATATTACGCACGATTTCATAAGGTTATTTTAGAGAAATACCAAGGCGTACGGCCCGATCCCATCATAATGTGTGCACTGCCGAGGGTCGAATAGCATGAACTATAGATACATTTATTACATTGCCGAGGCAAACGGCCTGTTCCCATGAGAGTGTCATACATAATCTTGCCGAGACGAATAGCCTGATCCCATCATAATATGCGCACTACCGAGGGTCGAACGGCACGAACCATAGATGTATCTATTATACTGCCGAGGCGAATGGCCCTATCCCATTAGAATAAGAAGATTTAACGGGTCATTGACCCCATTCACGAATAAACGTGCGAGTTATGAATTTTAAGGAAAACTTTTCGATGAAAACACATAGCGCGAGAGAAATTCGTAAGAGGAGTGCAATTATTCCGCGGCTAATCATGAAGCCCGCCAACTCTCTACCATAGCAAATATATCACTCTACGCAAGTCTAGTCTTAAGTCGTAATGTAAAATAAAGGAATTTAATTGGAAAGGGACAACTCAAATAGTACAGTTACAGCATGGTGTGAACCTAAGTCTACCCGGACAATAACATGAATTTAGCTACATACGGACTCCTGTCACCTCGTGCGTACGTAGCCCCCGCAACAAGTATCACATATCAAATATATCACCTAGGGGTAGTTTCCCCATCACAAAGTTAGATAGGAGACTTACCTCACTCCGAAGTTCCATAACCGGCTTCAACGCCACTCAAACACCTCAAACTGATGCTCGTTTCTCTAAAACTAGTCAAACAATGTGCAAACCAATCAAAATATACCCCAATACGTATAAATAAACAATTTATAATGATTCACAATTTCGCTCTAAAGCCAACAAAGTCAACCCTCGAGCTCACGCGCCCGGATTCCAAAACTTTTTGAAGATAAACCTTACCCATAACATTACGAACTCAAATATATAATCTATTCCTAATTCCATTTCCAAAATCATGGTGAAAATCCAAAACTATCAATTTTAGGTCTTCCTCTTAAAATCCCAAAATTTTCATAAATTTCCATGTTCAAATTCCGTATATAATCCAAGTATTTCACTAAATTGTGTAGGAATTACTTACCTTGTGTTGCATGATGAAAACTCTTCAAAATTGCCCAAGAACCGAGCTCTAAGAATCCCAAATGAAAATGACGAAATGACCAAGTTCGATCCCTTATGTTCTGCCCAGTTTTTGCTTATGCAGACAAAATACTCGCATTTGTGTAGTCGCTTTTGTGACCACAAATGCGCATCTACAAAGTCCACTGGTCAGCAGTCCCATCACACATGCAGACTCATTTCCACTTCTGTGCAACCGCATGTGTGAAGCCATAGCCGCCTCTGCATTCCAGCTTACTTATGTGACCACTCTGTCGCTTCTGCGAAGCCGCAGAATTGTTCCATTTTCCTCTTCTGCAAAGCCTTCCGCAGCCATTCTTCCTCGCTTATGCGATGCGATCCTCACTTCTGTGGCCCAGCTTCCGCAGAAGCGATCGCACTAGCAACCAGAAAAATCCCAACATTTCCTTAGTCCAAAACTCGATCCGTTAACAATCCGAAATCCACCCGAGGTCTTCGGGACCTTAACCAAATATATCAACACATCCCAAAATGCAATACGAACTTAGTCGAGGCCTTAAATCACGCCAAGCAACATTGAAATTACGAATCGCGCCTCGAATCAACTTATAAATTTTCAAATTTTTAAATTTTCAAATTCTATATCTTGTGCAGAAATGTACCAAATCAATCCGGAATGACTTCAAATTTTACGCACAAGTCACAAATCATAATACGAACTTATTCCAAGGCTCAAAAACTCAAACGGACATTGATAACATCAAAATCCACTTCAAACCAAACTTATGAAATTCTTAAACCTTCAAAATGCCAACCTTCCATAATAAGTGCTGAAATGCTTCTAGACCACTCTGATACTCAACTCGGACATACTCCCAAGTCCGAAATCACCACACAAACCTATTGGGACCTTTAAATCCTGATTCCGAGATTGTTTACTCAAAAGTCAAACCTTAGTCAATTTTTCCAACTTAAAGCTTCCGAAATTAGAATTTTCTTTCCAAATCAACTCTGAACTTCCCAAAATTTAGTTCCGACCACACGTACAAGTCATAATGCCTGAAGTAAAGCTACTCAAGGCCTCGAACCACCAGACGATATGCTAGATTTCAGAATGAACGGTCGGATCGTTACACGGTATCTCCCAATCCCAGACATATGGTAAGTGGGCCATCGAACATCCTCCTGAACGGTATCTTCGGACAAGCTGAACCTGGCAGTCTTCATGCGTAGAGCTCTCGATTCGCATACACTCCTCTTTGACTTCAAACGTTCTATTGACTTGGTTCACCAAAAGGAGGGAATCGCACTTAGCTTCAATCACCTCGGCCCCCAGGCTTTTAGCTAGTTCGAGACCTGTAATCATGGCCTCATACTCGGCCTCGTTGTTAGTTAATTTTACGGTTATAATAGATTGCATAACTACATTACCCATCGGTGGCTTCAACATGATGCCAAGTCATGACTCATTTGCGTTCGAGGCATTGTCAGTAAAGAGGATCCAGCCGGAGGAGGTCCCCGAGTTTAACAACTCCTTCTCGACCTCGGGTATTAGGGCTGGTGTGAAGTTGGCCGCGAAGACTGCCAAAATTTGAGATTTGATGGCGGTTCGGGGTCGATATTCGATATTGTACCTGTTGATTTCCACGGCCCATTTGGCCAATCGTCCTAAGAGTTTGGGCTTATGCATTATGTTCCTCAACGCGTAAGTAGTCACGACACATATGGGATGGCATTGAAAATACGGTTTTAACTTCCTAGAGGCGTTTAGCAAAGCGAGCACCAATTTTTCCAAGTGAGGATACCTAGTTTCGGCCTCACCTAGAGTCCTGCTAATATAGTAAATAGGAAATTGCGTACCTTCTTCTTCCCAGACTAGGACTCCACTTATCGCTATCTCGGATACCGCTAAGTATAGGTACAACTGTTCATTGCCTTCGGAGTATGAATCAAAGGCGGGCTCGAAAGGTATCTCTTGAGTTCTTCCAAGGCTTGCTAACACTCCGGTTTCCATGAGAAATTATTCTTCTTTTTCAATAACGAGAAGAGACGATGGCTTTTGTCGGAGGACCTTGAAATGAATCGGCCCAACGCGGCTATGCGCCCGGTTAGTCTTTGAACGGCTTTGACATTTTCCACCATGGTAATGTCCTCTTTGGCCTTGATTTTATTGGGATTGATCTCGATTCCCCGATTAGACACCATGGATTCGAGAAATTTCCTGGACCCGACTTCGAATGTGTGTTTCTCCGGGTTTAGCTTCATATTGTATTTCTTCAATGTGTTGAAGGTTTCCTGCAAATGTTTCAAATGTTCCTCTGCTCGCTGAGACTTAACTAACATATCGTCAATGTAAACCACCATTGATTTTCCTATTTGTTCTTCGAACATTCGATTTACTAGGCGTTGGTAAGTGGCACCGGCATTTTTTAGTCTGAATGGCATTACATTATAGCAGTAGGTGTCGTACTTAGTGATGAAGGATGTTTTTTCCTGGTCGCCCGGGTCCATCCGAATTTGGTTGTACCCGAAATAGGCATCGAGAAAGCTGAGGATCTCGTGGTTGGCCGTCGCATCGATCATGCAATTGATGTTGGGAAGAGGGAAAGAGTCCTTGGGGCATGCCTTATTCAAGTCTTTGTAGTCTATACACATTCTTAATTTATTCCTTTTTTAGGGACTACCACTACGTTTGCTAACCAATCCGGGTATTTAACCTCCCGGATGGACCCTATTTTAAGGAGTTTAGATACCTCGTCTTTGATGAATGCATGCTTAACTTCGGACTAAGGCCTCCTTTTCTGTTTGACCGGGTGGAACTTCGGATCTAGGCTTAGCTTATGGGTAGTTATCTCCGGCGGGATCCCTGTTATGTCAAAGTGGAACCAAGTGAAACAATCTATGTTAGCCATAAGGAATTCAATGAGATTTTTTCTGAGCTCGGGATTTAACCCCATGCCCAGGTATACCTTACGATCGGGCAGGATCTCGATCAATATGACTTGATCCAGTTCCTCGACTGTTGATTTGGTGGTGTCGGAATAGTCGAGGACTATGAAGGATCTGGGAACTCTGTAGTTGTCATTCTCATCGACCGCGATTGCTATTTGGTCCCTCCCTTGGTGACCGAACTTAGATCTTTTGGTGTATACAGTGTGGATATCAGGACCTCGTCGACCGCAAACATCTCCTTTGCGGCCGGTTATTCTCTGTAAATTTTTTTAATCCCTCCTGGCATTGGGAATTTCAACACCTGGTACAGTGTCGAGGGCACTGCCCTCATGTTATGAATCCACGGCCTCCCGAACAGAGCGTTGTATCTCATTTATCCTTCGATCATGTAGAACTTTGCTTCCTGAATGGTTCCGGCGGTGTTCACCGGTAGTGTTATCTCCCCTTTAGTAGTCTCACATTCCATATTGAATCTGTTTAGAACTCGGACTGCAGGCACAATTTGGTCTTACAGACCTAGCTGCTCTACAACTCTCAATCTGATGATATTGGCCGAGCTACCTGGATCAATTAACACACACTTAACTCAAGATTTATTTATAAGTACAGATATTACTAGTGCATCATTGTATGGCTGCACTATGCCTTCAGTGTCCTTGTCATTGAAAGATAAGGTTCCTTCTGGCACGTAATCTCGAGTCCATTTTTCTCTAGTGATGGACACTTTGGTGCGCTTTAGCATCAGCCCCTAGGGGACGTCGACCTCACCGATGATCATGTTAATGACGTGTTGAGGTTCCTCCTGCTAGATCTGCTTATTAGAGTCCCTATTCCTGAAATAGTTTTTGGCTCGATCGCTCAGGAATTATCGTAAATGTCCGTTGTTGAATAACTAGGCTAATTCCTCTCTCAATATTCGGCAATCTTCTGTTCTGTGGCCATAAGTGACGTGATATTCACACATTAGGTTGGGATCCTTTTAGGCTGGATCGGACTGTAGAGGTCGAGGCCAGTTGGTGTCTTTGATACGTTCGATTGCAAATACGATGGCAACAACATCGATGTTGCAGTTGTACTCCGATAACTTTAGCGCTTCCTTAGACCCGATGGGCCTGTCGAAACCGCTTTTGCACATGAGTCCCCAGTTATTTTGACCTCGATCACTTCTCACTGGGTTTCGTCTGAACCCATTACCTCTTTGGTCTCCGTTGTATAGTTGATACCGATCCCTATTTTATTGTGGTTCATGATCAATATCTCTTTTGGATCTGTCAATAGCTCTGACAGGGTAGACGAACCCAAAAAGGGCCCCAAGCTGATCATCTTCGACCCTAATTTTTTATTGATATCGATTATGCATGTCGGCCCAAGTTACAGCCGGATATTCTATCAGATTTTGCTTCAACTGCTGTGAAGCCAACGAGCTTCGAGTATTGAGTCCCTGGGTGAAGGCCTGAACGGCACAATCATCCGCGACCGGAGGCAAGTCCATTCGTTCCATTTGAAACCGGGACACGAATTCCCTGAGCATCTCATTATCTCTCTGTTTCACTTTGAAAAGGTCTGACTTCCTGGTCTCGACCTTGATGGGCCCGGCGTGTGCCTTCACAAAGGAGTCTGTAAGCATAGCAAACGAGTCAATAGAATTATGGGGTAATTTGTGATACCATATCATATCTCCCTTTGACAAAGTTTTCCCGAAAGTTTTTAGTAGGACAAACTCGATCTCATCATCATCCAAGTCGTTCACTTTGATGGCGCACGTGTAGGAGGTCACATGCTCATTTGGGTCGGTTGTTCCGTTGTACTTAGGAATTTCGGGCATGCGAAACTTCTTCGGAATTGGCTTCGGAGCTACGCTCGGAGGGAAAGGTTTCTGAACAAACTTCTTGGAATCTAGGCCCTTCAATATCGGTGGCGCTCCTGGGATTTGGTCAACCTTGGAATTGTATGTTTCCACCTTTTTGTCATTGGCTTCGATTTTCTTTTCTCCCGATTCTATCCGTTTTGCCAGTTCCTCGAGCATTTTTATGATTTCGGGGTTAGTCTCGGGTTCAGCTTCACTCGGCCTCTCCGTGATTGGTTCATTTCTGCGAGTGATTTCCCGGGACGGCTCGGGCTCAACTCTACTGGGGGCACGGCTTTGGTTCTGCTGCTGGGCTATCGCTGCTTGTTGGGCCTGTAGCATTTCGAAGATCACTCGCAAGTTGATCCCATCTCCTTCACCGTTGTGTGTATTTTGGGCTGCCGATCGGACTCCCCCCACGGACGTTGTTCTCAGGATCGGTAGGCAGATTCGCATTGATGGCCACATGTGAGTTAGCATCGATCGGGTCCGCGATCGGAACTCCGATGGGATCGATTGGTGGCACCTCGTTACTGGGTACCATATTGTTGTTCTCGCCGTGGTGACCGGACTCAGCATCCACAATTAGAGGTATAGATTGGGAGTTCGATATTTTGAACTTTGACCTGAAATTAAAGATATTTCAAAGAACAAGTGTAAAATAGGGTGCATTATGAAAATTTGTATCAAATTGCCACTATTATCCTCAGCGCCACGGTGGGCGCCAAACTGTTTACCCTAAAAAATGGATAACAATTAAATTTGTAAGTGGTTTTAAGGATACATAGATTAATTCGATACAAACGATAAATTACGTTAGATTAAACAAATAACGATATAGTAAATTCAAACCACATGAGGAGGATAATTTCAGTTTTGATGAAATATCCACCCTCAATCCGGACTCACAATGACCAGCACTGATGAACGAGAAATAAGAGTTATGAATGACAGTGAAAATAATAGTATATTGCTTTGGGATGCGTGTTACAATGTGTTCAATGAATAATCAGACCCCCTCCCCCTCCCTTTATATAGTAGGGGAATCCTACTCTATGTACAATTCCATAAAAGGTAAAAGTCTCCCGTTTAACTAATTACTGGATTCCCGTCGGTACGTGCCGAGATGTGTGTCGTGATACCCGGTTGGTCACGGATATTACGGCCTTCCGTTAATCGTGTTCGATTGCCCAATAATGCTCTTCGAAATCTTTTGGGATTTGGACCGATCCCCCGAGGTCATGGCCTCGATATACTTGAGGGCGGGTGTCGTGCCCCCGGTACCTGACTCAACGAGTCTTTTACCTTAATTTTGGTTCCTTGTCATCGCGTTCCTTACTCGATTTATTTTATCGGGAACCGAGCCGGCTTATGGGTCCAGTTTCATCCGTATACAAGTTTCTTCTTCCGTTATACAGTATTTATATAATGCATCGTTATGATTTATATATGTGCCTATTCGTTACTCTAAGCATTTATTAATTTTTTCCGATTCATGAATGTGATTACCCGTTTTATATTTCTGCTCATTCTGTGTTCCATAGCCTACTTGTGAGATCGGAATTCTGAACCCATCCAAGCAGGTCACTTTCGTTTCCTTCCATTTCCTTCAACTGGTTTTGACTCTGATCTCGTTGTACTAAAGTTGTAGTTTTTTTTTCTTTTATATATATATATATATATATATATATATATATATATATATATATATATATATATATATAGATGATTGAAAGGAGAAACAATAAAGAACCAAAGTAGAAATATTTTTTTGAAGGAGTTAAAGCACAAGTTAAGTAGATTTTGCCGGAGATAGTGACGTAGAAGTTGGCGGCAACATTGGAGAAGATTACCAGGGTGTGTTATTTGAATTATTTTAGGGAGTATCAATTTTTAAAATTTTGTTCGTTTACTTACATGTGAATTATTGCAGACTGAAAAGGATCGATGTGATTGTTAGGATTGGAAATTCGGGTAGTGCAGAATTTAGCCAAACAACGGTATAATGATAATAACAAAGACAATGGAAGTTGATAACAATGACAATTAAAGCAGATAAAGAAGACATCAACTTAACGTGATTCGGTCAGTGTGACCTACGTACACAAGCGGAGATGAGCAATTTCACTATACCAATAAGAGTACAAAAGAGAGTATGAAATTAGAGTGAACGCTCTAATTAATCCCAAATAATAACCTCATAAGATCACTCCAAAGAAAGGGTTCAAACAAGAGCTTCCCAACACTAACTCTCATACAAAACACTCTTAATAAAGGAGGAAGGAAGAAACAAGAAAAGACTCAAGTCTTGTTGATGTGTCTAAAATGAACTAATGGCCTTTCCTTTTATAGGCAAAAAAGTCTTGGCATCTTAGGTATAAAAAAAAGAGATACAACTTGTGCAAATGATATCCACCACATAATGCAATATTTTTAGGTTCCAAAGAATATTGCCAACAAAGTTTATACTTTTCAAAGATGCTTATACTTACGTGAGATGGACTCCATTAACCAAAATATTGGCCATAATTACAAATTGTGCCAAATACCGATGAAAGACTCGATCTCAACGGAGAAGTTTCGAAAACTACTCGTATAGTACAACCTTTTGTCTGAAAGCATTTGCCATCATTTCTATGCGTTATTTTGCTAGAAATACAAACACAAACCAGATAAGTGAGTAAGTAACAACATATTGTTTCCAGATAATCCTATTTAGCATTGTCTTTTACCAGTTGTGTTGGTAACTTAGGATTACACAGAATATCCCGAGGCTTAGTTGATCTCCTCAAGTCTGCTATTTTTACCATGCGCTCACTGCCCCTAACAGCTTCTTCTTTCGGTCTCTCTTCCGACTTGCACATCTACTTACTGCATCCTCTCCTCTTTACTGTTTTTCTCTCCGAATTTAGGATGGCTTTGGTACTTGGTGCGCAACTACTTGAAGCTAAATTACGGAATTCCCTTATTATATCCTTGAATCTTTTGTTTAAATTCGGTCTCTATTATAACATCATAATTACTCTAATTTGATCGAGGAGAGATAGATACGAGTTGTTCCTGCTGTGTGATTGAAGTATTGATTTATATGCTTTTCATTTTATGGTAAGTAATACTCCTACCGTTTCAAGTTACGTGAACTTATTTCCTTTTTAGTTCGTGCCAAAAATAATGATCTCTTTCCTTATTTGGAAACAATTTACTTTTATGCAACAATTTATAACCACACAAAATATATGTGCCTCATTTTATACCAAAAGTTCAAAAGTCTTCTCTCTTTTTTTAAATTCCGTGCTCAGTCAAATGGGTTTACATAAATTGAAATGGAGGGAGTACGTGGGTCCTTTCCTATTTAATTAAACAAAAAGAAGAATTTACTCTCTCCTTTGTTTTACTGCTGGTGTTTTTGTTTATTCGATGATTAAGGAACTACCGGGAATAATAGAGAGGCGAGCTCGAAGCTATTGCTTTACCAAAGTCTTCCCGATTATTTTTTTCATTACTTGATTCGTAATGTACAAAAATTTACGGTGATGGTATTTTTATAGTTTTATTTATTGTTGGCTTGCCGCAATTTGGCTGTATTTCCTAGAATATGTAGTTCTAACACAAATGAGTTTTTGACTCACAACAATCTGATTTTCTTATGCAGGTTGTATACGGTCGAAATGGCACGGAGTTGCCTCGAGGTAACCTCGTAATAGATCGGGCTCTAGCTCGAGCTCGAAGATAGAACATCAAGCCTGAAGATCGAAGTGTTTATTGAGATCGAGTCCAGCAACAATCGAGATCAAGCATGACTGACTTCGAATAAGGCGTAATAACGGAATAGTAAGATATCAGTAACCGGTCGAAGATCACGGCGAAAATCTCGGAACAGATCAAATCAAAGCGGTTATTAGTGCCAATCATGGGATCTACTTCCGTTATTAGAGTTGTACCTTATTTAGGATTCCTCTATTATATAAAGAGGGATCCCATTCACTTGTAGGGGGGACAATCATTATTCATTGATAAGAATATACACATACGCTGCTTTCTTTGTTTTACTTACTGTTCATCATTGTTTGTTCCATCCTCTACTGTTCTTATTAACTAACCTCGAGACTATCTCGAATCGAGGTCGAGGCATTGTTTGCAGACCGATTTGATTTATTTTATTGTCCAATTTATCTATTTAATTCGTTGTTTATCAATTGGTACTGGTTTAAATCACATATCCTTAAAACCACAATATAAGTTTAATTGTTACTCAATTTTTAGGGTAAACAGTTTGGTGCCCACCGTGAGGCTAAGGATAATAGTGATTGTTCAGTACTGATTCTGGTAAAACACACTATTTTATGCTTGTTCTTGTCATGTATCTTTGTTTTCAGGTTAAAACATGTCAAACTCACAAAACGCATCCCTAATCTCGGGGGAGCACCGGTTGCGAACCCAGTCGATGTCAGTTCGCACATTGCTTTAAACACAGGCCTAGGCGCAGATCTCGATGGGAGTATATGCACGGAAGGTCGATCTAGTGGCCAAGGAACACAGAGTAGAGGAGACGAAAGACTCAGTCTCTAAGTGATATTTGAGATGCTTCAAGCCCAGCAAGCCGCTATTGCTCAATTATAAAATCAACATAGAGCTCCGAATAGGGTCGAGCCGTAAATTACTCGTTGTACCGAACCAGTACCGAAAAGGTCGAATGGTAACGAATCGGGGACTGATCCTGCGGTAATAAAAATGCTCGAGGAGCTCACCAAAAGAATTGAATCAGGGGAGAAGAGAATCGAAGCCAACGATAAAAAAGTGGAGACACATAAATCTCGAGTTGATCAGATACTAGGGCCACCGCCAATCTTGAAATGGGATGGATTCGAAGAAGTTTGTACAAAAGCAGTTTCCTCCAAGTGCGGCTCCGAAGACTATTCCAAAGAAGTTTCGTATGCCAGACATTCCCAAATATAATGGGACCACCGATCCCAACGAGCATGTTACTTCATATACATGCGCCATCAAGGGTAACGATTTAGAAGATGATGCAATCGAATATGTGCTGTTGAAAAAATTTGGAGAGACCCTTTCGAAGGGAGCAATGATTTGGTATCACAGCCTGCCACCAAATTCCATCGACTCATTTGCCATGTTAGCAGATTCTTTCGTAAAGGCACACGCCGGGGCCATAAAGATCGCAATGAGGAAATCGGACCTTTTCAAGGTAAGACAAAGGGATAATGAAATGTTGAGGAAGTTCGTGTCCCGATTTCAAATGGAACGCATGGATTTGACACCGGTCACAGATGATTGGGTCGTTCAAGCTTTCACCCAAGGGTTGAACGAGCGGAGTTCGATAGCATCACGTCAATTGAAATAAAATTTGATTGAGTATCCAGTTGTAACTTGGGCAGATGTGCACAATCGATATCAATCGAAGATTAGGGTCGAGGACGGCCAATAAAGAGCCCCTTCCGGTTCAGTACATCCAAACAGGTCGGCAGTTAAAAACCAGAGGAATATCGACAGGGAGCCAAGGTCGAACAGAGACCGATATCAACCATATACCGCAGATCGAAGGAATAATGGTTCAGGACGCAATTCCGCCCGGAACGATCGAAGAAGTGATCGAGGACAGAATTCTCGGGGACTTATGAGCAAAAGTGGTTTTGACAAGTATGCCGATCCCATAGAGGCACCTCGGTTATCGGAATATAACTTTTGCATCGATGCATCGGGCATTTTATCGATAATCGGAAGGATCAGAGATACTAGGTGGCCATACCCATACAAACCGATCCTTCCCAAAGAAACCCAAATTTGATGTGCAAGTATCATGGCATGCATGGTCACAAGACCGAGGATTGCAAGCAATTAAGTAGGGAGGTAGCCCGTCTATTCAATAAGGGCCACCTTCGAGAGTTCCTCAACGATCGAGCCAAGAATCATTTCAGAGAAAGGGACGCCAACAGCAAAAATGAACAGGAGGAACCCCAAAATATCATTCATATGATCGGCGGTGAGGTCGACATTCCACAGGGACCCATATTCAAATGCACTAAGGTATCAATCACTAGGGAAAAACAAACCCGAGATTATGTGCCCGAGGGCACTTTACCATTCAACAACGAAGAAGCATAAGGCATTTCTCAGCCCCACAACAACGCTCTGGTAATTTCTATCTTATTAAGTAAAGTTCAAGCTAAGCGTGTTTTGGTGGATCCAGGTAGCTCGGCGAATATCATCCGATCGAGGGTCGTGGAGAAGCTCGGCCTACAAAATCAAATCATGCCCGCAACTCGGGTCTTAAACGGCTTCAATATGGCCAGTGAAATAACTAAAGGGGAGATTATTCTACCGGTGAACGTGGCTAGAACCATTCAAGATACCAAGTTCCACGTAATCGAGGGCAACATGAGGTACAATGCCCTGCTCGGAAGACCTTGGATCCACAATATGAGGGCATTCCCTTCGACTCTCCACCAAATGATGAAATTCCCGACGTCGGATGGTATAAAAACAGTATACGGGGAGCAGCATGCTACAACGGAAATGTTTGCAGTCGATGAGATAACACCGATATCGACACTATAAACCTCGGAAAGGTCGAGCAACAAAAGTAAACATGAAGTCAAATAGCAATCACAGCCACCAGCCTCGACCGAATCGGGAAAGCAGGAGATAGAAGAAGAAGAAGAAGAAGAAGAAGAAGAAGAAGAAGAAGAAGAAGAAGAAGAAGAAGAAGAAGAAGAAGAGGATTTTCTGACCCCTCGAACTTTTATTGTTCCCGAAGATTCTGACACCACCAAATCAACGGTCGAAGAGCTGGAATAGGTTATATTGATCAAGTACCTGCCCGAGCGAAAGGTATACCTGGGAACAAATTAACCCCCGAACTCAGGAAAAAGCTTATTCAATTTCTTATTGATAACATAGATTGTTTTGCTCGATCCCATTTAAACATGACAGGGATCCCACCAGAGATAACGACGCATCGGCTAAGAATGGACCCTAGGTTCAAACTGGTGAAGCAAAAGAGAAGACCCCAGTCTGAGGTAAAGCACGCATTCATAAAGGACGAGGTAACTAAACTTCTCAAAATAGGGTCCATCCGGGAGGTGAAAAATCCCGAATGGTTAGCCAATGTAGTTGTAGTCCCTAAAAAAGGGAACAAACTTAGAGTGTGTGTAGATTATAAGGATTTAAACAAGGCATGCCCCAAAGATTCTTTTCCACTGCCTAACATCGATCGTATGATCGATGCCACAGCCGGTCACGAGATTCTTACTTTTCTCGATGCCTATTCCCGGTACAATCAAATCCAAATGAACCCGGAGGACCGAGAAAAGACTTCATTTATCACCAAGTATGGAACATATTGTTATAATGTAATGCCCTTCGGGCTAAAAAATGCAGGAGCAACTTACCAACGCCTAGTAAATAAAATGTTCGGAGAACAAATAGGTAAATCAATGAAAGTTTATATTGATGACATGCTAGTTAAGTCCCTGCGCGCAGAGGACCATTTGGCTCATTTGCAGGAAACGTTCGAGATTTTAAGGAAATACAATATGAAGCTCAACCCCGAGAAATGTACTTTCGGGGTCGGTTCGGGCAAGTTCCTTGGCTTCATGGTATCGAATAAGGTGATCGAGATCAACCCCGATAAAATCAATGCCATCGAAGACA
The DNA here is from genome assembly GCF_000715075.1 of Nicotiana tabacum. Taxonomy (NCBI): domain Eukaryota; kingdom Viridiplantae; phylum Streptophyta; class Magnoliopsida; order Solanales; family Solanaceae; genus Nicotiana; species Nicotiana tabacum. The sequence continues at coordinate 75,087,965 of NC_134103.1, forward strand.
TCACCGTCGTGGACAATGTAAAAGTCGTGCAGAGGCTAACTGGATGGATAGCTGCCTTAGGCCGATTCATTTCGAGGTCGTCGGATAGAAACCACAAATTTTTCTCTCTACTCAAAAAGAAGAACGATTTTGCCTGGACCCTGGAATGCGAACATGCATTAGAGGAATTGAAGCGATACCTATCGAGCCCACCACTGCTTCACACTCCAAAGGCAGATGAGAAACTTTACTTGTACTTGGTAGTATCGGAAATCGCGGTAAGTGATATCCTAGTTCGAGAAGAGCAAGGTACGCAATTTTTCGTTTATTATATAAGTCGAACCTTAGGAGAAGCAGAAACTAGATATCCACACTTGGAGAAATTGGCACATGCACTGATATGCGCCTCTAGAAAGTTAAGACCATACTTTCAATGTCACCCCATATGCATATTAACCACTTACCCACTTCGTAACATTTTGCACAAGCCCGAACTATCGGGCCGATTGGCCAAATGGATCGTCGAACTCAGTGGGTACGATATTGAATATCAACCCCGGACGGCCATCAAGTCTTAAATTTTTGCGGACTTCGTGGCCGATTTCACGCCAACCCTCGTACTCGAAGTTGAAAAGGAACTCTTGTTAAAATCTGGTACATCATCGGGGTTATGGACCCTCTTCACAGACGGTGCTTCGAATGTGAAGGGGTCTGGGCTAGGCATCGTTTTGAAGCCGCCCAAGGGTAGCACTATTAGGCAATCTATCAAAACTTCTAGGTTGACTAACAATGAGGCCGAGTACGAGGCCATGATTGCAGGTCTCGAGCTAGCTAAAAGCTTAGGAGCAGAAGTCATTGAAGCCAAGTGTGACTCTTTACTGGTGGTGAACCAAGTAAACAAAACCTTCGAAGTTCGAGAGGATAAAATGTAAAGGTATTTGGACAAAATGCAGGTAACTTTACACCGTTTCAAGGAATGGACTTTACAGCATGTACCTCGAGAACAAAACAGTGAGGCCGATGCACTTGCAAATTTGGGGTCATCGGTCGAGGAAGATGAGATCAGTTCGGGGACTGTCGTTTAACTCTCGAGATCCGTGATCGAGAAAGGCCATACCGAGATAAACTCTACAAGCTTAACCTGGGATTGGAGGAATAAATATATTGAATACTTGAAGAACGGAAATCTCCCATCGGACCCTAAAGAGTCGAGGGCCCTTCAAACCAAAGTTGCTCGATTCACATTGGCTGAAGATGGAACATTATACAGAAGGACATTCGATGGACTATTGGCAGTATGCTTAGGACCAGGAGACACCGATTATGTTCTACGAGAGGTCCATGAAGGCACTTGTGGGAACCACTCCGGCGCCGAATCACTGATTCACAAAATCATTAGAGCAGGATACTACTGGGATAGCATGAAAAAAGACACAAAGGAGTTTGTTTGAAAATATGATAAATGTCAAAGGTTTGCACCGATGATCCATCAGCCCGGAGAACAACTTCATTCAGTCATATCCCCATGGCCGTTCATGAAATAGGGAATAGATATCGTCGGCCCTCTGCCATTGGCCCCAGGTAAAGCTAAGTTTATTTTATTTATGACTGACTATTTCTCTAAATGGGTTGAAGCACAGGCATTCGAGAAAGTGAGAGAGAAAGAGGTTATAGACTTCATCTGGGATTACATCGTATGTCGATTTAGGATATCTGCCAAAATAGTGTGTGACAATGGGAAATAATTTATCGGCAGCAAAGTGACGAAATTCCTCGAAGACTACAAAATAAAAAGGATATTATCAACGGCGTATCACCCTAGTGGGAACGGACAGGCCGAATCGAAAAACAAGACTATCATTCAAAACCTAAAGAAAAAGTTGAACGACGCTAAGGGAAAATGGAGAGAAATTTTACCCGAAGTCCTTTGGGCATATCGAACAACATCAAAGTCCATTACGGGGTCAACCCCATTCTCCTTAGTATATGGCTCTGAAGCCTTGATTCCAGTCAAAGTCGAGGAACCCAGTGCCAGGTTTCGACATACAACAGAAGAGTCAAATCACAATGCTATGAATACTAGCCTCGAATTATTGGATGCAAAACGAGAAGGCGCACTCGTTCGAATGGGTGCACAAAAGCAACGAATCGAAAGATACTACAATAGGAGAACCAACCTTTGCCACTTCAGAGTCGAGGACTTACTCTTGAGGAAAGTCACCATCAACACTCAAGATCCTAATGAAGGGAAGCTTGGTCAAAATTGGGAGGGACCCTACCAAGTCCTCGACATCGTCGGAAAGGGATCTTATAAGCTCAGCACGATGGACGGCGAACAACTGCCAAATAATTGGAACATATCGCTTCTCAAACGATATTATTGCTAAGGTATGACTTTATCCCCTTTTTTCATTTATATATTCGACACTAACTCACTGCAGGTGTTCGATCGAAGATATCGAGACCTCAGGTTTTAAAGCACACGTTGTACTCTTTTTCCCTTAGATCGGTTTTGTCCCAAGTGGATTTTTCCGGCGAGGTTTTTAACGAGGCAAAAATTATGTGTTACCTGAGGACAATTCAACAGTATCCAAGGCTTTTTTTACAATCAACCTCGAATACTGGGGTGCATCACCCTCGGATGTTACACTTTCGAGGAAAATACTTTGTGTTAAAGGGTCTCGATAGAGAAACTTTGTAATGGGCTAAATGGACGAATGAACCATGTCCATATAGATTAGTCGAGCCCCGATGGCAAAACATGTACGCATGTATAAATTATACAAAGAATCATTCTTTCTATATCAAACATCTTGTTTCTCAAAGAAAATTTTCTACTATACAAGCTCCATACTTATGATTTTATGAGAAATGGCTCAAGGGCCAAGTGCAAATATACCTCGTACACTCAGGGACTGCCGTCGACGATCGACATATTCGAGTAATCTAAACTCAAATTCATAAGACCTTAAAGAGGCACCCCTCGATCTATAGGCCAAGGACATCACTCTCGGGGACTAACACTTCGAACAAGTTCGAAGTGTTATTGGGAAATAAGACCAAGAGGCATACCCAATAGGCCTTCGAATTCTTTGAAAAAACGGTTAAAAAAGGCTACCCTCGACAAGTAATCAAAAGGGCTTCGATGAAATCAGCCCTCGAAAAACCTTAAGAGGTATCAAATTATCTTAACACAAACGTGTTAAGGCACAAAAAGCAAAGGGATTTCAATCGACATCGAACCCTCAAAAAATCCAATGGGTAAAGAATACGTGTTAAGGCATAAAAATTTTTTTTACTAAGTCTTCTAAGCCGAAAAAGGAAAAAGAAATAGCCATCTTTTAGAGGCCATATCGGCCCAATCTAAAGAGCCTAAGGGCCAATACACTTAGAGCCTAAGGCCATATCGAGATTTTGTTCTCACTCAATTCGGACCTAAGGGTTCCACTATTCCGAGCTCAAATAAAACTAACTTGAATATAGCTCGAGGATTCATCATTATTTGATATAAAACCTTAAGGGGTCTATTACTGTGAGTTCAAAACTTACTCGAGCTCGGCTATAAAAATAGTACAATTACGGCTTCGATCAAGCCATCCGAAATCAAAATCCCGAACATATTGTTGAGCTCGGGGACTCTCCCTCGCTTAACTAAAAAACCTAAGGGTTTGTTCTACTCCGAGTTCGAGCTATTGCTTACTCGATTATAGAGGCTACAACAACCCAATTGCAACAAAGTTTTCACAATGCAAAGGCAAAACAGAATTTATCATAAATCAGAAATCGGAGACGAAACGGAAAGAAAAGGAATCTTTCATGTATGCAAAGTATTTACAAAGACCACACAGGGTCTTACACACAAAAGAAATCCTAGTACGCCTCGGGAGCCGCATCTTCGGGAGATTCATCTTCATCTTCTCCGTTCTCGGATCCACTCGCAGAGTCTTCATCATCGGAAAGCAAAGCTCCGGCCTCGTTCTCCAAAATCTTCGCACTCTTGATATCAGCTGTAAGGTCGAAGCCACGAGCATGTACCTCCTCAAGAGTCTCTTTTCGAGACTGGCGCCTAGCATGCTCGGCAATACGGGACAATCTAACCTCAGCAACGTCGGAAATTTCCTTTGCCCGAATGTTAGCGGCTTCAGCGTCGGCTCAGTAGGAGGCCACGAGTGCCTCTGCCTTGGATGTGGCCCTTGCAAGCTCAACGGCCAACCGAGTCTCGAGCTCTTCAACCTTCTGGGCTCGGGGCAAGTTCTCCTCATTCACACTTTGGAGTTGACACTCAACCGAAGACAGTTGGGCCCGAACAACATCTTTCTCCAAGGCGAGCCAGTCCATGTTCTGCTTCCACCCCAAAGTCTCTGCCTCTTTCATCTTGGCCTCCTCACGAAGCTGCTCAACTAATTCGGCCTTCTGCTGAACCTGTAGGATCAAAGTGTTAGTCGCCAATATCATGTTAATACATAACAAGCTCCCAAAAATTTACATTACCCGTTCAATGAGCCCGGACTGATCTTGATGAGCTATTGTCAGCTCGGCTCGAATACTTATGATCTCCTCTTCTTTTTGCACATAGAGGAGTTTGAGGGTGTCTCTCTCCTCCGTAAGCTTTTTGAGATCAGCCTCACATCGGGCTAGCTCAGCTCGGTATTTGGAGGACGCTTCTTGATGGAGCGTCATTACCTGTACAGAAAGGAAGGAAATCAGACTTAGAGAAATAAGAACAAATGCAAGTATGGGCTAAAACGCACTTGGTTCAGAAGCCGCTGAGCCTCATCAAAAATGAGTGATGCATCCAAGTCGGGAACATCATCGACCCCCGCGAAGCAGCCGCGAAATATATCATCCCCTTGGGGGGTTGTCCCCACATCGCGGGTCCCCATGGACCGAGCATCCCGAAACTGCCCCTCAGAGAATATGGGGCCGGGTGGCGAATCATCAATGTTAATTGCTCCGAGCGAGTCACTTGGTGCATTCTCTCCTCTTTGAAGGGCCTCAGAATTAGACCCTTCGGGCACACCCGTCGGTTGCTCATCACGGCAGCAGGTGATCGGCATCTTCTTCCTCCTCGTCTTCATCTCATAGCGTTTGGACTACATCGGCAGATAGAACGACGGGATCAGTCTTCGACTTTCGAGCCCTGCTTTTCCTAAGCTTTTGGGTATATGGAGGCGAGGCCCTTCTCCTTTCTTATCTTTGGTCGGTTTCGGGACCTCCTCTTCCCCGGGGGGAGGCGGCCTCATGACGACATTATCTCCAAGACCTATATGAGAAGAAATCAAGTTAAAAAGAAGTATGTCACAAGAAAGCATCAAACACGAACATGGGAACTTATCATGATTTTTGGCCTCCCATCGACCCTTAGCCAAATCGCGCCACGAGCATTCAGCATAAGAAGAGGTTGAAACCAGTTGTCGAACCCAACCTGCAAGGTCCGGGACTGCACCAGGAAACCAGGGGGAAGCTGCACCATAAAGAAGAATATAGATAAGAAGAGGTAAAGGAAACATAACAAGTAATCAAACATTATCGGTGAGGTACTACTTACGCTTCATGTTCTATTCTTCGGGGAATGACATCTTCTCGACGGGGATTAAGTCGGAGGTCCTGACTCGGACAAACCGGCCCATCCATCCTCGGTCCTTGTCCTCGTCTATGCTCGAGAACAGTACCTTTATGGCCCGGCGCTGAAGCCTTATCAGTCCGTCCCGATAAAGACGAGAGCTGTATAGCCTAATGAGATGATCGAGGGTGAAAGACATCCCCTCGACCTTGCTCGAGAAGAATCTGAACAAAATGACAATGCGCCAAAAAGAGGGGTAGATCTGGCCTAGGGTTACCCGGCATTGGCGGCAGAAATCGATTATGACAAGATTGACGGAACCCAGTGTGAAAGGGTAAGTATACACACTTAAGAACCCTTCACATGAGTGGTGATGTCCTCCTCGAGGGTAGGAATCACCACCTCTTTATTCTCCCAGTGGCAGTCTTTTTTCACCTACTCGAGATCGCCTTCGGATATAGAACAGATGTATCTAGACATGGGCTCGCATCGGCCAGGAACCGAAGAGAATTTTTTGACTTTAAAGTCGGAAGCAAGTCCACATGGCCCGGGGATGCACTCTTCGATACGTGGCTCTACCGGTGTTTTGTCACCGACCGGCCGCGATGGGGAGCCCTTTTCTTCTTGAGGAACGGTCTTTGATGTTTGTGCCATTGCTATATGAGGTTTAAGAAAGAAGAAGGCAGAATTTATGTTTTAATAAGAGATTAGCAAACGGAAACCGGGAAAGTTGATGAACTTGAAGAGAATAGAAAAGCTTTTGAAGATTAGAAGAAGTTTGAAAGTAAAGTTTGAGAAGATTATGAAGGTGGTCTATTTATAATAGCCACTTTGATGGTTTGAAAGAACTGGTGGCCGACCATCAACTGGCGTTAATTAATGACCTTGGGAACTGTGCAGATGCGACGCTTCAATCGCTTCTGTCGCTTATGTCACGATATTGACGTCATAATTGATCGAGGTATTAAATCGAAGTCTCGAATTCGTTTCTTCTTGTTACACTCCAAAAAATGAGGGGACTATCTATATAAGGTCGAAATCGGGCATACCCGATTTCGTTGGCAGGGGAGTTGCCTCGAGGATAACCTCATAATAGATCGGGCTCGAGCTCGAAGATAGAACATCAAGCTTGGAGATCGAAGTGTTCATTGAGATCGAGGCCAACAACAATTGAGATCAAGCATGACTGACTTCGAGTAAGGCGTAATAACGGAATAGCGAGATATCAGTAACCGGTCGAAGATCACGGCGAAAATCCTGAAATAAATCAAATCAAAACGGTTATTAGTGCCAATCATGGGATCTACTTCCGTTATAAGAGTTGTACCTTATTTAGGATTCCTCTATTATATAAAGAGGGATCCCATTCACTTGTAGGGGGGACAATCATTATTCATTGATAAGAATATACACATACGCTGCTTTCTTCGTTTTACTTACTATTCATCGTTGTTTGTTCCATCCTCTACTGTTCTTATTAACTAACCTCGAGACTATCTCGAATCGAGGTCGAGGCATTGTTTGCAGACCGATTTGATTTATTTTATTGTCCAATTTATCTATTTAATTCGTTGTTTATCAATTAGTACTGGTTTAAATCACATATCCTTAAAACCACAATATAAGTTTAATTGCTACTCAATTTTTAGGGTAAACACAGGTTGTGACGAGCACTTTTATCTCTCTGGTTATATTCCCGGGAAGTAGGAGTTGACATAACATATACATTAAACATAAGCTCTAACAAAAGTATTTACTAACAATAGTTAAATTATGAACATTATTTAAATAGGAAGAGAAGGCGAAATAGTTAACATTATATAGTTTTTGGGAAAATGATATTGTATAGCCGCTATTAGTTGAATATATATATATATATATATATATATATATATATATATATATATATATATATATATAAAAAGATTATATAAATTATATAGTATAGTTTTTCGCCGTACAATGAATGTCAACGACTTTTTCCTAGTAGAGAAATATATTACTTATCTCTGTCATTACAAAATCAAAAGAAGTAATACAATGCTTTTATTTACATTTATTTTTTTGTTTTATTTTTTCTGTTCTATTCTATCTCACCGAAGCGCGGGCTATATCGCTAGTGCATATATTAAAATTTACTAGTTAATAATATAATTTGACACACTCGATTGCAGCTCCCATCGATATTCGCAAGCTCAGGGTTCGAATTATAGGGCTTTTAAAAAGAGATCGAGAAGCTTTTTTTCTCAGAATTCCAATTTTTCTCCATTTTGCAGTATCAACAATGGCGCCTCTTCCAGCACCTTACTCCGGAACTAGCACTCTAGCTCTGGTAAATCATCTAAATGTTAACTGCACATCTGAATAAACTTCTCGTTTGTTTATTTTTTTTTAAAATTTTGAAATATTTTGGTTGTCGGTGGTTTTGATCTGCGGCAGGTGGCGCGTGCATCGGCGTTCACGTTTGGACTTGCTTATGGTAACATTAAGCTCAAGTATCTCAGGGTATTTTCCTCCCCTTTGAATTATTTTTAGTTTTTATTTTGGATAAATACTTAGCGTACTGAAATGAAATTGAACTGAATAAAGCGGAATTGGTATAGATTATTTATGTAGGCACGACTGATTGACCGGTTGAATTTTCGATCCGATGTGTTACTTCAAGGTCCTTAAATTGTGTGATTGTTACAACTGGCTGTGAATTAAAGTACCAGACTTTTAGGGTTTCATACAAAATAAAATTGGCTTTGGAATAATGCAGAACACAGAGAAAAGATTCCCATGGCCAACCTAGATAGTTTGGGATTGAGGTGAAGTTGGTTGATTGATCGACTTTTAAAAGTGTCCACCTGGCTCTTAAGAGTTACATATAACATGAAATATCCTTTTCACATCCGGAACATATATATATATATATATATATATATATATATATATATATATATATATATATATATATATATAAGATTATATTTAGCCAACTCAACCAGTCTGGAATTGAGGCATAGTTGGTTAATTGAGGATTTTGAAAGTTTCAACCTGAACTGTTTTAGTCTTTTTCTTTTCTTGGATATTGTATTATGTTTTATATGTCCAAAGATGATAACAAGCTCTATTTGCGAAGGTATTCTTAACGTGACTTGCATTTTAAATGTAATCTGATGAAAGAATGCCCAAGTAGATGAGTGGACCAATTCCTAGATATTATTGTGAATGAGGTGAATAAAAGGCAAGATAAACTTTCTTTTTTTCTAATGTAAAATTATATATGAGAACGGAGCAACTGAATGTTTCCCTAGGACCTGAGTTGCTTCAGATGGAATAAGTATGTATTCAAGGACCTAGTGGAGAACTAGGGATTCTCTGTCTGAGTTCAAGACGCATGTAATGAGGATGTAGCCTGAAAATCGAGCCACTGTAACCTTTTTCTGTATGCTACGTGGATTCCTTTATGAAAACACTAATCATTTCTTGGTGAATGGTGATATTAAAGTTATGGTTCGAGTTATTTCCAGTTACGATAAACTGGAATCTGGAGAAGAGTTACTGTGAAGTTAAATGCTCGCTAATTGACATCATTCTTTTGGTATGGTGTAGAAGGCCTGAACTATGTTATGCGAACTCCAGTGCAGGTATTGCATCCTGCTAAGATATTGTGCTTGTTAGATTTTGAAATCTATGACCGGGAATATGGATAACTATTTGCAGGTCGAAGTTTAATCACTGATGTACTAAATCTGCTGAATTAAGTTTTACTCTAATTGGCCAGTGCGATGAAACTGATCTTCAATCAACTACTGACAACATAGTTCGGATAAAGTTTGGCTCACCATACACAATAACCCTATTTATCCATGACTCTTGCCCAATAAACAGAACCTGTAAAACTTATCGTGTTTACGGGTTTCTGATTTTGCAATAAGCGCTGGTTCAGCAATGTGTTTTCATATTTCTCTACTCCTCCGGCCTCTCCCTCCACCTCAAAATCTCTTTCCTCAGCTGCTGCAGTATGCTAGCCTTTCGACTTTGGCTTTGTTGAGAAGCATTTTAGCCAAAATGGTCCTCCAACTATCCCATCAAGTGTTACATAGTTGATCAATACAAGTGTCCCATGGGTTCAGCAACTAGAGAAACACAACTCTCATGGATGCTAAATGTAAATGCTATAGTATTTAAGGAAAAAAAAACTTTAATTGGAAATGGCTTCTTTCCCTAATCTTGTTTGAAGCTTCAGAACTCTAGACTTTCAGAGACAAGATTGATGAAGCAGTCATCTTCACTTCCAATAGAATTATTCCATTTCCTGAATAGTATCCTCTTGTCTCTTGTCTTTCTGTATTTTAACAAGACACATCTCTTTCCCCTTCCCTTAATTAAGGAAACATTTGGCGTTGTCCAACTAAGCTAAAGCAGAGTTTCAATTATGCAATCCGAGAGTCCAACATCCTATTTTGTAATTGCAAATGAGGAAAATTGGTAGGCTAGGACATTCTCTGTTGCTATCAATTTAGCTGTAACTGAGTTAGCAACTTAAGTAAGTTTGATGATATTAGTATATGACCTGGAACCGCCCCCCCCCCCCCCCCCCCAAAATCCCCAAAAAAAAAAAAACACACACACACACTCACAAATAAAGTGCAGCCTAACAGTGATGTGACGGGCTTGGCAAATAGAACGATAATTTGGATCACTTTAGATTATGGTCTAAGTGAAACTGGAAGGGATAGTCAGAGTAGTCCCAGGTAATACCAGACAAAGGGAGGATCTTGTCTCCAAAAGAAGAAATATTGCCTGAAGCATCCAAGGGTGTGACCTAGTGGTCAATGAAGTGGGGTTTGAGAAGTTGAGGTCTTAGGTTTAAATCCCAGCGAAGACAAAAACGCTTGGTGATTTCTTTCCATCTGTCCAAGCATTGGTGGATAGAGTTAGCTGATACCTCTTGCTGGTGGAAGATAGCAGGTATCCCCGTGGAATTAGTCGAGGTGCGTGCAAGCTTGCCCGGACACCACAATTATTAAAAAAAATGAAATATTCGCTGAAAACCAGTAGTAAACAAGATATGGGGTTATGCATCTTCGCCATCTTTTCTAGTCATAATATTTATTTTCTTTGTCTGCAACTGAAACTTAAAGGAACTGAATAAAGTTGTCCGGATATGACATGAACATAGACACCAGGATTGTTTCAAATGACACCTGTGCTCCTTAATACCACCTCTTTCCCTGTCCAAAGTGAGGAGAGTCCATTTATGGGCCTAAATTATGTGTTTTAGGCTAGAATCTCCACATTTGATAAGGATTCTCACTAGCTAAGTTCTACCTCTCCGATCCTGCGTATTATTTGCTTCAAGAACTAATCTTAATTTTCTCTCTGATTTTATTGCAATGTATGCTTGTCACCTTCTTCATTGTGATGGATCTATTTGGGTTTGGTGAGCTCCACTCTCCCTCTTCATATTGGATGTGGTGCTGTATTTGGGTTTTGTTGTTCCCAAATCTCAATAGAATAATTTGTTGTTAATGCCACTAGAATTTCCGCTTCGGAACTTTCTTGTATGCCCAAGGTTCAATATTGAAATAAGTTCAGAGGCTTTCGTGATTTTGTCCGTGTCCACAAATAAAGCGAAATACCTCGACTTTTGTATTGGGAGTTTCTGTTCTTATCCTTGTATCAACTGTTATACTATTTTTTGCTTTCGACAGAGATGTTTGTGATCTATTTAACTCTAGCTGATTTGCCACTTCTGATCAGAGTTATTGTGACACTTGTTTCCTCTCGATCTTTTTGCTAGGCAAAAGCCAAGTCTCAAAAGAAGGCTGAAGCTAAGGCACATCATTGAAAGAGAGCATATGTTGGATTTGATGTCTGCTGATAAAATAAACCACGACGATATTAAACTGTTTCACTTTTCACCTGATGCTTGAGGTCATCAGATTTGACTTGCCGCTTTTCAATTTTGTGTTGAGAGCTTTTAGGTAGTTTTGTGATTTTTGGTGGTCCAGTGGTAATTCAGCGATCCAGTTTAAAGACTGCGTCGTAGATCTGAATACAAAATAATCTGCTTTGTTAGACAAACACCCTGAAGATAAAAATACCCCTACTGTTACTGTTTTGGCTCAATATTACCCTTATCCACGCGTCACCATTACATTTGCCTAACTTAAATTTCAACCAAAATATAATTAAACTCATCCGTAATTACAACTCTCTCTCTCTCTCTCTCTACCTATGCCTTCTTCTCCTCGTCGCTACTTGGGCGGAATCCACCGAAAATAGCAACAAACACATCCTATCTCACTTGCAAATTATGAATAGAAAATTCCTTTTTTTTTTTTTTACTAGACTTAGCACAATAATCTAATCGAGAAAATTGAATTCATGATAATAAGAATGAATTTAAAAGAAAACAAATACTAGTGAATAAATTATCTAAAAAATTGCCAACTATTCTAGTGTGTATGAAATGTGATAATTGCACAATACTCGTTACACAATGCAAAAAATCTTACATATTAATAGAACAAATAGTGAAATAAATTAAAAATAAAAATACACATTACATAAACAGTAAAAAAAATTGAAAACAAATTCTCAAATTTTCACAGGGGAATACAAATAATAGTGAAGAACACCCCCAAAAATTTCAAATAAAAGAAATTATACAATAAAAATACTCATTACATAAACAAAAAGAATCTAAACCTTTTGCAACAAGAAGAATATGACAATTCCTCCCATAAAAATTATTCTAATAGAGAACTCAATTTTGAGTTTGCCTCGTCAATAATCGTAGACATAGACTCGTAAAAAAATGCCCACTAAAACGAAATGGCGAAGAGGCAAGAGGTAGGTGTGTGTGTGTGTGTGTGTTTGTGTGTGTGTGTGTGTGAGAGAGAGAGAGAGAGAGAGAGAGAGAGAGAGAGAGAGAGAGAGAGAGAGAGAGAGAGTTATGTTTTAAAATTGGAGCGGGTCAATATCCAAGCGGGTTACAGGTGAGTTTAATTATAATTTGGCTTGGGGTTTATGTTGGGCCAATGAGACGGTGACATGTGGATATTACTTAAATTTTCCTTTTTTAAGAATTTTTTGTTAGTAATAAGAGTAATGTTGAGCCAAAAAGACAACGGTAGGGGCGTTTTTATTCAAATAGGTGAACGGAGGGTATTTTTGTACCAATTTCAATGCTTAAGGGACAGTTCTGGCCCTTTTCCGTAAACAAAAAGAATCTAAACTTTTTGCAATAAGAATAATATGAGAATTCCTTCCATAAAAATTATTCTAATAGAGAACTCAATTTTGAGTTTGCCTCATGAATAATCATAGACATAGACTCGTAAAAGAATGCTCACTAAAACGAAATGGCGAAGAGGCAAGAGGTAGAGGTGTGTGTGTGAGAGAGAGACAGAGAGAGAGAGAGTTATGTTTTAAAATTGGGGCGGGTCAATATCCGAGTGGGTTACAGGTGAGTTTAAATTATAATTTGGCTTAGGGTTTATGTTAGGCCAATGAGACGGTGACACGTGAATATTAAGTAAATTTTCTTTTTTTAAGATTTTTTTGTTAGCAATAAGAGTAATGTTGAGCCAAAAAGATAACAATAAGAATATTTTTATTCAAATAGATAGACAGAGGGTATTTTTGTACCAATTCCAATACTTTAGGGGCATGCACTTTTCCCTTTTTAATTGAAAGAAGAGATGTTGAAGTAACGAGCACTATGTTTAGTCCAAAATTCCAAATTCACCCACCCTTTTGACCTAAGAAAATTTCGTGTGGGTTATGATTTGACCTGTTTATCGATTCAATTTGCTTTAAACCGGTAAAAATTTAGTCCAATCCGTTTATCACATCTTTTATTGGGAACTAGAAAGTAGGGGTGGGCATAAAATCCGAAAAATCGAATTACGAACCGAACCGAACCGAACCGAATTAATTTGGTATTTCGGTTTCATTTTTTTCGGTATTTCGATTTATTTCGGTACAGAAATTTCGATATTTCGGTACAGTATACGGTATTGAGTTTTTGATATTTCGGTATTTCGGTATACCGAAATAGTTTAGTCCAAGCCCAACTTTATATTTATTTTTTAGCCCAATAACCTTAAGCCCACACCCCAAAAGTCCAAATTCTAATACGAATTTCCAGAGCTCAATCAAGGTATACACTTCGAATTTTTCAAAGTCAATAGAATATGTAGTTCTCAAGTTGTCACGTAATTGTCTGCTCATTGCAAAGGATTAATGGTCAATCTTTCCATATACAAACGATTGACGTTTAAACAAGTTTTCAGTGGTTATTTTTCTTCACGAACAGAAGGAACTATAGTCAAAATTTGGTTGTTTTTCAAGGGACTAATTCTAAAAATACGACTCGTTGTTTTATGGTATGCTATTTTTTTTTTTGACATTCCGAAACTTCTTAAGTCTTAATATTTCATTATGCCGTCGAACACATGCTTTGATAGGACCAAACTCATGGAGTCATTGTTGCATGTAATGACTACTATTTGTAATTTTGAAATGTTTCAACTATTGGAAGAATTTCAAAAAGAGTATTATTAGGATTATTCATATTTTGTTAGCAAATCGTTTTATATTTGCCTTTGATTTTAATGGAGTTCCAACGTGAACTTAGTGAATTGTTTAATGTCAAAATATATCAGGAAAAATGTTAAAATTTATCCTTTTACTTTTGATTATGGTTCAGAATGATCCTCTATTATGTTTCAGTTGGGAGCTCTAGACAGTGAAGATTTGGTTTAAACCGAAACTGTACCGAACCAAAATAAGAAATATCGAACCGTACCGAAATACTTTGGTACGGTATTTGGTATACACAATTGATAAATCGAATACCAAAATACCGAACCGGAATTCTTAAATACCGAATCGAAATACCAAATGTCACCCCTACTAGAAAGCACTATGAAAATAACTGCTACATTTATGGCGTTTCGTGATTATACAATATGAATTTGTGATTATATCAACTTTTTTGTGTAAATTAGTACATGTTGATTTTGTAGAATTTTTTAAATGGACTCCGATTGGCCAAAACTTTTGTAGGTCTATAAGAAACGGTCTAGTGACCAATACTTATTATTTCGCCATGACTTTCGGGTCATTTTATGGTATTGGTCATGCAATAAGAATTTGTGATTATATCTAACTTTTCGTGCGTATTAATACATGTTGATTTTATAAAATTTTGTTGACGGACTCCGATTTTCGTAGATCCATATAATGCGGCCTAGTGACCGATACTCATTGATTCGCCATGACTTTCAGGTTTATTTTATAGTATTTTTGAGACATGCAACACGAATACGTGATTATACACTTTTTCGTGTATATTAGTATATGTTGTTTATTGTAGAATTTTTTTAACGTTCTCCGATTGGCCTGAAATTTCGTTAGTCCGTAGAAAATGGTCTAGTGACCAATACTCATTGCTTCGCTATGACTTTCGGGTTTATTTTTTTTAGTGTTTTGATGTCATATGACATAAATTTGTAATTATATCTATTTTTTTTTTGTGAATTAGTACATTCTAATTTTGTAAAAAACATTCACAAACTCTGATCGACCTAAAATTTCGTAGGCTCATAGGAAACAACCTAGTAACCAATAATCATTGCTTCACTTTTTGATGGACTTCGATTGTCCTGAAATTTCGTAGGTCCATAGAAAACGGCTTAGTGACCAATACTCATCACTTCGCCAGGACTTTAGGATTTATTTTTTCATGTATTGGGGCCATGCAACATGTATTTATGCTTATATCCACATTTTCATGTATATTAGTACATGCTAATTCTGTAAAAAATTGATGGACTCCTATTGGCATGAAATTTCGTAGGTCCATAGGAAATAAACTAGTGACCAATACTTAGTCATAACTTTCAGCTTCATTTTATGGCGTTTTGTGGTCATGCAATACGAATTTGTGATTATATCCACGTTTTCGTGTGCTAATGTACATGCTAATTTTGTAGATTTTTTTTGACGGAGTCTGATTGGCCTGAAATTTCGTAGATTGATAGAAAACAGTCTAGTGACCACTTTCGGGTTTATTCTATGGCATTTCGTGATCATGCAATATGAATTTGTGATTATATCCACTTTTTCGTGTATATTGGTACATGCTGATTTTGTATAATTTTTTATGGACTCTGATTGACCTATAACTTTGCAGGTCCATAAGAAACGACCTAGTGACCAATATTCATTGCTTCACCATGAATTTCGATTTTATTTTATGGCGTTTCATGGTCATACAACACAAATTTGTGATTATATCCACCTTTTTGTGTGTAATGTATATGCTGATTTTGTAAAATTTATTTGGGATCTTTACACAAATAGCCGGTCATATATTGTTTACTTTTTCTAACCATATACATAGACTATAAATTTATTATACACATATAATACATAAATTATGCATACACTATACCTCCACCGGCTATTTTTAGTTTAAGCGGTTAGGTATGCGGCTATTTGGTTTAATTTTTTAATTTATTTGATGGACTTCGATTAGCCTGAAATTTCATAGGCCCGTAAGAAATGGCCTAGTGACCAATGCTCATCGCTTCGCCATAATTTTCGGGTTTAGTTTTTGGTATTTTGAGATGTAACTTAAATCCAAAGCACAAATAATCATTTTATGTGCTTCTCTCACAGGGTGCAACCAAAGTCAAACATCTTAGCAAGCAAAAATCTACAAGAGTACAAGCCGGTCTTTTTACTAACCTGACCATTAAAAAAATAAAAAATTCATGTGCTTCTTGGTTTTGAAATTGGATAATATTAACTAAACAGAAATAGAAAAGAAAAGAATGGAAAACCTACAGTGAAGAAAGCTGAGGAAAAAAGAGAAGCAAATACACCATGTGTTGTTTCATCTTGCCTCCATCTCTGTTATCAATACACAAAGGAAATGGTTTTAATACGAAGAACAATATAATTCAAGGGGTTTTTGGAGATTGATAGTTTAGGGAGATTTTATGGTATTAACTTTATTTAATATTAATATTAATATTAAATGTAACTTTTAAACATTTCTCAAACGAAGGAATGGTAATGTCCATGTCGTGATTAAACCCAAACTCCTCTTCGGCACGACGGAGAAGGGACTTAAACTGAGGGTGAACTAAGAAAGAAATTGGTATGATATATCGTGTTCGGTTTTCTCCCACCTATACAGCAAAATGGCCTTTGGGAAGGCCATCTTCATCGTCGTAGCCATTTTTCTTTCCCAAACATTACTAAAAAACAGTTAATTTCGTCCGCTATTTCCGACCAAAATCGGTCGGATATTGATAATTTTCGATCGAATTCCAACCGATTTTAATTGACCGGGAAAACGATGGTCGCAAACGTGTACCGACCGAAATCGGTCGGAAACTTCAAAACGTTGACTGACTGTCAAACTTTAATTTCCGACCGAAATCGGTCGGAAACAATTAATTTTTTTTTAATTTTTAAATTTTCGACCGAAATCGGTCAGAAACTATAATTTTTTTTTTAATTTCGTTCGGAAATTTAAAATAATAATAAATTTATTTAATTAAATAATTAGTTGTAAATTATAATAAATTGTTAATTTATTTAAAAAATAAATAGAAATTCATAATTTTCGACCGAACTTGAAAGGTACCAGATTGTTCATCTCTCTTTTTTTCTCTAGCCTTTGTCTCTTCAAGTTCTGCTGTCAGCTTTGCGATCTTCTATTCCATAGACGATATAGTCGACCTATCAATCGCCTCGTCTTGGGCGGAAGTCCCTATACCTTGCAATCCAGCCCTGTAGCGCCGAAATGATTTATCTGGAAGGCTGTATGTTATCCCCTTTTTAGGACCATCGACAACATCCAACTATATCCTTTGCGCTTCTTCGTCTAAAATGGGCGGTCGCTCGCCTTGCTCATTCGGTGGCAAGCTCTGAGTGTAATCCTCCAAATTAATCTTGTAGCGACCCTTTATTTAGAAGATATAAAATTACTAACTATATAATATTATAAATATTAATAGTAGTTATGAAACTTACATGTGTAGTCTCCGCCCAGTCCTCGAACCATCTAGTTGGATCTATCGGTGCCTTCTTCTTCCGGATGTGAGTCTCCATGAGGAACTCATCATGACTCATTTTCCTCCCATATTTTTTTTCCTATAAATATAATAAAACGTGTTAACGAAATTAACATATATAAATATAGTTCGATAAAAATAGACCGAAATATTTTAAGGAATTACCAATTGTCTCCTCGTATCCTCCATGCTCCTTGAACCCAGACAGTGCAAGGAGCCACCCTTCTCAGATGCTCGGGCCTTCTTTCCCAACCATCTAAATCCAATAATTAGCAATTACTTTGAACCTTGAGTCTTGTTAATTGGATCGTTATTATCTCAATTTACAACACAATAGTTAAGGAAAAACAAGAACCCAACCAGAGATATGAGAGCATTCACTTAGGCAAACAATTGAGTGATTTATTATATTGGAATGAAAATCATGAAAGATCATAGTTAAATCTGTCTAAATTTTGATACGCAGAGAGAGCAAGTAACAATCAGAATAACCAAACTATGTCTCAAGTTAATCTAGCTAGTAATTACCACCATTAAAAGAATTGAACTTTGCAGAGAAACAGAAAAACAATTGCAACTTATGATAACCCTTTTATTAAATGCTTTTCATTTACATGAACCATCAATTCTCTTAAACAAAGAGTCTTGTAGAGAAACACCAACCATTCCATGTCACGATCCGAAATTTTCACTTTCGGACCGTGATGGCGCCTAACATTTCACTTGCTAGGCAAGCTAACGTTAGAATAATATTACCCAATTTTTAAACAGTTTTTAAATTATTAATAATCAAGAAACAAATGCGGAAGCAAAGTTTGAAATATAGTGAATAATCCATAAAAAAATAACGGTGTCTAAATACCATCCCAGAATTGGTGTCACAAGTGCACGAGCTTCTAGAATAAATACAAATAAAGGTCTGAATAAAATAAAGCTGTCTGAAAATAAACACACAGCTAAAGTAAAATAGACGGGGACTTCAGAACTGCGGACGCCATGCAGTTATACCTCAAGTCTCCTCTGGTAGCTGAAATCCGAGCAAGTCTATGGTGCGCTGCTGGGACCAACTCCGAAATCTGCACAAGAAGTACAGAGTGTAGTATCAGTACAACCGACCCCATGTACTAGTAAGTGCTGAGCCTAACCTCGACGAAGTAGTGACGAGGCTAAGGCGGGTCACTTACATTAACCTGTACGGAATATTAGTAACAACAACAATAATAGAAATAATTCATGTAACTCATTTATAATAATTGAAGTCAACTCAGTAGTCATAACCAATTATCATTTCCATCAATTCTGTTGCAGCGTGCAACCTGCTCTCACAATATATTCACATTCAATTCTGTTGCAGCGTGCAACCCGCTCTCATAATATATTCACATTCAATTCTGTTGCGGCGTGCAACCCGCTCCTTCAATATATTCATTTTAATCAAGTCTATTGCGGCGTGCAACCCGATCCCCCAATATATATATGTATGTCGACTTTTAAATAAGTCTGTTGCGGCGTGCAACCCGATCCTCCAATATGGACTTTTAATAAGTCTGTTGCGGCGTGCAACCCGATCCTCCAATATATTCATTATAATCAATTCTGTTGCGGCGTGCAATCCGCTCCTCCAACATATTCATTTACCAATTCTTATAGAAGAAATTTTTCCAATAAATGCAATAATTAATATAAAATTATAAGACAACAAGCATACAATAATTATGATTTAATTATGAAACAAACAAAGGCAAATATCAAATTATTATGAAAATCAGAGAGAAAATATGCAGTTTAATATTTAATATGCTAAATGTCGAATAACAATTAAGGCACATAATTCAAATAGCATGTAACAATTAATGCATAAATTCAAGAATTAATATTTGACAAAGAATAGGAGAGAAATAATTATTATAATAATTAATTCATGATTTAAATTAATTTATGATTTTTCAAGTAAGCAGGCAAACAATTAATTTGACGACGTATAGACACTCGTCACCTCGCCTATACGTCATTCACATGCAATTCACATAACAAATAATTTAAGGGTTCTATTCCCTCAAGTCAAGGTTAACCACGACACTTACCTCGCTTTGCAAATTCCAATCGATTACTTTACCACAACTTTTCCTTTTAAATTTGTCTCCAAAAGCTTCAAATCTATTCATAAACAATTCAATATACTCAATACGAATCATAGGAATTAATTCCATATGAATTTACAAATCTTCCGGATAAAAATCCAAAAATTATTAAAATATTCGGCAGTGGGACCCACATCTCAAATCCCGGAAAAACTTACGAAATCCGAACACTCATTCCGAGACGAGTCCAACCATACAAAAATTATTCAATTCCGATGTCAAATGGACCTTCAAATTTAAATTTTTCGGTTTTGAAAAGTTTTACAAATATTTCAATTTCTTCCGTCTACATCCGAAATAAACAATGAATATAGACTTAGATTTATGAAATACAATCACTATATGATAAAGAACACTTACCCAGTTCAAAATCGTAAAAAACTCCTTTGATATCGCCCCTAAACTGAGTTCTAATTGAAGGTTTGTGAAAAATGGAAAAAATCTCATTCTGGTTCTGTTTTAAGTCACAAGCGTCAGGCCTTCTTCGCGTTCGCGATGAATAGCAGCCCATGGCTTTCACGTTAACGAATCCTCCTTCGCGTTCGCGAAGGCTTTTCCCTCCGTCCTTCGCGTTCGCGTGCCAGTGCTTGCGTTCGCGTAGAAGGACAACTGACCCCTCCCCCAGGCCTCTAAAGCTTCGCGTTCGCATTGAGCTGGTCGCGTTCGCGAAGGGTAAAGTCCCCATAGCTTCGCGTTCGTGACCCAATCTTCGCGTTCGCGAAGAAGGAAAATTCATTCAGCTCAGTTTGCTCTTTGCGTTCGCGAGAGTACATTCGCGAACGCGATGAAGGAAATACCAAAAGCCTGAAGTTGCAGAAAAACCAGATTTTCTAGGTTCAAAATTATCCCGTAGCCTACCCGAAACTCACCCGAGCCTTCGGGACTCCAAACCAAATATGCACACAAGTCCAAAAACCTCATACGAACTTGCTCGCGCGATCAAATCGCCAAAATAACACTTAGAACTACGAATCGGATACCAAATCAAATTAAATTTTCAAGAAAACTTTAAAACCTTTATTTTTACAACAGGACGTCCGAATCACGTCAAATCAACTCCGATTCTCACCGAATTTGGAAGACAAGTCATAAATATTATAGTGGACCTACACGGGGCTCCGAAACCAAAAAATAGACCTGAGGTCAATAAATCCAACATCAGTAATTTCTTAAAAATCATTAAGCTTTCAAGCTTTTAATTTTTCATAAAAATTCCATATCTCGAGCTAGGCGCCTCGGAATTTGATTCCGGGCATACGCCCAAGTCCCAAATCATGATACGGACCTACCGGAATTGTCAAAATACTGATCCAGATCCGTTTGTTCAAAATGTTGACTAAAGTCAACTCAATTGAGTTTTAAAGCTCTATTTCACATTTTAATCCATTTTTCACATGAAAACTTTTCAAAAAATTTTACGGACTGCGCACGCAAGTCGAGGAATGATAAATGGTGCTTTTCGAGGTCGTAGAACACAGAATTACTTATTAAATTTAAAAATGACATTTTGGGTCATCACATTCTCCACCTCCAAAACAAACGTTCATCCTCGAACGGAGTTAGAAAAAGTACCTGAGCTGGAGAAAAGGTGTGGATATTTACTCCGCATGTCCGACTCGGATTCCCAGGTAGATGCCTCTACCAGCTGACCTCTCCAGTGCACCCGAACTAAAGGATAACTCTTAGACCTCAACTGTCGGACCTGTCGGGCTAGAATAGCCACCGACTCCTTCTCGTAAGTCAAA
Organism: Nicotiana tabacum; assembly: GCF_000715075.1. Classification (NCBI taxonomy): domain Eukaryota; kingdom Viridiplantae; phylum Streptophyta; class Magnoliopsida; order Solanales; family Solanaceae; genus Nicotiana; species Nicotiana tabacum. The sequence goes on from NC_134103.1 coordinate 75,109,482, forward strand.
TCTTTGTCCAATTGGCCTGAGCTGAAATCTAACACATGGGACGGATCACCATGATATTTCTGGAGCATAGACACATGGAACACCGGATGAACCGTTGATAAACTAGGTGGTAATGCAAGCCTGTAGGCTACTTCACCCACCCTTTCAAGAATTTCAAAGGGTCCGATATACCTAGGGCTCAACTTGCCCTTCTTTCCGAACCTCATTACACCTTTCATAGGTGAAACTCGGAGCAATATTCTTTCTCCAACCATGAATGCAATATCACAAACTTTACGGTCGGCATAACTCTTTTGCCTAGACTGAGCTGTGCGAAGTCGATCCTGAATAATCTTGACCTTATCCAAGGCATCCTGTACCAAATCGGTACCCAACAACCGAGCCTCTCCCGGTTCAAACCAGCCAACTGGCGAACGGCATTGCCTTCCATATAATGTCTCACATGGAGCCATCTGAATGCTCGATTGGTAGCTATTATTATAAACAAACTTCGCAAGTGGCAAGAACTGATCCCAAGAACCTCCAAAGTCTATAACACAAGTGCGAAACATATCTTCCAATATCTGAATGGTGCGCTCTGACTGTCCGTCTGTCTGTGAATGAAATGTTGTACTCAACTCAATCCGCGTGCCTAACTCACGTTGTACAACCCTCCAGAAGTGTGAGGTAAATTACGTACCTAAATCTGAAATAATAGACACGGGCACAATGTGTAGGCGGACAATCTCACGAATGTAAATTTCAGCTAACCTCTCTGAAGAATAGGTAACTGCCACAGGAATGAAATGTGCTGACTTGGTCAACCTGTCTACAGTGACCCATACTGCGTCAAATTTTCTCTGAGTTCGTGGGAGCCCAACAGCAAAATCCATAGTGATACGCTCCCACTTCCACTCAGGAATTTCTAACTTCTGAAGCAAACCACCAGGTCTATGATGCTCGTACTTAACTTGCTGACAATTCAGATACCGAGCTACATATGCAACTATATCCTTCTTCATTCTCCTCCACCAATAATGTTGCCGTAAATCTTGATATATTTTAGCGGCACCTGGATGGATAGAATACCTGGAACAGTGTGCCTCTTCAAGAATTAATTCACGAAGCCCATCTATATTAGGCACACAAATACGACCCTGCATTCGCAGAACTCCATCTTCCCCCACATCAACCCGTTTGGCATCACCGTGCCGCACCGTGTCCTTAAGGACAAGTAAATGAGAATCATCATACTGCCTCTCTCTGATGCGCCCATATAAAGAAGACCGAGCGACTGTGCGAGCTAGAACCCGACTAGGTTCTGAAATATCTAACCTCACGAACTGATTAGCCAAAGTCTGAACATATGCAGCTAATGGTCTCTCACCAATCGGAATATACGTAAGACTACCCATACTCACAGCCTTTCTACTCAAAGCATCGGCCACCACATTGGCCTTTTCGGGGTGATACAAAATGGTGATATCATAGTCTTTCAACAACTCCAACCATCTTCTCTGCCTCAAATTAAGATCCTTTTCTTTGAACAGATACTGAAGGCTACGATGATCAGTAAATACCTCATACGAGACACCGTAGAGGTAATGCCTCCAAATCTTCAGCGCATGAATAATGGCTGCCAATTCTAAGTCATGAACATGATAATTCTTCTCGTGAACTTTCAATTACCGCGACGTATATGCAATTACCTTGCCATCTTGCATTAATACTGCACCAAGCCCAATGTGAGATGCGTCACAATATACCGTATACAATCCTGAACCTGTGGGTAATACCAACACTGGCGCCGTAGTCAAAGCGGTCTTGAGCTTCTGAAAGCTCAACTCACACTTGTCTGATCATCTGAATGGGACACCTTTCTGGGTCAATCTGGTCAATGGGCTTGCTATAGATAAAAACCCTTCCACGAACCGACGATAATAACCTGCCAAACCCAGGAAACTCTGGATCTCTGTAACTGAAGTAGGTCTAGGCCAATTCTGAACAGCCTCAATCTTCTTAGGATCCACCTTTATGCCTTCCGCCGATACAATATTCCCCCAAAAGGCAACTGAGTCTAACCAAAACTCAAATTTGAAAACTTGGCATATAACTGATTATTCTTCAAGGTGTGAAGCACACTTTGAAGATGCTGCTCATGTTCCTCTCGACTGCTGGAGTAAATCAAGATATCATCAATGAATATAACCACAAAAGAATCCAAATAAGGCTTGAACACCCGATTCATCAAATCCATAAATGCTGCTGGGCCATTAGTCAACCCAAATGACATCACTAGGAATTCGGAATGCCGATACCGAGTTCAAAAAGTTATTTTAGGGACATCAGATGCCCTAATATTCAACTGATGGTAAATACCTCAAATCGATCTTCGAAAATACCTTGGCACCCTGAAGCTGATCAAATAAGTCATCAGTTCTTGGCAGCGGATATTTGTTTTTGATAGTGGCCTTGTTTAACTGCCGATAGTCTATACACATCCGCATAGAGCCATCTTTCTTCTTTACAAATAATACTGGTGCACCCCAGGGCGAGACACTGGGTCTAATGAATCCCTGATCAAGAAAGTCTTGTAACTACTCATTCAATTTTTTCAACTCTAGCAGGGCCATACGGTATGGTGGAATAGAAATGGGCTGAGTGCCCGGAGCCAAATCAATACAGAAGTCAATATCTCTGTCGGATGGCATACCCAGCAAATCTGTAGGAAATACTTCTGGAAATTCACGAACAACTGGTACTGAGTCCATAGAAGGGACATCCGCACTGTGATCACAAATATAATCCAAATAGACTAGACACCCTTTCTCTACTATACGCCGAGCTTTCATATAAGAAATAACCCTACTGGCAGAATGGCCAGGAGTTCCTTTCCACTCTAACCGAGGTAACCCCGGCATAGCTAGGGTCACTGTCTTGGCATGATAATCCAATATAGCATGATAAGGGGATAGCCAATCCATACCCAAAATGACATCAAAATCTACCATATCAAGAAGTAGAAGGTCCACACAAGTCTTAAGATTACCAATAGTAACCACAAATGAACGATAGACATGCTCTACTACAACAAAGTTTCCCACCGGTGTAGATACACACACAGAAGCACTCAGAGAATCAAAAGGCACAACCAAATATAAAGCAAAATAGGAGGACACATAGGAATAAGTAGATCCTGGATCAAATAGAACTGAAGCATCTATATGGCAAACTGAAATAACATTTGTGATAATAGCATCAGATGACTCGGCCTCCGGCCTAGATGGAAAAGCATAAAATCAGGGCTGGCCCCCACCACTTTGAACTGCGTCCCTAGGACGGCCTCTGACTGGCTGGCCTCCACCTCTAACGGTCTGACCTCCACCTCTAATGGCCTGACCTCCACCTCTAATAGCCTGACCTTTACCTCTAGCTGCCTGACCCCTACCCCTAGCTGGCTGAGAAGGCGATGAAGCAACCGGTGCCGGTATGATGGCACGAGAATCTTGCCGAGATCTGTTACTTGCCAATCTAGGGAAATACCTCCTGATACGACCAATGTTCCCACACTCATAACACCCATCCTGATGTCGTGGCTGCTGAAGCTGAAGCTGAAGCTGACCCAAATGGGCCGGATAACCGCTGTAGTAACTCTGGAGTGATGGTGCACTGATAAGAGCTGAATGTGCACTGAATGTCGGCTGCCTAGAGTAAGGCATAATAGGACTGTGACTCCCTGAAGCACTGGGAGATACATGAAGTGTTGAATGAAACGGTCTGGGAGGATGACCCCTACCAAAAATTACCTCTGCCTCCAGATGAGGCACCACTGAAACCACCGAACTGAGGAGGCCTCTTATCGGACCTCTACCCTCTCTCATATGCAAGAACCATCTCGATCCTCTTTGCGACATTAACAGCCGCCTGAAAAGAAATCTCACTTCCGGTCTCCTTGGCCATCTGAAGTTTGATAGGGTGAGTGAGTCCCTCAATGAACCTCCTCACTCTCTCTCCCTCCGTAGGTAGTAAAAGGAGAGCATGACGGGCCAAATCCAAAAAACGGGACTCATACTGAGTAACAGTCATACTACCCTATCGTAGACGCTCAAATTGCTTGCGGAATACCTCTCTCAGTGTGATAGGGAGGAACTTCTCCAGAAATAGCTGAGAGAACTGCTCCCAGGTAAGTGCAGGTGATCCGACTGGTCGGGTCAATGTATAATCTCTCCACCACATCTTGGCGGAACCCGCCATCTGAAATACAACAAAATCAACCCCATTGGTCTCAACTATACCCATGTTCTGCAGCACCTCGCGGCAGCATTCAAGATAATCCTGTGGGTCCTCAGAAGGTGTACCACTGAAGTGAACTGAAAAGAGCTTAGTAAACTTATCCAGTCTCAATAAGAGGCCTCAAAAGACATGGCGGGCATATCACCGATCTGTGCCGCAACAACTGGCAGGGCTGCTGGAGCCTGATTCTAGGGAGCCATCTGCTCCGGAGCGGGAGTAGTGGGAGTTTTTGCTCCTCCCCCAGCCTGTGAAACGGCTGGTGCCATTGGAAATCTACCATTCTGGGTCACGCCCTCCATAAGACTCACCAAACGGACTAGAGCGACCTGAAGCACTGGAGTAGCTATGAAACCTTCCGGGACCTGAACTGGTCCAGCTGGTACATTCTGAACTAGAACCTCCTCCTGAAGGTCCACCTGAGGTTCTACAATAGGTGCAGCTGCTCGAGCTCCAGACTGAGCTCTACCTCGGCCTCTGCCTCGGCCTCTAGCACGACCTCGACCTCGACCTCTACCCCTGGCCATAGTTACCATCGGGGGTTCTGGTCCCTGACCATCGGTAGAGGTATTACGTGTTCTCACCATCTGCGAGAGAATAAGAGTAGAATGTTTCAATCATCGATGATAGAATAAAATCGCACGACGGAATAAGAAAGAAGTGATATTGTTCCTAAACTTCATAGCCTCTGAGAGATAAGTACAGATGTCTCCGTACCGATCCTTCAGACTCTACTAAGCTTGCTCATGACTCGTGAGACCTATGTAACCTAGTGTTCTGATACCAACTGTCACGACCCAAAATTCCCACCTTCGGACCGTGATGGCACCTAATATTTCACTTGCTAGGCAAGCCAACGTTAGAATAATATTACCCAATTTTTAAACAGTTTTTAAATTATTAATAATCAAAGAAACAAATGCGGAAGCAAAGTTTGAAATATAGTGAGTAATCCATAAAAAAACAACGGTGTCTAAATACCATCCCAGAATTGGTGTCACAAGTGCACAAGCTTCTAGAATAAATACAAATAAAGGTCTGACTAAAATAAAGCTGTCTGGAAATAAACACATAGCTAAAATAAAATAGACGGGGACTTCAGAACTGCAGACGCCATGCAGTTATACCTCAAGTCTCCTCTGGTAGCTGAAATCCGAGCAAGTCTATGGTGCGCTGCTGGGACCAACTCCGAAATCTTCAGAAGAAGTGCAGAGTGTAGTATCAGTACAACCGACCCCATGCACTGGTAAGTGCTGAGCCTAACATTGATGAAGTAGTGACAAGGCTAAGGCGGGTCACTTACATTAACCTGTATGCAATATTAGTAACAACAACAATAATAGAAATAATTCAGGTAACTCATTTATAATAATTGAAGCCAACTCAGCAATCATAACCAATTATCATTTCCATCAATTCTGTTGCAGCGTGCAACCCGCTCTCACAATATATTCACATTTAATTCTGTTGCAGCCAACTCAGCAGTCATAACCAATTATCATTTCCATCAATTCTGTTGGAGCGTGCAACCCGCTCTCACAATATATTCACATTTAATTCTATTGCAGCGTGCAACCCGCTCCTCCAATATATTCATTTTAATCAAGTCTGTTGCGGCGTGCAACCCGATCCCCCAATATATATATATATGTATGTCGACTTTTAAATAAGTCTGTTGCGGCGTGCAACCCGATCCTCCAATATGGACTTTTAATAAGTCTGTTGCGGCGTGCAACCCGATCCTCCAATATGGACTTTTAATAAGTCTGTTGCGGCATGCAACCCGATCTTCCAATATATTCATTATAATCAATTCTGTTGCGGCGTGCAACCCGCTCCTCCAACATATTCATTTACCAAATCTTATAGAAGAAATTTCCCCAATAAATACAACAATTAATATAAAATTATAAGACAACAAACATACAATAATTATGATTTAATTATGAAACAAACAAAGGCAAATAGCAAATTATTATGGAAATCAGAGAGAAAATATGCAGTTTAATATTTAATATGCTAAATGTCGAATAACAATTAAGGCACATAATTCAAATAGCATGTAACAATTAATGCATAAATTCAAGAATTAATATTTGACAAAGAATAGGAGAGAAACAATTATTATAATAATTAATTCATGATTTAAAATAATTTATGATTTTTCAAGTAAGCAGGCAAACAATTAATTTGACGACGTATAGACACTCGTCACCTCGCCTATACGTCATTCACATGCAATTCACATAACAAATAATTTAAGGGTTCTATTCCCTCAAGTCAAGGTTAACCACGACACTTACCTCGCTTTGCAAATTCCAATCGATTACTTGACCACAACTTTTCCTTTTAAATTTATCTCCAAAAGCTTCAAATCTATTCATAAACAATTCAATATACTCAATACGAATCATAGGAATTAATTCCATATGAATTTACAAATTTTCCGGATAAAAATCCGAAATTCATTAAAATATTCGGCAGTGGGACCCACGTCTCAAATCTAGAAAAAACTTACAAATTTCGAATACCCATTCCGAGATGAGTCCAACCATACAAAAATTATCCAATTCCGATGTAAAATGGACCTTCAAATCTAAATTTTTTGTTTTTGAAAGTTTTACAAAAATTCCAATTTCTTCCATCTAAACCCGAAATAAACAATGAAAAGAGACTTAGATTTATGAAATACAATCACTATATGATAAAGAACACTTACCCAATTCAAAATCGTGATAAACTCCTTTGATATTGCCCCTAAACCGAGTTCTAATTGAGGGTTTGTGAAAAATGGAAAAACTCCCATTCTGGTTCTGTTTTAAGTCACAGGTGTCAGGCCTTCTTCGCGTTTGCGATGAATAGCAGCCCGTGGCTTTCGCGTTAGTGAGTCCTCCTTCGCGTTCGCGAAGGCTTTTCCCCCTGGCCTTCGCGTTTGCGTGCCAGTGCTCGCGTTCGCGTAGAAGGACAACTAACCCCTCCCCCAGGCCTCTAAAGCTTCGCGTTCACGTTGAGCTGGTTGCGTTTGCGAAGGGTAAAGTCCCCATAGCTTCGCGTTCGCGACCGAATCTTCACGTTCGCGAAGAAGGAAAATTCAGTCAGCTCAGTTTGCTCTTCGCGTTTGCGAGAGTACATTCGCGAACGCGATGAAGGAAATACCAGAAGCCTGAAGTTGCAGAAAAACCAGATTTTCTAAGTTCAAAATCATTCCGTAGCCTACCCGAAACTCACCCGAGCCCTCGGGGCTCCAAACCAAATATGCACACAAGTCCAAAAATCTCATACAGACTTGCTCGCGTGATCAAATTTCCAAAATAATACCTAGAACTACGAATCGGACACCAAATCAAATAAAATTTTCAAGAAAACTTTAAAACTTTATTTTTACAACCGGACATCCGAATCACGTCAAATCAACTCCGATTCTCACTAAATTCGGCAGACAAATCATAAATATTATAGTGGACCTACACCGGGCTCCGAAACCAAAATACGGACCCGAGATCAATAAATCCAACATCAGTAATTTCTTACAAATCTTTAAGCATTCATGCTTTTAATTTTTCATCAAAATTCCATATCTCGAGCTAGGGACCTCGGAATTCGATTCCGGGCATATGCCCAAGTCCCAAATCACGATACGGACCTACCAAAATTATCAAAACACTGATCCAGGTCCGTTTGTTTAAAATGTTGAGTAAAGTCAACTCAGTTGAGTTTTAAAGCTCTATTTCACATTTTAATCCATTTTTCACATGAAAACTTTCCGAAAAATTTTACGGATTGCGCACACAAGTTGAGGAATGATATATGGTGCTTTTCAAGGTCTTACTACACATAATTACTTATTAAATTTAAAGATGATATTTTGGGTCATCACATTCCACAAATCCAATGGAAAATAAAACTAAAAACAGTACCACTTTTTCGGATAAACCCTAAATCTAATTAATCATTAACTAAACCCTAGTTTATACAATAGAAGAATTAAAATTAATTAAATTAAAAAATATAGATAACTAACCTTGAAAGATAAGAGAGGGGATTTGATTTTGGGTGGTAAAAGCAGTGGGTGGTGGCAGCCTGCGGAGGAAGCAGTGGTGGCAGCCGGCGGAGGAAGCAGTGGTGCCCAGCGAAGGAAGTAGTGGAGGCTTTGATTTTGGATGAGGAGGGAGACAAGAGTTGATATTGGGTGTGAGTTTGGGTGTGGTTTTGAGAGGAGAAGATGAGAAATGGAAGAGAGATAGAGAAAATGGGGAAATGGGGAAGAAGCCCGTCCTAGCAGATCTAAATTGGAAATTTCCGATCGAAATCGGTCGAAAATTTCGGTCGAAAATATTAAGTGACATTTGACCATTTGACCACGCCATTTCCGACCGAATTCGGTCGGAAATGTTTAGTTAATATTTAATAATTAGTTAACTACTTATTATTTAAAAGCTCTTTATTATTTACACACAAATATATATTATAGTATAATCTATTAAATAAGTATTAAATATTTTTTATTTAAAAGCTATTTATTATTTACACACACACACACAAATATTAATAAATTTATATTTTAATTATTTTAAAATCGTTTTCCCGACCGAAATTGGTCGGAACTATTGAATTATAAATTATTTCGGTTGGTTAATTAAATATATATAATTGTTTTCTTGGGAGGGAATTAATTATTTCAAACTTTCCAACCGATTGAGTATATATATGTCACGACCCAAAATCCAAAAAGGCGGTGATGGCGCCGGACACCACTGTCAGGCAAGCCAACCATAATCAATTAACTTAATTACCTATTTTAGTATTTTTGAAATAAAAATTTCTTCAATGAAATTATAAAGATAAAACTCATAGAGTAAATGATAAATATTTTTAGCAACTAAATTTCTAAACAATTCACAACCATTCCCAAAATCCGGTGTCACAAGTGCATGAGCAGTTTCTAGGGAATTAAAAATAAAATACAGCATCTGTCCAGAATACAAATTAGACAGGAAAATATAATAACTCTGAAGGAAACTCTATTAGCTGCGGATCGTAATATAGAATGCAGCTCACCTATGTCCCCACAATTATTAACCACACCTCTGTGCCCACATGGCCGCTATACATATATGTACCTGCACAATAAAATGTGCAGCAAGTGCAGTATGAGTACGAAAACAATGTGTACCCAGTAAGTATCAAGCCTAATCTCGAAGTGGTAGAGACGAGATAGCCGACTTTGACACTCATTATGGGTCAATAATAAAAATTGGAATAAATTATAATTATTCAAATCAGCATGGTTCACAGAGTTAACAATAATTTTATTCAATTAGGAAAAATAATAAGAATCATTCAAATGCAACAATTTTCCAATTTATTAATTAAATCATGAAATTTCAATAAAACTTCCAATTTAACAAATAGCTTTACAAGATGCAATTCAATTTCAATAAATTTTTCAATTTATCAATTAGTCTCATTTACAGGAATAACAATAATTCCTCAACAAGCAAGAATAATAATTCATTAAATTTCAAAGATTTTCAATTTATCAATTACCTTCGCAAGCTGAAATAAACTATTAAGGTATTGTGTAATTATTATTATTAAGCACGATTTCTGCCGAGGACGTACGACCCGATCCAGAGTGTCGTGTACACTGCCGAGGGACGTGCGACGTGATCCATAGATGCATCTATCCTGCCGAGGCGTTCGTCCCACTCCACAAGAAAGGAGGACATTTTCTTATGTACCTCCGGAAGGAGAGTATATTTATTATGAGATAAATTCGGGAGGAGAACAATTTCTTTTAACAATTAATTAATTTAAACAGAAAATCAAGCATATGAGATTTCCATCCTTTAATATATTTATCTAACAATTCACAATATATTCATATATATATCAATTAATACTAATTAATCAAGGAATACAATTTATACGAGTAATTAATAGTAGCTACCCGGACTAAACTACCCGGACTTTAGCATTTATAGTAGCTACGCATGGACTCTCGTCACCTCGTGTGTACGTAGCCCCCGCAATTAGCAACAATTATTCAATTTAATCCCTATGGGGTAATTTTCCCCTCACAAGATTAGACAAGAGGCTTACCTCGTCTCAAAGTCCACTTTCCGATTACCACGTCACGTTGAATTCTCGATTCGACGCCGAAAATCTGAAACTATCCAAATATTATACAAAATAATTAATATATGCTAAATGATTCGAAATCTATCTATTAAATAAATTACCTTATCAAAAATGGTAAAATTCCTAAAATTCACCCCGGGCCCACGTGCTCGGATTCTGGAAATTTTAGGATGAAAATGTTACCCATAATCTCAAGAACTTAAATATATAATTTGTACCCAATTCCAAAACTATTTTCGTGGTTAAAATCTCATTTTTATAAAAATCTAGGTTTTTCATCTAAATCTTTGATTTCTAAGATTTACTAGTTATAATCTACTTATAATCTATGTATTTAACTCAAGAGGTGTAGAATTAACTTACCTCCAAGTTGCTAGTTGAAAACTCCTCACAAAGAGCTCTGAAATCGCCCAACAATGGATGAAAAATAGAAAGAAATGGACTAAGTTTTCGTTCGTTTTAAGGTTCTGCCCAGACAGGTTTTTCGCACCTGCGGAAGGAGTACTGCACATGCGGCTTTCGCACCTGCGAAAATTCCTCGCAGGTGCGCATTTTCCTTATTTTCCTGGTTTTGCACCTGCAGAAGAAATGCTCACTTCTGCGCAAGCGCAGGTGCGCCCATCCCTTCGCACCTGCGCATTTTTCCGCTTCTGCGCACAAGGCCATCTCACCTGCGCATTCGTAGGCGCGCCAAATGCTTCGCATCTGCGATGGCTGGGCAGGTTTCTCTCGTTCGCACCTGCGATTGGTGGCTCGCACCTGCGAGCTCGCACCTGCGGCTGTCCAAGTGCAGGTGCGATTATGACAGTAGCTGGGAGCTTCAGCCCTTGCTCAATTTCTCAAAATTGGTCCGAGCTTCGTCCGGTTAACACTCGGGACCCCCGGGGCCCGCCCGAATATACCAATAGGTTTGAAATCATAAAACGGACTCGCTCGAACTCTCGGAACGCATAAAACAACATCAAATCTAAGAATCATACCCTAAACCAAATTGATTCAAACTTAGGAATTTCAAGTTTTTTAATTTACTTCCAATGCGCCGAAATATACTTAAACTACTCGGAAAGACACAAAAATTTGCGTGCAAGTCTTAAATCACTATACGGAACTATTCCCAAATTCAGAATTCCAAACGGGTTTCAATTACTCAAAAACCTACTCCAAACCAATTTTAAAGAACTTTAAACCTTCAAATAGTTAATTTTTACTATTAAGTGCCAAAATGCCCCGGGTTATCTAAAACTCGATTCGAACATACGCCCAAGTACAAAATCATCATACAGACCTATTGGAACCGTCAAATCCCGATTCCGAGGTCGTTTTCTCAAAATGTTGACCGAAGTCAAACTTGGCCTTTTAAGGTTAACTTAAGGAACCAAGTGTTCCGATTTCTACCCAAACATAACCAAATCCCGAACCAACCATCTCCGCAAGTCATAAATCATTAAAAATACATTCGGAGAGTTTTATTTAAGGGAACGGGGTTCTAAAAGTTGAAACAACCGGTTGGGTCATTACATTCTTTCCCACTTAAATATACGTTCGTCCTCGAACGTGCTAAGAAGTGTTCCGGAGTTATCCAAACTTACTGTTTAACACCTCGTGCACCTACCCGTGCTACCACACCCAGTTAAGCACATTAACTCGAGCCAATCTGAAAATTCTCCCCTTTATTTAGGCAAATAAGCCTTAGAGCCCAATTCTAACATCCAGAATTCTCCACCATGCATGTTTCCAACCTATGAATGTCGTATCAATCATTACATGATGCACCAATACAGGGTTTCATACCTTGGTTGAATTTAGACCATGCACCGCACTATTCACATGATCATAATATCATCCTCCGATAACAATAGCCGAATTTCCACGAATCTGATGTTCACAACCCGCCTCATGATACGTATAATTCCTGTTCCAACTCCTGAACTGCTTCCATGATGGAAGAAATGTGTAGAAATTCATAACCAACTGTTGAGTCAACAAATTATTGAGTTTCTCCTTCTGACAAGAATCATTGCTTCATTATGGACCAAATAATGATATTTGCTCTTTATTATACTTCATATAATCCGGTCGTACTGATATTGGATCCAATAACCTCGTCTCACTTAGTATAAGCTACTCATGCAATAAGACACCTCAGACATGACAAAACGTCTCATATGACGCCACAATGATCTAATAAGCTACAGACTCGATTGCGATATATAAGGAAAACAGACTATGGAAAGGATTATTCAACCCACGTGACTAATTAAACAACTGAAAAGGTGTCATGAACCTTCCTCAGAAAATGGGACACAAAACACACAAAATAGAATATAGGGAACTGTACTTAACATCACACTGTTGCGGCGTCAACCCGATCCACACAACAAGAATCTATATAAAAAAAATACTTACCGAGCTAGAATGCTCATTACTTACAAAATATCCGAACATCAGACACAAACATGCTAAGTGCATAATACCATCCTTGGAAGGACCGACAACGCCATATGCTACAAAACTCAAGCACAACTAAGGTGCGATATATGATCTGAATCTCGAGAGCAATCATGTTCACAAAACACCATCGCTACGCGGAACCTCAACACATAAGGATTTTATCAAGCCGTTTCATAACTCACACGGCACAATATAGTATTACATGAAATAACCGACGACGAAAGGACATCCAACGTCCGAATACTCCTTCATAGGGAGCGGTTATGCTGAAATGAACACACCCAGGCTGATATAGAGCCCATATTCATATTCAAATCCATCCACAGACCTCAAGTCAATTCTGATCGCATCGTACTAGGATAATAACCTTTCAAGTATTCATAATAACCCTTTTCCCCATAACATACAAGAATAGCCATCATAACCGGAACAATACTTCTACAGTCGACAACCAAATGAACCGAGCGCCCTCCAGGCATAAATTCTCGAATTAGCGATATTACCACAATCTTTATACTTGGTTTCAATCTTCACTCAATCAAGTGACTACATGTCACTCTCACACAATCTTTTCGTGAGACACTTTCCCACGACCTTCTGCACCAGGTAACAAGTCTGCACATCCATGCTACCGGTTACACTAATGCTGTAAAGCATATCAAGAATCCACAAATCAATACACAAAGTCTCTTACACCTGACATCGATCTTAGGTGATGCCGAAAATAATAACATCTTGCTTTAAACATCTAAATCCCTTTCCTGCTCATCCGAGCTCATGACATCCTTGTCAACACCAAACCGAAATCTTGAATCCTCAACTTTTGAATCCCATGCTACTTAGTGCACTTAACCACGCCAATGCGCAGGAGTACAAAAATTCCATCATAACTCCCGAACCACTAATAGGGTAAATACTTCATCATATAGAAAACCTTCTTCTTAACTCATTTCAAGAGATCCATTGCAACACGTGACTGAACTCCCCATATCCGTAAAAAAATACCGGCCTCAAGTAGTGGTCTAAACCACCATAACTCTTCTAGGATCCCTCTACATATAACATGTCATAATACTTGAATTTCTCCAAATAAAATCAATTACGGCGGCCGTCAAGCCTCGCACGTACCACCACAAATCACATGCATAATTCAATGCACTGAAGGAACTGATCATTGCCACCATCGTGCCGATTCAACCATTGTTAGCCGATCCATCTTTTCTTAATTTATTCTCAACTTGCCTTAGAAATAATAATAGCTCCATTTATTACATCATTAACTCAAATCCGTACTCATCCCGAGTGACCTTATTTCACGAGATCACGCTATTTCAAAACCCACTAATTATCTCATATCCCTTCTTGTGCGCACTTTTCACATCTTCAACTGGTACACCCATTCTGATACTTCTTTTATGAATCCGAAGTTATTTTCTTCCGTTTCTCTAATGCTACACCACAACCTGAAGATAACGCAGAGTACTCCAAGCCCCGTTTCATAATCTGCTACAAAAGCTCGATACTCAAACATACTATAGACTCGAGATCCTTAGACACCACACTTTAAATTTTTGAATCCACTAGGACCGTTTTTGAGAGCCATTTGCTCTGACTTGTTCTCAAACATGATCAATTTCAAGGCCCTGCTAGCACATGGACACTTTATCAAGGAAATATCCGACTATTTTACTTATCTGTGCATTACATCTACACGAAGCATAAATTATGAGTCTTCCAAAAACCTGAATATGAATTAATAAGGCCAAATATGGAACACATTCCCCAAATACTTTGCTCAAATTACCACTGATGTTTTCTTTTTTCATGGCCCAAAATTCCCACCTTCGGACCGTGATGGCGCCTAATATTTCACTTGCTAGGCAAGCCAACGTTAGAATAATATTAACAAATTTTTAAACAATATTTAAATTATTAATAATCAAGGAAACAAAAGCGGAAGCAAAGTTTAAAATATAGTGAAATAATTCATAAAAGTAACGGTGTCTAAATACCATCCCAGAATTAGTGTCACAATGCACGAGCTTCTAGAATAAATACAAATAAAGGTCTGAATAAATAAAGCTGTCTGGAAATAAACACACAGCTAAAATAAAATAGACGGGGACTTCGGAACTGCGGACGCCATGCAGTTATACCTCAAGTCTCCTCTGGTAGCTGAAATCCGAGCAAGTCTATGGTACGCCGTTGGGACCAACTCCAAAATCTGCACAAGTGTAGAGTGTAATATCAGTACAACCGACCCCATGTACTGGTAAGTGCTGAGCCTAACCTCGACGAAGTAGTGACGAGGCTAAGGCGGTTCACTTACATTAACCTGTACGCAATATTGATAACAACAAAAAATAATAGAAATAAATCAGGTAACTCGTTTATAATAGTTGAAGCCAACTCATCAGTCATAATCCATTATTCTTTCAACTAATTCTGTTGTAGCGTGCAACCCGCTCTCACAATATATTCACATTCAATTCTGTTGCAGCGTGCAACCCGCTCTCCCAATATTTACTTTTAATCAAGTCTGTTATGTATTTATTTCAATCAAGTATATATATAGACTTTTAAATAAGTCTATTGCGGCGTACAATCCGATCCCCCAATATTGACTTTTTAATAAGTCTATTGCGGCGTGCAACCCGATCCTCAAATATTGACTTTTTAATAAGTCTGTTGCGGCGTGCAACCCGATCCTCCAATATTGACTTTTTAATAAGTCTGTTGCGGCGTGCAACCCGATCCTCCAATATATAAATCCATTTCAATCAATTCTGTTGCGGCATGCAACCCGCTCCTCCAACATATTCATTTACCAATTCTTATAGAAGAAATTTTTCCGATAAATGCAACAATTAATATAAAACTATAAGACAACAAGCATACAATAATTATAATTTAATTATGAAACAAATAATGTCAAATAGCAAATTATTATAAAAATCAGGGAGAAAATAGGTAGTTTAATATTTAATATGCTAAATGTCAAATAACAATTAAAACACATAATTCAAATAGCATGTAACAATTAATACAGGAATTCAAGAATTAATATGTGACAAGGAATAAGAGAGAAACAATCATTATAATAATAAATTTATGATTAAAAAATAATTTATGATTTTTCAAGTAAGCCGGCAAATAATTAATTTGACGACGTATAGACACTTGTCACCTCGCCTATATGTCGTTCACATGCAATTCACATAGCAAATAATTTAAGGGTTCTATTATCTCAAGTCAAGGTTAACCCCGACACTTACCTCACTTTGCAAATTCCAATCAATTATTCAACCACAGCTTTTCCTTTTAAATTTTTCTCCAAAAGCTTCAAATCTATTCATAAACAATTCGATATAGTCAATACGAATCATAGGAATTAATTCCATATGAATTTACAAACTTTTCGGATAAAAATCCAAATTCATTAAAACATTTGGCAGTGGGACCCACATCTCAAATTCTGAAAAAACTCGCGAAATCCGAACACTCATTCCGATACGAGTTCAACGATACAAAATTTGTCAAATTCCGATATCAAATGGACCTTCAACTCTTAATTTTTTCGTTTTTGGAAAGTTTTACAAAAATTCCAATTTCTTCCATCTAAATTCGAAATAAATGATGAATATAGGCTTAGATTTATGAAATACAATCACTATATGATAAAGAACACTTACCCAGTTCGAAATCATGAAAAACTCCTTTGAAATCGCCCCTAAGCCGAGTTATAATTGAGGGTTTGTAAAAAATGGGGAAAAAATCCCGTTTTGGTTCTGTTTTAAGTCACAGGGGTCAGGCCTTCTTCGCGTTCGCGAAGGGCCTGTCGCATTCGCGATAAGTAGCAGCCCGTGGCTTTCGCGTTCGTGAGTCCTCCTTCGCGTTCGCGAAGGCATTCCCCCCCGGCCTTTGCGTTCGCGAAGGGTAATGCCCCTATCGCTTCGCGTTCGCGATCAAGCCTTCGCGTTCGCGAAAACGAAAACTTCAGCTGCCCAGTTTACTCTTCGCGTTCGCGAGAGTACCTTCGCGAACACGAAGAAGGACATGCCAGAACACCTGCTGCAGCAAAATACCAGATTTTCAAAGTCCAAAACATCCTGTAGCCTATCCGAAACTCACCCGAGCCCTCGGGGCTCCAAACCAAACATGCACACAAGTCCTAAAATATCATACAAACTTGCTCGCGCGATCAAATCGCCAAAATAACACCTAGAACTACGAATCGGATACCAAATCAAAGGAAGTTTTCAAGAAAACTTTAAAACTTATATTTTTACAATCGGACGTCCGAATCATGTCAAATCAACTCCGATTCTCACCAAATTTGGCAGACAAGTCATAAATATTATAGTGGACCTATACCGGGCTCCGGAACTAAAATACGGACCCGAGATCAATAAATCCAACATCAGTAATTTCTTAGAAATTATTAAGCTTTCAAGCTTTTAATTTTTCATCAAAATTCCATATCTCGGGCTAGGGACCTTGAAATTCGATTCCGGGCATACGCCCAAGTCCCAAATCACGATACAAACCTACCGGAATTGTCAAAGCACTGATCCAAGTCCGTTTGCTCAAAATGTTGACCAAAGTCAACTTAGTTGAGTTTTAAAGCTCTATTTCACATTTTAATCCATTTTTCACCTAAAAACTTTCCAGAAAATTGTACGGACTGCGCACGCAAGTCGAGGAATGATAAATGGTACTTTTCGAGGTCTTAGAACACAAAATTACTTATTAAATTTAAAGATGATATTTTGGGTCATCACATCTTTCCTTAGTTGCAATGACCCACCAATACATCGATAAACCAGAAACCGCACAAGTTGACACTATGCAATCCAATTATAGACGGTGGGGCTCTCCCACTTAGCTTGAAGCTACAATTACAAAATTTTGGAATCCACCGAGATTCTTTCTTCATTGTTGACATGATCCTGCACACGCAACTCGCCAAATTTTCTTGAAATCCTTTTATTAACCTATAATAAACACTCCGAACCACTAGCCACATTTACATATTAAATCTCTTACCGGGTAGCCAGTAGAATTCTTCGCAGAAGCTTCGTCAACACCACGCGACCGCTAACCTGCTTACAGGAGATAACCCACCTGTGGAAATTACATGCTGACATATTCCAACGTCGTTGCACTGGGTGCAATTACTACGAAATCAGTAGATCATCCTGAGTTCGAGCTCATTCACCAGCTGCACCAGTTCGTTCACTCCTCATGGACGTCAACTATAGGTGTGATAATACATTTCAAATCCAAAGTCATGTTGTATCCTTCTTCATATCAAGCAACTCCCTCCTGTTGTATCCAATCTTCCTCAATATAGCAGCTAATATTACAACTTAAGTCCGTAGACCTAATCACTGTCCATTTTACATCTCAAATCACTCCAAACATTCCTCAAGACGTGTAATCATCCTACCACGTAACCCATGTGCTACCTTGGCACTCTCCCATTTTGGTCAACCATCTCCTTTAAGCAACTACTCTGCTCCTGTTTTCTTACACTTGGCCTTTTCGGAGCCTAACCACCGCAATGCACCTACCACATGTCCTTCCTCATCCTTTGCTGCCCAGTTGTTGTCTTAACTCAAAATCCGTCTCTATAGCACTTGAACCAATAGCTCGTTACTAGCTTTAAACCATTCTGACGATCATCCTTCTTGAGACATCAACACTAGAAACGTTACTTCGATCCTGAATCACTGCACACCGCGATCTCTAACGACTGCTTCCTCTATACAAATTCCTAACACCGCGTCGTGAAGGCGAGTTGAAGAAAACTATAACACCGACGAACCTTAACGCATTTTACAAGGCGATGACACCACATCAAAATTGAGAACTCTACCACACTTGAAAATATCAAGCTTCGTTACTCCATCAACCCCAAACCTGAATATTCATAGTCCGATTGCCTTTTCTTCGCTGGAATTAAAACATGGAACCTCTAAATCATGTACTGAGAAAACCTTCTTTCAAGTCGTTTACTGCCCTGACACATAGACATGCATTCTACCATTACATAAATACTGTGTGATAACAATGCACGAATCGTCGTAACAATCAATGCCAAATTTCAAAACCTTAGGTAGTATTGATACTGAACTGTAACGATAGAGCGGCCTTCCGCAAGGCGAAGACAATAGCCCAATTAATTACACAGGGAGAAGCATCTCGCACTACATCTGTAGTACGATTAAAAATTTCCTCGATCCCCAATTTATAACAAGCGCATCACGTCGTATAAGATTGAATAGGAAGGAAATGTAGGCATAAGCCTCAAAGGAATTGAACACACGATGAGGAATCAAAAAGGAAAGTATTCCTAACAGCCCTGTAGCCTCTCGAAGATTAGCATAGACGTCTCCGTACCGATCCGCAAGACTCTACTAGACTTGCTCATGACTCGTGAGACCTACGTGAACCTAGTGCTCTGATACCATGTTGTCACGACCCAAAATCCAAAAAGGCCGTGATGGCGCCGGACACCACTGTCAGACAAGCCAACCATAATCAATTAACTTAATTACCTATTTTAGTATTTTTGAAATAAAAATTTCTTCAATGAAATTGTAAAGATAAAACTCATAGAGTAAATGATAAATATTTTTAGCAACTAAATTTCTAAACAATTCACAACCATTCCCAAAACCCGGTGTCACAAGTGCATGAGCATTTTCTAGGGAATTAAAAATAAAATATAGCATCTGTCCAGAATATAAATTAGACAGAAAAATATAATAACTCTGAAGGAGACTCTGTTAGCTGCGGATCGTAATATAGAATGCAGCTCACCTATGTCCTCACAATTATTAACCACACCTCTGTGCCCACATGGCCGCTATACATATATGTACCTGCACAATAAAATATGCAGCAAGTGCAGTATGAGTACGAAAATAATGTATACCCAGTAAGTATCAAGCCTAATCTCGAAGTGGTAGAGACGAGATAGCCGACTTTGACACTCACTATGGGTCAATAATAAAAATTGGAATAAATTATAATTATTCAAATCAGCATGGTTCACAGAGTTAACAATAATTTTATTCAATTAGAAAAAATAATAAGAATCATTCAAATGCAACAATTTTCTAATTTATTAATTAAATCATGAAATTTCAATAAAACTTCCAATTTAACAAATAGTTTTACAAGCTGCAATTCAATTTCAATAAATTTTTCAATTTATCAATTAGTCTCATTTACAGGAATAACAATAATTCCTTAACAAGCAGGAATAATAATTCATTAAATTTTAAAGATTTTCAATTTATCAATTACCTTTGCAAGTTGAAATAAACTATTAAGGTATCGTGTAATTATTATTATTAAGCACGATTTTTGCCGAGGACGTACGACCCGATTCAGAGTGTCGTGTACAATGTCGAGGGACGTGCGGCGTGATCCATAGATGCATCTATCCTGCCGAGGTATTCGGCCCGCTCCACAAGAAAGGAGGACATTTTCTTATGTACCTCCGGAAGGAGAGTATATTTATTATGAGATAAATTCGGGAGGAGAACAATTTCTTTTAACAATTAATTGATTTAAACAGAAAATCAAGCATATGAGATTTCCATCCTTTAATATCTTTATCTAACAATTCACAATATATTCATATATATCAATTAATATTAATTAATCAAGGCATATAATTTACACAAGTAATTCATGCTTTGAGTCCTAAACTACCCGGAATTTAGCATTTATAGTAACTACGCACGGACTCTCATCACCTCGTGCCTTTAACATTTATAGTAGCTACGCACGGACACTCGTCACCTCGTGTGTACGTAGCCCCCGCAATTAGCAATAATTATTTAATTTAATCCCTATGGGGTAATTTTCCCCTCACAAGATTAAACAAGAGACTTACCTCGTCTCAAAATCCACTTTCCAATTACCACGTCGCGTTGAATTCTCGATTCGACGCCGAACCGAAACTATCTAAATATTATACAAAATAATTAATATATGCTAAATGATTCGAAATCTATCTATTAAATAAATTACCTTATCCAAAATGGTAAAATTCCTAAAATTTATTCCGGGCCCACGTGCTCGGATTCTAAAAATACCCATAATCTCAAGAACTTAAATATATAATTTCTACCCAATTCCATAACTATTTTCATGGTTAAAATCTTATTTTTATAAAACTCTAGGTTTTTCATCTAAATCTTTGAATTCTAAGATTTACTAGTTATAATCTATTTATAATCTATGTATTTAACTCTAGGGGTGTAGAATTAACTTACCTCCAAGTTGTTAGTTGAAAACTCATCACAAAGAGCTCTGAAATCGCCCAACAATGGATGAAAAATAGAAAGAAATGGACTGAGTTTTCGTTCGTTTTAAGGTTCTGCCCATACAGGTTTTTCGCACCTGCGGAAGGAGTACCGCACATGCGGCTTTCGCACCTGCAGAAATTCCTCGTAGG
This sequence comes from Nicotiana tabacum, assembly GCF_000715075.1. NCBI lineage: Eukaryota > Viridiplantae > Streptophyta > Magnoliopsida > Solanales > Solanaceae > Nicotiana > Nicotiana tabacum. Next base: position 75,130,816 of record NC_134103.1, read on the forward strand.
TGCGCATTTTCCTTATTTTCCTGGTTCTGCACCTGCGGAAGAAATGCTCGCTTTTGCGCAAGCGCAGGTGCTCCCATCCCTTCACACCTGCGCATTTTTACGCTTCTGCGCACAAGGCCATCGCACTTGTGCGTTCGCAGGTGCGCCAAATGCTTCACATATGTGATGGCTGGGCAGGTTTCTCTCGTTCGCACCTGCGATTGGTGGCTCGCACCTGCAGCTGTCCAAGCGCAGGTGCGATTATGACAGTAGCTGGGAGCTTCAGTCCTTGCTCAATTTTCCAAAATTGGTCCGAGCCTCGTCCGGTTAACACTCGGGACCCCCGGGGCCCCGGCCGAACATACCAATAGGTTTGAAATCATAAAATAGACTCGCTCGAACTCTCGGAACGCATAAAACAATATCAAATCTAAGAATCATACCCTAAACCAAATTGATTCAAACTTAGGAATTTCAAGTTTTTCAATTTACTTCTAATGCGCCGAAATATACTTAAACTATTTGGACTGACACGAAAATTTGCGTGCAAGTCTTAAGTCACTATACGGAACTATTCCCAAATTCGAAATTCCAAACGGACTTCAATTACTCAAAAACCTACTCCAAACCCATTTTAAAGAACTTTAAACCTTCAAATAGTTTATTTTCACTATTAAGCCCCAAAACGCTCCTGGATTATCTAAAACTCGATTCGAACATACGCCCAAGTCTGAAATCATCATACGAACCTATTAAAACCGTCAAATCCCGATTCTGAGGTCGTTTTCTCAAAATATTGACCGAAGTCAAACTTAGCCTTTTAAGGTTAACTTAAGGAACCAAGTGTTCCAATTTCAACCCAAACACAACCAAATCCCGAACCAACCATCCCCGCAAGTCATAAATTATTAAAAACACATTCGGGGAGTTTTATTTAAGGGAACAGGGTTCTAAAAGTCGAAACGACCGGTTGGGTCGTTACATTCTCTCCCACTTTAATATATATATGTCAAATAAGTATTAAATATTGTTTATTTAAAAGCTATTTATTATTTACACACACACAAATATTAATAAATTTATATTTTAATTATTTTAAAATCATTTTTTCGTCGAAAGTATTTAATTATAACTTATTTCGGTTGGTTAATCAAATATTTATAATTTTTGTCCTGGGTGGAAAATAATTATTTCTGTACATTATATACATGGATGGAAATTTGGAAAAATATTAATAAATAATTATTTTTGTACATTATTTACACGTATGACCAAATATTTGACCAATTTCCGGCCGAAATCGATCGGAAAGTTAGAAAATATTTAATAAATAATTATTTTTGTACATTATATATAAGTATGACCAAATATTTTACCAATTTCCGATCGAAATCGGTCGGAAAGTTGGAAATTTTTTAATAAATAATTATTTTTGTACATTATATACAAGTATGATCAAATATTTGACCAATTTTCGACCGAATTCGGTCGGAAATTTGAAAATTTTTTAATATATAATTATTTTTGTACATTATATACAAGTATGACCAAATATTTGACTAATTATTTTTTTCTATCAGAAAATTTTTGTTGACTTTTGCGACCAAATACTCTTATTTCCGACCGATTTCGGTCGGTTTTCTTTTCGACCGATTTCGGTCGGAAAGCCTTGGACGAAAATCAGTTGATTTCTAGCAGTGAAACTCGAACACCTTTTTAATATTTTCTTTAAAATTGCAGCTTGTTTGCTTTTTTGAAGGCCATTTCATTGATATTTCGGGTAGCCTTGTATAAGTTTTTGACTGTTAGTTCGTACATATATTCTAGTTCCATATAAGTAGAGAGTTTGTATTTGTGTCTCAAAATATAGTGATACTTCTCACCATTTGATTTAGATGTTTTTAGAATATATGTCTCCACATGAAACAATACATGCAGACGGTTTGTTGAAGTATGTGTATTCGAGAAGGACAAGGTGGGGTTCATAACCCATTGGGTTTACATTTGTATGTTTGCCCTCTTAATGCCAAATGGGCCCAAAACTTGTCATACTATGTTCAATTCTAATTTGTTTTTTTGGAAAATAGCCGCTCTTAAGTTAATAGTCTGTAAATTTTTTGTATATATATATATATATATATTTCTATATTTTATATATAAAAAAATACATATTTTACACTTTTGCGGTTATCGGTTGTAAAGTGATCTTTGCCCAATTCTTTTTTCCTTGCTACTAAAATGCAGTCCTTTGGATATTGAATTTAATTTCTTCTCTGGTTTAGTATTCTGGTAAACATTATTTATGAAGGCAAGAAACATAGTTTTCACTGCCGAAGGATGGTTGCTAGTTTTCAACATCCAGGCTTTAATGGTACTTGTTTCCATTTGCAGCATTCTATATCACATTGTTCTAATTTTTTTTATTCTTCAATAGAATGTATAGCGGTTCACTTGTGCGTTGCTTCATATTTACTATTGTAGTATTGTGGCTCCTATTGTTCATCTTTTTGTTTGCCTTTCTTTTATAGTAATTTTAGTTTATAACTCCTGTTACAATTTATATTATGACATGCTTTCCTTGTTAGCTTGTCCCAAAAAGATAGATGTCATCTTTTCATATTAGAAATAACTTAACTTGAAATTCTCATTTTACCGTTTAATAAAATTATTTATAGTCACACAAATACCTCTGGTTTGGTCTGAATCACAAGTTTCAAAAATGCTACTTTCTATTTTTTTTTTAAAATTCGTGCTCAATTAAATAGTGATATATAAATTGGGACGAAGGGAATAATATATTCTTCTAGGTACGCAATAAAATTTCTGGAATATATAGCAATAGTCATTATGGCGAATTGAAAGGAATAGTCAACATTTTTACGCTTTAAATTGATATATTGACTTTCTTAAGGTCTTTCTCCTATAGTTGGTGAAGTCATAATTTTTTAGCAAATCAAGAGAGATTTACTATTTTTTAAAATATTATTTCTAGTAGTAAGGACGTGCCAAGTCAAAAGAGAACTAATAAAAAAAACGGAGAGAATAATACAGCAGAATGTATTTACTTTGTTAAGTCTTCGAGATTAATTACACCAAAATAGTAAACTTTAATATACACCATTTGTATATAACTTAATATATCAAATCATAAATAACATTAGGAAATGAATGAAGGAGGTACATTAACTTCTCTCACAGAATGTCATAACCAAACGTACACCTCTGCAAGGAAAAATTCCCAAGCTTTTCTTTTTACAAATCTGACCCATAAAAACAAACAATTTCATCTGCTTCTTGGGTCGACGTTAGAAGATGTCAACTAAAAGAAAAAGAAAAAATAATAATAATAACAATAAAAATAATACAGTGAAGAAAGATGTCGAAAAAAAGAATTAAGAAGCGCGCAATTCACCAAGTATTGCTTCATGTTGAGCCCATCCATCTCTCTTCACCTAAAACCTTTTCAATTAATACCAGTTAATCACTTTTCAACATTTCTCCTCTACTAAAAGGTAGCCCAGCGCATAGTTTTACCTTGCATTTTTTTTGTAAGAGACCGAGTTTACGGATTGAACCGTGAACTCCTGACTTTACCAGTTACGCCAAAGTTTCCCTTCAACAGTTCTCCTCTACTGCAGCATGGAATTAGTTAATGATCGGAAAACGACTTCTTCACAAGGAATAGTAATGCCCATGTCGTGATTGAACCCAAACTCCTCTTCGGCACAACGGAGAAGGGACTGAAACTGAGGGTGACTTAAGAAAGAAATTGGTATAATATATCGTTTTCGATTCTCTCCTACGTAGACAGCAAAATGACCTTTGGGCACATCAATGGGAAGGCCATCTTCATCGTCATAGCCATTTTTCTTTCCCAAACTCGAACACCTTTTCAAGATTTGCTTTAAAACTGCAGCTTGTGACAACTTGTTTGATTTTCTGATGGCCATTTTAATTTGTTTTCTTGAATGTTTGAGAATGTTAATGAAAAGAAAGTTGCGAGTTTTGGAAAGAAGAAGAAAAACACTTCTTTCCTTTGAGAGAAAGAAGTGCTAAAAAGTGATGAGTTGTGTGATGATAGAGGAAGGTGCAGGTATTTATGAAGAAAGAAGACCCCAACTATGACTTTTTTTGTTTTAATTTTAATTTTGAAGTGAAGGGGCAAGGAGGGGAAGAGGGAGCATAATACACAGGCAGATTTATTAGCTCTATAACAACAGATGGAACATATCCACACTACTTTTGTTAGTCCCGCCAATATTGCTATATTTGTAAATAATAATTCTGCAAAATATAAGTTAACGTAATGAAACAGTAATTAATTCGAGCCCACTGAATTCACAGTGTTTCCTTAAGGAATTTAATCCCCTCCTAGTACCCAAGATAATGGATTATTTCCTCGCAGGATAGAACGAATCACACACTGGTGTAGCGGTACTTCAAACCCCAGTGTTTCAGCGAACACAAAGTTCGGTAGCAAATCACACTTACAATTGCTTTGTTTGAAGTTAAAACAATGCAGAACGAAGGAGTAGAAACTCAGAAAATCGTATGGAAATACTGAGAGGAAGGAGTGCAATGTATAGCCAAATCTGTTGAGCGATTTCAGAATTTCAGTTTGTGTGTTGAGTGTTGAGTGTTGTGTGTCTTTCTTCAACAGCTGCTGCACATATATATAGCAGCCAGTGTTGAAGAAGACCAATCGTCCACCCTCCATGGTGGAGCAAGCATTAGCTTGTTTGTGGAGCAAGCACAATCATGGTGGGAAGAGCATTAGGCGGCTGCCTTGTGGTCAATACACGGATTGAAAAATATCCGTTACAAATGCGGATAATCTTACGTTAATATTTACTATTAACAAATAAATTTGGTCCAAAAAATTAATCAATCAATCGATCATTTGACCAAATCCAAATCCAAATCCAAATCCAAAGCTGAAGCCGAAGCCGGAGCCGTAGCCGTAGCCGAAGCCGAAGCCGAAGCCGAGCCGAGCGAGCGACGACGACGACGGCGCGAGGCTTGCTTTCTTCTTAACTCTTTAAGAGCTACAAGAAGAGCAATTATATATATACCCACCAAAAATCTCTTCCTCTTCCAATATGGGACAATGTCTCATTGTCAAGAGGGAAAAACTTAAAATTTTACTCAAAAATTTTATTTTTCCTCCATTTCTCATTCACCCTCATTTTAAGACTATTTTATCTTAAAAAATAAAAACCTCAACAATCCCCCACATGAATGGGGAATGGCTATATCATGAAAGTATACATGGAAAAACTGTGTGATTTACAAGCAAGGATTAATCGCATCTGGATAAGTAGGTTTCCCTTTGAACTTTCCGTAGTAAACTTATGTTGGATATACTCGGTCAATCGGTAGATTTGATATCTTTGAACCGTCGATCTTTGGTGTATACCTAGACAACCATAAGTCACACAATCAACCCTTAACCGTCTTTGGTTCTCATTGTTGTGTTCGTTTCAGCCATGAACACCGCCTGGTTTCATAAGTGCGTAGAGAACTGGCCTTACAAAGTTCTCCTTGAAGCGGCTAACACTTCACACTTACATAGGTGATTCCTAAACGTGTCATCCTGTAGATACACTATTTGATATACCCCATATCAAATTTAGAAATCATTAAAAAGCCTTAATGCTTTATCCTTGGTACTGAACATTGTCTCATCACGAGAACGGACTAAAATTTTATTTGACAATGTTGAACCGTCATTAATGACTTTGTTTGATTTCCTTGAACCTAGATCTTGAGATCTCTAGTCTTCTAGGTAGAGTTACCGCCACAATGACTTGTTCTCGGCCATAGCCCCATTCCCCTTAATGATTTCTCAACTACCTCTCTAGTTAGGCCTTTTGTAAGTGGATCTGACACATTATCACTTGACTTTACATAGTCAATCGTGATAATTCCTCTAGAGAGTAATTGCCTAACGGTTTTATGTCTTCGTTGTATATGACGAGATTTACCGTTATACATAACGCTCCCAGCCCTTCCAATTGCCGCTTGACTATCACAATGTATGCATATTGGTGCCAACGGTTTGGGCCAAAATGGAATGTCTTCCAAGAAATTCCGGAGCCATTCAGCTTCTTCACCGGCTTTATCTAAGGCTATGAATTCAGCCTCCATTGTAGAGCGGGCAATACATGTTTGTTTGGACGACTTCCAAGATACCGCTCCTCCACCAATAGTGAATACATATCCACTTGTGGATTTAGAATCTGTTGAACCGGTGATCCAATTTGCATCACAGTATCCCTCAATCACCGCAGGGAAATTACTGTAGTGCAATTCAAAGTTCTGGGTATGTTCTAAATATCCCAAAACTCGTTTCATTGCCATCCAATGAGATTGGCCTGGATTGCTCGTATATCGACTCAGTTTACTTATAGCACAAGCTATATCTGGTCGTGTACAATTCATGATATACATTAAGCATCCCAACACACGAGCATAATCCAATTGTGATATGCTTTGGCCTTTGTTCTTTGCTAATGCAAGATTCACGTCAATTGGAGTCTTTACAACTTTAAAGCCCAAGTGCTTGAATTTTTCAAGTACTGTCTTAATATAATGAGATTGTGACAATGCCAAACCTTAAGGAGTCTTATGGATCTTAATTCCCAGAATTAAATCAGCAACTCTCAAGTCTTTCATATCAAACTTGCTATTGAGCATACGCTTAGTAGCATTTATGTTGGCAATGTCATTACTCATTATCAGCATATCATCCACATATAGGCAAACAATGACTATGTGATTTGGAACATTTTTAATGTACACACATTTATCACATTCATTTATCTTAAAACCATTTAACAACATTATTTGGTCAAATTTCGCATGCTATTGTTTGGGTGCTTGTTTTAGTCCGTAAAGAGATTTAACAAGTCTACATACCTTCTTTTCTTTACCTGGAACCACAAACCCTTCAGGTTGTTCCATGTAAATTTTTTCCTCCAACTCTCCATTTAAGAAGGTCGTCTTAACATCCATTTGATGAATTTCAAGACCATACACTGCAACTAATGCTACTAACATCAGTATGGATGTAATTCTTGTAACTGGAGAGTATGTATCAAAGTAGTCTAGACCTTCTCGTTGTCTATACCCTTTGACTACGAGTCTTGCCTTGAATTTATCAATAGTGCCATCATCTTTGATTTTTCTCTTAAAAATCCATTTAGAACCCAAAGGTTTATTTCCAGGAGGAAGATCAACCAATTCCCATGTATGGTTGTTCAATATGGATTCTATTTCACTATTGACTGCCTCTTTCCAAAACAATGATTCCGAAGAAATCATAGCTTCTTTAAATGTTTGAGGCTCATTCTCCAATAAGAAAGTCACAAAATTTGGTCCAAATGAAGTAGACGTTCTTTGACGTTTACTACGTCTTGGATCCTCCTGATTACATGTACTTTCTTTTGTTTCTTCCCGAGGTCATTTAGATCCTTCACCAAACGACTCACATTCCTTTTTATACGGATATATATTTTCAAAAAACTCAGCATTATCTGATTCTATAACCGTATTATTATGAATGTCGGGATTTTCTGATTTATGAACCAGAAATCGATATGCTTTACTATTTATCGCATATCCTATGAAAACACAATCAACGGTTTTCGGTCCTATCTTTACCCTTTTGGGTTTAGGAACTTGCACTTTTGCCAAACACCCCACACTTTAAAATAATTCAAGTTGGGCTTTCTTCCTTTCCATTTTTCATATGGAATGGATTGTGTTTTGCTATGGGGCACTCGATTTAATATTCGATTAGCCGTAAGAATGGCTTTCCCCCACAAGTTCTGTGGCAAACCAGAACTTATCAACAACGCATTCATCATCTCCTTTAATGTGCGATTCTTTCTTTCCGCAATCCCATTAGATTGGGGCGTGTAAGGGGTTGTTGTTTGATGAATAATTCCATATTCTAAACATATTTCTTCAAAAGGAGATTCATATTCACCGCCCCTATCACTTCTTATCATTTTTACTTTCTTGTTAAGTTGCATTTCAACTTCATTTTTGTATTGCCTGAATGCGTCTATTGTTTCATCTTTACTATTCAGTAAGTAAACATAGCAATATCGAGTACCATCGTCAATAAAAGTTATGAAATACTTCTTTCCACCGCGAGATGGTATTGACTTCATGTCACAAATATCTGTGTGAATTAAGTCTAAAGGATTTGAATTCCTTTCAACTGACTTATAAGGATGTTTAACATACTTAGATTCCACACATGTTTGACATTTTGATTTTTCGCATTCAAACTTGGGCAGTACTTCCAAGTTAATCATTTTCCGTAAGGTTTTATAATTGACATGACCCAAACGTACATGCCATAAATCATTTGACTCAAGTAAGTAAGAAGAAGCTGAAATATTATTATTGTTTTCCACAACCATTACATTCAGATTGAAAAGGCCCTTGGTGAGGTAACCTTTTCCTATAAATATTTCATTCTTACTAATGACAACCTTGTTGGACACAAAAACGCACTTAAAACCGTGCTTAACAAGAAGTCCAGTAGAGACTAAATTCTTTCTCATTTCGGGAACATGAAGGACATTGTTCAAAGTCATGACCTTGCCAGAAGTCATTTTCAGAAATATCTTCCCATATCCTTCAACTTTTGCTGTTGAAGCATTTCCCATATAAACTGTCTCTCCGGGTCCAGCAGGAGCATAAGTAGCAAAAGCTTCTCTAACTGCATAAACATGGCGAGTGGCTCCTGAATCAAACCACCACAGTTTAGGATTTTCCACCAAGTTACATTCAGAAAGCATGGCACACAAGTTATCAACATCATCATGATTTACTATCATGTTTGCTTGACCCCTTTTCTTGTCTTTCTTCGGAGCACGACACTCCGTAGATTTGTGTCCGGTTTTCCCACAGTTGTAGCAGTTTTTACTGAATCGCTTCTTGCTTGGGTTGTATTTCGGACCAGAAGCCTTCTTCCTCTTTTTTGTTAGCTTCAACAATATTTGCTCCCATTATTGTTGAATTTCCACGGCCTCTCCTTTCAGCAGCTTTATTGTCCTCTTCGATTCTCAACCGAACAATGAGATCTTCAAGGGACATTTTCTTTCGTTTGTGTTTCAAATAATTTTTGAAGTCCTTCCACAACGGAGGCAACTTCTCAATCATTGCTGCTACTTGGAATGCTTCGTTGATGACAAGACCTTCAGCAAGTAGATCATGAATAATCACTTGCAATTCCTGGACTTGGGTAATAACAGACTTGCTATCTACCATTTTGTAGTCCAAAAATTTTGCGGCAACGAATTTCTTCATCCCGGCATCTTCAGTTTTATATTTCTTTTCAAGCGCATTCCACAATTCTTTTGACGTCTCCACGCTACTGTATACATTATACAGATTATCATCCAGTCCGCTAAGAATATAATTCTTGCATAAAAAATCAGAATGCTTCCACGCTTCAATCACGAGAAAGTGTTCATTCTCTGGAGTTTTATCTGGCAGATCAGGAACATCTTCCTTGATGAACTTCTGTAGACATAACGTAGTTAAGTAGAAGAACATCTTCTGCAGCCAGCGCTTGAAATCAATCCCGGAAAACTTTCCGGATTTTTCTGCCGGTGCCAACGCCGGTGTTCGGCTTGTCGATACGTTGGCAGTCACCATCGGAACAACTTGGTTTTCGCTTTCAGTCGTCATTTTTCTGTAAAAGAATGACACAAACAAACGTTTAATAAACGTTTTCAAACTGGAGTAAAAATCACGTAGATTTTAATCTTCCAACAAAACGCCACGAAGGCTTTACTCTCCAAAACGGGAGTACACAAAACCACAAAGGTTTTAGTTTGCAGAATAATAAGAATAACACAAATACAGACATAAATATTAAATTCCTTAAGATTGTTAGTCCCGCCAATATTGCTGTATTTGTAAATAATAATTCTGCAAAATATAAGTTAACGTAATGAAACAGTAATTAATTCGAACCCACTGAATTCACAGTGTTTCCTTAAGGAATTTAATCCCCTCCTAGTACCCAAGGTAATGGATTATTTCCTCCCAGGATAGAACGAATCATACACTGGTGTAGCGGTACTTCAAACCCCAGTGTTTCAGCGAACACAAAGTTTGGTAGCAAATCACACTTACAATTGCTTTGTTTGAAGTTAAAACAATGCAGAACGAAGGAGTAGAAACTCAGAAAATCGTATGGAAATGCTGAGAGGAAGGAGTGCAATGTATAGCCAAATCTGTTGAGCGATTTCAGAATTTCAGTTTGTGTGTTGAGTGTTGAGTGTTGTGTGTCTTTCTTCAACAGCTGCTGCACATATATATAGCAGCCAGTGTTGAAGAAGACCAATCGTCCACCCTCCATGGTGGAGCAAGCATTAGCTTGTTTGTGGAGCAAGCACAATCATGGTGGGAAGAGCATTAGGCGGTCCAAAAAATTAATCAATCAATCATTTGACCAAATCCAAATCCGAAGCCGAGCCGAGCGAGCGATGACGACGACGGCGCGAGGCTTGCTTTCTTCTTAACTCTTTAAGAGCTACAAGAAGAGCAATTATATATATACCCACCAAAAATCTCTTCCTCTTCCAATATGGGACAATGTCTCATTGTCAAGAGGGGAAAACTTAAAATTTTACTCAAAAATTTCATTTTCCCTCCATTTCCCATTCACCCTCATTTTAAGAATATTTCATCTTAAAAAACAAAAACCTCAACAACTTTCACCCCCAATAATATACACTATAATACATATATGTATATTGCTTTTAAGGTATTTATGCAAATAGTAAAAGGGAAGCCCGGTGCACTAAGATCATAGCGGAGTCAGGAAAGGGCCGGATCACAAGGGTCTATTATATACCGTCTTTCCCTGCATTTTGATTATATATATTACTGATGTGCGATATTTCGGTGTTATCGTATCAAACTTGCTACGAAGAATTACATGTAACGTTATTGTAGATCAAACGTAAACTGACAGTGCAAAAAATTTATATACTGTCAGTACATAAACTTAAGCTCATATGTATTGTAAGTTCGTAATTATCATTATAGAAGAGTAACAAATACAATAATACTATGTATCCTTTATTTAAAATCCTAACTATAATCTGTTTCTGCACAAAGACATAAAACACAAGATATGTTGATGTATGTGTAATAGAGAAAGGACAAGGTGGGGGCCAAAACCCATTGGGTTTACATTTTGTATGCTGGCCCTCCTTGTGGCAAAGCGGCCCCTTTTCTCATTGTCATTCTATTAAGTTTCTTGTTTTTTTTTGGATTTTATTTCAAGTATAGGTTTTGGAACATTGAATTTGAATTCTGTTCTGATCTAATGTTCGGTTTGTGTTGTGGTGTATTTGGTAAACGATATTTATGATGGCCAGAGACATGACTTTCACTGCCAAAGGATGGTTGCAAGTTTCAACATCCAGACTTTAATGGTATTTGTTTCCATTTCCATCATTCTGTCTCACCTTCTGCTGAATTTTTCTTTTCCTAATAAATAGAGGTTCACTTTTTGCCTCATATCTACTTCTGTGGCTCCTGTCATTCATCCCTCATTCTTTTTTGGTTTTCCTCCTGTGTCTGATACACGCAATGAGACCCGACTAATTTAGATTCACACCGAAAAGTCCCACTTTGAGAGGTAAAGCGCTCCTTACCAAAAGTGGCTCCAAATTGAGGGGTCAACATCCTTCATTTCTCTTTTCGTTTGTGTTTTTTTGTTTGGCAACACCATTAATCGATTTATCTAGATTCGTATCGCATAACGTTCATTTAAGGGGAAGTGCTCCCTAATAGGAATTTCTCCATTCCTAGGGTTTGAATGTGAAACCTCTGACTAAGGGTGGATGTTCCACTTGCCCAACTAATTAAAATTTACACTGCATAGGGTTCAATTAAGAGAAAGTATTTCCTACCAAGAATTTCTTTATTCTCAAAGTTCGAACTTGAACTTGAAACATCCGAACAAAATCTCCTTAATTCATCCCATCACATTGGCGTTTGTTTTGTGTTTTTGAATATATATAAGAGTAACTGTAGTTTCTTATTCTTCTACAAAAAATTGACAGAAAAAACAATCACTTTTAGGCATTTCTTAAAAGTAAAAGATATAGCCAAAAGGGTTATTGGTAATTGTCCATAATAACTAAAATTAGTTATTTAACAAATAAAGTAGACAAATCACTACACTAAGTTAAATTATTTTTATAGTTAAATATCTGTTACACCATTAATATATGAGTTAAACTGAAAACGTAACTACTGCTGTCATTTTTTTTCTTTTCTTTTGGTCTAGGTTTTTGGCAGAAATGCATGTGCAAATCGACTTTGCAATTTGGACTGGTTCCGTACAGTCATAACATCGTTATTCGCGGTTTTATGTGACACAAGAGATACATTCAATCTCTCTGTCCTACCACTCAAGATTTTTCGTGTTAATCTAGAAATTTGCTTGTACTTCCATCTTAAAAACTATTTACTCATTACCAAGCACTAAGAAAACTTATGAGAGTGTGTGTTTAACTTAAGCGGTAATTAAGCATATTCCAATAAACGAAAAAGGATTTCCCAAAGAAGTCAGTTTAAGGTGAAGGTGTACTTTTATTACACTAATAAAAATGAGACTTAACTCGAGCTCAACACCTGTTTAGAGCTCGATTTGTTTTTGATAGGTGATATACGTTACTCCCATTGTTTCTATTGATATGAACCTAGCTGAATATGTTGCTATTGGTTCTTGATATAATATGAGAGAAAACAAGCATTCTTAAGTCACTAAAAATAAGATAGGATTGAGATCTGTAAATGCAGACTGCAACAGCACCATTTGAAGATTATCAGACAGTGAGCACATTCCAACCCCAATATGCACCACGGATATATTCTCTCCCCAATCTGATCTATGGTCTACAGGCTGATTTAGAATTTAAATTTGAAGTATAACTTTTAAGTAAGTTCAAAATTTAATATTTATCGATCAACATATTTATGCCCGATGTAGAGTACTTATTTTATTTGAACCAATTGAACAAGGCTCCATCTATATCTGCATTCAAATCCCCCAAACAATAACCAACCAAAACAAAGAAAAGTAAAATCTTAACTAATAGAGATTAAAATATGGTAGGTTAAAGTTCAACCTCGAATTATATCGAATCGAGGTGCGAATCTATATCGTTAAACTCGAGACCATGTTATCGAACAAAATCGAGATCAGACGAGTTCGAGAAAAATTTACCAAGTCGAATAACAGAAGGACGAAATATCCGCGATCGGTTGTAGATCACGGCAAAAATCTCGGCACGTATCAAGGATAAGCCGATTGATTAGCAAATCATAAATTTTTTTACCTTATATAGAATTGTATCAAGAGTAGGACTCCCCTACTATATAAAGGGGGTGGTTTGATCATTTGTAACATACATTACAGTACGCACATAAAGCAATATACTGTCATTTTTTAGCTTTTATCATCTTGTTATTCTATTCATACATCAGTTGAGACATCTCTTGGTTTAAGGGTGATCGAACTCGAGGGCCAAGGCTGTTCGATTTGGTAAATAGTTTGGCGTAAGGCTGTTCGATTTGTGTGGTTTGCATTTATTCTTTTATCTTCAATTTCAATTCTAATGTGTTTCCTTAATTTACATCAAGTTATATTACGTATCCTTAAAACAACGTATAAATTCAATTGTTATTCGATTTTTAGGGTAAACAGTTTGGCGCCCACCGTGGGGCTAAGGATAATAGTGATTACCTGGTACAAACTTTCATAACACACATTATTTTTCACTTGTTCTTTGGAGTATCTTTGATTCCAGGATCAAAATGTCGAACTCTCAGTCAACACCCCTACATGTGGACAATGATTTCGGTCACCACGACGAAAATGATAACATAGCACCAGGGAACGATGTACCTCCAGTTGGCCTCGATAGAGTTCCGACTGTAGATCCAATCGACGTCAGCTCACATGTAGCCATCAATGCAAATTTGGCCGTCGATCCCGAGAGCAACATCCGTAGAGACGTTCGATCAGCCACTCAAAGCACACATGGCGGCGAAGAGGGCGGGATCAGCCTGCGGGTGATCTTCGAAATGTTGCAGGCTCAACAAGCAGCGATAGCCCAGCTCCAAAACCAGAATCACCCACCGAGCAGGATCAAGCCCGAGCCGTCCCAGGAAGTTGTCCACAGGGTCGAGTCGGTTTCAAGGAAATCGAGTGAGAAGGAATCAAGGGCCAATCCTGCAATCATGAAGATGCTCGAAGAATTGACAAAACGAGTTGAGTCGGGGGGAAAAGAAGATCGAGGCAAACGACAAGAAGGTGGAAAGTTACAACTCCAGGGTCGATCAAATCCTGGGGGCACCACCAATATTAAAGGGTCTGGATTCCAAAAAGTTCTTGCAAAAACCCTTCCCCCCGAGCGCGGCTCCCAAACTGATTCCCAAAAAGTTTCGCATGCCCAAGATTCCTAAATATAATGGAACGACCGACCCAAACGAGCATGTCACCTCTTACACGTGTGCTATCAAAGGGAATGATCTAGAGGATGACGAGATCGAATCTGTCTTGCTAAAGAAATTTGGGGAAACCCTGTCAAAGGGAGCTATGATATGGTACCACAATCTACCACCTAACTCTATTGATTCGTTTGCTATACTTGCAGATTCTTTTGTAAAGGCACACGTTGGGGCCATTAAGGTCAAAACCAGGAAGTCGGACCTTTTCATGGTAAGACAGAAGGACAGCGAAATGCTTAGAGAATTCGTATGTCGATTCCAAATTGAACAAATGGATCTGCCACCGGTCGCCGATGATTGGGATGTTCAAGCTTTCACCCAAGGATTCAATGTTCGAAGTTCAGTGGCTTCGTAGCAGTTGAAGCAGAATTTGATAGAATACCCGACTGTTACTTGGGCCGATGTGCACAATCGGTATCAATCAAAGATCAAGGTCGAAGACGACCAGCTTGGGGCTCCTTCTGGGTCCGTTTATCCTATCAGGCCCATTGATAGAATCAAGAGGGACATTGACCGAGAACCGAGGTTGAACAGGGATCCGTACTAGCCGTATAATGGAGATCGTAGGAGCAGCGGATCTGGGCAAAATCTTGTACGAAATGAAAGGAGGAATGATCGAGGCCAGAGCTCTCGAGGGCTTATGAGTAAGAACGGCTTCGACATGCCTATAGGACCTAAAGAGGCCCCATGATTATCAGAATATAACTTTAATGTTGACGCAGCCTCCATCGTATCGGCTATCGGACGCATCAAAGATACCAAATGGCCTCGACCTTTACAAATCAATCCAGCCCAGAGAAATCCTAACCAAATGTGCAAATATCATGGCACCCATGGCCACAGAACGGAAGATTGTCGACAGTTGAGAGAAGAAGTAGCCAGGTTATTCAACGACGGGCACCTTCGGGAGTTTCTGAGTGATCGAGCCAAGAATCATTTCAGAAATAGGGATTCCAATAAACAAAACAAGCAAGAAGAACCTCAACACATCATTGATATGATTATTGGAGGGCTCGATGTTCCCCAAGGTTCGATGTTAAAATGCACCAAGGTGTCAATCACGAGGGAGAAATGAACTCGGGACTACATACTAGAAGGAACCTTATCTCTCAATGAAGAGGATGCAGAAGGAATCATACAATCCCATAATGATGCACTGGTAATATCCGTTCTGATGAATAAAACTCGAGTTAAACGTATGTTAATTGATCCAGATAGTTCGGCCAACATCATTCGATCAAGGGTCGTAGAACAACTCGGCCTACAAGACAAAATCGTGCCCGCGGCTCGAGTGCTAAACGGATTCAACATGGCTTGTGATGGCTTGTGAAACTACTAAGGGAGAAATAACATTACCAGTGAACGCAGTCGGGACCATCCAGGAGACCAAGTTTTATGTGATCGAAGGGTACATGAGATATAACGCCCTGTTCGGGAGACCGTGGATCCACAACATGAGGGTTGTGCCCTCGACCCTTCACCAGGTGCTAAAATTCCCAACACCGGAAGGGATTAAAACAATCTATGAGAAGCAGCCCGCCGCGAAGGAAATGTTTGCCATCGATGAAGTGATTTGTGATGACCCAAAATGTCATCTTTAAATATAATAAGTAATTCTATGTTCTAAAACCTCAAAAAGAATCATTTATTATTCTTCGTCTTGCGTGCACAGTCCGTAAAATTTTTCGGAAAGTTTTTATGTGAAAAATGGATTAAAATGTGAATTAGAGCCTTAAAACTTAACTGAGATGACTTTGGTCAACATTTTTAGCAAACGGACCCGGATCAGTATTTCGACAGTTCCGGTAGCTCTGTATCGTAATTTGGGACTTGGGCATATGCCCGAAATTTAATTTGGAGGTTCCTAGCTCAAGTTATGACCATTTAACGGAACTAGCAATTTAAGGCTAAAGACTTTCAAGTTTGACCACGGGGTTGACTTTTTGATATCGGAGCCGAAATTCGATTCTGGAAATTTGAATAGATCTGTTATGTCATTTAGGACTTGTGTGCCAAATTTGAAGTCATTCCGGATTCATTTAATATATTTTGGTACGAGATTTGCAAATGGAAAAGTTTAAAACTCAAAGTTCGAATCGGGGTGTGAATTATAATTTCAGCATTGTTTGACTTGATTTTTGACCCCGAGTAAGTCCATATAATGTTACGGGATTTGTTGGTATATTCGAACGGGGTCTCAAGTACCCCGAGTGTGACTCGAATCGAAATCGGAACAAGAATTGGACTTAAGCAAAATCTGAAATTTTGCCTTCTGTTGTAATCGCACCTGCGGATTTTTGACCGCAGGTGCGATCTCGCAAAAGCGAGCCTTCCATCGCAGAAGCGGCCTAGGTAGGCTGGGCAAAGGTCCGCAGGTCGGAAACTTGCACGCACCCGCGCGTCCGCAGAAACGAACTTGGCAATCACAGAAGCGGAAGGCAGCGCGGGTGCACATTTTTCCTCGCAGGTGCGAGGCCTCGCCTGGCAGCCCCATTTCGCAGATGCGATATTTTTCTCGCAGATGCGAGCTCGCATGTGTGAGTCCAGGCACCGCAGGTCCAAAAATGCCTGGGCAGTGTATATATCGAAGAGTCCGACATTTTTACTCATTTTGGTCATTTTGAGCTCGGTTAAGGCGAATATTTAGGCGATTTTCACGGAAAACATTGGGGTAAGTGTTCCTTATCCTATATTGATTATATTTCATGATTCCATACTCGTTTATATCATGAATCCGTGAATTTATGGAACAAAAATCAGATTTTTCTAAATTCTTCCAAAAATAAAAAATTTAGATTTGAAGGTCCATTTGACATCGGAATTGGATAATTTTTGTATGGTTGAACTCGTAGCGGAACGAGCGTTTGGATTTCGCGAGTTTTTCCGGGATTTGAGATGTGGGTCCCACTATCGAATATTTTAATGAATTTCAGATTTTTATCCGAAAAATTTGTAAATTCATATGGAATTAATTCATATGATTAGCATTGAATATATCGAATTGTTTGTGAATAGATTTGAAACTTTTGGGGACAAATTTAAAAGAAAAAGTTGTGGTTGAGTAATTGATTGGAATTTGCAAAGCGAGGTAAGTGTCATGGTTAACCTTGACTTGAGGGAATAGAACCCTCAAATTATTTGTTATGTAAATTGCATGTGAACGACGTATAGGCGAGGTGACGAGTGTCTATACGTCGTCAAATTAATTGTTTGTCTGCTTACTTGAAAAATCATAAATTGTTTTACATCATGAATTAATTATTATAATAATTGTTTCTCTCCTATTCTTTGTCAAATATTAATTCTTGAATTCCTGCATTAATTGTTACATGCTATTTGAATTATGTGCCTTAATTATTATTTGACATTTAGCATATTAAATATTAAACTGCATATTTTCTCTCTGATTTCCATAATAATTTGCTATTTGCCTTTATTTGTTTCATAATTAAATCATAATAATTGTATGTTTGTTGTCTTATAATTTTATATTAATTTTTGCATTTATTGGGGAAATTTCTTCTATAAGAATTGGTAAATGAATATGTTGGAGGAGCGGATTTCACGCCGCAACAGGATTGATTATAATGAATATATTGGAGGATCGGGTTGCACGCCGCAACAAAATTGATTATAATAAATATATTGGAGGATCGTGTTGCACGCCGCAACAGAATTATTAAAAGTGAATATATCGGAGGAGCGGGTTGCACGCCGCAACAGAACTGAATGTGAATATATTGTGAGAGCGAGTTGTACGCTGCAACAGAATTGAATGTGAATATATTGTGAGAGCGGGTTGCACGCTGCAACAGAATTAATTATAATGAATATATTGGAGGAGCGGGTTGCACGCCGCAACAGAACTGAATGTGACTATATTGTGAGAGCGGGTTGCACGCTGCAACAGAATTGAATGTGAATATATTGTGAGAGCGGGTTACACGCTGCAACAGAATTAATGGAAATGATAATTGGTTATGATTGCTGGGTTGACTTCAATTATTATAAATGAGTTATCTGATTTATTTTTATTATTGGTTATTGTTACTAATATTGCGTACAGGTTAATGTAAGTGACCCGCCTTAGCCTCGTCACTACTTCGTCGAGGTTAGGCTCAGCACTTACCAGTACATGGGGCCGGTTGTACTGATACTATAATCTGTACTTCTTGTGCAAATTTCAGAGTTGGTCCGAGCGGCGTACCATAGACTTGCTCGAATTTCAGCTACAAGAGGAGACTTGAGGTATAACTGCACGGCGTCCGCAGTTTCTGAAGTCTCCATCTACTTTACTTTAGCTGTGTGTTTATTTTCAGACAGCTTTATTTTATTCAGACCCTTATTTGTATAATTCTAGAAGCTCGTGCACTTGTAACACCAATTCTGAGATGGTATTTAGACACCTTTATTTTTATGAATTATTCACTATATTTTAGACTTTACTTCCGCATTTGTTCTTTGTTATTAACAAATTCAAAAAAATTGTTTAAAAAATGGATAATATTATTCTAACATTGGCTTGCCTAGCAAGTGAAATGTTAGGCGCCATCACGGTCCGAAGGTGGGAATTTCGGGTCGTGACATGATTCCAATATCGACACTCTCATCGACGAAGGAGTTAGATTCGAAAGCAAAACAGGAAGCCAAATAGCAATCACATACGCCGACCTCGACCTAACTAGATAAGCAGGGGACTGACGAAGACGATGATTATGGGGTTCGTCGATCCTTCATAGTCCCCGACGATTCCTACGCTACCAAATCAACGGTCGAAGAGCTGGAGCAGGTCATATTGATCGAACATCTGTCTGATCAAAAGGTATACCAGGGCACGAGGTTAACTCCCGAGCTCAGGAAAAAACTCATTCAATTTCTTATAGCTAACATAAATTATTTTGCTTGGTCCCATATCGACATGACAGGAATCCCACCAGAGATCACCACTTATAAACTGAGCTTGGACCCGAAATTCCATCCGGTGAAGCAGAAAAGGAGACCAGTTTGAGATCAAGCATGCCTTCATCAAAGATGAGGTAACTAAGCTCCTTAAAATAGGGTCCATCCGGGAAGTCAAATACCCCGAATGGCTAGCAAACATAGTAGTATTCCCTAAGAAAGGGAACAAACTAAGAATGTGTATGGATTACAAAGATTTAAATAAGGCATGCCCCAATGACTCTTTTCCTTTGTCTAACATCGATCCCATGATCGATGCCGCAGCCGTCCACAAGATCCTCAGTTTTCTCGATGCCTATTCCGGGTACAACCAAATACAAATGAACTCGGATGATCAGGAAAAGACCTCCTTCATCACTAAGTATGGCACATACTGCTATAACGTAATGCCATTGGGATTAAAAAATGCTGGTGTCACTTACCAACGCCTAGTAAACCGGATATTCAAAGAACAAATAGGGAAATCTATAGAAGTTTACATTGATGACATGTTAGTTAAGTGCCTGCGAGCAGAGGACCATTTGAAGAATTTGCAGGAAACCTTCAGTATATTGAGGAAGTACAACATGAAATTGAATCCAGAAAAATGCGCGTTCGGAGTCGGGTCAGGTAAATTTTTCGGATTCATGGTATCCAACCGAGGAATCAAGATCAACCCCGACAAGATCAAAGCTATCGAGGATATCACGGTAGTGGACAACGTGAAGGCCATGCAGAGGCTAACCGGGCGCATAGCCGCCCTGGGGCGATTCATATCGAGGTCCTCCGATAAGAGTCATCGATATTTCTCGTTGCTGAAGAAGAAAAACAACTTCACATGGACTCCGAAATGCCAACGGGCCCTGGAAGAACTTAAGCAATATTTATCGAGCCCGCCACTGCTTCACACGCCGAGGGCAGACGAACAATTATACTTATATTTGGAAGTATCGGAGATAGCGGTAAGTGGAGTCCTAGTTCGGGAAGAACAAGGTACGCAATTTCCGACTTATTATGTTAGCCCGACCTTGGGTGAGGCCGAAACAAGATATCCCCACCTAGAAAAATTGGCGCTCGCTTTGTTAAGCGCCTCTAGAAAACTGAACCCGTACTTTCAATGCCACCCTATATGTGTTGTGACAACTTACCCATTGCGAAATATAATGCATAAACCCAAACTCTCGGGATGATTGGCCAAATGGGCCGTGGAAATCAAGGGGTACGATATCAAATATCGACCCTGAATAGCCATTAAGTCTCAAATCTTGACAGATTTCGTGGCCGACTTCACACCAACCCTAATACCCGAGGTCGAAAGAGAACTGTTGGTAAACTCGGGAACGTCCTCGGGAATCTGGACCCTCTTTACGGACGGTGCATTGAACGCAAAGGGGTCCGGACTGGCATCGTACTGAAGCCACCCACAGGCAACGTGGTTAGACAATCTATTAAAACTGTGAAGTTGACTAACAACGAGGCCGAATATGAGGCCATGATTACAGATCTCGAGCTAGCATAAAGCTTGGGGGCGGAGGTGATCGAAGCTAAGTGTGACTCCCTCCTTGTGGTGAATCAGGTTAACGGAACGTTCGAAGTCAGAGAAGAACGAATGCAAAGATACCTAGATAAGTTACAAGTGACATTACATCGGTTTAAAGAATGGACTTCGCAGCATGTGCCTCGAGATCAAAATAGCGAGATCGATGCCCTTGCAAACCTAGGGTCATCGGTCGAGGACGACGAGCTCAACTTAGGGGCCGTTGTGCAACTCACGAGGTCAGTAGTCGAAGAAGGTCACGCCGAGATAAATTCCACAAACTTAACTTGGGATTGGAGAAATAAATACGTAGAATATTTGAAGACCGGGAAACTTCCCTCATATCCAAAAGAATCGAGGGCCCTACGCACAAAGGCAGCCCGATTCACCTTGTCCGAAGATGGAACCTTGTTCAGAAGAATGTTCGATGGCCTACTAGCGATATGTTTGGGACCTGGAGATACCGAGTATATTTTGAGGGAAGTTCACGAGGGCACTTGCGGAAATCATTCAGGCGCCGAATCATTGGTTCAAAAGGTAATCAGAGTCGGCTATTACTGGATCGACATGGAAAAAGATGCGAAAGAGTTTGTTCGAAAATGTGACAAATGCCAAAGATATGCTCCAATGAGTCACCAGCCCGGGGAACTGCTGCATTCAGTCTTGTCATCATGGCCATTCATGAAGTAGGGAATGGACATCGTTAGCCCTCTTTGATGGGCACCAGGTAAGGCTCAATTTATCTTATTTATGACTGACTATTTTTCTAAATGGGTTGAATCACATGCATACGAGAAGGTTAGTGAGAAGGAAGTCATCGACTTCATTTGGGACCACATCATATGTTGGTTCGGGATGTCATCCAAAATTGTGTGTTACAACGGGAAACAGTTTATCGGCAGAAAAATGACCAAGTTTCTCGAAGATCATAAGATCAAAAGAATCTTATCGACACCTTATCATCCTAGCGGGAACGGGTAAGCCGAATCGACCAACTAAACCATAATCCAAAACCTTAAGAAGAGATTAACCAACGCCAAAGGGAAATGCAAGGAGATCCTACTTGAAGTCCTTTAGGCATACCGCACGACTACGAAATCCAGTACCGGGGCTACTCTGTTTTCATTGGTTTATGGCGCCGAAGCCTTAATACCGGTCGAAGTCGGGGAACCAAGTATCAGATACCGATATACAACAAAGGAGTCAAATAACGAGGCCATGAATACTAGCTTGGAACTAATGGATGAAAGGCTTGAGGCCGCCCTTGTTCGATCGGCTACCTAAAAATAACGGATCGAGAGGTATTACAATCGAAGGGCCAACCTTCGATACTTTAATGTCGAGGAATTAGTGCTAAGGAAAGTCACCCTAAACACCCGGAATCCGAACGAAGGGAAATTGGGTCCGAACTGGGAAGGACCGTACCAGATTCTCGAGGACACCGGGAAAGAATCCTATAAGCACGAAATGATGAACGGAGAACAACTACCGAGCAATTGGAATATATCCCGCCTAAAACAATATTACTGCTAAGGTACGACCCCATTTCATTTTCTTTTTACTGCGGACTAATACTTGCAGGTGATCAATAAGAAATGACACGAAGTTTTTAGGTCTGAAAGCACGCGTTGCACCCTTTTTTCCTTAGACCGATTTTGTCCCAAATGGATTTTTTGGCAAGATTTTTAACGAGGCAACAATAGATCGTGCTAACTTAGAATCAAGTCCGATCACGAATCGGTATCGAAGATCAATTCAACAATGGACCGTGCTAACTTAGAATCAAGTCCGATCATGAATCGGTATCGAAGATCAATTCAACAATGGATCGTGCTAACTTAGAATCAAGTCCGATCATGAATCGGTATCTAAGATCAATTCAACAATATCTGAGGTCCCTCTACAATCAACCTCGAATACTGGGGGGTATTACCCTCGGATATGCATTACCTTCGGATATCAACGGATATGCATTACCTTCGGATATCAACTTTAGCGAGGAAATTACTTCGTAAAGGAAGGGTCTCGATAGGTAGGATTTATTGTAAGGGCCAAACGTTCAAACGGACCGTGCCCACATAGATTATTCGATAAAACATGTATGCATGTATGACTGATTTACACAAGAATAAAGAGAAGTACTTTCCTTGCAATCATCTTATGTTTTAAAAATTTTCCTCTTTACATCCATTAAAGAGTTTCGTACTTCCAATCTCCTGAAAAAAACAAGCCTAAAGGCAGTCTACAATCGGAATACGAATGACCACTCCCTCACTCGGGGACCGCCGTCCGAAAAACTCGAACAAGCCCAAGTCACTAGGCCTCGAGGGCATAAGACCTATTAGGCAACTCCCCAATTTTTAAAGGTCACGGCCACCACACTCGGGGCCTGTTATCTTGGGCAAGCTCGGATAGCTCGGGAAAACAAGTCCAATGGGCAGCTCCCAAACTAAAAGTCTACGGCCAAATTAACACTGCTCGGAGACGTCCGAAACTCGTAACAAAAACTAGGCCTTCGAAAAAGAAAGTTTTCTACAACCGATTCTAAAGGCTACCCTCGGCAAACTACAATCTCAGCTACCTACTTAGGGAAAAGGTTCCGGTAACACCGAACCCCCCAAGACGCCTTAAAACAAAGTAGGGCAAAGGCAATTTCGAACACATCCTAAATTACTTTATGTTAAGGCGTTTCGTCCCTTATGAATACAAGTAATAAAGTAAAGGAAAAATTTGAAAGCCAAAGGGAAAAGAAAGCCTTGTATATATAATCTTTTTACAAAGGTCAGAATGGCCCGATATAGAAATGTACAATGGCCAAAGCGGCCTCAAAAAGATGCAAAAAGCAAAAAATAAAAAAAACATCTAAAGGCCTAAGTGGCCTAGTCCTCATCGGGGGTAGCGTCTTTATCCTCGGGGTCTTCCCCACCTTCAGATTCAGCTAAGCTCTCGGAGTCTTCCTCGGGAAAAGCCAGCTTCCGAGCCCTGGCTTTTTCTACCTTGGCATTTTCGATTTCCGCAGTATGTCAAAGCCCTGAGCATGGACTCCCTCGAGGGCTTCCCTTCGAGCTTCCCACCTTGCATGATCCACCATGCTCTTAGCCTGTGCCTGAATAGCCTCGACGTCAACCTTGAATTGGGCCACTTTAGCATCAGCCTTGGTATTGGCCACGACCACCTCAGATTTGGTCACCTCGAGCTCCGTGGCCAGGCTCTCTTAGCTAAAAATAGCCGAGTTAAGCTAAGATTGGAGCTCCTCGATCCTCTTGTCCTGCACCGAGGTTTTCTCCTTTGCAGCCCGAAGCTGAGCCTCGGCCGACGCCAGTTGTGCTTGGACAACTTCCTTTTGCGAGGTTATGAGTTCCATGTTTTTCTTGAACTCTTCGGCTTCAGTCTGTATCGCGTCTACCTGCTCCTGGAGCTGCCCAATTTGTTCAAGCCTTTGTCAAACCTGCAAGATCGGATCGTTAGCCATTGAGTCCAGTTCGTCGTCACTATCTTCAAGTACTCGATTTACCTGCTCGGTCCACTCGGTATGCTCCCTCCGAGCCACTTCTAACTCGGTCTGAAGCTTCTCACTCAGAAGCTTATAAGTATCCCTCTTCTCGGTGAGCTCCCGAACCTCAGCCTCGTGGAGTTAACTCCTCCCGAATTCGGAGGAAAGCCTCATGGTGTAATACCGAGGCCTGCAAGCATAAAGAAAGGTTTTAGGATTATTTACAACTTCAAATTTAAAATAAATAATGAAATGACACTCGAAGTTACCCGATTCAAAGCGTGTTGGGCCTCATTAAATAGGCAAGGCGCTTCCACCACGTCCATCACGGCTTGGACCTCTTCGGTTACCAAGCAACTAAGGTAGCTAGCAACTCCCACGGGGGCAGAAAAACCCGGGCATCCTCCGGGACAGAGAAAACTATCGATCGCCTGCTGTCAGGGTTAAAACTTGGGGCTGGGAACTGATCCACTAGCTTTGGGCTCGATGAAGACCCACTGGCACCCGATGACGGTACTTTCTTTGGCACCGGCAAGTCACCAAGCCCGGTGACATCTTCTGAGGCAGCGGACTCTAACCCATCCAAGAAGTTGTGAATATCAGTCGC
Source organism: Nicotiana tabacum (assembly GCF_000715075.1). NCBI lineage: Eukaryota > Viridiplantae > Streptophyta > Magnoliopsida > Solanales > Solanaceae > Nicotiana > Nicotiana tabacum. The sequence continues at coordinate 75,155,926 of NC_134103.1, forward strand.
CCTCTGAGGCCCCTCATAAGAACGACCTTCTAGCATACCGGCGTCGCGTATCATGGCGTCTGAGATTTGAAGGGACCCGGTAAGGTCGATCGTCCCAAGCTCGCCCCTCGGGGCACCTCCCTCTGCCCGAAAAGTGTAGGCCCTGGTCTCTCTCTCAACTTCCCTGGCCTAGGGCAAAGCAGTCGCACCCTGTCCCGGTTCGCAGGTACCGGCCAATGCCTTCTCAACAACCTCCTCAGTTCGAGGCAAAGCGGTCCGCACCCGAGCCACTAGCTCAGAGTTATCTTCTTCTTCTTCAGACTCATCCCTCAATCGGCGGATCGAGTCCGATGGGAGGGTGCTGGTACTTTCCTTAGCTTTACGCGTAGCCTCCTCTTTGGTGTTTTCTTCTCCGAGTACAGAGAGCTCGGGGCCATTTTTCTCTTCTTCTCGTCACGTTGCTTTGGATCAGGGGACTCGAGATTTACATCCTCACCCTCGGATAGAGGCCTCATAGCAACGTCCTTGGGGAGACATACAAAAAGAAATAGAGACGATAAGAATTCGACAATACAGGAGAAAGTCAAAACCTTATCGAACCAGAAAAGGAAACTTACCATGATTACGGGCATCCCACCGACCATTCGATAATTCCATCCAAGCACGCTCGGAGTATGGTCTCTGTGACACAAGGTCCTCGACCCATTCCTTGAGTTGAGGAACCACATCCGGCATATGGGCCACATCTGCAACACCAAAAACACCCATAAAAAAAGGAGATAAGAGGAGAAACAATAGATTAAATCTTCAAGGCAAAGTAATACTTATGTTTCATGTTCCATTTCTCGGGAAATGGCATGTCCTCGGCAGGGATCAAATCTGAAATCTTTATTCGAACAAAACGGCCCATCCAACCTCGGTCCCGGGCCTTATCTATACTCGAGAACGGGGCCCTACTGGCCGGCTAGCAAGCTTGATTAGCCTTCATCGATAGAGTCGGGGACTATAGAGACGCATAAGGTGATCGAGGGTGAAGAAATACCCCTCGTTTTTGTTTACGAAGAATCGAAGGAGATCACTATTCTCCAGAATGAAGGGTGAATCTGGCCAAGAGTCACGTCGTACCTCTTGCAGAAGGAAATAATGATCAGGTTTAAGGGACCCAACGTGAAGGGGTAAGCGTAAAGTCTTAAAAAACCTCCACGTGGGTAGTGATTGACTCTTCAGGCGAAGGCACCACCACATGTTTATTGGCCCAGTTGCAATCTTATTTAGCTTTGGTGAGGAGATCATCGGTGATCGTACATATGTACCTCGAGACCGACTCGCATCGACACGGTACCGAGGAAGTTTTTTCAATCTTAAAATCGGCAACGGTCAGGCACCCTGCAAGAATGAACTCCTCAGGGTGTGGTTCTGCCGCAGCCCCGTCGCCGGCGGGTCGTGATGAAGAGGCGACCTCCTTTTGCGGGACAGTCTAAGAAGTTTTTGCCATTGTAGAACATAAGAAAAGGAAATTAGGAAGGTATGTTAAGCGGTTTGCTAAAAGTTCAAGAAATTTGGATGCAAAAGTTGGAGAGCAAAGGTATTTTTGAAGAATAAGAATAGGAGGAGCTTTGAACGTAAAGTTTGAATAAATGAAAGTTACGGTATTTATAGCTTGCTGATGATGGTTCAGAACCCGTTTCGGTATCTGTTTGTCGCTTATGTCATAGTTAGGTGTCTCGGTGGCCGTTTGTCGCTTACGTCATGGCCCATCAATAAGGGATTCGGAAGTTCATATCGTTTCTCATCATCTTGTCTCCGAGAAACGATGGGACTATCTGTATGCGGTCAAAACCGGGGTCGCCTCTTTATTGACTAATCGAGACTAAAATATGGTAGGTTAAAGTTCGACCTCAAATTATATCAAACCAAGGTGCGAAGTTATATCGTTAAGCTCGAGACCATGCCATCGAACAAAATCGAGATCAGACGAGATTGAGGAAAATTTGCCAAGCCAATTAACAGAAGGACGAAATATCTGCGATCGATTGTAGGTCACGGTGGAAATCTCGGCACGTATCAAGGATAAGCCGATTGATTAGCAAATCATGAGATTTTTACCTTATATAGAATTGTATCAAGAGTAGGATTCCCCTACTACATAAAGGAGGTCTAATCATTTGTAACATACATCACATTACGCAAAATAAAGCAATATACTATCATTTTCTTGCATTTATCATCTTGTTATTCTGTTCATACATCAGTTGAGACATCTCTTGGTTCAAGGGTAATCGAACTCGAGGGCTAAGGCTGTTCGATTTGGTAAACAGTTTGGCGTAAGGCCGTTCGATTTGTGTGGTTTACATTTGTTCTTTTATCATCAATTTCAATTCTAATTTGATTCTTTTAGGATCGGAAACCCGGGTAGTGCGAAATTTAGCCAAACAACGATATAATGACAATAACAAAGACAATAGAAGTTGATAACAACGACAATTAAAGTAGATAAAGAAGACACAAATTTAACGTGATTCGGTCAAAGTGACCTACGTCCACAAGCGGAGAGGAGCAATTTACTATAATAATAAGAGTACAAAAGATAGTACAAAATTAGAGTAAACACTCTAATTAATCCCAAATACCCTAAGAGAATAACCTCACAAGATCACTCCAAAGAAAGGGTTCACACAAGTGCTTCCCAACACTAACTCTCATACAAAACACTCGTAATAAAGGAAGAAAGGAAGAAACAAGAATTGAAGACAACTCTTGTTGGTGTGTCTAAAATGAACTAATGGCCTTCCCTTTTATAGGCAAAAAAGTCTTGGCCTCTTAGATGTAAAAGAAGAGATACAACTTGTACAAATGATGTCCAACACACAATGCAATATTTTTGGGTCCCAAAGAATATTGCCAACAAAACCTACACTTCGCAAAGATGCTTATGCTTATGTGAGATGGACTCAATTTGACAAAATAATGGTCATATTACAAATCTCCACCTTTGCCTAATTTTGGATGATATAGTAAAATTGCTCCACCTTCTCCGCAAAAGCCCCAATGGGCATATGTCAAAATTTAATGCCATCAAAATCAGACAAGTTATCTAATACCGAAACTGTAGTAGAGCCTATAACAGTGGAGCCCAATAAAATATACAACGAACCAGATCTGTGTGCTTTCATGATCAAATGAACACCTTGAAAAATTTTCAGAACTCTACCTTCACCAGTGAATTTGCACCCAAGGGATTCTAAAGTGCCCAAAGATATGAGATTTTTCTTCAACTCAGGAACATATCTAACATCGGTGAGAGTTCTCACCACATCATCGTGCATTCTGACCCGAATTGTACCTTTGCCAATAACGTTACAAGTAACATTGTTACCCAATTGGACAACTCCACCTGCAACTGAATCATATGTAGAAAACAAGTCCCTGCTAGGACACATATGATATGAACAACCGGAATCTAAAATCCACTCATTGTCTAATCTGAAACTAGTTTCAGTTGCTAAAAATATAGTTCCCTCAATATCATCAGTTGTTACAGTAGCTTCAACGGTGTCAGTATTTTTGTGCTCATTTTTTCTTTCTTTGTGCTTTTCTTTATTTTTCAGTTTATAGCATTCAGAGATATTGTGACATTTCTTATGACAATAGCGACACTCTAAATTATTGTATCTGAAATTGGAGTCGGATTTGCCCCTAATAAACAAGCCAACTTCCGCTTGAGTTCCACTAGCTTCCCCAGTAATATCACTATCTATCTGTTCTTTTGATTTTAAGATAGATTTAATATCCTTATAAGAGATATTATCCTTTGCATAAAGCATAGTATCTCTTATATGCTTAAAAGATGGGGGTAGAGAACAAAGCAGTAACACGGCTTGATTCTCACCTTTAATTTCAGCATCTATATTACTCAAATCCATAAGAATGGAATCAAAGGTGTCAAGATGAGAGAGAATAGAGGTACCTTCATCCATACGAATTGTATAAAGCTTCTGCTTCAGGTAAAGTCTATTTTCTACCGTCCTCTTCATATATAAGGTTTTCAAATTTTCCCACATGCCTTTAGTTGTGGTTTTTACAGAAACTTTACGTAAAACCTCATTTGAGAGATTTAAAATGATACCTGCTTTTGCCTTTTTGTCTATGATGGCAAACTCCTCGTCCGTCATTTTATCCGACTTCTTCTCCTTTTCTTGCAACGCCAAGTCTAAGCCATCCTGAATTAGGATAGCTTTCATCTTTAATTGCCACATTCCGAAGTTTGCTCTTCGGTCAAATTTCTCAACATAGGTCTTTGTTAGAGTCATTTTGACTATTGAAACTAACCCGGTAAGATCCGGCTCTGATACCAATTTGTTAGGATCGGGAACCTGAGTAGTGCGAAATTTAGCCAAACAACGGTATAATGACAATAACAAAGACAATGAAAGTTGATAACAACGACAATTAAAGTAGATAAAGAAGATACAAATTTAACGTGGTTTGGCCAAAGTGACCTACGTCCACAAGCGGAGAGAACAATTTACTATAACAATAAGAGTACAAAAGATAGTACAAAATTAGAGTAAACACTCTAATTAATCCCAAATACCCTAAGAGAATAACCTCACAAGATCACTCCAAAGAAAGGGATCACACAAGTGCTTCCCAACACTAACTCTCATATAAAACACTCTTAATAAAGGAAGAAAGAAAGAAACAAGAATTGAAGACAACTCTTGTTGGTTTGTCTAAAATGAACTAATGGCCTTCCCTTTTACAAGCAAAAAAGTCTTGACATCTTAGATGTAAAAGAAGAGATACAACTTGTGCAAATGATGTCCAACACACAATGCAATATTTTTGGGTCCCAAAGAATATAGCCAACAAAGTCTACACTTTGCAAAGATGTTTATGCTTATGTGAGATGGACTCAATTTGACAAAATAATGGCCATATTACAAATCTCCACCTTGGCCTAATTTTGGATGATATAGTAAAATTGCTCCACCTTCTCCGCAAAAGCCCCAATGGGCATATGTCAAAATTTAATGCCATCAAAATCAGACAAGTTGTCTGATACCGAAATTGTAGTAGAGCCTATAACAGTGGAGCCCAATAAAATATACAACGAACCAGATCTGTGTGCTTTCATGATCAAATGAACACCTTGAAAAATTTTCAGAACTCTACCTTCACCAGTGAATTTGCACCCAAGGGTTTCTAAAGTTCCCAAAGATATGAGATTTTTCTTCAACTCAGGAACATATCTAACATCGGTGAGAGTTCTCACCACATCATCATGCATTCTGACCCGAATTGTACCTTTGCCAATAATGTTACAAGTAACATTGTTACCCAATTGGACAACTCCACCTGCAACTGAATCATATGTAGAAAACAAGTCCCTGCTAGGACACATATGATATGAACAACCGGAATCTAAAATCCACTCATTGTCTAATCTGAAACTAGTTTCAGTTGCTAAAAATATAGTTCCCTCAATCTCATCAGTTGCTACACTAGCTTCGGCGGTGTCAGTATTTTTGTGCTCATTTTTTCTTTCTTTGTGCTTTTCTTTATTTTTCAGTTTATAGCATTCAGAGATATTGTGACCTTTCTTATGACAATAGCGACACTCTAAATTATTGTATCTGGAATTGGAGTCGGATTTGCCCCTAACAAACAAGCCAACTTCCGCTTGAGTTCCACTAGCTTCCCCAGTAATATCACTATCTATCTGTTCTTTTGATTTTAAGATAGATTTAATATCCTTATAAGAGATATTATCCTTTGCATAAAGCATAGTAACTCTTATATGCTTAAAAGATGGGGGTAGAGAACAAAACAGTAACACGGCTTGATTCTCACCTGTAATTTCAGCATCTATATTACTCAAATCCATAAGAATGGAATCAAAGGTGTCAAGATGAGAGAGAATAGAGGTACCTTCACCCATACAAATTGTATAAAGCTTCTGCTTCAGGTAAAGTCTATTTTCTACCATCCTCTTCATATATAAGGTTTTCAATTTTTCCCACATGCCTTTAGCTGTGGTTTTTACAGAAACTTCACGTAAAACCTCATTTGAGAGATTTAAAATGATACCTGCTTTTGTCTTTTTGTCTATGATACCAAACTCCTCGTCCGTCATTTTATCCGGCTTCTTCTCCTTTCCTTGCAACGCCAAGTCTAAGCCATCCTGAATTAGGATAGCTTTCATCATTAATTGCCACATTCCGAAGTTTGCTCTTCGGTCAAATTTCTCAACATACGTCTTTGTTAGAGTCATTTTGGCTATTGAAACTAACTCGGTTAGATCCGGCTCTGATACCAATTTGTTAGGATCGGGAACTTAGGTATTGAGAAATTTAGCCAAACAACGGTATAATGATAATAACAAAGACAATGAAAGTTGATAACAACGCCAATTAAAGTAGATAAAGAAGACACAAATTTAACGTGGTTCGGTCAAAGTGACCTACGTCAACAAGCGGAAAAGAGCAATTTACTATAACAATAAGAGTACAAAAGATAGTACAAAATTAGAGTAAACACTCTAATTAATCCCAAATACCCTAAGAGAATAACCTCACAAGATCACTCCAAAGAAAGGGTTCACACAAGTGCTTCCCAACACTAACTCTCATACAAAACACTCTTAATAAAGGAAGAAAGGAAAAAACAAGAATTGAAGACAACTCTTAATGGTGTGCCTAAAATGAACTAATGGCCTTCCCTTTTATAGCCAAAAACGTCTTGGCCTCTTAGGTGTAAAAGAAGAGATACAACTTGTGCAAATGATATCCAACAAACAATGCAATATTTTTGGGTCCCAAAAAATATTGCCAACAAAGTCTACACTTTGCAAAGATGCTTATGCTTATGTGAGATGGACTCCATTTGACAAAATAATGGCCATATTATAAATCTCCACCTTGGCCTAATTTTGGATGATATAGTAAATTTGCTCCACCTTCTCCGCAAAAGCCCCAATGGGCATATGTCAAAATTTATTGCCATCAAAATCAGACAAGTTGTCTGATACCGAAACTGTAGTAGGGCCTATAACAGTGGAGCCCAATAAAGTATACAACGAACCAGATCTGTATGCTTTCATGATCAAACGAGCACCTTGAAAAATTTTCAGAACTCCACCTTCACCAGTGAATTTGCACCCAAGGGATTCTAAAGTGCCCAAAGATATGAGATTTTTCTTCAACTCAGGAACATATCTAACATCGGTGAGAGTTCTCACCACATCATCGTGCATTCTGACCCGAATTGTACCTTTGCCAATAACGTTACAAGTAACATTGTTACCCAATTGGACAACTCCACCTGCAACTGAATCATATGTAGAAAACAAGTCCCTGCTAGGACACATATGATATGAACAACCGGAATCTAAAATTCACTCATTGTCTAATCTGAAACTAGTTTCAGTTGCTAAAAATATAGTTCCCTCAATATCATCAGTTGCTACACTAGCTTCGGCGGTGTCAGTATTTTTGTGCTCATTTTTTCTTTCTTTGTGCTTTTCTTTATTTTTCAGTTTATAGCATTCAGAGATATTGTGACATTTCTTATGACAATAGCGACACTCTAAATTATTGTATCTGAAATTGGAGTCGGATTTGCCCCTAACAAACAAGCCAACTTCCGCTTGAGTTCCACTAGCTTCCCCAGTAATATCACTATCTATCTGTTCTTTTGATTTTAAGATAGATTTAATATCCTTATAAGAGATATTATCCTTTGCATAAAGCATAGTATCTCTTATATGCTTAAAAGATGGGGGTAGAGAACAAAGCAGTAACACGGCTTGATTCTCACCTGTAATTTCAGCATCTATATTACTCAAATCCATAAGAATGAAATCAAAGGTGTCAAGATGAGAGAGAATAGAGGTACCTTCACCCATACGAATTGTATAAAGCTTCTGCTTCAGGTAAAGTCTATTTTCTACCGTCCTCTTCATATATAAGGTTTTCAAATTTTTCCACATGCCTGTAGTTGTGGTTTTTACAGAAACTTCACGTAAAACCTCATTTGAGAGATTTAAAATGATACCTGCTTTTGCCTTTTTGTCTATGATGGCAAACTCCTCGTTCGTTATTTTATCCGGCTTCTTCTCCTTTCGTTGCAATGCCAAGTCTAAGCCATCCTAAATTAGGATAGCTTCCATCTTTAATTGCCACATTCCGAAGTTTGCTCTTCGGTTAAATTTCTCAACATACGTCTTTGTTAGAGTCAATTTGGCTATTGAAACTAACCCGGTTAGATCCGGCTCTGATACCAATTTGTTAGGATCGGGAACTTAGGTAGTGCGAAATTTAGCCAAACAACGGTATAATAAAAATAACAAAGACAATAAAAATTGATAACAACGACAATTAAAGTAGATAAAGAAGACACAAATTTAACGTGGTTCGGTCAAAGTGACCTACGTCCACAAGCGGAGAGGAGCAATTTACTATAACAATAAGAGTACAAAAGAGAGTACAAAATTAGAGTAAACACTCTAATTAATCCCAAATACCCTAAGAGAATAACCTCACAAGATCACTCCAAAGAAAGGGTTCACACAAGTGCTTCCCAACACTAACTCTCATACAAAATACTCTTAATAAAGGAAGAAAGGAAAAAACAAGAATTGAAGACAACTCTTGATGGTGTGTCTAAAAAGAACTAATGGCCTTCCCTTTTATAGCCAAAAAAGTCTTGGCCTCTTAGGTGTAAAAGAAGAGATACAACTTGTGCAAATGATGTCCAACACACAATGCAATATTTTTGGGTCCCAAAGAATATTGCCAACAAAATCTACACTTTGCAAAGATGCTTATACTTATGTGAGATGGACTCAATTTGACAAAATAGTGGTCATATTACAAATCTCCACCTTAGCCTAATTTTGGATGACATAGTAAATTTGTTCCACCTTCTCTGCAAAAGCCCCAATGGCATATGTCAAAATTTAATGCAATCAAAATCAGACAAGTTGTCTGATACCGAAACTTTAGTAGAGCCTATAACAGTGGAGCCCAATAAAGTATACAACGAACCAGATTTGTGTGCTTTCATGATCAAACGAGCACCTTTAAAAATTTTCAGAACTCCACCTTCACCAGTGAATTTGCACCCAAGAGATTCTAAAGTGCCCAAAGATATGAGATTTTTCTTCAACTCAGGAACATATCTAACATCGGTGAGAGTTCTCACCACATCATCGTGCATTCTGACCCGAATTGTACCTTTGCCAATAACGTTACAAGTAACATTGTTACCCAATTGGACAACTCCACCTGCAACTGAATCATATGTAGAAAACAAGTCCCTGCTAGGACACATATGATATGAACAACCGGAATCTAAAATCCACTCATTGTCTAATCTGAAACTAGTTTCAGTTGCTAAAAATATAGTTCCCTCAATATCATCAGTTGCTACACTAGCTTCGGCGGTGTCAGTATTTTTGTGCTCATTTTTTCTTTCTTTGTGCTTTTCTTTATTTTTCAGTTTATAGCATTCAGAGATATTGTGACATTTCTTATGACAATAGCGACACTCTAAATTATTGTATCTGAAATTAGAGTCGGATTTGCCCCTAACAAACAAGCCAACTTCCGCTTGAGTTCCACTAGCTTCCCCAGTAATATCACTATCTATCTGTTCTTTTGATTTTAAAATAGATTTAAAATCCTTATAAGCGATATTATCCTTTGCATAAAGCATAGTATCTCTTATATGCTTAAAAGATGGGGGTAGAAAATAAAGCAGTAACACGGTTTGATCCTCATCTTTAATTTCAGCATCTATATTACTCAAATCCATAAGAATGGAATCAAAGGTGTCAAGATGAGAGAGAATAGAGGTACCTTCACCCATACGAATTGTATAAAGCTTCTGCTTCAGGTAAAGTCTATTTTCTACCATCCTCTTCATATATAAGGTTTTCAATTTTTCCCACATGCCTTTAGCTGTGGTTTTTACAGAAACTTCACGTAAAACCTCATTTGAGAGATTTAAAATGATACCTGCTTTTGTCTTTTTGTCTATGATGGCAAACTCCTCGTCCATCATTTTATCCGGCTTCTTCTCCTTTCCTTGCAACGCCAAGTCTAAACTATCCTGAATTAGGATAGCTTTCATCTTTAATTGCCACATCCCGAAGTTTGCTCTTCGGTCAAATTTCTCAACATAGGTCTTTGTTAGAGTCATTTTGACTATTAAAACTAACCCGGTTAGATCCGGCTCTGATACCAATTTGTTAGGATCGGGAACCTGAGTAGTGCGAAATTTAGCCAAACAACGGTATAATGACAATAACAAAGACAATGGAAGTTGATAACAACGACAATTAAAGTAGATAAAGAAGACACAAATTTAACGTGGTTCGGTCAAAGTGACCTACGTCCACAAGCGGAGAGGGGCAATTTACTATAACAATAAGAGTACAAAAGATAGTACAAAATTAGAGTAAACACTCTAATTAATCCCAAATACCCTAAGAGAATAACCTCACAAGATCACTCCAAAGAAAGGGTTTACACAAGTGCTTCCCAACACTAACTCTCATACAAAACACTATTAATAAAGGAAGAAGAAAGAAACAAGAATTGAAGACAACTCTTGATGGTGTGTCTAAAATTAACTAATAGACTTCCCTTTTATAGCCAAAAAAATCTTGGCCTCTTAGGGGTAAAAAAAGAGATACAACTTGTACAAATAATGTCCAACACACAATGCAATATTTTTGGGTCCCAAAGAATATTGCCAACAAAGTCTACCCTTTGCAAAGATGCTTATACTTATGTGAGATGGACTCAATTTGACAAAATAATGGCCATATTACAAATCTCCACCTTGGCCTAATTTTGGATGATATAGTAAATTTGCTCCATCTTCTTTGCAAAAGCCCCAATGGGCATATGTCAAAATTTAATGCAATCAAAATCAGACAAGTTGTCTGATACCGAAACTGTAGTAGAGCCTATAACAGTAGAGCCCAATAAAGTATACAACGAACCAGATCTGTGTGCTTTCATGATCAAACGAGCACTTTGACAAATTTTCAGAACTCCACCTTCACCAGTGAATTTGCACCCAAGGGATTCTAAAGTGCCCAAAGATATGAGATTTTTCTTCAACTCAGGAACATATCTAACATCGGTGAGAGTTCTCACCACATCATCGTGCATTCTGACCCGAATTGTACCTTTGCCAATAACGTTACAAGTAACATTGTTACCCAATTGGACAACTCCACCTGCAACTGAATCATATGTAGAAAACAAGTCCCTGCTAGGACACATATGATATGAACAACCGGAATCTAAAATTCACTCATTGTCTAATCTGAAACTAGTTTCAGTTGCTAAAAATATAGTTCCCTCAATATCATCAGTTGCTACACTAGCTTCGGCGGTGTCAGTATTTTTGTGCTCATTTTTTCTTTCTTTGTGCTTTTCTTTATTTTTCAGTTTATAGCATTCAGAGATATTGTGACATTTCTTATGACAATAGCGACACTCTAAATTATTGTATCTGAAATTAGAGTCGGATTTGCCCCTAACAAACAAGCCAACTTCCGCTTGAGTTCCACTAGCTTCCCCAGTAATATCACTATCTATCTGTTCTTTTGATTTTAAGATAGATTTAATATCCTTATAAGAGATATTATCCTTTGCATAAAGCATAGTATCTCTTATATGCTTAAAAGATGGGGGTAGAGAACAAAGCAGTAACACGGCTTGATTCTCACCTTTAATTTCAGCATCTATATTACTCAAATCCATAAGAATGGAATCAAAGGTGTCAAGATGAGAGAGAATAGAGGTACCTTCACCCATACAAATTGTATAAAGCTTCTGCTTCAGGTAAAGTCTATTTTCTACCGTCCTCTTCATATATAAGGTTTTCAATTTTTCCCACATGCCTTTAGCTGTGGTTTTTACAGAAGCTTCACGTAAAACCTCATTTGAGAGATTTAAAATGATACCTGCTTTTGTCTTTTTGTCTATGATACCAAACTCCTCGTCCGTCATTTTATCCGGCTTCTTCTCCTTTCCTTGCAACGCCAAGTCTAAGCCATCCTGAATTAGGATAGCTTTCATCATTAATTGCCACATTCCGAAGTTTGCTCTTCGGTCAAATTTCTCAACATACGTCTTTGTTAGAGTCATTTTGGCTATTGAAACTAACTCGGTTAGATCCGGCTCTGATACCAATTTGTTAGGATCGGGAACTTAGGTAGTGAGAAATTTAGCCAAACAACGGTATAATGATAATAACAAAGACAATAAAAGTTGATAACAACGCCAATTAAAGTAGATAAAGAAGACACAAATTTAACGTGGTTCGGTCAAAGTGACCTACGTCAACAAGCGGAAAAGAGCAATTTACTATAACAATAAGAGTACAAAAGATAGTACAAAATTAGAGTAAACACTCTAATTAATCCCAAATACCCTAAGAGAATAACCTTACAAGATCACTCCAAAGAAAGGGTTCACACAAGTGCTTCCCAACACTAACTCTCATACAAAACACTCTTAATAAAGGAAGAAAGGAAGAAACAAGAATTGAAGACAACTCTTGTTGGTGTGTCTAAAATGAACTAATGGCCTTCCCTTTTATAGGCAAAAAAGTCTTGGCCTCTTAGATGTAAAAGAAGAGATACAACTTGTACAAATGATGTCCAACACACAATGCAATATTTTTGGGTCCCAAAGAATATTGCCAACAAAACCTACACTTCGCAAAGATGCTTATACTTATGTGAGATGGACTACATTTGATAAAATAATGGCCATATTACAAATCTTCACATTGGCCTAATTTTGGATGATATAGTAAATTTGCTCCACCTTCTCCGCAAAAGCCCCAATGGGCATATGTCAAAATTTAATGCCATCAAAATCAGACAAGTTGTCTGATACCGAAACTGTAGTAGAGCCTATAACAGTGGAGCCCAATAAAGTATACAACGAACCAGATCTGTGTGCTTTCATGATCAAACGAGCACCTTGAAAAATTTTCAGAACTCCACCTTTACCAGTGAATTTGCACCCAAGGGTTTCTAAAGTTCCCAAAGATATGAGATTTTTCTTCAACTCAGGAACATATCTAACATCGGTGAGAGTTCTCACCACATCATCGTGCATTCTGACCCGAATTGTACCTTTGCCAATAACGTTACAAGTAACATTGTTACCCAATTGGACAACTCCACCTGCAACTGAATCATATGTAGAAAACAAGTCCCTGCTAGGACACATATGATATGAATAACCGGAATCTAAAATCCACTCATTGTCTAATCTGAAACTAGTTTCAGTTGCTAAAAATATAGTTCCCTCAATATCATCAGTTGCTACACTAGCTTCGGCGGTGTCAGTATTTTTGTGCTCATTTTTTCTTTCTTTGTGCTTTTCTTTATTTTTCAGTTTATAGCATTCAGAGAAATTGTGACATTTCTTATGACAATAGCGACACTCTAAATTATTGTATCTGAAATTGGAGTCGGATTTGCCCCTAACAAACAAACCAACTTCCGCTTGAGTTCCACTAGCTTCCCCAGTAATATCACTATCTATCTGTTCTTTTGATTTTAAAATAGATTTAAAATCCTTATAAGCGATATTATCCTTTGCATAAAGCATAGTATCTCTTATATGCTTAAAAGATGGGGGTAGAAAACAAAGCAGTAACACGGTTTGATCCTCATCTTTAATTTCAGCATCTATATTACTCAAATCCATAAGAATGGAATCAAAGGTGTCAAGATGAGAGAGAATAGAGGTACCTTCACCCATACGAATTGTATAAAGCTTCTGCTTCAGGTAAAGTCTATTTTCTACCGTCCTCTTCATATGTAAGGTTTTCAATTTTTTCCGCATGCCTTTAGCTGTGGTTTCTACAGAAACTTTACGTAAAACCTCATTTGAGAGATTTAAAATGATACCTGCTTTTGTCTTTTTGTCTATGATGGCAAACTCCTCGTCCGTCATTTTATCCAGCTTCTTCTCCTTTCCTTGCAACGCCAAGTCTAAGCCATCCTGAATTAGGATAGCTTCCATCTTTAATTGTCGCATTCCAAAGTTTGCTCTTCGGTCAAATTTCTCAACATAGGTCTTTGTTAGAGTCATTTTGGCTATTGAAACTAACCCGGTTAGATCCGGCTCTGATACCAATTACTTAGGATCGGGAACCCGGGTAGTGCGAAATTTAGCCAAACAACGGTATAATGACAATAGCAAAGACAATGGAAGTTGATAACAACGACAATTAAAATAGATAAAGAAGACACAAATTTAACGTGGTTCGGTCAAAGTGACCTACGTCCACAAGCGGAGAGGAGCAATTTACTATAACAATAAGAGTACAAAAGAGAGTACAAAATTAGAGTAAACACTCTAATTAATCCCAAATACCCTAAGAGAATAACCTCACAAGATCACTCCAAAGAAAGGGTTCACACAAGTGCTTCCCAACACTAACTCTCATACAAAACACTCTTAATAAAGGAAGAAAGGAAGAAACAAGAATTGAAGACAAGTCTTGTTGGTGTGTTTAAAATGAACTAATGGCCTTCTCTTTTATAGGCAAAAAAGTCTTGACCTCTTAGGTGTAAAAGAAGAGATACAACTTGTGCAAATGATGTCCAACACACAATGCAATATTTTTGGGTCCCAAAGAATATTGCCAACAAAGTCTACACTTTGCAAAGATGCTTATGTTTATGTGAGATGGACTCCATTTGACAAAATAATGGCCATATTACAGTTTCCTTAATTTGTATCAAGTTATATCACGTATCCTTAAAATCGCGTATAAATTCAATTGTTATCCGATTTTCAGGGTATATATATATATATATTAGAAAACACAACATCCATCCCTCAAAAGGCCAAAGAAAGAAAAATAATCAGATTTGCCCTTTAAAGTCCTTTCCAAAGAACAGAATTACATCCTTCCTTCAAAGGCCAAAGAAGGAAAAAGCAAGTAAACTCCCAACCATAAGTATACCCATCAATAAAGAAACTGGAATCCCCTCCAACGTTTAATTCTCTAATTCTCCCATGACTAGGGAGTAGAGAACAAAAGGGTTAAAAATGTCGAATTATGACAAATCCTCTGAGATAACCACAACTACTTTGGGATTCCAGTGTTAGTTGATTGATTGAACTTGAGAGTAGAATAAAATGAATAATATTTACAATGCACAAAGGCGGATCTAGGATTTCTAAAATATAGGTGCACCATTAAAAAAAAGGAGAAAAAAGTATGGAGTGAGAATTCATCCATGTTCCTTTGTATAAATAACTTGGTTGAATAGCGAGTACACCATTTAGTCTTCGTGGAGCATAACTACCAACAGATAATATTAGATTAATTTTAGAAAATACATACATAAAATACCTAATTTGGCGAAGAGACAATGGGTTCACGTATCTCATAAACTACCCTATAAATCCGCCCCTGACAATGCAGAAGTAGCAATGTTTTCATCAGCAAAATAAAAGATTTGTAAAAATGACCCTCCTTGTCTCTTCAGTTTGTCATTTTCTATACACTGAATAACAGAAAAACTAGAAGCTCACATGCAAGAAAGAGAAAGGACCAGATCCAGGTAGCTGAAAACCGAAAATACACAAGATTGATCAACAGTGTCTCTGCAAGTAAATAATGAGTGGATAAAGAAACCAAAAAGAATGGCGAAAATAATGAAAGAATTTGCCTAAAGCTAATTATGAACCACAATTTTTCTTCTATCTGGAGTTGATGGTGACTCAGGCTTCTCTATACCACATGAATGCCATGTTACTCTTGAAGCTTGTCCCTTCAAAAATGTTTTACTCTAGTAGTAAAGACTATTGTAAAGCCCTGTTATATCAGCCCCAACAACTTTGAAACTACCTTTAAATGCTATACCTCATTCATATGCTCTAATTGCCTCATCCAAATTGTAGATGGTCCTATAATTCATAAAGTCTAACAGTCTACCTGGGACATGTTTCTTGATATTTTATCTTAGTAATTTCTAGAAATGATAAACTTAATGCCAAGCAACAGAAGAAAAATCGAACTCAACCACAGAATCCTCACATTTATGGGAGTGTCAACCATTTGGAGTTGGCTTTCTTTTCACTAGCACTCACTACTATAAGAATCCACGAATTACTGCGAAGGCTGTCGAAATTGGTTTTCTATTAACTAAAATGTATCAAGATCAAACCCTACAGACAATCTACCACCGCACATGCAAAAAGCTTCTTTTTTTTGGTGTGTGTGTGTGTGGTGGTTTGGGGGGGGGGGGGGGGTTTAGAACTCCCAGTTACTTCTATTTAAAGCATTATTATAGATCACAACTTATAATATCAAACCCCAAAATTAAGAGAAATGATGTCATGATAAACCATCCAACGTAGTTTGTTTTCGGAAGAGTTTTAAGGTACCCATATGACGTGGCCTAAGTACAAGAAGCCTCAGTTTCTAAGCCAAAAATATTTATATATATATATATATATATATATATATATATATATATATATATAGAGAGAGAGAGAGAGAGAGAGAGAGAGAGCTTAAAAGCGTAATAGAGCTTAAAAGTGTAATAGCTTTACTTGTAAAATTAGGGACCTAAGTGTTAATATAGAAGAAGTTAGTTACAGCTGTTAGAAGCTGGTTGGGTCGTTAGTTTGTTAAGTGTCTCCCAGATAGTACATGCACAATCATCCAAAATTTTAAAAACCAAAGTAAAACAGCTTTTTATTCATACCTTATTGTCACAGCCTTGGACCTCTCCAACATAACCGTGCAGCAACCAAGCCGACTACTCTCTTCATAGGCGCTGAGCAGTCTCTCCCCCAGGGGTGCAAGCTTAATACTTGAATCCTTACATAGCGTGGTAGTCCAAACAAGCCAAAATGGCCAAGTATATAGTAGATTATCAAAGAGAACGTAACATTTATCGTGTGAGGAAAGAACAAAACCTTATATGCACAACTATGCTTTACAAGTGTTAGTTTTTACAAGAGCTAGACCCTGTGCACTCTATTACCTTCCTACATGAGACGAGCATTTCTGGAAACTTCTAGAATATATTGGACTGCTCTCCACGCTACTTCTGAGCCACATCGGATGGGCACTGTGTCATCTGCAGGTGCACCGCCTCCTTTGTGTACATCCACCTCTGCAACGGATGAGCACCCGCAACAACTCATGGGCCCTATGACCCTCGCAAAGTTGTGGAGCTCAAAAAACAGTAAAACCATGAAACTTTCAAAACATTAGTTTGAAGTTGCTTAAAATCTTAGGTAACTGCTTTTACTCGAGCTCTTCTCTGAATTTAGAGCTTTGCAACAGATTACCATCACACCCGTAGACGATCAGATATGCAACCATGTGCGACTGACTAAAAGGGACTTGCTAACAAGAACGTGAGAATCACATATGTTGCGACTTCTTTCTTTTGGGATCCCACAATCTTACAAATTAACCTGTTTTCATCAAAATATTCATTTTACATTCGTATTTTTCAAACATTTGAGACCAACCAATACAGTGTTTTCTTTTGCATTTCTCTTCACTTGAACCTAAACTACAGGACTACTATCCTAATAAGAAATTGCCAAGCTTGCAGAACACAGGAGATCTATTTACTTCTGAATCAATTCATATTAACAGAAGGCAACATTCAGATGAGGCTCTGTACCAAATGCAGGCAATTATTTTCTATGAGATAAAAGAAATCAAATTTCTTCATTGCTACAAAGTGCAACTAATGGAGCCAGCTCTATATCACTCTCCTCCGAAACACTTTAGAGCATCTCTCTTCATAGTAGATCAAAGATTTGTAAAAATGTAATTCTTTCCCATGACTCCCTGTGTTGCAGTAAAACTGTATCAGGATAAAATTGAAAAGACCTCTTACATCAGAGCTCTTAGCAGAGTGACGAAAATTACGGTACATATAGTTATAATAAATTCACAATCAGAGGCAGGTTTCAATTGTAGATGCTGTCCACCTATCAAGCTCAACTACCTTCTGAGAGCTGCAGTATGAACTTGCACCTCCAGATGTGAAATAAACCATAAGAAAATATCTTCAGATTATCATACTACAGTCAAATCTCTCTATAACAACCTCATTTGTTCCGATATTTTTTGGCTGGTATAGTGAACTAGTGAAGTGTTGTTCTAAAGGACATAATATAATATAACATAATATTCGGTTCCGAAAAAAACTCGGCTTTTATAGTGAATGGCTATTATATAAGGATGTTGTTATAGAGAGCTCCGACTGTATATACATAAAACATGTGACGGCAAAAACAATTTGAGGTGCAATCTTTATTTTGATGAAATATGCATTTTGGTAATGGTACTGTACTTAAAGATATCTGGAAATCTTCAAACAACATAGCTCATTTTCCATCTCGATAGTCGATACATTGTTATAGAAGATCTTACCCAATTTATTTCATGAATTCTGTTTTGATATACCTTGAAAGTCGAGCATGTTCAACTGAACCACAAGGATCACTTTACACATGCATAACTATCAGGTTCCACAACTTTTCCATTGTCATTGTTTTATAGCTTTTCTAAATATTAGTGATCCTCCATTCATTCCACAACTTAGCAACTGAATCTCAATGCACAATGACGAAAAACAAGCTTTTATCCTTCATTGAGGAGGCAAGGATATTTCGTATCACTGAATATGGTTTGGACTTTCTTTCACATAGCTCATCTGTGCCTTATATGTCAGTGGGTCTCTTATTAGGACCCATTTCATTTTGATTCCTGACCGTCACAGAAGTTAAGAACTAAGAGTAAGTCATTTCCTGATATTTAGTTGAAACCTTTATGCTTCAAATATGAGAAAACTTATAAAGGATTATGGATACTTTTCCAGATGAGCTAGTTCTTGCCATCTTGTGCGCTTCATGCAGCCCTGACGACTAGCGTGTCCCACAGATTTTTACATTGAATTGCCATAGTTTCTTCTTTATCTCCTCTAATTCCTCCCTCCTCCCTGCCCACATGTAATTCCATCATCTTTCATTGCTATAGACTCTCCTTACATTGCTCATTAAGTCCGAGGATTTCAAAGTCATGGCCTAGACCAAATCCTTTTTCTCTGTTGTCACTTCACAAATATCGGTTCATCCCCTCAAGTCCAACATAATTTTTAAGAGCTTCAATGAAAATTGAATTTTAAGAACGTCTCCAGAGTAAAGGTTTCTTTCAAGTAGCTCTTCATTGAGATGGAAGAGACACTCCTCTGCCCCAGAGAGCTCCTTATTTAGCTTCATGTCAATTTGATGAATATTTTTGGTTTCCTTTGTCCTGGAATATTTGGATTTAAAGGTTACTCCCCAGCACTCTACTGCCTTAATTGCTCGCAGTCGCACACTCAAGAAACTAGTTCGCACTGAAACATGGTCTTTGAACAATCTTACTTGAGCTACACACTTGTAGTAGCACTCCATGTGTGAACCACCTTGAACATCATAACTGCACTTATAATAAGCTCTAATCACTTGTCGCAATCTATCTTACACAACGAGAATCATCAAGGACCCTCACAATCTGTGCCAGTAATACCTCTTAAACCATTTCTTTTAGCTACACGAATCCATGAGAAGAAGAATGTAGTGTATTTCTGATCATTGCCTTTATCTCATCTACAGATATCTACCAAACTATGTCCTATGTTTTTCTTTAATCCCTTCTCTTTTATATGTTCCCTCAACATCTCAATTTCCTTCCACATGCCATTCCTGCCATACATGTTCGATAGCAGAACATAAACCCCGTCATTTTGAGGGTCCAAATTCAATGCCCTTCGAGCAGCTACTATACCTAGTTCGACATTGTCAAAGTTATGGCAGGCACTAAGCAAGGCTCCCCACAAGGTAACAGTGAAATTATCATTATCTTTGTAAGATAACTCGTTGATTAGTTTCCATGCTCTATCCAACTCACCTGCACGACACAGTAAGTCAACAACACAACCGTAGTGCTCGGGGCTGGGTTCCAAACTGTAATTAGATGCCATTGATTCAAAGTACTCCATTCCAAGATTTACGTGGCCTGTGTGACTACAAGCAGAGAGAACAGTCAATAATGCTACACCATCTGGTTTGATTCCTTCCATCACCATGTCATTAAACAAACTAATCACTTCTTCAAATTTCCCATTTCTTCCGCAAACACCAAGCATTGATGTCCAAAGAACAACATCCTTCTTTCTTTCTCCACATCTAAAGCCGACCATGTCGAATACATGCCTAGCCTTCTCCACTGACCCACTTTTGCCATACATTTCAATCAACAAACTTTGAAGAAAAACATCAGATTCCAAGTCATGAACTTCTCGAATAACACATCCATGAACTTGCTTACCCAATTCAAATACAGAGAGCCCAACGCAAGCACGCAAAGCAGCTGAAAAAGTGAAATTATCCCAAGATAGATTCAACCATGGCATCTTCCTCGCCAACGCCAGTCCCTCCATCCACATCTTAGCTTCAGAATAGCCCGAAAAAAGTGCGTTCACACACACTGTGTTCTTCACAGGAATTTCATCGAACAACATAGCTGCATTCTTGATACACAAAGACTTAGCATACACATCGACTAAAGCACACCCCACATAAACACTAGAAATCCAACCTGATTTATGCACAAGGGTATGAACCATTTGCCCAAAGTTTACATTTTTAACAGCAGATGAAGCTGTAATGGAGCTACACAAGGTGTATGAATCAATGTCAATTCCACTAAAATGCATATAAGAGAATGTTTTAAGAGCAAGAAAATGAAACCCATTTTGGGAAAAATGGGAAAGAATTGAATTTAAGAGCAAAGGGTTTTTGGGTTTGGGGAATTTGAAGAAGTTGGTTAAGGTTTTAAGGTTGTTATTGTTGGGAAGTGAAGTAGTTGTACATGTAGTAGATATGAGTTTGAACTGAAAGTTAGGGGAGACGAAGATTAATCCTGTTCTAATTAGATGTGCATGAAATACTTTAATGGCTCTCAGATTCTTTGAGCTGCAAAAATGGTGAAAGATGTTAGTGATGGAATAGAAGTTTGGTCCTGTTTCATACTGCGAATGGGATTTAGTGCACATTCTTGAATTCGCGTCAGATAATCAAATTAGTAGTGACGAGTGATTGTTTCCGCCCTATATATATATGGGATAAATACTTGCACAACCGGTGTTTATAGCAAAATTAAGCAAATTAGTCTTAGTAATTACTCCCTCCATCTAAGTTTACTCGTGTACTATACTAAAAGTAAATATTCATTTTTACTTGTCCAGTTTAAAAAATTAATGGATAATTTACCAATTTATACCAATTTTACCCTTCTTATTAAGTTAATACTTATTTCCAATTTATTTTTCAACATATAATAATAAGGGTGATATAATAAAATTACCATGTTATTTATTGTACCTTGAAGGGTGTGCCGAGTCAATAGTAAAAAAGTAAACTTTGACGGAAGGAGTATAATTTAAAGTGAGAACACATTATTAATTATGGGTAAGTGATTAATAAGTATATGAAAGATATTTATTTTGTATTTTATTGGTTTAGTATAAACGCAGCCAAATCGAATTCAATGGAGGCTATAGGGTGAGTGTGGGTAAGATTTTACAAGCTTTCAACTGATACTCCAAAAGATAAATTCACATTGTGTCAAAATTCATTCTCAAATAATCCTTTCATCCAAAAAAAAAAAAGATATTGTGTTTGTACAAAAATAGATTAGCTTAGTATGATAAAATGAATTAAGAATGTGTACTAATGATTTATAGTTATTAAGTAATAAAAGTTACTGTGTACACATATTATGCTATGTATTAGTGTGATGTAAAAATCGGAATTTAGATCATCTACTTGTGTTAGTGTTTAGATATCGGGTCCCTTAATTTTTCAAAATAAAGTTACATGAAAATTCTATTATCATAATTTTTAATTAAAAATATTTAGAAACTGTTTGGAAAATTGAAGCTAAATAAAAAATAAACTACTTGAACTCTCCAAATAACGATAGGAATTGAAGGTCGCCACAGAATATGGGAGGGAATTACATAGCGAAAAATCGAACCTAACCAATTGAGCTACTAAGAAGGTCGTCTTAACTCAATCTTAAGCTTTATTTTTGTATTTATAAATTAAAGTTAACTCTGCATATTATTTTGCAAAATAAAGTGTGTCGCTAACTAATCATACAAGAGGAAGATTGCGGTGACAAATACTCATATAATTCATCATTATAGAGCATAAGAAGATGAGAAACGAGCATAGCATCTTAGAATCAGCTGGAGTTCGTAAAGCATTTCTTAGCCACTTAAAAATTCATTAAAACGTTTAATTTCAGAAGTTCACCGCTGCAAAATAGGAGTAAATTTCTTTCATTTCAACAAAATGAGTATTTTATTTTCATCTTGTAGAAAGATTACTTTCTTTTTCAACTAAAAATAAGTATTTTCTTTTTAGTTATTGTACGAAATGAAGAAGGAATTGAAAATTTTCTCTGTCTATTCCATCATTGTTGTTGTACATGTACATATACACTTACATATGAAGAATAAAGAATGGCAGAAAAGAGAAACTATGTACACTTGTCCTATTCTAATTTGCCTACTAATAACAAATTTATTCTTTCTATCAACTAACTATATTCCCTCACATGTTAGTCACGTGAGGGAAGCTTCTAGTATTAAGACTATCAGATGGTTTCTAATTAATCCATCATGAATTGATTTGCTTGATCCAAAGGTTGTGGGTCTTCCACGTGTTCCAAACAATCCACTGAATATAACCTATGTAATATGGGTTATATCAAAGATAGCCACTTTGGTCGGAGAACAAATGAGATCCTTCTAGGTTGTCTTCTTTTTCATTCCCTCTACTCCATCTGAAGGCAAAGCTCCATGAAAATCAGAATTAAGATGGGGTTTCTTCATCCCAACATTCCCCTCAAGTTGGAGGGGAACTTTGTGACCCCTAATTTGCCCAAAATCTCGTGATGAGAAACCCTAGAGAGAGGTTTTGTGAAGAGATCTGCGAGCTAATCTTTAGAAGGAACAAAAGAAAGAGTGATTAACCCTGAAAGAAACTGTTGGCGCACAAAATGACAGTCAATTTTGACATGTTTTGTGCGTTCATGAAAAACGGGGTTACGGGCGATGTGGATTGCTGCTTTTCTATCAGAGTGAAGAGGAATTGGTAGAGTGACCTATGCAGAGAGATCCTCAAGTACTCGTACTAACCACGTAAGTTCTATAGTGACCCTTCTCATAGATATGTATTCTGCTTCTACAGAAGAAGAAATTGATGTCTACTTCTTTGATTTCCAGGAAATAGGAGTTCCTCCCAGTGTTATGAAGAAACCACTGACGAACCTCCTTGAATCCTTGCAAGAAGCCCAATCAGCGTCACAAAATGCTAGCAAAGAAAATGATGGTTCTGCTGAAAGGAGAATGCCTTGACCCGGATTAGAACCGAGGTATTTGAGTGCTAGTGGAGCAGCAAAGAAGTGAGAAACACATGTTTTCTGCATATATTGACTAAGGGTGAGTACAGCAAAAGAGAGATTCGGTCGAGTATTAGTTAAATAATTTAACTTTCCGATCAAGTGATGAAATACAGTGGGATTTTGCAGGGGCTGTCCATCATCAGCTTGAAGCTTGAAGGAAAGATCCAAAGGGGAGCTGACTCGAGTCAAATGAGACACATCAAACTCCTTCAACATGTCTAAGGTAAATTTCCTTTGACCGACAATGAATCCTGCCTTTTCTCTCAAGATTTCCATGCATAAAAAGTAATGTATATTTCCCAAATTCTTGACTTTAAACTCAGTATTCAGAAAGTTTTTGATGCTTTGAATTTCTTCTAAGTCATCTCATGGGAGTAGTATGTCATCAACATAGATAGCTAGGATAGAAATAAGACTTCCTGTGCGTTTAAAGAACAAAGAGTAGTCATTTAGTGATGAAGAGTATCCCTTAAAACTTAAAGCCCCTGCAAGCCTAATGTAACACCCCGAAAAATTTCGAAGTACTTAAGCGCTATAAAGAAAGTTGATGTGTGCTAATTATATTATTTTGTATGTAGACAAGGGCTATTATAAGAATGATATCAATTGATCATGATAATATATGTATGTGGTGCATTAAGAATAGTTTATGGTCTAATAAGAATCCCAAGGCTAAGTCACGTTGAAAATTTTATGATGGAATAAAGTTTCAAGTGAGTTCGAACAAGATCCTACTTCAAACGCATACTACTACCAAACTATAACTACTTAAGAGGTGATCTACCTATCAAATTAAATACTTTGAGTCTAGTTTCTAAAACTTCAAACCGTTCGTCATTTGGACACTCTTACAAGAAGTTATGTTCAAATTCCCAAAGGCTGGAAGAATGTGACCGTGCTATAACCCTCGCAAAGCCAGGTCTGTAGCGCGCTAGACCGTGCTATATCCCTCGCGAAGCCTAGTCTATAGCTCTATACAGAGCTCGTGAAGCCAGGTCTGTAGCGCGCCAGACCATGCTATATCCCTTGCGAAGCCTGGTCTATAGCTCTACGCAGAGCTCGAGAGCTCACGAAGCCTATTCTGTAGCTTGCTACAGAGCTCGCGAAGCCTGGTCTGTAGCTCGCTATAGACCGTGCCTAGTCTGGTCTGTAGCCCGGTCCGGATTTTTGAAGGTCCATTTTTCTAATTTCATAACCCGACCCTAGTTACTGTAAAACGATCTTTGGGTCATTTTGGAGGGATAATATGATATTTTTAGAGAGGGGAAAGTGCCCTAGAGTGAGAGGAGGAATTCCTAAGCCCTTGTTCATCAAATCTTGCTCAAGCCTTGAAATCCAACAAGAAATCCCTCAAGTTCTTCATCTAAGAGATTGAAGTTGCTAAGAATTCTGGAATATTTTAGAGTTTAAGGAAGCTCAATTAAGGTATGTTAGCTAAACTTCTTTCCTAGAATTGAATCCCATGATATTCTTGTAAGTCCCGGGTTATTCTTTATAAATCAACTATTTCGAATAAGCTTTGTGTTGAAAGATATATATTCAAAATATATTTCAGATGCTCTTATCATATGATGATATCCTTCGGGAATGTGTTCAAAGCATGAAATGGGGTATAAAAATGTTATGACTCCAAGTAGTGTTTCAAGTGAAGGCTATTATGCCAAATTGTGTAAGAAGTCTCAATGTGCATAAGACTCTTAATTTCTCAAAGATGTACTAAAAGTCATGATTAGGGATTACTTGTTGTCGATAATCTATATAGATGCTTGAAAGTGAAAGTAGTGAGTTGGGGATATAAAGTGTGAAGTAGTGAGTTGGGGATATAAAGTATGAAACACCATGCCAAGAATGAAAGTTATACTTGTGGCCAATAGCGCCAACGAAATGAAATGATGTGTGAAATATTATGAAATGAGCCTTGATTCAACTATTTCGAATTGACTCCGAAAATAGAATTATCCAAAAGCTTATGTACTCAAGTCATGTCCAGATATGGTTGTTCTAATTATTCTATGGTTGGTAGGTATTTCCAATATGTTTTGAATTCTTACATATTCATGAATTGAAATTGTGTATTGCCCTTTTTGGGAAAAGGTATTTCAAAAGTATTCTATATAATGATAATCCTTGAAAGTAAAGAAATGAAAGTGCGAAATATGATATACGGCCACAGTGCCATAAAAGAAGAATCATATGTATGGCCAAGAGAGCCAATGCAATAATAATGTTGTAAGTGGTTGAAAGTACGGATTAAGTGATATATGGTGTGAAAGGTTATGAGATGTACGTATATGTACTTTTGTTTCTAATGTGTTATATTATAAGACCCTACGTTCTTGCGAGTAAAGACTATGATCTTCCTAAATGTTTTAAATGCTCTTAATGTTCTATGATCACCCATGGCAAGTACATGTAAGTGATAGTATGAACATGAAATGTGGTCATTGCCTAAATGAGAATTATGAAGTGTTGTATGTACCAATGGTTTCAACTATAGTTTTATGCTTCTGAAATAATATATGTAAATGACTTCGATTGTTAAGCCCCCAATAGTCATAAACCTAGATAATGACCTCAAGAGGTCAAGGGAGTGAATAATGAGATGGAAGAGAGATGTCCTTTGTTAAATGATGATGAACCTTAAGAAAAGGAATTGGGCCCATGTGCCATTGAAATCGATTTATTGATTTACCATGCATGTGCTAATGTAATGAGTTGTGTTTCTCCATGATGAGCATGAACATGAAGTATTCCAATGATATGAGAAATTACGACCTTAAATGTAATGACAAACTATGTCGCTTTGAGTTTATATATGGTATTGTGATTGGGATTACATCTCCACCCGCATATATAGGGGTGAGGAGGCATGACCGTTTTGTGTAGGGATTGTGGTAACGTGGAATACACCTCCACCTGCATATATTGGGGTGAGGCGGCATGACCGCTTTGTGTAGAGTTTTGGTATTGTGGAATACACCTCCACCCGCATATATTGGGGTGAGGTGGCAGGACCGCTTTGTGTAGAGATTGTGGTATTGTGGAATACACCTCCACCCGCATATATTGGGGTGAGGCGGTATGACCGCTTTGTGTAAGGATTTTGGTATTGTGATACACATCCACCCGCATATATTGGGGTGAGGCGGCAGGACCGCTTTGTGTAGGGATTATGGTATTGTGATACACCTTCACCCGCATATATTTGGGTAAGGTGGCAGGACCGCTCCGTATAGGGATTGTGGTATTGTGATACACCTCCACCCGCATACATTTGGGGTGAGGCGGCAGGACCGCTCTGTGTAGGGATTGTGGTATTGTGATACACCTCCACCCATATATATTTGGGTGAGGTGGCATGGCCGCTTTGTGTAGAGATTATGGTATCGTGATACACATCCACCCGCATATGTTGGGGTGAGGCGGCAGGGCCGCTTTGTGTGAAGGTGATTATAGAGGATCCCTGACTTAATATCTATAAATTTGAATGGAAGCTCTTAATAAATTTGATTGACGTTAACGGCTATCTAGGCCCTTTTATTATTACAATGATTCATCATATTCATGTTGTATTTCTAAGCCCTTGAATAGGTATATTTGTACTATGTAAGTGAACACTGTGAATGGTCATGAAACGCACAGGTGTATTGTATAGGTGATACTGTTAACGGTCTATGAGACGCATAGGTGTATAATATGATATGTGAACACAAAGGACGGTCTATGAAATGTATATGTGAAAAATAAGAGAGGAATGTGCCACTTTTATTGGCCTTGTTTGTATATGTTTTTATAATTACATTATATTATATATTCCACGTATAGTTCATATGGCTCGTTGGTCCTAAAAGAAGTTTAGAATGATGCAAGTATAATAAGACTTGAAATGTTACCCTATGGGATGTTTCGTAGTTTCTTGATGTACTTTATTTGCCTATTATTTGAGTTACTGTATTTTCATATGTTATTTTGACTGCCTTACATACGAGTACTATTCCACATGTACTCACGTCTCTTTTTTCGGGGGCGCTGCATCTTTTAATGGATGCAGGTATACTTTCACAGGATGATATGGATCTTTGATAGGGATCTTCTTCACTACTCAGCTTATGGTGAGCTCGCTACAAATCCAGTGGGTATTCGAGTCTAGTTGGTTTTATGTACTTAGGTATCTATTGTCATAGAAGCTCCATGTACACTGTGGGTCATGTAATTAAAGTTTTGAGTTTTGTCATATATTTATGTTCACGGTATTTACAGCTATTTATAAAGTTGTGTACCCACCATGAGAAAGACTTTTAGGCCATTGAGCCAAATGTATTCAACTTGAAAGTCAAGATCTAATTATGTTATGGTAAATCATGCATGAGTAATGATGAGAGGTTAATATAAATTAGGCTTGCTCGACTGGGTTTACTCGGTTGAGCGCCGGTCGCGCTCCTCGATTTCGGGGCGTGACACCTAACATACCATTGTCTGGAAGCCTGTTTTAAATCATATAATGATTTCCTCAATAGGCAGACATGTCTGGGTCTAGGAGGTTCTAATCATGTTGGGAACCTCATGTATACCTCTTCTTGTAGATCCCCATGTATAAATGCATTGTTCACATCTAATTGAGATACATTCTATTCTTTCTTGGCTGGAATAGTGAGTAGACACCTTATGGTTGTCATCTTTACCACTGGTGAGAAAGTCTCACTATAATCTATCCCTTCTCTTTGAATATTCCTCCTGACTACTAACCTTGCCTTCAACCTTTCAATTCTTCAATCTGATAAGTGTTTTACCTTGTACACCCATTTATAAGGTAAAACTCTTTCTCCTTTAGGTAATTTAACCACATCCCATGTGTGGTTATCCTCTAGAGCTTTAATCTCTGCATGCATAGCTTCTATCCAACCTAGATGTTGACAAGCCTGGATGAAGGTATAAGGTTCTGTTAGGGTAGAAAGGTATTGCATTACATGTTGATTATTAAGTGAGAGAGATAAAAAAAAAATATTCCCTAAGCTTGCAAGGTTGAGCAAAATAAGATGTGGTTACATCTGTGAACATGATACTACTACACACATAGCCTTTCAAGTAAATTGGTTGATTAGAAACCCTTCCTGACCTTCTCAATGGCATAGGTTCCTGAGGTATAAGAATAGGTGAGCTGGTGTGTGGTGAATCTAAGATAGGGGAAAATGGAATTGGGCTAGGAGATACTTGATGATGATGAGGAGTATATGAAGGGCTTGATGGTGGTGGTGAGAAAACATCTGTTACTGCAGATTCTGAGGAAGTAGGTAATGAGTGATCTTGTGATGTGGTTGAATAGGTAGGTTCTGTGGTGAAAGTTGAGGTTGGAAAAATAGGATAGTGTGGTGTGTTGATTTGAGCAAAAGGGAAGTGTGCTTCATGAAACTTTATATCCCTTGACATAAAAACTTTCCTTGTATACAGCTCCAGTAGTTTGTATCCCTTCTGTTGAAGAGGGTAACCAAGCAGAACATAAGTTGTTGCCCTCTCATTAAACTTACCTCTTCTATGTGCTAATGTAGAAGCATAACATAGGCACCCAAAGTTCCTCATACTTAGGTTTTTGCTGAAATAGGACCCCATATGGTATTTTTCTATTGAGAGCACTAGAAAGTAATCTATTTATAAGATGTGTGGCAGTCAAAATGAATTCACCCTAATATGACATAGGCAGCATGGATTGGAACATTAAACCTCTAGCAATCTCTAAAAGATGTCTATGTTTCCTCTCAACAATCCCATTTTGTTAAGGAGTTGCTACACAAGATAGTTGGTGCAGAATTTCTTCTGAAGCTAGAAAAGCTGCCTCTTGTGTGCCTTTCCCCAATTCTAGTGCATTGTCAGATCTTATCATTCTCATTTTTACATTGAATTGTCTCTCAACCATGGACATGAAAGATTTAAGCATAGGAAAAGCATTGCTCTTAGAACATAATAAGAATGTCCATGTTCCTCTACTATAGTCATCTACTATAGTAAGAAAATATCTGAATCCATTATAGGTACTTGACTTTTAAGGTCCCCATGTGCCTATATGTGTAAGATCAAAAATATGTTTAGATTTAATGGTGCTGACAGGAAAAGGATTCCTTGTCTGTTTAGCCTTAGGACAAACATCACAAATAAATTCAGAACTTGAGTCACAATGAAGGAAATCTAAATGTTTCATTGCTGAAAATGGGAGATGTCCCAACCTTACATGCAAAGCTTAACATTAAGAATAACATTAACATGAACTCGACTACAAACAGACACAGATTCTGAAATAGAATTTCTTCCTTTTTGAATTGAAGATACATTAGTACTGAATAGACCCTTAGACTTAAGACTACTTGGTTCTAATATGTAGAGTCCCTCTCTAACTTTACCAAAAGCTTGTGTACTCTTCATTGAAAGGCCCTGCACTATACACCCAATAGATGTGAATAGGACATCATATTTGAACTGAATACAAAACCTATGAACTGACAATAGATTGTATTTGAAATCTGGAACATGTAGCACATTGCTCAATACATGACCTGGTAGAATAGAAACACTTTCTATATGAGTAACAATTATTTTGAAAGAATTAGGTAAAGATGTTCAAAGGTACAGGAAGTTGAGTTAAAGACAAGAAAGAGTTGGGATCAAAACACATGTGCTATGAAGCACCTGAATCAATGATCCAGGTGTCTGAGTTTAGAGTAGTAAACACTGAACCTGAGTATTTTAGAATAGTACCAGCAACTGCATTTGCATTGATTCTTGAGTTTCCTGCATGTGCCAACTTTGCCTGCTATACATGCTCATCATTTCTGCAAATTGTTCCTTGTTGAGTTGCTGCCCAAAGTTGATATTGTTGTGTTCAGTGCTTTGTCCTCCTGCATTCTCATGCTCTTCATGTGCTAAAACTGCATTTCCCTTGATCAGATTTTGATAACCTTTGTGATTGGTAAATTCAAAATCATCTGGAAATCCAATGATTTTGTAGTAGTCTTCCAGTGTATGTCCTGTTTTTTCACAATAAGTACAAGATACATTTGGATTATACTTCTTCTTTCCCTTAAACTTCTGGTGAAGTTTAGTGAACTTCTGCCCTGGATTGTTATATTTAGGTTCCATGACTGCTCCTCTTTGTACTTGGTTTCTATTTTTCTGAAAATTTCTTCCATGTCATGTGACCATAAAAGCTGCAAAATCAGCTAAAAGCTAGGCATTAGGCTGCTTTGCCTCTCCAACTACCATAAATGAAAGTGAATCAGAGTTGATGTGTGCATTTGTATAAACTTCTATTTGATTTTCATCTTGCAAAAGTAGTGAATAGGCAACATTCATGGTAGGCAAAGGATTCATCATGAGTATATTTCCTATTGCTTGTGCATAAATGTCATTCAAATCCATTAGGAATTGAATCAACCTCTGGTCTTCAAGTGACTTAGTTAACTTTGATTTTCTTTCACAAACACAA
The DNA here is from genome assembly GCF_000715075.1 of Nicotiana tabacum. Classification (NCBI taxonomy): domain Eukaryota; kingdom Viridiplantae; phylum Streptophyta; class Magnoliopsida; order Solanales; family Solanaceae; genus Nicotiana; species Nicotiana tabacum. The sequence continues at coordinate 75,186,923 of NC_134103.1, forward strand.
ACACATGAATAACATATGATAACATTTAAAGCATCCAATTCATCCCACAATCGTTTGAGTTTAGTGAAGTATCTTGCAATGTCACTATTACCCTGTACTAATTCTGATAGCTCCTTTTGCATATGATACAGCTTGGCTCCATTTGATCTTCCAAATCTCTGCTCCAGACTGTCCCAAAGCTCTTTCGCAATTTTGGAGTACATTACACTGTCTACAATGTCCTTAGAGAGAGCATTTAGAATCCAAGATATCACCATATCATTGACACGGCTCCATTGCTCATGATCTGGAGACTTCAGATCTGTAGATTGACAAGCTCCATTGATGAAACCAAGTTTCTTCTTGGCTGACAAAGACAACAGAATAGATCTCCTCCATCCTGGATATCCTATTCTATCAAACACAGTGTTGACTAGAGTCATCCCAGAAGAATCAAAATTGTTAAGATGATTGACATCATAGCTGACTGCCTTTGCAACATTACTGGTATCACCAATGATGGTTGTTTCAGACATCTTAGTTTATTGATTATGAAAATGAATTTGACGTAAATGAACTAGATGATTAAACTGTTGGATCGAGCTTATTTCTCAGATACCATGTACGAAATGAAGAAGGAATTGAAAATTTTCTTTGTGTATTCCATCATTGTTGTTGTACATGTATATATACACTTACATCTGAAGAATAAAGAATGGCAAGAAAGAGAAACTATGTACACTTGTCCTATTCTAATTTGCCTACTAATAACAAATTTATTCTTTCTATCAACTAACTATATCCCCTCACATGTTAGTCACGTGAGGGAAGCTTCTAGTATAAAGACTATCAAATGGTTTATAATTAATCCATCATGAATTGATTTGCTTGATCCAAAGGTTGTGGGTCTTCCACGTGTTCCAAACAATCCACTGAATATAACCTATGTAATATGGGTTATATCAAAGATAGTCACTTTGGTCGGAGAACAGATGAGATCCTTCTGGGTCGTCTTCTTCTTCATTCCCTCAATTCATCTGAAGGCAAAGATCCATGAAAATTAGAATTAAGATGGGGTTTCTTCTTCCCAATAGTTATGGAGCATAAATTTTAATGTTGTATTTGCGTAAAAAATTAAAATAAAATATTAGTTCCTTTGGGTTTGTATGAATACTTAGAAGAATAATTAAATTCTTAAAGAAAATAGAGTCCTGAAAACGTTGGGTATTTGGGGGGGGGGGGGAGGGAGCACATGAAACATGGGGACTTGGGGGAAGGGGCGAGGAGAGTAGCATAAAAAAATATTTTCTACTCTCTACCAAACACTAGAAAATATTTTTCAAAAATTATTTTTTTCACTCACCAACCAAACAAAGGAAAATAAGTAATAAAATCACTCATTTTTTATGGTGACCACTACTGAAATAAAATGACAGAACAAGTATCACACTAATTGGAAAGTATTAGTAATAAGTTAAAGCCATATTAGTTCAAGAACTGCATGCCCTTCCTTTTCTCATAATGTGCAATAAAGGATATCTCATAATCAAATTGCAGTAGTTGTATAAGTTGTATTTATTCTTTCTCCAAAAAGAATAAAATAGGGGTTGTCCCAAGATGCTGCCAAGGATGGTCTAAACTGTAGATAATTGAAATATGTGGCATCTCAAATAGCAATAATATCCTAATCCTATCCTAAGTAGATCAACTATATAGGGATGGATTTACTTGCTGATTTGTTAAGACTGCACTAAAATCTAATGATTTCTATAATACACACACAAATAATTATGGATATGGTGGACTGTGTGAAAAGAAAGGAATGCTAGGTGCTTTGAAGATAGGAGCAACTCTACATAGAAAATTAAGATAAATTATTTTTTGTCTTTTCGTTTTTGGTGTAAAGATAATTTTGTATAGGATGCAGAGACATTAATTAAATTTTTTCATTCCTTGTAAGTTGAGCAAGGTCTTTTATAATTGTATATATTGATGCCAGCACCAACCTGGTGTTGATGAATATATTGTTACCTTTCTCAAATAACAACTATGCCTCAATCCTAAACAAGTTGGAGTCGGCTATATGAATTCTTACTTTTCTGTTTAAGCTCAACTCACGTTATCATCATACCAAATAATGTTACCTTTCTCAAAGAAAAATACTCATTATCAGAGCATTAATGTCTTTCTTAGTGCCATAAGTTGGATAACAGTAGAATCCAACAAAGACCACTCTACGTAATTTATTTCGGATTAGTGTTGACTAGTAGCTGCATATTTTTAAGAGAAAAACCAACAATGAGAACTCTGCATCTTTCTTGCCAAATGCTGTAGCTCTACTACATAAGGAGCTAATTGACCACAGCAAGCGCAGTACAACTTAGATCAATATTAGAAACATAAAATTATGTGCAGATTGCAGCATCTTACTAATTAGATCACTCTAAAATAACACAAGTGGATGAGATTTGGCAAGAATTGGCCACTTTTGAATACTTTATTCTGGCTCAATGCGTTTGGAGACCTTGAGACTGAAGCACAAATATTTTATCGCAAGCAATTATAAATACAAGAAAATGAATGAAACCATAAGGTGCAAAAGGCTCAGTACTTCAAATACTTTAAATAGAAAAAGTGGCTCAAGAATGATATGAGGATCACAGATCTCTTCGCAGGTTCTCATCAGTATAAATGACAAAGTGGCCCTAGGAAACATATTTGGAAATAGAAGACCTCTTGTAACGATCCGGTCGGTCATTTTGAGTATTATAATCCCGTTTCTTCATTTACTACTCAAATTGTACTTTACAGTTGTTGTATGAATTGCCGGGGTAATTGGTTCGGGTCCGGTGAGGTTTTGGAATGAATTGGAATACTTTATTTCAAGGTTTAAAGCTTAAGTTAAAATAGTGACCGGATGTGGACTTATGTGTAAATGACCTCGGATTCGAATTTTGATAATTTCAATAGCTCCGTATGATAATTTTGGACTTAGGAACATATCCGAAAAATTATTTGGAGGTCCGTAGTAGAATTAGGCTTGAAATGCCGAAATATAAATATTTGGGAAGTTTGACCGGGGGATGACTTTTTGATATCGGGGTCGGAATCCGATTCTGGAAATTAGAATAGGTCTATAATGTGAAATGTGACTTGTGTGCAAAATTTGAAGTCATTCCGGATTGATTTGATGTGTTTTGGAACAAGACGTAGAATTTAAAAGTTCAAAGTTCATAGATTTTGATTTGAGGTGTGATTCGCCATTTTGATGTTGGTTGATATGATTTGAGGCCTCGAGTAGGTCCGTGTTATATTATGAAACTTTTTGGTATGTTCGAACGGGGTCCCGAGGGGCTCGGGTGAGTTTCGGATGGTTAACGGATCAAATTCAGACTTAGAAGAAATATGGAAAATTTTTGTCTTCTGGTGTGATCACACTTGCGAGGAATTGGTTGTAGGTGCGCTGTCGTAGATGCGGCCCTTTTTTTTCCTCAGAAGCAGAGCTGGGCTAGATTGGGCAGGGCGCAGGTGCGAAGGAGTTAACCGCAGGTGCGAGCGAGGCTCCGCATATGCGAAATTGAGGGAGAGGCAGGTCCGCAGATGCGAACCTTTGAGCGCAGAAGTGCGACCGCAGGTGCGGTCCTTGGCATCGCAGAAGCAATTATGGCTGGCCAAGCTGTTCTCGCAGAAGCAAAACTTTTCCCGCAGAAGCGAAGGTCGCAGATGCGACCCCTTGTCCGCAGATGCGGAAATCGCTGGGTCAGAACCTTAAATTCGAGGGTTCGACATTTTCACCCATTTTCGGATTTTGGAGATCGGGTTGGGCGATTTTGGAGAGGAAATTTTTCACACAACTTGAGGTAAGTGTTCTTAACTCCCTTGTGATTATATTCCATGAATTAATCTTCATTTTTGGGGTAAGATTATTGAATCTTCAAGAGAAATAGAAGGAAATTTATATAATGTCACAAAACGAATTTTTCAAGTTTGAATACCGATTTGGAGTCGGATTTGAGTGAAATTAGTATGGTTGAACTTGTAATTGGATGAGTTGTCGTATTTTGTGAGTTTCGTCTGATTTCGAGAGGTGGGATCCACAGTTGATTTTTGGGGCGTAATTTTGGATTTTGTGGAAAATATTAGCATTTTGATATGGAATTAATTATTATAAATTTTGTGGACTAAATCAAATTAATTGTAGTAGATTCGAGCTGTTCGGGAGTTGATACGCGCATAATGGGATTCTGGAGCATTGTTTAGCTTGCTCGACATTGGATTCGGCTTGTTCGAGGTAAGTAACTCTTCTAATCTTGGAGTTGAGGGTATGGACCCTGAATATATGTATTTCGTGAATTGTTGGGAGGTGATGCACATGCTAGGTGACAGGCGTGTGGGCGTGCACTATAGAAATTATGACATAATTCTTTCTGTGAAATTTTGTAGTTAAATGATCTTGGCATTTTCCATGTGGTTTTATGAGTTAAAGAAATTGAGCTGAAAAGCATATTAAAAATCATGTTTAGGCTATGTGCCAGTATTTATTGGGACCCACAGATGTCATATTATTGTGAATTATTTATTTTAAATTGAAAATTCATACTCAGTCATATTCATTTCATTGCATGTCATATCTCAGTCACTGTTGTTATTTATTGATACATCATATCATCATTTTGGGCTATTCTCATGACATTGTAAGCCCATGAGAGAGAGACTGGAGAGATTGATGACTGCAGGAGGCCGAGGGCCTGATTGTGAAGATTTTTTTTTTTTAGGATCGGGCTGCACGCCGCAGCAGGCCATGTTGGCTTTATATATTATACTATTGCACGTGAGTTGGCCGTGCAGCACGTGAGTTGGCCGTGCGGATCCATATGTTATACTATTGCACGTGAGTTGGCCGTGCAGTACGTGAGTTGGCCGTGCGGATCCAGATTTTATTATAGCATGTGGGTTGTCCGTGCAGCACGTGAGTTGTCCGTGCGGATCCAGATATGATATTATAGCACGTGAGTTGTCCGTGCTTATAGAGTTTGGGCTGTAGGAGCCCCTCATGAGTCTATACACACCCCAGTGAGCGCAGTCGACTATAAATAGGGATCGGACTGCACGCCGCAGCAGGTATGGTATAGCGCTGAGTGATTGAGTGTGCTGAGCATAGTGAGAGAGAATGCGAGACAGTGAGATTGAGTACTCTAAGAGTGTAGGTACATGAGTACAATCTCTGAGATACATTGCATTGACATGCACACATGACATATATGCATAGAGATGTGTTTTCCTCATGCTGTACAGTATCATATTATTCATGATTTCTCACACATGTTGACAGATGGGCATAGTGATGCATTTGTTTTACATGGGTTATCTGGAAAGAAAATGAAACATATCATTTATTATTGAATGGATTTTGGAAAAATTATTGCTTTCAAACTTATTCATATTTTTGGAAATTTCGGTAAACGATTTGGGTTTTTCACTAATGTACTTGAAAGGAAGAACTATTATTTTTGAAATCATGATTTGGCTGAGCATTTTATCTCTGAGTTACTTCTGGTATTATTTGCTTTATGTTGTTATGGAGTGTTGTGGACTAGTGGTTTTGGACCCGACCTTGGTAGAAGCTCGTCACTACTTTCAACCTAAGGCTAGATTTGTTACTTACTCAGTACATGGGGTCGGTTGTACTGATACTACACTTCTGCACATTGCGTGCAGATATTGGCTGTGTTGTTGATATGCTCGATGGTTGCGGGATTTGAAGATGTACCAGCGTTCCTGTTGTAGATGCCTCTTGTTCATGGTAGCCTTAGATTTATAAAAGCTCTGTTTATGTATTATTCAAACAAACTATGTAATTATTTCATTTCCGCTTTGTATACTCTATTCTTAGAAGCTCATAATTTGTACTACCAGTTCTTGGGGGATGTATAAGATTAAGATCTTTATTCACTTAAATTGCTTTAATAATTATTATTGGAATTGGATAATTGGTAGTTGGCTTACCTAGCGGGTTAGGTTAGGTGCCATCACGACTAGTTGGATTTTGGGTCGTGACACCTCTTGAGTTAAGCAGAGAACAAAAGGTCATTTTGAGAAGTAGAATGTAATTTTTATGGCATTTAGTAACAGGTAATACAACATCTTTTGGACAAAAAGATAAGCAGTTAGCAAAAAATAGTGCTTTCACCCTATGATTGTAAGAGATGATTAATTCTCACTAATAGGTTCTATGTATCCCTCTTATATTTTGATGATCTAACAAACTTAATGCTAAGAACCAGATAAGGAACCTGTTACACATCCTCAAGTACTTAAGATCAACAAGTCTCAAAGTCGGGGATATAGTTATACTCTTCAGAATCAAAGAAACAGCAGAGGGAACATATGGACATCAGTTCTCTTTGTGACAGTTCCAGTCAACTTCCCAACAGCTGTAAAGTTGCTGCCTGTACACGCAACAGTGCAAAATAGTGCAGCAGTCAACTTTATTAGGAATGCTCCTATACCAAATATGCTTGCATCATTCAAGTGATGTCACCAATAATATATTAACATTAAGCCAAAGACAAAACATCACTTGAACATTTTGAAGAATCAATCCATCTTTCTCTCAAGTCTGTGCATCGATCCAGCAATCGATTCTCAAGTGCTTCAAGAACAAAGAACTACATAACAAGGACCAGTTCCCTGTATCGAGTCATCACATGTCCTTAGTTGTGTTGCACCTTTGTTAAATCTTCTTACTTGTAATTCCTACTTAGCTTAGTTAAAAGCAATTGTGTAGGAAACTTTTGTTAAATCATAAACCAGCAAGGTTCAACAGCCAATACTATGGATGGTGGAAGACAAGGATGCATGATTTCATCATGGCTGAAGATTCAGAGCTCTGGTATGTTATATGCGATGGACCCTTCGTCCCTACGAAGACCATTGGTGACCCAGCAGTAACAGTTCCCAAAACAAGAAAAGAATTCAATGATGCTGATACAAGGCCATAGAGAAAAACTTCCGAGCAAAGAAAATTCTCATCTGTAGTATTGGACCAGATGAATACAACATGATCTCACCATGTCAATCTGCTAAGGAGATCTGGAAAGCTCTCCAAACAGCTCATGAAGGGACAATTCAAGTCAAGCAGTCAAAGATTGACATGATTACCACAGAGTACGAGCTCTTCAGAATGAAGGACGGTGAGTCCATCCAGGACATTCACACTCGCTTCACCTCCATTATCAATGAGCTCTATTATCTGGGAGAAATCATTCCAAGGAACAAACTTGTCAGAAAAATACTTAGTGTATTACTCTGTTCCTGGGAAAGCAAAGTAAATGCTATCATGGAGGCAAAGGATCTATAGAAGCTGACCATCGACGAGCTCGTTGGGAATCTGAAGACGTACGAAATGAAGAAGAAGAAGAAGAAGAAGAAGAAGAAGAAGAAGAAGAAGAAGAAGAAGAAGAAGAAGAAGAAGAAGAAGAAGAAGAAGAAGAAGAAGAAGAAGAAGGATAACGAGAGAAGAGAGCCCAAGAGAGAAAAGAACTTGGTCCTCAATACAGACAACAATGAATCAAGTGGTGAGGATGCTGATATGGCTTACTTGACAAAGAGATTTCAGAAAATGGTTTGTAGAAATTGAGGTATTCCAAAGCAGGGCAGCTCCAGCAAGCCAAGAGGATATGACTTATGTCATAAGTTTGGGAAGTCAGGGCACTTCATCAAAGATTGTCCTCTCCTCAAGCAAGATCAGTACAAACATAATTCACATAAAGTAGCTAAGAGGAACCAGGTTCCTGACAAACGATTCAAAAGAAAAGATGTTGCCTACAACGTTGTGAAACAAGCTCTTGCTACATGGTGAGACTCCTCCAGTGAATCGGGCAAAGATGATGACAAAGGTGACAACTCCATGATGACAGTAAAAAATGAAGCAACTGAATATGACTCTATCTTTGCCCTGATGGCATAATCTGATGATGATGAAGATGATGACGATGAGGTAAACTTTCTAGATGTTCAAAGAAATCTGAAGTCTTACTCTCCAAAAATTCTTATGTCCTTGGCAAATGTTTTAATTGATGATTACCATAATCTTATAAATGATAAAAATATTTTAACTATGGAACTAGGAGAAGTAGAACATGAAAGATATGATCTAGTAGTCGTTGTGGTAGACTTAAAAGAAACCATTGAGAGTTTAAAAAAAGAAAAAGATGCCCTAACTGAAATAATTGCAAATATAGAACATGAAAGAGATAACCTAATGGTTGTTGTGATTGATCTAAAAGAGACTATCGAGAGTCTTAAAGAAGAAAAAGAAGCCTTAACTGAGAAAGTAGCAACGTAGAGCATGAGAGAGATGACCTATTAGTGGTAGTAGTAGACCTAAAGGAAATAATTGATGAGCAAAAAGCAAAAGGCAGTCATGAGATAACTCGAAAAGGAAAGGAAGTTGCAAGCGAGGAACATCTTAGGGTTGAAGACGAGTTAAAATCAATGAAATCCAGTATGTGTGCTGAGCTTGAAAAAAATAAACAACTTCAGGAAGATCTAGGTAGGGTTAAGAGTGATCTAGAACAATCACTTAAGTGGACCTGGTCCTCTGATGCCATCACTGCCTTGTATAAAAACAATGGGGGGAAATAGGCAAGGGATAGGGTTCCAAAGGGAAAAGCTTCCTTACAACCCTCATAGCAAGTATGTTAGTGTACCTGATAACTAGCTTTGCTGTTACATCCCGTACTTTAATATTAGGATGAGTTATAGTAATCCATATGAGCTTGAAAGGATTAAGACCATTCACGAGGTTATAAAGGATTTGTGACTATGTTATTGTAAGACCCCGTAAGTTTAACAACCTTGATACCGTTATATACATTTGATATGGTATTTTGAATGGAACATTTTTTGTAAAAAAACAAAAGTTTGAAAAATATGATTTTATATAGTTATTAATATTACAACTTCCGAATATGCTTTAAATTATACACATAATATGAGAAAGTTTATGAAATTTTCTTTATTGTAAAGATAGAAATTATTTTCTCACAAGAAAAGAAGGTTATCTTTTTACCATTTTAAGAATTAAGTGTACGAAAATTTGTACTCTTTATATGAGATTAAGAAAATTAGAAGTTGGAAAAATATATGTATTTTTACATGGATGTTTTAATAAAATAATAGTGTATGCATTGATTTTATATGGTATCATGATTTATTAATATTTTAATAGTAGTACTTTAGGATGAGAACAAGACTATTTTCAAGATTATAACTATTATGCTATTTCAAATAAGTGATAAGTAAATTCGTGAAGGAGAGAGGGTGAGCGAATCGAAAAAACTGAGTTTCGTCGAAGATTGTCATTTTGAGGTAAAATACGGTCCAAGCTATAATACACTGTATTTATGGACTAGTGCCATACAAGGTACCACATGAGCATGATAGTAAGATGTATGAGGTATGTTAAAAGTGAGTAGTATTTTAAGTAATTTAGGATAATTCTAATTATGTGAATAATTAGATTATTAATGAATTTTAGTGGGAGATTAATTAAAATCTTTAGATAAAGTTAAAGAACCTCACGTGGCAGCTTTTGCCTTAGGAAAATTGTGACTCTTACATTCATTAAATAGATGGCATAATCAAAATGGGACTTTGAGAGAAGGGATAGTTGGTGGTGACAAAGTGTTTAAAGGGAGGAAACATATGAGTTATTTTAATTCCTTCTATTCACTTTAATTTAAGGGATATCTTTTGAACAAGGGGGATATTGTATTTTCTCGTGTGATCAGTGAAAACTAAGAGCAGACTCGTATCTATCTGCGGATTACAACAACAACGAGCCATAAAATATTGAGATACTATTCGTGATGACGGAGCTAGTAGCTGACGAGTTTGTATGAGCATTCGAGGTTAGATGTTTATCAAAAGGATTTACTAATCTTAGTCATCAAAATATGGAATTGAGGTATGTTAAGGCTATCCCTCCTTTTCTTTTGGCATGATCCAAGTAATGATACGTAAATGTAGTGTTATTCTATAAGTGGTTCTACTCTTAACAGTTAAGGATGTCTATGTTATTCATTCCTGTAAAGTTATATTCAAGTATGTCTAAGTATGTTCCTAAGTATCTATTGAGGTATATGATAAAGATGTTAATGTTCATAATGGTACGATCGGGCAGTCATGCATTTACCACTGAGCTACGGCCGGTTGGGCAGTTATACATTTACCACCGAGCTACGGCTGATCGGCAGTCATGCATTTACCATCGTGCTACAGTCAGTTGGGCAGTTACACATTTACCACCAAGCTACGGCTGGTCGGGTAGTCATGCATTTACCACCGAGCTACGGCCGGTTGGGCAGTTACACATTTACCACCGAGCTACGGCTGATCGGGCAGTCATGCATTTACCACCGCGCTACGGTCGGTCGGTCAGTTACCACTGATCAGTTGGCCAGTCATGCATCATACGATATAGATAATAGTCTCAGAGAAACATTATATATATATAAGTATGCATATACTGTGGCACTTCAGAGATTCAGGTTGATTCTTATATGTCTTTAATTAATGTTGACTTATTATTATGTTTCAGTTTCGCCTTACATACTCGGTACATTATTCGTACTGACGTCCTTTTGTTGGGGACGCTGCATTCATGTCTGCATGTATAGATAATCAGTTTGAGAAGCCCTTATAGTAGACGAGGTCAGCATTCATCGAAGGATCGATAAGACTCCACCTCATTCGGAGTGCAGCCGAGTCTATAAGTCATTGTGTCAGAGTTTTGCTACAGACTTATGGGTAGGTCGGTACCCTGTCCCATTTGATGTCAAATAATCTTAGAGGCTTTGTAGACAGAGGTTCATTTTGTACAGTATGTCAAAGGCCTTGACGGCCCATATGTATTCATGTTTTAAGAAAGATAGTTCATTGATACAGTGTTTTCCCACTTACAGTTGTACATTATGAGTTCTGGCCATGTGGGGCCATTATAGTTACAAAAGGAATGAGTTCAACTAACTCGACCTATGTATGTTCTAATTTTGGTCGAACGATCATGAGTTACAGAGTGGTTTGCTCGGGCCAGCACGGTACCGGGTGCCAGCCACGCCTCCCCAGGTTTGGGGCATGACAAAGTGGTATCAGAGCAAGTCGTGTCCTAGGGAGTCTACAAAGCTATGCCTAGTAGGGTCTCACTTATGGGTGTGTTGCGCGCTACATTTATAATTGAGAGTCTATATAGCATTTAGGAAATGTTACCCTTTTTTGTTTCCAGATCGTGCCATAGAGCTAAGTCGTAAGAATTCAGTATAAAGCTTCCACCGAATTTTGTATGCACCACGGGTGCAATCACAATAGAGCTTTAAGGCGTAAATGTAATTTCTACCTATATGGAAGGGAGGTTATGGAAGCGACAGAAGATACGATGCGATATTGAAAGATAAGTAAGGTAAAGGTGAAGAAGATACGAGATACTCTAGTACAAAAGGTTGTGAATAGTTGAGACTTCAGATATAGTTTGGGTTTTAGTTTAGTTTACAGAGGAGACCCTAGCAAAAGTTTTATAAATCTCTAAGAGTTAACATTTGAGGACGAATGTTTCTAAAGAGGGGAAGGATGTTACATCCTGTACTTTAATATTAGAATGAGTCGTAGTAATCCATATGAGCTTAAAGGGATTAAGACCATTCACGAGGTTATAAAGGATTTGTGAATATGTTATTGTAAGACCTCGTAAGTTTAACAACCTTGATACCGTTATATAGATTTGATATGGTATTTTGAATGGAACATTTTTTGTAAAAAAACAAAAGTTTGAAAAATATGATTTTATATAGTTATTAATATTACTACTTCCGAATATACTTTAAATTATACACATAATATGAGAAAGTTTATGAGATTTTCTTTATTGTAAAGATAGAAATTATTTTCTCACAAGAAAAGAAGGTTATCTTTTTACCATTTTAAGAATTAAGTGTACGAAAATTTGTACTCTTTATATGAGATTAAGAAAATTAGAAGTTGGGAAAATATATGTATTTTTACATGGATGTTTTAATAAAATAATAGTGTATGCATTAATTTTATATGGTATCATGATTTATTAATATTTTAATAGTAGTACTTTAGGATGAGAACAAGACTATTTTCAAGATTATAACTATTATGCTATTTCAAATAAGTGATAAGTAAATTCGTGAAGGAGAGAGGGTGAGCGAATCGAAAAAACTGAGTTTCGTCGAAGATTGTCATTTTGAGGTAAAATACGGTCCAAGCTATAATACACTGTATTTATGGACTAGTGCCATACAAGGTACCACATGAGCATGATAGTAAGATGTATGAGGTATGTTAAAAGTGAGTAGTATTTTAAGTAATTTAGGATAATTCTAATTATGTGAATAATTAGATTATTAATGAATTTTAGTGGGAGATTAATTAAAATCTTTAGATAAAGTTAAAGAACCTCACGTGGCAGCTTTTGCCTTAGGAAAATTGTGACTCTTACATTCATTAAATAGATGGCATAATCAAAATGGGACTTTGAGAGAAGGGATAGTTGGTGGTGACAAAGTGTTTAAAGGGAGTAAATATAGGAGTTATTTTAATTCCTTCCATTCACTTTAATTTAAGGGATATCTTTTGAACAAGGGAGATATTGTATTTTCTCGTGTGATCAGCGAAAACTAAGAGCAGACTCGTATCTATCTGCGGATTTCAACAACAACGAGCCATAAAGTATTGAGATACTTTTCGTGATGATGGAGCTAGTAGCTGACGAGTTCGTATGAGCATTCGAGGTTAGATGTTTATCAAAAGGATTTACTAGTCGCAGTCATCAAAAGATGAAATTGAGGTATGTTAAGGCTATCCCTCCTTTTTTTTGGCATGATCCAAGTAACGATACATAAACGTAATGATATTCCATAAGTGGTTCTACTCTTAACAGCTAAGGATATCTATGTTATTCATTCTTGTAAAATTATATTTAAGTATGTCTAAGTACGTTCCTAAGTCTCTATTGAGGTATATGATAAAGATGTTAATGTTCATAATGGTATTATATGCATCATGCATTTACCACCGAGCTACGACCGGTTAGGCAGTTATACATTTACCACGGAGCTACGGTCGGTCGGGTAGTCATGCATTTACTACCGAGCTACAACCGGTTGGGCAGTTATACATTTACCACCGAACTACGGCCGGTCGGGCAGTCATGCATTTACCACCGAGCTACGGCCGGTTGGGCAGTTACACATTTACCACCGAGCTACGGCCGGTCGGGCAGTCATGCATTTACCACCGCGCTACGGTCTGTTAATCAGTTGCCACTGATCATTTGGACAGTCATGCATTATACAATATGGATAATAGTCTCGAAGAGAAGCATTATATATATAAGTATGCATATACGGTGGCACTTCAGAGATTCAGGTTGATTCTTATATGTCTTTAATTAATGTTGACCTTTTATTATGTTTCAGTTCTGCCTTACATACTCGGTACATTATTCGTACTGACGTTCTTTTATTGGGGACGCTGCATTCATGCATGCAGGTATAGATAATCAGTTTGACAAGCCCTCATAGTAGACGAGGTCAGCATTCAGCGAAGGATCGGTAAGACTTCACCTCATTCGGAGTACACCCGAGTCTATAAGTCATCGTGTTAGAGTTTTGCTACGGACTTATGGGTAGGTCGGTACCCTGTCCCATTTGATATCAAATAATCTTAGAGGCTTTGTAGATAGAGGTTCATTTTGTACAGTATGTCAGAGGTCTTGACGGCCCATATGTATTCATATTTTAAGAAAGATGGTTCATTGATACAGTGTTTCCCACTTACAGTTGTACATTATGAGTTGTGACCATGTGGGCCCATTATAGTTACAAAAGGAATGAGTTCAACTAACTGGACCTATGTATGTTCTAGTTTTAGTCGAACGATCAAGAGTTACAGAATGGTTCGCTCGGGACAGCACGGTACCGGGTGCCAGCCATGCCTCCCCAGGTTTGGGGCGTGATATTTGCACTCACTGTGGTAATACTGGGCACTTTAAGGAAACCTGTAAGGCCAGATTTCAGTCTCAACAGAAAAATAAAGTTTTTCAAAAAAGAGGGTAACTACTGTTAGAGAACCTGGTCCCTTATATAAAACATGTGTGATGCCTGCTTGGACCAAACAAGTCTTGATTCATCCCTTTCCTCATTACAAGGGACCCAAACTTGTTTGGGTTCCTAAGTCTAACCCTTGATTTTCTTATGCAGGGAGCAGTGAAAGGGTGCAGCCAACAATGGTACATGGATAGTGGCTGCTCGAAGCACATGACTGGAAGCACAAATGATTTCCTTTCACTCAAATCCCTGTAAGGAGGGAGTGTATCCTTTGGTAACGGTAAAAAGGGATACATTCTGGGAGTTGGGAGGATTGGGAAGTCTCTTTCTCACTCAATTGAAAATGTGTACTACGTGAATTGGTTGAATTACAGCTTGCTAAGTGTCTCCCAAATCTGTGACAAGGGAAACAATGTAGAATTTGTGTCAAAAATATGCACGGTCACAAATCTTGTGACTGGTGAGGTGGTTTTGGTGAGATACAAAAACATCTATGTTGCTAACTTTGAATCTCTAAAAAATGGAGATCTCAGTTGTCTGAGTGTTGTAGATGATGATGCTGAACTGTGGCACCGAAGATTGTGTCGTGCAAGCTTTATGTTGCTGAACGAGTTAGTCGAGAAGGACCTGGTTCATGGCCTGCCCAACTCAAGCTTCAAGGATTACAAAGTGTGCGATGCAAGTGTAAAAGGAAAGCAAGGTCAAATCATCTTTCAAGCCCAAAAAGGAAGTCAGTACCTCAAGGCCACTTGATCTCCTTCACATGGATCTATGTGGACCTATGAGAGTGCCAAGTAAAGGAGGAAAGATATACATATTTGTCATTGTGGATGACTATTCCAGATTCACCTGGACTCTGTTTCTCAGGTCCAAAGATGAAACATTTGAAGTATTTTTTGCATTTGTAAAAAAGATCCAAGTGAAGATGAGCCATAATGTAATAAGTATCAGGTCGGATCATGGCACAGAGTTTGACAATGCCAAATTCGATGAATTTTGTGCTGAAAATGGCATAACTCATAATTTTTCAGCTCTAAGAACACCTCAACAAAATGGTGTGGTAGAGAGGACGAATAGGACTCTTGAAGACATGGTAAGAACAATGTTGATTGATAGCGGCATTGCAAAAAACTTTTGGGCAGAAGCTATCAACACTGCATGCTACTTGGTGAGCAGGTGCATGATCAGGTCCCTTTTGAACAAAACTCCATATGAACTACTGAATGCGAGGAAGCCTAAGGTGACACATCTAAGGACATTTGGCTCCAAGTGTTTTGTCCTCAACAATGGTAAGGAAGCACTTGGAAAGTTCGATGCCAAAAGTGATGAAGGAATCATTCTGGCTATTCGTCATAAAGCAAAGCTTACAAAGTATATAACAAAAGAACTCAATGTGTGAAGGAAAGTATACACGTAATCTTTGATGAATCTCACCACTCGTGTGAGAAGGTATCACATAATAAGATTGATTAAGAGGGAGAACAGTCAATTGTACCTGGTGAAGTCATTGACATGGCAAATGAAAAAGCTGACATGATGAATCACGTCAAGGAATCAAATGATGATGGTACAGTTATTTTTCCAACTGATGGGGAGGAACCAGGTTCCTCAATCACAACAACTGAAGCTGAAAACAGAGTTGCTGATGCAGTTCAAGGAACTCCACATGCAGACAGAGAGTCACAATCAGAAATACCTAGACCAACTCACAACGAGGTTCAGGTGTCTAACTGGAAACACAAAAGCTCACATCCTCTTGAAAATGTGATCACTACCCTTGATTCAGGAATTCAAACCAGATCAAAGGCAAGAAACACGTTTTCCTTCTCAGCCTTTCTCTCTCAAATTGAGCCCAAGAATATCAAGGAAGCATTAAAAGATGCTGATTGGATTACATCTATGCAAGAAGAACTTCATCAATTTAAGAGGAACAGTGTATGGCACCTGGTTTCACGACCTACTGACAGAACTGTTATAGGAACCAGGTGGGTATTCAAAAACAAACTTGATGAGTTTGGAAACACAACCAGAAACAAGGCAAGGCTGGTAGTTCAAGGTTATAATCAGGAAGAAGGGATTGACTATGATGAAACATTTGCTCCAGTTGCTCGAATAGAGGCAATCAGAATCCTCATTGCCTTTGCGTCTCACGTGGAATTCAAATTGTTCCAAATGGATGTCAAAAGTGTATTTCTGAATGTCTTTCTAAAGGAAAAAGTCTTTGTCAAGCAACCCCATGGATTTGAGAATCATGAACATCCTGAGCATGTTTTTAAACTTGACAAGGCACTATATGGGCTAAAGAAGGCTCCTCGTGCTTGGTATGAAAGGTTGTCCAAATTTCTTCTAGAAAATGGCTTTACAAGAGGAAAAATTGACAACACCTTATTTCTGAAGAAATAAGGGAGGAACTTGCTCATTGTGCAAGTCTATGTTGATGACATCATCTTCGGAGCAACTAATGATTCATTGTGTGAGGAATTCGCAAAACTTATGGGAAGTGAGTTTGAGATAAGTATGATGGGGGAATTAAATTTCTTCTTGGGACTGCAAGTTAAGCAAATTATTGAGGGAACAATGATAAGTCAACAGAAGTACATCAAGAAGCTTCTGAAGAAATTTGATATGGAAGGATCAAAGATCATTGATACTCCCATTGCCACTGCTACTCGTCTGGACATGGATAAACCTGGTTCTCCTGTGAATAAAACTATGTATAGAGGTATCATAGGATCACTTCTGTATCTCACAGCAAGCAGACCAGATATTATTTTCAGTATGGGACTCTGTTCCAGGTTTCAATCCAATCCAAAGGAATCCAAAAGAATTCTGAGGTATCTCAAAGGCACACAGGACCTGGTCCTCTACTATCCCTCAGTAGATAACTTTGATTTAATCGGATACGTTGATGCTGATTATGCTGGATATTTGGTAGATAGGAAAAGCACTTCTGGTATGGCACATTTTCTAGGATCATGTCTGATCTTATGTGATACAAGAAAGCAAAACTCAGTGGCCCTTTCAACTACTGAAGTTGAATATGTAGCAGTTGCCTCCTGATGCACTCAATTTCTATGGATAAGCATCAACTGGAAGATTTTGGTGCACTCAACATGACCAAGAATCCAACTGTGTGCCCTTACTATGTGACAACACCAGTGCTCTCAACATGGCCAAGAATCCAGTTCAATATAAGAGAACAAAGCACATTGATATGTGATACCACTTCCTCAGAGATAACGTTGAAAAAGGGCTCATTTGCATGAACATTTGCAGCATAGAAGATCAAATTGAAGACATATTCACCAAAGCACTGAGCAGAGAGCACTTTGAAAAGAATCACTTGGCATTAGGGTTGATGAAATCAAGCTAAGGACCTGGTCCCTCGATGATTGGCTACGAAAGAAATGTACAAGTAAAATAGATAAAAAGTGTTTTATGGCGCAGTCTAACTCACCTCTATACTGTTACAGGTAGACACGCATAACGATTACAGAGCAAACAAGTAGCTAATGCATTGCACGTTGGTCAAAGGATGAGGCTTACATTTTCAACTCTGTCAGGGAACCTGGTTCCTTTGACATAAGTTAGTAGTTCCTCTGTACTCTCATGCACAATTCTTTAAATGGCTGAAACGGTGCCACGTCATTAAATTGTCAGTTTCTTTTTTTTGCTTCTTGAACCCAAGCGTCTCACCCTTTATGAAGCGACCCAACTACCCAAAATTGCTACTCAACTGGTCCCTCACCCCTCTTAAATAAATCCATTCATAGTCACTTTCATAACTGTTCACATCAAAAATCCAAAATTTCCCTTTTCCTTCTTCAAACTCTCTTCTTCAAATCACTACACTCCACCATGTCTGACAATCAGGAAACACAAAATGTTCCAAGCATCGTCCCCACCAGTGATAGAGCCCACACTCCCCACTCTGACTAGTCCAAACCCTAAGTTATAGTTACAATCACACTCTACTTCCTCTCTAACTCAATCAAGTTCTGGTTCTCATCGGAGTCACAAAATATCGACTCCCAAGAAATTTGTGGCTGTGACCTCTACTTCTGCCTTGCCGGAAAAGATGGTTGACGAAGATACAGTGGATGGAGAAGAAAATAAAGAAATTTCTACTCTACGAGTGGAAGAAAGTTCTGCTAAAGAACAAGGTGTGGGTCATGCCAGTGATGAATCGACAATGATAGCCCCGGGCCTTGATCCTACAGGTAATGCTCCTCTTATACCTTCTGAAGTTACTTTGGGGCTACAAGAACGGGAAGCTATAGAAAATATGCTTTCAATCGCTACTGAGGGAAGTTTGATTAGAGGTTATGAGGGTGTGTCTGAGTCTCATGGGGAAGATAATGGTACATAAGTCAAGGTTAGGGAACTGGTGCCTGTCGAAACCTCAGCACCTGATAGTACTACTGGGGAACCAACTGAGGGACCTGATCCCTCCGCCCTAGAAGAGCCCTCTAGCTCTAATGGGGATAAAAACCCCTAGTTCTTCACAAGAACCCCGGGTCAGTACTGATCCCGCCCCCTCTCCTCATTTCTACGTTGAGCCATTATCAATTGTGGTTCCTGAGATGTGATCTCTGTCTGAGGAGGAGAATGAGGATAGTGAAGAAGAAGATTATGATAATGTGGCTCTGGTGAGCTTCATTAATGCTAGGAGTAGAAAGGCACCTCCCCAGGGGTCAACTTCTAAGAGACCTATCACGAGGTTGCAGAAGAATAAAGAACTTAAGTGAGTTTTAAGGAAAAGCAAAGAGGGAAAGAAGAAGAGGCAGTTGGTGAAAGATGGAAAGGTTGTAAATGAGAAGGTAGTGCCTCATGCACTAGTTGTTGATGTGGATAATGAGGTAGAAGAAGAACCTGGTTCCTTAGCTCGTAAGTCCTCAAAGAAACATACAGTTCCAAAGTCCAAAAAAGAGTCATCGGTGAGTAAGATGGGTGTGAGCAATGTTGAGGGTCAAAAATCTGGTGAAAAAGTGGTTAAGGAGTCCGCTCAGAAGGTGTCCAAGAAATCTACAGACAAAGGGAAGAGTGTGAGAAAATCTGTGAAAAGGAAGGCTAGTGTCAGTGAGGAACCTGGTTCCTCAAAGAAGGCCAAGGTTGGGGCAACCCAGGATATTGGCATGAAGAATTTGAGAAACCAATGGGTGTTGTGGGGCCGCACATTTTCCCCTGATATCCTTGACCTATCAGGAATGCGCCAATTGGCTGACATCATTGAATACCAACAGTGGACACATCTGTTCACTAGTGACAGTCCTAAAGTTTATGAGGCAAAGGTGCGCAGTTTCTATGCTGACTTCTTCACAGTTGAGGATGATAACATTTGTTTAACAGTGAATGGTGTTGATTTTGTGCCGGACACTGCTGTACTGGGAGCCATTTTGGGCGTGCCCACTAATGGGATGTCCTCATTTGAGGGGGTCTGCTCTACAAATTTCAGAAATGCCATTGTGAAGGATAAGGCAGTACAGCAAGGGGAACGGGTGCACAAGAAGGCTCTCCTTCCAGTGTACCAACTGTTGTTTGAATTGGTGAACAAGGTCCTGCTCCCACTTGCAGAAAGACGGACCATTACGTCATGAGAAGACCTGGTTCTCATGGAAGCACTGGATGGCTACACCACCATAAACCTGCCTGGTCTTATGATAGAACGCATGAAGAAGGTGGCAGAGTTCAAGGATGGTAATCATGGGTTTCCTTACGGGTTCCTCCTCACTACAATTTTTGAATATTTCACAGTCCCTTTAGGAAAAGCGAAGGTGGGAACTCGCAAGCAAACCTTCTCCAAGACCACCCTAGAAGAGTGTGAGTACATTGATAGGATTGGAGGGGTTGGCAGCACTTCTACTATCTCTCAGTTGATCAACGCTCAGAACAGTGCCACTGAAGAGATACGGAAGTTGAAGGCAAGGAATTCCATTCTCGAAAGTCAGCTCAGTCAGGTTCAGGAGGCACCTGGTTCCAGTAGCTCTCAAAGCACAGAGGTTGCCCGTCTGTCAAAAGAAAATGCTGACCTCACGAAGCAGGTTGAGGACCTGAAGGAGCGACTGCTCAACGAGCAGGTGTCAGCTAATGCTCGAATGGACATCCTTCTTAAAACCTTTGCCTCTTCATCTGGGCCTTCCCCTTCCAGTGCTCCCTAAAATATGCTCTCCCTCCCAGTGTCAAGTTCCTAGTGTCTGTCCTCTATTTTAGTCCTAATGATGTTTATGACCGGTACCTTTTTGTTGTTTCTATTTTGTGCATGTTTTGGTAACGATGAAACCGCTCCCTGCTAAATTTCCAAAAAATTAATGAAAGTTTCGTCCTTTTTGATGTGTATACTTTGCTCATTTGCTCTGTCTTTAGTCATGATTGTGTGCACACATGTGGCATGAGTTAACCAAGTTAGACTTCTTTTTGCTTATTACTTGCTACTAATCTTTTTATGATGCCAAAAGGGGGAATAATAAATTGAGAGGGAACAAGATGGGGAACAGATTCAGGGGGAATACAGGTTATGAGTATGTCATTCTGGTTCTTAGGGGGTATTTCAATTATAAGTTTGTCATCATCAAAAAAGGGAGAAATTGATAGGTTCTATGTATCCCTGTTATGTTTTAATGATCTAACAAACTTAATGTTAAGAACCAGATAAGGAACTTGTTATACATCCTCAAGTACTTAAGATCAACAAGTCTCAAAGTCGGAGATATAGTTCAACTCTTCAGAGACAGAGAAACATCAGAGGGAACATATGGACATCAGTTCTCTTGGTGGCCGTACCAGTCAACTTCCTAACAGCTGTAAAGTTGCTGCCTGCACATGCAACAGTGCAAAATAGTGCAGCAGTCAACTTCATTGGGAATGCTCCTGTACCAAACATGCTTGCATCATTCAAGTGATGTCACGAATGTTATATTAACATTAAGCCAAAGACAAAACATCACTTGAACATTTTGAAGAATCAATCCAGCTTTCTCTCAAGTCTGTGCATCAATTCAGCAATCGATTCTCAAGTGCTTCAAGAACAAAGAACTACATAACAAGGGCCAGTTCTCTGCATCGAGTCATCACATGTCCTTAGTTGTGTTGTACCTTTGTTAAAACTTCTTACTCGTAATTCCTACTTAGCTTAATTAGAAATAATTGTGTAGGAAACTTTTGTTAAATCATAAACTCTATGTTTGTGTCTTAGCTAGGTTTAGTCGAGTTGTAAATCTTTGTAATAGAGTTATTATAAAGTGGCTTGTAATAGAGTTGTTACAAATTAGTAAGGGATTAAGAAGTTAATTCCTAGGTTACAATAGGTTGTAATCTAAAGTTTGCTCATTAATGAAGTTGAAATCCTACAAGGGTAGGTCGTGGTTTTTAATCCCGTGAGCTGGGAATTTTTCACATAAAATTCTACTATGTCATTTACTTAATGTTGTGTCTGTGTTCTGTGGGAAGAGATCGAGAACCAGGTTCTCTATATAGTTTAGTGGACTTTTAGTTTCTATCACTCACACATCAAGAGTGATCAAATACTAAAAGCTTCACAGAGGAACTCGATATCAAGAAGGATCCAGCAGTTAATAAGTTAAATGACATAACATGTCTGCTATAAAAATGATACTTAACAAGGATAGCATAGATTAGATTCCCCTTCTGTCTGTTAGGGAGACGCAGTGAATCATTTTCGAGAGAGAGAGAGAGAGAGAGAGAGAGGTGACTAATGACTGGCATCCATCCATTAGCGAGTGGAGTTGATGAGGGGACAGACGGGAAAAGAGTGAAGGAACGTGGGGCTTTGAGCACATCAACCTAAGCCTAACTTTGCTTCATTAAGCAGTTGGACATTACTTTCATTTGACATGTTTGAGCTCATACTCTAAGCCTAACTTTGCTTTATATATCGACCCCTAGTATAACAAAATCCACAAAGCACGAACCTAAAATGTAATTAGAATAGGTTGGGAAGCGACCACCATAGATAAGATCACATGTTTTGGCAAGTGCTTGACAAAAATAAGGAGGATTTTTAGATGGTTTACCAACCTTAGTTGGACCATAAGAAGAAGATAAAACATGGGTTTCATATTATTGTGACAGGTGGTACCCAATTTTACAGGTAACATATTAAGAACAGTAAATACATCTAATCTATATCATCTTTTATTGAAAATTTCATGACTCATCTCAAAAGAAGAATCAATTATGTGATCTCATAGTAGATGTTAGCGTGCAAAAATACTTGAAGATGACTAGATACCAGTAAAAGACTACGTTAAATTAATCTTTCGTTCATCTTGGTGTGCTTATGTCGTACAGGTTTGAGACAGGAATGAAGATATTGTACGGATTCCACAAAATACTCTAAGAAACAAAAAACTAGGCATACATGTTCAGAAGATTTACATCGATCCGTATCATATACTAATCCAAATATGAGTCCATGTAATATAGATGGCAAATGATATTCCTATACTTATTATTCATATATGGGCACTTATTCACTTCTTACTTTCTTGGTGAAAGTCTAGGAAAAGATATTCATTTCTTATTTTCCGGGTGTAACTCTTATATCATGTCAAGCAGAGAAGGATCCTAAGCAGAGAAGGATCCTCCGCTATAGCATCTATCAGTAACTCTATTGTAGTTGCATCAAATGAGAAAGTCTTCCCTGTCATTTCTTTTAAGAAAGCCCTCATTTCACTGTATTTGTTACTTTTGAGAAATACTTGCATAATAACGTTGTAAGTTACAATGTCCAGCAAACAACAAATTGTCCTCCATTTTTCTAAGAATATCTTTAGCTTTATCTAACAATCCTTCTTGACAAAATCCATTAATCATTGTAGTGTATATTACTACGTTCGGATGTAAACCTATTACAAAAAGCTTCTCAAAAATAAGATGAGCTTCGCCGAACTTTACATTTTTGCACAATCCATTATTGACAATACCGTAAAGTTCAATGTCAGTTTCTTCAAACTTCCTTTCCAACTTATAAAAGAGTGACATAGCTTCTTTAACACGTCCATCATATTATACTAAAAAAATAGGAAGATCCTATCTTCAAAGTTGATTTACAAAAATGTACTTTAAAATCTAAGTGACCATTTAGTCCTTGAAAAAAGAACTTTTCATTAAATGATTTCAATCTTTTTATGATATAATATGTTTGTACAAAATATATAATCCACGTATATATCTTTCTTCAATTACAATTGTTATTGTACTCTTTTAAGTATCGTGTATTTTTACACTAAATTCAATTAATCTAAATCTGAAAGCAAATGAAAAGACAACTATGTATTCATTATTAGTCTTCTAAAGAAACTGTTGTCTCTTGCATTTCCCAATGATACATGTTTCTTCTACTCCTCAAATATATACATCATCTTTTACTTTTCTTCTAATGACAATACTATCAACTATTTGAATTTAGTTTAGAGAGCACATATGAGGTATTTCTTCGTGCAAGTTGTTTTAAGCTCTCTTTTTTGGGTCAATTTTGCTTCTTACTTCTCATTTATCATATAAATCATATTGTTTAATTGATGTTTAAGAGTTTGATCTCTCACATGAAAGTGAAGAGCTGAAATTTTGTTTCAACAGCTTATGAGATGATTTTTCTTTCCGGGGCAATAACAATTGACGTGATGCTTTTATTGACAATTCGATAGAACTCTACTAGGAATTGCACCAATACAAATGAGGTAGGCGACATTTCTTTCTAACATGATTCTTTTTCCTTTGACACAATTTTTTTGTAATTTTTTTCTTTAGTATTTTCCTATTTGATTGTGTAATCGATACTGTAGAACGTTTCCTCAAGTAAAGATTTAATTATCACATGGTTACTTCTTCCCATATTTTCACAGTTTTTTTATTTTGTCTTTTCGTTTTTATTTTCTCAAACCTGAAATTTCAATTAATAATTTTTTTATGCAATTGTTGTCTTATAAATGTTGTGTTTTAGCATCAATATTTTGAGAAATAGACATACTTCTATCTGAAAATGCTTTAATTAGGACCTAGAACTGTTAGTTCAATCATATGTAAAACTTTTAGCACCCAAGTAGAAAAATATATCTACCCGTGCTTCTATAATATTTTTCCTTTTTCAATGTGAATATTGGTTTTATCTCAAATGACAAGGACTTTGGCTGGTGATGCAGAATGAGACTCTGGAAAAGCCGTAATATTAATCCTGATATTTAAATATGGTGATGGATAATATCCTGTGGATTAACTCAGGGTTGTAGAATTGACATTATTCTTCGTTACGTTTTAATAAGATAAAGGTAACAAATAAACAATGTTGGTCTTGACTTGCTACTCTTGCCTTTATGTACATATATATATATTTGCTTTATGCAGAGATATTCATGCCTTTCATATGCAATTATAAAGCAATATTTCATTCACCACCACTGGTTTATCATGAAAATGCCAAAGGGCCCGGTCATAGATGATGATGTTCTCACATTGCAAGACTCTGAGAGGAAGGTCAGACGATATGCTCATGGCTTAATCGTGAATAACATCTGAAAAGGATCTAAATACCTTTATATTGTAGTTGGATTGAGTCTAAATTTTATATTCCATTTGTTTTTTAAAAAAAATTACAAGAGAACTTGCTTAAATTTGGACAAGAATAAATTTGATGATGTTAAGTAATTTTGGTGCAACTTTTGTTTTCACAGTATGTTGTGATAATATTTTTTATTGGCTTTGCATCAATGCCAATCACTACTCGGTCCAATTGGATGGACATCCATCTTTACAAAATCTTGCTTGCCTGCTTATTGATGCATTATTTCTTGAGTTGGTGATAATAATGAATTTTAAAGTGCATGCATTTTCGATTAAAGAAGCCTTGAACTCACCTCCATTCAACAAAGAAATTTCACGCATGAACTCTCCTCGAGCTAGGGGATAAAGAATCTTTTATCGATAAAATACAAAAATATTTTGCAAAATATACTATAGCTAAGTAGCACAGTAACAATTTGAAGATTTGGGGTATTACTTTGAATGGTTTGAAAATTCCTCTTAAGAGTGATTTAGATCAATTACAATATATGTATTAACTTTACTTTTGCGTATTGAGCCACATTTGGGGAAAGTTAACTAATAAAATGCCAATCCAATATGTTAAAACATTATTAACATAATACGAGTATGTCAATCTTATATGTACTTTCTAATATTAATATAGTATAGAATATAGATTGTTGCAAAAAGATTAAAATAACCTTCAAACTAAATCATATAAAATTACACATTATGGCTGCAAACAATTAACATATTAGAAGAAATTTTCAACTATATATGCAAAATAATTTTAGAAAAACTCATGACCAAATGATAAACTTATGTCATAATAAATAGTTTAAAACTTTCAAATTAGCCAAATTAATGGTAGGGGCTTAGCATACAGTGAATTAACGGATTATTTCAAGGTGTATTTTGGTAACTCGAGAATAAACACTATAGAGAACTATTAAATCAACCTCAAAATACGCATTTCAGTGATACACGTGCAACGCAAAAACTAGTTCTTAAAATAACCACTAAACAAGGTTCGGTGTCAATTCTTCCAGCTTCAAACAGACCTTGCAAGATAATATTATAGGTGAAATTATCATGTTTCAACCCCTTTGAGAAACTTCGCTAAACAATTTCATAGCCTCGTCCAGTTTCTTTTTCTTACAGTATCCATTTATTAGTATGTTATAGTTAATAATGTCAGGTTCAATGTTATTATCTATCATGGAATTAAAAGTTCTCCTCGCTTTATCCACTTGACCAAGCAAGCAATATCCATCTATTATCATGTTGTAGGTGATCACAGTAGGCTCCACACCTTTTCCAATCATTTGTCTATGGATCACTATTTTGAAGGTGTACACATCTAGATAAATATTAAGATTAACCATCTCACAGAACAACATCCTAACATCATCCCATTCACCAGACTTACACAAACCATCAATAAATGAACTATATGTGACAATGTTTAGAGGAATACCTTTTTGTATCATCTCTTTCAAAAGGCTGATAGCAACATCTAGCATTCTATCTTTGCAAAAGGCATCTATAACAATGCTATAGATGTATGTGTCGGGCTTAGTGCTCCCTTGTTCCATTAATCGGAGCAAACTAAAAGTTTTTTCAGTATGGCCCCTTTTGACATAACTTCGTTAGGCTCACAAATATTCTCTCTCACTAATTTTTTGAACAAGTGAACGGCATCGTTAACCTTATTTTCAGCAAAGAGTCCCCTTATTAGGGTGTTAAAGGTAACAACATTAAATGGAATGCCAGTTTTGAAGAAAATGGCTAATACAGAAAATCCTAAATCAGCACGGTGCATAAGGCAATAACTGTTAATTACTATATTCAAGATGAATTTATCAGTTGGAATACCTAATTTCCACATTTCTCCAAAGAGAAACAACAGCAGAGTAATGCTTCATATTTACCATAGTATGCAACAATTTCGAGAACCTGACAGGAGAGGGAAGAGGCTACTGTCTAACCATTTGACGGAACACTCACAGCATCATCTAAACACTTGATGTTCTCAAAACTTCTAGAAACCCCAAGTCTACCCTTTATCGAAATGGATGTATTGCTAGGAGATGAAGAATAATCTCTGCGGCCAATTGCGAAAGTAGAATGAGCAATCTTAGCGTTGCCATGAGAAATAGCCAAGAATGAGATGAAGGTATTACTGTTGCGAGGGTAACGAATTGCAACTCTCGCCATCTTCTCTTCACTTCAATGGCTACAGAGTCTCTCCAATTTCTGTCAAGGGAAATACGGGCAGCCCACTCTTAAGAAGCAGACAAACAAAGTGATCAAATACTAGTATAAGTTGCTTGCAGTAGGAAATGAAAAGAAAGAGAGAACACAATAGAAACCCCATGTCTAGAGATGATTAATTCTCACACTTAAAAAAAGTGATCAAATACTAAAAGCTTCACAGAGGAACTCAATAGCAGTTGATAAGCTAAATGATATAACAAGCCTTCTATGAAAATGATACTTAACAAAAATATCATTCCCCTTGTGTTAGTTAGGGGGACATATTGAATCATTTTTCTAGTGCTTATATAGACTACAAAAAGCAGTCAGCTTTGGTGTATGACTAGTAAAATGGTATGCTTTGAGTAACTAACTATGTTAAGAGTTAAGTAGGAGGTTAAGCAAGATGCCCTGGATCAGATTAAATCAACTTACACCAAGCAGATTGAACAAGTAAATCTCTTCTAGTTAATCTACACTACATTGTGCCAGGTTTGAACAAGCTTCACTCCGGTTTCAGGAAAACTAAGAGGATTTTTTTCTTTTCTTTTTCAGAAACAGCAATTCATTTTAATCAATGTCCTTGTATTAGCAAACCTAGTACTAGTATTTATAGAACACAATAAGGTCTCTAATATAACAATCTAGGTTCCAGGCACAAACAAAAAGATACTAGCTTGGTACCATAAACCATACACGGGCAACCAAGAAGAGACTGATCACTAATCAACATTGTGATAAGCTTAAGCTCGTTCTCCGCGAATTCGTCTTGCAAGCTGAATATCAGATCTGTCTTAAAATCCTGAACAATCTCACAGACCTTTGGAAAGACAACTTCCGAATGAGAAGCTCAGTACTCTTTTGATATTTTTGGAGAGCAACAGTCCAGGGAGGTAACGATGTGGCTTCTTCACTCTTCCAGTGGTAGGGGCTGATTTCCTAGCAGCCTTTATAGCAAGTTGTTTCCTTAGAGCCTTTCCACCGGTAGATTTACAGGCTGTCTGCTTCGTACGAGCCATTTTTTTCACAATCTGGAAATCTATTATTGACCAAGCGGAAAATCTGAGAAAGATTGGAAAAAGAATTTGAATTTGAAATATGAAATAACAACTAAGAGGATTCAATCTAAAGTAAGGTTTGATTTTTGTTTATGGTTGATGTACCAGGAACTAAGAAACTATGAGAAAAGATCAACTCCATTTTTTCATTAAGAAAAGTAAAAAGAAGATCAACTCCTTTTAGAATCATTTTATCACTACTTTATAAGGGAAAACTCATTTTTATCGCTTCTTTTAAAGAGGGAAACTAGTTATGTCAGACATGAACTAAAAAAGGGGAACCCTCAGGGGTTGGCCTGGTGGCAATTGACTTGAGCCTTGGGGTTTGCTCCCTTTCAAGGTCTCAAGTTCGAAACCCACTGGGTGCAAACAATTTCTGAGGGCCATCGGACTGGGTAAAACCTGAATTAACCGTGGTGCACTTGCGGGAAACTCCTTGCCGAGGGCCTGTGCACCCCCGGGATTAGTCGGGGCTCAAAGAGACTCGGACACCCGGTGCAAATCAAAAAAAAAAAAAAAATTCTAAAGATGTGGCGCTCTTATTGTAAAATCAGCTAATGAGATCACCGAGTGTTTACCAACTTGAAGATTCCTTCACATATACAAGCAAGACAAAAAATTCACACTAGGACACCCTATTAATTGATTGATTATCTTAGTCCATAGAGAGCTTGCAGTTGTACAATACCAATTTCAACTATTTCCTTTTCTTAAATTTAATCCTTATCCTTTCAATATATGGGAAGAAAAAGATGGCACAGAGAGAGAGAGAGAGAGAGAGAGAGGAGGTGACACAATGTCTGGCATCAAGTCATCCATCAGCAGGTGGATATGAATTCATTAGTTGGAATACCTAATTTCTGCATTTATCCAAAGGGAGAAACAACAGCAATGCTTTATAAATATCATAACATTCAACGATTTTGAGAACCTGACAGAAGAGGGAAGGAGCCTGCTCTCTGACCATTTGACACTTACAGCATCATCTAAAACACTTGATGTTCTCAAACCTGTTAGAAACAAATGGATGTATTGCTATGCTACGAGATGAAGAATAATCTGAGGGCGTAATTGCCAGAGCAGAATGAATAATCTCAGCATTGCGATGAGAAATAGCCAAGAATGAGATAAAAGGGTTACCATTGCGAGAGTAACGAACTGCAACACCTGCAATCTTCACTTCACTTGAATGGCTGCGCAGTCTCTCCAATTTCTGTCAAGGGAAAAATGAGCAGCCCAATCTAGGGGAAAAGAGTAAAAGAACAAGAGGCTTTGACAGAGAACTTAGTCCTAGAGTATAATAAACTGTTCAATGGAAAAAACTGTCTAGTGTACATCCCAGATCACAGTGGATAGACAAAATACAAAAGAAAAGAGCAAATTTGCAGAAAATGATGATGATGATGCCCAAATTCCCCATAAAGGTTATAATATTGCAGAATGACCAAGACTTCAAACTCTAGGAAAAACATAATTCCTATTACAAATATCAAAGTATTATCCCATAATCACATTAGATTTATACACTATATACAGTACTGTAATATAGCTCATCAAAATATATTGTAATATTGTTGAGATCCATTTTGGAGGATATATTTCTCCAATGTCACGGGTGTAAGAATTTTATTATATTAAGAAAACTGAAAATAAGAACAACAATGATCCTTTCACTTTTATTTCAGTTTCCCCTTAATCTTAAAGCTCTTATTTTGCTATTAAAGTAACCTCTAGCCTTTATAAAGAAATAGGAGAATAGCTCATAAGGAAATTCATATTATTTCTCATAGTAAGAGTGCAATAGCATCTAATTTGCGAGATAATGAAGAGGACAAAACATTCAGAATTAGAAGTGATTTACCTCCTCAATAAGTTTGCCTATAAAGCATAAGCAATGTTCAAATTTCAACTTTCTTGTTTCCCCAATTGCATTGGATGAGATTAGGAAAACATCTTCATTTCTTCTTTTCCAGAAGAAACTCTGGTATCATGTCAAGCATAGGAGGATCCTTCGCTATAACTCTGTTGTAGTTGTATCAAATGAGAGTCTTCCCAGTCATTTCCTTTATGAAAGCCCTCGTTTCACCAATTCTGTTACTTCTCAGAAACCCTTGCAAAATAACATTGTAAGTTACATTGTTTGGCAAACATCTATTGTCCTCCATTTTTCTTAGCATATCTTTAGCTTCATCTAGTAACCCTTCCAAACAAAACCCATTAATCATTGTAGTGTACATTATCACGTTAGGATGTAAACCTATTAAAGAAAGCTTTTCAAAAATGGCATGAGCTTTGTCCAACTTTCCATTTTTGCACAATCTATCAATGACAATATTGTAAAGTTTAATGTCAGTATCTTCTCCCTCTCTTTCCAACTTACGAAAGAGTGACATAGCTTCTTCAACAAGTCCATTCTTAAAATAACCACCAAGCAAGATGCTACGAGTACACAAATTTGGTCTCTGCCCTGCCGAAAGCATCTCTGCGAAGAACTTTTGTGCAGTGTCGCTTTTTCCAACTCCAAATAGACCTTGTAAGATAATATTGTAGGTAACAGTATCAGGTTTCAACCCCTTTCGAGAAATTTCAAGAAACAATTGCATGGCCTCGTCAAACTTCTTTTTTTTACAATATCCATTTATTAGTGTGTTATAATTAGTAATGTTAGGCTCAATGCTCTTATCTATCATAGAATAAAAAATTCTCCTCGCTCAATCAATTTGACCACGCAAACAATATCCATCTGCTATCGCATTGTAGGTGACCACAGTAGGCTCCTCACCTTTTCTGATCATGTGTCTCATTATTTTCTCGGCGTCTTCAACTTTTTCTTCTTTGCATAGCCCATCGATCACTATGCTGAAGGTGTACACATTTGGATAAATATTAACATTAACCAACCATCTCACAGAACAAAGCCCTAACATTTTCCCACCGACCAAACCTACACAAACCATCAATCAATGAACTATAAGTGATAATGTCGGGTGGAATACCTTTCTGTTTCATCTCGTTTAAAAGGCTGACAACAGCATCTAGCATTCTATCTTTGCAAAGGGCATCTATAACAATGCTATAGATGTATCTGTAGGGCTTAGTGCTACCTTGTTCCATTAATCGGAACAAACTAAAAGTTTTTTCAGTATGGCCCCTTTTACTAAACCCATTCATGACAGTTGCATACATGACTTCGTTAGGCTCACAAATATTCTCTCTCACTAGTTTTTGAACAAGTGAACGGCATCTTTAACCTTATTTTCAGCAAAGAGTCCCCTTATTAGGGTGTTAAAGGTAACAACATCAAATGGAATGCCAGTCTTGAAGAAAATGGCTAATTCAGAAAATCCTAAATCAGCACGGTGCATAAGGCAACAACAACAACAACAACCCAGTATAATCCCACTGGTGGGGTCTGGGGAGGGTAGTGTGTACACAGACCTTACCCCTACCTGGGGTAGAGAGGCTGTTTCCGATAGACCCTCGACTCCTTCCCTCCAAGAACTACCCACCTTGCTCTTGGGGTGACTCGAACTCACAACCTCTTGATTGGAAGTGGAGGGTGCTTACCACTAGAGCAACTCACTCTTGTCACAACGGTGCATAAGGCAATAACTGTTAATTACTATATTCAAGATGAATTTATCAGTTGGAATACCTAATTTCCACATTTCTCCAAAGAGAGAAACAACAGCAGAGTAATGCTTCATATTTACCATAGTATGCAACAATTTCGAGAACCTGACAGGAGAGGAAGAGGCTGCTCTCTAACCATTTGACGGAACACACTCACAGCATCATCTAAACACTTGACGTTCTCACACCTGCTAGAATCCCCAATTTTACCCTTTACCGAGATGTATTGCTAGGAGATGAGGAATAATTTCTGGGCGTAATTGCCAAAGCAGAATGAAAAATCTCACCATTGCGAGAGTAACGCACTGCAACTCTCACCATCTTCACCTTCAATGGCTACGGAATGTCTCCAATTTCTGTCAAAAGGGAAATACGGGCAGCCCAATCTTAACTTGCCTTAACTTTGGAGAAGAAAGCAAACAAAAGTGGAATGTGAGTTCCCACTCTAACATCCCAGTAGAAAATGGTGTTAACTGATTTTGAATTTTGATACACCTTAATCGTTTTGCTTTTTCCTAAATTATTATTTTATCCTTTTTTTGTTGCCTCAATTACTTGAATGATACGATTTGAAATGGAAGGGGTTGGAGTTATTGGTGGAGCTTGTACAATGGGCTTGCAAGGTTGTGCTGTGAAGTTAGTGAGAGGAGTTGGCGGAGTAGCTAAAAAGTTTTACCATTTGCATTGGAGTCCATTTAGCTAATTTACTTTATTATTTAATTACCCCTTGTAAGTTTCTCTTATTTCTTTTTAGTCCTTAGGTCTTTACTCACGTTTGAGGCTATATGCCCTGAAAATGAGCAACAGCTCATTTTCAGGGCATGAATGAAAACCCTTTTATTTTATTTGCCTTAATTCCCTTTCTTCTTAGTTTTAGCTTAGCCCTAGTTAGCTTCTTCTTCTCTGAAATTCAGCATCCGTAACATTGAATTACAACAAATACATAGTCATGCAAAAAGAATTTATTATTCCGAGCTAACAGCTTGTTTGGATGGTTGTTATTTATGGTATTGTATCGTATTGTTACTTTAAATATAATTGTATTGTTATTTTAAATACAATATTTGTTGCCATAAAAATATTTATCAGTAATTAATTAAATGCCATTGGATCCAAAATCGTTAAAGCCTCTAGCAGCATTTACGCCAGATGCTAGTACAGACTCATATTATTACTGGTAAAAATAATTACTTTTAGCGGCAACTACAATGGCCACTAAAACTGCCTAAGAAATGTCCTAGCCCCATACATTCAACAGCCTTTGTTATTGCCGTAAAGACCCATAATTGCCAGTAAAGAGCTTGTGTCTTTAATGACTTTTTCTATTATTATTATTATTTTCTGCAATAAATTTTTTTGGTTATTAACAATTATAAATGTTACCATAACAAACAAAATAATCAATACACCTGAAGATCACCTAGTTCCACAACCATCTTCTAGGAAGAGTATTGTGAATGCTAGGCCTCCAACTGAGAACTAATTACATGTAATCTGCTGAATCAAACTATGACATCTATGAGCTTTCCTAAACATTTTTACTAACTCTATTCTCTCTATAGTTTCCTTTTTTATCTATGACCGGAAACAATAAAATAAATGAGTATTAACATGATGACTAGGTAAAAAGATATAGTCCTTTTACTATGAGGGTGTTTGGATTGGCTTTTAAGCTGTCCAAATCAGCTTTTAAGCTCTTTTTAGCTTTTATCAGTGTTTGGCAAAGCTATAGTGCTTAAAATAAGTTTAAAACTGCTTAAAACAAGCCAAAAGCAATAAGCTGGGCAACCCCAACTTATTGCTTTTTGGCTTAAAAGCTATTTCTGCTGAAAAGCCACTTTTTAAAGCCAATCCAGACGGGCTCTATGTTACAACATTCCATATGATTAGCATAAAGATCATCCACTGGTCTAGCTACAAATGCAAGAATACATGTATATGCCTCTTACAAAGATCAACAGGACAAGCAGATAAATACGCTAGTCACTTCTGCCCTCCTCCCCACCCAACAAAACAAATTTTGGGTGAGAATTGGGATGAAAATTTTCCTTTTCCCTTCCTTTTCTCACCCAATATCGAAAAGGAAAAGGTCTCACTGCAGCAATCAACCAGAACAATGCTAGTCAAGGGAATAAGACAATCACAAAGAAGTAGCCCATCAACATGACAAAAAGATTAAACCATCCCAAAAAAAAAAAAAGTCCAAGTTAAAGAAAACAAGTGATGGATCAATTAAAAGATACTACAATTTCTACTATTTTTAACCTCTGTAGCGAATACATTTTTTCCCTCCTTAAAGAATTATGCGCGTGGTTCCAAATATCACACTGGCCATATGATTATATAATCATGTATCACATATATTTAGACTAAAGAAACTTTAACTAAAATAATCAGTTACCTTCCATCAAGTGAGGGATGGATGTAATTAACTCAAATGGATATTTACACCGAGGGCATGTTGGTTCCTTTTTGTAGGCAGCCCACTGGAGGTGCAAGTCACACTGCACGCCAAAGTAAGGAGATACATAAAACTGTCAGGACTTTCCCATTATTACAAAAAATAAACTTGCAAAAGATGCCCACGTGTAGAGAGTAATGCACGTATTAGAAGATCATTACAGCATCTACTAAGCAGGTGATCATCATTTTAAAAATTACCGATCTGTTGCAGAACACAACAATCAACAAAAATATAAGAAGATCAAGTTACACATATTTGAAAGAAGTGAACAATATTGCAGCTTGAAGCTGCATCCTGCGCTCTACAGGTTGACATAAAACTACAATCCCTATAACCAAGAGAAATCTGTGCATACAACAAAGCTCACATGAAAGGTTAAACAACAGATATATCTGGCTAAACTGCTAAAGAATATAGATGGAGAAGGGCAGCCTAGCTTTCAAGTAAAGCCAAATAGCCTTGTCACGCTCAAAAATACAAATCCACTGTCATCCGTTATAAAGTTGACAGAGAAATTAGATACAGCAATACCACGACAAATATAATTAAGAACCATAGACTGACTTCATTTATGGTACACTCTTGCGCCAATTTAAAAAAAAAAAAAAAAAAAAAACATAAAGCAACATCAAGGATTAATTTCAATCACCTGCAACTGGCGTGAATCTTGACATACTGGCTGTTGTCAAAGTTCATAAAATGAAGGGCAGCAACCTGTCACTTTTTTGATGAAGTAAGCAGCTGCATTGATGCCATCAAGAAAATGCAATAGTACAAAAAAGAATACAAAATAAACTGAGTTAGCTCCATTACATGAGAGGCTATTCAAAGACCAGGCCTTCGCCAGGGAGCTAACAAAGTTCAAGAAATTGTCAGGGGAATCTACATGGGACATATTATGCTAAAAAGATACATTAACAGAACAATACTGAATCACTTTGGAGTTTGGAGTTTAATTGTTAAAAGAAGCTCTACTAGAGATCTTTTCATAATATAACTCTGTTAGACATGAAGAAGTGCGTAGACCAGACATGGTTGTGTATGCCCAAGTTGACTCTAATTAAACTCATAAATATAGAAATTAAAACTTATCAAAACCGAGTGTCTGAAAATGATGTCTCAACGTTTAAAGATTCAAAAAACTGTTTTTAAAACCTCATACCCATTCATCTTATTTTTCAAGTGACAATTCTATCAAACACCGAATAGGTTTTTAAATATATCCTCTAGAAGCAAACACCAACTAATTTAGTATAAATAAATGAATTAGGATCAAAGCAAATCACAAGCAATAAAGTAAAACAAATGAATCAAAATGAACCTAGTCTCCTATGATAATAAAATGAGTGCAAAATAAACATTGTAAAATTTTGGGAAAATAAAAGAGAAGAGAGCTTACTTCAAGGCAACGATTGACGAAGAGACGGATGCTGGTTGAAGCAAGTAACGGCAACAAAGAGCATGAGCAAATCAGATACCTATTCAATCATAAAGTGAAAACAAAATCAGCCGCGAGTTTCAGCAAATTGATTTTGTACAACAAATTTCTCTAAAATTGATGTTCAATCAGCCGCGAGTTTCAGCAAATTGATTTTGTACACCGAATTCCCCAAAATTGATGTTCAATCAGCCACGAGTTTCAGCAAATTGATGTTGTACAACGAATTTCCCCTAAATTGATGTTCAATAGCCGCGAATTTCAGCACAACGAATTTCTCCTAAATTGATGTTCAATCAGCTGCGAGTTTCAGC
Organism: Nicotiana tabacum; assembly: GCF_000715075.1. Lineage (NCBI taxonomy): Eukaryota > Viridiplantae > Streptophyta > Magnoliopsida > Solanales > Solanaceae > Nicotiana > Nicotiana tabacum. Next base: position 75,222,736 of record NC_134103.1, read on the forward strand.
ACAAAGTTTCTCTAGATACCTCGATCTTCAAAATCAACGTACTTTGATAGGGTCTGGGAAAGTTCGATGAAGAATCAACAGAAATACAAGTTATGGGGCGGGATGAGTTGGAGAATGAGGAGGGAAATGAAAACGTATAGGGTTTGCTTTGGAGGGAAGATTAAAAACAAAAGTTGGGTCTTTTACTGGCCTTTTTTATTTAATTGTCAGTGAAAATATACATTTTCTAGGCCAATATATATATATATATATATTCCTTAAGACATAGTTCATAATGAATACCATTAAGAAATCTCTTGCAGTGAGAGAATTTGGTCATATTATGTATATAAGAAATGGAGAACAAGGCTAAATGGCGACAACGACACCTTATAAGTTTATTAATCCTGGTAAACCTACACCTTTGAATTCAGGGGAGATCGGGTAAAATTAAGAGTCGGGCATTATACTTGGATGACTCTGAGATTTTTTACCTTTTAGAGGCATAGTTTCTGCCCACTTGGTTGGCTTTTAATCCCCACTGCAACTGCATGAGTTTCTCTCTTGTACAGACGGAGGTTGAGTAGATCCAACTCCCCTTTGTGTTAGTCAGGGCGACATAGTCAATCATTTTGGTAACCAAGAGAGAGAAAAGGTGACTAAATGACTGGCATCAAGTCATCCATCAGGAGGAAAAGGTGAAGGAATGAGGGGCTTTGGCAGAAAGCTTAGTACATCAACCTAAGCTTAACTTTGCTTTATTAAACAGTTTGGGCATTACTTTCATTTGACTTTTTGTCCAATATCTAAGCTCAAACTCTAATCCTAACTTTGCTTCATATATCAACCCCGCAATGCATGAACACAAAATAGATTGGGAAGTGACCACCATATACAAGATCACATGTTCTGACTAATGCTTTCTCAAGTAAATACTGAATAGCTTGATAAAAAAATAAGGAGGATTTTAGATGGTTTACCATCAAAATAGTACATTAACCTTAGTTGGACCTTAAGAAGAATATAGATGGATTTCATATTACTGTGGCAGGTGTTTACCCAAAATGTCTTACCTGATAACATATTGAAGAACACTAAATACATTTATATCATCTTTTATTGAAAATTGCATGACCAATCTCAAAAGAAGAATCAATTATTTGATCTTATAGTAGATGTTAGAGTGCAAAAATACCTGAAGATGACTAGATACCAGTAAAAGACTGTTAAATCAATCTTACGTTCATCTTGTTATTATGCATGGCACTTATATTATTTCTCATAGTAAGAGTGCAATAGCATCTAATTTCCAAGACAAAGAATAGAAGAAAACATTCAAAATAAGAAGCGATTTACCTCAGTAAGCTTGCCTCTAAGGCAAAAGCAGTGTTCGAATTTCAGTTTTCCTATTTCCCCAATTGCATTTCTTTTCCAGAGGGAAAAAACATAAACTTGCGCCCTAGACATAATATAGTTGATAAAACCAAGGGAAAGAGTATTCACATTTTACTCTCTGAATGAAACTCTGGGAAAAAATATTCACGTCTTATTTTCCAGGTGAAACTCTGGTAACATGTCAAGCAAAGAAGGATCCTCCGCTATAATGTCTATTAGTAACTCTACTGTAGTTGCATCAAATGAGATAGTCTTCCCCGTCATTTCCTTTAAGAAAGCCTTTATTTCACTAATTTTGTTACTTCTGAGATATCCTCGCATAATGACATTGTAAGTTACATTGTCTGGCGAACATCCATCGTCCTCCATTTTTCTAAGCATATCTTTAGCTTCATCTAGCAACCCTTCTAGACAAAATCCATTAATCATTGTATTGTACATTATTACGTCAGGATGTAAACCTACTACAGAAAGCTTCTCAAAAATGACACGAGCTTTGTTGAAATTTCCATTTTTGAACAATCCATCAATGACAATACTGTAAAGTTCAATGCCAGTGTCTTCTCCATTGCTTTCCAACTTATGAAAGAGTGACATAGCTTCTTCAACAAGTCCATTCTTAAAATAACCACCAAGCAAGATGCGATGAGTACAAAAATCAGGTCTTTGTCCTGCCGATATCATATCAGCAAAGAAATTTTGTGCAACATCGATTCTCCCAACTTCAAGCAGACCTTGCAAGATAATATTGTAGGTAAAAATACTAGGTTCCAACCCCTTTCGAGAAATTTCAAGAAACATTTGCATGGCCTCATCCATTTTTTTCTTCTTACGGTATCCATTTATTAGTATGTTATAGGTAATAATGTCAGGCTCAATGGTCTTATCTATCACGGAATTAAAAAAAATTCTCGCTCTATCCATTTGACCACACAAGCAATATCCATCTATTATTGTATTGTAGGTGAATAAACTAGGCTCTACACCTTTTTCAATCATGTGGCTCATTATTTTCTCGGCGTCTGCAATTACGTTGAAGGTGTACAGACTTGGATAAATATTAAGATTAACCATCTCACAGAACAAATTCCTAACATTTTCCCATTGACCAGACCTACACAAACCATCAATCAATGAATTATATGAGACAATGTCAGGAAGAATGCCTTTTTGTTTCATCTCATTCAAAAGGTTAATAGCATCATCTAGCATTCTATCTTTGCAGAGGGCATGTATAACAATGTTATAGATGCATGTGTCGGGCTTAGTGCTCCCTTGTTCCATTAATCGGAGCAAACTAAAAGCTTTTTGTGTATGGCCCCTTTTGCAAAGCCCATCCATGACAATTGCATACATGATTTTGTTAGGCTCACAAATATTCTCCCTCACCACCTTTCTAAACAAGTCAACGGCGTCTTTAAGCTTATTTACAGCAAATAGTCCCCTTATTAGGCTGCTAAATGTAACCACATCAAATGCAATACCATTCTTCAAAAAAATGGCCAATACAGAAAATCCTAAATCAGCACGATGCATGAGGCAATAGCTGTTAATCACTATATTCAAGATGAATTCATTAGTTGGAATACCTAATTTCTGCATTTCTCCAAAGAGAGAAACAACATCAGAGTAATGTTTCATATTTACCATAGTCCTCAACAATTTCGAGAAGCTGACAAGAGAGGGAAGAGGCTGCTCTCTGATCATTTGGCGGAACACGGTCACAGCATCGTCTAAACACTTGACATTCTCAAAACTGCTAGAAAACCCGAGTCTACCCTTTATCGAAATGGACGTATTGCTAGGAAATGAAGAATAATCTCTAGGCGCAATTGCGAAAGTAGAATGAGCAATCTCAGCATTGCCATGAGAATAAGCCAATAATGAGATGAAGGTATTACCGTTGCGAGGGTAACGAATAGCAACTCTCGCCATCTTCACTTCACTTCAATGGCTACAGAGTCTCTCCAATTTCTGCCAAAGGAAATACGGGCAGCCCACTATTAATTTGCCCCAACTTTCGAGTAGCAAAGAAACAATAGTGAAATGTGTTCCCACTCTCGCATCTCTTGCAATAAGATGATAGTTTTTTTTTATGCAAGTAATTGCACTATATTTTTCTAATGTTACTAATTTTAGTTTTTTAATTGTTACTTATAGTTATTATTTTAAGTGATTTTATATATTGATAGAGTAAAATTTCTTTATATTATCAGTATAACCCCATTCATTATTTTCTTTACCTATATTATATTAAAAGCACGAAGGGCCTTAGCAAAATATCTTTCGCCTATTTATTAGCTTTAACCATGAATTATTTGTCGAAGATACCATATTTTCTCCTTAAACACCTCACATAATTAATCTATATTATATTAAAAGTACGAACACCTTTAGCGAAATGTCGTTCGCCTTTTTTACCCTTTAAAAATAAATTTTACACTAGACAAAATTGTCATTTAATTATTTCTCTAACATTTAGAGTTTTGAAATCAACTAAAATCTTTCTTATTAAATTTTTCCTTATTTGAATTATATAGAAAGTTCAAATATTTAGGAAAATAAAATCAATCAACATTTTACCTTATTTAAATTCTTAACTTATATGAACTAGGTAAGTAACGTAACTATTATAATACCTTCCTACTATTTATTCTAACACTTAAAAACCTAGGCACGAAGAGAAATCGGCAATATTTCTGCTGTTCTTTAACTTATGGCATATTAATAAAAATTCACCGTGAGATGAATTGTATATTGCTTTTTATGTTAAGTAACGAAAATTAGAAAGTCATCTTAAATTCACTTTCTCTTTATTGGTCTTCTTGAAAGCTGGTGAACTCCTTCTTTTCTTTTATTGTTTTATGTGCTTATTATGTTAGGATGAATTTATATTATGATATGATTTATTTTTGCATGCAGGAAATAAATTATGAAATCTTGCATCATAGATAAAAACATGAAAAACTATGGTTTGTGGAGCTATTTTAGACCCGATCAAGATTAATATTGTAGCAACACCATGAAATACTACACAAACTTCGATTTCTTTAACAGTCTTTAGTCAATAAAGAATTATAGTTCTACTCTATTTTATTAGTGTGAGTATAATATCATTGCTTTATTATACACATGTGCTTGATGAGATAGTTGAAAGAATTAACTAAATCAACTTATTTTGCAATGGTGTATATTTTAATTTGATTATTTGACTCATTGATATCTCCTTGTTTGAAATTTTGATTCAATTAAGTTATGTAAATTTTTGATATTATTTTCAATTTAGTGAACATAATATGTATTCTTTGATAATGTTTGTAGTGTTTTTTAAACTCAAATAAAAATTACGAAGTCTTAAATTTTATTTTTGATATTGTTCTGTGATGACCCAAAAGGCCATCTTATGTTTCAGAACTCGATTCTGCACTCTTAAGCATTAAAAATCTCTTTTTTTACCCTCCTCGATTTTGCGTGCACTGTCCGGGCATGTTTCTGGAAAGTTTTTATGTTAAAAAATTGATAAAAATAAGAATTTATGTCTTAAAAATTGATTTTAGTTAACTTCGGTCAATCTTTTTGGTAAACGGGCCCGGATCTATATTTTGAAGATCCCGGAGGGTCCGTATTGAATTATGGGGCCTGGGCATATGCCCGGAACCAAATTCGGAGGTCCCTAGCTCGAGTTATAATTTTTTTATGAAAATTAAAAGTCGGAAAATTATTTATTTTTAAGAATTGATTAACGTTTGGCATTGTTAGTATCGGGTCCGTATTTTGGTTCCGGAGCCTAGTACAAGTTTATTATGATATTTAAGACTTATCTGTGAAATTTGATGAGAAACGGTGTTAGTTTGACGTGATTCGGACGTGAGGCTGTGAAGATAAAATTTTAAGGTGTTCTTGAGAATTTTATTTGATTTGGTGCTAAATTCGTAGTTCTAGGTATTATTTTGGCGATTTGATCGCGCGAGCAAGTTCGTATGATGTTTTTAGATTTGTGTGCATATCTTGTTTGGAACCCCGAGGGCTCGGGTGAGTTTCGGATAGGCCACGGAATGTTTTGGAGTTTGAAAAATCTGGTTTTCTGCAGATTCTGGTGTTCTGGCATGTCCTTCTTCGCGTTCGCGAAGGTCCTCTTCCGAATGCAAAGAGTAAACTGATGAGGCCGGAATTTTCTTCTTCGCGAATGCGAAGGCTTGGTCGCGAACGCGAAGCGATAGGGGCATTATCCTTCGCGAACGCGTAGTGTTAGGCACTGGGGGGTTAGTCTTTCCTTCATTGCGAACGCGAGTAATGCCTCGCGAACGCGAAGACCAGGGGGTAGCCTACGCGAATGCGAACTCTGTCTCGCGAACGCGAAGGCTTGGCAGCCAATGCTTTTCGCGAAAGCGACAGTGGCTTCGCGAACGCGATGCACACTGTCGCCCAGCACTTAAAACAGCATCAAACACGGGTTTAAGCCATTTCTTCAATATTTTTCAAGAACCAAATGGGTAGGAGCGATTTTCAAGAGTCATTTTCTTCCCTAAAGTGTTGGTAAGTGATTCTAAACCATTTTTTTTCAATTACCCATTACATTTTATGAATTATCAACCTAAAATCTAGAGTTTTCATGGTAGAATTAGGGGTTATGGTAGAAACTAGGGATTTAGGAAATTTAGGGATTTAGACCTCAAATTGAGGTCGGATTCCCAAACCAATTATATATTCGGACTCGGGGGTGAATGTGTAAATGGATTTTGGTCCGAACCTCGGGTTTTGACCAAGCGGGCATGGGGTCGTTTTTTTGACTTTTTGGAGGAAAATTTGGGAAATTTAATTTATGCAATATAATTGATTCTTTTAGCAATATTTGATATTATTGAGTCATTTTTGAGTAGATACGAGTGAATTGGAGGTGAATTATAGAGGAAAAGTTGTGATTGAGAACTAAGTGGCCTTCGGAACAAGGTAAGTGTTGTGTCTAACCCTGACTTGAGGGAATTAGGAACCTTAGACTATTTGTATGTGAAATTCATGTGAGCGGCGTATATGTGAGGTGACGAGTACTTATGCGCCGCCAAATTTCCTGTTTTTCCATGTTTCTTCCGTTTTTCTTACATCGTCTCTTCCTATGCCTAATTGCTATGTGTTTATACTAGTGTTGTTAAATTGATCGTTCTTATTATGTTTACGAATTTTCTGGTGATAATTGAGTATTTATTTCAAAGTTGAGATTGATTTTTGTGGAACCAAATGTTGAAGTAAGGTTTGTATTTGTTATTCTATCTCCTTGTTGTTATTTATGCATTGCGTTATGGTAAGGGAGAGTGTTAATGCACGAAGGGTGATACTGTGCCATATTGTGAGTGTTAATGCACGAAGGGTGATGCCGTGCCATATTGTGAGTGTAAAATCACGAAAGTTGATACCGTGCCATATTGTGAGTGTTAATGCACGAAGGGTGATATCATGCCATGATATGAGAGTTAATGCACGGAGGGTGATGTCGTATTGTTTCTATTGATTTTATGGTGAGATTGAGAGTAAAAGCACAAAGAGTGATGCCGTGCATTTTTTCTTTTACTGTATTCGTTGTTTCTATTGATTCATAGTATATTGGTTGTACCAGTTATTAATCTGCTGCAATTCTTTATCTCGTATTTTCCTCAGCATGTTTCCCCTCCCGATAATTGTTGTCTAGCTCTTCATTATTGTTATTTGTATATACAACAATAACAACAACCCAGTAAAATCCCACTAGTAGGGTCTGAGGAGGGTAGTGTGTACGCAGACTTTATCCCTTCCCCGAAGGAGTAGAGAGGTTGTTTCCGAAAGACCCTCGACTCAAGAAAATAAAAAGACAAAAGGACAAAAAGATAAAAGGAGACAACAATCATAGGAAAAATAGGAACACCATAAAATTCAGAAAAAAAATGCAAAGCAAAGGGAGATAATATTAATATCACCATAGCAATCATAAGAAAAATAGGAACACCATAAAATCCAGAAGAAAGATGCAAAGCAAAAGCGATTGCTAGTAAATAGGACCTGCACTGAAAAGCGAAATAGTAAGACACAACATTGCCACTAGTTATCTTAGACAAAAACCCTACATGGCTAGTCCCATAATGGTAGAAATAATACACGACTCAACTACCTCCTAACCTATAACCCTAATACTCGACTTCCACATCTTCCTATCAAGTATCATATCCTCAGAAATCTGGAGCCTCGCCATATCCTGCCCGATCACCTCTCTCCAATATTTCTTAGGCTGCCCTCTATCTCTTATCGTGCCCTCCACAACCAGTCGCTCACACCTACATACCGGAGCATCTGGGCTTCTCCTCTGAACATGCCCGAACCATCTAAGCCTCGCTTCCCGCATCTTGTTATCAATGGGGGCCACGTGCATCTTCTCCCGAATATCGTCATTCCTAATCTTATCTATCTTAGTGTGCCCGCACATCCACCGCAACATTCTCATTTCTGCTACTTTCATCTTCTAGATATGTGAGTTCTTAACGGGCCAACACTCAGCCCCATACATCATGGCCGGTCTCCGTTTTATATAACTTACCTTTGAGTATCGGTGGCACTCTCTTGTCACACAGGACTCCAGATGCTAACCTCCACTTCAACCATCCTACCCCAATATGGTGTGTGACATCCTCGTCGATCTCCCCTCCCCACGGATAACCGAACCAAGGTACTTGAAGCTACCTCTACTCGGGATGACTTGTGAATCAAGCCTCACATCCACGCCCACTTTCCCTCGCTCAACGCTGAACTTACACTCCAGGTATTCCGTCTTCGTCTTGCTCAGCTTGAAACCCTTAAACTCAAGAGCCTATCTCTAAACCTCCAGCCTCCCGTTAACACCGGCTCGTGACTCATCAATCAGAACTATGTCATCGGTAAATAGCATGCACCATGGCATATCCCCTTGAATATGGTATGTTAACGCGTCTATCACCATGGCGAATAAGAATGGACTGAGCGCAGAACCTTGGTGTAACCCCATTACAATCGGAAAATGCTCAGAGTCGCCTCCTACTGTCCTAACCCGAGTCTTAGCCCCATCATACATGTCCTTAATCGCCATAATGTAGGGAACCGACACACATTTTGCCTCAACGCATCTCTAGAGAACTTCTCTAGGAACCTTGTCATACGCTTTCTCTAGGTCAATAAACACCATGTGCAGATCCTTCTTCCTCTCTCTGTACATTTCCACCAACCTTCTAACAAGGTGTATAGCTTTTGTAGTCCAACTATCCGGCATGAATCCGAACTGGTTGTCGGATACAGACACTGTCATCCTCACCCTCGCTTCAACCACCCTCTCCCACACTTTCATGGTATGACTCAGTAATTTGATACCCCTATAATTGTTACAACTCTGGATATCACCTTTATTCTTATACAATGGAACCACCGTACTCCACCTCAACTTCTCCGGCATCCTCTTCTCCTTAAAAATAATATTAAACAACCTAGTCAACCACTCCAAACCTGCTCTCCCCACACACTTCCAAAATTCCACCGGAATCTAGTCTGGCTCGGTCGCTCTGCCCCTACTCATCTCACGCATAGCTCCCACGACCTCCTCAACCTCGATACGCCTGCAGTACCCAAAGTCACGGTGACTCTCGGAATGCTCCAATTCGCCTAGCACAATATCCCGATCCCCTTCTTTATTCAGAAGTTTATGAAAGTAAGTTTACCATCTCCTCTTAATCTGGGCATCTTCCATCAATACTCTACCATCTTCGTCCTTGATGCATCTCACTTGATCACAGTGTTAAATTGTACAGGTTGATTTGTAGGTGCTTTGCCTCAGACTCGTCACTACTTCGTCGAGGTTAGATTCGACACTTACCAGTACATGGGGTCGGTTGTACTGATACTGCATTCTGCACTTTCTGTGCAGATTTTGGTACCGACTCGGGTTGATTGAGATTTTTATCCGTGGGACCCGCTATCCGAAGACTCAAGGTAGATCTGTCGGCGTTCACAGACCTTAAAATCCTCGTCTATCCTTCTGTTTTTACTGTTTCTTTCATTCAAACAGTTGTATTTCTTTCAGACTATTATTTGTAGTAAATCATAGAATGGTCGAGAATTGTGACTCCAGATCCGGGTGGTAGTAATTAATACAGTTTTTATATTATTTCGCACTTATTATATTTCATCTTAGTTAATTATTGTTATTTACTGAATGAAAATAAGGAATTGGTTTAATGATTTCTAACGTTGGCTTGCCTAGCAAGTGAAATGCTAGGCGCTATCACGGTCCCGTCGGTGGGAATTTCGGGTCGTGACATATTCGGTCTCTCTTTATCTTTTTAGATCTTCCAAGTTTCTAATCTTTTTTTTTCTATCTCGAATCATATGGCTTACACTGAATTATCGTGATGGATATATAAACTGTAGCTTGAGACGGCATTATGTTGTTGGAGATGGTGAAAATCAATTTTGATTGGACATAACTTCTTTCATATTTTTTCATTTGCATAAATATAAGCACCATAACACTTTTATTTCTCATAATCCTTGTTTGAGTTAATAAAATATGTCATTGGCTTGTTATGAACTTTTTCTTTCAACATTTGAAAACAAGTAACAAGCATTAAAAAAACGATTCCTAAATGTCAAATGTTACAAGAAATCAGAATTTTAATGGGATTTAAGTAGGCCAACGTTGAAGCTTAGAAATTCAATAAGATTTAGACTTAGAATATACCTATTTTTTTTGTTGAAATATTTTTTCTCCATAATTGTTTTTAGAAATATAAGCAATTATTTTTTAGTCTAACACATACATAAAGTCCGAACTTAAATGACGCTAATTATAAATACAAGAAAACTAATACACTACAACAGTCGGAATCGGTTGAAACAACGAACGCAAATTTCATGATTTCACTCCTTTTATGATACTAGAATTCATTTCTTATAAATAAATGATGCATACATTAATATTATATGATATTTTAAAAAATTTTTTTATTAAAATGGGGTACACGCGCAACATGCATAGCACGAAACTCATTAACGAAATGTCGTTCGTTTTTTTACCCTTACAAATAAATTTTATGTTGGATAAAATTGTAATTTAATTATTTCTATAATTTTTAAGACTTTAAAATTACCTAATATTTGGTTATTACATTCTTCCTAATTTGGAATATGTATCTACTTGTGTAACGATATTAAATGCTCTGAATTTTTTATATATAAATGAACTACTAATATTTAGGAGTATGAGATCATAATAAATTTTCCACTTCTATTCTCAAATAAAGAAGTTTAACTTTAAAACCAATATAAGCAAATAAAAAAAAGCTTAAAGCCTAAGAAACTCCAAAATATTATTTCCAGAGACACTACCTAATCAGGTGGTTTCGCATCACCCAAAAACAAAATCACCCAAACAAATCTGGTACTACCAATTTTCTTTTGTATACTTTTATATGGACAATTATTTATTAGATAAATATGGTATTTGTATGATTCTTTAAACACAAGACAAGCAGGGCGGCCCAAGAAGATTGGTGGCCTAAAGCCAATTTTTAATTTGGGGACTTTCAGAAGGAAAAATTTTTTATCATAACATCGATGATTCATTCCGATGTTCATAGAACAACACAATTTAGTGCAATTGTCGCACAATAACTCACTTAAACCAATAAAATATAGGGCGAGTAATGTGCTAAAAGTATAGAATTTTGGCCTAACATCAGTTGTTAATAGTTTCTTTTATAAATAATTTAGTCTCTCCTAAGATATTGTAGATATTAGATAATAGAGCAAAATTCATATATGTGATGACCCAAAATGTCATCTTTAAATTTAATAATTAATTCTGTGTTCTAAGACCTCGAAAAGCACTATTTATCCTTCATCAACTTGCGTGCGCAGTCCATAAAATTTTTCGAAAAGTTTTCAGGTGAAAAATGGATTAAAATGTGAATTAGAGCTTTAAAACTCAACTGAGTTGACTTTGGTCAATATTTTGAGCAAACGAACTCGGATAAGTATTTTGACAGTTCCGATAGGTCCGTATCGTTATTTGGGACTTAGGCGTATGCCCGAAATCAAATTCCGATTAGTTCCTAACCCGAGATATGGAATTTTGATAAAAAATTTAAAGTTTAAGTTTAAATGGTGAACGGATGTCGAATTATGGGCAAATGACCCCGGAATAGAATTTTGATGATTCCAACAGCTCCGTATGGTGATTTTGGACCTAGGAGCGTGATCGAAATTTTATTTGGAAGTCCGTAGTAAAATTAGGTTTGAAGTGGCTAAAATAGTAATTTAAAGTTTGGAAGTTTGACCGGGGAGTTGACTTTTTGATATCGGGCTCGGAATTTAGTTCTGAAAATTTTCACAGCTCCGTTATGTCATTTATGACATGTGTGCAAAATTTGAAGTCATTCGGACTTGATTTGATAGGTTTCGACATCGAATGTAGAAGTTGGAAATTTTAAGTTTCATTAAGATTGAATTGGAGCATGATTCGTGATTTTAGCGTTGTTTGATGTGATTTGAGGTTTCAAATAAGTTCGTATGATGTTTTAGGATTTGTTGGTATTTTGGGTTGAGGTCCCGAGGGCCTCAGGTGAGTTTCGGATGGTTAACGAATCAAAAGTGGGACTTAACTGCTGCAAAAGCTGCTGCAATTTTTCTGCTGGAAATGCTGTCAAAAATCGGGTTGCTGTCAAAATCGAGGTCCCTGTCAAAATCGAGGTCCCTGACAAAATCGAGGTCCCTAACAAATCGAGGTACATGACAAATCGAGGTCCATAACAAATCGAGGTCCATGACAAATCGAGGTCTCTAAGAAATCAAGGTCCCTAAGAAATCGAGGTCCCTTACAAATCGAGGTCCCTTACAAAACGAGGTCCATGACAGATCGAGGCTGCCCATGATCAAGGCAGTCCATGATCGGACTCACCATGATCGGACTCCATGATCGGACTCCCATGATCGGACTCCCCATAATCGGACTCCAATGATCGGACTCCCCATGATCGGAGCCCCCCGTGATCGAGGTCACCCTGGACAGATCTGTAAGTTATAAAAACAGGGAGGCTTCGTCCATTTCGCCATTTTTAATAACTTGGAGCTTGAGCAGAAGCGATATTTGATATATTTTCAAGGAAAAACATTGGGTTAAGTGATTCTAACTCGGATTTGGTCAATATACACGAATATATCATTGTTTTCACCATTTAATTAGTGTTTTGAGATTGAAATTTGGAAAATTTTAGAAAATCTCATAGAAATGAAAATTTAAGATTTGGAGGTCGAATTGTTATCGGATTTTGGTAAAATTGGTATGGGTGGACTCGTAATTGAATGGGTTATCGGATTTTATAAGTTTCGCCGGATTCCGAGATGTGGGCCCCACTGGCAAATTTTGAGCTAATTTCGGATTTTAATGAAGATATAATATTTTCTTATGAAATTGATTACTATAATTTTTGTTGACTGTATCGAATTAATTATGACTAGATACGAGTCGATCGGAGTCAGAAAATCAAGGAAAAAGCATAATACTTGATTAAATTGTAGCAAGTCGAGGTAAGTGACTTGTCTAACTTTGTGTGGGGAAAATTTCCCCTAGAATTAATATGAATGTGATTATTGAAATGTGTTGAAAGTCGTGTATACGAGGTGATGAGTGTGTACACGGGCTAAATGTGAAAGATTATATTTTTAAATTGTGTAGATCGCTATTGCGCATTTATTAAATTATTTTATCTTGTTATATTCTTCATCAATGATATGAGATATATACTTCTAATTTGTTTGACCTTTTTCTACTAATTGTTTGACCTGTTTAGTTGAAACTTGGTTTCTTTTATTCTGTGCATTATTTGAAGGTTGATTTTCTTTAGATTAAATATTATTAATATGAAGTATTTGACATTTTTTAAACTTGATATTAAAGCAACGTATTAAAGATTTTGAAATATTATTTTCCTGAATTATTTACTCCTGAATATTTTTGTACTCATTGTGATGGAGCAGTGAGCTCTTTATTGTGGAAGAATATTATTGTTGAATTATTTAGACATGAGCCGTGAGCTCTTTATTGTGAAAAAATATTATTGTTGGATTATTTTGGCATGAGCCGTGAGCTCTTTATTATTGAAAAATATTGTTGTCAATTTATTTTTGAAAAAATCAAAATATTGGGCACTTAAGGTGCAAGTTGTGATATATTGTGATATTGATACGCATGCGGTGGTATAAGGTCTGGGTGTTAAAACGCATGCGGTGAGATAAGGGTGGCTTGATACGCGTGGCTAGTAGGAAAACTACTAGAAGTCATGCGGTGTGATAAGGGTGGCTAAAACGCGAGATGCTATTTCGGGAAAAATATTTTTTTAAAATAAATTGTGAAGGCTCCCGCGGTGAGATAAGGAAATGAGATATTGTGAAATTATTTATAATTTGGGACTACGAGGCGGTACCTCGGTAGTGCCCTTGTTAATATTGATTTATGGCCATAGTTGCCTTCGATTAATTGTTGTGATTTTTATAAAGTTGAAGAAAATTCTGCTTTGATTGCACAAGATATTATTTGCAATTATTTGGTGTCATTAAATGTGACATACTATTTGATTCATTTTCAGTGTCATTTTATTTCACTATATTGTTAAACGTTTTACCATTCCATTATTATATTCCAGTAGGGCCTCACCTGACCTCGTCACTACTCTACTGAGGTTAGGCTTGGCACTTACTGGGTACCGCTGTAGTGTACTCATACTATACTTCTGTACATCTTTTTGTGCAGATCCAGGTATATCTTATCAGACCAGACATCAATAAACTAGCTGTACGAGGAGACTTCGAGGTATATCTGCCAGCGTCCGCAAACTCCGGAGTCCCCTTCTATCTTACTATGTTGTCTTCCTTATTTACTTTAGACTCTGATGTATAGAGACATAAAGAATAAATTCTTAGAAGCTTGTGACTTATTTCTACCGGGTTTTGGGAGTTAAATTTTTTTGAATTGTAGTATATTTTTTTAAGATATTTATTATTATTCCGCATTGATAGGCTTACCTAGTCTTAGATACTAGGTGCCATCACGACATCCTACGGAGGAAATTTGGGGTCGTGACAAGTTAGTATCAGAGCACTAGGTTCATAGGTGTTATGAGTCACAAGCAGGTTTAGTAGAGTCTTGTGGATCGGTACAGAGACGTCTGTACTTATCTTCGGGAGGCTATGGAACAGTTAGGAAAATATTCAGTTCTTTGATTCCTTATCGTGCGACATTGATTTAGCTTGAAACATATATCTCATATTCCTTTGTATCCACTCGTGTATGACATTGCGCACTCAATATCAGTTGTGCGTCGACGGTTCGTGATGCCTCAGATGGACTACGAGGGAACCAGAGATGCTCAAACATTGTCTCAATGTGTGGTTCCGACTGAAGATGCGGGCGTATTGAGAGATCACCTAGTGAATCATGTGGGGGTGCAACGGACGTTGGCGTCTGGTTGATTTATACAACCTGTGAAGATTATTATTGTGGATCATCGGACGTTGTGACCTATGACTTCGCACCGAGTAGGGGGAGTCCACTACCAATGGGTGGATTGCGGGGTCATGTATTATATCAGTTTTGGGCCTGAAATGTATATATGTGGTACTGAAAGGTTCCCTAAAATTTACATGTTTAAGACATGAGATTTTGTAGAGGATAAGGTTGGGACTTGCGGTATGTCCACCTCCTTAATAATCCTATACTTCAATACCAAAGGAGTTATAGAAACAACTCTAAATTTGTAGAAGGTCTACTCAGCTTGGACGTCATTGTTACGGATTTTGGGGTGCTTCGGAGGAAGTACACTTGTTGACGAGAGTCTGGACTATGTGGTTCGTGGTAAGATTTGTCTGTATGGAGCTCTACTTTTGTGATCGTTGTGTATAAATAGGGGTAAGGGTTACTCCAAAGAAGAATCGAAGAGTATGTTAAGAAATAGGTCAGCTCAACAGTGTTGAGTCAGCATAACAAAAGAAGAAATTGGCCTTGGGAGAGATAATTCTCCACCAGTGTTCGTGGCAAGCCTATGAAGAGGGAAGACCAGCCAATGCAACACCTCCCTCTTGGCTCAGTTCTCAGAAACGCTTTTGAAAGAGTTTGTTTTCTAGACTCTCCGTAATGCGTGGCGCATAGGGTTTGAACGGTTGCGTCATGTCACCATTGACGATGTCAGAATATGCCATCAAGTTTAGTAAGTTAGCCCGTCATACTCCTACTTTGCTTCCTACACCCAGAGAGCGAGTCCATAGACTCATTAAAGAACTCAATTATGATCATAAAATTTTGTACGACTTGGGAGCTACAAGCTGATACTTCATTGCTGCTAGTTGTAAAAATTACCAAGATATTAGAATGTGTTCGGGGTGAGGAAAAAGGAAACTAAGGAGACCAAGACGTCTCAAGGTTCTGGGGGATTCAGTGGATTCTACTCTGCAAGTATAAATCATTATGGAGGGAGCTCGGGCAGTCGGCCAGCCCAGTCCGCACATCGGATTACTCGGGGTGCTCTAGTAAGTTCTTTTAATGCACCACCGACATGAGTTCCTACAATGGTTATTCCAGTTATCTGCACAGACTCAATATGAGAAGCCTAACCCGCAAAAATGGTTGTTATGAATACGGTGATACTAGGCACATCATGAGAAAAATTGTCAAAAATTTGGGAGAGACTTATTTCATCAAAGCACTCAGGCTACATGTCTCATTGCAGTTACTACACCACCCACATGACCAGTTAGGGGTGGAGGATAGACGGGTAAAAGGCGTCCTAGAGGTGGAGACCCAGCCATTGATATATTTATTTTACGGTATGGTGGAGGTCGCTACATCAGATGGTGTCGTTATAGGTACGACCTCGATTTAATATAAAGGAATAGTTTCCTTAAGTTGATTCGGTTCTCAATATCAAAACGAGTCTTCCTATTGTGCTCCACTTATGAGTGAGCTTCATAATTCTATAATTTACTTATGTGTTTACCCCCTATTGGGAGATTTTTTGGAGATAACTACGCCTATCATTTCGTGTTGGTCACTAATAAGAGCTGCGAGGCTAAATGTGGCTTTCTGTTACTCATTTCGGTAAATTTTGATGTAAATTTCGAATAATTAATTGCAAATTATGAATTATATGCCCTACCGGTGTGGGGTTCATTATGTGTTGTGATTTGGTGTAACCGAAATTATTTAAAAGGAAAAAATATAAATTTTCAATTGGCACGATGTGCATATTACTTGTGATTCAGAACTGAGGACGAGATCCTCACATTTTTTTATATAAATTGATATGTTTAAATCGGGCTACGAGCTGTGGTGGAAGTTATATAAGGACGAGATCCTTGTGAGGAAAATTATTGTGTTTAAGTTCTCCCTTGTGAAATTAAATTTGTACTTTAGTACTAATAGGGAGTCATGCCTGTTAGGCTTATTTGAAAATTCTTATATGAAATTCTCTGTGCATAGTTGCTAATTTTGTGTTGTAATTATTGAGTTTTAACCTACGAGGTAGGTTCCCTCCTATGTGACGTTAAAGGTGACTCGTTAATTCGGGTAAATAATTATGAGGTCTTCATGTCTCGTATCTCGTTATCAGTATTGTGAAGGTTTAAAACGAGATTTTTGTTAACATGAAGTTAATTGACATTTTTGTAATTGATTATGAACAACTATTAAGACCAGATTGACCCAGAAGGGTGCTCCGTTCATATGGGCCAAGGAATGTAAGGAGAGGTTCCAAAAGTTCAAGACAACTTTGACTACAACCCCAATGTTAGTATTACCTACAGGTTCAGGATCTTATATTATGTATTGTGATGCGTCGCGTATTGACCTCGGCGCAGTGTTAATGCAAGACAGTAGGGTGATTGCCTACGCATCCAGAGAGTTAAAAGTACATGAGAAGAATTATCTTGTACATGACCTTGAGTTAGCAGCTATTGTTCATGCCTTGAAAATTTGGCGGCATTATTAGTACGGTGTCCATTGTGAGGTCTACACCGATCACCGAAGTCTATAGCATCTATTTAAACATAATCCTTAATTTGCGGCAGCAGAGGTGGTTGGAGTTGCTTAAGGATTATGACATCACCATTCTCTATCATCCTGGGAAGGCCAATGTAGTGGCCGATGCCTTGAGTCGTAAGGCGAAGAGTTTGGGCAGCTTAGCATATTTACCGGCAGCAAAGAGGCCTTTGGCCTTGGATATTCAGGCCTTGGCCAACTAGTTTGTCAGATTGGATGTTTTCGAGCCGAGTCGAGTTTTGGCTTGTGTGTTTTCTCAGTCTTCTCTTTATGATCGTATCAGGGAGCGTCAGTATGATGACCCCTATTTGCTGGTCCTTAAGGACACAGTTCAGTACGGCGATACCAAGGAAGTCACTATTGGAGATGAAGATGTATTACGGATGCAGGGCAGACTATGTGTGCCTAATGTAGATGGTTTTCGTGAATTGATTCTCCAGGAGGCTGATAATTCGCGGTACTCCATACATCCGGGTGCTGCGAAGATGTAACAGGACTTGAGGCAATATTATTGGTGGAGGAAGATGAAGAAAGACATAGTGGAATATGTAGCTTGGTGCCTAAATTGTCAGCAGGTGAAATATGAGCATCAACGACTGGGTGGATTGCTTCAGAAGTTGGAAATTCCAGAATGGAAATGGGGGCGGATCACTATGGATTTCATTGTTGGGCTCCCACAGACTCGGAGGAAGTTCGATGCAGTTTGGGTGATTGTGGATAGATTGACCAAGTTAGCTCATTTTATTCCTCTGATTACTACATACTCTTCAGAGCGGCTAGCTCCGGTATATATTGGCGAGATTGTCAGACATCACAGTGTACCGGTATCTATCATCTCTGACTGGGGTACACAGTTTACCTTACGGTTTTGGAGGGCTGTACATCGAGAGTTGGGTACTCGTGTGGAGTTGAGTACAAAATTTCACCCTCAGACAGACAGTCAGTCCGAACGCACTATTCAGATACTGGAGGATATGCTTCGTGCGTGTGTAATAGATTTTGGGGGTGCTTGGGATCAGTTCTTACCACTTGCGTAGCTTGCTTACAACAACAGTTGTCAGTAAAGCATTCAGATGGCTCCGTATGAGGCCTTGTATGGTAGGTGGTGCCAGTCCCTAGTGGGTTGGTTAGAACTGGGCGAGGCTAGGCTATTGGGTACAGACTTGGTTCAGGATGCCTTGGAAAAGGTTAAGTTGATTCAGGATTGACTTCGTACAGCCCAATCTAGACAGAAGAGTTATGCGGATCGGAAGGTTCGCGATATTGCATTCATGGTTGGTGAGCGGGTATTACTCCGGGTTTCGCCTATGAAGGTTGTGATGAGGTTCGGGAAGAAGGGCAAGTTGAGCCCTAGGTATATTGGGCCTTTTTAGATTCTTGAGAGAGTTGGAGAGGTGGCTTACAAGCTTGCACTACTACCTAGTCTCTCTGGGGTTCATCCGGTATTCCATGTTTCCATGCTTCGAAAATATCACGGCGATCCGTCTCATGTGTTAGACTTCAGTTCGGTTCAGTTGGACAAGGATCTATCTTATGTTGAGGAACCAGTGACTATTTTGGATAGGCAGGATCGAAAGTTGAGGTCAAAGAATATTGCTTCCGTGAAGGTTCAGTGGACGGGTCATCCAGTCGAAGAGGCGACTTGGGAGACTGAGCATGATATGCGCAACTGTTATCCACACTTATTCACCAGCTTAGGTACTTTTTCTAACTCCGTTCGAGGACGAACGTTTGTTTTAGAGGTGGAGAATGTGATGACCCAAAATGTCATCTTTAAATTTAATAATTAATTCTGTGTTCTAAGACCTCGAAAAGCACTATTTATCCTTCCTCGACTTGCGTGCGCAGTCCATAAAATTTTTCGGAAAGTTTTCAGGTGAAAAATAGATTAAAAGGTGAATTAGAGCTTTAAAACTCAATTGAGTTGACTTTGGTCAACATTTTGAGCAAACGAACTCGGATAAGTATTTTGACAGTTTCGATAGGTCCGTATCGTTATTTGGGACTTAGGCGTATGCCCGGAATCAAATTCCGAGGTCCCTAGCCCGAGATATGGAATTTTGATGAAAAATTTAAAGTTTAAGTTTAAATAGTGAACGGATGTCGAATTATGTGCAAATGACCCCGGAATAGAATTTTGATGATTCCAACAGCTCCGTATGGTGATTTTGGACTTAGGAGCGCGATCGGAATTTTATTTAGAAGTCCGTAGTAAAATTAGGTTTGAAGTGGCTAAAATAGGAATTCAAAGTTTGGAAGTTTGACCGGGGAGTTGACTTTTTGATATCGGGCTCGGAATTCAGTTCTGAAAATTTTCACAGCTCCGTTATGTCATTTATGACTTGTGTGCAAAATTTGAAGTCATTCGGACTTGATTTGATAGGTTTCGACATCGAATGTAGAAGTTGGAAATTTTAAGTTTCATTAAGATTGAATTGGAGCATGATTCGTGATTTTAGCGTTGTTTGATGTGATTTGAGGTTTCAAATAAGTTCATATGATGTTTTAGGATTTGTTGGTGTTTTGGGTTGAGGTCCCGAGGGCCTCAGGTGAGTTTCGGATGGTTAACGAATCAAAAGTGGGACTTAGCTGCTGCAATTTTTCTTCTGAAAATGCTGTCAAAAATCGGGCTGCTGTCAAAATCGAGGTCCCTGTCAAAATCAAGGTCCCTGACAAAATCGAGGTCCCTAACAAATCGAGGTACATGACAAATCGAGATCCATAACAAATCGAGGTCCATAACAAATCGAGGTCCATAACAAATCGAGGTCCATGACAAATCGAGGTCTCTAAGAAATCAAGGTCCCTAAGAAATCGAGGTCCCTTACAAATCCAGGTCCCTTACAAAACGAGGTCCATGACAGATCGAGGCTGCCCATGATCGGACTCATCATGATCGGACTCCATGATCGGACTCCCATGATCGGACTCCCCATGATCGGACTCCCCATGATCGGATTCCAATGATCGGACTCCCCATGATCGGAGCCCCCCGTGATCGAGGTCACCCTGGACAGATCTGTAAGTTATAAAAACAGGGAGGCTTCGTCCATTTCGTCATTTTTAACAACTTGGAGCTTGAGCAGAAGCGATATTTGATATATTTTCAAGGAAAAACATAGGGGTAAGTGATTCTAACTCGGATTTGGTCAATATACACGAATATATCATTGTTTTCACCATTTAATTAGTGTTTTGAGATTGAAATTTGGAAAATTTTAGAAAATCTCATAGAAACGAAAATTTAAGATCTGGAGGTCGAGTTGTTATCGGATTTTGGTAAAATTGGTATGGGTGAACTCGTAATTGAATGAATTATCGGATTTTATAAGTTTCGTCGGATTCCGAGATGTGGGCCCCATGGACAAATTTTGAGCTAATTTCGAATTTTAATGAAAATGTAATATTTTCTTATGAAATTGATTACTATAATTTTTGTTGACTGTATCGAATTAATTATGACTAGATACGAGTCGATCGGAGTCAGAAAATCAAGAAAAAAGCATAATACTTGATTAAATTGTAGCAAATCGAGGTAAGTGACTTGTCTAATTTTGTGTGGGGGAAATTTCCCCTAGAATTAATATGAATGTGATTATTGAAATATGTTGAAAGTCGTGTACACGAGGTGACGAGTGTGTACACGGGTTAAATGTGAAAGATTATATTTTTAAATTGTATAGATCGCTATTGCGCATTTATTAAATTATTTTATCTTGTTATATTCTTCATCAATGATATGAGATATATACTTCAAATTTGTTTGACCTTTTCCTACTAATTGTTTGACCTGTTTAGTTGAAACTTGGTTTCTTTTATTCTGTGCATTATTTGAAGGTTGATTTTCTTTAGATTAAATATTATTAATATGAAGTATTTGACATTTTTTAAACTTGATATTGAAGCAACGTATTAAAGATTTTGAAATATTATTTTTCTGAATTATTTACTCCTGAATATTTTTGTACTCATTGTGATGGAGCAGTGAGCTCTTTATTGTGAAAGAATATTATTGTTGAATTATTTAGACATGAGCCGTGAGCTCTTTATTGTGAAAAAATATTATTGTTGGATTATTTTGGCATGAGCCGTGAGCTCTTTATTATTGAAAAATATTGTTGTCGATTTATTTTTGGAAAAATTGAAATATTGGGCACTTGAGGTGCAAATTGTGATATATTGTGATATTGATACGCATGCGGTGGTATAAGGTCTGGGTGTTGAAACGCATGCGGTGAGATAAGGGTGGCTTGATACGCGTTGCTAGTAGGGGAACTACTAGAAGTCATGCGGTGTGATAAGGGGTGGCTAAAACGCGGGATGCTATTTCGGGAAAAATATTTTCTTTAAATAAATTGTGAAGGCTCCCGCGGTGAGATAAGAAAATGAGATATTGTGAAATTATTTATAATTTGGGACTACGAGGCGGTACCTCGGTAGTGCCCTTTTTAATATTGATTTATGGCCATAGTTGCCTTCGATTAATTGTTGTGATTTTTATAAAGTTGAAGGAAATTATGTTTTGATTTCACGAGATATTATTTGCGATTATTTGGTGTCATTAAATGTGACATACTATTTGATTCATTTCCAGTGTCATTTTATTTCACTATATTGTTAAACGTTTTACCATTCCATTATTATATTCCAGTAGGGCCTCACCTGACCTCGTCACTACTCTACTGAGGTTAGGCTTGGCACTTACTAGGTACCGCTGTGGTGTACTCATACTACACTTCTGCACATCTTTTTGTGCAGATCCAGGTATATCTTATCAGACCAGGCATCAGTAAACTAGCTGTACGAGGAGACTTCGAGGTATATCTGCCAGCGTCCGCAGACTCCGGAGTCCCCTTCTATCTTACTATGTTGTCTTCCTTATTTGCTTTAGACTCTGATGTATAGAGACATAAAGAATAAATTCTTAGAAGCTTGTGACTTATTTCTACCGGGTTTTGGGAGTTAAAATTGTTTGAATTGTAGTTTATTTATTTAAGATATTTATTATTATTCCGCATTGATAGGCTTACCTAGTCTTAGATACTAGGTGCCATCACGACATCCTACGGAGGAAATTTGGGGTCGTGACAATATAGATACCTCACTAATGATGTTACTCGTAAAATTTAAATAATGAAAAGTTTTATATTCGCGACAAGGGTTTATGAGGAGTGATTCTCTTTCTGCATTTTTTGCTCAAACGGTTGTATCACTACTAAATTAAAAGTTATCTTGAATTTTTATAAAATATTTTATTTTTTATTTTAACATACCCAATATATTTAGACCCTGCCTCTAAAGATTGTTGTAAGATATATTTGATCCAACTTACCTTAATTAAATATATTGGGTTCGAGTCCTGTGGTTAAAACAAATCCTGTTAAAACGTATTCTCTCTTTTACTAGGTCTTACGCGATACAGATCTAGATTAGTCAGGGTCTCAATACAAATACGAGTAGAAAAATAAAAAAAAGATTTGAGACCCTCAAAATTTGGGGCCTAAAGCCTTTGGTTTAGTGGCTTGACCCTTGGGCCACCCCGGAAGACAAGGAGCTATACTTTGTTTTACTTTGTCATGCAGTACACATGATGAGTTCGACAGAGATTCGTTGTAAATACACAATTTATGAATATAAGATTTATTTGAGGAATTATTTTTATAATTTTTCATACTTATATTGCTAAGAATTTGACATTACAAGATATAAAGAGCGAAATTTTTTGCCATTGAGTACGTGATTATTTTTGCTTTGAGACAATAATTTTCCATCTTGTTATCTTGGTCAACGTTTTTTAAGAAAACTTAGAATTTTAAGGTTGATATCCCTTGCATGTGCCTGCTTTTACTTAGGCACATTCTAGAACGAAAATAATTTTATAAATTTTATGTTGACATAACATTTATTGATTCATATATGAAAAAAGATTGTATTATTGATTTAAAGCTTTTGATGCTTTTAGGTACTTTTTCTTATATATCTGTGAGAATGGGAGAACGAGCTAGAGTTCACACCTATTTAATTTTTTACCTTTATTCTTATTATTATTATTATTATTATTATTATTATTATTATTATTATTATTATTATTATTATTATTATTATAACATAAGCATAGTCTGTAAGAGTTTGTTCTACGTTGTGCGGACATAGAAATCTGATTCATTGAAATTGTCCGGCAAATTCATACATGTATTTTACGTATGATATAGTATTATAAAAAAGTTACTACTTAATTATTGAGATGATTTGTTAATTATGTAGGTATTCGTTAATTAAATCAAAAGAAGATTCTTACGAAAATAAACTGAATGTAAAAAAATGCGAGTCTCCTATACAACCTTTAACTTTATTGGTGAGGAGGTAAAGTTTTTCTAAAATTTTCTTGCTTTAGTTTGGTTACGACATTATAAAAATTTAACCTTTAAATGATCTTATTAAAAGTTGGAAGCATTTGTTGAAACCAAAAAAATAATAAACTATCAAATCATTATATCACTGATTGTTCATCATGTCATAAATACAAAATATAGAAGGTATTATTAGTCAAATAAATAATACCTTGCTCAACTCCCAGAGAATGTGAAGATGTAAGCTTTTTAGATAATTTAATCTATTGTATAACTCAAAACAATTCTTGATATGTATGCAATAAAAATTTTATAATTTTTAGATACTAATTTTATAATGTTTGACAAATAAGTTAAATTACACGTGCAACGCACGTACACTAAATCTAGTACTATTAAAATATCTCTTTACCGTCCTAAGCATAATGATCAAACTCAAAAATCAACCAAGTCGAATGGAATAAGCAATAATATTAATAATAATTGTCACACCCCTTTTCTACCCGCAAAATGATATTATGTGGATTAAAGGGGTTTTCCAATTAAAGTGACAAAATTGAGTAGGGATTATTTTATTTACAGAGTCGCCACTTGGAATTGATTTTGTTGGTGTTCCAAGTCACCTTTTATTTGAATCCCTAATCAAAGGAAGATTTGACTCTATTATTATTGGTCTGCGAAAATAAAGTTCGGGTAAGGAATTCTGTTAACCGGGGAGAAGGTGTAAGGCATTCCCCGAATCCCGTGGTTCTAGCAAGGTCGCTTTTATTGACTAAAATTTGGCTTGAATTATTTTTAGATAAAGTGTGTATTATTTGCCTTAAGTTACTATTGTCTAGTGCTGCTTAATAATTAATAATTTTGGCCTAGGAACGTGCAAGCACATAAAGTCCTTATTTGATTATATGTATTAAAACAAAGAACGTGTCGGTACACATGGTTTAAATACAATTAATATTGAAAAGTCAAGGAGCGAGAATGCACACATGACTACTTTATTAAAAACAAAATCGACCAAGGACCGTGTATGAACACATGGTCTACATCTCAAACGTGCCTAAAATTGCCTATCGCTTAAATTAATTAAAAAGCGCTTCTTTTTTATTTATTACTTGTTCGACTGAAACAAATATATTATTATTAAAAATAATTTTCACTAATGCAAGACATTAAACCCGGGTAAGCTTATGTTAAGCTTTCATGGTATTGGGCCACTTATTTTATTTAACAAAAGATAATTTATTGGTTTTAAAGAAAATGTCCATCTTGCTTTCTATTGTCATTGGGCCTACAAATTTTAGCTTATTTGGTCCATGTTGCTTAAGAGCCTCGATGACCAAGACAACACAAAATAACAAGTATTCTTCTAAGCCCAAATTGCTTCTTACATTGATGTCCAAATTAAAAATTATTTTTTTCATAAAAAAAACTTACATGCTAATTATTATCTTTTATTTTCTTAACCAACTATTTCTTAAGGACTAACATAATATTTTTACTCATCTACACTAATCATGGCACGTATCAAACTACACTCATTAACAACATAAAAATCACGACTAAATATAAAAACTACAAAAAACGGTAATACTTCAATGCTAAAGAGAAGAACTATAATAAGTATAACATTATGTTGACTATAATTCAAAGCATCAAAACATTTGAAGCTAGAAGTCTTTCTTAGATAATTATACATGAACCATGAAAGTAACTCATGGAAAAGAGCCCAAACTAAACAAACATGGTTAAAAGTGAAGTCTTTATCTTTTTCTTAAACTAAGTAATCTTAACAGAATGCAATTTCAATCACATATATAAAGAAGAAAATGATAATTTAACTAATTTTTAACAGATTTACATGATGATAATACTAATATAACATTCATCTTGAAACAAAATCAGATCTAATATGTTCCATCAACCAAATCGGGATCAAATCCTTCTTATTATCATCAAGAATCTGCAATATAAGAATTTAAAAGTTACCTGATTTATGGAATAATAAAATATAGCAGTGCAACAAAAAACTCAGCAGCAAATACAGTAGAAACAGCAGCAACTCAAGTGTTAAGACAACCCAGAAAACTCAACAAAGATACTTGAAACTGGTAGCTATCAACTTCACAAATTGCCTAAGGGATCTTTCTATTTTTCTCGAGGTTTTTACACTCAAATAATTCTCACAAAACTCTGAAATTTCAGCTTGTTATATGTATTAAGCTGCTGATTTTTCTCAAAGATATATGTCTTTAAGCAACTCTCCAAGATGTGTCTCAGCATAAGATAGAATGTGTAATAGAGTGTCCCCCTTTTCAGTGAGTAGGCCTCTGCATTCTAAGTGTAAGAGAGTCCCTTTTATAGGAGAAAAACAACCCTTTCAATAGGCAAATAAAGTTAGATTTTTTGGACAGATTTTGGTTCACCAAAAATCTATCCAAAAGATTGACTTTGTGTGTTAAACACTGTTCAAGGTCTGTCCCAAAGGTGAAAGGACAACCTGAAAATCTGCTGTATCAGAAGCAAGGAGAAAAAATGTTCTTTCAGCCACCCTACTAGTAAAAGTAAGCTACAATTACCCTATTTTGTGATAAAATAATCTAAACTTCAGATTTTAACCATCAACAACAAACTACTTGCTCAACACAAATCAAACTTGGACAACTATGAACTGACAAAGTATAGACGAGACTAAAAACGTAATTCAACTAAGTATTAAAACCAACTTGATGGGAATGAATTCGATTTGTGCAAACTAATTACTAAACAAACAACTAAATTGATAAACTAATGCTCAAAACAGAACGAGCATCGTTAACAATCGGACAACGACTAACAACAACTAAATAATCGACTAACTAAGTGAACGATTTAACTAATACACTAAAGATCATGTTTAAATTAATAACGAATCTAACAAATCACTAAACTAAATAGAGATAGCTAATTAAATAAACCTAACTTGAAACTCTAATTAACAAGAAATAACCAAAATAAAAAAATAAAAAAATAAAAAATCAGAAACTAATCTACTAAATTAAAAAAAAAATCAGAAATTAATTAAAGAGATGACGATTATACCTAACAAGTATGCTTGAAGCCGTTCGAGCCACGAGAAGACGCCGGAGATGCTAAAAGGCGACTACCCGACTCCGAAACGCATGTTTCTTTCAGGTAGATGCTAGAACGAAATGCGTTTCAGCATCTCGCAAAAAGAAATGAGTGTCTTTGAGTCGAAAAATAGCTAAGATGGGGGTTCGGGGCATTTTGGCGGTGGTGAGGCGGTGGAGCCGTGTCGGCGGCGAGGAGCGGGCCGGCGGCGACGGGGATTTTGGGGGTGAAATGGGTAGGAAAAGATAGGTCTCGTGGAGCTCTATCCATTCATGTATGTGTTGTAGGGTGGTGTTGGCCGGAGCTTCAAGAATTTGGACCAAAAGGTGGCGGCTAAAGTTTCTTAGATCTAAAATTCAAGGAGTTTGAGGGTTTTTTGAAGGAATTGGTTTGGAGATATTGGAAGAGGAGGTTGTGGAGATTATATGGTGTTAATTTGGAGGTGTTTGGAGGTGGTTCGCCGCCGGTGGGTGATTTCCGGCGGCGGCGAAGAGAAGAGAGAGAAGAGAGAAAGAGTTATGGGGGAAATGAGAAAATTTTTCAGATTTTTGAGGCTTTAAATACCTCTTGAAAGATCAAATATGGACCATTAGATCAAGGGGTGATCAATGGGTGAGATTTGATCTTGGGTCACTTAATGAAACGACGTAGTTTTGAGGCAAAACTACGTCGTTCCGGACCCTTTCAAAGGCAGCCCCTTATCTTGCACTTTTGGCCACTTTCTCTTTCAAATTTGGCCCAATTTCTTTCTTAATCCTACTTATTAAACTAAATTTACACAAACAAATAAATTAATTAAGTAACTTATTCAAATGATCAATTAACTAGATTAATTCACCAATTGAATAGTTAGTTAATTCCTAAAATGCACAAATAAAGAAAGAACTATTTTTTGGTATTTTTATGATAGGAAATATGCAATCAAAGACACAAAAATTGGGAAATATAATTAAAGCAACAAAACACTAATGACTTTAGGAGGTGTTAAAATAGTACAAAAATTAGGTATTCACAGCTGCCCCTCTTTACTCGAGAACATGAAGAGTTTTCGTGCAAAGAAAAGTAAATGCCATGGCTAATTTTTGCTCACATATTACTCCAATGAAAGCATTTTTTTTTAAATGGTGACCGAACCCTGCTTCCGAGGTAGCCTACATATCCTTGTTTAGAGGAATCAGGTTAGTGTAGTTCTCGGAAAATTTGGTAGTTGGGACTACCAGACACTAGATTTAAGACTGCTGTTGCTGTTGTTGTTGTTGTTACTGTTACTTGCTGCTTGCATCAAAAGGAAAAGAGAAAGAACTACATATGTCTGGAAACTAAGAGTTACAAAATTCCTAATCTATGTGTCTTGTGGAGTCAAATCTTGATTCTTGACCTGCTCGCTTGTGTTGACCTTAGATTGGATCTTGATGCTCTTTGAGGAAAGGATCATGGCTCATTCTCGATTGCTTGCTTTCCGGATCAGAGTTCGGGAAAATGAACCTCGAGAAGCTGGGCTGCTGACACATTATCCAAGCTAACTCCAACTATCTTGTGACCGAAAAACTTCTTTATTCTGATGAGAAAGCTGAAACTGCAAGCTTTAATCATCACTGTGCTATGCGGCGGGGCCTGCAAAGCCATCAAAGACGAACAAAACGAATAAAATTTTTCTGCCCCAGTTTGGCACTAGGAAAATTTTGTGAGTTAGAGAAAGCTAAAGTATCTAATTTGTTGAAATGAAGACAACGAGAGTAGTATAAACTAACTATGTGAGGATATGCAACCACGAGGGGAAGTAACTTATGTTACCAGAGAAAATGGAATTAGAGGATGGTACCCTGTATTACCGAAAGGAATGTAACCAGGGATTGGTACCCTATATTACCGAAAGGAGTGTAACTAGGGGTTGGCACCCTGTATTATAGAAAAGAGTGTAACCAGGGGTTGGCACCCTATATTACTGTAATGAGTGTAACCAGGGGTTGGCACCCTGTATTACTGAGAAGGAATGTAACCAGGGGTTGGTACCCTGTGTTACTGAAAGAAGTGTAACCAGGGGTTGGCACCCTGTATTACTGAGAAGGAATGTAACCGGGGGTTGGTACCTTGTATTACTGAAAGGAAATGTAACCAGGGGTTGGTACCCTATATTATTGAAATGAGTGTAACCAGGGGTTGACACCCTGTATTACTGAGAAGGAATGTAACCAGGGGTTGGTACCCTGTATTAACGAAAGAAAATGTGCCCAGGGGTTGGTACCCTGTATTATTGAAATGAGTGTAACCAGGGGTTGGCACCCGGTATTACCGAAAGGAATGTAACCAGGGGTTGGCACCCTGTATTACTGAAAGGAGCGTAACCAGGGGTTGAAAGGGTTCTACCTAGGTTAAACTACGAAAAGCAAACCTGGGCGAAGAGTAGTTCTACCCAGAAACATGAGCTGGTACCCCCTAGGTGAAAAGGTTCTACGTGCGTTAAGCTACGAAAAATAAGCCTGGGCGAAGAGTACTTCTACCCGGAATTATGAGCTGGATCCCCCTAGGCAAAAAAGTTCTACCTCGGTTAAGCTATGAAAAGCAACCTGAGCGAAGAGTACTTCTACCCGGAACTATGAGCTGGATCCCCCTAGGCGAAAAGGTTCTACCTTGGTTAAGCTACGAAAAACAAGCCTAGGCGAAGAGTACTTCTACCCGGAACTATGAGATGGATCCCCCTAGGCGAAAAGGTTCTACCTGGGTTAAGCTACGAAAAACAACCTGAGCAAAGAGTACTTCTACCAGGAACTATGAGCTGGATCCCCCTAGGCGAAAAAGTTCTACCTGGGTTAAGTGACGAAAAGCAAGCCTGGGCAAAGAGTACTTCTACCAGGAAATATGAGATGGATCCCCCTAGGCGAAAAGGTTCTACCTAGGTTAAGCTACGGAAAACAAGCCTGGGCGAAGAGTACTTCTACCCGGAACTATGAGCTGGATCCCCCTAGGCGAAAAGGTTCTACCTCGGTTAAGCTACGAAAAGCAACCTGAGAGAAGAGTACTTCTACCCGGAACTATGAGCTGAATCCCCCTAGGCGAAAAGGTTCTACCTTGGTTAAGCTACGAAAAAGAAGCCTAGGCGAAGAGTAGCTCTACCTGGAACTATGAGCTGGATCCCCCTAGGCGAAAAAGTTCTACCTGGGTTAAGCGACCAAAAGCAAACCTGGGCAAAGAGTACTTCTACCAGGAAATATGAGCTGGATCCCCCTAGGCGAAAAGGTTCTACCTGGGTTAAGCTACGTAAGCGAAGAGTACTTCTACCCGGAACTATAAGCTGGATCCCCCTAGGTGAAAAGTTTCTACCTGGGTTAAGCTACGTAAAACAACCTGGGCGAAGAGTACTTCTACCCGGAACTATAAGCTGGATCCCCCTAGGCGAAAAAGGTTCTACCTGGGCTAAGCTACTGTAAAACATATGAGCGAAAAGTACTTCTACCCGGAACTAGGAGCTAAATCCCCCTAGGCGAGAAGGTTCTACCTGGTTTAAGCTATGAAAATGGGAGGTGTGGACAGTAATGATGCATGCTACGAATAAAGGAAAGTGGAGATTTTGCAGAAACTTACCTTTGGTGACATTCGCCCTTTGAGAATTGCCATTCTGCACTGCTTTGATCCTGCTTCAAACAAAGAAAATTTTGTGAGTTTTTAAAGTGGTGGTCGGTTTGTGGCCTTGATGCCCTTAGTAGTTTGAATTCACCCCTCCGCTGTCGAAGAACTGATTTTGTCAGTGTGATACCGAGGTTCCTGAATACTTTGTATCGCTTTCTAGAGACATTGTCTTTCTGACGTTGCCGCTGGCTGTTTCATACCCGGATGTCCATGGTACCGCTAATCCTTGTCCCTAAGGCAAGGCAATTTTCCTTTAAAATCAAACTTAGTTGTCTTTCACCTAGAACCAATTTCTGACTGTAGTGCTTATCAACTTTTCCCATGAAGCAAGTCTTGCTTAGGCGACCTTTTCAGTTTCTTTGAGACACTTTGTCCGCCTTATCAAAAGAGATCACATATGGATTTCTGCCTTCGTCAATGCCGTATATGCTCCAAATTATGCTCGGTATTACGGGGAAACTGTAGCCAGTTTTGCAGCCATTTTTTTTTGCTTTGCTTTTGATACAAGATTAGACCGAAAGGGAATCTAAGAAAAATTATGGAAAAGAATAGAAGAGCAATTGGAAATGAAAAGGAATTGTGTCTAAATAAAAGGTGTCCCTTTCGGGGAGAGAAATAAGGAGACTTATCTGGAGATATGTGCCGACTTCAATGAATCATGACATGCATTTTGGACTGGACGCCTGATCTGTCTGAGCTGTCTAATTCTCAAAATACGTCGCAAATGTTCATCTTGAAACTGTCTTAGTTGTGCTCATGCCGGAGCATCGAAGACCCTCATTCGGCTAGTAGCGCCCTTTGCGGATTTTCGCTAACTGACCTCTCTCATTTCTATAATCATTGGCGCCTTACAGTGCCCATGAGGGTTTTCACTAGTAAGACTCTCTCATTTTTTTATTTGTTTTTCTTTTTTTTGCTTTCTTGTATGAGCAACTTGACATTGTTCTATGTCGTGTGACAACTGTTGCTTATTACGTGCTTCGCTTGGCATTCTTAGAGATTAATTGGGAGGCCTTTATTTGTATGGATTTTGGATAGGGTTAAAAAGAAAGGGTTGTATGAAGGCTCAAAATAGACTCAAGATGATGGGGTTGTATACTTACAACTCTTGGAATCGACTCTTCATAAAAACATAAAAAAATAAAAAAATAAAAAAAATAAAAAATAAAATAAAAATTCCCGCCCCAGTTTCAGATACTGGGGAATTTTTATTTTTGATTTGGTTGGACTGAACCCTAGTATAGAGCTGCCTACGTATCCTTTAAAGGAATCAAGTCAAACGTAGTTCAAACTAACACGAAAGATTTCTTTGTTGTCTTTTTTTTCTTTTCATTTTTCATTTTTCATTTTTGTTTTCTCCTTTCCTTTTCTTCTCTTCTCTTTTTTTTAAACAACAAATTGACCTACCTCCTATATTTTTTTTTTTGAAATTTGACTTTATAGTTGATTCCAAAAGAGGGGGGTCAAAGAAAAATAAAACATGCTCAAAAGGGGTGATGAAGGGTATAAGTATTTAGGTAGCAGAAAAATGGCCTCCCGCCTCAAGAATGCCAAACATACTATCTCTTCTCAGGTTCGGCATTGATAGACATGAATGTCTTCTTGGTTTTGTCAGTTGTACAGCTCCGTAGTCAATATCTTGTTCGCAACAAATGATCTTTCACAAATTGGAGCCACATTTTATTGGTCTTTGCCTTGATGTGAAATGATACATTTCAGTACCAACTAATCTATTTTAAATTCCCTGGAATGCACCTTCTTTGGAGATTTGGGTTATCTTCCCTGATATGATTAGATTATGGCAAGTCGTGGCCAAAGAGCCTTTCATTGATTACTCTGACTAGGCTTTAAAACTTTCAATTATCCTTAAGCCGGTATTCATGATAGGTTTGAGATAAACATCTTTAATCTCTACGGATATGACTATATTGGTTCCATGTGACACAGGCTTATCATCAAAGTTCTTCAACTTCTTATTTATCCTTCGAGTATTTTTTCTCGATTCAATTCAAGATTAGACAGGCTTTCTAAAATCTAGCCGAAAACTCCGCATGCATGTCATGTCACTAAAATTGGCGTGAAAAGAACTATATATGCAAAAAAAAACTATACATAGTGGATTAAAATGAGACAAAGCGAAAAGTTACATTTTATTAATTAAAGGATAGAGAGGTTTGATGACAGGACAATCAAACAACATCTAGATCACAACCTCAAAATAATACGGATGATAGAAATTATGACAATAAGTTACCAAGACTCCTTCCTGGCAAGGTGGGGAGTGTCTTTCCAATTATCAAGCTCAAACATCTTAGCTACGAATTTGTGCATCAGCATCAAACAAGACCTTCAACAATTTTGATTGCCTTGCATTCAGCGGACATGTTATTGACAATTTTTACCAAACCGTACCCATATTCTTTATCATTGTAAATTATATGAACAATGCGTGCTTGGTCATGACGTTTAGGATGCCATTATCTTGAACCACGATCATTCCTTCTTGAATCATCATTTCTATTTCCTTTTTCAAAGCCCGACAATCCTCAATGCTATGCCCCTGGACATTAGAATGGTATATGCACCGTACAGCAGGGTCAAAACCTTTTGCATATGGATCAGGAACATACACTTGAAGCGTCTCCATCATGGCACAATGTTTTAGCCTTTCAAACAAACTTATGTAGGATTCTACGATTGGCGTGAAATTGTCCCTCTGCTTATGTTCCCTTTCACGCTCTTGTTTTGGACGAGGACGAAAGTATGTTAAAACCGGGGCTCGCATATGTTGGCGATTGGATGGCTTGGCATAAGACTGAGCATTGAATGTTGCATACTGTGGAGCAACTGAGTATCATGGATCCGGGGGTTGAGATGTTCCCCTTTGGCCTCTTTTTGCCCGTGATGCCATCATGGCCTCCTCATCTTTCTTCTTTTGATTAACAAGGTTGTCCGGCCTATTCTGGATTTCTTGGGTGGCTGCTTTGAGAGCTACTTGACTTATAATTCGGCCAGTATTGAGGCCATTCTCAATCATTTCTCCTATCTTGATTGCGTCAGCAAAAGGTCTGCCCATTGTGGACATCATATTTTGAAAATAATTAAGATCCTGAGCCTGAAGGAAGACAGTGATTAACTCATTGTCATACATGGGTGGCTTAACTCTAGATGCTTGCTCTCTCCACCTAACGACATACTCCCTGAAGCTTTCAGTTGGCCTTTTCTTCATATTGGACAGGGAATTGCGATCTGACGCAATGTCAATGTTGTACTGAAATTGTTTGATGAAGGCTTGGGCCATGTCGTCCCAAATGTGCCAGTGAGAGACATCTTGGTCAATGAACCATTCAGAGGTTACCCCCACAAGGCTCTCCCCGAAATAAGCCATCAACAACTCTTCTTTTCCTCTCGCGCCCCTCAGCTGGTTGCAATACTTTTTCAAGTGGGCGATAGGGTCACCGTGTCCATCATATTTCTCAAATTTTGGGGTCTTGAACCCTGGTGGAAAATGGATGTGAGGAAACAAGCATAAATTACTGAATGAGACACTTTTGTGACCACCTAGTCCTTGTATGCTCTTTATGTTCTGCTCAAGACTTTTCATTTTCCTAACCATCTTATCTGGCTCTCCTGTCTTGAGAGCCTTTTCATTTTCTGTAGGTGACTCATACTGTAGGGTCTGATTGTGTGGAGTCGAAACCTTAAAACCATATCTGGAGAGTAGCACTGGCCATCATAAGTATGATATAATGGCTCGATGTTTGGTCTCGTCATAGGATTTGGTGTCGGGATTGTATACACTGGCGCGCCAGACATAACGAGAGGGGTGTTCCTAACCGGTGCGGCAGGAGGTCGTACATTAGAAGTACCAGGGGCGGCAGGGAAATTGTAATTTGGCACATACCCCGGAGGCAGAATGTGATCACTCATTGTTGGGAGCGGTGGTTGAGTATCCTGGGGTACGGTGTAAGTTCCCTCTGAGGGACCCTGAGGCGGAGGCTGACCGGAGACCCAAGCCTGATACACGTCAGACAGTTGTCATTTCAATTTTCTTACTTCCTCCGACTCTTGCTCAACTGATTGACCCTGAAGGTCGTCACTAACCACCTCGATTTCATCATTGTTAGCCATTGCGACCTTCTTCTTAGATCAGGTAAAGTAATGATGTGTTGCCAGTTTCACCACAAACCAACCACCTTAAACTTACTAGATAAGAGACAACAAGCGTGTTAGGGTTAAGCATTTTACAGATATGAATCAGACGTAATATGCCATGATCCTAACAATATCACCACTTCTAACATGCTTTTGGAAGGCTTCATGTTTCATTCCGGCTTATAAGGTTGTTGCATATTATTTTCTCTCGTTCTTTTCTTTTCTTCTTCTTCTTCTCTTTTTTTTTAACTCCTTTTTATCTTCTTCCCTTTATTTTGGAATTATTGAGAAATATTTTGATCGAACCTTTTGGGGGTTGCCTACGTATCATGTCGCCGCATGAATCAGATCGTTACGTAGTTCAGGGACATGTCGATTTTTTTTTTTTTACAAAACAAAGTTTTCCTCTCTTCCTCTTTTTTTTTAATGTACAAAAAACAACATCTTTTTGTTTCATTTTCGAATTTTTCTAAAACAAAATCTTTTTCATTGATTTTCGAATTTTTCTTCTCTTTTTTTTTTGATACAAGACAAAGGAAAATTACATAAAGATACAACCTAAAAGACAAATATTTAAATAAGACCAGACCCGACTCAAAACAAACTTTTAAAAAAAAATAAAAATAAAAAAAATAAAAATAAAAGGCAAAACAACAAGGCTCAAAACACCAAAAGACTTTTACAGTTTCGATGACTACAAATGAATAATCAAAGTGGACTGCCAACTAAAAGAAGACTCTAATCTCTGCATGAGAATCCACCGGCATCATTGTAGTCAAAGTGCTTATTCCTGCGGCTGATCTCCCATATCATGGTATATGCGCTTCAAGTCTCTGGCAATGTGGCGTGCGAAGTTGGGCGCTACCGTAGCAAATTGCTCTCGGGTCAAACCCTGACAAGTCACACACCCTCGAGCGGTATAAGTAGCCACTTCATAGACCCTCCTTCTAACATGCTCCTGGCTCTGACTTAAAAACTGGATCTGTCGCTCATGGTTATTGGCTATGTCCGATATATTCGCCTCGCGTTGTAATGCTAGATTTAGCTGGTTCTGGACCTTTGCTAGCTCATTCTCTACCTGGTTCTTACCTGATTCTACAGCCTTGGCCCGAGCCCTTAGATCATGAATGATAAGGCTATGATGCCTTTCTTCGTGCTTTGGAATGGCTGCATGTTGCTGAGCAACAACCCTTATTCTCGTTTGCCGAAGTTGTGCTTGAAGCGCTTGAACCTCATGTGTCAGTCTGATTTTCTCCTCTTCAAACTCAATGCACTGCAAATCCATATTCACGTTGGCGATACTTATATCCTTACGTAGAGCCCGGATGATGGATTCATAATCTCTTGTTATTTCTTCCTTGGCATGCCCTACTCTTGTTCTGATTTCAGTCTCTCATTCTGTCGTGCTCTTCAGAACTGTCTCTTGCCTGGATCTCAAAGCATCTTGGTCATAGAACCACTCAAAATATGCCGGGTCTAACTCTCCTCGATCCTGATCTTCCACCATAGTGTGAGATTCAAGCACCTTAATTTTATCCCAAACCTGTTGAGCATAAGCCTCACGAACAAGATCCTCTGATATTACCTCCCATGTGAATCTTTGCATGAGTTCCACTGTGGGCACTACTTGTTTTCGACCTAACTGGCGTAGGGCTCTCATAGGCACATACGGTTGAAAACCCCGAAGACCCATCAAAATCAAAAACGAATGGTGGTAAGATCTTGTATATGACTTCTTTTGGTGAGAACCAGTGGTAGTTCCGTGTGATTTCAGTAGCGGTCAACTTTTGAAGATGCCCTCTCCATGCTTCGACTCCCTTGGGGAAGCTACTGTCTTCAGTCAAATCTTCAAACTCATCTCCAAGCTCATTGTGGCTCCAATGAACACTAAAATTTACCCGTGTTGGATGACTGAGAAGGTGCTCTAAAAATCATATTTGGAGTATGATGTTACAGCCTTCAAAGAAATCTTTTCCTTCCTGACACTTGGTCAGGGCACGATAAATATCAGACAATACCATAGGAATGATAGTGACGTCCTTTCGATGCAATAAAGTGGTGACTATGCCAGATAATCGAATATCAATATTTTTGTCATGCCTCGGAAAAACCATTGTCCCTAGAAATGCCACGAGGAATGCTTTCCGCCCATGGCTTTGCCAAGCTTTGTATCCAATTTTATTATCAAGCTCCTTTCCGTGCTTTGAAAATCCACCTGGACACCCATACCTGTCGTACAAGAAATCCAATCGGACGTGCCCTCGTTCCACACTTGCTATTTTATTTTGGCTGATTGTCATCTGCTCAAGGAACTCACTGCCAGTGACATCCCTTGAGGCCAAAGGTCTCTTCTTCCGAAGCTCATCACCTAACCTTGTGTATCCAGCTAACTCCTCCAAAGTGGGAGTCATTTCAAAACCATTAAAACGGAATACGTTGTAATTAGGATCCCAGAAATGCACCAATGCCTCGATTAAGTCCCTCCTTGGGTTGATCTCCATAATGTTCATAAAGTGACCCAGATGGTCCTTTATCTTTTCCAGCCCACAAATGCCCATATTTTCCCACCACTGTCTCAACAACCGGGGTGTTTTATGCACAAGCCAAATCTGTGAGGGCTCGTCATCTTTCGGTATTTTGTCAGCTCTTCTTTTCATTGTATCCATATCGCTCCTAAGTAGTAGAACATGAGGTTAGGACCGATGCAAGCTTAGATAATACAAAAATCTCTGATGCCTTGGGGTTTGACTCATGAAAGTTAGAAATGGCAATGTGGGACTCAAGTAACCGACCCTAACCGTGTTTTGAAGTGAGGGTTTACTGAAATTGAGCGGACACTCTCGTTGGGAGATGATACAATTTCGAAAGATCATTCAATTTTGACCATAATGGTAAGACTTGACCGATTTGGACGGGGCACCGAACCATAAAAGGGTTGCTTATATATTTTACATAGGGTCAGGAATCGAGTGCGCGTAGTTCGTGCAAGAGACAAAACTGGACTACAAAGCCTTCTTACAAAAATGAACCTTTCGTACTTCCAAAGAAGCTTTTGGGGCAGTCACAGCAAAATAGCCGAACATAGGGACAAAATGATAAAAAGTTGATAAAATAAATAAAATGGTTATTTTTACGAAAACGACCCTTCGATACTCCCGAGAGAGGCTTAAAGGTTGTCTCGGCAAATACTACGACCATAGGGACAAAACAATAAAAGGTAGACAACAATAAAGAAAATGGCTATTTTTTCAAAAATGGCCCTTCGGTACTTCCGTTGAAGGTTTTAAGGGTGTCTCGGCAAAACGTCCAGACACGAGGGCCAAACAGTAAAAGGTGACCAAAAATAGCAAATTTGTTTTTTTGAAAATTTTATGCACATGCGTAATTTTTATGCTTTTTTATTTTTTGAAAAATGTGGGCTGAACCCTATGGAGGTTGCCTACGTATTTCACATCCGGTGAGAATCAAACTCACATAGTTTGGTGATAAAATTTCCAATGAAACTAACTATATTTTCTCTCTTTATGAAAAATTAATCATGGACACCAAACGCACCAAATCACTTCGGGCTTTTTTTTTTTATATTTTTTTAATAAAAAGAACGAACATTTGTATAGAAATCGGGAGCATGTTTTTATTTTTTTTATTTTTCTCTGCTTATTCAACTAATCTACCCTAAAGTCGGTCGACATGCAAGCCTCCCAAATAAATTAACATGTAGCACATAAGTGAACGTTATGGTCTCAAAGAGGATACCTGTCTTATACGGACCCAGCCCCTGTGCCGAGTTTCGCTAAGTCAAATGCACGTGATGCAAATAAAGCGAACCTACTAGGGATATCCGGCATGAGGTATGTTCTTCTAGGTTTAAATCCTGATGGAGAAGGTGTCTAGACTGGCTTACTCGAGCGGACAACCCGAGCCGTGGAGCGTCAAGCATCACCAGTAGTAGAACAACACTGGCTAGCTAACGACTCTCTCGCCTAAGCATGTGTGACTAAATCATTCACCAGAAGCTGGTAGGCTAACTGGCTTTATCTCAAGACAAAAATTTTGTGATGCCGGTAGGCAAACACAACATAACTAACTATAAGAAGATTCAGAGGGGTGCGAGAGAGGATACAATTTATATGTACAGTTCAACAATATCAAAACAGTATAAAGTGGACAAGTAACAGATTAGGCCCAAATAAATCACAATATATACAAAAATTAATAAAGCCAAATTAAGTCAATATACAAGCTCGAATTCTTAATGTCCCCAGCAGAGTCGCCAGAGTTGTCACACCCCTTTTCTACCCGCAAAATGATATTATGTGGATTAAAGGGTTTTTTCAATTAAAGTGATAAAATTGAGTAGGAATTATTTTATTTACAGAGTCGCCACTTGGAATTGATTTTGTTGGTGTTCCAAGTCGCCTTTTATTTGAATCCCTA
Organism: Nicotiana tabacum; assembly: GCF_000715075.1. Taxonomy (NCBI): domain Eukaryota; kingdom Viridiplantae; phylum Streptophyta; class Magnoliopsida; order Solanales; family Solanaceae; genus Nicotiana; species Nicotiana tabacum. The sequence goes on from NC_134103.1 coordinate 75,261,862, forward strand.
ATAAAAGGAAGATTTGACTCTATTATTATTGGTCTGCAAAAATAAAGTCCGGGTAAGGAATTCTGTTAACCGGGGAGAAGGTGTAAGGCATTCCCCGAATCCCGTGGTTCTAGCACGGTCGCTTTTATTGACTAAAATTTAGCTTGAATTATTTTTGGATAAAGTGTGTATTATTTGCCTTAAGTTACTATTGTCTAGTGCTGCTTAATAATTAATAATTTTGGCCTAGGAGCGTGCAAGCACACAAAGTCTTTATTTGATTATATGTATTAAAACAAAAAACGTGTCGGTACACATGGTTTAAATACAATTAATATTGAAAAGTCAAGGAGCGGGAATGCACACATGACTACTTTATTAAAAACAAAATCGATCAAGGACCGTGTATGAACACATGGTCTACATCTCAAACGTGCCTAAAATTGCCTATCGCTTAAATTAATTAAAAAGCGCTTCTTTATTATTTATTACTTGTTCGACTGAAAAAAAAATATTATTATTAAAAATAATTTTCACTAATGCAAGACATTAAACCCGGGTAAGCTTATGTTAAGCTTTCATGGTATTGGGCCACTTATTTTATTTAACAAAAGACAATTTATTGGTTTTAAAGAAAAAATGCCCATCTTGCTTTCTATTGTCATTGGGCCTACAAATTTTAGCTTATTTGGTCCATGTTGCTTAAGAGCCTCGATGACCAAGACAACACAAAATAACAAGTATTCTTCTAAGCCCAAATTGCTTCTTACATTGATGTCTAAACTAAAAATTATTTTTTTTTCATAAAAGAAACTTACATGCTAATTATTATCTTTTATCTTCTTAACCAACTATTTCTTAAGGACTAACATAATATTTCTACTCATCTACACCAATCATGGCACGTATCAAACTACACTCATTAACAACATAAAAATCACGACTAAATATAAAAACTACAAAAAAGGTAATACTTCAATGCTAAAGAGAAGAACTATATTAAGTATAACATTATGTTGACTATAATTCAAAGCATCAAAACATTTGAAGCTAGAAGTCTTTCTTAGATAATTATACATGAACCATGAAAGTAACTTACGTAAAAGAGCCTAAACTAAACAAACATGGTTAAAAGTGGAGTCTTTATCTTTTCCTTAAACTAAGTAATCTTAACATAATGCAATTTCAATCACATATATAAAGAATAAAACGATAATTTAACTAATTTTTAACAGATTTACACGATGATAACACTAATATAACATTCATCTTGAAACAAAATCAGATCTAATATGTTCCATCAACCAAACCGGGATCAAATCCTTCTTATTATCATAAAGAATCTGCAATATAAGAATTTGAAAGTTACCTGATTTGTGGAATAATAAAATACAGCAGTGCAGCAACAAAAAACTCAGCAGCAAATACAGTAGAAACAACAGCAACTCAAGTGTTAAGACAACCCAGAAAACTCAACAAAGATGCTTGAAACTGGTAGCTATCAACTTCACAAATTGCCTAAGGGATCTTTCTATTTTTCTCGAGGTTTTTGCACTCAAATAATCCTTACAAAACTCTGAAATTTCATCTTGTTATATGTATTAAGCTGCTGATTTTTCTCAAAGATATATGTCTTTAAGCAACTCTCCAAGATGTGTCTCAGTATAAGATAGAGTGTGTAATAGAGTGTCCCCCTTTTCAGTGAGTAGGCCTCTGCATTCTAAGTGTAAGAGAGTCCCTTTTATAGAAGAAAAGCAACCCTTTCAATAGGCAAATAAAGTTAGATTTTTTGGACATATTTTGGTTCACTAAAAATCTGTCCAAAAGACTGACTTTGTGTGCTAAACACTGTTCAAGGTCTGTCCCAAAGGTGAAAGGACAACCTGAAAATCTGCTGTGTCAGAAGCAAGGAGAAAAAATGTCCTTTCAGCCACCCTACTAGTAAAAGTAAGCTACTATTACCCTATTTTGTGATAAAATAAACTAAACTTCAGATTTTAACCATCAACAACAAACTACTTGCTCAACACAAATCAAACTTGGACAACTATGAACTGACAAAGCATAGACGAGACTAAAAACGTAATTGAACTAAGTATTAAAACCAACTTGATGGGAATGAATTCGATTTGTGCAAACTAATTACTAAACAAACAACTAAATTCACAAACTAATGCTCAAAACAGAACGAGCATCGTTAATAATCGGACAACGACTAACAACAACTAAATAATCGACTAACTAAGTGAACGATTTAACTAATACACTAAAGATCATGTTTAAATCAATAACGAATCTAACAAACCACTAAACTAAATAGAGATAGCTAATTAAATAAACCTAACTTGAAACTCTAATTAACAAGAAATAACCAAAACAGAAAAATAAATAAATAAAAAATCAGAAACTAATCTACTAAATAAAAAAAAAATCAGAAATTAATTAAAGAGATGACGATTATACCTAACAAGTATGCTTGAAGCCGTTCGAGCCACAAGAAGACGCCGAAGATGCTAAAAGGCGACTACCCGACTCCAAAACGCATGTTTCTTTCGGGTAGATGCTAGAACGAAATGCGTTTCAGCATCTTGCCAAAAGAAACGAGTGTCTTTGAGTCGAAAAATAGCTAAGATGGGGGTTCGGGGCATTTTGGCGGTGGTGAGACGGTGGAGCCGTGTCGGCAGCGAGGAGCGGGCCGGCGGCGACGAGGATTTTGGGGGTGAAATGGGTAGGAAAAGATAGGTCTCGTGGAGCTCTATCCATTCATGTATGTGTTGTAGGGTGGTATTGGCCGGAGCTTCAAGAATTTGGACCAAAAAGTGACGGCTAAAGTTTCTTAGATCTAAAATTCATGGAGTTTGAGGGTTTTTTGAAGGAATTGGTTTGGAGATATTGGAAGAGGAGGTCGTGGAGATTATATGGTGTTAATTTGGAGGTGTTTGGAGGTGGTTCGCCGCCGGTGGGTGATTTCCGGCGGCGGCGAAGAGAAGAGAGAGAAGAGAGAAAGAGTTATGGGGGAAATGAGAAAATTTTTCAGATTTTTGAGGCTTTAAATACCTCTTGAAAGATCAAATATGGACCATTAGATCAAGGGGTGATCAATGGGTGAGATTTGATCTTGGGTCACTTAATGAAACGACGTAGTTTTGAGGCAAAACTACGTCGTTCCGGACCCTTTCAAAGGCAGCCCCTTATCTTGCACTTTTGGCCACTTCCTCTTTCAAATTTGGCCCAATTTTTTTCTTAATCCTACTTATTAAACTTAATTTTCACAAACAAATAAATTAATTAAGTAACTTATTCAAATGATCAATTAACTAGATTAATTCACCAATTGAATAGTTAGTTAATTCCTAAAATGCACAAATAAAGAAAGAACTATTTTTTGGTATTTTTATGATAGGAAATATGCAATCAAAGACACAAAAATTGGGAAATATAATTAAAGCAACAAAACACTAATGACTTTAGGAGGTGTTAAAATAGTACAAAAATTAGGTATTCACAATAATAATAATAATAATCTTAATAATACTAATACTAATAATAATAATTAAGAAAATTTTATTGTTTTTTAGTGCACTTTACTTTCAGTACATAAAATATGATATAAAATGGATATCGAAATGTAATTTAATGCAACTTGTTAGAAATTAGAATATTCATATGGTTTACAAATTGCTATTGGCAATGCCACATATAAAGAATTGGTAAATGTGAATTAAAATTATAAAATACAACTTATAATCGCAATGCCAAATGTGACTAATAAAATTACCGAATCGTAATTACCAAATGAGACTTATAATTAGTAAATGCGACTTATAAATCGTTGCCAAATGTGACTTATAAATCGTATTTATAAATGCGACTTATAAATTACCAAATGCGATTTATAATCACAATTATAAAATGCGACTTATAAAAATGACGGTAAAGACAGTTAAGGTACTTCTTTAATTACATAATTTGGTGTTGTAACTTTTTTGCATGCAATAGAAGCTTAATTTCATAATCATCCGTGAAAATCCGAAATTTAACTGAGGAAACAAAATTGAGTTCATGTACATGCTATATAGTAAAGATTCAGAAGTGGAAACAGATTGTCTACATGTTGTCAAGCTTATTAACAATGATAACATACGATGTCAACCCCTTATGCCTATTATTAAAGACTTCAAGTATTTGTTTGAAATCAACAAGGCTACTATTTACACATATTTGGAGAAGAAGCAAACAACTGTACAGACTTTTTGGCTAACGAAGAATATTACAACCATTAAAAATCTATAATAATCTGGGAGGTTTTGCTCAAGAAAATAGAGTTTCTTCATTTGGTTGAGTCAAACAATGTAGCTTATGCGAGATTTAAGTAATTTATCTAGTCTTTTCAATGTATCAGAAAAAATATAGTATGCAGTTTCCTTAAAGTGTACTAGAATATACAAGTGAAAACAAAACAATGATTTTTCAGTCATGTACTAAATTTTTAGAATTCTATTTTTAGGAATCATAACAATAGATCCACTTCAGAAACAAACAGGTTCAAATTTCAAAAGTTAAAATCCAATTCTTGAGCATAATTTTTTGTCAATTAAGGCATTACAACTCTTGATCAACGTAACTAACCAAATTTAATAGGAAAAAATGTACAAGCTGAGGTGAGGCTCTATTTTCAAGAATCTGCATAATTTTCCCAATGACCCCACTTCACTTTTTTCTTGTAAATTTGCCACTAAATAATGCAAGTCCAAATTCAATGCTCCTATAATAGAGAACAACATCTTTGGGATCCTCACTTATAGAGAAACACCATTAGGTATATCAACAAACAATCGTAAATTTTGAAATGAAGTGAGTGAACTATTTGTAGAGAGCCAGATACAGATATTAGCATATCACATTTTTTAAGTAGTGAAATCTTCTTATTATTCTTCTTTGTACCCTAAAGTGGTAGCACATGTTGTCTTAAAATATATTAACAATACCATGTGATCTTTTGCTAATATCTACCCATATGTTTACCAAATTCACTTACTCTTCTTTATTCACAATCTGATGAATTGAGTGTCTCTATATATAACTCTACTTCTCAAAGCTACCATTGCAAACACTTCAAAATTTTCAATTCACTTTTATTTTTTCAAAATTTCAAAAACAGTCTTTCTACAGAAGATAGAGATAAATTTTGTGTCTCTCCGGACCAGACTGGTAAAATTATATTGTGTCTGTTGTTGTTGTTGTTTTTTTTTGTCGAAGATGGGAAGAGGTTTAATTGGTATAGTTCATGCCAAAGACAAGCTTCGAATTCGAAAATCGATTTCTCATAGAAATGGAAGCATGTTAGCAACAACTAATCAAGTTCCAAAGGGGCATTTTGCAGTGTATGTTGGTGAAACATGTAGGAGATTTGTTGTTCCAATAGCATATTTGAACCAACCATTATTTCAAGATTTGTTACATTGGGCTAAAGAAGAGTTTGGATATAACCATCCAATGGGAGGTCTCACAATTCCATGCAGTGAAGATTACTTCATTAGTCTCACTTCCTTACTAAAGTCATCATAGGCATGACAGTGATTTTATTTTTCTTTTTCTTTTTTTTATGCTTTCTATATTGGGAAATATATAGTGCTGAACGAGAAAAGACTAAGTCAGCTCTCTTCAATTTTGCAACATTGGTTGGTGACTGGGGTCAAGTTAGTTATATATATGTTAGTATGTTTACGTTAGGTCAAATATTTTGTTAGGAATTTTTAGTCTTGTCAGAAATTTATAGGCTTTGTCAAAAATACTGGTGCTAAAAAAACTAATTGCTAGCACCATTTTGTTTTAATGGATGGATTTAATATTTTAAATGGTCATGTTAAAGAAAAATGCAACATTATCAAAAGGCAATTGAAAATATCCCACGAAAGCATAGTGACTTTTCAGTTATAATGTGCATAAGAAAGTGACTTTTCGGTGACAAATAAAAATGCCTTTTTAGTTATAAAACAAAGTAAAATAACTTTCATAATAATTTTTGTTAGTTTAGTGATCCAGAAATCAACTCGACACTTAACTATCAGCGACAAAATCTTCGAAAAGATATGATAGTTCTTATGGGGAAGATCCAGTGGCACATTCTCACATTCAGACATAGCTGAGTCTATGGATCGTAAACAATCCAATTTTTTATCTTCAGATTTGAAACAGAGATCGGTTTGGACTCATTAATTTATGCTTAATTATTGATTATAGATGTGAAAAGGATTAAAGAAAAATGAGCTAAATTCATGTTGGCAACAAGAATATTGCTGAAACTACAATAAGTATTTACTAGTGAAAAAAGTTGTCATGTTTTGAATCATTATTTTGCCAACTTTAATATTACTTAATATAATTTTCTTGCTTCTATCAAAATTAATCAAAAACAGATTTGGAAAATTGCAATCGAGCTTGGTATACCAAATAACATACTAGTTGTGCTTATATTTTAAGGGGAAAATGACATTATATAGTCACTCTCAAAATAATAGTCAAAAATGTATATATATATATATATATATATATATATATATATATATATATATATATATATATATATGCAAAAAAATGTTATATACAAAAAAAATACAAATTTTATACACTTTTATGGCTACCGAATGTAAATAGTTTCTGTCACATGCTAAAAATGATCTTTGCCCAATATATAGTGGCATCAAATGAAAACAACAGTCAACTGACACTACTAGAAATTCGCTAAAAACCGACCAAAAAAATCGACCAAAGTTGGTCGGTTATGGCCAATTACCGACCAAAACACGACCATTACGGTGTGGACGGTATTTTGATGGTCGGAATGGCTTACCGACCAAAGTTGGTCGGAAATTACCGACCAACTTTGGTCGGTAGCTTAAAACGACCATCTGACAAGTTTAATTACTTACCGACCAACTTTGGTCGGAAACATATTTTATTAATTTAATTTTACCGATCAAAGTTGGTCGGTTTAACTAAATTATATTTTTTTTATTAATTATTAAAATTAAAAAAAACCGACCAACTTTGGTCGGTAATTGAAAATATATATTTTTTTAAAATAATTAAAATTAAACATTACCGACCAACTATGGTCGGTAATCTCAACAGTGCAGGCAAAATACCGACCAAAGTTGGTCGGTAATGTTGAATTCTGGGAATTCAATGTTCATTAACCGACCAACTTTGATCGGTATTTTGGAATAATTTATTTTTTTATTAAAAACCGACCAACTTTGGTCGATTTTTCTGGGTTTAATTTGGCATAAAATGCCTGTTTTAGCGGAGAGGCTCTCCCTATTAAGTTGCCCGCCTTGCGAGGAAGTCCCTATTCCTCGCATTCCACACTTATAGCGATGGAAGTTTTTAGTAGGAAGCCCGTATACCTTCCCCCATTTTGGACCGCCAACAGACTCCAACCATATTCTTTCAGCATCCTCGTCCGAAGGTTGGGTTGGCTCACCCGATTCACCAGCTGGATGACTACAGATGAATTCCTCCACGTTACTTTGGTAGCGACCCTATATTATTTTAAATTAAATTAGTATTTCAAAATTTTTATAAAAGTAAATTATAATACTTAAAGAAAATTAAAAGCTTACATATGCAGTCGAGGCCCGGTCCTCGACCCACCTATCTTGATCCCCCTCTTTCTTCTTCTTCACAATATGTGTCTCCTTGAATAGCTCATCATGACTCATTGGACGCCCATACTTCTTTTCCTGAAAATAAATTAATTTAGTTAATAAACAGAATAGATATACTTAGAAAAGTAAAATAATTTAAGCAATTACATACCAATCTTCTTTTTATTGTCCCTAGGCTGATCGCACCTCCAGTGTGCAAGGAGTCTCCCTTCTCGAATGCGCGAGCTTTCTTTCCTTTTTCGCTCCTCTCTAAGAACTATGCGGTAAGCCATTGCCTTTGCAAATCATTCCACAAATTCTCAAGTAACCAGCCAGGCCTCTTGTTCTTCTTTCTAGCATCCGAGAAAGCATCCGCCAATCTCTTGCGAGCTTTATGATGAAAATTTGTAGCCACTTCCGCGCTATAGCGGTCTTCCCATACACACTTGCTCTATATTTCAAAAGTTAAATATTAGATGGAAATATCATAAATATAAATTATTAAACTGTTTAAAAGAACATTTATACCTTAAATTGATTGAAAATTTGCTCCTTCAGTGAGAATGGGCAATCAGTCCAAGTCGCATAAGGGCCATCATAAAGCTTTCTGATGGCATTGGTGATTATCCTCGTAGTCTTATTACCCGGCCTGAACCCTGTAATTTAACAATAAAAACACATTAATATCTTAGTAAAAATGTTACAAATCAATAAACGCAAAAATAATGAATAACACTTACCCATCACCCTCGGGGACTATGCTGATCCTGCCATATCAATCATAATGCACTACCTCGTCATTACCATCCGAAGCATGTGTATTAGAGGCATGTGAAGACGGTGTAGGCGGGTCAGAGCTACTGCCTCGCAGGCGAAGGCCTGCAATAGATGGAGTCGATGATGAAGATGGTTGCGATCCCTGTGACTGCGACATAGCTGGATGCGACCCAAGTGGATGTGATACCGATGGCTGTGACCCGAGTGGCTGTGACCCGAGTGGCTGTGACATGGATGGATGCGATCCATGTGGCTGTGATATGTAGGGATGTGATCCATGTATGGATGTGATGCAGATGGTTGTGAGGCAGCTGGACTGTATGTCGGACGTATAGTCCTATGGCCCTGTGATGGAAGACTTGGTGTCTGAATGAAGGTGTACGGCTCGTGATGCTGTGGCAGCTCAGTATAGCCGTGTGGTGGAGGATAAGACATAGGCATCTCTGAAAAGGGTGGACAAGAGGGAGTATTATTTTCTACCATCCTCTTTCCCTTCCTACCCTTTTCTCGACCCCGAGAACTAGTAGGGTCATTGTTACCTTGACCCTTGCCTGCCATCTGCATAATATAATACACATTTAGATTGAAACATATAAGAAACTAGCTATAAAATGAGAGTGCTTTAAAAAACCAACTTTTTAATCCTCATCGACGTATTGTTCCTCGTCCGAGAATTCTTCGTCCTCACTTGTTTGAGCTTCATCAGTTGATTCTTCGTCCTTATTTTCTATAATTGTTACTTCATTTATATCAACTTCTTCCAATATACGTTCAGGATGTTCCAAATCATTTTCTAACTGATCGTCCACTATTTGGTGAACATTGGAGATATTGTTTTGATATGCAACATCTAGCACATTCTCGACTTCTACCCTACCTACAGGCTTAGTTTTTATTACAACCCACCAATCAGACTTATTCCGCCGCAATGGATAAGGAGCATAATACACTTGCCAAACGTTATGTGCAATTATAAAAGGATCATAGCGATCATACTCCCTCGTATGATTAACCTCAATTATGTTGTATTGGTTGTGTACTCTTGTACCTCTTGTTGGATTTGGGTCAAACCACTTGCATCTAAAGAATATCAATTTCTTATATGGCCAACTTGTATATTCTAGTTGTAATATTTCTTTGACCACACCATAATAATCAATATCTCCAACTTGATTGCCATCACCACCTTGAACCCACACCCCGCTGTTGTTGCTATTTTTATTTTTAGAGCAATCCTCTGTATGAAACTTATAACCATTCACTACGTACTTAGACATTGTTGTGACCTGAAGCCCAGGTCCCCAAGATATATCTTTCAAAAATTGATTTACACCATTATTTGGATTATTTACCTACATAGAGTTAAAAAAATTCATAAGTTAGCACAACTTATGAATCAATTTTTATACATTCACTACATATATATATATATATATATATACACTTACAAACTGTATATATATATATACACACACACACACACACACACACACACACATACTTACAAACTGTTTGAACCACGTATCAAATCTCGTATATACAGCATCATGTCTAAATTGATCCACGAAGTGACTGTGACATATCAAATATTTTTAGTAGTTGCATAAATATGTAGTCACAGTAAATTTTACATTTTGATAACTAATAAATCAATACTTACTTGAGAAATGGTACAACTTCGGGACAATTTAGCAACACATGAAGTGTAGCTGACTTGTACTCCATATCACTCAAACTTCTCTTTCTAACATCCTTAGAACATCGGCCTGGTTGATTGAATATGGACATTGGTAGATATAATGGATCATTCACACATTCGACTGTGTGCCTATTGGGCCTATTCCTAGAACATGGCACGTTACTCTCAAAATGATAAGAACAAAAATGTGCAGTTTCCTTTGCAAGATAGGCTTCGCATATAGATCCTTCAATCTTATTCCTCTGCTTAACAAATTATTTGCATTTGCCAATTGTCCTACATAATCTCATGTTAGCGAAGAACATTCAAATAAAATAGAATATTACATCAAACTTATAATATTACCTCTCAAAGGGATACATTCATCTGCATTGAACAGGCCCTCCAAGTCGTGCCTTGTGTACAAGGTGTATTGGAAGGTATTCCATCACATCAAAGAAATCACATGGGAATATTTTTTTCATCTTACTAGAAATTACACGGATGTTCTGGTCCATCCGAAATAGGTTTTCTTCCCTTAATGTGGTAGAACACAAGTCTTTGAAAAATAAACTAATCTCTGTGATGGGTTTCCAGATTCTTTCAGGCAAAGCACAAAATGCAATAGGCACTAAGGTCTCCATGAAAACATGGCAGTCATGACTTTTCAAATAGCTCAACTTCCCTACCTCCATATCTACCTTTTTTCCAAGATTCGACGCATAACCCTCAGGCATCTTCAATTTCGTAACCCAATCACAAATTTGTCGTCTTTCCTCCAAAGTGAATGTGTAACTTGCTTTGAGCTTGAACACCTTACCATTGTTTGCTGTCTACAAGTATAATTCAAGCCGCCTGCAATATTCTTGTAAGTCCATTCTAGCCTTCGGGTTATCTTTTGTCTTACCTTTAACATCCATCACTGTGTTGAACAAATTATCAAAATAATTCTTCTCAATATGCATGACATCAAGGTTGTGTCGGAGAAGATTATCCTTCCAATAAGGCAACTCCCAAAATATACTCTGTTTCGTCCAATTATGATTAACACCATATCCGGGGAATCTATAAGGTGGAGCCTCAGTAACTTTACTGAAATTCTGGACCGTCTCCCAAATTTCCTCACCTGAAAGTATCGGAGGTGGAGAATCATATTCCACTTTATTCTTTTTGAATGCATTTTTCATCCTTCTAAACTCATGATCATCAGGTAAGAATTGACGGTGACAATCAAACCATGATTGCTTTCGGCCATGTTTCAAAGTGAACGCTTTACTATTTTCCATGCAGTAAGGACAAGCTAGCTTTCCAGCAGTCATCCACCCAGACAACGTTCCATACGCAGGAAAATAATTAATAGTCCACATTAAATTAGCACGCATATTAAAATTCTGCTTGGTTGATATGTCATATGTTTCAACACCATCATACCACAATTGTTTTAGCTCATCAATCAAAGGTTGCAAATATACATCAATCAAACTTTTCGGATTACGTGGACCGGAGATAATACAATTTAAGAATATATATGGACTAGTCATACACAACTCAGGTGGTAGATTATAAGGTGTAAGAAAGACAGGCCAACATGAATATGGTGTCGCAGATATAGAAAAAGGCGTGAAGCCATCCGCACACAAACCTAATCGAATGTTCCTTGGTTCACTAGCAAAATCTAGATATGTCCTATCAAAGTGCTTCCAAGCTTCTCCATCTGAAGGATGACACATAACACCAGGTGGTCTTCTATTTTCAAAGTGCCATCTCATATGAGGAGCAGAACTCATCGACGCATATAACCTCTTTAACCTAGGTATAAGAGGTAAATAATGCATCGCCTTGACAACGACCATATTCCCGCTGGAAAGCCTCTTGAAACGAGGCTTTTCGCAAAATTTACAACTGTCTAAAGTTGCATCATCTTTATAATATAACATGCAACCATCGTCACAACAATCAATTCTCATTGACGAAAGTCCTAACTTAGAAACCAATCTCTTTGCCTTATAGAAATCACCAGGTAAGTTGATATTAGGGTCAACTAGTTCACTCATAAGGTCAATGAAAGAGTCCATGGCTGCTTGAGAAATATTCCAATTAGATTTGATACTTAGTAATCTAACTGCAACAGACAGCTCAGAGTGCGGACTTCCTTCACGTAGTGGACGACTAGCTTCCTCTAACTGTTCATAAAAATATTTTGCGTCATCATTAGGAGTTTGTTCAACATTTTCATTGGGCTCACCCCCGAAGTGCATCCCAAAAGCATCCGCAACCATATCCTGAATTCTAGAATCAAGATTTGTATTTTCCACCGACCTACTACTTTCACCGACAACCATGTTATGAAATATCCCACAGCTACCATCGATCTCTCCATGATTAGTCCACACAAAGTAATTCTCTATAAACCCCTTCCTATAAAGATGAAGCTTAACTTCCTCCGATTTTTTAAACTTCATACAATCGCACCTGACACAAGGGCACCTAATTACTCCTTCACTTTGGTATGGTGGAAGTGACATTGCATGTCTAATAAAGTCATCAACCCCTTCTACAAAATCCTCCCGCAATCCCCGCCGATTAGGATAATTTCTATTGTACATCCAAGTACGATGTTCCATCTATACAAATAAAACAAGAACAAATTAATTTATTCTACAATTATAAATTAATTATATCTTTTTTAGTTAATTCAAGATAATTATTTTTTCCTAATTACACCAATTTATATCCTAAAAGTTCAATTCATATCCAAAAGGTCCAATTCATATCTTAAAAGTTCAGTTCATATCCTAAAAGTTCAATTCACAAGCACAAATCCTAAAAACTAAATTTCAATTCATATCCTACGAGTTTAAACATAAACTAACTAAACTAAAGAAATTCAACCCATACCCTAAAAGTTCGATTCACAAGAACAAATTAATTTATTCTATAATTATAAATTAATTATATCTTTTTTAGTTAATTCAAGATAATTATTTTTTCCTAATTACACCAATTTATATCCTAAAAGTTCAATTCATATCCAAAAGGTCCAATTCATATCTTAAAAGTTCAATTCATATCCTAAAAGTTCAATTCACAAGAACAAATCCTAAAAACTAAAATTTCAATTTATATCCTACGAGTTTAAACATAAATTAACTAAACTAAAGAAATTCAACCCATACCCTAAAAGTTCGATTCACAAGAACAAATTAATTTATTCTACAATTATAAATTAATTATATCTTTTTTAGTTAATTCAAGATAATTATTTTTTCCTAATTACACCAATTTATATCCTAAAAGTTCAATTCATATCCAAAAGGTCCAATTCATATATTAAAAGTTCAATTCATATCCTAAAAGTTCAATTCACAAGAACAAATCCTAAAAACTAAAATTTCAATTCATATCCTACGAGTTTAAACATAAACTAACTAAACTAAAGAAATTCAACCCATACCCTAAAAGTTCGATTCACAAGAACAAATTAATTTATTCTACAATTATAAATTAATTATATCTTTTTTAGTTAATTCAAGATAATTATTTTTTCTAATTACACCAATTTATATCCTAAAAGTTCAATTCATATCCAAAAGGTCCAATTCATATCTTAAAAGTTCAATTCATATCCTAAAAGTTCAATTCACAAGAACAAATCCTAAAAACTAAAATTTTAATTCATATCCTACGAGTTTAAACATAAACTAACTAAACTAAAGAAATTCAACCCATACCCTAAAAGTTCGATTCACAAGAACAAATCGTAAACCCTAGATTCTAACTAAACTATTCATGACAATACAAAGTTAATAATTCAATTCTAACTAAACTACTCAAAATAATACAAACTCAAAATTGAAACACTCTTCAATTAAAACTAATTCATAACTAATTGACTAATTAACAAAACTAATTAGTTAATAAAACTAATTAACAAAACTAATTAAAATAAGACCTAAACCCTAATCCTCAATAAAATACAATGTTCAAATAATTAAAACACTAATCAATTGAAACTAATTCATAACTAATTAACAAAACCTAGAAATAATAAATAAATGGGTTGTAATTCAAACCTAGAATTTTTAGGAGATGGAGAAGGAGAGGGGCGGCAGTGGCAGCGGCGACGGCGACGGCGAGGGCTGGGCGGTGGTGACGCGGGGTGGGGAATGGAATTTATATGAGGGAAATAGAGAAGGAGAGGGGAAGTTTTTGAGTGAGGAAAATAGAGAAGAGAGGGGAAAATAAGAGAGAAATAGGGGTTTTCCCCGTTTTTCAATTCTCTGATTTCAGAATTACCGACCAAAGTTGGTCGGTAATTTTGGTCGGTACATTAAGTGTTGACCGTTTGACCAAAAACCGACCAACTTTGGTCGGTTTTTAAAAAAATAAAATTAAATTCTTTTTTTTGTGTGTTTTTTTCTTAAAATATTATAAACTATAAAAAAATATATTATAAACTACAAGCATTTATTTTATTTAACTATATAATTATTATAAATAATTATAAACTATAAGCATAATCTTTATAAATAATTATATTAACTATTTAATTTTAATAAATTATAATAGCATCTATCTAAGTAAATTTTCTAAGTTATAATTAAGTATGTGAGTAATTTCTCACACACACACATAAACTATATTGTAATTGATGCTAATAACTTCTTTTTTCATTCGTTCATCACTAATAATGCATGACATAGATTAATCGATATATAGGTCGAGACGTTTTGATGAATCATCGATTAATATTCATCGATACATCTAAGTAAGTTATAAATCGATGAATCAATTTACAAATAGATATATTTGATGATAAAGTATATATACTAATTAGTATCTTCCCAAGTCTATCCCTAAAAGAACCCGACCCTGTGGTCCTAGCGCTTCGTGTTCTTATATATATATATATACACACACAAACACATATATATACACACACAAACACACTTCACTGTAATACTTTAACTATATATATATATAGCTTGTTATAGTATATGTTAGTGTGTATATATATAGCTTGTTAAAGTTTGACCATGTTTGACCTATTAATTTAACTCGTTTACTTAATACTAATAGCTTCTTTCGTTTATTTAATTTGTGATCCATATATATATATATATATATATATGTCAAAGTTAATACTAATATATATATATATATATATGTCAAAGATGTTTAGTATTAATTCTTTTATTTTTCATTCATTCATCACTAATAATGCATGGCATAGCTAGATTAATCGATATAGGTCGAGACGTTTTGTTTTTACTATTAGTCGATATAGGTCAAACATTTTATTTTTAATATTCATCGATGCATCTAAGTAAGTTATAAGTCGATGAATCAATTTACAAATAGCATGTTATATATAGTATATGTTAGTGTATTCATTATTTGTATTACAAAAGTGTTAACGAATTATATTTATATTATTTAGATAGTAAATATAAAAGTAATTCGAAAATTTGACCAATATTGACGTAATAACCGACCAAGAAAATAACAATTACCGACCAAAGTTGGTCGGTAAATGCTTCCCCTACATTAACCGACCAACATTGGTCGGTAATTTTAAATATAAATTCTTAAATATTATAAAATATTTTAAATAATAAAATAATTATTAAAATTTAAAAAATTGAATCCAGATTACCGACCAACGTTGGTCGGTAATCCAAAATTTTCTTGTCTGACTAGCTGGGTCAATTCGTTGACCAATTTACCGACCAACGTTGGTCGGTATTTAGTTTTAAAAAAATATAATTTTTTTCCCCAGTTTCCGTCCAACCTGGACGGTTTTTGGTCGCTTTTTTTGACCGACCAACGTTGGTCGAAAATATTTGGTCGGTTTTTAGCAGATTTTTAGTAGTGTGATGAAGCCCAATATACAGGAAACTTGGGCGCAACAGAAATTCGACCTTACATTTAAAGTACTACGACTCAAAATAGAGTAATTCTCATAAAGCACTATTGTTTAGTGGCTATTAACTTCCTATGGCTATCATATACATAATTACTTCCTATAGATACTATTAAGTTGTTACGGTAGTGTATTCACTGTATTCGCGCTGCTGTATTCATGAATACAGCAGCAAAAAAGCGTTTAAAAATCAGGGCAGTCCAGTCGTACGCGCATGTATTCGCATGTATTCACATGTATTCGCGCCATGTATTCATGAATACAACAGCAAAAAGCGCCTAAAATCAGGTCAGTCCACTTGTACGCACATGTATTCGCGCTGCTGTATTCATGAATACAACAACAAAAAGGGCCTAAAATCAAGGCAGTCCAATTGTACGCGCATGTATTCACATGTATTCGCGCCATGTATTCATGAATACAGTAACGCCAAACACCTTAAAAATAGGTATGTCCAGCTGTCTAATAACAGAAATAATATCAATTAGCGTGATGCACTCCTAATATAACTCAACAAAATCAATTCTAACATGCCTCATTATCAACCCAATTAATTAGAATGAATTTTTAGTTGTATATAACTTTTGTATTTAGTATTTTTTTTACTGTTGCATTCATTAGATTCAATGTTTGTATTTAATGTATTCTCTATTTTATATACAGTGTATTCAAATGTATTTGTATTAACAATATTTTAGTTATTCCTAATACATGTTATTACTGTTATATTTAATATATTTTATTGGTTGTATTCACTATATTTTTATTTGTATTCAGTGTATTTTACTGTATTTTAAAATTAAATGTATTTACTGTTTATATTATGTTCTGTTTTAAAGTTTGTATTCAGTGTATTTCAATGTTTATATCCTATATTCATGCATGAATACAGATGTATTCAGCTGTATTGAAAAAAATACAAACCTTCAAAATACATAAATACAAGCAAAAAAATATATATTTATGCAAAAAATACAATGCATTTGAGTGAATTTGTACATAATACAATGTATTTGTATCATTGTATATGACTAAATAGCAAAAAAGAGAAGAAAGTTCGCCGAAGATGGCGTTTTCTGGCCAAACAAAATATTGTATACATTGTATTAAAACTAAAAATGGAGACGAACAAAAACCTAGGCCCTCGAATCTTCTCCGACGTAAAAAATATTGCAGTATACGTATAGAGAAATCCATTGCAATATCCAACATAAAAGAAAGCCGCATTGGCCCTCTTGTTTCAAAGTTGCTGAATCAGTCATTGAAGAGGAAATTTGAAATTTTTTGCTGAAAACCTAACAATGGTGAAGATTTTAAAAAAAAAGTGAAGAGAAAAAGAAGAAGCTTGAACCGACCAAAAACCCAAAAACTTTAACACTTACCACGAATTTTTGGAATAAAAACGTTGAAAGTGAGAGAGAGAATCATGCTTCAAAAATCGCGAATACAATCTTGCTGTGAGAGAGAGATCATGGAGATAGAAAGAAGAAATATTTTGCTGTGATTTTGGGAGAGAATAACTGAAAAAATGAGAGAAAAATGGTACATAGCATATTTAATGCCTTAATGGTAGTGTATACCATAAATACCTATTTTGCTATAAAAAATAAAAGATAGCTATAGAAAATAATATTTTAAAAGGGTTTGAATTTATAATAAATAAGGTATAAACCTTTGCTATAGGATGTAAAATTTCCCTAAAAATATGTAGAGCCCATAGAAAATCTAGCCAATTTGTATTAAATGAATTATTATCTAGACAAAAATACCCTCTTTATTGAGAAAAAACACAACAGAACATATTTGAGCATGCTCCCGGTATCAAACCTAATTCAAATAGTGCTACTTTTACAAAATATTTTTGAAAACTTGGCCAAACCTTAAATGCATATCCAAATAGTAGCTAGCCCATACAAAAAACAGACTTAATGTCTGCTCTCCAACGACAGTTTATGAAGCCGCGCCAATTGAGGGCGAATTCATTTTTTTGTTACGGAATATTTTCTTATACCTTGTCTGTGAAACCTCACTCTTTCTTTCTCTCTTTGTTGGTGTGTGAAAATGAGAATTGAAACTCTTCTTTTATAGTCGAAGCCTCACTCTCTAAAGCCTACTATATTTGACAATTTGCACATACTTTTTCTTCTTTTTCTTCAATATTGACAATTCAACAAAGTTGGCTACCAACCCAAATAAATTCAACAAAGTTGGCTACCAAACCAAAAATATTCAACAAAGTTGGCTACCAAATCAAAGAAATTTCCTTAGGCACATGGCTATTACTTTGGCTATTGAATGAGATGGAACCCATCAATCTCCCCCTCCAGTCTCATTCATCTAGAGGAGGTAGCACTGTCTTCTAGTTTGAGTGCATGCCGACAAGTTCTTTGCATAGCTCGAACTTGTCTCTTGGTACCACCTTGGTCAACATATCAATAGGACTTTCACTCGTGTGAATCTTTTTTACCTGTAAAGATTCGTTCTCCACCTGCTCATGAATCCAATGATATCTCACATCTATATGCTTTGTTCTTGCATGGCACATGAAGTTCTTGCTCAAGTTTATTGCACTTTGAATGTCACAATATACGACATACTCCTTTTGATGAAATTCCAACTCTTGAAGAAATCGCTTGAGCCATACCTTCTCCTTGCCAGCTTCTGTAGCGGCAATGTACTATGCTTCAGTTATTGAAAGTGCAACACACTTCTGCAATTTAGACTGCCATGATATAGTTCCCCCTGAAAATGTAAACAAATATCCAGTAGTGGATTTTCTGTTATCAATGTCACCTGCCATATCAGCATATGTATAGCTCTTCAAGATTGGATGAGATCCTCCAAAGCATAAATAATCTTCAATGGTACCTCTCAAGTACCCGAGTATCCACTTGACTGCTTCCTAATGTTCCTTTCCAGGATTTTCAAGGAATCTGCTAACAACACCAACTGCATGAGCAATATCAGGTCTGGTGCATACCATTGCATACATCAAGCTTCTGACTACTGAAGAATAAGGAACTCTAGCCATGTTCCCTTTCTCCTCTACACTTGTAGGACACATCTTATTGCTCAACTTTAGATGACTATCAAGAGGTGTGCTGACTGGCTTAGCATTCTTCATGCTGAAGCGTTCCAGTACACGTTCAATGTACTTTTCCTGAGACAGCCACAACTTTCTGCTTGTTCGCTCTCGAACTATCTTGATACCTAAAATTTGATGTGCTGGGCCCAAGTCCTTCATATCAAATGACTTGGACAAATCTCCCTTCAACTTTGCGATCATCCCCTTGTCTTTTCCTACAATTAACATGTCATCCACATATAACAACAATATAATAAAGTTATTTTCAGAAAATCTTTTGAAGTATACACATGGATAAGAATATGTCTTAGTGTAAGTTTGACTTTTCATGAATGAGTCAAATTTCTTGTACCACTGCCTTGGTGCCTGCTTCAACTCATAAAGACTTTTATTCAGTTTGCACACCATGTGTTTCCTTTCAGCTACTTCAAATCCTTCTAGATGCTCCATATAGATCTCCTCTTCCAAATCTCCGTGAAGAAATGCAGTTTTCACGTCCAACTGCTCCACTTCAAGATCTAGGCTAGCTGCTAAGCTCAAGATTATTCGAATAAAAGTTATTTTGACAACAAGTGAGAAAATTTTGTCAAAATCAATACCTTTCTTCTGCTCGAAGCCTTTTACCACCAATCGAGCTTTGTATCTGACCAGCTTGCCATTTCCATCTTTCTTGAGTTTAAAGACCCACTTACATTTGAGTGGTCTTTTACCCTTTGGAAGTTCAACCAGCTTGTACGTGCCATTTTTATGCAAAGATTCCATCTCCTCTTGCATGGCTTTCATCCACTGGTTCTTTTTTGGATGGGACATCACCTCCTTAAGACTTTCTGGCTCCCCCTCATCACTGATGAGGACATACTCCGTAGAAGGGTACCTGCATGACTCTACCCTTGGCCTTTCTGATCTCCTCAGAGGTTTACATTCTTCTTCTCCCTGAGTGGGGTGATCCACTTGCTCGACATCATCATCAAGTTGCTCCCCCTGCTTAATAACCTCACTAGGTTGCTCCTCTTCCTCGGCAACCTTGTCGGTCGTACTATCTGCACTTGTGGGATTGTTAGAAGTAGAAGGAATAGTAATAAGGTTAGGAATAATACCATTCTTGGCCTTCTCTGATATATCATCAGCAGTTCTAACTTCACTTTATCGGAAGACTACATCTCTGTTTCTGATGACCTTCTTCTTTACGGGATCCCACAATCTGTATCCGAATTCTTCATCTCCATATCCGATGAATATACAAGGAACAAATTTATCATCCAACTTTGTTCTCTGCTCCTTTGGTACATGTGCAAAAGCTTTGCAACCGAACACCTTCACATGCGAGTAGGACACCTCCTTGTTGGTCCAAACTCTCTATGGGATGTCAAACGCCAACGGAACTGATGGACTCCTATTGATCAGGTAACAGACTGTCTGAACTGTTTCACCCGAGAATGACTTAGGCAGTTAACCATTCTGAGCATGTTTCTCACCTTCTCCACAATGGTGCGGTTCATCCTTTCGGCTACGCCATTATGTTGTGGGGTTCCAGGAACTGTCTTTTCATGTTTGATCCCATGGTTCGAACAGTACTCTTCAAATTCTCTTGAAGTGTACTCACCTCCATTGTCACTTCGGAGATGCTTTAGCTTTTGCCCTGTTTCCCTTTCCACCATAGCATGAAACTTCTAGAAAACTTGAAACACCTGATCTTTGGTTTTCAAAATATAAACCCATAATTTTCGTAAAGCATCATCAATAAAAGTAACAAAATATTTGTTACCGCCCATCGACTCAATTTCTATTGGAGCACAAATATCAGAATATACCAAATCAAGTATATTCAATTTTCTTTCAGACGATGTCTGAAATGAGACTCTATGTTGCTTACCAAATAAACAGTAGTCACAGGGTTTTACCGTTATACATTTGGCATAAGAAATGAGTAATTTCTTGGCAAGAACCTGCAATCCCTTCTTGCTCATATGACCCATTCTTTTATGCCACAAATCTGCAGAAATTTCATCTTGTGCCGCGTTCAATTCACCTTGGCATATTTCTGCATTTGTCCTGTACAACGTGCTATGAGCAACTCCTTTTGCAATCACCAATGATCCCTTGGTGAGTCTCCACTTTTGATTTGCAAAATAGTTTTCTTATCCATCTCGGTCTAAAGCAATTCCCGAGATCAAGTTCATCCGCAAATCAGGTACATGTCACACATCATTCAGAACCAATGTGCATCCGACTTTTGTCTTGATACAAATGTCACCAATCCCCGCAATCTTTGAGTAACTTGTGTTACCCATTCTCACAAGGCCGAAATCACCTACTACATATCTGCAAAAACGATCTCTTACTAGTGTGGCATGGTAAGATGCTGCTATATCAACCACCCATTCCGACTCTGGACCCGATAAGTACATGCATTCCTCTTCCTCGTTTATATAGAGAACAACATTATCATTGTTTTGCACCATGGCGGTTGTGTTGTCATCATTCTTCTGGCCACTAGTTTCACCTTTGCCCTTCCTTGGATTTGGGCAATCTCTTTTGAAGTGACCTGGTTGATCACAATTGTAGCAATTTCTAGCTCTTGATTTGGATCGGTTCTTAGACTTTCCACGAGCTCCGGATCTACCATAGTTGCTCGAACTCCTTTGATAACTCCTGCCTCAACCTTCTGTGATGAGAGCATGTCGTTGACTTTGAAACTTCTTTCTTATCTTCTTATTGAGTAAAAGAGCCGATGTGACATCTTTCAACTCAATGGTAGTCTTACCGTGCAGGATGGTTATTGCCAGATTATCGTACGAAGATGGCAACGAGTTCAACAGCAAGATGGCTTTATTTTCTTCCCCGATTTTTACTCTGATATTGGCGAGCTGTGTGATTAGTCCGTTAAACACATTTAAATGTGACAAAAAATTCGTACCTTCACCCATGTGTAGGGCGTATAGCTGCTTCTTCAGGTACAATTTATTTGTTAGCATTTTGGACATGTATAGGCTTTCCAACCTTGCCCAAATGCCACGTACGGTGTCTTCATCAATGATATTATTTACCACATCATCTAATAAGTGTAACCTGATTGCACTAGCAGCCCTTTCATCTAAGTCAGCCCAATCCTCAACTTTCATGGTATCAGACATTTTGGCATTAACATCTAGTACTTGTGTAATTCTTGTTGGATGAGCAGATCTCCCATCCTTCTTTGCCATGTTGAGAAACTGCTATCTCCGTTAAATTTTGCTACTTCGTACTTTACTCCGGACATTTTTGTTTTTCACCGAGTATAGTACTACCGACAGTGAATAGTATTTCTGTGAACGAGCAGAACCTGTGCTCTGATACCAGTTGTTGGGAATAAACCCCCACAGAAATAATATTCACGGTACTAAAAGCGAAATAATAATGTAGCACCGAGATACGGTAATTAACAAGAATAAAAGAGTGACAACGACACCAAGATTTTTACGTGGAAAATACTTTTAAATAAGGGAAAAAATCACGGCCCCGAGACGAGCAACTAATATCACTATAGCAAGAAATTTTACACTTTGTAGGTCCGAGTAAAATACTCCAAGAACCACTACAACACTCAAAAGAAATAACCCTCTTTTGATATTCTCACCTCACTACAATATCGCTCACTCTCTATTTTTTTCACAGACTATTTTTTTATACCTTGTCTGTGAAACCTCACTCTTTCTTTCTCTCTTTGTTGGTGTGTGAAAATGAGAGTTGAAACTCTCCTTTTATAGCCGAAGCCTCACTCTATAAAGCCTACTATATTTGACAATTTGCACACATTTTTCCTTCTTTCTCTTCAATGTTGATAATTCAACAAAGTTGGCTACCAAACCAAAAAAATTTCCTTAGGCACATGCTTATTACTTTGACTATTGAATGAGATGGAACCCATCAAGATTCAAGCAACTTCAACATTTTTTGTTGCTGCCGCCTATCAAATACTAATTGTTAGGTTATAAGTAGGAGACTTGATTTTGTAGTATGTTATAAATGTGTATTAGTTATTTCCACATGAAAACTTTGTAGCGTCATTTTATTCAAATTGTAAGTGGATATAGAAGATCATTCCTTATATTTTTAAACATGAAGTGTATTAAAATGGCCAGCGCGAGTGAAGGTGCAGTACGCGGTATAACCTTAAAACTATGGCCTATCACACAGTTTAAATTGAAGTAACAGAAACCTGTTAATAGTGAAGTATAGATGTCAGATTGTGTTTGACACCATTTCCAGAGGTTATGGATTGTTGGTTTAGATATTTAAATCCTCTCATCACATGCTGTACTGTTAGGAAAGTTTTCGTTGTACGAACAGCTATTCCCGAGGCATCAGCATTAGAATTGATGCAAACAATGAGACAATAACTTCATAGGGCTTAGCCACTGAGTGGAGCCGTTTAATAGGCCTTCAGACAATATTGGGTTGAAGTTAAAAAAAAAGAGTGTTAGTGTTAGGGCTAGGGGTGTTCATAAAAATCCGAAAAATCAAACCAAACCAAAAATTGAATCAAACCGACTAAAAAAATCGATACTTTTTAGGTTTGGTTTGGTTTTGGTTTTAAATTTTAAAAAGCGATCAAATTTGATTTGGTTTTGGTTTTAATAAAAAAATAACCGAAAAAATCCGAACCAAACCGACTATAAAAGTAGCTATTTAAATTTATTATTACACACACACACACACACACACACACACACACACACACACACACACACACACATATATATATATATATATATATATATATATATATATATATATATATATATATATATGTATATTTTTATATAAAGTTTCTAAAATTTTATGGTACATATTAGTCATTTGTATTTTTAGTCTAGTTCTTTGCTATTATAATAATCTAATTCTATGCCTTCTAGTTTGATTGGATAGTTTTCTTTTGCTAAGTACAAGAATTTGTTTCATGTTAAAAATAATCGATTTTTAATTGAGTACTTAAATTATTCATCACTATTTAAGTCAATTATCATCAATATATCTTGTTAATTGATAGATTTCTCAAAAAGCAATTGGTTTGATAGCGTTACGTTAAAAATGTAGTCGCCGGAATATGCGTTTGGTAGTGTATGTCTCATATTTAAGAAAAAATCGATAAATAACCGAAAAACCGACAAAAACCGAATCGATAAAAAACCGAATTAATTGGTTTGGTTTGGTTCCAATATTTGAAAAATCGACTTACTTGGTTTGGTTTCTTTTTAGGAAAAAACCGACCCAAACCAAACAATGAACACCCTAGTTAGGACTGTGTATGGATCAGATCGGATCAGATTTAGCACATTTCGGATCGGATTTTTGGATTCTAGAAGCAATCCGAATTAATATCGGATCGGATCGAATTTTAAAGTTTGGATCAGATCGGAATTTCGGATCGGATTATTATGCCTCAAAGTTGCAAACTCATATGCATATTTTCTTCGTAAAAGAGGCAGTACAGTAAGAAAAATTCATGTTTATACAATTATGAGAGTATTATGGTGCCAATAGAGCTAAATCCATCAATTGTAAAGGTAATAAATTGGAGAAAAACATAAAGGAAGTACTAATTATCCGAATTAAAGTTTAAAATTTATACATGCCCTAATAATTTCGGATTTCGAATCGGATCAGATCGGATCGTATTAAAATTATACCAATCCGAATCCGATCCGAAATCCGAAATTTTAATAAACATAATCCGAAATCCGATCCAATCCGAAATTGAACAGATCGGTACGGATTTCGGATATCCGATCCAAATGAACAACCCTAGTTAGTGTAATAGTCTGTTTGGGCCTGCCTTCTAAAATCTACTTATTTCGAGAAGTTTTTTAAAAAAAGTACTTTTGGTGAGAATCAGTTTGTGTTTGGCTAATTAATTTGAAAAACACTTTTGAGCAGTAAATAGTGTTTGACTAAGCTTTTGAAAACTGCTTCTAAGTGTATTTTTCTCAAAAGTACTTCTCAGAAAAGTACTTTTGGAGAGAAGCTACATTTTTCTGCTTCTCAAAAACTGTTTCTGCTTCTCCTCAAAAGCACTTTTCATCTTCAAACCAAACTTCACCCAAATCCGATTTTTCAAAACAAATTTGGAAATCTGTGGCCAAACGCTAGCATAAGTGTCACGACCAGAACAAACCCCTGTCGTGATGGCGCCTATCGTGGAACTAGGCAAGCCGACTCATTTTCAAAACAAACCGATATTTTTATTTCAAAGATAATTTCAATGCTATTTAACATAAAACCTTCGCAAAGGAGTTCAAATCAAAACAAAAATGCGGAAAAAAAAAGACCGATATCGGGGTGTCACTAGTCATGAGTATCTACTACAATCTGTCTAACAATATCAAGGCTAGCTCAACCTAGAATATAGTTAAATACAACTAGAGGAAGATAAGAGGGAGAAGAGCAGGACTGCGATCGCCAAGCAGCTACCTTGTTATCCCTGAGAAAATCTGCAACCAAAATAATCAACAACCGCTACCGTGACCAGCTACACCTGGATCTGCACACAACGTGCAAGGAGTAATGTGAGTACGCCAACTCAGTAAGTAACAATAATAAATAAAGACTAAGCAGTAGTGACGAGCAATAAAGCATATAACGTTCATATCTAGAAATTTAAGGAAAATACCACATGCTTTAAAAATCAGGATTTGAATCAAACATCTCGTTTAAACCCAGTTCCGGTAAAAATCATTTAAAGATATTTTTCAACAATTTTCAAATAAAGTAAAAATACAAAGGTGAGCAAAAATACTGAAATCATAAACAGTCCCTCAGGCAAAACATCACTCATATACAGCCTCTCGGGCAAACCTCACAGTCACTCGTGCCACTCGGGCATACCTCAACATCACTCTTGCCACTCGGGCATACCTCACAATCACTCTAGCCACTCAGGCATACCTCACAATCACTCATGCCTCCCAGTCACTCAGCACTCGGCACTCGCACTCAGTAGGTACCTGCGCTCAATGAGGGTATGTACAGACTCCAGTGGGTCTCCTTCAGCCCAAGCGCTATAATCTGCACGGACAACTCACGTGCTATAATAATCAAGTATGCTGCAGGCGGGCAGCCCCGATCCACACTCATCCTCATAATCAGGCCCTCGGCCGATATCAAACATGCTGCGGCGTGTAACCCGATCCCATAAATATGCAACATGCTGCGGCGTGCAGCCCGATCCCATAAATATCCTCACAAATCAGGCCCTCGGCCTCACTCAGTCATAAACCTCTCAAGCCACTCGGGCATTTCAGTAAAACAGGGCATTTGGCACAAAACATTTATATGCATCAAAATAGAGTCATAAAACTGAGTTATGCGATAAACAAGTATAAACATGACTCAGTATAGATTTTCAATCAAAAACAATGAGAGGATAGTAAGAAAAGGCCCCTAAGGGTCCAAGCAGCAGTGGCACAAGGCCCAAACATGGCATTCAACCCAATTTACAGAAACTCTTTCTAAAATATAGAAGTATCATATAGTTTCAACAAAGTTTGCAACTTTACGGTTGCTACGGGACGGACCAAGTCACAATCCCCAACAGTGCACGCCCACACGCCCGTCACCTAGCATGTGCATCACTAAAAATAGTAGAATGATACAAAATCCGGGGTTTCATACTCTCAGGACTAGATTTACAATTGTTACTTACCTCAAACCGGTCAAATCTCTACCCCGCTATGATCTTGCCTCTGGACTCGGCCTCCAAATGCTCCAAATCTATTCACAATCACTACAATACCATCAATATACGCTAATGGAATGAATTCCAATGGAAAAGCTACAAAATTAGACCAAAACCCAAAATTGGCTCAAACCTGGCCCCCGGGCTCACGTCTCAAAATCCGACAAAATTTACAAAACTAGGTAGCCCATTCACTCACGAGTCTAACCATACCAAATTTATCAAAATCCGATATCGTTTGGTCCTTCAAATCCTTAAATTACTTCTTAAGAATTCCAAGCCCTAACCCCCCTACTTTCACTCCAAAATCCTACTTCTTAAGAATACCATTATGGGTTAGAATCACTTACCCCAAAGTTGCTCCTTGAAAACCTTCGAAAAATCGCCTCTCTCTCGAGTTTCTCAAATCCCAAAATGGAAAATGAAGACAAAACACACGAGCTGGGGATTTCTACCTAGCACAGTCGCACATGCGGCCATATGTCCGCTCCTGCGGAACCGCACCTGCGGTCGAATCCTCGCACCTGTGAGAACCACTTAAGCCCTCAATTCCTCACCTGCGACCTCAAGTTCCGCACCTGCGGGTGTGCACCTGCGTAATACTTCCGCTTCGACGGAACCGGCCCAACTCTTCCTTTCCACATCTGCGCTCAAGGCCTCGCACCTGCTGGCTCGCAGATGCGGCCAATTCTTCGCACCTGCGTTCCCAGCCTTGGCCTTCTATTTCCGCATCTGCGGCTTCCCCAAACGCACCAGCGACCTCGCATCTGCGACTCCTCCTTCCGCATGTGTGGAAATAGCAGTAGCAGCAGCTTCAACTGCATTTTCCAACTTCTACAAATCCGTTAACCACCCGCAATCACCCTGAGGCCCTCGGGACCTCAACCAAAAATACCAACAAGTCATATATCAACATACCAACTTAGTCGAACCTTCGAAGCACTCAAAACAACATTAAATTACCAAATTACCCTCGAATTCAAGCCTAAGAACTTCTAAATTTCCAAATTCGATAATCGATGCCGAAACTAACCAAACCACGTCTGAATGACCTCAAATTTTGCACACACGTCACAATGACACTAAGAACCCATTTTAACTTCCGAAATTCCATTCCGACCCCGATATCAAATTTTTCACTGCCGACCAAAAATCGCCAAATTTCCTATTTCGCCAATTTAAGCCTAATTCTACCACGGACCTCCAAATCACATTCCGGACGCACTCCTAAGTCCAAAATCACCTAACGGAGCTGACAGAACCATCATAATTCAAATTCAAGTTCGTTTACATATAGGTCAACATCCGATTGACTTTTCCAACTTAAGGTTCTAAATAAGAGACTAAGTGTCTCATTCCACTCCGAAGCCACTCCGGGCCCGAACCAACTAACCTGGTATATCATAATATAGCTTAAGAGCATAAAGGAAACAGAAATGAGGGAAACAGGTCTATAACTCCCAAAACGAACGGCCGGGTCGTTACATCCTCCACCACTTAAACATACGTTCGTCCTCGAACGTGCCGAGAGTTATTCCAAAAGCCAAGAAATGGCTGTGTAACCTTCCCATACACATACCCGGGGGTGATCCCACGTCACCCTATCCCATACAGGTCCGATAGTACATCATAACTGAAATTCCTCAATTCAACCTAGCCCACAAGCTTTCGAATCAAATTTTCGACATCCGAAATTTCTTATAAGATTAGAAGTTCGCATCTACATACCGTATAAGTTTGAACAAGCTATACCAAAAGCCATAACCATAACTCAAATACTCAAATTCAAATACCGCATAGCTCGAATGCTCGAAGCAATGACTTCAAATCACAGTATCGACTCAAATCAACCTAGTGCTGGTAATAAACCTCATATCAGACAAAACCTCATTCTAAAACCTTCGTACATTGCCGATGATGAAAGAAACATACCGAATTCATAACCATTCATTAGACCAATAGGTCATAGAGCTACCGTTCCTTCTACAAGAACTATAGCTAATTTCAAAGCCGACTTCCGATATTATCCTCCTAATTATACCACAATCAAATCTGATAGCATCCATTCTAGGCTCAATGACCTCGTCTCATCCAACACAACCACTCTAGTGACATGACATATCAATACAATCTAAAGCCATAACCCGTGCAATCCGTGCACCAGATAGCAACATTCCAAGTGTACCCAATCGTAACAATGACCCAAACAGGAGAACCGTTCTGCAAGCTCGACGGGTACCACCACGACGTAATGCTAAGAACCCATCATACACCGCACACCCATAACACACGAATCTTACACAAAGGATCATATTTCCACATAACTCTGCTGCAATACGTGACCATATCCAAATGCTGGTCCATATGAAACACCTCAAGCCACCCTACTAAAATCGATAACCATGCGCAATTCGACATCAAGTACCCAAAGTGCATTACTATAACCATGGAGAAGCAAACAACACCATGCCATATAAAACGTGAAAGAACATAACCAATTCGCCATCAACCAAGCAATATCCAATACTATTCTCGCTCAAATTCCACTATAAGGCCACAATAGAACCGCACCATAGGTGCATGTATCCAACGAATCACAATAATTAACCTCCGAAAGTCCACAATGACTGAATCATAACACATTCTATCATCTGGCTAGCTCCGGCCACAACTTCACAGTCCACAACCATGAAACAATCTGCTCCCGAGAACTCCCAATCTCCAATTCCATAGAACACATAAATTACCATATTTGATTCCACCTCCACTGCCCGAATACCTAACACCTCTCTCATACACAATCATCCCACGAGAAATATTTTTTTTTTAAAATCTTCCGTGCCACCTGGCAAAAATTTGAATATCAATAGTCGATCAACCGAGAGAGTGTCGCAATACCAGCGAAGTACCTATAAATCAAAACACACTGCCCCTTCTGAAATATACACTCTCATCAAGCCATACCAAATAGTAATATCATTTATCTAGTCATCTGAAACCATCCATGCTGCCTAAGAATTTATGCCCTTCCCTTCAAAATTGAACTGTGACCTTGTACATGTAAATCCTATTCCCGCACAACACACCACATCTATTATGCCATCATATGACAAGTATAAGAATTCTATTATCAACTCTGAGTCACTAGCAAATTACATACCTTATTAGTCAGAAACCTCTTTCTTGCTTCTTTCTAGGAGAAAATCATAACACACAACATGTTCCGTACACCGGTAGAAAATATCCGATTCAAACCATGGTAGAAAACATCATGAACACTTTGAAATCCATTTGCACATAACCAAGCTAACTGAACCGAATTCCTCTAACTTCACCAAGCCACACAGGTTGCCAAATTCGAGAACGTTGCCACGAAACACCTGTAGATACTAGCCACATCATAAGTACCTAAAGAACCAATCATACCCATTACTGTGCTAACCCAACCTACTACCAAGCTGTCCTATTTCTCCAAGTTCTTTCTAAATTGCCTTCAAATTGCTACTTTTTCCTTGTTAGAACACTACTATCCTTAACTAAAACTTACCCCACGAACTCTAGCATAGAATCACACCGCCCTAAGGCTTATAAGCCGCCGAATTCCCTTTTTATGTATCCCAAAGGTTCCACAACCAAAAATGCTTACTTTGAATAGACTTTATGTGAACCTAAAACTGTTTCCTTCACCTTCTTGATACTGAAATGCATAATTCACAATGATATGAAATGCCACGAGTCTCGACACCATTCAATGCAACTCACAGTTTTCTAGCCATATATATAAATCGTGAAAATTCCAAATCGCTACATATAAATCTTGAATCCATTAGAACCATTCTTGAGAGTCATCCACTCTACTCAAGTCTCTAATTAACCGACCAAACGGACCGAAACGACCTGTGCCCCATTAGCACACCAACACCCAAGGGAAATAAAGAGTAACCCACACTCCTACGCAATCGAGCAAATTCCTTCTCCATGTACACTACATTCTTCGTGAATAACCACTTAATTATTTTATGGTCCTCCTATAACCATAGAGTGTAATACAACTTATGTCCAGAAATTCCTTTACCCGAGTCATCCTCGATCTCGACCTCTGCAAGTCATAATTGATTCACCGGTATACCTCGAACCGAAACTAATACGACCCATAACTGTGCAATCAACTCGTCGATAGCAGACTCCCCTACTTAGCCTTAAGATGCAATAGTATAAAATTAGAACTCGTAAGGATTTCTCCTTCTCAATTACCAAGGTCTCGCATCGTTAACCTGCCAGACTTCTCGAAGTCTTTTATTAAGCCTTTCATGAACATTCTGAATCTCCAGCCAAAATCATACACGCGACCTCCTACCGGGTAGCAAGTAATATTCCTCGCAAAAGCTTCATCAACATCACGCCACCGCTAGTTGCACACAGGAGATAACCCACATGTGGAATTCCTTACCGACATCTTCCAATGACACTGCACTGAGTGGAATGACCACTAAATTCGTAAATTCTCCTGAGTTCATGGTCGCCCACCATTTGTATAAGTCTGCACTTTCCCTATTGACATCAACTGTACGTCAACAACACCTTCCGAACTCAAGTCATATTGCGCCTGACACGATAATCAGATCTTCACGCCTCTATTCATTTCAAACACACTCCTTTCTGCCATATTCAATTTTCCTTTGTACACTAACCATTACTCCAAATAGAGTCTGCATGCCGATTCACATACTAACACGATTCCAAACCATTCTACACTTTCTCAAGGCGCACGACTACCCTACTAGTGAATTCATATGCTAATCTGCCACTCTTACTTCGGTTAAATCATCTCCTTTAAGAAACTTCTCAACCTCTACTTCTCCTACTTGACCTGCTAGTACTTCAACCACCGCGAAACACTTCCCGTCATGTCTTCCCTCATACTTTGCTACCCAACTGCTGCATCAAATCGAAATGTATCTCTGTCGCACCTGAACCAATAAAATGTTACCGACTCTAAGTCTCTTCGAAGATCATCTTTCTCGAGCAATCAATATAAAAAATACCCATTCGCAATCACAATTACTACACAATCACTTACTCTTCTTGAGTCCAAACTCATTGACAAGACATGAGAATTGAATTTGCCCCAAAATTTAACAACGTGAAAGATCCTTCAAAATATTCACACTCGAGACCGTACGTCACATCAAAACAAAAAATCAAGCGCCCAATGGCCTTCCTTTACATTTCAAGGAAACACTTCTCGTCACATTCAAATCGTCTTAACACATCCCGCAGTTACATCATACTCATCACAAAACCATTCCACCGCTCATCGAGCAACGAATTCCACTCGTAGGGGCATTACTGGACATATGAATCCAAATGTACAGGTTACAACTGAAGCTACCGAGACAAAACTACGGTTTAAACCTGGCCTCAAGTCCTCCAGACTAGCCCATCACCAAAACACATAATACACACATCGAACCTCGTTCATAGAATCACAAGCCGGCGATGCACAACTGATACCGAGTGCTCATGTGCGCATACGAATTCATGGAAGGAATTCAAAGAGTAATATTTCAAGCTGAATCAATTTCGCACGATAGAATACAAGAAAGTGAAATTTTCCTAAGGGTTCTGCAGCCTCTCGAAGATAAATACAGACGTCTCCATACAAATCCGCAAGACTCTACTAAACCTGCTCATGACTCGTGAGACCTATGTAACATAGGCTCTGATACCAATCTGTCACGACTCAAATAAACCCCTATCGTGATGGCGCCTATCGTGGAACTAGGCAAGCCGACTCATTTCCAAAACAAACCTATATTTTTATTTCAAAGATAATTTCAATTCTATTTAACATAAAAACCTTCGCAAAGGAGTTTAAATCAAAACAAATGTGCGGAAAAGAAAAGTCCGATATCGGGGTATCACTAGTCATGAGTATCTACTACAATCTGTCTAACAATATCAAGGCTAACTCAGCCTAGAATATAGCTAAATACAACTAGAGGAAGATAAGAGGGAGAAGAGCAGGGCTACGATCGTCAAGCAGCTACCTTGCTATCCCCGAGAAAATCTACAACCAAAATAATCAACAACCGCTACCGTGACCAGCTACACCTGGATCTGCACACAAGGTGCCGGGAGTAACGTGAGTATGCCAACTCAGTAAGTAATAACAATAAATAAATACTGAGCAGTAGTGACGAGCAATAAAGCATATAACGTTCATATCTGGAAATTTCAGTAAAATACCACATGCTTTAAAAATCAGAATTTGAATCAAACATCTCGTTTGAACCCAGTTCCAGTAAAAATTATTTAAAGATATTTTTCAACAGTTTTCAAATAGAGGAAAAATGCAAAGGTGAGCAAAAATGCTGAAATTATAAACAGCCCCTCGGGCAAAACATCACTCATATACAGCCCCTCAGGCAAACCTCACAGTCACTCGTGCCACTCGGGCATACTTCACCATCACTCTTGCCACTCGGGCATACCTCACAATCACTCTTGCCACTCGGGCATACCTCATAATCACTCATGCCTCCCAGTCACTCAGCACCCAGCACTCGCACTCAGTAGGTACCTGCGCTCACCGGGGGTGTGTACAAACCCCGGAGGGGCTCCTTCAGCCCAAGCGCTATAATCTGTATGGACAACTCACGTGCTATAATAATAAAGTATGCTACAGGCGGGCAGCCCCGATCCACACTCATCCTCATAATCAGGCCCTCGGCCGATATAAAACATGCTACGGCGTGCCGCCCGATCCCATAAATATCCTCACAAATTAGGTCCTCGGCCTCACTCAGTCATAAACCTCTCAAGCCACTCGGGCATTTTAGTAAAACATGGCATTCGGCCCAAAACATTTATATGCATCAAAATAGAGTCATAAAATTGAGTTATGCGGTAAACAAGTATAAACATGACTCAGTATAGATTTTCAATCGAAAACAATGAGAGGATAGTAAGAAAAGGCCCCTAAGGGTCCAAGCAGCACTGGCACAAGGCCCAAACATTGCATTCAACCCAATTTACAGAAACTCTTTCTAAAACATATAAGTATCATATAGTTTCAACAAAGTTTGCAACTTTACGGTTGCTACGGGACGGACCAAGTCACAATCCCCAACAGTGCACGCCCACATGCCCGTCACCTAGCATGTGCGTCACTAAAAATAGTAGAATGATACAAAATTCGGGGTTTCATACCCTCAGGACTAGATTTACAATCGTTACTTACCTCAAACCGGTCAAGTCTCTACCCCGCAATGCTCTTGCCTCTGGACTCGGCCTCCAAGTACTCCAAATCTATTCACAATCAGTACAATACCATCAATATACATTAATGGAATGAATTCCAATGGAAAAGCTACAAAATTAGACCAAAATCCGAAATTTGCTCAAACCCGGCCCCCGGGCCAACATCTCGAAATCCGATAAAATTTACAAAACTAGATAGCCATTCACTCACGAGTCTAACCATACCAAATTCATCAAAATCCGACATCGTTTGGTCCTTCAAATCCTTAAATTACTTCTTAAGAATTCCAAGCCCTAACCCACTACTTTCACTCCAAAATCCTACTTCTTAAGAATACCATTATGGGTTAGAATCACTTACCCCAACGTTGCTCCTTGAAAACCTTCGAAAAATCGCCTCTCTCTCGAGTTTCTCAAATCCCAAAATGGAAAATGAAGACAAAACACACGAGCTGGGGATTTCTGCCCAGCACAGTCGCACCTGCGGCCATATGTCCGCTCCTTCGAAACCGCACCTGCGGTCGAATCCTCGCACCTGCGAGAACCACTTAAGCCCTCAATTCCTCACCTGCGACCCCAGGTTCCGCACCTGCGGGCGCACACCTGCGTAATACTTCCGCTTCGGCGGAACCGACCCAACTCTTCCTTTCCACATCTGCGCTCAAGGCCTCGCATCTGCGGGCTCGCAGATGCGGCCAATTCTTCGCACCTGCGTTCCCAGCCTTGGCCTTCCATTTCTGCATCTGCAGCTTCCCCAAATGCACCAGAGACCTCGCACCTGCGACTCCTCCTTCCGCATGTGCGGAAATAGCAGTAGCAGCAGCTTCAGCTGCATTTTCCAACTTCGATAAATCCGTTAACCATCCGCAATCACCCCGAGGCCCTCGGGACCTCAACCAAAAATACCAACAAGTCATATATCAACATACTAACTTAGTCGAACCTTCGAATCACTCAAAACTACATCAAATTACCAAATTACCCTTTTATTCAAGCCTAAGAATTTCTAAATTTTTTAATTCGACAACCGATGCTGAAACTAACCAAACCACGTCCGAATGACCTCAAATTTTGTACACACATCACAAATGACACTATGAACCCATTTCAACTTCCGGAATTCCATTCCGACCCCGATATCAAATTTTTCACTGCCGAACAAAAATGGTCAAATTTTCAATTTCGCCAATTCAAGCCTAATTCTACCACGGACCTCCAAATCACGTTCTGGATGCACTCCTAAGTCCAAAATCATCTAACGGAGCTAACAGAACTATCAGAATTCAAATCCGAGATCGTTTACACATAGGTCAACATCCGGTTGACTTTTTCAACTTAAGGTTCTAAATAAGAGACTAAGTGTCTCATTTCACTTCGAAACAACTCCGGGCCCGAACCAACTAACCTGGTATATCATAATATAGCTTAAGAGCATAAAGGAAACAGAAATGGAAAAAACGGGGTTATAACTCCCGAAACGACCGGCCGGATCGTTACAATAAG
Source organism: Nicotiana tabacum (assembly GCF_000715075.1). Taxonomy (NCBI): domain Eukaryota; kingdom Viridiplantae; phylum Streptophyta; class Magnoliopsida; order Solanales; family Solanaceae; genus Nicotiana; species Nicotiana tabacum. Next base: position 75,297,433 of record NC_134103.1, read on the forward strand.
GTATATGGATATCTTAATAGTGTGAGGTCTTTTGGGAGAAAGTCATGTGGGCTTGGCCCAAAGAGGATAATATCACACTATGTTAAGATCATACTGTGGGCCGTTTTAGCCCAACAACTGATATCAAAGTCCAAGTTCGGGGGACGAGTATGGTGATAGCAGTGGGACGATTTAGTCCAATAACTGGTATTAGAACCCAGGTTCGGTGGGATGAATATAGTGATGGCAGGAATGCGGGGCTCGGTTTCCATATCCTTACAAGCTTGGATCGAACAATATCACACTATATTAAGAGTATCTTTGGGTTGATTGAGTCCAATAATTAAAAATTAAAGTCGAGAAAATGAATCTAGAAGTTGACATGAAGATGTGTTTGAAAATAAATTTTAATTGAAAAAAAGAAGAAATTAAAGCTATGTGAATCAACGCCATTTTTTCACTCCAAATACTCTTCAAACAATTTTTTCAATATTTCACAAAATATTTCAAATACTGAAGTTCAGTAACTTCAGTATTAGCGCCACTTCACGCTGATGCATGCACATGGAACAAAGGATAGTACTGCATTTTTAATTGAGCTATATGACCAAATCCATGTGAGGTAGCCCAGAATATATGACCCATTGCCCATAACAACAGCTGACGTTAGGTGGCAATACATATGCAAATAGGAGAACTATATAAATATAATCTTTCCATTGCAAACTTCACCATAAATTTCAAATCAAAAACCAGTCTTTATCAGTTTAAATACATCAAACACTACTACTACTTTACATATCAAGAGAAGTCATGGGATTTCGTTTGTTACCAATGATTTCCAGTGTCAAGCAAATACACAAACTGCAGTCTGTTCTAACAAGGAATCATTCAGATGTTCCAAAAGGATATTTTGCAGTTTACGTCGGAGAGATAGAGAAGAAACGATACGTCGTGCCAATAACATACCTGAATCATCCTTCTTTCCAAAACTTACTAAGGCAAGCAGAAGAAGAATTTGGCTTTCATAATTCAATGGGCGGTTTAACAATACCGTGTAATGTGAAAGCCTTTGTTGATGTAACTTCTCAATTGAATAGTTTATGATATCAAGAAGCTAAGCAGCATCCTAACGTTCAGATTAGAGCTTAGAATTTTCACTTTAGTTTGTTTTTTCCTCTTGTTAGGCAAGAGTTGTAAACTACTTATGTACAAAGTGCAAACTTTACCATTTTTTGTTGTCCTTGAAAATGCATGTATAGCCAAATTCTTTAACTATGGCTTGATCATATATTCTTCTTGGGCTTTTAAGGAAAACCAAAGTTTTAGAAGCAAGCACATATATGACATAGAAGAATTTAAAAACATAAAAAGATACTCGCTTTGTCCCAATTTATACGACACTCTTTCTTTTTTAGTCAGTTCCAAAAAGTATATTACTTTTTTATTAAAAACAATTTAACTTTAGAATTTTCCTTTTACCTTTAATTATAACCACACAAATATTTAAGGCTTGTTTTAGATCACAAGTATCAAAAGTCTTCTTTTCTTTCTTAAACGTCGTGCTTAGTCAAATAGTGCCACATAAATTGAGACCGAGGGAGTAGAAGTTAATAGAACCACCGGTCCAAGTACTAATAGCTTGAACTTGTAAAAAAAGAAATTAGTAATCCAACAAGCAAATATATAAAACATCACAGTTCATGATGTATAAAATCAGTTGATTCAACACGGTAAAAGGTTCAACATTCAAGAATATTTAATCAGTATCAGCATCGAAGATATCTCTAGATCTAAAATCTAGTCATGATTTTGTACTCAAATATATATAGTCCATTTCTTTTTCTTTCTTCGTTTGTTTTGAAAGAAACAGCTAAGTGTTACAACAAGAGTAGAATAAATAAAAGTAAAGAATTTTGGCCGAATAACAGAATGGCAATCCTACATTCACACATCTTAGGGAAAAGTTTGTTATTATTCTGTATTGATATAATAAATAATTAAACTGAAAAACGAAATAGAAAGTTAGTAATACTTGTGTAACAAAATAGATTTTGGAAAACAAAAAATAGTATAGGAATAAATCGAGCCCACTGAATACACAGTGTGTCCTTAAGGAAATTATTCCCCTCAAATACCCGAGGTGCTGGAATATATCTTCCCAGGATAGAACGCTTTAACTCACCAGTTTGGTACCAAAACTCTGATGAACCGCGAACCACTCAATGGTCGTAAAACATACTGGAAAATATTGTGCAGAAGAAGAAGAAGAAGAAGCTCAGAAAATTTCGTAAGGAAAGATTCTGGGATTCAAACTCAATTTATAGAGTTGATGGCAATGTTTCTGAAAAGGTTTGCAACCTTTCAGAAACAGCCATGGCTGTTGGAAAAGGGGTGTTTGAAATATTGCGGGAAAAATATATTTAAAATAATCCGGAAAAGAAAACGGGCCTGACCGAACCGGGTTGCGGGTCATGGGTTATTTCGGATTGAATTTTTCGTTAATTATTTAATTACGACGACGGCGCGAGGCTTGCCTTTTTCTTAACTCTTTAAGAGCTAGAAGAAGAGCAATTATATATATACCCATCAAAAGCCTTTTCTTCCTCCGATATGGGACAATGTCCCTTTTCTAAGGGAAACTCAAATATTTCATTTTCCCTCCATTTCTCATTCACTCTCTTTAAGCTACACAAGCTTAAAATCCCAACAAAGTTAAGAACGGCCACTTAGAAAAATTCCCTTAGAGATTTGATAGAAATTTTCATGCCAACTGGAAGTCATGTTAAGATGTTTAGTCAAACTGGGGAAAAACTAGAATAATCTGCTGTCAGTTGATAGAGAAAATAAGGGAAATAAGAGTATCTAAACTAGATCAACCATAAACTGTTTAGTCAAGCTTCTCCAAAGCGAAAAGATATTTTTTTCAAAGTTAAAGTGTTTGACCAAACTTTTAGAAGAAAAAAAATGTTTTTGAGTAGATGCAAAAAAAGTTTGGAGAAATAAGAAAAAATAGTTTATCCCCAAAAATACTTTTTTGAAAAACACTTTGAAAAAAAATACACTTATAAACACTTGCTGCTTAGAAGTGCTTTCTAAATTAATTACCAAACACAAACTGCTTTCTCGAAAAGTACTTTTGAGAAAAAAACGCCTTTCTCAAAATAAGATGATTTTTTAAGTTTGGCCGCTATAAGTTGGAAAAAGAATAATATTCAGCTAAGTAAGGGATCACAAATCTGATGCTGTATCTCAAAACTAGCTGAAGCAAATCTATTTATTACTTACTTTTTATAGTATAAAGCAAATCATTAGTACTAACTACATGACTAAATACATGTTCAAGTCACATGTGAACGGTTAACAAAGAAGGCCTGGGAATAACCAACTTGTGATCAATGATTGAATATCGAATGTATATAACAACATGTACCAAATAATACTCAGATAATTTAAGATGACCACAAGCTCACATGTAATTGTAGCTCTAGGACATGTGCTCTTAGATTGAAAGTAGAAAAATACATACCCAAATTGGTAGGGCAGATATAGAGTCATGATAAAAAATTAGTTATTGATTGTGACAACAGGAAAAGAATCAATCTTGATTGAACCATTGAGGGCCAAAGCAGATAGTGAGTACTATTCCACAAAGCTTGAACTAGAAAATCATGGGTGAGTGGAATTGTTAAATAATCTGAGGTGCAACAGCTAGATAAACAATTTTACGCTTTAAATTTTGAAGATCGCAAATTTCATAATTTTTTATTTTTTTTTATTTTAAATTTCGTATCTAGTTAAACTATGTCATATAAATTAAAATGGATGGAGTATTTCTTTCAAAACCTTTTGATAATATCAAAGCCCCACGTAACATTGTGTTGTGCTTATATAAAGCCCACGTCATAAATGAGCAGCAACAACTGCTGCAAGTACAATGAACTCTTATCACAATCTGGGAAAAAATAATACTTGCAATATTAAGGGACAATAACCTAAACAACAGAGGGCGCATACACGTGATCACGCCCAATATGCCTTGTAAAAAGGATTAAGCGGTCGCTGCAAATATAACTCGGTCTAAGAGTCCGGAGTCGAATCCCATAGAGAACTAAGGTTTCGCCATAATTGTTCAATATCACTAAGAAGACAAGCTCGAATAAATTTCTAAGTTATAAAGATTGAGATTCTTATATCTAACTAATTAACTAAGAAACTAAAGTAGTAAATTAACAACTAAATATACTAAGGGTTAGTGATTAAATTTAGGAGGTCTAGAGTTATGATTTTCCCAAATGTTGGAATCCTTCCCGCTATGTTCCCTATAATTTTGCCTATGTATTCTCTACTCATCATGAGCACTTTAGGTGTCGTAATTCTCTCGCGAGCAACTACAATAATTTACTAGACATATTCTCTCAAACTACGCTAGTTGCCTTTATCTAACCGCTCATTATGACCACGTCAAGGCTTTGTTATTTCTAAACCTACCTTTAAACCCGCTGTATTGATTTCTCACATACATTAGGAGTGACGTTGTTCAACAACCACCTAAATATGTATCCTTTCTCAAGCAACACATAATAAATAAGCACAGTCAATCGATGGCCATTCAATCAACTGAAATAAACACGTAGTTGAACAAATAGATAAATTCAAAGGTTAAATTATATTAAAACATAACAAGAATTCATCCAACAAAAGGTTCCATCAAAACCCTAGATAACAAATTAGTTATGCATAATAGTATGCATAACTACAATACTAGAATTCATAACCAATAATAGAAATAGGAAGAAGGAAGTGAGAAACTTGTAGAAGAATTCTCCGCCTTGCTCTTAATGTGTCCTTAGCCTCCTTAGGTCTAAATTGTGTCAAAAATATGTCAAAAGTACTCAAAATACCCTTTTTCCATGTATATATACCAAGTAGGGTCGGACCCAAATAATTATACCTTCTCCTACGCGAAAAAGGACATTTTTCCAGTCAGGACGTCCGCGGCCGCGGATTTTGGCCAGTTTCTGCCTCACATCCGCGGCCAGTGCGCGGCCGCACACTTGTCGCGCAGTTTTCACACTGTTCTGTTTGGAATTTGGAAAAATGTAAAACATTAAAGTTGTAGCCCTTTGAATTATCTTTCCAACCATATATTGTGGAGCTCAAGTGGAGTTCTGAGCGAAATGTTATGTGCATTTTACTAGACAATACGTAATATGTCTACTCGATTCTTCATTCGTTCTTAACTATCAAATTTGATCCCCGAACACGATCCCGACTTAATTCCTTAGGTTTTTACTCAGACTTCAAAGCTCCAAATCACTTGAATTCGTTCTCTAACATCTACATAGCTCGAAATCACTCCTACAAGGCATAAAACACACAATTATTGTAAAACACTAGCGATTAAAGCTCAAACTCAATTAAAATATAGTAAATTAAAGTGTAATAAGCGATTAAAATACGTAATTATAGCCTATCATCAATATGCCTCATATACAGTAGTAAAAAAACAATAAACTATTAAGCAGAAAAGAAACAATAAAAGAAATAACTGAGTCTACATAGAAGTACACAGTTTGAGCTCAAAACTATGTGCTATTCCAGAAACGGATTGTTCCAAAATTTTGGTTGGGCACTTTTGGGATACTTACTACTCAGTAACAGATTTGGTGTCACCTCCCACCAATTCCTCTACACATACGCGTGTGCACGTGCACCTCAGCAAAACAGAATTCCCTGTCAAGCATATTACTAAAGAGATGTGCAGATTACCCAACTTAGGGGCTGTATTGAACTAACTGATCTGATGCAAATAGTTATTATTACTAAAAGTAGTAAACGGCTTTGTGTTGCCAAGTCACATGCATATCCAGAAGTTTAAACAAGCGGGTTCAATAAAAAAATAATGTTAACCGACAATAAGGGCAAGTAAGATTTTTCCGATACTTTTCTTTTTATTAAACTCATAAATAATGCTACCACAAGATGCACAACTTTAAAAAGTTGCGGTCAACATCCCTTTTTAGAAAGAAAAAATAGCTGAACAAGAAATTTAAAATATTTAATAAAGACCATTTACTTTAATTAGCAATTCATCTATTTAATTTAAGAATTTTATTTCAAAGAATATCACCTTTGTTACACTTTAACTGAAAATCTATTTACCCAGCTTAGAAACTTTTTAGACTCTAGAAATTGGAAAAATTCTAAAATCTTTTCATTATTGATAAAGAAAAAAGTCGCTAATTTACAAACAAAAGACAACGAATTAATTAGGAGCTGTGACTTTTTACCTTCAAAATCGGATAACAATTGAATTTGTAAGTGATTTTAAGGATATGTAGATTAACTTGACCCAAAATGATAAATTAGATTACAATTGAAATAAATAACAATAAAGTAAATGCAAACCACACGTATTAGATGATTTGTGCCTTGGAAGGTTAGCCTCCCTCGAGCCGAATGCACTTCAATCGGTACAGAAGAATAAGAACTTTTAGAGTAATAATAATGTATTGCTTGAGAATGTGTGTTACCATGTCTTTTACAAGTAATCATACCTCATTTATATAGTATGAGAGTCCTACATTAGGTACAACTCTATAAAAGGTAAAAAAAAAATCTCTAATTAACTGATTGCCGATCTCTTATCGATACATGCCGAGATCTCCGACGTGATATTCGGTCGGTCACGGATATCACCGCTTTCTGTTGGCCGAGCTTGACTACCTGACAGCGTTCTTCGAAGTTAATTGAGGCTAGGGACCAATCCCGAATCATGGCCTTGACATTCTCGAGGGCGAGCGTTATGGTACGGACTCCAAATTGATGAGATTTCTACCTCGATCTAAGCTCCTCTGTTACCATATCTCGAGCTTGACTTGTCATGTCGGAGACCGGAATGTACTATGAGACCGGTTCTACCCGTATACAGATAGTTCCCTCATTTTTCGGAGAGTAGATGACGAGAAATGATATGAGCTCCCGATTCTCACTTCGGTATACCGTGACAGAAATAACAAAATAGTTGAAATGTCCCGTCGGTCTAGTCTTAATGGCATTAAATGCTTGTCAATTGCCGGTCGGCCACTCCCAGATGTGAACCGTTGCTGGAAAACTATAAATACTCCTTCATTTGTTCATTCAAACTTTACATCCAAGTCTTTTGCCCTCGTGTCTAAGAAATTTCAATACTTCCAAACACTTATATTCTGGTTACTTTGAGATCTTTTATAAGAACTTTCATTCGTCTTCATCTCAAACCATCAAGTGTACTCTTTTAACTTCTTCTTTTTCCTTGTTTTTTCTCCATCTTTCAAAGAAATGGCGAAGACTTCAAAATCTGTTCCCCAAAAAGAAACTCCCTCTACCTCGCGGTCGAATACCAAGAAAGTCGTCTCGCGTACTGTTGTCGAGGAACCGGTACCGGAACCTCCTATAAAAATGCTCATCCCCAGGGGGTGCCCAGTTAATGTTGATTTTAAGGTCGAAAAGCCCTCCTCCGTAACATGTCAGTGCGAAGAGGTCTCGAGGTATATCTGCTCGATCACCGAGGATATTTTTTCCGAAGTCAAAAAGGATTACAACTGGGTTGACAAACATGTGGTGATTTTCGAACCTGACGAAGCCATCACCACCCATGTCGAGAAATTTTTAAGTGTTTATACTTATCCCTTCACGCTGGGCCCTTTGGACCCGGTTATCATCAATTTTTACAAAAGATACGAGGTAACCCTTGGTCAAATTCACCCTTATTTCTGGAGGATCGTAATCCTCCTCCGTTTCTTTGTAAGCAAGATCGAAGGGTCTACTTTCACTATCGACCACCTCATGCGTTTATACAGTCCCCGACTCTACCGGGAGGGACTGATCAAGCTCGCCCGTCGGGCCAGTAAAGCCTCATTCTCGAGTATCGATGAAGATCAGGATCGAGGTTGGCTAGGCCGTTTCATCCGAGTGAGAACCTCAGACTTGATCCCGGCCGAGCACATATCGTTCCTTGAGAAGTGGAACATGTTACGTAAGAATAGTTTTGCTTCCAAGATTTTAATTTATCGCTTTTTTCCTTTCTTCTTATTGGTATTCTGTGGTGGTGCAGTTGTTGCTCGGATCCCAAATGCAGTTCCTCGACTCAAGGAGTGGGTCGAGGGGCATCGTATTACAAAGGCCTTATTCCGAGCGTTTGTGGCGCAAGCTTTCAAAGGGCCGATGGGATGCCCGTTCACACGGTGAGATCTCTTTCATGAGTAATATTTGGTTTCCCTTTTGCATCATTAAGTCCTTACTTGTTTTATTTCTTTTTGCAGGTTTATCCAAGGATGTCAAAATGAGGCCCCCATCCGATAGCGATGATTTCCCCACCGAGTCCCCTGCTCTGAGACAGGGTGAAGAGAAGAGAAGAAAAAGACTCTGAGTTCTCCGAGCTCGGAGAAAAAGAAGCCAAGGAAAACGTTGGTGAGTAAATCCAAAAAAAGCACCAGTGATCGAGCACCATCTCCGTATTCACTCTATCTGCTGAGGGACGAATCCAAAGGAGGAGGAGAAGCCTTCGATCTGATGGCCAGTGTATCATCGCGACTCGAAGGGTAAGGGGCCTCCGAACCGGAGAGAGGCGAGGTCGATCTACCTCAAGTTAGGGAGGCCGACAAGGAGGCCGTAGACGAAGCTTCTCTGGATATGGGTGACGCCCCGAAGAAGGCACTTGGTATGATAGACATCATCGAGTCACCTTCGTTCACTGAGTCCGTGTACAACGAGGCTCAGATGGTGAAAGAATGTCCTAACGAGGGGGCCCATGGAGTGGACAACCCCTTCCGCGGATTTTTTGATGGCATGGAATCTACCTCCACGGAGGATGTCACCGGGTTGCATGAGTTGGAGGTGCCGAAGAAGAGTCTATCTTCGGGAACAAGTGGGCCCTCTTCAAGCCCGAAATTGGTCAACTGGTTCCCAACTCTGAGTGTGGATCCCGACCAGAAGCGGTCAATCATCATCTCCGTTGCGGCGGAAGCCCGGGTCCTTTCTGCCCCCGTAGGGGTGGCCAGCCACCTCGGTTTAGCACCATCTATGATCGATAAAATCTTGCCTAGGAGCTCGAGGCCAAGTCGGTGATCTTGGTGGTTAAAGCCGATGCCGATGAGATGGTGGCCCAATACAAGGCCGGTGCTGAGGCGGCCCAGGATCGAACGAAGGATATCGTCGAGCATGCGAAGCAGCAATCCCGAAGGGATTCCCTTGAGGAGATTCATGCTCGGGGTTTCGACTTGTTGGCCGAAATTGAGAGTGCTAAGGGGCTCGAAGCAGAGGCCAAGAAGTTGGCTTATTCCGAGGAAGTCTCCGAGGGTTCGAGCGGATTCGAAGATGGAGGAGACTCCGAAGAACCTGGCGACGAGGCGGGCTCCAGTGAAGACCAGGTCGTTTAAGTGCCTAGTAAAGTTTTTATATTTTTGTACTTGTGTACTTTTGTGCTTTTTATAAAGGTCGTTTGGCCTTTGTAAAGACTTCATGTATATATAATACAAGGCGTCCTTTTCCCTTCAACAATTTCTGAGTTTTATTTTTTCCTTACTTTATTCTTTATGTTTGCGAAGATCGAAATGCCTTAGCATGAACTAGTTAGGTCATGTTCGGTCGTTCGAACACGCCTTGCCTTTGACATTATTTTGTTCAAGGCATCGTGAGGGTTTGGTATGACCAGAATTTTCCCCCAAAGTATTTATAATATTTTAGACTATAGTTTACCGAAGGTAGCCTTTAGAACCGGTTTAGAAAATTTTCAAGGCCTTATTTTTTATTACGGGTCACAGACGTCTCCGAGCCGTTTAAATATGGCCTTAGCCTTTTTAGTTTGGGTGTTGCCCAGTGGACTTGTCACCTCGAGTTATCCGAGCTTGCCTAAGATAACAGTCCCCGAATGGGGATGGCCATAGCCTTTAAGGTTCGGGCCCCCGGACTCTCTTAGCCTGAGCCGTCCGAGTTTGTTTTTGGACGGCAGCCTCCGATTGGGAATGATCGTTTGAACCCGAAAAAAGGCAGCTCTTGGGATCGATACCTTTAGGGGATCGAATGTAGGAAATTCCTTAAGAGGAAAGGAAAAAAAGAAATTTTTAAGGGACAAGATATTTATCCGCAAGGTAGAAACTTCTTTTTATTCTTGTGCGCAATAGTTACACATGTGTACAAGTTTTGTGCCAGGGCTCGAGCAGTCTATGCGGTCACGGTTCATTTGACCGTTTGGCCCTTATAATAAATCATATTGGTATTGGACGATTTGTGCCTTGGAAGGTTAGCCACCCTCGAGCCGAATGCACTTCAATCGGTATAGAAGAATAAGAACTTTTAGAGTAATAATAATTTATTGCTTTGGAATGCGTGTTACTATGTCTTTTACAAGTAATCAAACCCTCTTTATATAGTAGAAGAGTCCTACATTAGGTACAACTCTATAAAAGGTAAAAAATCTTCTAATTAACTTATTGCCAATCTATTATCGATACGTGCCGAGATCTCTGGCGTGATATTCGTTCGGTCACGGATATCACGACCTTCTGTTGGCTGAGCTTGACTACCTGACAACGTTCTTCGAAGTTAATCGAGGCTAGGGACCAATCCTGAATCATGGCCCCGACATCCTCGAGGGCGAGCGTTATGATACGGACTCCAAATTGATGAGATTTCTACCTCGATCTAAGCTCCCCTGATACCATATCTCGAGCTTGACTTAAAGTAAAATTGACTGTAGAATATTTCCTGCTGGATTTTAGTAAAGAGATCAAATGTAAAATAAATTAAAGTAGAAAAATAGAGATAAAAACTAAAACACATAAAGGAAAAGGAAGAATCAACTAACAAGGGTAACTATTTATTAGTCCCTTAAAGCCTTGGCTTTGACTGGATATGCACGTCACGTACGCAAAAAGAAAGTGACAAAGTGTTGCTTGCTACCAGGTTTAGAACTCACAGCCTACACGAAAGTTTGAACCCACTAGACCATTTTTCCACAAGATCATCTCCTGCTGAGTGGGTTCAACAAAATATTATATCTAAACTTTATAGAATTTAACCTATATAAAATATCAAAAATTCTCGATGAAGCGGGTTCATATTAACTCTCTTGACTTTAAGTGGTTCCTCCCCTGCATGTGAGCACTTAACACAAAATATCATGCAGATCGGTAAACTTGAACGCAGTCATTTTTACATTGAAAACATGCAGCAATTTGCACCAAGCCAACAACAAAATTAGTGTAATTCCAAAATTTGAGTTCTGCGGAGGGTAGGGTAGAACGTACACAACCTTACTTCTATCTTAAAAAGGTAAAAAGAGTTTCCGATGAATTTGCACCAAGTCAGTAGTCAGTTGTATACGGTCGAAATAGATTTCGACCTTAGCACGTCCGATCGAGTTCGAACGATGATCTATCGAAGTAAGATCCCGAAGGTAGAATAAATTAACCTCGAACCCGGGGAGGCCGATCCGTGTTGAGTTCGATATCATTATTAATCTCGAATCGAAATCGAACCATGATGCAAAGTAGATCTATCATGCTTATAATCTAGAGATCAACCAACATTGACCTCGAATCAATTCGAGCGCTTGAGCCAGGATCGGGCTCGAACCAAGATCACGAGCTCGAGTCGAAATCAAGCTCAAACCAAAATCGAGGGTTCTAAGCAAGATAGAGCTCGTAGACAAAACCCGTTGCAATCCCACTAGAGAGAATCTTAGCAGAAATTGTGGAAAAGTTGACTTATCATGGGTCTCCCACTGAATATTTATTTTATTATGCTTAGAGCCAAATCCCTCCACTATAAAAAGGGCTTGGTTACCATTTTTGTAAAACAAGTTTTTTCTCAGGCTTACATTGTAATAAAAGCGCTATATTCTTCTATAGTAAAGAATCGTTCTTTCAGATGTCTTAGATTGATTATATTTGTTGAATCCTAAGATTCATTGTTCCTGACAACCTTATCTATTTTGCATTCTCTGCAATCTATATTTACATTTCTATTTATCCTTACATTTTGTGTTAAGTTACGCCACATATCCTCGGAACTGTGCATAAATTCAACTCTATCCATTTTTCGGGTAAATAGTTTGGCGCCCACCGTGGGGCCGAGGATAATAGTGGTTATTTGATACAAATCTGAAAAAATACTCCATTGTGCTTTGCGCTTATTTTCGAAAACATCTTGAATTTCGGATCAGCTACGAATAACCACCAATCAAATGGCTTCACCGATCGATAACGAAACCGGCCTTCAAGATGAAATCAACGACTTGACACCCAGGGACGGGAGGCGAATTAACAATGCCACTGAAGCTCGAGTCAAAGTACCGCTAGATGTCAATTCACAAGTGGCTCTTGAAATGAACCGACGTTCCGAAGCTCGAGACACCCATAACACGGAGGAGATCGGAGTCATCTTATGGATGATCTTCGAGATGTTGTAAGCCCAGCAAATAGAGATAGCTCAGTTGCAGAGCCAAACTCAGGAACAAAGCAGGCCGGAGCCCAATCCGATTCGAGAAATCACCCACAGAACGGAACCAGCCATAGTGAAGTCAAATGAGCCGAAATCGGGGACTACTCCCGAAATTACTAAATTGCTCGAGGAACTCACAAAAGATATTCAAGTTTGTGGTCTAGTGGTCGAACTAAGAAAATATTAATATATTTTTTTTTATCAATTAAATGATATTTGTGCTCGTGGAAGATTACAGCCATAAGGAAAAGGAGTTGAATGGCTGAAAGCAAAAGGGTCACAGTGTTGGTAATTCCTAATTAATAATGTAAAAGTAAAGATTTTTTACGGATCCTTTTTTTCTCTTACTTCTTTGTCATATTATTAGAAAGAAGTTGTTCCTCATATATTAGGAAGAGCTCTTATTTTTTTTCCCACTTTATAATGGGTTGTCCTTATTAGACTTGTAGAAAGCTAGTAAAAGAGAGAGGGCTGGAAAATGGGCTTGAAGGCAAAATTGCTAGATTTGCCCTCTTGCACGAGATACGCAGTGTCTAATCCAAATTTGCTCCTCAAAAAAGTTGATGACAGTACAATCAGATAAGATGGTCGAGGGTGAACGGCATCCCCTCGATTTTGCTCACAAAATATCGGATCAGGATAACGATCCGCCACAAAGAAGGATGGACCTGGCCTAGGGTTACCTGGTATTGACGATAGAAGTCAATAATAACGAAATCGAGGAGGCCTAAAGTGAAAGGGTAAGTATACACATCCAAAAATCCTTTCACGTGGGAAGTGATATCTTCGTTAGGGGTAGGAATTATTATTTCTTTTTCACCCCAATTGCAATCCTTCTTTATCTATTTGAGGTGTTTCTCGGTTATCGAACACATGTACCTCGATACCGGCTCACACCGGCCAGGGACCGATGAACCTTTATCGACCTTAAAATCTAAAGTAAGAACACACTCCTCAGGCCGTGGTTCTGCCGGTGTCTCATCGGCGGCACACTGTGAAGATGAAGCCTTCTCTTTCTGAGGAATGGTTTGTGATGTTTTCGCCATTTTCGAATTCAAAGGTGAGGAATAGAAGAAAGTGACAAAGATTTGGTAGAATAGAAGAGGGGCTTTTGCAGAAAGAAATCACAGATTTACTGGTAAGTTGGAGAGTACGAAGAAGAACTTGGGAAATTTGGAAGATAAAGGATGTAAAAGTGGTAAAAGATAAAAGAAAGGGTTATTTATAGGTTTAAGCGATGGCGGTTCAGTATCAGCGGTGGCCGACCACCGCCTGACATGCATTAAATGCCTTGAAAGACTAAACCGATGGGACAACTACCAGATGCGTCATGGTCGAACCCAATAGAAACGTCAGGTTATAATCTGATCGAGCCGTTAAAAAAATCATGTCATTTCTCGCCATATTCTTTCTGAGAAACGAGGGGACTATCTGTCTATGGTCGAAATAGATTTCGGCCTTAGCACGTCCGATCGAGTTCGATATCATTATCAAAGGTGGAACAAATTAACCTCGAACCCGGGGAGGCCGATCCGTGTCGAGTTCGATATCATTATCAAGCTCGAATAGAAATTGAACCATGATGCAGAGTAGATCTATCATGCTGATAATCTAGAGACCAACCAACATTGACCTCGAATCAATTCGAGGGCTCGAGCCAGGATCGGGCTCGAACCAAGATCACGAGCTCGAGTCGAAATCAAGCTCAAACCAAAATCGAGGGTTCTAAGCAAGATCGAGCTCGCAGACAAAAGCCGTTGCAATCCTACTAGAGAGAATCTTGGCAGAAATTGTGAAAAAGCTGACTTATCATGGGTCTCCCACTGAATGTTTATTTTATTTTGCTTAGAGCCAAATCCCTCCACTATAAAAGGGTTTGGTTACCATTTCTGTAAAACAAGTTTTTTCTCGGGCTTACATTGTAATAAAAGCGCTATATTCTTCTATAGTAAAGAATCGTTCTTTCAGATGTCTTAGATTAATTCTATTTGTTGAATCCTAAGATTCATTGTTCCTGACAACCTTATCTATTTCGCATTCTCTGCAATCTATATTTACATTTCTATTTATCCTTACATTTTGTGTTAAGTTATGCCACATATCCTCGAAACTACGTATAAATTCAACTCTATTCATTTTTCGGGCAGAGGTTATGGATTGTTGGTTTAGATATTTAAATCCTCTCATCACATGCTGTACTGTTAGGAAAGTTTTCGTTGTACGAACAGCTATTCCCGAGGCATCAGCATTAGAATTGATGCAAACAATGAGACAATAACTTCATAGGGCTTAGCCACTGAGTGGAGCCGTTTAATAGGGACAAAGAACTACAGTATTGGATATATATATATATATATATATATATATATATATATATATATATATATATATATATATATATATATTATATTTATTTTATTCAAGTTTATATCAAAACCATGTGACGTGCCCATAGCCCATAACAAGAGATGACACGGGCTGGAAGTTCAGCTATATAAATATAATATTTCATGCACAAACTTCAGGGCAAGATCCAGATCAAACACCAAGCTTTATGAATCTAAACAAATTTCAGTTCAACCAATATTTACATATCAAGAAGTCATGGGATTTCATTTGTTACCTATGATTTCCAGTACCAAGCAAACCTACAAACTGTAGTCTGTTCTTACAAGAAATCATTCAGATGTTCCTAAAGGACATTTTGCAGTTTATGTCAGGAGATATAGAGAATAAACGATACGTTGTGCCAATAACATACCTGAATCATCCTTCTTTCCAAATGAGAATGACTTTGTTGATGTGACTTCTCGATTGAATTTATGAAATAAAGAGCCATAAAGTAGCATTGTGATCAGATTAGATCTTAGAGAGTTTTTTTATATACATTAGCAGTTGAATGCCCTTAATTCCTTAGTATGTTTACTTCTTTTATTTTTTGAATTCCCTTGGTAATTCCGCACCTAAGTCTGCTTGATTCAGAGGGAGATAATAGATTGATGAAAGACTTCTTAGTGTATGTAAAGTTCCTTTTCCTAAATGCTACACATGAAAAATATAGTGAAATAAGATGGTAGAAATTAATAGACAATTGCCAAGCACAATTACCTTGAATAGTAATACTTTAAGCTAATGTCGAATATAACAACAGTTCATGAAGAATTTTCAGTTAGAATAAACCTACTCGGAGTAACCAGAATCCAAGTATATCTTCTTCTTTTTAAAACCAATACCAGCATCCAAGAATGTTAAGACACAATCTAGGCATGACTTGGTAATCAAATTAATAGTCTTTTTCTTTTTGTAACAAAAGAAGCAGCAGGTAGGTTAAGATGATCATTTTGTGGGGTCCATCCACAAAATGAGGAAGAAAAAAAAACAGGAAGGGAAATTTGCAAGATGCCAAAATTTGTGGTAGGCACCGAAACGCACCTAAACACGTTTTTGACCAAAATTGGTTTTGGATCTCAATTTTCAATTTGCAAATCGCAAGTTGTAGGAATTCAACTTCTGATTGGTTAAGAGTTATGACACTTCTTCCTATAAATAAAAGCCTTCAGTTTCTCATTTTCACACGCCAATCTCAGAGAAAAAATATATCTGAGAGTTAGAAAGAAAGAGTGAGGTTTCACAGACATGGTATAAGAAAACAGTCCTTGAGAAAAATAGAGAGTTAGCGATATTGTAGTGAGGTGGAAACATCAAAAGAGGGTTATTTTTTTTGAGTGTTGTAGTGGTCTTTGGATATTTTACTCGGACCTACAAAGAGTAAAATTCCTTGCTATAGTGATATCAGTTGCTCCTCTCGGGGCCGTGATTTTTTTCCTTATTCAAAAGGGGTTTCCACGTAAAACATTGTGTTCATGTTGTTCTTTTTATTCTTGTTGATTACCGTATCTCGGTGCTACGTTATTATTTCGCTTTTAATTTATTACCGTGAATATTATTTCTGTAGAGGGTTTATTTCCAACAACTGGTATCAGAGCACATGTTCTGCTCGTTCACAGAAATACTATTCACTGTTGATGGTACTATACTCAGTGAAAAATAAAAATGTCCGGAGTAAAGTATGAGGTAGCAAAATTTAACGGAGATAACGGTTTCTCAACATGGCAAAGAAGGACGAGGGATCTGCTCATCCAATAAGGATTACACAAGGTATTAGATATTGATTCCAAAAAGCCTAATACCATGAAAGCTAAGGATTGGGCTGAGTTGGATGAAAGGGCTACTAGTGCAGTCAGGTTGCACTTATCAGATAATGTGGTAAATAATATCATTGATGAAGACACCGCATGTGGCCTTTGGACAAGGTTGGAAAGCCTATACATGTGCAAAATGCTGACAAACAAATTGTACCTGAAGAAGCAGCTATACGCCCAACACATGGGTGAAGGTACGAATTTTTTGTCACATCTAAATGTGTTTAACAAACTAATCACAGCTCACCAATCTCGGAGTGAAAATCGAGGAAGAAGATAAATCCATCTTGTTGTTGAACTCGTTACTATCTTCGTACGATAATCTGGCAACAACCATCCTGCACGGTAAGACTACTATTGAGTTGAAACACGTCACATCGGCTCTTCTACTCAATGAGAAGATGAGAAAGAAACCTGAAAATCAAGGACATGCTCTCATCACAGAAGGTAAAGGCAAGAGTTATCAAGGGAGTTCAAGCAACTATAGTAGATCTGGAGCTCGTGGGAAGTCTAAGAACCGATCCAAATCAAGAGCCAGAAATTGCTACAACTGTGATCAACCAGGTCACTTCAAAAGAGATTGCCCAAATCCAAGGAAGGGCAAAGGTGAAACCAGTGGCCAGAAGAATGACGACAACACAACCGCCATGGTGCAAAACAATGATAATGTTGTCCTCTTTATAAATGAGGAAGAGGAATGCATGCACCTGTCAGGTCCAGAGTCGGAATGGGTGGTTGACACAGCGGCATCTTACCATGCCACACCGGTAAGAGATATTTTTTGCAGATATGTAGCAGGTGATTTTGGAACTGTGAGAATGAGTAACACGAGTTACTCAATGATTGCGGGGATCACTGTCATTTATATCAAGACAAATATCGGATGCACATTGGTTCTAAAGGACCTGCGACATGTACCTGATTTGCGGATGAACTTGATCTCGGGAATTGCTTTAGACCGTGATGGATACGAGAACTATTTTACAAATCAAAAGTGGAGACTTACCAAGGGGTCATTGGTGATTGCAAAGGGAGTTGCTCGTGGCATGTTGTATAGGACAAATGCAGAAATATGCTAAGGTGAATTAAACGCGGTACAAGATGAGATTTCTGCATATTTGTGGCACAAAAGAATGGGTCATATGAGCGAGAAGGGACTACAAATTCTTGCCAGGAAATCACTCATTTCTTATGCCAAATATACAACAGTAAAACCTTATGACTACTGTTTATTTGGTAAGCAACATAGAGTCCCATTTCAGACATCGTCTGAAAGAAAATTGAATATACTTGATTTGGTATATTTTGATATTTGTGGTCCAATGGAAATTGAATCGATGGGCGGTAAAAAATATTTTGTTACTTTTATTGATGCTGCTTCACGAAATTATGGGTTTATACTTTGAAAACCAAAGATCAGGTGTTTCAAGTTTTTCAGAAGTTTCATGCTCTAGTGGAAAAGGAGACAGGCCAAAATCTAAAGCGTCTCTAAAGTGACAATGGAGGTGAGCACACTTTAAGGGAATTTGAAGAGTACTGTTCGAGCCATGGGATCAGACATGAAAAGACAGTTCCTGGAATCCCACAGCACAATGGCGTAGCCGAGAGGATGAACCGCACCATTGTTGAGAAGGTGAGAAGCATGCTCAGAATGGTTAAACTACCTAAGTCATTCTGGGGTGAAGCAGTTCAAACAGCTTGTTACCTAATCAATAGGACTCCATCAGTTCCATTCGCGTTTGACATCCCAGAGAGAGTTTGGACCAATAAGGAGGTGTCTTACTCACATCTAAAGTGTGTTTGGTTGCAGAGCTTTTGCACATGTACCAAAGGAGCAGAGAGCAAACATGGATGATAAATTTATTCTATGCATATTCATCGGATATGGAGATGAACCGTTCGGGTACAGATTGTGGGATCCTATAAAGAAGAAGGTCATTAGAAGCAAAGATGTAATTTTCCGAGAAAGTAAAGTTGGAGCTGTAGGTGATTAATCAGAGAAGACAAAGAATGGTATAATCCCTAACCTTGTTACCATTCCTTCTTCTTCTAACTATTACACAAGTACAGAAAGTACGACCGACGAGGTTGCCGAGCAGGGGGAGCAACCTGATGAGGTTATTGAGCAGGAGGAGCAATTTGATGATGGTGTCGAGCAAGTGGAGCACCCTACTCAAGAAGAAGAACAACCTCAACCTCTGAGGAGATCAGAGAGGCCAAGGGTAGAGTCATGTAGGTACCCTTCCACAGAGTATGTCCTCAACAGTGATGAAGGGGAGCCAGAAAGTCTTAAAGAGGTGTTGTCCCATCCAGAAAAGAACCAGTGGATGAAAATCATGAAAGAAAAGATAGAATCTCAACAAAAATAAATGGCATGTACAAGCTGGTTGAACTTCTAATGGGTAAAATACCACTTAAATGCAAATGGGTCTTTAAACTTAAGAAAGATAAAAATGGCAAGCTGATCAGATACAAAGCTCGATTGGTGGTAAAAGACTTCGAGCAGAAGAAAGGTATTGATTTTGACGAAATCTTATCACTTATTGTCAAAATGACTTCTATTCGAACAATCTTGAGCTTAGCAGCTAGTCTAGATTTTGAAGTGGAGCAGTTGGACGTGAAAACTGCATTTCTTCACGGAAATTTGGAAGAGGAGATTTATATGGAGTAGCGAGAAGGATTTGAAGTAGCTGAAAGGAAACACATGGTGTGCAAACTGAATAAGAGTCTTTATGGGTTGAAGCAGGCACCAAAGCAGTGGTACAAGAAGTTTGACTCATTCATGAAAATCAAACTTGCACAAAGACATATTCTGATCCATGTGTATACTTCAAAAGATTTTTTGACAACAACTTTATTATTTTGTTGTTGTATGTGGATGACACATTAATTGTAGGAAAAAATAAGGGGTTGATCGCAAAGTTGAAGGGAGATTTGTCCAAGTCATTTGATATGAAGGACTTGGGCCCAACACAACAAATTCTGGGTATGAAGAGAGTTCGAGAGCGAACAAGCAGAAAGTTGTGACTGTCTCAGGAGAAGTACATTGATCGTGTACTGGAATGCTTCAACATGAAGAATGCTAAGCCAGTCAGCACACCTCTTGCTAGTCATTTGAAGTTAAGCAAGAAGATGTGTCCTACAACAATAGAGGAAAAGGAAAGCATGACCAAAGTTCCTTATTCCTCTACCGTCGGAAGTTTGATGTATTCAATGGTATGCACTAGACCTCATATTGCTCACACAGTTGGTGTTGTCAGCAGGTTTCTTAAAAATCCTAGAAAAGAATACTGGGAAGCAGTCAAGTAGATACTCAGGTACCTGAGAGGTACCACAGGAGATTGTTTGTACTTTGGAGGATCTGATCCAATCTTGATGGGCTATACAGATGCTGATATGGCAGGTGACATTGATAATAGAAAATCCACTACTAGATATTTATTTATATTTTCAGGGGGAGCTATATCATGGCAGTCGAAGTTGCAGAAGTGTGTCGCACTCTCTACAACTGAAGCGGAGTATATTGCCGTTACTGAAGCTGGCAAGGAGATGATATGGTTGAAACGATTCCTTCAAGAACTTGGATTGCATCAGAAGGAGTATGTCGTCTATTGTGACAGTCAAAGTGCAATATACCTTAGCAAGAATTCCATGTACCATGCAAGGACCAAACACATCGACGCGAGATATTACTAGATTCGAGAAATGGTAGAGAATGAATCTCTAAAAATCTTGAAGATTTCTACAAGTGAGAATCCCGCAGATATGCTGACCAAGATGGTACTAAGAGACAAGTTCGAATTGTGCAAAGAAGTTATCGGTATGCACTCAAGCTAAAAATCTGGTGTTACCTCCTTCTGGTGAATGGGTCTGGAGGGGGAGATTGTGGGGTTCATCCCCATAATAAGGAAGAAAAAGAAATAGGAAGGGAAATTTGCAAGATGCCAAAATTGGTGGTAGGCACCGAAACGCATCGAAACATGTTTTTGATCAAAATTGGTTTTGGTTCTCAACTTTCAATTTGCAAATCGCAAGTGTCAGTAATCCAACTTCTAATTGGTTAAGAGTTACGGAACTTCTTCCTATAAATAGAAGCCTTCAGCTTCTCATTTTCACACACCAATCTCAGAGGAAAAATATATCTGAGAGTTAGAAAGAAAGAGTGAGGTTTCACAGACAGGGTATAAGAAAATAGTTTGTGAGAAAAATAGAGAGTGAGCGATATTGTAGTGAGGTGGGAATATCAAAAGAGGGTTATTTCTTTTAAGTATTGTAGTGGTCTTTGGAGTATTTTACTCAGACCTACAAAGAGTAAAATTTTTTGCTATAGTGATATCAGTTGCTCCTCTCGGGACCGTAGTTTTTTCCCTTATTCAAAAGGGTTTTCCAAGTAAAAATCTTTGTGTTGTTGTTGTTCTTTTTATTCTTGTTGATTACCGTATCTCGGTGCTACGTTATTATTTCGCTTTTAATTTATTATCGTGAATTTTATTTCTGTAGGAGATTTATTCCCAACAACACATTTAACTTGTAGAAAATCTTAATTAATCTGTCAGTAAATCAAGAAATAAGGGAAACACCAATAACAAAACCAGCTCAACCTCATACAGAAAATTTAAGGCATCGAAATCTGATGTTGTATCTTAAGACGAGCCGAAGCAGATCTGCTTATTACATTTTTAGTACAAAGCAGATTTTTATCACTATGCACAATATTCAATGATGAATCACATCGGTGAAGTCACATGGGAACAGTAACAACTTGTTATCAATGATTGAATATTGAATGCATATAACAACCTGAACCAAAATATTACCTCATAATCACATGTAGTTGTACAGATAGGACATGTACCCAAAATTGGTAGGGCAGTTATGTCGGGATGAGAAACTACTTATCCATTTTGACAGCAGGAAATGAACCAATCTTAATTGAATTATATTGAGGGACAAAAGGGATATTTCACAATGCTCGAAATAGAAAACTGTGGGTGATTGGAGTTGTAAAGTAAGCCTAGGGGCACTGCTGGCCGTATCACCAATATATTCTCAAGCATTATTCAGTTACTAGTAGAAAATGAAGAAGATAGATCAGTGATTTGCAGTTCTGAAGATAGATACATAGATACATTTGCACATAGTTAAGAGGCTAATGGAAATCCAGTTGGGCGCGCAGCATTGACCTGCGGCCACTAATAAATGAACTTATGACACTCTGATTAATATGTGGTCTCTTAGCTACTAGACTATCCATTGGGGATGAATCTCCTGTACAATTATTCCTGCTTTCTCATGGTACAATATAGTTTAATATTTCTAAGTGATGTAGCTATGCATGGTCCCACGACCAAGATATGGCAGCCCGGTGCATTAAGCTCCCGGTATGCGCGAGGTCCGGGAAGGGCCGAACCACAAGGGTATATTATACGCAGTTTTACCCAACATTTCTGCAAGAGTCAAGATATGATTTGCTTAAACAGTTGTGGAAGGGCAGGATTCCTGTCGACTATATCATTTATTGGTACTTCAAAGTCTTCTCAACACCTTATGATAACTATCAAAAAAACCATATTAGGTGACTCGGTATTGTGCTTGTATGAAACTTCTATCAGTGATAAACAAAGGCTGCTACTCTGCAAATACAATGAACTATGGCACAATAGAAACTAGAGAAGCAGCTGGGAAAAAAGTAGTTGTATTCAAGCACTGCAATCAAACAACAAAGGCCCCAAATATGCCTCATGGGAACATGTCCTTCAGTAGCAAAAATTATCCAATAGAAAAGAAATAATGAAGGAAAAAACTGAGTCAACGTCAAAGTACACGGTTTTGAGCACGGGGAAACTATGTGCTATGCTATAACTGTAGTGTTAACTAAAAAATTCTTCTATCTTACAGCAACAAGTTGGGAAGCAAACAGAGCTTTCTGCCACAATAATGTAAAGCAATCGAGCCCCACTGACATGCTTTGTTAGGGTGAAGTTTTGGTCCCACGCTATTTGGTTACTACTAAAAATAAATCAAGTAACTCCTCCAACCAATCCCTATATATAGAAATATAAGTCAGAGAACTCATTTGCAAAAAAACATAAGCCTATTTCTTCACACTACATATCACTTAAAGCTTGTTTTAAATTTCTTGCAGCATTCTTACCAGCTAAAAGTTGAATACAAGTTCATCGACATGAGGATTCATCTCAAGACAATCTTTCAGCATGCTAAACAGAATAATATTCTCCACCAAAGATCAACTGCAACCACTTCATCAAAATTGGCAGATGTTCCCAAGGGTCACATGGCAGTTTATGTTGGAGAAAGCCATAATAATAAGCATCGATTCGTGGTTCCTATCTCTTGTTTGAAGCATCCTTTGTTTCAAGACTTGTTGAGGCATGCAGAGGAAGAATACAGATTCGATTATCCAATGGGCGGCCTTACAATACCATGCAGTGAGACTGCATTTCTACGTGTCACTTCTCACTTGAATGTCACTAATAATTAATAAAGGAGGTGCAGAAGTCTAGTGCTTCAATCTGTACCATCAAGTATATTGTAGGTTAGAAGTTTACTAGTTCATAGATTACACTGTCCCAACTTTACCGGGACATTTGGATATATTTTCTTGTAATATTAGTGTTGTTTAAGCCAATTCATTGCTTTTCAGCATCTCTTTATCCTCAATTCCCTACTATTATTACTATTTACTAATAGTGTAACTAACGGATTTACATTGCCAAGTCACTTGCATGTAATCAGCTGCAGCAAAAATCCTGCAGAGTGAAAAACTTGTAAGCAATCATTTGGAAATTGGAATCATGCAGCATTTACACCAAAGGGAAAAGATATAATAGGAGTGCAAACGTTATAAATAAAAAGGAGTATTTTACACTCGCCAAATAGTAACTTCATCTCAAGGCATTTATTCATGCTAACAGAGTGGTTGCCTATTTTACACTTGCCTTACCATTGTCTGTCTTGGTTAAAACTCTGCCTTTTTAGCCGGTCGCTACTAAAATCTCCTTATCCAGACGAGATTACCTATTCCTACACTACCTGCATATATAGCACTTAACCATTTTTATTAATTATAATCTGTGAATGAAACTTAAAAGTTTGCTATTAAATCTTACTAATTGTAAAGTCTCGAGACAAACTTACCATTCTCAGTACCCTAGGCAAGTACATATGAGGTTGCACAATAAAATTTACTATATCTTTGTAAATTCTTGCGCATATAGTATTAACATTGTTCAAAAACTCCAAGCCAGTACATCAGCAAAAGTCTTAGAAGTAACAGAAGCCTATTTATAGTAAAGTATGGAGGTCACAAGGTGTCCGCATGGTGATATTGATATTCAGGTCCTCTCATCACATAGTACTGTAATGAAAATCCATTGTACGGCTAGCTATTCCCGATGCATTAGTAATATTATCAGAACAAGCCATGCAATAACTTTATAGGGATTGGCAATGTTCTTTAGCCACTTGACCATAACAACAGCTGCTGGTGGTTGACAGTATTCTTTCTTTATTATGACGATAGTGTTTGAACCATCTCGCACGCACCTGGACTAAGTCTATGGCCACAAGTAAATGTGTTGTGTAAACCTACCACCAAGATTGGAGATGGAATCTGAATTCAGGGTCTCCAAATTAGGGAAAAAATAAAGATGATTATTTAACTTCTATAATAGATCTCGATTGACAGTGATCTGTCAGTAAATAGAGAAATTAGGAAACATTAGTATAAGCTAAACAAGCTCAATCTCGTACAGCATCAAAATCTGATGCTGTATTTTAAGACGAGCCAAAGAAAATCCGTGTATTACATTTAGTACGAAGCAAATCTTATCACTTTATGCAAGATTAAATGCATGAATAACATGTCTGTAAAATTCAAATATGGACAGTTAACTAAATATCTTCAGAAAGACAAACTTGTATCAATGATTGGATATTGGATGAATATAACAACCTGCACCAAAACAGTACCCGGATAAATTAAAATGGCCTCATAATCACAGGTAGTTTGTACCTATAGGACAAGTGCTCTTCAGAAGAAATGTAGAAAAGGACATATCCAAACTGGTAGGGCAGATATGTCAGGATGAGCAACTAATTATTCATTGTGACAGCAGGAAGTAAACCAATATTAATTGAATTATACTGAGGGCCAAAACCAGATACTTATTTATAATTTTGACTTACATGTTAAAAGTGTTTTAATTTCTTAAATTCAGTGCACAGTCAAAAATACCTTCACACAAAATGAGACGGACAGAATATAAATATGATGAAGAGTTTAAGCCATCAAAACTATATTCGCACTTACATTGAACGGGAAAAGTGCAGACAATAACCAAGAGGTCAAGTGGTGTTCGACACCATCTCCAGAGGTTCTGTGTGGTTGTTTTCGACACACACATCCTCTCATCACATCACATGGTAATGTTTTGAAAGTTTTTGTTGTATGACCTGCTATGGGTACATCCCAGGTGTAAGGAAGACATCTTTCTTTTGGCTTTGAATTGTCAAGCCAACTAAAGGATGGCAAATATTTTTTCGGTTTCACATTGAATATTTGACTCTTGCCAAACTCATGATATCATTGATGACATCAATGAAGCAATCCTAAACACTATAAATAGGTATCTTGCTCTCATTGTAATACACACCAACAAGGAGAGAAAGAAAGAGTGAGGTTTCACAGACAGGGTATAAGAAAATAGTCTGTGAGAAAAATAGAGAGTGAGCGATATTGTAGTAAGGTGAGAATATCAAAAGAGGGTTATTTTTTTGAGTGTTGTAGTGGTCTTTGGAGTATTTTACTCGGATCTACAAAGTGTAAAATTCCTTGCTATAGTGATATCAGTTGCTCCTCTCAGGGCCATAATTTTTTCCTTATTCAAAGGGGTTTTCCACGTAAAAATCTTAGTGTCGTTGTCAATCTTTTATTCTTGTTAATACCGTATCTCGGTGCTACGTTATTATTCCGCTTTTATTACTATGAATATTATTTCTGTAGGGGGGTTATTCCCAACAACTAGTATCAGAGTACAGGTTCTGCTCGTTCACAGAAATACTATTCACTGTCGGTAGTACTATACTCGGTGAAAAACAAAAATATTCGGAGTAAAATACGAGGTAGCAAAATTTAACGGAGATAGCGGTTTCTCAACATGGCAAAGAAGGATGAGAGATCTGCTCATCAAACATGTATTACACAAAGTACTAGATGTTGATGCCAAAATGCCCGATACCATGAAAGCTGAGGACTGGGCTGACTTAGATTAAAGGGCTGCTAGTGCAATCAGGTTGCACTTATCAGATGATGTGGTAAATAACATCATTGATGAAGACACTGCATGTGGCATTTGGGCAAGGTTGGAAAGCCTATACATATCCAAAATGCTAACAAATAAATTGTACCTGAAGAAGCAGCTATACGCCCTATACATAGGTGAAGGTACGAATTTTTTGTCACATTTAAATGTGTTTAATGGACTAATCACACGGCTCGCCAATCTCGGAGTGAAAATCGAGGAAGAAGATAAAGTCATCTTGTTGTTGAACTCGTTGCCATCTTCGTACGATAATTTGGCAACAACCATCCTGCACGGTAAGACTACCATTGAGTTGAAAGATGTCACATCAGCTCTTTTACTCAATGAAAAGATAAGAAAGAAGCCTGAAAATCAAGGACATGCTCTTAGCACAGAAGGTAGAGGCAGGAATTATCAAAGGAGTTCGAGCAACTATAGTAGATCCAGAGCTCGTGGGAAGTCTAAGAACCGATCCAAATCAAGGGCTAGAAATTGCTACAATTGTGATCAACCAGGTCACTTCAAAAGAGATTGCCCAAATCCAAGGAAGGGCAAAGGTGAAACTAGTGGTCAGAAGAATGACGACAACACAGCCGCCATGGTGTAAAACAATGATAATGTTGTCCTCTGTATAAACGAGTAAGAGGAATGCATGCACTTATCAGGTCCAGAGTCGGAATGGGTGGTTGATATAGCAGCATCTTACTATGCCACACCGGTAAGAGATCTTTTTTGCAGATATGTAGCAGGTGATTTCGGCCTTGTGAGAATGGGTAACACAAGTTACTCAAAGATTGCGGGGATTGGTGAAATTTATATCAAGACAAAAGTCGAATGCACATTGGTTCTGAAGGACGTGCGACATGTACCAGATTTGCGAATGAACTTGATATCTGGAATTGCTTTAGACCAAGATGGATACGAGAACTATTTTGTAAATCAAAAATGGAGACTCACCAAGGGATCAATGGTGATTGCAAAGGGAGTTGCTCGTGGCACGTTGTATAGGACAAATGCAGAAATATGCCAAGGTGAATTGAACGCGGCACAAGATGAGGTTTCTGCAGATTTGTGGCACAAAAGAATGGGTCATATGAGCGAGAAGGGATTGCAGATTCTTGCCAAGAAATCACTCATTTCTTATGCTAAAGGTAAAATCCTATGACTATTGTTTATTTGGTAAGCAGCATAAAGTCTCATTTCAGACATCGTCTGAAAGAAAATTGAATATACTTGATTTGGTATATTTTGATGTTTGTGGTCCAATGGAAATTGAATCGATAGGCGGTAACAAATATTTTGTTGCTTTTATTGATGATGCTTCACGAATATTATGGGTTTATATTTTGAAAACCAAAGATTAGGTGTTTCAAGTTTTCCAGAAGTCTCATGCTATGGTGGAAAGAGAGACAAGCCAAAAGCTAAAGCATCTCCGAAGTGACAATGGAGGTGAGTACACTTCAAGGGAATTTGAAGAGTATTGTTCGAACCATGGGATCAGACATGAAAAGACAGTTCCTGAAATCCCACAACATAACGGTGTAGCCAAAAGGATGAACCACACCATTGTGGAGAAGGTGAAAAGCATGCTCAGAATGGCTAAACTACCTAAGTCATTCTGGGGTGAAGCAGTTGAGACAGCTTATTACCTGATCAATAGGAGTCCATCAGTTCTGTTGGCGTTTGACATCCCATAGAGAGTTTTGACCAACAAGGAGGTGTCCTACTCACATGTGAAGGTGTTCGGTTACAAAGCTTTTGCACATGTACCAAAAGGAGCAGAGAACAAAGCTGGATGATAAATCTGTTCCTTGCATATTCATCGGATATAGAGATGAAGAATTCGGATACAGATTGTGGGATCCCGTAAAGAAGAAGGTCATCAGAAGCAGAGATGTAATGTTCCGAGAAAATAAAGTTGGAACTGCTGATGATATGTCAGGGAAGGCCAAGAATGGTATTATTCCTAACGTTGTTACTATTTCTTCTACTTCTAACAATCCCACAAATACAGAAAGTACGACCGACAAGGTTGCCGAGAAGGGGGAGCAACCTGGTAAGGTTATTGAGCAGGGGGAGCAACTTGATGATGATGTCGATCAAGTGGATCACCCCACTCTGGGAGAAGAACAACCTCAACCTCTCTGAGGAGATTAGAAAGGCCAAGGGTAGAGTCATGCAGGTTCCCTTCCACGGAGTATATCCTCATCAGTGATGAGGGGGAGCCAGAAAGTCTTAAGGAGGTGATGCCCCATCTAAAAAAGAATCAGTAGATGAAAGCCATGCAAGAGGAGATGGAATCTTTGCAGAAAAATGGCACGTACAAGCTGCTTAAACTTCCAAAGGGTAAAAGACCACTCAAATGTAAGTGGGTCTTTAAACTCAAGAAAGATGAAAATGGCAAGCTGGTCAGATACAAAGCTCGATTGGTGGTAAAAAGCTTTGAGCAGAAGAAAGGTATTGATTTTGACGAAATTTTCTCACTTGTTGTCAAAATGACTTATATTCGAACAATCTTGAGCTTAGCAGCTAGCCTAGATCTTGAAGTGGAGCAGTTGGACGTGAAAACTGCATTTCTTCACAGAGATTTAGAAGATGAGATCTATATGGAGTATCCAAAAGGATTTGAAGTAGCTGAAAGGAAACACATGGTGTGCAAACTGAATAAGAGTCTTTATGGGTTAAAGCCGGCACCAAGGCAGTGGTACAAGAAGTTTGACTTATTCATGAAAAGTCAAACTTACACAGAGACATATTCTGATCCATGTGTATACTTCAAAAGATTTTCTGATAACAACTTTATTATTTTGTTGTTGTATGTGGATGTCATGTTAATTGTAGGAACAAACAAGAGGTTGATCGCAAAGTTGAAGGGTTTGTCCAAGTCATTTGATATGAAGGACTTGGGCCCAGCACAACAAATTCTGGGTATGAAGATAGTTCGAGAGCGAACAAGCAGAAAGTTGTGGCTGTCTCAGGAGAAGTACATTGAATGTGTACTGGAACGCTTCAATATGAAAAATGCTAAGCCAGTCAGCACACCTCTTGCTAGTCATCTAAAGTTGAGTGAGAAGATGTGGCCTACAAGTGTAGAGGAGAAAGGGAACATGGCTAGAGTTCCTTATTCTTCAGCAGTCAGAAGCTTGATGTATGCAATGGTATGCACCAGACCTGATATTGCTCATGCAGTTGGTGTTGTTAGCAGATTCCTTGAAAATCCTGGAAAGGAACATTGGGAAGCAGTCAAGTGGATACTCAGGTACCTGAGAGGCTCCACGGGAGATTGTTTGTACTTTGGAGGATCTGATCCAATCTTGAAGGGCTATACAGATGTTGATATGGCAAGTGACATTGATAATAGAAAATCCACTACTGGATATTTGTTTACATTTTCGGGGGGAGCTATATCATGGCAATCAAGGTTGCAAAAGTGCGTCGCACTCTCTACAACTGAAGCGGAGTATATTGTCGCTACTGAAGCTGTCAAGGAGATGATATGGTTCAAATAGTTCCTTCAAGAGCTTGGCTTGCATCAGAAGAGTATATCGTCTATTGTGACAGTCAAAGTGCAATAGACCTTAGCAAGAACTCCATGTACCATGCAAGGACCAAACACATCGACGTGAGATATCACTGGATTCGAGAAATGGTAGAGAATGAATCTTTAAAAGTCTTGAAGATTTCTACAAGTGAGAATCCAGCAGATATGCTGACCAAGGTGGTACCAAGAGACAAGTTCTAATTGTGCAAAGAACTTGTCGGCATGTACTCTATATGAAAAACTGGAGTTACCTCCTTCAGGTGCATGAGACTGGAGGGGGAGATTTGATGGGTCCATCCTATGTGTAAGGAAGACATCTTCCTTTGGCTTTGAATTGTCAAGCCAACTAAAGGAATAGTAAGGAAGATTTTATGGCAAATATTTCTTTGGTTTCACATTGAATATTTGACTCTTGCCAAACTCATGATATCATTGATGACATCAATGAAGCAATCCTAAACACTATAAATAGGTGTCTTGCTCTCATTGTAATACACACCAACAAAGAGAGAAAGAAAGAGTGAGGTTTCACAGACAGTGTATAAGAAAATAGTATGTGAGAAAAATAGAGAGTGAGCGATATTGTAGTAAGGTGAGAATATCAAAAGAGGGTTATTTCTTTTGAGTGTTGTAGTGGTCTTTGGAGTATTTTACTCGGACCTACAAAATATAAAATTCCTTGCTATAGTGATATCAGTTGCTCCTCTCAGGGCCGTGGTTTTTCCCTTATTCAAAAGGGTTTTTCACGTAAAAATCTTGGTGTCGTTGTCACTCTTTTATTCTTGTTAATTGCCGTATCTCGGTGCTACGTTATTATTCTGCTTTTATTACTGTGAATATTATTTCTGTAAGGGGTTTATTCCCAACATTTTTCGATATACACATCCTCTCATCACATCACATGGTAATGTTTTGAAAGTTTTTGTTGTACGACCTGCTATATATGCAATAATTTCACAGGAATGGGCCATGTTCTTTAGCCACTTGTATTGACCACTTCACGCTGATGCATTCACACGAAATTAAATATGCAAGCAGCTCTATAAATATAACCTTTTCCTGTGAAACTTCACAACAAATTCCAGACCAAACACAAATCTTTATCAATCTAAACAAGTCCTACTTCAATCACAATTTTATCAAACACCAATACTTGACATATCAAGAAGTTAAGTCATGGGATTTCGTCTGTTACCAATGATTTCCAGTGCCAAGCAAGTCTACAAATTACAGTCTCTTCTAACAAGAAATCATTCAGATGTTCCAAAAGGACATTTTGCAGTTTATGTCGGAGAGTGTGAGAAGAAACGGTACGTTGTGCCTATAACATACCTGAACCATCCTTCTTTCCAGATCCTATTACGCAAAGCGGAAGAAGAATTTGGCTTTCATCATCCAATGGGTGGTCTAACAATACCTTGCAATGAGAATGATTTTGTTGATGTGACTTCTCGATTGAATTTATGAAATTAATAGCCATATTGAAGTAGCATTCTGAACTTTAGATTAGAGCTAACTTAGAATTTTCAGTTTTTATTTTCCACTTGCTAGGAAAGAGTTGTAAACTTATGTACAAAGCCTTCAAGAAAATCATATAAGTGAAATCTTTATCATCATTTCTTGTCTGTTTAAAATGGATAGCCAAATTCTTTATCTGTGAAATTCATGGATTCTTTTGTATTACGACCTGGTGCCCTCGGACAGTTTGTGTAGTGCACCTCTATTAAACTACTGGACAGTCTGCATATCCACAATACAATTGTTGATTAAATCTGACCACAAAAGATTGTAGCTCACACTTTGTGTTGTAACTGAATTTGAATTTCAGATCTCCAGGCTGTTTAATTCAATATCTCAATAACTAAACCTTCCCTTGGATGAACCTGATCAAGTATTTTTCACTGCTTTCCAGGAAAAGCGTACTGTTAGAAGTCAGAGGAATATAATAGATTGATGAAAGACTTTTTAGAGTATGAAAATTTCTTCTTGCCACATGCTACACAAGGAAAAGATAGTGAATGACAGAGAAATTAATCGACCTCCAGATCAAGCACTATTAGCTTGAAACGGTGTAAAAGCTAATGTTAGAAATAACCACAGTTGATGGAGCATTTTTAGTTAGAACAAAAAAGAGTCAGAAACACCAGTATCCAACGATATCTTTTTTTCAATATCAAGAATCTTGAGATACGCAATCTAGGCTTGACTTGGTAAATTATAAGTAGTCTTTTGAATTTTTTTTTTGTAAATATTTTTGTAATTAAAAAAACAGCATGTAGTTAATCTCTTTCTGGTGGGCTTTCTCATAAGCATTTGGCACGCCAACTTGAAGTAATGTCAAACTGATCTTACTTAATCTGTAGAGGGTCTTTATAAACTGTCAGTAAATCAAGAAATAAGGGAAATACCAGTAGCAAAACCAGCTCAACCTCATACACCGAATTTAAAGCATAAAAATACCGTGTTGTATTGTATCTTAAGACTAGCCGAAGCAAATCTGCTTATGACATATTTAGTACAAAGCAAATCTTTATCACTATACAAGATTAAGTGATGAATAACATGTCTTGGAAGTCAAATATAGACAGTTAATAACTTGTTATCAATGATTGAATATTGAATGCATATAGCAACCTGCACCAAAATAGTATCCGGATAAATTAAAATGACCTCATAATCACATGTAGTAGTACCTATATATAGGACAAGTGCTCTTCAGAAGACATGTAGAAAAGGACATATCCAAACTGGTAGGGCAGATATGTCAGGATTGACAGCAGGAAATGAACCAATCTTGATTGAAGTATATATATTGAGGGGGGGGAGATAATTTACAAAGCCCAATTTTTACATAGAGAACTGGGGAAGAGTGGAACTGTAAAATAAGCCTAGAGCCACTGCCACTGCCATTTCCTTCAATTTGGCAACAATAGAAGTTAGAGAAGCAGCAACCAAACAACAAAGGCTCCCAAAATATGCCTCATGAGTACATGTATCTTCAGTCTGAAAACTGAAAAGATAGAGTAGCAAAAACAATAATAGACGTACGCGGTTTTGAGCCAAAAAACTATGTGCTATGCCACAAATGAATTGTTAATTCAAGAAAAAATCTTCCATCTTACAGCATCAAGTTGGGGAGCAAACAAAGTTTTGTGCTACAATAATGTAAAGCAATTGAGTCCACTGTCATGCTTTGTTAGAGCGAATTTCGGTCCCACATTATTGGGATATACTACAAACAAATCAACTGTCTCCTCTGATCAATCACTATATATACACCAGAGAACTCATATGCAGAAAAGCATAAGCTTCTTTCTCTACAACACATATCCCTTAAAGCTTGTTTTCAACTTCTTGTAAGCACTCTTTCCTTCTTAAAGTTAAAGAGAAGTCATGGGATTTCGTTTATTACCAATGATTTCCAGTGCAATGAAAATCAACAAACTGCAGTCTGTTCTAACAAGAAATCATTTAGATATTCCTAAAGGACATTTTGCAGTTTATGTTGGTGAGAGAGAGAAGAAACGATACGTTGTGCCCATTTCATATCTGAATCATCCTTCATTCCAGAACTTATTGCGGAAAGCAGAAGAAGAGTTTGGATTTCATCATCCAACGGGTGGTCTAACAATTCCTTGCAATGAGGATGATTTTGTTGATGTGACTTCTCGATTGAATCTATGAAATGAAGAACCATGAAGTAGCATTCTGAGCTTCAGATTAGAGCTAGCTTAGAATTTTTTTAGTTTTTTCATCTTACTAGGCAAGAGTTGTAAATGAAATCTTTAAATGAAAGCCTTCAAGCAAAGCATATAAATGAAATCTTTACCATTATTTGTTGTCTTTAGAAAATGGATAGCCACATTCTTTATCTGTGAAATGATCGTGTATTCTTTTGTATTACACCTGTGGTGCCTAGACATCTTGTGTACACCTCAGACTAATCCACAGGGAAATCTGTTATATCCACAAGCACAAGTATTGGGTAAACTTGTCCCCCAAAATTAGAGCGGATGCGCTCACATTTAATGTTGTAACATTTAAGATCTTCTCTGCTTTCCAAGAAAAGCTACTATTACAAGTCAGAGAGAGATAATAGATTGATGAAAGACTTTGTAGAGTAAGAAAAAGTTCTGCTTGTCACATGCTACAAAGGGAAAGGATATCAAATAAGATAGAAGTTAATTAGAACAACCAGATCAAGCACACCATTACCTTGAATTACTTGCATAAAGAGTTTTAATAATCGAAGAAGTAAATGTAGAAAGAGACCGTAGTTCATGAAAAAATTTCAGGTACAATAAACCTAGTCGAAAAAACAGCACCCAAGAATATCCTTTTATTAATTAATATCAGCATCAAAGAATCTTAAGATACACAATATAGGCTTAAGTTTGTAATCAAATTAATGATTGAATATTGGATGCATATAGCAACCTGCATAAAAATAGTGTCCGGATAATTTACAATGACCTCATAATCACATGTACCTGTACCTATAGGACATGTGCTCTTGAGAAGAACTGTCAAAAAGGATAAGCGCAAATTGGTAGGACAGATATTTCAGGATGACCAACAAGTGAACCAATCTTGATTGAATCATTGAGGGCCAAAAGGAGATATTCCACAGTGCCTGAAATAGAAAACTGCGTGCGAGTGGAGTTGTAAAATAAGCCGAGGGTCACTGCTAGCTTCATCACCAATGTATTCTGAAGCGTTATTTTGGTACAAGTACAGAATGAGAAAGATAGAGCAGTGATTTGAAATTCTGAAGCTAAATACATAGATAGTCTGCATATAGTTAATAGGCGAATGGAAACAATACATATCATTCTGTACCACCTTTTTCAACTTCTATGCTCTTTCTCTACCAGGAATTTATTAACCATGCTCCTAAGTAATGCTGCTTTCTCATAGTAAATCCCGCCTCTTTACTACATTTATACTGTTAATCAAAATATAATTTACTACTAATATTTTTACGCGGTGGGCTATGCTTGGTCACAGGATTTGCTTAAAGATGCTGTGGAAGGTTAGGATTGCAGTCAACAATCTCATTTGGTTGACTTCTAAATCTTCTCAATACCTTTTGATAACTATCAAGACCTCATATTATTTATAGAATTTTGAGAAGCAGCTGGGAGAAAATGGTTGCATTCAAGTACTACAACTAAACAACAAAGGCCCCAAATGTGCCTCATGAGTAAATCTATCTTCAATCTGAAAATATAAGAGTAGCAAAAACAATAAATTATCAAATAGAAAAAGAAATTATCGACGAAACAACTGAGTCTACGTAGAGGTACGCGGTTTTGAGTAGGAAACTATGTGCTAGGCCATATATGATATATGTATTGTTAAATCAAAAGAAAATTCTTCTATCTTACAGCATCAAGTTGGGGATTCTTTGTTAATTAGAGTGAATTTTCGTCCCACACTATTTGGTCACTACTAAAAATAAATCAAGTAACTCCTCCAACTAATCCCTATATATAGAGAACTCATTTGCAGAAATCATGAACACTACATATCACTTAAAGCTTGTATACAACTTCTTGCTGCACTTTTACCAGCTAAAACTTGAAGAGAAGTTCATCGACATGAGGATTCATCTCAAGACAATCTTTGATCATGCTAAACACAACATTTTTCTCCACCAAAGATCAACTGCAACCACTTCATCAAAATTGGCAGATGTTCCCAAGGGTCACCTGGCAGTTTATGTTGGAGAGAGTCATAATAATAAGCACCGATTCGTGGTTCCTATCTCTTGTTTGAAGCATCCTTTGTTTCAAGACTTGTTGAGGCATGCAGAGGAAGAATACAAATTCGATTATCCAATGGGCGGCCTTACAATACCATGCAGTGAGACTGCATTTCTACGTGTCACTTCTCACTTGAATGTCACTACAATTAATAAAGGAGGATTACAAGTCTAGTTATTCAATCTGTACCGTCAAGTTTTTTGTAGGATAGAAGTTTACTAGTAGTTCATAGATTACACTGTCCCAACTTACCGGGACATTTAGATATATTTTCTTGTAATATCAGTATTGTTTAAGCCAATACATTGCTTTTCAGCATCTCACTATCCTCGATTCCCTAATATTAAGAAACAACAGATTCTGATTCTGTACTACAACAGAATGTACTACAGAAATGGAAGAGTGAATGAAAAACTTGGAAGCAATCATTTGGACATCAGAACCATGGATTTGATGCTCGTGTGATTGCGTGCAGTGCATTTTTATTTAATAAAATGAAACCAATCGCATGATCTGCTGGAAAATTTTCATTGTACGACCCCCCTCAAGAAAAATAATTGTAGCAGTTCAAAATGTAGTGAGTTGATACTTGATTGGGATAAAGATTAATTTCACTGATGGTCATTCAACTATCTTTCAATTTCAATATAATCGCTCAACTATTTTTTATCACTTAAAAATAACTAAACTTTATCATTATCACTTAAAAGTCATTTTGGAACTCCTACCATAAATATGACATGGCATGAAATTTAATGAGAAAAATCTAAAAATAAATGTCACATAAGCTTAAATGGACCATACCTACTTTAAATTCATTTCTCCCTTAATGTGATTTGACACATAACCCAAATGGATTTCGATTAAAAAAAAAAATTAAATTCCACATTAGTTAAAAATGAGTATCCTATACTACAAAATTTTTACCTTTTCTGTTACACAATACTCATTTATAATTATTCTATACTAAAAAATTCTTATCTTGTTTGTATGCCCCATCCGAGTCGTTTTATAACTCTACTGAAATTAAAATATTACTGTATCCAACTCACATAACATATTTATAATTTTCTATTGAAGTTAAAATACTATTGTATCCATCTCACATAACATATAAATGTATCATAAGCATACAAAAATAATAAGGCTAATAAGAATTTATCTTTCACAAACTACCATTTCATTAATTTGAAAATGTTGCTTATTAAGCAACACTAGCATACAAATAACCTGCTTAGTAAGCAACACATGCAATTAAAGTGCATAATGAAAATTGTCAATAGACATGCAATTACAGATAATCTATTGCAATTGTTTAGACAAAAGAAATACTGTATCTGTACGGTCAAAACCCCAAAACAAAATCACAAAACCTAAATTTATTAGGAGCGTGCGTTTTTTTTTCCTATGGAAACCCATTTGGGTTATGGGTCAAAGCACATTAAGGAAGAAATGGATCTAAAGTGGGTATGACCCATTTAAGCTTATGTGGTATTTATTTTTGGATTTTTTTCATTAAATTTTATGCCATGTCATATTTATGGTAGGGTTTGAGCCAAATCACTTTGTCTTTCTTTCTCCTCCTTTATTTCATTATAGAGTATTTTGTGAGTGAGTGTTGGGAAACACTTACGTGAACCCTTTTTTTTAGTGATCTTGGGAGGTTATTCTCTTGGGGTATTTGGGACTAATTAGAGTATTTACTCGAATTTTGTACTCTCTTTTGTACTCTTATTGGTATAATAAAATTGCTCTTTTATACTTGTGGATATAGGTCACCTTGACCGAACTACGTTAAATTTGTGTCTTCTTTATCTTCTTTAATTACCGTTATTATCAACTTGAATTGTCTTTGTTATTTTTATTATAACGTTGTTCGGCTAAATTTCGTACTACCCGGACTCCCGATCCTAACACATACTGTAGTTGTGTTTATGTAAAGCTCATATGCAAATACATTGGACTCTGGGAAAAGCAGAAAATAAAGCAGCAGCCGCGGAAATATGAACTTGCATTACTGCCAACCAAAAAAGGTCCATGTATGTCTTATATTTACCGAGTACATGTATCATTGTCTCAGATTGGAAAGATATTGTAGCCAAAGTAATAACAACAACAACAACAACAACAACAACAACAACAACAACAATAACAACAACAATATACCTAGTATAATTTACAAGTGGGGTCTGGGGAGGATAGTGTGTATTCAGACCATATCCTTATCTGGCGAGGTAGAGGGGTTGTTTCCGATAGACCTGTCACACCTCCTTTTTTTCGATGGGGCGATGGGTTAGGGAGTTTTTCCAATTAAAGTGACAATATTCGAAATGAAATTATTTATTAAATCAGAGTCGCCACTTGGGATAATTTATGGTGTCCCAAGTCACCGGTTTATTTTAAATCCCAAATCGAGGAAATTTGACTCTATTTATGGTCCGCGAACACAGAAGACCGGGTAAGGAATTCTATTAACCCGCGAGAAGGTGTGAAGCACTCCCGAGTTCCGTGGTTTTAGCACGGTCGCTTAACAATCAATACTTGGCCTAATTGTCTGATTTATTACATATTTAAAATCTATTGTGCTTTTTATTCCTTTTAACCATTTTTTAATATTTATGGAGATTATTTAAATAAGTCGCGATGTCGCGCACTTATTATTTTTGTACACATTGTGAATCGCGTCACGTGAAACGCACCCGCGATTTACAACATGTTAATTTTCATTATTATTCGAAGTTATAGTCGGGTCACATGAAATGCACTCCCGAATTGGAATTTATGTATCGTGACCATGCCACGGGAACCATACCCATGACCACGATGATTCATTATTAATCGCGCTTAAAGCAAACTACGATGTTCAATAAGATTATTATCTTCCTACGTTTGGAATCAAGCGTGGAAGCTAAAAACTCTGTAACTTATTTAAGGATAAAAGTGCACAGGCTATTATTTAATAGTAGAAGATTCATGCTCTGCCTTAGTTACACTTATTACACCCAAAACAAATTAAAACTAACTTTAAATGGACAACGAAAGTGCAAACCCCATCTTCCTCATCATCACAGTAGACCAATCAAATAATCAACTAAGAAAGAAAATAAGAATATTCTAATCTAAATCTGGAGTTTATTACATGGATACCTCTACAGTAATACAATCCAACTCCCTGGCTCAATTTTTCTTTCTTAAATCCAATTAAATCAACCCAGCAAATTATGTAACAAACTTTAAACTAACATTTACATGTACTTCTTAAGATAGAATAACACAAGCACATGAGAGCAATTTTCTAACTAATCAAGAAATCAATCCATTAAGAAGAAAACTCAACAAACAGTAAGATCTCATATTTATTGACATGAATTTCACAACTGAAAGCATGTATTAATAAACAAGGCAATAGAATAAAATGAGAGTGGGAGGAATGAACCTGAGATAGTCTTTTAGTTAATGAACCTCAGCAATTACAACAACTAAGTCGAACAAAATCAAGCAGTGAATAAGCCTCAAACAAAATATTCAACAAAAACCTCTGAGCAAAAGCAGCAGAACTCGAATGGTGAGCGAAAACAACGACAAACTGGACTCAATCAAATCCCCTTCGGATTCTCAAAAGGAGTCATCGGATTTCCTTAAATACTTGAAAATTGTACAGGATCCTTAAGCAAAATCGAGGAAAAAAGCAGGGTATAACAGCAATTAACACGGAACTTGAACCACTAGACCGGAACTCAAAACGTGATACCATCGCCGACCGAAAACTCAACAACTGCACATTGCTTGAAATTGAAAGGGGTTTGATCTTGTTTTTGGGCTCAAGATTTATGTGATTGTGAATGGTTGAGGAGATGGGTGTTTATGGATGTTTCATGGTGGTGTAAAGGTGGAGAAAATAGGGACGATGATGAAGGTTTTTGCTCTTGAAAAATAAAAGGGAGATGGTTTTAACTTTTAAGAGAAAAATGACTTAAAACTTTTTCGGTTCAAGCCATGGTGATTCGTTCGTGCTTGTGGGGAAGAAGATTATTTTTTTGGAATAGTGCAATGGGAAAAGAAAATTGAAGAAGGAAAGTGCAGCCTCCCCTCTATCTTTCGTCTCTGTCCTTCCGGGCCTCTCAAAATTAGGTGTTAGGGATTAATTGGTGGCCAAGTAAAAAGAGTGTATGGGCATGTGAGTTTGTTAGGGAGAGCATGTGAGTTTGTTACAAAAGATAAGGAAGAATCTTGCCACATGGAAATGACTCATTGATTCTTGCTTTAATTAATAATAATTTTTTTTCTTTTAAGAGTGTAAAATAAAAATACTAGCTAAATATTTTAAAATCAAGAACATATAATTTTTGTGATTTTTAATTTTCTTAAATAAAACCTACTAAAAATGAAATAAAGGTTAAAATATGTAGATTAAACTTAAAATTATTTACATACTAAAAAGTGTTGAAAAATCACAAGTATGGTAAAAAATTAGGTGCTCACAAGACCCTCAGCTCAAGAAAAGGTGAAAGAAGATGGAGACAAAGGACGATAAGGAAAAGGGAGAAAAAGACAACAACAACACCAATAACAACAACAAGTAAAAGAAAAAGTAGCATCAAATAGTAACAAACAGGAAAATATGATACACTGAGCAAATGAAATAATAGCCAAATACTAGAGGTCAAAGAATACGAAAAAAACAAGAGCGCTAATAATACTACTAGAAAAGAACGGGTAACTCTCGACTAGCTACTAGCCTTCTACCCTAATCCTCGATATTCATGCCCTTCTATCATAGGTCATGTCCTCAGTGAGCTAAAGTAGCCATGTCCAATCTAATCACCTCTCTCCAATACTTCTTTGGCCTACTTCTACCTCTTCTCAGACCCGCCATGGCCAGTCTCTCACACCTCCTAACATCAGCATTTGTACTCCTCATCTGCACATGCCCGAACCATCTCGGCCTCAACTCCCGCATCTTGTCCTCCACGAGGGCCACTCTCACTTTGTTCCGAATAACTTCATTCCTAATCTTATTTCTCCTGGTATGCCCACATCCCCACACATCCATCTCAACATCTTCATTTCTGCTACTTTCATCTTCTGAATATGAAAGTTCTTGATTGGCCAATACTCAGCCTCATACAACATAGTAGGTCTAACCAGCACTCTGTAAAACTTACCCCTAAGTCTTGGTGGCACTTTCTTATCACACAAAACACCGGATGCGAGCCTTCATTTCATCCACCCTGCACCAATACGATGGGAGACCTCATAATCAATCTCCCTGTTACCTTAAATTATAGACCCGAGATACTTGAAACTATCCCTCGGCGGGATGACTTGGGTATCAATCTTCACATCCACGTCCGTTTCATGAGTTTTGTCACTGAACTTACACTCCAAGTATTCCGTTTTGGTCCTACTCAACCTGAAACCTTTAGACTCTAGGGTTTGTCTCCAAACTTCCAGCCTCGCGTTAACCCCGCCTCCTGTCTCATCAATCAACACTATGTCATCGGCAAATAATATGTACCATGGCACCTCCTCTTGAATGTATAGTGTCAGCACATCCATCGCCAAAGTAAATAGGAACGGGCTAAAGCCGATCCCTGGTGCAACTCCATCACTACTGGGAAGTGATCCGAGTTACCTCCCATTGTCCTCACCCGAGTCGTAGCACCGTCATATATGTCCTTGATCACCCTAGTGTATGCTACCGAAATGCCGCTTACCTCCAAATATCTCCACAAAACCGCCCTCACGACTTTATCGTATGCCTTTTCTAGGTCTATAAACATCATGTGTAAGTCCTTTCTCTCCCTATACTGCTCTACCAATCTCCTCACCAGATGAATGGCTTCCGTAGTCGATCGCCTCGGCATGAATCCAAACTGATTCTCGAAAATAGACACACTCTTCCTCACCCTAACTTTCACCAACCTCTCCCAAACTTTCATAGTATGACTCAGTAGCTTGATAACCCTATAGTTATTGTAATTTTGGATATCACCCTTGTTTTTGTACAACAGAATCATCGTACTCCACCTCCATTCTTCGGGAGTATTCTTCGTCTTAAAGATAATATTAAACAACCCAGAAAGTCACTCCACGCCTGCACGGCTCGCACTCTTCCAGAATTCTACCGGGATCTCATCTGGCTCAGTCGCTCTATCCCTGCTCATCTTACCCATCGCTCCCATAACCTCTTCGACCTTATTAAGCCTACAATAGCCAAATTCACGTCGACTCTCGGAGTGCTCCAACTCACCCAGCACAATGTTTCTGTCCCCCTCCTCGTTCAACAGTCTGTGAAAAGTATGTCTGCCATCTTCGTCTAATATGAGCGTCTTCCATCAATACTATGTCGTCCTCGTCTTTGATGCACCTCACTTAGTCCAAGTCACGAGACTTCCTCTCCCTCACTTTGACTAACATGTACAACTTCTTGTCCCCACCTTTGCTCCCAAGTTCCGCATACATGCGTCCTAAGGCAGCAGTCTTAGTCGCCGTAACCGCTAACTTCGCCTCTTTCGCCTCTTTCTACCCAAAGCAATAAGTTATTTTAAAAATGAAATATTAAAAGAAAAGACATGATTCTATGTAGAGAACATAGTTATGAACTTAAAACTATGAGCTACACAAGGAATGTGCAGTTAAATCCAATCAACCTTCTCCTATCTTTGTGCTGCTACAAGTTGGGGAGCAAAGAAAGCTCTCTGACACAATAATGTCAAAGCAACTGAGTCCACTGTATTGCTTTGACAGGGTGAACTTGGTCCCGTACTGCTAGTATACTACAAACAAAATCTCGAAATGGAGCTATATATACTAAGCTGAAATTTTGCCCCAGGGATATGCAGGTGCGGCACACGCATAAAACCCAAGGAAGCCCTCCT
The DNA here is from genome assembly GCF_000715075.1 of Nicotiana tabacum. NCBI lineage: Eukaryota > Viridiplantae > Streptophyta > Magnoliopsida > Solanales > Solanaceae > Nicotiana > Nicotiana tabacum. Next base: position 75,339,610 of record NC_134103.1, read on the forward strand.
ACGGCGCACAATAAATCCAAAATCACTATATGGACCTATCCAAAGTCTCAAAATAATAAACGAATTGCAAATACTAAAAACTAGGTGTGCGGTATTTTATATGGAGTATATAGCATTCATCCCACCCGACCCCACTCCCCCTCCATTCACCTCTTAGACGACCACCCCTAATAAACTCATCTTTATCTATTATATGTTGTGTTTACCAAGAAGCTCCTTTGCACAAGTACACCTCTCCTGCACTATCCCTTCTATAATTTCCTGTTAATTAAAATTATATATGTTTCTCAATCTCAATACGACAAGAAAATCTAGTTGAATAAATTATTTGGTAAGAACTTCTCCCGGCCAGTTAAATATTGACCAAACTGAAAATCATATCCCAAGCATAATTCTAGGTAAGCGGACAAACATTTTTTGCTTTATAATTGGGGGCTGTCTAGAACTATCTGATACAAAATAGAAGTAGTTATTATTACTAAAAATGGAAGCAAACGGCTTTACATTGCCAAGTCACATGCATGTGAGCAGTTACAAGAGTGAAAAAACTTAGTAAGCTATTTACTAAGTTTGGACACTGAAAACATGCATGCAGCTATTTACACCAAAACAATATCCATATAATGATTTCAGTACCATGTGTACCTTTCCACAGTTTTGAGTAATGGATTTGAGGCTCCTATCATCAATTTATTGCGTTCAGTTCTTCTATCTTTACAATGCAACCAATTGCTTGGCTTTTCTGTGATTTTTCAATTGTACGACCCCCTGTTTCTGAATTCTGTGGCATCTAGATTCATGCTATAGCAAGCCCTAAATGCAGTATCTGATTGGTAGGGATAAGGGAAGAAATTTAACTTCATCAAAATGATGCATTTTAAAGGTATTACATGGATGCATCCCTGATTTTATTCCTATTCAGCTACCTCAATAGAAGTTACTTAGGGTGTACAAAGAAAACTGATAAATTGCACCAAACCGATAATTCGAGTCAAACCGGGAAAAAAAATTCGATGTGGTTTGGTTTGATTTGATTTGGTATTGGAAAATAAAACCCGACCATAATTGGTTTGGTTTGGTTTTAACTAAAAAAAAGTTAAACCGAAACCACACCAACCTCACAGTACATTTATATGATTTTTAAAAATATTTTATACATATAAATATTTATTGCGATGTAATTTATAAATATTTCTTAAACTTTTTCACGGTTTTATCTTTTAACGTGTTATTTCAAGTTTAGACTTAACATTTTTGAATGGTAAATAAATTTTATAGCCCATAAATGTAGTAACTCAAACAAAATTCAAATCAATACTAATGCTAACAAAAGAAATTCAAATCAATACTAATGCTAATAAAAGAAATTCAATTCAATACTAGGAATGGCGATAGTGTTGGATAATTATTTTAGTTTTACATTGGTTTATAATGAAAATGCATAACTTAGTTTATCTTTTTCTTTAGTGCTTAGTTATGTAATTAATATTAGTACTTATTAGCTATACTTATTTTAGCATGACCTATATAGTATTTTTAGATAATGTTAATTTTTATTATGGCTTATTAATTAGCAATATTTGTTTTATCTTTGTTATTGAATATTTTAGTATGATGCTATGACTTATCTCATATTATTGTGTTAGTTTCTTGAAAAACACATTATATAGTTGTATTTTACTAGAACTTAAGAAATATTTGGAGCACAAGTTACATATTGTTATGAAGACTTTACCGGGGAAAAAAACCCGAAACACCGAGATTGAAAAATCCGACTTTGTTGGTTTGGTTTGGTTTATAAATATAAAAACCCGACACCATTTGTTTGGTTTGATAATTGAAAAATCCGAACCAACCCGACATATATACATCCCTAGAAGTTCCCCTATGTGAACTTGCACTACTAGAATCTGATTATTAAAATGTCTAAATTTGAAAACATATCTTTGTTAAGATATAGTCTTTATATCTGACTATTAAATAACTAAGATTATTTATTTTCTCAGTATCTTAAAGTAAAATTTATCTTCGGTCTTTAGTTAAAAACTACTCCCTCCATTTTATCTTGGTATTACTAAATAGAGATAGAGAATCTTTAAGTAAAAGTCACTATCATTAATAGCAAATAAGTTGTTGTAAAAGAAAAAAATAATGCGCTTAATAAAGTGAAATCTGACAATTCAGATTTAAGCCTAAGTCTAACATTAATTAATTAGGAGATTTGGTTGAACCAATAAACACATTTTCATCTTACCATATCATATCATAGTAATCATTAGACTATATAATAAGCCTCTACCATTATCATGTAACTTCGCAAGTTCTTTTTTACTTTCTGATAATTTGATATGTAAATGACAAGGCAATAAATAAGTTTGGTTGCTTATTGCATTTTTTATGCAGATATAAACTTATCCAATAATGTTTTTCAGACAGTTTATATGATAAACGAAAGGCTAATGATGTTGCTGGTCAAGTAAAACTCTACATAACTTGCCATCAAATACTATTACAAGTTGATTATAGGAAACTATACTGAACATTTAAATCTTACAGGAACATTGACAAGTTAAAATTACATCAAAGATATTCTATTTCACATTTTGACTTGGTACTTAAATCCTATTAGGCTAATAACACATTAGTTTATTAACGGCCCATGATTGGACGAACCCAAATGATCACCTAAAAAGCCCATTATTACATCTGGACTTTTTTCTGGACCAAATCTTCATTCATGCAACCCAAACGAAGCCTTAACAACTCCAATAAAATCATACTTGTATCCATCTGCATGAAAATGCTTTGGTGGAATTATCTTTGTGTACACATAAAATGCTACACAAGCAATAGTAGGCCCAACCCAAAAGATCCAATGCCCATCCCAAAGATGACCTCCTCTAACAACAGCAGCCCCGAAACACCTCGCCGGATTCATCCCCGCTCCGGCGTAGCCCTTTTTCATGGTGACCGTAGTCGAGATGAACACAAGAAGGCCCAAAACTATACCAACAATGGACAAGACAGTGACAAGGCCAAGGGCCTTAGCTTGCCTATGATCATAAGCCATCCAAATTGAAGCAAAAAGAAAAACAAATGTACAAAAGATCTCAAGCCACAAAGCTTGGGCCATTTCTAGGCCCACTGTAATGGGCCCATTTGGGCCCGGTGCAATTACTGTTATGGTACAACCACCAAGTGAGAAAGTTTGTGCAATAGTAGAGCTAACTACTGCTTTTAGAGCTAGTGCACCTAAAATTGCTCCAACACATTGTGCCACCATGTAAATAATGGCTCTTGACATGGATATAATTCCGACAAGCGCGGCGGAGAAGGAGATGACGGGGTTTATGTGGCCACCGGACACCGGAACAACGGCGAGGAGTAGAATTGTGATCACAATTGCTATGAGAATTGACATGATCAAATTTGGCATTTTCACATCACTTTCAAAGGTGGAGATCACTATGGTGTCCAACATAAAAACAAGAACCGCCGAGCCTAGGAGCTCTCCCACTGACGCTCGCCATACCTATATTCATAAAGAGTTTAACTTTTATACACCGACAATTCATAAAAGTATTATGATAACTCACTCTATTCTATCAGAATAGTGGAATTAACATAATATTGACACATTGTGCCTATTCTTTTTAGAAGTTTTGTGAAGGCTGAAATAGAGATTAAATGTACTAACATCCAAAGAAAAGAAGTCAGAAATGCCCAGCCTTTGTGCCACTGTGAGAGAAGTATGCTTCTTTCCCTCATCATCAATATTCCTGCTAGAAAGAAGTCAAGTACATACATTAGGACAATGGGAAAAAATTGTCAAACAAGGTAAAATATCGACGATTGCGTGTCGAATTCTTCAAAAATAATGTATTTTTGAAGGATTTAAGGCAACATCATATTTTGAGAGTCCTAAAACATAGGTTAAGAGTGAGGAGGAACATTGACACATCGTGCATAATTAAACATATCGACTGATAAGTCGGATCCTCCAAAAGCCGTACATTTTTTAAGGATCCGATATAGCTGTGGAGCGGAAACATATATATTTGGAAAGTCCGAACAATATAGGTTAAGAGTGAGGGAGAAAAGGACAGTATCACTTACTTTTTTGGTGTAGAAGAGAAAGGTTGAACTCTATTACTTCCACCAGAAAGTTGGCTTTCTTCATCGCCTAAAACATGACTAGCATTGGAAGCCATATTTGGGAGAGAAAAGTGTTGCTTATGCTTTAGCTTTTAATGATTTTTCTCTAAAATTGTGTGCATGGATTGGTTATAAATACTACTTCCAACGCTCACTGCCTATCTGCTTGTATTTAAAAAATAAGACAAGTAGCAGGTTCTGTGTACGTGTATACATATCAATCAAGAATCTCTTGGCCAATTTTGTAAGAGGAGTCAATTCTTTATTCATTGTCTTTTGCTAATTAGTATTTTATTATAATGTACATTCTACTACTAAATGTAAGGACTGAGACTGTTTTAGGACTACTTTATATGATTAAAGAAATTATTTTAGAATAGAAAGCCGTGCTTTTTCATTATTTATATATGCGGGAATCCAAAATATTACTCCTTCAGTCTCATATTACATATTTTTGTTTTATATACAACCCTTAAGAAATATTAATTAGAAGAAAATTTCGACTATTTTACCTTATTTATGTCTTATCTCTCTTTATTGAATATTTATTCTATTTATGTATCATTTTCATCTTCAAGAATAATTACTTCTAAAGGTAAAATGAGAAAAAATTAATTAATTTTGTCTTGAACATAAAAAATGACGAATAATTTGAGACAACTTTTTAGAAATCACGACTGCTATTTTGAGACGGAGGGAGTACTATCTTCGTTCCAGATTATTTACCTTTTAAGGGGTTGTTTGGTACAGGGGATAAGGATAATAATCCAGGGATAGAATTTGGGATTAACTTTATCCCATGTGTGGTTTGGGGCATTAGTTAATCTCCGGACAACTTATACACTAAAATGATGTGATTAGTTATCACAAATAAAGGTGGAATAGCTAATCAATCTCATGGGATATCTTGAGATATCCCACCATTGTACAAAACGACCCCTATAGGTATTTGCACATTACTTAAGCAAAACATTTAACAACATTATATTAATCATAAAAGTATTTGTCTAAATTATCATATATCACTCTGTTATCTCAATTAATTAAGATCTATTAATTGAAGAGAATTCGAATAAAAGATTACACTAAAAGGGACATTGACACATCGTGCAGAATTATTATGTATATAAAAACACTAAAGGGAATGAAAAGATCCAATAATGGAGATCAAGATTCTTGTTTGTTGTGCATTGACAGATAGAGTGTATCAAAAAAAAAAAACTAAAAAAAACAATCCACATCGTATAATGAAAGATAAAAGTGAAAGTCTCGTTCTTGCATAAGCAACCGAGAGACTAGGGATTTGCGTTGCTGGCTCCAAGATTTTTGGTTTGACGTAAAGAAGTAATAAATGAAGCCATAGTCATTCAACTTCTCTATTTCAATAATAGTACAGTCTAGCTTCTTGATTTTTGTGGTGCATACTTTTTAGCAGCAAGTGATATGAAACTAGGAATTAAAAATAATTTTCTCACTGATGATAATGTGATATATGAGATTCTTTTTTGTAATCTTTGATCGTTTAAGTATAGTTAATAAGTATAACAATAATTACACTTCAATCCTAGACGTGTTGAGATTGGCTACGTAAATTCTCACTTATCATGATTTCTGTATTGTGGTTAGATTAAAATACTTTTCCAAATAAGTTGAGATCGATTATATAAATTCTTATTGATTATGGGATTACATTGGATTTGTTTTTGTTGTTGCTATCATGACATCTCTATTGTGAAAATCTATCACAAATTAGTTAGTTTTAAGCTAAATTCCAGCCTACTATTGTCCTCTAATATTTTTGCTTTTTTCAGATTTAGGATCGGCAATGTGAGCAAGCTCACGCATGCTGGGTTATAGCTAAGTAAACTCAAAATCTTAATAAAATTTTAAATGTCAAAAGTACACGATAAAAGTTATAGTTAGCATGGACTTCTAATATGCATTAGGTTATTTTCCAACATTAACAAAGCAAATGACAAGTTCTTTTTCTTTATTCTTTCTTGACTATACTTATTACATTCACTTTTACTTGTCTACTATTGACTTTGCACACCCCTTAAGAAATAATAAATAAAGTACATAATTTACCATGATACCCATATTAATTGGTGTATAGTTTTAATGGATTTGGAAAATGATTTGAAATGAGTAATTAATGCTAAAGACAAAACAAGAAAAATAAATTATTTTTCTCTTGATATTCGAAAAGTGACGAATAAAAAAGAAAATTTATTTTTAGAATACTTGACAACTAAAAGTGAACGGAGGAAGTATTTTCTTCTCCGTAGACCAACCAAAAAAGGGGGAGGGGGAAGACGACTTAGAAAATTACACTTTTACTTGACACATTTTGACTTTTCACGCCCCTTAATAAATAATAAATAAAGTGCATAATTTACCATGATACACATATCAATTGATGCATATTTTATTGGATTTGAGAAAATAATTTGAAATGAGTAATAAATACTGTGAGTATAACAGGAAAAAAAAAAATTTGTCTTCCCTTGATATGCGTAAAGTAACAAGTAAAAATAAAAATCTATTTTTAATATACATGTCAAGTAAAAGTGAACGGAGGGAGTAGTACCATTCATGAATTCAATGGTATTTAAAGATATAGGTGGGGCAATCTTTTTGTTGTTATACTTATTACAGGAATAGTGACAATCTTTGGGTTGGATTCATTTATTAGGCGGGTCACGAAGTTTTCTCATTCTTTAATTCTTCACTATTAATTAAACCGGTCAAATTTATAGCAAGTTTTAGTCCCACAAAGTTCCTCCAAAGAGCTGCATTTATATATAGTTTTTTATATTAATTTTTACATATTTAATTAAGTCAAAATATACATCTTAATTCTACTTCAATGATATACTGTATGTATTTTCTAAACGGTTTCACATACTTAAAGAAAAAACTTGCGAAAAGTAGTGTAGTTATCCACAAGAGTAAGCTAAATCAAATTTAAATTACTATGTGTTTTACATTTTGAATCGTCGCTATCGACCATCACAATTATCAGTCGTGATTAACCTTTAGAGTTTGCTTTATCAAGTAAATAGTTTTTAAAATATCATATAAATTAAGATTTTCACTTATATACATGATATAATATTTAGTTACAATATTATTTTAATTTTATATTAATTAAGTTTTACATAAAAGAAAGTATATTCATTCCAATGTTGAGAAAATAAATAATTTTATTTTTTAGTAATCTGATTTAGAATAATATTTTTATAATCTAATATGTAGTTTTACTTACTCTTCCTATTTAAATGCTAAGGGATTTCAATTATCACAACTGATACTTTTGGGGGGGTTTGTCACCAGAAAAGCAAAGGAAAAATAGAAAGTAACCAAAGCCTAAAAGAAAGCAACTATCTTTTCATGCTCATTAATTTGAATCATAAATCCACCTGTTTTACTTCTAGTTGCAACTACAAATTTCCTTTTTCTTCTATTATAGTATGAAAGAACAGTAAAAGAAAAACTTTTTAGCTGTATAACTTTTTCTTTAAAAGTATACTTCTTAGTTCTTACTAAGATTGTCCAAAACGTTATCCGAACACCATCCAAATTTGTCACAGTATTAGCACAAGCTTTGACTTTTGAGTGTTTGATATTTCCATAAGAGGAAAAAGGAAAGAAAAAAATGGAGAGACCACTCTCCCGTCCATATTATCTGTCCTTTTAAGATTTTTGTACATTTAAAAAAAAATAATAATAATCTTATTAAACTATCATTTTAAGTAGAGATATCATTTATATGAATTTTTGATAGACTAGTCAAAAAAAGGAATACTTACGCATTTTGGTTAAATTTTATATATATAATGAATTTAAATACTATTCCAAGTTACCAACCATATTGGGTTAGATGGAGAAGGCTAAAAGTCAACACTTTCATGGCATTAAATGGGAAGCTGATAAAAGTGGGAGAGATGTCATGAATTAGAATCATAGTCTTGGAGCCCATATATAGTCTAAAATATCACATATTCACACTTTCACATAAATTTTGACACATGCATCAGTTTAAAGCATTTATGACTTCAAGATATTGTGGCCTAGTGGACTCCCTTTTTCTTTTTTAGGGAACATTTTCCCAGACATATCATGTCCAATCTTTGCTGAAGTTGATGCCCAGTTAAGTTTCACGTCGAAGGATAAAGCGTTTTTTAATATAAACGACTATATCTCTAAAGTCAATAATTTTATACGAGAAACTAATGAACTCAATCACAAGCTACCGTTATTTTTTAGTTTTCTGTTGAGGTCTATCCTGCAAAAATACTTAAGTTGAATCGGTGATTGATTTCTATGTTTCGTCGTAAACCTAATTGGTTATTTTCAATTACGTTGTTTCTAGTGATTCACATGGCATCATCAAATGATATAAGTCTTGGATAAGAATCTACATTTTACTAGAACACCCTTGTTGATGATCCTATACTCCGACAACATCTAAGATTCCTCGAACAATATAATATTCATGTAACATCAATTCAAGCTTGCTCAATCTGACTTAGAAACCGAGACTTCTGATTAAGAATGAAGGAGTATTTATGACTCGACAACAACCTTGATAATCTCTGGCGAAGTTGCTGTAATTCTTAGCCCTCTAATTTGAAAAATGAGATTACAGCTTGACTAGTATTGCTTGGGCTTTCGACAGAATGAAGGAATCAGCATCCATTTGCATGAAATAATACGCTCAAAATTTCAACAAAATCAAAAAACAAATACGCTCAAAATTTCAAAATTTGACTCGCTCTCAGCTCGTGCCCTTTGGACCTTTCTGTTAAGTGATTGATTTGAAACTTTGAATATGGAGCGGAATGGGTCCGAAAAGAAAAGTAGAGTCTGCCAACATTGAACTCCAAAATAGAATTATATCCTAATATCAATTCAATACTGTTCTTGTGTTTTTAATAATTAAACTGTTGGTAATTTCTCGTATGTGCTTCTTTCCTAATCAAAAGATAAGAATAGCGCAATTCTAACGCTCAAAAGATAGGAAATTAACAATCCTTTTCTGTGAGTGAAAACACTAGAAAGAATGTTTGTACGATTGTATCTTCTTTTCTTTTTTTTTGGTAATTGTCGTATTGTATCTTCTATATGCTTCCTTGTTAGTACTTATGTATGAAAAACTAAAACTATAGGAAATTTTTCTATCCTACATCTTCTTACATAGATACAAATATACTTCTATTTGAACTACTATTTCTATTATCTAAAAGTAAATGAATGAATTTTATGCCTTAGGAGTCCTACTCGCTCAAATCCACTTGTTAGCTTTCCATTTCTTAGCATATACACTCTTTGTCCATAAATATTTGAACTACTATCTCTATTATCTATATCTATCTATATTTAGATGTTCCGGGTTAATGGTTCTGTTTTGCTAACTCATCAAATACTCTCTATATCATACGTCTGTGCGTCATTGGCTAACATATGTATTCCCTTTTTCTTTTGGCGCGAACATATGTATTCTTCTCATCTTAATTCTTTGTTCATCTAATTTTCTTCAACAATGGTAAACTGTTATAGTTTATCTAGAATCTTGATTAATAAAAATGGTCCTTTAATTCCACAAATCAGTGATCAAAACTTTTAGGACCAGTCTACAGAGATGTCACTTTGCATCAACTCGTAATTAAAGATATTCTAGCCAAACCCTCATACTAGTGCAATACCTTGAGAATTGTTTAGCTTTAATTTCCACAGGAGTAAGGTATATTATTCTAGCTAAAAGGACCACTACCATTGATATATTGATAGAGGAGGAGGACTAAATGACAAATCTATACTTTGCCCAATTGCCAAGCCATTCAATGGCATCTGCAATTTTGGGAAAGCTGGTGGCCGCGTGTGAATTATTTCAAGGCAAAGGACCACCTGATTCGATATTGTTGTTTACTCTGATCCGATCGAATTTCATTTACCAGCACATACTTACTCTAAATTCCTGTGACCGAGTCTTTCTAGCCCCTATGAACATCTTTTCTTAATGTATTGAAGAGGGCCTCTCAAACCGGTGAAAAGTGGTGGATGTCTACTAACAGCCATTCCTGGCTCGACATCTCCTTTGAAAGCTTTTCACATTTGCTATTGAATATGTATTATAGCTATGGGATGTTTTGGGTTGAAGTGAAAAAAAACAAGTTTGTTAATATTGTCATCAAACAGGCACTATACCTTATGTCAGAATCAGTATCACTAATCATTCAATTTAATTCATGAGAGCTACAAGTGTAACTACCTTTCTGAAGCCGTAAAATTAGAGCTCACACAAAAACTTAAACTATGATTGCCAGAAAATCAACTACTTCACTTAGGAAGTGCTAGCTATACAGAACATCCAGTCTTGGTCTTGCCAAGTTGGACTGCGTAGATACAAAAAAAAAAAAAAAAAAAAAAAAGAGCAAATGCAAGGAAAGAAGAGGATGAGAACCTTGTCCATCACTTAGCACAAACGCCAGTTACACGACCCCAGAAGGAAGGCGCAAGACCAGCTGTCCTCCGAAAACACTGCAATACATTCACAAAATGAGAAGACTGGTCAATAGAGCATTGTGAAAAGCAAGGCAGGCATGGATGCCGGTAGTCAAGGAACAGATAGAATGTGAAGCTTATTTAACCTTTTAACATAGTAGTAACAGAAGTCTGCTAAGATGAAGGTTTGAACAATTTCAGAGATAAGAACCATAGAAGGCCATAGACCGTGACCCAATGCTACAAGCAGATGGCCACGACTGTCCAAAACCTGTCGTCGGGCCAAGAGAAACTCATAAGGTTAGTAGAATTGAATAGAATGCATGCAAAAATGGATTAAAAAGAATGATGATATCCCTCAATCACAATTGTAAACTTAAGCTAATGAACAAACTCCTCCTACATGAAACTTGTCCAGCAGATTTAACATCCTTTTATCAATTTTATACAATGTACCATAGTCAGTACTTGGTGCGCAACCTGATTTTGTGCCCAACTACGGGAAGTGTCCCGTAGAAAGGTAACATAAGGCACATAAGAAATAGGACAAAACAATGATTAAACAAAGCACCGTACGAGCTCTCATTTTTTTCTTCAACTAGAAGACTATTCAAAACCATGTTAGTTCTAGAACGGTAAAAGGCTTCTACCAAATAGATACTGCACCTACACCAAATATGAAGGAGCAAATAACTTGTCAATGATAATTTATGTGATATGTCTCATCAGAATTTTGCAAATCAAACCTGGAGAACCCAATGAGCACAGCTTAAGAACCTTGCAATACCCAATGCAAATACATAGTGAGCTGTGAATGGTTCAACTATCTGTAGACAATATAACAAGTAGGTTGTCAAACTTGCAAAAACGTCATACCCAAACTCCCGAGCCAGAACAAAAATTTTAAGAAAGCAAATCTGCATGTGCATCAACAATGACCAGTAATTATACCTTAGTGTTTTGCATGACACGAAGTTGAGGTAGCACGGAAACTGCTTCCAAGTAAACACAGAAAGCCCAGAAGATTCTGTTGATGAAGTGATGTGATGTTGATGGGTGAATTAGTAAGGCTAAGGCAGCACAAGGGATCGCCTGCACAAAAGTGTACATTAAAATTACTTCTTAAGGATAAGCCAGAGAAAATCTCTCTGCAGCATACGTCGAAAAGAGCATGCAACCAAGATCTACAAACTAAAAGAGAGGACGATGAAAAAACCAAGTGACTTGTACGGATCAAAGATATTTGAATTTCCCAAATGCCTATAAAACTAAGAGAGCCTCATTTGAGTGGCTCGGAGTCTAGTCAGAATTCAAAGACAGTTATATTCCAATAAAAAAATCTAGTCATGAATTCTAAAGATATATGGAATTGAAGGGAAGCTTCTACAGTTGTCCTAACAAAAAAAAAAATGGGGGGGGGGGGGGGAAGCTTTTGAATTAAGACGAGATAGAGGTTTCTAGTCATTTTGCTCACATACCATTAATAAAAGTAATAAAATGTTCTCCAATTTCCAAATATTTGAGATCTTCTTTTAATAAAAGCCAAATATTTGGGATCACTTTTTTGTTCAGGATAAAGCCAAAAATATGAGATTACTTCTAGTTGGAGTCTGATATAACTTGACGTAAATTATACATCATAGAAAAGTGAGAATGAAACTCCTTTCCTTTAACCTTCAGATCTACTCAAATGCATTCTACTAAATTGAACAAACTTCATCATCTTACAAACCCGCTTTAGTACAAATCACAAGAAAACTTAATCCTATGGAGTTTTCGAGAGTTATCAGTGCAAATGGATCTTTTCTAATCAAATTCCATGTTATCTCTGTCTTTTTCATTTGTCAGCTACCTATTAAAAATTGTAACAGAATGCTCATTATCATTCAAACAATCACATATGACAAAGAAAGACGATTGAGCTACACCTACAGTCCAGCTCTCCCTAAATCACTCGCACAGCCAAAACCGGGAGGTGGTAGCTATATGTATCAAAGACCATCACATAAGTGTATGAACTACCAAAGAAAAAACTTCTCAAATCTACTCCCTAGTCTAGACCCTGTATGAAGCACATATATAAGTGAAGCTGTTTGAAGACTTACCACATAATAAATTGCACAATTGTCTTTGTCCTCCATGTAACTTGATTTAAGATTAAAACGGATCATATATATAACCCACAAGGTTGTAGCCAATGTAGCTAAATCAAGGAAGGTGTGTATATCATATTCCATGACGAAACTACAATACAGTCTAACAGCCAAAAATATAGCTGTGAGCTCCTGGGATTTGAGTGAAAGCCCTGCAATAGTATGAAATGAGAATTACGAATGATCAGTGGCACATAAAAGACAAACAAAACTGACAACGCAATTAAAAAAACCCAGGATGGGATTGACTCAGAATAAAATTGAGAAATAGATTCCTATGTTTAAGAAGAAAATTTCCGGTTTCTACTACTATAACTAACAGATCACAAAAGAGTACCAAACAATATCATTAAAATTGACAAAATGCTTAAATATTGTCTTGTGTGCACAAGGACACATGACTCCAAAGAGGCTGTCATTTTCTATCAACAATGCAGCACCACCGCCTTGCATAACCCACCTCAATAGCACATACATACTTTTCAACATGCATGAATAATAGAAAAAAAGTAAAGAGGATAGCAAACACAGAAATCGTGAGGAAAATAAACTTTGGCATTTGTGGAAGTTATTTTGAACGAAAAACATGAAAAGATACTCACTATCGATTTCGCAATGCATCATATTGGGGCTATATCCAGAGGCCAAATTTAGCCCCCCCTAGAAGATTGACTATGAATTGGTTCAGACAAGATTGTTGTGCCTAATGTAGAAAATTCACATACTTGAGTTCAGCCTTCCAAGAAAATGAAATGGAATTCAAATAATATGGTTGAATAGATGAGTGTTACAAGAGCTTTATGGGATAGGAAGAGACCTAAGCAAAAATTATAGAACGGCACGATCAATGTTATATGGGAACAAATGTTATGTTTCTAAGGCCTATCCACATAATAAATGTTTTAGAAATGTTGAAGTTAAGATTGACGAACCATTAAAAAAGATTGTTAAAGGCTATAACTAATCATATTCGGCAAGGATGCAAATAGCATGGCAATGATAAAATGCAAAAAAGTTCGACTAAGATTATTTGGTCATGTTCTATGTACACATCCTTTTTTTTATGAAGTGTCCTATGTTTTTTTTAATAAGGATGAAGTGTCCTATGTAAACATCCTCATGCACCAGTTCTTAGGGTGGACACTCTGACAATTAAAAGTGAAATAACGAATTAGGCCTAAAATCTAGTGGAGAGAAATGTCTCAAAAGGCACATAATCAAAATCAATGCAGATTAAACTAAAAACATAATATAACGGAACCAAATATCCATAAAGGAAATCCCACTAATTGAGATTAGGGCTTAATATTGTTGTTATTCTTACACCGATCTGGTCTTTTATTCTGGTAATACACTTGCATTGTCGTGTAGGGATAACAGATAAGTATGAGACCTAGAGAACCTCTAGTTTTTTTGAGAACTCATAATTTTCCTTAACATATAAATTTTATTATTGGAGCGAAGCAAGCAGAGGATTCATATAGCCAAGCCCAACTAGCTTGGTTTGAGGAATAGTTAATTGATTGATTGATATCCAGAGGTGTGTGTAATTAGATAAAGAAGCTGAAGGGAAGTGAACACCATAAAGGTACTTGTGCTTCTTTAGAAAAAAAATTGAAAGACAATTGCTTCAGGAATCTCAACCTATGATGTCGGCACTACCAAAGATACAGAAAGCAAATGTTTGACCTCCTCTTCACCTGCACTGTGTTGATTTAAAAAGGATAAAGGGGACACAATTTTCTGAGAAGAACAAACCCATCATTTCCGGACCTCCTATTCTGATAAGCACGAGACGCCATATAGCCAGTGCACTGGCCATTGAGGTAGCTGAAGTAAAAAAAGGGTCTCCAATACTCCTTATGGAGTGAAGTATGTTTTCATATAAATGCAAATGATTCATGACTTATGTAGCTACTTAATCTAACCTCCAAAGATGGTCGATGGCCCATAAATTAAGAAAAGACACAAAAAGGCAAAAGATAATAAAGGTATAGTATAGGACAGAAAACTTTTTTTGCATAGTCCAACTATGAAGCTGGTACCATAATCAGTCACATTCATAACATTAAAACGTCAGTAAAATTATTATTGTCCAATCAACTAGAACCCTCTCTCTTTACCACGACGGCCATAACATAGGACTAAAATTAACAAGATCCACCCATCCCCAATCCCAAACTCTTCAAAATTATAACAGCCTATAAATTAACTAGCTAACATAAGCAAAACATAACTATACTCTGCAATTAACAAGTCATAAGGTGAATATGGCCCATTGTAGGATTAAACAAGAAAAAAATGTACCTATTTATTCCATTAACTTTCAATGCAAACCAAGAAAATTGAACCCCTAAAATTCAGCAATAGTCATAAACCTCAACTCTAATCATCTAAAATTACATTAAACAAATTTCTAAAACACTATAAAATTAGTGTCTTTGTCCAAAAAGGTTCTCAATTTCAACCCAGAATCACCAATCAATAAAAGTAAACGAATCAATAAGTTATAACATCATCTAATCAAGCACCAGACAAGGAAAAATCAGATCTTTTGAAATTCTTTTTTTTTTTAAAAGCACCTTTTTTCTGCTTCCCATGTTTAACAATAAATAAAAAAGACAACTTTTTAATATAATGGAGGGGTTGTGTTATTACCAGCACAAGTTTTCTCTTTCATGAGCTTATAGATAAGGACAGAGATTCCGATGGCGTGAACAGCCTCGGCAGCCACGAAAAGGTTGTCGTGATCGTGGACAATGGCGCGTAGCAGCACTAACGCCGCCATGCCGGCGACCACCGCCAGAAAAGCCTTCACCTTTGGCGGTTGCCGTCGAACCCATGTTGATACGGCGTGGATCGGCCTCCTCGGCGCCTTCATTCTGCTTTCTTCGTTGTGTAATTTGGAAAAGAAAAAAATCGACAATGGAATAAAAATTTGGAGCGTTTGTACACGTCGATGTATATACACTTTTTGTAAGTTACTTTACTTGATTGTAGTAAAGCTTATTTTAGGTTTTTACACGGATTCGGGCTAATCGGGCCGGGCTGACCCATTTACAACCCGCTTCAGTTTCGGGTCAGCCCGATACTGTAGTATTGGACGGGAGCGGGTTTCAAACGAACAGTTTTTTATACCGGTACACCGGAACCCGCTAAGTCCGTTAACGGGTTGTTAACGGGCTACAGCCCGATTCAGCCCGTTTTGTAACGTTTTTTTTTGTTGGCCAACGGCCTTTTTTTGAAGAAATGGCCATTTCGGCCTACCCTCTTAAGAAAATAGCCCCCACACCCCTAGTTTTTGATAAATTATAATTTTAACCTTTTAAAAACTATAAATAGCCCCACTTCTTCTTCATTTTTCCTCACAATTCACTCTCTTACTACTCTAATTCTCTCTTGATATTATTGATTATTGTTCTTAAATTCTCAATTACTTATTATTTTAAGTTTCATCAAATATTTAGTTTAGCCACTACAAAATTATTATTATCAAATATCAAGTATTCAAGTGAAGTGTGGTATCAAGTATCAAGTATCGATCTATCAATTGAAGTTTGGTTTTTGATATCAAATTTAGTGCGGCATCCGAAATTCCGGTACACTCGTTCTATATCTTTCTCTTCTTTGGTGTACATTTATTTTATTATTTACAATTATTAATTTAATTTACATAATGGATATACTTAGAGCAACCAAAAAAGTGTGCACTAGTAGAGGTGGTAGTAAGAAAACTTTCAAAAGATCAAGAGGTGGTGCTTGTTCTTCTAGTAGCTTTACACATATTTCTGAAAGTTCACGTGAAAATTTAAATGTAGATTATGAGGGACTTCAAGAAAATTATGGTATAGATGATGATTTAGATGATAATTTAGATGATATTCCATTTCCATCACCTGATAATCTTGAAACACCCTCAGCTACACCTGATAATGCTAGTTAAACTCAAAATTGAATAACATTGATTGTATCAATAACATTGAATAAGAAAAATAAAATTTACTTTAAAATAAAAAATAAAAAATCTACGGCCCGCTAACAGCCCGCTAAGCCCGAACCCGGGCGGACAAAAAAAAATCCCAAAAAAGTACAGCTCGCTAACAGCCCGCAACGTTAAATGGAAGGGCTAATTTTTTTTATGTCCAGCCCGTCCCAGCCCGCCCGTTAAACACCCCTAATTCGGGCATTCAATGGAATTATTTACAAGGTTTAATAGCACTTTTGGGTCCCTTAGTTATTACTCATAAATATTAGTTTTAGTATTTGTGATATTTGATAGGTATGTCAATGGATATTTAAAACCAACTAAATCGACCGAAACGTACCGTACCGAATCGATTTTTAGGTTTCTTTTAACAAAATCGTAGGTTCTTATATAAATCTACAATTGTACCGATAATTAGGGTAGGTTTTTTTTAATGAAAATAAATCGAAAAAATACCGAACCGTATCGAATAATTTTATATGTGGAAAATATATTTATATATTAAGTTTAAAATTAATAAAGCATTAAATTTTTCCTTGGGTCTTGAAATTTTGAAAATGGTTACAAGCCGACAAGTAATTAAAATCAAAATCATAATTCCCAAACCTATTATGTTACTCTTGCTGAAACTAAATTATTTTCAACATATTAACTAGCAAGATACAAAGTATTCTAACGATTATGAGTAGCAAACTATAATGTATTAAATATGTTTCCCTTCGTATGATTTAGATTTATCTTTTTGAATATTTAATCTTCTATATACTTTATTCTTAAGTCTAAGCTTGGTTAATATCTTTCTACTCGTATGATTTATCTTTTCTTTGTCTTTGCTTAGTTTCTTTTACGTTGTTGTAGAGTAGTTGATGGATCTATACTCTAACCATCTTTCATGTTTCTTAATCATCACCATTTATAGTTTGTTTGACCAAGCTTCTCCAAACGTAGAAGCATTTTTTTTTTCAAAACAAATTACTTTTTTTTCAACGTTGAATTGTTTGGCCAAGCTTTTGGAAGGAAAAAAATGTATTTTTGAGGAGAAGCCGAAGCAATTTTGGAGAAGCAAAAAAAAAGTAGCTTCTTCCCAAAAGTATTTTTTGAAAATCACTTTTGAGAAAAATACATTTAGAAGCACTTTTTAAAAACTTGGTCAAACACTAATTGCTGCTCGGAAGTGCTTTTTAAAATTAATTATCCAAACACAAACTCCTTCTCACCAAAAGTACTTCTGAGAAAAGTACTTTTGAGAAAAAATAGTTCTCAAAATAAGTTAGTTTTAGAAGCTTGGCCAAACAAGCTATTAAACAATAAACTGTCTAGAGAGTTTTGCTAGGTCTTATAAAAGTATGTATAGTATTCTACTTTTATTAGTTACTTTTACATGACATTTAAAAAATACTGAAAATTAATCGAACCGTACCGATACCGAAGAGAAACCGACATGATTAGGACGGTTCCGAAAAGTCTAATTTTGGTTATACATAATAGAATAACCGAAAAATTGGTATGGTACAAATTTTATAAAATAACCAGCCGAACCGAAACATTGACACCCCTAATATTTGATCAAGCACGTCAAATTTTTAATTAATTGAAATGTAAACTTTTAATTCTTTTACTTGTGGATATTTATAAATTTACCATGATATTAGTTGTTCTACCACTTAATTATCTATGTGTTATATTAGTGTACTGTTACTTTACTCCATATTTGATGGTAATATAATTGTAAAAATAGTCCGAATCAAATTATTTCATGTATCCAAATCACTTATTTTAATTAATTAGAAGTTAAATATGTTGAATCATGTATCACAAGGACTAAAATCAGAATTTATCTATAGTTTAAGGGACCAAAATTGCTATTACTCCTATTTACAAAGAAATAAATTATCTACTCTAGTTTTTCTTTTCCAAGAACTAGGCAACAATATTTCAAAAGTCAAATTGAGATATTTATAACTTTTCGAAATTAGAATTAGAAAGTTAGAAGAGAACTTCATTATTTTGTTTAATGAGTTAGAATGAACTTTAAAGTTTGGTGGCCTATTAATTCCTGTTTAATCACACAAGTTTAATGAGTTGGAATGAACTTTAATGTTTGGTGGCCTATTAATTCCTGTTTAATCACACAATCTAACAAGTTTGGTGTGTTGGATTAACCAACTGTCTTATCCCAAATAAATATATTTACCTCATTGGTTAACTAGTTACTGAATATCAATTATCCTTTGTTTTTTTTTATTTATGTTTTGTATTTTTTTTTGTTTGTGTTTTTTTTTTGAATGTGACATGAACCCCAACATGAATAGAAAATTTATTGAAACATCAAATAGTACTACGTCTCTAAATAACTCTAAATCTATCGTATATGTTATACACTAGTTACGATTAGCCCGGCTTTGCCTCGCCCATTATCACAATCCAAAATTCATTAAAGGTCAAGATGGCGCCTAATACCGCGGTCAGAAGCCAACAATAAATGAATATCCTAATTACTCATATCAGTATTTGAAATCATAATTTTCTTTAATTACATAATACAAAATGGGATTTACAAAGTGAATGAAAATATTTTTCGCAACTACATTAATGAATAACCCGTAAGCACCCCCAAAACCAGGTGCCACAAGTGCATGAGCATCAACTAGGAAGTAAAATAAAATACAGCATCGTAGATAGGAAAAATATAAATAACTCTGAAGGAGACTCTGTCGGCTGCGGATCGTAACATGAAATGCAACTCGCGGTAAGTCCCTGCATCATCCGCGCCTCCGTGCCAAAGGACCACCAGACACAAATGTACCTGCACAAAAATGTGCAGCAAGTGTAGTATGAGTACGTAAATCAACGTGTACCCAGTAAGTATCCAGCCTAACCCCGGAGGGGTAGTGACGAGGGGTCGACATCGACACTTACTAGTGGTCCAATAATATCAGGTACAGTAAAGAGGTGAACAATTATGAGGCAGCGTAAATAAACAAAATAAACAAGTATACACACGTGGTACAATTCTCCTCTTTATAATAAATCAGAGCCCTCAATTAGCAAATTCCTCGTTGACCGGAGCATATATATATATAATGGACCTCACCAAATAGGTTAGTATAATTCAAATCAGGAAAAGCTCACAGATACACTAGCTTCTTGTTATATATTATGCACAATTTCATGAGGATATTTTATAAAAATGCCGAGGCGTACGGCCCGATCCCATCATAATTTGTGCACTGCCGATGGTCGAACGGCACGAACTATAGATACATCTATTAAATTGCCGAGGCGAACGGCCCGCTCCCATGAGAGTGTGGTACATAAATCTTGTCGAGGTGAACGACCCGATCCCATTAGAATAAGAAGCTTAAACGGGTCCTTGACCCCCACTCATGAATAAACGTGTGAGTTATAATTTTTTTTAAGGAAAACCTTTCAATGAAAATGCATGGCGCGTGAGAAATCCGTAGGAGGAACACCATTATTCTGTGGCAAATCATGAAACTTATCAAATCTCTACAAATGCGAGTCTATCACTCTACACATGTCTAGTCTCAAGTCGTAAAGCGAAATAAAGGAATTAAACGAGCAAGGATAACCCATATAATATAAGTATAGCACGGTGTGAACCTAAGTCTACCCGGACAATAACATGAATCTAGCAACGTACGGACTCTTGTTACCTCATGCGTACGTAGTCCCCGCCACAAGTAACACATATCAATTTTAACACCTAGGGGGTAGTTTCCCCCTCACAGAGTTAGACATGAAACTTACTTCGCTCCAAATTTCCATAACTGGCTCCAAAGCCCCTCTAACACCTCAACCCGATGCGCGCCTCTCCAAAACTAGTCAAATAATGTGCAAACCAATAACAATGCACTCTAATACTCATAACAAATTAATTTCGATAAATTCCCAACTTCGCTCGAAAAGTCGATAAAGCAACCATCAGGCCCACGTGCCCGGATTCCAAAAACTTTCGAAGATAAATATTACCCATAACATTACGAACTCAAATATATGATTTATTCTCAATTCCATGCCCAAATTCGTAGTCAATATCCAAAAATTTAAATTTCTAGGGTTTTCTTCAAAATCCCAAATTTTTACTAATTTCCAAGTTTAAATCAATTCAATTACCATATTTTTAACTTGGAATAGGTGGAAATCACTTACCTCGTGATTGATGCTGGAAATAGTACTCCAAAATCACTCCAAGATTGGCTCCCATGGAGGAAATGAAATGAAAGATGGCCAAATTCCCGTTTTAAACTTCATTGCCCAGGTCCGCCCTTCTTCGCGATTGCGGAAAGACCATCGCGATCGCGAAGGCCAAAGAAACACTACCTCCAATTTCCTTCTTCGCGTTCACGTCATCTTGGTCGCGTTCATGAACATTTGAGACCACCACCCTTCTCGTTCGCGTTCCACCAGCCGCGTTCACGAAGGCCAACTGCTCCATGCCCCGCTCCCTCTTCCTTCTACGCATTCGCGGCAGCTCTCCCGCGTTCGCGTAGGATGTTCCAGACCCTTTTCCGCGTTCGTGGCCCCCGTGCCGTGTTCGCGATGAACAGCTATCAGCAGCCCAAAAATCCTCCCTTCGAGATCGCGGGACTCCCTTCGCGTTCATGAAGGACAACATCAGATTCAACAACAGCAGCAGTCAAAACAACCTGTATTGATCCGAAACCACCCCAAAACACACCCAAAGCCCACGGGGCCCCGTCCAACCACACCAGCCAGTCCCATAACATAACACAAACTTGCTCGAGGCCTCAAATCACATCAAACAATATTAAAATCATGAATCGTACCCCAATTCAAGCTTAATGAACTTTAGAACTTCAAACTTTTACATTCGATGCCGAAATCTATCAAATCATGCCCAATTGACCTCAAATTTTGCACACATGTCACATTCGACATTACGGACTTACTCTAACTTCCGGAATCAGAATCCGACCTCGATATCAAAAAGTCCACTCCCGGTCAAATTTCCCAAAACCTTCAAATTCCAACTTTTGCCAAATGACCCTAAAATGACCTACGGACCTCCAAATCCACATCCAGACACGTTCCTAAGACCAGAATCATCATACTAAGCTATTTTCAGGCTCGAAATCCCAAACGGACATCGATAGCATTAAAAATACACTTCAACCCAAATTTATGAAATTCTTCCAAAACGCCAACCTTCCATAATAGGCGCTGAAACGCTCCCGGATCATCCAAAACCCGATCCGGACATACGTACAAGTCCATAATCATCATACAAACGTGTTGGAACCTTCCAATCTCGATTCCGAGGTCGTTTACTCAAAAACCAAACCTTAGTCAATTCTTCTATTCTAAAGCTTCCGAAATGAGAGTTTTCTTTCCAAATCAACTTCGAACTTCCCGAAATTTAATTCCGGCCACGCGCACAAGTCATAATACCTGAAGTGAAACTACTCAAGACCTCAAACCGCCGAATGACGTGCTAGAGTTCAAACCGACTGGTCGGGTCGTTGCATTCTCTCCCACTTAAACATACGTTCGTCCTCGAACATGCTAAGAATTGCTCTGGAATTGTCCGAAATCATTGTTTAACACCTCGTACACCTACCCGTGCTACCACAACCCAGTTAAGCACATTAGCTCGAGCAAATTTGAAAATTCTCCCTTTTATTTAGTCAAGTTAGCCTTAGAGCCAAATTCCAACATCTGAAATTCTCTACCATGTTCGTTCCCAACATACGAACATTGTATCAATCATTACACACTGTACCAAACATGATTGTATACCCTTACTGAATCCATACCATGCACCGCATAATTCACATGACCATAATAGCATCATCTAGGAATAATAGCCAAAATTCCACGAATCTGATGCCAACGACACACATCATGACGCATATAAGTCTTGTTCCAACCCTTGCAATATTGCCACAACGAAAGAGATGTGTAGAAATTCTTAACCAACTGCCGAGTTGACAAATCATTGAGTCCCTCCTCCTGACAAGGACCATTGCCCCATTATGAACCAAATAATAATATTTGCTTTTTAATATGCCTCATATAGTCCGATCGCACTGATCCCAGGTCTAATAATCTCATCTTGCCCAGTATAAGTTGTTCAGGAATAAGCCATCTCTGACACTGCCAAAAGTCTCATATGATGCCACAATGTGCTAACAAGTTACAAACTCGAATGTGATACATAAGGGAAACGAACTCTAGAAAGAACTACTCAGTCCACGTAACTATTTAAACAATTGAAAAGGTGTTATGAACCTTCCTCGGGAATTGAGAAACAAAACACACAAGAAAAGATATGGGAAAATGTACTCAACATCACACCGTTGTGGCGTGCAACCCGATCCACACATGATACCATTGCGGCATGCAACCCAATCCAACCATGATACCCATGGCGGCGTGCCACCCGATCCAAACAACATATCCGTATCCAACCATATTTTCCCATGGCGACGTGCCACCCGATCCACACATGACAATAAATAGGGGAGTACCCATCAAGCCAAAATGCCTATACTTACAAAATGCCCGAATATCGACCATGAACGCACCAAGTGCAAAAATATAACTCTGGGGAGACGGATAGCGCCATACACTACAATACCCAAGCACAACTAGGGTGCAATAAATGACCTGCATATGGAGAGTCATCTCGCTCATATAACACCACAAACTACACGGGATCACAACACATGTGCGAATACTCAAGCCACCTCACAAACCACCTTGCACAATATAGATCACATGGAATAGCTGACAACAGAAATAATATCCAAGGCCCGAAGTCTCCTCCGTAAATAACGCTATGCTGAAATGAGTGCATCTGGCCTGATATAGAGCACACACTCATATTTAGATCCATCAACGGACCCCCAAGCTGATTCTGATCGTACCATATTGGGCCAATAACCTTTCAAGGATCCACAATAACCTTTTCCCCATGACACACAAGAATAACCATCGAATCCGAAACAACTTCCGCAGCTCACAACCAAATGAATAAAGCGCCTTCCAGGCCTAAACCCTTACCTTAGCAATAGTATCATAATTTCCATACTTGGTTTCAATCTTTAATCAATCAAGTGATTGCATGCCACACCTATGTAATCTTCCCAGGGGATACGCTCCCACGACTTTCCGCACCAGATAACAAAGTCTGCACATCCATACCATCGGCCATACAACGTTGTAAAGCGAATCGAGAATCCGTAAATTAGTACACAAAGCCTCTTACATAGGACACCGATCTCAGGTGACACTAAAGACAATACCAGCTTACTCTAAACATCTGAATCCTTTCCTGCTCATCCAAGCTCATAACATCCTTGTCTACACCGAACCGCAACCTTGATCCTCAACTTC
Organism: Nicotiana tabacum; assembly: GCF_000715075.1. NCBI lineage: Eukaryota > Viridiplantae > Streptophyta > Magnoliopsida > Solanales > Solanaceae > Nicotiana > Nicotiana tabacum. The sequence goes on from NC_134103.1 coordinate 75,363,790, forward strand.
CAATTTTCATGCCGCTCACTGCACCTAACATGCCAATACGCGGGAGTACAAGAATTTCATCAAAACTCCTGAACCACTAATAGGGTACACACTTCATCATATAGAAACCTTTCACTTAACTCAATCCCGGAGAACCATTGCAACACGTGACTGAATTCCCATAACTGCAGAAAAAAATAAAAAATATACAAACCTCGTGTAGTGGTCTAAACCATTATAATTCTTCCAGAATCCATCTACACATAACAGGCCATGATACTCAAATGCCTCCAAATAAAATCAATTACGGCGGCCATCAAGCCTCGCGCGCACCGCCACAAATCATATGCATAACTCAATACGCTGAAGGAACTTATCATTCCCACCGTCATGCCAATTCAACCATTGCTAACCGATCCAACTTCTTCTAATTTACTCCGGACTTGCCTTAGGAATAATAATAATAGCTCCATTAAAACATAACGAACCCAAATCCGCACTCATCCTGAGAGACCTTATTTCACGAGGCCACATTGTCTCAAAACCCACGAACCATCTCATACCCTCCTTGTGCGCATATTCGCATCTTCAACTGGTACACCCATTCTGAAAATTCCTCTATGAATCCGAAGTTGTTTTCTCTCGTTCCTCTAGTGCTACACCGCAGACTGAAGATAACATAGAACACTCCAAGCCCCTTTTATAATCTACTGCAAAAGCTCGATACTTGACTATACCACGGACTCGAAATCCTTAGGCACCACACTTTAATTTTGAACCTACTAGGACTATTGTTAAGAGTCACCCACTCTGACTTGTTCCCGAATACAATCAAACTCCAAGGCCCTGCTATAACATAAACACCTTCTCAAAGAAGCAACCGGCTGAATTCCTTTCCTTGTATATCACATCCACACAAAGCATAGACTCTAAGTCTTCCCAAAACCTGAACATAAACCGATAAGGCCAAATATAACACACATTCCTCAAATTCTTTGCTCAAATTACCACTGATGTTTTCTTTCCTTAGTCGTAATAACCCACCAATACGCCGATAACCGGAAACCGCACAAGTAGAAAACCACGCAATCCAATCATAGACGGTGAGGCTCCCCCACCTAACTTGAAGCTACAGTTACATAACCCTGGGACCACCGAGATTCCTTCTTCCCCATTAACGTCAGCTAAAAGTCCAACAATGCATTCCAAGCTCGAAGTCTTGTTGCATCTAAATAAAATCAGTGGACCTTATCTCTGCCCATCATGAATTTCCAAATGGCACCAAACTTTCCTTAAGGCATGTGGCCATCCTCCCACGGAACCCATATGTTACTCTGCCACTCTCCCACTTTGGTTAAACCCTTTCCTTTAAGCAACTCCTTGAATTTCGCTTTTCATACACGACCTTATAGCAATTCAACCACCGCAAAATACCTCCCACATGACCTTCCTCGTCCTTCGCTGCCCAATTGTTGCCTAAAATACGAATCCATCTCTGTAACGCTTGGGCTAATAAATTGCCACCAACTCCAAGCCTCCTAGAAGATCATCCTTCACTAGCCATCAATATTAGAAATACCCATTTAATTCTGAAATCGTTACACTCTGCTATCTCTGACAACCGCTACTCCGGCACCATTTCACACTACCCTGTCTCGAAGGCAAATTGATGAAGACCATAACACCGGCGAACCTTAACATGTTCAACAAGGACGATGACACCACATCACAATTAAGAATTCCACCACGCTCGAAAATACCAAGTCTCGTTACTCCATTATCCCAAACCTGAATATTCATAGTTCGATTGCCTTTTCTCCGCCGGAAATAGAATGTTGAACCTCTTCATCATGCATTGAGAGAAACCTTGTTTCAAGTCATTCACTGCCTCGACACATAAACAAGCACCCTACCATTACACCAACACGATGCAATAACAATGTATGAACATCATAGCAATCTGCGCGCAACCTTGAAACTATTGAAAACACAGCTACTGAGCCGAAATGACAAAACATCCTTCCGCAAGAAGACGATAATAACTTGCTCAAATGCGCATGGAGAAACATCCTGCCCACATCTGTAGTACCACTACAACTCCTCGATGCCCAATTGACACGAGTGCTGAACATCGTATAAGAATGAGTAGGAAGGATATAAAGGCATAAGCCTCAAAGGAATCAAATCGCACGATGAGGAATCAAGAAAGGGAAGTGCACCTAACAGTCATGTAGCTTCTCGAAGATAAGTACAGACGTCTCCGTACCGATCCACAAGACTTTACTAGACTCGCTCATGACTCGTGAGACCTAAGTGAACCTAGTGCTCTGATACCATGTTGTCACGACCCAAAATCTATTAAAGTTCGTGATGGCGCCTAACACCGCGGTCAGGCAAGACAACAATAAATGAATATCCTAATTACTCATATCAGTATTTGAAATCATAATTTTCTTTAATTACATAATACAAAATGGGATTTACAAAGTGAATGAAAATATTTTTCGCAACTACATTAATGAATAACCCGTAAGCACCCCCAAAAACTGGTGTCATAAGTGCATGAGCATCAACTAGGAAGTAAAATAAAATACAGCATCTGTCCGGAATACAAATTAGATAGGAAAAATATAAATAACTCCAAATGAGACTCTGTCGGTTGCGGATCGTAACATGAAATACAGCTCGCGGTAAGTCCCTGCATCATCCGCGCCAAAGGACCACCAGACATAAATGTACCTGCACAAAAATATGCAGCAAGTGTAGTATGAGTACGTAAATCAACGTGTACCCAGTAAGTATCCAGCCTAACCCCGGAGGGATTGTGATGAAGGGTCGATATCGACACTTACTAGTGGTCCAATAATATCAGGTACAGTAAAGATGTGAACAATTATGAGGCAGAGTAAATAAACAAAATAAACAAGTATACACACGTGGTATAATTCTCCTCTTTACAATAAATCAGAGCCCTCAATTAGCGATATACAGGATATACAGGATATACAGGATATATACATATATACATATATATACATATATATATATATATATATATATATATATATATATATATATATATATATATATATATATATATATATATATATATATAATGGACCTCACCAAATAGGTTAGTATAATTCAAATCAGGAAAAGCTCACAGATACACTAGCTTCTTGTTAAATGTAACGCACGATTTCATGAGGAAGTTTTATGGAAATGCCGAGGTGTAAGGCCCGATCCCATCATAATTTGTGCACTGCCGAGGGTTGAATGGCATGAACCATAGATGCATCTATTAAACTGCCGAGGCGAACGGCCCGCTCCCATGAGAGCGTAGTACATAAATCCTGCCGAGGCGAACGTCCCGATCCCATTAGGATAAGAAGCTTAAACGGGTCCTTGACCCTACTCTTTAATAAACATGTGAGTTATAATTTTTTTTTAAGGAAAACCTTTCAATGAAAACGCATGGCGCGTGAGAAATCCGTAGGAGGAACACCATTATTCTGTGGCAAATCATGAAACTTATCAAATCTCTACAAATGCGAGTCTATCACTCTACACATGTCTAGTCTCAAGTCGTAAAGCGAAATAAAGGAATTAAACGAGCAAGGATAACCCATATAATACAAGTATAGCATAGTGTGAACCTAAGTCTACCCGGACAATGACATGAATCTAGCTACGTATGGACTCTCGTCACCTCATGCGTACGTAGCCCCCGCAACAAGTAACACATATCAATTTTAACACCTAGGGGGTAGTTTCCCCCTCACAGAGTTAGACATGAAATTTACTTCACTCCGAAGTTCCATAACCGGCTCCAAAACCCCTCTAACACCTCAACTCGATGCCCGCCTCTCCAAAGCTAGTCAAACAATGTGCAAACCAATAAAAATGCACTCTAATACTCATAACAAATCAATTTAGACAAATTCCCAACTTCGCTCGAAAAGTCGATAAAGCAACCCTCAGGCCCACGTGCCCAGATTCTGAAACTTTTCCAAGATAAACATTACCCATAACATTACGAACTCAAATATATGATTTATTCTCAATTCCATGCCCAAATTCGTGGTCAATATCCAAAAATATAAATTTCTAGGTTTTTCTTCAAAATCCTAAATTTCTACTAATTTTCATGTTTAAATCCATTTAATTACCATATTTTTAACTTGAAATAGGTGAAAATCACTTACCTTGTGATTGATGCTGGAAATAGTGCTCCAAAATCGCTCCAAGATCGGCTCCCATGGAGGAAATGAAATGAAAGATGGCCAAATTCCCGTTTTAAACTTCACTGCCCAGGTCCGCCCTTCTTCGCGATCGCGGAAAGACCATCGCGATTGCGAAGGCCAAAGAAACACTGCCTCCAATTTCCTCTTCGCGTTCGCGTCATCTTGGTCGCATTCGCGAACATTTGAGACCACCACCCTTCGCGTTCGTGAAGGCCAACTGCTCCAGGCCCCGCTCCCTCTTCCTTCTACGCGTTCGTGGCAGCTCTCTCGTGTTCGTGTAGGCTGTTCCAGACCCTCTTCCGCATTCGCGCCCCCCATGTCGCGTTCGCGATGAACAGCCATCAGCAGCCCAAAAATCCTCCCTTCGCGATCGCGGGACTCCCTTCGCGTTAGCGAAGAACAACATCAGAACCAGCAACAGCAGCAGCCAAAACAGCCCAAAATGATCCGAAACCACCCCGAAATACACCCGAGGCCCACAGGGCCCCGTGCAACCACACCAATCAGTCCCATAACATAACACAAACTTGTTCGAGGCCTCAAATCATATCAAACAATATCGAAATCATGAATCGCACCCCAATTCGAGCTTAATGAACTTTAGAACTTCTACATTTGATGCCGAAACCTATCAAATCACGCTAGATTGACCTCAAATTTTGCACACAAGTCGCCTTCGACATTACGGACCTACTCCAACTTCCGGAATTGGAATCCGGTCCCGATATCAAAAAGTCCACTCCCGGTCAAACTTCCCAAATCCTTCTAATTCCAACTTTCGCCAAATGGCCCCAAAATGACCTACGGACCTCGAAATCCACATCCGGACGCGCTCCTAAGACCAGAATCACCATACGGAGCTATTCCCATACTCGAAATACCAAACGTACACCGATAGCATTAAAAATATACTTCGACCAAAATTTATGAAATTCTTCCAAAACGCCAACCTTCCACGATAGGCGTTGAAACGCTCCCGGGTCATCCAAAACCCGATCCAGACATATGCCCAAGTCCAAAATTATCATACGAACCTGTTTGAACCTTCCAATCCCGATTCTAATGTCGTTTACTCAAAAATTAAATCTTAGTTAATTCTTCCAACTTAAAGCTTCCGAAATGAGAGTTTTCTTTCCAAATCAACTCTGAACTTTACGAAATTCAATTTCGACCACGTGCACAAGTCATAATACCTGAAGTGAAACTACTCAAGGCCTCAAACCACCGAATGATGCGCTAGAGCTCAAAACGACCGGTTGGGTCGTTACAACCGTAGTCAAAGGTAAGTTTTTCATGTGGCGCCTAATTTTGCGTCACCCGTTGAATTTACACCCACTTTCATAAAAAAAGTTTAATTGATTCCTTTTAAGATAACTTAAGATACATACACTTTTCTCTTCTTCGTTGTGCTTCGAGTTTCTTCTTTTTTTTCTTAGTTACAAAATGAGTTTGTTAAATTTATTGCTATTTCGACAATTTGATGATTGAGATTTATTTTTATGATTCACAAAAGTTATGTTTTAAATTTAAGCTCATTTGAAGTAGATTTGGGCATTGAATCGTGTATTGAATTGTTGAAAATTGATAAACAAGTTTATGTTTCAGAATTTAAGATTCGAAATCTGAAGTTGCATTCAATAGATTGAACTACTTAAGATTCGAATTTCTGAAGTTGCATTTAAAAGATAGAAGAACTTCATATTTGATTTCTGAAGTTGCATTGAAGAGATTAAACCACTTAAAATTCGTATTTCTAAAATTGTATTTGAAAGATAGAAGAACTTCATATTTGAATTCTGAAGTTGCATTAAAGAAATTAAACTACTTCAAATCTGAGCAAATAATTGACTCAAACTTCAAATAATATTTATTCATATTTGCAAATGCTGCATATATGGAATTCTCATTAATTGATGACCATTCTCTATAAACATCTTTACGAATGAAAGTTCTCAATAATATAATCGAACAATATCATAAACTCATAAATGTTGGTAGTATTTAGCTTGTATTTTCGTCTCGTTTTATTTGACTTAAATACGGATTAGAATGTAAAATAATTTTGGCCTGATATTTTTTTTTCCCCTTAACTTGTATGCAAATTTCTTTGACACATCACAGTTTTATGTGTAATATTCTCACCAATCCCTTTTCAATCAAATTAATTTTATTGGTAAGGTAGTTTCTCTGCAATTTTAAGAAGAGTAGTTTTTGTTTCATAAATTTTTAAAAATACTCGAATACAATTAAAGCAACTTATCTTTCATAATTTCAACTAAGATCTATGTTGGCCCCCGACTATCTGGTGTATCTTTTGTTTTAAGTTTGCTAAATATCTTTTTTTTCCGACTGAAAATTAAAATACGTATAGATAGAAACCAATTTCAGTTCATGTATTAAATGAGAATTATTTAGAAGAAGACAATGATATTGTGTCTTAACATAGTCAGATTATCGTGGTTTCCTGAATTTGTTATTGACGGATAATAAATATGGGATCTCGTGAATTTGTTATTTATGGATAAAAATAAAAAATCAATCAAGTAAAAAAATAACAATTAATACTAACAAAGTTGCAACAGTCGCTGCTTCCAAAGTCAAATATTTGGAGTTTTATAGGAGTTCCAATAAGGTTTATGTCATCAACATATACGGCAAGTACAATAAATTCCGTTATTGTTTTCTTTATAAAAAAACATGGGCAAATGACATCATTTATATAACCTTCCTTTAATAATAACAACTCACTAAGACGGTTATAACACATTGGTCCTGATTGCTTTAGACCATATAAAGATCTTTGCAATTTGATTGAAAATATTTTTCGGGACTTTGAATTATGTGTGCCAGGCATTTTAAATCCTTCTGAAATTTTCATGTATATCTCATTATCAAGTGAGCCGTAAAGGTAGGTTGTAACCACATCCATTAAATGCATGTCAAGCTTTTTATGGACAGCAAAACTAATGAGATAACGGAATATTATAACATCCATAACAGGGTGAATATGTCTCTTCATAATCGACACCAGACCTTTGTGAAAATCCTTGTACAACAAGGCGTGCCTTATATCTTTGTACCTCATTTTTCACATTCCTCTTGCGTACAAAGATCCATTTATAGCCAACATGCTTAACACCATTAGGTGTTTGGACTACAGGCCTAAAAACTTCATGTTTTGCAAGTGAATTCAACTCTGATTGGATTGCTTCTTGCCATTTTGGTCAGTCACGCCTTTGTCGACATTCTCTAACAGATAGAGGTTCAAGATCCTTACTATGTTGCATAATGATAGGTGCAACATTATATGCAAAGACATAATCCACCACTATATTCAATCGATTCAAATTCATCTCAATATCGATTGAGTTTATTGATAGTTCCTTATTTGCTTGAGTCTCAGGATCAGCGGTTTCCTCATGATTCTTAGAATATATTAAATCGTGGATTTCTTCGTAAGATTCTTTCATAGTGTCATTTTGATCATTTATTTTCCTTTTTCTAGGATTTCGATCCTTAGAACCTAATGGTCTACCACGTTTTAGGCGTGCTTTTGACTCATTAGCTATGACACTAGAAGATTGTCCAACAGGGACATCAATACGGATTGGAACATTCTCTGCAGGGATATGTGATTTTGTTATCCTTTTTCAAATCCGTAAATGCATCTGGCATTTGATTTGCTATTTTCTGCAAATGAATAATCTTTTTCACAAATAGAGGTACGTGGATCAAGATGAGATAATGATGGATTTTTTTCCACAAATTTTCTCATTTGGTTTCACCATTTTCTCCCCCTAATTTTGGGGGAAATGTCTCATCGAATCGATAATCTGCAAATCGAGGAGTGAACAAATCTCCCATTAATGTTTCGAGGTAGCGAATAATGGAGGGCGATTCAAACCTAATATACATTCATAACCTTCTTTGGGTACCCATCTTGGTGTGATATGGTTGTGCTACATGCACATATACTACACATCCAAAAATTCTTAAATGGGATTATCAAGTCTACTAGACTTAATTAGATTATCGGAAAACTGTGCCCTTAATCGAATTATTTGTGCCATTAATTTTGCAAAGGCGAGGTTGCGATATGATAATAGGCATACATGAGACCATACAGAAGATGCATCTATTAAGACTATAAAATATCTAAATGACCCACTAGGTGGGTGAATAGGTCCATAAAAGTCTCCTTGTATACGTTCTAAAAATGCAGGGGACTCAATCCCAACCTTTGTTGGTGATGGTCTAATAATTAATTTGCCTTGATAACAAGAAGTGCAAGAAAATTAATCATTTAAAAGAATCTTTAAATTCTTTAGTAGATGCCCATTTGAGTTTTCTACAATCCGTCTCATCATAATTGATCTAGGATGGTACAAAAGTATGGGAATTAATAACCTTTTGGTTTACGTTAGAATGTACCTCAATTGCACTAATTCTTATCCAATACATGCCACAAGATAAAGATGAGAACTTCTCAATAACCCTTTTATGGCCAGAGACATTCTTGGTAAAGATGAGATATTCAAGATTATTCTCATCTATTGTCTCAATATGATATCCATTTCAGCGGATATCCTTAAAACTCAACAAGTTCCTCTTAGACTTGGAGGAGAACATTGCATTATCTATGATAAATATTGTTCCCCTAGGCAGAGTTATAGTAGCACTTCTAGAGCCTTCAATTAGATTACTACTATCAGAAATTGTAGTAACATGTGCCTTACACATAATTAAATGAGAGAAATATTTCTTCTCTTTGAATATTGTATGTGTCGTATATGAATCGATTAAACAAATATTTTAACAATTAAACTTTGATCTAAGTTTGCTTGTGGAATTTTGATACTGGGGTCGGATTCCAATTTCAGAAGTTAGAGTAGGCCTGTAATGTTGAATACGGCTTGTGTGCAAAATATGAGGTCAATCGGACGTGGTTTGATAGGTTTCGGCATCGGTTGTGTAAATATGAAGTTTCAAGTTCATTAAGTTTGAATTGGAGGGTGATTCGTGATTTTAGCATATTTATTTACATGTATAACTTTATAGAAACTTATATGTTTAGAAGGGTACAACCTAAAAAAAAAATGCTGTCATACATTAGTACACAAAAACATAGGACAGTCACTATGTTAAAAAAATAAAAAATAAGCGTCACAAGTGTTATTTAAAAGAAAAATAGCAGTAGATGTAGGGGCAATCGGTTTCAGTGTCTAATATACAGAAGAATTAGCATAGTATAAAGTACTTATTCGTAATAGAGAAGGAATACCATTCCTTCTTATTTTTCTTTTACACTAGATGCTCTACTGAATAGAGCTAGCACAGTGTTCCTTCCTTATAATAGAGTAAGATTATTCAATTGTTTCAAGTTACTTCTTGTACCTTATTCATTTTGAACTATTAATGGTTTCTAGTTAAAAAAATTTAAGCTACTCATTTTGAGCTTTTCACTTTAACAGTCAAAGCCATATTTTCTTGTCGGTCTTTTAATAAGATCAATATAAGTAGTAAGATTCAAACTCAGTAAACTTTGAAGGCAAAGTGTCGTAGTGCATCTGTTAGCAAATAACAAGCAGACTAAAACCAATAATTTTATTAAATGTAGTATTGTACTAATTCGACATACTGATTAATTCTTATTGCAAGACTACTACTCATGTAAAAAAATATGATTACATGATATTTATTCACTAGCTACTACGAATAGGCAAAAATAAAAATCAAACTACTCAATCATTTTTGACCACAGATCCATCACCGATCAAATGGTCTATTTTTCCATCAGGGTGCTCAAAAAAGTCTGTCACATCCAAGTGGGTGATGTCAAATTCATTGTCAGAGACAAAATTTACTTCAGGGCCTTTATTCTTTAGAGATGCTTGATAAAACTCAACCAAATATCTTGGTGTACGATAAATATTTGCCCAATGCCCTTTTCCACTCCAACGATAGCATTCAGTTTCTGAACTCTTTGCTTTTGTTTTCTCATCTTTCCTTTTTCACTTTTGGTGGTTATTTTTCTTTGGGGGGTGATTAACACCAGAAAAAAATTCTTCCTTGACCACGACCATGAACAGGGCCACGACCTTTTCCACGCTTAGTATAATAGGAATTCACCTCATCCACTTCTGGCAATGGTATAGACCCAGTGGGTCGATTTTCGTGATTTCTCATGAGTAAGTCATTGTTTCGTTCAGCCACAAGAATGAGAGAAACCAACTCAGAGTATTTCTTAAAACCTTTCTCTTTGTACTGCTGTTGCAGGACCATATTGAAGGCATGAAACGTTGTGAACATTTTTTCAAGCATATCATAGTCAGTGATACTATCTCCACAGAGTTTCAATTTAGAAGTAATTCTGAATATTGTAGAATTGTATTCAGAAACAGACTTAAAGTATTGGAGTCTCACATGAGCCCAATCATATCATCTCCACAGAGTTTCAATTTAGAAGTAATTCTGAATATTGTAGAATTGTATTCAGAAACAGACTTAAAGTATTGGAGTCTCACATGAGCCCAATCATATCATGCTTGTAAAAGAGTGACCAACGTTAAGTTAGTAATATCTTTCCTTTAAGTCATTCCACAAAACAAGGGGATCTTTGATTATGAGATATTCTATTTTCAACCTTTCATCAAGGTGATGACGCAAGAAAATTAAGGCCTTAGCATAGTCTTGGGTAGATGCTTTATTTTTATTTTTAATGGCATTTTCAAGACCCATTGCATCTAAATGTATTTCGGCATCTAACACCCATGACATATAGTTCTTGCCCGGAATTTCAAGGGCAACGAACTTTCTTTTCATAATATCAGTCATAATTAAAAGAGGAGGAGAAATTATACCTTAGTCTTCTCAAAGAGCTTTTTGAGACGATAGAGTCTTGTGCCAATAAAAGAAGAAGAACAATATTGTAGAGAAAAAAGAGAGAGAATTCTTATTAATTTTGGGATTAATAACTATGGAATAGAACCCCTCTCTTTATAGGGAAAGAATGATTTAGCCACAAAGTAACTATCTTTAGAATCTCTCTAAAATATAGTCATTCACCTTAAATAAAATTATATTTATAACAAAAAGCAATAAGTTGGGCAACCCCAACTTATTGCTTTTTGGCTTAAAAACTATTTCTGCTGAAAAGCGACTTTTTTAAGTCATTCCAAATAGGCTATTAGTCACATGTAACTTAAACCATCAATTAAATTTTTTAAATTGTCTATTGAAAAAAGCCAACTTCATTATCAATTATGTATATATCAGTTTAAGTATTTCTTTTGCCAGAATAATTGGTTACCATAAAAGGGGAAAGTTTTCAATATCAAACGAACAAGCATTTGATAATATAAAAAGATCACCGAAAGTATAAGTATGATAAATAAACAAGCCGAACCATAAATGGTCATAGCATTTGAAAATTAAAAAAAACCACTCCTTAATGTATTACAAGTCCAACAAGACAATCACAATGAATTTCTCCTGAGTATATTTTTGTATATACCTTTATAACTTCTTTGTTGAATAAGTACATATATTTAATACTAACAGAATTATTTAAACTTGTATTTCTATTTTACCGTTACATATAGTTTAAGCTTTAAGATTTAAGTTTCATCAACCAAACTTTATTTAAGTATTAGGAAGAGGCGGACACCATTCAACACCTAGGATGAGATTGAACTAAGGATTTTTTTTTAAAGACAAACAATAAACTAAAAAATCTTATACAATTAGTTGAATGGATTCAATATTTATCTTTGCTTGTCAATAAACTAGTAGGGATAGCCCGAGCTTTGCCCGGGCCCAACTTGAACAACCTATATGTAAAAATAGTACGAGTTAGCCAGTTTTCGGGCTGATAATTGAAAAATAGCCAGCGTTTGCAAAGTCATTAAAAAATAGCCATTATTTTGTTGCAACACGGACCGGTCCAGCATAATATACTGGAGATTGGTGCACCTGTGTATGAACTTTCAGCATATTATGCTGGAACTCTAACACGCGGAAAGTTGCAGCATAATATACTGGAGATTGGAGCACCTGTGTATGAACTTCCAGCATATTATGCTGGACCGATATATTATACTGGAACTCCAGTATATTATGTTGGAGTTCCTGTATATTATACTGAAACTCCAGTATATTATGCTGGAATATTTTTCGGATTTTGAACAGTGTTTTCGTTCAGATTTATCTTTACATGAAAAGTGAGTAAATTTCGATTACTTTTGAAATTGTGACTATTTTTCAATTATCACTTGTAAATCTGGCTATTTTTCAATTTCTCCCAACCTATATTGTTTCCTTATACGTTGTGTTACTTCTGATTCTCACCGTAATATTTCGACTTTCTCTTGAGAGAGGTCTCACTAATTTTTCAAATTCTTTGTCATGATTTTTTGTAAGTACCAAATAGAAATATAAAAAATACTACTATTGTAAATAAATATACAGTGACAATATCTGCAAAGACCCAAAAGCAAATCGCACAAAGTGTTTTATCCTTTGACTTTTAAATTTCAGTTTTCAATATTATATAAGTTCGTCAAAAAGTAAATCGAGCTGAGCGTGTTGTGAACTAAATCATCAGAAAGGAAAGACCCTGTGTCCAGAAAGTGCGAGCCTAGTTGATCCGCACGGAGTTAAAAGGAGTAGCCATGAAAATATTTATGATCATTTTTATTTCAAAAATAAGTTGATAACAGTATTGCTTAAGCAGAATCAAGTGAAACTTTATTAAAATATTAGTAGATGAATAGCATAACTTATGTAAATACAAGTATTGATAATGAGCGAAGGAGCATACCAATTTACATTTGATAACTTTAGTGAACTTGGTAAAACTATATCTCAAGAAGACTGCCCAAGATTAAGTACATGCCACCTCTATTAATATTTGCAGATGTAAGCCATTTCTTCTCAGAAAAAGTATGTAATTGTATCTCGCAAAGAACTCGTCGTATAGAGAACACATACTAACAGGAAAACTCTATCAATATGAGAAGACTATCCATAAGTACGTTAGTCAACATATTCAAAGACACTTTTTTTTTTCCCTAAATCAAGTTACAATCAGAGGACTCTTAGTTAGGTCTCTTAGTTTACTGGAAAATTATACTTTTAACTCCTTTGTTTCACCTTTCACCATTCCTTCTTATTTGTACAAGACCTTTTAGTTGGCGAGTTTGTATCTTTGTGTCAAAGGAATAAGCTTTACTAACTGAACTTTTTCAATGCAGTCAAATTCGTCCATAACTTGCACTAATCAAGTGACTTATCAAAAACTCTTCTTATGTGTCAAAACAACAGCAACAGCTAGTTTGAGTGTGAACTCCTTGACGGTTTTATATGAGTGTGAACTTCAGCTAACAAATGGAGCAACTATAAAGTATCCTACATAACTGATATGTCTTCTTACGCAGAAAATTTACTTGCCAAATGAAAACATCAAGGCCATTTAACAATTGTCGTCTAATATTTTTTTACAATACAAATGAAAAGAATGCGGGTAAGAAATAACTTCTTCTGTATCTTATGCCATCGCAACAGTATCTGAAAATAAAAACACCAACTAACTTTAGTTATGGCCACTAAGCTTGGAAAGTAGGTAAGGAACCCAAATTCGATGTTTCAAAATTTCGCTCTGCAATAATAGCTGCCACAATACTTTTTGCAGTCCTGCAGATAACCTATTTATACAGAATAGTTTACACAAGCTAGTTACCTAAGATACTATGAGAAGGAAATTTAAAACATTGTTAAGAAATGGAGAGTATGTTGTCCAGATAAGGCCACATGTGCTCAAGAAATTTATCGAGTCAGTCCAGCTTCAGCAACATATAAAGATAATAATTATGTATACATAACTAAGCAACTCTAAAGATGCAGGTTAAACATGTAACTGAATATATACACGGTCATTATCCGGACAATAAACCCAACCAGTAATTTCAGGAAGTAATTGCTGCAAGCTTTGAGAATCTTGCTCGACCAATGGATGAATAGCAGGTCCTGATAGAGTAAATGAAAACTATTAATTGTTTTCAAAGGTGTTGATTGTGTAAAATAGAAAATATTATCTCTTCCAATGATAAAAGTGCAGAAGTGAGACATGAAATATATCAATGAGCAAGAAGGAGACATAAGTTAAATATGAGCAAAGTTCTACCGTTTCACCAACATGGCTACTAACTGACATATATTAAAGTACTCAACCTTTCATACCTTTAAGATAGTAATTAGAAATAGTAGTTTGGTCCTGAATGTTTATTTTAATTTGAGCAATTCATAGACACTCTTGTTTATACCCAACCAGAAGGGCTAACTAAACAACTCAGATTATCCAAATCTTTACTTTGGGACAAATAATGAAAAAAAATCAAAGCTCTATAATTTACAGGTTATACATTAAAGACTACAGTCTGATTATCAGTTTATTGAAGTTCAGTGAAGTCAAACTTATAAACCTTCAAACAATAGAGCCGTAGTAAAAGATCCAACACGATAGATCAGAAAACTAACTTTTTTAACTATGCGCTTACCTTGAAAAAGCAAAACGGAGCAGTGAAGAACATCATCGAAGTCGTGAAGATGAACAAACAGTTTTGAACTTTATGCTCTGTGTTTCATAGAAACCCAGCTTATAGAATCACAACAAAATACGTAAAAAGAACTTCTGACACCAATGAGCTTGAGTTTTATACCATGCAAAGGATTATACGTTATTGGCACCTACTAAACCCAAACCAATAACAAGAAGAATAAGTTTTAGTCAAGATAAAAATGAACCATCAAATAGAGTGCTTATTTCATGACCAACTGGTTTTGGAATATATGAAAAAAACAATAAATTTAGCTAAATAAGAACTACAAGATTTAGTCATATTAGGTTCCTATAACCATAAGTATGTATAGCTGCAATTAAATAAATTACAAGATGACATTGAAGTGGGTAAGCAGACATGTCCAATTGGTCCACTCTACTCTCAGTTGCTATCGTTCGTCAAGTAAGAAAAATTTAAGTTTATGTTCTTGTCTCCATTATAGGATGTGGAAAGGCATTCAAGAAGGAAACCTACAGAGGGCTACCAAGATACAAAGTTCTATACTACATGGATTAATACATCCTTAGACACATGCAACCAGCTTTAACCCAAACTTCAATCATATTTCAAGACGAAACTTTGTCAAGTTCTCAGTTTCGAGAAGTAACAAATCCAAAGAGTATTGGCATGTGCAACTTAATATTGTGTGTAAATTTATAATTAGTATCTCTAAAGCTAACACAATGAACATTACCTTTTTCAACTAAGAACACTTTCTGAATGATCTAGGACATGCTTTTGACACTTTTAAATAATGTTGCTTCATTACAATTTTGCATTGGCATCTCTAAAGCGTTGAAAGAAGTACAGAATCACACTTAATCGCAATCTGAATGCCAAAATAATGAAAGTATAATTTCTTAAACTATTATTCTTGCCTAATATTCTCTTGGCGCAGCATATTTTTTCGATTGTGCTGTAATATCTTACCATTTTGTAAGCCAGAGCTAATATCAAAGTAACAGACACAACATAGCTGGGGAAAAACTTTTTAAACCCATGTAATTACCTTGATAGAGCAAAAGTGCAGCTGACGGATGATGGCGTTACCAGTGTTGCAAGGAGATGACCAAATCGCTCAGTTTTTCAAAGAAATCCAGTAACAGATGTAACCTTCGATTAATCTTTTTTGATAATCTCAGTAAAAGTCAAAATTTAAATTTTGGCGAAAAAATGTGCGAAAATCAAAGAGAAAAAAGTAGCAAAACCCAAAGAAAAACATAGAGAAAACAAAGCAAATCAAAAGGATTTACTTTGGTAGAAGAAGCTTGAGCGGCGAAGAACTATGCGTCAAAAATTAAGGAGAGAGAAAATTGTTCTTCAAACTCGGTAATGGTGATTGCCACGGCCTAGGTAGAAAATGACCAACTGAGTCTACTTCTGATCTCTGCTATTCCCTCTTATTATAAGTAGTAATAAAACTTATACACTAATTATATACGGTTAAATATATATTATACGTCCTCAATCTATTTTTAGTTTTCATTCCCAAACTCCCACTAGTGACAAAACCCAAAACCCTGCTTCACTCCATCCTAGAACCCTAACAACAATGGCGGATTGTGAGTCGAAATCAGAACACAAAAAGATGAAGAAGACGAAGACGAAGACGAAGAAACGAAAGCAAAACAGCACCGATGAAGTTGAAGAGCAAGTCCATAACAGACCTTCAAAAGCCCATCGCATCAACCAGCAGCCCGGCGAAGTTGAAGAACCGATTATTCTGCCTGAAAGTGAAGAATCAATTAAGCTTCAGGATAACTCCCCATGGAGAAATCTACAGCTGATTTTGTCCCTTCAGAATAACTCTATCTCTCTCCAACAGTCAGTACTATTACTTCACTTCACTCTTCAGCTATATTTTGACTATAAAACTGTTTGGTTTTGTTTTTAGTTTGGAATTGCTTTGCTTTGTTTGCAAGTGTTTGGATTTGGTTTTAGGAGAATTGATTTTGTTATTAGTTGTAACAGAAACTTGCTTTGTGTTTTTTATTACTTTTATTTTTATCTTGTAAATAACTACCTTTAATACCAAGCTAGCCTGCGCAGAGGTGGAGCTAGGATTTTGAAATTTATCAGTTCTAAATTCTAGAAAAGACAGCTACTTGGTTATGGATAAATTATTTTTTATACATACTAAGTGAATTTTTAACACAAATACAGGATTTGGACCAAAGCTTCGCCCCTGAGTTTGGGTCGGCTATATGAACAGTCAATGTCCATGCTGCTATGTTTTAGACTCATCTTTTGTGAGGATTAATCATAAATTGACTAGTTTTATGCTGTCTGTTAGCAATGTTAGAGTTTGTTTTGTCCTAAAACAAGAACAAAACGAGACTGATGGTTGGAGAAGAATGCAAAAACAACTCATTAAAAAAAACAGAACTTCTAAGGTTGCGAGTGGTTCATAAAAATTGAAATAGAGTTTCTGCAAATGTTTTACGGAAACTGTTTTTCAAACAAAACTAACTGGATTTTTTTTCTCCTTTTAGCGTTTGGTCGAAACGCAGCTTTTGCGAAAAACTGAAATTTTGCTTTCTTTGCAAAAGTTCTTCAACTTTTTGAATCAGACACCACCTATTATTTTCATGTCAAAATATTAGTGCTCTCGCATTTGATTATTGTGAATTGATGGTTTTCTTCTAATAAACTAATTCTAGTGCAGAAAATTGGAGATGACATATAATTATGTGAAATCAAGAACAGAAGGGACAGGTGAAAGCAGGGAGGAAATACAGACAGTAAACTTTTCGAGAGTGATAGTTTTCCTTAACAATTGGGTTCAGAAAATACTGGTTTCTTCTGAAAAGAAAATTAGGGTGGAAGGAGACAAACATGGGATGGAAATTGCAAGGTCATATTTAGATTACAAATGTTGGGTGATTTTCAAGTTCTGCTTGGAGGAATCAAGTAAGATGGGTGTTTCTTTACACTTCTTAAGGGACTTGTTACGAGTAATCCAATATGTTTCAAGGGATGCATTGATACGTTTGGGTGATGAGCCTATGGTTAGTGAAGAGTTGGAGTTACATAGCGTAGTTCTTGATTGCATATCCTTGGTGTTCTCATCTCATGGGGGTATTTCTAATGAAAATCTAGACTTATGGATTTCATTGATTAGTATAGTGGTTGAATTTGTCCAAAAGGTTCTCAATGATAAGCTTGTTGGCACGAAGGCCGGTATTTTTGCCAAGCAGTTGTCCTGTTACTTGCTCGAGCCATTTGCTAAATTTCTAAAAGTCCATCCAACTCGTAAAAATGGTTTCCGCGATTTTATAGATAAGCTTTTTGAAGATTTGGTGATCTTGTGGGATGCATTAGATGTTAATGCCTTTGAAAGCAATCCAGAATGGAAAAGAAATCTACTGGTATTGATAGAAGAAGTTTTAACGCAGGCATTGTTCCATCCAACTCATATTGATGGATTTTTGAGCCTTCAAAGTACATCCAAGTATAGACGTTCTGATGATAAAAAATCAAAAGAGGAGAAAACTTTCATAAAAAGTTACCATAGACACTTATTTGATAAGTTGGGGAAGATTATAACCGGGAAGAATGCATCAGCACTCAGTGGTGCTGGAGAGCTGCTACGCCTGTTCATTAATTGTGTTTTTAGGAAAAATGGGGTTTCAGTCGGTGCAGAAGCATTTAAGCACCAGGATGGAAATTCTACTGCCCTTTTCAAGAGCTCTTCCAATAGTTCTGCAATTTCAAAAAGGCCTCCTTATTATGGTCTGGATGCAGAAGCACGGAAGTCGGTTTTTGATTTTTTTGTAGAGATTATGGAACTTTTCTTATCAGAGATTTATGCTCACTCACAAGCCAAACTGGAAGCTGGGCCTCTGTATTTGGAAATTAATAGCACATTAAGATCTCTCAATAAATTGCTTGCAACTTGTGTACTGGAAAAGGTATATATACGAACTGAAGATACCTCAGAAGGGGCTTGCTTTAAATTTCTGAAGTTAATTTATGATGCGGTCATGTCGCTTACTGCCCAAATGAATCAATTACTACAATCATTTGCCGCTTCAGAAGTGCAAATACCTGGGCAAGTGTTGATTCTAGCAGCCAAGGAAATTTTTCTTGCTATTCATTATTTAGTGGATATTGAATATGAGGTTGTCGGGGAAGATCTAGAAAAACTATGGGGTATGATACTTGCTCTTACAGCCAGTAGTCACTCTCTAATGAACACTTCAGATCAGCATTTGCTGACTTCAGAGGTACTTAAGCTTGGATGCAGACTGGTTCACCTCTACAGTGAACTTCGACAGGTTTGTGGAGTTTCTTTGATTAGGTTGCAGAAAGTTAATTTTGATGTGGAGGGATAAATTAAATTTTTTAGAAGGGTATGACACCTTTACATAACATCTTAGCTTCATGAACCACTATCCACCTTCTTCTTCTGCACCCTATGTGATAGTGATAATGGTTGAGCTAACCTTTAATATCATGCTTTATTATTGTTAATTTGTGGATTGAACTATTTTGTGGTCCTTGTTTTATCCTGAACTTTATAGGTTAACATTGCCATATTCACGCTAAGCAAAGCTGTTAGAGAAGTAGTATCATCATTCAGAAGCAACGAAGCATCCAGAGCTTCATTTCTCTATCACTCATTTGCTAATTCTCTTAGCATGTTAATGTGCTCTCCTGAATTCAGACTTTCCATCAGAAATGCTGTCAAGTCCATTCCTGAGGGCCAAGCAAGTGGATGCATCCGACAGTTGATTGTAGATATTACAGAATCTCTAGAATGGATAAAATCCAAATATCAGTTGCCTGCTGAGAGTGACTCTGCAGAACCATGTTTGAGTAATTGTGGCACGCTTTGCTTTGATCTAAAAGCCGAGCTTTTCGGGAAAAGTTTGACTGAAGTGTATACCCTTATTCTCGATTCAATGACTGTTACTAGCGGTAATAGCAGCCTCATTGCTCTTTCCGTGAAAGATTTGATGGCTGTTATCCGCCCTGGTTTGAGTAGCCTGGTCTCGCAAGATCCAGATGTTCTTAACATGTTCTTTCCTTTGGTAACGGGCAGAACATTCAGTAAGGCAACTGCACTTGGGAATGACATCCCAACAGTATGCTGGATTTTGGTCTTTTTCTTTCGTTTATATATGTCTTGCAGAAGCTTGCAAAGACAAGCCATTAGCCTGATGCCTCCAGATGCATCAAGGAAGATGTCAAGAGCAATTGCTGATTCTTTTGCAGCTTATTCTGCGAAGGATTGGCTGGAGAGGACTGTTTGGGAAGACGAAAGTTATTTTTCTTGGGTTGTCCAACCTTCAGCTCCTCTTCCTGCTGTTATACATATTATTGCTGAGTTTTGTCACCAGCACACTGTTATAGGTTGCTGTCCTCTTATTTATGTGTTGAGTGGTATGGCTCTTCAAAGACTTGTTGATTTAAATAGGCAAATGAAATCCATTGATTACATGCTTCAGAAGAATAATAATCTAGTCCAGGCTAGGTTAGACAGTGATGCTGGTCTGTCATCATACTCCAAGGATACTAAAAAGTGGAAAAAGCATGTCTCAACTCTGAGGAAGGAGGCAGCAGGCCTCACAGAATTCATGATGAGATATCTCTCATTAGTGACTGAAGATAGGATATCTAAGTCCTCAGTGGACCAAGTAAGCAGTAAGGATACATATCTCGATTATCTGTATGAAACCGAGGTATGGGATCTTGGCACTGGCTCTATAGATGAGAAGCTGTTTCCATCTGCTTTGTGGTGGATTGTTTGCCAAAATGTTGATATCTGGTGTCCTCATGCTTCTAAAAAAGATTTGAAGAAGTTTCTTTTAGCTCTAATTCAGAACTCCCTTCCTTGTTTTAGCACGAATATGAGTGGGCTCAGGAATCATATAGAGAAATCTGGCTATGTGATTGGAGTCAACCGACATTTGGTCTCAGTGGAACTTCTGAGCAACACCATTCTATATGAACAAAGAGTAAGTTCTTGTGTAGCTTCTACAGCACATACATTTACCGCAGTTTTTGCTTACTAATGACCAACAAAATCTTCATGCATCACATGTCACAACTTTCTGAAAGAACCTTTCCATGTAAATGTTACTTATTAATCCCTTAGTTAAGAAAATCTCAGCCAAAGAATGACATGACAAGGGAACATGTTTATGCTCTTTGGTTCAACTGCAGGGTTCATGGGTATGACTGCACATTTGATATTAAACTGAAGTAAAATTTCATCTAGTTATTGAAACACCCGCAGAAACATATTCATATGTGAAATCTACCCTGATATGCAATTGACTTATGTAGTAGTTTCTTAATGCCTGCTACAATTTGGATCTCAAGTTTGAGTCCTCCTGGAGGCAGGTTTTTATATTCTAAAAGGGAAGAATCTACCCATTTCAAGGACCAGTATGGGTTGCTGGTAGAAGTAGACCATGTTCAGCTCAGTGTTGTCAAAGGCGCGCTTAAAGCGCGCTTAAGCCCTGAAGCGAGGCTCAAAACATGTTGAGCGCTGCGCTTCGCTTTGTGGGCGCTTTAGTGTCGCATCAAGGCTCTAAGGCATACTTTTCCTTGCCAATGAGTGTAATCCTGAAAATGCGACATTAAACATTTGATATTTCACTTTATCGTAATTTTTTTCAATTTCTTTGTCCATATATTTGTTATTCATGCTTATAATTATTAGTCTTGGACTACGTATACATATTTTTACTTTTTCTCCAGTTGCGCCTTTTTTCATTAAAGCCCACGCTTTATTTGCACTTTGCACTTAAAGCCACAACGGACCTTAGAGCTTTTTTGCGCTTTTCGCCTTTGATAACACTGGTTCAGCTGGATTATGTAGTTCTCTGTGTCAGTTGCATAAGGGACTACATTAGCATCCCAGAGTTGTTAAAGACTTTGGACACTGCTCAAGTCCAGGTGTATCAGATTGGATAATCTTAGTCCACTTACTGCTTGCTAGTTTATCATTTTGTTTGTTGTGCTGTCTGGTTACCTTGAGATCTATTAGGAATTGTAGCTTCTTGTGGTGTCCTAACTGTATGTTATGATAGCCCATTTGCAGGCACATGGCATCCAGATTTTGCCAAATCTTGAAGAAGTCTGTGTCGTCAATATTTTCATATGTTGGAGAAGTTGATATAAACAGTTCACCAGATTGGGAGAATGCTGTACATGTGCTTGAAAAGTCATCTACAACATTTTTCAGATGTGATCATCCACAGGATGACTCATTACTGATAGAGCCAATCCATCATTTACTAAATGGCATACCTGCTGAAGCTTGTGAAAAGGAACGAACTCCTAATTTTAACACAGAAATCACCAGATGCCGGGCATTTCTCAACCTTTTGAGCTGGATACCAAAAGGACATCTTAGTTCAAAATCGTTCTCACTTTATGCGACTAGCATTCTCAATATCGACAGGTAATATCACTCTTTCCCCTTTTTGCTGTTCTCATCAGACTTTAAATGCCTTTACCATTAGCTGTTTGGAAAACTTTTAAATATTGACTTAACAATTTCAAGCTAGTAAATTCATACTGTAATCTTATTTGTGAAAAGTTACCAAAATGATACTGAAATTGCATGATAAGCATTCCAAAATGTAGTCCAGTCTTGAGTTCATTCACTATGAAACATGGGATACTTTCTATACCCCAGTGATCCAGTCCTTTATCCGGCTATCAAGCATTATTGTCTTTCTGCATCGTCATTTAGATCTTTGGTTTTCAGCTGAAGCTTTGCTAAAAAGGCTTAAATATTTCAGGCTTGTAGTTGGCTGCCTGTTTGATCAGCATGGGTCAGTAGCTTTATGCAACTGTTATGAGCTCTTGAGGTTGCTTGTCACCTGCCGGAGAACCTTTAAAAATCTAATACTGACATCATGCGAAGATAAGAAAGGTCATCAATCCTTGCTAGCTTGCTTGTTGTCGGAGAGCTCTCCTGTTATTTGGTTTATGAAGTCATTATCTGTGATAAATGGTTTTCAGAGTGCAATTTCTCGAGAGACTTCTCCTCAATTGAAACATATGATTTTCTCATTGATGGATCACACATCTTTCATCCTTTTGACTCTGTTCAAAGATCAATTTAAAGTTATTCTTGCTTTGACTGCTGGGAAGTCTTATGGTGGAGCTCTCAGTTCTGCTGATGGCCATGAAGAGACTGATATGAAAGAAAATGGTCCATGTCCAGATTTCCTTGATAATGGCGATGCACGGAGAAGTGTTTTATCTGTAGCTGACACCTTAATGGAACATGCACAGGACTTGCTGGACTCCCTAAATGTAGCGTTTGTTAACAGAAAAGTGGGTGATCTAGCTGGGCTTCAGGAAATAGAAAAAGTCTCACCTGTAGTTTCCTGCTTTCAGGGCTTCTTATGTGGTCTAGCTTCTGCAATGGACAGTTTAGATGTTAAAAGTAGCAGTACTCTTATCGAATCAACAAGCTGCGACCTCAAACTTCTGTCCACAATGAAAGCATGTGCAGACTTATTAAACTCCGTTTTGCATTTGTTGTTTCTTGAGGGTGATCAATGCCCTCAAGGTTTGTCTAGTACCCACTTTTCTATTGAGACGGAATTTTGCAATAAACTGTTGTCAATGGGAACTCACCCATCTAGGGACTCTGCTAATGAGGTTGATTCTGTGATTAAGGAAGAACAGCATTCTGGTTCCGCTGGCTCCGGTTTTGAGTCTCTTTTGGCCAATGTAGACTTTGGGCAACAATATTTGAGAAAATCTCTATTACAAGGACTTTTAAAAGGAGAGAATCTTGATGCAGCATTTTGTCTGCGGCAGATTTTCAATGCTTCTTCAGCTATTCTAAAATTCTCGTTGCATACCAAGTCTACTTCCTTGCTGTCGAGTCTACTTCCCATACTAGTCCGAGTTTCTCAAGTTTTGCTTTTTGAGTTTGCCAACCATTGTGGGGCACTAGAACAATTTTCTTTTATTTGGTTAGATGGTGTTGTGAAGTTCATTGGAGAGCTGGGAAAAATATTTCCGCTGCTTAATCCTTTGTCTTCTAGAGATTTCTTTGTCAAGCAAATAGAATTGCATCTGAGGGCTATGGGGAAGTGCATATCTTTACAGGGGAAGGACGCTACTCTAGCATCACGAGAGATAGAATCAAGTACCAAGATGCTAAGTGGTCTGCCAGAACTTGACCTACCCAACTCCAATTGGCTAAACCACTTGGATGAGTTAAAATCCAGATTGAGGATGTCATTTACGAATTTTGTCAGCAGATCTTCTGAATTGCATTTATTGTCTGCTATTCAGGCTATTGAGAGAGCATTAGTTGGTGTGCAGGAACACTGCATTATTAACTATGAAGTAACTACTGGATGTTTAGATGGAGGAAAGGTCTCGGCTAATGTTGCTGCAGGCATTGATTGCTTGGATTTGATTCTTGAATCTGTGTCAGGTAGGTACTATTTTATATCCAAGGTTTGCTTTCAAATACTAAGAGAAATGCAAGATATGTGCCACATCTTTTGCATCAAAATTCTTTGTTGTCATTTGAACTCCACAAATGATAGCATCTTTTTCTCACAGATATTGGCATAATTTTGTCCAGATGTTTAAAAATAAGAGAGAAATCAAGCTCATTGGAATGCAAGAAAGATCAGGAGATGATATATTTATTTTTCAGTTTACCTTGTAAAGGTTAAGAAAACACTGTTTGTTGTTGTCCTTGTCGACATGAAATTAACTGAATAGCTCTAACAATCAGATGCTCATTATGCTATTACTAACGGTTTGGATGTGGAAAAAAAAATCCTAATGGTCTGAAAGGATATTTTTGAGTAAGAGCATGGCTGCGTAAATAGTTTCTAAATCCTCCAGGTGCTACATTAACATGAAATATTAAAGTTCTGGTTTGGACAAATGAGTAACTTAAGTCATAAATGATAAATCGCAAGAGGAGCGTGTTGACTGAAAGGGAGAGGATAGCATTGTCTCCCTGGAAAAGGGGGACTTTTGATTCTTTTCATTCGTGATTTCTCGCCTTTCTAAAGAATCTTTTCACAGGGGGGTGTTTACTTTTAGAACATAAAATTAATCAAAAGGAACAATAATTGCCTTGGCTTTCCTCATGGCATATAAAGAGGCTAAGAGGACATCAGTTTAGGAATTTATTAATGTGTTCAAAGGCAAAGTACTGGTGAAGATTTCTATTTATGCATGAGCTCTCTCTGGAGCCTGTGCTGTTATTCGTTTGTCTGTTGGGTGGTCTAGGGAGCTGATTCTTCTTCATATTAAGTTGCAAAATCCCAATACTTTTGCCTCTATACTTAAGTTTGTCAGACTTGTGCTTATACTTGGGGTTTTGTATCTATCCTTTTTATCTTTTTTATAGGACGTAAGAAGTTGGCTTTGGTCAAAAGGCATATCCAGAGCTTAGTATCGTCTCTACTCAATATAGTCCTGCACTTGCAAGGTCCCAAGATCTTTTTCAGAAATCTTAAGTTCAGGAAAGATTTTGCTGAACCCGACCCTGGCTCTGTCTGTCTTATGTGCATTTCGGTGCTGACAAAAATTTCTGCCAAACACGTCTTCTTCCAATTGGAAGCATGCCATATTGGGCAGTTATTGCATATGCCTGCTGCAATATTTCAGAGTGTTTTCCAGCTTTGGATATCCAAAGTTCCTCTTTGTTCTAATTATACAGGAGGCTTGATTTTCGGAGAAACTGAGGTTCCTCGAACCGAGAGTAGTGCTGTGGATAGACAATTTTGCATAAAGTTATATGCTGCATGCTGCCGCATGCTGTGTAATGTTCTTAAGCATCACAGAAGGTTTGCTGCCTCCTTGATTCTTGTTTCCTTCAACTCAGAAATATGCATGGATTTTTCCTTATTTTTTCACAGTAGTGATTTATGATGATTCCTGGGGAAATTTAAAAGAGATAAAGACTCGTTATAGATGTGTGGACTTTGAGCAATCTTTCCCTTATAAATCCTGATTTATTATCTTGGTTTTCGCTCTAATATGTAGTGAGGCACGGCGCTGCATCGCTCTTCTGGAAGATTCAGTTGGCAGGCTCCTTAATTGTTTGGAGATGGTATGCACTAGTTCAGTTGAAGGAGATTATTTTGGATGGGAAGTGCAAGAAGGAGTAAAATGCGCCGGTTTCCTTCGAAGGGTGTACGAAGAGGTAAGGTTACTTGTACATTGTACCCTGTCAATAGTGTAGCTTTCAAATACTTTAACTTTGGGTTAACCATATCCAAGTACTTCCTGCCTGCATCATATATGGATGTTGCCTTTTTGCTCTTCTGAAAACATGGGAGTAAAAGGCAGATGGATTTCGGGCTTTAAAATAACTGTGGTGTCCGGACCAACTTTGCACACCTTGACTAATTCCACTGGTTACCTGGTACCTTCTACCAGCACAGGTACCGGTTAACTCTGTCCACCACCAAGGCTTGGACAGATGGGAAGAACCACCTAGTGCTTTTGCCTTCGCTAGGATTTGAACCTAAGACTTCATAGTTTTCAACCTACTTCATCGACCGCTACATGGTTGTTGGATGAACTTGCCTTGAGCTTCATCCTTCTTTTTGGATTTCTTGAATATGTTAGTTGTAAGCTTGGTTTGGTCATCAATCAGTTCTGAGGTTGTTGAAACTAGAAAACATAGGAAGCATATTACTGGTCCTCTCTTTTGATTCCAGATAATTTGAGAAGTTGGTTTCTTGTCTCATTTACTCTTTAAAAGGGTACTAGTGCAAGTTTCAGATTTGGGTCATCAATGCATTAGTTGCTTTCACTGTTTATGTCTTTCATACAATGACTGCTCCTTTCCCATTTCGCAGATTAGGCAGCAAAAAGATGTCTACGGCGACCATTGTTTTCAATTCCTATCTTGCTACATATGGGTTTACTGTGGATATGGCCGCCTTAGAAGTGGAATCCTCCGGTAACTTTTTGTTGTATTCACTTTTGATTTCATGTTAGAGGTAAAATATGAGTTGCATTTTTTATTCCTGTTCTCCAACTTTAATGATTTTATTTTTTTTTAACTATGAAGGGAAATTGATGAAGCTTTAAGACCTGGTGTCTATGCTTTAATAGATGCTTGTTCAGCAGATGATCTTCAACGTCTTCACACAGTATTTGGAGGTGAGCAATCTCAACCTGCTCTTCAGTTTGAAGAATATTGGGCTATTAGTTGCCTCATTATTTTTTCTTTCACAGAGGGCCCCTGCAGAAGCACCCTTGCGACTTTGCAACATGATTACAAGGTCCATTTCCAATATGAAGGAAAAGTGTGATCGACCATTTTAACTACCTTTGTTGGCTAAGTCTTCCTTGGAGGATCTGTATAACTATTGCTTTTGCAAGCAAAGTCTTCATGTGGACGAAACGAATCAGACTTGCAGAGTAATATTGCCAGTGAAACAACCTCGACATTGCACGATGGTGTGCTTGGAGGAGAATATCTTCCAAGAGATCAAGGGTTTTTGCTCATTGCAGCACTCGTAAAAGCAATGCCTCTTGATCCATTTTTCAAGACCAAGGGATGAAGGCTAATGAAAGCTAAGTGCGAAGATTTAACGTTTGCTTGTGCTCAGCTCCTAATGTTGTAGCAAACTGTATACACGCCCTTCATCAAAATCTGAGTCATTTTGTACAAAAGAGATTTTGCCGAGCTCGAGCCTTTGGGGGTTCCTGTGTATCGATATGGCCAGAAGTATTATGCCTCTTTTCAATTATTTGATGATTAAAGGTCCGTATTAGATAATCCTCATTAATTATATAAGAGCAGTGAGTAAAGTGAATGTAGTTTCTGACTTTCTGTAATCAATTTGCAATCACTTGCATTGTAAGTCATATGTTGCAATAAAAAGCTGTTTTACATATAATCAGCCAACACGATAACATTTAGATTCATATTCTAGAATAAAGCTATAAAGCAACATATCCCGTGCTATAAAGCAATCTCGATGTTCTATCCCGTGCTAATGCAAATGTTCTTACTTTTTTTCTGATAACTGAAAAATCCACTGCGAATTGACTGATCACAGTCCAATAATGCTCACAGCTTTGGAACCTGAGGGAGCATAGATCTATCTTGCTCTCACTTAAATTCCAGACTTCAGTCAGTTGCAAAGGTTTGAACTTGTCGAGTGTGCCTAATCCATACTTATGCACTACATCCTTACCATTGAGCCAAATTTCTGGCCCCGTCCCTACTGTTTGTATGTGGCTATGCAATATACTTACATTTTACTACTCTGTTGGTGGCACTATTGAGATCATCCCATGCAGTGCAGTGCGCTGGGACTCCCGAATACACTATACTTTGTATCGGATACTAATAATAGGTTGGACCGAGTTACGGTAGAGATAGTTCACTCTATTCTTTCTTCTTTGACGACTCATTTGATGGGCAGAAAGGCAGGGCATAAAGAAAACAAGATAAAACATAAGCAGTATGAACAAGATTGCAATACCCCACGGACATACTCTGCCACTTTGTTTATAACCAAAGTTGTTTTCCTAAGGTTGATATGGAGGCCAGAAATTCAATCTCCAAAGAACTACACTTGTAGTCTTACAAGGGTGGTATCAGAGTATATGCTTTGAGCATGGATTCTCCCTAACCTACTTTTCCTCTCAGAACTAAGGTGGCCTCGAGCATCTGAAACCAAATTGTAGTTTAAGTTTAAAAAAAACAGAAAATGAACTCCTCAACCATAATTCACAATCCTCAGTCACATTTGAAGTATAGGCACTTTTTTTTTGTTTGGGGGGTGGGGGGGGGGGGTGGCGGGGAATGGCTATGCACTATAGGCATCCAACACAACCCAACCCTGCTAATAAAAACACCGTGAAGCTCACCATTTTGCTACCAGTGTGTTATTAAATGTGATGGATGAGAAGTAAGTTACAAATGAAGAGTTGGAAAGTTATCAAAATTCCATGAGACAAAACTCACTCTTAAATTGGTCATCTGATCCTTCTGGCACTGGTATTTCTGTAAGCCATTTATTTTCCACGACGACAACCCATGACAAATGATCAAGCAGCTACCTTCTTGGATGTCACAGAATTAACAATGGAGGCAAACTCAGGACCCTGCAACATAGAATATTAAGGTTAGTGAGAAGTTCTAAATGCAGCTAACCTTTAGGCAAACTCAGGACTCTGGAACATAGTATTATTAAGGTTAGTGGGAAGTTCTAAATGCAGCTCATCTTTCAAATATTCAACAAATCTTTTCACATGGAGGAGCTCTGCTTTGAGACAGTGTCAACAAGAAAGAAATATGCAGACCGGCTGAATTGGTTTACTTTACTACACAGTTAATCAAACTAATTGCACTGTTTAGTTTCTTTGCTCAACCTACTTTATCTATCTACATTTAAATTTCTAAGATACAACCACCACCTATAGCTGATTGCTTCTTCACTTTATGCCCTCCATAACAGCAACAGTGGGTCCCAGACATTCCAGGATCATTTGCTGCATTTCTCAAACGAGCGTCTTAGCTTTCGCCTGCCATCATTTTCACTAAGCATAATGACCAGTCAACAGTTGACAGCAGGCTAGCAAAACCATATAATGCACTTTCTGCTGTTCCTGTTAATTCTCACCTCCAGCCGGCTCTCTTCCTCAATGCACCCCACAGTTCCCCTTCAACCACCAAGCTCTTGATTTTGCATCAAGCAACACAGCCATGCACTCAACTATCAAGGTTCTTCAAACTAATCTCCACATGTTGCTAGAGTTCTTCTCAAACCAAAGTAGGGTCTCCATGGAGCTTGCAGTAGTTGCCCACCAAAACCAAAGAATGTTATGTCCAAGAAATAGGGTAGGCCAATGTATAGTCACCGGGAATAACTGTTTCTAGATATGATTTTCTTTTTCTATGAATGCCATCGAATCTTGGTCAGCTAAAATTCAATAACTTATTCATTTGCTGAGTCTAGTAATTTTCGTCCAGGATATAGCTCATGCAAGTTTCAATCATTTCCACTGATTCAACTTAAAATCGGATACACTCCGTATGCTACAGTTGACAAGGAAATGAAGAAAAATTACCACCCAGATGCATGTACTTAGAAAATACAAGATTTACCTTTAAGGAAGCACCCCCTACTAGAAACCCATCTATATCTTCTTTCTTCGCAAGGTCAGAACAGTTGTTTCCATTCGCAGAGCCTGTCAAAAAGTTACAGTTTTAGGAACCATACCAATTACATGTCACTGTCACAAAAAATCTAGGCATATCATCAGCTAAGAACGTGCAAACCAGACTTTGAACACAGAAGATAGCCCTTTTCAAGAGAGAGACAAGTTCATGAAAACAATGCATCAAAGTTCATAGCTGACTCCAAAAAATAAAAAAACTAAAGGGACAAATGATAAAAATTCAACAAAAAGAACTGCAAATTTTGACACCCTAAGGCTCCACATAATTCAAGTGGAAGAGGGGAATTTTCAATACCTAGTTGACATGAGACCAAAACACAACATTGATGCAATCTTTAAATTTTAACAACTCATACATTCTCATGAATGAAACATGGAAGAAGGGAAGTTATTTATATGTGAATTCAACACTCAAATTCAAGGAATACCTCCATATATAATGCGTGTTTTAGAAGCAACTTCCGCTGAGACATTCTCACTAAGCCAACCACGAACAGCTGCATGCACCTCCTGAGCCTGCTCAGGTGTCGCCACTTTACCAGTTCCAATAGCCCATACAGGCTCATATGCAATGACAACATTATCCCAACTTGGTAAAGCATCTGCATGTCACTGAAAATTTCAATCAAACAGATTTAAGAAAGATAAAGCTTTCCCACATAATCCTTTTAACACAAGGGATAAATTCACTAAAACAAGTCAAAGAATATAAATCCATCCCTGCTCCAGGTGAGCAATTTTTTTGTTTTTATAGAACATAATTAGCAAAACCTGACCTGCAAAAGACTTCAATTGCTGAAAACATACATCAAAAGTTTTTCCCGCTTCTCTTTCCTCTAATAGCTCTCCAATACAGGCTATAACTCCAACATTCTGGCTCAAAGCATAAGCAGCCTTCTTTCCGATAAACTGCATGACAGAATGGCCCAGTCAAGTCCTTAGTGTACAGCTCAATGCACAGCGAAGTATATCATCAAGACCTGGCAAATGCTTTAATTTGCTCCACTCATGATCAAATAACTTAGCTCTTTCATAAGTTTCATAAATCTAATAGTTCTTGTGAAAAGCCTTACTTCATCATTTTCTCCAATAATATGTCTCCGCTCAGAATGCCCAAGAATGACCCACTTGCAGCCAAGATCTTTCAACTGTTCCACACTACAGATGTTAAAGAAAATATATTAGAAAGTGAATAAAAGTTAAATTAACAGAAGAGTAATCAGCCCCACGCTTGATTTATTACATATTTTGAAGTCAAACGTAATGACCAATGAAAAAATTATGCTCCCTGCCAGCCATTACCTAAAGAACCATGTCTTCTTTTCTGGGTGGGGATCAGGGGGAGGGGGAAAAGCAGTTCAAAGGTCATAGTTTGATGACTATACAACACACCGCATGGAATACAAAAAAAGTATATCGACCTGAAATCCGACACAGTAAGAACTCCAAAATCCTAGAGTCAAGTCTCAAGACAACCATAACCATACGGAGAACACAAAGAGAGACTTCCGTCAGAACTGCCGAGTCATGCAGGCTCTAATATTGGTCAAAATCTAGTTAAGACTTGCTTATTCAAACATAGAAGAAAACAGATGTTAGATGCACCTTGGAAGGAACCAAATCAATTAGAACTAAGCTGGGTCAGGTTAAGGAAGATAAACTTGTGGATAGATTCATTAGCCATCTCGTCACTCCTCTACCGGAGAAATTGTCATTGAGCTCCCTTTATGTTAATTAAAAAGCCCAGTTGAGAGAATCTCTCAAGTCAAAATTATTTCCCTAAGTAAATCTTGGTCTAGCTTTTCAGAAATTTGGAAATGCTGCAAGTTAATGTTCGAACCAAATTTTTAAAACTTAATAGAAACCATTATACACTGAAGAACAAGACAATTCTGGCGCATTATTTGATTTAGATTTAGACTGAAAAATGGAGCTTAACCTGATTTCACCCGTGAAAGCTCCGCCTTTGCCAGTCCAACAATTCTGAGCAGAAATCTCGATCCTATCAGTTAGTGAACTCTTTACTTGATCAATGTACAGAAAAGGAGGTGCTACAACCACATCTGCAAATTTTCCAGAAGACAGATTCTTTTGTGTTAGCAACTGATTCAGAAGATAAAATAACTATCTAAAAGCTACAAAATTAATAGCACTTTCAGCATTGTTGATAAATTGACCAAAGAAGATGAAAAAACCCAACATCATAGGTGGCAAAAAGTGTCTTCTCTATGTGTGGGTTTGATATTACAATGCAGCAACCATAAGCGTGGATACTTTGAAAGGACTGAGCTGTCCGCACCAAAGGTCCATGAAACTTAGGACCATGGACAATCCAATTACATAGATTGGTATTATATCTATTTTCTTTTGGCACTACGTAGTCGAAAGGGGAAGCGAAGCAAGAAGAAACAAATAGACAGAGAGTAGGGAAGAGGAAACTGACTTATCTAAAATGCAGCACAACTGCAAAGAACAACTAGAAGAAGGAACACCTTAACATAAGCATCATTTTTTTGCGTCCTTTTCATGCCTTTGACATTCTTTGAGCAAGCTAATTAACATGGGTTCCTTCTGAATCCTACGGCCAGAACATTTAAGAGGACTTGTTTTTCAAAATTATCTGCAGTTCTAGGTTTGTAAAGGGCCGAGTGTCAATAGGACATGTGGATAAGGCAGTGCATGAACACTCTGATTGCAGATCTTCACTGTTTATAATTGCCCCCACCCCCCCCAAACCTTCTAAACCTTCTGCAACTCTAAAATTTCTGCCTTTTCTATTAAGCCTTGTATAATCATATCCAGTCATACCAGTTCACCAAGACTATGAAAAGAATTATTCCGGATTGCAAATACAAGCAAAAAATGAAAAAAAGGGCACGGTGTTACTCAAGTGGTCTTGACAAAAAACGAGATATCATCTTTGAACAGAACAAGAAAGGGATATGCACAACAAACCATGGTAAACTAAGGGAGAAAAGTAAGGGTCATTGTGGCAATTATTACAAGCTTACAAATGTTACTCCGTAATCAAAATCTTAATAGGGTAGAAAGCCATCAGGACAGCTTCACAGAAATGTTGATATAAACATATACATAGATGGTATGGGATGCGAACAACATGGAAAAACTCACCAACATCAGACTCGAGCTTTGCACTGTTCAGATCAGAGATAAGCTTGCTTATGGAGTCCTTTGTTCCATTCTGGGGGAACATGGATGAACATAATGAAGATGAAGCACGTGGGAAATAAATGCCACCAGTCATAAAGAATGCAAGGAGCGGTTTTCAATTAAATAATGAGAGAAGAGAAAGTAATATGTCATACTTACACATTTCCAGTTGCCACCAACAAAGAACTGCAAGCAAGAAGAAAGCTAAGATCAGACATCCAATAGGAAAAGGGCAATGCTTTAAAAGTTTCAATGTGTTATACGAGGGTAGAGGAAGCTACTATTTAGGAAAGACCATTGTACTGATACGAGTTGCAAGTACTTTCACTTTTCCGCTTTTTCGAAGTTTCAGATTTTACATTTGCTCTTTAACAAAACCAATTCTTAACTTTTTGTTGTCCCCTCTAATTTCTCTTTGGTTTTCAACTTCTGTTCTGATTGATTAACAAAGTGGAGCTCCTGTTATGAAGGAATAGTTCAAATATTTCCCTAATTGACCAAAAACAAGCAATCGTGTGATATTCACTGATTATATCAGGTAGGATGTGGTTAGTGGTGGGAGACTTCATTAAGATAGTCTCTGCTGTGTATATTATACATGGAGATGGGAAGATCTCTTCTAGTAGGAGAAATTCTTTCGCCTTTTTCAAACATCAACTGCTCCCAATGTAATTGGTTTGGAACAAATGGCCAAGTTGAGTTGCTACAATAACGGATAGGCCATGGTTGGGGCATAAAGTTCTAATCTTTCCCAAAAATATGCGTTCTGTAAACAAATTCTCTCGTTTCACTTATATATCTCTAAGGAAACAAAACATTTCATTTACGAATGACACTTAAGAATTTCACTACCTCTAATTATTGGAGTATAACTTTTCACACACTCTAAATACTGTTTGTCACAGAAATTAATTTTTAAGCACTATCCAACCTCAACTAGTTTGAGATTGATGCGTAGTTAGATTGATATTCAATCCAAGCTTAACAGTGTTAAAAAAAAGGTACCTCCAAATTACAGCTTCACATACTTATTTCTTTCTTATGATTTGCTGTTTTTTTAATAGTAATAATATTAATTCAATTTACTACAAAAAAGGCAGCCTTTTTATTATCTTCTCCAGTTACAGTAAAAGTAAAAGACAGTAAAAACTTTCACCAACTGAACAAATCTACATCAAATTTAAAAATGTACAACGCAATGGAGGTATACATACACAAAGCATTAGAAATGTGTGACATCTCATCTAAAAACTTAATTAAGCGGTTTTACCTTGCCGGAGCCGGCCATAGTGACGACGGCTCTACAACCTTTCTGAGAAGAAGAAAGGCGAAGTTGAGAGTCCACATTTTGGAAAAAGGATTGAGTAGTGGAAAAGGAAACAGAGTTTAAAGAAGAAGGTCGGAGGCCAGAGAAGTGAGGACATGAATAGGAGGATTTGGGGCCAGAGAGTTGGGAAGCTAAAGAAGAAGTTGAAGCTACCGCCATTTTCCACAACTGTGTGAAGATAAAAACTGTCTCAAATGGCAGCTTTTTCTTCTCTGGTTTTTGGTTGTGGTTAAAGAATGTGCTGTTACTGTTGTTGTTGGGAACATCTATTTGTGTTATCTATCGGTTTGCTTCACGATAGTTTGCGGTGCGTGAATATCACGTTCCAAAAACCTCTTTCAATTTTGTAAATGGAAAATGTCCAAATATGCGGGTCAATTGATTTTTTGACCTTTTATAAATTTATTTTTAGTTTTATAATCCTACCTTTTTTTTTATACATGTGAGATTTACTTTTACACGTAAGAGATCTTTCATTTACACATAAGAGATCTAAAAAAGATATTTTCTTAAATTCAATATTGTAAAAGGCCAAGAAAGCCTAAAACCTCCAAATATGCCCTTGAAGGAGTATATAAAATTGGATGAATTTGTCCGTCGTTAGTACTTTGATATAAATACGCCTCTACCGTCCAATACTTGGTTTGAATATGCTCTTATTTTAAACGATCTCATATAAAGTACAGGGGCATGTATGAGCAAAGTATTAGTAAATCTGCTCAATTTTGTATAGTTAAGAACATATTTGTACCTTTTCCATTTTGTAAGCAAATTCAAAGGCAGTGAGGGCTTCTCTCTTTTTCTTTTTCAAATGTAGGTGAGAGTCAAATACTAGTATAATAATTATGATTGCAACTAACATAAAGGTTTAATTAAATCTCTTTTCTTGATAATCTTAATTGTGCAAATATCTAAATTGCTGAATTCTCGTGAAAGAAGGAAAAAATATACTAAGGTGACAAAGTAGGTTTAAAAGCTACTTTAGGTCTTATGTTTAAATCCTAGTGATATTCTTGTATGTTTCTGAAACCCCCTATACGTTCTTAGCTCCTCCACTCCTTACTCCTTAAATAAACTGCTATTTTATACGGTACTTTTTTATTATATTTTACGTAATCCTACAAATAAACTACAATTTTAATAGTTTGATACACAATTGTTTAGAAAGTGTGCAAGTCACGTACAAAGTACAAATGTCTTTCAAATTTGTAGTAGGTGAGGGTCCTTTTGTCCAAGGTTGACGAGGGACGAATTCTGAGTATACTCATATCTAAATAAGGCTGCAATATAGCATAAAATGGGATGATGCTCTATTAATATTTGTGTCATCTACTACGCCCATAAACTTTCAAATACATCGATTGGAAGTGTGATATATCGAGATTAATTAATGGTGTTTAAACTCCTTTATTGCAATATTTGAGCCTTAAAAAGTTCAACTATCATTCCTCTCTCCCTCTCCATGCACATAACTATCTACTTCATGATCTTGTGAACTAATCGAGAGTTGTCTGTGCACAAGTATTGCATACACGTTATATGTTGTATTTTCTTTTCAAAATAGGTCGTCTACTTTAGTTCGGAGGGTCTCATTGTATGTAAATATATTTGTATTTAAACTTTGGATAGAGTTATCCAGTATTTATATTGGTGAAAAGTAATAAATAGTCCGTAAAATTAGTTAAAGTGCGCATAACTAACCTGAACGATATAAAAAAAATTATAATCGCCAAGCTAATTACTTGTTAATTAACGTAAGCTATTCTGCAAAAATAAGCAGGATGTGAAATCCAATCACGCACGAGGGGGAAGTAGCTTTGGTCCATGCTTCTGGTATCAAGGATAAGGTTAAAAGAGATACTAAAAGAATGGAAGGATGTCATTTTCTATGCTGAGGCCACAAATTGATGGGCAGCTTTATTTCCTGTACGTTTCCTTTTCCAAAGGATATTTTGGATAATATATATGCAACTTCCTCCTCTATTCGACACCTGTATGTTAGCATCTTAAAAGGATATTAATGGGTTTTTGAGGATCTGAGGTGTAAACTGCTTATATATTGATGCCTCTGAAGTCTTATCCATCACCAAGATTGTTGGTTGGGCTCATACAGTAGATCACTCATCTAAAACTTTAGTTTTTCTTATTTATACTCTTTAATTTTAATTTTTGCAAGAAAAAACTGATCTGTTTATGAATATAATATTTAATTTATTTTAAATAAAAAATCGACCGTCGGCCGATTTCTTGAGGAAAAAAGTCTGATTATTTGTCGCAAATATATATATATATATATATATATATATATATATATATATATATATATATGCGCTAATATATTTTTTTGACCAGAAGTACTTTTTAAAAAAAATTGAGGTGTTTGGCAAACTTTTAGAAATAGAATCAGTTTCTGAGAAGCAGAAAAAAATAGCTTCTCTCTAAAAACACTCTTCTGAAAAATACTTTTAATAAAAATACACTTGAAAACAGTTTTTAAAAGCTTGACCAAGCACAAATTAATACTCAAAAATATTTTTTAAATTAATTAACCAAACATAAACTGTTTATCACCAGAATTATTTTTTTGAAAAATACTTTTGAGAAAAATAATTCTCAAAATAAGCTGATTTTAGAAGCTTGCCCGATAAGGTTACTAATTCCAACCAACTTGGTCAATTTTTCGTCGGTAATTTTCGGTCCGAAAGAGCGGTCTCTCGGACAAATTAAAGGTTTGTGTCTAAAAAAAAAAAGCGTAAAAACTATTGTTGTTACTTAAAACATGTCACTCCCTTAGTTTAAACAAACTGAGCACGAGGACAAGGTAGACAAAAATATGCATCGTAGTGTATGATTTCAAGAAACTGCTGCTCTTCTCTTCTGATTTAAGTTGGCCACTGTGTAATGCACTATTAGTCCAGATAATACGAACCCCTCAAACAATAGTATTTAGGATCAAGCTGAAAAGTTACGAGCCGTAAGTCGCCCCGTATGCCTTTTTCTTTGGTACCCATATTACGAGTCGATCCCTATTTTATTTTAAATTGTATTTTGTTTACTTTTTACCTCCGAAAGCACTTAAGTAACTGAAAGAGTAAAGAAAGAGATTAGATAACTTTTTAGTGGAACCATAAAAAGGCCGGCAAGGTGCATTTGTGGGCAACAGTCTTACTAGCCGGAAATACAAAATTAAGGAGAGTGTAAAAAAAAAAGAGAAAAAAAACACACAAAAGAAATAAAAAAGAAAAAGAAAAAAAGAATGACATCTCTCATATCCTGGTTAGTGAGTATCTATATAGTGATGTGCTTAAAGAAAAAGGGCCTCTTCGTGTTCAATTATGTGGCAGGGCATTTGAGCTGGTCATAATAAGGACGTGTTTGAAAGTGAAGCGTAGTGTATAACAAGTGATTAGGAGGGTGAGTCACTATTTTTTCAAAAATATATCATATCCGTCCCTTAGCCTACATTACAACCTATAAAGTCCTATTTGATCCTAGACTTTGCGAGCTTAAATTAGTCGAGTTTGACACTACGGGCAAGCTTATGGTATGAACTTGGGTGGTATAAGAGTTTCTTTGTGAGAGTGAGCGAATTATTTCAATAGTTGAGTCCTTAGACTATATGTTAACTTATATTTGAGTGTGTGGACTATTTTCTCTATGTGGTTTACTGGTGAGGGCACGTGATTTGCAAAGGATTGGTAAAGTACTTGATTTTTGAGTTGGCACAAAAAGCAAGTCATAGTATATAACGTATTGGAGTCAATTTTTGAGGCTAAGATGTTAGAAGAGTCACATAAATATTTTAAGTAGCCTTGGCGTTGGTCTAAAAATGAGGAAAGATGTCAATAGCCCTTATGATGGGTTCTAAGCGTTGATATAAATCATTGTCATTGTTATGATGCTTGAGTATGTTTGGAATTGTGTTACTTGCCGATGTGCTTAATTTTAAGCTGCTCGAGTACGAGCAAGAGTTTAAGTGTGGGGTAGTAATAACTGATGAAAAATGCATGTTTTTGAGTATATTTGCATATTATTTCTTATGTGAGTCGCGAGAGATTACATATTTATAAACTTAAAATATGCTCATTACATGTTTATTGTGTGTAGGAATGAGTTTGGATGAAAGTTGATGAAAATCGGATGATTTGATGTAAAAAGAAGTTGAGAGGCAAGAGCTCGGAGCGTGCCACAATTGGTGCATTGCATGAAAGTAGGTGCGAAACGGCCTAGGGAATGAACAAAAAAAAAGTGAGTATGGAGGTTGGCACTGGACCTAGCACGCGAAAGAAACAAAGAAGAAGAAAAATAGATGGGAGTGTGCCTAGTTTCACGCGTTGCACCAACCCCAACACGCGACTCAACTTTTCCTTAACGAATTAGGAGAGATCAAGGACGCCCCACATCAGCCCTAATTGATATAAATACATCATAAAACGTCCTTTTGAGAGGGGATACACTACTTTGGGGTAAAATAAGACCTTTGGAGGTAAGAACACGCTAGGAGCAAGGAGTAAAATTTAACCACGAGTTTTTCCCTCATTCTTCCTATTTTCATTGTTGGTTATGACTTTTAGTATTGTAGTTTTATATACTATTATGATTAGCTAATTTTTTAACTAGAGTTTTGATAGAACCTCTTGGAGGATGAATTCTTGTTATGTTTTAATATAATTTACCTTTGAATTTATCTAATTGTTCAACTACGTGCTTATTTCAGTTGATTGAATGGCCATCGATTGACTGTGCCTATTTATTATGTGTTGCTTGGGAAGGGATACATATTTAGGTGGTTGTTGAACAACGTCACTCCTAAAGTATATGAGAAATCAATACGGTAGGTTTAAAAGAGGGATTAGAGATAACGAAGTTTTGACGTGATTATAGTAAGCGGTGAAAAAGTGCGAGCTAACATAATTCGAGAGAATATGACTAGTACATTATTGTAGTTGCTCGAGAGAGAATTACGATAAGTCAAGTGCTCATGATCAGTAGAGAATACTTAGGCGAAATTGTAGGAGACGTAGCGGGAAAGATTCCGACAATTAGGAAAATCATAACTCTACGCCTCCTTAATTTTGTCTCCAACCCTTAGTATCTTCAGCTTTTAATTTATTACTTTAATTTGTTAGTTAATTAGTTAAACATAAGAATCTTAATATTTCTAACTTAGGAATTGTTTGAGCTTGTCTTCTAAGTGATAGTGATTGGTTGTACTATCACTTAGTGAATTTTTCAAGAATCAGGAGCGCAATTTCTTCTCATTGCTCTTTGCTTTTAGTTTCTCAGGTATGCAACTACCCTGTCTCTCTTCTTACTATGTATTTTAATTTACTCGCTGAACTTTCTTCTCCTCTTGCAATTTTCCGAATTCTCTTTTTCCTTTATGTTCAATGTTTGAATCTCTTGCCAAGATTTTGTCTTGTTGTTGGTGATTATTATTATTTATTTCTAAGATTGGGCTGTTGAATGCTATTTATTGGGAGAATTTGGGAGAGCTATGACTTTAAAGTCTTGAATATTGGCAGTATTGATTTGCCCACATATTATGTTTGAGAAAATGCTTGATCGAGCTTAGTTAAGTATGGGCTATGTGAACTTAATTTTTGACTAATTATTAGTACTAACTTTAGAGTATGCACTTTGCGCGTGTATATATAATTATATATCAGTGAGTGTTAAATTTTATATAAATATTATTTCCTCTATTTCAATTCACATAACACATTTTTCTTATTAAAAAAGATCGATATATATATATAGATAGATAGATAGAGAGAGAGAGAGAGAGAGAGAGAGAGAGAGAGAGAGAGAGAGAGAGAGAGAGAGAGAGAGAGAGAGATAAATAGATATATTCATGTATATTTTTTAGTTGTTGACGAAAATAATATATATATAGTAATTAATATTAATCAAAGATCCAATGTTATTTATTTTTAGTCCTCTTGTATTTAGAAAAATATAGATCGGCTTGCGACTTTGAATAATTTTAATACAGAGTTTTAATTTTGTGAGTTAAATTTTTTTTTCTATTTTTTTTAGGATAAATACCAATAAAATTTGATGCCTTCAACTTTTAGAAAATACAATTCCACCAACCAAAACTTAATTAATTTTTCTAGTAAACTTTGTGACTTTATTGATTACTAAAACTTTTCTACTAATAATCCGTAATTGTAACATTTACCAATTGATGAGATTTTTAACATTGACCAATTATTTATTTGGTTAAAGTTATATTTTTGTTGTTAAACTAAATGTTTCATAACACTAATAATTCATCATATTTCTACCTATTTAAAGGCTCTTGAGTCTTGATTACTAATAAATATTTCATCTGTCTTAAATTATTTGTTGTATTTCTCTTTTACATGTCTTTAAAGAAAATATTAATTAGAATAATTTTTTGACATTACCCTTATTTATGTCTTTAATATAATCTCTCTTCATTGAACATTTACTTTATTTATGTGTCATCTCCATCTTCAAGAATAATTACTACTAAGGATAAAATGGAAAAAATAATTAATTATATCTTAAACTTCTAAAATGATAGATAATTGAAACATCTATTTTTAGACACTATGATAAATAATTTGAGACAGAGTGAGCAGAAATTAATTCTTCATATTAATTGTAGATTGGCTTATTTTAACTCTAATTCCATGTCTAACTTTACTTTTAGAATAATCAATAGTACTGGATCAAAAAAAATAGAAGAACCAATATAGTATTTCTTTTCTTCAAATTAAAAAGTGATAGCAGTTCTTCATTTTTTGACTTTAATGTCTTGAATACAAATATAATGTTTAGTGGTTAGATATTAAAATATTGAAAATTTGAATTCCTAAAACGTAGTTTAACGTCAATATTAGTTGTTATATTTGGTCCTAAATATTAGGATTTTGAATTATAAAAGGAATTTTTTTGTTGATTTAAATGTCCTAAATATTGAGATTTCCTACTATAATAAATAAAGTGTAGTTGATTTCAAAATACTAAATATTAGAAAATTAATAAAATGACTATTCTATCGAGTGAATTGTATTTTTTAAGGGTAAAAAAGGCGAACGACATTTCACTAAGGGCCTTCGTGCTTTTAATATAATATAAATTTTGGGCCAGGATAACATAAGATTGAACTCTGCTAAGAATTAGAGTTTGAACTTCTGCTAAGAATTCTCTAAAAATAAAGTAATTACTAACAATCAAAAAAAGAATCATACTATGAAGGCAATGAATGAGAAAACTGATCTAATGTAGTAATCGATTGCTTTGTGTCCCTTAAATCCGATTACTATGTGATTTGAATTATACTATTCTATTTGAATTAAGATAGATTGAATAAAAGTGTAAACGTTTAACTTTGTAGGAACGATAATCCTTAACATTGAAATAGATATATTTCTCGCCAAGCCGAAAAATGGTGAGCCAAGTTCTAGTACTATTTGGCCATCCGTGAGTTCACAAATAGCTCCGGAAGTCTAGAGGATGACAAATCCTTCGTTACTTTCAAATAGTGTACCTATAGTATTAAAATCCTGGATACGCCTCTGGTTTCGAACCCATGATTAATATTCGATGGCCGGAATCTGTAGATCGTCCATTGCTTCTATTGGAAAAATGTAAATCACAAGTTATTTGATGAGATTTTGTAAATTCACAGCTATCAAAAAGATTTAATCTTCGATAGCATTATGTTATGTTTACAAGAACTGTTACTTATCTTATTGTGCGAGAACTTACACGTAAAATTTATTCCCTAAATGGGAGATGATGATTGAAATCTAATGGTAAATTGAGACGAGGGATTAAATATGGAACAACAATGAATGGAAAAGGAGAAGGAGATAGCAAAAATGAATGAAATATACTACCAAATTTGTTCATGTTTTATTTTTTTAAATGAGAAAATATATTAAAGTCAGTCGCATAATTTTTATACGAGTAATGTTAGGGTGAAAAACAAAAATAATCAGATTTACAAGAGGTAATTGAAAAATAGCCACATCTTTAAAATTAATCGAAATTTAGTCACTTTTCATGTAAAGATAAATCTGAACAAAAACACTGTTCAAAATCCGAAAAATATCTAGCATAATATACTGGTCCAACATAATATGCTGGAAGTTCAAACACAGTTGCTTCAATCTCCAGTATATTATGCTGTAACTTTCCGTGTGCTGGAGTTCCAGCATAATATGCTGTAAGTTCATACATAAGTGCATCAATTTTCAGTATATTATGCTAGAACTTTTCATATTGTAGCAAAATAGTAGCTATTTTTACTGACTTTACAAATACTGATTATTTTTCAATTATCGGTCCGAAAACCGGCTAACTCGAGCTTATTTTCACGTACGGTTAATCCAATAAAAGCCCAAAAAATAAGTGGAATCGTAAAATTGGGCCCGCGTATTGGCTCGAGTTTTCTTTGGATATCCCTTTGTTCACTCCCAGTTTTGACAAAGAAACTGCTACTGTTTCTGCTGGGCTATTTCTCTCTTAGCTCAGTTTTACATTTCTGTTAATTCTTCTCTTTTCGAATTCACAAAATGACAACTAGGGTTCCGTGGATCCTCCTAGCTCTCCTTCTCTTTTCTTCACCATTTCTTCAAGGTTCGTTTCTCAGATCCAGATCTCTCTCTTTCCTTAATTATACAATTGTTCCGACATGCAAATGCTCGTGCAACAGGATAATTACCGTGTTTTTCTAGCTTTATTTAGTAATCTTTTGTGCGATCTTGTATAGTGAGATTCAATTCGATGCCATCGAAATTTCTTATATCTCTTCAAAGTTGTGTGTGTGTGTGTGTGTCTGTGGGATTTGATTTGTTTTCAATGAGTAAATCTGCCCTTATTGAAGATTAGTGAATGCTTAGGATGTTTATTTAATAATCTTAGCAGAATTTAGTCTTCTGGAATAATAAGTAGAATTCGAATTGTGTTCTGGGTGGCAATAGTGTAATTTGCTAGTTAAATTAAATGTCTTCGACTTGGTAATCTCTTGTTATAATCTCATTTGATATAATAACATGGAAAAGAACTGTTGATCCTTGCATCGATCCTACTTAATGTTAGGGGCGGATGTGTAGTATAATCTATGGGTTCAGCTAAACCCAATTGCTTTGGCTCATACCTAATACGTGTTAAGGAATCTATCAAATATGTACAAATATTGAATTTCGAACCCAGTAACTCATTAGTGGGTTCAGTTGCATACTAAACTCATAAAGTTCAAATCTTGGATCCAGAATCTTGGATGTGGTGGTAAGTAGTTAGTTTACTTTTCTTTACGAGAAAGGTAAAGTATAGTAGTCCATTTACTTGATTTTCAGGTTTCAGTTATCTTCTAAGCTTTTGGGCCTGAATAGAATGGAATGGTTACAAAGGATTTGTGTAGCCGACCACAACTTTCTTTGGGATTGTTGCGCTGTTTGTTATTGATGTTTATTGGGCTGTTTGCTGTTGGAGTTGATTATTACGGAGTTTCTGTTTAGATTTCGAACTATTATTTCCTGAATTTCATTTTGGTTTTATATGGTGTTGATTTTTCTCCTTAGTTGCTAGATGTCAATCCGACCCTGAAACGGAAGTGGTTGAAGGCAGTGGAGAAGGAGGGGATCTTGGAATTGTTGGTGATGATGTGCATGATTTTGGCAGTGACAGTTTTAGTCCCGCACCCGGGATTGAGACAATTTGTGTTTTCCCTAAAAACCCCTCCAAGTGTAAGTAATTTCAATTCTGCTTTGCATTTTTATTGTTTGTTCCTTGTTTTGCTTAAATGGTTAGTAACTGTTTTAGAACTGCATCTCTAAATCACGTTTCTTCTTCGCAGCGGTGGCAGCTGGCGAGGAAAGTGAGCTGTTAGTTGGAATGAAAAATGATGGTAATTTTATGTGCTTTGGTGTATTTTCTTCTCCCCCTTCAAGTGCTTAATTTTCAGTGATTCATTTCCCTATTTTGGGTGCCTAAAACAGGGGATTCAAGCCTGAATATCATTGCAATCCAAGCCAGTGTTCACCTTCCTTTTGATCATCGTTATTTGGTTCAAAATCTGTCTGTACAGGTAATTGGTTGGCTTATTTCTTTTGTAGAAATCAGGCTGCACTCTCCTCCTTCCATAAGATTTGTGATTTATTATGCCCTTTAAGCTGGACTTTACATATTCTCATATTC
Source organism: Nicotiana tabacum (assembly GCF_000715075.1). NCBI lineage: Eukaryota > Viridiplantae > Streptophyta > Magnoliopsida > Solanales > Solanaceae > Nicotiana > Nicotiana tabacum. The sequence goes on from NC_134103.1 coordinate 75,408,459, forward strand.
ACTTAGTTCTGAATTCTTCTGGTAATTTTCAATCTTATTTTAGGTTTCTACATCAGTGCCGGCCCAAGGGTAAGGCTGTTAAAGCAGCTGCTTTGGGCCTCGTAATTTTTGGGGCCCCAAATTTTTCTAATAGGTTATATATTAATTTATTTTTAGAAGAATATTTAGTGCTTTAAATTAGAAAGTACAAATTTTCATAGTAAAAAAGTAGGATTAAATTGTTGATCATAAATTGAGAAAAAATATCTTTTTGGGAATCACTCTCTAGACCATAAATTGAGAAAGGATTCGATTATTAATTCATAACTCAAAAAAAGGTTAAAACTTTAATACAGTCCCACAACGTGTATATCTCAAGAGAAATTAAATGGATTAGATAAAATTATTAATAACTTTGCATATGAAAAACTAGAAATACAGAATTTAAATGAAATTATATATGAATTTTTTCTTTTATATAAAAAAAGGCCTCTCATTGAATTTTTGCTTTAGGTCTCCATATTTATTGAGCCGTCCCTGTTCTACATGTGGACTTTTAACCTTAAGGGGTCGTTTGGTACGCGGGATAAGGTGTTATAAGGTGTGGGATTAAATTTATACCATGTTTGGTTGGCGGTATAAATTTATCCTGTGATAAATTTATACCGCCAACCAAACAGAGTATAAATCCCGGACTTAATACTGGATATCCCATTTTATCCACCTTATCCCATTAAACTAGGGATTATTTTATACCACCTCCCATGTGGGATGAATTAGTCCAGGGATTATAATCCCGAGATAATTTAGACCACGTACCAAACGACCCCTAAGGTTAGTAGCCGTTTAGCTTCCAGTTGACCTGAGAAAACATTTGCATGCACAAGGCATACAGAACTTATTCTTCTTACAAATGAAACATATGTTTTTTCTCATTTTATATTAATTTCCACATAGCATGAAGCTCATATATATATATTGTAAAGTTTCCGCATGACTGATCCTAGGATATAATTTTAGATTTAATGGTAAGAAAAAGATATCATTTTAAGAGCTTTGAAGTAAAGTAAAATTTTTTATTTGTCACAAGGGCAGTGATTATTCTCTATGGGATGAAAATACTTTGGTGATCTTTCATTGTTAATTAGGAGTTCCTATTCAAATGAGGCTTCTATGTTCATGCTATTATACTGTGATTTGGGTTAGGGACTTGGCTAATTCTGTATCTTGGTCCATTTCCTAGGCTTTTAACAATGCAACAGTTCCACCTTCAGCCCAGGCAACTTTCCCATATATATTTGCTGTCAGCAAATTTATGCAGGTTGGTTGTCTTCCAAGCACTTGTACTGCCTTTATCTTTTACTATCTGCTTTTTTTCATACTTTATTTGCTTGCACTTGAATGCCGCTGTTAGTTTCCTAGGCTGAATACCTTTTCTTTCTTAATGTTGCAGCCTGGAAGTTTTGATCTAGTTGGCACTATTGTTTATGAGATAGACCAGAACCCTTATCAAAGTACATTCTACAACGGCACTATTGAAGTGACTGAGCCTGGTGGTCTTCTCAGTGTTGAGTCTGTTTTCTTGTTTTGTCTTGGAATTGCCCTCCTTGGCCTTCTTGGATTCTGGATACGTGGTCAGATACAAAATCTCTCAAAGGTGATTACATATGCTCTTTGTATGCACCTTGCAAAAGCAGAAGAATATTTGCTAGTGCGTCAGAATAGTGGGTGGATTGTTTCATAGAAGGGCCTCAATGGTTTGTAATTAGGGTTATCATTTTTAGCTCTTACGCTACTATTCTGTTGACATGGTGGATATACATCAGTGTCAGCAATCTTTAGAATCTGGTATCGGCTGAGACTTGATACAGTGGAGATAGCGAGACATATCCGTACATATAATGGTGTCACTGTAAGAGCGCAAAATGTTATGTCGAGCAGCAGAGCTAAGAAAAAGTTCTGCATATTAATGTATGAGGAGTTTACCTATAGGGCCCAGACAGTCTTTTTGTAAATGTCTGTTCAGTGAGATAAGTTTATATTGCACTTCCGTTGGTCCTTTTCCCTTCTAACGGTTTCTTTTGTTCTTGGATGTATGTATAGAAAACTAAGAGAGCACCAAAGGCAAAGGTTGAAGTTGGAACTGCAACAACAGATGCATCCATGGATGAGTGGCTTGAGGTTTGTGGTTTCTCAACTGTTGGGAGTATTTTCTAGAATATTTGGTCTTCTAATTTTTTAGAATCATGTTGAAATGATTTCTTTTTATGTTTGGACTTGGGTATTAGGAGTTTTTGCCTTACTTGTGTCTTTTATGTAGGGAACTGCATATACTCAATCGCTTTCCAACAAGTCGAAGAAGAAGAAGTGAATGACGATGTTTCTGATGTCCCAAGCAGTATGTGGAGGCTAAATTCCCCAGTTAGACTGGATTTACGCACAGTTAAAAACGTGCAATAGGTTTAAGAATTAGAAGTGATAGAGCTTCTTCTCTGTTGTAGCATGAGGAAAAACCTATCAGCCTTTGTCTTTTTAGTGCCAAACTGACTGGTAGTTGGAGGTGGTCAAGACAATTTTGTCTCAACACATTCTACAAGTTTATTATTTTCTTGGTAGATGGATTGGCCATTCTTATGGTCTTTGTTTGAGTTGGAAATCTCCTTAGCTTGTTAAAATCTTTAGCGGAAAGAAGAAAAGTCAGTAAACATACTTGTCAGCAAACAAGAAAGTACTAATTCCTAAGTTTCAAAATCAATCTACATTTTCCTTTGACACACTTGGATTGAGTTTCGTGCGTTTGAACAATTGACAATAGAGGTGTATCTTCGGACTTATCTTGCAATGTTATACATTGGTCTGTATATTGCTTGCATGTGGGAGATGGAATTCCAGTAAATGCATACTTAATTAGTTGAAACATCGTTTTCAGGGCTTCCAAATCGGCAATGAATAAACAACTTTACCTGCAGTTTTTGCCACTTAATTAGCCAAGATGTAAGATAAATATCACTAGTGTAGAAAAATCAAACAAAGAACAAAAACATGTACTCACATGATAAAGTTTATGAACCTAACTCTATCTCGCTAGACGATATTTGTCTATTGATTAGGTAAAAAACTGATGATCGAGTCAAATCATATTATAGTAGAAGTATTATGAGAGCTAGTGTAAGTTTCTACAGGCTGCAGGAGGATTTACAATAAATATTTTGGCGAGCGTAAAATGCTATTAAAGCAAGAATTTAAGTTACATGCACTGGCGATATAAAGATATTTACACAATCAGGTTACTTATTAAGTAATTACATGTAAATTTCTTCGTATGACTTAGTTTTAGTGCTGAGAGTTTCATCCATTTAGAAAGTTGTGAGTTCAAATTCAGGCACATCTTTTTTCTCCTTTTTAATCTTTCTAATTGGAAGTCTGATGCTATCCGATTTTCCAGTTTTTCTTGAACACCTCCAATGTCAATTATACTATCACTGAAGATGTTGAAAGTAGTCAAAAGTTCACATTTAACTCCAGATTTTAGCAGGATAGATAGAAAATAAACAAGGTTTGCAGTTGGATGATACCTCATTCAATGAGGATAATTGCCTTTGATCAAACAGCTATGCTATGCCACCACCCATATTAGTTGAATCTTCTTAAATTTTGCTATAATCCCTTTTCAATTATTCCAACATAAGTCAAGGTAAGGTCATGTGAGGTCCTTAACTATTTGTTTCTATCATTTTAAATACTATATATATACTCTTTACTCACTTCAGACAAGCATACTCAAGAATACCAACAAATTTCACATTTTAACAAAGTAGAGTTAATAGTACCCTCAGCTATTTGGCATTGTGCTCAATGGGGCTTCAGTCCCTTTGTGGCAGAGTCCTTGTTGGATTCTCTGTCTCTTTGTTACTGTTTGCTGTGACTTTCTGCTATGCTGATGACAAGACAATCCAGGTTGTCGGAATTGGAGAATGTGCTGATTGCAAAGAAAGTAACATAAAGACCTCTCATGCCTTTTCAGGTATGTACTTCCATTTTATATCTTGATTTGCAAAACACTTTTCAGAAGCATAATGTCTATAACCATATATAGCAGATGCATCATCAAAACAGTGAGTGCATTTGCATCATTGTTTTGAGGCTCTCGTTATTGTACCATTGAATAAGGCAGCTTGGCACAATAAGTTACCGCTATGCCAGAGGCTATTGCTTGAACCGGTGACCTCGTGATCACACGACAACAACTCTTACCATTGCGTCAAAGCTCCACTTTAATTGAATAATTTTGAAAAGATGTACATTAATAAAAAAAATGCACCCATTGTCACTTTTATATTAATGGATGAGTAGTCTTCCATGTTCATGGTTTAAAATTCTAGAAATGCCTCTAGTTATAACAACTTTTGCTTTCAGGGCTTCGTGTAACCATCGACTGCAAGGTTGAAAATGGAGAAATCAAAACAATGGGAGAAGGAAAACTTAACAAAGATGGCAAGTTCGTGGTGTCACTTCCTCAGAAGATGGTGAAAGACGGCAAATTGAAAGAAGATTGCTATGCGCAACTCCATAGTGCATCAGCTGCACCATGTCCAGCACACAATGGCATAGAATCCTCAAAAGTTGTAGTCATCAAATCTAAAAATGATGAGAAACACACATTAAAACCAGCTGGAAATCTAAAGTTCTCTACAGCCTTGTGCACTTCTGCTTTCTTATGGCCACACTACAAGTATCCACCATTGCCAAAGTTGCCACCTTTTCCCAAGATTCATTCTTGGAAAAAGAAACATTTCCCTAAGATGTATTTACCTCTACCTCCTATTCATAAGAAACCTTTCCCTCCCATTTACAAGAAGCCATTTCCACCTTCAATTCCTATTTACAAACCAAAACCAAAGCCACCAGTAGTGAAACCTCCTTCAGTTCCTATTTACAAACCAAAGTCAAAACCAAAGCCACCAGTAATTAAACCACCTACAGTTCCCATTTACAAGCCCAAACCAAAGCCATTTATTCCACCTCCAGTTCCAATATACAAACCAGTAAAGCCTCTGCCTCCACCAGTTCCAATATACAAACCAATTCCACCATTCTATAAAAAACCATGTCCACCCCTATTTCCTAAAGTCCCAATTCATTCCAAGCTTCCTCCTTTTCCTAAGATTCCTCCAAAGTACTTCCACCACCCATTGTTCCCACCACTGCCTCCTATTCCTCACCCATAGGAAGGCTTTATAATATTTCCTCTTCAGTGAGCGGGCATAAGCGGATACAAGATTTCAAGGTAGTAGGTTCACCACTTAACATATATACTTATTTTCAAATTATTCAATAAATTTTCTGATATAGATATTCTAGTTTGAAACAGCAAGTGCATGTGCACCATGCATATGTGTCGAACCAGCCTCAAGCATGTAGGGTTGTACCACTTTCATGTTGAAACATTAAAATAGTTAAGTGACTGCCTTTGCCTAGTAAAATGATATGAGTTGAACTTGAAGAAAGAATTGAGTATTCATATATGTTAATTTCGTTTGGGATTGAGATCAGACTATGTATGAATTGATAGTTTTTATTTTCTAATAGTAAATTCTATTTTTTTTGAGGGTATATCGAAATAAGCCTCTCTACTTTAACAAGTTAAGGTAAGATATGCGCACACACTATCCTCCCCAGACCCCATCTGTGGGATTACACTGGGTTTGTTATCGTTGTTGTTGTTATTGTTGTAAATTCTATTTTTTCCCCAAAACTATAATTATAAGGCGGAATGGCCTGGGAGGCCCCTGTACTTGTCTAGTTTTGTTATGCCGGTGTTCGTACTTACGAGTTTGCCAATCAAACACCTCTACCCTTAAAAATTGAGCATTTTAAACCCTGCTCATCCTATGTGGCATTTTTTATGGAAGTGCGTGTGATACACTCGTTTAAGGAGCGTGGGGTCTATTAGAAAGGCACCAATAGTTCTTCCCGATTGTTCATCCTCCATTGTTGAATAAAAACGAGCTTTTCTTCTTTGTTTTTTTCTCTCTCTCTTCAACATTTTATGTCCAATTCTTTGTCCCTCCTTCCCCTATCTTCTTTGTCCCTCCTTCCCCTATCTTATTTGTTTGTTTCTTCCCTCGAATCTGAAACTTTATCGTGAATTTAGATCCTCTGGCCAATGATTCAGATCTCTTTTGAAATTCAATTATATACCCTTTTTGTAGAAGGAAAACCTGTCAAAACATCAAAAATACCAACTAACCAAAAAAATGGTCAACCGAAAGATCTTCAAAAATCACCACACCTCAAAATTAACCCATACAGGATTTTGACGCATAAATTATGCATCTTTTACCAATTAATACTTTAAAATATTTGAGCTTTTTGAGAAAATTTAATCCCAAATTTCAAAAATCAAACAAGGCAAGACGTTTTTCCAAAATCAATTAAAAAAAGAAATAAAGAAGAAAAACAATGAATTATTCCTCCACTTTTCGAGCTGGACAAAAAATAGACCATCGAACTTCTTCTCCGCCACCTAACGACTTCAACCATGGAAATGGACCACCGAACTTCTTCTCCCACTTCTCGATTAATTTTTACCTCGATTTCGTTTCTTTATTCCTTTTAATTTTATTTTTACAATATATTATAATATATAAAGGGGAAGAATCGGAAGAGGAGAGGAGAAAGAACAAGAAGAGAGAGAAACAAGATGGGAAGGAGGAAGAACGTGAGGGGGAGAGAGAGAGAAATCAATGGGGGAGGGGATTAGGGGATTAATGTTTGATTTTTTTTTTAATTTTTGATTTTAATTATTTTTAATCTGCCATGTGACATGGAATCTACACATTGTTATTTTTTTGACGTGGCAGCCAACATGGAGGCGTTTAAACAACACGCACCATGAGCGGGCCGAAGCGGAGTTTAAAATGTTCAGTTTTTAAGGGCTCAAAAATAGCCAGATTTACAAGTGGTAATTGAAAAATAGTACAGTTTCAAAAGTAATCGAAATTTAGCCACTTTTCATGTAAAGATAAATCTGAACGAAAACACTATTCAAAATTCGAAAAATATTCCAGCATAATATACTAGAGTTTGAATTTTATACATGTAAACTTCCAGCATAATATACTGGAAGTTCACACACAGGTGCTCCAATCTTCAGTATATTATGTTGGAACTTTCTGTGTGCTGAAGTTCCAGTATAATATGCTGGAAGTTCATACACATGTGCACCAATCTCCAGTATATTATGCTGAAATTTTTCGTGTTGCAGCAAAATAATGGCTATTTTTCAAAGACATTGCAAGCGCTGACTATTATTCAATTGTTAGTCCGAAAACTGGCTAGCCCGTTCTATTTTCACGTTTTTAATGGTAAAGGGGTTTGATTGGCAAACTTGTAAGTACGAACACCGGCATGCAAAGCTGGACAAGTATAGGGGTCTCCCATGCCATTTCGCCTAATTATAATTATCAAAAACAAATTCTATACACCATATCAATAGACTGTCCAAATTGGTTTCCTACTTTGCCTAACTCCAAGAAAAGAAAAAAGCTTAAATTACAAACTGAAACAAGAGCTGTCCGGGTTCCAATGGACTTGGGCTTTTGTGGACCACAAAATGGGCCGAGTCACTCGAAACTTCGAAATTATCTCCACTAACTGGTCCCATAGCATCAGAAACGCATATACCACGTGATCCATATGCTAAACTAACTGCGGTAAAATGTTAAACTAACCACGGTCAAATTCACACTTCATAATGCTGACACCTGTCGTGGTTAACGGTTAAGATCATCTCTTAAACAAATTATCCGCTTTGCAGTTTCCTATATAAACTCCTTTTAGCTTAATCTCAAATGCATAGATTATTCATACGGTGAGAGCATAGCTTAAAAATTCCACAGAAATTTCTAGAAGAGAGAGAGATGGCAAATCCTAAGGTTTTCTTCGACCTTACCACCGGCGGTCAACCGACTGGCCGTGTAGTGATGGAATTGTTCAACGATGTAGTTCCGAAAACGGCGGATAATTTCCGAGCACTCTGTACCGGAGAGAAAGGCGTCGGAAAGTCCGGCAAGCCGTTACACTACAAAGGATCATCATTTCACCGTGTGATCCCTGGATTTATGTGTCAAGGAGGTGATTTCACTGCCGGAAACGGTACCGGTGGTGAATCGATCTACGGCGCCAAATTCGCCGACGAGAATTTCGTTAAAAAGCATACTGGACCTGGAATTCTCTCCATGGCTAATGCTGGCCCTGGAACTAACGGATCGCAGTTTTTCATTTGTACGGCCAAAACCGAGTGGCTCGACGGAAAACACGTGGTGTTTGGTCAAGTTATTGAAGGAATGGATGTGATTAAGAAAGTGGAGGCCGTTGGATCTAGCTCCGGCAGGTGCTCGAAGCCCGTTGTGATTGCTGACTGTGGTCAACTCTCTTAGATTATTAATCGTATTAATTAATGTTAATGATGATCTAAACTAGTTAACTATGTGATCGCAGCGTACTGATCTGCCGTTTTTCGTTTTTTTTTCCAGTTTTTTCCTTTTTGAGCTTATTGTGGGTCGGGTTTCGGGCTTACTGTGTCGGGTCTTTACTGTAATTGGTCGTTTTTAAAACTACCAGTGCAAGTTAGAATTGGAATAAGATTAGATTTCTCGGTTTATTTCACTGTGTAAGTTCGAATTCGTGCAAATTTCTTAAATTGTGGTTTTCGACATTTTAATTGGAGTTATCGCCTGTTAAAATAATGCGGTGACTTTTGATATACTGGTTTCGCAAAGTCGGAATAGTTATTGTGATTTATTGGAGCGGGTCCCACCACTGCAGAAATGAATCTGATTCATCGCAGCGTTTGAACAGGCGTGGGAGTGAAGCCCCGAGGCACGAGGCGTAAGTCTCATGAGTATTTAATTTTTAATATTTTATAAAATAATATAATTATATTAAATATTTATAAATATATAAAATTATATAAAAAAATAAAGAAAACTATAAATATGTGAAATATATATATATATATATATATATATATATATATATATATATAGATGTGTTTCATCCTTACAAAAAATTAATCAAAACAATCTATTATACGCTACTTACAAACACAAGTAACTTGAGTCGAAAAGAATAAAAGTTTTTTACATGAAGGAATAAAAAGGATGACTAACCTGCAATTTGAACTTTGAGCTTGCTGCTACGAAGGAGAATGATGTTCTCTTAGTATTTGTAAAACAAAATGGAATATTCGTTGCTTTTGGGAGATATTAACACACTAGTGGACAAGATAAAGAATTCGAAAAGACCATAAATTAGGGTTTCAATCAATAAAAAAGGTCTTTACTTTTAAATTTAAAATATTTCAGTTCCTTTTTAAAACTTTTGAGTAATTATAAGCTGACTTTTGAGAATTTGGGTATTATATGAAGGACTTATTTAACAAATTTTATTTTAATTTGAAAAAGTCTCTTGGGCTTACGCCTCACTACAAAAACGCGCCTTAAACGCCCGGGCGTACATCCCGAATTAGGCATGCTTCACAGAGTTCAACTAGAAAAAACAGAAAATCAACTAGGCATGCTTCACAGAGTTCAAATAAGCAGTTAAAGCACGTAGACATACGATATTAGACTAAAGATGATAACTACGCATATTGGGATAACTCAATTTAGAATGAAAAAAACAGACTAATACTCATTTAAACGGTATAACTCAAATTAAAGGAAACAAGTCGCTACTCAGTAAAATAAATCGGATTTTTCAACAAATAGCCAGTGTACGAACTCGTCACCTCACGTACACGACGCTCACATATCACAACAGTACCAAATCCTAAGGGGATCTCTCCCACACAAGGTTAGGCAAGCCACTTACCTCGAACCAAGCTCAATCAATCGGTAACAATGTCTTTTCCACGAATATCCGACTCCGGATGGCCCAAATCTAGCCAAATCAATTGCATACCATAAATAGACTATAAGAAAATTAATCAAATTAATAAAATCAAAGCTAAAACAAGAAATTAGAAAATCGTCCCAAAAAGTCGACCCGGGCCCACGTCTCAGAATCGGGTAAAAGTCACAAAATACGAACACCCATTCTCTCACGAGTCTAACCATACAAGAATTTCTCAAGTTCGACCTCAAATAGCCTTCCAAATCTCAAAAATTTAGTCTAGGAAGTTTATACCATTTTTACCTAATTTCCAACTCAAATCCTTAATTAAAGGGTAGAATCAACTATAGATTAATGAGATATAACCATAAAAGAGGTAAAAATCATTACCCACAAGCTTTCTCTTAAAATCCCTCGAAAAATCGCCAAATTCCGAGCTCTCAAGTCAAAAAATGAAGAATGAGATCAAACCCTCACACTTAGCCATTTTTCTGCCAGAGATCTTGCTTCTGCAAGCCTTCAACCGCATCTGCGGTCCCGCACCTGCGAAATTTCCATCACAGTTACGGATTTCACTTAAAACTCATCGCCCACTTTTGCGGTCAAAACACCGCACCTGCGGACCTATGTACGCTTTTGCGGTCCCCCATCGCTCATGTGATCTCTCCAGCGCATCTGCGGGCATCGCAGTTGCGGAACTCACCTCGCACCTGCGACCCCTGACCATTCCTTCCAAAATTGCTTCTGCGCTTAATCATCCGCACGTGCGGCCCCGCACCTGCGATCTCCCCAACGCAGGTGCGAAAACACTAGATGCCTGAAGGCTTCAGCAATTTCCTAAGTCCAATATTTCTTCCGTTAAGCATCCGAAACACACCCGAGGCCCCCGAGACCTCAACTAAACATACCAACTAGTCCTAAATCACCATACGGACTTAGTCGAGCCCTCAAATCACATCAAACAACGCTAAAAACACGAATCATCCTCCAATTCAAACATAGAACTTTTAAACTTCAAATTTCTACAACCGATGTCGAAATCTATCAAATCACGTCCGATTGACCTCAAATTTTGCACACAAGTTGTAATTGACATTACGAACCTACTCCAACTTCCGAAATTGGAATCCGACCCCGATATCAAAAAGTTCGCTATCGTTCAAAATCTCTAAAAATTCGACTTTCGCCATTTCAACCCTAAATCAGCTACTGACCTCCAAAACATAATCCAGACATGCCCCCAAGTCCAAAATCACCCAACAGAGCTAACAGAACCGACATACCGCCATTCTGGAGTTGTCTTCATACAGTTCCGACTACTGTCAAAATCGTAAGACTTAAGCTTCCGTTTTTGGGACTAAGTGTCCCAAACACTCCGAAACCAAAAATAAAACCTCCAAGCAAGTCACAAAAGCAGAAAAAGGTACGGGGAAACAGTAAATAGGGGATCGGGGCTATTACTCTCAAATCGACTGGTCGGGTCATTACATCCTCCCCCTCTTAAAACAATCGTTCGTCCTCGAACGAGCATAAAGACATACCTGAAGTGGTGAAAAGATGAGGGTAACGACTGCGCATATCCTGCTCGGTCTCCCAAGTCTCCTCCTCGGCCGGCTGACCCCTTAACTGAACCTTTACTGATGCAATATTCTTTGACCTTAACTTGCCAACCTGCCTGTTCCAAAATAGCCACTGGCTCCTCAACATAAGATAGATCCTTGTCCAACTGGACTGAGCTGAAATCCAATACATGAGCCGGATCACCGTGATACTTTCGGAGCATAGAAACGTGGAATACTGAATGAATCCCTGCAAGGCTGGGAGGCAAGGTAAGCTCATAAGCAACCTCCCCAACTCGCCGCAACACCTCAAATGGGCCACTAAACCTTGGTCTCAGCTTGCCCTTCTTCCCGAACCTCATAACGCCCTTCATAGGCGAAACCCGGAGCAAGACCTGCTCTCCAACCATAAATGCAACATCCCGAACCTTCTGATCCACATAACTCTTCTGTCTGGACTGGGCTGTGCCAAGTCGATCCTGAATCACCTTCACCTTATCCAGGGCATCCTGAACCAAGTCTGTACCCAGTAATCTAGCCTCGCCCGACTCGAACCAACCCACAGGAGACCGACACCACCTACCATACAGAGCCTCATACAGTGCCATCTGAATGCTCGACTGATAACTGTTGTTGTAGGCAAACTCCGCAAGTGGCAAGAACTGATCCCAAGCATCCCCAAAATCTATCACACAAGTGTGGAGCATATCCTCCAGTATCTGAATAGTGCGCTCGGACTCTCCGTCCGTATGAAGGTGAAATATTATTCTCAACTCAACCCGAGTACCCAACTCCTGCTGTACAGCCCTCCAGAGCCATGATGTAAACTGCGTACCCTGATTAGAGATGATAGATACCGGTACGCCATGAAGTCTGACAATCTCACAGATATAAATTCGAGCCAGCTGCTCGGAAGAATAGGTAGTCATCAGAGGAAGGAAATGAGCTGACTAGGTCAGCCTATCCATAATCACCCAAACTGTATCAAACCTCCTCATAGTCCGTGGAAGTCCAACAACGAAATCCATAGTGATCCGCTCCCATTTCCACTTCGGAATCTCTAACTTCTGAAGCAACCCACCTGGCTGCTGATGCTCATACTTTACCTGCTGGCAATTTAGACACCGAGCTACATGTTCCACTATATCTTTCTTCATTCTTCTCCACCAGTAATGCTGCCTCAAGTCCTGGTACATCTTCGCGACACCTGGATGAATGGAGTACCGTGAACTGTGAGCCTCCTGAAGAATCAACTATCGCAAACCATCTACATTGGGCACACATAACCTGCCCTGTATCCTCAATGCACCCTCATCCCTAATAGTGACATCCTTAGCATCACTGTGCTGGACCATGTCCTTATGGACAAACAGATGGGGGTCATCATACTAACGCTCCCTGATACGGTCATAAAGAGAAGACCGAGAGACCACACAAGCCAATACTCGACTCGGCTCAAAAATATCCAATCTCACAAAATGGCTGGCTAAGGATTGAACATCCAACACCAATGGCCTCTCTGCTGCTGGTAGATATGCTAAGCTCCCCAAACTCTCCTCCTGGTGACTCAGAGCAACAACTACCATATTGGCCTTCCCGCGATGGCACAAAATGGTGATATCATAATCCTTAAGCAACTCCAACCATCTCCGCTGACGCAGATTAAGATCCTTCTGCTTGAACAGATGCTGCAAACTCTGATGGTTGGTGTAAATCTCATAAAGAATACCGTACAAATAGTGCTGCCAAATCTTCAAGGCATGAAAAATAGCTTCTAACTCAAGGTCGTGGACAAGATAGTTCTTCTCATGCACCTTCAACTGTCTGGACACGTAGGCAATCACCCTACCGTCCTGCATCAACACCGCGCCGAGACCAATTCGCGACGCATCATAATATACAGTATAAGACCCCAAACCTGTAGGCAATACCAATACTGGGGCTGTAGTCAAAACTGTCTTGAGCTTCTGAAAGCTCTCCTCACATTCCTCCATCCACCTGAACGGAGCACCTTTCTGGGTCAGCCTGGTCATAGGTGCTGTAATGGATGAGAATTCCTCTAAAAACGGCGGTAATATCCCGCCAAACCAAGAAAACTCCGGATCTCCATAGCTGATGACGGTCTAGGCTAACTCTGCACTGCTTCCACCTTCTTTGGATCCACCTGGATCCCATCACTCGATACTACATGATCCAAGAATGCCACTGAGTCTAGCCAGAACTCTCACTTTGAAAATTTTGCATATAACTTCTTTTCTCTCAAGGTCTGAAGCGCAGTCCTCAGGTGTTGCTCATGATCCTCCCAAGTTCGGGAGTACACCAGAATGTCGTCAATAAACACAATGACGAATGAGTCAAGATAAGTTTAGAACACACTGTGCATCAAGTGCATAAAAGCTTCTCGGGTATTGGTCATCCCAAAAGACATCACAAGAAACTTGTAGTGACCATACCGAGTCCTGAAAGCAGTCTTCAGGATATCTGGCTCCCGGATCTTCAACTGATGATAGCCTGAATGTAAGTCAATCTTAGAAAACACTCTGGCACCCTGTAACCGATCAAATAAGTCATCAATACGTGGAAATGGATACCTCTTCTTCACTATGACTTTGTTCAACTGGCGGTAATCAATACACATCCGCATAGAACCATCCTTCTTCTTCACAAATAAGACAGGAGCCCCCCAAGGTGACACACTGGGACGAATGAAGCCCTTATCAAGCAACTCCTATAACTGCTCCTTCAATTCCTTCAATTTAGGAGGAGCCATACGATATGGAGGAATAGAGATGGGCTTAGTGCTCGGTAACAAATCAATGCCAAAATTTATATCTTTGTCGGGCGACATGCCCGGATGATCAGCTGGAAACACATCTTGAAAGTCCCTCAGTACTGGAACTGACTAAATTGTAGTGGTATCAATATTTACATCTCTCACATAAGCTAGATACATGTCACACCCCTTCTCAACCATTCGTTGAGCTTTAAGAAATGAAATAACTCTGCCGGGAGTATACTCTAAGGTACCTCTCCACTCAAATCGTGGTAAACCTGGCATAGCTAGCATCGCGGTCTTAGCGTGACAATCAAGAATATCATAATGGGGCGACAACCAGTCCATGCCCAAGATAACATCAAAGTCTACCATGCTGAGTAATAATAAATCAGCTATGGTCTCAAAACCACTAAGAGCAATCAAACACGACCGATACACGTGGTCCACAATAAGAGAATCTCCCATAGGAGTAGACACATAAACATGGGAACTCAAAGAATCCCGAGATATGCCCAAATATGGGGTAAACTAAGAGGACACATAAAAATATCTAGAGCCTGGGTCAAATAATACCGACGCATCTCTATGATAGACCAGAACAATACCTGTAATGACAGAGTCATAAGTAACTGCCTCTGTACCACCGGGAAGAGCATAATATCTGGCTTGGCCTCCCCCTCTAGGGTGACCTCGACCTCCTCGACCTCCACCTCAAGCTGGCTGAGTAGGTGGGGCGGTAGCTGGTGCTGGAATCATAGCATGAGGGCCTGGTGGAACACGTGTTGGCTGAGAAGTCTTTGGAGGTGCACCCCTCCTAAGTCTGGGGCAATCCCTCACCATATGGTGGGTGTTGCCACACTCAAAACAACCCCTCGGAGGGCGTGGCTACTGTGACTGACTCAGGCCAGGTCTGCTGGACTGGCCGCTAAAAGCACCCAGAGCAGGAGGCATACTAGATACTGGCGGTGCATAATAAGTCTCCTGGGGCCTAGAAGGGACCGGAATACCACTGGCAGCTGGAAGAGCTGAATGAACGGGGTTACTCACATTACCCCTACCATATCGAACTGCAGCTGGGGCACGAGTACCGCTGTAAGTTCCAGACTCTCGAGACCTCTTGGCCTCCCTGTCCTCTCTATCCCGGGTAAGCATGCCCTCAAATCTCTTTGCAATACTCACAACCTGCTGGTAAGAAATATCCATCTCCAGCTCCCTGACCATACTAATCATGATACTGGGGTGGAGTCCCTCAATAAACCGACGAACCCTCTCTTGAATTGTGGCAACCAAGGCTGGTGCATGTCGGGCCAAATCACTTAAGCGAACTGCATACTCTGATACAGTCATAGCACCCTGGCACCACTGCTCAAACTCCGCATGCCATGCGTCCCTAAGGCTCTGAGGGACATACTCTCTCAAAAATATATCCGAGAACTGAGTCCATGTAATTGAAGCTGCCTCATCCGGACTACTCAACTCATTAGCATGCCACCACTGATAGGCTGCTCCTCTAAGCTGGAAAGTGGTAAAAGAAACCCCACTCGTCTCCGCTATATCCATAGTACGTAGAATACGATGACACTCATCCAGAAAACCCTGAGCATCATCAGTAGTCAATCCACTGAAGTTAGGTGGGTGGTACTTTTTGTACCTCTCAAGTCTGAGCTGATCCTCCTCAGAAGCGGCTATCCTAGTCTTGTGCTGAACCGGAGCTACCGGTTGCATAGGGATGAACTCTGGAACCTGGTCGGCCTGACCTTGCTGCTCTGGAGTACCAGTGATAGGAGTCTGTGCTCCTCCCCCGGCCTGAGATATGGCAGGAGCAAGTGGAATCAATCTAGCCTGAGCTAAGGTGCTGAACATGCTCAGAAACTAGGCTAGGGTCTCCTGGAGGGTTGGTGCAACAACAGGTATCTCAGGTGTCTGCCCTCTAGCTGGAGCTACTGGGGGCTCTTCTGTAGTAGCTTGTGCGGGTGCTCTGCATGCACCACGTGGACGTCCTCGGCCTCTACCCCGGCCCCGACCTCTCGCGGCTCTAGCAAGGGCGCGAGTGCCTGATCATCAGATCCACCTGTACGTGTCCTCACCATCTGTGAGAAAACAGAATACAAAAGTTCGGAATTTTGATGTCAACAATTTTCGCATGACAAGGAGTCAAAGAAGTATAATTTTTTTCCCTAACAGTTCCATAGCCTCAGATAAGTACAGACGTCTCCGTACCGATCCGCGAGAATCTAATAAACCGGATTATGACTCATGACACCTATGAACCTAGAGCTTTGATAAAAACTTGTCATGACCCAAACTCTCTCCGTATAACGTCGTGACGACACCTAGTTTCTACGACTAGGTAAGACTAACAAATTATAGAAATATAACAAAAACGAAAGTAAAACTTGGCAACTAACAGTAGTGGATAACTGAATAACTAATAACAATGCCGCTCTACATGTACAATAACCAATACTCTAAATGCACAGTCCTCCCAAAACCCAGAATATCGTAAGTCACAAGCTACATAAGGAAACTAATATCTCTATACACCAGAGTCTAACAAAAGAAGTACGGAAGGTAAATGACATAGGAGAGAATATAGGGGGACTCTGAGGTTTGCAGACTCGACAGATGTACCTTGTAATCTCCGTACAACAGCAAGCACACTCAGCTAACAGCGGGCTGATAAGTAGTACCTGGATCTGCACACAAAAATATGTGCAGAAGAGTAGCATGAGTACACCACAACGGTGCCCAGTAAATGCCAAGCCTAACCTCGGTCGAGTAGTGACGAGGTCAGGTCAAGCCCACTGGAATATAATAAATAAAACAAGAGAATATACAGTATAATAAGAGACTAGAATTTAACAAAAGGAAACACAATAAGGCAACAATATAACACACATGGGTAAACAGCAGGGAGAACTCCCGAGGTACCGCCTCGTAGTCTCAAAAGTAAATATGCAGGGAGAACTCCCGAGGAATTGCCTCATAGTCTCAAAAGTAAATGTGCAGGGAGAGCTCACGAGGAACCGCCTCATAGTCTCAAAAGTAAATATACAGGAAGAACTCCCGAGGAACCGCCTAGTAGTCTCAAAAGTAAATGTGCAGGGAGAACATCCAGGGAACCGCCTCGTACTCTCAAAAGTAAATATACAGAGAGAACTCCCGAGGAACCGCCTCGTAGTCTCAAAAGTAAATGTGCAGGGAGAACTCCCGAGGAACCGCCTCGTAGTCTCAAAAGTAAATATACAAGGAGAACTCCCGAAGAACCGCCTTGTAGTCTCAAAAGTAAACACACAGCTCAACCGATAAATACCATAGTTAACAACAACAATTTTACAGTTAAGACCGATAAAGAACAAGGAAAAATAGAAAATCAACTAGGCATGCTTCACAGAGTTCAAATAAGCAGTTAAAACACGTAGATATGCGATATTACACTAAACATGATAACTACGCATATTGGGATAACTCAATTTAGAATGAAAAAAACAGACTAATACTCATTTAAACGGTATAACTTAAATTAAAGGAAACAAGTAGCTACTCAGTAAAATAAATCAGATTTTTCTACAAATAGCCAGTGTACGAACTCGTCACCTCACGTACACGGCGCTCACATATCACAACAATACCAAATCCTAAGGGGATCTCCTCCATACAAGGTTAGGCAAGCCACTTACCTCGAACCAAGCTCAATCAATCGGTAACAATGCCTTTTCCACAAATATCCGACTCTGAATGCCCCAAATCTAGCCAAAATCAATTGCATACCATAAATACGACTATTAGAAATTAATCTAATTAATGAAATCAAAGCTAAAGCAAGAAATTAGAAAATCGTCCCAAAAAGTCGACCCGGGCCCACGTCTCGGAATCGGGTAAAAGTCATAAAATACGAACACCCATTCACTCACGAGTCTAACCATACAAGAATTTCTCAAATCCGACCTTAAATCGCCTTCCAAATCTCAAAAACTTAGTCTAGGAAGTTTATACCATTTTTACCCAATTTCCAACTCAAATCCTTAATTAAAGGGTGGAATCAACTATAGATTAATGAGATATAACCATAAAAGAGTTAAGAATCATTACCCACAAGCTTCCTCTGAAAATCTCTCGAAAAATAGCTAAATTCCGAGCTCTCAAGTCAAAAAATGAAGAATGAGATCAAATCCTCGCACTTAGCCCTTTTTCTGCCATAGATCTCGCTTCTGCGAGCCTTCAACCGCATCTGCGGTCCCGCACCTACGGAATTTCCATCGCAGGTGCGGCTTTCACTTAAAACTCATCGCCTGCTTCTGTGGTCAAAAGGTCGCACCTGCGGACCTATGTCCGCTTCTGCGGCCCCCCACGGCTCCTGCGGTCCCCTACCGCTCCTGCGATCTCTCTAGCGCATCTGCGGGCATCGCAGATGCGGAACTCACCTTGCACTTGAAACCCCTGACCATTCCATCCAAAACTGCTTCTGCGCTTAATCATCCGCACGTGCAGCCCCGCACCTGCGGTCTCCCCACCTCAGGTGCGAAAACACTAGATGCCTGAAGGCTTCAGCAATTTCCTAAGTCTAATATTTCTTCCGTTAAGCATCCGAAACACACCCGAGGCCCTCGAGACCTCAACAAAACATACCAACTAGTCCTAAATCACCATACGAACTTAGTCGAGCCCTCAAATCACATCAAACAACGCTAAAAACACGAATCACCCTCCAATTCGAACTTAATGAACTTTGAAACTTCAAATTTCTACAACCGATGCCGAAACCTATCAAATAATGTCCGATTGACCTCAAATTTTGCACATAAGTCATAATTGACATTACGAACATACTCCAACTTCTGGAATCAAAATCCAACCCCGATATCAAAAAGTCCACTATCGGTCAAAATCTCCGAAAATTTGATTTTTGCTATTTCAAGCCTAAATCAGCTACAGACCTCCAAAACACATTCCGGACATGCCCTTAAGTCCAAAATTACCCAACGGAGCTAACGGAACCGACGGACCTCCATTCCGGAGTTGTCTTTACATAGTTCCGACTACGGTCAAAATCCTAAGACTTAAGCTTCTGTTTTAGGGACTAAGTGTCCCAAACACTTCGAAACCAAAAACAAAACCTCCCGGCAAGTCACATAAATAGAAAAAGGTATGGGAGAAACAATAAATAGGGTATCAGGGCTATTACTCTCAAAACGACCGGCCGGGTCGTTACAAAAACTATGTTCTCATAAGCAATAGTTTAAATATTAAGTGGAGGGACTCAATAAATTATTTTGCTAAACCAGCTGTGATGTAAACCAACTTATCACGATGAACTGTATTGAATAGAAAATATGGAAATTATGCTCGAAATTAAATTATTAAGCAAGTTACCTCGCAAACTCCAGGTTGCGGGGTAATAATAATTGCACATATAACCATCTCATATATGCATCTTATGTGGTATACATGGCAGGTGAATTATCCCATATTCACCTTTGATATTTCCAGCATTCAAGGGATTAAATCCCAATTTTAGTTGGTATATTAATTAACGAGAACAAGCCACATAAGAGAATTCGTAAAGAACTTTCTAGTTCTTTAATATTTACCCATGTGGATTCTCTTTTATTTTTGCACATCAGACTTAAATTGATATGACTAAACTAGTTATGCCAACTGGATAAATTATCAATATTGATAAACTTAGGTTTATACCACGACGTGTGCAATTATAAATAAACTCCAAGTTTATTATGATATGAGTTTTTATATCAATAAACTTCTACTTTATTGTGACATTCTTTTGTTTGTGTAGTACAAACTGAAGAATAAAGCGGGTAGCTTTTCACATACATATTACCCCGTTACATGTAGTAGTAACAGAAGATATTAAATTTTTCCTTTATTTATAGTCTCAATATAACCAATTGCTTTCGCGAATACTTTAGAAACTCAATAAGTTTCTTTGAGACTTACTACGGCACCATACCTTATTGATAATTGATTTTATTTTTCCAAAGTAGTATAATTGGCTCTTCTGGAGCTTTCAATTAATTTTTTACTATCACATATTCATCAACATCCATATGGTGAATATCTATTTCAAAGAGAAAGTTATACCGTTATGGTCATGGTCAAAATCATTATAGGCAAGATATGTTGCTTCTATTACTTTTGCCCTATAATAATCACATTGCCATAATATTTTGGCATAATCACAATAGGTACGTGATCAATGACCATTCGTACAATAATAATAAAATTATTTTCTTATTTCATCTCAAACCTCTTTCTAGAGGTTAGTGTGGTGTATCCACTACCACTAACACGTTCATATTCTTTCAAGAATGAATATGTATTCATAAATCACATGTTACATAAATCACATGTTGTCACATTCACATTATGAATGGACCATAATCATCTATATGTGCTTTACAAAATCTCATGTCAAACTGATGACAAATATTACTTTCAAAAAGTGAATGATTATTTTGTGAATTCTTATTGTTCTCATTACCACAATGAAGACGATTATAATTTTGTCTATTGTCACGTCCACATCCATTGATACCTTCACAGTAATAATTTTTTCTTCTCTCAGGCTTATCACATATTGCTATTGCATTCTCTTAAGGGAATGAGAATGAAGCAAATTCAATGGGACAGGCTTCCGATCCACTTCTTGTGCTCACAGTCATACATGAATTTGATCATGGTACGACATAGAAATTTTATCACTTCGGGAGGTTATAATTTCTTACAAACTCTAATAAAGTTATAAACAAGATTTATTGTATTTGCTTATATTTAAAATCAAATTATTGAATTCAAGAATTTAAAAGAGAAAAATAAGGTAAAATACTTACCTTAAATCCTAAATTTCTTCCTGAGGGAAGTCATGGAACAATTGACAATCACGATACTCAATATTATGTACAAGTTGAGTACCATGCAGGTATCCCAAAGCCTGGTGACCAAAGCAGATACCTCTAATCAATTGGTTAGAGTCTCGTGCTGATAACATGTTATAAAAAAATAAAAAAAGAAGAAGAATATTGCAGAGAAAAGTAGAGAGAGAGAATTCTTATTGATTTTGAGATGAATTACAATGGAATAGAACGTCTCATTTATAGGGAAAAAGTGACTTAGCAACAAACCCTAAAATCTTTCTAAAATATTGTAACGACCCGACTTGTCGTTTTGTGAATTAGCGTCTCGTTCAGCGACTTAAGGTCCCAAGCAGCTTTGTGATGTGTATTATGACTTGCGTGTGTGGTCAAATTTGATTTTCGGATGATTCGGGATCAAATTGGAAGAACAATTCTTATTTAAGAAGCTTAAAAGGAAAGAGTTGACCAGAGAGTTGACTTTTGAGAAAACGACCCCGGAATAGAATTTTTATTATTTTAATAGTTTCGTATGGTAATTTTGTACTTAGGCGTATGCCCGAAATTGGAGTAGGAAGTCCGTAGAACAATTCAGCGCATTTTGGCGAAATTAGAAAGTTTATGTGTACTAATTAGTATATTATTTTGTGTGCAGGCGAGGACTATTAATATGATGGATGTCAATTGGACATGATAATAAGTATTCGCAGCATATTAGAAGTGATGTGTGGTCTAATAAGAGCCCTAAGGCTAAGTCATGTTGGAAATTATACGATGGGGTAAAGTTTCAAGTGAGTTCGCACAAGACTTAAATTCAAACAAGCATAACTCTCAAGATATGAAGAGTTATATAGTGTATAACCTATCAAACGAAAGGTCTATGTGTCTAGTTTCTAATGATTGAAATCGTTTGTTATTTGGAGATTTCTACAAGAATGTATGACCTTTTTACTAAAGGATAGCAGAAAATCTACGCGAGCCTTGCGTAGCCTATGCAGCATAGTAGCGTAGCCTACACAACATAGCAACGTAGCCTACACTCTATTGTGTAGGCAAATCCAGAAGGTTACAACTGAAGAGGGATATAAGTCTACCCTGCGTAGCCTTTGTGCGTAGCCTACGCAGGAGGCTATGCAACTTCAAGAGATATTTTAAAGGGGCTGAAACAAGGGGTTTAGAGAGAGAAAATATTAATTTTTCAACTTGAAATTGATTTCTAGAGAGAAGGGGGAGCTCTTCCTCCATGGATACACTTCAAGGTAAGTTGTTTTGGAACAAGGATGATTATATAACATCATTTAGTGATAACACTAACATTATTATGGATCAAATCCATAGGAAATGGGTTGAATCTTCAAGAACACCAAAAAGAGGAAAAGTGAGATTCTTCCACCAAGAGGTAATCCCTTCACTTGAGCTTCATATATATGTCATATTGGAGTATGGATAACATTTTTATGAGTTTTATTTGAAGTTATAATGGGATATTGCATGAACCCTAAGGGTGGGTCTTGAGAATGCTGTTTTTGGGTAAAGATGGGTGATTGGGAGTATGATTCTTGGGTGTAAGAGTATTATTTATACATACACGTACCAATAAGGTTTGTGGAAAGATTATTGAGTCCAAATGGGAAAATATTAAGTTGTGGAATGAAGGAAATCTTGTAGAAGAACCTTGTAACCAAATTTGCATACCTAGTATTTGATAAAATGCTCAAATGAGTAGAAACCATGAATATCTTCCTAATTATGGTTCACTTTTGTTATGTTTCTAGATATATTGAAGTTTCTAGGATTTCCGGAACCTCGTTGTAATGTATGGAAGGCTCAAGAGAGATTGGAGCCGTCCGGAGGTCAATTCACGTGAGAAAGCTATTTTGGAATATTTGCCTAACTTCAAAAAGGTATCTATCTTGCCTAACCTTGAGTGAGGGAATTACTCCTTAGGCATTGAGTCTTATGTAAAAATTGTGTAATTAAAAACCATGTACGCGAGGTGACGAGTACGTACTTGGTTTATATGTGCAAATTATATCGGTTGAAATTCGTAGACTCCCTTATGTATTAAATTGGAAAATTGTTGGAACTTAGTAAATCCTTGATTTCTCATGCATCATTCCTTGTTTGTTGAGTTTGTATTTTATATGATAATTTGGTGTGATTGCCATTTGACTTTTATGTGAACTCTGCTTAACTTCGATTTTTATGGAAAGTACTTTCATTATTGATTTTATCTATAGATAATTTAAAAGGGAAATTTAGTTAATAAGGTGAATAAATTTATTATTTTATAATGTTGTGATTTAAAAGAGGTATTGTTCCTTGATGAATTACTTTTCAATTCATATTGTTGAAAACTTGGTATTGAATTATAAAGGTCGTGAATCATATTGAGGCAAAGTGCCAAATTGTAAAATATTATTCGGTTGATTTGTTCACTCCCGAACATTTTGTTAAGATGTTGTGCATATTATAATTAATTAAATAAGTTTAAATTAAGGCGTTTATATATTTATCTAAAATTTGGATTAAAGAAGGCGTTGTCCTATGATGAGTTATTTTTCCATCCTTATAGTTATTTTTTGAGATTTTATATACATTGTGTTGTGCCGTGGACTATCTGTTGTGAAATTAATTGACTTTATTGTACCTTTGGAATAGTTGTGGCCTATGAAAAATTTATAAATACGAGTTGATGATGATGTGCTGCTGTGATGATATTCTGTGTGAATTGTTGTGTGATTTGGGTTACTGCTATGCGACATATAAGGGTGGCATCCCATTTTTGATATTTTACGGGCATAAGGGTTGCATTTCACTGTTGTTATGTATGTTGGGATATTGTTTGGGCGGAGTGATAAGGGAGGCTATTAAATAGGGAGGCTATTAAACGGAGCGATAATGGAGGCTATTATAGGAGCAATAAGGGTGGCTATATAAGCGATAAGGATGGCTATAAGAGCGATACAAATGGCTATTGATATTGTCAGGGTTTAGGGATAAGAGAGGCTATTATAGGAGAGATAAGGGTGGCTATTGTCAGGGATGATATGTGATGATGTGGGGTTATTGCGTTGGTAATTTTCATGTGATGTTGTGATTTTTCTTGTGTTTATTTTTATACCTTGTGCAATTTATCTTGTTGTTGGTAAATTGATAATAGTCTGATATATGTTAAAATTGGGAGCCTGTGGTTATTGCCAAGCGGATTATGAAATGAAATGTGGGCACGAGGTGCCGTGAGTAAATAATGATGATATTGGCACGTGAACTGTCAGTGCAGTTATGATATGAAATGTTTGCACGAAGTGTCGTGAGTAAAAAATGATGATATTGGCACGTGAATTATCCGTGCAATTGTGATATAAAATGTGGGCATAAAGTGCCGTGGTTAAATGATGATGATATATGGCACGTGAGTTGTCCGTGCGGTTGTGATAGAGAAATTGGCACGAGGTACCGTAAAAATATGAAAGTGGACTGAGACCCATATTTTATGATTTTGAAATGCTGTGTCACGGGGTGACTTTTATTCGAAAGAGGTTTATTTGAAAGATATTTATTTGAAGGAAAGAGATTTGAAAGAGATTTATTTGAAAGTATTATATTTTGAAGATTTCTATTTGAAAAACATATAAGCGAAAGATTTATATTGGAAGGAGTTGATTAATTGGTTGTACTTGTATTCATTATTTATTGCACAATATTTATGGTGTTCTTGTCGCCCTCTTGTGTATATCACTGGTTGATTATTGTTTCCATCATTGTTATTTATTTTCTATTATTTTTGTATACTATATTGCACAGGTTATTAGACTAATGAGTGTCTCAACTGTACCTCGTCACTACTCCACCGAAGTTAGTCTTGATACTTACTGGGTACCGATCGTGGTGTACTCATACTACACTTCTGCATATTTTTGTGCAGAGCCAGGTATTGGAGCTATCAGACTCGGACATAGTTAAAGTGTCATCGCAAGTATTCAAGGTAGAGCTGCTTGGTCGTCGCAGTCCCTTGAAGTCTTTTCATTTTATTGTACTGTTAATTATTAATCAAACAGTATTGAGTATTCGATCCTTGAGATCATTTCATGTATTCAGTAAGAGTTCGTGACTCAGTATTACCAGTCTTGGGAGGTTGTTATATTTATAATTATTTGCACTGTTGGTTTTTATATATAAAAAAATAGCTCGATTTGTTATTGTAATCGGCTTACCTAGTCTTAGAGACTAAGTGCCATCATGATACCCGAGTGAGATTTTGGGTCGTGACAAATATAGGCATTCACCATAAATAAAATATTTTTTATAACAAAGTGTTTTTAGTCTTGGAGTTAAAATGAACCTCCCGTTTGGCCATAGATTTTGGCTATTTTTTTTCAAAAAGATTTGAAAAATAGTATTTGTTCATGAATATGATCAGTTTTTGAAAAAAATTGAATTTATTTTTTTCAAGTTCTCAAAAACTGGTTTAGGGCGGTTTTTGAGCGATTTTTTTTCTACTTACAAAACTTTAATTTATTTTTCAAATAAAATGCATGTCCAAACCCAACTTTAACTTCCAAAAATTATTTTTCAATACAACTTCAAAAATTCTTTTTTTAAGTTTCAACCAAATCTATGTCCAAACGCTAGCTTAGTTTTGACTTCTTTATTCCAAATTTCCATGTAAGAAAATAATACTCTAATTTATATATGAAAATAAAATAAAAAAGTAAGACATATTTCAATATTTGGTTCAGCTTTTGATTCAATTCTTTTACCAAATTAGAGAAAATTAAGGATATATCACATCAAGCAAGATTAAATCAATTTAAGAATACATCTGCTTGAGTCTAAATTTTGATTTTTGATTCAATTAGATTATTTTAATGGTTTTGGATGGGATCTAGTGGACAAGATGTGGCGCTCTGCAGCGGCAGTAGAGGTTACTCTTACGTGTGCTTATTGGGCGGATCAGACAGATAATTATATTTAACGGTTTGGTTTAACGATTATCGGATTATAAATGTAGTAATCCGCTAGCCATCCAATAAGACAACGAGCGGATTGGTATCAGATTAACAATTATCAGACGGTTATCGGGCGGCTTATCGGCTAAACCAAATATTTTTTTTTGAACAATCATTCAATCAATATCAAGACTACACATACTGTCATTACACATATTAACCAAATTTATAAAACCAAAAAACACATTCGTTCAATAGTCAGTAAAACTTTCAAAAGGATATTCGTTCATAATCAATCAAACGGCAAAAGCTTCGGCCTTCGCCCTCAAAGCTCTGACACTTAGTTAGAAGGTGTAATTCGATTATGTAGTATGCAAATAGATAAAGGTACAACATGTGGGAAAATCAATATTCATATAAAACTGAGCAGCCTCCTATAATTGAATCAAGAAGTTGGAAAAAGAATAGTAATATACAAATAACAATGGGAACGAAAGACAGATAAACAATGGTACTTTATATACATAGGGGTAAAAGTTTAAATATAAAAATTCTTAACGGATTAACGTTTTAACCAATACGAAAATTGAGTAATTCGCCCCCAATCCGTTTAGCCGTTAATTATAAAATCTCAATCCGTTCCCCATCCATTATCCCGATAATCCGATACCAATAAGCCAATAAGTTATCGATTCAGATCGGTTAACGATTTCAGTTCGATTTTGAACCGCCCTAGTTACTCTGGCGTTGCATGACACGGTTTCCTCTAAATCCTAAAATATTTTGATGCCTTTAATCATGGTATTTTCCGCGGTATAAGCGACAACCATTAAATCTCCGGGTTTTTTGCCAATACCTTTTCTTATATAGGACTATGTTGCACTTTTGATTTGTTTATCTTATTATTAAAGGAAGTCTGTGGTTTTTATTTATTTAATATTTATACGGCTATACTTATTTCTTTATGCAGAGTTACTAATGCCTAATGGTAGTACTTAATCAGAGTTTAAGTTATATCCATTTGAAAGGGAAACAAAGCAATAAAAGAAATTAGCTAGAAATTAACTGAGAAAATGAAACCTCAATAATATCTCCTCCAACACGTAAAGAAATACTAGAAGGCATAAGTACATGTCATTTAAACTGAGATTCTTGACGAAAGGCTAAATTAGCTAAACCATCATCTATCGAATTAAATTAGCCTCCATACTCGGTTCCTAGCCAAGAGATGACGGATGTTGTTGACAATATCACTACTCCGATGAGGCATAGCTTTAAAGGATGTGCAGACTC
Organism: Nicotiana tabacum; assembly: GCF_000715075.1. NCBI lineage: Eukaryota > Viridiplantae > Streptophyta > Magnoliopsida > Solanales > Solanaceae > Nicotiana > Nicotiana tabacum. Next base: position 75,435,787 of record NC_134103.1, read on the forward strand.
AATCCTAACTGAAATTCCACCAAATCACCTACCATCAGAATTACGAAAAACACCGCCAGCAATCCCCGATATTCGTTAACGAACGCAAAGAAGTAATGCAAGCTCTAACCATGTTAACAAGGGTCACTGCCTTTTTGTCAACTGAAAGCTGCTCGTTTAGGAACATAATATTATTACGCCAAATTTGTATTTTCCAGCAAGATGTACTCAAAGAAAATTTTTCAATCATCCGTAACTCTCTTGAATTTAGAAATTTAAATTAGCGGTAAGCTAACAATGGAGATCAAGAGCAAAAAAGTGATACTTGTCTTCTGCAGCAAGAATGTGATCACAAACAGTCCGATCATAATAAGTCGTATGCATTCAAGATGGTAAGCTAACAATGGAGATCAAGAGCAAAAAAGTGATACTTGTCTTCTGCAGCAAGAATGTGATCACAAACAGTCCGATCATAATAAGTCGTATGCATTCAAGATGTAAAATGAATTTATAAAATAACTGTCAAATAAAAATATTATTTGGTAATATAATAAAAATAAAATTTACTTACTATCATATATATTAATTACACTATTGATATAAATATTTTAATTTATGTGTGCATATAGCTTAAAACTGTGCAATATTGCCTTTGCTTTAATGTACTTCATGCTATAAATTGCTCAAAAGTTGCTTGATTCTCTGATGTATTAGCAGATACGTATAGGCCTCATGTTTGTTTCTTTTTTTATTTTTTTTTATTTTTTTATTTAAAGAATCACACAAGCCCGGAACCAAAGTATGGTTCATTTGGACTCAAGAGACATAATTATGTTAAAAAACAAATTGGGCACCATTTTATATATAGCGCGGTTATTGACCGCGCTATATATAAAATGTGGCCCCACAAATAAGTCATCTGCACTTAAATGGCGCACCAATAATTTATATGTGTATAGCGCGTATTATGGATGCGCTATACATTAAATAATTGTACCCCGAGCTTGGTTTTTCCTTATTTAAGGAGTTTCAGAATTTGGTAAAAATCCATTCAACTTTCTTCAAGTTGTTCAAAATATATGTTCGTTAAGTTATTTTGTATTTTGTCAAAATGTCCGAAGAGCGAAAAATTAGGGTTTCATTATGTTGGGGGGGTGAGGTTGTAGCGGAGAATAACTCAGTACGGTATAATTGTTCTCCACAGTGTCATGTTAAGTTACCACTTACAATGGAGTATGATAGATTGATATCGTTGTTATATAAAAAATATAAGTGTGAGCAAACGTTCGGTGAATATTGAAGTAACCGGGAGATATCCGTATTCTGTTACTCCGCAAGGGGTTGCTTGTTATGCTGAGCTTAACATCGAAGACGATAAAACTCTGACAGATTTTTTTGAGGACTCCGGATGAACACCAGGAACTTCTTGTGATAAAAATGTTAGACATGTACGTCAAGGCTGAAGACGTTCGCAATAATGAGGTTCCACAAAACATAGATATCCCTCAATCATCGGGTGGCTATTTTGGAGCAGTTTTAGCTGAACAGGTTCCGGGTGAAAGAGTTTGGCCTGATCTAAACTTATCTCCACGGGAGAACGAGGAACGAGTATATAATTTCTCCCCAAGTCTACATAATCCACAAGCAGAGTGGTAAACTTCAATTTTTCTTTGTGTTACGATGCTTATTTTTATGTATTGAATTTGTATTAACACTCATAAATTCCACAGGGGGTGCCGTTTTATTCAAGAGATATTCCCTACCTTGATCAGTTGCCAAGTATGCCGGATGTCCATGCCCTCACAAGGGATCTTGATGAAATTTGGACATCAATGTGGGATGAATCTAGAGCAACAGTGCTATCAAAAGGCATGCTTTTTGCTGATAAAGCGCGCCTATGCAGGGCAGTGCGAATGTACAACGTAAAAGAGTATCATGAGATCGTGGTTCATGAACCATCTCCGAAAGTATATAAGGTTATTTGTCGTAGATGGTTTCAAGGTTGTAATTGGATGCTGCGTGCGAGAAAGTTGAAAACAAATTTGTGGATTGTGGGGAAATACATAGGCACCTACAATTAAAAATGGACTCATTCAGTGGGAATCAATTTAACTTGAATGTTGACTTGATTTCTCTTGTCTTGATTCCACACATTGAAGCGTCCATAAGGTACAAGATCAAAGAGTATATAACATCTGTCCACCAGGTATATGGATATACCATTACCAAAAGAAAGGTATTTCTCGGGCATAAACGTGTGCTTGAAATTGTTTATGGTAACTAGGATAGGTTATTTGCCGCTCTACCCAAGTACATGGCTGCATTGCAACACTTTAACCCCGGGACTGTCGTTGAATGGAAGCTTGAGTAGAGTCCGGAAATATCATAATACATATTCAGATATGTGTTCTAGGCATTTAAACCAGCCATTGATGGTTTTGTGCATTGTCGGCCGGTAATATCCATAGACGACACTCATGTCTATGGAAAGTATGATATTAAGTTGTTGATCGCCGTTGCTGTAGATGATAATGGAAGTATATTTCCCTTAGCATTTGCTATTTGTGCCAATGAAAGCCAAGAGACGTGGACATTATTTTTGAACCACTTGAAGGAGCACGTTGTTAAATAGCATTCAGGTATTTGTCTAATATCTGATCGGCATGATAATATTTTAAGTTCTGTAAAGAATTTGCATGCATGGCAGGAACCATATGCCTACCACTATTAATGTATTAGGCACTTGAAGGCCAACTTCTAGAGGTCTTATCCGAACATGGACTTGCATGATTTAATGTGGATGGCTGCAACAGATTACCAAGAGTGTAAATTTAGGAGGCGAATGAAATTGATTAGGCAGAAAGACCCAGAAGCCTATCGTTGGTTGATGCGACATGAGCTTGACAAGTGGACTTTGCATGCGGATGGTGGTAGAAGATGGGGAATTCTGACTACAAATGTGGTAGAGTCTTTCAATGGGTTATTGAAGTCTGCACGTGGATTACCAGTCACTGCCATGGTGCAGATGTCATCAAGCAGATGACGTAGAGGTTTGTTGAAAGATCTAGAGGTACATCGTCATTGATGGAAATGGGTGTTGAATTTATGCCGCAACCAATGAAACGATTTGAGAAATATAGAAAGCGAGCACAATGGCATTCCTTTTTGCAGTATTGCAGCGAGCGAAATATTTTTGAAGTTCGCACTGGTCTGCATCACAACCGTGGGAATAATACACACACCGTCAATGACGCCAGAAGATTATGCTCCTGTGGAAAATGGTCAATCTATCACTTTCCATGCTCACATGTCATGAAGTACTTTCAACATACAGGTTTCGCAGCAACGAGGTACGTTGATAAAGAAAATAGTGTTGCTGCATACTTTAACACCTATACTGGATAATTGCAGCCAGTGGGTGCTGAGCATTATTGACCGTCAGAACCATTTAAAATGGTGTGTAACAAGGGTTATGTGCGTCAACAACAAGTGCAAAAAAGAACACATATACGAAACCAAATGGATGTTGGTGATACCGTTTATGTGCTTAAATGTGGCATATGTTCCCAAACAGGATACGACCACCGTAAATGTCCTTCAGCTGGTTTGGGAAGCGGTGGTAATTCAACAGCAGGTGGCAATTCATCTAATGTGCCCAATTGTCAAGGATTAACATAGTGTTTCATTGGATTAATTTTGTTCTACTAAATTTATGTAAATGTTCAGGTTGAAAAATGTATGAAATAAAATTATGTTACTAATGGGGTTAAATCTAATTGTTATTTAGAATTAAAGATTCAATACAACAGTTTAACATACAACCCAAGGAATACATTTTTTTTTCATTCGCCACTATCGTCGGTGTCTGGCACTATTTCGTTGTCACCGTCCTCATCTTCTTTGTCAACATCTTGTACGCACCCTTCGGGACCGAGGGCATCGTAATCTAGGCCCCAGTTGACACCAGTTCTCGTATTTCATAACTATCATCAGTAAGACTACTTGCTTGATTTCAACAACAATATGGGGCTCCTATGTCCAACGTATGTAGTAGAAACTTAGGTAGTCCCTACCACTCGACAACTGTTGGGAAAACAGGATACTCATTGTCTCTATGTATTTTTTCATTTTCTAATAAATCTCAGTACTGATCCTCCGTTCCTTCCAGGTAGTTAAGATCATCGATAGCATGATGAAGAACAAGTGCCTTTTCCATCTCTAGAATCTCCTTCATCAAGTGCCGAATCACTTCTGGTTCATCTTTGTGTGTGTTTGTTTGGAAAGTTGCAGACAGTGCTTGTGGTACAATAAGGTCATGCCAATGACATAGTATTTCATAATCACACCGTTATGAGTAAAGGGGAACCAATTGTAGTTTTTTACCCCAAATTCGTATACCTTCAGGCTTTGTAGAATGCGTTTTACCCTCAATAATGTGTCTGATAAGTGAGGATTTTGACTACTTATTTGCGCCTTGTGACTTTCGTTTTAGTTAAAAAAATGCTTAAAGGTATTCCCAAAAACAGATAAAATAAACTTACTTGCAGGAGTACTGGAAAATGAGCCAAATGGATGAAATTCGACTCAAGAAGGAGTGATTTTGAAAAACGACAAAAATCAAGCAAAAAGGGCTAAAGTGCGAACCACAGAATAAGAAACAAAATTTGACAGTGCTATAATGCAAAATGTGGGCCGCACAATAATTGTGCGGCCGCAGAAGTCAAGGTTCAGAGAGTTGGGAATTTAAGACAATCAAGATCTGCGGACAACACTATAATTGTGCGGTCGCACCCATAATTGTGCGGTCCACAGAACTCAAGAAGTGCGGCCGCAGTTCAGAATTGTGCAGGCGTAGAAATCACTCCAGTCAAGAGCTGCATCAAAGTGCGGACCGCACACAGAATTGTGCGGCTGCAGAACCTCGTAAAGGGCAATTTTGTCCGAAAATTCTAGCTTTGTATAAATAGACTACTTTCACAAAATTAAGTCAAGTTTTGAATACCAAGAAAGCCTGTAGCCGTTATTCTTAACTCTTTTAGTCAACTTTATCATAGCTTATCAATTTTACATTGGATTTTTATATATTTGTCATTAAATATGAGTTTTATCATCTTTTCTTCTTTATTTTCTTCATTACCCACTAAGAGTAGCTAAATGTCTAGCAAGGGTTGTGACTCAACCCTAGTGTGGGAACCTAATGGGTGTTTGATTTAGGGCTTGTTTATGGTTGGGTGTGTATTATTTGGCCTAGTTCTTGCTATAATTGTAGACAGAATTCTGTAGTCCGCACTTTAGCCCTTTTTTCTTGATTTTTATCCTTGTTCAAAATCACTCCTTCTTGAGTTGAATTTCATCACTTTGGCTCATTTTCCAATACTCCTTCAAGTAACCATATTTCATTAGTTTTTGGGAATACCTTTAAGCATTTTTGAACTAAGACAAAAGTCAAAAGGCGCAAATAACTAGTCAAAATCCCCACTTATCAACTCCTCCAAATTTAAGCTTTTGCTTGTCCTCAAGCAAATAAGGTAATTCCTACCTCCACAAGAAAAAAGCTATTCCATCTAAGCTAAGGTGAACCAAACACACATCATTTGGGACCAAAAATTACCCACACACTCATGAATCATCAACATGGTAATATTTTGAAGGTTAAGGCACAAATAGCTCTAATGTGACACTTGAGCATCAAGAATTGACTTTACTCATCAAGGAAGTTTGCACTTTCATGTAGGTCACTGTGGATCACAAACTCTTCCTCCTATACTCTCCGTTAGCTCATCTCAATTAAGAATGTAGCACTCAATTCAATGATTTGTGAAACGTTCGCTCATCACTCTCAAAAGAATGTCACAAGTACGACTCTAAGTACCATATGCTTGCCCCTCATGTAAATCACCATTAATGTAAGCTCACTATGCTTGAAATCAAGTAGGGCTTTTTCGGCATGTAATGAACGCTTTTGAACTAAGGTAAGAAATGAATAAAAATAAATAACAAAAGAAAAACACAAAAAGAAAGTGAATAAATTGAAGAGTTGAAGGGATTCAAAGAAAAACAAAAGTGCAAAGCATAGAGAAAACAAAGAAAGAGAAAATGAATATCATGACCAAGAAAGAGTGATTTCAAGTATCTCTAATTACCCTAAGGAAAAAGAAAATGACTCAAAGAGTCGGCAAAGCATGAGCCAAAAAGGAAAAAGATGGAGTGCTTAAGGAAAGATGAACCCGTTCTATTTCAACATTTCCTATATTAGTCCAAAAGCCTTCAGTACATGCCGAAAAAACCCTACGTGATTTCAAGCCGAGTGAGCTTACATTAGTGGTGATTTACATGAGGGGCAAGCATATGGTACTTAGAGCCGTACTTGTGACATTCTTTTGAGAGTGATGAGCAAACTTTTCACAAATCATTGAATTGAGTGAAACATTCTTAAGTGAGATGAGCTAACGGAGAGTATATGAGGAGGAGTTTGGGATCCACAGTGACTTACATGAAATTGCGAACTTCCTTGATGAGTAAAGTCAACTCTTGATGCTCAAGTGTCACATTAGAGCTATTTGTGCTTTAACCTTCAAAACATTGCCATGTTGATGATTCATGAGTTTGTGGGTAATTGTTGGTCCCAATTGATGTGTGTTTGGTTAACCTTAGCTTAGCTGGAATAGCACTTTTTTTGTTGAGGTGGGAATTACCTTATTTGCTTAAGGACAAGCAAAAACTTAAGTTTGGGGGAGTTGATAAGTGGGGATTTTGACTACTTATTTACTCCTTTTGACTTTTGTTTTAGTTTAAAAATGCTTAAAGGTATTCCCCAAAACTAATGAAATATGATTACTTGCAGGAGTATTGGAAAATGAGCCAAAGTGATGAAATTCAACTCAAGAAGGAGTGATTTTGAACAAGGACAAAAATCAAGAGAAAAGGGCTAATGTGCGGACCACAGAATTCTGTCTGCGGCCGCAGAATTAGAAGAAAATTTGACAGTGCTGCAATGCAAAGTGTGGACCACACAATAATTGTATGGCCACAGAAGTCAAGGTTCAGAGAGTTGGGAATTCAAGACAATAAAGATCTACGAACCGCACGATAATTGTGCGGCCGCAGAAATCAAATGTGCGGTCGCACCCAGAATTGTGCGGTCAGTAGAACTCAAGATGTGCGGCCGCACCCAGAATTGTGCAGTCTGCAAAACTCAAGAAGTACGGCCATAATTCAGAATTGTGCAGCCACAGAAACCACTCCCGTCAAGAGTTGCAGCAAAGTGCGGACCGCACATAGAATTGTGCGGCCGCAGAACCTCCTAAAGGGCAATTTTGTCCTAAAATTCCAGCTTTGTATAAATAGACTACTTTCACGAAATTAAGTCAAGTTTTGAATACCAAATAGCCTGTAGTCATTATTCTTAACTCTTTTTGTCAACTTTATCATAGCTTATCAATTTTACATTGGATTTTTATCTATTTGTCATTAAATATGAGTTTTATCATCTTTTCTTCTTTATTTTCTTCATTACCCACTAAAAGTAGCTAAATGTCTAGCTAGGGTTGTGACTCAACCCTAGTGTGGGAACCTAATGGGTGTTTGATTTAGGGCTTGTTTATGGTTGGGTGTGTATTATTTGGCCTAGTTCTTGCTATAATTGTAGAATTAATTGTTGCAAACATTGGTTCAAGCCTATTTGATTTGGTCTCTACTTGAGAAAGAGAGAATTAGTCTAGGAAAACTTGGCTAACAAGAGTTTGGGATGAAATCAAGAGATTGATAGTCCCAATTAAAGGGTTAAACCTAGAGATAGTAAAACCCGACTTGAGCAATTTTTCAACTTTTTAGTTCAATATCCATTTGGACTTGAGAAAGCCAAATTGGGCAAAACCACTCTATTACCGAGAGGTAATTGAGTGGGTAATTGTGTGTTGATTGCTATAATACACCCCGACCAACAAAACCCGCTCTAAAGCCCACAACCCGTTAGGCAAATACCTAGGTGGAAGTCACAGCCCTAGATCTTTTACATACTTGAAAAACAACACCAAAAATATTATTATCTAGCTTTACATTTGCAAACCGTAGCATAATTTAGAGATAGAATCGAAACACTATTTGTGGAAGTGCAACTTAGACACTTTACGCGCTTAGTCCGAATATATACCTAATTCCATCTACGCTCCCTGTGGATTCGATTCCGACTCCCAGTTGGGTAATTATTATTGTAATCGACCGCTTCACAACCCCAAACTGAGGTGTGATTTGGGTGAGATAAATTTAGGCGCTGTTGCCGGGGACCGAACCCGGCTCACCTGCGTGACAGGCGGGAATACTTACCACCCTTTTTGCTTGATTTTTGTCCTTGTTAAAAATCACTCCTTCTTGAGTTGAATTTCATCACTTTGGCTCATTTTCCAATACTCCTGCAAGTAAGCATATTTCATCAGTTTTCGGAAATATCTTTAAGCATTTTTGAACTAAGACAAAAGTCAAAAGGCGCAAATAACTAGTCAAAATCCCCACTTATCAACTCCTTCAAAATTAAGCTTTTGCTTGTCCTCAAGCAAATAAGGTAATTCCCACCTCCACAAGAAAAAAGCTATTCCATCTAAGCTAAGGTGAACCAAACACACATCATTTGGGACCAAAAATTACCCACACACTCATGAATCATCAACATGGTAATGTTTTGAAGGTTAAAGCACAAATAGCTCTAATGTGACACTTGAGCATCAAGAGTTGACTTTACTCATCAAGAAAGTTCGCACTTTTATGTAGGTCACTGTGGATCACAAACTCTTCCTCCTATACTCTCCGTTAGCTCATCTCAATTAAGAATGTAGCACTCAATTCAATGATTTGTGAAACGTTCGCTCATCACTCTCAAAAGAATGTCACAAGTACGACTCTAAGTACCATATGCTTGCCCCTCATGTAAATCACCATTAATGTAAGCTCACTATGCTTGAAATCAAGTAGGGCTTTTTCGGCATGTAATGAAGGCTTTTGGACTAAGGTAAGAAATGAAGAAAAAGAAATAACAAAAGAAAAACACAAAATGAAAGTGAATAAATTGAAGAGTTGAAGGGATTCAAAGAAAAACAAAAGTACAAAGAAAGAAAAAATGAATATCATGACCAAGAAAGAGTGATTTCAAGTATCTCTAATTACCCTAAGGAAAAAGAAAATGACTCAAAGAGTCGGCAAAGCATGAGCCAAAAAGGAAAAAGATAGAGTGCTTAAGGAAAGATGAACCTGTTCTATTTCAACATTTCCTATCTTAGTCCAAAAGCCTTCAGTACATGCCGAAAAAACCCTACGTGATTTCAAGCCGAATGAGCTTACATTAGTGGTGATTTACATGAGGGGCAAGCATATGGTACTTAGAGCCGTACTTGTGACATTCTTTAAAGAGTGATGAGCGAACTTTTCACAAATCATTGAATTGAGTGAAACATTCTTAAGTGAGATGAGCTAACAGAGAGTATATGAGGAGTTTGGGATCCACAGTGACTTACATGGAAGTGCGAACTTCCTTGATGAGTAAAGTTAACTCTTGATGCTCAAGTGTCACATTAGAGCTATTTGTGCTTTAACCTTCAAAACATTGCCATGTTGATGATTCATGAGTTTGTGGGTAATTGTTGGTCCCAATTGATGTGTGTTTGGTTAACCTTAGCTTAGCTGGAATAGCTCTTTTCTTGTTGAGGTGGGAATTACCTTATTTGCTTAAGGACAAGCAAAAGCTAAAGTTTGGGGAAGTTGATAAGTGGGGATTTTGACTACTTATTTACGCCTTTTGACTTTTGTTTTAGTTCAAAAATGTTTAAAGGTATTCCCAAAAACTAATGAAATATGGTTACTTGCAGGAGTATTGGAAAATGAGCCAAAGTGATGAAATTCAACTCAATAAGGAGTGATTTTGAACAAGGACAAAAATCAAGAAAAAAAGGCTAAAGTGCGGACCGCAGAATTCTGTCTGCGGCCGCAGAAAAAGAAGAAAATTTGACAGTGCTACAATGCAAAGTGCGGACCACACAATAATTGTGCGGCCGCAGAAGTCAAGGTTCAGAGAGTTGGGAATTCAAGACAATCAAGATATACGGACCGCACTATAATTGTGCGGCCGCAGAAATCAAATGTGTGGCTGCACCCAGAATTGTGCGGTCAGCAGAACTCAACATGTGCGGCCGCACCCAGAATTATGCAGTCTGCAGAACTCAAGAAGTACGGCCACAATTCAGAATTGTGCAGCCACAGAAACCATTCCTGTCAAGAGCTGCAGCAAAGTGCGGACCGCACACAGAATTGTGCAGCCGCAGAACCTCCCAAAGGGCAATTTTGTTCTAAAATTCCAGCTTTGTATAAATAGACTACTTTCACGAAATTAAGTCAAGTTTTGAATACCAGAAAGCCTGTAGTCGTTATTCTTAACTCTTTTAGTCAACTTTATCATAGCTTATCAATTTTACATTGGATTTTTATCTATTTGTCATTAAATATGAGTTTTATCATCTTTTCTTCTTTATTTTCTTCATTGCCCACTAAGAGTAGCTAAATGTCTAGATAGGGTTGTGACTCAACCCTAGTGTGGGAACCTAATGGGTGTTTGATTTAGGGCTTGTTTATGATTGGGTGTGTATTATTTGGCCTAGTTCTTGCTATAATTAAAGAATTAATTGTTGCAAACATTGGTTCAAGCCTATTTGATTTGGTCTCTACTTGAGAAAGAGAGAATTAGTCTAGAAAAACTTGGCTAACAAGAGTTTGGGATAAAATCAAGAGATTGATAGTCCCAATTAAAGGGTTAAACCTAGAGATAGTAAAACCCGACTTGAGCAATTTTTCAACTTTTTAGTTCAATATCCATTTGGACTTGAGAAAGCCAAATTGGGCAAAACCACTCTATTACCGAGAGGTAATTGAGTGGGTAATTGTGTGTTGATTTCTATAATACACCGCGACCAACAAAACCCGCTCTAAAGCCCACAACCCGTTAGGCAAATACCTAGGTGGAAGTCACAGCCCTAGATCTTTTACATACTTGAAAAACAACACCAAAAATATTATTCTCTAGCTTTACATTTGCAAACCGTAGCATAATTTAGAGATAGAATCGAAACACTATTTGTGGAAGTGCATCTTAGACACTTTACGCGCTTAGTTCGAATATATAATTCCATCTACGCTCTCTGTGGATTCGATCCCGACTCCCAGTTGGGTAATTATTATTGTAATCGACCGCTTCACAACCCCAAACTGAGGTGAGATTTGAGTGAGATCAATTTTTGGCGCCGTTGCCGGGGACTGAACCCGGCTCACCTGCGTGATAGGCGGGAATACTTACCACCCTTTTTGCTTGATTTTTATCCTTGTTCAAAATCACTCCTTCTTGAGTTGAATTTCATCACTTTGGCTCATTTTCCAATACTCCTTCAAGTAACCATATTTCATCAGTTTTCGGGAATACCTTTAAGCATTTTTGAACTAAGACAAAAGTCAAAAGGCGCAAATAACTAGTCAAAATCCCCACTTATCAACTCCTCCAAATTTAAGCTTTTGCTTGTCCTCAAGCAAATAAGGTAATTCCTACCTCCACAAGAAAAAAGCTATTCCATCTAAGCTAAGGTGAACCAAACACACATCATTTGGGACCAAAAATTACCCACACACTCATGAATCATCAACATGGTAATATTTTGAAGGTTAAGGCACAAATAGCTCTAATGTGACACTTGAGCATCAAGAATTGACTTTACTCATCAAGGAAGTTTGCACTTTCATGTAGGTCACTGTGGATCACAAACTCTTCCTCCTATACTCTCCGTTAGCTCATCTCAATTAAGAATGTAGCACTCAATTCAATGATTTGTGAAACGTTCGCTCATCACTCTCAAAAGAATGTCACAAGTACGACTCTAAGTACCATATGCTTGCCCCTCATGTAAATCACCATTAATGTAAGCTCACTATGCTTGAAATCAAGTAGGGCTTTTTCGGCATGTAATGAACGCTTTTGAACTAAGGTAAGAAATGAATAAAAATAAATAACAAAAGAAAAACACAAAAAGAAAGTGAATAAATTGAAGAGTTGAAGGGATTCAAAGAAAAACAAAAGTGCAAAGCATAGAGAAAACAAAGAAAGAGAAAATGAATATCATGACCAAGAAAGAGTGATTTCAAGTATCTCTAATTACCCTAAGGAAAAAGAAAATGACTCAAAGAGTCGGCAAATCATGAGCCAAAGAGGAAAAAGATGGAGTGCTTAAGGAAAGATAAACCCGTTCTATTTCAACATTTCCTATCTTAGTCCAAAAGCCTTCAGTACATGCCGAAAAAACCCTACGTGATTTCAAGCCGAGTGAGCTTACATTAGTGGTGATTTACATGAGGGGCAAGCATATGGTACTTAGAGCCGTACTTGTGATATTCTTTTGAGAGTGATGAGCGAACTTTTCACAAATCATTGAATTGAGTGAAACATTCTTAAGTGAGATGAGCTAACGGAGAGTATATGAGGAGGAGTTTGGGATCCACAGTGATTTACATGAAAGTGCAAACTTCCTTGATGAGTAAAGTCAACTCTTGATGCTCAAGTGTCACATTAGAGCTATTTGTGCTTTAACCTTCAAAACATTGCCATGTTGATGATTCATGAGTTTGTGGGTAATTGTTGGTCCAAATTGATGTGTGTTTGGTTAACCTTAGCTTAGCTGGAATAGCTCTTTTCTTGTTGAGGTGGGAATTACCTTATTTGCTTAAGGACAAGCAAAAGCTAAAGTTTGGGGGAGTTGATAAGTGGGGATTTTGACTACTTATTTATGCCTTTTGACTTTTGTTTTAGTTCAAAAATGCTTAAAGGTATTCCCAAAAACTAATAAAATATGTTAGTTGCAGGAGTATTGGAAAATAATCTAAAGTGATAAAATTTAACTCAAGAAGGAGTGATTTTGAATAAGGACAAAAATCAAGAAAAAAGGGCTAAAGTGCGGACCGCAGAATTCTGTCTGCCGCCGCAGAATAAGAAGAAAATTTGACAGTGCTGCAATGCAAAGTGCGGACCACACAATAATTGTGCGGCCGTAGAAGTCTAGGTTCAGAGAGTTGGGAATTCAAGACAATCAAGATCTATGGACCGCACTATAATTGTGCGGCCGCAGAAATCAAATGTGCGGCCGCACCCAGAATTGTGCGGTCAGCAGAACTCAAGATGTGCGGCCGCACCCAAAATTGTGCAGTCTGCAGAACTCAAGAAGTACAGCCACAATTCAGAATTGTGCAGCCACAGAAACCACTCCCGTCAAGAGCTGCAGCAAAGTGCGGACCGCACACAGAATTGTGCGGCCGCAGAACCTCCTAAAGGGCAATTTTGTCCTAAAAATCTAGCTTTGTATAAATAGACTATTTTCACGAAATTAAGTCAAGTTTTGAATACCAGAAAGCCTGTAGTCGTTATTCTTAATTCTTTTAATCAACTTTATCATAGCTTATCAATTTTACATTGGATTTTTATCTATTTGTCATTAAATAAGAGTTTTATCATCTTTTCTTCTTTATTTTCTTCATTACCCACTAAGAGTAGCTAAATGTCTAGCTAGGGTTGTGACTCAACCCTAGTGTGGGAACCTAATGGGTGTTTGATTTAGGGTTTGTTTATGGTTGGGTGTGTATTATTTGGCCTAGTTCTTGCTATAATTGTAGAATTAATTGTTGCAAACATTGGTTCAAGCCTATTTGATTTGGTCTCTACTTGAGAAAGAGAAAATTAGTCTAGGAAAACTTGGCTAACAAGAGTTTGGGATGAAATCAAGAGATTGATAGTCCCAATTAAAGGGTTAAACCTAGAGATAGTAAAACCCGACTTGAGCAATTTTTCAACTTTTTAGTTCAATACCCATTTGGACTTGAGAAAGCCAAATTGGGCAAAACCACTCTATTACTGAGAGGTAATTGAGTGGGTAATTGTGTGTTGATTGTATAATACACCCCGACCAACAAAACCCGCTCTAAAGCCCACAACCCGTTAGGCAAATACCTAGGTGGAAGTCACTGCCCTAGATCTTTTACATACTTGAAAAACAACACCAAAAATATTATTCTCTAGATTTATATTTGCAAACCGTAGCATAATTTAGAGATAGAATAGAAACACTATTTGTGGAAGTGCATCTTAGACACTTTACGCGCTTAGTCCGAATATATAATTCCATCTACGCTCCCTGTGGATTCGATCCCGACTCCCAGTTGGGTAATTATTATTGTAATCGACCGCTTTACACCCCCAAACTGAGGTGTGATTTGGCCGAGATCAATTTTTGGCGCCGTTGTCGGGGACCGAACCCGGCTCACCTGCGTGACAGGCGGGAATACTTACCACCCTTTTTGCTTGATTTTTGTGCTTGTTCAAAATCACTCCTTCTTGAGTTGAATTTCATTACTTTGACTCATTTTCCAATACTCCTGCAAGTAAGCATATTTTACCAGTTTTCGGGAATACCTTTAAGCATTTTTGAACTAAGATAAAAGTCAAAAGGCGCAAATAAGTAGTCAAAATCCCCACTTATCAACTCCTCCAAAATTAAGCTTTTGCTTGTCCTCAAGCAAATAAGGTAATTCCCACCTCCACAAGAAAAAATCTATTCCATCTAAGCTAATGTGAACCAAACACACATCATTTGGGACCAAAAATTACCCACACACTCGTGAATCATCAACATGGTAATGTTTTAAAGGTTAAAGCACAAATAGCTCTAATGTGACACTTGAGCATCAAGAGTTGACTTTACTCATCAAGGAAGTTCACACTTTCATGTAGGTCACTGTGGATCACAAACTCTTCCTCATATACTCTTCGTCAGCTCATCTCAATTAAGAATGTAGCACTCATCTCAATGAAATGTTCGCTCATCACTCTCAAAAGAATGTCACAAGTACGACTCTAAGTACCATATTCTTGCTCCTCATGTAAATCACCACTAATGTAATCTCACTATGCTTGAAATCAAGTAGGGCTTTTTCGGCATGTAATGAAGGCTTTTGGACTAAGGTAAGAAATGAAGAAAAAGAAATAACAAAAGAAAAACGCAAAAAGAAAGTGAATAAATTGAAGAGTTGAAGGGATTCAAAGAAAAACAAAAGTGCAAAGCATAGAGAAAACAAAGAAGGAGAAAATGAATATTATGACCAAGAAAGAGTGATTTCAAGTCTCTCTAATTCCCCTAAGGAAACAAAAATG
The DNA here is from genome assembly GCF_000715075.1 of Nicotiana tabacum. Lineage (NCBI taxonomy): Eukaryota > Viridiplantae > Streptophyta > Magnoliopsida > Solanales > Solanaceae > Nicotiana > Nicotiana tabacum. The sequence goes on from NC_134103.1 coordinate 75,450,989, forward strand.
ACTCAAGGAGTCGGCAAAGCATGAGCCAAAAAGAGAAAATGGAGTACTTAAGGAAAGATGAACCCGTTCTATTTCAATATTTCCTATCTTAGTCCAAAAGCCTTCAGTACATGCCGAAAAAACCCTATGTGATTTCAAGCGTAGTGAGCTTACATTAGTGGTGATTTACATGAGGGGCAAGCATATGGTACTTAGAGCCGTACTTGTGACATTCTTTTGAGAGTGATGAGCGAACGTTTCACAAATCATTGAATTGAGTGAAACATTCTTAAGTGAGATGAGCTAACGGAGAATATATGAGGAGGAGTTTGGGATCCACAGTGACCTACATGAAAGTGAGAACTTCCTTGATGAGTAAAGTCAACTCTTGATGCTCAAGTGTCACATTAGAGCTATTTGTGCTTTAACCTTCAAAACATTGTCATGTTGATGATTCATGAGTTTGTGGGTAATTGTTTGTCCCAATTGATGCGTGTTTGGTTAACCTTAGGTTAGCTGGAATAGCTCTTTTCTTGTTGAGGTGGGAATTGCCTTATTTGCTTGAGGACACGCAAAAGCTTAAGTTTGGGGGAGTTGATAAGTGGGGATTTTGACTACTTATTTACGCCTTTTGACTTTTGTTTTAGTTAAAAAATGCTTAAAGGTTTCCCAAAAATTAATGAAATATGGTTACTTGCAGGAATATTGGAAAATGAGTCAAAGTGATGAAATTCAACTCAAGAAGGAGTGATTTTGAACAAGGACAAAAATCAAGAAAAAAGGGCTAAAGTGCGGACCGCAGAATTCTGTGTGCGGCCGCAGAATAAGAAGAATATTTGACAGTGCTGCAATGCAAAGTGCAGACCACACAATAATTGTGCGGCCGTAGAAGTCAAGGTTCAGAGAGTTGGGAATTCAAGACAATCAAGATCTACGGACCACACTATAATTGTGCGGCCGCAGAAATCAAATGTGCGGCCGCACCCAGAATTGTGCGGTCTGCAGAACTCAAGATGTGCGGCCGCACCCAGAATTGTGCAGTCTGCAGAACTCAAGAAGTACGGCTACAATTCAGAATTGTGCGGCCGCAGAAACTACTCCCGTTAAGAGCTGCATCAAAGTGCGGACCGCACACAGAATTGTGCGGCCGCAGAACCTCCTAAAGGGTAATTTTGTCCGAAAATTTCAGCTTTGTATAAATAGACTACTTTCACTATATTAAGATAAGTTTTGAATACCAGAAAGCCTGTAGCCGTTATTCTTAACTCTTTTAGTCAACTTTATCATATATTATCAATTTTACATTGAATTTTTATCTATTTGTCATTAAATATGAGTTTTATCATCTTTTCTTCTTTATTTTCTTCATTACCCACTAAGAGTAGCTAAATGTCTAGCTAGGGTTGTGACTCAACCCTAGTGTGGGAACCTAATGGGTGTTTGATTTAGGGTTTGTTTATGGTTGGATGTGTATTATTTGGCCTAGTTCTTGCTATAATTGTAGAATTAATTGTTGCAAACATTGGTTCAAGCCTATTTGATTTGGTCTCTACTTGAGAAAGAGAGAATTAGTCTAGGAAAACTTGGCTAACAAGAGTTTGGGATGAAATCAAGAGATTGATAGTCCCAATTAAAGGGTTAAACCTAGAGATAGTAAAACCCGACTTGAGCAATTTTTCAACTTTTTAGTTCAATACCCATTTGGACTTGAGAAAGCCAAATTGGGCAAAACCACTCTATTACTGAGAGGTAATTGAGTGGGTAATTGTGTGTTGATTGCTATAATACACCCCGACCAACAAAACCCGCTCTAAAGCCCACAACCCGTTAGGCAAATACCTAGGTGGAAGTCACAGCCCTAGATCTTTTACATACTTGAAAAACAACACCAAAAATATTATTATCTAGCTTTACATTTGCAAACCGTAGCATAATTTAGAGATAGAATCGAAACACTATTTGTGGAAGTGCAACTTAGACACTTTACGCGCTTAGTCCGAATATATACCTAATTCCATCTACGCTCCATGTGGATTCGATCCCGACTCCCAGTTGGGTAATTATTATTGTAATCGACCGCTTCACAACCCCAAACTGAGGTGTGATTTGGGCGAGATCAATTTTTGGCGCCGTTGCCGGGGAGTGTAAAAAACGGATTTAGCTATATATTTGGTTTTGTGTGTGAATTTTCTTCTTTTCCTTCCGTGTTACTAATCATTTTGCTGAAACAATGGCCCTCAACAACAATGATCCTCTCGGAAACGTGCCTTTGGGGGATGTGGATGAGGAAGATGATAAAGTTGAAGATATTCCTCCTGAACCTCAAGCAAATAGACGAGGCCGACCACCTCAAGACAACGTTCCCGTTCCACCCCCACCTCCACCAAGAGCGGCTCCACACCGGGTGTTGCCGAATGAATGGTATGCAACCCCAATTTGAGGTGTGACTTGGGCGAGATCAATTATTGGCGTCGTTGCCGGGGAGTGTAAAAAACGGATTTAGCTATATATTTGGTTTTGTGTGTGAATTATCTTCTTTTCATTCCGTGTTACTAATCTTTTTAGTGAAACAATTGTAGGTGAAACAATGGCCCTCAACAACAGCGATCCTCTCGGATACATGCCTTTGGGGGATGTGGACGTGGAAGATGACCAAGTTGAAGAGGTTCCTCCTGAACCTCAAGCAAATAGACGAGGCCGACCGCCTCAAGACAACGTTCCCGTTCCACCCCCACCTCCACCAAGAGTGGCTCCACACCGGATGTTGCCGAATGAAGGGTATGCAAATGTTATGCTCACAAATGTTAGTCCCGCCCCGCATTAGGGCGGGCAACTTTCAAATCACAAATGTTATGCTCACATTGCAAGAGCAACGGGGATTATTCACCGGGGCTCCGAATCAAAATGCGTACAAATACTTGAAAAGGTTTATGGACACTTGCTAGGGGAGTAAACAGACCAACGTCTCCGAGGATGCTCTAAGGTTGAGGCTATTTCCTTTCTCTCTACGGGGGAAAGCCTTGGATTGGTTAGAAAGGTTGCCAAACCATGTTCCATGTTCTTTTCTCCCGGGCATATGTCTAACCTTAGATATGAGATTCTAGCATTCAATCAAGAACCCAATGAGCCTTTGAATGATATATGGGAGAGGTACCGAACTATGGTGAAAGAGTGCTTGAACAATGACATGATGGAGGTTATGATTCAACAAACTTTCTATAGGGGGATCAATACTACCAACCGACGAAACTCTATTCCGAAGTCGTCTTCACACAGTTCCAACTACAGTCAAAATTCTAAGACTTAAGCTTTCGTTTAGGGACTAAGTGTCCCAATTCACTCCGAAACCACAACAACAACAACCTCCCGGCAAGTCACATAAGCAGAAAAAGACACGGGGAAAGCAGTAAATAGGGGATCGGGGCTATAACTCTCAAAACGACCGGCCGGGTCGTTACATCCTCGCCCTCTTAAAACAATCATTCGTCCTCGAACAAGTATAAAGACATACCTGAAGTGGTGAAAAGATGAGGATAACGGTTGTGCATATCATGCTCGGTCTCCCAAGTCGCCTCCTCGACCGAGTGACCCCTCCACTGAACCTTCACTGAAGCAATGTTCTTTGACCTCAGCTTTCGGACCGGCCTGTCCAAAATCTCCACTAGCTCCTCTACATAAGATAAATCCTTGTCCAACTGGACTGAGCTAAAATCCAACACATGAGACGGGTCGCCGTGATACTTCTGAAGCATTGAAACATGGAATACTAGATGAACTCCTGCTAGACTGGGAGGTAAGGCAAGATCATTAGCAACCTCCCCAACATGACGCAACACCTCAAAGGGACCAATGAATCTTGGGCTTAGCTTTCCCTTCTTTCCAAACCACATAACGCCCTTCATAGGCAAAACCTGGAGCAAGACCCACTCTCCAACCATGAATACAACATCTCAAACCTTACGATCTGCATAACTCTTCTGTCTGGACTGGGCTGTGCGAAGTCGATCCTGAATAACCTTCACCTTATCCAGTGCATCCTGAACCAAGTCTGTACCCAATAATCTAGCCTCGCCCCGCTCGAACCAACCCACTGGAGACTGACACCACCTACCATACAGAGCCTCAAATGGTGCCATCTGGATGCTTGACTGATAACTGTTATTGTAGGCAAACTTCGTAAGTGGAAAGAACTTATCCCAAGAACCTCCAAAATCTATCACACACGCACAAAGCATATCCTCTAATATCTGAATAGTGCACTTGGATTGTCGGTCCATCTGAGGGTGAAATGTTATGCTAAGCTCCACTCGAGTACCCAACTCATGTTGTACGGCCCTCCAGAACCGTGATGTAAATTGCGTACCCCGGTCAGAGATGATGGATACCGGTACTCCATGAAGCCTGACGATCTCGCGAATATAAATTCGAGCCAGCTGCTCGGAAGAATAGGTAGTCATCACAGGAAGGAAATGAGCTGACTTGGTCAGCCTGTCCACAATTACCCAAACTGCATCAAACCTCCGTTGAGTTCGTGGGAGTCCAACAACGAAATCCATAGTTATCCGCTCCCATTTCCACTCCGGAATCTCTAACTTCTGAAGCAACCCACCTGGCCGCTGATGGTCATACTTCACCTGCTAGAAATTTAGACACCGAGCTACATACTCCACTATGTCCTTATTCATCCTCCTCCACTACTAATGTTGCCTCAAGTCCTGGTATATCTTCGCGGCACCCGGATGAATGGAGTACCGTGAGCTCTAAGCCTCCTGGAGAATCAACTCACGTAAACCATCTACATTGGGCACACATAGCCTGCCTTGTATCCTTAATGCACCATCATCCCCAATAGCGACCTCCTTAGCATCACCGTGCTAGACCGAGTCCTTAAGGACAAGCAGATAGGGGTCATCACACTAACGCTCCCTGATACGATCATAAAGAGAATACCGAGAGACCACACAAGCCAATATTCGACCCGGCTCAGAAATATCAAATCTCACAAACTGGTTGGCTAAGGCCTGAACATCTAACATCAATGGCCTCTCTACTGCTGGTAGATATGATAAACTCCCCAAACTCTCTGCCCGGCGACTCAAAGCATCGGCCACCACATTGGCCTTCCCCTAATGGTACAAAATAATGATATTATAATCCTTAAGCACCTCCAACCACCTCCGCTGACACAAGTTAAGATCCTTCTGTTTGAACAGATACTGCAAACTCCAGTGATCGGTGTAGATATCACAAGAGATACCGTGCAAATAGTACCGCCAAATCTTCAAGGCATGAACAATAGTTGCTAACTCAAGGTCATGGAAAGGATAGTTATTTTCATGCAGCTTCAGTTGTTGCATCAACACCGTGCCGAGACCAATCCGCGATGTATCACAATATACAGTATGAGACCCCGAACTTATAGGCAATACCAATATTGGGGTTGTAGTCAAAGCTATCTTGAGCTTCTGAAAGCTCTCCTCACACTCCTCTGTCCACCTTAACGGAGCACCTTTCTGGGTCAGTCTGGTCATAGGTGCTGCAATAGATGAGAATCCCTCTACAAAATGATGGTAATACCCCGTGAAACGAAGAAAACTCTAGATCTCCGTAGCTGATAACGGTCTAGTCCAACTCTTCACTGCTTCCACCTTCTTCGGATCCACCTGGATCCCATCACTCGTTACTACATGACCCAAGAATGCCACTGAGTCTAGTCAAAACTCACACTTTCAAAATTTTGCATATAACTTCTTTTCTCTCAAGGTCTAAAGCACAGTCCTCAGGTGCTGCTCATGATCCTCCCTAGTCCGGGAGTACACCAGAATGTTGTCAATAAACACGATGACGAAAGAGTCAATATAGGACCGGAACACACTGTGCATCAAGTTCATAAAAGCTGTTGGGCCATTGGTCAGCCCAAAAAAATCACAAGAACTCGTAGTGACCATACCGAGTCCTAAAAGCAATCTTCGGGATATGTGGCTCCCGAATCTTCAACTGATGATAGCCTGAATGTAATTCAATCTTGGAAAACACTCTGGCACCCTGTAAATCAAATAAGTCATCAATACGAGGCATTGGATACATGTTCTTCACTATAACTTTGTTCAGCTGGTGATAATCAATGCACATACTCATATAATCATTCTTCTTCGTCACAAACAAGACAGGAGCACCCCCAAGGTGACACACTGGGCCGAATGAAGCCCTTATCAAGCAACTCCTGTAATTGCTCCTTCAACTCCTTCAACTTAGGAGGATCCATACGATACGAAAGAACAGAGATGGGCTGAGTGCCCGATAACAAATCAATGCCAAAATCAATATCTCTGTCGGGCAGCATGCTCGAAAGATCAGCTGGAAACACATCTGGAAAGTCCTTCACTACTGTGACTAACTCAACTGTAGGGGCATTAATACTGACATCTCTCACATAAACTAGATATGCGTCACACCCCTTCTCAACCATTCATTGAGATTTAAGAAATGAAATAACTCTGCTGGGAGTATACTCTAAGGTGCCTTTCCACTATAATCATGGTAGACCTGGTATAGCCAGCGTCACTGTCTTAGCATGACAATCAAGAATAGCATAATGGGGTGACAACTAGTCTATGCCCAAGATAACATCAAATTCTACCATACTGAGCAATAATAAATCGGCTATGGTCTCAAAACCACTAAGAGAAATCAAACACGAATGATACACGTGGTCCACAACAAGAGAATCTCCCATAGGAGTAGACACATAAATGGGGGAACTCAAGGAGTTTCAAGATACGCCCAAATACGAAGCAAAATAAGAGGACACATAGGAACATGTAGAGCCTGGATCAAATAAGACCGATGCATCTCTATGACCGACCAGAATAATACCCGTAATGACAGAGTCGGAAGCAACTGCCTCTGCATGAGCTGGAAGAGCATAATATCTGGTTTGGCCTCCCCTTCGAGGGAGACCTCGACCTCCCCGACCTCCACCTCGAGCTGGCTGAGCAGGTGGGGAGGTAGCTAGTGATGGAATCATAGCCTGAGGACCCGATAGAGCACGCGGTGGATGAGAAGTCTGTGGAGGTGCACCCCTCCTAAGTCTGGGGCAATCCCTCACCATATGACGGGTGTCGCCACACTCAAAACAAGCCCTCGGAGTGCGTGGCTGCTGTGACTGGCTCAGGCCAGGTCTGCTGGACTGACCGCTAAGAGCACCCCGTGCAAGAGGTGCACTAGATACTGGCGGTGCATAATAAGGCTCCTGAGGCCTAGATAGGGCCGAAATACTACTGGTGGCTGGAAGTGCTGAATGGACGGGGCGACTCCCATAACCCCTACCATGGCGAACTGCAGGTGGGGCACGATTACCACTGTAAGTGCCAGACTCTCAAGACCTCTTTGCCTTCCTCTCCTCTCTATCCCGAGCGAGCATGCCTTCCAATCTCCTAGCAATACTCACAACCTGCTGCTAAGCAATATCCATCTCCAGCTCCCTGACCATACTAATCCTGATACTGGGGTGGAGTTCCTCAATAAACCGACGAACCCTCTCTCGAACTGTGGCAACCAAGGTCGGTGCATGTCGGGCCAAATCACTAAAACGAACTGCATACTCTGACACAGTCATAGCACCCTGGCGCAACTGCTCAAACTCCGCGCGCCATGCGTCTCTGAGGCTCTGAGGGACATACTCTCTCAAAAACATGTCCGAGAACTGAGTCCATGTAAGTGAAGCTACCTCAGCTGGACTACTCAACTCATAAGCACGCCACCACTGATAGGCTGCTCCTCTAAGCTGGAATGCAGTAAAGGAAACCCCACTCGACTCTGCTACACCCATAGTACGGAGAATACGGTGACACTCCTCCAAAAACCCTGGGCATCCTCTGACTCCAATCCACTGAAGGTAGGAGGGTGGTACTTTTTGTACCTCTCAAGTCTGAGTTGCTCTGCCTCAGAAACTACTGTCCTATCCTCGGGCTGAGCTGGAGCTACCGGTTGCATAGGTATAATCTCTGGAACCTATTCGACCTGAACTCGTTGCTCTAGAGTACCGATGACGGGAGTCTGTGCTCCTCCCCCGGCCTGAGATGTGGAAGGTGCAAGTGGAATCAATCCAGCCTGAGCTAAGGTGCTGAACATGCTTAGAAACTGGGCTAGAGTCTCCTGGAGGGATGGTGCAGCAATAGGTATCTCAGGTGTCTGCCCTCCAACTAGAGCTACTGGGGACTCCTCTATGGCAGCTCGTTCAGGTGCTCTGGCTGCACCACGTGGACGTCCTCGGCCTCTACCCCGGCGTCTCGCAGCTCTAGCAGGGGGCGCGGGTGCCTGGTCATCAGATCTGCCTGTACGTGTCCTCACCATCTGTGAGAGAATAGAATACAAAAGTTTAGAATTTCAAAGTCAACAATTTCGCACGACAAGGAATCAAAGAAGTCTAATTTTTTCTAACAGTTTCATAGCCTCCCGAAGATAAGTACAGACGTCTCCGTACCGATCCGCGAGACTCTAATACATTGGCTTGTGACTCACGACACATATGAACCTAGAGCTCTGATACCATCTTGTCATGACCCAAACTCCCTCTGTATAACGTCGTGACGACACCTAGTCTCTACGACTAGGTAAGCCTAACAAATTGTGGAAATAACAAAACGAAAGTAAAACTTGGCAACTAACAGCAGTGGATAACTGAATAACTAGTAACAATGCCGCTTGGCATGTACAATAACCAATACTCTATAAATACACAATCTTCCCAGACCCCGGAACATCATAAGTCACAAGCTACAGTAGGAAACTAGTATCTCTATACACCAGAGTCTAATAAAAGAAGCACAGAAGGTAATTGACATAGGGAAGGATAGAAGGGGACTCCGAGGTCTACGGACGTGGCAGATATACCTTGAAGTCTCCGTACAGCATCAAGCATTCTCAGCTAATAGCGGGGCTGATAAGAAGTACCTGGATCTGCACACAAAAACATGTGCAGAAGAGTAGCATGAGTACACCACAATGGTACCCAGTAAGTGTCAAGCCTAACCTCGGTCAAGTAGTGATGAGGTCAGGTCAGGCCCACTGGTATATAATAAATAAAGCAGGGGAATATAATAGTATATTAAGAGACTGAAATTTAACAAAAGGAAAAAACAGCAAAAATAGCAGTACAACGCATGGGTAAACAGTAGGGGATCTCCCGAGATAACGTCTCGTAGTCCCGAAGTAAGAAGCAAAGAGATCTCCCGAGGTACCGCCTCGTAGTCTCAGAAGTAAATGTGCAAGGAGAACTCCCGAGGTACTTCCTCGCAGTCTCAAAAGTAAATATGCAGGGAGAACTCCCGAGGTACCGCCTCGTAGTCTCAAAAGTAAATGTGCAGGGAGAACTCCCGAGGAACCACCTCGTAGTCTCAAAAGTAAATATGCAGGGAGAACTCCCAAGGAACCGTCTCGTAGTCTCAAAGGTAAACACACAGCTTAAACCGATAATACAACAGTTAACAACAAGATTTCTACAGTTTTATTGATAAAGAACAAGGAAAAGCAGGAAATCAACTAGGCGTGCTTCATAGAGTTCAAATAAGCAATTAAAGCACGTAGACATGCGATATTAGACTAAACAGGATAACTACACATATTGGAATAGCTCAATTAAGAATGAAAAACATACTAATACTTATTTAAACGGTGTAAATCAAATTAAAGGAAAAACAGGTTGCTACTTAGTAAAATAAATTGGGTTTTACAACAAATAGCCCGTGTACGTACTCGTCACCTCACGTACACGGCGCTCGCATATCACAATAGTACCAAATCCTAAGGGGATTTCCCCCCCACAAGGTTAGGCAAGCCACTTACCTCAAACCAAGCTCAATCAATTAGTAAGAATGCCCTTTCCTTAATTATCCGACTCTAAATGCCCCAAATCTAGCCAAAAACAATTTCATACCATAAATACAACTATATTAGACTAATTTAATTAATGAAATCAAGGCTTTAACAAGAAATTCAAAAATTGCCCTAAAATACCTCCCCGGGCCCACGTCTCGGAATCGGGTAAAAGTCACAAAATATGAACACCTATTCACTCACGAGTTCACGTTCACTCGTACCAAAATTATCCAAATCCGATGTCAAAATCTCAATCAAAACCCAAAACCTTAGTTGAAGAACTTCTTCCCATTTTCCCCCAAATTTTCCACCCAAATCTGAAATTAAAAGATGAAATTAGTGATAGATTAGTGGAATATAACCATAAATGGGTTAAGAATTGTTACCCAAAAGCTTCCTCTGAAAATCTCCTAAATTATCACCCAAATCCGAGCTCTAAAAGTCCCAAAATTGAAAATGGGATAAAACCCTTGAACTAACCCTTTTCTGCCAGCGATTTCGCATCTGCGGGCCTATAATCGCACCTGCGATGCCGCACCTTCGGAAATTCCATCACAGGTGCAGACTTAACTTAAGTCCCCTAGGTCAGCTTCTGCGAGAGAAGTGCCGCACCTGTGGATGCGCTCCTGCGACCAAGGAACCGTACCTGCGACCCTCACCGCTCCTGTGCACAGACCAACCGCAGAAGCGAGGCCGCTTCTACGCAATTACCTTCGCACCTGCGAACCCAACTTGGGCTGCCAAATCCCACATCTACGCTCCTTCATCCGCCCATCGCAGGTGCGAAAATACCAGAAACCAGAAACTTCACCAAATACACAAGTCAAATTTTCGATCCGATAAGCATCCGAATTACACCCGAGGCCCCCGGGACCTCAACCAAACATACCAACAAGTCCTAAAATACCATACAAACTTAGTCGAGCCCTCAAATCACATCAAACAATGCTAAAAACATGAAACACCCTCCGATTCAAACTTAACAAACTTCTACAACCGATGCCGAAACCTATCAAATCGCGTACGATTGACCTCAAATTTTGCATACAAGTCATAATTGACATTATGTATTTGTTATGTGCTACTTGTTGCGGGGGCTACGTACGCACTAGGTGATGAGAGTCCGTACATAGCAAAATTCATGTTATGTCCAGGTAGACTTAGGTTCCCGCCATACTATAACTGTGCTATTTGAGTTGTCACTTGCCTATTAAATCCCTTTATTTTACGTTAAAACTTGAGACTAGAGTTGCATAGGGTGTTAAACTTGCTATTGTAGAGATTTTACGCGGGCTTCATGATTATCCGCAGAATAATTGTACTCTCCTTACGAATTTCTCCGTTGTGCGTTTTCATCGAAAAGCTTCCTTAAAGTTCATAACTTGCACGTTTATTCGTGAATGGGATCAGGGACCCGTTAAAGCTTCTTATTCCAATGGGATCGGGCCGTTCGCCTCGGCAGTATAATAGATATATCTATGGTTCCTGTCGTTCGACCCTCGGCAGTGCGCACATTATGATGGGATTGGGTCGTTTGCCTCGGCAGGATTATATATCACACTCTCATGTGAGCAGGCCTTTTGCCTCGGAAATGTAATAAATATATCTATGGTTCGTGCCGTTCGACCCTCAGTAGTGCACATATTATGATGGGATCGGGTCATATGCCTCGACATTTCTATAAAATACTCTTATGGAATCGTGCGTAATATTCGACAAAAAGCCAGTGTATCTGTGAGTTTTCCTGATTTGAACTGTGACGACCTATCTGGTAAGGTCCATTATATACATATGCTATATATATCCTCCGGTTGAGGAGGAATTTGCTAATTAAGAGCTTGAGTTTATTGTAGAGAGGATAATTGTACCATATATTTACACTTGTTTGTTTCATTTATTTACTTTGCCTCGTATCTGTTTACTTCTACTATATCTGTCTTATTGGACCACTAGTAAGTATCGATGTCGACCCCTCGTCACTACTTCTCTGGGGTTAGGCTAGATACTTACTGGGTACGCGTTAATTTACTTACTCATACTACACTTCTGCACTTATTGTGCAGGTTTACATTTCTGGTGGTCTCTTGGGCGTAGAGGCGCAGCTATTCCTTTCTCACGTTTAAGTGCATTCATCCTCAACCTAGTTGTTTGTATGTTGAATGGAAATACGAGATGTAATAGGACTTTACGGTGAGCTGCATTCTATATGACGATCCGCAGCATGCAGAGTCTCCATCAGAGTTATTTATATTCTCCTGTCTAATTTGTATTCCAAACAGATATTGTATTTTATTATATTTCCTAGTTGATGCTCATGCACTTGTGACACCGAATTTCGGGGGTTCCTACTAGTTGTTCATTATTATAGTTCATGTAAATATTATCATTTTACCCGGTAAATTTTATTTTATACTATTTAATTAATGGAAATTATGATTTCAAAAGTAATAAGAATGAGTAATTAAGTTGATCAATCACCGTTGGCTTGCCTGACGGTGGCGTTAGGCGTCATCACGACCTATAGTGGATTTCGGGTCGTGACCAAAGCAAAGATTGTAAAAGGGGGCTTTTGCATCTATACCCAGTTTTGGAGTTACAATTGAACATATACCCATTTTGCAAAAAAAAAAAATTACAAATCTACCCACTTTACGATCAACTTCAGACTTATCGGGTGTGAAGTTAAAAAAACTTTAGTCTGAAGTAAAAAAATTACATTTCAGAAGCACTTAAGGACAAATAGGTCTGAAGTGCAACAAATGGTTTCATGCACTTAAGGCTAATAAGTCTGAAGTGAAAAATTATACTTTAGATGCACTTAAGGCCAAACGGTCTGAAGTGAAACAAATCTTTTCCTACACTTACGGCTAATAAGTCTAAAGTGAAAAATTACACTTCAGATGCACTTAAGGCCAAATAGGTCTGAAGTGCAACTAATGATTTCATGCACTTAAGGCCAATACGTGTGAAGTGAAAAATTGCACTTCATATGCACTTAAGGCCAAAAGGTCTAAAGTGCAACAAATGTTTTCCTACACTTAAGGCCAAATAAGCTCGAGGTGCAAATTTTCCGGAAACAGAAATTTGTTCTTCAATTTTAACAATTCAATACATGATTTAATACCTAAATCTACTCCAAATAATGTCAAATTTGAAACATAACCTCCAAATATCATCAAGAACAAACCCCAATCATTAATTTGTCAAAACAACAATAAATCTAACGAATCATTTTGCAATTAAGAAAAAGAAAAAGAAGAAACCCTAAGCAATAGTAAAAAATAAGGCGCCACAATAGCTCTCACTGTAAAATATCATAAACTACCTTAAAATATGTTCACAATTACCATATAAAATCACGATTATCCAAAGAAGAAGAAGAACAACAACAACATTAAAAAGTGGGTACATGTTAAATGAGGGCGACCAAATAGGGAAGAAGAAGAAGAAAACATTAAAAAGTGAGTACATGTTAAATGACGGCGACCAAATAGGCGCCCCTGTAATTTTTACCTGTAAAAGCTAGCTTGCCAAAATTATACTTATGACCTCAAATGAAAAAGATTCAACTGACAAGAAATATAGAAGTAAGAACAGATCCAGCATTCCGTGACTTCTTGCTTCTTCTCTGAAACAAAGTAGAGCATCTAATAAAAGATGATTTCGTTCTTCCTGAATACTTAGTTATCAACCTTAGTGATAATAATAGTGCATTTAATAAGGAAAATATTTCCATCATTATTAAAACGCAATTTGTGCAAATTACATGATAGAAATTAAAGAGCTATCATAGCTAACAGAAATAAATATGTTGATCAACTAAATAAAAATTTGATTACTAAGTTTTATGGTAAAAATAATTATTTATTTTTACTTTCTGACTCAGCATAAGATGATACCATCAATTACTACCTTGAAGAATACTTAAATGCTTTAATACCAAATGGCCTTCTACTATACAGGTTTATTGTCAAGTTCATTATTTCTTACGTATGTTAGAGTCACTACATATTTAATAGACTAAGTTAAGAATTATTTTTTCATTGCATATAGGGTGATTTTGAAGAAATGTATGGTCGTCATGCTACTGAAAAACTTAGGTCAGTCCAATAGCTTATGTAATAGCACACAGATGGTATGTAGAAATTTTGACTATAACGTCATATATGCAAAAATTATGATACCGGTCAATGTGCTTCTAAGTATGTGTTTATCCCCGAATTCAACTTTCGTCTTTCGAAACTAAAGAATATCCTAAATTTGTGTGAAAATAGTTTTCAACATGTTTATCTTTTGCAGTTATAATAAATAGAGCACAACGACAAACATCCTAAATATTGGACTATATTTACCGCAATATATTTTCTTGCACAAACAACTATATATTGCACTTTCAAGAGAGATATCAATATCGACAACAAGAGTTTTGGTTCTGTAGAGCAACCAAATCATTAGAAGGAAACATACACAAAAATATCATCTACAAAGAAGTGTTCGGTAAGATACCATCACATTAAATACTTTTAAACTATAATACATAATTATCTAACTAACATGACTAAATTAATCATTGTGTAAGTTTTGATGATGTCCTTTCATTTTGAATTCACTTATTATGCAGTTTGAGGACATGAGCAACTTCACTTCAGGTAGTATAATTGGTATGCATGGTCGGAATTGAAATTTCGAAAGTTCAGAGTTGATTTGAAATAAAAATTCTCATTTCGAAAACTTTAAGTTGGAAGAATTGACTAAGGATGGATTTTTGAGTAAATAATCTCAGAATCGGGATTTGAAGGTTCCAACAAGTTTGTATGATGAATTCAGACTTGGGCATATATCCGGATCGGGTTTTGGATGAGCCGGGAGCGTTTCGGCGCCTATTGTGGAAGTTGGCATTTTGGAAGAATTTCATAAATTTGGGTTGAAGTGCATTTCAATGTTATCAATGTCCGTTTGGGATTTCGAGTCTGGGAATAGCTCCGTATGGTGATTCTGGTATTGGGAGCGTGTCCGGAAGTGGATTCGGAGGTCCGCAAGTCATTTTGGAGTGATTTGGCTAAAGCTAGAAATTTGAAGGTTTTTGAGAAGTTTGACCGGAAGTGGACTTTTTGATATCGGGGTCAGAATCTGAGTTCGAAAGTTGGAGTAGGTCTGAAATGTCAATTATGACTTGTGTGCAAAATTTGAGGATAATCGGATGTGATTTGATATGTTTCGGCATCAATTGTAGAAGTTGAACTTTCAAAGTTCATTAAGTTTGAATTGGGTTGTGATTCATGATTTCGATGTTGTTTGATGTGATTTGAAGGCTCGACTAAGTTCGTAATGTGTTTTGGGACATGTTGGTATAATTGGTTGAGGTCCCGAGGGCCTCGGGTGTGTCTCGGATCGAGTTCGGACGGATATTGGTCTTTGAGGAATTGCTGGTTTCTAGGCATCTGGTTTCCTCTTCCGCGATCACGAAGAAAGGGCCACAATTGGGAAGGGTTAAGTGGATTGGTGGGATTTTTACTCTACGTGATCGCGTATAATAGTTCGCGTTTGCGGAGGGTCGAGCTGGAGGTTCTTCGCGTTCGCGTCGAAGCTATCGCGAACGCGCTGTGTTAATTGGGCTGGCACGTTTGGTGAAGGTTGTTATATGCGATCGCATAGCGGGGTTCGCGATCGCGAAAGAGGAAGGGGCTGAGCAGTGCGATCGCATTCTGGGCATCACGTTCGCGAAAGAGAAGCTTTTAGGCAGCTGTTGATTGGCCTTCGCGATTGCGAGTGGATTTCCGCGATCGCGAAGGGGAAAGACCTGGGCAGTGTTCTTTTAAAATCGAGGTTTTTGCTCATTTGCACTTCATTTCCTCCATGGGAGCCGGTGTTGGAGCGATTTTGGAGCTCCATCTTCATCATCTATGTCAAGGTAAGTGATTCCCACCTATTGCAAGTTAAACACATGGGTTATATAAGGATTTAGAGGTGAAAATTTGTAGAAATTTGGAATTTTGAAGAAAAACCTAGAAATTGGTATTTTTGGAATTTGACCATGAATTTGGGTAAGGAATTGAGAACAAATTATATATTTGAGTTCGTAATACTATGGGTAATGTTTTTCTTCGAAAAGTTTCGGAATCCGGGCACGTGGGCCCGAGGGTGATTTTACCAATTTTTCGACGGAAGTTGGAATTGTAGTAAATTGAATTGTTATGAGTATTAGAGTATATTTTCATTGGTTTGCGCATTGTTTGGCTAGTTTTGGAGCATTGGGCGTCGGTTTGAGGTGTTAGAGTGCCGTTGGAGCCGGTTACGGAATTTCGGAGCGAGGTAAGTCTCCCTTCTAACTTGTAAGAGGGAATTAACCCCATAGGTGAACTAAATTATTGTGTGCTTCTATTTGTGGGGGTTACGTACGCACGAGGTGATGAGAGTCTGTGCGTAGCTACTAGCTATGCCTATGTCCGGGTAGTTTTAGGTTTACATCATGCCTTGTTGATATTATTATTGATTTATGTTTATTGTCTACCTTGAGAGGGAGCGAGATTGAGTTTGCTTATTAAATGTTTTGAAAGGAGTTGAAATTGAAAAACGTAAGATTTAAAAGGTTTCATTTGAACTTCGAAATTTCAAAAAGGATTGAGTAATGCTATAATAGCTTAAGAAATCTATGTGTAACCGCGTCGCATGTATGTTTCGCGAGCTGGGTAATTTTCTTAAAAAGCCAGAAGATGAATTTTCCTTATTTTGAAAAGAATCAAGAAAGAGATATGATTTTAATGTTGAATTTATTTTTGAGCGCGTCGCAAGTATGATCCGCGAGCGGGGAGATTCCTTAAATTTATATTTGACCGCGTCGCACGTATGATTCACGAGCGGGGTATTTCCTTCTACTACTCTTATGGGATCGGGTCGTTCGCCTCGACAGGATTTATGTACCACACTCTCATGGGAGCGGGCCGTTCGCCTCGGCAGGTTAATATATGCATCTATGGTTCGCGTCGTTCGACCCTCGGTAGTGCATAGTTTACTTTTATGTTGGATCGGGCCGTACGCCTCGGCATTTCCTGTGTATATTATCCTTATGGAACCGTGCGTAATATTGGCAAGAAGCCGGTGTATCTGAAGTTTTTCCTTGATTTAAATTATGACCATCACTTTGATGAAATCCACCATCTCTATGTATGCTCCGATTACGGAGGGAACTTGCTAGTTGAGAGCTCGAGTAAAATTGTAAAGAGGGAAATTATGCCACGTATTTTGTACATGTTATTTCATGTATTTACTCGGTTTCATATCTATTCACTTTTTTATTGTACCTGATATGAATTATAGCCCATAGTAAGTGTCCGAGTCGACCCCTCGTCACTACTTCTTCGAGGTTAGGCAGGATACTCACTGGGTACGCGTTGATTTACGTACTCATGCTACACTTGCTGCACATTTGTTTGCAGGTACACATATATATATTATTGGCCTTGTGGGCACAGCGGCGCGGTTGATACGGGGACTTAGGTGAGCTGCATTTTTTAGACGATTCGCAACCGGCAGAGTCTCCTTCAGAGTATTTGTATTTTCTTTTCTATCCAAATTTGTATTCCGGACAGTTATTGTATTTTATTTTATTTCCTAGCAAATGCTCAGGCACTTGTGACACCGGGTTTTGAGATTGATTATGGGCGTTCAGTATTGAAATTGATAAAAACATTATTATTTATTCTGAAAATTTCATCCTTTATTATTTAAATTGAAGGAAAATATAATTTCAAAAAATAATAAAGATGAGGACCAAATTTAGTATTTATTATTGGCTTGCCTGACAGTGGGGTCCGGCGCCATCACGACCTTAAAGGATTTTGGGTCGTGACAACATTGTATCAGATCACTAGGTTCATTTAGGTCTCACGAGTCATGAGCAAGTCTAGTAGAGGCTTGCGGATCGGTACGGAGACGTCTGTACTTATCTTCGAGAGGCTACAGGGTTGTTAGGAGCACTTCCCTTCTTGATTCCTCATCGTGCAATTTTATTCCTTTGAGGCTTATGCCTTCATTTCCTTCCCATTCAATCTTGTGCGACGCGAAGCGCTGGTTATAAATTGGTAATTGAGGAATCGTAATGGTACTACAGATGTGGTATGGGATGTTTCTCCCTGCATAGTTGTTTGGGCTATAGTCGTCGCCTTGCGGAAGGATATTCTGTCATTTTAGCTCAGTAACTGTACTTCTGAGAGCTTTGAGGCTATGCACAGGTTGCTATGATGCTCAAGAGTTGTTGTCGCACAGCACTGATGTGATGGTAGGATGCTTGCTTATGTGTCGGGGCAGTGAATGACTTGGGAGGAGGTTTACTCAGTGCATGGATCCGAGATTCAGTATCTTATTTCCGGTAGAGGAAAAGCAATTTGCCTATGAATGTCCAGATTTGGGTTGATGGAGTAATGAGGCTTGGTATTTTCGAGCGTAGTAGAGTTCTCAAACTGTGATATGGTGTCATCGTCCTTGTTGAACGCATTAAGGTTCGACGATGTTATGGCCTTCTTCAATTTGCCTTTGGGGTAGGGTACTGTGAAATGTTGCTTGAGATGCGATTGTCAGAGATAACAGAGTGTAGCGGTATCAGAATCGAATTTGTACTTCTAGTATTGATGGCTCAAGGAAGATGATCTTAGGAAAGGTTAAAGTCGGTAGCGGTCGATGGGTTCAAGTGCTACAGCGATAGATTTTGATTTAAGGCAACAACTGGGCAGCAAAGGATGAGGAAGAACGTGTGGGAAATGTCTTCTCGCGGTTAAGTTTCTAGAAGGCCAAGTGTGAGAATCAGAAATCGGGTAGTTGCTTAAAGGAGAGGGTTTGACCAAAGTGGGAGAGTGGCAGAATAGTATATGGGTTACTGATTTCGTAGTTATTGTACCTAGTGCAGCAGCATTGGATGATGTCAGCATGGAATTTTCACAGGTGGGTTATCTCCTATGAGCAGGTTAGCGGTTGCGTGGTGTTGATGGGGCTGTCACGAAAGAATTCTACTGGTTATCCGGCAAGAGGTCGAATATGTGAAGGTGGTTAGTGATTCAGAGTGTTCATGAAAGGTCAAATGGAAGGATTTCGAGGAATTTGGCGAGTTGGTTGTGCAAGATCAGTTCAATGATGAAGAAAGAATCTTGGCGGTTTCTAGAGTTATACAATGGTAGCTTCAAGCTAAGTGGGAGAGTTCCACCGCCTACGGTTGGATTGCATGGTCGGATAATTGTGAGATTTCTGGTTATCGGCATATTGGTGGGATATTATGACTAAGGAAGAGGGTCATCAGTGGTGATTTGGGCAAAGAATTTGAGTAATGTGTGCTATAATTGGCCTTATCGATTCATGTTCAGGCTTTGGGAAGACTCGGAGTTTATGTTTCGTGTAGATGTGATGTACAAGGAAAGCGATTCAGTCGGGTGCTTATTGAGATAGTGTTCATGTGCTAGCAGAGCCTTGGAGTTTATTATATTCGGGACCAGGTCGGAGTGGGTGACTCGCAGCAATGATTCACACTGCGGTGCCTAAGGATTTCGAGCCAGTAGTATGGTTGAGTATCGAGCTTTTGAATATTATGAAAAGGGGCTTGGAGTGTTCTATGTTACCTTCGGTCTGCGGTGTAGTATTGGAGGAATGAGAGAAAATAACTTCGGATTCATAGAGGGATTTTCCAGAATAGGTGTACCAGTTGAAGATGCGAACATGCGCACAAGGAGGGTATGAGATGGTTCGTGGGATTTGAGACAGCATGGTCTCGTGATTCAAGGCCACTCATGATGAATGCAAATTGAGTTCGTTATATGTTGACTGGAGTTATTATTATTTCTAAGACAAGTTAAGGATAAGTTAGAAGAAGTCGGATCGGTTAGCCATGGTTGAATTGGCATGATGGTGGTAGTGATCAGTTCCTCCAGCCTGATTAGATTATGCATATGATTTGTGGCGGGACGTGCGAGGCATGACGTCCGCCGTAATTGATTGTATTTGGATGCATTCGAGTATTATGGCCTATTATGCGTAGGTGGATCCCGGAAGGGTTATGGTGGTTTAGACCACTACTTGAGGATTTATGTGTTCTACGGTTATGAAAATTCAGTCATGTGTTGCAATGATTCTCCTGAAACGAGTTAAGTGAAAGGTTTCTAGAAAGTGAAGTGTGTATCCTATTAGTGGTTTAAGAGCTATAATGCAATTCTTGGGTCCTCGCATATTGGTAAGATAGGTGCGGTGAGCGGTATGAAATTTGAAAGATTAGGGATTGAGGTTGCAGTTCGGTATTGACAAGGATGTCACGAGCTCGGATGAGCAGGAAAAAGGAATTTAGATGTTTAGAATAAGCTGGTAGTGTCTCCAGCGTCACCTGAGATCAGTATCATGTGTAAAAGGCTTTGCATACTGATTGCGGAGTCTTGATATGCTTTACAGCATTAGTGTGACCGGTGGTATAGATGTGCAGACTTGTTACCTGGTGCGGAAGGTCGTGGGAGTGTGTCCCACGGAAAGATTGTGTAAGAGTGGCATGTAGTCACTTGATTGAGTGAAGATTGAAACCAAGTATGAAGATTGTGGTAATATCGCTGATTCGAGAATTTATGCCTGGAGGGATTTTTTTTAAGTTCTTTTCTTTCTAAGAGGTGGAATAGAATAACCCGATTGAAGCGTAATGATCATACGTCTGTAAACATTGTATGTCCCATAATAGGTCCCATTCTTGTACTCTTTCCACTCGGTTCACTTGGTTGTGGACTGTGGAAGTTTGTTCCAGTTATGATGGTTGTTCTTGTGTGTTAGGGGAAAAAGGGTTATTATGGATCCTTGAAAGGTTAATAGCCTAGTACGGTGCTATCAGAATCGGCTTGAGGTCTGTGGATGGATTTAAATATGAATATGGGCTCTATATCAAGCCGGATGTGTTCATTTCAGTATAGCGCTTCTTATGGAGGAGTATTCGGATGTTGGATGTCATTTTGTTGTCGGCTATTTCATGTAATACTATATTGTGCCATGTGAGTTATGAAACGGCTTGGTAAATTTCTTATGTGTTGAGGTTCCGCATAGCGGTGGTGTTATGTGAGCAGGATGGCTCTCGAGATTCAAATCATATATCGCACCTTAGTTGTGCTTGAGTTTTGTATTGTATGGCTCTATCTATCTCCCCAGGGATGGTATTATGCACTTAGCGTGCTTGTGGCCGATATTCGGGTATTTTGTAGTAATGAGCATTCTAGCTCGGTAAGTATCTCTTTATATAGACTTTATGTGTGGATCGGCGGCGCGCTGCCACGGGTATGTTGTTTGGATCGGGTTGCATGCCGCAACAGTGGGATGTTGATTACAGTCCCCTATATCTATTTTCGTGTGTTTGGTTTTCCATTTTCTGGGGAAGGTTCACAACACCTTTTCGGTTGTCTAATTAGTTGTGTAGGTTGAGTAGTCCCTTCCAGAGTTCGTTTTCCTTATGTATCACGTTCGAGTTTGTAGCTTATTGGCACATTGCGGCATCATATGAGACTTTTGGTCATATCTGGGGTGGTTTGTTGCCTGAGCAGCTTATACTGGGTAAGACGAGATTTTTGTATCTAGGATCAGTGCGATCGGATTATATGAAGTATATTAAAGAGCAAATACCATTATTTGGTTCATAATGGGGTGATGATTCTAGTCAAAGAGGAAGCTTCAATAATTTGTTGACTCTGAATTTGGTTATGAATTTCTACACATCTCTTTCGCCGTGGCGGTATTGCATGAGTTGGAACAGGACTTATATATGTCACGAGGTGCATTGTGAGCATCAAATTCGTGAAATTTCGGCTATTGTTATCATAAGATGTTATTATGGTCATGTGAGTTATGCAGTGCATAGTGTGAATTCAGCAAAGGTATGCAATCGTGTATTGGTGTATCGTGTAGTAATTGATACGGTGTTCGTATAATGGGAACAGGCCTGGTAGAGAATTTCGGATGTTCGAATTGGACTCTAAGGCTTATTTGGCTAAGTAAAAAGGGAGAATCTTTAGACTGGCTCAAGCTAGTGTGCTCAACTGAGTTGTGGCTGCACGGGTAAGTGCACGAGGTATTAAACAGTGATTTCGGACAACCCCAGAGCAGTTCTTAGCATGTTCGAGGTTGAACGTATGTTTAAGTGGGAGAGAACGTAACGACCCGACCGGTCGTTTTGAGCTATAACGTTTCGTTCAGCAGTTTGAGGCCATGAGCAACTTCCCTTCAGGTATTATGACTGGTACACGTGGTCGGAATTCAAATTTCGGAAGTTCAGAGTTAATTTGAAAAGAAAATTCTCATTTCGGAAGCTTTAAGTTGGAAGAATTAACTAAGGTTGGATTTGTGAGTAAACGATCTCGGAATTGGGATTTGAAGGTTCCAACATGTTCGTATGATAAATTCGGATTTGGGCGTATGTCTGGATCGGGTTTTGGATGACCTGGGAGCATTTCGGCGCCTATTGTGGAAGTTGGCATTTTGGAAGAATTTCATAAATTTGGGTTGAAGTGCATTTTAATATTATCAAAGTCTGTTTGGGATTCCGAGCCTGGGAATAGCTCCGTATGGTGATTCTGGTATTGGAAGCGCGTCCGAAAGTGGATTCGGAGGTCCGTAGATCATTTTGGAGTCCTTTGGCTAAAGCTAGAAATTTGAAGGTTTTTGAGAAGTTTGATTGGAAGTGGACTTTTTGATATCAGGGTCAGAATCCGACTCCAGAAATTGGAGTAGGTCCGCAATGTCAATTATGACTTGTGTGCAAAATTTGAGGACAATCAGGCGTGATTTGATATGTTTCGGCATCGATTGTAGAAGTTGAAGTTTCATAGTTCATTAAGTTTGAATTGGGTTGTGATTCATGATTTCGATGTTATTTGATATGATTTGAAGGCTCGACTAAGTTCGTAATGTGTTTTGGGACGTGTTGGTATAATTGGTTGAGGTCTCGAGGTCCTCGGGTACGTCTCGGATCGAGTTCGGACGGATATTGGACTTTGAGGAATTGCTGGTTTCTGGGCATCTGGTTTCCTCTTCCGCGATCGCGAAGAAAGGGCCGCGATCGCGAAGGGTTAAGTGGACTGGTAGGATTTTTCCTCTACGCGATCGCGTATAATAGTTCGCATTCGCGGAGGGTCGAGCTAGAGGTTCTTCGCGTTCGCGTCGGGGCTATCGCGAACGCGCTGTGTTAATAGGGCTGGATCGTTTGGTGAATGTTGTTCTATGCGATCGCATAGCGGGGTTCGCGATCGCGAAAGAGGAAGGGGATGAGCATTGCGATCGCGTTTTGGGCATCGCGTTCGCGAAAGAGAAGCTTTTAGGTAGTTGTTGATTGGCCTTCGCGATCGCAAGTGGATTTTCGCGATCTTGAAGGGGAAAGACCCGGGCAGTGTTCTTTTAAAATCGAGGTTTTGGCTCATCTGCACTTCATTTCCTCCATGGGAGCAGGTCTTGGAGCGATTTTGGAGCTCCATCTTCTTCATCTATCTCAAGGTAAGTGATTCCCACCTATTGCAAGTTAAATACATGGGTTATATAAGGATTTAGAGGTGAAAATTTGTAGAAATTTGGAATTTTGAAGAAAAACCTAGAAATTGGTATTTTTGGAATTTGACCATGAATTTGGGTAAGGAATTGAGAACAAATTATATATTTGAGTTCGTAATGCTATGGGTAATGTTTATCTTCAAAAATTTTCGGAATCCGGGCACGTGGGCCTCAGGTGATTTTACCGATTTTTCTAGCAGAGTTTGAAATTGTAGTAAACTGAATTGTTATGAGTATTAGAGTATATTTTCATTAGTTTGTGCATTGTTTGGCTAGTTTTGGAGCGTTGGGCGTCGGTTTGGGGTGTTAGAGTGGCGTTGGAGCTGGTTACGGAATTTCGGAGCGAGGTAAGTCTCCTTGCTAACCTTGTAAGAGGGAATTAACCCCATAGGTGAACTAAATTATACTGTGCTTCTATTTGTGGGGGCTACGTACGCACGAGGTGACGAGAGTCCGTGCGTAGCTACTAGCTATGCATATGTCTGGGTAGTTTTAGGCTCACATCATGCCTTGTTTATATTGTTATTGATTTTATGTTTATTGTTGTTACACCCTATATTTTCGTACGTAAAAATGCGTCGTAAGCAAACTAATGTAGGACCAAAAATGAGATAATATTTAAAAGTATATAAAGTAAGTTAATCATGTTACCTCTGAGGTTACAAATATTGAAGATCATGAACAACAAGTACAAAGAGGGCTGGACAGTTCAGAAGCTAAAGCAATTAAATAAAACAATGTTTCGTCGAAAGTCGACAAGTTGGAAATGTTATAACATGTACCTTTGGGGTGAGACTAGGGTGATTAACATGATAAGGAGATTATGTTATGATTTATATTAGTCGTATGACATCCGTGTGTTATGTTTTGAAGTCAAGCGAGTTGTGGAACAAAAGTCGATGAAAGTCATCACAAGTTACATTCATAAGTTTTACTGAAACTTTGGGTCAAATGTAACTGCAATTTTCTCCCAATATACTTAGAGTTATGGGGTATTCCACCCATCAAATTAAAGATCTATGAGTCTATTTTCCAACTCATTAAACCGTTTGTCAATACGACATTGGAGTAGAAAGATATGGGCATTTGTGTGATACTGCGCAAGCTGCTAGGTGACAAGTAGGTGTGTCACCTACTTGCTTAAATGAAAGCCCAAAAATGGGCCATTTCGGGTCGTCCAAAGAGGCCTTTTAAGGGCCTATTTTCTTCATATATTAGACTTAAAATAGAGCATAATAACCAGACATAAGCTCTGCAAATAATCCTCCTAAAAATTTTCCACA
This sequence comes from Nicotiana tabacum, assembly GCF_000715075.1. NCBI lineage: Eukaryota > Viridiplantae > Streptophyta > Magnoliopsida > Solanales > Solanaceae > Nicotiana > Nicotiana tabacum. The sequence goes on from NC_134103.1 coordinate 75,475,675, forward strand.
AACCCTAATTGATTTTCTCTCCCTTTCAAGTTCCAATTGGAGGTAAAACCTAGAGTTTGAAGAACCAAGATAAGAGCTGAGTTATCCAACAAATAAGGTGAGTTTACTTCTCTCTTTCATCCAATTTTTCTTCTGTAAATTCATGGTAAGTCGTTCTATACTTGTAAGAACTCACGGGACGGTGATCGGAAGCCGTGAGTTCGAGTTATTCACTTGTAGCGGACTGTTTTGTGGACTGTTTTGTGTTGCTGTTGGGCTGCGTGTTTTACTACTATTTTGTGGAGTTTTGGAGGAGGAAGGGGGTTTATAAACACCATATAAATGTAGGGTGGTTGGCTGGTCGTTCGTCATAATATTTTCGGGTCGTTTGACACTACTACGGTGGTCGTTTTGTGTACGAAGAGATTGGGGTGTGTTGGGCTGTTTTGTAGTATTTGATGGTGATATAGGGCTGGAAAATGATGTATATATGTTGTTATTGTTCTGTTCTTATATTGTTGGTGTTATCTTGAATTTGGAGGAAGTAAGGATTATAGGGGAGATGCTGCCCGTTTTAATACAAAATAAGTTTGTCGTTCGTTGTGCGATAGTTGTACCTTTCGTAACTTAACGATAGTATTATTATCGTTCTTGTAGATTAAGGTGAAAAGAGGTGAGTTCAACTTGGTGATTGGAAAGATTGTGATAAGGTATGTTAAGGCTAAGCCTTCCTTCATTTTGGCATGATTTCGTAGCTACATGTGTTAGTAATGAGACAAAAGAGAAGTTCATATTCATGAATTTATTCACACTATTCTAGTCTCATAAGTTACAATATTATTCCTTATCGAGACTCTATATTCAATTTTAGTATTGTCTTCTTCCAGTCAAGAGAGCAGCAAGCCTATATATACAGTATTACAGTATTTTCATTACCATCGAGCTATAATCGATGGGCAGGCCCCTATTGGGCAACCACTGATCAGATGGAAAGTTATATACCGAGCCTACTGTGGCCGAGCGCCTATGAGCGAGCCCAGCATGGTCGAGATACATAGCCTAGTATGGCCGAGCGCCTATGAGCGAGCCTACTATGGCAGAGCAGTTATATATATACCGAGCCTTATAAGGCCGTACAATTATTTTACTTACTATATTGAAGGAGTTGAGTCAGTATCAGCAGGTAAGTATATCTCCAGATCATCTTTGACTCCCAGTTACTTCCAGTTATTATATTATCAGTTCAGTTTCGATTTTCAGTTATGTTATTGCCTTACATACTCGGTATATTATTTCGTACTGACGTCCCTTTTCCGGGGACGCTGCATTTCATGCATGCAGGTTCAGATAGACAGACGAGTAGATCTCCTCAGTAGGTGTTTCCCGAGTTCAGCCTGATCGGTAAGCTCCACGTCTTTCGGAGTTGCCAGGTCTAGAGTGTTGTGTACATCTTATGTATATCTGTATATATGTTATGGGTAGGTCGGGGCCCTGTTCCGATCATAGTATATCTATCAGTAGAGGCTTGTAGACATATCCTGTTAGTTAGTGCAGTATGTTGGGTTTGTAGGCCTGGTATGTATAATTTGGTGGTTTGTCAGCTGTAGTAGCTATGACGGCCTTTTCAGCCTAGCTTTATATTGATGTTTAGTTAGCGCTAGTTTCCATTCAGTTTTATATTTTTCTTCGCAAATTATCTTGCAAGGTGGCCCCATGGCCAAAGTATGACATTATGTGTTCAGAGTCCCTTAGTCGCAATTTGGTACGCCAGGTTAGGTGAGGCACCGGGTGCTTGTCTCGCTCCTAGGTTCGGGGCGTGACAAACTTGGTATCAGAGCAGTTCTATCCTAGGGAGTCTACAAGCTGTGTCTAGTAGAGTCTTGTTTATAGATGTGTTGTGCACCACATTATATAAGCAGGGCACTACAGGGCATTTAGGAGTTGGTTACCCTTCTTTGAAATCTAAATCGTGCTATAGAACTGAGTTATAGGAAATTTGAATTAAACTTATGTGTTGGTGTTTGCATGCACAGATGACGGTGACTAGGAAGACACCGGCTAGCCAAAGGAGAGATACAGCAGTAGGTGAGGGGACCAACAGGGTACCCCCAGTAGATGGGGCCCAGTCTGAGGCTCAAGGTGAGACCCCTACTCAGCCATTACGGGCTCCTCCACCAACTATGGAGATTCCTAGGGAAACCGCACATCCAGTTCCCCCTCCACTTCCATCAGATCAGGACTTGAGGAGTGCGGTGCATTTGTTGACACAGTTGGTAGCTACCCAGCAACAGGCTAGGGCATCAGCTAGTGCAGGAACTTCTGAGGGGTCTGGGAGTTCAAGGGTCCGAGAGTTTATTGCTTTGAGTCCCCCAGAGTTCACGGGGACAGATCAGAGGGAGGACCCACAGGATTTCATAGATCAGCTTCACAGGATCTTTCGTGTTATACATGCCACGGAGAAAGAGGCAGTTGAGCTAGCAGCTTTTCGACTCCGAGATATAGCCATCCTTTGGTACGAGGGATGGGAGAGGTCCAGGGGACGTGATGCACCTCCAGCTATTTGGGAGAATTTTTCAGATGCCTTCCTTGACCAGTACTTACCACGGGAGATCCGACAGGCTCGAGTCGATTAGTTTCTAGCCCTTAAGCAGGGTAATATGAGTGTTCGAGAGTATAGTCTCCGTTTTGACTCATTGGCAAGATATGCACCATCCATAGTTGCTACTATGCGGGACAGGATTCACAGGTTTATAGCAGGGTTAGCCCCAGAGTTAACCGAGGCATGTGCCACCGCTGCATTGCAGGATAGTATGGATATCTCCCGGATTCAGGCATTCGCCCAGAATATAGAAAGGGGTAGGCATCGGCAGCAGGGTACAGAGAGGGCTAAGCAAGGGCAACGTAAGAGGATGAGATTTCCCAGGTCTCAGGAGCAATATCAGGGTAGTTATAGGACCCAGTACTTCGGACGGCCACCTAGGCCTCCGCCACCTCAGTTACAGGGTTACAGGTATGACCGCTATACTCAGTCAGGACCAGGTGAGAGCTCATGGGCGTCGGGTTTGCAGCGACAACGAGGATCTTCGCAGACATGGTCATTTCCTCCACGGTGTGACATCTGTGGTAGAGGACACTTGGGCCAATGCCGAGCAGGTTCTGATGCTTGTTATACATGTGGGCGTCCAGGGCATATGATGCGGGATTGCCCAAATAGAGATTCGGGGGGAATGGCACAACCAGCGAGTTCAGCAATAGGATCATCTATGTCCGTGCATCCTTCAGGGCGCGAGTCTCAGTCTTCGGCTAGTAGAGGTCGGGGCAGAGGTAGAGGTTCCAGTTCAAGTGGTAATCAGAACCGTATCTATGCTTTAGCGAGTCGACAGGACCAGGAGTCTTCACCAGACGTTGTGACAGGTATATTAACCATTTGCTCTCACGATGCTTATGCTTTGATAGACCCAGGATCTACTTTATCGTATATTACCCCATTTGTCGCGAGGAAGTTTGGTATAGTGCCTGAAATACTAAGTGATCCTTTTGCGGTATCTACACCGGTCGAAGAATCGATTATTGCTAGACGGGTTTACCGAGGTTGTACGGTGACAATTTGTAGTCGTCAGACCTCAGCTGACCTAGTTGAGCTAGAGATAATGGATTTTGATGCTATCATGGGCATGGACTGGTTGGCAGCTTGCTATGCCACAGTTGATTGCCGAGCAAAGGCAGCCAGATTTCATTTTCCAGGTGAGCCAGTCCTTGAATGGGTAGGTAATACACCAACACCCAGAGGTAGGTTTATTTCCTATCTGAAGGCGAGGAAAATGATCGCAAAAGGGTGCATTTATCATATTGTGCGAGTTAGAGATGCAGATGCTGAGATACCTACACTTCAGTCTATTCCCGTAGTCAAAGAGTATGCAGATGTGTTTCCAGATGAGCTTCCAGGTATTCCTCCAGAGCGAGAGATTGATTTTAGCATCGATTTGCTTCCAGGAACTCAACCAATATCCGTCCCTCCGTATAGAATGGCACCTGGCGAATTGAAGGAGTTGAAGGAGCAGTTAAAAGATTTGTTGGAGAAAGGTTACATCAGGCCCAGTACCTCACCTTGGGGTGCACCAGTACTATTTGTGCGGAAGAAAGACGGCTCGCTGAGGATGTGTATCGATTATAGGCAGCTGAACAAGGTAACTATTAAGAATAAGTATCCACTTCCAAGGATCGATGACTTGTTTGATCAGTTGCAGGGGGCTAGATGCTTTTCAAAGATAGATTTGAGGTCGAGGTACCACCAGGTCAGAGTTCGGGAAAAAGATATTCCGAAGACAGCCTTCAGGACCCGATATGGCCACTTCGAGTTCCTTGTCATGTCCTTCGGGTTGACTAATGCACCCGCTGTATTTATGGACTTGATGAATAGCCTATTCCGACCATTTTTAGATCTGTTCGTGATAGTATTTATTGATGATATTCTGGTTTATTCCCGTTCAGAGGATGAGCATGCGGACCACCTGCGAGCGGTAATCCAAACCCTCCGTGATCGTAAGTTGTATGCTAAGTTTTCTAAATGTGAGTTCTGGTTGAAGTCTGTAGCATTCTTGGGGCATATTGTATCAGATGAAGGGATAAAGGTGGACACTCAGAAGATTGAGGCCGTAAAATCTTGGCCTAGACCTACCACTCCGACAGAGGTTCGTAGCTTTCTAGGCTTAGCAGGATACTATCGGAGGTTCGTAGAGGGTTTTTCTTCCCTTTCGGCACCATTGACAAAGTTGACACAGAAAGAAACTAAGTTTCAATGGACAGAGGCTTGTGAGCGGAGTTTCCAAGAGCTTAAGAACAGGTTGACCTCAGCTCCAGTTCTAACACTTCCAGAGGGTCTAGAGGGTTATGCCGTGTATTGTGATGCATCAGGTGTCAGGTTAGGATGTGTCCTGATGCAACATGGGAAGGTAATTGCGTATGCTTCAAGGCAGTTGAGGAAGCACGAGAGGAATTATCCGACCCACGACCTCGAGTTAGCTGCGGTTGTCCATGCACTTAAGATATGGCGGCATTATTTATATGGTGTTCATGTTGATGTATTTACTGATCATAAAAGCCTACAATATATCTTCAAGCAGAAAGAGTTGAATTTGCGACAGAGGCGATGGCTTGAGTTATTGAAAGATTACGATGTTAACATTCTCTACCATCCAGGGAAAGCTAATGTTGTAGCAGATGCATTAAGTCGTCGATCTATGGGTAGCTTAGCACATGTAGATCCCGAGAAAAGACAATTAGCTAGAGAGATTCATCAATTGTCTTCGTTGGGGGTTCGGTTAGTAGATTCTGAGGATGGTGGAGTTGTACTCCAAAACACTACAAAATCATCCCTCATAGCGGAAGTCAAGGAAAGGCAGTACGAGGACCCAGAGTTGGTCGAGCTGAGAGAGCGAGTTCCGCAGCAGAAGAAACCACTGTTAGAGCTAAAGGGAGATGGGTTTCTCAGATATAGGGGTCATTTGTGTGTTCCAGATGTAGCAGGGCTACGAGACAGGATTATGTCAGAGGCACATTATTCATGGTATTCCATCCATCCTGGGTCGACGAAGATGTATCATGACATTAAGGATGTGTACTGGTGGAATGATATGAAGAAGAACATTGCTGAGTTTGTCGCCCAATGTACTAGTTGCCAGTAAGTGAAGATAGAGCACCAGAAGCCTGGAGGGCTAATGCAGACTATAGAGATCCCGACATGGAAATGGGAGGTGATAAACATGGACTTTATCACGGGTTTACCTCGTTCTAATCGTAAGTTCGATTCCATATGGGTGATAGTTGATAGGCTCACGAAATCAGCTCACTTCCTACCGGTCAGATCTACATATACAGCAGAAGATTATGCCAAGTTATATATTAAGGAGATAGTGCGGCTACACAGAGTACCAGTTTTTATTATATCTGACCGTGGGGCTCAGTTTACAGCACATTTTTGGAGGTCATTTCAGAGATGTCTAGGGACTCAGGTGAATCTCAGCACAGCTTTTCATCCACAGACTGATGGACAAGCCGAGCGCACAATTCAGACGCTCGAGGATATGTTACGAGTATGTGTGTTGGATTTTAAAAGAAGTTGGGATGAACATCTACCTCTTATCGAGTTTGCATATAATAATAGTTACCACTCCAGTATCCAGATGGCTCCGTACGAGGCTTTGTATGGGCGTAAGTGCAGATCTCCTATAGGGTGGTTTGATGTTGGAGAATCTGGGTTACATGGGCCAGACCTGGTTCAGCAGGCCATAGAGAAAGTAAAGGTTATCCGGGAGCGACTATTGACAGCTCAGAGTCGTCAGAAGTCATATTTTGACGTGCGGCGACGAGACTTAGAGTTCAGGATTAATGACTGGGTATTCTTAAAGGTATCACCTATGAAGGGCGTGATGAGGTTTGGCAAGAAAGGCAAGCTTAGCCCACGGTATATTGGGCCTTATAGGATCATTCGGAGAGTGGGCCAAGTAGCTTATGAGTTAGAGTTGCCCTCAGAATTGGAGTCTGTCCATCCGGTTTTTCACGTATCTATGCTATGGAAGTGCATTGGCGATCCTATCCAAGTGGTGCCCACGGATGATGTACAGATTACAGAGGACTTGTCATACGAGGAAATTCCAGTTGCCATCCTAGACCGACAAATCCGCAATCTACGAAATAAGGAGGTAGCTTCCGTAAAGGTTTTATGGAGGAGCAAGAATGTAGAAGAGATGACGTGGGAATCGGAGGAAGAAATGAAGTCTAAATACCCCCACCTATTTCAAACTGAAGATATAGTTCGAGATAGGACGCTACAACATAGCTCTATGTAGGCTAGCAGTTCATCAGGTAAGCTTTTATTTTTCATTTTCAATATTTATGATTTACGGTCGGTGAGGCAAATTGCTGCTATTTATAAAGATTGGCCATATGTGGCATGTGTAGTATGTTTCTGGCTACGTGCACGTTGGTTTTAACGTAGTGTACGAAGGATACTTTGGCAAAATTTTCCAAAGTCTCTAAGAGTAAACATTCGAGGACGAATGTTCCCAAGGGGGGAGTGATGTTACACCCTATATTTTCGTACGTAAAAATGCGTCGTAAGCAAACTAATGTAGGACCAAAAATGAGATAATATTTAAAAGTATATAAAGTAAGTTAATCATGTTACCTCTGAGGTTACAAATATTGAAGATCATGAACAACAAGTACAAAGAGGGCTGGACAGTTCAGAAGCTAAAGCAATTAAATAAAATAATGTTTCGTCGAAAGTCGACAAGTTGGAAATGTTATAACATGTACCTTTGGGGTGAGACTAGGGTGATTAACATGATAAGGAGATTATGTTATGATTTATATTAGTCGTATGACATCCGTGTGTTATGTTTTGAAGTCAAGCGAGTTGTGGAACAAAAGTCGATGAAAGTCATCACAAGTTACATTCATAAGTTTTACTGAAACTTTGGGTCAAATATAACTGCAATTTTCTCCCAATATACTTAGAGTTATGGGGTGTTCCACCCATCAAATTAAAGATCTATGAGTCTATTTTCCAACGCATTAAACCATTTGTCAATACGACATTGGAGTAGAAAGATATGGGCATTTGTGCGATACTGCGCAAGCTGCTAGGTGACAAGTAGGTATGTCACCTACTTGCTTAAATGAAAGCCCAAAAAAGGGCCATTTCGGGTCGTCCAAAGAGGAATTTTAAGGGCCTATTTTCTTCTTATATTAGACTTAAAATAGAGCATAATAACCAGACATAAGCTCTGCAAATAATCCTCCCAAAAATTTCCCACAAACCCTAATTGATTTTCTCTCCCTTTCAAGTTCCAATTGGAGGTAAAACCTAGAGTTTGAAGAACCAAGATAAGAGCTGAGTTATCCAACAAATAAGGTGAGTTTACTTCTCTCTTTCATCCAATTTTTCTTCTGTAAATTCATGGTAAGTCATTCTATACTTGTAAGAACTCACGGGACAGTGATCGGAAGCCGTGAGTTCGAGTTATTCACTTGTAGCGGACTGTTTTGTGGACTGTTTTGTGTTGCTGTTGGGCTGCGTGTTTCACTACTATTTTGTGGAGTTTTGGAGGAGGAAGGGGGTTTATAAACACCATATAAATGTAGGGTGGTTGGCTGGTCGTTCGTCATAACATTTTCGGGTCGTTTGACACTACTACAGTGGTCGTTTTGTGTACGAAGAGATTGGGGTGTGTTGGGCTGTTTTATAGTATTTGATGGTGTATATAAGGCCGTACAATTATTTTACTTACTATATTGAAGGAGTTGAGTCAGTATCAGCAGGTAAGTATATCTCCAGATCATCTTTGACTCCCAGTTACTTCTAGTTATTATATTATCAGTTCAGTTTCGATTTTCAGTTATGTTATTACCTTACATACTCGGTACATTATTTCGTACTGACGTCCCTTTTCCGGGGACGCTGCATTTCATGCATGCAGGTTCAGATAGACAGACGAGTAGATCTCCTCAGTAGGTGTTTTCCGAGTTTAGCCTGATCGGTAAGCTCCACGTCTTTCGGAGTTGCCAGGTCTAGAGTGTTGTGTACATCTTATGTATATCTGTATATATGTTATGGGTAGGTCGGGGCCCTGTTCCGATCATAGTACATCTATCAGTAGAGGCTTGTAGACATATCCTATTGGTTAGTGCAGTATGTTGGGTTTGTAGGCCTGGTATGTATAATTTGGTGGTTTGTCAGCTGTAGTAGCTATGACGGCCTTTTCAGCCTAGCTTTATATTGATGTTTAGTTAGCGCTAGTTTCTATTCAGTTTTATATTTTGCTTCGCAAATTGTCTTGCAAGGTGGCCCCATGGCCAAAGTATGACATTATGTGTTCAGAGTCCCTTAGTCGCAATTTGGTACGCCAGGTTAGGTGAGGCACCGGATGCTTGTCTCGCTCCTAGGTTCGGGGCGTGACAAACTTGGTATCAGAGCAGTTCTATCCTAGGGAGTCTACAAGCCGTGTCTAGTTGAAGATCGTAAGATTTAAAAGGTTTCGTTTGAACTTCGAAATTTCGAAAAAGATTCAGTAATGCTATAATAGTTTAAGAAATCTATGTATAACCACTTCGCATGTATGTTTCGCAAGTGGGGTAATTTTCTTAAAAAGCTACAAGCTGAATTTCCCTTATTTTGAAAAGAATCAAGAAAGAAATATGATTTTAATGTTAAATTTATATTTGACCGCGTCGCAAGTATGATCCGCGAGCGGGGAGATTCCTTAAATTTATATTTGACCGTGTCGCACGTATGATGCGCGAGTAGGGCATATCATTCTACTACTCTTATGGGATCGGGCTGTTTGCCTCGGCAAGATTTATGTACCACACTCTCATGGGAACGGGCCGTTCGCCTCGGCAGGTTAATAGATGCATCTATGGTTCGCGTCGTTCGACCCTCAGTAGTGCACAGTTTACTTTTATGTTGGATCGGGTCGTACGCCTCGGCATTTCCTGTATATATTATCCTCATGGAATCGTGCGTAATATTGGCAAGAAGCCGGTGTATCTGAGGTTTTTCTCTAATTTAAATTATGATCATCTCTTTGATGAAATCCACCATCTCTATATATGCTCCGGTTATGGAGGGAACTTGCTAGTTGAGAGCTCGAGTAAAATTGTAAAGAGGGAAATTATGCCACGTATTTTGTACATGTTATTTCATGTATTTACTCGGTTTCTTATCTATTCACTTCTTTACTGTACCTGATATTAATTATAGCCCATAGTAAGTATCTGAGTCGACCCCTCGTCACTACTTCTTCGAGGTTAGGCGGGATACTCACTGGGTATATGTTGATTTACGTACTCATGCTATACTTGCTGCATATTTTTTGTGCAGGTACACATATATATTATTGGCCTTGTGAGCGCAGCGGTGTGGTTGTTACGGGGACTTAGGTGAGCTGCATTTTTTAGATGATTCGCAGCCGGAAAAGTCTCTTTAGAGTATTTATATTTTTTTCTGTCCAAATTTGTATTCCGGACAGCTATTATATTTTATTTTATTTCCTAGCAAATGCTTATGAACTTGTGACACCGGGATTTGGAATTGATTGTGGGCGTTCAATATTGAAATTGATAAAAAACATTATTATTTATTCTGAAAATTTCATCCTTTACTATTTAATTTGAAGGAAAATTTGATTTCAAAAAATATTAAAGATGAGGACCAAATTTAGTATTTATTATTGGCTTGTCTGACAGTGGGGTCCGGTGCCATCACGACCTTAATGGATTTTGGGTTGTGACATGTAAGTTTTGATGATGTCCTTTCATTTTGAATTCACGTATTATGCTAATGTATAATATTTTTCGGCATTTAGATGATTGTTATATTATTATACATAAAATTTCTCTCATTAGTTAAATTTTATTATTCCTTTATATAAATAAATGTTTAAACCATTATGTGTCATTATTAATGTGCAACACGTGTTCATAGATACTAGTTTAGTGAAATATGATTATAGTGTCTTTTGTTTTTTCTTAAATTTAAATCTAGTTGAAGCTCATCTCTAACTTTTCTTATTGCATCCAAAAGTTCCAGTGTTGTCTTTTCGAACTTCACCAAAAATTATGAAGAGTTCTAGGCGCGATAAGTGCTTCCTGACGCGTAACTGGTTCCAAAGGTATTATATCGTCTTCACTTTCATCATCGACATTGTTTTTTCTGATGGTATTGTTTTAGATGAGAAGCCATTGTTGGGTACGATTTGGAAAAAATTTCTATGTTGCTTATATAATTTATTCTCTCACCATCATACATTGAATGTTTTGAGTAAAAATACCATGAATAATATTTTATTATTAAGAAACAATGAACATTACAATGATTTATTAATTACAATGAATACAGAATGAACATTACAATGAATCATTTAATAATAAAAAAATTACAATGAATCATACATCATACATTGTGCTTTATGTATAATAAATTTATTTTTTATATTAATTCAATAAATATGATACATAAATTAGTAAGATACAATAATTTTGATGTAATCAAAATTATCCTTCATTAAATCTCGAAAACACTCTTTAAATTAATAAATATTAATTTATCAATTAAATAATTACCTCTACAAAATAATAATATTTTATGGTCCCGGCAACATTAATTTAGAGAGGTTCTACTGTATATCAAAATCAATTAACATTGTCATTTTCTACTTGAATTCTCCACCTTTAAACTGTGAAAGTCATTCCTTTACTATAGTTAAAATTCTTTATTAACACATTAATTTTAATTAATAAAGAGAAGCAATACTATCACTTTGTTGTCTGCTTCTTAAGATTGGGCTGTCGCCTGCCCGTATTTTCCTTGACTCCCACTTTAGTAAAGTGAAGATGGCGAGAGTTGTAATTCGTTACCCTCGCAATGGTAATACCTTCATCTCATTCTTAGCTATTTCTCATGGAAACCCCAAGATTGCTTATTCTACTTTCGCATTTGGGCACAGAGATTATTCTTCATCTCCTAGCAATACATTCATTTTGACAAAGGGTAGACTTGGGGTTTCTCGAAGTTTTGAGAACATCAAATGTTTAAATGATGCTGTGAGTGTGTTCCGTCAAATAATTAGAGAACATCCTCTTCCTTCTCCTCTCAGCTTCTCGAAACTGCTGAAAATTATAGTAAATATGAAACATTACTCTGATGTTGTTTCTCTCTTTGGAGAAATGCAGAAATTAGGTATTCCAACTAATGAATTCATCTTGAGTATAATGATTAATAGTTATTGCCTCATGCATCGTGCTGATTTTGGATTTTCTGTATTGGCCATTTTCTTGAAGAATGGTATTGCATTTGATGTTGTTATATTTAGCACCCTAATAAGGGGACTCTTTGCTGAAAATAAGGTTAAAGATGTCATTCACTTGTTCAAACCGCTAGTGAGAGAGAATATTTGTGAGCCGGAAGAAGTCATGTATGCAACTGTCATGAATGGGCTTAGCAAAAGGGGCCATACTAGAATTTGTTTTAGTTTGCTCCGATTAATGGAACAAGGAAGCACTAAGCCTGACACATGCATCTATAACAATGTTATAGATTCCCTTTGCAAATATAGAATAATAGATGATGCTATCAACCTTTTAAACTAGATGAAACAGAAAGGCATTCCACCAGACATTATCATATATAGTGTAGAAGATGATCAGGGGTAAGGCAACTAGGCCTGACGAGATCCCAGTGGAATTTTGGAAGGAAGTGGGTCGGGCTGGATTGGAGTGGCTTATTGGTTTGTTTAATGTCATTTTAAGGATGAAGAAGATGCTTGAAGATTGGTGATGGAGTTTGATGATCCCGTTGTATATAAACAAAGGTGATATATAGGACTGTAACAACTATAGGGGTATCAAGCTGCTGAGTCATACTATGAAAGTTTAGGGAGAGGAAGAAGGACTTGCATATGGTATTCATTGACCTAGAGAAGGCCTACGATAAAGTCCCGAGAGAGGTCCTATGGAGATGTATAAAGGCTAGCGGTGTCCCGATCACGTACATTAGGGTAATTAAGAACATGTACGAGGGAGCGAAGACTCGGGTGAGGACAGCGAGTGGAGACTCAGATCATTTCCCAGTGGAGATAGGGCTGCACCAGGGATGGGCTCTTAGTCCGTTTTTGTTTGCCTTAGCATTAGATGTGTTGACCCAACACATACAAGGGGGGTTCCATGGTGTATGTTATTCGCTGACGAGATGCGAGGCGGAGTTAACGCTAGGTTAGAAGTTTGGAGACAGACGCTGGAGTATAAAGGTTTCAAGTGGAGTAGGTCAAAAATTGAGTACTTGGAGTGCAAGTTTAGTGATGGGTTGCATGAAGGAGTGAAAGTGAAGATTGGTACTCAAGTCATTTCCAAAAGAGATAGTTTCAAGAATCTTGGGGCCATTATTCAAGGTAATGGGGAAATTGATGAAATATTACTTATCGTATTGGAGCAGGGTGGATAAGATGGAGCTCGCCTCAGGGTTTTTGTGTGATTAGAATGTACCACCCGGACTTAAAGGCATGGTCTATAAAGTGGTGGTTAGACCAACTATATTGTACGGGGCTGAGTGTTGGCCTGTCAAGAAGTCCCATGCCCAGAAGATGAAAGTAGTTGAAATGCGGATGTTGAAATGGATGTGTGGGCATACCATGAAGGACAAGATTAGGAATGAAGTTATTAGGGGCAAGGTAGGAGTGGCATCTGTGGAGGACAAGTTGTGGGAATCTAGGTTGAGATGGTTCGGGCATGTGAAGAGGAGAGACATAGATGCACCGGTCAGGAGATGTGAGGGGTTTTCCATGGCGGATCTGCGGAGGGGAAGGGGAATGCCTAAGAAGTATTGGGTAGAGGTTACTAGGCAGAACATGTCATTGCTTCAACTTACCGATGATATGACCCATGATAGAAAGGTGTGAAAAATAAGGATTAGGGTTGTAGGTTGACATAGTAGTATGTTCCTCCTAGGCCTACCAATAGTAATAAGACTATTTTTGTATTATCTTAGTCATGGTTCTTTATTATTACATGTTGTGTTTGTTGTTGTTATTGTTGTTGTTGTGTCATTCACGCTCGTCACTATAATGGATTGTTGTTACCTTTGTTTACTACTTGGCTGCTTTATCTTATCTCTACTGTTCCTTAAGCTGAGGGTCTATCGGAAACAACCTCTCTATCTTTATAAGGTAGAGGTAAGGTTTGCGTACACACTACCCTCCCTAGACCCCATTGATGGGATTACACTGAGTTTGTTGTTGTTGTAGTTCATTGATTGATGGTTTGTGTAAGTTTCGTCGGTGGGAAAATGTTAGGACTTTGTTCTATGAGATGGTTAATCTTAATATTTATCCAACTGTGTACACGTTTAGCATAGTGATCGATGGGCTATGAAAAGAAGGAAAAGCTGAAGACGCCGAGAAAATAATAAGACACATGATCAAAAAAGGTATGGAGCCTACTGTGGTCACCTACAATGCGATAGTAGATGGATACTGTTTGCGTGGTCAAATGGATAGAGCGAGGAGAATTTTTGATTCCATGATACACAAGAGCATTGAGCCTAACATTATTAGTTATAACACACTAATAAATGGATATTGTAAGCAAAAGAAGTTGGACGAGGCCATGCAATTGTTTCTTGAAATTTCTCCAAAGGGGTTTAAACCTGATATTTTTACCTACAATATTATCTTACAAGGTCTGTTTGGAGTTGGAAGAAGCGATACCGCACAAAATATCTTCGCAAATATACTATCGGCAGGGCAGAGACCTGGTTTTTGTACTCATAGCATCTTGCTTGTTGGTTATTTTAAGAATGGACTTGTTGAAGAAGCTATGTCACTCTTTCATAAGTTGGAAAGAGAGGGAGAACATAATAACATTAAACTTTACAATATTGTCATGATGGATTGTGCAAAAATGGAAAGTTGGACAAAGCTCAAGCCATTTTTGAAAAGCTTTCTTTAATAGGTTTACATCCTAATGTGATAGTGTACATTACAATGATTAATGGGTTTTGTCTAGAAGGATTGTTAGATGAAGTTAAAGATCTGCTAAGAAAAATGGAGGACGGTGGTTGTTTGCCAGACAATGTTACTTACCATGTTATTATGCAAGGGTTTCTGAGAAGTAACAGAATTGGTGAAACGAGGGCTTTCTTAAAGGAAATGACTGGGAAGACTTTCTCATTTGATACAACTATAACAGAGTTACTGATAGACGTTATAGCGAAGGATTCTTCTTTTCTTGACATGATACCAGAATTTCACCCGGAAAAGAAGAAATGAAGATGTTTTCCTAATCCCATCCAATGCAATTGGGAAAACAGGAAAATAAAATTTGGACATTGCTTTTGCTTTATAGGCAAACTTATTGAGGGGGTAAATCACTTCTAATCCTGAATGTTTTGTCCTCTTCGTTTTCTTACAAATTAGACGCCATTGCACTCTTAATATGATAAATAATCTGAATTCCCTAATGAGTTATTCTCCTATTTCATTATAAAGTCTAGATCTTTATAATTAAGGGGAAAAGTGAATTAAAAGTAAAAAGATCATTAATGTTCTTATTTTCAGTTTTCATAATATAATAAAAACTCTTACACCCATGACATTGGAGAAATAAGTTCTCTGTCAAAGCCTCTTGTTCTTTCACTATTTTCCCCTATCTGCTACCTCATCTTCTCCACTGGCTGATGGACAACTTGATGTCAGTCAATTAGTCACCTCTTCTCTCTCTCTGCCATATTGTTTCTTCTCATATATAGAAAGGATAAGGATGAAATTGACAAGAAGGAAATAATTGATATTGGTACTGTACAACTACAAGCTCTCTATGGACTAAGATACTCAATCAATTAATAGGGTGTCCTAGTATGGATTTTTTGTCTTGCTTGTACATAAAACAACAACAACAGAATTAGTGTAATTCCACAAGTGGGGTCTAAAGAGGGTAATGTGTACGCAGACCTTACCCCTACCTTCAAGAAGGCAGAGAGGTTATTTTCGGTAGACTTGTCTTGCTTATACATGTGAAGAAATTTTCAAGTTGGTAAACACTCAGAGATCTCACTAGAGCCCCACATCTATAGAAACCAAATCACTTCAATTTTTTGGTCTCCCCATTGTTTGTGGTCATATCTATTCAGACATTGTCCTCTTGAATGTTTTTAGTATATGTTAATTATAAAAAGGAGTTTGGTCTTTTTTTTCCTTAAATGAAAAAAAAGGAGTTGATCTTTTCTCATAGTTTATTTGTTCCTGGTGCATCAACCATAAAAAAAATCATAGCTGGCTAGTTCAACCTTACTTTTAGATTGAATCCCCTTAGTTGTTATTTCATATTTCAAATTTTGTCTTCAACACTTTCTCAGATTTTTCGCTTGGTTAATAATAGATTTCTAGATTGTGAAAAAGTGGCTCGTATGAAACAGACTAGCTGCAAAGGGTGTAAGCAAATCATCCCTACCACGGGAGGAGTGAAGAAGCCACATCGTTACCACCATGGAACTTTTGCTCTCTGAAAATATCAAAAGATTACTGAACTTCTCATTTGGAAGTTGCCTTTATAAAGGCTTGTCTGTGAGATTTCTCAGGATTTTAAGACAGATCTGATATTCAGCTTGCAAGAAGAATTCACGGAGAACAAGCTTTAGCTTATCACAATGTTGATTAATGATCAATCTCTTCTTGGTTGCCCGTGCATGACTTATGGTATCGAACTGGTATCTTTTTATTTGTGCCTGGAGCCTAGATGGCTATCTGAAGGACTTTATTGTGTTCTGTAAATGCTAGTACTAGGTTTGATGATACAAAGTACATTGATTAAAATGAATTGTTGTTTCTGAAAGGAAAAAAAATCCTCTTTGTTTTCTTGAAATTGGAGTGAAACTTGTTCAAACCGAGCACAATGTAGTGTAAATTAACCAGAAGAACTTTACTTGTTAAATCTGATTGGTGTAAGTTGAGTTAATATGATCCAAGGCATCTTGCTTAACTTCCTACTTAAGTCTTAACATAGTTGATCACGCCCAACTATGCATCGTAAGAGGTCTAGCGGTCGTCGCAAATATAATTCGATTTACAAGTCCGGAGTCGAATCCCACAGGAAAATAACCTACTAATTACAACCAATAGTTTTGCACGAATTCAAGTAATCAACTTTTAAAAATATTATATAACGATTTGAATGTTTACTAACTAAGAGCAAAGTAATTAAAAATGCAGTAATTTATAACTAACAAAGCAAATGTTGTAGACAAGATTTGGAAAAGTCTAAGGTTATGATTTTCCCTATTGTCGGAATCTTTCCCGCTACGTTTCCTATAAATTCGCCTAAATATTCTCTACCGATCATGAGTACTTTGAGTGTCGTAGCTCTCTCTCGAGCAACTACTACAATTTACTAGACGTATTCTCTCGAACTATGCTAGCTGCCACTAACTCACCGCTCACGACGATCGCACCAAGGCTTCGTTATCTCTAATCCTGCCTTTAAACCCTCCGTATCGATTTCTCGACTACGTTAGGAGTGGTGTTGTTCAACAACTATCTAAATGTACTCTCTCTCAAGCAATATACACACTAAATAGGCCTAGTTAATTGAGAGCTCTTCAATTAACAATAATGAAAATATAGTTGAACAAGTAGAGAAAAATCAAAGGCAAATCTATATTAAACGCAGTAGAAAATTATCCTCCAATAGGTTCCATCAAACCTTAGATAAGAGAGTTTAGCTACTCATAAATACAACAACAATTAACATAATGTTCAAAGACATTAAATTACAAAGTAAAGAGATAAAGGAAGGAAAAACTCATTTGATTCTTGCTCCACGGTGCGTGGTAGCCTTTTTCTTCTCCAAAATCATGTCCAACCCTATAATAACTTGTTTGGGGAGTATTTATATCAATCCCCCCATCCAAATCCGGGTTGGGGTCTTTTAACCCGCGATTTATAATTACCATGCTATAGACCTCGCGAAGCTTGGTCTGTAGCGCGGTCAACCTAGCTATAGACTTCGCGAAATCTGGTCTATAGTGCGGTCGACCTGGCTATAGACCTCGCGATACCTGGTCTATAGCACGGTCAACCTGGTTACAGACCTCGCGAAGCCTGGTCTATAGCGCGGTCGACCTAGCTATAGACCTCGCGAAGCCTGGTCTGTAGCACGGTTTGGGTGCTTGATGCTTTTGGCTCTTTTCTTGCATTTTTTGTCCTATTTTTGTGCAACTTTTATTTAATGATTTATTCCGATATTCCTACACATAAAACAACACAATTTAGTGCAATTTTTGTACAATAACTCACTAAACCAACAAAATATAGGGCGAATAATGTGATAAAAGTATAGCACTTTGGCCTAACATCACCACCTCACACTTAAACGTTGCTCTTCCTCGAGTCAACCACCAATTCCTAGAGTACTTTTATTCTCTTTTAGCACATTTGATGCACACCATATCTATGACTATGGTTGATAGCAACAATTAAACTTTAGCATATGCCTTCAAACTTCCCCTTCCTTTATGCCATACTTCAAATCTTTATTCAACAAAAAGACAACATATTTATAACAATCCTAACCTCACAAATTGACTCAATATCACAATGTATTCATGGCTTGAACACTTACATCATAGAGAAATCTAATAATGTCACATATCCCTTGCGAAATCATGTACCCTCATAACAAGAACAAGAGAGTAAGTTGAATCCACACATTCGAATCAAATGCTCAAATATATTTTAAGGATTCTCATATATCAAAGAAATCTCTCACTCTCACAAAAAATTCACATGCATGCACAAAGTACCATAGGCTTGCCTATTCTGTAGACCTCTACTAATATAGGCTCGCTCGGTCTAAAATCACTTAGGACTTTTTATGATTGTAATGTTGGCTTAAGGACGGGTATGATAAATTTAAGAATAGTGACTTACCCTCCTAAACACTTTAACACATCACATAATTAACTTTAAGCGCATTTGTGCTTCAATCCAACTACATTTTTACAAACAATATCATCCCCAAAGTATTTTCTCTTTCTTTAAGCACGCCTTTAATTCATACCCACTAGCAAGAACAAGATTACTATTTTTTTTTAAAGTTTCCGCTAGTGGTGTATTAATTTATAAAATAAGTGCACTATTCTTTCTTTCATTGGTTCCACTCGAAAGTCACCTCACACTTAGTCCTTACTTCTTCTAGCGCTCACTTCACAATTAAAGTGCTTTACGAAGCACAAGGATCAAAATAATGACAATTAAGAACAAATGGGTATAGGCTTGTAATGTGATTGTCAAATAAAAGTCTATAGGCTCAAAAGGGTTGACTAGGGATACAATTTATTTGTAGTAGGCATTAAGTTCAAAGAGATCAAAGAAAGCCTAAAATCATTTTTTAAACTGAGCAAAATCTAAAATTTTGCTTCAACTCACATGTCGGGCAAGTTCTAGACTCTAATGCAATGACACGGACTATACAATTTCTCACCACACATGGAACATGATTCACCAAGGATGGTTCCATTCCTATTCTCAAACAATTGCAAGTATTCATAGAGCCACAAAATATTAAGCATCAAGCACAAAGTGATACAAGCCAAGAAAACGAGATATTGTCATCAATAAACATGTTATTACTCAACAAGGCATCATAACATTTTCAAACGAAGGTACTATACATGCTAGAGCCTAAATATACTACTATCAAACTAGTCAAAGGCGCCTCGCAATTCTCATTTTTCCATTCTTTTATTTTCTAAATCCTATTCTAATCTAAAGACAAAACAAAAACTACTACCCGGTTCAACTACATCCCGTGAAAAAGAACTGAGATACAAAGAAAAATCATGAGGGATTATTACTACCTAAAATAATAGAAAGACATATATTACTACCTAAAATAATAAAAAGACATATTTTTTTTGTTAGACTTAAGTCCCTCAAGAAAACTGCCTAAGAGATCCATCGTCGGGAAAAGTCCAGTCATTTTTCTTTTTCTTTTTCTTTTTTAAAAGGGGAATTACGAAGCTAAAAAGTAAAATAAAAAAAATTAAACACACGAACTAATTATTTTATCTAATATTTACAAATGACAGAGAATACCTCCCACCCCACACTTAGTTCATGCATTGTCCCCAATGCATATATACATTCCAAAAAATAAACAAAAACAAGTAAGGGGTAGGAAAAACTCCCTGATCAGTCATCGTCCTCGCCCTCATCTTCGAAGGCCTCATCTTTAGTTGTCCACTCTTCATCCTCTGCTCCCTCCGCAGCATCATCATCATCCTACTTGGACTGCTCTGGCTCGGCCTCGGAACACACTGGTGTAGGGCTGTTCATTTGGATCGGATATCTGAAATCCGAACCGATCCGTTCAATTTCAGATTTCGGAGTGGATCGGATTTCAGATTATGTTTATTAAAATTTCGGATTTCGGATCGTATTTGGATTGGTATAATTTTAATACGATCGTGTCCGATCCGATCCGAAATCTAAAATTATTAGGGCATGTATAAATACTAAACTTTAATTTCGGATAATTAGTACCTCCTTTGCATTTTCCTCCAAGTTTTACCTTTACAATTGATGGATTTAGCTATATTGGCACCATAGTGCTCTCATAATTGCAGAAACATGAATTTTTCTTACTGTGTTGCCTTATTTACAAAGAAAATATGCATATGAGTTTGCAACTTTGAGGCATAATAATCTGATCTGAAATCCAAAAATCCGATCCGATCCGATATTAATTCGAATCGAATTTGGATTGCATTTTCTAGAATCCGAAATCCGATCTAAAATGTGCTAAATCCGATCTGATCCATGCACAGCCCTACACTGGTGTGTTGACATCCTCAGCATCTGGGAGTCGTTGGCCATCGCCAAGCCCAAGTAGTTGTTGTGCATGAGTATTGAGCGGGAAAAGATCCTCCAAGATGGCCCTCTCCTCTGTAGTGGTCGGCCTCCCTCCAATCCTAAGCTGTAAATCCATCATCCCATATAAATGGGCCATAAAACTATCATCTCGAGTATTGCGCTTGGCACCTGTCATTGTGGCCACGACATTCTTCTCCTTAACCCAGATGCTTGTGATATCCGTTAGTCGGAGGGGTGGTGGAATAACTACATCAAAAGCTCGCTCCTCCTCCATATCTTCGTGTCTTAGATACTGAGTCAGCATGTTACCGAAGGACAATCTATCAATTCTCTTGCTTGTGCGTACATGCGCCATTTGGTAGTGTATCAAGTGGCCCACATTCACTTTCTGGCCAGTCATTAGGAAGTACAATAGGCATACCCTTTCACGTCTAATAAGAGTCTCATGGTTGCATGGTAGTAAGCGCGTGTTGATCAATTTCAACCACACCTGAGCTTCCAGCTTCATTTTGTTCTTTGGAAATTTCCTATGATGTTGGGTTTTCTTGTCACGAACCCAAGCGGCCACAAAAGTGACACCACAGAGAGTGTGTCTCAGTGCCATATATGTTGGACGGGTAATAAAGTTATTCAGTGGATCCTGGGGGACATTCGGAGCTCCCAAGTAATTGCATATAGCTAATGCAGAAAAGTCAATTAACCTCCCCCCAATAGGCACTAGCTGCTCGGGATCTTTAGTATCATACCCAATGTAAATCTCACGAACAAGGTTTACGTTGATATCCCCAGTGTTTCTAAACATGTATCTCAATCCAAGATCATGAATACCCTTCCAAATTGAGTGATACTTAGCTTTTAGGCGTCGCTCATGAACTGCCGACTCATAGTGTATATGTTTCGGCCGACAAAGCTTGTACCAGTACTTGGCGGATATGGGTATGCTCTTAAGTCCAAATTCTTGTTGTTCTGCCGACTGTGGGCATGAGGCTGGTATAGTTGCAACTGCGTGCAACCCCTCAACCTGGCTTGAGGTAGATTCCCCTCCTTTCCTCTTTTTCGGCGGAGGTGCGGAAGAAGTGCTAGCTTTGGTGGGAGTAGTGGCTTTGCCATTGCCTTTACCGTTGTCCTTCTTAGGAGGCATATTCGTACCTACACAAGTAGACATTAGTCAGTAGCGGAAGTATTGAATCACTGCAAAACATGGTATTTCGACCCCACATTTAAGAGTTCATGACATGATGTTCAACCATTTTGAGACTACTCAGACTTCACCTCTTTATTTTAGCATGAGAATCAAGCAATGGAAAAATGATGTTTACTAAAATTGCGATGCATATAGCTATCGGTGAGCCCACCTAAACTTGCAATTTGGAGTGTTGCAAGGCAACATAGCACTAGTATTACAATCCCGAAGACTAGAACTCCATTTTGGCAAAGAATGCCTTTGAGGCATTGAGACAAACACACTTTGCGTGCATTGGTATTGTCAAAATAGTTGTAGGGATGAAGGATTGCCTCACGCGCGACGCCAGGCTAAACACGAGGTCCAGCTCACTATATGCCGCACGACGCCAGGTTAACACGAGGTCCAGCTCGCTATATGCCGCATGATTCCAAACCAAACGCGAGGTCTAGCTCGTTATATTCCTTGCGGCACGAGCTATGTAGCGAGCAAACTACCTGACGATGCGAGGTCTGCTGCCAGGTCCGTTGTTCTTTAGGCTTTGTGGCACGGGGTAGACATCGGGTCTGGAGCGTACTCATGTGATTTTTTATTCCGTGTTGTGCCCGACTCCAAGCGCAATGACTTCCCAATGTGCTCCATTACCTGTTGAAATACCAACAATTAACTAAAACTTGTTAGTGACTAAAAACAAAGAGAAAATTCTAGTTAAGCTTAAATAAACTACGAATTGGGTTACTTCCCAACGAGCGCCTGATTTAACGTCGCGGCACAACGCAGGCGATCAAACTTAAGGTTTACTTAACACTTGAGGTTCCTTCAAATAAATCGCCGATACAACTTTTTCCTCCTCCATGCCAAGGTAATGTTTCAACCTTTGCCCATTGACTCTAAACCTGTTCGTTTCATCCTCGGATTCAATTTTTGTAGCTCCACTTGAGAGTACTTGCACCACTCTAAATGGTCCCGACCATCTAGATTTCAGCTTACTCGAAAATAGTTTCAATCTTAAATTATACAACAACACGACATCTCCGGGTTTGAAAATCCTCTTTTGAATATGCTTATCGTGCATGATCTTCATCCTTTCCTTGTACAACTTGGTGCTCTCAAAATCATGGTAACAGAACTCATCAAGTTCATGAAGCTCTGTGACTCTACTCGTACCAGCGGCTTCCATGTCAATATTTAATTGCCTTAATGCCCACAAAGCTCTATGCTCTAGCTCCACCGGTAAGTGACATGCCTTTCCAAATACCAATTTATACGGTGACATACCAATCAGAGTTTTGAATGCAGTGCGGTAGGCCCATAGGGCATCATCCAATTTTCTCACCCAATTAGTCAAAGTAGAATTTACAGTTTTGGTCAAAACACTCTTGATTTCTCTGTTTGACACCTCAACTTGCCCACTCGTTTGTGGGTGATATAGAGTGGAAACCTTATGGCGTACGCCATATTTTTCCAGTAACTTTACAAAGGCTCGATTGCATAAGTGAGTTCCTCCATCACTAATGATCGCTATTGGAGTTCCAAATCGGGTGAAGATATTTTTTCTTAGAAAACCAATAACTCCCTTTGCATCATTTATTAGGAGTGCTACAACTTCTACCCGTTTCGAGACATAGTCCACTGCTACAAGTATATATTTGTTGTTGTATGAGCTGACAAATGGTCCCATAAAGTCGATTCCCCATACATCAAAAACTTCTACCTCTTGAATTGGGTTCATGGGCATCTCTTGTCGACGGGAAATATTCCCCGTCCTTTGACACTCATCACAGCTCTTTACACAACAGTGTGCATCTTTAAACAACGTCGTCCATAAAAGCCTGACTCCAGCACTTTAGTAGTTGTCCTTACTCCTCTAAAATGGCCTCCATAAGGCGAAGCATGACATGCCTGCAAAACAGAAGCTTGGTCTATCTCGGGAATACATCTCTGAATCATGTTATCAATACAAATCCTAAACAAATATGGTTCATCCCAGAAATACATGCGACAATCACGAAAGAACGTTTTCTTTTGCATGGAAGACAAGTCTTAGGGAACAATACTGCTTGATAGGTAGTTTGAAATGTTTGTATACCATGGCGCTACCTCAAGGCTCGTGGTCAACAGTTGTTCATCTGGGAAAGTCTCCATGATCTCTTCCACCTCAACCTTCATTTTAGCTCCTTTAAGCTTGGACAAGTGATCGGCAACTTGGTTTTTCGTTCCTTTTCGTTCACGGATTTCCAAGTCGAACTCTTGCAGCAGTAGAACCCATCGAATCAGCCATGACTTTGCCTCTTTCTTATCAATTAGGTATCTGAGAGCAGCATGGTCAGTATAAACAATTACCTTCGAGCCTATCAAGTATGACCAGAATTTGTCAAATGCGAACACCACTGCTAGCATCTCTTTTTCTGTTACTGTGTAATTCATTTGAGCGCCATTCAATGTTCTACTTGGATAGTAGATTAGGTGCTTGATTTTATCTTTTCTCTGTCCAAGTACTGCTCCCAAAACATGATCACTTGCATCACACATCAGCCCAAATGGTTGCTCCCAGTCGGGTACAACTATGATAGGGGCAGACACTAGCCTCTTCTTCAATCCCTCAAAAGCTACCTTGTAGTCATCAAAAAACACAAAAGTGTGATTTTATTCAAGTAATTTACACAAAGGGTTAGCAATCTTGGAAAAATATTTTATGAATCGCCTATAAAAATCGGCGTGACCAAGAAAACTTTTTATTGCCTTGACGGAAGTGGGTGGGGGAAACTTCTCTATTATATCAATCTTGGCACGGTCTACCTCAATGACCTTACTTGACACTAGGTGTCCCAAGACTATACCTTCTTGTACCATAAAATGGCATTTTTCCCAGTTTAGCACTAGATTAGTCTCCATACATCTCTACAGCACTCTTTTCAGATTTCTAAGGCAATCATCGAAAGAATTTTCCACCACTGAGAAATCATCCACGAAAACCTCCATTATGTCCTTTACCATATCTGTGAAGATGGCCATCATGCACCTTTGGAATGTGGCGGGTGCATTGCATAAGCTAAATGACATTCTCTGAAAAGCGTAAATGACATATGGACAGGTGAATGATATTTTCTCTCTATCTTCCGGGGTAATAGATATCTGATTATACCTCGAATATCCATCCAAGAAGCAAAAATGGGACCTCCCAGCCAATCTATCTAGCATTTGATCAATGAACGGCAAGAGCAAATGGTCTTTTCGGGTGGCCTTGTTCAACCTTCTGTAATCCATACAAATTCGCCATCCCGTGATTATTTTTGTTGAGATCAACTTGTTGTTCTCGTTTTGCACAACGGTTATCCCACCTTTCTTTGGCACACACTGAACTGGGCTAACCTAATCGCTATCAGATATGGGAAAAATAATTCCCGCATCTAACCACTTGATCACTTCCTTCTTTACAACTTCTTTCATGTTAGGGTTCAACCTTCTTTGATGTTCTCTAGAAGGTTTATGCCCATCTTTCAGTAGAATCTTATGCATACAGATGGCAGAGCTGATACCCTTAATGTCTGCAATGGTCCAACCGATTGAAGTCTTGCACTCTTTCAACACCTGCAAAAGTTGTTCTACCTGCACATCTAACAAACTAGATTAGATAATAACAGGTAAAGTCGAGTTAGGTCCCAAGAAAGCATACCTGAGGTGAGATGGTAGAGGTTTCAGCTCCAATTGTGGTGGCGCTTCGATCAATGGCTTGGATGGAGGAATTTTTCTTTCTTCCGAGTGTAAAGGCTCGAATTCGAGCTATCTTTTCCAGTACCCTTGCCCTTTAAAAGCCAACACCCATTCCGCTAAGTCCTCACCATTTACTTCTTCTAAGTTCATGAGGCAGGCTGTTAGAGGGTCTTTTGCATTAAGTGTCTCATCATCTTCCTCCATGATCACATCCACTACGTCTATCAAAGAGCAATTTACAAACTCACTTGGTCGCCGCATAGACTTTTGCACATTAAATGTTATTTCTTAATTATTCAGTCTCATCTTCAGCTCCCCCATTTCACAATCAATCAAAGCTCTTCTTGTGGCCAAGAACGACCTTCCCAAAATTATGGGAATCTCCTCATCAACCTGGCAGTCCAGAATGACAAAATCTGTTGGAAACACGAATTTTCCAACTTGCACAAGTACATTGTCAAGTATACCTGATGGCTTTTTCACCGTTCGGTCAGCTAGTTGTAGTAACATGGATGTGGTCCTTGCTCTTCCAATACCTAACTTTTTATAGATAGACAATGGAATCAGATTTATGCTTTCCCCCAAATCACACAATGCTTTCGTGAATGCATAGCTACCTATGATGCATGGAATTGTGAAGCTTTTAGGGTCGGATAGCTTCTCAGTTATTGGTCTTGTCACAACAGCACTACAGGTCTGTGTCAATGTGATAGTTGCCAAGTCTTGGAAGTCGAACTTATGAGACATTAAATCCTTCATCATTTTTGCATAACCGGGCATCTCCCTCAAAACATCAATTAGAGGAATGTTTACCTAAATTTTCTTCAGCATTTCCATGAATCTTTTGTACTGCTCATCCTTCTTATATTTGGCCAACCTCTGCGGGAAGGGTGCTGGAGCTCGCTTCTTTCCTGTGTCTTGAGTTAGATCTTGCTCACGCACTTTTTCTAATGCCTTCTCTTGTACTTTCTCAGTCTCATCCACAACCTCTTTTTCCTTGTTTATTTCCTCCTGGGTTGGCTGCACTCTTACTTTTATTAGTTCAGTTGACTCATCTACCTCAATTGGCACTGATACAAGTGTTTTAGTTGATCGATTCTCACGAGCGATTTATTGCTCTAAATCAAGATCTCTACCATTTCTCAAACTCACCGCCATAAGATGATTCGGGCCCTGCTCCTTCGGATTGGCATATGTGTCTGCAGGTAAAGTCCCTTGGGGACGATTATTCAGAGCCATAGGTATCTGCCCTAATTGAATCTCAATGCCTTTTATCGCTAACTCATGTGCTTCCACCTTCTCTCGCATTTTACCATTAGACCCAATTAATTATTGCAGCATTCCTTTAATTTCATACAACCCATCATCTTGTCTCACTAGCTGTTGTTGTTGAGGTTGTTAATAAGCTAGCTGCTGATTTTGCTGACTGTATCCCTATTGCCTTTGATAACGTACTACTTGACCCTGTGGTCGCATAGCTCCAGAATTGTTGGTGTTATTGTATTGTTGTTGTGCTGGTCTATACTGCTGATTCTGCTGCCCCCAATTCTGACCAACTTGCCTCTGGTCTCCATAGTTACCCACATAGTTCATATTCTCCTGATAGTTTTGGTTATCACTTTCACCAATCCACGAGCACACGTATGGTTGGTTAATGCATGGTGTACATAATCCCCCATTAGTCGTGTCAACTATGTGTACCTAATTCTGGCCTGATTCATTAATCTTCTTGGTGAGGATACTCATTTGCGTCATTAAAGTAGCCATATTCTCGGCTATGGAGTTGTTCGGGTCCAATGCTACTGAGTGAACTATAGGGGTGATTGTAGTGTCTCTTGTCATCCAGTCTGAGTTTTGAGCCATTTTATCTATCTAGCAGGACCTTATATTCTCTAAATGACTTGCTGAAAAATACTCCACCTGCTGAATCATCAACATTGGCTTTCAAGCTATCTGCCAATCCCATGTAAAACCGTTGTTCCAACATCTGATTTGGAATGCCATGATGTGGATACTTAACCAACATACCTTTAAACCTCTCCTACGTTTCTTGTAATGTTTCAGCTCGTTTCTGCCTGAAGCACAATATTTCATCAACTTGCTTGGTGGTCTTATTGGATGGGTAGAACTTATTCAAAAACTACTTGAATAATTCCTCCCAAGTGGTGATAGAATTTATGGGGTGCGAATTAAGTCAAGTTTGGGCTTCTCCTGCCACTGAGAATAGAAACAACAACAGTCTTATTATTTCCCGTGTCACATTCGGTTGCCTTTGCGTGACACAAATTGACAGAAAAATTTTCAGATGCTATTGTGGATCTTCAATGTAAGACTCGGAGAGCAGTCCCTTGTTTTGCAGCAGATGTAGCATGTTGTTTGTGATTTGAAATGACTTTGCTTGTATCTGAGGGACTGCAATTGTAGTTGCCAAATTTTCAACGATGGGTTGTGCCCAATCATATAAAGCTGCTTCTGTCACAAGAGGCGCCACACCCTGATTGTTCGGGTCATTCACAATATTTCGATTGTCTTGATTACTCAAAACGTCACCCATGTCTAATTCAATTTGTTCTCTTAAGTGTTGTTGTCGTTTGTCTTTCCTGTTTGCACGATTTAATGCCTTGAAAGCTTTCTCAGGATCCGGTAATGCTTCAAATAATTCACCAGTACTTAAGGAGTTTCTAGGTATACACCTATAACAAACAAGACTACAAACGTTAGAATTTCGATGTAATGAAGTAAAATGGAGAAAATTGACTAAACTAAGAGCCCGTTTGGACAAAAAAAATTCCTTTTTTTCAAAAAATTTTTACTTTTTTTCGAAATCAGCGTTTGTTCATAAAATTTCCAATTTTCACTTGAAGATGCATTTTGAAATTTTTCGAAATTTTGAAAAATTATTTTTCAAAATTTTCACTCAGATTACTCACAAAACTTAAAAAATAACCCAAAATTATATACATGTCCAAACACAACTCTAATTTTCAAATACCATTTTCACTTGAATTTTTTTTTCACTTTTTTTTGGAATTTTACAATTCTTATGTCCAAACGCCCACTAAGAATCCTAGCAATTCTTCTAGCTGTAATTAATAACACTATTGCTTCCCCGGCAACGATGCCAAAATTTTATCACGCCCAACTATACCTCCTAAGATGTCTAGCGGTCGTTGCAAATATAATCCGGTTTACAAGTCTAGAGTCGAATCCCACATGGAAATAACCTACTAATTACAACCAATAATTTTGCACGAATTCAAGTAATCAACTTTCAAAAATGTTATATAACGATTTGAATGTTTACTAACTAAGAGCAAAGTAATTAAAAATACAGTAATTTATAACTAACAAAGCAAATGTTGTAGACAAGATTTGGAAAAGTCTAAGGTTATGATTTTTCCTATTGTCGGAATCTTTCCCGCTACGTTTCCTATAAATTCGCCTAAATATTCTCTACCGATCGTGAGTACTTTGAGTGTCGTAGCTCTCTCTCGAGCAATTACTACAATTTACTAGACGTATTCTCTTGAACTACGCTTGCTGGCACTAAGTCACCGCTCATGACGATCGCACAAAGGCTTTGTTATCTCTAATCCCGCCTTTAAACCCTCTGTATCGATCTCTCGACTACGTTAGGAGTGGTGTTGTTCAATAACTACCTAAATGTACTCTCTCTCGAGCAATATACACACTAAATAGGCCCAGTTAATTGAGAGCTCTTCAATTAACAACAATGAAAATATAGTTGGACAAGTAGAGAAAAATCAAAGGCAAATCTATATTAAACGCAATAGAAAATCATCCTCTAATAGGTTTCATAACTTAGATAAGAGAGTTTAGCTATTCATAAATACAATAACAATTAACATAATGTTTAAAGATATTAAATTACAAAGTAAAGAGATAAAGGAAGTGAAAACTCATTTGATTCTTGCTATAGAGTGCTTGACAGCCTTTTTTTCCCCTCCAAAATCGTGTCCGCATACCACTTTACTCGTCATACACCAAAGCTGACTGCTTTTTGAAGTCTATATAAGCACTAGAAAAATGATTCAATGTCCCCTAACACACACATGGGGAATCTGATCTCTGATATTTTTGTTAAGTAGTATCATTTTCATAGAAGGCTTATTATATCATCTAGCTTATGAACTGCTATTGAGTTCCTCTGTGAAGCTTTTAGTATTTGATCACTTTTGTCTTTAAGTGTGAGAATTAATCATCTCTAGACTTGGGATTTCTATTGTGTTCTCTCTTTCTTTTTATTTCTTACTTCAAGCAGCTTATATTGTTGTCCAAAGAAGTTGCTTTACCTGTTACTAAATGGACTAAAAATTACATA
Source organism: Nicotiana tabacum (assembly GCF_000715075.1). Classification (NCBI taxonomy): domain Eukaryota; kingdom Viridiplantae; phylum Streptophyta; class Magnoliopsida; order Solanales; family Solanaceae; genus Nicotiana; species Nicotiana tabacum. The sequence goes on from NC_134103.1 coordinate 75,505,313, forward strand.
TGACCTTTTGCTCTCTGCTTACCTTAACATGACCTCTCTGCCTATATGTAAATTGGTTTGAAGTTACTCGTATGCAAATCTGATATTTACCTTATGCTTTCATTTACAATTTGGACCATGTCACTATCAATCTAACTACAACCAATTAACTTGAAAGTTTAAACCCCGATATAGTTGCCATAATACAACAAAGATTGCTAATGGCAACATGGGCAGCCCAAGGTCAAGCCACTAAAGCAAAGGCTTTAGGCCCCAAATTTTGCGGGTTTCAAATTTTTTTTTAATTTTTCTACTCGTATTTGTATTGAGACCCCGACTAATCTAGATTCGTACCGCGTAAAACCTAATAAAAGAGAGAACACGTTTTAACAAGTTTTTTTTTAACCACAGGACTCGAACCCAATATATTTAATTAAGGTAAGTTGGATCAAATACATCTCACAACAATCTTTAGAGGCAGGGTCTAAATATATTGGGTATGTTAAAATAAAAAATAAAATATTTTATAAAAATTCAAGACAACTTTTAATTTAGTAGTGATGTAACCGTTTGAGCAAATAATGCAGAAAGAGAATCACCCCCCTAAACCCTTATCGCGAATATAAAACTTTTCATTATTTAAATTTTACGAGTGACATCATTAGTGAGGTATCTATATGAATTTGGTTCTATTATCTAAGATCAACAATATCTTAAGACAGACTAAATTAGTTATAAAAGAAACTATTAACAACTAATGTTAGGCCAAAATTCTATACTTTTAACACATTACTCGCCCTATATTTTGTTGGTTTAAGTAAGTTATTGTGCGATAAAGGCCCCGAATTAAAAATTGACTTTAGGCCACTAATCTTCTAGGGCCGCCCCTAATGACAAGGTATGGAAGTTCACAATTTGTGAACTTTTTGTGCATAAGCCACCCAAGTTAATTATGAGTCTGAGGAACTGTTTTATCATCAGTTTATCCAATTGAATACGAACGATTTTCTTAATCTATAACATTCTTTGACTTGGATTAATTTCAACTTTGCAAAACTATAAAATTCCTATTTCCTCCGATGGCTTTCAATCTTCTTTTTTGGACAGCCACGTGCTTTTTACGTGATTTAAGATCTTCCTCGGCTGGCTTTTTAATATTAAAAATGAGTGAAAATAGCACGGGCTAGTCAGTTTTCGCACTGATAATTAAAAAGTAGTCAGCGTTTGTAAAGTCATTGAAAAATAGTCACTATTTTGCGGCAACACAAAAAGTTCCAGCATAATATACTGGAGATTGGTGCACATGTATATGAACTTCCAGCATATTATACTGGAACTTCAACACACGGAAAATTTCAACATAATATACTAGAGATTGGAACACTTGTGTATTAACTTCCGGCATATTATGATGGGACTCCAGTATATTATGCTGGAATATTTTCCAGATTTTGAACAGTATTTTCGTTTAAATTTATCTTTACATGAAAAGTAACTAAATTTTGATTACTTTTAAAACTATAATTACTTTTTAATTAGCACTAATAAATCTGAACCATTTTTGAATTTCACCCGAAATGACTTTTCATACACTTCCTAATTTCTATAAACTTTTGATAAAAAAAATCGAGAAACGAATTGTTAGACGTACAGGACAATAAGAACATAATGGTCGAAAAAGTGAAAAGAGATTTTGGTTTCTCGTTGAATTTCTCAAAAGGGAAAATTTATTTGTTAAGTATAGTGTACATAGGCCGGGTTGATTCGAGTTTTTCAATTACTAAATTAAATTAATTGTCTTGGATTTTTAAAATAAGTCAAACCAAACCAACAAAAGTCGGATTTTTCAATTCGATTTTCTCGGATTATTCGGGTTTTTTCCGACAAAATCTTCATAGCATAAACTATATAATTTGTACTCTAATATTTCTTAGGTCCTAATAGGATAAAACTATATAAGATGTTACCCAATAAAATAATACAAAATAATGTGAGATGAGTCATGATTATACTAAAATACTCAACAAATCACGTAAAATAAATAGTGCTAATTAATAAGCCATAATAAAAATAAACATAATCTGAAAGTACTAAGTTATGCTAAAATAAATGCGACTAATAAGTAATAAGTATTAATTACATGACTATAGATTTTGGCTATTTTTTCCTAAAATAAATTTACAAACATTGTTTGTTCGTGGAATATGATCAGTTTTTGAAAAACATTTCAACTCACAAACCAAAAACTGGTTTAGGGCGGGTTTTTGGTGAAATTTATTCTTCCACTCATAAAAATTTCACTATTTTTTCCTTTCAAATAATGAATATCCAAACACAACTTCAACTTCTAAAAATTATTTTTTAACGCAATTTCAAAAACTTCTTTTTCAAGTTTCAACCAAATCTATTCCAAACACTAGCTTAATCATTTTACTTAACTAGTTAAAAAAGTAATGATAAACTAGAAAAGAGAAGTGATTAACAATTTCTTTTTTTTTTTTAGAGAAATTTTCAGAAACAACTATGTTTTAGTGATTATTAGCTTGCCATAGCTACCATTTACTAAATTACTTTCTATAGCTATGTTTTAACTTGTTATAGAGTGTATTCGATGTATTTAAGCTAATGTATTCATGAATACAATAGGAAAAGTCGACGGAAAAAAGGGAATTACAGCTAACGTATAGACTGTATTCATATGTATTCGCAAGTTGTATTCGTGAATACAGTAATAGAATTTGCGAAAAAAGGGATTCGGTTATTTAAAAACGGTAAGTGAATCAATTAATGCGATAGACTCCTAATATAACTCAACAAACTCAATTATAACACACAAAATTTATATTTTCAGTTATAGAAAAGATTCTCAAATGAAAAATACCCCCAAAATAGAGCAATCTTCAGAGATTCACTCCATCCTTTCTTTTTTCAGTGGTATCTTTACTAAAATATTTTTTAGTGGTATTTTTATAAATAGATTTATATATTAAAATTATATAATTACATCGAATACAGTTAAATACATAAAAATATATTGAATACATGAAGTATAACAGGTCATCTATAGTGCAAAAACATATGAATACATACTGCAGATACATTTGAATACATATATACATCTGGATACATAAATTATATTAATTAAAAAAATATATGAATACATTCTACAATACATTGAATACATACTGCTGAATATATACTGCTGGACAAAACAGTAAAACAAAGTGAAGCTTTGAAATTATATAATTACATTGAATACAGTTAAATACAGTGAATATATTGAAAAAGTAGAAAAAACTAAAGATAGTGAATACAATGAAATACAACGATATACATTGAAATACAATGAAAAAAAAGGTAACAGACTATTCAAGTTCCTCATCCCCAAACTTCGTCCCCAATCCACCGATATCCAGGCCGCCACCATGTGGGGCGTCGCCACCAGTACCGGCGCCCTCTGAGTCGTCCAGGTAGTGAATATCTCATTTCTGCTTTGAAAATTTTGAGATATGTACTTGTATTTCTCCATATCTTTGTTTCTCCTTTTTTTTTTCCAGATCTTTGTTGCTACTTACCACAACTCTTTTGAGCAAAAAAAGTTGAATGCAGCACAACAAGGAAGGGGGAAGTGGTCGCCGGCACAGCCCCGACTAGGGTTTTTAAAGCAGTGGAGGAAAAAATTGGGGGAAAAAGAGAAGAAAAGAAGAAAGAGAAAGGAGGAGAGAAGGAGAGAGAAGTTTCCTATACATTAATTTTGTGAGAGAAAAAAAGAAAGGAGAGAGGAAAATAATAATAAGCATATTTAATGGCTTAAAGGTAGAAAATGACCATAAATAGATATTCTGCTATAAAAATTAAAAGGTAGCTATATGAGATAATTTTTTAAAAGGGTATTTATTTATAATAAATAAGGTATCAACCTTTGATATAAGAGGTAAAATTTTCTTTTTTTTATTAAAAAATGACTAACAATTTCGAAACAAGTTCAATTTGCCAAAATGACTAATAGTTAGGCCGAAGGAATATTTTAAAAGAATGTTCATTATTAAGCGGCGTAATTAAGGAAATTAAGACAATAATTATGATTCGATGACTACAACAGAATACCAAGGAGACAATTTTGATCAATGTGAATAGGACAAGTGGACCAACTCAGACACAAATATTTGGGTTTTTTTCTTTTGGTAGGTGAGGTCTTTGGTTGTCATTAACCATGATCTCAGCACTCTCAAATTTTCATTTTCATTTTCACTTTCATTTTCACGTGTAATAATTAGTCGCCAATTGTCAACACAGTAAACCCTTAACGAAGCTTCCGACAAGAATACGACAACCAACGGACTTATGCCATTAGGGGAGAGGGAGCAATGAACATTTCCTAAGTCTTATCAATTTTCAGATCTCCCTCTCCTAAACCCCTACATTTCTCCGGCCGATCTATGTATATATGTATGTAAAATAGATTTTAAAAGATATTATATATAGTAATTGATTGTAGCAACTCAGAATCCATTGACTCTTAAATCTTCAATTACTAGCTTGAGTTGTTAGCTGGTCCAATGTGATTTTTCCAGTTTTGTCTTTTCTAAGGTGAGAATTGAGCTTTTGTTCGTGTCTATTTGGCGGGAAATTATATTTGTCGTCGTATTAGATTTTGAATTTTTTGTATTGCTGGAATATGCTTTTTCTATTTTAACAGGTCTTAATCGTGATACTCTTTTGGGATTGTATATTTGATACGCATTTGACCTTGTTGTATATGCTGAAGAAGAAAGTAAAGGATAGAACTTAGAAGAAGAGGGAGAGAGGAGGATGACGATTTCGGACAATAGCAGAGGGTTAATTCTGGCAATATCATCAAGTTTGTTTATTGGAACAAGTTTTATATTGAAGAAGAAAGGTCTTAAGCGTGCTGCAGCAGCTGGAACTCGAGCAGGTTTCGAAATTCTTTCTCTCAGTTAAATTGCAAATTACTTGGCCTGAATTATAGTCAGCATATTACAAAATCACTATATTTTACTTTTCCTTTTCTTTAAGAAATTGTTAAATAGAAGTGATGTGATTTGCACAAGGATTGAGCTAAGAGATAAGAATTAAGCTAAGAAGGAACCACATGAGGTTATTTTGCTTGTGCTATTTCCAAGAGTATTAAGGGGTTATCTCTAATATCTTTTATACTCTTTTTTCATTGATGGCTAAGAAATTGGTTTGGGACCAATCCTTAGGACCAACTGTAGCCTTCGGAATTCTGAGATTTTCCACTTGAATATTAGGCTTAGTTCGCATTGCGCATTGCTAGAACCTGCGACCTAGTCACAAGTCCCTCAACCTTTGCCACCTGAACTAAAAGAAGATATCTTTTCTTACCAACTTTGAAATAGTGGGCTGCTCCTCTTTACCCGTGGATATTGGTATTATGAGTGAATCACATTTAGTATTGTGTTTCTTTCTGTACTATATTCTCTTTATTATCTTAATTATTTTCGTTAAGGGCTTGTTAAGCAATTTTGGAATTTGTTGAAACTCCGATCTTTAACAATCTGGTATGTGGACGAGGTTCTCAGTTCAGTTTTAGTAGTCAATTTGATGGAAGATTTATGTTGAAAAATTGATTGGATTGCCAATTTAAAAATTATGGCATCTTAAGATCTGCCAAGGATTTGATAGATGTTCACATTGAAGTTACAGTTGAACAATGAATTTGAAATGAACGACTTTGGGAGTAGTTAAGAAAATTTTTCCATGGTGATCAAGAGATATTGATGAGTTAGGAAGCTATTATGTGGAGACACAAAAATTAACTGGCAAAGCCTTTGAAGAGGTTTGGCCTAGAAGACACTAAACCTGTGAATACTCCTCTGGCTACGTCTGCGCATTTCAGATTCTCATTTGCTTAGACGCGAGCAAGATGAAGAGGGAAGATATATATGGTGCAGGTTCACTATTCCAATACAGTTTTTATTATGTATTGCAATGATCATATGGAACTTTCACAATATGTTAGTATGTAATGTTGTAGTTTTTCCTGGTAAAGCGCATTAATAGGCTGTGTAGCTGTGAAATGGAACCTTAGATTCCTGTGAAATGGAACCTTAGATATTAAGCGAGGAAGCGACCGCTTTTCACAACCCTGTGTGGAAGTTTAGATAATGTTTGTCGTTGGTGACAAATAGTAATACTTTGGTTGGTTTCATGGACTCTGACTCTGCCGGAGAATTTGATAGAGAAGACCACTCACAGGATATATATTTTGTATTGGCGGTTGTGTTGTTAGCTGGAAGGCACCATTACAACATTATCCACTATGGGGCTATATATATGGATATGCCCAAATCAACTAAAGAAGTTGTGGTTAAAGTGTTTGTTTAACGAGCATAGTCTATGTTAGGTGTGATTACTATTTATTGTGATAGTCAACATGTTATGTGCTTTACTAAAGGCCAGATGTATCACGAGAGGAAGAAACATTGATGTGAAATAACACTTCATTCAAGAGTCTATTGCTTAGAGAAAAGTATCTGTTCATAAGATCAATACCAAAAACAATCTTTTTTGACATATTAACAATACTTACCCCAATGCTAAGTTCAAGCACTGCCTGAACTTGATCGGTGTTTATGTTGGATGACTCAGCCTATAGAGGCTTGTGTTGAGGAACTAGAGCAAGTATTCATTGTTAGAAATTCAAGCAAATGCAGGGATTTGTTAATTAATTTGGTGGTCCAAATTATACCTACTATACTTAGAACTGCCATTTTCTACCTGTGGGGAAATCAGAAATGTTACAAGCTCCTATCAAATGGCGCTCATTCCTTGTAACTTGATAACATACGGTGTAGATCTCTCAAAGTTACTGAGTTATTTGTGGTAGATATTTGTGTTGGAGATCCACTTGTAAAAAATTCATTGTTGTTCATGAATTTGTGATGTTACATCTTTATAAGCATACTTTCAGAATATTAGAGTATTATCTGATTTTGCACTCTCTTCTGCATACTTTCTGAAACAGTGAATTGCTTCTCTTCACCTGTGGGCTGTGGATGGAGGTCTAGTTGATTAAAATACGTAAAATCTTTGTGTCTTCCTTACTGTATTTTTTTTCGCCATCTTAGCTATCATCATCATTGAGGAGGGTATGTTTTGTCAAATTACCTCTTGGTGCAACGATCACAATGGATGTCCACTTTAATTAGCCATTGAATTAACTAATAAAAAAGAACAGAAAGGTTAGACTTTAAAATTCTGACATGGATTTCTGATATAGTTTTTAACCATCTCTCAATTTCTCTGTGTGTCATGCATCTAAAATTCTACTAGCATATAATTGCTGTAACTGCATGGATGCGAAAGTTACAGCTGCAGGATATGTAAAATTGACTGCTGTACTATGAGAAATGCTAATTTCATCCTCTACTTGAATTTCACAAGTTCACGTAAATTGGTTGTTTATTTTGTTTCTGCAAAAAGGACGTAATTGCTTTAGGCCAAGAGTTTCAGCTATTGAGGCTGTCGTTCTTTTGAGAATGTCGAGTATGAATTGTTATAGCGTTATATTTTGTTGCATCATCTAGATTGTTGTAGACAATCTTACTTTGGTATGTCTTTGCGTCTTATCATAACTTCTGACATACAATTAGAGCTAAGCTAATGAAGCTTTTACTCATTTTAGTGTTCAGAGGAATATACATTTGGATCAGTTTTGGGTAAGGACAGTCAAACGTCAAATATGAGGCCTGAAGAGAAATTAGGCCTCTTTAAAAACAAACAAATTAGGCCCCTTCATTCATACTCGAAACATTTAAAGCTCCATTGACCATAGTCATCTTAGCTGAGTAATCATTGTATGTCAAAATTGTGAAATTACCGGTAACATGTATTCACAATTAGTCTTATGATCTTTAAAGGCCCATATTTTATTGGACAAGAACAATATAAATTGGACACTCCAGTGGGAGTTTAACTCTGTAATAATGAAAGGCTTGTGAGTTTCAAGTAATTTAATTACTGTGTTCATTTGAAGTAAATGTAGTTGTTCTTCACACTTGACTGTAATCTGGTGCGGCCATTTCTCTGTTTAGTTGAGTTGCTTCAACTATAACTGTAATTTTTTATCTGCTCAGTCTTGTATTTTCTTCCGTTGGTTATCAAAATTGGCTTGTTCAACACGAGGATAACTTCCTAGAAGCAAACACAACTAAGTAGAGTCAATTTTATCTGTGCCTCACAGTAATCCGATTTTGTTTCAAAACAGACAAGTTAACAGCTTTCGTGGCCATCTGTACACAAGATCTTTTTATCCTTATTAAATACTGTGCCAACTTCAGTTCACCCTCTTAAACAGTTGTTGTGATACTTACTGCAGGAGTTGGAGGCTATACTTATTTGCTTGAACCACTTTGGTGGGCAGGCATGATAACAAGTGAGTAGTGCATGAGATATCTCCATACCGTAACCCCTTTTGGGAAAAGGAATGAATTGGCATTGTGTGGTTTTGGATTTCGATGAAAATTTTAGATTTGGATTTGCAGTGATCACTGGGGAGGTGGCAAATTTTGTTGCTTATATTTATGCTCCAGCAGTTCTGGTGACCCCTCTTGGTGTTTTGAGTATAATTATCAGGTATGATTTTGAAGTTTATTAACTGTTTGTAAGCTCTAATAATGAACCATTAGTGGTGTTTGCAAAACTGACCTTGGTCAATCTGAACAGTGCTATTTTGGCGCACTTTATGTTGAAAGAACGATTGCAAAAGTTAGGTGTACTAGGATGCATTTCATGCATTGTAGGCTCGGTGGTTATTGTTATCCATGCACCTCAGGAGCATATGCCATCGTCTTTACAAGAAATCTGGATTTTGGCAACTCAACCAGGTTCGAATTTTGTGTCTTTGACATACATGTTTTTTTTCTGTTAATCATGCCATAGGTTAGAGAAACCTCATCGCACTTTTAACTAATTTCTTCCTTACTGCTTTTATCTGCAGCATTTTTGATTTATGTAGCTGCAACATTATCGATGGTGCTAGCCTTGATTTTGCATTTTGAGCCTCGCTATGGGCAGACAAATATATTGGTTTATTTGGGAATCTGTTCCTTAATGGGTTCATTCACGGTAATTGTCTTCTTCTAAGCTACTATTCCTGCTGCAAACACCAAACTGTTTCTGGATATGATGCTTTTTGCACATATCAACAGTTTGCTAGCTTGTCCAGAGATTGGTTGCTGTAGTGTTTTCATGGTCTTTTGCAGATTGTCAGCATAAAGGCTATTGGAATTGCAATAAAACTTACTTTGGAAGGAATTAGTCAAGTTGCCTGTCCTCAAACATGGTTTTTTCTTACTGTCGCAGTGATATGCGTCATCACACAGCTGAATTACCTTAACAAGGTAATACTTTATTTATAGAGTGGAACGGATACAGGGGATTCAAGAAGCTGACCCCAACTAATTTGTGATCGATTCATACTTAATTGATGTAGTCTCATCAACCTAGCAAAGCTTTGTCTCATATCTGAGAGTAGTTTAGATCATGCATCTATGTGCATATATGGTATCATTAATTTAGATTTAGATATTAACATAGTTATCCAGCTTTATGCTCTCCTTTTATTGGTGCTAATTATTGCATAGGGTGTCTTGGCATTCGTCATAAAGATAAAGCATAAACTTGATAGTGAGAATTGAACCCAACTATGCTAGAATGTTTTCCAAAATTGCAGACTTTGTTTAACTAATAATTAAGCTAAATAAATTATTTTGATGAACCTATTAGATGCTAGTGAATAGTTTAATGTGCAACCTGAGTGGTCCTCCAGCAATGCCCGTTCTCATTTGAAGTTGAGAAGCAGGTTATCACAGTTCAGTTCCTTTAGTCACTTGTTGGTCTTTCTTGAATGCTTGATAATTGAGCAGCATAATACTGATATCTCAAAACAAGTAGTACTGTTTTGTATCTAGCAAAATGAGTTTTTTGCTAATATTCTAGTTTGTTGTCGTTAATTCTCCTAATTAGATGAATCAGAGATACATAGCAATAACCTTTGAAGTGCTGCTGGACGACTAGAAGTTTAATTTGAAGTGCGTACTATTAACACGAGATGCCTAATTTTATTTTGGAGTTTACAACTTGTATGATTGTTATGGGTATGATTATCTTTGGGTTGTTTAAAAGCATCTCTGATATATATACATCATTTGTTAGGCACTGGATACATTCAACACCGCAATTGTTTCTCCAATATATTATGTAATGTTCACCACCATGACCATCATAGCAAGTGCAATAATGTTCAAGGTATTTTGTCAATTGAAACTCTTCTTCGTTACGGTCCTCTACTAATATGATACAGGGCATTATGAATCAATTCATCTGCATTGTCATATTGTTTGCAGGACTGGGCAGGGCAAAATGTCAGCGACATAGTGTCCGAGATATGTGGATTTATTACTGTGCTTTCAGGAACAATCATGCTCCATGTTACTAGAGAACAGGAACCAGTTACCGTGCCAGGTATGGATTTACTGGAAGCATTTACCAACCTATAGAAGCTTTAAGCTTCTTATCTTGATGTATGTACATTATCTACACCAAAAATGGCATTGGATGTTTCTGTTGCACTCTTTTAAAAATCTCCTCTTGAACATGTTTTAGAGAAGACACATAGCAGGGTTACATGTGATGTTATGTTACCGTAGTGGAAGTTGAAAGTTCAATATGAATTTTTAGTTTCTAGTTATGCAACTCCAGAAGCTAGGACTAGACTTTAAATATTGGAGTCCTAAGGGTTTGAGTAAGATAGGGAGTTTGATTGGGAAACCTTTAATGGTGGACAAAAATACAGAAAAGAAGACTGGTTTACATTTTGCTAGGCTGCTTATTGAGGTTGAAATGGATACCACATTACCAGATAAGGTGTGGTTTCGTAATGAAAAAGGAGCATTGGTGGAGCAGAAAATAATATATGACTGGAATTGGAAGCCTACACTATGTGCATTCTGCAACAAGTATGGGCATGCTGAGGATGAATGTCGAAAGACGAAATCCAATGTATCACCAGTGAAAGCCAGGAGAGAAAATCCAGCTGATGAAGGAACTGAAACCACACAGATGGACATGCAAAAACCACAAGTACAGGATGTGAGAAGTCTAGCTAGCCAGGAAAGAGGGAAGCAACAGCAAACAGAGAAGAATGATATTGGCACAAAAAAAGACAGATGAAGGGAAGCAAGGGAAATCCAAAGAAGGATGGCTCACACCTTTACATCCTAGTAGACAACAAACAAGAAGTGATCAGCAAGTGAGCAGCTCAAATACATTCAAGGCCTTAGAACAACTGGAAGTAGACAAGTCAATGATGCAGGGTGGTGTGAGGAACGAAGGAGGTACAAGCATTCCCAGTCTTGGGAATGGATAGCCTACTATGTTGGAATGTTAGGGGCCTTAATGGTCCCAATAAGCAAAGGGAGACAAATTTCTAACTGGGTTGGTAGGGCTGTTGGAAACAAAGATTAAAGCAAATAAAATAGAACAAGTGGCAAAAAATATGTTTAGTGGTTGGGGTTATATTACCAATTTGGAGAAACATTATAATGGAAGAATTTGGCTCACTTGGAAACCTGAATATTTTCAAGTACCTGTCCAAAGTATGATAGCCCAGGCTATCACTTGTAAAGTGATCCACACTACAGGGCATAGAGCATTCTTACTTAAAGTGGTGTATGCATATAATAATAAAGAGGAGAGGAAGGAGTTATGGAGTTATATGAACATTGTACACCAAGGATGTCAACTACCTTGGTTGATATTTGGAGACTTCAATTCAGTGTTGCAAATGGATGATAGAATTGGTGGGAATCCTATTACTACGGGGGAGATGGTGGATTTCCAGGACTGTGTGAACACATGTGAATGGATTGAATTACCACAAGAAGGTAGCAGCTACACATGGAATGATAGACATGGCGATCAAAGAATTTTTTCAAAGATAGACTGGGTGTTTGTCAATAGGGACTGGATGGATCAGATGCCTGCTTATAGTGCCTTTGTTCTGCCGGAAGGAATGAGTGACCATTGTCCCATAAGTGTCAAGCTAACAAATGCTCCTATGCTAAGGAGAAGACCCTTCAAGTTCTGCAATACCTGGGCACAACATCCTCAGTTCTTAACTAAAGTACATGCAGTATGGAATCAGCAAATGGATGGATGTGAGATGCATCAGATTGTCAAGAAGCTGAAGATCCTAAAAAAAAGTCTGAAAGAGTTGAATCGAGGTACTCTAAAAAATATAGTAGATGAAGTGGAAGAGCTCAGAGAGAAGTTAGAACAGGCTCAAAGGGCATTACACCAGCATCCTAATGACTCAAACATATTGCAACAAGAGAGGGAGACCTTTTTGAAATTTAGAGAAACCTCTTATAGAGCCGAAGTGTTCAGGCAACAAACAAGTAAAGCCACTTGGTTAAAGTTAGGGGATGATAACACAAGATATTTTTACTCAGTAATAAAGCATAGAAGAATACAACCGGCCATTACTCAGTTGAAGGATAATCAGGAAGTGGTTCACACTGAAGCTGCAGATATAGCAAGAATATTGGTGGAATTCTATCAAAAACTACCGGGCAAAAAGCTCCAAGGCAGAGTCGGGGCATTCAGAAGTTTCTTGATCAATGGTTCAACACTATCAGTAGAACAACAACTGCAGTTAGTCCAACCTTATGGAGCTAAGGATGTAAAATATGCTTTGTTTTCAATAGATAAGAACAAAAGTGCAGGTCCTGATGGGTATGGAAGTGAGTTTTTTAAAGCAGCATGGGAAATCATAGGGGCAGACATCACAAAGGCAATGTTGGAATTGTTTAACAATGGGCAACTTCTGAAGCAGATAAATGCCACAATGATTGTACTAATACCTAAGGTTGAAGTGCCTCAGTATGCAAGTCAGTTTAGACCTATCTCCTGCTGTAATGTATTATATAAATGCATCTCAAAAATGATTTGTAAATGACTGAGCGTAGCTATTGCTCCACTAGTGGCTGAGAATCAGGCAGCCTTTGTAGAAGGAAGATCACTAGTACATAATGTTTTGATCTGTCATGATTTGCTGAGACATTACAACAGGCAAACAACTCGTAGATGTTTAATGAAGATAGATCTAAGGAAGGCCTATGACATGGTAAGCTGGGAATTTATTGAAGAGGCTCTGAGAGGTTATGGAGTTCCAGAATCTTTTACTCAACTTGTGATGACATGTGTGACCACCACAAGGTTTTCTGTAAAGGTGAATGGAGAAGGGCATGGGTTTTTTGAAGGTAGGAGAGGTTTAAGACGGAGATCCCATCTCTCCCCTACTATTTGTACTAGTAATGGAATATCTCTCAAGAATATTGAAAAAGATGAGTAGTCTTCCTGATTTCAGATTCCACCCTATGTGCAAGGCTAGAAAACTGACTCACTTGATATTTGCTGATGACTTAATAATTTTCTGCAAAGGAAACATTAGTTCATTGACTAGAGTAATGGAAGCATTGAATCACTTTAGTGAGGTTACTGGTTTGGTGGCAAACCTTGATAAATCAAACTTATTTGTAGCTGGCATAGATGAAGAGATGAAGAAGGAATTACTGGAAATCACAGGGTTCTCTTTGGGTACTCTACCAATAAGATACTTAGGATTACCCCTAGCATCTAAGAAATGGAGTAAGATGGAGTGTCATCAATTGGTTGAGAAAATAACAAGCAGAATTAATAGTGGTTATGCTAAAACATTGTCTTATGCTGGGAGGCTGCAAATAATTAATTCAGTCTTATTTTCAATATACAATTTTTGGGGTGCAGTGTTTATACTACCTCAAAGTGTCTTGAAGGAAGTAGACAGAAGGTGTAGAGATTATTTGTGGGGAAGCACCGAGGAGAAGAGAAAGATAGCACTGGTATCATGGGAAAGAGTATGTGTTCCAAAGAAATATGGAGGGTTAAACATTAAAAGTTGCACAAAGTGGAATGTGGCCTCTGTAGGCAAGCTTGTTTGGCAATTGGCAAGAAGGGAAGATATTCTGTGGGTTAAATGGGTTCATGGTATTTATATGAAAGACAATCAGAATTTCTGGACTCATGAACCATCACAAGATAGTAGCTGGTATTGGAGGAAATTACATGCACTTAAGGGTAGCATGGCAGGATGGTACCAAAATGGCTCTTATTGTTTAACAACCAATGGAAAATATTCAGTTACCAGGAGCTACAATGCTCTATTGGGAAATATGCAAAGATTGAAAGTGGCAGAATTGATATGGAGCTCATTATTGCTTCCAAGACATAGGTTCATAATGTGGTTGGCTAATCAAGACAGATTATTCACAAAAGAAAGACTTAGTCGATTACAGGTTCCTATTAACTCCAAGATATGTGGTATATGTGAAGATGATAAAGAGGAGACTCAGAAACATCTTTTCTCGGAGTGTGAATGGTCATCAGAGTTGCAGGATCGACTGGAAAGTTGGTCAGGCATTACAATGCAGAGGAAACAAGTGACATAGGGATTAAAGTGGATCAATGGCAGGCATTGGAGACAATTCAAGAAAGAAATTGCAGTAGCAGTTCTGGGAGCAGTAATCTACCACACTTGGCAGGCGAGGAATTGGAAACTTTTCAAGGCAACAACTGTAAATATATATAGAGCAAGTAGTTACTCAGGTGAAGAAAGAAATTAGAGGAATGATAGATCATATGAAAGACAGTAAACGAGCTAGGAAATGTAGGTATATAGTGCAAAGATTGTGTAATTAGAAGAGAGTCTGATTCTGGAGGCTTGGTGAAACATGCACCCTTCATGGAAGGTGGTACTGAATCCTCAGGTGCTCTTTAGTGTGTAATTGTTTTTTGTTTGTTGTGGTAATATATTTACAGCTTATTACCAAAAAACAAATATCTCGTTTCCGCTGGTGCTGGTATTTTTCTACTTTCACACTGTAAATATTCCATTGGTTTATACAGGAACCATAACATGGTATGACGGGGAACGTATAAAGTCAATGGAGGATGGGCATTACATTCTGTTGCATGATTCAGAATACTTAGACTCGTATAGTGCCTTAGCAAAGGATTCGAGAAGTTGATTGCGGAACCGAACGTTCTATCCACAGCTGATATTTGATTTGTGCATTGCGGAAATGAGCAATTCTTGCTTAAGCTCATTGATCTTGAGCTTTACAACTGCGAAGCAATTTCTTCCTATGTGCTGGGAAAGGCTAGAGGGCGAGGCCATCTCGTATTTGAAACTAGGTTTGGATTTCCGAAGATTTTTTGACCAACATGGGGGGTTACATTTGAACAAGGTGTTCTTGCAAATCTCTTATCACAGTTGGGGTTTGTATATATGGCTTCTTTTATGTTGTAACATATTATTATTCATTGATTTTTCATAATGAGATATAGCCTATCGAGCATATATTGTTCTGAAGGATGATAAATGGTGTTCTTGCTGTTTGTAGTATGGAGTTGATTGAGTTATTTGTCTTCTGATTTGACGGGAAAAAATGACAACAATAAGTTTCATTTTCACTAACCAAACGGCAACCTGGTGCACCAAGTATCTCGCGTTTACGCAGGGTTCGAGAAAAGATCGTATCCCAAGAGAGTGTTATACAGACATCCTAGCCTGATGCAAACATTCTATGGCTCCATAAAAAATAAGACAAATGTTCATTTTCATTAACCATGTTTCCTTATTTAAATTCATCTCAGGCTTGATGAGAAAAAGACAAAAGAAAATATCCATATGGTCATTTCCTCCTGTTACTTCCTTTCCATGGACCCATTCCCACCTAAGTAATTTAACCTCATAATATATTCGGTTTTTATCTTTGATATATTATTACTTTTCAATTGATCATTAGAAACAAATTTAAAAAGAAAATAAAAAAGGTACTTAAAATAAAATTGAGTGGCAAAAGTTCCATAGTAATTTTTTCTCTAAGCCAAAAAGCTGAACTAAGTACTTACGTAATGACTCCACCTTTTCAACTCCAACACTCATAATTTGTCATGTTGGATACTTTATAGGATCAAGATGAGGGGCGATGTATACGAACAATAAGAATTTATATAATCTATATTAACTTGTTTGAAGTTAATGTATATTCATTGTTGTTGTTCAATGATCAACATAGCATATTCTTGGGGCAGGTAGTTAAAACTGAAGATAGACATTAACAACCCCCCTTAGTCAAACATATAAACCAAACCAGTCGAAACCTAATCAAGCACCAACTAATAACATCATAAGATAACAATAAAGAAAAAGAACAACAAAACTGAAGCAACTGACTAAATCAAAGCTTTAATATTAGTTTAATCATTTAGCTCTTTCCTGGTACCTTCGATTCCATTTGATTATTTTCCATGTTTTCATAGTTTAATTTTTGCAATTGAAAGAGAATCAACTGGACATCTGCTTGTGACCAATTCAGCCATGTTTTCTTCTAGAAATAGTACTAAAGGGTTTCAAAATCAGGAGATGGCTGTAGTTTGTTTGCAACAGATGCTAACATAGTCATTTTTTTCAATTTAAATTAAATATATCGTATAAAAGTTATGCATATACACGGACAATCCCCTTACCTTGTCACGAAAAAATATTATGTAGTGGTATACCTTAAATTCTTGGAAATGTACACTAACTTTTGTTTTTGTTTAATTTTGTTAAATGTTTTTTTAATTATATATAAGGGTAGGGGAAGGAAAAATAGGGGGGGGGGTATCAAGCGGGAAATTAAACCCTCACTAACATGATAAAATTTATATAGCTAGCAACTGAACTATTAAAATTCCCCTTAAACAACAGTTCATTTTTCCATGTCTAATAGTCGATGTAATTATGACAAATTTCTTCTAGAATTTTCTGAAGTGCAGCAAGAGTTATATAATGCAAACAACATCATTCGTATTTTTACAATAGTACATGCTTATAACGTTGTCAAAAACTTGGCAAGGTCAAACATTCAGGGGTCATTTTGGTATGAATGTATGATGTAGTATTAAAAAAAAGGTCATGGTATTAAGTTTAGCATTTATTTATCCTGCATTTGGTAGTAATTTTCAATTCAGGTATTGGATACATGTATATGTATTCTTCATATTATTTTATAACGATTTCAACATTGAAAAACAACATATGTGGAGCATTTTAGTAACTCAGTTGGTTGACTATATGAACTTTTACCTTGTTGGTGAGATTCAATTCCCCACTTTGTATATATTCCCCTCCCCCATTTACCTGTCCCCTTCCCGTATGTAATAAATTGAATTTTTTTTAAAAATAACCACATACGTATTACCTAATAAAATATCTAAAAAGAAAAAAACTCCATTAATTGCTATAGTTCTCCTTCTCCAACCCTTCACAGTACAAAAGAACGAGAAGATCAGCACTTAACCAATGCAGCAATGTTTGCGCAGAGTGTTGAACTGGTTACATATTTCAACATGGTAACATAGCAGACAAAGATTCTGGATTTAAGCTTCATGGCTAACCATTATAAAAAAAAAAATCATATGTTTAACTCATAAAAATAAAAAAGTTCGCACGTGAAGGAGCATTTTGAAGATAATTAAATAAATAAAAGGGTCATCTCTCATTCAATCTAAAGCTTAAAGATGATCACACATTTCAACACAAGTTACTAACACTTAAACATATATACGACTAAAAATAACAATGTTAGAGATGGTATATTTGCTGTATAATGATCAGTCGTGCAAGTATGATATTTCAAAGTCAAACTGTTGATAGTGAACGTGAAAAGATGTGAGAATAGCCACCCGCAACGTGCAGGTTGTAATGCATATTTTAGGGTTTAGAGACAACTATGCCTGAGTTGTATAGGGATATTCTGTTTGTCTACCACAGAGGTGACAAAATAAATAAAAGAAAACAGTTATTCAACCGTATTATCCATTAAAAAATAGGTTGGATAATGAACTTTTTAAAAACGGGTTGAATATGGATAAGAATCATATTATCCACTAAGAAAATGGTTAACCAAATGGATAACCAATATGGATAACTAATGTGTTTAACTTTTACATTTATAAAACCTCAAATTGGGGGTTCCTCAAGTTTGGGAGACTAGTAATTCTCGCATAAGTGATTATATTCAACAAGTCATGGATAATATGGATATCCATATTATCCGCCGGATAACCTATTTTTTATCCGTCTCAAATACGAGTCGGGTCGGATAATTTATCCGCTTTTTGAATTACCCGTTTTCGACCCGTGAATATCTGGCCCGACCCGCCCGTTTGCCACCCCTGGTCTACCATATGAGGAGGTGTAACAACTAGAAGCGGAGCCAGATTTAAAGTTTATGGGTTCTGAATTTGTAACCGAAGCTATAATTCGTTAATTACTGGGCTCACAATTAAGTATTTATACATATTTAATAGATTTTCTAATATAAATACAATGTCTAAGCAAAAAGCTACTGGATTCGTCTGAACCCGTAAGTAACACTCTCCCTCCACACCCGGTAGCAACTACTTCCCCTGTGTTAGGCGTGGGCAAACCTAGGAGGCAGAAGGGGGTTATCCGAACCCTCTTCGCAAACAAACCGCAAGATAAATTGAGACGGAGGAAATAATACAAGTCTCAGGCGGTACTAAAATAATACCATGTGCATTATATTCTTCTTAGTCTTTTCTTCTACTTCATCTCCTTCCGATTTGAAATAATTGATGCATTAAAATAGAAATTCAAAAGTCAACTAACTGTATTCTATCCCCCAATGAAAGGAACATTTTTTTTTTAATTATAAAAAATTTCTTAGTACAACCAACACCTACTCACACACACATATATACTCATAATATCCTTGTATCTGCAATGCATTATTCCTTCTCAATTAACTAAGTGGGAGAGACAAAGAGAAAGAGATGGGAAAAAAGAGCTTAGTTCTATTGCTTTGTTTTATTGTTATGGCCATGCCAATGGTTAAAGGGGTTGACTTAGAACCCAAGGCTGTTGAAAAATGGTTCGAAAAACTTCCCCATGCAAAGCAAAAGGTAACCAAATTTCATTTCTATTTCCACGATATACTTAGTGGGAAGAATCCAACTGCAATTCAAATAGCCCGATCCAATACAACTGCTAAATCTCCAACTTTATTTGGGGGTGTTGCAATGATGGACGACCCACTAACAGTTGGGCCAGAGCCCAACTCAACAATAGTGGGACGAGCCCAAGGAATATATGGGTCAGCTGATCAAAAGGAAGCTGCCCTTCTTATGAACCTCAACTTTGTTTTCACAACTGGTAAGTACAATGGTAGTACACTTAGTGTTCTTGGCCGGAATCCTGTGTTTAATCAGTACCGTGAAATGCCGATCATCGGCGGTTCTGGTGTTTTCCGGCTAGCTCAGGGAATTGCCACTGCAAAGACCGTTTGGTTTAATTTAACCAGTGGGGATGCTGTTGTTGAGTATAATGTTATAGTCCGACATTATTCACATTAATTTTGGAGTTTTGCGCGTTGACTTTCATTTTGTAATTTCCTATTTTATTGTATTTAATAGGTCTATTGTTTCTCTATTTTTGTCTTAAGAATAAGGATGTGTATTGATGATCAATGAAATAAGACCTTTAAGATGTCTTGAATTGTATGGATATCCAACTTAATTTCTTGGATATGTTTAAGGTACTAAATAATCTAAATAAATAGTCAACGAACTGAGATATATGCGAGGGCAAAGATCATTTTTAGTTTACGGTCAAAATTATTTATATCCAGTAGCCGTAAAAGTGTATAAATTTGTATATGTTTTGTGTATAACATACAAAAATTTATATATAAAAAATGCAACAAATATGTATTTTTTTGACTATTATTTTGAAAGCTGTTATACAGTGCCATTTTCCCTAATATCCTATGACTTTTTGGTGGTAGATGTAATGAAAACAAAAAGTTGTTATTATCTGGAAGTGAAAGCTGGTATATTATAAAAACCATGCTGGCAACTAATTAGATGATTTTAAGCAGTATGTGATAACAATTATACATTTTAATGATGCATTTAGTTAGTTTCGTTTAGTTTTCATACAATATATTTTTCCATTGTGTATATATCAAATGAGATCATGTGGTAGTTACGCTGTTAACTACTCATCCAATATATTTGCAATGTGTTTGAATAATTATTATCAAAATGGATATATAGTCTAGAAATAATTAACAACCTATGACTAAAAAAGGTTATGCGTTCAGTCAAGTTATTTAATGACTCTATTCATTTCCAATAATTTCGTACAAATTTTATTATAAGGTACATTATATTTAGAAGCAAGATGTGACAATTAAAATTTTGTTAAAACGATATGATCTAATATACTCCAATAAACCGTCCAAATTTTATTCATATATTAGGTTTAGATTTAAGGTTTAGAGACACCATACCTGAGTTGTATATAGGGTCCTGTCTTGCTTGGCTACCACATGAGGAATGAGTTGCAACAATTACAACCAGGTTACGCCACCCAAGACAATCAAAATAAGATTTAAATAAAGTATACATTAACAATGTACTCCTTAATTAAATAATATTTTTACTATATATATAAATATATTGTTAACATGTAAATTTTTTTATTACCAGTGAAATATGTACAAATATAAAAAAACCCTATAAATTTCATACTATAAACCCATATTCATGAATACATAATTTTAATGGATTATATAAATATTATTAAACGATTTGTTTAAGTTATGAAATGAAATTTAAAGCAAAAATATATATTCTTAAAATGATGAATGTTGATTCCATTTAGCTAACAAAATAAGAAATAAATCCTACCCTTCGAAGCCCTCAGAGCCTTATAGTAATTTTTGAGGACTTCTTTGGGAATATTTTATGAAAATTATTGTTTACTGTGTGACTTAATACCTAAAATAAACAAGTGGCACAAAAATAATATATCACAATTATCCAAAGATTTTCAAATAAGACAAAATTGAAAAATTAAATATTTTAAATTTTTAGAGATTTGATAATGAAGAGGTTGTCATAAGAAATATGGATGTGTATCGATAGTGCAATAATATACACCTTTAACGTGTCCAATATTCTACATATAATAATTAGGTAGAAGTTGTGAGGAAAAAGTTGAAATTATCTGGAAGTGAAAGCTAGGATTAAAGATACCAAAAACAGTGCAGGAAACTCGATGATTATATATAAGCGGTATGTGATGCATTGATACAAATACAATTTAATAATCTCTTTAGTCTTCATACAAACCTATTTTTTATTGTTTAAAATGAGATCATACGATAGTTGGTTGATCTGTTGATAACTACTCTTTTAATATGTTTTAATGATTATCATCTAATTTTAGCAAGTATATTGGGCGTGTGAATAAAATTTTACAATGGTAGCTGAAAAGATTGAAAGATTACATATAAGATGTAAGGATAACTTACAAGTGTAAGGCCTTTTGGTGAAACCGTGCCGGTTTGACCCAATTTAACGTTGTTCGGTCAATGTGACCTACGTTCACATGCGAAAAGAAACAATTTCACTATACCAACAAGAGTACAAAAGAGATTATAAAATAAGAGTAGATACTCTAATTAGTCCCAAATCCCGCAAAAGAATAACCTTACAAGATTATTCCAAAAAAAAGATTTACACAAGTATTTTCCAACACTCAATCTCTTACAAAATACTCTATAATGAAAGAAAGAAAAAACAAGAGACGTTTGTCTCAAACTGTGGTGTATTTGATATGGACATTTGCGAGCCTATTTGTAAGAAAATGAGATGGTCATGTATGGAATATGATTGGCCAGCAAGGTCTTTACTGAATGAACATAAAATGTCCAATAAAGTGACTAATAAAAGATTAAAGAGAAGCCAACAAGGCACATAGTCTATGGCCAAAAGTAGGCCACGTATATTACAATACTCGTAATATATTTGTATCTACAATGCATTATTTCTTTTTAATTAACGAAGTGGGAGAGACGAAGAGAAAGAAGAGATGGAGAAAAGGAGCCTAGTTCTATTGCTTTGCTTCATTGTTATGGCCATGCTAATGGTTCAAGGCGTTGACTTAGGACCCAAGGTTGTTGAAAAATGGTTCGAAAAACTTTCCCATGCAAAGCAAAAGTTAACCAAATTTTATTTTTATTTCCACGACATACTCAGAGGTAAGAATCCAACTACAGTTCAAATATCCCAATCCAATACAACTGCTAAATCCCCAACTTTATTTGGGTTTGTTGCAATGATGGACTACCTATTAACAGTTAGGCCATAGCTCAATTCAACAATAGTGGGCCGAACCCAAGGAATATATGGTTCAGATGATCAAAAAGAAGGTGCCATTCTCATGAACCTCAACTTTGTGTTCACCAGTGGTAAGTTCAATGGTAGCTCATTGAGTGTACTTGGACGGAATCCTGTATTTGATCAATACCGTGAAATGCCGATCGTGGTGATTCTGGAGTTTTTCGGTTGGCTCAGGGAATTGCCACTGCAAAGACTGTTTGGTTCAACATAACCAATGGGGATGCTATTGTTGAGTATAATGTTATAGTCTTACATTACTCACATATAGGCTTACATTACTCACAGTGATTTAGAGTTTTACATGTTGATTTTCATTTGTAATTTTCTATTTTACTCAATTGTTCTATAGTTTCTCTATTTTGTCATAAAAATAAGGATGTGTATTGCTGATCAATGAAATAAGACGTTTAAGATGTTTTGAATTGTATGAATAGCATCTTAATTTCTTACACTACCAGAAAATTGCTCTTCTCCAACTACTAATTCCGGCTACAAAACAGTAGTAGGAAATTTTCGATTACAATTGGAACGACCCGACCGGTCATTTTTCTTTCTAGATCCCTGTTCCCCTAATTAAGATACTCTGTATGTACTTTTAATGTTTTATAACTTGCGGGGATGGTAGGTATGGGTTTGGAAGGTTTGGGTTGAAATCGGAACACTTAGTTCCTTGAAAGTAGCCTAAGATGGCCAAGTTTGACTTGAGTCAACATTTTAAGTAAACGACCTCAGAATCGAGATTTGATGGTTCCAATAGATTCGTAGGATACTTTGGACTTGAGTGTGTCTTCGGATCGGGTTTCGGGTGAACTGAGAGCGTTTCAACGCTTAATGTTGAAAGTTGGCGCATTGAAGGTTTTCAAGTTCTTTAAATTTGGTTTGAAGTAGACTTTGGTGTAATCGAGGCCCATTTGGGATTTCGAGCCTGGGAATATATCCGTATGGTGATTTATTATTTGTACGCAAGATTTGGCGTCATTTCAAATTGCCTAAGTATGATTCGATGCATTCGGATCTAGTTAAAAAGTTTGAAGTTCATAAGTTGATCAATTTGGTTTTGGGGTGCGATTATTAATCTCGATGTTGTTTTATGTGTTTCGAGGATTCGAGCAGGTCCGTAGACTATTTGGTGCATTTGGACGGGGTTCCGGGTGGCTCGGGTGTGTTTCGGACCACCCGGAGCTAAGCCAAAATTTGTAGAAAATGTTGTTCTGATTTTCTTCTTCGCGAACGCGGAGAAGGAGTCGCATTCGCGATGAAGGAATGGATCTGGGTGGCATTTTTCCCTACGTGTTTGCGAGTGGGTGACCGCGTTGGCGATGCCCTGGGCCACTGGCCTTCGCGTTCGCGATTAAGCCTTCGCGATCACAAAGTGTGAGGCTAGCTGGTGAGGGGGGAAGTCAATGACCTTTGCGTTCTCATTGAGGCTGTCGCGTTCGCGATAGGCAGGTCAGCTAAGCCTTCACATTCTCAAGGCTAGTCTCGCGTTAGCTAAGGAAAATTTTCTGGGCTTGGGAATTTTGTCTTTGCGATCGCGGGTGACCTCTCGCGATCGTGAAGAAGGAATCACTGGGCAGAAAATATTTTTAAAGTCGGGACTTAGGCTTATTTTTCCCATTTCTTATTGTGTTGGCCAAATTTGGAGCTTCTTGGAGGGGGTTTTCATCAAGCACTATAAGGTGAGTGATTTTTTCCTAATGTGAAATAAATACATAGATTATGGGTAGATTTTATCACGTGAAATATGGAAATTTTAGAATTTTGTTGGAAAACCTAGGTTTTGATATAAATGGGATTAGGCCACAAAAATAATTATGGAATTGAGTAGAAATGATATATTTGTATTCGTGAGTTTATGGGTAATATTTATTTACGAAAATTTTCGGAATTCGGGCAACTGGGCCCGAGGGTAAATTTTAGGAACCTTCCAAATCGGGTTGGGTAATTACTCTAGTGGTTAAATTATGAACTTCTGAGCACTTATTGATTAGTTTATATGCCTTTTGATTAGCTTTCGATTGCTTGGCTTCGTTTAAGGAGTTCTAGTGTGGTTAAAGAGCCGGTTAGTGGACTTGAAAGCGAGGTAAGTCTCTTGCCTAATCTTGTAAGAAGGAATTTATCCCCATAGTGTATTAATTATTGTGTGCTACTTGTTGTGGGGAGCTACGTACGCACGTGGTGACGAGAGTCCGTACGTAGCTATATCCATGTTATATCCTGGTAGACTTAGATTCACATCATGCCTTATTTTTGCTATTTGTATCTATCCTGTGTATTGATTTTCTTGATTATGACTGAGAATGAGTATTAGAATAAAGATACTGAATTAGCCTCTTACTTTGGAAAAAAATGGGAAATATTTGATGAACTATGGATCCGTGTCTTCTTGACTCACATGTACTTTCTCGAGCGAGGTAAGTTTCTCTACTCTTATGAGATCGGTCCATTCGCCTCGACAGTGTATTAAATTACTCTTATGGGATCGTGCCGTTCATTTCGACAGTGTATTAAATTAATCTTATGGGATCAGGCCGTTCACCTCGGTAGTACTGAGTACCACTATTCCAATGGTACAGGACCGTTCGCCTCGGCAGATTCGTGCTTAATACTTGAGACTAGATTTGGTTTGGTAATAGTTGAGTTAGCGCCTTCAGGGCCGGTTATGACATGTTTAGTGACTTTATATAGACTCATGTGGGGAATTACTGTAATTGTTTTTATCTGTTTCGTTGCTACATGCTGTACATTCTCCATATCTACTTTATGTATTTCTATTACTGTTTGACCACTAGTAAGTGTCAAGTTGACCCCTCGTCACTATTTCTTCGAGGTTAGACTGGATAATTACTGGGTACACGTTATTTTACGTACTCACGCTACACTTCTGCACTGAATGTGAAGGTACTAAGACTGTCACGACCCAAATCCGTAATAGGTTGAGACTGCACCTAACATCGCCGTTAGGCAAGCCCACAAGTGTATCTACAATTGATTGACCCCTTTTTAATAATTAAATACGAAAGTCTTTCCTTTTTAGAGAACACTTTAAACTAGAGTTCATGCAACTGTGATAAATCTTTTTAAACAAAATACTAACATAATAAGTGCATACTCTGCGGTGGTAGAAATAACGAGTATAGCAGTAAATAAATGCTACAAATTCTGAAAACTCAGCATCACAAGTACATGAGCAATCTAGAGAATATACAAAACTACTAAAAATTCTGTCCGAAAGTAATAGACATGAATAGTAAATATGGTGGAAGGAGACTCCGGTGTTGCGGATCGTAGCAAGGCAAGCAACTCACCACTAAGTCTCCGTAGATGATAGGCTACGCGCCTACATGACCACTGGTAGAACCTGTCTCAGTACCCGCACATCAATGCAGAAGTGTAGCATGAGTACGGAGAACAATGCGTACCCAGTAATGCACCAGAACTGAAGCACCAGTTGTCCCCCCATGTCCAATTCTGAGTCCGATTCCAATCCGTTTTGCATCTGGGGCCCACGGGATCCCATCCAATTATACTCACACATATAATAACATAATACGAACCCGCTCGCTTGATCAAAATACCAAAATAACATCTAGAAATACGAATCGGATGCCAAAATGCATGCATTCGACATGAAACTCAAAAACTTCTAAAAATACTTCCGCGCGTCTGATTCTATCAAATCAACTCAGAATGATTCCAAATTTTGCGTGCAAGTAATAAATCATCATACATAACTATTCCGAGGATCAGAATCCCAAACGAACCTTGATAACACCAAAGTCTATTCCAAACCAAACTTAAAGAACTTGGAAAACCTTCAATGCACCAACTTTCAATATTAAGCGCCGAAACGCTCCCGGGTCATCCGAAACCCGATCCGAACACACGCCCAAGTCCAAAATCATCATACGAACCTATAAGACCATCAAATCCTAGTTCTGAGGTCGTTTACTCAAAATGTTCACTCAAGTCAAACTTAACCATTATAAGCCACTATTAAGGAACTAAGTATTTCGATTTCAACCCGAACCCTTCCAAACCTAAACCAATCCTCCCCGCAGGTCATAAAACAGTAAAATCACATACAAGGAGTCTTAATTAGGGGAACAGGAATCTAGAAATCAAACTAACCGGTCGGTTCATTACATTCTCTACCTCTTAAACAAACGTTCGTCCTCGAACGGGTCTAGAATCATACCTGGAGTGCTGAAAAGATGCGGATATCTACTCCTTATGTCCTCCTCGGCCTCCCAAGTCACTTCCTCGACTGGTTGACCCCTCCACCCCCACTGGACCTTCACCGTAGCAATCTTTTAGGACCTTAACTGGTGAACCTGCCTGTCAATAATGGCAACTGACTCCTCTTCATAACCCAAACTCTCATCTAGCTAAACCGTGCTGTAATCTAGCACGTGCGACCTATCGGCATGATACCTCCAGAGCATAGAAACATGGAAGACCGGATGAACTCTCGATAGACTTGGAGGCAATGCAAGCTAATAAGCAACCTCCCCAACTCGCATCAACACCTTAAATTGGCCAATAAACCTTGGGCTCAGCTTGCCCTTTTCCTAAACCTCATGATCCCTTTCATCGGCAAAACTTTCAAGAGAACCTTTTCGTCCACCATAAATAATAGATCACGTGCCTTCTGATACGCGTAACTCTTCTGTCTGGACTGTTCCGTGCGAAGTCGCTCCTGAATCAACTTTACCTTTTCCAAGGAATCCTTCACTAAATCAGTACCATATAACTTAGCCTCGACGGGCTCAAACCATCCGATGGGCGAATGACATCGCCGACCATATAAAGCCTCAAATGGATCCATCTCGATGCTAGACTGATAACTGTTGTTGTAAGAAAACTTATCAATGGGCAAGAATCTATCCCACTGACCTCCGAAGTCAATGATACATGCTCTGAGCATATCCTCCAGAATCTGAACTGTCCTCTCCGATTGCCCATCGGTTTGCGGATGAAAAGTTGTGCTGAGTTCTACTCGGGTACCCAACTCACTATGTACTGCCCTCCAAAAATGCGAAGTAAACTTAGGGCCTCTATCTGATGTGATGGAGATAGGCACACCATTCAACCGAACAAATCTCCTGAATGTAAATCTGGGCCAATCTCTCTGAAGAGTAAGTAGTCACCACCGGAATAAAATGTGCCGACTTGGTTAACCTATCAATAATGACCCAAACGGCATCAAACTTCCTCAACGTCCGCGGCAACCCATCAACGAAGTCCATAGTGATGCACTCCCACTTTCGTTCTGGTATAACTATCTGTTGAAGGAGGCCACTTGGCCTCTGGTGCTCATACTTGACCTACTGACAATTTAGACATCTCGCCACATACTCAACTATATCCTTCTTCATCAGTCGCCACCAATAATGTTGCCTGAGGACGCGATACATCTTCGTAGCCCTTGGATGAATAGAATACCGAGAACTGTGCGCCTCCTCTAGAATCTTCTCCCTCAAGCCATCAACATTAGGAACACATAGGCGACCCTGGATCCGCAGAACACCATCCCTCCGATAGTAACCTCCTTGGCACCACCCTATAGTACTGTCTCTCTGAGACCCAACAAGTGCGGATCATCATACTGACGAGCGTTGATCTGCTCGAATAATGAAGACTGAGCGACAACACATGCAAGAACTCAGCTGGGCTCTGAGATATCCAGCCTCACAAGTCTATTAGCCAAGGACTGAAGGTCCAAAGCTAATGGCCTCTCCTATGCTAAAATAAATGCCAAACTACCCATACTCTTAGCCTTTCTTCTTAAGGCATATGCAACCCCATTCACCTTGCCCGGATGATAGATGATGGTAATATCATAGTCCTTTAGTAACTCAATTGTCACGACCCAACTGGAGGGTCATGACTAGCACCCGGGCCATACTTGCCGAGCACCAACGTACATTTTATCTAACTTTCCTTATTATCTTTAAGGGCCGACAAGATCAATATAAATGGTAGACATGGATCATGAACATCCAACAATGAAAGATAATGTCATGAACATACATAACATGGGACGACAAGACTGTCAAGAAACTATATATAAGGTACGAGCTACCATGAGTCGACACCTGTCTATGAGCCTCTAAAGGAACATAAGTTCTACAACATTGCTGGAACAGGGCCTCGTCATACCCATAATGTCTATATAATAAATGCATACCAAAACCACGGCAAGTCCGGAGAAGGGATCTCGCCAATAACCGCTAAACTGGACAGCCTACTGTGGTGGGGGAGCTGCGTCTACCCGTCTATCAGAACCTGCAGCACGACATGCAGCGTCCACAAATAAAAGGGATGTCAGTACGAATAAAGTACTGAGTATGTAAGGCAGGAAAGCATAAGTAAGAACAGTAATGTAAACAGGGATAAGGAATATACAACCTGTGACATCTGGGTACCTCTGAGGGCTACTGACATGAAACACATGATACATACATATATATATACATAAACTTTTAAAACATACGCCTTTGTGGGCATCACCATTATCATATCGTACCCGGCCGTAATAGGCTCGGTAAAACGTACCCGGCCATCATAGGGCTCGGTAGAATCATACCCGGCCACGTGGAGCTCGGTAAAACCCAACTGATCAGTGGTTGCATAATAGGTGCCATACCCGGCCGACTATAGCACGGCTCGGTAGAATAAAATAGATACATATATATATGATGCATGCTGGACTCATTGGAATCACATTTTGAACCTTTCGGAGTGACGTAAGGTCGGTATCCTTCGTACACGTTATTAGGATTAACTCTTCATCAAGAATCTTATAAGAATCAGGAACTACCAACAACATTGATAATATAAGAATAAGAGAAGTAACATCAATATCAATCGTTTCATAAGAAGGGCAGCAATGTAAGTACTGCTAGCTTCTAAGAGTAGAGTATCTTTGGGAGCTCGTTCATTACATTATGTACAATCGGAGTCGTGCAAAAGAATGAAGGGGATAGCCTCACATACCTTGTATATACTGCCCAACCTCAAGCTATGCAAATGTCACAACTCCTTAGTCTACAATAAGAGAAATGATACTATCATTATCGTTTAAGCGTCGTAACTATTATGTATTGACCGCAACCTATTTTACGATGAAACGGACAGCACCTCCCCTATTTATATGACTTCACACAAGTCAATACAATCACCAAACAGCCCAAACAACATCATTAATAATCATATTGAGCCTCCCAAAACAGTCCACCAACCAACAACATTACTACCAAGCCTTTCGATATATATTTCACAAGTTCTAGCTTCAACGACTTAGCCGCAACTTGGATAATCTCAAATATATATATTGAGTAAGAGGTTCCTTACCTTTAAACAGAAATAACAACTCCAATTTGACCTTAATTTTCCACGAAATATCTCTCCAATTCTGCCACAAGAACAAGGAAGCGAAACTAGCAATCAATTCGGGTTTTTCGGCACTAAAATTACTTTAGAAGACTTGAAATCACCTAGGGTTGATATTAAAAACTTGAAGGAGTATTTACAGAACATAAAACACTTAAAACAACCTCCCACACGAGCTGGAACAACACAAAAATCAGCAACAACAAGAAGAACAAGAAACTTACTAGCGCCACGGGATTCCCGACACTTGATTTGTGTTGTTTGCCCTTTGTTTGGGTCTTGGATCATGAGAGAACCTTGAGAGAGTGTTTTTAGGGTTCTAAGGTCTGAATATACTTAAAAATAATGACTTAAAACGGGGTTGAAGTATCTTATATATATCCATATGTCTTAAACCGCCTATGTGGGCCCCATAGAGAGCTGCTTGGCGCACTCTCACGAAAACGCGAATATCTCTCTATTCCGAGATCGTATCGACAAACGGTTTAATGCGTTGGAAACTAGACTCATAGATCTTCAATTTGATAGGTATATCACCCCATAATTCTAAGTATATTGGGAGAAAAATGTAGTAACATTTGACCTAACGTTTAAGTAAAATTATAAACGTAAGTTGCGACAACTTTTATCGACTTTGTTTCATAAATCGCTTGACTTCAAGACTTATGATACGGATATTATATGATTCAAATACATTAAAACATGACCTCTTGGGACAATTAATCACCTCTAGTGTTACCCGAAAATACGGGTTACAACATCTTTAATTCGTTTAACTTCTAATACTTATTAACCACTCTTATACACCCTTGTATCGTTTAAGACCAATAGGATTAACTTCTTATCATCTCAAAGATAATCTCTTCTTGGATTTACGTCGACTAACTTACGGCATGATCTAAGGTACGCGAATTTGGGTTGTAACACCCTCTCCCCCTTAGGAACATTCGTCCTCGAATGTAAGGGTTTATGGGGTGTCTAACTCATCGTGGATTCCGACGGAAATTTCCGGCTGAGCTTCCCCTATAAAATGGACACTAGCCAAACTTGCAAGCCGTTAAACCCAACATATGGCCTTACAAGACTATACAAAGCATTATGGATATGTACATTATCTGCATATCACCATTTTGTATTAAAAAAAAGTATTCACAAGCTATTGCTTACCTCATAGAGCCGTTCCACCTTATAATGCGTCCTTCTTTCCCCCGGCATACTCGTTATCTTCACTCTGGAATAGGTAAGGGTATTTAGACTTCATCTCCTCTTCTGCTTCCCATGTCATTTCTTCTATATTCTTGTTCCTCCATAATACTTTGACGGAAGCTACATCCTTTATTCTCAGCTTGCGGACTTGTCGATCTAATATAGCCACTGGCACTTCATCATATGATAGATCCTCTGCAACTTGTACATCTTTGATAGGGACGACCCGAGAAGGGTCTCCAATACATTTCCTCAACATAGATACATGGAATACCGGGTGTACAAATTCCAATTCGGATGGCAATTCTAACTCATAAGCAACCTGTCCAATTCGTCGAAGAATTTTGTATGGCCCAATATACCGCGGACTCAACTTACCCTTCTTCCCAAAACGCATAACACCCTTCATCGGCGAGATCTTCAGGAAAACCCAATCACCAACCTCAAATTCCAGATCACGACGTCGGACATCGGAATAAGACTTTTGCCTGCTTTGTGCCGTCCTCAGTCACTCTTGTATCACTTTCACCTTCTCAATGGCTTGGTGAATCAAATCTTGCCCATATAATTCTGTCTCACCGACTTCAAACCATCCAACTGGTGATCTATATCTCCTCACGTACAATGCCTCATACGGGGCCATTTTAATACTGGAATGGTAGCTATTATTGTAGGCGAATTCTATAAGTGCCAGATGGTCATCCCAATTCCCCTTGAAATCTAGAACATATGCTCGTAGCATATCTTCAAGCGTCTGAATGGTACGTTCAGCCTGCCTGTCAGTCTGCTGATGGAATGCAGTGCTGAGATTTACTTATGTGCCTAAACCCTTCTGAAAAGACCTCCAAAAGTTAGCCATAAATTGAGCTCCTCGGTCTGATATAATAGATACCGGCACACCATGAAGCCTAACAATCTCTTTGATATACAACTTCGCATAATCTTCAGCCGTGTAAGTTGTCTTAACTGGCAGAAAATGGACAAATTTTGTAAGTCGATGAACTATCACCCAGATAGAGTCAAACTTATGATAAGAGCGAGGTAATCCAATAATGAAGTCCATATTAATAACCTCCCATTTCCAGGTCGAAATCTCTATATTCTGAATCAATCCACTGGGTTTCTGATGCTCGATCTTTACTTGTTGACAATTAGGACACTGAGCTACAAATTCTGCAATAGACTCCTTCATGTTATCTCACAAATACTGCTCCTTAACGTCATGAAACATCTTTGTCGAGTCGGGATGGATAGAATATCGGGACTGATGAATCTCAATCATAATCTTCTCTCGCAACCCTGCCACACTAGGCACACATAATCGGCCCTGGTATCTCAGTGTCCCATCTCCTCCGATCTTGAAAGCTGTAATCTTACACTGCTGAATTCCCTCTCTCAATCTTACTAAGGTAGGATCTTCATATTGCCGTGCTTTTACCTCGGCTACCAAAGATGATTCTACTGTATTCTGTACAGTAACACCTCCGTCATCAGAGTCCAACAATCTGATTCTCATATTGGCCAGCTGGTGAAGCTCTTTGGTCAACCCTTATCTACCTGCCTCAATATGTATTAAGCTTCCCATTGACTTACGGCTGAGAGCGTCTGCCACAACATTGGCTTTACCGGGATGGTACAATATCTCGACGTCGTAGTTTTTCAGTAATTCAAGCCACCTACGTTGCCTCAAATTCAACTCCTTCTGCTTGAAGATGTATTGTAAACTCTTGTGATCTGTGTAGATGTCAACATGGACACCGTATAAGTAGTGTCGCCATATCTTCAAATCATATATTACTGCAGCCAATTCCAAATCATGAGTCGGGTAATTCTTTTCATGCTTCTTTAATTATCTTGACGCATAAGCAATCACCTTCCCACGTTGTATCAATACGCACCCCAAACCTATACTTGAGGCATCACAATATACCACATAACCTTCTGTTCCTTCTGGGAGAGTGAGCACTGGCGCGGATGTCAATCGATTCTTTAGATCCTGAAAACTATGTTCACAAGCATCAGACCACTGGAACTTGGTAGTTTTCTGTGTTAACTTAGTCAATGGTGCTGATATAGAGGAAAACCCTTCTACAAACCGCCTATAATATCCTGCTAGCCCCAGGAAGCTGCGGACTTCTGACGGTGTTGTAGGTCTCGGCCAATTCTTCACTGCATCGATCTTCTGAGTGTCGACACTAATACCCTCATCAGATATCACATGGCCAAGGAATGCTACTGAATTCAGCAAGAATTCACATTTAGAGAGCTTAGCATATAACTTATGATCCTGAAGGGTCTGGGCATAAGCCTGAATATGGGAAATATCCATGCCCTCTACCAAGGAGGCTGTTGTGCACTTATTTATCAGATGTGGTCCCAACCCGTTCACGAACAGGTGCACCCTATCACTCATCTCGGCCACCATATAGGGAGTATACCTTGCTAAAGAATCAAACTGTATACTATACTCTCGTACACTCATATTACCCTGTCGAAGGTTCAAGAACTTATCAGCTCTAGCTCGTCGTATCTCAGCTGGCAAGTAGTAACGAAGAAAGGCCTCAGAAAATTCCTTCCACACGGCTGGAGGAGCGTTCGGACCCCTAGATCTCTCCCAACTATCATACCATAAAATTGCTAAATCCCATAACCGATAAGAAGCCAACTCTACTGCCTCTGTATCACTAGCATGCATAACCCGCAATGTATAATGAACCTGATCAATAAATGTTTGCGGGTCCTCCTTGGGGTCTGATCCGGTAAACATTGGAGGGTCTAGATTAATAAAATCACGAACTCTCGCACTAACCGGTTTATCAGCAGCACCGGTATTCTGCCTCTGAGCCTGAGCAGCTACCAAGCTAGTCAACAACTGCACCGCACTACGCATATCGTGGTCTGTAGTGCCAAACGGAGGAACTGGATGTACTGGGTGCCTCCTAATATCCTCTGGAGGAGACAGAGAGGTATGAGACGGCATCTCACTCTGAGGCTCACTTTGGCCTGCTATGGCTGGAGGCACCTGAATGTTACCCTCTCCCACAGCTGTATCAAGCCGTTTACTAATCGCTTGCTTCCTAGTCGAAGGCATCGCTAAAAGAAAACAAGGTGAATATTAGATATGAACACTTACGACTCAACTCTACGCACGATCTAGATTCAGGAAGAAGGTAACAACCCTAGATGTCACGTAGCCTCCTGATTATAAATGTGGCGCGCTACACATCCATAATCAAAACTCTACTAGACACGGCTCATAGATAACCCCTAGGACAGACTTGCTCTGATACCAAGTTTGTCACGACCCAACTGGAGGGTCATGACTAGCACCCGGGCCATACTTGCCGAGCACCAACGTACATTTTATCTAACCTTCCTTATTATCTTTAAGGGCCGACAAGATCAATATAAATGGTAGACATGGATCATGAACATCCAACAATGAAAGATAATGTCATGAACATACATAACATGGGACGACAAGACTGTCAAGAAACTATATATAAGGTACGAGCTACCATGAGTCGACACCTGTCTATGAGCCTCTAAAGGAACATAAGTTCTACAACATTGCCGGAACAGGGCCCCGACATACCCATAATGTCTATATAAAAAATGCATACCAAAACCACGGCAAGTCCGGAGAAGGGATCTCGCCAATAACCGCTGAACTGGACAGCCTACTGTGGTGGGGGAGCTGCGTCTACCCGTCTATCAGGACCTGCAGCACGACATGCAGCGTCCACAAATAAAAGGGACGTCAGTACGAATAAAGTACTGAGTATGTAAGGCAGGAAAGCATAAGTAAGAACAGTAATGTAAACAGGGATAGGGAATATACAACCTGTGACATCTGGGTACCTCTGAGGGCTACTGACATGAAACACATGATACATACATATATATACATAAACTTTTAAAACATACGCCTTTGTGGGCATCACCATCATCATATCGTACCCGGCCATAATAGGCTCGGTAAAACGTACCCGGCCATCATAGGGCTCGGTAGAATCATACCCGGCCATGTGGAGCTCGGTAAAACCCAACTGATCAGTGGTTGCACAATAGGTGCCATACCCGGCCGACTATAGCGCGGCTCGGTAGAGTAAAATAGATACATATATATGATGCATGCTGGACTCATTGGAATCACATTTTGAACCTTTCGGAGTGACGTAAGGTCGGTATCCTTCGTACACGTTATTAGGATTAACTCTTCATCAAGAATATTATAAGAATCAGGAACTACCAACAACATTGATAATATAAGAATAAGAGAAGTAACATCAATATCAATCGTTTCATAAGAAGGGCAGCAATGTAAGTACTGCTAGCTTCTAAGAGTAGAGTATCTTTGGGAGCTCGTTCATTACATTATGTACAATCGGAGTCGTGCAAAAGAATGAAGGGGATAGCCTCACATACCTTGTATATACTGCCCAACCTCAAGCTATGCAAATGTCACGACTCCTTAGTCTACAATAAGAGAAATGACACTATCATTATCGTTTAAGCGTCGTAACTATTATGTATCGACCGCAACCTATTTTACGATGAAACGTACAGCACCTCCCCTATTTATATGACTTCACACAAGTCAATACAATCACCAAATAGCCCAAACAACATCATTAATAATCATATTGAGCCTCCCAAAACAGTCCACCAACCAACAACATTACTACCAAGCCTTTCGATATATATTTCACAAGTTCTAGCTTCAACGACTTAGCCGCAACTTGGATAATCTCAAATATATATATTGAGTAAGAGGTTCCTTACCTTTAAAAGAAATAACAACTCCAATTTGACCTTAAATTTCCACGAAATATCTCTCCAATTCTGCCACAAGAACAAGGAAGCAAAACTAGCAATCAATTCGGGTTTTTCAGCACTAAAATTACTTTAGAAGACTTGAAATCACCTAGGGTTGATATTAAAAACTTGAAGGAGTATTTACAGAACATAAAACACTTAAAACAACCTCCCACACGAGCTGGAACAACACAAAAATCAGCAACAACAAGAAGAACAAGAAACTTACTAGCGCCACGGGATTCCCGACACTTGATTTATGTTGTTTGCCCTTTGTTTGGGTCTTGGATCATGAGAAAACCTTGAGAGAGTGTTTTTAGGGTTCTAAGGTCTGAATATACTTAAAAATAATGACTTAAAACGGGGTTGAAGTATCTTATATATATCCATATGTCTTAAACCGCCTATGTGGGCCCCATAGAGAGCTGCTTGGCGCACTCTCACGAAAACGCGAATATCTCTCTATTCCGAGATCGTATCGACAAACGGTTTAATGCGTTGGAAACTAGACTCATAGATCTTCAATTTGATAGGTATATCACCCCATAATTCTAAGTATATTGGGAGAAAAATGTAGTAACATTTGACCTAACGTTTAAGTAAAATTATAAACGTAAGTTGCGACAACTTTTATCGACTTTGTTTCATAACTCGCTTGACTTCAAGACTTATGATATGGATATTATATGATTCAAATACATTAAAACATGACCTCTTGGGACAATTAATCACCTCTAGTGTTACCCGAAAATACGGGTTACAACATCCTTGATTCGTTTAACTTCTAATACTTGTTAACCACTCTTATACACCCTTGTATCGTTTAAGACCAATAGGATTAACTTCTTATCATCTCAAAGATAATCTCTTCTTGGATTTACGTCGACTAACTTACGGCATGATCTAAGGTACGCGAATTTGGGTTGTAACATCAATCCACCTGCACCGCCTCAAATTAAGATCCCTCTGCTTGAACAAATGCTGCAAGTTGCGATGATCACTGTAAATCTCACAAGACACCCCATAAAGATAATGACTCCAGATTTTGAGAGCATGAACTATCATGGCCAACTCCAAGTCATGCACGGGGTAATTCTTCTCGTGGGGCTTCAGCTTACGTGAAGCATATGCAATAAATTACCCCTCCTGCATTAATACACAACCCAGACCAACGCGTGAAGTATCACAATATACAATATACATCTCTGAAACTGAAGGCAACACTAAAACTGGTGTTGTAGTTAATGCGATTTTGAGCTTCTGAAATATCACCTCACAATCTTCGGGCCATAGAAACAGAGCATTATTTAGGGTCAATCTAGTCAAAGGTGCTGCAATAGATGAGAAACCCTCCATAAACCGGCGATAATAACCTGCTAACCCTAAGAAACTCCTGATCTTGGTCGATGTGGTAGGACGAGGCCAACTCTGGACTGCCTCGATCTTCCTGGGATCTACCTTAATACCCTCGCCTAATATAACATGCCCTAAGAATGCCATAGATCTAACCATAACTCACACTTGGAGAACTTAAAATATAGCTTCTGTTCCCGCAAGGTTTGAAGCACAACTCTCAAATGCTGCTCATGCTCCTCCATGCTACGCGAGTAGATCAACATGTCGTCAATGAAGACAATGAAAAATGAATCAATATATGGCCTAAACACTCAGTTTATCAAATTGATAAACGCAACCGGGGCGTTAGCCAAGCCGAAAGACATCACCAAAAACTCATAGTGACCATATCTAGTCCGGAAGGCCGTCTTCGGAACATCCGAAGCATGAATATTTAGCTGATGATACCCATATCTCAAGTCGATCTTAGAGAACACCCTGGCACCCTGCAACTGGTAAAAAACAATCATGAATATGCGGCAACGGGTACTTGTTCTTAATGGTAGCTTTGTTCAACTGGCGGTGATCAATGAACATCCGCATAGTCCAATCCTTCTTCATGAACAACACCGACGCACCCCAAGGCGACACACTCGGTGTGACGAACCCCTTTGCTAGCAACTCCTCAAGCTGTTCCTTCAACTCTTTCAACTCTTTAGGAGCAACGCGGTATGGTGGAATAGAGATAGACTGGGTACCTGGAGCAAAAACAAAACAGATCATAATATAGAAATCGATGTTATGATCTGGTGGCATGCGTGGTAGATCATAAGGAAACACATCGGAGAACTCCCGCACCACGGGCACCGAATCAATCGCCGAAGTCTCTGCAGCAGTATCCCAAGCATAAGTTAGATAAGCCAGACAACCCTTCTCGACCATGTGTCGAGCCTTCAGGAAAGAGATAACCCAACTAGATGCACTGACAGATGAACCCTTCCACTCCAATCTAGGTAACTCTGGTATCTCCAAGGTAACAGTTTTGGAATGGAAATCAAGGACGACTTGATATGGAGACAACCAGCCCATGCCCAGGATGACCTCAAAGTCGATCATATCGAGCAACAGAAGATCCGTTCTAGTCTCATAACCATAGAAAGTCACGATACAAGACCGGTAAATCCGATCCACAATAATAGAATCTCCTACTAGCGTGGATACATATATCGGTGTACCCAAGGACTTACGAGGAACACCCAGAAAATCAGCAAATAGAGATGAAACATATGAATATGTAGACCCTGGATTAAATAGTACCATAACATCCCTACCGCAGACAGAAATAATACCTGCGATCACGACATCTGAGGCTACTGCATCTGGTATGGCTGAAAAGGCATAGAACCTAGCTGGAGCACCACCTGAGTGGCCTCCACCTCTATGACACCCCTACCCACCTGCCTTCCGCCTCTGGGCAGCCGGACAACTGGTGCGGTAATCATGGGCTGATAGTCCTGCTGCTCAGCCTTGTCCCGATGTCTGGGACAAAACCTCTTCACGTGGCCAAGATCCACACACTCTAAACAACCCCTTGGAATGGTGGACTACTAACTTGAAGTCTGACCCTGATGGCCTGAATACTCACTGGAGGAACCGTGAATAGCTGGCGGGCGGTAAGTACTCTCTCGAATGACATTGAAATAGGGTCGTGCTGGAGCACTCCGAACAGGTGGTGGTGCTAACTACATGGGCCTGCTGTGCTGCCCCCTCATGAACTGACCTCTGCCCTCACGTGGGGCGCCACTGAATCTTCCAAACTGCCGGGGCCACTTGTCCCATGGCACAAACTCTCTACTGTGGTTGCGAATACGCTCGATCATTCGAGCTATATCGACAACCTGAGGAAAAGAAGTCCCCATCTCTGCCTCACGGGCCATAGGTACCTGAATCTCAAGGTGCAAACCTGCAATGAACCTTCGTACCCTCTCTGCATCTGTGAGGAGTATAATAGCTGCATGGCGAGACAAGTCAGTGAATCTTGCCTCATAGTCAGTGACAGACATGTGACCCTGACGGAGTCACTCAAACTGACCTCGAAGCTCCCCTCTCTCAGAAGGTGGTATATACTTCTCCAAGAACATATGTGTAAACTGATCCAAGTCAAGGGAGGTGAACCCGCTAGCCTACTAAGAAGATAATCCTGCCACCATCTACGGGCCTTGCCCTAAAACTGAAAAGTGGTGAAGTCCACCCCATTGGACTCCAATATCCCCATGTCCTGCAGCCTATCCTTGCACCGGTCAATGAAATCCTGGGGTCCTCTAACCACTCACCCCCAAATGTAGGGGGCAAAGCCTAGTCCATTTGTCCAGGAACTTCTGCGGATCATCAGTCGCGACTGGTACAGCCTCTGGCATAGCCGGTATAACATGCTAGACACTGCCTGCAGGTAGTGCACTTGGGTTCTGATAAACGACAGCGGCGTGCCTTGGAGCCTGACCAGTAGGGGTATGTGATCCCCCTCCTGCTTGAGATGTGGCAGGGTCCACTGGAAATAAACCATCAAGCGTCATAGAGTCCATGAACCGCAACGTACGGCCCA
Source organism: Nicotiana tabacum (assembly GCF_000715075.1). Lineage (NCBI taxonomy): Eukaryota > Viridiplantae > Streptophyta > Magnoliopsida > Solanales > Solanaceae > Nicotiana > Nicotiana tabacum. The sequence continues at coordinate 75,544,992 of NC_134103.1, forward strand.
TGACCTCCTAAAACCGGTGCAGTCATGAAATCTGAAAGGGCTAGCTTAGATGCAGGCGCCTCATCCTGCTCCTCAATAATAGGATCCTCCACTAGATCCACATGTGGCATAATAGGAGCAACCCTACGACCCCCTCGTCCTCTAATTGGAGCTGGAGCCCTCCCCCGGCCTCAGCCTCAGCCTCTAGTAACGGGGAGAGCAGCCCCTCGACCACCTGGTACATCATCCACACGCGTTCTCACCATCTGTGAGAGATCAATAGGAATACACTTAGTATAATATCAACTTCACGATAGGAGATGAAGAAAGAGAAGTTTCCTAACACCCTATAGCCTTTCAAAGATTAGCACGGACATCTCCGCACCGATCCGCAAGACTCTACTAGGCCTGCTCATGACTCGTGAGACCTATGTGAACCTAAAGCTCTGATACCAAGCTGTCACGACCCAAATCCATAATAGGTTGAGACTGCACCTAACACCGCCGTTAGGCTATCCCACAAGTGTATTTACAATTGATTGACCCATTTTTAATAATTTAATATGAAAGTCTTTCCTTTTTAGAGAACACTTTAAACTAGAGTTCGTGAAACTGTGACAAATAATTTTAATCAAAATACCAACATAATAAGTGCATACTCTGCGATGGTAGAAATAACGAGTATAGCAGTACATAAATGCCACAAATCCCCAAACCCCAGCGTCACAAGTACATGTGCAATCTACAGAATATACAAAACTACTAAAAATTATGTCCGAAAGTAATAGACATGAATAGTAAATATGGTGGAAGGAGACTCCGGTGCTGCGAAGGTAGCAAGGCAAGCAGCTCACCGCTAAGTCTCCGTAGATGATCGGCTATGTGCCCGCGTGACCATTGGTAGAACCTGTCTCAGTACCTGCACATCAATGCAAAAGTGTAGCGTGAGTATGGAGAACAACGTGTACCCAGTAATTATCTAGTCTAACCTTGAAGAAGTATTGACGAGGGGTCGACTTGACACTTACTAAAGGCCAATAATAATAATAATAAAAGTGCATAAAATAGACATGGTGAGCATACAATAGGTATCAATGAGACAAACAAAAACAACTACAATAAATACAACATGAGTCCGTAACACATCACCAACATCTTATAACTAGCCGTGAAGGCCCTAACTCAATTAAGCACGAAGTTGCCGAGGCGAACGATCTGATCCCATAAGAATAGTGGTAGTCAGTACTGCCAAGGCAAATGGCCCAATCCCATAAGAATAATGTTACCATCGTACTGTCGAGGAGAACAGCCTGATCCCATAAGAGTGGTGTTATCATACTACAGAGGTGAATGACTCGATCCCATAAGAGTGGTATCATACTGCCGAGGCGAACAGCCCGATCCCATAAGAGTGGTGTTATCATACTACCGAGGCAAATGACCCGATCCCATAAGAGTGGTGCTATCATACTGTTGAGGCGAACGTCCCGATCCCATAAGAGTGGTGTTATCATACCGCCTAGACGAACGACCCGATTCCATTAGAGTAGAGAAGTTTACGTCGCTCGTGGAAGTACTTACAAGGAGAGAAGACATGAAGTTTTCATAGTTAATAAGTATTCCTCAATTTTCACAAAATAAGAAAGCTAAGTCGATAATTGCAACTTTAAATCCCTAGTTTCAGCTCTATTCAAGACAATTAATACGCATGATAAAAACAACAGTACAATTAAAAGCATGATGTGAATCTAAGTCTACCCGGTCATATCATGGAATATAGCTATGCACGGATTTTCGTCACCTCGTGCGTACGTAGCTCCCCACACAAGTAATACACAACAAAGATACACCGAAGGGGGATGAGTTCCCTCTTACAAGGTTAGGCAAGAGACTTACCTTATTCTCCAGTTAACTTTAGGTCCACTAGTCCGCTCTAAAAGACCCAAGTACATGCATAACAATCCAAAAGTATTCAAATGTTATATAATTTAATCAATATATACTCAATAGTTCATAATTTAGCTTCTAGAGTCATAACCTAACCTAAATTGGAAGATTCTTAAAATTTTCCCCCGGGCCCACGTGCCCGAATTCCAGAAATTTTTAAAGATAAATATTACCCATATCCTCACGAACTCAAATATATAATTTTTATTTGATTCTATAATCAATTTCGTGGTCAAATCCCATTTTTATCAAAACCCTAGGTTCTTCACAAATCCCATAATTTTTCATAATTTTTCCATGTTTAAGCAACCTAAAATCCGCATAATTAACTTGAAAATGGGTGAAAGTTACTTACCTTACAATATTGATGAGAATACCCCTCAAATGTGCTCTCAAAATAGCCCAAGACCAAATAAAAATGTGAGGAAAAATGGCCTAAGTCTCGGATTAAAAGGCCTCACTGCCCAGCGATTTTCGCTTGTGCGGACCTTGGGTCGCACCTGCGATGCCGCACCTACGGAAAATCCATCGCAGGTGCGGTCCTCACCAAGGTTGTCCAAGTACGCTTTTCCGGAGAAGCATGCACACCTGCGCATCCGCTTCTGCGAAGCCGGTCCGCATCTTCACACTTGCGCCTGTGGAGAAATGCCCTCTCCTGCGACCCCAAGCCTCCTTGGCCTAGCCCGCACCTACGAGCACCTTCCTCGCACCTGCTAGCTCGTAGGTGCAGTAAACCCTCCACTTCTGCGACCACTGGCCAGCCTGCTCCAGGCCATTTCTGTGATCGATGAGCTGCTTCTGTGAGGTCGCACCTACGAATGCACCAGAACTGAAGCACCAGCAGTTCCCCCATGCCTAATTCTGAGTCCGATTCCAATCTATTTGCATCTGGTGCCCACGGGACCCCGTCCAATTATACTCACACATCCAACAACATAATACGGACCCGCTCATGCAATTAAAACACCAAAATATCATCTAGAAATACGAATCGGATACCAAAACACATGAATTCGACATGAAACTCAAAAACTTCTAAAAATACTTCCGCGTGTCCGATTCCTATCAAATCAACTCGGAATGATGCCAAATTTTGCGTGCAAGTCATAAATTACCATAAAGAACTATTCCCAGGCTCGAAGTCCCAAATAGATCTTCATAACACCAAAGTATACACCAAACCAAACTTAAAGAACTTGAAAAACCTTCAATGCGCCAACTTTCAATATTAAGCGTCCAAACGCTCCCGGGTCATCCGAAACCTGATCCGAATATACACTCAAGTCCAAAATTATCATACGAACCTATTGGGACAGTCAAATCCTGGTTCCAAGGTCATTTACATAAAATGTTGAATCAAGTCAGACTTAACTATTATAGGCTACTATTAAGAAACTAAGTGTTCCGATTTCAACCCGAACCCTTCCAAACCTAAACCAACTATCCCCGCAGGTCATAGAATAGTAAAAGTACATATAGTGAGTCTTAATTAAGGTAACATAAATCTAGAAAGCAAAACGACCGGTCAGGTCGTTACAGAGACATGTACTACCAGTGGTCACGCTGGCGCGCAACCGCACTTCTACGAAGACTCAGTGGTGAGCTGCCTGCCTTGCTTCGATCTGCAGCACCGGAGTCTCCCCCTACCTTGTTTATTAATTTAGTGTATTATCATTCAGACAATGGTTGTATTAGTTGTGTATATTCTCTAGATTGCTCTTGCACTTATGGCACCGGGTTTTGGGGTTTTTTAGCATATATGTACTGTTGTACTAATTATTACTATCACTATGGCTTATGTATTTTCTCCCATTTGATATTTTTGAGAAAAGAGTATATACGTTGCATGAGATCATACTTATTTCGGTCTTTTAAAAAAAAAAAAACTTCTATTTTAAAAGTTAAAAAGGGATAACTAAATTGGAGGTTCACTTATGGGCTTGCTTAACAGAGGCATTAGGCAACATTGCGACATATTACAGGTTTTGGATCGTGACAACAGTAGTCGTAAAATAAAAACTAATATTTTTGTAATTTTATAAATATTATCCGACTACAGTTTCGATTCGACTATAGTTGTCGTAAAATTTGGCAGAAAATTCCGCGAATTAATGTTTTCAACTACTGTGGTCGGACACGAAGTAAAAAAATGGTAGAAATTTATGTGTACAGTAGTATGAAATTTTTTTCCGACGTACCATTTTCCGACTATACCAAAACAGTCAGAATGTAGTTGAAAATTTTGGCTTCGCGATTACTTTTTGGCTCTGTTAGTAGTCGAAAAACTGTGATTTTATGGCACCGTCGGATATGTTTAAGGTACTAAATAATCTAAACAAATATATTCAACGAACTGAGATATACACAATTAATTAAAAACAAAACATATGTTATGACTATGTATTGTTTGATGTAATGAAAACAAAAGGTCGTTATTATTTGGAAGTGAAAGCTGGCATATTATAAAAATCATGCGGGCCACTAACTAGATGATACTAAACAGTCTGTGATAGCAATTCTATAATATATATTTCCATTGTGTATATATATCAAATAAGATCATGTGGTAGTTATGTTGCAAACTACTCATCCAATATAAATGTTTGAATAATTATCATCTAAATGGATATATAGTTTAGAAATAATTATCAAGTTATCTTAATTGCACAAAAACATATATGTAGAAAGGTTCATATTCACACAGCTGTGTAAGGCCTTTTGGTGAAACCGTACATGCTTGACCTATTTTAACGTGATTCGGTCAAAGTGACCTACGTCCACACACGAAGAAAAACAATTTCACTATACCAATAAGAATACAAAATTAAAATAAATACACTAATTAGTCCCAAATATCCCAAGAGAATAAGGTTACAAGATCACTCCAAAGAAAGGATTTACACAAGGGTTTTCCAACACTCAGTCTCTTACAAAATACTTTATAATGAAAGAAAGGAAAGACAAGAGACGTTTGTCTCAAACTTTGGTGTATTTTATATGGACATTTGCCAGCCAATTTATAAGAAAATTAGATGATCATGTATGGAATATGATTGGCCAGCAAGTCCTTTAATGAATGGACATAAAATGTCCAACAAAGTGGCCAATAAAAGACCACAAAAGAGCCAACAAGGCACATAGTCTATGGCCAAAAGTAGGCCACATATATTACAATACTCATAATATATTTGTATATGCAATGCATTTTTCCTTCTCAATTTACTAAGTGGGAGAGACGAAGAGAAAGAAGAAATGGAAAAAAGGAGCATAGTTCTATTTCTTTGCTTCATTGTTATGGCCATGCCAATGGTTCAAGACGTTGACTTAGGACCCAAAGCTGTTGAAAAATGGTTCACAAAACTTCCCCATGCAGAGCAAAAGGTAACCAAATTTCATTTTTATTTCCACGACATACTCAGAGGTAAGAATCCAACTGCAGTTCAAATAGCCCAGTCCAATACAACTGCAAAATCCCTAACTTTGTTTCGGTTTGTTGCAATGATGGATGACCCATTAACAGTTGGGCCAGAGCCCAATTCAACAATAGTAGGCCGAGCCCAAGGAATATATGGTTCAGTTGATAAAAAAGAAGGTGCCCTTCTCATGAACCTCAACTTTGTGTTCACCAGTGGTAAGCTCAATGGTAGCATATTGAGTGTACTTGGCCGGAATCATGTGTTTAATGAGTATCGTGAAATGCCGATCGTCAGTAATTCTGGAGTTTTTCGGTTGGCTTAGCGAATTGACCCTGCAAAGACTGTTTGGTTCAACATAACCAATGGGGATGCTATTGTTGAGTATAATGTTATAGTCTTACATTACTCACATATAGTCGTACATTACTCACAATAATTTAAAGTTTTACATGTTGATTTTCTGTCAAGACGCAAAATCCAACTAGTCGTGATGATACCTAATCCAACCTGCTAGGTAAGACAATTAGCAATAATAATCCAATTCATTGAGATTTACTGAGAAATGTAATGATAATATAACTGCACTTCTATACAAAGAATTCCCAAAGACTGATAGTACAAATCATGAGTTTTAAGATTTAGAGTTTACAAAGCTGGTATGAAATAAATACATCACCTGTTTGAAATATACATGAACAACTTAATAATTCTAAAGCTACCAAGAACAAAAGGCAGCAATGACCGGAACATATGTACGTCTTAAATGCCTGCTCGCGCTATACACAACAACATTAGCATCGAAAATCTGTACGCAAGGTACATAAGTGTAGTATGAGTACAACCGATCTTATGTACTCAATAAGTAACAAACCTAACATTAGGTTGAAAGTAGTGACGAGCTGGGACAAAGGTCGGAGTCCAACATCAATAGCCAACAACAGTTCATAACAATATAATAAGAGTGATAAAAGAAATAACTCAGAGATATAATGCTCAGCTCATTTACAGTTACGGAAAATAGTCATACTTTTCAGATATAACAGTAACACCCAAATCCTTCACCAAAATCATAAAAATATAAGTAAGTCAGAAACCTTTGATTTTCCCAAAAACTTTCAACAACAAATAACATGATTTAATTTCAGATAGCATGAGAAAAGTATATCTCTATGCCTACATATCAATTTGCATGTGAAGTCATAAATGTCACAAAACCGTGAAACATGGAGAGATGCATCTCTATGCCTGCTTGTCAAGTATACATGTCAGATGCAATATGTCACAGTGATAAACTCATGTACTCATACTCTCAGAGTACTCAATATCACAGTTTCACACTCCCATTCATAACGCTCAATCACTCAGTCACTCAGCACTGAACATGGCAGATCCAACCCAGGGCAGATCCAACCCAAATGAATCAATAGCAACTGCGCTCACTGTGGGTGTGCAGACTCTGGAGGGGAAGATCCAGCCCAAGCGCTATAATAAGCCAATCATGGCATGAATCAATAAAGCTTGCTGCAGCGTGCAGTCTGATCCCATCATGAATCAAAAATACCTGCTGCGGCGTGTAACTTTATCCCATCATGAATCAATAATACATGTTGCGGCGTGTAGCCCAATCCCATCATGAATCAATAATACATGTTGCGGCATGTAGCCCGATCCCATCAATATCACTCACAATCTGGTTCTCAGGCCTCAACTCAGTCATCAATCTCTCCAGTCTCTCGGTCTCACAATGTCATGAAAATCATCCCAAAAATGATGATATGATGTATCAATAAATGAAAACAGAGACTGAGATATGATATGCAAATGAATCAGTATGATTGAGTATGTAATTGCAATGTAAGAAAATGACTCAATAACAGAAATGACCTTAGTGGGTCTAAACAAGATAAGCATATAGCCTAGACATGGTTTCTAATATGGATCACAGTTCAATTACTCTAGCACATAGAAATTTTATGATTAGAAACAAGATTAGGTCACTACAGAGTACCACATAATAAATCTAGTCATGATTCACATGGTGCACACCCACACGCCTGTCACCTAGCATGCTTGTCATCTCAACACCAACACATAACACATACATTCAGGGGTTCATACCCTCAACACCAAGTTTATAAGTGTTACTTAACTTGAATAAGCCAAATCCAATATCGAGCAAGCCAAACGATGCTCCAAAAATGACATCCCGCGCGTACTGACCTCCGAGAGGCTCGAAACTAGCCAAAAGCAACTCAAATACATCAAATAATGCATAAGGAAACAACCCAATTGATAAAGGTTGAATCTTTAATCAAAAACTTCAAAGTCAACAAAAATTTCAAACCCGGGCCCGCACCTTGGAACCCTATAAAACTCATAAAATCCGACAACCCATTCAAATATGAATCCAATCATACTAGTTTCACTCAAATCCAACTCCGAATTGACGTTCAAAACTAAAAAATTTACTATATGAAATGTTAGACAAAACCCCCCAAATTTCTCTTTTGAATTCATCAACCAAATGCCAAAAATGAGAATAGATTCATGAAATAAAATCCAAACTGAGTAGAGAACACTTACTCCACTCCATATGATGAAAATCGCTTCAAATATCGTCTCAATCCGAGCTCCAGAGCTCCAAATATGTAAATATGGCTGAAACCCCCAAAATTAGAGTGCTTATAATCACTAGGCAAATCAATGAATTGCGATCGTGGAAATACCATCGCGATCGCGAATAAGAAAAGGCACTGCTCCTGAATAATTACACTATGCGATCGTAGCAACAGACTCGCGAAAGCGATACACAAGACTGACAGAACTATGCGTTCGCGGAAACAACCTCGCAAACGCAAAGAGATAACCTGTATTCTGCCCAGCTCAGTCCCAAACACTACACGAACGAGATGAAGACCATCCCAACTCTACGCAAATACGGCCATCCAATCGCGACCGTGATGAAGATAATGCCCAGCTCCAGATTTCATCTACACGATAGAATACTAATCTTCTTGATCGCGAAGGATAGTCGAGGCAGCAGAAACCAACAGCAACCAACAATGAAAACATGAAGAAACATGTAACGACCCAACCGGTCGTTTTGCCTTCTAGAACCCCGCCCCCCTAAATAAGACTCCTCGTATGTGATTTTACTATTTTATGACTTGAGGTGATGGTTAGTTCCGGAATTTGAAGGGTTCGGGTTGAAAACGGAACACTTAGTTCCTTAGTTTGGCTTTATAAAGGATACGTTTGACTCCGATCAACATTTTGAGTAAACGACCCCAGAATTGGGATTTGACGGTTCCAATAGGTTCATATGATGATTTTGTACTCGGCGTATATTCGAATTGGGTTTTGGACGACCCAGGAGCGTTTTAGCGCTTAAGAGTGAAAGTTGGCTATTTGAAGGTTTAAAGTTCTTCAAGTTTGGTTTGGAGTAGGTTTTGGAGTAATCATGGTCCGTTTGGAGTTCCGTGCCTGAGAATAGTTCAGTATGGTGATTTAAGACTTACACGCAAAATTTGGTGCCATTCCGAGTAGTTTAAGTATCTTTCGGCGCATTCGGAGTAAGTTTGAAAAACTTGAAATTTCCAAGTTGAATCAATTTGGTTTGGGGTATGATTCTTAGTTTTGATGTTTTTTACGCATTTTGAGGGTTCGAGCAAGTCCATTTTATGATTTCAAATTTATTGGTATATTCGGGCGGGGCCCTGGGGGCCTCGGGTGTTAATCAGACAAGGCTCGGACCAAGTTTTGGACTTAGGAGCAATGGCTGAAGCTTTCCAGCTTCTGGTGTAACCGCACCTGCGCATGGACAACCGCAAGTGCGAGCTCGCAGATGTGAGCAAGAAGCCGTAGAAGCGGTCCAGTGGGGGCAGCTCAGAAGCCGCAGGAGCGGAGCCATTGGGCACACCTGCGAGCGCGCAGGTGCGAGGGAGGAGCCGCAAAAACGACCTAGCCGCAGAAGCGGGCAAATGGTCCGTAGGTGCGGAATTTGGCCCAACTGGAGGAGACTGCATCTGCGAGGATTTTTTTGTAGATGCGGGACCATAGAAGCGGCCGTACCTCCGCAGGTGCGAAAATCACATAAGGCAGAACCTTCATTTAAGTCGGGGTTTGAGTATTTTTGACTCATTTGCTTCATTTTTGGGCCGATTTTGGAGCTTCTTGAGAAGGGTATTCACCTAGCAACTTGGAGTAAAGTTAATTCTACCTATTGTGAGTTAAATACTTAGATTATGGGTAGATTTTAACATGTAAATTAATGATAATTGTGGGTTTAGATGAAAAACCTAGGTTTTTATAAAAATGAGATTTTAACCACGAAAATGGTTATGGAATGGGATAAAAATTGTATATTTGAGTTCTTAAGGTTATGAGTGACGATTCCCTCCGAATATTTTCGGAATGCACGTGGGCTAGGGGTGAAGTTTAGAAATTTTACCAATTTGGGTTGGGTAATTACTCTAATAGATAAATTATGTAATTTTAAGTATTTATTGATTAAATTATATAACATTTGGCTAGTTTCGGATTTTTCGGCACCAATTGAGGCTTTAACGCAAAATTGTGACCGGGAAGTGATCTTTGAGATGAGGTAAGTCTCTTGTCTAATCTTGTAAGAGAGAATTTATCCCATAGGTGTTTTAAATAAATAATTATTCCTAATTGTGGGGGGTTACGTACGTATGAGGTGGTGAGAGTTTGTACGTAGCTACAATTATGCTATTTTTCGGGTAGTGTAGGACCCAATTCATGAACTATTTGGAATGTTTGCACCATACTTGATAGTTTAAAAATGCCTAAATTATATTGGTATTTGTTGGAGAAATTGTAAAAGTTCGCTAGTGAAATTCGTATTATTTTTGTATAAAACCTAAAAAATGTTTAAGTCAAATGCTTATAAAATATCCTTCTCTTCTTGTGGAGCGGGCCGAATGCCTCGACAGTAGATAGATTTATCTATGGTTCATGCCGCTCGACCCTCGGCAGTGTACACATTATTACGGATCGGGTCGTACAACCTCGACATAAATCATGCTTAATAATAACAATTACATGGTGTCTTGACATTATTATTGCAGCTTGTGAAGATAAATGACTTATTGGAAATTATTAAATTGGGAAGGAATTATTTATTCTTGCTTGTTAAGGAAATTTGTTATTATTCACATAAATCGTGTTTATTTAAATATTCTTATCTTAATATTATTGACCCATAGTAAGTGTCGAAGTCGACCTCTCGTCACTACTTCTTCGAGATTAGACTTGATACTTATTGGGTACACGTTGTTTACGTACGCATGCTTCACTTGCTACACCTTTTGGTGCAGGATCTGAGACAGGTGCATCAGGCGGTCCTACCAGCGCACATCCCAGATATCCTGAGGCTTAGTGGTGAGCTACTTTTTGAGACGTTCTGCAGCTCCTAGAGCCTCTCCTCTGTATTTGTATTCTGTCTATTTCATGTTCAGGCAGTAGTTGAGTTTTGTATAATCTACTAGATGCTCATACACTTGTGACACCAGGTCTTGGCACACACGCTAGTAGAATTGTGGTCTTGAACTATTACTTGGTTTTATTTATTTAAACATTTTATTTTCTTAAATCTTTCGAATAAGGAAAGTTTAATTACTCGGAAACTTATTAAAAGAGAAAATATATGTTTAATTCATTAGTTGGCTTGCCTAGAGGTGACGTTGAGCGCCATCATGGCCTATAGGTGAAATTGGGTCGTGACAACATGGTATCAGAGCACTAGGTTCACGTAGGTCTCACAAGTTATGAGCAGACCTAATAGAGTCTTGCGGATAGGTATGGAGACGTTTGTACTTATTTTCGAGCGGCTATAGGGTGTTAGGAAACTACCTTTCTTCATATTCTATCGTACAGTTGACGTAATACTATGTATCTTTCCCTTATTCTCTCACAGATGGTGAGAATGCGCTCTACGGAGGTTCCAAACCAGGGAAGAGCTGCTCCTCCTATTGCTAGAAGTCGAGGCAGAGGTCGGGGGAGGGCTCCAGCCCATGGTAGGGGATGAGGACGTCCCAGAGTTGCTCCAACTATGCCGCCATTGGATCCAATAGAGGATCCTATTATTGGGGAGCAAGGCGAGGTGCCTGCGGCAGAGCCAACTTTGGCGGATTTCACAACCGCTCCGGGATTTCAGGAGGTCATGGATCGTATGATGCGGTTCATGGATACTATGACTCAAGCCATTTTATTTTCGGTAGACCCAACCACATCTCAGGTGGAAGAGGGAGCACAAACCTCTACCGCGCAGGCTCCTGGGCAGGCAGCTGCTGTATATCAGACCGAGGGTGCACTACCCGTGGGTGCAGCTCAGCCAGTGACGGTAGCTACACCGGAGCCCATACCAGTTGTGGTCGGTGATCCGCACAAGCTATTGGACAGATAGACTAGGGTTCATCCTCCTGCTTTCGGAGGTGAGCGACATGAGGACCCCCAGGATTTTATTGATCGGTGCAGGGACAGACTGCACAACATGAGGATACTAGAGTCCCACGGGGTAGGCTTCACTACCTTTCAGCTAGAAGGCAGGGCCCGTAGGTTGTGGCAGTCACATCTTCTTGGCAGACTAGTAGGTTCTCCTTCTATGACTTGGGAATAGTTCACACACGTCTTCTTGGACAGATACATTCCACCCTCTCAGAGGGAAGAGTTGCGATTCCAGTTCGAGCAACTCCAACATGGTCAGATGTCAGTGACCGACTATGAGGTGAGGTTCTCTGAGTTGTCTCGCCATGCACTTATGATACTACCTACCAATACAGAGAGAGTGCGGAGGTTTGTCGCCAGATTGCACTCTGGTATTCAGGCCACCATGACTTGAGAGGTAGAGATGGGGACTTCTTACGAGCTAGTTGTGAAGATATCTTGGAGGATCGAGGGTGTCCGTCAGCAGAGCCGAGAGTAGGCGGCGAGGGATAAGCGGTTTCGATATTCAGGAGAGTTCAGTGGTGCCCCAGCTGGGGGTAGAGGTTAGTTCATGAGGGGTCAGTCCAGCATGCCCCCTTATCTAGCACCGCCACCTCCTCGGGGTGCTCCTGTGCGACCTTATTTCAGTGCTATGCCAGAGAGTTCTTACCGCCCACTAGCTATCCAGGGTTCCTTCAGTGGGTATTCAGGCCATCAGGGCCAGACTTTAGGTCAGCAGTCTATCGTACCGATGGGTTGTTTCGAGTGCAAGGATTTCAGTCATGTACGGAGATTCTGCCCCAGGCTTCAGGGAAAGGTAGTGCAGTAGGGTCAGTAGCCTATGATTACAGCACCGGTTGTTCCACCAACCGTCCGACCACCCAGAGGTGGAGGGAAGGTTGGTAGGGGCCATTATAGAGGTGGAGGCTAGTCAGGTAGAGGCCAGTCAGGTGGCGCTCCAGCTAGATTCTATGCGTTTCTGGCCAGACCAGATGTAGTGGCCTCAGATACCGTGATCACATGTATTATTTCTGTCTGCGGTAGAGATGCTTCAGTATTATTTGATCCAGGGTCTATGTATTCATATGTGTCATATCTGTTTACTCATTTCCTAGGTGTTTCTCGTCAGTCCTTGGGTACCCCTATTTATGTGTCCACTCATCTAGGTGATTCTATTGTTGTGGATCGGATCTACCGGTCCTGCATTGTTACATTTTGTGGTTACTAAACTAGAGCATATCGTCTGCTGCTTGATATGATCAACTTTGAGATCATCCTGGGAATGGAATGGTTATATCCATATCATGCCATCCTAAATAGCCATGCCAAGACCGTTACCTTGGCAATGCTAGAGTTGCCTAGATTGGAATGGAAGGGTTCGTCTATTAGTGCATCTAGTCAAGTTATTTCCTTTTTGAAGGCTTGACACATGGTCGAGAAGGGTTGTTTGGACTATTTGGCCTATGTTTGGGATACTACGATAGAGACTCCGGTGATTGATTCGGTGCCCGTAGTCCGAGAGTTCTCTGATGTGTTTCCTTCTGATCTTGTAGGCATGCCTCCAGATCGTGATATTGATTTCTATATTGATTTTGTCCCAAGTACCCATCCTATATCTATCCCACCGTACCGTATGGCTCCAAAAGAGTTGAAGGAACAACTTGAGGAGTTGCTAGCAAAGGGGTTCGTCAGGCTAAGTGTGTCGCCTTGGGGCGCACCGGTATTATTTATGAAGAAGAAGGATGGGACTATGTGGATCTGTATTGATTATCGCCAATTGAACAAAATTATTATTAAGAATAAGTATCCGTTGCTGCGTATTGATGATTTGTTTGACCAGTTGTAGGGTGCCAGAGTGTTCTCTAAGATCAGCTTGAGATCGGGGTACTATCAGTTGAAGATTCGAGATTCGGATGTTCCGAAGACTGCTTTCCGGACTAGATATGGCCATTATGAGTTTCTAGTAATGTCATTCGGTATGACTAATGCCCCGACGACATTTATGGATCTGATGAACCGGGTGTTCAGGCCGTATATCGACTTGGTTGTCATCGTCTTCATTGACGACATTTTGATCTATTCACTTAGTATGGAGCAGCACAAGCAACATTTGAGAGTGGTGCTTCAGACCTTGCAGGGACAAAAGTTATATGCTAAGTTCTCCAAGTATATATTTTGGCTAGACTCTGTAGCATTCTTTGGACATATTGTATAGGGCGAGGGTATTAAAGTTGATCCTAGAAAGATCGAGGCAGTTTAGAATAGGCATCGTCCCACCTCGACGACTGAGATCAGGAGTTTTCTGGGGTTAGCAGGTTATTATCATCGGTTTGTGGAGAGCTTTTCATCTATTGCAGCACCTTTGACCAAATTGACCAAGAAGGGTGCTCCGTTCCGATGGTCCGATGATTGTGAGGTGAGCTTTCAAAAGCTCAAGACCGCATTGACTTCAGCATCGGTGTTAGTGTTGCCTTCTGGTTCAGGGATGTATATAGTGTATTGCAACACTTCACGCGTTAGCCTAGGTTGTGTATTGATGCAGGAGGGGCGAGTTATTGCATATGATTTACGTCAACAGAATAACCACGAGAAGAATTACCCGGTACATGATTTAGAATTGGCCGCGATAGTTCATGCTCTTAAGATCTGGAGGCATTATCTTTATGGGGTGTCCTGTGAGGTTTACACTGATCATCGCAGCTTGCAGCATTTGTTCAAATAAAGGGATCTAAATATGAGACAACGCAAGTGGCTTGAGTTACTAAAAGATTATTATATTACTATACTTTATCATCCGAGCAAAGCAAACGTAGTTGCAGACGCCTTGAGCAGAAAGGCAGAAAGTATGGGTAGTTTGGCCTTCATTTTAGCTGAGGAGAGGCCATTAGCTTTGGACATTCAGTCCTTGGCTAACAGACTTGTAAGGCTTGATATTTCAGAGCCTAGTCGAGTTCTTACATGTGTTGTTGCCAAGTATTCACTATTTGAGCGGATTAAGGCTCGCTAGTTTGATGATCCACACTTGTTGGTTCTCCGAGAGACAGTACTATGGGGTGGTGCCAAGGAGGTTACTATTGGTAAAGATGGTGTTCTGGGACTCCAAGGTCTTCCATGTGTTCCTAATGTGGATGGGTTGAGGGAAAATATCCTAGAAGAGGCACACAATTCGCGGTATTCTATTCATCCAGATGCTACGAAGATATATCGCAACCTGAGGCAACATTATTGGTGGCGGCGGATGAAGAAAGACATAGTTGAGTATGTATTCAGGTGCCTAAATTGCCAGCAAGTTAAGTATGAGCACCAGAGGCCAGGTGGCCTACTTCAGCAGATGACTATACTAGAGTGAAAATATGAGCGCATTACTATGGACTTCGTAGTTGGGTTGCCGCGGACCTTGCGGAAGTTTGATGCAGTTTGGGTCATTGTCGACAGGTTGACCAAGTCGGCACACTTCATTCCGGTTGTGACTACGTATACTTCTGAGAGGTTGGCCCAGATTTATATTTAGGAGATAGTTCAGATCTTAGAGGATATGCTCAGGGAATGTGTGATTGACTTCGGAGGTCAGTGGGATCGTTTCTTGCCTTTGGCCAAGTTTGCTTATAATAACAGTTACCAATCCAGCATCGAGATGGCTCCATTTGAGGCTTTATATGGTCGGCGATGTCATTCACCCATCGGGTGGTTTGAGCCCGGTGAGGCTAAGTTATATGGTACTGATTTGGTGAATGATGCCTTCGAAAAGTTAAAGTTGATTCAGGAGCGACTTCGTATAGCACAGTCCAGACAGAAGAGTTACGCGGATCAGAAAGCACGTGATTTATCATTTATGGTGGGCGAGAAAGTTCTCTTGAAGATTTCACCGATGAGGGGAATCATGATATTCGGGAAGAAGGGTAAGTTGAGCCCAAGGTTTATAGGCCCATTTGAGGTGTTGAGACTAGTTGATGGAGGTTGCTTATGAGCTTGCCTTGCCTCCCAGTCTATCGGGAGTTCATCTGGTTTTCCATGTATCTATGCTAAGAAAGTATCATGCCGACCTATTGCATGTGTTAGACTTCAGCACAGTTCAACTAGATGAGAGCTTGGGTTATGAGAAGGAGCCAGTTGCCATTGTTGATAGGCAGGTTCGCCAATTGAGGTCTAAGAGGATTTCTGCGGTAAACATTTAGTGGCGGGGCCAACCAGACGAGGAAGCGACTTGGGAGGCCGAGGAGGACATATAGAGAAGATATGCACACTTATTCAGTACTCCAGGTATGATTCTAAACCCGTTCGAGGACGAACGTTTGTTTAAGAGGTGGAGAATGTAACGACCTAAGCAGTCATTTTGCCTTCTAGAACACCGTCCCCATAAATAAGACTCCCCATATGTGCTTTTACTGTTTTATGATTTGTGGGGATGGTTAGTTCAAGAATTTAAAGGATTCGGGTTGAAAATGGAACACTTGGTTCCTTAGTTTAGCTTTTTAAAGGATAAGTTTGACTTCGATCAATATTTTGAGTAAACGACCCCGGAATCAGGATTTGACATGGTTCCAATAGGTTTGTATAATGATTTTGGACTCGGGCGTATGTTCGAATTGGGTTTTGGACGACCGGGAGCGTTTCAGCGCTTAATAGTGAAAGTTGACTATTTGAAGGTTTAAAGTTCTTCAAATTTGGTTTGGAGTAATCGAGGTCCGTTTGGAGTTCCGAGCATGGGAATAGTTTCATATGGTGATTTAAGACTTGCATGCAAAGTTTGGTGTCATTCCGAGTAATTTAAGTATGTTTCGACGCGTACGGAGTAAGTTTGAAGAACTTGAAATTTCCAAGTTGAATAAATTTGGTTTGGGGTATGATTCTTGGTTTTGATGTTGGTTTACGCATTCCAAGGGTCCTAGCAAGTCCGTTTTATGATTTCAAACGTGTTGGTATGTTAAGTCGGGGTCCCGGGGGCCTCGGGTGTTAATCGGACGAGGCTCGGACCAAGTTTGGACTTATAGGCAATGGCTGAAGCTTCCAGTGTAATCGCACTAGCGCATGGACAGCCGCATGTGCGAGCTCGCAGATACGAATAAGAAGTCGTAGAAGCAATCTAGCGGGGGCAACTCAGACGCTGCAGGAGTGGAGCCATTGGGCGAACCTACGAGCGCTCAGGTGCGAGGGAGGAGCCGCAGAAGCAACCTAGCCAAAGAAGCGGCGCGAGACCCGCATAAGCAGGAAAAATGGTCCGCAGGTGCGAAATTTAGCCCAACTCGAGGAGACCGCATCTGCGAGGATTTTTTCGCAGATACGGGACCGCAAAAGCGATCGTACCTCTACAAGTGCGAAAATCACAGAAGGTAGAACCTTCATTTAAGTCGGGGTTTGAGTATTTTTGACTATTTTCTTCATTTTTGGGGCGATTTTGGAGCTTCTTGAGAGGGGTATTTGTAAGGCCCCGTAAAAAAATCCTAATGATTTAAGTTTATAAAGTGCGTCAACAGTATTTGGGAATAACGTATTTGAGTATTAAATGAGTCATATGGGATAGAGCCACATCATGTTGAATTGATAATGTATGTTTGTGGTGTGTTGGAACATACTAAGGAGTTTTGGAATTGGCAGGAACTTGTGTGGAACAAGTTGGACACATTAAGTGGTAAAGATATTTCAATTGGCACAAGACCCAACTTCAAATGAATAGAACTCCCTAAATATAATGACTTAGGTGGTGATGTACCTATCAAATTAAATCCCTTTGAGTCTAGTTTCCAACGCATCAAACCGTTCATCATTTGGATATTTCTATAGAAAGTTATGGCCATTTTACCGGACCTATGTCATATGCGTGACCGCCCATATTTGAGAGTTTCTGCCTCAGGTGTGCGGCCAGATACGCGGCCACTTGCCCAGGTGCACGGCTGCGCATGTAGGATCTCATTTAATACCCCCAAGGCCGGGTAAGATTCAAACCCCTAGTCTTTAATTTCGAGTTTGGGGTAAAAGATGGGTGATTTGGAGTATGATTTTTGGGTGTAAGAGTATTAATTATACATGCTTGTACCAATAAGGTTTGTAGGAAGATTGTTGAGCTAAAATAAGTAAAGATTGGGTTGTGGAATGAAAGAAATCTTGTAGAAGAACCTTGTAGCTAAATTTGCACACCTAGTGTTTGATAAAATGCTCAAAGGAGCTGAAACCAAGAATATCTCCCTAATTTGTGTTCAGTTTTGTTATGTCTCAAATAGATTGGGATTGCTAGAATTTTCGGAACGTTGTAGTAATTTAAGGAAAGCTCAAAGCAAGGTATGTTGGCTAAACTTCTTTCCTAGAATTGAATTGCATGATGTTCTTATAAGTCCCGAGTTATTCTTTATAAATCAATTATTCCGAATAAGCTTTGTGTTGAAAGGTGTATGTTCAAAATGTGTTCCGAATGCTCTTATTATATGATTTTATCCTTCGGGAATGTGTTCAAAGCATGAGTTGGGTATAAAAATGTTATGACTCCAAGTAGTGTTTCAAGTGAAGGCTATTATGCCAAATTGTGTAAGAAGTCTCAATGTGCATAAGACTCTTAATTGATCATAGGTGTACTAAAAGTTGTGATTAGAGATTCCTTGTTGTCGGTAATCTATATAGATGCTTGAAAGTGAAAGTAGTGAGTTGGGGATATAAAGTGTGAATACCGTGCCAAGAATGAAAGTTATACTTGTAGCCAATAGCGCCAACGAAGTGAAATGATGTGTGAAATGTTATGAAATGAGCCTTGATTCAACTATTCCAAATTGACTCCAAAAATAGAATTATCCAAAAGCTTATGTACTCACGTCATGTCCTAATGTGGTTGTTCTAACTAATTCTATACTTGGTGGGTATTTCCAATATGTTTTGAGTTTTTACATATTCATGAGTTGAAATTGTGTATTGGCCTTTTTGGGGAAAGGTATTGCAAGAGTATTATATATGATGATATTTATGATGATAATCCTTGAAAGTAAAGAATGAAAGTGCGGAATATGATATGCGGCCATAGTGCCATGAATGAAGAATAATATGTATAGCCAAGGGAGCCAATGAAATAATGATGTTGTACGTAGTTGAAAGTACTAATGAAGTGATATATGGTGTGAAAGGTTATGAGATGAATGTATTTGTACTTTTGTTTCCAATGTGTTCTAAGCCCCTACGTACTTGCGAGTAAAGACTATGATGTTCCTAAATGTTCTAAATGTTCATAATGTTGTATGATCTCCCATGGCAAGTACAAGTAAATGATAATATGAACATGAAATATGGTCGTTACCTAAGTGAGAATTATGAAGTGTTGTATGTCCCAATGGTTTCAACTATAGTTGTACACTTCTGAAATAATGTATGTAAATGACTTCGATTGTTAAGTCCCCAAGAGTCATGAACCTAGATAATGACCTCAAGAGGTCAAGGGAGTGAATAATGAGATGGAAGGGAGATGTCCTTTGTTAAATGATGATGGACCTTAAGAAAAAGAATTGGGCCCATGTGCTATTGAAATCGACTTATTGATTTACCATGCATGTACTAATGTAAAGAGTTGTGTTTCTCCATGATGAGCATGAATATGAAGTATTCTAATGATATGAGTAATTACGACCTTAATTGTAATGACAAACAATGTGCTTTGAGTTTATATATGATATTGTGATTGGGATTACACCTTCAACCGCATACATTGGGGTGAGGTGGTAGGGCCGCTTTGTGTTGGGATTGTGGTATTATGATACACTTCCACCCGCATATATTGGGATGAGGCGGTAGGGCCACTTATGTCGGGATTGTGGTATTGTGATACACTTTCACCCGTATATATTGGAGTGAGGCGGTATGGCCGCTTGTGTTGGGATTGTGGTACCGTGATACTCCTCCACCCGCATTTATTGGGGTGAGGTGGAGGGCCGCTTTGTGTGAAGATGGTTATAGAGGATCCCCGAATTATTATTTATAAATGATTAATGAAAGCTCTTAGTAAATTGGCTCGACGTTGACGGTTATCTAAGCCCTTTTATTGTTACCATGATTTATCATATTCATGTTGTATTTTCAAGCCTTGAATAGGTGTATTTGTATTCTGTAAGTAAACACTATGAACGGCTTATTAAACACACATGTGTATTGTATAGGTGATACTGTGAACTATCTATGAGACGCATAGGTGTATAATATGATATGTGAACACTAAGGACGGTCTATGAAATGTTTATGTGTAAAATAAGGGAGGAAGGTGCTACTTTCATTGGCCTTGTTTGTACATGTTGTTACAATTACATTATATTATGTATTCCACGTATAGATCATATGGGCATTCTATTTTGAAAGAGAATTTTTAGCTATACATACTAGCGCTATTCGACAGTACTAACGTCCCTTTTGCCGGGGGCGCTGTATCTTTAATGGATGTAGGTGGTTCTACAACAGGTGACATTGATCAGTGATAGCAGTATACTCTTTTCAGCTGATTTGGTGAGCCCCACTTCATTTCGGGGTCATGTATCTTTTATTTCTCATGTACTTTGTGGTTGAGGTATAGCCGGGGCCTTGTTGCCGACATTTCCATATTACTCTTCTATTATACTTAGAGGCTCCGTAGACAGGTTGTGGGTTGTGGTTGATGTTGGGAATTGAACTAGAAATGTTGATATTTGGAAATCATGTTTTTTTCTTTTCATTAATTCTATAAACTCGTAATATTTTGAAAATTATGAATGAAGCTGCTAATGAGAATGAAAAGGAAGTTGTTAAAAAATCTTTTTAGTGTTTGATTAATGGAGTACTTCTCCTCCTTATTCATGGATGAGTTTGGGTAGAAGGAAATCTAATAGTCTTGCTCGGCCGGTTTCTCTCGGTTGAGCGCCGGTCGCGCTCCCCGAATTTGGGCGTGACACTATTTACCTAGCAACTTGGAGGTAAGTTAATTCTACCTATTGTGAGTTAAATACTTAGATTATGGGTAGAGTTTAACATGTAAATTAGTAAAAAAATATGGTTTTAGATGAAAAACCTAGGTTTTGATAAAAATAAGATTTTAACCACGAAAATGGTTATGGATTGTGATAAAAATTATAAATTTGAGTTTTTAAGGTTATGGGTGACGATTCCCTCCGAACCTTTCCAGAATCCGGGCACGCGGGCCCGAGGTGAAATTTAGGAAATTTATCAATTTGGGTTGGGTAATTAATATAATAGATAAATTATGAAATTTTGAGTATTTATTGATTAAATTATATAACATTTGGCTAGTTTCGAATTTTCGGCATCAATTGAGGCTTTAACGCAAAATTGTGACCGGTGTGAGCTTTGAGACGAGGTAAGTCTCTTGTCTAACCTTGTAAGAGGGAATTTACTCCATAGGTATTTTAAATAAATAATTGTTCCTAATTGTGAGGGGCTACGTACGTATGAGGTGACGAGAGTCCGTGCGTAGCTACTATTATGCTATTGTCCGGGTAATTTAGGACCCAATTCATGAACTATTTGGAAATTTTGCACCATGCTTGATAGTTTTAAAATGCCTAAATTATATTGGTATTTGTAGGGAAAATTGTGAAAGATCGCTAGTGAAATTCGTATTATTTTGTATAAAATATCCTTCTCTTCTTGTGAAGCGGGCCGAACGCATCGGGTAGATAAATGCATCTATGGTTCGTGCCGCTCGATCCTCGACGGTGTACACATTATTCCGGATCAGGCCATAGGACCTCGGCATAAATCGTGCTTAATAAGAATAATTACACGGTGTCTTGACATTATTATTGCAGTTTGTGAAGATAAATGACTTATTGGAAATTATTAAATTGTGAAAGAATTATTTATTCTTGCTTGTTAAGGAAATTTGTTGTTATTCCCATAAACCGTATTTATTTAAATATTCCTATCTTAATATTATTGACAGTGTCGAAGTCGACTTCTCGTCACTACTTATTCGAGATTAGATTGATACTTACTGGGTAAACGTTGTTTACGTACTCATACTACACTTTTTGGTGCAGGATCTGAGACATGTGCATTAGGCGGTCCAACCGGCGCGTATCCCAGATATCCTGAGGCTTAGTGGTGAGCTGCTTTATGAGCCATTCTGCAGCTCCTAGAGCCTCTCCTTTGTATTTGTATTATGTTTATTTCATGTTCAGACAGTAGTTGAGTTTTGTATAATCTACTAGATGCTCATACACTTGTGATACCATGTCTTGGCACACACGCTAGTAGATTTATGGTTTTGAACTATTACTTGGTTTTATTTATTTAAACCTTTTATTTTCTTATATCTTGCAAATAAGGAAATTTTAATTACTCGAAAACTTATTAAAAAAGGAATTATATGTTTAATTCATTAGTTGGCTTGCCTAGCAGTGACGTTGGGCGCCATCACGACCTATAAGTGAAATTGGGTCGTGATAAAAAATGGTCCGAAATCAATCCGACACTTGCCCGAACTCCTCGGGACCCCGCCCGAATATACCAACAAGTCCCATAACCTAAAACAGATCTATTTGAGGCCTCAAATCATGCATAACAACATCGAAACGATGAATCGCACCTCAAATCAAACTTAATGAACTTTTAACTTTCAAAATTCGCACCGAAACATATCAAATCAACACAGAATGAACTCAAATTTTGCACACAAGTCCAAAATGACATAACAAAGCTATTCCAATTACCTAAACCATAATCCGAACCCGATTTTATCAAAGTCAACTCCCGGTCAAACTTATGAACCTTTTAAACCTTCAAATTTCCAACTCTCGCCAATTAGCACCGAAACCTTCTAGAAATATCCAAATGCAAATCCGGGTATACGATCGAGTCCAAAATCACCATCCGGACTTAATAGAGATGTCAAAACTCCGAATCGAGGTCAAATATTTAAAAAGTCAAACTTGGTCAACTCTTACAACTTAGAGTTTCAATCATGAAATTCATTCTTTCAAATCACTTTCGAATCACCTGAAAATCAAAATTGACGATTCACACAAGTTATAATACATCATACGATGCTGCTCAAGGCTTCAAATAGTTGAAGAAAATGCAAATTCTCAAAAGGACCGGTCGTGTCGTTACATTTTCATTTGTAATTTTCTATCTTACTCAATAGTTCTATAGTCGTAAAATAATAACTAATATTGTAGTAATTTTTATAAATATTATCCGACTACAGTTTCGACTGTAGTTGTCGGACATGAAGTTAAAAAATGTAGAAATTTTCGAGTACAGTAGTCTGAATTTATTTTCCGACTTATCATTTTCCGACTATACAAAACGATCAGAATGTAGTCGGAAAATTGGACATTGCAACTACTATACGACTATTTTAGTAGTTGGAAAACTGTGATTTTCTGATACCGTTGTATATGTTTAAGATACTAAATAATCTAAACATATATATTCAACGAACTGAGATATACACAATTAACTAACACCTAAAAATATGTTATGACTATGTACTGGTAGATGTAATGAAAATAAAAAGTCGTTATTATCTGGAACTGAAAGCTGGCATATTGTAAAAATCATGCGGGCAACTAACTAGATGATATTAAACAATCTGTGATAGCAATTATACAATATATTTTTCCATTGTGTATAGATATCAAATAAGATCATGCGGTAGTTATTTTGCTAACTACTCATCCAATATGAATGTTAATAATTATCATCTAAATGGATATATAGTTTAGAAATAATTATCAAGTTATCTTAATTACACAAAAAAATGTATGTAGGAAAGATCATATGCACACAATTGTGTGAGGCCTTTTGGTGAAACCGTGCCGGCTTGACCCAATTTAACGTGGTTTGGTCAATGTGACCTACGTCAACACGCGAAGAGGAGCAATTTTACTTTATCAATAAGAGTACAAAAGAGATTACAAAATTAGAGTAAATATTCTAATTAGCCCCAAATACCCCAAGAGAATAACCTTACAAGATCACTCTAAAGAAAGAATTTACACAAGTGTTTCCCAAAACACAATCGCTTACAAAATACTCTATAATGAAAGGAAGCGAAGACAAGAGACGTTTGTCTCAAACTTTGGTGTATTTGATATGGAAATTTGCCAACCTATTTAAAAGAATATGAGAAGGTCATATATGGAATATGATTGTCCAGCAAGGCCTTTAATGAATGAACATAAAATGTCCAACAAAGTGACCAATAAAAGACGACATAGAAGCCAACAAGGAACTTACTCTATGGCCAAAAGTAGGCCACGTATATTACAATACTCATAATATATTTGTATCTGCAATACATTATTCCATCTCAATTAACTAAGTGGGAGAGACGAAGAGAAAGAAAAGATGGAGAAAAGGAGCCTAGTTCTATTTATTTGCTTCATTGTTATGTCATGCCAATGGTTCAAGACGTTGATTTAGGACCAAAGGTTGTTGAAAAACGGTTCGAAAAACTTCCCCATGCAAAGCAAAAAGTAACCAAATTTCATTTTTATTTCCACAACATACTCAGAGGTATGAATCCAATTGCGGTTCAAGACACTCACAGTCAAAATAACATGTGCAATATAGCAATATACAATAGTACTGAAAAACAACTAGCAATGATAACAACAAAAATCAACTAATGATATAAATAGATATATAGTTTAGAAATAATTATATAAATGGATATATAGTTTAGAAATAATTATCAAGTTATCTTAATTGCACAAAATAATATATGTAGAAAGGTTCATATTCACACAACTGTGTGAGGCCTTTTGGTAAAACCGTGCAGGCTTGACCCAAATTAACATGGTTTGGTCAAAGTGACCTACGTCCACACGTAAAGAAAATAAATTTTACTATACCAATAAGAATATAAAAGAGATTATAAAATTATAGTAAATACAGTAAATAGTCACAAATACCCCAAGAGAATAACGTTACAAGATCACTCCAAAGAAAGGATTTACACAAGTGTTTTCCAACACTCAATCTCTTACAAAATACTCTATAATGAAAGAAAGGAAAGACAAGAGACATTTGTCTCAAACTTTGGTGTATTTCATATGGACATTTGCCAGCCAATTTATAAGAAAATGAGATAGTCATGTATGGAATATGATTGTCCAGCAAGGCCTTTAATGAATGGACATAAAATATCCAACAAAGTGGCCAATAAAAGACCACAAAAAAGACAACAAGGAACATAGTCTATGGCCAAAAGTAGGCCACGTATATTACAATACTCATAATATATTTGTATATGCAATGCATTATTCCTTCTCAATTAACTAAGTGGGAGAGACGAAAAGAAAGAAGAGATGGATAAAAGGAGCCTAGTTCTATTCATTTGCTTCATTGTTATGGCCATGCCAATGGTTCAAGGCGTTGACTGAGGACCCAAGGCTATTGAAAAATAGTTCGAAAAACTTCCCCATGCAAAGCAAAAGGTAACCAAATTTTATTTTTATTTCCACGACATACTCAGAGGTAAGAATCCAATTGTAGTTCAAATAGCCAGTCCAATACAATTGCTAAATCCCCAACTTTGTTTGGATTTGTTGCAATGATGGATGACCCATTAACAGTTGGGCCAGAGCCCAATTCAATAATAGTGGGCCGAGCCCAAGGAATATATGGTTCAACTGATCAAAAAGAAGGTGCCCTTCACATAAATCTCAACTTTGTGTTCACCAGTTGTAAGTTCAATGATAGTACATTGAGTGTACTTGGTCGGAATCCTATGTTTAATCAGTACCGTGAAATACCGATCGTCAGTAATTCTGGAGTTTTTCGGTTGGCTCAGCGAATTGCCACTACAAAGACCGTTTGGTTCAACATAACCAATGGGGATGCTATTATTGAGTATAATGTTATAGTATTACATTACTCACATATAGGCTTACATCACTCATAATAATTTAAAGTTTTACATGTTGATTTTCATTTTTAATTTCCTATTTTACTCAATAGTTCTATAGTTTCTCTATTTTGTCATAAAAAAGGATGTGTATTGCTGATCAATAAAATAAGACGTTTAAGATGTTTTGAATTGAATGGATAACATCTTAATTTCTTACACTACCAGAAAATTGCTCTTCTCCAACTACTAATTCCGGCTACAAAACAATAGTAAGAAATTTTCGATTACAGTTGCAACGAATCGATCGGTTGTTTTGCTTTCTAGATTTTCGTTCTCCTAATTAAGACATCCCGTATGTGCTTTTCCCATTTTATGACTTGTGAAGATGGTTGGCTTGGATTTAAAAAGTTCGGGTTGAAATTAGAACACTTAGTTCCTTAATAGTGGCCTAAGATGACCAAGTTTGACTTGAGTCAATATTTTGAGTAAACGATTTCGGAATCGGGATTTGATGGTTCCAATAGATTTGTATGGTGATTTTGGACTTGGATATGTCTTCAGATCGAATTTCGGGTGTCCTGAGAGCATTTCGACGCTTAATGTTGAAAGTTGGTGCATTGAAGGTTTTCAAGTTCTTTAAATTTGGTTTGAAGTAGACTTTGATGTAATCGAGTTTTGTTTGAAATTTTGAGCCTGGGAATATATCTGTATGGTAATTTATAACTTGTACGCAAAATTTGGCATCATTCCGAAGTGCCTAAATATGATTCGGCGCGTTCAGATCTAGTTAAAACGTTTGAAGTTCATAAGTTGATCAATTTAATTTTGAGGTGCGATTAATAGTCTCGATATTTTTTTTACATGTTTCGAGGATTCGAATAGATCCGTATTATTTATGGACTTGTTGGTGCGTTTGGACGGGGTCCCGAGTGGCTCAAGTGTGTTTCGGACTACCCGGAGCTAAGTCAAAATTTTCAGAAAATGCTATTTTGTTTCCTTCTTCGCGAATGCGGAGAAGGAATCGCGTTCGCGATGAAGGAATCGCGTTCGCGATGAAGGAATAGGTCTAGGTGGAATTTTTTCCTATGCGTTTGCGGGTGAGTGAATACGTTCGCGATGCCCTGGGCCACTGGCCTTCGCATTTGCTATTAGGCCTTCGCGATCGCGAAGTGTGAGGCTTGCTGGGGAGGGGGTCTATTAAAGGCCTTTGCATTTTCATTGACGCTGTCGCGTTCACGATGGTCATGTTAGCTAAGACTTCGCGTTCGTGAGTTTGGTCTCGGTTTCGCGAAGGGAAATTTTCCAGGCTTGGGCATTTTTCATTCGAGATCGCGGGTGACCTATCGTGACCGTGAAGAAGGAATCACTAGGCAGAATACATTTTAAAGTCGGGACTTAGGCTTAGTTTTCACATTTCTTATTGTGTTGGACGAATTTGGATCTTCTTGGGGAGGGGAGGGGTTCATCAAGCACTATAAGGTAAGTGATTCTTTCCTAATGTAAGTTAAATACATAGATTATGGGTAGATTTTAACATTTAAAATGAGGAAATTTTAGGATTTTGTTGGAAAACCTAGGTTTTGATATAAATGGGATTAGGCCAAGAAAATAATTATGCAATTGAGTAGAAATTATATATTTGTATTCGTGAGGTTATGGGTAATATTTATTTTTGAAAATTTCCGGAATTCGGGTAACTGGGCTCGAGGGTGAATTTTAGGAACCTTCCAAATCGGGTTGGGTAATTACTCTAGTCGTTAAATTATAAAATTCTGAGCACTTATTGATTAGTTTATATGATTTTTGATTAGCTTTGGATTGCTCGACTTCGTTTGAGGAGTTCTAGTGAGGTTAAAGAGCCGGTTAGTGGACTTGAAAGCGAGGTAAGTCCCTTGCCTAATCCTTGTAAGAGGGAATTTATCTCCTTAGGTGTATTAATTATTGTGTGCTACTTGTTGTGGGGAGCTACGTACACACGTGGTGACGAGAGTCCGTACGTAGCTATATCCATGTTATGCTCGGATAGACTTAGATTCACATCATGCCTTATTTGTGCTATTTGTATCTATCATGTGTATTGATTTCCTTGATTATGTCTGAGAATAAGGATTATAATAAAGATACTGATTTATCCTCTTACTTTGGAAAATATTTGATGAACTATGGATCTGTGTCTTCTCGACTCACATGTACTTTCGCGAGCGAGGTAAGTTTCTCTACTCTTATAGGATGGGGCCTTCGCCTCAGCAGTGTATTAAATTACTCTTAGGGGATCAGGCTGTTTGCCTCGGCAGTGTATTAAATTACTTTTATGGGATCAGGCCATTCACCTCGGCAGTATGGTAACACTATTCTTATGGGATCAGGTCGTTCACCTCGGCAGTACTGAGTACCACTATTCCAATGAGATCAGACCGTTCACCTCGGCATCTTTGTGCTTAATACTCGAGAATAGATTTGGTTTGTTGAGTTAGCATCTTCAAGGCCGGTTATGACATGTTTAGTGACTTTATATAGCCTCATGCGGGGAATTACGGTAATTGTTTTTTTCTGTTTCATTGCTACTTATTGTACATTCTCCATGTCTACTTTATGTATTTTTATTACTGTTTGACTACTACTAAGTGTCAAATCTCCCACTCGTCACTACTTCTTTAAGGTTAGACTGGATACTTATTAGGTACGTGTTGTTTTACGTACTCACGCTACACTTCGGCTTTGAATGTGCAGGTACTGAGACTGTCACGACCCAAATCCGTAATAGGCCGAGACTGTACCTAACTCCGCCGTTAGACAAGCCCACAAGTGTATCTACAATTGATTGACCCCTTTTTAACAATTTAATACAAAAGTCTTTCCTTTTTAGAGAACACTTTAAAATAGAGTTCGTGCAACCGTGACAAATATTTAAACAAAATACCAACATAATAAGTGCATACTCTAGGGTGGTAGAAATAACGAGTATAGCAGTACATAAATGCTACAAATTCCCAAAACCCGGTGTCACAGGTACATGAGAAATCTAGAGAATATACAAAACTATTAAAAATTCTATCAGAAAGTAATAGACATGAATAATAAATATGATGGAAGGAGACTCCGGTGCTGCGGATCGTAGCAAGGCAAACATCTCACCGCTAAGTCTCCGTAGATGATCGGCTATGCACCCGCGTGACTATTGGTGGAACCTGTCTCAGTACCTACACATCAGTGCAAAAATATAGTGTCAGTACGGAGAACAATGCGTACCCAGTAAGTATCTAGTCTAACCTCGAAAAAGTATTGATGAGGGGTCGACTTGACACTTACTAGAGGTCAATAATAATAATAAAAGTGCATAAAGTAGACATGGTGAGCATACAACAGGTATCAATGAGACAAATAGAATCAACTACAATAAATATAACAGGAGTTCATATCACATCACTAACATCTCATAACTGGCCGTGAAGGCCCTAACTCAATTAAGCACGAAGTTGGAAAACCTAGGTTTTGATATAAATGGGATTAGGCTAAGAAAATGATTATGGAATAGAGTAAAAATTATATATTTGTATTCGTGAGGTTATGGGTAATATTTGTTTACGAAAATTTTCGAAATTCAGGCAACTGGGCTTGAGGGTGAATTTTAGGAACCTTCTAAATCGGGTTGGGTAATTACTCTAGTGGTTAAATTATGAACTTCTGAGCACTTATTGATTAGTTTATACGACTTTTGATTAGCTTCGGATTGCTCGGCTTCGTTTGAGGAGTTCTAGTAGGTTAAAGAGTCGGTTAGTGGACTTGAAAGCGAGATAAGTCTCTTGCCTAACCTTGTAAGAGGTAATTTATCCCCTTAGGTGTATTAATTGTTGTGTACTACTTGTTATGGGGAGATACGTATGCACGTGGTGACGAGAGTCCGTACGTAGCTATATCCATGTTATGTCCGAGTAGACTTAGATTCACATCATGCCTTATTTGTGCTATTTGTATCTATCATGTGTATTGCTTTCCTTGATTATGACTGAGAATGAAGATTAGAATAAAGATACTGAATTTCCTTTGATGAACTATGGATCTATGTCTTCTCGAATCATATGTACTTCCACGAGCGAGGTAAGTTTCTCTACTCTTATGGGATCGGGCTATTCGCCTCGGTAGTGTATTAAATTACTCTTATGGAATCAGGTCATTCATGTCAGCAGTGCATTAAATTACTTTTATGGGATCAAGTCGTTCACCTCGACAGTATGGTAACACTATTCTTATGGGATCGGGCCGTTCACATCGGCAATACTGAGTACCACTATTCCTATGGGATCGGACCGTTCGCCTCGGCAGCTTGGTGCTTAATACTTGAGACTAGATTTGGTTTGGTAATAGTTGAGTTAGTGCCTTTAAGGCAGGTTATGACATATTTAGTGACTTGATATAGACTCATTTGGGAAATTACTATAATTATTTTTATATGTTTCGTTGCTACTTGTTGTACATTCTCTATGTCTATTTTATGTATTTCTATTGCTGTTTGACCACTAGTAAGTGTCAAGTCGACCACTCGTTACTACTTCTTCGAGTTTAGACTAGATACTTACTGGGTACGTGTTAGTTTACGTACTCACGCTACACTTCTGCATTGAATATGCAGGTACTGAGACAGGTACTGCCAGTGGTTACTCGGGCGCGTAGCCACTCTTCTACGGAGACTTAGTGGTGAGTTTCTTGCCTTGCTTCAATCTTGTGATGACCTGATAGGTTATCTAGAATTTCAACCCTTAATTCTGTGTTTTGAAACTTCAAATAGTTCCTTTAATCCTTTCTCGATTTGCGTGCATAGTTCGTAGCTTTTTTCGAAAGGCTCTTATGTGAAATGATTGATTAAAATGTGAATTCGTGCCTTAAAAATTCATTTGAGTTGACTTCGGTCAATATTTTGAGCAAACCCGGATTTGTGTTTTGACAATCCCGGTGGGTCCATATCGTGATTTGGGACTTGGGCGTATGCCCGGAATCGAATTAGGAGGTCCCCACCTCGGGTTATTGTAATTTGTTGAAAATTTAAATTTTAAAGGTTTAAAGAATTTATAAATTTAACCGCAGTTTGACTTTATTGCTACCGGGTCTTGATTTTGGTTTTGGAGCTTGGTATATATTCATTATTACAATTATGACTTGTCTGCAAAATTTGGAGCAAAACAGAGTTGATTTGATGTGATTCGGATGTCCGGTTGTCAAAATGAAAGTTCTTAAGTTTTATTGAAAATTTCATTCGTTTTGTTGTCCGATTCGTAGTTTTAGGTGTTATTTTAGTTTTTTTGATTGTGCGAGTGAGCGAGTTCGTATGATGTCTTTGGACTTGTATGCATGTTTGGTTTGGAGCCCCGAGGGCTTAGGTGAGTTTCATATAGGCTTTAGAGTGGTTTTAGACTTAGAAAATAGCTTGTGAAAAATATTTTCTGGTGTAGGTCTCTGACCTCACAATTGCGAGGTCAGTGTTTGCAGTTGCAAAAAAACAAATTGCTGTCATGTTCGCAATTGCGAAGAGGGGTTGGGTCATCTGAGGTCGCATTTGCGATCAAAAGGGTCGCATTTGCGAATGACCATAGTTCGCATTTGCGAAAAAATCATCGCAAATGCGATGATTGCAGAGATGGAGCTTCTTCGCATTTGCGAAGTATGTCTCACATTTGCGGGGTTCGCAATTGCCAACGCCAGGTCACAATTGTGACATCTGCGCCTGGTCAAAAGCTGAGATAGACGGGATTTTAACCCATTCTCTCAAATTCTCAATCCTAAACACCCTAGAGACGATTTTTCCAATAGCTTTTCTTCCTCAATTCATTGGTAAGTGATTCTAACCTACTTTCTTTCAATTACCCAATACACTTCATAAGATTTCAACCTTAAATTTAGAACTTCCATGGTAAAAATTGGGGATTTAGGTAGAATTAGAATTTTTTGTAAAATTGGAATTTAGACCTCGAATTAAGGTTGGATTTCTAAACAAATTGCATAACCGGGTCCGGGGGTGAATGGGTAATAGGGTTTAGGTCCGAACCTCGGGTTTTGACCAAGCGGGCCTGGGGATTTACCTTTGTTGACTTTTTTAATAATGATCTAAATTGAAACTCTTTCATTCGTGAGTAGTTTCTAAAGTTTAATTTGAATTGTTTGGTTAATAATTTTCTAGATTGTGTTGGTTCGGATGCTTGTTCGAAAGGCAAGGCCATGATTGAATTTTGAGTTGATTGCGAAGTGAGGTAAGTGTCGGGTTTAACCTTGATTTAAGGGAATTAGGAACCCTTGAGTTATGTGCTATGTGAAATTCATGTGTTGCGGCGTATATGCGAGGTGACGAGTGTATATACGTCGCCAAAATACTTGTTTCTCTGTTTGTCCCGCATTTCATGAATTATTTAATTGCATGCCTTAACTGTTACATGTTTTAATTGCTTCCCATGCCTTATTTTCTACTTGTCACTTATTATTGTCATGTTAAGAATGTTAGAATTTCCCGTGCTTCCATGATTTACTACTACTTCTTGAAATGACTTATTTGTACCGTTAGTTATCACTTATTTGAATTGTCTTGCTGCTTAGTATTCATTATGGTAGATTCTTAATTTGAGACAAGATTCCCTTTCTGTTTCCGCTTCGCATCCATTAATCATAGAGGACTCTTGTGATTTAAATTGTTAAACTAAATGCACTTATCGATTTATTCATACTGTACGGTGGGATCGGGTTGCGCACCGCAACAAGTGAAATAAGGGTGGATTGATATGGTGAAATAAGGGTGAATTTATATTGATACGGTGGGAACGAGTTGTGCGCCGCAACATGTGAAATAAGGGTGGATTGATATTGATTCTGATTATATGGTGGGATCGGGTTGCACGCCGCAATATATATATATATATATATATATATATATATATATATATATATATATATATATATATATATATATATATATATTATTGATATTTATATGGTGGAATAAGGGAGGATTGTATTGTACGGTGGGATCGGGTTGCGCGCCATAACAATTTATGTGTTCTATTCCTTATTATGTTGTGTTGGCTTCGGTACTTTCATATGAGGCTCTAAGGATTGGTATTTTTGGCATTCACTAGTGTAATGACCCGACTTGTCATTTTAAGAATTTACGCCCCGTTCAGTGGCTTAAGGTCTCGAGAAGTTTCGTGATATGTATTATGACCCGTGGGTATGGTCGAGTTTGATTTTCGGAATTTAATTAAAAGAACAATTCTTATTTAGAAGTTTAAATGGAAAGAGTTGACCAGAGAGTTAATTTTTGAACAAATGACCCCGGAATGGAATTTTGATGATGGAAATAGCTTCGTATGATGATTTTGGACTTAGGCGTATATTTGGATTTGGATTTGGAAGTCCGAAGGACAATTCGACACATTTTGGCGAAAGTTGGAAAATATAAGATTTTGGAAAAGTCCGACCGAAGGATGAATTTTTGATAACGAGGTCGGATTCTGATTCCGAAAATGGTAATAGCTCCCTTACATCAATTATGACTTATGTGCAAAATTTGAAGTCATTCCGGATTGATTTAATATATTTCGGCAAAAAATATAGAAGTTGGAGGATTTGAAAACTTATAATTCGATTTGATGCGCGATTCGTAATTTCGGCATTGTTTGACGTGGTTTGAAGCCTCAACTAAGTTCGTATTGTACTTTTGGACATATTGTTATAATTGGTTGAGGTCCCGGGGGCCTCGAGTGAATTTCGGAACGTTAACAGAGCAATTCGAACTTGGAAGAAGCTGCTTGAAAATGGCAGCAGCTGTTGGATTCGCACCTGCGGAATTTTGGGCGCAGGTGCGACCTCGCAGAAGCGAGGATTTCATCGCAGAAGCGAGCTGAGAAGAGCTGGAGGAAGGTCACAGATGCGGACAGCCTTCCGCACCTGCGCAATCGCAGGTGCGATATTTGCTACGCAGAAACGACGAGGCAGCACAGAAGCGGAAATTTTGCGCACCTGCGATCAGCGCAGACGCAGAAATGGCTTCACAGGTGCGAGCTTTGTGGCTAGGTAGTGACCTCGTAGAAGAGTGTTTTCGCTCTCAAAAGCGAGCACGCAGGTGTGAAAATTAGTCCGCATGTGCAAAACTGGGCAGAATCATAAGGACCAAAAATGGTCATTTTTGGCATTTCGTTTTGGAATTTTTGGAGCTCGGATTTGGGAGATTCTGGAGGGATTCATCATAAGCTTGGTTGGGGTAAGTGTTCTATATCCTAAAGTGATTATATTTCATGAATTTACGATTATATTTATCATTTAATTCGGATTTAAATTGAAGAAATCAAGATTTTTACTAAATCTTCCAAAAATGAAAATCTAAGATTTGGAGGTCGAGTTGTTATTGGAATTCGATAAAATTGGTATGGTTAAACTCGTATCGGAATGGGTATTCGGATTTCGTGAATATTATGTCGGGTTCCGAGAAGTGAGTCCCGCATTGACCTTTGTTGAATTTTTGGAATAACAATTTAAGTCGACGTATTATTATCCAGAATTGTTTCCGATGAATTTTAATGAAGTTATACAATTTATTTGAATAGATTTGAGCGGTCCAGAGGTCAATTCAAGCAAGAAAGTGATTTTGGAATATCAGCACAACTTCAATAAGGTAAGTGTCTTGCTTAACCTCGAGTGGGCGAAATACCCCATAGGCATTGAGTATTACGTGCAAACTATGTAATTGAAAACTATGTACGCGAGGTGACGAGTATGCACTTGGTTTATATGTGCAAATTTCGTTGATTAAAATCCTTAGACGCCCTTAGGATTTAAATTGAAAACTATTGACATTTATTAAATCCTATATTTGTCATACCTAGGCCCTTGTTTGTTGAAATTATTTTTATATGATGATTTGGTGTGATTATCACCTTGAATTTATGTGAAATATTATTTTATTGAGTTGTTCACTCCCGGATATTTTTGTTAAGATTTTGTGCATATTATGTTCGATCCATAGACCCCTAATTGTGAAAAATGATGTATTATTGATTTCTGTAGCAAGTTAAAATATTTGAGCACTCGATGTGTAATTTGTGATATGTTGTAATATTTGAACATTTAGATGAGCCATTTGTGATATGTGAGCACTTGATGTGCAGTTTTTGAAATCATATTTACTTTGGGACTATGGAATGGTATACCGGGAGATCCCCCTGTCTTGCATATTTATTTTGGGACTACGGAACGGTATTCCGGGAGATCCCCCTGCCCTGCATATTTACGTTGGGACTACGGAACGGTATTTCAGGAGATCCTCATGCCCTGTATATTTACTTTGGGACTACGGAACGGTATTTCGGGAGATCCCCCTGTCTTGAATATTTACTTTTGGAACTACGAGGCAGTACCTCGGGAGTGCCCTTTGTTGATATTTTTCTATGGATGCACTTGCCTTTGGTTATTTTGTTTTCCCGTGATATGTAAATTCTTGTGTTCTTCCGTGATGTATTATTTGATTTTATTATGTATTTTGGTATTCCTTATTATATTGTATTGGCTTTGGCTCTTTGTACAAGACTCTGCAAATTTGTGTTTATGGTTTGTACTGGTTTTTCGAGAATGAGTTTTTTCGAATAAAATAAATTGCTATTATGTTTTAATTTAATAGATTATACATCCAAATTAGTAGACATCGGATGCTTCATTTTAAATTGAAATGTCATTTTCTTCACCCAAACGAGTTCAAAAAAAAAAAAACTCATTTTTTTGATGATTTCTTACTTGATTTGAAAATTCTAAACTCACTTTAGTGGAAATAAATTAATCATGCGGATCTTATATATATTGAGGATATTGGCATGTGAATTGTCTGTGCAGTTGTGATATGAAATGAGGGCACGAGGTGCCGGAAAAATATGATGATTTAATTTTGGGCACGAAGTGCCGTGGAGATATAAAAATAGGTTGAGACCCGTATTTTTATGATTATGAAATGAGGTGTCACATGGTGACTTTTTAATTGAAGAATTATATTCAAAATATTTATTTGGAAGGATTTTTATTTAGAAAGTATTATATTTGAAAGATATTTATTTGAGGAAAATTATATTTGAAGGAGAGTTATTTGGTAGAATTATATGTGAAGGACATTTATTTAAAGAATTTGATTTAATTGGGTGTACTTGTATTTATTATTTGTTGAGCGATGTTAAATGGTGTTTTGTTGTCTTGCTGTGCATATCACTGATTGTTTTATGATGTCCTTATTGTTATCTGTTTCCTACTATATTGTATATTATATTGCACATGCTATTAGACCAGTGAGTGTCTTGACTATATTCCGTCTCTACTCCACTGAGGTTAGTCTTGATACTTACTGCGTACCGACCGTGGTGTACTCATACTACACTTCTGCACATTTTTTGTGCAGAGCCAAGTATTGGAGATATTAGACTTGAGCAGTTTTAAAGCGGGATCGTAAGGATTCAAGGTAGAGCTGCTTGGTCGTCGCAGTCCCTTGGAGTCTTTTCATTTCATTGTACTGTTAATTTTTAATCAAACAGTATTGTATATTCGGTCCTCGTGATCATTCCATGTATTCAGTTAGAGTTCGTGACTCAGTACTACCAGTCTTGGGAGTTTCTATATTCATATTTATTCTGCTGTTAGTTTTGGTTACTTATATAAAAAAAATGGCTTCAAAATATAATAGAAATCGGCTTACCTAGTCTTAGAGACTAGATTCCATCACGATACCTATGGTGGAATTTTGGGTCGTGATAAGTTGGTATCAAAGCCCTAGGTTCATAGGTTCTATGATTCACGAACGAGTTTAGTAGAGTCTTGCGGATCGGTACGGAGACGTCTGTACTTATCTTTGAGAGGCTACAGAGCTAGTACGAAGAATTCACTTCTTTCATTCCTTATCGTGCGACATTTATTCAACTTGAAGCATATATCTTATGCTCTTTTGCATCCACTCATGTATGAAATTGCGCACTCGGTATCAACTATGCACCAACGGTTTGTGATACTACCGACGGGTTATAAGGGTGCCAGGTTTGTTCAATCATTGTTACAATGTGTCATCAGATCGAGGATGCGGAATTATTTAGAGATCATTCAGTTGTGCACATGGGGGTGCATCAGGTTTTGACATCTGGTTAATAAGTATGATCTTAAGAAGGTTTAATTAATTGTCTAATCATCACAATCGTGGTAGGGTCACGAGGTAGATGTAGATATGAAGATAGTTGGTGGTATTAGAGACTATGTAGTTCGTATGAGATTTTTATTTAGCAAAGGGTACATACTGGCAGCCAAGGCACTGGAGAAAGCGAGTTTAACTGTCACGTGGGTGACATGCACAAAATAAATGGCTTGAGGTGTCTTATGACTGGTGAAGGTTAGCATTGTGGATTATCGGCATTTGTCCTATGGCTTTGCGCTAAGTGAAAGGAGTCCACTATCAACGATCAGATTGTGGGGTCATGTGTTATATCAGTTTTGGCCTGAGATGTATTTACGTGGTAATGAACGATTCTCCAAAACTTGTATATGCGTAAGGGGTGAGATTTGTATGGGATGATGCTGGGGCTTGCGGTATTCCTGCGTCCTTAATAATTCTACATTTCAATACCAGCGGAGTCACAACAACAATTTCAAAATATTCGGGGTGCTACAGTAAGTTCTTTTAATGCATCATCGGCACGGAGTTCTTACAGTGGTTATTCCAGTTAATATTCCACGTGCATGGTCAGTTAGAGGTAGAGGACAAGCGGGTAGAGGGCGCCTAAGAGGTGGAGGCCCGACCCGTTGATATAATCACTATGATTTTGGCTGAGGCCGATACACTAGATGGTGTCGTTATAGGTACGAACCTGATTATGTTATAAGAGGATATTTTCCCTTAATTTCATTCGGTTCTGATTATTGGGGTGAGTCCCCCTATTATGCTCTACTTATGGGTGAGCTTCGTAAATTAATGACTCACTTATATGTTTATCCCTGTTGGGAAATTTGAAGATGTGAGCCCATGTCTGTCATTTTATTTTTATGCACCATTTAGGGCTATAAGTCCAAAAGCAAAATTTTATTATTCATTCCAGTGGGTTTTCATGTGATTTCGGAATAATTGATTTCATTTTTTTTATAAATTATATGCCCTACTAGTATGAGAGTTCATTATGTGTTATGAAAAATGTTTACGAAATTTATTGAAAAGAAGAAAGAAAGGAAATTGAAATTCAGTTGGCACAATGTGCAAAATACTTGTGATTCGGAGTTGAGGACGAGATCCTCGCATTTTATATATGATGTGAAATATTTAAATCGGGCTACAAGTTGCGGTGGAAGTTATATAAGGATGAGGTCCTTGTGGTGAAATATTTATGAGTTTAAAAGTCTCCCTTGTGAAGTTTAATTGGTATAATAATATTAATAGGGAGTCATGCCTATTAGGCTTATTTGATAATTCTTGTATATTTTTTCTATTCATATACAACCATTTTCGTGCTGTAAACTTTGAGTTTTAGCCTATGAGGTGAGTGCCCAGGTGGCGTTAAATGTGACTCATTAATCCGAGTAAGTAATCACGAGGTTTTCATGCCTTACATTCTGTTGTCAGTGTTGTGAAAATTCAAAATGAGGTGGTGGTTAATGTGAGATTAATTGAGGATGCTGAAATTAGTTATAAACAACTATTAAGACCAGAGATGTGGTGATGAACATACATATGATTTGCTTCGTGTCCTGATATCATTATAATAATGCAGTTCTTGAAATGCTAAGATTGGTGTTATTGATATATACCTTGTGGTATTTTGTTGGGTTGTGGATGTGATGTTAGGAGTTGTTTTGGTGTTACTCTGGCAGGTGGATAGGCCCAATTACAGGGGAAACTCTACCGAATTTTCTGAGATTTGAAAATTTGGGAGTTAGTAAAATTTGGAGGATTGAGATTTACAAAAGAAGAGTTAAGTTATGTTATGTGTTTGAGGGCGAATGATACTAAGCGAGGAAGAATGAAATACTATAAACACTATCAAGAAAATTGATGTGTGCGTAGGCACGGGTTGCTATAGCCAGTTGAGACTAATACCGTGCGTTGTTGTGAAAAAATCTGACATTTTGAAATGTTGGAGTGTAAGAAATTGATCTTAAAGTCTACAAATATGGATAAAAGAAATAATCTCAAATGAGATTATGTTGTCGGTCTTATCTCAAATGCGGTAACGTGGAATCAACCGTGAGTATATGTGTAAAAGTAAAATTATCAATTTGGTAACCTCAGAATAATTCTTAGAACGTTCGAGGACGAACGTTTGTTTAAGAGGTGGAGAATGTAACGCCGCAACTTGTCGTTTTAAGAATTTACGCCACGTTCAGTGGTTTAAGGTCTCGAGAAGTTTCGTGATATGTATTATGACCCGTGGGTGTGATCGAGTTTGATTTTCGGAATTTAATTAAAAGAACAATTCTTATTTAGAAGCTTAAATGGAAAGAATTGACCGGAGAGTTGACTTTTGAGAAAACGACCCCGGAATGGAATTTTGATAATGGCAATAGCTTCGTATGATGATTTCAGACTTAGGCGTATGTTCAGATTTGGATTTGGAAGTCCGTAGGACAATTCGACACATTTTGGCAAAAGTTGGAAAATATAAGATTTTGGAAAAGTCCGACCGAAGGGTGAATTTTTGATAACGAGGTCGGATTTTGATTCCGGAAATGGGAATAGCTCCCTTACATCAATTATGACTTGTGTGCAAAATTTGAAGTCATTCCGGATTGATTTAATATATTTCGGCGAAAAATATAGAAGTTGGAGGATTTGAAAACTTATAATTCGATTTGATGCGCGATTTGTAATTTCGACATTGTTTGACGTGGTTTGAAACCTTGACTAAGTTCGTATTGTACTTTTGGACATGTTGTTATAATTGGTTGAGGTCCCGGAGGCCTCGGGTGAATTTCGGAAGGTTAACAGAGCAATTCAGACTTGGAAGAAGCTGCTGGAAAATGGCAGCATCTGTTGGATTCGCACCTGCGGAATTTTGGGCGCAGGTGCGACCTCGCAGAAGCGAGCTGGGAAGAGCTGGAGGAAGGTCGCAGATGCGGACAGCCTTCCGTACCTACGCAATCGCAAGTGAGATATTTGCTACGCAGAAGCGACGAGGCAGCGCAGAAGCGGAAATTCTGTGCACCTTCGATCAGCGCAGAAGAGGAAATGGCTCTGCAGGTGCGAACTTTGTGGCTGGGCAATGACCTCGCAGAAGCGTGTTTTCGCTCGCAAAAGCAAGCACGCAGGTGCGAAAATTAGTCCGCATGTGCGAAACTGGGCAGAATCATAAGGACCAAAAATGGTCATTTTTGGCATTTCGTTTTGGAATTTTTGGAGCTCGGATTTGGGCTATTCTGGAGGGATTCTTCACAATCTTGGTTGGGGTAAGTGTTCTATATCTTAAAGTGATTATATTTCATGAATCTACGATTATATTTATCGTTTAGATCGAATTTAAATGGAAGAAATTAAGATTTTTTCAAAATCTTCCAAAAATGAAAATCTAAGATTTGGAGGTCGAGTTGTTATTGGAATTCGATAAAATTGGTATGGTTGAACTCGTATCGGAATGGGTGTTCGGATTTCGTGAATATTATGTCGGGTTCGAGAAGCGGGTCCCGCATTGACTTTTGTTGACTTTTTGGAATAAATTTTAAAGTCGACGTATTATTATCCGGAATTGTTTCTGATGAATTTTAATGAAGTTATACAATTTATTTGAATAGATTTGAGCGGTTCGGAGGTCAATTCAAGCAAGAAGGTAATTTTGGAATATCGGCATAACTTTAATAAATAAGTGTCTTGCTTAACCTCGAGTGGGGAAAATACCCCATAGGCATTGAGTATTATGTGCAAACTCTATAATTTCGAGGTCAATGATCGAAGAAGGCCATACCGAAATAAACTCCACAAGTTTGTCCTGGGATTGGAGGAATAAATATATCGAGTACCTAAAGAACGGAAAGCTTTTATCGGATCCTAAGGAATCAAGGACTCTACGTACGAAAGCCGCACAATTCACATTGACCGAAGATGGAACACTATATAGAAGGATGTTCGATAGACCATTGGAAATATGTTTGGGTCCCGGAGACACCGACTACGTCTTACGGGAAATTCACGAGAGAACTTGCGAAAATTATTCCGGTGCCGAATCATTAGTTCACAAAGTCATCAGAGCAGGATACTACTGGGCCAATATGGAAAAAGATACGAAGGAATTCGTTCAAAAGTGCGACAAGTGTCAAAGATATGCACTAATGATCCACCAACCCCGGGAGCAACTCCATTCGGTCCAATCCCCATGGCCATTCATAAAATGGGGAATGGATATCGTCGGCCCTCTATCAACGGCCTCAGGTAAAGCTAAATTTATTTTATTTATGACTGACTATTTCTCTAAATGGGTTGAAGCACAAGCCTTCGAAAAATTTAGGGGAAAAAAAGTTATCGACTTCATCTAGGACCACATTATATGTCGATTCGGAATGCCTGCCGAGATCGTATGAGACAATGGAAAGCAATTCATCGGCAGCAAAGTAACAAAGTTTCTTGAAGACCACAAAATCAAAAGGATCTTGTCAACGCCATATCACCCAGCGAGAACGGACAGGCAGAGTCAACGAACAAAACCATAATTCAAAATCTAAAGAAAAGGTTGAACGACGCAAAGGGAAAATGGAGAGAAATGTTGCCCAATGTCCTTTGGGCGTATCGAACAACGTCAAAATCCAGTACGGGGGTCAACACCGTTCTCTTTAGTATATGGTGTCGAAGCTCTAATCCCGATCAAAGCCGGGGAACCTAGCGTCAGGATTCAATATGCAACGAAAGAGTCAAATCACGAGGCTATGAATATAACTCTTGATTTTCTAGATGAAAAACGGGAAAGCGCCATCGTTCAAATGGCCGCACAGAAGCAATGGATCGAAAGGTACTACAACCGAAGAGCCAATTTTTGACATTTTAGAATAGGGGACTTAGTATTGAGAAAAATCACCCTCAATACTCGAGACCCAAATGAAGGAAAACTCGCCCCAAATTGGGAGGGACCATATCAGATCCTCGATATCATCGAAAAAGGATCTTACAAACTCGGCACGATGAACGGCGAACAGTTGTCAAATAATTGGAACGTGTCATTCCTCAAACGATATTACTGCTAAGGTACAACCTTCTCTATTTTTATTTATATTTTATACTAACTGTTTGCAGGTGTTTAATCGAAGACATCAAAGTATCCTTCAAACGCAGTCCTTAGGTCTAAAAGCACGTGGTGCACTCTTTTTTCCTTAGACCGGTTTTTATCCCAAATGGATTTTTACGGCGAGGTTTTTAACAAGGCAACCATTGTTCTTGCTAACTTAGAGCAATTCAACAGTATCCGAGGCTCCTTTATAATCAACCTAGAATACTGAGGGCCATCACCCTTGGATAGTTACAAGGAAAATACTTCGTGTCGACACGGTCTCGATAGGTAAATTTTGTAGAGGACCAAACGGTCAAATGAACCGTGTCCGTATAGATTACTCGAGCCCTAATGGCAAAACATGTACGCATGTATAATTTATTGGAAGAAGTATTTTTCCTTACCAGATACCCCATGTTTTAAGATTTATGCTTTACAATCTCATACTTTTGATCTATGGTGGAAACTGACTTAAGGGTCGATCACAACTGAAGTTCAAACAATTTATCCAATACTCGGGGACTACCGTCTAAAAAACGACACGATCGAATTACTAAACCTCGAGATCGTAAGATCTTAAAAAGGCAATCCTCGATTTTATAGGCCACGGCCACCCCACTCGGGAACTGATACTTCGAACAAGTTCGAAATATAACAGGGTAACAAGCCCAAAAGGCGAATCCCAAGTTAAAGGCTACGGCCAAATCAACACGGTTCGGAGACGTCCGATTTCCGTTATTAAATAGGCCTTCAAATATTTTCATAAACCGGTTAAAAAGGCTACCCTCGGCTAAATTTCTAAAGGGTCTTGATAATATCGACCCTCGAAAACCCTAATGGATACAAAAGCATTCGAGCTCTCGAATAAATTCTTTATTTTATGCTAAGGCACTGTGAAACAAAGGGTCTCGATAATATCGACCCTTGAAAATCCTAATGGGTACGGAACCATTCGAACTCTCGAGAAAATCCTTTATTTTGTGTTAAGGCACAACAGAATTTATATGATTAGACGATAAATGTATCAAGCCGAAAAGGGGGGAGAAAGCCATTCTTTTTGCTATAGCCGTATCGGCCTAATTTAAGAGCCTAAAAGGCTAGTTTATTTTTGAGTTCGAAGAAATCATCCTCACTCAATTAAAACCTACGGGTCACCCTATTCTGAGTTCGAGCAAGTACTCACTCGATTATAAAAACTACACTAGTCCAGTTTCGATCAAAATGCCTAAGCCTCGAACTTATGAACAAAACTTTCACAAGGCATAAAAGAAATAAAGACAAGTCGGAAAGGAAAGAGATCATTATATATATGAATATTTACAAGGTCCGATCGGGATCCTATACAAAAAGATCAAAAGTGAAAAATCCTAAGGGTCTTGATCTCCTATAGGGGCAACTTATTCTACATCGAGGGTTCCTAATCTCCTCCGGGGGCAGCTTCTTCTACGTCGAGGTCCTCCCCATTCTCGAAAACGCTCTTGCTGCCATCATCATCATCGTCATCGGAAGTGGCCAGCGCTTCGGCTTCGGCTTCATGC
The DNA here is from genome assembly GCF_000715075.1 of Nicotiana tabacum. Classification (NCBI taxonomy): domain Eukaryota; kingdom Viridiplantae; phylum Streptophyta; class Magnoliopsida; order Solanales; family Solanaceae; genus Nicotiana; species Nicotiana tabacum. Next base: position 75,588,370 of record NC_134103.1, read on the forward strand.
CTTCTAGCCTTTCATATCTCATTGGTAAGATCAAAACCCCGAGCGTGAATTTCCTCGAGGGTTTCCCTTCGATATTGGCATTTGGCGAATTCAGTAATCCAATATGCTCGAGTTTGAGCGAACTCGGATGCCTCTCTCGCCTGGACTTGAGCGGCTTCAGCATCGGCCTGATAGACGGCCACGATCGCATCCGCCTCGGCCTTTGCTTTTTCGGCTTCAAATTTGGCCTTGGCAAGTTCAGAAGCCAACCAAGCCTCAAGCTCCTCTATTTTCCTTGCTTGAGTCGAGCTCCTCTCTTTCATTCCTTGAAGTTGACTTTCGACCAATGATAATTGGGCTCGAGTAGTCTCTTTTTCTGCAGCAAAGCGGTCCATACCTTCCTTCCATCCCAAGGACTCCGCCTTTATTGTGTTGACCTCCTCACGGAACTACGCAATCCTCTCAATTTTCTACTACAACTGTGAGATTGAAATATTAGCCATCGTTCCCGAATCGAGCCCATGAAATTTTAAGATTTTCATTACCTGCTCGATCAGACTTGTCTGATCTTTGTGAACCTTGGACAACTCGGATCGAAGATCTCTGATCTCTTCCTCTTTTTGCCCACTAAGAAGTTTGAGGGCATTTCTCTCCTCTAAAAGCCCTCGGAAGTCAGCCTCATATCGGCTCAGCTCCGCCCAAGACTTGGAAAACGCCTCCTGATGTAGAGATAAAGCCTATATGAAAAGAGAAAAAGTTAGGCATAAAATGGAAGAATATGACATCAACAAAGGGAATCGAGACTTACCCGATTTAGGGCTCGATGAGCCTCGAAGAAAAGACTCGATGCGTCACTCGGGCCGGCAGCATCCTTGATACTTGTAAATAAATCACAGAAGGGGTCCTCTCTCTCATGAGCTCTGTCTACCTCGAGGGTCCCCAAAGCTCGGGCTTCCCGAATCGCTCCTTCAGAAAAAATAGGGAGAGTGGGCGAGTCTCCGATTACTATTGCCCCAAGGGAGTCACTTGGGGCGTTCTCCTCAGTTCAAAGAGCTTCAGGGCCGATCCCTTCAGATATACCTAACGTTTGTTCATTTCGGTGAGAGACATCCTCGATCTCCAACGACTCGAGGACTTTGCCTGAGTCCTTCTCTGATATCCCCTTAGTTCGAGGTGGAGCCTTATCAACCACCATCGATCCAGTTGTCTTTGGGTCATAGATGGTTTTCTTTACTCGGGCCACCAGTATAGAGCTGTCATCGTTTTCTTCATCTTCATCCCTCATACGCCGAATAGATTCTTCTGTTAGACGGATGGTGTTCTTCCTCGGCTTACGAGCCGTCCTTGCCTTAAGTTCTGGATCCTCGGAAGTCGAGGCCCTTTTTCTCTTGTTGCCTTTCGCCAATTTTGGAATCGGGGCCGAGGTCTCTTTCTCGCCAGACGGGGGCCTCATGACCGCATCTTTGCCCAGGCTTACACGCAAGAAAATTGGTTAACTATAAGAAAGACATTTTGATCGAATCATCAAGGACATAGGAAAGGGCTTACCATGAGTTTTGGCCTCCCATCGGACCTTTGATAAATCGCGCCATGAGTGCTCAGCGTACGAAGAGGTCGAGGCTAGATCCCGAACCCAACTCTTGAGGTTAGGAATTGCACCGGGCATCCAAGCAACAGCTACATCACGGAAAAGGATATCGATGAGAAGAAGCAAAGGGTCAAAACAATAAATAAGAATTAATAGTGGAACTATACTTACGCTTCATATTCCATTTCTCAGGAAATGGCATCTTCTCGGCCGGGATTAGGTCGGAAGTCCTCACTTGAACGAAACGGCCCATCCAGCCTCAGTCCTTTTCCTCGTCTATGCTCGAGAACAACACTTTGGTGGCCCGGCATTGGAGTTTTATCAACCTTCCTCGATAGAGGCGGATGTTGTATAACCTGATGAGGTGATCGAGGGTGAAAGGCATCCCCTCGACTTTGCTCACAAAGAATCGGAGCAGAATAACAATTTGCCAAAAATAAGGGTGGATTTGACCTAGGGTTATCTGGTATTGATGATAAAAATCAATGACGACGGGGTCGAGGGGGCCCAACGTGAAAGGGTAAGTGTAAACACTTAAAAACCCTTCCACATGAGTGGTAATGTCTTCTTCTGGGGTCGGTATCACCACTTCTTTGCCTTTCCAGTTGCAGCCTTTCCTTACCTTCTTAAGATACCCTTCAGTTATCGAGCATATGTACCTCGACACTGGCTCGCATCCACCAGGAAGTGAGGCTTTTTCAGTTTTGAAGTCAGAAGTAATAACATACCCCCCGGGAACACACTCTTCAGTTCGTGGCTCTACCGGCGTTTTATCGCCGGCCGGCCGCGATGAAGAAGTATTTTCCTTTTGAGGAACAATCTTTGATGTTTTTGCCATTTTAGTATGGATTTGAAGTTAAAAATAGATGCAGATGATAATTTGGTATTTTGAGAGGATGGTAGCAGTGAAAATCGTAGATGTGCAGATTAAGAGGTTAGAAGATATAAAAAGTTTTGAAGATTAAGAATCTGAAAGTAAAAGTTCGAAATAGTGGAGAGAGGGGGTACTTATAAATTTCACAACAAAGGTTCAATATTAGCGTTGGCCGACCATCGATTGACGCGCAGTTAATGCCTAGGAAACTGCACAGACGGGACGTTTCAGTCACTTCTGTCGCTTACGTCACACGGATAACGTCATGACAGGTCGAGGTAGAAAATCGAAGGCTCAATTCGTTTCTTATCATTACACTCCATAAAAAACGAAGGGACTATCTGTATACGGTTAAAACCGGACCTTCCCGATTTTACTATTTGACCGAGACCGGGAGTTTGCATTGAAGGACGACTCCGAAGTAGATCGGATCGAGGCACGAAGACAAGGTACCGAGATCGGGATTCAAGGCGCCTTCCAAGATCGAGGCCGATAGCAATCGAGACCGAATGAGATAGGTATCGAGCAATACCGAAGATTGTGTAATAACGGAAAAGCGAGATATCCGCGATCGGTCGAAGATCATGGCAGAAATCTCGAAACGGATCGAATCAAGAATGGTTGTTTAGTTAATCATGGGATTTCCTTCTGTAATTAGAATTGTACCATATATATAATTCCTCTACTATATAAAGGGGAGTTCTAACCATTTGTAGTCACGACTGATAACAAAGCAATATAAGTTTCTTCCTCGCCCACACTCTTGTTCTTCAGCTTATTGTGTTTTTATTGTTCTTACATCAATCAGTTCGAGGATACTTTAACTCAAGGGTTGAGTGCTACTCAAATACTGGTTTAATTTACTTTATTGTATAATTCTATATTTAATCTTCATATTTATCAATCGGTATTAAGTGAAATTGCGTGTCCTTAAATCCACATTATAAGTTTAATTGTTATCTAATTTTGAAGGTAAACAACTATCATTGCACTTGTCATAAAATTGACCTTCTAACGTACCAAGGCACGATATCCATTTTCTTATCATATCAAACCTTGAGACACGGTTTCCGCGGTTTAGGAAACCTCTTAAAGATTTAAAAAATAAATTATAGCACAAATTAATCTACTAATACTTTCCTTTATGTTGCTTAATTACCTTGTTTTGAAAATGTGTAGCCTTGATTAGAACTTCGATGATGTTAATCTAACGTAAAGTTCATGAGGTACAGGTGTCTCTGTGCGTGTGGAATTTATGAAGTCAAAGGATCCTATATGGAGAAGAATATATGAATCCGAAATTAGTAGGTGATCGTCCCTCAAAGGCGGGTTTAGGATTTTTATATGACAGGGCATAATATTTTATTTAACTAGTGCCCCCTAAAGGTTTTTAATATTAAGGGTGATAATTACTTTAAATTAATCATTTTTAAAGTATATACATAAACATATACAAGATATCTGACGGAACTTACTGGGTCTGGTGACCCCTCACGGTAACACGTACCAGTGCCGGCCCAAGGGTAAAGCTGCTTTGGACCTCATAATTTTTGGGGCCCCAAATTTTTCTAATAGCTTATATATTAATTTATTTTTAGAAGAATATTTAGTGCTTTAAATGAGAAAGTACAAATTTTCATAGCAAAAACGTATGATTAAATTGTTGATATAATTTCACAACGTGTATATCTTAAGAGAAATTAAATAGATTAGATAAAATTATTAATAATTTTGCATATGAAAAACTAGAAATACAGAATTTAAATAAAATTATATATAAATTTTTTCTTTTATATAAAAAAGGATCTCTCATTGAATTCTTGCTTTAGGCCTTCATATTTATTGAGCCGTCCAATGACATGTACGTCCGGCTCTGGTGACCGCGATAGCCTACAATTGAACGCTTTGACCGGACACTTTGATTTGATATATAATGCGTGTTCAGTGCGATAGAAAACGGTGTCGAGAAACTGTATTTTGAAAATAAATTATTTTTCTGATCTTTAGTTGTTAGAAAATATTTTTCACCACGGAAGAAATAATTTTCTTCACTTTTGAGCGGAATAGACATTTTCCTTCATAACTAGTTAGCTCATAACTTGATATCACTGCTCCAATCATAGACATAATTATCAATCTTTAGTACTTCAAAATATTTCATGGAATCACTATACAATTTGCTAACTTTATCATTATAAATGTCATGGGTTACTTTCCATCATCGACCCATGACCCTTTGGATGCACCCCGTGGCGTCCTGGCAAGCCTCCCAACGCCTAGCGCCATGGTCGGCCCCGTGGTCTCGGCAGCGCCAAGTGACAAGCACGCATGCGCCTCTGTCACCCCACCGATAATCAGTGTCAGCGCCCAGCGGCTGGCGAATGCCAACAGTGCCGCGTGCACAAACCATCATGTTGCCAACAGCGCCGCACACAGAGACAATGCCGCGCGCGTAGATCCAATGCCAAAGCGCCCAGCCACAGGCAGATCCAAATAGTCTCGCGCGCGCCGACAACAATGCGCGTGCAGACCCTGATGCTCAAGACAAAGTTGTTGTCATCGGACTTGCTTCTACCTTGTAGAAGACTAAGTCCTTTTCATTGTAATTATAGAGTAGTTTTACATCATTTTCTTTCAGTGTGCTTTTACAGCTTTCATAAGTCAACTCATGTAACTTTGGTTTATTTTTTTTAAGCATTATTAAGGGGGACCAAAGCATTCAAACATTCAAGCAAGCAATCATTTCTCTGTACTGATGTCTCTCCCCCCCTCCCCCCGACACCACATAGCATTTTGTAATAGCTTTCGTCATCATCAATACAAACATCAGCTTTCATCATCAATTGCTTATTTTCGCTACTCATTTGCTCACGACATTAGTTTTTCCGTACGACACTGACAATCTAGTATAGCATATGGAGGGGACCTCAGTTGGCGGACAGCAACCGCACTGACATCGGTTGCTTAGCCTTACGTCGCCCTTCAAAGAAATTTCAGGAAGGCGCCGTGTAATAGTTGGTATCATAGCCAAGGCTCGACATCAGACGAGGGAGATCATTGTCATCACCACTATTTCTGACCATGGTAAATTATGGGGATCGCATCGCGACCCTTCAAGAGACGGTTGACGATTACGGGCCATCGTGGATACGGTGCTTGATCTAAAAACTAGCCTAGTACAAAAGGTTGGATGACCTGGACCGCAGAATGCGGCAGGCTGAAATTGACATTGCAAACATCAGTCGCGACTCTGAGGAAGACCGAGAAACGGCAGCCGTCGAGGTAGCCGAAATTCATGGCAAATTCGAGGACCTCCAACAGGAGCATGCCGAGGATTTAGATCATCGGGAACTAGAGGCAGACTGACTGATTGCCATGCAGCAAACCATAGACAATTTGTCAGGCCAGCTCAATATTGTCAATGCTGCCCTTCAAAACCTTCTCAAAGGAAGCGAAAACCAAATCAGGGGTGCAATGAACATTTTCCCTATGCCACAAAAGCTGAAAATCCTGGAGCCCAAGCCATACAACGGAGCTCGGGATGCTAAAGAAGTGAAAATTTTCATCTTTGACATCGAACAGTACTTCGATGCCGTAGGACAGTTGGAAGAAACCAAAAAGGTAGCAAATGCTGCCATGTATCTTCAAGGCGATGCTAAACTCTGATAGCGAGTGAAATATGAAGCCATCAGGGCCGGTGAAGATACTCTCCAGACATAGGCAGAACTGAAGGCAGCCATACGCCTGCAGTTCTTCCCTGAAAATGTGGAATACAATGCAAGGAGAAAGCTGCGTGAACTCTGCCACACCAGGTCAGTGCGGGATTACGTGCGAGAATTCTCCGCACTCATGCTAAACATACGGGATATGGGGGACAAATACAAACTATTCGCATTCATAGATGGTTTGAAACCTCATGTTCGTATGGAGCTGTAAAGACAAAAGGTAGATACCTTGCCCGAGGCCATTCAAGCTGTAGAGTGCCTTGTGGATTATCATATGGAAACTCAGAAGGATAGACCTCGGCCGCTTGTCCGAGGGGGATATAACGGGAGCCAACCTAGCAACGGTGGCCCTAACAGAAACGGAGGAGATCGAAGTGCATCCAAATCTAAGACTCCTTCCTCAAGAAGCAACAGTGTTGCATCAGTCAACAACAATCACAGGAGAAATCCCCCTTCAGAATGTTGTCATTGCGGCGGGGAACATTGGAACAATCAATGACCAAATACACAGATCAATGCTCAACTGACTGTTGAAGATGAGTCAGATCATGACGACTCAGACGGCGCAGAGCACGTAGGTGCCTTTAACGCATTTGTTGGCTCCATTCCTAATACCTTAGCGGGAACCAGTGCTGGTAACCCCAATAATAACGCATGCCCAATCACCAAGAAAGGGAAAGAAAAGGCGGATGACAAGCCTCCCACCACACAAAAGAGGACCTTAATGTTCGTCGACATGAAAGTAAACGGCAAACCCATTCGGGCATTGATAGACACGGGTGCTACCCACAACTACTTGGCCTTAACTCAGGTCCAGCGCCTCAGTCTAGCGGTGCAAAAGAGGGGTCTTGTCAAGGCTATCAACTCTCTATCCCATCCAGTGAGTGGAATAGCCAAAGAAGTGCCAATGAAGCTTGGCCCATACAAGGGAATATTCAACGTACGCATAGCTATCATCGATGACTTTGAACTGATAGTGGAATTAGAATTCCTCATGCAAACCAACACCATCCCGGTACCGTATGCCAACATGCTCCTAATGATGGGAGACAACGGGGCCAAACCCCGCACCATACCGTGCATACCCATAAAGATGGCCGCTGAAAACATCTTAGCCATGCAGTCAAAGAAGGGAATCAAAAGACCTGAACCTACGGTTCCGGCTACCCTCAACATTATCAATCAAACATCATATTATTGGCGTCCAACAACTCATGGCGCCCCTCAGTATATGAAGACTTGTCAAACATGCCAAAAGGACAAGTCGTATCGCTCGGCACAAGCGGGACTCTTGGAGCCGCTACATGTCCCACAGAGACCTTGGGAAAGCATTTTCCTGAATTTTATCACAGGATTATCCAAGGTCGGAAATCTTACAACCATTTTGGTGGTAGTAGATCGGTTTCCCAAGTATGCTACCTTCATAGCATCTCCACAGAACATATCGGCAGAAGATACAGCTCGACTCTTCTTCTCTCATATTGTCAAATATTGGGGTATGCCCAAAGACATCATTAGTGACAGTGACTCACGTTTCACTAGCAAATTTTGGACCCATCTCTTCAGGTGCCTCGGATCCAAATTGAGTCATAACTCAAACTTCCATCAACAAGCAGATGGTCAGATAGACTGGTTCAATGACATGATGGAGGAATATCTCCGCTAATTTGCAACCGGGTCAAAAATAAATTGGGTGAAACTTCTGGATACTGCTCAACTGTGTTTCAATTCACAAAAGTGCTCCAGCACAAACAAAAGCGCTTTTGAAATTATTACCGGACAGCAACCGCTACTCCCACAAAAGGCTAATGCACCAAACATTCCATCATCGTCACGTGCTGCCAGTTTCTCGAAAGAATGGGAGCAAACTTTGGAGATAGTGCGGAGCTATCTTGTCAAAGCCCAAGAGAGGGCAATGAAGTATGCCGAACAAAACCTTCGCTTTGTCCTACATCAAGCAGGAGACAAAGTGATGGTAAGAACCCCGAGGTGGAACTTGTTTGCAAAGAGGACCCATGATCCTCGCCTATTGCAAAGATACATCGGACCCTTTTCCATTGAAAGACACATCGAAAAATCCACATACCAGCTGAACACACCCGCCTGGTGAAAAATCCATCCAGTCTTCCATGTCAGCCGCGTCAGAACATTTCAGAAATACATGGAAGATCATTCAAGAAGCCACCTCACAAGACCGAGGGGAACAGACCTCTCAGCCAACAAGAGCCGGACCAATCATCATCCTGCAGGTAAGGCTCTGAGGACGTCGCCAACTCAGGTGGGGGAGAATGTCATGAGCTGCTTTCCATCATCGACCCATGATCCCTTGGACGAGCCCTGTGGCGTCCTGGCAAGCCTTCCAACGCCTAGCACTACGATCGGCCCGTCCAAATAATGTCGCGCGCACCGACAGCAATGCGCGCGCAGACCCTGATGCTCAAGACAAAGTTGCTGTCATCGAACTTACTTCTACCTTGTAGAAAACTAAGTCCTTTTTATTGTAATTATAAAGTAGTTTTACATCATTTTCTTTCAGTGTGCTTTCACAGCTTTTATATGTCAACTCATATAACTTTGGTTTTTTTTTAAGCATTATTAAGAGGGACCAAAGCATTCAAACATTCAAGCAAGCAATCATTTCTCTGTACTGGTGTCTCCCCCACCCACCCACCCCACCCCGCGACACCACATAGCATTTTGTAATAGCTTTCGTCATCATCAATACAATCATCAGCTTTCATCATCAATTGCTCAATTTCCGCTCGATATTGATTTTTCCGTACGATACTGACAATCTAGTTTAGCGTACGGAGGGACTCAGTTGGCGGATAACAACCGCACTGACATGATTGTTTAGCCTTACGTCGCCCTTCCAAGGAACTTCAGGAAGGCGCCGCGTAACATAAATCATACTCCCTACATAATTATTGTTTGTGCATACTTTGACTATATACGAAGTTAAGGAAAGAAAACACTTTTGAAATCTGTGATCGAAAACAAACCGTAAATATTTGTATAATTATAAATTATCTTATTAAGGATAACTAAATAAGAAGTTTAAAATTAAATTATTTCTATATATATAAAGATTTTATTCTTTTTAGTACATAGTAAAAAGGAAGATCATGTGCCACGTAAATTGAGACTTATAGAGTAATAAATATTTAACTTTTCAACCAGTACCACAAATTAAAAAATTAAATCATTTTTGAATAAGCATTTATCAAACACATTGGGCTAGCTGGTTGGTATGTTGAAGTTGTTTCGAGGAAATAATAAAAATTGGCGGTCCAACCACTCCCACCTAAACAACTTACCAATGAGAAAACAAGAAACTAACTCCATTCTTTTCTTTCTAAATTCATCCAACCTCTCTCTGTATTTAAAAATAAAATAGTTGGGTGTATTATTAAGTTTTCGCTATGTGTGGGGTTCAGGGAAGCTAGGGTCGGACTATAAGGGTCAATCTTACGCAACCTTATCCTATATTTCTGTAAGAGATTTTTTCCACGGTTCAAACCGTGACCTCTTGTTTACGTGGCATCAACTTTACCGGTTACGCCAAAGTTCTCAACCTCTCTATATATTTATCGAAAAACACATGAAGTTTGGGAGAAATCAAAGACACAACGAATTAGAGAAATGGGAAAGCTAAACCTAATTCTATTGCTTTGCTCCATTGCTATTACCATAATATCAATTCCATTTGCTCATGCCAATATTTCCCAAGAACCTAAAGCAGTAGAACAACCAGTATTTGTGTAATTTGACATCATGTTGAGTAAATAAAAATTAATCAGGCTAGAAATAAATATGCTGTGAGTCTTGTGACAATAATTCCTCTTAATTATTTGGTGAAATTCCATGACCAAAGTTCGAAACAGTTCGCTGCGTGCAAACGTTTAAGGAACTTCAGTCAACTTTATTGTAATATTTAGGGGAAGAATAAATTGCAATAAAACTTCGAATATAAATAAAGTTATGTATCTAAAGATAAAATGAAAATTTAAAAAATTTCAAATGTAAAATGTGTCAATTTATTTTGGAACTGTCAAATAAAATGGAATATTGTAGGTAGGGGTGTACAAATAAAACAGATAAAACGCACCAAACCGATAATTCGAGTCAAACCGGAAAAAAAAATTCAATGTGGTTTGGTATTGGAAAATAAAACCCGACCATAATTGGTTTGGTTTGGTTTTAACTAAAAAAAGTCAAACCGAAATCAAACCAACCCGATAGTACATTTATATAAGTTTTAGAAATATTTTATACATATAAATATTTATTATAATGTAATTTATAAATATTTCTTAAACTTTTTCTCAGTTTTATCTTTTAACATATTATTTCAAGTTTAGACTTAACATTTTTGAATCTTAAATAAATTTTAAAGCCCATAAATATAGTAACTCAAACAAAGTTCAAATCAATACTAATGCTAACAAAAGAAATTAAACTCAATACTAGGAATGACGATAGTGCTGAATAATTATTTTAGTTTTACACTGGTTTATAATAAAAATGCATAACTTAGTTTATCTTTTTCTTTAGTGCTTAGTTATGTAATTAATATTAATACTTATTAGCTATACTTATTTTAGCACGACCTATATAGTATTTTTAGATTATGTTAACTTTCATTATGGCTTATTAATTAGCAATATTTATTTTATGTAATTTTATTATTTTATCTTTATTATTGAATATTTTAGTATAATGCTATGACTTATCTCATATTATTGTGTTAGTTTCTTGAAAAATACATTATATAGTTGTATTTTACTAGGACTTAAGAAATATTTGAAGCACAAGTTATATATTTTATGCTATAAAAATTTTACTGGAAAAAAACCCGAAAACCAGAAAAAACCCGAAAAACCCGAGAAAAACCGAGATTGAAAAACCCGACTTTGTTGGTTTGGTTTGGTTTATAAATTAAAAAATCCGACACCATTGGTTTGGTTTGATAATTGAAAAATCTGAACCAACCCGACCTATGTACACCCCTAATTGAAGGAGCTCTAATATATGCATTTCAAATATCAAAATTTGTAGTTGCTTAAAGGTCATCAAATATGAAAACATGTAGTAAGGATCAAGTCCGAGCACCTAAATTCTGAATGTAACTTTTATTGTCAATTGTTTTAGAAGTCAAATATCAAACTGCTAAAGGTGATACAATATTTCTACTTTTGCAAAAGTGCTCGCCAAATGTGACCTCAGTGTTGACCGAATCGAAAAATCACACCGATTCCGAAACTTCAAACCAAATTGATTAAAAAATCCGACTAGTTTGATTTGATATCGAATAAAAATATTCGAACCAAACCGACATATAAATATATAAATTTTATATATACTTTTAAGACTTTAGATAGAATTTTTTAAAAAAAATATTTAGAAATATTTGGGATCCTCTCATGGGATACAATATTTAATAAAACTATATAGTTCATTCATCTTTATTTACTTTAAATAATGAGTTGTATCACTTTTTTATCAAGTGTTATTGAAATGTGTCAATCATCTCTTTATTCTTCCATATGTCAAGATTTCTTATTAATTTTTTGAATTTGAAATGGTATTTCGGTAATATTAAAATTAAATAGGACATATCATTATTTAGGTATCATGTTGATTTTTATGTTTAATTATTAAATTCGGTTAACCTTGAAAACGTACGCTCGATGAAAAATTATTGTTAGACAAAATAACTATCATGTGTTACAAAAAGAATTCTCCCATAAGAATAGTTTAATAGATCTTATGTTTGTTAAAAAAAATTAAAATTTTACTTAAAATATATTCACTTATCAAAACTTTATCTATAACTTCAACAAAGTAAAATTGAAAAAATATTCATATAACAAAAAAAATCCGAAAAATTCGACAAAATCGAATCAATCCAAACCGATATAGATTGTTTGGTTTGGTTTCGATTAAAACCGAACCAACTCCATCAATGTACCGATATTGCTTTTAATGTCCGTTTTTAGTATATAATATATTTGGTCCACTTGCTTTATGCCATGCGTATAATCATGATTAGTTTGACATTGAAAGTCAAAAAAAAATAGTATGCAGTGCGTTAGGATCATCTATGTTGCTTTCGTATTTTCTTTAATGATACTCTTAAATCTTAATGGTCAAGTTGTCGCCTGTTTGGAAATTGGAACCCAGCACGGCAGTAGGGTCGGAATACAAGTTCCACCCAATTTAATAATTTTGGTTCAAAATTTATATTTATTTTAAAGAATTTATTAAATATATAAATTATTAATTTAGAACCTAATAACTTAAAATAATTATAATTTGAACTTTGGCTCCACCTTTGACGGCAGCAGCCACTCACTGTTCAACATGCAGGATGAACAAATTAAACTTGTTCAGCAATAATTTTGCTGAATATATCCAGGAAGAAAAGTATTCCTACTTTCTTGTATGGCTAATAATAATGCCTAATGGCTTCCGTTTTAGTTGCGCATTGAACCTTCAATTAATTAAAGTTTTGCACTTTAATCATTCTGCTTGCAATTGCTACTCTTCAAAAGTTTACCAAATTATCAACTATTACACTAATGGTGAAAAAGAATCAACCATTACACTGCTTACTTAGCTACATGTAATATTAAGTGTGCACTACTACTCAATATTTGAAGATAATATAGTTTATCTTTTAATTAAAAATTAAATGTGCTAAGTAAAACATCACAAAGACCAAAATCACCACTTATCAATATACTAGTATCTATGAACGTGCGTTGCACGTTACTAATGGCACGCGATGGTTTAAACATTTAATTATATGAAGGAACAATAAAATTTAATTAAAAGTATTTAATGTGATGATATCTTACCAAACACTTCTTTGTGGACGATATGTTTTTGTGTGTATGTTTCCTCCTAATGATTTGGTTGCTCTGCCTTACCAGAACTCTTGTTATCGCATCTTGATATCCCTCTTGAAAGTGCAGCATACAGTTGTTCGTGCGAGAAAATATATTGCGGTAAATATAGTCCAATATTTAGGATGTTTGTACTTGTACTTTATTTATTATATTTGCAAAATATAAACATACTAAAATTTATTTTGACACAAATTTAAAAGGATATTCCTTAGTTTCGGAAGACCAAAGTTGAATTCATGGATAAGAATATACTTAGAAGCAGATTGACCAATATCATAATTTTTGCATGTATGACGTTAGTGTCAAAACTTCTATATATTATTTGTGTGTTATTACATAAGCTATTCGGCGTATCTGAGTTTTTCAGTAGCATGAAGGGCATATTTTTTTTTCAAAATCAACCTATATACAATGGAAGATTAAAGTAAGGTAGAAGGCCATTTGATATTAAAGTATTTAAGTATTTTTCTTGGTAGTAATTATTGGTATCAATTTCTGTTGAGTCAAAAACTAAAAAATATTTTGTTTTTACTATAAAATTTTGCAATCAACCTTTTATTTGGTTGATCAACATATTCATTTCTGCTAGCTAAGATAGTTTTTTAATTCTATCATGCAATTTGCACAAATTACGTTTTAATTTTATGATAGAAATATTTCTTCTATTAAATGCACTACTATTATCATTGGGATTGATAACCAAGTATTGAGGAAAGAACGATGGTTCTTTTATTGGATGCTCTTCTTCATTTCCGACACGAAGCAAGAAGACACTGAATATTGGAACTATTCTTACTTTATATTTCTTGTCAGTTGAATCTTTTTCATTTGAGGCCAGAAGTATAACTTTAGCAAGCTAGCTTTTACAGTCTCTGCTTTTGTCGATTTTGGAACTACTCGTAGTACTTGACAGAAATCACCTCCCAAACCATTAATTTTTCACCAAACGTTTCATTAATATCCAATATATCTCTAGAATTTCGGGCAATTATTTCGATCGTTTGACACTTAGCCATCTGCGCTTCATCCCATATTATCAATTTTACTTTCCTTATAAATCTAGCATCATTGCTCTGCTTTGATATATATATTTGTGATAGTTATTTAAGTTGTTTGAAGAGTTATATCAAATCTAAAGTGGGTGGCCTCACAATAAAATCATTTATGGTACACCACTTGCTATTATTGCTAACAGTATCATGCCTCTTGATATAATATTTGCAAGTAATGACATGAAAATATTATTTTGATTCCGCCAGAGGCATCTACAAAGAATAATCCTGCTATACCAGAGTCTACTCTTTATAATATAGTCTTAAAAGCTTGTTCTTGTTTAGGATTTAGTTTTGATTGTGCTTCCTCAGACACTTGTATATCATTTTGATTCTTAATAATATATTGACATTTTTACTTTGTGTTCTAATTTTTTAAATCTCTAACGTTTTGTTTATGGAATAAATCTGTGTATCCTAAGATTTCTTTTTTTAACTTGAATAAGATTTTTACTCATATGATGAATTTAAAAATAATTGAATTGGATTCTCTTGCTATATAATTAATTAAAAGATTTAATTATTGGTTTTAACATAAAAAATAATTTATTCTATGTTGATTCAGATCTTAATATTAGTTCATCTCTTGTTTTGAATATTTAATCTTAATTATAATTTTATCCACCATAAATTTTATTTTCAAAGAGTAAAAAATTGATATAACATTTCACTTTTAGATCATTATGTTTGTAGAATCATTAGTGGTATTGACTCTTACCAACCATTTTTTTCTCTTTCTCACACATTTATATTCTTAAATATTTTCTTAGTTGTTGTTTAATAATTGGATATTTTTCAGTATTACACGAAAAATTGATTAAAAAATATTATTTGAGTAGAAAAATAATTCAAATATAATATAAAAATATATTATTGTGGGGATATTTTTTCTTCTCTATTTCAACTTTTTATCCAGTCAATTTAATATTATTTTTATTTTTTCTTGGTATTGGATATTATGGAGTGGTAATGTATTGCCAATATGAAGGATTCTTATAAAATTGATTTTATTTAACCTTCCTACATATTTTTAATAAAAGTTAATAGACAAAATTTTATTAACTTTAAAATTTTATTTAACCTTCCTACATATTTTTAATAAAAGTTAATAGACAAAATTTTATTAACTTTAAAATTTTAAATATTAAAATTTAGTATAGAAAGTATTATAGTCCAAAAAATAGGTTATTGTAGTTATGTCCTTTCCCGGTGAGTTCTTCCATTTAATATTTTAGAGCTATTTTGGTCTATTAATATTGTATTTATGCTTTTATAATAATATAGGCTCTCCTTTTTCTAAATCGATTTGGACAATATAATACATTCTCAAATTAATCTAAAAAATAGATTATTGCAATTATATCATTTCACTATAAGTTCTTCCATTTAATATTTTAAGGTTGCTTTGGTCTATTAATATTATATTTATACTTTTATAATAATATAAGCTCTCATTTTTTCTAAATCGATTTGAACAATATAATATATTCTCAAATCAACATTGAATACATAGATAAAGGAAAGAAGGGAAACAGAGAGAGTAACTATCACTCTTTACCAAAAACCAATAATTCAAGCAAAGGCGGAGCCCCCACTACCACCTAAACAGCTTTCTAATACCGCAAGTCTATTTCCATCCCTACAAAGGTAGCTACCACAAGAAACCATGTGTAGAAAGTATATCGAAACTAAAAAAATATCCTCAAAATACATAAGTTATCCCTAAATTATGGACCAAATCTTTGTTACATATTTTTTACGCACAAAAATTATCTTACACACTCAACCTTTTCAAAGTGTGCCTAAGACACACTATTTTTTTACACCTGTCACGGGCGTATTTTACAACTAAAAGATGCGAGTGAATGTAAAATTTTTAGGTCTGAATCATTATCAAAACGCCACATATCCAACCTTTTTTATTTTAAATTTTTTTGATCCATTTCTTATTTTTTTCTATTTTTAATTATTATGTCTCTAAATAATTTGGTCCCTCTTCCACACCCTACCACCCCACCCATTTTTCTTCCCCAAACACTCACCTTTGCCTTCTCCATACTTCCATTGACTAAAATAAATTTAGAGCTAAATTCAAATTCTAAATTAATTATTCTTCTCCAAATTTGACCGAAGTATTTCCAGATTTGCTGGATACGGGTTACACACCTTTCTTAATTCCAGATCTACTAAAAGCAATGCATTTACTTTGTGTCACAATTCTCTTTTGTTTCCCCAAAACCTTTGCCGCAGGGAAATCGCTTCTTTATTTTCAGAGTTAGTTTATCATAATTTTGTTTCAAAATCAACCATACGGTGAGCAATGAAAAGCTGATTTTGTTTTTTTGAATGGGAGTGAAGAAATGGGGTTATGATGTTTGTGGGTTTTGTTCTAAAACTTAATATTGATGGTGGTGACAATGATGGTAATAAGGTGATGACAATGATAATTTTAATGGCAAAATTTTAATGAAGAAGATGACTAAAAGACGGGGGTTGGGGAAGATGAGAGATAGGTTGGGAAGGGGATACTTTTATATTTTTTTTAAAGAAAGAAATAAGTATTAATTAAGGTGTAAATTACGTATTATTTTGTTATGACACGTGTCATAATATTATTGGTGCGTAATATCACACGTATTTTAAAAAATTGGGCAACAAAAAAGTTGTGTATGTGATCACCTAATTTTTAATTATATTTGAATTTTTATCACATTTTACTATGTAAATATTTTCAGAAATTTAATATATATTTTTTAGCTTTGTTACACTTATATATATATATATATATATATATATATATATATATATATATATATATATATATATATATATATATATATAGAGAGAGAGAGAGAGAGAGAGAGAGAGAGGTCAATTATTACTATTAGTTTTATCTTTATTTTTAAATAAAATGAATTAAAAACCGAAAATAAATAAAAATTAATTAAAATTTTAAATTAATTTTAAAACAAATTTCGGATGGAATTAAAAATAGAAAAAGTAGAAATATAAAATTAAAAAGTAAAAGTAAAAGTTGGTGGAAATTGTTTAATAAAAATAAGTAAAAGAAAGTGAAAAAAAAAATAAAAGTAAAAGAATGTGAAAATTTATAAAAATAAAAAGCAAAAGAAAGTTGGAATTAAAAAATAAAAGTAAGGGTATCTGATTTTTTTTAATAAAAGTAAAAATAAGTGGAAATTTAATAAAAAGAAAAGTAAAATAAGTGGAAAATAAATTAAAAAAAAGTAAAAAAGTGAGATTTTAAATATAATAAAAGTAAAAAAAAGTAAGAAATTAAAAAATAAAAGTAAAGAAAAATGGTAAATTATAATTTTTTTTAAAATAAAAAATGGGAAGTGAAAATTCTTTTTAATTAAAAATAAAAAATAAAAAAAATCTGAAAATTCCGAAATTTATTTTTCTATAAATAGAAGAGAAATGTGAGCGAAAAAAAGGAGGGAGAAAAAGAAAAAAGTGGGAGGAGGGAATTGAGAGAAATTTATTTTCTTCTTTGATAAGGGAATTTCTACTTGTGTCATTCTTTCGAAAAAATCAGCAACTTCACCACCCAAAAATAACCTTTAAACCTCCATAGAACAGTCATTTTAATACCATAAACTACCATCCAAACCCAGTCGAAACAGTGAGGTTTTTAGTTAAGGTCGTCGGCGAGTTTCGGTGCTCCGTTTGAAGTCTTGTGTGCGGTCTGAATGAGTTTAAGATTCAAAGCTGTAAAATCATAAAGTTTCAGATTCAACTTTTGAGGTCCACTTCTTATCTTATTTTGATTAATGATATGAGTTGCTTCTTTTTCTTTTGGTATTCTTTGGTGTTCATTTATATCTTGAATGAATGAAATTATTCTCTGTTAAACATGCCAATTTTTGAGCTTCCTCTTTGTATATTTATTTTAGTTCATTAGCATGTTCTCTTAAAAAAGGTTCATCCATGAATGGTTTAATGAAATTTGCTAATTGATAAGTGAGTTGTGATTGTTCATAAAAAAAAAAAAATTTCTTATTGAAATAGAAGCTCAAGCAATGTTATGTCTCTATTTGGTTATTTAGTCCTTCATGTGTTAATAAATGAGTTTTAGTAGTTCCATCTTTGTTTTAAATTAAGTTGTCAATTGTCTAAAGTATAGAGTTAAGTTGTTAAACAAGTTTAACTAGAATTATGTCACTGATGAAGATCCAATGTTTGGGCCTAGACAAATGGGTTGTTGAAGGAAGTGGAGTTGTGAGGTTACTATAAGTTAATGAAGAAAATTATTTTATTTTTGGGCCAAAACTTGAAATCTGCTAGGCTCATTAATCTCATACAATGGCCTCTTTTTGTAGTTCTTGAATAATTAATTTAATCTATTTCATACTTTTCTACAATGACATACTCTTATGGCTTTACAAATCTCAAATTAGTTTAAGACAAATAATTCATAAACTTCGTAGCTTGCTTTAGGCGTGATTAATAAATTATCATGGCCATGGGTACGGTTCCCGTGGCATGGTCACGATACATAAATCCCAATTCGAGTGCGCGCTTCATGCGACTTGACCATAATTTCAAATAATAATAATAAACATGTTCGTAAATCGCTCGTGCGTTTCACGTGGCGCGGTTTGCAATGTGTACCAAACGACAAGTGTACGATATCGTAACTTATTTAAGAAATAACTCCATAAATACTAAAAATCGATTTAAATACATAATTAAAAGCGGTCAAAGGTAAAATGCACAATAGGTTTAAAACAAGTAATAAATCAGATAATTAAAAAGTAAAAAAAATAATTAAAAAATCAGATAATTAGGTCAAGTATTAATTGTTAAGCGACCGTGCTAAAACCACGGAACTCGGGAGTGCCTCACACCTTCTCCCGGATTAACAGAATTCCTTACCCGATCTTTTATATTCGCGGACCATAAATAGAGTCAATTTCCTTGATTTGGGATTTTAAAATAAATCAGTGACTTGGGACACCATAACTTATTCCAAGTGGCGACTCTGAATTAAATAAATAATCCCATTTCGATTAAGGTAACTTTAATTGGAAAAACTACCTACCTCTACCCCCTCGGAAAAAAGGAGGTGTGGCAGCTCTGACGACTCTGCTGGGGACCAGAACCCAGAATCTCTGGTTCAGGGTTCAGAATTCGAACTTAGAATAACTGTTATACTTGCCTTTTGTTTATTATCTGATTTTTACGTGTTTGAGCCTAATGTGCTAAATATTATTTTTTACCGCTTTGATATTATTTAAACTGTATATAAACTGTACGAAACCCTCTTCTCTCTGAGTCTTCTGAATCTTCTGGGAAGCTGCGCTTCGCGTGGCTTCTTTTTTGTTAGAGTCATATCCCAATTTTAGAACGAGGTTCGGACAAGTTGCAAAGCCGGTGAAGCTTCTGTATTCCCGGTACGCTACTCCTCCCCTCCCCTCGGCTCGAGTTGTCCGCTCGGGTAAGCAAGGTCTAGAACAATACACCCATGATTTAAACTTAGAATGACATAACCTCATGTCGGATCCCTAGTAGGAGTGTTTGTTTGCATCACATGCATTTGACTTTGGAGACTCAACACAGGGGTTGGGTCCGTCTAGGACAAATGTACCCAAATCAAAATACCATCCTGATGAATTGTTACGTGCTACTTGTACATTTATTTGTTTCGGCTTGCACGTTGACTGACTTCTAGAATAGGGAAAGAAAATCAAGAAAAATCAAGAGTGAGGCAAGAGAGAGAAATTTACCCGATTTCTGAAAATTCAGGTATTTGAAAATCCCAAAACTCTGTCGACATTCTGAAAAACAAAATTCAAAATACGCCAAATATTTTCAAAAAAAAGGTCATGCTTTTCTGACCGAACTACGCGAGTCTGATTCTCACCGGATGTGAGATACGTAGGCAAATCTCATCGGTTCCGGTCCTAATTTTCAAAAATTCAAAAATATTTTCCTTTAATTCCTTCTTTATAAGTTTTTCTTTGACACATAAAATCCAAAACTTTTCCTTCTTTTGTAGAAGTTTTTCTTTTGGAAATTTTTAAAAAAAAGTCAAAATCCAAAAATATTTTTCTTTAATTCATTCTTTAGAAGTTTTTCCTTAGAATCCAAAATTCAAAAATATTTTTTACTTTTTTTTTAGAAATCTTTCTCCCAAAATATTTTTAAAAATCCAAATAATATTTTCTTTCTTTTCAAAAATTCTGAAAAAAAAAAAAGAAATCGAAATCAAAAAAAAAAAATTCTTTCTTCTTTATAAGTCTTTCAAAAATTAAAAAAAAAAATCAAAATCCAGAAAAAAAAGGAGTTAGTTTATTTACTTTATTCCTAATCTTTCTGAACTACGCAAGATCTGATTCATGCGGCGTCATGATACGTAGGTAATCCCCATCGGATTCGATCATTGACATAAAACAAGCTGAGTGAAAAACAAAGAGAAGAAAGAAAAAGAAAGAAAAGAGTGACAAAAATAACAAAAAAAAAAAGCGAGAAAAAAAAAACAAAAAAAAAAGAAAAAAAGCAAGAGTGAAAAATCCAAAAAGAGAACTGTGTGTCCAAATTGACAAAGAAAACCGCGGAATATTTTTGTGATTATGATGTCATATGGCGCGAGCAAGCCGCCAGGGGAAAGCCTCCAATGGATGAAACAGAAATGGTTACGGTCTTCCTACAGGCCCAAGAGGCGAACTACTTCCAGAACATGATGTCTGCAATGGGTAATCCATTCGCCGAGGCTATCAAAATTGGGAAGATGGTCGAAAATGGTTTTAAAACGGGCCAAATCTTGAGTCATGTTGCCTTTAAGGCCACATCACAGGCCGTTCAGAGTGGTTTGGAGGGTTTGATGAACAGAAATTGGAGAGATGAGGAATTTGATACGGTACTGAAGGCCCTTACAGCCCTTGCCGAGACAGAGAAAAAGCCAAAAATGGTCGCCAAGCCTGAAAGTTCTCTATCAGACGGGAGTCTTAGTAGCCAGTCTTGCTATCCTTTCTGCGTCCGGATTATCTCAGGGTGTGATCCGAATATTTTACTTTATTGTCTTACTTTTCGGTGTAAACCCTTCTATCTTTAAAATTCAAAAAAAAAAAAAATCAATCGAAATAATTTAAAAAAAGAACAAAATCAAATGAAATTAATATTTTATTGTCGAGGAATGTCTCTTTTCTTAATTTTGTCACTTCTCTTATTCTTTTTTCAATTCTGTTAAATGCAGATTTCAATAACATGGCATACTTGCGGACTTCATGCCCCAATCCTAAAATGCTGTCAAACTTCGAAATAATGAATCAAGAATCAGAATACAATGAAGATAGGTTTAAGGAAATAAAATAAAGAATCAAAACAGCTAAAGGAAAATTGGCATCAGGTTAGAAAGGTCCATACATTGAACAAGAGTACTGCCAAAAGAGAGCGTTGTACTTGGGACACATTGAAAAAAATGTCCCTGAAATAACTGTCAACGCAGGTGCAGTCAAAAGGTACTATGTTGGATCCTCTATATAGCATTAATGTTCTCCGGTTGGGATGAAGAAGGCTTTCTTTCTCACTATCCAAATATTTAACCCTTTGCAAACCCTTTTGAGCCGGCTCCCATTCTTTGATTACCCTCATTGGAACCCGGAAGTCATTAAAAAAAATGAAAAGAAATATACAAAAAAAAAAGGAAGAAAAGACAAAGAAAATGAAATGAAAAATGAAAAAAAAAAAGAGAAAAAAGGAAAGGAAAAAGAAAGAGAAGAAACCAAAACAGAAAAGAAAACCAAAACAAAAGAGAATCAAAACCAAAGTTCTCGTCCTTGAACTACGTTTGACTCGATTCCGAAAGGATACGTAGGCAGCCTCTCTCTAGGGTTCAGTCACACCAAAATAAAAATTCATATTCCCCAAAAGTTGAAACTGGGGCAGAATTTATAATGGTTTGGTGATGGTTTTGTCTGAAAGGTTCCAAAGTTGTAATTCAATCCAAATCCTTTTTACCCAAATCCTTTTCAAGTCCTTCCGATCAATCGGCAAAGAGATTCAAAATGGGAGGATACAGTTACCCGGATCTAATACAACAAAATGAGAGAAATAAAATGAGAGAGTCTTATCGGTAAAAACCCTCACGGGCACCGTAAGGCGATGGTAAGCAGAGAAATTCGAAAATGAGAGAGTCTTGTTAGTGAAAACTCGCAAAGAGCACTGTAAGGTGATGGTGAGAAGAGAAATGAGAGAGGCCAGCTGGTGAAAACCCGCAAAGGGCGCCACTGATCGAAAAGAGGATCCTCACAGTCACTGGCATCGACACAGTCCTGGGCAAAGTTTCTCAGTCTCAAGGCAAGAGTTGTGATGAATTTCTGAGAGTTGGAAGGTTTACACAGATCAGGCATCTAGTCCAAGAGGCATGTCATGTTCATTGAAGTCCGTATACACTCCAGATAAGTCTTTCTTTCTTTTCCCCGAAAGGGATACCTCTCGTCTAAATTCATTTGTCCATCTATTGTTTGCTTTTCTTTGAATCCTTTCGGCCTAACTCTGTTTCAAAACTAAGACAAAGAAAGGATGGCAAAGACTGATTTACAGGGTTCTTACTTGATACAAGCCAATATGCAAAAAAGGTACCCCAGCCTCGGCAGGGGCATCAAGTCGACTCTGACTGGCCATGGTGGCCGATGCTTCAAAATCAAAAACTATTGAAAGAGGAAATTCAAAGTTAAATGTCCACAAAGGCAAAATAAAGTTGGAAAGGTTAAGTCCCACGTGACTGACCGTCATGGCAAAGTCTGGAAAAATCAGAGGTTCTCCAAGGTTAGAAATACAGTCGGTATTCAGGAAACAACCAGTTGCAGTTGAAAGGGCCGAGATCAAGTGCCTGAAACAATCAAGGCCACAAAACCAACCACTGTTTCAAACTGACAAATTGTTCTTTGTTTGGAAAAACAGGAAACAAGTGCAATCCAAAAGCAACCTTGCAAGAAACAGGTGCAACCAAAAGGAAATTGTGCAAAGGCTAAAACAGTTTTGCAGCAACCACTCCAAAAGGGAAGTCTCCTCCAAAAAATTATTTCCCGGATTTACTCATTCTTTGAATTAAAATAAAAATGACGAAAAGAAAGAAAAAAGAAGAAAAAGTTCAAAATCATGCTAGTATAGGGTCTCCAATACCTAGCGGCGTTTTTCCAACATAGGGTCTTCACTCCCTAGTTGATTTTATTTTAGATATAGGGTCTCCACTCCCTAGTCTCTTTTCCAACATAGGGTCTTCACTCCCTAGTTGATGATTTTCCAACATAGGGTCTCCACTCCCTAGTTGAAGTTATTTTAGACATAGGGTCTCCACTCCCTAGTCTATTTTCCAACATAGGGTCTTCACTCCCTAGTTGATGAGTTTCCAACATAGGGTCTCCACTCCCTAGTTGATGATATTTTAGATATAGGGTCTCCACTTCCTAGTCTCTTTTCCAACATAGGGTCTCCACTCCCTAGTTGATGATTTTCCAACATAGGGTCTCCACTCCCTAGTTGATGATATTTTAGATATAGGGCTTCCACTCCCTAGTCTGCTTTTGCAACATAGGGTCTTCACTCCCTAGTTGATGATTATTTTAGACATAAGGTCTCCACTCCCTAGTCTCTTTTCCTACATAGGGTCTCCAACCCTAGTCGTTTTTCCAACATAGGGTCTTCACTCCTTAGTTGATAATTTTTAGACATAGGGTCTCCACTCCCTAGTCGTCTTTCCAACATAGGGTCTCCACTCCCTAGTTGATAATTTTTAGACATAGGGTCTCCACTCCCTAGTCGCTTTTTCAACATAAGGTCTCTATTCCCTAGTTGGTGATTTTTAGACATAGGGTCTCCACTCCCTAGTCTCTTTTTCAACATAGGGTCTCCACTCCCTAGTCTTTTTTTCCAACATAGGGTCTCCACTCCCTAGTTGATGATTTTTATACATAGGGTCTCCACTCCTTAGTCTGTTTTTCCAACATAGGGTCTCCACTCCCTAGTTGACATTTTTAGACATAGGGCCTCCACTCCCTAGTCTGCTTTTCCAGCATAGGGTCTTCACTCCCAAGTTGATGATTATTTTAGACATAGGGTCTCCACTCCCTAGTCTGCTTTTCCAACATAGGGTCTCCACTCTCTAGTTGATGATTATTTTAGACATAGGGTCTCCACTCCCTAGTTGTTTTTCCAACATAGGGTCTCCACTTCCTAGTTGATGTTTTTAGACATAGGGTCTCCACTCTCTAGTCTGCTTTTCCAACATAGGATCTCCATTCCCTAGTTGATGATATTTTAGACATAGGGTCTCCAATCCCTCGTCTGTTTTCCAATATAAGGTCTCCACTCCCTAGTTCATTTTATTTTAAACATAGGGTCTCCACTCCCTAGTCGCCCTTTTCAACATAGGGTCTCCATTCCCTAGTTGATTTTATTTTTAGACATAGGGTCTCCACTCCCTAGTCGTCTTTTCCAAAATAGGGTCTCCACTCCCTAGTTGATTTTATTTTAGACATAGGGTCTCCACTCCCTACTCGTCTTTTCCAACATAGGGTCTCCATTCCCTAGTTGATTTTATTTTAGACATAGGGTCTCCACTCCCTAGTCGCCCTTTTCAACATATGGTATCCACTCCCTAGTTGATTCTATTTTAGACATAGAGTCTCCACTCCCTAGTTGATTTTATTTTTAGACATAGGGTCTCCACTCCCTAGTCGCCTTTTCCAACATAGAGTCTCCACTCCCTAGTTGATTTTATTTTAGACATAGGGTCTTCACTCCCTAGTCTCTTTTCCAACATAGGGTCTCCACTCCCTAGTTGATTTTATTTTAGACGTTGGGTCTCCACTCCCTAGTCTCTTTTTCAATATAGGGTCTCCATTCCCTGGTTGATTTTATTTTAGATATAGGATCTTCACTCCATAGTCTCCTTTCCAACATAGAGTATTCACTCCCTAGTTGATTTGATCTTAAATGCAGGGTACACCACTCCCTGATATCTTTGCCAATATAGGGTATCCCATTTATTTTCCCAATATAAGGTACACCAATTCTTAGTTGAGATATCCTTTTGACAATAAAGGAATACCATCCAAAAAAATCAGCATGACTTTTTCGGGGTACACCACTCCCGACCTTTTATTGCTTTCAATAAAGAAGTAGTTTAGAATTTTGTTACAATAACTCACGAAATTTTTCTAGTACAAGCTGGGGCAGAAAAATTTCATCCGTTTGTTTGTTTTGGTGTCTGAGTAGGTTTTACCTCGAGGCACAGGGTTCAAGATGACCAAAAGAATAAGTCCTAATTCAAAAAAAAAAGTGAATCCAAAATGCAAAATTAGTTGAAAAGATGTGGAATGCTCAAGACATGACTGAAGCCACGAGCATTGGAGTCCCGTTTTGATTAGAAGAAGCTATAGAATAATGAACTAGAACCTACAACTAGCGAGCATCAAAGTTTAGATCAGAATCTGCATGAAGAACCAGTCAAGACTCAAGATCAAGTTTCAGAAAACTCATAGATAGGAATCTTGTAACTCACAAGTGATAGGCTTGTTTAGTTTCTTTTTTATTTTGATATAATAGCAGGACCGCGGACCGGAGCCTCGACGAAAACCTCACTCGACTCCTCAACTCATCATTCCACCATTCTCCTTGAACTATACGCGACCCGATTCCCCTATAAATCGGGATATGTAGGCTGTCCAAAACCAGGACTCGGTTGCACCGTATCTTTTATTTTTTTTCCTTTTGAATAATGGTTTGGTCACAAATTAGTCACATGGCTCACCTAGTCTTTGCCTGAAAACTCTTCATGTTTTCAAGCAAAGAGGGGCAGCTGTGAGCACCTAATTTTTGACTATATTTGAATTTTTATCACCTTCTACTATGTAAATATTTTCAGAAATTTAATATATATATTTTAGCTTTGTTACACTTATATATATATATATATATATAGGGTAAAAATTAATAATAATTTAAAAGGTCAATTATTACAATTAGTATTATTGTTATTTTTATTTTTATCTTTATTTTTAAATAAAATGAATTAAAAACCGAAAATAAATAAACATTAATTAAATTTTTTTAATTAATTTTAAAATAAATTTCGGATGGGAATTAAAAAATAGGAAAAGTAGAAATATAAAATTAAAAAAAAAATTAAAAGAATGTGGAAATTTAAAAATGAAAAGTAAAATAAAGTTGGAATTAAAAAATAAAATTAAGGGTATCTGATTTTTTTTTAATAAAAGTAAAAGTAAGTGAAAATTTTAAAAAAGAAAAGTAAAATAAGTGGGAAATAAAAAAGAAAAAGTAAAAAAAGTGGGATTTTAAATATAATAAAAGTAAAAAAAAAGTAATAAATTAAAAAAAAAAGTAAAGAAAAGTGGGGAATTATGTTTTTTAAAAATAAAAATGGGAAGTGCGAATTTTTTTAATTAAAAATAAAAAAATAAAAAAATCTGAAAATTTTGAAGTTTATTTTTCTATAAATAGAAGAGAAATGTGAGGGAAAATAAGGAGGGACAAAAAGAAAAAAGAGGGAGGAGGGAATTGAGAGAAATTTATTTTCTTATTTTAGGATAAGAGAATTTCTACTTGTGTCATTTTTTCTTCGTCTTTCTTTCGAAAAAACCAGCAGCTTCACCACCAAAAAACAACCTTTAAACCTCCAGCCCTTTTAATACCATAAACTACCATCCAAACCCAGTCGAAACAGTGAGGTTTTTAGTTGAGGTCGTCAGCGAGTTTCGATGCTCCGTTTGAAGTCTTGCATGCGGTCTGAATGAGTTTAAGATTCAAAGCTGTATAATCGTAAAGTTTCAGATTCAACTTTTGAGGTCCACTTCTTATCTTGTTTTGATTAATGATATGAGTTACTTCTTTTTCTTTTGGTGTTCTTTGGTGTTCATTTATATCTTGAATGAATGAAATTATTCTCTCTTAAACATGCCAATTTTTGAGCTTCCTCTTTGTATATTTATTTTAGTTTATTAGCATGTTCTCTTAAAAAAGGATTCATCCATGAATGGTTGTTGAAGGAAGTGTAGTTGTGAGGTTACTATAAGCTAATGAAGAAAGTTATTTTATTTTTGGGTCAAAACTTGAAATCTGCTAGGCCCATTAATCTCATACAATGGCCCCTTTTTGTAGTTCTTGAATAATAATTTAATCTATTTCATACTTTTCTACAATGACATACTCTTATGGCTTTACAAATCTCAAATTAGTTTAAGACAAATAATTCATAAACGTCGTAGCTTGCTTTAGGTATGATTAATAAATTATCGTGGCCATGGGTACGGTTCCCGTGGCATGGTCACGATATGTAAATCCCAATTCGAGTACGCGTTTCACGTGACTTGACCTTAATTTTAAATAATAATAATAAATATGTTGTAAATCTCTCGTGCGTTTCACGTGGCGCGGTTTGCAATGTGTACCAAACGACAAGTGTACGACATCGTAACTTGTTTAAGAAATAACTCCATAAATGCTAAAAATTGATTTAAATACATAATTAAAAGCGATCAAAGGTAAAATGCACAATAAGTTTAAAACAAGTAATAAATCAGATAATTAAAAAATAAAAATAAAAAAAATCAGATAATTAGGCCAAGTATTAATTGTTAAGCGACCGTGCTAAAACCACGGAACTCGGGAGTGCCTCATACCTTCTCCCGGGTTTAGAGAATTCCTTACCCGATCTTCTGTGTTTGCGGACCATAAAAAGAGTCAATTTCCTTTATTTGGGATTTTAAAATAAATCGGTGACTTAGGATACAATAACTTATTTCAAGTGGCGACTCTGAATTAAATAAATAATCCAATTTTTATTAAGGTCACTTTAATTGAAAAAACTCTCTACCCCTACCTCCTAGGAAAAAAAAAAGGAGGTGTGACAGTGTCTTAGGCACATTATGGGAAGGTTGAATGTGTAAGGTAATTTTCGTCTGTAAAAGGTGTGTAATAGGGATTTGGCCCATATTTGAGGGGTAACTTATGTATTTTGCCTAAAATATCTAAAAGGAAGTTTGTCCCTCTTTGCATAACAATTAATTAAAATGGTAGTTCGGTGCACAAAGCATCCCGCGTTCACGCAGAATCCGGAAAAGAATCGCACTCCAAGGGATGTGATGTAGACAGTCTGCTCTGATGCAAGCGTCAATGACTGATTCCACAGCTCGAACTCGTAACCTATAGGTCACACGGAGATAATTTGACAGTTCTCAAGGTTCCCCTTCTTTGTCATAATTAATTGAAGAAAGTATTTACAGCAGAGTGAAAACAAGAAAAGCATTAAAAATGCATATATTAACAGATCTTTTTGATGTGCTTAGAAAGAGAAGAAGGAAAGCAAAACAAAAAGAAGGAGTGCTTAATTGTTTCTTCTTCTTCTTGGTTTATTCTGATAATGGGTGCTGAGGTGAGTAAACAGGTGGAAAGAAGAAAATCTATTCATACTCAGAAGAAAATCTTGTATGATCTCAAGGAGAAAAATGGATGCAACTTTCCTTCAGGTCGTGGCTCCACGGGCGTTTTGTCGTCGGCCGGCCTCGATGAAGAAGCGTTTTCCTTTTAAGGAACTGTCTTTGATGTTTTTTTCATTTTTGTATGAATTTGAAGTTAAAAATAGATGCAGATGATAATTTGGTATTTTGAGAGGATGGTAGCAGTGAAAATCGTAGATGTGCAGATGAAGAGGTTAGAAAATATAAAAAGTTTTGAAGATTAAGAATCTCAAAGTAAAAGTTCGAAATAGTGGAGAGAGGGGCTACTTATAAATTTCACAATAAAGGTTCAATATTGGCGGTGGCCGACCATCGACTGAAGCGCAGTTAATACCTATGAAACTGTACAGACGGGACGTTTCAATCACTTCCGTCACAAGGATGATGTCATGACAGGTCGAGGTAGAAAATCGAAGGCTCAATTCGTTTCTTGTCATTACACTCCAAAAAAATGAGGGGACTATCTGTATACGGTTAAAACCGGGCCAGCCCGATTTTACTGTTTGACCGAGACCGGGAGTTTGCATCGAAGGACGACTCTGAAGTAGATCGGATCGAGGCACGAAGATAAGGTACCGAGATCGGGATTCGAGGCACTGCCAAGATCGAGGCCGACATCAATCGAGACCGAATGAGACAGGTATCGAGCAATAACGAAGATTGTGTAATAATGGAAAAGCGAGATATCCGCGACCGGTCGAAGATCATGGCGAAAATCTCTGAAAGGATCGAATCAAGAACGGTTGTTTAGTTAATCATGAGATTTCCATCTGTAATTAGAATTGTACCATATATAGAATTCTTCTACTATATAAAGGGGAGTTCTAACCATTTGTAGCCACGACTGATAACAAAGCAATGTAATTTTCTTCCTCGCTCACACTCTTGTTCTTCAGCTTATTGTGTTTTTATTGTCCTTGCATCAATTAGTTCGAGAATACTTTAACTTAAGGGTTGAGTGCTACTCAAATACTGGTTTGATTTACTTTAATGTATAATTCTATCTTTAATCTTTATATTTATCAATCGATATTAAGTAAAATTACGTGCCCTTAAATTCACATTATAAATTTAATTGTTATTCAATTTTGAAGGTAAACAATCATCATTGCACTTGTCATAAAATTGGCCTTCTAACGTACCAAGGCACGATATCCATTTTCTTACCGTATCAAACCTTGAGACACGGTTTCCGCGGTTTAGGAAACCTCTTAAAGATTTAAAAAATAAATTATAGCACCAATTAATCTACTAATACTTTCCTTTATGTTGCTTAATTACCTTGTTTTGAAAATGTGTAGCCTTGATTAGAACTTGATCGATGAGGTTAAGCTAACGTACAGTTTACGAGGTACAGGTGTCTGTGTGTGTGTGGAATTTATGAAGTCAAAGAACCTACATGGAGAAGAATATATGAATCCGAAATCAGTAGGTGATCCTCCGCGGGTTCAGGATTTTTATATGACGGGGCACAATATTCTGTTTAACGTAGCATCTGGATAAATGGAATACCGAGATCCGTGTGCCTCCTCTAGAATCCTCTCCCTCAAGACATCGATATTAGGAACACATAGACGACCCTGGAGTCGCAGGACACCATCCTCACCAATAGAACAGTGTCGGCCCAAGGGTAAGGCTGCTAAAGCAGCTGCTTTGGGCCTCATAATTTTTGGGGCCCCAAAGTTTTCTAATAGGTTATATATTAATTTATTTTTAGAAGAATATTTAGTGTTTTAAATGAAAAAGTACAAATTTTTATAGTAAAAAGTAGGATTAAATTATTGATCATAAATTTAACAACGTATATATTTCAAGAGAAATTAAATGAATTAGATAAAATTATTAATAATTTTAAATATGAAAAACTAAGAATACATAATTTAAATAAAATTATATATAAATTTTTTTTATATAAAAAAGGGTCTCATTGAATTTTTGCTTTAGGCATTCATATTTATTGAGCCGCCCCTGTTACGTCCGGCTCTGGTGACCGCGATAGCCTACAATTGAACGCTTTGACCGGACACTTTGATTTGATATAAAATGCGTATTCAGTACGATAGGAAACGGTGTCGAGAAACTGTATTTTGAAAATAAATTATTTTTCTGATCTTTAGTTGTTAGAAAATATTTTTCACCAACAGAAGAAATAATTTTCTTCACTTTTGAGCGGAATAGACATTTTCCTTCATAACTAGTTAGCTCATAACTTGATATCACTACTCCGATCATAGACATAATTATCAATCTTTAGTATTTCAAAATATTTCATGGAATCACTATACAATTTGCTAACTTTATCATTATAAATGTCATGGGCTTATTTCCATCATCGACCCATGACCTCTTGGACGCACCCCATGGCGTCCTGACAAGCATCCCAACGCCTAGCGCCACGGTCGGCCCCTTGGTCTCGGCAGCGCCAAGTGACAAGCGCACATGCAACTCTGTCACCCCACCGATAATCAGTGCCAGCGTCCAGCGGCTGGCGAATGCCAACAATGCCGCGCGCACAAACCATCATGTTTCCAACAGCGCCGCATGCACAGACAGTGCCGCGCGCGCAGATCTAATGCCAAAGCGCCCAGCCGCAGGCAGATCCAAATAGTGTCGCGCGCGCCGACAGTAATGCGCGCGCAGACCCTGAAGTAACAGTGTTGCATCAGTCAACAACAATCAGGGGAGAAAGCCCCCTTAAGAATGCAGTCATTGCGGCGGGGGACATTGGAACAATCAATGCCCAAATACACAGATCAATGCTCAACGGACTGTTGAAGATGAGTCAGATCATGACGACTCAGACGGCGCAGAGCAAGTAGGTGCCTTCAACGTATTTGTTGGCTCCATTCCTAATACCTTGGCGGGAACCAGTGCTGGTAACCCCAATCATGCCTCATGCCCAATTTCCAATAAAGGGAAAGAAAAGGTGGATGAGAGGCCTCCCACCACATAAAAGAGGACCTTAATGTTCGTCGACATGAAAGTAAATGGCAAACCCATTCGGGCATTGGTAGACACGGGTGCTACCCACAACTACCTGGCCTCAACTCAGGTGCAACACCTCGGTCTAGCGGTGCAAAACAGTAGAGGTCGTGTCAAGGCTATCAACTCTCTATCCCATCCAGTAAGTGGAATAGCCAAAGAAGTGCCAATGAAGCTTGGCCCATACAAGGGAATATTCAACCTATGCATGGCTATCATCGATGACTTCGAAGTGATAGTGGGATTGGAATTCCTCAGGCAAACCAACACCATCCCGGTACCATATGCCAACATAATCCTAATGATGGGAGATAATGGGGCCAAACCCCGCACTATACCGTGCATACCCATAAAGATGGCCGCTGAAAATATCTCGGCCATGCAGTCAAAGAAGGGAATCAAAAGACCTGAACCTACGGTTCCAGCTTCCCTCAACATCATCAATCAAACATCATATCATCGACGTCCAACAACTCATGGCGCCCCTCAGTATGTGAAGACTTGTCAAACATGCCAAAAGGACAAGTCGGATCACTCAGCAAAAGCGGGACTCTTGGAGTCGCTACATGACCCACAAAGACCTTAGGAAAGCATTTCCCTGAATTTCATCACAGGATTACCCAAGGTCGTAAATCTTGCAACCATCTTGGTGGTAGTAGACCGGCTTCCCAAGTATGCTACCTTTATAGCAGCCCCACAGAACATATCGGTAGAAGATACAACTCGACTCTTCTTCTCTCATATTATCAAATATTGGGGTATGCCCAAAGACATCATTAGTGATTGCGA
Organism: Nicotiana tabacum; assembly: GCF_000715075.1. NCBI lineage: Eukaryota > Viridiplantae > Streptophyta > Magnoliopsida > Solanales > Solanaceae > Nicotiana > Nicotiana tabacum. The sequence goes on from NC_134103.1 coordinate 75,620,771, forward strand.
CTCACGCTTCACTAGCAAATTTTGGACCCATCTCTTCAGGTGCCTCGGATCCAAATTGAGTCATAACTCAAACTTCCATCAACAAGCAGATGGCCAAATAGACCAGTTCAATGACATGCTGGAGGAATATCTCCGCCAATTTGCAACCGGATCACAAACGAATTGGGTGAAGCTTCTGGATGTTGCTCAACTGTGTTTCAATTCACAAAAGTGCTCCAGCACAAATAAAAGCACTTTTGAAATTATTACCGTACAACAACTGCTACTCCCACAAACGGCTAATGCACCAAACATGCCATCATCAAGCAAGAGATGGCAAAGAGGTATGCCGAACAAAACCTTCACTTTGCCCAACATCAAGCAAGAGACAAAGTGATGGTAAGAACCCCGAGGTGGAACTTGTTTGCAAAGAGGACCCATATCCTCGCCTATTGCAAAGATACATCGGACCCTTTAAAATTGAAAGACGCATCGGGAAATCCACGTTCCAGCCTGGAGGAAAATCCATCCAGTCTTCCATGTCAGCCGCCTCAGAGCATTTCAGAAATATATGGAAGATCATTCGGAAATCCACCTCACAAGACCGAGGGGAACAGACCTCCCAGTCAACAAGAGCCTGACCAATCATCATCCTGCAGGTAAGGCTCCGAGGACGTCGCCAACTCAAGTGGGGGGAGAATGTCATGAGCTGCTTTCCATCATCGACCCATGACCCCTTGGACACCCCTTGTGGCGTCCTGGCAAGCCTCCCAACGCCTAGCGCCATGGTCGGCCCCGTGGTCTCGGCAGCACCAAGTGACAAGCGCATGCGCCTCTGTCGCCTCACCGATAATCAGTGCCAGCGGGTGGCAAATGCCGACAGTGCCGCGCGCACAAACCATCCTGTTGCCAACAGCGCCGCACGCATAGACAGTGTCGCGCGCGCAGATCCAATGCTAAGTGCCAGCGCCCAGCCGCAGGCAGATCCAAATAGTTTCGCGCGCACCGATAGCAATGCGCGCGCAGACCCTGATGCTCAAGACAAAGTTGATGTCATCGGACTTGCTTCTACCTTGTAGAAGACTAAGTCTTTTTCATTGTTATTAGAGAGTAGTTTTACATCATTTTCTTTCAGTTTGCTTTTACAGCTTTCATAGGTCAACTCATGTAATTTTGGTTTAATTATTTTAAGCATTATTAAGGGGGGCCAAAGCATTACAGCTCTTCAAATCCTATTCAGTCTCATTAGATATGTCACTGAAACAAAGTGATTTCATTTTGTCTTTGTGTGGTACGGAGTAAGGGCCCTTCTCACCTCCTACAAGTCGTTCGGCGGAAAAGACTTTCTGAATGTACCGAGCATTTTAGGGGTTTAGCTCGCTGATATAAAAAAGCGGAAGATTCAATCCAGTCCCAAGCGAAATATCTAATCCTCCTTTTTCCATGTCTGGTGTAGCCATTCAAGCAAGCAATCCTTTCTCTGTACTGGTGTCTCCCCCTCTCCCGACACCGCATAATATTTTGTAATAGCTTTCGTCATCAATAATACAATCATCATCTTTTATCATCAATTACTCATTTTTGCTGCTCAATTGCTCACGACTAGGGGTGTCAATGGATATTCGAAAATCGACTAAACCGACCGAATTGTACCGTACCGAATCGATTTTTAGGTTTCTTTTAAAGAAACCGTAAGTTTTTATATAAATCTACAACTGTATCGATAATTAGGGTAGGTTTTTATTTTATAAAAATAAATCGAAAAAATACTGAACTGTACCTAATAAATTTTACATGTGGAAAATATATTTATATAGTAAGTTTTAAAATAACAATGCATTAAATTTTTCTTTGGACCTTGGAATTATGAAAACTGTTACAAGCCAACAAGTAATTAAACTCAAAATACTAATTCCTAAAATTTATTATGCTGCTTCTACTTAAACTAAGTTATTTTAAGTATCTTCATTAGCAAGACACAAAGTATTCTAGCGATTATGAGTAGCAAACTACAATGTATTGAATATGTTTTCTTTTATATAATTTAGATTTATCTTTTTGAATATTTAATATTTTATAAACTTTATTCTTGAGTTCCAGTTTGGTTAATATCTTTCCACTCGTGTGATTTATATTTTTTTTTTGCCTTTGCTTGGTTCTTTTACGTTATTGTAGAATAGTTGATGGATCTATACTCTAGCCATCTTTTATTTTTTTTATTCATCGCCCTTTAAACAATAAAAATGTCTGGAGAGTTTTGTTAAGTCCTATAAAAGAACGTATGCTATTGCATTCTACTTCTACTGGTGAATTTTACATGATATTTAAAAATATCAAAAATTAACCGAACCATACCGATACCGAAGAAAAACCGACATGATTGGGTCGGTTTCAAAAAGTCTAATTTTGGTTATACATAATAGAATAACCGAAAAATTGGTATGGTATAAATTTTATAAAATAACCGGCCGAACCGAACCATTAACACCCCTGCTCACGACATTGGTTTTTTCGTACGACACTGATAATCTAGTCTAGCGTACGGAGGGGATCTTAGTTGGCGGACAGCAACCGCACTGACATGGTTGCTTAGCCTTACATCGCCCTTCCAGGGAATTTCAGGAAGGCGCCATGTAACATAAATCATACTCCCTACATAATTATTGTTTGTGCATACTTTGACTATATACGAAGTTAAGGAAAGAAAACACTTTTGAAATCTGTGATCGAAAACAAACCGTAAATATTTATATAATTATAAATTATCTTATTAAGGATAACTAAATAAGAAGTTTAAAATTAAATTATTTCTATATATATAAAGATTTTATTCTTTTTAGTACATAGTAAAAAGGAAGAACATGTGCCATGTAAATTGAGACTTATAGAGTAATAAATATTTAAATCATTTTTGAAAAAGCTTTTATCAAACACATTGGGCTAGCTGGTTGGTATGTTGAAGTTGTTTCGAGGAAAGTATGTTTTGCACTGCAACCACATGTCCACACCAAAATAGAAAGAAGAAGAGAATAATCAAAATTGGCGGTCCAACCACTCCCACCTAAACAACTTACCAATGAGAAAACAAGAAACTAACTCCATTCTTTTCTTTCTAAATTCATCCAACCTCTCTCTGTATTTAAAAATAATATAGTTGGGTCGTTTTTGCTATGTGCGGGGTTCAGAAAAATTAGGGCTGAAATATAAGGGTTACTCTTACGCAGTCTTACTCTATATTTCTGTAAGAAACTTTTTTCACGGTTCGAACCCGTAACCTCTTGTTCATGTTGCAACAACTTTACCGGTTACGCCAAACTTCCCAACCTCTCTATATATTTATCGAAAGCACATGAAGTTTGGGAGAAATCAAAGACACAACGAATTAGAGAAATGGGAAAGCTAAACCTAATTCTATTGCTTTGCTCCATTGCTATTACCATATCATCAATTCCCTTTGCTCATGCCAATATTTCCCAAGAACCTAAAGCAGTAGAACAATGGTTCCAAAAACTTTCCCATACAAAACCAAAAATAACCAAACTTCATTTCTATTTTCACGATATAGTTAGTGGCAAAAACCCAACTGCAGTACCAATTGCACAAGCCAATTCTACTTCTCATTCTCCTACATCTTTTGGTTTGTTAGCAGTGTTAGACGATCGATTGACAATAGGACCAGAAATCAATTCAACAACGATTGGACGAGCTCAAGGAATTGTAGGTACAGCATCTCTTGACGAATTCAGTTTGTTAATGAGTCTTAATTTTGTGTTTACTAATGGGAAATATAATGGTAGTACACTTAGTCTACTTGGCCGTAACACAGTTTTAAATGAATATAGAGAAATGCCGATTGTTGGTGGTTCTGGAGTTTTCCGGCTAGCTCGCGGCGTCGCCACCGCAAAGACGTATTTTTTGAGTAATAGTAGTGGTGATGCTATTGTTGAGTATAATGTTGTAGTATTGCATTACTGAGTTGTATATGCTGTTGGGAATGGAGTTGTTGATTTTATTTTGTTTTTGAATCTCTATTTCTACGGTCTATTTCATTTTGGATTCCAGTATTTGTGTAATTTGATATCATGTTGAGTAAATAAAAATTTATCAGGCTAGAAATAAATATGTTGCGAGTCTTGTGACAATAATTCCTCTTAATTATTTGGTGAAATTCCATGACCAAAGTTCGAAAGCTGCGTGCAAACGTTGAAGGAACTTCAGTCAACTTTATTGTATCATTTAGGGGAAGAATAAATTGCAATAAAACTTCGAATATAAATAAAGTTATGTATCTAAAGATAAAATGAAAATTTAAAAAATTTCAAATGTAAAATGTGTCAATTTATTTTGGAACTGTCAAATAAAATGGAATATTGCAGGTAGGGATGTACAAAGAAAATAAATAAAACGCACCAAACCGATAATTCGAGTCAAACCGGAAATAAAATTCAATGTGGTTTGGTATTGAAAAATAAAACTCGACCATAATTGGTTTGGTTTGGTTTTAACTAAAAAAAGTCAAACCGAAATCAAACCAACCCGATAGTACATTTATATAAGTTTTAGAAATATTTTATACATATAAATATATATTATAATGTAATTTATAAATATTTCTTAAACATTTTTACAGTTTTTTCTTTTTACATATTATTTTAAGTTTAGACTTAATATTTTTGAATCTTAAATAAATTTTAAAGCTCATAAATGTAGTAACTCAAATAAAGTTCAAATCAATACTAATGCTAACAAAAGAAATTAAACTCAATACTAGGAATGACGATAGTGTTGAATAATTATTTTAGTTTTACATTGGTTTATAATGAAAATGCATAACTTAGTTTATCTTTTTCTTTAGTGCTTAGTTATGTAATTAATATTAATACTTATTAGCTATACTTATTTTAGCATGACATATATAGTATTTTTAGATTATGTTAACTTTCATTATGGCTTATTAATTTGCAATATTTGTTTTATGTAATTTTATTATTTTATCTTTGTTATTGAATATTTTAGTATAATGCTATGACTTATCTCATATTATTGTGTTAGTTTCTTGGAAAATACATTATATAGTTGTATTTTACTAGGACTTAAGAAATATTTGGAGCACAAGTTATATATTTTATGCTATGAAGACTTTACTGGAAAAAAACTCGAAAACCCGAATAAACCCGAAAAACTCGAGAAAATCGAGATTGAAAAACCTGACTTTGTTGGTTTGGTTTGGTTTATAAATTAAAAAACCCCGACACTATTAATTTGGTTTGATAATTAAAAAATTCGAACCAACCTGACCTATGTACACTCCTAATTAAAGGGAGCGCTAATATATGCATTTCAAATATCAAAATTTGTAGTTGCTTAAAGGTCATCAAATATGAAAACATGTAGTAAGGATCAAGTCCGAGCACCTAAATTCTGAATGTAACTTTTATTGTCAATTGTTTTAGAAGTCAAATATCAAACTGCTAAAGGTGATACAATATTTCTACTTTTGCAAAAGTGCTCGCCAAATGTGACCTCAGTGTTGACCGAATCGAAAAATCACACCGATCCGAACTTCAAACCAAATTAATTAAAAAATTTGACTAATTTGGTTAGATTTTGAGTAAAAAAATTCGAACCAAACCGACATATAAATATATAAATTATATATATACTTTTAAGACTTTAGATAGAATTTTTTTTAAAAACTATTTAGAAATATTTGGGATCCTCTCATGGGATGCAATATTTAATAGAAGTATGATAGTTCGTTCATCTTTATTTACTTTAAATAATAAGTTATATCACTTTCTTATCAAGTGTTATTGAAATACGTCAATCATTTCTTTATTCTTCCATATGTCAAGATTTCTTATATATTTTTCGAATTGGAAATGGTATTTCGGTAATATTAAAATTAAATAGAACATATCATTATTTAGGTATCATGTTGATTTTTATGTTTAATTATTAAATTCGGTTAACCTTGAAAATGTATGCTCAATGAAAAATTAGACGAAATAACTATCATGTGTTACAAAAAGAATTCTCTCGTAAGAATAGTTTAATAGATCTTATGTTTGTTAAATTTTTTTTAAAAATTTTACTTAAAATATATTCACTTATCAAAACTTTATCTATAACTTCAACAAAGTAAGATTGAAAAAATATTCATATAACAAAAAAAAATCTGAAAAACTCGACAAAAACGAATCAATCCAAACCGATATACTTTGTTTGGTTTGGTTTTGATCAAAGCTGAACCAACTCGATCCATGTACAGTTATTGCTTTTAATGTCCGTTTTTAGTATATAATATATTTAGTCCACTTGCTTTATGCCATGCGTATAATCATGGTTAGTCTGACATTGAAAGTCAAAAAAAATAGTATGTAGTGCGTTAGGCATCATCTATTTGTTGCTTTCGTATTTTCTTTAATGATACTCTTAAATCTTAATGGCCAAGTTGTTCGGGTGAGAAAATATATTGCGGTAAATATAATTTAATATTTAGAATATTTGTACTTATACTTTATTTATTATATTTGTAAAATATAAACATATTAAAAATTATTTTGACACAAATTTAAAAGGATATTCCTTAGTTTCGGAAGACCAAAGTTGAATTCAGGGATAAGAATATACTTAGAAGCAGATTGACCAATATCATAATTTTTGCATGTATGACGTTAATGTCAAAACTTCTATATACCATTTGTGTGTTATTACATAAGTTATTCGGTGTATCTGAGTTTTTCAGTAGCATGAAGGGCATATTTCTTTTCAAAATTAACCTATATACAATGGAAGATTAAAGTAAGGTAGAAGGCCATTTCATATAAAAGTATTTAAGTATTTTTCTTGATAGTAATTATTGGTATCATTTTCTGTTAGTCAAAAAGTGAAAAATATTTTGTTTTTACTATAAAATTTTGCAATCAACCTTTTATTTGCTTGATCAACATATTCATTTCTACTAGCTAAGATAGTTTTTTAATTCTATCATGCAATTTGCACAAATTACGTTTTAACCTTATGATAAAAATATTTCTTATATTAAATGCACTACTATTATCATTGGGGTTGATAACCAAGTATTCAAGAAAGAACCAAATCATCTTTTATTGGATGTTCTTCTTCGTTTCCGAAACGAAGCAAGAAGACACTGAATATTGGAACTGTTCTTACTTTATATTTCTTGTCAGTTGAATCTTTTTCATTTGAGGCCAGAAGTATAACTTTGGCAAGATAGCTTTTACAGTCTCTGCTTTTGTCGATTTTGAAACTACTTGAATCTACGCTCTTTTAAGGCAAAACTACTTGAATCTACGCTCTTAAGCCTTTAAAATCTCATTTTTACCCTCCTTAATTTGCGTGCATAATCCGGGCAGATTTTCGGAAAGCTTTTATGTTAAAAACTAATGAAAATAAGAAATTTTGCCTTAAAAGTTGATTTTAGTTGACTTCGGTCAATATTTTTTATAAACGGACCCGGATCCATATTTTGACTGTCCCGATAGGTCCGTATCAAATTATGGGACCTGGACGTATACCCAGAATCGAATTCGGAGGTCCCTAACTCAAGTTATGAATTTTTGATGAAAATTAAAAGTCTAAAAATTAATTATTTTTAAGAATTGATCGATGTTTGGTATTGTTAGTATCGGGTCCGTATTTTAGTTCTGGAGCCCGGTATAATTTTATTATGATAGTTAAGACTTGTCTGTTAAATTTGGTGAGAAACGGAGTCGATTTCACGTGATTCGGACGTCGAGTTGAGTGGATATGGATTTTAAAGTGTTCTTGAGAATTTTATTTGATTTGGTGCTAAATTCGTAGTTCTAGGTGTTATTTTGGCGATTTGATCGCGCGAGCAAGTTCGTATGATATTTTAGACTGGTGTGCATATTTGGTTTGGAGTCCCGAAGGCTCGGGTGAGTTTCGGATAGGCCGCGAGATGTTTTGAACTTGGAAAAATCTGGTTTTCTGGAGATTCTTGTGTCTGGCATATCCTTCTTCGCGTTCGCGAAGGTCCTCTCGTGAATGCGAAGAGTAAACTGGTGAGGCTGAGACTTTTTCTTCGCGAACGTGAAGGCCTGGTCGCGAACGCGAAGTGATAGGGGATTTACCCTTCGCGAACGCGACCTGACCATCGCAAATGCGAAGCACTTGGGGACCTAGGGGAGGGTTGGTCATGTTCTTCTAGGCGAACGCGTCCACTGGGTCGCGAACGCGAAGGCTAGGGGAGTTGCCTTACGCGAACGCATAGGAAGACTCGTGAACGCGTAGGCCTTAGGCCGCTGTGCATCGCGATCGCGACAGGCCTCTCGCGAACGCGATAAAGGCATGTCCAGTGGATTAAAAAAGACTCCAAACACGGGTTTGAGCTATTTCTTCAACATTTTCAAGAACCAAACGGATAGAGGCGATTTCCAAGAGTCATTTTCTTCCCCAAAGTGTTGGTAAGTGATTCTAAACCATTTTCTTTCAATTATTCATTACATTTCTTGAATCTTTAACCAAAAATCTAGAGTTTTCATTGTAGAATTAGGGAAGGAACTAGGAATTTCGGGAATTTGGGAATTTAGACCTCGATTTGAGGTCGGATTCCAAAACTAATTACATATTCGGGCTCGGGGGTGAATGGGTAAAAGGATTTTGGTCCGAACCTCGGGTTTTGACCAAGCGGGTCCGGGGTCAACTTTTCGACTTTTTGGAGGAAAAGAATTTGAAAAATTTAATTTATGAAATATAATTGATTCCTTTAGCAATATTTGATATTATTGAGTCATTTTTGAATAGATACGAAAGACTTGGAGGTGAATTCCAAAGGAAAAGCTGTTATTGAGAATTAAGTGGCCTTCAGAGCGAGGTAAGTGTTGTGCCTAACTTTGGCTTGAGGGAATAGGTATTGTGTGAGTATTTGCTACGTGTTTTGTTGTTGAATACGTCGTCTAGTTGAGGTGACGAACATCTATACGTTGTGGTCGAGTCATAGTACGCGAGTGAAATTCCATTATTGTAAATTTGTAGTCTTAAATCTTGTTATCTATTCTTATTGTTGTTGTTGAAATGTTGGGAAACTTGTATCCGGTTCCACCAAGGTCGATAAAATTGTGAATATTAATTCGAGGTTGAGATGTTAAATTGTGAAAGTAATCATTTATGAAATATTGATTTTCTTGTGAAACTCCTCTCTATCCATTGTTATTGATTTAATTATATTGTGAGGAAGAGTGTAAAGAACGAAAGGTGATGCCGTGCATAATTTAATTATATTGTGAGGAAGAGTGTAAAGCACGAAGGGTGATGCCGTGCATAATTTATTTATATTGTGAGGAAGAGAGTAAAAGCACGAAGGGTGATGCCGTGCAGTCTTATTTGTTATTTGGTGAGGTTGAGAGTAAAGCACGAAGGGTGATGTCGTGTAGTTTTCCTTGGTGACTTAATTGCTCAATTCGTTTAAGGATTTCCGATTTAATTATGTTTTTTTATTATTCTCACTCCTTATGTTGTATTTCCCCATTGTATGTTCCCTTCCCATTATTTATGCGTTATTTTTTATTTACTGTTGTTGCCACTAGCATGATTATACTGTTCAGGTTATATGTGGGTGTCTTGTCCTAGCCTCGTCACTACTTTGCCGAGGTTAGGCTCGATACTTACCAGTACATGGGGTCGGTTGTACCGATACTGCACTCTGCACTTTCTATGCGGATTTTGATACTTACTTAGGTTGATCGAGATTTGCTACTGGTTCGCTGTTCGGAGACTCAAGGTAGATCTGTCGGCGTTCACAGACCTTGAAGTCCCCGTCTATCATTTATGTCTTACTGTTTTCTTTCATTCAGACAATTGTATTTCTTTCAGACCGTTACTTGTTGTAAATTCTAGAATGCTCGTGAATTGCGACTCCAGATCCGGGTGGTAGTAGTTAATACAGATTTATGATATTCCGCACTTGTTATATTTTATTGTTGTTAATTAATGTTAATTACTGAATGAAAATAAGAAATTGGTAAATGATTCTCTAAAGTTGGCTTGCCTAGCAAGTGAAATGCTAGGCGCCATCACGGTCCCGTCGGTGGAAAATTTGGGTCGTGGCAGTTGGTATCAGAGTACTAGGTTGCTTAGGTCTCACGATTTACGAGCAAGCTTAGTAGAGTCTGGAGGATCGGTACGGAGACGGCTGTGCTTATCTTCCAGAGGTTATGAAGTTTAGGAACAAGTTTCACTTCTTTTCTTCTCTGTCGTGCAATTTTATCTTTTTCAATGCTAATTGAACTCTTCTACTCTTATTCTCTCACAGATGGCGAGAACACGTACCGCCTCCTCAGCTGAGCAACAACCAGAGCCTCCAGTGGCAGCTCCTACGCGGGGCAGAGGTCGAGGCCGAGGCGGTGCCAGAGGTCGAGGCCGAGGCGGTGCCAGAGGCCGAGGCAGGGATCAACCTAGAACCCGAGCAGCATCCCCAGCAGTGGAGCCTCAGATAGAGCTTGAGAAGGAGGTTCCAGTCCAGACTGTTCTTGCTGGACCAGCTCAGGTTCCGGAAGGGTTCATTTCCACCCCAGTACTTCAGGACGCTTTGGTCCATTTGGTGGGCCTTATGGAGAGTGTGGCCTAGACTGGCGCATTTTCCATGGCACCAGCAGTCTCTCAGGTTGGAGGAGGAGCCCAAACTCCTACCACTCCCACTCCAGAGCAGATCGCTCCCCAGTATCAGGCTCCTGCAGCTCAACCAATCGGATTAGTTCAGCCGGTTATTGCGGCACAAGTCGGAGATGGGCCAGCTATGTCTTCTGAGGCCTTATAGAGATTAGATAGGTTTATCAAGCTCTTTCCTGTTCACTTCAGCGGTGCTCCTTCAGAGGATCCCCAGGAGTATTTTGACAGCTGTCACGAGGTTTTACGGAACATGGGTATAGTGGAGACCAATGGGTTTAATTTTGCTGCATTTCAGATGACGGATTCCGCCAAGAAATGGTAGAGAGATTACTTGTTGACCAGACCAGCTGGGTCGCCTGCTCTTACTTGGGACCAGTTCTCTTAGCTCTTCATAGAGAAGTTTCTGCCTATCACATTAAGAAAGGAGCGTCGCCGTCAGTTTGAGCGTCTCCAGCAGGTCAGTATGACTGTTACTCAGTATGAGACCCGTTTTGTGGATTTGGCCCGTCATGCTATTCTTATGCTTCCCACCGAGAGAGAGAGGGTGAGAAGGTTTATTGATGGACTTGCTCAGCCTACCAGATTGCAGATGGCTAAGGAGACGGGGAGTGAGATTTCTTTTCAGGCGGCTGTTAATGTCGTCAGACTAGTCGAACTGGTTCTTACTCAGGGAGGTTAGGGGTCTGACAAGAGACCTCGTCATTCCGGTGAGTTCAGCGGTGCCTCACCTAGAGGCGGGAGTACTTTTGGTAGAGGCCATCCTCCCAGGCCGTTTCATTCAGTGCTTCAGGCATCTCACGGTGCCTCAGGTGGTCGTGGCGCTCAGATGTATTATTCCGACCAGCTAGCCTACAGTGCACCACCAGCTCCTATTAGTGCACCTCCACTCCAGAGTCATCAGGGTGGTTATTCAGGTCGACAGGGTCAGTTTCAGGGCCAGCAGTCACATCAGTCGAAGTTATGTTATACTTGTGGTGATTCGAGGCACATTGCTAGATTTTGCCCTCGGGCAACGGGCATCTCACAGCATCAGAGTTCTCATGCCACGGTTCCTGCACCAGTTGCTGCACCACCTGCTCAGCCAGCTAGAGGCAAGGGTCAGGCCGTTAGAGGTGGAGGTCAGTCCGTTAAAGGTGGACACCAGCCAGCTAGAGGTCATCCTAGGGACGTAGTTTAGGGTGGTAGGGCCCAGCCCCGGTGTTATGCTTTCCCAGCCAGGCCTGAGGCTGAGTCATCTGACACTGTTATCACAGGTACTGTTTCAGTTTGCAGTAGAGATGTTTCAGTTCTATTTGATCTGGGATCTACTTACTCCTATGTGTCATCCTATTTTTCTTCCTATTTGGTTGTGCCCCGTGATTCTTTGAGTGCTCCTGTGTATGTGTCCACACTAGTGGGAGATGCTATTGTTGTAGATCGTGTTTATCGTTCGTGTGTGGTCACCATTGGGAGTCTTGAGACTCGTGTAGATCTCCTACTTCTCGACATGGTTGATTTTGATGTCATACTGGGTATGGATTGGCTTCACCTTATCATGCTATATTATATTGTCACACCAAGATAGTTACCTTAGCCTTGTATGGGTTACCTCGATTAGAGTGGAGAGGAAATCTTGTCCATTCTGCCAGCAGGGTTATCTCTTATGTGAAGGCTCAGCATATGGTCGAGAAGGGGTGTCTAGCTTATTTGGCTTATGTCCGCGATTCTAGTGCGGAGGTTCCTTCCATAGATTCGGTGTCGGTTATTCGTGAGTTTCCAGAGGTGTTTCCTACAGACCTGTCGGGGATGCCACCCGATAGGGATATTAATTTCTGCATTGATTTGGCTCCGGGCACTCAGCCTATTTCCATTTTGCCATATCGCATGGCCCCGCCAGAGTTGAAGGAATTGAAAGAGCAGTTGTAAGATTTGCTTGATAAGGGCTTCATTCGACCTAGTGTATCGCCCTCGGGTGCACCTATGTTGTTTGTGAAGAAGAAAGATGGATCGATGAGGATGTGTATAGACTATCGACAGTTGAACAGAGTCACCATCAAGAGCAAATATCCATTGCCGAGGATTGATGATTTATTTGATCAGCTTCAGGGTGCCAAGGTGTTTTCAAAGATTGATTTGAGATATGGCTACCATCAGTTGAGGATTAGGGCATCCGATATTCCTAAGACAACTTTTCGGACTCGGTATGGACATTATGAGGTTCTAGTGATGTCATTTGGGCTAACAAATGCCCCAGCAACATTCATGGATTTGATGAACCGAGTTAAAACCCTACTTGTATTCCTTTGTAGTTGTGTTTATTGATGATATCTTGATCTACTCCGAGAGTCGAGAGGAGCATGGGCATCACCTTCGGATCGTTCTTCAGACTCTGAAAGACAGCCAGTTATATGCTAAGTTCTCAAAATGCGAGTTTTGCTTGAGTTCAGTTGCTTTCTTGGGTCACGTTGTATCAGTATAGGGTATTCAGGTGGATCCTAAGAAGATTGAGGTAGTCCAGAACTGGCCTAGACCCACATCAACAACAGAGATCCGTAGTTTCCTGGGTTTGGCGGGCTAATACCGTCGATTTGTGGAGGAGTTTTCATCCATAGCAGCCCCGTTGACCAGATTGACCTAGAAGGGTGCCCCGTTCAGGTGGTCAGATGAGTGTGAAGCGAGCTTTCAGAAGCTCAAGACTGCTTTGACTACGACACCGGTATTGATGTTACCCACATGTTCAGGATCTTATACAGTATATTGTAACGCATCTCGTATTGGTCTGGGTGAGGTATTGATACAGGGTGGCAAGGTTATTACATATGCTTCACGGCAGCTGAAGGTTCACGAGAAGAATTAACCTGTTCATGATCTAGATCTGGCAGCCATTGTTCACGCGCTGAAGATTTAGAGGCACTATCTTTATGGCGTTCCATGTGAGGTATTCGTTGATCATCGAAGCTTGCAGTATTTTTTCAAGCACAAGGAACTCAATTTTAGGCAGAGGAGGTGGCTGGAGCTATTGAAAGACTATGATATCACTATATTGTATCATCCCGGGAAGGCAAATGTGGTGGACAAAGCTTTGAGTAGAAAGCCAGTCAGTATGGGTAGCCATGCATATATTCCAGTTGGTGAGAGACGGCTTGCATTGGATGTCCAGGCCTTGGCCAACCAGTTTGTGAGGTTAGATGTTTCTGAACCCAGCCGTATTCTAGCTTGTACAGTTGCTCGGTCTTCTTTGTTTAAGCGCATCAGAGATCGGCAGGATGACGATCCTCATTTACTTGTACTTAGAGACACAGTGCGATATGGGGGTGCCAATCAGGTTACTGTTGGCAGATGATGGAGTTTTGAGTATGCAGGGTCGTATTTGTGTGCCTAATGTGGATGGACTTCGTGAGTTGATCCTTGAGGAGTTCCACAGTTCCCGGTATTCTATTCATCCTAGCGCCGCCAAGATATATCAAGACTTGAGGCAGCATTATTGGTGGAGGCGAATGAAGAAGGACATAGTTGCCTATGTAGCTCGGTGCCTAAATTGCCAGCAAGTAAAGTGTGAGCATCAGAGACCCGGTGGGTTACTTCAGAGGTTAGATATTCCTGAGTGGAAGTGGGAGCGTATCACTATGGATTTTGTTGTTGGACTCCCACGGACTTAGAGGAAGTTCGATGCAGTTTGGGTTATTATGAACAGGCTGACTAAGTCAGCGCATTTCATTCCTGTGGCAGTTACCTATTCCTCGGAGCGGTTGACGGAGATTTATATTCGGGAGATCGTCCGTCTTCACGGTGTGCCCGTGTCTATCATTTTTGATCGAGGTACACAGTTTACCTCGCACTTTTAGAGGGCAGTTCAGCGTGAGTTGGGTATGCGGGTTGAGTTGAGCACAATATTTCATCCTCAGACGGACGGACAGTCCGAGCGTACTATTCAGATCTTGGAGGATATGCCTCGCGCTTGTGTTATAGACTTCGGAGGATCGTGAGATCAGTTCTTGCCCCTTACAGAGTTTGCCTACAACAACAGCTACCATTTAGTTGAGGTCAAAGAGTTACCCTTCAGTTCAAGTGCAGTGGAGAGGTCAGCCTATTGAGGCAGCTACTTGGGAGTCCGAGTCAGATATGCGGAGTAGATACCCCCACTTTTTCACCAGCCCACGTACTTTTCTATGTCCGTTCGAGGACGAACGGTTGTTTTAGAGGTGGAGATTGTGATGACCCAAAAGGTCATATTATGTTTTAGAACTCGAATCTGCGCTCTTAAGTCTTAAAATCTCATTTTTACCCTCCTCGATTTGCATGTGCAGTCCGGGCAGGTTTCCAGAAAGCTTTTATGTTGAAAACTAATGAAAATAAGAATTTTTGCCTTAAAAGTTGATTTTAGTTGACTTCGGCCAATATATTTAGTAAACGGGACCGTATCCATGTTTTGACGGTTCCGGTAGGTCCGTATCGAATTATGGGACTTGGGCGTATGCCCGGAATCGAATTTGGAGGTCCCTAGCTCAAATTATGAATTTTTGATGAAAATTAAAAGTCTAAAAATTAATTATTTTTAAGAATTGATCGATGTTTGGCATTGTTAGTATCGGGTCCGTATTTTGGTTTCGGAGCCCAGTACAGTTTTATTATAATATTAAGACTTGTCTGTGAAATTTGGTGAGAAACGGAGTCGATTTGACGTGATTCAGACGTCCAGTTGAGAGGATATGGATTTTAAAGTGTTCTTGAGAATTTCATTTGATTTGGTGCTAAATTCGTAGTTCTAGGTGTTATTTTGGCGATTTGATCGCGCGAGCAAGTTCGTATGATGGTTTTAGACTGGTGTGCATGTTTTGTTTGGAGCCCCGAGGGCTCGGGTGAGTTTCGGATAGGCCACGGGATGTTTTGGACTTGGGAAAAATCTGGTTTTCTGCAGATTCTGATGTCTGGCATATCCTTCTTCGCATTC
Organism: Nicotiana tabacum; assembly: GCF_000715075.1. Taxonomy (NCBI): domain Eukaryota; kingdom Viridiplantae; phylum Streptophyta; class Magnoliopsida; order Solanales; family Solanaceae; genus Nicotiana; species Nicotiana tabacum. The sequence goes on from NC_134103.1 coordinate 75,636,333, forward strand.
GCGAAGGTCCTCTCGCGAACGCGAAGAGTAAACTGGTGAGGCTGAGACTTCTTCTTCACGAACGCGAAGGCTTGGTCGTGAACGCGAAGAGATGGGGGATTTACACTTCGCGAACGTGACCTGATCATTGCGAACGCGAAGCACTTGGGGACCTGGGGGAGGGTTGGTCATGTTCTTCTAGGCTAACGCGTCCACTGGGTCGCGAACGCGAAGGCTAGAGGGAGTTGCCTTACGCGAACACGTAGGAAGACTCGCGAACGCGAAGGCCTTAGGCCACTGTGCATCGTGATCGCGATAGGCCTCTCTCGAACGCGATGAAGGCCTGTCCAGTGGCTTAAAACAGCCTCCAAACACGGGTTTGAGCCATTTCTTCAACATTTTCAAGAACCAAACGGGTAGAGGCGATTTCCAAGAGTCAGTTTCTTCCCCAAAGTGTTGGTAAGTGATTCTAAACCATTTTCTTTCAATTACCCATTATATTTCTTGAATCTTTAACCAAAAATCTAGAGTTTTCATTGTAGAATTAGAGATTAGGGTAGGAACTAGGAATTTCGAGAATTTGGGAATTTAGACCTCGATTTGAGGTCGGATTCCAAAACTAATTACATATTTGGGTTCGGGGGTGAATGGGTAAAAGGATTTTGGTCCGAACCTCGGGTTTTGACCAAGCGGGTCCGGGGTCAACTTTTCGACTTTTTGGAGGAAAAAAATTTGAAAAATTTAATTTATGAGATATAATTGATTCCTTTAGCAATATTTGATATTATTGAGTCATTTTTGAATAGATACGAAAGACTTGGAGGTGAATTCCAAAGAAAAAGCTGTTATTGAGAATTAAGTGGCCTTCGGAGCGAGTTAAGTGTTGTGCCTAACTTTGGCTTGAGGGAATAGGTATTGTGTGAGTATTTGCTACGTGTTTTGTTGTTGAATACGTCGTCTAGTTAAGGTGACGAGCATCTATACGTTGTGGTCGAGTCATAGTACGCGAGTGAAATTCCATTATTGTAAATTTGTAGTCTTAAATCTTGTTATCTATTCTTATTGTTGTTTTTGAAATGTTGGAAAACTTGTATCCGGTTCCACCAAGGTCGATAAAATTATGAATATTGATTCGAGGTTGAGATGTTAAATTGTCAAGGTAATCATTTATGAAATATTAATTTTCTTGTGAAACTCCTCTCTATCCGTTGTTATTATTTAATTATATTGTGAGGAAGAGTGTAAAGCACGAAGGGTGATGTCGTGCATAATTTAATTATATTGTCAGGAAGAGTGTAAAGCACGAAGGGTGATGCCGTGCATAATTTAATTATATTGTGAGGAAGAGTGTAAAGCACGAAGGGTGATGTCGTGCATAATCTATTTATATTGTGAGGAAGAGAGTAAAAGCACAAAGGGTGATGCCGTGCAGTCTTATTTGTTATTTGGTGAGGTTGAGAGTAAAGCACGAAGGGTGATGCCGTGCAGTTTTCCTTGGTGACTTAATTGCTCAATTCGTTTAAGGATTTCCGGTTTAATTATGTTTTTTCATTATTCTCACTCCTTATATTGTATTTCCCCACTGTATGTTCCCTTCCCATTATTTTTGAGTTATTTTTTATTTACTGTTGTTGCCACTAGCATGATTATACTGTTCAGGTTATATGTGGGTGTTTTGTCCTAGCCTCGTCACTACTTCGCTGAGGTTAGGCTCGATACTTACCAGTACATGGAGTCGGTTGTACTGATGCTGCACTCTGCACTTTCTATGCAGATTTTGATACCGGCTCAGGTTGATCGAGATTTGCTGCTGGTTCGCTGTTCGGAGACTCAAGGTAGATCTGTCAGCGTTCACAGACCTTGAAATCCCCGTCTATCCTTTATGTCTTACTGTTTTCTTTCATTCAGACAGTTGTATTTCTTTCAGACCATTACTTGTTGTAAATTCTAGAATGTTCGTGAATTGCGACTCCAGATCCGGGTTGTAGTAGTTAATACAGATTTATGATATTCCACACTTGTTATATTTCATTGTAGTTAATTAATATTAATTACTGAATGGAAATAAGAAATTGGTAAATGATTCTCTAACGTTGGCTTGCCTAGCAAGTGAAATGCTAGGTGCCATCACGGTCCCGTCGGTGGAAAATTTCGAGTCGTGACAAAAAATCACCTCCCAAATCATTAATTTTTCACCAAACGTTTTATTAATATCCAATATATCTCTAGAACTCCGGGCAATTATTTAGATCGAATGGTTCATTAATAAGAACTCCGGACAATTATTTCGATCGTTTGACACTTTGCCATAAGTGCTTCATCCCATATTATCAATTTTGCTTTCCTTATAAATTTAGCACTATTGCTCTGCTTTGATATATTTGTGATAGTTATTTAAGTTGTTTGAAGAGGTATATCAAATCTAAAGTGGGTGGCCTCACAATAAAATCGTTGTTGGTACACCACTTGCTATTATTGCTAACAGTATCATGCCTCTTGATATGATATTTGCAAGTAATGACATGAAAATATTATTTTGATTCCGCCGGAGGCATCTACAAAGAATAATTCCGCTATACCAGAGTCTACTCTTTATAATATAGTCTCAAAAGACTGTTCTTACTTAGGATTTAGCTTTGATTGTGCTTCCTCAGACACTTGTATATCATTTTGATTCTTAATAATATACTAACCTTTTTACTATGTGTTCTAATTTTTTAAATCTCTAACGCTCTTTTTATGAAATAAATTTGTGTATCCTAACATTATTTTTTGACTTGAATAAGAATTTTACTCATATGATAAATTTAAAAATAATTGAATTAGATTCTCTTGCTATATAATTAATTAAAAGATTTAATTATTGATTTTAACATAAAAAATAATTTATTCTATGTTGATTCAGATCTTAATATTAGTTCATCTCTTATTTTGAATATTTAATCTTAATTATAATTTTATCCACCATAAATTTTATTTTCAAAGAGTAAAAGATTGATATGACATTTCACTTTTAGATCATTATGTTTGTAGAATCATTAGTAGTATTGACTCTTACCAACCATTTTTTTCTCTTTCTCACACATTTATATTCTTAAATATTTTCTTAGTTGTTGTTTAATAATTGGATATTTAGTATTACACGAAAAATTGATTAAAAAATATTATTTGAGTAGAAAAATAATTTAAATATAATATAAAAATATATTATCGTGGGGATATTTTTTCTTCTCTATTTTAACTCTTTATGCAGTCAATTTAATATTTTTTTTTTGTATTGGACATTATGGAGTGGTAATGTATTGCCAATATGAAGGATTATTATGAAATTGATTTTATTAAACCTTCCTACATATTTTTAATAAATGTTAATAGACAAAATTTTATTAACTTTAAAATTTTAAATATTAAAATTTAGCATAGAAAGTATTATAGTCCAAAAAATAGGTTATTGTAGTTATGTCCTTTCCCTATGAGTTCTTCCATTTAATATTTTAGAGTTATTTTGATCTATTAATATTGTATTTGTACTTTTATAATAATATAGGCTCTCCTTTTTCTAAATCGATTTGGACAATATAATACACTCACAAATTAGTCCAAAAAATAGGTTATTGCAGTTATATCCTTTCCCTATGAGGTCTTCCATTTAATATTTTAAGGTTGCTTTGGTATATTAATATTATATTTGTACTTTTATAATAATATAAGCTCTCCTTTTTCTAAATCGATTTGGACAATATAATATATTCTCAAATTAAATTAGTAATAGGAATTTTTAAGAAGTATATCCTAAAAGTAATATGATTACATGACTAAAAATATGTTTCTACCACTAAAGTAATTATATTAAAAGAAAACATAACGTGTTCCTAAAGGTATTAGGTATATATGCTAACATGTAGTATTATATGTCTATGCCCAAAAGTAATTATATTAATAGGATTCCTAAAGGTAATCATGTGAGATTCCTAACATGTAGGATTATGTCCTAAAACTAATAGGATTATATGGCTAATATCTAAAATTTCGATTATATTCTTTTATTATGAGTTATTATGCTTAATATTATAAGATTATTTTTATAAACCGATATTGTATTCATACTTTTATAATAATATAGATAGATAGATATAACTTAGGGACTAAAAATGCGTCTTATTATATTGTCTCTTTTCTTTAACGGACTTGTTGAATATGTATATTTGCACCACGTGGCCTCGTGGGTAGCTACTTCTACTTGACCTTTGACTTCATAAGTTCCGCGCACACAGGAGCACCTGTACATTGTAAACTTTTGTGTGTCGTTTGGCACAAATAATAATTTCGGGATAAAATTTGAAATTAATTTTATTCTATATTTAGTTTGAGGTATTAACTAATTCGGGGATAACTTTTATACTAAAACGGTTGAATTAGTTATTCCATATAGAATGTGAGATAGATATCCCATTGTTGTGCCAAACAACCCCTTAATTGTTTCTAGAACTCATTGACTGATTCTCACCAAGGATTTGTTTATATTTTCAAATTTGCATATATTAAGCAGTATAAAGAAAAGTATGAGGGATTAGTTGCTGCTATAGTTTCTTTATTAAAATAATTAAGGTTTTATTTCATCGATATTCAGTGGACATCTTTATTGTAATGAATAAACAAAGAAACTATAGAAGTGTTGAATATAATGAAAGAGGAAATTACAAATGAAAATCAAAATTGACGAAGCATCAAATGATGCTGGACTATAACATTATACTCAACAATAGCATCCCCACTGGTTGTATTAATCCAATAGGTTTTAGCAGTAGCAATTCCCTGAGCTAAGTTAAGGGTCATAAGTAGACCAATCTCATTTTGATGAGCTGCACCATATATTCCTTGGGCTCTGGCCCAAGTGTTAGTGGGTCGTCTATCATTGCAAGAAACCCAAAAACAAAGGGAACTTTACATAACTGTCACAATTTAAAAGAAATATAACAAATTCGTAGCATGAAATCCAATATTACAGTTATGGCAGAAAAATATTTATATTTGTAGCACACAGTTCCATTAAAATAGGAATATTAATTATTAATCTCTAAACATAAGCAATTTGAATGGAAAGTCAATAATTCTTTGTACAAAAATCATACCTTTTTTTTCTCTTTATCTATTAGCTTTTCTTCTTTTTCTTCATCTTCTTAATTTTATTTTATGTAGAAGCCAATATATTTTCTAAATTTGTTTCATTCATTTTCTTTTTAATTATCTTTCTTAAATTTTTCTCTTCCTTCTTTCTTCCTTTCTAAACATAAAGATCTTACTTCGATAATAATATACGTTAATATATGCAAAGTGTATATAAAAAAATATATATATTGAATTAACACATATAAAATATACAAAAAAAATATACATAAAAAATACATCTTCAATTAAGATGACACTTAGACATGTGAAGTATACATAAAAAAATATATCTTAAATTTAATTAAGATGGCATATAAATATACAAAAACATATATATAAAAAATACATTCTGAATTAAAATGGCACTTGACATATACAATATATTTGAAATATATATTAAAAATACATCTTAAAATAAGATGGCACTTCACAAATAAATATACAAAAATTATATACATAAAAATACATTTTGAATTAAAGTGATACTTGATATACAAAGTATAAAAGACGTATAGAAGTTGTTTGTTAATTGACTTTTAAATTTCTATCTTAATGCAGAAAATCATTTCAAATCGGAAAAATGAAATTAAAGAAAAGAAAAGAAGATGCCCTTTGCATTTTAAAAGTATAGTCTGAGATTTTCAATCGGAAACAGTCTCTCTATCTTGCCAGGGTAGAGGTAAGGCTGCGTACATCCTACCCTCCCCATACCCACTTGTGCGATTATACTGGGTTGATGTTGTTGTCGTATGAGATTTGTACCCCTTGGATGACCCTGCATGAACGGGGATATTTTGCACAGCGGACTCCCATTTTTAGTCCGAAAGTTGTACCGAGAAATATAAGATTTAGAGAACCTTAGTTTTGGAGTATCTTTAACTGCTTTATAATTAAAAGACTAATTATTTACGAAATAAGCCCAATAGAGCAGAATAGATGATTCATATTACCTCCTATACTATAAATAGAGGTCAAAAAAGCATTCAGCCTTCTTAAACAATTTCTCCATCACAATCATTTTCTAAGTTAAAAACGAATTGAGAAGTGATTTAAATATATCAAATAAGAAGATTAAGTCGTAGGAATCACATTAGATGTATCATTATTGATGATCCATGATCATACGTATTGTTTAAATTAAAATAAGTGTTATTTATTTGATGAATAGACAAGTAGATTGAAAAAATCATGTTCATGCTTAACAGAAAGCCCACACACGTTTGTATAAGCTCAACAATATACAATCCCTCTATATCTTATTTAGCGCACATCTTATTTTTCAAACTTCCTGTCATGAACTTCACATAATTGTCAAGTGATGTCATCTGACGGTTTTGAAGTCCACCAATCTATTATTAAGATACACCCTTTGAGGTTGAGAAGAGCTTTTTTCAAAGCGACAACTTAATCACTTTATACAAATAAGTGCGACCAAAACTGATAAGCAACAATCATAAAAATTAAAGAGCAGTTGAAATCAGAAAGCACACAATGAGGAGATTAGTGTTGGTCGCCATTATTGACTTAGAGAAGCAAAACTTGATCGTAAAGAGTGATTGGTAAAACCTGGAAAGAGGAAATCAATGTGAACATTTGACGGTAAGAAATTTGATTAAACAAATGAATTAGAAATAGTTTTAGTGGTTGCAATGGGGCTTAATGTTACGATCAAACATAAGATTAAATATGTTTATAAACCAGGGAAATTAATCCAGTCATCCGAGTCAAATTTTGAAGGTAATGCACGTAATAATTGTAATAGTTAAAGACAAATCACAAAACTAAAATTCTCTATAATTGTAGGGAAAACATATCTTAACATAATTCCTAACACATTTATTTTGATTCTCATCAAAGAAGTAAGGAACCAAATTTGCATTTCAGGATAGATATTTACTATAATTTATTTGAGAACTTAGATAGTACAATTTACTTTTTACATCTACAAAATGGAGGTAATAATGTGGAAACAAAAATATACTGAGAATTGAGGAAAACAAAAACTGATCCAAAGAGAAATTCAACCTTGACGAAGTTGCTCATCTCTTGTGATGACCCAAAAGGTCATCTTATGTTTTAGAACTCGAATCTGCGCTCTTAAGCTTTAAAAATCTCATTTTTACCCTCCTCGATTTGCGTGTGCAGTCCGGGCAGGTTTTCAGAAAGCTTTTATATTGAAAACTAATGAAAATATGAATTTTTGCCTTAAAAGTTGATTTAGTTGACTTCGGTCAATATTTTTGGTAAACGGGCCCGGATCCGTGCTTTGACGGTCCCGGTAGGTCCGTATCGAATTATGGGACCTGGGCGTATGCCCGGAATCATATTCGGAGGTCCCTAACTTGAGTTATGAATTTTTTATGAAAATTAAAAGTCTGGAAATTATTTGTTTTTAAGAATTGATTGATATTTGGCATTGTTAGTATCGGGTCCGTATTTTGGTTACGGATCCCGGTACAGGTTCATTATGATATTTAAGACCTGTCTGTGAAATTTGGTGAGAAACGGAGTGGATTTGACGTGATTCGAACGTCCAGCTAAGAAAATAAAAATTTTAAAGTGTTCTTGAGAATTTTATTTGATTCGGTGCTAAATTCGTAGTTCTAGGTGTTATTTTGGCGATTTGATCGCACGAGCAAGTTCGTATGATATTTTTAGACTTGTGTGCATGTTTGGTTTGGAGCCCCGAGGGCTCGGGTGAGTTTCGGATAGGCCACGGGATGTTTTGGACTTTGAAAATCTGGTATTTTGCTGCAGCAGGTGTTCTGGCATGTCCTTCTTCGCGTTCGCAAAGGTACTCTCGCGAACGCGAAGAGTAAACTGGGCAGTTGAAGTTTTCTTCTTCGCGAACGCGAAGCGATAAGGGTGTTACCCTTCGCGAACGCGACTAGCTCCTCGCGAACGCGTAGTGTTAGGCACACCTGGGGGAGGGTTGGTCGTTCCTTCATCGCGAACGCGAGCAATGCCTCGCGAACGTGAAGACCATGGAGAGTAACCATCGCGAACGCGAGCAGGATCTCGTGAACGCGAAGGGTTGGCAGCTAGTACCCTTCGCGAATGCGACAGTGGCCTCGCGAACGCGATGCACACTGTCGCCCAATGCATAAAACAGAATCAAACACGGGTTTAAGCCATTTCTTCAACATTTTTCAAGAACTAAACGGGCAGAGGCGATTTTCAAGAGTCATTTTCTTCCCCAAAGTGTTGGTAAGTGATTCTAAACCATTTTCTTTCAATTACCCATTACATTTCTTGAATTATCAACCTAAAATCTAGAGTTTTCATGGTAGAATTAGGGGTTAGGGTAGAAACTAGGAATTTCGGAAATTTGGGGGGTTTAGACCTCAATTTGAGGTCGGATTCCAAAACCAATTATATATTCGGGCTCGGGGATAAATGTGTAAATGAATTTTGGTCCGAACATTGGGTTTTGACCAAGCGGGCCCGGGGTCGATTTTTTGACTTTTTAGAGAAAAATTTGGGAAATTTAATTTATGCAATATAATTGATTCCTTTAGCAGTATTTGATATTATTGAGTCATTTTTGAATAGATACGAGTGGTTTGGAGATAAATCTCAAAGGAAAAGTTGTGATTGAGAATTAAGTGGCATTTGGAGCGAGGTAAGTATTGTGTCTAACCCTGACTTGAGGGAATTAGGAGCCTTAGATTACTTGCTAAGTGAAATCCATGTGAGCGGCGTATATGTGAGGTGACGAGTACTTATGCGCCGCCAATTTACCTGTTTTCAATGTTTCTCTGTTTTTCTTATATTGTCTCTTTCCTATGCCAAATTGCTACGTGTTATACTAGTGTTGTTCAATTTATCGTTCTTATCATGTTTACGGATTTTTTGGTGATAATTGAGTTTTTATTTCAAAGTTGAGATTGATATTATGGAACCAAATGTTGAAATAAGGTTTGTACTTGTTATTCTATCTCCCTGTTGTTATTTATGCATTGCATTATGGCAAGGGAGAGTGTTAATGCACGAAGGGTGATGACGTGCCATATTGTGAGTGTTAATGCACGAAGGGTGATGTCGTGCCATATTGTGAGTGTTAATGCACGAAGGGTGATACTGTGCCATGATATGAGAGTTAATGCACGAAGGGTGATGTCGTGTCGTTTCTATTAATTTTATGGTGAGATTGAGAGTAAAAGCACGAAGGGTGATGCCGTGCATTTTTCCTTAATATATTCATTATTCCTATTGATTCATGGTATATTGACTGCTCAGGTGATCATTCTGTTGTAGTTCTTTATCTTGTATTCCCCTCAGTATGTTCCCCTTCCGACAATTCCTGTTTAGTTCTTCATTTCTGTTATTTGTATATACATTGTTAAATTGTACAGGTTGATTTGTAGGTGCCTTGCCTTAGCCTCGTCACTACTTCGTCGAGGTTAGGCTCGACACTTACCAGTACATGTGGTCGGTTGTACTGATGCTGCACTCTGCACTTTCTGTGTAGATTTTGATACCGGCTCAGGTTGATCGAGATTTTGTTATTGGTCCACTGTCCGGAGACTCAAGGTTGATCTATCGGTGTTCACAGACCTTGAAGTCCCCGTCTATCTTTTATGCCCTACTGTTTTCTTTCATTCAGACAGTTGTATTTCTTTCAGACTATTACTTGCAGCAAATTCTAGAATGCTTGTGAATTGTGACTCCAGATTCGGGTGACAGTAATTAATACAGTTTTATAATATTCCACACTTATTATATTTCATCTTAGTTAATTATTGTTAATTACTGAATGTGAATAAGGAATTGGTTTAATGATTCTCTAATGTTGGATTGCCTAGCAAGTGAAATATTAGGCGCCATCACGGTCCCGTCGGTGGAAAATTTCGGGTCATGACATCTCTGCGCTACTGCATAAACTGCAAGGCAAGTAAACTGTGTATAAATCACCAGATCGAATAAACATAAAAAAGAAAAAAAAATTATACAGTAATTCAAAAGTGATGTGTTTATTCTTGTGGATTTATTTAACAATCATGTAGACAGGAAAATTTCCAAAAAAAGAAGAAAAGAGATAAATCGTACATCCCTGAGCATGGGAGGTTCCACATCAGATTTTATTTTTTTAGCTTTATATTTGTATATAAATTATTGACAAATTTTAATCAAATTCAACATGCAAAGATAATGTAAACATTACTGACTTCCTTTATGTACAAAAATTTCATAGTCAACAACTAAAACTTAAGGGAGGAAGATCCTACATTTCCCGTAAGCATCCATGATAATTTTGTGATAGCTCTACTTGTGTCGTCTCAAATGAGCGCAATCGTCTTTAGGGAGTAAAATGCTAGAACTGAAGGATAACTCGAGAAGATGAATACACTAACCTCTTGGCAATTAAACAATCTGTTTCGTGTTAAATCGGAGGTACTCAATTATAAGGGAGAACCATACAACTAAGCACATTACCGGCCTCATTCTCCAATAGAATGATGTAAATGTCCAGTGTCTTTATGGTTTAAAATTATACACAATACACAACGCAAGTAGAGTTTCATTTTTCAATTAGAAAGAGTGTAGTAAATTTTAATATAGAACCGCTATATAAGACCCAAGAAAAAATACACGATTCAACGTCTTTTTCGTATCTTTATCGGGGCGTAATTTATGCCAGACAACCTTTGCAAGTTTTCTTTGAAATAATGGACACAATCTGGAAATTGAAGGTTACCTAAATAAGCTTCCTACATGTCAAAAATAGAGTGAAAGGAAACTCAACAAGGGAAAAGGAAGAACTAATATTTGCTAAATCACCTAACAAAATATTAAACACATTTGTGACTGAAAATAAAATTTTAAGCCAAAGAAATGACTACCTGAATGGCAACATCTTAAAGAGCTGCAACGTCACGTCCCAGATACCTAGTCGGGCGAGAGGATAATCTAACCTGTCAACAAAATGACAGATTGAACAAAACACATTCAGACTTTAAGAAGAAGAATGGATGAGCGGAAGATCCATTTAAACATCACCAAGAAACAGTCAGAGTTAATGAGGCTTTTGGGTTTTACAACAGAGGATAACGGTATAATAATACTACTATAGCAAGAATTCTATATAATAAAACGAAAATAATACGTACCAGGATCTATCCGGTACTAATATCTGAGGTTACAATGAAAATCTAATATAGTTTAAACTCCATATCAGTAAACTATAATCAACATTTATAGACATAAAAATAAGTTCAATGGTCATCAGTCATCACTATTAAATAAAATAAAAAAATATTCCCTAACCGTTAATAATGAGTGATTGCACTTAACTCTCCCTATCGCCTCATATGTGCATTTTTGTGAGCATCTTCTTCTCTGGCTTTTGTGCTTTTTTTTTCCTCTCTTATTTCTAGCACTATTTCTTTGATGTCGATTTAGTATTTTAACTACCTTCGCTCATCCCTTCATCGCTGCTACAACCGTTGGTGAGTCTTAATCTTCATTGGTTTTTCCTTCAGTTGTTTTCCAATTTGCTATTTATATGGATATTCATTGCAGGGTAGTTAGTTTTCTTCCTCCTTAATTTTCTTCACCCATAAATATATTATATACACATATATGATAAATCTTTATCAAGTTGAGTTAAGAAGGTAAAAAAATTGCTACTGATTAGGGATAAATAACAATCAATTTACAGTAGACCAATTAAGCAATCAATTATGCCGCATAAAATTATGTCATGATTATCTGTATTACTTCATATCCGATATTCTAGCCTTAATACTCATTTGGAAATGTTATTGGTTCTCTGCAAAGTAAAAAGGTTCTCTTAGATACAAAATATTTCCCATGCATTTAGGTTTAAATTTCTTATAAAAGTTTTAGAAGTTTTTTATTGCATTTTTTCTTACAGATTTCAAGTTAGTTCAAATGCGTGTTCTTGACAGGAAAATAAATTGTTGTAATCAAAATAAGGAAAGAACCTTGGTAGAGCAGAGTAGATTTTATAGGAAAAATGTTGATTTTGTTTGGTTCTTGATTATTTTGGAGTATTATTGATTTTATAACCTCCACCAATGCTCTCTGACTTTGAATTTTTTTTCCTTTAACCTTTTAAGTTACGTGTCTCAGTGTCTACATCAAGAAGATCTTATTTTAAAAATTAATTCGCAATGCTTTGAGTTTGAATACCAATATATGAGGCTACAATGAAAATTTAATATAGTCTAAACTCCATATCAGTAGACTATAATCAACATCGTTGACGAACTCTTTAACCATTAAAGTATCAGTAAAGTAAAATTCGGGTACTCCATATCAGGCACACCGTTAGTTATCAATTTTGAAAAAGTAATGTATATTAGAATCTTCATACTTTTGGTTATCAATTGTGCAAAAAGCATAATAATAGTTAAGAATCTTCGGAACGTACCTCAAATACGAATGGAGAAGGCCAAACTGAATCTTTTCACGGCCTTTTGTTCGTTTGCACTACCATCTATCAACGTAAAAAGAAAAATAAATCATGTGCTCAACTGAATTGTTAAACTTCAAGGGTCTAACATTTAAAATGCTGAAAAGATATGCAAAGAAGGCGCAGTTGGTAAAGGTTAACTTTGAAAGGATTACAGACCGGCAAGTGTTGATTAAATTTGCAGCATTTTCTGAATCTGTGGGTAAGATCAAGTATGGGGCATATTTACGAACGCTTCATGGGCGTCAAAATAAGCAGTCGTTATCCAATTCTTCTGCGCTGGCGAAGGAGTAAGTCAAAGACAGAGCATAATCAAAAATCAAAGTGCAAGTAAGTGAAAAACACAAATGGAAACGGCGGTGAGGAAATAATTTAGAAATTAGCTAAGGAATTAAAGTAAATCAACAAAGGTGTAGCAAAAGCAGTGTAGAAGAGAAAAGAGGGAGGAGTATAGGGAATTTCAGCAAAGGCAAACAAAAAGGACAATAGGAAAATAGAAAGACAAAGGACGATGAATACATAGATAGAGGGAAGAAGAGAAACAGAGAGAGTAAAGAATCTGTTATAAAAAAAACGATTGTTTTTGAAGCGTTGTGTGTTTTTCTTGTACGGTGAATTTTGGTTTTTGACGGTGAAAAATCAAAGAAACCCGTAGAAAATCATAGAGAAAGAAAAATTGGTGTTATGTCTGTCTATCATGAAAATGGTGTAGTAGTTTACATGATAATAATAGATTGGGTGAAAAAAATTCTAAAATAATCCAAAAAAATAATAATTATATATGATAAAACGATGGAAAAAATATGAAGGGACAAAGGAAATGTATAAAGTCAATCTATTATAAGATAATATGTGTTCTCAGCTCGTACCAAAATAAATGTAGGATTACTTCAAGCATTTCTTTTATGAAATTGCTTATTGATCTAAAACCTTTTCGAAACACACAAAATACAATATGCAAAAGTATATGAAGAAAAATTAAAATGTACAAGGAAAATATTACAAAGAAAATAATAAAAAAAGGAATTATTAGTAAAAAAAGTACAAAAGGGATAATGATATTACCAATTGAATAATGATATTATTCATCCCCTAAATTAATAAGGTACTCATCCGAGCAAAAATGATACTATCTCTTGTATCGTCTATCATTTTTTATTCTTTTTCTTTCTTTTCCTATAGCTACTTCCTTTTTCTTTCCTCTTTTCTACGTTACTGAAAAAGATAGAAGCTTTGGCCCATCCCTTCACCCTCTTCATGTCTATGAAAGTTTTATTTTCTCCTATTTCTCCGAGAAAACATTCAAAATTGCTTCTTTTGTTTCAAGATAAATTTTTTTGTTTCACATATAAGCATGGAGGAAAAAGTGTCTATTCGAATTCTTTTAGAGTTCTTGTTTCTTTCTGTTCCACTAACACTTCAAAATTATTTATCCTTTCACATAATTAATACAGACTTTAAAAAATATGTAACAAAACAGTTCAAACTTATGATGTTACCATGTAAATAGTAAATCATGACAACTTCATATAATCACATTACTATTGCTCAGTTGTAGTAATCTAAATAGAATAAAAGAAAATATTTGAGGGATAATATAATAATTAGAAAATGTGAGAATACTTATAAAAGAGTTTACTTTAATTCTTTTACGTTAATTATGGTATCACGAAATTTATCGCGGAGCCACTTGCACCCAAGGGATGTCAACCGATACCCCTTCGTCGGAAAATTATATTGTTTAGCTCGGTAATATTTTTAAAAATATGTATATATACTATATAATGACACCCCTTGACTTCTTGGTGAGTTTGTTTCTTTATATTTTGACTCCCCTTAATGAAAATCCTGGCTCCGTCACTGCATGAAATTTATCTATACGCAATGAAATCTGATCTTTAACATGAAGAAAATAAAAAAGGTTACTTGTAATACTATTTACCAAAAATCTTGTTCTTGCCGGTCTTCCCATGTGCATCATCATGCCTCGAAGCTCCAATTTCTCATTTTTCCCCCCCTACAAATCCTCTCCTGAATTGTATCATTAAAAAAAGGGCTCCATTATAATTAATTCATCAAACAACCTTTACTAACTCTTCTTGTGCTCTGTTTCTTCGATCCTTCTTCCACTGATGCTATGTAATGCATCTGTATTTTCTAATATACAAATGTAAATGTATGTGAAATTGTGTGTGAGAAAGAAGAAAATAAAAGAAGCGTAATTAAGTAGATTAATGGGAAGAAAAGGAAATCTAGTTTTTTTGGCTTTCTTAGGGAAAGCAAACGTATAATTGAAAAGGTAGAGGGAAGATTTGAAACGGTGCTTTAATTGTGACTCAATAAGTGAGTGACGTTTCAATGAAACGTTTGGCTAAATGGTTAACTAATGAGGTAAATGGCTAAAATAAGAGAATAATCCAAAACAATGTGGGAAAAGATAAATAGAATTTCTAGCTTTTGAGAAGTGCCACGTCATCACTCTTTTCCCCTCAATTATATATATATATATATAAAAATATTTTTCAAACTATTTTGTGCCACCAAACAAAAATGAGAAAATTGTACCAAACACACCCTGAATTGCTTCAACACATCGTTAACATCCTTAGAAACATGTTGCTTAATTAAGCAAAAGGGGAACTTTTGCTCCGGACAATGCTATTGTATTGTTTCTAATTGGGTCGTTTCACGTACTGTATTATTATATTGTTAAGAGGAGCATCTTATTGCGGTGACAAGCTAACTATTGATGTATGAAAGATTAGATTGATGTGCAAAATATCTTTTTTGGTATTTTTAGCTCTTTAATGGGTCGTTTGGTACGGTTGTTAAGTAAAAATAATTATGGGATAAAACTTTTACTATCGCCTAATCTTTTGTTTGGTTATTAAGCCTGAGATTAGTTATTTCAGAATTAAAAATAGTATCGGGATAACTTATACCTACCATATGGTGGAATAGTAATCGCAAGATAAATTATCCCATGATAAAGAAGGAAAATTGACAATCCCAGAATTAATACAACATATCAAACAGTTAATAAAAAATAATACCAGGATAACTAATCGCAGCATAACTAATCTCAGTATAACTAATCTCAGCATAACTTGTCTTCAACCCAAACAACCCTAAGTCTTCTAACTCTAAGCGGAGGCGGATCCAAGATTTAAATTCTATAGGTTCAACCTCTAAGGTTTTTAGCATTAAATTTATTACTTTATTTTTAATATTGTGAGTTTATATCTACTATCTATTGCAATTTTAATAAAGTTTACACATAAATTTATGCTCTACTTCAAAAGTTATAGATAAATTGAACCTGTAACTATAGTAGTACATCCCAGTGGCGAAGCCACCTTACAAGAAGGAATGTCAAATACCACCCCTTCGTGGGAAAAATACACTGTGTAGCTAGCTAAAAAGAATATATATATATATATATATATATATTATGTATTGACTCCCTTAATTTTCTGATATGCTTACTTTTATATATTTTAACAGCCCTAACGAAAATTCTGACTCTTGCCCCGATAGATCCGCCGTGCGTCCAAGCAGGGTATAGTTTCATATCATCAGCCATATCATCAGCAGTTTACAAATCTTGTTGATTTGGCACTTCTCCACAAATATGATTAGTACACCTTGGATCAATATTGAATAATCAACCTTGCCACTTTAGATGAATAATTAGTCTTGCTCCTTTGGACTATTTTGTATTTCATTTTGTACCAACTACACCATCGTATTGATCTTGACGTTGATATGATAGATGTTACCAACAAATTAAATTAAATTCAAACCAACAAATTAAATAAGGATTATGATAGCCACATGATAGATAAAATAGCAATTATCACTCTTTACCAAAAACCAATAATTCAAGCAAAGGCGGACCCCCATTATCACCAAAACTGCTTTCTAATACCGCAAGTCTATTTCCATCCCTACAAGGCTACCTACCCCAAGAAACCATGTCCAGATAGTATGTTGAAACGAATAAAATATCTAAAAGGAAGTTTGTCCCTCTTTGTCATAATTAATTAAAAAAGAGTTCGGTGCACAAAGTATCTCGCGTTCACGCAAGGTCCGGAAAAGGGCCGCACTTTAAGGAATATGATGTGGGCAGCCTGTCCTGATGCAAGCATCAATGACTGATTTTACAGCTCAAACCCGTAACCTATAGGTCACACGAAGACAATTTGACCGTTGCTCCAAGATTCACTTTCTTTGTCATAATTAATTGAAGAAAGTATTTACAGCAGAGTGAAAACAAGAAAAGCATTAAAAATGCATATATCAACAGATCTTTTTGATGTGCTAAGAAAGAGAAGAAGGAAAGCAAAACAAAAAGAAGAGGGAGTGCTTAATTGTTTCTTCTTCTTCTTGGTTTATTCTGAAAATGGGTGCTGAGGTGAGTAAACAGGTGGAAAGACGAAAATCTATTCATACTCAGAAGAAAATCTTGTATGATCTCAAGGAGAAAAATGGATGCAACTTTCCTGGTTGTGATTATCATGTACAAGACAGAAAAAATTGGATGTCAGCACTTATCCCTGAGAAACTCCATGTCAACAAGATTGTTTGGCCAGGTACCTAACGGCGGATTCAGAATTTAAATTTAATTAGTTTTAACCTTGAGGTTCTTAGTATGAATTCGTTGCACTTTTGAAAATATTTATTAAAATTTTGATGATTTTCTATGCATATGTCTCCGTGTGACTTATAGGTCATGGGTTCGAGCCATAGAATCAGCTACTGATGCATGCATCAGGGTAGACTACCTACATTATCCCTTGGGTGCGGCCCTTCTCCGATCCTACGTGAATTGGGATGCTTCGTGCATGGGCTGCCTCTTCTACATATATATGTCTGCTATGTATCGAAAATACTGAATTCAATTAAACCAATTAATTAAGTATTCCATCCGCCTCTGCAGGTACACATGATTCAGCAACTAACAATATAGGCATCCCATTCATATCTCGCCCTTTTGCTCAATGTCAATCTCTGTCCATTTATGAACAACTAGTAATTGGCGCTCGCGTCCTTGATATCCGTGTTCAAGAAGATCGTCGTATATGCCATGGCATCCTTCTTTCCTACAATGTTGACGTCGTTATCAACGACGTCAAAAAATTTCTGTCTGAAACACATTCAGAGATAATAATCCTAGAAATTCGTACTGAATTCGGCCATGATGATCCCCCGGATTTCGACAAGTACCTAGAGGATCAGCTAGGAGAATTTCTCATCCACCAAGATGACAATATGTTCAACAAGACTATTGCAGAGTTATTGCCAAAGAGGATAATGTGTGTTTGGAAACCAAGAAAATCACCTCAGCCAAAACATGGAAGTCCGTTATGGAGTTCATGTTACCTAAAAGATAACTGGATAGATACTGACTTACCTGAAACGAAGTTCGAGAGTAACATGAAGCATTTGAGTGAGCAGCCACCTGTAACATCCCGGAAATTCTTTTACAGAGTGGAGAATACGGTCACACCACAGGCTGATAATCCAGTCCTGTGTGTGAAACCTGTGACAGATCGGATTCATCCGTATGCGAGGCTGTTTGTTATGGAATGTATTGCTCGAGGTTATGGTGATCGGTTGCAGATATTTTCATCAGACTTTATAGATGAAGATTTTGTGGATGCATGCATTGGTCTTACAAATGCAAGGATTGAAGGGAAGTTCTGAATCTGAACGAATGTTTATAGGTCTAAATAGTATATATGTATGTGTTTCAGAAATTTTATTTTTATGTATATAGTTTGAGTAGCAAGTAGGAGTGCACCCCTACTTGCCGAAGATGGATTATTTTCTAGTCTGTATATAGGTCTTGTGTGGTCCAACTTGTTTGAAATCGAGACTCAATTGTTATTGTAATTCGTTTTCTGTTGTAAGATTGTTTTGAGGAATTGAGTATATGCGAGAACATGATATATGAGAAGAAATACACTCTTAGCTGTCATTCCCAATATAGAAATTTACGATGTTCTTTTGTCCCTCTGGTTAAAACAGTTCAGTTTCTCAAAAAAGTAGTCTCTTTTTTATAATACATCCTCCATTTTTTTTCATCAAACAGAAACTTGTTTTGTGCAACAAATATTAAGAAACTATAAGGTAAAAAGGGTCAGCCCAATGCACGAAAAATCTCGCATTCACGTAGGGTCCGGAGAACAACCTCACCCTAAGCGGTATGAGGTAGACAACTTACCCTAATGCAATGATTGAATATTTGACACGTTGGAAGTGAATGACTTTGTTGAACAACCAACCAAAAGCTTCCATTATGAATCCAGGAAAAAAAGAAAAAGGAACATTGAATATTAGTAGGAGATTTTACCCAATGGTTTACATTGAATACAAGCACAGCCTGATGAATATCTTAGGATTCCTCCTATAGCCTCAAACGAGCCATTTTTGTGTCTTATATGGAAACAGATTAGTATGTTGTGCTCAGGGTCTTTAAAGGAACGTTCGGGTACAGCTGCTTTATCTCTTGTATCGTTGGCTCGGGACAATGAACGATATGGGAAGTTGATCATAGAGGAAAGTGGCCGGGGTTGGACCATTATTGAAGTTGGTAAAGAAGGAACAATGGAGGGTCAAGAAAATGCCTCAAGGGCAATTGGCCTTCTTTTAACGTGATCCAGAAAGCGCCGAACACATCGTAAAAGCTGGTGTTTTGTTCAGTGTTTGAGAAAATCCTCAAAGAAGGGAGCATGAAGGTTCAAATTATGGTGGCTTGGGCTATATCAGAACTGGCTTCACATCATCCTAAATGTCAAGATCAATTTGCTCAAACTAATACTATCAGGTTATTAGTTAGTCATCTTGCCTTGCGAAACCATCCAAGAACATAGTGAGTATGCTAATGCTAGCAAACAGAAAATCTCAGTCACTCGGCTGGGAAGGCCACATCCAGCTCTAACACTGCTAGTGAAAACAGTGACGCAGAACTTAGGTGGTGAGTTTGAAGATGATGAGAAAAGAATACAGTGTAAAGTGGAGTGTGTATAAGATTAGCCTTGCTGTATAGGCAAAACACTAACCTTGTCTAATCGACAGAACATATCGTTCATTGTTGTAGTTGTGCTTTTACAGTTTACTCTCTGATTAGCATAGATTCAGAGATAACATTTCATCTGTGCAAGACTTGTAGTACTTTATCTTTCCCTTCATGTTAGTAGGGGAAGAGAGCTGTTAGAAGCTTCTTTTTTCAAGTTCCATGGTTCTTATTTGTCAGCCATAAGGATTATAAATGATTTGATTTGTCGAATGTTATTATCATATTATGCATTATGAAACAAAAATGCATATACTTTTCCTGGTTTAGGTGGGGCTCTATGAAGCCAATGTAACTGGTTTTTTCTTTTTCTTTTTTTCTTCTAAGTTGATACAGATGATTGATGAAGACAAAAGATACATACCTTATAGAACTTGACAAAAGATCCAGATGAAAAAGCAAGCTGACAGGAATAGAAAGAGTAGAATCAAGAAGAAATAACCGACTAATGGAAAGAAATTCTCCTCTTTAACTTGCTCTACGTGAAAGCAAACATTGAGGAATGTTGATTCTCTCAGACAAGTGAAATGTTACTTGTTTTATTGCATTATTATTGCAATATCACTGGAGATCTTTAATTATCAAATTCGCTTGTCAAAGTCCATTCCATACTAAAACAAAATAATTTGCCAGTCTAGCATACAAATCTTCAAAGCAACGGGGTGTTCGCAAATCACAACCACCATTCCACATTACACTTAATTAGACGCCCACATACATGGTCTTACGACTTTGCAAAGACCTGTCTTTAAGGTAAACAGTTGCCCGGGCCTGGTCACCGCAACCCCGGGGTGAAGAGGCACCCCTTCTCCCAAAGTTACAGGGCTATTTTGTTGAGTTCTTTAGAGAGTTGTCTCGCACCCCTAGATACTCTCTACCTAAACCAAACTAAACCATCTAGAGAGTTGTCTTGCACCCCTAGATACTCTCTACCTAAACCAAACTAAACCAATCATATCAACTGTTGATGTAGTCAAATTTAGACTCATTCACAGAACCGGTCAATTACCAGCAGTTTCTCATAAATTTACAAAGAACCAAGGTCCCAAAGAACACTGTCCAAAGAACCAATCTCAAAATACATGCTGCCTGATGAAAAGAAACAATCACAAGCAATAAATAAAAGCTCATTTCCATCCATAACCATATATTATGAACAAAAACATAAAAGCAGCATATGTAAAATGTAAATGGAAGGGCAATAAAAGCTACAACAATAACAACCCACTGGAATCCCACTAGTGGAGTCGATTCCACTAGCGGAGTCGATTCCATTAGTGGAGTCTTGGAAGGCAGTGTGTAGAACTTATGATAGAGAGGCTGTTTCCAATGGAAACTCGGCTCAAGAAAGATGAAAAAACAATAGAAACAAGCAATATCAACAAAGAGGGCCAGAAAGATAGTAACAATTATTACTGAGCCAGAAAATAGATGGAAGGAAACAGAGGCAAAAACAGAAACAACAGCAAAATACTACAAAACCGTAAAGCTAGCAGCTGATAATTGATCAATCTTCCAAACATGTATGTATATACATGTACAGAAAATGCACATTTCCAAAAGCTTCAAGCTGAAACACTAGTCCATAACCAATACTACACTAATCCTAATAGGCAATAATCAAGCAGAGGGAACCATAACCATATCCTAATAATAGTTCAAGAAACTAAAAGGTGACCATATGCAATACGATCATTCAAAAAAACATTAAATGGTTCATCCCTTTTAACACTTCAAAATGACATTAACAAAAAAAAAGTACTAGAAAGCATAGGAAAAAGGAGTGCAAAATGTGAATATACACATTTACCCTCTCAGTTCTACAGAGCTTCAACGACCACTGCTGTTAGGGCATTCACGTGCAAAATGCCCTTCTTCCCCGCACTTGAAACAGCCACCACCACCTCCTCCGCCACTACCACCATATCTCCCACCTCCACCACCATATCCACCGCCGCCGCTGCCATATCCGCCGCCTCCACTATCATAACCGCCGCCGCCGCCGCCCTGAGTACATTCCCTCGCAAAATTCCCTTCTTCTCCACACTTATAACACCCGCTTCCACCACCGCCGCCGCTGCCATATCCGCCGCCTCCACTATCATAACCGCCGCCGCCGCCGCCCTGAGTACATTCCCTCGCAAAATTCCCTTCTTCTCCACACTTATAACACCCGCTTCCACCACCGCCGCCGCTGCCATATCCGCCGCCTCCACCATACCTACTACCACCACCGCCGCCGTATCCACCGTCACCTCCATACCGACCACCTCCGTAACCAGCATCACCTCCACCATATCTACCACCTCCACCGCTGCCATATCCACCTCCACCACCATATCGACCCCCGCTGCCGCCTCCACCGCTTCCGCCACGGCCACCACCTTGAACAGGCGCACCATCCGGTCCAGTAACATTAACAGCCTTAGTACGGCCATCATCACCAGACTCAACTTCAAACTCAACAACTTCACCTTCAGCTAAGCTACGAAAGCCTTCAGATCTGATACGAGATTGATGAACAAACAGATCTTCACCGCCGTCATCAGGAGTAATGAAACCGAAACCCTTTTGATCATTGAACCATGATGTTTGGCATATTTCGATATGTGTTGATGTTACTTTACCCATGTCTTAACCGCTTCTTGATGTTATTTGATTTTTAAAATGTCCAACATGATTTAATTATTGGTTTTATGACTAATTGAGTTGTGTGTGGTGAATTAGGGTATTTGGAGTGCAAAAATATGAAGAAAAGGTGCTCTAGGTAGAGGAAGAGAGATTGGATGCGTCGCATCCAATCTAGAAAAAGATCAGTTCGCGCACCCTTAGCAGTGAAGTCAGCCCATAGCATCCGCCATAGCATCCGCACCTGGGCAAAGCTGAGATGGAGGAACTAGGGGTGGATGCGTCGCATCCACCCTCGCATGCAAAGCTGAGAAATAGAGGACAAGGTGGATGCGTCGCATCCACCTTCCCAGGCAAAATTGAAATGGAGGACGAGGTGGATGCGTCGCATCCACCTTAGCATCAACCCCTGAAGCCGATTTGGACTAGGGTTAGGAGAACTCTAGCCCACGACTTTTGTACGCAATATATAAGCCAAAAACGCCTCTTTTAGGTCATCTAACATATTTGGAAGGGGAAAAAAAGCCACGACAAAGCTGTGGAGGCCGGAATTCATCAAGTTCCATCTTTCTCCCACCAAACTTAGTAATCTTTATGTTTCTTTGTATGATTTGTTGTTTGGCTACCATGTCTATATGGAGCTAAACTTCACGTTCTAGGGTTGTGGTTCTTTCATGACTATTGTTATTCGGATATTGATTTTGATTTCTTAAATTATCATATTAGTTTATTTATTCAATCTTGCGCTTATTTATTTGATTGCTTGATCACCAATTGAATATTATCTACGAATCTAGAATTGAACTCGAAAGTGGGAATTCTATATTGCATATAGGATTGAGAAGGGCAAGTTCTTGAACTCGGGCATCGGGGAACGGATTCGTAGTTAGGATAGACATATACCTAATTGCCTTGCTTGGTTGATTTACAGGAATTATAAATGCGTTCTTGTTGATTCTAACTCCATAGACATATAGGCGTTAGGTTAGCTTGAATAGGCGAGTAAGAACTCGACAGATTCTTATGAGCATTAACCCTGTCAACCAATAAGCTAGATAAATTAGTCGGTCAATTCAATTGAAGAATACAATAGGATTGTTAGATAGCCCATAACCCTAGATCGTTTTCATTACATTGATATCATTAAAATCTGCTCTTTCTCTGTTCAAAGTTCATTATTTATATTTTTCTTATTTAATTAGTTTAGAATAAAATATTTTTAGATTTAATTCTTGTTTAGATAATTGGGATAGTCTAATTTAGTTAATAGTTAATCATAAGTCCTCGTGGGTTCGACATCCGACTTTTAGTCACTTTATTACTTTACGACCGCGTATACTTGCGTGAGTGTGTTTGGTCGCAACAAACCATTTCACGGATCCCTTGATCCTACGTCCCTGATCACTCTCCGACGCCATAGTAGCACAGAAACAAACCCTAGCGAAACCCTAGA
The DNA here is from genome assembly GCF_000715075.1 of Nicotiana tabacum. Classification (NCBI taxonomy): domain Eukaryota; kingdom Viridiplantae; phylum Streptophyta; class Magnoliopsida; order Solanales; family Solanaceae; genus Nicotiana; species Nicotiana tabacum. Next base: position 75,660,078 of record NC_134103.1, read on the forward strand.
GACTTTTTTTGAGAGCTTGATCTCTTGGTATTTTCACCAGTACTGTGGGCTTTTTTATGTTGCGGTGGCTGAGTTATATTCTGATTGAGAGTGCCACGTTTTTGGGGAGAGAGAGGTGGTGGGCCCATTGGACCGGATCTTTTTATCCGAATCCATTTTGTGCATTAAATTAATGTGTTTTTCATTAAATAAATAATATTCCTTTCATTTCTTTACTATTTTATACGGTAGAGTTTGTGTTTGACCTGTTAAGGCCACAGTACCAAAACTATTAGCGATGGGCGTTTGGATATTTTGAATTTTTTATTTTGAGACTATAGGTTGAGCTTTTTGTTCTTCTTATAAAAATAAATATTCAAATGAAATATTCATGTTAAATTGCCTAAAAAAAAATTCAATCTCACATTCGGAACATCCAAATGAAGTTGTATACGGTCAGAATCGGGTTTGCCTGATTTTGTATGGTTAATCGAGACCGGGATGGCAGACCGAGGTTCAATCCCAAGTTATATTGGATCGTTACATGAATAAATATTGCCTAGCTCGTGATTCAGGGATAGATCGAGATCGAGATCAGCTAAGGTCGAGACCGAGAAGGATAGAGATCTAGCGAGATCGAAGGAAGCCTATTAAGTCGAATAACAGAAAGCCGAGGAATCCGTGACCGGGCGAAGATTGTGGCAGAGATCTCGGCATGTATCAAGTCAAGATCGGTTGATTAGCCAATCAGATGATTTCATTTTGTATTTAGAATTGTACCATATGTAGAACTCATCTACTATATAAAGAGGGTTCCAATCATTTTGTAAGGAGACATTCACGGATAACAAAGTAATATATTACGTTTCCTCTCTTAAGCTCTCTTATTCAGTTGTTCAGTTCTTACTTTTCAATAATATACTCAGTTGGTTCGAGGACGACCTAGCTCGAGGGTCAAATTTGCGCGTTACATTGGTTTGCTTCATTTTACAGTTAATTTCTAACTTCAATTCCCATATTTCTCTGTTTGTGCCAAGTGAAATCACATATCCTTAAAATCACTTACAAATTTAATTGTTATCCAATTTTAAGGGTAAACAGTTTGGCGCCCACCATGGGGCTAAGAATAATAGTGATTACCTGGTGCTAATTTTCATAACACATACTGTTTTACACTTGTTCTTGTAAGCGTTTTTTATTCCAGGATCAACATGTCAAACTCTCGAGCAGCACCCACATAAATCGATAATGGCCTTGGTTTTCATGGCGAAAACAATAATGTAGCCGCCCCAGGAAACGAAGTGCCTCCAGCTGATCTCGAGGGAGTACCAGTTGCAGGCCCCATCGACGTCAGTTCCCATGTTGCCCTGAATGCAAATCTGGGCGTCGACCCCGAAAATAGCATCCGTAAAGACGTTCGATCAGCCTGTCATAATGCACAGGTCAGCGAAGAAGGCGAAATCAGCCTTCAAATAATATTCGAAATGATGCAGGCTCAACAAGTTGCAATAGCAAAACTTCAAAATCAGAACCACGCACCGAGTAGGGTTGAACCCGAGCTATCACAGGAAGTTATTCACAGGGTCGAACCAGTGTCGGGGAGGTCAAATGCGAATGAGTCAGGGATCGACCCCGCTATCTTGAAAATGTTCGAGGAGCTAACAAAGCAAATTGAATCGGGGGAGAAGAAAATTAAAGCGAATGACAAAAAAGTAGAAACATAGAACTCCCGAGTTGATCAAATTCTGGGGGCACCACCGATTTTGAAGGGTTTGGATTCAAAGAAGTTTGTACAAAAGCCCTTCCCCCCGAGCGCGACTCCTAAGCCTATTCCGAAGAAATTTCGCATGCTAGAAATTCCTAAGTATAATGGAACTACCGACCCCAACGAACGTGTCACTTCTTACACATGCCCAATAAAGTGGAACGAAATAGAGGACGATGAGATTGAGTCTGTACTGATGAAGAAATTCGGAGAAACGTTATCAAAGGGGGCGATGATATGGTACCATAATTTGCCACCTAACTCCATTGATTCTTTTGCCATGCTCGCAGATTCCTTCGTCAAAGCACATGCCGGAGTGATAAAGGTCGAGACTAGAAAGTCGGACCTCTTCAAAGTAAAACAGAGAGACAACGAGATGCTCAGAGAGTTCGTATCTCGGTTACAAATGGAGCGTATGTATCTTCCCCCGGTCGCCGACGATTGGGTCGTTCAGTCTTTCACTCAAGGCTTAGACATACGAAGTTCGGTAGCCTCACAACAGTTAAAGCAGAACTTGATCGAAAATCTAGCTGTAACTTAGGCCGATGTGCATAATCGGTACCAATCAAAGATTAGGGTCGAGGATGACCAGTTGGGGGATCCTTCCGGATCCATTTATCCAAACAGGACCATCGACAGAGTTAAAAGGGATATTAACCGGGAACCACGATCTAACAGAGATCGATATCAGCCATACGGTGGAGATCGGAGAAATAATGGGCATGGACGCAACCTCGTTCGAATTGATAGAAGAAATGATCGAGGACAGACCTCTCGAGGGCCCATGAGTAAGAGCAGTTTCTATAGAAATGTCGAACCCAAAGAAGCACCACGACTATCGGAATACAACTTCAACATTGATGCATCAGCTATTGTATCGGCCATTGGGCGCATCAAAGACATTAGGTGGTCCCGACCTCTGCAGACTGATCCGGCCGAGAGAAATCCTAATCAAATGTGCAAATATCATGGCACCCATGGTCATAGAATAGAAGATTGCAGACAGCTGAGGGAGGAGGTAGCCCGTTTGTTCAACGAAGGGCATCTTCGAGAATTCTTAAGCGATCAGGCTAAAAACCACTTCAAGAACAAAGATTCAAACAGACAGAATGAGCAAGAAGAGCCGCAGCACGTGATCCACATGATTGTTGGAGGGGTTGATATTCCTTAGGGGCCCGTATTCAAAGGCACCAAGGTGTCGATCACGAGGGAAAAACGGACTCGAGACTGCATACCGGAAGGGACCTTGTCTTTCAATGACAAGGATGCAGAGGGGATCTTACAACCCCACAATGACGCACTGGTAATATATGTCCTTATTAATAAAATTCAAGTTAAACGTGTTTTGATTGATCCAGGTAGCTCGGCCAACATTATTCGATCGAGGGTCATAGAACAACTCGGCCTACAAGATCAAATTATGCCTGCAGCCCGAGTACTTAACGGCTTCAACATGGCAAGCGAACCCACCAAAGGTGAAATTACTTTGCTAGTGAACGTGGCCGGGACCATCCAAGAAATAAAGTTCCATATAATCGAGGGTGACATGAGGTACAACGCCCTGCTCGGAAGGACGTGGATCCATAACATGAGGTCAGTACCCTCGACCCTTCACCAAGTTCTGAAGTTCCCGACATCGTAGGGAGTCAAAACAGTGTACGGGGAGCAACTCGCCGCCAAGGAGATATTTGTAGTCGATGAAGTGATACCGGTATTGGCACTCTCATCAACGAAGAGATCGGATTCGAAGGGAAAGAAGAAGGCCAAATAACAACCACAGACACCGGCCTCGACCCAATTGCAGGAGCAAGGGATCGACGGGGATGACGACTACTGGATCCCTTGATCCTTCATAATTCCTGATGACTCCGACGCCACCAAGTCAATGGTCGAAGAGCTGGAACAAGTCTCACTGTCCAAGCATCATCCCGAACGAAAGGTTTACCTGGGCACGGGGCTAACCCCCGAGCTCAGGAAAAAACTTATTCATTTCCTTAAAGATAACACGGATTGCTTTGCTTGGTCCCACTTTGATATAACAGGGATCCCACCAGAAATTACCACTCACAAACTGAGCCTGAACCCTAAATTCCGCCCGGTGAAGCAAAAAAGAAGCCCCCAGTCCGAGGTCAAATATGCCTTCATCAAGAACGAGGTAACCAAACTTCTCAAAATAGGATCCATTCGAGAAGTAAAGTACCCCGAATGGTTAGCAAACGTAGTGGTAGTCCCTAAGAAGGGAAACAAACTTAGAATGTGTGTAGATTATAAAGACCTGAATAAAGCATGTCCCAAGGATTCTTTTCCTTTGCCTAATATCGATCGTATAATCGATGCCACGACCGACCATGAGACTCTCAGTTTTCTCGATGCCTACTCCGGGTACAACCAGATACAGATGAACCCGGAGGATCAGGAAAAGACCTCGTTTATCACTAAGTACGGTACCTATTGTTATAATGTAATGCCATTCGGTCTAAAAAATATTGGTGCAACTTATCAACGCCTAGTAAACCGAATGTTCGAAGAACAAATAGGAAAATCAATGGAAGTTTATATTGATGACATGTTAGTTAAGTCCCTGTGAGCACAGGACCATCTAAAGCATTTGCATGAGACTTTAGATATACTGAGGAAGTACAATATGAAGCTCAACCCCGAAAAGTGTGCATTCGGGGTTGGCTCGGGCAAGTTTCTTGGTTTCATGGTGTCCAATCGGGGAATCGATATCAACCCCGATAAAATTAAAGTTATCGAGGATATCACGGTAGTGGATAATGTAAAAGTCATGCAGAGGCTGATAGGACGGATAGCCGCCCTAGGATGATTCATTTTGAGATCCTCAGATAGGAGCTACCGATTCTTCTCGCTGCTTAAGAAGAAGAGCAATTTTGCATGGACTCCGGAATGCCAGCAGGCCTTGGAGGAACTAAAGCGGTATTTATCGAGCCCGCCGCTGCTTCACACCCCGAAGTGGACGAATAGCTTTACCTGTACTTAGCAATCTCGGAGATAGGTGTAAGTGGAGTCCTGGTCCGAGAAGAACAAGGTATGCAATTCCCTGTCTATTATGTTAGTCGGACCTTAGGTGAGGCCAAAACTAGATATCCACACTTAGAAAAATTAGCGCTTGCTTTAATAAGCGCCTCTAGGAAACTAAAACCATATTTCCAATATCATCTAATATGTGTTGTAACGACTTATCCTCTTCGAAATGTTTTGCACAAACCCGAGCTTTCGGGTCGATTAGCCAAATGGGCCGTAGAAATCAGTGGGTACGATATTGAGTATCGACTCCGAACTGCCATTAAGTCTCAAATCTTGGCGGACTTCATGGATGACTTTACGCTAGCCCTCGTGCCCGAGGTTGAAAAAGAACTACTGATAAAATCGGGTACATCTTCGGGAGTCTAGACCTTCTTTACGAACGGTGCTTCAAATGCAAAGGGGTCCGGATTAGGCATCGTACTAAAATCACCCACATGTAATGTAGTTAGACAGTCTATCAGAACTACAAAATTGACTAACAATGAGGCTGAGTATGATGCCATGATTGCAGGTCTCGAACTAGCTAAAAGCTTGGGAGCAGAGGTCATAGAGGCTAAGTGTGATTCCCTCTTCGTGATAAACCAAATAAACGGGACTTTTGAAGTCCAAGAAGACCGAATGTAGAGGTACTTAGATAAACTACAGGTAAATCTACATCGATTTAAGGAATGGACCTTGCAACATGTACTACGAGAACAGAACAGCGAGGCCGACTCTCTTGCAAACTTAAGTATGTCGGTCGAGGACAACGAACTCAACTTGGGGATTATCGTATAACTCATGAGATCGGTAATCAAAGAAGGTCACACCGAGATAAACTCTACAAGTTTAACCTAAGATTGGAGAAATAAGTACATAGAGTACTTAAAGAATGGGAAGCTTCCATCAGATCCAAATGAGTCGAGAGCTCTGCGCACAAAGGCAGCACGGTTCACTTTGTCCGAAGATGGAACGTTGTTTAGAAGGACGTTCGATGGACCGTTGGCAATATGTTTGGGACCGAGAGATATCGACTACATCTTACGGGAAGTTCACGAGGGCACTTGTGGAAATCATTCTGGTGCCGAATCACTGGTCCACAAAGTAATCAGAGCAAGGTACTATTGGACCGATATTGTCACACCCCAAATTCGGAAAGCGCGACCGGTGCTCAACCGAGTGAACCCGGTCGAGCAAGCCTGTTGAATACTTTCTACCCAACTCACCCATGATCAAGAAAAGACATGATTACCTTAGTTAGACAATAGGAAGTTCATTCGTACAATATTAAATTATTTCATTAGTTACTCCACTATCAAGTCCCAAAATACATATATTTTTATAGTTTGAGTGGAATAAGTGATCAAAACATAAAATAACTTGTTTAGCATTCCCAACACCCATATACAACCCACATAGTGTCTACGGAGCCTCTAAAAATACAAAAGAGAGTAAAGATGGTGCCGGCAACAAGGCCCCGGCTATACCTCCAAAAGTGCCCACAATATAAACATAAGGTACAATACATGACCCCGGAATGAAATGGGGCTCATCGAGTCCTCTAAGAAGAGGATGCAATACTATCTGTAATAAACATTGTCTCCTATGGAACCACCTGCATCCATTTAAAAATGCAGCACCCCCGGTAAAAGGGACGTTAGTACTGTCGAATAGTACTAGTATGTAAAATTAAACACCATCTCAATAGAATGAATAATAATACAAGGGGAAAACATTCATGAGTTCAATAAGGGCTTCAAACAATACTAAAACATCAAATAAGGATCGCATAAGTTTTCGAGTCAATTTTTATGTTATTAGGTTGGGTGATCTTTAGTGCCGGTATTCCAGAAATCACAATACCTGTGTATTCTTATACGGAGTCCGATCTCGACCCGATCGGCTAGGTCATCCCATTTGAGACATCAACCATAAACCACAATTTCAATTATTATTTTCAATACAGTCACCACCATATATGCGGCATGGCGTCCGATCACGGCCCGATCGGCTAGGCCGTCTCACCCAAGACATTATCCTTTTCAGTCAATCATCTCACATCATACTTCGTTCATATTCTTTCGATTCATTGGCACTAGTGATCACGATTACAAAGTCATTCTTGGTACTTGGCCGTATTTCATAGTTCTAGTTCCTTTTTCCATATTCAAATATCATTATCATTGTCAAAAATAATAGGGCTTCCTATTCAAGTAATTAAATTCACATATCAGCAATCTGAGAAATTTTAGGCACATAGAGGCTTTTCATATAATTTGGCATAACAATCTTTATTTCGATATTGACATAAAATCTTAACATCTCTAACACATATTCCACATTTTGAATACATCTTCAAACGAAAAGATGACATGTTGGAGCATTTAGAATAAGTATTGAACATATATCCTTCAACACAACCATATTAGGAATATCCAATTCAATAATGATCAAGGACTTACTCCAATTACATGAACACTGTAGGATTCGATTCTAAGAAGAAGGGGGTTTAGCCAATATACCTCAATTAAGCTTCCTTAAACTTTACAACGTTCTGGAATTCTTAGCAACTTCGATCTATTTTAGAAATATAACAAGTTTGACTAAAATTAGGAAGATTATCATGATTCTAGCTCATTTGAGCACATTATTAAACACTAGGTGGCATTAATGTTTTAAGGCCCTTTTTGTGGATGATTCCACAATTTCCCAACCCATTCTCTATCATTTTTAGCTCACAACCTTCCCACATACTTCAAGGATACATGCATGCAAGACAACAACCCTCACACCCAAGAATTTTCTTTCTATTTATCCCTCTTTTTAGAAGATTTTCGAAATTAAGAGCTAGGGCATAGATTCTTACCTTTAGGATGAAGACCTAGGGTGTTTCTCTTGATAATCTTCAAAAGTTTATGCAGGAATTGAAGAGTAACTTGATGAACATCACTTTCTCCCTCAAGGACTCTCTCTCTTACTCTAAAGTATGAGGTTTTGCTCAAAAATAACTCCTTACATCTATTTTAACGAAGTAGGGTCGGGTTTTAAAAACTAAAAAAATGAAGCTAAGGAACAGGTTTTGTGGCGCTATATGGGACCTCATAATGGTTATGCGGTCCGCGAAATGACCGCGAAATTGTGGTGCCAAAACTGGAAAGGAACTGAGTAGGTATGCGGTCACTATGCGGCCCGCAGACCTGTTCTGCGGTCGCATAATGTACCGCAGAACGGTTCTGCGGTCGCATAGTGTACCGCAAAACCTCCCTCCGAAAAATCCCAAAGTAGGATACGCGGCAAGAGTGCGGCCCGTGAAATGGTTATGCCGTCGTATAATGGACCGCAAAAATGACATTAAAAATGGCCCAAAAGACTGCTCCACTCTGCGGCCATTCTGCGGTCGCATAATGGACCGCAGAAATGCCTACTTCTGCCCAACATTTTCCTTCAACTCCCCAGCGCACTTTCAATCCAAAAAGTCCGAACCGCGGCGAGCTTTTGTTAAACTCTACGCCTACTTCAGCATCACGAAACCCTATTTTTTAGGAAAAGTTTTACGGGGCCTTACATCCTCCCCCAATTAAGATCATTCGTCCTCGAATGAGGGTCAAGGTTCACTATTTGCATCTTATGCAATTCAGTTTTTATACCACACACCGGCAACCCCAAATTTAACTAACTCCCCAAATTTCCAAAAATATCGCCAGAGTTTCCTTTGTAAATAGGCCTATCCACCTGTCAGATAGCCCGAGAATCACATCCTAAAAACATGTACATAAACCAACGATGTAACATAACTCATAACAATACCAACCGTGGCCTCATGTAAATAACATATAATCAAAAGGAATACCTTTACATTAACTAAACAAGTGATACAAAATTCATAGGTGACAAATTCATAAAAAGGATTACATAGCTATTCAAACAAGTAAGGATACTTCTTCTTCATCTCTTCCTCGGCCTCCCAAGTGACCTCTTCAACCTGCTGGTTTCGCTATAACACTTTCACGGAGGCAATTTCTTTATTTCTCAACTTTCGGACTTGTCTTTCAAGAATGGCAACTGGAATTTCTTCATATGACAATTCTTCATTAACCTCAATGGTCTCAACCGGCACAATAGTTGACGGATCTCCAACTACCTTCTTTAACATAGACACATGGAATACCGGGTGCACTAATGACATCTCGGGTGGTAGCTCAAGCTTGTACGCCACCTGACCAATCCTATGAATGATTTTGTACCGTCCGACATACCTCGGACTCAATTTCCCTTTCCTTCCGAACCGCATTATACCCTTCATGGGGGAAACCTTCAAGAATACCCAATCATCTTTTTCGAACTCTAAGTCTCTGCGACGAACATCCGAATAGGATTTTTAATGACTCTGAGCAGTGTTCAACCGCTCCTTAATGATTTTAACCTTTTCCATAGCTTGATGCACGAGGTCTGGTCATATCAAATCAGCTTCCCCAATATCGAACCACCCAATGGGGAATACATCTCCTACCATATAATGCCTCAAATGGTGCCATCTGAATACTAGCATAGAATTTGTTGTTGTAAGAAAATTCTATGAGTAGAAAATGATCATCCCAGCTACCCTTGAAGTCAAGAACACACGCACACAACATGTCCTCAAGTGTCTGAATAATCCGCTCTGCTTGCCCATTAGTTTGTGTATGAAATGTTGTACTAAGATTCACATGAGTACCCAAACCTTACTGAAATTTCTTCCAAAAATTTGTCGTGAACTGAGCCCCTCGATCGGAGATGATAGAAACAGGAGTGCCATGCAGCCTAACTATTTCCTTGATATACAACTGAGCATATTGTTTCGATGTGTCGGTAGATTTAACTGGCAAGAAATGAGCTGATTTCGTGAGCCGATCCACAATCACCCAAATTGAATCAAACTTGCGTGGAGTGCGTGGTAATCCTACCACAAAATCCATATTAATCATTTCCCACTTCCACATTGGGATTTCTATGTTCTGTGCCAACCCACCAGGCCGTTGGTGTTCGGCCTTTACTTGCTGACAATTCGGACACCTTGCTACAAAGTCTGCCACATTCCTTTTTATGTCATTCCACCAATAGACTTTCTTGAGATCATGATACATCTTCGTGGAACCTGGGTGTACGGAATACCTAGAAGTGTGAGCCTCGGTCATGATTCTTTCCCGAAGACCATCTACATTTGGAACACATAGCCTCCCTTGGTACCTTAATGTACCATCATCCGTGCCAAGAGTAAAAGCCATAGTTTTATGTTTGTGAATCCCCTCCTTCAACTGTACCAACAATGGATCGTCGTATTTCTTTTCTTTGACTTTCACAACAAGCAATGATTCAGCCCTATTTTGCATAATTACCCCTCCTTCACTAGAGTCCGCAAGACGAACTCCCAAACTAGTTAACTGGTGAACCTCCCTGGCCAACAGCCTCTGACATGCCTCCAAGTGAGCCAAACTACCCATAGATTTCCGGCTAAGAGCATCCGCCACTACATTGGCTTTCCCCGGGTGATATAGGATATCGATGTCATAGTCCTTGAGTAACTCAAGCCATCTTCTCTGCCTCAGATTTAGCTCCTTCTGTTTGAAAATATATTGAAGGCTCTTGTGGTTCGTGAATACATCCACATTGACCCCATACAAATAGTGACGCCAAATCTTCAATGCAAAAACCACTGCCGCAAGTTCTAAGTCATGTGTTGGATAATTCTTTTCATGATTCTTGAGTTGCCTAGAAGCATAAACTATCACCTTGCCTTGTTGCATTAATACACACACAAGCCCAATCTTTGAAGCATCGCAATATACCATAAACCCTTCTGTACCCTCTAGCAGGGTCTACACCGGCGCCGTAGTCAATCTCGATTTTTACTCTTGGAAGCTCCTTTCACAAGCATCGGACCATTGGAACTTAACCGCTTTCTGAGTCAATTTAGTCAACGGAGAGGCAAGAGTAGAGAACCCCTCCACAAACTTCCTATAATACCCTGCTAAGCCCAAGAAGCTGCGAATCTCGGTTGGCATTATAGGTCTAGGTCAATTCTTTACTACTGAAATCTTTTGAGGATCAATCTTAATTCCTTCTCTGTAGATAGCATGACCCAAGAATGTGACAGATTCGAGCCAAAATTCACAGTTTGAAAATTTCGCGTACAATTGGTGCTGATGAAGAGTTTGTAACACTGTCCTGAGATGATCAGCATGGTCCTCTCGACCTCGTGAATACACAAGAATATCGTCAATGAACACTATCACAAAGGAATCAAGAAAAGGCTTAAAAATCCGATTCATAACATCCATGAAAGTCGCTAGGGCATTTGTTAGCCCAAAAGACATTCCCAGAAATTCGAAGTGCCCATACTGGGTCCTGAAAGTTGTTTTCGAAATATCCTGCTCCCTGATCTTCAATTAGTGGTACCCGGATCGTAAATCAATTTTGGAGAAGTACCTAGAGCCCTGTAACTGATCAAATAAATCATCTATTCTTGGTAATGGTTATTTGTTTTTTATTGTGACTTTGTTGAGTTGCCGGTAGTCAATGTACATCCTCAGTGATCTATCTTTCTTCCTCACAAAGAGAACCGATGCGCCCCATGGTGACACACTCGGTCGGATGAAATCCTTCTCTAACAAATCCTTCAATTGTTCCTTTAGCTCCTTCAATTCTGCTGGTGCCATCTTGTAGGGAGAAATAAATATAGGTTGCATGCCTGGCATCACATCAATCTTAAGATCAATCTCCTTGTCTGGCGAAATCCCAGGGAGCTCATCGGGAAAGACCTCCAGAAATTCATTCACCACTGGCACAGACTTGAGTGTAGGTGCCTCAACATCGGTGTTCGTAACCCGGACCAAGTGATAGATATACCCCTTATTAATCATCTTCATGGACTCAAGGTAAGAAATAAACCTACCTTTTGGCATTACATTATCCCCCTTCCACTTAACAACTGGCTCATTTGGAAATTCAAACCACACAGTTGTAGTTCGGCAATCGGGCTTGGCAAAACATGAATAAAGCCAATCCATTCCCATAATTACATCAAAATCGACCATCCCCAATTCAATGAGATCGGCCACGGTGTCCCGACCACGTACCGTGACAACATAATCCCTATAAACCCGTACGGCCACAATAGACTCACCAACCAGAGTAGATACAGAGAACGGCTCATGAAGGTATTCTGGTTCTATCCCAAATTTCATAGCAACATAAGGGGTAAAATAGGACAAGGTGGAGTCGGGATCAATAAGAGCATATACATCATGTGATTGGACAGTCAATATACCTGTGACAACAACTAGAGAAGCCTCTGCACTCTATCGACCACTTATAGCATAAACAGTTGGGTTTTCCTGAACTCTGTGCGTCACCCCTAGCTGCACCACGCCCTGCTGGTGCTGGAGTGCCTCGAGCTGGAAGGGGTGCTAAAGATATAGCAGCTGCAGAACTGGATGGCTGTATTGTGACCCTGCCCGTACCCTGGCAGGATAATCGACACTCCATCTGAATATGACCCCTCATTCCGCACCCGTAACATATAGGTAGGTCCATGTAGCAGATTCCCAAGTGCATCTTCCCACACCTGGGGCATGGGGGCTTCCGCTACTGCTAGAATCTCCCTCCTGATCGGCCCTGCTGGTGGGGTCCCCTACTACCCTGATTGGGCCTGAAATGACTCCCCTGCTGCTGACTGGGCCCTGCTAGCGGTGCACTGGCTGAAGACTGAGAAAAAGACTGGGATGGCCTTGATGACCCTCCCCTGAAAGCTAATCTTCCCCCACCAAATGACTCCCCAAAGTTGCCCGTGGACCGGGCCTTGCTGGTAGCCTCTCGCTCCATTCTGTTCTTCAACTTACGGTTCTCTGTAGCTTGAGCAAATGATACCATCTTCCCATAGTTCATATCTAAATTCAAAGTAGCTGTAGCAGCCTCGTTGATAACCAAGGGGCTAAGTCCATACACAAATCGGCACACTTTAGCCTTCATACTGGGCAACATGAGAATGGCATAATTAGACAGGCGCGCGAACTCCATGTGATACTCCCACACACTCTTACTACCTTGTTTAAGGTTCTCAAACTCTGCAGCACGAGATGACCTAGTCTCGGCCGGCAAGAAATGGTCCATGAAAGCATCAGCAAACTCACTCCACCTCGCTGGAGGAATTCCCTCCTCCCGAGAGTCCTCCCACATCTCAAACCAAGAATAGGCCACCCCTTTCAGGCGATAGGAGGACAACTCCACTCCCTCCGTCTCAGTAGCGCACATAACCCGAAAAGTCTTATGTATCTCATCAATGAAGTCCCATGGGTCCTCCTCGGGATTAGCAACCGTGAACACCGGAGGATCCAACTGAAGAAACCTGTTCACCCTGGAACCACTAGAATCCCCCTTGTTGGCTAGAAGAAGTGGGTGCAACATTTGATCTCTAGGCTTGAGAAGACACTATCTGTGTCAGCATCTGGATAACTCCCCTAAGATCAACATCAGAAATACCAAAATCGGAAGCTGGGGCTGGTGGTGGAACTGGAATATCAGTTGAAGGAATATCTGCACCCACAGTAGGTGCAGGAACTGGTGTGGCCTGGTCAAGTGTAGTGGAATCAGACAGTGTAGGAGTCGGGGGATTATACTCACCCATCGGGTGTTCACCCGCATCATTAAATAAAGGGTCAACTACCACTCCTAAGGCGGCGTTGGCTCCTTGGCCAGTTCTTGCTCTCTTTTTAGGTGCCATGTACTGAAAGTTAAAGGAATGCATGGGTTGAATAGTTTCACAATCCGTTTTATCGCACGATCTAAAATATCAAAGAAGGGTATTATTCCTAAATGTCCAAGTAGCCTCCAACTTATAGATGTGGTCACCTACACACCGATAAGAAAGACTCTACTAGACACGGCTCCGAGACATCCTAGGACACTTTAGAATCTTAGGCTCTGATATCAAGTTTGTCCTCAAACTCGGGGAGCGCGACCGGCGCTCAACCGAGTGAACCCTATCGAGCAAGCCTGTTGAATACTTTCTACCCAACTCACCCATGATCAATAAAAGACATGATTACCTTAACTAGATAGTAGGAAGTTCATTCATACAATACTAAATCGTTTCATTAGTTACTCCACTATCAAGTCCCAAAATACACATATTCTCATAGTTTGAGTGGAACAAGTGATCAAAATATAACATAACTTATTTAGCATTCCCAACACCCATATACAATCCACATAGTGTCTACGGAGCCTCTAAAGATACAAAAGAGAGTAAAGATGGTGCTTAATATTTTCCTTCAACTCCCCAGTACACTGTTCAATCCAAAAAGTCCGAACCGCAGCGAGCTTTATTAACCTCTACGCCTACCTCGGCATCACGGAACCCTGATTTTTATTAAAAGGTTTACGAGGCCTTACAGATATGGGGAAGGATGCAAGGGAGTTCGTTCAAAAATGCGACAAATGCCAAAGGCATGCGCCCATGATTCATCAACTCGGGTAACTACTCTACTCGGTCCTGTCCCCGTGGCCCTTCATGAAATGGGGAATGGACATCATTGGCCCTCTCCCGTCGGCCCTAGGTAAAGTTCAGTTTATTTTGTTTATGACTGATTATTTATCTAAATGGGTTGAAGCACAGGCTTTCGAGAAAGTCAGAGAAAAGGAAGTCATAGACTTCATTTGGGACCACATCATATTAGGAGTGGGCATCGGTCGGTTCGGTTCGGTTTTGTAGAATTTCGGTTCGGTTTTCAGTTTATGATTTAATAACCAAAATCGAACCATAATAACTTCGGTTCAGTTTATTTATGTTCATTTCGGTTTAATCGGTTCGATTTTCGATTCAAATTCATATAATTCCCTTTATGATAATCCTTGACTGAGCTAAGACAAAACAGAAGCAGCAGTAGTGGCAGTGGCAGCACTATAGGAGAAGCATTAGGTGTTCATTTACTCCAGAACCAACTCATTATCGCTTAATCTTTCATTAATAGAACCATTCCAATAAGCTCTCGCGGTCTTCAATTGTGTTGGAACACATAGCAAATATGTTTTTGCTTTGGTACATCCTGAATGATGAAATTCGAACGTTCAGCAATGCAGATGAAAAACTGTTTGATTTTGTCAATTTTCTATACACGGTACACATATTGCTATAAAGAATATCCAACATGTACTATTAGCTAATAAAATATATTAGTGATGGTGGAAATAACAATCTTATAATGTGATTTTTTTCCAAGGCTAATGTACAAATACATTAACTATTTTTCTTTATCGTTTTCTCTGTATTCTGCTTGCACATTGTTTCGTCTCAAAATTCTATCAAACACCAAATGATATTTTTACAAGATGTTCGAATAGTTTAGTATGGTTGACCAACAAGGTAGCGTAACTCCTTTTCCATAAGCATTACTTTCCCTCGTATCTGGTGCGATTAACGCCCCACTGAACTAGCTAGATGACTTTGCAAGTAATTTGATAAGACGTCAGACATCGACTATATTTCATCGGTTCTTCAGTTTTTCGGTTAAACCGAAAATCGAACCATTAAAACCGACCGCCGACCCGAACACCAAAATTTTTAAAAGAATAAACCGCAAACTGACCGAATAAACCGAAAAACCAAAACCGAATAAACCAAAATTTTTGGTTCGGACGATTTTTTCGGTTCGGTCGGTATTATGCCCACCCCTACATCATATGTCGATTCAGGATGCCCTCCGAGATTGTATGTGATAATGAAAAATAATTCATCGGCAGCAAAGTAAGTAAATTTCTCGAGGATCACAAGATCAAAAGGATCCTATCAACACCTTATCCTCCCAGCGGGAACGGACAAGCCGAATCGATCAACAAAACCATCATCCAAAATCTTAAGAAAATATTGACCGACGCCAAAGGAAAATGGAGAGAAATACTACCCGAGGTTCTATGGGCATACCGCACAACATCGAAATCCAGCACCGGAGCAACACCATTCTCGTTAGTTTATGGCGCCGAAGCTCTGATCCCGGTCGAGTTCGGAGAACCTAGCATCAGGTTTTGATATGCAACAGAGGAGTCGAATAACAAGACCATGAATATGAGCCTAGAATTATTGGACGAAAGACGCGAAGCCGCTCTCGTCCGATTGGCCGCCCAAAAATAACGGATCAAAAGGTACTACAATCGAAGAGCCAATCTTCGATATTTTAACATTGGGGACTTGGTGGTTAGAAAGTCATCCTCAACACCTGATATCCAAATGAAGGGAAATTGGGTTCGAATTAGGAAGGACCGTACCAGGTTCTCGAAATCATCGGAAAAGGATCCTACAAGCTCGACACGATGAATGGCGAACAACTGCCGAGCAATTGGAATGTATCGTACCTAAAATGATACTACTGCTAAGGTACGGCCCCTTACATTTTCATTTATATTTTAAACTAACCCTTGTAGGTATTCGACCAGAAATAATGATGGATTCTTCGACACGAAGCCTTTAGGTCTGAAAGCACGCGTTGCACTCTTTTTTCCTTAGACCGGTTTTGTCCCAAATGGGTTTTCTGGCGAGGTTTTTAATGAGTCAACCATTGATCGTGCTAACTTAGAATAATTCGACAGTATCCGAGGTTTCTTTACAATCAACCTCGAATACTAGGGGGCATTACCGTCGAATGTCAACTTTGATGCGAAGAAAGTACTTCATGGCAGCAAGGTCTCGATAGGAAAAATTTGTAGGGGCCAAACGGTCAAAAAAACCATGCCCGCATAGTTTGCTCGAGCCCTGGCCTAGAACATGTACGCATGTATAATCATTTATAAAGAGAAGTATTTTTCTTTACCGATATCTCATGCCTTAGAAAATTTTTTCTACTTTACAATTTCATACTCTCGATCTATTATGTAGACAGGCTTAAGGGCCGACCATAACTAGAGTTTGGATAATTACCCCCACGCTCGGGGACTACCGTCCGAAAAATAAACGAGATCGAATTATTAAAACTCCGAGATCATAAGACCTTTTAGGCAACCCTCGATTTTTATAGGCCACAGCCACCCCACTCGGGGACTGACACTTCAGGAAAGCTCGAAGTAAAATGGGAAAATAAGCCTAAGGGGCAAATCCCGAACTAAAAAGGCTACGGCCGAATTAACAAGGTTCAGAGACGTACGAATTCCGTAACAGGCCTTTGAATTCCCTCATAAACCGGTTAAAAGGGCTACCCCAGGCAAAATCATAAAAGGTTTCGATAACATCAAGCCTCAAAAACTCTAATGAGTACAAAATTATTTGAACTCTCGAACAGTTCCTTATTGCATGCTAAGGTATTACAAGTTTTGCAAATAAATGATAAAAAACTTTTTCAAGCCGAAAAGGGGAGAAAGCCATAAACAATTTTTTTACAAAGACTATATCGGCCTAATACAAAAGCCTAAGGGCTGTTTTTGCTTTGAGTTCGAGAGACCATCCTCGCTCAAATTAAAAACCTAAGGGTTACCTTACTTCGAGTTCGAGCAAGAACTCACTCGATCGGAAAGCCTAAGGGCTATACTAGTTCGGTTTTAATCAAATTGTCTAAACCTCAGACCTTAGAATACAACTTCATAATTTTATAAGGCAGAAAGGAAGAAAGTTTTTATATATATACACGTCAAAAATCATTTACAAAGGCAACATAGACTGATCAAATTTCTCTACAAAAGACCGAAACGGTCTTAAAAGAAACACAAAAAATACTAATCCTAAAGGACTTAGTCTTCTCCGGGAGCAGCATCTTCGCTCTCGAGGCCTTCTCCGATTTTTAGATCCGCTCATACTCCCAGAATCATCATCATCAGGAAAGGCCAACACTCTGGCTTCAGCTTCGAGCTCCTTAGCATTCTCGATCTCGGCTGTAAGATCGAAGCCACGAGCATGAATCTCCTTGAGAGTCTCCCTTCGAGACTGGCATTTAGCATGCTCAGCAACCCATTTTTCTCGAGCGTAAGCAGCTTCGGCAACCTCCTTTGCTCGGACCTGAGCAGCTTCAGCGTCGGACCGGTAGATGGCCACCATTGCATCAACATTAGCCTTGGCCGTTTCGACCTCCGATTTGGCTGCTGCAAGTTCTGTGGCCAGCCTCTCTCGATTGGAAGTTGCTGAACCCAACCGAGACTGGAATTCCTCAATTTTCTTGGCTTGCACCAAAGCCTTCTCTTTCAAGCTACGGAGTTGGGTCTCAGCCGAGGCTAGTTGAGCTCGGGCAGCTTCCTTTTCTGAGGCAAGGCAGTCCATGTTCTTCTTCCATGCCTCGGCCTCCCCTTTCACTGCGTCCACTTCCTCATGAAGCTGCCCGATCACATCGAGCTTTCGCTGGACCTGTGGGACCGAACTGTTAGCCATCACGCCTGAGTCAGCGTCATTAACTTCAAAGATTCTTTTTACCTGCTCAGGCAGATCAGCTTGTTCTTTCTGAGATAATTCGAGCTCAGCTCGAAGTCCTTTTGCTTCCCCTTCTCTCTGCTCACTGAGAAGCTTGAAGGCATCTCTCTCCTCAGTAAGCCCTCGGTTTTCGGCTTCATACAGGTTTAGATCCCCTCGGGATAGGAAGAAAGCCTCGTGATGAAGCATAGAAGCCTACAAAAATAGAAAGAAGGAATTATACAAGGGGAGAAAAGTACAAGTATAAAAATTGACAAAGAAATTATGAACTTACCCGGTTCAGGGCATGTTGGGCTTCGTTAAAAAGACAAGGCGCTCCCACCTCGTCCATCTAGGTTTGGTATTCTTTCGTGACCAAACATCGGAGGTAGCTAGCCACCCTTACAGGGGCAGCAAGAACCCGGGCATCCTCCGGGGTCGTAATAACGATTGTTCGCTTACGCCCGAGATCAACACTAGGGGCCGAAAACTGATTGGTCAGTTTAAAACTCGAGGAAGCCTCGCCCGAGCTCTTCTTCGGAGCCTACAAGTTACTCAGTCCTGTGACATCTTCTACACCAACAAAATAACCATGGAAAGGATCTTTCTCTCTGTGGGCTCCCTCCCCGTGATAAGTCTCCACGGCCTGAGCGTCGCGTATCATCGACTCAGAAAATGAAGGAAACGAGGGGGAATCCCCGATCTCTATTGCCCCAATTAGGTCTTTTAGGGCGGCGCCTACGTCTTGGGGAGCCTCAAGCTCGGTTTCTGCACCGGCATCCATCGCCTCTTCAACGATCTTTTCACCCAGAGATAAATCATCTTCGGTTCCTCTCAATTCGGGAACTTGGGCCGAAGTCTCCTCCTCGACCTCATCAAGCCTAGATGGAGCAATATCAACTCCCACTGGTTTTAAAGTTCTCCGAATCTCGGTGCTAGCTCGCGCACGGGCCACCAGCCCGGAATCATCTTCTTTCTCTTCTTCTCCTTCATTATCTTCTTCTTCTTCCCTTAATCTTTGGACTTACTCCATAGTCAGCAGGATTGTGTTCCCTTTGGGTTAACGGGCTATTCTCTTCTTGGGTTTGACCCTCGGAGTTCGAGGCCCTTTTCCTCTTATTCTCCTGCGCCGGTTTCGAGATGGGTGGTGAAACTTCTTCATCACCGGACGGGGGTCTCATAGTCGCATCCTTTCCGAGACCTACAAAAGAAGAAAGTAAGTAAACTCATGTTTGAAAAGATGCTTGAACGATAGTCAAATCGATAAGTCAGTAAGAAAGCTTACCATTAGTACGAGCCTCCCACCGGCCCTTTGACAAATTGCGCCATGCGCGCTCGGCATATGTTAACATCGAAACCAGGCTCCTAACCCAGTTCTCGAGGTAGGAAACCACATCCGACATCCAAGCAATGGCTGCATCGAGAAAAACACTAATAAGAAAGGATAAAGAAGTAAAAACAACGAACATAAATTAAAGACGGAATCATACTTATGTTTCATATTCCATTTCTCAGGAAATGACATTCTCTCAGCCGAGATTAGGTCCGTGGTCTTCACCCGAACGAACCGGCCCATCCAGCTCCGATCCTTATCTTCATCTATACTCGAGGCGAGTGCATTGGTGGCCCAGCGTTGAAGCTTTATCAGCCCACCTCGATAGAGTCGAGGGCTATATAATCTTATGAGGTGGTCAAAGGTGAAGGGAAGTCCGTCGATTTTGCTCACGAAGAAACGGAGCAGTATCACGATCCTTGAGAAAGAGGGGTGCATTTGGCTGAGGGTCACCTGGTATTTTTTGCAGAAGTCTACGATGATCGGATCAAGGGGACCCAGCGTGAAAGGATAAGTGTAAACACTCAGGAACCCTTCTACGTGGGTGGTGATCGCTTACTCTATTGCCAATATCACAACCACTTTGTTTCACGAGTTGCAATCTTTCTTCACCTGGTCGAGAAGGCTTTTGGGTATCGAGCATGTATATCTTGATATCAGCCCACATCGACCAAGAACCGATGAGGTTTTTTCGACCTTAAAGTCGGAATCTATGACACACACCCCAGGGATAAGTTTTCAGGGCGTGGCTCCATCACTGGTTTCTCACCGGCCGGCCGAGATGAGGAAGCAACCTCTTTCTGCAGAACAATTTTAGATGTTTTGGCCATTTAGTTTTTGTGGGCAAAGAAGAATGGAGACTGGAGTATTTGGTATTTTAGGAAGAACAAGCAAAGAATCTCAAAGATCTGAAGATAGAAAGCTTTGAAGAAGGCAAAGAACTATGAAGATTGGAATGAAAAAGATTTGAAAGTAAATTTTGAAATAATGAAGAAGGGGCTATTTATCGGTTTCACAACGACGATTCAAAACTGGTAGTGGTCGACCGTCGACTGACGCGCATTAAATACCTGGGAAACTGTACCGACGAGACGTTTTGGTCACTTCTGCTGCTTATGTCATGACGATTACGTCATTGATCGAAGGCTCAAATTGTTTCTTGTCATTACTCTCCAAAAAACGATGGGACTATCTGTATACAGTCGGAATCAGGCTTGCCTGATTTTGTATGGTTAATCGAGACCGGGATGACAGACCGAGGTTCAATCCCAAGTTATATTGGATCGTTACATGAATAAATATTGCCTAGCTCGTAATTCAGGGATCGATCGAGATTGAGACCAGCTAAGGTCGAGACCGAGAAGGATAAATATCTAGCGGGATCAAAGGAAGCCTGCTAAGTCGAATAACAGAAAGCCGAGGAATTCGTGACCGGGCGAAGATTGTGGCGAAGATCTCGGCATGTATCAAGTCAAGACCGGTTGATTAGCCAATCAGAAGATTTCCTTATGTATTTAGAACTGTACCATGTGTAGAACTCCTCTACTATATAAAGGTTCCAATCATTTTGTAAGGGGACATTCATGGATAACAAAGCAATATATTACGTTTCCTCTCTTAAGCTCTCTTATTCAGTTGTTCAGTTCTTATTTTTTAATAATATACTCAGTTGGTTCGAGGGCGACCTAGCTCGAGGGTCAAAGTTGCGTGTTACATTGGTTTGCTTCATTTTACAGTTAATTTCTAACTTCAATTCTCATATTTCTCAGTTTGTGCCAAGTGAAATCACATATCCTTAAAATCACTTACAAATTTAATTGTTAACCGATTTTAAGGGTAAACAGAAGTATTCATCCAAAAAAATTTAAAATTTAATCCGTAATACGAAAATTCAAATCAAAGTCCAAAAATTAGAGTATGAATTGTTTGTGCGATAAATCATACGTGAAATTCTTTATGCATATATTGATCG
Organism: Nicotiana tabacum; assembly: GCF_000715075.1. Taxonomy (NCBI): domain Eukaryota; kingdom Viridiplantae; phylum Streptophyta; class Magnoliopsida; order Solanales; family Solanaceae; genus Nicotiana; species Nicotiana tabacum. The sequence goes on from NC_134103.1 coordinate 75,681,553, forward strand.
ACAGTGAATACAATACAAATACTTACTTGCACCGATATTTACTTTGAATCAAATATTTTAATAAAATCAGAATACAAATCAGTTAACTATGATTAAGTAATAAATTTGTGGTTTAAAGACATATGCACTGTACTCATTATTTTGATGTAAACATTGAGTGCGAGTAAATTATTACCGCACTACTGTTTAAGTGAATACAAAGGGTAGGAATCCTATACATTTTGGTTGTAATTGTTAGATAATTTTATCCATTTTGTAATATAAGCAGCATATTCTATCTTGTAGCATAAAATAATGCATATATCCATATATAAGTTATTATAAGGGTAATACAAATGTTTGGGTTTTCATATTAAACGACAAATAACTAATGCAGAAGTAGTATAAAACAGATTCCTCGAACGAAGTAACACTACTAGTGTTTCTTTTTATGTTTTGAATTTTTGTTTTTCAAAATTCTTTTTCTTTTTAATAGTGATACATTTACTTTGGGAAATTGAAGCGACGGCTGTTTTTCTCGAGGGAATCCAGTTATTTGTTGATCTTTTACCAAAAGGGCCAAATATGCCTTTTATATTATTGATTCTTTGTTATACTATCAGTCCAAATAAACCCCTAACATCATACTATAAGTCTAAATATATCTCTTACATTATAAAATGATACAAACCTACTCTTCCTCCATTAGGTGTCTTCCTATGACCACATTTCATTGCCACCTCATCAATCCACTCCCATTTTCATCCCTTCCCCACAACTTTACTTTCCCTTTCATTTGAAGAAAAATCACATTTCATAGATATACAAATAAATTATACCAAAAGAAATGCTTACAACTAAAGATAATACAAAACAATGTGAACAGAGAAAATTTTGATTTTTCTATTCACAATTCATGCTTATACGAACGAAAATACATTTTTTTTTATATAAAAAAACTAAGCAAAGGTACAGACAAACTAGTTTAAAGTTTCAAAATTGATCATGGTGAGAAAGAAAAATAACCCGAGAGTTAATTTTTTTTTTTTGTTTCTTTCTCTTCGACCACATTTCTAGAAGGCTAACATTTTTTCTCTCTTTACGTTTTACGTTAATATAAAAATGCTACTAAATTTTTCCTAAATAGGTCTTACACAAATTTAGCGGCAACACAACGAAATAAAAAATAAAACACAAATTTGTAAGGTCAAGTGAAAGGTACATATAATTCCAGGGTCGGCCTGAGAAGCAATAGGTATTTTGAAAAGCAAGAGGAAATTGAGGTAGTGAAGTCATCAAAATAATGATAGAACTTCAAAGCCATTGAACTTGGTAGCTGCAAACGGGGTGAAATGGTGAGGTAGCAATAAAATATGTTCGTAGGGAGGCAATTAACGGAGGAAGGGTAGGTTTGTACCACTTTTAACTCAAATAGCCGCTTGTCCAACCAGTTAAACTAAAAATAGTTTGTAGAGGTATAATATAGGTATAATTTATTAATCGTGTATAATCAATGTATTATTTACGTACATGGCTAAAAAGTACATGTAAGGCCCTGTAAATTTTTTTCTAAATACCGGGGTTTGGTGATATCGGGGCAGGCATAGAGGTTCAGACTTTTTGGATTGAACAGTGCGTTGGGGAATTGAAGAAAAATATTTGGCAGAAATAGGCGTTTCTACGGCCGCATAATCACTCTGCGGACGGCATAATGGTTGCAAAGTGAGACAGTTTTCTAGGTCATTTTGATGTCATTTTTGCGGCCCATTATGCGACCGCATAATCATTTCGTGGGCCGCACTCTTGTCGCACAATCAGTTTTGGAGTTTTGTGGAAGGAGGTTCTGCGGCGCATTATGTGACCGCAGAACAGGTCTGCGGGCCGTATAGTGACCGCAGACCCAATCAGTTTCTTTCTGGCTTTGGCACCCAATTTGTGCGGCCGATATGTGGACCGCATATCCATTCTGCAGTCGCATATGAGACCACAGGTCCTGTGTCGGGGCTTCATTTTGGATTTTTATAACCCGACCCTACTTCGATATATCTACGCAAAGGACCATATTTTGAGCAAAATCTGATATTTTTAGAGTGAGAAAGAGTGCTTACTGTGGGAGAGTAATCTTCAACCTATTATCCATCAATTCTTACTCAATCATTGAGGATTAACAAAGATAGTCTTCATCCTAAAGGTAAGAATCTATGCCCTAACTCTTAATTTTAAAAATTTACAAAAATGGGGTAATTAGGGAGACAATTATTGGATGTGGGAATTGTTGTCTTGTATGCATATATTCTTGAAGCATATGGGAAGGTTGTGAGCTAAATATGGTAGAGAATGGGTTGGAGAATGATGGAATCTTCCACAAAAGGCCTTAAAGCATTGATGCTCACCTAGTGTTTGATAATATGCTCAAATGAGCTAGAATCATGACGATCTTCCTAATTTTGGTTCAACTTGTTATATTTCTAAAATAGATTGAAGTTGCTAAGAATTTCGGAACGTTTTAAAAGTTTAAGGAAGCACAATTGAGGTATGTTGGCTAAACCCCCTTCTTCTTAGAATCGAATCCCACGGTGTTCATGTAATTGGTATAAGTCCTTGACCATTATCGAATTGGCTATTCCTAATGTATTTGTGTTGAAGAATGTATGTTCAATATTTACTTTAAATGCTTCATCATGTCATCTTGCCATTTGAGGATGTGTTAAAAAATGTGGAATATGTGTTAGGAATATTAAGACTTCAAGTCAAGATCGAAATAAAGGTTGTTATGCCAAATTGTATGAAAAGCCTCTATGTGCCTAAGACTCCCAAATTGCTTTATATGAATTTAATGTCTTGAATGGAAAGCTTTCTTGTTGTTGATAATGATAATGATGTTTGAATATGGAAAATGGAACTGGAATTATAAAATACGGCCAAGTGCCAAGAATGACTTTATAATTGTGGTCATTGGTGCCAATGAATCGAAAGGATATGAAAGAAGTGAGATGTGAGATGATTGACTAAAAAAGGTAATGACTTGGGTCAGACACCATGCCGCACACATAGTGGTGACTGTGCTGAAAATGATAATTAAAATTGTGGTTATGGTTGATGTCTCAAATGAGACGACCTAACTGATCGGGTCATGATCGGACTCCGTATAAGAATATAGTGGTATTGTGAATTATGGTATATCGGCACTAAAGATCACCCAACCTAATAACATGAAAATTTACTTGAAAACTTATGTGATCCTTAACTTGATGTTTTAGTATTATTTGAAACTCTTATTGAATTCTTGATTGTTTCCCCCTTGTATTATTATTCATTCTATTGAGATGGTATTTAGTTTTACATACTAGTACTATTCGACAGTACTAATGTCCCTTTTGCCGGGGGCGCTGCATCTTTAATGGATGTTGGTGATTTCACAACAGATGACATTGACCAGCGTTAGCAGTACACCTCTTTCCTAGCAGACTTGGTGAGCCCCACCTCATTCCGAGGTCATGTATCTTTTGTACATTTTGTTATCATATTTGGAGGTATAGTCGGAGCCTTGTTGCCGGCACTATCATTGTACTCCTTTGTATCGTTTAGAGCCTCCGTAGACATTGTGTGGGTTGTATGTCGGTGTTGGGGGAAGTCAAACAATTCATGTTTATGTTTGAATGAATCACTTGATCCACTTTAGCCTATAAAAAAGGGTGTATTTTGAGATATTAAAGTGAAGTAACTAATGAAACGATTTAGTATTGTATGTATAAACTCTATACTATCTAATTAATGGAATCATGTCTTTTTTCTTGATCATGGGTGAGTTGGGTAGAAAGTATCTAACAGGCTTGCTCGACCGGGTTCACTCGGTTGAGCGCCGATTGCGCTTCCCAAGGTTGGGGCGTGACAGTACATAGTAAATATGATCGGCTATTTATGTAAAGATACCGCCAATGGAAATTGAACCAGCAACCTTATAAAGATTTTAAACCCCTTTGACCATTAAGCTATGCTTTTGGGATGCGTCAAATGGATTTAAAATATAAAATATAAAGGTACAAACTGGATTTTTTTTATATGTATAGTGCAATTTTTCTGACAAAGGGGGTTCGCCCTTCCGCTCCCTAAATCCGCCAATGGTCTTCAAGACAAGGAGGTGACGATCAACTTTCAACATTTGAGGTTCATATTATTCAAATCTTAAGAATCTCATCTTTAAACACTTAAATTTTAAGATGCAGATGATTTACAAAATTTAATATAATGCAAGCATTAGTAATAAAAAATAAGAGAACGAAATTACATTTTTTGTTGCATAGTCCATTTCAACTTTCCATCCATTATTCAAATCTAGCTAAAATAAAATTTTGCAGGTAATATAGGCAGATTGCTGATAAGTAAAAGAAAACCAAAATTTCTTCTTGGTGTTTTTATATCAAATTCAAAAGTTCAGAGCAAAGAAATACTGTTGTCACATTTCAACCGTTCAAAGTTTTCCTAATAATTGAGACGGAAAAAAGAGCCAATTAGCCTTCTTTGGTAACACCTTTAAACTCCGGCAGCTCATGGGTGGTGGGGGTGAGTGAAGTTGGCCGGAGTAGGCTGTGGAGCGGCGGCGTAGGGCGGTGGTGGGGTGGGGAATTGTTTAGGAATTGGGCATTGGTAACACTTGGTGAAAAGGCCAAATGTATCAATTTGATGAATGAAATTGAGCATACTAGCCCAACCACCAAATCCAAAACCAATAATGAATACCCAAACAACTACAAATATGTTAATTGTAAATGTGCCAGCCCATCTTCCTACAAATCTTGGTGGTTGCTCTACTGCATTCTGCATCACAAAAGAAATGTAATTTAGCATTTGATTCCTCATACTATGGGATTATTTGAAAGATAACTATAGGTAATGGCTACAATAAACGTGATGTAGAAACTTGAAAAAAAGATAAAAGCAACCAATTATAACCAGTAAACTAACTACACTTGTTACCTTTCTCTACCTACATGGAGGGGCAGATCTATTTTTGTAAGAGACAGGAATTTATTTTTGTAAAATTCACTAAAATTATTGAAAATAATAACTATGAACTTATAACTCAAATAAGATAATAGGTTCAACAGTTAAAACATGAGTCCTGAATCCATACAATTAAAATCCAGGATCTCCTCTACTTACATGCCTCTGAAATCAAATTTATTTTTTAGCATTGAACACATTATATTTTTAAGTTATGAGTTCATATCTATTATTTATAACAATTTTAATGGATTTTTACATACAAATTTATATAACGCCCCGAAAGTACTGGGTTCAGATAACCCGATACTAGTTAGCTGCATCTGTGGACGGTCTAAACCTAATGCAAAAACAGCAAAATCAATGATGGTAGATATATACCTCTCGAGCAGCAGCAGATTTGAAGGTAAACATGTGAGCAAGAGCAGGGATAATGTAGACAGTGAAGCTAACTAGAAGTGATCCAACAGTTGAATTGATAGGACCAAAGAAAGGGAAAACAATGGCCAGAAACCAAATAGGAATCACCACCGGCAACCTCGCCGCTGCCCTTTTGCACAGGCTCTTGCACTCGTGCATGCCTATGGCCTTCTCCCATACGAAATACAATGGAGTGCAAGCAAATCCAAATGTTATAAACTGCATTCAAACAATAAAAAGAGAACTCCCAATGTTATAATTTGATCAATAAATTAAAGCAGCTAGTATTTATAAATAATTACTTTATGTTTTGAGTGATCTCGTCATATAAAAATTCTTTTCTAACCTGATGAATGAGCATAAGAATGACAGCCATGTCTCTAAAGGGTGTTCTTGGAAGGAGAGAGAAGGCATTGGAGTGATCAAGTAGAAAATCACCAAATGCCCAATATACTGCTGCTGCTGATGGAAGTGTGAGTGTCATTACATAGAGTGTTGCCCATAAGTAAATTGCCTTGAACTTTTGTGGTTTCCACATTGCATGCATTACCTCCCTGCAAAATTAATTCACAAATTAATCATTAAGTTACGCGTGCTCATACAATTTAAGCATGTAATTAAATTATAGTATATGATTTTTAATAGCAATAGTCCTATTTCTTTAAACTGGGGTAGCATTTCTAGCATAAGTACTTACAAGCTAGTGAGTTAGTATAATACATCACATCATCATCTTATAACAATGTGTTTAATTTCTAGGTACCGACCGCACGTGTAAAAGAATATTTAGGTTACTCACCTAACTTCTCATAAAAAGTTTGAGAAACAGCTATCACCTCCGGCCTACAACGTCAATTAATGGATTTACAATCAGGGACGAAGCTAGCATGTCGATTACAGGTTCGGTCGAACACAATAATTTTGGTCCAAATACTGTACTTATCTAAAAATTTTATTAAAGTGTACAAATCATTAATTAAAAAGTAAAAATCCCGAACTCATTAACTTCAAATTCTAGTTCCAACTCGGTTTACCGTTGAGAGTAGCCAAATATCGACTTTAGTAAATATCTCATTAATATCTGAGTCATTTTCAGTTTCTATCTTGCTTTTCCTTTCTAAACACAGAAAGAATCTAACAGTTGTGACAAAAGAGAAAAGGAGGAAGAGGTGCCCACTGGCTAAAACACCAAAGCCTCTTCCATTCCCATTAAAGTTTTTTCTTTTTCCATTCTGATTGATTGATTCAGTAGGAAAAGCAAAAGTGATTGGAAAAAGAGTCGTAGCTTTCCAACTTGAAAAGGGTAAAAAGTGCAACTTTTTTTTGCTTCTCACGCCTGAGAAAGGCACTCTACTCTATTCTTTAAAATCAGATGCTGAAAAGTGAAACCACTATACAGTTTACATAAACACATGCAAATGTTACAGTGAATATGAATACACAACTATGGCAAATAATAGCGTTTTGACAAAGATTGGACATGGTGTTGTAAATGCTAAGATATTAACCTTTTTGACAAAAAGGATAGTTCACTATACATTACATGCTCAGAATATTGTCAAAACAAGTTAAGGTCAAGTCATTTTCGGAACAAATCACGTTAACAACAACAAACTCAGTATAATCTTACAAGTGGGGTTTGGAGAGGATAATGTGTAGGCAGACCTTAATTACCCCTACCTTGTGAAGGTAGAGAGATTGTTTTCGATAGACACTCGACTCAAGAAATAGTGAAAAGGAAGCAACAAACAATAACAACAACAAGGTATAATAAAATAACAGAAGTGAATGACACAGCAAATAGAACTAAAGATCTAAGAAAAATACTACTAATACTACTGGTACAACTAGGAGAAACTCTTGGTGGAATAAACACTACGTTAAAGAAATGTATATTTTTCCCTACATTTTTCAGTTTATGGATTTACGGTAGTGGGATAAACGTGAAAAATATGTTATAAAATTAAATAATGTATGCTAATTTGTCTTACACAGTAACAGCATGTCCCCCAAATGTGTAGAGAATGTTTGTGGCTCCTGTGAAATATAGCACCAACTTGGTTGGTCCAGAGTGCGTAACTCCCTCCACCTGTAATTTCAGTAAGAAAATTGAATAAATCTCTTAACTAAGACATCATTAAAACAAAATAGTTATTAAATATATATTCAACCCCCACATATCGTTATGATTAAAGGTTTACTTGACATTTCATCTAATAATGTGGTAGACTCAGATTTTCAAACTTTTGATTCACATTTCACAAGTAACAAATTCAAAACTATAAAGTAGCATTATCTCCTCTTTCTCTATCTGCCTTTCAATAATTTGTAATATATGCTAAATTTTTCGACAATGCATGTGAGATGTTGGAACTAGAGGCTAACTCAGGATTTGGAGTGGTTTCAAAATGAGTTAAATTTTGTTATAGGTAAAAAAAAAATAAAAGGCAGCCCGGTGCACAAAGCATCACGCATTCATTGTAGGGTCCGAAGTGAGGCTACATCCCAAGAGATGTAATGTAGACAACCAACCCTAAGGAATTCATTAATGGCGGCTTCCACGGCTCGAACCTGTGACCTATAAGTCACAGGCACTGAGACAATTTTACCATTACTCTAAGGCTCTCGTTCGATTTTATTGCAAATCGATATACATTTAATTTTCTTGTACGTACATTTATGTACTTAATTCAGTTTACTTCATAAAAAAAACATTTGTATACTTAGTTCGAACCAAAAACATTTAGTTCAAATTGAACCCGCTCTAAATTCGCCTATAATTGGGAACACTAAAGGTGGATTCATGAACAATGAGAAGGTACCTGGCCATGGAGTAGTGATGCAACAGTAAGATACCAAGCAGTGAAAGTGGTCATCAACAATCCAAGGAAAGACCATATTCTATAATTGTGGAAAGAAGGAATGAAGACTGTGGTGGCACAACAAGCACCAAATATATAAGTCCATGTTCTCTTGTCCAGATTATCGTTTATGTAATATATATTGCTGCAAGTCAATAAAAATAATACAAAGACATTAATTTTTGTATATATTGGATAATATGGATCCAAGAAAAAAACCAGAGTACATAGCAAATGAAATTATGAACCTTGCACAAGCAATGAGTTGAATCACGGATCCAAACAGAAGAAAAGTGCAATTAAATGCCAAACCCACGTTCCTCCAATGTTTTCCAAGTAGCCCATCAAGAACTTCGAACCACTGTACACCCAAATTTCAGTAAATATTTTATTATAAAGTCGAAGATTTGTTTTTGAGTATTTTATTTAAATGGCAGGGCAGTACGGTGCACATCCTGTATTCAGGGAGATATAGGCAAGCGTTCGTGGGTGAAGTACATTATTAATAAATATAAGGTGAAGGATTATATTGTTGAAACCTGAATGACATGATTGCGGAAATCGACTTTTTCTCTTTCTTTTCTGGTTCTGTACTCAGTATAGAGGATACTAATAAGATAAGCTGTCCAACTACCCATTAAACCATAGAAGAGCTGAAATGAAATCCCAGAAATCATTCCTAGTTGAGAAAATGAGTAGGGCAGCGTCAATAACACTTGAGCTACCTGAAAAAATACACCAAATTAAGGAGTGAACCAGTGGCGGAGCTAGAAGCCCAAAGACAGTTCAAACCGAACCTAGTTTTGCTCAAATATTGTATTTATTTTAAAAAATTTATTAATATTTAATTTAGAACTCAGTTAATTATTAGCACTTTAAGTCAAACAATAACAAATCTACTCGAGTCCCACTAATGGGGTTTTGGAGGGTAGTGTGTATGCAAACCTTACTCTTATTACATTGTGAGGTAGGTAGGGATATTGTTATTTATCATATTAAGAACCCATAAAGTTAAAATTCTGGCTTTGCCTCTAATAAGGACCATATATAAGGCAGGAAATTGATCTTCACTTGTTTAAGAAGTTAATTAGAAATGCAGTCATTGAAAGAAATTACATAATTGATTACCTGATTAGAGGCACAACTAAACCAAGCATCATAAGCAGAACCACCATGCCAGAAAAACTTAGAGATTTTTGACTTAACATCTTTAGATTTCCCTTCAGTTTCCATCTCTACATAATTTCCAACTATTACCGTCTCTACTACTTTGTCTGAAGATTCCATCTTCTACTTCTTCCTTTCCCTTTTTCAGCTAGATAGCAAGCAAACGATCACTCAGCAATGAACACTAATTTAAAGCTCGCGGTTGGGAATTAATGAGTATCTCACTCAGAATATCAGTGGTAGTATTTTGCTGTGTGGTTTAATACTGAAACATCAACAAGACATTAGACACCTTAATTAGTGAATTTAATTAGGGAAGCCTAACGAGTAATGGCAATGTATGTTTACCCCTTCTATGCCCTATTTATATTTTGAGACAAGTGAATAATATACTAGCAAAAGTTTCTTCTTTTTTCTTTTGGGCGGGGTGGTGGGTCCCTTTGCCAATTTTCATTTTCCTCTTTGTTCTTTAAATTTTAATTTTCAATATCTTTTTATTTTGTTTCATTTTTTGGGTTAGCCGGAGGTTTGGAGTCTGGCCAACAAAGCAAGACGAATTTAAGATTTAAAGTGTATGAGCCCCTACTGTAATTTTAAATTAATATGTAATAATAATTGGATTTAAAATTATTTATTTGTAAATATTTATTGAATTTCTTAATATAAATATAGGGTTTATACAAAAGTTATTGAGTAATGTGATTTGGTGTTAAGGTTGGAATGCGTTTATCTTAATTCTTAATTACTCATGCAACCTTTTTATATTTTCAAAATGATAGTAATAAATTAAAGTTAAACAGACAATTAATTAACAGTAGTTAAATAATAAAAGTATATATATATATTATGTATTTATTATTTTAATGACGAGGTTAGGCATACCTAGTATGGGTGATATTTTATTTTTGGAGACAAAAGTTAGAATAGTAAGTACTGAGTAAGGTGATTTGGTGTTAAGTTTGGGAAAGACTGGTTGAAACTTGAAAGACCATATAGCAGGTGTGGAGGCATACATAAGCTCTAACCGTTTACGTAAATTTAATAATTTTTATTTATATCATAAATTTATATTAAAAAATGTATCAAAATTATAATTTTTTTACTTGTAAATTTAGTTATTATTATATATTAATCATAAAATTATTATATATAAAATTCATAAGAGGGGGTGGTGTGAGTATAGGGAAGTATATAAAACAAGTTTTATAGCTTTCAAATGGTAAAGAGGGGGTGGTTTTCGAGCACAAAGCAATTGTTCTTGGATTAAACATGAGGATTATTGTCTTGTAGTACAAAACCTAATTTAATTATGGGAGCGTGAATGGCTTGTCCGCACGAGCGGGTTTCTCTTCTTCCCATAATTATATACTACGATATAAATTTATATTTTTATAATTTGGCCTAAACTAATTGTATAGTACTATATGGTGAAATCTGAATACTTAACTGATTAATCTTTAGGATCAACAAATTAAAGTAAAAATATATATTATTTAATCATGATTAAGTCTCAGAAAAATGTATATGCAAAATATGTCTTGCGGTCATTGTCTTGGTTTAAACATTCTTGCGAGTAAACTTTAATCGGAAGAAAAAATTATTCGTATCGAATATTTATATCAAATCATACTGCTTTACACGTGATAATTAAGGTGAAAATATGTATTAATCAACTATAATTTAAATGCGGATCATATATTTATTAGTTTAATGTAAAATTATATGCGAATAAATTTTTATCGAATGTTAGGGTTTGAGGAGAATTGTACGAAAATAGACCAAATGATTGCAGGCAAAGGGGCGTGGTCGCTTTATAAATACCAAGAAGATGAGAAGAGCAAAGAGTAAAAGCTGCCTTTTCACATGGCTTTGGGAGAAGCCATTTGACAACTCGAGAATTCATTCTTCCAATTAGTCTAATTTACAGTCCAAAATTTGGACTGTAAATTAATCTGTATTATTCTTGTAACACCCCAATTACCCAAAACAATCTACGAAACTTGTATACACTCTTATTCTTACACATTTTGTAGTATGGACAAAATCTCTTTGAGAATTGATAGATCATGTGCCCTGGGACTGCATTTTCTCTTGTTCTTTTCTTCTTCTCTTTCAAGCCTAACAAATTTTAGGAAAATGTCTCCAAATTTCAACCATATTATTATTACTATCTAGTCCTACAATTTTTTTAAGTGTTACCGTCAAACCTTTTTATATCAGCCTTGTTTGTTTCAAATTTTTTTTGACTATTATAGAGAAGTGTTGTTATAGAGAACATATATTATAACGTAACATGAAAAATTAATCCAAAAAAAATTTAACCATTATAGCGAAGTATTATTATAGAGACTGAAATTTTACCATTGTATTACATCTATTGTATGACTGTACTAAACAAGGTGCAAGCTGCATACAACTAAGGAGATTATCTTGGCAAGAACTATGGTAATTTGGAGGGTTATACTCTAATTATCAAGTCAATAAACTAAATATCAGAAATTGACACTTGAAAAAAATCCAAAAAAGTTATTGAGGTGAACTATTCTCCCTAAAGACCACAACTCAACTTGACATACGAGATGTCGGATAAATGATATGAAAAGTTAAAGGAACGACAATACAAAAAGAAAATTCACTACAACAAAAAAGAAAATAAAAAGAAAGAGCAGGGTTAAGACAAAACAGTTAAATGTACTGCGTACACTTTTAAAATGTTTTATCTGTATTTTTTTGGTTTGAAGTGCAATGCTGTATAACTTTTAGTGCAAAGGGTTAAATTATACCACTCTACTTTCGAAACTGGTGTAAGAATACTTCTCATTATACTATTGGGTTATCTATACCCCTTCAGTCATACTTTGAGTTCAAATATACCCCTCATTTAAACGGAGGGACGCGTGTCATCGTCCTGTTGGTCAATTCTAAATATCTCATATTTAATTAAAAAGACTCATTACCCATGCCCGAAAAATAATTATTTTTTTTTTGTAAAAACTGGAAAAAACTAAAAAAAAATTTACAAAAAACTGAAAAAAACGAAAATATTTTTTTTTTCTAGTTTTTACAAAAAAACTGCTTTTAAAAGACTGAAAAATATTTTCTAAAACATTATTTTTATAAAAACTGAAAAAAAAAACTGAAAAGCAAATTTCCTAATGCAATTAAAAACTGAAAAAAACTGAAATATTTTTAACTAAAAACTGAAAAAAAAGAAAATATTTGTTTTTTCAGTTTTTACAAAAATATTACTTTAGAAAATTACTTTTTAGTTTTTATTTTCAGTTTTTACAAAAATATTGTTTTAGAAAATATTTTTCAGCTTTTTTTAAAGCAGTTTTTTTGTCAAAACAGGAATTTTTTTTCCAGTTTTTAGTAAAAATAAATTCAGTTTTTTTCAGTTTTTACAAAAAAAATTACTTTAGAAAATTGATTTTAAGCTTTTCTTTTTCAGTTTTTACAAAAACATTGTTTTAGAAAATATTTTTCAGTTTTTTCTAAAGCAGTTTTTTTGTAAAAACTGAAAAAAAAAATATTTTCGTTTTTTTCAGTTTTTAGTAAAAATAATTTCAGTTTTTTCAGTTTTTACAAAAAAAATTCCTTTAAAAAATTATTTTTTGGGTATGGGTAATAAGTCTTTTTAATTAATTAGAAGATATTTAGAATTGACCAACAGGACGATGACATGTGTTCCTCCGTTTAAATGAGGTATATTTGAACCCAAAGTATAACTGTAGGGGTATAAATAACCTAATAATATAACGAGATATATTTTTAGATCATTTTTGAAAGTAAAGAAGTATATTTGGCCATTTGCCGTACCTTTTATTACTATATTCTCTGTCGTCTGCTAGTAACAGAGATCTTTTGAATTTAAATGTGTGACCATAGAGTAATCATTGATTATCCTTCATGTTATGATAGTGAAACATGATGAGATAGGATTTCTTTAAAATAAATTAAAGTAGAGGATAATTAATGAAACAAATTTATGGTAATTGTTGATCGTAATTAGATAAAAGCCAGGAATAGAACAACAACAACAACAAAATAATAAGATATGAATAGGATAGTGAATACATAACCTTTATCTCTATCTTGTACATGTATAAATTATTTCCAATTAAATCATCGGCAAAGCTATCGAAATATTAGAAAAAAGAATAACATCCCAATGTGGAGCGGACCCATTAAAGAGAAGTGCAACATATTCATGGTATGTTGGAGAGCCCTCCATTCAGATATTCCAATCCTTATGTTATGTCACGCTTTGCAGACAGACATGTTATTTTCATGGGACCAGAAACATTCCCTGATGCATTTGTCCCCTTTGACTACTTCACTCTCTTCCAGTCTTTTCGTTTTCTTTTATAGCAGTAGTGTTGGAGTTATAGTCGGAGTCCGGCCAGTATTTAAAGTTTGAGAGTTTTAAATTTGTTACGAAACTTAGCTCGTTTTAATTACCGGATTTGCTATTAAATATTTATATATATTTAGTAAATTTTTTAATAAAAATATAATGTTTAAGCAAAAGTGATTGGGTTCGGGCGAGCTCACATCTAATAGGCTAGCTCCGTCTTTGGTTGGAGACAACGTGTGCACATCTCGACTGCCTGATAATTAACAGGTAATTCTGTCGGCTAAGGCTTAGTGAAAAGATATTATCTTTTTTTTTGTCTCTGCTAGAATTTAAAACCTTGATTTTCCATGAATTTCACCAAATTCATTCACGTTAGGCCACATCCTTGAATTCAGCCTCTTCGGTCTTTACAACAAACATTTTTCAGATACTAATTTAAATGCTCACATGTTTTGATTACATTCAGAAATATGAACAGTCAATTACTTAATTTCTATTGCTTGTGCTAGTTATGTTATATGTGTATGTGTGAATTTGACTTTATATTCTTTTTTTCCTGACTCTTAACTGGTGGATGAAGTTATCTAGTCACTGGCTATGATTGGCTGAACGTCATATAGTTTCTTTTTGTAATACTGAAGAACCCAATATTTCCAAATATAATAATACTTAACCCTGTCAAGCTTGGACAAGTTGTGAAGAAATATAGCGAACTTTAATTAGTTGAATTTGAACGTGTCGATTAACTTATTTGCCAGATTAGAAGTTGAGTTAGAGGAATGATGACCCTGTATAGACAGACAAATTAGTTGTCAAGGATCTTTTAGTTTGAGAGTTTAGACCATATTTAGGCTTTAAGCTAAGGAGGGTGATTAGTCTTCAGGAAAAGGTGGATTAGCATCTACGCGATTAGCTTGATGATTAACAACTCAATTAGTTTTAACAAGAACCGGACATTTTAAAACCAGGCGTGAGTATATAGTATTAATGCAAACCAGAGCCTACATAATAATGATTCACAATTTGCATAATGATGCTGAATATATATATACACTCCTTATAAAAATGGAATGAATATGTTAGTTACCACTTAGGACTGTTCAATTGGATTAATATCCACTTCCAATGATAAGAAAAATCTTCCAAAAAGCCACCTATTTGATGTTCATATTTTCATAGGATACTACTATTTTCTGGACTTAGATTTGGAACAAACTGCATGAAAATTTGGTTGTCGTTTGGAAATGATTAAAGCTTATAATGGGTGTCAATCTTTGTCCATTTTCTTTCATTATAACCATTATTCTTAATCACCAAATACTCAAAATAAGAAATGAAATAAAGAACATGCTTTGACTTAGAATTAGCCTGCAAAGAACAAGAGGTAGGGCCTTCCACTTTTACAAGACAGTAAAATCTACTAAATGATGCTTTTATTTTACCAAACAATATCAATTGATTAACGTGCTTTTATTTTACAATACAATAATCCTAGTATTGCACTCGGTGCACTAAACTCCCGTTGTTGACGGGGTTTGTGAAAGGGCCGGATCACAAAGTTCTATTGTACGTAACCTTACACTATATTTCTGCAAGAGGTTGTTCCCACGGCTCGAACCTGTGACCTCTTGGTCACATGGCAACAACTTTACTAATTACACGCCAAGACTCCCCTTCCATTAGTAGTATTGTACAAGAGAGTTAAATAAATGTCAGTTATTAGAATTAACTATGTGGAGTAACCATGTCTTGCTTTGGCAAAAAGGCCTAAAGAGGACATTTGTCACGGGGCCGATTTTTCAAAGGCAGCGTGGGACAACCCTAAGAGCAAAATCGCTCCCTAAGGCTTCAGTCCTAAAAACAATTAACAATACAACCGTGCTGAAGTGATGGCAAATACACGAAACATGCAAGAAAGCACTGAAAGAAAGAGACCAAAATGTGGGAGGCAAGTGCCCTTTTCTGTTGTATTTGTCAATTATGAGTTCCTTACAAAGAATGAGCCTAATGACTATTTATAGAAATCAAAAGGACTGTACAAGGGGAGTGGTTAGCAAGGCTGGCAAACAGCCTGGTATATTCCAGCCTGGCAAAGCTGGCAAGCTGCCTGGTGCATTCCAGCCTGGCAAAGCTAGAAAGGCAGCCTAGAGGGATCCTGCTGTCAACCATGGCCCAGAATGTCAAAGATGCTCTTTCACTTTTGGTTGCTTGTCCCTTGGTCTGCTGACTTTCTGTCAAAGGTGCCTTTTGATGGCATCTCATGATTTTCGTGAGACCCCAAGTGTTTTCCCACTGATGGTTGTTCAAGATTTGTGCTCGGGTAAGCCTCGCCGTCGCTGGAATTGCAAAAAATTAATAGGTGTGACGGCGGGGCGGTGCACTCTCCCCCACTTGAAATGGCGACGACCCCAGCGCTGCAGAACTGAAGATAATTGTGGACTTGTTCTCTGAACTGCCACAAATCTTCATATTTCTCCCATGATGCCTCCTATGGCGAAGTTCATTTCCAGTGAACAAGGAACCGTGCGCTTGAATTTCCCCAACCTTTGCCACAAATCAGTTGATGGTCTATGATGGCATCTACTTGTTTGTCCGATGCCGGTGGAGTAGTAAATATTTGACTGCGGCTGGTCTGCCTCCGATCCTTGTCTTCCACGTCTTCAAAATATGGTTTCTGTTGGCTAGCGTGAAAGACGGGATAGATTTTTAGATGGCGCGGGATGTCAAGTCGATAAGAGATTATTCCCCACCTTGGCAATAATCTCGAATGTGCCCTCATATTGGCGAATTAGGGTTTGATGGACGCCTCGCAGTGATTTGAACTGCCGTGGATTCAACTTTACCATGACCTTGTCTCCAATACTATAGTTGACTGGACTACATTTTCGATCCGTAAATTTCTTTATTTTGCGGACCGCTTTGTTAAGATACGACCTTGCTAGGTCGGCTTGTTCCTCACAAGTTTTGGCCATGTGATAAGCACCTAAATTTTTCAATCCGATGTTGACGGGCAAAGATTGTGGGGTGTTGGGCTGTTGCCTAGTTGCGAGCTCAAAGGGACTCCTTCCCGTTGCTTCGCTCCGTTGTAGATTATAAGAGAATTGGGCTATATCAAGTAGTTTAGCCCAATCTCTTTGGTTGGCGCTGGCATAATGCTGCAGATAGTATTCGAGGAGGACATTAATCCTCTCCGTGTGTCCATCAGTTTGAGGATGGAAACTTGTTGAGAAGTGCAGTTTATATCCCAGCAAGCCGAATAGTTCCTTCCAGAATGTGCCAGTAAATTGAGGGTCTCGATCGCTAATGATGTGCTTCGGCACACCCCAATGTTTTACGACATCCCTCAAAAATATACGTGCTGCCTCTTTAGCCTTGCAACTAGTTGTGGTGGCTGAAAAGGTTGCATACTTGGAGAATCTGTTGACAACCACCGTGATGGTGCCAAACCCTTCTGAATTTGGCAGACATGTAATAAAGTCCATGGTGATGCTATCCCATGGCTTCTTCGCAACAGGCAGCGACTCAAGTAAACCCCTAGGGAGTTTAGATTCCACCTTGTCTTGTTGACAAACTAGACATGTGAGCACGTATACCTCGATGTCGTCCCGCATCCGAGGCCAGTAGTAAGACGACTCAATCAGGGCCAATGTGTGTTTTTGCCCTGGATGACCTGCCCAGGCAGTTTTATGACCATCTTTCAGCAGCGTACGCCTGAGATTTGGCCACTTGGGCACGTATACTCTTTTGCTAGTGGTGTATAAGAGACCGTATTCTTCCCAAAATCTTTGAGTCTTGCCTTGACTGGCCAAAGCAAGAAGTTGCTTTATTACGGGGCCATGTTGCATGCCCTCTTTGATGGTCTCGATAATGCCACTGCTCGCTGAACTAACAATGGTTACCAATACTATTTTGCGACTTAAAGCGTCGGCTACCACGTTAGCTTTCCATGGTTTGTATTCCAGGGTGTAGTCAAACTCGGCCAGGAAATCTTGCCAACGAGCCTGCTTGGCGGATAGCTTCTTCTGGGTCTGGAAATAGCTAGTTGCGACGTTGTCGGTCTTGACAACAAAATGAGCCCCCAACAAGTAGTGACGCCATGTCCTTAGGAAGTGGACTACGGTCGTCATCTCTTTCTCCTGGACAGTGTAACGCCTCTCAGCGTCGTTCAACTTTCGACTCTCGAATGCTATAGGATGGCCCTCTTGCATCAGTATGCCTCCTAGCATATGTCACTCATTTTTCTGAACTTCAAAAACTTTAGAGAAATTAGGCAGGGCCAATACGGGTTCATTGGTGATTGCTGCCTTAAGTTTCTCAAATGCCTCCTTGCATATATCGCTCTATTTTCACTCCCTCTCCTTCTGCAGCAAGTCGGTGAGTGGGGATGCAATAGCCGAATAACCGAAGATGAATCTCCGATAATAGTTGGCTAAGCTTAGGAAGGACCAAAGTTCTAGTACCTTCGTTGGAGCTTCCCAGTTCTGGATAGCTTCCACCTTGTCGCTATCCATCCGGATTTCCCCATGGTTGATGGTATGCCCGAGGAACTGTACTATGGGCTGTGCGAAGCTACACTTTTCATGCTTCACGCACATGTCGTTCTCCCTTAGTACCTTGAAGACCTTGCATAGGTGTTCCGCATGGTCATCCATGTTGTTGCTGTAAACCATAATGTCATCTAAATAGATGATAACAAACTGATCCAAAAAGGGATGGAACAATTTGTTCATCAACGTGCAGAACGTTGCAGGAGCGTTGGTCAACCCAAATGGCATTACCAACTATTCAAAATCCCCGTAGCATCTAACGCAGGTTGTTTTGGGCTCATCTCCGTCGGCGATCTACACTTGATAGTAGCCCTTCCTCAGGTCCATCTTAGTGAATACCTTGGCCTTCCCCAAACGGTCAAATAAATCAGCAATCAGAGGGATGGGGTACTTGTTCTTCACTGTGACCTTATTAAGGGCCCGATAATCAATACACAAGCGCATGGTACCCTCCTTCTTCTTTTGAAATAAGACAGGAGCTTCGTAAGGTGCCTTGGATGGACGGATGTGGCCAGCCTTTAGCAACTCCTTGAGTTTCTTCCTCAATTCCTCTAATTCCGGGGGCGTCATGCGATAAGGCGACATGGCAAGTGTCTTTGCCCCTGGAACAAGTTTGATCTGATGATCAACTTCCCTTCGTGGTGGCAGTTGTTTGGGAAGTTCTTTCGACATCATGTCCTTATTATCTTTAAGGATTTGTTCAATGCAGGGAGGCAGTGCTACTGCCTCAAGGGAGTTCTCGATGATTCCCGTCAAGGTTGCAAGAAAGGTTGGTTCCCCATTTTTGAAACCTTTCACAAGCTGCATCGCGGACAGATGCATTCCATTTTGTGGCACCCGAACAAAGGGCACAACGCACGATCCTCCGGGATCACTTATATGAAGCTAGTTGAGACGCGATGAGATAAGCGCATTGATTTCGTATGAGAAATCCAATCCCAATATGATATCAAAGACGTCCATGGGGGAAATGGTGAAGTCCGTCAATCCCAGCCAGCCTCCTAAGCAATGTGCACGTTAGGAGCAAAGCTATGAATGGTAGTGGGGAGGGCATTGACAGTCTTCAACAACGTGTCACTGGATACATAGATAAGTCCAAGATCCCTAGCTCGTTCCTCTATCACAAAATTATGTGTCGTACTTGTGTCCACCATGATGCGCGCGTCTTTGCCGTTCAACTTGGCATCGATAAATAATAATTCATGCGGCCTCACATGAGTCGGTTGGGTAGCAATAGCGACAAGGGTCATGTGGTTGAATAAGGCCATATGTTTGAACAAGCCCACAATTTTGTTCTTCCCTTATCCCGCACCATCAGCTGGTGCTCCACGCTCCTCGGGTTGCTTGCCAGTTGGCACAGCTATTTGTCCTTGCTGCTGGTGGGATGCAACTATTTCCACTAGTTTGCTCAGGGTAGGGCAAAATCGAGCAGCATGAGAAGAGTCTCCGCAAAGGTAGCAAACATCCCATTGAGCACCTCCTTTCTTCTTCTCCTCATAATTCTTGCTGAAGTGGGAAGAGTGGTTGCGGTTGCCTCTGTTCTCGTTGTTTCAGTTGGGAACATATTTGGTTTTACCTCGGTGGGTGTCCGTCTTCGGAGCAGTAACAACTTGGCTCCGGTTATTATTTCCTTTAGATACTCTGGTCTGGACATCTGACAATGATTCGGCTATTACGATAGCCTCATCGATGGTGTCGATCTGTCGCCTTTACAACTCTTGTTTGGCCCAATTCTACAGGCCATCCAAGAAACTGAACAATAGATCCTCACTGGTCAAGTTGGGGATCTGAAGGGTGAGTTTGGTGAACTCCTTCACATACTCACGGATGAAGGATGTTTGCCTGAGCTCCCTTAGCTGCCGGCGAGCCTCGTTTACTACATTTTGAGGGTAAAACTGTCATTTTAGCTCCTCTTTGAACTTCTTCCATGTGTCAATAACGCATGTTACTTTCTCCATATCTGCCTTCTTCCTCCGCCACCACATCATGGCGGTGTCAGCCAGGTACATGGCTGCCGTTCGGATCTTGCCACAACATCGTTGGGTAATGCTTACATGTTCGAAATAAGCATCCAGCTGCCACAAGAAGTTTTCCACGTCTTGAGCGATTCTTTCACCCCCGAAATTCTTTGGGTTTAGGAGCCTCAATACGAGTTTCTCAGACAGTAACGGGACCACACCCGCTGGCTCCTGCAGTCTCCTCTAGACGCAGTTTTAAAGTCTCAACTTCTGCCTGCATAGCAGACAAAGCCTCAGTGAGCTTGAGTTCAAGGTTGGTCAGCCCTTCGTCTTGCTCCTGAATGTTTCCTTTAACTTCGCCAAGTCCATCAAGAGAAACTGACTCTTGGGAATAGAAATTGTTTTCGGCGACAACAATACGACGATGTAAGGCCGTCAGACCAGTTTCTACCATAACCACCTTCTCATCGAGAGTTCTGGTTTCGAAAGTTTCGGGTTCCACGTAGGGTAGCATCTCACTATTAGGGGGTGGCGATACGTCTCTGGCCCTACTTTTGTCGCGCTTCCTGCCCATGCCTCTCTGTACTTCTGGATTTTCTTCAACGTTGGTTTCTTCTACATTGCGATGTGAGTTCTTAGCCATGCAAGAACCTAGGCTCTGATACTAATTATCACGAGGCCAATTTTTCAAAGGCAGAGTGGGAATACCCTATGGGCAAAATTGCTCCCTAAGACTTCAGTCCTAAAAACATTGAACAAAATAACCGTGATGAAGCAATGGCAAACACACGAAACAAGCAAGAAAGCATTGAAAGAAAGAGACCAAGATGTGGGAGGTAAGTGCCATTTTCTGTTGTATTTGTCAATTATGAGTTGCTTACAAAGAATGAGCCTAATGACTATTTATAGAAATCAAAAGGACTGTGCAAGAGGAGTGTTTGGCAGGGCTGGTAAGCAGCCTGGTGCATTCTAACCTGGCAAAGCTGGCAAGCTGCCTAGTGCATTCCAGCCTGGCAAAGCTGGAAAGGCAGCCTAGACTCCTAAAGGGATCCTGCTGTCAACTATGGCCCATAATGTCAAAGATGCTCTGCCACTTTCGGTTGCTTGTCCCTTGGTCTGCTGACTTTCTGCCAAAGGTGCCTTTTGATGGTATCTCATAATTTTCGTGAGACCCCAAGTGTTTTTCCACTGATGGTTGTTCAAGATTTGAGCTCGGGTAAGCCTCGCCATCGCTGAAATTGCAAAAAATTAATAGGTGTGACGGCGGGGCGGTGCACATTGCCTCATTAACTTTGTAGTTGAATTTCAAAAAAAGTGAAGTAAAAACATTTCAAAACATGACCTGTCAAATGAGCATGACATATTGATGTTTAAACTTCAATACTACACAAGAGGGGGTGATTTATGTGGTGTCCAATTTTTCGCGTGCACAGATTATAGAAGGACCTAGTTCTTCTATGTGTTTCAACTACTACTGTTGCGGAATAATAAGTACAGAAAATAAAGAACACAGAGATTTTTACGTGGAAAACACCTGGCTCAAAAGGTGAAAAAATCACGACCTACTTCCTAGTAGGATTTTCCCAAACTCTCCACTAAATCACTGAGCCAAAAACTGCATTTACAAAATACTTTTGTAAACCTAGGATTAACTCTAATCCCGTTGTGGCACACATCCTCTAACTGTTGCGACAACTTCAAGTTAACTCTAACTTGAATACTTTGAGTACCTATTACAATTGCCTCTAGATAAAGCTGAAATGTATAATATGAAAACACCTACTACAATTGAACTAGAATAAAAGACAGACACTTGGAATTGGTTCTTCTATCTGGTTCATGTAGTTTCAGGTTCGCAAACTTAAATCACACACGAACTGCTTGCAAAATACCTTGCTATTTTGTTCTCAATTCACGTTTAACTTCTGCTTTTGTGCGTCGCCTGTCGAATGAGAACTTCCTGCGATTTATAGAATTAGTAGAGTAGAAAGCAACTAAAGTTCTAATGCTACTCTTCCTTGGTGGAAGAGTTCTAGTTGATCTCAACCTCTAACTCCTCCCTTATCTTGGATAGTGTTCTCTTTAATTAATAAGTTCTTCTCCTTATCAATTATACAATCTTTTCGATCAGGATATTCATTATTATGCCAGATTTCGTTTATCTCCTGCATGTGCATCTCACGTGCTTTGAATCTGCCCGTGTCTACGCCTACCTGTGATGGACCTGAGGGATGGACCTGGTTCATGCCTGAGCTTCCTTTGTCAATCTTCAAAACTAACCTTCACTTAGGCCAACAAATTTCCCCTTTTTGATGATGACAAACATAGGGTAAAATTCAAAATCTTGACATTACTAGGAATCAAATTTCTTTTTAAGAATACAAATTTACATGAAAAATGAACTAACTCTTGTTCAGTTTATTAAAAGTTACATTATATGTTGAGTAGTTTTTGGCTAAATTTGAAGTGTAATGTGCTTAGTCTCGACACCACGGCCAAGTGAGAAATAAGAATTGATAACTTTGTGATTGTAAACAACAGAAACATTGTATTCACCTAAGAAACCTCTGAAACTATAGGAACCAAACTCATCTGTTTTGCCATGTTTCTTCTTAGTTTGCCATTCTTTCAATAGCAGCTTGTCAACAACATCACCTGTTGGAAGGTTTTGGAATTTTTCATCGGTAAGGCACGTTTGGTAACATCCTCCTACGCTACGTGATGTCCAAAGCATGATCCCGTTCACACTTGGATGTGAGAATCCCTCTCTTAAAATTTGTTCCAAGTACATTGCTTGTTCTTCGAGTCCATACATTTTGCTAACATCCACTTCAGTTAGCCAAATAGGAAGCTTTAGCGTCGCCAATTTATCAAGAACAGCTCTCATAAAAGGAGGATTAGGTATAGCAAAATGACTCTCTAAACCAATTCCAGCTACAGTCACCCCGCCGTTCTTTAGTTCCTTAAACTTTTCAATGTACCTGTCTACACTAGCTTTCGAGTCACAACGTTCAACAACGTTGTACTCGTTGAGAAACAAGGTCGCCAGTGGATCTTCACGGTGCACTTTCTTGAACATATCTAAGGTAGCATTAGGTCCAAGCTTTCCCTCATAAAAATTGAAATGCAGAAGTTCATTGTTTACATCCCAATGTACAAACTCATTCCTGTATTTACTTATCACACTTTTGATCCTGGATTTCATCGCTTGTTTCAGCTGAGGAGCGGTCATGTTTTCAAGCCAATCTTGTATATAGACAGGGTCATCCCAGAACATGTTGTGTCCTCTGGCTATAAGTTTGTTTTTACGAACGAATTCCATCATTTGATCTACTAAGGTATAGTTGAATTGACCAAGTTGTGGCTCTGTCTTATACCACTTGAGCTCATTTTCAAAAACTGTTGCTTTGAATCGCTTAGCGAACCATTCCTGCATTCACATTATTTACCTTAATGTAATGAAAATTAATTTTGACACCATAATTGCAACTACTGTACTCTTAGTAGCCCGATGCACTAAGCTCCCGCTATACGCGGGAACCAGGGAAAGGCCTGACCACAAGGCCGCTATACGCGGGAACCAGGGAAAGGCCTGACCACAAGGGTCTATTGTACGCAGCCTTACCCTGCATTTCTGCAAGAGGCTGTTTCCACGGCTCGAACCCGTGATCTCCTGGTCACATGGCAACAACTTTACCGATCACGCCAAGGCTCGCCAACAACTACTGTACTCTTAGCAAATGAAGAAAAAAAGTAGACCTGATAAGGCAGATTTCCAAGAATTGTTTTTGATACTGCACATCCAAATGGAAAATCTGTTGAAATTTGTTTTACTTTTACTGCTGCACCTGGCAACCTAAATCCATTTTCATCTACAACATGGACAGTAACGGCACGCTTCCTTTCCTGAAATGCTATGTTATGAATATATGTAACATAATTGAAGGGTTAGTTTCGCCGAAAGCATCAACTTATCATTTATTTCACAAAAGTCACTTATCTATTTTTCATCACTTAAAAGTCACTCAACTTTACCTTTTTAACTTAAAAGTCATTGTAGTTCAAAACCTATAAAATATTCAATAAAAAATATAACATGGCATTACATTTAATTAAAAAAATCTAACAATAATGCCCACATAAGCTTAAATAGACTATATCTAAGTTATACCCATTTCTTTCTCAGCTCGATTTCAGTCGATTTTTTGAATATTAGTTTTAATTTATTTTATATGAAAAACCGACTGATTTCGGCCGGTTTCTTAAAAAATAAGTTTCGCGGTATTCTAGAATAGTTTTTCGCTTTTTTGCGCAAAAAAAATTAAAAAATTAAAAAATAAAATATTTTGGAAAACCGACCAACTTCAATCTCACATAACATATAAATGTACCACTGACAGACAAGAACAACAAGCTAATAAGAACCTATTTTCACAAGCTAATAAGAACATATAAATGTAAAAATAGGTTCTTATTAGCTTGTTGTTCTTGTCTGTCAGTAGTACATTTATATGTTAGGTGGGATTGAAGTCGGTCGGTTTTTCATATAAAATAAATTAAAACTAATATTCAAAAAATCGACTGAAATCGGGCTGAGGAAAAAATGGGTCTAACTTAGATATGGTCTGTTTAAGCTTATGTGGCATTATTGTTAGATTTTTTGATTAAATGTAATTTCATGTCATATTTGTTATTAGATTTTTTATAGTTTTTGAACTAGAATGACTTTTAAGTTACAAAGGTAAAGTTGAGTGACTTTTAAGTGATGAAAAATAAATAAGTGACTTTTGCGAAAAAAATGATAAGTTTGATGAGCATGGGTGAAATTAACCCCATAATTGAATGTATTTCGCAGAAATAGTAGTTAAATAAAAACATTCAATCATATATTGAGTCAAATAATTAAGTCATAAATGGTGTTTAGTTCTTGCCGTGTTTATCCCTTCAAATTGAGTTTTTCTCCATTGCTTCTCTTTGAATGGCTGTAATGAATAGCTAATAAGCTCTATCTCCACATTCTTTCTTGTCCGATCCGAATTCTGCAAATGATAAAAAAAGATAGATGTTAAAAAAAAAAAAAAAAAAGACATGTAAGACCGAAGGAAATATATATACTTTTTTTGTAGTTTAACCGTTTGGTATTCGGAACCTACTGACCGACTAATTCACAATTACACTATATAGGCCCAACTAAGGGGGTAACACAATTTCTAGCTATCAAGAAGTCTCGAACCTAACAGCTTGTTTGGATGATTGTTAGTCACTGTATCGTATTGTATTGTTATTCTATAACAATGTTTGTTTTGATTATTTTATTAAAATTAGTTGTATTGTACTGTTAAATTTATTGTTCCGGAACAATAAAAAGTCTCATTTTTTGAAACAACCGATTTGATGTGCTGGAATTGTTTCCTATTTTTCTTTCCAATTATGCCCTAACTTATTACTCCATAATTCTATTTTTCTCTTTACCTTTTTTTTTTATTTTAACTCCAAATTTTCAACCTATAACCTACTTTGTCATCGTCCCTTTGTTTTCTAGAACTTCTGCTGCTTCCAACTATAACGACAAGGGTGTTTTTCCTTCTTTTATTTTCTCCTAATTTGATTTTATCTCCAATTCTAATTTATCTTTGTTCTAGCAGTTCTCGTTCCTTTCTTTATCGTAGTTCTTTAACATTTTATTTATTATTTATTATTATTATTATTATCTAGTTAGGAATGGAGTGTACTTATTATTGTTTTTAATATTATTAACTTGTTCCACTAGTTTTGTTAGAATTTGCATGAATTTAATTGCTTAATCTATTTATAAGACATATTTGGTGATAAATTAGTAGAAAGAGATTTTCTTAAATTATTTTTATGCGTAATTCTTGATAAATTTAATATTTAAATAATTGAGGGTATTTTAGTAAACTTATCGGTTACAGTACAGTACGATACAGTCAAACTAAACAACAAAATGTTATTTAACAATAGCAAACAATATAATCTATCCAAACGTTGTACTCATAAAACGATACAATACAATATAGTATAATACATTACAAAACAATAGGTAACAATGATCCAAACAGAGTGTAAAATATATTTTTATTCACAGGCTTGAAAAAAAAACATAACAAGTATAAAGAAAATGCACCTGAAAATCCATCTGAGAAGAGGTGGAAGGTGAATCCCAACGGAAACCACCTTTGAGAAAAGACCAACATCCTTTCTTGGCTATAACACTTCCTATACATTTTGCAAATGTGTTCTCTACCTTGATTGTAGCTGATATTAGAGCAGAATCTGCATTTTTCACTCTCACCCAACCTGTGAAAAATAAAATTTGTTACCCCACATAATACCTATGCTTTAAAAACTAGTCCTACTTTTAGATTTAAACTGAGTTCAGAGTAATATGATGAGCAATTAAAGTATAATAAGACGACGACGACAACAACAATAATAACAGTACAAGAAATTAAGAGGAACTTAACTGGAGAAGGAATAAAACGAGCCCGGAGATAGATTTTGCAAGGTAAAAGTAGGTGAATTAACCATATCTCCATTGATATCTTTGACCGGTTTATATTCAGGCAATTTATTCACTAGAATTCCTCCATTGTAAAGTGGCGCCTCTGGATCCGCTTGACACTGTCAACAAACCAAGAAATGATATACCGTCAAACCTCTATATAACATCATCTTTATATAACAATCAAGCTAAATTTTCTCAGAATCGATTTTTTATGTTATGTTATAATATATGTCCTCTATAACAGTACTTCACTATAACATTTAAAAAATATCGAAACAAACACGCCTTGTTATAAAGAGGTTTGACGGTACATCACATTATTTAATGTTATTAGTTCATTAGTTTTGGTAGTATGACTTCTTAAAAATGCTTTATTACCTCTGTCCAAGCCGAAGAATCATAAACAGGCCCATCTGAAATACAAAGAATATGAAATGAGAATAGAAGAATCAGATGCAAATCCACGATTTAAATGAGAATACAAAGTATTATTGCACCAATTCTTATATAAGTATTTCAAGCATATAAAAGTACGATTAAAAGAAAGAGAAGAAAGTAAAAGAACCATCATGTTTAGCTTGGGAAGAGGTAGCAAAGAAAATAAAAGGAAAGAGGGTCCAAAGTAATGGACTTATCCCCCACTTCAACATCAACATGTTGTTTCTCTGTTTGGTAACAACTCTCAACACTTTCTACAAAATTTGTTATAAATACGTTTTTGTTTTCCTGTTAAATTTGCAACGTAAATGAAGTCTCATAAATGCATTAATTGAACTAAGATGGCTTCCCTTTTCCTGTTTCGATACAGACTTCCTAAATTAGCATCATTATTTTGGAGAATAGAGAAATAATACTTCATCTGTTCACTTTTATTTGACATCTATACTAAAAATAGATTTTCATTTTTACTTGTCACTTTACTCATATCAGGAGAAGACAATTTTTTTTTCCTGTTATACCCACAATATTTATTACTCATTTCAAATCATTTTCTCAAATCCAATAAAGCATGCATAAATTAATATGGGTATCATGGTAAATTATGCACATAATTTATTATTTCTTAAGGGGCGTAAAAAGTCAAAATGTGCCAAATAAAAATGAACGGAGAGAGTAGTTTTTTCTCCTCATTTATATTCATGCTTCCATTAATTACTTGCTAGTTATTAATTACTTGTGTCCTTCATATATTGGATACGAAATCTAAGATATAAATTTGAATTCCGGATTATATTATTGATAAAAGATTTCAAGAAAATTAGCTTGATAAAAAAGACAATAATACATTGGCGTTTAAAAAATAAATAAAATGAGGGTGGATATTTGAAAAAGTTGTATAAGCTATGCTTATAATATAATGTTGAACAATAAGACATATTTCAAAATAGAATAAGTGTCATACAATTGAGGGCAAATAAAGTATTTTTGTAGGCTTAATAAAATTTAGGAGTTACCTTTTCCTAATATTACATTGGTTTACAAAATGAAAAAACTTAGCAATAAGGATAAAGATAGTTCCACAACACACACAACTACTATTATTTATCTTTTGTATGGACTTCTAACGCCCTTTGTTTGATTTCTTGCCTTCTCCTCGCTCTCCCCCATCAATGAACTTTGTTAACTAGAAGTGGCAAAATTAACCCGTTTGTTTTTAATCCGTCCAATTTTAAACAGGTTAGATCATGACCTATTTATTGATACAATAGCCTTTTTATTGACAGGATGAGCCAACGAGTTGAACTTGAAATGGTCCTTCGAAAGATCGGGTCAAAATGGGTCAAGACAATGTAGTGATGGCTCAAAGTCCAACCCAAACCAAAGTATTGAAAATTATATCAATTTGGAAAAAACTTGAGAATTATATCAATTTGGAGATAACTAACTTGTGTTTCCTTGCCGAACTTATCATTGATATCCAATCCCGTGAGCCAAGTGAGGGGCCCCACTATAGCTAACATATCAAGAGTGGCTCATCGTCGACGAATTGTTTTTACTAGAGCTTCAAAAAGAGTGAATTAAGTAGGCGTTTGGACATAAGAATTGTAAAATTTCGGGAAAAAAATAAAAATATTTTTCAAGTAAAAATGATATTTGAAAATTAGAGTTGTGTTTGGACATGAATGTAATTTTGAGTTGTTTTTAAAATTTTGTGAGTGATCTGAGTAAAAATTTTAAAAACTTTTATTTTTTTTTTGAAAAGGAGTAACCGGGCTTCTTTGAAGTAATAAGACTATTCAAATTCCAATATTCATGGAGAAAAAATCATAATAAATGTAAAGAAGAGGCATCTTTTACCCAATAGCAAAGAGTTTGAATCAAGATTTCCAGATGAACGGGGTAGGGTATTAGTAAATCTAATAGATAATTTAGATGTGAAAAATTATCCTCTAAAAAAGAAAATGTTGAATGAATTGATCGTAAATTATGAGATTTAAAAATCTTTTTTCCTTCGAAAGAAGATAACTTTTTTTGGAGTTTTTCAAATTTTTGAAAAATTCCAAAATCCATTGTCAAGTAAAAATTTAAAAATATATGATCAAATACTTATTTCAAAAAAAAGTAAAATTTTTCTAATGTCCAAACGGACTCTAAATTTGCACGAATTTCTATGTTGAGCCGGGTACGCTAGGCTGCACTCGCTTGACATCCACCCTCTTTGACTTTCCTAATCTTTAAAATGTATACTGTATACTTACATAGACCATTTACCATAAAAAGAAGTCCCGTGTCCACTACTCAACCCCTACTTAGGTGTACCGTCTAAAAGAATCCCAATGTGGCATTTAGTAACCTAGTGCAATTTGAGTCCAAACTTATTTGATCCGATCATTTGTTGAACTCATCTCATTTTGACCAAATTTATTTCAGCATATTTAAAGTTGGACTGATTTTAGCCTAAAGTCCAAATTAATCCATGAATAATTTTGTTAAAATATTTTTAAAATAATATTTTTTATTAGATACGTTATATATGACCATAACAAATAAAAAAAGAGAAATTTTTAGAAACAACTATTGTTTAGTGGCTATTAACTTCCTATAACTACCATATACATAATTACTTCCTATAGCTACTATTCAGTTGTTACAGTAGTGTATTCGTTGTATTCGCACTGCTGTATTCAAAAAGCGTCTAAAATCAGGGCAGTCCAATTGTACGCGCATGTATTCGCATATATTCGCGCCATATATCCATGCATACAGTAATGACAATCACCTTAAAAATAGATATGTCCAACTGTCTAATAACAGAAATAATATCAATTAGCGTGATACACTCCTAATATAACTCAACAAAATCAATTCTAACATGCCTCATTATCAACCCAATTAATTAGAATGATTTTTCAGTTGTATATAATTGTTGTACTTTACTTTTGTATTTAGTGTGTTTCAATTTTTTTTTACTGTTGCATTCATTAGATTCAATATTTGTATTTACTGTATTCACTATTTTATATTCAGTATATTCAAATGTATTTATATTAACATTATTTTGTTGGGATTTTGAGAGAGAATCGCGTGTTAACTGAAAGAAAGAGGAAAGACATGAATAGCGTATTTCACGCTTTAATGGTAATATATACCATAAATACTTATTTTGCTATACAATATAAAAAGTAGCTATAGAAAATAATATTTTAAAATAATTTTAGTTTATAATAATTATGGTGTATACCTTTGCTATAGGAGGTAAAATAGTCTTACCTGATAATTAAGCAGTATATAAGAAAATAATACACATTAATTAAAGCTTGATAAGAGTGTGGGGCTAAGCTTTGACCCAGATTTTAGCCCAACTTGACCCAGCTCATCTCAACCCAAGCTACTTTTGGACGGATCAATTGACTTACCTATTTATTGAATTAATCTGTTTTGACCTATCCAAAATCAGCCCAACCCGCCCATGTGACACCGTAGTCAACCCTTCACTCATTGAAGTCAAATCGAAGCAATAGTGCTTAGTACAGTTCTACAGCTCTACAATCACTCGTGTAAATAGCAAATTCATATAAGCATCCAAGATGATACCAGTAAGTGCCTTCCATTTAATTGTGGCGAAAAAATATTGCTTAATACAGTTTTACAGCTCCAAATCAGACAACAATTGAGATTTACTCGGCCAGATAAACAAATTCATGCTAATCAAACAAGGTCGAGACAGCAAGGGGTTCTCGGACCCTGCAGGGATGGAGCGACAAATTATTTTTTTTATGAATTTAAGAGAAGGTCATGGAGACTTGGATCAATGATAAAATAGAATTCTGGGTCGCGAACAGTGATTCGATTGAGGATGAAGAAAGAGAACTCTTGCTTTCCAAATTGCATAAGCGAAAGGACATCATGTTAGCAGGAAACATTTCCTATCAATCCTCACACTTGACCTCATACCCGAAACTGTACGAAAAACTTATCAATTACGATAAAACATCAGTCTTCTTTGATCTCCTGCTTGCATATATCTTTGAATATAAGCTCCTTGTTGTGATCGATAACAAGACATGTAATCCAAATCCAACGATACATGCTATAGCCATAACTATGAACACAAACCTGTAACAATGAGCACCTATATATACATGTGTTACCACCACCGACTGTCTTTGTTGCCTGAGCATCATAGAATAAACCAGCAAGCAAGCCAGAGAAGAGAAACGAGCTGAGAGGTTGGTTGAGGATAAGGATATTATAGATTAGACCATAGTACTTAGTTCAGAGGCAGTTGGAACAGTTACAGCAAGACGAACTCCATAGCAAATTCCTACGATGATAGAGCCAATGTATACTGATCCTGGCATAGCCATGGCCATAAGGATGTATCTAACTACCATTAGAATTTGGGAAGCAGCATTCCATATAGGCCTTGGTGTTGCAGCTTTCCTTCAATCACAGAAACGAAGATCAGCAAAGGAATATCATAGAGATGATTAAGAGGCAAAAAACAACAACAACAACCGTCAATAGTGGGGTCTAGGGTAAAAAAATATATTACTCAAATCGTCAATAATATGTTCCTAGAAGAAGAGGTGAATGTTGGATCTAGAGTTTGTCGATTCAAAATGATTGTAATCTTAGTATAGGTAATTTTTATTTTTGTTTACATATCTAATATAAATTTGAGTTGAAAATAATGAGTTCAGTTGAATCCACCCCAACTTCTCTGTTTTCTCCGCCACTACATTTCTTCGGGATTTGGCTCAACTCCTGTACAGTATCTCTCCATTTCCATCGGTGCATGTCTAATTTAATGACATCTGTCATCTTTCAGATCCAAGGGCCAAAATTTATTTAGACTAAATTATGATTAAACTACATTCTCTTGTTGGGTTAGTATCAAAATTGGAAAGAGAAATCAACTATCCGAAAATCTTGCTGGGAATTTTGTTAGTTTCCTGTATTCGAATAATACATTCAAAAAATAAAAAACTAGAAATGTAGAAGAGCAGAATTATTCCGAGCCTACTGAATTCACAATGTTATTTTCTTAAGGAACTTAATCTCCTCCTAGTACCCGAGGTTTAGGATTATTTTCTCCCAGGATAGAACAGATTACCCTCACTGGTGTAGCCGTACTTCAAACCCCAGTGACAACGAACGCAAAGAACAATAGTAAATCACACTTACTGCTTTCTTTTTCTGTTAAAACAATGTAGAAAGAAGAAGGATAAATCAGAATTTTCGTAAGGAAAATCTGAGGCAGAGTTCATATATTTATAGCCAAAAAACGTTGGGTTATACTGAAGAGTTACAACTCTTCATGTAAGGTTGCAACTCAAAATGGCTGTTTCATAAAACGATCATTTATGCAAACCGCCAAATTCAAATTATAACGGGAAAATTAAAACGGAGGAAAATTGAATTACCGTTACTATTACCGAAATCGAGCGAGCGACGACGACGACGGCGCAAGGATTGCCTTCTTCTTAACTCTTTAAGAGCTAGAAGAAGAGCAATTGTATATATACCCATCAAAAGTCTTTTCCTCCTCCAATATGAGACAACGTCCCTTTGTCAAGTAGGGAAAATTAACATTTTATTTTCCCTCCAATTTCTCATTTACCCTCTTTTAAGCTCTAAGAAGCTTAAACCCAACAAATTTCATTTTGATTGGAAAAATATTTTCTTATCAATAGAAACGATTCTTTGGCGCGAGAATAAAGAAAAACAAAATATTAAACCATTTATTTCTTCTTCACATTAACTTCAACCCCAAAAAATTATCAATGCAACCAATTGCCTACTACAAAAAAAAATATTTATTTCGCTTCCAAGAAACAAAAAAGGTGGAAGAACAAAACTGAAAACGTCCTTGTGAAAATAAAAAAGTTATGATGCCTATGAAAATATATCTCATTTGAAGGAATTTGAAATTTGGGGAGAAAAAGATTTAAGAATTTGGAGATTTGATTCATGAAAAATAATAAAAATAAAAAATTCATGAAAGGATTTAATTTGATTTTGCTGGTACCCTATCCCAATATCCAAGTAAAGGATTCTACATTTAAGGAAAGACTAAAATATAGGTACATTTAGTTTTAACCATAGTTTAGGCCTTTAGGAATTGATTTAATCTTGGCCTTTGGATTTGAAAAATGACATATGCCATTAAATTAGACTTGCACAAGTGAAATTGGAGAGATTCTATACAAGAGGGGAGCCGGATCCATTTCTTCGTTAGACTTAACTCTACCTTAACAATTACTGATATAGCAATCCTAACTAAAAGCTAATATCCCTTTCAATAGCTCAACATTGGAAAGGCAAAATCACGGTTTGAATGCAACTCAATATAACGGTTTGAATCCACTAGCTACTTATGCTAAGGCGTTACAACATGGAAACACCATTTGATATAAGCTTTTATCTAAAAATAGTCAAAAATGTCTACCATTCGTCACAAATTCTAGGGGAAGAAGGAAAAAGGAACTTAGTCCGTACCCTCAGAAAGATTCCATGAATTTAGCATCTGAAGATTAGCACTAGTAATTAATTAACGATATCATCAAGATATGTCCAATTAGGTATGATCATCGGACCACTCTCCAAGCACGTAATTTTTGACCTGCGCAACTTTTAAAAGTAGTATTTTAAAAATATTTACTTATTTTCATTTTTATAGGATTTCAGTCAACTTTTAATTTTAATTTTAAAACATAAGTTTAAAAACACAAAAATAGTTTTATAGTATTTCTTCTCTTATTATATATCTTTTTTTTTAAATTTATTTAAGCTTATTAGTATTTTATAATGATAATATTTTAATTTTTATCATTACTTTAACATAATTTTTTCTATCTTTTTATAACATTTAAAAAATACCAAAAATATTTTTATTTTAATATATAGTTCACTTTAATAGTTTATTCTTATTAACTAAGATTAATTTGTATATTTTGGTAGTATTTTTTTTTAATTATTTTTGTTCAATGAGAAAGAATTGAATTTGGGCCAATTGGGAGCTCATTTTCGGATTTTAGTGGCCCAGCAAGACAAATGCTCATTCTCCCCAACCCATTAGCCCACTCTCCACTTAAATTCAAGATTTAATCTTAGCCATCTATTCCCCTCTAATCTAATGACCTATGTCAATTCTTACCCCATATAAAATCAAATTAAACACTAATCTCTAAGGACCCAAGAAGATATAAAAGGGCAGACCCTGATTTTGCAAAAACAGAGGATGGGCGATCTCCCTCACCCTAAGTGCGCCTCCCCCTTCAGACATACGGTTACTGAAAATCACCAAACAAAAAGTTGTTTTCTTCTTCATTCATCCAGTTAACCCACCCTCTCGAAGAACCCCCTCTGTCATTCTCACCCGAATAAACCCATCTCCCTTACTTAGGAACCAGCAGCGGCACCCAATTCCAAAGTTCGTAGGTCGCTAGCTCTGTTCGTTGGTCATTAGTTCCGTTTGAGTTGTCGGCGAGGTTCCAGCGCCGCTGCGTTTTCTATTCGGATTCAGGCGGGTTTTAACTGTTGGGGTTCATTTGGCATCGATTCAACTATTGTAATTCCACCGGAGTTGCTTGTTAATAGAAGCTTGAAAGAACAACTTTTCACTATAGGAGAATCTGATACTTGAATTACAATGTTAGCCAAAAACTTGCCTTTACAGAAATGATAACCATGCCCTTTATGGTAGAGGGATCTTACTTTAAATATAATTAGATATACTCAGTGGAAGACCCATGATAAACTAGCTTTTCCACAATTCCTGCCAAGATTCTCTCCTCTAGTGAGATTGTAATAGTTTTTGTCTGTGAGCTCGATCTTGACTCGAGCTCTCGATCTTGGCTTGAGCTCGATTCTGACTCGAGCTCTCGATCTTGGCTTGAGCTCGATTCTGACTCGAGCTCTCGAATTGATTCAGGGTCAATGTTGGTTGGTCTCTGGATCATAAGTTTGATAGTTTTACTTTGCATCATCGTTCGATTTGGATCCGAGCTTGATAATGATATCAAACTCGACATTGATCGGCCCCTCGGGTTCGAAGCTTGTTTGTATCGTCTTCGGAACCCATCTCGAGGTTTTACTTTGATCGATTATCTTTTGAAATCGATCAGACATACGAAGGTTGAAATCTATTTCGACTGTATACAGATAGTCCCCTCGTTTCTCAGGAAGAATGTGGTGAGAAACGATATGATATTTCAACGGCTCGATCGGATTATAAGCTGACATTTTTATCGGGCTCGATCATGATGCACGTGATAGCTGTCCCGTTAATTTAGTCTTTCAAGACATTTAATGCATGTCAAACGGTGGTCGGCTACTGCTGATACTGAACCGCCATTGCTTAAACCTATAAATAACCATTCCTTTTATCATTTACCACTTTTACATATTCAATCTTCCAAATTTCTCAAGTCCCTTTTCGTATTCTCTGGCTTACCCACAAATCTGTGATTTCTCTTTGCCAAAAATCCCCTCTTCAATTTTACCAAATCTTTGTCACTTTCTTCTATTCCTCACCTTTGAATTCAAAAATGGCGAAAACATCACAAACCATTCCTCAGAAAGAGAAGGCTTCATCTTCACAGTGTACCGCCGATGACACACCGGCAGAACCACGGCCTGAGGAGTGCGTTCCCGGGGCGTGTGTTCTCATTTTTGATTTTAAGGTCGATAAAGGCTCATCGGTCCCTGGCCGATATGAGCCAGTATCGAGGTACATGTGTTCGATAACTGAGAAGTACCTCAAACAGCTAAAGAAAGATTGAAATTGGGATAAAAAAAGAAGTAATAATTCCTACTTCTAACGAAGATATCACCACTTATGTGAAATAGTTTTTGAATGTGTATACTTACCCTTTCACGTTAGGTCCTCTCGATTCCGTTATTATTGATTTCTGTCATCAATACCAAATAACTGTAGGCCAGGTCCATCCTTCTTTTTGGCGGATCGTTATCTTGATCTGATACTTTTTGAAAAAAATCGAGGGGATGCCGTTCACCCTCGACCATCTTATTTGATTGTACCGTCCTCGACTTTTTCGAGGAAGTTTAATAAAACTTCAGCGTCGGGCTACTAAAGCTCTGTTCTCGAGCATTGACGAGGATAGGGATCGGGGATGGATGGGCAGGTTCGTTCGAGTGAGGACTTCGAACCTGATTCCGACCGAAAAGATTCCCTTTCCCGGGGAGTGGAATATGAAACGTAAGTGTGATCCTGCTGTTATTTCCTTCTATTTTGTTATTTTATTTCTTTTCTCATCAATACTCTTCTTTTTATGATGCAGCAGTTCCCTGGATGCTTAGAGAAATTCCCGATCTCAAGAACTGGGTACGAGCTCTTGTTTCGACCTCCACATACGCCGAGCGCTCATGGCATGATTTGTCAAAGGGTCGGTGGGAGTCCAAAAATCATGGTAAGCCCCTTTCTCGTACTCTTTGATAATTCGAACGAGATACCTTCCAAATATTAATAAAATTTTCCATATGCAGGTTTAGGCAAAGATGCGGTTTTGAGGCCCTTGTCCATCGAGGAAGAAACTTTGGCCTCTGTCCCGAAGCCAGTGAAGGAAAATAAAAGGAAAAGAGCCTCTGTTCCCGAAGATCCAAAACCGATGAAGAGGGCGGCTCGTAAGCTGAACAAGAATACCATTCCTTTGACCGTAGAATCAGTTATGCGTCTGAGGGATGAAGAGGAGGAAGAAGAAGAGAACGATAGGTCTGCTTTGGCGGCCCGAACAAAGAAGACCATCGACGCTCCACAGGCAGCTGGATCGATGGAGGTTCATAAGGCTCCGCCTCAAACTGAGGATATATCGGAGAGAGATTCAGGTAGAGTCCCCGAGTTGCTGGAGATCGAAGATGTTTCCCATCGAAGCCGACAGATGGGGGATATGTCTGAAGGGGCTCTTCCCGAATCTTTTCGAACCAAAGAGAATGCCCCAGATAACTCATTTGGGGCAGTAACAATCGAAGGCTCGCCCACCTTCCCTGCCTTTTCCGCAGGGGCGATTTGGGAAGTCCAAGCTTTGTGGTCTCTCAAATTAGATAAGCCTTATGATGGAGAGGATCCTTTTCGTGACATGTTTGTTGGCGTCGAAGACACTGCCGGTTCAAGTGACGCATCAGATCTTTTTCACAGAGTGCAGCAGGCTTTGAATCAGGTAGGCCTTAAATCATATGGCATTACCTTTAAGTTTGCTTTTCTTTTTTGACTTCATTTCTTCTTTCTTTGCATGTCCTGGCAGTTCATCGAGAATCATGTTCTCAGTCCCGAACCGAGCTGCATCGATACGAGGCCGAGCTTTAACGGGTTACGGAGGAGAGGAACTCCTTAAAGCTCCCTTTGGGCCAAAGGGGAGAGGAAATAAAAGACCTCCAAGCTGAGTGGGCCAGGGCTCACCAAGATCAGATCGATCTATTCGAGCAGGTAATAATACTTTTAAAAGCCTATGGGCTTGATATCGGAACGATGGCTAATCTTTCGGTCTCACAGCTGCAACAGAAAATCGAGATGATCGGAAAATTCCGTGAAGAAGTTGATGTGATAAGAGCGGAGTCTTTGAAGTGGAAAGAAGGAATGGACCGCTTTGCTATAGAGAAAAAAACTGCTCGAGCTCAATTGTCATCGGCCGAAAACCAACTTCAAAAAATGAAGGAGAAAAGCTCGGTCCAAGCAAGAGGAATAGAGGAGCTCGAGGCTCGGTTGACCTCTGTACTTGCCAAGGCCGAATCTGACGCCGAAAAGGCAAAGGCCGATGCAGATGCACTCATGGCCATCTATCAGGCCTATGCTGAAGCTGCCCAGGTCCAAGCAAGAGAGGCAACCGAGACCGCCGATAGTCGAGCACATTGGGTCACTGAACTTGCTAAGTGCCGATCTCGAAGGGAGACCCTCGAGGAGATCCATGCTCGAGGTTTCGACCTCGCTAAAGAGATAAAAAGGGCCAAAGAACTTGAAGCCGATGCTGAAGCCTTGGTTTTCGATGACGATGATGATGACAATGATGACGACGATAGGAGTAAGAGCGGATCCGAGAACGGGGGGGAACCCGATAGAGAAGAGACCGCTCCTGTGGATAACCAGGAAGCTTAGTCCTTAGTTTTTACATTGTAATCAATCATGTAAAAAATTTTGTATATAAAAACATCCCTTTTTTTTGCCGACTTGCTTCTGTTTTGTTTCCTGTCTTGTGAAGACTTTATTCACGCCTTAATCAAATTTGGACTTCGTAGCCTCCATAACCAAGCGAGCGCTTACTCAAACTTGAAGCAATGTAGGCCTCATGCTTATTAGTTGAGTCAGTGATTCGAGCTCGAAGAAATAAAGCCCGTAAGCGTAATGGTCGAGTGAGTGCTTGCTAGAACTCAAAATAAAAATAACCCGTAGGTTTAATAGTCGAGTGAATGATTCGAACTCGAAATAATGTAGCCCGTAGGCGTAATGGTCGAGTGAGTGCTTGCTCGAACTTGAAATAAAAGTAGCCCGTAAGCTTAATGGTCGAGTGAGTGCTTGCTCGAACTCGAATTAAAAGTAGCCCGCAGGCTTAGTAGTTGAGTGAATAATTCGAACTCAAAATAAAAGTATCCCGTAGGCCTAGTTTTCGAGTGAATGATTCGAACTCGAAATAATGTAGCCCGTAGGCGTAATGGTCGAGTGAGTGCTTGCTCGAACTTGAAATAAAAGTAGCCTGTAGGCCTAGTAGTCGAGTAAATGATTCGAACTTGAAATAATGTAACCCGTAGGCGTAATGGTCGAGTGAGTGCTTGCTCGAACTCGAAATAAAAGTAGCCCGTAGGCTTAGTAGTCGAGTGAATGATTCGAACTCGAAATAATGTAGCCCTTAGGCATAATGGTCGAGTGAGTGCTTGCTCGAACTCGAAATAAAAGTAGCCCGTAGGCTTAGTAGTCAAGTGAATGATTCGAACTCGAAGTAATGTAGCCCGTAGGCATAATGGTCGAGTGAGTGCTTGCTCGAACTCAAAATAAAATAGCCCGTAGGCTTAGTAGTTGAGTGAATGATTCAAACTCGAAGTAATGTAGCCTGTAGGCATAATGGTCGAGTGAGTGCTTGCTCAAACTCGAAATAAAAGTAGCTCGTAGGCTTAGTAGTCGAGTGAATGATTCGAACTCGAAGTAATATAGCCCGTAGGCGTAATGGTCGAGTGAGTGGTTGCTCGAACTTGAAATAAAAGTAGCCCGTAGGCTTAGTAGTCGAGTGAATGATTCGAACTCGAAGTAATGTGGCCTGTGGGCGTAATGGTCGAGTGAGTGCTTGCTCGAACTCGAAATAAAAGTAGCCCGTAGGCTTAGTAGTCGAGTGAATGATTCGAACTCGAAGTAAAAGTAGCTCGCATGCTTAGTAGTCGAGTGAATGATTCAAACTCAAAATTAATGTAGCTCGTAGGCATAATGGTCGAGTGAGTACTTGCTCGAACTCGATCCTCTTTGCATAGTAAATTTTGGATATAAGATATCGGTAAAGAAGAGAGCTTTCTTTGCAAGTCATTATACATGTGTTCATGTTTTGCGTCAGGGCTCGGTCCAATTATATGAGCATGGTTCGTTTTGACCATTTAGCTCTTACAATGTTTCCTATCGAGACACTGTTTGTCATGAAATAACAAAGTAACTTCCTTTGCATCGTACTTGATAATTGTCGTTGATATGTTTGATGACGATGGTATGCCCCCCAGTATTCGAGGTTGATTGTAAAGAGGCCTCGAATACTGTTGAATTATTCCGAGTTAGCACGATCAATGGTTGCCTTATTAAAAAACCTTGCCGAAAAACCCATTTGGGACAAAACCGGTCTAAGAAAAAAAAGAGTGCAACACGTGCTTTCAGACCTAAGGCTTCGTGTTGAATAATCCATCTTTGTTCCTGATCGAGTTCATTAATCCTCGTCTTTGGTCGAACACCTACATTGGTTAGTTTTGAAATATAATTGAATCGGGGGGGGGGGGGTCGTACCTTAGCAATAGTATTATTTTAGCCGTTTATCACACCGAGCTTGTAGGATTTCCATTATAAGGCCGGTATCGATTTTTGATCGATCTCTGTTCTCGGTTGGCAACCCTTTTAATAACGGACCCAGAACCCAACTGATTGTCTTCGATTCTTATTTTGGATTGATACCGATTATGCGTATCGGCCCAAGTAATAGCTGGGTACTCGATCAGGTTATGCTTCAGCCGTCGTGAAGCCATCGAGCTTCGTTCGTTTAGTCCTTGAGTGAAATCTTGAACAACCCAATCATCTGTGAATGGAGGTAGATCCATTCATTCCATTTGGAAACGAGATACGAATTCTCTTAGCGTTTCGTTATCCTTTTGTCTTACCTTGAATAGGTTCGATTTCCTGGTTTCGACCTTTATGGCCCCAGCATGTGCTTTTACGAAAGAATCTGCAAGCAAAGCAAAAGAATCGATAGAGTTAGACGGTAAATTATGATACCATATCATTGCTCCCTTTGTCAGGGTTTCACCAATTTTTTTCAATAATACAAATTCGATTTCATCGTTCTCTAGATCGTTCCCTTTGATGGCATATGTGTAAGAGGTGACATGTTCGTTGGGATCGGTCGTTCCATTATATTTAGGAATATCGGGCATGCAAAACTTCTTTGGAATCAGTTTAGGAGCCGCGCTTGGGGGGGGGAAAGACTTTTGCACAAATTGTTTTGAATCCAAACCTTTATCATTGGTGGAGCTCCCGGGATCTGATCGACCCTGGAGTTATATGTTTCTACTTTTTTATCGTTGGCTTCGACTCACTTTGTGAGTTCCTCGAGCAATTTAGCAATTTCGGGAGCAGTCCCCGATTCTTGTTCATTTAACTTCACTATGGCTGGCTCCGTTTTGTGGGTGATTTCTCAAGATGGATTGGGCTCCGACCTGCTTTGTAGCTGGATTTGGCTCTGCAACTGAGCTATTGCTGCCTGTTGAGCTTGCAACATTTCGAAAATTATACGCAAGCTGATGCCGTTTTCCTCGACATTATGGGTATCTCGAGCTGCAGATCGAGTGCCTCCATGAATGCTATTTTCGGGTTCAGAATGTAGGTTTGCCTCAATGGCCACATGCGAATTGATATCTATCGGTGCTCTGATTCGAAATCCAACGGCATTGACAAGTGATCTTTCGGTGCTGGGTGTCAAGTTATTGTTCTCATCTTGAAGACTGGCTTCGTTGTCGATCGGCGTGGCCATTTGACTGGTAGTTAGTCGTTGCTAATTCGAAATCCAAGATATTTTCGGAAACAAGCGCAAAACACAACGGTGTATTTTTGCAGATTCGTATCAAATAATCACTGTTATCCTTAGCCCCACGGTGGGCACCAAAATGTTTACCCGAAAAACGAATAGAGTTGAATTTGTACGTAGTTCTAAGAATATGTGGTGTAGCTTAATACAAATCGTAAGGATAAATAAAAATATCAAGTAAAGATTGCAAAGAATGCAAAATATACAAGGTTGTAAAGAAAATGAAATTTTGGATTAAACAAGTGGAATCAGATTAAGAAGCTTGAAAGAACAACTCTTCACTATAGGAGAATGTGATGCTTGAATTACAATATTAGCCAAAAACTTGCCTTTACAGAAATGATAACCATGTCCTTTATAGTAGAGGGATCTTGCTTTAAATATAATTAAAAATACTTAGTGGGAGACCCATGATAAACCATCTTTTTCACAATTCTTGCCAAGATTGTCTCCTCTAGTGGGATTGCAACGGCTTTTGTCTGTGAGCTCGATCTTGACTCGAGCTCTCGATCTTGGCTTGAGCTCGACTCTGACTCGAGCTCTCGATCTTGGCTTGAGCTCGATTCTGACTCGAGCTCTCGAATTGATTCGGGGTCAATGTTGGTCGGTCTCTGGATCATAAGCCTGATAGCTTTACTTTGCGTCATCATTCGATTGGGATCCAAGCTTGATAATGATATCGAACTCGACATTGAACGGCCCCTCGGGTTCGAAACTTGTTTGTACCATCTTCGGAACCCATCTCGAGGTTTTACTTCGATCGATTATCTTTCGAACTCGATCAGACGTACGAAAGCCGAGATCTATTTCGACTGTATACGTTAGCTTCTCAATGTTATATTGTATTAATTGTTGATGCCCTCTTATGTCAACCGAAGTTTTGCTTTCCTGCAAAATATTCTGTTCTTGATCCATGAAACTTTTCAATTCATTTATGTTATCATCTTTATTGGCAAAATTATGTACTAATTTTTGGTTTCTTTACAACTGAAATGCTTAGTTTATTTATTGTACTTTTTGTTCGTTTTAGATTTCAATCATATATAGGTACGTAGTTGATGTTCATCCATGTTGGAAAGTTAGATGGTATAATGCTAAAGAAATTCATCTTCGATCATTTTGAAAAAAACGTATATACTTTGGACTACAAAATGTGCATGGATTAGCTAGAGCATCTTTTTTTAAGAACTTTAACACTTTTACTAAGGTATGAACACTTCCAATAATTTATATATATCATTGATAAATTCTATAAATTCTTGGTCTTACAATAATCTCAAATTAGCTTTAGAAAAATAATTCATGAACAATGGTAGCTTTCTTTAGGCGCGATTAATAATAAATCATCGTGACTATGGGTACGGTTCCCGTGGCATAGACATGATACATAATTCCCGTTTTGGGTATGCATTTCATGCGACTCGACCATAACTTCAAATAATAATAAAAATTAACATGTTGTAAATCGCGGGTGCGTTTCAAGTAACGCGATTTGTACAAAAACAAACGAGTGCGCGACATCGTGACTTGTTCAAACAAATTCCATAAATAATTAAAAGCGATTAAAAAGTTAAAAATGCACAATAGGTTCTAAATATATAATTAATCAGATAATTAGGCCAATTATTAATAGTTAAGCGACCGTGCTAAAACCACGGTATTCGGGAGTGTCTCACACCTTCTTCTGGGTTAACAGAATTCCTTACCCGGTCTTCTGTGTTCGCGGACCATAAATGGAGTCAATATTTCTCGATTAAGGATTTAAAATAAACCGGTGACTTGGGACACCATAATAATTATTCCAAGTGACGACTTTGATTAGATAAATAATCTCATTTCGATTATCTCACTTTAATTAGAAAAACTCTCTATTCCCCTATTCTCTCGGAAAAAAAGGAGATGTGACACACTCTATTTCTTTAACCCTTTTTCTAATCTTTGTTATTTCTTGTTGACGATAAACTATATTATATATAAATATTGCACTCCAAGAAATCTATTAAACAGAGATCTTCATAGAACTGA
Organism: Nicotiana tabacum; assembly: GCF_000715075.1. NCBI lineage: Eukaryota > Viridiplantae > Streptophyta > Magnoliopsida > Solanales > Solanaceae > Nicotiana > Nicotiana tabacum. Next base: position 75,725,120 of record NC_134103.1, read on the forward strand.
CTCCTCGTCACCTATATTGTTTCTTATCAGCACTAACTTTTAACAGAGAGAGCATATGATAATCTCAACTTATATAAAGTATATAAAAGAATCAGCCAAACTATATGTCCTACCTTTAAAATGCCATTTATCTACCACAAATAAAACATTAGCTAATCTATGTCCCACCTAATTTAAATGTAACTATTTACCTACCACAAAGAGAAGTCCATATATCCAAAAGAGTTTTAAACTACTCAAAAAGAAAGATTAAAAAAAAAAAAAAGGGAGTGTGGGTAATGGAAAAACGTTGGGGGTGTTTACCGACAAAATCAAGATTAAAGGTAGAGATATTACTTGGAAAAACAGCAGGGTATATTTTTAAAAAAAGGGTACTTCTCTATATTTGAAATCTCTTCTAAACTTTCACTTTTACAACTAATATCATGCTCTTTCAATCACAAAAATGTTACTGACATGTTTACACTACCATAAATGATAAGAGTACTGTCAAATGTATTAATTATTAAACTAGTCAAATACTGGCACATTAATCAAATAAATAAAACTGGAGGAGTACTAGTGTAATTAGTAAGTTGTACGAGTAGTTTTACTTACGTATTCAGATACAGATCCAGAAAGAATTAATGCGCCCGAAAAATCCCCAAATACTGGTAAGCGACACGAAAATTGAAACATCCACATAACCCAAAGCTAACCCCATTTGTCCCAAATTATTCATCACTGCCAAACCAGTCCCAACTCCGCAAAGGAACGACACAAACAATTTATATATATATATCTATCTATAAGTAAAAAACACTTAATTAAAAAATTAAATTACTAAATTACCCTTATTAAAACCTAATTACCCTATTTATAAAAACAGACGCCTGCAAATAATACAAACTCTTCGTACCCTTTCGTAACAGTCATAACCGTTCAATTCACAAACTTACACGGTTTACAATCAATTTTTACAATGGTCAGAAATTCTTTTAGACCACTTGCTCCACCATAAGAATTTTCAGCACATCACTCTATGAAAAAAATGGTCTGAGATTAACAGTAAACTACCGAATAAGATTTTGTCCATCTTTTTACTGTTTTGATGCCTCAAGAAAAGAGAGGGTAAGCAAGGAGGCAGTTTCTCAAAAGTTTTTGGTGCATATGTTACAAAGCCGAAGTTGTGCAATTTTAATAACAAAATACGTCTGTAGCGATCCAACCGGTCGTTTTGAATGTTAGCCCCGATCCTCTATTTACTGCTTTCTCCATATTTGTTTCTGCTTATGTGACTTGTCGGGAGGTCTTATTTTTGATTTCGGAGTGTTTTGGGACACTTAGTCCCTAAAACGGAAGCTTAAGTCTTAGAATTTTGACCGTAGTCTAAATTTTATGAAGACGACTCCGGAATGGAGTTCCGTCAATTCTGTTAGCTCCGTTGGGTGATTTTGGACTTAGGAGCGCGTCCGGAATGTGATTTGAAGGTCCGTAGTAGAATTAGGCTTAAAATGGCGAAAGTTGAATTTTTGGAGATTTTGACTGGAAGTGGACTTTTTGATATCGGGGTCGGATTCCGATTCCGGAAGTTGGAGTAGGTCCGTAATGTTGAATATGACTTGTGTGCAAAATTTGAGGTCAATCGGACGTGGTTTGATAGGTTTCGACATCGGTTGTAGAAATTTGAAGTTTCAAGTTCATTAAATTTGGATTGGAGAGTGATTCGTATTTTTGTTGTTGTTTGATGTGATTTGAAGGCTCGACTAAGTTCGTATGGTATTTTAGGACTTGAAGGTATGTTTGGTTGAGATCCTGGGGGCCTCGGGTTGATTTCGGGTGCTTAGCGGATGAAATATTGGACTTAAGCAATTGCTAAAGCTTTGCTGGTTTATGGTGTTTCGCACCTGCGGTGGGAAAACCGCATGTGCGGGATCGCACATGCGATGTGAAGGGCGCAAGTGTGCTCTTGGTCAAGAAGATTTGCGAGCGCAGGTGCGAGAAGGGAGCCGCAGCTGCGCATCGGCAGATGTGGAGTGATGGTCGCAAGAGCGGTATAGGCGGCCTGGACATGGGTCGCATATGTGGAAGTCAAACCGCAGGAGCGGGCTCACAGGTGCGGCCCAATGCTCGCAGATGTAGTCCCAGCCATTTAAGTCATTTTCGCACCTGCGATTGATTTTCCGAAGGTACGGTACCGCATGTGCGGTTGAAGGCTCGCAAAAGCGAGTTTACTGGGCAGAAAAATGAGATTTCGAGGGTTGATTTCCCATTTCGATTTTTGGGAGTTGGAGAACTCGGTGTGAGGCAATTTTTCGAGATTTCTTCAAGGAGATTGTTGGGGTAAGTGGTTCTAACTCGGATTGGACTATATTTCATGAATCTTATTGCTATTTTCATCTTCTAATTAGGGATTTGAGTTGGAAAATTGGGGAAAAATGGTAGAAACTTCATAGGCTATATTTTCGAGTTTTGGAAGGTGATTTGAGGTCGGATGCGAGTAATTCTTGTACGGTTAGACTCGTGAGTGAATGAGTGTCCGTATTTTATAACTTTTGTCGGAATTCGAGACGTTGGCCCGGGGGCCGGGTTGAGCCTATTTCGGATTTTGGCTTACAATTTTTATATTTTTCTTGTGAAATTGATTCTTTTAGCCTATATTAATTATATCGTACTACTTGTGGCTAGATTCGGGGCGTGTGGAGATTGATTCGAGGGGCAAAGGCATTTCGGAGTAGGAGTTTGCGCGCTTTGAGGTAAGTAACCGTTTTAAATCTGGTCCTGAGGGTATGAAACCCCAGATTATTGGATTATGTGAGTATTTTGGAGGTGACGCACATGCTAGGTGATGGGCGTGTGGGCGTTCACCGTAGGAATTGGGACTTGGTCCATTCCGTGAAGCTGTAAAGTTGAATAACTTGTTGCTAGCTATATGCTCTCCGTGTGTTATAGAAATTTGACTGCAAATCATGTTATAAATCATGCTTAGGCTATGTGATGGTACTGTTGGGACCCGCAGATGTCGCTTACTTGTTGAATTACTTGCTAATTATTTTCTTGTACTCAGTCATGGTTTTACTTGCGTATCATATCTCAACCTCTTCTTGATTCTTGTTGATACACTATGTTATCTTTGTTTGGGCAGATCTTTGTAATTTCTGAGAGCCCGAGAGACTAGAGAGGTTGATGACTAAGTGAGGCCGAGGGCCTATCTGTGAGGTATTGATACTATGGCACGTGAGTTGTCCGTACGGTTCCACATATAGATACTATAGCACGTGAGTTGTCCGTGCAACATATGAGTTGTCCGTGTGGATATAGCGCTTGGGGTGAAAGAAGCCCCTCCGGAGTCTACACACCCCCAGTGAGCGCATGTACCTATTGAGTGTGAGTATTGAGGGCCAAGAGCCGAGTTATTTGAGCTGTTGTGACGAGTTGAGTGATTGTTGCCCTGAGAGGCTGTACTTACTTTTTCATTTGTTGATGCACTTAGTTGCTATTTTTCATTGTTGTGAAATTCCTGAAAGATCCTATATCTGGATTACCTGAACTTTAACTGTATAAAATTGATTGGACTTAAACTGCCGAATGTGAAAGCATGTCTATTCTTTGCTGGAATTATTGAAAATAAACTGTAATTGTATAGCTCGTCACTACTTCTCAGTTCCTTATTTATTTTTGTTACTTGCTGAGTTGGTTGTACTCATGCTACACCCTGCACTTTATGTGCAGATCCAGGTGTGTTTGATCACGGAGGTCGTTAGGCTCGTGCGCGTTCGAGTACCGGAGACTACGAGGTAGCTTCTGGCGTCCGCGGACCTTGTCTCTCCTTCTATGTTTTCTTTCTTTCCTGTATTGATACTTAGACACTGTTTTTATTAGTCTGGATATCTAGATGCTCATGACTTGGTGACACCCCGATGTTTGGGGCTATCTTTCCGCATTTTATTTTGAATTCAACTCCAGTTTTATAAACATTTCTGGTATGAAAAGCTTTGAATTATCCTTTTTATGAAATATTGAAGTATTTTGAATGGTCGGCTTGCCTAGTATCATCGATATGCGCCATCACGACAAGTTAGAGTTTTGAGTCATGACAAGTTGGTATCAGAGCCTAGGTTACATAGGTCTCACGAGTCATGAGCAGGTTTAGTAGAGTCTTGCGGATCAGTACATAGACGTCTGTACTTATCTTTGAGAGGCTGCCGAACTCTTTGGAAAATTCACATTCTTGAATTTTGTCGTGCGAATCTTTTGATTCTGGTAACTAAATTTCTGTTGTTCTAATTCTCTCATATATGGTGAGGATGCGTACTACGGGGCAGGATGGACAACCACCAGTACCACCAGTCAGGGCCACGAGAGGCCGAGATCGCGGTAGAGGCCGCGATAGGGGCAGAGGTGCAACTCGCACCGCAGCTAGGGCAGCACCTGTAGATCCATCAGTTGTCCCAGTTCAGGAGCAGGCTCCAGTTGTGGACGAGCCTGTGGGGCCAGCTCAGGCACCACCTCTGCCTATTGTGATTCTAGGCCTTCAGGAGGCCTTAGCTCAGATCCTGACCGCGTGTACCAGTCTTGCTTAGGCGGTCTCTATTCCGGCCGTAGCAGCCAATTTTCAGGCTGGGGGAGGTGCTCAGACTCCTGCCGCCCGCACACCAGAGCAGGTGGTACAGGGATTCTAGATACCGGGGACACCACCAGCCCAGCCGGTTGCAGCTGCTCAGGACTATGTGGTTCCTGTCATGCTTGATGATGAGCAGCATCGATTGGAGAGGTTTGGAAGACTCCAGCCTCCATCTTTCAGTGGTGCCGAGGGAGAGGATGCACGAGGCTTCTTGGATAGGTGCTAGAGGATACTCCATACCGTAGGTATTTTAGAGGCCAGTGGGGTCTCGTTCACTACTTTTCAGTTCTGTGGGGCTGCGTTCAGTTGGTGGGAGGCTTACGAGAGGCGTAGGTTGGTTGGCGCAGCACCCTTACCTGGCAGCATTTCTCCGGTCTATTCCTGGAGAAGTTCGTGCCTCAGTCCCGCAAAGAGGAGCTGCGCAGGCAGTTCATGCCTCAGTCCCGCAGAGCGGAGCTGCGCAGGCAGTTCGAGTAGCTTCGTCAGGGTGATATGTCCGTGACGCAGTACGAGATGAAATTTTCAGAGTTGGCCCGTCATGCTATCTGGTTGGTCCCCACAGACAGGGAGAGGATCAGGAGGTTCATATATGGCCTCACTTTTCAGCTGCGATTGCTTATGACTAGAAAGAGAGTGTCTAGTGCTACTTTAGATGAGGTTGTCAACATTGCTCGTCAGATTGAGATGGTTCACAGCCAGGAGCGAGTTGAGAGGCAGGCCAAGACGCCTCGTGGCCAGGGTGGATTTGGCGGTGTTCCTTCTGGGGGTCAGTTCCAGCACGGTAGGGGTCGTCCATTCCGACATGCTCAGACGGCTCACCCAGTCCACCGTGGTGTATCATCTGGCCACGGGTCACAGATTCATCAGTAGGGCCAGTCGTCATTCAGTGCACTACCGGCGCAGAGTTCTCACCATGCCTCGTTAGCTCAGGTTTCCACGGGTAGTTCCTCTGGGCATCAGGAGTAGCAGTTCCGTCAGAGGAGGGGTTGTTTCGAGTGCGGAGATTTTGGTCACATTAAGAGAGATTTCCCTAGGTTGTTGAGTGGGGCTCCACAACAGAGTACTCGGCCGATGGCACCAGCACCAGCAACTCCACCACCCGTCCAGCCAGTTCGAGATGGGGCTCAGTCAGCTAGGGGTTGCCCGAGAAGGGGAGGCCGATCAGGGGGTGGCCAGGCCTGTTTCTATGCTCTCCCTGTCAGACCAGATGCCATTGCTTCTGATGTTATGATTACAGGTATTGTCTCAGTTTGCCACAGAGATCCCTCTGCATTATTTGACCCTGGTTCCACTTGTTCATATGTGTCTTTGTATTTCGCTCATTTTCGGGATATGCCCCGTGAGTCACTAGTTTTATTTGTTCATGTATCTACTCCGGTGGGTGATACTATTATTGTGGACCGTGTATATCGGTCATGTGTGGTGACTATTGGGGGTCTGAGGACCAGAGTAGATCTATTGTTGTTTGGTATAGTCGATTTTGATGTGATTTTGGGTATGTATTGGATGTCTCCATGTCATGCTGTTCTAGATTGTCATGCTAAGACCGTGACGTTGGCGATGCCAGGGTTGCCGAGGGTTGAGTGGAGCGGCTCTATAGACTATGTTCCCAGTAGAGTGATTTCATACTTGAAGGCCCAGTGGATTGTTGAGAAGGGTTGTCTATTTTATCTGGCCTTTGTGAGGGATGTTAGTGCAGCAACCCCTGCTATTAAATCTATAGATTTTTTGGATGTGTTTCCTGCAGACCTTTCGGGCATGCCACCCGACATGGATATTGATTAGGTGCCGGGCACTCAGCCCATTTCTATTCCACCGTATCGTATGGCACCGACAGAGTTGAAGGAATTGAAGGAGCAGCTTCAGGAACTCCTTGATAAGGGGTTTATTCGGCCTAGCGTGTCACCTTGGGGTGCACCAGTTCTATTTGTAAAGAAGAAGGATGGTACTATGAGAATGTGTATTGATTACAGGCAGTTGAACAAGGTCACAATCAAGAACAAGTATCCATTGCCACGTATTGATGATTTGTTTGACCAGTTTCAGGGAGCGAGGGTATTCTCCAAGATTGATTTGAGGTCAGGGTATCACCAGCTGAAGATTCGGGACTCGGATATACATAAGACAGGTTTCAGGACCCGATATGGCCATTATGAGTTCTTTGTGATGTCTTTTGGGCTGACCAACGCCCCAGCAGCGTTCATGCATTTGATGAACAGTGTGTTTCAGCCTTATCTTGACTCATTCGCTATTGTATTCATTGATGACATCCTGGTGTACTCTCGTAGCCAGGAAGAGCATGCTCAACATCTGAGGATTGTGTTACAGCGATTGAGGGAGGAGAAGCTTTATGCAAAGTTCTCCAAGTATGAGTTTTGGCTCAGTTCAGTGGCGTTCTTAGGGCACGTGGTGTCCAGCGAAGGTATTCAGGTGGATCCGTAGAAGATAAAAGCAGTGTAGAGTTGGCCCAGACCGTCCTCAGCCGCGGAGATTCGGAGCTTTCTTGGGTTGGCGGGCTATTACTGTCATTTTATGGAGGGTTTCTCATCTATTACATCGCCCTTGACCAAATTGACCCAAAAGGGTGCTCCATTCAGGTGGTCGGATGACTGCGAGGAGAGCTTTCAGAAGCTCAAGACTGCTTTGACCACGACTCCAGTTCTAGTTCTGCCATCAGCTTCTGGTTCTTACACTGTGTATTGTGATGCCTCACGGATCGGTATTGGGTGTGTTATGATGCAGGAGGGTAGAGTGATTTCTTATGCTTCGTGCTAGTGGAAGATCCATGAGAAGAACTATCCTGTCTATGACCTTGAGTTAGCAGCTATTATTCACGCCTTGAAGATTTGGCGGCACTATTTGTACGGGGTCCATTGTGAGATTTACACTGATCATCGGAGTTTGCAACATCTATTCAAACAGAAGAATCTTAATTTGCATCAGCGGAGGTGGTTAGAGCTTCTTAAGGACTATGATATTACCATTTTGTACCATCTTGGGAAGGCCAATATGGTGGCCGATGCCTTGAGTCGCCAGGCGGAGAGTTTGGGGAGCTTAGCATATCTTCCAGCAGTAGAGAGGCCGTTGGCATTAGATGTTCAGGACTTAGCTAGCCAGTTTGTTAGATTGGATGTTTCTGAGCCGAGTCGAGTATTGGCTTGTGTGGATCTCTCGGTCTTCTCTTTATGATCGTATCAGGGAGCGTCAGTATGATGACCCCCATCTGCTTGTTCTTAAGGACACGGTCCAGCACGGTGATGCTAAGGAGGTCACTATTGGGGTTGATGGTGCATTGAGGATGGAGGGCAGGCTATGTGTGACCAATGTAGATGGTTTACGAGAGTTGATTCTCCAGGAGGCTCATAGCTCGTGGTATTTTATTCACCAGGGTGCCGCGAAGATGTATCAGGACTTGAGACAGCATTACTGGTGGAGGAGAATAAAGAAGGACATAGTGGAGTATGTAGCTCGGTGCCTAAATTGCCAGCAGGTGAAGTATGAGCATCAACGACCAGGTGGGTTGCTTCATAAGTTAGAGATTCTGGAGTGGAAATGGGAGCTGATCACTATGGATTTCGTTGTTAGGCTTCCACGGACTCAGCAGAAGTTTGATGCAGTTTGGGTGATTGTGGATAGGCTGATCAAGTCAGCTCATTTCATTCCTGTGATGACTACCTATTCTTTCGAGCAGTTTGCTCGAGTGTATATCAGCAAGATCATCAGGTTTCATGGCATACCGGTATCTATCATCTCTGATAGGGGTACGCAGTTTACATCACGGTTCTAGAGGGCCGTACATCATGAGTTGGATACTCGAATGGAGTTGAGCACAACATTTCACCCTCATACGGACGGACAGTCCGAGCGCACTATTCAGATATTAGAGGATATGCTCCGTGCGGGCGTGATGGAGTTTGGGGGTTCGTGGGATCAGTTCTTACCACTAGTGGAGTTTACCTACAACAACAGTTATCAGTCGAGCTTCCAGATGGCACCGTATGAGGCTCTGTATGGTAGGAGGTGTAGGTCTCTAGTGGGTTGGTTTGAGCCGGGCGAGGCTAGATTATTGGGTACAAACTTGGTTCAGGATGCTCTAGAGAAGGTTAAGGTGATTCAGGATAGACTACGCACAGCCCAGTCCAGACAAAAGAGTTTTGCAGATTGGAAGGTTTACGATGTTGGGTTCATGGTTGGAGAGCGGGTCTTACTTTGGGTGTCACCCATGAAGGGTGTTATGAGGTTCGGAAAGAAGGGCAAGCTGAGCACGAGGTTTTGTCGGCCCATTTGAGGTATTGCGACATGTTAGGAAGGTTGCTTATGAGCTTGCCTTGCCTCCCAGTCTAGCAGGAGGTCACCTAGTATTCCATGTTTCTATTCTTCGAAAGTATCACAGCGATCCGTCTCATGTGTTGGATTTCAGCTCAGTCCATTGGACAAGGATTTATCTTATGTTGAGGAATCGATGGCGATCTTGGATAGGCAGGTCCGAAAGCTGAGGTCAAAGAATATTGCTTCTGTGAAGGTTCAGTGGAGGGTCCAGCCGGTCGAGGAGGCGACTTGGGAGACCGAGCATGATATGCACAGTCGTTATCCTTATTTTTTCACCACTTCAGGTATGTCTTTATGCTCATTCGAGGACGAACTATTATTTTAAGAGGGGGATGATGTAACGACCCAGTCGGTCATTTTGAGTGTATTATCCTCGATCCCCTATTTACTACTTTTTCTGTATCTGTTTTTGCTTATATGACTTGCTGGGAGGTCTTGTTTTTGGTTTTAGAGTGTTTTGGAATACTTAGTCCCTAAAACAAAAGCTTAAGTCTTAGGACTTTGACTATAGTCAGAATTTTGTGAAGTCATCTCCGGAATGGAGTTTCGTCGGTTCCGTTAGCTCTGTTGGGTGATTTTGGACTTAGGAGCACGTCCGGAATGTGATTTGGAGGTCCGTAGTAGAATTAGGCTTGAAATGGCGAAAATCAAATTTTTGGAGATTTTGACCGGAAGTGGACTTTTTGATATCGGGGTCGGATTTCGATTCCGGAAGTTGGAGTAGGTCCTTAATGTTGAATATGACTTGTGTGCAAAATTTGAGGTCAATCGAACGTGGTTTGATAGGTTTCGACATCGGTTGTAGAGATTTGAAGTTTCAAGTTCATTAAGTTTGGATTGGAGGGTGATCTTGTTTTTGTTTCATTTGATGTGATTTGAAGGCTAAACTAAGTTCGTATAGTGTTTTAGGACTTGTAGGTATGTTTCGTTGAGGTCCCGGAGGCTTCGGGTTGATTTCGAGTGCTTAGCGGATGAAATATTGGACTTATGAAATTGCTGAAGCTTTGCTAGTTTCTGGTGTTTCGCACCTGCGGTGGGGAAACCGCATGTGCGGGATCGCATCTGCGATATGAAGGGCGCAAAGGGGCTTTTGGTCAAGAAGGTCTGTGAGCGCAGGTGCGAGAAGGGAGCCGCAGCTGCGCATCCGCAGATGCGGAGTGATGGTCGCAGGTGCGGTATGGGTGGTTTGGACAAGGGTCGCAAATGCGAAAGTCGAACCGCAGGAGCGGGCTCGCAGGTGCGGCCCAATGCTCGCTGATGCGGTCCCAGCCATTTAAGTCATTTTCGCACATACGTTTGATTTTCTGCAGGTGCGGTACCACAGGTGCGGTTGAACGCTCGCAGAAGCGAGTTTATTGGGCAGAAAAATGAGATTTCAAGGGTTGATTTCCCATTTTGATTTTTGGGAGCTGGAGAACTCGTTGTGAGGCGATTCTTCGAGATTTCTTCAAGGAGATTGTTGGGGTAAGTGGTTCTAACTCGGATTGGACTTTATTTCATGAATCTATTGCTATTTTCATCTTCTAATTAGGGATTTGAGTTAGAAAATTGGGATAAAATGGTAGAAACTTCATAGACTATAATTTCGAGTTTTGGAAGGTGATTTGAGGTCGGATTCGAGTAATTCTTGTACGAGTAGACTCGTGAGTGAATGAGTGTTCGTATTTTGTGACTTTTGTCGAAATTCGGGGCATGTGGAGATTAATTCGAGGGGCAAAGGTATTGCGGAGTAGGAGTTTGCGCGGTTTGAGGTAAGTAACAATTTTAAATCTGGTCATGAGGGTATGAAATCCCGGATTATTGGATTATGTAAGTATTTTGGAGGTGACGCACATGCTAGGTGACGGGCGTGTGGGCGTGCACCGTAGGAATTGGGACTTGGTCCATTCCGTGAAACTGTAAAGTTGAATAACTTGTTGCTAGCTATATGCTCAATTTGACTGCAAATCACGTTAGAAATCACGCTTAGGCTATGTGATGGTACTATTGGGACCCGCAGAGGTCGCATACTTGTTGAATTGCTTGCTAATTGTTGTCTTGTACTCAGTCATGGATTTACTTGCGTATCATATCTCAGCCTCTTCTTGATTCTTGTTGATACACTATGTTATCTTTATTTGGGCTTATCTTTTTGATTTTCGAGAGCCCGAGAGACTAGAGAGGTTGATGACTGAGTGAGGCCGAGGGCCTGTCTATGAGGTATTGATACTATGGCACGTGAGTTATCCGTACGGTTCTACATATTGATACTATAGCACGTGACTTATCCGTGCGGATATAGCGCTTGGGCTGAAAGGAGCCCCTCCGGAGTCTGCACACCCCCAGTGAGTGCAGGTACCTATTGAGTGTGAGTACTGAGGGCTGAGAGCCGAGTGATTTAAGTTGTTGTGACGAGTTGAGTGACTGTTGCCCTGAGAGGCTGTACTTGCTTTTTCATTTGTTGATGCACTTAGTTGCTATTTGTCATTGTTGTGAAATTCCTGAAAGATCCTATATCTGGATTACCTGAACTTTAACTGTATAAAACTCATTCGACTTAAACTGCCGGATGTGAAAGCATGTCTATTCTTTGCTGGAATTATTAAAAATGAACTGTAATTGTATAGCTCGTTACTGCTTCTCAGTTCCTTATTTATTTCTGTTACTTGCTGAGTGGTTGTACTCATGCTATACCCTGCACTTCATGTGTAGATCCAGGTGTATTTTATCACGGAGGTCGTTGGGCTCGTGCGCGATCGAGTACCGGAGACTACGAGGTAGCTGCTGACGTCCACAGACCTTGTCTCTCCTTCTATGTTTTCTTTCTTTCCTGTATTGATAATTAGAAACTATTTTTATTAGTCTGGATATCTAGATACTCATGACTTGGTGACACCCCGATGTTTGGGGCTATCTTTCTACATTTTATTTTGAATTCAACTCCGGTTTTTGTAAAAATTTCTGGTATGAAAAAGCTTTGAATTATCCATTTTATGAAATATTGAAGTATTTTGAAAGGTCGGCTTGCCTAGTACCATCGATAGGCGCCATCACGACAGGTTAGAGTTTTGGGTCGTGACAACGTCCCTCTCATGATTCACGATTCATGTTGGTAAAAGGTTTTCAAGTTAGGCATCATGCCAAAGGCAAACACAACTCTTTATGAGGTGACACAACCTAAAATAAATTCAAAAATTAAAAGCTTGTTCCATCTGATTTTCATTTTGTGATGATCTACGACATAATTTCAAATCAGTAAATTGAGAAGAAAGAGATAAAATAACAAGTTCTACTTTCTTAATTCTACTTCTATTTATTTATGAATTTCTACTCTTTGTAAATTTTGTAAAAATATTTATCAAAAATATTGGAATAGATGCCACAACTGTTATGATATTAAAATGCATATTAAATTTAAAAGCAACCTCTTTGATATATATGCTCATAGTAATTACTTATTCCGTACCAAATAAAATAAGTTTTAAATTAACAAATAACTACGTTACGTAAGGATTGACATTCAAGTTATGAGATAATATGAAATACTTTGTCTGCAAGGAAGATATCTAAACATTAAAACTGTTGTGCCATTATTAAATCATAAAAAATGATATTTATAATTAAAGAGTAAAGACATTATATGAAAGCATTGTCTTTTTAGAAGAAACGTGTAATATCGCAATGTCTTTAACTTGACGATGAAATGTAGTGAGCAAAGTTTGATACATAAATTTTATGAAAATGCAACTTAGAACAATCAAAATTTTAGGATGTTTGATTTATAATTAAAAGTTAATACTAGACTTATAGCCTGTTTGGCCAAGCTAGAAAAATCTACCTATTTTTGAGAAGTACTTTTTTCAAAGGCGCATTTAAAAAAAATAGTTTTGGTGAGAAACAGTTGTGTTTGGCTAATCAATTTAAAAAGTGCTTTTCAAAAAGTGTTTTTGGGGAGACGCTACGTTTTTCTGCTTCTCAAAAAATGATTCTGCTTCAACTCAAAAATATTTTTTTTCCTTCAAAAAGCTTAGCCAAACTCCTTAACTTTGAAGAAAAAAATATTTTTTACAAAAAAAATACACTTTTGGCCAAGAAAAAAACTTGATCAAACAGGCTATTAGTATGTAATATAATTAGAAGTACTTGAAATACAAAATATTTATTTAAATTTTGTATCTCAACTCTCGCAAAATTCTTGGTGGATATATGATCGTTTTGTATTATTTTTGATTTGTTGATTTAAGCAATGATATGAATGACAAGATAGAAACGATAGTTTTGTATCTTCCACATATTAAAGAAAGGATCTTGGAAAAGTGATACCTTATTAGATATCAAGATTAAAAGAAATAATGAGGTTATATATATTGAGTCAATATCTCATTCTTCGAGAAAGTGCTAAGTAAATTTAGTCACTTAAATATAAAAGAGGTCAGTATTTCATTTGATCCAAGTATCGATTTAATTAAGAATGATGGAAAGAGTTGTGGCTTAATTAGATTGTGTATGTAAGCGCTTTCGAAAAATATTGATCGAGTTCTTTGTTTTACTAATAAAAGTTTTGAGTTCAATACAAAAGTTTTCACATACACACGCGAGAGACTAGTATCCAAAAATCCATAGTCCTCATTGCCTCAAATATTGTATGGTCTTCTCCTGTCACAGGCACTCTCTTCTCCCCCTATTTTCATTTATCAATTCCTCCTTTTTCTCCACAATTTTGTGGTATCAGTTGCAACATTGTTGTTTTCAAAATCCAAATTCTCCGAATTTGAACGGATAAAATGCTTGACCATTATATACAAAGGAATGAACATAAGCAATGCTAATTGGATTAGAAGTATAACAACAAATATTTGCGAAATAATAATACCATGAGGCCCTGAAATGTCAAAAGCTAACAAATAATAAACCGCTATAAAAACAGCAACAACATTAATAACACCAAAATATTTCACTTCCTCTTTCTCTTCAGCTATTGTGGACGAAGGTGCAATTTCACGTAAAAACACAACTGCCGTAAGACAAACAACAAAAGGGACTATAGAAAGCAAGAGTAAAAATGTTGAAGGATCACTTGCGAAAAGAGCACAAATATAAGTAAATATACCCAAACCCACATACCCTTTTAAAATCCCGAAAACTGGACCTCTGTTTTTTCGAAAATTACGAATACAGGTAACTAAAATGGTTGTGTTCATCCACGTTGTACTGTTCCCACTTCCCACCCATGCATAAGAAAATACACATAACCCAATAAGGAAGTGGTTGAATTCGACCACTAACGACAAGCCACTGAACATCGTAGCCTATGAATCCTTCTACTGAGCCAATGGGGAGAATTAGGGGAGTCGGTAATCGGTTGGAAGCTAAGCCGGCGAAGATTCTGAAGGATTTTCCGACGCCTTTAGCGACGAAGAGGTTGCTGAGTTGGAGTTGTGTTAAGGACATAAGGGATTTAAGGGCGTCGGAGTAGTTCGAGAAAGTGTAATTGTTGCCGAAAATGGATTGGACCCAAACGGCGGCGACGAAACCCAGCCATTTTCTGGCCGGAGATGGAGATTGGAGAAAAGATTTGTTGAAAGCCCATTGCGATGTTAAAGAGTGAAGTTTGTACTTTGGGGAGTCGGGGAATTGTTGAGATTTTATAATGTGAAAAAGTGAAATAAAAGGGCAAATAAAGTTTAAAATATCTTAAAAAATTAATGCAGTCAACTACGTTGGTGACTGAAAGTTTTATAGAGACACGTACTGATTGTACTTGTTGACAGTGCATCGACGCCGGCTCAGACACACAGTACTTCACCAAGTATATTGTAGGAATAAGTCATGAACAATATTCTCAACTTATGGATATTCTACATCAAGTCAAAATTGGTCAACATGCTGCTTCAAGTTCTGAGGTTAATGCTACTGCTAAGTGTGCTGGTATTGCCCCTATTCTACCCTCTTTACTTCCTGATAACTCCTTCATACACTCATGGATTCTTGACTCAGATGCTTCTGAGCACATGACCTTTGATAAATCTATCTTGTTTGACATCATAGTCCTAACTCAACCTTTAACTGTTAATCTACCAAATTCTTACAAAATCAGAGTCACTCATGCAGGAAAAGTATCCTTGTTCCCAGATATGATTTTAGACAGAGTCCTATATGTTCCTTCTTTTAAATTCAACTTGTTATCTGTTCACAAGTTTTGCTACCAATTTGGCTGTGATTTAATCTTTAGTGCTTTTCTCTGCTCACTGCAGGGTCTTTCCTTAGAGAGGCCTTTGGATCTTGGTAGACTCAGTAATGGCCTATATCTTCTACGATCAAAACATTATCCCTCTGGACAATTAGTTGGTGGAGAAACTTTCTTCATCTCATCTACTGAATGTACCAGCAATAGTTCTCCTATTCAATCTATGTCTACTACTATTTATCCTTGTCAAAATGTATGGCACATTAGATTGGGACATATGCCACTTTCCAACATGAAAAATATTGCTGCTTTACCACAGTTTGCTCTTAATAAAGCTGGAGTTCCTTGTACAATTTTCCCCTGAGCTAGACAGCACAAGTTACCTTTTCCCAATAGTTGTATTTCTTCTACCAAGATATTTGATCTCATTCAAATTGATTCATGGGACCTTATAAAACAGCCACCCATGATAGTTTCAAATATTTTCTTACCATTGTAAATGATTTTAGTAGTGGCACTTGGACCTACCTTTTAAGCACCAAAGGAAATGCCTTTACCATACTTAAATCTTTCATTTCTATGGAGGAAAGGCAGTTTAACACCAAAGTAAAAAAGGCCAAATCTGATAATGCATTGGAGCTTGATTCTAGCATTAGTGCAACTACCTACTTTCTTTCTAAATGAATTATTCATCAAACTAGTTGTGTGGCTACACCTCAACAAAATGGTGTGGTAGAGCGCAACCATAGAAATTTGTTAGAAGTATGTAGAGCCCTTCTATTTTAGTCCCACCTACTGATCGGGTCCAAGCCTACACTACTATTGAGTAGCGAGGGTGATCGATGCAGTTTTAACCTAACTAGGTCGGGATCGAATCCACAGGTAGTTAATGTTTGGAATTAGGTTTATATATAAGCTAGATGCGGGTTTTGAATCTAATTATGCTTTCATAAGTTTGGGTTTGATTTTTACTTCTAACTTTACTCTAAAAATTGCAATAATTGAAACTAAGGACAATATTTTTGTTGTTGTTTTTCAAATGTTTAAAGAGACTAGGGTAGTGACTTCTACCTAGGTGGATATCTAACGGGTAGCAAAATCTAGGGCAAGCTTGATTAGTTGGAATTGTAATATAGCTATCACACCCGGGTAATCACTCTATACCTCTCGGTAGTTTGAGTGATTTTGTCCAATTTGGCTTTCTCAAGTCCAAATGGGTATTTATGCAAATCAAGTGATATTAGCTCAAGTTGGGTATTACTATCTCTAGGTTTAACCCTTTAATTGGGGCTATCAATTTCTTGAGTTCACCCAAATTCCTTGTTCGCCTAGTTTTTCTAGACTTAGTCCCTCTTTCTCAAGTAGAGACTAAGTCATAAAGGCACGAATCAACGTTTGCAACCATTAATTCTTGAGTTCTGGCAAGAACTAGGCTAAATATCACTAACCCATTCACATTCAAGCCCTAAAATTAAATACCCATTAAATACCCATACTAGGGTTGGGTCACAACCCTAGTTATGGGCTTAGCTGCTCATCGAAATAATAAAATTAAAGATGAAATTAAGATAAAATCCATAATATTAATTTATGGAATGAAAATCTAATGTTAAAAAGTGAATCTAGTACAAAATTTATGAAAACAGAAAAGTCAACCGTCTCAGGTGCTCATACAAAACATAACATAACCTAAAAATGATAAAAAGTTCTATTTATACTAAGTTGAAAATATCTGACAAAAATACCCCTGCGGAGATTGTGCGGCTGCGTAATTCTGAGTATGGCCGCACTCTTGCTTTCCCGGACCGCAAAATTCTAAGTACGGCCGCGCTCCAAATTATGCGGCCGCATAAAAATGATGCGGTCCGCACTTGCTTGAGTTTGGCTTGAAATCAACTCTCTGATTCTTCATCTTGCGGACCGCATAATTTCGATCACTGTCGCACAAGGGACTTCTGCGGCCGCACAGTTCTGGTGCGGTCCGCACTTTTCTCTTTTGCTCAAGTTATCAGCCTTCTGAATCTCAGTCATCGCGGTCCATGTAATTTCAATTGCGGCTGCACAGGGACTTTTGCGGCTGCACATTTCTGGTGCGGTCCGCGCTCATCATTTAGCCCAAAATCACACTCTCTGAATCTCCCTCTTGTGGACTGCATAATTATGATCGCGGCCGCATCATGGCTTTCGCGGCCGCACAATATTGGTGCGGTCCGCACTTCAGACCTCTTTACCCAGCCTTGATTTTTGTTCAACTTTTGACTCCTTTGTAATTAGATTTTGATTCCTTTGGCTCATTTTGAACAATTTCTGCAAGCATGCATATTTTATTAGTTTTCGGGAATACCTTCAAGCATTTTTGGCCTAAAACACAAGTAAAAGAGAGCAAATAATAGGTTAAAATCCCTACTTATCAACTTTTCCAAACTTAAGCTTTTACTTGTCCTCAAGCAAATAAGGTAATTCCCAGCTCCACTAGAAAAAAAGGATATTTCAGATAGCCTAAGGTGAATCAATCATGCATCAATTGGGACTAACAATTACCCTCAACACAAATAAATTATCAACAACTCCATGTTTTGACCTTTTGAGCACCATAGTTCTAATGTTATACTAGAGCATCAAGAGTTGACTTAATTCACCAAGGAAGCTCGCTCTATCACATAGGTCATTGTGGAACCCAAACTCCTCCTCCTCTACTCTCCTTGAGCAAATCTCACTTTAGAATGTAACACTCAAAACAAGGATTGTGAAGAAGTGCGCCCATCTCTCTCAAAAGAATGTCACAAGTCCGGCTCTAAGTACCATAAACTTGCCCCTTATGTAAATCACCACTAATGTACACTCACTCAACTTGAAATCATATAGGGCTTTTGCGGGAATGTAATGAAGGCTTTTGGAACAAGGTAGGACTTATCGGCATATGATGATTTTATCTTTCCTTAAGCACTCCATTTCCTCTTTTGGGCTCATACTTTCTTGACTCTTTGAGTCATCTTCTTCTTCCTTAGGGGAACTAGAGAGACGTAATGTCACTCTTTCTTGCTCATGATAATTATTTTTCTCCTTTTCTAATCACTCCATGCCTTTCATCATCGCTTTCTTTGAATCCCTTCAACTTTTTACTTTATTCACTTTCTTTTTGACATATTTCTTTTTGGCCTTTCTTACTTTTTCTTTGCATTCCCTTTTCTTCATTTTTTTTGTTCTTTGTACCTTTTATCACTTTCACATTCCTCGTCTCTCCCCCAAACTTATGCTTTTGCCAATTGTATCAAGAACGCTAAGGAAAGATCGGGTGCCAAGAGAGGGTCATTATAAAACGGATAAAGGCTTGTAACATGGCTATTGAATGAAAAAGGGCTTCAGCTCAAAGGGGTTGACTAGGGATATCACATTGGTTGGCTACAGAAACTTTCAAGTTTCAATTTGGATCAAGGAGAGCCTACAATCATTTTTCAAGTCGAGCTACACTTAGAATTTTGCCTAGACAAACATTCAGGGCAAGTTCTAGACTTATTGGCACGAAACTTGGACTTGCAATTCAATACCTCACCTCTCAAGCTGCTGGATTGTTAAAGAGAATAGAGTCGAGGGCCCACAACAACCCTAGCTAAGATTGAAAATCACAAATGGCTCAAAGAAACCACTCGATGATTGTTTTAGTCAACACAAGAGTCTAAAGGTCACAACTAGAGCTATTCTTTACCAATCAACTTGTTTCTAACCATAAGGTCGAAGGTAAATATGTTAGTACCAAGTGAAGCCTGCTTGAGACACTTTTATTCATTACTATTATATATACAAAAACATAAAGAAAATGGACTCAATCCCTTAAGAAGGTTGTCACGCCATCCATCGTTGGGAAGAGCCACCCCATTCACACAACATTCACCGTTGGAAAGAACTGTGGCATTAAGAAAACCAAAAGGCTTATTGTTCACATAAAACGTAAAAAGAAGCTAACAACTTAAAAAGAAGCTAGTAAAGTAAATAAGAAGCTATGCTACTAAGGAAAAACAATGAAATAAGTTATGAAGTAAACTACGAAAAGTAGACTGAATATGTACAAAATGAAAATGAAGTAAAGCGAATATATACATAATGGAAATGAATATATACATCGAATGGTAAGAATATATACATACCAAAAGTGAAAATAAATGTAAATAAAGATAAAGAAAAATAGTATAATAGTTATTACATACGAAATGTCATCAATCAAAATGGAACACCCCCCAAATGAAAAATAGCATTGTCCTCAATGCTCATAACAAATAAGAATAGGGAAAAGGGGTAGAGAGTATAGAAAACTCCCTATGTGGTCTCTGTCTGTATCGGTTCCTAAACATGGACGGAGTCCTCAGCATGCATGGGCTCATCAGCACCCTCCGTATCCTCTAACTGGATCTCCACATCCTTTGACTGGGGGACTACGGAGTTGCTGAGCATGTGAATTAGTAACTCAGCAGTGTGTGAAGTGGCAGCCGACTCCTCAAACTGGCCGGCTGCTGCCTCTAATGCCTTGGGCACTGCTGCATGTGCTGCTGGGACTGTCTCCTCCATGAGCAGGTCCAGTGGAATATCACCAGCAGAAGCAATCTTCTCAACCTCTTTTCTCAACTTCTCTACCGACTTCTTAGATGCCTGAGTCTTCCGCATCTTCTTCACCTGCTTCCCCAAATCCTTGATAATCCTCCCATGTGTATCAAGAGTCTCTCGGATCTTCTTCTGGTCATCCAAATTCATCTTTGGTTGTGCAGAATCTTCTTCAAAGAGTCCTCCACTGATAGAGGTACCTGAAGCTCTGATGGGGCTGAAGACTGTGTTGCCGCTGCACTAGATATGGCAGTCAGCTTTGTGGTAGCTGCCTGCATCCAGTTGTTGAGAATGGATAGTGTTTATGAAACTCGCAGTGCAGTCTGAGGGCAGGTAGAAGATGTGGGCAATGACAGTGGCACTGAGAGGGATGGTCCGGAGGAAGGAGGAGGCATGGCAGCTGCTCCGACAGAAGTACCGACTGTTGTGGAGAGCTTGGCAACTGACCCAGTGGCCACTACCCCTGGCTCTTTAGACTGGCCAGTAGAGGTAGTGGCTTTACCCTTGAATTTAGGGTTGTCCGCTCCCTAGATGTCTCGGCTCCACATCAAAATGTCTCGGCTCTAGCCCTTGGTCTTGGAAATACTCTGTGAGGAAGTTGGGGTAGGGATACAATCTTTCTTCTTTCTGGACTGCATTTGAGATGTTGTAGGATATCAAGTTTCCTACATTTATAGGATAGCCTCCCATGATGGAAGTTACTAATACTTCCCGGGGGAGTGGAAGGACATTCTCATGCTGGCACGGGTCAAGACGGCTACACACGAATGTTTGCCACCCTTTTGCTTCAAAGTTAAGGGTGGCTCTAACAATTTGAACTCCTATTGTGAGCCATGCAGGTGTTGTCCCCGAAATAGCTAGTATCTCAGCTAGCCATGGGTGAATTGCATCACCCAATGCTAGTTTCTCCAGGTATTGCACTGCCTCGACCTCCTCAAACCCTACATATCTGTTCAGTGCGTGGCCATCAAACCAGATTTTCAAGTTTCGGACCTTCGTCACCTTTGTACCCTTTTTGATGTGGGCAACACTGGCATAGAATTCCTTGACAAGGTATTCATTGGCTTCTTGCAACCGGCCGGTGAACTATTTCCATCCTTTTCTCTCCATAAATTTCTTTAGGACATTCGGATTGTGCTGGCTTAGGTCTTTGGTTATGAATTGTCGCTCAAGAGTGAGCGACCTTTGGGTCCACCATTCCCAAAATTTTGCATACGCCTTCTCACTTACGAATCTATCAGCCCACATCTCTGGCTTCCTTGATCTAGCCAGACCTCCCACAATTGTGTCACCCCCTCTCCCGTCATACGGGACCTCATCATCATCATCTAAATTAATTTGGGTAGCTGTTGTGGCAGGTGTTGTAGCAGGTGGGGAAGATGGTTCAGATGGCTGACTACCTCCCTCTGAGCCATCAGAAGAACTAGAGGAGGAGGTAGGTTCATTGAATAAATGGATTCTATCGGGGAATTATTGTGATATTGCCCCCGGTTGTGGTTGTACAGAATCCCCCTCAAAAGTTTCCCGGGATGAGAGGTATTCACTAGTGTCTGAGGAGTCCGGAGGTGGTCAACTAAGAGTAGTCTTTTTGCCCATGACTTTTTGGACTGATAGTGGCATGTTAGGTTTTTCTCTACCCCAACCTCGAGAGGATTCTGCCCTCCATTTGGAAGTATCACCTCGACCACGAGAACGCACCATTGTCTGCAACACACAAGTAGTGAAAGTCAGTTAGAATTGGGGTTCAATATGTGTTATTGAATTACAGTTGAAAAGAAAGACACTGCTTCTCAGAACAGGACAGCGCGGACCACACAAAAGTGAGTACGGCCGCGGGCTGCCCATCCAGGACCACACAAAAATGACTGTGTCCACATAATACCCATCGCGGACCACACAAAATTAAGTGTGGTCGCGGAGATCCCAGGTTCATACTACTGGTTCTCTGAAGTTACCTCAGCACGGACCGCATACGTTTGAGTGCAGCCGCAAAAACCCATTGCGGACCGCACAAAATTGAGTGCGGCCGCATAATCGATTTGTTGGATCTCTAAAGTTTAATTGTGCGGACCGCACAAAATTGAGTGCGGCTGCAAAAACCAACCGCAGACCACACAAAATTGAGTGCGGCCGCACAAACTTAGCAATGACAAGTGCCTTCATCCTAGGGTATCGCGGACCGCACAATTTTGTATGCGGCCGCATACCCTAGCGCGAACCGCACAAAAATGTGTGTGGCTGCGAAATTCAAATCAGAGCGGCACTGAAGTATGATTAATACTAGGGTTTTCACTAATTAGGCATGATTTGTGGCAATTAAATAATAAAATCTACTAACCCCAACCCCCATTATGCATTTAAACACTACCCATATGCTTCTAAGCAAGAATTAAGCATCAATTTGATATTTTTGGCATGAATCTAACCCTAGATAAAAAGAAAACTAAATCAAAGAGAAAAGAAAAGAAAAAAGATGAAATTAATTCATTGAAATTAACATACCAGTAATGAAATGTAGTAGGAAATCAACACTTGATGAATATGGGATGAGATTGAAAACAAGAAAGAGTGTATTGTGCTTTAGTCTAGCTTGAGAGGTTAGTGTGTGCAAAGTGTGAATAGTCGTCCTATTTATACTCTGACCATGTTGGGCCACCGAGTTACCTGAGTACAGCCGCACAATTTTGGTGCGGTCCGCACTCTTTACCTTATCTAACTCAGCAGCTGATTCAGTGACGCGGTCCGCATAAAAATGGCTGCGGCCGCACAAACTGTGCGGTCCGCAAAATTTTGATCGCGGCCGCGAATCCTTAAGGGATTTTGTCTGGCCAAACTTCAGAAAGTTGGCATTTTCCATCTTTCAGCTATGAGACCACACACAAAATTGTCCGGCCGCGAAGGGCCTGTGCTGTCAGCATAATTCTGGCGTGGTTCGCATAATTTCACCAATTGGCCAATTTTTGTCTTGTCAATTTTCTGCACTGCACACCTGATTCCTGCATACACTTCACAACCAATTAGTCCAAAACAATGTCTAATCTAACAAGAAAATCAAAAGAAAGAAAAACACATGGGTTGCCTCCCAAGAAGCGCCTGATTTAATGTTGCGGCACGAAGCATGTTACCATCATTCATTTGAAATGGAGCAATGCCACAACGTGGCCATCATCAACCTTACCAAGGTAGTGCTTCATTCGGTGCGCATTGACTCTAAAGATATCACCATTCTTATTTTTCAAATCAAGATCACCAAAAGGAGTCACATGTACCACTTCAAAAGGACCACTCAACTTTGATTTAAGCTTTCCCAGAAACATCCGTAATCGAGAGTTGAATAAATGAACAAGGCACATTCTTTGAATTCTTTGTTCCGGATATACTTATCGTGTAGGTACATCATCTTTTCCTTATACAAGGACGAACTAGAGTAAGCATGGAACCGGAAATCATCAAGTTCATTCAGTTGCTCCACCCGAAGATTGGAAGCCACATCCTACTCAAGGTTTAATTTCTTCAACGCCCACATGGCCTTATGCTCTAATTCCACCGGAAGGTGACATGCTTTCCCAAACACCAACCGATACAGAGACATACCAATTGGAGTCTTGTTAGCTGTTCTATACGCCCAAAGAGCATCGTCAAGTTTCCTTGACCAATTAGTCCGATTTGCATTGACAGTCTTGGATAGAATACTCTTGATCTCCCTGTTGGAGACTTCAACCTGTCCGCTTGCCTGGGGGTGATAGGGGGTTGACACCTTGTGAGTGACACCATACTTGGAGAGTAAAATGTCAAAGGCTTTGTTGCAAAAATGTGAACCCCCATCACTAATGATGGCCCTTGGGGTGCCGAACCTTGTGAATATGTTTTTCTTCAAGAAAGCCACCACACTCCGTGCTTCATTGTTGGGCAAAGCCACAACTTCAACCCATTTGAAAACGCAATCCACAGCAACAAGAATATATGTGTTCCCACACGAGCTCACAAATGGACCCATAAAGTCGATGCCCCACACATCGAAAATATCAATCTCGAGGATGGTGGTGAGAGACATCTCATTTTTCTTATAGATCCCACCGGCCCTTTGGCAATCATCACAACGGTTAACGAGCTCACTAGCATCTTTGTACAAGGTAGGCTAATAGAATCCACAGCTTAGGACCTTTGTAGCAGTTCTCGCCCCACCATGGTGACCACCATAGGGCGAAGAATGGCAAGCTTCAAGAATACCCAATTGCTCGAACCACATCTCTAGATAACACCATCAGTGCAGATTTTGAGGAGATATGGCGCATCCCAATAGTAGTCCAGGAAGTCCCGTTTGAGCTTCTTCCTTTGGTTTGAGGAGAACTCATTAGGAACAATGCCACTCACCAGATAGTTGGCCACATCGGCAAACCATAGCATCTCAGTCATAGAAATGGAAAGGAGTTGTTCGTCCGGAAATGAATCATTGATCTCAAGGCCATCATATGGCCTCCCCTCCTTCTCCAATCAGGACAAGTGGTCCTCTACTTGATTCTCACTACACTTTCGGTCTTGAATCTCTAGATCAAACTCTTTCAATAGAAGCACCCACCGTATCAACCTTTCCTTAGAGTCTTTGTTTCTCATCAAATAATGAAGTGCCGCATGGTCGGTGTGAACAATCAGCTTTGTACCCATTAGGTAGGGGCGGGACTTCTCCATAGCAAAGACAATGGCTAGGAGTTCTTTCTCGGTCACCGTATAATTGACTTAGGCCTCGTTCATAGTCTTGATAGCATAGTAGACCGGATGAAAGATCTTATTAATTCGTTTCCCCAATACCGCACCAATCGCCATATCGCTTGCATCATACATGAGCTCAAATGGTAAGCTAAAATTTGGCGCGGTGATAATAGGAGTGGTAGTCAACTTATACTTGAGTAGTTCAAATGCCTTAATACAATATTCATTGAAAAGGAACTTGGCATCTTTCTCCAAGAGTTTGCACAAGGGGTTTACCACCTTAGAAAAGTCCTTGATGAATCGGCGGTAAAACCCCGCATGACCTAGAAAGCTTCTCACTCCCTTTACGGAAGTAGGGGGAGGGAGTTTGGATATCACTTCAATTTTTGCTTTATGAACCTCAATACCATTCTTGGAAATTATGTGACCGAGGACAATGCCCTCCTTGACCATAAAGTGACACTTCTCCCAATTTAGCACCAAGTTAGTTTCTTCACAACGTGCCAATACCTTATCCAAGTTATCCAAGCACTTTTCAAAAGAATCCCCCACGACAGAGAAATTATCCATGAAAACCTCGAGAAAGTCCTCCACCATATCGGTGAAGATAAACATCATACACCACTGAAACGTTGCCGGTGCATTGCATAACCCGAATGGCATCCGCGAGAATGCGAAAGTGCCATATGGACAAGTGAAAGTGGTTTTCTCTTGGTCTTCAGGTGCAATAAGAATCTGGTTATATCCGGAATATCCATCCAAGAAGCAATAATAAGCACGTCCGGCTAACCTATCCAATATTTGATGAAGAAATGGAAGCAAAAAATGGTCTTTCCGCGTAACTTTGTTGAGCTTTATATAATCCATACACACTCTCCACCCGGTGACAATTCTTATGGGGATCAATTCATTTTTGTCATTTGTTATCACAGTCATGCCCCCTTTCTTTGGGACACATTGCACCGGCGAGGTCCACGAACTATCGAAAATGGGGTAAACCACCCCGGCATCCAACCCCTTGATGATCTCTTTCTTTACTACCTCTTGCATGGACTCATTCAATCGTCTTTGGTGTTCCATAGAGGGTTTGTAATCCTCTTCTAAAATGATTTTGTGCATGTAAAAGGCGGGGATTATACCCCGAATATCCGCCAATGTCCATCCTATTGCTTTCTTCCTCCTTTGAAGCACCGCAAGGGTGGCATCTACCTGCACGTTAGTTAAGCACGAGGAAAGAATAACAGGTAAAATGGAACAAGGGCCTAGAAACTCATACCTGAGGTGTGGAGGCAAAGGCTTTAACTCCAAAGTAGGAGGCTCCTCGATTGAGGGCTTTGTTGGTGGAGTCTTCCGGTTTTCGAGATCCAAGGAATGGTTTCAGGGCTTATAAGTATATGATCCCATTCCTTGCAAAGCGTTGACACATTCTAGAAAGCCTTCCTTCTCATCCTCATCATGATTCAACAATACAATGTCCAAAGTATCTTCTATATTTATCACAGCACTTGTGTCATCAACAATTACTATGGTCACAAGATCCACGAACGAACACATTTCGTTGCTATTTGGATGCCTCATTGATTTACAAATATGGAACACCAGTTTTTCATCGCCCACCCGGAAGGTGAGCTCTCCAGATTCCGCATCAACTAAAGCCTTCCCTGTAGCAAGGAAAGGTCTCCCCATAATGATTGGCACCTCGTAGTCAACCTCACAGTCTAGTATCATAAAATCTGCGGGAAGGATGAACTTGTTGACCCTAACTAACACATCATCAATTATCCCCAATGGCCTTTTCATTGTCCGATCCGCCATTTGCAACCTCATGGATGTGGGTCTTGGTTGCCCAATCCCCAACGTTTTGAACACAAAATAGGGCATCAAGTTAATACTTGCCCCCAAATCACATAAAGCTTTAGCGAAATCGACACTCCCAATAGTGCACGGGATTGTGAAAGAACCGGGGTCTTCCAACTTTGGAGCCATAGAGTGCACCATAGCACTCACTTGATGTGTGATTTTGATCGTTTCATAATTCATTAATCTCTTCTTTGTTACCAAGTCCTTCACGAACTTGGCATATCCTGGCATTTGTTCTAAGGCTTCAACCAACGACACATTTATGGACAAATTTTTCATCATATCAATGAATTTCTTAAATTGATTCTCATTGTTTTGCTTTGCAAGTCTTTGAGGGTATGGATGAGGAGGCCTTGGCATTGGTACCTTAGCCTTTGGCACTACCGGTTCCGGCATGTCAGTCACGTGCTCCCTAGACGAGTTCACTTCTTCTTGCGTCTCCTCCACATTTTCATCAATATCAATCCTCGCTTCTTTATTAGCTTGAACATCATTGCTTGGAAAACCATCATCTTGCATTAACACATCATCACCCACATGGCTTCTTTGGTTTAAGGTACAAGCAACTCCACCTCTCCCACTTCTTGTTGTCACGGCCATTGCATGCCCTGTATTCCCACCTTTCGGGTTCACCACCATATCACTAGGTAGTGCCCCATTTGGGCGAGTATTTAAAGCTTGAGAAATTTGGCCAAGTTGAACCTCCAAGTTGCGGATATAAGTGTTGTGGGAGGCTAATTGGGCATCGAAGTCGGCATTTTTCTCCATCATTTACTTAAACATGTTTTCAATCCGTCCCATTTCACTATTGGAAGAACTAGGACATTGCGACGGATATGGAGGCGGGTTGTTTGGTTGTTGATACATCGGGGGCCTCTGAAATCCCGACCCCTGATTTCCTTGATTGCTATTGTTCCAACCACCTTGATTAATGTTGTTTTCCCAAATGCTTTGATTGTTTCCACCCTAATTACCTTGATTATTTCCTCCCCAATTGCCTTGATTAACTTGATTACCCTAATTGCTTAAATTATTGTTGTTGCCACCACTCCAATTTCCTTGGTGGCCTTGGTTGTTCCAGTTTCCTTGGTTTCCTTGTGATCTCCATTGTTGTTAATTTGGAGCATTGCTTTTTTGACCTTGATAATTGTTGAAATATTGAACCTCTTCATCTTGCTCATCATATGAATCATCTTGATTGTACCCACTATTACTTTGTTCAAATTGTTCCGGATGGTTTTGTACTTGTTGACCTCATTGTCGTCTCTTGTTTACCATCATGTTCACCCCTTCCATAGAATTCACCTGTTTCGACCCTTGAACCCGAGCCTTGGCCAATTGGTTCATGGTGGTTGTCAAATCCGCAATAGCTTGCCCATGATCATGTAGCTCCTTGTGTAGGTTAATATAATTTGGGTCACCCTGAAGAAAATTAGCTCTACTTTTCCACGCCGAAGAGGTGTCCTCCATCTCATCCAAGATTTCACAAGCTTCAGAATAAGGCGTGTTCATGAAGTTACCCCCATCGAGTTGATTTACCACACACTGATTTGTTGTGTTGATCCCTCTGTAGAAGGTCTGTTGGATTATGACCTCGGTCATATCATTGTTCGGGCATTCTTTGACCATGGTGCAATATCTTTCCCAAATCTCGTGCAATGGCTCATTGGGCTCTTGTTTGAAAGCTAAAATTTCATCCCTTAGTGTAGCCATGTTCCCCGAAGAGAAGAATTTGGCAATGAACTTCTCGGCCAACTCATCCCAAGTGTGGATGGAATGATTGGGCAATCTATCTAACCAGTCCAAAGCCTTTCCCCGTAGAGAAAAGGGAAACAACCTTAACCGCAGTGCATCCTCGATGACATTTGTTTGCTTGCTCCCCAAACAAGTATCGACAAAACCCTTGAGATGCTTGTAGGAATTTTGGTGTGGAGCTCCGGTGAAGAAACCCCGCTGCTCAAGCAGTGTAAGCATCACGTTGGTTATTTAGAAGTTGCCCGCCCTAATCCGGGGCGGGACTATTGCACTTGCATAGCCCTCGTTCGGCAACACCCGGTGTGCTGTTCTTGGTGGAGGTGGGGGAGGGTTTGGGACATTATCCTGAGGCGGTCGGCCTCGCCTGTTTACTTGAGGCTCGGGATGAACCTTATTCATTTGATCATCATCTACCTCCTCTTCCAATGGTAAATTTATGAGGGGCTCGTTGTTAAGGACCATTTTGTACCTAAACGCAATTCACAAATAAAATTAGTGACTCAGAAGGAAAGAAAGTCAAAACACACAAATATCTAGATATATAGATAAATCCGTTTAATTCCCCGCCAACGACGCCAAAATTTGATCGGGTCCAAGCCTACACTACTATTGAGTAGTGAGGGTGGTCGATGCAGTTTTAACCCAACTAGGTCAGGATCGAATCCACAGAGAGTTAATGTTTGGAATTAAGTTTATATCTAAGCTAGATGCGGGTTTTGAATCTAATTACACTCCCACAAGTTTGTGTTTGATTTCTACTTCTAACTTTACTCTAAAGATTGCAATAATTGAAACTAAGGACAATATTTTTGTTGTTGTTTTTCAAATATTTAAAGAGACTAGGGTAGTGACTTCTACCTAGGTGGATATCTAACGGGTAGCAAAATCTAGGGCAAGCTTGATTAGTTCGGATTGTAATATAGCTATCACACCCGGGTACTCACTCTATACCTCTCGGTTGTTTGAGTGATTTTTCCCAATTTGGCTTTCTCAAGTCCAAATGGGTATTCATGCAAATCAAGTGATATTAGCTCAAGTTGGGTATTACTCTCTAGGTTTAACCCTTTAATTGGGTCTATCAATTTCTTGAGTTCACCCCAATTTCTTGTTAGCCTAGTTTTCCTAGACTTAGTCCCTCTTTCTCAAGCAGAGACTAAGTCATAAAGGCATGAATCAATATTTGCAACCATTAATTCTTGAGAACTAGGCTAAATATCACTAACCCATTCATATTCAAGCCCTAAAATGAAATACCCATTAAATACCCATACTAGGGTTGGGTCACAACCCTACTTATGGGTTTAGCTACTCATGGAAATAAAAGAAATTAAAGATGAAATGAAGATAAAATTCAAAATATTAATTTATGGAATGAAAATCTAATGTTAAGAAGTGAATCTAGTACAAAATTTCAGAAAACAGAAAAGTCAGCCGTCTTAGGTGCTCATACAAAACATAACATAACCTAAAACTGACAAAAAATTCTATTTATACTAAGCTGAAAATATCTGACAAAAATACCCCTAAGGAGGTTGTGCGGCCGCATAATTCTGAGTACGGCCGCACTCTTACTTTCGCGGCCGCATAATTCTGATGCGGTCCACGTTCTTCTCTTTTGCATCTGGGTTGAGCTGAACTTTACGAACCGCATAATTCTAAGTGCGGCCGTGCTGCAGATTATGCGGCCGCATAAAAGTGATGAGGTCCACACTTGCTTGAATTTGGCTTGAAATCAACTCTCTGATTCTTCATCTTGCGGACCGCATAATTTCGATCGCGGCTGCACAAGGGACTTCCGCGGCTGCAAAATTCTGGTGCGGTCCGCACTTCTCTCTTTTGCTCAAGTTGTCAGCTCTCTGAATCTCAGTCATCGCGGTCCACGTAATGTCAATTGATGCCGCAAAGGGACTTTTGTTGCTGCATATTTCTGGTGCGGTCCGCGCTCATCAGTTATCCCAAAATCACACTCTCCGAATCTCCCTCTTGCGGACCGCATAATTATGATAGTGGCCGCATCATGGCTTTCGCGGCCGCACAATATTTGTGCGGTCCGCACTTCAGACCTCTTTGCCCAGTCTTGATTTTTGTTCAACTTTTGACTCCTTTGTGAGTAGATTTTGATTCCTTTGGCTCATTTTGAACAATTCCTGCAAGCATTCATATTTCATTAGTTTCCGGTAATACCTTCAAGCATATTTGGCCTAAAACACAAGGAAAAGAGAGCAAATAATAGGTTAAAATCCCTACTCTCAACTCCCCCAAACTTAAGCTTTTGCTTGTTCTCAAGCAAATAAGGTAATTTCCACCTCCACTAGAAAAAAGAATATTTCAGATGGCCTAAGGTGAATCAATCATGCATCAATTGGGACAAACAATTACCTCAACACAAATGAATTATCAACAACACCATGTTTTGACCTTTTGAGTACCATATTTCTAATATGACACTAGAGCATCAAGAGTTGACTTAATTCACCAACGAAGTTTGCTATATCACATAGGTCCTTGTGGAATCCAAACTCCTCCTGCTCTACTCTCCATGAGAAAATCTCACTTTAGAATGTAACACTCAAAACAAGGATTGTAAAGAAGTGCGCCCATCTCTCTCAAAAGAATGTCACAAGTCCGGCTCTAAGTACCATAAGCTTGCCCCTTATGTAAATCACCACTAATGTACGCTCACTCAACTTGAAATCATATAGGGCTTTTTCGGGAATGTAATGAAGGCTTTTGGAACAAGGTAGGACTTATCGGCATATGATGATTTCATCTTTCCTTAAGCACTCCATTTCCTCTTTTGGGCTCATACTTTCTTGACTCTTTGAGTCATCTTCTTCTTCCTTAGGGGAACTAGAGAGACGTAATGTCATTCTTTCTTGCTCATGATAATCATTTTTCTCCTTTTCTAATCACTCCATGCCTTTCATCATTACTTTCTTTGAATCCCTTCAACTTTTTACTTTATTCACTTTCTTTTTGACATATTTCTTTTTGGCCTTTCTTCCTTTTTCTTTGCATTCCCTTTTCTTCATTTCTTTTTTTTTTGTTCTTTGTACCTTTTATCATTTTCACATTCCTCATCTCTCCCCCAAACTTATGCTTTTGCCAATTGTATCAAGAATGCTAAGGAAAGATCGGGTGCCAAAAGAGGGCCATTATAAAATGGATAAAGGCTTGTAACATGGCTATTGAATGGAAAAGGACTTCAGATCAAATGGGTTGACTAGGGATATAACATTGGTAGGCTACAGAAGCTTTCAAGTTTCAAATTCGATCAAGGATAGCCTACAATCATTTCTCAAGTCGAGCTACACTTAGAATTTTGCCTAGACAAACATTCAGGGCAAGTTCTAGACTTATTGGCACGAAACTTGGACTTGTAATTCAATACCTCACCTCTCAAGCTGCTGGATTGTTAAAGAGAATAGAGTTGAGGGCCCACAACAACCCTAGCTAAGATTGAAAATCACAAATGGCTCAAAGAAACCACTCAATGATTGTTTTAGTCAACACAAGAGTCTAAAGGTCACAACTAGAGCTATTCTTTGCCAATCAACTTGTTTCTAACCATAAGGTCGAAGGTAAATGTGTCAGTACCAAGTGAAGCCTTCTTGAGATACTTTTATTCATTACTACAATATATACAAAAACATAAAAAAAAAAAATAGACTCAATCCCTTAAGAAGGTTGTCACGCCATCCATCATTGGGAAGAGCCACCCGGTTCACACAACATCCACCTTTGAAAAGAACCGTGGCATTAAGAAAACCAAAAGGCTTATTGTTTACACAAAATGTAAAAAGAAGCTAAAAACTTAAAAAGAAGCTACTAAAGTAAATAAGATGCTATGTTACTAATGAAAAACAACGAAAGAAGTTACGAAGTAAACTACGGAAAGTAGACTGAATATGTACAAAATGAAAATGAAGAAAAGCGAATATATACATAATGGAAATGAATATATACATCGAATGATAAGAATATATGTATACAAAAAGTGAAAATAAATATAAATAAAGATAAAGAAAAATAGTATAATGGTTATTACATACCAAATGTCATGAAATCAAAATGGACCATCCGCAAATGAAAAATAGCATTGTCCTCAATGCTCATAACAAATAAGAACAGGGAAAAGGGGTAGAGAGTATAGAAAACTCCCTATGTGGTCTCTGTCTGCATCGGGTCCTCAACATGGACGGGGTACTCATCATGCATGGGCTCATCAACACCCTCCGTATCCTCTAACTGGATCTCCACATCCTCTGACTGGGGGACTACGGGGTTGCTGAGCATCTGAATCAGCACCTCACCAGTGTGTGAAGTGGCAGCCGACTTCTCAGACTGGCCGATTGCTGCCTTTGATGCCTCGGGCACTGCTGGGACTGTCTCCTCCATGAGCAGGTCCAGAGGAATATCACCAACAGAAGCAATCTTCTCAACCTCTTTGCTTAACTTCTCCACCGACTACTTAGATGCCTGAGTCTTCCGCATCTTCTTCACCTGCTTCTCCAAATTCTTGATAATCCTCACATGTGTATCAAGAGTCTCTCGGATCTTCTTTTGGTCGTCCAGAATCTTTTTTGGTTGTCCAGAATCTTCTTCAAAGAGTCCTCCACTGATGGAGGTACCTGAAGCTCTGATGGGGCTGAAGTCTGTGCTGCCACTGCACTGGATATGACAGTCAGCTTTGTGGTAGCTACATGCATCCAGTAGTTGAGAATGGATAGTGTCTGTGAAACTTGCAGTGCAGTCTGAGGGTAGGTAGAAGATGTGGGCACTGACAGTGACACTAAGAGGGATGGTCCGGAGGAAAGAGGAGGCATGGCAGCTGCTCCGACAGAAGTACTGGCTGCTGTGGAGGGCTCGACAACTGACCCGATGGCCACTACCCCTGGCTCTTCAGACTGGCCAGTGGAGGTAGTGGCTTTACCCTTAAGTTTAGGGTTGTCCGCTCCCTGGAGGTGGTACCATGAGAAAGGCTTTTTAGACTTCACCTCCACATCAAAATGTCTCGACTCTATCCCTTGGTCTTGGAAATACTCTGTGAGGAAGTTGGGGTAGGGATACAATTTTTCTTCTTTCTAGACTGCATTTGAGATGTTGTAGGATATCAAGTTTCCTACATTAATAGGATAGCCTGCCATGATGGAAGCTACCAATACTGCCCGGGGGAGTGGAAGGACATTCTCATGCTGGCACGGGTCAAGACGGCTGCACGCGAATGTTTGCCACCCTTTTGCTTCAAAGTTAAGGGTGGCTCTGACATTTTGAACTCCTACTGTGAGCCATGCAAGTGTTGTCCCCAGAATAGCAAGTATCTCAGCTAGCCATGGGCGAACTGTATCACCCAAGGCTAGCTTCTCCAGGTATTGCACGGCCTCGACCTCCTCAAACACTACATATCTGTTCAGTGCGTGGCCATCAAACCGGATTTTCAAATTCCGTACCTTCATCACCTTTGTACCCTTTTTGATGTGGGCAACATTGGCATAAAATTCCTTGACGAGGTATTCATTGCATCTTGCAATATGCCGGTGAACCTTTTCCATCCTTTTCTCTCCGTAAATTGCTTTAGGACATTCGATTTGTGCTGGCTTAGGTCTTTGGTTATGAATTATCGCTCAAGAGTGAGCGACCTTTGGGCCCACCATTCCCAAAATTTTGCATACGCCTTCTCACTTACAAATCTATCAGCCCATACCTCCGGCTTCCTTGATCTAGCCAGGCCTCCCACAATTGTGTCACCCCTTCTCCCATCATCTGGGACCTCATCATCATCATCTAAATTGATTGGGGTAGCTGTTGTGGCAGGTGTTGTATTAGGTGGGGAGGATGGTTCATATGCCTGACTACCTCCCTCTGAGCCATCAGAAGAACTAGAGGAGGAGGTAGGTTCATTCACTAAATGGAGTCTATCGGGGAATTGTTGTGATATTACCCCCGGTTGTGGTTGTACAGAATTCCCTCAGAAGTTTCCCGGGATGGGAGGTATTTACTGGTGTCTGAGGAGTCTGGAGGTGGTCTACTGAGAGTAGTCTTTTTTCCCACGACTTTCTGGACTGATAGTGGCATGTTAGGTTTTCCTCTATCCCGGCCTCAGGAGGATTCTGCCCTCCCTTTGGAAGTATCACCTCGACAGAATGCACCATTGTCTGCAACACACAAGTAGTGAAAGTCAGTTAGAATTGGGGTTCAACATGTGTTATTGAATTACAGTTGAAAAGAAAGACACTGCTTCTCAGAACAGG
Organism: Nicotiana tabacum; assembly: GCF_000715075.1. Classification (NCBI taxonomy): domain Eukaryota; kingdom Viridiplantae; phylum Streptophyta; class Magnoliopsida; order Solanales; family Solanaceae; genus Nicotiana; species Nicotiana tabacum. The sequence continues at coordinate 75,759,390 of NC_134103.1, forward strand.
GCAGCGCAAACCGCACCAAAGTGAGTGCGGTCGTGGACTGCCCATCGCAGACCGCACAAAAATGAGTGTGTCCACATAATACCCATCGCGAACCGCATAAAATTAAGTGCGGTCATGGAGATCCCAGGTTTAGACTACTGGTTCTCTGAAGTTACCTCAGCGCGGACCGCATACTTTTGAGTGCGGCTGCGAAAACCCACTGCGGACCGCACAAAATTAAGTGCGGCCGCATAATCAATTTGTTGGGTCTCTGAAGTTTAATTGTGCAGACCGCAAAAAATTGAGTGCGGCCACAAAACCCAACCGCGGACCGCACAAAATTGAGTGCGGCCACACAAACTTAGCAATGACAAGTGCCTTCAACCTAGGGTATCGCAGACCGCACAATTTTGTATGCGGTCGCATACCCTAGCGCAGACCGCACAAAAATGTATGCGGCCGCTAAATTTAATTCTGAGCAGTACTAAAGTACAATTAATACTATGGTTTTCACTAATTAGGCATGATTTGTGACAATTAAACAATAAAAGCTACTAACCCCAGCCCCTTTTATGCATTCAAACACTACCCACATGCTTCTAAGCAAGAAGCATCAATTTGACATTTTTGGCATGAATCTAACCCTAGATAAAAAGAAAACTAAATCAAAGTGAAAAGAAAAGAAAAAGGATGAAATTAATTAATTGAAATCAACATACCAGTAATGAAATATAGTAGGAAATCAACATTTGATGAATATGGGATGAGATTGAAAATAAGAGAGAGTGCATTGTGCTTTAGTCTAGCTTGAGAGGTCAGTGTGTGTAAAGTGTGAATAGTCTCAAAAAGTCCTATCTATACTCTGACCATGTTGGCCCACCAACTTACCTGAGTGCATCCGCACAATTTTGGTGAGGTCCACACTCTTTACCTTTTCTAACTCAGCAACTCATTCAGTGACGCGGTCCGCATAAAATGGATGTGGCCGCACAAACTGTGCGGTCCGCAAAATTTTGATCGGGGCCGCGAATCCTTAAGGGATTTTGTCAGTCCAAACTTCAGAGAGTTGGCATTTTCCATCTTTCAGCTATGAGACCGCACACAGAATTGTGCGGCCACGAAGGGCTTGTGCTGTCTGCATAATTCTGGTGTGGTCCGCACAATTTCACCACTTGGCCAATTTTTGTCTTGTCAATTTTCTGCACTGCACACCTGATTCCTGTATACACTTCACAACCAGTTAGTCCAAAACAATGTCTAATCTAGCAAGAAAATCAAAATAAAGAAAAACATATGGGTTGCCTCCCAAGAAGCGCCTGATTTAACGTCGCGGCATGACGCATGTTACCATGATTCATTTGAAATGGATCAATGCCACAACGTGTCCATCATCAACCTTACCAAGGTAGTGCTTCACCCGGTGCCCATTGACTCTAAAGATATCACCATTCTTATTTTTCCAATCAAGAGCACCAAAAGGAGTCACATGTACCACTCAACTTTGAATTAAGCTTTCCCGAGAAACATCTGTAACCGAGAGTTGAATAAAAGAACAAGGTCACCTTCTTGGAATTATTCGTTCAGGATATACGTATCGTGTAGGTACTTCATCTTGTCCTTATACAAGGACGAACTTGAGTAAGCATGGAACCAGAACTTATCAAGTTCATTCAATTGCTCCACCCGAAGATTTGCAGCTATATCCCACTCAAGGTTCACTTTCTTCAATGCCCACATGGCCTTATGCTCTAATTCCACCTGAAGGTGATATGCTTTCCCAAACACCAACCGATACATAGACATAACAATTGAAGTCTTGTAAGCTGTTCTATAGGCCTAAAGAGCATCGTCATGTTTCGTTGACCAATCAGTCCGATTTGCATTGACAGTCTTGGATAGAATACTCTTCATCTCCCTATTGGAGACATCAACCTGTCCACTTGCACGGGGGTGATAGGGGGTTGACACCTTGTGAGTGACACTATACTTGGAGAGTAAAATGTCAAAGGCTTTGTTGCAAAAATGTGAACCCCCATCACTAATGATGGCCCTTGGGGTGCCAAACCTTGTGAATATGTTTTTCTTCAAGAAAGCCACCACACTCCGTGCTTTATTGTTGGGCAAAGCCACAGCTTCAACCCATTTGGAAACGTAATCCACAGCAACAAGAATATAGGTGCTCCCACACGAGCTCACAAATGGACCCATAAAGTCGATGCCCCACATATCGAAAATATCAATCTTGAGGATGGTGGTGAGAGGCTTCTCACTTTTCTTGGAGATCCCACCGGCCCTTTGGAAATCATCACAACGCTTAACGAGCTCGCTAGCGTCTTTGTACAAGGTAGGCCAAAAGAATCCATAGCTTAAGACCTTTGTAGCAGTTCTCGCCCCATCATGGTGACCACCATAGGGCGAAGAATGGCAAGCTTCAAGAATACCTAATTGCTCTTCTTCTGGAACACATCTTTAGATAACACCATCAGTGCAAATTTTGAAGAGATATGGCTCATCCCAATAGTATTCCAGGCAGTCCTGTTTGAGCTTCTTCCTTTGGTTTGAGGAGAACTCATTCGGAACAATGCCACTCACCAGATAGTTAGCCATATCGGAAAACCATGGCATCCGAGTTATAGAAATGGAAAGGAGTTGTTCGTCAGGAAATGAATCATTGATCTCAAGGCCATCATATGGCCTCCTCTCCTACTCCAATCAGGACAAGTGGTCCGCCACTTGATTCTCACTATCCTTTCGGTCTTGAATCTCTAGATCAAACTCTTGCAATAGAAGCACCCACCGCATCAACCTTGCCTTAGAGTCTTTCTTGCTCATCAAATAACGAAGTGCCGCATGGTCGGTGTGAACAATCAGCTTTGTACCCATTAGGTACGAGCGGAACTTCTCCATAGCAAAGATAATGGCTAGGAGTTCTTTCTCGTCACCGTATAGTTGACTTAGGCCTCGTTTATGGTCTTGCTAGCATAGTAGACCGGATGAAAAATCTTATTAATTCATTGCCCCAATACCGCACCAACCGCCACATCGCTTGCATCACACATGAGTTCAAATGGTAAGCTCCAATTTGGCGCGGTGATAATAGGAGTGGTAGTCAACTTATGCTTGAGTAGTTCAAATGTCTTCGTACAATCTTCATTGAAAAGGAACTTGGCATCTTTCTCCAAGAGTTTGCATAGGTTTTTTACCAACTTAGAAAAGTCCTTGATGAATCGGCGGTAAAACCCCGTATGACCTAGAAAGCTTCTCACTCCCTTTATGGAACTAGGGGAGGGAGTTTGGATATCACTTCAATTTTTGCTTTATCAACCTCAATACCATTCTTGGAAATGATGTAACCGAGGACAATGTCCTCCATGACCATAAAGTGACACTTCTCCCAATTCAGCACCAAGTTAGTTTCTTCACAATATGCCAATACCTTATCCAAGTTATCCAAGCACTCTTCAAAAAAATCCCCCATGACAGAGAAATCATCCATGAAAACCTCGAGAAGGTCCTCCACCATATCGGTGAAGATGGACATCATACACCGCTGAAAAGTTGCCGGTGCATTGCATAACCCGAATGACATCCGCGAGAATGCAAAAATGCCATATGGACAAGTGAAGGTGGTCTTCTCTTGGTCTTCAGGTGCAATAAGAATCTGGTTATATCCGGAATATCCATCCAAGAAGCAATAATAAGCACGTTCGGCTATCCTATCCAACATTTGGTCAAGAAATGGAAGCGGAAAATGATCTTTCTGAGTGAACTTTATTGATCTTTCTATAATCCATGAACACTCTCCACCCGGTGACAATTCTTGTGGGGATCAATTCATTTTTGTCATTTGTTATCACAGTTATGCCCCCTTTCTTTGGGACACATTGCACCGACGCGGTCAGAGAACTATCGGAAATGGGGTAAACCACCCCGGCATCCAACCACTTAATGATCTCTTTCTTTACTACCTCTTGCATGGCCTCATTCAATCGTATTTGATGTTCCATGGAGGGTTTGGCATCCTCCTCCAAAATGATTTTGTGCATGCAAAAGGTGGGGCTTATATGCCGAATATCCGCCAATGTCCAACCTATTGCTTTCTTCCTCCTTTGTAGCACCGCAAGGGTGGCATCTACCTGCACGTTAGTTAAGCACGGAGAAAGAATAACAGGTAAAGTGGAACAAGGGCCTAGAAACTCATACCTGAGGTATGAAGGCAAAGGCTTTAACTTCAAGGTGGGAGGCTCCTCGATTGAGGGCTTTGTTGGTGGAGTCTTCCGATTTTCGAAATCCAAGGAAAGTTTTCGGGGCTTATAAATATATGATCCCATTCCTTGCAAAGCGTTGACACATTCTACAAAGCCTTCCTTCTCATCCTCATCATGATTCAACAACACAATGTCCAAGGTATCTTCCACATTTATCACATCACTTGTGTCATAAACAATTACTTCGGTCACAAGATCCACGAACGAACACACTTCGTTGCTATTTGGCTGCCTCATTGATTTACAAACATGGAACACCACTTTTTCATCACCCACCCGGAAGGTGAGCTCTCCATCTTCCATATCAACTAAAGCATTCCCTGTAGCAAGGAAAGGTCTCCCCATAATGATTGGCACCTGGTAGTCAACCTCACAGTCAAGTATCACAAAATCTGCAGGAAGGATGAACTTGTCCACCCTAACTAACACATCATCAATTATCCCTAATGGCCTTTTCATTGTCCGATCCGCTATTTGCAACCTCATGGATGTGGCTCTTGGTTTCCCAATCCCCAATGTTTTGAACACAGAATAGGGCATCAAGATAATACTTTCCCCCAAATCACATAAAGCTTTGGCAAAATCGACACTCCCAATAGTGTACGGGATTGTGAAAGCACCGGGGCCTTCCAACTTTGGAGCCATAGAGTGCACCATAGCACTCACTTGATGTGTCATTTTGATTGTTTCACAATTCATTGATCTCTTCTTTGATACCAAATCCTTCATGAACTTGGCATATCCCGGCATTTGTTCTAAGGCTTCAACCAACGACACATTTATGGACACATTTTTTATCATATCAATGAATTTCTTGAATTGATTCTCATTGTTTTTCTTTGCAAGTCTTTGAGGGTATGGAGGAGGAGGCCTTGGCATTGGTACCTTAGCCTTTGGCACTACCGATTCCGTCATTTCAGTCACGTGCTCCCTAGACGAGTTCACTTCTTCTTGCGTCTCCTCCACATTTTCATGAATATCAATCCCCTCTTCTTCATTAGCTTGAAAATCATTGCTTGGCTCATCATCATCTTGCACCAACACATTATCACCCACATGTCTTCTTTGGTTTGAGGTACAAGCAACTCCACCTCTCCCACTCCTTGTTGTCACAGCCATTGCATGCCCCGTATTCCCACCTTTCGGGTTCACCACCGTATCACTAGGTAGTGCCCCCTTTGGGTGAGTATTTAAAGCTTGAGAAATTTGACCAAGTTGAACCTCCAAGTTGCGGATAGAAGTGTTGTGGGAGGCTAATTGGGAATCGGAGTCGGCTTTTTTCTCCATCATTTGCTTAAACATGTTTTTAATCCGTCCCATTTCACCATTAGAAGAACTAGGACCTTGCGACGGATATGGAGGTGGGTTGTTTGGTTGTTGATACATCGAGGGCCTCTGAAAGCTCGACCCCCGATTTCCTTGATTGCTATTGTTCCAACCCCCTTGATTATTGTTGTTCCCCCAATTGCTTTGGTTGTTTCCACCCCAATTACCTTCGTTATTTCCTCCCCAATTGCCTTGATTAACTTGATTACCCCAATTACCATCATGTTCACCCTTCCATAACATTCACCTGTTTCAACCCTTGAACCTGAGCCTTGGCCAATTGGTTCATGGTGGTTGTCAACTCCGCAATAGCTTGACCATGATCATGTAGCTCCTTGTGTAGGTGAATAACATTTGGGTCACCCTGAGGACCATTAGCTCTACTTTGCCACGTCGAAGAGATGTCCGCCATCTCATCTAAGATTTCACAAGCTTCAGAATAAGGAGTGTTCATGAAGTTACTTCCAGCGAGTTGATTTACCACACACTGATTTGTTATGTTGATCCCCCTGTAGAAGGTCTGTTGGCTCATGGCCTCGGTCATATCATTGTTCGGGCATTCTTTGACCATAGTGCGATATCTTTCCCAAATCTCGTGCAATGGTTTATTGGGCTCTTGTTTGAAAGCTAAAATTTCACCCCTTAGTGTATCCATGTGCCCCGAAGTGAAGAATTTGGCAATGAACTTCTCGGCCAACTCATCCCAAGTATGGATGGAATGATTGAGCAATCTCTCTAACCAGTCCAAAGCCTTTCCCTGTAGAGAAAAGGGAAACAACCTTAACCACAGTGCATCCTCTGTGACATTTGTTTGCTTGCTCCCCCAACAAGTATCGACGACACCCTTGAGATGCTTGTAGGAATTTTGGTGTGGAGCTCCGGTGAAGAAACCCCGCTGCTCAAGCAGTGTAAGCATCACGTTGGTTATTTGGAAGTTGCCCGCCCTAATCCGGGGCGGGACTATTGCACTTGCATAGCCCTCCTTCGGCAACACCTGGTGCGTTGTTCTTGGTAGAGATGGGGGAGGGTGTGGGACATTATCCTGAGGCGGTCGGCCTTGCCTGTTTACTTAAGGCTCGGGATGAACCTCATCCACTTGATCATCATCTACCTCCTTCCCCAAAGGTAAATTTCTGAGGGGCTCGTTGTTAAGGACCATTTTGTACCTAAAAGCAATTCACAAACAAAATTAGTGACTCCCAAGGAAAGAAATTCAAAACACACACATACCTAGATATATAGATAGGTTCGTTTAATTCCCTGACAACAGTGCCAAAAATTGATCAGGTCCAAGCTTACACTACTATTGAGTAGTGAGGGTGGTCGATGCAGTTTTAACCCAACTAGGTCGGGATCGAATCCACAGGTAGTTAATATTTGGAATTAGGTTTATATGTAAGCTATATGCGGGTTTTGAATCTAGTTACACTTCCACAAGTTTGGGTTTGATTTCTACTTCTAACTTTACTCTAAATATTACAATAATTGAAATTAAGGACAATATTTTTGTTGTTGTTTTTCAAATGTTTAAAGAGACTAGGGTAGTGAATTCTACCTAGTGGATATCTAACGGGTAGAAAAATCTAGGGCAAGCTTGATTAGTTGGGATTGTAATATAGCTATCACACCCGGGTACTCACTCAATACCTTTCGGTAGTTTGAGTAATTTTTTCCAATTTGGCTTTCTCAAGTCCAAATGGGTATTCATGCAAATCAAGTGATATTAGCTCAAGTTGGGTATTACTATCTCTAGGTTTAACCCTTTAATTGGGGCTATCAAAATCTTGAGTTCACCCTAATTCTTTGTTAGCCTAGTTTTCCTAGACTTAGTCCCTCTTTCTCAAGCAGAGACTAAGTCATAAAGGCATGAATCAATGTTTGCAACCATTAATTCTTGAGTTCTAACAAGAACTAGGCTAAATATCACTAACCCATTCACATTCAAGCCCTAAAATCAAATACCCATTAAATACCGACACTAGGGTTGGGTCACAACCCTAGTTATGGGTTTAGCTACTCATGGAAATAACAAAAATTAAAGATGAAAAGAAGATAAAATTCATAATATTAATTTATTTAATGAAAATCTAATGTTAAGAAGTGAATCTAGTACAAAAATTCCGAAAATAGAAAAGTCAGCCGTCTTAGGTGCTCGTACAAAACATAACATAATCTAAAAATGAGAAAAAGTTCTATTTATACTAAGCTGAAAGTATCTGATAAAAATGCCCTTGCAGAGGTTGTGCGGCCGCGTAATTCTGAGTACGACCACACTTTTGCTTTCGCGGCCGCGTAATTCTGATGCGGTCCGCGTTCTTCTCTTTTGGATCTGGGTTGAGTTGAACTTTCGCGGACCGCATAATTCTAAGTGCGGCCGTGCTCTAGATTTTATGGCCGCATAAAAGTGATGTGGTCCGTACTTTCTTGAGTTTGGCTTGAAATCAACTCTCTGATTCTTCATCTTGCGGACCGCATAATTTCGATCGCGGCCGCACAAGGGACTTCCGCGGCGGCACAATTCTGGTGCGGTTCGTACTTCTCTCTTTTGCTCAAGTTGTTAGCTCTCTGAATCTCCCTCTTGCGTACCACATAATTATAATCGCGGCCGCGTCATGACTTTTACGGTCGCACAATATTTGTGCGGTTCGCACCTCATACCTCTTTGCCCAGCCTTAGTTTTTGTTCACCTTTTGACTCCTTTGTGAGTAGATTTTGATTTCTTTGGATCATTTTGAACAATTCCTGCAAGCAAGCATATTTCATTAGTTTTCGGGAATACCTTCAAGTATTTTTGGCCTAAAACACAAGTAAAAGAGAGCAAATAATATGTTAAAATCCCTACTTATCACCTACCTATAGTTTATTGGGGAGAATGTCTACTTACAGTTACATTTCTACTCAATAGATACCCTTCAAAACTACTGCACTATAAAACTCCCTTTGAAATTATCTTCCATAAACCACCTGATTACTCTTTTCTCAAATGTTTTGGGTGCCTTTGTTTTGCTTCTACTTTTTCACATCAAAGGGGTAAATTGGATCCAAGGGATGTAGCTTGTGTGTTTCTTGGATATCCCTTTGGTAAAAAGGGCTACAAACTATTGAACTTGACAACTAAACATATTTTCATTTCTAGGGATGTCATCTTTCATGAATCTATCTACCCTTTTGCACTTATATCTGATTCTGCCTCTCCTTTGTTTCCTGTCACTCAGTTACCTAATTTCTCTCGTGATACCTCTCTTATTATCATTCTTGCATCTTCTCCTAATTATCCTATCCCTGATTCTCCTCTTCTTGATGTTCCTTCCATACAGGCTCCTTCTCCTGATATCATTCCTACATTCTCACCTACTTCTGTTTCTACTTCTGAACCTAGTGCACCACCTCCTCCTTTGTTAATGGAAATTGCTCTCCGCAGATCCCTTAGGGAACACAAAACACCTTTCTACCTTTTTGTTTTCTCACTCTTGTTTCCCCTATTCAATTTTCTTTTATAGCCTTGTCAGCTTCTAATCAACTTCTCCTTATAGCTATTTCTCATATTCAAGAGCCTACCTCTTTCTCCCAGGCGGCCATGCACCCTGGTTGGTAGGAAGCAATGGCCAAAGAAATTGATGCCTTATTGGCAAATGAGACTTGGGATGTTGTACCTCTTCCTTGTAAGTGGGTTTATAAAGTGAAGCTCAAGTCTGATGGTTCTGTGGAAAGACTAAAGGCTCGCCTGGTTATTCGTGGTGATACACATAGGGAAGGAATAGATTTCACTGAAACATTTTCCCCCGTGGTCAAGATGACCACTATTAGATGTATTCTGGCCATTGCAGTTAAAAAAGGCTGGGGGTTGTATCAGTTAGATGTCAACTACACTTTCCTACATGGGGATCTTTTTGAAGAGGTCTATATGAAATTTTGTCTTCTTCCCCCCCTCCTAATATGGTTTGTCTTCTTAAAACGTCACTCTATGGGCTGCGTCAAGCGTCTAGGCAGTGATATACCGGCTTAACTATTGCTTTGAATTTTAAGAGATTCTCTCACTCGCTCAATGACTACTCCCTCTTTTATAAGAAGGTTGGGGATTCAGTTTCTTTAGTCGCTATTTATGTGGACGATATTCTACTCACTAGGAATAATCTACAGGAGTTGCAGGACCTCAAGCATTTCTTAGACACTGAATTCAAAAATAAAGATATGGGAAACTTATCTTTAATCTTGGGGATGGAGGTCTTGCGTGAGCCACAAGGACTAATTTTGAGTCAGCGCAAATTTGCTCTTGAGCTTCTGACTGAATTTGGTTGTCATGACCTTACCCCTATTAGTTCTCCTCTGGACCCTTCTTGCAAATTATCCTCTGGTGTTAGGGAGCCTTTGCCTCATCCAAATCATTATCGTCGTTTGTTGGGCAAGTTCAATTTTTTAACCCACACTTGCCCTGACCTCTCTTTCGTTGTCCAACATCTTAGCCAATATATGCAGGACCCTCGTCTTCCTCATTTTTTGCTGCCAAACATTGTCTTCGCTACCTTCTTAGTGATCCTGGTTTGGGTATCTTTCTGAATGCTTCTCCCTCTCTTAACATACTCTCCTTTTGTGACTCTGATTGGGGCACTTGCCCTGAATCTCGGTGCTCTATTAGTGGTTTTTACATAAGTCTGGGTGGTAGTCCTGTATCTTGGAAATCCAAAAGGCAGCTATCCGTCTCTCTTTCTTCTGCCGAGGCCGAATACCGTTCTATGCGCCGTGTAGTTGCTGAGCTTACTTGGCTTATTCGTCTCTTGGCTGACCTTTCTGTTTCCCTTTCTTTGCATGTTCCTCTTCTTTCTGACAGCCAAACAGTGATACACATCGCCAAGAACCCAATTTTCCATGAACGGACCAAACACGTCGAGCTTGATTGCCATTTTATCCGGCAACAATTTAATGCTGGCCTCATCTCTTTATCCTTTCTTCCCACTCACTCTCAACTCGCCGATATCTTCACTAAATCCCTCTCCGGTCCTCACCATCGAGATCTTCTAGGAAAGTTGGGGGTGTTGTCCTCCCCCTCCAACTTGAGGGTGGATGTTGACAGTGCATCGATGCCAGCTCAGACACACAGCTCGTCCAAGGGTTCTATAATTGAAAGGGCGGCGATACACTCACATAAGATTGCCACTGAGATAACCTAGCTGCTCTTATGTTTTGTTACATACCCTGCTTGCCATGTGGAGACATCACATGCTTTCATACAACTTAGTTGTTCAATATGTAGCGTTGGATTATAGTCTAAGTCTAGAAGGTTCCAAGTTTAATTATGTATTTCAAAAATTATGAACAAATACTGTTGACAGTGCATCGACGACTGCTCAGACATACAGCTCGTCCAAGAGTTCTATAATGGAAAGGGCGGTGATACACTCACATAAGATTGCCACTGATATAACCTAGATGCTCTTATGTTTTGTTACATGCCCTGCTTGCCACGTGGAGACATCGCATGCTTTCATACAACTTAGTTGTTCAATCTGTAGCATTGGATTATAGTCTAAGTCTAGAAGGTTCCAAGGTTAATTATGTAGTACGAATTACTTAGTACTCCCTCCGTTTCAATTTAGATGGGGTAGTTTGGCTCGGCACGGAGTTTAAGAAAACAAATAAGACTTTTGAAACTTGTGATTTTAAAAGCTTAAGGGGTAAAGCTTTTTGGGGGCATGGCATTTGTGTAGTTATAAAAACTTTTCATTAATGGTAAAATTGGTAAAATAAAGAGTTTAAAGTTGAATTATTTTTAAAATTAGAAATGTGTCATTTATGGAATAGACTAAAAAGGAAAGTACCTCATCTAATTTGAAACAGAGGGAGTATATATTTAGGCCCTCATATTTATTTCATACAAATCATTATTTTTCAGATCTTTTAATTTTGTTGTCCAAACCCAAAATTTATTTTGTGCCTCGTTAACTTAGGAAATTGGGGTATCATGTCCATAAAAAAAAAAAAAATTATTTGTAAAAAAAAAAGATTTATAAAACTAAAAATAAGTTTGTAAAAACTCACAAAATCATTTGATCGATATAACTAACACTTTTATTTTTTCATAAATTAGTGAATCCAAATTTTATGAATTAAAAAGTTTAAAATTTTGGTCCACTATTTTGTGAAATAAAAAAAGCTTTACATGCAAAATAAAGTTTTTTGTACCTATACATAATAGTAGATAGGGGTAAGGTCTGCGTACACACTATCCTTCTCAGAACTTACTTGTAGAAATATACTGGGTTTGTTGTTGTTGTACATAATAATAAAGTAAAAAGACTATTTTGTGTTAATGTTAAAGTAACTAAATTTTACCTATTATGTAGTAGTAATACTTAGTAAAGTGACTAAACTTTACCCTTTATAATGACAAAACATACATATCAAGCTCACTTTACTATTATAGGAGATAAAATTTTATGACTTTTGTTTGACCAAAATGTATAACTTCGGGTTAAACTATTAAATTTATGTAACAAGGGGTTAAATCTAGTTAAGGATAATAACTCTAGGCACTAATCTTGAAAACGAACAGTAGATAGGACAGATCTCGTAAATGATTGATGACAATAAGTGAAAAATATTCTTAAAGCCTGAGCATTAATGAAGATATAACTAACAATAAATGGCAATAAATGACATTTAAGTAAATAAGGAGAAAGATTAACCTAATAATGAGTGGGTTGAACGAATATTTCTCCTGACAATGATGAATGACAGATAGGTCCAAGATTCGTATGGACAATCCTCGGATCTGGTGGAATGGTTGGAATAATATGAACAAGAATCTTTATCAAAAGGAAGTCTTTGTATTTTTGCAAGAGAGAAAGTCTTTTTCTCAAACGTGTTCTTATCAAAATCAATATTACCTCCCTTATCATTGTCTCTTCCTTCTATATAGATGGGGCCTTTTTCCTAGGAAACCCTAATAGTATAAATGCAGGGAATATCCGCTAGAATATTTCTTTTTAGTATCTTATCCTGGCAAATTAGCCGTTACAAGTCTTATCATCAATAATCAATCTCGACTTCGACCTTTGTTGACATCTCGACTGCGATCCATGTCAACATCTCGATTACGAATCATGTCGGCACCTCGGCCAATGACTTCGCTGCCATATTACGAATCATTTCGGCTCGACTGACTCTTTCATTAATGCCATATTACGCTAAATATCCTAAGGACGGATTTTGGCCTATATAGTTAGTCCCTCCACTTATTAAGTCCTAGACCGGACGGCCTTGATGAGTGGACTCTGTTTATCATAGTTGACAAAATTGGGCGAGCAAGTCGGATAGTGGCGCTTTAGACGAGGTGGCGACATGACTTTTCGTGAGCTGCAACCTTTGGGGATGCATTGTCTTAGAATGACGTCATGACATCATGCGTCATTATGAAGCATTTTCACCATGCTTTGCGTCGTTTCTCGCACCTCTGCCGTTTTGAAACATGCGCTAGGTAATTATGGCCTGAACTTTCGATTTTGGTGCTTGAACTCTTATAAATAGAGATATGAGGTCTTTTGTGTTTGTTTTGAACACTCCCAATACCGAATCCCATGTGTTTCCTTCTTTATTCTCCATATTGAACCCTAGTCTTTGAACACTAGTCTCTTTTTTACTTCGTCATTGTGTATCCACTCCCCTGATTCCACCGATTCCAGTTGCTTCCAACCCATCTATGCTTAAAACATACTCTTTCGAGAATATGGTTAATGCACCCTCTGGTTCCGTCATGGAGGCTAACCCCACCCCCTTGGCGGTGCATATGCCTCTTTACGGCGATGGTGTTTCTGTTTCCCTTGAGGATGATAGATTTCCTACGGTGGAGGAAATAATTCCTCGTAGTGAAAGGACTAGATCTGGCTTTTTGAAGTTGCCTGAAGATGATCCCGAGGCCTCGGAGTCTACGATGACCGAGGTCGACCTCGCTTAGTTTAGGAAAAAGTTCAAAATTTCGGCTCATATCGATCTGATTCTGGAGGAGCGCGATGTGGTACAGGTACACCTCCCAGGATATTGCTCATTCTATGTGTATCCATTATATGTGGGCTATTCCTTTCCTATTCTTCCATTGGCGGAGGAATTTTGCCGCTACTATAGCTTTTGCCCGGCCCAACTCTCCCCTTACATCTACAAGCTTATCCGTATGTTGACGAAATATGCGGAGTTGGATAGCCGTGGGGTCTCACTTCGCCATCTGATGCACCTCTTCGCTATTGAGGAAGTAAAAGTGTAGTAGTGAAGATGGACGATAAGGCAAATCATCAGTTCTGGATCAACTACTTATTCGTCAAGACCGAGGACGTGATGGTCAACGCGAGCGGATTCCCTAAGTCTTGGAATTTTGCCCGTAAGTATCTTTTTGCCAAGCGTTTGTTTTGCCTGTTTTAGTCGCAGTCTAACATTCCGTCCCTTCTTCGCGCAGCCGAGACTTTGCCCACTCCTTTGGTCGGGGACATCCATGACTTGGTTATCCAGGTCTTATCAAGGAATTCGGACCCGCGCCTTCAATGACCGGTGAGTCCGTCTATATGTAATTATCTATACATTTATTACCTTTTATCCATACCGTTTTGACCTCATGGTCTCCTGCTCGTCACGGTTTTGTACAGGAAGTGATAGTCTTCTAATTTTTCTTTTTCAGCCCGAGGATCTTCGAGAAGGCTGAGGGCCCCTGCTCTATCATTCCGCAAAAGGAAAGCAGCTTATGTTCCTTCTGCCGTGGTAAGGTCTGCTCAGTCGTCGACTATGCCTGCAACAGGACTCTCGACGTCTCCTCTGCACCATCTAATAGATGATGATGATGAGGAGGAATCATTGTCGAATGGTGATAACTTGCTTCCCCGTAAGAGGCGATCTGTAGATGTCGACGAAAGAGTTGTCCGTGTAGGGAGTTCGGTGATGGAGGATTTTGTCTTCCGAGAAACAGCGACCATAGAACTTGGAGATGACGTCGAGTTACCACCCACGATTCTGCCGTCGTCGGGGGCCAGGAGGGTATGTCTCTCCTTGAGGCCATGATGGATTTTGAAGGGTCGTCGGCGAGAGTCCCCGACATCTTACGACAGGATGAGCCATCAGCCTTGCTACCAACCGGGGATCCTTCTTCCCGGGTTGACACAAAAGGAAAAAGTGTAGCCGAAGAAGGTTACGAGACGGGCTTCGATATGAATGCTGAGGAAGTGAGAATGATGGGGGAAGGACTTACTTGACTTGAGGTGAGATAGGAGGGGACCACGCGGACTATTTCGATCCCCTTGGACCGGGATTTGCTGGTTGATACAGATGACGTGGTCCATTCTCTTGGTCCCCTCTGTTCCGATGTGGAAGGTAAAACCCTTTAGAAGCTAAAGTATGCCACTTTGTTGAGGAGTATAGCCGGCCTCTTTCTTAGGGTAAGCCTACTGATCTTTCTCCGTTTTTTATGTTGAGCTCAAAGTTTCGTTCTTACTCCTCGTTTTCTGTCTTTCTTTCAGACCGTGAGTTTAGAGATCGAGAGCGCCCGACGAGAGGAAAGGCGTAAGGCCATTTTCCAAAAGATGGAGCAGAAATATCGTGAATACCGTGATAAGCACCGCGAGATCTGCAGGAAGTTCGGTGGGAGAAGCACTTTCCAGGCTCTTTGAGGTGAACTGAAGGAGAAGGATGATGAATTAATGAGAGTCATTAGAAAATACAGTGTTCTCGAGGGTGGCATTGAGGGACAGAGAAGAGGAGCTCGAGGTAAGCAGGGGGGTCAATGCCCAATGTGCCGACCTTCAAGCCCAAGTGGTCTCATTATGCGCCGATCTCAAGGAGTGTCAGCTCAAAGTGGTCGCTCTGAGTGACGAGGTCGCTGAGAAGGTAGAAGGTTTAGAGAAGGCGGAGTTAGCCTAACTATTGGCTACGAGGAGAACAAAGGCTTTAGAGATCGTGATCCACGTTCTCCGTTCTTAACGGGAGGGTGCTTTGGAGATGGCCAGGCTCAGAGAAGAGCGGCTTGATGAGCAGATAGGGGAGTTGGAAAAAGAGCCTTTGCGCCTTAGTGATCGAGTTTCTGTTCTCAAGGCCGAGAAGGTGCAGTTATTGGCTCAGCCGTCCTCCTCCCGCGCTTCTACTTTTCCTGATGTTCCGTGGAATTTGTACGAGGAATGGATGCGTACCGAGGCTCAACAGGATATATTCAGGGACCTGATGGGGGCGGGGGCTATTTCATAAGCCGACTTCGAAGTTGCTCGTGCCAAGGCACGTAAAGCTGGATTTGCTTGTGTCTATGACCCCGCTACACCGGAAGCCGGTGTTGACGAGGGAGTGGGCGTGGATCGAATTAAAAAAGGATACCCGGTACGAGGATAAGTATCCTGCTGGCGATGTCGATGGCGAAGAGGTAGGTGGAGATGGCCTAGGTGATCAAGCCGGTGGTGCTTCTGGGCCGGGCGGTGTTTAGTTGTGTTTCCTTCTTTTTTGTTTAGCCGCAGGCTTGTGTGTATTTTTTGTAGGCGTGTATTCGAGCCTTTGTAAAATTATATTTTAAGTATGAAATGTTAGTTTTGTTATTCGTACCTCGTTATTTTTCTTTGTTCGGGCTTGTATGCTTTTTTTTATTTTGTTACTTGGTTTTTCGTCGTAATAGATTTGTTAGAGTAGGTCGAACAAGGTTGAAACGAAGTCTAGGTTTGATTATGGCCGAGGGCTAGTAGTTGGTTCGAATAAGGCCAAACACGTCGTATGTCTAATTCGAACGAGGTCGAATATAACCTTTATTTAGTTCAGGCCGTAGGCCAAGTAGGCGTTAATTCAAACGAGGTCGAATGTAACATTTAATTAGTTAAGGCAGTGGGAGGAGTAGGTATTAATTCGAACGAGGTCGAATGTAACCTTTAATTAGTTAAGGCTGTGGGCCGAGTAGGTGTTAATTCGAATGAGGTCTAATGTAACCTTTAATTAGTTGAGGTCGTGGGCCGAGTAGGTTTTAATTCGAAAGAGGTTGAATGTAACCTTTATTTGGGGAAATGAGAAATAAAATTCATGTACTTGTGCTTTGTTCATATTCCTGGAGAGATTTACATATTTTTTGGGCACTGGCTAGTAGTTCGGCCCTAATCCCGGTCTATATAGTCATTTTATTGGTCGAGCTGGAAAAAGAGTGAGAGATCGAGCAATGAACTAGTCGTCTAGCATCTTCGTCTGTGCGCACTTCAATCCTGAAGTATCCCCGTCATCGCCTCGTTAAAAACCTCCTTGAGAAAACCCAATTGGGACAAAACTCGAGTGAGGGAGTGCGACTTTTGGGGACCTCGTCCTTTAAATGTTGAAGTACTTGAGGTGTGTAATATTCCAGTTGTTTGGTAGTCGCTTTCCTTCCATTGTTTCTAGTGTGAATGACCCTTTGCTTGCTGCTGCCATGATTTTGTAGGGGCCATCCCAGTTTGTTCCTAGTTTGCCTTCCTGAGGGTCTTTGCTTTTGTGTTTTAGTTTTAAGCACGTAGTCCCCGACTTTAAGTGGCCTGATCTTTGCTCGTTTGTTATAGTAGCGTTCTGCTTGTTGCTTTTGGGTGACCATTCTCACGTAGGCCATATCTCTTCGTTCACCAACTTCGTCGAGTTCCTGCCTTCTATTGTCATCGTTCTGGGGTCCACTTTCACAGAAGTATCTTATGCTGGGCTCCCCGACCTCGACTGGTATTACTGCATTAGTCCCATAGACTGATGAGTATGGCGTTTCCCCTGTGCTTGTTTCTGACATAGTTCGGTAGGCCCAAAGTACTTCTGGTAATATTTCCAGCCACTGTCCCTTGGCGTCTTCGAGTTTCTTCTTCATGATGTTCAATATTGACTTGTTGGAGGACTCCGCTTGCCCGTTGTCCGCGGGGTGGTAAGGCATTGAGAGTATTCTTTTGAATATCAGTAGTCTATCAACCAGGTAAGTACTGCAATACCAATGAACATCCCTAAGTCAAAACACAATGCACCTTTTGAAATGCGCACCCTTCTTAGGGATTACCGAGCAGTTATAACATTAATCTAATTATCTGAAATTGACCATTCTGTCCAAAATTTGTGATCTTCCTTTCAATAATGAACTGCCACCTTGTACATGTAAATCTTAATCCCGCGCCATACACCACATCTATCATGTCATCATGTGACAAGCACGAGAATCTTATTATCAACTTTGGGTAACCAGCAATTACATACCCGGTCATTTAATAACCTTTATCTTGCTTCCTTCGAGGAGGAATTCATAATACACAACATGTTCCCTACACCGGTAGAATATATTCGGTTCAACCCATGGTAGAAATCATTAAGAACACTTTGAAATCCATTTGCACATAACCAAGCTATCAGAACTAAATCCCTATAACTCCACCAAGCCACATAAGTTGCCAAATCCGAGAGTATTGCCACAAAACACCCGTAAAGCCTCACCTCATCATAAGAACTAAAAGAACCAAGCATACCATTATCATATTGATCCAGTATGTTACCCATTTGTCCTATTTTCTCCGAGTTTCTTCTGGATTATCCTCAAGTTGCCATTTCTCCTTGTCAGAACACCACTACTTTACCCAAAGCTCACTACAAGACATCCTAACATAAAACTACACTGCCCTAAGGCCCATAAGCCATTGTATTCTTCTTAAGCACCTCCATAAATACCACAACTGTAACACTCACTCTGAAAATACCTTATGCGAATTTAAAATTATTCCTCTTTCCTTTCTTATACTGAAATGTAGAATCCCTAGTCAAACAAAATTACTGCACGTCCTGATACCATCCAATGTAAGTAACCGATTCTAGTGATATACAAATTCAAAAAATTTTCAATTTCAACATATACATTTTGAATCCATTAGAGCCCTCTCGAGAGTCATCCACTCTGCACAAATCTAATTTACTCCGCCCCAAACAGGCCGAAAGATATGTTCTCCTTTAGCACGCTCAACACTCAAAGAAGTAACCCTGCCTTAACACGGCCAATCGAACTCATACTTCGTGCGCACTACATCCTTCAAATTAACAACGTAATCATTCTGTAATTTTTAGATTTTCATAAAGTTCAATGTAACCCGTATCCAGGAATTTACTTACCCGAGTCATCCTCGATCTCCACCTCTGTAAGTCATAACTAACCCACAAGTATGCCTAAAACCAAAACTAAAATATAACATATATCCATGAAATTAAATTGTCAATAGCAGACTCCCCCACTTGGCTCAAAGCCATAGAACAAAACACTCGATAACTCATAATACCCATACTTTATTACTGCCATAATACTGCACTTAGTTTAACGAAAATGCTTCTCAAGCTTATGCAACACCCAACATAAAATACCTCAATCATCCGCTAAGTTAGCATTTATTCTCGCGATAATCAAGTCAAATTTTCTCAACCCGATTCAAATTCAAATCTCAACACATACGCTCCATTGGTAGAAAAGAAACTCTCTATTCACATCATAAGGAACACACCTACATAGATTACTGCGCAAGAGATAACCTACCTGCTTAGTCTCAAATTAGCATCTTGTTATACCCTTTTGCAGCCACAATTACTATGAAATCACTTAATCTTTCTGAGTCCAAACTCATTAACCAGACACGAGAATTTAATTTCCCCAAAATTTAACAACGTGAAAGATCTTTCAAAGCATTCACACTCGAGATTGTACGTCACATCAAAACAAAAATAAAGCACCCAATGGCCTTCCTTTACGTTTCAAGGAAACATTTCTCGTCACATTCAAATTGTCTTTAACACATCCCGCAGTTACATTGTACTTATCACAAAGCCATTCCACCGCTCATCGAGCCACAAATTCCACTTGTAGGGATATTATCAGACATATGAGTCCAAATGTACAGGTTACAACTGAAGCTACCCATCCTAAGTTGTGGTCTAAACCTGGCCTCAAGTCCTCCAGACTATCCCATCACCAAAACACAGAATACACATCTTGAACCTCGTTCAAAGAATCACAAGTCGGCGATGCACATCTGATACCGAGCGCTCATGTGCGCATACGAATACGTGGAAGGAATTAGAAAAGTTATGTTTCATGATTAATCAATTTCGCACGATAAAATACAAGAAGTGAAATTTTCCTAAGGGTTTGGCAGCCTCTCGAAGATAAGTACAGACGTCTCCATACCGATCCACAAGACTCTACTAAATCTACTCATGACTCGTGAGACCTATGTTAACTAGAGCTCTGATACCAACTTGTCACGACCCAAAATCCCAACCTGTCGTGATGGCGCCTATCTCGATACTAGGCAAGCCGACAATCTCGATAAACCATAATTTCTCTTAAGTTTGAAAATACAATAATTTAATACAATACAAAATCCCACAAATATTGACACGAACACTCCCCAAAACCTGGTGATACTGAGTACATGAGCATCTAATATGAATACAAGTCTGGAAAATATGATCTATAATAGTCTAAGACCAAATACAGTAAACAAGGAGATAGAGAAGGAGAGACAAGGTCTGCGAAACACGGCAGCTACCTCAAAATCTCCTGAAAATTAACTGCGCGAAAGGATCAACACCCGCTATGTCCGAGAACACCTGGATCTGCACACGAAGTACAGGGTGTAGTATGAGTACAACCAACTCAGCAAGTAATAATAATAACTAAGGAACTGAAGATAATGACGAGCTACACAGTTACAGTTCACTTTCAGTAATTCCAGCAAAGAATAGACATACTTTCCAATACGGCAGTTTAAGTCAAATTAATTTTTATACAGTTCAATTTCATGTAATCCGGATATAAAATCTTTCAGAGATTTCACAACAATGACATATAGCAACCAAGTGCAACAACAAATGTAAAGCAAGTACAACCTCTCAGGCAACAGTCACTCAACTCATCACTCGGCTCTCAGCCCTCAACACTCACACTCAATGGGTACCTGCGCTCACTGGGGGTGTACAGACTCCAGAGGGGCTCCTACAGCCCAAGCGCCATAATCTGCATGGACAACTCACGTGTTGCACGGACAACTCACGTGCTATAATATCCTGTACGGACAACTCACGTGCCATAATATCCTTACCTCACCGACAGGCCCTCGGCCTTACTCAGTCCTCAACCTCTCTAGTCTCTCGGGCTCTCAAAAATTACAAAGATCAGCCCAAACAAAGATAACATAATGCATCAACAAATATCAAGAAAGACTAAGGTATGATAAGCAAGTAAAATCATGACTAAGCACAAGATAGAAATTACCAATTAATTCAATAAGTATGTGCCCTCTGTAGGTCCCAATAGTACTTTCACATAGCCTAAGCATGATTTCTAACATGATTTATAGTCAAATTTCTTAAACACATAGAGAGCGTATAGCTAACAACAAATTATTCAACTTTACAGTTTTACGGGATAGACCAAGTCATAATTTCCTTGGTGCATGCCCATATGCCCGTCACCTAGCATGTGTGTCACCTCCAAAATAATCACATGACGCAAAATTCCGGGGTTTCATACCCTCAGGACCAGATTTAAAACTGTTACTTACTTCGGAGCGTGAAGTTCTTTACTCTGCTATGCCTTTGCCTCGCAAATCGGCCTCCGAATGCCTCGAATCTAGTCACAAATAATTCGTTTCAGTCAATAAATTTATTGGAATTAACTCCATAAGAAAATGCTAATTTTCCATAAAAATCCGAATTTTAGCTCAAAAATCGCCTTTGGAGCCCATGTCTCGGAATTTGCCAAAATTTACAAAATCCGAAAGCCCATCCAACCACTAGTCTAACCATACCAATTTTATCAAAATCCGACCCCAACTCGACCCTCAAATCTTCAATTTAAACTAAGAGGGTTTTCAAATTTTTCCAACATAATTCACTAATTTAAATGTTAAAAACAACCATGGATTCGAGTAATTTAACCAATACTGAGTTAAGAACACTTACCCCGTTGTTTTCCTTGAAAAACTCCCGAATATTTCCTCTTCCCGAGATCAAATGTGTCAAAACCTTAAACTCTCTATCCAGACCTCTCTTCTTCGCGAACACGACAGGTCCCTCGCGTTCGCGAAGCACAAATCGACTGCCCACAAATTTAACCCTTCGCGAATACGACCGTGGCTTCGCGAACACGAAGCTTTGCAAATCTTACCCATCGCGAACGCGACCACAGCTTCGTGAATGTGAAGCTTTACCAGCTCAGACCTTCGCAAACGCGAACGCGAATGCCACCTCGCGAACGCGTAGAACAAGGACCCGGGGGTCCCCAATAGCTTCACTCCTCTTCGAGAACGCGACACCTCTCACGCATTTGTGATGCATACCTTCGCGTTTGCGTCCTCCCCTTCTTGATGCATACCTTTGCGTTTGCGTTCGCGTTCGCGTCCTCCCCTTCGCGGATGTGAAGAACAAAACCTTACACTCAGAAAACACTGTTCGCGAACGCGAAAGAGAAAATTAGAACAATGTAGTAGCAGATATCAGCAATCTGACCAAGGCCAAAAATGATCCGTTAACCATCCAAAACTCACCCTAGCCCCTCGGGACCTTAACCAAATATACCAACAAGTCCTAAAACATCATACGGACTTAGTCGAACCCTAAAATCACCTCAAACAATGCTAAAATCATGAATTACACCCCAATTCAAGTCTAATGAACTTTGAAATTTCTAGCTTCTACAAACGACTTAGGAACCTATCAATTCACGTCCGATTGATCTCAAATTTTGCACACAAGTCATAAATGACATAAGGAAGATATTCCAATTTCCAGAATCGGATTCCAACCTCGATATCAAAATGTCAAACCCCCGGTCAAACTTCCCAAAATTCAACTTTCGGCATTTCAAGCCTAATTTCACTACGGACCTCCAAATAATTTTCTGGACACGCTCCTAAGTCCAAAATCACCATACGAAGCTATTGGAATCATCAGAATTAAATTCTGAGGTTGTTTATACATAAGTCAATATCCGGTCAACTATTTCAACTTAAGCTTCCAACATGAAAAGTTATTCTTCCAAGCGAACTCTGAAATATCTTAAAACCAAACCTGACAATTCACACAAGTCATAATACCTCGTAAGAAGTTATTCAAGACTTCAAATAGTTGAAAGGAACGTAAATAATCAAAACGACGGATCGTGTCGTTATATATATTAAGGGGTTAAACCTAATTAATAATAATATTTCTAGATGCGAGTTCTAAAAGCGTGATTAATGTTGAAGAGATCTGGTAGAAGAATAATAATAGTGTGTGACAATCATCCCAAATAGCGTGAATAATAAATAAGCACTAAATAGCAATGAACAATAATAAATGGCATTTGAGTAAATAAAGAAAAGATTCACCCAATAAAGTAGAAGATAGATATTATTCCTTATGACAATGATGAATGACAGACAAATCCTTGAATGTTCGAATTATCTTCGGATCTGGTGGGAAGTATGGAATAATATGGACATGAATCTTGATAAAAAGATGTTATTTGTCTCTTGGTAAGAGAGAGAGAATCTTTTTATCAAAGTGTGTTCTTACAAATGAATATCACATGCCCTGCATCACTGTCTCTTTTCCTATATATATGAGACATACCCCTAACATACCCTAATAGTACAAGTGCAGAGAATATTCACTAGAATATTCACTTTAATATTTTATTTTGAAAACTAGCCGTTACAGCTCTGCTAATGGTGCTCGATCTCAACAATTGTTGACATCTCGACCACGAACCTCGCTGTTTCCTAGTCGATCTCGACTAACCCTTTCCTTAGTGCTGCATTACCCTAAATATTTTAGGGCAGATTTTGACCTATACAGTTAGTCCCTCCACTTATTGAGGCCGGCCTCAGATGGCCTTGATGAGCGGATTCTGTTTGTCATGGTCGAGAAGGTTAGAAGAGATGGCGACGTGGCCTTTCGCGAGCTGCAACTTTTGGGGTTGCTTCGTTTCTGGATCAAAGTGACGCCGTGATATTATGTGTCATTATGGTGTGCTTTCCCGATGCTTTGCGTCATTTCGCATGCGTCTGCTGATTGGATCTACTGCTTTGATACCTGTGCTAGGTAATGATGGCATAATTTCTTTGTTTCGATGCCCGAATTCTTATAAATAGGAATGTGAGGGCACACACTCGTGTTTTACATATTTCCCCTATCAAAACCTTGTGCCTTCTTCTTCCTATTCCATTGTTGCGTATCTTCCTTTCCTGCTCTAGCGATCCTCTTTGCGTTTAACTTTTCATTACTTGAATACCCTCTCTTTCTTCAAAACTATGGTTAACGTATCTTCTGGTCCCAGTGAAGGAAATAACCTGGTTCCCTAGGCGATGGTTTTGCCTTCTCATGTAGAAGGCGTCTCTGTTGCGGTGGAGGATGAGAAGTTTCCCACGGTGGAGGAGATAATTCCTAGTGGTGAGAATGTCCGGTCTGGCTTTACAAAGGCGCCTGAGGCTGAACCCGAGATCTCCAAGTCGGCGATGAAAGAAACCAATTTATTAGAGCTTAGGGCTAAATTTGACATTCCCGCTCACATCGAGTTCGTCCCTGCAGGGCAGGATGTGGCATAAGTCCACTGCCCAGGGTATTGTGCATTCTACGCCTACCCCTTTCATGTTGGCTACACTCTTCCCCTAAGCGGAGGAGTTCTATCGTTTCTATGGCGATTGCCCGGCTCAGCTCGCGCCGTATATATACAAGCTCATTAGGATGTTTACTAAGTTTGCAGAATTGGCCGGGGTCGAGACCACGCTTTGACATTTGATGCATCTTTTCGCCCCTAGTTGCTACAGGGGGACAATGTTAAACCTTCGCCATCGATGGGGCAAGTGCTTGGTGGTGAAGATGGATGATAAGGCAAGCCGGCAGTTCTGGCATAATTGGTTCTTCGTCAGAATCGAGGACGCGGTGGCCAACGTAGATGGCAACCCAAAACTTGGAATTATACTCGTAAGTGTCTAAATTCTCTTCATCGAGGAATTTGATTTACTTGCTTAGTCGTGAGTTCTGATCTCTTGCTTATCTCTTATGCAGCCAAGACTACGCCCCCTCATTTGGTCAGGGACATTTCTGATTGGGTCAGCCGGCTCCCCCCTCACATCGCGGGAATTCGCGAGTGGCCGGACTTCTTTATGAAGTTTGGGCCTGCTCCCTCCTTAATCGGTGGCTCTCTTCATTTTGGCCTCTTATTCGCTTACCATTTTATAGTTTGTGTTGGTTGACCCTCTTTTCTTTTGCGCTTCTTTTAATTCCAGCCCAAGGACCTTCGAGGAGGCTGAGACCTCCCCCACCTGTATTCCGTAAAAGGAAAAATGCTTCCTCTTTGGCGTTTCCCCCTCTACAATCGTGGCAAGATCTGCTCGCTCTTTGGTTTCTGCTCCGTCTACGATCGCGACAAGGTCTACTCGCTCTTTAATTTCAATTACTTCTACTTTAGAATCAATCTCTTCTCCATCTATGGATATTCTAACGGCGGAGCCTTCAGCTTCCCCTTTGTATCATCTCGTGGACGGGAGGGGGGAGGAATCATCGCCAAGTTACGGGGATTTGGTGCCCCGTAAGAGAAGGTCAGTGGACGTTGGCGATGGGGTCGCTCGGGCCGTGGATACTGTGATGAATGATTTTACTTTCCTTGAGACGGCGACCATAATTCTTGAAAGCGGCGTCGAGCTGGCGTCCGAGATTCCGAGATCGGCAAAAGATGTAGAGAGTCTATCTCTTCCTTCTGCGACAATGGAAGTCGATGGGCCGGCTGCTAGGGATTCCGATACTTCATGACAAGAGGGTCCATCGACCTCGCGGCCAGCTGGCGGTGCTTCTTCGCCAGTCGATGAGAGAGGCAAAGACGTTGCCAAGGATGGCTATGAGACGAGCTCAGACCTCGAAGCTGTAGAGCTGAGGATGATGGAAGAAGGTTTTACTCAGCTCGAAGTGAGGTTGGAGGGGTCTACGTAGACCATCGCGATCCTCATGGATCGTGTTCTATTGAAGAACACTGAGAACGTGGTCCTTGTCCTTGGTCCCCTTTACTCTGACGTGGAGGGTGAAACCCTCAAGGTGCTGGATGACGTTACCTTATCGAGGGGCATAGCCGGCCTTGCTCTTAGGGTAAATTTTTCAAGGCTTCTAATTCCCTGTCTATTATATTCAAAGTTTTGGGCTTCATTTTAGTGCTTTACCCTTGTCAGCGTAGGCGTTCTTATTTTTGATTCTCTTTCTTTTTGTGACTACAGACCATGATCTTGGAAATTGAAAGCGCCCGAAGGGAGGAGAGGTGTAAAGCTATATTCAAGAAGCTGCAACGTAAATACTTTGAGTACCGCGGCAAGTACCGGGAGATCTGCATGCGGTTTGGCGAGGACAGCAATTTGCAGCCCCTTTGGGATGAGCTGAAGCATAAGGATGATAAGCTGGTGAAGGACATCGAGAAGTGCAGTGTCCTCGAGGGGATGTTGAGAAATAAGGAAGAAGAGCTCGAGGTCAGCAGGGCCGTGAAGGCCCAATGCGGCGACCTCCAGACGCAGGTGGTCGTGTTGCACAGGCAATTGGAGGAGTGTCACTTGCAGATAGATGTTCTTCATGACGAGATCACCAAGAAACAAAACGAGCTGGATAGGGCGAAGTCTGCTCGGTCGGAGGCTTCAAGGAAGACGGAGGCCCTTGGGTGGTGATCCGAAATCTTCGTTCTGAGTGGTAGAACGATTGGAAATGGCAAGGCTAAAAGAAGAGAGGCTTGATGAGAGGGTCAGAGAGTTGGAGAAAGAAACTTCTGACCTCTATGACCGAGTTGCTTCTCTTGAGGTCGAGAAGAACCAATTACTGGCGCAGCCGTCTTCTTCCTATACCTCAGACTTTCCTAATGTTCCCCTAGAGTTGTACGAGGAGTGATTCATGCTAAGGCCCAGCTAGACATGTTTCAAGATTTGCATACAGCGGGATCTGTTTCTGGGACCGCCTTTGAAGATGCTCGTGTTAAGGCTCGCAAAGCTCGAGTCACTTGCGGGTACGACCCTGCTACGCTAGAGGCTGGTGAGGGTGAGGGGGACGAAGGTGTAGATTGTCTTAAGTAGAATGCCTGGTATGACGCTGCATATCTTGAGGGCATAGGCGAGGGTGTTGAAGGTTAGGAGGGTGACATTTTTTAGGGTCAAGTCGGCAAAGATGTCGCAGACCATGATAGCGGTGGCAAGTAGTTTTCTTTTTTAACTATTTGTTTATTTTTGTATATAGTTGTTGGTGTCTTCATGAGCCTTTGTAAAAAATATTCTAAGTATGAAATGCCAACTTCGTTATTTGCATCTGATTCTCTTCTTGTGGTTTGTATATGTATGTTGTTTAATTCTGTCGCTTGGTTGCCTTGATTTTCTAGCTATAATCAATTAGTTCGAACAAGGTCGAACATATCCTTAGTTTAATTATATTCGAAAACCAGTAGGTGTTAATCCGAATGAGGTCGAATTAAAACCTAGGTTTAATTATGGTTGATGGTCAGTAGGTGTTAATTCGAACAAGGTCAAACATAACCTATGTTTAATTATGGCCGAGGGCCTGTGGGGTGTTAGTTCGAACAAGGCCGAATGTAACCTATGTTTAATTATGGTCGAGGGCCGGTAGGTGTTAGTTCGAACAAGGTAGAATATAACCTATGTTTAATTATGGCCGAGGGCTGATAAGTGGGGATTTTGACTGCTTATTAGCGCCTTTAACCTTATATTTTAGTCCAAAAGAAATTGATTTATGTTCCCGAAACTAATGAAATTGTGAAAAATTGCAATAATGCTGGAAGTTTGGTCTCCCAAGATGAAATCGACTCAAAAAGGGGTGTTCTGAAGCACAAGGCAATAAAGGGAGAAGAAGCACAAATGTGCGGTTCGCAGAAGAAATTACGGACCGCAAAATTCCATCTGTGGCCACAAACCAAGGAGAGAAGTTTAGCATAACTTTGCGCAAAGTACGAACTGCACATGAATTGTGTGGCCTCAAAACTAGGATAAGAGTTGAAGATGAGAGAGTATGCAAAAAGACCAAGTCCAGAAGCCTATTTGAATTGCGGACCACACAAGAATTGTGCGGTCGCAGAAGATTTGCCTTGTGGCAGCGAACCCAGACTTGTGTGGCCGCAATTCAGAAATATGGAGGCCGCAGAACTCCACTTCCTGCCAGATGAAGAAATTTGTAGACCGCACATGGAATTGTGCGGCCGCAGAACCTCCCGAGGGGCATTTTTGTCCTAGATTTTTAGCCTTGTATAAATAGACGAGTTTCACAAAATTAGGTCAAGTTTTGAACCTCTGAAGTTGATGTAGTCGTTTTCCTTTACAACTTTAGCAAGTTTTACATTACTTTGGTGTATTTGCATTAGGTTTAATCATTTTAAGCTTCTATTATGAGTTTAATTGGTTTTTCTTCCTTGTTTTCTTCAAACCCCATTATGAGTAGCTAGACTTTTACTAGGATTGTGACCCAACTGTAGTATGTAAACCTTATGGGTATCTAATGTAGTTCTTGTTTATGATTGAGTGCTAATTATTTAGCTTAGTTCATGCTTTAATTCTAGAATTAATCGGTGCAAACATTAATTCATGCCTATTTGACTTAGTCTCTACTTGAGAAAGAGGGACCTAGTCTAGGATAGCTTAGCTAACAAGAAATTGGGTCAATTGAGAGATAGATTAACCCAAATAAAGGGTTCAACCTAGAGATAGTAATAACCCGACTTGAGCTCTTATCAACTATTTTTTGTGATACCCATTTGGTCTTGAGAAAGCCAAATTAGGCAAAACCATTCTCTGAGTGAGAGGTATTGAGTGGGTAATTTAGAGTTGAGAGCTATAATATACCCCAATCAACAAAATAAGATTTAAAGTCTTTATCCCATTAGGCAAACACCTAGGTCATGGTCACAGCCCTAGGCTTTTTATCCATTTGGAAAAATCTTAAAATTAATTATCTCTAGTCTTTTTTCTTTACTTTGCAATCATTAAATTAACATTAGAAATAGAAAACAAAATCCATGTTATGGAAGTTCAATCTAGATACTCCAATTGCTCATTTGGAATATATACCCCTAACTCCCATCTTAGCTCCCAGTGGACTCGACCCCGACTCCTAGCTGGGTATTTATTATTGCATACGACCATTTCATATCTCTATTGAGGTGTGCTTTGGACGTGATCAATTTTTGGCGACATTGCCGGGGAGTTAAAAATGATGTTAGCTATATATTTGGGTATGTTTTTGGAATATCTTCTTTTCCTTCCGTGTTACTAACTTGTTTGAGAAATCATAGGTACAACCATGGTGAACAATGAATTCGAAAATCTGCCTTTGGGGGATGTGGACATCGAGAATGACCAAGTTGATGAGGTTCCTCTTGAACCTTAAGCAAATAGAAGAGGCCGAGTGCCTCATGACAGTGTCCCAGCTCCACCTCCACCTCCACCACGAGCGGCTCCACACCGGGTGGTACCCAATGAAGGATATGCTAGTGCAATAGTCCCTCCCCGTATTAGGGTGGGTAACATTCAAATCACCAATTTGATGCTCACTTTGCTAGAGCAACGAGGTTTCTTCACCGGTGCTCCAAGTCAAAATGCATACAAATATTTGAAGGCGTTTGTGGACACTTGTTGGGGGAGAAAACAAACAAATGTCTCCGAGGATGCATTGATGGTAAGTTTGTTTCCCTTCTCTCTACGAGGGAAAGCTTTAGATTGGTTTGAACGTTTGCCGAACCATTCCATTCATACGTCGGATGAGTTGGCAGAAAAGTTCATTTCTATGTTTTTCTCTCCGGGGCACATGGCTACAATTCGAGATGAGATTTTGTCATTCAAGCAAGAGCCAAGTAAACCACTACACGAGATATGGGAACATTATAGAACAATGGTTAAGGAATGTCCCAACAACGATATGACGAAGAATATGATTCAATAAACTTTCTATCATGGGATCAACACAACCAACCAATGTGTAGTGAATCAAATTACTGCTGGGAACTTCATGACTACTCCTTATGCATAGGTGTGTAATATTTTAGATGAAATGACGGAAACATCATCGACGTGGCAATTCCGAGCTAATGTTCCATAAGGTGATCCGAACGTGATTCACTTTCACAAGGAGTTGCATGACCATGGGCAAGCCATTGCCGAATTGACTACCACCATGAATCAATTAGCAAAGGCTCAACTTTAACAAGTGCAAAATAATAAACAAGTTAATATCATGGAGGGAGTGAACATGATGGTGAACAAAAGAAGGACCAAGGGTCCACAAGTGCAACATCGAGTGGGGAATTATGTTCAAGAAGATAGTGGTTTTGATCAAGATAATTCTTACAATGAACAAGAAGAGGAGGTGCAATATGTGAACAACTTCCAAGGGCAACGAAACAACTTCCAAGGCCCAAACCAACAACAATGGCGACCTCAAAACAAGGCAAATGGAATTCTAACAACCAAGAAAATTGGAGTGGTGGCAACAATCAAGGAAATTGGCTTAACAACAACAATCAAGGAAATTGGAGTGGCAATAATCAAGGAAATTGGGGGGGGGGGGGTTAACAATCAAAGAGGATGGAAAAATAATCAAGAAAATCGGGGGTCGGGTTTTCAAAGGCCCCTGATGTATCAACAACCGAGCAACCCGCCTCCTTATCCTTCCCATGGTCTAAGTTCTTCAAACAATGAGATGGGGCATATTGAGAAAATGTTCAAACAACTGATGGAAAAGAATGCTGATTTGGATGCCCAACATGCCTTACACAACACATCGATATGCAACTTAGAAGTTTAAATGTGAAAAATCTCTCAAGCTCTAAATTCTCATCCAAATGAGGCACTACCAAGTGACACTGTAGTAAGCCCAAAGGGTGGAAACAACACGGGGCATGCCATGGCCATTACTACAAGAAGTGGAAGAGGTGGGAATTCATCCACCTCAAGTCAAAATCAACTTGTGGACGATGACCAAGTGGTACAAGAAGAAGAGGTCCTGATCAATGTGGTGCAATCAAATGATGAAGTTCAAATTGATATTGATGAAAGTGAGGAAGAGAATTAAGAGGAGGTGAACCCGCCTACGGATCACATTATTGACATACCAGAGCAGATAGTGCAAAAGGATAAGGCACCATTGCCTAAGACTCCACCTCCATACCCTCAAAGACTTGCCAAGAAAAATGGTGAGAATCAATTCAAGAAGTTCATTCAAATGATAAAGAGTATCTCAATCAATGTGCTATTTGTTTAAGCTTTGGAGCAAATGTTCGGTTATAAAAAGTTTATGAAGGATCTTATGATAAAGAAACGGTCAATGAATTTTGAAACTATCAAAGTCACTCATCAAGTGAGTGCAATTGTGCATTCAATGGCTCATAAGTTAGAGGATCCTGGTGCTTTCATGATTCCTTGTACAATTGGAAGTGCCAAGTTTTCTAAAGCTCTTTGTGATCTTGGGGCGAGTATCAATTTGATGCCCTATTCGGTTTTCAAGACCTTGGGAGGCTTTAACTCCAAGGTGGGAGGCTCCTCGATTGAGGGCTTTGTTGGTGGAGTCTTTCGGTTTTCGAGATTCAAGGAAAGTTTCCGGGGCTTATAAGTATATGATCCCATTCCATGCAAAGCATTGACACATTATACAAAGCCTTCCTTCTCATCCTCATCATGATTCAACAACACAATTTCCAAGGTATATTCCACATTTATCACAGCACTTGTGTCATCAACAATTACTTTGGTCACAAGATCCACGAACGAACACACTTCGTTGCTATTTGGCTGCCTCATTGATTTACAAACATGGAACACCAGTTTTTCATCGCCACACGGAAGGTGGGCTCTCCAGCTTCCACATCAACTAAAGCCTTCCCTGTAGCAAGGAAAGGTCTCCCCATATTGATTAGCACCTCGTAGTCAACCTCACAGTCAAGTATCATAAAAGTTGTGGGAAGGATGAACTTGTCGACCATAACTAACACTTCATCAATTATTCCTAATGGCCTTTTCATTGTTCGATCCGCCATTTGCAACCTCATGGATGTGGGTATTGGTTGCCCAATCCCCAACGTTTTGAACATAGAATAGGGCATCAAGTTAATGCTTGCCCCCAAATCACATAAAGCTTTGGCGAAATCGGCACTCCTAATAGTGCACGGGATTGTGAAAGCACCAGGGTCTTCCAACTTTGGAGCCATAGAGGGCAACATATCACTCACTTGATGTGTCATTTTGATCATTTCACAGTTCATTGATCTCTTCTTTGTTACCAAATCCTTCTTGAGTTTGGTATATCCTGGTATTTGTTCTAAGGCTTCAACCAACGACACATTTATGGATAAATTTTTCATCATATCAATGAATTTCTTGAATTGATTCTCACTGTTTTGCTTTGCAAGTATTTGAGGGTATGGATGAGGAGGCCTTGGCATTGGTACCTTAGCCTTTGTCACTACCGGTTCCGGCATGTCAGTCACGTGCTCCCTAGACGAGTTCAGTTCTTCTTGTGTCTTCTACACATTTTCATCAATATCAATCCTCGCTTCTTCATTAGCTTGAACATCATTGCTTGGTTCATCATCATCTTGCACCAACACATCATCACCCACATGTCTTCTTTAGTTTGAGGTACTAGAAACTCCACCTCTCCCACTTCTTGTTGTCATGGCCATTGCATGCCCCGTATTCCCACCTTTTGGGTTCACCATCGTATCACTAGGTAGTGCCCCCTTTGGGCGAGTATTTAAATCTTGAGAAATTTGGCCAAGTTGAACCTCTAAGTTGTGGATAGAAGTGTTGTGGGAGGCTAATTGGACATCGGAGTCGGCGTTTTTCTCCATCATTTGCTTAAACATGTTTTCAATCCGTTTCATTTCACTATTGGAAGAACTAGGACCTTGCAACGGATATGGAGGCGGGTTGTTTGGTTGTTGATACAAGGGGGCCTCTAAAAGCCCGACCCCCGATTTCCTTGATTGATATTGTTTCAAACCCCTTGATTATTGTTTTTCCCCCAATTGCTTTGACTGTTGCCACCCCAATTACCTTGATTATTTCCTCCCCAATTGCCTTGATTAACTTGATTACCCCAATTACTTTGATTATTGTTGTTGCCACCACTCCAATTTCCTTGGTGGCCTTGGTTGTTCCAGTTTCCTTGGTTTCCTTGTGATCTTCATTGTTGTTGATTTTGAGCATTGCTTCTTTGAACTTGATAATTATTGACATATTGAACCTCTTCATCTTGCTCATCATATGAATCATCTTGATTATACCCACTATTACTTTGCTCAAATTGTTTCGGATGGTTTTTTACTTGTTGACCTCGTTGTCGTCTCTTGTTTACCATCATGTTCACCCCTTCCATAGCATTCACCTGTTTCAACCCTTGAACCTGAGCCTTGACCAATTGGTTCATGGTGGTTGTCAACTCTGCAATAGCTTACCCATGATCATGTAGCTCCTTGTGTAGGTGAATAACATTTGGGTCACCCTGAGGAACATTGGCTCTACTTTGCCACGCCGAAGAGGTGTCCGCCATCTCATCCAAGATTTCACAAGCTTCAAAATAAGGCGTGTTCATGAAGTTACCCCCATCGAGTTAATTTACCACATACTGATTTGTTGTGTTGATCCCCCATATAGAAGGTCTGTTGGATCATGGCCTCGGTCATATCATTGTTCGGGCATTCTTTGACCATCGTGCGATATGTTTCCCAAATCTCGTGCAATGGCTCATTGGGCTGTTGTTTGAAAGCTAAAATTTCATCCCTTAGTGTAGCCATGTGCCCCGAAGAGAAGAATTTGGCAATTAACTTCTTGGCCAACTCATCCCAAATGTGGATAGAATGATTGAGAAATCTCTCTAACCTGTCCAGAGCCTTTCCTCATAGAGAAAAGGGAAACAACCTTAACCGCAGTGCATCCTCGGTGATATTTGTTTGCTTGCTCCCCCAACAAGTATCGACGAAACCCTTGAGATACTTGTAGGCATTTTGGTGTGGAGATCCGGTGAAGAAACCCCACTGCTCAAGCAGTGTAAGCATCACGTTGGTTATTTGGAAGTTTCCCGCCCTAATCCGAGGCGGGACTATTGCACTTGCATAGCGCTCGTTCGGCAACACCCGGTGCGTTGTTCTTGGTGGAGGTGGGGGAGGGTTTGGGACATTATCCTAAGACGGACGGGCTCGCCTGTTTACTTGACGCTCGGGATGAACCTCATCCACTTGATCATCATCTACCTCCTCCCCTAATGGTAAATTTTCGAGGGGCTCGTTGTGAAGGGCCATTTTGTACCTAAAAGCAATTCATAAACAAAATTAGTGACTCGGAAGGAAAGAAAGATAAAATACACAAATACCTAGATATATAGATAAATCCGTTTAATTCCCCGGCAACGACGCCAAAAATTGATCGGGTCCAAGCCTACACTACTATTGAGTAGCGCGGGTGGTCGATGCAGTTTTAACCCAACTAGGTCGGGATCGAATCCACAGGGAGTTAATGTTTGGAATTAGGTTTATATCTAAGCTAGATGTGGGTTTTTAATCTAATTACACTTTCACAAGTTTGGGTTTGATTTCTACTTCTAACTTTACTCTAAAGATTGCAATAATTGAAACTAAGGACAATATTTTTGTTGTTGTTTTTCAAATGTTTAAAGAGACTAGGGTAGTGACGTATACCTAGGTGGATATCTAATGAGTAGCAAAATCTAGAGCAAGATTGATTAGTTGGGATTGTAATATAGCTATCACACCTGGGTACTCACTCTATACCTCTCGGTAGTTTGAGTGATTTTGCCCAATTTGGCTTTCTCAAGTCCAAATGGGTATTCATGCAAATCAAGTGATATTAGCTCAAGTTGGGTATTACTATCTCTAGGTTTAACCCTTTAATTGGGGCGATCAATTTCTTGAGTTCACCCCAATTCCTTGTTAGCCTTGTTTTCCTAGACATAGTCCTTCTTTCTCAAGTAGAGACTAAGTCATAAAGGCATGAATCAATATTTGCAACCATTAATTCTTGAGTTCTAGCAAGAACTAGGCTAAATATCACTAACCCATTCACATTCAAGCCCTAAAGTCAAATACCCATTAAATACCCACACTAGGGTTGGGTCACAACCCTAGTTATGGGTTTAGCTACTCATGAAAATAACAGAAATTAAATTTGAAATGAAGATAAAATCCATAATATTAATTTATGGAATGAAAATCTAATGTTAAGAAGTAAATCCAGTACAAAATTTTCGAAAACAGAAAAGTCAGCCGTCTCAGGTGCTCATACAAAACATAACATAACCTAAAAATGAGAAAAGGTTCTATTTATATTAAGCTGAAAATATCTGACAAAAATGCCCCTGCAGAAGTTGTGCGGCCGCGTAATTCTGAGTGCGGCCGCACTCTTGCTTTTGCGGCCGCATAATTCTAATGCGGTCCGCGTTCTTCTCTTTTGGATCTGGGTTGAGCTAAACTTTCACGGACTGCATAATTCTAAGTACGACTACGCTCCAGATTATGCGACTGCATAAAAGTGATGCGGTCCGCACTTGCTTGAGTTTGGCTTGAAATCAACTCTCTGATTCTTCATCTTGCGGACTGCATAATTTCGATCGCGGCCTCACAAGGGACTTCCGCGGATGAACAATTCTAGTGCGCTCTGCACTTCTCTCTTTTGCTTAAGTTGTCAGCTCTCTGAATCTCAGTCATCACGGTCCGCGTAATTTCAATTGCGGACGCACAGGGACTTTCGCGGTCGCACATTTTTGGTGCGGACCGCACTCATCATTTAGCCCAAAATCACACTCTCTCAATCTCCCTTTTGCGGACTGCATAATTATGATCGCGGCCGCATCATGGCTTTCACGGCCGTACAATATTTGTGTGGTCCGCACTTCAGACCTCTTTGCGCAGCCTTGGTTTTTGTTCAACTTTTGACTCCTTTTTGGGTAGATTTTGATTCATTTGGCTCATTTTGAATAATTCCTGCAAGCAAGCATATTTCATTAGTTTTTGGGTATACCTTCAAGCATTTTTGGCCTAAAACACAAGTAAAAGAGAGCAAATAATAGGTTAAAATCCCTATTTATTACCTACCTATAGTTTATTGAGGAGAATGTCTACTTACAGTTACATTTCTACTCAATATATACCCTTCAAAACTACTGCACTATAAAACTCCCTTTGAAATTATCTTCCATAAACCACCTGATTACTCTTTTCTCAAATGTTTTGGGTGCCTTTGTTTTGCTTCTACTCTTTCACATCAAAGGGGTAATTTCTCTCATGATACCTCTCATATTATCATTCCTGCATCTTCTCCTAATTCTCCTATCCCTGATTCTGCTCTTTCTGATGTTCCTTTCACACATGCTCCTTCTCCTGATATCATTCCTACATTCTCACTTACTTCTGTTTCTACTTCTGAACCTAGTGCACCACCTCCTCCTTTGGTAATGGAAATTGCTCTTTGCAGATCCCTTAGGGAACACAAAACACCTTCCTACCTTTCTGACTACATTTGTGGTGATGTGCTTTTAACTGATGTGTCTACTCCCTATTTTCTCACTAATGTTTCCCCTATTCAATTTTCTTTTATAGCCTTGTCAACTTCTAATCAGCTTCTCTTGAATGATATTCGTCATATTCAGGAGCCTACCTTTTTCTCCCAGGCGGCCATGCACCCTGGTTAGCAGGAAGCAATAGCCAAAGAAATTGATGCCCTGTTGGCAAATGAGACTTGGATGTTGTACCTCTTCCTCCAGGGAAGAAAGCACTTCCTTGTAACTGGGTTTATAAAGTGAAGCTCAAGTCTGATGATTCTGTGGAAAGACTAAAGGCTCGCCTGGTTATTCATGGTGATACTCATAGGGAAGGAATAGATTTCACTGAAACATTTTCCCCCGTGGTCAAGATGATCACTATTAGATTTATTCCGGTCATTGCAGTTAAAAAGGGCTGGGGGTTGTATCAGTTAGATGTCAACTACGCTTTCCTACATGGGGATCTTTTTGAAGAGGTCTATATGAAATTTCTGGCTGGTCTTCCTCCCCCCTCTCCTAATATGGTTTGTCGTCTTAAAAAGTCACTCTATGGACTGCGTCAAGCGTCTAGGCAGTGGTATGACCGCTTAACTACTGCTTTGAATTTTAAGAGATTCTCTCACTCGCTCAATGATTATTCCCTCTTTTATAAGAAGGTTGGGGATTCAGTTTCTTTAGTCGTTGTTTATGTGGACGATATTCTACTCACTAGGAATAATCTACAGGAGTTGCCGAATACCGTTTTATGCGTCGTGTAGTCGTTGAGCTTACTTGGCTTGTTCGTCTCTTGGCTGACCTTTCTGTTTCCCCTTCTTTGCATGTTCCTCTTCTTTCTGACAGCCAAGCAGCGATACACATCGCCAAGAACCCAGTTTTCACGAACGGACCAAGTACGACAAGCTTGATTGCCATTTTTTCGGCAATAGTTTCATGCATGCCTCATCTATTTATCCTTTCTTCCCACTCACTCTCAACTCGCCGATATCTTCACTAAATACCTCTCCTATCCTCACCATCGAGATCTTCTAGGAAAGTTGGGGTGTTGTCCTCCCTCTCCAACTTGAGGAGGGGTGTTGACAGTGCATCGATGCTGGCTCAGACACATAGCTCGTCCAATGGTTCTATAATGGAAAGGGCGGCGATACACTCACATAAGATTGCCACTGAGATAACCTAGCTGCTCTTATATTTTGTTACATACGCTGCTTGCCACGTGGAGACATCACATGCTTTCATACAACTTAGTTGTTCAATCTGTAGCATTGGATTATAGTCTAAGTCTAGAAGGTTCCAAGGTTAATTATGTATTTCAAAACTTATGAACAAGTACTGTTGACAGTGCATCGACGCCGGCTCAGACACACAGCCCATCCAAGAGTTCTATAATGGAAAGGGCCGCGATACACTCACATAAGATTGCCACTGAGATAACCTAGCTGCTCTTATGTTTTGTTACATGCCCTGCTTGCCACATGGAGACATCACATGCTTTCATACAACTTAGTTGTTCAATCTGTAGCGTTGGATTATAGTCTAAGTCTAGAAGGTTCCAAGGGTAATTATGTAGTACGAATTACTTAGTACTCCCTCCGTTTCAATTTAGATGAGGTAGTTTGACTCAGCATGGAGTTTAAGAAAAAAAAATAAGACTTTTGAAACTTTTGGTTTTAAAAGCTTAAGGGGTAAAGCTTTGTGGGGCCATGGCATTTGTGTAGTTATAAAAACTTTTCATTAATGGTAAAAGTGGTAAAATGAAGAGTTTAAAGTTGAATTATTTCCAAATTTAGAAATGTATCATTTATTTTGGAACAGACTAAAAAGAAAAGTACCTCATCTAATTTGAAACAGAGGGAGTATATATTTTGCCCCTCATATTTATCTCGTACAAATCATCATTTTTCAGATCTTTTAATTTTGTTGTCCAAACCCAAAAATTATTTTGTGTCTCGTTAACTTAGGAAATGGGGGTATCATGGCCATTTAAATGTTAAAATTAAAAAAAAAATTATGTGTAAAAATAAATTTATTTGTAAAAAACCAGATTTATAAAACTAAAATAAGTTTGTAAAAACTCACAAAATCATTTGATCTATATAACTAACACTTTTATTTTTTCATAAATTAGTGAATCCAAATTTTATGAATTAAAAAGTTTAAAATTTTGGTCCACTATTTTGTGAAATAAAAAAAAGCTTTACACGCAAAATAAAGTTTTTTGTATCTATACATAATAGTGGATATGGGTAAGGTCTACGTACACACTATCCTCCTCAGAACCTACTTGTAGAAATATACTGGGTTTATTGTTGTTGTACATAATAATAAAGTAAAAAGACTATTTTGTGTTAATGTTAAAGCAACTAAATTTTGCCTATTATATAGTAGTAATACTTAGTAAAGTGACTAAACTTTACCCTTTATAATGACAAAATATACATATCAAGCTCACTTTACTACTATAGGAGATAAAATTTTATGACTTTTGTTTGACCAAAAAGTATAACTTCCGGTTAAACTATTAAATTTATGTAACAAAGGGTTAAATCTAGTTAAGGATAATAACCCTAGGCACTAATCTTAAAAACGTACAGTAGATGGGACAGACCTCGTAAATGATTGATGACAATAAGTGCAAAATATTCTTAAATCCTGAGCATTAATGGAGATATAACTAATAATAAATGGCAATAAATGACATTTAAGTGAATAAGGAGAAAGATTAACCCAATAACGAGTGGGTTGAACGAATATTTCTCCTTACAATGATGAATGACAGATAGGTCCAAGATTCGTATGGACAATCCTCAGATCTAGTGGAAAGATGGGAATAATATGAATAAGAATCTTTATCAAAAGGTAATCTTTGTATTTTTGCAAGAGAGAAAGTCTTCTTCTCAAAAGTATTCTTATCAAAATCAATATTACCTCACTTATCATTGTCTCTTCCTTCTATATATATGGAGCCTTTTTCGTAGGAAACCCTAATTGTACAAATGCAGAGAATATCCACTAGAATATTCTCTTTTTATATCCTATCCTGACAAATTAGCCGTTACTAGTCTTATCATTAATAGTCAATCTCGACTCGACCCTTGTTGACATCTCGACTGCGATCCCTGTCAATATCTCGATTACGACTCATGTCGGCACCTCGGCCAATGACTTTACTGCATCTTGGGCGAGCTCGACTGACTCTTTCTTTAATGTCATATTACGCTAAATATCCTAAGGACGGATTTCGGCCTATACAGTTAATTCCTCCTCTTATTAAGGCCTAGCCCGGACGGCCTTGATGTGTGGACTCTGTTTATCGTAGTTGACAAAATTGGGCGAGCAAGTCGGATAGTGGCGCTTTAGACGAGGTGGCGACATGACTTTTCGTGAGCTGCAACCTTTGGGGATGCATTGTCTCATAATTACGTCATGACATCATGCGTCATTATGACGCATTTTTCGATGCTTTGTGTCATTTCTCGCGCCTCTGCCATTTTGATACATGCGCTGGGTAATTATGGCCTGAATTTTCAATTTTGGTGCTTGAACTCTTATAAATAGAGATACGAGGCCGTTTGTGTTTGTTTTGAACACTCCTAATATTGAATCCCCTGTGTTTCCTTCTTCATTCTCCATATTGAACCCTAGTCTTTGAACACTAGTATCTTTTTTACTTCGTCATTGTGTATCCACTCCCCTGATTCCAGCGATTTCAGTTGCTTCCAACCCTTCTGTGCTTAAAACATCCTCTCTCGAGAATATGGCTAATGCACCCTCTGGTTCTGGCATGGAGGCTAACCTCACCCCTTGGCGGTATGTATGCCTCTTTACGGCGAC
This sequence comes from Nicotiana tabacum, assembly GCF_000715075.1. NCBI lineage: Eukaryota > Viridiplantae > Streptophyta > Magnoliopsida > Solanales > Solanaceae > Nicotiana > Nicotiana tabacum. The sequence goes on from NC_134103.1 coordinate 75,799,325, forward strand.
GGTGTTTCTATTTCCCTTGAGGATGATAGGCTTCCTACGGTGGAGGAAATAATTCCTCGCAGTGCAAGGACTAGATCTGGCTTTTCGAAGTTGCCTGAAGACGATCCCGAGGCCTCGGAGTCTACGATGAGCGAGGTCGACCTCGCTGAGTTTAGGGCAAAGTTCAAAATTCCAGCTCATATCGATCTGATTCTGGCGGAGCGCGATGTGGTACAGGTAAACCTCCCAGGATATTGCGTGTTCTGTGTGTATCTGTTCTATGTGGGCTATTCCTTTCCTATTCTTCCATTGGCGGAGGAACTTTTCCGCTACTACAGCGTCTGCCCGGCTCAACTCTTGCTTTACATCTACAAGGTTATCCATATGTTGATGAAATATGTAGATTTGGATGGTTGTGGGGTCTCACTTCGCCACCTGATGCACCTCTTCGCTACCGAAGAAGTAAAAGTTTGGTAGTGAAGATGGACGATAAGGCAAATCATCAGTTCTGGATCAACTACTTATTCGTCAAGACCGAGGACGTGGTGGTCAACACGAGCGGATTCCCTAATGCTTGGAATTACGCCCGTAAGTATCTTTTTGCCAAGCGTTTGTTTTACCTATTTTAGTCGCAGTCTAACATTCCGTCCCTTCTTTGCGTAGCCGAGACTTTGCCCCCTCCTTTGGTCGGGGACATCCATGACTTGGTCAGCCAGGTCTTGCCTCACACAGTGGGGATTCGTGAATGGCCGTCTTTTATCAAGAAATTTGGGCTCGTGCCTTCAGTGACCGGTGAGTCTGTCTATATGTAATTGTCTATACATTTATTACCTTTTATCCATACCGTTTTGACCTCATGGTCTCCTGCTCGTCACGGTTTTGTACAAGAAGTGACAGTCTTCTAATTTTTCGTTTTTAGCCCAAGGATCTTCGAGAAGACCGAGGGCCCCTGCTCTAGCTTTTCGCAAAAGGAAAGCAACTTCTATTCCTTCTACCATGGTAAGGTCTTCTCGGTCGTCGAATACGCCTGCAGCAGAACTCTCGACTTCTCCTCAGCATCATCTAATAGATAAGGACGATGAGGAGGAATCATCGTCGAATGGTGATAACTTGCTTCCCCGTAAGAGGCGATCTGTAGATGTCGGTGAAAGAGCTATCCGTGCAGGGAGTTCGGTGATGGAGGATTTTGTCTTCCGAGAAACAGCAACCATAGAACTTGGAGATGACGTCGAGTTACCGCCCACGATTCTGCCGTCGTCAAGGGCCAGGAAGGTAAGTCTCTCCCTGAGGCCATGATGGATTTTGAAAGGTCGTCGATGAGAGTCCCTCACATTCTACGACAGGATGAGCCATCAGCCTCGCTACCAACCGAGGATCCTTCTTCCCTAGTTGTCACAAAAGGAAAAAGTGTAGTCGAAGAAGGTTACGAGACGAGCTCCGATATGGATGTCGAGGAAGTGAGAATGATGGGGGAAGGACTTACCCAACTTGATGTGAGATTGGAGGGGACCACGCGGACTTGCGATCCCCTTGGACCGGGATTTGCTGGTTGATACGGAGGACGTGGTCCATTCTCTTGGTCTCCTATGTTCTGATGTGGAGGGTAAAAAATTGAGAAGCTAAAGGATACCACTTTGTCGAGGAGTATAGCCAGCCTCGCTCTTAGGGTAAGCCTTCTGTTCTTTCTCCATTTTTTATGTTGAGCTTAAAGTTTCATTCTTACTCCTCGTTTTCTGTGTTTCTTTCAGACCGTGAGTTTAGATATCGAGAGCGCCCGACGAGAGGAGAGGCATAAGGCCATTTTCCAGAAGATGGAGCAGAAATATTGTGAATAACGTGATAAGCACCGCGAGATCTGCAGGCGGTTCAGTGGGAGAAGCACTTTCCAGGATCTCCGAGGTGAACTGAAGAAGAAAGATGATGGATTAATGAGACTCATTGGAAAATACAGCGTTCTCGAGGGTGGCATTGAGGGACAAAGAAGAGGAGCTCGAGGTGAGCAGGGGGGTCGAGTGAGCTCCACATTGGCCTTCATGCACCTGACCAAAGCTCGTGATAAGCACCTGATCAAAGCTCGATTGCCAGAGTGAGCTCTATAGATGCCTTCATGCACTTCTTCAAGGATGTGCCGCGTCTGATTTGGGCCTAAGAATTTTGCCAGGGGGCCGCCATATGTCCTTTTGTACAGGTCGTTGTGAATGATGTTGTATCTGGTCGTTTGCATTCGCAGCTTCTTAGCCACTTTTTTATCTTTGGGGAGTATGTCGTCCTTCAAATATGCAATAATACGGTTGCGCCAGTCCCAAGTCAGGTTTATGGTTCTTACCTCGATTTGGTCTATCGACGAGTTAAGGAGGTGGACCACATTTTGGTCTCCGGTTGTAATGTTTTTTGTGGCTTCTGATAATTTGGCGAGGTTGTCCACCTCGATATTATGTTCTTGGGGAATCTTGTCGACCTGACATTCGTCGAACTCGGGTAGTAGTTTGCAGATTTTGGTCTGATATGTTTTTAAACTTTGTTCCTTGATTTGGAAAGTCCCTATGACTTGGTTGACCAGGAGCTGAGAATCGCAGCGCAACCTTAGATGCTTCGCCCTGTATTTGAGTGCTAGTCTTAGTCCTGCAATTATGGCCTCATACTTAGCCTCGTTATTAGTCATGTTTGGGCACCTTATGGATTGGCAAATCACTTCTCCTTTTGGGACTTCAAGTACGAGTCCCAGCCCGGACCCTGACTCGTTAGATGCACCGTCGGTGTATAGAACCCAGAGGTGTTGTGTTTGGGAAGAAGCGTGGACGACTTCCTTTTCGACTTCGGGCAGTATATGCGCACTGAAGTCGGCGAGGACCTGAGACTTTATCGCCGTTCTCTATCGATATGTAATATCCTGCTCGCTTAGTTCGATGGCCCATTTGGCCAATCTGCCTGATAATTCAGGTTTGTGTAAAATGATTCTTAAGGGGAAAGTCGTGATGACCGAGATGTGATGGCATTGGAAATACGGTCTAAGCTTTCGTGAAGCTACGACTAAGGCCAAAGCCAGTTTTTTAAGATGAGGGTATCTGGTCTCGGCGTCGACTAGTGTCTTGCCAATGTAATAGATGGGAGATTACGTACCTTTATTTTCTTGGACTTAGACTGCGCTCATAGCTACTTCAGACACAGTAGATAGACGAGGAGAGGTTGTCGTGGTTCCGGTTTTAAGAGCAACGGTGGCGAAGACAAGTACACCTTTAACTCCTTCAGGGCTTGGACGCATTCAGGGGTCCATTAGAGGCCATTCTCCTTTTTGAGTACGCCGAAGAACTTGTTGCACCTATCGTAGGATCGTGAGATGAACCTCAAAAGAGCGGCGATACGGCCAGTTAGAGCAACGGTGACCTGCTTTTTGGTGGTCAAGTGCCCCTCGATACCCCGCTGTGACACTAGGAAACCCAAGAATTTCCCTAAGGCCACGCCGAATGCATATTTTTCGGGGTTTAGTTTCATGTCGTATTGCTTGAGTATGACGAATGCTTCTCTTAAGTGGTCGATGTGATCTTCTTTCCTTTTGGACTTGACCAACATGTCGTCGATGTATACCTCTATCATTTTTCCGAGTTTTTCTTTGAACATCTTTGTCACCAACCTTTGGTAAATGTGCCCCCACATTTTTCAATCCAAAAGGCATGACCCTGTAACAGTACGTCCCCTGGTGGGTGATGAAGGTGGTCTTTTCCTGGTCCTCTTCCTCCATTAGGATCTGGTTGTATCCCGAGTAGGCATCCAAGAAACTTAGCAACTCGTGCATGGCTGTCGCATCGATGAGCTAGTTGATATGAGGTAATGGAAACGAATCCTTGGGGCAAGCTTTGTTCAGGTCGGTGATATCTACACACATCGACCACTTACCATTCTTCTTTTTCACCATGACCACGTTGGCGACCCATTGGGGGTACTTCGACTCTCTGACGGAGCCATTTTCCGATAATTTTTCCACTTCTTCGTGTACTTCATCATTGATTGCGGAATTGAACTTATGTCGAACCTGCCTCACTGAGGGGTAGAGTGGATCGACGTTTAATTTGTGTGTGGCAATCTCCTTTGGGATACCTGGCATATCTGTATGGCTAAAAGCAAACAAGTCCGCATTAGCAGTTAAAAATTTATGAAACTTACCCGGTTCTTGAAGTTTGCAGTCGATGTAAGTTTTCTTGTTGTAGTCATTGCTGTCTAGTTGAACGAGGTCGGGGTCCTCTATGTTCGATCCTGTGGCCTCAGCCATATCGGGGTCTCTGAAGATGTCCTAGCTATCATCGTTTACCGATCTCGACCCTGTTGATTGCAATGCCTCTTTCTCTCAATCTCTCATTTATTGGGTGGCTGTGCAGTCTAAGGCAATGCAGTAGTACTCTTGGGATGTGTGTTGCTCCCTGTGTATGCTGAATATGCCCCATAGAGTTGGGAATTTGATGACTTTGTACAAACTGGAGGGTATAGCTCTCATGGTGTGTATCCATGGTTGCCATATTACGGCATTATATGTCGTGTCCTGGTCCATGATGTGGAAAGTGGTCTCCAGAGTGACGCCACCCGCTAGGACGGGGAGTGTGATCTCTCCAGATGTTCGTTCAACGGCATTGTTAAAGCCTGTTAGTGTGATGCAGCATGGTACTATCGTATCCTCGAGTTTCATTTATGTGAGTACTCGGGGATGGATAATACACGCGCCGCTCCCATCATCTACCATAATTCGTCTTATGTCGGTATCTAAAATTTTTAAAGTAAAAACGAGAGAGTCATAGTGAGGGAATGCCAAACCGTTGGTATTTGACTTATCGAAGGTGATACTTTCTTCGAGTTTATCATACTGTTCGTGGCTGATCGACTGTTTGAGCTTGTGGGTTATGGTGAACTTCACGTTGTTGATGGAAGCATCGTCCCCGCCACCAATGATCATATGGATGGTGCAGGCTGGCGAGGGCTGCTTCTGTGGCCCTTGATGTTGTTCACTTCCCCCGGCAAAGTTGGTCCTTCCCCGATCACTCAGCAATTCTTTGAGGTGTCCCTATCGCAGCATGTTTACGACCTCCTGTCTTAGGGCAATGCAATCTTCGATTTTATGTCCTCGCTCTTGATGAAACTCGCAGAGGGCGTCTGATTTTCTGGTATTCGGGTCTGACCTCATCTTTTATGGCCACTTTAACTTTGGTTTGTGTTTCTCCGAGGCGTAGACGATCTCTATAGGTGACACGTAAAAATTGTGAGCAGATAGTAAATGGGGCATACCTCTCTCATTTCGGTGAGTCCCTGTTCTTGATCGGGGTGGGCCTTCTTCATGGCGAGATGAGGATACAGCTGTATTTCTGACATATGGAAGATGCCATTCCCAGTTTGGCCGTGAGGCCACTAGATCTCTTCTGATATCACTTCTCCAATATTTTCTGGATTCTGCTTGTTCTGAGGTCAGTCGACGAGTCGGCCCATTGAGGTTGTCTTCGTTTGCTCGAACTTCGGCACAGTGCGCTTATTTATTTCATCCCAAGTTGTTGGGGGATATTTCATAATCCAATTTAATAATTTTCTTGTCGCCCTTGAACTATTTTTGTTCAGTCCGTTTTGAAAAGCAGCTACCGCCATTCCTTCTGATACATTGGGCAAAGTCATTCTTACTCTGTTGAAACGGGGGAGGAAGTCCCTCAGTCCTTCTCCCGGGACTGTTTGATAGCAAAGATGTAATTCATTCTTGCCTCGGCCTTTTTGGCCCTGGCATGGGTCATCACGAACTTATCGGCCATTTCCTCAAAAGTGTCGATGGAACGTGCTGGCAGTTGCGAGTACCAGGTTAATGCACCTCCCGTGAGGGTTTCGCCTAATTCCTTTAGCATAATGGAGGATACTTTTTCTTTGGCAAGATTATTGACTTTTTACGGCGGTGACGTAATTGGTCACATGATCCCCGGGGTTGGTTGTGCCATCGTATATTTTTAGATAAGGCTGCATTTTAAAGGTCTTTGATATGGCATGTGGGGCAGCGCTATCACTGTACGGCTGCTCGATGAACCGACCGACGTCTCTCTTCGGCAATAACTTAGAAGCACCCGGTATTTTATCGACCCTTTCTTTGTGCTCTCTTATTTGATCCCGAAGTGTCTTGTTCTCATTTTCCATTTCCTCTATCCTTTTCAGAATGGATGTGAGAGCGTTGTCACTTGTATTGTTAACAACACTGTGAGTAATACCTGTTGTCGTGGGTGGAGGAGGAGGCTGATCATGTTGCTCATCCACTGGTGGTGCGGTACAGGTTCTCGCCTTTACTGCGGTCGTGTCCTAAACGGGCTTATGGAGGACGTTGGTCAGTGTATCAGTTAGCCAAGCCTCAAGGAGCTTCTTTGTCGCTGGTGGTGTCTCCTCTCCCACGGATGTGAAGGCTGTCTTGCCATGGGATTTTGTGATGCTGCATTGGGGAGGGGGTGATCCACCTCGCCTAGGAGAGGCATTGGGCGTTGTGTCCTCGTCCACTATTTCAGAGATTTCGTAGATGATGTCCATGAGGTTGGATGGGAGGTCACTCATTATTCTTATTCTTTCTTCTCTGTTACCTCCCATGTTAGATCTATGCATACAAAGAGAAGAAGGTTCTTCTTTTTGTTTTTTTCTTCTTTTTTTTTTTGCGTCAGTAACCAGTATTGGTTGTAGATCTAGAAGAAATTAAAAGATTTAGCTAGAAAATCCACACAGACGGCGCCAAATTGTTTGACCAAAAAGTATTACTTCCCGTTAAACTATTAAATTTATATAACAAGGGGTTAAATCTAGTTAAGGATAATAACTCTAGGCACTAATCTTGAAAACGTACAGTAGATGGGACAGATCCCGTAAATGATTGATGATAAAGAGTGCAAAATATTCTTAAAGTCTGAGCATTAATAGAGATATAACTAACAATAAATGGCATTTAAGTAAATAAAGAGAAAGATTAACTCAATAATGAGTGGGTTGAACGAATATTTCTCCTCACAATGATGAATGACAAATAGGTCCATGATTCGTATGGACAATCCTCAGATCTGATGAAAAAGTGAGAATAATATGAATAAGAAACTTTATCAAAAGATAGTCTCTGTACTTTTGCAAGAGAGAAAGTGTTCTTCTCAAAAGTGTTCTTATCAAAATCAATATTACCTCCCTTATTATTGTCTCTTCCTTCTAAATTTATGGGGTCTTTTTTCTAGGAAACCCTAATAGTACAAATGCAGGGAATATCCACTAGAATATTCCCTTTTTGTATCATATCCTGACAAATTAGCCGTTACAAGCCTTATCATCAATAGTCAATCTCGACCTCGACCCTTGTTGACATCTCGACTGTGATCCCTGTCAACATCTCGACTAAGGCTCATGTCGGCACCTCGGCCAATGACTTCACTGCATCTTGGGCGAGCTCGACCGACTCTTTCTTTAATGCCATATTATGCTAAATATCCTAAGGACGGATTTTTTCCTATACAACTTTATTGTTAAATAGTTTATTTTTTTTAATATGATAAAAATAATTTTGTGACTTTACGGGGAATAACCAAATAGTCTCTTAACTTTACTGTTATAAATTAATGTATAAAATTGAACGATCATACCAAAAATTAACTCGAAGATGAAGTGCCCACCAAATCTATTTGGAAATCAAGGGATGGCCGTCCAAAAAAAATCGTAAGCTTGAAGACAAAAGATCAATATCGACAAGTGAGGCTTGCTCAGTTGGTAAAAGCACCTACACCTACAACCGTTAGGTCCTGAGTTCGAGTCACGCTGGATGGAAAGTGTGAAAACACTATAGATCCTCTTAATTTGGGAGGAGTTTAAAAAAAATCAATGTCAGTATTCAAAGAGATGTAAATATTTGTTCATTTTCCACTTAGCCAAGAGCTTATCTTTTCTTATAGCTTGTTTGATCAAGCTTCTCCCCAAGCCAAAAGTATTTTTTTTTCAAAAAAGTACTTTTTTCGTTAATTTAAGGCGTTTGACCAAGCTCTTTTTTGGGAAAAAATGCTTTTGGCTAGAAGCAGAAGCAGTTTTGAAGAAGCAGAAAAAAATAGCTTCTCCCTAGAAGCAGAAGCAGAAGTAGTTTTTACTTTCTTCCTACCAAAAATATCCCTTGCAAAATATTATATATACCAAAATAACCTTACTTAGTTTAAACTAATAAGTAATATAAAATGACTTTTGGGATGAACTTTTATATTTATTGAATGATTTTTTGATAAATTTAAATTATCTTGAAAGAATAAAGTACTTTTCAATTTTATTTTCATATTTTACTTAAATAAAATAAAAAAACTTAATTGTTATTTTTAATAATAAATATTTATAATTATTTATCTACTTATATAATATTAATTATTAAGCAAATTTCTTCATGTCCTTATTTGTAATTTGACACTTAAAAGCACTTTTTGAAAAGTTTGGCCAAACACAAATTATTGTTCAAAAGTGCTTTTTAAATTGATTAGCCAAACACAAACTGTTTTTCTCCAAAAGTACTTTTTTGAAAAAAGCACTTCTTAAAATAAGCTAATTTTTTTAATTTGGCAAAACTGGCTATTACTCTTTAAGTGACCATTTCTGCGAGTGACGACTTCTCCCTTTTTGAACTTTTGGGAAATGAACAGTCATTTTCCATGCAAATGTTACACTTTAGTGGTCACTCTACTCTTTAGCAGCCCAAACTACATACGAAGAGCCACATTCCCAACAAAGCTACAAATAAGTCATCCATCTCCGGGCACAGCCGAAGCTAGGATTTTAAATTTATGGGTAGGAATATTATTGGTTCGGTTTGATTGGTTATTTTATAAAATTTGTATCATACTAATTTTTCGATTATTCTATTATGTATACCAAAATTAGACTTCTCGAAACCGTCCCAATCATGTCGGTTTCTTTTCGGTATCGGTACGGTTCGGTTAATTTTCAGTATTATTTTAAAATATCATGTAAAAGTTACTAGTAAAAGTAGAATGTCATAACATAAATACTTTTATAGGACTTAGCAAAACTCTCTAAACAATTTTACTGTTTAAATGGTGATGAATTAAGAAAACATGAAAGATGGCCAGAGTATAGATCCATCAACTATTCTACAGCAGTGTAAAAGAAACTAAGAAAAGATAAAGAAAAGATAAATCACGCGAGTAGAAAAATATTAACCGAGCTGGGACTCATGAATAAAGTTTAGAGAAGATCAAATATTCAAAAAGATAAACCTAAATGATACGAAAGGAAACATATTCAATACATTGTAGTTTGCTATGCATAACCACTAGAATACTGTGTCTTGCTAGTGAATATGTTAGAAATAATTTAGTTTCAGTAAGAGTAGCATATTAGGTTTGGGAATTAAAATTTTGATTTTAATTACTTGTTGGCTTGTAACGATTTTCATAATTCCTAGGTCCAAGAAAAAATTTAATTATTATTTTAAACTTAACATATATATTTCCATATGTAAATTTATTCAGTACAGTTCGGTATTTTTTGGTTTATTTTCATAAAATAAAAAACTTACCCTAATTACAGGTACGATTGTAGAGATATATAAAAATTTACGGCTTAATTAAAAAAAATCTAAAAATCGATTCGGTACAGTACGATTCGGTCGATTTGATCGGTTTTCAAATATCCATTGACACCCTTACTTATGGGTTCAGGATTTTAATTACCTTAAGTTACTGGGTTCTAAATTAATAATTTGTATATATTCAATGTACTTTTTAAGACAAATATAGAGTTCGAACTAAAGCTACTGAATTTGACCGAACCCGCTCTCGGCACTCTAGCTCTACCCTTGTCTTAGAGTTGAATCTTGTGCTCTTTAAGTTATGGTTCAAAGTTGATCTTAGAAAATGAGCAATGGAGTAATATAATGATCTCAAATTTTTTATCAGAATCTCCCAGCTACTCCATAAGAATATATATTATCTTAAACATAAACGAACATCTACTTTTCAGGGGAAGCATTTAAAATTGTCGAACTAAGTAATATTTAAAATAATAAATTTGTTACTAAAACAAAAGAAAATTGTAGTATACCACCCAAAAGGCCAAAACTAATCCATTTTAGTCGTGCTAAAAAATAGTTAGTTGTTGGGTGTGCCAACTGTTTGACCCAAAAGAGTGATTCTTGGTTTAAATAATTAAATCTATATATTAAGGGATTAAACTTAATTAATAATAATATTTTTAGATGCGAGTTATGAAAGCGTGATTAATGTTGAACAGATCTGATAGAAGAATAATAATAGTGTGCGACAATCATTCCAAATAGCGTGAATAATAAATAAGCACTAAATAGCAATGAACAATAATAAATGGCATTTGAGTAAATAAAGAAACGATTCACCCAATAAAGGAGAAGATAGATATTATTCCTTCTGACATTGATGAATGACAGACAAATCCTTGAATGTTCGAATTATCTTAGGATCTAGTGGGAAGTATGGAATAATATGGACAGGAATCTTGATAAAAAGATGTTGTTTGTCTCTTGGTAAGAGAGAGAGAGAATCTTTTTATCAAAGTGTATTCTTACAAATGAATATCACATGCCCTGCATCACTGTCTCTTTTCCTATATATATGACACATATCCCTAACATACCCTAATAGTACAAGTGCAGAGAATATTCACTAGAATATTCTTTTTAATATCCTATTTTAAAAATTAATTATTACAGCTCTGCTAATGGTGCTCGATTCTGTTTGTCGTGGTCAAGAAGGTTGGACGGTATGGCGACGTGGCCTTTCGTGAGCCGCAAATTTTGGGGTTGCGTCATTTTTGGATCGAAGTGACGTCATGATATCATGTGTCATTATGGTGCATTTTTTCGATGCTTTGCGTCGTTTCTCATGCGTCTGCTGATTGGATCTACTACTTCGATACCTGTGCTAGCTAATAATGGCATAATTTCTTTGTTTCGATGCCCGAATTCTTATAAATAGGAATGTGAGGACACACACTCGTGTTTTACATACTTCCCCTATCGAAACCTTGTGCCTTCTTCTTCCTATTCCATTGTTGCGTATCTTCCTTTCCTGCTCTAGCGATCCTCTTTGCGTTTAACTTTTCATTACTTGAATACCCTCTCTTTATTCAAAACTATGGTTAATGTATCTTCTGGTCCCAGTGAAGGAAATAACCCGGTTCCCTTGGCGATGGTTTTGCCTCCTCACGCGGAGGGCGTCTCTGTTGCCGTGGAGGATGAGAACTTTCCTACGGTGGAGGAGATAATTCCTAGTGGTGAGAACGTCAGGTCTGACTTTACAAATGCGCATGAGACTGAGCCCGAGATCTCCGAGTCGGGGATGAAAGAGGCCGATGTTTTAGAGCTTAGGGCTAAATTTGACATTCCCGCTCATATCGAGTTCGTCCCTGCAGGGCACGATGTGGTATAAGTCCACCGCCCCGGGTATTGTGCGTTCTACGATTATCCCTTTCATGCTGTCTACACTCTTCCCCTTAGCGGAGGAGTTCTGCCATTTCTATGGCATTTGCCCGGATCAGTTCTCGCCTTATATATACAAGCTCATTAGGATGTTTACTAAGTTTGCGGAATTGGCCGGGGTCGAGATCACGCTTCGACATTTGATGCATCTATTCGCCCGTAGTTTCTACAGGGGGACAATGTTAAACCATCGCCATCGAGGGGGCAAGTGCTTGGTGGTAAAGATGGATGATAAGGTGAGCCGGCAGTTCTGGCACAATTATTTCTTCGTCAGAACCGAGGACGTGGTGGCCAACGTAGATGGCTTCCCCGAAACTTGGAATTATACTCGTGTCTAACTTCTCTTCGTCGAGGCTTTTGATTTACTTGCTTAGTCCTGAGTTCTGATCTCTTGCTTATCTCTTATGTAGCCAAGACTACGCCCCCTCCTTTGGTCAGGGACATTTCTGATTGGGTCAGCCAGCTCCCCCCTCACATCGCGGGAATTCGCGAGTGGCCGGACTTCTTTAGGAAATTTGGGCCTGCTCCCTCCTTAATCGGTGGCTCTCTTTATTTTGGCCTCTTAGTCGCTTACTATTTTATAGTTTGTGCTGGCTGACCCTCTTTTATTTTGCACTTCTTTTAATTCTAGTCCGAGGACCTTCGACAAGGCCGAGATCTCCCCTACCTGTATTCCGTAAGAGGAAACATGCTTCCTGGCGTTTCCCCCTCTACAACCGTGGCAAGATCTGCTTGCTCTTTGGTTTCTTCTCCGTCTACAACCGCGGAAAGGTCTGCTCGCTCTTCGGTTCCAGTTACTTCTACTTCAGCATCAATCTCTTCTCCATCTGTGTATATTCCAACGGCAGAGTCTCCGGCTTACCCTTTGTATCATCTAGTGGATGAGGGGGAGGAATCATCGCCAAGTTACGGGGATTTGGTGCCCCGTAAGAGAAGGTCAGTGGACGTTGGCGATGGGGCTGCCCGGGCCGTAGATTCTGTGATGGATGATTTTACTTTCCTTGAGATAGCGACCATAATTCTTGAAAGCAACGTCGAGCTGGCGTCCAAGATTTTGAGATCGGCGGAAGATGTAGAGACCGTATCTCTTCCTTTTGTGATGATGGAAGTTGAAAGGCCGGCTGCTAGGGTTTCTGATACTTCGTGACAAGAGGGGTCATCGACCTCGCGGCCATCTAAAGGTGCTTCTTCGCCAGCCGATGAGAGAGGCAAAGACGTTGCGAAGGATGGCTATGAGATGGGCTACCTCAATGCCGTAGAGAAGAGGATGATGGAAGAAGGTTTTACTCAGCTCGAGGTGAAGTTGGAGGGGTCCACGCGGACCATTGCGATTCCCATGGATCGTGATCTCGTGAAGAACACTGAGAACGTGGTCCTTGCCCTTGGTCCCCTTTACTCCGACGTGGAGGGTGAAACCCTCAAGGTGCTGAATGACGTTACCTTATCGAGGGGCATAGCCATCCTTGCTCTCAGGGTAAATTTTTCAAGGCTTCTAATTCCCTGTCTGTTATATTCAAAGTTTTGGGCTTCGTTTTATTGCTTTTCCCTTGTCAGCGTAGGCGTTCTTATTTTTGATTCCCTTTCTTTTTGTGACTACAGACCATGATCTTGGAAATTGAAAGTGCCCGAAGGGAGGAGAGGCGTAAAGCTATATTCAAGAAGCTGCAACGCAAATACTTCGAGTACCGCGGCAAGTACCGGGAGATCTACATGCGGTTTGACGAGGACAGCAATTTGGAGGCCCTTCGGGACGAGCTGAAGCAAAAGGATGACAAGCTGGTGAAGGACATCGAGAAGTGCAGTGTCCTCGATGGGATATTAAGAAATAAGGAAGAAGAGCTCGAGGTCAGAAGGGCCGTGGAGGCCCAATACGGCGACCTCTAGATGCAGGTGGTCGAGTTGTGCAGGCAATTGGAGGAGTGTCACTTGCAGATAGAGGTTCTTCATGACGAGTTCACCAAGAAACAAAACGAGCTGGATAGGGTGGATTTCGCTCGGTCGGAGGCTTCGAGGAAGACGGAGGCCCTTGGGTGGTGATCCGAAATCTTCGTTCTGAGTGGTAGAATGACTTGGAAACGGCAAGTCTAAAAGAAGAGAGGCTTGATGAGAGGGTCGGAGAGTTAGAGAAAGAAACTTCTGACCTCTATGACCGAGTTGCTGCTCTTGAGGTCGAGAAGGACCAATTACTGGCGCAACCGTCTTCTTCCCATAACTCGGACTTTCCTAATGTTCCTCGAGAGTTGTACGAGGAGTGATTCATGTCGAGACCCAGCTATACATGTTTCAAGATTTGCATACGGCGGGATCTGTTTCTGGGACCGCCTTTGAAGATGCTCGTGTTAAGGCTTGCAAAGCTCGAGTCGCTTGCGGGTACGACCCTGCTACGCCATAGGCTGGCGAGGACGCGAGGGACGAAGGTGTAGATCGGCATGAGCAGAACGCCTGGTATGACGCTGCATATCTTGAGGGTGAAGGTGAGGGTGTTGAAGGGCATGAGGGCGACGTTGTTGAGGGTCAAGTCGGCAAAGATGTCGCAGACCGTGATAGCGATGGCAAGTAGTTTTATTTTTTGACTATTTGTTTATTTTTGTTTGTAGCTGTTGGCGTCTTCATGAGCCTTTGTAAAAAATATTCTAAGTATGAAATGCCAACTTCGTTATTTGCATCTGATTCTCTTCTTGTGGTTTGTAAATGTATGCTGTTTAATTCTGTCGCTTGGTTGCCTTGATTTTCTAGCTGTAATCACTTAGTTCAAACAAGGTCGAACATATCCTGAGTTTAATTATATCCAAACACGAGTAGGTGTTAATTCGAACGAGGTCGAATTAAAACCTAGGTTTGATTATGGCTGATGGCCAATAGGTGTTAGTTCGAACAAGGTCAAGAATAACCTATGTTTAATTATGGTCGAGGGTCGGTGGGGTGTTAGTTTGAACAAGGTCGAACGTAACCTATGTTTAATTATGGCCGAGGGCCGGTAGGTGTTAGTTCGAACAAAGTCGAACATAACCTATGTTTAATTACGGCCGAGGGCTGACAAGTGGGGATTTTGACTGCTTATTAGCGCCTTTTAGCTTATGTTTTAGTCCAAAAGAAATTGAATTGTGTTCCCAAAACTAATGAAATTGTGCAAAATTACAATAATGCTGGAAGTTTTGTCTCCCAAGATCAAATCCGACTCAAAAAGGGGTGTTCCAACGCACAAGGCAATAAAGGGCGCAGAAGCACAAATGTGCGGTCCGCAGAAGAAATTACGGATCGCAGAATTCCATCTGCGGCCACAAACCAAGGAGAGAAGTTTAGCAGAACTTTGTGCAAAGTACGAACGACACATAAATTGTGCAGCCGCAAAACTAGGCTAAGAGTTGAAGATGAGAGAGTATGCAAAAAGACCAAGTCCAGAAGCCTCTGTGAATTGCGGACCGCACAAGAATTATGCGGCCGCGGAAGATTTGCCTTGCGGCCGCAAACCCAGATTTGTGCGGACGCAAAAGATTGCTTCGCGGCTACAATTCAGAAATGTGGGGGCCGCGGAACTCCACTTCTTGCCAGATGAAGAAATCTGTGGACCGCACATGGAATTGTGCGGCCGCAGAACCTCCCGAGGGGCACTTTTGTCCTAGATTTTTAGCCTTGTATAAATAGACGAGTTTCACAAAATTAGGTGAAGTTTTGAACCTCTGAAGCTGCTGTAGTCGTTTTCCTTTATAACTTTACGAAGTTTTACATTACTTTGGTGTATTTAGATTAGGTTAAATTACTTTAAGCTTCCATTATGAGTTTAATTAGTTTTTCTTCCTTATTTTCTTCAAACCCCATTATGAGTAGCTAGACTTTTACTAGGATTGTGACCCAACTGTAGTGTGTAAACCTTATGGGTATCTAATTTAGTGCTTGTTTATGATTGAGTGCTGATTATTTAGCTTAGTTCATGCTTTAATTCTAGAATTAATGGGTGCAAACATTAATTCATGCATATTTGACTTAGTCTCTACTTGAGAAAGAGGGACCTAGTCTAGGATAGCTTAGCTAATAAGAAATTGGGTCAATTAAGAGATAGATTAACCCAAATAAAGGGTTCAACCTAGAGATAGTAATAACCCGACTAAAGCTCTTATCAATTATTTTGGGTGATTACTATTTGGTCTTGAGAAAGCCAAATTGGGCAAAACCATTCTCTGAGTGAGAGGTATTGAGTGGGTAATTTAGAGTTGAGAGCTATAATACACCCCAATCAAAAAAATAAGCATTAAAGTATTTATCCCATTAGGCAAACACCTAGGTCATGGTCACAGCCCTAGGCTTTTTATCCATTTGAAAAAATCTTAAAATCAATTATCTCTAGTCTTCTTTCTTTACTTTGCAATCATTAAATTAACATTATAAATAGAAAACAAAATCCTTGTTATGGAAGTGCAATCTAGATACTCCAATTGCTCATTTGGAATATATACCCTTAACTCCCATCTTAGCTCCTAGTGGATTCGACCCCGACTCCTAGCTGGGTGTTTATTATTGCATACGACCGTTTCATATCTCTATTGAGGTGTGCTTTGGACGTGATCAATTTTTGGCGCCGTTGCCGGGGAGTTAAAAATGATGTTAGCTATATATTTGGGTGTGTTTTTGGAATATCTTCGTTTCCTTCCGTGTTACTAACTTGTTTGAGAAATCGTAGGTACAACCATCGCGAACAATGAGCTCGGAAATCTGCCTTTGGGGGATGTAGACGTCGAGGATGACCAAGTTGATGAGGTTACTCTTGAACCTCAAGCCAATAGAAGAGGTCGAGTGCCTCATGACAATGTCCCCGCTCCACCTCCACCTCCACCATGAATCGCTCCACACCGGGTGTTACCCAATGAAGGATATGCTAGTGCAATAGACCCTCCGCGTATTAGGGTGGGCAACATTCAAATCACCAATTTGATGCACACTTTGCTAGAGCAACGAGGTTTATTCACCGGTGATCCAAGTCAAAATGCATACAAATATTTGAAGGGGTTTGTGGACACTTGTTGTGGGAGCAAACAAACAAATGTCTCTGAGGATTCATTGATGGTAAGGCTTTTTCCCCTTCTCTCTACGAGGGAAAGCTTTAGATTGGTTGTAACATTTGCCGAACCATTCCATTCACACTTCGGATGAGTTGGCGGAAAAGTTTATTTCTAAGTTTTTCTCTCCGGGGCACATGACTACACTTAGAGATGAGATTTTGGTATTCAAGCAAGAGCCAAATGAACCACTACACGAGATATGGGAACATTATAGAACAATGGTTAAGGAATGTCCCAACAACGATATGACGGAGAATATGATTCAACAAACTTTCTATCATAGGATCAACACAACCAACCAATGTGTAGTGAATCAACTTACCGGTGGGAACTTCATGCCTACGCCTTATGCAGAGGCGTGTAATTTTTTAGATGAAATGACGGAAACATCATCGACGTGGCAATCCCGAGCTAATGTTCCATAAGGTGATCCGAACATGATCTACTTTCAGAAGGAGTTGCATGACCATGGGCAAGCCATTGCCGAATTGACTACTAGCATGAATCAATTAGCAAAGGCTAAACTTCAACTGGTGCAAAATACTAAGCAAGTCAATGCCATGGAGGGAGTGAACATGATGGTGAACAAAAGAAGGACCAAGGGTCCACAAGTGCAACATCAAGTGGAGAATTATGTGCAAGAAAATAGTGGTTTTGATCAAGATAATTCTTACAATAAACAAGAAGAGGAGGTGCAATATGTGAACAACTTCCAAAGGCAACGAAACAACTTCCAAGGCCCAAACCAACAACAATGGCGACCTCAAAACAATCAAGGCAATTAGAATTCTAACAACCAAGAAAATTAGAGTGGTGGCAACAATCAAGGGAATTGGCCTAACAACAATAATCAAGGAAATTGAAGTGGCAATAATGAAGGAAATTGGGGGGGGGGGTAACAATCAAGGGGTGGAAAAATAATCAAGGAAATCGGGGGTCAGGTTTTCAAAGGCCCCCGATGTATCAACAATTGAGCAACCCACCTCCTTATCCTTCCCATGGTCCAAGTTCTTCAAACAATGAGATGTGGCGTATTGAGAACATGTTCAAACAAATGATAGAAAAGAATGCCTATTTGGATGCCCAACTTGCCTCACACAACACATCGATCTGCAACTTAGAATTTTAAATGTAGCAAATCTCTCAAGCTCTAAATTCTCGTCCTAAAAGGGCACTACCAAGTGACACGGTAGTAAGCCCAAAGTGTGGAAACAACACCGGGCATGTCATGTCCATTACTACAAGAAGTGAAAGATGTGGGAATGCACCCACCTCAAGTCAAAATCAACTTGTGAACGAAGAGCAAGTGGTACAAGAAGAAGAGGTCCTGAACAATGTGGTGCAATCAAATGATGAAGTTCAAATTGGTATTGATGAAAGTGTGGAAGAGACTCAAGATGAGGTGAACTCGTCTAGGGATCACATTATTGACATACCGGAGCCGATAGTGCAAAAGGCTAAGGCACCATTTCCTAAGCCTCCACCTCCATACCCTCAAAGACTTGCCAAGAAAAATGGTAAGAATCAATTCAAGAAGTTCATTCAAATGATGAATAGTCTCTCAATCAATATGCTATTAGTTTAAGCTTTGGAGCAAATGCCCGGTTATGCAAAGTTTATGAAGGATCTCGTGATAAAGAAGCGGTCAATGAATTTTGAAACTATCAAAGTCACTCATCAAGTGAGTGCAATTGTGCACTCAATGGCTCCTAAGTTAAAGGATCCTGGTGCTTTCATGATTCCTTGTACAATTGGAAGTGCCGAATTTGCTAAAGCTCTTTGTGATCTTGGGGCGAGTATCAATTTGATGCCCTATTCGGTTTTCAAGATCTTGGGAATTGGGCAACCAAGACCCACCTTTATGAGATTGCAAATGGCCTATCGTACTATGAAGATACCTTTGGGAGTGATTGAAAATGTCTTGGTTCGTGTTGATAAATTCATTCTTCCGGTGGATTTTGTCATTCTAGATTATGAAGTTAATTATGAGGTACTGATTATTCTTGGAAGACCTTTCCTTGCTACGAGGAAGGCTCTTTGTGATTTTGAAGCCGGAGAACTCACTTTTTGGAGTGGTGATGAAAAAGTGGCATTCCATGTGTGAAAGTCCATGCGACAACCAAATAGCAATGAGGTGTGCTCTTTTGTGGAATTGGTGACTGATGTTATTGTTGATGAAACAAGTGCTATGAGTAATATTGGTGATATATTGGAGGCCATCTTGCTCAACTTTGATGATGACGATATGGATGTCTTCATGGAATATGTGAACTCTTTGCAAGGAATGGGGTCGTACAATTATGCACCCCAAAAATTATCTTTGGATCTTGAAAATAGGACAACTCCTCTTACAAAGCCTTCCATTGAAGACCCTCCTACCTTGGAGTTGAAGCCATTGCCTCCACAACTTCGGTATGGATTTCTTGGCCCTTGATCTACTCTACCGGTTATTCCTTCCTCTTGTCTGACTAACATGCAGGTAGATTCTTCATTGGCGGTGCTACAAAAGAGGAAGAAGGCTATTGGGTGGACATTGGCGTATATTTGGGAAATAATCCCCGCCTTTTGTATGCATAAGATCAACTTGGAGGAAGACGCCAAACCATCTATTGAACATCAAAGGAGACTCAATGAGGCTATGCAAGAAGTTGTCAAAAAGGAGATTATCAAATGGTTGGATGTCGGGGTTGTCTACCCCATCTCCGATAGTTCGTGGACTTCTCTGGTTCAATGTATGCCAAAGAAGAGGGCATGATGGTGGTCACCAATGACAAGAATGAGTTGATACCTACAAGAACGCTGACCGGTTGGAGAGTGTGTATGGACTATCGCAAGCTCAACAAAGTTACAAGGAAGGATCATTTTCCACTTCCCTTCTTAGATCAAATGCTTGATAGATTGGCCGGCCGTGTTTTCTATTGCTTTCTTGATGGGTATTCGGGCTACAACCAAATCCTTATTGCTCCGGAGGATCAAGAAAAAACAACATTTACATGTCCCTATGGTACTTTCTCCTTCAAGCAGATGCCATTTGATTTGTGCAATGCACCGCCGACTCTTCAAAGATGTATGATGGCTATTTTCACGGATATGGTGGACTACCTTGAAGTTTTCATGGATAACTTCTCGGTGGTTGGAGATTCTTTTGATGATTGTCTTGCAAATTTAGATAAAGTATTGGCAAGATGTGAAGAAATAAATTTGGTTCTCAATTGGGAGAAGTATCATTTCATGGTCGAGGAAGGCATTGTCCTCGTCCACAAAATCTCAAATAATGGAATTGAAGTTGACAAGGCAAAGATTGAGGTGATTTCTAAACTTCCACCTCCATCTTCGGTGAAGGGTGTGCAGAGTTTCTTAAGCCACGCGGGGTTTTACTGACATTTCATCAAAGATTTATCTAAGGTGGTGAACCCGTTATTCAAGCTTCTTGAGAAGGATGCTAAGTTCAACTTCGATCATTATTGCATGCGAGATTTTGAATTGTTAAAGTTCATGTTGACAACTACTCCCATCATCACCGCTCCAAATTGGAGTGTCCCTTTTGAACCCATGTGTAATGCAAGTGACGTACAATTGGGGCTATTTTGGGGCAACCCATCAACAAGATTTTTCACCCGATCTACTATGCTAGTAAGACCAAGAATAGTGCCCAAGTCAACTACACCGTTACGGAGAAAGAGCTCCTTGACATTGTGTTTGCAATTGAGAAGTTTCGCCCGTACTTGATGGGTGCAAAGGTCTTTGTGCACACGGATCATGCGGAACTTTGTTATCTTATGAGAAAGAAAAATTTCAAAGCTCGGTTGATGTGATGTGTGCTTTTGTTGCAAGAGTTTGATATTGACATCCAAGATAGAAAAGAGAGTGAAAACCAAGTGGTGGATCACTTGTCTCGTTTGGAGGAGGAGGGGAGGCCGCATGATGGCCTTGAAATCAATGAATCCTTCCCCAATGAGCAACTCTTGGCTATTTCAATGAAAGAGGTTCCATGGTTCACGGACCTAGCAAATTTCCTTGTGTGTGGAATCATCCCGGATGAGTTCTCTTCAAACCAAAGGAAGAAACTCAAACGGGATTGTCAAGATTATTATTGGGATGAACCATACCTTTTCCGGATTTGTAAGGATGGGGTGATTAGAAGATGTGTACCGGAAGAAAAGCAAGGCGGCCAAAGGGCTAAGTTGTGGTTTCTATTGGCCCACTCTTTACAAGGATGCTAGTGAGCTAGTGAAATGATGCGATGAATGTCAACGGGCTGGTGGAATCTCAAAGAAAAATGAAATGCCTCTCACTACCATTTTGGAGATTGATATTTTTGATGTGTGGGGTATTGAATTAATGGGTCCTTTTGTGAGTTCTTGTGGAAACACCTACATCTTGGTCACGGTTGATTATGTGTCCAAATGGGTTGAGGTCGTTGCTCTACCCAACAATGAGGCGAGAAGTGTGGTGGCGTTCTTGAAGAAGAATATTTTTACAAGGTTTGGTACTCCACGGGCTATTATAAGCGATGGGGGGTCACATTTTTGCAACAATGCTTTCGACACTTTACTTAGCAAGTATGGTGTTACTCATAAAGTCACGACTCACTATCATCCACAAGCTAGCAGTCAAGTGGAAGTCTCCAACCGGGAGATAAAGAGTATTTTGTCAAAAATAGTGAATGCTAACCGGACGGATTGGTCCAAGAAGCTTGATGATGTATTATGAGCTTATTGTATGGATTAAAAAAGACATATCGAAATGTTGACATACCTGTTGGTGTTCAAAAAAGCTTGTCATCTTCCGGTGGAACTTTAGCACAAAGCCATGTGGGCTCTAAAGAAGTTGAATCTTGATTGGGATGTAGCCGCTAACTTGAGGGTTGCACATTTGAATGAATTGGATGAGTTCCGGTACCATGCTTATGCAAGTTCATCCTTGTATAAAGAAAACATGTATGAAAAATACATTTGGAACAAAGAGTTCAAGATGGGAAATCTTGTGTTGCTATTTAACTCAAGATTGAGGATGTTTCCCCGGAAGTTAAAGTCTGAATGGAGTGGTCCTTTTGAAATTATGGGTGTGACACCTTTTGGTGCATTGGACTTGAAGAACAAAAATAATGAAGTATTCCAAGTCAATGGTCACCGGGTGAAACACTATTTGGGAAAAGTTGGAGATAGCCATGTCGTGGCGGTCATTCATTTCAATTGATGGTATTTTGCGTCGTGCCACGGCGTTAAATCGGGCTCTTCTTGAGAGGCAACTCTTGTTTCTTTTTCTTTTGTAGTTAGGCATTATTTCTGTGCTAACTTTATTTGAAGTGTGCTACAGGGATGAGTGTGACTTACAGGAATTGTGGATAGAAATCTGGCT
Source organism: Nicotiana tabacum (assembly GCF_000715075.1). Lineage (NCBI taxonomy): Eukaryota > Viridiplantae > Streptophyta > Magnoliopsida > Solanales > Solanaceae > Nicotiana > Nicotiana tabacum. Next base: position 75,821,204 of record NC_134103.1, read on the forward strand.
AAGTGTTAAAAAAATTGCGGACCGCAGTTAAATTATGCGGACCACACATTTATAGTTATTGCAGCAAAAGTGCACTGCGGCCGCACAATTATCTTGCAGACTGCACAAATGGGAGGTGAAAAATGTCAACTCTCTGAAGTTTGGTCTGTCAGAGAAAAGGTCAATCTGCGGCCGCCAAAGAAAATCTGCGGCCATAACATGAAATTTGTGGCCGCACACAAAATTTTACGGACCGCAGACAAGATGCCGACTTAAGCTCACCAGGTAACAGAGTGCGGACCGCACATGAAATTGTGCGGCCGCACTCTCCCCTCCTTCCCTTAGAAAACCAAGTAGTATAAATAGAGGGCTAAGGGTAACTGTTACGTTTTTTTTCCCTCTCTAAGCACAAACACAGTAATCTCTTAAAATTCTTGGTGGATCTATCTGTACACACATACAACATCTTTGATCAGCCATTCCTCAAACTCATTCATCTGGTATGCTTCAATTTATTGTTAATCTTTTTCTTTTAATTTGTAGATTTTCAGTCATTTTTAGGCCATTTGTCAATAAAATTCAGTTTTGTATTAATGTGGGGTAAATCTGTAGTGGGTTAACTAGTACATGCTCTATCGGGACTGGGTCAACTGCATTTTCATGCCTTTGTGTTATTACCATGTGAAAATTTGCACAAAAAAATTGCAAAACCAAGATAGACATACTGGACTGTTCGTAGTTATTTTGAATTCTGCGGCCGCACTTGAAATTGTACGGTCCGCAGAAGTTGATCTAAGGCAACATTAGTGAGGAAGGGGTCTACGGCCTCAAGGTAAAATGTGTTTACCCCAAAATTCCTATTGCAACCGCAGAACAACCCTTTTACTCTCATTAGAGAGTCTACAAAATTGTGACTCAAATATGCGGCCGCAGGTCTAATTGTGCGGACCGCAAAAATCATGTTGCAGTCGCACAACAGCCAATTCTCTGTCATTAGAGAGTTAGCACATTTTGGACTTTTGAGTTGCGGTCGCAATTGAAATTATACGGACCGCACTTCACTTTTTACGCCGCAAGATAAAATATTCGGTCCGCAAGGCCTCATCTGCGTCCGCAAGAAAATTATGCGGACCACAGATCCTTATCTTACAAGCATGATTAAACTGTAACCCCCATTGTGTTCTTGGTGTATACTTGCATATCTCCCTGTTTGACTGAACATTGAATTGCAACTAACAATCGCTTCTGCTTGATATAGATAATGGTTCGATCTAGAGGTAGAGGCGACACTTCTAAAGGGAGGGGTGAACCTTCTAGGGGCCGAGGCAAGAGTGTCTTACCCCTCGGCTAAGAAAGGACAATAACAAAGAAAGCTACAACCGGCAGAGGGAGAGGTGCAGATCTCTCCAAGACGAGCTCTTATGTCCCATCTAGGGAAGTATCAGAGGGCAACTACGACTCTATTAGCAGTCGGCTGTACAGTCAAGGCCGTCAGGGAGATATCAACTCAGCGACAAGTCGTCCTCATCTCATAGCACTTCCGAGGGTTCGTAAAGTGCTAATCAGGCTTCTGAGCCATCCACTACACCTGTCCCCGAGGCATAAGATACATCAGTTCAGAACATCCCCATGATGGCATAGGGAGAGATGCTACAACTGTCGGCCTTGAAAGGTCGAAGAAGAAAGAGGTCTGAGAGGACCATTTTTTTAGCTTGGCTGCCTTCACCAGCTTTCATACTTGGTATCCATTGAGGTCGCTTAATTTTGAGTGACAATTTCAGTTGAAAGATTTGGAGAGGTACAACCCAGCAGTATTGAGACAGTTCAAGGAACGCAAGGGGTGTATGTGGTTCACCCAGAGTGTCGTGGATGCCAAAGAGTACTTTGTCCGTGAATTCTATGCCAATGTGGCTCATATCTAAAAAGGGACAAAGGTCACCAAAGTGCGTAACCTCAAAATAAGATTTGATCAGCATACACTCAACACATACATGGATTTTGAAGATGTGGAGCCAAAGGAATATTTGAAGAAGCTTGAGATAGGAGATGCAGCCCGGCCTTGGTTTGCACAGATTCTAGCAGCACCAGGGCCACCACCACCATGGATTACCGCTGGGGTTCCTATCCACAGGAGCACACTAAGTTTCAAGGTGAAGGGGTGGCAAACCTTTGTCTGCAGCAAACTGGACACGAGCCAGAATGAGACTTACTTTTCGATTCTTGGGGCAGTTCTGGTTGCTTCTATTATGGCCGGGTACCCTATCAATGTGGGGGCCGTGATGTCGGCCAATATCTCAGTGATTGCTCGGCAAGATGACTCGCCCGATCCGTATCCCAACACTATCACAGAATACCTCACAGATTCAAGGGTAGAGCCGAGGGATTATGACACAAAGGTGAGGCCGAAGAAGCCTTTTACTTGTTATTCACTGATGGATGCGAACAACCCGAAGAAGAAAGTTCAGTCTCCTACCACTGCAGGCCAGTATGATGAGCTAGCTATGGTAGATGTTGATACAGTTGTTGTTCCATCCACTTCGGCCGAGCCTTCCTCTAGTGTCGCAGCTATGCCTCCGCCATCATCCACAGCCCCTTCTGCAGCTCCTGTTACAGCTTCCACTTCGGCTTTGAAGCCTGTGCCCATGCCTACTGCCCCACTTTCTGCGCTGCAAGTCTCCCAGACATTAGCGAGCCTCAATAACTGGATATAGACAGCAACTGCAAAGCTATCTAACTTTTCCAGTATTGTTGCAGCACAGTCTACTGTTCAGGAACCTCAGTTTCCCCTGATAGTTGAGGAGACATTAGAGAAGATCCTAGAGAACCAGAACACTATTATGGCTACCTTGGTACAGCACGGGTTAGTGATCGAAGAGCTGGGAAAAGAAGTAAAGAAGATGAGAAAGTCCCAAGCCAACAAGAAGTCAGTGGACAAGATCTGGAGACAGTGACCAGGCTTACTACAGCCGGAAATCTGCCATTTGACATGCTGATTGACCCACACCATTCAGGCCCAGATCCTACAGCACCAACAGCACCGGTGGCACCAGCTGGCCAGTCTGAGGAGCCAGACCTTGCTACCGACACTGCCAAGGTAGTGCGTTAGATGTTCACCAACCCAACCACACCCATAATTGAGGATGATGAGATTCATTTAGATGAGACTAAGGGCAGTGACATTGCTGGGGACATAGAGATGTCCAAGGAGCCATAGGGAGTTTTCTTCACTCTTTTCCCTCTTTTAATCTTATTTTGTTAAGCATTGAGGACAATTCTTATCTTTATTTGGGGGTGGAGTTTATTGATCATATTTTATACATTCTGAGACAATTGGCCTGTAATAACTGGATATTATTCCCGCTTTTCCTATTATGTATATATTCTCTCTCTTTCTCTCATTATGTACATTCATTCTATCTTCAGTAGTTTTTGCTTAGTAGCTTCTTTATTTTTGTTTTTTTATTAGTTTTTTGTTTGATTTAGTAGCTTCTTTGTTTTATTTAGTAACTTCTTTTTATGTTTTAGTAGATAATAAGCCTTTGGTTTTTTTAATGCCATGGTTCTTTCCAAAGGTAGTTATTGTGTGAACCAGGTGACTCATCTCAACGATGGATGACGTGACAACCTTCTTAAGGGAATGAGTCCATTTTTGGTGTTTAGGTAATAATAGAAGTAGTAATGAATTAAAAGACATAATTAAGTCATGCTCGAAGAGTCAAACATGCTTCAATTGGTACCAACACACTTAACTACGTACTTATGGTTAAAAATAAGGTTTCTGAAAGAAATAGCTCTAATTAGTGACTTCGTGACTCTTGTGTTGACTTTGGCAATCATCAAGTGGTTTAATTAGACCATAGTTATTTTTAAACTTGAATGTGGTCGTTGTGGGCCCTCGACTCTGTCCTCTTTAACAATCCGGTTGCGTGAGGTGTGAGACGAATTGTTGCTAGTCCAAGTATCCGTGCGAAGTGTCTAGAACTTACCCTGAATGTGTTTCAAGGTGAAATACTAAGTTTGCTTGGTTTGAAAAGTGATTGTAGGCCCTCTTTGGCCCGTTTGAGTTGTCTTTTGCAATACAATGTCATTATCCCTAGTTAACCCCTTTGAGCCTCTAGATTTTATCATTTGATAACCATGTTACAAGCCTTTACTCATTTTGTCGTAACCCTCTCTTGGCACCCGAGCTTTTCTTAACACTCTTGTATAGCAAATGGCTAAAAACGTAAGTTTGGACGGAGAGACGAGGAACGCGAAAAAGGTATAAAATCACACAAAGAGAAAATAAATTATCTCAATAAGATGAGAAGGCAAGAAAAGACAAGAACAAAAAGAAAAATGCAAAAAGTGAATAAGTGAAAGGGTTGAAGGGATTCAAAAAGAGGTAATGATCCCAAACATGGAGAAATCAAAAAAGGAGAAAAAGAATTAAATGATAAAGAAAGAGTGATGTTAAGTCCCTCTAGTCCCCAAATGAAAAGAAAGTGCCTCTAAGAATTGACAAAGTGTGAGCCGAGAAATGAAAAAAAATGGAGTGCTTAAGGAAAGGTGTAACCACTCACCCATATTGTATCCAACCCTAATCCAAAAGCCTTCATTACATCCTGAAAGAAGTCCTACTTGATTTCAAGCCGAGTGAGCTTACATTAGTGGCGATCTACATGAGGGGCAAGCCTGTGGTACTTGAAGCCGTACTTGTGACATTCTCTTGAGAGAGATGAGTGAACCTTTAATAAATCTTGGATTGAGTGCTAAACTTCTTAAGTGAGCTAGGAAAATGGAAAGTAGAGGAGGAAGAGTCTGGAATCCACCATGACTTACATGATAGAGCAAGAGTCCTGATGAGTAAAGTCAATTCTTGAAGCTCGAATGTCACATTAGAACTATATGTGCATGAATGTTTCACTTGTCACCTTGTTGATAATACATGAGTAGTGAGGGTAATTATTGGTCCCAACTAATGTGTGGATAGCTCACCTTTGACTCGCTACAATGTCCCTTAACTTTTGGAGGTAGGAACTAATTTATTTGCTTGAGGACAAGCAAAGATTTAAGTTTGGGAGAGTTGATAAGTTGGGATTTTGACTGCTTATTACGCCTTTTAGCTTATGTTTTAGTCCAAAAGCAATTGAATTGTGTTCCCGAAACTAATGAAATTATGCAAAATTACAGGAATGCTGGAAGTGTGGTCTCGCAAGATGAAATCCGACTCAAAAAGGGATGTTCCGAAGCACAAGGCAATAAATGGCGCAGAAGCACAAATGTACGATCCGCAGAAGAAATTGCGGACCACAAAATTTCATCTGTGGTCGCAAACCAAGGAGAGAAGTTTAGCAGAACTTTGCGCAAAGTGCGGACCACACATGAATTGTGTGGCCGCAAAACTGGCTAAGAGTCGAAGATTAGAGATTATGCAAAAAGACCAAGTCCAGAATCCTCTATGAATTGCGTACCGCACAAGAATTGTGCGGCCGAAAAACCAAAAATGTGCGGCCGCAGAAGATTGCTTCGCGGCCGCAGTTCAGAAATGTGCGGTCAAAGAACTCTACTTCCTGCCAGATGAAGAAATCTACGGACCGCACATGGAATTGTGCGGCCGCAGAACCTCCCAAGGGGCATTTTTGTCCGAGATTTTTAGCCTTGTATAAATAGACGAGTTTCAAAAAATTAGGTCAAGTTTTGAACCTCTGAAGTTGTTGTAGCCATTTTCCTTTACTACTTTAGGAAGTTTTACATTACTTTGGTGTATTTACATTAGGTTTAATCATTTTAAGCTTCCATTATGAGTTTAATTAGTTTTTCTTCCTTATTTTCTTCAAACTTCATTATGAGTAGCTAGACTTTTACTAGGGTTGGACCCAACCCTAGTGTGTAAATCTTATGGGTATCTAATTTAGTGCTTGTTTATGATTGGTTGTTGTTTATTTAGCTTAGTTCATGCTTTAATTCTAGAATTAATGGGTGCAAACATTAATTCATGCATATTTGACTTAGTCTCTACTTGAGAAAGAGGGACCTAGTCTAGGATAGCTTAGCTAACAAGAAATTGGGTCAATTGAGAGATAGATTAACCCAAATAAAGGGTTCAACCTAGAGATAGTAATAACCCGACTTGAGCTCTTATCAACTGTTTTGGGTGATACCCATTTGGTCTTGAGAAAGCCAAATTGGGAAAAACCATTCTCTGACCGAGAGGTATTGAATGGGTAATTTAGAGTTGAGAGCTATAATATACCCCAATCAACAAAACAAGCATTAAAGTCTTTATCCCATTAGGCAAATACCTAGGTCATGGTCACAGCCCTTGGCTTTTTATCCATTTGGAAAAAACTTAAAATCAACTATTTCTAGTCTTCTTTCTTTACTTTGCAATCATTAAATTAACATTAGAAATAGAAAACAAAATCCTTTTTCTGGAAGTGCAATCTAGATACTCCAATTGCTTATTCGGAATATATACCCCTAACTCCCATCTTAGCTCCCAGTGGATTCGATCCCGACTCCTAGTTGGGTATTTATTATTGCATATGACCATTTTATATCTCTATTGAGGTGTGCTTTCGATGTGATCAAGGGACGGTATGTGTTAGTTCAAACAAGGTCGAACGTAACCAATGTTTAATTATGGCCGAGGGCCGGTAGGTGTTAGTTCGAACAAGGTCGAACATAACCTATATTTAATTATGGTCGAGGGCTGGTAGGTGTTAGTGCAAACAAGGTCGAACATAACCTATGTTTAATTATGGTAGAGGGCCAGTAGGTGTTAGTTCGAACAAGGTCGAACGTAACCTATATTTAATTATGGCCAAGGGCCAGTAGGTGTTAGTTCGAACAAGGTCGAACATAACATATGTTTAGAAAGATATGCCTCTCGGTGCGGAGCTTGTCGACATCGTAAAATTTAAGCATTTTTGCTTTGATTGTACACTTGGAGAAAGAGAAATAAACTTCATGAATGGTTGCTTTGTTCATACACTTGGAAAATTTACAAATTTTCGAGCGTTGGCTGGCGTTCCAGTCCCAATCCCGGTCTATCTAGTCCCTTCATTGGTCGAACTGGAGAGTGCTTGAGGGGTCGAGCAATGAACTAGCCGTCCCGTGTCTCCATCTTTGCGTACTTCGACTTAAAGTGTTCCCTTCGTCGCCTCGTTAAAAAACCCCTTGAGAAAACCAATTGGGACAAAACTCAAGTGAGGGAAAAAAGAGTACGACTTGGGGGATGCTTTATCTAGTAAAAGTTGAAGTACTTGGGGTGGGTAATATTCCAGTTGTTTGGTAGTAGCTTTCCTTCCACTGTTTCTAGTTGAAATGACCTTTCGTTCGCTGTTGCCGTGATTTTGTATGGGCCGTCCCAATTTGTTCCTAGTTTGTCTTCCCGTGGGTCTTTGCTTGCATATGTTTCAGCTTTAAGCACGTAGTCCCCGACTTTGAGAGTCCTGACTTTTGCCTTCTTGTTGTAATAGTGTTCTTCTTGTTGTTTTTAGGCGATCATTCTTATATAGGCCATATCTCTTCATTCTTCGACGTCGTCGAGCTCCCTCCTTCTGCTTTCATCGTTCCTTGGTCCGCTCTCGTAGGAGTATCATAGACTAGGCTCCCCGACCTCGACCGGTATTACTGCATCAGTCCCAAAGACTAAAGAGTAGGGCTTCTCTGATGTGCTTGTCTTCAGCGTTGTTCAGTAGGCCCATGATACTTCTGGTAATATTTTCGGCCACAGCCCTTTGGCGTCTTCGAGTTTTTTCTTCATGATGTTCAGTATCGACTTGTTGGAGGACTCCGCTTGCCCGTTTTTTGCGGGGTGGTATGGCGTCGAAAGTATTCTTTTGATATACCACTTCTCAATAAATTCAGCAACCTTCTTCCCCGTGAACTGGGGTCTGTTATCGCAGTTGATCTCTTTGGGAGGATGAACCGGCATACAATGTTTTTCCATATAAAGTCGATCACTTCATGTTCACGTATTTGGGAGAATGCTCCTGCTTCTACCCATTTAGAGAAATAGTCAGTTAAAACCAGAAGGAATTATACGTTACCTTACCCTGCTGGTAGGGGGCCACGATGTCTATTACTCATTTGATGAACGGCCAAGGTGAGGTGACCGAGTGGAGGTGTTCGCTTTCTTGGTGAATCATTGGAGCGTACTTTTGGCATTGCTCATATTTTTTCACAAAGTCCGCGGCCTTTTTTTTCATGGTGGGCCAGTAATACCCTGCCCGTATGAGGCACCTGGCCAAAGCCCGATTTCCTGAATGAGCTCCACAATGGCCTTCGTGGACCACTTCAAGGATATGTCGCGTCTAATTTGGGCCCAAGCATTTCACCAGAGGGACGCCCTACATTCTCTTATATAGGTCGTTGTGGATGATTTTGTACCTGGACGCTTGCATTCTCAGTTTCTTGACCTCTTTTTTATCATCTGGGAGTACGTCGTCCTGCAAGTAGGTAATAATAAGGTTGTGCCAGTCCCAAGTAATGTTTATGGTTCTTACCTCAAATGGGTCTAGCGACAAGTTGAGAAGGTGGACTACGTTTCTGTCTCTGGTTGCAATGTTTTTGGTGGTTGCGGCTAGTTTGGTAAGACTGTCCACCTCGGTGTTTTGTGTGCATGGGATCTGGTCGAGTTGACATTCATCGAACTCGGGCAGCAACTTGCAGATTTCGGTCTAATATTTCTGTAACCTTTGTTCCTTGATTTGAAAAGTCCCTATGACTTGGTAGACTACGAGTTGAGAATCGCAACGTAGTCTTATCGTTTTGCCCCATACTTGAGTGCTAGCCTTAACCCTGCAATTAAGGCCTCATACCCGGCCTTGTTGTTAGTCATATCTGGGCACCTTATAGACTAGCGAATCACTTTGCCGGTTTGGACTTCGAGTATGAGTCCCAGTCTGGACCCTGACGCGTCGTCTGTGTACAGGACCCAAAGGTCCTGTGTTTGGGGAGAAGCATGGTCGGCTTCTCTTTCAACTTCGATCATTACTTTTGCGTTGAAGATGGAGACGAAGTCAGCGAGAACTTGTGACTTTATATCAATGTTCACGGCTGATATATGATATCGTGCTCGCTTAGTTTGATGGCCCATTTGGCCAACCTTCCCGACAGATCGGGTTTATGCAAAATGCTCCTTAGGGGGAAAAGTTGTGATGACCGAGATGGGGTGGCACTGGAAATATGGTCTAAGCTTTCGCGAAGCTATGACTAAGGTCAGGGCAAATTGTTTGAGGTAAGGGTACCTCGTCTCGGCATTGACTAGTGTTTTGCTAATGTAATAGATGGGAGACTGCGTACATTTAGTTTCTCGAACCAGGACTGCGCTCACAGCTACTTCGAATACAGCGAGGTAAATAAGGAGACGTTCCCTTGGCTCCGACTTTGAAAGCAGTGGTGCTGATGACAGGTACGTTTTCAACTCCTTCAAGGCCTGGACTCACTCAGAAGTCTATTGGAGGTCGTTGTCCTTCTTGAGTACGCCGAAGAATCTATGAGACCTGTCTGATGATCATGCGATCAATCTTGAAAGGGCGGCAATACGGCCTGTCAACCTCTGAACCTATTTTTTGGTGGTCAAGTTTTCTGGTATCCCCTCGATAGCTTTGATTTGATTAGGATTGACCTTGATTTCTCGCTATGATACCAGAAAACCCAGAAATCTTCCTGAGGCCATGCCGAACGCACATTTTTTGGAGTTCAATTTCATTCTGTATCGTCTGAGTATGTCAAAGGTCTCACTCTGATGGTCGATGTGATCTTCTTTCCTTTTGTACTTGACTAGCATGTAATCTATATAGACTTCCATCGTTTTGCCGAGGTGGTCTTTGAACATCCTCGCCACCAACCTTTGGTAAGTTGCCCCTGTATTTTTTCAGCTCGAAGGGCATGACTCTGTAGCAGTACGTCCCCTGATGGGTGATGAATGTGGTTTCTACTAATCTTCTTCTTCCATGAGGAATTGATTGTAGCCTGAATAGGCGTCCAAGAAGCTCAGTAATTCATGCTCGACCATTGAGTCGATGAGTTGGTCGATATGGGGTAATGGAAACGAATCCTTGGGGCATGTTTTGTTCAAATCTATGAAATCCAATCACATCCGCCATTTCCGATTCTTCTTTTTTACCATCACCAAGTTATCGACCCACTGGGGATACTTCGACTCCCTGATGGAGCCGTTTTCCAATAGTCTTTCCACCTCTTCGCGTACCGCGTCATTAATCACGGAGTTGAACTAATGTCTGACCTGCCTCACTGGGGGTGGAATGGGTCGACATTCAGTTTGTGCATGGAGATTTCCTTTGGGATACACGGCATATCTACATGGCTGAAAGCAAACAAGTCCGCATTAGTAGCTAAGAACTGATAGAATTTACCTGGTTCCTGAAGTTTGCAGCCGATGTAAGCTTTCTTGCTGTGATCATTGGTGTCTAATCGAACGGGGTCGAGGTCTTCGATGGTCGATTCCGCAACTTCGTCCATGTCGGGGTCTCTGATGACGTCTTCGCTATCATCACATATCAACCTCGACCCTGCTGATTGCTATGCCTCTTCTCCTTGGTCCTTCGCTTGTTGAGTGGTCGTGTAGTCTAGGGCGATGCGGTAGCATTTTTGGGATGTGCGTTGTTCCCCTCGTATGCTGAATATCCCCCAGGGATTCGGGAGTTTGATGACCTGGTATAAGCTAGAGGGAATGGCCCTCATGGTGTGTATCCGTAGTCGCCCTATTATGGCGTTGTACGTTGTGTCTTGGTCCATGATATGGAACGTGGTCTCCAAAGTGACGCCACCGGCCAGAACGGGGAGTGTGATTTCGCCTTAAGTCCACTCAATTGCATTGTTAAAACTAGTTAGCGTTTTTGCAACATGGTATTATCTTATCTTCAAGTTTCATTTGTGAAAGTACTCGAGGATGGATAATACAAGCGCCACTCCCTTCGTCTACCATAATGCGTCTCACATCGGTATCTAAAATTCGTAAAGTAATAACAAGGGCATCATAGTGAGGGAAAATTGAATCATTGGCATCCGACTTATCGAAGATGATACTTTCTTCCAGTTCATCATACCGTTCGTGGGTGATCGACCATTTGAGCTTATGGGTTGTGGTGAACTTCATGCTGTTGATGGAAGCATCTTCGCCTCCACCGATGATCATGTGGACGGTGCGGGTCGGTAAGGGCAATTTCGGCGGTCCTTGATATTGTTCGCGTCCTCTGGCAAAGTTGGTCCTTCCCCGGTCACTTAGAAACTCTTTGAGGTATCCCTGTCGTAACATGTTTATGACCTCCTGACTTAGGGCGATGCAATCTTCAATTTTGTGCCCTCGTTCTGGATGAAACTCACAAAGGGCGTCTGATTTTTTGGTACTCGGGTCTGACCTCATCTTTTGTGGCCACTTCTCCTTTGGTCCGAGCTTCTCCAAGGCATAGACTATTTCTGTAGGTGACACAAAAAATTTGTGAGTGGATAATAAAGGAGGCATACCTCTTTTGTTTCGGTGAGTCCCTGTCCTGGATCTGGGTGGGCCTTCTTCATGGCGGGAGGAGGGCGCAACAGTCGCTCTGACATATGGTTGATGTCATTCCCTATTGGGTCGTGGAGCTACGAGGTCTCTTCTGGTATCATTTCTTCGATCTTTTCTGGATTCGGCATGTACTAAGGTCAGTCAATGAGTTGGTCCATTGAGGTCGTCCTTGTCTGCTCGGACCTCGGCATAATATGCGTTGTGTATTTTATCCCAAGAGGTTGGGGGATACATCATCAATCGACTCAATAGCTTTCTAGTAGCCCTTGAACCGTCCCTGCTCAGCCCATTCTGGAAGGCTGCGATTTCCATCCCTTCTGACACGTTCGACAGGGTCATCCTTACTCGGTTGAAACATGCGAGGAAGTCCCTCTCCCGGAGACTGCTTAATAGCAAATATATCGTTCACTCTTGCCTCGGCTTTCTTGGCCCCAGCATGGGCCGTTACGAACTTGTTGGCCATCTCTTTGAAAGATTCAATGGAGCGTGCAGGTAGTTGTGAATACCATGTCAACGCTCCTCCTGTGAGGGTTTCGCCAAATTTCTTCAACAAAATAGAGGATACTTGTTTTTTGGCGAGATCATTGACTTTCACGGCGGTGACATAGTGAATCACATGATCTTCAGGGTCAGTCGTGCCATCATACACTTTTAAGTAGGGCGGCATTTTGAAGGTTTTCGGTATGGCATGTGGGGCTGCATCGTCACTGTATGGCTGCTCGACGAACCTGCCGGCGTCTCTCTTTGGCAACAGTTTAAGAGTGCCCTGTATTTTACCCTTTTCTGGTGTTCTTTCATTTGATCTCGGAGTACCTTGTTCTCGTTATCCATTTCCTCCATTCTTTTTCAAATGGTTGTAAGAGCGTTATCACCTGCATTATCATTGACGTTATGAGTAATACCTGCCGTTGCAGGTGGAGGGAGTTGGTTACATTGATCGTCCGCCTGTTGTACAGTGCAAATCCTTGCATTTTCTACAGCCGCGTCTCGGGCGGACTTGTTGAGGACGCCAGTTAGTGCGTCGGTTAGCCATGCTTCGAGGAGCTCTTTTACAGGTGGGGGCGTCTCCTCCCCCACATATGTGGAGGCTCCCTTACCGAGTGATTTTTTGATGCTGCAATGAGGGGGCGGTAACCCATCTCACCTAGGGGAGGCATTGGGCATTACGCCTTCGCCTGCTGTTTTGCAGCTTTCGTTGACGACGTTCATGAGGTTAGTTGGGAGGTCGTTGATTATCCTCGCCCTTTCTTCCTTGTTACCTGGCATGTTGGGATTTGTGCACACAAAGAAAGGAGATCTTGTGTGCGTGTGTTTTTTTCTTTTTTGCATTCGGGATCCCCGTCAGTGATAGATCTAGAAGAAACTAAAAATTTAACTAGGAAATCCCCACAGACGGCGCCAAATTATTTGACACAAAAGAGTAATTCTTGGTTCATATAATTAAACCTATGTATTAAGGGGTTAAATCTAATTAACAATAATATTTCTATGTGCGAGTTATGAAAGCCTGATTAATGTTGAACAGATCTGGTAGAAGAATAATAATAGTGTGTGACAATCATCCCAAATGGCGTGAATAATAAATGAGCAATAAATAGCAATGAACAATAAATAGCAATGAACAATAATAAATGGTATTTGGATAAATAAAGAAAAGATTCACCCAATAAAAGAGAAGAAAGATATTATTTCTTCTGATAATTATGAATGACAGACAAATCATTAAATGTTCGAATTATCCTCGGATATGGTGGGAAGTATGGAATAATGTAGACATGAATCTTGATAAAAAGATGTTGTTTGTCTCTTGGTAAGAGAAGGAATCTTTTTATCAAAGTGTGTTCTTACAAATGAATATCACATGCCCTACATTACTATCTCTTTTCCTATATATATATGAGACATACCCCAACATATCCTAATAGTACAAGTGTAGAGAATACTCACTAGTATATTCTCCTTAATATCCTATTTTGAAAACTAGCCATTACAGCTCTGCTAATGGTGCTTGATCTCGACCATTGTTGACATCTCAACCACGAACCTCAAAAAAAATGCTTCCTGGTCGACCTCGACCAATCCTTTCCATAGTGTTATATCGCCCTAAATATTCTAGGGTAAATTTTGACCTATACACCAACAAAGTCGCATATTAATAGCCGAAAAGATTGAGTATATTTAGCCGATAGATGGACGGAGGCTATATTTAATCTTGGCCAATAGTTTAGGGGCATTTTGGATATTTTTTATTTATTTAATTGAATTGGACCAGTAATAAAATAACACGTGAAAGTTTAAATAAAAAAAATTAATTCAAGTTGACTGTCAGTCATAAGGCAAAAATGAGCCCAAAAGATAACGTTGGGGTGCTTTTCGATCGATAGGTGGATGGAGGGTATATTTAGCGCTTGGCTAATAGTTCATGGGCAGTTTTCACCTTTTTCCATTTAATTAATACACCACCGGATACAATTTTTCACTCAACTGCTGTTATAAAAAAAATGATGTTTGAAAAACAGATATAATTATGTGTCTTCTTTGACAGCTAAACCAACATATGCCTTTGATTTTTTCAGTTTTCCTTGTATAATGAGAATCTTGAGCATTTCTTTCCTCTTTCAATTGAAATCCCTTTAGTACGTAGTGTTGAAAGGTTTATAAGTTTTGAGATCAAGAACAACACCTGCTATAGAACCAACTGCTGCAGCTATAGACACAAATAAACAAGCTGCGCTTAGCATTTGAAGTCCTATCCATTGGTTTGTCCATCTTCCAATCTTCTTTTGCTTAATATACATTTCTATTGGGAAATATACAGTCAGTGGCCAAAATCCCAACGCTCCTAGTAATCCAACAACGTCATTAAAGAATGGCAAAAGCATCGCTATGATCGTTGTTAATATTACAAAAATCGTCCTCCATATTACACGAAAGAAGTTAAGCTGGTAAACACCAAATAAAGGGATACGAATGCCATGTTCTGCTGTTACAAAATTGCTGTTAGACCATTTTTTCGCGCTCCATTTCTCCACAAATGCAAAGAGAGGTTGACAATATACCTGCAGTAGTTCCTATGAACTCAAAATTCTGTTTCTAGTACAATTGAAGAAACATTTGTAATCCTAGAACAGTCAAGTGAGATTCAATCCACGAAATAATTTGATCTTAGGACAGCAGCACTCCAAATCTTTGACGATTAAATTTAGGACTTTTTCCATTTTTGGCCCAGGCGCCCAAAATAATTACCGGCAGTAGTCCAAATTTATAAAATATACACACTGGTAATGTGTATGATATGTATATTCTATGTATATTAATGTATATTTTATGTCAATTTATACTTGATATACAAAAAATATACATTTGCCCGCGACCCAAAAAAGTAATTATCCCTTCAATTTAACTGTTTGTGTATTAGTGTGTTAATGAGCTGTTTACCTGATAAGCACCAATAAGGTGAATGACAATAGCTGCATTTGCTATGTCGAGCAACCAATATGGATCGAAAAATCCAAAACCAGTGAGGAGATTTCCTGGAGCATCATCTCCAAAAGCAGCATAGCCCATACATCCACAGAGTAAATAAAAAATAGTCGTGACGCCGATGCTCAGCATACTGGCTTTCTTCATTGTTTTATGTTCTGCAGGAGGAGATTTGATTGTATCCTGCAGGAGGAGATATTCAAAAACGACGAACCAGGAGGTCACAGGTTCAAGATGTGGAAACAGCCTCTTGCAGAAATGCAGGATAAGACTGCGTACAATAGATCCTTGTGATCCAGCCCTTTCCCGGACCCCGTACATAGCGGGAGCTTAGTGTACCAGGTTGCCCTTTTACTGACCAGATGAAGTAAATGTTTGTGCAGATATGGTTTACCTGAATCTCAATAAGTATGATGGAGAAAGAATATGCAAAGGCAATTGCCCCTAGAGCTTGCAAACTCCTCCATAATTTTTGAGTGGAAGTTACAGTTCCAACATATGTTACAGTACCAATACTAATTCCAGTAAGGCTCCCTTTGAAGCTTTTATTTTCTGTTATAGACAAAAGAAAGAAAAGGGTAAGTCTTTCTTTAGCTTATACAGTGAAGCCTAGCTATGCCTTGTCAATTGTGTGCATGTTCCTAAAGTTTCTACTTGCCTGACACTAATATGCAAAAGTATTGAAATACAACCATAACAACTTCGCCTCAATCTCAAACAAGTTGAGGTCGGCTATATGAATCATCGCTGACCATATTAAAGGGCAGTCCGGTGTACTAAGCTCCCGCTATGCGCGGGTCCGGAGAAGGGACAGACCATAGGGGTCTATTGTACGCAACATTATCATGCATTTCTGCAAGAGACTGTTTCCACGGCTCGAACCTGTGACCTCCTGGTCACATGGCAGCAACTTTAACAGTTACGCCAAGGCTCTCCTTCTATCACTGACTATAATATCCCATTCAAATCATCTCATGCCAATATTATGCAAAAATATTGAAATAAAGAAATGTAAATAAGCATAAAAGGACTTAACCAGCAACTTTAGCAATTCCAAGAACAAGACCAACAGTAGAGTATGTGAAGGACATAATTGCAGCAACAATAGAGAGCCACCACACTTGATCAAAATCAGGGATCTGAGAGAACAAGATTTCAATGACACCAAATGCTATCATATATCCATTACTAGACATATGGCAAGGATCTCTCCTGTGACTCTTGTGGAAACAATTTGACCTTTTTATTGCCCTGTGAAATCAAAGATTACTAATTGAGTGCCGGACTATAACATGTTTTAAAAGGATTTAACTTATACAAGCTGATAGCGTAATATTTTTTTTACACTATCAATGTATTAATTTTAACTTATTGTAATAGAAGATTTGCTTTATTTTTCATGTAATAAAAGATAACCATCTATAGTTATCTTTTAGGTGACCTGATAGTGTAACTTTTAAAGAAGAATGATTAGAAGTTAAACTTTGTTTGAAAACATCAATACTTACAACATACTGACTGATGCAGCAATGGTGTATCCAATAGCCACGCCAAACAAGTTCAAGTACTGAATCAATCCACACACTTTCACTTTCTTCCCTCCTAATAAAAAATTTAAACAACTTCAGCATCAGCACGTTGTTGAAGGCTTATAATTAAGTAATTATTAAAGTTTTCTCTAACAATTTAAGCTTATGGATAATATGGTCACACAATTAAATATGGTATCAGAGTAGGCAAGAGGTCTTAGTTTCAAATGTATAGTTAAGTAGAGTAATTAAAAGTACGTCATTTATAACAGCTTAAGTTTTTAGATGTGATAGTCGACAGAAATAACAAACGAGATACATTCATTGATTTAACTAACCTAATATTCCCTTGACAGCCTCCGTATATGTGTGATTCCTAGGGCCATTGGCAGGATCTCCAGTTCTGTAGCATTGAGACAGAAGATTTGAAGTATATAAAATGACAAAAGCAAAAAGGATCATTACAGCAGGTCCTGCTACCCAACCAAGTTGTCCTATTGCCCATGCTAATGAGAGGACTCCTGAACCAATAACAGCTGTGATTATATGTGATGTTGCAGTCCAGAAAGTTCCTGCAATATAAATTTTTATACTATCAGATCACCTAATTAAAAAATAATCCACACATCTGTTTATAATAAATGAGATTAGTAACCTGAAAACAATATCGATATCGCAGATCTACAGCTTAAGGAGAAACCTCTTTTTTTTTACCCCCACTAGATTGGAACATATTTAACCATGGTTTGAGAATAGATTTCCAATTTAATAGGAGTTGAAGAATAAATTAATTTTGTATTTGTTAAAGTACTTATTTGTGTTCTTGATGTTTGGTGACTTGTGGCACCAAATGTAATTTAAAAGTGCAGCCCGATTCACAAGGTATTTCATGTTCACACCAGGTTCGGGAAAGGGTCGTATATCAAGGGTGTTGATGTAGACACCTTACCCTAATCCAAGCATTGTTGTTTCCGCGGCTCGAATCGGTGACCTATAGGTCACACGGAGACAAATTTACCGTTGCTCCGGCCAAGGCTCCTTCACAAGAAGAATACAACAAATGTAATTAATATTATTTAAAGAAGTTTACCTGTTCTCTTTAAACGGCCATCATCATCAAAGCATTTGGAGTAGTTGGTTTGAATGTTTATTGGCTCAGTTTCCTTTTGATGTTTCGGTTGGACATCCACTTGGAAATAGTGCTTAACATCATGCCTTTCTTCTACCTAGGATATATTTTGAGAAGAGGGAGAAGAATGTAAGAATTCTTGAGATAAAAAATGCAGAAAGTTAAATTCTTAATTGTATTATAATTACTCACTTCACCATGGTTTATTCTGGCAGGAAGAGTTCGACTCCTTGGCAACATATTGCTGGTATAAACTGAGTTTTTTCTTCCGGAAGGAAAACTAGAATTAATTAATATTAAACGATGTAAATAACTTTGCATGTATTTATAAAGAGTAACAAGCATAGCTAGTGATACGAACCAAAAGAAAAGTGTACACCATTCTATATTATGCTGGAAAATAGGTATAAGTTGTTATTTGCTCAGTATTTACTATAATAAATAATAAAACAGAAAACAGAAACAGAAAGTTAGCAGCAATAGAATGTCGAGATAATATTTGATAATAATTTCGGAATAAATTGAGCCCACTGAATGCACAGTGTGTCCTTAAAAAATTTATTCCTCTCAAATACCCGAGGTGTTGGAATATTATCCTCCCAGGATAGAACAATTTAACTCACCAGTGTATTGGTACCAAAAACTCTGATGAACTTCGAACCACTCAATGGTTGTAAAATACACTGGAAATTTTGTGTAGAAGAAGAAGAAGAGGAGGATCAAAGAATTTTGTAAGGAAAGATTCTGGGATCAAGGCATATTTAAAGCCATTTTCTGGCCCGTTTGAAATATTTCGGGAAGAAACGGACCGGGTTGCGTCGCGGGTCCTGAGTTATTTCGGGTTGAATTTTTGTTAATTAATTAAATAATTGAAAGAAATTTTGTCTAAAAAGATTAATCAATCAATCGATCTTTGACCGAATAAAGCTGAAGCCGAAGCCGAGCGAGCGACAATGACGACGGCGCGAGACTTACTTTCTTTCCAACTCATTTAACACCAAGAGAAGTATTTTCTCAATATAAGCACATTCACTTTTCTTTTCACCACCAATGAGGGACACTTGCTTTTTCCAAAGGAAAAGGGAGCTCACTTTCTCTCCACTTTCTTCCCTCCATAATCAATCAATCGATCTTTGACTGAAGCTGAAGCCGAGCCGAGCGAGCAACGACGACAGCGCGAGGCTTACTTTATTTCCAACCCATTTAATACCAAGAGAAGTGCTTTCTCAATATAAGCACATTTACTTCTTTTTTTCACCACCAATGAGGGACACTTGCTCTTTCCAAAGGAAAAGGGAGCTCACTTTGCCTCCACTTTCTTTTCCTCTATTTTCCATTCACCAATCTTTTAATACCATCAATCGATCTTTGACCGAATCCGAAGCCAAAGACGAAGACAAAGCCGAGCCGACCGAGTGAGCGACGATGACGGCGCGAGGCTTACTTTCTTTCCAACCCATTTAATACCGAGAGAAGTGCTTTCTCAATATAAGCGCATTCACTTTTCTTTCAACTACCAATGATGGATACTTGCTCTTTCTAAAGCAAAAGGGAGCTCACTTTTCCTCCACTTTCTTCCCTCCATTTCCCATTCACCAATCTTTTAATCCCAACAATCCCCATATGAATGGGGAATGGCTATAAGACAAAGGAATATACGAACGAGTATGTGATTTACATGCAAGGATTAATTGCATCTGGATAAGTAGGTTTCCTTTTGAACTTTCTGTAGTGCACTTATATTGGATATACTCAGTTAATCGGTAAATTTGATATCTTTAAACCGTCGAGCTTTGTTGTATACCTAGACAACATAAGTCACACAATCAACCCTTAACCATCTATGGTTCTCATAGTTGTGTTTGTTTCAACCATGAACACCGCCTGGTTTCATGAGTGCTTAGAGAATAGGCCTTTACTTTCATTCCCCTTGAAGCGGCTTACACTTCACACTCACATAGGTGATTTCTAAACGTGTAATCCTATAGATACACTATCTGGTCACTTCCTTCCACACTTAGCAAATCATTAAAAAGTTTAAGCTTTATTGACTCATCAAAAAGCCTTAATGCTTTACCCTGATTTCTGAACATTGTCTTCATCACGAGAATGGGTTGAGTTATTTGACAATATTGAACAGTCATTCATAACTTTGTTTGATCTCTTTGAACCTAGCTCGTGGGATCTCCAGTCTGCTAGGTAGAGTTACCGTCATGATGACTTGTCCTAGACCTTAACCCCATTCCCTTTGATGATCTTTCAACTGCCTCTCTAGATAGGCCTTTTGTAAGTGGATCTGACACGTTATCTCTTGACTTTACTCAGTCAATCGTGATAACACCACTAGAGAGTAGTTGTCTAACGGTATTGTATCTCCGTCGTATGTGACGATATTTTTTGTTATACATAACGCTCCCTGCCCTGCCTATTGTCGCTTGACTATTACAATGTATATATATAGGTGCCAAAGGTTTGGGCGAAAATGGAATATCTTTCAAGAAATTTCGGAGCCATTCAACTTCTTCACCGTCCTTGTCTAAAGCTATGAATTCACATTCCATTGTAGAACGGGCGATGCATGTTTGTTTTGATGATTTCCAAGACACTGTTCTACCCCCAATTGTGAAAACATATTCACTCGTGGATTAACTTCAGATGATCCGGTGATCCAATTTGCATCACTATATCTCTCGATCACAGAGGGATATTTGTTATAATACAAAGCATAATTTTGGGTATGTTTCAGATACCCCAAAACTCGTTTCATTGCCATCCAATGTATTTGATTGGGATTACTTGTAAACCGCCTCAGTTTGCTAATAGCACATGCTATATCTGGTCACGTACAATTCATGATATACATCAAACTTTCCAATATTTTTGCATAGTCCAGTTGTGAGTCACTTTCAACTTCATTCTTTTGAAGTGCATAACTCATGTCAATTGGAGTCTTGGCAATCTTGAAATCCAAATGCTTGAACTTGTCAAGTACTTTTTCAATGTAGTGAAACTGTGATAATTCTAGACCTTGTGAAGTCTTGTGAATTCTGATTCCTAAGATCACATCAGCAACTCATAAGTCTTTCATGTCGAATTTGCTAACCAACATATGCTTTGTAGTATTTATATCTGCCATATTTTTGCTCATTATCAACATGTCATCAACATATAAACAAACAATGACTTCATGACCTGGAGTATTTTTAATGTAAATGCATTTGTCACACTCGTTGATTTTAAACCCACTTGCCAATATTGTTTGGTCAAATTTGACATGCCATTGTTTGGGTGCTTGTTTAAGTCCATAAAGCGACTTCACCAGTTTGTACACTTTTTTTTCTTTACCCGGAACCACAAAATCCTCACGTTGTTCCATGTAAATCTCTTCCTCCAATTTTTCCTTTAAGAAAGTTATTTTACATCCATTTGATGGATTTCAAGACCATACACGGTCGTCGGTGCCACTAATACCCTAATAGATGTTATCCTCGTTACTGGCGAGTAAGTGTCAAAGTAATTAAGGCATTCCTTTTGTCTACAACCTTTGACAACAAGTCTTGCCTTATATTTGTCAATAGTGCCATCAACTTTTATTTTCCGTTTAAAGATCCATTTCGAACCTAAAGGCTTATTTCCTGGAGGAAGATCAACTAATTCCCATGTATGGTTATCCAAAATTTATTGAATCTCACTATTGACTGCCGCTTTTCAAAATGCTGAATCAGAAGATGACATAGCTGTTTTGAAAGTTTGAGGCTCATTTTCAAGCAAGAATGTCACAAAATCTAGTCCAAAGGAAGTAGATGTTCTTTGACATTTGCTACGCCTTGGATCTTCTTCACTTGGAGTATTTTCCTTTGGTTCTTCCCGTGGTCGTTTAGATCTTTCACATAACGACTCACATTCAGTTTTATACAGATAGATGCTTTCAAAGAATTCAACATTATCTGATTCAATTACCATATTAACATGAATTTCAGGATTATCAGATTTATGAACCAAAAACCGACATGCTTTACTGTTTGTAGCATATTCAATGAAAACACAATTCATATTTTTTTGTCCGATTTTTACCCTTTTGGGTAAAGGTACTTGTACCTTGCTAGACACCCCCATACCTTGAAATATTTCAAGTTAATTTTTTTTTTTTTTTCATTTTTCATATGGAATAGATTGTGTTTTGTTATTGGGTACTCTGTTGAGTATTCGGTTAGCTATAAGGATAGCTTCCCCCCACAAACTCTGCGGTAATCCGGAACTTATTAATAACGAATTCATCATTTCCTTTAATATTCGATTTTTCCTTTCCGCAATTCCATTGGATTGAGGTGTGTATGGGATAATAATTTGATAGATAATTCCATATTCCGTACATATTTCTGCAAACGGAGATTCATATTTTCCACCCCTATCACTTCTAATCATTTTAATCTTTTTATTCAATTGATTCTCCAATTCATCCTTGTATTGCTTAAATGCTTCAATTGTTTTATCCTTACTATTAAGAAAATAAACATAACAATATCGAGTACAATAAAAGTTATAATACTTTTTCCCACCTCAAGATGGTGTCAATTTCATATCACAAATGTCAGTGTGAATTGGCCTGTCCCTTTTTCTTATCCATTTTCGGGAGACGACAATCAGGGGCTTTGTGACCAGCTTTTTCACAATTGTAATAGTTGCCCTTAAATTTCTTCTTGTTCTGCTCCTTAATCTGTCCAGAAGACCTCTTCCTCTTCTTACTTTTTGGAGCAGTCTCTTCAATGATATTAGCTCCCATAATTGTTGAATTTCTACGAGACTTCTTCTCGACTGTTTTGTTGTGTTCCTCAATCTTGAGACGAATCACAAGATCTTCCAACTTCATTTCTTTGCGCTTGTACTTAAGATAGTTTTTGAAATCTCTCTACGAATGAGGTAATTTTTCAATCATTGCAACTACTTAAAATGCTTCATTCACTACCATACCTTCAGCAATAAGGTCGTGAAAAATAAGTTGAAGCTCTTGAACTTGCGTTCCAACAGTTTTGTTGTCTATCATTTTATAGTCTAGAAACTTGGCAACAACAAACTTTTCCAAGCATGTATCTTCAGTCTTGTACTTCTTCTCAAGTTCGTCCCATAATTCTTTCGAAATTTTCATAGTACTGTAGATATTGTACAAGTCATCCTCCAAAGCAATTAGGATGTAGCCTTTGCAAAGAAAATCAGACTGTTTTCACACTTCAACAATCATAAATTTCTCATTGTCTGGCATGTCCGCAGCAGACACTAGAGGTTCTTCACTGGTGAATTTCTGCATACTAAGTGTAGTAAGCCAGAAGAACACCCTTTGTTGCCATCCTTTGAAGTTGGTTCTAGAAACTTTTCTCGGTTTCTCGGTCGGTAGCGCAGCAGTTCGGCTTGACGAGGCTATCAATACAATAAACAGTACTGTAATTAATGATAAACAGTAAGTTTAATAAATAAAAATCGAAGTTTTTATATACTGTTTCACAGAAAACGATGAAGTTTTTATGTTCTTCAAATCGTTTCTAAATTTTAATACTCCGATGAAGTTTTTATTTCTTCAAATCAGAATAGAAAAAATTCAGAAGGAGTAGAAAGCCACACAAGTTTTAATCTCCAAAAACATAATACAGATTATAATATATAAACTAATTTCCTTAAGATTGTTATCCAATCTAAAGACGAAGCCGAGCGACGATGACGACGGCGCGAGACTTACTTTCTTTTCAACCCTTTTAACACCAAGAGAAGTGTTTTCTCAATATAAGCACATTCAATTTTTTTTCTACCACCAATGAGGGACACTTACACTTTCCAAAGCAAAAGGGAGTTCACTTTCCCTCCACTTTCTTCCCTCCATTTCCCTCACTAATCTTTTAATCACAACAAATACAAGGAGTAACATTATGTTAAAATACAATTACATTGTACGTAGATCTTTATGTTCCAATTAGATTGAGTCGTGTCTCCGTCCAAATTTAAATTAATTGAAAAAATAACATTGTATGGTCTCTCTCAAAATAATAGCCGAAATTGTAACTTTTTTTGTAGATTTTGTACATTTTTGTATGTTGTATACAAAAAAATATATAAATTTTATACACTTTTATAGCTACCGAATGTAAATAGTTTTCGCCTCGGGCTAAAAGTGATCTTTGCCTAAATTAATTTTCCATGCTTCCTATATAAGCGTCCATAAAATATTCCTTGGGTGACATGATAATGTACGAAGTTTTTTGTCGCTATATAATTTAAATCCTTTATTGATATATAGTTTGGGTAAGATTTTTTTGATTCTTTGAGTTCCTTGCTGCAACTTTTTTTAACCTATGGTCAAGAGTCTTGCATATAAATAGAATAGTAGCCAAAAAAGCGTAAGCATTATCGTTAGGTATTAGCTCTATCTTTAAGAGCTTCATTCACCTTAATTAACAAGAAATCAATAATTTTCACTTATAGTATTAATTGTGATGAAATTAGTTACATCAAGTGAGATAATGGGAATCAAACGAAAGTGGAATAAGATCACTATACTTTAGATATAAACATATAATAAGACGGATAAGAATAAAATCATTATGTCAGGAAAGTATCTAACAAACGAAACCTCACCTTTATATACTAATAATTTTATGTTAATAATGATATTCAATATTCATCACCACTTAAAAGACAGTGCTGCCCTGTCAAAATGATAGAGGTGAAAATTGTGTTATAGTAAGTCTTTTGTAGTTAACATATTTAATGACATGTACAAATTCGCACTATTAATTTTTTTTGATATAAAATTTAGACAAATCAATCCAAATAGCCGTCCACCCAATCGCTTAGATTAAAAATACACGGTAGAAGTATAATATATGTATAATTTATATATTATATGTGTATAATTGTGTATAATTAATGTATAATCTATGTATATAACTAGAAAAAGTAAACAATATGAATATAACTATTTGTGTAAAGATCCCTAAAATTTAATATTATTATATATATAAAGTATTATATATATATATATATATATATATATATATATATATAGGAGTATAATTTTTTGGCGAAGGATATTTTGAATATTCCTTCAATTGCCTGGTTGGTTTCCTAACCTAAATTGCGAACAAGTTTATCTGAATACAAAATGTTTTATGCGTCGGGCTACTTTTTTTTGCTGGACCAAATTGAATTGTGACATTACTACATGACGAAAAACTTACATGATCATATTCCACACACAACACATTTTGCACTACAAGGCTTAATCACTTTTTCTTGCATAAAAAAGGAAACAACCAATGACCAATATCATAATTCACATGTTCTTTGCCAAGGCTAAATCAACTTTCACTACTGATACATGTCCTATGTACTGTTTGGAGTCCATTATTGAAATTATAATGGCTTGTGGAAATTATTGAATTGTGTGAAGTGATTCCCATATTTTAAAGTTGGCCGAATGTATGAAAGTTATAGGTTCAAGTTTTATCAATTATCAGTAATATAACACACAACTAATATTATATGCCCCGGTTTCAAATAAATTGTGATCGCTTGTATAAATTTTTATTGTGTCGCTCCGTTCATTTAATAATCTTTTAATTCAATATATTGAAAATAGTTTCTCTAGCACTAAAAACTCTTTATATTTCTTACTAACATAAAAATTTCTAAAAACTTGACATACATGGATCCAAAGTAAGCAATTAATGGAATGACTAAAACGTAATCCTAACTAATTTGACATTTTTACAAAGAAACATTTCAATTATTGGAGTCAAGTAACAAAATCTGGTCTACACGTAAAGAGATGTGTTATAAGTATAATTAGGTAAATAAAATATCCATTCTTTAATACTTTAATTTGAAAATGAAATGATTCCCACAGTTTAAATGGGAAGATTTGAAGCTGGTTAGAGATGAGGGAAAATCAAGAAAGAGAAATTTGTTAGTTCCCTTCCCTCAACTTTGGAGGCTTTTCCCATGGAGCAATAAGGACTCGATGGTAGAAATGCCAAGAATTCAACTTCTCGGCCTATCATTCCCTTTTTTTGTTGCTCGAATTAGAGGTTTTGACCAATATTGTCCCTTATCTTTGAGGGTAGGTCTATTTTGGTCTCTCAAATATAACCCTGAGCATATTTAGTCCCTTAAGTATGCTAAAGTGGAGCACCTTTAGTCTCACTGACACAATATATTCAAAAACTAACGGTGTTACCCAACTCTGATTCATGAAGCGAATCTTCTGCTCTAAAGCAAAATGTTTCCTCTCATTTTATTGGATAACGCAAATTATCACTTTAATTCCTCATTTTTAGATAATGTCTTCTAAAATTTTGATCTTGAAAATATCTCATTCTGTGCCAGTTTTCAATGAGAAAATGACACTGTATAGCTGCCGTTAAAATAATAGCCGAAAAAATATATAAAATTTATAAATTATTTTGTGTGTATATATATACATTTAAAAATTTCGGTTGATTTTTTCAAAAAGAAAAGTTAAAATTTGAAAAAAATAGAGCTTCCAGGATCACTTCTAGGCATATTATTGAAGCAAACGAATAACCAGGTTGTATTATCATTTTTAGCCCGTGCCAAAAACTATTTACATCTGATAGCGGAATAAGTAGAATTTTTGTATAACATACCGAATGTATATATATACAAAAAATATATAAATTTTATATATTTTTCGGCTATTATTTTTATAGCGGCTATACAGTGTCATTTTCTCATTGAAAACTGGCACAAAAGGAGATATTTTCAGGTCGAAATTTTAGAAGACATTATCTAAAAATGAGAAATTAAAGTGATAATTTGCGTTATCCAATAAAAAAAAAGAGACAACTTTTGCTTCAGAGCAGAAGATTTGCTTCATGAATCAGAGTTGGGTAACACCATTAGTTTTTGAACACATTGTGTCAGTGAGACTAAAGGTGCTCCACTTTACCATACTTAAGGGACTAAATATGCTCAGGGCTATATTTGAGGGACCAAAATAGACCTACCCTCAAAGATAAGGGACAGTATTAATCTCCTCGAATTATATCGGGCGAAATGCAGCAATAGTCACTTTTAAGCCCGCTATTTAAAACATATTCACAACTTATAATGTATATAAAAATTAGTCAATTCACCCAAACTTCAGGACTAAGTATCCTGAATTTGGAAATTCAAGACTTAGTGTCCTAAATTTTTGAGCTGCTAATTTGAAATTCAGGATTAAGTGTCGTGAATTTCTGAACTACTAATTTAAAATTCAGGACATAAGATTCGAACTTCGAGACACAATTTTCGAACTTTAGGATACGATGTCTTAAAGTTTGAATTTTGAGGTTTAAACTCTAGGACGTCGTGTTTGAGCGAAATTGACTAATCTTTAAATATATCCTAAACTATGAATATATTTTAAACAACATGTTAAAAATGGCTACCTGGTGTCATTTCCATAATTATATCTTTGGGTCATTTACGCAAGAAGAATAACTAAGCCTCAAACATATTTGGGTTAATTCTTCATCTTATCATTGTACTTGAAGTTGGTGGGCTTGTGAAATACTCAACGCTAGCTCTTCTATTGTCTGCCATGACTATTTTGCTTTCTGAATTTGGGCCTTAAACCAAATGTCTTATTACTTCGAATTTTTTGTTGCATCTCTTTCTCATCTCGGTCATTTTAGGGTAAAGATACTTTTCGTACGCGGTCACAACTATTTATATTCTATAGTCGAAAAAGTATATAAAATCTATATATTTTTTGTTACAGCATACTAAATTTATTTGAAAACGGCTATACAATGTTACTTTTCTGTCATTTTATTTAACCCAAGCATTTTTGGTTTCGTAGATTCAAGTTGAAATAGTTTGCTGTATTCTTTCATCTTGTAGTATTTTATAGCAGTAGTAGTGGAGTATATCGAATATAGAGGATTCATACAATTTACTCTGACTAGTCTTGGATTAATACAGCTAGTTGATTGATTACACCGGAGGTAAAATTTGGATTCACATTTGTTATTCAATGGAAAAGGCCAGGTCACAATGTCTAGCGTTGGTTTTGGATTTGAAGTTCTCAAATTTGAAATGCATGTTATTAATATTATTTTTATTGTGATTTATCTCAGTTACATCTGTTGTTGGCTGATGGAGGTTGACATTTTAGATTTTGTTTTTCTCGTTGCTATATATTTGATTGGTTAATTTTGAGTATTTGTTTATTGCCTACCTATCTCATTCATGGTTTCCTCAATTCCCCGCCGTTACTGTCTAAAAATGGAAATGCACTCCTTTTAATTGGTAAAATATTCTTACTTTCAACTAGCAGGTAGGAAATTTGAGTCATTTCAGGAATAAATAAGATACTATAATATTTTCGGTTCTGCGGAGAGTGAGAAATATCAAAATAAGAATATAAAATTTAAATGTTTTGTTTTTTTGGTAAATAACATAAAATTTAAACGTGGAATAGTAATTGATACTTACATTGTTATTCAATTCAACTGGACAACATCTACAAATGTTCAACTGTTCAAGCATGGCTTGATGTGAGAACATGCTGCAACCATCACTAGCATTAAAAAAGAACAGCTCGGTGAACTGATCATTCTGTATTTACGTAGTGTTCGGGAAAAGCGCGCCATAAGGTGTGTGATGTAGACATCCTGCCATCACTAGCATTAGCATCTCATAAATATGTCTCCATGCTTTTTCAACGTACTTGTTAATTAATTCCAACGGATATAATCATGCTGAATCCTGCAACCTACACTACTAGAAATTCGGCAAAAACCGACTAAGGTCGATCGAGACCGACCAAAGTTGGTCGGTTTTTCAAAATATGTTATTTTTTAATTTTTTTTTACGAAACCGACCAACTTTGGTCGGTTTTCTTTGGCGCAAAAATGCGGGAAACTATTTTTGAATCCCGCGAAATTTATTTTTCAAGAAACCGACCAACTTTGGTCGGTTTTTCAATTAAAATAAATAAAAATTAATATTAAAAAAACCGACCAAAATTGGTCGGTTAATTCGGCTGGTCATTTAAAAAAACCGACCAACTTTGGTCGGTAATTTTACTTTTTAATAAAACCGACCAACTTTGGTCGGTTATTTTCGTGCGAAAATACAATTAAAGATTATAAATTAAATAAAAGACTGTCTTAAAACAAAATGTACTAATGGTCTAGTGGTAGAATAGTATCCTGCCACAGTACAGATCCCGGTTCGATTCCCAGATGGTGAATCTTTTTATTACATAATTAAAATACCGACCAACGTTGGTCGGAAAAAAATGACCAACTTTGATCGATTTTTTTTGCAATATTTTTTTTTTAAATTTAATTGACCGACCAAAGTTGGTCGGTATGCCTTTCCAACCACAAAAATACCGTCCACACGTAAATGGTCGCGTTTTGGTCAGTTTTTGGCCATTACCGACCAACGTTGGTCGATTTTTACCGGATTTCTAGTAGTGCTACAAAGTTCTTAAGTCAAAGATTATGCATATTTACAAGATATATAATGCTACAATATTTGGCCACAAGGCAATTTTAAAAAGTCCTTTTTTTTTATTAACCATGTGGTATTATGTAGCGGTGTGCATAGGTCGGGTTGGTTTGGATTTCTAATTACCAAACCAAACCAATTATATCGGATTATTAAATCTAAATACCAAACAAAACTAATAAAAGTCGGGGTTTTAAATCTCGAATTTTTCGGGTTTTCGGGTTGTTTCGGATTTTCGGGTTTTTTTCATAAAGTCTTCATAGCACAAAACATAGAATTTTTGCTCAAAATATTTCTTTAGTCCTAATAAGAAAGAACTATATAAGGTAATTTTTTAATAAAATAATATAAATATGAGATGATTTATGGCATTGTACTAAAATATTCAACAATAAAGATGAGAAAATCACATAAAATAAATATTATTAATAAGCCATAATAAAAATAAACATAATTTAAAATTACTAATAAGTTGCTAAAATAAGTACGCCTAATAAGTACTATTATTTACATGACTAAATACTAAAAGAAAAATAAGTTATGCATTTTATCTAAACCATGGAAAAACTAAAAAAATAGATATCCAACACTATTTTCATTCATTGTACAATTTAATTGAATGTCTTTATTTATCATTAGTATTTATTTGATTTTGGTTTAGGATTTATTTGAGTTACTGACATTTATGAACTATAAAACTTATTGGAGCATCCAAAAATTATAAGTCCAAACTTGAAATAATACGTTAAAAGATAAAATTATGAAAAAGCTTAAAAATATTTAAAAACTACACTACAATAAATATTTTCATGTATTAAATATATTTAAAACTTCTATACATATAATGTCGGGTTGGTTTCGTTTCGGTTTGACTTTTTTTAATTAAAATCCAATCAAACCAAGTATCGTCGGGTTTTTTTTCCAACACCAAACCAATCAAACCAAATCATAGTTGGATTTTTTTTCTCGGTTTGACTCAGATTATCGGGTTGGTATGGTTTGTCGGTTTTATTTGTATACTCCTAGTATTATGTATTAATTGGCTCGACTAATTCAAATTTGCGCCGTTTATGACTCATCAAGGGGAGAAGCACATGACTTTACCAAAAATTTCTTCTTTCTCAATGCTTGAAGTCGAGACCTTTGATTAAGGAAGGAAGCAGAGAGAGATCCAAAATTTTGGAAAGACATATGCACTATTATGAAGAGGTGGATCTAGAATTTAAATTTTACAGGTTCTAACCTTTAGTTTTTTTCATATATATCTATACTCCCGAATCTATCAGACTTGAAAATTATGAAAGAATACACCATACAAATAAAGTAAGAAAAAGAAAAAGTACTTAAGTAATATGCAAAAAGTGACACCTTATATATCATGGGTGCCCCAAATTCTAGAAAAAGAAAGCAAAAATTAACAAGATAAACATAAGATTTAATTAACTCCCAACCTTAGTTAAAAGAGTGCACCCAATAATCATCAAATCATATGATACTTTAAATTTGGGTGTACATATACATATTTAAGTATTTTAAAAAAAGTATAATATTACTATACATGATTTAGGGAGAAGAGTATGTGTTCACGTGATACACCCCTAAATTGAAGGATCTCATCCATCTAGAGGCCGAGTCAGGATTTAAAACTTATGGTTTAGGATTTTAAATTTTTTAAGTTATTGGGTTCAAAATTAATAATTTGTACATATTCAATAAAATTTTTAAAACGACTACATGGTTTGAACCAAAGCTACTGGGTTCGGCCAAACCTGTACGTTCTACTCTTCATCCATTCCACTACACTCCTTAATTCACCATAGACACGTGCTATGTTTCCATCTTTATTTCTTTTCTTTTTTTTCTTTTCTTTTTTGTGGGTGGCTTCCAAAGGAATTGAAGGGAAGCATTGACCAAGAAAGAAGATAAGAAGATGGAAACGGTATGCCTATATAGGAAAAAAGAAGGAAATTGTTACCAAACATGGCATTATACTCAAGAGTAGTACAACATCTTTTATTAGGAATTGCCCTTTCTAGTTTTCCTCAGTGGTCCAACCCATATGCAGCTTAACATGTTTGAAAACCCACTTTGGCGAGTCTTTTTCCCTAGCTAGTCAATTCCCACCAAATTGTTTTAACTCCTTCACTTGCTGCACTTGTCAGGAGTACAAAATATCACTATACTCATTACACATAGTTGGTACAAATTAAATGTACATATACAATATATTCTAGCATAAGGTAACGGGTGCAGGCTATGTCTTTGTAGGCCATGGACACGGCCATGGTCCTTAGCGATGAAGTAGTAGTGATGTCGCTGAGACACCACTCCTCGCTAAAATTAGATACATCGTACCATTCTATCTATGATTCTATAGGTTTATCGCCAAACCTAAAATCACGTACGTTAGACGCATATAAACCTAAAAGTCTAACACATCTCATTTCCAGTTCAAACACAAACCTAATCAACGTAATTGACTCTGAATTCTAACCTTAGATATAGAATACGTTGCATGTGCGTTACTAAACAATCAATCTTATTCGTTGGAGATGTCCATTTAAAAAATAAATTTAGCTCATACCATCACACTTGTCCCGCTGCAATTCCAACTAAAATGGAGCTTTGAATTTTCAAAGATTTGCATTTATCAAAAAAGCACGACTAGCTCGCTCTTCCTGACCAAATGGATAACAAGTCAATAAATAAGTACTAGCCAGACTTCCTGGTCATGTATTTTTCTTCTTCAATTTTATTTTTTTTTTGAAATAAGGTGGCCAAGCTAATTAATTATAGGTGTGTTTCGTATGACATATTTCTAAAAATATTATTTTCCATATAGGAAGTGATGTTTGGTAGCCTTAAAATATTTTGCAAACAAAAGAAATTCCAACAAAATGAAAAAATAATTTTCTTATTTATACACGGAAGTCATTTTCCTTACAACAATCTTAATTTTTAATTCATAGTGATGCTCCAACAATACTTAATATTAGTATTATCAATGTTTGATACTCAGAAATTTCGTTAAAACACTATCTAATTCTGTTAATATTTCTTTTAGAAAATACTTTTATTTTTATTTACCAATCAAACACCAAAAAACACATCCCGTAATAATTATTTTTCTAGAAAAATGAATTCCATCGTATCATACATTAAAATCAAAATCAATAATTAATATGTCCAAGACCACAAATGGGTCAATTTGCTTAAACGGCAAAATTTCTCGATATTTTGTTAGATAGTAATGGCAAAAAATTTCGATATTTTGTTAGATTGTAATGGTCCAAGTTGGATGGCATCTTTTTAAAGGATAATTTAAAGTTGGCTACTTCAGTAAGGAAAAAATAATAATAATGGCTTTCAGAAAATTTCAATGCCATGCACTTTGAAAAGCTATCAGTTTTCCCACCTGTTTGCAACACTGAGATATTAATATATGCTGCTTTAGAGCATAATTAACGTTGATTACGACGGATTAGTTGGCATTTTTAGCTTTCTAAATTTTCGTTCTCTTTTTTATCTTTGACCAATGCATTCCTTCCATTGATAGTCAAAGCTTCCGAATGGCATGATACACACCTTGCCTTATATGGCGTTATGAGAAGATTGACATCCACTAAAATAAGATTAATTGATTTATTTAAAAATTAATTAGCCATTATTTAACAAAAACTCCAATGAGCAGTATTTAAGTGGCAGAAGTACTTATTCTCCATCACCTAGAACTATTAGTCATGTAAATAATACTAGTATTAGTAAAAGAAATAGAGAAGATTCAATTTATTATACTATATTATAGTTCCATAAATAACAATATTGGTAAAGAATCTAGAACAATTTAACCCAAAAAATCAAAACAAACAAATGGAAAGAAGGGGATGGACCCCGGACAAATATTTATCTCTATCGGGTGTTTACACCAACGCAATAATACATCAACATTTCAGGAATATTTTAGTCGTTCAACATTTAGTATAAATTATTCGTATTTTTATAATAACTAGTATCTATGAACGTGCGTTGCACGTTAATAATGGCACATGATGATTTAAATATTTATTTATATTAAGGAACAATAAAATTTAATTAATGAGAGAAATTTTAGATATAATAATACAACAATCAACTAAATGCCGAAAAATATTATTACATTAGCATAATTGTTACGACCCGAAAATTTTCACCTACGGGACCGTGATGGCGCCTAACATTTCACTTGCTAGGCAAGCCAACGTTAGAAAATCGTTAAACCAATTTCTTATTTCCATTCAGTAAATAACAATATTTAATTAAGATGAAATATAATAAGTGCGGAATATCATAAAACTGTATTAATTACTACCACCCGGATCTGGAATCAGAATTCACGAGCATTCTAAAATTTACTACAAGTAATAGTCTGAAAGAAATACAACTGTCTGAATGAAAGAAACAGTAGAACAGAAAAGATAGACGGGGACTTCAAGGTCTGTGAACGCCGACAGATCTACCTTGAGTCTTCGGACAGTGGACCAATAGCAAAAATCTCGATCAACCCGAGCCGGTATCAAAATCTGCACAGAAAGTGCAGAGTGCAGTATCAGTACAACCGACCCCATGTACTGGTAAGTGTCGAGCCTAACCTCGATGAAGTAGTGACGAGGCTAAGGCAAGGCATCTACAAATCAACCTGTACAATTTAACAGTGTATATACAAATAGCAGAAATGAAGAACTAAACAGAAAATATCGGAAGGGGAATATACTGAGGGAAATATAAGATAAAGAACTACAACAGAATGATTATCGGGCAGTCAATATACCATGAATCAACAGGAATAGTGAATACAGTAAGGAAAAATGCACGTCATCATCCTTCGTGCTTTTACTCTCAATCTCACCATAAAATTAATAGAAACGGCACAGCATCACCCTTCATGCATTAACTATCATATCATGGCACGAAATCACCCTTCGTGCATTAACACTCACAATATGGCACGGCATCACCCTTCGTGCATTAACACTCACAATATGGCACGACATCACCCTTCTTGCATTAACACTCACAATATGGCACGGCATCACCTTTCATGCATTAACACTCTCCCTTACCATAATGCAATGTATAAATAACAACAGGGAGATAGAATAACAAGTACAAACCTTACTTCAACATTTGGTTCCATAATATCAATCTTAACTTGAAATAAAAACTCAATTATCACTAGAAAGTCCGTAAACATAATAAGAACGATAAATTGAACAACACTAGTATAACACGTAGCAATTAGGCATAGGAATGAGACAATACAAGAAAAATAAAGAAACATGGAAAACAGGTAAATTGGCGACGCATAAGTACTCGTCACCTCACATATACGCCGCTCACATGAATTTCACTTAGCAAATAATCTAAGGTTCCTAATTCCCTCAAGTCAGAGTTAGACAAAATACTTACCTCGCTCTGAAGGCCACTTTATTCTCAATCACAGCTTTTCCTTTGGAATTCACCTCCAAACCACTCGTATCTATTCAAAAATGACTCAATAATATCAAATATTGCTAAAGGAATCAAATATATTGCATAAATTAAATTTTCTAAATTTTTCTCCAAAAAGTCAAAAAATCGACCCCGAGCCCGCTTGGTCAAAACCCGAGGTTCGGACTAAAATCTATTTACTCATTCATCCCCGAGCCCGAATATATAATTGATTTTGGAATTCGACCTCAAATTGAGGTCTAAATCCCCAAATTTCTGAAATCCCTAGTTTCTACCCTAACCCATAATTCTACCATGAAAACTCTAGATTTTAGGTTGAAAATTCAAGAAATGTAATGGGTAATTGAAAGAAAATGGTTTAGAATCACTTACCAACAATTTGGAAAAGAAATGGCTCTTGAAAAATCGCCTCTCACCGTTTGGTTTTTGAGAAAAATAATTTTTTTGGCTAAAATCCCATTTTTGGATTCTGTTAAGTACTGGGCGACAGTGTTCATCACATTCGCGAGAGCACTGTCGCGTTCGTGATAGCACTGTCGCGTTCGCGAACGGTACTGTCTGCCAAGCCTTCGCGTTCGCGAAGAAGAAATCCCTGCCTCATCAGTTTACTCTTCGCGTTCGCGAGAGGACCTTCGCAAACGCGAAGAAGGACATGCCAGAACACCTGCTGCAGCAAAATACCAGATTTTCAAAGTCCAAAACATCCCGTGACCTATCCGAAACTCACCCAAACCCTCGGGGCTCCAAACCAAACATGCACACAAGTCTAAAAATATCATACGAACTTGCTCGCACCATCAGATCTCCAAAATAACACCTAGAACTACGAATTTAGTACCAAATCGAATGAAATTCTCAAGAACACTTTAAAATTACTATTTTCTCAATCGAAGGTCCGAATCACGTCAAATCAACTCTGTTTCTCACCAAATTTCCTATACAGGTCTTAAATATCATAATGAACCTGTACCGGGCTCCGGAACTAAAATATGGACCCGGTACTAACAATGCCAAACATTAATCAATTCTTAAAAATAATTAATTTTCAGACTTTTAATTTTCATCAAAAATTCATAACTTGAGCTAGGAACCTCCGAATTTGATTCTGGGCATACACCCATGTTCCATAATTCGATACGGACCCACTCGGGCCGTCAAAATACGGATCCGAGCCCGTTTACCAAAAATATTGATCGAAATTAACTAAAATCTACTTTTGAGGCAAAAATTCTTATTTTCATTAGTTTTCAACATAAAAGCTTTTCGGAAACCTGCCGGACTGCGCACGTAAATCGAAGAGGGTAAAAATAAAATTTTTAAGGCTTAAGAGCGCAGATTCGAGTTCTAAAATATAAGATGACCTTTTGGGTCATCACAATAATATATGAATTTAAATAAAAGAGAATCATCAAAACTTACACAAATGATCAATTTTGTCATGTTAGTTAGATAATTATGTATTATAATTTAAAAGTATTTAATGTGAAGGTATCTTAACAAATACTTTTTTGTGCACAATATTATTTTGTGTATGTTTTCTCCTAATGCTTTGGTTGCTCTTCCTTAACCAATACTCTTGTTGTCAATTTTGATATCCCTCTTGAAAGTGCAACGTACAATTGTTCGTACAAGAAAACATATTACGGTAAATATAGTCCAATATTTAGAATGTTTGTCCACGTGCTTTATTTGTTATATTTGCAAAACATAAACATACTAAAAATTATTTTCACATAAATTTTATTCCTTAGTTTCGGAAGACGAAAGTTGAATCCATGGATAATAATATACTTAGAAGCAGAATGACTGGTATCATAATTTTTGCATGTATAGCATTATTGTCAAAACTTCTATATACCATATGTGTGCTATTACATAAGCTATTCGGTGTATCTAAGTTTTTCGGTAGCATGACAGACATATACATTTTTTTCAAAATTAACCTATATACAATGGAAGATCGATTTTAACTTAGTCTATTATATATACTGTGACACTAACACACGTAAGAAATAATAAACTCGACAACAAATATGTATGGTAGAAAGCTATTTGGTACTAAAGTATTTAAGTATTCTTCTTGGTAGTAATTATTGGTATCATTTTCTATTAAATCAAAAACTAAAAAAATATTTTATTTTTATTATAAAAATTTACAATCAACCTTTTATTTAGTTGATCAACATATTCATTTTTGCTAGCTAAGATATATTTTTAATTCTATCATGCGATTTGCACAAATTACGTATTAATCTAATCATAAAAATATTTCTCTTATTAAATGCACTACTATTACCATTGGGATTGATAACCAAGTGTTCAGAAAAAATCAAATCATCTTTTATTGGATGCTCTTCTTCGTTTTCTACACGAAGCAAGAAGACACTGAATACTAGATCTGTTCTTACTTTATATTTCTTGTCGGTTGAATCTTTTTCATTTGAGGCTAGAAGTATAACTTTGGCAAGTTAGCTTTTACAGTCTCTGCTTTTGTCGATTTTGGAACTACTGGTAGTACTTGATAGAAATCACCTCTCAAATCATTAATTTTCCATCAAACGGTTCATTAATAAGAACCCCGGGCAATTATTTCGATCGTTTGACACTTTGCCATAAGTGCTTCATCTCATATTATCAATTTTGCTTTCCTTATAAATTTAGCCCCATTGCTCTGCTTTGATATATTTGTGATGGTTATTTAAGTTATTTGAAGAGGTATATCAAATCTAAAGTGAGTGGCCTCACAATAAAATCGTTGTTGGTACACCACTTGCTATTATTGCTAACAATGTCATGCCTTTTGATATGATATTTGCAAGTAATGCATGATATAGAAATATTATTTTGATTCTGCCGAAGGCATCTACAAAGAATAATCTCGTTATACCAGAGTCGACTCTTTATAATATAGTCTTGAAAGCTTGTTCTTGATTAGGATTTTGCTTTGATTATGCTTCCTTAGTCACTTGTATAGCATGTTGATTCTTAATAATATGCTAACCTTTTTACTTTGTGTTCTAACGCTCTTTTTATGGAATAAATTTATGTATCCCAAGATTTAGTTTTAACTTGAATAAGAATTTTACTCATATGATGAATTTAAAAAATAATTGAATTGGATTATCTTGCTAAATAATTAACTAAAAAATTTAATTATTTGGTTTTAACATAAAAAAAATATTCTATGTTGATTCAAATCTTAATATTAGTTCATCTCTTGTTTTGAATATTTAGCCTTAATTATAATTTTATCTACTATAAATTTTATTTTCAAAGAGTAAAAGATTGATATGACATTTCGCTTTTAGATCTTTATTTTTGTAGAATTATTAGTGGTATTGACTCTTACCAACCATATTTTTTTCTTTCTCACACATTTATATTCTTAAATATTTTTTTAGTTGTTATTGAATAATTGGGTATTTTTCAATATTACACAAAAAATTGATTAAAAAATATTATTTGAGTAGAAAAATAGTTCAAATATAATATAAAAATATATTATCGTGGGGGTATTGTTTTCTCAATTTCAACTCTTTATGCAGTCCATTTAATATTACTTTTATCTTTTTTTGGTATCGGATATTATGGAGTGGTAATGTATTGCTATGGAGGATTTTTATGAAATTGATTTTATTAAACCTTTCTACATAATTTTAATAAGAATTCAATAGAAAAAAATTTATTAATTTTTAAAACTTAAATATTAAAAATTAGCAAAGAAGGTATTGTAGTCCAAAAAATAGGTTATTGCAGTTATGTCATTTCCCTATGAGTTATTTCACTTAATATTTTAGGGCTATTTTGGTATATTAATATTGTATTTATGGTTTTATAATAAAATAGGCTCTCCTTTTTCTAAATGAATTTGGACAATATAATACATTCTCAATTTAAATTAGTAATAGGACATTATAATACGTTTTCGAATTAAATTAGTAATAAGAATTTTTAAGAAGTATATCCTAAAAGTAATAGGATTACATGACTAAAGATATTTATTTGTTCAACTTTATATGAATTAGACAACCCGAAAATAATTATAGTAATAGAATTACGAAAGATAATCATGTAGGATTCCTAATGTTTAGTATTATGTCCTAAAACTAATAGGATTATAAGGCGAATATCTAAAATTCCGGTTATGTCCTTTTATTATGAGTTATTATGCTTAATATTATAAGATTATTTTTGTAAAACGATATTGTATTCATGCTTTTATAATAATATAGATAAATTTATTACTTAATCATGATAAATTTATATAATTTAGTATAAATATTTAGTGCATAAATTTTTAAGAGTGGACCCTTCTTTCTTGAGTAAGCAACCACACTTGGCACAAGTAAAAAGAATCATTATTTTGCCCCACCAAACTAAATCCTTGTCAAATGGAGTATCTTTCTAGAAGGAGGAAGGTAAGAAAAATTGGTAGGTGGTGATGATTGTACTAATTTGACATTATTTTCAACCGATTAAAATTGATGCATAGAAAAAAGATGTTTAAACTTTAAAAAACGAAGGATTAAGTACGTCTTAAATACGTGTCACTCAACTTACACTATAAGTTGTAGTTTATTACAGATTATTTATGTTTCTTAATTTAGTTTGACTCAAGAGATAAAAGAAATAAAAGATCTAGAATCCAACCAATAATGCAACTTTATATTTCTCACATCATAGATATATAGTTGTTTGTTATATTATTTTTCCTTCTATGGATTTGAACTACTTATTCCAATAATACTATTATCTCCACATTAGTGGGGCATGTCTTCCATTTCTAGATTGAATCGTCTAGTAGCCAATAAGCCTCACCAACCTATCACACAAAAAGAAGAGAAAAGTAATCTTTGTGTTTTCCTCTCAAAGAAATCATCTATGTTGTTTTAATACCAAAAGTGCTACTTTTCCTTTATATAAATAAGAAACAAAAACGTTTGGAACACTTTTGTTAACTAATACTGTAGTTAAAAACATACTATCAATAATGGTTGTTTACTCGTGACTCATAAGTTACGGGTTCGAGTTGTTGACTACTTACATCATATTCTTAGGATCTGGTCTTTTTCTGGACCCTGCGTGAATATAAAATATTTTGTGTATCGGGCTACCGATTGTGGTAGAATGGATAGGTTCCCTTCATTAATTAGAGATTTGAGTTCGAACATCGAGAATGAAATAAATTTTGGTAGGAAGCGCTTCCCCTTTTAATGAATCTTAATTAGGCTGACATAAGTTGAGATTCATCATGCCCCAAAGCAGACATTGACATTGAGCGGTAAAACCAAAAAAAATAATACTTACTCTCTCTGGTCCAGTTTAATTGATTTTTGGTTGACACATATTAAGAAATTCACCTTTCAGCATTGATTAATAGTGAAATTGACCGTATTAACCTTAATTTGTTAATTGAAAATACAACAAATACTCCTAAGCGCTTTACTCCAAGGACAACTTAAAAAAAAAAGTTAATTCTTTCTTGTAATTTTAAAAATATTATGAACCATAAAAAATTATTAAAAAATCAATTAAACTAGACCGGAGGGAGTAACACGCTACATTGCCAATGACAAAAATAGTAAAGAACCAACCCTCTTCATTAAGGCAACAAAAGATTGCAGGTAAAAGTAACATCAGAAATTTAACTTTAACTACTTTAGTAATATTCCACGTCTGCTAATAGACAAAATTAGTAAGCGCGCAACTCCATCCAGATTCATTAGCCTTTTTCTATGGTTAGGTAAATTATAACGTTAATCATGGTTTAGACTCTAATTTACAGGTCTAACGAATTTTTATCCTCTTCCTTTTGTCTGCTGCTTTTACAAGGTTGACCTGCTCTTTTTATATGATTTGTCTAATTAATTACTGTATAAATGAATGAGATTAGAATTAATGTACCTTATGGGTTTAACTAATCCTATATTATGCAGGATTCAAACCTCACCATAAGCAATTTACTCCTTTTTCTTCTTTCCCTTTCCTTATTCGTAATAAAACTAGTTTCAAAATCATATTACAAGTTTAAGCAATTCCATTGTGCAAAACATGGTAAGTTCTAAACCGATAACAGATTAAATAATGTCGCAGTAGGTAGCAGACCATTGCAAAATAACAATATTATGATTTTTTTTTTGTCTCCGTGTCCAATTCCCGCATTGAGGTCTTGACCAATTCGAATCCATGCAGCGTAAGGCCCATTAAAGGAGAAAACGCTATCTAACATGATTTTTCCATGCTCAGAGCTCGAACCCGATCGAGACCTCTGATTAAAGGTGCAACAATTCTATCCATTCCACCACAACCCTTCTTTATTGTAACAATTTTATGATTAATCTATACAAGATTAATTATAAATCGATACCAACTAATTTTGTGAGAAGTAATTCGATTATGTAAATATTTGAAGTGCAAAAGTTTAGATTCTATAGTGATGAGAGTGGCCCGTTTTACAAAGATTGAAATAACCAACATGTGATCAATACTTCTCAAACCCCCTGTAAAAGGAAATAAAACTTCAAGAAGGAATAAAACAAGAAGTTTGTGTTTTGTGCACTGGTAATAAAAATTATTTTACAGTAACTTATAATAACATGTAATTCATGATCTCCCGTTCACATAAAGCAAACCTAAAATGTAATCTGATAAATAAAGGCAATAATCTACTATGATTAAATTTCAGTGATAGTATCAAGAATTTAATTAACGATTGTATAAAAACGTAAGAGAAAAAGTGAAGAATGAGAGTGAGACAATGATGTAACATAATGGAAAGCCAGAGCTAAAAATGTTGTATTTGTGATTATTACCCGGACTGTATGTTGAGAAAAATTTTGTCCTTAACGAAATATAGATGTTACCTATAAGGAGTAGAATATAAAGGCTACTTTTGCAAACCATGCATTTCCAGTTGCTTGAAGTCAAAGATTATTTTTAGCCCAAAGTCAAAATTATTTATATTTAATAACCAGAAAATTATATAAAATTAATATATTTTTGTATACGTATACAAAATTGAAAAATTATTAAAGTGAGTACGGATATCCAAGAGATGCATAAGGGGTCCACATATTTATGGAAGGGAAAAGGGGTTGATGCATGTGATGTTGGGAAGTTGAACTTACAAACTATTTAAGGCAAGGATATATCAAATAATGAGCCCATTGATAGAGAGATGCAATAATTGTATTGTTATAGTCAAATATCTCTATAATATCGTTATTTGTTTCAATATTTTTTGGTTGCTATAACGAAATGCTATTATAGAGAACAAATAATATAAGATAATATGAAAATTCATTCCAAAATAGACTTGGCCATTATAATGAAGTATTGTTACAAGAAATGACTATTATAGAAAGGTTTGACAATAGTAGTAGTAAGTTGTACCAGCACCAGTGGACATCCTGGTACACTAAACTTCTGCTATATACGGGTTGCGGGGAATGACCTGACCAAAAGGGTCTATCGTACTCAACATGACTAAATGTGGAAAAAATAAATATCTCATAGAAGCTTCTAATGTCTCTACCTAACACATTTGAAAGAAAAAAATAGATGGGAAGAAAGAAAAAGGTTGAAAAGTTGGCCCTTTTCGTTGTGCGAATGGCCACTCCTTTGCTTTTCTTTCCTTTTTCTTAGAGGAATAAATATGAATATGATATTATGTGATACGTCTTTTTGATTGGATAAGTTACACATGCTTCAGATTGCGT
Source organism: Nicotiana tabacum (assembly GCF_000715075.1). Classification (NCBI taxonomy): domain Eukaryota; kingdom Viridiplantae; phylum Streptophyta; class Magnoliopsida; order Solanales; family Solanaceae; genus Nicotiana; species Nicotiana tabacum. The sequence goes on from NC_134103.1 coordinate 75,863,558, forward strand.
TTTGAAAGGGTTGTCTCCATTTTTTCTCATGTGGAACATTTCATCTGATTGTTGATTAATTAATGGACGGATTTAAGTTACCTAATATGCTTTGAAGAAACCGTGACTATATATGTTATAAATATATAAGAAGACCGTGGAATTAAGTCTAAACCAAAATCCTAAAATTTCTGGAAGGTTTAACAAGTGGAGAAGTAGAAAATGACGTAACTAGAAAAGTTGATGTCACGTGAGCAAGAAGTCATGAGTTCGAGCCGTGAAAACAATCTCTTACAGAAATGCAAGGTAAGGTTGCGTACAATAGACCCTTATGATCCGGTTCTTCTCCAAATCCTGCCCATAGTGAAAGTTTTGTGTCGGGCTGCCAAAAAAGTAGTAGAAAATGGGGAATGAGTATTTTACTCATTGAGGAGAAGTATGATGACATGGTTGAGATTATCTATGTTTAAGTAAATGTTTCGAGTTCGAGCCGTATGAATTGTTACATTCTCATCTTTCTAACCTAAATCCAAATTAATTGAGTCCTATAATATATTTTTATTTCATACTTAATTAGCCGAAAAAAGGAAAAAAGGTTTGGACGGTATAACAAATGTATAGTCAAACAAACCAAAAGAACTCAAGTCTATTCAGTAGAAATTTTAATTCAGTGCAAGTCAACTTAACACTGTTTTTGGTGTATGTTAGGTTTAAAAAGTTAGCGCTGCTGCTTGACTGCTTCTATAAGCAATCACAATATGTTATTAGCTAATTATATGACACATATTTAACAGTATGGTAATCAACATAATTTAAAATGAGACTTGAAGCAGAAATAATTTAAAATGAGACTTGAAGCAGAAATAATTTAAAATAGTGTTACTAATCTTTGATTAAAACAATTATGTATAAGATGAAGGATTTAAGTTATATACACTAATATTGTAAAACTTTTTTTTTTTATATTATCAGAAAATTTTAACCTACAATAACAATTTAGTTATTTTTTTTTACTAGATTATCAATTAATACTTATCAAGAATTTTTACTTGTAATTATTTAATAAGTAGCTTTATTGTGATAGACAATTAAAAGAGTAAATTTATGGGTGGTCAACCAACTTTGTGTTCATTACACATAAGTTACTATTCTTTTTTTTTTGTTATACAAAAATTATTTACTTTGTTCTGATTATCACAAAACTCCCACATGAAAAGATACGTGACAACCCTAATTAGTGCTTTTTTGTATAAATTACGGTGTCGATTTCTCAAAGTTTTTGTATATAACTTAAATATGCGATAACTACATTAGAAGTGCTATATTTAATCATAATCTTCTACCCAAAAAAAAATAATTAAAATGTTCAAAAAAAACCGTAACAAACAAACAAAATCCCACACAATTTTGGTAGTGAAAAGAAATGTAAGTTTGGGATCTTTGGGCCCCAGGGAAAGGGGAATGGCAGGTTAGTTAGATCACAAGTAGTAGGGTAATAATTGTTAGGTTGGTGGATTTATGGATAGTTGTTAGCTAATTCACGCATTTTATACACTTAAAAAAACACTATTAGATTACTTTTAAAACAACTGAAGGTAGCTAAAACTTTATTACACTATAAGTAAAATATAAGATATATCTTTGTATATTATTGTAAGGTACTTTTATTATTACAACGGTAATAGACGCCACTAGACGGGATATATACAATAAGGGTCATTGTAGAATACTAAATATTTTATCCTTTAACTTATAAAGGTCTTGGATTAAAGTCTTGATATGACTTTATCTTTATTAGGGAATATTTTACTTAAAATGTAAGATTTTTCTGGAATTTAATAGAGCACCGAATACGGAATACTAGATGAGAAAAGAAAAATACAATAGACAGATAGGTTACCAACCTCTTGTCATCTTCTTTTCTTCTCATCCTCTCACTGCTTATCCAGTTGCCCCCAACTCCTCAACCCCACATACAGACACACGACAATAATTAAATCTCATCCAAAAAAGAAAAAGAATCAAAGAATCTAAATTTAGAAAAGGAAAAAAGTAATGAACAGAAAATGGTCTAAGTGAGCACTTTAAAATTCTTCATGTCACATGAAACGACCAGCATATGTACATTATAAATATTATTGTTTAGATAAGGACCAAGCCAAACCTTATATTATTATGATCAAGGTTTACAAAAAAGAATATTTAAAAAAAGAGAGAGAAAGAGATAGAGAAAATGTTTACCCTAAAAAATGGATAACAATTAAATTTGTAAGTGATTTTAAGGATACATGGGTTAATTCAATACAAATGATAAATTGCGTTAGATTAAATAGATAAGAGACGTAATAAATTATCAAATCAATCAAGAGGAGTGATCCCGAACTTAATAACATCTTAATGAAATGCTTGCTTTCGATCCCAGGCTCACATTATTGATTAATTGATGAACAAAAGTAAGAATTTTGAATAACAGAGAAAATAAGAATATATTGTCTTGATATGCGTGTTACAGTGTACCTAATGAATAATCAGACCCCATTTATATAGTAGGGGAGTTTTACCCTAAGTGTAATTCCACAAAAGGTAAAAATCTTTCGTTTAACTAATCACCAGTTTTCTGCCGATACGTGCCGAGATTCACGCCGTGACATCCGGCTGGTCACGGATATCACGGCCTTTTGTTGGTCATGCTCGATTATCTAGTAATGCCCTCTGAGATTTTTCGGATTCGAACCGATCCTAGGGGTCGTGGCCTCGATACTCCCGAGAGCAGACGTTTTGCCCGGACCCCGGCTCGAGGGGCTCCTTGCCTCGATTCCGGTCCCTTATAGTCACGTCTCTTCCTCCGTTTACTTCATCGAAAATCGAAGCGTCTCATGGGCTCGGTTTCACCCGTACACAGATAGTTCCCTCGTTTCTCGAAGAGTAAGTTTACGGAAATGACGAGAAATGATATGTGCACTTCGATTCCTTCTTCAATACGCCGTGACAAAAAAGACAAAGAATCCGAAAAGTCCCGTCACTCGCGTCATTATGACTTTAAATGCGTGTCAGCCATCGGCGGGTCGTTCCCTCATTCGTTCACTTTTTACCTTTTGATCAAGTTTCTACCTTCGAGTCTTCAGGATATCACTGCCCTTCTTCATACTCTAACATTTTTACCCATGTTCTTTGAGATTCCTCGGTAAATTGCAAGTTTCTACTTATTTTCTATCCAAACCAGCGCACTTGACTTTCTCACTAAAGCTTTTACCTTTCATTTCCCAACCTTTCTTCATATTTTTCAAACTTTTTCCAGATATCAATGGCTAAAACTTCCAAAACTGTTTCCCCAAAAGTTTCTTCCTCTTCTTTACAACCGATCGCCGAAGTCGAAGAGACTACTCCCGATGTGGTCATACTCGAGAGAACCGCTCTGGGCGCAGCTACCGATGAACTGGCTCCCAAGCCTCCCTTGAAAATGTTCGTCCCCGGGGGGTGCTCAATCGCAGATGATTTTAAGGTCGAAAAGCCCTCGTCGGTGCAGGGCTGGTGTGAGGCGGTATCTAGGTACATATGCTCCATCACCAAAGAGGTCCTTCCTGCGGTTCGAAAGGACTATGGCTGGGCGGATAAGGACATAGTAATCCCCGGGCCCGAGGATGACATTACTACTCATGTGGAGGTGTATCTGAGTGTTTACACTTATCCCTTCACATTGGGCCCGGGGGACCCGGTTATTCTAGACTTTTGTAAGAGGTATGAAGTATGCCTCGGTCAGATTCACCCGTCGATGTGGAGGATTGTAATCCTCATTAGATACTTTGTGAACAAAATTGACTCTTGTCGGTTCACCATCGATCATCTACTCCGTCTGTATAATCCTCGAATCTTCTGAAGGGGACTGATAAAGCTCGTACGCCGGGCTAGCAAAGCCTCATTCTCAAGCATCGATGAGGACCAGGATTGGGGCTGGCAAGGACACTTTGTCCGGGTGAGGATTGCAGACTTGATCGTTGCCGAGTTTAGGCCATTCCCCGAGAAGTGGAATGTATCACGTAAGCATAATTTTCCTTTAAATATCGATTTTACATTCATCTCCTTTTTCCTCACCAGTATTTATGGTGGTGCAGCTGTTGCTTGTGTCCCAAACGCCATTCCTCGACTCAAGGAGTATCTCCAGGGCATTTGTTTGGAGATGCCTTATTCTGAGCGCACATGGCGCGAACTCTCGAAGAGCCGTTGGGAGACATGTTCTCACGGTAAGAACTCTTTCCCGAATAAGTAACATTAGCCCCCTTTTCAGCACCATATTCTCATTCCCTTTCTTTTCTTTTCGCAGGATTGCCTAAGACCATTGAGCTTAAGCTTTTAGTAGGGGACAAGGACCTATCCGTTGACCCCTCTGCTTTAGGGCAGCTCGGGGCCGTAGCAGGAGAGAAGAAAAAAAGGAAGGCTCCGAGTTCCCCGAGCTTAGAGAAGAAGAAGGCTGGCCCATAAGCCAAAGGAGAGTTCTAGCTCCCAAGCACCCAACTCGGGCTCGCTTTTCCGGTTCAGGGACGAGCCCAAGGAAGGTGATATTTTTGTGGCCTGTAAGTCGACCTTCCCCGAAGAGCGGGCGGCAGCCGAGGGGGAAATAACAAAGGCTGATCCCCCTCATGTTCGGGAAACCGATGTAGAGATGAGTGTTGAGACCTCTCAAGACACCTGCTCTGGTCTGCCTGGTGTCATAGATATTTCGGGGTCGCCTTCATTCACCGAATCGACGTTTGACGAAGCCCGAGCGTTGAAGGAGCGATCCAACGAAGGGGCCCATGGAGCATACAATCCCCTTCGTTCTTTTTTTGAAGGTGTGGATTCGACCACTCTGGAAGACTTCTCCGGGTTGGGTGACTTGGAGGTGCCGAGGAAAGACCCATCTTCAGAGGTAGGCGGGCTGAAATCGAGTCCAAAATTAATCAACTAGTTCCCTGCCCCGAGCATGGATTCCGGCCGTAAGAGGTCAATAATCATCACCGTCCCGAAGGATGCCCGAGTTCTTTCTACCCCTGTTGGAGTGGCGAGCTACCTCCGGTGCCTGGTAATCGAAGAAGATCAGGCGAAAATGAACGAGGTGGATGTGATGTGCTTTTTCAATGAAGACCAGCAGGCGCTGAACCGGGTAAGGCATCATTACGTTCTTCCATCTTATGACTTAGTTTTTTGATATTTCTCACGTCTTCTTTCTTTTAATTTTTTGGCAGGCCTCGGTACTCCATCATGAAAGTTTTCTCCGGTACCGGGCTGAGGCTAATCAGCTCGAGGCCGAGGCTAGGGAACTCGCCGAGAAGAGGAACACGTATAAGCTTCTCAGTGAGCAACACGAAGAAGCTTTCAAGAGTATCCGGGTCGAGTTGGGTGCGACTCAGAAGGAGTATGCCGACCTGGTAGAACAAGTAAAGATTTTTTTAAGTTAGCGATGATGGCTTAGCCATGGTGACTAACGATTAAACCTCATATGTCCAGCAGAAGGTTGACCGTATCGACCGGCTCCAAGCTGAAATGAACGATGTCCAGGCCATGGCCGATGTCTGGAAGGAAAAAATGGACAGACTAGTTTTGGAAAAAGGAGACCGCCTGAGAGCAGCTGGCATCGGTAGAGGTCCAACTCTAAGTGGAGAAAGAGAAAGCCGATGCACAGGCTCGACAAAATGAGGACCTCCAAGCTCAACTAGGCTCGGCTATTGCCGAACGGGATGCCCTTGTCAAGGAGCTTGAAATAGCAAGGTCCAAGTTGGCGACAACCAAGGCCGACACTGAAGAGATGGTGGCCTAGTATAGGGCTGATATTGGGGCAGCCGAGGCCCGCCTGAAAGTCACTGTTGAGTACGTGAAGCGGTTGTCTCGAAGGGAGACCCTCCAGGAGATCCATGCCCGAGGTTTCGATCTGTCAGCCGAGATCAAAAAGGCTCGAGGTCAAGGCCAAGAAACTAGCGGAGCTCGAGGATGAAGAAGGCTCTGAGGGCTTCGGCTAACCCGAGGATGGAGAAGACCCTGACGGCTCTGGTGACGAGGCGAGTTCTAGTGAAGATCAGACGTATGTGCCTTAGGATTATTTGTCTGCATTTTTTACTTTTATTTTGTTGAGGCCGTTTTCATTGGCCTTTGTAAGGACATTTTGGAATGTATGTATACAAGGTTCTTTTTCCTCTTGGCAATTTTAAAGTCTATTACCTTCAACATTCTTTTTACAATTGCAAAGATTTCAAATGCCTTAGCATGGAATAAAACGTAGTAATAAGTTGTTGTTTGGAGGTCCAAACAAGACTTGTTTTCGATGTAAGTTTAATTTGAAAGTTGTGGGAACTTGCTATGACATGAAGCTTTCCCCAAAGTGTTTGTTTAGATTATTTTAGACTATAATTTTGTCGAGGGTAACCTTTGAATCAGTTTGGAATTTTGAAGGCCTTATGTTTTGATTACCGGCTTCGGACGTCTTCAAGCCATTTTTAGGGTGGCCGTAGCCTTTTAAGTTCAGGCCCTGCCTAATAGGCTTTGTACCTCCGGGCTTCGATAGCCCGAGCCATCCGAGCTTGCCTTGGACGACAGTCCCTGAGCGGGGGTGGCCGTAACCTTTTAAGTTTAGGTATTGCCTAATAGGCCTTTGTGCCTCCGGGCTTCGATAGCCCGAGCCGTCCAGGTTTGTCTTAGATGACAATCAACAAGTGGGGGTAATCTATTGGACCCAGATAGAGGCGGCCCAAGGGCTCGATATCCTTAAGGAACATAATGTAATAGTCTTAAGGGAAAAAATATGTATATGCAAGGTAGAAACTTTCTTTCATTCTTATGCGTAATATACAAGATTGTTAGTGTGTACAAGCTTCGTGTTATGGCTTAGGTGGTCTACGCGGGTACGGTTTATTTGACCATTTGGCCCTTATAATAAATCCTATCCACCGAGCCTAGACTGTTCAAGCACAAAGTTTCCTTCCTTGCTAAAAATCATTACCCGAGGGTGATGACCCCCAGTATCCGAGGTCGATCGTCGAGAGGGCTCGGATACTGCTCTAGTTCATAACTGGTTGTGGATTCTAAGTTAGCACAATCCACTATTTCCTCGTTAAAAATCTTGTCGGAAAACCCATTTGAGACAAAACCGGTTCAAGAGAAAAAGAGTGCAATGCGTGATTTCAAGCCTAAAAACTACATCATCATTTGTCTATTGCCTGTAAGTGTTAGTCCAATTTGCAATATATTTAAAACAAAAAGAATGGGGTCGTACCTCAACAGTAGTATCATTTTAAGTGGGTTACGTTCCAATTGTTCGGTAGTTGCTCATCGTTCCCTGCTTCGAGTTTGTACGAACCTTTACCGGTAATCTCGATAATTCGATATGGGCCTTCCCAATTCGGTCCCAGCTTCCCTTCGTTCGTGTTCCGGGTATTTAGTGTCACCTTTCTTAATACCAAGTCCCTGATATTAAAGTATCATAGGTTGGCTCTTTGGTTATAATACCTTTCGATCCATTGTTTCTGGGCGGCCAACCGAACGAGGGCGGCCTCGTGCCTCTCATCTAATAGTTCTAGGCTCGTGCTCATGTCCTCACCGTTTGACTCTTCGGTCATATATCGGATCCTAAAACTCGATTCTCCTACCTCGACCAGTATGCACCGTAGACCAACAAAAAAGGGGTGGCCCCGGTACTAGACTTTGAGGTCGTACGGTATGCCCACAGGACTTCGGGCAAAATTTCCTTCCATTTTCCTTTGGCGTCAGTCAATATCTTCTTAAGGTTTTGGAGTATGGTCTTGTTTGTAGACTCCGCCTGCTCGTTCCCACTAGGGTGATAGGGTATTGACATGATCCTTTTGATCTTATGGTCCTCGAAAAATTTGCATACCTTACTGTCGAAGAACTGCTTCCCGTTGTCACATACGATCTCGGCCGACATTCCGAACCGACATATTATGTGGTCCCAAATAAACTCAATGACTTCTTTTTCTCTGACTTTCTCAAATGCCTGAGCTTCAACCTATTTAGAAAAAATAGTCAGTCATAAATAATATAAATTGAGCCTTATCGGGTGCCCATGGCAGGGGACCAACGATGTCCATTCCCCATTTCATGAATGGCCAAGGTGACAAGACCGAATGCTGTAGCTTCCTGGACTGATGGATCATTGGTGCGTGCCTCTAACAACCGTCGCATTTCCATACGAACTCATTCGCATCTTTCTCCATGTCGATCCAGTAATAGCCGGCTCTGATTATCTTACGAACCAACGATTCGGCCCCCGAATCATTCCCGCAGGTGCCTTCGTGAACTTTCCTCAAAACGTATTCGGTGTCCCCCAGTCCCAGACATATGGAGAGTGAGCCATTGAACGTTCTTTTGAACATGGTGTTATCCTTGGTTTCGTGGGCAGAGCTCTCGATTCTTTAGGATCCGAGGGCAGCTTCTCGGTCTTCAGATAATCTATATACTTGTTTCTCCAGTCCCAAGTTAAGCTTGTCGAGTTTATCTCGACGTGGCCTTCTTCCACTACCAATTTCATGAGTTGTACAACCATTACCGAGCTGAATTCATCGTAATCAACTGACGATCCCAAGTTAGCTAGAGCATTGGCTTCGCTGTTTTGACCCCGGGGTACATGTTGCAGGGTCCACTCCTTGAATCGATGTAGTGTTACCTGTAGTTTATCCAGGTCTCTTCGCATTCGTTCCTCTTTCACTTCGAATGTCTCATTGACTTAATTCACCATAAGAGCTTCAATCACCTCGTCCCCCAGACTTTTATCCAGTTCGAGACTTGCAATCATGATCTTATACTCGGCCTCATTGTTAGTCAATTTCACAGTTCAAATAGATTGCCTAACTATGTTACTCGTGGGCGGCTTCAACACGATGCCGAGTGCGGACCCCTTTGCATTCGAAGCACCATCCATAAAGAGGGTACAGATCCCCGAGGAGGTCCTTGAGGTTAACAACAATTCCTTTTTGACTTCGGGTATAAAGGCCGGCATGAAATCAGCCACGAAGTTTGCCAAAATTTGAGATTTGATTGTGGTTCGAGGTCGATATTCGATATCGTACCCACTAATTTCCACGGCCCATTTGGCCAATTATCCCGAGAGCTCGGGTTTGTGCATTATGTTCCTCAATGGATAAGTAGTCACGACACATATGGGATGGCATTGAAAATATGGCCTTAACTTCCTGGAGGCGCTTAGCAAAACGAGCACCAATTTCTCTAGGTGAGGATTCCTCGTTTCGGCCTCGCCTAGAGTCCTGCTAACATAATATATAGGGAATTGCGTACCTTATTCTTTCCAGACTAAGACTTCACTTATCGCTATCTCGGATACTGCTAAGTACAAGTACAAATGCTCGTCTGCTTTCGGAGTATGAAGTAAAGGCGGACTCGAAAGTTACCGTTTGAGTTCTTCCAAAGCTTGTTGGCACTCCCGGGTGCACGAGAAGTTATTCTTCTTCTTCTTCATTAACGAGAAGAACTGATGGCTCTTATCGTAGGACCATGAAATGAATCGACCCAAGGCAGCTATGCGCCCGGTTAGTATTTGAATGGACTTGACATTGTCTACCACGGTGATGTATTCTATGGCCTTGATCTTGTCGGGATTGATCTTGATTCCCCGGTTGGACACCATGAATCCAAGGAACTTCCCGGACTCGAGTCCGAATGTGCATTTCTCTGGGTTCAGCTTCATGTTGTATTTCTTCAGTATGTTGAAGGTTTCCTGCAAATGTTTCAAATGGTCCTCTGCTCGCTGGGACTTAACTAACATGCCGTCAATGTATACCTCCATTGCTTTTCCTATTTGCTCTTCGAACATCCGATTTACTAGGCGTTGGTAAGTGGCACCGACATTTTTTAGTCCGAATGGCATTACGTTATAACAATAGGTGCCGTATTTAGTAATGAAGGAAGTCTTTTCCTGGTCGCCCGGATCCATCCGGATCTGGTTATACTCTGAATAGGCGTTGATAAGTAGGAATTTTAGCCTATTAATTGCTCTCTTTCACTTGTGTTTTGGGCCAAATATGCGTGAAGGTATTCCCGAAAACTAACTTAATATGCTTGCTTTCAGGGATTGTTCAAAATGAGACAAAGGAGCCATAATCAACTCATAAAAGGAGTCAAAACCTGAACAAAAACAAAAACTGGGCCAAGTGTTGTGGAACGCGGACCGCGACAAATAAGTGCGGCCGCAAAAGTATCAACGCGGGCGCGACCATTATTTCAAGGTCCGCAATATGAATTATCAGAGATATGGTTTTTTTATTTTTTGGCACAAACATGAACGCGGACCGCGACAAGAAGATGCATCCGCAAAAGTACCAGCACGAGCGCGATGGGAATTCCGCGGACCGCGGTTGCTAAGGTTCAGAGAGTGCTTAATTCAAGCAAAAATGAGAAGGGCGGTCCACGTCAAAGTTACGTGGCCGTGAAAGTCTCTCACGTGGATGTGGTAGAAATTACGCGGTCCGTGAAACAAGGTTCAACCCAGGTCCAGGTATGAAGAAATGCGGACCGCGAAAGCAAGTGTGCGGCCGCGGTCAGAATTATGCGGCCGCGAAACTTTCGCAGGGGTATTTTTGTCCGAAAATTTCATCTTAGTATAAATAGATCTTTTTGTTAATTTTAGGGGATGTTATATTTTTGCTGAGTACGTGAGACGGCTAGGTTTTCCCTTTTGGGAAATTTTGTACAAGATTTACCTTATAACATTAGATTTTCATCTTTTAATTTAGTATTATGGATTATATCTTCTCTTTATCTTTGATTTCTGCTATTATTATGAGTAGCTAGACCCATAGCTAGGGTTGTGGCCCAAACCAGTGTGGGTATTTAATGGGTACTGAATTTTAGGGCTTGAATGTTTATGGGTTAGTGATATTTAGCCTAGTTCTTGGAAGAATTATAGAATTAGTAGTTGCAAACACTGATTCATGCCTTTATGACTTGGTCTCTTCTTGAGAAAGAGGGATTAAGTATGGGAAAACTAGGCTAACAAGGAATTGGGGTGAACTCAAGAAATTGATAGCCCTAATTAAAGGGTTAAACCTAGAGATAGTAATACCCGACTTGAGCTAATATCACATGACCTGCATGAATACCCAGTTGGATTTGAGAAAGCCAAATTGGGCAAAATCACTCAAACTATCGAGAGATATAGAGTGAGTACTTGGGTGTGATAGCTATATTATGATCCCAAATTAATCAAGCTTGTCCTAGATTCTTGCCACCCTTTAGATGTGCACCTAGGCGAAAGTCACTACCCTAGTCCTTTTAAATACTTTAAAACCAACATCAAAAAAATATTGTACTTAGCTTTAATCATTGCATACAATAGAATAAAATTAGAAGTAGAATCAACACCATCATGTTTGGAAGTGCAATTAGGAACAAAACACGCATCTAGACTTAGATATAAGCCTAATTCCAAATCAATTAACTCCCTGTGGAAATCGATCCCGGGCTTGTTGGGTAAAACTGCATCGACCATCCTCGCTACTCAATAGTGGTGTAAGTTTGGACCCGATCAATTTTTGGCGCCGTTGCCAGGGAGTTAGATGGTCTTAGCTATATATCTAACTATTTGTGTGTTTTATTTTTCTTTCCTTCCATTTTTCTAATTTTTGTGTGTCAATTACTTTTAGGTACCAAATGGCTCTTAACGAGGTCCTCAAACATATTCCTAAGGGGGAGGAGGTAGATGAAAATTAAGTGGATGAGGTTCATATTGAACCTCAAGTACAAAGAAGAGGACGCCCGCCTCATGACAACGTTCCAAACCCTCCCCCACTTCCTCAAAGGGCAGCACACCGGGTGTTGCCCAATGAAGGCTACGCAAGTGCAATTGTCCCGCCCCAAATTCGGGCGGTAAATTTTCAAATAACCAATGTCATGCTTACTCTATTAGAACAAAGGGGTTTCTTCACTGGAGATCCACATCAGAACACATATATGCATCTTAAAGGTTTTGTAGACACATGCTGGGGGAGCAAGCAGATGAATGTATCTGAGGACGCTTTGAGGTTAAGGCTTTTCCCTTTCTCACTTAGAAGGAAGGCTTTAGATTGGCTTGAGAGGCTACCCAACCATTCCATCTCCACTTGGGATGAGTTGGCCGAGAATTTCATAGCGAAGTTTTTTTCTCCGGGACATATGGCAACATTGAAAGATGAAATCCTTGCTTTTAAACAAGAGCCAAATGAATAGTTACATGAGATTTGGGAACGGTACCGGACAATGGTCAAAGAGTGCCCCAATAACGATATGACTGAAGCAATGATCCAGCAAACCTTTTATAGGGGTATCAACACAACTAACCAGTATGTGGTAAATCAGCTCGCAGGGGGTAACTTCATGAACACGCCATATTTAGAAGCATGTGAAATATTAGATGAGATGGCGGACACCTCTTCAGCTTGGCAAAGTCGAGCCAACATTCCCTAGTGTGACCCTAATGGTATCCACCTTCACAAGGAACTACATGACCACGGACAAGCCATAGCAGAGTTGACAACTACCATGAATCAGTTAGCCAAGGCACAACTTCAGCTGGTTCAGGGGCCAAAGCAAGTAAATGCCATGGAATGAGTGAATGTAATGGTTAACAAGAGGAGACAAAGAGGTCAATAAGTTCAACACAATCAGGATCAATTTGAGCAAAGTGGTAGTGGGTACAACCAAGATGACTCTTATGACAATCAAAGTGAAGAGGTTCAATATGTGAACAATTACCTAGGTCAACGGAGCAATGCTCCAAATTAACAACACTGGAGATCACAGGGAAACAATCAAAATTGGGGCAACCAAGTCCAAGGGAATTGGAATAGTGGCAACAACAACAATCCGAACAATTGGGGGTACAACAATCAAATTTGGGGGAATCAAGGTAATAACCAAGGCAATTGGGGTGTAAACAATAATAGTAATTGGGGAGGCAATGAAAACCAAGGGGGTTGGAACAACAATAATCAAGGGAACTGTGGGTCGGGCCCTCAAAGACCCCCAATATATCAACAACCCAACAACCCGCCTCCATATCCGTCACAAGGGAAAAGTTCTTCCAACAAAGAGATGGGATGGATAGAAAGTATGTTCAAGCAAATGATGGAAAGAAACACCGACTCTGGTGCCCAAATAGCCTCCCACAATACTTCTATCTGCAACTTGGAAGTACAAATGGGTCAAATTTCTCAAGCATTTAATACTCACCCTAAGGGGGCACTACCAAGTGATACGGTAGTAAACCCGAAGGGTGGGAACAATACAAGCCATGCTATGGCGGTGACCACAAGAAGCGGTAGAGGTGGAGATGCAAGTACCTCCAATCCAAGAAAGATTGTGAATGATGATTTGGTTGTGCAAGAAGATGATGAGATCCAAGCCAATGATGAGAATGTGAATGATGAAGTGAGGATAGACATCGATGACAATGTGGAGGAGACACAAAATGATGTGAACCCGTCTAGGGAACACGTGATAGACATACCAAAAATGGTAGTGACCAAAGCCAAGGCCCCTTTTTCAAGGCCTCCTCCACCGCTCCTCAAAAGCTCGCAAAGTAAAACAACGAGAACCAATTCAAGAAATTCATTGATATGATGAAAAGTTTGTCCATAAATGTACCTTTGGTTGAAGCTCTAGAACAAATGCCGGGATATGCCAAGTTCATGAAGGACTTGGTAACAAAGAAGAGATCAATGAACTGTGAGATGATCAAAATGACACATCAAGTGAGTTCCATTGTGCATTCCATGGCTCCAAAGCTAGAAGATCCCAGTGCCTTTACAATTCCATGCACTATCGGTAGTGCCAATTTCGCCAAAGCCTTGTGCGATTTGGAAGCAAGCATTAATTTGATGCCATATTCTGTGTTCAAGACATTGGGGATTGGGCAACAAAGACCTACTTCCATGAGGTTGCAAATGGTGGACCGAACAATGAAAAGGCCATTGGGGATAATTGATGATGTGCTAGTTCGGGTCGACAAGTTCATTCTTCCCGCAAATTTTATGATACTCGACTGTGAGGTTGACTATGAGGTGCCAATCATATTGGGAAGACATTTCCTAGCAACATGGAAGGCATTGGTTGATGTGGAAGCTGGGGATCTCACCTTCCGGGTGGGCGATGAAAAAGTTGTGTTCCACGTGTGCAAATCAATGAGGCAGCCTAATAGCAACGAAGTATGCTCTTTTATGGATCTTGTGACGGAGGTGATTGTTATGACACGAGTGCTATGATCAATATGGAAGACCCTCTGGAAGCTGTGTTGTTAAATAATGAGGATGATGAGAAGGCAGGCTTGATAGAATGTGCAAATGCCTTGCAAGGAATGGGATCCTACACTATGGACCCCGTAAACTTTCCTTGGACCTTGAGAATCGGAAGACTCCGCCAACAAAGCCCTCAATCGAGGAGCCACCAACATTGGAGTTGAAGCCCTTGCCTTCACACCTCAAGTATGAGTTCTTACGCCCTTGTTCCACATTACCTATTATTCTTTCTTCGTGCTTAACTCACGTTCAGGTAGATTACACCCTTGCAATGCTTCAAAAAAGAAAGAAGGCAATAGGTTGGACATTGGCGGATATTCGGGGTATAAGCCCCGCCTTCTACATGCATAAAATCATATTGGAGGAAGATCCCAAACCCTCTGTGGAACATCAAAGGAGATTGAACGAGGCCATGCAAGAGGTAGCCAAGAAAGAGATCATCAAGTGGCTAGATGCAGGGGTTGTGTACCCTATTTTCTGATAGTTCATGGACTTCGCCAGTACAATATGTCCCAAAGAAGGAGGGCATGACTGTGATCACAAATGATAGAAATGAATTGATCCCCACAAGAACTATCACCGGTTGGAGGGTATGCATGGATTATAGAAAGCTGAACAATGTGACCCGCAAAGACCATTTTTCATTGCCATTTCTTGACCAAATATTGGATAGACTTACCGGGCGTGCTTATTATTGCTTTTTGGATGGGTACTCCGGGTACAACTAGATTCTCATTGCACCTGAAGACCAAGAGAAAACCACCTTCACCTGTCCGTATGTCACATTTGCATTCTCACGGATGCCGTTTGGTTTGTGTAATGCACCGGCTACCTTTCAGCGGTGTATGATGGCAATATTTACGGATATAGTGGAGGACTCCCTCGAGGTGTTCATGGATGATTTCAATGTTGTGGGGGATTAATTTGAAGAATGTTTGGATATCTTGATAAAGTATTGGCCCGATGTGAGGAGACCAACTTAGTGCTTAATTAGGAGAAGTGCCACTTTATGGTCGAGGCGGGGATTGTCCTCGGCCATAAGATTTCCAAGAACGGCATTGAAGTGGACAAAGAAAAAATTGAAGTGATATCAAAACTCCCTCCTTCCATTTCCGTCAAGGGAGTGAGGAGCTTTCTTGGTCACGTAGGGTTTTACCGTAGGTTCATCAAGGATTTCTCAAAAGTGGTGAATCCCTTTTGCAAGTTTTTGGAAAAAGATGCCAAGTTTGTGTTCAATGATGATTGCATAAAAGATTTTGAGCTACTCATGTATAGGTTGACTACCACTCCCATCATTACCGTACCCAATTGGAGCTTACCATTTGAGCTCATGTGCGATGCTAGCGGCGTTGCGGTAGGAGCGGTATTGGGGCAAAGAATCAACAAGATATTTCATCCGGTCTATTATGCAAGAAAAACAATGAACAACGCCCAAGTCAACTATACGGTGACCGAGAAAGAGCTATTAGCCATTGTCTTCGCCATGGAAAAGTTTCGCCCGTACCTCATGGGTACCAAAGTGATTGGGCACACCGATCACGCGGCACTTCATTATTTGATGAGTAAAAAAGACTCTAAGGCTAGGTTGATGAGATGGGTTCTTCTTCTACAAGAGTTTGACCTTGAAATCATAGACCAAAAAGGGAGTAAAAATCAAGTGGCGGACCATTTGTCCCGCTTGGAAGAGGAGGGGCGGCCCCATGATGGCCTTGCGATTAATGATTTGTTCCCGGATGAACAACTCCTCTCCTTGTCTGTGACTGGGATACCTTGGTTCGCCAATGTGGCTAACTTTCTTATGACCGACATTGTCCCGAATGATCTCTCTTCAAACCAAAGGAAGAAGCTCAAACAGGACTTCTTGGATTATTATTGGGACGAGCCATATCTTTTCAAAATTTGCAATGATGGTGTTATCCGGAGATGTGTTCCGGAAGAAGAGCAATTGAGTATTCTAGAAGCTTGCCATTCCTAGCCCTATGGTGGTCACCATGGTGGGGCGAGAACTGCTACAAAGGTCCTAAGTTGTGAATTCTATTGGCCCACCTTGTACAAAGACGCTAGCGAGCTTGTTAGGCATTGTGATGAGTGTCAAAGAGCTGGTGGAATTTCCAAGAAGAATGAAATGCCCCTCACCACTATTCTTGAGATTGATATTTTCGATGTGTGGGGCATCGACTTTATGGGGCCATTTGTGAGTTCATGTGGGAACACTTATATTCTGGTTGCTATTGATTATGTTTCCAAATAGGTTGAAGCTGTGGCTTTTCCCAACAATGAGGCACAGAGTGTGGTGGATTTCTTAAAGAAAAATATCTTCACAAGGTTCGGCACCCAAAGGGCTATCATTAGTGATGAGGGTTCTCATTTTTACAACAAAGCCTTCGACACTTTACTTTCTAAGTATGGTGTCAATCATAAGGTGTCAACCCCTTATCACCCACAGGCTAGTAGACAAGTTGAGGTCTCCAACATGGAGATCAAGAGCATATTATCCAAGATTGTCAATGCAAACCGGACTGATTGGTCAAGGAAACTTGACGACGCTTTATGGGCCTATCATACCACTTATAAGACTCCAATTGGTATGTCTCAGTACCAGTTGGTATTTGGGAAAGCATGCCATCTTTCGGTTGAATTAGAGCACAAGGCCATGTGGGCGCTGAAGAAGTTGAACCTTGAATGGGATGTAGCTGCCAATCTCCGGGTAGAGCAACTAAATGAACTTGATGAGTTCCGATTCCATGTTTATTCCAGCTCATTCTTGTATAAGGACAAGATGAAGTACTTACATGACAAATATATCTGGAACAAAGAATTCAAGGAAGGTGACTTAGTTCTTCTATTCAACTCTCAGTTACAGATATTTTCGGGAAAGCTCAAGTCAAAGTGGAGTGGCCCTTTTGAAGTGGTGCATGTAACTCCGTTTGGTGCTCTCGATTTGAAAAACAAAAATGGTGAAATCTTTAGAGTCAATGGGCACCGAGTGAAGCATTACCTTGGCAAGATTGATGATAGCCACGTGGTGGCCTTGATCCATTTCAAATGATGATAGTAACATGTGTCGTGCCGCGACGTTAAATCAGGCGCTTCTTGGGAGGTAACCCATATGTTTTTCTTTCTTTTGATTTTCTTCTTAGATTAGGCATTGTTTTGGATTAACTGCTTGTGAAGTGTATGTAGGAACTGGTTGTGTAGTGCAGGATTTTGACAAGGAAATATTTGGCTAAGTGTTGGAAGTTCGCGGACCGCGCCCAAAATTTTGCGGTCCGCGTGAGCATTTTGCGGCAGCACATTTTTGTCCGCGGACACGTACTTGTAAAGAGCAAAATGCCAACTCTATGAAGTTGGACTGTCAAAAAAATCCTTCAGAGATCACGGACCGCGTTCCAATTTTTGCGGATCGAGTTGAATTTTGCGGGCGCGGCCAATATTCCGCTGACCGCGCCCAGGTGCTTGAAGCTAGTCTACATAAGGTGACATAGCACGGACCGCGATAGAATTTCGCGGCCGCGCTCAGGTAAGGCGGTGGGAGGCACAGTTGATTAGTATAAATAAGGGTTCCTTAAACATTTTACACTTTTCGAACCCTAACATTTCACCGCACAAAAAGCACTGTTAATCTCATCCTGCGCTCAATTTTCATCTCATTCACATTAAGAGTTCATCTCCTACTACAAGTTTACAACTGGTATGTTCAATTCCATGATGTGATTTTATCTTTTTCTTTTATTTTCTCTTAATTTTTCTTTGTTAGTCAGGGTTAGATGTATGCCATGATCTCAAATTAATGCTTAATTGATACTTAAATACATGTGGGTAGTGTTTATATGCCTAATGGGGGCTTTGGTTATTAATTTTGCTTGGTTATTTGAACTAATTGTTGCACACATAGTGAAAACCCTAGTTATCAGTGTTCTTAGTGCCGATCCTATTTGAATTTCGCGGTCGCGGTCCATTTTACGCGCCCCGCGATAGGGTAGGTGGTCGCGTTCATTTTCTTTTATGGTCCGTGCTACCCCAGTTTTTAGTTACTAAGTGATTGCTAAGAATTCGCGGCCGCGGTCACTTTTACGCGGTCCGAGGCTGGTCCTTTGCGGCTGCGTTCAAGTTTTTGCGGTCCGCGCTTGTAAACTTTAAAGACTTTGTTAATTGCATTCGTGACCACGTCTAATTTTTTGCGATCCGCGTGTGTCCAAGATCAGAGAGTCAGTAGTCTGAACCTGACCTCTTCGCGATCGCGTTCACTTTTTTGCATTTCGCGATGGGTATTCCGTGGCCGCGTCTACTTTTTCGCGGTCCGCGATGCCCTGTTTTGAGAAGCACTATCGTTCATTTCATCTGTACTGCTTTAAGGTATGATTGAGCCCCAATTCTAATGATCTTTCACTAATTGTGTGTTGCAGAAAATGGTGCGATCTCGTGGAGGAGCAGACAAATCAAAAGGGAGAGCAGAATCCTCCCGAGGCCAGGGCAAAGGAAAGTAGGCTTTTCCCTTAGTTGCTCAAAGAATCCTAAGAAAAAAGAAAACCCTCACTAGACCTCCTGCCGAATCATCAGACACAAGTGAATATCTCCCATCCCAGGAGATTTCTTAGGGGGAATCTACACAACCTCGACAAGAGGCCCAATCACAACCCTTTCGCCTAATCAATGAATCTACCTCCTTTTCTGGGTCATCTGATGGCTCAGAGGGAGGTAGTGAGGCATTAGAGCCATCTTCCCCGCCTGCTGCAACTCTGGCCTTAACAACTGCTCCTATCAATATAGATAACGATGACGAGGTCCAGGATAATGGTAGAGGAGGTGATACCAATGTGGGTGGTATTGCTAGATCAAGGAAGCCCGAGGTGTGGGCGGATAGATTCGTGAGCGAGAAAGCATACCTCAAATTCCGAAAATGGTGGCCCCAAAGGTCGCTCACCCTTGAGCGACAGTTTATAGAAAAAATCACCTTCCTCACAATCCAAATGTCAAGAGACAGTTTGAGGAGAGAAAAGTGTGGAAGTACTTCACCAGCAAGGTTCCGGATGCCAATGAGTACCTTGTCAAGGAGTTCTACGCTAATGTTGCCCACATCAAAAAGGGCACCACTGTGACAAAGGTACGGAACTTGAAGATACGGTTTGATGGCGACACCTTGAACAAATATGCCGATTTTGAGGATGTGGAAGTTGTACAGTATTTGGAAAAGATGGCCCTAGATGAAGCAGCCCAGCCTTGGCTAGCGGAAGTAATAGCCATCGCAGGAACAACACCGGCCTGGCTCGCAGCTAGAGTCCCAATCGCTAGAAACACCCTCAGCTTTGAAGCCAAGGGGTGGTGCACATTTGTATGCATCCAGCTTGATCCTAGCCACCATGATAGTGTAATCCCACTCTCCCGGGTGATCCTAATAGCTTCCATCATGGTGGTGTATCCAATCAATGTGGGGAACCTCATGTCCCACCACATCGCCAAAGAAACTGGAAAAGGAGAAAGTTCCTACCCCAACTACATCACTATGTATCTCGAGGACCAAAGGGTAGAGAGGAGGCACTATGACACGAAGGTGTAGCCGAAGAAACCTTTCTCCTGGTATAGCCTCCAAGGACCGGACAACCCTAAAGCAAAGGGTAAAGACACTACCTCCACTGGCCAGTCTGAAGAGCCAAGGGTAGTGGCCACCGGGTCAGAGCCTTCCACAACGGAGGGACCTTCAGCTGCCATGCCTCATCCTTCATCTGGGCCATCCATCACTGTGCCCTCATATTCTACTTACCCCCAGACTGCAATACGGGTTTCTCAGACCTTATCCATCATCAACAACTGGATGCAGGTAGCTACATCAAAGCTATTTGTCTTATTCAGTGCATTAGCAGTACAGTCAGCCCCAGCACAGCTTCAGGTACCTCCATCAGTAGAGGATTCATTGAAGGAGCTTCTGGACAACCAGAAGAAGCTCCTGGACAACCAAAATAAGATCCTAGAGACTTTGGATACTCATGGCAATGTGATCAAGGATTTGGGCAAGCAGGTAAAGAAGATGAGAAAGACTCAGGCCTCAAAGGAGTCAATGGAGAAGCTGAAGAAGGAGGTAGAGAAGTTCACTTCTGCTGGAGATATCCCACTTGACTTGATTATAGAGGAGACTGACCCAGTAGCACAGGTAGTAGAGCATGAGGCAGACAGAGCTCCAGTTAGAGGATTTGTGGTCCCCCAGTCAGAGGATTTGGAGATCCAGTTAGAGGACCCGGAGGGAGCTGATGATCCTATGCAGTCCGAGGACCCCACTCATGTGCCTGACCCCATGCAGACAGAGACCACATAGGGAGTTTTCTTTACTCTCTAACCCTTCCCTGATCTTATTTTGATATTAGCATTGAGGACAATGCTATCTTTTATTTGGGGGGAGGTCCATTTTGATTCCATTTTGATTTGGTTATGATTTGATGACATTGGTATGTAATAACTATGATACTATTTTTCTTTACCTTTATTTATCGTTAATTTCACTTTCATTATTTTTCACTTTTGGTATGTATATAACTTTACCATTCGATGTATATATTCATTTCCATTTTGTACATATTCGTTTCACTCCATTATTGTACATATTCATTTTACTTTCCGTAGTTTACTTCATAACTTCTTTCGTATTTTTCCTTAATAGCTTAGCTTCTTAGTTCCTTTAGTAGCTTATTTTTGAGTTTTTAGCTTCTTTTTACATTCTGCGTGATCAATAAACCCTTAGTTTTCTTAATGCCATGGTTCTTTCCAAAGGTGGATGTTGTGTGAACCGGGTGGCTCTTCCCAACGATGGATGGCGTGACAACCTTCTTAAGGGATCGAGGCCTTTTTCTTTTTGTTTTGGTGTATATAGTAGTAGTAATGAATAAAGGTATCTCAAGAAGTCTTTACTTGGTACTAACATATTTACCTTCGACCTCATGGTTAGAGACAAGTTGATTGGCAAAGATTAGCTCTAGTTGTGACCTTTAGACTCTTGCGTTGGCTAAAACAATCATCGAGTGGTTTTCTTGAGCCATTTGTGATTTTCAATCTTAGCTAGGGTTGTTTTGGGCCTTCGACTCTGTTCTCTTTAACAATCCAGCTGCTTGAGAGGTGAGGTATTGAATTGTAAGTCCAAGTCCCATGCCAATAAGTCTAGAACTTTCCCTGAATGTTTGTCTAGGCAAAATTCTAAATGTAGCTCGACTTGAGAAATGATTGTAGGCTCTCCTTCTTGGTCCAAGTTGAACTTTGAAAGCTTTCGTAGCCTACCAATATGATATCCCTAGTCAACTCCTTTGAGCCTAAGCCTTTTACATTCAATAGCCACATTACAAGTCTTTATCCGTTCTATAATGACCCTCTCTTGGCACCCAATCTTTCCTTAGCATTCATCATGAACAATTGGCAAAAGCATAAGTTTGGGGGAGAGACGAGTAATTTGAAAGTGATAAAAGGTTCAAAGAAGAAAAAGTATTGTTGAAAAGGAAAGGCAAAGAAAAGGAAGAAAAGCCAAAAAGAAATACGTCAAAAAGAAAGAGAAGGTTGAAAGGGATTCAAAGAACATAATGATGAAAGGCAAAGAATGATGAGAAAAGGAGAAAAATGATTGTCATGAGTAGAAAGAGTGATGGTTTGTCTCTCTAGTTCCCTTAAGGACGAAGAAAAATGACTCAAAGAGTCAAGAAAGTATGAACCGAAATGAGAAAATAGAGTGCTTGAGGAAAGATGAAACCATCATAGTTCGTTATGTTCTACCTTGATCCAAAAGACTTAATTACATCCCTGCTAAAGCCCTATATGATTTTAAGTTGAGTGAGCTTACATTAGTGGTGATTTACATAAGGGGCAAGCTTATGGTTCTTAGAGCCGGACTTGTAGCATTTTTTTGCGAATGATGAGCGCACTTCTTCACAATCTTTGTTTTGAGTGTTACATTCTAAAAAGCGAGATTTGCTCATGGAGAGTAGCGGAGGAGGAGTTTGGGATCCACAATGACCTACGTGAGAGAGCGAGCTTCCCTGATGAATTGAGTCAACTCTTGATGCTCTAGTGTCACATTAGAACTATGGAACTCAAAAGGTCATAACATGACGTTGTTGATAATTCATTTGTGTTGAGGGTAATTGTTAGTCCCAATTGATGCTTGATGAAGTCACCTTAGGCTAGCTGAAATATCCTTTCCTTTTTCTTGTGGAAGTGGAAATTACCTTATTTTCTTGAGGACAAGCAAAAGCTTAAGTTTGGGGAAGTTGATAAGTAGGGATTTTAGCCTAGTAATTGCTCTCTTTTACTGGTGTTTTGGGCCAAAAATGCGTGAAGGTATTCCCAGAAACTAACTTAATATGCTTGCTTTCAGGGATTGTTCAAAATGAGAAAAATGAGCCATAATCAACTCATAAAAGGAGTCTAAACCTGAACAAAAACCAAAACTGGGCCAAGAGGTGTGAAACGCGGACCGCGACAAATAAGTGCGGCCGCGAAAGAATCAACATGGACGCGGCCATTATTTCGAGGTTCGTGATATGAAGAATCAGAGAGATGTTTTTTTTGGGGCACAAACATGAACGCGGACCGCGACAAGAAGATGCGGCCACGAAAGTACCAGCACGGCCGCGATGGAAATTCCACGGATCGCGATTCCTAAGGTTCAGAGAGTGCTTAATTCAAGCAAAAATGAGAAAGGCGGTCTGCGTCAAAGTTATGCAGCTGCGGAAGTCTCTCACGCGGACGCAGTGGAAATTATGCGGTCTGCGAAACAAGGTTCAATCTAGGTCTAAGTGTGAAGAAACACGGGCCACGATCAGAATTACGCGGCCGCGATAGCAAGTGTGCGGCCGCAGTCAGAATTACGTGACCGCGAAACTTCCGCATGGGTATTTTTGTCCGAAAATTTCAGCTTAGTATAAATAGATCATTTTGTCAATTTTAGGGGATGTTATGTTTTTGCTGAGTACATGAGACGACTAGGTTTTCCCTTTTGGGTAATTTTGTACAAGATTTACCTTATAACATTAGATTTTCATCTTTTAATTTAGTATTATGGATTATATCTTCTCTTTATCTTTGATTTCTGCTATTATTATGAGTAGCTAGACCCATAGCTAGGGTTGTGACCCAACCCTAGTGTGGGTATTTAATGGGTCCTGAATTTTAGGGCTTGATTGTTTATGGATTAGTGATATTTAGCCTACTTCTTGCTAGAATTATAGAATTAGTGGTTAGAAACACTGATTTATGCCTTTATGACTTGGTCTCTTCTTGAGAAAGAGTGATTAAGTCCGGAAAAACTAGGCTAACAAGGAATTGGGGTGAACTCAAGAAATTGATAGCCTCAATTAAAGGGTTAAACCTAGAGATAGTAATACCCGACTTGAGCTAATATCACATGACCTGCATGAATACCCAGTTGGACTTGAGAAAGCCAAATTGGGCAAAATCACTCAAACTATCGAGAGATATAGAGTGAGTACTTGGGTGTGATAGCTATATTACGATCCCAAATTAATCAAGCTTGCCCTAGATTCTTGCCACCCGTTAGATGTCCACCTAGGCAAAAGTCACTACCCTAGTCCTTTTAAACACTTGAAAACCAACATCAAAAAAATATTGTACTTAGCTTTAATCATTGCATACAATAGAATAGAATTAGAAGTAGAATCAACACCATCATGTTTGGAAGTGCAATTAGGAACAAAACACGCATCTAGACTTAGATATAATCCTAATTCCAAATAAATTAACTCCATGTGGAAATCGATCCCGACCTTGTTGGGTAAAACTACATCGACCATCCTCTCTACTCAATAGTAGTGTAGGTTTGGACCTGATCAGGCATCAAGAAACCTGAGTATCTCATGGTCGGCCGCCACATCGATCATGCAATCGATGTTAGGCAAATGAAAAGTGTCCTTAGGGCATGCCTTGTTCAAGTCTTTGTAGTCTACACACATTCTTATTTTATTTTCCTTTTTAGGCACTACCACTACGTTTGCTAACCTGTCCGGGTACTTAACTTCTCGAATGGAACCTATTTTAAGGAGTTTGGATACCTCGTCTTTGATGAATGCGTTCTTGACTTAGGATTGAGGCCTCCTCTTCTGTTTAACCGGGTGAAACTTCGGATCTAAGCTCAACTTGTGAGTAGTTATTTTCGGCGGGATCCCTGTCATGTCAAGATGGGACTAAGTGAAACAATCTATGTTAGCCATAAGAAATTCAATAAGTTTTTTCCTGAGCTAGGGAGTAAGCCTCGTGCCCAGGTATAACTTCCGATCGGGCATGTGCTCGATCAATATGACTTGCTCCAGCTCCTCAACCGTCAACTTGGTGGCATCAGAATTGTCAGGGGCTATAAAAGACTTGGGGACTCCATATCGTCCTCCTTTCCCATCCCCTGTTTTTCTGGTTTGGTCGGGGCCGGTGTCGTACTAGTGGTTTATCATTATTTTTGTACTAGTGGTTTATCATTTGCATATCCTTTCAGAGAATCACGTTACCCATTATCACTTTTCTAGACTATGCATGTCTTCAACAAAATATTCAAACATCATAGCTACATGGTATTACTCTTGTTTCATTGTATTTAATAAGCCTCACTATGGCCCTTCCTTCCCCACTTGGGGTGAATGTCCCGGTTTCTGACACAAGTCTTGAATTTAGCAACTTGAGGGGCATATGTCTCATGTTTCTTGTTCGACTATTAGGGAGATTTAGGTCGCCACGGTATTAATCACATAAGTGTTCTACTCTTATCCGGCCATACAGGCCTGGGGATTCTAATTCCTCATGTCAATATCCTTTAGGAGTGTAACACAACTTCATACATTTATGGGATTCTTATAACATTGATAGTGCTAGGGTCTTCTTATTGTGGGTTCAATTGACTCTCCTTTCATAACTTCTTGTCTCCTGTGAGAGGCTTACACTCTCATCATTAATCTCCTGGTCATGCCCTCCATATATCACATGCTTATATAACAAATTTTCTTTTACACCTCAGGATCATATACATTCTTCCCACACTACCCTCATGTGCTATTTAAACTTAGGTCTCATTTATCAAGTCAATGTCTCTTTGGAGGTGGGTAATCATTTTTATCACTTTCCTCATATAAAGTATGCTCATGGTAGTATGTACTAATCTTATATGTCCATACCATTTGTTCAACATGATACATGTGCCATATCCATAATATTTAGCCCTTTTCCCATTTGTCATGTCATATGGCAGTATTACTTGGAATAGACGAAAGAGCGTTTAAACTTACCTTGAACCTTAACAAACGAGTTAGACGACAATCTTATAATCAAGCTTTATCGCACGATCTGAAGTGTTTAAGAAGGGTAACATTCCTAAATATCCATGTAGCCTCCAACTTATAGATGTGGTCGACAACACACCGATAAGAAGGACTCTACTAGACACGGCTCCGAGACATCCTAGGACACTTTAAAACCTTAGGCTCTGATACCAAATTTGTCACGCCCCAAAATTGAGAAGCGCGACCAGCGCTCAGCCGAGTGAACCCGGCCGAGCAAGCCTGTTAGACACATTCTACCCAACTCACTTACGATCAAGAGAAGACATGATTTCATCAATTATACAACAGGAATTTCATACATACGATGCTAAATCATTTGATTAGACATTGCGCCTTTAAGTCTCAAAATACATAGTTCTTATAGTTCGAATGGAACAAGTGATCAAACACAACATAACTGGTTTAATATTCCCAACACCCATATACAACCCACATAGTGTCTACGGAACCTCTAAAGATACAAAAGAGAGTGAAGATGGTGCCGGCAACAAGGCCCCGGCTATACCTCAAAAAGTGATCACAATATAAATAAAAGGTACAATACATGACCCTAGAATGAAATGGGCCTCACCGAGTCTGCTGGCAAGATGATGATGTACCACTAACTGCGATCAATACTGTCTATTATGTAACCACCTACATCCATTTAAAGATGCAGCGCCCCTGACAAAAAGGACGTTAGTACCGCCGAATAGTACTAGTATGTAAAGCTAAAACACCATCTCAATATAATGGACAATAATACAAGGGGGAAAATAGTCATGAGTTCAATAAGAGCTTCAAAACAATACTAAAATATCAAGTAAGGATCACATAAGTTCTCAAGTCAATTTCCATCTTATTAGGTTGGGTAATCTTTAGTGCCATATGCCACAATCCACAATACCATCATTTTCTTACACGGAATCTGATCTCGACCCGATTGGCTAGGTCATCTCATTTGAGACATCAACCATATCCACAATTTCAATTATTATTTTCAACACAGTTACCACCATGTATGCGGCATGGCATCCGATCACGGCCCGATCGGCTAGGCCATCTCACTTGAGACATCATCCATAACCACAATTTCAATTATCTCACATCATAATTCTTTCATATTCTTTCGATTCATTGGCACTAGTAATCACCATTACAAAATCATTCTTGGCACTTAGCCGTATTTCATAATTCCAGTCCCATTTTCCACATTCAAATATCATTGTCATAATCATTATCAACAACAATAAGGCTTCCCGTTCAAGACATTAAATTCACATAACACAACAATTTGGGAATCTTAGGCACATAGAGGTTTTTCATACAATTTGGCATAACAACCTTCATTTCGATCTTGACATGAAGTCTTAACATTTCTAACACATATTCCACATTTTGAACATATCCTCAAATGGCAAGATGACATGATAAAGCATTTAGAATAAATATTGAACATATATCCTTCGACACAACCACATTAGGAATAGCCAATTCAATAATGATCAATGTCTTCAATTACATGAACACTGTGGAATTCGATTATAAGAAGAAGGGGGTTTAGCCATATATACCTCAATTGAGCTTCCTTAAACTCTACAATGTTACGGAATTCTTAGCAACCTCAATCTATTTTGGAAATATAATAATTTAAAACAAAATTAGGAAGATGATCATGATTCTAGCTCATTTGAGCATTCTATCAAACGCTAGGTGCACATTAAGTCTCAAAGGTCCTTTTATAGAGGATTTCATCAACCTACAACCCATCCTTCACCATTTTTGGCTCAACAATGTTCCTATACCCGTTGATAACACATGCAAGCAAGATAACAACTCCAATACCCATGAGCTTTCTTGATAATTGACCATCTTTTAGTTAGAATTCGAAATTAAGGGTTAGGGTGTAGAATCTTACCTCAAGGATGAAGATCTAGTGTGTTTTCCTTGTTAATCTTCAAAGATTTGTGTAAGAATTGAAGGATGATTTAGTGAAGATCACTTTCTCACTCCAGGGCTCATTCTCTCACTCTAAAGCATCAGGTTTTTGCTAAAACATGACCCATTGCGTGTATTTAATGAAGTTGGGTCGAGTTATAGTGATAAAATAATGGATACTCCGAAGTTCTGGACCGGGCTACAGACCTGGTCTCGCCAGGCTAAAGACTGGTCTTAGCGTGCAACAGGCCTGGCCTCACCAGGCTAAAGCCTGGTCTTAGCGCGCTATAGGCCTGGCCTCGCCAGGTCAAAATATTTCAACTCCCCAATGCACTGTTCAACCCAAAAACTCCAAAAATACAATATATTAGCCTACCTTGGCACCACAAAACCTTAAATTACTTAGTTAAATTTTCCGGGGCCTTACATTCTCCCCCGCTTAGGATCATTCATCCTTGAATGAGAAGTAACGTGCGCCCCAAACGTTTAACATAACTTATCGCTTTTCTTACACACCTCAAACTCCCAAAATTTGACTAACTCCGAAACTTTTCAGAAATGTCGGCAGAGTTTCCTTTGTAATTCGGCCTATCCACCTGCCAGAGAATCATCAAAAACCAATCCTAACAACATATACATAATCCAATGAAGCAACATGATATGAAACAACACCAACCGTGGCCTTTTAAGCAATACATTATCGGAAAGGAATACCTTTAGCATAAATTGTACAGGTGACACACAATTCATAGGGAACAAGTTCATAGAAATGATTACATAGCTATTCAAAGAAATGAGGGTACTTCTTCTTCATTTCTTCTTCGGCCTCCCAAGTGGCCTCTTCAACCTGCCGGTTTCGCCATAATACTTTCACAGAGGCAATATATTTATTTCTTAGCTTTCGTACTTGCCTATCAAGAATAGAAACTGGAATTTCTTCATAAGTCAATTCCTCATTAATCTCAATAGATTCAACCGAAACAATGAGTATTGGATGTCCAAATACTTTCTTCAACATAGATACATGAAAACACCGGGTGTACTAATAACATCTCAGGTAGTAGCTCGAGCTTGGACGCCACCTCACCGATCTCTGAATGATTTTGTATGGTCCGACATACCTCAGACTCAATTTTCCTTTCTTACCAAACCGCATTATGCCCTTCATAGGGGAAACTTTTAAGAATACCCAATCATCTTCTTTGAACTCTAAATCCATACGACGAACAACCGAATAGGATTTTTGATAACTCTGAGCAGTCTTCAACTGCTCCTTAATGATTTTAACTTTTTCCATAGCTTGATGCACGAGGTCTGGTCCTACCAATTCAGCTTCTCCAACTTCGAACCACCCAATAGGAGATCTATACCTCCTCCAATATAATGCCTCTAATGGTGCCATCTGTATACTAGCATAAAAGCTGTTGTTATAAAAAAACTCTATAAGTGGTAAATGATCATCTCAACTTCCTTAGAAATCAAGAACACAAGCACGCAACATGTCCTCAAGCATCTGAATAGTCCGCTCTACTTGCCCCTCGGTCTGTGGATGGAAGGATGTGCTAAGATTTACCTGAGTGCCCAAACCTTGCTGAAATTTCTTCCAAACGTTAGCTGTGAACTGTGCCCGTCGATCAGAAATGATGGAAACTGGGGTGCCATGCAACCTGACCATTTCTTTGATATACAACTGAGCATACTGCTCCACTGTGTCGGTAACTTAACCGGCAAAAAGTGTGCTGATTTCGTGAGTCGATCCACAATCACCCAAATTGAGTCAAACTTGCGCGGAGTGCGCGGTAATCCTACCACAAAGTCCATATTAATCATTTACCACTTCCACATTGGAATTTCTATGTTCTGTGCCAACCCA
Organism: Nicotiana tabacum; assembly: GCF_000715075.1. NCBI lineage: Eukaryota > Viridiplantae > Streptophyta > Magnoliopsida > Solanales > Solanaceae > Nicotiana > Nicotiana tabacum. Next base: position 75,892,912 of record NC_134103.1, read on the forward strand.
CCAGGCCGTTGGTGTTCAGCCTTCACTTGCTGACAATTTGGACACTTCGCCACAAACTCCGCTACATTCCTCTTCATATCGTTCCACTAATAGACTTCCTTAAGATCATGATACATTTTCGTAGAACTTGGGTGCACGGAATACCTAGAAGTGTGAGCTTCAGTCATAATTCTTTCCCGGAGACCATCTATATTTGGAACACATAGTCGCCCTTGGTAACTTAGTGTACCACCATCCATGCCAAGAGAAAAGGCCATGGTCTTATGTTTATGAATCCCCTATTTCAATTGCACCAACAATGGACCGTTGTATTGCTTCTCTTTGACTTCCACAACAAGCGATGATTCAGCCCTATTTTGCACAATTACCCCTCCTTCACTCGTGTCCTCAAGACGTACTCCCAAACTAGCCAATCAGTGAACTTTCTTAGTCAATGGCCTTTGGTATGCCTCCGAGTGAGCCAAACTACCCATAGATTTCTGGTTAAGAGCAGCCGCCACAACATTGGCTTCCCCGGATGATATAGAATATCAATATTGTAGTCCTTGAGTAACTCAAGCCATCTTCTCTGCCTCAGATTCAATTCCTTTTGTTTGAAAATATATTGAAAACTCTTGTGGTACGTGAATACATACACATGGACCCCATACAATTAATGACGCCAAATTTTCAATGCAAATACCACCGCCGCAAGTTCTAAGTCATGTGTTGGGTAATTCTTTTCATGATTCTTGAGTTGCCTTGAAGCATAAATGATCGTCTTGCCACATTTCATTATTAGTGGGACATCTATATCATATTTCTCTTTCATATGACCTCCTAGGAATTGAGTTTTACAAAAATTTCCTTAATACGATTACAGTCTCATTAGTACTTGCAACTTGCTTTTCCCAAATTTTTCAACAAAAGACATTACTAGGTCAGTTTTCTTATAGGACCATCTATTTCAAATGAATAACATCTACTAGCTTGTGCGCATGCCATGATAATATCAACCTGCATGGCATTGCCTCAAATGTGAAGTAACACCGTGCTCATACCTTTCGTAGCCACCCTCTTTACTCCTTATAAGTCTTATAGGATTTTAAGAAACCACTCTACTTCCCTCGTGAACATTCTCACGATCCCCTTTTACTACTAAACACTTCCCAAAATACATATCAACACCATTCATACATATTCACTTCAACAAAAGTCATTGGCCCGAACAAGGCCTTTTTTGAAACTTGAGATCCTTCTAAATTCTTCAACGACGACTTCTTGTTTCCCTTATAAGTGTAGGACTTAGTCCACCCGATTCCATCCTCGATGAGTAACTCACCTTATTCCCGGTATTGTAGTCACCAATAGTGTTTCCTGGTATTGCAGCCTAAAAGCTATCATGTTAAACATGTTTGGTTTGTAATAAGTGTTTATCCTCTCTCAATCCATTTTGAACATTTCCTTTTTTGCCCTTAATTCATAGTTGACAGCCTTATTGTGCCACACACTTATCTGCCTCCCGTGAACTCGTAGTATCATATGCCTGGTTTGTTGAGCTTATCATACCACCACTTCACCGCCAGTAGTCTCACTTTCCATTGTCATTTGTAGACATGAACTCCTTCTAGATCTTTTAGTTGATATTCAGTGTCACCCAAGTCGGTTGTATTACGGTTAGTCCTTTATACCTTTTATTAACACTAGTGCTCTAGGCGAGTCTCCATTCTGATACGAACTATTTTACGATAACCATGACTATCATAATTTATAGATTTCCTTCCCATTTCTTCTCGCCTCATTCTTCCTAATTAGGGAATAGCTATGCACTCTTCTGTATGTTATGTGGTCTTTTCTCTTAGTTAGGAATTCATCCTACTCACATCTCGACACTTGTTGGGATATCCGCGGGAAAGTGTATTCATCCGCGTATCACTTAATACTTCCTTGCTTGTAAGATTCTTAAGAGGCCCTCCATAAAGTCCAAATGCACTCTTGGGTTATTATAGTATCACATTTATTTCTCCCACTCGTTCTGCCTTTCTTAAAGCCTTGAAACTTTAGTTAAATCGCAAATCCATGATTAGACCATTCGAAAAACTCGCAACCTTTCACATTTGACCTATAGTACTTCCTTGGTTTCCATTGTTCCTGACCCTTTAACAAGTATAAAATCCCTTTAGAAACGTTACTCTCTTAGTTTCTTTGCCGCGTGCGATGGCTGATACGATGCCGGTGGCATCGACGTTGAAGTTGTACTCCGATAACCTTGGTGCTTCCTTAGACCTGATGGGTCTGTCAATGCCATTTTTCCTCATAAGACCCCGGTCATTATGACCTCGATCGCTTCTTCTTTCACTTCTCACAATGCTGCGTCTGGACCCATTACCCCTTCATTGTCCATTGTATGGTTGATAACGGTCTTGATAAGTGGGGATTTTGACTACTTATTAGCACCTTTTAGCTTTTGTTTTAGTCTAAAAGTGTTGAATGGTGTTCCCGAAACTAATGAAATATGCAAAATTGCAGAAATGTTGGAAATTGAACTCCGAGATAAAATCCGACTCAAAAAGGAGTAATCTAAACATAAGGCAATAAAAGGCACAGAAGCTCATAAAGTGCAGACCGCAGAATTGCATCTGCGGCCGCAAACAATGAAGAAAATTCCAGTAGGCTTTCAAGCAAACTGCGGACCGCACAGGAATTGTACGGCCGCAAATGACGAGCTGGAGATCAACTTCAGAGGGTGAATTTCTAAAGTCCAAGTCCCTCAAAATTGCGGACCGCACAAGAATTATGCGTCCGCAGAAGAAGTGCCTTGCGGCTGCAGAAGTAAAGATTCGGACCGCAGAAGACCAGATTGCGGCCGCAGTGATAAATATGCGGACCACAGAAATATTGCCTCGCAGCCACAATTGAGAATTGTGCGGCTGCAGAATCCCAGCTCTTGCAAGATGAAGAATTCTGCGGACCGCACATGGAATTGTGCGGCCGTAGAACGTCCCAAAGGGCATTTTTGTCCTAAATTTCTAGCCTTGTATAAATAGACGAGTTTCACAAAATTAGGTCAACTTTTGATTTTTTAGTCCTGTAGCCGTTTATTTTTACTCTTTTGGAAATTTTCTATGTTTTGGAGTATTTTACTATAGATTTTATCATTTAACTTTACAATATGAGTTTAATTAGTATTTCTTTTTTTATTTCTTCAATTTCAAGCATGAGTAGCTAGATTTTTACTCGGGTTGTGACCCAACCCTAGTGTGTAAACTTTATGGATGTTTAATTTAGTGTTTGTTTATGATTGAGTGTTTATTATTTAGCCTTGTTCATGCTTTAATTTGTGGAATTAATGGTTGCAAACATTAGTTCATGCCTAATTAACTTAGTCTCTACTTGAGAAAGAGAGAATTAATCTAGGAAAACTTGGCTAACAAGGAATTGTCACTCAAGAGATTGATTAACCCACTTAAAGGGTTCAACCTAGAGAAAGTAATAACCCGACTTGAGATTTTATCAACCATTTTATGTGATACCCATTTGGACTTGGGAAAGTCAAATTGGGCAAAACCACTTCTTGACCGAGAGGTATTGAGTGGGTAATTGAGAGTTGATAGCTATAATACACCTTGATCAACAAAATAAGCATTAAGGTTTATATCCTAATAGGCAAAAACTTAGGCGATGGTCATAGCCCTAGGCTTTTTATAAACTTGAAAAATAACAAAAACAATTATCCTAATCTTATTTCTCTTCTTTGCAATCTTTAGCTTTAAAATAGAAATAGCAGCAGAACCATTTTGTGGAAGTGCAAATTAAGATAGTTCAAATTCACGCATTAGAATATATACTCCTAACTCCCATCTAGCTCCCTGTGGATTAGATCTCGAATCTTCGTTGGGTTACTATAATTGCAATCGACCGTGTCATACCTTGTTTTGAGGTGTACATTGCGCAATAGGTCAATTTTTGGCGCCATTGCCGGGGAGTTAAAAATGGTGTTAGCTATATATTTGGGTGTATTTTTGGAATACCTTCTTTTCCTTCCGTGTTACTAACGTTTTGAGAAATTGTAGGTGCAACCATGGAAAACAATGATCACGGAAATATTGCTTTGGGGGAGACCTCAAAACAATCAAGGAAATTGGAATTCTCACAGCCAAGGTAATTGGAGTGGTGGAAACAATCAAAGCAATTGGAATAACAACAACAATCAAGGAAATTGGAGTGGTAGCAATAATCAAGGGAATTGTCATAACAATAATAACCAAGGTAATTGGGGAGGCAACAATCAAGGCGGTTGGAGTAACAATCAAGGAAATCGGGGGTCGGGTTTTCAAAGGCCCCCGATGTATCAACAACCGAGCAACCCGCCTCCTTATCCTTCCCATGGTCCTAAATCTTCCAACAATGAAATGAGACGTATTGAAAACATGTTCAAGCAAATGATGGAGAAGAATGCTGATTCCGATGCCCAACTTGACTCACACAACACATCGATCCGCAACTTAGAAGTGCAAATGGGGCAGATCTCTCAAGCTCTAAATTCTCGTCCTAAGGGGGCACTACCAAGTGAACCCAAAGGGTGGGAATAACACGGGGCATGCCATGGCCGTTACTACAAGAAGTGGTAAAGGTGGGAATGCACCCAGCTTAATTCAAAGGCAACTTGTGGATAATGAGCAAGTGGTACAAGAAGAAGAGATCTCAAAGAATGTAGTGCAAGCAAATGATGAAGTGCAGATTGATATTGATGACAATTTGGAAGAGACTCAAGAGGAAGTGAACCCATCTAGGGATCATGTTATTGACATACCGAAATCGGTAGTGCAAAAGGCTAAGGCACCATTGCCTAAGCCTCATCCTCCGTATCCTCAAAGGCTTGCCAAGCAAAATGACGAGAATCAATTCAAAAAGTTCATTGACATGATGACGAGTCTCTCAATCAATGTGCCATTAGTTGAAGTCTTAGAGAAAATGCCCGGTTATGCAAAGTTTATGAAGGATTTGGTGACAAAGAAGCGGTTGATGAATTTTGAAACTATCAAAGTCACTCATCAAGTGAGTGCAAGTGTGCATTTTAATGGCTCCTAAATTGTAAGATCCCAGTTCTTTCACAATCCCTTGTACCATTGGAAGTACCGAGTTTGCTAAAGCTCTTTGTGATCTTGGGGCAAGTATCAATTTGATGCCCTATTTGGTTTTGAAGACCTTGGGAATTGGGCAATCAAGACCCACATCTATGAGATTACAAATGGTCAATCGTACCATGAAGAGAGTATTGGGAGTGATTGAAGATGTATTGGTTTGTGTTGATAAGTTCATTCTTCCGACGGATTTTGTCATTCTTGATTGTGAAGTGGACTATGATATGCCGATTATTTTTGGAATACCTTTCCTTACTACGGGGAAGGCTCTTGTTGATGTGGAAGCTAGAAACCTCACTTTCCGGGTGGGTGATGAAAATGTGGTATTCCACGTGTGCAAATCTATGCAGCAACCAAATAGTAATGAAGTGTGTTCGTTTGTGGACTTGGTGACCGATGTGATTATTGATGATACAAGTGCCACGATAAATGTGGGTGATATGTTGGAGGCTGTCTTGCTCAACTTTGATGATGACGAGATGGATGGCTTCATGGAATGTGTGAACTCTTTGCAAGGGATAAGGTCGTACAACTATGCACCCCAAAAACTTTCCTTGGATATTGAAAATAGGAAAACTCCTCCTACAAAGCCTTAAATTGAAGAGCCTCCTACCTTGGAGTTGAAGCCATTGCCTCCACATCTTCGGTATAAATTTCTTAGCCCTTGTTCTACTTTACCGGTTATTCTTCCCTCTTGTTTGACTAACATGCAGGTTGACTCTACAATGGGTGTGCTCCATAAGAGGAAGAAGGCTATTGGGTGGACTTTGGTGGATATTCGAGGAATAAGCCCCTTATTTTGCATGCACAAGATTAACTTGGAGGAAGATGCCAAACCATCTTTTGAACATCAAAGGAGACTCAATGGGGCTATGCAAGACATGGTCAAAAAGGAGATTATCAAGTGGTTGGATGCTGGGGTTGTCTACCCCATTTTCCATAGTTCATGGACTTCTCTGGAGCAATGTGTCCCAAAGAAAGGGGGCATGATGGTTGTCACTAATGACAAGAATGAGTTGATTCCCACAAGAACGGTGACCGGGTGGAGAGTGTGCATGGACTATCGCAAGCTAAACAAAGTCATAAGGAAGGATCATTTTTCACTTCCCTTCCTTGACCAAATGCTTGATTGGTTGGCCGGTCGTGCTTTCTATTGCTTTATAGATGGATATTCGGGCTACAACCAAATCCTTATTGCTCCGGAGGTTCAAGAGAAGATAACTTTTACATGTCCCTATGGTATGTTCGCTTTCAAGCGGATGCCATTTGGTTTATATAATGCACCGATGACTTTTCAAAGGTGTATGATGGCGATCTTCACGGACATGGTAGAGGACTACCTTGAAGTTTTTATGAATGACTTCTCGGTGGTCGGGGAATCCTTTGATGATTTCTTGGCAAATTTGGATAGATGATTGGCAAGGTAAGAAGAAACGAACTTGGTGCTAAATTGGGAGAAGTGTCATTTCATGGTCGAGGAAGGCATTGTCCTTGGCCACATGATCTCAAAGAATGGCATAGAAGTCGACAAGGCAAAGATTGATGTGATTTATAAACTTCCACCTCCGACTTCGGTGAAAGGCGTACGGAGTTTCTTAGGTTACGCGGGGTTTTACCAGCGCTTTATAAAGGATTTCTCTAAAGTGGTGAACCCGTTGTGCAAGCTCTTAGAGAAAGATGCAAAGTTTCACTTCAATGATGATTGCATGAGAGCCTTTGAATTGCTAAAGTTCAAGTTGACAACCACTCCCATTATTACCTCTCCTAAATGGATTATCCCTTTTGAGCTCATGTGTGATGCCAGTGATGTAGCGGTTATGGCTGTTTTGGGGAAATGCATCAACAAGATTTTTCATCCGGTCTACTATGCTAGTAAGACCATGAATATTGCCCAAGTCAATTACACCATTACGGAGAAAGAAATCTTTGCCATTGTGTTTGCAATTGAGAATTTCTGCACGTACTTGATAGGTGCAAAGGTTATTGTTCATACGGACCATGTGGCACTTTGCTATCTTATGAGCAAGAAAGATTTAAAAGCTCGGTTGATGCGATGGGTGATATTGCTGCAAGAGTTTGATATTGACATCCAAGATCGAAAAGGGAGTAAAAATCAAGTGGCGGATCACTTGTCTCATTTGGAGGAGGAAGGGAGGCCGCATGATGGCCTAAGGATCAATGAATCCTTCCCCGATGAGCAACTCTTGGCTATTTCAATGAAGGAGGTGTCATGGTTTGCGGATCTAGCAAACTTCCTTGTGTGTGGAATCATCTCGGATGAGTTTTCTTCAAATCAAATGAAGAAGCTCAAACGGGATTGTCAAGATTATTACTGGGATGAGCTATACCTTTTTCGGATCTACACGGATGGGGTAATTAGAAGATGTGTACCGGAAGAAGAGCAAAGTGAAATTCTTGGGACTTGCCATTCTTCGCCTTATGGTGATTACTATGGCGGAACAAGAACGATGACCAAAGTGATAAGTTGCGGTTCCTATTGGCCCACTCTTTACAAAGATGCAAGTGATGTGGTGAAAAGAGGTGATGAATATCAACGGGCCGGTGGAATCTCGAAGAAGAATGAAATACCTCTCAATACCATTTTGGAGATTGATATCTTTGATGTGTGGGGTATTGACTTCATGAGTCCTTTTGTGAGTTCTTGTGGAAACACCTACATCTTGGTCACGGTTGATTATGTGTCTAAATGGGTTGAGGCCATTGCTCTACCAAACAATGAAGTGAGAAGTGTGGTGGCGTTCTTGAAGAAGAATATTTTCACAAGGTTTGATACTCCGTGGGCTATCATAAGCGATGAGGGGTCACATTTTTACAACAAGGCTTTTGACACTTTGCTTAGCAAGTATGTTGTCACTCATAAAGTTATGACTCCCTATCATCCACAAGCTAGCGGTCAAGTGGAAGTCTCTGACCGGGAGATAAAGAGTATCTTGTCCAAAACAGTGAATGATAACCGGACGGATTGGTCAAAGAAGCTTGATGATGCATTATGGGCTTATCAGACTGCTTTTAAGACACCTATCGGAATGTCTCCATACCGATTGGTGTTCGGCAAAGCTTGTCATCTTCCGGTGAAACTTGAGCACAAAGCCATGTGGGCTTTAAAGAAATTGAATCTTGATTGGGATGCAACCGCTAACTTAAGGGTTGCGCATTTGAATGAATTGGATGAGTTCTGGTACCATGCCTATGCAAGTTCGTTCTTGTACAAAGAGAAGATGAAGTACCTTCATGACAAATACATTTAGAACAAATAGTTCAAGGTGGGAGATCTTGTTTTGTTATTCAACTCACGGTTGAGTATGTTTCCCGGAAAGCTAAAATCTAAATAGAGTGGTCCCTTTGAAATTCTGGGTATGACGCCTTTTGGTGCATTGGAATTGAAGAACAAAAACAATGAGGTATTCCAAGTCAATGATCACCGGGTGAAGCATTATTTGGGAAAGGTTGGTTATGGCCACGTTGTGGCAGTGATTTATTTCAAATGATGGTAATCTGCATCGTGCCGCGACGTTAAATCAGGCGCTTCTTGGGAGTTATGAGGCAACACATGTTTCTTTTTCTTCTCTTTTCTTCTTTTGTAGATAGGTGTTATTTTTTTGCTAACTGGATTTGAAGTATGTTGCAGGAATGAGTGTGTTTTACAGGAAGAGTGTACAAAAATCTGGTTTAGTGTGGCACGAATTGCGGACCGCACAATTTTGGTTGCTACAGCAAAAGGTACTCTGCGGTCGCACAATTGCATTGCGGACCGCACAAGTTGATGGTGGAAAATGTCAACTCTCTAAACTTGGTCCATCAGAGAAATGGCCAATCTGCGGCCGCAACCCAAATTCTGCGGTCCGCAATAAAACTTGCGGCCGCACACCTAATTCTGCAGACCGCAAAATGCCAGGGCAACTAGGCCCTCAGGTAACAGAGTACGGACTGCAATTGGAATTTTGCGGCCGCACTCAAGTCCCCTTTCGCTGCCAGAACTCGTTCACTATAAATAGAAGAGGCTAGGGCACTGTTCCCTTTATCCCTCTCTGAGCTCACAAATTGCACTAAATTGAAATTTCTTGTTAAATTATCTACTCACAAGCCTAACAACTGTTGATCACTCATCTCTTGCACTCATTCATATCTGGTATGCATCATCATCTTGATTAATTTCTTTTAATTTTTAGATTTTTAGTGAAATTTTGGACCATTTGTTTGATTGAATCTATTTGAACAACCATGTGGGGTAAATATGTAGTGGGTAGACTGGTAAATGCACTAAGGGGAATGTATAAATTAATTTTCATGCTTAGATGTTGTTTCCATGTCAAAATTGTGCAAAGATTTCAAGCCTTAGGTGAAAAACGACCATCTGTTCGTAATTGTTGGAATCTGCGGCCGCACAAGAAATTGTGCGGTCCACAGAAGTTAAAGTCTAGGTCATTATAGTAAGGCATGGTTCTGCGTCCGCAATAAAAAATGTGTGGACCACAGAAATCCCATTGCGGCCGCAGAACAACCTAATCTCTGTGATCAGAGAGTTGCCATTTTGGTGACTCTCAAGTGCGTCCACAAGACTATATATGTGGACCGCAGAAAACTGGTTGCGGCCGCAAAACAGCTAACTCTCTGTCATCAGAGAGTTGACATATTGGTGATGTATGAATTGCGGTCGTAATGAGAAATGTGCGGACCGCAATCCATTTTTGTGGCTGCAAAGGAATATTGTGCGGTCCGCAAATCCCCACCCTACAAGTATGTCTCTACTGTGTTTTTCACTGTAATCTCTGGTGTGTTCTTGCATTCATTTTGTGTCTGAACTTGAATTGCAACTAACAATCGCCTTTGCTTGGTACAAAACATGGTTCAATTTAGAGGACGAGGCGACACTTAAAAAGAAAGGGGTGACCATTCTCGGGGACGAGGGAAGAGACCCTTACCTAGTGCCCAACAACTTGAAATCAGAAAGAAGATAGCAGCTGGCAAAGGGAGAGGTGCAGACCTCTCAGAGACCAGTTCTTACGTCATATCTAGGGACGTCTCATAGGGCAACTCAGCCTCGGTACATGAGCAACCGACTGTCCAATCAAGGCTGCCAAGGAGATATCAGCTTAGGGATGAGCCGTCATCATCACATAGCACCTCCGAGGGTTCGGAGAGTGCCAGTCAGGCTTCTGAGCCTTCCACTACACCTGTTTTCCAAGCACCAGAGACATCAGTTCAAGACATCCCCGATGATGGCAGATGGGGAAATACTACTGTTACCAGCCTCGAGAGGTCAAAGAAGAAAGAGGTGTGGGAGGACCGGTTTGTCAGTTTGGCTGCCTTTACCAGTTTTCGTCAATGGTGGCCAGTGAGGTCGCTCACTCTTGAGCATCAATTCCAATTGAGAGATCTAGAAAAGTACAACCCTACAATTTTCAGGAAGTTTTGAGAGCGCATGGGGTGGATGTGGTTCACCCAGAGTGTGGTGGATGCAAAGGAATACCTTGTCCGAGAGTTCTACGCCAATGTGGCACATATCAAGAAAGGGACAAAGGTAACTAAAGTGAGGAACCTCAAGGTGCGTTTTGATCAGCACACACTGAACACTTACCTGGGGTCTAATGATGTCGAGCCCATAGAGTACCTTGAGAAATGTGCACACCATGGATCACAGCAGGGGTTTCTATTCACCGGAGTACGTTGATCTTTGAGGCAAAGGGGTGGCAAACTTTTGTATGCATCCGACTAAACCCGAGCTAGAATGAGACATATTTTCCTATACCGCGGGCAGTTCTAGTGGCTTCCATCATGGCCGGGTACCCCATCAATGTGGGAGCCGTGATGCCGGCCAATATCTATATGGTCGCTCGGCAAGCTGACACATCCTACACATATCCTAACACCATTACAGAGTATCTTACGGATGTGAGGGTAGAGCCGAGGGACTTTGATACGAAGGTGCGGGCGAAGAAGCCCTTCTCATGGTACTCATTGATAAATGCACACAACCCTAAGAAAAAGGGTCAGCCGTCTACCACCACAGGCTAGTCTTATAAGCCATCGGTGGTTGCTGCAGAGGCAGCTCACATTCCATCCACTTCAGCCGAGCCTTCAGCGAGTGTCGCAGCTATGCCTCCACCATTACCCTCAGTGCCTACAGCAGTCCCTGTCATAGGTTCCACCTCAGCTTTGAAGCCGGTGCCGATGCCTACTGCTCCACTCTCTGCGCTGCGAGTCTCCCAGACATTGGCGAACCTCAACAACTGGATGAAGACAGCTACTTCAAAGCTTTCTGACATATCCAGTACTGTTGCAGCACAGTCCTTCATTCCACACCTCAGATACCCCCAAAAGTGGAAGAAATATTGAAGAAGCTCATGGAGAACCAGAACACGATTATGGCTATATTGGTGCAGCATGGGTCTGTGATAGAAGAGCTGGGCAAGAAAGTGAAAAAGATAAGAAAGTCCCAGGCCTCCAAGAAGTTAGTGGACAAGCTCCGAAGATAGGTTAAGAAGCTTGCAGCAGCCGGAGACATTCCCTTTGACATGCTGATTGACCCATACTATCCAGGCCCAGATCATGCATCACCTTCAGCACCAGCTGGACAATCTGAGGAGCCAGGCCTTACTGCTTACACTACCGAGGTAGTGCGTCAAATGTTCACCAACCCAGTCACTCCCAGAGTTGAGGATGATGAGATCCAGTTGGATGAGACTGAGGTCGATGACGCTGTTATGGACACAGAGATGGCCAAGGAGCCATAGGGAGTTTTCTTCACTCTTACCCTTCCTTTACTTTTATTTTGTTAAGAATTGGGGACACTGCTTATTTTTATTCGGGGAGGGGGGGGTGGAGTTTATTTGATCTAATTTGATGATTCTAAGACAATTGGTTTGTAATAACTGACAGTATTTTCTTCTTTTCCCTTATTTTGTATATATTCTCTCTTTTCTTCTCTCATTATGTATATATCGTATATATCTTATCTCATTTATGTATATTCTTTATGCTTTCAATAGTTTTTGCTTTGTAGGTTCTTTACGTTTGTTTTCTTATTAGTTGGTGTTTAACTGAGTAGCTTCTTTTTGAATTAGTAGCTTCTTTTTATGTTTTAGTAGATAATAAGCCTTTGGTTTTCTTAATGCCACGGTTCTTTCCAAAGGTAGTTTTTGTGTGAACCGGATGACTCTTCCCAACGATGGAAGGCGTGACAACCTTCTTAAGGGATTCAGTCCATTTTTGGTGTTTAGGTAATAATAGTAGTAGTAATGAATAAAAAGACCTAATTAAGTCATGTTCGAAGAGTCAAACATGCTTCACTTGGTACCAACACACTTAACTACGTGCTTATGGTTAGAAACAAGTTTTGTTTTTGGAAAGAAATAGCTCTAGTTAGTAACTTTGTGACTCTTGTATTGACTTAGGCAATCATCGAGTGGTTTAATCAAACCATAGTGATTTTCAATCTTGAATGTGGTTGTTGTAGGCCCTCGACTCTATCCTATTTAACAATCCAGTTGCGTGAGGGGTGAGATGTTTTGTTGCTAGTCCAAGTACCCGTGCGAATGGTCTAGAACTTGCCCTGAATGTGTTTCAAGGCAAAATCTTAAGTTTTGCTTGGCTTAAGAAGTGATTGTAGGCTTTCCTAGACCCGCTTAAATTTTTCCATTGCCTACCAATGTTCTTATCCATAGTCAACCCATTTGAGCCTCGAGCCTTTCTCATTTGATAACCATGTTACAAGCCTTTACCCATTTTGTCGTGATCCTCTCTTGGCACCCGAGCTTTCCTTAACACTCTTGTGAGACAATTGTCTAAAATTGTAAGTTTGGGGGAGAGACGAGGAACTTGAAAGAGGTATCAAGGCGCAAAAAGATAAAAGAAATAATGAGAAGGAAAGGCAAGAAAAGGAAAGAACAAAAAGAAAAATGCAAAAGAAAGTGAATAAGTGGAGGAGTTGAAGGGATTCAAAGAAAAGTAATGATACAAAGCATGGAGAAATCAAAGAGGGAGAAAATGAATGTCATGATCAAGAAAGAGTAATGTTAAGTCTCTCTAGTTCCCCAAGGAAAAGAAAGTGCCTCAAAGAATTGGCAAAAGCATGAGCCGAGAATAAAAAAAATGGAGTGCTTAAGGAAAGGTGAACCCACTCAACCATAGTGTATCCAACCTTAGTCCAAAAGCCTTCATTACATCACAAAAAAACCCTACATGATTTCAAGCTGAGTGAGCTTACATTAGTGGCGATCTACATGAGGGGCAAGCCTATGGTACTTGAAGTCGTACTTGCGACATTTTCTTGAGAGAGATGAGTGAACCTTTCGCAAATCTTTGGATTGAGTGCTAAAATTCTTAATTGAGCTAGGCAAACGGAGAGTAGAAGAGGAGGAGTTTGGGATCCACAATGACCTACATGAGAGAGCGAGTGTCCTTGATGAATAAAGTCAACTCTTGATGCTCAAGTGTCACATTAGAACTATATGTGTATAAAAGTTTAACTTGTCGCCTTGTTGATAATACATAAGTAGTGTGGGTAATTGTTGGTCTCAACTGATGCCTGGGTGGCTCACCTTTGACTGGCTGAAATGACCCTTAACTTATAGAGGTGGGAACTATTTTGTTTTCTTGAGGACAAGCAAAAACTTAAGTTTGGGGGAGTTTATAAGTGGGGATTTTGACTACTTATTAACACCTTTTAGCTTTCGTTTTAGTCTAAAAGCGTTGAATGGTGTTCCCGAAACTGATGAAAAGTGCAAAATTACAGGAATGTTGGAAGTTGGACTCCCGAGATGAAATCCGACTTAAAAAGGAATAGAATCTCACAAAGTGTGGACCGCAGAATTCGATATGTGGCAGCAAAACAATGAAGAAAATCCCAGCACGCTTTCTAGCAAACTGCGGACCGCATAGGAATTGTGCGGCCGCAAATGATGAGCTGGAGATTAACTTCAGAGGGTGAATTTCTAAAGTCCAAGTCCCTCAAAATGGCGGACCGCACAAGAATTGTGCGTCTGCAGAAGAAGTGCCTTGCGGCTGCAGAAGTAAAGATACGAACTGCAGAGGACTAGATTGTGGCGCAGTGATAATTATGCGGACCGCATAAACATTGCCTCGCGGCCGCAGTTGAGAATTGTGTAGTCGCAGAATCCCAGCTCCTGCAAGATGAAGATTTCTACGGACCGCACATGGAATAGTGCGGCCGTAGAACCTCCCGAAGGGCATTTTTGTCCGAAATTTCGAGCCTTGTATAAATAGACGAGTTTCACAAAATTAGGTCAACTTTTGACATCAGCAAGTCCTGTAGTCATTTTTCTTTGCCTCTTTTAGAAGTTTTCTATATTTTGGAGTATTTTACTATAGATTTTATCATTTTAACTTTTACAATATGAGTTTAATTAGTATTTCTTTTTCTATTTCTTCAATTTCAAGCATGAGTAGCTAGATTTTTACTAGGGTTGTGACCCAACCCTAGTGTGTAAACCTTATGGGTGTCTAATTTAGTGCTTGTTTATGATTGAGTATTTATTATTTAGCCTTGTTCGTGCTTTAATTTGTGGAATTAATTGTTGCAAAAATTAGTTCATGCAACATTGTGTCACTCGAGAGATCGATTAACCCAATTAAAGCGTTCAACCTAGAGATAGTAATAACCCGACTTGAGCTTTTATCAACCGTTTTGTGTGATACCCATTTGGACCTGAGAAAGCCAAATTGGGCAAAACTACTCCTTGACCGAGAGGTATTGAGTGGGTAATTGAGAGTTGATAGCTATAATATACCCCAATCAACAAAACAAGAATTAATATTTATATCCCACTAGGCGAACACCTAGGCGTTGGTCATAGCCCTAGGCTTTTTATAAACTTGAAAAACAACAAAAATAATTATCTTATTCTTATTTCTCTTCTTTGTAATCTTTAGCTTTAAAATAGAAATAGCAGCAGAGCCATTTTGTGGAAGTACAAATTAAGATAGTTCAAATTCACGCATTAGAATATATACTCCTAACTCCCATCTAGCTTCATGTGGATTCAATCCCGACTCTTCGTTAGTTTACTATAATTGCAATCGGCCGTGTCATACCTTATTTTGAGGTATGCATTGTACGATAGGTCAGGTCTCTGTTCGATCTCGGTTCATGATCGATGACCCTTTTGGATCTGTCACTAGTCCTGACGGGATAAACGGACCCGGAAGGATCCCCGAGCTGACCGTCTTCGACCCTTATTTTTGATTGGTACCTGTTATGGATGTCGGCCCAAGTTACCGTCGGGTATTCTATCAAATTTTATTTTAACTGTTGTGAAGCCAATGAACTTTGGGGGTTGAGTCCTTGGGTGAAGGCCTGAATGGCCCAATCGTCTGCAACCGGAGGCAAATCCATCCGTTCCATTTGAAATCTCGATAAGAATTCCTTGAGCATCTCGTTATCTCTTTACTTTACCTTGAAAAAGTGTGACTTCCTAGTCTCGACCTTTGTGGCCCCAGCGTGCTCTTTTAGAAAGGCATCTACAAGCATAGCAAATAAATTAATAGAATTAGGGGGTATGTTGTGATACTATATCTTGGCTCCTTTTGACAAGGTCTCTCTGAACTTTTTCAGCAGAACGGACTCGAGTTCGTCATCTTCCAAGTCGTTTCCTTGATGGCGCACATATAAGAGGTCACATGTTCGTTTGGATTGGTTGTCCCATGTTCAGAATTTTGGGCATACGGAACATCTTTGGGATCAGCTTCGGAGCTGCGCTCAGAGGAAAAGGCTTTTGGATAAATATTTTAGAATCCAGGCCCTTCAGTATCGGAGGCACTCCTGGGATTTGGTCGACCTTAGGGTTATAGGTCTTCACTTTTTTGTCGTTGGTTTCGATTATCTTTTCTCCCGATTTCACCCGTTTTATCAGTTCCTCAAGCATCTTTATTATCTAGGGGTTGGTCCCGGGTTCCGCTTCACCCGGCCTTTCTGTGGCCGGTTCATTTCCCGGGACGATTCAGACTCAACTCTGCTCGCCTTTGGTTCTGCAATTGGGCTATCGCTGCCTGTTGAGCCTGTAACATTTCGAAGATCATGCGCAAGTTGATTCCATCACCTTAGGGGTGGCCATAATACCGACCGAACCGAGAAAACCGACCGAACCAAAATTTTTGATTTATTCGGTCTCGATTTTTTGATTTATTCAGTCGATTTGCGATTTATATATTTAAAAAATTCGGTGTTCTGTTCGGTTATCAGTTTTAAGAGTTTGATTTTTGGTTAAACCGAAAAACCGAAGTTTACTGATAGTGAGTAATTTTTTAGTGGTGTGCAATCCTAGACTCCAAGCAAATAAGATAGTTTTAACCAATATAGGAAGTGTTGTCAGTTGCAACAAAGCAAAAGAGGCAAGAGCATTAGGAGTGAATAACTAATAATGCATTTATGACAAAAGCTCATCAAACAATATTATATCAAAACTAAGTTTCAAAAGAATTTCAAAGGAAAGACATAGCCTGCACAATCTTCGAGACCGGAAGTATTACATATTAACACAGATAATGTAATTCTTCACGGTGTATTGTCAATTAACCTATCAAAGTGCAAATCGAGACCTCCATTTCCAAAAATAAAAATGCAAACAGAAACAAAATAGAAATTAAAGTGCCTTATACAGACATGAAGCTTTTTAATTCAAACATGATAATTAAGGTACCTTATCTAGGGGTGAGAATAATACTCTTTTCTTTTATGTTTTTTGAAAAAAGAATGATTTTTTTTACATAAAGATTATTTTCTTTTTCGTGTATTTGATGGAATTTCTTATTTTATTTGTGTTTTTCTACTAGAAAGAAATCTATTTTCATTGTTTGGTAACTATTTTTGCTATGGCTTAAAATTGAAACCGAACCGATTAAAACCGAACCAAACATGAATAAATCGAATCGAACCGAAATTATTACGGTTCGGTTTTGGTTATTAAAATTGTAAACCGAAAATCGAATAAATCGAACCGAATTTCTACAAAACCGAACCGAACGGACCGGCGTCCACCCCTACATTACCTTCGCCGTCGTGTGTACTCCAGGCTATCGATCAGGTTCCCACGCGAATGTTGTTTTCGTGGTCAGTGGGCAAGTTTGCTTCGATATCCACGTGTGAGTTAGCATCGATCAGATTAGGGACTGGGACTCCGTTGGGGTCAGCAGGGGGCAGCTCGTTGATGGGTACCACGTTGTTGTTTTCGCCATGGTGGCCGGACTCAGCATTCATGTTCAAATGGGCAGATTGGGAGTTCGACAATTTTAATTTAACCTGAAATTAAAAGCTCAAAGAACAAGTGTAAAATAGAAGGTGCTATGAAAATTTGTATCAAATCGCCACTATTATCCTTAGCTCCATGGTGGGTGCCAAACTGTTTACCCTAAAAAATGGATAAAAATTAAATTTGTAAGTGATTTTAAGGATACGTGGGTTAATTCAATACAAATGATAAATTGAGTTAGATTAAACAGATAAAGGACGTAATAAATTGTCAAACCAATCAAGAGGAGTGATCTTGTACATAGTAACAGCTTAATGAAATGCCTGCCTTCGATCTCGGGCTCACGTTATTGATGATTGATGAACAAAAATAAGAACTTTGAATAACAGAGAAAATTAGAATATATTGCCTTGATATGCGTGTTGCAGTGTACCTAATAAATAATTAGACTCCTCTTTATATAGTAGGGGAGTCTTACCCTAAGTGTAATTTCACAAAAAGTAAAAATCTTTCAATTAACTAATCACCGTTTTTCTGTCGATACGTGCCGAGATTCACGCCGTGCACGAAGGGTGATGTCGTGTATATTATGAGAGGTTTAAAGCACGAAGGGTGATGCCGTATATATTATGAGAGGTTTAATGCACGAAGGGTGATGTCGTGCCGCTCTATTCATTTATTTGATAAGGTTGAGAGTAAAAGTACGAAGGGTGATGCCGTGCAGTTTTCCTTGCTGTTTTAATTGCTCAATTCCTTTAAGGATTTTCGGTTTAATTCTGTCTTTTTATTATTCTCACTCTTTATGTTGTATTCCCCCACTGTATGTTCCCTTCCCATTACGTTATTTATTTATTTATTTTTGTTGCCACTAGCATGATTATACTGTTCAGATTATATGTGGGTGTCTTGTCCTAGCCTCGTCACTACTTCGTCAAGGTTAGGCTCGACACTTACCAGTACATGGGGTCGGTTGTACTGATGCTGCACTCTGCACTTTCTGTGCAGACTTTGATACCGGTTCAGGTTGATCGAGATTTTGCTATTGGTCCGCTGTCCGGAGACTCAAGGTAGATCTGTCGGCGTTCACAGACCTTGAAGTCACCGCCTATATTTTTTGTTCTACTGTTTCTTTCATTCAGATAGTTGTATTTCTTTCAGATTATTACTTGTAGTAAATTCTAGAATGCTCGTGAATTGTGACTCCAAATCCGGGTGGTAGTAATTAATACGGTTTTATTATATTTCGCACTTATTATATTTCATCTTAGTTAATTATTGTTAATTACTGAATGAAAATAAGGAATTGGTTTAATGATTCTCTAACGTTGGCTTGCCTAGCAAGTAAAATATTAGGCGCCATCACGGTCCCGTCGGTGGGAAATTTCCGGTCGTGACAGTTGGTATCAGAGCCCTAGGTTACATAGGTCTCATGAGTCACGAGCAAGCTTAGTAGAGTATGAAGGATCGGTACGGAGACGTCTGTACGTATCTCTCAGAGGTTATGAAGTTTAGGAACAATATCACCTCTTTCATTCCTTATCGTGCAACATTGATTTTGCTTGAAACCTATATCTCACATTCCTTTGTATCTACTTGTGTATGACATTGCACACTCGGTATCAGTTATGCGTCGATGGTTCGCGATGCCGCAGATGAACTACGAGAGAGCCAGAGATGCTCAAACATTACCTCAACGTGTGATTCCGACTGAAGATGCGGACGTATAAAGAGATCACCCAGTGAATAATGTGGGGGGTGCAACGTACCTTGGCATCTGGTTGATTTATACGAGTTGTGAAGGTTAATATTTTGGAACATCGGACGTGGTGAACTATGACTTCGCGCCGAGTGGGGGAGTCCACTATCAATGAATGGATTGCGAGTCATGTGTTATATCAGTTTTGGCCTGAAATGTATATATGTGGTACTGAAAGGTTCTCCCAAAATTTACATGTGTTTAAGGCCTGAGATTTTGTAGAGGATAAGGTTGGGACTTGAGGTATGTCCGCCTCCGTAATAATCTTATACTTCAGTATCACGACCTTTGTTGGTCATGCTCGATTATCTGGTAATGCCCTCCGAGATTTTTCGGATTCGAACCGATCCTGGGGGTCGTGGCCTCGATACTCCCGAGGGCAGACATTTTGCCCGGACCCCGACTCGAGGGGCTCCTTGCCTCGATTTCGGTCCCTTACAATCACGTCTCTTCCTCCGTTTACTTCATAAAAAACCGAAGCGTCTCATGGGCTCGGTTTCATCCGTACACGCAAAGAAATAAGATCTTTTGGAGATGAAAAAGAAAGCAACTTTCCTACACATCTTCTATTTTACTGTTAGCTGATTATATAACAGAAAATCAGATTGCCCATAGAAAAATAGAAAACAAACATTGTTAACAATGTTAGATAACATTACGAAATAAATAAGATACTCTTTATGTAACAGACTTTTTTTAGTCTGTCTTTAAAAAGACCGGAAAAATAGAGAGAAATCATAGTTATTACAAAACAAATAAAATATTCTTTATATAACAAACTTTTTTTCTGTCTCAAAAAGTATAGTACTACCTCCCTCCTAATTAATGTTCCACTTGAGTTTTTCTGACCGTAATTTTTTCATATTCTTTTTAAATATTTTGAATTGTTAATTATAATAATTATAGTACTTTCCGTAGTTTCAACATGTAAATTTATTTCAAAAAATTTAAAGACTTTATGTCCAAATTCACCATCAAAATTAAAAAATTAATTTAACTCTCGAGATACGAATGGTGCAAAGTAAATTGAGATAGAGGGATATATATTTTTCTTTTTGAAAATTACATATTTAATCTTAAGCTTCCTCATTTTACGCCTAGTGATATTACTTGCTGAAACTTACTTGATATAAAAGTAATTGAAACGACACGTGAAACTTTCACTAGCACTCGTTTAAGTGGAAAATATACTTTGCATATTTTTGACTTACGCATTATAAGTCTTTTTAAATTTCTTAAACTCTATAGTAGAAATTTGCAAAAACCGCTCACTGATCTTTATTTCTCAGGAATTATACACTACCAGAAAATCACTGTTTTCCGACTACAAAAATTGCCGGAAAGTAATCGAAAAATCCAATTTTCACCAAAACGAGGAAACATTTACCAAGGCCTATAAATTGAAAACAGCAAGCAAAATAGTCATATCCATATAATATTTCATAGAATCATAGGTACTCTATTTTACTGCTTTGAACTAAATGTAATCACAGTATGAATTTTACAACCAAGAGAAATTAGCTAGAAAAATAATATTCTTAACTAATTTCACTTCTCTCTTGACATTCTTATACTTTTTTTCTACATACAGAAAACTAAAACCATAATCTGGATCTGATCACTTAGTTTCCAAGGTTCTATAGTCCAAAACTAGACCATTAGCCTTCAACCCTAAAAAATCATAACCAGAAATATTCATACTTATAATATTACTACAGCCATTTCCATTACTATTTTTACTACTGCAACTGCAATCTTTACTATTTTGTATACCCAAACTACATGTAAAACACAAAGAGTTTGCTCTTTGATTATGATCAAGTTGGTTTTGTTGGTCATGAGGAGGACTAATTCTAAGCTCAAGATTCAAGTCAGGACACCGTTCTTGAATTTCATGATCTTCTTCTTTGCTCATCGTCTCAATTAATTCGGATTTGATCTTAATCTTCTGATCTTGATCATCAGCAGCAAAAGAAATGGTTGTCACTTTTTGCGTACCAAGAGTAGGCTCACTCATTGGCCTATGTGTTGTTGGATCAATACCCCTACTCAAAAGCTTCCTTCTTATATGTGTGTTCCAATAATTCTTTATCTCATTATCTGTTCTTCCTGGTAATCTTCCCGCTATAAGTGACCACCTATTACAAGAAACAAAGAAAATACGGTCAGACTCTCTATAATAGCATTTTTATATAACAAAGTCATTTTTTTTTTCGGAATCGATTTTGTTATTGTTATAATATGTATCTTCTAAGTATAACAACACTTAATTATAACAGCCAAAAAATATCTGAACAAATGAGTCTGTTATATAGAGGTTTGACTATAATTAGTACTAACAACTTAGAGAGAGCACACAGACTATTGTGTAGTCCGGCGCACAAGTCATTCTGCGTTTGAGGTAGGGTTGCACCCAAGGGATGCAATATTAGTGATTACTTCAAGGTCGAACCCGTGACCTATAGGTCATAGAGAGAAAATTTGACCGCAAAGCTCTCCTTCAGAGCAGACATACTTTTAATTACTTCCGAGAGTAAATACTTACTTGTTACCGAGGAGGCTATGGAGTTTGATAATGAGTTCATCTTCTTCATCAGTGAAGTTACCACGTTTAAGATCAGGTCGTAAGTAATTAATCCAACGAAGACGGCAGCTTTTACCACATCTGAGAAGGCCAGCAGCTTTAGGAAGAGACCTCCAACAACCTTCGCCATGAGCTTTAATGTAAGCAATAAGCCTTTCATCTTCTTCTTTAGTCCATGCTCCTTTGTTTGTATGAGCCTTTTCACAACATGGTGACCTTCCCATTTTGAGCCAATTTCTAAGAAATATTTCTCTTAATTACTTTTTCA
Source organism: Nicotiana tabacum (assembly GCF_000715075.1). Taxonomy (NCBI): domain Eukaryota; kingdom Viridiplantae; phylum Streptophyta; class Magnoliopsida; order Solanales; family Solanaceae; genus Nicotiana; species Nicotiana tabacum. The sequence goes on from NC_134103.1 coordinate 75,914,870, forward strand.
ATTTGAAGTGTAGTAGTAATAGAGAGGATGGAAGGAAATAATGGAAGTTTTAGCTTTGGTAGTGCTATTGAGAATCAAAGCCTGCCCTTTTAGGACTTGAAGTGGGGGTTATATAAGCTTTTGACTCAATAGGAAAAAGAGACTCTCATAGTATGTGTGGGGGGTAAAAAATGGAGGGGGGGGGGAGGGGGGAGTGACACTAATTGCTTCTAGATGCGAGTTGGTGAGACAGGTTTGCAGGATTGGCTGATGGGCATTCCTTCTTTAAAAAATATTTGCATCAACATTATTACCATCTATTTATCTGTTTAAGGTCCAATAGCTTTGATTCCGATAAAAAACGGGGCTAGAATTTGAACGTTATAGGTTTGGGATTATAATCATATTAAGTTATTGGGTTTTAAATTAATAATTTCCTCAGTCCCAATTTATCTAACAGTATCTGATTGATCACAAAATTTAAAAAAATATATAAAAAATTGAAACTTGTGGTATTTGTGTCGCTATACATTATCTGCTTAAGGGTAAATTAGACATTTTAAAGTTAAATCGTTACTAAATATAAAAAGATGTCATTTCTGTTTTTTGAAATTGATTAAAAAGGAAAGATTGTCATATTAATTGGAGTAAGAGAATACTTATTTAGTGTATCTTTTAGCACATATATAAAGTACGAGCCAAAACTATTAAATTCGGATAAATTTGTACTCCCTTGATCTCATATTAACAGTCGTGATTACTAAAAATAGTTATCTCAAATTATTTGTCATTTTAGAAGTTCAAGACAAAATTGATTATATTTTTTCTTTTTTACCCTTAATAATAATTATCCTAGAAGACTACAAACACCTTAATTATGGATAATTTTATTCAAATACCAAGAAATGGACCTTGTTATCTTTAACACTTTAATCATGTTTACACTAATGCAATCAATAGTGTACTGTAAATACAGAAATTCTTTATAAAGTCTATTCAAACCAAAATTCTGCTAGAGTATAAGATAATGAAAGAAAATTTTAAAATCACTAGTTTGAAAATATTTTGAAGGAAAGATGAATTCCATGTCATGCAACACCTGTTGGAAGAGTTAATTTTACTGATTTGTTAATTTTATCTTACGTGTCTCTTTATATTTTCTATAAAGCAAAACAATTGCATTCACATTTAGTAAAAATATGAATATGTTATTGATGGAGATGACACACAAATTGAGAAAATATTCAATGAAGAAAGATTAAATATTAAGACATGAATAAGGGTAAAGTAGTCAAAATCTCATCCAAATTAATATTTCTTAAGAGAGGCGTGCACAAGAAAATCATAACACATAGATATATCTACATATATATTACTCCAAAAGGAAGTCCAACAAAAAGAAATGGAGAAAAAGTGACAAGTCATTAACTATGGGTAACCTTCAGGTAGGTATATAAAGTGATGAGTTATTAAAATTCTGGCAAAGAAGACAAAGGGGAGTAGTGTGATCTGATTGTCTCCTTTTAATTTGTCTCTCTTTTTCGGTTCTGTCCAAACTCTGAACAACCTGTTATTAATAATTTAGCTAACCATATACCAAACCCAATCCTCCAAAATCTTCCCAACCATATGGGGCAACAATACATGTACTATAATAACTACCAATATAATAATAGTGAAATTATTATTATTATTATTGTGCTTTTTTTTTAAACTACCTTATCGGATTTATATTGTGATCTAGATCTTAAACTTTTTATCCACGGACAAAAAGTATCAGTATGATACACCGATACGTAAAAGAAATTTTATACTGGAAGATCATTTTTACCTGTTGCAGCAGATTACTTGTTTTACTTTTAAGATTACAAATCTCGCTTTTAATGGAGAACTACATGTAAATATCTTTTGGTTGAGTTGATAGTGTAAATATTATTTACTCTATCGGTGTAATGCTATTCCAGATTACTAATCTTACTTTTGATGATGATTGCGTGCAGTTATCTTTTAAGTACTAGATATATATAAGAATTTTCAACTTTATTTCGGACTGAGGCTAGTTGTTGTTGTTGTCGTAAAAACTAAAAAAAACATTTAGCGTGATGTAACATGTATTGTACCTTATTTTTTCAAGTTACTAATTCCAATTTCTACGGATGGCTACTCCTAGTTATATCTAATAGTACTATATAAGATTTCTTTTACACGGTTAGTATTTAAAATTTGAACTCTTTATTTTGTTTATAATTTAGTAATGATATCTGGTAAGGTAGTTGAAGCAGGCAATTGGAAGAATTGTGGGATGTGCTTTTGGTTTACATATTTTTGCTAATACAAGTAAGAGTCAGATCATAAGATGGTTGGAGTTGTTTTTTCATTCTATTTGACTCCAGTATGCAAGCAAAATGGAGAGAGAGATATTGAGTTGGTGTGTATGTTGTTAAAGTTTCTAGAAGACATGTACTAGCTAGTATAATAGTATATGAAAAAGAAGTAAATTTGGAAAAAATGAGTGTGGGGTGTGGTGGTTAGTTGATTGTGGGCTTTGGTTCACCTTCCACTTCTCTCTTTTCTTTATTTTATTACTAGGTATGTTCGGAGGCGGATCCAGAATTGAAATGTATGAATTTCTATCGACACCTCAAGTTAATATATTATAGTAACAAGACTAAAGAGTAAGTACCAATATGCATATATATTTAAAAGATTAACGAACCACTTAAATACAATAAAAGTACCGATAGTTGGTTCTCTTTTTAGCTTTATTTTTGGTCATTTGCTATGTTTTGTTTATAAATAATAATAAACTTTGTTTAAAAGACCCCTATCTCAAACCTTGTCGTTCAAGTTTAGGCGACAAAGTAGGGTTAATATTGTGGGAAATAGTTTCTCTTTATTCACCTTATGTTCTTCTTTTGTTGCTATATATGATTAATTTGCCTTGTAAGTTTGTTTACATTGTTGGTCCCAACAAAAGCGAAGCTAGCCTATTAAGTGCAGGTTCAATTAACGTTAGTCATTTTTGTTTAAAAATTATATTTATACTACGAAATTCATATATATATATATATATATATATATATATATATATATAAAAATATTTAATTGTAAACCTTATAATTAAGACGGGTTATAGATTCCGTGACAAATTCAAAATATATAAATTTCAAATTCGGAATCCGTCTCTGAATCCGAAGCCGGAGAAAGCTACGGTAGGCTATAGGTAGCCAGCATAAAATTTAATAATTCATGATGAATTTTCATAATATAGATTGTCCACTCCAACTAATTTGTGACTAAAGCATAGTTATTTTGTTGCTATATGAATATTTACCTCCTTGCTTGGATGTTTCTTCTTTTGTTCTTTTACCACCCACCACCACAAAAGTTTCTTTCTCTTTGAAAACAACTTTGATAACAACTTGTGCCTATGAAATGAATAGATCCTAAAACCTTTTCCACTATCTCGGCATGAAAGAGAAAGTTATAAAGAGAGAGATGTCCACTTGTATAATTCCATGTGTGGTATTTTTACCTACCCGTTTAACCTTTTGGATTCCCTTTGAGTCATGTTCTAAGAAGGGGTTAACTACCTCTTTATATCTATTGTGAGCTATTGGCAAGGTCTTGAATTTTATTCCCACATTTATGTAAGCTTATGAATAACCACACAAAATATGTTTGACTTTACTGCTACCAAAAAACTGGTTACATTTCAGAATTCATCTTAATGATCTTTGATTTAACTTTTATATATAGATACTCCTGGTCCACTTTAATTAATTTTTTTGGCTATTTTCGTACATGCTAAGGAATCCACCTTTTAGTAGTATTAATTAACAACGAAATTGACCATATTAGCCTTAATTTGTACATTAGAAATATAACATATACTCCTAGCCTCTTTACTCCAAGTGCAACTTTAGAAAAAATAAGTTAATTCCTTCTTGATATCTGAAAAAATTAAATATTGTGGACCACAAGAAAAAGACAAAAAAATCAATTGAAATAGACCGGAGGGAGTAGTTTAAAAAATACTTAAAAATCAAAATACTTCTAAGGAACATTTTGATAAGTATTTACTAATTGATACCCTAATAAAAAGAGTTTTGTTATAAAATAAAAGCAATTTAGTAAAACATGAATAAGAAATGGAGATAGAGAGAAGAAAGAGATTTTTTTCTTCAATTGTGTGTATTTTCTTATCTTTTACAAGACCTTTATATAGGCATGAAAAGTGAAGAAAAATATGTCATTGAATATGTCATTAAGCATAGAAATATGTCATTAAGCATTTGTGAAGATCATGGAGGAAGAGTAGACATCCACCATAATTTGATTTTTATTATAACACTCCCCCTTGGATGTCCATAGATAATGTGCCTTGTTAAAATCTTATTAGGAAAAAACTCTATGGAAAAAAATCCTAGTGAAGGAGAAAGAGTACACATGTTTAGAAATACGTCTTTTGGTTGCCTCGTTAAAAAACCTTGCAAGGAAAATCCAGTGGGATAAAACTTTGGAAGAAAAAAAGAGTACAACGCGTATTAATTCCCCTGATGAGAGCATCAATTCACATCCTTGAGCCTTCGCATCCCAATCTTGTACACTAGTTTCTTGAAGGTTAACGTCGGTAGATATTTGGTGAACAAATCAGCCATATTATCACTTTAACAGATCGGTTGCACATTGATATCACCATTCTTTTGAATATCATGTGTGAAAAATAACTTTGGTAAAATTTGCTTTGTCCTATCCCATTTTATGAATCCTCCCTTCAATTGGGCTATGCATGCTGCATTGTCTTTATACAAAATTATGGGTAGTTTGTCACACTTCAAATCACATTTGTCTCGAATAAGGTGTATTATAGACCTCAACCATACACATTCTCGACTTGCTTCATGAATAGCAATTATCTCAATATGATTAGATGAAGTAGCCACGATCGATTACTTAGTCGATCGCCAAAATATGACAGTGTCTCCATATGTAAACATATAGCCTGTTTGAGATCGAGCCTTGTGTGGGTCAGATAAATACCCAGCATCGGCATAACCAACAAGATGGGGACTGCAATCATTGCCACAAAATAATTCTATATCGGTAGTACCTTTTATATACCGTAATATGTATTTGATTCTATTCCAATGTCTCCTTGTAGGAGCAGAGCTGTAGCTTGTTAAGACATTAACTGAAAAAATTATGTCAGACATTGTAATGTTAGAAATATACATTAGTGAACCAATTGCACTAAGATATGGTACTTCGGGACCAAGAAGCTCTTCATTATTTTCATGAGGTCGGAATGGATGTGCTTTATCCATATACAATCGCTTTAAAATCTTTTTAGTGTATGTTGATTGATGGATAAAAATTCCATCTTTCGTATACTTAATTTGTAGACCAAGACAAAATTTTATCTTTCAAAGATCTTTCATTTCAAATTCTTTTTTTAAATAGTCTACTGCTTTAGGAAGCTCCCTAAGAGTTCCAATGATATTTAAATCATCAACATACACAGTAATTATAACAAATTTAGATCCAGATCTTTTTATAAAGACACAAGGACAAATTGAATCATTCTTGTACCATTCTTTCAACAGGTACTCACTCAGGCGATTACACCACATGCGCGCTGATTATTTTAATCTGTATAAGAATTTTTGAAGCTTTATTTAATAAATTTCTTAGAAACCTTAATATGCTTCAGAACAATTTAAATTCTTCAATGATTTCCATTATACGCATATCACGTTTTTCTTGTATTGCCAGATTAAAACATGAAATGGCGACATCCACCACAGGAGAACATGTCTCTATATAATCAATGCCAGGATATTTACAAATCTTCTTGTGACACAAGTCATCTTTATGTCTATCGACTTGTTCTTTTTTTTCCGCATAAGAACATATTTATACCTCCACTGGCTTTATACTTCAGGTGTTGGGACTATCCGTCCAACTTCATATTTTTCACGTGAAATCAATTTTCATTGCGTATTTTTCATTTGGCCAATAATTGATCTGTCCAAATTTCATGACAGATTTGAGCTCAAGATCCTCGTCAATGTTAATAATATTGAGTGCTACATTATATTAACAATATCATCGATGATTATTTTATATCGGTTCTATTATTACCCAATAAAGACATAACTTATTGAGATCTCTTTATCTTATTATTTTCAGGTACCTGAGCCTCTCCCATGAGGTCTTATGAAGTGTTATGTTGTGGTGCTCTTCTAGAGCACTTGCCTCCTTATTATGACCATCTTGAACATTTGCTCCTCTCCTTCTTCAAGGAGTTTTATTTTTGGAATCGATTAGTCTATTATGCTTCATGCATGCCATAGACTCTATTCATTATGAACTTTATTTTATTTGGAGCATTAACAGCTGAATATAACATTTAGCTTTGGGTCAGCAAATACGTCTGGCAATATTTTGCAAATGAATTATCACTTGAACTTCAAGTTCACATTTTCTCGTACGAGGATCTAGATGTACTCATAATAATTCATTACATGCATTACTTTTTCAGCTGCCCATTTTCTCACCTATTTGTTGGGATCACCAACACATATCCCTAACCTTATTTGGGGATCCATCTTTGTGCATTGTGGTGGAACAATTAAATCATATAGCTCATTCATATTTCTGGATGAAAATTATTTGGTTCCTGACCCTTAACCGATTGTGATAGGGAGAACTTATCATAACTTGGCTAGATGCGTACAAGTGCTGTTGTATATTAAATAATACATCACATACCGAATTTTATTTTGGCAGTTTTGTTCTCATAACCAACGGTTTAGATATAATTGGAGGCATATAATTTTTGCTAAACCAACTTGGATTTAAACCAGTATTATCAAGATAAATCATCATAATTTATATTCTGGAACTATGCTCTAATAATTTGAGCAATCAATCTTGCAAAATCCAAACTGCAAGTTGATAACAAATGTACATGTGACCATAGAATAGATGCATCCATTAAAATTATATAATAGTAAAAGGTCCACATGGAAGGTGACTGGGCTCATATATTTATCACCTTTTATTCATTCCAGAAATCAAGGGATTCAATCCCAACTTTATCTGGTATATCATGAGAATAAGTAGCACAAGAGAATTCTTGAAGAATCTTATATTTCTTCAATATATGCCAATGTAATTCTCAATTAATTTTTCGCGTCATCATTGAACCGAGATGGTCAACCGGTCATGCCAACTAATATTTATTTCAGTAAACCTCTAGTTTACTTGTGGCTTGTGATTGCATCATCATGCTTATACTTATGTAGTACAACTAGAAGAAAAGTCAGGTAACCTTTTATATTTACCCGGTATGATTATAGTAATATAAAGATATTCAATCTTTTTTTCATTTATAGTCTCAATATGCCAACCATTTTGGCTAATATATTTGTAAATAATAATATTTCTTTTGAGACTTACTACAATATTAATGTCATGAACAATTTTATTTATCCGGATAGTAATAAATTAGTTCTTTCAGAGCTCTTAACTGCTTTTGTACTACAAGAACTTTTGTCACACCATCTATATAATGAATGTCTCCTTCACAAAGAGAATCATATCATAATAATTGTCATGTTCAAAATCATCATAAGCAAAATAATTTCTTGCTTTAATTTTGCTTTTAATAACTTTCGTAAGGCATGACAAAATATTTTTGGCGTATCACATGTATGCGACCAATGATATATTCATGTAACTACACGGTAATATTCATTATCTTTCTTTGTCTCAAACCTCCCTTAGATGTGAGTTGTAGTATTTATCCAACCATGCACAAGTACATTATTATGCATAATCTTTATCACATATATATATTTTCACCTTCAATTTCAGGAATGAGTATGCATTCTCAATAAAAGAATTTCTCCCTTTTTATAATTATCATAGTGATAACTATTATTATTTTGGCCTTTCGCACACCCACATTCATTGGTCAACCACTTGTCTTTATTTAGACTTATCATGCACTGCTATCACATTCACTTCAAGAATGGAGCAAATCAAGTGGGACAAGCTTCATGCTTTTTCATGAAAATTACATTATTTTTTTCTTTAGTTATTATTATTATCAATATGGTGCATTAGGACTCAAACCCAATGCCTTACCCATATAAAGGCATGCTAGGCCATAATGCGTTGGAACTTGAATCCAACGTCTTTTCATCAACATAGTACGTTGGGACTTGAACTAATCGTCTTACCCTTAATCTTTGGCATAATAGGCCAAAATTCATTAGGACTCGCACTCGAGCCTTTAAAATATTATTACTTCATAATTATAGGCATAAGAAAATTAACTTTCAAGAAGACATATATAACTATTTTAATCTTGAAACAGTTCATCTGCAACAAAAATGCAAGTTAGTATATATGCCAATTTTGTTTTTTTAAATGATACAATCACTTTTACATTTTAATAAATTAATTAGGGGAAAGGTGCAGATAACCTATAACCACTTATATTTCAAAGGCTATAAGAACTTCACCAAAAAATTTTAATACGGATGAATGAGCCTTATGTTTCTGTAGCAAAAATATTTAAGGCTTAATGCATAACCGTGACTATTATAAATTATAACTATAATGAGTTTATATTGATTATATATTTGAATGCCAAATTTGCAAGGTACTGTAAAATTGCCTACATATTTGATAATTTTGCTTTCAATGAAATACATCATGTGATGGTAAAAATACTATTACTAAATTACCTTAATAATTATCTAGCATAGTATGTAAACGGTCAGAACATATATATACGTTGGAATATTATCTTTGTCCTATAAGAGATGTAGCAAATAAAGACATACCTTTCCAGTTCTTTATTTCACTCGATACAATTGAAAAAAATATTTTAACCAAATACTGCACATAAAGTTAATGCAAAGATATGAAAGTATGAATGAGTTTAGATGGATGTAAAACTTATCTTTGTATTATCATCCAAGATATTTTTCATTGTACTTGATCTCATTGTCTGCTTATAATTTACATAGTCTTGACGTAGAAGATCATGAAATGAGCAATTCGTGCTGATAATGCATTATAAAATAAAAGCAATTTAGTAAAACATGAACAAGAAATGGAGATAGAGAGAAGAAAGAGATTTTCTTCTTCAATTGTGTGTATTTTCTTATCTATTACAAGGCCTTTATATAGGCATGAAAAGTGAAGAAAAATATGTCATTGAATATGTTATTAAGCATAGAAATATGTCATTGAATATGTCATTAAGCATTTGTGAAGATCATGGAAGAAGAGTAGACATCCACCATAATTTGATTTTTCTTATAACAAGTTTTAAGTTTTGAAAGTATTAAACATATTTACGTAACCAGATCAATAATAAGGTAATTACATATAAGCATTAATTTGGTGACCTGGTAAAAATATAACATGTTTGTCACGACCCGAAATCTCAACCTCGGGGTCGTGATGACGCCTAACATCCACTTGATAGGTAAGCCAACGTGAGATAATTAAATAGCTAATTTTTAATAGTTTAAACACAATGACGATATACAACGAGAAATAGAAACTCAATCTGATACAGTACCAACATAAGTCATGTGATAATATCTACTCCCAAAGATCTGGAGTCACGAGTACACGAGCAACTACAAGTTCTACAAACAGAGTCTGAAATAAATACAACTATTTCGAAAGAAATGAACAGTAAAAAAGGGTAGAGGAAGGAGACTTCAAGGCCTGCGGACGCCAGCATATCTACCTCAAGTCTCTGTATGCAATGATCTGAGCTGACACGCATCACGCACCGCTGGGACCAATACCAGAATCTGGACAAAAAGTGCAGAAGTGTAGTATGAGTACAACCGACCCAATATACTCCGTAAGTGTCGAGCCTAACCTCGACAAATTAGTGACGAGGCTATGACAGGATACCTACATAAATAAACTTATACAAGTATATACGAAGCAGTAACAATAACAGAGAATAACAGCATACAAATTGGGAGGGGACATGCAAAAAAGGGGAAAATATGATAACTACGACATGTATGAAATCACGAATAGCCAAATAAATCATTAACCAATGAAATCAGATAAACCAATGATATAAAAATGGCACGACATCACCCTTCGTGCTTTTACTCTCAACCTTACCATAAAATGATAATATAAGTAAAATGAAATGGCACGGCATCACCCTTCGTGCTTTTACTCTCAACCTCACCATGTAACAATGTATAAATGAGATGAATGGTACGGCATCACCCTTCGTGCTTTTACTCTCTTCCTCACCAAACTTCAACTTCCAAAATACTCAACAATTACAAAATAAGCAATAATTACGGAAGGAATAATCAAGGAAGTAATAACCTAAACTAAGCATGGATATCATAATTAAAAATACAATACAACACAAGGAAATAAGTTCAACCGGCATGCTTTAACCCAACAACAACGCATAAGTACTTGTCATCTCACATATACGTTGTTCCCCCATATTAAACATGTAGCAAATAGACTAATAAGTCCTAATCCCTCAAGTCAAGGTTAACCACGACACTTATCTCGCTCCGCAATTAAATCAAATCTCAATATGGGCCTTTCCTCTAACATTCACCTCCAAACTAATCGAATCTAACCAAATATAATTCAAACAATTCAAAGCAAGCCTTAGAAACTACACATGAGTGAAAAAGATTCAATCTATAATGATTTTGAAAAAGGTCAACAAAAGTCAACTCCGAGCCCGATTGGCCAAAACCTGAGATTCGGACCAAAACCCAATTACCCATTCACCCCGAGCCTGATTATGTGATTAGTTTCGAAATCCGACCTTAATTTGAGGTATAAATCTCAATTTTACAAAAATCTCCAATTCTACCCAAATATCTTATTTCTACCATGAAAGAGCATAGATTAAAGGTTACAAATCAATGAATGTTGATGGAAATGGAAGAAAACGAGTTAAAATATACTAACCTACGAAGTATGGATGAAATTTCTCTTCAAAATCGCCTCTAGGCCGAGCTCTAATGTGGAAATGGTGAAAAATGGGTTAAATCCCAATTGTTAAAAGTTTTAAAGACCGGGCATCAAATGTTCATCGCGTTCGCGAGACACCTGACTGATCGTGAAGCAGCAGCGGCCAAAGGCCTTCGCGTTCGCGAAGAGTAACGGCTAAGCTCCCCTCCCATGCCCCATAACCCTACGCATTCACGAGAGGCTGGTCGCGTTCGCGAAGGATAAACCCCCAAGTGCTTCACGTTCACGGCCAAGCCATCTCGTTCGCGATGAAGAAATTCTCCCCAGTCCCCAGTTACCCTTCGCGATCGCGAGAGTAGCTTCGCGATCGCAAAGAAGGATACACCAGATATCAGCAGTAGTGAAACCCAGCAATGCTTCAAGTCCAAAATGGTCTGTAGCCTATCCGAAACTAATCCGAGGCCCTCGGGATCCAAACCAAACATGCACACAAGTGTAATAATATCATACAAACTTGCTCGCGCGATCAAAACACCAAAATAACACCAAGAACTACGAATCGGACATCAAAATGAATGAAATTTTCAAAGAAACTTAAGAACTTCCAAATTTACAGCCGGATGTCCGAATCCCGTCAAATCAACTCTGCTTTGCACCAAATTTTACAGACAAGTCATAAATAGTGAAATAAACATATACCAAGTTCCGAAACTAAAATCCAAACTCGGTAGCAACAAAGTTAACCTACGGTCAAACTTAGGAATTCTTTAAACCTTCAAGTTACTAGTTTTCAACAAATCACGTTAAATTAAGTTAGGGACTTTTGAATTCGATTCCAGGAATACGCCCAAGTCCCAAATTACGATACGGATCCACCGGGACTGTTAAAATACTAACCCTGGTCCGTTTACATAAAATATTGACCGTAGTTAACTCAAATAATTTTAAGGCTAAATTTCATATTTTCTTCAATTTTCACATAAAAAATTTTCAAAAAAAGACACGAACTGCGCACGAAAATCGAGAAAGGCTAAATGGAGCTATTCAAAGTCTTGGAACACATAAATGAAAGCTAAAACTCAAAGTGACCTATCGGGTAAACACATTCTCTGCCTCTAAAACAAACGTTCGTCCTCGAACGGACATAGAAAGGTACCTGGACTGGTGAAAAGGTGTGGATATATTTTTCGCATGTCGGACTCGGACTCCCACGTGGCTGCCTCAATCGGCTGACCTCTTTATTGCACTCTAACTAAAGGATAACTCTTACCTCAACTTCCGAACTTCCGAGCTAGAATGGCCACCGGTTCCTCCTCATAAGTCAAATCCTTGGCCAATTGGACTGAGCTGAACTCTAACACATGGGACAGATCACCGTGATACTTTCAAAGCATGGACATATGGAACACTGGATGGACTACTGATAAACTAGGTGGCAATGCAAGCATGTAGGCCGCCTCACCCACTCTCTCAAGAATCTCAAAGGGTCCGATATACCTAGGGCTCAACTTTCTCTTCTTCTCGAACCTCATCACCCTTCATGGGTGAAACCCGGAGCAATACCTTCTCTCCAACCATGAATGCAATATCATGAACTCTCCGGTTGGCATAACTCTTCTGCCTAGATTGAGCCATGCAAAGTCGATCCTGAAATCATCTTGACCTTTTTCAAGGCATCCTGAACCAAATCGGTACCCAACAACTAAGCCTCTCCAAGCTCGAACCAACCAACTGGCGAACGGAACCACCTCCCATACAATGCCTCATAGGGAGCCATCTGAATACTCGATTGGTAGTTGTTGTTGTAGGCAAACTCTGCAAGCGGCAAGAACTCCTGAAATCCATAACGCAAGCGTGAAGCATATCATCCAATATCTGAATGGTGCGCTCGGACTGCCCGTCCGTCTAGGGGTAAAATGTTGTACTCAACTCAATCCGTGTGCCTAACTCACGATGTACGGCCCTCCAGAAGTGCGAGGTGAATTGTGTATCTCGATCAGAAATGATGGACACAGGCACACCTTGAAGACGGTCGATCTTGCGGATATAGATCTCAGCTAACCGCTCTGAATAATAGATAACTGCCACTAGAATGAAATGTGCCGACTTGGTCAACCTGTCCACAATTACCCATACTGCGTTGAACTTATTCTGAGTCTGTGGGAGCCCAACAACTAAATCCATGGTAATACACTCCCACTTCCACTCAGGAATCTCAAGCCTCTAAAGCAAACCACTCGGCCTCTAATGTTCGTACTTTACTTGCTTACAATTCAAACACCGAGCTATATATGCAACTATATCCTTCTTCATCCTTCTCCACCAATAATGCTGCCGCAAATCTTGATATATCTTGGAGGCATCAGGATGAATGGAATACCGGGAACAGTGGGCCTCCTCAAGAATCAATTCACGAAGCCCATCTACATTGGGCACACAAATATGACCCTGCATTTGCAACACTCATCATCCCCAATAGTAACTTGCTCGGCACCACTGTGCCATACCATGTCCTTAAGGACAAGCAAATGGGGGTCGTCATACTGACGCTCTCTGATGCACTCATATAAAGAAGACCGAGAGACCGTGCAAGCTAGAACACGGCTGGGCTCCAAAACACTTAAGCTCACGAACTGATTGGCCAAAACCTAAATATCTAATGCTAGCGGTCTCTCCCCAACTGGAATATATGCAAGACTACTCATACTCACAGCCTTCCTACTTAAGGCATCAGCCACTACATTGGCCTTCCCGGGATGATACAAAATGGTGATATCATACTCTTTCAATAGCTCCAACCACCTCCTCTTCCTCAAGTTGAGATGTTTTTGCTTGAACAAATATTTTAGACTTAGATGATCCGTGAACACCTCACACGACACGCCGTAGAGGTAATGCCTCCAAATCTTCAACGCATGAACAATGGCTGCCAACTCTAGGTCATGGACAGGGTAATTCTTCTCATGAACCTTCAACTGTCGCAACGCGTAAGCGATCACCCAGCTATCCTGCATCAATACTGCACCAAGACCAATACGCGATGCATCACAATACACCGTGTAGGATCCTGAACCTGTGGGCAATACCAATACTGGCATCGTAGTCAAAGCAGTCTTGAGCTTTTGAAAGCTCAAATCACACTCTTCGGACCACCTGAACGGAGCACCCTTCTATGTCAATCTAGTCAATGGGGCTGCTATGGACGAAACCCCTCCACAAACCGATGATAATAACCCGCCAAACCCAAGAAACTCCGAATCTCTATAGTTGAAGTAGGCCTAGGCCAGTTTTGAACTACCCTAATCTCCTTAGGATCCACTTTTATGCCCTCGGCCAATATAATATGACTCCAGAAGGCGAATGAGTCTAACCAAAACTTGTACTTTGAAAACTTGGCATATAACTATCTCTTAGGGTCTGAAGTATAATCCGAAGGTGCTGCTCATGCTCCTCTCGACTGGGGGAGTAGATCAAGATATCATCAATGAATACAATCACAAAATAATTCAAATAGGGCTTGAATACCCCATTTATCAAATCCATAAATGTTGTTGGAGCATTTGTCAACCCAAATGACATCACTAGGAACTCATAATACTCTTATACCGAGTCTGATACGTCGTCTTAGGGACATCCGATGCCCAATTCTTCAACTGATGGTAGACAGACCTCAAATCAATCTTCGAAAACACTTTGTCACCTTGAAGTTGATCAAATAAGTCATCAATCCTCGGCAACGGATACTTGTTCTTGATAGTGACCTTGTTCAATTTTTGATAGTCTATATGCATCCTCATCGAACCATCTTTCTTCTTCAAAAACAACACGGGCGCACCCCAGGGCGAGACACTAGGTCTAATGAATCCCTTATCAAGCAAATCATGTAACTGCTCCTTTAATTCCTTCAACTATGGCGGAGCTATACGGTATGGTGGAATAGAAATGGGTTGAGTGCCCGGAGCCAAATCAATACAGAATTCAATATCTTTGTCAGTTTGCATTCCCGGCAGATCTGCAGGAAACACCTCTGGAAACTCACACACAACAGGTACTGAATCCATGGAAGGAACCTCCGCACTCGAATCACGAACATAGGCCAAATATGATAAACATCCATTCTCGACCACACGTCGAGCCTTCACATAAGAAATAACCCTACTGCTAGAATAGCCAGGAGTTTCTCTCCACTCTAATCGAGGAAACCCCGGCATGGCTAAGGTAACCATCTTGGCGTGACAATCCAATATAGCACGATAAGGTGACATCCAATCCATGCCCAAAATAACATCAAAGTCTACCATATCAAGAAGTAGGAGATGTACACTAGTCTCAAGACTCTCAATAGTAATCACACACGAGCGATAGACACGATATACAATAATAGAATATCACACATGTGTGGACACATACACAGGAGAACTCAAAGAATCACGAGTAGACACAATAATAGGATGACACGTAGGAATAAATAGAGCCCGGATCAAATAGAACCGAAGCATCTCTATGGCAAACTGGAACAATACTTGTGATGATGGAATCAGAAGACTCGACCTCGGGTCTAACCGAGAATGCATAAAAATGGGGATGGGCCCCACCACTCTGACCTCCATCTCTCGGACGGCCCCTAGCTGGCTGGCCTCCACCTCTAATGGCCTGACCTCCATCTCTGGTAGCCTGACCCCTGCCTCTAGCTTGCTGAACGGGCGGTGGAGTAACTGGTGCCAGAATCATGGCATGAGAACTCTGCTGGTACATATTGCCCTGTGATCTGGGGAAAATCTAGGAAGGTACCTCAGATCTCCACAAGTATAACAAGCCCAAGTCTGCTAAGACTGTTGACCCTGGAACTGGCCCTGTCGACCTGGATAAACACTCTGATAACTCTGGATCGAAGGTGCACTAATAGGAGGTGGTGGTGCACTGTAGTCTAGCTGCTCAGGATGAGATACATAAGGACCACGACTACCCGAAGCACCGAGGAATGCCTGAAGCGCTAACTAAAATAGCCTGGGAAGATGGCCCCTACCAAAAGAACCCCTGCCTCCAGACAAGGCACCATTGAAACCACCGAAATGACGAGGCCTATTATCAGATACCGGCCTTCTCTCCTGACTACGAACCATCTAGATCCTTCTAGAAATCTGTACGGCCCTCTGAAAAGAAATATTATCTCAGGTTTCCTTGGTCATATGTAGCCTGATAGTGAAAGTAAGACCATCAATGAATCTCCTCACTCTCTCCCTCTCAGTAGGGAGCAAGATAATGGCGTGGCAAGCTAGGTCCATAAATCGAGTCTCATACTGGGTAACAGTCATGCTATCCTGCTGAAGACGCTTAAACTGTCTACGACAATCCTCTCTCAGAGTGAAAGGAATGAACTTCTCTAGAAATAGCTGTGAAATCTGATCCAAGGTAAATGGAGGTGAACCAGCTGGTCTAGTCAACACATAATCTCTCCACCATCTCTTGACAGAATCGGTCATCTGGAACACTGCAAAGTCGACCCTATTGGTCTCAACAATACCCATGTTATGCAACACCTCATGGCAACGGTCCAAGTAATCTTGTGGGTACTCCGAAGGTGCACCACCTAAATGAACAGGGAAGAGCTTGGTAAACTTATCCATCCTCAACAAGGACTTAGAAGACATAGCGCGCCTATCACCGGCATGTTCCGCAATAACCGGCTGAA
The DNA here is from genome assembly GCF_000715075.1 of Nicotiana tabacum. Lineage (NCBI taxonomy): Eukaryota > Viridiplantae > Streptophyta > Magnoliopsida > Solanales > Solanaceae > Nicotiana > Nicotiana tabacum. The sequence goes on from NC_134103.1 coordinate 75,931,542, forward strand.
CCTCCCTAATTGGCTGGGTTGTTAGGGAGCCGTCTGCTCCGAGGTGTGAGTAGCGGGAGTCTGTACCCCTCCCCCAGCCCGAGAAATAGTTGGTACCACCAAAAATACACCAGTCTGGGTCACACTATCCATAAGGCGCACCAAACGGACTAGAGCATCCTGGAGCACTGGAGTGGCTATGAAGCCCTCCCGAACCTGAGCTGGTCCGACGGGCACGATCTGAGCTAGGACCTCTGCCTCGTGATCAATCTGAGGCTCCACTGCAGGTGCTACTGCTCGAGCTCTAGGCTGAGCTCTGCCTCTGCCTCGACCTTAGCCTCGGCCTCTACCCTTGGTAGTAACTGCCACAGGGGGTTCCGGCTCCTGTCCGGTTGTAGATGATGTACGTGTTCTCGCCATCTTCAATAGAACAAGAATAGAATGGTTCAATCATCAATGATAGAATAAAATCAGACGATAGAGAAGGAAAAAAGTGATTTTTTTTCCTAAACTCCATAGCCTCTGGAAGATAAGTACAGACGTCTCCGTACCGATCTTCCAGACTCTACTAAGCTTTCTCATGACTCGTGAGACTTAGGAAACCTAGTGCTCTGATACCAACTTGTCACGATCCGGAATCCCAACCTCGGGGTCATGATGGCGCCTAACATCCACTTGCTAGGCAAGTCGGCGTGAGATAATTAAATAGATTTTTTTAACAATTTAAACACAATGGTGATATACAACGAGAAATAGAAACCCAATCTGATACACTGCCAACATAAGTCATGTGATAATATCTACTCCTAAAGATCTAGAGTCACGAGTACACGAGTAACTAGAAGTTCTACAAACAGAGTCTGGAATAAATACAACTGTTTCTAAGAAAATGAACAGTAAAAGAGGGAAGAGGAAGGGGACTTCAAGGCCTGCGGATGCTAGCAGATCTACCTCAAGTCTCTGTATGCAATGATCCGAGCTGACGCACCTCACTTGCCACTGGGACCAATACTAGAATTTGCACAAGAAGTGCAGAAGTATAGTATGAGTACAACTGACCCAATATACTTCGTAAGTGTCGAGCCTAAACTTAATGAGGTAGTGACGAGGCTATGACAGGACACCTACATAAATAAACTTATACAAGTATATACGAAGCAGTAACAATAACAGAGAATAATAACATACAAATTGGGAGGGGACATGCAAAAAAGGGGAAAATATGATAACTACGACATGTATGAAATCACGTAATAGCCAAATAATCATCAACCAATGAAATCAGATAAACCAATGATATGAAAATGGCACGGCATCACCCTTCGTGCTTTTACTCTCAACCTCACCATGTAACAATGTATAAATGAGATGAATGGCACGACATCACCCTTCATGCTTTTACTCTCTTCCTCACCATATAATAATGAATAAATGAGATAAATGGAACGGCATCACCCTTCGTGATTTTACTCTCTTCCTCACTATGTATTAATCAATAAATGAGATAAATACAATGGCACGACATTACTTTCCTGCTTTTACACTCTTCCTTACCATGTAATGAAGATAGTATGAATTCGAGAAATAAATAATGCGGAGAATGTATTTAACGTCAAATATGATGTCAAGATACCAAACTTCAACTTCCAAAATACTCAGCAATTACGAAATAAGCAATTATTACGGAAGGAATAATCAAGGAAGTTATAACCTAACCTAATGATTTTGGAAAAAGTCAATAAAAGTTAACCCCGGGTCCGCTTGGTCAAAACCCTAGATTCTTACCAAAATCCAATTACCCATTCACCCCCGAGCACGATTATATGATTAGTTTCGGAATCTGACCTCAATTTGAAGTCTAAATCTTAATTTTATAAAAATTCTTAATTCTACCTAAATCCCTAATTTCTACCATGAAAGAGCATAGATTAAAGGTTAGAAATCAATAGGTGCTGATGGAAATGGAAGAAAACGAGTTAAAATATACTAACCTACGAAGTGGGGATGTAATATCTCTTCAAAATCGCCTCTAGGCCGAGCTCTAATGTGGAGATGGTGAAAAATGGTAAATCCTGATTTTTAGAAGTTTTAAAGACTAGGCGATCGCATCTGTGAGGCACCTGATCGCGAAGCAGCAGTGGCCAAAGGCCTTCGCGTTCGCAAAGGCTTACTCCCACCTGCATTCACATTCGCAGTCCTGATGTCGCATTCGCGAAGAGTAATGGCTAAGCTCCCCTCCCATGCCCAATAAACCTACGTGTTCGCGAGAAGCTGATCGCGTTCGCGAAGGGTAAACCCCCAAGTGTTTTGCGTTCGCGACCAAGCCATCGTATTCGCGATGAAGAAATCCTCCCCAGTCCCTAGCTACCCTTCGCGATCGCGAAGAAGGATACACCAGATTTCAGCAGCGGTGAAAACCAGCAATCATTCAAGTCCAAAATGGTCCGGAGCCTATCCGAAACTCACTTGAGCACCTCGGACTCCAAACCAAACATGCACACAAGTGTAATAACATCATACGAACTTGCTCGCGCAATTAAAATACCAAAATAATACCTAAAACTACGAATCGGATATCAAAATGAATAAAAAATTTAAAGAAACTTAAAAACTTCCAAATTTACAACCGGGCGTCCGAATCACATCAAATCAACTCTGTTTTGCACCAAATTTTGCAAACAAGTCATAAATATAGAAATGAACCTATATCAAGTTCCGAAACTGAAACCCGAACCCGGTAGCAACAAAGTCAACCTACGGTCAAATTTAGAAATTCTTTAAACCTTCAAGTTACTAGTTTTCAACAAATCACGTTAAATCAAGTTAGGGATTTTCGAATTCGATTCCGGGCGTACGCCCAAGTCCCAAATAACGATACGGGCCCACCAGGACCGTCAAAATACTAATCCGAGTCCGTTTACATAAAATGTTGACCGTAGTCAACTCAAATCATTTTTAAGACTAAATTTCACATTTTCTTCAATTTTTCACATAAAAATTTTTCAGAAAAAGACACGGACCATGCACGCAAATTAAAAAAAGCTAAACGGAACTATTCGAGGTCTCGAAACACAGAAATGAAGGCTAAAACTCAAAATGACCTATCGTGTCATCACAATGTTATACATGTTAAAGTTCATTGACAATGTTAAAATTCCTTATATTGTTAGTATATATAATTTAAATTCAATAAAAATACTCCTTCCGTTCACTTTTACTTGTCCACCATATTAAATATACGTTTTTATTTTTACTTTTTCACTATACTAAATCAAGAGAAAGATAATTTTTTCTTTATGTTTTACCCTTATCGTTAACTACCTATTCTCAAATTATTTCTCAAGACCTTTTGAAATGCTACCATTACTAGGAGTTATATGGTAAAATACATATAATAATTATTATTTTTTAAAGAATGTGAAAAATTCAAAATGGACACGTAAAAGTGAACTGAGTAGTAATTAACCTACTATAATATGTCAAACTACACTCATAATATTAAAAAAATCTTTAGGCTGTCAAACTAAAGTTCAAATTTAATTGGTTGTTGTTTCCCGTTAGTTCTGAACTAACTTCCAGGCATTTATTTCTTGTGTCCTTTCTCAACTACCCCACCCCACCCTCCACCAAAGTAAGGTGATGAGTTAGGTTCATTTATAAACTGTAGTAAGTTGGTGCTATCCCTCATAATTTATCTTTCCCTTTCCTCACAAATTGGAATGCAAAGAACAGTAGTGTTAATCAAAATCAGTAAATGTAACATTTATTTGTTCATAAATATCGAGGCAAGAGTGGACGAAATAATTACATTGCATGATTGGTTGAGAAAGTTGAGATAATATAATTGGAGAGGAGACATGAATCGTGAAAGAGAAGAGAGGTTAGGCAAATAATAAGGGAACAGTAAGGTGAGAGCCAACTCAGAAGCCTGTGGATATCATGTGCTTAATTAGGTATACACAACAAGACTCGTGTGGCTGTCCTAAAACATCTATCCCTTACCTACCTATTTTAGTCTCTCTCTATCCCTTCCCATGTGATACTTCTAATTTTTTTTTGGTGAGTGGACCTCGAATACGAGAGGGTGAAAATAGAACGACAAAATAATAATGTATAGCCGTTTTTAAAATAATAGTTGAAAAAATATATATATTTATAAAAATTATACAAATTTTATACACTTTTTCGGCTATCAAATATAAATAGTTTCTGGTGTGAGCTAAAAGTGAAAACCCACCAAAAAAGACCAGAGAACTTTTGGGATGGAATTAGAACTATAAGGGATTTAGTATGATGGATAAGCAAAAATAATCATGAATAAAAATCTAGTATCGCCTTATCCCTTGTTTGATTAGTAATCATGGGATAAGTTATCTCAAGATACTTATCCCAGGATTAAAAATAATACCGGGATAACTTATATCAGCTAGAGGTTGGAATAGTAATCTCAAAATAAGTTATCTCACGATAAAATAGTAAAATTGATAATCTCATGATTAATACAACATACTAAACAGTCAATAAGAAATAATACTATAATAACTAATCCTTACATAATTTATCTTCAAACCCAACGACCCCGAAGGGTTTGCGAGTTTGGCAAATTTTGATGCTATGAAACTGAACCCTAAATATATGTGCGAAAAAATGAGTATAGATAAAGTTACCATCAGGACTTACTGGGTAATAGTGCTGCTAAAATTGACCACACACTTAGTGGGCGTTTGGACATAAGAGTTGTAAAATTTCAAAAAAAAAAAGTGAAAAAAATTTTCAAGTGAAAATAGTATTTGAAAATTAGAGTTGTGTTTGGACATGAATACAATTTTGGGTTTTTTTTTAAATTTTGTGAGTAATCTGAGTGAAAATTTTAAAAAAAAACTTTTTGAAGTTTTTTAAAATTTTGAAAAATTTTAAAATGCATCTTCAAATGAAAATTGAAAATTTTATGAACAAATGCTGATTTCGAAAAAAAGTAAAATCTTTTTGAAAAAAAGAAAAAACTTTCTTATATCCAAACGGACTATAAATGTGAGTTTGATTCCCACTATTCTCCTTTCCTTTTCCCCCTCTCCAATCTCCTTATGAAATAAAAAAATTCTAGAGTTAGATAAACAATTCAAAACACACTAAAAAATCAAAAGCAACAATATCTAAATTCTGGATTTGCCACTAGTTATCTCTTCATGAATGGAACTTCCTTTTTTTTTTTTTTTTCTTTTTGGGGTTGAAATTTACTTTTTGGAGTGAAAGTGGACCCGTGAATCTAAGAACGGAAAAGAAGAGGGAAAGAGCATTTGGTTGAACTTGAACCATACACCTAAGGGGTCGTTTGGTAGGGTGCATAAAAATAAGGTGTATTCGTAATGCTGGTATTAGTTATACTTGTATTAGTTATGCTTATATTAGTTGTGCTAACATATTTCTTATCCATTATTTGGTTTGATGTATTAAAACGTTGCACAATTTTTAAAAGAACTAGTATTTATAAACGTGTGTTGCACGTTAATAATGACACATGATGGTTTAAATATTTATTTATATGAAGGAAGAAAAAAATTAATTAATGAGAAAAATATTATTACATTAACATAATACGTGAATTCAAAATGAAAAGATGTCATCAAAACTTACACAAATAATCAATTTAATCATGTTAATTAGATAATAATTATAGCTTAAAGGTATTAATGTGATGGTATCTTACCAAACACTTCTTTGTAGATGATATTTTTTTGTGTATGTTTCTTTCTAATGCTTTGGTTGTTCTGCCATAACCAGAACTCTTGTTGTCGATATTGATATCCCTCTTGAAAGCGCAACATATAGTTATTCGTGCACGAAAATATACTGCTGTAAATATAGTCCAATATTTCGGATGTATGTCCTTGTGCTTTATTTATTATAATTATAAAACATAAACATACTGAAAAATATTTTTACACAAATTTAAAAGGATATTCTTTTTTGGTTTTGGAAGACGAAAGTTGATTTTAAGGATAAACACATACTTAGAAGCACATTGACCAGTATCATAATTTCTGCATGCATATGATGTTATTGTCAAAATTTCTATATACTATATGTGTACTATTACATATGCTATTCGGCGGATTTAAGTTTATCAGTAGCATGACAACATATTTTTCTTCAAAATTAACTTATATGCAATGAAAAATCAAATTTACCTTAGTCTATTATATATATGGTGACACTAACATACGTAAAAAAAAAATAATGAACTTGACAACAAACCTAGATGGTAGAAGGCCATTTGATATTAAAGTATTTGAGTATTCTTTTTGGTAGTAATTGTTGGTATCATCTTTTGCTGAATCAAAACTGAAAAATATTTTGTTTTTACCATAAAACTTAGCAATTTATTTAGTTGATCAATTTATTTCTGCTAGCTAAGATAGCTCTTTAATTTCTATCATGTAATTTGCACAAATTGCATTTAATCTAATGATGATAATATTTTTTTTCTTATTAAATGCACTACTATTACCATTGTAGTTGATAACCAAGTGTTCTAGAAGAACCAAATCATCTTTTTCGTTTTCGACCGGAAGCAAGAAGTCACTGAATGTTAGATCTATTCTTACTTTTATATTTCTTGTCATTTAAATTTTTTTCATTCGAGGCTATAAGTATAATTTTGGCAAGCTAGCTTATATGTCTTTGCTTTTGTCGATTTTGGAACTACTGATAGTACTTGACAGAAACTACCTCACAACTATTACTTTTCTATCAAACGGTTCATTGATATCCAATATATCTCTAAAACTCTAGGCAATTATTTTGATTCATTAACGCTTAGCCATAAGTGCTTCATCCCATATTATTAATTTGGCTTTCTTTATAAATTTAGCACTATTGCTCTGCTTTGATATATTTGTGATGGTTATTTTAATTTTTTGAAGAGGTATATCAAATCTAAAGTGAGTTGTACGACCTCATAATAAAATCGTTGTTGGTACACCACTTATTATTATTACTAACAATATCATGCCTCTTGATCTGACATTTACAAGTATCGACATAGGAATATTATTTCGATTCCGCCAGAGACATCTATAAAGGATAATCCCGCTATACCATAGTCGACTCTTTATAATATAGTCTTGAAAGCTTGTTCTTGTTCAGAATTTAGCTTTGATTGTGCTTCCTCGGACTCTTGTATGGCCTTCTTAATACTATATTAATCTTTTTTTACTTTGTGATCTAATTTCTTTTAATCTCTACCGCTCCTTTTATAGAATAAATTTATGTACCTTAAGATTTTTTTAACTTGAAAAATAATTTTAGTCATGATGAATTTAAAAAATAATTGAATTGGATTCTCTTGTTAATAATTAATTGTAAGATTTGATTATTTGGTCTTAACATAAAAATTAATTTATTTTCTGTTCATTCAGATTCTTAAGATTAGTCCACCTCTTTTTTGAATATTTAATCGTAATTATAATTTTATCCACCGTAAATTTTATTTTTAAAGAGTAAAAGACCGATCTGACATTCTACTTTTAGATCTTTATATTTGCAAAATCATCAATGGTATTGACTCTTACCAACCTTTTTCTTTCTCTTTCTCACACATTTATATTCTTAAAAAAAATCTTAGTTTTTCTTTAATAATTGGGAAATAATAATTACTTTATGAATTTTCTCATTAAATTTGTTATCTTCTAAAAGTTGTATCACAAAAAGAATTCTTTTGCATCTTGTTCGTGAAACTAATATTTAGGAGGAAATTACAAAAAAATACGATCAAGACAAAAGTAATGTTTATCTAGCACAATAAAATTTTGAAGGATAAATTTAATTCGCATAGGATTATACGGTGATATCTTATTACTTTACTTTATATATAAGTGGCTTACTTTGAAAAACGGAATGGATTCTTATAAATTTGTGATCTTTGGTTCTAGAGTTGCTGTAGAAATACACATGTAGTCTCCTACTCTCCTACACGGCAACAAAGAAGGGTTTTGGCGTTAAATTAGTAAAGTATTCCCTTTTTTTCTTGCGATTTTATTTACTTCATAGTTAATTATAATTTTATCCTAAATAAAGTTATTAAATTGCTCAATATTTTAAGATTATTTTGGTAAACCGACATTGTATTCATGCTTTTATAATAATATAAATTATTATTTACAAAATACCCTCATAACTTCCATCACTTTATCGTTTTAAAAGAAACGTATGTTGAGGAATGTTTTTATATAAAAATGACTTAAAAAATTATTTGATTTGTCTACCTATATTATACTATAGAACTGAATATTTATTTATAAAAAAGGAAATATGCTAAGTAGTTATATTTTTCTACTAGGGATATAATTTTATTACTCACTTTTTTGGATTATTAGGCAAAGAAAGTTTGAATTAAAAAAATTAAAGGAACATGAGTTGATTACAAGTACATTCCAGTACGTAGTAGTAGAGTACAGATTTATAAATTTATCATGAAGAAATGGGCGGAGTATAGATATAAATGGGGTCTCTTTCTTCTTTTTCCTACTTTTGGTATGGTACCTAAATGAGATTTGTTTTTTAACCATGTCGCTTACGGCACTTAAAGCAAGAAAATGTATGAGATCCAGAAGAGAGTACCAAGTCCTCACTGAAAAAGCAATTCCGTCTATTCTACAATAAAAGCAAAATTTGGATCTTCTCTCTGTTGACATCCCTATTTGGATACACACACAACACAGGTGATACTAAGTACCTTTTACCTGGCAAAGGGGATAAAGGAAGAGTAGAAGAGGGTAACCAAAAGAGAACCAGAAAAACAAACAAATTGCGAAGTTCAGCCTCTCTATTTTAGGAAAAACTAATACTCCTACGACAATCCCTGACAATGTTAGGTAAAATAAGCAAGTTGTGCTACTCAATAATTCGCACATGGGATGCACAAAAAAATAAATCTCCAGTTAACCTATTATTATGCAATCTGCATGTGAGGTTGAGGTTAAAAGGCCATCTTCAGAACCAAGAAGTCGAGCAAACCATTATGAAACTATATCTTTCTATTTAATTCAATTAGATGGCTCTGCAGGCTGTTATTTCAGAAGGATAGTGAACACCAAAATTGAGGTACACTAACTCATGTAGTTGGTACACAGTAACAAAGCAATTTGTAGTGCTGAATTCACTTGTATTCTTTTTCACCATGTCACATGTTCTAACCGTGGAAGCGGCCACTAATGCTTGTATTAGGGTAGGTTGTCTACACCACACCCTTTGGGGTGCGACCCTTCCCTGAATCTTACGTGAACGAAGGATGACTTGTTCACCGGGCTGCCCTTATACAAGTAACTCAGTATCACCAAACGCCTACAGCACTTTGCGCCAATATAGTGCTGTCCTTCACTGTCAATAAAGCAATGCAAAGAAATGGCTCATTAAACAGGAAAGAATGTGATGCTTCAACTCTCCTTTTTAAAGATCTAGCTAGAATAAAGCACTGGTAAAACTAGCAAACAGCATGTAAAAAAGGCTTTTAAGGAAATTTATGTGTAACCAATAAGTTGGACCTTCCACTAATGCCTGAATACTAAACATCATTCAGTCTCATGTTTGCTTCAGACTAGCAAAACAAGGGCTCAATTGGCTAGTGCATTGAGGATTAGTTAGATTAGGCACATAATATCCGGCCAATAATTCTTAGGCACAAGTAAGAAACATAAAAAGGGTAGCCCGGCACTAAATTCCCGCTATTGTACGCAAGTAAAAACCATAAAAAGGGTCGGGGAAGGACCGGACCACAAGGGTCTATTGCTGCATTTCTGCAAGAGGTTGTTTCCACGGTTCAAACCCATGACCTCCTGGTCACATGGCAGCAGTTACGCCAAGGCTCCCCTTCAACGCAAGTAAGAACCATAGTACCATGAAATGAACAGGTGTAATTCCACATCATATATCATGCCCCAGTTGGTCTCTTTAAAATAACATTTGAACACACAAAAGAAAAACAATTAGTCAGTCTAGATTGAGTTTTTATCTATTCTATTTGGACTTAATTCCAACAAATCGAGCACTATCCCAAAAAGTTTTTTTTGAAATTATCTTCCAAGTTCCCAATCTCCCATGCATGAGTTTTGCTTCGCCCTTTTCTACTATTGTTAACATATATGGTTCTTCTACCTTCTTGGTCCCAAGTATCAACTTCCATGCTTTTGTTTTATTGCAACATCTACACCATTACCATAGGCTCTCAATTAATCAATCCCAAGGGATAGACACATGGGTAGATCCCCGTATCATCCTCATCTATGTCTACTATAGCAGGTGAGCATATAATAAGTACTTGCAAGTAGATTTTTGTAGAAAGTACTAGGCAAGTAGATGAAAAATACTTCCTTCAACTTTCACCATTAAGTAGGGAGATAATAGAAAATAAAACTCGAATAAATCTCCCAAGTCACCTTTGCAAAGTTGAATAATTTAAAGCACAAACTTTGGTCATCCCGTTGAAATGACGGTCACCTTAGCATACAGCTCAACATAATGTCTGAACACAGGATCATCCAGTAAAGCTGTTTCAGCAGCTCCCTGGTTGAAAAGATCAATTCTACTCAGGAATAACAAACAATATGAATAAGAAAAAAGATCAATTCTACTCAGGAATAACAAACAATATGAATAAGAAAAAAGATCAATTCTACTCAGGAATAACAAACAATATGAATAAGAAAAAAGATCAATTCTACTCAGGAATAACAAACAATATGAATAAGAAAAAAAGATCAATTCTAACATAAACTTACCAGTGTACATAATTCCAAAAAAGGGGGGGGGGGGGGGGTTGCTTCGGCTGCTTCCTCTCTTCTTTAACGCCATAAGATCAAAAAACGAGCTCACAAGGCCATAAATCTTACACAAAGTATGAATTGTCAAATTTCAATGGCTGCTTTGTCCATGGACCACCAAAGCCTGATCTCTCTGGATGTTCCCTTCAATGCAGACTTACCCATGAACTGATTATATGTACTTTGGTGTGTTCTTCAACTTACATTAAGACAAATATGTTACTTGCAGCACATACTGCAACAAGGGGGGAGCATAAATGGTGAAACACAATGTTGGCCTAAGTGAAGGTTAGTTTTGAAAATTGACAAAGGAAACTCAGGCATGAACCAGGTCCATCCCTTGTGTGCATAGACACGGGCAGATTCGAGCATGTGGGATGCACGTGAAAGATATAAGCTTAACTTGGTAAAATTGATATCACCTGATCGAAAAGGTTGCATAATTAATAAGGAGAATGACTCCTTAATCAAAGAGAACACTATCCAAGATAAGGGAGGAATTAGAAGTTGAGATCAACTAGAATTCTTCCACCAAGGAAGAGTAGCATTAGAACTCTAGTTATTTTCTACTCTAATAACTCTATAAATCGCAGGATATTCTCATTCTACAGGTATGCACAAAAGCAGAAGTTAAACGTGAATTGAGAGCAAAATAGCAAGGCATTTTGCAAGCTATTCGTGTGTGATTCAAGTGTGCAAACCTAAAGCTACATGAACCAGATAGAAGAACCAGCTCTAAGTATCTGTCTTTTATTCTAGTTCAATTGTAGTAGGTATTTTCATATTGTACCTTTCAGCTTTATCTAGAGGCAATTGTAATAGGTACTCAGAGTATTCAAGTTAGAGTTAACTTGAAGTTGTCGCAACAGTTAGAGGTTGTTTGCCACAACGGGATTAGAGTTAATCCTAGGTTTACAAAAGTATTTTGTAACTGCAGTTTTTGGCTCAGTGATTTAGTGGAAGAGTTTGGAAAAATCCTACTGGGAAGTAGGTCGTGATTTTTTCACCTTTTGAGCCAGGTGTTTTTCACGTAAAATACTTGTGTTCTTTACTTTCCGCATTTACTGTTTCAGCAATAGTAGCTTAAGGAACATATAGAAGAACCCGGTCCTTCTATAATCAGCTTAGACAAAAATTTGGGTACCACAAAAATCACCCTCTCTTGTGTGGTATTGAAATTAAAAACATCACACAATTAACCTAGCAATATAAAGGTTCACAAAAAAATATAAACTTATCAGTGTATGACTCCCTGATAGCGCCAATATATCTTTGTCAGAAAAACCAACCCGGTAAAATACCTCATTTATATGTGTCACACCTACCATCAATTACAAATATATGCAACAGAGAATCCCAATTTAGGTTATGTTAGTTTACAAACAATAGAAAGATCTGAGAACCTGAATCATGTGAAAACACAGGCATTACTTAAGAAGAGAACAAACTAATTACCTATGAAAATCAACAATTTGAAGAGCAATATAATTTAGAAGCTGGAAATACTTAGTTGTCATAAATCCAAAAAGATATTACTTTTGCACACTATTAGTAATAGTTACTATTGAGAAAAACTGCGATTTAAGTGACAACAAAGGTTGAGCAAGGCGCAGCTTGACCATTGGAAGTCAAAGGTAGGCAAAAAATTTGGGAACAACCCCACGTTAGGTGTATTTCTAGATGCTTTCAAAATCTTTGCTTTAATGTTGAATGACTTGAGCTTTTCTTTGTGATGTCTCGAGTACTAATGGAGGATCTTCTACGTATCTTTTGTATAATAGGATTAATGTCTTTTTGGTAATTACGACAAACAAAATACAGAACCGATAAAAAAATATAAACAAAATACATATATCCTTTTTCTCATGTCCCATAGCAATGGTTTTATTCACAAACAATATATATATATATATATATCCTTTGTGAATAGCAAGGTGCGAGCCTTGGTGCAAGAAAGTGGAGCTAAGGATGCTGAGATTGAGAGGCTGAAGAAGAGGTTGGCAGAGGTGGAGACTGAGAGAGATGCTCTCAAAACTGAGTTGGAAAGAGAAAAGGAGAAGAATGATGGCATTCTTCAGAAAATGTTGAAACTCCTCCAAGCCAAAAACCAAGCACCTAGTCCTTCCCAGCCTTAAGCCTCCTAGTCTAGTGTAGATCAACCAGTGACCCAGTTCGGGATTGTTTTTGTTTCTTTTGCTCATGTTTCCAATATTTTTATTTCTTCTTATGCTTTGTAGTAGAATCTTATCAATCATCAATGAAATTTACTGTGTTTTGCTCTAACTGTTTATTTATATTTCTTTGATGGTTAAAATTCTTAGCTTGATCTATGTTGATTAACCCATGATTGCATTTGAAGTAGCCCAGTGGCCATAAGTAAGTTATAAAATCTGGTTATCTTACTTATTTATGTAACTTTCGATGATTCCAAAAGGGGGAAAAAAAGGTTGTGCTTTACACTTTGAACAGTGATGTTTATAACCTAATGAACCTGGTCCTTGATGATAAGTGATAAAAAGAAAAAATATTTCTAATATTGTGTTGATATAGAGCTAAGTTAAAATATGGCCTAAGCGTATAAAAAGCACAGAGTTTGTCATCATCAAAAAGGGGAAATTTGTTGGCCTAAGTGAAAGTTAGTTTTGAAAATTGACAAAGGAAGCTCAGGTATGAACCAGGTCCATCCCTTGTGTGCATAGACACAGACAGATTCGAGCATGTGGGATGCACATGAAGGAGATAAGCTTAACTTGGTAAAATTGATATCTCCTGATTAAAAAGATTGCATAATTAATAAGGAGAAGGACTCCTTAATCAAAGGGAACACTATCCAAGATAAGGGAGGAGTTAGAAGTTGAGATCAACTAGAATTCTTCTACCAAGGAAGAGTAGCATTAGAACTCTAGTTATTTTCTACTCTACTAACTCTATAAATCGCAAGATGTTCTCATTCTACAGGTATGCACAAAAGCAGAAGTTAAACGTGAATTGAGAGCAAAATAGCAAGGCATTTTGCAAGCTATTCGTGTGTGATTCAAGTGTGCAAACCTAAAGCTACATGAACCAGATAGAAGAACCAGCTCCAAGTATCTGTCTTTTATTCTAGTTCAATTGTAGTAGGTATTTTTATATTGTACCTTTCATCTTTATCTAGAGGCAATTGTAATAGGTACTCAGAGTATTCAAGTTAGAGTTAACATGAAGTTGTCGCAACAGTTAGAGGTTGTTTGCTACAACGGGATTAGAGTTAATCCTAGGTTTACAAAAGTATTTTGTAACTGCAGTTTTTGGCTCAGTGATTTAGTTGAAGAGTTTGAAAAAATCCTACTGGGAAGTAGGTCGTGGTTTTTTTACCTTTTGAGCCAGGTGTTTTCCACGTAAAATACTTGTGTTCTTTACTTTCCGCATTTACTGTTTCAGCAATAGTAGCTTAAGGAACATATAGAAGAACCCGGTCCTTCTATAATCAGCTTAGACAAAAATTTGGGTACCACAAAAATCACCCTCTCTTGTGTGGTATTAAAATTAAAAATATCACACAATTAACCTAGCAATATAAAGGTTCACAAAAAAATATAAACTTATCAGTGTATGACTCCCTGATAGCGCCAATATATCTTTGTCAGAAAAACCAACCCGGTAAAATACCTCATTTATATGTGTCACACCTACCATCAATTACAAATATATGCAACAGAGAATCCCAATTTAGGTTATGTTAGTTTACAAACAATAGAAAGATCTGAGAACCTGAATCATGTGAAAACACAGGCATTACTTAAGAAGAGAACAAACTAATTACCTATGAAAATCAACAATTTGAAGAGCAATATAATTTAGAAGCTGGAAAGACTTAGTTGTCATAAATCCAAAAAGATATTACTTTTGCACACTATTAGTAATAGTCACTATTGAGAAAAACTGCGATTTAAGTGACAACAAAGGTTGAGCAAGGCGCAGCTTGACCATTGGAAGTCAAAGGTAGGCAGAAAATTTGGGAACAACCCCACGTTAGGTGTATTTCTAGATGCTTTCAAAATCTTTGCTTTAATGTTGAATGACTTGAGCTTTTCTTTGTGATGTCTCGAGTACTAATGGAGGATCTTCTACGTATCTTTTGTATAATAGGATTAATGTCTTTTTGGTAATTACGACAAACAAAATACAGAACCGATAAAAAAAATATAAACAAAATACATATATCCTTTTTCTCATGTCCCATAGCAATGGTTTTATTCACAAATAATATATATACATAGCAATGGTTTTATTCACAAACAATATATATATATATATATATCCTTTGTGAATAGCAAGGTGCGAGCCTTGGTGCAAGAAAGTGGAGCTAAGGATGCTGAGATTGAGAGGCTGAAGAAGAGGTTGGCAGAGGTGGAGACTGAGAGAGATGCTCTCAAAACTGAGTTGGCAAGAGAAAAGGAGAAGAATGATGGCATTCTTCAGAAAATGTTGAAACTCCTCCAAGCCAAAAACCAAGCACCTAGTCCTTCCGAGCCTTAAGCCTCCTAGCCTAGTGTAGATCAAACAGTGACCCAGTTCGGGATTGTTTTTGTTTCTTTTGCTCATGTTTCCAATATTTTTATTTCTTCTTATGCTTTGTAGTAGAATCTTATCAATCATCAATGAAATTCACTGTGTTTTGCTCTAACTGTTTGTTTATATTTCTTTGATGGTTAAAATTCTTAGCTTGATCTATGTTGATTAACCCATGATTGTATTTGAAGTAGCCCAGTGGCCATAAGTAAGTTATAAAATCTAGTTATCTTACTTATTTATGTAACTTTCGATGATTCCAAAAGGGGAAAAAAAGTTTGTGCTTTACACTTTGAACAGTGATGTTTATAACCTAATGAACCTGGTCCTTGATGATAAGTGATAAAAAGAAAAAATATTTCTAACATTGTGTTGATATTGAGCTAAGTTGAAACATGGCCTAAGCGTATAAAAAGCAGAGAGTTTGTCATCATCAAAAAGGAGAAATTTGTTGGCCTAAGTGAAAGTTAGTTTTGAAAATTGACAAAGGAAGCTCAGGTATGAACCAGGTCCATCCCTTGTGTGCATAGACACAGGCAGATTCGAGCATGTGAGATGCACATGAAGGAGATAAGCTTAACTTGGTAAAATTGATATCTCCTGATTAAAAAGATTGCATAATTAATAAGGAGAAGGACTCCTTAATCAAAGGGAACACTATCCAAGATAAGGGAGGAGTTAGAAGTTGAGATCAACTAGAATTCTTCTACCAAGGAAGAGTAGCATTAGAACTCTAGTTATTTTCTACTCTACTAACTCTATAAATCGCTAGATGTTCTCATTCTACAGGTATGCACAAAAGCAGAAGTTAAACGTGAATTGAGAGCAAAATAGCAAGGCATTTTGCAAGCAATTCGTATGTGATTCAAGTGTGCAAACCTGAAACTACATGAACCAAATAGAAGAACTAGCTCCAAGTGTCTGTCTTTTATTCTAGTTCAATTATAGTAGGTGTTTTCATATTGTACCTTTCAGCTTTATCTAGAGGCAATTGTAATAGGTACCCAGAGTATTCAAGTTAGAGTTAACTTGAAGTTATCGCAACAGTTAGAGGATGTTTGCCACAACGGGATTAGAGTTAATCCTAGGTTTACAAAAGTATTTTGTAACTGCAGTTTTTGGCTCAGTGATTTAGTGGAAGAGTTTGGGAAAATTCTACTAGGAAGTAGGTCGTGATTTTTTCACCTTTTGAGCCAGGTGTTTTCCACGTAAAATACTTGTGTTCTTTACTTTTTGCATTTACTGTTTCAGCAATAGTAGCTTAAGGAACATATAGAAGAACCCGGTCCTTCTATAATCAGCTTAGGAAAAAATTTGGGTACCACAAAAATCACCCCCCTCTTGTGTGGTATTGAAGTTAAAAACATCACACAATTAACCTAGCAATATAAAGGTTCACAAAAAAATATAAACTTACCAGTGTATGACTCCCTGATAGCGCCAATATATCTTTGTCCGAAAAACCAACCCGGTAAAATACCTCCTTTAGATGTGTCACACCTACCATCAATTACAAATATATGCAACAGAGAATCCCAATTTAGGTTATGTTAGTTTACAAACAATAGAAAGATCTGAGAACCTGAATCATGTGAAAACACAGGCATTACTTAAGAAGAGAACAAACTAATTACCTATGAAAATCAACAATTTGAAAAGCAATATAATTTAGAAGCTGGAAAGACTTAGTTGCCATAAATCCAAAAAGATATTACTTTTGCACACTATTAGTAATAGTCACTATTGAGAAAAACTGCGATTTAAGTGACAACAAAGGTTGAGC
Organism: Nicotiana tabacum; assembly: GCF_000715075.1. Taxonomy (NCBI): domain Eukaryota; kingdom Viridiplantae; phylum Streptophyta; class Magnoliopsida; order Solanales; family Solanaceae; genus Nicotiana; species Nicotiana tabacum. The sequence continues at coordinate 75,948,672 of NC_134103.1, forward strand.
AAGGCGCAGCTTGAACATTGGAAGTCAAAGGTAGGCAGAAAATTTGGGAACAACCCCACGTTTAGGTGTATTTCTAGATGCTTTCAAAATCTTTACTTTAATGTTGAATGACTTGAGCTTTTCTTTGTGATGTCTCGACTACTAATGGAGGATCTTCCACGTATCTTTTGTATAATAGGATTAATGTCTTTTTGGTAATTACGACAAACAAAATACAGAACCGATAAAAAAAATATAAACAAAATACATATATCCTTTTTCTCATGTCCCATAGCAATGGTTTTATTCACAAACAATATATATATATATATATATCCTTTGTGAATAGCAAGGTGCGAGCCTTGGTGCAAGAAAGTGGAGCTAAGGATGCTGAGATTGAGAGGCTGAAGAAGAGGTTGGCAGAGGTGGAGACTGAGAGAGATGCTCTCAAAACTGAGTTGGAAAGAGAAAAGGAGAAGAATGATGGCATTCTTCAGAAAATGTTGAAACTCCTCCAAGCCAAAAACCAAGCACCTAGTCCTTCCCAGCCTTAAGCCTCCTAGTCTAGTGTAGATCAACCAGTGACCCAGTTCGGGATTGTTTTTGTTTCGTTTGCTCATGTTTCCAATATTTTTATTTCTTCTTATGCTTTGTAGTAGAATCTTATCAATCATCAATGAAATTTACTGTGTTTTGCTCTAACTGTTTGTTTATATTTCTTTGATGGTTAAAATTCTTAGCTTGATCTATGTTGATTAACCCATGATTGCATTTGAAGTAGCCCAGTGGCCATAAGTAAGTTATAAAATCTGGTTATCTTACTTATTTATGTAACTTTCGATGATTCCAAAAGGGGGAAAAAAAGGTTGTGCTTTACACTTTGAACAGTGATGTTTATAACCTAATGAACCTGGTCCTTGATGATAAGTGATAAAAAGAAAAAATATTTCTAATATTGTGTTGATATAGAGCTAAGTTAAAATATGGCCTAAGCGTATAAAAAGCACAGAGTTTGTCATCATCAAAAAGGGGAAATTTGTTGGCCTAAGTGAAAGTTAGTTTTGAAAATTGACAAAGAAAGCTCAGGTATGAACCAGGTCCATCCCTTGTGTGCATAGACACAGGCAGATTCGAGCATGTGGGATGCACGTGAAGGAGATAAGCTTAACTTGGTAAAATTAATATCTCGTGATTAAAAAGATTGCATAATTAATAAGGAGAAGGACTCCTTAATCAAAGGGAACACTATCCAAGATAAGGGAGGAGTTAGAAGTTGAGATCAACTAGAATTCTTCTACCAAGGAAGAGTAGCATTAGAACTCTAGTTATTTTCTACTCTACTAACTCTATAAATCGCAGGATGTTCTCATTCTACAGGTATGCACAAAAGCAGAAGTTAAACGTGAATTGAGAGCAAAATAGCAAGGCATTTTGCAAGCAGTTCGTATGTGATTCAAGTGTGCAAACCTGAAGCTACATGAACCAGATAGAAGAACTAGCTCCAAGTGTCTTTCTTTTATTCTAGTTCAATTGTAGTAGGTGTTTTCATATTGTACCTTTCAGCTTTATCTAGAGACAATTGTAATAGGTACCCTGAGTATTCAAGTTAGAGTTAACTTGAAGTTGTCGCAACAGTTAGAGGTTATTTTCTACAACGGGATTAGAGTTAATCCTAGGTTTACAAAAGTGTTTTGAAAATGCAATTTTTGGCTCAGTGATTTAGTGGAAGAGTTTGGAAAAATCCTACTGGGAGGTAGATTGTGGTTTTTCACCTTTCTAGCCAGGTATTTTTCACGTAAAGTACTTGTGTTCTTTACTTTTCGCATTTACTATTTCAGCAATAGTAGGTTAAGGAACACATAGAAGAACCCAGTCCTTCTATAATCTGTTTAGACGAAAAATTGGGTACCACATAACCCCCCCCCCCTCTTCCATGTGGTATTGAAGTTAAAAACATCAATTGGTATCAAAGCGGGTTATCCTTGAAGAGGCTAACACCTTAAAAGAAGATCAAGATGAGTGCACCACCTGAAAACTGGGAAGGGCAATCCACTACTAGGCCACCACTTTTCAATGGCCAGTATTACTCTTGGTGGAAAAATAGGATGAGAGATCATATCATAGGAGAAGACTATGATCTATGGGACATTGTCACAGATGGCCCACTGGCTACCATGAAGATAAATGCCGAAGGAGAATAGGTGGCAAAGACAAGAGCTGACTGCACTGCTGAAGACTTGAGGAAATGGGAGAAGAATGCTAAAGCCAAGAAATTTCTTGTTTGTGGACTCGGTCCAGATGAGTACAGTAGAATCCAAAGTTGTACCACTGCTAAGAAAATCTGGGACACTTTGCAAGTGGCCCATGAAGGAACACATCAAGTGAAGAGGTCCAGAGGAATAAAGGATCAACAAAGGCTATAGTTGCTGCTTGGGGAGAAAGCTCAGATGATGAAGATGGAGATGAACACGCACTTATGGCCATTGAAAAATCTGATGAGGAATCTGAGGTAAGTGTAATTCATCTCAAAGACAAGATTAATTTTTTGTCTAAAGAAAGGCTATCTAAATTACTTCTAGATTTCATTGATGAATCTGAGGATGTAAACAATGAAAACAAATAGTTGTCTAAGGAATGTGTGATTTTGAAAGCAAAGTGTAAGAACCTGGAACTTAGGGTTAGTGAGACTATAAGTGAAAATACTGCATTAAAGAATCAGGTTCATGCATTTGAATCAAATGTCCTAGAACTTAGATCTGAAAACCTAAAATTGAAATTAGGAACAAGTAAGAAGATAACTGATTGCACACAACTCACTCTAGAAGAAAATGTAGGTAAACTAAAAGATCAGTTGTATAAGAAGGATGAGCATGTTAGAATTTTGAGAGAGGATCTAGGCAAAGTCAAGCATGAACTAGACAGAACTTGTAAATGGAACAGGTCATTCTATGCACTTTCATGGCTACAAGAACATCATAGTAGCAATAGAAGAGGACTTGGCTTTGGGAATATGCCACCTAAATAGGATCCCAAAAGCAAGTGCCTTACACTTACGGAGAACAAGATTTGTACTCACTGTGGTAAAACAAGTCACTATAAAAGTGAATGCAATGCAAAAGAAAAGGTAAGCCAAAAGAACAAAGAACTTGTTCAAGGGAAGAATAGGCTACCAAGTTGGGCTAAAAAGAATCTGATTCATCCTTTTGCATATAGAAAGGGACCCAAACTAGTTTGAGTTCCTAAGACTAACCCCTGATTTCCTTTTGCAGGTCCAAGTGAAAGGGGGCAGCCAAATATGGTACATAGATAGTGGCTGCTCAAAGCACATGACAGGAAGCAAGAACCAGTTCCTTTCACTTGAGGATCTCAAATGAGGTAATGTCTCCTTTGAAAATGGGAAGAAAGGTGAGATCATTAGGGTTGGAAAGGTAGGTAAGACTGATTCTTACTCTATTGAGAATGTCTACTTGATAGATGGCTTAAAATACAGTCTAATCAGTGTATCACAACTGTGTGATAGAGGTAACTTGGTAGCATTCACCTCTACCAAATGTTTTGTGATTAATCTTACCACTGACAAGATTGTTTTGCAGGAAAAAAGAGTGAACAATATATACATATTGTAGATCTGTCCACACTTTTAGAAAATGAACTCACTTGCTTAAGTGTGTTGGGCAATGATCCCCTCCTTTGGCACAAGAGACTTGGACATGCAAGTCTGAGTCAACTCAACAAATTAGTTTCCAAGGACCCGGTGATAGGGTTGCCTAACATCAAGTTCAAGGAAGACAAAGTTTGTGAGGCTTGTGCAAGGGGGAAGCATGTAAGATCCTCTTTTAAATGCAAGAAAGTGGTAAGCGCCACCAGGACGATGGAACTGATCCATTTGGATCTTTGTGGTCAAATGAGAACATTAAGCAGAGGTGGTAAAAGATATGTGATGGTGCTTGTTGATGATTACTCTAGGTTTACTTGGACATTGTTTTTAACATCTAAAGATGAAGCATTTGACATGTTCACTTCTTTTGTTAGAAAAACTCATAAACAACTAGGTAATCAACTTACATCAATTAGGCCTGATCATGGCACTGAATTTAAAAATACTAAATTTGCTGAATTTTGTGATGAGCATGGCATAGATCATAATTTGTCTGCTCCTAGGACTCCACAACAAAATGGAGTAATTGAAAGAAAGAATAGGACACTTGAAGATATGGCAATGACTATGCTTCTTTCTAGTATACTGCCACATAGCTTCTGGGCAGAAGCTGCAAACACTGCATGTTACATCATAAATAGGTGCATGACTAGACCTTTTGTAGAGAAGACTCCCTATGAGTTACTTAAAGGGAGAAAACCTAACATATCCCATCTTAGGGTATTTGGATGCAAGTGCTTTGTGCATAATAATGGTAAAGACTCCCTAGGTAAGTTTGATCCCATAAGTGATGAGAAAGTATTCTTGGGAGATTCTTCACATAGAAAAGCTTATAAGGTCTTTAACAAAAGAACTATGTGTGTAGAAGAAAGTATTCATGTGGTTTTTGATGAAACTAACATTCTTTCTGAGAGGCAGGGACATGATGATGAAGCAATTGGGCTGGTAAGAAACTCAAATGAAATGACAGCCCAGACTGAAGCTGCACTAGAGGAAGGAACAGGTGATGGAACAGCTTCTTCCACCCAGGGCAACATGATAGGGAGAATAGAACAAAGAGGAAAGGATTCTCAAACCTCAAGGGAACCTGTCCATGAACTTGTTCCACAGCAACAAAACATTAAAGGAACATCAAGGGTAAACCAGTTGGTTGTAAAATCTTACAAGTATCAAAGTTCTCATCCCATTGAGAACATAATCACTGATCCAACCTCTGGAATCAAAACCAGATCTTCATTAAAAAAATCTTTGTGCTTTTGATGCATTCTTATCTCTTATTGAACCTAAAAATGATGTTGAAGCTTTGCAGGATGCAGACTGGGTAAATGCAATGCAAGATGAACTCAACCAATTTGAAAGGATTCAAGTTTGGCATCTGATACCAAGACCCTAGGACAGATCAGTTATTGGCATAAAATGGGTCTTCAAAAACAAACTTGATAAAGATGGAACAGTTATAAGGAACAAGGCAAGATTGATAGTTCAAGGATATAGCCAAGAGGAGGGCACAGACTATGATGAAACCCTTGCTCCAGTTGCAAAGTTGGAAGCAATAAGACTCCTCATAGACTTTGTTGCTTACATTGAATTCACTCTTCATCAGATGGATGTCAAGAGTGCCTTTCTCAATGGCTATCTAAAGGAAGAAGTGTTTGTCAAGTAACCTCCGGGGTTTGAAAGCAAGAAAAGTCCTGATCATGTGTACAAACTTGACAAAGCACTTTATGGGCTCAAGCATGCTCCAAGAGCATAGTATGAAAGATTATCAATGTTTTTGCTTGAGCATGACTACAAGAGAGGTAAAATTGACAATACTTTGTTCTTGAAAGAAAAAGGTAAAGATCTCTTGGTAGTTCAGATATAAGTTGATGATATAATCTTTGGAGTAACTACTGATAAGTTAAGTAAAGAATTTGCTAAACTAATGGGGAGTGAATTTTAAATGAGCATGATGGGTGAGCTTAATTTCTTTTTAGGCTTACAAATTAAACAAAATTCAAATGGAACTATGATCCATCAGCAGAAGTATGTACAAGAGTTACTTAAAAGGTTTAAAATAGAAGATTCCAAAGAAATTGACACTCATATTGCAACAGCTACAAAGTTGGATATAGATGAATCTGGTTCATATGTTGATCAGAAGTTATATAGGGGAATGATTGGTTCATTGTTGTATCTCACTGCTAGTAGACATGACATTATTTTCAGTGTAGGCCTTTGTGCAAGATTTCAGGCAAATCCAAAGGAATTTCACTTGACTATTGTCAAGAGAATTTTGAGATATCTAAAAGGCACCACTGATCTCTTTCTATGGTATCCAAAAGGTAGTAATTTCAATCTAGTGGGATATGCTGATGCTAATTATGCAGGTTTTCTAGTGGATAGAAAGAGCACCTCAGGTATGGCACACTTTCTTGGCTCATGTCTTGTGTCTTGGGCTACCAAAAAGCAAATTTCAGTGGCCTTATCTACTGTTAAAGCTGAGTATGTTGTTGCTGCTTCATGTTGTGCTCAATTGTTATGGATAAAACAGCAATTAATGGACTTTGGAATGTTGGTAGTATCCCCATTTTGTGGATCAAACACAATGTTGGCCATAAATCTTACACAAAGTATGAATTGTCAAATTTCAATGGCTCCTTTGTCCATGGACCACCAAAGCCTGATCTCTCTGGATGTTCCCTTCAATGCAGACTTATCCATGAACTGATTATATGTACTTTGGTGTGTTCTTCAACTTACATTAAGACAAATATGTTACTTGCAGCACATACTGCAACAAGGGGGGAGCATAAATGGTGAAATATAATGTTGGCCTAAGTGAAGGTTAGTTTTGAAGATTAACAAAGGAAGCCCAGGCATGAACTAGGTCCATCCCTTGTGTGCTTAGACACTGACAGATTCGAGCATGAGGGATGCACGTGAAGGAGATAAGCTTAATTTGGTAAAATTGATAAGGAGAAGGACTCTTTAATCAAAGAGAACACTATCCAAGATAAGGGAGGAGTTAGAAGTTGAGATCAACTAGAATTCTTTCACCAAGGAAGAGTAGCATTAGAACTCTAGTTATTTTCTACTCTACTAACTCTGTAAATCGCATGATGTTCTCATTCTACATGTATGCACAAAAGAAGAAGTTAAACATGAATTCAGAGCAAAATAGCAAGGCATTTTGCAAGCAATTCGTGTGTGATTCAAGGGTGCAAACTTGAAGCTACATGAACCAGATAGAAGAACCAGCTCCAAGTGTCTGTCTTTTATTCTAGTTCAATTGTAGTAGGTGTTTTCATATTGTACCTTTCAGCTTTATCTAGAGGCAATTGTAATAGGTACTCAAAGTATTCAAGTAACTTAAAGTTGTCGCAACAGTTAGAGGTTGTTTGCCACAATGGGATTAGAATTAATCCTAGGTTTACAAAAGTATTTTGTAAATACAGTTTTTGGCTCAGTGAATTAGTGGAAGAGTTTGGGAAAATTCTACTGGGAAGTAGGTCATGGTTTTTTCACCTTTTGAGCCAGGTTTTTTTCACGTAATATACTTGTGTTCTTTACTTTTCGTATTTACTGTTTCAGCAATAGTAGGTTAAGGAACACATAGAAGAACCCGGTCCTTCTATAATCAGTTTTGGCGAAAATTTGGGTACCACAAAAATAACCTCCCTCTTGTGTGGTATTGAAGTTAAAAACATCACACAATTAACCTAGCAATATAAAGGTTCACAAAAAGTATAAGCTTACCAGTGTATGACTCCCTGATAGCGCCAATATATCTTTGTCAGGAAAACCAACCCGATAAAATACCTCCTTTAGATGTGTCACACCTACCATCAATTACAAATATATGCAACAGAGAATCCCAATTTAGGTTATGTTAGTTTACAAATAATAGAAAGATCTAAGAACCTGAATCATGTGAAAACACGGGCATTACTTAAGAAGAGAACAAACTAATTACCTATGAAAATCAACAATTTGAAGAGCAATATAATTTAGAAGCTGGAAAGACTTAGTTTTCATAAATCCAAAAAAATATTACTTTTGCACACTATTAGTAATAGTCACTATTGAGAAAAACTGCGATTTAAGTGATAACAAAGGTTGTGCAAGGCGCAACTTGACCATTGGAAGTCAAAGGTAGGTAGAAAATTTGGGAACAACCCCACGTTTAGGTGTATTTATAGATGCTTTCAAAATCTTTGCTTTAATGTTGAATGACTTGAGTTTTTCTTTGTGATGTCTCGAGTACTAATGGAGGATCTTCTATGTATCTTTTGTATAATAGGATTAATGTCTTTTTGGTAATTACGACAAACAAAATACAGAACCGATAAAAAAAACATAAACAAAATACATATATCCTTTTTCTCGTGTCCTATAGCAATGGTTTTATTCACAAACAAAATTCATATATCCTTTGTGAATAGCAAGGTGCGAGCCTTGGTGCAAAAAAATGGGGCTAAGGATACTGAGATTGAGAGGCTGAAGAAGAGGTTAACAGAGGTGGAGACTGAGAGAGATGCTCTCAAAACTGAGCTGGCAAGAGAAAAGGAGAAGAATGATGGCATTCTTCATAATATGCTGAAACTCCTCCAAGCCAAAAACCAAGCACCTAGTCCTTCTAGCCTTAAGCCTCAGAGCCTAGTGTAGATCAACCAGTGACCCGATTCGGGATTTTCTTTGTTTCTTTTCCTCATGTTTCCAGTATTTTTATTTCTTCTTATGCTTTGTAGTAGAATCTTATCAATCATCAATGAAATTCACTGTTTTTTACTCTAACTGTTTGTTTATATTTCTTTGATGGTTCAAATTCTTAGCTTGATCGATGATTATTAGCCCATAATTGCATTAGAAGTAGCCCCAGTAGCCATGAGTAAGTTTTAAAATCGGGTTATCTTACTTATTTATGCAACTTTTCGATGATGCCAAAAGGGGGGGAAAAGTTGTGCTTTACACTTTGAACAGTGATATTTATAACCTAATGAACCTGGTCCTTGATGATAAATGATAAAAAGAAAAAATGTTTCGAACATTATGTTGATGTTGAGCTAAGTTGAAACATGGCCTAAGCTTATCAAAAGCACATAGTTTGTTATCATCAAAAAGGGGAAATTTGTTGGCCTAAGTGAAGGTTAGTTTTGAAGATTGACAAAGGAAGCTCAGGCATGAACCAGTCCATCCCTTGTGTGCATAGACACGGGCAGATTCAAGCATGTGGGATGCACGTGAAGGAGATAAGCTTAACTTGGTAAAATTGATATCTCCTGATAAAAAAGGTTGCACAATTAATAAGGAGAAGGACTCCTTAATCAAAGAGAATACTATCCAAGATAAGGGAGGAGTTAGAAGTTGAGATCAACTAGAACTCTTCCTCCAAGGAAGAGTAGTATTAGAACTCTAGTTATTTTCTACTCTACTAACTCTATAAATCGCAGGATGTTCTCATTCTACAGGTATGCACAAAAGCAGAAGTTAAACGTGAATTGAGAGCAAAATAGCAAGGCATTTTGCAAGCAATTCGTGCGTGATTCAAGTGTGCAAACCTGAAACTACATGAACCAGATAGAAGAACCAGCTCCAAGTGTCTATCTTTTATTCTAGTTCAATTGTAGTAGGTGTTTTCATATTTTACCTTTCAGCTTTATCTGGAGGCAATTGTAATAGGTACTCAAAGTATTCCAGTTAGAGTTAACTTGAAGTTGTCGCAACAGTTAGAGGTTGTTTTCCACAACGGGATTAGAGTTAATCCTAGGTTTACAAAAGTATTTTGTAAATGCAGTTTTTGGCTCAGTGATTTAGTGGAAGAGTTTGGGAAAATCCTACTGGGAAGTATGTCGTGGTTTTTTCACCTTTTGAGCCAGGTGTTTTCCATGTAAAGTACTTATGTTCTTTACTTTCCGCATTTACTGTTTCAGCAATAGTAGGTTAAGGAACACATAGAAAAACCTGGTTCTTCTATAATCAGTTTAGGCGAAATGTTAGGTACCAAACAAATCACACAAATCACCCCCACCCCCCTCTTGTGTGATATTGAAGTTAAAAATATCAATTGGTATCAGAGCGGGTTATCCTTGAAGAAGCTAACACCTTAGGAGAAGATCAAGATGAGTGCACCACCTGGAAACTGGGAAGGGCAATCCATTGCTAGGCCACCACTTTTCAACGGCCAGTATTACTCTTGGTGGAAAAATAGGATGAGCGATCACATCATAGGAGATGACTATGAGCTATGGAACATTGACACAGATAGCCCACTAGCTACCATGAAGATAAATGTCGAAGGAGAAGATGTGGCAAAGACAAGAGTTGACTGCACTGCTGACGACTTGAGGAAATGGGAGAAAAATACTAAAGCCAAAAAATGGCTTGTTTGTGGACTCGGTCCAGATGAGTACAGTAGAATCCAAAGTTGTACCACTGCTAAGAAAATCCGGGACACTTTGGAAGTGGCCCATGAAGGAACACCTCAAGTGAAGAGGTCCATAGGTACACTACTATATTCTCAATATGAGAATTTCACCATGAAGGAAGGGGAAACCATCCAAGAGATGTATACAAGGTTCACCACACTGACAAATGAACTTAAGTCTCCTAAAAGGATTATTTCTGAAGAAGACAGAGTTGAGAAGATTTTGACAAGGGTTCTGCGAGAAAAATCACTGTCATTCAGGAATCAAAGAATATTGCCACTCTTAAGTTGGATGAGCTAACTGAAAATCTCACTGCTTATGAATTTAGAAGGCAAACCATGAAGATGGATGTACCCAAGAAGGAAAGGAGCCTGGCACTCAGAATCACTGAAGGTTATGATCTAGAAGATGATGAAATGGCTATGATCACAAAGGACTTCAAGAAGTACCTAAAGAGAGGAAAGGGTCCTTCAAGAAGTGGAAGCTACAGCAACCAAAGGCTCCTGAAAGGCAAACCAATGAGAGATGCTACAAGTGTGGTAAGACCGATCACCACATCAAGAACTGCCCTCAATGGGAAGTTGAATGGAAGAAGGAAGAGCTGAATGAAAAAATAGGAAGAAGGAACATGTTCAACCCAAGAAGAATAAAGGATCAACAAAGGTTATGGTTGCTGCTTGGGGAGAAAGCTCAGATGATGAAGATGGAGATGAACAAGCACTTATGGCCATTGGTAAATCTGATGAGGAATATGAGGTAAGTGTAATTCATCTCAAAGACAAGATTAAATTTTTGTCTAAAGAAAGGCTATCTAAATTACTTCTAGATTTCATTGATGAATCTGAGGATGTAAACAATGAAAACAAACAGTTGTCTAAGGAATGTGTGATTTTGAAAGCAAAGTGTAAGAACCTGAAACTTAGGGTTAGTGAGACTATAAGTGGAAATACTGCATTAAAGAATTAGGTTCATGCATTTGAATCAAATGTCCTAGAACTTAGATCTGAAAACCTAAAATTGAAATTAGGAACAAGTAAGAAGATAGCTGATTGCACACAACTCACTCTAGAAGAAAATGTAGGTAAACTAAAAGATGAGTTATATAAGAAGGATGAGCAGGTTAGAATTTTGAGAGAGAATCTAGGCAAAGTCAAGCATGAACTAGACAGAACTTGTAAATGGAACAGGTCCTCCGATGCACTTTCATGGCTACAGGAACATCATAGTAGCAATAGAAGAGGACTTGGCTTTGGGAATATGCCACCTAAATGGGATCCCAAAAGCAAGTGCCTTACACTTACTGAGAACAAGATTTATACTCACTGTTGTAAAACAAGTCACTATAAAAGTGAATGCAATGCAAAAGAAAAGGTAAGCCAAAAGAACAAAGAATTTGTTCAAGGGAAGAATAGGCTACCAAGTTGGGCAAAAAAGAATCTGATTCATCCTTTTGCATATAGAAAGGGACCCAAACTAGTTTGGGTTCCTAAGACTAACCCCTGATTTCCTTTTGCAGGTGCAAGTTAAAGGGGGCAGCCAAATATGGTACATGGATAGTGGCTGCTCAAAGCACATGACAGGAAGCAAGAACCAGTTCCTTTCACTTGAGGACCTCAAAGGAGGTAACGTCTCCTTTGGAAATGGGAATAAAGGTGAGATCATTGGGGTTGGAAAGGTAGGTAAGACTGATTCTTACTCTATTGAGAATGTCTACTTGATAGATGGCTTAAAATACAGTCTAATCAGTGTATCACAACTGTGTGATAGAGGTAACTTGGTAGCATTCACCTCTACCAAATGTTTTGTGATTAATCTTACCACTGACAAGATTGTTTTGCTGGAAACAATATATATATTGTAGATCTGTCCACACTTTCAGAAAATGAACTCACTTGCCTAAGTGTGTTGGACAATGATCCCCTCCTTTGGCACAAAAGACTTGGATATGCAAGTCTGAGTCAACTCAACAAATTAGTTTCCAAGGACCTGGTGATAGGGTTGCCTAACATCAAGTTCAAGGAAGACAAATTTTGTGAGGCTTGTACAAGGGGGAAGCAGGTAATATCCTCTTTTAAATGCAAGAAAGTGGTAAGCACCACCAGGACGATGGAACTGGGCCATATGGATCTCTGTGGTCCAATGAGAACATTAATCAGAGGTGGTGAAAGATATGTGATGGTGCTTGTTGATGATTACTCTAGGTTTACTTGGACATTATTTTTAACATCTAAAGATGAAGCATTTGACATGTTCACTTCTTTTGTTAGAAAAACTCATAAACAACTAGGTAATCAACTTGCATCAATTAGGTCTAATCATGGCACTGAATTTGAAAATGCTAAATTTGCTGAATTTTGTGATGAGCATGGCATAGATCATAATTTTTCTGCTCCTAGGACTCCACAACAAAATGGAGTAGTTGAAAGAAAGAATAGGACACTTGAAGATATGGCTAGGACTATGCTTCTTTCTAGTAAACTGCCCCATAGCTTCTGGGCAGAAGCTGTAAATACTGCATGCTACATCATAAATAGGTGCATGACTAGACCTCCTGTAGAGAAGACTCCCAATGAGTTTTTTAAAGGAAAAAAACCAAACATATCCCATCTTAGGGTATTTGGGTGCAAGTGCTTTGTGCACAATAATGGTAAAGACTCCCTAGGTAAGTTTGATCCCAGAAGTGATGAGGGAGTATTCTTGGGATATTCTTCACATAGAAAAGTTTATAAGGTCTATAACAAAAGAACTATGTGTGTGGAAGAAAGTGTTCATGTGGTTTTTGATGAAACTAACATTCTTTCTGAGAGGCAGGGACATGATGATGAAGCAATTGGACTGGTAAGAAACTTAAATGAAATGACAGCCCAGACTGAAGCTGCACTAGAGGAAGGAACAGGTGATGGAACAGCTTCTTCCACCTAGGGCAACATGATAGGGAGAATAGAACAAAGAGGAAAGGATTCTCAAACCTCAAGGGAACCTGTCCATGAACCTGTTCCACAACAACAAAACATTAAAGGAACATCAAGGGTAAACCAGTTAGTTGTAAAATCTTACAAGTATCAAAGTTCTCATCCCATTGAGAACATAATTACTAATCCAACCTCTAGAAACAAAACCAGATCTTCAATAAAAAAATCTTTGTGCTTTTGATGCCTTCTTATCTTTTATTGAACCTAAAAATGTTGTTGAAGCTTTGCAAAATGCAAAATGGGTAAATGCAATGCAAGATGAACTCAACCAATTTGAAAAGATTCAAGTTTGGCATCTGGTACCAAGACCCAAGGATAGATTAGTAATTGGCACAAAATGGTTCTTCAGAAACAAACTTGATGAAGATGGAACAGTTACAAGGAACAAGGCAAGATTGGTGGTTCAAGGATATAGCCAAGATGAGGGCATAGACTATGATGAAACCTTTGCTCCAGTTGCAAGGTTGGAAGCAATAAGACTCCTCAAAGCCTTTGTTGCTTGAATGGAATTCACCCTTCACCAGATGGATGTCAAGAATGCTTTCCTCAATGGCTATCTAAAGGAAGAAGTGTTTGTCAAGCAACCTACGGGGTTTGAAAGCAAGGAAAATCCTGATCATGTGTACAAACTTGACAAAGCACTTTATGGGCTCAAGCAGGCTCCAAAAGCATGGTATGAAAGATTGTCAAAGTTTTTACTTGAGCATGACTACAAGAGAAGTAAAATTGATAATACTTTGTTCTTGAAAGCAAAAGATAAAGATCTCTTGGTAGTTAAAATATATGTTGATGATATAATCTTTGGAGCAACTACTAATAAGTTAAGTAAAGAATTTACTAAACTAATGGGGAGTAAATTTGAAATGAGCATGATGGGTGAGCTTAATTTCTTTTTAGGCTTACAAATTAAACAAAATTCAAATGGAACTATGATCCATCAGCAGAAGTATGTAAAAGAGTTGCTTAAAAGGTTTAAAATGGAAGATTCCAAAGAAATTGACACTCCTATTGCAACAGCTACAAAGTTGGATATGGATGAACCTGGTTCATCTTTTGATCAGAAGTTGTATAGGGGAATGATTGGCTCATTGTTGTATCTCAATGCTAGTAGACCTGACATTGTTTACAGTATAGGCCTTTGTGCAAGATTTCAGGCAAATCCAAAGGAGTCTCACTTGACTGTTGTCAAGAGAATTTTGAGATATCTAAAAGGCACCACTGATCTGTGTCTATGGTATACAAAAGGTAGTAATTTCAATCTAGTGGGATATGCCGATGCTGATTATGCATGTTTTCTAGTGGATAGCAAGAGCACCTCAGGTATGGCACACTTTCTTGGCTCAGTGGCCTTATCTATTGTTGAGGCTGAGTATGTTGTTGATGCTTTATGTTATACTCAATTGTTGTGGATCAAACAGCAATTAATGGACTTTGGAATTGATATTAGTAGTATCCCCATTTTTCGTGATAATACTAGTGCTATTAGTATGACCAAGAACCATGTTCATCACAAGAGAACTAATCACATAGATGTTAGGCATCACTTTTTGAGAGATAACTATGAAAAAAGGTTGATCACTGTGGAATGTTGTGATACTGACAAGCAAATAGCTCACATCTTCACAAAAGCCCTAAGTAGAGATCACTTTTAAAGGAACATGTTAGAATTAGGGATGATTAAGATCACCTAAAAGGACTAGTTAAGAATTCACAATGAAAAAACAAATTGAAAAAAATAAATTATTTTTGGTTAGAAAATCTGAAAATGTGTATCTAATTAGATTAATTTTTGCTCAGACTCATACTTTCAATAGTATACTCTTGTACCATGTGTTAAAATGACTCATTAATCTCTAATGATATTTTCTCTATTTTGGTAAATTTAGACTTACACAAGAGAATTATCAGTGAAGAATCTGGTTCATCAAGATAACACGGTATGTTTTCTACACTCTGCATAATTTGAAATAAAAATATTTGGATAATGAGCAGAGTCCTACTTAATTCCAAACTCGTTTTGGACTTATCCGTTACAAGTGAACCAGTTCCGTTCAAAAGACTCCTAACTGAATTGAATTACCTGGATTCTAGGGATAGACTCCAATATTTGTTCAAGCCTAAAATTCAGTTTGATTAGACTTCTAAAAGTCTGAAAAGCTGTCGTTACCCATTAATTACCTCTCTTTATATTGATCAACATTATTTCTTTCTTCACTCCATTACTTTTTCAAGCCGTCAAACTCTCTTCATCTTCTCTAATCTTCCAAAATAAATCTACTTCTCTTTTCTTCCAGAACCAAGTTAAAAAAATGGCCAAAACTCCTGAAAATCCTTCATCCCCACCCAAGAAAATTACACCCACAACATCTATCACACTTTAAGCCACACCTCTGTCTAAGAAAGGAAGAACTGAGATGCTTGCTCGCAAAATAGTGGCAGGGAGCGCATTATCGAATTATCAAAAATGTTAGATAAACAATTGAAGGATAGCCAGGTCCAGGAACCTCACCATTCTGAAGACTCATTTAAATCTGCTACTTAGGGGGAAGAAACGGTTTCTTCTGAAACTGAACAGGTATCTTCTGGCCCTAAAGTTACTCCTGAGACAATTTCTGAAGTTGATACAAATTTGGAGAATAGGTTTATGTTGATAGGGTCTATAGCAGGTGTTTGAAACTATTGAGTCTGCAGAAGTTGGTGGTAAAAATAAAAAGGGAAAAGAAAAGGAGAGCAAGGGAGTTAGGAGTGCTGTGAGGGGAAAGGGTAAAAGAGTGGATGATCCTTCACCCACTCCTGTAAGTTTAACCAATGACATAGGTGCAATAGTTATTTGGGAAGAGAAATCTGGTAAAGTAGACGAGAGTGTACAGAAAACAGGGGGAAGTGGGTCTGGCGAAACTGCTGAAGGGCTTGTTCAGCTTGGGAAAAATAGAGATGAACCTGTTTCATCAGAATATGCTGAAATTCCTCCAAGCCAAAAATCAAGCACCTAGTCCTTCCCAGCCTCAAGCCTCCTAGCCTAGTATAGATCAACCAGTGACCCAGTTCGGGATTTCTTTTGCTTCTTTTGCTCATGTTTCCAGTGTTTTTATAAATACACTGTCTTTTGCTTTAACTGTTTGTTTATATTTTTTTGATGGTTAAAATTCTTAGCTTGATCTTTGATGATTAACCCATGATTGTATTTGAAGTAGCCCCAGTGGCCATGAGTAAGTTTTAAAATCTGGCTATCTTACTTATTTATGCAACTTTTCGATGATGCCAAAAGGGGGAAAAAAGGTTGTACTTTACACTTTGAACAGTGATGTTTATAACCTAATGAACCTGATCCTTGATGATAAGTGATAAAAAAGAAAAATATTTCTAACATTATGTTGATGTTGAGCTAAGTTGAAACATGGCCTAAGCATATGAAAAGCACAGAGTTTGTCATCATAAAAATGGAGAATTTATTGGCCTAAGTGAAGGTTAGTTTTGAAGATTGATAAAGGAAGCTCAGGCATGAACCAGGTCCATCCCTTGTATGCATAGACACGGGCAAATTCGAGCATGTGTGATGCACGTGAAGGAGATAAGCTTAAGTTCGTAAAATTGATATCACCTGATCAAAGAGGTTGCATAATTAATAAGGAGAAGGACTCCTTAATCAAAGAGAACACTATCCAAGATAAGGGAGGAGTTAGAAGTTGAGATCAACTAGAACTCTTCCACCAAGGAAGAGTAGCATTAGAACTCTAGTTATTTTCTACTCTACTAACTCTATAAAGCGAAGGATATTCTCATTCTACAGGTATGCACAAAAGCAGAAGTTAAACGTGAATTGAGAGCAAAATAGCAAGGTATTTTGCAACAATTCGTGCGTGATTCAAATGTGCAAACCTGAAACTACATGAACCAGATAGAAGAACCAGCTCTAAGTGTCTATCTTTTATTCTAGTTTAATTGTAGTAGGTGTTTTCATATTTTACCTTTCAGCTTTATCTAGAGGCAATTGTAATAGGTACTCAAAGTATTCAAGTTAGAGTTAACTTGAAGTAGTCGCAACAGTTAGAGGCTGTTTTCCACAACGGGATTAGAGTTAATCCTAGGTTTACAAAAGTATTTTGTAAATGCAGTTTTTGGCTCAGTGGATTAGTGAAGAGTTTGGAAAAATTTTACTAGGAAGTAGGTCGTGATTTTTTTCACTTTTGAGCCAGGTGTTTTCCACGTAAAATACTTGCGTTCTTTACTTTCCGCATTTACTGTTTCATCAATAGTAGGTTAAGGAATACATAGAAGAACCCGATCCTTCTATAATCAGTTTAGGCGAAAAATTAGGTACCACACAAATCACCCTCCTCCCCCCTCCTCGTGTGTGGTATTGAAATTAAAAACATCACACGATTAACCTAGCAATATAAAGGTTCACAAAAAAACATAAACTTACCAGTGTATGACTCCCTGATAGCGCCAATATATCTTTCTAAGACAAACCAACCTGATAAAATACCTCCTTTAGATGTGTCACACCTACTATTAATTACAAATATATGCAACAGAGAATCCCAATTTAGGTTATGTTAGTTTACAAACAATAGAAAGATCTGAGAACTTGAATCATGTGAAAACACATGCATTACTTAAGAAGAAAACAAACTAATTTTCTATGAAAATCAACAATTTGAAGAGCAATATAATTCAGAAACTGGAAAGACTTAGATGTCATAAATCCAAAAAGATATTACTTTTGCACGCTATTAAAAATAGTTATTATTGAGAAAAACTGCAATTTAAGTAACAACAAAGGTTGAGCAAGGCGCAGCTTGACCATTGGAAGTCAAAGGTAGGCAGACAATTTGGGAACAACCCCACGTTTAGGTGTATTTCTAGATGCTTTCAAAAATTTTGCTTTAGTGTTGAATAATTTGAGCTTTTCTTTTTGATGTCTCGAGTACTAATGGAGGATCTTCTACGTATCTTTTGTATAATATGATTAACGTCTCTTTGGTAATTACGACAAACAAAATACAGAACCGATAAAAAAACATAAACAAAATACATATATCCTTTTTCTCATGTCCCACAGCAATGGTTTTATTCATAGAAAATATATATATATATCCTTTGTGAATAAAATTGTTGCTATATTTTGTGTTAGGTTGGAATTAAAATGAAAGTGCATGAGAGAAGGTATTTGATATGTTAGTTAAAAAGTAAAGAGAAAGGTTTACAAGGACATTTTTTCAATAAAGAGAAAGGTTTACAAGGCCACGCATTTCAATAAAGTGTATCTCAACTATCATATCATATTCCATATTCAATTTATTATATAACCATGCATACCAAATATGATGAAGAAAAGAATAATATGCCTATTATATTTATAAGAAAAAAGATCCAACAAATTAAAATCACTCCTCTTCTTTGTATCAAACATATATATTTGCTACTTATTTCAAGCAGTTTCATCCTATCTATGAAAACTAATACAAACAACATCTAATATGACGGGTGTATCAAATATCAAAAGCAAAAGTTTGTGTCTATGAGGTACAGAAAAATCCACTTAATTACCCTTCTACCAATCAACAGCTACAATACATGCAAGCTATTAGATTATTTATAGCAATAATTAAGTTCAACTATGTCCATCAGCATATAATTTTCTGAAATGTAACAAGATGCAAAATATATCATGTCAGCTATTCAGGGATCAACTGTGTGGTAATTATGAATACTATTACTTGTCTAACCAAAGAGAACTAGCTAGCTCTTTTCGCAAGACTGTGAAAGGTGCATATTCATCAATCCCTACCAATTTGACTTTAATGACACATCTCAGAATTTACTTGTTTCAGAAATTTTTTCGGAATTATATATGTGTGATGGGTTAAGCAAGTCCTTTGAGCATGCAGGATTACAACCTGACTACCACATTTTCCAACAATAAATAGTTCCCCATTAAGAAATTAATTGTCTGGAAATAGACTTTTCCCAACATAAATATTTCAGAATAAATTAATGATAAAGAATTTGAATGATCTGACCAATCAAATGTTAGAGGACTGCTTTATTTTACTTTTCATCAAAAGCACAAATTGTTCAAAAAGAGTGATAATTAAGTTGATCATCACTCATTCAAAAAATATATGAATGCCACAAGAAATCACTCAAGCATCTTTAAGAACAAAAGAAAAAAAGTACTCACCTGTTATAGATTTGCATATGCTTTTTTTTTTTCATAAGGTAAACGTTTATTTATAAGGCACCAAGATGGCACAAAAAATATATCCCAAATTACAACATCAGCAACTTGTTCTCCCCCTCCTAACACCTCCAGAAAGTCCATAAATTGATTTATATTTCCTAACTAACTACATTTACACCAAAAATACAGATTGTGAAAACATATATTCTTAATTCTAATTATGTGATTTATGTGTCCTTCAAAGCAAGCGTTGTTTATTTCCAGCCATAAGGTCCATAGAATGCACAATATCATAGTTCTCCACATCAGTTTCAGCCTTCTAGGTGCTCTTTGAGATTGTCAAGTTTCTAATAAGCCCCTAACAATTGAGGCATCACCCAAGAAATACCACAGATGCTAAAAAATATATGCCAGCATATGTAATCTTTGGATGTTCAGCCTTCACTTGTTCTGCAATTGGAAACAAAACACGTTTAAAGATGGAATAATTGTGTCATATAATTGTATTGGATAAAATATGTCACGATACATGACCACTAAAGAAGGGACACGTGAAATCAAAGCCTGGAGGACAGAAAACCGAGCACGTCTACCTCGTGTGTCACCGAGAAAGGCGAATCCATAAAGGCATTAAGCATGTTGCGCCCGCTAGCATTTAATAAACAATATTCTACGGCATTAAAGAATAACGGCCCATTACAGGAATTTGGGCATCTATACTTTCCATTAGGTTTCCATTATCGCACTTCGATAATTGTCATTAATGGTGGGCCCGACCATTACGCCCACTAAGCTATAAATAATAGGCTCAACTATCATTGTAAGATACGATTTTTTGGAGATCAAAGAGCATATTCTAATACAACATCTTTATACTATTTATCTCTCTAACTAGTTATTCTTATCATCACCGTGCCCGGAAAATCTGTTCCCGGGCTCTCCAAATCTATCGTTTTATCTACATTTGTGCTAAGTATCTTGTACGAAAATTGATTAATTTATTATCTTTTGGGATCAAATTGATTCATCTGTCTAGAAACCACGAACAAATTCAACTGTATCATTTTCTGGGTAAACAATTTGGCGCCCACCGTGGGGCCTAGACAGTCGTGCGATTAAAATTGGTCCTTGCTTTTTATCCATAGACAAGCTTTGATCGTTTTCTATCTTAGCAAAAAATCACCAAAAAATGGCAATCAATACCGTTATTAACACTCGTGATCCTGAGGTTCAGGGGGAACATCCCCATTTTGAGGACTCAATCAGCGACACTAGCGATGAGGGGGAAGATACCATACCGGTGTATAACAGGCGGTACCCCAGGCAAGTACGGGAGGCGACTCCAGATGATGCTGACCAGGGGCATGTAGCAGACGCGGTAAGGATCCTTCAAGAGCAAGAGGAAATCATTCTAGGCCACCTCACGCGGCAGGATCAAGTTATGACGGAGTTAAAACATGCGCTATCAGGCACTTCAAATAATACAAACATGCGAGATCTAGTTCCTCCCGTTGTTCCAACAAACCAAACAACGCAGAGAGTTGACAACAACACTCCCAAAGGCGAAGTTGGCTCTGACGGAGCTGGGGGGTAGATTTGGCCTCAACAGCGATAATGATCCGTTCAAAAAGGAACTCTTGTGGTTCATGAAGGAAGTAAACGCCTGCATGGACCAAATCCCGGGAGCACCCCCTGTACTGAAAGGCCCGAGCTTGAAGAAGTACATCCAATTACCGTACAAACCGAGTGCGGCCCCGGAATTAATCCCAAACAGATTCAGAATGCCTGAAGTGCCAAAATACGATGGGACCTCAGATCCACAGGAACATATCACTACCTACACAACGGCGGTGAAAGGAAATGATCTGGTTCCTCACGAAATCGAGTATGTGTTATTGAATAAATTTGGCGAGACTCTCACGAGGGGAGCCTTGACATGGTACTCATTATTGCCCGAGCATTCCATAGATTCTTTTTAAATGCTCGCGGATTAGTTCATCAAGGCCCATGCCGGTGCCAAAAAGGTACAAGCCCAAAAGGCCGACATATTCAGGATCGCACATTAAGAATTCGAGCTATTACGAAGGTTCGTTAGCAGATTCCAGAAGGAAAGGATGTTATTACCGGCCGTCCCAAACGAATAGGCAGCTGAAGCGTTCACTAAGGGTTTGAACCGGAGGAGCTCAGATGCTTCCCGGAAGTTGAAGGAAAGTCTGCTCGGGTTTCAAGCAACAACTTGGGCGGATGTCCAAAACCGGTACGAGTCAAGATAAGGATCGAAGACGATCAGGTTGACTTACCGTCATCAGCAAAGGGATGGGAGAAGAACAAAGAAAGAATAAAGGCGATGTCCATTCAAGGGGGCGGTTCCTACCCTACGAGCTGACGGAAGGTGGTGACAAGAGCTTCCGGACATCAGACAAATTCACCGTTGACATGAGGACCGATCGTGGGCAGAACAATAGATCGTTATAGGATAGGAAAATTTTGGGACCACGAGGTTCTTCTTATCCAAAGTGATCATAGTATAATTTCAACGTCAGCATGGTGGAGTTAGTGTCGGCCCTAAGAGATATCAAATAGGCACTATTCCCGAGACCAATGAGGTCTGATCCCAGCTAGAGGGATCCAAATTTATGGTCTGAATACCATGGCATTTGTGGCCATCGGACTGGAGACTGTCGGCACCTCTGGGAAGAAGTGGCAACACTGTTGAAGAATGGTCACCTCAGAGAACTGTTGAGTGGCCGAGCCAAAAATATTTATGGTCGGGACAGGGGCGACGCGCAAACCTCGAAGGCATGAGAACAACCTCCACGTCAAATGATCAACATGATATTCGGAGGGAACGAGATTAATGGGGTCACCTTCTCGGCTGCAAAGAAGAATAAAGTATCGACAACCTATAGTAAGAGATTCTGGGAAGATGATATCACGTTCACGGATGAAGACGCGGACGGATTACTACTACCGCATAATGATACGCTAGTAATTTCTTTATATATGTTAAATTTTAAAATTCAACATGTTTTAGTGGATCCAGGAAGTTCTGCCAATATCATACAATGGAGAGTTCTAGATCAATTTAAACTCACTGGGAACATCGTCCCGGCAATAAAGCTCCTTGCCGGATTCAACCTCGCAAACGTGACAACCCAAGGAAAAATTTTACTATTTACAGATGTCGAAAGCGTAAAAAAGATAGCTCTCTTCGAAGTAGTAGATGGGGACATGGGCTATAATATCATCCTGAGAAGGCCATGGTTGTACGAGAAGAAATTTGTGCCTTCGACATACCACCAATTGCTGAAATTCCTAACACCCGGGGGGATCAAGCGGATAAGAGGTGATCAACTGGCAGCGAGAGAGATGAATGCGATCTCAGTCTCTCATAGAAAGGGAAAGGAGCATGCGACATAGCAGTTATAAGAACCGGCTTCCGACCCCGAACCAGAGGAAGTTTCTCTGGGGGTAGGATAGTTAGAGCAATATCATATACCAAGGTATTTTCAAGTATCAGAAGAAACAGACGTAACGAAATCCACGGCAGAAGAACTAGAGCAGGTTGCACTATTTGAAAAATTCCCAGAAAGGAAATTCTATTTGGGAACAGGACTACACCCATAGCTCAGGTCAGATTTTATTGAATTCCTTAAAATTAATGCTGATTGTTTTGCATGGTCGCACGAGGATATGACAGGAATCCCAACAGAGATAGCCGTGCACAAGTTAAGCTTGGACCCAAGAATACCTCCGGTAAGGCAAAAGAAACGCCATATTGCCGAAGTAAGGAATAAATTCATCAGAGAAGAGGTAACCCGTCTACTTAAGATTGGTTCAATCCGAGAGGTAAGATATCCGGACTGGCTAGATAATGTGGTAGTAGTTCCTAAGAAGAACAATAAATTTCGCATGTGCGTAGATTATAAAGATATTAATAAGGCATACCTAAAGGACTCGATCCCATTACGGTCGGGCACGAGTTAATGAGTTTCCTCTATGCCTATTCTGGGTACAATCAGATCAAGATGAACCCGAAAGATGGGGAAAAGACTTCATGTATTATAAATTTTGGTACATATTGTTACAACCTAATGCCCTGCGGACTAAAAAACGTCGGAGCCACTTACCAATGGCTCGTAAATAAGTTGTTCGAAAAACAAATAGGATGAACTATGGAAGCATATATAGACAATATGCTCGTTAAGTCTCTACATGAAGGTAATCACCTGAGACATCCGCAAGAAATGTTTGACACACTGAGGGAGCACAACATGAAGCTTAACCCCGAGAAGTGTGCGTTCGGGGTCGGATCAGGTAAATTCTCAGGATTCCTGGTCTCATAAAGAGGAAATAGGTGAATCCCGACAAAATCAAGGCCATAGAGGACATCTCAGATTAACTATTCAACGTAAAGGAAGTATAGAGACTCACAGGCAGATTACCGGCTTTGAGCAGGTTCATTTCCCGATCATCAAAGAAGTGGCATCGCTTCTTCGTGCTGCTCAAAAAGAAAAACAACTTCGAGTGGACGCTAGAGTGTCGGCAAGCCTTGAAGTTATTGAAGAAACACTTGTCAAGCCCTTCGTTGCTCTCGAAACCTAAAGAAGGAGAATCATTGTTAGTCTACCTGGCGGTCTTAGAAGTTGCGATAAGCGCAGTTTTAGCCCGAGGACAGCGATTAAATCACAAGTCCTGGCTGACTTCATGGCCGATTTCAGCCTTGGAATATTGCCTCTGGCTGCCAAAGAGGCAACTATGGTGTCAAAGCCGGCACCGGGAGTCTGGACCTTATTCACAGATGGAGATTCAAACGTGAAAGGGTCCGGACTCGGGATAGTCTTGATTATGCCTTCGGGGGAAACCTTAAGGAAAGCCATCAGAACAATCCCTCTAATTAACAATGAGGCAGAGTATGAAGCTTTGATTGCAGGGCTCGAATTAGCTCGGGGACTTGAATCTGAAGCCATCAAAGTGAAATGTGATTCACAGTTGGTGGTAAATCAGGTCTAAGGAATTTTTGACACCAAAGGAGAGCGTATGCAACAATATGTAGTAAGGGTTCAGGCTTTACTGACACAATGCGGAAGCGGATGCACTAGCAAATCTGGGCTCATCAATAGAAATCCAAGGACCAGAATTAGGTACGGTTGTACAACTAATAAACTCAGCCTTGGATACAGATGGTTATTACGAGGTAAATTCGACCAGCCAAGTCTGGAACTGGAGAAACGAGATAATTAATTACCTCAAACATGGAAAGTTGCCCGAAGACCCCAAAACATCGAGAGCATTGCGCATCAAAGCCGTACGTTATAGCTTCAAGAAAGGCCAATTGTACAGAAAATCCTTTCAAGGCTCGTTGGCCCGGTGCTTGGGTGCATCAAAAGCCAATTATGTCATGAGAGAAGTACATGAAGGGATATGCGGCAACCACTCGGGCGCAGATTCTCTTGTGCAGAAGTTAGTCCGAGCAGGATATTACTGACCCCGTATGGAACAAGATGCCAAATACGTCATACGAAAATGTGATAAGTGCCAACGCCACGCACCACTAGTACATCGACCGGCGGTACCCCTACATTTAGTTCTGTCCCCGTGGTTGTTCGTGAAATGGGGAATAGACATCGTCGGACCGTTACCACCGGCTCCTGGGAAGGTAAGGTTTATTTTGATTTTGACTAACTATTTTTCAAAATGAGTGGAAGAAGGTCCTTATCAAAAGATCGGAGAACGAGAAGTGGTCGACTTCCTGTGGGAAAACATAATTTGCAAGTTTGGAATACCGAAAGAGATTTCATGTGACAACGGGCCACAATTTATTGGCACAAAAGTCACAAAATTCCTGGAAGATTTGCAGATAAAAAAGATTACCTCTTTACCTTACCATCCGAGCGCAAACGGCCAAGCGGAGTCAACAAACAAAATAATTTTGCAAAACCTGAAGAAAAGGTTAGAAGCATCAAAAGTCCATTGGCCCGAAGAATTACCTGGAGCACTATGGGCCTACCGGATAACGGCCAAGTCAAGCATAGGGGAAACCCCTTTTTCCCTGGTGTACGGCGTAGAAGCTTTGATACCGGTGGAAGTAGGGGAATCAACCTTAAGGTATTTATAGGCTGACGAAGAGTCAAACAACGAGTCAATGATAATCAACTTAGAACTGCTCGAGGAACGCAGAGACCTAGCACATGTAAGAATGGCAGCTCAAAAGCAGAGGATGGAGCGATATTATAATCAAAGAACCAACCTTCGTTACTTCAAAGTAGGAGACTTGGTCTTGAGGAAGGTGACTCAAAACACCCGAGAACTCAACATCGGCAAGTTAACCTCTACATGGGAAGGCCCTTACTGGGTTTCAGCTATCACCAGTAAAGGGTCATATGAGTTGGAAAACCACAACGGAGATAAGTTGCCCAGCAACTGGAACGTGGCTCATCTCAAAAAATATTACTACTGACAAGCAACAATCAGACGGAAAGTATGTACTGCACTCTTTTATCCTTCGTTCTGCTTTTTATCCCAATTGGGTTTTTTCAGGCAAGGTGTTTTAACGAGACAGCGACCACAAGCATACTACAACAACAGCAGTAATAAGACCTTTGATGACAAGGCAAAACAAACAAGTCTCCACTCGAGGACAATAATGTAATCTTTGCTTCGATAGCAATATCCCACCGGGAAGTTAAGTTCTCTACCGAACAAGGGTTACACAATCGTTCACGAGCACAAATCACTAGGGGAATATCAGGTATTTTTTTGCTCGATAGCATGAATTCCTAAGGGGAAAGCAAAATATGTTACCGAGCTAAGGGTTACGTAGAAATTCATCGGTGGGACCTTCGAAGATACAAGACTTCCAGTGTTCCAACTTGCATTCTTCGTATTAGAACACTGGGGGGATAATGATACAATTACAAGGCAACTCTGAATGCCACATCAACCGGGAGCGAAAATCCGTCAAGGAAACTCTGAATGCCATACAATTACCAGGCAACTCTGAATGCCACATCAACCGGGAATGAAAATCCGGCAAGGCAACTCTGAATGCCACGTCAACCGAGAACGAAAATCCGGCAAGGCAACTCTGAATTCCACGTCAAGAAGGAACGAAAATCCGGCAAGTCAACTCTGAATACCACGTCAACCGGGAACGAAAATCCGGCAAGGCAACACTGAATGCCACATGCCGTAGGGACCGGGGACTGCACAGACAGCCTCATAGAAATAAGTTGTACAATATAGCCACAAGTCATGGCAACTTCTTTTCTACGTAGCAAAATGCCTATGTAAACTATAAAATCAGAAGGAATGAAATTAAATCCTTTTGCTTTTATCTTGTTTCTTGTGTGAACGATGAGCTAATTTTGTCATTTGAAAGTTAAACAAGTACTTCAAATGTTAGTGCTGTAATGAACAAGAGACGTCCTCTTCAAGAGCACCGTAAACATAAAAGGGCCCTCTCTTATTAAAACCCTTATGTTAAAGAGTTTGTTCCGAAAGAATATATGCTTGGAACCGAAAATACTATCGGGAAAAAATACACCAGAAGCCACATATGAAAAAGACGCAGAAACCAAACTTGCACAAATACTTATTAAAAACCTCATGAAAAAGGACTAATTCTCAACAACAAAAGTGCGTCGAAGAAAATGCACCCGAGACCACATGCAGAAA
Source organism: Nicotiana tabacum (assembly GCF_000715075.1). Taxonomy (NCBI): domain Eukaryota; kingdom Viridiplantae; phylum Streptophyta; class Magnoliopsida; order Solanales; family Solanaceae; genus Nicotiana; species Nicotiana tabacum. The sequence goes on from NC_134103.1 coordinate 75,975,552, forward strand.
AATAGGAAGACATGCACAAGGGTTAAAAACCTACACAAATATCCAAGCAAGGTAAGACTCAGCCAAGTAGTTGAGCAACAATATGTATTTATTTGCAAGGATGTACCAAAAAGGAAATACAAAACAGGGAAAGAAAGAGCTAAGCTACAGCATCACTAGAATCGGGAGGAAGAGAAGTATCCACTTTCCTCGGGAGCAGTAGGTGGTGCCACCGATGGCTCAACATCTTCTCCAACTGGGTCTTCGGCATCATCATCTTCCAATTTCTCTTCAGTATTAGAAATATCGGAACCAGAATAAGAAGAACCAAGAGCATCAGACCGAGCCGGGAGTCCATTCTTTGCAGCCAACTCAAGCTCGCGTGCCTTAGTAATTTCGGCATCAATATCAATAATGCCAGCTTTGGCTACTTCCAAGGGTTTTCTCCTCATGTTGTACATGGCGTAAGTTTTTTCAATAACGAAGGAAGCCTCTCGGTGCCTGAGTTCTTCTTTGAGCTGAGTTATCTCGACAAAAAGATTTTCCCGGGCGGACCTAGCAGATCAAAGACAGACATCGAGATTATGGACAGTTGAACTATAGAGTCTGTTGTGCTCGATAGTTTTCTTATACGTCTCCTCCAACCAGGCATGTCTCGCCCCCACGGCAGCAAGTTCTTCGGCCTTAGAATTCAATGCTGCTTCTAAATTAGTTACCCTTTCAGCATCAGCAACCTCACGATCATTGGCAGCAAGAATGGCATTTTGGACCTCAGTCCATTTACCCTTGACTTTATCAAAATTGACCCTCAGCGGCCCAACTTCCTGGTTGAGGGTTACCATTTCTTGCTCACTTTGCTGCAAACGGGCTTCCAAAACATCGTCCTCAGTGGCCCTGGTTTCCAGTTCTGAAACACCATGCATGTATCCCAAAGCAGATGCCTCTACTCAATTGGTTAGATTCTCGTGTTGATTACGTGTTATAAAACAATAAAAGAAGAAAGAAGAGTATAGCAAAGAAAAGTAGAGATAGAATTCTTATTGATTTGGGATGAGTTATAATGGAATAGAACACCTCTATTTTTATAGGAAAAAGGTGATTTAGCCACCAAGTAACAAACTCTAAAATCTCTCTAAAATATACACATTCACCTAAAATACAATTCTAATTATAACAAAGAGGATGTTAAAGTGGGTAAGAGAATAATTTAATGGAGTATATGTTTAGTTGGCAAAGTATCTTTCTTTTTCAAAGTTTTTGAAATATCTAAAATCAATTTCTTTATTTTGATTTTAAAGTAGTATCTTTGAAACAAAATAAACATCAAGGATCTGTTTGGAAAGCTACCCCATAATTGAAATTGGTGTAATTACCATGGTAGTAATTATATGTACCGATCCGACCGGTCGTTTTGAGCTCCAGCGCATCGTTCTACAGTTTGAGGCCTTGAGTAGCTTCACTCCAGGTATAATGACTTGTGTGCGTGGTCGAAATTAAATTTCGGGAAGTTCGGAGTTGATTTGGAAAGCAAATTCTAATTTCGGAAGCCTTAAGTTGGAAGAATTGACTAAGTTTTGATTTTTGAGTAAACAACCTCAGAATTAGGATTGGAAGGTTCCAACAGGTTCGTATGATGATTTTGGACTTGGACGTATGTCCGGATCGGGTTTTGGATGAACTGGGAGTGTTTCAGCGCCTATTGTAGAAGTTGACATTTTGGAAGGATTTTGTAAATTTGGGTTGGAGCGCATTTCAATGCTATCGATGTCCGTTTGGGATTCTGAGTTTGGGAATAGCTCCGTATGGTGATTCTAGCATTGGGAGCGCGTCTGGAAGTGGATTTAGAGGTCTGTAGGTTATTTCGGGGTCATTTGGCGAAAGTTAGAAATTTGAAGGTTTTTGGAGAGTTTGACCGGGAGTGGACTTTTTGATATTAGGGTCGGATTCTAATTCCGGAAGTTGGAGTAGGTCCGTAATGTCAATTATGACTTGTGTGCAAAATTTGAGGTCAATCGGACGTGATTTGATAGGTTTAGGCATCAAAGGAAGAAGTTTGAAGCTTCAAAGTTCATTAGGTTTGAATTGGAGGGTGATTCATAGTTTTAATGTTGTTTGATGTGATTTTAAGGCTCGACTGAGTTCGTAATGTGTTTTGGGACGTGTTGGTATAATTGGTTAAGGTCCCAAGTACCTCGGGTGGAATCCAGATTGTAAACAGATCGAGTTGGGACTTTGGAAGAAGGGCTAAGGGTTGTTGTCTTCTGGTGTAACCGCACCTGCGAGGTTAGGGCCGCAGGTGCGGAGCCGCAGAAGCGGCCATGAGGGTCACACAAGCGACTTAGGCTGAGGAAGGCTGGGACATTTCCTTGGATAATTGCTCCTTAAAGAATTCTTGATTGACTGTTGAATGTATTTATCTTTTGTGGAGCGGGCCGAACGCCTCGGCAGATTAAATAGATGCATCTATAGTTCGCGACGTCCGACCCTCGACAGTGCACAGTTTAAATATTTATGTTAGAGTGGTTCGTACGACCTCGGCATGATTTGTGCATGATTGAATTGATTGCTTTGGAATTTACAATAAATGCCATTGCCTCCTTGACCTGAGATAAATTGTTAAATAATGGGAAATAAATTTGGAGATTTCTTAATTATAAAAGAACTGCTTACTTACTTCAAAATATTGAGCTTGCAACCATTTTATATAATCCATACTTAATTATATCATTGATATCCTATTTATCGCCCATAGTAAGTGTCGAAGTTGACCCATCGTCACTACTTCTTCGAGGTTAGGCGGGATACTTACTGGGTACGCATTGATTTACGTACTCATACTACACTTGCTGCACATTTTTGTGCAGGTACATATATGTTTAGTGGCCTTGTGGGCGTGGAGGCGTGGTTATGATGGGGACTTAGGTGAGCTGCATTCTATACTACGATCCGCATTTAGCAGAGTCTCCTTCAGAGTACTTACATTTTTTCTGTCCAATTTGTATTTCGGATAGCTGTTGTATTTTATTTTATATTTCTAGTTAATACTCATGCACTTGTGACACTGGTTTTAAGATGCTTATAGGTTATTCTGTATTGAATTTGTTAAAAGTATTATTATTTACTCTGTAAATCCCCATTTGTTACTATTTAAATTGAAGGAAAATATGATTTCAAAAGTAACAAAATAAGAACCCAATTAAGTATTTATTGTTGGCTTGCCTGACAGTGGTATTCGGTGCCATCACGACCTTTATGGATTTTGGGATGTGACAACATGGTATTAAAGCACTAGGTTCACTTAGGTCTCACGAGTCATGAGCGAGTCTAGTAGAGTCTTGCGGATTGGTACAGAGACGTCTGTACTTATTTTCGAGAGGCTACACGACTATTAGGAGCACTTCCCTTCTTGATTCCTCATCGTGCGGTTCGATTCCTTTAAGTCTTATGCCTTCATTCCCTTCCTATCCAGTCTTATGCGACGTGAAGCACTTGTTATAAATTGGGAATTGAGGAATTTTAATGGTACTACAGATGTGGTGCAGGATGTTTCTCCCTGTGTATTTGATTGGGCTATTGACATCGCCTTGCGGAAGGTCGTTCTGTCGTTGTAGCTCAGTATCAGTATTACCTTAGGTTTTGAGGTTTGGCATTAATTGTTATGACAATTTGTGCATTTCTATCGCACCGTGTTTGTGTAATGGTAGGATGCTTGTTTATGCGTCGAAGCAGTGAATGACTTGGAAAGAGGTTTACTTAGTGCACGATTCAGAGATCCAGTATTTTATTTCCGGCAAAGGAAAAGCAATCAGACTATGAATCTTCAGGTTTAGGTTGACGGAGTAACGAGACTTGGTATTTAGAGAATGGTGGAATTTCCATCTATGATGTAGTGTCGTCGCCCTGGATTGAATGTGTTAAGCTCGCTGATGTTATGGTCTTCATCAATTTGCCTTCGGGGCAAGGTAGTGTGAAATAGTGTCGGGGAAGCGGCTGTTAGAGATCGCAGTGTGCGGTGGTTCACGACTTAATCGGTGGTACGGGTGTTGAGGGCTCAAGGAAGATGATCTTCGGAAAACTTTAAAGTTGGTAGCGATCGATTGGTTCAAGTTCTATAGAGGTAGATTTTGATTTAAGGCAACAACTGGGCAGCGAAGGATGAGGAAGAACATGTGGGAGGTGTCTTGCGGTGGTTAAATTCTAGAAGGCCAAGTCTGAGAAACAGAAGTCGGATATTTGCTTAAAGGAGAGGGTTTGACCAAAGTGAGAGAGTGGCAGAGTATCAGATGGGTTCTGTGGTAGGATAGCTACACACCTTGGGAAAAGTTTAGAGTGATTCAGGATTTCATGGTGGACAGTGACTAGGTCTACGGACTTAATTTGGAATATTGGCTATTATACGGGGGATAGTGGATACGATGTGAAGTAGTTGCCTGATAGGAAGAATACAACATGACTTTGGATGGGAATGTACTGTCGCACCTTTTAGTTGATGTCCATGAGGAGTGAACGGCTCAGGATGGGTTACTGATTATGTAGTAAGTGTACCCAGTGCAATGACACTGGAAGATGTCGGTATGTAATTTCCATATGTGGGTTATCTCCTGTGAGAAGGTCAGCGGTCGCGTGGCTGACGGAGCTTCTACAAAGAATTCTACTGGCTATCCGGTGAGAGGTTGAATATGAAAACGTGGCTAGTGATTCAGAGTGTTCATGAAATGGTTAACACAAAGATTTTGAGGCAAATTGGCGAGTTGATTGTGCAAGATCATATCAATGGGGGATAAGGAGTCTTGGTGGATTCCAGAATTATGCAATGGTAGCTTCAAGCTAAGTAGGAGAGCCCCCACTGCCTACAATTGGATTGCATGGTTATCTACTTGTGAGATTTTTGGTTATCGGCATATTGGTGGGTTATTACAACTAAGGAAAGAGAAAATCAGCGGTAATTTGAGCAAATGATTGAGGAATGTGTGCTATAGTTGGCCTTATTGACTCATGTTCAGGCTTTGGGAAGATTCAGGATTTATGCTTCGTGTAGAGGTGATTTACAAGGAAAGTGATCCAGCCGGGTGCTTCTTTAAGAGGGCGTTCATGTGCTAGTGGAGCCTTGGAGTTTGATTATATTCGAGACCAAGTCAGAGTGGGTGACTCTCAACAACGGTCCTAGTGGATTCAAAAGTTAATGTGTGGTGCCTAAGAATTTCGAGTCTGTAGTATGGTTAAGTATTGAGTTGTTACAGCGGATTATAAAAGGGGCTTGGAGTGTTCTATGTTATCTTCGGTATGCGGTGTAGCAGTAGAAGAATGGGAGAAAATAACTTTGGAATCATAGGGAAATTATCAGAATGAGTGTACCCGTTGAAGATGCGAATATGCGCACAAGGAAAGTATGTGATGGTTCGTGGGTTTTGAGACAGCATGGTCTCGTGAAATAAGGTCACTTCGGATAAGTGTTGATTTGGGTTCATGATGTTTTGAATGGAGCTATTATTATTTCTAGGGCAAGTCCCGAGTAAAGTAGAAGAAGTGGCTCAGTTGGTAATGGTTGAATCAGCAAAGATTGTGGCAACGATCAGTTTCTTCAGCGTAAAGTTATACATGTAGTTTATGGTTGTATACTTGGGCTTGAGCACCACCACAACTTGGTTGATTTGGGAGGTATTTGATTCGAATGGCTTTATTGTGTAAATGAATTACGAAAGAGTTATGATGGCTTAGACCACTACTTGAGGTTTGTATTTTCTACGATTATGGGAATTCAGTCATGTGTCGCTATAGTTCTCCTTAAATGAGTTAAGAGAAGGGTTTCTATATGATGAAGTGTGTACCCTATTAGTGGTTCAGGAGTTATGATGAAATTCTTGTACATTTGCGTATTGGCATGATTAAGTGCAGGAGGTAGCATGGGAATCGAAAGTCGAGGATCAAGGTTGCCATTTGGTATTGGCAGGAATATCACGAGCTCGGATGAGCAAGAAAGGACTCAGATGGTTAGAGTCAGCTGGTTTTGTCTTTGGCGTCACCTGAGATCGGTACCTTGTATGGGAGGCTTTGTGTACTGATTGTGGATTCTTGATTGCTTTACAATGTTTGTGTGGCCGGTGGCATGGATGTGCAGACTCGTTGTCTGGTACGAAAGGTCGTGGGAGCGTGTCCCACGGGAAGATTGTATAAGTGTGACATATAGTCACTTGATTGATTGAAGATTTAAAACCAAGTGTGGAGATTTTTGGTACTATCGCTAATATGAGAATTTATGCTTGAAGGGCGCTCGGTTCGTTTGGTTGTGGACTGTGGAAGTGTGTTCTGGATTTGACGGTTGTTCTTGTGTGTCAGGGATTATTGTGGATCCTTGAAAGATTATTAGCCCAGTGTGGTACGATCAGAATCGGCTTGAGGTCCGTGGATGGATCTAAAATATGAATGTGGGCTCTATCTCAGGCCGGATGTGTTCATCTCAGCATAGCGCTCCTTATGGAGGAGTATTCGAGTGTTGGATGTTAATTTCATCGTTAGCTACTTCATGTAATACTCTATTGTGCCATGTGGGTCGTGAGTCGGCTTGATTAATTGTACAATGTGTTGAGGTCCAGCGTAGCGGTGGTGTTATGTGAGCAGGATGGCTCTCGAGATGCAGATCATATATCGCACCTTAGTTGTGCTTAAGTTTTATAGCGTATGACGCTACCCGTCTCCTTAGGATTTGTATTATGCACTTGGCGTGCTTATGGTTGATATTGGGGCATTTCGTAAGGTATAAACATTTCTGGCTTGATGGGTATTTCCCCACTTATTACTATGTACGGATCGGGTGGCACGCCGCCACGGAGATGTTGTTTGGATTGGGTTGCACGCCGCAACGGGTATTATGGTTGGATCGGGTTGCACGCCGCAACGGTGTCATGTGTGGATCGGGTTGTACGCCGCAACAGTGTGATGTTGAGTACAGTTCCATATACCTATTCTTGTGTGTTTTGCTTCTCATTTTCTGAGGAAGGTTCATAACATCTTTTTGGTTGTTTAATTAGTCACGTGGGTTGAGCAGTTCTTTCTGGAGTTCATTTTTCCTTATATATCACATGCGAGTTTGTGGATTGTTGGTGCATGGTGGCATCATATGAGACCTTTGGTAGTGTTTGTGGTGGCTTATTACCGGAACAACTTATACTGGGTGAGACGAGATTATTGAACCTGAGATCAGTGCGATCGGATTATATGAGGCATATTAAAAAAGTAAATATCGTTATTTGGTTCATAATGGGGTAATGGTCCTTGTCAGGAGGAGGGACTCAATGATTTGTTGACTCGGAAGTTGGTTATGAATTTCTACACATCCTCTCTGTTGTGGCAGTATTGCGAGAGTTGACACGGGACTTATATGCTTCGTGAGGTGCGTGTGAGCATCAGATTCGTGGGATTTCGACCATCGTTGTCAAAATATGTTATTATGGTCATGTAAGTTACACAGTGCATGGTATGAATTCAGTAAAGGTATGCAATCATGTATTGGTGCATCGTGTAGTGATGAATATGGTGTTCGTATGTTGGAAACAGACCTGGTAGAGGATTTCAGATGTTGGAATTTGGCTCTAAGGCTTATTTGACTAGATAAAAGGGAGGATTTTCGGGTTTGCTCGAGCTAATGTGCTCAACTAGGTTGTGGTAGAACGGGTAGGTGCACGAGGTATTAAATAATGATTTCGGACAACTCCAGAGTAGTTCTTAGCACGTTTAAGGACGAACGTATGTTTAAGCGGGAGAGAATGTAACGACCCGACCGGTCATTTTGAGCTCTAGCGCGTTGTTCGGCGGTTTGAGGCCTTGAGTAGCTTCACTTCAGGTATTATGACTTGTGTGCGTGGTTGGAATTGAATTTTGGAAAGTTCGGAGTTGATTTGGAAAGAAAATTTAAATTTCGGAAGCCTTAAGTTGGAAGAATTGACTAAGGTTTGATTTTTGAGTAAACGACCTCGGAATCGGGATTGGAAGGTTCCAACAGGTTCGTGTGATGATTTTGGACTTGGGCGTATGTCCAGATCGGGTTTTGGATGACCCGGGAGCGTTTCGGCGCCTATTGTGGAAAGTGGCATTTTGGAAGGATTTTGTAAATTTGGGTTGGAGTGCATTTCAATGCTATCGATGTCCGTTTGGGATTATGAGTCTGGGAATAGCTACGTATGGTGATTCTGGTATTGGGAGCGCGTCCGAAAGTGGATTTGGAGGTCCGTAGGTCATTTTCGGGGTCATTTGGCGAAAGTTAGAAATTTAAAGATTTTTGGAGAGTTTGTCCGGGAGTGGAATTTTTTATATCAGGGTCGAATTTCGATTCCGGAAGTTGGAGTAGGTCCGTAATGTCAATTATGACTTGTGTGCAAAATTTGAGGTCAATCGGAAGTAATTTGATAGGTTTCGGCATCGAAGGTAGAAGTTTAAAGCTTCAAAGTTCATTAGGTTTGAATTGGAGGGTGATTCGTAGTTTCGAAGTTGTTTGATGTGATTTGAAGGCTCGACTCAGTTCGTAATGTGTTTTGGAACGTGTTGGTATAATTGGTTGAGGTCCCGAGGGCCTCGGGTGGAATCTGGATGGTAAACGGATCGAGTTGGGACTTGAAAGAAGAGCTGAGGGCTGCTTTCTTCTGGTGTAACCGCACCTGCGAGGTTAGGGCCGTAGGTGTGGAGCCGTAGAAGCGGACATGAGGGTCACAGAAGCGGCTTAGGCTGGGGAAGGTTGGGACCGCAGATGCGGTTAAGTTCCGTAGAAACGGGACCGCTCCTGCGCATGTGGAGTCGCAGGAGCAAAGGCGTAGAAGCGGATAGGGGCCGCAAATGCGGAGTTGAGGGGTATGAAGGAGGACCGCAGAAGCGGTAATGTGGCCGCACCTGCAGAACCGCAAAAACGGTCAAGGGACCGCAGGTGCGAGAGGTCGCTGGGCGGATTGTTTTAAAGAGAGATATTTGGCTCTTCTTCTCTCATTTTCCACTTGGTTGAGGCGATTTTAGAGAGCTTCAAGGAGGGATTTTCATCAAGCAACATAAGGTAAGTGATTCCTACCTATTGCAAGTTAAATACATGATTTGTATAAGGATTTAAGCATGTAAATTAGTAGAAATTATGGGGGGGTTTGGTAGAAAATCTAGAAATTATATTTTTGGATTTTGACCACGAAATTGGACGTGGAACTTGGAATAACTTATATATTTGAGCTTGTGGTGATATGGGTAAGGTTTATTTTCGAAATTTTTTGAAATCCGGGCACGTGGGCCCGAGGGTGGTTTTTATCGACTTTTCGAACGGAGTTGAGAATTGTTGTAACTAGGATTACAATGAGTATTTGAGTATATATTTATGGAATTTCTCAATTTTTGACTAGTTTCGGAGCGTTGGGCGTCAGTTTGAGTTGTCGGAAGGCCTTGGGAGCCGGTTATGGAATTCCGGAGCGAGGTAAGTCTCCTTTCTAACCTTGTAAGAGGGAAATAACCTCATAGGTGAAATAATACGATATGTGCTTCTATTTGTGGGGGCTACGCACGCACGATGTGACGAGAGTCCGTGCGTAGCTACTATTATGCTAAGTCCGGGTAGTCTAGACCCAAATCATGCTCTTGCGATATTTGCAACCTTATTGTTAATTTAAATTGCTTAAATCATAGTGAACTTGGTAAATTAATTTTTAAAAGGTTAAATTTTATTTTTCCTGACCGTTAAATGAGAATTGACATTTTCTTGGATAATTGCTCCTTAAAGAATTCTTGATTGACTGTTGAATGTGTTTATCTTTTGTAGAGCGGGACGAACGCATCGACAGATTAAATAGATGCATCTATGGTTCGCGTCGTTCGACCCTCGGCAGTACACAGTTTAAATATTTATGTTGGAGCGGGTCGTACGACCTCAGCATGATTTGCTCATGATTGAATTGATTGCTTTGGAATTTATAATAAATTATATTGTCTCCTTGGCCTGAGATAAATTGTTAAATAATGGAAAATAAATTTGGAGATTTCTTAATTATAAAAGAACTGCTTACTTACTTCAAAATATTGAGCTTGCAACCGTTTTATATAATGCATACTTAATTATATCATTGATATCCTATTTATAGCCCATAGTAAGTGTCGAAGTCGACCCCTCGTCACTACTTCTTCGAGGTTAGGCGGGATACTTAATGGGTACGCGTTGATTTACGTACTCATACTACACTTGTTGCACATTTTTGTGCAGGTACATATATGTTTAGTGGCCTTGTGGGTGCAGAGGCACAGTTACGGCGGGGACTTAGGTGAGCTGCATTATATACCACGATCCGCAGCCAACAGAGTCTCCTTCAGAGTATTTATATTTTTCCTGTCCAATTTGTATTCCGGATAGCTATTGTATTTTATTTTATATTCCTAGTTAATGCTCATGCACTTGTGATACCGGGGTTTGGGATGATTATAGGTTGTTCTGTATTGAATTTGTAAAAAATATTATTATTTACTCTGTAAATTCCCATTCGTTACTATTTAAATTGAAGGAAAATATGATTTCAAAAGTAATAAAATGAGAACCCAATTAAGTATTTATTGTTGGCTTGCCTGACAGTGGTGTCCGGCGCCATCACGACCTTTATGGATTTTGGATCGTGACATTACATAGCCTAGTAATTACACAATATATTAATTATGACAACCATTTTTTTTGTCATAACGTAATTATAGTGAAATTACAAGTGAACTGTTTGGTTACACAAGTGTAATTACATAGTTAAATTAAATTTTAAATAAATTAATTATCAAAATTTAAAAGTTAATATAATAAATATATGCCTATAATAATTTTATAAGTATAAATGATATTAGATTTGCTATTTAAAATGCATATTTTTTATTGAATATACATTAATTAGTAATCATATATTTATAATTGATATTGTAAAAATAATTGATATATATATTTACAAATTAATTATATTTAGTTTAATTAATTATAAAACATACGTTTTGTAAGAACATCATGGAATGCATGTTTGATAAAATAAATTAATATTTATAAATATAATATCATAACATTATTCAAATAGTTGACAAACTAATCTATCAATTCTAACTAAAAACTGAACAAGATGCAATGTGAAATAACAAGTCAATACTACTAGAACAAGTAAATTGGAACCATAAATTTAACACAAATTCAAAATCCAAGAAAAAATAATAATTTAACATATGTCAAATTCCAACATAATAAAAATAAGTTCCAATACAACTTAAGATTAGAAAATATAATAAGTTTAAAACCTTATTCAACAATAAAATTTTACTTTAATGACACCACTCATTATATGTTAAATTTGTTATTGACTCATTATTTCTAATATTAGGAGGTGTAATTTCAAAATCTAGAATAATAACGCAGTTACGCTAAATGAAGAAAATAAAATAAATAAGAAATAAAATATATGAGCAATTACACGGAATCACAAGAAGTAAAGGTAGAAAAATAAAAGATAAATAATGTACATAGAAAAATATATTTTAAAATTAAAAAAAGAAATTAAAAAGTAAAAATAAAATAAAATGAAAAGGAATTAAAATAATAGAAATAAAAAGTTAAAAAGAAAATAAATTAAAATAGTAACAAAAAAGAAAGAAATTAAAAAGTAACTTTGTAATTACACAGTGTAATTACCACCAATTCTCACATACCCCTTGAGAATTGGATAGTGTAATTACACATATCCAATTACACCCAATTCCACGCTGACCAAGTAATTACTTGGCCAGACAAACATGTCAAATTGTATAATTACACCCAATTACACCCAAATCCATTCCTAAGTTGCTTACCAAACATTCTCCAAGAGAGGCTGTTTTTTTCAACGTAAACATGTATGCATATTAATCTGTTAAATCTGAATAATACGAGAAGGCATGTTAATTTGGAAGAAAAGATGTCATACTACACACTAAATAATAAATTTAAAATTTTATCAACCGAATATTTCTTTTCCGATTAGCCGATATTAACTTAATAATTATAATTATATTTCTTTCTTGAGAATTTAGATTAGTATCTTAATTAAATTTATATTATTTTTAAAGGTTACTGTTGATTAAAATGTATCAAGTTGAGAGTTTCATTTTTCTTGCTTCTTTTCCTTTAATTGTACATTTAAGAAATATATAAGTAAATCTAAGCCAAGCAAGTCAAATTCGACTAGTACAATTAAAGGCTATTCTAACAACAACAACGACAACCCAGTGAAATTTCACAAGTGGGGTCTGGAGAGGATAATATGTACGCAACGTTACCCCTACCCTGAGAGGGTAAAAATACTGTTTTCGATATACCCTCAGCTAAAGAAGATGGAAGAAGCGCTGATAGCAATTCATAGCAAGGAAATATATTAGGAAAATAAATTGAAGATAGCAATAAAGATTATGAAATAAGTAGCTATAGCAAGTAATAACAAGACAATCTATTTAGAGAAATAAATACGAGGTCTGATAGCAATAGAGAATCTGAAAGGAGCTTTTATAGAAAACCAAGGAAGTAGTGGTGACAAGTAATAACAGAACAAGATATGAAAAATAGCAAACTCAGGATAAAAGGATACCATACTAACACTAACACTAATGAACTACTGAAGACAAAGGGAAACGCGCGACTACCTACTAACGTTCTACCCTAATCCTCAACCTCCACGCCCTCCTATCCAGGGTCATGTCTTCGGTTAGCTTAAGCTGCGCCATGTCCCGCCTGATCACTTCTCCCCAAGACTTCTTTGACATACCTCTACCCTTCCTCCTACCTCCCAAGGCCAACCTCTCACACCTCCCGACTAGGGCATATGTGCTTCTCATCTTAACATACCCGAACCATCTCAGCCTCGCCTCTCGCATCCTTTGCTCCACAGAGGCCACTCTCACCTTGTCCCGAATAACTTCATTCCTAATTCTATCCAACCTAGTATACCCACACATCCATCTCAATATCCTTTTTTCAGCTACTTTCATCTGCTAGACGTGGGAGTTTTTGACTGGCCAACATTCTGCCCCATACAACATAATCGGTCTAACCACTAAAGCCAAGCAAGTCAAATTCGACTAGTCTAATTAGGAATGACAATATATTTTTGTCAAATTCGAATGACCGGAATTTTTATTTAATTTAGCTTTAATTTATAAATAAAATACTTTTGAATGATATTGTAAAAAGTATTGTCAAGGAGTGGGATAAATACAATCAAATATCACCAAATTAATTTACGGATAAAGCAATAAATTAATAACAAAATAAAAATAAAAATACGAGTATAAAAAGAGCGCGAGAAAGGACAATTTTACACTTTCTTTCAGGAGCATTCCCACTCAACGGTGCTTCTAAGTAAACCATTCAATTCCGCTACCAAATTTTCCCGATTCCGATCGTTCGTCACCGTCGATCCGCCGGCAATGGCGAATCCAATCGTCAACGCTGAGTACTTGGAAGGAGTCGAGAAAGCTCGTCGAGATTTCCGCGCTCTTATCTCCAGCAAAAATTGTGCTCCTATCATGCTTCGATTAGCGTACACAAACACTCTCTCTCCGTCCTTCATTTTCTGAATAAAACTACTTCGTTCGTCCAAATAATACGAGGAATTAAGTTTATTCGACTTACTTAATTTCATGTTTAAATTCGTTAATAATTTAGAATAACTACATTTGGAGAAACTACTTAGTATTAAATACGTACTTGTGTTTCTGTGTAGATGGCACGATGCAGGAACATATGATTGTAAGTCGAAGACAGGAGGACCTAATGGTTCAATCCGAAATGAGGAAGAGTTCACTCATAATGCTAACAATGGCTTGAAAATATTCTTCAATTTTGTGATATTTTTCTCAAAAGCGGATCCAGAATTTCAAGAGGATGAGTGCACTGTTGTGAAGGGGTGGATCTAGAATTTACATTTGACTACTTTAATTTTAGTCTCTTACTATGAACACACTACACATTTAAAATTATAGGTTCAAAATTATATTCTTTTTGAAATTTTAGTAATTTTCACATATGTATCTATACTTTGTGCCGAAAACAAGACCGCTCAGAGTGGATTTGAACTGCCAATTTTACTTGCAGTGGTGCACCCAATAATAATTACACCATAAGAGTTTTTGAGCATGGGTTCACGCACATATATTTAAGTAATTTTGAAGAAATATAACATTATACATAATTTAAGGATAGGAGTATGAGTTCACGTGAATCCATATCCCTCAACTTGTATACGCCTCTGATTTATTTTTTCCTACTTCACGCTCCAAATAAAAACTGATTGACTTAGTTCTTTTTTTTATATTAAACTTTCTAAGAAGGTCCAATTTGAGATGCACAAAGGACAACACTACTCTATCGGTCTGATGTTGTTGCATGACTGATTGTCATTAGCTGGTCTTAAGAAGCTTTTTGCATGACTAACCTTTTGCTAGTCCAGCTGAGACAAAACATACTAGCTAATTCCTTCCTCCCTAACTTACTATCTGCCTAAGACTTCGTGGCAGAGTTAGCACGTACTTGTGCTGGCGGAAAATTGCTAGTACCCCAACATCACAAGTATCGTGTGAAATAGTCGAGGTGCGTATAAGTTGTCCAAGGTACCATCGATATTCAAAAAAATGAAAAAAACACAATTCTGGAAATTTGCACTTAAACCAGCTTATTTATATTCCAAATTCAGCACTTAGCAAAGCTGCCCCTTAAATTATATTGTTGAATAGCTCAGAATGTCTGATGCATCTTTTGCCTCCAACTACACTCAATATGCAAATGAACTTGCAATGTTAATGGTCATGATGCTCCGTTAAAGCAAATGACTCAATGTATGGTTGGGTAGGTAGGGGAAAGGTACCAATGAGAGGTAAAAAGAAAGGTGATAATCACTTTAGTCGTATAGTTAAAAACTAAAGGATGAAGAGTTTGGAACTGGGTGGGATGGGGGGTTTTCGACCCTCCTACTTCAGATTTTTCTATCCCTTTGAACTTAGGTGAAAATGAGAAAGTAAATCTCATTTGCTTGTCTGGTAGACTGGTAGTTATAAAGACAACCTTAAAGGAATAATAAATACTTCTCATTTGAGAAGCAGGACAATGCCTTGATTCCCCTCCCTTTCGTTGAAGTGGGCAGTCTATTATATGTTTTTTCGCAAACTCGAACAAAAAATTAGAGCTTCTATCCATTGGAAATCAACTTTTGAGGGAATTTTTCTTTAATCATTATTGTTTGCCCGAAAAATGGTACAGTTGAATTTGTTCGTGGTTTTTAGACATATAAATTAATTTGATCCCAAAAGATAATGAATTAATCAATTTCCGTACAAGATACTTAGCTCAAATATAGATAAAACGATAGATTTGGAGAGCCCAGGAACAGATTTTTCGGGTACGATGATGATAAGAACAACAAGCTAGAGAGAGAAATAGTATCAAGATGCTATATTGGAATGTGTTCTTTGATCTCCAAAAAATCTTGTCTTACAATGATAGTTGAGCCTATTATTTATAGCTCAGTGGGCGTATTGGTCGGGCCCACCACTAATGACAATTATTGAAGTGCGATAATGGAAACCTAACGAAAAACATAAATGCCCAATTTCCTGTAATGGGCCATTATTCTTTAATGTTGTAGAATATTCTTCATTAAATATTACCAGACGCATCGTGCTTAATGCCTTTATGGACTTGCCTTTCTCGGTGACACACGAGGTAGACGTGCCCGGTTTTGCTTCATTCTCATTCTCATTCTCTTAAGAGAATGTGGTAGCAATATGTAATAAGTCTGAAAAAAGATAAAATTATTACGATAAATGTATCTAAATAGATGTGGATGTGGATGTGGCAATAGAGAAAATTATAATCGTCATCATTGTGCTAATGAGAACACTCAAAATAATCCTTAACTCTGTGAAAGTAATATTTGTCA
Source organism: Nicotiana tabacum (assembly GCF_000715075.1). Classification (NCBI taxonomy): domain Eukaryota; kingdom Viridiplantae; phylum Streptophyta; class Magnoliopsida; order Solanales; family Solanaceae; genus Nicotiana; species Nicotiana tabacum. The sequence goes on from NC_134103.1 coordinate 75,991,472, forward strand.
TCAATTTGATATGAGATTTTGTAAAGCACATATAGATGATTATGGTCCATTCATTATGTGAATGTGACAATATGTGATTTATGAATACATACTCATTCTTGGGAGAATATGAACGTGCTTGTGGTAGTGAATATACCACACTTACCTCTAAAAGGAGATTTGAGATGAAATAAGAAAATAATTTTACTATTATGGCACGAATAGTCATTGATCACGTACATATTATGATTATGGCAATGTGATTATTACAGGGCAAAAGTAATAGAAGCAACATATCTTGCCAGTAATAATTTTGACCATGATCATAATGGTATAACTTTCTCTTTAAAAGAGATATTCACCATATGGATGTTGATGAATATGTGATAGTACAAAATTAATTGAGAGCTCTGGAAGAGCCAATTATACTATTTTGGAGAAATAAAATTGATTATCAATGCGGTATTGTATCGTACTAAGTCTCAAAGAAACCTATTGAGTTTCTAAAGTATTCGTGAAAACGATTGGTTATATTGATACTCTAATAAAGTAAAGATTTAATATCTTCTATTACTACAACGTGTAGCGGGGTAATATGTATGTGAAAAGCTACTCGCTTTATTCTCCAGTTTGTACTACACAAATAAAAGAATGTCACAATAAAGTAGAAGTTTATTGATATAAAAAAACCCATATCATAATAAACTTGGAGTTTATTGATAATTATACATGTCATGGTGTAAACCTGAAATTTATCAATATTGATAATTTATCAAATTGGCATAACTAGTTTAGCCATATCAATTTAAGTATGATGTGCAAAATTAAAAGAGAATTCACATGGGTAAATATTAAAGAACTAGAAAATTCTTTACGAATTCTCTTATGTTACTTGTTCTCATTAATTAATAGACCAACTAAAATTGGGATTGAATCTCATGAATGCTGAAAATATCAAAGGTGAATATGGGCTCATTCACCCGCCATGTATACCACATAATATGTATCTATGAGATGGTTACATGTGCGATTATTATTAATCTGCAACCTGATGTTTGCGAAGTAACTTGCTCGATAATTTAACTTCGAGCATAATTTTCATATTTTTATTCAAGACAGTTCACCTTGATAAGTTGGTTTACATCACAGCTGGTTTAGCAAAATAATTTATTGAGTGTCTCCACTTAATAGCTAAACTATTGTTTATGAGAGCAAAGTTATCTATATCAGTTTGTTATAGGTTATATACGAAAGTATATTACATTCTCCCCTCATAAGTGATTCAGGGTCAGGAATCAAATAATTTCATCTTATTATTATTGATGTGCGGTGTATATTTTGATTAACACTATAACGCACAAAAGTGGGTTTTCAAAGTTGAGGAAGCAAGTTCATTTTCCTAACATAAGGAGGAGACATAATAAACAGTTGAGAAAATGTTATTGTCACGACCCGGAATTTTCCACCGACGGGACCGTGATGGCGCCTAACATTTTACTTGCTAGGCAAACCAACGATAGAAAATCATTAAACCAATTCCTTATTTTTATTCAGTAAATAACAATAATTAACTAAGATGAAATATGATAAGTGCGAAATATTATAAAAATGTATTAATTACTACTACCCGGATCTGGAGTCACAATTCACGACCATTTTAGAAATTGCTACAAGTAATAGTCAGAAAAGAAATACAACAGTCTGAATGAAAGAAACAATAGAACAGAAAAGATAGACGGGGACTTCAAGGTATGTGAACGCCGACAGATCTACCTTGAGTCTCCGGACAGCAGACCAATAGCAAAAATCTCGATCAACCCGAGCCGGTACCAAAATCTGCACAGAAAGTGCAGAGTGCAGTATCAGTACAACTGACTCCATGTACTGGTAAGTGTCGAGCCTAACCTCGATGAAGTAGTGACGAGGCTAAGGCAAGGCACCTACAAATCAACCTGTACAATTTAACAGTGTATATACAAATAACAGAAAACATACCATGAATCAACAGGAATAGTGAATACAGTAAAGAAAAAATGTACGGCATCACCCTTCGTGCTTTTACTCTCAATCTCACCATAAAATCAATAGAAACAACACGGCATCACCCTTCGTGCATTAACTCTCATATCATGGCACGGCATCACCCTTCGTGCATTAACACTCACAATATGATACGGCATCACTCTTCGTGCATTAACACTCACAATATGGCACGGCATCACCCTTAGTGCATTAACACTCACAATATGGCACGGCATCACCCTTCGTGCATTAACACTCACAATATGGCACGACATCACCCTTAGTGCATTAACACTCACAATATGGTACGGCATCACCCTTCGTGCATTAACACTCTCCCTTACCATAATGCAATGCATAAATAACAACAGGGAGATAGAATAACAAGTACAAACCTTACTTCAATATTTGGTTACATAATATAAATTTCAACTTTTAAATAAATACTCGATTACCAACAGAAAATTCGTAAACATGATAATGACGATCAATTTAACAACACTAGTATAAACATGTAGCAATTAGGCATAAAAAAGAGACAATATAAGAAAATAACGGAAGAAACATGGAAAAATAGGTAAATTGGCGGCGCATAAGTACTCGTCACCTCACATATATGCCGCTCACATGAATTGCACTTAGCAAATAATCTAAGGTTCCTAATTCCCTCAAGTCAGGGTTAGACACAATACTTACCTTGTTCCGAATGCCACACAATTCTTAATCACAGCTTTTCCTTTAGAATTCACCTCCAAGCCACTCGTATCTACTCAAAATGACTCAATAATATCAAATATTGCTAAAGGAATTAATTATATTGCATAAATTAAATTTTCCAAAATTTCCTCCAAAAAGTCAAAAAATCGACCCCGGGCCTGCTAGGTCAAAACCCGAGGTTCTGACCAAAATACATTTACCCATTCACCCCAAGCCTGAATATATAATTAATTTTGGAATCCGACCTCAAATTGAGGTCTAAATCCTCAAATTTTCGAAATCCCTAGTTTCTACCCTAACCCCTAATTCTACCATGAAAACTCTAGATTTTAGGCTGATAATTCATAAAATGAAATGGGTAATTGAAAGAAAATAGTTTAGAATCACTTACCAACACTTTGGGGAAGAAAATGACTCTTGAAAATCGCCTCTACCCGTTTGGTTCTTGAAAAATGTTGAAGAAATGGCTTAAACCCATGTTTGATTCTGTTTTATGCATACGGCGACAGTGTACATCGCGTTCACGAGGCCACTGTCGCGTTCACGAAGGGTACTGGCTGCCAAGCCTTCACTTTCGCGAGACCCTGCTCGCGTTCGTGATGGTTACTCCCCCTGGCCTTGAATTCGTGAGATATTGCTCGCGTTCGCGATGAAGGAACGACCAACCCTCCCCCAGGTCCCCAAGTGCTTCGCGTTCGCGATGAGCCGGTCGCGTTCGAGAAGGGAAATCCTCCATTACTTCGTGTTCGCGACCAGGCCTTCGCATTTGCGAAGAAAAAGTCTCAGCCTCACCAGTTTACTCTTCGCGTTCGCAAGAGGACCTTCGCGAACGCGAAGAAGAATATGTCAGACACCAGAATCTGCAGAAAACCAAATTTTTCCCAAGTCCAAAACATCCTGTGGCCTATCCGAAACTCACCCGAGCCCTGGGGGCTCCAAACCAAATATGCACACAAGTCTAAAAATATCATACAGACCTGCTCGCGCGATCAAATCGCCAAAATAACACCTAGAACTCCGAATTTAGCACCAAATCAAATGAAATTCTCAAGAACACTTTAAAATTCATATATTCTCAACTGGACGTCTGAATCACGTTAAATCAACTTCGTTTCTCACTAAATTTCACAGATAAGTCTTAAATATCATAATGAACATGTACCGGGCTCCGGAACCAAAATACGGACCCGGTACTAACAATGCCAAATATCAATCAATTCTTAAAAATAATTAATTTCCAGACTTTTAATTTCATAAAAAATTCATAACTCAAGCTAGGGACCATCGAATTCGATTACTCACGAACAATCGGCAAAAAATCTATGGAAGGAACCTCCGCACTAGAATCGCGGACATAAGCCAAATAAGCTAGACACCCCTTCTCGACCATATGCCGAGCCTTCACATAAGAGATAACCCTGCTGGCAGAATGGCCAAGATTCCCTCTCCACTCTAATTGAGGCAACCCCTGCAAGGCTAAGGTCACCGTCTTGGTGTGACAATCTAATATAGCATGATAAGGTGACAGCCAATCCATACCCAGTATGACATCAAAATCAACTATGTCGATAAGTAGAAGATCTACACGAGCCTCAAGACTCCCAATGGTGACCACACACGAACGATAAATATGATCTACAACAATAGCATCTCCCACTGGTGTGGACACATACATAGGAGCACTCAAAGAATCACGGGGCACAACCAAATAGGAAGCAAAATAGGATGACACATAGGAGTAAGTAGATACCGGATCAAATAGAACCTAAGCATCTCTACTGCAAACTGAAACAGTACCTGTGATAACAGCGTCAGATGACTCAGCCTCAGGCCTAGCTGGGAAAGCATAACACCGGGGTTGGGCCCCACCACCCTGAACTACGTCCCTGGGATGGCCTCTATTTAGCTGGTCTCCACCTCTAGTGCCCTGACCTCCACCTCTAACAGTCTGGCCTCTACCTCTGGCTGCCTGACCCCTGCCTCTGGCTGGCTGAGCAGGTGGTGCAGCAACTGGTGTCGGAACCATGGCACGAGAACTCTGATGCTGTGAGGTGCCCGTTGCCCGAGGGCAAAATCTAGCAATGTGCCTTGGATCACCACAAGTATAACATAACCTCTGCTGCTGTGACTGTTGACCCTGAAATTGACCCTGTTGACCTGAATAACCACCTGATAACTCTGGAGTGGAGGTGCACTAATAGGAGCTGGCGGTGCACTGTAGGCTAGCTGGTCTGAATAATACATCTGAGGGCCACGACCACCTGAGGCACCGTGGGATGCCTGGAAAGCTGAATGAAATGGCCTGGGAGGATGGCCTCTACCAAAAGTACTCCTGCCTCTAGTTGAGGCACCGCTGAACTCACAGGAATGACGAGGTCTCTTATTAGACCCCTGACTTCCCTGAGTAAGAAACATTTCGACTCGTCTGGTGACTTTAGCAGCCACCTGAAAAGAAATCTCATTCCCAGTCTCCTTAGCCATCTGCAATCTGATAGGCTGAGCAAGTCCATCAATAAACCTCCTCACCCTCTCTCTCTCGGTAGGAAGCAGACGAATAGTATGACGGGCCAAATCCACAAAACGGGTCTCATACTGAGTAACAATCATACTGCCCTGCTGGAGACGCTCAAACTGACGGCGACACTCCTCTCTCAATGTGATAGGTAGAAACTTCTCTATGAAGAGCTGAGAGAACTGGTCCCAAGTAAGAGCAGGCGACCCAGCTGGTATGGTCAACAAGTAATCTCTCCACCATTTCTTGGCAGAACCAGTTATCTGAAATGCAACAAAATCGACCCCATTGGTCTCCACTATACCCATGTTTCGTAGGACCTTGTGACAGATGTCAAGATACTCCTGGGGATCACTGAAGTGAACTGGGAAGAGCTTGGTAAACCTGTCCAATCTCCACAAAGCCTCAGAAGACATAGATGGTCCATCTCCGACCTGTGCTGCAATAACCGACTGAACTAATCCGACTAGCTGAGCTGCTGGAGTCTGATACTAATTTGCTATCTGCTCCGGAGCGGGAGTAGTGGGAGTCTGGGCTCCTCCTCCAGCTTGAGAGACTGCTGGTGCCATGGGAAATGCGCCAGTCTGGGCCACACTCTCCATAAGGCCCACCAAACGAACCAAAGCGTCCTGAAGTACTGGGGTGGCAATGAACCCCTACGGGACCTGAGCTGGTCCAACAGGAACAGTCTGGGCTGGAACCTCATCGTCAAGCTCTATCTGAGGCTCCACTGATGGGGCTGGTGCTCGGGCTCTGGGCTGAGCCCTGCCCCTACCTCGGCCTCTGGCACGGCCTCGGCCTCGACCTCTGCCCCTCGTAGAAGTTGCCACTAGAGGCTCTGGCTGCTGCTCAACTGAGGAAGCGGTACATGTTCTCGCCATATGCGAGAGAATAAGAGTAGAAGAGTTCAATCAGTATTGAGAAAACAACATCGCACGACACACGAGAATAAAAGTGAAATTTGTTCCTAATCTTCATAACCTCTTGAAGATAAGCACAGACGTCTCCGTACCGATCCTCCAGACTCTACTAAGCTTGCTCATAAATTGTGAGACCTAAGCAATCTAGTGATCTGATACCAACTTATCGTGACCCGGAATTTCCCATCGACGGGACCGTGAAGGCGCCTAATATTTCACTTGCTAAGCAAGCCAACGTTAGAAAATCATTAAACCAATTCCTTATTTCCATTCAGTAAATAACAATAATTAACTAAGATGAAATATGATAAGTGCAAAATATTATAAAAATGTATTAATTACTACCACCCGGATCTGGAGTCATAATTCACGAGCATTCTAGAATTTTCTACAAGTAATAGTCTGAAAGAAATACAATTGTCTGAATGAAAGAAACAGTAGAACAAAGAAGATAGACGGGGACTTCAAGGTCTGTGAATGCCGACAGATCTAACTTGAGTCTCTGGACAGCGGACCAATAGCAAAAATCTCGATCAACCTGAGCCGGTACCAAAATCTGCACAGAAAGTGTAGAGTGCAGTATCAGTACAACAGACCGCATGTATTGGTAAGTGTCGAGCCTAACCTCGACTAAGTAGTGACGAGGCTAAGGCAAGGAACCTACAAATCAACCTGTACAATTTAACAATGTATATACAAATAACAGAAATGAAGAACTAAACAGGAAATGTTGGGAGGGGAACATGCTGAGGGGAATACGATATAAAGAAATACAACAGAATGATAACCGAAGCAGTCAACATACCATGAATCAACAGGAATAGTGAATACAGTAAAGGAAAAATGCACGGCATCACCCTTCGTACTTTTACTCTCAATCTCACCATAAAATCAATAGAAATGACACGGCATCACCCTTCGTGCATTAACTCTCATATCATGGCACGGCATCACCCTTCGTGCATTAACACTCACAATATGACACGGCATCACCCTTCGTGCATTAACACTCACAATATGGCACGACATCACCCTTCGTGCATTAACACTCACAATATGGCACGGCATCACCCTTAGTGCATTAACACTCATAATATGGTACGGCATCACCCTTCGTGCATTAACACTCTCCCTTACCATAATGGAATGCATAAATAATAACAGGGAGATAGAATAACAAGTACAAACCTTACTTCAATATTTGGTTCCACAATATAAATTTCAACTTTTAAATAAATACTCGATTACCAACAGAAAATTCGTAAACATGATAATGACGATCAATTTAACAATACTAGTATAAACATGTAGCAATTAGGCATATGAAAGAGACAATATAAGAAAATAACGGAAGAAACATGGAAAAACAGGTAAATTGGCGGCGCATAAGTACTCGTCACCTCACATATATGCCGCTCACATAAATTTCACTTAGCAAATAATCTAAGGTTTCTAATTCCCTCAAGTCAGGGTTAGACACAACATTTACCTTGTTTCGAAGGCCACTCAATTCTCAATCACAACTTTTCCTTCAGAATTTACCTCTAAACCACTCGTATCTATTCAAAATGACTCAATAATATCAAATATTTCTAAAGGAATCAATTATATTGAAAATTAAATTTCCCAAAATTTCCTCCAAAAAGTCAAAAAATCGACCACAGGCCCGCTTGGTCAAAACTCGAGGTTCTGACCAAAATATATTTACCCATTCACCCCCGAGCCCAAATATACAATTGATTTTGGAATCCGACCTCAAATTGAGGTCTAAATCCTCAAATTTTCAAAATTCCTAGTTTCTACCCTAACCCCTAATTATACCATGAAAACTCTAGATTTTAGGTTGATAATTCATAAAATGAAATGGATAATTGAAAGAAAATAGTTTAGAATCACTTACCAACACTTTGGGGAAGAAAATAACTCTTGAAAATCGCCTCTACCCGTTTGGTTCTTGAAAAATATTGAAAAAATGGTTTAAACTCTTGTTTGATTCTGTTTTATGCACTGGGCGACAGTGTGCATCGCGTTCGCGAGGCCACTGTCGCGTTCACGAAGGGTACTGGCTGCCAAGCCTTCGCGTTTGCGAGACCATGCTCGCATTCGCGATGGTTACTCCCCCTGGCCTTCGCGTTCGCGAGACATTGCTCGCGTTCACGATGAAGGAACGACCAACCCTCCCCCAGGTCCCCAAGTGCTTCGCGTTAGCGATGAGCCGATCGGGTTCGCGAAGGGAAATCCCCCATCACTTCGCGTTCGCGACCAGGCCTTCGCGTTCGTGAAGAAGAAGTCTCAGCCTCACCAATTTACTCTTCGCCTTCGCGAGAGGACCTTCGCGAACGCGAAGAAGGATATGCCAGACACCAGAATCTGTAGAAAGCCTGATTTTTTCCAAGTCCAAAACATCCCGTGGCATATCCGAAACTCACCCAAGCCCTCGGGGCTCCAAACCAAACATGCACACAAGTCTAAAAATATCATACGGACCTGCTCGCGCGATCCAATCGCCAAAATAATACCTAGAACTCCGAATTTAGCACCAAATCAAATGAAATTCTCAAAAACATTTTAAAATTCATATCTTCTCACCTGGATGTCTGAATCACGTCAAATCAACTCCGTTTCTCAATAAATTTTACAGATAAGTCTTAAATATTATAATGAACCTGTACCGGGCTCTGGAACCAAAATATGGACCCGGTACTAACAATGTCAAACATCAATCAATTCTTAAAAATAATTAATTTCCAGACTTTTAATTTTCATAAAAATTTCATAACTCAAGCTAGGGACCTTCGAATTCGATTTCGGGTATACGTCCAGGTCCCATAATTTGATCCAGACCCACCGGAACTGTCAAAATACGGATCCGGACCCATTTACCAAAAATATTAACCGAAGTCAAATAAAATCAATTTTTTAAGGCATAAATTCTTATTTGTATCAATTTTCTACATAAAAGCTTTCCGGAAACCTAGCCGGACTGTGCACGCAAATTGAGGAGGTTAAAAATAAGATTTTTAAGGCTTAAGAGCGCAGATTCGAGTTCTAAAATATAAGATGACCTTTTGGGTCATCATAGTTACGTGGAATGAATTATCATTTGTACATCTATATCCTCGAACAAGATAATATGAACTTGAAGTTCATAAAAAGATAATGCATCTGCAATATATTTCAAAGCATGCAAGACGCATTTGCTGACCCAAAGAAAGTAACTATATTCTTACTACAAATGCTCCTATCAGAACTAGTCTTAGGGTACGCGCGTTGCGCGTGGTCCCAATATTAATGAAAATAAATTCTTTTAAAAATAATATAAATAGTAATATTTAAAGTATATGTATTTGAGTTATAAAATAAACATTGAGTAAAATTTTAGAGTTCCTTAAAATTATAAATGTGATTATGTTTAGGAATTTGAATCCACTCACGATGGTTCATCCTCTTGTTCCAGTTGGTTCATGTCATGCCACTCATCTGTCATCCTAATATGATTCAAGAATTTGATTTTTTAATTAAGATCCAACTCATCATAATAAGATTCAAGAGTTGCAATTTGTTATCATTAAAAACTTAAAAAGTTGTTTAATGCTACTTTGCATACGTCTGTGCTTTAACAAGCATATTTTGCGTGTATACACTGCCTTAATAAATTTAATTTTTTTAAAAAATTCACCTAAGTATTATATTTATATTCGCTTTATACAATAAAATACAAAAGTTAAAATGTTATTAAAAATCCAAGCAAGCAAGATAAATTTAATAGTTCGATTCAGCTGGTTATTTTATTACATTTATATCATAGCAATTTTTTGATTACTCTATTTTGTATAACAAAAATAAGACTTTTTGAAATCGTCCCGGTCATCTCGATTTCTCTTCGGTGTCGGTACGGTTCGGTTAATATTTGGTAATTTTCTTAAAATATCATATAAGTGTCGCTAATAGAATTTAGAACGCGATAAAATACATATTCTCTAGACATTTTTACAGTTTAAAAGATGATGAATCAAGGGAATATGAAAGATAGCCACAATAGAGATTCATCTAACTATTCTATTACATCATAAGAGAAATTAAGCAAAGACAAAAGAAATATAGATCACACGAGTTAGAATATACTAATCAAGATTGGACTCAAGAATAAAGCCTATTAGAAGATTAAGTATCTCATAAGAAAAATCTAAAGCTTTTAATTAGCTATTCATCACTATTCTAATCCACTAATTATCGCCTATTCATTAGCAAACCCTGTAAATTTGTTTGACAGTTACTTGTAGGAAAGAAAAAGACAAGGGTTTTGAGAACTCTTGAATTGCAAATACGTCCATGTCTAGTGCTCCTTATATAAATTTAAAGGCGGTAGAAAAGTAAGTGACCCCAACAAGATGTAAAATTTTAGTTCCTTCTCTTTTTATCAAAATAGAGTTGAAAGTGAAGATTTTATTAAAAAACAAAAAAAAAACTTACAAAGTGGTGAAACTTTCCAATTGAGAAGCGTAGGAATTTTAGAACCGAAAGGAACTAAAAAGTCAAAGTACTAAATATTAGGAATAATTAAGTGGCTATTCCTAAATATTAGGGTAATAGTTTAAAAAAAATCAAATTACTATTTTATCTAATGTGAACTCTATTTTAAAGGAGTAAAAAAGCCAAACAATATTTCGTTAAGGGCCTTCGTGCTTTTAATATAATATAGATAGGTAAGTCCTGGAAAGGCAAAATCTATGGTACGCTTAAAGCGTATAGACAAATCAGTTTCAAATAAAATTCTTAATAAAGAATGATGATTTCAATGTGCAATATAATCATTCAAGTTAATATGGCTGATTTATTTATCGAATCTCTACCAACGATCTTTTGAAGATGGTGCACAAGATCGGGATGTGAAGGCTTAAAGACGTGAATTGATGCTCTCATCGGGGGAGTTTATTTAGCGTTGTACTCTTTTTTTTTTTATTAAACTCAAATTGTGTTAATCAAAAGTGTATATGTACATAGCCAAGTAGCTGCTGACCAACTACTATCCAGAATTCTGAATCTAGTCCTAGATTACATATTGCATTCGCATCTACTACAAATCTAGGCATTGCTTCAAACAAAAACTAGACAGTTCATTACATACAAAGGTCTAAGCAAATCTATCTATGCTATGTAATGTCTGCTGCCAAGTTGGATGTCTTCTGCCTCTAGCGTGCACATGTAGAACAATTTCTCTGCATATTCTGTGTTCCTTAAAGATACTTTCCTGGAATCTAATCATGTTCATTTCCCTCCATATACTGTATATTATCATAGCAAACACACAGCTAGTGATTGCAGCTTTTCCTATCTTCTTTCTAGCCATTCTGCTTGCCCATGTAAGCTCATTTTTCCATCCCTTTATGTTCCTTTTCATGCCTAGCCATACCAGTAATCTGGTCCATACTCTGCTAGTAACTGGGCACTCAAAGAATAGGTGATGCAGTGTTTCATTTGCAGCTTTACAGAATACACAATCTTTGGCACATGTATTCCCATTTTATTTAGTCTATCCACAGTAGATAGCCTTTCATGTACAGCCAACCATAATATGAACTTGAATCTAGGGTGAATGCTTGTCTACAGAACTATGCTCTTCCAAGGGACTTTTTGATACTGGGGCATCAACATAAGATAGGCCTGTTTGATTGAAAATTGTTCTTGCACCTGCAATATCTTCAGTCGATCACTCAAGGATCCCTGCATGGACTGCCTCTTCAAGTTCTCCCTTGTCTCTATGATTTTCCTGATTACCCAAGCTGCAGTCTTGGGTGTAGGCATGTGCTCCAAGTCCTGCTTTTTTATATAGTAGTTATGAACCCATTTTATCCATAGGCAGCCTTTTTTCATTGCAACTGCCCATAATTGCTTCATCACAGCAACTTTGTTCCAAATGCATAAGTTTATGACATTCAAGCCCCCTGCAGATTGAGGCATACAGACTTTTTCCCAATATATCAGTGTTTTCTTTATGATAGATGCTTCACCAGTCCATAAGAATGATCCGTATACTGCACCAATCATCTTCATAACTTTCTTAGGAAGGATGAATATCTGTGCCCAGTAGGTTTGAATGCCAAACAACACTAATTTTATCAGTTGTAGTCTGCAGAGTATGAAAGTAACCTTATAGACCAACACCTTACTCTTGCTGTAATCTTCTCAAATAAGGGTAAACATTGCTACACATTTAATTTTTTTGATGATAGTGGCACTCCTAAATATATGAAAGGAAGAGTACCCTCTTCAAACCCAGTACATTCATAATATACTATTTTTCATATTCATCCACCCCTGCCAAGTAAATAGAGCTCTTATCTATGTTAGCTTGTAGTCCAGAAGCTTCAGAAAATTTCTGAAAAGTCCCTTGAAGGAGTCTGATGGATTCAATATCTGCCCTGCAGAACATGAGTAAGTCATCCGCAAAACAAATGTGGATTATGCTCAGTTTCCTACATCTAGGGTGAAAGTTAACATCCCCATTCTCTGCCAGCTGCATCATTTCTCTATTTAAGTACTCCATAGCAATTACAAAGAGGTAAGGGGACATAGGGTCCCCTTGTTTGATCCCTCTTTTTCCTTGGAAAGGTTTGGTAAGTTCTCCATTTAGCACTAGGGAATATGAAACTGTTGTGATACATTCCATAATCCATTCAATGAATCTGAAGGGAAATCCAAGATCACTAAGCATTCTTCTCAAGAATCTCCGGTCTATAGTATCATATGATTTCCTTAGGTCCACTTTCATAATACACCTAGGATATACCCTTTTCCTGTTATATCCCTTGAATAATTCATGGCTGAAAAATATGTTATCAATGATACTCCTTCCTTCTATAAAAGTAGACTGTGAGTGACTTACTATGTTCCCAATCACCTCATTTATTCTCCGTTGTAGCACCTTGGCAATGATTTTGTACAAGGTGTTACAAAATGCTATAGGTCTATAGTCTTTGACTAGTGTTGGTGAATTAACCTTAGGAATCAAAGTAATAGCTGTGCAGTTCACCTTCTTTTGTAATTTTCCTGTTTCAAAAAAACCTTGTACTGCAACATACACCTCTTCCTTCACCAAGTCCCAGTTCTTTGTAAAGAACTCTATATGGTATCCATCAATCCCTGGAGCTTTGTCTGTTGGCATATCTTTGATGGCTATTTCTATCTTTTCAGTCGTCACTGGCTTTATCAACTCTGTTTGCTGATCCCTATTCAACATTGGCCCTCTTTTATTGACTTTTGAGTTTGGACATATAATCTCCCCGATGCAATTACCCATTAACCCTTTGAAAAATGAAATGAACTTTGATTCCACCTGTGTAGGATCTGTGAGTTTGATACTTGTGTCTGTATAGATAGATGTGATTGTGTTTTTGCTTTGTCTGATCTTCCATTGTGCATGAAAGTACTTTGAATTGGTGTCTCCACACATAATCCAGTTTGCCCTGGATTTCTGTCTAAAGTGCTTGCTCTTCAATGTTGCTCCATTTATCAATTTCAGCTAGTATCTCCTTCTCCTGATCAAACAAGTTTTGACAAAAGGGCGGAGTACATATGGTAGCTTGCACAATCTCCAGTTTTTGTCTAGCTTGATTCAGCCTTTGTGCATATGAGGCCATGTACTGATTTAGGTCCTTTAGCTCATGCTTCAACTCCTGTAGCTTCCTACTAATACTGGCCATATCATCTGCACCCTGGTTCTGCTCCCATACCCTTCTCAATATTGCATGAAACTCAGGATGTTCCATTACATTGGCAAACAGTTTAAATGATTTTGGATGTAATCTCCTCTTCTTATCACATCTCAGCAGAACAAGAGAGTGATCAGATAATCCTGGATTGAGAAAGTCTACCTCAATATGTCCATACTGTTGTAGCCATTGAAAGTTGCCCAAAGCCCAATCTATTTTACTATATACTCTGCTTGCCACAGGCTGCTTGTTACACTAGGTAAAATGCCATCTTATTGATCTTATTGGAGCCAGCTGCAAATTATTAAGCATTTCCTGGAAGCCTTGAATTTCCCTTGCTGTGACTGGTTGCCCAATTCTATCTTCATTAGTTAGACCACTGTTAAAATCTCCACATAGAATCTATGGAGTATTGATTGGTGCCCCCAACTGCTATAGTTCAGCCCACAATTCTTCCCTTTTGTTGCAATGTATTCTTTGCATAGACCATTGTAAACTCTTTATTAAACTGGCTTGTATTATCCTCCACTGAGTAATGGATATACTGGTCCTTTATTGATAGTATCTGCACATTAATATGATCCTTCCATAAGAGCCAAATTCTGCCATTTACTGTTGTGTTATAGTTACAACAGTAGTTCCATCCTTTAGCTACTTTCTGCAGAATTTTCCTTGCTTTACCTTCTTTAACTCTAGTTTTCACACACCCTATAATGTCTATTTTATGTCTTGCCCGAAAGAGAAACTCCTTATGTTTTGAGAGCTTGTTTAGCCCTCTAATATTCCAGGTGCACACAATCATTGGGGGTCTACCATCCTCTGTACACATACATGCCTTCCCCCTATAATGCTAGGTTCCTCAATTCTTAGAGCAACAAATCTGTTGGCCTTCTGCAACATCATAGTTCTCTTTGTGTAGTATCATGTACAACTATGGTTTTGCCTTTTGACCCTTTGATATTCTGTGCCTCTACCTGTGTAATTCCAGTTTCAGCTCTACCTTGTTGCTTCCCGTGTTCTTTATCTGGCACTTTTGCTTGCCAGACTGGGTTCTTCTTTCTATTTCTTCTCCTTTTCCTCTTGGCCACTTCTTGGTAAGGTTCCTCCTTTGTTTCTGTACTAATCCTTCTGCAGTTTTCTGAGTCATGGCCAAATTTTATGCAATCTACACAAAACTTTGGCCTCCAATCATATGTCACCTGCTGTTGAAACACACCAAAGGGTGTATCAATTTCAATACATTCTGGTAAGGGCTGAGAAACATCTGCTTCAACCAATACTCTAGCAAATGAGATCTTCTCCATTTTTGCAGTAATTTTGTGTGTATACAGTGGTTTACCTACTCCACTAGCCAATTTGCTTAAGGCTTCAGGAAACCAATATCCCACTAGTAAACCTGGAAACTTCACCCACAACGGAATAGTGCTAAGGCACTCTGGATCGAAATATAAATCAATTTCCCAGTTCTTCAGTATGAACAGTTTGTTGTGATATGTGTATGGGCCAACATGCAAAACCAAATCTCTATCCTCTATCGTTTGGAATTTGAAAATATAGTACCCTTATTTATGATACAGAATCTTAGGTTTTGCGATAAAATTCCATACCATAGTTACATAATTGTCCATTGATCGAGCATATGGCGTGTCTCCAAGAACGTATCCTATCAATGCCGAATTCCATAGTTCCTCCTATGACTTGATATCTTTTGCTACAATCTTCACAACCAGCTTACCATCCCTCATTGATGGAGGAACATAGGTAAGAGGTTTCCCCATTTGAGATCTACGATTATTGCCCAATCCTTCAATTGGTTCAATTTGCTCTTTCGCCGCCATAACTATTGGATGCTTATCAGTACCAATTTCAGAGAATTGGAGTCGACGCGGTGCATGAATTTCCTTCTTCACTTGCTCATTTTTCCTCCCCTTACAGGAGAATTCTGGTTGGAATTACCATATTCTGCCTCAATTTCACTCTCCTCTTTGATTGATTGAAACTTCGAATGGAGGAAGCTACCAAAAGTCAGTGGAATTTTCCTATGTTGAATTCCAGTCGCCGGTGTTACCATCGCCTACGTCATAGTCGCCGAACGACCCCCTTGGTGGTGGTTATGGGTCATCTATTCAGTATACGGCGTATGTTAGCATGCCTCACTTAACATGCGTCGAGAGCAAAAAAGAGACCCCCCGTTGTACTCTTTTTTCCTTACATGGTTTTGTCCCACTGAGTTTCCTTGTAATGTTTTTAACGAGGTAACCAAAAGGCATATTATTAGATATGTGTACACTCTTTTTTCTTCATTAGAAAATTTTCCTACTGAGTTTTATTTTAGTTAAGGTTTTAACGAGGCACATTAAATAAAATTATATTTAAGGTTAATGTCTATATTTTAGAGAGATTTTAGAGTTTGTTACTTGGTGACTAATCACCTTTGCCCTGTAAATAGAGGTGTTATATTAAATTGTAATTTATCTCAAATCATAAGAATTATCTTTGTACTTTTGTTTGCAATAATCTTGTTTCTTTCTTAATTAGCTCAAATGTGAAAATCTAGAAAAAGGTTAGTAATAAAATCATATTTTACACACAACACACACATTCTACTTTACAGTTTTTACCTATGATTTCTCGAAGAGCTCGATTGTAGTTCATTGCAATACATTAAAATCACTTGAATTTTCCAAAAAAGTGCGATTTGGGTTGAGCTAGATCAATCAAAATTCCCCTTTTTTACCTCGCCCAAATTTGTGAATTAGGGTTTCTGAAAAGATGGCGATAATTCCGGTGTACTGTGTCTGATCGCCGATTATCGGCGACCTTGTATGGAAACTCGGAGCCGGAAACTGACGGAGGAAGCCACGTCATCAGCGCCTTCTTCTTCTTATTCTACTTCCTCTGGTCCCACCACTCGCGTTACTAAGCCTGCTCGCCTCACCACACGCGCCCCCTCAACTCGTTCTCGTGTCACAAAACGTTCACTTCCTATGGACTCCACGAATGAAACTTCCGGGTCGGGTAGCCGAGCCCGTCGTTCGGGTTCGGGTAAGGAAAAAGAACACGAAATTAGGGATAGGGATGATGAAGATGATAATGATAATGAAAGTGAAAATGATGTAGGGATTTTGCATCATAATTTGACGTCAACAAGTAGTGCACTTCAAGGACTGTTGAGAAAATTAGGTGCTGGGTTGGATGATTTACTGCCGAGTTCAGCAATGGTGGGGTCCGCTTCATCCTCGTCCAACGGGCGGCTGAAGAAGATATTATCGGGTTTAAGAGCTGATGGTGAAGAAGGGAAACAAATAGAGGCATTGACACAGCTTTGTGTGATGCTTTCTATTGGAACAGAAGACTCTTTGAGCACTTTTTCAGTGGACTCTTTTGTACCTGTGCTTGTCGGGTTGCTTAATAATCATGGGGGGAGTAGTAATCCTGATATTATGCTTCTTGCAGCTAGGGCGTTAACTCATTTGGTTGATGTTTTACCATCTTCTTGTGCTGCTGTTGTGCATTATGGAGCAGTTTCATGTTTTGTAGCTCGGTTGCTCACTATTGAATACATGGACTTAGCTGAACAGGTGATAAAGTTTTATTCTTTACAATAATTGTGCCTCGATGCTAAACTAGTTGGGGTTGGTTATGTGAATCATTTTGGACGCATTTCATTCCGATGATCAATAAATTGTTTACTTATGTGAAAATTAAAGGTTATCTAGAACTAGAAATTCTCTATATAACATTTCTGCAAATAGAATAAGCATTGTTAAATCGCTTTGCTTAAGATTGGAATGATCAAAATTTTAAGTTATGATGCTAATGTTTAGCTTTAACAGTCTCTACAAGCTTTAAAGAAGATATCTCAGGAAGACCCAACTGCTTGTTTGCGAGCAGGTGCACTCATGGCTGTGCTTTCGTATCTCGACTTCTTTTCCACCGGTGTTCAGGTAGCAAAGCTAATAAATTGTAAATGATGTTATGGACATAAGCCATTCTTAGTTCCGTTAGTAGGTTGAGTACTATTCAGATTCTTTTATCCTCCTCCTATAGAGAGTAGCATTAGCAACCGCTGCTAATATGTGCAAGAAGCTGCCTTCGGATGCGGCTGACTTTGTGATGGAAGCTGTTCCACTGTTGACGAATCTCCTTCAGTATCATGATGCAAAGGTGAGATCATCATCTCGTCATGCCAAAATCACGGGATGATTCAGCAAATAATTTGGCTTGCTGAACTTATTTTAGTCCCCCCCCAAACCAAATTTTGTTAAGCCTTCTTTCTTTATCATTTTTTTTCATGGTTCTTGGATATGTTTGTAGGTATTAGAGCATGCTTCTATCTGCTTGACCCGGATTGCTGAAGCATTTGCAACATCTCCAGAGAAACTAGATGAACTCTGCAATCACGGACTTGTCACGCAAGCTGCCTCCCTCATCTCAACCAGTAATTCTGGAGGTGGTCAGGCTTCGCTCAGCACGGAAACTTACACAGTAGGTTTAGTTCTTGAATGTGTCGATCATTTACATGGGTCTGTATTATGACTTGATTTGGTTTGCAGGGTTTGATCCGGCTTCTTTCTACGTCTGCCAGTGGTTCTCCATTAGGGGCTAAAACCTTGATGATACTTGGTATCAGTCGGATCCTCAAGGACATTTTATCTGGTTCTGGCCTCGTGGCGACTGTCTCTATTTCACCTGCCTTGAGCAGACCTCCAGAGCAGGTATGTGTGATAGCTTTAATTTTCGCAATCCACTGCTTGCTGTATTTGTCACTGTGGCCACAGGGATTTGTTCAGGAGTATCAGAAAGAAAAATATGAACTTTACTGAATCATTGAAAATATGGAACAAGTAGTGCATACTGAATATTTGATATTTGTGGTATGAGGAGAAACAATTAGATATTCTATGTATTTGTCATGCGGATAAGGTGAAAGTGAACAATAACTGGGGTTTGAATACCATTAGCTTGTGAAACAAATCCATTACTGTGTCTTTACTTTGTCATTCCCCCAAGGGATAGATGTTCTACGAAAACAATGAGAAATTGCTGGAGTTTTTAAATTCAGTCAAACACTGCATTAAATATAGTGTAATAGCCGGGCGCTTCCCCTACCCCTACCAAAGGAAAAAATTCCAGAAAAGCAACAAAAAAATGTTCGGTAGATGGTACCACACTCCATGTAACACGGATTAGCGGGACAACCTTTTGTTTCAAAAACAAGGTCGTACTCGTACAGTGTGTCTCTGTCTGGAATGAAACACCTGAGTCCAGAACAGGTTTTTCTAATTGATAATAATGAGGATCTAGTTAGTTCATTAACCTTCAAAGCTTATCTATTTCTTTTTCTGCTCAGTTGGTACACGTCCATGGAAGCCCTGCAAACTTTCCTATTAAGCTTGGTATTTTTTGTTTGGTGCATTCATGTAATTTGCTTGACATATTCAAACTGCTAGTTGAATTCGACCTCTTTCGTTAGCTATTTTCTGGGCATTCTAGTTCTTGCTCTTAGGATTGACCCCTAAGTGTAATTTCCTCTTATTATAGATTTTTGAGATTGTGAATCTGGCAAACGAGCTTCTTCCTCCGCTGCCTCAAGGAACCATCTCTCTTCCAGTTAGCACTAATTTGTTCATTAGGGGCTCGTTTACAAGGAAACCTTCTGCTAGTGGTTCTGTCAAACAGGAGGATCTGAATGCATCTTCTCAGGAGGTATCAGCTCGTGAGAAACTATTGAATGATCAACCTGAACTTCTGCAACAATTTGGAACGGATCTCCTTCCTGTTCTAATCCAGGTTAGTATTGTAACTCTACGGGTGTATTAATGTCACTACCTTACCATAGTGGACACTAGAGATGTGACTTTCTGTTGCCCTTTGCTGATCAGACATATGGATCCAGTGTGAATACTGCAGCACGCCACAAGTGTCTCTCAGTTATTGGAAAACTTATGTATTTCAGTAATGCAGATATGATTCAGTCTTTAATTAATGTCACTAACGTATCAAGGTATGTTGGGACAGATTAAAGCTTGTTCTTTTGTTTCAACATTTAGCACGTGGAAGTTAGTTTATCCACAGGACAATATCTCTTTGCATGATATTTTTCTCAGTGCGAGTTCCCTGAAAGTAATGCTTGAATATGATGTCTTCGTAGTTTCTTGGCTGGGGTTTTGGCTTGGAAGGATCCCCAAGTACTGGTGCCCGCTCTTCAAATAGCAGAAATTTTAATGCAAAAGCTCCCTGGAGTTTTTGGCAAGATGTTTGTCCGAGAAGGTGTTGTTCATGCTGTTGATACTTTGATACTGACTGAGTCTCATGGTTCTGCTACTACCCAGCCAACACGTGGTGAGAAGGAGAAATGTAATCGACGCTGTAGCACTAATTCCCATACAGATGCGACTTCTGTTGAAGATCCTAAAAGTCCAGTTCCAAGTATTGGATCTCCGCCAGATCCAATGGAAATTCCGACAGTCAATTCTAATCCTCGGATGGCAGTCAGTTCATGTGCAAAATCTTTCAAGGATAAATACTTCCCTTCAGATTCAGAGGCTACTGAAGCTGGTGCCACAGATGATCTTCTACAATTGAAGAATCTCTGCATGAAGTTGAATGCTGGTATCGATGATCAAATAGCTAAACCTAAAGGAAAGTCAAAAACATTTGGGCCTCAGCTTGGGGATATTTCTATCTGTAAGGAAGAAACCTTGGCTGAAGTGATAGCTGCCATGCTGGGAGAGCTCAGCAAAGGGGACGGTGTTTCAACTTTTGAGTTTATTGGAAGTGGAGTTGTTGCTTCTTTGCTCAATTATTTTACGTGTGGACATCTTTCTAAGGAAAAAATCTCTAATGCTAGTTTGCCTAGGCTTCGAGAACAAGCAATCAAAAGGTACAAGTCTTTTATTGCAGTTGCTCTTCCTGCTGGTGTTGATGGTGGAAGTGTGGTTCCCATGACTGTTCTGGTCCAAAAGCTTCAAAATGCTCTATGTTCCTTGGAGCGTTTTCCCGTTGTGCTGAGTCATAGTTCCAGATCATCGACAGGAAATGCACGTCTATCTTCAGGTTTAAGTGCTTTGTCTCAGCCTTTTAAGCTGCGCCTTTGCAGAGCTCAAGGAGAGAAAACCCTCCGCGACTACTCCTCAAATGTTTTGTTAATTGATCCTTTGGCAAGTTTAGTAGCTATTGAAGGATTCCTCTGGCCCCGAGTTAAGCGACCTGAGTCTGGGCAGAAGGCCTCCGCTTCTTCAGGCAACTCTGGGTCTGGGACCATACCTGCAGGAGGCGGTGCATCATATCCATCTATGTCTACTCCTGCCTCTGCACCTCGTCGTCATTCTACACGATCTAGGTCAGCAGTTAATATAAATGACAGTGCTAAGGGGTCACTGCAGGAAAAAGATGGAAGCTCTTCGAAGGGCAAAGGAAAAGCGGTTATGAAGCCTGCTCAAGGAGATGGCAGAGAACCTCAAACAAAAAATGCTGCTCGGAGAAAAGCAGCTTTGGATAAGGATACAGAGGTGAAACCTGTTAACGGGGACTCTTCTTCAGAGGTAATTTTGTTTACTTTATGCATGTATGTATGTATATATGTGTGCGAGCATGCATGCATGCATGTATGTATGTATGTATGTACGTACGTACGTACGTACATACCTCAGAAGTGTTTAGAGCCATTAATTGTTGATGTCTTGTTTTCTGTTCTTTTCTCTTCGTGTCAATTTGGAAATTAGTTGGTGAAACAGGATGATTGTTTAAAAGAAGGAAGATAACAGGGAACTTGTGAAGGCTGTTAACCACATAGCCCCTGCTAGTCTTGGATAAAACATTGATCAAGCCAAGAAAGGATATTATCTCTTGATGGTTTGTGATTTTTCTAAGTATGGTTCACAACTTCTCCAAGCCATTTAAACGCTGAAACTTGAAACCAAATCGGGCTTTGGTTTAGTTTATGAATTCACCGAAATTCAATTAGGAGTACGGGGTTTAAAATATTATATTTTACATTGGTAGAGGCTAGAGCAGCCTTAACTTAGGAAATCTAATGCCCCATCAAACTAATGTTCATATAAATATAACTTTGAGAAAAAGGGTGGGTAATTTTCTTTTTATAAGGGTTTATACACGTACTTGTATTTATGTATGTTTTAAAAATGTACTTTTAGTTAAACACCGATTTACAATTTGGTTTTGTTTCAAAGATTTTGGAACCAAACTGAATGACAGCTTTGAATGGTTTACAAACTAAACTATTCTCTTCTAATTGCAAATTGAATCAAACTGTAATATTATTGTTTTGTTTACAGTTTAAACTGTATTTTGCAAACCCTTGTCAAAAGTTGAACTCCCATCTCTCAAGTAAGAAGCAAATCATATGCATCTGATTGATATCTTAGCAATTTCATTTAAAATAATCAAACATTTAGTTTCACATCTAAAACTTCCTCCAAGGTAATGTAATATCTTCATCTTCTGGCTAATAATTCTTGACAAAATTAGTTTTTTGAAGGAGATCAAAGTGATTTGTTAATCACCCCCTATTGCTTTATTGAAAATTTGAGTTTTCCAGATGAAGCAAAGATATTTATGGGAACCTAGATTTTTTTCCTGGTTGCTCCTTACATTTTTCAACTACTAAGCCGGGGTTAATGGTTTTGATAACATCATGAATGCTGACATTTTCCTGCCTGTTCTCATTTTAAGGATGACGAGCTGGATATTTCTCCCGTTGAACTTGATGATGCTTTGGTGATTGAGGACGATATGTCTGACGAAGATGACCATGATGATGTTTGTTACTAAATTTCTCTCTTTCTTTTCTTTCTATTTTTATTATTTTTTGCTTAATTTGTTCGAAGTGGATTAACTCGATCTTAAGAGTTTAAAGTCTTCTTGAACACTGTTAGGCAAATGAAATAACTTTGGTCGGGAAACTTTAGTTTAGAAGCTGCAGTAACTGTAAGCCTTTGATTTTCTGATTCTTAAAGATGCATTAGTGTCAAATAATGAAATTTACCCTCTCTTTTAGTGCAAGGAATGTAGTTAGAAGTACATAAATTAAAGAAATGTTGGCCACAGGGAGCAAGCCCATAGGACACTTTAAGTGGGTTGATTGCGTGGGAAAAAGAAAGGAAAGCCTGATTAAATTTATTCTATTAGAAAACAAACATGAACTTAATGTGCTTGTGGATCAGGGTTCAAGTAAAAAATCGGACTTGGTCTGGGTTTTGGTATGCGGATCTGAGAATATAGGTTAAATCTGTTCTATTACAGCAAGGGGCTGTGAGATGACGGATCATTAAGTAAGGACTGTGGTTGAGAGTGCACATACTTTTGTCCTACTTTTAGTTATTGAGAAAGGCATGGAATTCACAATGAGATATACTTTCTTGGGCACAATCAAACCCTTCCCTTCTATATAAGGATTGGGAAGGTATGGGGAGGATGTAAATTGGACATTTGCTTCTGTTCCCTGTGTGTAATCCCACCCCTTGTTATGGAATTGTTAGTCACTTAACTTGTACCTATAGCAACCCAAGACCCTTACATAGAGCATTGAAACAAGGGATTGGTCATTCCTGTTTAAAAAAAAACCCAAACTTCGGATAGTAATTTGGTCAGCCCTCCTAGGGCAGGCTTTGGGATTCACCTTATCTTGACATTCTTAGGAGTGCATAATTAGTAGGTTGAAGATGAGTAATGCAAACAATAGATAATGACATCTACCGAGAGAAATGACTTTAACCCCAAAAAGAAAATACCCAGGAAAAATATGCGGGAGTATCATTTATAGGAAGAGAAAGAATAGTTTTAAGTGGGGAAGTGTGTAGGGGCAGTATCATTGTCCACCGAATTCTGAAGCTGGAAATATCGGATATCTTGGTTATAAAAAAAGTAGGTATCTATTTACAGACTGCTTTTCTTCTTGGGGGTTGAGAGGAGGGAGGAAGGGTTTGTATTTGCTTTCCCGTATGTCATACCTTTATCCTTTTCTCGATGCGTCACTCTGAAAATCTCTTTGAATGTTAGATACAGATGGTTGGGCACATATGGTATTAGCGACATTCTTACTTTGTCTGCCCATATTTCCAGATGCTGAGGGATGATTCTCTTCCTGTCTGCTTGCAAGATGAAGTGCATGATGTTAAATTGGTGGATTCCTCGGAGGATAGTCCTCTTGCACAGACCCCAAGTGATAGCCATACAAATGCTGGTGGTGGTTCTAGGAGCAGAACCTCCGCTGGGGGATCTGATTCCATTGAGTTCAGGAGTAGGAATTCCTACAGTTCACGGGGTGCAATGTCATTTGCTGCTGCTGCCATGGCGGGACTTTCATCTGCTAGTGGTCGAGGTGTGAGGGACGCTAGAGATCAGCACGGGCGCCCTCTATTTGGCTCTGGTGATCCACCAAAACTAATATTTTCTGTTGGTGGAAAGCTGCTTAATAGGCACTTGACTGTCTACCAGGCTATCCAGCGGCAGCTTGTTCTAGACGAGGATGATGATGAGAGAGATGATGGCAATGATTTTGCATCCAGTGACGGAAGTAGGGTTTGGAGTGATATTTACACTATCACATACCAAAGGGCAGAGAGCCAAGTTGAGAGGTTGATGAATGGGGCTGGGAGCTTAATTTCTTCCAAGTCTACGAAAGCCAGTTCTTTGGAAAGTTCCAGTGTTGATCCCTCCTTGCTTCAAGCATCATTGTTAGATAGTATATTGCAGGGAGAACTTCCTTGTGATCTGGAGAAAAGTAACCCTACTTACAGTATTTTATACCTATTACGTGTATTGGAGGCGCTGAATCAGCTTGCCCCCCGTTTGCGAGTCCTTTCACTGATTGATGATTACGCTGAAGGAAAAGTTTCTAGTTTAGATGAGGTCAATACTACGGTTGTCAAAATTCCTTATGAGGAATTTGTCAATAGTAAGCTCACTCCGAAATTGGCACGACAGATCCAGGATGCTCTTGCACTTTGTAGTGGGTCTCTCCCATCTTGGTGTTACCAGTTGACAAAGGCCTGTCCATTTCTTTTTCCATTTGAGACTCGGCGCCAGTTCTTCTATTCAACTGCTTTTGGGTTGTCACGCGCTTTAAACAGGCTACAGCAACAGCAAGGTGCTGAAGGTAATGGATCTACTCATGAGAGAGCAGTTAGAGTTGGTAGATTGCAGCGCCAGAAAGTTCGTGTCTCAAGGAACCGCATTCTGGATTCTGCTGCTAAAGTAATGGAGATGTATTCTAGCCAAAAAGCTGTTCTTGAAGTTGAATATTTTGGTGAAGTTGGTACTGGCTTGGGTCCTACACTGGAGTTTTATACCCTTTTAAGTCATGATCTTCAAAAAGTCGGACTTGGAATGTGGAGGTCTGGTTCATCATCAACGTCAAATGGACATTCGATGGAAGTTTGTGTAGATAATAAATTAAGTGGCAGTGATAAAGATCTTGTCCGAGCACCTCTTGGATTATTCCCACGTCCCTGGCCACCACATGCTGATACTGTTAATGGAGGTCAATTCTGTAAGGTAATTGAACATTTCCGCTTGCTTGGACGTGTTATGGCCAAAGCTCTTCAAGATGGACGGCTTATGGACCTTCCACTGTCTACTGCCTTCTATAAGCTTGTTCTTGGCCAAGTAAGCTCTCCCTGCTGTTCTTTTTCATATTGCACACTTGTCCTCTGCGATCAGTTGTTGCACGCACCTTTGTATTTTATCTGTTCCACTAATGTTTCTAACTTAAACACTGCAGGAGCTTGATTTGTACGATATTCTTTCTTTTGACGCTGAATTGGGGAAGACTTTGCAAGAGTTGCAGGCTCTTGTTAGTCGAAAGCAATATATAGAATCTATGGAAGATCAGAACCAAGACAAGTTTTATGACGTGCATTTCCATGGGACACCAATTGAGGATCTATGTTTAGATTTCACACTTCCCGGCTATCCTGAATATGTTTTTAAAGCATGCGATGAGAATGTAAGCCGTGATATCTTGGATGTCATCCCTCTTAATTCTTTTGTTTCTTCTCTTTTTAGGAAGGGGAGCCTTGGCGTAACTGGTAAAGTTGCTGCCATGTGACCAGGAGGTCACGGGTTCGAGCCGTGGAAACAGCCTCTTGCAGAAATGCAGGGTAAGGCTGCGTACGATAGACCCTTGTGGCCCGGCACTTCCCCGAACCCCGCACATAGCGGGAGCTTAATGCACCGGGCTGCCCTTTTCTTCTCTTTTTACTTTTGGTATTTGACAGAAGTCCCTCAATTGCATGCCTTATTTCTGTTGATATTTCTTTCAATACCTTGGATGGAATTTGCAGGTGGATCTCAGTAACTTGGAGGAATACATTTCTTTGGTAGTTGATGCTACTGTCAGGTCTGGAATCAGGAAGCAAACGGAAGCTTTTAGATCTGGCTTCAATCAGGTTTGCTGCTGTCGTAAGCCTTTATAGCTTGAGGATTTTTTCTGGAGAACTTAAATGACTAAGATGATCTTGTGGGGTTAGAACAGCACATAGTGGGACAATCTGATAGTTCCTTGTCGCAGATCGTGATTTCTTTAATATATTAGCAACTTAGATATACCTGTAGATGATTTTATATCTAATGATAAATAACTTTTAGGCTTCACAATTTTCAGGTTTTTGAAATTTCAACTCTACAAATATTCTCTGCTACAGAGTTGGACTACTTGTTGTGTGGCCGTAGGGAGTTGTGGAAGGTAACATTTCTTCTCATGAATCCTCTGGTTATGATAAGGCTTGCATTTCCTTTATTTGATTGAATATGTTGTATTCTTTTTTGTTATGCAGCCCGAGACGTTAGTAGATCACATTAAATTCGACCATGGGTACACAGCCAAGAGTCCTCCCATTATTCACGTAAGTTTTGTTCTTCTGCTCTTGGTGAAAAAACTGCCTGAAACAATGATGATTCGGATTTTGTTCTTCATCATTCACTTATATTTATTTCAAGTTTATAAGTTGTAATATATTATTCTCCTCAGCTACTAGAGATTATGGGAGAGTTCACACCGGAGCAGCAACGAGCATTCTGTCAGTTTGTCACTGGTGCTCCCCGGCTCCCTCCAGGTGGTCTTACTGGTCTGAATCCTAAGTTGACAATTGTGAGGAAGGTATGGTTGTAGCTAAAAGTTAAGTGGGCCTATTTTCCATGTCTCTTTATTTCAGTGACTGACCATCATATATTTGGGACAGCATTCATCCACTGCTGGCAATGCAGCACACAACACTAATGCACCATCAGAATCTGCAGATGAAGACCTACCTAGTGTGATGACATGTGCTAATTACTTGAAACTTCCTCCCTATTCAAGTAAGGTAGAGTTTCTCTTATTACTACCGCCATATGCTGCCAATGTTCTCCCTGCGTCTGCATCTGCCTCTTAGCAGTTTGATATTTCCTGTTCCCAGTCAATTCCGTGTCTTTTATCCCAAGTAAATTTCTTATGCATTATTTCACTCCACAGGAAATCATGTACAAGAAGTTACTCTATGCCATTAATGAAGGTCAAGGATCTTTTGATTTGTCATAAGCCAATAGTGACAAATGGACTTGTGTATAAAACTGGAGAGAATTGGTGCTTCTGGTCCTCGGTAATGCCGCTGTTGACCATCATCTTCAAACTAACAATAGCAAGGTCTGTAAGCATCTAGAATCTGAATGGTAGACGTCGATAGTGATACATTCTTGACTCGTTTCTTTTCTACCTTTATGTTTCAATGATAGTTTCGTCAGTGCTCAGTTTTCAGTTCAGTTACTTATTAAATTGTATATTTTTAGTAATTTCTTTGTTGTCTAAGGCATGTAGTTGTGCTTGCTGACTTACGTTCCTTGAATGCATTGTTGCTCCTTATTGAAATATTTAAACTCTTACTGCCTGTGTTTTGGCTGTTTAATTTCACAGCTGACATTGAAGCCTTGTTCAAGATTTCTGAGGGGTTATTTCTGCTGCTGTGAAGCTTGTTCAAGATTTATGCAGAAGTTCTTTCTGCTGTAAATTTTCGTAAATACGTAGCAAGATTCTTCATTTTTGACTTACTGAGCTCGTGAAGTACATAAGTGTATGGTTCTTCCTTTTACTTCTCACAGATTTGAAATTATAACTTTCCTTCGACATTTCAGCTGTTTGTAATACATTGTAATAAATTCCATTGAAGCTCACACCAACACACGGCCCTTGTCAATTGTTGTTGTAATAATTGGCTATTAGCGATTGAACATTTTGCTTCTCTAAATATATTGTTTTGAAGTATGCTGAGAAGTTATCTCTAATTGTCAAAAGTCAGTTGAATCTATATCAAATATGTTTTGTAAATGAGTTTTGATAATATTAGGAACTATTTGATGTCCGCCACATCATTTTTGTTTATTTTGTATCTTGAAATTTACAGAAATGTGATCGGACGGCGTTTTTCAAATTCGCGAAAGTTGATATTGTATGTGGATTTTAGTCTTTAGATAAGAGACGAGTAAATTTGTTAGATTTTGATTTTAAAAATGCCGTTGCATCTGTTTATGACTTCTAGTATTAGAGCCGAGTTTGTAAGTAAAACATGATCTTCGAAGAGTTTGTAAGTCATGTAGTTCTTTCGCAGACGAATATACCTACTTTACTAAAAATGGTTGGTCTCAAGCTTGGATAAATGAAGAGGATTGCATTAGAGGGTCAAACAAACAAACAACAACCCAGTATAATCCACAAGTGGGGTTTGGGGAGGGTAGTGTGTACGAAGACCTTACCCCTACCCTGGGGGTAGAGAGGCTATTTTCGATAGACCCTCGACACAAAAAGATGAAATGCGACAATAGAATAGTAACAACAATATAACCAAAAAGATAGTACTAGCGAGCTAAGAATAAGAAAATATACCTGAAAAAGCAATATCAATAATCTGTGCAATGACAAGGTCCTAGAAAATCGTACGAGCACTACATGTACCACTAGCATACTAAAACACGACATTGGCAGACTAGACTTACATACAGAACGGAGTAGAAAAACGCTCAACTACCTACTAACCTTCAACCCTAATGCTCTCCCACTATACCTTCCTATCAAGAGCCATGTCTTCGGTGAGCTGGAATCGCGCCATGTCCTGCCTGATCACCTCTCCCCAATACTTCTTACGCAACCTCTACCTCTTCTCATACCCGTCAGAGCCAACCGCTCGCACCTCCTAATCGGGGTATCTAGGTGTGATTACCCAAAAATGTCATCTTTAATTTAAAAATTCATTAATGTGTTCTAAGACCTCAAATAACACTATTTATCATTCCTCGACTTGCGTGCGCGGTCCAAATAATTTTAAGGAAAGTTTTTATTTGAAAAATTGATTAAAATGTGAAATAGAGCTTTAAAA
The DNA here is from genome assembly GCF_000715075.1 of Nicotiana tabacum. Lineage (NCBI taxonomy): Eukaryota > Viridiplantae > Streptophyta > Magnoliopsida > Solanales > Solanaceae > Nicotiana > Nicotiana tabacum. The sequence goes on from NC_134103.1 coordinate 76,020,705, forward strand.
CTCAACTGAGTTGATTTCGGTCAATATTTTGAGCAAATAGACCCGGATCAGTGTTTTGACAATTCCAGTAGGTCCGTATTGTGATTTGGGACTTGGGCATATGCCCGGAATTGAATTCGGAGGTCCCTAGCTCAAATTATCGCCATTTAACGAAAACTAGAAATCTAAAGGCTAAAGGTTTCCAAAGTTTGACCACGGGTTTGACTTTATTAATATCTGACTCGGATTGAGATTCCGAAAATTGAAATAGCTCCGTTATGTCATTTATGACTTGTGTGCCAAATTTGAAGTCATTCCAGATTCGTTTAATATGTTTTGGCACGAGTTTTGCAAAGTGAAAAGTTTGAAAAATTAAAAGTCTGAATCGAGGTGTGAATTGTAATTTCGATATTGTTTGACATGATTTGAAATCCCGAGTAAGTCCGTATTATGTTACGAGACTTGTTGGAATATTCAGACGAGGTCCCAAGGTGCTCGGATGAGTTTAGGACGAATTTCAGACCATTTTTGTTCAAGAACACAAGTTTGGTTCTGGTGCGTCGCACCTGCGCAATTTTGGCCGCAGGTGCGAGGCCGCTTCTACGAAATTTTGGTCGCTTCTGCGACGTGGGCACTAGTCACCTCCCGACCGCTTCTGCGGTGCATTTCGCGCAAGAGCGATGACGCTTCTGCGGCTGAGAGACCGCAAATGCGGAGGTCTCGCTTCTGCGACTTCCTTCGCAATTCTGTGCAGTCGCTTCTGTGACGTGAAGGTCCGCAGATGCGGTCCTCCGTTGGGCAGTCGTGTTCCGCAAATGCGAGCTTTGTCTCTCAAATACGAGTCCGCATGTGCGAAAATGTTGGACATAACCCATAAAATCGGAAGTTAGTTATTTTTACTCATTTTTGAGTTTTGAGTCTCGGATTTAGGCGATTCCAAAGGGATTTTTCACGATTTCGACTTGGAGGCATTACCTTTACAGTATCTCGTGTGAGGTATTTACTGATCATCGTAGCCTACAATATCTGTTCAGGCAAAAAGATCTCAATTTGAGGTAGAGAAGATGGCTGGAGTTGTTGAAAGGTTATGATATCACCATTTTGTATCACCCCGGAAAGGCCAATGTGGTGGCCGATGCTTTGAGTAGAAAGGCTATGAGTATGGGCAATCTTGCGTATATTCTGGTTGGTGAGAGACCGTTAGCTGCAGATGTTCAGACTTTGGCTAATCAGTTCGTGAGGCTAGATGTTTCAGAATCCGGTCGGGTTCTAGCTTGCACAATCGCCCGGTCTTCTTTATATGAGCGTATCAGAGAGCAGCAATATGATGATCCTCATTTGCTCATCCTTAAGTACACGGTACGACACGATGGTTCCAAATAGGTTGCTGTGGGGGAAGATGGAGTTCTGCAGATACAGTGTCTTATCTGTGTGCCTAATGTGGATGGGCTTCGTGAATTAATTCTGGAAGAGGCCCAAAGTTCCAGGTATTCTATTCATCCAGGTGCCGCCAAAATGTATCAAGATTTGCGGCAACATTATTGGTGGAAGAGAATGAAGAAAGATATAGTTGAGTATGTAGCTCGGTGTCTAAATTGTGAGCAAGTCAAGTACGAGCATTAGAGACCTGTTGGTTTGCTTCAGAAGTTAGAAATTCCTGAGTGGAAGTGGGAGCGTATCACTATGAATTTTGTGGTTGGGCTCCCACGGACTCAGAGAAAGTTTGACGCAGTATGGGTCATTGTGGACAGGTTGACCAAGTCAGCACATTTTATTTCAGTAGCAGTTGCCTATTCCTCATAGCGGTTAGTGGGGATTTACATCCGCACGATTTTTTGCCTTTACGGTGTGCCCGTATCTATCATTTCTTATCGAGGTACACAGTTCATCTCGTACTTCTGGAGGGCTGTACAGCGTGAGTTAGGCACGTAAGTTGAGTTGAGTACAACATTTCATCCACAGACAGACGGACAATCAGAGCGCACCATTCAAATATTGGAAGATATGCTTTGCGCTTGTATTATAGACTTTGGAGGCTCTTGGGATCGGTTCTTGCCACTTGCGGAGTTTGTTTATAATAACAGCTACCAGTCAAGCATTCAGATGGATCCATATGAAGCATTATACGGGAGGTGATGTCGTTCGACAGTTGGCTTGTTTGAACCGGGAGAGGCTCGGTTGTTGGGTACCGATTTGGTACAGGATGCCTTGGATAAGGTCAAGATTATTCAGGATCGACTTCGCACAGCTCAGTCTAGGAAAAAGAGTTATGCCGACCGTAAAGTTCGTGATATTGCATTCATGGTTTTAGAAAGAATATTACCCCGGGTTTCACCTATGAAAGGTATAATGAGGTTCGGAAAGAAGGGCAAGTTGAGCCCTAAGTATATTGGACCCTTTGAAATTCTTGAAAGGATGGATGAAGTAGACTACATGCTTGCACTACCACCTAGTTTATCAGCAGTTCATCCGGTGTTTCATGTGTCTATGCTCCGAAAATATCATGGTGATCCGTCCCATGTATTAGATTTCAGCTCAGTCCAATTGGACAAAGATTTGACTTATGAAGAGGAGCCGATAACTATTCTAGCCCGATAGGTCCGACAGTTGAGGTCTAAGAGTTATCCTTCAGTTCGGGTGCAATGGAGAGGTTAACTGGTAGAAGCATCTACACGGGAGTCCGAGTCGGACATGCGGAGTAGATATCCACATATTTTCACCAAATCAGGTATTTTTCTTATTCCGTTCGAGGACGAACGCTTGTTTTAGAGGTGGAGAATATGATGACCTAAAAATATTATCTTTAATTTAAACACTCATTTATGTGTTCTAAGACCTCAAATAGAACTATTTATCATTCCTCGACTTGCGTGCGTGGTCCGAATAATTTTCCCGAAAGTTTTTATATGAAAAATTAATTAAAATGTGAAATAAAGCTTTAAAACTCAACTGAGTTGACTTTGGTCAACATTTTGAGCAAACAGACCCGGATCAGTATTTTGACAGTTTCAGTAGGTCCGTATTGTGATTTGGGACTTGGGAGTATGCCCGAAATTGAATTCAGAGGTCCCTAGCTCAAATTATTGCCATTTAACGAAAACTAGAAATCTAAAGGCTAAAGGTTTCCAAAGTTTGACCACGGATTTGACTTTATTGATATCAGACTCGGATTGAGATTCTGAAAATTGGAATAGCTCCGTTATGTCATTTATGACTTGTGTGCCAAATTTGAAGTCATTTCGGATTCGTTTAATATGTTTTGGCACGAGTTTTGCAAAGTAAAAATTTTGAAAAATCAAAAGTTCGAATAGAGGTGTGAATTATAATTTCGATATTGTTTGACGTGATTTGAAACCCCGAGTAAGTTCGTATTATGTTACATGACTTGTTGGAATATTCGGACAAGGTCCCGAGGTGCTCGGATGAGTTTCGAACGAATTTCTGACCATTTTTGTTCAAGAACACAAGTCTGGTTCTGGTGCATCGCACCTGCGCAATTTTGGCCGCAGGTGCGAGGCCGCTTCTGCAGAATTTTGGTCTCTTCTGCGACGTGGGCACTGGTCACCTCCTGACCGCTTCTGCGGTGCATTTCGCGCAAGAGCGATACCGCTTCTGTGGCTGAGAGACGGCAAATGCGGAGGTCTCGCTTTTGCTGCTTCCTTCGCGCTTCTGCGCAGTCGCTCCTGCGACGTGAAGGTCCGCAGATGCGGTCTTCTGCTAGGCAGCCCTGTTCCGCAAATGCGAGCTTTGTCTCGCAAATGTGAGTCCGCAGGTGCGAAAATATAGTTCGCAGGTGCGAAAATGCTGGACAGAACCCATAAAATCGGAAGTTAGCCATTTTTACTCATTATTGAGTTTTGAGTCTCGGATTTAGGCGATTCCAAAGGGGTTTTTCACGATTTCAACTTGGTTAAGTATTCTATATCGGAAACTGATTATATTTCATAAATCTATGTCAATATTCATCGTTTATTTTGGATTTAGATGGAATAAATTAGGATTTTTATAAAATCTTTTAAAAATATAAAATGAAGATTTGAAAGCCAATCCGATGTCGGAATTCAATAATTTTTGTATGGTTGAACTCTAATCAGAATGGATGTTCGGTTTTCGTGAGTTTTTCTAGGATTCGAGATGTGGGTCCCACTATTAATTTTTAAAATGAATTTCAGATTTTAATCCGGAAAATTAGTAAATTCATATGGAATCAATTCCTACGATTTGTATTGAGTATATTGAATTGTTTACGTCTAGATTTGAGAATTTCGCACACGAATTCGCGAGGTAAAGGTTTATTGGAATCTTGAGTTGGTTGCAAAGCGAGGTAAGTGTCGTGGTTAACCTTACTTGAGGGAGTATGACTTATTTGTCTATTTGCTACATGATTTAATGTGCGAGTACAATGTATATGTGAGGTGACGAGTACTTATGTGTTGTGGTTGAGTCAAAGCATGTGGGTGGAATTTGTTTATTGTGAATAATTACATATTTAATTAAGATATCCATTCTTAAGTTATTATTGTTTATTTGATCATTTTCATGAGATTATTGTTAGTTTAATTATTGTTGAATATTTTGGAAGGTGAAGTCGGTATTCTGATATTGAATTGATTGATAAGTATATATCCCTGCATATAAATACTCTTCCAAATTTATATTATTATTTTCACGGTAAGGAAGAGTGTAAAAGTACGAAGGGTGATGCCGTGCCAATTTCACATTATTATTTATTGAATTATGAAGTGAGGAAAGAGTTAAAGCATGAAAGGTGATGCCATGCCATTTTTAAAGATTGTAAAAGCACGAAGGGTGATGCCGTGCCAATCTTGTTATTTATTTATAAATTTATGGGAGAATGAGAGTAAAAGTACGAAGGGTGATGCCGCGCCATTTTCATATTATCATTTGCTCATTTTATTGTTGAGGAATTAATTGGCTGCTATGTGATACTTCTCCTGCTGAAATTATTATATCATCCCTCTTCGCATGTTCCCTCCTAAATTTATAAAGTGTTATTTATTGTATTATTATTGCTTCGTATTTGTATATACTTGTACAGGTTATTTACGTACGTGTCCTGTCATAGCCTCGTCACTACTTCGTCGAGGTTAGGCTCGACACGTACGGAGTACATGAGGTCGGTTGTACTCATATTATACTCTGCACTTCTTGTGCAGATTTTGGAGTTGGTCCCAGCGGCGTACCATAGACTTGCTCGGATTCAGCTACCTAGAGGAGACTCGAGGTATAACTGCACATCGTTCGTAGTTCTGAAGTCCCCTTCTGTCTTATCTTAGTTGTGTATTATCTTTCAAACAGCTTGAATTTTATTCAAACCTTTATTTGTATTATTCTAGTAGCTCGTGCACGTGTGACACCAGATTCAGGGATGTATTTTGATGATTCGGTAGTTATGGTCTTCCGCATTTTATTTCAGTAATTGACTTCCGTTTAATTTAAATTATTTTAAAATGGTTAAGATTATTCTAACGCTGGCTTGTCTAGCAAGTGAAATGTTAGGCGCCATCACGGTCCCGAAGGTGGGAATTTCGGGTCGTGACACTAGGCTTCTCCTCTTCACGTGCCCGAACTATCTAAGCCTCACTTCCCGCATTTTATCTTCCATGGGATCCACACCTATCCTTGTCCTAATATCTTCATTCCTAATCTTATCCAGTCTCGTGTGCCCACACATCCATCTCAATATCCTCATTTCTGCTACTTGCATCTTCTGGATATGGGCAATCTTGACTGGCCAACATTCTGACCTATACAACATGGCCGGTCGAACCACCGATCTGTAGAACCTGCCTTTAAGTTCCGGGGAAATCTTCTTATCACACAAAACGCTAGATGCTAACCTCCATTTCATCCAACCTGCCCCTATACAATGTGTGACATCCTCGTCGATCTCCTCGTTCTCTTTGATAATCGACCCAAGGTACTTATAACTTTCTATCTTGGGGATGACTTGTGAATCAAGCCTCACGTCGTTATCCACTCCCCCCGTGACATCGCTGAACTTGCACTCCAAGTACTCAGTCTTAGTCTTGCTCAACTTGAAACCTTTAGACTCAAGGGTCTGTCTCTAAACCTCCATCCTCTCGTCAACACCTTCTCGCGTCTCATCAATCAGAACTATATTTTTTTTTATTAAAGCCAGTTTCACCTCAGGCTATATTGACCTTTAGGTGTTGGGGGATTTGGCATTGACCCCTACCTCGTATATTAATATAAAAAAAGTGAACACATGAAGGAAGGGGATATGAGACCTTACCTCCCCGAATTGCACTTGTGAATTGGACATTCCCAATTCATTTACACTTTTAAGCTCACAAAAAAAGACTGCACTATTGTCTCTATTACACTGTAACATCATATACATTAAGAAGTAAGAAATATGGAACTAACTTTAGCTTTCCTGATTCTTAAAGAAGGTACTCCCGCTTTGTCCAAAGTGTATGGACCTCTGGCCTATGCTGGCATATCTTCTTTCCTGTAATAGATTTCTGGGGAGTTGAATTATTGTTAGGTTACACCATGTTTAGCTAACGCATCAGCTACTTAGTTAGTTTCCCTATAACAATGTTGAATCATGATATTTTGCTTCATTATACCATTTTTCATTGATCGGACTGCATATTCAAGACTCCATGGAACATTGATCTTTCCTAGTAACATATACACCACAAATTGTGAATCTAATTCTAGGATAACATGTTGCTTGTTCATAAGTATACACCAATTTATAGCAAAGGAAGCTGCCTCAACTTCAGCACAATTGTCAATGTAGAACCTTAGAGCTTTAGCAAATGCCTGAATTAGCTCTCCATTTCTGTTCCTAACTACTCCTCCTAGTCCTGATGTCTTGTTTGTGCTATTGCTGTTACCATCTGTATTTATCTTCAACCAAAAATCAGGAGGTTTGTTCCAATTTACAATTCTACACATAAGATTGACAGTGATAAACTTCATCTCCCTGCAGATCTTTTGCCAGTCCCATGAGAAGTCAAAGATAATTCTTCTCTTCTTTGTCACACCCCTTTTTTCACCTCACTAACCCTCTTTAAAAATTAATAAAGTGATTTGTAAGCTCAAAAATATTTTTCAATTGAAAGTGACAAGAATGTGTTGTAAAAGATATTTCAGAGTCGCCACCTGACATTTGGTTTCGGTGTACCAGGTCACCATTTTAAAAAAATAATAATTCTCCTTCAAAACACATTTGACTCTAAAACTGATTGCACCGGAAATTTCAAGTAAGGGGGTTCATTTGACTCAGGGAGAAGGTGTTAGGCATTTCCTGAGTCCCGTGAAGGTCACGGTTGCATGCATGATCTAGTTGGCTTTAAAAACCACACAAAATGAGGCAAAAACGCATGGAAGAAAAATAAACACACAAGCGGCTCGTGATCGTCCCCACCTAAATAAAATAAAATAATAGGAAAATACTAAAAGTCTATACTTTGCTCACTCCACGATGTCCGTTACAGCCTCCAATTATATTCACTACGGGGCATACCCCGGATAGAAATACATACAAAATCCACGGAGCATTCCCCTGAGTATAAGCTAAAGGGAACGACCTCTTACCTCGAATAAAAATAAAACAAAAGACTTGAGGTTTGCCTACCCAAATGTGGTCGGCCTAAACATGCTCCTAACGATGAGCAATAAATAAAGCAATAATGCAAACTAAAGAACTAAAAAAATCATTCAAAGCTCAAATTATTATAATTTTCAGTTCTTTGCACGATCAATCTAACTTACAAAGTTCAAATTTGTTTTTTCTTTTTAAATCAGACAAACCCCCACGGCCCATTTAATTCTTTAACTGTTCATCTATCTTAATTGTTTACTGAGAAAAAATAATTTTGATAATAAATAGATTAAGCAAAGAAGCCAAAGCATCAATTAATAAGTAAACCAAGACAAGTAAGCAGAGAGTTTCATGAATCAATTTCAATACCAAATAAAGCAAATAAGATATTTTAAGTTAAAGAGGTACGAGTGGACCTTAGAGCAGCAAAATAGATTTCCCTTGATGCTTTGGAAAATATACAAGGACCTCCGATCAAAATCGAACAAATCGCAGCACGAACAGAAGACACGAAGCTTGAACTGCTAGACCAAAACTCGAACGGGGACCTCGAACGGGTGCCTCAGCCGGAGTCGATGGCAACTCATCTTTGACTGAAAGACCTCAACTCAACACCAACTACAACCTTCAGGAAAAGTAGGATTTTCCTTTGATGCGCGCCAAGGAAAACAAAAGTGAAATCGAATGGATTGGGCGATTGGGTTCGGGGTGGTGGCTATGATGGTTATTTGCAGTGAGGTTTTACAGGTCTTTCATTGTCATGAAAAAACAGAAAAATTGAGTGCTCAAAGAAAAGGGTCAGATCTATGTGATATGAAGAAGATGAAGACAGATGGACTGCTGAGCTCTCGTTTCTCGTCTCTCTTTCCCCTATGTTTTTTCCATTTCCAAACTCCCCTGTTTTTGTCTAATTCTCCTTCCCCACTCGTTGCTCTCACCTTCCGCCTAATCCTTCCTTTTTTATGTACAACTATGTATGACTATATATTGTGAAAAGTGAGTTCTTGGGGAGGAAGAAAATCTGTGGTCCCCCAAGGAATATTTTATGGTCCTTTCCCACTAAAATTACTGTGTCAATGTATGTATAGAATTGTAGCGTGCATGTGATAAGTTTGTTGGAGGAATTATGTAGAAGGGTGAGGTGGGAAAAGGTGATGGAAAGTTGAAAGGAAAAGAAAGGAAAATAAATAGAAGTATAAAAAGAAAAATAAAGAAAGATAAGAGACTACTTCCATTCTTTCATTTCTTGTTTCTGTTTTGCTTTTACCGTTCTTTTGATTTCATTCTTCTCATTTTTTTTTTCATTTTTCTTTTCTTCTAAAGTTGATTAAAAATACTAGTTTTATCTAAAATAATAGGGAATAATTAAAAAAGGAAAACAAGATAGTCATATTAAAGAAATCTAAATACTACTTAATATATACTAAAACCTACAACTTTAAAACTAAACTAAGTATATATATTTTTGAAATTTTTCTTCTTATCTTTGAAAAATAAAAATGTCGTTTTTTTTTTTATATATATATATATATATATATATATATATATATATATATATATATATATATATATATATATATATATATATATTTAAAGTAAAACTAACTAGACAAAAATATATATATATATATTTAAAGTAAAACTAACTAGACAAAAAAAAATATATATATATATATATATATATATATATATATATATATATATATTTAAAGTAAAACTAACTAGACAAAATATCAACTAGCTAAAATAAAGAAAAAAATATTTTTGTAGTTTTTGATTTTTAAGATAAGATATAGCAAAAGAGTCAAAAATAGTTAAAATAGTAAATTATACCCAAAACCGACATTTAAGGACTAAAAGGTGCAAAATTTCGGGGAGGGTCAAAAATTACATGTCTACAGCTGCCCCTCTTTGATTGGAAACACAAAGAGTTTTCAGACAAAGAACGACGAGACAAGTTTTTTGACTCGACCCTTATTTAAAGAGAGAAAAAATGAAAGAAAGAGAGTGCGATCGAGTCCTAGTCTTGGACAGCCTACATATCCCGGGTAATAAGGGAATCATGTCCCGTGTAGTTCCAAAGTGAGAAGAGTGATGGAGTATACCGAGGTGGAGAGCCGATTGAGGTACCGTCGAGGTTCCGGTCCGCGGTTCCTGCCATTACATCAAAAATAAAAGGAAAAATTACATCAAAAATAAAGAAAAATACAAGATCCTATCTACTTCTTGTCTCGAATCTTCCTTGAATATCCACTTGATCCTTCAATCATGAAACTGGAAATTCAACCCCATTCTTCAGGTGGGCATCCTGCTGACTTGAATCTGAAGAAAACTGGAAGTTGACCCTATTCTTCAGGCGGGCACCCTGCTGCTTGCACTTGAAATAAACTTGAACTTGCGGTAGACTCGAGCTTGCAAACCTTATCCTTCATGCGGCTCGTGCTACTTCTGATTTGACTTGAAAAAAACTGGAGGTTAACCCTATTTTTCAGACGAGATCCTGCTGCCTCTAACTTGAACTTGAAAACTGAAAGTTGACCCTGTTCTTCAGGCGGGATCCTGATGCCTCTTTGACTTGAACTTGTAAACTGAAAATTGACCTTGTTCTTCAGGCAGGCTCCTGATGCTTCTATACCTTGAACTTGAAAATTGAAAGTTGACCCCGCTCTTCAGGCGGGCTCCTGATGCTTCTCTGACTTGAAATTGTAAACTGAAGGCTGATCCTGTTCTTCAGGCGGGCTCCTGATGCTTCTTGAACTTGAAAATTGAAAGTTGACCCTGTTTTTCAGGCGGGCTCCTGATGCCTCTCTGACTTGAAATTGTAAACTGAAAATTGACCTTGTTCATCAGGCAGGATTCTCTTGATGCTTCTCTATCTTGAACTTGAAAACTGAACGCTGACCCTGTTCTTCAGGGGGGCTCCTGATGCCTCTCTGACTTGAACTTGTAAACTGAAAGTTGACCCTGTTCTTCAGGCGGGCTCCTGATGCCTCTTGAACTTGAAAATTGAAAGCTGACCCTATTCTTCAGGCGGGCTCCTGATGCCTCTCTGACTTGAACTTAAAAACTGAAAGTTGATCCTGTTATTCAGGCGGGCTCCTGATGCCTCTTGAACTTGAAAATTGAAAGTTGACCCTATTCTTCAGGCGGGCTCCTGATGCCTCTCTGACTTGAACTTGTAAACTGAAAGTTGTCCCTATTCTTCAGGCGGGCTCGTGATGCTTCTCTAACTTGAACTTGGAAAATGAAAGTTGGCCCTGTTCTCCAGGCGGGCCCCTGATGCTTCTTGAACTTGAAAATTGAAAGTTGACCCTGTTTTTTCAGGAGGGCTCCTGATGCCTCTCTAATTTGAACTTGAAAATTAAAAGTTGACCCTGTTCTTCAGGCGGGCTCCTAATGCTTCTTGAACTTGAAAATTAAAAGTTGGCCCGGTTTTTCAGGCGGGCTCCTGATGCCTCTCTGACTTGAACTTGAAAATTGAATGTTGACCCTGTTCTTCAGGCGGGCTCCTGATGCCTCTTGAACTTGGAAGTAAAATTAAATGTTGGCCCTGTTCTTCAGGCGGCCTCCTGATGCTTTTTAACTTGAAAATTGAAAGTTGAACCTGTTTTTCAGGCGGGCTCCTGATGCCTCTCTGACTTGAACTTAAAACCGATTTCTGAAATATTGTCCCTCGTTCTCCAGGTGGGTGCCTGCAATCAAAACAACACAACAAACAAAATTTTCTGCCCCAGTTTGCACTAGGAAGATTTGTAAGCTATTAGCAAAACTGTAATTCACCTATGTTATTGATGCAATGATGATAGTAAAACTGAAGACTCGACTAGGATATGCATCTCCTGTGAGTAAAATCAAGAAAATTTGACTAGCAAATGCATCCGCTAAGAAAAAGAACCTGAGTGATCGGAACTAGGAAGTGCATCTCCTAGGGATGATCTCAAACGACCCATACTAGGAAGTGTGTCTCCTAGGAGTGAAATCTCAATTGAACCAAACTAGGAAGTGCGTCTCCTAGAGGTGAAACTTGAATGACTCAAACTAGGAAATGCGTCTCCTAGGGATGAACCTGAATGACCAAACTAGGAAGTACGTCTCCTAGGGGTGAAATCTCAATTTAGGAAGTGCGTCTCCTAAAAGATTAACCTGAAAGACCCAAACTAGGAAGTGCGTCTCCTAGGGATGAAACTTGAATGAACCAAACTAAGAAATGTGTCTCCTAGGGGTGAACTCTCAATTTAGGAAGTGCGTCTCCTAAAAGTATATCCTGAAAGACCCAAACTAGGAAGTGCGTCTCCTAGGGGTGAAACTTCAATGACTCAAACTAGGAAGTGCGTCTCCTAGGGATGAACTTAAATGACCCAAACTAGGAAGTACGTCTCCTAGGGGTGAAATCTCAATTTAGGAAGTGCGCCTCCCAAAAGTATATCCTGAAAGACCCAGACTAGGAAATGCGTCTCCTAGATGTGAGACTGAGCTTGAGGAAAACTATGAACTAAACTTGACTAAAGTAAAACTGACCCTATTCTCCAGGCGGGACCCTTGAACTTAAGTAAAACTAAAGACTAACGACTTAAGGAAATTAAACTGACCCTATTCTCCAGGCGGGACACCCTGAACTTAAGAAAATCTAATGATTAACAACCTAGAGAAACTAAAACTGACCCTATTCTCCATGCGGGACCCTTGAACTAAAGAAATGCTAAAGATTAACAACTAAAATTGACCCTATTCTCCAGGCGGGACTCCTGAACTTAAAGAAAAACTAAAAACTCTTTCGACTGGGGAGAATGCCTAGGAGGTATGATCTTCTCAACTAGGGTAATGTCTAGCATGTAAAAACCTTCTCAAATAACCTTTGTGCTCACAAAATTTGGGCACGACACCTGAAAAATTCAAGCTTCCAATCTTTGATTTGGACATAGTCTTCGTCCCTGTTTCAAGCAAAGAAGACTTGTGAGTTTAAAACATAGTGGTTGGTTTGTGGCCTTGATCTTGAGGGCGATTGCTCCTACACTTTCCATGATAACTTTGATTTTAACTTGGAAGACATTGATTGTTATTGGCTAACCACTTTCTCGGTCACGCTTATCACAGAAAATACCTATGATCTGTTCAAGCCCCAAATCCTCTATCTGTTGCATTGTGCCCATGAATAGAAATTTACCGAACCTTTGCATTTCACATGAATACCAAAGCACTTCAATTGTTATCAACTCAGTACGCATGCCACTTTTCCCTGACTTATATCATTTTGATATGCTAGTCACCCTCCGCTTTGTGCAATTGGAAAGCTGGTAGCAAATTTTGAAGTCATTTCTCACTTGTTCTGACAGAGAAGACTCAAAAAGAGGACTTAAACAAAGCAAGAAGAACAAAGTAAGGGGACAGTGGAAAGAGATGACATCTAACAAGAGAATTACCAAGTAGAAAGTTATCTGATGTGACACCAACTCTAATGACCATGCCATGCATCTTGGATTAAGTGGCCTGATCTGTCAAGCAAGTATAATCTTCCATTCTTGTCATACCTCTAAGTTGTGAAACTAGGCTTCAATGCTCCAATTGTCCTATCTAATTCACGATCCTCAGTCGACTTGTAATGCCCTGAAGCGTTTTCACTATCAAGCCTCTCTCATTTTGTTCTTTCTCTCAACTCACCGTCGCCTTATGGTGCCCTTGAGGGTTTTCACCGATAAAACTCTCTCATTTTGTTCTTTTCTTCTTATTTCCTCTGATTCTGCAGATGACAAAGCATTAACTATGGTAAAAGTATCATATGCTCCTGGCATGTCTAACTCGGCACTCTCAAAGATCATCTGGGAGGTCTTTTTTTGGACTGTAATGTGGCTTTTGGACAGGGTTAGAAAGAAAAGAAGGCATGAAGGCTCAAATTCAAACTAAGAAAAAATGGTTAATTTATTTACAACTTTTGGAATCTATTATAAAACTTTACCCCGGTTTCTAAAACAAGAGAATTTGACCCTCATTTTTTTTGTTTTAGATGGAATTTCTAAGAAAATTGCCCCACTCTTGACTTCGTGAGATTATGAAATATTTTATTTGGTGCGACCGAACCATAAGGCTACCTACGTATCTTGTGGGGACAAGAATCAGGTCGAACGTAGTTCAAAATACTACTTTTTTGTTGTTGCTATTTTTCTTTTTCTTCTTTTTCTTCATTTTTCTTTTTTCTTTTTCTCTTTTTTTGAATTTTTCTCTTGGACTGAACTTCTAAAACAAACCTATTGGGACACGAACTTCTTCTTCTTTTTCTTTTTTTTTCTTTTTTTTATGACTCTAACTTGATTCCAAAAGAGGGGAGGTCAAAGAGATCAGCACAGGCTCAAAAGGGTACCGAAGGGTATAAAGTATGAAATATTTTATTTGGTGTGACCGAACCGTAAGGCTACCTACGTATCTTGTGGGGACAAGAATCAGGTCGAACATAGTTCAAAATACTACTTTTTTGTTGTTGTTATTTTTCTTTTTCTTCTTTTTCTTCGTTTTTCTTTTTTCTTTTTCTCTTTTTTTGAATTTTTCTCTTGGACTGAACTTCTAAAACAAACCTATTGGGGCACGAACTTCTTCTTCTTTTTCTTTTTTTTTCTTTTTTTTTATGACTCTAACTTGATTCCAAAAGAGGGGAGGTCAAAGAGATCAGCACAAGCTCAAAAGGGTACCGAAGGGTATAAAGTATTTGGGTAGCTGAAAGAGGGCCTCCCAATCTCTGAAAATGCCAAGTACGACACATGCAACTTGAGGATGAAAAATGAAGATCATGCACAATATTTCTTTTGTAGCATCGACATTGATATCCCAGATATGCCTTCCATCTTTCTTTAGTACCGTGTCAAGTACCAAACTCTCATTGGGTGATTTCTTCTTCACAATGAATACCCTCCGTCAGTTTGGGACAAACTCCATTGGCTTTATCTTGTAACTTGAGATGCACTTGAACTCCAAGTTGCTTGCTTCAAATAATCTGGGACGCACTCTCTTGTAATAATTTCTTGTTGTCCTATTAACTTCCCAACCTATCTGCCCTAGTTTCACAAAATTCGGGATTTAAATGATCTCAAAATGTCCAAATCGTTACTTGTTTCCCTCAAATATCTATGTCATCTTCAAAACTTATTTCATTGCTTCATGATTAGACTAACTTTCAAGACCAGGCTGAGAATTCCACGTGCATGTCATGTCACTGGAGTCACCATGAAAAGAACTATAAAAGGAAAAGAGAACTAAACAAAAACTAACTAGAAGTAACAGAAAATAGGAGATTGCATTAGACAGACGGTGAAAGGGTTTGAAAAATAAAACAAGCAAAATAGACATGGGTTACAACCCTGGAACAATCCTAGATAACACTAGACAAGTTACTACAACTAAACGAACTAGGCAAAATAAAAGGAAGAAGGGTTTGAGTCTCAAGATAATATCCGGATTATAACCCTAAAATAACCCGGACATCAGAAATGACAACAAAATAAACCACCAAAACTCCTCCCCGGCTAGCCAAGAAAGGAGTGTCTTTCCAATTACCAAACTCGACATCTTAGCCACTGAGTCACATATCTACATTACTAGGACCTTCACAAGTCTTTATCACAATGACCTCATCAGATTGCTTTTGGGTCCTCTTTGCCAACTCGTTCTTAAGATCAACTTCTGGAACCTTGATTGATACCACTGAACATTTCGCGGCAAGTGGCCCTCCAAGGGATTCAAAAGAGTTTTCATATTTCTTTTCAACACAAATCATGCCCACCAAATGCGTCTCATTATGAACAGGCAATGGACTTTGGCTAGTATCCGATGCATCTGGATTTTGCACGGTAATGTCACCTGCATCAATAAGCTTCTGGACTGCTCTTTTCAGATGCCAACACTTTTCTATAATGTGTCCCGGGGCATTAGATCAATATGCGTACCTTTGAGAAAAATCAAAATTCTTTGGAAGGGGGTTCGACATTTTTATCCGAATTGGCTTCAACATATCCAATTGCCTCAACCTTTAAAACAAACTAGCATATGATTCTCCAATAGGAGTGAAAGACTTTTCTCTTTGCTGCTGCCTTTTCATTTTGTACTCTGGCCTCAGTTGGAACCTCTTGCAGGTAGGTGGTTGACATGCATGAGGAGGCGGGTAAAACATTTGTGGAAGTGGTGCAGGCCAATGCGAGTCTTGTGGATGTGGAGCATATGGCGGTGCATTATGGATAGAGTAGTGGGAAGGTGAGGTATGACTTTGGGGATTTTGTGGAGAGAAGTAGCATCAGGGAGGATTATCTGGAGTACGGAGATATTCATGGGGTCGATGTTGAGGCTGAAAGCGTTGAGCAAGAACGCCTACTGGGACTTGTCGTTGGCGGGGCTCAACAACATCAGGAGGGTTATTTTTAGGAAAGGTAATTGGAGTACGAACGATGGAGCTACTAGGGAGGTTAGGAAAGCTGTGATAAGCGGGAAAATTCGGAGAATATGGTGGATCATTTGACACTATGACCGGAGCTTGGGTAAGGGTACCATCTAGGAAGCTAGGTGGTGGCAGGGGTGGTGCCTTCCCAGTCATCCAAGCCTGATACATGTCCGCCATGTGTTGTCTCAACATCCTTACCTCTTCAACCAATCTAATGTCCTGTTCAACCAACTAATTTCGGGTACCAATATCGACTAACTCAACTCTGTTATCGTCTGCCATTGCCTTTCGACTTTATATTGTAGGAAAGAGTTACCAGTTTAAGAACCACAAACCAACCACCCTTCTGCTATAATGAAGATAACAAAGAGGAATAAAATGAAGTCATCACGTTAACGTTAGGGAATTTAACATAAGATAATCTCACATTATGTGCAATGCACCTAGTCACAATTATCGATTCTGAAATGACTCCGAGGGTACGAAGGTCATATGGCATCATCCCAATTTTACTCTCATTGCCCTTTTCTTCTTCATTTCCTCTCTTACGCTCCTTGATTTGCTCATTTCTTCCCTCTCTTTTCTTTCTGATTATCGCTCTTTTTATTTTCTCTCACTTCTCACTTCTCACATCCCTTAACTTTATCTTTTTTTTTTAAATTTTAAAAATGACTCTTTTCTTTCCACTCACTTCTCACATCCCCCTTTTTTTCTTCTTTTTTTCTTTTAATTTCTAAAATGATTCGATCGAACCCGATGTAGGTTGCCTACGTATCATGTTCCACATGAATCAGACCAAGCGTAGTTCTGAAAAAGTAATGGACAAAATATACTAAAAATAAAAATCTTTTTGGATTTTTCATTTATAACCTTTTTTGGTTTTCACATACAAAATAGGAAGTACGATAACAAAAAGACTCGACGAACTCAACTAGACTTTGACAGACTGTGACACCGCCTAAAAGAATCAATACTACTTGACAAGACATGTAAAATAAAAGACAAAATAGACTCAAAAATATAAAAAGTCTCCTCAAACAGCTGCTGAAAGCAATGGTCCTGACTAAGATGGTCATGGGGTATCTGTCATGCTCGAGCTCTGATAAATGAATCCATACCTGAATAAGAAAAAATAAGATCAAAGAAAGTTAGTGACTCGAGGCACTATGTGAGACCATAATACTTCCTATTGGGCTATGCAAGACACGAGTGAGGCTATCTTTGCAAAATGACCTACTTGGCCTAAATGTGACTAGAAGTGCAAACTCAACAAGGGTGACTACCAAGCTATGAAAAAATATCTCAAAAGGCCCATATGACCCCTAAACTCTCAAGAATCGTTGTCTCTAAGATTACTTTGCACAAATGACCCTACTTTGCAGAAATGGCCGATGTTGTCAAAAATGGCTAAGCATGAAAACTCAACAGGAATGGACCTTAAACTAAGAGGACACCTTGTGGTAGACTTAGGACTCTAAGACATGGGTTAACAAGATACTTTTGCAAAAATATCCCTATTTTGCAAAAACGGCCGATGTGGCTGAATGTGGCTAGACATGCAAGATTTGGCTAAGACCCCCGAAGCCAAGAATTTGAGACTAACTAGGAAGACAGGAACCTATGTGGGTTGCCTACGTATCCCGCCCTGAATACCGAGTATCAGGTATGCGTAGTTCGGGAAGATTGGATACGAGAGAGAATATAAAAATGTAACTAACTTGGAAAAATTATTGTCTTTTTTTTTCTTGAAAAATGATGAGAAAGTGTAAAATCTTTTTGTTGTTTTTCTTTTAGAAAACGGGGCAAGAAACTAAAAGTGACAAAACCCTCAATATTATCTCTTGCTTCATTTTCACCCTTCTTTTCCAAACATTAGTCCACCAAATGACCTTTCTACCCTCACAGATGCAACATTTAGCACGTAGGATGATTGAATATCCTTTTGGGCCGGCGGGCCCATTTGACACAATTTGGACATGCTTCCTACAAAGGACACGGTACCTAGCACCGGGCCCTGCTAGGTCATAATGATATGATGCAAATAAAAATGACCTAAAGGCTGACCTACATTTGGGGTTCACTAACAAGGCAATTTGGGGGAGCGTACGGTCGATGGTGGCTGCTCAAGCTTTCCACCCACTCCATACGTCCGACGGCCCCCCCTCTCTAAAATAAGGGTGACTCAACAAAGAGTTCGTGTACGCGACGCATACTACGAGATTTGATTGACCAGGTAGTGCAAATGATGACAGTTATAAAGCAGTAACACATAAAGGAAAAACTGTAAACACGTAAACAACTATCAAATAATAAAACGACATAAACAAAAATAAAAATCAAATAAAGCAAATAAAATCATAAAAACCTCAACCGAATATTCAAAAAATCCAACAAGATCAAGTACCAGTTCGAACCTGCAAGTCCCCATCAGAGTCGCCAAAGCTATCACACCCTTTTTTTCACCTCACTAACCCTCTTTAAAAATTAATAAAGTGATTTGTAAGCTCAAAAGAGTTTTTCAATTGATAGTGACAAGAATGTGTTTTAAAAGATATTTCAGAGTCGCCACCTGACATTTGGTTTCGGTGTACCAGGTCACCATTTTTTAAAAATAATAATTCTCCTTCAAAACACATTTGACTCTAAAACTGATTGCACCGGAAATTTCAAGTAAGGGGGTTCATTTGACTCAGGGAGAAGGTGTTAGGCATTTCCTGAGTCCCGTGAAGGTCACGGTTGCATGCATGATCTAGTTGGCTTTAAAAACCACACAAAATGAGGCAAAAACGCACGGAAGAAAAATAAACACACAAGCAGCTCGTGGTCGTCCCCACCTAAATAAAATAAAATAATAGGAAAATACTAAAAGTCTATACTATGCTCACTCCACGATGTCCGTCACGGCCTCCAATTACATTCACTACGGGACATACCCCGGATAGAAATACATACAAAATCCACGGGGCATTCTCCTGAGTATAAACTAAAGGGAACGACCTCTTACCTCGAATAAAAATGAAACAAAAGACCTGAGGTTTGCCTACCCAAATGTGGTCGGCCTAAACATGCTCCTAACGATGAGTAATAAATAAAGCAATAATGCAAAATAAAGAACTAACAAAAATCATTTAAAGCTCAAATTACTATAATTTTTAGTTCTTTGCACGATCAATCTAACTTACAAAGTTCAAATCTATTTTTTTCTTTTTAAATCAGACAAACCCCCACAGCCCATTTAATTCTTTAACTGTTCATCTATCTTAATTGCTTACTGAGAAAAAATAATTTTGATAATAAATAGATTAAGCAAAGAAGCCAAAGCATCAATTAATAACTAAACCAAGACAAGTAAGCAGAGAGTTTCATGAATCAATTTCAATACCAAATAAAGCAAATAAGAGATTTCAAGTTAAAGAGGTACGAGTGGACCTTAGAGCAGCAAAATAGATTTCCCTTGATGCTTTGGAAAATATACAAGGACCTCCTATCAAAATCGAACAAATCGCAGTACGAACAGAAGACACGAAGCTTGAACCGCTAGACCAAAACTCGAACGGGGACCTCGAACGGGTGCCTCAACCGGAGTCGATGGCAACTCGTCTTTGACTGAAAGACCTCAACTCAACACCAACTACAACCTTCAGGAAAAGTAGGATTTTCCTTTGATGTGCGCCAAGGAAAACAAAAGTGAAATCGAATGGATTGGGCGATCTTGACTGGCCAACATTCTGACCTATACAACATGGCCGGTCGAACCACCGATCTGTAGAACCTGCCTTTAAGTTCTGGGGAAATCTTCTTATCACACAAAACGCCAGATGCTAACCTCCATTTCATCCAACCTGCCCCTATACAGTGTGTGACATCCTCGTCGATCTCCTCGTTCCCTTAGATAATCGACCCAAGGTACTTATAACTTCCTTTCTTGGGGATGACTTGTGAATCAAGCCTCACGTCGTTATCCACTCCTCCTGTGACATCGCTGAACATGCACTCCAAGTACTCAGTCTTAGTCCTGCTCAACTTGAAACCTTTAGACTCAAGGGTCTGTCTCCAAACCTCCATCCTCTCGTCAACACCTTCTCGCATCTCATCAATCAAAACTATATTTTTTTATTAAAGCCAGTTTCACCTCAGGCTATATTGACCTTTAGGTGTTGGGGGATTTGGCATTGACCCCTACCTCGTATATTAATATAAAAAAAGTGAACACATGAAGGAGGGGGATATGAGACCTTACCTCCCCGAATTGCACTTGTGAATTGGACATTCCCAATTCATTTACACTTTTAAGCTCACAAAAAAGACTGCACTATTGTCTCTATTACACTGTAACATCATATACATTAAGAAGTAAGAAATATGGAACTAAGTTTAGCTTTCCTGATTCTTAAAGAAGGTACTCCCGCTTTGTCCAAAGTGTATGGACCTCTGGCCTATGCTGGCATATCCTCTTTCCTGTAATAGATTTCTGGGGAGTTGAATTATTGTTAGGTTGCACCATGTTTAGCTAACGCATCAGCTACTTGGTTAGTTTTCCTATAATAATGTTGAATCATGATATTCTGCTTCATTATACCATTTTTCATTGATCGGACTGCATATTCAAGACTCCATGGAACATTGATCTTTCCTAGTAACATATACACCACAAATTGTGAATCTAATTCTAGGATAACATGTTGCTTGTTCATAATTATACACCAATTTATAGCAAAGGAAGCTGCCTCAACTTCAGCACAATTGTCAATGTAGAACCTTAGAGCTTTAGCAAATGCCTGAATTAACTCTCCATTTCTGTTCCTAACTACTCCTCCTAGTCCTGATGTCTTGTTTGTGCTATTGCTGTTACCATCTGTATTTATCTTCAACCAAAAATCAGGAGGTTTGTTCCAATTTACAATTCTACACATAAGATTGACAGTGATAAACTCCATCTCCCTGCAGATCTTTTGCCAGTCCCATGAGAAGTCAAAGATAATTCTTCTCTTCTTTGTCACATCCCTTTTTTCACCTAACTAACCCTCTTTAAAAATTAATAAAGTGATTTGTAAGCTCAAAAGCATTTTTCAATTGAAAGTGACAAGAATGTGTTGTAAAAGATATTTCAGAGTCACCACCTGACATTTGGTTTCGGTGTACCAGGTCACCGTTTTTTAAAAATAATAATTCTCCTTCAAAACACATTTGACTCTAAAACTGATTGCACCGAAAATTCCAAGTAAGGGGGTTCATTTGACTCAGGGAGAAGGTGTTAGGAATTTTCTGAGTCCCGTGAAGGTCACGGTTGCATGCATGATCTAGTTGGCTTTAAAGAACACACAAAATGAGGCAAAAACGCACAGAAGAAAAATAAACACACAAGCGGCTCGAGGTCGTCCCCAAACTCCCTTTTTTTTTTGTCTAATTCTCCTTCCCCACTCGTTGCTCTCACCTTTCGTCTAATCCTCCCTTTTTTTATGTACAACTATGTATGACTATATATTGTGAAAAGTGAGTTCTTGGGGAGGAAGAAAACCTGTGGTCCCCCAAGGAATATTTTATGGTCCTTTCCCACTAAAATTACTGTGTCAATGTATGTATAGAATTGTAGCGTGCATGTGATAAGTTTGTTGGAGGAATTATGTAGAAGGGTGAGGTGGAAAATGGTGATTGAAAGTTGAAAGGAAAAGAAATAGAAGTGTAAAAAGAAAAATAAAGAAAGATAAGAGACTACTTCCATTCTTTCATTTCTTGTTTCTGTTTTGCTTTTACCGTTCTTTTGATTTCATTCTTCTCGTTTTTTTTTTCATTTTTCTTTTCTTCTAAAGTTGATTAAAAATACTAGTTTTATCTAAAATAATAGGGAATAATTAAAAAAGGAAAACAAGATATTCATATTAAAGAAATCTAAATACTACTTAATATATACTAAAACCTACAACTTTAAAACTAAACTAAGTATATATATTTTTGAAAATTTCCTTCTTATCTTTTGGGAATATAAAATGTCAGCACTATTTTTAATAAAAATGTCGAGTCTATTTTTATATTTTTTTTAAAGTAAAACTAACTAGACAAAATATCAACTAGCTAAAATAAAGGAAAAAATATTTTTGTAGTTTTTGATTTTTAAGATAAGATAAAGCAAAAGAGTCAAAAATAGTTAAAATAGCAAATTAGACCCAAAACCGACATTTAAGGACTAAAAGGTGCAAAATTTCGGGGAGGGTCAAAAATTACATGTCTACAGCTGCCCCTCTTTGATTGGAAACACAAAGAGTTTTCAGACAAAGAACGACGAGACAAGTTTTTTGACTCGACCCTTATTTAAAGAGAGAAAAAATGAAAGAAAGAGAGTGCGACCGAGTCCTAGTCTTGGACAGCCTACATATCCCGGGTAATAAGGGAATCAGGTCCCGTGTAGTTCCAAAGTGAGAAGAGTGATGGAGTATACCGAGGTGGAGAGCCGATTGAGGTGCCGTCGAGGTTCCAGTCCGCGGTTCCTGCCATTACATCAAAAATAAAAGGAAAAATTACATCAAAAATAAAGAAAAATACAAGATCCTATCTATTTCTTGTCTCGAATCTTCCTTGAATATCCACTTGATCCTTCAATCATGAAACTAGAAATTCAACCCCATTCTTCAGGTGGGCATCCTGCTGACTTGAATCTGAAGAAAACTGGAAGTTGACCCTATTCTTCAGGCGGGCACCCTGCTGCTTGCACTTGAAATAAACTTGAACTTGCGGTAGACTCGAGCTTGCAAACCTTATCCTTCATGCGGCTCGTGCTACTTCTGATTTGACTTGAAAAAAACTGGAGGTTAACCCTATTTTTCAGACGAGATCCTGCTGCCTCTAACTTGAACTTGAAAACTGAAAGTTGACCCTGTTCTTCAGGCGGGATCCTGATGCCTCTTTGACTTGAACTTGTAAACTGAAAATTGACCTTGTTCTTCAGGCAGGCTCCTGATGCTTCTATACCTTGAACTTGAAAATTGAAAGTTGACCCCGCTCTTCAGGCGGGCTCCTGATGCTTCTCTGACTTGAAATTGTAAACTGAAGGCTGACCCTGTTCTTCAGGCAGGCTCCTGATGCTTCTTGAACTTGAAAATTGAAAGTTGACTCTATTTTTCAGGCGGGCTCCTGATGCCTCTCTGACTTGAAATTGTAAACTGAAAATTGACCCTGTTCATCAGGCAGGATTCTCTTGATGCTTCTCTATCTTGAACTTGAAAACTTAACGCTGACCCTGTTCTTCAGGGGGGCCCCTGATGCCTCTCTGACTTGAACTTGTAAACTGAAAGTTGATCCTGTTCTTCAGGCGGGCTCCTGATGCCTCTTGAACTTGAAAATTGAAAGTTGACCCTATTCTTCAGGCGGGCTCCTGATGCCTCTCTGACTTGAATTTAAAAACTGAAAGTTGACCCTGTTCTTCAGGCGGGCTCCTGATGCCTCTTGAACTTGAAAATTGAAAGTTGACCCTATTCTTCAGGTGGGCTCCTGATGCCTCTCTGGCTTGAACTTGTAAACTGAAAGTTGTCATTATTCTTCAGGCGGGCTCGTGATGCTTCTCTAACTTGAACTTGGAAAATGAAAGTTGGCCCTGTTCTCCAGGCGGGCCCCTGATGCTTCTTGAACTTGAAAATTGAAAGTTGACCCTGTTTTTTCAGGAGGGCTCCTGATGCCTCTCTAATTTGAACTTGAAAATTAAAAGTTGACCCTGTTCTTCAGGCGGGCTCCTAATGCTTCTTGAGCTTGAAAATTAAAAGTTGACCCTGTTTTTCAGGCGGGCTCCTGATGCCTCTCTGACTTGAACTTGAAAATTGAATGTTGACCCTGTTCTTCAGGCGGGCTCCTGATGCCTCTTGAATGTGGAAGTAAAATTAAATGTTGGCCCTGTTCTTCAGGCGGCCTCCTGATGCTTTTTAACTTGAAAATTGAAAGTTGACCCTATTTTTCAAGCGGGCTCCTGACGCCTCTCTGACTTGAACTTAAAACCGATTTCTGAAATATTGACCCTCGTTCTCCAGGTGGGTGCCTGCAATCAAAACAACACAACAAACAAAATTTTCTGCCCCAGTTTGCACTAGGAAGATTTGTAAGCTATTAGCAAAACTGTAATTCACCTATGTTATTGATGCAATGATGAGAGTAAAACTAAAGACTCGACTAGGATATGCGTCTCCTGTGAGTAAAACCAAGAAAATTTGACTAGCAAATGCATCCGCTAAGAAAAAGAACCTGAGTGATCGGAACTAGGAAGTGCGTCTCCTAGGGATGATCTCAAACGACCCATACTAGGAAGTGTGTCTCCTAGGAGTGAAATCTCAATTGAACCAAACTAGGAAGTGCGTCTCCTAGAGGTGAAACTTGAATGACTCAAACTAGGAAATGCGTCTTCTAAGGATGAACCTGAATGACCAAACTAGGAAGTACGTCTCCTAGGGGTGAAATATCAATTTAGGAAGTGCGTCTCCTAAAAGATTAACTTGAAAGACCCAAACTAGGAAGTGCGTCTTCTAGGGGTGAAACTTGAATGAACCAAACTAGGAAATGTGTCTCCTAGGGGTGAACTCTCAATTTAGGAAGTGCGTCTCCTAAAAGTATATCCTGAAAGACCCAAACTAGGAAGTGCGTCTCCTAGGGGTGAAACTTCAATGACTCAAACTAGGAAGTGCGTCTCCTAGGGATGAACTTAAATGACCCAAACTAGGAAGTACGTCTCCTGGGGGTAAAATCACAAATTAGGAAGTGCGTCTCCCAAAAGTATATCCTGAAAGACCCAGACTAGGAAATGCGTCTCCGAGATGTGAGACTGAGCTTGAGGAAAACTATGAACTAAACTTGACTAAAGTAAAACTGACCCTATTCTCTAGGCGTGACCCCTAAACTTAAGTAAAACTAAAGATTAACGACTTAAGGAAATTAAATTGACCCTATTCTCCAGGCGGGATACCCTGAACTTAAGAAAAGCTAATGATTAACGACTTAGAGAAACTAAAACTGACCCTATTCTCCAGGCGGGACCCTTGAACTAAAGAAATGCTAAAGATTAACAACTAAAATTGACCCTATTTTACAGGCGGGACTCCTGAACCTAAAGAAAAACTAAAAACTCTTCCGACTGGGGAGAATGCCTAGGAGGTATGATCTTCTCAACTAGGGGAATGTCTAGCATGTAAAAACCTTCTCAAACAACCTTTGTGCTCACAAAATTTGGGCACGACACCTGAAAAATTCAAGCTTCCAATCTTTGATTTGGACATAGTCTTCGTCCCTGTTTCAAGCAAAGAAGACTTGTGAGTTTAAAACATAATGGTTGGTTTGTGGCCTTGATCTTGAGGGCGATTGCTCCTACAATTGCCATGATAACTTTGATTTTAACTTGGAAGACCTTGATTGTTATTGGCTAACCACTTTCTCAGACACGCTTATCACAGAAAATACCTATGATCCGTTCAAGCCCCAAATCCTCTATCTGTTGCATTGTGCCCATGAATTGAAATTTACCGAACGTTTGCATTTCACATGAATCCCAAAGAACTTTAATTGTTATCAACTCAGTACGCATGCCACTTTTCCCTGACTTATGCCACTTTGATATGCTAGTCACACTCTGCTTTGTGCAATTGGAAAGCTGGTAGCAAATTTTGAAGTCATTTCTCACTTGTTTTGACAGAGAAGACTCAAAAAGAGGACTTAAACAAAGCAAGAAGAACAAAGTAAGGGGACAGTGGAAAGAGATGACATCTAACAAGAGAATTACCAAGTAGAAAGTTATCTGATGTGACACCAACTCTAATGACCATGACGTGCATCTTGGATTAAATGGCCTGATCTGTCAAGCAAGTCTAATCTTCCATTCTTGTCATACCTCTAAGTTGTGAAACTAGGCTTCAATGCTCCAATTGTCCTATCTAATTCACGATCATCAGTTTGTTCATTCTCTCAACTCACCGTCGCCTTATGGTGCCCGTGAGGGTTTTCACCGATAAAACTCTCTCATTTTGTTCTTTTCTTCTTATTTCCTCTAATTCTGCAGATGACAAAGCAGGAGCAATCGCCCTCAAGATCAATATGCTCCTGGCATGTCTAACTCGGCACTCTCAAAGATCATCTGGGAGGTCTTTTTTTGGACTGTAATGTGGCTTTTGGACAGGGTTAGAAAGAAAGAAAGGCATGAAGGCTCAAATTCAAACTAAGAAAAAATGGTTAATTTATTTACAACTTTTGGAATCTATTTTAAAACTTTGCCCCGGTTTCTAAAACAAGAGAATTTGAACCTCTTTTTTTTTGTTTGTTTTAGATGGAATTTCTAAGAAAATTGCCCCACTCTTGACTTCGTGGGATTATGAAATATTTTATTTGGTGCGACTGAACCGTAAGGCTTCCTACGTATCTTGTGGGGACAAGAATCAGGTCGATCGTAGTTCAAAATACTACTTTTTTGTTGTTGCTATTTTTCTTTTTTTTTTCTTTTTCTTTGTTTTTCTTTTTTCTTTTTCTCTTTTTTTCTTTTTCTCTTGGACTGAACTTCTAAAACAAACCTATTGGGACACGAACTTCTTCTTCTTTTTCTTTTTTTTTTCTTTTTTTTATGACTCTAACTTGATTCTAAAAGAGGGGAGGTCAAAGAGATCAGCACAGGCTCAAAAGGGTACCGAAGGGTATAAAGTGTTTGGGTAGCTGAAAGAGGGCCTCCCAATCTCTGAAAATGCCAAGTACGACACATGCAACTTGAGGATGAAAAATAAAGATCATGTACAATATTTCTTTTGTAGCATTGACATTGATATCCCAGATATGCCTTCCATCTTTCTTTAGTGCCGTGTCAAGTACCGAACTCTCATTGGGTGATTTCTTCTTCACAATGAATACCCTCCGTCAGTTTGGGACAAACTCCATTGGCTTTATCTTGTAACTTGAGATGCACTTGAACTCCAAGTTGCTTGCTTCAAATAATCTGGGACGCACTCTCTTGTAATAATTTCTTATTGTCCTATTAACTTCCCAACCTATCTGCCCTAGTTTCACACAATTCGGGCTTTAAATGATCTTAAAATGTTCAAATCTTTACTTGTTTCCCTCAAATGTCTATGTCATCTTCAAAATCTGTTTTATTGCTTCATGATAAGACTAACTTTCAAGACCATGCTGAGAATTCCACGTGCATGTCATGTCACTGGAGTCACCATGAAAAGAACTATAAAAGGAAAAGAGAACTAAACAAAAACTAACTAGAAATAACAGAAAATAGGAGATTGCATTAGACAGGCGGTGAAAGGGTTTGAAAAACAAAACAAGCAAAATAGACATGGGTTACAACCTGGAACAATCCTAGATAACACTAGACAAGTTACTGCAACTAAACTAACTAGGCAAAATAAATGGAAGAAGGGTTTGAGTCTCAAGATAATATCCGGATTATAACCCTGAAATAACCCGGACATCAGAAATGACAACAAAATAAACCACCAAAACTCCTCCTCGGCTAGCCAAGAAAGGGGTGTCTCTCCAATTACCAAACTCGACATCTTAGCCACTGAGTCACATATCTACATTACTAGGACCTTCACAAGTCTTTATCACAATGACCTCATCAGATTACTTTTGAGTCCTCTTTGCCAACTCGTTCTTAAGATCAACTTCTGGAACCAAGATTGATACCGATGAACATTTCGCGGCAAGTGGCCCTCCAAGGGATTCAAAAGAGTTCTCATATTTCTTTTCAACACAAATCATGCCCACCAAATGCGTCTCATTATGAACAGGCAATGGACTTTGGCTAGTATCCGATGCATCTGGATTTTGCACGGTAATGTCACCTGCATCAATAAGCTTTTGGACTGCTCTTTTCAGATGCCAACACTTTTCTATACTGTGCCCCGGGGCATTAGATCAATATGCGTACCTTTGAGAAAAATCAAAATTCTTTGGAAGGGGGTTCGACATTTTTATCTGAATTGGCTTCAACATATCCAATTGCCTCAACCTTTGGAACAAACTAGCATATGATTCTCCAATAGGAGTGAAAGACTTTTCTCTTTGCTGCAGCCTTTTCATTTTGTACTCTGGCCTCGGTTGGAACCTCTTGCGAGTAGGTGGTTGACATGCATGAGGAGGCGGGTAAAACATTTATGGAAGTGGTGCAGGCCAATGCGAGTCCTATGGATGTGGAGCATATGGCGGTGCATTATGGATAGAGTAGTGGGAAGGTGAGGTATGACTTTGGTGATTTTGTGGAGAGAAGTAGCATCGGGGAGGATTATCTGGAGTACGGAGATATTCATGGGGTCGATGTTGAGGCTGAAAGCGTTGAGCAGGAATGCCTACTGGGAATTGTCGTTGGCGGGGCTCAACAACATCAGGAGGGCTATTTTTAGGAAAGGTAGTTGGAGTACGAACGATGGAGCTACTAGGGAGGTTAGGAAAGCTGTGATAAGCGGGAAAATTCGAAGAATATGGTGGATCATTTGACACTATGACCGGAGCTTGGGTAAGGGTACTATCTAGGAAGCTAGGTGGTGGCAGGGGTGGTGCTTTCCCAGTCATCCAAGCCTGATACATGTCCGCCATGTGTTGTCTCAACATCCTTACCTCTTCAACCAACCTAATGTCCTGTTCAACCAACTACTTTTGGGTAGCAATATCGACTAACTCAACTCTGTTGTCGTCTGCCATTGCCTTTCGACTTTATGTTGTAGGAAAGAGTTACCAGTTTAAGAACCACAAACCAACCACCCTTCTGCTATAATGAAGATAACAAAGAGGAATAAAATGAAGTCATCACGTTAGCGTTAGGGCATTTAACATAAGATAATCTCACATTATGTGCAATGCACCTAGTCACAATTATCGGTTCTAAAATGACTCCGAGGGTACGAAGGTCATATGGCATCATCCCAATTTTACTCTCATTGCCCTTTTCTTCTTCATTTCCTCTCTTACGCTCCTTGATTTACTCATTTCTTCCCTCTCTTTTCTTTCTGATTATCGCTCTTTTTATTTTCTCTCACTTCTCACTTCTCACATCCCTAACTTCGTCTTTTTTTTTTATTTTAAAAATGATTTGATCGAACCCGATGAAAGTTGCCTACCTTTTTTATTTCTTTCTTTTTTTTTCTTTTAATTTCTAAAATGATTCGATCGAACCCGATGTAGGTTGTCTACGTATCATATTCCACATGAATCAGACCAAGCGTAGTTCTGGAAAAGTAATGGACAAAATATATTAAAAATAAAAATCTTTTTGGATTTTTCATTTATAACTTTTTTGGTTTTCACAAACAAAATAGGAAGTACGATAACTAAAGACTCGACGAACTCAACTAGACTATGACAGACTATGACACCACCTAAAAGAATCAATACTACTTGACAAGACATGTAAAATAAAAGACAAAATAGACTCAAAAATATAAAAAGTCTCCTCAAACAACTGCTGAAAGCAATGGTCCTGGCTAAGATGGTCATGGGGTATTTGTCATGCTCGAGCTCTGATAAATGAATCCATACCTGAATAAGATAAAATAAGATCAAAGAGAGTTAGTGACTCGAGGCACTATGTGAGATCATAATACTTCCAATTGGGCTATGCAAGACACGAGTGACGCTATCTTTGCAAAATGACCTACGTGGCCTAAATGTGGCTAGAAGTGTAAACTCAACAAGGGTGACCACCAAGCTATGGAAAAATATCTCAAAAGGCCCATATGACCCCTAAACTCTCAAGAATCGCTGTCTCTAAGATTACTTTGCATAAATGACCCAACTTTGCAGAAATGGCCGAAGTGGTCAAAAATGGCTAAGCATGAAAAATCAACAGGAATGGATCTTAAACTAAGAGGACACCTTGTGGTAGACTTAGGACTCTAAGACATTGGTTAACAAGCCACTTTTGCGAAAATATCCCTATTTTGCAAAAACGGCCGATGTGGCTGAATGTGGCTAGACATGCAAGATGTGGCTAAGACTCCCGAAGCCAAGAATTTGAGACTCACTAGGAAGACCAGAACCTATGTGGGCTGCCTACGTATCTCGCCCTGAATATCGAGTATCAGGTATGCGTAGTTCGGGAAGATTGGATACGAGAGAGAATATAAAAATGCAACTAACTTGGAAAAATTATTTTTTGTCTTTTTGTTTTCTTGAAAAATGATGAGAAAGTGTAAAATCTTTTTGTTGTTTTTCTTTTAGAAAACGGGGCAAGAAACTAAAAGTGATAAAACCCTCAATATTATCTCTTGCTTCATTTTTCACCATTCTTTTCCAAATATTAGTTCACCAAATGACCTTTCTACCCTCATAGATGCAACATTTAGCACGTAGGATGATTGAATGTCCTTTTGGACCGGCGGGCCCATTTGACACAAGTTGGACAAGCTTCCTACAAAGAACACGGTACCTAGCACCGGGTCCTGCTAGGTCATAATGATATGATGCAAATAAAAATGACCTAAAGGCTGACCTACGTTTGGGGTTCACTAACAAAGCAATTTGGGGGAGCGTATGGTCGATGGTGGCTGCTCAAGCTTTCCACCCACTCCATACGTCCGACGGCCCCCCTCCTAAAATAAAAGTGACTCACCAAAGAGTTCGTGTACGCGACGCGTACTACGAGACTTGTTACAGAAAGAGTTGATCGGGTAATGCAAATGATGACAGTTATAAAGCAGTAACACATAAAGGAAAAACTGTAAACACGTAAACAACTATCAAAAAATAAAATGACATAAACAAAAATAAAAAACAAATAAAGCAAATAAAATCATAAAAACCTCAACAAAATATTCTAAAAAGCCAACAAGATCAAGTACCAGCTCGAACCTGCAAGTCCCCAACAGAGTCACCAAAGCTGTCACACCCGTTTTTTTCACCTCACTAACCCTCTTTAAAAATTAATAAAGTGATTTGTAAGCTCAAAAGAGTTTTTCAATTAAATTGACAAGAATGTGTTTTAAAAGATATTTCAGAGTCGCCACCTGACATTTGGTTTCGGTATGCCAGGTCACCGTTTTAAAAAAAAATTAATTCTCCTTCAAAATACATTTGACTCTAAAACTGACTGCACCAGAAATTCCAAGTAAGAGGGTTCATTTGACTCAGGGAGAAGGTGTTAGGCATTCCCCTAGTCCCGTGAAGGTCACGGTTGCATGCATGATCTAGTAGGCTTTTAAGAACACTAAACGCACGGAAGAAATATAAACACACAATCGGCTCGAGGTCGTCCCCACCTAAATAAAATAAAATAATAGAAAAATACTAAAAGTCTATACTATGCTCACTCCACGACTTAGAGAAACTAAAACTGACCCTATTCTCCATGCGGGACCCTTGAACTAAAGAAATGCTAAAGATTAACAACTAAAATTAACCCTATTCTCCAGGCGGGACTCCTGAACTTAAAGAAAAACTAAAAACTCTTCCGACTGGGGAGAATGCCTAGGAGGTATGATCTTCTCAACTAGGGTAATATCTAGCATGTAAAAACCTTCTCAAATAACCTTTGTGCTCACAAAATTTGGGCACGACACCTGAAAAATTCAAGCTTCCAATCTTTGATTTGGACATAGTCTTCGTCCCTGTTTCAAGCAAAGAAGACTTGTGAGTTTAAAACATAGTGGTTGGTTTGTGGCCTTGATCTTGAGGGCGATTGCTCCTACACTTTCCATGACAACTTTGATTTTAACTTGGAGGACCTTGATTGTTATTGGCTAACCACTTTCTCGGTCACGCTTATCACAGAAAATACCTATGATCCGTTCAAGCCCCAAATCCTCTATCTGTTGCATTGTGCCCATGAATAGAAATTTACCGAACGTTTGCATTTCACATGAATCCCAAAGCACTTCAATTGTTATCAACTCAGTACGCATGCCACTTTTCCCTGACTTATGCCATTTTGATATGCTAGTCACCCTCCGCTTTGTGCAATTGGAAAGCTGGTAGCAAATTTTGAAGTCATTTCTCACTTGTTCTGACAGAGAAGACTCAAAAAGAGGACTTAAACAAAGCAAGAAGAACAAAGTAAGGGGACAGTGGAAAGAGATGACATCTAACAAGAGAATTACCAAGTAGAAAGTTATCTGATGGGACACCAACTCTAATGACCATGACGTGCATCTTGGATTAAGTGGCCTGATCTATCAAGCAAGTATAATCTTCCATTCTTGTCATACCTCTAAGTTGTGAAACTAGTCTTCAATGCTCCAATTGTCCTATCTATTTCACGATCCTCAGTCAACTTGTAATGCCCTGAAGGGTTTTCACTATCAAGCCTATCTCATTTTGTTCATTCTCTCAACTCACCGTCGCCTTATGGTGCCCTTGAGGGTTTTCACCGATAAGACTCTCTTATTTTGTTCTTTTCTTCTTATTTCCTCTGATTCTGCAGATGACAAAGCATTAACCATGGTAAAAATATCATATGCTCCTGGCATGTCTAACTCGGCACTCTCAAAGATCATCTGGGAGGTCTTTTTTTGGACTGTAATGTGGCTTTTGGACAAGGTTAGAAAGAAAGAAAGACATGAAGGCTCAAATTCAAACTAAGAAAAAATGGTTAATTTATTTACAACTTTTGGAATCTATTTTAAAACTTTGCCCCGGTTTCTAAAACAAGAGAATTTGAACCTCATTTTTTTTGTTTTAGATGGAATTTCTAAGAAAATTGCCCCACTCTTGACTTCGTGGGATTATGAAATATTTTATTTGGTGCGACCGAACCGTAAGGCTACCTACGTATCTTGTGGGGACAAGAATCAGGTCGAACGTAGTTCAAAATACTACTTGTTTGTTGTTGCTATTTTTCTTTTTCTTCTTTTTCTTCGTTTTTCTTTTTTCTTTTTCTCTTTTTTTTGAATTTTTCTCTTGGACTGAACTTCTAAAACAAACCTATTGGGACACGAACTTCTTCTTCTTTTTCTTTTTTTTTTCTTTTTTTTTATGACTCTAACTTGATTCCAAAAGAGGGGAGGTCAAAGAGATCAACATATGCTCAAAAGGGTAGCGAAGGGTATAAAGTATTTGGGTAGCTGAAAGAGGGCCTCCCAATCTCTGAAAATGCCAAGTACGACACATGCAACTTGAGGATGAAAAATGAAGATCATGCACAATATTTCTTTTGTAGCATCGACATTGATATACCAGATATGCCTTCCATCTTTCTTTAGTACCGTGTCAAGTACCGAACTCTCATTGGGTGATTTCTTCTTCACAATGAATACCCTCCATCAGTTTGGGACAAACTCTATTGGCTTTATCTTGAACTCCAAGTTGCTTGCTTCAAATCGTCTGGGACGCACTCTCTTTTAATAATTTCTTGTCGTCCTATTAACTTCCCAACCTATCTGCCCTAGTTTCACACAATTCGAAATTTAAATGATCTCAAAATATCCAAATCGTTACTTGTTTCCCTCAAATATCTATGTCATCTTCAAAACTTGTTTCATTGCTTCATAATTAGACTAACTTTCAAGACCAGGCTGAGAATTCCACGTGCATGTCATGTCACTGGAGTCACCATGAAAAGAACTATAAAAGGAAAAGAGAATTAAACAAAAACTAACTAGAAGTAACAGAAAATAGGAGATTGCATTAGACAGACGGTGAAAGGGTTTGAAAAATAAAACAAGCAAAATAGACATGGGTTACAACCCTGGAACAATCCTAGATAACACGAGACAAGTTACTACAACTAAACGAACTAGGCAAAATAAAAGGAAGAAGGGTTTGAGTCTCAAGATAATATCCGGATTATAACCCTGAAATAACCCGGACATCCGAAACGACAACAAAATAAACCACCAAAACTCCTCCCCGGCTAGCCAAGAAAGGAGTGTCTTTCCAATTACCAAACTCGACATCTTAGCCACTGAGTCACATATCTACATTACTAGGACCTTCACAAGTCTTTATCACAATAACCTCATCAGATTGCTTTTGGGTCCTCTTTGCCAACTCGTTCTTAAGATCAACTTCTGGAACCGTGATTGATACCACTGAACATTTTGCGGCAAGTGGCCTTCCAAGGGATTCAAAAGAGTTTTCATATTTCTTTTCAGCACAAATCATGCCCACCAAATGCGTCTCATTATGAACAGGCAATGGACTTTGGCTAGTATCCGATGCATCTGGATTTTGCACGGTAATGTCACCTGCATCAATAAGCTTTTGGACTGCTCTTTTCAGATGCCAACACTTTTCTATACTGTGTACCGGGGCATTAGATCAATATGCGTACCTTTGAGAAAAATCAAAATTCTTTGGAAGGGGGTTCGACATTTTTATCTGAATTGGCTTCAACATATCCAATTGCCTCAACCTTTAAAACAAACTAGCATATGATTCTCCAATAGGAGTGAAAGACTTTTCTCTTTGCTGCTGCCTTTTCATTTTGTACTCTGGCCTCGGTTGGAACCTCTTGCGGGTAGGTGGTTGACATGCATGAGGAGGCGGGTAAAACATTTGTGGAAGTGGTGCAGGCCAATGCGAGTCTTGTGGATGTGAAGCATATGGAGGTGCATTATGGATAGAGTAGTGGGAAGGTGAGGTATGACTTTGGGGATTTTGTGGAGAGAAGTAGCATCAGGGAGGATTATCTGGAGTACAGAGATATTCATGGGGTCGATGTTGAGGCTGAAAGCGTTGAGCAGGAATGCCTACTGGGACTTGTCGTTGGCGGGGCTCAACAACATCAGGAGGGCTATTTTTAGGAAAGGTAATTGGAGTACGAACGATGGAGCTACTAGGGAGGTTAGGAAAGCTGTGATAAGCGGGAAAATCCGGAGAATATCCGCCATGTGTTGTCTTAACATCCTTACCTCTTCAACCAACCTAATGTCCTGTTCAACCAACTAATTTCGGGTACCAATATCGACTAACTCAACTCTGTTGTCGTCTGCCATTGCCTTTCGACTTTATATTGTAGGAAAGAGTTACCAGTTTAAGAACCACAAACCAACCACCCTTCTGCTATAATGAAGATAACAAAGAGGAATAAAATGAAGTCATCACGTTAGCGTTAGGGAATTTAACATAAGATAATCTCACATTATGTGCAATGCACCTAGTCACAATTATCGATTCTGAAATGACTCCGAGGGTACGAAGGTCATATGGCATCATCCCAATTTTACTCTCATTGCCCTTTTCTTCTTCATTTCCTCTCTTACGCTCCTTGATTTGCTCATTTCTTCCCTCTCTTTTCTTTCTGATTATCGCTCTTTTTATTTTCTCTCACTTCTCACTTCTCACATCCCTTAACTTCATCTTTTTTTTTAAATTTTAAAAATGATTTGATCGAACCCGATGAAGGTTGCCTACCTTTTTTCTTTCTCTTTTTTTTTCTTTTTTTTCTTTTTTTTCTTTTTATTTCTAAAATGATTCGATCGAACCCGATGTAGGTTGCCTACGTATCATGTTACGCATGAATCAGACCAAGCGTAGTTCTGGAAAAATAATGGACAAAATATACTAAAAATAAAAATCTTTTTGGATTTTTCATTTATAACCTTTTTTGGTTTTCACATACAAAATAGGAAGTACGATAACAAAAAGACTCGACGAACTCAACTAGACTTTGACAGACTGTGACACCGCCTAAAAGAATCAATACTACTTGACAAGACATGTAAAATAAAAGATAAAATAGACTCAAAAATATAAAAAGTCTCCTCAAACAGCTGCTAAAAGCAATGGTCCTGACTAAGATGGTCATGGGGTATCTGTCATGCTCGAGCTCTGATAAATGAATCCGTACCTGAATAAGAAAAAATAAGATCAAAGAGAGTTAGTGACTCGAGGCACTATGTGAGACCATAATACTTCCTATTGGGCTATGCAAGACACGAGTGAGGCTATCTTTGCAAAATGACCTACTTGGCCTAAATGTGACTAGAAGTGCAAACTCAACAAGGGTGACCACCAAGCTATGAAAAAATATCTCAAAAGGCCCATATGACCCCTAAACTCTCAAGAATCGTTGTCTCTAAGATTACTTTGCACAAATGACCCTACTTTGCAGAAATGGCCGATGTTGTCAAAAATGACTAAGCATGAAAACTCAACAGGAATGGACCTTAAACTAAAAGGACATCTTGTGGTAGACTTAGGACTCTAAGACATGGTTTAACAAGCTACTTTTGCAAAAATATCCCTATTTTGCAAAAAGGCCGATGTGGCTGAATGTGGCTAGACATGCAAGATTTGGCTAAGACCCCCGAAGCCAAGAATTTGAGACTCACTAGGAAGACCGGAACCTATGTGGGCTGCCTACGTATCTCGCCCTGAATATCGAGTATCAGGTATGCGTAGTTCGGGAAGATTGGATACGAGAGAGAATATAAAAATGCAACTAACTTGGAAAAATTATTTTGTCTTTTTTTTTCCTTGAAAAATGATGAGAAAGTGTAAAATCTTTTTGTTGTTTTTCTTTTAGAAAACGGGGCAAGAAACTAAAAGTGACAAAACTCTCAATATTATCTCTTGCTTCATTTTTCACCCTTTTTTTCCAAACATTAGTCCACCAAATGACCTTTCTACCCTCACAGATGCAACATTTAGCACGTAGGATGATTGAATATCCTTTTGGGCCGGCGGGCCCATTTGACACAATTTGGACATGCTTCCTACAAAGGACACGGTACCTAGCACCGGGCCCTGCTAGGTCATAATGATATGATGCAAATAAAAATGACCTAAAGGCTGACCTACGTTTGGGGTTCACTAACAAGGCAATTTGGGGGAGCGTACGGTCGATGGTGGCTGCTCAAGCTTTCCACCCACTCCATACGTCCGACGGCCCCCCCTCCTAAAATAAGGGTGACTCAACAAAGAGTTCGTGTACGCGACGCATACTACGAGACTTGATTGACCAGGTAATGCAAATGATGACAGTTATAAAGCAGTAACACATAAAGAAAAAACTGTAAACAGGTAAACAACTATCAAAAAATAAAATGACATAAACAAAAATAAAAATCAAATAAAGCAAATAAAATCATAAAAACCTCAACCGAATATTCAAAAAATCCAATAAGATCAAGTACCAGTTCGAACCTGCAAGTCCCCAGCAGAGTCGCCAAAGCTGTGCACACCCTTTTTTTCACCTCACTAACCCTCTTTAAAAATTAATAAAGTGATTTGTAAGCTCAAAAGAGTTTTTCAATTGATAGTGACAAGAATGTGTTTTAAAAGATATTTCAGAGTCGCCACCTGATATTTGGTTTCGGTATGCCAGATCACCGTTTTTAAAAAATATTAATTCTCCTTCAAAACACATTTGACTCTAAAACTGACTGCACCAGAAATTTCAAGTAAGGGGGTTCATTTGACTCAGGGAGAAGGTGTTAGGCATTCCCCGAGTCCCGTGAAGGTCACGGTTGCATGCATGATCTAG
This sequence comes from Nicotiana tabacum, assembly GCF_000715075.1. Taxonomy (NCBI): domain Eukaryota; kingdom Viridiplantae; phylum Streptophyta; class Magnoliopsida; order Solanales; family Solanaceae; genus Nicotiana; species Nicotiana tabacum. The sequence continues at coordinate 76,058,085 of NC_134103.1, forward strand.
TTATCTTTAAAGAACATTCAAAATGAGGCAAAAATGCAAGGAAGAAATATAAACACACAAGCGGCTCGAGGTCGTCCCCACCTAAATTAAATAAAATAATAGAAAAATACTAAAAGTCTATACTATGCTCACTCCACGATGTCCATCACGACCTCCAATTACATTCACTACGGGGCATACCGCGGATAGAAATACATATAAAATCCACGGGGCATTCTCCTGAGAATAAACTAAAGGGAACGACCTCTTACCTCGAATAAAAATGAAACAAAAGACCTGAGGTTTGCCTACCCAAATGTGGTAGGCCTAAACATGATCCTAACAATGAGTAATAAATAAAGCAATAATGCAAAATAAATAACTAACAAAAATCATTTAAAGCTCAAATTACTATAATTTTTAGTTCTTTGCACGATCAATCTAACTTACAAAGTTCAAATCTATTTTTTTCTTTTTAAATCAGACAAACCCCCACGGACCATTTAATTCTTTAACTGTTCATCTATCTTAATTGCTTACTGAGAAAAAATAATTTTGATAATAAATAGATTAAGCAAAGAAGCCAAAGCATCAATTAATATCTAAACCAAGACAAGTAAGCAGAGAGTTTCATGAATCAATTTCAACACCAAATAAAGCAAATAAGAGATTTCAAATTAAAGAGGTACGAGTGGACCTTAGAGCAGCAAAATAGATTTCCCTTGATGCTTTGGAAAATATACAAGGACCTCCGATCAAAATCGAACAAATCGCAGCACGAACAGAAGACACGAAGCTTGAACCGCTAGACCAAAACTCGAATGGGGACCTCGAATGGGTGCCTCAACCGGAGTCGATGGCAACTCGTCTTTGACTGAAAGACCTCAACTCAACACCAACTACAACCTTCAGGAAAAGTAGGATTTTTCTTTGATGCGCGCCGAGGAAAACAAAAGTGAAATCGAATGGATTGGGCGATTGGGTTCGGGGTGGTGGCTATGATGGTTATTTGCAGTGAGGTTTTACAGGTCTTTCATTGTCATGAAAAAACAGAAAAATTGAGTGCTCAAAGAAAAGGGTCAGATCTATGTGATATGAAGAAGATGAAGACAGATGGACTGCTGAGCTCTCGTTTCTCGTCTCTCTTTCCCCTATGTTTTTTCCGTTTCCAAACTCCCCTGTTTTTGTCTAACTCTCCTTCCCCACTCGTTGCTCTCACCTTTCGTCTAATCCTCCCTTTTTTTATGTACAACTATGTATGACTATATATTATAAGAAGTGAGTTCTTGGGGAGGAAGAAAACCTGTGGTCCCCCAAGGAATATTTTATGGTCCTTTCCCACTAAAATTACTGTGTCAATGTATGTATAGAATTGTAGCGTGCATGTGATAAGTTTGTTGGAGGAATTATGTAGAAGGGTGAGGTGGGAAAAGGTGATGGAAAGTTGAAAGGAAAAGAAAGAAAAATAAATAGAAGTATAAAAAAAAAAATAAAGAAAGATAAGAGACTACTTCCATTCTTTCATTTCTTGTTTCTGTTTTGCTTTTACCGTTCTTTTGATTTCATTCTTCTCATTTTTTTTTTCATTTTTCTTTTCTTCTAAAGTTGATTAAAAATACTAGTTTTATCTAAAATAATAGGGAATAATTAAAAAAGGAAAACAAGATAGTCATATTAAAGAAATCTAAATACTACTTAATATATACTAAAACCTACAACTTTAAAACTAAACTAAGTATATATATTTTTGAAATTTTTCTTCTTATCTTTGAAAAATAAAAAAATAAAAATGTCGAGTCTATTTTTATATTTTTTTTAAAGTAAAACTAACTAGACAAAATATCAACTAGCTAAAATAAAGGAAAAAATATTTTTGTAGTTTTTGATTTTTAAGATAAGATATAGCAAAAGAGTCAAAAATAGTTAAAATAGCAAATTATACCCAAAACCGATATTTAAGGACTAAAAGGTGCAAAATTTCGGGGAGGGTCAAAAATTACATGTCTACAGCTGCCCCTCTTTGATTGGAAACACAAAGAGTTTTCAGACAAAGAACGACGAGACAAGTTTTTTGACTCGACCCTTATTTAAAGAGAGAAAAAATGAAAGAAAGAGAGTGCGATCGAGTCCTAGTCTTGGGCAGCCTACATATCCCGGGTAATAAGGGAATCATGTCCCGTGTAGTTCCAAAGTGAGAAGAGTGATGGAGTATACCGAGGTGGAGAGCCGATTGAGGTGCCGTCGAGGTTCCTGCCATTATATAAAAAATAAAAGGAAAAATTACATCAAAAATAAAGAAAAATACAAGATCCTATCTACTTCTTGTCTCGAATCTTCCTTGAATATCCACTTAATCCTTCAATCATGAAACTGGAAATTCAACCCCATTCTTCAGGTGGGCATCCTGCTGACTTGAATCTGAAGAAAACTGGAAGTTGACCCTATTCTTCAGGCGGGCACCCTGCTGCTTGCACTTGAAATAAACTTGAACTTGCGGTAGACTCGAGCTTGCAAACCTTATCCTTCATGCGGCTCGTGCTACTTCTGATTTGACTTGAAAAAAACTGGAGGTTAACCCTATTTTTCAGACGAGATCCTGCTGCCTCTAACTTGAACTTGAAAACTGAAAGTTGACCCTGTTCTTCAGGCGGGATCCTGATGCCTCTTTGACTTGAACTTGTAAACTGAAAATTGACCTTGTTCTTCAGGCAGGCTCCTGATGCTTCTATACCTTGAACTTGAAAATTGAAAGTTGACCCCGCTCTTCAGGCGGGCTCCTGATGCTTCTCTGACTTGAAATTGTAAACTGAAGGCTGACCCTGTTCTTCAGGCGGGCTCCTGATGCTTCTTGAACTTGAAAATTGAAAGTTGACCCTGTTTTTCAGGCGGGCTCCTGATGCCTCTCTGACTTGAAATTGTAAACTGAAAATTGACCCTGTTCATCAGGCAGGATTCTCTTGATGCTTCTCTATCTTGAACTTGAAAACTGAACGCTGACCCTGTTCTTCAGGGGGGCTCCTGATGCCTCTCTGACTTGAACTTGTAAACTGAAAGTTGACCCTGTTCTTCAGGCGGGCTCCTGATGCCTCTTGAACTTGAAAATTGAAAGTTGACCCTGTTCTTCAGGCAGGCTCCTGATGCCTCTCTAACTTGAACTTGAAAACTAAAAGTTGATCCTGTTATTCAGGCGGGCTCCTGATGCCTCTTGAACTTGAAAATTGAAAGTTGACCCTATTCTTCAGGCGGGCTCCTGATGCCTCTCTGACTTGAACTTGTAAACTGAAAGTTGTCCCTATTCTTCAGGCGGGCTCGTGATGCTTCTCTAACTTGAACTTGGAAAATGAAAGTTGGCCCTGTTCTCCAGGCGGGCCCCTGATGCTTCTTGAACTTGAAAATTGAAAGTTGACCCTGTTTTTTCAGGAGGGCTCCTGATGCCTCTCTAATTTGAACTTGAAAATTAAAAGTTGACCCTGTTCTTCAGGCGGGCTCCTAATGCTTCTTGAACTTGAAAATTAAAAGTTGGCCCTGTTTTTCAGGCGGGCTCCTGATGCCTCTCTGACTTGAACTTGAAAATTGAATGTTGACCCTGTTCTTCAGGCGGGCTCCTGATGCCTCTTGAACTTGGAAGTAAAATTAAATGTTGGCCCTGTTCTTCAGGCGGCCTCCTGATGCTTTTTAACTTGAAAATTGAAAGTTGAACCTGTTTTTCAGGCGGGCTCCTGATGCCTCTCTGACTTGAACTTAAAACCGATTTCTGAAATATTGTCCCTCGTTCTCCAGGTGGGTGCCTGCAATCAAAACAACACATCAAACAAAATTTTCTGCCCCAGTTTGCACTAGGAAGATTTGTAAGCTATTAGCAAAACTGTAATTCACCTATGTTATTGATGCAATGATGAGAGTAAAACTAAAGACTCGACTAGGATATGCATCTCCTGTGAGTAAAATCAAGAAAATTTGACTAGCAAATGCATCCGCTAAGAAAAAGAACCTGAGTGATCGGAACTAGGAAGTGCATCTCCTAGGGATGATCTCAAACGACCCATACTAGGAAGTGTGTCTCCTAGGAGTGAAATCTCAATTGAACCAAACTAGGAAGTGCGTCTCCTAGAGGTGAAACTTGAATGACTCAAACTAGGAAATGCGTCTCCTAGGGATGAACCTGAATGACCAAACTAGGAAGTACGTCTCCTAGGGGTGAAATCTCAATTTAGGAAGTGCGTCTCCTAAAAGATTAACCTGAAAGACCCAAACTAGGAAGTGCGTCTCCTAGGGATGAAACTTGAATGAACCAAACTAGAAAATGTGTCTCCTAGGGGTGAACTCTCAATTTAGGAAGTGCGTCTCCTAAAAGTATATCCTGAAAGACCCAAACTAGGAAGTGCGTCTCCTAGGGGTGAAACTTCAATGACTCAAACTAGGAAGTGCGTCTCCTAGGGATGAACTTAAATGACCCAAACTAGGAAGTACGTCTCCTAGGGGTGAAATCTCAATTTAGGAAGTGCGCCTCCCAAAAGTATATCCTGAAAGACCTAGACTAGGAAATGCGTCTCCTAGATGTGAGACTGAGCTTGAGGAAAACTATGAACTAAACTTGACTAAAGTAAAACTGACCCTATTCTCCAGGCGGGACCCCTGAACTTAAGTAAAACTAAAGACTAACGACTTAAGGAAATTAAACTGACCCTATTCTCCAGGCGGGACGCCCTGAACTTAAGAAAATCTAATGATTAACAACTTAGAGAAACTAAAACTGACCCTATTCTCCATGCGGGACCCTTGAACTAAAGAAATGCTAAAGATTAACAACTAAAATTGACCCTATTCTCCAGGCGGGACTCCTGAACTTAAAGAAAAACTAAAAACTCTTCCGACTAGGGAGAATGCCTAGGAGGTATGATCTTCTCAACTAGGGTAATGTCTAGCATGTAAAAACCTTCTCAAATAACCTTTGTGCTCACAAAATTTGGGCACGACTATTAAATTACTAGTTTCCGTTAAATGGTCATAACTTGAGCTAGGGACCTCCAAATTAAATTTTGCGCATACGCCCAAGTCACAAATTATGATACGGACCTAACAGAACTATCAAAACACTAATCTGAGTCTGTTTGTTCAAAATATTGACCAAAGTCAACTCAGTTGAGTTTTAAGGCTCTAGTTCATATTTTAATCCATTTTTCACATAAAAACTTTTTGGAAAATTTTACGGACTGCGCACGCAAGTCGAGGAGTAATAAATAGTACTTTTCAAGGTCTTAGAACACATAATTAATTATTAAATTTAAAAATGACATCTTGGGTCATCACATTCTCCACCTCTAAAACAAACATTCGTACTCGAACGAAGTTAGAAAAAGTACCTGAGCTGGTGAATAATTGTGGATATTTACTCTGCATGTCTGACTTGGACTCCCAGGTAGATGCCTCTACCGGCTGACCTCTTCAGTGCACTCGAACTGAAGGATAACTCTTAGACCTCAACTGTCGGACCTGCCGGGCTAGAATAGCCACCGGCTCCTCCTCATAAGTCAAATCTTTGTCCAATTGGACTGATCTGAAATCTAACACATGGGATGGATCACCATGATATTTACGGAGCATAGACACATGAAACACCAGATGAACCGCTGATAAACTAGGTGGTAATGCTAGCCTGTAGGCTACTTCACCCACCCTTTTAAGAATTTTAAAGGGTCCGATATACCTAGGGCTCAACTTGCCCTTCTTTCCGAATCTCATTACACCTTTCATAGGTGAAACTCGGAGCAATACTTTTTCTCCTGCCATGAATGCAGCGTCACGAACCTTACGGTCGACATAACTCTTTTGCCTAGACTGAGCTGTGCGAAGTCGATCCTGAATAATCTTGACCTTATCTAAGGCATTCTGTACCAAGTCAATACTTAACAACCGAGCCTCTCCTGGTTCAAACCAGCCAACTGACGTATGACACCCTCTCCCATATAATGCTTCATATGGATCCATTTGAATGCTCGACTGGTAGCTGTTATTATAGGCAAACTCCGCAAGTGGCAAGAACTGATCCCAAGAATCTCCAAAGTCTATAACACAAGCGCGAAGTATATCTTCCAATATCTGAATAGTGCGTTTTGACTGTCCGTCTGTCTGTGGATGAAATATTGTACTCAACTCAACCCGTGTGCCTAACTCACGCTGTACATCCCTCAAGCAGTGCGAGGTAAACTGTGTACCTCGATCTGAAATAATAGACACGGGCACACCGTGAAGGCGGACAATCTCACGAATGTAAATTTCAGCTAACCTTTATGAAGAATAGGTAACTGCCACTAGAATAAAATGTGCTGACTTGGTCAACCTGTCCACAATAACCCAAACTGCATCAAATTTTCTCCAAGTCCGTGGGAGCCCAACAACAAAATCCATAGTGATACGCTCCCACTTCCACTCAGGAATTTTTAACTTCTGAAGCAAACCACCAGGTCTCTGATGCTCATATTTAACTTGCTGACAATTCAGACACCGAGCTACATGTACAACTATATCCTTCATCATTCTCCCCCATCAATAATGTTTTCATAAATCTTGATACATTTTAGCAATACCTAGATGAATAGAATACCTGAAACTGTGTGCCTCTTCATGAATTAATTCACGAAGCCCATCCACATTAGGCATACAAATACGACCCTGCATTCGCAGAACTCCATCTTCCCCCACAACACCCTGTTTGGCATCATCGTGCCGCACCGTGTCCTTAAGGACAAGTAAATGAAGATCATCATACTGCCTCTCTCTAATGCACTCATATAAAGAAAACCGAGTGACTGTGCAAGCTAGAACCCGACTGGGTTCCGAAACATCTAACCTCACGAACTGATTAGCCAAAGTCTGAACATCTGCAGCTAATGGCCTCTCACAAACCGGAATATATGCAAGACTGCCCATACTCACAACCTTCCTACTCAAAGCATTGGCCACCACATTGTCCTTTTCGGGTGATACAAAATGGTGATATCATAGTCTTTCAACAACTCCAACCATCTTCTCTGCATCTTTTTGTTTGAACAGATACTGAAGGCTACGATGATCAGTAAATACCTCACACGAGACACCGTAGAGGTAATGCATCCAAATCTTCAACGCATGAACAATGGCTGCCAATTCTAAGTCATGAACAGGATAATTCTTCTCGTGAACTTTCAACCGCCGCGACGCATATGCAATCACCCTACCATCTTGCATTAATATTGCACCAATCCCAATGTGAGATGCATCACAATATATTATATACGATCATGAACCTGTGGGTAATACCAACACTAGCGCCGTAGTCAAAGCGGTCTTGAGCTTCTGAAAGCTCAACTCACACTCGCCTGACCATCTAAATGGGGCACCCTTCTGGATCAATCTGATCTTAATAGTTGTTCATAATCAATTACAGAATCGTCAATTAACTTCATGTTAACAAAAATGTCGTTTCAAACGTTCACAATAGTGATAACGAGATGCGAGGCATGAAGGCCCCATAATTATTTACCCGAATTAACGACTCACGTTTAACGCCACCTGGGTGGGCACCTACCTCGTAGGCTAAAACTCAATAATTACAACATGAATTTGGCAAGTATGCACAGAGAATTTCCTACAAGAATTTTCAAATAAGCCTAACATGCATGACTCCCTATTATTGCTATAGTACAAATTTAATTTCACAAGGGAGAACTTAAACACAAGAATTTTTCTCACAAGTATCTCGTCCTTATATAACTTCCACTGCAGCTCGAAGCCCGGTTTAAATATATCAATTTATATAAAAATGTGAGGATCTCGTCCTCAGTTCTGAATCACAAGTAATATCCAAATTGTGGCAATCGAAAATTTTCATTTTCTCCTTTTAAATAATTTTGGTTACACAAAATCACAACACATAATGAACCCCATACTGGTAGGGCATATAATTCATAATTTGTAATTAATTATCCGAAAATTACATCAAAACTTACCGAAATGAGTACCATAAAGCCACATTTAGCCTCGCAGCTTTTATTAGTGACGAACAGGGAATGATAGGCGTAGTTATCTCCATAGAATCTCCCAACAGGAGTAAACACATAAGTAGATTATAGAATTACCAAGCTCACTCATAAGTGGAGCACAATAGGATAACTCGTCTCGATACTCATAACCGAATCAAGTTAAGGAAATTATTCCTTTATATTAAATCGAGGTCGTACCTGTAATGACACCATCTGATGTAGCGACCTCCGCCACACCATAAAACAATTATATCAAGGCTGGGCCTCCACCTCTAGGACGCCTTCTACCCACCTGTCCTCCACCCCTAACTGGTCGTGTGGGTGTTGTAGTAACTGCAATGGGCACGTAGCCTGAGTGCTTTGATGAAATATGTCTCTCCCAAGTCTGGGACAATTTTCTCATGATGTGCATTCATAATAACCCCTTTGCGGGTTGGCTTCTCATACTGAGTATGTGCCAGATAACTGGAATAACCATTATAGGAAACTCATGTCAGTGATGCATTAAAAAAACTTACTGGAGCATCCTGATTAATCCGATGTGCAAACTGGGCTGGCCGATTGCCCGAGCCCCTACCATAATAATTTATACTCGCAGAGTAGAATCCACTGAATCCCCTAGAACCTCGAGACGTCTTGGACTCCTTAGTTTCCTTTTTCCTCACCCCGAACATGTTCTAATATCTTGGCAATTTCTACCACTAGTGGAAATGAAGTATCAGCCTGTAGCTCCCAAGTCATATAAAATTTTACGATCATAATTGAGTCCTTTAATGAGTATGTGGACTCGCTCCCTGGCTGTAGGAAGCAAAGTAGGAATATGACGGGCTAACTTATTGAACCTGATGGCATATTCTGACACCGTCATGGTGACCTGACGCAATCGTTCAAACCCTATATGCCACGCATTACGGAGAGTCCGGGAAACAAACTCTTTCAAAAGCATTTCTGAGAACCGAGCTTAGTGGGCGGTGTTGCATTGGCTGGTCTGCCCTCTTCATAGGCTTGCCACAGACACCTGTGGGGAATTATCTCTCTACCCCTCCAAGTTATTCTTTTGTTATGCTGAGTCAACACTGTTGAGCTGACCCATTTCTTAACATACTCTTTGATTTTTTTCTTTGGGGTAATCCTTATCCCTATTTATACACAACGATCACAAAAGTAGAGCTCCATACAGACAAATCTTGGTCCAGAATCTCGTCAACCACTGTACTTCCTCCGAAGCACCCCAAAATTCGCAACCATAACGTCCACGCTGAGTAGACTTTCTGAAAATTAAATTTATTTCTCTAACTCCTTTGGTACTGAAGTATAGGATTATTAAGTAGGCGGACATACCGCAAGTCCTAACCTTATCCTCTACAAAATCTCAGGTCTTAAACATGTGTAAATTTTGGAGAACCTTTCAGTACCACATATATACATTTCAGGCCAAAACTGATATAACACTTGACCCTGCAATCCATCCATTGATAGTAGACTCCCCCACTCGGCGCGATGTCATAGTTCACCACGTCCGATGATCCACAACATTAACCTTCACAGCTCATATAAATCAACCAGATGCCAAGGTCCGTTGCACCCCTCATATGATTCACTGCTTGATTTCTCAATACGTCCGTATCTTCAGTTGGAACCACACGTTGAGTCAATGTTGAGCATCTCTAGCTCCCTCGTAGTCCATCCGCGACATCACGAAACATCGACGCACAACTGATACCGAGCGCGCAATGTCATACACAAGTGGATACAAAGGAATATGAGATATATGTTTCAAGATAAATTAATATCGCACGATAAGGAATGAAAGAAGTAGAATTATTCCTAAACTCTGTAGCCTCTGGATGATAAGTACAGACGTCTCTGTATCGATCCTTCAGACTCTACTAAACTTGCTCATGACTCTTGAGACCTATGTAACCTAGTGCTCTGATACCAACTGTCACGACCCGAAATTCCTATCCTCGGACCGTGATGGCGCCTAACATTTCACTTGCTAGGCAAGCCAACGTTAGAACAATATTATCCATTTTAAAACAATTTTTTTAAAATTTATTAATATCAAAGAAACAAATGCGGAAGTAAAGTCTGAATTGTAGTGAATAATCCATAAAAAAATAATGGTGTCTAAATACCATCCCAGAATTAGTGTCACAAGTGCACGAGCTTTTAGAATAATACAAATAAAGGTCTGAATAAAATAAAGTTGTCTGGAAACAAATACACAATTAAAGTAAAGTAGATGGGGACTTCAAAACTGCGAACGCCATGCAGTTATACCTCAAGTCTCCTCTGAGTAGCTGAAATCCGAGCAAGTCTATGGTACGCCGCTGGGACCAACTCCGAAATCTGCACAAGAAGTGTAGAGTGTAGTATCAGTACAACCGACCCCATATACTTGTAAGTGCTGAGCCTAACCTCGACGAAGTAGTGACGAGGCTAAGGCGGTTCACTTACATTAACCTGTACGCAATATTAGTAACAACAACAAATAATAAAAATAAATCAGGTAACTCATTTATAATCATTGAAGCCAACTTAGCAATCATAATCCATTATTATTTCAACAAATTTCCGTTATAGCGTGCAAACCGCTTCCACAACATATTCATTTTCAATCCTCTCATATAATTATTTTTAATCAAGTATATATTGACCTTTAAATAAATCTATTGCGGCATGCAATCTGATCCCCCAAATATTGACTTTTCATAAGTTTGTTGCGGCATGCAACCCGATCCTCAAATATGAACTTTTTAATAAGTCTGTTACGGCGTGCAACTCGATCCTCCAATATGGACTTTTAATAAGTCTGTTACGGCGTACAACCCGATCCTCCAATATGGACTTTTTAATAAGTCTGTTGCGGCGTGCAACCCGATCCCCTAATATATACATTTGCCAATTCAATTCTGTTGCGACGTGCAATTCGCTCCTCCAATATATTCATTTATCAATTCTTATAGAAGAAATTTTTCCAATAAATACAACAATTAATATAAAATTATAAGACAACAAGCATATAATAATTATGTTTTAATTATGAAACAAACAATGACAAATAGCAAGTTATTATAGAAATTAGGGAGAAAATAGGTAGTTTAATATTTAATATGCTAAATGTCAAATAACAATTACGACACGTAATTTAAATAGCTTGTAACAATTAATGCAGGAATTCAAGAATTAATATTTGACAAAGAATAGGAGTGAAATAATTATTATAATAATTAATTCATAATTTAAAATAATTTATGATTTTTCAAGTAAGTAGGCAAACAATTAAATTGACGACGTATAGACACTCGTCACCTCGCCTATACATCGTTCACATGCATTTCTCATAACAAATAATTTAAGGGTTCTATTCCCTCAAGTCAAGGTTAACCACGACACTTACCTCGCTTTGCAAATTTTAATCAATTACTCGACCACAACTTTTCCTTTTAAATTTGTCTCCAAAAACTTCAAATCTATTCACAAACAATTCGATATACTTAATACGAATTATAGGAATTAATTCCATATGAATTTACTAAATTTCTGGATAAAAATCCGAAATTTATTTAAATATTCGACAGTGAGACCCATGTCTCAAATCCCGGAAAAACTCACAAAATCCGAACACTCGTTCCGCTATGAGTTCAACCATATAAAAGTTATCCAATTCCGATATCAAATGGACCTTCAAATCTTAAATTTTCGTTTTTGGAAGATTTTATAAAAATCTGATTTTTCTTCCCTAAATTCACGGATTCATGATGTAAATGAGTATGGAATCATGAAATATAATCAATATAGGATAAGGAATACTTAACCCAAGAATCATACTCTTAATCACCCATCATTACCCAAACTCGAAATTGAAGATTAGGGGTTAGAACCTTACCTCTTTGATAAAGAACTTGAGGGATTTCTTGTTCGATTTCAAGGCTTGGACAAGAATTTGATGAATAAGACACTTTATCTACTTTTTTTCTCTAGAACACTCTCACTTATCTCTAAAATCATCAGATAATTGCCCCAAAACCTATTTATCAAAATAGGGTCGGGTTATGAAAATAGAAAAATTACCCCTCCAAAAACAGGTAGGCGATCGCACAATGCACCGCCAAATAGGTATGCGGGTCGCTCAATGGATCGCAAAACTGATGCCCAGAATTGGTGTGCGTTGGGCATATCGGCGACCATTTTGTGGGTCGCAAACCTATTTTGCGGCTCGCATAATTGATTTGCGGTCGCACAATTTGCCTCATAATCACATTTTTCAGCTTTTGGTAATGTGGTCATAACTTCTTGTAGAAATGTCCAAATGACAAACGGTTTGAAGCGTTTAAAACTAGACTCAAAGATATTTTATTTGATAGGTAATACACCATATAAAACTTCGTATCATGAGAGTTATACTCATTTGAAATTAGGTCTTGTGTGAACTCACTTAAAACTTTAGTCTTATGAAATTTCCAACTTCTACATTCGATGCCGAAACCTAACAAATCAAGTCCGATTGACCTCAAAGTTTTCACACAAGTCATAAATGAAATAACGGAGCAATAAAAAATTTTAGAACTGAATTCTGACTCCGATATCAAAAAGTCAACCCCGTAGTCAAACTTGGAAATCTTTAGCCTTTAAATTACTAGTTTCCGTTAAATGGTCATAACTTGAGCTAGGGACCTCCAAATTAAATTTCGGGCATACGCCCAAGTCCCAAATCATAATACGGACCTACCGGAACTGTCAAAATACTGATCCGGATCCGTTTTCTCAAAATGTTGACCAAAGTCAACTTAATTGAGTTTTAAGGCTCTAGTTCATATTTTAATCCATTTTTCACATTAAAACTTTTCAAAAAATTTTACGGACTTTGCACGTAAATTGAGGAGTAATAAATAGTATTTTTCGAGGTTTTAGAATACAGAATTAATTATTTAATTTAAAAATAATATTTTGGGTCATCACAGATTCTATTGCCACACTTGGCATTATGTTAAGCAAATTCTAGGCCGTGTTGGAACTCTTCTGGCTTTAGTTAATGCAACAAATGGAAGAACTCGCCCTGGTATGGCTAAAGTAAGAGTGGAGTTAGATCTTACTAAGCCAAGGATAAACAGTGTATGGGTTGGTCAGGAAGATGAGGACAGTCCATTGAAAGGTCATGTACAGAAAATTGAATATGAAACTTTGACCAAATATTGTAAGCATTGTCAACTCCTGGGACATGCTATTGAAGAATGTAGGGTGTTGGAGAGGAATGCTGAAATGAATAAGAATGATAAGGAAAAAAAGAATGATGCAAGTAAGGATATAGAAAAGGGGGAAAACAGTAAAGCAAAGAAGAAGGATGGTAAAAATAAGAACAAGCAGGAAACATATGAGGAAAATGAGGTGAACACTAGAGTAACTGTGCAAGAGAATAATAATAAAGCTAATGATGGGAAGAATAGGAAGAAACAGAACACACAAGAGAAAATTGAGGAGCAGACAAAAAGAGATAGCTCAAAAAGCAAACAACGAGGCTACAGATATCACAACAGAGCAGCACGAAAAAATTAATTTTGAAATAACAAAGGAGGATAAGAAAATTTTAAAGGAAATAGAAAAGAGGAAAAGAAGGAGGAGGATAATAGCAATTCAAAAAACTATCAAAAAAAAGAAAGTTGGAAAAGCTATTGTGCAACAACATTTAGTGGAGAGTGAACCTACTCTTAGAATTAATGCAGAGAACTGCCAAAAAAAAGGAAGGAGAAGGTAGTGGAAGGCATTGAAAAAGTTCGAGGAACTACTTATAATATTAATCAGAAAAGGGTGATAGTAGTTACTTCAGGTGAAGATGATACCATGAGGACTATAGCAAAACCACAGAACTCTCCTATTCAAGTTTAGACTGCTTTTTAAAACTTAACATAGGAAAATAGCAACACCAACATGGAGGAATCATTTATGCTTCAAAAAGACACAAAGATTGTTACACCAGTGCATTCTCAAAATGATCAAAACACTGCTGACTTCTTGCTCTCTAGTGGACACTAAGATGTCCAGGAAGAACGAAGTGACTCTTCAGCTCCTTCTATTCCTCCAGGCTTTCAACATCATATTAAGGATCCAAGAGGCCAAAGTGCTAATAAGAATAGTGGTCATATCTTGGAAAGGAAAAAAAAAGTTACAACAGATGCAACTGATTCTCATGGACAAGAGGTAGAAAACAACTTGATTGAAGCCTCTTCCGCTGCAAAAAATGAGCAGGATGAGGTATCGAAGCAAATTAAAGTAATTGTGAAAAAAGGTGGCCTATCTCCTAGAGGTTTTCAAAACAAGTAGAAGAAAAGCCCCAAACAAACTGCACCCTCCGCACCTCTCACCAGAGGAAGAGGCAGAGGCAACAAAAAGCAATAACTTCTGAAGTTCCATTGATTAATAAAATCATATGGAATATAAGAGGGGTTAAATCCAAGGGAGTATTTTATAGACTCATCAAACTCGTTAGAATACACAAAGTGTCTTTTGTAACATTACAAGAACCTTTTGTCGATAGTTCTAACATACAACATTTTAAAAGAGAATTGGGATTTCCAAATGCAGCAGTCAATTATGGTGGTAAGATTTGGTGTTTCTGGGATTCTAACTTCAACTGTATAGTAGTAGATGATCATGTACAACAAATCACTCTACAGGTTCAATATAGGATGACTCAGATAAAGGCAAGGAGGAGGAGAGAGCTACGGAGTTCTATCAGTCAACTCAATCAACAAATTCAAGGTCCATGGTCCATAATGGGAGATTTCAATGTAATTATGGAGGTCACTAAGAAAAAAGGAGGCAGAAGACATAGATTAAGCAGTAGCTTAGATTTTATAAATTGTATGGAGGAGTGTGGTATGATAGATGCTGGTTATACATGCAACCAATTCACTTGGACCAATGGAAGAAGGAAGAGATACATGATTCTTAAAAGGCTGGACAGAGTACTTTACAATGATGAATGGTCAGAAGTGTTTCCTATAGTCTCAGTGAGGCACCTACCAAGAACAGGATCTGACTATAATACACTTTTGATGCTATAAGTGATACTCCTCCTATTAGTTATTTTAAATTTCTTAATTTCGGGACAGAACAAGAAGACTTCATGGAAATTGTCAAAACCAATTGGGATGAACAAGCTCAAGGCTCATCTAAGTATATAATCCAGCAAAAACTTAAAGGACTAGCACATTTTCTTAGTGCCTGGTCTAGAAATACTATAGGCAATGTCTTTGATAAGATAAAGGAACTGGAGCACCAAGTAGAGACTCTGGAAGCTGAGTATGAACAAGATAATTCTGATTGTAATAGAGCCAAATTACATTGCCTCTATGCAAAACAGATTAAATGGATGAAAATGGAGACATCTATGCTGAAACAAAAGGCAAGGATCAAGTGGGAAGATGAAGGAGACACTAACACAAATTTTTTTTCATAGTGTGATCAGACAAAAAAGGAAAAAAACCTATCTACACAGAATTAAAAATGTACATGGTCAATGGGTACAAGGAAATGAACCAATATTAGAGGCCGCAGTTCAATACTACACTCAATTATTCAACCAGCCTCAACAAACCACAGACTACAACTTTCTCAAAAGAGTGGAACCTCTAGTCACTAAAGATGACAATGATAAGCTGATTTCACATCCTACTATGGAGGAGATCAAGGAGGCAATAGATGGACTTCATCCTGATAGTGCAACTGGTCCAGACGGATTCAATAGATTATTTTATCAGAAATGCTTGCCAATCATTGCTACTGATGCTTCTGCTATGGTAGAAGTATTCTTTAATGGGAGGAGGATATCTAAATACATTACTCATACTTTTCTTATTTTGCTCCCAAAAGTTCAAGCTCCAACTTCTTTTGCGCAGCTTAGACATATTAGTCTGAGCAACTTCACTAACAAAATAATTTCCAAAATCATCTCCAATAGACTTGCCACTCTCCTCCCTAAACTAATTTCTCCAAATCAATCTGGCTTTGTGAAAGGGAGGTTGATAACAGAGAACATTCTGCTGACACAAGAAATAGTTCAAGACATAAATAAGAAGAATAAAGGTGAAAATATAGTGATTAAGCTCGATATGGCTAAGGCCTATAATAAAATATCTTGGTCATTTCTTATTGTTGTATTGAAAAAGATGGGATTCTTTGAGCACTACATTGATATGATATATAGACTTGTAGCAGATGTTTGCTATTCCGTAATGGTCAATGGTATTAGATATGGATTCTTCCATTCAACTAGAGGATTGAAATAAGGTGACCCTCTGTCACATGGGCTTTTCATTTTGGCAGTAGAAGCTTTGACAAAAGCCTTGAACCATTTATGTGAAAAGGAAGGATACAAAGGCTACTCTATGCAACAAAGGGGTCCTCAAGTAAACCATCTATGTTATGCAGATGACATAGTAATCTTCACCTCAGAGGACCAAGCCTCTATCGGGATGATCATGAAGAAGCTACATCAATATGAAGTAGTGTCAGGTCAAGAGATCAGTAAAGAAAAGAGCTTATTTCTTACAGTTACATACACCTCAGAAAACAGAAGAAAAATGATCAAAAGGATCACTGGCTTTCAGCATCAGTGCTTCCCTTTTAAATACCTCGGGTGTCCTATCTATCCAGGCAAAAAGAAGATTAATCATTTCACAAATGTTGCCAAAGCAGTGATTAATAAAATCAATGGTTGGCAAAGCAAGTTACTATCACTGGAGACAAACTGAAGACAAAAACAAAATATCACTGGAGCTCTTGGAGGAAATTATGCTATCCTACTGAGGAGGGAGGTGTGGGTTTTAAAAGGTTAGAAGATATATGCAAAGCATTTAGTGCTAAAATATGGTGGCGGTTTAGAGGAGATAATAACTTATGGTCACTCTTTCTAAAAGCAAAATATTGTCAAAGAAGCCACCCTATGATAAGGATAGTACAATCAGGACATTCTGCAGCCTGGAGAGATCTTACTATGATAAGAAATAGTGTGGAATCAGAGATACCATGGAAGATAAATGAAGCCAAAATAGCATTTAGGTTGGATAATTGGACTGGTCAAGGACTATTGGCAACTCGTATGAACTTAGAAGGCAGACCAGAAAATATAATGGTTGAAGATTGTATTATGAATAATAACTGGGACATAGATTTCATTAACAGCATAGTGCCAAATTACTTGGCACGGGTCATATTTAAAACCCCCATTGGTGCTAGAAACATGAAGGATCAACCAGTATGGCAACTTACCACTTCAGGAGATTTCTCATGTAGTTCCGCTTGGGATCTTCTTAGACAAAAAAAAATGAAAAGCTGCAACTATGGAAAGAAATTTGGAGAAAAGACATTCCTTTCAAGATGTCTTTTATGTTATGGAGGCTGGTTAAAAGAAAAGTTCCTTTTGATGAAATTATTATAAATTTTGGACAAACTATTGTACCAAATTATAGCTATTGCAATCAACCGAAGGATGAAACTATTGGACATGTCTTTATCACTAGTGATCTAGCTACTAATATATGGAATTTTCTTGCAGGTCCTATGGGTGTCTAATGGTTGAAGATTGTATTATGAATAATAACTGGGACATGGATTTTATTAACAGCATAGTGCCAAATTACTTGGAACAGGTCATATTTAAAACCCCCATCGGTGCTTGAAACATAAAGGATAAACCTGTATGGCAACTTACCACTTCAGGAGATTTCTCATGTAGCTCCGCTTGGGATCTTCTTAGACAAAAAAATGAAAAGCTACAACTATGGAAAGAAATTTGGAGAAAAGACATTCCTTTCAAGATGTCTTTTATGTTATGGAGGCTGGTTAAAAGAAAATTTCCTCATGATAAAATTATTAGAAATTTTGGACAAACTATTGTACCAAATTATAGTTGTTGCAATCAACCGAAGGATGAAACTGTAACGACCCGGCCGGTCGTTTTGAGAGTTAGAGCCCCAAACCCCTATTAACTGCTTTTCCCATATCTATTTCTGTTATTGTGACATGCCGGGATGATGGATTTTGAGTTACGGAGTATTTAGGGATACTTAGTCCCTAGTTATGAGCTTAAACCTTAGAATTTGGACGGTTGTCAGAACTGTGAGAAGATGGATCCGGAATGGAATTTCGTCAACTCTGTTAGCTTCGTTGAGTGATTTTGGGGTTAGAAGCACATTCGGAATATGTTTTGGAGGCCTATAGTAGATTTAGGCTTGAAATGGCGAAAGTCAAATTTTTGGAGTTTTGGGCCGGTAGTGGAATTTTTGATATCGGGGTCATTTTCCAATTCCGGAAGTTATAGTAGGTCCGTAATGTTGATTATGACTTGTGCACAAAATTTGAGGTCAATCGGACGTGATTTGATAGGTTTCGGTATCGGTTGTAGAATTTTGAAGTTTCAAGTTCTTTAAGTTTGAATTGGAAGGTGATTCGTGATTTTAGCATTGTTTGATGTGATTTGAGAGCTCGAGTAAGTTCGTATAGTATTTTAGGGTTGGTTGATATATTTGGTCGAGGTCCCGGGGGCCTCGGGTGTGTTTCGGATGCTCAACGGGTCATTTTTGGACTTAGAGAAGTAGCAGATTTCTAGTGTTTTATTGCAGAGAAATCCTTCATCGCGTTCGCGAGAGGTGCCTTGCGATCGCGTAGAGCATCTGGGAAAGGCAGCTAAGTTGTTATTCGTGTTCGCGATGTTGTTCCCACGTTCGCGAAGGTGTGGGACCTTAAGCCTACGCGTTCGCGATATGGTCCTCGCATTCGCGTAGAGGAACAGGGCAAAGGAAGCTTCGGGCATTAAGCCTACGCGTTCGCAAAGAGGTTCCCGCATTCGTGAAGGGGGTCCTTTAGTGGAAGGTACGCGTTTGCGAGAGTACCCTCGCATTCGCGAAGGAGGAATTCAAGGGTAGTGGAAGATTGTTCATCGCATTCGCGGCCGTGGTGTCGCGTTCGGAAAGAAGAACGCACCTGGGCAGAATTTAAGTTTCAAAAACGAGGGTTGAGTTCATAACACAAAAAATTGACTGAGAGCTCGGTAGACGGTGAAATTTGGAGAGATTTTCGGAGAAAATTTTTGGTTAATGATTCCTAACTCCTTTATGGTTATATTCCACTAATCTATGGTTGATTTTATCATTTAATTTCAGATTTTGGGGTTGAAATTGGGAAACATTTGGAAGAACTCCTTCAACAAAGATTTCGAGTTTTGAAAGGGGATTTGTGGTTGGCTTTGAGAAATTTTTATATGGTTAAACTCGTGAATGAATGGGTGTTCGTATTTTGAGACTGTTACCCGATTCTGAGACGTGGGCCCCACGGGCGATATTTTGAGTTAAATTTTGAATTTTTTGTTAAATGTTGATTTCATTAATTAGATGAGTCTCTTTATGTTGTATTTATGATACGTAATTCCTTTTGGCTAGATTTGGGCCATTCAGAGCCGGATATTAGTGAGAAAGGCATTGTGACCGATTAGTTGAGCTTGACTCGAGGTAAGTGGCTTGCCTAATCTTGTGTTGAGGACTTTTCACTTAAGGTGTTTGATATAAATTGATGTGTGGGCGCCTAGTACGTGAGGTGACGAGTACGTACACGGGCTATTATTTCAAAAACCCCATTTTTCCTTTCTAAATCATAAACTGTTTTTCCTTATTAAATTGCACTAATATGTTTAATTGTTAAATTTAGACTACAGAAGCATGCTTACGTGTTTTAACTACCTAATTGACATTCTGTGCCCCATGCTTAGTTAAGTCCCTATTTTTCTTATCTATGTCCGGTATAAACTGTATAATTCGATGCCATACCTGCCATTTTATCTTGCGTTGTATATTTACTTTGGGACTACGGACGTATTCCAGGAGATCCCCCAGCACTGCATATTTACTTTGGGACTACGAACGTATTTCAGGAGATCCCCCAGCACTGCATATTTACTTTGGGACTACGGACGTATTCCGGGAGATCCCCCTGTACTGCATACTCATTTGGAACTACGGGACGGTATTCCAAGAGATTTCCCACTGTGTTTACCTTGTTCTGAGCCGAGGGCTCCCTTAACTGTCAAATTTTTGAGAATTTCTTTAACTGTGTTACCGTAAATTTTACTTATATCTTTTACTGTTTAATTTATTATATTTACTCCAGTAGGGCCTTGACCTGACCTCGTCACTACTCGACCGAGGTTAGGCTTGGCACTTACTGGGTACCATTGTGGTGTACTCATGCCCTTTCCTGCACATGTTTTCGTGTGCAGATCCAGGTACGAGCTATCAGCCTTTGGGTTAGTGCATGCTGTTGATTCTAGGAGACTTCAAGGTACTTCTGCTCGCGTCCGTAGATCTTCGGAGTTCCCTTCTACTCCCTCGCATAGAGACTTTCTTTATTATCTTCAGACTTTTGTATAGAGCTACATAGATTATAGCAGCTTGTGACTTAGTGATATTCCGGGTCTTGGGAAATTATTTTGTATATGCCGAGTGGTACTACTCTTGGTTATTCACAATATGTTGTTTATCTTTAAAATACTGTGTTTTCTTTATATTTTTTGTAATATTAGGCTTACCTAGTCGTAAATAGTAGGTGCCATCACGACACCTTACGGAGGGCTAATTTGGGTCATGACAAGTTTGTATCAGAGTACTAGTTTCATAGGAGTCGCGAGTCACAAGCCGATTTATTAGAGTCTCGCGGATCGGTGCGGAGACGTTCGTATTTATCTTCGGGAGGCTATGTAACTATTAAGAACAATCATACTTCTTTGATTTCCTTGTCGTGCGAGTTATTGATATCAAAAATTCTAAGATTCTATTCTATTCTTTCTCACAGATGGTGAGGACCCGTACCGGGAGGACCGACGATCAGGCACCCGAGCCCCCTGTCAGAGCCGCCAAAGGCTGGGGTCGGGGTAGAGGACGACCACGCGGTGCAGCCCGAGCACCTGCGAGAGCTGCGTCAGAGGAGGCCTCAGCAGCTCCAGCTGGAGGGCCAGCACTGGAGATCCTTATTGCTACTCCAGCCCTCCAGGAGACTTTAGCTCAGTTCATGAGCATGTTCAGCACTCTGGCTCAGGCTGGACTATTTCCGATAGCTCCCGCTACATCTCAGGTCGGGGGAGGGGCACAGACTCCCATATCCCGCATTCTTGAGCAGAGGGTCCAGGTTGATCAGGCCCCAGAGTATATTCCTATGCCCCCAGTGGCTCCGGTTCAGCATGAGATTAGGGTAGCTGCTTCTGAGGCAGAGCAGCTCAGACTTGAGAGGTACAAGAAGTACCACCCACCTACTTTCAGCGGACTACCTTCAGATAATGCTCTGGGTTTTCTGGAGGAGTGTCATCGTATTCTCCGCACTATGGTCATTGTGGAGACGAGTGGGGTATCTTTCACCGCTTTCCAGCTGAGGGGAGCGACATATTAGTGGTGGCGTGCTTATGAGCTGAGTAGTCCGGACGAGGCAGCCTCACTCACTTGGACTCAGTTTTCAGAGATGTTCTTGCGTGAGTATGTTCCCCAGAGCCTCAGGGATGCTTGGCTGCGTCAGGGTGCTATGACTGTGTCGGAGTATGCAGTCTGCTTCAGCGATTTAGCTCGCCATGCACCGGCTCTGGTTGCCACATTCAGAGAGAGGGTTCGTCGCTTCATTGAGGGATTCCATCCCAGTATTCAGACCAGTATGGCCAGGGAGTTGGATATGGAAATCACTTATCAGCAGGCAGTGAGCATTTCCAGGAGAGTGGAGGGCATATTCGCCTAGGATAGAGAGGAGAGAGAGGCCAAGAAGTATCGAGAGACTGGTCATTATTCAGGAGCTCATGCACCAGCAGCACGCTATGGTAGGGTTTTTGTGAGTCGCCATGTTCATTCAGCTCTTCCAGTAGCCAGCGGTGTTCCAGCTCCTCCTAGACCTCAGGAGCCCTATTATGCACCACCAGTATCCAGTATGCCTCCTACTCGAGACGCTATTACCGGCCAGTCCAGCAGGCCAGGTCTGAGTCAGTATCAGCCGCCGCATCCTCCGAGGGGTTGTTTTGAGTGTGGTGACACTCGTCACATGGTTAGAGATTGCCTCAGATCCAGGAAGGGTGCACCTCCACAGACTTATCAGCCTCCACGTGCTCCACCGGGCCCTCCGTCCATTCTTCCCGCCATAGCTGCCACCCCACCTTCTCAGGCAACTCGAGGTGGAGGTCGGGGAGGTAGAGGTCTCCCTAGAGGGGCAGGCCAGGCCAGGTACGATTCAGTCATCACAGGTATCGTCACTGTCTGCCATAGGGATGCATCAGTATTATTTGACCCAGGCTCTACGTATTCATATGTCTTCTTATTTTGCTCTATATTTGGGGATATCTTGGGATTCTTTGAGTTCCCCTGTTTATGTATCTACTCCCGTGGGAGATTCTCTCGTTGTGAACCACGTATATCGGTCGTGTTTCATTGTTCTTAGTGGTTTTGATACCATAGCCGATTTGTTATTACTCAGTATGGTAGATTTTGATGTTATCTTGGGCATGGACTGGTTGTTGCCCCATCATGCTCTTCTTGATTGTCATGCTAAGACCATGACGCTGGCTATGCCAGGCTTGCCGATATTAGAGTGGAGAGGTAACTTAGAGTATACTCCTCGCAGGGTCATTTCATTCCTTAAGGCTCAGCGAATGGTTGAGAAGGGGTGTGATGCGTATTTGGCCTATGTGAGAGATGCCAGTATTGATACCCCTACAGTTGAGTCAGTCCCAGTAGTGAGGGATTTCCCTGATGTGTTTCCAGCTGATCTTCCGGGTATGCCGCCCGATAGAGATATTAATTTCGGCATTGATTTGTTATCGGGCACTCAACCCATTTCTATTCCTCCCTACCGTATGGCTCCTCCTGAGTTGAATGAGTTGAAGGAGTAGTTGTAGGAGTTGCTTGATAAGGGTTTCATTCGGCCCAGTGTGTCACCTTGGGGTGCTCCTATCTTATTTATAAAGAAGAAGGATGGTTTTATACGGATGTGTATTGATTACCGTTAGTTGAACAAAATCACAGTGAAGAACAGGTATCCATTGCCTTGTATTGATGACTTATTTGATCAGTTACAGAGTGCTAGAGTGTTTTCCAAGATTGACTTACGTTCAGGTTATCATCAGTTGAAGATTCGGAGTCTGATATCCCGAAGACTGCTTTCAGGACCAGATATGGTCACTATGAGTTTCTTGTCATGTCATTTGGGTTGACCAATGCCCCAACAGCCTTTATGCATTTGATGCACAGTGTGTTCTGGCCTTATCTTGACTCCTTCGTCATTGTGTTTATTGATGACATCCTGATATATTCCCGGTCTTGGGAAGATCATGAGCAGCACCTGAGGACCGTGCTTCAGACTTTGAGGGAGAAGAAATTGTATGCAAAATTTTCTAAGTGTGAATTCTGGCTTGATTCAGTGGCATTCTTGGGCCACATAGTTTCTTGTGGAGGGATCAAGGTAGATCCGAAGAAGGTGGAGGCAGTGCAGATTTGGCCTAGACCGTCATCACCTACGGAGATTCGCAGTTTTCTTGGTTTGGCGGGGTATTACCGTCACTTTGTGGAGGGATTTTCATCTATTGCGGCACCTATGACCAGATTGACCCAGAAGGGTGCTCCGTTCAGGTGGACCGAGGAGTGTGAGGAGAGCTTTCAGAAGCTCAAGACAGCTTTGACTACAGCCCCAGTATTAGTATTGCCTACAGTTTCGGGGTCCTACACTATCTATTTTGATGCCTCGAGGATTGGCCTTGGAGCGGTATTGATGCAGGACCGTAGGGTGATTGCCAACACGTCCAGACAGCTGAAGGTGCATGAAAAGAACTATCTTGTCCACGACCTCGAGCTAGCAGCTTTTGTTTATGCCTTGAAGATTTAGAGGCATTATTTGTATGGAATTCCTTGTGAGATTTACACTAATCACCGGAGTTTGCAGCACTTGTTCAGGCATAAGGACCTTAATTTGCGTCAGCGGAGGTGGTTGGAGCTACTTAAAGACTATGATATCACTATATTGTACCACCCTGGGAAGGCCAATGTAGTGGCCGATGCCTTGAGTCACCGGGCAGAGAATTTGGGAAGTTTGGCATATCTTCCGACAGTTGTGAGGCCCTTAGCCTTGGATGTTCAGGTCTTATCCAGTCAGTTCGTGAGATTGGATATTTTAGAGCCTAGCAGGGTATTAGCTTGTGTGGTTGCTCGGCCTTCTCTTTATGACCGTATCAGGGGGCGCCTATATGATGATCTTCATCTTCTAGTTCTTCAGGACAGGGTTCAGCGAGGTGATGCCAGAGATGTGATTATTGGTGATGATGGTGTGATGAAGATGCAGGGCCGGATCTGTGTGCCCAATGTAGATGGTCTTCGGGAGTTGATTCTCGAGGAGACCCACAACTCACGGTACTCCATTCATCCCGGTGACGCAAAGATGTACCAGAATTTGAGACAACACTACTGGTGGAGGAAAATGAAGAAGGATATAGTTGGGTTTGTGGCCAAGTGTCTCAACTGTCAGCAGGTCAAATATGAGCACCAGAGGCCGGGTGGATTACTTCAGAGGTTAGAGATCCCAGAGTGGAAGTGGGAGCGGATCACCATAGACTTTGTAGAGGGACTTCCACGGACTTTGTGAAGGTTCGATGCTATTTGGGTGGTCGTGGATCGGCTGACCAAGTCAGCTCATTTTATTCCAGTGTTGACCACTTATTCTTCTAAGAGGTTGGCTGAGATTTATATCAGAGAGATTTTCCGCCTTCATGGTATTACAGTATCCTTCATTTCAGACAGAGGTACACAGTTCACATCACGGTTTTGGAGAGCCCTACAGCAGGAGTTGGGTACTAGGGTGGAGTTGAGCACAGCCTTTCACCCTCAGACGGACGGGCAGTCCGAGCGCACGATTCAGATTCTTAAGGATATGCTCTGTGCCTGTGTGATGGAGTTTGGAGGGTCATGGGACCAATACTTGCCACTTGCAGAGTTTGCCTACAACAACAGTTACCAGTCCAGCATTCAGATGGCACTGTATGAGGCTTTGTATGGTAGGCGGTGCCGGTCCCCAATGGGATAGTTTGAGCCGGGCGAGGCCCGATTTTTGGGTACAGATTTGGTCCAGGATGCCCTGGATAAGGTGAAGGTGATTCAGGAGAGACTTCACATAGCCCAGTCCAGGCAGAAGAGTTATGCGGACCGGAAGGTTCGTGACTTGGCATTTATGGTTGGTGAGCGGGTCTTGCTTAGGGTATCGCCTATGAAGGGCGTCATGAGGTTCGAGAAGAAGGGCAAGCTGAGCCCAAGGTTCATTGGTCCTTTTGAGTTATTGCGACGAGTTGGAGAAGTTGCTTATGAGCTTGCCTTGCCTCCCAGCCTAGCAGGAGTTCA
Source organism: Nicotiana tabacum (assembly GCF_000715075.1). Classification (NCBI taxonomy): domain Eukaryota; kingdom Viridiplantae; phylum Streptophyta; class Magnoliopsida; order Solanales; family Solanaceae; genus Nicotiana; species Nicotiana tabacum. Next base: position 76,083,490 of record NC_134103.1, read on the forward strand.
CCCGGTATTCCACGTGTCTACGCTCCGGAAGTATTACGGTGATCTGACTCATGTATTGGATTTCAGCTCAGTCCAGTTGGATAAGGATCTATCTTATGTTGAGGAGCCAGTAGCCATTTTGGACAGGCAGGTCAGAAAGCTCAAGTCAAAGAATATTGCTTCAGTAAAGGTCCAGTTGAGGGGTCAGCCGGTCGAGGAGGTGATTTTGGAGACCGAGCAGGATATGCGCAGCCAGTACCATATCTTTTCACGGTATCAGGTATGTCTTTATACTCGTTCGAGGATGAACGATTGTTTTAAGAGGGGTAGGATGTAATGACCCGGCCGGCCATTTTGAGAGTTAGAGCCCCGAACCCCTATTAACTACTTTTCCCATATCTATATCTGTTATTGTGATATGCCAGAATGATGGGTTTTGAGTTTCGGAGTATTTTGGGATACTTAGTCCCTAGTTGTGAGCTTAAGCCTTAGAATTTAGACCGCAGTCGGAACTATGAGAAGACGGATCCGGAATGGAATTCTGTCAACTCTGTTAGTTCCGTTGAGTGATTTTGGGGTTAGGAGCGCGTCCGGAATATGTTTTGGAGGCATGTAGTAGATTTAGGCTTGAAATGGCGAAAGTCAAATATTTGGAGTTTTGGGCCGGTAGTAGAATTTTTTATATCGGGGTCACTTTTCGATTCCGAAAATTGGAGTAGGTCTGTAATGTTGATTATGACTTGTGCACAAAATTTGAGGTCAATCGGACGTGATTTGATAGGTTTCGGTATCGGTTGTAGAATTTTGAAATTTCAAGTTCTTTAAGTTTGAATTGGAGGGTGATTCATGATTTTAGCATTGATTGATCTGATTTGATAGCTCGACTAAGTTCGTATGGTGTTTTAGGGTTGGTTGGTATATTTGGTCGAGGTCCCGGGAGCCTCGGGTGTGTTTCGGATGCTCAACGGGTCATTTTTGGACTTAGAGAAGTAGCAGATTTCTGGTGTTTTATTGAAGAGAAATCCTTCATCACGTTCGCGAGAGGTGCCTCGCGATCGCGTAGAGCATCTGGGAAAGGCAGTTAAGTTGTTATTCGCGTTCGCGATGTTGTTCCCTCGTTCGTGAAGGTGTGGGACCTTAAGCCTACGCGTTTGAGATATGGTCTTCGCGTTCGCGTAGAGGAACGGGGCAAAGGAAGCTTCGGGCATTAAGCCTACGCGTTCGCGAAGAGGTTCTCGCGTTCGCGAAGGGGGTCCGTCAGTGGAAGGTACGGGTTCGCGAGAGTACCCTCGCGTTCGCGAATGAGGAATTTAAGGGCAGTGAAAGATTGTTCATCACGTTCGCGGCCGTGGTGTCGCGTTCGCGAAGAAGAACGCACCTGGGCAGAATTTAAGGTTCAAAAACGAGGGTTGAGTTCATAACACAAAATTTTGATTGAGTACTCGGTAGAAGGCAAAATTTGGAGAGATTTTTGGAGGATGATTTTGGGTAATGATTCCTAACTCCTTTATGGTTATATTCCACTAATCTATGGTTGATTTCATCATTTAATTTCGGATTTTGGGGTTGAAATTGGGGAAAAATTGGAAGAACTTATTCAACAAAGATTTTGAGTTTTGAAAGGGGATTTGTGGTCGGATTTGAGAAATTTTTATATGGTTAGACTTGTGAGCGAATGGGTGTTAGTATTTTGTGACTGTTACCTGATTCCGAGATGTGAGCCCCACGGGCGATATTTTGAGTTAAATTTCAAAATTTTCGTTAAATGTTGATTTCGTTAATTAGATGAGTCTATTATTGTTGTACTTATGATACGTAATTCATTTTGGCTAGATTTGGGTCATTCAGAGCCGGATATTCGTGGGAAAGGCATTGTGACCGATTAGTTGAGATTGACTCGAGCTAAGTTGCTTTCCTAATCTTGTGTTGGGGACTTTTCCCTTAAGGTGTTTGATATTAACTGATGTGTGGGCGCCGAGTACGTACACGAGCTATTATTTCAAAAATCCCATTTTTCCTTTCTAAATCATAAACTATTTTTTCTTATTAAATTACACTAATATGTTTAATTGTTAAACTTACACTAGAGAAGCATGCTTACGTGTTTTAACTACCTAATTGATATTCTGTACGCCATGCTTAGTTAAGTCCCTATTTTCCTTATCTGTGTCCAGTATAAACTGTATAACTCGATGCCATACCTGCCATTTTATCTTGCGTTGCATATTTAAATTGGGACTTACGGACGTATTTTGGGAGATCCCCCTGTACTGCATATTTACTTTGGGACTACGGACGTATTCCAGGAGATCCCCCAGCACTGCATATTTACTTTGGGACAACGGACGTATTTTGGGAGATCCCCCAGCACTGCATATTTACTTTGGGACTACGGACGTATTCCGAAAGATCCTCCTGTACTGCATATTCATTTGGAACTACGAGACGGTATCCCGGGAGATTCCCCACTGTGTTTACCTTGTTCTGAGCCGAGGGCTCCCTTAACTGTCATATTTTTGAGAATTTCTTTAACTGTGTTACCGTAAATTTTACTTATATCTTTTACTGTTTAATTAATTATATTTACTCCAGTAGGGCCTTGACCTGACCTCGTCACTACTCGACCGAGGTTAGGCTTGGCACTTACTGGGTACCATTGTGGTATACTCATGCTCTTTCCTGCACATATTTTCGTATGCAGATCCAGGTATGAGCTATCAGCCTTGGGATTAGTGCGTACTGTTGATTCTAGGAGACTTAAAGGTACTTCTGCTCGCGTCCGCAGATCTTCGGAGTCCCCTTCTACTCCCTCGCCTAGAGACTTTCTTTATTATCTTCAGACTTTTGTATAGAGCTACATAGATTATAGCAGCTTGTATATGCCGAGTGGTACTACTCTTGGTTATTCACAATATGCTGTTTATCTTTAAAATGTTATTTTTTCTTTATATTTTTCGTAATATTAGGCTTACCTAGTCGTAAAGACTAGGTGTCATCACGACACCTTACGGAGGGCTAATTTGGGTCGTGACAGAAACTATTAAACATGTCTTTATCACTGGTGATCTAGCTACTAATATATGGAATTTTTTGCAAGTCCTATGGGTGTCTAATGGTTGAAGATTGTATTATGAATAATAACTGGGACATGGATTTCATTAACAGTATAGTGTCAAATTACTTGGCACGGGTCATATTTAAAACCCCCATCGGTGCTAGAAACATAAAGGATCAACCTGTATGGCAACTTACCACTTCAGGAGACTTCTCATGTAGCTCCGCTTGGGATCTTCTTAGACAAAAAAATGAAAAGCTGCAACTATGGAAAAAAATTTGGAGAAAAGACATTCCTTTCAAGATGTCTTTTATGTTATGGAGGTTGGTTAAAACAAAAGTTCCTCTTGATGAAATTATTAGAAATTTTGGGCAAACTATTGTACCAAATTATATCTGTTGCAATCAACCGAAGGATGAAACTATTGAACATGTCTTTATCACTGGTGATCTAGCTACTAATATATAGAATTTTTTTTTGCAGGTCCTATGGGTGTCCATATGGGAGGTCGGAATATAATCTCTATGTTGCATAACTGGAAAGGCACAAAGTGAAGGAATTACCACCAGAGGCTACTAGTTCAATCAGTCCCAATATTCATATTCTAGAAATTATGGAAAACAAGATGCTCTGCCAGATATGAAAAAAAAATATCTACATCTAGAATAATCAGTGAAATTCTATTCCATACATAAGTTCTAATAAAGAATCTAGACATGTAATTTTTGACTCTTCCCGAAATTTTGCACCTTTTAGTCCTTAAATGTCGGTTTTGGGTCTAATTTGCTATTTTAACTATTTTTGACTCTTTTGCTTTATCTTATCTTAAAAATCAAAAACTACAAAAATATTTTTTCCTTTATTTTAGCTAGTTGATATTTTGTCTAGTTAGTTTTACTTTAAAAAAAATATAAAAATAGACTCGACATTTTTATTTTTCAAAAGATAAATATATATATATATATATATATATATATATATATATATAAAATAGACTCGACATTTTTATTTTTCAAAGATAAGAAGAAAAATTTCAAAAATATATATACTTAGTTTAGTTTTAAAGTTGTAGGTTTTAGTATATATTAAGTAGTATTTAGATTTCTTTAATATGACTATCTTGTTTTCCTTTTTTAATTATTCCCTATTATTTTAGATAAAACTAGTATTTTTAATCAACTTTAGAAGAAAAGAAAAATAAAAAAAAAATGAGAAGAATGAAATCAAAAGAACGGTAAAAGCAAAACAGAAATAAGAAATGAAAGAATGGAAGTAGTCTCTTATCTTTCTTTATTTTTCTTTTTATACTTCTATTTATTTTTCTTTCTTTTCCTTTCAACTTTCAATTACCTTTTCCCACCTCACCCTTCTACATAATTCCTCCAACAAACTTATCACATGCATGCTACAATTCTATACATACATTGACACAGTAATTTTAGTGGGAAAGGACCATAAAATATTCCTTGGGGGACCACAGGTTTTTTTCCTCCCCAAGAACTCACTTCTTACAATATATAGTCATACATAGTTGTACATAAAAAAAGAGAGGATTAGACGAAAGGTGAGAGCAACGAGTGGGGAAGGAGAGTTAGACAAAAACAGGGGAGTTTGGAAACGAAAAAAACATAGGGGAAAGAGAGACGAGAAACGAGAGCTCAGCAGTCCATCTGTCTTCATCTTCTTCATATCACATAGATCTGACCCTTTTCTTTGAGCACTCAATTTTTCTGTTTTTTTATGACAATGAAAGACCTGTAAAACCTCACTGCAAATAACCATCATAGCCACCACCCCGAACCCAATCGCCCAATCCATTCGATTTCACTTTTGTTTTCCTTGGCGCGCATCAAAGAAAAATCCTACTTTTCCTGAAGGTTGTAGTTGGTGTTGAGTTGAGGTCTTTCAGTCAAAGACGAGTTGCCATCGACTCCGGTTGAGGCACCCATTCGAGGTCCCCATTCGAGTTTTGGTCTAGCGGTTCAAGCTTCGTGTCTTCTGTTCGTGCTGCGATTTGTTCGATTTTGATCGGAGGTCCTTGTATATTTTCCAAAGCATCAAGGGAAATCTATTTTGCTGCTCTAAGGTCCACTCGTACCTCTTTAACTTGAAATCTCTTATTTGCTTTATTTGGTGTTGAAATTGATTCATGAAACTCTCTGCTTACTTGTCTTGGTTTAGATATTAATTGATGCTTTGGCTTCTTTGATTAATCTATTTATTATCAAAATTATTTTTTCTCAGTAAGCAATTAAGATAGATGAACAGTTAAAGAATTAAATGGGCCGTGGGGGTTTGTCTGATTTAAAAAGAAAAAAATAGATTTGAACTTTGTAAGTTAGATTGATCGTGCAAAGAACTAAAAATTATAGTAATTTGAGTTTTAAATGATTTTTGTTAGTTATTTATTTTGCATTATTGCTTTATTTATTACTCATCGTTAGGAGCATGTTTAGGCCGACCACATTTGGGTAGGCAAACCTCAGGTCTTTTGTTTCATTTTAAAGTTAATTTAGAGGTATAATATCACAAGTAAAATGTAATACATAAAGAGAAGGTTGCATTGACAACTCGAAAATTGTTTCCTTAAAAGAAGTTGGTTGAGTGTTTGTCCATGAATGGCGCGATTAAAATGAGAAAAACACTTAATATGGAAGTCGAATTTATTTAGAGATCTATTTTATTCCTTTTATCAAAATATTCTATAAATTTAGTAGATTTATCCTCAAAAGAACATCATCGATATTTTTCACTATTGGCTTGACATCACTAATTAATTAAGCACATTTTATGATACAAACAGATAAATTTTAAAACTACTCATAATTACCGTGCAATTTTAAATCTACCATGCGAACTGATTATCCAAAGTCTGAACATCTGCAGCTAACGGCATCTCACTAACCGGAAAAAAGTTAGTCTAATCATGAAGCAATGAAATAAGTTTTGAAGATGACATAGATATTTGAGGGAAACAAGTAACGATATGGACATTTTGAGATCATTTAAATCCCGAATTTTGTGAAACTAGGGCAGATAGGTTAGGAAGTTAATAGGACGACAAGAAATTATTAAAAGAGAGTGCGTCCCAGACGATTTGAAGCAAGCAACTTGGAGTTCAAGATAAAGCCAATGGAGTTTGTCCCAAACTGACGGAGGGTATTCATTGTGAAGAAGAAATTACCCAATGAGAGTTTGGTACTTGACACGGTACTAAAGAAAGATGGAAGGCATATCTGGGATATCAATGTCGATGCTACAAAAGAAATATTGTGCATGATCTTTATTTTTCATCCTCAAGTTGCATGTGTCGTACTTGGCATTTTCAGAGATTGGGAGGCCCTCTTTCAGCTACCCAAATACTTTATACCCTTCGGTACCCTTTTGAGCCTGTGCTGATCTCTTTGACCTCCCCTCTTTTGGAATCAAGTTAGAGTCATAAAAAAAAAAGAAAAAAAAAGAAAAAGAAGAAGAAGTTCGTGCCCCAATAGGTTTGTTTTAGAAGTTCAGTCCAAGAGAAAAATTCAAAAAAAGAGAAAAAGAAAAAAGAAAAACGAAGAAAAAGAAGAAAAAGAAAAATAACAACAACAAAAAAGTAGTATTTTGAACTATGTTCGACCTGATTCTTGTCCCCACAAGATACGTAGGTAGCCTTACGGTTCGGTCACACCAAATAAAATATTTCATACTTTATACCCTTCGGTACCCTTTTGAGCCTGTGCTGATCTCTTTGACCTCCCCTCTTTTGGAATCAAGTTAGAGTCATAAAAAAAAAAAAAAAAAAAAAGAAGAAGAAGAAGTTCGTGTCCCAATAGGTTTGTTTTAGAAGTTCAGTCCAAGAGAAAAATTCAAAAAAAGAGAAAAAGAAAAAAGAAAAACGAAGAAAAAGAAGAAAAAGAAAAATAGCAACAACAAAAAAGTAGTATTTTGAACTACGTTCGACCTGATTCTTGTCCCCACAAGATACGTAGGTAGCCTTATGGTTCGGTTGTACCAAATAAAATATTTCATAATCTCACGAAGTCAAGAGTGGGACAATTTTCTTAGAAATTCCATCTAAAACAAAAAAAAATGAGGGTCAAATTCTCTTGTTTTAGAAACCGGGGTAAAGTTTTAAAATAGATTCCAAAAGTTGTAAATAAATTAACCATTTTTTCTTAGTTTGAATTTGAGCCTTCATGCCTTTCTTTCTTTCTAACCCTGTCCAAAAGCCACATTACAGTCCAAAAAAAGACCTCCCAGATGATCTTTGAGAGTGCCGAGTTAGACATGCCAGGAGCATATTGATCTTGAGGGCGATTGCTCCTACACTTTCCATGATAACTTTGATTTTAACTTGGAAGACATTGATTGTTATTGGCTAACCACTTTCTCGGTCACGCTTATCACAGAAAATACCTATGATCTGTTCAAGCCCCAAATCCTCTATCTGTTGCATTGTGCCCATGAATAGAAATTTACCGAACCTTTGCATTTCACATGAATACCAAAGCACTTCAATTGTTATCAACTCAGTACGCATGCCACTTTTCCCTGACTTATGGCATTTTGATATGCTAGTCACCCTCCGCTTTGTGCAATTGGAAAGCTGGTAGCAAATTTTGAAGTCATTTCTCACTTGTTCTAACAGAGAAGACTCAAAAAGAGGACTTAAACAAAGCAAGAAGAACAAAGTAAGGGGACAGTGGAAAGAGATGACATCTAACAAGAGAATTACCAAGTAGAAAGTTATCTGATGTGACACCAACTCTAATGACCATGCCATGCATCTTGGATTAAGTGGCCTGATCTGTCAAGCAAGTATAATCTTCCATTCTTGTCATACCTCTAAGTTGTGAAACTAGGCTTCAATGCTCCAATTGTCCTATCTAATTCACGATCCTCAGTCGACTTGTAATGCCCTGAAGCGTTTTCACTATCAAGCCTCTCTCATTTTGTTCTTTCTCTCAACTCACCGTCGCCTTATGGTGCCCTTGAGGGTTTTCACCGATAAGACTCTCTCATTTTGTTCTTTTCTTCTTATTTCCTCTGATTCTGTAGATGACAAAGCATTAACCATGGTAAAAGTATCTACCTATTTTCGGAGGGGTAATTTTCCTACTTTCATAACCCGACCCCATTTTGATAAATAGGTTTTGGGGCATAGTTTGGGACAATTATCTGATGATTTTAGAGAGAAGTGAGAGTGTTCTAGAGAGAGGAAGTAGATAAAGTTTCTTGTTCATCAAATTCTTGTCCAAGCCTTGAAATCCAACAAGAAATCTCTCAAGTTCTTCATCAAAGAGGTAAGGTTCTAACCCCTAATTTTCAATTTCGAGTTTGGGTAATGATGGGTGATTAAGAGTATGATTTTTGGGATAAGTGTTCATTATCCTATATTGATTATATTTCATGATTTCATACTCATTTACATCATGAATCTGTAAATTTAGGGAAGAAAAATCTGATTTTTATAAAATCTTGAAAAAACAAAAATTTAAGATTTGAAGGTCCATTTGATATCGGAATTAGATAATTTTTGTATGGTTGAACTCTTAGAAGAACGGGTGTTTGGATTTCGCGAGATTTTTTCGGGATTTAAGATGTGGGTCCCACTGTCAAATAATTAAATGAATTTTGGATTTTTATCCAGAAAATTAGTAAATTTATATGAAATTAATTCCTATGATTCGTATTGAGTATATCAAATTATTTGTGAATATATTTAAAGTTTTTGGAGACAAATATAAAAGGAAAATCTATGGTAGAGTAATTGATTGAAATTTGCAAAGCGAGGTAAGTGTCGTGGTTAACCTTGACTTGAGAGAATAGAACTCTTAAATTATTTGTTATGTGAAATGCATGTGAACGACGTATAGGCGAGGTGACGAGTGTCTATACGTCGTCAAATTAATTGTTTGCCTACTTACTTGAAAAATCATAAATTATTTTAAATCATGAATTAATTGTTATAATAATTGTTTCTCTCCTATTCTTCGTCAAATATTAATCCTTGAATTCTTGCATTAATTGTTACATGCTATTTAAATTATGTGACTTAATTATTATTTGACATTTAGCATATTAAATATTAAACTGCCTATTTTTTCCCTGATTTCCATAATAACTTGCTATTTGTCATTGTTTGTTTCATAATTAAATCATAATTATTGTATGCTTGTTGTCTTATAATTTTATATTAATTATTGCATTTATTGGGGAAATTTCTTCTATAAGAATTGATAAATGAATATATTGGAGGAGCAGGTTGCACGTCGCAATAGAATTGAATTGGTAAATGTATATATTGGGGGATCGGGTTGCACGCTGCCACAGACTTATTAAAAAGTCCATATTTGAGGATCGGGTTGTACGCCGCAACAGATTTATGAAAAGGCAATATTTGGAGGATCAGATTGCATGCTGCAATAGACTTATTTAAAAGTTAATATATACTTGATTAAAAATAATTATATGAGAGGATTGAAAATGAATATATTATGGAAGTGGTTTGCACGCTATAACAGAAATTGGTTGAAATAATAATGGATTATGACTGTTGAGTTGGCTTCAATTATTATAAATGAGTTACCTTATTTATTTCTATTATTTGTTGTTGTTACTAATATTGCGTACAGGTTAATGTAAGTGAACCGCCTTAGCCTCGTCACAACTTCGTCGAGGTTAGGCCCAGTACTTACCAGTACATGGGGTCGGTTGTACTGATACTACACTCTGCACTTATTGTGCAGATTTCAGAGTTGATCCCAGTGGCTTACCATAGACTTGCTCGGATTTCAGCTACTCAGAGGAGACCTGAGGTATAACTGCACGGTGTTCGCAGTTCTGAAGTCCCCGTCTACTTTACTTTAGCTGTGTATTTATTTTCAAACAGCTTTATTTTATTTAGACTTTTACTTGTATTATTCTAGAAGCTCGTGCACTTGTGACACCAATTCTAGGATGGTATTTAGACACCATTATTTTTTTGTGGATTATTCACTACATTTCAGACTTTAATTCCGCATTTGTTTCTTTGTTATTAATAAATTTTAAAAAAATTATTTTAAAATGGATAATGTTATTCTAACGTTGGCTTGCCTAGCAAGTAAAATGTTAGACACCATCACGGTCCGAAGGTGAGAATTTCGGGTCGTGACAGAATCGAAGTTCGGGCAGAAGTACCCATACTGGTACAATGGGGCTATCTGTTTCCGGTTTCCAATCTGGAGACCATTTAGACAACCACATTTGCATTCCATCAATTGCAATTACTCTTTTAAAACGGACGATGTCAAAGTCTTTATCTATAAAGACATTTCGATTATCGTAAGCTCCTATCTTAGCAATACCTTTAAGAGGAATTTGTTCGGCGAAGGCAGCTCTAATACGATCAATTTGTGGTCTCACCCTCAAGAATCTGCCTACTACTGTCAGACGACATTCCTCTGTCATGACTCCATAGTATTCCTTGGATTTGAAGATCACATCAGGCATTCCATTGTGGGTGGTGATCCGAGCTTGGACCGAGGGGTCTCCTTGTCAAATCGCAGAATTAGGTTTGATAGGGATCGTAATTGCAGTAGCATAGCTAGTTTTTTGGAGAAGTCCTTCCGTGTGGGTGGAGGCCTCAGCTGGTATTGAGCTCTAGCGGAGCTGTCGCCGGAGGTTCCATGGAGCGGGAGCTCCTTTCTTAGGTAAAGTTGTCACTGTTCACAATTGTAGAGAGAGAGAGAAAGAGCTGTTGAATAGTCGGTCGTAATGTTAATCAGAACTATATCATCAGCAAATAACATACACCATGGTACCTCCCCTTGAATATGGTGTGTCAGTGCGTCCATCGTCAGTGCAAATAAGAAAGGGATGAGCGTAGATCCTTGGTGTACCCCATAATCACCGGAAAATGCTCCGAGTCTCCTCCTACTGTCCTAACCCGAGTCTTGGCTCCATCATACATGTCGTTAATCACACTAATGTATGCTACCGGAACACCTTTTACCTTCAAGCATCTCCAAAGAACCTCTTAGGACAAAATAGTTTAATTATGATAAGTTCAATCTATTGAATACTGAATTTGTTGGGATAAACACAGCTTAAATAGAGTGAAATGGATAATAGGATCATATAACTAGTGTTATGTTAGATAAACAAAGCCAACAGAGTATTCTCTTATAGGACAATCTTACGTAAATATAAACAAACAAATAATTATAGAACTAAGGCTCAAATGGTTGCACTATTTTATATATGGGAAACAAAGTCGTTCCTAGCTAGACTTTCCTCTTTTCTTTTCTTCTCTTTCTCAAAGGTTAAAATCTGTTCGTCGGATAGTTATCCATACCTCCGGCTGGATAAATAGAGGTACGACTGACCCGGATTTTCAGGAGAGTGAGCGGTTTTTGAAGTGCCTATTAAGGGCGCTAGTGCGTACTCCAGGGTGATCATCACCACCTGCACCTCACATCTCGGTACAGTAAAACGTGTAACCCGACTATTGTTCCGTTCAACTACATTAATGAACTAATTGACTCATTGGAATCTTCTATCTAAGCTTGAGCCTGAAACGAGTGAAGTTCGTCCTTCATTTCATACCTGCCGTTGCACTTTCGACAAAAAGTAAACGTTAAATTTATCATAACTGGGAATGTACGGCATTTTAAAATATTAAATCACATTGACTGGGGAATACTAAACATTTACTACCTTGGGATTAATCCTGCGCCTTAAGCTAAATTCACTTGTTGAATCCGAAAATATTATGTAACTCGTAGTGCTATTAGACTAAGCACGATAAAAAAGCATAGTTAACATCAACTCAACTATCATATGGTTGGATCAAGGTTTAACCGATTTCTACCTTGTAATAAGTGTTCGATTTCCAAATTAAAGAGTAAAATCCACTATCTCCTCCTAATTATTTGCTTGGAGTATAAAAGAAAGACTTGATAGTGAGCTACACATTTAAATAGCACCATTCCACCAAAAAGTTGAGTTATATATAACATTCAATTTTCAATGTTAGCGAACATATATATATATATATATATATATATACACACATACACTTACACATAAAAATGGAAAATTGTTTCTTCTGTAATATAGATGTTTCTGTTTAAAGACCATTTGGACACAATTCTTTGTATTTAACTCAATTTGGACACATTCCTTTTCTTTATTTTTCCTTGGTATGACCTAAAAGAAGTCCATAAATATTGCCAACAACTTGCCATCATCATTTTTCTTTTGCAGAAAATATACAAACTATGTGAGGTTATAAAAAAATATTTAAGTTATATATTCTGATAGTGTAAAGAATTACCAATATAATTTAATTGGGTCGGTGCAGACGGATCAAATCAAATTAATACAATGAAAGTTGGTCAATATCAATCTATTAAAAATGAATTAATTTATTTAAGGATGTAACATCTAGTAGAAAATTGATCGAGTTATTCAACTTACAAAAAACTGCCAACATCTTCATATATATAGAGAAGCCACCAAGAAAATTTGCTTCCACAATGTGAGTTTTATTCAATTCCTTACTATAAGCAGGGAATATAAATAATCAAAGACTAAATATGGGTGAAATATTGTGCTTTTATTTGAAGTAATAAAAAACGAATTGAAGGTGTGAATACAAGGCATAAAGTCTACTATATACATTTAAAATATGTTATAGCCAAATTAGTTTCAGCCTAATAGCCCTAATTCTTGTTCCCACACTTCATTTGAACAGCCAATGTCTTGAAAATGTTAGGGCATGGGTCGTTGCTCGGCTCGTCATATACTTGTCTCTCAATTGGAATTGTACATGTATTTTTGCCTAAGCAATGTCTTTCTGCAACTTTGAGACTATTGATAGAAGTGCAATTTCCATTGTACAAGTTTCCACATGCACCATCTGGATTACCATAACTAGCAAACTCAACTTTTTCAATAATTTTGTTATCAGGGCAAGTTAAGTGTGCTCCTGACTTGAGATCTTCTACGATCGCGACGAAATCAGTACCGGATTTTCCCCATGATTTGACATGAGGAGGATGGTATTCGGTAATGATACTGCAGATTGTGTCTCTGTTTACTGTTTGGACTTCAATGGTTTCAGGGAGACCACCGGTTTCCTCAAAGATGACTAGGAGATTGTTCTTTGGTTTCAAGAAAGCTCTTGGAATATGATACCTGAAATATCATTCGTAAAAATGTTATAGGGTACTATCTTTGTATTTTTTTTTTTTTTTTTTTTTTGAAAAACACATTATGTTATACTTACTCATACTGAGTGGGCTGTCCAAGAGGGGAGAGGAAAGATGACCAATAACGACCAAGGCTATTACCATTCACCCACATCATACCCTTTTGCATTTTGTCCATTTTCAAGGCCACTGGGTTGTTACCTTCTGGGGCATCAAAGTAGGTCTGCATATATCCCAAAAGAAAATGAATTTTTAGATAAAGAATAACTACTTCGTGAGATTAATAACCTAAAAAATAAAGAATATTGCTTGACTTCAGTGCTTACCTTATACCAAGTAACAGCTCCTTTGGTAGGACCATTTACAGGAGTCCATTTTACTTTCTTTGCACCCTCTTCAGTAAATAATTGTTCTTTTTCTCCAAATACACCAACCTGTTATTAGTTGATCATGTTATACATTTTTTTGTGAAAGATCAAATAATTGAATATCATTATGTATGTTTACCTCATGTCCCCAGTTGTTTAGGGTTATATCGAGGGTTCCAGACATCAAACCTTGAACAGTTACACCTCTAGGTCCAGCAAACCTCTTTTCCATGTAGGCTCCACTATTCTGCATTATAAATATAATAATAGGTTAAACTTTACTAACTGTCTAAATTAAGACAGGCAGCTATTATAGCTTAAATCTTTTGCATAATAACTTCTTTTCAAAACAATTGAAACACATACAGGGAAGCCAACTGTCTCGGCCAAAATTGAGATGGTGTTAGTTCCAGGTTTCAAGATGACAGGTTTCTGAAAAACAAAGCTCTTCTCGATGTTGTTACCATGTCCAAACCCTGAGTAAAGAATTTTTATATTATCAGTGCCATTTAACATGTTATGGCATGCAATAATATGGTCAGTATGTAAAACTTAAACTCGTTCCAATATCAAGGATAAACTTACCAACAAATTCGCCATTAACAAACGCAGACAATGCATGTCCCATACTTGCGATTTGCAGGACGGGGAGGATGTCAGGTCTCATGGGCAAGTCATGGCGATCAAAGTTGATGCTGTTTATGATAACAATTTCAATATTAGAGTATACTCAATTTGATTAATTAAGATTAAAAAAAAGACAAACAATGAACTTTAATTATAATTACCTTGTACTGTACCAAGCATAGTCTGAGGTATCCTTTGTCAAACTATAGAGTTCCAAAGGTTCCCTGTTCTTAAGTGGCAAATCGCTTATGGTTGGGACTTTTTCTTGGTACATTTCCCATTTAAGATTCTTTGCTTTCTCTGATGGAAGGAAATTCCTTGAATTGTGTTGGGAGACAATCTGTTTTCCATTAGACAAAAAAAAAAAATGAATTTTCAATGTAATTTTCAGATTGAAATCTCAGTATAATCTACTTTTTTCTTCTATGTAATATTTACCGTTTGAGTGTTGTAGACAACAGTCTTGCAATCAGGGAGAATGCTAACGGATTTCTCAGGTAGGTAATATTCTTTACCCCTAAACTTAATTGTGGCAGGTAAAGTTGTGTGGTTGTTGGTTAAAAAGGCAGCACAATCACTTCCGGGCTTCTCATAAACTGTAATCTGTAAAATAATGTTTAAGAAGTAATTAATGAGATTTTAATCAGTTTTGAACAAAATTTCTTAGTATGTAAAAGATTTCTTTTAGGGTAAATTTAAAATGCAAATGCTTTTAATTAATTACCTCAAGGTTTTGGTTAATCTTTTGTACAGAGGGAGTTCCCCAAAGGAGAGCCCTTCTTGATAGCCTCAAAGCCCTGTGCAAGTCTCTCAAGTGACTCCATTTTGGTTCCCTATACAAACCTGAAAATATATAATAAAAATATCTATAAGTGTAACGAAAGATTTTTATTCTGTATTTTTTAAATTGTCAATACGTAAAACTTAAATAATACTAAAATTTAATTGTAACACTAACCAAATTCATCAAGGGGAGCTTCGTCGTAATAACGAGTTGTCACGAAAGAAGAGCCAGTTCTTCCATAGTTGGTTCCACCATAGTACTGGAAATTAACAAGAATGAAATCAAATTAAGCCATTTTTAAAAGTTAGATAAATATGACTAATTAAGGTTTATGAGGAAATAAATTAAAAAAAAAAAGAATATGTACCATGTAATAGTTTGTAAGAGTTCCGTTCTTAGCGAAGAAACGAGCTACAGAAAATGCAATATCTTCTGCTGCTCTTTGTGATGGTGGGTCTCCAAAAGTCCTATATCTGCAAATCATTTTTTTAATATTAGAATTTAGACATAACATTACAATTTATTAGACATTATTTATTTTTAAAAAAAAAGTTCATATACTTACTGGGCAGTCCAATTTTCAGTCCATAAAGAAGGTTTATTGGGACCATTTGGACCTGTGAAAGTATCTGCACAATGCCTTCCATTGCAAGTGTTGATCTGTGGAAATAAATTGAGTAAAATGGATAAGAATTATTGTATGGTTTTCACATTTTAATGAATCATTTTGTTTGGTCGCTTTCTATTACTCA
This sequence comes from Nicotiana tabacum, assembly GCF_000715075.1. Lineage (NCBI taxonomy): Eukaryota > Viridiplantae > Streptophyta > Magnoliopsida > Solanales > Solanaceae > Nicotiana > Nicotiana tabacum. The sequence continues at coordinate 76,099,233 of NC_134103.1, forward strand.
TTTGAAAAAGGACACTCAGGGTCCGAGGAAGAACAGCACCTCATGATGTAGTGGCTGATTCAACAGCTCAACCCTTACTTTAGTGTTCTGTATATTGCTTATTTGAAAAAGAGATAAACGTACCACTTGGGCAGGAGCATCCTTTTGCTTGCACATGATCCAAGGGACACCATTGTATAATCCAGTAGCCATGTTAGCAGCCCACTCTACATATTTCTTGCCATTGTCTCTGTAAGCTAGTTGTACATTGTTGTACTCGTTTTCGATCTGTGTTATATCAGCGCATTAGTTATGGTTATACTGTTCAAAAATTGCTTTAGGTTGCAGTTCTGGATAAATTTCCTTGTTAGAATTGGTGATTTCGTCAATGTTGATATACATATATACCTGAGCCATAATGATAGGGCCTCCTTGGGGAGCAAACAACTTCTCCTTTTTCATCAAATCAATGACCATCTCTGAGTACTTTTTCATGTGGTGCTGCGAGACAAAGAAATAAATAATTAATTAAATTAAGAGTCGTTAATTAATTGTCTATAATTATTTAAATTAAAGTGTGATATACGTACGATGAATGGTTCGTTATAAGAACGGAATGTGATATTTGGAACCTCCCTTAGCCAGTATGGGAATCCTCTGTAGTCAATAAGTCATAATTTAGCAACTATAGTTATAGAAAGGTCAAATTTGATGGATTTGTATATACCCTTGATTCCATTCAGCCTCAATATATGGTCCAATCCTGAGGGTTACATACAAGCCTTGTTCACCAATTGTCTTTATGAATTTCACCACGTCATAGTTTCCTTCAAAATTGAACTGCAAATTCAAAGGGTAAACAGTAGAGTTTAACCATTTTGACACAAGGATCAAGATTGAAACATAATGTGCACATTGATGTTGATTACCTGGCCTTGAACGGGCTCGTGAATATTCCAGAAGACATAAGTCTGGATAAGGTTCAGACCTCCTTCCTTAGCTTTCCTAATGATGTCTGGCCACATCTGTAACATTCCATCACAGTATAGTATTCTTGAGTTTGTTGATTCAAAATATAACGTGATCTGTACACATATTTATTGATTTTCAAGTTACCTCAGGAGGCATACGAGGATAATGAATGGAACCAGAAAAGAGCAATTCCCTTTCACCATTGACGATCATTGAACGACCATCATAGGTAACACCTTTAGTTTTTTCTCCGATTGCAGAAGAAACCAACAAAGAGAGAAGGGCTAACGACAGTAACCGACTTGATATCGCCATATTATTACGATGAGTGAAAGTGCAAGGACAACAAAGGAGAAGAAGACAGAAAGCTAAAAGGCACCTCTTCCTTATACGGGAGGAGGCACCAAAAACTAGCTGTCTTGATTTCTCTTGTAATGTTTATGTTTGTTCCAATTTATAATGATCATGTTCGGATATGTTTAAGGCTTCGAGAAATTCTTGGATTTTCATGGTCTGTTTTAATTTCAGTTTTTAGTTTCTAACTAACTACCCCTCCTCTCTCTCTTCATATGTTCTTTCTGTTTGGATCCACAATTAATCTACGTCCATTTGATGAATGGTTGTAATTTAACGAAGAACTACTTCTTGGGGGGTCATTGAAAAATTGTTCAAAACCCCCCATTTTTTCCTATTTTCCCTCCTATATTATCTTGCTTTAATTTGTTAGAAACTGAAGTACATTAATATAGTTGGTTTTCCTTTTCTATTTGCTATCGCATTTGTTTACTCACACATATAAGAAATGCACAAACGTGATCTTATACAAAATTGATCTACTTTACTTGGAAAATATATACTACTATTATATAAGTGTATCTGCTCTATCAATGTACTTTTGGATATTTATATATGGACTTTGTACTTTTTCTTTAAAATTGGAATCTTGATACATTATCTAAAAATGAAGATCGAATTTTTTGATTTTACAAAGATGTAAGAAGCTAGTACCACTTAATTTGCTCATAACATGGACAAACTTACAAGTTTCAACTCATTCAAGCAAAACTTCCTTCGCTATTGGAGTGCATTATTTTTGGTGCAAAATGTTAATTAAAGCTTGGATTAATACGAGATTTTCGATGTTGATGTGTTCCCATTTTGCTATTGGATCATAGATCACATGGCGAGTATCTTTTTTGGAAAGATATCAATAAAAAAGAGAATAGGAGTAGAACCTTACTCAAATTTCTATTTTTGGTGACTAAACCTCTTAAGCTAAGCCCAAGTTTTTGGTTGATATTGTTGGACTCCACCCATAGTTAGGGGTGGACATATATCGGTCAGAATCGAAGAAAGAGACCGAATCGAAAATATTTTTATTACGGTTTCGGTTTTTTCGATCGGTTTCAGTTTAAAATTTTAAAATTTCAGTTATTTAGTTCGGTCGTCGGTTATTGATTTATTTGATTCGGTTAACCGAAAAGCCGAATTATTAGCAAATGAATTCTTTAAGCTATATATAAGCTAAACCCATAGATAATAATATTAGGCCCAATTTTAAGTGAATGAATTGGACATCTTAGTTGGACAGCTGTATCAGATTTTTACAACAAAAACCCTAATAACATTATCTCTATCTCCCATTCTTTAGAGAAACAAGGATCAACCGCCCCTCCCCCTTTGTAAATCCACTCAAGCTCTCATTTCTTGAGAGATGGCCACTGCCTCTTTACCTCACAGCCTTACCGGCGACCAACTATCGACGCCATTGTTCGCCTCCCTTTCTCCACCACGTAACGCCGCCTCTGGGTTTGATCACCAGCTGGCCGACGACTTTGTTATTTTCATGCCGGAAAAGATGCATATCTCGTCGGAAGTGATCTTTTCTGTTGAATCTCTATGACCTAATGTTCTTTGTTATTGTGTTACGAGTAAGATTATTACATAGAAAGAGCCCGAAATAACAAATTAGATTTATGATTTATCACATTCAAGCAATACAAGAAGTCCAAAATTTCGAAAAAAACTAACAAATTCGTCAGTCCAATTATTACATAGAAAGAGCCCAATATGATAATGTTCAAACCGAAAATCGATTCGAAATTAACCGAACTGAAGTTGAAAAATCGAACTGAACCGAACTTATTTCAGTTCGATTTCGGTTACTACTTTTACCAAACCGAAAATTAAATAACCGAACTGAATTTTTTCAAATTGAACCGAACCGACCGAACGCCCACCCCTGCCCATAGCGAGTCATTTGTCAACTCTAACACCCTGTCTTAGAAATAATTGTCCGGAACTTGGAAAAACTTTTTGATAGTTACTATGGCAGCTAGTCTAAGTCATATTCTTGAGTTAAGCATTCATTTGGGAATGCATTCTGATGTAAACTAAGAGTCTATCAAACTGTATAAAGAATCTGGTTCTCTATCAGTTCCCACAGAGCACATCAGTAAGTAAATAACACAACGATATTTATGTGAAAAACTCTCAGCTCACGGGATTAAAAACCACGACCTACACTCGTAGGATTTTAACTTCACTAACTGAGCAACTTTATATTACAACCTATTGTAACCTAGGAATTAAACTCTTAATCACCCACCTACTTATAGTAACCAGTGTTTTAAAAGGCGTGAGCGTAAGTCGAGGCATTTTACATATGCCTTAGCGAGGCGTAAGCCCCTAGGCATGGGGCGTAAGCCCCATAGGTATTTAATTTTTAATATTTTATAAAATAATACAATTACAATAAATATTTATAAACAGGTAAAATTGCATAAAAATTGAAGAAAACTATAAATATGTGAAAAATATATATATAGATTTGCTCCATCCCCACAAAAAACTAGTCAAAACAATCTATTATACGCTACTTAGAAGCACAAGTAACTTGAGTCGAAAAGAATAAAGTTTTCTACATGAAGGAACAAAAAGGATGACTAACCTGCAATTTGAACTTTGAACTTGCTGCTGTGAAGGAGAATGTAGTTCTCTTTGTATTTGTAAAAAAAAAATTGAATATTCGTTGCTTTTAGGAAATATTAGCAAACTAGCGGACAAGATAAAGAATTGGGAAAGACTATGAATTATAACGTCTTTAACTTTCAAATAATTAAAAACCTACAATTTCTTTAAAAAATTGATAAAATTCACATTTTACCTTCCTAAAAGTAAATAATTAATAAAATCTTATTAGTACGATAATTAAAATATTACTCCTTCATGAATAAATACAAATTAGTTTAAGATATCAAATTAATAAAAGTGTATAACAAAGAGGGACAAATGAACTAAGACACGACCAATAACAAGTGAAGATATAAATTCGCAATACTATGTCTTATTATTAGAGTTATGCTCAATCTTCATATTTCTATCGATGAATAGAACTTTTATCATTAATTTATTAAAGAATTTTGAAGGTCAGCGATATTAATTACGAAATTCGACACGTGATTTGCGTTAGAACTGTTAGGCGAGCCTCGAGCCGTAGGCGTTAGGCGTGTTTAGGGTGCACGGTCGGGTGCTTGGGGCGTAAGCCTCACAGAACTAAGCCCCATACATGAGCCCCGAGGCGTTTTGCAAGAGCCCTGCCCAGGGGCGAGCCACGGGCGAGTCCCAGAAATGCCTTTTAAAACGCTGATAGTAACTATATTACAAGCCTCTTTGTAATAACTCTATTACAAAGCTAACCACTTGACTAACTCTAGTCAACACAAACACACAGTTTATGGTTTACAAAGTGTCACACCTCTTTTTTTCCGAGGGGATAGGGGTGTTTTTCTAATTAAAGTGACATTATTCGAAATACGATTATTTAATTAGAATCGCCACTTGGAATATTTGTTATGGTGTCCCAAGTCACCGGTTTATTTTAAAATCCAAAATCGAGGAAATTGACTCTTATTTATTGTCTACGAACTCAGAAGACAAGGTAAGAAATTCTGTTAACCCGGGAGAAGGTGCTAGGTATTCCCGGATTTTATAGTTTTAACACGGTCGCTTCAATCATATCTGGCTTAATTATTAATTATGTGTTTAAGAACCTATGTGTGTTTTGTCTTTTACCGTTTTTAAATTATGGCGTGAATCCATTTTATTTTGGGCGCTAAAATCATGTCACACGTACGTGTATACGATTAATCACGCTTTATTATTCTTAAGGATTGTTTGGCCAAAATCGCGCGAATGCGTACCTTGATTTATTTTGAGAATCATAATTATGTCACGCGAACGTGTACACAATCACGATAGTAAATTAAAAGCCTGCCTAAGTATTCTACGAATGTTTCATGAGTTGATTATTTTCCTAAGATTTTAGATTATTGGGAAAGTCCAAGAATTATGGAATTATTGATGAAAAATATAGTAAATTAGTTATGGAAAGGCGGGCTAGCTTATTCAATTATTTAAGGAAAAGGGCTAGAATTGTTATACTGGGTTGGATGAAGTTCAGCTTATTGAGGCCCAAATTCGTCTCTTTCATTATAGTCTTAAACTAAACTATCATATGTCAACTAATCCCAACTAATTGCCAAATCTTCACGGCCCAAGACACATTTACAAACAAATCACATGGCCTAATTTATTAACTAATTAACCAAATATAAACTCTAAAATTTAATCAGCAAAACAATCAAAACTCATTGCAAATCAGGATATGAACCAATGAAAATTTTTCAACAAATACCACAAGCAAACACATAAACAGAAATTCATGAACAAACATAATGAAAAGATCGACCAAAAAATATAAATCAAAAGAGGCAAGAACGAACCTCAATCAACCGTAATTTTCATTTAAAATGGGAGCTCTCAAATTCAAGTACAATGAAGAGGTTCGACTTAATACTTCTGCTAGAGATCTGAACCAAGATCGGAGGCTTCTAAAGGTGACATCGCCGAAACCTCGAACCGGCCAACTCGAACATCATCTCACTTTAAGGATGGTTTCGGAACTGATTTTGGACTGATTTTGAAGCTGTTTTCGAGCTATTTCGTAGTTGGTTTTGCTGCTCCTTTTTGGCTAGATGTTTTGAAAGAAAGAGGAAAAAGAATTATACGAGTAGAAACTCCCTTAGCGTAGAAGAAGAAAAAAATTCTCTCAATTCCCTCCTCTATTTTTTTCTTCTCTTTTCTCCCCCTTTTTCTCAGACTATTTGATTATTATTTTATTATTTTTTTAAAAAAAATAAAATAAAAAAATTCCCCACTTTCTTTTACTTTTATTTTTTTAATTTCCCAATTTTATTTTTACTTTTCTTTTTTTATTTTTCACTTATTTTACTTTTCTTTTTTTTATTTTCACTTATTTTTCTTTTTGTTTTTAATTTTCACTTATTTTATATTTTTTTTTAATTTCCACTTTCTTTTACTTTACTTTTTTAATTCCAAATTTCTTTTTCCTTTCATTTTTAAAATTTCCACATTCTTTTACTTTTATTTTTTAAAATTTTTCACTTTCTTTTACTTTTTTATTAAATAATTTTCACCTACTTTTACTTTTACTTTTTAATTCCATATTTTTAATTTTCCTATTATTTTATTTCCATCCGAAATTTTAATTTTTTTTAATTATTTCGATTTTTTAATTTATTTTATTTAAAAAAATAAAAAAAATACTAATAGTAATAATTGACCTTTTAGATTATTTTTAATTTTTACCCTATATAAAAAAAATATAACAAAGGTAAAAAATATATACTAAATTTCTAAAAAATATTTACATAGTAGAAGGTGATAAAAATTCAAATATAGTCAAAAATTAGGTGCTCACACAAAGTGTCTGATGTTTGGCATATTTCGATATGTGTTGATGTTACTTTACCCATGTTTTAACCGCTTCTTGATGTTATTTGATCTTTAAAATGCCCAACATGGTTTAATTATTGGTTTTATGACTAATTGAGTTGTGTGTGGTGAATTAGGGTGTTTGGAGTGCAAAAATATGAAGAAAAGGTGCTCTAGGTAGAGGAAGAGAGATTGGATGCGTCGCATCCAATCTAGAAAAAGATCAGTTCGCGCACCCTTAGCAGTGAAGTCAGCCCATAGCATCCGCCATAGCATCCGCACCTGGGCAAAGCTGAGATGGAGGAACTAGGACGCATCCACCTCGCATGCAAAGCTGAGAAATAGAGGACAAGGTGGATGCGTCGCATCCACCTTCGCAGGCAAAATTGAAATGGAGGACGAGGTGGATGCGTCGCATCCACCTTAGCATCAATCCCTGAAGCCGATTTGGACTAGGAATAGGAGAGCTTTGGCCCACGACTTTTGTACGCAATATATAAGCCAAAAACGCCTCCTTTAGGTTATCGAACATATTGGGAAGAGGGAAAAAGCCACGACAAAGCTGTGGAGGCCGGAATTCATCTAGTTTCATCTTTCTCCCACCAAACTTAGTAATCTTTATGTTTCTTTGTATGATTTGTTGTTTGGCTACCATGTCTATATGGAGCTAAACTTCACGTTCTAGGGTTGTGGTTCTTTCATGACTATTGTTATTCGGATATTGATTTTGACTTCTTGATTTATCATATTAGTTTATTTATTCAATCTTGCGCTTATTTATTTGATTGCTTGATCACCAATTGAATATTATCTACAAATCTAGAATTGAACTCGAAAGTGGGAATTCTATATTGCATACAGGATTGAGTAGGGCAAGTTCTTGAACTCGGGCATCGGGGAACAGATTCGTAGTTAGGATAGACATATACCTAATTGCCTTGCTTGGTTGATTTACAGGAATTATAAATGCGTTCTTGTTGATTCTAACTCCATAGACATATAGGCGTTAGGTTAGCTTGAATAGGCGAGTAAGAACTCGACAGATTCTTATGAGCAATATTAACCCTGTCAACCAATAAGCAGATAAATTAGTCGGTCGATTCAATTGAAGAATACAATAGGATTGTTAGATAGCCCATAACCCTAGATCGTTTTCATTACATTGATATCATAAAAATTTGCTCTTTCTCTGTTCAAAGTTCATTATTTATATTTTTTTATTTAATTAGTTTAGAATAAAATATTTTTAGATTTAATTCTTGTTTAGATAATTAGGATAGTCTAATTTAGTTAATAGTTAATCATAAGTCCTCGTGGGTTCGACATCCGACTTTTAGTCACTTTATTACTTGACGACCGCGTATACTTGCGTGAGTGTGTTTGGTCGCAACAAGTTTTTGGCGCCGTTGCCGGGGACTCAGAAAATAACTATTTTTCTAGATTAGACATTTATTTTTATCTATTCATGTTTTTTATTTTATTTTAGTTTAGTTAGTATTTTTTATTTATTTTAGCATGGCATCTTGGAATGAAAATTATTCGAATGATGGTTATTCTTATTTTGATGATCCTTGTCCATATTGTGGAGGACCCCACTGGTGGAAAAATTGTCAGAATATTCCCGGGACCGATTTGTGCGCACAATCTCAATCCTTTGAGTGGAATATTTGTAATATGTATGGTGGTCAAGATGGCCATTGGGATGGTTGTCCTAATTTTGTTTATCCTTCTCTGAGCCCTTATTATGATCTTTCTAATGATGTTTCTGAGTTTGATAGGGGCAATGAAGTGCAGGATATGGAACCTGATGCATATATTAGGGATATTTTGAGGCAAGTAGCAGAGCAACAGGATGAACTCAAAAAAGATATGAAAAAAATGAGGGCAGCAATCACAAGAATGAAGGCCAATATAGAAGAATTGAATGAAGAGAGCGAGTACCAGCAAGAGAAAATTTTTGAAAAAGAGGAGATTTTGAGCCAAACTTGGCTGGTAGAACAGGCTGAAAAGTTAGAAATATATGAAGCTCAACGTGAGGAACTTACTGATGGGATGAGACACTTTATAGAGGAAAGATCTAAACTAGGACAAGGGATCGATAAATTTGTCACTACTATTCACGACTTGCAAGATAAATTAAATGCAAAGGTTGTTGCGTCTATCGCCCAACAAAATAGTAATGAGTTGTCAGAAGCTGAAAAGGAGCTTATACGCCAAATTGAGGAGCTAAAAGTGGAGAGCCAATCATTCGAGCATATTTCTGTTGATGATGCCCATGTTGAGAAAAGTACACTAGAGCAATACGAGGTAGCAGATAATGTTATATTTGAAGACTCTAATGTGTGCACATATGAGGATATAAATAGTAATACAATTCCAAAGTTAGGGCGTGTTGGTTCTCATTCTAAATATTTTTCGACATTGTATTTGGATGATGACATGGAAATCGAGTCATCTAAGCCTTTGGAGGAGTCAATGGAAGAGGAACAGGATGCTTACATTCTTGGATTTGTCGTGCCAGAGAGAAAAAATTACATTCCTCATATAAAGGCCGAGAAGTATAGAGTGAAAAATTTGTTACTTGGCCTATTTATTTTTGTATCCCCACCAAAGGAGCATAGCCACAGACTGGATGCCATGTTAGGGGTACAATTCATAAGTTCGAGGTGGAGGCAGAAAGTGGTTCAAGTCGTGCCACTACGTTAAATCAAGCGCTTGTTGGGAGGCAACCCAGCTTTACTGCTTTCTTTTATTTTTGTTTATTTTTTATTTTATTTTATTTTTATTATTTTGTAGTATTTATTTTTGTTTTGTAGGATTATGAGCATAGGAAGCAAAGCCATTAGAAGAGTGCAAAAGCGAGCTAGATGGTGAGGACTAAGTGTGGGGTGCCCACACAAAGGACGATGCCTGGGGGAAGTCTGAGTACCTCGTGAGCCGCTATTGCTTCGGCCTTTGGCCTATCAGGAGTCTCGTTTACCCTCTTATTATTTATAGTGTGCATTGAGGACATTGCAAAATTTTAAGTGTGGGGTGAGAAGATCGTTTGGATGAGTTTATGTGCTATTTTAGCTTAGTTGTAGTACTCATTCTAAAGTGTAGTAGCTTTTGTGAAAAAAAAAAAGTAGAAAAATTGGACTTTTCCCGACGATTGATCTCCTAGACAGTTTTCTTGAGGGATTAAAGTCTAAACTAAAATCCAAAATATGTCTTTTAGCTTTCTTTAGGTAGTAATAATCCCCTGTGGTTTTTCTTTGTGCCTTGGTTCTTTTCCATGGGATGTAGTTTGAACCGGGTAGCTTTTTTTTCTGAGTAGATTAGGAATTTAGGGAATAAAAGGAGCAAGAATGATGAACCTAGGCACCCTTGACTTGTTTGATAGTAACATATTTATACTTTGGCATGTGTAGTATCTTCTGTATGATTTGAATTTATTGATGATGCCTTGTTAAATTGGACAGCATGTTTTGTGGTGCCTATGTCTCGTTTACATGACTTATGTTCACCTTGTGTTTAATACTTAATATCTCGTGGCTCCGTGAATACTTGCATTGCTTGAGAGTCGGAATGTGGTCGTCTTTAGTGAGTCATGTGCCATGTGTGGTGAGGTTTTTGTGTTGTCCATGTATTGTACTTGTGTCTAGAACTTGCCCGGTATGTGAGTTGAAGCGAAATTTTAGGTGATGCTCGGTTTGAAAAATGATTTTAGGCTTTCTTTGATCTTTTTGAGCTTATTGCTTATCACAAATAAAATCTATCCCTAGTTAACCCTTTTGAGCCTGTAGACCTTTTATTTGGTACCCACATTACAAGCCTATACCCTTTTTATTCTTAATTGACATTATTTTGATCCTTTTACCTCTTAAAGCACTTTAATTGTTAGATGAGCGCTAAAAGAAGTAAGAAGGGACTAAGTGTGGGGTGACTTTTGAGTGGAACCAATGAAAGAAAGAAGGGTACACTTATTTTGTAAAATAATACACCACTAGCGGAAATTGAAAAAAAAAAAGAAGAGGAAAATCTGGAAAAAAAAAAGAAAGAAAAATATAGAGGAATAAATTGTTGTCTTGTTCTTACTAGTGGGTATGAATTAAAGTAGTGCTTAAAGAAAGAGGAAATATTGTTGGGGTGATATTATTTGTGAAATTGAAGTGGTGTTGAAGAATTTGCGCTTAAGTTATTTGATGATGTGTTAAAGTGCTTAGGAGGTTGAGTCACTATTCCTAAAATATATCCTACCTTTCCCTTAGCCCACATTACAACCATGAAAAAGTCCTAATTGATTTTAGATCGAGCGAGCTTACATTAGTAGAGATTTACATTAAGGGCAAGCCTATGGTACGAATTGCATGCATGTGACTTCTCTGTGAGAGTGAGTGATTTTCTTTGATATATGTGAGTCATTAAAATATATTTGATCATGAGATTCGAATGTGTGGATTGAACTCGCTCTCTTGTTCTTGTTGTGAGGGCACATGGTTTCACGAGGGATAGGTAATGTTATTAGACTTCTCTATGATGTTGGGTGTTCAAGCCATGAGTGCATAGCGATATTGAGTCGATTTTTGAGGTTAGAGTTGTTGTGAGCATGTTGTCTTTGTTCGAATATGTTTAAAGAAGAGCATAAGTAAAGGGAAGTTTGTGTGATGCATAGTCTAGAGCCTAATTGTTGCAAATAACCATGGTCATAGGTGCAGTGTGCTTTGAATGATAAGAGCTTAATTTTGTTTTGTCTACTATAGGATGGTTTGTTCGAGGACGAACAAAGGTTTAAGTGTGGGGTAGTGATGTTTGGCATATTTCGATATGTGTTGATGTTACTTTACCCATGTTTTAACCGCTTCTTGATGTTATTTGATCTTTAAAATGCCCAACATGGTTTAATTATTGGTTTTATGACTAATTGAGTTGTGTGTGGTGAATTAGGGTGTTTGGAGTGCAAAAATATGAAGAAAAGGTGCTCTAGGTAGAGGAAGAGAGATTGGATGCGTCGCATCCAATCTAGAAAAAGATCAGTTCGCGCACCCTTAGCAGTGAAGTCAGCCCATAGCATCCGCCATAGCATCCGCACCTGGGCAAAGCTGAGATGGAGGAACTAGGACGCATCCACCTCGCATGCAAAGCTGAGAAATAGAGGACAAGGTGGATGCGTCGCATCCACCTTCGCAGGCAAAATTGAAATGGAGGACGAGGTGGATGCGTCGCATCCACCTTAGCATCAATCCCTGAAGCCGATTTGGACTAGGAATAGGAGAGCTTTGGCCCACGACTTTTGTACGCAATATATAAGCCAAAAACGCCTCCTTTAGGTTATCGAACATATTGGGAAGAGGGAAAAAGCCACGACAAAGCTGTGGAGGCCGGAATTCATCTAGTTTCATCTTTCTCCCACCAAACTTAGTAATCTTTATGTTTCTTTGTATGATTTGTTGTTTGGCTACCATGTCTATATGGAGCTAAACTTCACGTTCTAGGGTTGTGGTTCTTTCATGACTATTGTTATTCGGATATTGATTTTGACTTCTTGATTTATCATATTAGTTTATTTATTCAATCTTGCGCTTATTTATTTGATTGCTTGATCACCAATTGAATATTATCTACAAATCTAGAATTGAACTCGAAAGTGGGAATTCTATATTACATACAGGATTGAGTAGGGCAAGTTCTTGAACTCGGGCATCGGGGAACAGATTCGTAGTTAGGATAGACATATACCTAATTGCCTTGCTTGGTTGATTTACAGGAATTATAAATGCGTTCTTGTTGATTCTAACTCCATAGACATATAGGCGTTAGGTTAGCTTGAATAGGCGAGTAAGAACTCGACAGATTCTTATGAGCAATATTAACCCTGTCAACCAATAAGCTAGATAAATTAGTCGGTCGATTCAATTGAAGAATACAATAGGATTGTTAGATAGCCCATAACCCTAGATCGTTTTCATTACATTGATATCATAAAAATTTGCTCTTTCTCTGTTCAAAGTTCATTATTTATATTTTTTTATTTAATTAGTTTAGAATAAAATATTTTTAGATTTAATTCTTGTTTAGATAATTAGGATAGTCTAATTTAGTTAATAGTTAATCATAAGTCCTCGTGGGTTCGACATCCGACTTTTAGTCACTTTATTACTTGACGACCGCGTATACTTGCGTGAGTGTGTTTGGTCGCAACAGTGTCCTACGAGATGCTTCTAAATAAGCTGAGTAGGAGTTCCAAGTGAATAACATAAACAAAGACACAACAATACTAAGGACACATGATGTAATCAATGTTGGGATATGGTCCTTCGTTATGTTGTTGTTTAGTTCTTTAATGCCTTTGAGAGAATGAAAGCGGTTGTACACTTGAGAGTAAAAGATATTTTAGGGTTTGCAAGTGTGTGTAATCCCTTGACTCATGTTGGTAATATATAAGTGAGGTCATCAAGGATGATGCAAGGAAGTGTCCGATCCACGGCATGCTTTAATAGTGTTATTGTACTGTTGCTTGTGCAATGCATCAACTTTAGCAACTGTAAGAGTTGACTTGTACCGTGACCGGAGGAACTGATATCTATCTGTTCCCTCTACTATTCCCTTAATTGATTTCATTGAAACTTGTGCCATATATTTGCTATGTTTTATGAACACGGAGATGCTAGTTGTATCAGGTTCCCTATTTGGTGCTCATATGAAGTTTGTTAAATCATCAAAACAAAAGACACATAACTTATCACATTCAATATTTAGTCTCCTGCCCAGAAAATTATAGGAGGTTCCACATTTTTGTTATAGTAATGCTAGCTGGAGTGACTCTTCCGATCCATTTGATGAGGAAGGCCATGATATGCATAACTGCTGATAACTTTGTTGATGATGCAATTACGATTGAAAATGCCAATGGCACAATAGTTAGCTTGGGCCCTCTTGCCCACATTGCCATGTATAAGGTGTGTTCAAACTTTAGTTGTCCAGATGATACCATATTGACTGTAATACATAATGGTGTGGACGTACACACTCTCTATCTCTCCATTGGCGAACCTTCTCCAACTCTTTATGATAATAGTATTGCTACTGATGCAGAAGGGTATTCTCGTGATCACCTCTATTGAGAACCATGGTCCAGACAATGCTACATTGTCTAATGAGGCGCCTTTGATTCTCACAGTTGGCGCTAGCATCCATATTAGAAAGATAGTAGCAACAACTATGCTAGGAAATAAAAACTAAAAGCATATATGATGGCGAGTCACTTGTCCAACCTGAAGACTTCCCTTGCACGATCAAGAGACGGCCCAATATCTACCAATTAGTTGTTGGAAAGCATTAATGTTAAAGGCAAGATTGAGGTGTCTGATAATGGTACGAGCCTTGGAACTTATCAAGGCCAAACGATAAAGGATGCGGGTAGTGTCATGCATGATTCTTGTCAGTTAGAGGTCTTTGGCGATACCACTTTTTAAACTTGTTCATGTTCTTCCTCCAACAACTATTTGGATTATATCGAAGGAAAAAAATAAAACCTACATTAACTCATCTTCCATGACTCTTATGGTAATCCATTTCAAAGGAAAATAAGTCACATTACAAATATTATATCAAAAGAATTTATATGCATATAGTAGAGTGTTAAGATATTTTCATCACATAAATGAACAAATAAGTAAATATGAGATTTAATCCTTAAAAAGGTTACCAAAAGAGTCTTGTGCAAGTCATGTGCATCTTTTCCATCTAACAGTATTGTTAGGGTAATATGTGCACAATGTTACTACTAAATTTAGTTTAATGGATTTGAACGAACAAATAAAAATGGAAATCAAAGTAATTAATGGAATAATTCATTTACTAATGAGTGTGAGAGAGACAAAAAAGTTAAATATAACTTATCTAAAGGTATGCGTATATCACGTGCATCTTATTTTAATTATCACAAACTCATACGTAATATATAATAAATTTTGTTTGGGTGCATCTTTTACAAACTAGGTGTGGAATATACGTGCATCTTTTTACTTTAAAAACTTAATGGACCAAATTTTATTAACTACTTAACAATTTGATATAATGTATGAGTCCACCAAACTGATTAGAGACCTGGTCCTATAACAGTTCCCACAGAAATAGCTAATGAACCAGTAAGTAAATGACACAGAAAATTTTACATGGAAAAATCCCTGCTCAAGAGGATAAAAAATCACGACCTACACCTGTAGGATTTTAACTTCACTACTTGAGAAATCTTTAGATTATAACCTATTGTAACCTAGGAATTAAACTCTTAATCCCTCACTAACTTGTAATACACCTATTACAAGCCACTTTGCAATACACCTATTACAAAGACTTCAACTCATGACTAACTCTAGTCACGACACAATCTCTAAGGGTTTATGGTTTTTGGAGGTTCCTAGTTAAAGCTTCTAAATAAGCAAAGTAGGAATTAAAATAAAAAACTAATACAAAGATACAACTCAACTAAGGACATACAAAAGACTTGTTGTAGGAACTGGTCTGTAGTAGTGTTGTACTTTGTTTTTGATACACTTGTGACTTCAATGCTTGATTATCAGATCTTGAGTGCTTGAATTATTTCACAAGTGTTCAAGTGATGTTTTGTTGTAATGCTTCTTGTTAATATCCTTTGGATGACATAACTTGGATGATGTAAATATTTGGTTGGTAAAATGCCCTTCCCAATGGGAAGTGACTGCTGCACTGTTTTCTGCACTGTAGCATGTATAGTACAGGCAGTCACTTTCTAGCTATAGAGTTGACTTCGTACTGCTTTCAGGGAAACTCAAAGGGATCAGGTCCCTGAGTTGATTCTTTTCTGTCTGAAGTCATACAGTACACATTAGCTTGAGTCTGTTGATAGAGATATATACCAAGTGTACATTAGGTCCTTTATCTGGTTCTTAACAATAAGTTTGTTAGATCATCAAAACATAAATCTAAAATACTTTAAACCCATCAATTTTCCACTTTTTGATGATGAGAAACTTAAAAATTAAAAACGATTTGTAAAACACATTAAACCAGATAAAGTACCTGGAACTTCACAAGTTCCCCCTGACTCTATGCTTCCCCCTTACTTAGATGCCCCTGCTTCAATTTATCTTCACCCTTTTGGCATCATTAAAAATACACAAGCAAGTAATCAGCATAAGGAAGTTTAGCCCAGCTAACTCATGCCACATGTACGCCCACAACATGATAGAAAAGAGAAGCAAAAAAACACAAGCATTTAACAGCAAAAAGAGAGTCTTTATTGATTTATAAGACATAAGCCTCTACCAAGAAAGCAGAGGCAAGTTTGGACTGTTGAAAGCGGGAGCAGTTCTGGTGAAATCTATCCACATCACAAAAAAAAAAAACTACCACAAATCATCAAAACAAAAGAGAGAAACTTGACACTGGTCACTGGAAGGTATTCCTAGGGAGCGCTAGAGGAAGAAGGCTTGGAGAAGGCCACAAGAGTGTTGAGAACAAGGTTAATCCGAGCATTTGCGGACATCTGCTCTGCGAGCAGTTTCTCTCGCAGGTTCTCCACCTGTTGCCTGAACTCAGCATTTCCTTTTACCAGACTTCTCAATGGACTTACCCTTGCTATTTGATTTCACCAGAATATCATCATCAGATACTGATTGTTCCTCCACAACTTGCTTAGACTTGATACTACTTTTCACAGACTTTTTACTTGATTTTTCAACAGCTTCCTTTGAAGCACTCTCAACAGATTGTTTCTTTTTCTGAGATCTCTTAACCAGGGAACTTGGTTCCTCTTGAGCATCCTCATCCACTTCCACTATAGGTATACTTTTGTCACACATAATTTCCCCGTCCTTTACCAGCCTCCTCTTCTTTTTCTTGCTACTCCTTTTGCTTTTCTTCAAGGCAGACTCAAAAGCCTCCTTCTAATGCAACCCTGTGGTAGGTCACTTAGGAGGGGGCTCAGGAGTGACTACAGGCTTTCTAATCTTAAAGCGTGCACTGAGAACCACATCATCCTGTTCATCCTCATCACTAGATCTCACAACGGGGGAGGGGGGTGGACTCCAACGTTTCAACATCAAAGTGAGGAGATGGAGAAGGATCGAAACTGACCTGGGAAGATGATTCCTTACCTGTTTACTCAGGTAGGGGATCAGGTTCATCAGCAGGGTTCCCAGTAGCTTCTTCAGGTGCAGAAGATCCGAAGAGCACCATTGTTCCTTCTTCTCCTAAGAGCGGAGTCCCTTCCCCCTAAGACTCAGGCATGGAAGAAGTTACCTCATTCACCAGTCTCTCGGCAGTAATAGCCAACATGTTTTCGATGGCCTCCTTTTCCTGAGGTTCCATAGCAGCAGCAGTAACCAGAGGACTAGCACACTAATCAGTATCTTCCTCGGACACCCCTTTTCCTTGTTGAGTTTCACCCTTTTCTTCATCCTTATTCTGTTCTTTGAGAGTATCAGGCAACAGAGAAGAAACACTATCTACTTTTTGTGCTTCTGAGTCCTCAACACTTAAGGAAGAAGTATCAACATAGGGAGTGATGAGAGAGATAGGGGTGAAAGGGAATCGGGTTTAGGTGTTTCTGGGTCAGCAATGGTAGAAGAGGGGACGTTTGGTGGTGTTTCTAACATGGCGGATGAGTCAAGGGTTTTCTCTTCAGAGGTGGGTAGGTTTGCTTGCTCTTCAGCCATGGTAGATAGTTGGGTGGAAGGTTCTAGAAAAGTGGAAAGAGAGAAGGATGATCGCTTAAGGTTAGGAGGTGTAGGGGTTTTAAGGAGGAAAATAATAATTATGAGGGAAGAGAAATGGGTTCTGAAATGGCTGTAGGTTTGTGGGAAGATGCAACGTTGCAGAGGGAAGTGAAAAGATTTGAAAGAAAAGACGTGATATACAGGGTCTGAAAAGGTGGATGATGTGGTAGTTAATTTTATTTCTTTTGAGATATGCATGAAAAAAACACAAGACTACTAACCTGTGGTACAAGAACCAGGTTCTTGACCGGTCTTTCGGAAAAGATTTTTCAACTCTCTTTTACCGCTTATGCATTGTTTCTTCAGCTTCTATAATCATCATACGTGTCTACCTGCAACGGTATAGAGGTGAGTTAGGCTTGGCCGGAAAACACTTTAGCTAGATTTACCTGAATGTAACTTTCATAGCCATATGGAAGGGAATCGGGTTCTCAATTAGGCTTGATTAACCCAAGTGCCATTCTGTTTTTCTCAAAATGTTCCCTGCTCAGAGCTTTGGTGAAGATGTCTGCAATTTGGTCTTCTGTACTACAGAACTTCATGCAAATAAGCCCCTTCTCCACATTGTCTCTGAGAAAATGATGTCTCACATCAATGTGCTTGGTTCTCTTGTGCTAGACCGGGTTCTTTGCCATGTTGAGTGCACTGGTGTGGTCACATAGAAGAGGTACACAGTCAGTGTATACTCCAAAATCCTTCAATTGTTGTTTGATCCACAAGAACTGGGCACAACAAGAAGCTGCATCAACATATTCTACTTCAGCTGTTGAGAGAGCTACAGAGTTTTTCTTCCTTGTGCCCTATGAAATCAAACAGGATCCTAGGAAGTGAGCCATTCCGGATGTGCTTTTCCTGTCTACCAAATAACCTGCATAATCTGCATTAGTGTACCCAACAAGATTAAAATTGTCACCTAAAGGTTAATACAGAACCAGGTCTTGTGTTCCCTTAAGATATCTCAGAATCCTTTTGGCAGCCTTTAGGTGAGATTCCTTGGGGTTTGTCTGGAACCTTGCACATAGCCCCAAACTGAATACAATATCTAGTCTACTGGCAGTGAGATAGAGGAGAGATCCAATAATGCCTTGATACATTATTTGATTTACAGAAGAGCCAGATTCATCCAAGTCCAGTCGAGTTGCAGTGGCAATGGGAGTGTCGATCACTTTTGATGCTTCCATATCGAACCTCTTCAAAAGCTCATTGATGTATTTCTGCTGACTGATACAGATTCCCTTCATGGACTGCTTCACTTGAAGACCCAAGAAAAAGTTCAGATCCCCCCCCCCCATCATGCTCATCTCAAGCTCACATCCCATGAGTTTTGCAAATTCCTCACAAAGTGAGTTAGCTGTTGTCCCAAAGATAATATCATCAACGTATACCTGAATAATGAGCATGTTCCTTCCTCGTTTCTTCAAAAATAGAGTGTTGTCAATTTTTTCTCTTATAAAGCCATTTTCTAAGAGAAACTTTGACAACCTTTCATACCAAGCTCGAGGAGCCTGCTTCAAACTATACATTGCCTTGTCCAATTTGAACATATATTCAGGATGTTCATGACATTCAAAACCTGGAGGTTGCTTAACATAGACTTCTTCCTTGAGAAAACCATTCAAAAATGCACTTTTCACATCCATTTGGAACAAGGTGAATTCCATATGTGATGCAAAGGCAATGAGAATTCTGATGGCTTCCATACGAGCAACAGGAGCGAAGGTCTCATCATAATCAATCTCTTCCTCCTGATTATAGCCTTGAACAACTAGCCGTGCCTTGTTCCTTGTAGTGTTTCCATGCTCATCAAGCTTGTTTCTGAACACCCACCTGGTCCCTATGATGGTTTTATCTGAGGATCTAGGTACCAGGTGCCATACTTTGTTCCTTTCAAATTGATGCAGCTCTTCTTGCATAGCTGTGATCCAGTCTGCATCCTTCAAGGCTTCCTTAATAATGTTGGGTTCTATTTGCGAGAGGAAGGCTGAGAAGGCAAGTAAATTTCTTGCTTTTGATCTAGTTTGGACTCCAGAATCAAGGGGTGATTTTATTATCGAGAGGATGAGAGCTTTTGTGTTTCCAGTTTGGCACTTGAATATCATTAATGGAGGAACTAGGTAATCCTGAATGGTTCCCTTGCATTTTTCTTTCTACTACCTGTGGAGTACTTTGAACTGCATCAACCACTCTTTCTTCAGCTTCAGTGGTTGTGATTTGGGTATCTGGTTCCTATTGAGTTGGAGTGGAGGAGGTTGCATTGCCTTCATTTGTCTCCTTCACTTGACTCATCATATCTGCCTTTCCATTTGCCATATCAATGATTTCTCCTGGAACCAGCAGTGGCTCACTGTCTTGATAATCCTTGTTGTTCTTCTCACCAGATGTAGGGGACTCATTAAAGATTACATGAACACTTTCTTCCACACACTGAGTCCTTTTATTTTAAACTTTGTAAGCTTTGCTTTGAGAAGAATATCCAGAAAAATTCCTTCATCGCTTTTGGCATCAAATTTTCCAAGCGGATCCTGTCCATAGTTGAGAACATAGCACTTGCACCCGAACGTTCTTAAGTGAGTCAGCTTGGGCTTCCTTCCATTTAGCAGCTCATAGGGAGTTTTGTTCAAGAAGGATCTGATCATGCACCTGTTCACCAAGTAGCAGGCAGTATTTATGGCTTCTGCCCAGAAGTTTTTGGCTATCCCACTGTCAATAATCATTGTTCTGGCCATATATTCAGGGGTTCTGTTCTTCCTTTCTACAACTCCATTTTATTGTGGAGTTTTTGGAGCTGAGAAGTTGTGGGTGATGCCATTTACACTACAGAATTCATCAAACTTGGCATTGTCAAATTCTGTTCCATGATCGGATCTAATGCAAGCCACTTTTGATTCCATCTTCACTTGAATTTTCTTCATAAAGGCTACAAATACTTCGAAGGTCTCATCCTTTGTTCTGAGAAACAGCGTCCAAGTGAATCTTGAGTAGTCATCCACTATCACAAAAATGTATCTTTTTCCTCCCCTGCTTGGCACTCTCATAGGGCCATATAGATCTATATGAAGTAGTTCAAGTGGCTTTGATGTGCTAACATCCTTCTTTGGCTTGAATGAAGATTTCACATGCTTCCCTCTAGCACAAGCATCACATACTTTGTGCTCTTTGAACTTTGAATTTGGCAAGCCACGAACCAGGTCCTTCTGTATCAGCTTGTTCAGAAAAGAGAAGCTTGCATGTCCCAGCCTTCTATGCCACAGCTCGGCATCATCATCAACAGCTTTCAGGCAGCTCATATCACCACTTTATAGGGACTCAAAATCAACAACGTGGATGTTTTTGTATCTTTTGGCCACAAGTACCACTTCACGAGTTACCAGATTAGTAACTGTGCATATATTTGACAAAAACTCTACTTTGTTTTCCTTATCACAAATTTGAGAAACACTCAAGAGACTGTACTTTAGACCATTGACATAATACAAGTTCTCGATTGAGTGTGAGAGAGACTTTCCAATTTTTCCAACACCAAGAATGTACCCCTTTTTCCCATTTCCAAAGGATACATTCCCTCCTTGCAGGGCTTTCAGTAAAAGGAAGTCCATGGTATTCCCAGTCATGTGCTTAGAGCATCCACTGTCCATAATCCGTTATTGACTGCTTTCTCTCACTGTTCCCTGCACAAGGAATTCAAGGGTTAGATTTAGGAACCCAAATAAGTTTGGGTCCCTTGTAATGAGAAAAAGGATGAATGAGAGCTCTTTTAGTCCATGCAGGCAACATGCGTTTTTTGTGAGTGGCACCTGGTCCTCTTCCAGTAGTTACCTTTTCAGCAAAAACTTTATTTTTCTGAACAGACTGGACTCTGGCTTGGCAATTTTCCTTGAAATGCCCATTGTTCCCACAGTGGGTACAAAGCCAGTTATCAGGTACAGTGACGTACTTGCTATGAGGGTTACAGGTGTAAGGCCCCGTAGAATTTTGCAAAAGAAAATAATATTTTGTGGCGCCGAATTAGTTTTACGTGTTGAGGATTATAGAAATTCTTCGCAGCTCACAAGCTCGCCGCGGCTCGGACTTTTTGGGTTGAACAATGCACCTGAAAGTAAAGGAAAATTTTTGGCGGAAAAGTGCATTTCTGTAGTCCATTATGCGACCGCAAAATCACTCTACGGACCGCATAATGGCCGCAGAGTAAGGCAGTTAATTGGGTCAGTTGGAAGCAATTATGCGGTCGACTATGTGACCGCATGACTGTTATGCGGTGCACTATGCGACCGCAGAACAGTTATGCGGACCGCATAGTGACCGCAGACTCAGGCAGATTTTTGGTCATTTTGGACACCAATTATGCGACCGATATGCGGTCCGCATAACCATTATGCGGTCACATATGCGACCGCAGAACCTGTTTTGGAGCTTCATTTTTTGGGTTTTTAAAATCCGACCCTATTTCGTTAAATACACTCTTTGGGCCATTTTTGAACTATAATCTGATATTTTAGAGTGAGAGAGAGTGCCCTAGAGTGAGAAGGTGTTCTTCAATTCTTACCCAAGTTTTGGAAGATTAAGAAGGGAAACTCACCAGGTCTTCATCCTAGAGGTAAGATTCTACACCCTAACCCTCACTTTCGAATTTTGTGTATAATTGGATAATTAGCAAGATAATTTCTGGGCAGGAGGGTTATTTATTTACATGCATGTGATATCAAGGGGTTTAGAAAGATTGTTGAACTAGGCAAGGTAAATATTGGATTGTGGGATGATAGAATTCTCCATAAAAGGGCCTTGAAACCTTATGCACACCTTGTGTTTGATAAAATGCTCAAATGAGCTACAACCATGATCATCTTCCTAATTTTGATTTAATTTATTATATTTCTAAAATAGATTGAAGTTTCTAAGAATTACGGAACATTTAGAGTGTAAGGAAGCTCAAGTGAGGTATGTTGGCTAAACTCTTCTTTAAGAATTGGAATTCCCAATATCCTTGTAAGTTCTGAGATGTTGATTATAAATGGAGTATTCTGATAAGTTTTGTGATAAAGATATATGTTCAATTTGTGTTTTAAATGCTCTTATCATATTGCATTATAAATTGAGGATGTGTCCCAAACTATGGATTATATATCCACATGTTATAATTTTTAGTCGTGATTTATGTGGAAGTTATTATACCAAGTTGTGTAGAAATTATGATTGTGATACACCTCCACCCGCATACATTGGGGTGAGGCGGCATGACCGCTTTGTGTGGGAATTATGGTATAGAGATTGTGATTGTGTTACACCTCCACCCGCATACATTGGGGTGAGGCGGCATAACCGCTTTGTGTGGGGATTATGGTATAGAGATTGTGATTGTGATACACCTCCACCCGCATATATATTGGGGTGAGGCGGCATGACCACTTTGTGTAGGGATTATGGTATTGTGGGACTACACCTCCACCCGCTTACATTAGGGTGAGGCGGTACGCCCGCTTTGTGTATAGTTTTGGTATTGTTGTGGCACCACCACCCGCATACATTAGGGTGAGGCGGCATAGCCGCTTTGTGTTGGTATTGGTATTGTTTATTCATTTCCACCCGCATATATTGGGGTGAGGCGGCATAGCTGCTTTGTGTAGGTTCTTGGTACTGTGGTTATACATCCACCCGCATACATTGGGGTGAGGCGGCATGACCGCTTGATTAGAGTTGTGGTATTGTTCGAACACTTCCACCTGCATACATCGGGTGAGGAGGCGGGGCCGCTTTGTGTGAAGATGGTTACAGAGGATCTCATCTTAAATCCTATAAATGTTATTGATAGCTTTTAATAAGCTTGCTATGGTTTAAACGATTATCTATATTATTCTATTGCTGCACTGGTACATTATATTCATCTTGTATTTCTGAATTCTTAAATTAAATGTTTAGTTTTCATACTAGTACTATTCGACGGTACTAACGTCTCTTTTTGCCGGGGGCGCTGCATCTTTTAAATGGATGCAAATGGCTCCACAACAGGAGATATTGATCAGTGATAGCAATACACCTTCTTCCTAGCTGTCTTGGTGAGCCCCACATCATCCCGTGGTCATGTATCTTTTATTCTTTATGTATTATGTTTGAGGTATAGCCGGGGCCTTGTTGCCGGCATTATCGTTGTACTCATCTTTATCTATAGAGGCTCCGTACATAGTGTGGGTTGTGTATTGGTGTTGGGAAAGATAAAATATGTTATGTTGTGGTTGTATTACTTGTCCATTTCGACTTTAAAAATGATGAAGCAATTGAAAATGAATTGGTATTGTAGACGTGAACACAATTTTGTTTAATTAATGAAAATATGTATTATCTCCATTTGTGGATGAGTTTGGGTAAAATAAAATCTAACAGGCTTGCTCGGTCGGGTTCACTCGGTTGAGCGCCGGTCGCGCTCCTCGGTTTTGGGGCGTGACAATAGGGAACTTTTCTCCCTTTAGAACCCTATTCCCTTCCTGTTTAAACCATTGTTAAAATACATGGCAGTATTAGCATCTGAGGACAAGGTTCACTTAAGAGATTTCTCAAGATCATTTTTTACTTTTTCCAATTATGCTTGAAGCTGCCTATTTTTCTCAAGCTCAGCACATAAACTAGTTTTCACAATATTCAGCTCATTTTCAAGTTTAATATGTGTCTCACTAGCAATTTTCTTTCCTTTTACAGAATTTCCAGGCATAGAGTCTGCTTTAAGTTCCTCAATTGTTTCCTCTAGGTCTGCATCACTACTAGGAGATCATCTCTTTCTTACTCAGTGATAGCAACTTTCTTCACTAAGGCATTCTTTTCTTTACTAAGGTTCTCGATGGTTTCTTTCAAGTCAACTACAACTACCATTAAATCATCTCTTTCATGTTCTATACTAGTAATTTTTTCTGTTAGAACCTCCTTTTCATTTTTCAGATTTGCTATGGTTTCCTTCAGGTCAACTATACAAACAACCAAGTCATCTCTAGTCTGCTTAGCATCTCCTAACTCTATGGTTAAGGCATCCTTATCACTCACCAGACTATGATATGCATCAATCAATACATTAGCTAATGACATGAGTTTTTTTAGGAGAATAGGATTTCAGATTTCTCTGAACATCCCTAAAATTTATCATCATTGTCATCGTCTGACTGAGCTATCAAGGCGAATAGTGAATCATATTTATTTGCTTCACTTTCAACTGCTAACATGGAGCTATCACCTGCATCATTTTCTTCTTCAGATTCACTGAAAAAGTCTCCCCATACTGCAAGAGCTTGCTTCACAATATTGTCAGCTGCGTTTTTTCTTTTGAAGCGTTTGTCAGGAACCTGGTTCCTCTTGACTACTTTATCAGAGTTGTGCTTAAAATGTTCTTGCTTCAGAAGAGGACAGTCCTTGATGAAATTCCCTGGCTTTCTACACTTATGACAGAGGTCATAATTCTTTGGTTTGCTGGAACTACCTCTCTTTGGTATACCTCCATTCCTTTGAGCCATTTTCTAAAACCTTCTGGTAAGGTATGCCATATCGCTATCCTCCTCACTCGAATCATTGTTTTCAGCTTTGAGTACCAGGTACTTCTCCTTCTTTGGTTCTCTTCTTTTACTGTCCTTCTTTCTCTTCATCTCATAGGTCTTCAGATTTTCAACCAGCTCGTCCATAGTCAGTGTTTGCAGATCCTTGGCTTCAGTAATAGCGTTCACTTTACTCTACCAGGAGCTGGGTAAAACGCTAAGAACTTTCCTCACGACCTTGTTCCTAGGAATGATTTCTCCAAGAAAGTGTAGCTCATTTATAATGGAAGTGAATCGAGTATGCATGTCTTGAATGGATTCATCATCCTTCATTTTAAAGAGCTCATACTCGGTGGTGAGCATGTCCATCTTGGACTGCTTTACTTGAGTGGTTCCCTCATGTGCCATTTGTAGAGCTTCCCATATCTCCTTGGCGGATTGACAGACTGAGATCCTATTTATTCATTAGGTCCTATGCCACACACTAAATTCTTTTTGGCGCGAAAGTTCTTTTTCTACAGCTTTCCTGTCTGCATCATTGTACTCTTTCCTGGTTTTTGGCACCATTACAGTAGGTTCTCCTACCTACTTTGTTGGGACGTATGGACCATCACAAATAACATCCCATAACTCGGAGTCTTCTGCCATTATGAAGTCATGCATTCGAGTTTTCCACCAGCCATAGTATTGGCCGTTGAATCTCGGGGGCCTGTAGGTTGATTGTCCTTCCTCGAAGTTTGGTGGAGCAACCATGGTGAGGATCCTCTCTAGGTGTTAACCTTTTAGAAAGAACCCGCTCTGATACCAATTGATAGAATGTATGAGTCCACCAAACTGTATAGAGACCTGGTCCTATACCAGTTCCTACAGAAATAACTAATGAACCAGTAAGTAAATGACACAGGAAATTTTACATGGAAAATCCCTACTCAAGGGGATAAAAAATTCGACCTACACTTATAGGATTTCAACTTTACTACTTGAGCAATCTTTAGATTACAACCTATTGTAACCCAGGAATTAAACTCTTAATCCATCAGTAACTTGTAATACACCTATTACAAGCTACTTTATAATACACCTATTACAAAGATTTTAACTCATGACTAACTCTAGTCACAACACAAACTCTAAGGGTTTATAGTTTTTGGAGGTTCCTAGTTAAAGCTTTTAAATAAGCAAAGTAGGAATTACAATGAAAAACTAATACAAAGATACAACTCAACTAAGGACATACAAAAGACTTGTTGTAGGAACTGGTCCGTAGTAGTGTTGTACTTTGTTCTTGATGCACTTGTGACTTCAATGCTTCATTATCATATCATGAGTGCTTGAATTATTTCACAAGTGTTCAAGTGATGTTTTGTTGTAATACTTCTTGTTAATATCCTTTGGATGACATCACGTGGATGATGTAAACACTTGGTTGGTAAAAAGCCCTTCCCAATGGGAAGTAACTGCTGCATTGTTTCTGTACTGTAGCATGTACAGTGCAGGCAGTCACTTTCCAGCTGTAGAGTTGATTTCGTACTGCTTTTAGGGAAAATCAAAGGGATCAGGTCCCCGAGTTGATTTTTTTCTATCTGAAGTCATACAACACACATTAGCTTGAGTCCGTTGATAGAGATATATACCAAGTATACATCAGGTCCTTTATCTGGTTCTTAATAATACGTTTGTTAGATCATCAAAACATAAATCTAAGATACTTTAAACCCATCACAATTTCTAAAAAAATTGAAAAATAAAAGCTAAATTAGCTATTATCGTCCAGTTTTGATACTAAAGGAGTATATAAACATGTTATTTCACTCTAAATACAAATTTACAACACTTCTTATTTTTGAAGGACTATTAATCAAGTTTAAATCTATGTAGAAACTATATAAAAATTACTAAACTTCAATTTGATTTAATAAACTTACTTAACATCCATACATAATATAGTGGTAACGTAACTGAAGATAAAAATAATACAAGAAATTAAGAACTTGAAACGTTAAGTAAAGACAAACACGTGTATTAGGCAAATCTCAAGTTTTGGTTGTGAAAGTCTTTCTTTTTATTTAGACATGAGAGGTTTTTTTTTTACCGTATTGATGTCTGGTTTTAATTCTTTAGGGCTTGTTTGGTACAGGATAAGGAATAATTAATCTCGAAACTAAATTTAAGAAGAGTTTATCTCATGTTTGATTGGTAAAAAATTACGGTATAATTAATCTAGAAATTAGTTATTTCGGGATTGTAAGATGGAATAACTAATCCCGGAATAACTTTTTTTCAACCAAATGACCCCCTAGAGGGTTAAAAACAAAAGTGATACACTGATAATTGATCTTTGAGTTGAAAAATGTTTTTGGAAAGCATTCGGAAACCAAACAAAACTATTACCAGTGAGAATATATAAACTTCAATTTATATGACTTTGATCGCCTTGTAATGAAGAATACATCTTACTTTGAGATGATGAAAGTGGAGGCTTAAATATGGGGTTATTACAACGACAAGCAACTTCTATATTAGGTGCGAAGACCTTTAGACTGTGATGATTGCTTCACACATGATTTTTTTAGACAATTGAATTCTTTTTTTTTTTTGGTCAAGTAATTGAATTATATTTACCGTCTTACAAAGCGTTGATTGGTGCAAATTGACATTCATTTGTATATATGGCAGCTACATGCGCACATTAGGTTTATTGTAACTAGCTTTATTTTGTATCATTAAAAAAATTATTTTAACTCGTGATTTCATAATTATATGAAACTCTAAGATTCTATTAGCATATAACTGTATAAAGAATACCAAACACATAAGTTGAACAACATATAATTAGACGCAATACTTCTGGAAAAAAAGAGTTGTTTACCCGAAAAATGGATATAGTTGAATTTATACACAGTTCCGAAGATATGTGGTATAACTTAACACAAAATATAAAGATAAATAAAAATATAAATATAGATTGGAGAAACAATTAATCTGGATAAGGCAATCATGAACAGTGAACCTTAGGATTTATAAAAAATAGATTCAGTCTAAAAAAAACTGTAATGATCACCCTTTCTTGTAGAGGAAATAATACTTTTGCTATAATGTAAATCTCAGAAAAAAGATGTTCTTGCAGAAATAATAACCTAGCCTCTTTATAGTGGAGAGATTTGGCTCCAAGTATAATAAAATAAACATTCAGTGGGAGACCCATGCTAAATTAGTTTTTTCATAATTTCTGCCAAGATTCCCTCTAGTGGGATTACAACGGCTTTTGTCTGCGAACTCGATCTTGCTTAGAATCCTCGATTTTGGTTTGATCTTGGTTTCGGCTTGAATTTATGATCTTGGTTCGAGCCCTTGAATTGATTCTAGGTCGATGTAGGTTGGTTTTTGGATTATCAGCACGATAGATCTACCCGCATCGTAGTTCGATTCTTGTTCGAGTTTGATTATGATATCGATCTCATCACGGACCGGCCCTCCCGGGTTCTAGGTTAGTTCGTGCCCCCCTTCGGGATCTTACTTCGATACACCGCCCTTCGAATCGTACCGGACATGCCAAGGCTGAAATTTATTTCAACCGTATACAGATAGTGCCCTCGTTTCTCAGAAAGAATTATGGTGAGAAACGATATGATTTTCAACAGCTCGATCGGATTATATCTTGTCGCTTCCATCAGGTTCGACCATGACGCATATGGTAGCTGTTCCGTCGGTTTAGTCTTTCAAGGCATTTAATGCATGTCAGGCGGTGGTCGGCCACTGCTGATAATGAACCGCCGTTGCTTGAACCTATAAATAACTCTCACTTTTATCTTTTACTATTTTTACACCTTCTATCTTCTAAAATCTCTCAATTTCTTCTTTATACTCTCCAACTTACTAGAAAAGCTGTGATTTCTTTCCGAAAGGACCCCTCGATTCTACCAAATCTCTATCAATTTCTCTACTCCTTACTTTTGAATTCAAAAATGGCGAAAACATCGCAAACCGTTCCTCAGAAAGAGAAAACTTCCGTCTTCACATTGTGCCGCCGATGAGACAACGGCAGAGCCACGTCCAGAGGAGTGCGTCCTTGAGGTGTGCATCCTTACTTCATATTTTAAAGTTGATAAAGGTTCATCGGTCCCTGGCCGGTGTGAGCCGGTATCGAGGTATATGTGTTCGATTACTGAGAAGCACCTCGATCTGTTAAAGAAGGACTGCAATTGGGGCGAAAAAAAAGTGATAATACCTACCCCTGACGAAGATATCACTTCTCACGTGAAAGGGTTTTTGAACGTATATACTTACCCTTTCACTTTGGGTCCCCTCGATTCCGTCGTTATCGACTTCTGTTGACAGTATCAGGTAACCTTAGGCCAGGTCCATCCCTCTTTGTGGCGGATCGTTATCCTGATCCGATATTTTGTGAGCAAAATCGAGGGGATGTCGTTCACCTCGATCATCTTATCCAGTTGTACCGTCCCCGACTTTTTCGGGGAGGGTTAATAAAGCTCCAGCGTCGGGCTACCAAGGCTTTGTTCTCAAGTATTGATGAGGATAGGGACCGGGGTTGGATGAGCAGGTTCGTTCGAGTGAGGACTTCGGACCTGATCCCGACTGAAAAGATGCCCTTTCCCGAGGAGTGGAATATGAAACGTAAGTGTGAACTTGTTGTTGCTTATATTTTGTTCTTTCATTTATTTTCTTATCGACACTCCTCTTTTTGTGATGTAGCGGTTCCCTGGATGCCCGGAGCGGTTTCCGACCTCAAGAATTGGGTACGGGCTCTTGTTTCGACCTCCACATACGCCGAGCGCTCATGGCGTGATTTGTCTAAGGGTCGGTGGGAGGCCAAAAATCACGGTAAGCTCATTTCTCGGACTCTGGCGAGGCATCTCTCGAAATATTTTTTATAAGGTTTCCCATATGCAGGTTTGGGTAAAGACGCGGTCTTGAGACCTCTGTATAATGAGGAGGATGTTTCGACCTCCGTCCCAAGGCCGGTGAAGAAAAATAAAAGGAAGAGAGCTTCGTTGCCCGAATATCCAAAACCGAAGAAGAGGACGGCTCATAAGCCTAACAAGAATGTTATTCCTTTGACCGTAGAATCTGTTTTGCGCCTAAGGGATGAAGAAGAAGAAGAGGACAATGAGTCCATGCTGGCGGTCAGAACGAAGAGAGCCACCGATGCTTCATTGCCGGCTGGATCGATGATGCCCTATAGGGCTCCGTCTCGAACTGAAAATATACCGGAGAGAGGTTCAGGTAGAATCCCCAAACTATCGGATGTCGAAGATGCCTCTCATCGGAGTCAACCGGAAGGGGTCACTATCGAAGAGCCCCTCGAACCCCTCCGAGCCGAGGGGAATGCTCCGAGCGAGTCACTTGGGGCAGCAGCGATCGAGGATTCGCCTATTTTTCCCGCTTTTTCCGCATGGGTGATTCGGGAAGCTCAAGCTCTGGGGGCCCTCGATCTAGACAGGCCTCATGATGAAGAGGATCCATTTCGTGACTTGTTTACTAGTATCGAGGATGTTGCCAGTGACGGTGATGAATCAGATCTTTTTTACGGTTTGCGGCAGGCTTTGAACCAGGTGAGTCTTTAAAAATCTTTTTGTTGGTACTACCTTTATGTTCGTTTTTCGTCAACTTCGCTTCTTATTTCTTCGTAGGCTGCGGCAGTCCATCGAGAACAATGTTCTTGTTCCCAGAATGATCTGCATCGATATGCAGCCGACCTAAACCGCACTACCGACGAGAGGAACTCTCTCAAACTTTCCTTAGGGCAGAGAGAGGAGGAAATAAAAAATCTCCGAGCCGAGCTGGCCAAGGCTTATCGAGACCAGAATGATTTGTCAGAGCAGGTAATGATGCTTTTGAAAACCTATGGGTTCGACACCGGAATGATAGCTAACATTTCGGTCTCACAGCTGCAGCAAAAAATCGAGATGATAGGGAAGCTTCATGAGGAGGTTGATGTGATAAGGATGGAATCCTTGCATTGGAAAGAAGGTATGGACCGTTTTGCTGCAGAAAAAGAGACTGCTCGAGACCAGTTATCGTCGTCTGAAACCCAACTTCAGAAAATGAAGGAAAAAGGCCTGGTTCAAGCAAGAAGAATTGAGGAGCTTGAGGTTCGGTTGGCCTCAATACTCGCCAAGGCCGAATTTGATTCTGAAAAGGCAAAGGCTCATGCGGATGCGCTCGTGGCCGTATATCGGGCTGATGCTGAAGCTGCCCAAGTCCAGGCAAGAGAGGCAGCCGAATTCGCCGATGGTCGGAGATTTATGCTCGCGGATTCGATCTCACGGAAGAGATAAAAAAAGGCCAAAGAACTCGAAGCTGATGCTGAAGCTCTGGTTTTCGATGATGATGATGACGACGATGGGAGAAAGAGCGGATCCGAGAATGGGGGGGAACCTGATAAAGAAGAGACCACTTAGATTTTACGCTGTAACCACCCATGTAGATAAATTTTGTGTATAGACATATCTCTTCTTTCGCCGACTCGCTTTTGTTTCTGTTTCCTGTGTTGCGAGGATTTTATTTGTTTTATGAATATTTTCATAATGTTTTAAACCACTTAATCAAATTTGGACCTCGTGGTCTCTACAACCGAACGAGCGTTTATTCAAACTTGGGGCAATGTAGCCCTTTAGACTTATCAGTTGTCAACGATTCGATCTTGAAGAAAATATAGCCCGTGGGCTTGACGGTCGAGCGAGTGTTTGCTTGTACTCGAATTAATGTAACCCGTAGGCTTGGTTGAGTGAATGATTCGAACTCGAAATTAATGTAGCCCATAGTATTAATAGCCGAGTGAGTATTTGCTCGAACTCAAAATAAAAAAATAGCCCGTAGGCTTGGTCGAATGAATGATTCGAACTCGAATTAATATAGCCCGTAGGATATTTGGTCGAGTGAGTGTTTGCTCGAACTCGAAATAAAAAATAGCCCGTAGGCTTGGTCGAGTGAATGATTCGAACTCGAATTAATGTAGCCCGTAGGCTATTTGGTCGAGTAAGTGTTTGCTCGAAAAATAAAAAATAGCCCGTAGGCTTGATCGAATGAATGATTCGAACTCGAGTTAATGCAGCCCGTAGGCTATTTGGTCGAGCGAGTGTCTGCTCGAACTCAAAATAAAAAATAGCTCGTAGGCTTGGTCGAGTGAATGATTTAAACCCGAGTTAATGTAGCCCGTAGGCTATTTGGTCGAGTGAGTGTTTGCTCGAACTCGAAATAATAAAAAATATAGCCCGTAGGCTTGGTCGAGTGAATGATTCGAACCCGAGTTAATGCAGCCCGTAGGCTATTTGGTCGAGCGAGTGTCTGCTCGAACTCGAAATAAAAAATAGCCCGTAGGCTTGGTCGAGTGGATGATTCGAACTCGAATTAATATAGCCCGTAGGCTATTTGGTCGAGTGAGTGTTTGCTCAAAAAATAAAAAATAGCCCGTAGGCTTTGATGGTCGCATTATATCTTAGTTCTTCGCATGTTATTACACGCCTGGGTTCGGGCCAACCTATACGAGTATGACTCGCTCCGCCCATTTGGCTCTTTACAGTTTTCCTATCGGGACCCTGTTGCTGTGAAGTAACTCTCTGACGGGGCCTCGGATATTTATAAATACTGCACGACCAGTGGTTGCCTCATTAAAAACCTTACCGAAAAACCCATTTAGGATAAAACCGATCTAAGGGAAAAAGAGTGCAACGCGTGCTTTCTGGCGAGAGATCCGTCCCTTGTTCCGACTTCTGTAGGGGTCAGTTTCGAGATATAAACGAATATGGCAAGGTTTTACCTTAACAGTAGTACCGTTTTAGATATGATTCATTCCAGTTGCTTGATAACTGTTTGCCGTTAATAATGCCGATCCTGTACGACCCCTTTTCGATGTCCTCGAGTACCTGATATGGCCCTTCCCAATTCGGTCCTAGCTTCCCTTCATTCGGATTTCGAGTATTGTTGATAATTTTTCTCAATACTAAGTCCCCAGGCTTGAAATGGCGGAGCTTGGTTCTTCGATTATAATACCTTTCAATTCGCTACTTTTGGGCGGCCATTCGAACGAGGACAGCTTCTCGCCTTTCGTCCGATAGTTCGAGGCTTGTGTTCATAGCCTCGTTATTTGATTCTTCCATCGAGAATCAAAATCTGGCACTGGGTTCACCAACCTCGACTGGTATCAATGCTTCGGATCCATATACTAAGGAGAATGGGGTCGCCCCCGTACTAGATTTTGATGTTGTCCGATATGCCCAAAGGACTTCGGGTAGGATTTCTCTCCATCTCCCTTTAGCATCGTTCAACCTCTTCTTCAAGTTTTGAATGACAGTTTTATTTGTTGATTCGGCCTGTCCATTCCCACTGGGGTGGTATGGCGTCGACAATATCCTTCTTATCTTGTGGTCTTCGAGGAATCTTGTTACTTTGCCGCCAATGAATTGTTTTCCATTGTCTCATACTATTTCGGCGGGTATCCCGAATCGGCATATGATATGATCCCAAATAAAGTCTATAACTTCTTTCTCTCTTATTTTCTCGAACGCCTGCGCTTCAACCCATTTAGAAAAATAGTCAGTCATAAACAAAATGAATTTGGCTTTACCTGGGGTCGATGGCATAGAGCTAACGATATCCATTTCCCATTTCATGAAAGGCCACGGGGATAGGACCGAGTGGAGTTGTTCTCCGGGCTGGTGGATCATTGGTGTGAACCTTTGACATTTATCACATTTACGAACAAATTCCTTCGTATCTTTG
This sequence comes from Nicotiana tabacum, assembly GCF_000715075.1. NCBI lineage: Eukaryota > Viridiplantae > Streptophyta > Magnoliopsida > Solanales > Solanaceae > Nicotiana > Nicotiana tabacum. The sequence goes on from NC_134103.1 coordinate 76,132,969, forward strand.
CCCATATCGATCCAATAATACCCTGCTCTGATTATTTTTTGGACTAATGTGTCGGCTCCAGAGTGATTCCCGCAAGTACCTTCATGCACTTCTCGTAGGACATAATCGACATCCCTCGGACCCAAGCATACCGCCAACGGTCCATCGAACGTTCTTCGGTACAGTGTTCCATCTAAAGCCAGAGTGAATCGAGCAGCCTTGGTCCGTAGGGTTCTGGAATCTTTAGGGTCCACTGGGAGTTTTCCGTTTTTCAAATACTCGATATACTTATTTCTCCTATCCCAGGTTAAGCTTGTAGAATTTATTTCGGCGTGTCGTTCTTCGATTACCGATCTCGAAAGTTGAACAACATTCCCCGAGCCTATATCATCTAACTCAACCAACGACCCCAAATTCGCCAGTGCGTCTGCGTCATTATTCTGTTCCCGTGGCACATGTCGTAAAGTCCATTGTTTGAAATGGCGTAGAGTGATAAGCAGTTTATCTAAATATCTTTGCATTCTACCTTCTCAAACTTCGAAGGTTTTGTTTACTTGACTTACCACTAGCAAGGAATCGCAGTTGGCTTCGATGTTTTCTGCTCCCAAATTTCTAGCTAGCTCGAGACCTACAATCATGGCTTCATACTCGGCCTTGTTGTTAGTCAACCTGATAGTTTTAATAGATTGTCTAATAATGCCACCCGTGGGCGGTTTCAAAACTATGCCCAACCCGGACCCCTTTACGTTCGAAGCCCCATCCATAAAAAGGATCCATACCCCCGATGATGTACCTGATTTCAATAGTTCCTTTTCGGCTTCGGGTACGAGGGCTGATGTGAAATCGGCCACGAAGTCTGCTAGGACTTGAGACTTGATGGCCGTGCGGGGTTGATATTCGATATCGTACCCACTGAGTTCGACGGCCCATTTGGCCAGTCTGCCTGATAACTCGGGTTTGTGCAAAATATTACGAAGCGGTTAAGTGGACAATACACATATGGGATGACATTGGAAGTATGGCCTTAACTTCCTCGAGGCGCTTATTAGTGGAAGCGCCAACCTTTCTAGGAGCGGATATCTAGTTTTCGCCTCTCCTAGGGTTCGACTCATATAATAAACTGGGAATTGCGTACCTTGCTCTTCTCGAACTAGGACGTCGCTTACGGCGACTTCCGATACTGCCAAGTACAAACAAAGTTTATCGTCCGTTTTTGGAGTGTGAAGCAGTGGTGCGCTTGATAGATAACGCTTTAGTCCTTCTAATGCTTGTTGGCTCTCCGGGGTCCAAGAAAAATCGTTCTTCTTTTTGAGTAGAGAAAAAAATTTATGACTTCGATCGGATGATCTCGATATGAATCGGCTTAAGGCGGCAATCCGACCCGTTAGTCTTTGTACGGCCTTCATGCTGTCTACGACGGTGATGTCTTCGACAGCCTTGATTTTATTGGGGTTAATCTCTATCCCCCGATGTGATACCATAAAGCCGAGGAACTTGCCCGAACCGACCCCGAAGGCACACTTTTTGGGGTTGAGCTTCATTTTATATTTCCTCAGAATCTCGAACGTTACCTGCAAATGAATTAAATGGTCCTCTGCGCGCAGGGATTTGACTAACATGTCATCAATATAAACCTCCATTGATTTTCCTATTTGTTCTTCGAACATTTTATTCACTAGGCATTGGTAAGTGGCCCCTGCGTTTTTTAGCACGAAGGGCATTACATTATAACAATACGTTCCATATTTGGTGATAAATGAGGTTTTTTCCTGGTCCTCCGGGTTCATCTGTATTTGATTATACCCGGAATAGGCATCGAGAAAAGTGAGGATCTCGTGGCTGGCTGTGGCATCGATCATGCGATCGATGTTGGGCAACGGAAAAGAATCTTTGGGGCATGCTTTGTTCAAATCCTTATAGTCCACACACATTCTAAATTTGTCCCCATTTTTAGGAACTACAACTACGTCGGCTAACCATTCGGGATATTTTACCTCCCGAATGGACCCTATTTTGAGAAGTTTTGTTACCTCGTCCTTTATGAAGGCGTTCTTCCTATCGGACTGGGGTCTTCTTTTTTGCTTCACCGGTTTGAACCAAGGGTCCAAACTTAGCTGATGTGTCGTTATGTCCGGCGGGATCCCTGTTATATCTAAATGGGACCAGGCAAAACAATCGATGTTATTGATAAGAAATTGAACGAGTTTCTTCCTGAGTTCAGGGCTCAACCCCGTTCCCAAGTGTACCTTTTGCTCGGGCCGGCGCTCGATTAATATGACTTGCTCTAGCTCCTCGATCGTCGATTTTGTGGCATCGGAGTCATCGGGAATTACGAAAGTTCGAGGGACCCTTTGGTCTCCATCCTCCTCGATTTTCTGGTTGTCTGGCTGGGTTGAAGCCGCTGTCTGTGATTGCTATTTGGTGTCCCGTTCTCCTTTCGGGCCCGATCCCTTTATCGGCGAAAGTGAGGACATTGGTTTGGCTTCGTCGACGGCGAACATTTCTTTCGCGGCTGGTTTCTCTCCGTACACCGTTTTGACATCTCCCGACGTCGGAAATTTGAGGACCTGGTGTAGGGTCGAAGGCACGGCTCTCATGTTGTGGATCCATGGCCTTCCGATAAGGGCGTTATACCTCATATCACCTTCGATCACGTAAAACTTTGTTTCCTGGATAGTTTCGGCCACGTTTATTGGTAAGACTATCTCCCCTTTGGTGGTTTCGCATGCTATATTGAACCCGTTTAGGACCAGAGTTGCAGGTACGATCTGATCCTGCAGGCCGAGCTGTTCCACTACCTTCAATCGGATGATATTGGCCGAGCTACCTGGATCGATCAACACACGCTTAATTTTAGTTTTATTTATGAGTACGGATATTACCAGCGCGTCGTTGTGAGGTTGGATGACCCCCTCTGAATCTTCATCACCAAAGGACAGAATCCCCATGGGTGCACAATCTTGAGTCCGAGATCGCTTTTCCCTCACCATCGATGTTTTAGTGCGTTTGAGCATCGGTCCCCGTGGGTTATTGATGTCGCCGATGATCATGTGGATAACGTGCTGTGGTTCTTCTTGCTCGTTCTGCTTGCTGAAATCCCTACTTCTAAAATGGCTCTTTGCCCTATCACTCAGAAACTCCCGAAGATGCCCTTTGTTAAATAGGCTTGCAATCTTCCGTTTTGTGGCCATGGGTACCATGATATTCGCACGTTTGATTGGGATTTCTTCGGGCAGGATCGGTCTGCATTGGTCGAGGCCATTTAGTGTCTTCGATGCGTCCGATGGCAGACACGAGAGCGGATGCACCAACACTGAAGTTATATTCTGATAATCGAGGTGCTTCTATAGGCTCGGCATATTTATCGAAGCCGCTCTTACTCATAAGCCTCCGAGAATTTTGCCCCCGATCAATTCTTTGACTGTTCCAAACTGCGTTGTGTATTGAACCATTATTCACTCGATCGGCGACGTACGGTCGATATCTGTTTGACCTTTGCTCTCTGTCGATCTGCTTTTGATTAATAACTATCTTGTTCTGATGAACAGGTCCGTACGGGGCCCCCGACTGGTCATCCTCGACCCTAATTTTCGATTGATATCGGTTGTGCACATCTGCCCAAGTTACCGCCGGATACTCGATCAAATTTTGTTTCAGCCGATGTGATGCTGTCGAACTTAGCTCGTTCAACCCTTGGGTGAAAGCTTGTACGGCCCAGTCGTCGGTGACCGGGGGTAATTCCATGCGTTCCATTTGAAACTGGGATACGAATTCCCTCAGCATTTCTCCCTGCCTTTGCTTTACTTTGAAGAGGTTTGATTTTCTCGTTGCAACCTTTATGGCACCAGCATGCGCTTTTACGAACGAATTTGCCAACATGGCAAAAGAATCGATGGAATTCGGTGGTAAATTGTGATACCAAATCATAGCTCCTTTCGAGAGGGTCTCCCCGAACTTTTTCAACAGCACGGACTCGATCTCATCGTCTTCCAAATCGTTGCCTTTTATGGCACATGTGTAAGAGGTGACATGTTCGTTAGGATCGGTCGTACCATTATATTTGGGAATTTCGGGCATACGAAATTTTTTGGGGATTGGCTTCGGTGCCGCACTCGACGGAAAAGGCTTTTGTATGAATTTTTTTGAATCAAGCCCTTTTATCATTGGTGGAGCCCCCGGGATTTGATCGAACCTGGCATTATACGTTTCCACCCTCTTGCCATTGGTTTCGACTCGTTTTGTGAGTTCTTCGAGCAATTTAGTAATTCCGGGAGTAGTCCCCGATTCCTGCTCGATAGATTTTACCATGGCAGGCTCTGTTCTGGGGGTGACTTCTCGAAGTGGATTGGAAACCGGCCTGCTTTGTGCGCGAGTTTGGCTCTGTAGCTGAGCTATCGCTAATTGTTGGGCTTGCAACATCTCGAAGATCGTGCGTAAGTTGGCCCCGATCTCCTCTGGGTTTTGGGTGTTTTGGGCTACGGATCGAGCACCACCCTGAATGCTTCTTTCTGGTTCGGAACGCTGGTTTGCTTCCAAAGCAATTTGTGAATTGACATCCAGTGGTATTTCGGCTAGAATCTCGGGTAGTGCCAAGTTGTTGGTTTCATCTTGAAGGCCAGCCTCGTAATCGGTCGGTGAAGCCATTCGGTCGGTTGCTATTCGTAGCTGAGCCTGAATTGAAGATGTTTTCGGAAATAAGTGACCACTGTTATCCTCGGCCCCACGGTAGGCCCCAAACTGTTTACCCGAAAAATGGATAGAGTTGAATTTATACGCAGTTCCGAAAATATGTGGTACAACTTAACACAAAATATAAAGATAAATAAAAATATGAATATAGATTGGAGAAACAATTAGTCTGGATAAGGCAATCATGAACAGTGAACCTTAGGATTTAACAAAAATAGAATCAGTCTAAGAAACTGTAATGATCACCCTTTTTTGTAGAGAAAATAATACTTTTGCTATAATATAAATCTCAGAAAAAAGATGTCCTTGCAGAAATAATAACCTAGCCTCTTTATAGTGGAGAGATTTGGCTCCAAGTATAATAAAATAAATATTCAGTGGGAGACCCATGCTAAATTAGTTTTTCCATAATTTCTGCCAAGATTCCCTCTAGTGGAATTACAACGGTTTTTGTGTGCGAGCTCGATCTTGCTTAGAATCCTCGATTTTAGTTTGAGCTTGGTTTCGGCTCGAATTTATGATCTTGGTTCGAGCCCGACCCTGGTTCGAGCCCTTGAATTGATTCCAGGTCGATGTAGGTTGATTTTTAAATTATCAGCACGATAGATCTACCCGCATCGTAGTTCGATTCTTGTTCGAGTTTGATTATGATATCGATCTCATCACGGACCGGCCCTCCCGGGTTCTAGGTTAGTTCGTGCCCCCCTTCGGGATCTTACTTCGATACACCGCCCTTCGAACCGTACCGGACATGCCAAGGCTGAAATTTATTTCGACCGTATACAAGAGTCCTATTGATTATTTCATTATTCGAACAACTCGTGGATGAGAGTTGGGACAACTTTGGTTTGCCCAAATCTGTAGAAATATAAAGATACTTTTAATACACAATATAAATATTAGTGGCTAATTCCACGACTTTTACGAAATTTTATGGGGCCTTATATTCTTCTGTCCTCCAATAAGGGTCGTGATAACTTTATTCCCCAAGACTCCCCTTTAAGTATTTATAATTAAATAATAAAAATTTATTTACAAACATATGTCATGCAAATACGAATAAAACCGCTTTCTTCCAAGTATTAAAAGGTGATGTCTTTTTTCATATTCTATCCTCAATTTGGTTTTTATAATTCATGTCCACAACAGTTTAATAATTAACAGTCAGACTCAGAAATATCTCAATCTGAAACCAGTTGAAATCAATAATAAATATCTAGTTCGTTGCATTATAGTTAGAACCCGTGTCACTTTAAAATTGTCAACTTCTTTTACTTTTCATTTTGTTTGTCTTTAATCAAACTACTAACGAAGAGTAGTTGTAGAGAGGGAGAGAGAGAGAGCAAAAACGACGAGAATTTGAAGGTGTTGCCGAAAACTTGAGGCTAATTAAGCTTAAAGAATCAATAAAGAATGAGCGGGTCTCGGTTTATAAAGTGTGTCACCGTCGGCGACGGAGCAGTGGGTAAAACTTGTCTCCTCATTTCCTATACCAGCAATACTTTTCCCTCTGTAAGTTCTCTCTCTCTCTCTCTCTCTCTCTCTCTCTCTCTCTTTCTACTGTACTTTATCTGTAAGTTAACGTTTGTCTTTAGCCTGCTAATTGGGATACTTGATCCGCTAGTTTTCCCAGTGGTGGATTTCTTAGTTTGAGTTTATATCAAATTGGGGCACTTAGAGAATACTGAATATTTTTTAAATTAGAAAAAATAAGCTAGTTCTTGGACATAGATTTGATTGAAACTTAAAAAAAAAGTTTTTGAAGTTGTGTTTGAAAAATAATTTTTGAAAGTTAAAGTTGTGTTTGGACATATATTTTATTTGAAAAAAAGTTAGAAGTTGAAGTTATGTGGAACAAAAGTTTTCGCCCAAAAAGTGCCCTAAACCAATTTTTAGTAACTTGGAAATTTCTGAATCTTTTTTTCCCAAAACATGATCATATTTCATAAACAAACAATGTTTTCAAAAAGATTTTGAAAAAAATGAAGCCATAATCTATGGCCAAATGGGAGCTTAAATTTGTAAATTGGGGCTCTTGAGCCTATCATATTTTGGTTTCTATTCAAAAGGGAGTTATTTTAGTTCCGTTTAGCCACAAATGAAGTTCTCAGTTTTGGTATTGTTATAAAAAGGAGAAGTAATTTCAGCTGTAGCTCTGTAGTTTAAACTTCCCCGCTTTCTTTTGCTGATGGACCATTTCTATTTTCTTGTATGATTATTGAACGGTCGTTGAATTTTGAGAGAAGAGTGTGAAAACCATCTGCAGCATAAGCGATTTCTTTTATATTTTTTGGTGTCATTTCCTATAGTGTTTATACCAGTATATGATTGTGATTTTTTCTTAAAATTTTCCCATTGATGTGTTCTATAGCTAGAAGGGCGGGGGTATTGCAGATTTGTAATTGAATGAAAGTTTGATACCAAACCTCTTGATTTTATTTATTATGCTTCCAAGTTATATCTTAGAAGAGTCATAACTGTCTTTTGTGTCTTTTCCTATACATGTGATAATTGTTTTTCGGCGTACGGTCTTAATTGAAATGTATGTATTCTCTGATCATCAGATGAGGCTTTATTGAAGATCCGGCCTTTGATTTGCCTCTGAGCTTAATAGTCTGGCTTATAAGTTAGAAGCATGGCTGTTCTCTGTTTGAAGTCATAGAAGGGCGGATTAATAATGAGATTTAAATTTATTTTCTTTCTTTTAAAAAGTTTATTTATAACAGCGGTGGCTGTGAATCGTTCAAATGAAACTTTCTGATTCATCATGATCTAATTTGTCTACGATGCTGCAAACAGGATTATGTCCCAACTGTATTTGACAATTTTAGTGCAAATGTGGTTGTGGATGGAAGCACTATTAATCTGGGTCTGTGGGATACTGCAGGTAATTTTTCTCTTCTTTTTTTTTCAGGACATTTGTTTCAATTTTTCTTTTACCTCATTGTGGCAGACACGCTGACTACTCCTACTGTTTGATTGGTCAGGCCAGGAGGATTACAATAGATTAAGACCCTTGAGCTATCGTGGGGCAGATGTATTTATACTAGCATTTTCTCTCATCAGTAAGGCCAGCCACGAAAATGTCTTCAAAAAGGTCCAATTTCCTTTCTATTATAAGATGTCTAACCTTCAGGTTTTCTTTGCAGTACTTTAGTTGCTTACTGAAATGACTATGAGATTCAGGAAATGAATATATCGCTTTCATCCCCGTTATCTTGAAAGCAGTCCATGACAGATTTTGGCTTGTTTAACTTTTACTTCCATTATTTAATTCAAATCATTAATGAGAAAACCAATCAACTTGATTATTTAGAATTTCCTTTTCATCAGTAAGGAGTGGTAAATGATGCCTATGAGAGAAAGAAAATTAATAAGATGTATGGTTGCTGCTATTCCACAATTTCCCGGAACTAATACATTTCCCTCTTGCTATTTCATTTCAGTGGATTTCTGAATTGAGGCATTATGCCCCTGGAGTTCCAATCATTCTTGTTGGGACAAAGCTAGGTTAGTATGTCCTTGCTAATCTGGTTTTATTGTTAACTCAATTAGCTATGGCCTATTTATATCTCTATTTGGTTGGGAAGGTCTCTTCATTTGTCTGCCATTATTTTAAGTTTCTACTTATTTTCACTGGAGATAATTTTCTTGAACCGTTATTGCATCCTTTATATTGGACGTCTTGCGCTGTATGTATAGATGAGCTATGAAATGTCAGACAATCCTTGAAGAGACTTTATTCTTATGCGCAATCTATATCAAAATCTGTTATGTTCGGCAGAAGGAATGTTCGTATATGTTCTTATTCTGATATGTCGAAAGAATTTGTTCTTGCTGTCTCTACAAATGTAGTTGGGGGTCATCTGAGTTACAAGTCAATCATCCCTTTTTGAATCAGTTATTTGTCTATTCTCTGGACTTTGGGCATCGCATTTAGTATTTGACATACTTCATCTGCACCTTGTTTTCTCCTCCTTCTGAAAAGTTGAGCTTATTGTTACTACAAGCACACAAAGTAACTCAGTGGTGAATAGAGATCCAATAACTAGTAGTGTGTCATTGTGTAGACATTTTGGAATTGTTCTTTCGAGGTAGATTATCTCTGTAATCGAATGACAGTTGCTTCACATAGTAAAATAGACTGCCAAACCATAAATGCTGATATCTACTGTTAGAATTATGAAAGAATATTATGTAACCTTGATTCCAGATGAACTCTTGCATGAAGCACCTATAATGGTCGGATTTTCTCGTGCTTTCTGGAGAATTACACCTAAGAACTACTTATGGTGTCGGCCATGAATTTATATTATTTGGCAGAAAGATTAGTGCTCGATAACTTTATGGATGTGAAATCAAACTGCTTGAGAGATAGAGAACTTACCTGTCACAACCGAAATTTGAAGGAGAGGCGGTGTTTGGTTGAAGTTCCATTTCTGCAGGACGCCTTATGCTTTGTGGTTTTAAATTGCTTACCTAACCCTTGCCTTTTGAGAAGTCATTTACAAAAAAGTTCATCAATTGCCAAGCTAATAACATAACTAGTCTCTGAATAGGAAAGTATGTGTATCATTGCACTAACTAATTCATACGCTATTCTAGACGTATTCTGAAACACATTCTCTGGACTTTGAAATCCAGTATAAACAGCATGGTGTCTACCTAGGGTCATCACTGAAATTCAAGGATATCTAAGGTTGATGAAAAAGTACATTAACTATTTTCAGTCAAACTTCTGCAACATATTCTTTGCGGACTTTGAAATAAAAGCTTATAATGAGCTTAATGGTTTTTTGTTGTCTACTTTTTGTTAAATAATATTCCAGCTGGTGCTCATTCTGTCTTAATGTGTTTCTAGCTTACACATTTACAATGTCTAACTTGCAGTTATCTTGTTTCTTCCTTTTTGGTTAAATTGAATATCTCCAGTTCATTCTCTCTGGTTAACTCCACTTTGCTTCTTCCAATGTGGGCTGGTTCCTTTGTTTTCCTGTCTTCTCTTGTAATTCTCATGCTTCTGTTTAATGGTTTTAATTGTGCTTCCACTAGATCTTCGGGAGGACAAGCAATTCTTTTTAGACCATCCTGGTGCAGTACCTATTACCACGACTCAGGTAACCAACTTTTAACATATTTCAGCAATTATGCATTCTCTAATTTTTAGACCGAAGGGTTAATGTTTGAGGGGGCTAATCTTGTAGTATCTCGTTTCTGCTTCCTTGTAAAGGGTGAAGATCTAAGAAAGTCAGTTGGTGCTGCGGCTTACATTGAATGTAGTGCAAAAACACAGCAGGTGATTTTCCTATCCAAATAAAGCTTACATAGTTAAGTTATAAGTCACATTGTTACATACTTATTTTGCAAAAAACTGCAGAATGTGAAGGCTGTTTTTGATGCGGCTATTAAGGTGGTTCTACAACCACCAAAGCAGAAGAAGAAAAAGAAGAGAAAGGGTCAGAAAGCCTGCTCTATCTTGTGATTTTTCCAAAAGAATGACTAAGAAATGGAGATGTAGACTTTTGTCAACCTATTCCTACTTCAAAGATTGCAGCATATTTCTTTACTGCTTGGTAGTCTTGACTAAACACACTAGAAAACCATCAACCTGGCTAGTGATTGAGATATGGTATGAGCAGAAAAGAGCGCTCTTCGTCTCTTTCTGAGTCAAATCTATATGATCTATGTAACATTTGTAAGATGATTATTACTTGCCTTGGCATCTCATATGTATTGTTGTAGTGGCATCCAACACACTGATTTAGATTCTGCAAGAGGTTGGATGTGCTATTGTCATTGTGTTGAAACATTAAGATGTTGTAAACTTGTAATGTATGCTGCGTACAACAACAACAACGACGACATACCCGGTGTATTTCCACAAGTGGGGTCTGGAGAGGGTAGTATGTACGCATACATTACCCCTAACTTGTAATGTATGCTGCGTGTATATATTCAATGATTTCTTGGTTTCTTGATGGACAAGGCTTATAAATATTTTATGCCAATAAATGGGAGTATACTTTTGTGGTGTGAAGAAGTATCAGCTGGTTTTTAAACAAATTGCAGTGCAAGTGAAAGCTGCTTCCAAACCATTAGCATTTAGCACAGTTCCAACATGGACTAGGACTGAAGGACTGATCAATAAATAGAGTGGCAATCGTACTGGCATATCTCTCTTTTCCTCTTACAAGCAAAACTAACATGCTTAAGGAGCTAACAAAATCAAGAAATGCAGCTTTAATCTAAAACTTCCGCTTTTATCTAAGGTACTGTAATTGGGATTGATTTAGTTTTCACTGAGTACTCATAAGATAGAAAACAGATAACGGAAAGTAAAATGAAAATGGAAAAAATGAGAAAGGTTTATTTACCAAATAGTTCAATGTTGTCAAATTCTTGTGGATTTGACAGTTGCTCGTAGGTTCTAAATTTTAAGATACACTTGTTGAAATGTGGATCCTGTATTTCCTCAACAATGGTCTTCTGCGTGAATATCAATTCAAACTTATGGTCTTTGGTCTTCAGTTTCATATTATTTGGACAAACCACGAAATTATTTATGATGTATAAACTCATTTCCTTAATTTCTTGGTTGAACCATTGGATAAGAGACCTGACAACACTTGCGTGAATGCGACCGCCCTACAAAAATACTCGATTAATTAAAAAGACTAAGTTATTTCGTATATGACTGTAATTAGCGTTGTGCATAATTTAATAAATACCGAATTACCGTACCGAAATCGAAAATTTTAGTATTTGGTATTCGATTTTTTGGAATTCGGTATGGTATTTGGTTTAATTTTAAAAAAATGGTATTAGATATGATATTTGGTATTTTAAAATGAAATACCGAAATACCGATACCGTATCGAAATATATATTATATTACACTATACACATATTATTAATTATACCATAAATATGAAAAATCTAAAATTTTACTTTCCTTTATTCTCTAAATTCATCAATTAACTCTAAGCAAGTAACAAGACATTTCTAATGATCAAATTTATTCTTTTATGTACGACTTTTCCTCTCTAGGTTGATATTTGTTGGCTTTGGACAAAGCTTTTCGTCAACAAACGTTTTTAGTTTTGTACATTTGAATACTTTGATTAAGAATATTACAGTCTATTACTCTATGAACTAGTTAGTATTCAAACCGAATAAACCGAAGTTACCGAACCGAATAAACCGAAACTGAAAAGAGAAAAACCGAACCATACTGAATTTAATTAGGTACGGTATTGGTATAGCATTTTAAGAAACTGAATACCGAAAATACCGAACCGAAGACAGTATAGTACCGTACCGTACCGTACCGACCGATGAACACCCCTAGCTGTAATATACTGATGCATATGTAAACAGTGGAAACTAGAAGTAAGTCTTAAGCTTAAAAACATAACCTTTTCATCCATTGGAATTACCTCAATTGATAAAAAGGACTACCAGGTCTCTCGCGATCCGGATTTTCCCAAAGCCTGACAATACGAATCTTTAATTTTCTGTTTATTGACTTGATGTTAATTTCGCTAATAAAATTACTTCCAGCCACCATTAATTCCTCTGTTAACAACAACATACCCAGTGTATTCCCACAAGTGGGGTCTAGGGAGGATAGAGTATACGCACACCTTACTCCTGCCTTTAAAATGCAGAGAGGCTGTTTCCGAAAGACCCTCGGCTCAGGAAGGGGAGAAGGGATAACACTCAACTACCTAACCCTTTATCTTAATTCTCAATCTCCACACTTTCCTATCCATGGTCATGTCCTTAGTGAGCTGGAGCAACGCCATATCTTGTATAATTACCTTTCCCCAATACTTCTTCGGTCTGCCTCTACCTCTCCGTCGACCCTCCCATACCAGCCTCTCACACCTCCTCACCGGAGCATCAATGCTCCTCCTCTTCATATGCCCGAACCATTTAAGTCTCGCCTTCCACATCTTGTCCTCCATAGGGGCCACACCCACCTTGTCCGTAATAACTTCATTTTTAATTTTATCCAACCTGGTATGCCCGCATATCCACCCAAACATTCTCATCTCCGCCAACTTTATCTTCTGGACATGGCATGTCTTGACCGGCCAACACTCCGCCCCATACAGCATAGTCGGTCTGACCACCGCTCTATAGAACTTACTTTTAAGTTTTGGTGGCATATTCTTATCACACAAAATACCAGAAGCGAGCCTCTATTTCATCCACCCCGCCCCAATACGGTGTGTGACATCCTCATTAATCTCCCCATTTCCTTTTATAATAGACCCAAGGTATTTGAAACTTTCTCTTTTAGGAATGACTTGTGATCAAGCCCCACGTCTTCGTCCTCTTCCTGAGTCGCGCCACTGAACTTGCACTCCATGTATTCTGTTTATGTCTTGCTCAACTTGAAACCTTTAGACTCCAAAGTTTGTCTCCAAACCTCTTACCTCTCGTTAATACCACAACACGTCTCGTCAATCAGTACAATATCATCTGCAAACAACATGCACCACGACACCTTCCCTTGAATGTGACGTGTCAGTGCATTGATCGCCAGGGCAAAACAAAAATGGGTTGAGGGCTGACCCCTGGTGCATCCCTATTATAACCGGGAAGTGTTCCGAGTCCCCTCCCACTGTCCTCACCCGAGTCTTAGCACCCTCGTACATGTCCTGAATAACCCTAATGTATGCAACAAGAACGCCTCTAACCTCCAAACATCTCCACAGTACCTCCCTCGGCACTTTATCGTAAGCCTTCTCTAAGTCGATGAACACCATATGTAAATCCATTTTCCTCTCTCTCTCTCTCTCTATATATATATATATATATTACTCCATCAACCTCCTAACAAGATGAATACCTTCTGTAGTCGAACGCCCCGACATAAATCCGAATTGGTTCTCTAAAATAGACACAATCCTCCTCACTCTCAGCTACACCACCCTCTCCCATACTTTCATAGATGGCTCAGTACTCCATCTCCATTCCTCGGGCATCTTTTTCGTCCTAAAAATGACATTTAATAGCCAGTTAGCCATTCCAAGCCCGCCCTACCCACGTTCTTCCAGAATTCCACCGGAATTTCATCTGGCCCGGTCGCTCTCCCCATGCTCATATTACACATAGCCCCCTCTACCTCCGCCACTTTAATACGTCTGCAATATCCAAAGTCTCGAGGGGTCTCGAGGTTTTCTAAGTCCCCCAGCACAATGTTCCTATCCCCCTCCTCGTTCGGGAGTTTACGGAAGTACGCCTGCTATCTCTGTCGAATCAGAGCCTCGTCCAACAACACTTTACCTTCCTCATCCTTGATGCACTTCACTTGGTCCAGGTCATGATCCTTCCTCTCTCGCACTTTGGCAAATCTGTACAACTTCTTGTCTCCTCCTTTGCCTCCAAGTTCTTCATACAAGCGCTCAAATGCGGCAGTCTTGGCCACGTTAACTGCTAACTTTGCTTCCTTCTTAGCCACATTATACTGCTCCCTATTGGTCCTCTTCTCCTCCTCGTCCTTGCTTTCCACAAGTTTCAAATAAGCCACTTTCTTGGTTTCCACTTTACCTTGGACCTCAGTGCTCCACCACCAGTCCCCTTATGCAGCCACTAGACGGGCCCTTCGAGACCCCTAATATCTCCATAGCGGCCCCTCTAATGCAATTAGGAGTCGCGATCCACATACCACTCGCGTCCTCACTACTCTTCCATGCCCCATAGCTAGCAGCTTATCCCCTAACTTCTGACGCTGGCCTCAGTCAAAGCGCCACACTTAATCCTAGGAAAACCATACTCAACCCTCTTTCTACGCTTCCTCCTAATTCCACTGTTAATTAAAGTGTGTAACTGATTTTTTGGTTCTCATTATAAATAATGGAGTAACAATCATTCAAACAAGTTGTATATGATTTTCTTAATATGTAAGTCAAAATCTTTTAGAATCATTAAACCACATTAATTGTAAAAGAAGGTCTTAAAAATTATCGGCCTTCAAATAGGTATAAATAGCATTAATTTCAGATTCCATAGACATAGTTGATTGTACCTCTTTTCTCCCTCCTGTCCTCTGTGATTTCCCTTGTAATCTACACAATGAGTATGACCCCTTCGTTTCCTCCATTCTTTTTCCGCCATTGAAAGTGACATGCATCTCAGCACTCCCCTTTTTAGCACTTTCTAGCAACTCCCCATTTTTTATAATACTTTTAAAAAATCGACGTGGCCTTAATTTCTCTGTAGCTTCTCGTGATCTTCTTGAACTCTGTTTATAATCCGAAACGCCAGTACGCCACTCCAGTACAAGTGCTCCATTGTAAGTACGTTTACATATTTCTGAATAATTTAGCTCAAGATATATGCCGTTTTAACTTTTTCCTTCTATGTTATGATGTGACAAAATCTGGGTTTTTTGGTGCATACATGGCTTGTACTCACATTTGCTTTAGGATTTTTTAATCTTGTTTTGAGATAGTCTGAAAATAGTTGAATGGATGTACATGATTTATATAGGGACCATAATTAGTGTGGGATTGAGGCGCAGTTGCTGTTGGTCAGAGAGGGTGGAGGCAGAGGGATCACGCTTTAAAATCTGAGGGTTCAGTGTATTATGCGCGTGTCACTGTGTGCGTGTGTGTCTGTGTTTTGCTTTGTGTATATGTATACATCGATTGAGCCAAAAGTAGTGGGAATCTGCATCCCAAGGAATAAAGATCGATACTCCTTTACAGTGGATTGAGGCTGGTTAGTTTCAGCTATCTGATCTTGAACTTACTAAAACTTTTTGCTGGAATTTTAGGTTATCAAAGCTTCAATTTTCCTTGCAAAGAATATATATCTTACCTTTGTGTTGTTAAAGTTTTCAACTTTTTGCTGTACCCACATTTGCTGTAGGATTTTCTTAAAATTTTCTTTTTTCTTGTTTTGAAATGGTCTGAACCAAGTTGAATGGATATAGAGAATTCATATATGGACAGCAATTAGTGTGGGATTGAGGCGCAGTTGTTGGTGAAAAGGGGGCTTCATGCTTTAAATTCAGAGGGTTCGGTCTATTTTATATATACGTGTGTGTGTGTGTGTTAATTTTCATGTTTATATATATACATAGATTGAGCCAAAAGCAGTGGGAGTCTACATGCTAAGGATGGATCCTCCTTCACGCTGGAGGGCACTGGCTAGTTTAAGCTACCCGATCTTGAACTTAGTAAAATGGCTTGTTATAATTTCGGTTATCAAGACTTCAAATTTCCTTGCAAAGGATATTTATCCTACATTTTCTGTTGTTAAAGTTTTCACCTTTTTAGCGAATTCTTGCATTTTTTTCTTCTATTTGGAGCTTTGTCCTCTTAAGGATTGGATAGTTGTATAACATCTAGATAGGAGTCCCTTAATTGTTTGTGGTTCACCTTCAGGTTCTTTTGGATATCTATAATGCACAACAGGGAGCTACATTTCTCTAACCAAGAAATGGGGTCAAGTTCTAATTTTGGTGAAATTCCAGAATGTAGTTCCACTAAAAGGCTTTTCAATGAAATTCTCTCGGACATGCACGCTTGTATTCATACCCACACTTGCAATCCACCTGGTCCTGATAACTCACACACACACACTTGTTACCATGTTCACACCAAGGTTGTTCCTCCCCTAAGTGATGATACTGCAGAGTCTGCAGAGAATAAGATAGGAAAGAAACGCCCTTTGAGTAATGAGGAAGCAGTTCGCAAGTACCGTGAGAAAAATAAGGCTCGGGTTGCATCATTAGAGGATGAGGTAGTGAGGTTGAGGGCTATAAATCAGCAACTGTTGAAGAGGTTACAGGGCCAATCCGTCTTGGAAGCTGAAATTAGCAAGCTCAAGTGCTTGCTTGTGGATATCCGAGGAAGGATTGAAGGTGATATTGGATTTTTTCCGTATCAGAAGCCAATGAAGAGTGGGAACATATATCAGAATCTTGTTAATCCTAACTATCCTGGAGCTTATGTGATGAATCCTTGCAACCTACAATGTGACGATCAGGTTTATTGTCTACAGCCGGGTTCGGGAGAGTTAAATGGACAAGGCCTAAATAGTTGTGGATTTCAGACTCGTCAGTGTTTTTTGGGTAATCAGGAACCTAAGGAAGTTACTGGCTGTGCATGGGGCTATGGTACTCCTACTGCTGAGGCTTCTTCCGGGAATAAGAGAAAAGGTGAAGTGAATTCATTTGCATTTCTTGTTTCTGGCATATTATTCGAAAATTGATGAACGTTGACCATCTATACCTGAACTCAACAAAACATCATCCTCTTAGTACACATGAAATCTGTCTACCATTTAGATTTAGGTCTAATAATCTTCGTAAAATTAGGAATTCATCTTCTTCAGTCACACCATGCTGGTGATATATATTAGGCTGAATCCTATAACCCTTTGCGTTTGAGGCCTTCACTTAACATGTTCTAAACTATAGTTTATTTCGTTGAAAGAAATGATAACCTATGAAAAATATCTCTTAAGAGGTCAGTTAAAACGCTTTACAAATTTGCATGCAAAGAAAACTTTCTTATCTGTGAAGACTAAAAACAGCATATGCTTCATAATACATACCAAAGTCAAAGTTCTATAATGGCTTAATATTAAACTCTCAAGGTCCAATTTTTTTTTGTGTATTATGATACTTACTAATTATATAGCACTTATATTGTTCCAGTAATTTGACATTAAGTAAATAACAACACAATTAAACATTTAAGTTTTAGTTTTTACTTTCACATTAATATTGTAGGCAATCATAATTTAAATTTGAAGCAAATGATATAATCCAAACATCATCATCAACAACAACAACAAACCCAGTGTAATCCCACAAGCGGTGTCTGGAGAGGGTAGGATGTACGCATACTTTATCCCTACATTCAAGAAGGCAGAGACGCTGTTTCTGGAAGACCCCCGGCTTAGGAAAAATAAAAGAAAGGCAGCAACAAGCATACCAATTAGAAAACCGAAGCAAAAATACAAAGTTACAAAACTAAAACTAAGTATTGTAATCGGAAGGTCGGAACAAAAGCAACGACAAGTAAACACAGGAGTCAAGGAATACGAAAATACATAATTAATGCTAACTCATGTACTAAAGCTATTATTACAGACAAGGACAACGCTGGACGACCTATCCTAACTCTTTACCTTTATGCTCAATCTCATCACCTTCTTATCCATGGTCATGTCCTTAGTGAGCTGGAGTAACGTCATATCTTGTCTAATCATCTCTCCCCAATACTTCTTCGGCCTACCTCTACCTCTCCTTATGCCCTCCAGGGCCAACCTCTCACACCTCCTCACTGGTGCATCTTTGCCTCTCCTCTTCACATACCCGAACCATCTTAGTCTCGCCTCTCGCATCTTATCCTTCACAGAGGCCACGCCCACCTTGTCCCATATAAATTCATTTCTAATTCTATCTAGCCTGCTATGCCCGCACATCCATCTCAACATCCTCATTTCCGCCACCTTCATCTTCTGGACATGGGAGTTCTTGACTAGCCAACACTCCACCCTATATAACATAGTCGGTCTGACCACCGCTCTATAAAACTTATCTTTAAGTTTAGGTGGCACATTCTTGTCACACAAAACACCTAAAACGAGCCTTCATTTCATTCATCCCGCCCCAATACGATGTGTAACATCCTCGTCAATCTCTCTATTCCCTTGTATAACCGACCCAAGGTATTTAAAACTCTCTCTTCTAGGGATGACTTGAGAGTCAAGCCTCACTTCTTCGTCCACCACTTGAGTCGTCCTACTCAACTTGCACTCCAAGTATTATGTCTTGGTATTGTTCAACTTGAAACCTTTAGATTCTAGAGTCTGCCTCCAAATCTCTAACCTCTTGTTAACACCGTCTTTATGTTGTCAGCCAAATCCCTAAGAGCTTTGTTTTCATTTATAAACAAACATATTTATCTACGTCTTTATGTTAGCTATTGCTTCTTTTTTTTAAAGTTAAAACGTGTTTCTGTGTATTAGTTGGATCTAGCAGCAAAAAGACACAGAAGTTTGATGTTTGAGTTTACTTCCCTAATGAGCTGAATTAAGAAGCTGATTGATAGAACGAGTATAGTATGATGTTTTCAGCTGTGCTTTCAGATCTTCGTATCCTTTTTGTACATTGATCTTCGCTTTGTTTTCTTTTAGGAGGGAAACATGAAGCAATGGCGAGCTGGTCATGATCTGAAGGAGGTGTCTTTGGTCTGGATAATAATGTATATCGTATTATGTTTCTTCTGCTTCTTTGGGATTTCCTTCCGGTATCTCTTCTTTGCTAAGTTCAATTTTATAATATTTCCCTGCTTCGAGTTGGTGGTCTAATGTGTGTTTGGATTTACAGTTATTTATCTAGAATAATGGATTTAGTTAGTACACACTTAAATAGGCGACATGGATAGTGCGGATTCATATAGCTGACCCCAATAACTTGAATGAGGCCTAGTTGTTGTAAAGGATTAGCTAGTAGACATGAAGATGAGATGAAGATCTGGAAGCTTTGTTCCTCAGCCGAGGAGTATTTGTTTTGTCCTTTTGATAAATACTCCTCTTGCTCTTGAATATATTCAATTGATAAGATTCATGTCTATGTCATGTGAAGTTCGATGCAGTGAACACAACAAAGTTTACTTTGTTGATAAGCTTAAAGATGAGACGACTATAAACTGACTCTTTTTCAAAGTGGATTGGGATGGTTCTTAGTTTTTTCCATCATTGTTTTACTTTATGAGTAAGTGTTTTTGTATGTTTCCCATGATCTTTCCCCACTATTTTTCCTTTTCTTTTTTATTTCCGGGGGGGGGGGGGATGTATAGGATGCAAAATAGATTCTCCTGTTTGTTCCCCCATCTAATGGTGTATAATGGACCACCCCAGCATACAGAAAAGAGATTTAATTAGGCCTTTAATTAGTTAGAAACTCTTTTCATTGCAAAGTAGGGACACTCATCTGGAAGAAATGGTGACTTTTGCTTAGATCATATATTCGTATTAGAAAATTCATTAAATATGTTTAAATATCTGTTTGAGAATTTAGTACTAAAACGAGTTATGAGTTTGATGGCAAGTTCAGAAATCATAAATTTCAAATTATGACTTACCTCTGTCACTAACATATGTTATGCTACATTGACTACTGACCAAAAGCCACTTCATTACTCATCAATATGCAAGACAATTACGTATGCCTCGGACTAATAGGAAAAGACAATTACTGAGTGCCCTATTCGGCTTCCCTTTCTAAGTTCTAACTGCTCATCCTCAATCCTGAAGACAAAAATGACCAATCACATAACTGAGATTTATATTTTTGACAGATTGTGAAGAGCGTTTTCAGTACTTCAGTAGTTACCATTTGGTTCTTTAATAGGCAGCTTGAGTTTTTGTTTTTATTTTTTGTGTGTAGCGTCCAACTGGCCCATGGTTTATGTTGGAGAAAGACACAATGATTTAGAGCCTAGTTACCATTCGTAGCTAATGTTCAATCTTGTATCACTTGTATTTATTTCCTCTAAAATGATTGTATCAACGCATACAATACTAGCTACTGTTCAGTTGTTACCAGCTTGTATCACTTGTATTCGTTCGCTTTATATGGTTGTATCAACGTATGCAATACATTGAAATACAATGATACATACAGTTACTATATCACTGCATGTGATTCTATACACTATATATACTGTATTTACCATTGGGATTTTGCAACAAAATACAAAGAGTGGCTACGAATCGTAATTATTTCAAAGTGTATTTATGTATGGTTAATACAATATATAAGTTAGTTACACCATGTAATTCTTCCATCAAATAATAACCCAAAATTTGTAGTGTGTTTAAGTATTGTTAGAGTGGATCTGGCCCAATATAGGCATCGTAAGCTTGGCCCAGTGGTATCTTTCCTATACAATATTTAGAAACTTATTTACCAAAATTGTCCTAATTTTGTATATTATCCGTCCTAAATAAGGATAACTTACAATTTATATACAATCAATTATTAGTACCTTAAATTAGGGGATTCAGTTACACACTTTTTCTTTTTTCTCTCCTCTTTTCTTTCTCTATTCTCTATCTCCTCTATTGATATATAATCCATTATTAGTGCCTTAAATTATGGGATTCAGTTACACCATTTTTCTTTTTTCACTCCTCTCCTCTTTCCAATAGTGCCTTAACTATACTATAGCAATTCCAATAATGTCGAACCACAATGACATAAAATAGTTCAAGACTTAATTGAGAACCAAATTTTATAAAACTATTTTAATAGCTTGAACCAAAAATTAAAGTTGCGCCAAACCAAAGTAATAGAGACACTGACGATAGATAGTACCTAAACCAGACAAGTTGAATGTTGCAATATTCAATCGATACATCTACAAAACATATAAACTAAAAATAAATTTTATACAACTAATTATATAGCATAAAACTTATTTATAACCTATCTATAACATTCATACATCATTTTTACCCAGCTAAAAATAACTACAACATCATACAACTTAGATACAATTTTTATACAAATTTTATACAAATATATCGGTTATATGTATTTTGTATATGATTTGTATATATTTTGTATGTGGTGTGTTCTTCTTCTCTGAAATTCCAATCAAAACTTTCTCTCTTAATGCAATTTTGATACATATCAACAATTTTATGTAAAAGAAAAGTATTTGTAAGGGAAAATATATAGACGGCCCCTTAAACTTGGCTCCAATTTCCACTTTGACACTTTAACTTAGCGCTTTTCCTATTGAACACTTTAACTGTATTTTGGACTAGGCCATTTAAACACAACGCATAACCGGCCAGAGGAGTGTTAGTTCCACATATGATAAACGCGTGAATGTTATTATTTTTTGCTTAGGTAAATATTCCAACGGTAAAAAAAACCTACCCATTAGACCCACTTTAAAATACCCCATTTTCTCATAATTTCTCTCAAAAAGCCCTAATTCTTCTTTCGTCTTCTTCCTCTTTCAAAGTCGCCATTTTTCCCTTCAACTGAAGCTTGGGTGCCCAAGCTTGAATCTTTATCTAATTTCTTCCTCATCTTTCTCGTTTATCAGTTCCATGTCGCAAAAATCAACAACTTCTCGCAATGGAATGGATATTTGTTACTGTGGGTTTAATACGCCACTGACTATATCATGGTCACTTGCAAACCCAGGTCGTCGATTTTATGGTTGTAAATTGGTAAGTCGATCGAATTGCTTTTCTTAGACCCTTAAATTTCTTAAAAAGGAATTCTGTTTTTAATTATTTTGTCCACATTTCTTTTTAAATTTTGTAGGGTCGAGGTGGCTGCAAATACTTCAGATGGCATGACGATGAAATGCTCGACCAAGCTAAAAGGGTTATACGGGGTCTGTTGAAGAAAGTCGAAAGAACTGAAAAAATAGTTGCGCGGTTAAAGTGGTTATTTGTTGTGGTGGTGGTGGTGTTTTTAAGGAACTGGCTTTGCTGATGCTGGTGGTTTGAAGAACAATGTAGTATTTTTATGATATGCTGGTGATAATGGTGTTGTAGTTGCTGCTATTAGTTCAAGAACAATGTAGTATGTTGGAAGTGGATACTAGGAATTTAGCCTTTTGTTAATGTACACTATCTTGTTATGAATGAAATGGCAATGACCAATTTGTTGATGCAAATTTAAGTTCAGCTGCACTTCCATATTGAGTTATGAATGAAATGCAAATTCATATTCATGAACTGAAAACATAATTGCCCAAACATATTTATGAATTGAAAACATAACCGCCCAAATATTCAATTGCATAATGTGATGAACTAGCATTACATCGAAGCTCAAAAATAGAGCATTGTTTTGGTCTACAAAATACAAAAACAGAGCATTGTTTTGCCCAAACAAAGAACTGGCAGACCAAATGTGTAATGACTGCCCAAACTACTAAGCTTCGACAGAGCATAATGTATCAAACAGAGCATAACTACCCAAAAATAAACTGGCAGTGACATCTCAGATAATATAAACAAAAGTTGGTTTGCTTCACAGTGTAGATACAACTGAACTTGTTTGACTTAAAGGGCCTTTTTTCCTTGTTGCACTCATCTTGTGACCTTGTCATTGCATTTCTTTCTTCAAACTTCAATCTGGTGGGCATAAATCCAATGTCTATGTTAGTTGCAGATATATCCTTGAATGTCCCAGCTAATATGACTCTCTCAGATGATATACCAGGCTGTAAAAAATAATGAATTAGTTAAAAAAAAAAAAATTCCAGCCCAAAAACTGTATTACAATATACTATACACCCTTACATTCATGATAGTAGTTTCAGTCATAGTGTCAGTGAAAATCTCAAAACCAGTATGCCTTGGCCTTTTATGTCCAATGGTTGTTGCATTAGTCGAGCCTCCTCCTAGTGTAGTTCCTCTTCCTTCTCCCCTGTCTAGTCCAGGGCCTCCTGTAGATTGAGATGTTGAAGGTTGTGTGCTAGTAGAGCTTCCTGTAGCAGATGTGAATACATCCCTACCAATGCCAAGTGCAGTTCCTCTTCTTTTTCCCCTGCCTAATCTAGGGCCTCTTCCTCTTCCTCTTCCCCTACCAAGCCCAGTTGATTGATTGTTGCTTTGTCTTTTGACAATACTTGTATCCTCACATATAGATGATGGATTGCTTTGTTGAGATGGTATTTCCCGAGATAATTTTGGTGGAGGTGGTGCCATATTTTGACTTTGTTAAGTAGCACTTCTTGGAACATGCTGACAGAAGTAAAAGAAAAGAATCTAAGAATTGCAAAGAAAAGAATGTAAAAGAAATAGTAAATAGACAAGTACAATTATCAGAACTTACTATGTTCCTGCATCCAGATTTGTTGTGTCATGTTTGTTGGCAGTTTGAACAAGTCATCTTTACCCCTTTCTTTGATAGTTTACCATATTTTTTTCTTGGCTCATCCTTGGCTTTTCTCCTACATCTCTTTAGTCGACTTTGCATAGGTTTAGGTTCATAAGGCTTTTTACATAGATTTGTTGATTATGGCCGCATCTTCATGTTGGGAATTGGTTGAATGAAATGCTGGTAAGCTTTAAGGGAAGTTTCCTTCCTATACCAGCGGGCAACATAATCATCTGGATCCATTTCTCTATCATAGAATGCACATACTGCATGTTGACCTAGAATGCTCCTCAACATCCATGATCTACAAGTACATGTCATGGTCCTAAAATTAACAATGAATATGTATACACCTTCATCAACCTCAAACCCATGTTCTGTATTCCACATAACCTTACACCTCCTAGAGATGGCTTTGTTCTCTTCCAGTATCATCCTAGCCATTGGTAAAATGTCAGTAACCCAAGTCTCAGCAAACTTCCTCATTTCAATGGTCTTATTCATAATTTTGTGTCCAATTTCTTCCAACATAGTTATAACAGACTTGTGCCTAGGACCTATTATCCAAGAATTGAATATTTCACACATGTTATTCTCAATGACAACACACTTTGAATCTTCTCTAAAGTATGCCCTACACCAATACTCTTTATCATACTTCAAAAAGTTTTCTCATATCTTATAACCAAGCTTATTCATTATTTCCAGTTCTTCCTTGAATTTCACTTCCTAAGATGCTTTAGCACATCTCCAGAATTATTTTCTCCTTTCTTCGCCTCTCCGATTTTTGGACCAGTTACACCAAATGTGTCTAGCACACATTCTGTGTTGTGCCATTGGTAGTAATTCCCTTATAGTTGGTACTAGTCCCTAAAAAAATAGTAATAAATGTTAGTGGATAGTATATGTCACGACCCAATTTCTCCTATAGGCCGTAATGGCGCCCAACGTCGTCATTGGGCAAGCCAACGGTGAACTGACCATGCGATTACTCTTTTAATAAGTTCCAAGTAATTAAATTTCATTTATTAAGTGATTAAGAGTAAAAAATTCAATAAAATAAAATGAAGGCAACTGAGTGGGCCAATATAGTGACATAAATACTCCAAAACTATAAAGTGTACTAGTATATGTGCCAAGACCTGGTGTCATAAGTGTATGAGCAACTAGTAGAATATACAAAACTTTAACTACTGTCTGAAAATAAAGTAGACTGAAAATAGATACAAGAGAGACTGTAGGTGCTACGGAACGGCTCAGAAAGCAGCTCACCATTAGGCCTCGGGGTAACGGGGTGTGCGCCGATATGACCGCCAGATGCACCTACCTCAGATTCTGCACGATTAGTGCAGAAGTGTAGCGTGAGTACATAAACAACATATACCCAATAAGTATCTAGTCTAATCTCAAAGAAGTAATGACGAGGGGTCGACATCGACACTTACTATGGACTAACAATAAAATATAGGAATTCTAAATGAGCATGGGTCATATAAATAATAAATACAACTTAATAACAAACAGTGAATAATAATTCTTTCACTAATAATAAATTCCAAGTCAATTTCTGTCATTAAATAATTATATCCGTTCAAGACATAAAATAATATCAAGTATAATCAGGCTCCGAGTGTTATCACACACGATTTATGCCGACGTCATACGACCCGATCCAGAATGATGTGTACACTGCTGAGGGTCGAGCGGTACGAACCATAGATGCATCTATTCTACTGCCGAGGCGTTCGACCCGCTATACAAGAAGAGAGGATACTTTATAAATATCCGATTAAAATCTATTATAAGGCTAACTCACAAGGAAGTACAATTTCTATTAACGGTCAAGTAACCCGTCAAAACTCAAGTAAGTGGAAGTCGGTCCTTTTACAATTCCTCTACAAGTTCCCATATAATTTAGGCACTTTAACTAACAAATCGGGTGCAAACATTCGCTCACCAACAATGAACAAGGGTTGGTTTTAACACGCTCACCAACAACGCAAAAGGTTGGTTTTCACTCGCTCACCAACGACTCGTTGGTTTTCACTCGCTCACCAAAGATACGAATAATGACACAACCTCTAAGGACACATTGCCTCTCCAATATTTTTCTGTCTCTCTTCACTCCTTTGTGTACACAGTACATCTATTAAAAGTGAATTACAATGCTTGTTAAGAGTAGAATAAAGAACTTATAGTCAGATAGACAACTGTATAGAAGGCTATGTATCTTCTTTTTTTCCCAGTCTCTCGTTTTTATAGTCTTCAATAGATTCTGACCGTTGGACTTGATTTCGTTGACCCCTTGATTTTGATAATATTCAATCAGAAGATTTTCTCCTTTGATTGAGTAGATACCAGTGTGACTTCCTATTAATTCCTTTTCTCAATTCCATTTGGACCTTCAAACTAATTTGAAATCCTTCCATTAATCACTGATTTATTGGCACTTATTACTTGTATCTTGTACCTATTGATTGATGACGTGTCTTGCTAATGGACTCAAATATACTTTCCAAATTGCTGATAATTTCTAGATTCCATGCCTTAAGCTCTTTTGATTTCTTTCCTTGTGGAGAAGACAATATTATTATATATTCACATAATGGGAGATTTCCATTTGAAGTGCTATAAACCATGCACCAGTATGTATTGAATTTTTCTTCCTTGAAAAGCTTGGTGATTCTCTGTCTGCACGTTCTTAAGTATGATCCCTTCATTTACTCTTTCCAAGATATAGCTTGTAGTAATTCATTCAACAATTTTCTTTCCTTAGTATTGTAGCAAATCTAGCACTGTCATACCACATTTGTAGCAAGTATACCTCTTTCTTTCTACGTGATATATCTTTGCCAGAATAATTATTCTTTCACTTGAACTCTTCTTCCGTATGTACAAGTATGAGCTCTTATTTAGACAACCTAAGAGAATTTCAAGATCCTCTTCCTTTGACTTTGGATCTTGAGTATTATCTTCAATATGAAGATCCCAATAACCATTTATTATCTCCACAACTATGAAAATAATTTCCTTGTGTACAGATCTCAATATATTCTTGAACTCTTATTATATTGAAAATATTCCTTTCTTGTTCTTGGAAAATAATATCTTTCCATAATATAGATTGTACTATATTCATAATATATTTTCTTTCCATAGAGAATATATTCTTCCTTGTCCTTGTAGTATCTTTTCCATATAGTATCTTGCACAAAATAATAGATCTTCTCTAAGATTTTAGCAACCTTCCTTTCAAGATATTTAAGAACTTTCCTTCCATAATTTCCGTAGAGTCTTCTTCTGATATTGTAGTAAACCATTCAATATATGAAATATGACTTTCAAATATTATTCCTTCCATGACGCTTGGAGATTAAATCTCTGAAAATAATCTTCCTTGATAAATTCATCACATGATATTCTCTTTCTCATATTTGTTTGGATCTTTACCAACATCTTTGTTTTCTTGAATAAACATGTGCAAGAATAAGATTACCACTAGTAAATGTTCTTTGATTAATACTTATATTAGTTTGTTATCATCAAAATCAATACGTGAAACCTTGAAGCTAACATCTAGCTGGAGCACCACCTGACTGGCCTCCACCCACCTGACCTCTACCTCTAGGACGGCCCCTACTCACCTACCATCCGCCTTTAGATGGCCGGACGGCTGGTGCGACTGCTGGTGCTGAAATCATATGATGCTGACCCTGCTGCACTGCCTTGCCCCGAAGCCTGGGGCAGAACCTCCGTACATGACTAAGATCCCCGCACTCAAAATAACCTCTTGGTACGGTTGACTGCTGACCTAAAGTCTGATCCTGATGGCCTGAATACCCACCGGAGGAACCCTGAATAGTTGGTGGGTGGTAGAAACTCTATGGCATAGCGTTGAAATAAGGTCACACTGGAGTACCCCAAGGAGGCGGCAGTGCTGGATATGTGGGCATACTAGACTGACCCCTCACAAACTGACATGTGTCCCCAGCCGGGGCACCTCTGAACTCTCTAGAATATCGAAACAGCTTATCCCTTATCGCCTGCTCTCAGCTATGCTGATGTACACCTTCGATCCTCCGAGCCATCTCCGCAACTAGCTCGTAAGAAGTCCCCATCTCAACCTCTCGGGCCATAGTGGCCTGAATACCAGAGTGCAAACCTGCAACAAACCTATGCAGTCTCTCTGTATCGGTAGGAAGTATCATAAGTGCATGGCGAGACAACTCAGAGAATCTCGCCCTATAGTTTGTCACCAACATCTGACCATACTGGAGCTACTCGAACCGAAACTGCAACTCTTCCCTCTGAGAGGGTGGAAAACATCTATCCAAGAAGAGGCGTGTGAACTGATCCTAAGTCATGGGAGGAGAACCTACTGGTCTGCCGAGAAGGTAGGACTGCCACCATCTATAGGACCTACCCTCTGGCTGAAAAGTGGTAAAGTCCACCCCATAAGACTACAATATCCTCATGTTGTGCAGTTTGTCCCTGCACCGATCAATAAAGTTCGGGGGTCCTCATGTCGCTCACCTCCGAAGACAGAAGGATGTAGTCTGGTCCATCTATCCAATAGCGTATGCGCCTTACCGGTCACAGCTGGTTTGGGTTCAGGTATAGCTGCTGTAACTGGCTGGGCCCTGCCCATGGGTAGTGTGCCTGGAGTCTAATATACGGCGGCTGCATGCCCAGGAGCCTGAGCGGTAGGTGTCTGTGCTCCCCCTCCCGCCTGAGATGTGGCCGGGTCTGCTGGAAATAAATCAGACTGAGTCATAGAATCCATGAACCGCAGCATACGGCCCATGACCTCCTGGAATCACGGTGCATACATGAAATCCACTGGGTCAGGCTCTGCTGCAGGCACCTCGCCCTGCTTCTCGATGATAGGATCCTCTATTGGATCCACTGGTGGCATGACTGGAACAACCCTAGGACGCCCTCGTCCTCTACCACGAGCTGGAGCCCTCCCTCGTCCTCTACCTCGGCCTCTAGCAATAGGGGGAGCAGCTCCTTCATGATCGGGTACATCTGCCGCGTGCATTCTCACCATCTGTGAGAGAATAAGGGAAAGATACTTAGCACAACATTAGTTGCACGATAGGAGATGAAGAAAGAGTAGTTTCTTAACACCCTATAGCCTCTCGAAGATAAGTGCGAACGTCTTCGCACCGATCCGCAAGACTCTATTAGGCCTGCTCATAACTTGTGAGACCTACGTGAACCTAGTGCTCTGATACCATGTTGTTACGACGCAATTTCTCTTATAGGCCGTGATGGCGCCCAACGTTGCTGCTAGGCAAGCCAACGGTGAACTGACCATACGATTACTCTTTTAATAAGTTCCAAGTAATTAAATTCTATTTATTAAGAAATTAAGAGTAGAAAATTCAATAAAACAAAACGAAGGAAACTGAGTGGGCCAATATAGTGACATAAATACTCCAAAACCATAAAGTCTACTAGTATGTTTGCCAAGACCTGGTGTCACAAGTGTATGAGCAACTAGTAGAATATACAAAACTCTAACTATTGTCTGAAATAAAGTATACAGAAAATAGATACAATAGAGAGACTCTAGGTGCTGCAGAACGGCTCAAGAAGCAGCTCACCACTAGGCATCAGGGTAACAGGGGTGCGCGCCGATATGATCACCAGATGCACCTGCCTCAGATACTGCACGATTAGTGTAGAAGTGTAGCGTGAGTACATAAACAATATGTACCCAGTAAGTATCTAGTCTAACCTCGAAGAAGTAGTGACGAGGACTCGACATCGACACTTACTATGGGCTAACAATAAAATATAGGAATTCTAAATGAGCATGGTTTATGTAAATAATAAATACAACTCAATAACAAGAAATGAATAATAATTCTTTCACTAATAATAAATTTCAAGTCAATTTCTGTCATTAAATAATTATAACCGCTCAAGCCATAAAATAATATCAGGTATAATCAGGCTCCGAGTATTATCATAAATGATTTATGCCGAGGTCATACGGCCCGATCCAGAATGATGTGTACACTGCCGAGGGTCGAGTGGAACGAACCATAGATGCATCTATGTTACTGCTGAGGCGTTCGACGCGCTCCACAAGAAGAGAGGATACTTTATAAATATCCGATTAAAATCTATTACAAGGCTAACTCACAAGGAAGCACAATTTCTATTAACGGTCAAGTAACCCGTCAAAACTCAAGTAAGTGGAAGTCGGTCCTTTTACAATTCCTCTATCAAGTTCCCATATAATTTAGGCACTTTAATTAACAAATAGGGTGCAAACATTACAAGTATTTCATGATTTGGATCCTAAACTACCCGGACATAAGCATAATTTGTAGCTACGAATGGACTCTCGTCACCTCGTGCGTACGCAGCCCCCACAATTAGAAGCAAATAGTAATTTAAATCACCTATGAGGTAAATTCCCTCTTATAAGGTTAGGCAAGAGACTTACCTTGTCTCAAAGTTCGCTTTCCGGCCTCAAATTCACTCTAAAACCTAAACTCGATGCCGAACAATCCGAAACTAGTCAAATGTTGTATGAAGTAATCAATACATATTCAAAAATTCATAATCAAACTATTAGAGTGATTACCCAACCCCAATTGGAAGATTCCTAAAATTCATCTCCAGACCCACGTGCCCAGGTTCCGGAAATTTTCGAAGACAATTGTTACCCATAACCACACTAACTCAAATATATAACTTTCACCTAATTTCATAACCATTTTTGTGGTTAAATCCCATTTTTATCAAAACTTAGATTTTTCATCTAAACCCAAAATTTTTACAATTTTACATGTTAAACTCTACCCATAATATATGTATTTAACTTACATTGGATAGAAATTACTTACCTTCAATAGCTAGGTGAAATCCCCTCTCTAAGAAGCTCCAAAATTGCCCAAGAAATGAAATAAAATAGCCAAAATGGCCTAAGTCCCATATTAAATGGACCTCACTTCCTCCAGCACTTTCGCTTCGGCGGCTCATTGGCTGCTTTTGCGGCTCCGCATCTGCGAAAAGATCATTGCAGATGTGGCTCTCCCCCAGCTGGCCTACTTCCGCATCTGCGGACAACTGGCCCGCTTCTGCGAGATTGCGTCTGCGGTGCACGTGCCGCACCTGCGGCTCTGGCCGCTTCTGCGGTTGCCTTCATCGCATCTGTGCATTCGTATGTGGGGTCCATACTCCACATCTGCAATCCCTGGGCAGCCCACGCTAGGCCACTTTTGGGCTGTTGGCTCGCTTCTACGAGCTCGCACCTACTGCTAGTCCTCCGTAGGTGTGATTGCACCAGAAACTCTGATGCTTCAACCCTTTTCTCCAAGTCCAAATGACTTTCGCGCATCGTCCGAATGGCATCCGGGGCCCTCAAGGCCTCGTCCAAACATACCAACAAGTTCGTAATCATGAGACACACTTGTTCGAACCTTCGGAATGCGGAAAACAACGCCAAAACTAAGAATCACACCCCTAACCAAATCGAATCAACTTGCTTCGAATGCGCCGAATTATACCTAAACTACTCGGAATTGCGTGTAAGTCTTAAATCACCATACAGAACTATTCCTGGGCTCGAAATCCCAAACGGACCTCGATAACACCAAAATCTACTCCAAACCAAATCTAAAGAACTTTAAAACCTTCAATAAACCAACCTTAAACTTTAGGTGCCGAAACGCTCCCGGGTCACCCAAAACCCCATTCGAACACATGCCCAAGTCTAAAATCATCATACAAACCTGTTGGGACTGTCAAATCCCGATTTCGAGGTCGTTTACTAGAAATATTGACCCAAGTCAAACTTGACCCCTTTAAAGCTAATAACAAGGAACTAAGTGTTCCGATTTCAACCTGAAGCCTTCCAAACCCGAACTAACCGTCCTCGCAAGTCATAAAATAGTAAAAGCACATACGGAGAGTCTTATTTAGGAAAACGGGGATCTAGATAGTAAAATAACGGGTCGGGTCATTACAGTATATATAAAGCAGGAAAAAAAATTAAAAATTGATTGTAACTTTACCTTTTCACATAACAGTTAAGATAACATCATCTCCTAACTGTAAATATGCAATAAAATATGCGATGAACCAGCTCCAAGAGTATTTTGTCTTTTGATCAACTACATCCCATGCAATAGAAAATATTTGATTGTTCCCATTTCTACCAACTGCAACAAGTAACTCACCCTTGCATATTCCTTTTAGAAAACAACCATGAAATCCTATGATTCTTCTTCACCTTTCTAACCATCCCCTTTTCAAAGCATCTAAACATAGATAGAAGTAGAAAAATAGATTTTTGCCAAGAAGAGTCTCACTATCTATTCTGATCCAGCATAAACTCCCAGGATTTGTTTGCTTAATAATATCAGCATAATCAGCAAGTTTGTTAAATTTTATCTTCCAGTCACCCATGAATTGACTTATCACCCTACACTTAACCCTGTAACAAACAGTCCTTCCAATATACAAACCTAACTTATCTCTAACCAAATCATGAATCTCCCACAACTTAATATTTGGCTGGAAAATAATCTTACCTTTATACTTATTGGCAATGTACTTATAAGTACATAATTTGTTTTTCTTTTTGGTGTTGCACTTCTGAGTTGGATGGTACTTCTTCACAGTAAAGTCACATGAATCCCCATAATTGCTTGCATACAATTCCCAGTTACACGTGGCTCATTTATACTTAACTCTAACCCTATCCTTTTCATTAAGCCTAATTGTTAGTTGCACTTTGTTCTCCACAGCATATGAGACTACTGCTTTTCTAAACTCTACATTATTTTCAAATACCATACTAAGCTAAAAATTATCAAAGTAACAGCCAGGGTCAAACCTTACCTTTTTACTTCTCCTTCTAAGAGGTAAGTCAATACGCCTTTCAGCTAAAATATTTAAGTCATTTGTGCTATCATCACTTCCAATATCAGAACTGGTGTAGTAGTCTCCATCCCCTCCTAATTTTCCAGCAAACGTGTCCTTCTTAGATGGCCTGCCAATATCCTCAAAGCCTTTATCTATTCCAGCTTCTCCCAAAATAATCTCTTCTGTTGGAGTAGGTTTCTTTCTCTGTTTCTTCTGTTTTTTCTTGTTTCTTCTTTCGTGCCTTAATGAAGTGAGATCTTCATTCACATCACTATCATCTTCATTAAGAATGTTATCTAATTCAGACTCATTACTTGACAGATCTGATGCCAAACCAACATCTATGTTTGTTGTTTCTTCAGCCCCTTGTAAATTCTCACCTGCAACCCCAACATCAGCTAGATTTTCCTCAGCCACAAATGTGTTATTTACAGCACTTTCTTGGACATTTATATCCTCTGGAACAATAGATGTTGCCTTAGCCTCTTTATTTAATGTAGTTTCACTTGGTTCAACAACTTCTGGCCCACATAAAAGGCCACATGGGACAGTCTCATCAACCAACAAAGGCTCATTTACTACATGCTTAATAAACAAATCCAAATGATTAAGGTGACAAACTATATTATACAACTGTTTATTATTTTCAATCAAGACAAACTCATTAGATTTCGGATTAATTAAATAGAAACCCTCTACCTCAGTATACCCCATATCCTTTGTGTAGGACAGAAGCTTAAAAAGAGAAAAGTGGTCCTTGTCTATCATGTGACCATCCTCACCCCTCTCTCCTACATATCTCAGGTCAGGATCCTTGACAATTTATCCGCCATGATGAAAATCGATAAGAATATATTCATCTGCAGACATGACTAGATTTACCACTGTATTGAAAAATCAAAAAGTGAAACAGAGGATGTCAGTAGATTTCCCGATCCAAAATTATAAAAACAAAAATCCTAATTTTCACAAACTCCAACAAACTAAATTACAACAACCAAAAACAACTAAATATTCTGTAAATAAAAGCTTACCAAAGGAAAGCTTTGATTGAAAGAGCATAAACCATGAAACTTCAGTTACGACAAACTCCAGTCACGACCAACTCCAGTTACAACCAACTCCACTCACCACCATGATTGAAAGAAGTAAATGATTACCCGTATTAGTAATATAATTGACTAAGTTGTTGACGGTCAGTTGAATCTAACTCAAAATCGATGAAGATTCCACCGGGAATCGGTCTTAATGTATTTCATTAGTGTTTATTAGGCTAAGGAAAAGGAATTTTTAGTGGAAGATAGATTAAGTGAGGCGAGGTAAAATATGGATAAGGTAAAAAGGGGTTTTTTTATTAGAACTGGATAAATAAACACGTGTCAACATTTTATTGGTATGTTATTCCACGTGGGAAGCGTTTAAAAACACGCGCTTAAATTTTTACAACATGGTCATGCGTTGTGTTTAAATGGTATAGTGTAAAATACAGTTAAAATGTTCAATATAAATAAGTCTAAGTTAAAGTGTCAAAATGAAAACTGGAGCCAAGTTTAAGGGGTCGTACACTTATTTGGCATATTTATAACTTAAATACAAATTTCATACAAAGATTCATCATTATACAACTATTTTTCAACTTTCATAAAACATTCAAATAAAAAAAATATAACTACAACAGAACACAACTTAAATACAATTTACATACAATTATAATACAACCTTAACCATTTTCTTCATCTTCGAGTTTCATTCTGAAAACTCATCCAAAATCAGCGCTAATCTTCATCAAACATCCTCAAAATTGAGATATAAACTCCAAATAATATTTCACGATCGTTTGCAACAACACCCCATCAAAACAAATACTAATAATTTTTAAAAAATCGAAAAAAAAATCAAAGTTTCGAAGCTTTTGATTGCTTTCAATGGCTGGAGGGGCAACAGATAACGACTAGTTTGATGGTGATATGCGATGACATCAAATCTATTTTTGAATTCTCTGAAGAAAAAGAAAAAGAAAAAGAAAAAGGAGATGAGAAAAGAGAAGAGAATTATAGAGATCCAAAGATGAATAAGTTGGGCAGAAAAAAGAAAATAGAAAGAGAGAGATGCAGAAACGGTAGATTTGTGAAATTTGACTTCCATGTTAAAAGGCTACAATCAAGAATACTCATTTGAAACTTATTTGTATATAACTGGTAAATTGTATATCAACTAACAATTAAGTTAAAACCTAAACACTGAAGGTAAATAAGTTTGTAATGTAGTACATATATGTAAAAAATTCTTTTGATAACTAGGGTTGGGTTTTAAAAAAAACCCAAGATCTGTGATGTGTTACGGGGCTATTTTCTTTGCCTGCGCAAAATGTTATGCCAAATGATAACAAGGATCTGGATATTGAATATTTTGCCTCGCCATTTTGAAGTTTCAACCTAGTAACCTACTGCGTGGAATACACTAGAAAAAGAAATTTGCTGCTCTTCCTTTTCATTTTTTTCCCAACTTTAATTCCAGAATACAAGTGTAATTCATGAAAAAGAGAATTTAATGCCTTCAAACGTTTAACTCAGTCAATATTTATTATTGATACATAATTAATAAAGGGTAGGAGTGGCAAGTTAAACTGGTCTACAGTGGTTGAGAGATCAATCAAAAATTTGAACTCGTACAGTGATTCGAATTAAACTATTCTGGTATATACACAACTCGTTATGTAACATGCTGTTTCTGTCTTTTGGAATTAAATAGAAATTGAAGAACCTATAAGCAATTGCCATCTTCCTGAATTTAGCTTTTGACAGAACTTCCTCCCTTGGTCTAATACTTTACGAACAGCTTTATTTTGGATAAAGTGAGAGTAATATTGTTTGACCCAAAATCCGATTTTGGAGGAAACAATTAAATTTATATTTTTAGAGTATCTAGCAATCTATTTGATCCAAAATTCGAACAAGGAAATTGATAATCGTAAATAATGAATGAAATAAAATAAAGGCAGTGATAAAGTAAATTTTATTAAAGATGAGCCTCGGTGGGCCGTATTGGCTACAACATTAACAATATCTTTGATGATTGAAAAAAGCTCGTAGAAAAAACTAAAGAAAAATAGTTGATAATTTTCTATCGTACGTATGCTTTTGTCTCTATTTTCTGAGCCCCTCTCTCGAAGTGTTAGGACGACATTTATAGTAGTAGAAAAAGCATTGCCGCTCCGAGTTTTGGACCAACATGCCAGGGGGTTAGATAGTGGAAAGCGAGAATCTCGATAGTAATAACTGTCTTAGCATAATGTCTGATTTCCATGATCTCTGGACGCGGTTGACTGAGTCTCCGGGGTGTGCATTTCCACCTTTCAAATGCTCGACCTTCCAATAACCACTGTCTCCGGAGCAACAGGGTTTGCCGAACCCAATAGTGGGTCCCATCATTTATTTTCATTCTTGTGTCACTCTTGCCACACGGGACTTTTCTGGCACGCCACGTGGAGAGGGTAAGTTTTACCAATATAATAAATATATGGAATTCTTGAGGAATATTCAAATGCAAGTGGTAGGAATTCAGAGTTATAGGGGTATTTATTTTGAGGATATATTAAGTGTACTAGAAAGGTTTGATATATCTCAACAATGTAAAGCAGTATATTTTAACCTTGTTACAGCAAGTTAATTATTTACTCCATGTCCATGATGTGAGACTTGCTATATGTTGTTACATGTTCTTTTGTTGTAGGTAACTTAACTATTGATATAAAATAAATATGCACCAAATATCAGTGCACAAATAGAAGGGACCGCTACTTACTTCTGCAAACATCAGGTTAATTTTCTCTTTACTTTTTTGCTTCGTAAATTAATTCTTCACATCATTCATCTGTAATTTTCAAAATTCGCGCAGACTCATTTTCGGACTTTTATCTATTTATTAGTATGACCAACGTATGGTTCTCAAACTGTTTGTGAATATGCCTCACTGAAAGTTGTTAACTTTATGTCAAAAACTTATTCTGGTCCTAATGTTTTTGTCTGATTACAGTTAAAGGATTTGCTGGAGTAGTTGGATAGTTATGACTTATGATATTCAACTGCCGAACCCATACGCAAGCTTGTGGCTCGTCCCTGAATTGATATATCCAAGCTATTTCCGAGCTCAGTTAGGTATATATATACTTGTTTACCCTTAAAATTGGATAACAATTAAACTGATAATGTGGTTCTAAGGACACGTGATTTCACTTAATACCAATTGATAAATATAAAAATTAATAACAGAAATGAACTATAAAGTAAAGTAAACCAGTGTTAGAATGGAACTCAGCCCTCGAGTTTGGATACCCTCGAACCGGTTGATGTAAGAACAATTAAAATATAACAAGCTGATGAACAATAGTATAAACGAGAAAGAGAATTATATTGTTTTGATATCTGTGAACAATCTGTCCTACAAATGATTAGAACCCCCCTTTAAATAGTTGAGGAATTCCACTTATGGTATAATTCTAATTACAGAAGAAAATCTCATGATTAACTAATTAACTGTTTCTGATTTGATCCGTTCCGAGATTTATGCCATGATCCTCGACCAGTCACAGATATCTCGCCTTTCTGTTATTGTGCTATCTTTGATCTTACTCGATATCTGTCTCATTTGGCTTCGATCGCTACTAACATCGATCTCGACAGGTACCTCGATTCTGAACTCGGTACCTTATCCTCGTGATTTAGTCTGTTCCGTTACGAGGCCATCCTTCGATGCAACCTCCCGGTTTCGATCAAATAGTAAAATCAGGTGAGCCTGGTTTTAACTGTATTGTTGGCAGCCTTGAGAACTAGGTTCTTCTCCTTCTTCAGGTCTCTTCTTTCAAGATCCTTATACAGATAGTCCCCTCGTTTTTTGAAGTAAAATGACAAGAAACGAATTGATCCTTTTTACCTTGACCTGTCATGACGCCATCCTCGTGACGTAAGCGGCGGGAGTGACCGAAATGTCCCGTTGGTACAGTTCCCCAAGTCATTAATGAGTGTCAGTTGGTGGTCGGCCATTAGTGCCTTTGAACCGTTGCCGTGAATCTAATAAATAGACCCCTTCCTCATTGATTCAAACTTTACTTTCACTTCCTTCTAATCTCCAAATCTTTTACATCTCTTAAGTTCTTCCCTTATACAAATCTTCATATTTTGCTGTTAATCCTTTCTCAAACGTCAAGTCCTATTATCTTTTTCTTCTTCAAACTTACACAAAAATGGCAAAAACATTGAAAACGGTACCACAAAAAGAAGTTGCTTCATCTTCTCAACCGACCGGCGGGAAAATGCCGGTGGAAACCTGTCTTGAGGAATGCATTCCTGGGGGGTGCGCGCTAAACTCTGATTTCAAGACCGACAAAGCCTCGTCGATTCCTGGTCGATGTGAGCCAATGTCGAGGTATATATGCTCGATAACTAAGGGATACCTTAATAAAACTCCAATGTCAGGCTACCAAAGTGTTGTTCTTAAGCATAGACGGGGACAAGGATCGAGGCTGGATGGGCCGGTTCGTTCGAGTGAGGACTTGCGACCTAATCCCAGCCTAGAAGATGCCATTTCCTGAGAAATGGAACATGAATCGTAAGTACCGTCTCACTGTTAGCTTCCATGTATTATTTGTTCCTATGTCTTTTCTCATTGATGTCTTTTTCCATGATGTAGTGGTCGCTAGGATGCCCCGTGTGATTCCCGACCTCGAGAGCTGGGTTCGAAACGTGGCCTCGACCTCTACATACGCCGAGCGCTCATGGCGCAATTTAGCAAAGGGCCGATGGGAGGCCAAGAATCATGGTAAGCCCACTTTTTGTGTATTTGATGATTTGATTAAGATGCCCTTCTTCTACTTATTCAATTTTCTCGTGTACAAGCCTGGGCAAGGATGCGGTCATGAGGCCCCCATCTGGTGAGGAAGAGACTTCGACCCCGGTTCCGAAGCCGGCGAAGGATAAGAAGAGGAAAAGGACCTCAACCTCCGAGGATCTAAAGCCTAAGAAGAATCTGGTTCGTAAGCCGAAGAAAGAAATTGTTGCTCTGCCTGCGGATGTGATTCAATGGCTAAGGGAGGAAGAAGAAGAAGATGAAGACAATGGCTCGGAACTGGTGACCCGAGTAAAGAAAACCATCGAGGCCCCAAAGGCCACTGAGTCGGTGGTGGTTGAGGAGATTCCGCCTCGAGCCGAGGGGGTCTTGGAAAAGGACTCGGTCAAAGTCCCCGAGTCGTCGAAGATCGAATATGCCTCCCGCCGAGATGAGCAAAAGGCGGGTATGTCTGAAGGGGCCGGCTCTGAGGCCCTTCACAGCGAGGAGAACGCCCCAAGTGGCTCACTTAGGGCAATAGATATTGGAGACTCGCCGATTCTCCCTGTGTTTTCCGAGGAGGCAATTCGGGAGGCCCAAGCTACAAGGACTCCCGAAGTAGAAGGGGCCCATGAAGCTGAGGACCCCTTCTGTGGTTACTTTATCGGGGTCGAGGATGCTACCGACCTAAGTGAAGCATCGAGTCCCCTCGATAAGGCTCAACAAGCCTTGAATCAGGTGAGTCTCAACTCCCTTTGTCGATATCATACTTAGTTTATTTCTTCTGTTCCTGTCTAATTTCCTTACTCTTTTTCCGTATAGGCTTTGACGCTTCATCATGAGGCATTTTCAAAGTCCCGAGAAGAGCTGAGCCGATGTGAGGCCGACCTCCGAGGGCTCACGGAGGAGAGAAATGCCCTTAAACTTCTCAGTGGGCAAAACGAATAAGATATCAAGGACCTCCGAACCGAGTTGGCAAAGGCTCACCAAGATCAGACCGGCCTGATCGAGCAGGTAATGAAAATCTTAAAAGCTCATGGGCTCGATTCGGGAACGGTGGCTAAAATTTCAATCTCACAGCTGCAGCAGAAGGTCGAGATGATCGAGCAGTTCCGCGTGGAGGTCAACATGTTGAAGGTGGAGACCTTGGGGTAGAAAGAAAGTATGGACCGCTTTGCTGCTGAAAAAGAGGTTGCTCGAGCCCAATTGTCATCGGTCGAAAGTCAGCTTCGAGGCATGAAGGAGAAGAGCTCAACTCAGGTAAAGAAAATAGAGGAGCTCGAGGCTCGGTCGGCTTCCAAACTTGCAAAGGCCAAATCTGAAGTCGAAAAGGCAAAGGCCGAGGCAAAGGCGATCGTGGCCGTCTACCAGGCCGATGCTGAAGCCGCTCAAGTCCAAGCGAGAGAGGCAGTCGAGACCACTCAAACTCGAGCACATTGGATTGCTGAACTCGCCAAATGCCAATCTCGGAGGGAAACCCTCGAGGAGATCCATGCTCGAGGTTTCGATCTTACTAACGAGATAATAAAGGCTAAATAGCATGAAGTTGATGCTAGAGCGCTGGCCTCTTCTGATGATGATTATGATGATGGCAGCAAGAGCGGGTCCGAGAATGGGGAGGACCTCGATGGAGAAGAAGCTTCCCCTGAGGAAAATTAGGAATCTTAGGCTTTTTCTTTTTTTGATTTTTTGTGTGGGACCCTGATCGGTCCTTGTAAATATTTTCGTAAAGATAAAAGATATTTTTTCTCTTTGACTTGTCTTTATTCTATTTTCTGCCTCGTGAAAATTCTATTTTATTCATGCCTTATGGAGATTTTGCTCACAAGTTTGGG
This sequence comes from Nicotiana tabacum, assembly GCF_000715075.1. Taxonomy (NCBI): domain Eukaryota; kingdom Viridiplantae; phylum Streptophyta; class Magnoliopsida; order Solanales; family Solanaceae; genus Nicotiana; species Nicotiana tabacum. The sequence continues at coordinate 76,173,064 of NC_134103.1, forward strand.
ACTTTAGGCAACTAGACCGAAGTCGGACCAGTGTAGTCTTTAAAATTGAGTGAGTACTTGCTCGAACTCGAAGTAGAGTGACCCTTAGGTTTTAGTTGAGTAAGGACGATTTCTCGAACTCAAAAAATAAAATGGCCCTTAGGCTCTTGAATTAGGCCGATATCGCCTCAAAAGAATGGATTTTCCCCTTTTTCTTCTTGAAACATTAAACATAAAAATTTGTCATGCCTTAGCACGAGATAAATTTGTACCCATTAGGTTTTTCGAGGATTGGTATTATCGAAATCCTTTGCTTTGTTATGCCTTAGCATAAAATTATCAGGGAATGCGAACAATTCGCTACCCCTTAGGGTTTTTCGAGGGTCGATATTATCGAGACCCTTAGTAATTCAGCCGAGGGTTGCCTTTTTTAATCAGTTTATGAGAATATTTGAAGGCCTGTTTTATAACGGAATTCGGACATTTCTGAACCGTGTTAATTTGGTTGTAGCCTTTAGTTTGGGATTTGCCACTTAGGCTTGTTTCCCTGCTATACTTCGAACTCGTTCAAAGTGTCAATCCCCGAGTGGGGTGGCCGTGGTCTAAAAATTCGAGAATTGCCTTTTTAAAGTCTTACGATTTCGAGGTTTAGTAATTCGATCATGTCAATTTTTTGGACGGCAGTCCCCGAGTATAGGGTAAATTGTTTTAACTTTAGTTGTGATAGGCCTTTAAGCCAGTTTTCACAATAGATCATAAGTATGAAATTGTAAAGTATAAATTTCTCTAAGGCATGGAATATACGGTAAGGAAAAATACTTTTTTCAATAGATTATACATGCGTACATGTTTTTCCATTAGGGCTCGAGTAATCTACATGGATAAGGTTCATTTGACTGTTTGATCCTTTACCTATCGAGACCCTGTCAATACGAAGTATTTTCCTTGTAACTATCCGAGAGTGATGCCCCCCAGTATTGGAGGTTGATTGTAAAGGAGCCTCGGATACTGTTGAATTGCTCTAAGTTAGCACGAACAATGGTTGCCTCGTTAAAAACCTCGCCGGAAAAACCCATTTGGGACAAAAATCGGTCTAAGAAAAAAAGAGTGCAACGCGTGCTTTCAGACCTAAGGACTTTGTGTTTGAAGAATCCTTTGGTGTCTTCGATTAAACACCTGCAAATGGTTAGTATAAAATATAAACGAAAATGGAGAAGGTCGTACCTTAGCAGTAATATTATTTGAGGAGTGATATATTCCAATTGTTTGGTAATTCTTCGTCGTTCATCGTGCCATGTTTGTAGGATCCCTTTCCGATGATATCGACGACCTGATACGGTCCCTCCCAGTTCGGGCCAAGTTTTCCTTCGTTTGGGTCTCGAGTATTGAGGGTGACCTTCCTCAGAACCAAGTCCCCGATTTTAAAGTGTCGAAGATTGGCTCTTCGATTGTAGTACCTTTCGATCTGTTATTTCTGTGTGGCCATTCGAATGAGGGCGGCTTCCCGTTTTTCATCTAGCAATTCGAGGCTTGTATTCATAGCCTCGTGATTTGACTCTTTCGCTGCATATCGAAACCTGACGCTAGGTTCCTCGACTTCAAACGGGATCAGAGTTTTAGCGCCATATACAAAAGAGAATGGTGTTGCCCCCGTACTGGATTTTGTTCGATATGCCCAAAGGACTTCGGGCAATATTTCTCTCCATTTTCCCTTAGCGTCGTTCAATCTTTTCTTTAGATTTTAAATTATGGTCTTGTTTGTCGATTCGGCATCTCTGTTCCCACTAGGATGATATGGCGTCGACAGGATCCTTTTTATTTTGTGATCTTCGAGAAACTTTCTCACTTTGCTGCCGACGAATTGCTTTCCATTGTCGCATACGATCTCGGCAGGCATCCCGAATCGGCATATAATGTGGTCCCAGATGAAGTCTATGACTTCTTTCTCTATAATTTTCTCGAAAGCCTATGCTTCAACCCACTTAGAGAAATAGTCAGTCATAAACAAAATAAATTTAGCTTTACCTGGGGTCGATGGTATAGGGCCGACGATATCCATTCCCCATTTCATGAATGGCCATGGGGATAAGACTGAGTGGAGTTGCTCTCCGGGTTGGTGAATCATCGGCGCATAACTTTGACATTTGTCGCATTTTCGAACAAACTTTTTTGTATTCTTTTCTATATCGGCCCAATAGTATCCTGCTCTGATGACTTTGTGAACCAATGATTCGACACCGGAATGATTTCTGCAGGTGCCCTCGTGGATTTCTCGTTGGACGTAGTCGGTATCTCCTGGTCCCAAACATATTGCCAATGGTCCATCGAACATCCTTCTATTTAGTGTTCCATCTTCGGCCAATGTGAATCGTGCGGCTTTCGTACGTAGAGTCCTCGATTCCTTAGGATCCGATGGAAGCTTCCCGTTCTTTAGCTACTCGATATATTTGTTCCTCCAATCCCAGGTCATACTTGTGGAGTTGCTTTTGGCGTGGCCTTCTTCGATTATTGACCTTGAAAGTTGTACGACAGTCCCCAAGCTAATCTCGTTGTCTTCGATTGATGACCCCAAATTTTCAAGGGCATCGGCCTCGTTGTTTTGTTCTCGAGGCACATGTTGTAGGGTCCATTCTTTAAACCGATGTAGAGTCACTTGTAGTTTGTCCAAGTACCTCTTCATTCGATCTTCTCGAACCTCGAAGGTTCTGTTGACTTGGTTTACCACAAGCAGGGAGTCACATTTGGCCTCGATGACCTCTGCTCCCAAACCTTTAGCTAGCTTGAGACCTACAATCATGGCCTCATACTCGGCCTCATTGTTAGTTAACTTGGAAGTTTTGATAGCTTGTCTAATTGTATTACCCGTGGGCGGCATCAAAACGATGCCTAGCCCGGACCCCTTCACGTTCGAAGCGTCGTCTGTGAAGAGTGTCTACACCCCCGATGATGTACCCGACTTTAATAATAGTTCCTTTTCGACCTCGGGTATGAGGGCTGGCATAAAGTCGGCCACGAAGTCCACTAATATTTGAGGTTTGATGGCCGTTCGGGGTCGATACTCGATATCATACCCACTGATCTTGACGGACCATTTGGCCAATTGGCCCGAAAGTTCGGGCTTATGCAGAATATTTTGAAGGGGATAAGTAGTCACCACACAGATCAGGTGACACTGAAAATATGATTTTAATTTCCTAGAGGCACTTATTAGGGCAAGCGCTAATTTTTCTAAGTGTGGGTACCGGGTCTCGGCCTCACCTATAATGTCACGCGTACGTGTACACAATTAATAGCATTTTATTATATTAAGATTGTTTTGACCAAAGTTGCGCGAAAATATACTTCGATTTTAATTTTGAAAATCACAATTATGCCACGCGAACGTATACATAATCGCGATAAACTAATTAAAAGCGCGCCTAAAGCACTCTAATTATGGAATTACTTATTCTTCCTAAACTTTGAGTGTATGGAATTACGTATTCATTATTCTTCCTAAACTTTGAGATTATTGTGAGGTCATGAATTATGGAATTACTTGTGGAAGAAGTATATGATTTTAGATATTTGAATAAATAAACCATCATATACCAATACCCTATAACCCAACAATTGAAGCCCAAACTTATTAGGGTCCAAATCTTCCCAACTTTAAAGCAAGTTTGAATACCATATTTCCAGAAACATAATTAAGCATATAACTTTTAAGGACCAATTTACATTATTATTTATAAAATAAAAAGGCAAATAAATAAAATCACATGAAATAAGATAAAAAGAACAGAGGAAAGAATAAACATTTAATGCAAAATTTTCAATTAAATGAGTCTTCAATAACAGGTACAATAACTCAGACGAACGCCGAACAAGCATAAGCGAAGAAGAACATCAAAGCTAGTGAACGGAGCTCTAACGGAATTCTCGACCTCGACTATTGACTCCACTGTTTGGCGTGTAAAAAGGGATATTTTGAAATATTTTTTGTTGGGTTTTGGGTAATGAATTGTTGGATTTTTCGAAAGAATGACACAAGTAGAAATTCCCTAAGCGTAGAAGAAGAAAAATAATTTCTCTCAATTCCCTCCTCTCTCCTTTTTTTTCCTCCATTTTCTCCTCATATTTCTCTTCTACTTATAGAAAAAGTTTCGTAATTTTCAGATTTGTTTTTTAAATTTTTAATTTTAATATTATTTTTTAATTAAAAAGAATTCCCACTTCCTATTTTTTTTTCTTTTTAAAAAAAAATAATTCCCAACTTTCTTTTACTTTTATTTTTTAATTTCCCATTTTTTAAATTTTATTATATTTAAATTTCCACTTTTTTTACTTTTCTTTTTTTATTTCGCACTTATTTTACTTTTCTTTTCTTTTTAATTTTCCACTTATTTTACTTTTCTTTTTTTAATTTTCACTTACTTTTAACTTCTTCTTTTTTTTAAATTTTCAGCTACCTTTACATTTATTTTTTAATTTTATATTTCTTTTACTTTTCATTTTTTTTAAATTTTCACATTCTTTTACTTTTATTTTTTTTATTTTCCACTTTCTTTTACTTTAAAAAAAAAAACAATTTTCACTTACTTTTACTTTTAATTTATTATTCCATACTTTTAATTTTTTTATTATTTTATTCCCATCCGAAAATTAAAAAAAATATTTGTTTTTTTCGGTTTTTTTAAATTTATTTTATTTTAAAATAAAGATAAAAAATAAAAATAATACTAATAATAATAATTTGACCTTTTAAATTATTTTAGTTCTTACCATATATATATATAAAATGTAACAAAGCTATATAAAAAAATATAACAAAGCTAAAAATATATATATTAAATTTCTAAAAATATTTACATAGTAGAAGGTGGTAAAAATTCAAATATAGTCAAAAATTAGGTGATCACATTTACAACAAAAAAAATTACAATTTTGCTTTCTTTTAAGTGGGTGTTATTAGAATAGATTGAGTACATCTTAAGGAGCTTGAATATCAGTTTTGGGATGATTTGGTGGAGTTTTTAAGTGGTTTGAATTGAAAATTCGAAGTAGAAGATGAACATGACAAAATGATATGTGTATCACACTGTGAATTAGATATGTATCAAATGTGTATCACATGTATATCCATGTATACTTGCGTGTGGGATACATGCGTGATATATGTTTGATACATGTGTCACAGAAGAACTTTTTGAACTCGATTTTAATTACGAATTTTGATACCAATTCAGTCCAAATAAACTCCAATCTTTCTCAAATTTTGTATATTGACTCATCTATATGTTTTCAATGAATCTCAACCATACCTATTGAAAAAAGTTATTTTTTCCTTAGATTTTTGGAATCTTGTACAATATATATAGTTTTTTGTATTGCATCATCTTATTTGTTACCTCATCCATGAAATTTTCTTTACTTCTTGCATATAATGTTGCTAATCACGCTTAAAAATATAGAAGGAGATCTTTGTGTGTGATTCTTGGAGAGAAAGAATCTTATTTCTTTGGGTTTAAATTTTTATATATGCTTGGCGAGTTTTGGTAAGTCTATGATTAATGGCTAGAGGTTGGTAAGTTAGGACTTTTTTGGGATATTTATGTAAGATTTCCTAAATTTAATGTGTGTTCCTAATAAAATTTGTTAGTCTATATTTTTGAGGCGTTCCTCATAATTTAGATATGTACAATATCTCAAATTCGATGGACATTTGCATCATTTGTATTGATATGGCCAGTTTTGTCGCTACTTTTCTCCATTATAATAATTTGTGCCAAATTTAAACAGTTGACACATTACCAAAGAGGAAAAAGAAACATATATTAATATAGTGAAATTCTTAGATTTCTAACAATATTATCATTTTCCCCACATAATATATAGTGTCCATGCCATCTTCACGTATTTGGGCGACCAGACCAAATTGCCTAAAATTTTATTGGCCAATCAGAAACGGCCTGATGAACAATAGTCATTGCTACACCATAATCGTTTATATTTATTTTTTTGATGTTTTGGAGCCATAAAACAGAAATTCAGGACAGTGTCCAATTTTTCGTGTGTTAATGTCTACGTCATCTTCATGAATTCGGGCGATCGGCCCCGAATTACCTAAAACTATGCAGGCCTATAAAAAGACATAATAAACAACAGTCATTGCTTTCCGATGATCGTATCATAATTTTTTTGGTATTTTTGGGTCAAAAAATAGGAATTCAAGGCAATTTTCAATTTTTCGTGTGCTAATGTCCATGCCATCTTCATGAATTCGGGCAGACGGTCTCGAATCACCTATATTTTTGTGGGCTCATTAAAAACGACCTAATGAACAATAGTCATTGCTTTTCCATGACCATTCCTTATTTTTTGGCATTTTACGGCCATAAAATAGGAATTTAAGACCATTTTTAATTTTTTTGTGTGCTAATGTCCATGCTATCTTCATGAATTCAAGCGACCAGTCCCGTATTGCCTAAAATTTTGTGGGCCCATCAGAAACAACCTAATGAACAATAGTCATCGCTTCACCATGACCGTTCCTCATTTTTTGGCGCTTTAGGGTCATTTAACGACCTGACTTGTCGTTTTAAGAATTAATGACACATTCAACGACTTAAGGTCTCGGGCAACTTCATAATATGTATTATGACCCGCGGGTGTGGTCGAGTTTTATTTTCGGAAGATTTAGAATTTAATTGAAAGAGAAATTCTCATTTTGAAGCTTAAATAGAAAGAGTTGACCAAAGAGTTGACTTTTGAGCAAACGACCTCGGAATAGAATTTTGATGATATCAATAGTTTCGTATGGTGATTTCGGACTTAGGCGCATGTTCAGATTTGGATTTGAAAATCTGTAGGACAATTCGACGCATTTTGGCGAAAGTTGAAAAATATACGATTTTCGAAAAGTTCGATCGAAGGTTGAATTTTTGATAACGAGGTCGGAATCCGATTCTGAAAATTTTAATAGGTCAGTTATGTCACTTATGACTTGTGTGCAAAATTTGAGGTCAATCGGACTTGATTCGATAGGTTTCGGCATCGAATGTTGAAGTTGAAAATTTCATAATAGACTAAAGTTTCAAGTGAGTTCGCACAAGACCTAATTTCAAACGAGCATACCTATCTTGTTATGAAGAGTTATATGGTGTGTTACCTATCACAAGAAAGGTCTATGTGTCTAGTTTCCAACGCTTCAAACCGTTCATCATTTGGACACTCCTACACGAAGTTATGACTAAATTACCAAAGACTGGAAAGATGCAATTCTGCGACCAATTATGCGATCGCAAAACTGCTTCTGCGACCGCAAACTGGTCGCAGAATGGACCAGAAGAGCCCAGTTCTGGGCACCGATTTTGCGATCAATTTTGCGGCCCGCATACCCATTCTGCGGTCCATTATGCGACCGCAAACCTTCTTTCGGAGGGTTAATTTTTTTTATTTTCATAACCCGACCCTATTTCGATAAATAGACTTTGGGGCTTATTTTGGGGTGTTCTTCTGAGGGTTTTAGAGAGAGGTAAGAGCATTTTAGAGAGAGAAGGAGGGAACCTAACATTCTAATCATCCAATCTTCAAGAATCAAGGAAGCTAATCACAAGATCTTCATCAAAGGGGTAAGATTTAACCCCTAGTCTTCAATTTCGAGTTTGGGGTAAAAGATTGGTGATTGAGAGTATGATTCTTGGGTGTAAGAGTATTATGCATATATGCTTGTACCAATAAGGTTTGTGGGAAGATTGTTGAGATCAAATAAGTAAAGATTGGGTTGTGGAATGAAGAAAATCTTGTAGAAGAACCTTGTAACCAAATTTGCACACCCAGTGTTTGATAAAATGCTCAAATGAGCTGAAACCATGAAAATCTTCCTAATTATTATTCACTTTTGTTATGTTTATAAATAGATTGAAGTTTCTAGGATTTCCGGAACCTCGTAGTAATGTAAGGAAGGCTCAAGAAAGATTAGAGCCGTCCGGAGGTTAATTCACGTGAGAAAGCTATTTTGGAATATCGATCTAACTTCAAAAAGGTAAGTGTCTTGCTTAACCTCGAGTGGGGGAATTTCTCCTTAGTCATTGAGTCTTATGTGCAATTTGTGTAATTAAAAACCATGTACGCGAGGTGACGAGTACGTACTTAGTTTATATGTGCAAATTTTATTGAGTTAAAGTCTTGAGCATATTGTGTAGTAAATTGGATAATTGTTGGCATATATTTAATCATCTAGTTGTCGTGCCTAAATCCTTATTGTTAACTCTGTTGTTATATGACAAGTTGATGTGATTGTTATTTGATTATTTGTGAAATTCTGTGAATTTGCTGGTTTGATAATTATTGGAATTTAATTTTATTTTGATTTTTCCCTCTGCAAATAATTAATTAAATGAGCTTAAGAAGAGGTATTTATATAATTATCAAAAATTTAGAGTTAATAAAGACTTTGCTTTATGTTGAGTAATTTCTATCTCTGTTGATTATTTTTGGGTGTTATACACATTGTGTGGAGCTTTCGACTATTTATTGTGAAATTAATTGATTTGGTTGTATCTTTGGAATTTTGGTTGTAGCCATTGAGAAAATTGTGATATGAATTGATTTTATTATGTTGCCATGATAATTTTTTGTGTAAATTGTTGTGTTGTGCTAATTATTATTTTGAAGATATAAGGGTGACATTTCACCGTTGATATTATGTGGGTATAAGGGTGGCATTTCATTGTGGTTGTGTTTGTTGGAATATTGTCTGGGCGGAGCGATAAGGGTGCCTATTGATATTTTCTGGGCGGAGCGATAAGGGTGGCTATAGGAGTGATAAGGGTGGCTATTGTCAGGAACGACATGTGATGATGTGGGGTTGATGATTTTCATGTGATGTTGTGATATTCTTGTGTTTATTTTTATACCTTGTGCAATTTTTCTTGTTGTTGGTAAATTGATAACAATCTGATTTATGTTGAAATTGAGAGCATGTGGCTATTGCCAGGCGGATTATAAAATAAAATGTGGGCACGAGGTACCATGAGTAAATAATGAGGATATTGGCATGTGAATTGTCCGTGCAGTTGTGATATGAATTGTGCGCACGGGGTGCTGTGATTAAATGATAATGATATTTGGCACGTGAATTGTCCGTGCAGTTGTGATATGAAATGAGGGAACGAGGTGCCGGGGAAAATATGATGATTTAATTATGGGCACGAGGTGCCGTGAAAATATGAAAAATGGGTTGAGACCGGTGTTTACGAAAAATATGAAAATGGGCTGAGACCCGTATTTTTATTATTATGAAACGAGGTGTCACATGGTGACTTTTTAATTGAAAGGATTATATTCAAAATATTTATTTGAAAGGATTTTTATGTAGAAGGTATTATATGAAAGAATTATATTTGAAAGGTAATTATTTGAGAAAATTATATTTGAAAGAGAGTTATTTGAAAGAATTATATGTGAAAGACATTTATTTGAAGGATTTGATTTATTGTGTGTAATTGTATTTATTAATTATTAAGCGATATTAATGGTATTCTTGTTGTCTGCTGTGCATATTACTAGTTGTTTTATGTTGCCCTAATTGTTATCTGCTTCCTATTATTTTGTATATTATATTGCACAGGCTATTAGACTAGTAAGTGTCTTGACTGTACCTCGTCTCTACTCCACTGAGGTTAGTCTTGATACTTACTGGGTACCGACCATGGTGTACTAATACTACACTTCTGCACATTTTTGTGCAGAGCCAGGTATTGGAGTTATTGGGCTTGAGAAGAGTTAAAGCGGGATCGTACGGATTCAAGGTAGAGTTGCTTGGTCGTCGCAGTTCCTTTGAGTCTTTTCATTTCATTGTACTGTTAAGTTTTAATCAAACGGTATTATATATTCAGTCCTCGTAATCATTCCATGTATTCAGTTAGAGTTCGTGACTTAGTACTACCAGTCTTGGGAGGTTGTACATTCATATTTGTTCCGCTGTTAGTTTTGGTTACTTATTTAATTAAAAAATAAATGGCTCCAAAAAAAAATATAATTGAAATCGGCTTACTTAGTCTTAGAGACTAGGTGCCATCACGACGCCCGTGATGGGATTTTTGGGTCGTGACAATCATAAAACGGGAATTCAAGACGATGTCCAATTGTACGTGTGTTAATGTCCACACCATCATAATGAATTCGGGCGACTGGCCCCGAATCGCCTAAAATTCAGTGGGTTCATCACGACCTAATGAACAATAGTCATTGCTTCGCTATACTCGTTCCTCATTTTTTGGCGTTTTATGGCCACAAAATAAGAATTCACGACGATTTTTAATTTTTGATGTGCTAATGTCCATGCCATCTTCATGAATTCGGGTGAACGACCCCGAATCACTTAAAATTTTGCGGGCCCATCAGAAATGACTTATGCACAATATTCATTACTTCCCCATGACCGTCCCTCATTTTTTAATGCTTTAGGGTCATAAAATAGGAATTCAGAACGATTTCCATTTTTCGCGTGATAATGTCCACGCTATCTTCATGAATTCAGACGACCGGCGCAGAATCGCCTAAAATTTTATTAGTCCATCAGAAACGACCTAATGAACAATAGTCATTGTTTCGCTATGATCGTTCCTCGTTTTTTGGTGTTTTAGGATTATAAAACAAGAATTCAAGATGATTTCTAATTATTCGTGTGTTAATGTCCACGTCATCTTCATGAATTCGGACAACGGCTCCAAATCTTCTAAATTTTGTTGTCTCTTCAAAAACGGCCTAATGAACAGTAGTCATTATTTTGCCATGACCATTTCTCTTATTTGGCGTTTTAAGGCCATAAAAGACCATTTCTCTTATTTGGCGTTTTAAGGCCATAAAACAATAATTCAAGACAATTTTCAATTTTTCGTGCGGTAATATTAGGAGAATGGGGGAGATTTAACAAAGTAAGGGAAGGCTGGTAAACCGCTTTGTATATAATTAGTTAACGGCATCAACAATTTTCCTTCTAAGGAAATTGGAGTCACTTGTTTGGTTTTTTAATTTCTTTTTGGAGCTATTATGTAGTGTATGACATTGTCTTATCCATCTGGAGTATCTGAATATCTGGCATTCTGATTCTTGAAAAGCGATGGTGCATGTTTCTGCCCACTTGCCCCGCTGTGTAATGTATACGGAATAATGGAAAGGAACATGAAAACAAACAAATCTTTTTCCCTCGATAAAACACAAGACTTGACACCCTCACCTTGCACTCAACAATAACAATAACATAATATTCAGTATAATCTGGTATAGTAGGATCCGGGGAGGGTGGTATGAATATAGACCTTACCACCATATTCTTGTGGAAATAGAGAGTCTGGCTCAAGAAGCACCAAACTTCACTTATTGCATCAAAAGTGGGTCATACACATATAATAACAATAACTATTAAATAAACCCTTCGGGTTGCCCAGATGGTTTGGAGGGTACACAGGGGAAAGTTTACCCAGTGCGCACAAAGTGCTCACCCGAAGGGCAGAGACTGCAGCAGAGGTTGAAGCGGCTACGAGTTTCCCCTCTTACCAAAAAAAAAAAATAACTATTAAGCCTCAATTTCAGACATGTAGGGGTTTGTTATAAATCGTATATGAAACGTAGCGTGCTCTTTCAATGTGGAAAAAATAGGATATCCTAGAGAGTGCTCTTTCAATAACCAACAACTGAAAGCTATCAAGGAAAAGAGTTTACGAGACCAGAGTTCTATTTCATAGATATTTCGTGCATTGTCTATTATCCGTTTTATAAATCACTTGATGCTTTCAGTGGATCCAACTTAATAAGAAGGAATATATCCTTACTTGTGTGAGGGAACTCATGAAGCCGGGATATCATTTCTGTACAAATTGTGTCACAAGCCAACGAACCTATTCAAGAAAATTCAGCAAAAGCAGGCTTGCGTTATTCTTCTAGACAAAAATCAATAAAATAGGGGCATAGATGTTTTTCTCCTTGAAAATTGGTGAACTAAATCAACACTTACAATGTTATTACGTGGATCTCGCCAATAAAATCCTTGAATTAGAATCACAGCTATATTTGATGTTATGAGAATAAAGATACTAAGAGAATGCTTTCCCATCCACTCAAGAATAAACATCAAGCGCCTCCAACCATAAATGTCCACCTAAAGTTCATAAGATTCACACGACTGTTAAATGAATTTTAAATCAGAATGATAGCAATAGGTGATGATTATATTAAGCCAAAGAGATACCGGAGAGAGGGTTTTATTTTCAAAACTTACCAGCACATATAGCAAACAGAATGTGATTCCAGCAGCAGCTGAGGTTACCAGCAAATAACTTATCGTGTATAACGATTTGTTTAATGGCACGCCTGAAAGGAAAAGAAATTAATCTCACATTTCATAGTGACTAGAATCATATTTTTCTTGAATCGAATTGATAATTTCCTACATTGATTAAGGGAATCAGCACAACTAGAGCATGAACTAATCTTATATTCTTAGGGAAGGGAGATCTAAAATATGGTAAAGTTAAAGACAGAGAGTATATAGCGTAAATTGGAAACCAAAGGTTTCTGGTTTGTCTATGATAGTCCAGGTGATTATGCATTAGTATCTAAAAGTAAGAAAGACATACCTATGAAAGCAAGGAACAAACCAACTACAAGAAGTGCAAGTGAGAGGACGGACCAACTGCATAGCCGTTCTTTATGATCCTGAAACAGTCATATAAATTACATCTATCAGTGACATATCTGGCATTAAGGTACTCTGGATCATTCTCTGTAGCTAAATATACACCACCGAACAGTAGTGACAGATTTCCCTTCATTCTGAAATCATGATATTCTCCTATATAGCTAATTTACTAGTGATAACCAATTACGACAGGACCAATAAGATTCTAAAAGCATAATCATCTAACACAACTCTTGTAGTACTTCTTTCCAGAAAACTCTTTTAGGAAACCAGCACTTACGTAGATCAATATATTTCACTGATAAAGCCATCTAATCGGAACCAACACAAAGTAAAATCATTTCTTGAGAGCTTAAAGCATTTCCACGACTTCTCCTGAAATAACCTTTCCTAACATTTCCAAAGCTTGGGACAAAAAAATAGAGCACCTAACAGAGGTAAATCAGTCAGCTAGCATTACCACATGGCTTACCTGAAATTTAACAAGTATGTGACCGTATTGGAGTCCAATGATGCATGCAGCAGCAGCTGTTAGTGAACTGCAAAAAAGATTACCAACGGTAAAAGGTGTTAAGCAACAAAGTAGATAATTCATGAAATGAAGAACATGATATCACTAAATAAGTAGTACAATTCATGAGAGAATCCAAGGGTGAAGAATAATGATGGATTTGTTACCTCAAAATGCCTTCAGGATCAAAAGGGGCATGACACCAAGAAGGCGTAGTCGAGGAAGCTCTAGTATTGTTGGATCCATAGCATTCCTATGAACAATAATACTAGTCACGAGGGATTAACTGTGAGGTCTGGATATAAGAGTTCCAGCTTTGCAGTCCAGTACAAAGTTACCTTCATATTTCTATATACAGGTTTTGCATAGAGGTGATCCATTCCAAGAATATAGCGATCAATCATTCCAGCAGAATTACATGCCGGTCCAAAATCACCTCTAACAGAACATTTTACCTGAAAGTGGCGCCAAAAGTTAACATCTTATATTACATATATTACTGATGGAAAAAGTAGGTTGCTCTAGTGGTGAGCACCCTCCACTTCCAACCAAGAGGTTGTGAGTTCGATTCACCCCAAGAGCAAGGTGGGGAGTTCTCGGAGGGAGGGAGCCGAGGGTCTATCGGAAACAGCCTCTCTACCCCAGGGTAGAGGTAAGGTCTGCGTACAAACCTATGTTACTCGGACTCGTTAAAAATGTTGTTGGGTGCATGTCGGATCCTCCAAATTTAGTACATTTTTGGTGGATCCGACACCGGTGCGGCAGCACTTTTGGAGAGTCCGAGCAACATAGGTACAAACTACCCTCCCCAGACCACACTAGTGGGATTATACTGGGTTGTTGTTGTTGTTGTTGTTGTTGTTGTTGTACTGATGGAAAAAGTGCTCTAACTCAATTGGGAAGAGTACTGATCACACACAAAGCAGTGATGACTGGTAATAGTCATTTTTAAAGCTTCTATAGGATAACAACTGATGAAAAGAGTTTTCGATTATGAGCAAGTCCTTTACATGCTGAATAAAAGGTAGAGAAATATTACTAATATCACTCAAAGCAGTAACGACTGATCACACCCTATTGAATTCTTAATGTTTTTGCTTGGAGCCCCTGGAATTGTTTCCAGAATCTAGTTCAGATTAAGGGGAAAAGAAAAGCAAACAGCTGCTAACCTCATAAATGCTGCTGCCAGTTGACCGCGGCACACTGAATTGCCAATCAGGTACATACAAACCATATAACAACCCACTATGTATAGCAGACAATAGGAACACGATACCCCTACAAATGAAGTAAAATGTTATATAAAACTATAAACAAAGATAACCATATAGGACAATCAACAATACTACAAAATATGAACATCTTTAACAAGAATATGCCAATATCATTGCAGTTGGACTCATATTAGTTTTCCAATTAAAACTTACAAAATTCTTCTGTTTTGCCTACTCAATCTACTTGTTAATAGCCAATGAGCCTGATCCAGATAGTTAGGTTGAGACCTCGTACCAATATGTCATGGGTTTGACTTCCACCAGCAACGAGCACAGATGTTTATCAAATTTAGAAGAGATCAATCCCCTACTTATGAGAAGTTGGTTCTTTCATAATCGTTAAATGAAGTTCCTAGTAATGATAATATGATGCATTTATGGTTCCATTAAGTTGTGGTCATCTGCTTGTTACTAAGATTTTGTTCTCAGCACAATATGAATAGTTAAAGCTCTTGGTTTATCTAAATGTATGCCATTTATCAAAAGGAACATAAAATCAATTTGTTAAGATATTTGGTCTATTTTTTCAGTTTTCAAAGCAATACCTTCACGATGATGAAACAGAAGATATATGTATTACTCCTAACAATTGCACAATCAAAAAAGTTATCCACATTAGTTTTACAGACTAAACATGCACCTGAAAATCAGGGATTTAGTCATCTTACCATTGCCAAATATAATTGCTGAGAATGGTGACTCTTTTCATCCCTTGACATGGAAACCATATCTCGCACAAAGCTGCTACAATATATCCAACAGCTATCCTCTGGATAAATGAAAAGAAATGTATAATATTCTGAACCAGAAATTGATATGAACGGGTTACATGCATAAGTTCTTTATTCTGCGCCTATTTATTGACCATCTAGTGATTAGAAATGCTTCTAAACATGACGATCTCTTAATAAAGATCAGGGAAACCAGGTTAGGACGTTTCTCTCGGAGAATCAGCATGACTGGCAATGCTAGTGAAACTGAAACGGTACTTCTCTTGTAGCTATTCTATTCATCTGATACTACAGTGGCAGAATAGTCGTAAACATAGTATCAGTTGTACCTGCAAGATTCCCATCCATCGCATTTTTTCGATATCTACACCATAGGTCAAACCAGTTATCCCATGCAAGTAACCCCCTGAAACGAAGCAAACGTGGAATTAGTAATTCTCCAACAGCATTCAAGTATAGATATGTCATACAAGAAAACGACATGCTTCGAACGAAATCAGAAGACAATAGAAAAGGTCATCAAGAGCAAAACAGGAAAGCCCTCCAGACGTAAAGTAAAAAAGAATCCAACAATTTGAATTCTAGCGAAAAAGCATATATTAGAAAATGTTTTCTGTTATGTTACTTGGTAACCTACAAGGCTACAATCTTCAATTTTGACTTTCTTCCGGTGATGCTTTATCTCTCAGGAATTTAACTACAGTATCTTCACTCTGAACATTGTCTACTCATCAGGCTTAACTTGAATGTAAAACATCAAGCTGATGCCTAATTATGCCCCAGTAACATTATGTGTATCTGTGTGTTGTCACATGTTTTAATTATGTACATTCTTGTCGATTAAGCATCTCTCTTTCACTTGATGTTTGACGTCCATCGTGGAAGGCTTTTAAAGGGGCAATTTCTCAAGAAGAAAAAACGTGTCATCATTGAGCTTCGTTTTGCTTGTTAGAACCAGGAGTAGTATTTTATCTAGTTGTGCCACAAATTTAGAACGCACTCATTTGCCATAATATAAGAAGAGTGGAAGATCCATTTTGAAAGACATATACAGGCTTGTACTTGTAGTGAATTATAATATTCATTTTACAAATTCCAGTGAGCAAAATTACCTTGCAGGAAAACACCAAGGAGAAATAGTTTCAATGTCCTAATCACAACTTTCAAGGTTGTCCTTGTTCTGTCTACAACTATCTGCAGTTTCGAAAGAGGAAAAAGTTCAGCCTGTGCCAAGGTAAACAATCACCTGATGACAGGCATAATATGATCTTATTCAGATGATTTAGTTAACTGGATATTGCCAGCACAGGGGATAGGATATCACCCATGCAATTCCGGGAACAATGTGTCATAATTCATAAGCCTATAATTTTAATAATGATAAGGTTTATGTCCACGATTTTATCTGAAGATCAAAGTATAGATACCTTATTTACAATTGCCAGGGAAACTCCAACAACAAAGAGGAAGAAAGGCATTACAAAGTCTGCCAAGCGGACACCATTCCACGGGGAATGAGCAATGCTTGGGAAAACAGAACCAGCATAATCCACAAGCATCATAAGCTGAGTGCAGCAAACAAATTAAAGTCAAAAGTTGAGAAGTGGAGAAATTTCTACTAGGAAAAAGGAAAAGAGAAGAACTTACTCTTGTAAATAGAAAATCCGTTAAACGTGTGCAACAAGATCTCACTGATGTGGAGTATGGTTAGTTAAAATGCTAAAGACACTACACATTCAATCCAAAACCTTAAAGTACGGGGTTGAGTAGTTCAAGATCTTCATAAACCACTTGGAATACCATTCACATTTAGGGATGCCTGCAAGTAAGTGGTGTCATTATAAGCACGAATTGGTTAGGGAATTTCGGGAGATGGCCATATCTTTTTTAAGAATGTGGTATCGAGGTTCGACTCGAGAGATTGTTTCGAAATAAGATACTTGAGTTGACCCTTTTGTGAACTACAGCCAGGGGAGGATGAGATAGAAAAGGGAATCAAAATGTTCCGTTAATAAAGTGATGGCTTTCATGAGCACCATGCTAAATATCTCTACCATTTTCTTCTCTTCAACTTTGGCCAATATGAGTGCACATTAGTACTTGCAGTTTAACAGGGGACTTTCCATCTTGTTGGCAGTGTATTGTCTTCGACTCTCATGAAAGTACATTGATGCGATGGTATTCTACTCCCACTGGCTGCTAACTTAATCAATGTAGAACGAAACTCCACTAATTCACTGCTTACGCGTGCTCAATATCGAGAACTGAGCGAGTGGAATTGTGTGCTACATGATAACCCCCCCACAGCATTCCTAGAGCTGCATACCCACATGCCTTCATATCCGAAAGAAAACTAAGCACACTCTTCAACATATTTAGTAGTTGCTAACTCTTTCAATCTTAAACAACTTGGGATAAAATGAAGTGCCAAGGGAAAACAAAACTAAAAATTCACGTCTCTTTTTTTCAGTAGTTTTCTCGACAGCCAATAAGAACGTATAAAGCGGAAAAAGACACAAAGCAAAGGTACGGACTAAACTAACGTCAGGCCCCGATATTCCCGAGAAGTTAAAAGAAGGAAAATCTTTCAATCTGCCTAAATCATAACATGCATATGAAATTCGCAAGATCAATATATCCAAAAGGGTTTTTTTAGAAAGGAAAATGAATTTTGAGTTGACAGCTTTATCACAAATTCAAAGTGCATAAATTACAATATCATAGCTTCCTACTATAAGACAAGTTTGAATTTGGTTCAAGTGCTTATTGATTATATCTCTTCGTAAAGTAAAAAAAAAACATTTGAAGGTTATTCTAGGCCTAATCTAAATAGGTTCTCTCATAATTAAACAAACTCTGTTCCAGAAACGTAAAAAAAGAAAAGAAAAAGAAGTCCTTACAAAAACGCAAAGGCCTCTAAAAACATCGAGAGAAACAACACGAGCAGAAGCTGTACTTTTCCTTTCAGTTCCTTCACTTTCACGCACCACTTCGTTATCGTCGCTTCGTAATAATGGCTGATTTTCTGCCATTTTTGAGCTGCCAACTCACTCCACTTCCCCAAGTATATATGAAACTGCACCTCTTTTGTTAGTGTTAGAGACGCAAAGGTACGGTTCAGGATTTTAAGGCTGTGAGTTGTATGTATAAATAATACTATAGTATAAAATTTAAATTAAGGATAATGGATTTGATCGAACTCAACTGACAACAGATTGGAGTTTGGTTGAAGAAACGAAGAGAGAGAGAGAAGGGACATATGGTTTATGCTTGTTTGATGTGTTTGAACTTGAGGGTGGGGACTTGTCATTGGTGAAAATCATCACTTTATATTCTAATTTTGACCAATCACTTTTCATTTAATGTCCATTTTCACCTCCTTTAATAATAAGGGTATAGTTGAAAATAATTAATAAATTTAATCTTGAAATACTAAAGTAACAGTTATTTTGGAATAAATTTTTTGAGCTAAGTGATAGTTAAAATGGGATGAAGGGAGTACTAACTTGTCTCATTTTCATGAAAATAATTTAATTTAAATTTTTTGTTTTTATAATTAAATAAATATCTACGACTTACAGTAGATAATACATTTGAAATAATACATTTGAAAAGTTTCTCTTTCTTAAATATTCTGTACTGTTTAGACAACACGCCAATCAATAATTAGTTATAATATGTCCTTAATAACTTTTCATTACTTTATACTTCGGTCTACTCTTCCAAATTAACTAAACAAATTGATTAACCTTTCTTTTTATTTAAGCAAAACATTCACCAGACAGTCACTAGTAAAGATAATGTAGTAGTATAATTTTGTTACAAATTCTAATCCAGTTAATGAGTTGGGTTTGTTCTTTCTTCTACTCCTATTATTAGTTTGTTGAAACAAAAGTCTCCACAAAAGGAACAAAAAGAAAAAGATGCTATTATAATTTGTACTTATTTTATTTTATTTGATAGCTTTGAAAGACAATTCCTAGTCCAACAAATTGACTCTTGTACATTACACTGGACAAGGACGGATTTCTTTTCCGAAAGGTTATCATGGTTTGCGTCATTCTTCCTTCTTCCTTTCCATTTTCTTTCTTTAGTTTGTGACACATTAATAATACTATTATGTATGGACAGGTAAATCAAATATATGCAAAAGATCAAAAAAAAAATTTAAATGTCTTTTTATTTTCTCTCCTTGTTAAAATATTAACTTTTCCACCAAGTTGATATCCAACAGATCATGTCATTAAGGATGAAATATAGATGCTAATATTAAGTAATTTTCAAGAGAAAAATATGTTACTATTCCTTTTTTTGGACAAGCTAAAAAGGAAGTGTCATATAAAATAGGATTGGTAAGGTATTTTCTTTTTCCTATTCATTCTCTTTTTACTTTGTAGAATGTTTGCATTCCCCTTAGAACGAGATACGCTGGCACCGCTATATGATAATGAAACCAGCAAAAAAACATTAACATTGCAAAAAGTGAGAGTCTGGAACCAAAATAATGAGTTTTTGGACTCAAGACACAAAAATAGGTGGAAAATAAATTTAATGATCAAAATAATATAGCGCCCTTTAAAAGGGCGTTATATGTGAATATGAAAAGACGGGTAAGTATAACGTCGTTTATTAAGGCACTATACATATTTTGTGGGCCCACCAATACTTATTCTGCGCTTAACTGACATAACAATAATTCAAATGGGTATAGCGCCCTTATTTAAGGCGCTATACCTCAAAATATTCGACCCCCCGGATTGGGCATTGCCTTATTTAAATACGTTAAGGATTTTGTAAAAATTCATTCTGAAAAATTCTCAAGTCTTGTTAAATTTTTCTTCATTAAGTTGTTTTGTATTTTGTCATAATGTCTGAAAAGTGAATAACTAGGGTTTTATTATATTAAGGGGTGAGGTTGTGGTGGGGGTTGAGGTTGTAGTGGCGAATAACTCAGTAAGCTATAATTTATCTCTACAGTGTCATGTTAAGTTGCCACTTACAATGGAGTATGATAGATTGGTATCGTTGTTATGTAAAAAAAATGAGTGTGAGCAAACGTTCGGTGAACCTTAAAGTAACCGAAAGATATCTGTATTCTGTCACTCCGCAAAGGGTTGCTTATTATGCTCAATTTAACATCGAGGATGATGAAACTCTAAGTGATTTTTTTAGAACTCCGGATGAATACTAGGAATTTCTTTTGATAAAAATGTTGGAAATGTACGCCAAGGCTGAAGACGTTCGCAATAATGAGATTGCGCAAAGTAGGGATATCCCCCAGTCATCGGGTAGTTATTTTGGAGCAGTTTTATCCGAATATGTTCCGGCTAAAAGAGTTTGGCCTGATCTAAACTTATCTCCACGGGCGAATGAGGAGCGAGAGAATAATTTCTCTCCTACTTTACATGATCCACAAGACGAGTGGTAAACTTTAATTTTCCTTTGTGTTATGATATTTATTTTTGTTGTATTGAATTTGTATTAACATTCATATATTCCACAGTGGATACCGGCCAAATATAAATTTTACAAGTTATGAACAAAAACCCAGTTGGAATATGCGTAGTTCTGGTGTGTTGGATCATGGTGGTCCATTCGGGAGTCATTACCAACAGGATGATGTCCATTATGGGATGTCAACACATTACGATTTGTAAGTGAAGTGATATAGCTATATGTAAAGTATTTATCAATTTGAGTAACTCATTATTTTGTTGGTTGTGCAGTGAAAACGAGCAACTTGAACGTCCTGTCCTAACTCAATTGCCCGAAGACGACATATTTAATCGGGATCTGGCAGATGCACAGAGTCAGGAAGAGAACATTGATTATGACAACAATGCCGATAAGTCAGGAGATGACACACCCTTCCCTGATGAGGGTGATGATGAAGAGGAAGAGAATGATGGACCTGATTTGACGAGGGAGCATGCTCCACCCCCTGTTAGACCAATAGTGTACGAGTCCCACGTACCGTTTCACTCAAGAGAGATTTCCTACCTTGATCATTTGCCAAGTATGTCAGATGTGGATGCCCTCACAAGGGATACTGACGAAATTCGGACATCAATGTGGGATGAGTCTAGACTAACGGTGCTGTCAAAGGGCATATTTTTTTCTTGATAAAGCGCGCCTAAGCAGGGCGGTGAAAATATACAACGTAAAAGAGTATCGTGAGATGACGTTATAGGAGTCAACTCCGGATGTATACAAGGTTGTTTGCCGTAGATGATTTGCGGGTTATAATTAGATGCTGCGTGCGAAGAAGAAGAAAACAAATATGTGGGTTATGGGTAAATACATTGGCGCCCACAATTCTGAAATGGACACATTCAGTGGGAATTACTTCAACTTGGATGTTGACTTAATTTCTCTTGTCTTGATTCCACACATTGCAGCGTCCATAAGGTACAAGATCAAAGAGTTTATTACATTCGTCCACCAGGAATATGGGTGAACCATTACCAAAAGAAAAGCATTTCCCGGGCGCAAACGTGCGTTTGAAATTGTTTATGGTAACTGGGATAAGTCATTTGCGTCTCTACCCAGGTACATGGCCGCATTGCAATACTTTAACTCCGGGACTGTTATTGAATGGAAGTTTGAGCAAAGTCCGGGAATACCAGAATATATATTCAGATACGTGTTCTGGACATTTAAACTAACAATTGATGGTTTTGTGCATTGCCATACGGTAATATCCATAGACGACACTCATGTCTATAGAAAGTATGATATCAAGTTGTTGATCGCCGTTGCAGTAGATGCTAATTGAAGTATATTTCCCTTAGCTTTTGCTATTTGTGTCAATGAAAGCCAAGAGACGTGGACACTATTTTTGAACCACTTGAAATAGCACGTTATCAAACAGCATTCAGGTATTTGTCTAATATCTGATCGGTATGGTGGTATTTTAAGTTCTGTGTAGAATTTGCGTGAATGGCACGAACCGTATGCTTACCACCATTACTGTGTGAGGCACCTGAAGGCCAATTTCCAGAAGGCATATCCCAACAAGTATTTGCATGATTTAATGTGGATGGCTGCAACAGATCACCAAGAGTGTAAATTCAGGAGGCGCATGGAATCTATCAGGTAGGAAGACGAGGGAGCCTATCGTTGGTTGATACGACATGAGCTTGACAAGTGGACTTTGCATGCGGATGGTGGCAGAAGATGGGGAATTCTAACTACAAATAGGTCAGAATCTTTCAACGAGTTATTGAAGTCTGCACGAGGATTGCCTGTCACTGCCATGGTGCGGATGTCATTCAAGCTGATGGTAGAGAGGTTTGTTGAAAGGGCTACAGGTGCATCGTCATTGATGGAAAGGGATATTGAATTTATGCCAATACCAATGAAAAGATTTGATAAATACAGGAAGCGAGCACATTGGCATTCATTTTTGCAGTATTGCAACGAGCGAAATATTTTTGAAGTCCGCACCGCTATCCATCACAACCGGGGGAATAATACACACACCGTAAATGAATTCAGAAGGTTATGCTCTTGTGAAAAATGGTTCATATACCACATGCCGTGCTCACATGCCATCAAGTGCTTTCAACATACAGGTTTAGGGCCAACCAACTATGTTGATAAAGAATATAGTATTGCTGCACACTTAAACACCTATAGTGGGCAATTGCATCCAGTGGATGCTGAGCATTATTGGTCGCCGGAACCATTTAAAATGGTGTGTAACAAGGAGTTTTTGCGCCAGCGATAAGTGCAAAAAAGAACGCGTATACAGAACTAAATGGATGTTGGTGATACCGTTTATGCGTGCAAATGTGGCATATGCTCGCAAACAGGACACGACTGTCGTAATTGTCCTTCAGCTGGTTTGGGTGGCGGTGGTAATCTAGCTCCTGGTGGAAGTTCATCTAATGTGCCCAACTATCAAGGATACACGTAGTGTTTTGTTTCCGTAATGTGGTTGTAATAAGTGTATGTACTTGGTTATATTGCAGAATGTATGAAATAAATTTATGTTTGCATTGCTGTTAAATCTTATTAATATTTAACATTATTACTTCAGTACAACAATCTAACATAAACCCTTTTTTTGAAAAAATAATTATCTTGTCGACATGCGCTTTTAGTTATTACCTGCGTTTAACCAAAACAAATAGCAAAACTATCCATATATTTTTTATTTTTCTTGCATTAACAAATGTCTGGACGCAATGACCAACCAAGGTGCTATTGTGGCAAACGTGCGATTATGAAGGCATGTTGGTCTGATGGTAATGTTGAGCGCAGATACTGGATGTGTCTATACAGGTTTGGAGGCAATGACGAAAATTATTGTAAGTTTGAGGAATGGTATGATAAACCCATTAACCAGGAATACTACAAATTAATTTTGCAGTATGTTTGGAATATGAACACTGAATACCAACGCCAGATCTCTGAAATGCAACGAGAAATTGCGGCATTGCAGGAGAAATTAAAAGAGGTGGAAGAAGAAAAAAATAAAATGGAAGAGAAATTTAAGTGGTTGGAGCAGAGAATAATAAGCGGTAGTGACTAAACAAACACATGTATGTGTTGAGTATAGTATTTTATCTTTATGTTTTCCGTGTCATGTATTTTCATTAGTTGTACTGAATTTAAATTATGTTAAGTTGCTATGTTTGTGTTTGTGTTGTAGTATTAAAATAACGAAGAACCGGAGAAATAAAAACATAATGCGCATATAATGTAAACAATAAAAATTATTCCAATTATTTATTGAATTCCAATTATTTATTGAATGTTATATGTACATAAAATACAAAAAACAATTAATGCGTCCCACATCTTGTATGCTTTAATGCAACCGTTGGCTTGAGGCGCATCCCATCCCGCCCGGCTATGCTATCAAGATCATTCTCATCACGTCGCCTCTTTATCGGAGGATGCGTTGTAGCATGATCGTCAATAGGGCTGGCAGGCTTGGTAGAAGGGGTCGTCTGTCCAGCAGTAACCTACAGAATAATAAGATATTCCAGTATATGAAAATATATATTTGTAATGTACGTGTTAAGTCACAAAAATTTAAATTGTCTTACCATGGTCTCGTCGGGCTCCTGAATATAATCATCAGACACAGCCAGGTCAGTATCGCACAATTTGGCCCCCGTGACAGGCGAGGATGAAGCCTTAATAAAAAAACATAAAGATATTTATGGCTAATCAATGAGATAAAAACAAATTTAAATGTAATAGTAATACAAACATACTTGTGCCTGTGAAAGATCCCCAGCATCCCTTGATGATGAGCCATAACTTAGCCGGCGCCCACTATCCACATCTCGTGTCAGTCGATCATCAGCAACGGTCGATGGCCCGGGAAGATCAAGAAAATACTAATCCCAATTCTCTCGCGTAATGCCCGTGCCCGTGATCAACAATGGAGATAACGGGGTCACCTGCGAAGTCCCTGGAGTGAGCTAAAGCTGAAGGCTGAATGACGGCATGCTGCTGTGAGAGTGGTCTGGCTCATGGAGGTCACCCAACTGATCAACTCCAACATCCTCAACAGGTGCCTCAATGCCCCCTTGCTAGGGACCACCTCCTCGCCGACCCCCACGACCTCGTGGGACACCCCTACCTCGTAGGGCATGCCTGCCACGTCGACCACGTTTCGGCCCTACTGGTGGCCCCACGATGGTACTGCTCTGGCGCCACATACTCAGCCTCATATCCTAATCGCTCATCATCTCGGGCTCGCCTCAACGTCCGGGAAGCCATATCGGTAACCTGCCGGGCATACTCGTGCAAAGCGGCTACTCCCTTGCCAGTATGCTACTGCATCTGCAGTCCCAACTGGTGGAACAAATGTAGGCCAATAGCCTTCACAACATGTAAAATATAAATTACGGAACGCTAGGTTAACGTTATAAGTAAGTATACCAAATAACATACCAGTGCCTCGTGCCTCCCGGTGTATGGAACATACCGACCGCCAGCACGATAAATGGGATTCCCAACGAAAAGTCGGGTAACCCTGCTGTACCAGCCCATATAATCATGCTCAGTCTCCGTCCGGTCAGGTGGATGAGGGGGGAATCAGGTCATGTCGATGGTCCCAAGTATCGATCTGCGCCTCTAGCCATGCCATATATGTCTCGTCCACCCTGGAACGATCATCCCGCTGGTAATGTGTGATATGCCAGGCGGGCGGTGGCGGTACAAGCTGCGGGCGGCCAAATTGGCGAAGTACTCGCTCGGTGGCATGATGCTCCACAATATCAAGGCACATCAACGGGACGAAAGAGCTCCACATAAATCGGCCGGTCGAGCAATAATCGGGCAAGACAGCTATTAGCTCGTTGTTGTATGGCCTCCAAATAAACTATTAAGTAACAACAGAAAACGTGAGTATGAAGCCAGACCAAGTAAACTTAGGTATACATTTACCTGTGCGCCCTCCAGCAAATCCAACAAATCCCTGCACAAGGGGAGATTATGTCGAGCCTCGTACTCTCGTCCATATCCCCACCTATCAACCCATCCCATACCTAGAGGGAGAAACGGAGGTGGTACACCCGGAGCTATTGGTGGTAGAGGTGGTTGCAACTGCAGGAACTGCTCCCAGGCCCAAACCTAACATATAAAGTGGACGTAAAATTTAAGGTATATTTTTACTGGGTATGTTATAATGAATAGAGTATTCGAATATGTTTTCACCTGTAGGAGCGGAAAAAATCCAGCAACGTCACGTTGGGTGCCCATGCTCGCCCGGCACATCTGCCTGTATAAGTAGAACAGCAGCACCCCAGCTGTACTGGGGTAAATCATCTAGCTGCTCAAGATGATGAAGAAATCTCGAACTGACTAGGCTCCCCGAAGTGTTCGGGAACAAAACCCCTCCAAACATAAGGAGTAGCAGCAACCTCGTGTACCGGTGAATATGAAGCTCCGGTGTATCGTCTGTGATGTCAGGGTGAAATGCCTCCAAATGTTGTCGGACAATCGTCAACTGCAGACGACTGGCCCCAACCAGTGCAGTCTCCTCCGGTGGCTGTAAACCAGTGAGCCGCTGCAGCATGTCCAAGTACTGCAAACCTGTCTGATTTCTCATGGCATACGACAGAGCAACATGGTGTACATCAACGGGCAGCCCATACATGACCTCCACGTCCTGCAGCGTGATGGTGACCTCGCCAATGGGCAAATGGAATGTGTGCGTCTCCGGTCGCCACCGCTCTATCAGGGTCGTGATCTATGATCAATCGAGGTGCAGCCGGCCGATCTCCACAATCCTATAAAAGCCCGTATCCTGGAGACGTCTGACTATACGGTGATGGAGAGCGCGATCCCTGAGAAAGCCCCACATGTCGTCTACTCTCCTAGCGCGAAAAGTCTGGGCCAGTAACTGTCCCTCCCATATGTGGGACGACCTATGATCGCCCTGTAACAACAGTAACTCCAGGCTGGCAGGTCCAGGATGCAAAGGCGGAACCTCCATGTCGTCTACTGTAAATTAAACAAGATTAATTACATTATTTTACTTTAATATGTTAGTTTTATTATTTTACATGTTAGTTTTATTATTTTATATGTTTGTTTGTAAATTAAATAATTAATTTTCATAATTATACAAGATTTAATTATTAAATATTAACATATGGGTTCCGGGCTCGATATTTGAGGCTCAGTAGCACCAAGATATCCTGAATTTTTGTTGTTTTCTCATGTTATTTTCTTACGATCGTTGACTAGAATTGGACAGAGTTTGTGTTTGAACTATAAGTTATTTTGACGTATTTTTGGGTATAATAGATAATATGTTAGTTTTATTATTTTATATGTTTGTTTGTAAATTAAATAATTTATTTTCATAATTATACAAGATTTAATTATTAAATATTCACATATGGGTTCCAGACTCGATATTTGAGGCCCAGTAGCACCAAGATATCCTGAATTCTTATGTTCATGATGAGAAAATTTTCTCGATTTATCACTCAACACGTCTGTTATTTTACATGTTAGTTTAGTATTTATATGTTAGTAGTTTTATTAATTTATATGTTAGTTTTATTATTATATATTTTTGTTTATGACTCACTTATTTTTGACTATAATAAAATTAAATAATTTATTTTCATAAAGATACAAGATTTAATTATTAAATATTCACATATGGATTTCGGGCTCGATATTTGAGGCCCAGTAGCACCAAGATATCCTGAATTCTTATGTTCATGATGAGAAAATTTTCTCGATTTATCACTCAACATGTCTTTTATTTTAAATGTTAGTTTATTATTTATATGTTAGTAGTTTTATTAATTTATATGTTAGTTTTATTATTATATATTTTTGTTTATGACTCACTTATTTTTTACTATAATAAAATTAAATAATTCATTTTCATACTTATACAAGATTTAATTATTAAATATTCACATATGGGTTCCGGGCTCGATATTTGAGGCCTAGTAGCACCAAAATATCGTGAATTTTGGTTGTTTTCTCATGTTATTTTCTTATGATCGTTGACTAGATATTGACAGAGTTTGTGTTTGAACTATCAGCTATTTTGACATATTTTTGGGTATAATAGATACTTAAACAATTAATTTTAATAACTACAAGGATACTACGCTAAATGGCACTACATTTTACTACGCTAAAAGGACACTACATTACAAATATAAGCACTACATTAGGCCACAAGATACCACTAGAGGGAACTAAAGTAACAATTTATCTATTTTACTAGTTTTTAAGCAAATAAATAATCTAAACCAGGTAAAAACAACAAATAAATTTAATCACAAAACATTCACGAAAATACATATACCACAGTAAAAAGTAACTTATTAACATTTGTTTTAACAACTAATAATAATTTCTCTATTTTTACTATTTTTTTAGCACACTAATATCATAGTCCGGATAAAAATAACAAAATAGTTAAAATCGCAAAACAATCACAAAACAACATAGAACACATTAAAAACAACTAATATGCATTTTTTCTACGAGTTTCAACAAAAACTAAGTCGGAATACCTCGATTTAAGGTTTAAGGAAAGTTGAAGATTTGGTGATTTAGAGCTGAAACGAGCAATCCACAACGAGAGAACGCCTTAGTTAGGATGTGGGACCGAGGATCTTTACTTTTTGTGGGACGGGTGAGGTCCACTCGAGGTTTTTTGGTTGTTAATGGGGGGATCGACTATTTTTTAAAGTTTTAATTTGGGGGGGGGGGGAGTTCTGGTTTGGTGGGGAAGGGAAGGGAACGATGTATTATGTAGGTATAGTGCCGTTTATTAAGGCGTTATACTATAGCACCTTAATAAACGATGCTATACTTACCCGTTTTTTCATATTCACGTATAACGCCCTTTTAAAAGTCGTTATACCTTAACGGGCAAACGACCGTTAAGGTATAACGCCCTTTAAAAGTGCGCTATATGTATTTTGGTCACTAAGTTTTTTTTCTACCTATTTAGTCCAAAAACTCATTATTTTAGTTCCGGACTCTAAAAAGTGATGCCTCAACTAATGTACAATAGAGTTGTAACTCACAAGTTATATAGCAGATGATGGCCAAATTGGAAAAGAAAAAGATACTCGGAACTGTCTATATCAGTTTCATCCTTTAGAAGCATATCACATTTCAGATCTGATGAAATAAGATAAACAACACATGGGAACTTGAATGTTCATCAAAAAGCATATACTCCTACATTTCAGATCTGATGAAATAGGATAAACAAAACATGGGAACTTGAATAGGTTCATCAAATCTATGACCTGCTTAAGAGAGTTGCTTTGAGCTTTTTAAGAAAGAATGCATCACATATACATTAAGTAGCTATAGTGGTGATCAAGCTACTTGATTCTTAAACAATCACGGCCGCTGAAGTAGAAGGAAAATGGAGACATAATGGCATGAAGATAGTCACTGAATAAGGCTACAGTAATATAAGACCTAGCCAATCTCCTGCCACAGCCGGGTAATGTTGCTAGCAGAATCCATAATGATCATGGAAACCGTCACATAATAGGAACGGAGAAGACAGTCTAACAAATAATCCCGCTACACCCAAGTAAAAATGTGCAGCCGGAGAAAAGAAATTCTCGCAAATAATACATAAGGCTCAAACTTATTGTATGTGACTCCTATCCATGACAAGCCTCGTCTGTTCTCCTTATGGACATGTTTGCCAAAAACCATCACCATATCGCCACCAAAATGGACTTCTCCATCTCTTAGTCACACTCAAACTCACAAACTGAGTCTGTCTGACACATTAGGCTTCGAGGACAATGGAGATCAATTACCAACATGATTTTATCTTCAATTTCGATTTAGGACACAAGAAACCATGGCATAAAAGGCAAAAGAGGTTCTACTGTCTCCCTTCAACTGACAAAGTCAAAGATCCGAGAAACAACAGTCACATATTTACTAATATAAAAGATTGTTTATAACATCTACTAAGATATTGCAAATCTATCAGCAGAATATTGACGCCGCTTAACAGACTCGAATTCACTCGAAGGCCCAGGCATTCTCTCTCCTGACTTCTTCCTCTTCCTCAGGAGTGAAGTCATTCTTAATGTTGAATGTCTTACGGATCTCCTCCGGGGTCTTCCCTTTGATCATGTCTGCAACTGTCTGGCATGTCAGATCAAGCAAGCTCTTTATGTTCAAATAGTTGGCAGCCTGTAAAAAGATAAGAACAAACAATTTACTGCAACTGCAATGTAAACTTAACCTCTAAAAGCACTCAACAAAAAAAAGGTAATACCCAAATCTCTATACAGGTAAGTTGAGAGAACTAGATATTAGATGGGATGCTCCTTGTAACTCATCAACTAGCAAATATAATAGCAATAATTAAAAGGAAATGTAAAACCAATATAAAAGGAAATACATAAAAGAAATTGTCAGCCACTCAATAGTCAACAGGATTCAAAAGGCAAGCAACAACTCAGGGAGAGGGATATCAAACATGTAAACAAACCGTGCTACAGGAATGTCCAAACTAACACTTGTTTCCTGAAAGGTAACAAACTAAGTATGACTACAAGTTCTACAGGTATTACAGACTAGTAGACACTGACATGTCCGCGCGAGTGGATCTAGCTTCAAGTTTATCCTTATTGTCTTAAGCATCCAAATTTCTTAATCTGAATATTAAACAAAAGAATATTGGGTAGTTAATTTATACAAATACGAGCTCAGAACAGTCAAATGCCGGTACCAATAACCGATAACAGTTCAAAAATTCTGGATAAACCGTAGAAACATTAAATCAATAATGTCAAGTACAGCTCGTTCTCATTTCAGGAATTTAGGCATGCTTTCAAGTATAACAGTTAAAAACCAACCCAACACGGATAAATCAGGTCAATTGCTAGTTAGCACGAGGACAGTACATCTCTATGCCTACATGTCAAGTATACACGTAAATCAACACTATCACAATGGATTCCATCGATAGTATTTACACTTAGCACTATACGGGTGCCTGGCATAACTGCCCATCATCAAGCATATATATAAAACATTGTGCCTGCGCCCACTGCTGGCATGTCAGCTTTCGGCGGAGCAGATCCTGCCCAAGCACCTATTATAATCACTTAGCCCAATAATGAGGCCTAGTGCATGCGTCGCCACAAAATGGTAACACTCAGCCCAATATGGGCCTGGTGTACGCGTCACCTCATAATCAGTACCAAACCGGCTCTAAGGCCCAAACATATCTTCTTTACACTTACAAGCATATCTTCTTACCCATTGTTTTAGAATGAGCCATGGAAATTATTCACTATAATAATACACTTTTAAGTTTTAACTAAGCAAACATGAAAAAAAGGAGAAGAAAACTACCAGAAATAAGAGACTATCAAAAGAAGCGGTCAAAATTTATTTCATTAGTTCAAACGCATCAAATAGCACCTAAAAACCAACTGCAGTTAGTTGCATACCGCAACAGAGTGACTACGTATTGAAATGTCATGGACCTGAATAAGGCGGAATGATGTAGACGACCTTGCCTAGTTTGGGATTGAAGCATAGTTGATTGATTATATTTATACAATATATATTACCCATGAAGCTTATACAGGTGCAGACTAGAGTAGAAGCTCACCCTATGAAAATTGAGGCAGCAAATAAATGCCAAGGCGGAATGATGTAGACGACCTTGCCTAGTTTGGGATTGAAGCATAGTTAATTGATTATATTTATACAATATATATTACCCATGAAGCTTATACAGGTGCAGACTAGAGTAGAAGCTCAACCTATGAAAATTGAGGCAGCAAATAAATGCCAAGAACACGGGCAATGGAAGCCAAAAGTAGAAGGTGCATCAACAACAACAAATATGGCTCTGCCCCAAATAGCTTGAAATCGGCTATATGAATCCTCAGTGACCACGCTACTCCATTTAAATCATCTCATGCCAATATTTATGCAAATAATGAATGTGCATTAACAAACTTCTATAAATCCACACATAAACAAAAATATCAAAAATTGCAAAGCTGATGACACAAAACTAATAATGATAGTTTACACAACTACCAATCCACAAGGCCCAAAAAAAAAAGCAAGGAAACAATCAAGCCAAATAACACTCCAACAGTTTTCATTTATAAGGAACTATTACTAGAGGAGCCACATAGTTCTCTTTCCCTACAAACTTTTCATGGATTTAAGTTATATATACTGACAACAATAACAACAACGACCCAGTAAAATCCTACTGGTGGGGTTTGGGAAGGGTGGTGTGTACGCAGACCTTACCCCTACCCCGAGGGAGCAGAGAGGCTGTTTCCGAAACAACCTCGGCTCAAGAAGATGAAAAGAGACAATATCAGTACCACCAACAAATACCATAGGAATAATAACAGCATCATAAAAATCAGAAAATAAATGAAACGCAAAAGCGATATCCGTTAAATAGAACCGACACTATAAAAAACGAAAGAATAGTAAGACACTAACATTAACCACTAGCAGTCTAAGACAAAATCCTATCAGACTAGCCTCACAAAGGTACAAAGTAGGAAAAGACTCAACTACCTCCTAACCTACAACCCTAATACTCGACCTCCACAGCTTTCTATCAAGCGCCATGTCCTCGGAAATCTGAAGCCTCGCCATATCCTGCCAGATCACCTCTCCCCAATACTTCTTAGGTCGTCCTCTATCTCTACTCGTGCCTTCCAAAGCCAGCTGCTCACACCTTCTTACTGGAGCATCTGGGCTTCTCCTCTGTACGTACCCGAACTATCTAAGTCTCGCTGTCATGTCCTCGAAAATCTGAAGCCTCGCCATGTCCTGACCGATTAACTCTCCTCAATACTTTTTAGGCCGCCATCTACTTCTTCTCGTGCCTTCCAAAGCCAGCCGCTCACACCTCCTTACCGGAGCATCTGGGCTTCTCCTTTTGTACGTGCCCAAACCATCTGAGCCTCGCTTCCCACATCTTGTCATCAATGAGAGCCACGCCCACCTTCTCCCGAATATCATCATTCCTAATCTTATCCATCCTAGTGTGCCTGCACATCCACCTCAACATCCTCATTTCTGCTACTTTCATCTTCTAGATACGTGAGCTCTTAAAAGGCCAACACTCAGCCCTATACATCATGGCCGGTCTAACCACCGCTCTATAAAACCTACCTTTGAGTATCGGTGGCACTCTCTTTCACACAGGACTCCAGATACTAACCTCCACTTCATCCACCCCACCCCAATACGGAGTGTGACATTCTCGTCGATCTCCCCTCCCACGGGATAACCGACCCAAAGTACTTGAAACTAACTCTACTTGGGATGACCTGTGATTCAAGCCTCACATCTACGTCCGATTCCCTCGGCTCAACGCTAACTTGCACTCCGGGTATTCCGTCTTAGTCCTGCTTAGCTTGAAACCCTTAGATTCAGGGGTCTGTCTCCAAACCTCCAGCCTCTCGTTAACACCGGCTCGCATCTCATCGATCAGAATTAATGTCGTCAACAAATAACATACACCATGGCACCTCTCCTTGAATATGGTGTGTTAGTGCGTCCATCACCGGGGCAAATAAGAACGGGCTGAACGCAGAACCAGAAAACCGGCACACCTTTTACCTCCAAACATCTCCAGAGAACCTCTCTAAAGACCGTGATAAAGATTTTTTACACTATCAGTGAACATTAAACTATTGATAGCAGTTTAGCTGCTAGTTACCAATTTTATCAGATTACTAATAAATGTTTATCAAGAAACTTACATGTAATTACCTAATAAGTGACCATCAGTGCATATAACTTAAAACTCTTTCTTCATACATATTTAAAATGACTTATAAGTACCTATTCAACGATTTAACGGTCTTACTCAGAACCCTAGATGAATTAAGTAAGATACACATAATAATCTTCACGAAATTCAAAATTAGTATAAACAGCAGTATCAAAATAAAGAGATACAGACCAGGATGAGATCGAAGAGGGTACTCTGGTCAACTTTGACAAAGTCAGCATCGAAAGCCTTGAGATCGTCCTCGACAGCCTTATCTTCCGTCTTAGAGGCGGCGTCCACGTGGCGCTTGCAATACTCAATCACCTTAGCTAAGATCTTGCTCGTCACGTTAGGTAAAGGGATGCTGGTGTCGGCGCAGTCGTCTTCGATCATATGCTTGATTGTCTGCGACTCTACGGCAACTGACTCTTCTACCTCGAAGGTTTCGCCGTCGGAACTCTTCAATACGATCATCTTCATTTTTCAGTAAAGAGGAATTGTGAATTGGAAAACGAATTTACAATCCCTAACAACACTCGGACGAAGCGAATAGAGCTGAGAGAAAGAGAATGCTACAGCCAATGATAGGGGCACCTTTTATATAAGGTTTGCGGGTCAGGCTAAGATCCGTGAATAATTGAGAAATGGGAAAATTATAAAATTGGGATTTGGGAAGCCTTTTTCGGGGGATTAAAATGTTACTCCATTCCCAATCCCAATTCCCAAGTGACGAGGGTCAACTTGCAAACCACTTTTTTTTAAAAAGGGTATGCAAAAAAAAACAAATTAATATATGTATATACATGTAATAAATTCCACATATTTCAAATCTGCTGACTCAAAAATGTACTAGAATTACTAAATTATTTTAATAAAAAAATATTCAAAATTATTTAAGTATCACAAAAAGTTACTAGACTAATTTTTGTAATAAAATATCACTCAATTTTGCCTAAATATCACATAAAATTATTGTCATAACTGTTGTGATTTTGCTTTTATTGAGCCGAGGGTATACCGGAAACAGTTTCTCTATCTTCACCATGTAAGGTAAGGTCTGCATATATACTACCCTTCTCAAACCCCATTTGTGGAAATATAATAGGTATGTTGTTATTTTTGTATCACATAAAATCACTAGATTATTGAACTCACAAATTCAATAGTTTGTAACCAAAAAGTTGCAATAGAATCAACTATGAACTTGCACAATGTATACGGTCGAAATAGATTTTGGCCTTCCGTACGTTTGTTCGAGCTCGAATAGTAAGCGATCGAAGTAAGAGCTTGAGACGAGTTCCGAGGATAGTACATACAAGCCTCGAGTTCCAAGACCGATCGAGGAATCGGCTCGATATCATTATCGAGCCCATGACCAAATCGAACCGCAAGGCAAGAAGAAGGTTGTCGGAGATGCACCGACCGATTGACATTCACCCCGAATGTCGAACTCGAACTCAAGGCCGAGGGCTCGATCCAATACTGAGATCGAGCCAGTATCGAGCTCGCAGACAGGAGCCGTTGCAACCGCACTAGGGGAGAGAATCTTGGCAGGAATCGAGGAAGAGACAATTCATCATGAATTCTTCATTATGTATTTTTTATTATTATAAATAAAGTAACATCCCCCTACTATAAAGAGGGGGGAATCCTTGTAAGCAGAGGGGACATTGCAAGAACAGACTACTTCTATTTATTGAAGAATAAATCTCTTAAACTTTTTTACTCAACACACTCACTCTTCTAGTTCAATAATTTATATCTCATTTCTATATCCAAGAATCTAAACATTTTCACTTTTACGTACGATTTATGTCATGTTATATCACATATCCTTAGAACTACTTATAAATTCAACAATATCTGATTTTTTTAACAGTTTGGCGCCCACCATGGGGCTAAGGATAACAGTGATTATTTGATACAAATCCGCAATACGCACCAGTTTACAACTCCGAATCAGCAATGGCAAACTCTCGATTCATGGCTTTACCTATCGACTACGAAGCCGGCCTTCAAGATGAAACCAACAACTTGATACCCAGGGCCGGAAGGCCATTTAACGATGTCACTGAAGCTCGAGTCGAAGTACCTGAAATCCGAGTCAAAGTACCACTAGACGTCAATTCACAAGTGGCTTTTGAGGCGAACCAACGTTCCGAACCGGAAAAAAGCATTCAGGGCGGTATTCGATCCGTAGCTCGAGATGCCCATAATGTGGAGGAGATCGGAGTCAGCTTACGGATGATCTTCAAGATGTTACAAGCCCAGCAAATAGCGATAGCTCAGTTGCAGAGCCAAATTCAGGTACAAAGCAGATCAGAGCCTGATCCGCTTCTGAAAATCACACACAGAACGGAGCCAGCCATAGTGAAGTCAAATGAGCAAGAATCGGGTACTACTCCTGAAATTACCAAATTGCTCGAAGAACTCACAAAACGAGTCGAAGCCAACAATAAAAAAGTAGAAACATATAATTCCAGGGTCGATCAGATCCCGGGAGCTCCACCAATGATAAAAGGGTTGGATTCGAAGAAATTCATCCAAAAGCCTTTTCCCTCGAGTGCAGCCCCAAAACCAATCCCAAAAAAATTTCATATGCCCGAAATTCCCAAATATAACGGTATGACCGATCCCAACGAACACGGAGCCTCTTACACGTGTGCCATCAAGGGTAACGATCTGGAAGACCACGAGATCGAATCCGTGTTATTAAAGAAATTTGGACCCTCTCGAAGGGAGCGATGATTTGGTATCATAATTTGCCCCCAAATTCCATCGATTCTTTTGCCATGTTAGCGGACTCGTTTGTAAAGGTGTATGCTGGTACCATAAAGGTTGCAACAAGAAAATCGAACCTCTTCAAAGTAAAGCAAAACGGTAATGAAATGCTGAGGGAGTTCGTGTCCCGATTTCAAATAGAACGCATGGAATTGCCACCGGTCACAGATGACTGGGCCGTCCAAGCTTTCACCCAAGGGTTGAATGAGCAAAGTTTAATAGTATCACGTCGGCTGAAGCATAATTTGATCGAGTATCCAGCAATGACTTAGGCAGACGTGCACAACCGATAGCAGTCAAAAATCAGGGTCGAAGACGACTAGTTGGGAGCTCCTTCCGGATCCATGCACCAGAACAGGGCAGCTATCAAAAACTAGAAGGATATCGACAGAGAACGAAGATCGAACAAAGACCGATATCAACCGTACGCCACAGATCGAATGAACAATGGCTCGGCACTCAACTTCGCTCAGAACAATCGAGGACAAAATTCCCGGGGGCTTATGAGCAAGAGTGGCTTCGATAAATATGGTGATCCCATAGAGGCACCCCAGCTATCGGAGTACAATTTCAGCGTCGACACATCGAGCATTGTATCGGCGATCGGAAGAATCAAAGATACTAGGTGGCCCAGACCCATGCAAACTGACCCTTCCCAAAGAAACCCGAATTTGATGTGCAAGTATCATGGAACGCATGGCCATAGGACTGAGGATTGCAGACAATTAAGAGAAGAGGTATCCCGCCTATTCGATGAGGGCCACCTTCGAGAGTTCCTCAGCGACAGAGCCAGGAATCACTTTAGAGAAAGGGACGCCAGCAAAAAGGATAAACAAGAGGAACCTCTGCATATCATCCATATGATCATCGGTGGGGTCGATACTCCGCAGGACCCCGTGCTCAAGTAAGGCAAGATACCGACCACAGGGGAAAAACGAACTCGAGGTTATGTACCCGATGACACTTTATCATTCGGAATTGAAGAAGTCAAGGGCATCTCTCAACCTCACAACGACGCTCTGGTAATTTCTATCCTATTAAATAAAGCTCAAGTTAAGCGTGCTTTAGTGGATCCAGGTAGCTCTACGAATATCATCCGATCTTGGGTAGTGGAGCAGCTCGGGTCTTGAACGGTTTCAATATGGCCAGTGAAACGACTAAAGGGGAGATTACTCTACCAGTGAATGTAGTTGGAACCATCCAAAATACCAAATTCCATGTAATCGAAGGGGATATGAGATACAATGCCCTACTTGGAAGACCTTGGATCCATAATATGAAGGCAGTGCCTTCGACCCTCCACCAAGTAATGAAATTTCCTACGTCGGACGGCGTAAAAACAATATACGGGGAGCAACATGCTGCGAAGAAAATGTTTATGGTTGCTGAGGTAACACTGATGCTAACGCTATCGGTCTCAGAAAGATCGAGCACTAAAGATAGACAAGAAACTAAATAGCAATCACAGCCACCAGTCTCGACCGAACCAGTGGAACAGGAAATAGAGGATGATGAGGAAGAGTTTCTGACACCTCGAGCTTTCATCATCCCCGACGACTCTGATGCCACCAAATCTAAGATCGAAGAACTGGAGCAGGTCATATTAATCGAATATCTGCCCGAGAAAAAGGTATACTTGGGAACGGGATTGACCCCCGAACTCAGGGAAAAACTCATTCGATTTCTTATTGATAACATAGACTGTTTTGCTTGGTCCCATTTAGACATGGCAGGGATCCCACCGTTGATAACGACACACCAGCTGAGCTTGGACCCTAGGTTCAAACCGGTAAAGCAAAAATGAAGACCACAGTACGAGGTAAAACACACATTTGTAAAGGATGAGGTAACTAAACTTCTCAAAATAGGATCAATTCAGGAGGTAAAATATCCCGGGTGGTTAGCCAACGTAATTGTAGTCCCTAAAAGAGGGAACAAACTTAGAATGTGCATAGATTATAAAGATCTAAACAAAGTATGCCCCAAAGATTCTTTTCCACTGCCTAGCATCGATTGCATGATTGATGCCACAACCGGCCATGAGATCCTTACTTTTCTCGATGCCTACTCCGGGTACAATCAAATTCGAATGAACCCGGAGGACCGGGAAAAAACTTCATTTATCATCAAGTACGGAACCTATTACTATAATGTAATTCCATTCGGGCTAAAAAATGCAGGAGCTACTTACCAACGCCTAGTGAATAAAATGTTCGAAGACCAAATAGGTAAGTCAATGGAAGATTACATTGATGACATGCTAGTTAAGTCCCTGCGTGTAGAGGACCATTTGACTCATTTGCAGGAAACGTTCAAGATCTTAAGGAAATACAACATGAAGCTCAACCCCGAGAAATGTGCTTTTGGGGTTGGATCGGTCAAGTTCCTTGGTTTCATGGTATCGAATCGGAATCGAGATCAACCCCGACAAAATTAAGGCCATCGAAGATATCACCGCCGTGGATAGCATGAAAGTAGTGCAAAGGCTGACCGGGCGGATAACTGCCTTAGGCCGATTCATTTTGAGATCATCAGATCGAAGCCACAAATTCTTCTCCCTACTCAAAAGGAAGAACGATTTCGCCTAGACCCCGGAATGCCAACATGCACTAGAACAATTGAAGCGGTACCTATCGAGCCCGCCACTACTTTACACTCCGAGGACAGATGAGAAGTTGTACTTATACTTGGCGGTATCGTAAATCGCATTAAGTGGCGTCCTAATTCGAGAAGAGCAAGGTACACAGTTTCCTGTTTGTTATGTAAGTCGGACCTTAGGGGAAGCAGAGGCTAGATACCCTCACTTAGAGAAATTAGCACTTGCACTAATAAGCACCTCTAGAAAGTTAAGACCGTACTTTCAATGTCACCCCATATGCGTTTTGACCACTTACCCGCTTCTCAATATTATGCACAGGCCCGAACTATCGGGTCAATTGGACAAATGGGTCGTCGAACTCAGTGGGTATGATATCGAATATCAGCCCCGTACGACCATTAAGTCCCAAATTTTAGCGGACTTCATTGCTGATTTCACGCCAACCCTCGTACCCGAAGTTAAAAAAGAACTCTTGTTAAAATCGGGTACGTTGTTGGGATTTTGGACCCTCTACACAAATGGTGCTTCAAATGTGAAGGGGTCTGGGCTTGGCATCGTCCTGAAACCTCCCACATGTGGCATTATTAGACAATCCATCAAAACCATTACATTAACTAACAATGAGGCTGAGTACGAGGCTATGATTGCAGGTCTCGAGCTAGCTAAAAGCCTAGGAGCAGAAGTTATTGAAGCCAAATGTGACTCTTTACTAGTGGTAAACCAAGTAAACAAAACTTTCGAGGTTCGAGAAGATAGGATGCAAAGGTATTTGGACAAATTACAGGTAACTCTACACTGTTTCAAAGAATGGACCCTACAACATGTGCCTCGAGAATAAAACTGTGAGGCTGACACACTCGCAAATTTGGGGTCGTCAGTCAAAGAAGATAAGATCGACTCGGGGACTGTCGTTCAACTCTCAAAATCTGTAATCGAGGATGGACATGCCGAAATATATTCTACGAGCTTAACCTGGGATTGGAGGAATAAGTATATTGAATATTTAAAGAACGGAAAACTCCCATCGAACCTTAAAGAATCGAGGGTTCTACGAACCAAGGCTGCTCGATTCACGCTGGTTGAAGATGGAATATTATACAGAAGGCGTTCGACGGACCACTGGCGGTATGTTTGGGACCAGGAGACACGATTATTTTTTACGAGAGGTTCATGAAGGCACTTGTGGAAACCACTCCGGTGCCGAACCGTTAATTCGCAAAAACATCAGAGCAAGGTACTACTGGGATAGCATAGAGAAGGACACTAAGGAGTTCGTTCGAAAATGTAATAAATGTTAAAGGTTTGCACTGATGATCCA
The DNA here is from genome assembly GCF_000715075.1 of Nicotiana tabacum. Taxonomy (NCBI): domain Eukaryota; kingdom Viridiplantae; phylum Streptophyta; class Magnoliopsida; order Solanales; family Solanaceae; genus Nicotiana; species Nicotiana tabacum. The sequence continues at coordinate 76,213,192 of NC_134103.1, forward strand.
CCAACCCGGAGAGCATCTTCATTCAGTCATTTCTCCATGACCATTCATGAAATGGGGAATGGATATCGTCGGCCCCCTACCATCGGCCCCAGGTAAAGCGAAATTCATTATGTTTATGACTCACTATTTCTCTAAATAGGTTGAAGCACAGGCGTTCGAAAAGGTAAGAGAAAAAGAAGTTATAGATTTCATCTGGGACCACATCGTGTGTTGATTTGGGATACCGGCAGAAATAACATGCGACAATGGTAGACAGTTTATCGGCGGTAGAGTGACAAAATTCCTCGAAGACCTTAAAATAAAAAGATTACTGTCTACACCATATCATCCTAGCGGGAACGGACATGCCGAATAAATGAACAAGATTATCATCCAAAACATAAAGAAAAGATTGAACGAAGCTAAAGGAAAGTGGAGAGAAATTTTGCCCGAAGTCCTTTAGGCATATCGGACAACATCTAAATTCAGTACAGGAGCAACCCTATTTTCCCTAGTGTATGGATCTGAAGCTTTAATTCCGATCGAAGTCGGGGAACCAAGCGCAAGGTTCCAATATACATCGGAAAAATCGAACTATGAGGCAATGAATAAAAGCCTCGAATTATTAGATAAAAAATGAGAGGCGGCACTGGTTCGAATGGCTGCACAAAAAAAATGAATCGAAAGGTACTACAACAAAAGAACCAACCTCCTCCATTTCAAGGCCGGGGACTTGGTCCTAAGGAAGGTCACCGTTAACACTCAAGATCCTAATGAAGGGAAGCTCGGACCAAATTGGGAAGGACCCTATCAAGTCCTCGATATAGTCGGGAAAGGGTCTTATAAACTTGCAACAATTGATGGAAAACCGTTACCAAACAATTGGAACATATCACTTATCAAACGATATTACTGTTAAGGTATAATTTTCTCCTCTATCGTCTACATACGTACATTCGACACTAACTCATTGCAGGAATTCGACGAAAAACATCAATACCTCTGGTTTCAAAGCACACGTTATACTCTTTTTCCCTCAAGTTCGGCTTTTATCCCAAATGGGTTTTTCCGACAAGGTTTTTAACGAGACAACAACTATGTGCTACCCGGGGACAAATCAACAGTATCCGAAGCTCCGTCATAATCAACCTCGGATACTGGGGGGCTACCAAGCGAATAAATCAAGTTCAGAACAAGAAAGTTGCACCATATCAAACTCATGACAAACATGGTCTCGATAGAGAAAAGTGTAAGGGCCAAATGGTCAAAACGAACCATGCCCACGTAGTTTTGCTCGGACTCTGGCACAAGATACAAATACATGTGTAATGACTTATAAAGGAGAACTATTTTTTCAGATATCTCATACTTTGAAAAGATTTTCCTGCTTCATGATTCAAACAGGCTTAAAGGCCAACCACCATCAAAAGGATTTTTGATAGCGATCATCAAAAGCCTATGGGATAAGATATTCTGAGTTCGAGTTCGAAACAATTACTCACTCAAATTAAAGCCTAAAGGCTATCTGAGTTCGAGTTTGAAACAATCACTTACTCGGTCATAAAAAGCCTACGGGCTAAGATATTCCGAGTTCGAGTTCGAAACAATCACTCACTCAAATTAAAGCCTAAAGGCTATCTGAGTTCGAGTTCGAAACAATCACTCACTCAAAAAGCCTACGGGCTAAGATATTCTGAGTTCGAGTTTAAAACAATCACTCACTCAAATTAAAGCCTAAAGGCTATCTGAGTTCGAGTTCGAAACAATCACTCACTCGGTCATAAAAAGCCTACGGGCTAAGATATTCTGAGTTTGAGTTTGTAACAATCACTCGCTCAATTATTAAAAGCCTAAGGGCTATCTTACTTCGAGTCCGAGCAATCACTCACTCGATCGTAAAAGTCTACGGGCTAATATACTTTGAGTTCGAGTTCGAAACAATCACTTACTCACTTATCAAAATCTAAAGGCTATCTTGCTTCGAGTTCAAATGTTCACTCGACTACTAAACCTGTGGGCTACTTTTATTTTTCGAATTCGGGCAAGCGCCCACTCGACCACTAAGCCTGTGGGCTACTTTTATTTCGAGCTCGAGCGAACACTCACTCGGCCATAAAGGCTACGAAGGCCGAATTCGATGAAATCACCTAAATCCTCATAAAAACATCCGCAATGCATGAATGAAATCTTCACGAAGCAAGATTGTAAAAGAAAAAGATATTTGTATAGATATACAAGGGTGGTTTACATAAATGAATGCAACATAGAAGAAGCTAAGGGCTATGCTTCTGGGTTATCATCGAGAGCGGTCTCTTCTCTACCGGGCTCCCCCCGTCTTCGGACTCGCTCTTGCTACCTTCATCATCATCGTCATCATCGCCATCAGAAGCCAAGGCTTCAGCTTCAGCTTCGAGATTTTTAACCCTTTCTATCTCTTCGGGAAGGTCGAAACCTCGAGCATGTATCTCCTCGAGGGTCTCCCTCCGAGAGTGACACTTAGCAAGTTCGGCAACCCAATGTGCTCGAGTGTCGACAGTATCCGCTGCCTTTCTTGCCTCCATTTGAGCAGCCTCGGCATTAGCCTGATACACGGCAATGGACTTGTCCGCCATGACTTTCGATGACTCAACCTCCGCCTTGGCCTCAACAAGCCGTGTTTCAAGCTCCTCGATACTTTTGGCCTGAGCCGAACCCTTTTGCTTGATGCTTCGAAGCTGAACTTTGGCCGATAATAATTTGGCCAAGATGGTTTCTTTTTCTGCAGCCAGGTGGTCGATCGTCTCCTTTCACCGGTTACATTCGGCCTTGATTTGATCGAATTCTTCCCGAAGCAACCCGATCTTTTCAACCTTTTGCTGCAGCTGAGACAACGAAGGGTTATCTTCCACAGTTGGGTCAAACCCATACTCTAATAGAACGAGGCTCACCTGCTTATCTAGTTCGGCCTCTTCTTCACGAGCCTTAGCCAAATATGCTTGGAGGTCCTTTATAGCCTCGTCCTTTTGGCTGCAAAGAAGTCGCAGAGCATCTCTCCCCCCCGAGACCTTCTGAAGCTTGGCCTCACATTGGTTGAGGTCGACTCGAAACCTGCTAATGGCTTGCACAGTAGGGGAAAAACACACGTCAAGTTTAGAAAAGAACGAAGAAACCAAGCACAGTAAAATCATTACCCGAGAAATGAAATGTTGGGCCTCTTCTAGGAGAAGAGAAGCATCACTGATGTCGGAGGCATCATCGACTCCAATAAAGCAATCCCGAAAAGGGTCCCCTACACTAGAGCCTCCGCCAATATCGGGGGTCTTCAATTCTCGAGCTTCATTTAAAGCCTCCTCAGAAAAGGTCGGAAGAGAAGGCAAATGACCCACTGTAATAGTCCCAAGAGAATCGCTCGGGACGCTCTGATCGAGACTCGGGGTACCGTAACCGACCCCGACCGATATAGCCGTCATCGGCTCAAAAGGTCTGGCGACCTCGATAACTTTCGCAGATCGGATCACCAAAGCCGAGGTATCATCATCATCTTCTTCTTCTTCTCTCAGTTGTTGGACCGAGTCCATCGAAAGTGCGATTGCCTTCCTCCTCACCCTTCGAGTTTTGGGCTTGGGATCCTCTAGCCGAGAGACGGCTTTTCGCTTCTTATTTTTCCTCAGTTCCGGGACCGGGGACTTGGTTCCTTCTTCACCACTCGAAGGCCTCAAAATGGCATCTTTGGTTACACCTGTATGAAAGAAAACCGGTAACGAATGGAGCATAAAAAACATTTTGAAGAACATGAGAAGTGACCCTTACCGTGATTCTTGGCCTCCCATCTACCTTTTGTCAAATCACGCCAAGCACGTTCGGCATAAGAGGAAGTCGAGGCTAACTTCTGAACCCAATCCTCGAGGTCGGGTACCGCTTGTGACATCCAAGGGGCAGCTGTATATCAGAGAAAGATATTAGATAGAATCGGAGAAAGATACGAAAAGCAATGCCTTATGAAAACCACTTACGGTCAAAATTTCATTCCTCGGGGAACCACATCTTCTCTTCCGGAATGAGATCACGGGTCCTCACCCGAATATAACGGCCCATCCAACCCCGATCCTTGTCTTTGTCGATGCTCGACATCAAAGCTTTCGATGCCCGACGATGAAGCCTGATTAGTCCTCGAAGGATTTGAGGCCGATATAATCGTATGAGGTGGTTTAGGGTAAAATCCAGCCCTCCGGCTTTATCGGAGAATAAGTGAAGTAAGGTTACTATACGCCATAGAGAAGGATGATTTTGACCGAGGGTGACCTAATATCTTTTGCAAAAATCAATGATCACTAGATGGACGGGACCCAATGTGAAGGGATAAGTATAAACACTTAAAAACCCCTCCACGTGAGTGATGACGCTCTCTTCGAGAGAGGGAATTTGCAACACAACCTCGGAACCCCAGTTGCAGTCTTTCCTCACAGCCTCGAGATGGCCCTCTGTTATCGAGCACATGTACATCGACATATGCTCACATCGACCCCGGAATAGACGAAGGATTTTCAACCTTAAAATCGATCTTCAGAGTATACGGGCTAGGAACGTACTCATGGGGAGACGCTCCACCGGCGCCTTGTCGCCGGACGGCCGTGAAGAGAAAGCTTTCTCCTTCTGAGGTACGGTTTGTGAAGTTTTTGCCATTGATGTAAGAGAAAGAAAGCAAAGGAAGATAAAGGTTGATGGTGCTAAATGCTGATGAAGGTGGCTCTACAAGCGGCAAAACAGAGGCAGAAGGAGTAAGAAAATTTGGGAGATTGAAGATGTAAAAGTGGTAAATGATAAATGGAAGGGCTATTTATAGGCTTATACCATGGCGGTTCAATATCAGCGATGGCCGACCACCGTCTGACGTGCGTTGAATACCTTGAAAAACTAAATCGACGGGACAACTATCACATACGTCACGATCGAGCCCAGTGAAAATGTCAGCTTATAATCCGATCGAGCCGTCGAAAATCATATCGCTTCTCACCACATTCTTCCTGAGAAACATGGGGACTATATGTATACGGTCGAAATAGATTTCGGCCTCCGTTCGTTTGTTCGAGATCGAATGGTAAGCGATCGAAGTGAGAGCTCGAGACGAGTTCCGAGGATAGTACAAACAAGCCTCGAGCTCCAAGACCGATCGAGGAATCGCCTCGATATCATTATCGAGCCCATGACCAAATCGAACCGCAAGGCAAGAAGAAGGTTGTCGGAGATGCACCGACCCATTGACACTCACCCTGAATGTCGAACTTGAACTCAAGGCCAAGGGATCGATCCAATACCGAGCTCGAGCCAGTATGAAGCTCGCAGACAGGAGCTGTTGCAACCGCACTAGGGGAGAGAATCTTGGCAGGAAGAGATAATTCATCATGGATTCTCCACTATATATTTTTTTTATTATAAATAAAGTAACATCCCCCTACTATAAAGAGGGGGAATCCTTGTAAGCAGAGGGGGCATTGCAAGAACAGACTACTTCTATTTCAATAATTTATATCTCATTTCTATTTCAAGAGCAGAGGGGACATTGTATCACACTCACTCTTCTAGTTCAATAATTTATATCTCATTTCTATAGCCAAGAATCGTATGATTTATGTAAGGCTATATCACATATCCTTAGAACTACTTATAAATTCAACTATATCCGATTTTTCGGGTAAACACACAATAATACTATAACTTCAAATTGGACCATGCGCTGCTTCATTAATCAGTTTGTGAATCTTGGTAAAACCCCTTAGTGAGGAAAATTGCTATTATTACATGAAATATATAAAATATAATTCAATAAGTTCACCGTATAACTATAGGAAAATGTTTCGTTACTTGTAAAGTTTGGCAAACTCTCATCTCCAACATAGATCAACAGTCTAATGACTCAATTGCATTTATCACCAAGAGAATTGTAAGGATCGTTTTTTCCCCATTCAAATTGTAAGTGATAAGAGATTATTTCTTCATTTTAATACAGGTGATCTATGTCTCACTTGGTCAATTGATTTTGTGGCTCTTTACAAAACAATTTTAGTTTTATGTCAAATTTCTCAATAAATCGTAATTTTTACACGTAAGAGATTACAAGCTTCTTAATATAACATTCAATTTAGTGATAATACTAAGTTGTTTTGCATCTATTGGGCTTCAATATGTTACCTCTTCAATGTTGGAATCTTTACACAAATAGCCAATCATATTTATTATTTATTTTTTCTAGCCGTATATATAGATTATACATTAATTATACACAACTATACACATATAATATATAAATTATGTATATGTTATACCACCACCGCGCATTTTTAGTTTAAATGGTTAGATGCACGGCTATTTGGGTTAATTCTTCTTCAACGTTCTCCTTCATGGGGAAATGGACGTATGCCTAACACTGTTGGGTTGGGTCGAGTTCAAAGCCCACTTTATCCTTCCACTCCATTATAATGTTTCTGTTCAAAACAAAGAGATAAAAATGAAGCAAGTTCAACTCTTATTACCCTTTGTGAATTGTGATGCATTCAGAAAATTAAAACTTCTCATAACAATTAATTCTTCTATTTGGCCATCTTAGGATCCACTGTATGTTTGTATGTCCTTATTTGTTAAATTGTTTTGATCTTGAAAATGACAATGAGATATAATTCCAAAACGTTTGAAATAATATTTACATTGTTAGAAAAACAAAGAAATAAAATTTATAAAAAAAAGCTTTTATACCCATTAAAAACATCTAGTAAGATTACAACTAAAGAAAATTTATTTTACTTTAAATAAATTCCATCTAAAGCAGAATGGGAAGAAGTAATATATAGAATCCCGTCTAAATAAAGAGGCATCTCTTAATAAATAAGAAGTAAACACGCAACAAAAATAAATTTAAATTGAAATAAATATATAAAGAGCAAGTTGTTTGAGGAAGGTTGTTATTCTATTTGCATTTAACCAACATTCATAGAAGTAAGTGTAAGCATTTAAATTTTATCGAATCTAAATCGATAAAATAATTTGGATTATATTTTAAATTCAAGATATATTAGTCCCAATAAATATTATGGGCTAATATAATTCAATTAAGAGATTTTTACGTTGTAGAGCCATTAGTAAGCAAATATTTATATAAACAATATTACTTTTGTTTTATTTCATATGTAGCACATTCATTTACAGATATAGCATATCTCAAAATTGATACATTACCATCGGTTTTTATTTTTTAAAACTGACCCATGATTCAAGGGATTATGTATTAAAGATTAAAAGTCTCCCATATTCCACCAAATTTTCTAAATTATAGTGATTATTTCTCCACTAATCTCTCCATCACCCCGAACCCAAAATCTCACTCTTTTCGTTCTTTCTCTCATCAGGTAAGGCAAAATCTTACCCAAAACTCTTTCCTCTTCCCTTCTTATCATAAACTGCAAATTACATAGCAAAGAATAAGGTGAAACTCATTAAGATTGTTGATTCCATCGCTACAGCCTCTGAAATCGATAAGGAATAGAAGAAGAAAATAATTTTATTGAGTTATAATATTATATATATCTCATAAAATATTTTTTTTAGAGAAATACAATGTATAATAATGGTATTAAGGTATAACATTATATATAACTAGTATAATGATATTTCAAGAAATACTAATGTAATAATATACCTTTGTTCTTTTTAATAAGAAAGTACTCCCTGGTATAATAATTATATAAAATTACATTGTTTATAATGTATATATACCTCAAATATACATTATATTTTTCATGAAACATATGTATTTTATTTTTTCAAAATATAAAGATGTATACTTTCGCTGGAGTTTATGTTATATAAAAAGGTACTAGTACTCTTTTTTCTAGTAAAAAGATCCATATATGAAAAGTATAAAATCCGTTGTGGAATGAATTAGTTGTGTGTATATATATATACTATTAAGATGCTATGAATATATACTATTAACATAATGTATATTCATATATAATATTACTATTCATCATGTATTCAATAATTATACAACACAATGTATTATTAAAGTTAATATATTATAAGTATAACAATTAGAGTTAAAAACAGTTAATGAGAGCAGTTAATGCATTAATTGAGGGAGAGAAAGTTGTGGGAATGATTGTTTCAACATTATAGAGTTGTGTTAGAAATGTAGTTAATTAGGTGCCATATTTGTTAATTACTTATTAGTGCTAGGACTCTGTAAAAGTTTCTTAAATATTGGCTAAATATATTTTTTTCCCTTCAATTAATTATATAATCCAATATATATAGATTAAATAAATAAATCTTAATCCATTGGGTTAGCCCATTTAATTGGGCTAAAGTGATGAGCCCACTTCATTAAGCCCAAAATGTCATGTTCCAAGAGGCCCAGTTTGGTACCACGTGTTAAATGACGTGGCACGCCAAGTCAAACGGAAGAGCCAACATGATCATGCTACGTATGCCAAGTCACATTAAAAGGCCAATGAAACCGCGACACGTGTGCAAGTGACATGTTCTGGCTAATCAAATGCGGTCTTGTCACACTTCAATTTGATTGGTCAGAAAGAGTTTGTTCTTATCATAACTCTTCCCACCCATAAATATAAATAGGGGTCTTCATAACCCAGAAAAGACACCAGAAGTTATAACAAGAAGCAAGAAAGAGCTCGTGGATCAAACGCTGCAAATTCCTCCATAAGTTTCAAACTTCAAGTAATCAAGTTCAAGTTCAAGCTCAAGAACGAAGAAAAAATCAAGTTTAAGCTCAAGAACGAAGAACAAATCAATATTCAAGGAGTACGAGTTCAAATCAAAGTTCGTGCTAGTTGAATTTAAGATCATCATTCGTGACAACAAATATAAGTTCAAGCTTAAGCTCAAAGGCCCTTGAATTTATTTACTATTGAAAAGAAGAATCAGAGGATTCATAGAGATTGTACACTCAAATTATTTGAAATCAAATACTACGATTGTTGCAATATTTTTCGGTCTTAAATTTATTTTCTCGACACAAATTTATTGTCTACAAATTCTGGCACGCCCAGTGGGACAATCTCTACCTCTCATCTCAACTTTTCAATCACCAAAGTTAAAGAACATTGAAATGGATTCAAAGAAAATCAACTCCAGTTCAACTTCCACCAAGGCTGCTAATTTCAGGTTTTATGTTGATGTGGAAAGCATCCTCGATGTTACTTTTGGAAGCTTTGGACCAGTTACAAGGAGCAAAGCAAGCTCGTTAGGACAACAAACACCCTAAGTACTGTCCGCATCAACCCCTGTTTTCGGATCTTCATCCTCAAAAGGAGCAAGATCTTCCATAAACGCACCTGAAGGAGGAAGCGATGTTGCTGGAAAGATCAAGAAAACTCTTGCTTTGTTGGACCTCTATGGATCCAAGCACTCTGCTGTGAAGGAAAATGATGATGCTTCAAGTGATGGATCCTCCCCACTTACACCACATAACGTGAGTCAATCGAGGATCGATCTGTGTGACAAACCATGTTACTCTCCATCGTCCACAACAATCATGCAAGCCATGGTGAAAAATACTTCATTTGTGGATGAGCAGTTGGAAAACTTGACGGAAGCAATCGCAGGCTTGACCACTTGCATGCAAAATCAAGACGCTAGAATCGACAAGCTAACAGATAGGGTAGGAATCTTGATAGAATAAGAATCCACCCACGCACATGGCAAGCTCCCAGAAGTTCGAGAGAGTGATTCTCCCCCAAGACAAGTAACATCCGCTAAGGCTATCCCTGTCTCATCTGAAGGGATGATTCCAATCGATCAACTGAAGGAATTCATTGAAGGAACCATTAAGAACAAGTATGAAGTTGCTGCCAAGTCCTCCCTTACATATGCAAAGACATACACTGCCAGGGTCGATATGTTGAAGATGCCTGCTGGCTATCAACCTCCAAAGTTTCAACAGTTTGATGGTAAAGGTAATCCAAAGCAACATGTGGCGCACTTCATTGAGACGTGCAACAATGCTAGGACTTATGAAAATTACCTCGTCAAGCAGTTTGTCCGCTCGCTAAAAGGAAATGCTTTTGACTGGTACACATACCTCGAGGCTGGATCTACTGATAGTTGGGATCAACTAGAGCAAGAGTTCCTCAATCGTTTTTATAACACGAGACGTACTGTGAGTATGATAGAACTTACAAATACAAGTCAACAAAAGAGTGAACAAATTATCGACTTTATCAATTGTTAGAGGAATGCAAGCCTTAACTGCAAAGAGAGGCTTAATGAAGCTTCTGGCATAGATATGTGCATCCAAGGCATGCATTGGGGACTCCGCTACATCTTGCAAGGTATCAAGCCTAGCACATTTGAAGAACTCGCGACTCGTGCCCACGACATGGAGTTAAGTATGGCCTCCGCTGGAAACGAAAGGATGCCTATATATGAATGTCAACACATCACATGTGAAGTTCACAACGAAGGTGATCAAGAAGCAGAGTACGAAATCCACTTCTTTTCAAGATAAACCAAGTGGGAAGTTGACTCTAAAAGAAATGCAAGAGAAAGAGTACCCATTTCTAGATTCTGATGTGCCAACAATTTTTGAAGAGCTCCTCGAGTTAAATCTCATTGAGCTTCCGGAGATGAAGCGGCCAAAAGAAGCTGGGAAAACAGATGACCCAAATTACTGCAAATGTCATCGACTTGTGAGCCACCCTTTGGAGAGGTGATTTGTTTTCAAGGACAAAGTTATGGACTTGGATCGTGAAAAGAAGATCGTGCTTGAAGATGAGAAAGCAAGTGCAAACCAAGTCTCTATCACATTTGGCTCATTCAGTCCAGATGAATTATGTAGTTTTAAAGAAGTAAAGATGAAGAATTATTCGAGAACAACAAAGTTGAACACGATCAACTTGATGATGATGAAGGTTAGACGTTGGTGACTTATCGTAGGTGCCACAGAAGGAGCCCACGAAAAGAACCAATAGAACAACCAACAAGAAAAATGATGGTAAAAAGACCAAGAAAACAGAATCCAGTTAGGCGTTTGGGAAAGCAAAAGTGGAGGTGTACCACCCTCAAAAGCCACGACATCCAATGACCTTGGAGGATTATTTTCCATGTTGGTTTCGCATGAAGATTTCCCGTGACAGTATTGAGGCCTCTTATTACAATGCTGATAAAGGGGAAGAAAAGAGTGATGACCTACCGTTGGCACCATCTCCAGAAAAGGTCATCGAGTCTATCCCTCTAGAAGTTAATGCGTGTGAGGAAAATGTTACGTTCACAAATGACGACCTTCTACTAGATGACACTCTTCATAACCTCCCATTGTACATGGTTGGCTATATGCGTGATGAAAGGGTAAATCGAATTTTGGTTGATGGAGGATCCTCAGTTAATATCTTGCCAATTCGCACTGTGAAAGAACTTGGTATTCCCATGAACGAACTCTCGGAAAGTCGTGTGATGATCCAAGAATTCAACCAAGGGGGGCAAAGAGCCATAGGTGCGATCAGGTTGGGAATCAACATTGAAGATATGCAATCAAGTGCATGGCTGCATATGATCGATGCAAAGACTTCATACAACGTCTTGCTCGGAAGACCTTGGATACATGAGAATAAAGTGGTTCCATCTACCTACCATCAATGTTTGAAATACTACGAGGGTGAAGTCGAGAAGAAGATAATTGCTGATGATGAGCCATTCACCGAGGCTGAGTCACACTTCGTCGATGTAAAGTTCTACTTGAAGAACCGCATTGTGAAGGAGCTAAAAGCTGATGATGGCATGAAAAGCAAGAATGACGAGCCCATAACTAAAAGAGCCGAGGTGACTACTGGTAAAGCCAAAGCTGTTACCGAGGAGGTACAACTCAACGCGAATAAATCTTATAGAGGGGATATTGTGTCTTATGGCAAGAAAGTAAGTCCTGTGCTCTAATATGTCCCTAAAAGGAAGAAAGGTGAAGGTGAATCATCTAATCTCCAGACTAACATGCTAAAGGAGTTAACTCTTCCGGTAAAACAAATTGAGGCAGTAAAGTTGTGCTCAAAGCCACTTGTAGGGTTTGTGGCCCAAAATCGTTTGAAGAATGTGGCACTCCCTAAAAAACGAACAGATGAAGGTTTTGATCCTAACGCTTATAGGCTATTTGCAAAAGCTGGATACAATCCCAATGAGCCGTCAAAGTTAGGGAAGCTCCCATCAGAAGCTGCGACGAGGCAACCACGTGAAGGTTTGGGATACTAGCAACCATCACCAGTGCGCATCTCTATAAGAAGGGCGAGCAACAATTATATCACTATAAAAGACGAATTTGCCGCTTCTAACAAACCTTCTGTCTTTGATCGACTTGGAAAATCAACTGTGAGATCTTCCGTATTTGAGAGATTGGGTCCATGAAATAAAGGGAATAAGTTACAAAAAATTATCGAAATACAAAAACACCCGCTTCGCCCAAAATTTAGAAGATCTCTAAGGATTTCCAAAGTCTAGTTCCTTCTAGAATGAAGCGACAAACAAAAGTCATGGTTTCGTGTGATGAGGTACTGAAGGTGAAGCCATACACTGTGGTCTTCACTAAAGAACGTGATGAAGACGAAAAAAGTGTGGGTTCTTCGTATCATGTTACCGTACAAGGTGAGAATGGTGTTCCATCTTCAATGGAGGATGTTTCACTGTGTTACCACATATCCTTCAACGATGGGGACCTTAAGAAGATGAAGATATAAAGGATGCTCCGCCTAAACTTGAAAAAGGAGTAAAAACAACAATGGACGCTTTGAAAGAAGTAAATCTTGGCACTAATGAAGAATCGAGGCTCACTTATCTAAGTGCTTTACTAACAGCTAATGAAGAAAGCACTTATATTGAGTTACTCAAGGAGTTTAAATATGTCTTTGCTTGGAGTTACAGAGAGATGCCTGGCTTTGGAACCTAAAGTAGCAGTCCATCACCTTGCAGTCAAGAATAGCGCTCGTCCTGTTAAGCAAGCTCAAAAGCGCTTTAGGCTGGACTTGGTTCCCTTGATTGAAAGTGAAGTTAACAAACTCATCAAAGCTGGTTTTATTCATGAAGTTAAATACCCAACATGGGTTTCAAGTATATTCCCTGTAAGGAAGAAAAATGGCGAGATTCGAGTGTGCGTTGACTTCAGGGATCTCAACAATGCGTGTCCGAAAGATGAATTCCCACTTCCTATTCCACAGCTGATGATCGATGCTACTACTGGTTATGAGGCAATGTTATTCATGGACGGTTCGTTGGGCTATAACCAAATTTGCATGGCACAAAAAAATGAAGAGCTTACTGTATTCCGTACCCCAAAGGGTATTTATTGCTACAAGGTAATGCCTTTTGGCTTGAAGAACGTGGGTGCTACTTACCAAAGAGCTATGTAGAATATCTTTAATGACCTTCTCCACAAGAATGTCGAATGCTATGTTGACGACTTGGTGGTAAAATTAAGAAAGAAAAGCGACCACTTGGAGGACTTGAGAATGGTGTTTGAGTTGTTCCGGAGGTATCAACTTAGGATGAATCCATTAAAATATGCCTTTAGAGTTACTTATGGAAATTTCCTTGGTTTTATTGTCCGGCATCGAGGGATCAAAATTGATCAAGCCAAAGTAGATGCAATTTTGAAAATGCCTGAGCTTCGGGATATTCATGAATTAAAAAGTCTGCCATGAAAGATAACATACCTTAGGAGATTCATCTCGAACCTAGTTGGGAGGTGCCAACCATTCAGTTGCCTCATGAAGAAAGGCGTTCCTTTCAAGTGGGACCAAGCTTGTAGCAATGCCTTTGAAAGTATCAAAATTTACTTGATGAAGCCTCCATTTTGGCAGCCCCCATACTTGGAAAGCTGCTGATACTGTATATTTCAGCACAAGAAAGGTCTATTGGAGCGCTGTTGGCCCAAGAAAATAGTGAAGGAAAAGAAAACTCCATTTACTACTTGAGCAGGATGATGACACCACATGAGCTGAATTATTCCCCAATCAAAAAGTTATGTTTCGCGCTAGTCTTCTCAATCCAAAAGTTGAAGCATTACTTTCAAGCTCATGTCGTTCGTTTGGTTTCTAGAGCAAATCCCATCAAGTTCGTGATGTCAAAACCTGTTTTTAGTGATCGACTAGCAAGGTGGTACCTCTACTTTCAATAATTTGAAATTGTGTACATCCCTCAAAAGGCTATAAAAGGACAAGCGTTAGCGGACTTCTTGACATATCACCCTATACCTGATGATTGGGAGCTAACTGACGAACTACCTGATGAGGATGCAATAGTCATTGAAGTTTAACCTCCATGGAAGATGTACTTTGATGGTGCTGTATATCTCGGAGGAGCTGGTACTGGTGTAGTATTTTTCACTTATCAAGGTGAAGTTCTGCCCTACTCTTTTACGTTGATGCAACTCTGCTCTAACAACATTGCTGAGTATCAAGCACTAATACTTGGGCTTGAAATGGCTGTTAAAATGAAGCGATTGCAATTGCAAGTCTTTGGTGACTCTCAGTTGGTGATCAGCCATCTTTCAAGTAGTTACGAGGTCAAGAAACCTAAACTACTCCCATATCATGATTATGTTAAAATTAATGGGATGGGCCGGTGACATGACTATTCAACATATGCCAAGGAAAGAAAATAAGAAGGTTGATTCTTGAGGTGCCCTAGCTTCATAGTTAACCATGCCTGATCAAGCGCAAGTTACTGTCTGCCAAAAATGGGTAGTACCGCCGCCAAATGAGGTTGAAGGTGAAGAAAATAAACTCAAGCATCTTGTCGTTGTTTCTGAAGCTGAGAAAGAAGAATGACGACAACCCATTATCGACTACTTAAGCTATGGGATACTTCCAGAAAATTCGAGGAGAAGGACTGAAATCCGTCGTCGTGCACCTCACTTCCTTTACTACAAAGATACTCTATACAGAAGGTCATTCGAGGGAGTACTCTTGCGATGCTTAGGGGAAGAAGAAACACTCCAAGCTTTGCAAGAGGCACATTTTGGGGTATGTGAGTCACACCAGTATGGACCAAACCTCCACTTCCATATAAAAAGGATGGGATATTATTGGCCAAAAATGGTAAAATATTGCTTGGACTACGCTCGAAGATGCAAGGCTTGTCAATTCCATGCGAATTTTATTCATCAACCTCCTGAAGTGTAGCACCCGACTGTTGCATCCTGGCCGTTTGACGCTTGGGGATTGGATGTTGTTGGACCACTGCCAAAGTCCTCTGGTGGGCACCTATACATCTTGGCTGCAACTGACTACTTTTCAAAATAGGTTAAAGTTGTTGCTCTTAAGGAGGTAAAGAAGGAAAATGCTGCAAGTTTCATCCGAGTAAACATAATCTATCGCTTTGGCATTCATCGTTACATAATAACGGATAATGGAAAGTCATTCGATAATAGGTTGATGAACAAGATTTGTGATCTCTTTGGCTTCAAGCAACGTAACTCTTCGATGTACAATGCTGCCGCCAATGGTCCAGCTGAGGCGTTCAACAAGACTATATGCAACTTGTTAAAGAAAGTCGTCTCCAAATTCAAATGAGATTGAAATGACCGTATGGAAGAAGCTCTATGGGCATATAGGACGACTCACCACACGCCAACATAAGCAACTCCTTATTCAATCATTTAGGGAGTCAAAGCCGTCTTGCCACTCGAGCGTCAAATACCTTCATTACGACTGGCTATTCAAGAAGGGATCACTGATGAAGAAAATACTCGACTTCAATTAGCAGAGTTGGAGGCTCTTGATGAGAAGAGGTTGGAAGCTCAATAGAGTCTTGAATGTTATGAAGCTCGATTGTTTCGCGCCTTCAATAAAAGAGTTTGCCCTAGATCCTTTCAAGTAGGAGATCAAGTCATTGCCATACGAAGACCCATTATTACTTCCCATAAACCTGTAGGGAAGTTCACTTCAAAATGGGATGGGCCATATGTCGTATAAGAAGTTTACTCAAGTGGGGCTTATAAGCTGGTTGATGCAGATGGCATGAGAATCGGCCCTATCAATGGCAAGTTTTTGAAGAAGTATTATCCTTGAAGTCGCTACGCTCCTTGACGCATGAGCCTAAACTTCATGTTTCTACACTCCGGTCCCGCATGAGTCTAAACTGTGTACGGCCCACTACAAAAAAAGGGTCCGCTAGGTTGAAAACCTCAAAAGAGGCGGCCTAGGCAAAAGTTAGGACATAAAAAAAATTAAAAAATTACCCATTCTGAACTACGGTATGACTTGATCCTCTTCACCGAGGTACGTAGGCAACTTAGAGTTTCATTCTAAGTTCAGTCACATAAGTTCAAAAGATACATATTTCCCCAATTGTTGTCCGAGTGAAGTTTGAAGGAATTTAAAATCAAGCTGAAACATCATTCTTTTGTTGAACTTTGGATCTCATTTGATTTAAAGGGGGAAACCCTCCATGGTAAATTGGTATCTTCAATGGGACGATTTTAGGAGGATGTCAAGTATTTGCGCTGAAATTCGGGGGTTCACTATGTCTTCATGTTCACAAATCTTTAAGTCTGTCAGTCTTCAAGTCGAAATATTTAAGCCTCCAAGTCTTCAAGTTGAGGTCCTCAAACTCGCCGGTCTTCAAGTGAAAATATTTGAGCCCTCAAATTTTTCAGGTTGAAGCGTCAAAGTCCGCCGAATCTTCAAGTCCATCAAATTTTCAAGTTTGTCGGTCTTCAAGTTGAAGTCTACAAAGTCCGCCAAATCTTCAAAGTTTTCCAAGTGTTCAAATCGACGTCGTCAAGTCCACGAAGTCTTCGAGTTGAAACTTTATAATTTTCCAATCTTAAGGTGGACATATGAGTCCCTTTGCACCTTAAGTTGGCCTCTTCGTGTGTTTGTCCTTAAAAGTAAACTATAACTTTCCAATCTTAAGGTGGATATATAAGTCCCTTTGCACCTTAAGTTGGCCTCTTCGTGGGTTTGTCCTTAAAAGGAAACTATATTTTCCAATCTTAAGGTGGACATGTAAGTCTCTTGAGAGTAATCTTTCCGATAGTCGGGGCACATTGAAAGTAATCTCTCCGATAGTCGATCCATATTGAGAGTAATCTCTCCGATAGTCGGGGCACATTGAGAGTAATCTCTCCTATAGTCGGGGCACATTGAGAGTAATCTATACGATAGTCAAGCCACATTAAGAGTAATCTCTCTGATAGTTGGGGCACATTGAGAGTAATATCTCCGATAGTCGAGCCACATTGAGAGTAATCTCTCCGATTGTCGGGGCACATCGAGACTAATCTCTCCGATAGTCGGGGCACATTGAGAGTAATCTCTCCGATAGTCGGGTCGTTTTGAGAGTAATCTCTCCGATAGTCGAGCCACATTGAGAGTAATCTTTCCGATAGTCGGGTCATGATGAGAGTAATCTCTTCGATATTCGGGCCACCTTGAGGGTAATCTCTCTGATAATCGGGTCATTTTGAGAGTAGTCTCTCTGATAGTCAGGCCACATTGAGAGTAATCTCTCCGATAATTGGGCCACCTTGAGAGTAATCTCTCCGATATTCGGACAGAGATGAGTATCCACCCCCTCACACCCTAAGACTGCCTTCTTCATGCATGGACCATGTTGTTAAACAAGAACAAATCCTTCTCGTTCGACCTAAAAAAACAAAAAGACAAAAAACGCAGAAGAATTAAAGCGAAAAAAAGAAGAAAAAATTACCTTTGCGCAGGCTTCCTAAACGTTAGAAGTAAAAGTAAGATCGACTTTGAGAATGGCGCGGGTTTATGCTCAAAAAAACATGAGCAGACGATTTTATATAAGTGCTGAAAGGTGACGTTGAAGATCCTTTTGTCGATATGGGATCGGTGCTAAGGCGGCAACTACAGTTTGTCTCCAACATGGATTAGGTGTGAGTGGACTTCAACAAGGAATCAAATAGCTTCCTTGTTTAAACCACGTAAAGGTTGGGGGGAAAAGCAGTCGTCGACGCGTCCAACATTAATGTGGAAACTACTCACAAATCTTTTCATATTGAGTTGCTCAGTTCTTTGCAAATGAAAGCCTATATAGAGACCATGTGTATATTAAAATAATACATTTTTGGTCTTTGGTCACTTGACCTTAATTACGTGGAACACTTGACTTAAAGTTTCCATGAATTATTTTGTCTTATATGAGCTTATCTCATTTTGCTATTTGCTCACAGCTTTTCATCTCTATGACAAGCTACGTGCGAGTTGCTCAATCATTTAAACACAGTACTTTAAGCCTCGTCTTTGATAAATTGATATTTTAACAAGTCTTGAGTACGAGGCATTTATAAGCATTTAAATTTTATCAAATTTAAATCAATAAAATAATTTGGACTATATTTTAAATTCAAGATACATTGGTCCAAACAAATATTATGGGCTAATATAATTGAATTAATTATATAATCCAATATATATAGATTAAACAAATAAGTCTTAATCCATTGGGCTAGCTCATTTAATTGGGCTAAAGTGATGAGCCCACTTTATTAAGCCCAAGATATCATGTTCCTAGAAGCCCAGCTTGATACCACGTGTCAAATGACGTGGCACGCCTAGTCAAACGGAAGAGCCAATAGGATCATGCCACGTGTCAAAATGGCAAGGCATGCCAAGTCACATTAAAAGGCCAATGAAACCGCGTCACGTGTGCAAGTGACATGTTCTGGCCAATCAAATGCGGCCTTGTCACACTTCAATTTTATTGGTCGGAAAGAGTTTGTTCTTATCATAACCCTTCCCTCCCACAACTATAAATAAGGGTCTTCATAACTCAGAAAAGACACTAGAAGTTATAACAAGAAGCAAGAAAGAGCTCGTGGATCAAACGCTGTAAATTCCTCCATAAGTTTCAAGCTTCAAGCAATCAAGTTCAAGTTCAACAAATCAAGTTCAAGCTCAAGAATGACGAACAAATCAAATTCAAGCTCAAGAACGAAGAACAAATCAAGATTCAAGGAGTACGAATTCAAATCAAAGTTTGTGCTAGTTGAATTCAAGATCATCATTCGTGACAACAAATATAGGTTCAAGATCAAGCTCAAAGACCCTTGAATTTATTTACTAGTGAAAAGAAGAATCAAAGGGTACGGTTCATAGAGATTGTACACTCGAATTATTTGAAATCAAATACTACGATTGTTACAATATTTTTCGATCTTGAATTTATTTTCTCGACGCAAATTTATTGTTTACGGTAAGCAAATCGTAGTTGCCAAAGCAAATTAAGAATTTGAAGTTATGGTTCTGAATTCACAATTCTTTTTATTTATTAGGTTCGAAATAATTTTTTTTTACGTATTAAGTGAACTTCTTAACGCGAATATTGAGTCTAAACTGAAGCAACTATATTCTGCCGAACCCGTAAATTATTCCAACCAATTTTTAGTTAATGTACCCATAAGAACCCGACAATCCCTGTATGGAGCCTCCGTCGTTTCGGTATGATAGATTCACCCCTCGTAGCAGTACACAAAGTCATTTCATGCAATATTTCAGCTATCAACAAAACAGAAAAAACGGAGGAGAATGCATTAATTACAACGAAAAAAAGAATCATAGGCAGGCAATGAAATTGATTACTACGAAAAAAACAGTCTTTTCTTTTGAATTCATCGTTAGGAGTTAGGACTTTCACATCAAAGCCTAAGAAAACATGTGAAATGCATTGAAGCATATATAGAGGATGGAGGACCAGCACTTTATTTCATAACGGCTTCTACCATTGGACCCAAAGTTTCCACGCTAATTTAAGTGCAAGGCATTGGCACGACTAGAGTAGGGAGAACCAAACAAACCCGAAGCTTCATTTTAATTCAATCGTTTCAGTGACTGAGTCAGGATTTTCGCTGAGAATATCACTTTTAGTAGAAAAGATAATATTATATGGCAAGGATCGAACCTACAACCTTAAGGGACTCTCATAACCCCTTTCGCTAGTGTATTGGTGGTAAATAAATGATACACGTGGAATTATATTTAGCTGACAGAACATGATACATGGAACAATGAGGAAATGACAACTGACATATTTCATTTAAAAGATGTATGAAGCACAAGAGTTACGAGGCAAACACCCACAAGATAATGGAGAACCAACGTTCGAACCTAAAACAATTGTTGAAGAGGCACGGGCGGAATGAATCAAGACTGGAAAGAGAGAAGATTCACGGACCTACAATTAATGAAGAAGGGAAATCAGAATCGTTACAAAATCTTCATAGACAGTTACGATTACCAATCATAACGGACAATTAATGCCATTAAAGCTCATAATGATTCCGCCATAAATAGGAAAAAATATTATATTTGTAAACTCCTTATATAAGGGAGGAGAATCTCATTTGTAAAGAGACGTTCGGAGTACTATCAAAATATATTCACTTTCTCTTGCTTATTCAGTACAATCAATTATTCTTTCTTTTTATAGTTACTTTTTGTCGACTTTATTTCCTTTTAAGTGAATTACTGAGGAAGTAGGGAATTATTTGGTTATCAGTAACCCGACTTCTTCTAAAAATAGACTTTGACTAAAGATCTTATTTTTTGATTAAACAGTTAGATTGAACCATCAACTTGCGTCAAAAAAAGTCAACATATTGTATATATAAATAAAAAAGGTAAATTAACATATTATATATCCATGTAGTATAATTTTTGGACGAAAATATATCTTTTTACACCCTTGGACAAAGGTAACTCCACGCCTGAATTGTACTATGGCCTGAGATATTTTGGTACTCCTAGGCCAAGTTTTACTGTCACAATCAGCGAACGAGTAAAGATCTTATTATGTTACTAGTGTATTTAAGTTGTTACGGTGATTTTCTTAATTTTTCCAAATCATCATATGAAATTTTGTTATGAATAGTTGTGTCATTGTCTTAACCTAATATAATTTTATATTATCAGCATAAAAAGTTAAACTCTATATATGGAGTATATTTTATGTCGAAAACAATAGGCGTCAAATTAAAAGTTTTGTTGTCTCCCCAACAACTCACCACATCCCTCTCTCTTTTTATAATAGAAGACAGTTTATTGTTCCCTATTCGGTGGTAAAAAATATTATCCCTGCCAATATTGTTGTATTTGTAAATAATAATTCTGCAAAATATAAGTTATCGTAATGAAACAGTAATTAATTCGAGCCCACTGAATTCACAGTGTTTCCTTAAGGAATTTAATCCCCTCCTAGTACCCAAGGTAATGGATTATTTTCTCCCAGGATAGAACGAATCACACATTGGTGTAGCGGTACTTCAAACCCCAGTGTTTCAGCGAACACAAAGTTCGGTAGCAAATCACACTTACAGTTGCTTTGTTTGAAGTTAAAACAATGCAGAACGAAGGAGTAGATACTCAGAAAATCGTATGGAAATGCTGTCTTTTTTCAACAGTTGCTGCACATATATATAGCAGCCAGTGTTGAAGAAGAACAATCGTCCACCCTCCATGGTGGAGCAAGCATTAGCTTGTTTGTGGAGCAAGCACAATCATGGTGGGAAGAGCATTAGGCGGCTGCCTTGTGGTCAATACACGGATTAAAAAATATCCGTTACAAATGCGGATAATCTTACGTTAATATTTACTATTAATAAATAAATTTGGTCCAAAAAATTAATCAATCAATCGATCATTTGACCAAATCCAAATCCCAATCCGAATCCGAAGCCGAAGCCGAAGCCGAAGCCGAAGCCGAAGCCGAAGCCGTAGCCGTAGCCGAAGCCGAGCCGAGCGAGCGAGCGACGACGACGGCGCGAGGCTTGCTTTCTTCTTAACTCTTTAAGAGCTACAAGAAGAGCAATTATATATATACCCACCAAAAATCTCTTCCTCTTCCAATATAGGACAATGTCTCATTGTCAAGAGGGGGAAACTTAAAATTTTACTCAAAAATTTCATTTTCCCTCCATTTCTCATTCACCCTCATTTTAAGACTATTTCATCTTAAAAACAAAAACCTCAACAATCCCCCACATGAATGGGGAATGGCTATATCACGGAAGTATACATGAAAAAACTGTGTGATTTATAAGCAAGGATTAATCGCATCTGGATAAGTAGGTTTCCCTTTGAACTTTCCGTAGTAAACTTATGTCGGATATACTCGGTCAATCGGTAGATTTGATATCTTTGAACCGTCGATCTTTGGTGTATACCTAGACAATCATAAGTCATACAATCAACCCTTAACCGTCTTTGGTTCTCATTGTTGTGTTCGTTTCAGCCATGAACACCGCCTGGTTTCATAAGTGCGTAGAGAACTGGTCTTACAAAGTTCTCCTTGAAGCGGCTAACACTTCACACTTACATAGGTGATTCCTAAACGTTTTATCCTGTAGATACACTATTTGATATACCCCGTATCAAATTTAGAAATCATTAAAAAGCCTTAATGCTTTATCCTTGGTTCTGAACATTGTCTCATCACGAGAACGGACTAAAATTTTATTTGACAATGTTGAACCGTCATTAATGACTTTGTTTGATCTCCTTGAACCTAGATCTTGGGATCTCCAGTCTTCTAGGTAGAGTTACCGCCATAATGACTTGTTCTCGGCCATAGCCCCATTCCCCTTGATGATTTCTCAACTACCTCTCTAGTTAGGCCTTTTGTAAGTGGATCCGACACATTATCACTTGACTTTACATAGTCAATTGTGATAATTCCTCTAGAGAGTAATTGCCTAACGGTTTTATGTCTTCGTCGTATATGACGAGATTTACCGTTATACATAATGCTCCCAGCCCTTCCAATTGCCGCTTGACTATCACAATGTATGCATATTGGTGCCAACGTTTGGGCCAAAATGGAATGTCTTCCAAGAAATTCCGGAGCCATTCAGCTTCTTCACCGGCTTTATCTAAGGCTATGAATTCAGCCTCCATTGTAGAGCGGGCAATACATGTTTGTTTGGACGACTTCCAAGATACCGCTCCTCCACCAATAGTGAATACATATCCACTTGTGGACTTAGAATCAGTTGAACCGGTGATCCAATTTGCATCACAGTATCCCTCAATCACCGCAGGGAAATTACTGTAGTGCAATTCAAAGTTCTGGGTATGTTCTAAATATCCCAAAACTCGTTTCATTGCCATCCAATGAGATTGGCCTGGATTGCTCGTATATCGACTCAGTTTACTTATAGCACAAGCTATATCTGGTCGTGTACAATTCATGATATACATTAAGCATCCCAACATACGAGCATAATCCAATTGTGATATTCTTTGGCCTTTATTCTTTGCTAATGCAAGATTCACGTCAATTGGAGTCTTTGCAACTTTAAAGCCCAAGTGCTTGAATTTTTCAAGTACTGTCTTAATATAATGAGATTGTGACAATGCCAGACCTTGAGGAGTCTTATGGATCTTAATTCCCAGAATTAAATCAGCAACTCCCAAGTCTTTCATATCAAACTTGCTATTGAGCATACGCTTAGTAGCATTTATGTTGGCAATGTCATTACTCATTATCAGCATATCATCCACATATAGGCAAACAATGACTATGTGATTTGGAACATTTTTAATGTACACACATTTATCACATTCATTTATCTTAAAACCATTTGACAACATTGTTTGGTCAAATTTCACATGCCATTGTTTGGGTGCTTGTTTTAGTCCGTAAAGAGACTTAACAAGTCTACATACCTTCTTTTCTTTACCTGAAATCACAAACCCTTCAGGTTGTTCTATGTAAATTTCTTCCTCCAACTCTCCATTTAAGAAGGCCGTCTTAACATCCATTTGATGAATTTCAAGACCATACACTGCAGCTAATGCTACTAACATCTGTATGGATGTAATTCTTGTAACTGGAGAGTATGTATCAAAGTAATCTAGATCTTCTCGTTGTCTATACCCTTTGACTACGAGCCTTGCCTTGAATTTATCAATAGTGCCATCATCTTTGATTTTTCTCTTAAAAATCCATTTAGAACCCAAAGGTTTATTTCCAGGAGGAAGATCAACCAATTCCCATGTATGGTTGTTCAATATAGATTCTATTTCACTATTGACTGCCTCTTTCCAAAACAATGATTCCGAAGAAGTCATAGCTTATTTAAATGTTTGAGGCTCATTCTCCAATAAGAAAGTCATAAAATCTGGTCCAAATAAAGTAGACGTTCTTTGACGTTTACTACGTCTTGGATCCTCCTGATTACATGTACTTTCTTTTGTTACTTCCCGAGGTCATTTAGATCCTTCACCAAACGACTCACATTCCTTTTTATACGGATATATATTTTCAAAGAACTCAGCATTATCTGATTCTATAACCGTATTATTATGAATGTCGGGATTTTCTGATTTATGAACCAGAAATCGATATGCTTTACTATTTGTCGCATATCCTATAAAAACACAATCAACGATTTTCGGTCCTATATTTACACTTTTGGGTTTAGGAACTTGCACTTTTGCCAAACACCCCCACACTTTAAAATAATTCAAGTTGGGATTCCTTCCTTTCCATTTTTCATATGAAATGGATTGTGTTTTGCTATGGCGCACTCGATTTAATATTCGATTAGCCATAAGAATGGCTTCCCCACAAGTTCTGTGGCAAACCAGAACTTATCAACAACGCATTCATCATCTCCTTTAATGTGCGATTCTTTCTTTCCGCAATCCCATTAGATTGGGGCGTGTAAGGGCTGTTGTTTGATGAATAATTCCATATTCTTAACATATTTCTTCAAAAGGAGATTCATATTCACCATTACCCTATCACTTCTTATCATTTTTACTTTCTTGTTAAGTTGCGTTTCAACTTCATTTTTGTATTGCCTGAATGAGTCTATTGCTTCATCTTTACTATTCAGTAAGTAAACATAGCAATATCGAGTACCATTGTCAATAAAAGTTATAAAATACTTCTTTCCACCGCGAGATGGTATTGACTTCATATCACAAATATCTGTGTGAATTAAGTCTAAAGGATTTGAATTCCTTTCAACTGACTTATAAGGATGTTTAACATACTTAGATTCCACACATGTTTGACATTTTGATTTTTCGCATTCAAACTTGGGCAGTACTTCCAAGTTAATTATTTTTCGCAAGGTTTTATAATTGACATGACCCAAACATACATGCCATAAATTATTTGACTCAAGTAAGTAAGAAGAAGCTGAAATATTATTATTGTTTTTCATAACCATTACATTCAGATTGAAAAGGCCCTCGGTGAGGTAACCTTTTCCTACAAATATTTCATTCTTACTAATGACAACCTTGTTGGACATAAAAATGCACTTAAAACCGTGCTTAACAAGAAGTCCAGTAGAGACTAAATTCTTTCTCATTTCGGGAACATGAAGGATATTGTTCAAAGTCATGACCTTGCCAGAAGTCATTTTCAGAAATATCTTCCCATATCCTTCAACTTTTGCTGTTGAAGCATTTCCCATATAAACTGTCTCTCCGGGTCTAGCAAAAGCATAAGTAGCAAAAGCTTCTCTAACTGCACAAACATGGCGAGTGGCTCCTGAATCAAACCACCATAGTTAAGGATTTTCCACCAAGTTACATTCAGAAAGCATGGCACACAAGTTATCAACATCATCATGATTTACTACCATGTTTGCTTGACCCCTTTTTTTGTCTTTCTTCGGAGCATGACACTCCATAGATTTGTGTCCGGTTTTTCCACAGTTGTAGCAGTTTCCACTGAACCGCTTCTTGCTTGGATTGTATTTAGGACCAGAAGCATTCTTCCTCTTTTTGTTATCTTCAACAATATTTGCTCCCATTATTGTTGAATTACCATGACCTCTCCTTTCAGCAGCTTTATTGTCCTCTTCGATTCTCAATCGAACAATGAGATCTTCAAAGGACATTTTCTTTCGTTTGTGTTTCAAATAATTTTTGAAGTCCTTCCACAACGGAGGCAACTTCTCAATCATTGCTGCTACTTGGAATGCTTCGTTGATGACAAGACCTTCAGCAAGTAGATCATGAATAATAACTTGCAATTCCTGGACTTGGGTAATAACAGACTTGCTATCTACCATTTTGTAGTCCAAAAATTTTGCGGCAACGAATTTCTTCATTCCGGCATCTTCAGTTTTATATTTCTTTTCAAGCGCATTCCACAATTCTTTTGACGTCTCCACGCTACTGTATACATTATACAGATTATCATCCAGTCCGCTAAGAATATAATTCTTGCATAAAAAATCAGAATGCTTTCACGCTTCAATTACGAGAAAGCGTTCATTCTCTGGAGTTTTATCTGGCAGATCAGGAACATCTTCCTTGATGAACTTCTGTAGACATAACGTAGTTAACTAGAAGAACATCTTCTGCTGCCAGCGCTTGAAATCACTCCCGAAAAATTTTCCGGGTTTTTCTGCCGGTGCCAGCGCCGGTGTTCGGCTTGTCGATGCGTTGGCAGTCACCATCAGAATAACTTGGTTTTCGCTTTCAGTCGTCATCTTTTCTGTAAAAGAATGACACAAACAAACGTTTAATACACATTTTCAAACTGGAGTAAAAATCACGTAGATTTTAATCTCCAACAAAACGCCACGAAGGCTTTACTCTCCAAAACGGGAGTACGCAAAACCACAAAGGTTTTAGTTTGCAGAATAATAAGAATAACACAAATACAGAAATAAATATTAAATTCCTTAAGATTGTTATTCCCGCCAATATTGTTGTATTTGTAAATAATAATTCTGCAAAATATAAGTTATCGTAATGAAACAGTAATTAATTCGAGCCCACTGAATTCACAGTGTTTCCTTAAGGAATTTAATCCCCTCCTAGTACCCAAGGTAATGGATTATTTCCTCCCAGGATAGAACGAATCACACACTGGTGTAGCGGTACTTCAAACCCCAGTGTTTCAGCGAACACAAAGTTCGGTAGCAAATCACACTTATAGTTGCTTTGTTTGAAGTTAAAACAATGCAGAACGAAGGAGTAGATACTCAGAAAATCGTATGAAAATGCTGAGAGGAAGGAGTGCAATGTATAGCCAAATCTGTTGAGCGATTTCAGTTTGTGTCTTGTGTGTCTTTCTTCAACAGCTGCTGCACATATATATAACAGCCAGTGTTGAAGAAGAACAATCGTCCACCCTCCATGGTGGAGCAAGCATTAGCTTATTTGTGGAGCAAGCACAATCATGGTGGGAAGAGCATTAGGCGGCTGCCTTGTGGTCAATACACGGATTGAAAAATATCTGTTACAAATGCGGATAATCTTACGTATCGATCATTTGATTAAAGCCGAAGCCGAAGCCGAGCGAGCGACGACGACGGCGCGAGGCTTGCTTTCTTCTTTACTCTTTAAGAGCTACAAGAAGAGCAATTATATATATACCCACCAAAAATCTCTTCCTCTTCCAATATGGGACAATGTCTCATTGTCAAGAGGGGGAAACTTAAAATTTTACTCAAAAATTTTATTTTCCCTCCATTTCCCACTCACCCTCATTTTAAGACTATTTCATCTTAAAAACAAAAACCTCAACAAAAAATTCAGTTACTAGCTATAAGTTGTGACACTTCAATTCCAAGATATAATAAATGGTTGTTCTACGTCAATAACTCCATAATACCAGTGGCGAAATCATATACATTCAAGGAGTGTCAATTGACACCCTTTAGCCGATAAATTTTTTATTATTGTATATATATACATATTACAAATTGTCTCCTCTTGATATTTTTGTAGATTTATTTTTTATATTTGACCCCCTTAATAAAAAATTTGGTCAGTTCTTGAGAACTAGTATTGTTTTATATAAGGCAGTTCTTGAGAACTAGTATTGTTTTTATAATAGAAGACAGTTTATTGTTCCCTAAACAATTGCACGTGAACCAATCGAAAATCAATAAATTGCTAGTAGTAGGACGTATAATTTTTCTGCTCCGAATGAAACAAAAAAGCTCGATTCCTTGGAAGAGAAAATCAACTAATATAAAAATGGACTGACTGAACCAGTAGCAGGCCATACTTATATTTGACATCCACTCACAGTCTCGGTTTCAACACACATTAGAAACGACTGCTAAAATCAGATATGAATAATCAAATCAATTCTAAAGTGAAAGATTTGAAACCCCCGACAAGGTAAGACTAATGTTTTCAAGAAAAAAAATTAAAAGAAGATGCTATGTCCTCTACTACTAATAACTCTGTTCAATTAATCAGAATCTGGTGCTTCGTCAGAAAGTACACAAAATTAACAAGTCCAAAAAATAAATGGGGAAAAGCTCAAATATGCTTTTACCTCGGATCTACTTCAATTGATTTTTCACTTATTTACACACACCTTAAAGAATTTACTTTTTAACATTAATTAAAAATAAAAATTGATCATATTAATTTTTATGATCAATTTTTACTATGTTTTTAATTTGTTCATAAAAAATATAACAGAGACTCTTTACTTTAAGGGTAACTTTAAAAAAAAAATTGATTCCTTATTGATATCTGAAAAAAAATCAAATATTATGGAGTACAAATAAAAAAACAAAAAATCAATTAAAGTGGTGCGAAAAAAATATTAAACATATGTCGCTCATTAAGAGTTGATTTTAAATATACCGTCACCGTTTCGAATTTGGACTATATGTGCCATTACCCGCTAACAGAACCTCATCTTATCTCTAATTATTACCAAATTTTGCCACGTGATATTATCGAAACCCTCCTTCACATACTAACCCTCTAACGTCCCCAATGGCACATGTTAATTGTTTTGTTAAGTTCGGTGGTATATTTAAAAAAAAAACGTACAACACCATCTTTAATTAGAGTTTGGTCAGAGTCTAGGAATGAAACTCCCTTTAATGTGTTTTGAATCTGAATTAATCGAGTCAAGATGCTAAATGCTAGATGGTTATAAAAATTAAAATAAAAAAACAAATACAAAAGTAGATGAATCCCCCTAATAAGTGAGCAGAAAATACAAGATTGTAAAAAAGATAAATGAATTTAGAATGACTATTCTACCACACAATACTCTTTTTTCCCTACACAACACTCTTAAGATGCGGTCCTTTTCGAAACTTGCGTGAATACAAAATTATTTGTGCACCGAGTTGTGTTGTTGTTATAGAAAAAAAGAGTAAATTTTTTTTTAAGATGAATTCCCTAGTAAGTGAACAGAAAATACAAGATTATCAAAGAAATCAATGAAATATAGAATAACTTTTCTGCGTGACTAAAGAATATCAAAATAGCGAACCTAAAAATCAAAATAACATCCTACCCCTTTTCTACCAACTTATTGTTCCCTTACCCTCTTCTGATGAAATGTGACTTCAATTTTTTTCTTCTTGGAAACAAGAAACACTAGTCATTTTAATAAGAGAAGATCAAATCAAAGCTTCAATGCTTGCTTTCTTCTCAATTCTACAGACAGGACATGAATGTAGAAAAGGGTCACAATTTTTGCAAGAAGAAAGGTGCCTACAAGGCAAGAAAACAATACACGATTTCCTACAATTGCAGCTTTTGCACATCATTTTCCTCGTTTGTTGTTCCTCATTTCCTGTCTCAAGACTCAGTTGTTGTGATGCTTGTACGTTATGCTCCATTTGTTGTACATCACAACAAGACTGTGCATCTCCTACTGCACCTCCATTGGTTGATAAAACACATGCACTTTCTCTTAGCTGTTCAATTGTGTCGTTTAAAGATAGGACAATGGCTTCGTTTTCTTTGGCTATGCTTTGCCATGTTTGATTCTCTATTTCTATTCTTTTAACGAAATCTTGTAGCTCCTTTGACTTGTTCATTGCCTTTGTAATTTCTTCGTCCTTTTGTTTTAGTAAAAGCTGAGCCTTTGTTTCGTAGTTTCTCAATATTAATGTTAGTTGTTGCTTTCTTTGTTCCTGCAAAGCCAATCTCAGACTCTCCTTCTGTTTATCAAAAAAAAAAAAAAAATATTAGATGCTGCATATGGACATAACGACAACAAATCTAATATAATCTCACAAGTCTGAAATAGTATACGCACAAATTAATTGAAATTTATTAATTTATTCATTGCATTTTATTATGCGGTGTTTCACCGAAAACGAAGTTAAAAATAGAGAGAGAAATTTTTGCTGCTTATCAAAAATACTACCCTTAGAGCTTGAGGTCTTAAAAACATTTATATGGGTGTAGAAACAAAAATTGAGTTCTAAAATATATAAATGTGTAATTCTTTTTGAAATATACTAAAAAGAACAGAATGTCATATATATAAAATGGAAGGAGAAAATAGTAAAAGTTACAAGAATAACCTGTAAATTGATGAACTGATCAATCTCAAGCCTCTGTTTCTCTAATTGGCAGGCTAGGCTTTGAGGAAACAACACTGTTTGGTTAGAATTTGTGTTATGGCCAGTTGTACTGAAGTTCATCAAAATGTGATTATTTTTCTGGTTCAGAATTTGAAACTGCTGCTGCTGTTGGATTTGTAGAAATTGTTGTTGTTGTTGCTGTTGAGGATTAAAATAAAACTGGTTAAATCCACAAGCATTATTCTCCATTAAATCCTGTGAACTTACCAAAGGAAACCCAAGATTATCCGAATACAACTGCGCTTGAATGGCCATATTTGTAAAACGTGCACAACCAAAAACAAGAACTGCCCTTTTTTTTTTCTAGCCAAAAAAAATCAACCAAAAGAAGAAGGAAACAAGTTGGGCTGTGGACTTGTGGTTCAGAATAAGAACTTGATTTGTTCCAAAAGCAGAGGAGAGGATTCTATATAATCCGTTGGCAAAACCTATGACAATATTTGTGACATGTTTCTTGGTTTAGGGTACGCCAGACCTATGACTTATGTATTGAATACATAAATAAATATAAGAAGAAAAATAAACAGAAGATGGTGGGGTCTCTTTCTTCTGTTCTGTTCTGTATTTATAGTATAGAAATAATTTTGTTGATTCAAAATTATGGAAACTGAAAAACTGAAAAGTTGCAGGAAGTAAAGGAGGGGAAGCATTGAAGGGAAAATTTATAACTGGTAACCTTTTACATGCAGATTTTGTGACTAAACTATCGGGTCAGAAGTTTTGTAACAAAATGAATGAATGATTAGAAATTACAATTAAATTTAATTCCATTCCTAATTTGGAGGTTTTGAATTGAAGGAGTTTTTTGTGTGTGTTTTTTGGATTCAGTATTTTAGGATTATGGATAGCAACGGAAAGGAAAAAGAAATGGTCAGTTTTTTTTTTTTGGGTGTTTAAAATTAGGAGATATTAGAGGGAAATCAAAGATTTGTCAGTTTGGTTATTTGTGAAAGCCTAAATAATAGGATTTCCTCTAACCTTTATTTTCCTTTTGCCTTCTTAACTTTCGTAACTTCTTTTTTAATTCAACCATAAAAAAAGTAGTAACTTCTTTTTTTTTTTAAATTAATACTTTATCTGTTCTAAAAGAAACTGACAAAGTTTAGAATACAGATCAATGAATTTAATTTCCAGTATAAATTATCCAACAACCATTCCTTAAATTTTTCAAAAAAAGAAATTACAATGTAAATTACATAAAAAGTTTAATCAACTAGTTAGAAAATTATACTATTATCTTTATTTCTTATTGTCAAATAATTTTATTTGTTTAAGAATTTTTAAATAAAATCATAACAATTTTTGTTTTTACGTCTTTACATAGTTTAAACATATAAGTTCCATAGAGGAAAAAGCTAATAAATTGATATTCTCGTCATTCTTTTGGATCTGAGGGAATACTATAAGTCGTAAAATTATTCTAAAAAAACTGAAAAAAAAGGAATCATAGTTAAAAAGGATTATTGACTTCCCAAATAACTATTTTGTCTATACTTTTCAAAATATTTGTGAAGTTGTATATAAAATGTCCGAAAGGAACCAAAATCATTTTAATCTTTAAAAGAAATGTAACTTACTTTTATTTGTCCTATACTGATATACTTTTTCAAAGTCAAATTTAGTTTTGACATCGTTGCGCAGTCATCATTCGTCAAAGGGTCATTTTTAGTAAGGTAATTTGTGGCTGCTAGGATTAATAGGTTATGATAGAAATTAAATTAAAAGGCTACCAAAGAAAAGTAGGTATGATATTAAAATATTTATTAAGGAAAATTTAGAAGGTAGTTTAAAATTTTCAAATCAAGTTTTGACATTCTAATCAATGGAGATTAAGCCAATTTGTGATTCATAATATTAAATCGATGACGATTGTATAATTGATCTAACCAATTAGTTGTTAATTTGTTTCCATCTTACTTTTTGGCAAACATTTCGTGTTCTTAGGAAATAAATTAATTGAAATACTACGTAAGGAAAACTTTCAAGAATAGGAGATACTACGTAAATTGGTATTCGATATCTCAATTGCAATATAATTGAACATGTTTCTTCCTTTATTCGTTTCACTATTTTTTGTTTTATTTCTAAATTATATACATTTTGAGCGTACAATACTGATAATATTACATAATCAAATCACTTAAATAATAATTACAGGTAATTCTATTTAACTTCTTGTTATTATTTTTTTTGGCTCTATGTTATAACAATTTCTATATTTCTAGTTTACACGTCATATATTTTCATTAAGTACTTAATGTGGCTTTACATCATTCGTAGAATAGCCACATCCTTGGCCAAAACACAAGCCATTGGATGGCAAAATACTACCATGCAAATTACTACTATACAAAGCGTCAATGTTACCAATCTAGCCAAATTATTACAAACATTAGCCGTAATATATTTCTGAAAAGTGGTCCCTTCTATGTTTGCCGTTACAACAGTCATTGCAAAATGAGTAGGAGTGGAGTACTCCCTCCCTACCTCCCTTTCAAATTAGACATTTCGCTTATCGATAGTTGTATACGGTTAAAATCGAACTCATGGTACACCCCGATCTTCGACAAAATAAGTCAAGCTCGAGACATGATGACAGGGGGCCGAAATCGGGGCAAGAGTCTCTTCGAGTCATGGTTCGGAATCGGTCCTAGCCTTGAACGACTTCGAAGAACATTGTCAGATAATCAAGCACGTCAAACGGAGGACTGTTATGTCCTAGACCGACCGGATATACCTCTCGTGCTAAGGCCCGAACATATCGCTTACCACCTGAGCCATCGAGACCATGCCGCCCACATTCGGTTCAAGCTCCAAAACCTTGGAAAGCCTTACCAAACGGTTGCAAACGACTAACGAAGGGCCGTGATATCAGCGCCCGACTGGATATCACGGCGCGGATCTCGCCTCGTATTGGCAACAGATTAGTGATTAACGAAAAAGAAGATTTTTACCTTTTTTAGAATTGTACTAGGGATGAAACTCTCCTACTATATAAAGGAGATGATTTTTATTGAAAGGACATACTGTAACACGCATTTCAAAGCAACATATTATTATTTTCTCTGTTATTAGCTCTTTCTCTTATTCATTAGTGCTGGCCATAGTGAGCCCGGATCGAGGGCGAATACTTCATTAAAGCTAAAACTATCCTCCTTGTATGGTTTGAATCCATTTTATCTTTGTTTGTTCAAATTTGACTTAATTTATCGCTTTGTATCAAATTAATTCGCGTATCTTTAACACCACTTATAAATTTAATTGTAATTCGATTTTGAGGGTAAATAGTTTGGCGCCCACCGTGGGGCTAAAGATAATAGCGGCAATTTGATACAAATTTTCGTAACACAGCCTATTTCATACTTGTTCTTTAAAGTGCCTTTGATTTCAGGTTTGCGTTAAAATGTCAAACTCCCAATCTATCCCTCTAAACACGGATGCTGAGTTTGGCCACCATGGCGAGAACAACAAAATAGCGCCCGGTAATGAGGTGCCCCCCACCGATCCCAACGGAATTCTGGTCGCAAACCTGATCGACGCCAGCTCACATGTGGCCATCAAAACAAATTTGCCCACCGATCCTGAGAACAGCATCCGCGGGGGGAGTGCAGTCGGTAGCTCAAAATGCTCGTGACGATGATGGAGATGGGATCAGCTTGCGGGTGATCTTCGAAATGCTGCAAGCTCAGCATGCAGCGATAGCCCAACTGCAGAACCAAAATCGCGCTCCCAGTAGAGTCGAGCCCGAATCATCCTGGAAAAATACTCGCAGAAATGAACCAGCCGCAGATAGGCCAAATGAAGTTGAACCCAGAACCAACCCCTAAATAATAAAGATGATCGAGGAATTGAAAAAACGGGTGGAAACGGGAGAAAAGAAAATTGAAGCCAACGACAAAAAGATGGAGACTTACATCTCCAGGGTCGACCAAATCCCTGGAGCGCCACCGATATTGAAAGGCCTAGACTTCAAGAAGTTTGTTCAGAAACCCTTCCCTCCGAGCGCAACCCTGAAGCCGATCCCTAAAAAGTTTCGCATGCCTGAAATTCCTAAGTACAATGGGACAACTGACCCAAATGAACATGTGACCTCATACATGTGTGCCATCAAGGGGAATGAATTAAAAGATGATGAGATCGATTCTGCCTTGCTAAAATAATTCAGAGAGACCTTGTCAAAAGGAGCTATGATATGGTATCACAACCTACCTCCTAACTCTATTGACTCATTTGCTATGCTTGCAGATTCCTTCGTAAAAGCACATGCCGGGGCTATCAAGGTCGAGACTAGGAAGTCAGACCTTTTCAAAGTGAAACAGAGGGATAATGAGATACTCAGAGAATTCGTGTCCCGATTTCAGATGGAACGGATACTCCTGCCTCCAGTCGCGGATGATTGGGCCGTTCAGGCCTTCACCCAAGGACTCAATACTCGAAGCTCGTTGGATTCACAGCAGTTGAAGCAAAATCTGGTAGAATATCCGGTCGTAACTTAGGCCGATGTGCATAACCGATATTAGTCAAAAATTAGAGTCGAAGATGATCAGCTCATGGCCCCTTCCGGGTATGTTTATCCTATCTGAGCCAGTGACAGACCCAAAAGAGACATTGATCGTGAACCAAGGCCAAGTAGGGACCGATATTAGCCATATATCGGTGATCCTAGGAGTAACGGATCTGGACGAAACCCTGTGAGAAATGAAAGGAGAAGAGATCAGAGTCAAAATAACTGGGGACTCATGAGCAAAAACGGTTTTGACAGGCCCATCGGTCCTATGGAAACACCAAGGTTATCAGAGTACAACTTCAACGTCGATGCTGCTGCTATCATAACCGACATCGGACGCATCAGAGACACCAAGTGGCCTCGACCTTTATAGCCCGATCCATCCCAAAGGGATCCTAACCTAATGTGCAAATATCATGGCACTCACGGCCACAGAACGGAAGACTGCCGACAATTAAGAGAGGAAGTAGCCCGGTTATTCAATAACGGACATCTCCGAGAGTTCCTGAGCGATCGAGCCAAGAATCATTTCAGGAATAGAGATTCTAATAAACAGATCGAGCAGGAGGAACCTTAGCACATCACTAACATGATCATCGGCGGGGTCGATGTTCCCAGGGGCTGATGCTGAAGCGCACCAAAGTATCCATCACAAGGGAAAAATAGACTCGGTATTACGTGCCAGATGGAACCTTGTCTTTCAACGATGAGGACACTGAAGGGATCGTGTAGCCCCACAATGATGCACTGGTAATATCTGTACTCATAAATAAATCTCGAGTTAAGCGTATGTTAATTGATCTAGGTGGCTCGGCCAATATCATCAGATCGAGGGTCGTGGAACAACTTGGTCTAAGAGATCAGATCGTGCCTGCAGTTCGAGTTCTGAACGGATTCAACATGGCATGTTAGACCATCAAAGGGCAGATAACATTACCAGTGAACATCGCTGGGACCATTCAGGAAGCCAAGTTCTTTGTAATCTAAGGAGACATGAGGTACAATGCTCTGTTCGGAAGGCCATGGATCCACAACATGAGGGCGATACCCTCGACTCTGCACCAAGTGATGAAGTTCCCAATTCCAGGAGGGATAAAAACAATTTATGGAAAATAACTGGCTGCAAAGGAAATGTTCGCGGTCGATGAGGTGGTCCCGGTATCCGCACTTATAACGACAAAAGGTCTGGGTTCGACCGCCAAGCAAGAAGCCAAATAGTAATTACCTACACCGGCCCCGACCTAACCGGAGAAGAAGGGGACCGATGAAGACCGCGATTACAAGGCTCCCAGGTCTTTTATAGCCCTCGATGATTCTTATGCTACGAAATTGACAGTCGAGGGACTGGAGCAAGTCGTGTTGATCTAGCAGTTGCCCGATCAAAAGGTATACCTGGGCACGGGGTTGAGTCCCGAGCTCAGGAAAAAACTCATTCAATTCCTTATAGCTAACATAGATTATTTCGCTTGGTCCCACCTTGATATGACAGGGATCCCACGGAAATAACCACTCACAAGCTAATCCTGGATCCGAAGTTCCACCAGGTCAAGTATAAGAGGAGACTCCGATCCGAGGTCAAGCATGCATTCATCAAGGACGAGGTATCTAAACTCCTTAAAATAGGGTCCATCCTGGATGTTAAGTACCCGGACTAGTTAGCAAACGTAGTAGTCCCTAAAAAGGGAAACAAATTAAGAATATGTGTAGACTATAAAGACTTGAATAAAGCGTGTCCCAAGGACTCTTTCCCTTTGCCTAATATCGATCGCATGATCGATGCAACGACCGGCCACGAGATCCTCAGTTTTCTCGATGCTTATTCTGGGTACAACCAAATTCGGATGGACCCGGGCGATCAGGAAAAAACTTCCTTCATCACTAAGTACGACACCTACTGCTATAACGTGATGCCATTCGAACTAAAAAATACCGGTGCCACTTACCAATGCCTAGTAAATCATATATTCAAAGAACAAATATGAAAATCAATGGAGGTTTACATTGACGATATGTTGGTTAAGTCCCTACGAGCAGAGGACCATTTGAATCATTTGCAGGAAATCTTCAGCATATTGAAGAAGTACAATATGAAGCTGAGCCCGGAGAAAGTTGCATTCGGAGTCGGGTCCGAGAAATTCCTTAGGTTCATGGTATCCAATCGGGGAATCGAGATTAATACCAATAAGATCAAGGCCATCGAAGATATCACTGTTGTGGACAACGTCAAGGCCGTTCAAAGGTTAATCGAACGCATAGCCGCCCTGGGCCGATTCACCTCGAGGTCCTCCGACAAGAGCCACTGATTCTTCTCACAGTTGAGGATAAAGAATAATTTCTCATGGACCCCGGAGTGCCAACGAGCCTTGGAGGAACTCAAGCGGTATCTCTCGAGCCCACCTCTGCTTCATACCCTGAAGACAGACGAACAACTATACCTGTACTTAGCAGTATCCGAGATAGCGGTAAGTGGAGTCCTGGTCCGGGAAGAGGAAGGTACGCAATTTCCAATCTATTATGTTAGTGAGACTCTAGTCGAGGCCAAAACTAGATACCCTCACCTAGAAAAACTAGCGCTCGCTTTGCTAAGCGCCTCTAGGAAGCTGAAATCGTACTTTCAATGTCACCCCATATGTGTTGTAACTACTTACCCATTGAGGAATGTAATGCATAAACCCAAGCTCTCGGGACAATTGACAAATGGGCCATAGAGATCAACGGGTACAATATCGAATATCGGCCCCAAACCGCCATTAAATCTCAAATTTTGGCAGACTTTGTGGCCGACTTTACACCGACCCTAATAACCGAGGTGGAAAGAGAGTTGTTGTTAAACTCGGGGGACCTCTTCGGGAATCTGGACCCTCTTTACGGATGATGCCTCGAAAGCAAAAAGGTGCCGGACTTGGCATTGTATTGAAGCCACAACATGCAATGTAGTTAGACAATCTATTAGGACTGTAAAATTGACTAACAACGAGGCCGAATATGAGGCCATGATTGCAGGTCTCGAACTAGCCAAAAGCTTGGGGGCAGAGGTGATCGAAGCTAAGTGCGACTTCCTCCTAGTGGTGAACCAAGTTAATAGGACGTTCGAGGTCAGAGAGGAACAAATGCAAAGATACCCGAATAAGCTCCAGGTAACGCTACATCGGTTCAAGGAGTGGACTCTACAACATGTACCTCGGGATCAAAAAAGTGAGGCCGATGGCCTTGCTAATTTGGGATCGTCCGTCGATGATGATGAATTCAACTCGGGGGCGGTTGTGCAACTTATAAGATCGATAGTAGAAGAAGGTTACGCCGAGATAAACTCAACAAGCCTAACTTGGGACTGGAGAATCACTTATATAGAGTATATGAGACCAAAAAACCACCCTCAGATCCTAAAGAATCGAGGGCTCTGCGTACGAAGGCGACCCGATTCAGCTTGTCCGGAGATGATACCCTGTTCAGAAGAACATTCGATGGCCCACTCTTAATATGTCTAGGACCGGGAGATACCGAGTATGTTCTGAGGGAGGTCTATGAAGGCACCTACGGAAATCACTCAGGCGCCGAATCATTAGTTCGAAAAATAATCAGAGCCAGCTGCTACTGGATCGACATGAAAAGGGACGCGAAGGAGTTCGTACGAAAATGCGATGAATGTCAAAGGCATGCTCTGATGATTCATCAGCCCAATGAGCTGTTGCATTCAGTCTTGTCACCCTGGTCGTTCATGAAATGGGTGATGGACATCGTCGGCCCCCTTCCATGGGCACCCGGTAAGGCTCAATTTATAGTATTATTTATGACTGACTATTTTTCTAAGTGGGTGGAAGCCCAGGCGTATGATAAAGTTAGGGAGAAGGAAGTCATCGATTTTATTTGGGACCACATAATATGCCGGTTCAAAATGCCGGGTGTGCGACAATGGAAAACAGTTCATCGGCAGCAAAGTAAGCAAGTTCCTCGAAGATCATATGCTCAAAAGGATCCTATAAACACCCTACCACCCTAGTGGGAACGAGCAAGCAGAGTCCACCAACAAAACCATAC
The DNA here is from genome assembly GCF_000715075.1 of Nicotiana tabacum. Classification (NCBI taxonomy): domain Eukaryota; kingdom Viridiplantae; phylum Streptophyta; class Magnoliopsida; order Solanales; family Solanaceae; genus Nicotiana; species Nicotiana tabacum. Next base: position 76,252,035 of record NC_134103.1, read on the forward strand.
TCCAAAACCTCAAAAAGAGATTGACCGACGCCAAAGGAAAATGGAAAGAAATGTTTCCCGAAGTCCTATGGGCATACCGTATGACCTCGAAGTCTAGTACCGGGGCTACCCCATTCTCGTTGGTTTACGACACCGAAGCTCTAATACCGGTTAAAGTAGGTAAACCAAGTCTTAGGTTCCAATATGCGACCGAAGAGTCAAACGATGAGGCCATGAGTACAAGCCTGGAACTGCTAGATGAAAGGCGTGAGGCCGCCCTCATTTGGATGGCCTCCTTCGTCCGGATGGCCGCCCAAAAACAATGAATTAAAAGGTATTACAATCAAAGAGCCAAAGATCCAACCTTCAACACTTCGGTATCGGGGACTTGGTGTTAAGGAAGGTGACGTTGGGTACCTGGAACTCAAATGAGGGGAAGTTGGGGCTGAATTTGGGAAGGCGCATATCAAATTATCGAGATCACCGGCAAAGGATCATACAAACTCGAAGCAATGAACGGTGAACGACTACCAAACAACTGGAACATGGCCCACTTAAAATGATACTACTGTTGAGATACGACGCAATTCATCTGTTTCTTTACATATTAGACTAACACTTGCAGGTAATGATCAAGGGACAATACGACTATTAGGACGGAAAGCACGCATTGCACTCTTTTTTCCTTAGACCGATTTTGTCCTAAATGGATTTTCCGGCAAGGTTTTTAATGAGGCAACAGTGGATTGTGCTAACTTAGAACCGAAGACCGGAATCAAGGACCACATCATCAGTATCCGAGGCCCCTATATGATCGGCCTCCGATACTGGGGGCCATCATCCTCGGATAATAATTTTGGCAAGGAGAGAGACTTTATGCTCGAACTACCTAGGCTCGGTGGATAGGATATTTTGTAAAGGCCAAACGGTCAAATGAATCGTTCCCACATACACTACCCGAGCTCTGACACGAAGCATGTACACATTTGCAACCTTGTATAGAAATGAAAGAAAGTATCTCCTTGCGGATAAATATTTTGTCCCTTAAAGATTTCTACATTCGGTCCCCTAAAGATATTGAGCCCAAGGAAAATCTCTGTCCGGATCCAAAAGGTCACCCTCACTCGGGGACCATCATCCAAGACAGGCTCAGGCCACCCGGGGTATCGAAGCCTGGAGGCACAAAGCTTATTAGGCAGTGCTCGAACTCTAAAGGCCACGTCCATCCCCATTCGAAACTATCGTCCTGGGCAAGCCCGGATATGTGATGACCCAAAATGTCATCTTTAACTTTAATAAGTAATTCTATGTTCTAAGACCTCAAAAAGAACCATTTATCATTCTTTGACTTGCGTGCGCAGTCCTTACAATTTTCCGAAAAGTTTTTATGTGAAAAATAGATTAAAATGTTAAATAGGGCTTTAAAAAACTCAACTGAGTTGACTTTAGTCAATATTTTAAGAAAACGGACACAGATCAGTGTTTTGACAATTCATGTAGGTCCTTATCATGATTTGGAACTTGGGCATATGCCCGGAATCGAATTTCGAGGTCCCTAGCTCGAGATATGGAATTTTGATGAAAAATTAAAAGCTTGAAAGCTTAATGATTTCTAAGAAATTTCTGATGTTGGATATATTGACCTCGGGTCCGTATTTTGATTTCAGAGCCCGGTATAGGTCCACTATAATATTTATGACTTGTCTGCCGAATTTGGTGAGAATCGGAGTTGATTTGACGTGATTCGGACGTCCGGTTGTAAAAATATAAGTTTTAATGTTTTCTTGAAAATTTCCTTTGATTTGGTGTACGATTCGTAGTTCTTGGTGTTATTTTGGCGATTTGATCACGCGAGCAAGTTCGTATGATGTAGGGGTGTTCATGGTTCGGTTTGGGTCTGTTTTTTCCTAAAAATAAACCAAACCAAGTAAGTCGGTTTTTCAAACATTGGAACCAAACAAAACCAATTAAGTTGGTTTTTTATCGATTCGGTTTTTGTCGAATTTTTAGTTTTTTCGGTTATTTGTCGGTTTTTTCTTAAATATGAGACATACACTACCAAACGCATATTCCGGCGAGTACATTTTCAACGTAACGCTATCAAACCAATTGCTCTTAGAGAAATCTATTATTTACCAAGATATATTGATGATAATTGATTCAAATAGTGATGAATAACTTAAGTACTCAATTAAAAATCAATTATTTTTAACATAAAATAAATTTTTGTACTTAATTAAAAAAAACTACCAATCAAACTAGAAGACAAAGAATTAGATTATTATAATAGCAAAGAACTAGACTAAAAAGACAAATGACTAATATGTACCATAAAATTTTAGAAACTTTATATAAAAATATACATATATATAGGTGTAATAATAAATTTAAATATCTACTTTTATAGTCGGTTTGGTTCGGTTTTTTTTTTATTAAAACCAAAACCAAATCAAATTTGATCGGTTTTTAAAATTTAAAACCAAAACCAAACCAAACCTAAAAAAATCGGTTTTTTTGGTCGGTTTGGTTCGATTTTTTGGGTTTTTATGAACACCCCTAGGTGCATGTTTGGTTTGGAGCCCCGAGGGTTCGGGTTGGTTTCAGGTGGTTAACGGACCATTTTCGAACTTTAAAAATCTGGTTTTCAGGAGACTTCAGGCTTATGGTGTGTTCTTCTTCGCGTTCGCGAAGGTGCTCTCGCAAATGCGGAAAGCAAATTGGGGCTGGCATGTTTTGTGCTTCGCGTTCGCGACAGAGTGACTGCGTTCACGAAGGCTTGAGGTTCAAAGGTTCGTGTTCGTGATCGAAGCCTCGCGTTCGCGAAGGAAAAGAGGTTGGCCAGGATAATTACCTTCGTGTTCGCGAAGGGCATCTCACGTTCGCGAAGGCCAAGCTAGGCAAGCTTCACATTCGCGAAGTAGCCCTCGCATTCGCGAAGTATAAAATGGGACAACACAAATTTGTGCTTCGCGAACGCGAGGCACTGACCGCGTTCGCGAAGGGTAAAAGTCCCGAAAACAGAACTTAAGTTCTCGAAAATGGGATTCGTCCCATTTTCAACCCTTTTCTATTTTTGAGCTCGGGTAAGGCGATTTTTGGGCGATTTTTACGGAAAAATATTGGGAGTAAGTGTTCTTTATCCTATATTGATTATATTTCATGATTTCATACTCATTTATATCATGAATCCGTGAATTTATGGAAGAAAAACCAGATTTTTATAAAATCTTTCAAAAACGAAAATTTAAGATTTGAAGGTCCATTTGACATCGGAATTGGATAATTTTTGCATGGTTGGACTCGTCTCGGAATGGGTGTTCGGATTTCGTAAGTTTTTCTGAGATTTGAGATGTGGGTTTCACTATCGAATATTTTAATGAATTTTGGATTTTTATTCGGAAAATTTATAAATTCATATGGAATTAATTCCTATAATTCGTATTGAGTATATCGAATTGTTTATGAATAGATTTGAAGCTTTTGGAGACAAATTTAAAAGGAAAAGCTGTGGTCGAGTAATTGATTGGAATTTGCAAAGCGAGGTAAGTGTCATGATTAACTTTGACTTGAGGGAATAGAACCCTTAAATTATTTGTTATGTGAAATGCATGCGAACGACGTATAGGCGAGATGACGAGTGTCTATACGTCATGAAATTTATTGTTTTCATGCTTTCTTGAAAAACCATAAATTATTTTAAACCATAAATTAATAGTTATAATAATTGTTTCTCTCCTATTCTTTGCCAAATATTAATTCTTAAATTTCTGTAATAATTGCTACATGCTTATTTGAATTATGTGCACTAATTGCTACTTGACATTTGGCATATTAAATATTAAACTGTCTATTTTCTCCCTGATTTTCAAAATAAATTGTTATTGCCATTGTTTGTTCATAAATAAATTATAATTATTGTGTGCCTTGATGCTTAATAGTTTCTCATTGGACGTGGTATTTATTGGAGTAATTTTTATTTACATTATGAGATGTTTAAAGTTATATATATTGGGGGAACGGGTTGCACGCCGCAACGAAAATGAAAGTAAATATACCAATATTGGAGGATCGGATTGCACGCCGCTATAGACTTATTTAAAAGTCAATATTGGGGGATCGGATTGCATGCCGCAAAAGACTTATTTAAAAATTAATATTGGGGGATCGGATTTCACGTTACAATAAACTTATTTAAAAGTCAATATTGGGGGATCGGATTGCACGCCGCAACACACTTATTTAAAAGTCTATATATATATATACACTTGATTGAAATAAATATATGACAGACTTGATTAAAATGAATATATTGTGAGAGCGGGTTGCACGCTGCAACTGAATTGAATGTGAATATATTGTGAGAGCGGGTTGCACGCTGCAACAGAATTGATGAAAATGATAATTGGTTATGACTGCTGAGTTGGCTTCAATCATTATAAATGAGTTACCTGATTTATTTCTATTATTGCTGTTGTTACTAATATTGCGTACATGTTAATGTAAGTGAACCGCCTTAGCCTCGTCACTACTTCGTCGAGGTTAGGCTCAGCACTTACCAGCACATGGGGTCGGTTGTACTGATACTACACTCTGCACTTCTTGTGCAGATTTCAGAGTTGGTCCCAGCGGTGTGCCATAGACTTGCTCGGATTTCAGCTACTCGGAGGAGACTTGAGGTATAACTGCATGGCATCCGCAGTTCTGAAGTCCCCGTCTATTTTACTTTAGCTGTGTGTTTATTTCCAGACAGCTTCATATTATTTAGACCTTTATTTGTATTATTCTAGAAGCTCGTGTACTTGTGACACCAATTCTGGGATGGTATTTAGACACGGTTATTTTTATGGATTGTTCACTATATTTCAAACTTTGCTTCCGTATTTGTTTCTTTGATTATTAATAATTTAAAAATTATTTAAAAATTGGTTAATATTATTCTAACGTTGGCTTGCCTAGCAAGTGAAATGTTAGGCGCCATCACGGTCCGAAGGTGGGAATTTCGGGTCGTGACAGGATAACTCCGGGTAACGAGCCCATTGGGCAATACCCGAACTTAAAAGGCTACGTCTATCCTAGAACGGCTCAGAGATGTCCGAGATCCTTAACCAAAACATAAGGCCTTCAAAATTTCTAAACCGGTTAGAAGATTACCCTCGGTAAAATTATAAAAAATCCTAAGTGAACATTTTGGGAAAAGCTTCTGGTCATACCGAGCCCCCCACCAGCCTTAAGCAAAATAGTATCGAAAACGAACAATATTCTAACCTCCGAATAAGACCTAATTATTACATGCTAAGGAATTCGAAATCTTTGCAATCATAAACGAATCAAGCTTGAAAATTGCCAAACGGCCAAACGGCCAAATTGCCAAACGGCCAAACGGCCTCAACAAAAAAACGGCCAAACGGCCTATATATGCAAATTTTTACAAAGGCCAAACGGCCTCAACAAAATACAGAGGTACAAAAGCAAAATATTACAAGGCACATAAGAAGCCTAATCCTCACCAGATCCCGCTTCATCATCGGGGCCATCGGAATCCTCCCCGTCCTCGGACCCGTCCGAACCCTCGGAATCTTCCTCATCCTCGGGGTACGCCAACTTCTTGTCCTCGGCCTCGAGCCTCTTATCAAGCAGTCAGATAAAGATGATTAGATCTATAGCCGAGATGGGGACATCCCTGGAGTCAAAGAGTTATCACCTGCTGTTTTCAAGCTCGACCGATAAATCGAATCCCCAGACATGAACCTCTTCGAGAGCCTCCCTCCGGGACTGGCACTTTGCATGATCGACTATGGCCTTTAGGCGCTCCTGAGCAATCTCAGCACCGGCTTTATACTGGGCCACCATCTCATCGGCACCGGCCTTTATTTCAACCACTAACTTGGCTACTTTAAACTCCTTGGTGAGGGTTTCCCGACCGGCAACAGACGAGCTCAGTTGAGATTGGAGCTCCCCAATTTTCTGGGATCGTGCCTCTGCCTTCTCCTTCATTGATTGAAGTTGGGACTCTGCCGATGCCAATTTCTCCCGGGCTGTTTTCTTTTCAGAAGCCAACCGGTCCATCTTGCCCTTCCACTACTCGACCATGGCATTGAATTTTTCCATCTCAGCCCAGAGCTGATCAACCCGATCTACCTTTTGCTGGACCTAGGGCTGTTCATTTGTATCGGATATTCGAAATCCGAACAGATCCGATCAATTTTGGATTTTGGATTGGATAGGATTTCGGATTGTATTTATTAAAATTTCGGATCAGATTCAGATTGGTATAATGTTAATACGATCTGATCCGATCCGATCCAAAATCTGAAATTATTAGGGCATGTATAAATTCTAAACTTTAATTCGGATAATTAGTACTTTCTTTATATTTTTCTCCAAGTTATTACCTTTACAATTGATGGATTTAGCTCTATTGGCACCATATTACTCTCATAATTGTATAAACATGAATTTTTCTTACTGTACTGCTTCTTTTACAAAGAAAATATAAATATGAGTTTGCAACTTTGAGGCATAATAATCCGATCCGAAATTCCAAAATCCGATCTGATCCAAACTTTAAAATCCAATCCAATCTGATATTAATTCGGATCGGATTCGGATTGCATTTTTTAGAATCCGAAATCCGAAAATCCGATCCGAAATGTGCTAAATCCGACCCGATCCATGCACAACCCAAGCTGGACCTGTAGATTTTGACCGTTAGACACCGTGCCTAGCTCATTATCACTAACGTCAAATTTTTTTACCTGTTCCAACAAATCGACATGTTCCTTCTGAGCCACATCCAACTCGGCTCGGAGGCTCTTGATTTCACCCTTGCGTTGCTCGCTGAGATGTTTATACATGTTTCTTTTCTCAGCAAGCTCTTTGGCTTCGGCCTCGAGTTGGCTCAACTCGTCTCGATACTAGAGAAAGGTCTCATGGTGGAGCACCGAGGCCTGCAAATACGAGGAAAGATATTAGAATTATCAAAAAATTAGTTCAAATATTAGAAGAAAAATTAGAATCATCAGGGATTATCAAGAGTTACCCGGTTCAGCACCTATTGTGCTTCATTGAACAGGCATGTCGAGTCTACCTCGTTCATTTGGGCCTGGTCTTCCTCAGTCACCAGGCACCCGAGGTAACTGGCTATCCCTACAGGGGCAGAAAGAAATCGGGCATCCTCTGGAATGGTGATGATAATTGACCGCTTTCGACCAGGATCCGCACTCAGGGTAGGGAACCGGTTGACCAGTCTCGGGATCGAGTTAGGCCCACCTTCCCCCGAGGATGGACTTTTTCTCGGTACCTCTAAGTCACCAAACCCGGTGACGTCCTCCGTGGTGGTGGAATCCATGCCATCAAAAAAACAATGGAGGGGATCATCCGCTTCGTGGGCCCCCTTATTGAGTCGCTCTTTCACAGTTTGGGCCTCGTTATACATTGACTCGGTAAACGAGGGTGACTCGGTGATGTCTATCATGCCAAGTGCCTCCTTCGGGACACTGCCCGCATCCCGGAAAGCCTCAACCCCGGCCTCTTCATCGACCTCCCTGGCCTGAGGCAGACCAGCCTCCTTATCAGCATCCCTGACCTGATGCAGATCGGCCTCACGGGTCGCTATTTCGATGGCCTCCTGCTCTTCGAGAGGGGACGGCTCGCGGTTCACAAAAACAAAAGGCTCTTCTTCCTTGGGCTTGTCCCTAAGCCGATAAATCAAGTTCGTAGTTGGTACTGGGGAGCTGGTGTTTTCCTTTGGCTTGCGCACCAGCCTTCTCCTTGTTTCTTTTTCTCCTAGCTCAGGGAACTCGAAGCCCTCCTCCTCTTATTCTCTCTGGCTTGCCCTGGAGTAGGACACTCAATGGGCAAGTCCTCGTCCCCAACCGAAGGACTAAGCTCGACGTTCTTAGGCAAACCTGCAAAGGAAAGTAAAGGAGATGAGGACGCGATGTTAGAAGAAAAAGATTCATTAGGACTTGTTTGGGAAAAGGACCTTACCATGGGAACGGGCCTCCTAACAGCCTTTTAAAAGTTTGTGACATGAGCGCTCGGAATAGGGCATCTGTGATACGATGCCCTCAACCCACTCCTTTAGTCGAGAGATAGCATTCGGAACCCGAGCAAGGGCTACAACATAACAAGCACCGATAAGAAAAAGGAAGATAAGTCATAAAATCGATGCTTAAAGGGAATACTTACGTGATGCATTCCACCTTTCGGGGAATGGCCTCCACTCGGCAGGTACCAGGTCGGCGGTCCTCACTCGAACAAAATGTCCTTGCCAATCCCGATCCCGATCCTCGTCAATGCTCGAGAACGGGGCTTTGCTGGCCTGGCGTACCAGCTTTATCAGTCTCCCCCGGAAGATTCGGGGACTGTATAAGCGCAGTAGATGATCGATGGTGAACGAGCACCCATCGATTTTGTTCACAAAAAATCGGAGGAGGATCACGATCCTCCACAGTGATGGATGAATCTGGCCTAGGCACACGTTGTACCTCTTGCTGAAGTCTAAAATGACCGGGTCTACCAGGCCCAATGTAAAGGGATAAGTGTAAACACTTAGATATCCCTCGACATGGGTGGTAATGGCCTCTTCGGGGTTGGGACCACGATGCCTTTGTCGGCCCAGTTGCAATCTTTCCGGACCGTGGGGAGGACCTCTTCAGTAATTGAGCAGATGTATCTCGAGGCCTCCTCACACCGACCCTGTATAGAAGAAGACTTCTCAACCTTAAAGTCGTCGGTGACCGAACAACCACCGGGAATGAACATCTTCAAGGGGGGCTCTTTCGCCAGTTCATCAACGATCGTATTTGGGACGGTCGCGAGGAAGAAGGAGCATCCTTATGAGGAACAAATTTAGAGGTTTTTGCCATTGTTATGGAAGGTAAAGCTTGGAAAAGATGGGGAAAGAGTGAAAATTGAAAGATCACACTTGTTGACTTGGGTAGAAGATGAGTAAAAGTTTTCGCAAAGTACTGAAGAACCTTGGGTAACGGGGGTAAAAACGCTAGAGAATATTAAAGTCCTGAAGGTACGAGGGTAGAAGATTTAGTGCAAAGTGAAAAATGGATAAGAGAGAGAGGGTATTTATAGGAGTTCGGCGACGTTTCACGTCCAGGGATGGCCGACCGGCGGCTGACATGCATTTACTGCCGTTATGACATGACTGACGAGACGTTTAAGATGTTTTGTCGTTTCTGCCGCGATATGTCAAAGTAAGAATCAGAAGCTCATGTCGTTTCTCGTTATTTACTCTCAAAAAAACGAAAGGACTATCTGTATACGGTTAAAATTGGGTTCATGGTATACCCCGGTCTCCGACAAAATAAGCCAAGCTCGAGACATGATGATAGGGGGCCGAAAGTGGGGCAAGAGTCTCTTCGAGTCATGGTTCGGAATCGGTCCTAGCCTTGAACGACTCCGAAGAACATTGTCGGGCAATCAAGCATGTCCAACAGAGGGTCGTTATGTCCTGGACCGTCCGGATATACCTCTCATGCTAAGGCCCGAATAGATCGCTTACCACCGGAGCCATCGATCGAGACCACGCCCCCGGATTCGGTTCAAGCTCCAAGACCTCGAAAAAGCCTTACCAAACGGTTGCACACGACTAACGAAGGGCCATGATATCAGCGCCCGACTGGATATCACGGCGCGAATCTCGGCCCATATCGGCAGCAGATTAGTGATTAACAAAAAAGAAGATTTTTACCTTTTTTAGAATTGTATTAGGGATGAAACTCTCATACTATATAAAGGAGATGATTTTTATTAAAAGGACACACTGTAACACGCATTCCAAAGCAATATATTATTATTTTCTCTGTTATTAGCTCTTTCTCTTGTTTATCAGTGTTGGCCATAGTGAGCCCGAATCGAGGGCGAATACTTCATTAAAGCTGAAATTATCCTTCTTGTATGGTTTGAATCCATTTTATCTTTGTTTGTTCAAATTTGACTTAATTTATCTCTTTGTATCAAATTAATCCGTGTAACTTTAAAACCACTTATAAATTTAATTGTTATCCGATTTTGAGGGTAAACAATAGTCAAATTGTATAAAGTTTGACCAATATTTTAAATTTTTTTTTTATCATATTAACATGAGAAAAATTACAACTTATAGTATTTGAATATCTAAATTTCGATTTTAAAATATTGAATTAAACTAATCCAATTTAACTTAGAAGTTTAGTCAAATTGACTCTCTACCAGCGAAATGTGAAGTATAAATTGAAACAAATGACATACTTTTAACTGACGAAGTGGCTTGCTTGGTTCCTTAGCTAAAAAATCAGCTACTTTTTTCTGACTTCTTATTAATGAACCAAACATTGCTTAGATTTAATAGATCTTTTTATACTTTCTGTCATAAGCACCTCCTTTCTGTCATACGCAGTCGTGAATTGCGAATTGATTATCAAACTATCTCCATCTGTATAAATTTTGGGGGAAAAGTGATTAATTTGTCTACTTTTTAGGTAAGATATTTATGAGATAAGGCATATGCCTACTTTTGTATGTATTTCTGTTCATAATTAACAAGCATCTCACCTAAATCACTAGGAATTAGGTGGTCTTATTAAATCCCAAGCAAAACAGTATTACGCTAATTAATCATGAAAGTTACTGTAAGTTTTATGAATTCTACTCGCTACGTATGACCGCACAAAAATAACAATAACAAACCCAGTCCGTTCATAAAGCAGGTAAAACAGCTGCTTTAGGCCTCATTTTATTTTTTTACATCTAATGGACTATATATAAATTTAAAAATAAAGTTATGTGAAGTGAAAAAGTTTGATTTCTTTATTTGTTAAATAAAGAGATGAAGGATTTGCAACTGTTTTGATTTCTGTCAAGGAAATTGCATTTGAAATTAATATCGAACCCGAATTTCATAAGAAACGTGTAATATATAGGAAGAAATAATTTGAGGAGAATGTTAATAGTGAAATCTCAAAATCTCTCGAAGTGTCCTTTAGAGTTGATTACTTTTTATACATACTCCCTCTCGTCCATAATAAATGACTTTTTAACCTTTGATGTGCCCCTTAAGAAAATACTCACTCCTAGAACAAAAATATATTTTGACTAAATTATCCTTAATTAAAATTTATATGTTGTTAACTTGACACATTGAGATATGTAAATAAGGGCAAATTTTGGAAAAATAAAGCTATTTCCTTCTCGATTATATAAAAAGACACTTATTTTGGACCAAAGTAAAAGCCAAAAAAATCACTTATTATGGACCGGAGAGAGTAGTAGACAGGGTTATTTTTTCACTTTAAAATAGATTTGAACAATTACAGGCATATGAAAATATTTTTGATTTTCTATTTAGCGGTAAAAATTGAGATCACTAGTTGATGAAAATTTAAAAAAATATTGCATTCATCTTGAATGCTCCTTAAATCATAATAATCAACCCGATATTGATAGTTTAGATTTATTTTCTGAATCAAAAATATTAAGAAAAATAGTATAATTAGAAGATAACAATTTAATTGATATACTCAATCAAATAAAAAGGTTTGATTATTTTCCAAATGCATATATTACTTGTAGAATAATATTAATAACTCATATTACCGTTGCTTCAATGGAAAAAAGTGTTTCAAAATTAAAATTGATAAAACCTTACCTAAGATCAACAGTGTCTCAAAGATATTAAATGAATTAGCTATATTATCAATTGAGAAAGACCTATTAGGAAAAATTGATTATAAAAAATTAATAATAACTTTGCATCTAAAAAAAATTAGAAAAATAGATTTCAAATAAAAATAAAATATTTTTTATTAATAAAAAAGTTAAGGCCCCTCATAAAGTGTGGCTTTAGACCACGAAATTGGTCGGGCTGCCCCTGTATAAAGGGTAGTGTGGACGCAGTCTTACCCATACCCTATAAAGACAAAGAAACTATTTCCGATAGACCTCGCTACATATCACAATCTAGAAAGAAAGACTCCGAGCATAGTTTAAGCAAAAGTTGAAAATGTAAAACAATTTAATTAATAGGTACTCAACCTTGTCACATCACTTACCTGAAATATTTTCCATAATTTTTAAGGGTAGCATGGTGCTTCTCAGAGTTTATAGTAGGGAAAGCTAAATAAATATTGGAGTGACAAGAGCTGACTTTGTATTCAGGCCTGTTTGGAAATTATTGTGTAATTATTAGATTGTATAAATATTAGGATAGTAATTATATATTCATATAACGACACAATATAATAATTATGATGACATATTTATTTTTCATAATTTAATTATAGTGTAATTTCAGAGTCATCTTTGATTGACTAGTGTAATTACATGATTTTATATTATATTATTTAATTAAAAACTAATTATAAGAAATTAAATGATATATTTTTTCAACATGTAAATAAGTTTTAATATGTGAAAAATAAATATCTACAAAAAAAACTAAAAATGAAAAAAGAAATAATTTGATGGTAATTATACATCTTATAATTACCATCGACTTTTTGCCTCTCTTTGAAATTGGAGAATGTAATTGTGTCTTCTTAATTACACTTAATTTCAGGTTAACAATATAATTACTTGGCCAGACAAAATGGCCAAACTATATAATTACAATTAATTATACTTAAATTTAATTACAAAGTGATCTTCCAAACAGGCCCCTAAAGATCACATTAATCCGGTTATTTAACTCCTGTATTGTAATAGCCCTGCAACCTTATAGATATACGAAAAAAATGCCCGTCCAACGAAGTCTGCGTTGCGGCTTGTGGCCATGAGACAAATCATTCTACCCGGTGTGACGATTGTTGATTTTTGAGGTGTGTTACAGCCGCATCTTAAGATTTAAGCCTTTTTATTTAACTATATCTTTAATATGCCCTTTCATGTGTGAACTTAATTCTTTTTCATGAGCCAATATCATATGATTTTTTTAAATAATGGGTGACCATGTAACTCGAATTAAGGACCTTTGTTTCATTATAGGAAATAAAATTTTCAGTCGAGTATATGTAGACTTTTGAACTAGCGACCTACATTTAATATATTTTGTGCGCGTTTACTTACTTTTTGTGGTGATCTTGGTCGCCACACACGCTAATACTAAAACAATTAGCTTTTGTGGCGACTCAGCTCGCCACAAAAAGTAAATAAATATACTTAAAGTTGGTCGCTGTTTCTACGGCCGACATATATTGGGACTTACCTTTGGTGACGACTAAATAAGTCGCCACAGAAAGTTGTCACTGAAAATATTATTTCCTTTTTTGTTTACTATAAAATCATGTGAAATTGTGACCATGCCATCTAAAAACTTAAATTGTTAAAGAAAATATGGTTTATTAGGTAATTATATATATATATATATATATATATATATATATATATATATATATATGATGTCTGCTTATATAATAGGATAATCCCACCTTTTAGACGGATTAAATTAAAGTGAAGGGAAGCGACTGCAATGACATTACTAACTCGTTCGCACATATTAAGTCTAAACCCGTTCACACAAAATAATAGTGGTTTAACAATAATCCACACTCATTGATATAAAATTTGAAACTCACACCCTTACTAACTCGATGCGCAAAACAATAAAAATCAAACTGTATAAGTTAAGGGAAAAGAGAGGACAGAGGGTGGGGAGGATAGGGGGTGTTCTTGTAGTACATGGGGGCAATGGAACATGAATTATAGTGAAATTAAAGGAAAACAGTAGTATGTCATCACACATGAAAAGAACTGCAATAGAAATTAATAGTAGTAACTAGTGATGGATATGTTTCTCGTAGTCATCATCATACTTGTTTGTAGTGGCGGAATATAACAGCACAACTCGTTAGTGATATTGTTCGCTCTGGATTTAGACCTTCACGGGTTTAAAACGTGTCATTAGGGTTTAAGGCGTATTAACTTATATACCCAGCATCTCTCTTGTGTGTTACATACCCCTCTCCCCCTTAGGGGCTCAACGTCAGCCCAGCCCGCTAGTGATATTATCCGCTTTGCGCCTAGGCCCTCACGGGTTTAAAATGCGTCACTAAGGTCAGAGGGTTTAAAATGCATCACTAAGGTCTAAGGCTTGTTAACTTATATACTCAGCACATTTCTTGTGTTTTGTCGATGTGAGACTCTGTCTAAAGTCTGGGATGTTACACGAAAACAAAAAATTTACCAAGAGCATTCAAAAAACAAAAAAGTAAACACGTGAAAAAACTAAGAAGATTCAACATTTAATATACATACATGAAAAAAAATTCAATGTTAAATACACAGTGTAATTTTTGAGGTTCGGCCCTTCCGCTCGCCTAGCCCCGCCCTGCTTGTTTGTATCTTTGTTCACATCCTTTTAGACGAAGTTCCCCTGATTTTGCACAAAAATCAGCCAACATATGTTTCTTACTTTGGCACATAGCACATGACATTCTTTGGCCAAACAAAAACCAGAATGGATGTGTATGTAACTATCGACCCATCAATCCATTTTGGACTGTTTTCATTTGTGACTTTTGAATTCACTATGGAAATTTTTGCCCAATTTGGTCCACCTAAAAAAAGGGCAGAACAATACAAGTGCGAGAAATGGAGTCTTTTCCCCTACTTACACTTCTACATGTCTTTTCAACATTGCCAAAAAATTATTGATATATAGGATAGTACCAAAGGACTTTCACTTTTCATTTTTTTGATCAGTAATAAGGTAGTATCGTAGGTCTCCATCTGTTTACTATCACATGTATTGAAATTAAATGGGTCTTTTCTTTTCTTTTCTTTTTTTTTTAAAAATTTATTCGATGTGCATCTTTTTGCAGTACTGATCCTTCCAACACGGTAACATCGTAAACGGTTCCAATTTTGGTGCATGATCTTGGTATTTGTCTGATCAATGATGACTTTAATAGTTCAATGAAATTTATGTGAATGACTATGACAACTCTTGAAGATCCTACTTAATCTGATTAGATATGTCCCTAACGTAAAGTAATTCCATTGTGTAAATTTAGTAGTATATATTTGTACTTTTTTCCCAAATATATATATAATTGAGTCAAAAGTAATTTGTGTGTTCGCACCTGTAGTCATGTATTTGGGTTCACCCGTTGGGGTAATTAGGGGCGGACACACATTATAGGAAAATGGTCACCGGCATCTAGAAATTTTAGCAAAATTTTTATGTATACTTGCAAATGTATTTAAGAAATAGTCAGATATTAACGTAGGCTCCCATATCAATCTTTGTGAGCAGTGATAAATTTGTATGGAATGTCATGGTGTTGACACGACGCGAAATCTTAAGTCCGGCTCTGGGGTAATTTTGCTACTACAGAATAATACTTTCTTAAAATTTAAATAAAAAGAAAATAAATAGAGTAACTCTTGAAGTTTTTGGTACGTACCATACTCTAACATGATCATAATGCACCAATAACTACGTTGGTGCAATAGTTTAATTATGGTACATAAATAGCAGATGAGTAATTTCTTCAGTTTCTCTTGAAAATTGAATGAACTAGTCATTAAATGAAGTGGGAAATGAGGGATATGGGGGCCTATGTACTGCCCACGTACTAATGTCTAAAGAGTCTGTTCCGTGCTTATTAGTCTAGTATTTATGATATACTATATATCGTGGTGACAAAATGGATAAAAATAATAATTATTTATTCATATTATTCATTAAAAAATATGATGAAATAAGTTTTTTAAAAATAGATGAATAATATCCATATTATCACTTAAAAAATAAATACTTAAAATATAACCGATGACCGTTTAATTTTTATATTTAAAAAAGTTCAAATTAGGGGTTCACCAAATTTGGCAACAATAACAACAACAACAAACCAGTGTAATTTCACAAATGAGTTCTGAGGAGGGTAATGTCTATGCAGACCTTAACCCTACCTTGAAGGTAGAGATGTTGTTTTCGATAGAACCCCGGGTTCCTCAAATTTAGGAGACAAAATTTTTTTCCAAAAGTGATCACATTAAAAAAAAGCTGTGGTAATATGGGCCGGTTAAACCCATTCTCTACCAGTATTGAATATGGGAGGGTAAGATATTATCCGTTTTTACATTACTTATTTCGACCTGTCCAAATCTGATCCGACCTATCCGTTTGCCACCCTGATCATGAGGAACTCTCTGCATATATAATTGAGTGCTGAAATCCATGTGAACATCTTTACCAAACCAAACACACAAGTTCCGATCCCTGCTTATTTCTCTGCATGTCAGTGCGAGATGAAGTACACAATAATTTGTACTCATATAATTTTCCATTTGTCGCAGTCATCAGTCATGTACTCCCATTCATACTGCTCTCGTGCCATTAAAGTCCTATAAGTCATACTTTTTCATGAGCTATCAAACTTCAAACAGCTTCAATTGATGAGTTGTTGGTGCATGTTACATACTAGGATAATATTTGGTTGAAACAAAAAAAGAGTATTTGAACTTGACGTTGATTAAGGGGCAGAGGTGGACCTATACTATACCGAAAGGGGTCACTGACACTCGTAAAGTTCGGCAAAAATTCCAAGTATACATATATATCTTTAGAAAATAGTAATATATTAGTAGTTGACACCCTATATACAAAGCACATTTTGGTTGAACTCAAAAGTACATCTCCAAACTTCAAATCCTGGGTCCACCTTGTAAGTTGAAGTTGTGTTTTGAACATGAGTTTTACTTAAAATTTATTTAAAATCTGTGGATAAATGTTTCTGTTTCGCTTGAAATATTCTTCAAACAAATTTTTCAAAGTAAGGTATGGGTTACTACGTACCCATAAAGGTTTGGAGTTTTTGGTCCATTTGTAAGGCTTCATAGAGGTATGTGGTCCATTTGTAGGGCTTCATAGAGGTATGTGGAGATATATATAAGTGCATTATTGAAGCATATACATTGGCATTGAGATGTCATGCGATCGATGTTTACGTAGAGACATCTTCATAACGGGAGCTTAGTGCATCGAGCTGCCCTAAATTAAAGATACTGTACCAAAACTACTCCAAATGTTGATCAACTAATTTAATTTAAAAAATGTGTTTATCAAAATAATATCTAACCTTCAAATATTGAAACAAAATTTTAAGAGTCTGTTTATAGTATTGTATACGGTTAAAATCGGGCCCACCCGATTTTACTATTTGACCAAAACCGGAAGGTTGTATCGAAGGATGGCCTCGTAACGGAACAGACTATATCACGAGTGTAAGGTACCGAGTTCAGAATCGAGGTAACTATCGAGATCGAGGCTATTAGCGATTGAAACCAAATAAGACAGACATCGAGCAAGATCAAAGATAGCGCAATAACAGAAAGACGAGATATCCGTGACTGATCGAGGATCATGGCGTAAATCTCGGAACGAATCAAATCAGAAACGGTTAATTAGCTAATCATGGAATTTTCTTATGTAATTAGAATTATATCATGAAATTCCTCTACTATTTAAAGGAGGTTCTAATCATTTGTAACACACATTGTTCACATATATCAAAGCAATATAATTCTCTTTCTCGTTTATACTATTGTTCATTAGCTTGTTATATTTTAATTGTTCTTACATCAACCGGTTCGAGGGTATCCAAACTCGAGGGCTGAGTTCCATTCTAACACTGGTTTGCTTTACTTTATAGTTCATTTCTGTTATTAATCTTCATATTTATCAATTGGTATTAAGTGAAATCACGTATCCTTAGAACCACATTATAAGTTTAATTGGTATCCAATTTTAAGGGTAAACAGTTTGGCGCCCACCGTGGGGCCAAGGATAATAGTGATTGCTTAATACTGATTCTGATAACACACACCGCTTTACACTTGTTCTCGTAAGAATCTTTATTTTCAGGATAAATATGTAACACTCACAAGCAACGCCTACACATGGTGACAACGGCCTCGAATTTCACGGAGAAAATGACAATATAGCCTTCCCAGGGATCGAGGCACCTCAGGCTGACCTCAAGGGAGCACCAATTGCAAATCTCATCGATGTTAGTTCACATGTTGCCCTAAATGCAAACTTGGGTGTTGATCCCGAAGGTAGCGTACACAGGGAAGTTCGATTAGGTGGTCGAGGTACGCAGGGCGGAGAAGATGGTGGAGTTAGACTCCAATTGATATTCAAAATGTTACACGCTCAACAAGCCGCTATAGCACAACTACAAAATCAACACCGAACACCGAGTAGGATCGAACCAGAAGTCATCCACAGGACTGAGCCTGTGCCGGAAAGGTCGAACGCCAACAAATCGGGGACTGACCCCGCCATTATGAAAATGCTCAAGGAGCTCACTAAACGGATTGAATCGGGAGAAAAGAAAATCTAGGAAAATGACAAGAAAGTAGAGACATACAACTCCCGGGTTGACCAAATACTGGGGGCACCGCTGATTCTAAAGGGTATGGATTCAAAGAAATTCGTACAGAAGCCTTTCCCTCCAAGTGCGACTCCGAAACCCATTCCGAAAAAATTTCGAATGCCAGAAATTCCTAAGTATAATGGGACCACGGACCGTAATGAACATGTCACTTCTTATACATGCTCAATAAAAGGGAATGACTTGGAAGACAATGAGATTGAATCTGTTCTACTGAAGAAATTTGGAGAAACTTTGTCGAAAGGAGCAATGATATGGTACCACAATTTGTCGCCAATTCCATCGATTCCTTCGCCATGCTTGCAGGCTCCTTCGTAAAGGCACATGCCAAAGCAATAAAGGTTGTGACTAGGAAGTCAGACATCTTCAAGGTGAAATAAAAAGACAACAAAATGTTGAGGGAATTCATATCTCGGTTCCAGATGGAACGAACCACCAGTCACAGACAATTGGGCTGTTCAAGCCTTTACTCAAGGTTTGAACGAACGAAGTTCGGTGGCATCACGACAGCTAAAGCAGAATTTAATTGAATATCCAGCGGTAACCTGGGCCGATGTACATAATCGGTATCAGTCAAAGATCAGGGTCGAGGACGATCAATTGGGGATCCCTTCCGGTTCCGTTTATCCAAACAGGCCCGTCGACAGAACTCAAAGGGATATCGACAGAGAACCCCGGTCGAACAGAGATCAGTATCAACCATTCAACGCAGATCGTAGAAATAATAGCCCAAAATGCAATCCCATCCAAAATGATCGAAGGAACGATCGAAGACAGAGCTCTCGAGGGCTCATGAGCAAAAGTGGCTTCGATAAACATGTCGATCCCACAGAAGCACCACGATTATCAGAATACAACTTCAGCATCGATGCATCAGGTATTGTGTTAGCCATTGGGAGAATCAAAGATACTAGATGGCCCAGACCCCTACAAACCGATTCATCCCAAAGAAACCCCAATCAAATATGCAAATACTATGGTACACATGGTCATAGAACCGAAGACTGAAGACAACTAAGGGAGGAGGTGGCCCGTCTATTCAACGAGGGTCACCTTCGAGAATTCTTGAGCGACCGAGCTAAAAACCATTTTAGAGACAGGGATGCAAACAGGAAAAATGAGTAGGAAGAACCACAACACGTGATTCACATGATCGTTGATGGGGTCGATATTCCACAAGGGCCCATGTTCAAATGCACTAAAGTATCAATCACCAGAGAAAAACGAACTCGAGACTATGTGCCAGAAGGCATTTTATCATTCAATGATGAGGAAGTAGAAGGGATCTCACAACCCCACAATGATATTTTGGTAATCTCTATCATTATGAATAAAATTCAGGTTAAACATGTTTTAATTGATCTAGGAAGCTCGGCCAATATTATTTGATCGAGGGTCGTAGAGCAGCTCGGCCTACAAGATCAGATCGTACCCGCAACTCGAATTCTCAATAGCTTCAACATGGCGAGTGAAACAACAAAAGGTTAAATCATCCTACCAATAAATGTAGCCGGAACTATTCAAGAGACAAAGTTCCATGTCATCGAGGGCGATATGAGATACAATGCACTGCTCGGAAGACCCTGGATTCACAACATGAGGGCAGTCCCCTCAACCCTTCACCAAATACTGAAGTTCCCAACACCGGATGGGGTAAAAACGGTGTATGGGGAACAACATGCTTCCAAAGATATATTCGCGGTCGACGAAATAATACCGGTATCAGCGCTTTTATCAACAACGGGATCGGAGTCCAAAGGAAAACAGGAAGCTAAATAGCAACCACAGCCACCAGCCTCGACTCAGTCGGAGAAGCAGGTAACGAACAAGGATGATGACTACTGAACCCCTCGATCCTTCATAATCCCCGAGGATTCCGACGCCACCAAATCGATAGTCGAAGAGCTGGAGCAAGTCATACTGATCGAGCATCTATCCGATCGAAAGGTATACCTGGGTACGGGGTTAACCCCCGAGCTTAGGGAAAAACTCATTAAATTTCTTATCAATAATATGGATTGTTTTGCTTGGTCCTACCTAGATATGACAGGGATCCCACCAGAGATCACTACACATCGACTGAGCTTGGACCCGAAGTTCTGCCCGGTAAAACAAAAGAGAAGGCCCCAGTCCGAGGTAAAACATGCATTCATCAAGGACGAGGTAGCCAAACTTCTCAAAATAGGATCCATTCGGGAAGTAAAATTTCTCGAATGGTTAGCAAACGTAGTCGTAATCCCTAAAAAGGGAAATAAATTTAGAATGTGCGTAGACTATAAAGATTTAAACAAAGCATGTCCTAAAAACTTTTTTCCTCTGCCGGATATCGACCGCATGATCGATGTCACGGCCGGCCACGAGATCCTTAGTTTTCTCGATGCCTACTTCGGGTACAATCAAATACAAATGAACCCGGAGGATCAGGAAAAGACTTCGTTCATCACTAAGTACGACGCCTATTATTATAATGTAATGCCGTTTGGACTAAAAAATGCTGGTGCCACTTATCAACGCTTAGTAAATCGAATGTTCGAAGAACAAATAGGTAAATCAATGGAGGTTTATAGTGACGATATGCTAGTTAAGTCCCTGCGAGCAGAGGACCATTTGGCACATTTGCAGGAGACCTTCGATATACTAAGGAAATACTACGTGAAACTCAACCCGAAGAAATGTGCTTTCAGGGTCGGCTCGGGCAAGTTCCTCGGCTTTATGGTATCAAATCGGGGTATCGAGTACAATAAACAAAACGGATTCACACACGTGATTCGTTTCAAAGATAATTTCATATTTTAATAATTAAAAGCGGATAGATAAAACATGGAAACCAATAAATCACAGTTTATCCAAAATTAATTCGAGCCAAATATAGTCAATAAAGTGACCGAGCTAGAACCGTGGGACTCAGGAAATACCTTACACCTTCTTCCCGGCCAACATAATTCCTTACCCGGACTTTATTTTCATACACCAATAATAATAGAGTCAAACCATCCTTTGACTAGGGATTCAAATAAAAGGTGACTTGGAATACCCAAAAAATAATTCTAAGCGGCGACTCTGTAAATAAAATAATCCTACTCAAATTTGTCACTTTAATTGAAAAAACTCTTTAACCCATAATAATCCATAATACATAACTTTTTGTGGGGTATAAAAGGGGTGTGACAGCTCTGGCGACTCTGCTGGGGACAACCAGAATTCGAGCTTGTACATGTTGACTTTTATTTGTTTTTATTAATTTTGTATATACTGTGATTTTTTTTTTGGGCCTAATATTCTACTTGTTTGTTTTTTATCGCTTTGATATTGTTGAACTGTATACTATAAATTGTCTTTTCACGCACCCCCTCTGAGTTTTCTTGAAATTAAAATGGTGCATTTGCTTGATATAGCCCGCTTTCTTTGAGATAGCCGGGGTGCTTGCCACCCGGTGAAGGATTTTTAGTCACACATATTTTAGGCGGGGAGCACGATCAGTTAAGCCGGAAAGCAATGCTATCGGTACGCTGACCCTCCTCGGCTCGAGTTGTCCGCTCGAGTAACCCAGTCTAGGTACCTTCTCTATCAGGATTTAAACCTATAAGAACAAACATCATGTCGGATATCCCTGGTAAGTTTGCTTTATTTGCATCACATGCATTTGACTTAGCAGGGGTCGACGCAGGGGCCGAGTTTTGTTTTAGGACAAATACCTTGTTGAGATCATTATATCATGTTATGTGCTACTTGTTGCGTTATTTGGGAGACTTGCGTGTTGAGCGACTTTGGCATAAATCAGTTGAATGAACAAAAACAAATGATGTGGTCTAGTGCATATAGTTTTTAAAGATTAATTTTTATAAAAAAATTCAAAAAAAAGAAGAGAAAAATAGTTGTTTTGACCGAACTACGCGGGGCTGATTCTCACCGGATGTGAGATACGTAGGCAAACCTCATCGGTTCCGGCCCTAATTTACAAAAATCCAAAAATATTTTCATTTAATTCCTTCTTTAGAAGTCTTTCCTTAGAAAATCCCAAATAAAAAAAAATTAAAACAAAAAATATTTTCTTTCATTTTATATGTCTTTCATTCGAAAAAGAAAATCAAATAAAAATCTAAAAATATATTTTCTTTTCTTAACACATGTTGAATAGTCACGTCACCGACCCATCCCATTAGTTTTTTAGCATAATCATGATATGGGCGTAGTTCAGGTTTCTTGACCTCGTAACTACCTAAAAGCTGGCTGATCACCAACTGAGAGTCACCAGAGACTTGCAATTGCAACCGCTTCATTTCGACAGCTATTTCAAGCCCAAGTATTAGTGCTTGATACTCATCAACGTTGTTAGAGCAGAGTTGCGTCAACGTAAAAGAGTAGGGCAGAACTTCACCTTGAGAAGTGAAAAATACTACACCGGCACCAGCTCCTCCGCGATTTACAGCACCATCAAAGTACATCTTCCGTGGAGGTTGAACTTCAATGACCATTGCGTCCTCATCAGGTAGTTCGTCAGTTAGCTCCTAATCATCAGGTATAGGGTGATCTGCCAAGAAGTCCGCTAATGTTTGTCCTTTTATAGCCTTTTGAGGGATGTACACAATTTCAAATTGTTGAAACTGGAGGTACCACCTTGCTAGTTGATTACTAAGGACAGGTTTTGACATCACAAACTTGATGGGATTTGCTCTAGAAACCAAACGAACGACATGAGCTTGAAAGTAGTGCTTCAACTTTTGGATTGAGAAGACTAGCGCGAAACATAACTTTTCAATTGGGGAATAATTCAGCTCATTTGGTGTCATCATCCTGCTCAAGTAGTAAAGGGAGTTTTCTTTCCTTTCACTATTTTCTTGGGCCAACAGCGCTCCAACGGACCTTTCTTGTGCTGAAATATACAATATCAGCGGCTTTCTAAGTATAGGGGCTGCCAAAACTGGAGGCTTTATCAAGTAAGTTTTGATACTTTCAAAGTCATTGCTACAAGCTTGGTCCCACTTGAAAGGAACGCCTTTCTTCATGAGGAGACTGAATGGTTGTCACCTCTAAGCTAGGTTCGAGATGAATCTCCTAAGGTATGCTAGCTTTCCTTGCAGACTTTTTAATTCACGAATATCCCGAGGCTCAGGCATTTTCAAAATTGCATCTACTTTGGCTTGATCAATTTCGATCCCTCGATGCTGGACAATGAAACCAAGGAACTTTCCATAAGTAACTCTAAAGGCACATTTCAATGGATTCATCCTAAGTTGGTACCTCCGGAGCAACTCAAACACCATTCTCAAGTCCTTCAAGTGGTCGCTCTTCTTTCTTGATTTTACCACCAAGTCGTCAACATATCATTCGATATTCTTGTGGAGAAGGTCATCAAAGATATTCTGCATAGCTCTTTGGTAAGTAGCACATGCGTTCTTCAAGCCAAAAGGCATTACCTTGTAGCAATAAATACCCTTTGGGGTACGGAATGCAGTAAGCTCTTCATCTTTTGGTGCCATGCAAATTTGGTTATAGCCCGATGAACCGTCCATGAAAGACATTGCCTCATAACCAGTAGTAGCATCGATCATCAGCTATGGAATAGGAAGTGGAAATCCATCTTTCGGACACGCATTGTTGAGATTCCTGAAGTCAACGCACACTCGAATCTGGCCATTTTTCTTCCTTACAGGGACAATACTTGAAACCCATGTTGGGTATTTAACTTCACGAATAAAACGAGCTTCGATGAGTTTGTTAACTTCACTTTCAATCAAGGGAACCAAGTCCGTCCTAAAGCGCTTTTGAGCTTGCTTAACAAGACGAGCGTCATTCTTGACTACAAGGTGATGGACTGCTACTTTAGGGTCCAAGCCAGGCATCTCTCTGTAACTCCAAGCAAAGACATCTTTAAACTCCTTGAGTAACTCCATATAAGTGCTTTCTTCATCGGCTATTAGTAAAGCACTTAGATAAGTGGGCCTCAGTTCTTCTTCAGTGCTGAGGTTTACTTCTTTCAAAGCGTCCATTGTTGTAAAGTTTTTACCCCTTCTTCAAGTTCAGGCGGAGCATCCTTTACATCTTCTCTTCTTGAGGGTCCCCATCGTTGAAGGATATATGGTAACACGGTGAAACATCCTCCATTGAAGATGGAACACCATTCTCGCCTTGTACGATAATATGATACGAAGAACCCACACTTTCTTCATCTTCATCACGTTCTTTAGTGAAGACCACAGTGTATGGATTCACCTTCAGTACCTCATCACACAAAACCATGACTTTTGTTTATCGCTTCATTCTAGAAGGAACCAGACTTTGGAAATCCTTAGAGATCTTCTGAATTTTGGACGAAGCGGGTGTTCTTGTATTTCGATAATTTCTATGGAACTTAATCCCTTTATTTGATGGACCCAATCTCTCAAATACGGAAGTTCTCACAGTTGATTTTTCAAGTCGATCAAAGACAGAAGGCCTGTTAGAAGCGGCAGATTCGTCTTTTACAGTGATATAATTGCTGCTCGCCCTTCTTATGGAGATGCGCACTGGTGACGGTTACTTGTATCCCAAACCTTCACCTGGTTGCCTCATCGCAGTTTCTGATGGGAGCTTCCCTAACTTTGATGGCTCATTGGGATTGTATCCAACTTTTGCAAATAGGCTATAAGCGATAGGATCAGAACCTTCATCTGTTTGCTTTTTAGGGAGTGCCACATTCTACAAACGATTTTGGGCCACAAACCCTGCAAGTGGCTTTGAGGACAACTTTGCTGCCTCAATTCGTTTTACCGGAAGAGTTAACTCCTTTAGCATGTTAGTTTGGAGATTAGATGATTCACCTTTACCTTTCTTCCTTTTAGGGACATATTGAAGCACATGTGTGATGATCCAGACGGTCGTTTTGAGAGTAATAGCCCTGATCCCCTATTTACTGCTTCTCTCATATCTATTTCTGATATTGTGACTTTCTGGGAGGTTTCGTTTTGGTTTTTGGAGTGTTTTGGGGCACTTAATCCCTAAATGGAGGTTTAAGCCTTAGGATTTGGACCGTAGTCGGAACTGTATGAAGACGACTCCGAAATGGAATTCTGTCGGTTTCGTTAGCTCCATTAGGTGATTTTGGACTTAGGAGCATGTCCAAATTGTGTTTTGGAGGTCCGTAGCTTATTTAGGCTTGAAATGGCGAACGTCGAATTTTTGGAGATTTTGATCGGTAGTAGACTTTTTGATATCGGCGTCGGATTCTGATTCTGGAAGTTGAAGTAGGTCCGTAATATTGAATATGACTTGTGTGCAAAATTTGGAGTCAATCGGATGTGGTTTGGTTGGTTTCGGCATCGGTTTTCGAATTTAGAAGTTTCAAGTTCTTTAAGTTTGAATCGAAGGATAATTTGTGATTTTAGTGTTGTTTGATGTGGTTTGAGGGCTTGACTAAGTTTGTATGGTATTTTAGGATTGGTTGGTATGTTTGGTTGAGGTCCCGGGGGCCTCGGGTGAGTTTCGAGTGGTTAACGGACTTAGAATGGAAGTTGAGAAATTTCTGAAGTTTGGACTTTTGCTGGTATGATTGCACCTGCGAGGGTATTAGCCGCTGGTGCGAGGCCGCATGTGCGAAAGGTTGAGCGCAAGTACGGAAGGGGTGGAGATCAGCAGAGGTCGCAGGTGCGATGGTTTCTCCGCACCTGCGATAGCGCAGATGCAGGCCAGTAGTCGTAGAAGTGGAGGCAACCTAAGTTTATTCGTTTTCGTAGGTGCGCCCATATTTTTGCACTAGCGGGCGCGCAGGTGCGAGCCCAGGCTCCGCAGGTGCGGAAATGCCTGGGCAGTGTTTAAAACCGAAGGGCTTCGTGATTTTTGTCATTTTTTTGACTTTGCAAATTCGGTTTAGGGCGATTTTTGAGAGCATTTTCGAGGCATTTCTTGAGCTAAGTCCCTTGTGCTTATTTTTGATCAATAATCTTGCTTCCCTATTTGTTTTTCCACCTAGTTAGTGTGTATTTAAGGTGGAATTTGGGAGTTTGAGGCTAGGGATTTGAAAAGTTTGATTTGTGGATTTGAAGGACCATTTGGTGTCGGATTTTAGTAAATTTGATATGGTTAGACTCGTGAGTGAATGGGCTTTCAATTTTTGTGACTTTTACCTGATTTCGAGACGTGGGCCCGGGTCGACTTTTTAGGATGAATTTCGGAATTTTTGTTAAAGTATTTCATTAATTAGATGAGTCTATTATGGTTGTATTTATGATATGTAATTGCTTTTGGATAGATTTGGGTCATTCAGAGCCGGATATTCGTGGGAAAGGCATTGTGACCGATTGATTGAGCTTGGTTCGAGATAAGTGGCTTGCCTAACTTTGTGTGGGGGAAATTCCCTTAAAATTTGGAACTATTGTGATATGTGAGCGCCGTGTACGTGAGGTGACGAGTACGTACACGGGCTAGTGGTGGAAAAAAACTCAATTTTCTTACTTAGCAGCAACCTGTTTTCCTTTTATTTTGAGTTATACCATTTTAATGAGTATTAATCTATTTTCATTCTTAATTGAGTTATTCCAGTATGTATAGCTATCCTGTTTAGTCTAATACAGCATATCTACATGTCTTAACTGCTTATGTGAACTCTGTGCAGCATGCTTAGTGAATTTTCTGCTTCTTCCTTGACTAGTACTTAGTCTAAATTATAAGATTTTGTGATGTAGTTATATTTCTATTCCTTGTACTGCATATTTACTTTGGGACTACGGAATGGTATTCCGAGAGATCCCCCTGTACTGCATATTTACTTTGGGACTACGGAACGGTATTCCGGGAGATCCCCCTGTACTGCATATTTACTTTGGGACTACGAAATGGTATTCCGGGAGATCCCTCTGTCTTGCATATTTACTTTGGGACTACGGAATGGTATTCCGGGAGATCCCCCTGCACAATTACGTTTAGGACTATGAGACGGTATCTCGGGAGATCCCCTGTTGTATTTCTGTGTGTTGAGCTATTACCTTCTATAAACTCTTTCTTGTTAAATTTCAGTCTTTATTTTACTGCGATATTTCATTTTTGCCTTTCTTTATTATCATATTCCAGTAGGGCCCGGACCTGACCTCGTCACTACTCTACCGAGGTTAGGCTTGGTACTTACTGGGTACCAATTGTGGTGTACTCATGCTACTCTTCTGCACATGTTTTGTGTGCAAATCCTGGTACTTCTTATCAGCCCCGCTACTAGATGGGAGTGCTTGCTGTTGTACGGAGACTTCAAGGTATATCTGCCGCGTCCGCAGACCTCGGAGTTCCCCTCTATTCCCTCTTATGTCATTTACCTTCCTTACTTCTGTTATTAGACTCTGGTGTATAGAGATACTAGTTTTCTTCTATAGTTTGTGACTTTTGATGTTCCGAGATTTGGGATTACTATGTATTTTGAACAGTTAGTTGTTTAATTCATGTTTTCATTTCATTATTCTGCAAATGTTAGGCTTACTTATCCATAGATACTAGGTGTCATCACGATGTCATACGGAGAGGAAATTGAGTCGTGACAAGTTGGTATCAGAGCTCTAGGTTCATAGGTGTCGTAAGTCACAAGCCGGTTTATTAGAGTCTCGCGGATTGGTACAGAGACATATGTACTTATCTTCGGGAGGCTATGGAACTATTAGAAAATTTTCACTACTTTGATTCCTTGTCGTGCGAAAATTGTTGACTTCAAAAATTCTAAACTTTTATATTCTATTCTCTCACAGATGGTGAAGACACATACAAGCGGATCTGATGACCAGGCACTCGCGCCCCCTGCTAGAGTCGCGAGAGGCCGGGGTCGGGGTAGAGGCCGAAGACGTCCACATGGTGCAGCCAGAGCACCTGCACGAGCTGCTACAGAGGAGCCCCCAGTAGCTCCAGCTGGAGGGCAGACACCTGAGGTACCTGTTCCTACAGCAGCCCTCCAGGAGACTCTAGCCCAGTTTCTGAGCATGTTCAGCACCTTAACTCAGGCTGGTTTGATTCCACTTGCTCCTACCACATCTCAGGATGGGGGAGGAGCACAGACTCTCGTTGCCGGTACTCCAGAGCAGCGGGTTCAGGTCGACCAGGTTCCAGAGATTGTACCAATGCAGCCGGTAGCTCCAGCTCAGCCCGAGGTTAGGGCAACAGTTTCTGAGGTGGAGCAGCTCAAACTTGAGAGGTACAAGAAGTACCACCCATCTACCTTCAACGGATTGGCTACAGATGATGCGCAGGGTTTTCTGGAGGAGTGTCTTCGTATTCTCTGTACTATGGGCGTAGCGAAGACGAGCGGGGTTTCTTTTACTATATTCCAACTTAAAGGAGCAACTTATCAGTGGTGGCGTGCTTATGAGTTGAGTAGTCCGGCTGAGGCAGCTTCACTTACATGGACTCAGTTCTCGGACATGTTTTTGTGAGAGTATGTCCCTCATAGCCTCAGGGACTCATGGCGCGTGGAGTTTGAGCAGTTGTGCCAGGGTGCTATGACTGTGTCAGAGTATGCAGTTTGCTTCAGTGATTTGGCCCGACATGCACCGGCCTTGTTTGCCACAGTTCGAGAGAGAGTTCGACGGTTTATTAAGGGACTCAACCCCAGCATCCA
The DNA here is from genome assembly GCF_000715075.1 of Nicotiana tabacum. NCBI lineage: Eukaryota > Viridiplantae > Streptophyta > Magnoliopsida > Solanales > Solanaceae > Nicotiana > Nicotiana tabacum. The sequence goes on from NC_134103.1 coordinate 76,280,973, forward strand.
GATTAGTATGGCCAGGGAGTTGGAGATGGATATTTCTTATCAGCAGGTTGTGAGTATCACCAAAAGATTGGAGGGCATGCTTGCCCGGGATAGAGAGGAGAGGGAGGCCAAGAGGTCTCGAGAGACTGGTTCTTATTCTGGTGCTCGTGCCCCAGCAGCTCGCCATGGTAGGGGTTATGTGAGTCGCACCGTCCATTCAACTCTTCCAGCTGCCAGTGCTATTCCGGTCCCTTCTAGGCCCCAGGAGCCTTATTATGCACCGCCAGTATCTAGTGTGCCTCCTGCATGGGGTGTTCCTAGCGGCCAGTCCAGCAGATCTGGCCAGAGCCAGTCACAGCAGCCACGCCCTCCCAGAGCTTGTTTTGAGTGTGGAGACACTCGCCATATGGTGAGGGATTGCCCCAGATTTAGGAGGGGTGCACCTCCACATACTTCTCAGCCACAGCGTGCCCCACCGGGTCCTTAGGCCATGATTACAGCACCAGCTACCACCCCACCTGCTCAGCCAGCTCGAGGTCGAGGTCGGGGAGGTAGAAGTCGCCCTAGAGAGGGAGGCTAGGCCAGATATTATACCATTCCTGCTCGTACAGAGGCAGTTGCTTCTGATTCTGTCATTATAGGTATTGTTCCAGTCTGTCATAGAGATGCATCAGTATTATTTGACCCAGACTCTACATATTCTTATGTGTCCTCTTATTTTGCCCCGTATTTGGGCGTATCGCGGGATTCTTTGAGTTCCCCTGTTTATGTGTCTACTCCTGTGGGAGATTCTCTTGTTGTGGACCACGTGTATCAGTCGTTTTTGATTGCTCTTAGTGGTTTTGAGACCAGAGTCGACTTATTATTGCTCAGCATGGTAGATTTTGATGTTATCTTGGGCATGGACTGGTTGTCGCTCCATTATGCTATTCTTGATTGTCACGCCAAAACCGTGACACTGGCTATTCCAGGATTACCACGGTTAGAGTGGAGAGGTACCTTAGAGTATACTCCCAGCAGAGTTATTTCATTTCTTAAAGCTCGGCGAATGGTTGCGAAGGGGTGTGACACGTATCTAGCTTATGTGAGAGATGTCAGTATTGATACCCCTACAGTTGAGCCAGTTCCAGTAGCGAGGGACTTTCCAGATGTGTTTCCAACTGATCTTCCGGGCATGCCTCCCGGCAGAGATATTGATTTTGGCATTGATTTGTTGCCGGGCAATCAGCCTATCTCTATTCCTCCATATCGTATGGCTCCTCCTGAATTGAAGGAGTTGAAGGAGCAGTTACAGGAATTGATTGATAAGGGCTTCATTTAGCCCAGTGTGTCACCTTGGGCTGCTCCTGTCTTATTTGTGAAGAAGAATGATAGTTCTATGTGAATGTGTATTGATTATCGCCAGTTGAACAAAGTCACAGTGAAGAACATGTATCCATTGCCTCGTATTAATGACTTATTTGATCAGTTACAGGGTGCCAGAGTGTTTTTCAAGATTTATTTACGTTTCGGCTATCATTAGTTGAAGATTCGGGAGCCAGATATCCCGAAGACTGCCTTCCAGACTCGGTATGGTCACTACGAGTTCCTTGTGATGTCTTTTGGGCTGACCAATGCCCCGACAGCTTTTATGCACTTGATGCACAGTGTGTTCCGGCCTTATCTTCACTCATTCATCATTGTGTTTATTGACGACATTCTGGTATACTCCCGGAGTCGGGAGGATCATGAGCAGCACTTGAGGACTATGCTTCAGACCTTAAGAGAAAAGTAGTTATATGCAAAATTTTCAAAGTGTGAGTTTTGGCTAGACTCAGTGGCATTCTTGGGTCATATAGTATCGAGTGAGGGGGTCCAGGTGGATCCGAAAAAGATTGAAGCAGTGCAGAGTTGGCCCAGACCGTCCTCAGCTACGGAGATCCGGAGTTTTCTTGGTTTGGTGGGATAATACCGTCTATTTGTAGAGGGTTTCTCATCTATTTTAGCACCTATGACCAAGCTGACCCAGAAGGGTGCTCCGTTCAGGTGGACAGAGGAATGTGAGGAGAGCTTTCAGAAGCTCAAGACAGCTTTGACTACAGCCCCAGTATTGGTATTGCCTACAGGTTCGGGGTCTTATACTGTATATTGTGATGCCTCGCGGATTGGTCTCGGCGCGGTATTGATGCAGGACGGTAGGGTGATTGCCTACGCGTCCAGACAACTGAAGGTGCATGAAAAGAACTATCATGTCCACGACCTTGAGTTAGCAGCTATTGTTCATGCCTTGAAGATTTGGCGACATTATTTGTACGGTGTTCCATGTGAGATTTACACCGATCACCGAAGTTTGCAGTATCTGTTCAAGCAGAAGGATCTTAATTTGAGTCAGAGGAGGTGGTTGGAGCTTCTTAAGGATTATGATATTACCATTTTGTACCACCCTGGGAAGGCCAATGTGGTAGCCGATGCTTTGAGTCGCCGGGCAGAGAGTTTGGGGAGCTTAGCATATTTACCAGCAGTAGAGAAGCCCATGGCATTAGATGTTCAGGCCTTAGCCAGCCAGTTTGTGAGATTGGATATTTCTGAGCCGAGTCGAGTATTGGCTTGTGTGGTCTCTCGGTCTTCCCTTTATGATCGTATCAGGGAGCGTCAGTATGATGACCCCCATCTACTTGTCCTTAAGGACACGGTCCAACACGGTGATGCTAAGGAGGTCACTATTGGAGATGATGGTGCATTGAGGATGCAGGGTAGGCTATGCATGCCTAATGTAGATAGTTTGCCTGAGTTGATTCTCCAGGAGGCTTACAGTTCGCGGTACTCTATTAATCCAGGTGCTGCAAAGATGTATCAGAACTTGAAACAACATTTCTGGTGGAGGAGGATGAAGAAGGACATAGTAGAGTATGTAGCCCGATGTCTAAATTGCCAGCAGGTGAAGTATGAGCATCAGCGGCCAGGTGGGTTGTTTTAGAAGTTGGAGATTTCGGAATGTAAATGGGAGTGGATCACTATGGATTTTGTTGTTGGACTCCCACGGACTCAATGGAGGTTTGATGCAGTTTGGGTGATTATGGATAGGCTAACCAAGTCGGCTCATTTTATTCCTGTGATGACTACCTATTCTTCCGAGCAACTAGCTCGAATCTACATCTGTGAGATCGTCAGGCTTCATGGCGTACCAGTATCTATCATCTCTGACTAGGGTACGCAGTTTACATCACTGTTTTGGAGAGCTGTACAACATGAGTTGGGTACTCGGGTTGAGTTGAGCATAATATTTCACCCTCAGACGGACGGACAGTCCGAGCGCACTATTCAGATACTGGAGGATATGCTCTGCGCTTGTGTGATAGATTTTGGGGGTGCTTGGGACTAGTTCTTGCCACTTGCGGAGTTTGCTTACAACAATAGTTATCAGTCCAGCATTCAGATGGAAACCATATGAGGCTATGTATGATAGGCGGTGTCGGTCCCCGGTGGGTTGGAGAGCGGGTCTTGCTCCGGGTTTCGCCTATGAAGGGCGTTATGAGATTCGGAAAGAAGGGTAAGCTGAGCCCAAGGTTCATTGGTCCTTTTGAGGTGTTGCAGCATGTTGGGGAGGTTGCTTATGAGCTTGTCTTACCTCCCAGTCTAGCAGGAGTTCATTCGGTATTTCATGTTTCGATGCTCCAGAAGTATCACGGTGATCCGGCTCACGTATTGGATTTCAACTCAGTCCAATTGGACAAGGATCTATCTTATGTTGAAGAGCTAGTGACTATTTTAGACAGGCAGGTCAGAAAGCTAAGGTCAAAGAACATTGCTTCTGTGAAGGTTCAGTGGAGGGGACAGTCGGTCGAGAAGGAAACTTGGGAGACCAAGTAGGATATGCGTAGCCGTTATCCTCATCTTTTCACCACTTCAGGTATGTCTCTTTGCTCGTTTAAGGACGAACAACTGTTTTAAGAGGGGGAGGATGTAACGACCCGACCTGTCATTTTGAGACTAATAGCCCCGATCCCCTATTTACTGCTTCTCCCATATCTATTTCTGATATTGTGACTTGCCAGGAGGTTTCGTTTTGGTGTTTGGAGTGTTTTGGGACACTTAGTCCCTAAATGGAGGTTTAAGCCTTAGGATTTGGACCATAGTCGGAACTGTGTGAAGACGACTCTGGAATGGAATTCGGTCAGTTCCGTTAGCTCCGTAGCTTATTTAGGCTTGAAATGGCGAACGTCGAATTTTTGGAGATTTTGACCGGTAGTAGACTTTTTGATATCGGGTCGGATTCTGATTCCGGAAGTTGGAGTAGGTCCGTAATGTTGAATATGACTTGTGTGCAGAATTTGGGGTCAATTGGATGTGGTTTGGTTAGTTTCGGCATCTATTGTCGAATTTAAAAGTTTCAAGTTCTTTAAGTTTGAATCGGAGGATGATTTGTGATTTTAGCGTTGTTTGATGTGGTTTGAGGGCTTGAGTAAGTTCGTATGGCGTTTTAGGATTGGTTGGTATGTTTGGTTGAGGTCCCGGGGGCCTCGGGTGAGTTTCGGGTGGTTAACGGACTTGGAATGGAAGTTGAGAAATTTCTGAAGTTTGGTCTTTTGCTGGTATGATCGCACCTGCTAGGGTATTAGTCGCAGGTTGAGCACAGGTGCGAAAGGGGTGGAGATCAGCAGAGGTCGCAGGTGCGATGGTTTCTCCGCACCTGCGATAGCGCAGATGCGGGCCAGTGGTCATAGAAGTGGAGGCAACCAAAGTTTATTCGTTTTCGTAGGTGCGCCCACATTTTTGCACCAGCGGGCGCGCAAGTGCGAGCCCAGGCTCCGCAGGTGCGGAAATGCCTGGGCAGTGTTTAAAACCGAAGGGCTTCGTAATTTTTGTCATTTTTTTGACTTTGCAAACTCGGTTTAGGGCGATTTTTGAGAGCATTTTCGAGGCATTTCTTGAGCTAAGTCCCTTGTGCTTATTTTTGATCAATAATCTTGCTTCCCCATTTGTTTTTCCACCTAGTTAGTGTGTATTTAAGGTGGAATTTGGGAATTTTAGGCTAGGGATTTGAAAAGTTTGATTTATGGATTTGAAGGACCATTTGGTGTCGGATTTTAGTAAATTTGATATGGTTAGACTCGTGAGTGAATGGGCTTTTGGATTTTGTGACTTTTACCCGATTTCGAGACGTGGGCCCAGGTCGACTTTTTAGGACGAATTTCGGAATTTTTGTTAAAGTATTGATTTCATTAATTAGATGAGTCTATTATGATTGTATTTATGATATGTAATTGCTTTTGGATAGATTTGGGCCATTCAGAGCCGAATATTCGTGGGAAAGGCATTGTGACCGATTGATAGAGCTTGGTTCGAGGTAAGTGGCTTGTCTAGCTTTGTGTGTGGGAAATCCCCTTTAATATTTGGAACTATTGTGATATGTGAGCGTCGTGTACGTGAGGTGACGAGTACGTACACGGGCTAATTGTGGAAAAAAACCTGATTTTCTTACTGACAGCAACCTATTTTCCTTTTATTTTGAGTTATACCATTTTAATGAGTATTAATCTATTTTCATTCATAATTGAGTTATTCTAATATGTGTAGCTATCCTGTTTAGTCTAATACAGCATGTCTACGTGTCTTAACTGCTTATGTGAACTCTGTGCAGCATGCTTAGTGAATTTCCTGCTTCTTCCTTAACTGGTACTTAGTCTAAATCATAAGATTTTGTGATGTAGTTATATTTCTTTTGTTTGCGCTGCATATTTATGTTGGGACTACGGAATGGTATTCCGAGAGATCCCCGTGTACTGCATATTTTCTTTGGGACTATGGAACGGTATTCCGGGAGATCCCCATGTACTGCATATTTACTTTGGGACTACGAAACGGTATTCCGGGAGATACCCATGTCTTGCATATTTACTTTGGGACTACGGAATGGTATTCCGGGAGATCCCCCTGCACAATTACGTTTGGGACTCTGAGACGGTATCTCGGGAGATCCCCTGTTGTATTTCTGTGTGTTGAGCTATTACCTTCTATAAACTCTTTCTTATTAAATTTCAGTCTTTATTTTACTGCGATATTTCATTTTTGCCTTGCTTTATTATCATATTCCAGTAGGGGCCGGACCTGACCTCGTCACTACTCTACCGAGGTTAGGCTTGGCACTTACTGGGTACCGATTGTGGTGTACTCATGCTACTCTTCTACACATGTTTTGTGTGCAGATCCAGGTACTTCTTATCAGCCCCGCTACTAGATGGGAGTGCTTGCTGCTGTACGGAGACTTCAAGGTATATCTATGACATCCGCAGACCTCGAAGTCCCCCTCTATTCCCTCCTATGTCATTTACCTTCCTTACTTCTATTATTAGATTTTGGTGTATACACATACTAGTTTCTTTCTGTAGCTTGTGACTTTCGATGTTCCGGGTTTTGGGATTACTGTGTATTTTGAAAAGTTAGTTGTTTAATTCATGTTTTCATTTCATTATTCTGCAAATGTTAGGCTTACCTAGTCATAGAGACTAGGTGCCGTCACGACGTCATACGGAGGGGAAATTGGGTCGTGACAACATGACTTACTTTCTTGCCATAAGACGCAATATCCCCTCTACCAGTAATCACCTTAGCTCAGCTTTGGCTTTACCAGTAGTCACCTCAACTCTTTTAGTTTTGGGCTCGTCATTCTTGCTTTTCATGCCATCATCAGCTTTTAGCTCCTTCACAATGCGGTTCTTTAAGTAGAACTTTGCATCGGTGAAGTGTGACTAAGCCTCAGTGAATGGCTCATCATCAGCAACTATCTTCTTCTCGACTTCACCCTCGTAGTATTTCAAATATTGATGGTAGGTAGATGGAACCACTTTATTCTCATGTATCCAAGGCCTTCCAAGCAAGACGTTGTATGAAGTCTTTGCATCGATCACATGCAGCCATGCACTTGATTGCATATCTTCAATGGTGATTCCCAACCTGATCGCACCTATGGCTCTTTTCCCCCCTTGGTTGAATCCTTGGATCATCACACGACTTTTCGAGAGTTCGTTCATGGGAATACCAAGTTCTTTCACAATGCGAATTGGCAAGATGTTCACTGAGGATCCTCCATCAACCAAAATTCGATTTACCCTTTCATCACGCACATAGCTAACCATATACAACGAGCGATTATGAAAAGTGTCATCTAGTATAAGGTCGTCATTTGTGAACGTAACGTTTTCCTCGCATGCGTTAACTTCTTGAGGGATAGACTCTATGACCTTTTCTAGAGATGGTGCCAACGGTAGGTCATCACTATTTTCTTCCCCTTTATCAGCATTGCAATAAAAGGCCTCAATACCATCACGGTAAATCTTCATGCGAAACCAACATGGCAAATAATCCTCCAAGGTCATTGGATGTCGTGGCTTTTGAGGGTGGTATACCTCAATTTTTGCTTTCCCCAAACGCCTAACTGGATTTTGTTTTCTTGGTCTTTTTACCATCATTTTTCTTATTGGTTGTTCTATTGATTCTTTTCGTGGGCTCCTTCTGTGGCGCCTACGACGAGTCACCAACGTCCAACCTTCATCATTGATCGTGTTCAACATTGTTGTTCTTGAATAATTCTTCATCTTTACTTTCTTTAAAACTACATAATTCATCTGGACCGAATGAGCCAAATATGATAGAGACTTGGTTTGCGCTTGCTTTCTCATCTTCAAGCACGATATTCTTTTCACGAGCCAAGTCCATAACTTTGTCCTTGAAAACAAATCACCTCTCCAAAGGGTGGCTCACAAGTCGATGATATTTGCAGGAATTTGGGTCATCAGTTTTCCCAGCTTCATTTGGCCGCTTCATCTCCGGAAGCTCAATGAGATTTAACTCGAGGAGTTCTTCAAAAATTGCTGGCACATCAGAATCCAGAAATGGGTACTCCTTCTCTTGCATTTCTTTTAGAGTCAACTTCCCACTTGGTTTATCTTGAAAAAAGTGGATTTCGTACTCTGCTTCTTGATCACCTTCGTTGTGAACTTCACAGGTGATGTGTTGACATTCATAGCTTCTTTAGTTTCAGACCTGGGTACAAACTTGCTCCATTTCCTTACTTCTTGCTTGTCATTCCCTTTGCGAGGCTCATAGATAGGCATCCTTTCGTTTCCAGCGGAGGCCATACTTAACTCCATGCCGTGGGCACGAGTCGCGAGTTCTTCAAATGTGCTGGGCTTAATACCTTGCAAGATGTAGCGGAGTCCCCAATGCATGCCTTGGATGCACATCTCTATGCCAGAAGCTTCACTAAGCCTCTTTTTGAAATTGTGTCTTTCTGTGCGTAAATAAAATAATGAGCTATTCAAAGTTATTTTTGAAGCACATTTTCATTCCCTGTAGTGAATGAAAAAATACTATAACTCACCTCTGGAAGAGCTAGAATAATAGATGATATAAATATTATTTTTGTGACATAAAGATCATTGTCGCACGTACCTGTTATACGTAAAACATCGTGGATAATTTTATTAAGTATCATTCTAAGGCAAAATCATTCTTGTAGAATGCTTTCTACTACAACCACATTAATATATTATGGTTAGTTATTGAGTTCCCCGAAGGAAATAACAACTCGTGTATCTTTTCTTAAAAGATGCAATGACTATGTGGTTGTCATATTGATACAAAATATTCAGATGTTAATGATATTTCTCCTTGAATGAGATATTTGTCACAAAGTTAGTGGTAGAAATATTAAAATTCTTAATTTTCGTCATTTATAAATTTAGAATTAGTTTTATATTATTTATTTGATTATGATTTTCTCTCATGATACCATAAGTGTATGAGCAATATTTGATAGTACAAAATGTATCAACAACTCCTGAAGAGCTAATTGTTTGTCTAGAAGACACATGACACCAGTGGTGTCTGATAAATATTAGATTGCGGATAATAAAGGAAGGCTCTCGAAGAGCTTATATACAAATATGTTATTCATATTATATGATTATGGTCAAAACATATGTTGTAGTAAACCTAAAGTTTACTAATACAAATGGCTATCATATTGAGACTACAAATCATTGAAAGATTAAAAATCTTCATGTTTCCACAATCATATGGGGTAAATATGTGTGTGAGAAGTTACCCGCCTTATTCTTCAAAGTTGTACTATATCATGTATCACAGTAAACCAGAAGTTTACTAATGCAAAAGCAGTCACAGTAAATCAGAAGTTTTACTGAGGCAAAAGTAGCTACAGTAAATCAAAAATTCACTGATACAAAAGTAGCCACAGTAAATCAGAAGTTTACTAATGCAAACGTTTATGGCATAGTAAACCAGAAGTTTACTTAGAGATAGCACATGACATGATAAACTTGAAGTTTTCATTTGCCATTTTTAAATAAGCTATTTGAGAATTCAGATAAGCATATACTAAAGAACTAGAAGATTCTTCAAAAATTCTCTTGTGTTGCTTGTTCTCATAATAACTTGATTATACTAGCTAAAGTTGGGACTAAAATTCTCAAATTCTGGAATATATAAAAGGTGAATATGGGCTCATTCACCTATCATGTGAACCACTTATAGATGCATATATAAGATGGTTACATGTATGTTTATTGTCAACCTGCAGTTTGGCATTTGAAATTGTCTTTCTCAATTAAGAGTATAATTTTCAGATTATGAAATCAAGATAGTTCATCTTGATGATGCTGGTTTATATCTAAGCTAGTTTAGCATTGAATACCTCTTATTAATGGCTAAGCTATTGCTTATGAGAACAAAGCCCCATGTGTTGGTCTAAGATTTTCTAAATTGCATACAGCAGCACTTGTATGCATCAGACCAACAAAATATGATAAGTCCTCCCCTCACAATTGGTTTAGGATCAAAAACTAAATATTTTTATTATCTAATAACTTTTGATGTGTGGTATATGATTAATTTCTCTACCGCAATGCACAAAGATATGTTTCCCAAAGAAGATTGGGGATATGAGTTAGTTTTTCTAACATTTGGGGGATGGAATAAAATAGCTGAAAAATATGCTATATGAATCGAATTATCATTAATATGATCCTCGCTTAGAAGATAATTCAAGTCAAATGCCAGAAGCATTTGTTGATCCAAAATTAAATATTATATTTCAGCTGCAAATGCTCCTATTAAAATTAAAGTCCCTGGAGGATAGAGTTTACTGTACGCATGAAGCGTGGTAGACCAATCGGTTCCAAAGGTAAAAATCCTTGAAAAGAATAGGAGCAAATGATCAAAATGATCATAATAAGGAGGAAATAAGCTCTGGAAGAGCCCACGACATAACATTTCATGAAACTCCAGAAAAAGTTCAGGTACCTGAAAATAAAGAAAGTGATGAGATCTCAACAAGTTATGTCGCTTGCGAACCGATATGAAATGATCGTCGACGATATATCTGATACAATATAGTGCACAATATTGTAAAAGATTGTGAGGATCAGACCAGCAGTCTAGACACTTGAAGATGTCATGCCATTTAGATACAAGTCATAACCTATATGACTCATTTGATTAAATCCATATGAAGATCCCTGAAGGATTTAAAATGCCTGAAGCATATAGTTCAAAGTCTCGAGAAATGTATTCAATCAGATTATAAAGATCTTTGTATGGTTTAAAGCAATCTGGGTGTATGTGGTATAATCGCCTTAGTAAATATTTACTGAAAGAGGGTTACATAAATGATGTTATTTATCCATGTATTTTTATTTAAAAAAAATGGCATCAGAATTTGTTATACTTGCTGTTTATGTTAATGACATAAATCTTGTTGGAACTCTAGAAGAGCTCCAAAAGGCAATTGAATATCTTAAGAAAGAATTTGAGAAGAAAGATCTTGGAAAGACAAAACTTTGTCCTGGTCTGCAAATTGAACATTTAGCAGACGAGATCTTTTATCTATCAATCTGCCTATACAGAAAGGGTCTTAAAACGCTTTTACATGGACAAAGCGCACCCATTGAGTACACCAATAATTGTTCGATCACTTGAAGTGAATAAGGACCCGTTCCGACCTCCAGAAGAGGATGAGGAACTCCTTGGTCCTAAAACACCCTATCTTAGTGCAATTGGTACACTTATGTATCTTGCTAATGCTACAAGGCCTGACATAGCATTTTCTGTTAATTTACTAACAAGATATAGCTCTTCTCCTACACTGAGACATTGGAATGGGATTAAACATATATTGGAATATTTAAAGGGAACTCTTGATATAGGTTTGTTTTATGCTAAAAAAGGTAGTGCAGATCTTGTTGGTTATGCAGATGCAGGTTATTTATATGATCCCCATAAAGCTAGATCTCAAATCGGGTACGTTTTTACATGTGGAGGTACTATCATATCATCGCGCTCCACAAAGCAATCTATTGTTGCTACTTCTTCAAATCATGCTGAGATAATAGCTATTCATGAAGCAAGTAGGGAATGCATATGGTTGAGATCAGTGATTCATTTCATTCGAGAAAATGTGGTTTGGAATGTGATAAAAGATCCATAATTTTATATGAAGACAATGCTGCATGCATAGCCCAATGAAAGGGAGGATTTATAAAAGGAGATAGAACGAAGCACATTTCACCAAAAAAGGAGACTCAAATATTTGAAACAAAGTTTTTATCAGGGGGAATGAAATACGCACTGTACTCTTTTTTCCTTACTAAGATTTTTTTCCCATGGGGTTTTTTTTATAAAGTTTTTAATGAGGCAGCTAGCAATGCGTATTACTAAATATGTGTACTCTTTTTCCTTCACTAGAATTTTTTCCCACAGGGTTTTTTCCTATTAAGGTTTTAATGAGGCATATTATCTTTTAATGAACATCCAAGGGGGAGTGTTATGAAAATAATTATATTGTGGATGTTCATTTATTACTCCGCTATAGATAATCTTCCTGAAGAAGATTATTCATTTAGTACTCTGTTGAAGTTTATCTACAAGCAACTGATGCAGGCAGGTTGCAAGCAGCTCAATGAAATAATTTGCAACAGCTTCTTATTAAACAGGCAGGTTGCAAGCAGTTCATGCAGACAACTTACAAGCAGCTAAAGAAAAGCCTTGCAGCTGCTTCCTGAAAATAAATAGAGGAGTTTCAGTTCATTATATACATAACTTTAAAAGTTGAATAAAAATCAATCTCCCTCTATACTTGTCTTCAGTTTATTTCTTTTTATAGTCTTTATTTTATAACACGTTAAGTTAAGACTTGCATTCCTCTAATAATTGATAAAGGCGATAACTGGTTCACTCTTTCGTTGACGAGTATTTGTAAGTTCTATCATACTCATAGTACGTCTCGTGCTATAAAAGCGATTGAGGAACTCTTGCACTAGTTGATCCCAACTATCAATAGATCCAGCCTCGAGGTCTGTGTACCAGTCAAAAGTATTTCCTTTTAGTGAGCGGACAAACTGCTTGACGAGGTAATCTTTATAAGTCTCAACATTGTTGCACGTCTCAACGAAGTGCGCCACATATTGCTTTGGATTACCTTTACCATCAAATTGTTGAAACTTTGGAGGTTGATAGCCAGCAGGCATCTTCAACATATCGACCCTGGCAGTGTATGGCTTTGCATATGTAAGGGAGGACTTGGCAGCAACTTCATACTTGTTCTTAATGGTTCCTTCAATGAACTCCTTCAGTTGATCAATTGGAATCAGCCCTTCAGATAAGACAGGGATAGCCTTAGCGGATGTTACTTGTCTTGGGGGCGAATCACTCTCTCGAACTTCTGGGAGCTTGCCAGGTGCGTGGGTGGATTCTTCTTCCATCAAGATTCCCACCCTATCTGTTAGCTTGTCGATTCTAGCGTCTTGATTTTACATGCACTTGGTCAAGCCAGCGATTGCTTCCGTCAAGTTTTCCAACTGGTCCTCCACAGATGAATTGTTTGTCACCATGGCTTGCATGATTGTCGTGGAAGATGGAGAGTAGCATGGATTGTCACACATATCGATCCTCGATTGGCTCACGCTATGTGGTGTAAGTGGAGAGGATCCATCACTTGAAGCATCATCATTTTCCTTCACAACAAAGTGCTTGGATCTGGAGAGGTCAAGCAGAGCAAGAGTTTTCTGGATCTTTCCAGCAACATCGCTTCCTCCTTTGGGTGCGTTTGTGGAAGATCTTGCTCCTTTTGAGGATGAAGATCCGAAAACAGTGGTTGATGCGGACGACACTTGGGGTGCTTGTTGTCCTAACGAGCTTGCTTTGCTCCTCGTAACTGGTCCAAAGCTTCCAAAAGTAACATCGAGGATGCTTTCCACATCAGCATAGAACCTGGAATTAGCAGCTTTGGTGGAAGTTGAACTGGAGTTGATTTTCTTTGAAGCCATTTCAATGTTCTTGAACTTTGGTAATTGAAAAGTTGAGATGAGAGGTAGAGATTGTCCTACTGGGCGTGCCAGAATTTGTAGACAATAAATTTGTATCGAGAAAATAAATTCATACCGAAAAATATTACAACAATCGTAGTATTTGATTTCAAATAATTCGAGTGTACAATCTCTATGAATTCTCTGATTCTTCTTTTCAATAGTAAATAAATTCAAGGGCTTTTGAGGTTGAGCTTGAACCTATATTTGTTGTCACGAATGATGATCTTGAATTCAACTAGTACCAACTTTGATTTGAACTCGTACTCCTTGAATCTTGATTTGTTCTTCGTTCTTGAGCTTAAACTTGATTTGTTCTTCGTTCTTGAGCTTGAACTTGATTGCTTGAAGTTTGAAACTTATGGAGGAATTTGCAGCGTTTGATCCACGAGCTCTTTCTTGCTTCTTGTTATAACTTTTGGTGTCTTTTCTGGGTTATGAAAACCCCTATTTATAGTTGTGGGTGGGAAGAGTTATGATAAGAACAAACTCTTTCCGACCAATCAAATTGAAGTGTGACAAGGCCGCATTTGATTTGCCAGAACATGTCACTTGCACACGTGCCGCGGTTTCATTGGTCTTTTAATGTGACTTGGCATGCCTTGTCATTTTGACACGTAGCATGATCTTATTGACTCTTTCGTTTGACTTGGTGTGCCACGTCATTTGACACGTGGTACCAAACTGGGCCTTTAGGAACATGACACATTGGGCTTAATGAAGTGGGCTCATCACTTCAGCCCAATTAAATGGGCTAACCCAATGGATTAAGAATTATTTGTTTAATCCATATATATTGGATTATATAATTAATTGAAGGGGAAAAAATATATTTAGCCAATATTTAAGAAATTTTTACAGAGTCCTAGCACTAATAAGTAATTAACAAATATGGCACCTAATTAATTACATTTCTAACACAACCCTATAATGCTAAAACAATCATTCCCACAACTTTCTCTCCAATTAATGCATTACCTGCTCTCATTAACTGCTTTTAACTCTAATTGTTATACTTATAATATATTAACTTTAATAATACATTGTGTTGTATAATTATTGAATACATGATGAATAGTAATGTTATATATGAATATACTTTATATTACTAGCAGGGGCGGCCCGTCCATAAAGCAGGTAAAGCAACTGCTTTAGGCCTCATTTTTTTTTTTTTACATATATATATATATATATATATATATCTTTTCCTATTTTCGTTGGAAACTAATTCATTCCATAACGGATTTTATACTTTCCATATATGGATCTTTTTACTAGAAAAAAGAGTACTAGTACCTTTTTATATAACATAAACTCTAGCGAAAGTATACATCTTTATATTTTGAAAAAATAAAATACATATGTTTCATGAAAAATATAATGTATATTTGAGGTATACATATATATTATAAACAATATAATTTTATATAATTATTATGCCAGGGAGTACTTTCTTATTAAAAAGAACAAAGGTATATTATTACATTAGTATTTCTTGAAATATCATTATACTAGTTATATATAATGTTATACCTTAATACCATTATTATACATTGTATTTCTCTAAAAAAAATATTTTATGAGATATATATAATATTATAACTCAATAAAATTATACCATGTATATTAATACATTAGTATACAAAGAAAGCTGCTATATACACCTTATATTCAGTGAATTATTTTCTTCTTCTATTCCTTATCGATTTCAGAGGATGTAGCGATGGAATCAACAATCTTAATGAGTTTCACCTTATTCTTTGCTATGTAATTTGCAGTTTACGATAAGAAGGGAAGAGGAAAGAGTTTTGGGTAAGATTTTGCCTTACATGATGAGAGAAAGAACAAAAAGAGTGAGATTTTGGGTTCGGGGTGATGGAGAGATTAGTGGAGAAATAATCACTATAATTTTGAAAATTTGGTGGAATATGGGAGACTTTTAATCTCTAATACATCATCCCTTGAATTATGGGTCAGTTTTAAAAAATAAAGACTAATGGTAATGTATCAATTTTGAGATATGTTATATATGTAAATGAATGTGCTACATATTAAATAAAACAAAAGTAATATTGTTTATGTAAATATTTGCTTACTAATGGCTCTACAACGTAAAAATCTCTTAATAGAATTATATTAGCCCATAATATTGGTTGGGACCAATATATCTTGAATTTAAAATATAGTCCAAATTATTTTATCGATTTAGATTCGATAAAATTTAAATGCTTACACTTACTTCTATGAATGTTGGTTAAATGCAAATAGAATAACAACCTTCCTCAAACAACGAAATAGATTTCGATCTTCCTATGTTCGATCGAGTTCAAATGGTAGGAAATCGGAGTGGGATTTTGGGAGTGAGCTCCGAAGACAGTACTAACGAGCCTCGAGTCCAAAGGCTGCTCGAGGAGTCGGCTCGATAACCTTATCGAGCCCGTGACCAAATCGATCCGCAAGGCATTGCTTCGAGGTCGGAAATGCGCGACGCCCATCCCGAAGGTCGAACTCGAGCCAAGACCGAAGGGCTCGACCCAGTAACAAGTTCGAGCCAGTATCGAGCTCACAGACAAGAGTCGTTGCAACCGCACCAAGAGAGAGAATCTTGGCGGAAATCGAGGAAGAGACAAATCATCATGGGTCCTCCTCCACTATATGCTTTATTTTATTATTTTTTATTATAAATAAAGTAATGACCCTCTACTATAAAAGGGGGATCCTTGTAAGCTATGGACATACTGAATATACTGGAATAAAAGATATCTCCTTGTGCTTGTTTTACTTTATTTTATTCATTCTTTCTGTTCATTATTCCCATTTTCATAGTCAAGAATATTCGTATTGTTATCTCTCTATACGATTTGTATCAAAAGGTATGATGTATCCTTAGAACCATACATAAATTTAACGTTATTCGATTTTTCGGGTAAACAGTTTGGCGCCCACTGTGAGGCTAAGGATAACAGTGATTGTTTGACATAAATTTACAGTACACACCAGTTTACAACTTCAAATCAGCAATGGCTTTACGTATCGACCACGAAGCCGGCCTTCAAGATGAAACCAACAACTTGGGATCTGGGGGCGGAAGGCCATTTGACGATGGCACTGAGGCTCGAATCGAAGTACCCGAAATTCGAGCCGAAGTACCATTAGATGTCAATTCATGAATAGCTCTGGAGGCGAATCAGCGTTCCGAACCGGAAAAAAGCATTCAGGGCGGTACTCGATCCATAGCCCGAGATACCCATAACGCGGGGAAAATCGGAGCCAGCTTACGTATGATCTTCGAGATGCTACAAGCCCAACAAGTAGCGATAGCCCAGTTACAGAGCCAAACTCATATACAAAGCAGGCCGGATCCCAATCCGCCTCGAGAAATTACCCCCAGAACGGAGCCCGCCATAGTGAAAAAAACATTCAGGGCGGTACTCGATCCGTAGCCCGAGATACCCATAAATCGGGGAAAATTAGAGCCAGCTTACGTATGATCTTCGAGATGCTACAAGCCCAACAAGTAGCGATAGCCCAGTTACAGAGCCAAACTCATATACAAAGCAGGTCGGATCCCAATCCGCTTCGAGAAATTACCCCCAGAACGGAGCCCGCCATAGTGAAATCAAATGAGTAAGAATCGGGGACCACTCCCGAAATTACTAAATTGCTCGAGGAACTCACAAAACGAGTCGAAGCAAACGACAAGAGAGTGGAAACATACAATGCCAGGGTCGTTCAAATCTCAGGGGCTCCACCAATGATAAAAGGGCTTGATTCGAAAAAATTCATACAAAAGCCTTTTCCCTCAAGTGCGTCCCTAAAACCAATCCCCAAAATATTCCGTATGCCTGAAATTCCCAAATATAACGGTACGACCGATCCTAACGAACACGTAACCTCTTACACATGTGCCATCAAAGGTAACGATTTGGAGGACGATGAGATCGAATCCGTATTGTTGAAAAAGTTCGGGGAGACCCTCTCGAAGGGAGCAATGATCTGGTATCACAATTTACCGCCAAATTCCATCTATTCTTTTGCCATGTTAGCAGATTCGTTCGTAAAGGCACATGTTGGTTCCATAAAGGTTGCAACAAGGAAATCGGACCTCTTCAAAGTAAAGCAAAGGAGTAATGAAATGCTGAGGGAATTCGTATCCCGATTTCAAATGGAACGCATGGAATTACCACCGGCCACAGATGATTGGGCTGTACAAGCTTTCACCCAATGGTTGAACGAGCTAAGTTCGACTGCATCACGTTGGCTGAAGCAAAATTTGATCGAGTATCCAGCAATAACTTGGGCAGATATACACAACCGCTATCAATCAAAAATTAGGGTCGAAGATGACCAGTTGGGAGCTCCGTATGGACCCGTGCATCAGAAAAGGACAGCTGCTAAAAACCAAAGGGAGATCGACAAAGAACAAAGGTTGAACAGAGACCGATATCAACCGTACGTCGCAGATCGGATGAACAACGGTTCAACACGCAATACAGTTCGGAACAATCAAAAGATTGATCGAGGGCAAAATTCTCGTGGACTTATGAGCAAGAGCGGCTTTGATAAATATACTGATCCTATAGAAGCACCTCGGTTATCAGAGTATAACTTCAGCGTTGGTGCATCTGCCATCGTGTCGGCTATCGGATGCATCAAAGACACCAAGTGGCCTTGACCCATGCAGATCGATCCTGCCCAAAGGAATCCCAATCAAATGTGCGAATATCATGGCACCCATGGTCACAGAACAGAAAATTGCAGGCAACTAAGAGAGGAAGTAGCCCGCTTATTTAACAAAGGGCACCTTCGAGAATTTTTGAGTGATAGGGCGAAGAACCTTTTTAAAAACAGGGATTTCGGCAAACAAAACGAGCAAGAAGAACCGCAGCACGTAATTCACATGATCATCGGCGGCGGCGATACCCCTCAGGGACCAATGCTTAAACGCACTAAAACATCGATTGTGAGGGAAAAGCGATCTCGGACTCAAGATTACGCACCCATAGGGACTTTGTCCTTCGATTATGAAGATGCATAAGGAGTCATCCAACCTCATAATGATGCACTAGTAATATCAGTACTCATGAATAAATTAAATTAAGCGTGTGTTAATCGATCCAGGTAGCTCGGCCAACATCATCAGATTGAAGGTCGTAGAACAGCTCGACCTGTAGGACCAGATCGTACCCGCAACTCTAGTTCTAAACGGATTCAATATGGCATGTGAAACCACCAAAGGCGAGATAATCCTACCAATAAACGTGGCCGGAACCATCCAGGAAATAAAGTTTTACGTGATCGAAGGCGACATGAGGTACAACGCCCTTTTCGGAAGGCCATGGATCCACAACATGAGAGTTGTACTTTCGACCCTACACCAGGTCCTCAAATTCCCAACATCGAGAGGTGTCAAAACAGTGTACAGGGAACAACCGGCCGCAAAATAAATGTTCGCCGTCGAGGAAGCGAAATCAATATCCTCGCCTTCGCCGATAAAGGGATCGGTCTTAGAAGGAGAACGGGACACCAAATAGCAATCATAGATGTTGGCTTCGACCCAGCCAAATAACCAGAAGATCGAAGAAGATGATGGTCAAAGGGTCCCTCGATCTTTCATGATTCCCGATGACTCCGACGCCACCAAATCAACAATTGAAGAACTAGAGCAAATCATACTAATCGAGCACTGGCCCGAACGAAAGGTATACTTGGGAACGGGGTAAAGCCCCGAACTCAGGAAGAAACTTGTTCAATTTCTTATCGATAACATTGATCATTTTGCCTGGTCCCACTTAGATATAACAGGGATCCCATTGGACATAACGATGCATCGGCTAAGCTTGGACCCTAGGTTCAGACCGGTGAAGCAGAAGAGAAGACCCCAGTCCGAGAAAAAGCACACATTCATAAAAACCGAGGTAACCAAATTTCTCAAAATAGGGTCCATTGGGGAGGTGAAATATCCCAAATGGTTAGCCAACATAGTTGTAGTGCCTAAAAAAGGGAACAAACTTAGAATGTGTGTGGACTATAAGGATTTGAACAAAGCATGCCCCAAAAATTCCTTTTCGCTTCCCAACATCGATCGCATGATCGATGCCATGGCCGGCCACGAGATCCTCACTTTTCTCGATGCCTATTCCGGGTATAATCAAATCTAAATGAACCGGGAGGACCAGGAAAAGACTTCATTTGTCACCAAATATGGAACATATTGTTATAATGTGATGCCCTTCGGGCTAAAAAATGCAGGGGCTACTTACCAACGCCTAGTAAATAAAATGTTCGAAGAATAAATAGGTAAATTAATGGAAGTTTATATTGGCGACATGCTAGTTAAGTCCCTGCGCGCAGAGGACCATTTGACCCATTTGCAGGAAACGTTCGAGATTTTGAAAAAATACAACATGAAGCTCAACCCCAAAAAATGTGCTTTCGGGGTCGGTTCGGACAAGTTCCTCGGCTTCATGGTGTCAAACTGGGTAATAGAGATTAACCCCGATAAAATCAAGGCCATCGAAGACATCACCATCGTGGACAGCGTGAAAGCTGTACAAAGACTAGCGGGACGGATTGCAGCCTTAGGCCGATTCATTTTGAGATCATCAGATCGAAGTCACAAATTTTTCTCTCTACTCAAAAAGAAGAACAATTTCGCTTGGACCCTGGAATGCATACAAGCATTGGAGGAACTAAAACTATATCTATCGAGCCCACCACTACTTCACACTCCAAAAACGGACGAAAAACTTTGCTTGTACTTGGCAGTATCGGAAATCACAGTAAGCGGTGTCCTAGTTTGGGAAGAGCAAGGTACGCAATTTTCTGTTTATTATATAAGTCAGACCTTAGGAGAAGCATAAACTAGATATCCGCACCTAGAAAAATTGGCACTTGCACTGATAAGCGCCTCTAGAAAGTTAAGACCGTACTTTCAATGTCACCCCATATGCGTATTAACCACTTACCCGCTTCGTAATATTTTGCACAAGCCCGAACTATCAGGCCGATTGGCCAAATGGGCCGTCGAACTCAGTGGGTACGATATCGAATATCAATCTCGTACGACCATCAAGTATCAAATTTTAGCAGACTTCGGGGCCGATTTCACGCCAACCCTCGTACCCTAAGTCGAAAAAGAACTCCTGTTGAAATCGGGTACATCATCGGGAGTATGGATCCTTTTTACGGACGGGGCTTCGAACGTGAAGGGGTCCAGGCTGGGCATAGTTTTGAAACCACCCACGGGTAACACTATTAGGCAATCTATTAAAACTACCAGGTTAACTAACAATGAGGCCGAGTATGAAGCCATGATTGCAGATCTCGAGCTAGCTAAAAACTTGGGAGCAGAAGTCATTGAAGCCAAATGTGATTCTTTGCTGGTGGTGAGTCAAGTGAACAAAACATTAGAAGTTCGAGAAGGTAGAATGCAAAGGTATTTAGACAGACTACTTGTCACTTTGCACTATTTCAAACAATGGACTTTACGGCATGTTCCATGAGAACAAAACAATGAAGCCGATACACTTGCAAATTTGGGATCGTCGGTCGAGGAAGATGACTTGAGCTCAAGGACTGTCGTCCAACTCTTGAGATCGGTAATCGAAGGAGGTCACACCGAGATAAATTCTACAAGCTTAACCTGGGATTGGAGAAATAATTATATTGAATACTTAAAGAGCGGAAAGCTCCCATCGGACCCTAAAGACTCTAGGGCCCTACGGACTAAAGCTGCTCGATTCACGTTGGCTTCAGATGGAACGCTATATCGAAGGACATTCGATGGACCGCTGGGAGTATGCTTGGGTCCGGGAGGTACCGATTACATCCTACGGGAAGTGCACGAGGGCACTTATGGGAATCACTCTGGTGCCGATACATTAGTTCGAAAAATAATTAGAGCAGGGTATTATTGGACCGATATGGGCAAAAACGCGAAGGAATTTGTTCGTAAATGTGACAAATGTCAAAGGTTTGCGCCAATGATCCATCAACCCGGAGAGCAACTTCACTCAGTCCTATCCCCATGGCCGTTGATGAAATGGGGAATGGATATCGTCGGCCCTCTGCCATCGACCCCAGGTAAAGCCAATTTCATTTTATTTATGACTGACTATTTTTCTAAATGGGTTGAAGCACAGGCGTTCGAGAAAATAAGAGAGAAAGAAGTTATAGACTTTATTTTGGATCATATCGTATGCCGATTCGGGATACCCGCCGAAATAGTATGTGACAATGGGAAATAATTCGTTGGCAGCAAAGTAACAAAATTCCTCGAAGATCACAAAATAAGAAGGATACTATCAATACCATACCACCCCAGTAGGAACGGACAGGACGAATAAACGAACAAAACTATCATTCAAAACCTAAAGAAGAGGTTGAACGATGCTAAAGGAAAATAGAGAGAAATCCTGCCCGAAGTCCTTTGGGCGTATCGGACAACGTCAAAATCCAGTACGGGGGCGACCCCATTCTCCTTAGTATATGGGTCTGAAGCATTGATACTAGCCGAAGTCGGTGAACCTAGTACCAGATTTTGATTCACGATGGAAGAATCAAATAACGAGGCTATAAATACCAGCCTCGAATTATCGAACGAAAGACGAGAAGCTACTCTCGTCCGATTGGCCGCCCAAAAGCATCGAATCGAAAGATATTATAATCGAAGAACCAAGCTCCGCCATTTCAAACCCGGAGACTTAGTGTTAAGAAAAGTCATCATCAATACCCGAAATCCGAACGAAGGAAAACTAGGACCAAATTGGGAAGGACCATATCAGGTTCTCAAGAACGTCGGAAAGGGATCGTACATGCTCGGCATTATAAACGGCAAACAGCTATCAAACAGTTGGAATGTGTCACATCTAAAACGATACTACCGCTAAGGTACGACCCTTCCATATTCATTTACATTTCAAAACTGACCCCTGCAGAAGTCCGAACAAGAGCTAAGATGGACCCTTCGCTTGAAAGCACGCGTTGCACTCTTTTTCCCTTAGACCAGTTTTATCCTATATGGGTTTTTCGGTAAAGTTTTTAATGAGGCAACCAATGATCGTACTGCACTTACAACAAGTATCCGAGGCCTCTGTACAATCGACCTCGAATACTGGGGGGCATTAGCCCTCAAATATATCAAGTTCTAATATAAGAAAGTTATTTCGCAACAACGGGGTTCCAGTAGGAAAAGTTATAAGAGCCAAAATGGTCAAAACGAACCATGCTCATGTAGTTGGCCCGAACACAGACGCAAAACATGAACACATGTATATCCAAGAAAAATTCCTCTATTTTTGAGATTTATTATGCAATCAAAATTAAGATGAACTCGACCATTACGCCTATGGGCTACTTTTATTTCGAGTTCGAGCAAGCACTCACTTAACCTTTATGCCCACGGGCTACATTACTTCAAGTTTGAATCATTCACTCGATGACTAAACCTACGGGCTACTTTTATTTCGAGTTCGAGCAAGCACTCACTCGACCATTACGCCCACGGGCTACATTACTTCGAGTTCGAATCATTCACTCAATGACTAAAGCCTACGGGCTACTTTTATTTCGAGTTCAAGCGAGCACTCACTCGACTATTATGCCTACGGGTTATATTTCTTCGAGTTCGAATTATTGACTCAACTAGTAAGCCTAAGGGCTACGTCACTTCGAGTCTGAAAAAACAATCAATCATAGAGACTACGAAGTCCAAATTTGATTAAATTGTTAAGATCCTTGTGAAAACATTTGTAAGGCATGTATAAAGTCTTCACAAGTCGGCCAAGTTGTCTATATACAAAAATTTCTACATGATTGATTAAAAACGTAAAAAATTAAGAACTAAGCTTCCTGATCATCCTCAAGGGCTGCTTCTCTGTCAGGCTCTTCCCCGTCCTCGGATCCGCTCTTGCTACCGTCATCATCATCATAATCGCCATCAGAAGCCAAGGCTTCAGCTTCAGCTTCGAGCTCTTTAGCCTTTTTTATTTCTTTAGTAAGGTCGAAACCTCGAGCGTGTATCTCCTCGAGGGTCTCCCTCCGAGACCTACATTTAGCAAGTTCGGCAACCCAATGTGCTCGAGTGTCGGCAGTACCCGCTGCCTCTCGTGCCTCCATCTGAGTAGCCTCAGCATCAGCCCGATATATGGCAATGGACTTATCCACCAAGATTTTCGACGACTCAACCTCCGCCTTGGCCTCAGCAAACCGAGCTTCAAGCTCATCGATCCTCTTAGCTTGAGCCGAACCCTTTTGCTTGGCGTTTTGAAGCTGAACATCGGCCGACAATAAGTTGGTCAAAATGGTCTCTTTTTTCACAGTGAGGCGGTCGATAGTCTCCTTCCTCCGATTACATTCAGCTTTGATTTGATCAACTTCTTCCCGAAGTGACCCGATCTTTTCAACCTTTTGTTGCAGCTGAGACAAAGAAGGGTTAACTTCCACAGTTGAGTCAAACCCATACTTTAACAGAACGAGGCCCACCTACTTATCGAGTTCGGCCTCTTCTTTACGAGCCTTAGCCAAATTCTCTTGGAGGCCCTTTATAGCCTTGTCCTTTTGGCTGCAAAGAAGCCGCAGGGCATCTCTCTCCCTCGAGACCTTCTGAAGCTCGACCTCACACTGGCTAAGGTCGACTCGAAACCTACTAATGGCCTGCAAAGTAGGGAAAGAACACAGGTCAAGTTCGGAAAAGAACAAAGAAACCAAGTATAGTAAAATCATTACCTGAGTAATGAAACGTTGGGCCTCTTCTAGTAGAAGAGAAGCGTCACCAATATCGAAAGCATCATTGACTCCAGTAAAGCAATTCCGAAAGGGATCCCCTACATTAGAGCCTTCGCCCATATCGGGGGTCTTCAATTCTCGAGCTTCCTTTAATGCCTCCTCAGAAAAGGTTAGAAGGGAAGGCAAATGACCTACTGTCATAGCCCCAAGCGAATCACTCGGGGCACTCCGATCAAGACTCGGGATCCCGGGGCCAACCCCGACCGGTACAGCCGCCATCGACTCAAGAGCTTTGGTGACCTTGATAGCACTCGCAGATCGGATCACCAAAGCCGAGGCACCGCCTTCTTCTTCTTCTTCTTCTCTCAGTCGTTAGACCGAGTCAATCAAAAGAGCAATTGCCTTCCTCCTCAACCTTTGAGTTTTGGGTTTGGGGTCCTCTGACCGAGAGGCAGCTTTTCACTTCTTATGTTTCCCCGATTTCGGGACTGGGGACTTGGTTCCTTCTTCACCGCTCGAAGGCCTCAAAGCGGCATCCTTGGTTACACCTACATGAAAGGAAATCGGTAACTAATGGAGCACAAAGAACACTTCGAAGGAAACGAGAAGTAAAACCTTACCATGATTCTTGGCCTCCCATCTATCTTTTGCCAAATCACGCCAAGCGCGTTCGGCATAAGAGGAAGTTGAGGCTAACTTCTGAACCCAATCCTCGAGGTCGAGCACCGCTTGTGGCATCCAAGGGGCAGATGTATATCGGAGAAAGACATCATAAAAAATCGGGAAAAGATACAAAAAGCAGCATCTTATGAGAACCACTTACGGTTGAAATTCCATTCCTCGGGGAATGACATCTTCTCTTTCGGAATAAGGTCACGGGTCCTCACTCGAATATAACAACCTATCCAACCCCGATCCTTGTCTTCATCGATGCTCGATATCAAAGCCTTCGATGCCCGACGATGAAGTCTGATTAGTCCTCGAAAGATTTGAGGCCGATACAATCGTATGAGGTGATTCAGGGAAAAATCCAGCCCCCCGGCTTTGATGGAGAAGAAGCGAAGTAGGATTACTATACGCCATAGAGAGGGATGAATTTGACCGAGGGTGACCTGATATCTTTTACAAAAATCAATGATCACCGGGTCGACGGGACCCAATGTGAAGGGATAAGTGTAAACACTTAAAAAACTCTCCACATGGGTGATGACGCTCTCTTCGGGGGATGGAATTTGCAACACAACCTCGGAACCCCAGTTGCAGCCTTTCCTAACTGCCTCGAGATGACCCTCTGTTATAGAGCACATGTACATCGACACGTGCTCGCATCGACCCAGAACACAAGAAGGATTCTCAACCTTAAAATCGATCTTCAGAGTACATGGGCCGGGAACATAGTCATTGGTGGACGGCTCCACCGGTGCTTTGTCGCCGGACGACCGTGAAGAAGAAGCTTTCTCCTTCTGAGGTACAGTTTTCAAAGTTTTGTCCATTGATATGAGAGGAAGAAAGGCAAAGAAAAGTGAAAAATTGAAGACACCAAAACTCTGGTGTAGATGGCTCTGCAAGCGACGAGATAGAGAGAAAATATAAGAAAATTTGGAAGAGTGAATGCGAAAAAGTGATAAATGTTAGATGGAAGGGTTATTTATAGGCTCGCATCATGACGGTCTAATATCAGAGGTGGCCGACCGCCATCTGACAAGCATTAAATACCTTGAAAGACTAAATCGATGGGACATCTATCACATACGTCATAATCGATCCATGATAAAACGTCAGCTTATAACCTGATCGAACCTTCGAAAATCATATCGATTCTCACCGCATCCTTCGTGAGAAACGAGGGGACTATCTGTATATGGTCGAAATAGATTTCGGTCTTCCTATGTTCGATCGAGTTCAAATGGTAGAAAATCGGAGTGAGATTTTGGGAGTGAGCTCCGAAGACAGTACTAACGAGCCTCGAGTCTGAAGGCTGCTCGAGGAGTCGGATCGATAACCTTATCGAGCCCGTGACCAAATCGATCCGCAAGGCATTGCTTCGAGGTCGGAAATACGCGACGCCCATCCCGAAGGTCGAACTCGAGCCAAGACCGAAGGGCTCGCCCCAGTAACGAGTTCGAGCCAGTATCGAGCTCACAGACAAGAGTCGTCGCAACCACACCAAGAGAGAGAATCTTGGCCGGAATCGAGGAAGAGACAAATCATCTTGGGTGGGTCCTCCGCTATATGCTTTATTTTATTATTTTTTGTTATAAATAAAGTAATGACCCTCTACTATAAAAGGGGATCCTTGTAAGCTATGGATATACTGAATACACTGGAATAAAAGATATTTCCTTATGCTTGTTTTACTTCATTTTATTCATTCTTTCTGTTCATTATTTCCATTTTCATAGTCAAGAATATTCGTATTGTTATCTCTCTATACAATTTGTATCAAAGGGTATCACGTATCCTTAGAACCATACATAAATTTAACGTATCCGATTTTTCGGGTAAACACTTCCTCAAACAACTTGCTCTTTATATATTTATTTCAATTTAAATTTATTTTTGTTGCGTGTTTACTTCTTATTTATTAAGAGATGCCTCTTTATTTAGACGGGATTCTATATATTACTTCTTCCCATTCTGCTTTAGATGGCATTTATTCAAAGTAAAATAAATTTTCTTTAGTTGTAATTTTACTAGATGTTTTTAATGGGTATAAAAGCTTTTTTATATATATATAAATTTTATTTCTTTGTTTTTCTAACAATGTAAATATTATTTCAAACGTTTTGGAATTATATCTCACTGTCATTTTCAAGATCAAAACAACTTAACAAATACGGACATACAAACATACAGTGGATCCTAAGATGGCCAAATAGAAGAATTAATTATTATGAGAAGTTTTAATTTTCTGAATGCATCACAATTCACAAAGGGTAATAAGAGTTGAACTTGCTTCATTTTTATCTCTTTATTTTGAACAGAGATAAAATAAAGTAGGCTTTAAACTCGACCCAACCCAACAGTGTTTGGCATACGTCCATTTCCCCATGAAGGAGAACGTTTAAGAAGAATTAACCCAAATAACCGTTCATCCAACCATTTAAATTAAAAATGCGCGGTGGTGGTATAATATATACATAATTTATATAATATATATGTATAGTTATGTATAATCAATGTATACTGCTAGAAAAAGTAAATAATAAATATGATTGGCTATTTGTGTAAAGATCCCAACATTGAAGAGGTAACATATTGAAGCCCAATAGATGCAAAACAACTTAGTATTATCACTAAATTGAATGTTATATTAAGAAGCTTGTAATCTCTTACGTGTAAAAATTACGATTTATTGAGAAATTTGACATAAAACTAAAATTGTTTTGTAAAGAGCTACAAAATCAATTGATCAAGTGAGACATAGATCACCTGTATTAAAATGAAGAAATAATCTCTTATCACTTACAATTTGAATGGGAAAAAATGATCTTTACAACTCTCTTGGTGATAAATGCAATAGAGTCATTAGACTGTTGATCTATGTTGGAGATGAGAGTTTGCCAAACTTTACATATAACGAAACATTTTCCTATAGTTATACGGTGAACTTATTGAATTATATTTTATATATTTCATGTAATAATAGCAATTTTCCTCACTAAGGGGTTTTACCAAGATTCACAAACTGATTAATGAAGCAGCGCAAGGTCCAATTTGAAGTTATAGTATTATTGTGTGTTTACCCGAAAAATCGGATATAGTTGAATTTATAACTAGTTTTAAGGATATGTAATATAGCCTGACATAAATCGTACGATTTTTGGCTATAGAAATGAGATATAAATTATTGAACTAGAGGAGTGAGTGTGTCAAGTAAAAAAGCTTAAGAAATTTATTCTTCAATAAATAGAAGTAGTCTATTCTTGCAATGTCCCCTTTGCTTACAAGGATTCTCCCCTCTTTATAGTAGGGGAATGTTACTTTATTTATAATAATAAAAAATACATAGTGGAGAACCCATGGTGAATTGTCTCTTCCTCAATTGCTGCCAAGATTCTCTCTCCTAGTGCAGTTGCAACGGCTCATGTCTGCGAGCTCGATACTGGCTCGAGCTCGATATTGGATCGAGCCCTCAGCCTTGAGTTCGAGTTCGACATTCGGAGTGAGTGTCAATCGGTTGGTGCATCTCCGACAACCTTCTTCTTGCCTTGCGGTTCGATTTGGTCATGGGCTCGATAATGATATCGAGTCGATTCCTCGATCGGTCTTGGAGCTCGAGGCTTGTATGTACTATCCTCGGAACTCGTCTCGAGCTCTCACTTCGATTGCTTACCATTCGAGCTCGAACAAACGTACGGAGGCCGAAATCTATTTCGACCGTATACAGATAGTCCCCTCATTTCTCAGGAAGAATGTGGTGAGAAGCGATATGATTTCCGACGGCTCGATCAGATTATAAGCTGACATTTTCACTGGGCTCGATCGTGACGTATGTGATAGTTGTCCCGTAGATTTAGTTTTTTAAGGTATTTAATGCACGTCAGACGGTGGTCGGCCATCGCTGATACTGAACCGCCACGGTATAAGCCTATAAATAGCCCTTCCATTTATCATTTACCACTTTTACATCTTCAATCTCCCAAATTTTCTTACTCTTTTTGCCTCTGTTTCGCCGCTTGTATAGCCACCTTCATCAGCGTTTGGCACCATTAACCTTTCATCTTCCTTCGCTTTCTTTCTCTTACATCAATGGCAAAAACTTCATAAACCGTACCTCAGAAGGAGAAAGCTTCCTCTTCACGGCCGTCCGGCGACAAGGCGCCGGTGGAGCCGTCTCCCCATGAGTACGTTCCTGGCCCGTGTACTCTGATGATCGATTTTAAGGTTGAAAATCCTTCGTTTGTTCCGAGTCGATGTGAGCATGTGTCGATGTACACGTGCTCGATAACAGAGGGCCATCTCGAGGCTGTGAGGAAAGACTACAACTGGGGTTCCGAGGTTGTGTTGCAAATTCCCTCTCCCGAAGAGAGCGGCATCACTCACGTAGAGGGGTTTTTAAGTATTTATACTTACCCCTTCACGTTGGGTCCCGTCAACCTAGTGATCATTGATTTTTGCAAAAGATATCGGGTCACCCTCGGTCAAATTCATCCTTCTCTATGGCATATAGTAACCTTACTTCGCTTCTTCTCCGATAAAGCCGGGGGACTGGATTTTACCCTAAACCACCTCATACGATTGTATCGGCCTCAAATCTTTCGAGGACTAATCAGGCTTCATCGTCGGGCATCGAAAGCTTTGATGTCGAGCATCGACGAAGACAAGGATCAGGGTTGGATGGGCCGTTATATTTGGGTGAGGACCCATAATCTCATTCCGGAAGAGAAGATGTCGCTCTCCAAGGAATGGAATTTCGACCGTAAGTGGTTTTCATAAGGCGTTGGTTTTCGTATCTTTCTCCGATTCTATCTGATATCTTTCTCCGATATACAACTGCCCCTTGGATGCCACAAGTGGTACCCGACCTCGAGGATTGGGTTCGAAAGTTAGCCTCGATTTTCTCTTATGCCGAACACGCTTGGCGTGATTTGACAAAAAATAGATGGGAGGCCAAGAATCACGGTAAGGGTCACTTCTCGTGTTCTTCGAAATGTTTTTATACTCCATTCGTTACCAGTTTTCTTTCATGCAGGTGTAACCAAAGATGCCGTTTTGAGGCCTTCGAGTGGTGAAGAAGGAACAAGTCCCCGGTCCCGGAACCGGGGAAAGATAAGAAGCGAAAAGCCGTCTCTCAGCCAGAGGACCCCAAGCCCAAAACTCGAAGGGTGAGGAGGAAGGCAAACGCTCTTTCGATGGACTCGGTCCAACGACTGAGAGAAGAAGAAGAAGATGATGATGATGATACCTCGGCTTTGGTGATCCGATCTGTGAAACCTATCGAGGTCGCCAGACCTTCTGAGCCGATGACAGCTATACCGGTCGGGGTCGGTTCCGGTACCCCGAGTCTCGATCAGAGCGTCCCGAGCTATTCGCTTGGGACTATGACAGTGGTTCATTTGCCTTCTCTTCTGACCTTTTCTGGGGAGGCGTTAAAGGAAGCTCGAGAATTAAAGACCCCCGATATGGGCGGAGGCTCAAGTGTAGGGGACCATTTTCTGGATTTCTTTACTGGAGTCGATGATGCCTCCGACATCAGTGACGATTCTCTTCTCCTAGAAGAGGCCCAACCTTTTATTTCTCGGGTAATGATTTTACTGTGCTTGGTTTCTTCGTTCTTTTCTAAACTTGACTTGTGTTTTTTCCCTATTGTTCAGGCCATTAGCAGGTTTCGAGTCGACCTCAACCAGTGTGAGGCCGAGCTTCAGAAGGTCTCAGGGGAGAGAGATGCTCTGCGGCTTCTTTGCAACCAAAAGGACGAGGCTATAAAGGACCTCCAAGCAGATTTGGCTAAGGCTCGTGAAGAAGAGGCCGAACTAGATAAGCAGGTGAGCATCGTTCTATTAGAGTATGGGTTTGACCCAATTGTGGATGCTAACCCTTCGTTGTCTCAGCTGCAGCAAAAGGTTGAAAAGATCGGGTTGCTTCGGGAAGAAGTCGATCAAATCAAGGCCGAATATAACCGGTGGAAGGAGACTATCGACCGCCTGGCTGCAGAAAAAGAAACCATCTTGGCCAAATTATTATCGGCCAAAGTTCAGCTTCGAAGCGTCAAGCAAAAGGGTTCGGCTCAGGCCAAAAAGATCGAGGAGCTTAAAACACGGCTTGCTGAGGCCAAGGCAGAGGTTGAGTCATCGAAAGTCATGGCAGACAAGTCCATTGTCGTGTATCAGGCTGATGCTAAGGCTGCTCAAAATGGAGGCAAGAAAGGCAGCGGATACTGCCGACACTCGAGCATATTGGGTTGCCGAACTTGCTAAGTGTCGGTCTCGGAGGGAGACCCTCGAGGAGATACATACTCGAGGTTTCGACCTTGCCGAAGAGATAAAAAGGGCTAAAGAGCTCGAAGCTGAAGCTGAAGCCTTGGCTTCTGATGACGATGATGACGATGATGATGAAGGTAGCAAGAGAGGGTCCAAAGACAGGGGGAGCCCAGTGGAGAAGAGACCTCTCTCGATAATAACCCAGAAGCTTAGCCCTTAGTTTCTTCTATGTTGCATTCATTTATGTAAACCATCCTTGTATATCTATACAAATATCTTTTTCTTTTACTGTCTTGCTTCGTGAAGATTTCATCCATGCCTTGCAGATGTTTTATGAGTATTTAGGTGATTTCATCGAATTCGGCCTTCGTAGCCTTTATGGTCGAGTGAGTGTTCGCTCGAGCTCAAAATAAAAGTAGCACACAGGCTTAGTGGTCGAGTGGGCGCTTGCCCGAACTCGAAAAATAAAAGTAGCCCACAGGTTTAGTAGTCGAGTGAACGTTTGAACTCGAAGCAAGATAGCCTTTAGGCTTTGATAAGTGAGTAAGTGATTGTTTCGAACTCGAACTCAAAGTATATTAGCCCGTAGACTTTTACGATCGAGTGAGTGATTACTCGGACTCGAAGTAAGATAGCCCTTAGGCTTTTAATAATTGAGCGAGTGATTGTTTCGAACTCGAACTCAGAATATCTTAGCCCGTAGGCTTTTTATGACCGAGTGAGTGATTGTTTCGAACTCGAACTCAGATAGCCTTTAGGCTTTAATTTGAGTGAGTGATTGTTTCGAACTCGAACTCAGAATATCTTAGCCCGTAGGCTTTTTGAGTGAGTGATTGTTTCGAACTCGAACTCAGACAACCTTTAGGATTTAATTTGAGTGAGTGATTGTTTCGAACTCGAACTCGGAATATCTTAGCCTGTAGGCTTTTTATGACCGAGTAAGTGATTGTTTCGAACTCAAACTCAGATAGCCTTTAGGCTTTAATTTGAATGAGTGATTGTTTCGAACTCGAACTCAGAATATCTTAGCCCATAGGCTTTTGATGATCGCTATAAAAATCCCTTTGATAGTGGTTGGCCTTTAAGCCTGTTTGAATCATGAAGCAGGAAAATCTTTTCAAAGTATGAGATATCTGAAAAAGTAGTTCTCCTTTATAAGTCATTACACATGTGTTTGTATCTTGTGCCAGAGTCCGAGCGAAACTACGTGGACATGGTTCGTTTTGACCATTTGGCCCTTACACTTTTCCTGATCGAGACCTTGTTTGTCATGAGTTTGATATGGTGCAACTTTCTTGTCCCGAACTTGATTTATTCGCTTGGTAGACCCCCAGTATCCGAGATTGATTATGAAGGAGCTTCAAATACTGTTGATTTGTCCCCGAGTAACACATAGTTGTTGCCTCGTTAAAAACCTTGTCGGAAAAACCCATTTGGGATAAAAGCCGAACTTGAGGGAAAAAGAGTACAACGCGTGCTTTGAAACCAGAGGTCTTAATTTTTTTGTCTAATTCCTGTAATGCGTTAGTGTCGAGTGTACGTATGTAGACGATAGAGGAAAAAATCATACCTTAACAGTAATATCGTTTGAGAAGCGATATGTTCCAATTGTTTGGTAACGGTTTTCCATCCATTGTTGCAAGTTTATAAGACCCTTTCCCGACTATATCGAGGACTTGATAGGGTCCTTCCCAATTTGGGCCGAGCTTCCCTTCATTAGGATCTCGAGTGTTAACGGTGACATTCCTTAGGACCAAGTCCCTGGCCTTGAAATGGCGGAGGTTGGTTCTTCTGTTGTAGTACCTTTCGATTCGTTGTTTTTGTGCAGCCATTCGAACCAGTGCCGCCTCTCGTTTTTTATCTAATAATTCGAGGCTAGTATTCATTGCCTTGTAGTTCGATTCTTCCGATGTATATCGGAACCTTGCGCTTGGTTCCCCGACTTTGATCGGAATTAGAGCTTCAGATCCATATACTAGGGAAAATGGGGTTGCTCCTGTACTGGATTTAGATGTTGTCCGATATGCCCAAAGGACTTCGGGAAAAATTTCTCTCCACTTTCCTTTAGCTTCGTTCAATCTTTTCTTTATGTTTTGGATGATAATCTTGTTCGTTGATTCGGCCTGTCCGTTCCCGCTAGGATGATATGGTGTAGACAGTATTCTTTTTATTTTATGGTCTTCGAGGAATTTCGTCACTCTACTGCCGATAAACTATCTACCATTTTCGCATGTTATTTCTGTTGGTATCCCAAATCGACACACGATGTGGTCCCAGATAAAATCTATAACCTCTTTTTCTCTCACCTTTACGAACGCACGTGCTTCAACCCATTTAGAGAAATAGTCAGTCATAAACAGAATGAATTTAGCTTTACCTGGGGCCGATGGTAGGGGGCCGACGATATCCATTCCCCATTTCATGAATGGCCATGGAGAAATGACCGAATGAAGCTGCTCTCCGGGTTGGTGGATCATCAGTGCAAGCCTTTGACATTTATCACATTTTCGAATGAACTCCTTAGTGTCCTTCTCCATCCTATCCCAGTAGTACCCTGCTCTGATGATTTTGCGAATTAATGGTTTGGCGCCGGAGTGGTTTCCACAAGTGCCTTCATGAACCTCTCGTAAAACATAATCGGTGTCTCCTGGTCCCAAACATACCACCAGTGGTCCGTCGAACGTCCTTCTGTATAATGTTCCATCTTCAACCAGCGTGAATCGAGCAGTCTTGGTTCGTAAAACCCTTGATTCTTTAGGATTCGATGGGAGTTTTTCGTTCTTTAAATATTCAATATACTTATTCCTCCAATCCAAGGTTAAGCTCGTGGAATATATTTCGGCATGTCCATACTCGATTATAGATTTCGAGAGTTGAACGACAGTCCCCGAGTCGATCTTATCTTCCTCGACCGACGATCCCAAATTTGCGAGTGCATCGGCCTCACAGTTTTGTTTTCGAGGCACATATTGTAGGGTCCATTCTTTGAAACGGTGTAGAGTTACCTGTAATTTTTCCAAATACCTTTGCATCCTATCTTCTCGAACCTCAAAAGTTTTGTTTACTTGGTTCAGTCACATTTGGCTTCAATGACTTCTGCTCCCAGGCTTTTAGCTAGCTCGAGACCTGCAATCATAGCCTCATACTCGGCCTCATTGTTAGTTAATCTAGTGGTTTTGATGGATTGTCTAATAATGCCACCTATGGGAGGTTTCAGGACGATGCCAAGCCCGGACCCCTTCACATTTGAAGCACCATCTATGTAGAGGGTCCAAACATCCGACGACGTACCCGATTTTAACAAGAGTTCTTTTTCAGCTTCGGGTACGAGGGTTGGCATGAAATCGGCAACGAAGTTCGCTAAAATTTGGGATTTAGTGGTCGTACGGGGCTGATATTCGATATCATACCCACTGAGTTCGACGGCCCATTTGTCCAATCGACCCGATAGTTCGGGCTTGTGCAAAATATTACGAAGTGGGTAAGTGGTCAAAACGCATATGTGGTGACATTGAAAGTACGGTCTTAACTTTCTAGAGGTGCTTATTAATGCAAGTGCTAATTTATCTAAGTGAGGGTATCTAGTCTCCGCTTCCCCTAAGGTCCGACTTACATAATAAACAGGAAACTGTGTACCTTGCTCTTCTCGAATTAGGATGCCACTTAGCGCGATTTTCGATACCGCCAAGTATAAGTAAAGGTTCTCATATGTCTTTGGAGTGTGAAGTAGTGGTGGGATCGATAGGTACCGCTTCAATTGTTCTAGCGCCTGTTGGCATTCCGGGGTCCAGGCGAAATCGTTCTTCCTTTTGAGTAGGGAGAAGAATTTGTGGCTTCGATCTGATGACCTCGAAATGAATCGGCCTAAGGTAGCTATCCGCCTGCTCAGCCTTTGCACTACTTTCACGCTATCCACAACGGTGATGTCTTCGATGGCCTTAATTTTGTCGGGGTTGATCTCGATTCTCCGATTCGATACCATAAAACCAAGGAACTTGCCCGATCCAACCCCGAAAGCACATTTCTCGGGGTTGAGCTTCATGTTATATTTCCTTAAGATCTTGAACGTTTCCTGCAAATGAGTCAAATGGTCCTCTGCATGCAGGGACTTAACTAGCATGTCATCAATGTAAACTTCCATTGACTTACCTATTTGTTCTTCGAACATTTTATTCACTAGGCGTTGGTAAGTAGCTCCTGCGTTTTTAGCCCGAATGGCATTATATTATAGCAATAGGTTCCGTACTTGGTGATAAATGAAGTTTTTTCCCGGTCCTCTAGGTTCATTCTAATTTGATTGTACCCGGAGTAGGCGTCGAGAAAAGTAAGGATCTCGTGGCCGGCTGTGGCATCGATCATGCGATCGATGCTAGGTAGTGGAAAAGAATCTTTGGGGCATGCTTTGTTTAGATCTTTATAATCTATGCACATTCTAAGTTTGTTCCCCTTTTTAGAGACTATAACTACGTTGGCTAACCACTCGGGATATTTTACCTCCTGAATTGATCCTATTTTGAGAAGTTTAGTTATCTCATCCTTTACAAATGCGTATTTTACCTCGGACTGTGGTCTTCTTTTTTACTTTACCGGTTTGAACCTAGGGTCCAAGCTCAGCTGGTGTGTCGTTATCGACGGTGGGATCCCTGCCATGTCTAAATGGGACCAAGCAAAATAGTCTATGTTATCAATAAGAAATCAAATGAGTTTTTCCCTGAGTTCGGAGGTCAATCCCGTTCCCAAGTATACCTTTTTATCGGACAGATATTCGGTTAATATGACCTGCTCCAGTTCTTCGATCGTAGATTTGGTAGCGTCGGAGTCGTCGAGGATGATGAAAGCTTGAGCTGTCAGAAACTCTTTCTTGTCATCCTCTATTTCCTGCTCCACTGGTTCGGTCGAGATTGGTGGCTGTGATTGCTATTTGGTTTCTTATCTATCTTTAGTGCTCGATCTTTTTGAGACCGATAGCGTTGGCATCGGTGTTACCTCATCAACCGCAAACATTTACTTCGTAGCATGTTGTTCCCCGTATACTGTTTTCACACCGTACGACGTAAGAAATTTCATTACTTGGTGGAGGGTCGAAGGCACTGCCTTCATATTGTGGATCAAAGGTCTTCCGAGTAGGGCATTGTATCTCATATCCCCTTCGATTACGTGGAATTTGGTATTTTGGATGGTTCCAACTACATTCACTGGTAGAGTAATCTCCCCTTTAGTCATTTCACTAGCCATATTGAAGCCGTTCAAGACCCGAGCTGCGGGCACGACTTGATTCTGCAAACCGAGCTGCTCCACTACCAAAGATCGGATGATATTCATAGAGCTACTTGGATCCACTAAAACACGCTTAACTTGAGCTTTATTTAATAGGATAGAAATTACCAGAGCGTCGTTGTGAGGTTGAGAGATGCCCTTGGCTTCTTCAATTCCGAATGATAAAGTGTCGTTGGGTACATAACCTCGAGTTTATTTTTCCCCTGTGGCCGGTATCTTGCCGTACTTGAGCACGGGTCTCTACGGAGTATCGACCCCAACGATGAACATATGGATGATATGCAGAGGTTCCTCTTGTTTATCCTTTTTGCTGGCATCCCTTTCTCTGAAGTGATTCCTGGCTCGGTCGCTGAGGAACTCTCGAAGGTGGCCCTCATCAAATAGGAGGGCTACCTCTTCTCTTAATTGTCTGCAATCCTCGGTCCTGTGGCCATGCGTGCCATGATACTTGCACATCAAATTCGGGTTTCTTTGGGAAGGGTCAATTTACATGGGTCTGGGCCACCTAGTATCTTTGATTCTTCCGATCGCCGATACAATGCTCGATGCGTCGATGCTGAAATTGTACTTCGATAGTCGGGGTGCCTCTATGGGATCACCATATTTATCGAATCCACTCTTGCTCATAAGCCCCCGAGAATTTTGTCCTTGATTGTTCCGAGCGAAGTTGCGCGGCGAGCCATTGTTCATTTGATTTGTGGCATACGGTTGATATCGGTCTCTGTTCGATCTTTGTTCTCTGTCGATATCCCTCTGGTTTTTGATAGCTGCCCTGTTCTGGTGCATGGATCTGGAAGGCAACTGGTCGTCTTTGACCCTGATTTTTGACTGATATCGGTTGTGCACATCTGCCCAAGTCATTACTGGATACTCGATTAAATTTTGCTTCAGCCGACGTGATGCTATTGAACTTTGCTCATTCAACCCTAGGGTGAAAGCTTGGACGGCCCAGTCGTCTGTGACCGGTGACAATTCCATGCGTTCCATTTGAAATCGGGACACGAACTCCCTCAGCATTCCATTACCGTTTTGCTTTATTTTTGAAGAGGTCTGATTTCCTTGTTGCAACCTTTATGGCACCAGCATGCGCCTTTACAAAGGGTCCGCTAACATGGCAAAAGAATCAATGGAATTTAGGGGCAAATTATGATACCAAATCATCGCTCCCTTCGAGAGGGTCTCTCCGAATTTTTTCAATAACACGGATTCGATCTCATTGTCTTTCAGATCGTTACCCTTGATGGCACACGTGTAAGAGGTGACGTGTTCGTTGGGATCGGTCGTACCGTTGTATTTGGGAATTTCGGGCATACAAAATTTTTTGGGGATTGGTTTTGGGGCTGCACTCGAGGGAAAAGACTTTTGGATGAATTTCTTCGAATCCAACCCTTTTATCATTGGTGGAGCTCCCGGGATCTGATCGACCCTGGAATTATATGTTTCTACTTTTTAATCGTTGGCTTTGACTCGTTTTGTGAGTTCCTCGAGCAATTTGATAATTTTGGGAGTAGTCCCCGATTCTTACTCATTTGACTTCACTATGGCTGGCTCCGTTCTGTGGGTGATTTCCCGAAGCGGATCGGGCTCCGACCTGCTTTGTACTTGAGTTTGGCTCTACAACTGAGCTATCGCTATTTGCTGGGCTTGTAACATCTCGAAGATCATCCGTAAGCTGACTCCGATCTCCTCCACGTTATGGGCGTCTCGAGCTAAGGATCGAGTACCGCCCTGAATACTTTTTTCCGGTTCGGAACGTTGGTTCGCCTCAAGAGCCACTTGTGAATTGACGTCTAGTGGTACTTCGACTCGAGCTTTAGTGACATCGTTAAGTGGCCTTCCGGCCCTGGGTATCAAGTTGTTGGTTTCATCCTGAAGGCCGGCTTCATGGTCGATAGGTAAAGCCATGAATTGAGGGTTTGCCATTGCTGATTCAGAGTTGTAAACTGGTACGTATTGCGGATTTGTATCAAACAACCACTGTTATCCTTAGACCCATGGTGGGTACCAAATTGTTTACCCGAAAAATCAGATACTGTTGAATTTATAAGTAGTTCTAAGGATATGTGATATAGCCTGACATAAATCGTACGTAGAAGTGGAAATGTTTGGATTCTTGGCTGTAAAAATGAGATATAAATTATTGAACTAGAAGAGTGAGTGTGTTGAGTAAAAAAACTTAAGAGATTTATTATTCAATAAATAGAAGTAGTCTGTTCTTATAATGTCCCCTCTGCTTACAAGGATTCCCCCTCTTTATAGTAGGGGGATGTTACTTTATTTATAATAATAATAATAAATACATAGTGGAGAACCCATGATAAATTGTCGCTTCCTCGATTCCTACCAAGATTCTCTCCTCTAGTGCGGTTTCAACGGCTTCTTCTTGCCTTGCGATTCGATTTGGTCATGGGCTCGATAATGATATCGAGCTGATTCCTCGATCGCTCTTGGAGCTCGAGGCTTGTATGTACTATCCTCGGAACTCGTCTCAAGCTCTCACTTCGATCGCTTACCATTCGAGCTCGAACAAACGTACGGAAGGCCAAAATCTATTTCGACCGTATACATTGTGCAAGTTCATAGTTGATTCTATTGCAACTTTTTGGTTACAAATTATTGAATTTGTGAGTTCAATAATCTAGTGATTTTATGTGATACAAAAATAACAATATACCCATTATATTTTCACAAATGGGGTTTGAGAAGAGTAGTATATATGCAGACCTTACCTTACATGGTGAAGATAGAGAAACTGTTTCCGGTATACCCTTGCCTCAATAAAAGCAAAATCACAGCAGTTATGACAATAATTTT
Source organism: Nicotiana tabacum (assembly GCF_000715075.1). Taxonomy (NCBI): domain Eukaryota; kingdom Viridiplantae; phylum Streptophyta; class Magnoliopsida; order Solanales; family Solanaceae; genus Nicotiana; species Nicotiana tabacum. The sequence goes on from NC_134103.1 coordinate 76,320,052, forward strand.
ATGTGATATTTAAGCAAAATTGAGTGATATTTTATTACAAAAATTAGTCTAGTAACTTTTTGTGATGCTTAAATAATTTTGAATTTTTTTTTATTAAAATAATTTAGTAATTCCAGTACATTTTTGAGTCAGCAGGTTTGAAATATGTGGAATTTATTACATGTATATACATATATTAATTTGTTTTTTTTTGCATACCCTTTTTAAAAAAAAGTGGTTTGCAAGTTGACCCTCGTCACTTGGGAATTGGGATTGGGAATGGAGTAACATTTTAATCCCCCGAAAAAGGCTTCCCAAATCCCAATTTTATAATTTTCCCATTTCTCAATTATTCACGGATCTTAGCCTGACCCGCAAACCTTATATAAAAGGTGCCCCTATCATTGGCTGTAGCATTCTCTTTCTCTCAGCTCTATTCGCTTCGTCCGAGTGTTGTTAGGGATTGTAAATTCGTTTTCCAATTCACAATTCCTCTTTACTGAAAAATGAAGATGATCGTATTGAAGAGTTCCGACGGCGAAACCTTCGAGGTAGAAGAGTCAGTTGCCGTAGAGTCGCAGACAATCAAGCATATGATCGAAGACGACTGCGCCGACACCAGCATCCCTTTACCTAACGTGACGAGCAAGATCTTAGCTAAGGTGATTGAGTACTGCAAGCGCCACGTGGACGCCGCCTCTAAGACGGAAGATAAGGCCGTCGAGGACGATCTCAAGGCTTTCGATGCTGACTTTGTCAAAGTTGACCAGAGTACCCTCTTCGATCTCATCCTGGTCTGTATCTCTTTATTTTGATACTGCTGTTTATACTAATTTTGAATTTCGTGAAGATTATTATGTGTATCTTACTTAATTCATCTAGGGTTCTGAGTAAGACCGTTAAATCCGTTGAATAGGTACTTATAAGTCATTTTAAATATGTATGAAGAAAGAGTTTTAAGTTATATGCACTGATGGTCACTTATTAGGTAATTACATGTAAATCTCTTGATAAACATTTATTAGTAATCTGATAAAATTGGTAACTAGCAGCTAAACTGCTATCAATAGTTTAATGTTCACTGATAATGTAAAAAATCTTTATCACGGTCTTTAAAGAGGTTATCTGGAGATGTTTCGAGGCAAAAGGTATGCCGGTTTCCTGGTTTTGCGCTCAGCCCTTTCTTGTTTGCCCCGGCGATGGACGCACTAACACACCATATTCAAGGGGAGGTGCCATGGTGTATGTTATTTGCCGACGACATAGTTGTGATTGATGAGATGCGAGCCGGTGTTAACGAGAGGCTGGGGGTTTGGAGACAAACCCCTGTCTAAGGGTTTCAAGCTATAAGACGGCATACCTGGAGTGCAAGTTAGCGTTGAGCCGAGGGAAGCGGGCGTATATGTGAGGCATGAATCACAGGTCATCCCAAGTAGAGTTAGTTTCAAGTACTTTGGGTCGGTTATCCCGTGGGGAGGGGAGATCGACGAGGATGTCACACTCCGTATTGGGGTGCGGTAGATGAAGTGGAGGTAAGTATCCGGAGTCCTGTGTGAAAGAGAGTGCCACCGATACTCAAAGATAGGTTTTATAGAGCGGTGGTTAGACCGGCCATGATGTATGGGGTTGAGTGTTGGCCTTTTAAGAGCTCACGTATCGAGAAGATGAAAGTAGCAGAAATGAGGATGTTGAGGTGGATGTGCAGGCACACTAGGATGAATAAGATTAGGAATGATGATATTCGGGAGAAGGTGAGCGTGGCTCTCATTGATGACAAGATGTGGGAAGCGAGGCTCATATGGTTTGGGCACGTACATAGGAGAAGCCCAGATGTTCCGGTAAGGAGGTGTGAGCGACTGGCTTTGGAAGGCACGAGAAGAAGTAGATGGCGGCCTAAAAAGTATTGAGGATAGGTAATCGGTCAGGACATGGCGAGGCTTCAGATTTTCGAGGACATGACAGCGAGGCTTAGATAGTTCAGGCACGTACAGAGGAGAAACCCAGATGCTCCGGTAAGAAGGTGTGAGCAGCTGGTTTTGGAAGGCACGAGTAGAGATATAGGACGTCATAAGAAGTATTGGGGAGAGGTGATCAGGAAGGACATGGCGAGGCTTCAGATTTCCGTGGACATGGCACTTGATAGAAAGCTGTGGAGGTCGAGTATTAGGGTTGTAGGTTAGTAGGTAGTTGAGTCTTTTTCTACTTTGTACCTTTCGTTTTTTATAGTACCGGGTCTATTTAATGGATATCGCTTTTGCGTTTCATTTATTTTCTGATTTTTATGATGCTGTTATTATTCCTATGGTATCTGTTGGTGGTACTGATATTGTCTCTTTTCATCTTCTTGAGCCGAGGTTGTTTCCTCTACTCCCTCGGGGTAGGGGTAAGGTCTGCGTACACACCAACCTTCCCAAACCCCACCAGTAGGATTTTACTGGGTCGTCGTTGTTGTTGTCGTCAGTATATATAACTTAAATCCATGAAAAGTTTGTAGGGAAAGAGAACTATGTGGCTCCTCTAGTAATAGTTCCTTATAAACGAAAATTGTTGGAGTGTTATTTGGCTTGATTGTTTCCTTACTTTTTTGTTTGGGCCTTGTGGATTGGTAGTTGTGTAAACTATCAGTATTAGATTTGTGTCATCAGCTTTGCAATTTTTGATATTTTTGTTTATGTGTGGATTTATAGAAGTTTGTTAATGCACATTCATTATTTGCATAAATATTGGCACGAGATGATTTAAATGGAGTAACGTGGTCACTGAGGATTCATATAGCCGATTTCAAGCTGTTTGGGGCAGAGGCATATTTGTTGTTGTTGATGCACCTTCTACTTTTGGCTTCCATTGCCTGTGTTCTTGGCATTTATTTGCTGCAGGCTTAGCTTCTACTCTAGTCTGCACCTGTATAAGCTTCATGGGTAATATATATTGTATAAATATAATCAATCAACTATGCTTCAATCCCAAACTAGGCAAGGTCGTCTACATCATTCCGCCTTGGCATTTATTTGCTGCCTCAATTTTCATAGGGTGAGCTTCTACTCTAGTCTGCACCTGTATAAGCTTCATGGGTAATATGTATTGTATAAATATAATCAATCAGCTATGCTTCAATCCCAAACTAGGCAAGGTCATCTACATCATTCCGCCTTATTCAAGTCCATGACATTTCAATACGTAGTCACTCTGTTGCGGTATGCAACTAACTGCAGTTGGTTTTTAGGTGTTATTTGATGCGTTTGAACTAATGAAATAAATTTTGACCGCTTCTTTTGATAGTCTCTTATTTCTGGTAGTCTTCTTCTCCCTTTTTTCATGTTTGCTTAGTTAAAACTTAAAAGTGTATTATTATAGTGAATAATTTCCATGGCTCATTCTAAAACAATGGGTAAGAAGATATGCTTGTAAGTGTAAAGAAGATATGTTTGAGCCTTAGAGCCGGTTTGGTACTGATTATGAGGTGACGCGTACACCAGGCCCATATTGGGCTGAGTGTTACCATTTTGTGGCGACGCATGCACTTGGCCTCATTATTGGGCTAAGTGATTATAATAGGCGCTTGGGCAGGATCTGCTCTGCCGAAGGCTGACATGCCAGCAGTGGGCGCAGGCACAATGTTTTATATATGTGCTTGATGATGGGCAGTTATGCCAGGCACCCGTATAGTGCTAAGTGTAAATACTATCGATGGAATCCATTGTGATAGTGTTGATTTACGTGTATACTTGACATGTAGGCATAGAGATATACTGTCCTCATGCTAACTGGCAATTGACCTGCTTTATCCGTGTTGGGTTTTAAGCTGTTATACTTGAAAGCATGTCTAAATTCCTGAAATGAGAACGAGCTGTACTTGACATTATTGATTTACTGTTTCTACGGTTTATCCAGTATTTTCTGAACTGTTATCGGTTATTGGTACTGGCATTTGACTGTTCTGAGCTCGTATTTGTATAAATTAACTACCCAATATTCTTTTATTTAATATTCAGATTAAGAAATTTGGATGCTTAAGACTATAAGGATAAACTTGAAGCTAGATCCACTCGCGCGGACATGTCAGTGTCTACTAGTCTGTAATACCTGTAGAACTTGTAGTCATACTTAGTTTGTTACCTTTCAGGAAACAAGTGTTAGTTTGGACATTCCTGTAGCACGGTTTGTTTACATGTTTGATATCCCTCTCTGTTCCACTCCCTGAGTTCTTGCTTGCCTTTTGAATCCTGTTGACTGTTGAGTGGCTGACAATTTCTTTTATGTGTTTCCTTTTATATTGGTCTTACATTTCCTTTTAATTATTGCTATTATATTTGCTAGTTGATGAGTTACAAGGAGCATCCCATCTAATATCTAGTTCTCTCAACTTACCTGTATAGAGATTTGGGTATTACCTTTTTTTTGTTGAGTGCTTTTAGAGGTTAAGTTTACATTGCAGTTGCAGTAAATTGTTTGTTCTTATCTTTTTACAGGCTGCCAACTATTTGAACATAAAGAGCTTGCTTGATCTGACATGCCAGACAGTTGCAGACATGATCAAAGGGAAGACCCCGGAGGAGATCCGTAAGACATTCAACATTAAGAATGACTTCACTCCTGACGAAGAGGAAGAAGTCAGGAGAGAGAATGCCTGGGCCTTCGAGTGAATTCGAGTCTGTTAAGCGGCGTCAATATTCTGCTGATAGATTTGCAATATCTTAGTAGATGTTATAAACAATCTTTTATATTAGTAAATATGTGACTGTTGTTTCTCGGATCTTTGACTTTGTCAGTTGAAGGGAGACAGTAGAACCTCTTTTGCCTTTTATGCCATGGTTTCTTGTGTCCTAAATCGAAATTGAAGATAAAATCATGTTGGTAATTGATCTCCATTGTCCTCGAAGCCTAATGTGTCAGACAGACTCAGTTTGTGAGTTTGAGTGTGACTAAGAGATGGAGAAGTCCATTTTGGTGGCGATATGGTGATGGTTTTTGGCAAACATGTCCATAAGGAGAACAGACGAGGCTTGTCATGGATAGGAGTCACATACAATAAGTTTGAGCCTTATGTATTATTTGCGAGAATTTCTTTTCTCCGGCTGCACATTTTTACTTGGGTGTAGCGGGATTATTTGTTAGACTGTCTTCTCCGTTCCTATTATGTGACGGTTTCCATGATCATTATGGATTCTGCTAGCAACATTACCCGGCTGTGGCAGGAGATTGGCTAGGTCTTATATTACTGTAGCCTTATTCAGTGACTATCTTCATGCCATTATGTCTCCATTTTCCTTCTACTTCAGCGGCCGTGATTGTTTAAGAATCAAGTAGCTTGATCACCACTATAGCTACTTAATGTATATGTGATGCATTCTTTCTTAAAAAGCTCAAAGCAACTCTCTTAAGCAGGTCATAGATTTGATGAACCTATTCAAGTTCCCATGTTTTGTTTATCCTATTTCATCAGATCTGAAATGTAGGAGTATATGCTTTTTGATGAACATTCAAGTTCCCATGTGTTGTTTATCTTATTTCATCAGATCTGAAATGTGATATGCTTCTAAAGGATGAAACTGATATAGACAGTTCCAAGTATCTTTTTCTTTTCCAATTTGGCCATCATCTGCTATAACTTGTGAGTTACAACTCTATTGTACATCAGTTGAGGCATCACTTTTTGCAGTGTTAATGTTTTTTGCTGGTTTCATTATCATATAGCGGTGCCACCGTATCTCGTTCTAAGGGGAATGCAAACATTCTACAAAGTAAAAGAGATTGAATAGGAAAAAGAAAATACCTTGCCAATCCTACTTTATATGACACTTCCCTTTTTAGCTTGTCCAAAAAAAGGAATAGTAACATATTTTTCTCTTGAAAATTACTTAATATTAGCATCTATATTTCATCCTTAATGACATGATCTGTTGGATATCAACTTGGTGGAAAAGTTAATATTTTAACAAGGAGAGAAAATAAAAAGACATTTAAAAAAAAAATATTTTGATATTTTGTATATATTTGATTTACCTGTCCATACATAATAGTATTATTGATGTGTCACAAACTAAAGAAAGAAAATGGAAAGGAAGAAGAAAAAATGACGCAAACCATGATAACCTTTCGGAAAAGAAATCCGTCCTTGTCCAGTGTAATGTACAAGAGTCAATTTGTTGGACTAGGAATTGTCTTTCAAAGCTATCAAATAAAATAAAATAAGTACAAATTATAATAGCATCTTTTTCTTTTTGTTCCTTTTGTGGAGACTTTTGTTTCAACAAACTAATAATAGGAGTAGAAGAAAGAACAAACCCAACTCATTAACTGGATTAGAATTTGTAACAATGACTGTCTGGTGAATGTTTTGCTTAAAAAGAAAGGTTAATCAATTTGTTTGGTTAGACTCGGGGAGTATACCGAAGTATAAAGTAATGGAAAGTTATTAAGGAGATTTTATAACCAATTACTCTCTGGCGTGTTGTCTAAACAGAATATTTAAGAAAGAAAGACTTTTCAAATGTATTATTTATTGTAAGTCGTAGATATTTATTTAATTATAAATTTATTTCATTAATGTTAAAATAAAAAATTAAAATTAAATCATTTTCAGGAAGATGAGACAAGTTAGTACTCTCTCCGTCCCATTTGAACTATCGCTTAGCTCAAACAATTTATTCCAAAATAACTGTTACTTTAGGATTTCAAGATTAAATTTATTAATTATTTTCAACTATACCTTATTATTAAGGAGTTGTAGCTCTTTTTTTTTCGTTATAAAGTAAGAGTAAGGTTTACGTACACTTTACTCTCTCAGACTTTATTTGTGTGATTTCACTGGTTTGTTGGTGTTATTGTAGCAACTCTTTTTAGTACTGCTCAATTTTTAAAAGTATTTAATAAGAATAGCTTAGTAAAGTATACCTTTGTATTTTTAAGTGGACGTGAAAAGAGTTAAAACGGGAGTATGAATTATTCGATGAAATTGAGGGAGAGAAATGGGTGAAAATGGACATTAAATGAAAAATGATTGGTCAAAATTAGAATATAAAGTGATGATTTTCACCAATGACAAGTCCCCACCCTCAAGTTCAAACGCATCAAACAAGCATAAACCATATGTCCCTTCTCTCTCTCTCTTCGTTTCTTCAACCAAACTCCAATCTGTTGTCAGTTGAGTTCGATCAAATCCATTATCCTTAATTTAAATTTTATACTATAGTATTATTTATACATACAACTCACAGCCTTAAAATCCTGAACCGTACCTTTGCGTCTCTAACACTAACAAAAGAGGTGCAGTTTCATATATACTTGGGGAAGTGGAGTGAGTTGGCAGCTCAAAAATGGCAGAAAATCAGCCATTATTACGAAGCGACGATAACGAAGTGGTGCGTGAAAGTGAAGGAACTGAAAGGAAAAGTACAGCTTCTGCTCGTGTTGTTTCTCTCGATGTTTTTAGAGGCCTTTGCGTTTTTGTAAGGACTTCTTTTTCTTTTCTTTTTTTACGTTTCTGGAACAGAGTTTGTTTAATTATGAGAGAACCTATTTAGATTAGGCCTAGAATAACCTTCAAATGTTTTTTTTTTACTTTACGAAGAGATATAATCAATAAGCACTTGAACCAAATTCAAACTTGTCTTATAGTAGGAAGCTATGATATTGTAATTTATGCACTTTGAATTTGTGATAAAGCTGTCAACTCAAAATTCATTTTCCTTTCTAAAAAAACCCTTTTGGATATATTGATCTTGCGAATTTCATATGCATGTTATGATTTAGGCAGATTGAAAGATTTTCCTTCTTTTAACTTCTCGGGAATATCGGGGCCTGACGTTAGTTTAGTCCGTACCTTTGCTTTGTGTCTTTTTCCGCTTTATACGTTCTTATTGGCTGTCGAGAAAACTACTGAAAAAAAGAGACGTGAATTTTTAGTTTTGTTTTCCCTTGGCACTTCATTTTATCCCAAGTTGTTTAAGATTGAAAGAGTTAGCAACTACTAAATATGTTGAAGAGTGTGCTTAGTTTTCTTTCGGATATGAAGGCATGTGGGTATGCAGCTCTAGGAATGCTGTGGGGGGGTTATCATGTAGCACACAATTCCACTCGCTCAGTTCTCGATATTGAGCACGCGTAAGCAGTGAATTAGTGGAGTTTCGTTCTACATTGATTAAGTTAGCAGCCAGTGGGAGTAGAATACCATCGCATCAATGTACTTTCATGAGAGTCGAAGACAATACACTGCCAACAAGATGGAAAGTCCCCTGTTAAACTGCAAGTACTAATGTGCACTCATATTGGCCAAAGTTGAAGAGAAGAAAATGGTAGAGATATTTAGCATGGTGCTCATGAAAGCCATCACTTTATTAACGGAACATTTTGATTCCCTTTTCTATCTCATCCTCCCCTGGCTGTAGTTCACAAAAGGGTCAACTCAAGTATCTTATTTCGAAACAATCTCTCGAGTCGAACCTCGATACCACATTCTTAAAAAAGATATGGCCATCTCCCGAAATTCCCTAACCAATTCGTGCTTATAATGACACCACTTACTTGCAGGCATCCCTAAATGTGAATGGTATTCCAAGTGGTTTATGAAGATCTTGAACTACTCAACCCCGTACTTTAAGGTTTTGGATTGAATGTGTAGTGTCTTTAGCATTTTAACTAACCATACTCCACATCAGTGAGATCTTGTTGCACACGTTTAACGGATTTTCTATTTACAAGAGTAAGTTCTTCTCTTTTCCTTTTTCCTAGTAGAAATTTCTCCACTTCTCAACTTTTGACTTTAATTTGTTTGCTGCACTCAGCTTATGATGCTTGTGGATTATGCTGGTTCTGTTTTCCCAAGCATTGCTCATTCCCCGTGGAATGGTGTCCGCTTGGCAGACTTTGTAATGCCTTTCTTCCTCTTTGTTGTTGGAGTTTCCCTGGCAATTGTAAATAAGGTATCTATACTTTGATCTTCAGATAAAATCGTGGACATAAACCTTATCATTATTAAAATTATAGGCTTATGAATTATGACACATTGTTCCCGGAATTGCATGGGTGATATCCTATCCCCTGTGCTGGCAATATCCAGTTAACTAAATCATCTGAATAAGATCATATTATGCCTGTCATCAGGTGATTGTTTACCTTGGCACAGGCTGAACTTTTTCCTCTTTCGAAACTGCAGATAGTTGTAGACAGAACAAGGACAACCTTGAAAGTTGTGATTAGGACATTGAAACTATTTCTCCTTGGTGTTTTCCTGCAAGGTAATTTTGCTCACTGGAATTTGTAAAATGAATATTATAATTCACTACAAGTACAAGCCTGTATATGTCTTTCAAAATGGATCTTCCACTCTTCTTATATTATGGCAAATGAGTGCGTTCTAAATTTGTGGCACAACTAGATAAAATACTACTCCTGGTTCTAACAAGCAAAACGAAGCTCAATGATGACACGTTTTTTCTTCTTGAGAAATTGCCCCTTTAAAAGCCTTCCACGATGGACGTCAAACATCAAGTGAAAGAGAGATGCTTAATCGACAAGAATGTACATAATTAAAACATGTGACAACACACAGATACACATAATGTTACTGGGGCATAATTAGGCATCAGCTTGATGTTTTACATTCAAGTTAAGCCTGATGAGTAGACAATGTTCAGAGTGAAGATACTGTAGTTAAATTCCTGAGAGATAAAGCATCACCGGAAGAAAGTCAAAATTGAAGATTGTAGCCTTGTAGGTTACCAAGTAACATAACAGAAAACATTTTCTAATATATGCTTTTTCGCTAGAATTCAAATTGTTGGATTCTTTTTTACTTTACGTCTGGAGGGCTTTCCTGTTTTGCTCTTGATGACCTTTTCTATTGTCTTCTGATTTCGTTCGAAGCATGTCGTTTTCTTGTATGACATATCTATACTTGAATGCTGTTGGAGAATTACTAATTCCACGTTTGCTTCGTTTCAGGGGGTTACTTGCATGGGATAACTGGTTTGACCTATGGTGTAGATATCGAAAAAATGCGATGGATGGGAATCTTGCAGGTACAACTGATACTATGTTTACGACTATTCTGCCACTGTAGTATCAGATGAATAGAATAGCTACAAGAGAAGTACCGTTTCAGTTTCACTAGCATTGCCAGTCATGCTGATTCTCCGAGAGAAACGTCCTAACCTGGTTTCCCTGATCTTTATTAAGAGATCGTCATGTTTAGAAGCATTTCTAATCACTAGATGGTCAATAAATAGGCGCAGAATAAAGAACTTATGCATGTAACCCGTTCATATCAATTTCTGGTTCAGAATATTATACATTTCTTTTCATTTATCCAGAGGATAGCTGTTGGATATATTGTAGCAGCTTTGTGCGAGATATGGTTTCCATGTCAATGGATGAAAAGAGTCACCATTCTCAGCAATTATATTTGGCAATGGTAAGATGACTAAATCCCTGATTTTCAGGTGCATGTTTAGTCTGTAAAACTAATGTGGATAACTTTTTTGATTGTGCAATTGTTAGGAGTAATACATATATCTTCTGTTTCATCATCGTGAAGGTATTGCTTTGAAAACTGAAAAAATAGACCAAATATCTTAACAAATTGATTTTATATTCCTTTTGATAAATGGCATACATTTAGATAAACCAAGAGCTTTAACTATTCATATTGTGCTGAGAACAAAATCTTAGTAACAAGCAGATGACCACAACTCAATGGAACCATAAATACATCATATTATCATTACTAGGAACTTCATTTAACCATTATGAAAGAACCAACTTCTCATAAGTAGGGGATTGATCTCTTCTAAATTTGATAAACATCTGTGCTCGTTGCTGGTGGAAGTCAAACCCATGACATATTGGTACGAGGTCTCAACCTAACTATCTGGATCAGGCTCATTGGCTATTAACCAGTAGATTGAGCAGGCAAAACAGAAGAATTTTGTAAGTTTTAATTGGAAAACTAATATGAGTCCAACTGCAATGATATTGGCATATTCTTGTTAAAGATGTTCATATTTTGTAGTATTGTTGATTGTCCTATATGGTTATCTTTGTTTATAGTTTTATATAACATTTTACTTCATTTGTAGGGGTATCGTGTTCCTATTGTCTGCTATACATAGTGGGTTGTTATATGGTTTGTATGTACCTGATTGGCAATTCAGTGTGCCGCGGTCAACTGGCAGCAGCATTTATGAGGTTAGCAGCTGTTTGCTTTTCTTTTCCCCTTAATCTGAACTAGATTCTGGAAACAATTCCAGGGGCTCCAAGCAAAAACATTAAGAATTCAATAGGGTGTGATCAGTCGTTACTGCTTTGAGTGATAATAGTAATATTTCTCTACCTTTTATTCAGCATGTAAAGGACTTGCTCATAATCGAAAACTCTTTTCATCAGTTGTTATCCTATAGAAGCTTTAAAAATGACTATTACCAGTCATCACTGCTTTGTGTGTGATCAGTACTCTTCCCAATTGAGTTAGAGCACTTTTTCTATCAGTAATATATGTAATATAAGATGTTAACTTTTGGCGCCACTTTCAGGTAAAATGTTCTGTTAGAGGTGATTTTGGACCGGCATGTAATTCTGCTGGAATGATTGATCGCTATATTCTTGGAATGGATCACCTCTATGCAAAACCTGTATATAGAAATATGAAGGTAACTTTGTACTGGACTGCAAAGCTGGAACTCTTATATCCAGACCTCACAGTTAATCCCTCGTGACTAGTATTATTGTTCATAGGAATGCTATGGATCCAACAATACTAGAGCTTCCTCGACTATGCCTTCTTGGTGTCATGCCCCTTTTGATCCTGAAGGCATTTTGAGGTAACAAATCCATCATTATTCTTCACCCTTGGATTCTCTCATGAATTGTACTACTTATTTAGTGATATCATGTTCTTCATTTCATGAATTATCTACTTTGTTGCTTAACACCTTTTACCGTTGGTAATCTTTTTTGCAGTTCACTAACAGCTGCTGCTGCATGCATCATTGGACTCCAATACGGTCACATACTTGTTAAATTTCAGGTAAGCCATGTGGTAATGCTAGCTGACTGATTTACCTCTGTTAGGTGCTCTATTTTTTTGTCCCAAGCTTTGGAAATGTTAGGAAAGGTTATTTCAGGAGAAGTCGTGGAAATGCTTTAAGCTCTCAAGAAATGATTTTACTTTGTGTTGGTTCCGATTAGATGGCTTTATCAGTGAAATATATTGATCTACGTAAGTGCTGGTTTCCTAAAAGAGTTTTCTGGAAAGAAGTACTACAAGAGTTGTGTTAGATGATTATGCTTTTAGAATCTTATTGGTCCTGTCGTAATTGGTTATCACTAGTAAATTAGCTATATAGGAGAATATCATGATTTCAGAATGAAGGGAAATCTGTCACTACTGTTCGGTGGTGTATATTTAGCTACAGAGAATGATCCAGAGTACCTTAATGCCAGATATGTCACTGATAGATGTAATTTATATGACTGTTTCAGGATCATAAAGAACGGCTATGCAGTTGGTCCGTCCTCTCACTTGCACTTCTTGTAGTTGGTTTGTTCCTTGCTTTCATAGGTATGTCTTTCTTACTTTTAGATACTAATGCATAATCACCTGGACTATCATAGACAAACCAGAAACCTTTGGTTTCCAATTTACGATATATACTCTCTGTCTTTAACTTTACCATATTTTAGATCTCCCTTCCCTAAGAATATAAGATTAGTTCATGCTCTAGTTGTGCTGATTCCCTTAATCAATGTAGGAAATTATCAATTCGATTCAAGAAAAATATGATTCTAGTCACTATGAAATGTGAGATTAATTTCTTTTCCTTTCAGGCGTGCCATTAAACAAATCGTTATACACGATAAGTTATTTGCTGGTAACCTCAGCTGCTGCTGGAATCACATTCTGTTTGCTATATATGCTGGTAAGTTTTGAAAATAAAACCCTCTCTCCGGTATCTCTTTGGCTTAATATAATCATCACCTATTGCTATCATTCTGATTTAAAATTCATTTAACAGTCGTGTGAATCTTATGAACTTTAGGTGGACATTTATGGTTGGAGGCGCTTGATGTTTATTCTTGAGTGGATGGGAAAGCATTCTCTTAGTATCTTTATTCTCATAACATCAAATATAGCTGTGATTCTAATTCAAGGATTTTATTGGCGAGATCCACGTAATAACATTGTAAGTGTTGATTTAGTTCACCAATTTTCAAGGAGAAAAAGATCTATGCCCCTATTTTATTGATTTTTGTCTAGAAGAATAACGCAAGCCTGCTTTTGCTGAATTTTCTTGAATAGGTTCGTTGGCTTGTGACACAATTTGTACAGAAATGATATCCTGGCTTCATGAGTTCCCTCACACAAGTAAGGATATATTCCTTCTTATTAAGTTGGATCCACAGAAAGCATCAAGTGATTTATAAAACGGATAATAGACAATGCACGAAATATCTATTAGTTTCTATTATCTATCCAGTGCCTCGGCGTAGATACTAAAATAGAGTTACTATTCCAAAACAAAAACAAACAACCTGCTTCAAGATTGTCTCCACATCCGGATTGTTTATTACTAGTAATATCTACCAAAGAATGGCAAGCCACTCTTTGTTGACACAACTTAAATGTAGAGGTATATAATCTTACCTGCAAACTCACATAAATTCATGGGAAAATACATAAGTTGCTCTCTAAAGTTGTCCGGAGAAGTCATTTACACCTTAAATTTACGGATTACCTATTCTTGTTTAAAGTGAAGTTAGATCAATGATGGTTGCTGACACACAGTGGTGTCTCTGTATTAACAGGTTCCTTTCTCTGCACAATACATGTCAAAAAGTTCAAGAGCACACCAGTATTTGTGAAGTGATCAGATTCAGGTATCTGCATTATTGCTTGTACTAGTGACTCATTATTCAATGCTAGCAGTCATGGTTATTCAGGTGCTTCAACCTGGTCTCCATTTTCCAGTACTTGTACCTGTGACTTTTGTGTAGAAAGGATATTGATTGAGACTTCTCTAAGATACCCTGCTGCTGAGGTGATGAAGCAGTGCAGCAGCAAGCATCTATAACTGTACACAGTCACAGTGACAGAAATATTTTCTCCTGTAGTGATAAATGATGACAGATTTGTCCATTAGATAAGCAAATACTTCTTTGTCAGGAGCAGTTTCCTTGAAAACAATACTTGGCTTAAGCTTCTGACAGAAATGATGTAAGTAAAAGAAGCTAACTTATATCTATAATATAATACTGCTATTCTTATTAATGTTGATCAATGAAGACGCTGGTATTTGAGCCCCTGCTTTAAGACAAAAATTGATCATTCTTTGAATATGAAATAGAACTCTTTTCCTTGATAGCCTTCAGTTGTTGGTTATTGAAAGAGCACTCTCTAGAATATCCTATTTTTTCCACATTGAAAGAGCACTCTCTACGTTTCATATACGATTTATAACAAACCCCGACATGTCTGAAATTGAGGCTTAATAGTTTTTTTTTTTTTTTTGGTAAGAGGGGAAACTCGCAGCCGCTTCAACCTCTGATGAGCACTTTGTGCGCATTGGGGAAACCTCCCCCTGGGTAATAGCCTGCAAACCACACAAGGGATGTAAACCGCACTAGGCAAATCATGTACGACATGCTCAACCCAGAAGGTATGGGGGGGGGGGGGGAAATCGATCCTAGGTCATATGTATAGATGACCGCCCTCCAAACCAACTGGGCAACCCGAAGAATTTATTTAATAGTTATTGTTATTATATGTGTATGACCCACTTTTGATGCAATAAGTGAAGTTTGGTGCTTCTTGAGCAAGACTCTCTATTTCCACAAGGATATGGTGGTAAGGTCTATATTCATACCACCCTCCCAAGATCCTACTATATGGGATTATACTGAATACTCCCTCCATTTTAATTTATGTGAATTCATTTGACCGGGCACGGAGTTTAAGAAAAGAGAGAACACTTTTGAACTTGTGGTGTAAAATGAGGCACATATATTTTGTGTGGCTATAAATCATTGTATAAAGGTAAATTGTTTCCAAATAAGGAAAGGGGTCATTCTTTTTGGCACAGACTAAAAAGGAAATAGGTTCACATAAATTGAAACAAAGGGAGTATGTTATTGTTATTGTTGAGTGCAGGGTGGGGCTGTCAAGTCCAGTGTCGGGCCAAGGGTAAGGCTGCTAAAGCAGCTGCTTTGGGCCTCATAATTTTTGGGGCCCCAAATTTTTCTAATAGGTTATATATTAATTTATTTTTAGAAGAATATTTAGTGCTTTAAATGAGAAAGTACAAATTTTCATAGTAAAAAAGTACGATTAAATTGTTGATCATTGAGAAAAAATATCTTTTTGGGAATCACTCTCTAGACCATAAATTGAGAAAGGATTCGATTATTAACTCATAACTCAAAAAAGGTTAAAACTTTAATGCCCTCCCACAACTTGTATATCTCAAGAGAAATTAAATGGATTAGATAAAATTATTAATAATTTTGCATATGAAAAACTAGAAATACAGAATTTAAATGAAATTATATATGATTTTTTTCTTTTATATAAAAAAAAGAGTATCTTGTTGAATTTTTGCTTTAGGCCTCTATATTTATTGAGCCGCCCCCGGTCAACTCTTGTGTTTTATTGAGGGAAAAAAGATTTGTTTGTTTTCATGTTCCTTTCCATTATTCCGTATACATTACACAGCGGGGCAAGTGGGCAGAAACATGCACCATCGCTTTTCAAGAATCAGAATGCCAGATATTCAGATACTCCAGATGGATAAGACAATGTCATACACTACATAATAGCTCCAAAAAGAAATTAAAAAACGAAACAAGTGACTCCAATTTCCTTAGAAGGAAAATTGTTGATGCCGTTAACTAATTATATACAAAGCGGCTACCAGCCTTCCCTTACTTTGTTCAATCTCCCCCATTCTCCTACTATTACCACACGAAAAATTGAAAATTGTCTTGAATTGTTGTTTTATGGCCTTAAAACGCCAAATAAGAGAAATGGTTATGGCAAAACAATGACTATTGTTCATTAGGCCGTTTCTGAAGAGACAACAAAATTTAGAAGATTTGGAGTTGTTGCCCGAATTCATGAAGATGACGTGGACATTAACACACGAATAATTAGAATCATCTTGAATTCTTGTTTTATAATCCTAAAACACCAAAAAACAAGGAACGATCATAGCGAAACAATGACTATTGTTCATTAGGTCGTTTCTGATAGACTAATAAAATTTTAGGCGATTCGAGGTCGGTCGCCCGAATTCATGAAGATAGCGTGGACATTATCACGCGAAAAATGGAAATCGTTTTGAATTCCTGTTTATGACCCTAAAACACTAAAAATTGAGGAACGGTCATGGGAAAACAATGACTATTGTGCATAAGGTCATTTCTGATGGGCCCGCAAAATTTTTGGTGATTCGGGGTCGTTCACCCGAATTCATGAAGATGACATGGACATTAGCACATGAAAAATTAAAAATCGTCGTGAATTCTTATTTTGTGGCCTTAAAACGCCAAAAAATGAGGAACGGGCATAGCGAAGCAATGACTATTATTCATTAGGTCGTGATGAACCCACTGAATTTTAGGCGATTCGGGGCCAGTCGTCCGAATTCATTATGATGGTGTGGACATTAGCACACGTATAATTGGACATCGTCTTGAATTCCTGTTTTATGACCCTAAAGCGCCAAAATAAAGCGACCGTGCTAGAACTACGAGACTCGGGGAATGCCTTACACCTTCTCCCCGGTCAACAAAATTCCTTACCCGGGCTTTATTTTCGTACACCAATAATAATAGAGTCAAACCTTCCTTTGACTAGGTATTCAAATAAAAGGTGACTTGGAACACCCAAAAAATCAATTCTAAGTGGCGACTCTGTAAATAAAATAATCCCTACTCAAATTTGTCACTTTAATTGGAAAAACTCTTTAACACATAATAATCCATAATACATATCTTTTTGGGGGGGTATAAAAGGGGTGTGACAGCTCTGGCGACTCTGCTGGGGACAACCAGAATTCAAGCTTGTACATGTTGACGTTTATTTGGCTTTATTAATTTTGTATATACTGTGATTTTCTTTTTGGACCTAATGTGCTACTTGTTTGCTTTTTGTCGCTTTGATATTGTTGAACTGTACATTATAAATTGACTTTTCACGCACCCCCTCTGAGTTTTCTTGAAATTAAAATTGGGCATTTGCTTGACATAACCTGCTTTCTTTGAGATAGCCGAAATGCTTGCCATCCGGTGAAGGATTTTTTAGCCACACATATTTTAGGCGGGGAGCACTATCAGCTAAGCCGGAAAGCAATGCTACCGGTACGCTGACTCTCTTCGGCTCGAGTTGTCCGCTCGATTAAGCCAGTCTAGATACCTTCTCCATAAGGATTTAAACCTATAAGAACAAACATCATGTCGGATATCCCTAGTAGGTTTGCTTTATTTGCATCACGTGCATTTGACTTAGCAGGGGTCGGCGCATGGGCCGAGTTCTGTTTTAGGACAGGTGCCTTGTTGAGATCATTATGTCATGTTATGTGTTACTTGTTGCATTATTTGGGAGGCTTGCACGTTGAGCGACTTTAGCATAAATCAATTGAATGAACAAAAACAAATGATGTGGTCTAGTACATATGGTTTTTAAAGATTAATTTTTATTAAAAAATCAAAAAAAAAAGAAGAGAAAAATAGTTGTTTTGGCCGAACTACGCGGGGCTAATTCTCACCGGATGTGAGATACGTAGGCAAACCTCATCGGTTCCGGCCCCAATTTTTAAAAATTCAAAAATATTTTCATTTAATTCCTTCTTTAGATATCTTTCCTTAGAAAATCCCAAATAAAAAAAAATTAAAACCAAAAATATTTTTTTTCTTTTTAGAAGTCTTTCATTTGAAAAAGAAAATCAAATCAAAATCCAAAAATATATTTTTTTCCTTCTTTAGAAGTCTTTTTTCGGATAAAATAAAATAAAAATCAAAATTCAAAAAAAAATATTTTCTTTCTTCTTTAGAAGTCTTTCTTTTAAAAATTCTAAAAAAAAAAACATAAAAAGAAATATATTAAAAAAATTAAAATCCGAAAATATTTTCTTTACTCTTAAATAAATGTTTCTTTCAAAAATTTTCCTCCAAAAAGATAAAAATAAAAAACTCAAAACTCAAAAATATGTTGCTTTTTAGAAGTTTTCGTGGTTTGTTTAGTGTATGAGTAAAAAACATTAAGGAAAAAGGGTTAGTTTGTTTACTTTATTCTTGATCTTTCCTGAACTACGTAATGATCTGATTCATGCGGCGTCATGATACGTAGGCAATCTCCATCGGATTCGATCATAGCCATAAACAAATTGAGTGAAAAAATAAACCGAAAAAAAATTGAGTGAAAAAGAAAGAAAAGAGTGACAAAAAATAATAGAGAAAAACAAAGAGCGAAAAACAACAAAAAGAGAAAGAAAAAGAAAAAGAAATCAAGATATGAAAAAAAAATTCAAAAAAAAAAGAAAAAGAAAAAGAAAAAAAGCCTCCTCAGATGGAATCAGTTCACCCATGTTGGTGAATCATATTCGAGCTTGTTTCAAAAGCTAATCAGGCTAGGTCTACTGCAGCCATTAGCCCCGAACCAGCCAAACCCTGAGTTCTTCTCGCACTGGGCTAATGCTAGATGTGAATACCACTCTGGAGCAGTGGGACATGATACGGAAGACTATTGGACTCTTAAGAGAGTAGTGGAAGACCTCATCGAGGCAAGGCAATAATGCTTAGGGATGAAGAGGCCCCTAATATGATGAATAATCCTCTGGCTACTCACACCAATAGGCTAGTAGTCAGAATGATATGTGAAGATGAGGAATTTGATCCGACACTGAAGGCCATTGCAGCCATTGCCGAGACAGAAGAGAAGCCAAAAAATGGTCGCCAAGCCTGAAAGTCCCCCATCAGACGAGAGTTTCGTTAGCAAGTCTTGCTATCCTTTCTATGTTCGGATTATCTCAGGGTGTGATCCGGATGTTTTACTTTATTGTCTTACTTTCCAATGTAAACCCTTCTATCTTTAAAATTCAAAAGAAAACAAATAAAAAAAATTAAAAATCAAATAAAATTAATATTTCGTTGTCTAAGAATGTCTCTTTTCTTAATTTTGTCACTTTTCTTATTCTTTTTTCAGTTCTCTTAATGCAGATTTTAATGACATGACATGCTTGCGGACTTCATGCCCAGATCCTAAAATGTTGTTAGACTTTGAAATAATGATTCAAGAGTCAGAATGCAATGAAGATATGTTTAAGAAAATAAAACAAAGAATCGGAACATCTAAAGGAAAATTGGCTCCAGATTGGAAAGATCCATCCATGGTAACCAGAGTACTGCCAAAAGAGAGCGGTGAAACATCGAAGGAAATGTCCCTGAAATAACTGTCAACGCAAGTACAGTCAAAAGGTACTATGCTTGATCCTCTATATAACATTAATGTTCTCTGGTTGGGATGAATAAGGCTTTCTTTCTCACTATCTAAATATTCAACCCTTTGCAAACCCTTTCAGTCAGATCCCTTTTTTTATTACCCTCTTTGGAACCTAAAAGTTATTATTGAAAAAAAATAAAATAAAAATGGAAAAAAAAAAAAGAGAAGAAGAAAAGACAAAAAGAAAATGAAATGTAAAAAAGAGAGGAAAAAGAAAGAGTAAACAAAACAAAATAGAAGAAAAAGCAAAAGAAAAAGAATATAAAAAAATAAAGTTCCCTGAACTACGTTCGACTTGATTCCGAAAGGATACATATGCAACCTCTCTCTGGGGTTCAGCCACACCAAAATAAAAATCCACATTTCCAAAAAAAAAATGAAACTGGGGCATATGTTACAATGGTTCGACAATGGTTTCGCCTTAAAGGTTTCAAAGTTGTAATTCATTCCAAATATTTTTTACCCAAATCCTTTTCAAGTCCTTCCGATCAATCAACGAGAATGTTCAAGAATTGGAGGATAGAGTTACTTGGATCTAATACAATCAAATGAGAGAAATAAAATAAGAGAGTCTTATTGATGAAAACCCTCACGGGTATCGTAGGGCGATGTCGAGCAGAGAAAATAAAAATAAGAGAGTCTTGTTAGTGAAAACCCGCAAAGGGCACTATAAGGCGATGGTGAGAAGAGAAATGAGAGAGGTCAGCTGTTGAAAACCCGCAAAGGGCATTAATGATCGAAAAGAGGATTTTCACAGCCATTGGTATCAACACAGTTCTGGGCAAGATTTCTCGGTTTCGATGCAAAAGTTATGATGAATTTCTGAAAGTCGGATGGTTTACACAGATCAGGCATCCAGTCCAAAAGGCATGTCATGTTCATTGAAGTTTGCATATACTCCAGATAAGTCCTTCTTTCCTTTCCTCGAAAGGGATACCTCTTGTCTAAATTCATTGTCCATTTGTTTGTTGTTCATTGAATCTCTTTTGGTCTAACTCTGTTCCAAAACTAAGGCGAGGAAGGGATGGCAAGACTAATTTACAGGGCTTTTGTTTGATACAAGCTAATATTCAAGAGGCACCCAACCTCAGCAAGGGCATCAAGTCAAACCCGACTAGCCATGGTAGCTCATGCTTTGAAATAAAAACTCTCGAAATGAGGAAATCAAATTGACAGTGCCTGCAAGGGCAAAATGAAGTTGAAAAGGTTAAGTCTCACGCGACCCAACCGTCATGTAAAAGTTTGAAAAGTCAAAGGCTCTCTTGGTCCATAAATGCAAGTGGTATTCACGAAACATCTAGTGATAGGTTGAAATTATCATCAAAAGAAGATGGGCACAAAGCCAAGCTGCCAAAGATATCAAGGCCACACACCGACCACCACTTTTAAAACTCACAAATTTTCTTTGTTTTGAAGCAGGAACAAAGCAGCGCAGAATGGCGATTCTCAAAGGACGAATATCACCAAAGGTAGGTCCCTCAAAATCTCCATTTTATTTTATTATTCAACATGCGTCACTACTGTCTATACCTGTCATTTTCATAGCTTAACCCAGGTAGAATCATTTCGCCTAGGGAGATCCAGCTCATAGTTCCGGGTAGAAGTACTCTTCGCTCAGGTTGTTTTACGTAGCTTAACCCATGTAGAATCTTTTTGCCTAGGGGGATCCAGCTCATAGTTCCGGGTAGAAGTACTCTTAGCTCAGGTTGTTTTACGTAGCTTAACCCAGGTAAAATCTTTTCGCCTAAGGGGATCCAGCTCATAGTTCCGGGTAGAAGTACTCTTCGCTCAGGTTGTTTTACGTAGCTTAACCCAGGTAGAACCTTTTCGCCTAGGGGGATCTAGATCATAGTTTCGGGTAGAAGTACTCTTCGCTCAGGTTGTTTTACGTAGCTTAACCCAGGTAGAACCTTTTCGCCTAGGGGGATCCAACTCATAGTTCCGGGTATAAGCACTCTTCGCTCAGGATATTTTACATAGCTTAACCCAGGTAGAATCTTTTCGCCTAGGGGGATCCACCTTATAATTTCGGGTAGAAGTACTCTTCGCTCAGGTTGTTTTACGTAGCTTAACCCAGATAGAATATTTTTGCTTAGGGGGATCCACCTCAAAGTTCCGGGTAGAAGTACTCTTCGCTCAGGTTGTTTTACGTAGCTTAACCCAGGTAGAATCTTTTTGCCTGGGGGGATCCGGCTCATAGTAGAAATACTCTTCGCCTAGGCTGATTTTCGTAGCTTAACCCAGGTAGAACCTTTTCACCTAGCGGGATCCAGCTCATAGTTCCGGGTAGAAGTACTCTTCACTCAGGTTGTTTTACGTAGCTTAACCCAAGTAGAATATTTTTGCCTAGGGGGATCCAGCTCATAGTTCCGGGTAGAAGTAGTCTTCGCTCAGGTTGTTTTACGTAGCTTAACCCAGGTAGAAACTTTTCGCTTGGAGGGATCCGGCTCATAATCCGGGTACAAGTACTTTTCGCCCAGGCTCGCTTTTCGCAGTTTAATCCAGGTAGAACCTTTTCGCCCAGGGAATTTATTTTCATTTCAGTAATATAGGGGACCAACCCTTGGTTACATTTCTTTTCCGTAATACAGGGTGTCATCCCCTGGTTACATTTCCTTTCAGTAATATAGGACGCCATCCCATGACTACATTCTTTTCAGTAACACAAAATACCAATCCCTGATTACATTCTTTTTCCGTAATACAGGGTATCAACCCATGGTTATATTTCCTTACCAATATCAGGGTACACCGATCCCTAGTCGCTTTTCCAATATATGGTCTCCACTCCCTAGTTTCTTTCATTTTTAGATATAGGGTCTCCATTCCCTAGTCTCTATTTTTTTTCGGGGTACACCGTTCTCGACTTTTTATTGCTTTCAATAAAAAAGTAGTTTAGAATTTTGTTACAATAACTCACGAAATTTTTCTAGTGCAAACTGGGGTAGAAAAATTCTGTTCGTTTATTTGTTTTGGTATTTGAGTAGATTTTACCTAGAGGAACAGGGTTCGAGATGACCAAAAGAAGAAGCATCAATTCATAATAAAAGTAAAGAAAAAAATAGGTAAATCCAAAATGCAAAAGCAGTTGAAAAGATGTGAAATACTCAAGACATGACTAAAGCCACGAGCATTGAAGTCTTGTTTTGATTAGAAGAAGTTATAAAACAATGAACTAGCACCTACAGCTAGCGATCATCAAGGTTTAGATCAGAGTCTACATGAAGAACCAGTCAAGACTCAAGATCAAGTTTCAGAAGACTCATAGATAGGAATCTTGTAACTCATAGCTGATAGGCTTGTTTAGTTTTTTTTTTTAATAATAGCAGGATCGCGGACCGGTGCCTCGACGGAACCTCACTCGATTCCTCAACTCATCATTCCACCATTCTTCTTGAAGTACACGTGACATGATTCCCCTATAACCCGGGATATGTAGGTTGTCCAAAATCAGGACTCGGTTACATCCTATCTTTTATTTCTTTTCATTTTGAATAATGGTTTGGTCAAAAATTAGTCACATGGCTCACCTAGTCTTTGCCTGAAAACTCTTCATGTTTCCAAGCAAAGAGGGGCAGCTGTGAGCACCTAATTTTTGACTATATTTGAATTTTTACCACCTTCTACTATGTAAATATTTTTAGAAATTTAATATATATATTTTTAGCTTTGTTATATTTTTTTATAATATATATTTTTTAGCTTTGTTATATTTTTTTATATAGTAAGAATTAAAATAATTTAAAAGGTCAAATTATTACTATTAGTATTATTTTTATTTTTTATCTTTATTTTAAAATAAAATAAATTAAAAAAACCGAAAAAATAAAATATTTTTTTTTAATTTTTGGATGGGAATAAAATAATAGGAAACTTAAAAGTATGGAATAAAAAATTAAAAGTAAAAGTAGGTGAAAATTATTTTTAAAAAAAGGTAAAAGAAAGTGAAAAATAAAAAAAATAAATGTAAAAGAATGTGAAAATTTTAAAAAATAAAAAGTAAAAGAAAGATGAAATTAAAAAAATAAAAGTAAAGGTAGCTGAAATTTGTTTTTAAAAAAGTAAAAGAAAGTGGAAATTAAAAAAAAGTAAAATAAGTGGAAAATTTAAAAAAAGAAAAGAAAAGTAAAATAAGTGCGAAATAAAAAAAAGTAAAAAAAGTGGAAATTTAAATATAATAAAAGTTAAAAATGGGAAATTAAAAAATAAACGTAAAGGAAAGTGAGGAATTATGTTTTTTTTAAAAAGAAGAAAAATGGGAAGTGAGAATTCTTTTTAATTAAAAAATAATAATAAAATAAAAAAATTTAAAAAATATATGAATAACTCCGAAATTATTTCTATAAATAGAAGAGTAATGTGAGGAGAAAAGGGAGGGAAAAAGGAGAGAGGAGGGAATTGAGAGAAAATATTTTACTTCTTCTACGTTAAGGAAATTTCTACTTGTGTCATTCTTTATTCGTCTTTCTTTCAAAAAATTCAGCAATTCATTGCCCAAAAACCAACATAAATTACTTCAAAATATCCCTTTCACACGCCAAACAATGGAGTCAATAGTCGAGGTCGAGAATTCCGTTGGAGCTCCGTTCACTAGCTTTGATGTTCTTCTTCGGTTATGCTTGTTCGACGTTCGTCTGAGTTATTGTACTTGTTATTGAAGACTCATTTAATTAGAAATTTTGCATTAAAGGTTTATTCTTTCCTATGTTCTTTTTATCTTATTTCATGTGATTTTATTTATTTGCCTTTAAATTTTATAAATAATAATGTAAATTAGTCCTTAAAAGTTATATGCTTAATTATGTTTCTAGAAATATGGTATTCAAACTTGCTTTAAAGTTGGGAAGATTTGGACCCTAATAAGTTTGGGATTCAATTGTTGGGTTATAGGGTATTGGTATATGATGGTTTATTTATTCAAATATCTAAAATCATACACTTCTTCCACAAGTAATTCTATAATTCATGACCTCACAATAATCTCAAAATTTAGGAAGAATAATGAATATAGTTAGAATGCTTTAGGCGCACTTTTAATTAGTTTATCGCGATTATGTATACGTTCGCATGCCATAATTGTGATTTTCAAAATTAAAATCGAAGTATGTTTTCGCGCAACTTTGGTCAAAACAATCTTAATATAGTAAAATGTTATTAATTGTGTACACGTACGTGTGACATAATTTTGGCACAATAAACAAAACGGATTCAAACACGTGATTCGTTTCAAAGATAATTTCATATTCTAATAATTAAAAGCTGATAGATAAAGCATGGAAACCAATAAATCAGAGTTTATCCAAAATTAATTCGAGCCAAATGTAGTCAATAAAGCGACCGTGCTAGAACTACGGGACTCGGAGAATGCCTTACACCTTCTCCCCGGTCAACAGAATTCCTTACCCGGACTTTATTTTCGTATACCAATAATAATAGAGTCAAACCTTCCTTTGACTAGGGATTCAAATAAAAGATGACTTGGAACATCCAAAAAATCAATTATTAGTGGCGACTCTGTAAATAAAATAATCCCTACTCAAATTTGTCACTTTAATTAGAAAAACTCTTTAACATATAATAATCTATAATATATATCTTTTTGTGATATAAAAGGGATGTGATAATAAATAGCTAATTGATTAATATTAGTAATATTTTATGTATTGATACTTATAAATGGACATAACTGATATTTTCCCTCATTAAATTTAACTAGATGCAATAAGACGTGAACTTGAATTCATAGGACATAGAAATGGACATAGAAAGAATGTTAGTTAGAAGTATCTACTAGTGTGGTATATAGTGTTGGATAAAGTTGGAATTAGAACAAAGGGGATATCTAGTCTTGGTTCAAATTCTTATAGATTCAATAAAATAAGTATTTTTCATCTGCTTAATATTAAAATATAGAATTATTTGATTTTCAAAAAATGTTAATATTAATAATTACGGGTTGAACCAACGGTAAAATTGTCTATGTGTGACTTATAACTCAATATTTAAGTCGTAAAAACAATCACTAATACTTATATTAAAGTAGACCGTCTTTTCTCGAATCCTGTGTGAACACGAAATACTTTGTAAGCTACCAATATTAATGATCAAGATACGAAAACAAGCTGATGGGAACATCAAATGAACCAAATAACGTCGTGTCGTTTTCTTTTTAAGGCGAATGGTGGGGTGGGGCAGCGGCCACAAACTGCTTGCATTGAATATCTCTAATACCAGAAATAAAAAAAGAAACAAACTTTCCAAATTTCCACTCTGTTTTGTTCTCCAACGGTTAAAAGGAACCCTCTCAAAACGTCTAGCAAGTAGTAGCAGCAGCTTTCTTCAACGTCATTGTACACGTGTCAGTCTCTCACTGGTTTTTTCCAGTCCTTAAGCCAGCTCTAAGATACATATAACAAATTTTGTATGGCTCCACAACATTCAATTTTAAGATAAGGGCAAAACAAAAGCAAACATGTTCTTCTTCCTATTTTCATTGTATTCGTAGCGAAATTCGACCAACTTATTCATGCTGCATAAGATTTAGTAACAAAGAAAAGCTCCGTAACAAGATTTTATCAATCTTCACAACTCGAACCCAAAATATGCAGTTAAATCAATCTGTCTCTCAAGGAAGTTCAACAGACTACTCTATCGCCCGGAATATATCACACTGTAAATAGGGACAAAAATAATTTTTTTGTTGTTGAATAACCTCAACATAAGAAAAGCTTATAGCGTAATAGTTGAGGGTTTTTTAGGTCATAGATTCAAATCATAGGTGTGATACTTTATCTACGCATTCTATTATGAATCTGTGGCTCCGAAAAATTGTTAATTTTAGCATGAAGTATTATGCTTAATTAAGCTTCCAAATAATCATTAATAAGAAGCAAATTATCTACGAAATCAAATTTAAGAGACATAAAATGTTTGGCAAAAGGGATAAAAGGTTGGTGTGACAAAAGATAAGGAAATGAAGATTTGTGGGGTTGGCGAACACTAAAAGCCAGTTGTGTTTCACATGCTTCTTTTTGATAATGGACCTGTTTTTAATTATCTTTTAAAAAAGAAGGACCAATACCTAATTTATTTTTTATAAGGAAAGGACAAAAAGAAAAAGAAAAGTTCAGAATTTGCAGCATCCAAAGAATGTCTAACGGTACTTGGCTTAACCCTAACAAACAGAACATATAACTAAACTGACCCTAAAATTATAAACAAAATACAGTTTCGAGCCACACAAGAAATTGTTTGTTTTCATTTTACGATAAAGCTTCTTTTTCTTTTCTTTTTTGACCTCAAGTTGACTGACTGAATTTGTCATTGCTTAGTTAATTGTGCATTCAAGAAATCAATATTATTATATTATAAAAACTACAAATACAGCTCTTCCAATATGACGAGTTTTTTCAATTATAATAATGATGATTGATCAAAACACAGCAAACCACAAAAGAATAAATTAATAAATGTTTTCTTTTTTGGGTTACTACAATCAAATAATATTCCTTATGCTACAGAATTGAATTCTAGATAAGGACACAAGATTTGCTATGTCCATACCACGTTTGTACAGCTTAATAAAAATAAAAAGAAGTACTCGAACGATGAACAAAATAACGTTTCTCAACTGAAAAAGAAAAAAAGACAAAATAAGTAAAGGGATGCGCAAAATTTAAATTCCTTTGAAAAAAAAAATTGATCATAAGGATGATAAAAGATCATTCCACTATCATGTAGTTTTTGGATCATTCCACTATCTTTTATTTTTATATTCTTTACTATTTTTTTGTTAATACGTTTTTTTTCGATATTTCTATCTTAACTTTTTTTTTTACTCTTGCATTTTTAAACCTGTTTTGAAAACGTTTTTCTTGAGTCGAGTGTTTATCGGAAACAACCATCTACTTCACAGCAAAATAAGGATAGACGGTGTATATTCTGTCCTCTCTAGATCTCACTTGTAGAAACACACTGAGTATATTATTGTCGTTGTTGTTATGGCCATCGGCCTCAAAGAAACCTATCCTTGGATAATATACTAAATTCGGTGGTATAATAATACAGTTTTAACTTTATATTTTGTAACATGAATATGAAAACTTACCAACCAGTAAAGTTTAAATGTTTTACAATAATGCTAATATTTAAAGAGACATTCTTGATTTTGGAGGAAGCCATTTTCGGTAGCAACGTGTAGTTTCGGACTAAAAATCATGAAATAAATCTTTACAAGTACTCAATTTATCACACTTAAGTTTTAAGCATGAAATCTTCGGTTCCAAAATTTGTAAATTACTTCAAGAACTCTATACCTTCTTTCGCTTTAAAAAGAAAATTTAGCAGTGGATTTTAAGTTTCAAATGAATTTGAGAGTTTAGCAACTCTTTGTTGTCATTTTTTAAATTAATACTCCATCTTGAGTAAATATCTATCAATTTTATTTCCAGATTTTAAACTAAGTATCGAGAAAAAGCCAAAAAGGTAAAATTTATTTATTTTATCAGTATTATTATTAGTAATTCCAGTAATCTTATTCTTCAGTTTTATTATTACTGTTGTCTCTTTTATTTTGGTTCTCTTTACTATTTTTGCCGGCAATATAGGAGTATTTTTCTTCTTCCGTATTTTCATCATAACTTTTTTACTTTTGTATTTTTCAAACCTGTTTAAAAAAAATTCCGATGGTCTATCCAAAAAAGGCCGCTCTACCTCATATAAGGTAGGTGTTGAGTCCCACGTCGACAATGAAGGGGATGGGTGGTCTCCTTATATGGACTTGAGCAATCTTCACCTCTTGAGCTATCGCTTTTGAGGTTGAGTTAGACACAAAATCCATTTATCATGGTATTAGAGCAGGACACAACCCGATTTTCCGATGTTGGGGCCCTATAATTGTCCATGCTCCAGATGTCCAGTTTTGGGCGTGAGAGGGGGTGTCAAGTCCCACATCGACAATGAAGAGGATTAGGTGATCTCCTTATATGGACTTGAACAATTCTCACATCTTAAGCTTGTTTTTGAGGTTGAGTTATGTTCAAAGTTCATTTATCAGTAACAGTAAAATTTGCATAAACCCTATTCTCCCGAGGCGTCACATATTAAATCTCACTGAATATGTTATTTTATTGTTGTGCTTTAAGTGGACAAAAAATATGCGACCGTTAGAGAGAAGGGAAGGAGGGTTAGCCATAGACAATAGGGCTGGCTTTTTCGGCTGCCAGGCTGAAACGGGCAAGAAAACAAAAGTCCCTACAAAAACAACTCAATACAGACCAACAGATAATTAGCCCTCACATGGCCTCGCTGTCTCTCTTGTCCCACCCATCCCCCACTAATCCCACTCCCTAACGCAGTTTATTGGTCCAAACATACATCAATTTCAATCCTTAAAAACATTTCTCTTGTTGTAACGGTGATGTCGGAAACAGTAGGCGCACCTCCGACTAATATTATTGGATATATGTTATCTTTTATTAATACATGTATCACAATCGTTAAGAATATTTTAAAACTTATCTTGTATATATTTCATCGACCTAAAGATAGCGAGTAAAGAATACTCAATTGAACAACAATTGGAAATCACTAGACTAGGATTTAAATTTAAGCCGATATAAAATAGAACGAGACATTATTCCATCTGGCTAAGCCGGTAGATTTATTTGATATTTGTACTAATGGAAGCATAAAGAGTACTATGTGAAATAGTTGAGGTAAGTACATACTAGTGCAGCTAGACTAATTTGATTCAAAATTAAAATAAACATCAAAGGTGTATTATTAGATAATGTAAAGATCTCTGTTAAAGAAAACTCAAATGCACAACAATAATTAGAAACCACTATAATTTAAACTAATAACATCAGGATTTACATTAATGATATCTTCTTGACAGGAATATTTCGTTGTTCCTTCACTTGTATTTCCTAAAATGCCCTTTCCCTTATCCTCGTTCATTCCCCCACCCATAAAAGCTAACACAAACCCATCACCTTCTTCTCAGACAAAAGCAGAAAACCAAAAACTTAAAAACTCTGCTCTCTTTCACTGCAAACTTCTAAGCAGAAGTACCTTTACTTTCATCAAAGAAAACATGTCAAAGGACGTAATTGAGGAAGGACAAACTCATCAACATGGAAAAGACTATGTTGACCCTCCACCAGCTCCTCTTCTTGACATGGCTGAACTTACCAAATGGTCTTTTTACAGAGCTGTTATTGCTGAGTTCATTGCCACTCTTCTATTCCTTTACGTCACCGTCGCCACTGTCATTGGCCACAAGAAACTGAACGCCGCTGACCATTGTGATGGTGTTGGCATTCTTGGTATCGCATGGGCTTTTGGTGGCATGATTTTCGTTCTTGTCTACTGCACTGCTGGTATTTCTGGTAAGCACAATAACCTAACTTTTTCGAGGCGAATACCGAATTTAGACTCACTAATAAGATTTTTACTATATGCATACATGGTACGGGGGCCAACTTTAAACGTGCTAGAAATGACTAGATTCTCCTATACAAAGGGAGATGTAACATACGCGAAGCCAATAATTTCCCATAAGTGTGTTCAAACTTGAAAAATATACCCCGATTTCAGTATATATATTATATATTTCTAAAACCTACTTATATTTTATTTTTTATGCAGTGTAATTTTTCGATGAAGGGGGTCAATTGATCCCTTTAAGACATGCAGCTTTCCCCCATCCTAACTGTTCAACTAGATTTAGTATTTAGGCACTAAATTAACGATAATTTTAAAATTACATGCGTAAGTACTAAACTCTTAAAGATTGAAGGCAACAAACACCCATTTAAGCAGGGCGGAGCTAGAAGCTGCCTAAAAGCCGGTTCGATTGAACCAGTAACTTTTTTCTCAAATGATATATTTGTGTTAAAAAATTCATTAAATATGTATAAATATCAAATTTAGAACTCAGTTAGTAGCTCTCGTTTTAAAATTTAGTCCCCGTAAAGTTAGAATCTTGGACTCCGAGAAACAACTA
Source organism: Nicotiana tabacum (assembly GCF_000715075.1). Lineage (NCBI taxonomy): Eukaryota > Viridiplantae > Streptophyta > Magnoliopsida > Solanales > Solanaceae > Nicotiana > Nicotiana tabacum. The sequence continues at coordinate 76,350,528 of NC_134103.1, forward strand.
ACGGATGTGTGTTTGCTTTTTTGTTGCAGGTGGTCATATTAATCCAGCGGTGACATTTGGTTTGTTGTTGGCAAGGAAAGTGTCATTGATAAGAGCTGTTGCATACATAATAGCACAGTCACTTGGTGCTATTTGTGGTGTTGGTTTCGTTAAGGCTTTTATGAAACATTACTATAACTTAGAAGGTGGAGGTGCTAACTTTGTGCAACCTGGTTACAACAAGGGTACAGCTTTGGGTGCTGAGATTATTGGAACTTTTGTTCTTGTTTACACTGTTTTCTCTGCTACTGACCCCAAGAGAAGTGCACGTGACTCTCACGTCCCTGTAAGTTCCTCTAACAACTAGACAAATCTTGAATTTTAAGTATAAAATCTTGAAAATACTTTGTTTGTGTGTATTAAGTCTGAATTTATTGTCACAAATGAATAGTGGTGCAGTAATGGAGTTGTGGTTTTGAGTTTTCAATACTAATATAAACTATTTTATATTTGGAAATGAAGGTTTTGGCTCCTCTGCCAATTGGATTTGCTGTATTCATGGTTCATTTGGCAACTATCCCAATTACTGGAACTGGTATCAACCCTGCTAGGAGCTTTGGAGCTGCTGTCATTTACAACAAAGAGAAAATATGGGATGACCAAGTAAGTGTATTTATTATTTTAGAAAGTATTTAACTTATGAGATTTTTATACCATCAGCGTAATTTAACATATAATAGTACATCACCGACCATTTATTTCATGTAAACCTTTTAAAGGGGTCTCTGTAAATATTTTTTGTATCGTCAACACATAAACCTTGGGACCCATTTGGCCATAATTTTTCTTACTTTTTTTTTAAAACTCATCTTCAAAATATTGTTTTGTTATAAATTTGACTAAATTCTTGAAAATATTTTTGAATATGAGTTTCAAGTTTGAAAAGTGGTTTTATTACTTTTTCTAGTAAAATTTCATTTCTCCTCACAAAAGCTACAATATTTTTTTAAATGCATGTCCAAACATAATTTCATATTACTTTCGGAATATATTGCAGTGGATTTTCTGGGTTGGACCATTTGTGGGAGCTTTGATAGCAGCAATATACTATCAGTTTGTATTGAGAGCAGGAGCTGTTAAAGCTTTGGGATCTTTCCGCAGCAACCCAACCAATTGAGCAAAGTTACCCACAACCAGAGAAGAAGAAAATTGCCTTCACAAGTTCAAAATTTTTCTTGTCTAATTGTTTGATTCTGTGTATGAGGAATGTACGAACCATTCTCTTTTTGTTCGTTTGGTACAGTTTAATCTTTAATGTTAGCATTGGATGTGTATTTATTTGGTATGACTAGTGTTGGTGGTGTTTTCCTCTTTTCATTTCCTCGATAAAGATAATAATTTTAGTTTAAAATTTGAAATTGTATTTATAATATATTTAATTATAGGTGTTAGCTAATTTCGAAATAAGCCCTACCAAACAAGCCCCTAATGATTTCACGTTGTTCAGCACTCAAAACCATGATCTGAGTGTGTGGGAACTGTTAGCTAGCCACAACAACAAACGCAAGCAGTATAATCCTATAAATGGAGTCAGATTAGGTCGGCTTGATTTATCCGAATCATTGCGCTCCCTAATTAACACCATACTATTGAATATATGACGTAGTATTCTTTTAGATACGCTCATATAACTAAAAACAAGGATTTATTTAACGTATATCCGAGTAAGTTTTTTCTCCGACTAGATGGAGGAAGTCTTCTAATCAAAGAAGGGATTGGTGGGATATGGAAAAATGAAAGGCAGAACTTTGTACTATACTAATATTGTACTAACCCAAGTTTAAAGAAGCATAAATAATTATTAAGCAAATCATTTAGGAGCAGATTCTTTTTTATAAAGTATGATTTGTATCACTAATTTTTGTCGAACAATTCTCTTGTCACTTCTATTGTAATAATGGAGAATCTTTCCCCCAAACAAGGATTTATTTAACGTATATCCGAGTAAGTTTTTTCTCCGACTAGATGGAGGAAGTCTTCTAATCAAAGAAGGGATTGGTGGGATATGGAAAAATGAAAGGCAGAACTTTGTACTATACTAATATTGTACTAACCCAAGTTTAAAGAAGCATAAATAATTATTAAGCAAATCATTTAGGAGCAGATTCTTTTTTATAAAGTATGATTTGTATCACTAATTTTTGTCGAACAATTCTCTTGTCACTTCTATTGTAATAATGGAGAATCTTTCCCCCAAACAAGGATTTATTTAACGTATATCCGAGTAAGTTTTTTCTCCGACTAGATGGAGGAAGTCTTCTAATCAAAGAAGGGATTGGTGGGATATGGAAAAATGAAAGGCAGAACTTTGTACTATACTAATATTGTACTAACCCAAGTTTAAAGAAGCATAAATAATTATTAAGCAAATCATTTAGGAGCAGATTCTTTTTTATAAAGTATGATTTGTATCACTAATTTTTGTCGAACAATTCTCTTGTCACTTCTATTGTAATAATGGAGAATCTTTCCCCCAAAATTGTATTTAGCTAAGCTTTTGTGGAAATTCAATTTGGGCATCGAGCCACTTGATAGAATCATTTTTTTTGTCATATAAAGGGATGCATTCAATTGTGCTCGTCCTTTATTGATCTTTGAGACTATTTTGCCACATTCCATGGTGCCACGTGTCTCTTCAAAGAAACAAAGATACCCTTCTATGCTGTGGGGCCCGTTTTCTCTCTCTCTCTCTCTCTAGTCACTCTCTCTCTTATCTGGGTCTGGAAAGATCTGACAAAAGATAGCAGGCTGGCATGACAAGTGCCTGGCCTCTTTTTGACTTGAATACAAACAATAGGACTAAGTGAGGGAAAAAACAGCAACGGTAACGAAAAGGTTAAGAAAATTAAAGATAAGAGAGATGGGAATTTCGAGAACTGTAATTTCTTTCCTGTAGCCTCACATGGAAGGTGCAAAAGCAAAAGAACTGTAGCTCCTCTTACCTATCCGAGACGTATTCTAACAATCAGTTTTGTTAGGCCAACCAACTGCTTATTCGCATTATTTTGAATTTTCAACTAGAATTGGCGGAAACCAGACAAGTTCGTTTTGCACTTCCAATAATTAGGTCAAGACTTAGAGTAATACAGTGAACAATTACTGCTAATCCAAACTTAGATAAAGTAAATTTATCGCAAGGCAAAGCCATGGTTATCTTGTCAGTTTTACAACAACACATACCAGTGTCGTTAATTGCAGTTTCTGCCTGGTAACGCCATGCAAGAAAGCAGAAATGTAACTGTTATATGCCTAGTGGTGTGGTACAATGACCAGCTGATCATGGTTAGTTTGAGGTGGCAAACGGGCGGGTTGGGTCATATTGGGACGGGTAATGATAATGAAAAAACGAATAAATTATTCGACCCGATCCATATTTAATACGAATAAAAAACGGATTAATCGACGAATAATATAGTTACCATATTATCCACAACTTCATGAATATGATCACTTTTGAGAGAATTCAGTCTTCCAAACTTGAGGAACCCCCAATTTGAAATTTTACAAATGTAAAAGTTAAAACCCATTAGTTATCTACTGGTTATCCATTAGTTATCAATTTTCTAAATGAATAATATGATTCTTATCCACATTTGATCCGTTTTTAAAAAATTTATTATCCAACTCATTTTTAATGAATAATATGGATGGTTAATTATTTTTTTTAATCATTTTGCCACACCTAGTTTCAGCCGCACTCCAGCTGTTAACATTAATGGCTTTTGGTAATTCAAAAATCTTTGCTCCACCTGCGCATTACTCAAGTCTATGCCTACAAGAACTATAAAGACACCTTAGTTACGTTCCATCCGTTTCAATTTAGATAATGTAGTTTAACTCGATACGGAATTTAAGAAGAAAAAAAAAACTTTTGAAACTTGTGGTCTTAAAAGTTTAAGGGGGTAAAAGCTTTGTGGGGCCATAACATTTGTATGGTTATAAAAGCTTCTCATTAAGAATAAAATGGGTAAAATGAAGAGTTTAAAGTTGAATTATTTCCAATTGTAGAAATGTGTCATTCTTTTTTGAACGGACTAATAAGGAAAGCGTGTCATCTAAATTGAAACAGTATCTCACTACTTAAATCATCACAATCATAGGTGAGACTGATTCACCATCAATAAAGGATTTCGCAAAATGCCTTGGAAAACTAGTGAAACCAGCATCCTACAAGGCAATAGCTTCAGTTAAAGCAAAACCCAAAATAGCATAACCAAATAATTGTTCTGCTCACGAATAATCGAGTCTAGCAAACAAGAACTGACATCGGGAAACCCTTTGTACACAAACTCACCAATTGCGGGAGAAAACTTACTGTAAAATGCAGCCAAACCATAATAATCACTCTACGCCACTCGGTCACTCCTTTCTCCAAGCAAATCTAAGCACCTGATACTGCACCTAAATGGACTTGACCAATGCACTGCATATACAATAATAAGTTCCTCTACCTTTTCATTTGGATGCATAAATTGCTGAGAAATGCAAATTCTTCATTACAAGTGTCCGTCTATGCAAAGATAAAATACTTCTTGACTATTTGTTAAAGGATTAATAATAATCCTATACCAGTCAGAGAAAAAAAGCTCATACCTTTAATAGATCGTATCCCTATTCTACCCTTTCATTTAGGAGGAGGGGATTTTAGATATTCACAGTTATCTGGTTTATATTAAAAAAGTTCCTTGCAAATAACTGGATTTACAATATGAACCATAATCAACCACCACGAAGCATTTGCATCAGGTTGAGAGATAGTAATTGACATTAACTGAAATCATCATACAGGAAAGCAACAGCATCAACAAGCATCCCCACCACAAGACTGCACTCTAGAATACAGAAAAGTACACGTTGACATGACATGTTAATACCTTAATCAGGCAAAGCAGTTCCTCTCTCAAGGTTATTCTTGATCTCCAAGGTGTATTTTCCAAAGGCACGCTCAATCTTCTTATTGAAGTGCTCGTTACGATCATTAATAGAGTCGATGTCTTTCTCTTCATGGAACTTTCTCCTCCGACTAAATGACTGGCGCTTCTCATCCCTGTCCTTGAGCTCCTTCACCATCCTCTCTATCTTGTCCTCTGACAATTTTGGTGCCTGTACGGTTGAAAGATATTAGTGTAGGGAACCTCTTTGCTAAAGTCTGAAATAAATAAAAAACAAAACTAGGGATCATGGCTGAAGCACCTACCTTCCCATATTGGAGACTTGAAGCTTCTCGATAAAATTCGGGGTCAGCTTCCTTCATTTTACTGTACTCATCTAGATCAACCGCAACATTCTTTGTCCGCTTCTTGTATGCATTGTATAGCGTTTTCTGATTAAAAACTGAAAAATGAAAATAACACAGAGAGGGAAGGAAATTAGCTCAGCTTCACCATATAAAACTGCATCACAATCCATAAATTCCAAAGTGCCAGAAAAATATAAGGTAAAATGAAGGTCAGCTATATTCCAAGATAAGGGATTGAACTTTAAGAAAATATATGTTTACCATGCATCATCACAGGCCCGAAGATATATCACATATTTACTACTGCTCAAGCTTTGTAGCTCTACAGCATCATAGACCGGAATCCATCTTCTACCTAAATTCAAGCTAGATAATACAAGGCTAGCAAATACATGCGAAAATTTTGCCAGAATATACAATCATAGCCACACATAATGATTAATTTCTCCTAAAATAGCTCTAGTTCCAGTTATATATATCAACATAAAAAAAAATTAAAAACGATAGAATATTAGAATTTATCAACTGAAGGAATCCAACTAATTCCTAGTTTTTCCCCAGTCGCAACACCACAAGCCACAACTGTACAAATGTAAACCTTGTCCAATTAGACACATCAAATTTTAGACCACCAGATAGGAGTGAACTTGAGGTGAGATTAGATGGAAATGATGTACCTAAATATAGACTATTTAGATATCTAGGCTCAATGTTCCAGGAGAATGGAATGATAAATGAAGATGTTATGCATAGCATTAAAGTAGGATGGTTGAAATGGAGCAGTGCCACAGGAGTGTTATGTGATAGGAGTGTTATGTGATAGGAAGATACCTACAAAAGTGAAAGGCAAGTAGGCAAGTTCTATAGACTGAATTTTAGGCGAGCAATGTTGTATGGGAGTGAGTGTTGGGCCTCTAAAGCCCAATATATCCACAAGATGAGTGTCGCATAGATGCGAATGTTAAGATAGATGTAGAGTTAAACAAGATAGATAAGATAAGAAATGATCACATCCGTCAGAAGACACACATAGAGGATAAATGAGAGAATGTCGCTTGAGATGGTTTGGCCAGGTGTTACGTAGACTTCCATATGCACCGGTTTCGGTATGTGAGAACATGATGATTGAAGGTGTGAAAAGAGGAAGAGGTAGACATAAAATCACCTGGAAAGAAGTTATCTCAAAAGATAAAAAATATAAGATAAAAAATATCTTGAAATTCAAGCAGATATAGCAAAAGATAGAAACCAATAGAAGTTAAAAATCCATATAGGTGATACCAACTAGAAGACTAGTGCTTGCTACAACACCCTCAGTATATTAGAGATATAACCACTAGAATATATTAGAAAACCCCTAGTGTCAGATAATGCTCAAGTACAACATATAGATTATGGACCCAAACAGAGCATTTACGATATTAAGGAATCATACCGACAACCCCAACTCTTGGGATTGAGGAGTAGTTATTGTTGTTGGTGTAAGATCTAAATGCACGCCGGTTTATTAAGCAAAAACTTTTACAAATAAATGCACCGCAATTGTTGTCATACTCCTAAAGTAAAAGTGTAAAGCAGGACACACACACTTCCTCCAAAGATAGTGCTGAAACATGAAAACAAAGGTAATCTCACCAAATTGTAGATGATTTGTCTCTTATGTGAAAATATATTCTAAAACACTCTCAGCTCTTTTGAAATCACATTCCAATTGTTACCATTCGTAAGAAATTCATCGGAGAGCTGGATAATACTTATGTTACACAGTGAACACATCAATTAGCTCTCTCATGTCAATATTTCCTTCTCTATGTCATACTATCAAGTCTATACAAACTCTAAAGTAGATGAAGCATACTGAGAACACGAAGTCACAAGGTAATCTTGTCTCATACCAAAAACACAGGCATACAGCTTAAATTGTGCATGCTAAAAGCCCTATATACTGCCATTTGTTTGAAGAGTTGATACCAATGAATGACCAAGAATTTACTTCCTCCTCGACCATTTTAAAGTGAAGAATCACATGTGAATCTCACTGAGCAGCTAAGGCTTAGGGTATTGAACCATTTAAAGCTTGATAACTAAGCAGACAATGATTCTTTTGGGCAAAATAAAGTGAGTTTATCTCAGACACACATTTTATGCTACATAGGTGTGAGCTTCAATAACCATGTAAAGTTTTTCTTTCTTTTATTTTTTATTTATTTAATTTATTTATTCTTTTTTTTGTGGGGAAGGGGAGCCTTGGCGTAACGGGTAAAGTTGCTGCCAGGTGACCTGGAGGTCACGGGTTCAAGCCGTGGAAACAGCTCTTGTAGAAATGCAGGGTAAGGTTGCGTACAATAGACCCTTGTGGTCCGGCCCTTCCCCGAACCCCGCGCATAGCGGGAGCTTAGTGCATCGGGCTGCCCTTTAGGGAGGGCTACAAATAGAGCAGTGATGAAAAATCATTCATACCATCCCAACCAGCTGGCGCTGGCTCCTTTTCCCACTTCTTATACTTTGACTCCGCCGACTCTTGTGTATCTAGCATGTATGCCTTACTCATATCTAATCCATTGGCATCTAACAACTTCCCAATTTTCTTCTTCCTTTCCTCGATCCATTTTTGCTTGGACATTCCCCTAGACTCTGGTGGAGCTTCTGTTTTTTTCTTCTCTGCTACCATTGCACTTTGATTAGCTTTTCTTGCCTCATTCTGCATAAAATTCCACAAGCTAGAATATAAATAATCTGATCAGGATACCATAAAGAACAAAAAAAAACAAGGAAAAAAAACACTAAATAGACAAGCTAACTGAATGCGGGCATTGCTTTCTAAAGAAACAGAAAGGAAGGATATTTGCAATTACCATTTTTAACCTTAATTCGAATAACTTTTTCTTCCTCCCAGTGAGATCTGCGGAGTCTTCTCCCATATTACCCCGCCCATCATCTTGATCATCTGCATCATTGTGCCTCTCGACATCATCCCTTTCATCAGGTGCAACTTCGCCCCTATCAGAACTCAGAACCGAGTGGGGCCGAACATTAACAGTATTAGCTTGCAATACACCTGATAGCACATTAAAAAGGTCAGACAAGGCAAGATACATATAACAAATTTGCCATTCCAAGGAGCAAACATTAGGCTTTAGCTCTCGTTAGAAATAAAAGTGCTAGCAAACTGAGATGCTTGAGAAAAGACTTATGTGAGCTTAACTAATTAAACCTAACACATTAGAATCTCCAACAGTTCATGCTTGAAATGCTGTCTTTGCTTCAAGTATAGTTTTCTTCGTGCAACCAATAAAGAAAGACTTTTAAAAGATGATAATAGAGGTATAGACTTTTAAAAGGAGCCCCTATTGGGCTCCTTGTGGGCGGAGGAGAGGTTTAGGAAGGGTAGAGCTTATCATATTAGGGGGAAACTCAGAGCCCTGATTGTCAATCCATGTCAATCCCTAAAAGCTCAAAGAAAACCAAGAAATCTTAGCATTAGTTCAGATTGGTGTCCTCAGCAACCTCACACCATTTGAATTCACATTTCAGCTAAGCATTGGCCACATATAAGTACAACCTAAAATGAAGTGTGTGGCTTAACCTCTTGCTGACATGATAAAGTTCACTTCAGCATATATAGATCCCCATTTCTCAACTCAATGCTGTTAATACGACAGAACTGATCACACATTTACAAGGAGTTCCTACGCAGCATTCACAAAAACTTACTCTTCCCCGTTCCATGAACTACTACTGACACTATTATTTACTTTTCCCCAATACGGCAGGACATGTTTAGACAAGATCTATAGCCATTGTACTGCAACCATGTAAAGCATTTGCTCAACAAGATTCAAACTTGAAAACAACACTTCAAGCTTCACCCTTCCATCTAGGGATGTCAATTTTCCAGCAATGCAACCATGACAACCCATATTTTCCAGCACCTCACTACCTTAAGCACCAATTACCAACTCTTTTGACCTCAGTAATGCAGGAGACAGCACAGCTATATATGTCTCTCAACCAGCTAACACCCTACGCTCTCACTTTGCCATCTTTTACCGGCAAAGATTGCTTGGTCACTCTCTATCCAGTATTACTTTTTCTTTGATTGGTGCTCTACTACAACTCCCTCCTCATTACAACTTTCTGAAGAAATACTTGAATCAAATCAATATACCACAGCTATCTACAAGGAAAAAAACCTAGTAATACCAAGGAGCCTTTTGTGAACCTAATCTCTAGTCCCGTAAAAACCATGAACACAAAATTCCAGGTGAAAAAACAACCATCAGTAGCTTCAGCGACAGGGTATCTAAACTTGTGCAAGCAGTATAGAATCAGCAACGGAATAAAGACATAAAACAATGCGCAAAACATATTCTTTTTAATTTTTTTTTTTTTTGGCTCTTTGGGTAAGTGCAGACAGCCATAACTAAATGGTTTTAACTTTTTGTGAGTTGACTCATAAGCGCCAAAAAGCCAAAGAAATCCAGGGTTGTAAGCTAAAACCAGCTCTAAAGTCTAACCTGTTTCAGCTTTGCTCATTTGCTTCTTTGCTGCAGCTATTATATTGAAGCAATAATCGCTGCATTCATGATAAGGGTTGGATGCATTTCGACAATCGGGGTGAACTCTTCCTTCTTCAGTCATGTTCTAGTTTCCCTTATCACATCAATTTCCTGCATCGTCAATACAAATATACAGTTTTAACCAAAATAAATTTTCAAACCGGGCAAACATGGAAAATATCACAATTCATAAAGTAAAGTCTAGATGTAACTTCAATCCATCTCAAGTTTGTAAAGAGGTAAAACTTAAAACTATTTTCCCAGTTACAAGTAACATTAAACCTCTCCTAGTTACTACACCAATAAGCTAGTGCTTTTCTTTTTTTTTAACCAATTGATGCCCAATGCTTGAATTAATATGGTTTAAAAATAAAAAGTGAATTAGAAATTTTTTGTTATGATGGTGGTGCCCTGACCAGCTTGGGCGCAACTATTCCACCGGGTATATGCTACCTCCCACCAGCATCGATGCCAGGGAACTCTGCCCACCAATCATAAGTTAAAGGTGTGAAGGAACTGAATAAGCTATATTTTATAATTTTACCGTTCTAATCAATGATTATATTTAATAACAGAAATAGTCAGAAAATTGACTAGTGAATGCAAAAGCAGATTCGCAATATCATATGTTTGTAGCTATTATCACATGGAAAACAAATAAAAGTGTAGATTAATTGTATAAATCACAAATAACTATGACAAATCGGAAACCGAAACCTTCTTTTTATGCACTGGGAGATAGATAAAAAGAGATGCAGCTTAACATAATTCACATGTACCTTATAACTCGAATTCGGTGGAGAAAGAGATGGAGGAGGAGCAAATTCGCAGCTTGAGATTGATGTAGTGGGTGTGAACTTGACCGAGAAAGAAATTTGAGATGAACCTGGATTTGGGGAACAATATAACCCTTATTTGGATTTGATTCGCAATTTCGCATGTCCCAATCAATGGGCTTGTAAAATTTCAAAACATTATCATGCTATATTGGTGTTTCACCTAAAAGAGAATTTTCAAACTCCAACACAATGTGCTGGAGTTTTACTTGTAAAAGTTTCAAACTCTAACACGTTGTCCTAGTGGTTTTCAGTAATTTGACTGGGGGTATTTTTATTCGAGTTTTTGAATTAAAAAATGACTATTTTTAACTATATTTCAAGTAATGGAACTTTAAATGTCGATTCAAAAGGTGGCTTGCCCACCCAATTTTTACAGAATGATAAAGAAGAATTAACCCAAATAGCCGCCCACACAACCACTTAAGCTAGAAATAGCCGATGGAAGTATAATATATGTATAATTGTGTATAATCTAATTATATGGCTAGAAAAAATAAATAATGAATATGACCAGCTATTTGTGTAAATATCCCAAAGATAAAGAGCTACCCAATATTTAGTGAAAATAACATGGGTTAGCTAGTTTTTGGACTGATAATTATCACACCCTCCTTTTTACCCCAAAAAGATATGTGTTATGGATTTGTTGTGGGTCAAAGAGTTTTCCAATTAAAATGACAATTTGAAATAGGGATTATTTTATTGTTTCAGAGCCACCACTTGGATTTAATTTTTTCGATGTTCCAAGTCACCTTTTATTTGAATCCCTAGTCAAAGGAATATTTGACTCTATTATTATTGGTCTGTGATAACAAAGTCCAGGTAAGGAATTTTGTTGACCGGGGAGAAGGTGTAAGGCATTCACCGAGTCCCGTGATTCTAGCACGATCGCTTTATTGACTACATTTGGCTTATATTTTTTTTGGATAAAAATGTATTTTATTGATTTTCGTGTCTTACCTGTGTACTTTTTTATTGATGCGATTATTAGAACTATTGAAGAATGACTTGGAGAATATTATATTATCATGACCACGCTACGCAAACGAATGCGTGATCGAAAATAAAATTAATTAACTTATCATAATCGCGCCTCGCAAGCAAATCCGAAATCATGACAATCAATTATTTATAATATTATTGAGAAATTACTACATTTGTGTTTGAGAAAATTAGTTTAGGAATTTATTAAATGCCACTATCGCGTTACGCAAGCGAATTCGCGATTATAGTGAAAGGCTAATTTAATTGAGAATTAATTAAGCTATTGAAATTATTAAATTAATTTATTAAGTGTTAAACATCATGCTACGCAAGCGAGTCCGTGAATAAAAAAGTTAAAGCGCGCCTACTAATTACCTAATGTTTAAATTAATTACTTATAAGGAAACGAGTTAATTATGTTGGAAAATATTATTATTATTTTCTAGTCTTATTGTTGGAAAAAATTATGCAAATAAGATATTGGACCAACTCTATCTATCTTAAAGAAATGGGCCAACTTCTTATTAAAGAAAAAATGGGCTAGCTTATAGATTTTAGAGCTATTGAACTGCTGAAATTTATTATAAGAAAATGGGCCAGCTAATTAATTTTTAAGAAGAAAAGGAATGGGTCAACAAGCTTAGTTAGGATCGGGCCTGCTGATATTACTCTTATTTGACCCATTATTCAATTTATTAGTTTGGTGGTTAAAGGCCCACTTATCATTACCAAACCTTAAACCACATTCTCTTTCATTAAAATAATGATCCTTGCAACACATTCATGTCTTCTAGAATGGCTTAATTTAAACCCAAAAATTAACACAACTTGTTAGGGAAAAAACTGTAGAAAGAACACTAAATATTCAAGCTCAATTTCATAGCGAACAATTAAACCAATAGATACTACGATGGACTACACGAGAAGCTAGTTATTATTCCCATAGCCTGAGGTAACCAAACTCTTTTCATTGCTAAATCACCTTCTACTTCATCGGTAACTCTTTTTTGGCATACATCTTCAAGGCTAATATCTAACTAAACATGTGAATCTAAACATGCACGGAAGAAGAATAAAACATCATGTTGAAGCTTTGCACTAAACTAAACAACGCTAATCTCATAAACCAAACGAAATTAATACTAACACATAAAACTCTCTTCTTTCTCTCTTAAAGATCAAGCTTAATATCTGGCTAATTCAACAATGCTTAAACCATGAACTAAAAGGATTGGACCTAAAACACAATATGAACATCATTAAGGCAAATCCTGAAATGTAAAGGAGTAAAGTAACATATTGTCTCCTTTAATACATCAGAATAAAACCTACACCCATTTGAAGCAAACAACAACCTAAACATCATTTAAACATGTCATTAACTAAAAGAAAAAGTTCAACTAACTCTTATATATGCTTGATACTTAAAAGAATACAGATCACATACGACCATAATACTTTCAAGGTGCCGAATATACTAAAAGGGTTCGAATCACTTCATTTTCATTCACTCTTGATCCAGAAAGTAATACAACAGTTAAAGAAATTACCTGGGCAGCAGAAAAGAAAATATCAGTGGAGAGCGAACTGAATTTTAGTTAGGGGTGTTCATAACCGAACCGAAATCGAAAACCGAACCGAAACTGAAGCTTAATGGCTTATTGGTATCGGGTTAACGGTTTAACGGACGGGGAACGTATTGAAATTTTTTTATTAACGGCTTATCGGTTTGGGGGCGGATTATTCAATTTTCTTAACGGATAATCCGTTAACCTGTTAAGAATATATATATATATATATATATAAAATTTATTTTTATCCATATATATATATTAAATATCAAAAACCCTTCCACTTCTTCCAATACTCTGTCTCTAAGTTCTAACGCCTAATTCCTAAATAATCAGAATCCTTACGTACTATGCATCAGAGGATCCCAGGCTTGGCTTAGCTTAGCTTATTCTCCCACCCAACAACAAGATTGTTTAAGCTGATGTCTATGGATCACCTCTGCTTTTATTTTTTTAAACTAATGTCAGTTGTCTATGTTTAATAGAAGAACAGCAGTGTTGTGCCACAACTTTTTTCACTCTACAACACATGACACACTACATCATTCTTATGTAGGCGTTAACAGACATGTATGTCTGGACTCAATGTGTAATTTCCTATTCTGAATTTGTATGCTAGGCGGTCAACAAACAATTAATGCATGCAATATAGATTGAATTAGGCCGATAAACCGCCCGATAAGAGCTAAACCGATACCAATCCGCCCGATATCTTATCGGGTGGCTAGCGGATTAATACATTTAAAAGTCGATAACCGTTAAGCCAAACCGTTAAGAGTAATTAACCGCCCAATCCACCCGATAAGCAGCCCTAATTTTAGCAAACAAAGTCAGCAAAAACATCCACGTAACAACAGCCAGTCAGTGTTAAAAATAGCCCAGAAAATCTAGCAGAGACTCTTGAAACTAGTAACTAGTAAACTCAGAATTTAGCTAAACGATCGCTCTATTTTCTCAATAGTTTTACACTCTAAAAGTCACTCACAAAGCTCACAATTTTCAGTTGCTAAATGATGCTTCAGCTGTTGAATTTTTCTCTCAAAGTTATGTGTTTTACTTAGAGTGAAAGATCTGTCCAAGTGTGTGAGAAAATGAACTCTTAAGTAGGAAACAAAAGCACCTTTTGGACAGCTTTTAGTTTACCAAAAGTCATTCCAAAAGGACTAACTTTTGCTACAAAAATACTTGCCCAAAAGACTCACTTATGTGTGCTAAAAGTCTGTTCAAGGGCTGTCCAAAAGGGAAAGGACAGTCCAAACCAACTAAAGTGGCAAAAACATGGAGGAAAATATACTTTCATCCACTCAAGTACAAAAAATTAAGCTACTTTGTACCCTAAATCATGATCAACTTAGCTAAATTCAGCTTTAAGCTAATTAATACCAAACCTAGTTTGCTTCAAGCCAAAATAAATAACTAGAACTTAGTTAAAATACCACAAACACATAACTAAAACTTAACATTAAACTATTAATCAATCAAAGACTTAAAGATTAAGCAAATACATGTATTGACTAGTGAAGGCTTAATAGAACTCAATAGTTTAAACTAAATCAAAATCAGAAAACATAATTCAAACTTAACGACTTAGAGTAAAACACAAACATATTACTAGTGAGACAAACTAATGTAATCAACAAAGATGAGAATTAAACGATCGCTAGCAAAATATACACTACAAAGAACTATGATAGAAAAGTGGTGAAACAAAAATCAGAAACATAGAAGAAAGGTTTCGAGTTCGAGTTTATACCAAATTTTGAGACATTCGACGTCGAATCGAGCAACGAGACGATGCCGAGGATACAAAGTGGTGGTTGTCCGACCCCGAGGTGCATGTTTCTTTTTGGAAGACGCTAAACCAATAGATTCCGGCATCTTGTCAAAAAGAAACAAGTGTCTTTAGCTCGAAAATAATTAAGACGGAGAAGCCGTGGTAGTGGCAGAGGGGTGGGCAACGGTGGACGCTGGAATTCCGATCGCCGGAGTTTGGAATTCGGAATTAAAACTAATACAAAGAGATAGAACCAAGCAAGACTTACACATATATGCAAGTTTTATGTGAAAAGGGAGCGTGGAACCTCATCAATTTGGGGACAAAAGAGGCTAGGGTTTTTCGAATTTGGGTAGATTTGTGGATTTTGGGAGGGATTTTTAGGATTTAGAGGTTGTAATCGGAAATAGGAGGTTGAGATTGAGGGGGGTGAATGTTTGGGGTGATTGGACGTGCGTCGCCATCGTGGGGATGGCGGAGGAGTCTGGGGGACGCGAGAGAGTGAAGAGGGAAGGAGATAAGAAGAATTATGGAGGAAATGGGGTAAAATTACAACCTCTCTAAGTCTTAAATACCTAGTTGGGAGATTGATTGTGGACCATTGGATCAAGAGAGATCAAACGGTTGAGAGTCAATATCTGGGCTACCAGATGAAACGACGCAGTTTCACTATGAAACTACGTCGTTTAAAGACTCCAACGGGATGGCCTTATTTTGAACCGGGTCCAGGTGCTTTTGGGCTTCGATTTTGGGGCCAATTTCGGTCCAACTCTGCTAAAAACAAAACTTAGCCCACATTTCTATTCTCTTTTAATTACCTATAAACAACTAAAAAATCCTACACTTACACACATAATAAACATAGAAAAGAAGTGCAAAATTAGGCATTTACAACTGCCCCTCTTTGCTCGAGAACATGGAGAGTTTTTGTGCAAAGATAGTGAATGCCATTGCTAATTTGCTAATATAACACTCCAATTGAAGCATTCTTTTTTTGAAAAAAGGTGACCGAACCTTGCTTCCGAGGTTTCCTAAATATCCTTGGCTATAAAGGAATCAGGTTAGTGTAGTTTTGAAAAAATTTTGGTAGCTGGGACTACCAGATACTGAAGTTAAGACTGATATTGTTGTTGTTGTTGTTACTGTTATTGGTACTTGCTGCTTACATCAAAAGAAAAAGAGTGCTTACATTAAAATAAAAAGAGAAGAGAACTACATATATCTACAAACTAAGATTATAAAATTCCTAGCAATGTGTCTTCTGGAGTCAAATCTTGATTCTTGACTTGCTCGCTTGTTTTGACCTTAGAGTGGATCTTGATGCTCTTTGAAAAAAGGAATATGACTCAATATCAGTTGCTTGCTTTCCTGATCCGAAATTGAGAAGATAAATCTTGAGACGCCGAGTTGCTGACACATTATCGAAACTAACTCCAACTATCTTATGACAACAATTTTCTTTCTTCTGATGAGAACTGAAAATTGCAAGCTTTAATCGCCATAATATGTGCTTTACGGCAGGGTCCTGCAAAGCCATCAAAGATGAATAAAACGAACAAAATATTTCTGCTCCAGTTTGGCACTAGAAAAATTTTGTGAGTTATTAGAGAAAGCTACAAACTATCCAATTTGTTGAAAGGAAGACAGAGACAGTAGTTTAAACTAGCTATATGAGGATATGCAACCAGGGGGTAGAACCCCGTGTTACTAAAAGAAAATGGAATTAGGGGATGGTATCCTATATTACTAAAAGGAAACGTAACCAAGGACTGGTACCCTGTATTACTGAAAGAACGTAACCAGGGGATGTAACTATGGGTTGGCACCTTGTATCACTGAGAAACGTATGTAACCAGGGGTTGGCATCCAGTATTACTAAGAGGAATATAACTAGGGTTTGGCACCCTGTATCACTAAGAGGAATATAACCGGGGGTTGGCACCCTGTATCACTGAGAAATGAGAAATGTATATAACTAGGGGTTGGCGCCCTGTATCACTTAGAAGGAATGTAACCAGGGGCTAGTACCCTGTATTACTGAAAGGAAATGTGACCAGGGATTGGCACCATATATCACTAGGAATGAATGTAACCAGGGGTTGGTACCCTGTATTACTAAAAGAAAATATAACCAGGGGTTGACACCCTATATTACTGAGAAAGAATGTAACTAAGGGTTGGTACTCTATATTACTGAAAAGGAATGCAACCAAGGATTGGCACCCTATATCACTAGGGAGGAATGTAACCAGGGTTTGGTACCATGTATTACTGAAAGAGAAATGTAATTATGGCTTGATACCTTTGTACTCGGGGATAAAATGTAACCAGGAGATGGTGCCATGTATTAATGATATGAAACGTAAAAGGAATGTAACCAAGGGTTGGTACCCTGTATTACGAAAAATAAAATATAATCAGGGATTGGCGCCCTGTATTACTGAAGAGGAAATGTAACCAGGGTTTGGTACCCTGTATTACTGAAAGGAAAAATGTAATCAGGGGTTGGTACTCTGTATTACTGAAATGAATGTAACCAGGTGTTGTGTCACGACCCAAAACTAACCCCTGTCGTGATGGCGCCTATCGTGGAACTACGCAAGCCGACTCATTTTCAAAATAAAACTATATTTTTATTTCAAAGATAATTTCAAGGTTATATGAGTTGGATCCCCTAGGCGAAATGGTTCTACCCGAGTTAAGCTAAGAAAACAGCCTGAGCGAAGAGTACTTCTACCTGGAAATATGAGTTGGACCCCCTAGGCGAAAAGGTTCTACCTGAGTTAAGCTACATAAAACAGCCTGAGCAAAGAGTAATTCTACCCGGAAATATGAGTTGGATCCCCCTAGGCAAAACGGTTCTACCTGAGTGAAGCTACGTAATTAGCCCGAGTGAAGAGTACTTCTACCCGGAAATATGAGCTGGATCCACCTAGGCGAAACAGTTCTACCCGAGTTAAGCTACGTAAAACAGCCTGAGCGAAGAGTACTTCTACCCGAAAATATGAGCTGGATCCCCCTAGGCGGAGCGGTTCAACCCGAGTTAAGCTACGTAAACAGCTTGAGCGAAGGGTACTTCTACCCGGAAATATGAGCTGGATCCCCCTAGGCGAAACGATTCTACCTGAGTTAAGCTACGTAAATAGCCTGAGCGAAGGGTACTTCTACCCGGAAATATGAGCTGGATCCCCCTAGGCAAAACAGTTCTACCTGAGTTAAGCTACGTAAAACAGCCTGAACAAAGAGTATCTCTACCCGAAAATATGAGCTGGATTCCCCTAGGCGAAAAGGTTATACCTGAGTTAAGCTACGTAAAACAGCCTGAACGAAGAGTACTTTTACCCTTAATATGAGCTGGATCCCCTAGGAGAAAAGGTTCTACCTGAGTTAAGCTACAAAAATAGCCCGAGCGAAGAGTATTTCTACCCGGAAATATGAGCTGGATCCCCTAGGCGAAATGGTTCTACCTGAGTTAAGATACATAAAACAGCCTGAGCGAAGAGTACTTCTACCCGGAAATATGAGCTGAATCCCCTTAGGCGAAAAGGTTCTACCTGAGTTAAGCTACGTAAACAGCCTGAGCGAAGAGTACTTCTATCCGGAATATGAGCTGGATCCCCTAGGAAAAAAGGTTCTACCTGAGTTAAGCTACATAAACAACATGAGCGAAGAGTACTTCTACCCGGAAATATGAACTGGATCCCCCTAGGCAAAAAGAAACTACCTGAGTTAAACTACATAAACAGCTTGAGCGAAGAGTACTTCTACCCGGAATATGAGTTGGATCCCCTTAGGCGAAAAGGTTCTGTCTGAGTTAAGCTACGAAAATGGGAGGTATGAACATTAGTGATGAATGCTGAAAATAAAAGAAAATGGAGATTTTGAGGAACTTATCTTTGGTGACATTCGTCCTTTGAGAATCGCCATTTTACACCACTTTGCTCCTGCTTCAAACAAGGAAATATTGTGAGTTTTCAAAGTGGTGATCGGTTTGTGGCCTTGATCCCCCGAGTAGTTTGAATTCATGGCCACTGCTGTCGAAGAACCGATTCTGTTAGTGTGGTACCGAGATGCTCGGATACTCTATATTGTTTAATGGAGACCTTGGATTTCCGATGTTGCCCCAAATTGTTCAGCATCAGCTGTTCCAAACAGATATTTACCCATTCTGTATCTTCAATCTCCGATTCCACAATGATCCGGAGAGAAGGAATTTCGACTTCAACCGGTATTACAGCTTACGTTCCATATATTAGTAAATAAGGAGTTGCACCAACAGATATGCGAGCAGTCGTGCGGTATCCCAAAAGAGCAAAAGCCAACTTTTTATGCCATTGTGTGGACCCTTGGATCATCTTCCTGAGAATCTTCTTGATGTTCTTGTTTGCCGCTTCAACGACTCTGTTGGCTTTTGGTCGGTAATGCGTAGAATGGTGATGCATAATTTTAAACTGCTCGCATACCTCCTTCATCAGATGACTATTTAGATTAGCTGCATTGTTAGTGATAATTGTCTTTGGGATACCAAAACGACATATGATATTGGAATGAACAAAGTCTACTACTGCTTTCTTGGTGACTTCTTTGAAAGTAACTGCCTCCACCTATTTGGTGAAGTAATCAATGGAAACCAAAATGAATCTATGCCCATTTGAAGCCTTTGGCTCGATTGGCCCAATAACATCCATTCCCCAAGCAACGAAAGGCCAAGGAGAGGATATGGGATGCAACTCCGATGGAGGCGAGTGAATCAGGTAGCCATGAATCTGGCATTGGTGACACTTGCAAACAAAATTAAAGCAATCTTGCTCCATAGTAAGCCAATAATACCCTGCACGTAGAATCTTCTTCGCCAAAATGTATCCATTCATGTGAGGCCCACATACCCCCGAATGCACTTCACTCATGATCCGCTCAGCTTATGTGGAATCTATGCATCTCAATAGATTCAAGTCTGGGGTCCTTTTGTTCAAAATTTGCCCATTTAGGAAGAAACCAACATCGAGCTGCCTTATAGTTCTTTTTTGATCTCCCTTTGCATGCTTTGGGTATTCCTTTGTTTCAGGAATCGTTTTATGTCATTATACCATGGTTCACCATCTAGTTATGTCTCAATTGTATTACAGTAACCGTGTTAATTAAAAACTTGGATTTCTAGTGGATCAATATGGGTTTTGCCTGGATAAAGGAGCATCGAGGCTAAAGTATCCAAGGCATCGTCTAGCTCGTTGAGAAACCTGATAATGTACCTGAACTCGATGGATTTGAATCTTTTTCTCAGATCATACACACATTGTCTGTATGGAATAAGCTTGATGTCTCGAGTCTCCCATTCGCCTTGGGCTTACTAGATAAGCAAGTTGAAATCTCCTATAACCCATAGTTCATGCACATCCAGATCGAGGGCCATTTTCAGATCCATGATACAAGCCTCATATTATCCGTATTATTGGTACAGAAGAAACGAAGTCGGGCCATTGCAGGGTAATGCTGTCCAATAGGTGAGATGAGGATTGCCCCGATCCCAACTCCTTTGATATTGACAGCCCCATCAAAATATATTTTCCATACATGGCTATCGTCCTGAACTACTTTCTCTATTGAGTTGACCTCTTTATCTGGGAAGTATGTGCTTAGTGGATTGTAATCATCATCAACTGGATTCTCTGCCAATGCTTGTGCTTTCATTGCGGTACGAGTTACATAGACGATGTCGAACTCTATGAGCAGGATTTGCCATTTTGCAAGCCTATCAATGGGCATTGGCTTTTGGAATATGTACGTCAAAGGATCTATTCTAGATACGAGGTAAGTAGTTTAGGCCAAAAAATAATGCCTCAGCTTCTGAGCGACCCCAGTCAAGGCACAACATGTCCTTTCTGAAAGGGTGTACTTAACCACATAATTGGTGAACTTCTTACTTAAATAATAGATTGTATGTTCCTTTTTGCATGTCGCATCATGTTGCCCCAAAACGCATCTAAATAAGTTATTTATCACCGATAGATATAAAAACAAAGGCCTACCAGGTTCAGGTGGGACCAGGTAACATCCTTTTTCAGCAACTTAAAGATGGGCTCGCATGTGGTTGTGAGCTGAGCAATGAACCTACTGACGTAGTTCAACCTACCGAGCAAACTCATGACTTCAGTTTTATTCTTCGGGGGTGGCAGATCTCGAATGGACTTTATCTTAGATGGATCCAATTCGATGCCTCTCCGGCTGACTATAAAACTGAGAAGTTTCCCATATGGAACCCCAAATGCATACTTGGCTAGATTGAGCTTAAGGTCATACATTCGAAGACGTTCGAAGAACTTTTTCAAATCGCGCACGTGATCATCCTATGTCTTTGATTTTATGATGACATCATCGACATATACTTCGATCTCTTTGTGCATCATGTCGTGGAAAATGATAGTCATGGCCCTCATGTAAGTTGCCCATGCATTCTTCAAACCGAATGGCATGACCTTGTAACAATAAGTACCCCATGGAGTGGTAAAAGCAATCTTTTCTGCATCATTCTTATCCATTAGAATCTGGTGGTACTCAGCATAGCAATCCACGAACAATTGTATCTCATGATTTGCGCAATTATCTAAAAGAATGTGGATGTTTGGTAAAGGAAAATTATCCTTTGGACTTACTTTGTTCAGGTCCCTGTAGTCAACACAGACTCTAGTTTTCCATCCTTCTTTGGCACAAGAAAAACATTTGCCACCCAGGTGGTGTATTAGACAGCTCTGACCACATTGGCGCTCAGTTGCTTCATTATTTCCTCTTTGATTTTGTCACTCATATCCATTTTAAATTTTCGTTGCTTTTATTGTACTGGTGGAAAATCAGGATATGTGAGAAACTTATAAGTCATTAGGTCAGCACTTAAACCTGGCATATCATCATAAGACCAAACAAACACATCTCTGTATTCAAATAAAAGTTGAATTAAGGCATATCTGGTTTTTGTTCAGTGTGAATGCTTATCTTTGTTTGTCTAACTTCTTCATGACTTCCGACATTAATTGGCTCAATTTCATTGAGGTTGGGCTTAGGCTTGTTTTCAAATTGTTCCAACTCTCTTTTTATTTCCTCAACAACTTCATCTTCATTATATTCAACCTCTTGATGCATTATTTCAAAATTAGATAGCTTTGTAAGATCTGTCGCATGAATTCTGCATGCATGTCATGTTATTAAAGCTGGTATTAACAAAACTGAAATGGAAACAAAATGACAGAAATTAGGAAAAGAAAAAGATACAAACTTAATACAAAACTGAACTGCATTTCATTGAATTTTAAAGGATAGAAGTGTTAACATCACAACAAAACAATCATACTGAGATGTTTGAATTACAACCCTGAAAGTAACCCAAAATACAAAAAAGAAGCTACAAAAGCAAACTACCAAGACTCTTTCCTTGTGGGGAGAGGAGTTGCTTCCCAGTTGTTGAGCATGGTGTCTGAGCCAATTAGTTGCATATCGGAACGACTAGTGCCTTCACCAACTTGGATCATATTCACTTCAGAAAATATCTGGTTGTGGCCATAGAACATTTCATCGATGTTTTCATGTGCTGAGGAATTTTTACCCTCTTGGAGTCGTGGCTTGACAAAAGTGTAGAAAATGTGAGGGATGGGTTGCTGCAAGACCTACCCATGCTTTTTGCGGTGCTTGGCTTTGTCTTCATCTGCTTGTGTTGGCCTGAAGCCTAAGCCAAAAGTACCTTTGTTGCTAAAGGGAGAGATGGTTTTCGAAATTCCTTGCAATAATGCCCCCAGGCCTTTTCCTGGCTCATAACCCCGTCTCAGCATAAGTGCAGCCATTATTATAGATGTGGCAGAAAGACGATGATGCAGAATAAGCTTTTATTACTCAACATGGTCCATAACAACCACTTCGAAAGCCTGATAGACAATGGACTCGCACCCGTCCTTGGCCTCAATACACGGGATTAACGGGTCTTTATAAATGGATGACTCGTATTCTCTATGAACAATAATTTCTTACCTGTCATATTCGAACTTGAGCATCTGATGCAAGGTGGATGGCACAACTCGAGCCGTATGGATCCATGGCCTTCCAAGAAGAAAGTTATAAGAAGTTTCCATGTACACTACTTGGAAGATAATTTCAAAATCAACCGGCTCAATTGTCATGGTGAGGCTGATCTCCCCAATGGTGTCTCTCACTGATCCATCAAAAGACCGGATACAGACATTGCTTGTTCAGATTCTGTCTGTATTGATCTTCATGCTTTGCAAGGTGGAGAGAGGGCATACATTTACGCTCGAGCCTCCATCAACCATGACTCGCTTTGCGTAATGCCCCTCACATTTGACAGTTAAGTGTAAATCCCTATTGTGCCCGGCTCCCTCCTCAGGGAGTTCATCATTGGTAAAGGAGATTTTATTCACCTCAAAACAATTGTTGGTCATCTTCTCTAACTGATTCACTGTGGTGTTCTCTGAGACATGTACCTCATTCAGGATCTTGATTAGTACACGGACATGCTCTTCTGAATGTATGAGCAGAGATAGCAGAGAGATTTTAGCATAAGTCTTTCTTAACTGATCAATGATTGAGTAATCCTGAACTTTCATCTTTTTCAAAAACTCTCCCGCCTTTTTTTCAGTGACTGGTTTCTTTATTGGCATTTGGCCTTATTTGATTTTCTTGGCCTTCCTCAACTCTTCTGGAGAGTAATACCTCCCCGATTGAGTCAAGCCCCCAGTCTCCCCCACTTATTCTATGATTTCCTTGCCTTTGTAGGTTACTACAGTTTTGTTGTAGTTCCAAGGAATGGTTTTCGTGTTTGTCACACATGGTTGCACGGCGTGTTTGATTATGATCAGCTATGTTATACCTTTTGTACCACCTTGATTCTGCCTCATAACGGGGTGGCCTCCCAGGACATACAACTTTGGGCTTGGAACACTAGAACCGACTCCCAACCTCGAAATTTTGTTAACAAATAAAGTTTCCTTCTCTGAGCTCTAGACGCCTTTCACAATCAACGGCACATCTTGGCTTGGACTTACTTCCAGTCTTGTTCTTTCTTGAATCATTCCCATCGTCATTTCTGCTCGGCCAACAGGCTTGTATTCTTGATCTCGACCAATCATTCTCACAAAATAAACATCATTGTGTGCTGGCAATGGGTTGTTTGTCACATTAGGAGGGTCCTCGCCATTTGTCACCACAATCAACTTTTCAGATATGAGTCTTTCTATGGCTCTTTTCAAAGTCCAACAGTCGTCAGTGCTATGTCCCAAGCACCTGATTGATATTCACATCTAGTATTTTCTTGAAATCCATGTGAATCGGGATGCATATGGTAGGGAGCGATGGGTCCAATCACGTCCACCTGCTTCAACTTTTGGAACAGAATAGAGTATGATTCAGCCAGTGGAGTGAAATTTTCTACCGGCCTCTGCTCTCGACCATAATCCTGCCTGGGACGAGCATTGTAGGGTGCCCAAAACATTTGTTACTGAGGTCAAAGGATCCTTAGATCTGGCGCCCGTACTTGTTTATTGGGCGGACGAGCATAAGACTGGGCATTAAACACTATATACTGTGGTGGGCCCACATAGTATTGAGGAGTTGGCGGGGGGTAATAATGTTGAGGGTAGCTGAATTGCCCCTGTTGAACTTGCATATAAGGGTGCGATGCCCCTCTTTGAACTTCCATGGATCCCGAAGTCATCATGGACCCTTCATCTCTCTTCTTTTTATTTGCCAAACTTCCCGACCCATTTTGGATTGCTTGGGTGCTAGCTTTGAAAGCAACCCGACTTACAATTCTGCCAGTCTTGAGGCCATTTTCGACCATCTCCCCTATTTTGATTGCTTATGCAAAATGTCTACCCATCGCGGACATCATGTTCTGAAAGTAATTAGGCTCTTGAGCCTCCAAAAAAATGGTGAACAACTCGTGGTTATCCATGGGTGGCTTAACTCTAGCCGCTTGCTCCCTCCACTTGATGGCATACTCCCTAAAGCTTTCAGTCGGCTTTTTCTTCATATTGGACAGAAAATTATGATCTGGTGCAATATCAATATTGTACTAGAATTATTTGATGAAGGCATAGGCCATGTCGTCCCAGACATGCTAGTGAGAGATATCTTGGTCAATGAACCATTCAGAGGCTACCCTCACAAGACTTTCCCCAAAATAAGCCATCATCAATTTTTTTTTGTAACTAAATTTTTGTATTAATCACTAAGTAAATATTTACATGATCCATAACAAGGCTACACACAACCTGTTATCTCAAACAAAAAACCAGAACTAACACATAGCTAATCTAGAATTTAAGTCTATGAACAACATTCTAAATTCCAGGGAAAGCTCTAACACTACAAACTATTGCAATCTCCCTTGCTATGCTCTCCCAGCTTTTTCTTTGTTTCTCAAAAACTCTAAGATTCATTTCTATCTATATGCCATGTACAAATTCAAAATATAAAAGTTTAAAAATTTGTGCAGCTTGTGACTTGCCTTTAACTCTAGCAATGATATTGTGAGTATACTGATCCCATCCAACAACAGTCTGATCTTTCCTCTATGCCCACATAATCAACTTGGACCATACTCTTTGTGCAAATTCACATTCTCTGAATAAATGATCAACTATTTCATCACATGTCTGACACAATACACACTCTTCTTTTCTACCCGCACCCATCAGTTGGTTGCAGTACCTTTTCAAGTGGGTGATAGGGTCGCCGTGTCCATCATACTTTTCAAATTTTGGGGTCTTGAACCTTGGTGGAAGTGGATGTGAGGTAACATGCATAGATCACTGAACAAAATACTTTTGTGACTACCTAGTCCTTGTATGTTCTTTATGTTTTGTTCAAGACTTTTTATATTCCTGGCCATCTCATCTGGCTCACCCGTCTTGGCAGACTTTTCATTTCCCACTGGTGACTCGTGCTGAGGAGTCTGATTGTATGGAGCCGAGACCTTGAAAGCCATATTTGGAGAGTAGTATTGGCCATCGTAAGCATTAGATGGTGGCTCATTATTTGACCTCATCATAGGAGGTGGTGGCGGGACTATATATACTGGCGTGCCAGACACGACAAAAGGGGTGTTCTTGACCGGTGAGGCTGGAAGTCGCACATTAAAGGTACCAGGGGCGGCATGGAAGCTGTAGTTTGGCACATACCCTGTGGTAGAATATGATCGCTCATTACATGGAGCGATGGTTGAGTAGCAAGAGGTATGTTGGAAGTTCCTTCTGAGGGACCCTGAGGCGGAGGCTGACCGGAGACCCAAGCCTGATACACATCAGACAGTTGTTGTTTCAATCTTCTTACTTCCTTCGACTCTTGCTCAACTGGCTGACCCTAGGGGTCGTCACTGACCAGCTCGATTTCATCTAGGGCTGCTTAACGGGCGGATCAGGCGGTTATTTACTCTTAACAGTTTGGCTTATCGGTTATCGGTTTTTAAATGTATTAATTCGCTAGTCACCCAATAAGATATCGGGCGCATTGGTATCAGTTTAGCTATTATCGGGCGGTTATCGGTTTAGTTTCAGTTGATTGAAATGGTGACATTCTTCAGTGCCTTATAATGATGACAAACATTATAAATGCCTTTTTGTAACAGATGAATTGTATTTTCAACTATGATGCTTAGCTTATGGTAATGGTTGATATTAGCAGTATTAACCTGAGAGTTGTCACTGCTGGTTGTGGTTGAAGCTATTGTTGCTCTGTAAATTTTGTTGTAACTGGCTTGTGTCCTTTCTGCTGCTACTCTTTCGGATTTTGCTAAGAAAAGTTGACATGAAACTAGTTAGAAGTTGCAGTGTCTCCTGGCTTTGCTTTGGCTATATAGAAAACTTTTTAAAGTTAAGGTTTTGTAACAAAATATGAATGATTCTAGAAGATGGTAATCTTTCTGGAAAAAAAAAAATATATATATATATATATATATATATATATATATATATATATATATATATATATATATATATATATACTCTTAACGGGTTAACGGATTATCCGTTAAGAAAATTGAATAATCTGCCCCCAAACCGATAAGCCGTTAATAAAAAAAAATCAATCTGTTCCCTGTCCGTTAAACCGTTAACCCGATACCAATAAGACATTAAGCTTCAGTTTCGGTTCGGTTTTCGATTTCGGTTCGATTTTGAACACCCCTAATTTCATCATTATTAGCCATTGCTACCTTTCCCTTAGATCTGGTAAAGTAATGATGTGTTGCCAGTTTCACCACAAACCAACCACCTTAAGCTTACTATATAAGAGACAACAAACGTGTTAGGGTTAAGCATTTTACAGATATGAATCACATGTAATGTGCCATGCTCCTAACATTATCACCATTTCTACCGTGCCTTTGGAAGGCTTCATGTTTTATTTCGGCTTATAAGGTTGCTGCTTATTGACGCTCCTATTTCCTTCTCCTTTTTTCCTTGTTTTTCCTTTCACTCGCCTCATTTTGATCCCTCATTTTAGAGTCATTGAAAAATATTTGATCAAACCTTTTGGGGGTTGTCTACGTATCATGTCGCCGCATGAATCAGATCATTACGTAGTTCAGGAACATGACCAATTTTTTTATTACTTATGTTTACAAAAACAAAAATCTTTTTGGTTCATTTTCGAATTTTTCTAAAACAAAATCTTTTTAATTAATTTTCAATTTTGTATACAAGACCCAAAAACAAAAATTACATAAAGACGAACATCTAAACAAGACCAGACTCGAACAATGGTTTGGACTTTTTAAGATAAAAATCAAAACAACAAGACTCAACACACCAAAAGACTCTTAAAGGCTCAATGGCAACAAATGAACAATCAAAATGGACTGCCAAGTGAAAGAAAACTCTGATCTTTGCGGGAGAATCCAACGGCATCACTGTAGTCAAGGAACTTATTCCTACGGTTAACCCTAACATCGCGGTATATCCTCTCTAAGTCTGTAAATATGTGACGGGTGACGTTCGATAATACTTCTGCAAACCACTCAGGCGTCATTCCCTAGAAACTCCTGCATGCTCGAGAGGTATATGTGGCTACCTCGAGGATCTTTCCCTTAATGTGTTCCTGAGCCAAATGCAACTCTTGATTTCACTAACCACGAGTCTCAGCTAGATCCAGCACATCATGCTCGCGCTCCAAGGCCATATCTCTCTAGCGCCGAATTTCTAGTGACTCCCCCTCCAATCGATTGATCATACTTTGGTAGTGATATCTTTCTATTTCAAACTCCATGATCTGACGCTCTTTGCTTGACTCAACTCCCCCTATATGATTCCTCATACCTTGGATTAATGGAGCAAAACCTCTGCGCTCATGATCACAAACCACCTTGAACTGGGCTTCTTTTTCTTCTTATTGTTGAGCGGTAGTGATCACTTTTTTCCGTCTAATTTGAGCTTTGAGTGCTCGCCTCTCTTGTGCCCAGTGAACCTTTTCCCGCTCGAAATCAGCATATTGTATATCCATGGCGGTCTCCAGAATGGCTTTATCTTCTTGTAAAATGTCAATACTGGATTGGTACTCTTGTGCCACTTCCCTTCCAATTTCTCTAACTCTGGCATCGATCTCCTCCTCCCAATCAAATGCATTCTGTATAGATCTTTCTGGCCTTTGCTCCGGGATAGCTTGGTTGTGAAACAATTCAATGTATGCGAGGCTTACCTCTCCATGTTCACGATCAACTACCATCTCGTCCAAGTTGGAAAATCGACCACTGAACCAAACCTTTTGTTCATATGACTCCTTTGGAAGTTCCTCTCCCTTGAATTCCCACACGAATGGTCGCATATCCTCAATCGGGGGCCTCTTTTGCTCTCTCCCTAGCTGGTGCATGACACGTAGGGGTGCGTAGGGTTGGAAACCTCTGAAACCCATGAGTATAAAGAACGGGCGATACGTCGACATTTGCATGACCCTAGCAGAAGGTAACCAATAATAGTTCCAAGTGATTCTATCAGCACTCAATGAACCAAGTAATGTCCGCCAGGCCCTCACCCCCTTTGGAATATTACAACTTGCGGCCCTGTCTGGGTGACATCCAATGTAATTCAGCCAATTGTCATTGAATTTTACTACTATTAGATGATGATAAAGGTGCTCTATGAACCACATCTACAGCAGAATGTTGCATACCTCGAAGTAATCTTTACCCTCTTGGCAGTGGGTCAAAGCTCAAAAAATATCTCCCAGAATCATGGTAAGAATTGTATGATCCTCGCTACTTTGCAAAAATGAGACTACCGCAGCCAATCGAATTCTGATGCGCCTACCACGCACTAGAAAGACCATGATCCCCAGAAATGATATCATGAATGCGAAGATTCTCAACTCCCTCCAGGTATCATAACTCAATTGGTTGACGAATTATGTGCCCGAGCAGTTCTCAAACCCTTTCTCGTCCCCAAATCTGTCATAGAGATATTCCAACGGAACCAACCTTCGTTCAAGCAAACCATTGGAATTCGACGGAGGCATAACTTCTTCAAAAAGTTGTTCACACCAACTTTTCTCGGAGCCGCAGGATTTTTCCCATGAAGGTCTCTCCCCAATCCGGTAAACCCACCTAATTCTTACAATGTAGGCATCATTTCACAATCTTTGAACCTGAAGAAATTGTTCACGGGGTCCCAAAACCCCACTAGGGCCTCGATTAAATCTCTTTTAGGCTTAATTCACATGATATTTGTGAGGAACTTGAGGTGTTTAAATACTTGATTCCGTTCCCATGTAGCAAAACTAGCCCACCAATTACAGAGACTACTCGGGGTCTTATCTATGATCAAGAACATAAGAGGTGTCTCATCCCTTACCCTTTTCTGACCGCTTCTTTGTGGAGAATTCATGGTGAACCTAAGAATAAGATAAAAAAGGGGTCATGACTTACCTAAACTATATGCAAATTCTGATTATTTTTTTTGTTTTTAAATGCCAATTTAGGACTCGATCTATTTTTCATTATTATTTATTTGAAATTAGCAGACACAAAAGGTGAAATGATAAAAGTAGGAAAATGGCTATTATTACGAAAATGACCATTTGATACTTCCAGCTTAAAGGATGTCTCGGCAAAAATGGCCAAACACAGGGACAAAATGATAAAAAGTAGACAAAATAAATAAAAAAGGCTACTTTTATGAAAACGGCCCTTCGATACTCCTGAGAGAGGTTCAAAGGATGTCTCGGCAAATATGACCAGACAAAATTAGATAAAATAGCCATTTTAATAAAAATAGCCCTTGAGTACTTGCGTGGAAGGTTTAAGGTTGTCTCGAAAAAACGGTCAGACAAAATCAGATAAGATGACTAATTTGTGAAAACAGCCTTTCGATACTTTCATAGAAGGTTTAAAGCTGTCTCGACAAAAATGATCGGACATGAGGGCAAAATGGTAAAAGTTGAACAAAGATGGACAAAGTAGCTATCTTACAAAAAATGACCCTTCAGCACTTCCGAGTTCCGAGGAAGATTTTAAGGATGTCTTGGCAAAACGGCCGGATACGAGGGAAAAACAGTAAAAGGTGACCAAAAATAGTTAATTTTATTTTTATTTTTTCCAAAATTTTTATGCATATGCATAATTTTTATGCTTTTTATTTTTTTGAAATTGTGGGCCGAACCCGATTGAGATTGCCTACGTATTTCACCGGATAGTGAGAATCAAACCCCTGTAGTTCGATAAAAACCGACTATTTTCTCTTTTGATTTTTATGAAAATTAATCCTTAAAATCATAACACTAGACCACATCGTCCCCTTATGTTTTTTTAAAAATTTTTTAACAGACATTTGTACAAAAATCGTAGAATTTCTCTCTTGTTCATTTAACCGATTTATCCTAAAGCTGGTCAACATGAAAGCCTCCCGATTAATGTAATAGATAATATGTAACATGAACATATTGGTCTCAACAAGGTACCTATCCTAAAACAGAACCCGACTCCTGTGCCGAGCGTTGCTAAGTCAAATGCACATGATGCAAAATAAAGCGAATCTACTAGGGATATCCGGCATGAGATTTGTTCTTCTAGGTTTAAATCCTGGTGGAGAAGGAATCTAGACTGGCTTACTCGAGCGGACAACTCGAGCCAAGGAGAGTCAGCGTACCGGTAGCATTGCTTTCCGGCTTAGCTAGTGATGCTCCCCGCCTAAAATGCGTGTGACTAAAATCCTTCACCGGGTGACAAACACCTCAACTATCTCAAAGAAAGCAGGCTATGTCATGCAAATGACCAATTTAATTTCAAGAAGACTCAGAGGGGTGCGTGAGAAGATAATTTATATGTACAGTTCAACAATATCAAAGCGGTAAAAAGCGAAAAAGTAGCACATTAGGCACAAATAAATCACAATATATACAAAATTAATAAAACCAAATAAAAGTTAACATGTACAAGCTTTAATTCTGGTTGAGTTCCCCAGCAGAGTCGTCAGAGCTGTCACCCCCCCTTTTTTACCCCAAAAAGATATGTGTTATGGATTTGTTGTGGGTCAAAGAGTTTTTTCAATTAAAGTGACAATTTGAAATAGAGATTATTTTGTTGTTCAAAGTCGCCACTTGGAATTGATTTTTTTGGTATTCCAAGTCACCTTTTATTTGAATCCCTAGTCAAAGGAAGGCTTGACTCTATTATTATTGGTCTGCGATAACAAAGTCCATGTAAGGAATTCTGTTGACCGGGGAGAAGGTGTCAGGCATTCTCCGAGTCCCGTGGTTCTAGCACGGTCTCTTTATTGACTACATTTGACTTATATTATTTTTGGATAAAAATGTATTTTATTGATTTTCATGCATTACCCATGTCCTTTTTATTGCTTTGATTATTAGAAATATTGAAGAATGACTTGGAGAATATTACGTTGTCATGACCACGCTACGCAAGTGAATGCGTGATCGAAAATAAAATTAATTAACTTATTATAATTGCTCCTCGCAAGAGAATCCGAAATCATGACAATCAATTATTTGTAATATTTTTGAGAAATTACTACATTTGTGTTTGAGAAAATTAGTTTAGGAATTTATTAAATACCACTATCGCACTACGCAAGCGAATCCGCGATTATAGCGAAAGATTAATTAAATTGAAAATTAATTAAGCTATTAAAATTATTGAATTAATTTATTAAGTGTTAAATATTACGCTACACAAGCGAGTCCGTGAATAAAAAAGTTAAAGCACGCCTGCTAATTGCCTAGCGTTTAAATTAATTAATTAGAAGGAAATGAGTTAATTAATTAGTAACAAAAGTCTGATTATTATTATTATTATTATTATTATTATTATTATTATTATTATTATTATTATTATTTTCTAGCCTTATTGTTGGAAAAAATTATGCAAATAAGATGTTGGACCACCTCTATCTATCTTAAAGAAATGGGCCAACTTCTCGTTAAAGGAAAAATAGACCAACTTATGGATTTTAGAGCTATTGGACTGCTGAAATTTATTATAAGAAAATGGGCCAGCTAATTAATTTTTAAGAAGAAAAGGAATGGGTCAACTAGCTTAGTTAGCATCGGGCCTACTGATATTACTCTTATTTGACCCATTTTTCAATTTGTTAGCTTGGTGGTTAAAGGCCCACTTATCATTACCAAACCTTAAACCACATTCTCTTTCATTAAAAAAATAATCCTTGCAACATATTCATGTCTTCTAGAATGGCTTAATTTAAACCCAAAAATTAACACAACTTGTTGGGAAAACAAACGGTAGAAAGAGCACTAAATATTCAAGCTCAATTTCATAGCGAACAATTAAACCAACAGATACTACAATGGACTAATCGAGAAGGTAGTTATTATTTCCATAGCCTAAGGTAACCAAACTCTTTTCATTGCTAAATCACCTTCTACTTCATCAGTATCTCTTTTTTGGCATACATCTTTAAGGCTAATATCTAACTAAATATGTGAATTTAAACATGCACGGAAGAAGAATAAAATATCAGGTTGAAGCTTTGCACTAAACTAAACAGCTCTAATCTCATAAACCAAACGAAATTAATACTAACACATAAAACTCTCTTCTTTCTCTCTTAAAGATCAAGCTTAATATCTGGCTAATAACTCATCAAGAATGCTTAAACCATAAACTAAAAAGATTGGACATAAAACCCAATATGAACATCATCAAGGCAAGTCTTAAAATATAAAGGAGTAAAGTAACATAATATCATCTTTAATACATCAGAATAAAACCTACACCCATTTGAAACAAACAACAACCTAACCAGTATTTAAACATGTCATTAACTAAAAGAAAAAGTTCAACACCAACTCTTATATATGCTTGATACTTAAAATAAAACAGATCATACACGAACATAATACTTTCAAGGTGCTGAATATACTAAAATGGTTCGAATCACTTTATTTCCATTCACTCTTGATCCAAAAGTAGTACAACAGTTGAAGAAATTACCTGGGCAGCAGAAAAGAAAATATCAGTGGAGAGCGAATTGAATTTTAGCAAACAAAGCCAGCAAAAACAACTACGTAATAGCAGCCAGTCAGTGTTAAAAACAGCCCAGAAAATCCAGCAGAGAATTATGAAACTAGTAACTAGTAAACTCAGAACTTAGCCAAACGATCACTCTATTTTCTCAATGGTTTTACACTCTAAAAGTCACTCACAAAGCTCACAATTTTCAGTTGCTAAAGGATGCTTCCGCTGCTGAATTGTTCTCTCAAAGTTATGTGTTTTACTTATAGTGAAAGATTTGTCCAAGTGTGTGAGAAAATGAATTCTTAAGTAGGAAACTAAAGCACCTATTGGACAACTTTTAGTTTACAAAATGTCTGTCCAAAAGGACTAACTTTTGCTACCAAAATACCTGCCCAAAAGACTCACTTAAGTGTGCTAAAAGTCTGTCCAAGGGCTATCCAAAAGGGAAAGGACAGTCCAAACCAACTAAAGTGGCAAAAATATGGAGGAAAATGTACTTTCAGCTGCTCTAATACTAAAAAGTAAGCTACTTTGTATCCTAAATCATGATCAACTTAGCTAACTTCAGCTTTAAGCCAATTAATACCAAACCTTGTTTGCTTCAAGCCAAAACAAATAACTAGAACTTAGTTAAAATACCACAAACATGTAACTAAAACTTAACATTGAACTATTAATCAATCAAAGAGAACGGGAACTTAAAGATTAAGCAAATACATGCATTGACTAGTGAAGGCTTAATAGAACTCAATAGTTTATACTAAAGCAAAATCAGAAAACATAATTCAAACTTAACGACTTAAAAGAAAACACAAAAATGTTACTAGTGAGACAAACTAATGTAATCAACAAAGATGAGAATCAAACGATCGCTAGCAAAATATACACTACAAAGAAATATGATAGAACAATGCTGAAATAAAAATCAGAAACATGGAAGAAAGGTTTCGAGTTCGAGTTTATACCAAAATTCCGAACATTCAACGTCGAATCGAGCAACGAGACAATGCCAAGTGGTTGTTGTCTGACCCTGAGGCGCATGTTTTTTTTTGACAGACGCTAAACTAATAAATTCCGACGTCTTGCCAAAAGGAAACAAGTGCCTTTGGGTTGAAAAAAACTAAGACGGAGTTTGGACTTGAAACTAACACAAAGAGATAGAACCAAGCAAGACATACATGTATATGCAAGTTTTATGTGAAAAGGGGGGTATGTAACCTCATCAATTTAGGGACAAAAGAGGCTAGGATTTTTCGAATTTGGGTAGATTTGTGGATTTTGGGAGGGATTTTTAGGATTTGGAGGTTGGAATCAAAAAGAGGAGGTTGAGATTGAGGGGTTGGGGGGGGGGGGTGAAAGTTTGGGGTGATTGGACGTGCACCGCCGTCGTGGGGGTGGCAGAGGAGTCTGATGAGGGACGTGAGAGAGGGAAGGGGGAAGGAGGGTAGAAGAATTATGGGGGAAATGGGATAAAATTTCAGCCTTTCTAAGTCTTAAATACCTAGTTGGGAGATTGATTTTGGACCATTGGATCAAGAGAGATCAAACGGCTGAGACTTAATCTCTGGACTACTAGACCAGGTCCAGGTGCTTTTGGGCTCCGATTTTGGGGCTAATTTC
This sequence comes from Nicotiana tabacum, assembly GCF_000715075.1. NCBI lineage: Eukaryota > Viridiplantae > Streptophyta > Magnoliopsida > Solanales > Solanaceae > Nicotiana > Nicotiana tabacum. The sequence goes on from NC_134103.1 coordinate 76,385,634, forward strand.
GGTCCAACTCTGCTAACAACACAACTTAGCCCACATTTCTATTCTCTTTTAATTAACTATAAATAACTAAAAAAATCCTACACTTACACACATAATAAACATAAAAAAGAAAGAAAATGAAAGTGCAAAATTAAGCATTTATAGTAATCAAAAAATAGCCACTATTTTAGATGAAACACGGAAAGTTCCAGCATAATATGCTGGATTATGGAGCTCGTGCGTTTAAACTTCTAGTATATTATATTGGAACACCAGCACATTATGAAATTCTAGCACATTATGCCGGAATCTCATATGTAAAAAATTCGAACTACAGTATATTATACTCGAATTTTTCCGGATTTTTGAGGGTGTTTTTGTTCAGATTTATTTTTACATGAAAAAGTGATTAAATTTTAATTAATTTTGAAAATGTGGCTATTTTCCAATTACCAGTTGTTAATCATGCGAGTTTTTAATCCCCCCCCCCCCAATATTTAGGATGTAGATGGGCCTAGATGATAGAGTGGACAACATTTCTAGTTCGTAAGTCAGAGGACAAACAATGATAAATTATTGCTTTCTTATACGGGGGGATTTGTATCTATACCAGTTTTTGGGTCACATTTTAATCTATGCCCGCTTTGTAAAAAAAATTGCAAGCATATCCACTTTTCTTGTAACTTCAGGCATACGGGCCTTAAGTAGCAAAAACTTATGTCTGAAGTTTGAACTTCAGAATGTTTTGCCTGAAGTGTAGCCTTATCAAAGCAAAACTTCAGATATTTTTGCCTGAAGTTTGGCCTAACTTGCAAAGGCAATCACGCAAACTTTAGTTCATAGTGCAAACTTCAGACAAATTAGTCTGAAGTTCTTCAATTTGTAGTGCAAACTTCAGGAACTTCAGTTCATAGTGCAAGGGCAAACATCAGTTTCCCCTCACTTCATAGTGCAAATTTCAGACAAATTAGTCTGAAGTTCTTCAATTTGTAGTGCAAACTTCAGGACAAATTAACTTTTTAGTGTAAGTAAGAGCTGGTTTGGCATCACATCGGGCTTTACCTCATGGAAAATTCTTCATGTTCTTTATACTGGATTTGGAACTTCTGTATATTTAGTATGAGATAAACACATAACAAGATGAACTAGAGAGTATCTGTTGCGCTCTCGATGCATTTGGATTTGTATCTCGAGCTTGCAAAATAAAGGATTGTAAAATTTGCAGAAGCCCACGTTTTACCTTCTGTTGACAGGGTTTCTGATTTCAAATAGAGAACAATAACAATACTCTATTTTATTATTTTATGACAGTATTTGATCAAATATAGGTTAAGTTGTTAATTTAACTTCACGTTTTATTAGTGAATATATTAAAGTAGTGGTTGAAAAGTTAATTTGATAGACAAGAAGAGGAGGAAGAAAGGAGCCCATAGGCCAGGAGGAAGAAGAGGAGGCGAGGTATAGGTTAAATTGGGTATAAGTTGTTAAAATTAGGGTATAAGTTAAGTAATTTTAAAAATATGGGTATAGGTTAAATGTGGGCGACCAAATAGGGCGCCCATGTAATTTTTACCTTATATGGTTACTAGTTGCTTCCAGCCCGTGCTCTGCACGGGCCCAACACTGTAACGACAAACTCCAAAATATTAACCATTGTAGTTCATTTTCTTCCAGCTTGTCCAGAGTATGCACCCAGGTATAGCTAGCGTTCCAATTAAATGGCCCTCTGTGGATGTCTCTTCCTCATCTTACTGCTCAGCCAGCTGCTAGTAGCACCTTTTAGATCAGATAGTTTAATTTGAGTCTAGCTATGATTTTTATAAAAGAGTATTAGGCAACGTACTGTCAAGGTAATAAAGCTTTTTCGATCATTTTACTTGAGAGATTAATGCAAGTCCATCTTCGACCGTCTCAAATCATTTTCCTTTTGAACTCTCAAATTACTTGCCACTACAAATGCATTAGGATAAGAAGAGTTGGAAGATACGGGAGTAACAACTAAAAAAGTGAAGCACTGAGCTATAAAAGAGTGCGCATGTGTACGTGCGTATGTCACAAGTAACATCTAAGTTTCTTGCGGTCCTTTTTGCCTTAGAATGATCTGTTCAACCCTCGCCATTGAAGCTATCCTGATCTAGACCTTCCCTTGTAACATAAACATATAATGGAGAAATTTAATATGCCATCTTCTCATACAGTTAGCATAGAAATATCAAGCACCATATATATACCATCTTAGCTTTCTCCACTTCTCCGTAATTCCTACCTTACTGGAAAGACAATCTCTTTGTTGGAGTTATTCATCCAGCTACATAGTATTTATTATGTGAGCCTATAAAAGACTAATAGCAATCTAGAAATACACACTTTTTATGTTAAAATCAATCATCTAGATCTCTTTTTACTTAAAAATCATCTAATACATTGAGATATTTTCTTCAGATGAAAACATATTGCTCAGTGCTATATTCTAGTGTAAAATTTCTTAAACATTGACCATGTAAAACCCACGCATTCAAAGAAAGCTTTATATCAAATAGAGGAAAAATGTGATCAAGGAAAATATACAGTTTCAAAAACATTAGAAGATAGGGAGAAGGAACTGAACTGGCAATATCTATGGACTATATATGAAATCTTAGATCCACGCAACTCAGTGACACATGAGAACATGCATGTATAGAACGGGATAGCAAAATAGAAAGGAAAACAAAAAGAAATATTCATAAGTACGCAAGAAGAAGATACAAACAGGACAAACGAAAGTAGGACCAGAGTCACACCCAATTTCAGCCAATAGAAAGTTAAATACAACATCTTTATGAGGTTGTCATCTTGGAGCCAGTTCCTTATGAATGAAATACTAATGTGTCTGAAACTCGTAGGTACCATCCATTTCTTTTTACTTAAACTACTATGAGTATTGAAATAGAAATTATCTAAAATCATGAAAATCGATATGAATAATTGAAATAACCCAAAAAAAGATCTTAATAGTTTTTCATCAAGTAAATAATTCATCCATTACCTCTCAATATGAGTCGCTCACAAATCTTCTATGAAGCAGCTTCTTTGTAACCTTCACCCGTTTCCTTTTGCATATGTGCCTGGGGTGTACATGGACTAGTTCGATTTTTTTATCAAAGCCAAACCAAACCAACTATATCGATTTGGATTGGTTCGGTTTTGTCTTGTTTTTTAGATTTTTTTTTTATTGTGAGTACCTAATTTTTAATCGTGCTTGAATTTTCGCCCACTCATCTCATCAATACCACACTTTGTCCCCACTCCACTTTCCCTTGTCCCCCACTCACAAATCCCATACCCCATTTTCAGCTATTAAAACACATACATAACACACCAAAAAAGGGGATCTAGAAAAAAAAGAAAAATAAGGAAGCAAACTCTTTCTTCTTCAATCACACAAAATCTAAGCCTAAAACTACCTTGAAAGCTGGCCAAAACCAGCAGTGAAACTTCCTCCATCATTAACACCCTAAGACAATCCCGAACAGCCCCTGTTTCCACCACTAAAACACGGTGAAAACCAGCTCTAAAACAGCTGCGTTGCTGCTGCCGAACAGCCACCAAACAGTCTCAAAATAGCTCCAAAACGCAGTCGTAAAGCCATCCCGAAACCACAAAAAAATCAGCAGTGAACCTCTGCTCCCTTCCGCCCAGTTACACCACCAAACTCCATTAAAACCACCCCCTAAACTCCTAAAAAGATCAGCGAAAACAACATAAAAAAAGCTGCTCCATATCCACCAAAATCCAGCCAACAAAGCAGCAAAAAGCTAGCTGCAATCAGTCCTAAAAAAGACCCGAAACAACAACTGAAAGGTACTGCAAATTCCACCACGAAACAGCACCAAGATACCACCCAAAATCAGCCAAAACACAGCTGAAACGCACCTCCAAAAGCTATTGCGTCATGCCGCTAAAATCAGCCCTCAAAACACTCTAGCCACCTGCAAAAACCCGCCAAGATAACCGGAAAAATTCAGCCTCAAAACCGCCAAAAATAGCCCCGTAACAACATCATTTTCTTGGGGTCGAGGTCATTTCGAGGTCGTCGTTGAGGCCTTGGCAATCGACGTTGAGTCTTACCATGTTCAATCAGTTAGAAGTTTTTGTTGCCCTTGTACAAGTTTTGGAGAATATTTTTCAACAATAAAGTTTCTCTCTTCACTTTGGTTGATTATATCTTTTCTTATAAATTTTATATTGTTGGTTTTGAGTTTCGAATGATTATTTTATGTGTTTAAATTGATGAGTGTGAGCATGATTATCTAGTAGCTTAAGAATATTTATTTTCTAGCCCTTCTGATATTGCAACGTTGGGCCATGTGCTATTGAGATATTTAGTTGATAGAACTTTGGGCCTATGGTAACTTAATAGATAGTGGGCTGCCTTTAATTTGGAATAGATGGGGGTTTAAAATCAGATTTCTTTAGAACAATAATGGGCTCAAATAAGTTGATCCATGCTGGCCCTTTTCCTAAACCCACTTGTTCAATTTTTGTAAGTACATATGATGTCCTTAACTACTATGTGGATTAAATATCGTTGAAACTCTACATATCTTTCCACAATGTTATATCCATAAAACAAGAGCCTCAGAATCAATATTAAAGTAGCTTAGGAAAATATTCATGAATAAACATCGCTAGTATGCTTTTTAGGCGCGATTAACAATAAATTATCGTGACTATGAGAACGGTTCCCGTGACATAGTCATGATACGTAACCACAATTTCAAGTGCACGTATACGTGACTTGACCCCAACTTCAAAATAATAATAAAATAAATATATTTTAAATCACGGGCACGTTTCACGTGACGTGATTTGCAATGCGTACAAAAATAACAAGTGCGCGACATCGTGACTTGTTCAAATAAATTCCATAAATACTAAAAATGGCTAAAAATAAAAGCGGTATAGAAGCAGTAACGCATAAAAAGGTTTTTAAACATGTAATAAATCAAATAATATAAGCCAAATGTAGTCAATAAAGCGACCGTGCTAGAATCACGAGACTCGGAGAATGCCTTACACCTTCTCCCCGATCAACAGAATTCCTTACCCGGACTTTATTTTCGTAGACCAATAATAATAGAGTCAGACCTTCCTTTGACTAGAGATTCAAATAAAATGTGACTTGGAACACCCAAAAACTCAATTCCAAGTGGCGACTCTGTAAATAAAATAATCCATACTCAAGTTTGTCACTTTAATTGGAAAAACTCTTTAACCCACAATGATCCATAAAACACACATATCTTTTTGTGGGGTAGAAAAGAGGTGTGACATTTATTATATGAATATTATTTCAATCTTACTTTGTTAAATTCTTTATAAGTAAGTATATATTTGGTAAAAATTAAAAAAATTGACAAATATATGAACTATTAAAATATTCTTATGAAAGAATTTTCTTAGTAACACATAATAGTTATTTTTTAATCGTCTGACAATAATTTTACGTTGATGTACACTTTCAAGATTAACCGAATTTAATAATTAGATATAAAAGTAGATATGAACTTATATAATGATATGTTCTATTTCACTTTAAATTATCGAAATACCATTTTAAATTCGAAAAAGATATAAAAATTTAATAGATCTTGATATATAAATATGGAAGAACAAAGAGATTGACGCATTTCACTAACATTTGATAAGAAAGTGATCATATAACCCATTATTTAAAGTTAAATAAATATGGAGCACTTTATATTTAACTAAATATTACATCCATAAGAGAATCACAAATATTTCTAGACATTATTTAAAGAAAATTTTATAAGAAGTCTTAAAAGTATATATAAAAATTATATATTTATATGTCGGTTTGGTTCGAGTTTTTTTTTACTCTATACCAAACCAAATCAAATCTAATTAGATTTTTTAATCGGTTTGGTTTGACTTTTCGGTTTGGTGCGGTTTTCCGGTTTGGTTTATACACCCAATATTGTGCCTTTCAGTTGTTTGGTCAAATTGAATTCTTAAATCCCTAATTTCAAATCTTAGTTAAAATCTCAAAATTTTCATTAAATAAAAGAAGTTACTTACATGCAATACTTCAGAATGGGTAACATCTAAATAAAAGAAGTTACTTACATGCAATACTTCAGAATGGGTAACATCAGACTAACCAGTAATCAGAGGCGGAGCCAGGGATTTAAGTGTGTGGGTTCTAAATTTTAAAATAAAATATTGCTTTCAAGGGGAATCGAACCCTCACCTTTTCCAAAGGACTCACAACTCTTACCATTGAACCAAGACCCCTTTTGTTACTGGGTTCGGCAGTATATATTTATATAGATTTAGTAAATATTTCAATACAAATACAGGGTTCCGAAAAAAATTACTGAGTTCGCCCGAACCCGCACCCACTACTGTAGCTCCGCCCCTGCCAGTAATACATATAGAAAGAGAACTGTGAAACGGACCTCCTAGTTTCCCAAGTACCAAAAAGAAAAAAACAGCAAAAGGAATAATATGGAAAAGCCAAAGAAGAAGAAGAGAGCATGAAAGACAAGGAAATCATCAAAAAATCAAGAGTAAATGTTGAAGTGAAAGAGTAGGAAAAGTAAAAGTGGACATGCAATATTTACTATAAAAGATTGTGACTTTTCGTTGTACTTTTATATAGTTTATAAATATATAAGTATGTAAATTTTATAATTCAAGTTGAAGAATCAATATTCAAATTGAGAGTGACAATTACATTGTCTCATCATTAGTACTCCGACACATTGTTCTATTTAAAACAGATAAGTGAATTAGCAATTAGTTGTCCACTCACTTATCAGATAAAACCAATGTAGGTTGCAACTGGGTGCGTCTGGCATGGTTAATATTTATTTGTATGTCGTCCCTACCGTTTTCGATTTTTTAATTAGCAATTCAATGTTTAATTAGTGTAGGCTCAATCAGAATAGATAATAGATTACTTCCATGAGTTACACCAAATCAATAGAGTCGTAATCACCTGTCTAATCAGTAATTAACTTATAAACGATCAGTAATCCTTTTATGCGGTTTATACAGAAGAGAAAAATCTAGATGTTTTGTTAGTTTAATGACAATTTCCTTTGATTCTTGTGTCTTTGTCCAAGACTTATCAAACACAATTTTTATTTTTTATTTTTCATACTCGTTCATTCAGCGCCAAATGCATGTATCTATCCGTTTTGTTAACTATCTTGATGAATATTTTCTTCTATTTAAAAGATTTATTTAACATTTGGACAACATTTAAAGTTGAACTTGGAAAAAAAGTGTATAACTTGATTAGTTTCATCAAATCAACGTTCATCTAAGGTTTAGTTGTGTTAAGGTTTGATTATGTTGAGTATGTGACTTTGTCAATATGATCTTACAAAGTCGTGTGTTATTTTTTTTTAGCAAATATACCACTAGGCTACATGCCTAATGGCTAATATATAAATAATAATCCAAAAACTGGAATACAAAGTTTACAATTTGTCCAGACTCAAAGGTGAAAACTACTGATCTAAAGCTAAGAAAGCTATAAATGCAAACTATTACACATGTAAAACTAGACAATTCCTAACATAAGGTGGTGTGTATCTACAAGCCAAGTGCAAAACCTCAATGTAGCACCTCTAATGCTCTCACTGGGCGCCAAGTTTTGCGTTCCAAAGGACAAAGAAAGTGTGAATCTCCGAGCAACACCATAACATCCAAGCAACATGCATAAGTCATGTAGATGAACCTCAATATTCCGAGCAGTAAACTTCTCATTCCTTTCAAGTACCATGTAATTGCAATGAAGATGAGTTTGCATTTTAATTTCCTGGACTTCAAAATGTAGCATGAAAAAAGCTGTGTTCCAGTATCATCGAGCAGCTTCAACTGCATATCAAACCAACTCCAGGCATTGCCATGACACCTCCAGAATGGGCATGTAGTCATGCCAATACCACTGAAAAGTGTCATAACATTACCTAGAGTACCAATGGTAGACAAGTATGCAGTGATCTTGTTGGATCCCAGTTTCTATGTACATTGTAACCCTTCTGTACACATTATTATATACTGTTTAGGAGTGACCTGTAATCTTAGCATGACTCCAGTCTTACAGTGGATCAATGCATTCCAATACCTCAGCCTAGTCACATTAGCACATAGAGATCTTATATGACAAGAACTCAACTGCCTGCTTATCTGAACTGTTCCATATCTCACTAAGTCACCACCAGAATGAGCATTATAACATGCTAATACCACTGGAAGATACCCTAGTAATACACAGAAACATATACTAAATACACATGAAGCAGCAACTGACATTTTATTAACATACCTAGCCATCAATTAGGTGCTTTTCTTTTGGCTATCCTAACCCTTAGATTAGGAATTTGATATTTGTCCATGTTGATCAGTCTCCTCCCTGCACTAGGCAGTTCAGAGAAGTTATGAAACTGAATAGTACCTGTAAAAGAAAAAACAAAGTTAGCTAAAAAATCTGCCACTGTGTTGCCCTCTCTGAACACATGTTGAAAGATCACATTGAAGTGATCTCTTATCTCCTTGATCTTCTGTACTTCTGCCCCTATACACCAAGGTGGATCCCATTTTCCTTCTATCACCCTCTTCATAACCAAAGAATCAGTCTCCAAAATGAGTGGATGACGATCTTGTTCAACACAATACTCCAGTCCTTCCAATATTGCCTTTGCTTCAGCTACAACATTGGTAGTTACCCCTATGTCCACTACTCTTGCATAAATCAAATCTCCTGCATTATATCTCACTAAAAAAATCCAAGTGAACTAGGTCCATGATTCCCTTTTGAAGCACCATCAATGTTACATTTATACCATCCTCCATAAGGCACCTGCCAAGTGACTTGTTTAGTGATCAGAATAGGTCTATATCCTTCAAAGAACTGGATCATATCAAGCTACAACACAGGTATATTAGGTAACCATGGATACCTAACTCTTGTCAAGAAGTTAAAGTGTCTTATTCACTTCATGAATGACTCTATTAGTAGACATTGTTCCCCCATTCCTACCAGTGTTTCTCTTCTTCCATAATTCCCATCTGATAATAGCTGGAGTTGCCTGAAATAAAGGCTTCAATTTTGGACAACAATTAGTATTCCACCAAGATCTTATAACTTGTTTCACCTGCACCAATGTGATGGTAATCCCTACAGCCCCCAAGAATGTCCTCCAAACCTTGTCAGTAGTAGGGCTAGTTAAGAAGATATGATCAAATGTCTCCTCCTATGGCTGTTGACAACACCAACATCTTGAAACATGGATATATCCATGCATTCTCTATAGATCATCTGTAGATATCTTATGCCTCCATAATCTCCACATGAAGAATGAGATTTTGAAAGGCAAACCTTTGATCCACATATGTTTAAACTCTAGATTAGGGGTTGCCCTATGTCTAAGGATCTGCCAGGCACTACTAACAGTAAACTTGCCTGAAGGTGTTGGCATCCAATATGGTTTGTCCCAGTATTCCTCACTGCCTTCATAGTGGACATTTTGTTTAATGTACTCAACAAGATCCTCAGGTAAGCTTTGTTCCAGTAGTTTATCATTCCATGCTCCTCCTTGCCTTAATTATGATACCTCTTGCATTTCTTCATTCACTGGAATATCTGGAGGCAATACATGATAAAGTGCACCTAGCCCAGTCCAGTTTTCATGCCATATATTTATTGTTCCACTCTTCATCTCCCAGAGAATCTCATATTCTACTTCTTCCCTAATATTCAACATTTGTCTCCACACATGAGAAACTTCTCTAAATTGCACAATAGTAGGTAACTCCTTTTTGCAGTACTTGTTCCACATGAAGTTAAACACAAAGTTTTAGTAGTCCTAAAACTCCACCAAAGTTTAGCAAAAAGTGCCTTTGATACATCATGTAATGATCTAAAATCTAGTCCTCCCTCCTCTTTAGGAAGACATAAGTTTTTCCAAGAAGACCAATGCTTACTCCTTCCCTCCTCTTTGGTGCTCCAAAAGAACCTTTCAAAGATCTTATGTAAGTGCTCCAGTATGTTGTCAGGGGGATCAAGAACTTATAAGAGATGCACTAGCATGCTTTGCAGTACACTACTAATAAGTGTTGCCTTTCCTCCAAATGATAACAGCTTTCCTTTTCAAGAGCGCAACTTAGCCTTCACTTTCTTTACAAGATCATCATATTAATCCTTCATTCTTCTAGTGTAGAATATAGGACACCTTAAGTATATGAAAGGGAAGTTTCCTCTAGCAAAGCATGTAATATCTCCCACTGCTTGGATTAACACATGTGCTACATTGGCATGCATATAATAGGAGCTCTTAGCTTTGTTGATCAACTGGCCTGATACCTGCTCATATCCACCAAGGACTGCCATGATCTTGTTCAAGGAAGGATGATGAGATGAGGCAAAAATGATGGTATCATCAACATATGCCAAGTGGTTCAAAGGATCATACTACTTAGGCATACCAAATCCAACAAATGATTTGTCTTCAAAGACATAGATAACACCTCAGCTGACAAAATGAATATGGCAGGAGATAGTAGATCTCCTTGCTTCACTCCCCTTGTTGACTTGAAAAAACCTGAGGACTGTCCATTCACCAAGACTGAATACCAGTTGTTAGACATCAAATTCCACACCATATTGATAACATGTTCTGCAAATCCATTCTCCTTAGAACATATAACAAATACTTCCATGAAACTCTGTCATATGCCTTTGCCATATCAAGCTTAATGATAACATTGGCAGGCTTGTCTCTCAATCTTATATCAGTGAAAATTTCCTGAGTAAGGAGGATATTCTCAAATATGCTCCTCCCTTTCACAAATACAGACTGATTGGGTGATATTAGGGAAGGCAAGAACTTCTCCAATCTATCATGTATAACTCTAGACATCACTTTATTGATAAAATTGCTCAAACTTATTGGTCTTATGTCTGACAAGGTCTGGACTCTTGGTTTCTTTGGCGGCAACACCAAATTGGTATGAGTGATAGACTTAGGCAATGCAGCACCACCAAAGAAATGAAGTACCGTATTATGTATGTCATAACTAATTACATCCCAACATTCTTGATAAAATAATTCATTAAATCCATCAGGACCACTGGCACTATCTCCACTTAGCTCAAACACTGCAACCTTAACCTCTTCTAGGGTTGGAAATCTACACAACTCCAAATTCTGCTCCAAGGTCACCATAGCAGGTACATTCTCTAGCATAGAAAAATCTGTAAGATCCCCTTCCTTAGTGAACTGTCTTTGATAGAATTTAACTGCAACATTGGCCATTTGTTCTTGCTCTTCTAACCAGTTGCCATCCCCATTCTGGATTCTTTTCAATTGCAGCTTCTTCCTTTTGCCATTGACATGATTGTGAAAGAAACTAGTGTTCATATCACCCTCAACAAACCATGTCATATTATATTTTTTCTTCCAATACTGCTCATCTGTACTCAAGTATTTCTTCAGTTCTATGAGCTTTTTGAAGAACTATTCTATTTTCAATTGTTGGCTCCTCCTCAAACAACATCTCCTTGACCTTCACAATGTCTTTCAGAATTGCCAACTACTTGAAAATGTCTCCAAAGGTGTCCTTGCTCCATTTAGATAAAGTTGCCCTCACCTTCTTCAGTTTATGCTTGAACATTAGAAAAGGATCTCCAATGAAGTCAACATCCCAATTTTGCCTCACCACCTCATTAAATGTAGCATGTTTTGTCCAGAAATTCAAAAATCTGAAAGGTTTGACAAAGCTTGTAGTTTGCTCTCCACAAGTTATAAGCAATGGTGCATGATCTGATCCTGTCCTAATCAAATGTTCCACTTCAATCGTAGACCGCATATTTTGAAATGGCAAGTTCACAAATATCCTGTCCAATCTCTTAAAAATACATTCAGCATTAGATCTCATATTACACCATATAAATGTACTTCCTTTATATCCTTGATTAAACAAGCCACATGAGTTTACACAAAATGCAAAATCCTCATATTCAGGAGGATGTACTGGTAGGCTCCCTATATTCTCATCTTCATGCAAAATAATGATCATAATCCCCTCATACTAGCCAAGGTAACTCCATGTCACTTGCCAAATAATACAAGTTATCTCACAATTCCAATCTCTCCAAGGATGAACACTTTGCATACACAAAGGTCATCATGATATATTGCCCAATATCATGATGGAACACCTTAACAGTCACCTGTTGAGCAGTTTCCATTACCGATTCCCACTCTACCACAACATCAAAGAACAACCATCTCTTCCCATTTAAATATTGTGCTCCCTTTGCATATTGATCACCCTAGAAAAAGCTTGTTGTGTATTCACAGACCTAATATTCCAAATCAATGTCTTGATCATCATTTAGTATGTGAGGCTGCCCTCCTAGGCATGATTCTTAAGGGTTGAAGAGGTTCTTTATGTTGAGTTTGCTTCTTTGTCTTCTTACCCACTTTTTCACTAATTCTAGGAGATAAATCAGTCTCCCTTGCCACTTGTTTGAAATTTTCAACAGTTGATTCATCATCTCCTTCTTCTTTCAGTTTTTGTTGCTCTATCAAAGCTATCTCCACAGGTTCCACATTGTGAGTAACTAGGTCATGTATTGTCTGCAAAGGTGACTTCAATGGAACATTGAGCTGCAACTGCATGATCTGATCAGTGGTTGATGCACAAGCCATTGGTATTACCTCTATATCTCCAGTGGTCTTTGGTATAATAGCATGCTCCTCAGATACCTTAGCATTCTGCTCCAAATTGCCTACAATTTCCTACATCATCCTGAATTGGAGTTCATAGACATTGCCCAAATTAGGGTTCACTGTAGTCATTTTCCCAGAAGTTACTATTCCATTAAGATCAGTGGTCCTGCCCTGAGCTGTTTGTTGATTTGCCCTCACTGTATCATCTAAGACATTAAAATTGCCAACCTTTTCTTTCCTCAAAATCTCTACCGGATCACCACTAGAATTGTTAAAATTCTAAAAAGTTCCCTTAGGGTTTGCTGTCCCATTGAAGTTCTTCTTCCCAACTGTTTTTTCAGTTGATCCACCATTGATTATAGGTTCTTCTTGTGTTCCTGTATTACTTCTAATTAGTTGCAAAGGTTGCTGAGCATTGGTCTTCTCTAAATCATCAATCCTAATTTCTTAGGAGCTAGGGTTTACTGTAGACCTAATGTCTACAATGTTTGCTTGTTCAAGTTGTAAGTTGCACCTCTAATCATCAGTTTTTGTGCTTGTATTTTCCTCAGAATTATCTTCAAACTCATGTACTTCATCACTCCATAATTGTCTATCACCTCTAGTAGCTCCAGTTGACTTAGGTGATTCCACAAAGGTCTCAGAAGGTACCTCCTGGAATGAGTGGTTTAGGTAACATTAAATACTTTATTAGGTGTACCAAAACTCCTTTGAACCCAGTCAATCATCCTATCCTTTGTATATGTATCATTAATCCAGTATCACTAGGATTAAGGCTCATATTTCCACCCGGATTCTCTTTACCAGGTTCAATACTTTCCTCCACCCTAATCCTTATATTACTAAGATTAGGAACACTTTCTTTAGCCATTACAGTAATCCCAGCACCCTTATGATTGGAGCTGGGATTTTCAACATTCCCCACCTGCTGCTTCTCCTGACCATTCATAGCATTATTACCAAGTTGCTTCTCCTGCCCTTTCTTGGTAACATTCTCTAGTTGTTCTTTCTATTTTTCTTTTCCTTTTCCCTCTACTTTGCCATCAATGATCCTTAAAGTTGATTGATCAATATCCTCTACCTCCAAAGCATCAAATTTATTTTTTGTTGAGACTGCCTCATCTTTATTCTTCCCCTCCCCATTGTCAACTGCCTTCTCTTTTTTATTATCAATTATATGACCCCTATTATCACGTTGATAATTATTCTTTCTTGATTGCATCCACTCCTGCTTGGCATTATTTGTGATTGGTTTACACAAAACTTTACCACTTGAGAGTACTTTAGTTGAAGCAGCTGCAGTACCAACTACTTCCCTTCCAGTATCTTGATCCTCAACCTTGTCATCATACCTCTTATGCAATTCTGGATGAATTACCCAGCATTCAACTTCGTTGTGCCCTTGCATTTTACATGTATTACAATATTTTGGCAAGTAGTCATACTTGATCTTGATCCATTTAGATTCCTCCAGCCCAGTCTCATCTTCTTCTTCCACTATCTTAATTCTTGTAGGGAATTTTGCAGGTAAATTTACTTCTACCTTAACTTTTGCACATCTAGGTCTTGTGCCATTTTGTGTAGCCAAATCAACATGGAGTGGATTACCTACTTCTTTTTCCCAAAAAAATACGATTCCTTACCAAAAACATTAGGTGGAAGCTCTGGGAAACTAATCCACGCAATAGCTTTGGGGGTCTCTTCATGAGGTTTCCACCATGGATTCCACTTAGTACATCGCATCTGCCACATTTCACCTTGTGCCTTCAAATAAAAAGCTGGCTTCGAAAGTAGATGAATATAGTCCTCCATCAATGATAACCTAATTAGCACATGATTATCTTCAATGATCCCTATAGAACATGCACATTTCAACTTACATTGAATTGGTATGACCTTGCGTAATTCGTTGATCATTGGCTTGCCATAGGAACATTTTTCCAACACTGCCAGTTGTAAACCTTGTTAACTATTGATTGCTTCACTTCTGCCTTTTTCCAACGTATTATAGGCTCTCCATGTAAATACTTTACTGGTTTTATGGGACCGACGGCTAGGGTTTGCATGAGAGTATTTAATGATTTGGTTGTAACAGATTTGCGTAGTTTTGGACTTGATTTGTGGGTATAATAGATGTAGTAGGTTATGGGAGAAGTGTAGATGGCTGACCAACCCCATCAGGTGGTTGGACAGTGACAAGCGACGCCATGAAAGAGCTCACGAATCTTTTCTCTTAGTCTTCACAAAATCGCCAATCGCCATAGCTCTTGGACGCGCGGATGGGGCTTTTGGGTTTAGTCGTGTGTTATTTATTTATTTGTTTTCGGGTTTTTTTGTATGTGTGTGTGTGTGTGGAAGAAACTAGAATTAAGGTGCCGACGTCCATGCGCAATAAACACATCAACACTTCAAAATATAAATTATATATTTATAGTGTTAGGTACATCTTTTTATGGCCAAAAAGTTGAGTAGCTATACTAATTACTCAAACAGTGGGCATTAAAAAACTAATAATGCTGAATATTGTTATCCCTTAAATCTTGATTAGTTTACTCATGCAACAATAACAACCTACCCAGTGAAATTCTACAAATGGGATTTGAGGAAGATAGAGTATACGCAGACCTTACTCCTACCTAGGAATCCTATTTTATGGATTAGTTTACTCGTACGTGGATCGAAATTCAGAAAGTTAAATATTTTACTTGGAGAGTAAGAGATAAACATGTTTAGAGTGAAGTATATGTGTATAGTAAAATCGAGCCCGCGGCATTGATCTCGTCCAAGTTCACACCTTAATTCAAGGTTATGAAACAGTCGATTGCAATAGTAATACCCAACAAGGAGTCAGGGTCGAATTCCACATGGAGCTATACGTGGGATTTAGGAGTATAAATTGCAGTGTATGAGTATGAACTATCTCAAATTACACTTTCACAAATTGATGCTTGTTCTATGTCTATTCCAATTTAAGATTGCAAGATTAAGTAATGAAATTAAGAATTTGTTTTTGTTGTTTTTCAAATGATAAAAGACCCAGGGCTATGACCTTCACCTAGGTGTTTGCCTAACGGGTTATAAACTTTAAAGCTTGTTTTATTGTTCGGAGTGTATTATAGCCATCAACACTTGAGTACCCACTCAATACCTCTCGGTCAGAGAGTGGCTTTGCCCAATTTGGCTTTCTCAAGTCCAAATGGGTGTAGAACAAAGTGGTTGATAACAAGCTCAAGTCGGGTTTTACTATCTCTAGATTCAACCCTTTAATTGGGACTATTAATGTCTTGATTCACCCCAATTTCTTATTAGCCAAGTTTTCCTAGACTAAGTCTCTCTTTCTCAAGTAGAGACCAAGTCAAATAAGCATGAAGTAATGTTTGCAACCATTAATTCTACAATTAAAAGCAAGAACAAGGCTAAATAATAAACATCCAACCATAAAAAAGCCATAATTCAAACACCTATTAAGTTTACACTCTAGGGTTAGATTACAACCATAGTGAAAATTTAGTTACTCATGCTTAAGATAGAAGAAATAGAAGAAGAAATGATAATTAAACCCATATTGATAATTAGAATAAAGAAATCTATGTTCAAAAAGCTCAAAATGGAAAAAACTACTAAAGAGAGTAAAGAAAAATGACTATTATATCTGGTGATGTCAAAACTTGACCTAAAAAAGTAAAACTCTTCTATTTATACAAAGCTAGAATTTTCGAACAAAAATGCCCTTTCGGAGGTTCTGCGGCCGCATAATTCCATGTGCGGTCCGCACTTTTGCTTTAACCTGACAGGATTGGAATCTTGCGCCATAATTCTGAACTGCGGCCGCATCTCTCTCTTTCTACGGTCCGCACATTTTTGAGTGCGGCCGCACATGTCTTTTTTGCAGACCACACAAATGTAACTGCGACCGCGCAATAATTGTGCGGTCCGCACTTCTGTTGACAGGTTCTATGAACTTTTGCTCTTGCCTAGCTTCTGCGACCGCACTTCTCACAGATCTCTGATAAGTTCGTCTGCACAATCTACGGCCGCAGATGATATTCTGCGGTCCGCACTTTAAGCTTCTGTGTCTGTTTTTGTCCTTGAATTCAGATCACTCCTTCTTGAGTAGGATTTCATCTTGGAGGCTCATTTTTCAATATTCCTGCAATTAAGCATATTTCATTAGTTTTTGGGAACACAATTAAACACTTTTTGGACTAAAACAAAAGCTAAAAGGCGCTAATAAGTAGTCAAATTCCCCACTTATCAACTCTCCCAAACTTAAGCTTTTGCTTGTCTTCAAGCAAATAAAGTAATTCCCACCTCCTCAAGTTAAGAGCTATTTCAAGTAATCAAAGATGCATCAATCACACATCAATTGGGACCAACAATTACCCACAACACTTATGAATTATCAACAAGGCGATGAGTTGATCTTTTAAGCGCAAATAGTTCTAATGTGACACTTGAGCATCAAGAGTTGACTTTATTCATCAAGGAAGCTCGCTCTTTCATGTAGGTTATTATGGATCCCAAACTCCTCCTCCTCTACTCTCCATTAGCATAACTCACTAAAGAATGTAGCACTCAATTCAAAAATTTGTGAAAGGTTCGCTCATCTCTCTCAAAGGAATGTCACAAATACGACTCTAAGTACTATATGCTTGCCCCTCATGTAAATCACCACTATTGTAAGCTCGCACGGATTGAAATCACGTAGGGCTTTTTCGAAATGCAATGAAGGCTTTTGGATTAAGGTTGGATATGCTATGATAGAACATGTTCATCTTTCCCTAAGCACTCCATTTTCTCTTATCGGCTCATACTTTGCCAACTTTTTGAGGCATTTTCTTTTTCATAGGGGGATTGGAGAGACTTAGCTTCACTCCTTCTTGGTTATGATATTCATTTTTTTCCTTCTTTGTTTTCTCCATGCCTTGCATCATTACTATTCTTTGAAATCCCTTCAACTCTTCAACTTATTCACTTTCTTTTTGCATTTTTCTTTTTGTTCTTCTTACTTTTTCTTGCCTTTTCTTCTCTTCATTTATTTTCTCTTTTTGTGCCTTGATACCTTTTTCAAACTCCTCATCTCTCCCCCAAACTTACGTTTTCAGCCAATTATTTCACAAGAGTGTTAAGGAAAGCTCAGGTGCCAAGAGAGGGTCACGACAGAACTGGTAAAGGCTTGTAACATGGTGATCAAATGAGAAGGATTTTAGGCTCAAATGGGTTGACTAGGGATAGAAATATTGGTGGGCCATGAAAAATTTCAAGTGGGTCAAGGAGAGCCTACAATCACTTCTCAAGCCAAGCAAAACTTAAAATTTTGCCTAGAAATACATTCGGGGCAAGTTCTAGACCATTTGCACGGGTATTTGGACTTGCAACAAAAATATCTCACCTCTCACGCAACTGGATTGTTAAAAAGGATAGAGTCGAGGGCCCACAACGACTATAATCAAGATTTGAAAATCACTATGGCTCGACTAAACCACTCAATGATTGCCTAAGTCAACACAAGAGTCACAAGGTTACTAACTAGAGCTATTTATTTCCAAAAAAAAAATTGTTTCTAACCATAAGCACGTACTTAAGTGTGTTGGTACCAAGTGAAGAATATTTGACTCTTCGAGCTTGACTCAATTAGGTCTTTTTATTCCTTATTACTACTATTCTTACCTAAACACCAAAAACGGACTCAATCCCTTAAGAAGGTTGTCACGCCATCCATCGTTGGGAAGAGTCACCCGGTTCACACAAAAACTACCTTTGGAAAGAATCATGAAATTAAGAAAACCAAAGGCTTATTGTCCACTCAAACATAAAAAGAAGCTACTAGATTAAAAAGAAGCTATTAGATTAAAAAGAAGCTACTGAATTAAACATTGACTAATAAGAAAATAAAATAAAGATGCTATAAAGCAAGCTACTGCAAGCATAATGAATGTACATAATGAGGGAGGAAAAGAGAAAATATATACATCAATAGAGAGAGAAAGAGGAGAATCTATACATGATAAAAAGAAAAAGGAAAATGTTATCAGTTATTACAAACCAACATCACCGCCCTCAGTCTCCTTTAACTGGATCTCATCATCCTCGGCTCTGGGAGTAACTGGGTGGGTGAACATCTGTCGCACCACCTCAGTAGTGTCGACAGCCATGTCTGGCTCCTCAGACTGTCCAGCTGGTGCCACTGGAACAGATGGTGCTACTGGAGCTGCTGATGCTGGTGGGTCTGACCCTATAAGCAAATCGAATGGAAGCTCACCAACTGCTGCTATCTTGGTCACCTCTCTCCTCAACCTGTCAACTGATTTCTTGGATGCCTGTGATTTTCTCATTTTCTTTACCTGCTTCCCCAACTCCTCAATCACTGATCTATGTGCTACCAAAGTGTTCATGATGGTGGTTTGGTTTTCCAAGATCTTCTTCAATGTGTCCTCCACTGTTGGAGGAATCAGGGGTGCCAGGGTGGATGACTATGTTGCAATAACATTGGATAAGTCAGACAGCTTTGCAAGAGCTGTCTGCATCCAGTTGTTGAGACTCGCCAGTGTCTGGGAGACTCGCAGAGCAGATAGTGGATGAGTGGGCATAGGCACCGGCCTTAAAGTCGAGGTGGGAGAAACTGATGCTGAAGGCTCTAAAGAAGGAGGTGGAGGCATGGCAGCTGCACTGGTAGAAGGCACTGCTGAAGTAGAAGGCATGTCGCCTGACTCTGCAGCTACCATCGAAGGCTCATCAGATTGGCCTACGGTAGTAGTCGGCTGACCCTTTTTCTTTGGGTTTCCACCACCCGTCAAAGAATACCATGAGAAAGGCTTCTTCGCCTGCGCCTTGGTATCAAAATCCCTCGGCTCTACCCCCGCATCTGTAAGGTACTCAGTGATAGTGTTGGGATACGGGTAGGAGGTGTCACCTTGCCTGCCGACCAAAGACATAATAGCCGACATCACGGCACCCACATTGATTGGGTACCTGACCATGATATAGGTGACTAGCACTGCCCGCGGGATTGTGAGATTTGTTTCATTTCGGCACGGGTCTATTCTGTTACATACAAACGTATGCTATCCCTTTGCCTCAAAATATAGGGTGTTCCGCTGAATAGGAACCCCTGCTGTGATCCATGGTGGTGGTGGTCCAAGAGCTGCCAGAATCTCAGCTAGCCATGGGCGAGCTGCATTGCCCATAGCTAGCTTTTCCAAGTATTGCACCGGCTCCACATCCTCCAACCCTAGGTATGTGTTCAAGGTGCTCTGGTCAAACCTCACTTTCATATTTCTCACTTTCGTCACTTTGGTCCCCTTCTTTATGTGCGCCACATTGGCGTAAAATTCCCGGACCAAGTACTCTTTGGCATCTACTACACTTTGAGTGAACCATGTCCACCCCTTCTGCTCCCGGAATTATCTCAACATCGCCGGGTTGTATTTACCAAGATCTTTCAACAAGAACTGACGCTCAAGAGTGAGCGATCTCGACGGTCACCACTCTCAGAAACCATTGAATGCAGTTAGATTGAGGAACCTATCTTCCCAAATTTCTTTCTTCTTCGACCTCTTAAGGACGGCAACTCTGGTATCACCCCCTTGGCCATCATCCGGGATCTCATCCACATCCACTGTAGTAGCTTGTGCGTTGGGGGTCATGTGTAGATGAAGGCTCTGAAGCCTGATTATTACCATCCGACCCCTCATAAGTGCTCTCAGAAGAGGTAGGCTCGTTTCTCAATTGGTATCTGTCCTGAAGCGGCTGCGACTGTGATTTCACATCAGGCCACTCTTGCACTGAGTTGCCCTCCGATGCTTCCCTAGACGGGGCATATGAACTTGATTCGGATGGCTCGGGATGTCTTCGTCGGTCTACTGTGGCTTTCTTACTGATTACTCTTTGGTGGGCGAGGGGTAAATTGCTTTTGCCTCTGCTTCTGGAAGGTTCACCCTTCCCCTTTGATGTATCACCACGACCACGAGATCTAACCATTTTCTGCAACAAACAGCAGCAGAAGTCAGTTCTAATTAAATTGCAGATAAACAGAAAGTCACAGAACAAAACATGTTGCAGGGTGGGGAAATGCGGTATGCATAATTACTTATGCGGCCGCAGGTTGGGTTGTGCGGACCGCACAATTTGAAAGTGCGGTTGCAGAGATGAAACTGCGGTTCGCACAATTTTTAGTGTGACCGCACATCTGAAGTGCAGACCGCACATGTAAAGTGCGGACCACATATTTTTGAGTGCGGCCGCACAGTGAATACCTTAAAAATGGCAACTCTCTAAAGACAGAGAATGCCCCGATCTATGGCTGCATTCACTTTTCTGCGACCGCGATTGAATTTTTGCGGACCGCACAATTTCAAGTGCAGTCTGCACTTTTGCCTAACCAAATGCCCTAAGCACGTAATTCTGTAGACCGCACAATTCATTGTGTGGCCGCACATTTCAAAATTAAATCGGGCACAGTCCTATAGGGTTTCAATCTTTTACACAAATTGGGCAAGATAGTAGCAATTAAACATGATAAACCAAATACCAATTCCCAAAATAGCAACTAGGAGTTTACCTAACACAAATTACACCCCTCATAGATATGAAATTGACAAATGGTCTAAAATAACTAATAAATTATAAACTAACTAAGAAAATTAAAGAATTTTAGAAATGATTTGAACATACCCGTGATGAAGTGGTGTTAAGGAATGATCAAAGATGCTCAATTAAGTGACAGATAATTGACTCAGTAGTGTGCACGATTTTAGCCTTTTATTTAATTTCTCAGAGAGTGTAAAGTCTCAACAGTAGCCTTAGGGCTACTATTTATACTATACGGGATTGGCTAAGGGTTCAAGAGATGAGTGCGGCCGCAGAATTCCTTCTGCGGTCCGCACTCTGTTACCTGTAATTCAATTTCCCCCCGTTGATCTACGGTCCGCAGAATTATGTGTGCGACCGCAAGTTTTGGTGTGGACCGCAGATTTCCTTGTGCGGTCGCACTTTGACCATTTCTCTAACAGACAAACTTCAGAGAGTTTGCAATTTTCCATCTTAGTTTGTGTGGTCCGCACAAGAATTGTGCGACCGCAGTTGATTTCTGCTATAGCATTCAAAATTGCGCGGTCCGCACAATACATGCACGATCCGTACTTTTTCCATACTTAGCTAATTTTTCTGAGCACAGTTCCTACAACATACTTCAAAATCAGTTAGCACAAAATAAGACCTATCTAAAGAAAAAGAAATATGGGTTGCCTCCCAAGAAGCGCCTGATTTAACGTCGCGGCACGACGCATATGGCCATTATTTGAAATAAATTACCGCCACGACGTGGCCATCACCAACTTTTCTCAGATAATGCTTTACCTGGTGACCATTGACTCTAAATACCTCATCATTTTTATTCTTCAAGTCCAAAGCACCAAAGGGTGTCACACTCACAACCTCAAACGGGCCACTCCATTTAGACTTTAACTTTCCGGGAAACATCCGTAGCTGCGAATTGAACAACAACACAAGATCACCCTGTTTAAACTCTTTGTTCCAGATGCACTTGTCATGAAGATATTTCATCTTCTCTTTGTATAAGGACGAACTTGTGTATGCATGATACCGGAACTCATCCAAATCGTTCAAATGTGCCACCCTTAAGTTGGCGGTGACATTCCACTTAAGATTCAACTTCTTTAAAGCCCACATGGCTTTGTGCTCAAGTTCCACCAAAAGATGACAGGCTTTTCCGAACACCAACCGGTATCGAGACATTCCAATTGGTGTTTTGTAAGCTGTCCTATAAGACCATAAAGAATCATCAAGTTTCTTAGACCAATATGTCCGGTTAACATTCACAGTTTTGAACACAATACTCTTTATCTCCCGGTTGGAGACTTCCACTTGACCGCTTGCTTATGGATGATAGGGAATTGTGACTTTATGAGTGACACTATACTTGGTGAGTAAGGTGTCGAAATCTTTGTTGCAAAAATGCGATCCCCCATCACTTATGATAGCCCTGGGAGTACCAAATCTTGTGAAAATATTTTTCTTCAAAAAAGCCACCACACTTCTCGCTTCATTGTTGGGTAGAGCAACAGCCTCAACACATTTGGACACATAATCAACCGTGACCAAGATGTAGGTGTTTTCACAAGAACTCACAAAAGGCCCCTTGAAGTCAATACCCCATACATCGAAAATATCAATCTCCAAAATAGTGGTGAGGGGCATTTCATTTTTCTTTGAGATTCCACCGGCCCTTTGACATTCATCACAACGCTTGACTAGATCACTTGCATCCTTGTAAAGGGTGGGCCAATAGAAACTACAATTTAGCACTTTGACCGCCGCTCTTGCTCCACCATAGTGACCACCATATGACGAAGAATGACAAACCCCAAGAATTTCAACTTGTTCCTCCTTTGGTACACATCATCTAATTACTCCATTTGTACAAATCCGGAAATGATACGGTTCATCCCTATAATAGTCTTGACAATCCCGTTTGAGCTTCTTCCTTTGGTTTGAAGAGAACTCATCCGGGGTGATCCCACTTACAAGATAATTTGCTAGATCCGCGAACCATGGTACCTCTTTCCTTGAAATGGCTAAGAGTTGCTCATCGGGGAAAAAGTCATTGATTTTAAGGCCATCGTGCAGCCTCCCCTCCTCCTCCAAATGAGACAAGTGATCCGCCACTTGGTTTTCACTTCCTTTTCGGTCTTGGATGTCTATGTCAAACTCTTGCAACAAAATCACCCATCTCATCAACCGGGCTTTGGAATCTTTCTTTCTCATAAGGTAACAAAGTGCTGCATGATCCGTGTGGACAATCACTTTTGCACCCATCAAGTACGGGCGAAACTTCTCAATAGCAAACACAATGGCAAGAAGTTCTTTTTCGGTCACCGTGTAATTGACTTGGGCATCATTCATGGTCTTACTAGCATAGTGGACCAGATGAAAGATCTTGTTTATACTTTGCCCCAAAACTGCTCCAACCGCCACATCACTAGAACGCCCGATCGACCAACCTATCAAGCATTTGGTCAAGAAAGGGTAGTGGGAAATGGTATTTCCTTGTGACTTTGTTTAGCTTTCGATAGTTCATACACACTCTCCACCTGGTCACCATTCTTGTTGGAATCAACTCGTTCTTATCATTGGTGACCATAGTTATACCCCCTTTCTTCGGAACACATTGCACCAGAGAAGTCCACGAACTGTCAGAAATGGGGTAGACAACCCCGACATCTAACCACTTTATGATCTCCTTTTTAACCACGTCTTGCATGGCTTCATTGAGTCTCCTTTGATGTTAAATGAAGGGTTTGCTATCCTCCTCCAAGTTAATCTTGTGCATGCAAAATGCGGGGCTTATTTCCCGAATATCCACAAAAGTCCACCCAATAGCTTTCTTCCTCTTGTGGAGCACCGCCAATGTAGATTCAACCTGCACGTTAGTCAAATAAGAGGAAAGAATAACCGGTAAAGTAGAGGAAGGGCCAAGGAATTCATACCTGAGATGTGGAGGCAATGGCTTCAATTCCAAGATAGGAGGCTCTTCAATTGAAGGCTTTGTTGGATGAGTTTTCCTATTTTCGAGATTCAAGGAATGTTTCCGAGGTGCATAATTGTATTACCCCATCCCTTGCAAAGAATTGACACTTTCCATGAAGCCATCCATTTCATCATCATCAAAATTTAGCAAAACAGCCTCCAACATGTCACCCACATTAATCGTGACACTTGTATCATCAATAATCATATCGGTCACCAAGTCCACGAACGAACACACTTCATTGCTATTCGGTTGCCTCATAGATTTGCACACGTGGAACATCACATTTTCATCACCCACCCGGAAAGTGAGTTCACCGGTTTCCACATCAACAAGAGCTTTCCCCGTAGAAAAGAAAGGTCTACCAAGAATAATAGGCACCTCATAATCAACCTCACAGTCAAGAATGATAAAATCAGCCGGAAGAATGAATTTATCAACACGAACCGATACATCTTCAATCACTCCCAATGGTTTCTTCATGGTATGATCGGCCATTTGTAATCTCATAGATGTGGGTCTTGGTTGCCCAATTCCTAATGTCTTGAAAACTGAATAGGGCATCAAATTGATACTTTTCCCAAGATCACAAAGAGCTTTTGCAAACTCGGAACTCCCAATAGTACAGGGAATCGTGAAAGCGTCGGGATCCTCCAACTTAAGAGCCATTGAATGCACCATTGCACTCACTTGATGAGTTATATTTATAGTTTCAAAATTCATCGATGGCTTCTTTGTATGTAAGTCCTTCATAATATTGTGAATCAATTCAAAAAGTTCATTGACATGATAAATAGCCTATCTACCAATGGTGGAGGAGGAGGCCTAGGCATTGGTGCCTTAGCCTTTTACACTACAGATTCCGGTATGTCAACGATGTGATCCCTAGACGGGTTCACTTCCTCTTGAGCTTCCTCCTCATTATCATCAATATCAATCCACACTTCCTCATTTGATTTCACCATATTTTCCAGGATCTAATCTTCTTGAGCCACTTGCTCATCATCTACAAGCTTTCATTGATTCGAGGTGGGTGCATCCCCACCTTTTCCACTCCTTGTAGTAATGGCCATGGCATGTCCCATGTTGTTTCCACCCTTTGGGTTCACCACCGTGTCACTTGGTAGCGCCCTCTTAGGATGAGTGTTTAGGGCTTGAGAGATTTACCGCATTTGGACTTGATGTATTGTGAGAGGCAAGTTGGGCATCAGAGTCGGCATTTTTCTCCATCATTTGCTTAAACATGTTCTCAATTCGACTCATTTCATTGTTTGAAGAACTAGGACCTTGAGAAGGATAAGGAGGTAGGTTGCTCGGTTGTTGATACATTGGGAGCCTTTGAAAATACGACCGCCAATTGCCTTGATTATTGTTCCATCTCCCTTGGTTGGTGCCTCCCCAATATCCTTGATTATTGCCACTCCAATTTCCTTGGTTATTACCACCACTCCAATTTCCTTGAGTATTGTTACTATTCCAATTCCCTTGATTGTTGCCACCATTCCAATTACCTTGGTTGTTAGAATTTCAATTCCCTTGATTACCTTGAGGTCGCCATTGTTGTTGATTCGAGCCTTGAGAGTTGTTTCTTTGCCCTTGAAAGTTGTTCACATATTGCACTTCATCCTCTTGTTCATTGTAAGATTCATCTTGATCAAATCCACTATCTTCTTGCACATAATTCTCCACTCGGTTTTGCACTTGTGGACCTTTGGCCTTCTTTTGTTCACCATGGCATTGACTTGCCTCGGGTTTTGCATTTGTTGAAGTTGAGCTTTTGCTAATTGATTCATTGTGGTGGTCAACTCGGCAATGGCTTGCCCATGGTCATGAAACTCTTTATGTAGGTGAATCACGTTCGGATCACCTTGAGGAACATTTTCTCTACTTTGCCGTACCGAAGAAGTATCCTCCATTTCATCTAAAACCTCACAAGCTTCCGCATACGACATTGTCATGAAATTTCCATCGGCAAGTTGATTAACCACGCACTGATTGGTAGATATTGATCCCCCGATAGAAAGTTTGTTAAATCATAGCCTTCGTCGTGTCATTATTTGGGAACTCTTTGACCATAGCTTGGTACCTCTCCCGTATTTCATGCAACGGCTCATTGGGCTCTTGTTTGAAATCTAGAATCTCGTCTCTAAAAGTAGCCATATGCTCGGGAGAAAAGAACTTGGAAATACATTTCTCCGCCAATTCATCCCATGTATGGATGGAGTGATTTGGCAATCTTTCTAACCAATCCAAGGTTTTCCCCCGTAAAGAGAAAGTAAATAGCCTCAACCTTAAAGCATCCTCAAAGACGTTTGTCTGTTTACTCCCCCAACAAGTGTCCACAAACCCCTTCAAGTGTTTGTATGCATTTTGACTCGGAGCCCCGGTGAAGAATCCCTGTTGCTTTAACAATGTGAGAATTACATTCGTGATTTGAAAGTTGCCCGCCCTAATGCGAGGCTGGACAATGGCACTTGCATACCCTTTATTCGGCAACACCCGGTGTGGAGCCGCTCTTGGTGGAGGTAGAGGTGGAACTGGGACGTTATCTTGAGGTGCCCGACCTCTTCTATTTGCTTGAGGATCAAAAGGAACCTCTTCAACTTGGTCATCTTCAACGTCCACATCCCCCAAAGGCATGTTTCTGTGTTGATCGTTGTTGTTTTCCATTATGGTACCTAAAATTGATTCACACAAATCAGTAACAAGGAAGGAAAAAAAGACAATTCACACACAAAACTAAATATATAGCTAAATCCATTTTTTTATGCTCCCCGGCAATGACGCCAAAAATTAATCTCGTCCAAGTTCACACCTCAATTCAAGGTTATGAAATGATCAATTGCAATAGTAATACCTAACAAGGAGTCGGGGTCGAATTCTACAGGGAGCTATACGTGAGATTTAGGAGTATAAATTGCAGTGTATGAGTATGAACTATCTCAAATTACACTTCCACAAATTTATGCTTGTTCTTTGTCTATTCCAATTTAAGATTGCAAGATTAAGTAATGAAACTAAGAAATTGTTTTTGTTGTTTTTCAAATGATAAAAAGACCTAGGGCTATGACCTTCACCTAGGTGTTTGCCTAACGGGTTGTAAACTTTAAAGCTTATTTTATTGGTCGGGGTGTATTATAGCCATCAACACTTGAGTACCACTTAATACCTCTCGGTCAGAGAGTGACTTTGCCCAATTTGGCTTTCTCAAGTCCAAATGGGTGTAGAACAAAGAGGTTGATAACAAGCTCAAGTCGAATTTTACTATCTCTAGATTCAACCCTTTAATTGGGACTATCAATATCTTGATTCACCCCAAATCCTTGTTAGCCAAGTTTTTCTAGACTAAGTCTCTCTTTCTCAAGTAGAGACCAAGTCAAATAGGCATGAAGTAATGTTTGCAACCATTAATTCTACAATTAAAAGCAAGAACGAGGCTAAATAATAAATATCCAACCATAAACAGGCCATAATTCAAACACCCATTAAGTTTACACTCTAGGGTTGAGTCACAACCCTAGCAAAAATCTAGTTACTCATGCTTAAGATAGAAGAAATAGAAGAAGAAATGATAATTAAACCTATATTGATAATTAGAATAAACAAATCTATGTTCAAAAGCTCAAAATGGCAAAACTACTAAAGAGAGTAAACAAAAATAGCTACTGTATCTGTTGATGTCAAAACTTGACCTAAAAAAGTGAAACTCTTCTATTTATACAGAGCTGGAATTTTCAGACAAAAATGCCCTTACGGAGTTTTTGCGGCCGTACAATTCCATATGTGGTCCGCACTCTTGCTTCAACCTGACAGGATTGGAATCTTGCTGCCGCACAATTCTGAACCGCGACCGCATCTCTCTCTTTCTACGGTCTGCACATTTCTGAGTGCGACCGCACATGGCTTTTTTGCGAACCGCACAAATGCAACTGCAACCGCGTAGCTGATCTTCTGCGGCCGTACAATAATTGTGCGATCCGCACTTCCGTTGACAGGTTCTCTAATCTTTTGCTCTTGCCTAGCTTCTACGGCCGCACATTTCATGTGCGGACCACACTTCTCACAGATCTCTAGTAAGTTCTTCTGCACAATCTGTGGCCGCATATGATATTTTGCGGTCCGTACTTTAAGCTTCTGTGTCTGTTTTTGTCCTTGAATTTAGATCACTCCTTCTTGAGTAGGATTTCATCTTGGAGGCTTATTTTATAATATTCCTGCAATTAAGCATATTTCATCAGTTTTTGGGAACACAATTAAATGCTTTTGGACTAAAACGAAAGCTAAAAGGCGCTAATAAGTAGTCAAAATCCCTACTTATCATGCATGACTCGACTTCCCGGTGATCCAAACGGAGTAGGAACGTGACTGTAATATATCGGGGTCGGAGCGAAAAGCCCCTCGTATCAGGGCTCGGGCGAACACCTGCCCTCGGGGATATCAGGGCCATATCCTC
Organism: Nicotiana tabacum; assembly: GCF_000715075.1. NCBI lineage: Eukaryota > Viridiplantae > Streptophyta > Magnoliopsida > Solanales > Solanaceae > Nicotiana > Nicotiana tabacum. Next base: position 76,414,363 of record NC_134103.1, read on the forward strand.
GAGGTCCGACTTGAGGATTGCGATTTCGGAGAGCATTACAAAGCAGCTGCACACGACTAACAAAGGGTTGTGATGTCCGTGCCTAACCGGATATCACAGCGTGAATCTCTACTCGTATCGGCGGAAAATCAGTGATCGGTGAAACCATTTTTATTATTTATGGAGGACATTGTAACACGTATATCAAGGCAGTATATTCTTATTCTCTTTGTTATTCAAAGTTTTTACTTTTATTTATCAGCTACTCATTAGTGTGAGCTCGGAATCAAGACAGGCATTTTGTTAAGCCGTTACTGAGACTGGGATCACTCTGCTTAATGGTTTGACAAATTATTACGTCTTTTATCTGTTTAATCTAACACTATTTATTGTTTGTATTGAATTAATTCATGTATCCTTAGAACCACATATAAATTCAATTATTATCCATTTTTAGGGTAAATAGTTTGGCGCCCACCGTGGGGCTAAGGATAATAGTGGTAATTTGATACAAATTTCCATAACGCACTCTATTTTACACTTATTCTTTGAGTTTTTAATTTCAGGTCAAATTAAAAATGTCAAACTCCCAATCTGCTCATTTGAGCGTTGATGCTGAGTCCAACCACCATGGCGAGAACAACAATGTGGTACTCAACAATGAGGTACCCCCTACTGAGCCCAACGGAGTTCCAGTCACAGACCCGATCAATGCTAACTCTCATGTGGGTATCAAAGCAAATTTGCCTACCGACCCCGAAAATAGCATTCGCGGGGAGCCCGATCATTAGCCTGGAGTACACACGACGACGATGGTGATGAGATCAACTTGCGGGTGATCTTTGAAATATTGCAGGCTCAGCAGGCATCAATAGCCCAGTTGCAGAACCAAAGCCACACCCCCAGCAGAGTTGAGCCCGAACCATCCCTGGAAAACACTCACAGAAATGAACCGGCCACAGATAGACCGGGTGAAGCTGAACTCGGGACCAACCTCGAAATAATAAAGATGCTTGAGGAACTGACAAAACGGGTGGAATCGGGAGAAAAGAAGATCAAAGCCAATGACAAAAAAATGGAGACCTATAACTCTATGGTTGATCAAATCCTAGGAGCACCCCCGATATTGAAAGGCTTGGATTCCAAGAAGTTCATCCAAAAGCCTTTCCCTCCGAGCGCAGCTCCGAAACCGATCCCAAAAAGGTTTCGTATGCCCGAAATTCCAAACTATAATAGGACCACAGACCCAAATGAACACATGACCTCCTACACATGTTCCATTTGGAAGATGACGAAATTGAGTTGGTTCTACTGAAAAAGTTCGGGGAAACCCTGTCTAAAGGAGAAATGATATGGTATCACAACCTGCCCCCTAATTCAATTGATTCATTTGCTATGCTTGCGGATGCCTTCGTAAAAGCTCATGCCGGGACCATCAAAGTCGAGACCATAAAATCAAACCTTTTTAAAGTCAAGCAAAGAGATAACGAAATGCTTAGGGAGTTCGTGTCGAGGTTTCAAAATGAAATGATGGATCTACCCTCAGTTGCGGATGATTGGGCTGTCCAAGCATTTACTCAAGGACTCAACCCCTAAAGCTCTTTGGCTTCACAGCAATTGAAACGAAATTTGATAGAATACCCGGCGGTAACTTGGGCTGACGTCCATAACAGATACCAATCAAAAATTAGAGTGGAGGATGATTAGCTCGGAGCCCCCTCTAGGTCCGTGTATCCCATCAGAGCTAATGACAGGTCTAAAAGAGCCACCGATTATGAACCAAGACCGAACCGAGATCGACATCAACCATATAACGGAGATCGAAGGGGTAATGGGTCTGGACGCACCCATACGAGGAGTGAAAAAAGGAATGATCGAGGCCATAATAGTCGGGGACTCATGAATAAGAATGGTTTCGACAGGCCACTCGGGATCCGAGAGGCACCGAGATTATTAGAATACAACTTCAGTATCGACGCTGCCAACATCATGTCTGCCATCAGACGCATTAAAGATACCAAATGGCCTCGACACTTTGCAGTCCGATCCTGCCCAGAGTGAGCCTAACCTAATGTGTAAGTATCATGGCACTCACGGCTACAAAACCGAAGACTGCCGACAACTAAGAGAAGAAGTAGCCCGATTATTCAATAACGGACACCTCAGAGAATTTTTGAGTGATCGAGCCAAAAATGACTTCAGGAATAGGGACTCCAACAAGCAGACCGAACAAGAGGAACCTTAGCACGTCATCAACATGATCATTGGTGGAGTTGACATTCCCCAAAGTCCGATGCTAAAGTGCATTAAGGTGTCCATTACAAGGGAAAAACAGACTCGGGATTATATACCGGAAGGAATTGCATCTTTCAACGATGAAGATGCTGAGGGCATCGTTTAACCACATAATGATGCACTAGTAATATCTGTACTCATAAATAAATCTCGATTTAAGCGTGTGTTAATTGATCCAGGTAGGTCGGCCAATATCATCAGATTGAGGGTCGTGGAACAGCTGGGTTTACAAGACCAAATAGTGCCTGCAATCCGAGTTTTAAACGGATTCAACTTGGCGTGTGAAACTACTAAAGGGGAGATAACCCTACCGGTGAATACTGCCGGAACCATTCAGGAAACAAAGTTCTACATCATCGAGGGGGATATGAGATACAACGCTCTGTTCGGAAGGCCATGGAATCACAACATGAGGGCAATACCGTCGACACTACAACAGACGTTGAAGTTTCCCACACCGGGAGGAATCAAAATAGTTTACGAAGAACAACCGGCCATAAAAGAAATGTTCATGATCGATGAGGTAATCCTGGTATCCGCCCTCTCAACATCAAAGAACCCAGAGACGGTTAGGAAAGAAGAAACCAAATAGCAATCACCGACACCGGCTCCGATCAAACCATGGAAGCAAGAGACAAGCGAGGATGATGATTACGGAGTCCCTAGGTCGTTCATCTCCCTTGACAATTTCGATGCCACCAAGTCAACGGTTGAGGAGCTGGAGCAAGTCATATTGATCAAACACTTGCCCGATCGGAAGATATACCTGGGCACACGGGTTAACTCCCGAGCTCAAGAAAAAACTCATTGAATTCCTTATAGCTAACATAGATTGTATCGCTTGGTCCCATCTTGATATGACAGGGATCCCATCAGAAATAACTACTCATAAGCTGAGATTGGATCCGAAGTTCCACCCGGTCAAACAGAAGAGGAGGCCGCAGTCTGAAGTCAAGTACACATTCATCAAAGATGAGGTATCAAAATGCCTTAAAATAGGTTCCATTCGGGAAGTTAAGTACCCGGAGTGGTTAGCTAATGTAGTGCTACTGCCTAAAAAGGGAAATAAATTAAGAATGTGTGTAGATTACAAAGACTTGAACAAGGCATGCCCTAAGGACTTTTTTCCTTTTCCCAACATCGATCGCATGATCGATGCGACAGCCGACCATGAGATACTTAGCTTTCTCGACGCCTATTCCAGGTACAACCAGATCCGGATGGACCCGGGCAATCAAGAAAAAACTTCCTTCATCACTAAATACGATACCTATTGTTATAATGTAATACCGTTCGGACTAAAAAATGCCAGTGCCACTTACCAACGACTAGTAAACCGGATGTTCGAAGAGCAAATAGGAAAATCAATGGAGGTTTACATTGATGACATGTTAGTTAAGTCCCTGCGAGCAGAGGAACATTTGGAACATTTGCAGGAAACCTTCAACATACTGAAAAAATACAATATGAAGCTGAACCCGGAGAAATGCGCATTCAGGGTCGGGTCCGGAAAGTTCCTTGGATTCATGATGTTCAACCAGGGAATCGAGATCAATCTCGACAAAATCAAAGATATAGAAGACTTCACCGTGGTGCACAATGTCAAGGCCATTCAAAGGCTAACCAAGCTTTGGAAGAACTCAAATGGTACCTTCTCAATATAGAAGACATCAGTTCTTCTCATTATTGAAGAAGAAGAATAACTTTTCATGAACCTCGGAGTGCTAGCAAGCTTTGGAAGAACTCAAACGGTACCTTCAGAGTCCACATTTGCTGCATACTCCGAAGGCAGACGAGAAGTTGTACCTGTACTTAGCGGTATTCGAGATAGCGGTAAGTGTAGTCTTAGTCCGGAAGAAGGAAGGTACACAATTTCATATATATTATGTTACCAGGACTTTAGGTGAGGCCGAAACAAGGTATCCTCACCTAAAGAAATTGGCGCTCGCTTTTCTAAGCGCCTCCAGGAAGTTAAAGCCATATTTTCAATACCATTCCATATGTGTCATAACTATTTATCCACTGAGGAACATAATACACAAACCCAATCTCTCGGTACGATTGGCCAAATGGGCCATGGAAATTAGCGGGTATGATATCGAATATCGACCCCGAACTGACATCAAATCTCAAATTTTGGCAGACTTCGTGGTCGACTTTACACCGGCCTTAATACCCGAAGTGGAAAAAGAATTGTTGTTAACCTCGGGGATCACCTCGGGAATTTGGACCCTCTTTACGGACGGTGCCTCGAACGCAAAAGGGTCTAGACTTGGCATCGTGTTGAAGCCGCCTACGGGTAACTTAGTTACGCAATCCATTAGAAATGTTAAATTGACTAACAATGAGGCCGAGTATGAGGCCATGATTGCAGGTCTCGAATTGGCTAAAAGTTTGGGGGCCGAAGTGATCGAAGCTAAATGTGATTCCCTCATTGTGGTAAATCAAGTCAATGGGACATTCGACGTTAAAGAGGAACAAATGCAAAGATACTTGGACAAACTACAGGTAACATTACATCGGTTAAAGGAATGGACCCTACAACACGTGCCCCGGGATCAAAATAGTGAAGCAGATGCTCTCGCTAACTTGGGGTCATCGGTTGATGAAGACGAATTCAGCTGAGGAACGGTCGTCCAACTCATGAAATCAGTAGTGGAAGAAGGCCATGCCGAGATAAACTCAACAAGTTTAACTTGGGACTGGAGAAACAAGTATATAGACTACTTGAAGACTGGGAAATTACCCTCAAATCCCTAAGAATCGAAAGCTCTACGCACGAAGGCAGCTAGGTTTAGCCTGTCTGAAGATACTCTGTTCAGGAGAACGTTCGATGGCCCACTCGCCATATGCCTGGGACCGGGAGACACCAAATATGTTTTGAGGGAAGTTCACAAAGGCACCTGCGGAAACCATTCAGGGGCAGAATCGTTGGTTCGTTAGATAATCAGAGCTGGCTATTACTGGATCGACATGGAGAAAGATGGGAAGGACTTTGTGCGAGAATGCGACGGCTGTCAAAGGTACGCACCAATGATCCATCAACCTAAGGAGTTGCTACATTTGGTCTTGTCACCCTGTCCGTTCATAAAATAAGTAATTGACATCGTCGGTCCCCTACCATGGGCATCCGGTAAGGCTCAATTTATACTATTTATGACTGACTATTTCTCTTAATGGGTTGAAGCTCAAGCGTTTGAGAAGGTTCGGGAAAAAGAAGTCATCGACTTCATTTGGGACCACATAATATGCCAGTTCGGTATACTGGCTGAGACAGTATGTGATAACGAGAAGCAGTTCATCGGCAACAAGGTAAGCCAAGTTTTCGATGACCATATGATAAAAAAATCTTGTCAACACCCTATCATCTTAGTGGGAACGGACAGGTAGAGTCAATGAACAAAACAATCCTCCAAAACCTTAAGAAGAGGTTAACCGATGCTAAAGGAAAGTGGAGGGAAATTCTGCCCAAAGTCTTGTGGGCATACCGTACGACCTCAAAATCTAGTACTGGGGCCACTCCATTGTCATTGGTCTACGGTGCCGAAGTATTAATACCGGTTGATATGGATGAACCGAGCCTTATGTTCCAATATGCAACCGAGGAATCAAATGGTGAGGCCATGAGCACGAGCCTAGAACTACTGGATGAGAGGCGCGAGGCCGCCCTAGTCCGGCTGGCGGCCCAAAAAAAGCGGATAGAAAGATATTACAATCGAAGATCCAAACTCCGACACTTCAATATCAGGGACTTGGTGTAGAGAAGGGTAACACAGAACACTCAGAACCCGAATGAAGGGAAGCTAGGACCAAATTGTGAAGGTCCATATCGGTTCATCGGGATTACCGGTAAAGGTTTGTATAAACTCGAAGCAGGAAACGGCGCACAACTACCAAAAAATTAGAATGTCACCACTTAAAACGATACTACTGCTAAGGTACGACCTCATTCATTTTCGTTTTTTTACTACGAATTGGGCTAACACTTGCAGGCAACAACCAAAGGAGAATGTAGCTGTTAGGTATGAAAGCACGGGTTGCACTCTTTATTCCTTGAACAGGTTTTGTCCCAAATGGGTTTTCCGGCAAGGTTTTTAATGAGGCAATAATACACTGTGCTAACTGAGAATCGAAGATCGGTTTTAAATTGGAGTCAATGGTCGCATCGACAGTATCTGAGTCCACTCAAAGATCGACCTCGAATATTGGGGGTCATTCACCCTCGGGTCATGATTTTTAGCAAGGAAGGAAACTTTATGCTCAAATAGTCTAAGCTCGGTGATTAGAATTTATTGTAAGGGACAGACAGTCAAATAAACCGTGCCCACGTAGGTCACCCCGGCCACAATACGAGCTTTTACACAATTGTGTACGATACACACAGAAATGAAAGAAAGTTTATACCTTGCTAACAAATATTTTTGCTTCTTAAAATTATCGAGCCTAAGGGCTACTCCTGCCCGGGAACTATCAAGCCCAAGGGCCACCCTTATCCAATCCCAAAGAGGCTACCCCCACTCGGGGACTGCCGTACTTGATAACTTCGGGTGGCTCGGGTTATCAAAACTCGGAGGCACAAAGCCTATTAGGAAGTGCCCAAACCTAAAAGGTTACGACTACCCTAAAAGAGGTTCGGAGACGTCCGAAGCTCGTAATTAAAACATAAGGCCTTCAACAAAATTTCAAATATGTTCAAAGGTTACCCTCGGCAAAGACATAGTATAAAAATATTTAAACAAGCATGTTGAAGAATGCTCCCGGTCACTCCAAACTTTAGTAAGTTTGAGTAATGAAAACGGAATATCTTTACATTCCTAAATATCTTTACAAAGGCCAATGAAACGGTCTAAATAAAATAAATGCTTGCAATTGTAAAAAGATGATGAAGACAACAGACTTGAAAATTGCTGAAAGAAAAAAGAAAAGCTTTATACATTCCGGAATATCTTTACAAAGGCCGATAAAAACGGCCTCAACAAAACAAATGTAAAGATACAAAAACAAAAACAAAAAATCCTAAGGCATCTCTTCCTGGTCTTCACCGGAACCCAACTCATCACCAGAACCGTCAGGGGCTTCGGATTCTTCAGAGCCCTCGGAGCCTTCTTTGCCTTGGGGTTCGGCTAGCCTCTTGGCCTCGACCTCAAGTTTTTTGGCCTCTTCGATCTCGGTAGAAAGGTTGAAGCCTCGGTCATGTATCTCCTCAAGGGTCTCCCTTTGGGAAAGCTGCCTCACATACTCAGCGGTAGTCTTCAGGCGGACCTCAGCTACTTCAACATCGACCTTGTACTGGGCCACTATCTCGTCAGCATCAGCCGAGGTTGCTTCCAACTTGGACCTCATTATTTCGAGCTCCTTGCCAAGGGCATCCCATTCAGCAATGATCGAGCCCAGTTGAGCTTGAAGGTCCTCATTTTGTCGAGCCCGTGCATAAGCCTTCTCCTTCGCCACTCAGAGTTGAACCTTTACCAATGCCAGCTACGCCTGGGCGGTTTCCTTCTCCGAAGCCAACCGGTCCATTTTGCTCTTCCAAACATTGGCCATGGCTTGGACCTCATTCATTTCAGCTCGGAGTTGGTCGATCCGGTCAATCTTATGTTGAAACTGTGAGGTTCATTAGTCGCCATGGCTAAGTCTTCATTTCTAACCTAAAAAACCTTTACCCTTTTCGATCAGATTAGCATATTCCCGCCTCATGTTCGAAGCCTCCCTATGGGCCTCATCCAGCTCAGCCTGAAGGCCCTTGATGGCCCCTTCGTGTTGCTCGCTGAGAAGCTTGTACAAATCTCTTTTCTCAGCAAGCTCCTTGACCTCAACCTCGAGCTGGTTAAACTCAGTTCGGTACCGAAGAAAGCTTTCGTGATGGAGTACCGAGGCCTGCAAAAGGGCAAAAGAAAGAAGACATGAGAAATATCAAGAACTAAGTCAAAGTTCGAAAGAGCGTAATGATGCCTTACCCGATTCAGTGCCTGCTGTGCCTCGTTGAACAGGCACAACACGTCCACCTCATTCATTTTTGCCTGGTCTTCTTCGGTCACCAGGCATCAGAGGTAGCTTGCTACTCCCACGGGAGTAAAAAGTACCCGGGCATCCTCTGGGACAGTGATGATTATCGACCTCTTATGGCCGGGATCCGCACTCGGGGCGGGGAACTGGTTAATTAACTTTGGGCTCGAGTTTAGCCCACCCACTTCTAAAGACGAATCCTTTCTCGGCACTTCCAGTCGCCCAGTCCAGAAAAGTCTTCCAAGACGGACGTGTCCACGCCGTTGAAAAAGGAACGAAGGGGATTGTCCATGCCATGAGAACCTTCGTTAGATTTCTCCTTCCTCACTTGGGCCTCCTCGAGAATAGACTCGGTGTAAGAGGGCATCCCCGAGATCTCAATTACGTTGGGCACTTCCTTTGGTGTAGAGCCGATATCTTGGGAAGTTTAACCCTGGGGATCTACGTTGGTTTTCTGAGTTGGAGGGGGATCGATCTCGCGAGTCTCCCCCCGGATGCATCCCAATCCCCGGGATAGGTCATCCCATGAGTTACGAAGACAGATTCATCCTCCGGATCGTCCCTAAGTCGGAGGAAAGAGTCGGAGGCTGGTACCTGGGAACTGGATCCCCTCCTGGGCTTGCGGAGCACCCGCTTCTTCGGTTTCTTTGCCTTGGAACTCGGGGAGACCGAGGGTTCTCTTCCTCTTCTTCTTTCCCTCTGTGGCAGCAACAGAGGGATCAACGTGTGGGGGCACATCTTCGTTCCTTTCGAAGGCCTGAGTTCGGTGGTCTTAGAAAAATCTACAATGATAAGAAGGTGGATGGGTTAGTATAATATAAGGTGGAGACATAATGTTGGCTATTCGGAAAGAGACCTTACCATGAGAATGGGCTTCCCATCAGCCCTTTGAGAGTCCGCTCCACGTGCGCTCGAAGTAGGATATCTGAGTACAGATGCCCTCGATCCACTCCTTTAACTGGGGGACTGTATTTAGAACCAGGGCAACAACTGCATAGCCATAAATATGAATGAGAAGATCGAAATAAAAGAAGAAGAAATTTGATGTTGAAAGAATGAGTTGCACTTATGAGACGCATTCCATTTCTGAGGAAATGGCATATATTCTGAGGGGATCAAATCCTCGGTCTTCACTTGGATGAAGCATCCCTGCCAGCCCGGTCTCGGTCTTCACTGATCCTGGAGAAGGGGGCCTTGCTCGCCCGACATGTAAGCTTGATCAGCCCCCCTCAAAACATCCCGGGACTGTATAATCAAAGTAGGTAGTCGATCGTGAACCGACGAGATTCGATCTTGTTCACGAAGTAACGGAGGAGAGTCACGATACTCCCCAATGATAGATGGATTTGACTGAGGCACACCTCGTACCTCTTGCAAAACTCCAGGACGATCGGGTCCACCAGGCCCAACGTAAAGTGATTAGCGTAAACACTTAAGTACCCCTCCACATGGATAGTCCGTGCCTTCCCAATTGCAGTCCTTACGAACTATGGGAAGAAGGTCCTCGATCACAGAACATATATATCTCGAGACTCCTTCGCCCCGGTCCTGTTTGCGCGAAGGCTTATCGACCTTGAAGTCGTCTGCAATTGAGCATCCCCCAGGGATAAACACCGACAAAGGAGGCTCGGGGGCCGGTTAGTTAGCAGCCGCAATAGGGGAAGACATTTCGAGGGTCACCACCTAGGGGCTGACTGCTTCAGTACCAGCAACCGATTGAGAAGATGAAGAGGCAACTTGTTGAGGAACAATTTTCGATGTTTTTGTCATTGTCATCTAGGAGAGTGTTTGAAAATTTGAGAAATAAACACGAAGTTTTGGAAAAATGGGTTTTGAAGATGAAGAATAGAGTATGAAGATTTGAAGAAATTTTGGTAGAAATCTGGGGATTGCTATGAAGATTGAAGAACAGGGATGAAGATATGAAGATGTGAAGAAGGTTTTGAGTATCGTTGGAAGGCCCGAAGATAGTGGTTTGATCATAAAGTAGAAAAAGGACAAAGGAATGAGGCTTTTATAAGGAAACAGCCGATGCTTCACATTCAGAGACAACCAGCCGGTGAGCGACACGTGTCCGAAGTTAGAATAACGCAATTGATGGGATGTTTTGGCTCCCCGTCGTGACGTACAAGGGAAGGAACCGGAGTCATCTGTCGTTTCCCATTGTTTCAGCAATCTAACTCTCTGAGAAAAGGGACTATTTATATACGGGTAAAATCGAGACCGCTGCATGACTTGACTTCCCGGTGAGCCAAACGGAGTAGGAACGCGACCGTAATATATCGGGGTCAGAGTAAAGAGCCTCTCGTATCAGGGCTCAGGCAAACACCTGCCCTCGAGGATATCGGGGCCATATCCTCGAGGTCCGATTTGAGGATTGAGATTTCGGAGAGCATTACCAAGCAGCTGCATACGACTAACAAAGGGCCGCGATGTCCATGCCTAACCGGATATCACAACGAGAATCTCGGCTCGTATCAGCAGAAAATTAGTGATCGGCGAAACAAAAGATTTTACCTTTTTTAGAATTGTACTTAGGGTAAAACTCCCCTACTATATAAAGGGGAAAGCTTATTATTCATGGAGGACATTGTAACACGCATATCAAGGCAATATATTCTTATTCTCTCTGTTATTCAAAGTTCTTACTTTTGTTCATCAGCTACTCATTAATGTGAGCTCGGAATCAAGACAGGCACTTCGTTACGCCGTTACTGAGTCCGGGATCACTCTGCTTATTGATTTGACAATTTATTACATCTTTTATCTGTTTAATCTAACGCCATTTATTGTTTGTATTGAATTAATCCACGTATCCTTAAAACCACATATAAATTCAATTGTTATCCATTTTTGCGGGTAAACAATATGAAAGACCAATTTTAAAACAACAGCTCCTGAAACAAATGCAAAATTTAAGTCTATATGGTATTTATGCGATCCTGTCCACTGACAAGTGACACCCTACTTACCTTAACTAAAACTTGACTACTTTAGTTTATTGTTGAGATTGTAGATTTATCTTCGCTTGATAAAAAGTGAGGGATTTATAATTTATAATATATAGTGTTCTACTAATAAGTCCTACTGTTAGGATATACTATAAACCATGCGTATTGTTATAGTATTCTTTATGTAATATTTATTTATTTATTTATTCAATTCAATAAAGTTTTATATTGAATACATCATGTATTTGTCTGTATGTCCGTTGCTTATATAGTAGATAATTTAGTGTATAGAGTTTAACTTATATACGGAAGATTAGATCATCGGTTCTTATAAGTCATAAAGTTTATGTTCACAATCTATTGATCGAATTGGACAAACCATCGGAATGGTTGTAGCACAAGATTAAATATAATTTATCTTGATTATGAGAATGGTTTAATTCCGACTTCTTGTGCTAGTACATTTTGTATGTACTGAACGGATCAAGTAGAGATAAGTATTTTATACTGACTTAATGAAATAATTTCTCTAGTCCATTCAATGTACTTATACTTTTAATCTTGATATAGTTATTATTAGTTGTGTATGTCATTTATTGTTTTGATTTATTAAAAGGCGAGATTCTTTCATGGTTCAATAAGCTTGGTAAATTGGATAATAATGATATACATTGGCGAAGTAATAATTAGTTGATAGAATCCATGTCTCGGCTTTTGAGATTGATGATACTCCTTTATGAAAGCTTATAATTTTTCATGTTTAAACCCGACCGGTGAATTTTGTATCCGACACATGAAATAAGTTAAGCGAAAGTCTAAAGGAAGAAATCAATAAATTAAATTGTCAGTAATTTAATTTGATTGATTAGTATCTAAATCTTAACATGGAGAGTTAAATAAGGTTTTATGGAAGAATTTCGAAATTGAACTAAGGAGTGCAATTACTAATTTTTAGTGAAATAATTCGTAATTTATTATGGTAGAAATTAATTTCGAAAATTTCATAATACGGAGCCTTGTTAATTAAATTATGTGGTCCCTACTGTGTCTAAATAATAATAAATAAAGGAAACCTTTTCTTATATATACTCCATATAGGGCTGGCCGTTTTTGCACTGGTTTTTGCACATTTTTCCTTGGAACTTCGCCCACCCAAAATTCTCTCTTTTCGGATATTATTTGGGTAATACAGTAAAAGACTGTGGAACGTTTTGCTGATGTCGCGGTCTTGATACTCTGGAACTGGAGACTGAGATTAATTTGCTTTGTTCACGCTTCAAGAGGTAACTCGAATAATCTCCGTATGTGCTAATTGTTTTAATTTACACGTGAATATGATACTAAATTGCTTTCGCTGCGATATATAATCCAACAATTGGTATCAGAGCCTACTCACGTCTAATTAAATAATTAGGATGAACATAAAAAGAAACATCATGTTAATATGCAAGTTTTTGAATTACATGCAAAGATTGTTTTTCTGTAAAACTGCACTGTTTTGAGCATGAATATTTATTCTGAGAATTTTGATTATTCTGAAAATCATGTAATATATGCTTATTGTTGATGATATTTGACTAGAATAATCTGAAAATTTTGTTAATCAGAGGAAAACGCAAAAAGCTACTATTTGGCCGAATTGGCCAGAAAATCGGAGGTCAATATGTTGACGGACTTCGATTGACCTGAAATTTGGCAAGTCCATGTGAAACGGCCCAGTGATCAATACACATCAGCTTTGCTCATGATGTAAGTCGTTTTTCGGGCTTTCGGGGTCGTTTAGATGGTGTTTTGGGTATTTTTCTAATTTTTCTGGAATATATTTCGAATTTGTTTTTTGTTGTTTTAATCCAGTGATGGTAGGGATCATTTCCTATGGACTCCAGGGTTAAATTCTGGTAATATAATGATTTTACACGTTGACATAGGTCTTCTTCCATATCAGATAAACTCATTATAGATAATCACTAGGTTATACTAGTTGTTAATTACTTGTATTTACTCTCCATCTGAGTATGCATGTTGGTTCAATGGCACTAGTATATTGAATGTTGATATTCACTTGACTTAAATTAACAGCTTACTCTCCATTTGAGTATGGCCTGTTTAAATTCATGAAGTGAATAATCTGTCATTACATATGTATATTGCAAGAATAACTCTTTTCCCATCGAAACTTGTTGTTCAAGGTGCATGGATTATACGTGTAGTGTGTTTTGAATTTTAATATTCAATAATACATGACTGATTTTGATCTATTTATTTAATTCTCTCAGATTAACTATGACTGCTTTCAATCCCCTTACTGCTATTCTTACTTAAAATAAACTTAAGGGTACGAATTATGTTGATAGGAAACGAAACTTAGATATTGTCCTAATTGCTAAAGAGTAAAAATTTGTGCTCGATGAGGTGTGTCCAGAAAAACCTGGAGATGATGCTACGGATGATGAACAAAAAGCTTACCAAAAATGGGTTAAGGCTGATGAGATGGCGCGGTGTTACATTCTGGCATCTATGTCGAATGTTCTGCAATATCAGCATCAGTCTATGGAGCCTGCTTATGACATTCTGGAAAATCTCAAAGAGATGTTTGGAGATCAGAACCGTGCGGCTAAGCAGACTGCCATGAAAGCTCTTCTGAATACCAAAATAGTTGAAGGTTCATCTGTTAGGGACTATGTTTTGAAGATGATGAGTCTTCTGAATAAATTGGAGGTCCTTAGAGCTAACATTGATAAGGATACGCAGGTTGAAATGATCCTGCAGACTCTACCTGACAGTTTTCAGCAGTTTTGCCTGAATTATAATATGAACAAAACGGATTTGTCACTTGTGAAATTACTGAATGGACTGCAGTCATCAGAGACTATTATCAAGCAACAAGCTCCTCCTGTGGCATTAAATTTTGAGGTAGGTTCTTCTTCTAAGCTGAGAGGCGGACAAAAGAAGAAAAAGGCTAAAAAAACCCTCTGTTGGTAGTGCAACTGTTGGTGTGAAATAGGCTAAGGGCAAATGATATCACTGCAGGAAGCCTGGGCATCATAAGAAGCAATGTCCGGCTTATCTGGCCAAGCTAAATAATAAACCAGATGATTTACATCTACTTGTCGTTGAAACTCTTTTAGTTGTTGTTTCTACCATGTCATGGTGTGTAGATTCGGGAGATACTAATCATGTCTGCACTTATTTTCAGGGGTTTCAGGTAATGCGACGGCTAAGTAGAGAAGAAATCAATATTTATCAAGCAGATGGTTCGGTAGCCCTAACTTTAGCATTAGGAAATATTAGTATTTCATTTGGTAGTGATAGAATATTAGCTTTAAAGGACACGTTATATGTACCTTCCGTTAGAAGGAATTTAATTTCGGTTTCTAGCGCTATGAGAGATGGTTATGACATTAATTTTTATGATATTGATAAATGTGTTATTAGTCATAATAAACGTTATATCTCTTCGGCTACATTGATTAATGGTCTTTTTATTGTTGATTCTATTCCTAAACTGTTACAACCTAAAGAACTGAATTATATTGATTCACCAAATAAGAGAAAACGTTCTTCTAAATTGAGTGAAACATATTTATGGCACTTGCATTTGGGTCATATAAATCTAAACAGAATTTCAAGGTTGGTTAAGGATGGACCTTTAAGTTCATTAAAAGTGGAGGCACTACCAACTTGTTAATCTTATTTAGAAGAAAATATGACAAAACTAAATTTCCCCTCAAAAGGAAATTAAGCAAGTGAAAAATTAGAGTTAATTCATTCTGATTTATGTGGTCCAATGAATGTCCAAGCAAGAGGTGATTTTGAGTATTTTGTGACTTTCACGGATGATTACACAAAGTATGGATATATTTATTTGTTTCGTCGAAAGTCTGAATGTTTTGAAAATTTCAAAGAATTTAAGACAGAGACTGAAAAGCGACATAATAAATATATCAAGTCACTACGATCTGATCATGGTGGGGAATACCTCTCTGCAGAATTTATTAGTTACTTATCAGAATATGGAATTATCTCTCAATTATCTGCACCTGGAACACCACAATGAAATGGTATAGCTGAAAGAAGAAATAGGACTCTTATGTACATGGTTAGATCAATGATGAGTTATTCTAGTTTGCCTTCATCCTTTTGGGGACATGCCTTAAAAACAACAAATTACGTTATGAATTTAGTTCCTTCAAAGTCAGTACCTTTGACCCCTACAGAATTGTGGATTGGGCGCAAGCCTAGTCTGTGGCATATTCGAGTTTTGGGTTGTCCGGCACATGTGCTAAAAGGGAAAATAGATAAATTGGAGGCGAGAATGGATGTATGTGTGTTTGTGGGTTATCCAAAATGGACGATAGGTGGTTTATTCTATTGTCCAAAAGAAAAGAAGATAATTGTTAGCACAAGTGCCAAGTTTCTTGAAGAGGACTATTTGATGAACCATGTTCCTAGAAGTAAACTTGTTTTACAAGAACTTAGCAAAGGAATGGAAACTCAGTCATCTGAAAAACAAAACGACAAGATGCAAACCCAGGAAGTCAATTTTGAGATACCATTGCATTTTAGTAGTGGGATAAATGTCAATAGACTTGATGTCCCGCAAGAACAAGTGCCCGAAATCATACTACCACAAAGTAGTTGGAGTTATGTTGAGCAAACTGCACAATATGATGAAGTCGTTGATATCCCTGTGGATAGCATGGAGACTCATATTCCTGATAATGATGTAGTTCAACCACAAGATCATAATGGTATAGTTGCAACTGATATAGTGCGTAGTCGTAGTGGGAAAGAAATAAGACAACTGGTTCGTTATACGCTCTTGGGAGAATCATATGATAGGATCCCTGAGGAGCCAACTTTTGAACCTATCAATTACGACCAAGCACTACATGATAAAGATGTTGATAAGTGGGTTGCTTATATGAAATCAGAGATGGGGTCTATGTACTCTAATCAAGTCTGGGATCTTGTAGAACTACCTGATGGGGTTAAACCCAGTGGATGTAAGTGGATCTATAAGAAAAAGAGAGGCGTAGATGGAAAAGTGCAAATTCTTAAAGCAAGGCTTGTAGCGAAAGGGTTTACTAAAAAAGAAGGGATCGATTATGAGGAAACTTTCTCGCCGGTAGCCATGCTTAAGTCTATTAGGATTCTCTTATCCATTGCTGCTCATTATGATTATGAGATTTGGAAAATGGATGTCAAGACAACTTCCTTAAAGGACATCTTGATGAGTGCATCTATATGATGCAACCAGATGGTTTCGTAGAAAGTGGCAAGGAACATATGTTGTGTAAGCTTAAAAGGTCCATTTATGGACTGAAACATGCATCTAGGACATGGAGCACTTGTTTTGACAAGGCGATTAAAACTTTTGATTTTGATCAATGTCTTAACGAGTCTTGTGTATACAAGAAATGGGATGGGGACAAAGTGACATTTTTAATCTTATATGTAGATGACATATTGCTCATAGGAAATGATGTGGGCATGTTGGGTTTAGTTAAGCAGTGGTTGTCCACGCACTTCGATATGAATAATTTGGGAGAAACGACTCATATCCTTGGGATCAAGCTCTTGCGAGATCACAAAAAAGGGATATTAGGCTTATCTCAGGCTCTTTATATTGATACAATACTCTCCAGGTTTAGCATGCATGATTCCAAGAAAGGATTTCTCCTTTTCATGCCTTGAATTTCTCTATCTAAAGATCAGTCGCCTAAAACTGATAAAGAGATAAAAAAGATGAAGGCGGTCCCCTATGCATCTGTTGTGGGGAGTCTGATGTATGCCATGTTATGTACTAGACCTGATATCTGCTTTGTCGTTGGCGTTGTTAGCAGATTTCAGTCTAATCTTGGGAGAGAGCATTGGACAGCGGTTAAGCATATAATCAAGTACCTGAAAATGACTAGGGATTATATGCTAGTCTACCATTCGGATGCCCTTATGCCTATTGGGTATATTGATTCGGATTTTCAGTCAGATAGAGATTCTAGAAAGTTTACCTCAAAAAATGTGTTTACTCTAGGAGGTGGAGCCATAAGTTGGAGGAGCATCAAGCAAACTTGTGTTACTGATTCCACCATGGAAGCCAAATATGTGGCAGCCTCTGAGGCAGCCAAAGAGGTGGTTTGGCTCGGGAACTTCCTAAGAGAGTTAGGTGTGGTTTCCTCGATTCAAGCACCAATAACACTTTATTATGATAATAGTGGTGCGGTTGCAAATTCGAAGGAGCCACGAAGCCATAAAAGAGCAAAGCAGATTGAGCATAAATATCATTTAATTCGTGAGATAGTACAAAGAGGGAATGTAGTAATCGCCAAGATTGCGTCGGAAAACAACTTGGCAGACCCGTTTACTAAAAGCTTGCCACAGAAGACTTTTGATAGGAATGTAGACGGAATGAGTGTCAGAATTGTAAACGCATGCTTATAAGTCTAAGTGGGAGATTGTTAGGATATACTATAAACCATGCATATTGTTATAGTGTTCTTTATGGAATAATTATTTATTTTCTTATTCAATTCAATAAAGTTTTATTTTGAATACATCATGTGTTTGTATGTATGTCCGTTGTTTATATAGTAAATGATTTAGTGTATAGAGTTTAGCTTATATACGGATGGTTAGATCATCGGTTCTTATAAGTCATAAAGTTTATGTTCACAATCTAATAATGAAATTGGACAAACTATTAGAATGGTTATAGCACAAGATTAAATATAATTTATCTTGATTATGGGAATGGTTTAATTCCGACTTCTTGTGCTAGTACATTTGGTATGTACTGAACGGATCAAGTAGAGATAAGTATTTTATACTAACTTAATGAAATAATTTCTCTAGTCCATTCAATGTACTTATACTTTTAATCTTGATATAGTTGTTATTAGTTGTGTGTGTCATTTATTGTTTTGATTTATTAAAAGGCGAGATTCTTTCGTGGGTCAATAAGCTTGGTAAATTAGACAATAATGATATACATTGGCGAAGTAATAATTAGTTAATAGTATCCATGTCTCGGCTTTTGATATTGTTGATACTCCTTTATGAAAGTTTATAAGTTTTCATGTGTAAACCCGACCGGTGAATTTTGTATCCGACACAAGAAATAAGTTAAGCAAAATTCTAAAGGAAGTAATCAATAAATTAAATTGTCAGTAATTTAATTTGATTGATTAGTTTTTGAATCTTAACATGGGGAGTTAAATATGGTTTTATGGAAGAATTTCGAAATTGAACTAAGAAGTGCAATTATGAATTTTTAGTGGAATAATTCATAATTTATTATGGTAGAAATTAATTTTGAATTTCGAAATTAATTCCATAATAGGGAGCCTTGTTAACTAAATTATGTGGTTCCTACTGTGCCTAAATAATATGAAATAAAGGAAACATTTTCTTAGTGGAAGAAGAAAATCTAACAGGTTTTGGAAAAGGGTTTTAACCTAAAAAAACGTGGCTATATATACTCCATATAGGTTTGACCGTTTTTGCACTGGTTTTTGCACGTTTTTCCTTGGAATTTCGCCCACCCGAAATTTTCTCTTTCCGGATATTATTTGGGTAACACAGTAGAAGATTGTGGAACGTTTTGCTGAGGTCGCGGTCTTGCTACTCTGAAACTGGAGACCGAGATTAATCTGATTTGTTCACGATTCAAGAGGTAACTCGAATAATCTCCGTATGTGCTAATTATTTTAATTTACAAGTGAATATGATACTGAATTGCTTCCGCTGCGATATATAATCCAATACCTACAAATGTCATTACAGCAACAACCAAATACACATTACATAGAAACCGAATCATGTCATAAATATTATTTTCTCGGGTCCATATGGCCTTTTATTTTGATCATAAATAAGTGTCATTTTACATAATTAAAAAGGAATTAATTTTGTTTTTAAAATTTGCCCGTATTTAAGTGTCCTTTTATCAAACACCAATATGTCAAATTAACAAATCAAGAATAATTTTATCAAGATACCTATTTTTTCCTCTAGGTGTTAGTGTTTTTTAAGGGGTGTATTAAAGTCGAAAATGTCATTTATTATGGACCGAAATGAGTAGTAACACCTGCAACTAGCTTTTATTTGCTTTCAAAATCAACTCCAAGATCAACGGAAGCGGATTTTTGTTTTTTAAAACCAAAAAAGAAAGACAAGAAAGATATTATATTCTTGTTGCTAAAATTGACTTTTTGGGAATGTATCCGAAATAATTTAGGGATGTATCCAGCATATAACAAGTTTTATAATAGTGTCCAAATTCAAAGGAATGAGAGCACTCGCGTATTTAAAGTTTGATTTCGTCTTTTAATTACCATTTATTGAAGTAGTAGTTTTAGTAGGATAACCCCGTTAGAAGGAGCCTTAAAGCAACGGTCAAGATATCTTCATGTGACCTATAAGTTATTGGTTCGAGTGGAGAAATCAACCACTAATGCTTATATTAGGGTAGTCTGCCTACATCATACCCTTTGAAATGCGATCTGTTCTCGGACCTAATGTGAACGCCAACTACTTTGTGCACCGGCTTATCTTCAATTAAATTACCAATCTACAATGTGCATCATCGCATGCATCATTAGCTATGATATTCAATGTGAAAATGGCTCAAACTGTATCTATCAGCGAGTCATAATCCTTAACGGATTATGAGCTTTGACAAAACAATGTCCCTTTTGTTCCTAATTATTGGTCAAAACTGATGTAACATTAAGAATTCGCCCCCAAATAGAACTATGTTTTATAAATTTTTATTCAGTATATTATATTAATAATGGCATGTTTGACCTAACTGGAGGGAGTTCTGAACGCTTGCTGAGGGAGGTATGAACTGGATTCTTCTTTCTCCTTATAATTACTATGATTAAGTAATAAATATTATATATATATATATATATATATATATATCCTTAGGATGTTTCTTGGAACAGTGGCGTAGCCATATAGGTGGTCAGTTGAATACTCTTCATCGAAAAATTATATATACTATGTATATAAAAAATTATAGTGCGTACATAAATCAAAAATTACTTTTTGTACATTTTTGTTAAATCTTGAAAACCCTTAGCGAAATTTCTGGCTTTGCCACTAGTCCATTATACCTAATTTTAAAGAAAATAAAGAAAATAAGGTATTTTTTTAATTAGTTAATATTTAGAAACAAAAATTCAGGAGCGAAAAGCTAAGGCAGCGACGAGATAAACTGGTTTTTATTGCAGACATGCATGACTAAGAAAATTCTAAAAGCAGAAAGATAATATTTCAATTTTAAATTGAATGTTTGTATTTCTATCATCTCAAATTCACGTTCCTTTTTCTAAGTTAGTCTCATATCACTTCGTAAATACAACAACGTTAGCATAGATCTAAGACCACTTTTTGGTACCGTATTATATATAGAGTTAACTATCTAGGTGTTTGCTCTCATTTTATATCTTTGTCAAAGCACTGTGGCAACCACTTAATGAGTAATTAATTATTACTAATTATTATATGATATGATCCACATTTAATTTTTTGGAGTTATAATAAAGAAGAAAAGAGGGGCAATCTCAGACAAATTGATAAAAATACATGCATGATATTGTTGGTATTCACTATTCGCTGCCTAATTCATTTCCTTCTTTCATACCAAGCCTTTAGGACATGACTGATGAGTACAACGTGGTTAACATACATACAATTTTTTAGGTTAATTCGCTGTATCTATGCAGTGATCACTCTAAGCGAACCTTATATTATAGTATACGTACTCACATTCAGTCTCGATTTGTTTTGGTCAAGCTGTTTGTGTGAAATCAAGAAAATAAAAACCGATATTGCATTATATAATACACACATAATATAAACAACGGCCTATTCTTCTAGATCTACAGCGTCTGCATCATCAGCCATGATATTCTGGGGAAAAAAAGAGCTTCAATGTGAAATTAAGTGGCTGAGACTGTATATATTAGGGAGTTGAATTAATCTTTAACCATCTAACAGATTTTGAAATCTTTGACGAAAAATGGTTTGGCTTTTCCAAGTCATTGGTCAAAACTGATGTAACACAAAAGTTCGTCCCCAGACAAGAACTATGTTTCATAATTTTTTTTATGTAGTACTATAGCATTACGACTATTATTTCTTTTATGTGGTTATCTCTGCTATTTTGCTATTAATATTTTTCTTTTCTTTTCCGGCATTTTCATCCTTAGCTTTTCACTCTTGTATTTTTCAAGCATGTTTTGAGAACGATTTTCTTGAGCCAGGGTCTATTGGAAAGAACTTCTCTACCTCATACAAGGTAGGGATAAGATCTGTGTACACCTTATCCTTCCCAGACCCCACTTGTGAAATCACACGGAATATGTTGTTGTTATAGCATTAGCAACATATTTTTATTATCATTTTTGGCATATATATGTGTGCGTATTTTTATTTTTAATTATTATGGTTTATATTTAACAGCCATGGATTGATCGATCTCCTCCTCTGCTTCTGGTAGTTGAGATCAGATTAGAGAAAAGCCTAATTGAAATGACAGATCATTTTATTTGTTTCCTTTTTCATGATAATTAATCATTTTCAATACTAGTTGCCAGTAAAGGAAGGCCCCATTAATTAATTTCACCACACATGACTGCCTCTTATTGCAATGGGAATGGGACACCCTTCCCTACTCCGAAAAGACACAATTTGATTTTATATTAATTGAAAAACTAAGAAAATTCTATCCACAAAAAGTGCACGGATATTAATATATGAATTTTAAATTGAATGTCCTATATTTCTTTCATTCATGTTTCTTGTAGGCTTGTCACCACCCGAAATTTCCACCTTCGGGACCGTGATGACACCTAACATTTCACCTGCTAGGCAAGCCAACATTTGAATAATATTAGTCATTTAAAAATAATTTTAAATTAATTAATAACAAAGAAACAAATGCGGGAATAAAGTCTGAAACAAAGTGAATAATCCATAATAATAGCGATGTCTAAATACCATCCCAGAACTAGTGTCACAAGTGCACGAGCTACTAGAATAATACAAATAAATGTCTAAATAAAAATGAAGTTGTCTAAAAGAAATACACAACTGCTATAAAGTGGAAGGGAACTTCAGAACTGCGAACGCCATGCAGTTATACCTCAAGTCTCCTGCGAATAGCTGAATTCGAGCAAATCTACTATACGACACTGGACCAACACATGTATCTGTACAAGAAGTGCAGAGTATAGTATGAGTACAACCGATCCCATATACCCAATAAGTGCCGAGCCTAACCTCGACGAAGCAGTGACGAGGCTAAGGCAGGTTACTTACATTAACCTGTACGCAATAATAATAGTAACAACAATAATAGAAATAAAACAGGTAACTCATTTCAACAGTTGAAGCCAACTCGGCAGTCATAACCAATTATTATTTCAATCAGTTTCTGTTGCGGCGTGCAACCCGATCCCACAATATATTCATATTCAATTCCGTTGCGGCGTGCAACCCGATCCCACAATATATTTATTTTTATTTCTATTGCGGCGTGCAACCCGATCCTCAATATATCCTTTCAATCAATTCTATTGCGGTGTGCAACCCGCTCCTCCAATATATTCATTTCAATCAATTCTGTTGCGGTGTGCAACCCGCTCCTCCAATAATATAATTTACCAATTCTTATAAAAGAAATTACTCCAATAAATACAACAATTAATATGAAATTATAAGACAACAAGCATATAATAATTATGATTTATTTAGAAACAAGTGATGACAAGTAATAATTAATTGTGGAAATTAAGGAGGAAATAGGCAATTTAATAATTAGTATGCTAAATGTCAAGTAGCAATTAAGTCACATAAATCAAATAAGCATGTAGCAATTATAGCATGGATTCAAGGCATAATATTGAGAAAGGAATATAAGAGAAATAATTAATATAATAATTAATTCGTGATTTAAAATAATTTATAATTTTTAAATAATTATGCAAACATTTAATTTGACGACGTATAGACACTCGTCACCTCTTCTATACATCGTTCACATGAATTTCACATAACAAATAATTCAAGGGTTCTATTCCCTCAAGTCAAGGTTAACCACGACACTTACCTCACTTCACAACCAATTTTAAGATTCCAATACACCTTTGCCTCGCGAATTCGTGTCCAGAAGTTTCAAATGTAGTCACAAACAATTCAATATACTCAACACGAATCGTAGAAATTAATTCCATATGAATTTACTAATTTTTCGGATTAAAATCCGAAACTCATTTTAAAAAAATTGACATTGGGACCCACGTCTCGAATCCCAGAAATACTCACGAAATCCGAACACCCGTTCTGATAGGAGTTCAACCATACAAAAATTATCGAATTCCAACATCGGATTGACCTTCAAATCTTCATTTTATATTTTTGGAAGATTTTATAAAAATCTGATTTTTCTTCCATAAATTCACGGATTCATGATGTAAATGGGTATGAAATCATGAAATATAATTAACATAGGATAAGGAACACTTACCCCAAAGTTTTCCCGTGAAAATCGCCTTACCCGAGCTCAAAATCGTGAATAATGAAAAATGGGGCGAAATCCCATTTCCAGAACTTAAGTTCTGCTGTCCAGGGATTTCTTCTTCGCGAATGCGACAATACCCTCGCGTTCGCGAAGCACAAAATTATGCTGCCCGAATTTCCTCCTTCGCGAACGCGAGCCTGGTCTCGCGAACGTGAAGACCAATTTCACCCAGGCCGACTTTTCCCTTCGCGAACGCGAAGTTTTGCCCTCGACCCTTCGCGAACGCGTGCCCCAGGTCGCGAACGCGAAGCTTTGCCCCTCGACCCTTCGCAACGTGTGCCTCCGATCGCGAATGCTAAGCACAAAATGGGCCAGTCCAATTTTCCTCTTCGTGAACGCGAGACACCCCCTGCGAATGCGATGAAGGAAACCAGATACATGCATCAAAAAATTCCAGCAGTTGTTTAAGTCCAAATTTCGATCCGTTAACCATCCAAAACTCATCCGAGGCCCCTGGGACCTCAATCAAATACACCAACAAGTTTTAAAACATCATACAAATTTAGTCGAAACCTAAAATCACATCAAACAACGCTAAAATCACAAATCATACCCTAATTCAAGCTTAAGGAACTTAAGAATTTTTAACTTCTACATTCGATGCCGAAACCTATCAAATCAAGTCCGATTGACCTTAAATTTTGCACACAAGTCATAAATGACATAACGGACCTATAAAAATTTTCAGAACTGGATTCCTATCCCGATATCAATAAAAGTCAATTTGTGGTCAACCTTTGAAATCTTTAAGCCTTTAAGCTTCTAGTTTTCGTCAACTGGCGATAATTCAAACTAGAGACCTCCAAATTATATTCCGGGCATACGCCCAAATTTCAAATTACGATACGGACCTACCGGAACTGTCAAAACACTGATCTGGGTCTGTTTGCTTAAAATATTGACCGAAGTCAACTTAAGTGAGTTTTAAAACTCTATTTCATATTTTTATCAATTTTTCACATAAAAACTTTTCAGAAAATTTACGGACTGCGCACGCAAGTCGAGAAAAGATGAATGGTACCATTTGAGGTTTAAGAATACAGAAATAATTATTAAATTTAAATATGACCTATCGGGTAATCATATTCTCCACCTCTAAAACAAACGTTCATCCTCAAACGGAATTAGAAAATTACCTCAGCTGGTAAAAAGGTGTGAATATCTATTTTGCATATCCGACTCAGACTCTCAGGTAGATTCTTCTACCGGCTGACCTCTCTATTGCACCCGAACTGAAGGATAATTCTTAAACCTCAACTGTCGGACCTACCGGGCTAGAATAGTTACCGGCTCCTCTTCATAAGTCAAATCTTTGTCTAATTGTACTGAGCTGAAATCTAATACATGGGATGGATCACCATGATATTTCCGGAGTATAGACACATGGAACACCAGATGAACTCTTGATAAACTAGGTGATAGTGCAAGCCTGTAGGCTACTTCACCCACCCTTTCAAGAATTTCAAAGGGTCCGATATACCAAGGGCTCAACTTGCCCTTCTTTCCGAATCTCATTACACATTTCATAGGTGAAACCTAGAGCAATACTCTTTCTCCTACCATGAATGCAATGTGATGAACTTTACGGTCGGCATAACTCTTTTTCCTAGACTGGGTTGTGCGAAGTCGATCCTGGATAATCTTGTCATTATCCAAGGCATCCTGTACCAAATCGGCACCCAATAACCGAGCCTCTCCGGGTTCAAACCAGCCAACTGGTGAACGACATCGCCTCACATATAATGCTTCATATGGAGCCATCTGAATGCTCGACTGGTAGCTGTTATTATAGGCAAACTCCGCAAGTGGAAAGAACTGATCCCAAGAACCTCCAAAGTCTATAACACAAGCGCAAGGAATATCTTCCAATATCTGAATAGTGCGCTCTGACTGTCTGTCTGTCTGTGGATGAAATATTATACTCAACTCAACCCGCGTGCCTAACTCACATTGTACAACCCTCCAGAAGTGCGAGGTGAACTGCGTACCTCGATCAGAAATGATAGACACGGGTACACCGTGAAGGCGGACAATCTCGCGAATGTAAATCTCCACTAACCGCTCTGAAGAATAGGTAACAACTACTGGAATGAAATGTGCTGACTTGGTCAACCTATCCCCAATGACCCATACTGCATCAAACTTCCTCTGAGTCAGCGGGAGTCCAACAACAAAATCCATAGTGATACGCTCCCACTTCCACTCAGGAATTTCTAACTTCTGAAGCAAACCACGAGGTCTCTGATGCTTGTACTTAACTTACTGACAATTCAAACACCGAGCTACATATGCAACTATATCCTTTTTCATTCTTCTCCACCAATAACGTTGCCGCAAATCTTGATACATTTTGGAGGCACCTGAATGAATAGAATACCGGGAATTGTGGGCCTCTTCAAGAATTAATTCACGAAGCCCATCCACATTAGGAACACATATACGACCATGCATTCGTAGAACTCCATCATCGCCCACAACAACTTGCTTGGCACCACTGTTCCACACCGTGTCCTTAAGGACAAGCAAATGAGGATCATCATATTGTCGCTCTCTGATTCGTTCATACAAGAAAGACCGAGCGACTGTGCAATCTAGAATGCGACTGGACTCTGAAACATCTAACCTCACGAACTGATTGGCCAAAGTCTGAACATCTGCAGCTAACGGCCTTTCACCAACAGGAATATACGCAAGGCAGCCCATACTCACAACCTTTCTACTCAAAGCATCGGCCACCACATTGGCCTTTCCGGGGTGATACAAAATGGTGATATCATAGTCTTTCAACAGCTCCAACCATCTTCTCTGCCTCAAATTGAGATCTTTTTGTTTGAATAGATACCGTTGACTATGATGATCAGTGAATACCTCACACGAGACACCGTAAAGGTAATGTCTCCAAGTCTTCAACGCATGAACAATGGCTACCAATTCTAAGTCATGAACAGGGTAATTTTTCTCATGAACTTTCAACTGACGCGACGTACATGCAATCACTCTACTATCTTGCATTAATACTACACCAAGCCCAATGTGAGATGCATCACAATACACCGTATAAGATCCTGAACCTGTGGGTAATACCAACACTGGCACCGTAGTCAAAGCAGTCTTGAGCTTCTGAAAGCTCAACTCACATTCGTCTGACCATCTGAATGGGGCACCCTTCTGGGTCAATTTGGTTAATGGATATGCTATAGATAAAAATCCCTCCATAAACCGGCGATAATAACCTGCCAGACCCAGAAAACTCCGGATCTCTGTAGATGAAGTAGGTCTAGGCCAATTCTGAACTGCCTCAATCTTCTTAGGATCCACTTTTATGCCTTCTGCCAATACAACATGCCCCAAAAGGCAACTGAGTCTAACCAAAATTCGCATTTTGAAAATTTGGCATATAAATGATTATTTTTCAATGTTTGAAGCACAGTCCAAAGATGTTACTCATGCTCCTCTCGACTACTGGAGTAAATCAAGATGTCATCAATGAATACAACCACAAAGAAATCCAAATAGGGCTTGAACACCCGGTTCATCAAATCCATAAATGCTGTTGGAGCATTTGTCAGCCCAAATAACATCACTAGAAATTCGTAATGCCCATACCGAGTCTGAAAAAGTTGTCTTAGGGACATCAGATGCCCTAATATTCAACTGATGATAGCCAGACCTCAAGTCAATCTTCGAAAATACCTTGGCACCTTGAAGATGATCAAATAAGTCATCAATTCTTGGCAATGGATACTTGTTCTTGATAGTAGCCTTGTTTAACTGCTAATAATCTATACACATACGCTAGGTCTAATGAATCCCTGATCAAGCAAGTCTTGTAACTGCTCCTTCAATTCCTTTAGCTCCGGCGGGGCCATACAGTATGGTAGAATAGAAATGGGCTGGGTTCCCAGAGCCAAATCAATATAGAAATCAATATCCCTGTCGGGTGGCATCCCCGGCAAATCTGCAGGAAATACATTTGGAAACTCATGGACAACTGGGTCTGAATCCATAGAAGTAACATCCGCACTGGGATCGCGACTATAAGCCAAATAAGCTAGACACCCTTTCTCGACCATATGCCGAGCTTTCATGTAAGAGATAACCTTGATGGTGGAATGGCCAAGAGTCCTTTTCCACTCTATTCGAGGTAACCCTAATATGGCTAAGGTCACCGTCTTGGCGTGACAGTCCAATACAGTATGATAAGGTGACACCCAATCCTTTTTAATATAACATCAAAATCTACCATATCAAGAAGTAGAAGATCTACGTTAGTCTCAAGACTCCCAATAGTAACTACAGATGAACGGTAGACATGATCTACCACAACAGAATCTCCCACCGGCGTGGACACACATACAAGAGCACTCAGAGAATCACGAGGCACAACCAAGTATGGAGCAAAATAGGAAGACACATAGGAATAAGTAGATCCCGGATAAAATAGAACTTAAGCATCTCTATGGAAAACTGGAACAATACCTGTGATCACGACATCGGATGACTCGGCCTTAGGTCTAGCTGGAAAAATATAAAATTGGGGCTGGGGCCCACCACTCAGAGCTACATCTCTGGGATGGCCTCTAATTGGTTGGCCTCCACCTCTAACAACCTGACCTCCACTTCTAGCTTTCTGACCCCTGCCCTTCGCTGGCTGGGTAGGCGGTGGAGCAACCGGTGCCGGTATGATGGCACGAGAATTTTGCTGAGATCTGTTGCTCAATAACCTAGGGCAATGCCTCATGATGTGGCCAATATTCCCACACTTATAACAGCCATCCTGCTGTCGTGACTGCTGAAGCTGACCCGAACGGGTCGGATAGCCACCATAGTGACTTTGAAGTGGTGGTGCACTAATAGGAGCTGGATGTGTACCAAAAGTCGGCTGCCCAGAGTAAGGCATAATAGGACCATGACTCCCTGAAACACTGTGAGATGCCTGAAGTGCTGAATAAAATGGCCTGAGAGGATGACCCCTACCATAAGTACCCCTGCCTCTAGATGAGGCGCCTCTGAAATTACCGAAATGATGGGGCCTCTTATCTGACACTGGCCCTCTCTCCTGTGAAAGAACCATCTCGATCCGCCCGGCGACATTAGCAGCCGTCTGAAAAGAAATCTCACTCCCGGTCTCCTTGGCCATCTGTAGCTTGATAGGTTGAACGAGTCCATCAATGAACCTCTCCCCTCTCTCTCTCTCTCTCTCTCTCTCTCTCTCTCTCTCTCTCTCTCTCTCTCTCTCTCTCTCTCAGTAGGAAGCAGAAGAAGAGCATGACGGGCTAGATCCACAAAATAGGTCTCATACTGAGTGACCGACATACTGCCCTGCT
The DNA here is from genome assembly GCF_000715075.1 of Nicotiana tabacum. NCBI lineage: Eukaryota > Viridiplantae > Streptophyta > Magnoliopsida > Solanales > Solanaceae > Nicotiana > Nicotiana tabacum. Next base: position 76,443,510 of record NC_134103.1, read on the forward strand.
GGAGACGCTCGAACTGCTTGCGGTAATTCTCCCTCAGTGTGATAGGAAGTAACTTCTCCAGAAATAGCTGCGAGAACTGCTCCCAAGTAAGTGCAGGCTAACCAACTGGTTGAACTACCCCAACTGGATGGGCTACTGGAGCCTGATACTGGGGAGTTGTCTACCCCGGAGCGGTAGTAGTGGGAGTTTGTGCTCCTCCCCCAGCCTGTGAGACGGCTGGTGCCACTGGAAATGTACCATTTTGGGCCATTCCCTCCATAAGGCTCACCAAATGGACTAGAGCGTCCTGAAGCACTGGAGTAGCTATGAATCCTTCCGGGACCTAAACTGGTCCAACAGGTACAGTCTGAGCTGGAACCTCCGCTCCCAAATCCACCTGAGGTTTTACAACAGGTGTTGCTGCTCGAGCTCTAGATTGAGCTCTACCTCTACCTTTGCCTCGGCCTCTAGCACGACCTCGGCCTCGACCTCTACCCCTGATCATAGTTACCACCGGGGGCTCTGGTCCCTGCCCGCCGGTAGATGTATTACGCGTTCTCACCATCTGCGAGAGAATAAGAGTAGAATATTTCAATCATCGACGATAGAATAAAATCGCACAACAGAATAAGAAAGAAGTGATATTGTTCCTAAACTTCATAGTCTCTGGGAGATATGTACAGACGTCTCCGTACCGATCCTTCAGACTCTACTAATCTTGCTCGTGACTCGTGAGACCTAAGTAACTTAGTGCTCTGATACCAACTTGTCACGACCCGAAATTCCCACCTTCGGGACTGTGATGGTGCCTAACATTTCACTTTCTAGGCAAGCCAACGTTAGAATAATATTAGCAATTTTTAAACAATTTTAAATAAATTAATAACAAAGAAACAAATGCGTAAATAAAGTCTGAAATAAAGTGAATAATCCATAATAATAGCGATGTCTAAATACCATCCCAGAACTAGTGTGACAAGTGCACGAGCTACTAGAATAATATAAATAAAGATCTAAATAAAAATGAAGCTGTCTGAAAGAAATACACAGCTACTATAAAGTGGATGGGGACTTCAGAACTGCGAACGCCATGCAGTTATACCTCATGTCTCCTACGAATAGCTGAATCCAAGCAAATCTACTATACGCCACTGGACCAACTCTTATATCTGCACAAGAAGTGCAAAGTGTAGTATGAGTACAACCGACCCCATGTACCCAGTAAGTGCCGAGCCTAACTTCGACGAAGTAGTGACGAGGCTAAGGCAGGTCACTTACATTAACCTGTACGCAATAAAAATAGTAACAACAATAATAGAAATAAAACAGGTAACTCATTTCAACAGTTGAAGCCAACTCGACAGTCATAACCAATTATTATTTCAATCAATTTCCATTGCGGCGTGCAAACCGATCCCACAATATGTTCATATTCAATTCCGTTACGGCGTGCAACCCGATCCCACAATATATTCATTTTCATTTCTGTTGCGGCGTGCAACTTGATCCTCAATATATCCTTTCAATCTATTATGTTTCGACGTACAACCGGCTCCTCTAATATATTCATTTCAATCAATTCTGTTGCGGTGTGCAACCTGCTCCTCCAATAATATAATTTATCAATTCTTATAAAAGAAATTACTCCAATAAATGCAACAATTAATATGAAATTATAAGAAAACTAGCATATAATAAATATGATTTATTTAGAAACAAGTGATGACAAGTAACAATTAATTATGAAAATTAAGGAGGAAAAAGGCAATTTAATAATTAGTATTCTAAATGTCAAGTAGAAATTAAGTCACATAAATCAAATAGGCATACAACAATTATAGCATGGATTCAAGGCATAATATTGAGAAAGGAATATGAGAGAAATAATTAAAATAATTATTAATTCATAATTTAAAATAATTTATGATTTTTAAATAATTATGCAAACAATTAATTTGACGACGTGTAGACACTCGTCACCTTGCCTATACGTCATTCACATGAATTTCACATAACAAATAATTCAAGGGTTCTATTCCCTCAAGTCAAGGTTAACCACGATACTTACCTCGCTTCACAACCAATTTCAAGATTCCAATACACCTTTGCCTCGCGAATTCGTGTCCAAAAGCTTCAAATATAGTCACAAACAATTCAATATACTCAACACGAATCGTAGGAATTAATTCCATATGAATTTACTAATTTTTTGGATTAAAATCCGAAATTCATTTTAAAAATCGACAATGGCACCCACGTCTAGAATCCCAAAAAAACTCACGAAATTCAAACACCCATTCCGATACGAGTTCAACCATAAAAAAATTATCGAATTCCGACATTGGATTGACCTTCAAATCTTCATTTTATATTTTTGGAAGAGTTTATAAAAATCTGATTTTTCTTCCATAAATTCACGGATTCATGATGTAAATGAGTATGGAATCATGAAATATAATCAATATAGGATAAGGAACACTTACCGCAATATTTTCTCATGAAAATCGCCAAAAAATCGCCTTACCTGAGCTCAAAATCGTGAATAATGAAAAATGGGGCGAAATCCCATTTCTAGAACTTAAGTTCTGCTGTCCAGGGATTTCTTCTTCGCGAACGCTACAGCACCCTCACGTTCGCGAAGCACAAAATTGTGCTGCCCGGATTTCCTCCTTCGCGAATGCGAGCCTGGTCTCGCGAACGCGAAGACCAATTTCCCCCAGGCCGGCTTTCCCCTTCACGAACGCGAGGCCTCGATCGCGAACGCGAAGCTTTGCCCTTGAACCTTCGCGAACGCGTGCCCCCGGTTGCGAACGCGAAGCACAAAACGGGCCAGTCCAAGTTTTCTCTTCGCGAATGCGAGACACCCCTCACGAACGCGATGAGGGAAACTAGATACAGGTATCAGAAAATTCCAGCAGCTGTTTAAGTCCAAATTTCGATCCGTTAACCATCCGAAACTCACCCGAGGCCCCCGGGACCTCAACCAAATACACCAACAAGTCCTAAAATATCATACGAACTTAGTCGAAATCTCAAATCACATCAAACAACACTAAAACAACAAATCATACCCCAATTCAAGTTTACAGAACTTAAGAATTTTTAACTTCTACATTCAATGCCGAAACCTATTAAATCAAGTCCGATTGACCTCAAATTTTGCACACAATTCATAAATGACATAAGGACCTATGAAAATTTTCAAAACTGAATTCCGACCCCGATATCAATAAAAGTCAATTTGTGGTCAAACTTTGAAATCTGTAAGCCTTTAAGCTTCTAGTTTTCGTCAACTGTCGATAATTCAAGCTAGAGACCTGCAAATTAAATTCCGGACATACGTCCAAGTCCTAAATCACGATACGGACCTACCAGAACTATCAAAATACTGATCAGGTCTGTTTGCTCAAAGTATTGACCGAAGTCAATTTAAGTGAGTTTTAAAGCTCTATTTCATATTTTTATCAATTTTTCACATTAAAACTTTCCGAAAAATTTACGGACTGCGCAAGCATGTCGAGGAAAGCTGAATGGTGCCATTTGAGCTTTAAGAACACATAAATAATTATTAAATTTAAAGATGACCTATCGAGTCATCACAATGCTATTAACAACCAGTTTATGTTCATTAAATTAAAAAACATAGCACAAAAATAATTGGTTTAAACCTTCAAACTAACGGAAGGCTATTAACAGTTAATTCATTTATAAATATTGATTCTGTTAAATTTTTAGCTTCTGTTGGTTTGTAGGATAAAAATCACACGTTCACATTAATTGAAGGTTAAATATGCTCAGACAAATTACACAAGGATCAAAATTGCAATATAGCTATAATTCAGGGCGTGCTAGCATAGCAATGTAGAGGCGGACGCATATGATGAGTTGATCAAAGGTCACCGGCACTAGGATATCCCGGCAAAAAATTTATATATACTTGCAAAAGTCTTCAGAAAATAGTCAGATATTAGCATAAGCCCCCGACCAATCTTTATGAACAATGATATGTCTATATTGAATATCATGGTGATCCACGACCGCCGAATGTTGGGTCCGCCTCTAGCAACGCATCAATGTAGAGAGTTGTTTTGCTAAAGACTTGTACCCACAATATAATCTTGAGAAAATTATCCTCTATAGCCCCTCAAAATTTTAATAGCTCATGTTTTTACCCATTGACACAAAATGGCCCTCCGGTCTAAACATATTACATCTAATAGCCCAAAATATCTATTTTGTATATTTTTATATAGTGACAGTTTATTTTGTATATTTGTTGTATAATGACAGTCTATTTTATGTAGTGACAATCTCATTTGTATATTTGTTTTGTATAGTAATAGTCTATTTAGTATATATTTTATATAGTGATAGTCTATTTTGTATATATTTTGTATAGTGACAGCCTATTGTATATAAATTGTATAGTGACAGTCTATTTAGTATATTTTTGTATAGGGTGACAGTCTATTTTGTATATATTTTGTATAGTGACAGTCTATTTAGTATATTTTTTGTATAATGACAGTCTATTTTTGTATATATTTTATATAGTGACAGTCTATTGTATATAAATTGTATATTGACAGTCTATTTTGTATAGTAACATGCTATAGGTAGTTTTCTCTAATTTAGTACTATCCACGTTTTCCGAACCCATGTTCTTCGATTTCTCTCGTCTCCTGCAAAACGACATCTATTACCTGATCAAAGCCTCCCCCATGACAGAATCTACAGGCAATGAATCCCCAACCTCTACTGCTGGTAATGATTTCCCTTTTCCTATTATCTTCCTTATTTCTTTCGTATTCTCTAATTACTGCAAATGAAAAGGGGTCTCCTGAGAAAAATAAATATTGTAAATTAATATTAATGGTGCCCAGGCTCCAGCTTCGACCTCACTACAAATCATGAAATCAAAATCAAAACCTAGTTAATCTAACCCACTGTGCTCGATCTCGTTGGCTTTAGATCTGGACGGAAACTCAAACACCGGCGACCATCCACTAAATTCGGCGACTCCTTCTTCTCATTTTATTTATTGTTTTTGGGACTTTTGATATTATAAAAATCTAGATCTAAAAGATGGTTTGCTTGCTATTTGAATTCCGGCGACCGTGAATTTTTCGGCCACTGCTGCGACCGGTGAAGTTTTTTGGCTAAACCATTTTGGGCCAAAAATTATTTCTCCAATGAACCTGTATTTGTGCTTATGGGTCAGATGTATAATTCGGTGGCTAGCCATTATAATTGATTTTGGGCTATAAAATGCATACTGCAATTTGTGGCTAGCGGCTGATATTAGTTTCTAGAGGATGGCCATAAATGAAGTTTGCTCTATAATCTTCCCTCTCTATCTATTGCATCCACTTGCCTACCTAACCAGAAATATAACATGAAAGAACAAAACTGGATTACTTCAATAAGCACTCATAACATTAGACTGTCCTTTTTTGTTATTGTGGTCCCTTGTTTTTGTTTTTCATCCGGTGTCTGATACTCATATTGATATAATTAAATTTGGATACACATCGAAAATTCCACTTAAGGGGTAAATGCTTCTGAGCAAAATCATATTTTCCATTATTTAGTAATGGTATTACTGCTCTCTTCATTTAAAAGAGAATGACGGATTCGAAATATATTACTCAAAAATATTCTAATTTTCGATTTCAATTCAAATAATGATTTTTAAAATAAAAGTTACATTATTAGAAATCAGATATAAAAAGTATTACAATAATATTAGTTTTTTATGATAAAAATATTTAAAATATTTATAAAAAGATCGCGGTAAAAGAGAAAATTATTATACTCTTCAAATAGCAACAATGTCATATAAATCAAAACCAAGAAAATATTATGTTTTAAATGAGATATCCTATTTGCTTGTGTTAACCACACTCTGACTCAAGCTCAGTCAAACAAAGGCAAACAGCTGGCTCACTAACGTTTAGTGAAGAGATCCGACCCAATTTGTACACATTTTTACTTTGTATTTTTCCTTTTCTATAATTGTAAATATAAAGAGACAACAAATAGAAAATTAATTAGTTTTTGGTCAATATATTTTTTACCAGCTCATTTTCTCTCTTGCATGTATCTCTCTTCTCTCAATATTAGGATTTTCTCTTTCATTTATTCCAAGTTATCATGGTATCAAAGCGGGAATCTAGATTCCTCTCAACATGAGCTTTCTTCTGGTGGTACCCTTGTCAGAAGTTTCTATCGTTTTGGTTTCGACTGATGAAGGCGGTGGTCGAAACAGTGTTCCTTCATTTTCCACCGGAGAAATTTGGGGCTTTTCAACATCGATCCTTGATTGAGGTATATCTCTTCTAAAACTTTAATTTTCACGGACGTTTCATCACATTTGTGAAGAACAATCATGTCCAGGGTTTGCGATTAGACGAGACCTTACTTCTTCGAGTTTTTAGAAGAAGGCTGGTATATTCTCTCATATTTGCATGTGTTGAATCTCTATTGTCTGCATCTCTATTTTGTCTCTAATGTTCTCAGCCAAATTTATCTTCGTTGTTGCATATTTTTTCTGATTGGGTGTGAAAATGGGTAGTATAATGAACAATGATGATGTGTCTTCGACTCCCGATGGTTTTGTTCCCTTTTCACTGGATCCATCTCACCCTCTCTATTTCAACCGTCTGATAACCATGGTAGCCAATTGGTGTCTGTACCATTCAATGGGTCTGGTTTTATACTTTGGAGAAGTAGTATGGTCACGTCTCTTTCTGCAAAGAATAAGTTAGGACTAGTAGATTGTAGAATCTCCCAGCCTACATCAGATTCCCCTTACTATGCGTATTGGGAAAGATGTAATGATATGGTCAAGGCCTGGAAAACAAACTCAGTATCTATAGGGATTGCTTCCAGTGTGATGTGTTTTAAGAATGCCAAGGAGGTCTAGAAATACATCAATGATTGGTTTGTACAGTCAAACAGGTCTAAGTACATTCAACTTCAAAGGGAAATCCATTCCACTACTCAGGGGTTTTCTGATATAGTATCTTACTTTAGAAAGATGAGAAGCCTCTGGGATGAGCTGCATTTCTCCTATGTAGGACATGTATGCTCTTGTAGTGCCTTGCCTAAATTCATATAAGATCAACAATTATTTTAATTTTTAAATGGTTTAAATGACTCGTATTCGACTGTAAAGAGTAGTATTATGATGATGAATCCCCTTCCACCTATGAGCAAGGCATATTCCCTTCTTCAACATGATGAAAGTCAAAGGGAAGCTCATTCCTCTGCCACAATTATTTTTGGAGATACAACTTCCTTCTTGGTTTCTCCTAGTCCATCCAATGGGACATGAATTTCAGTCAGAATGTGAACTTTGAATCTAGGAGGCCTAACATAACTGTTTCTTGCAAATATTGTAAGAAACCTGGACACACTATGGACAAATGCTACAGGCTCCATGGATTTCCTCCAGACTTCAAGTTCACAAAGAACAAGAAGTTTGCTTCATGTGTCCAGGCTGAACCTCCTCTCACTTCTTCTACACCTACTTATACAGCACCAACTACAGTGTTTTCTGAGTCATCAGCTCATGGTTTCACCAAAGAGCAGTACCAACATCTTTTGACCTTGTTTCAGTAGGCTCACCTATCTTCTGGGTCTGCCCATGATGCTTTAAATGTGGACAACACTACTTTTGCACATTTTGCAGGTTTATTTAGTAGTTATGATGTAGGTTCTGTGAACTCTCATGTATGTGCTTCATCACAGATAGCTATAAATCCTTGGATATTAGATACATGTGCCACTAATCATATGACTCCACACAAACACCTACTCTTTAATGTACAACCTTTAACTAAACCATTTATTATCACCTTGCCTAATGGATATAAATCCAAAGTTATTTCTACTGGCTCTTTACATCTCAGGCATGACATAGTCCTGCTTCATGTCCTTGTTCTATCTTTTCATTTCAATCCGATTTCTGTGCATCAACTCATTTGTCAATTAGATTGTTCAGCTTTATTTACCAAATTACTCGGTTCTTTACAAGGCCCTTCTCTGAAGAGGCCACTGGAAATTAGTAAGCTGCTGGAAGGCTATACTACCTATATCCAGATGCAGATCTTTTTTCTACTACATCCACTTCCATGTATGTTTCTAATTCATGTACTATTTTACTTGTTTTTGTTCCTTGTGTTAAAGCTAATCATGTAGTGGATCATGTTATTGATGTTGCTCCTTGTAATCACTCATCTACTTCTAATAAAGTGGATTTGTTTTGGCATCAAAGACTAAGGCATATGCCTTTTCACAAAATGAAGTCTATTATATATTTGTCTGACAAACTCTCACCTAAACAAACTTTCTTCTGTCCTATCTGTCCAATGGCTAGACAATAAAGAATGCCTTTTTCTGAAAGTCTTATACATTCCACTGCCCCATTTCAACTAGTTCATATTGATATTTAGGGTCCAAATAACACTAAAACTTACCATGGATTCAGATATTTCTTGACTATAGTAGATGATTATATAAGAGCTACCTGGACTCATCTTCTTTCCTGTAAAAGCATTGCACTTTCTATTATTAAAGCTTTCACAGTCACGGTCAAGGTGCATTTTAAGTCCTCTATCCAAACTTTTAGGTTAGATTATGCTCTTAAACTTGGGGACATCTCTGAGGGAATTCTGTTTTTCAATAGTGAAGGGATTCTACACCAAACTACCATTCCATATACTCCCCAATAGAATGGAGTACTGGAAAGGAAATACAAACATCTCCTTAAGTTGTCCAGATCTCTCCTTTTTCAGTCTAATCTTCCTCTTAAATATTGGGGTTATTGTGTCCTAACTGCCACATATCTCATCAATAAAATGCCTTCTTCTGCCATTAAGAACCTTTCACCCTATAAAAAATTGCATGGGATCCCTCCATCATATGAACACCTTAAGTCTTTTGGGTGTTTATGTTTTGCCACTTCTCCCAAAGTAGGCAGGGATAAGTTTCAGTCTAGGGCCATACCTTCTATTTTTCTAGGCTACCCATGTGGCAAAAAGGGTTATAAGATCCTTAACACTTCCAATCACTCCATCTTCTTTTCTAGGGATATAGTTTTCCATGAATATGTGTTTCCCTATAAATCTGAATCTTCTCCTGTTTTATCTACTCCAACTATTCCTGACCCTATAGATATCCTGTCCACTCCTATATCTTTTACTCATAGCAGTGTCCCTTCCCCTTCTGCCAATCCTTCTTTCAGTCCAGTTCCAAGTCCTCCTACTTGTAACGACCTGGCCGATCATTTCTAGAGTTGTGGCCTCGTTCCCTAATTTACTGCTACATTTATGCTTTATAGCTATTATATAATTTATCGGGTTAGTTGGTCCGAGTTCGGAGTGAATTCAGAGTGAATTGAGACACTTAGTCTCTTAATTGAAATCTTAAGCTGAAAAAGTCAACCGAATATTGACTTATGTGTAAACGACCTCGGATTGGAATTTTGATGATTCTGTTAGCTCCATTGGGTTATTTTGGACTTAGAAGCGTGTCCGGATTATGATTTAGAGGTCGGAAATAGAATTAGACTTGAAATGGCAGAAGTTAGAATTTTGGAAAGTTTGACTGGTAGTAGACTTTTTGATATCGGGGTCGAATTTCGATTTCGGAAGTTGCAGTAGATTCATGCGGTCATTTGTGACTTTTGTGCAAAATTTGAGGCCAATCGGATGTGATTTGATAGGTTTCGGCGTCGTTTGTAGAATTTAGAAATTTCGAAGTTCATTAGGCTTCAATCCGTGTGTAATTCATATTTTTGATGATATTTGAGGTGGTTTGAAGATTCGACTAAGTTTGTATTGGGATATAGGACTTGTTGGTATATTTGGTTGAGGTCCCAGGGGCCTCGGGTTGATTTCAGGTGATTAACGGGTCAAGATTTGAAGTTGTAAGGCTGCTGAAGTTTGGACTCAGCTGGTGTAATCGCACATGTGGAAGTCTCATCGCAGGTGCATTCCCGCAGAAGAGGCCAAGGGAGTGAAGTAGTAGAAGGTCGTAGGTGCGATGGTGTTCCCGTATCTGCGTGACCGTAGATGCAGCAGAAAGGCCGCAGAAGCAGATTTGTCCTTGAAGCTTGACTCCGCAGAAGCGAGTGCGCTGGTACGGAAAAATGGGCGCGCAGGTGCGGAGTTTGGCACAGAAGAGGGCTATGGGAGCGCGCCTGCGAGACCGTAGAAGCGGCCAAGTTGCCGCAGGTGCGGAAAGCCTGGGCAGAGTCTATAAATGCGAGACTTCACGATTTTGGCTTCATTTCATCATTTTGAGCTCGGATTTTAGAGGTTTTTGAGAGGATTTTCAAGGGGATTCTTGAGGTAAGTTCCTTGTGTTCATTTTTCTTCAATAATTATGTTTTCTCACTGATTTCCCACCTAGATGGTGTGTTTTTGAGGTGTAAATTGGGGGTTTGAGGCTAGGGGTTTGGAAAGTTGGTTTTGAGGATTTAAATGACCAATTGGTGTCGGATTTTGATGAATTTGGTATGGTTAGACTCATGAGTGAATAGGCTTTCGGATTTTAAGACTTTATTCAAATTTTGAGACGTGGTCCTGGGGGCCGGGTTTGGGCCGATTTCAGATTTTGGCTATAATTTCATATTTTTCTTGTGGAATTGAATCATTTGACCTATATTGATTGTATTGTACTGCTTGTGGCTAGATTCGGGACGTTTGGAGACCGATTTAAGGGACAAAGGCATTTTGGAGTAGAGTTTAGCCCGGATTGAGGTAAGTAACACTTTCAAACTTGGTTCTGAGGGTTCGAAACCCCGAACTATGTGTTAAGTGATTGGTATTGAGGTGCCGCACATGCCAAGTGACGGTCGTGCGGGCGTGCACCGTGAGAATTATTACCTGGTCGATTCCATAACACTTTCTAGTGGTTCTATCTTGTTGATATCCGTATTTTCATCATGTGATAAAGTAATTAAGCTGTCACTCATGCTAGATATCATGTTTAGGCTTTATGTCGATACTATTGGGACCCATAGTGTTTGTTTCTTACTGTTGTCTTACTGATTTCATTGATATTTCGTACTCAGTCATATTCATTCATTCCATATCATATCTCAGTCTCTGTTGTTAATTATGGATACATCATATCATTGTTTTCGGGCTAGTATCATGACATTGTGAGCCTGTAAGAGAGAAACTAGAGAGATTGATGACTGAGTGAGGTCGAGGGCCTGATTATGAGTGACATTTATGGGATCGGGCTGCACGCCGCAACGGTTATACTGATTTATAATAGCGCTTAGGCTGAAGGAGCCCCTCCGGAGTCTGCACACACCCCCAGTAAGCGCGATTGATATTATTGAGGGATGGATCTTCCCTGGACATGGATCTTGTCCGAAGCACTTTATACCTGGAGATGGATCTTCTCCATGGGATGGATTTGCCCTACTCGGTACTGGGTGACTGATGGTCAGTGATATATATATTCCGGGATGGATTTTGACGATACCGCTTCACGGTAAGTCCTACTGAGGTAGATTTTGACCCATATAGTTAGTCCCTCCACTTATTGATGTCGACCCTGGGCGACCTTGATGAGTGGACTCTGCCAGTTAGGGTTAGGTTTTATGTGAGCAGGTCAAGTAGTAGTGCTTCGGACGGGAAGGAAACGTGGCCTTCCGTGATCCACAACCTAGGGTCACGTCGTTTCAGAGTGATGTCATGTCAGCATACGTCATTATTACGCATTTTCCCAATACCCTGTATCGTTTCCCACGCCTCTGCCATTTCAATTCTTGAGCTGGGCAACTGTGGTTTACTTCCTCGATATTGATGCCCTAACTCTTATAAATGGGGATACTTAATCCTTCGATTCACTCTTTGCCTTCTAAGAATCGGATTTCCATATCTTCTTCTTCCTCAATTAGAATCTCTACTTTCTTGACCTTACTTCATACTCCTGCCTTCACTGATTTTGTTGCTTCCTGCTACTTGATTCTTTTGCATTTACATCCCCTCTATTCATAAACTGAAATGGTTAATGTGTCTTCCAGTTCTGGGGGGGGGGGTACCTGACCCTATTCCTTTGGCAATGTACATGCCTTCCCGTGAAGGTGGGGCTGCCATTGGTGCAGAAGATGAAAGCTTTCCTACGGTGGAGGAAATAATTCCCCGTAGTGAGAAGGCTAGAACTGACTTTTCAAAGCTTCCCGAGGATGACCCTGAGGCCGTAGAGTCTGAGATGGACATGGTGGCCCTTGCTAATTTCAGGCGAAGTTCAAAATTCTAGTCCACATCGATCTGGTCCCGGCTGGACGCGATGTGGTGCAGATTCATCGCCCTAGATATTGCACGTTCTACGCATATCCATTCTATGTGGGCTACTCTTTTCCTATTCTCCCATTGGCAGAGGAATTTTGCCGCTACTACGGCGTCTGCCCGACTCAGTTTTCTCCTTATATCTACAAGCTCATCCTCATGTTGACGAAGTACACGGAATTGGCTGGCCGCGGGGTCTCTCTTCGCCACCCGATGCACCTTTTCGCGCTGAGTTTCCATAAAGTTACGATGTTGCACCTTCATCACCGTGGAGGCAAAAGCTTGGTAGTAAAGATGGACAATAAAGCAAATCATTGATTCTGGTTTAATTACTTCTACGTCAAGACCGAGGACGTGGTGGCAAAAACAAATGGATTTCCTGAGGCATGGAACTATGCCCGTAAGTATTTTCACTAAGTGCTCATTTTGCTCGTTCTCATCGTAGTCTAACCGTTCAGTCTTTTTCTACAGCTGAGATCGAGTCCCCTCCTTTGGTCACGGATATTCACGAATGGATTAGCCAGATCTTGCCCCACACAGTGGGAATTCATGGGTGGCCAGCCTTTTTCCAGAAGTTTGGGCCCAAACTTTCAGCGACCGGTGAGTTTGTCCGTCTATATAGTGACTTTTTACGTATGCTGTCCTGACCTTGTGGTCGCGTGTTCTTCAAAACTTTTAGAGTCGCATTTCTAATCACTTTTGCAGGCCGAGGGTCTTCGAAGAGGAAGAAAGCTCCTACTCCGGCATTCCTTAAGAGGAAGGCCATTTCTGTTCCTACTGTTGTGGTGAGACCTGCTCGGTCGTTGACTACTATGACGGGTGTTTCCACTTCCCCCTGCATCTAGTTGACGAGGACGATGAGGAAGGATTATCGTCGACTGATGATAATTTGCTTCCCTGCAATAGGTGATCCATCGGTATCGGCGAGGGAAGTGTCCGCATGGGAAGTTCGGTGAAGGATCGCTTTGTCATCAATGAAACGGCGACCATAGATCTCGGAGTTGGTACCGAGCTGCTGTCCACGATCCGGTCACCGTCGGGGGTCGAGGGATGTACGTTGCTCCTTGAGGCCGGAATGGGTATTGAAGGGTCATCGACGCGAGTCCCTGATGCCTTACAATGGGGTGAGACATCAACCTCGTTACCGACCGAGGATCCTTCCTCTCAGGTTGATACCAAGGGCAAACGTGTTGCCGAAGAGGATTATGATATGGGCTCTGATATGGACGCTGGGGAGGTTAGGATGATGGGGAAGGACTCACCTAGTTTGAGGTGAGGTTGGAAGGGAGCATGTGGACTATTGTGATCCCTCTGGACCGGGATCTATTAGTTGACACGGAGGACGTGGTCCCTTCTCTTGGTCCACTTTGTTCCGATGTGGAGGGTAAGACCCTCGAAAATCTGAAAGATTCCACTTTGTCGAAGAGCATAGCCAGCCTTGCTCTTAGGGTATGTTTGGTATTCCATTTCCATATTCATTTTTTTATGTTGATTCTGACTTTGTTCTTACCCGCTCTGGCTTTCTTTTCAGACTGTGATCTTGGAGATTGAAAGTTCCCACCGAGAGGAGAGGCGTAAGGCTATCTTCCAAAAGATAGAGCGGAAATATCGCGAATATCGTGATAAGCACCGTGAGCTTTGTCGGCGACTTGGTGGTAGTAGCAACTTCTGGGCCCTTCGAAACGAGCTAAAGGAGAAGGATGACGAATTGGTGAAGGTCATCGGAAAATGTAGTAAGCTCGAGGGGGCGTTGAAGGACAAAGAGGAGGAGCTCGAGGTGAGTAGGGTAGTTGAGGCCCAATGGGCCGACCTTCAGGCCCAAGTGGTCTCGCTGCGTGCCGAGCTGGAGGAGTGTCAACTTCGAGCGGACATTTTGAGTTACGAGGTCGCCGAGAAGGTAGTGGATCTGGAGAAGGCGGAGTCGACCCAGTTATCAATTGCGCGTAAAGCGGCAGCTTTAGAGGATACAATCCGTGTTATCCATTTTGAACGGGATTGCGCCATGGAGACAGCTAGGCTCATAGAGGAGTGGCTTGATGAGCGAATTGTGGAGTTAGAAAAAGAGGCTGCGGACCTTAATGATTGAGTTGTTTCCCTCGAGGCCGAGAAGGCACAGTTATTGGCGCAGCTGTCCTCATCCTGTACTACTTTTCCTAACGTTACTTGGGATCTGTATGAGGAATGGATTCACACCGAGGCCCAGATGGATATATTCAGGGATCTGATGAGGATGGGGGTTGTTTCGAAAGCCGACTTAGAGAATGACGTGCTAAGGCACGTGAAGCTCAATTTGCTCGCGGCTATGACCCCGCTACACCACAAGATGGTGATGCTGAGGAAGACAAGGAAGGGATTTAGCAGGATGCCTAGTACGAGGATGAGTATCCCGGCGCCGACAGCGATGGTGGAGAGATGGGTGGAGATAGTGCTGCTAAGTTAGGTAGCGCGTAGTTGCTTTTTCTTTCTTTTGCTTGTAATTCTTGTACATACTTTTGTTGGCATCTGCTTTAGCCTTTGTAAGGGATATATTTGAAGTAAGAAATGTCGTTTTTGCTGTTTCGTATCTAATTCTTTTCTTTTTGTTCGGGCTTGCACGCTTCTTTATTTTGTTTTGTCGTTTAATCATAAAATTTTGGTTTTGGTCATAGCGAGGGATCTGTAGGTGTTAATTCAAACGAGGTCGAATGTAACCTGTATTGACTTGGTTCGAGCGAGGTCGAATGTGAGTTGATTCGAACGAGGTCGAATGTGAGTTACTTTGAGCGAGGTCAAATGTGAGTTAATTCGAACGAGGTCGAATGTGAGTTAATTCGAACGAGGTCGAATGCGAGTTAGTTCGAACTAGGCCGGGGGTCGAGTAGATATTGAGGCGATGTTGTTTTGGCGAAGACATAGGCGAACTTCACACATATGTTTTGCTCATATACTTGGAGAAAATTACATACTTTTCGGGCTGGCATTCCAGTCCCAGTCTATCTAGTCCCTTCATTGGGTGGCCTGGAGACGTGTTGAGAGGTTGGGCAATGAACTAACCGTCCGGTGTCTCTTTCCGTTCGCATTTCGACTTGGAAGTGTCCCCCTTGTCGCCTCGCTAAAAACCTCCTCGAGAAAACCCAATTGGGGCAAAACTCAAGTGAGGGAAAAATAGTGCTATTTGGAGGACGTTTTTTCTTAAAAGTTGAAGTACTTGAGGTGGTCGACGTTCCAGTTGTTTGGCAGTAGTTTGCCTTCCGTTGTTTCTAGTTGAAATGACCCTTTATTTGCTCCCGCCATGATTTTGTATGGGCCATCCCAATTCGTCCCTAGTTTGCCTTCCTGCGGTTCTTTACTTGCTTGTGTTTTGGCCTTGAGCACGTAGTCCCCGACTTCGAGTGGTCTGATCTTGGCCTTTTGTTATAATAGCATTCTCCCTACTGTTTTTAGGTGACCATCCTTATGTAGGCCATATCTCTCCATTCTTCGGCTTTGTCGAGCTCTTGCCTTCTGCTTTCATCGTTCCTTAGCCCGCTCTGATGGGAATATCGTAAACTGGGCTCTCCGACTTCGACCGGTATAACCGCATCAGTCCCATAGACTAAAGAGTAGGGTGTCTCTCCTGTTCTCATCTTTCGCATTGTGTGTTAGGTCCAAAGCACTTCTGGTAATAGCTCCGGCCATAATCCCTTGGCGTCCTCAAGCTTTTTCTTCATGATGTTCAGTATTGATTTATTGGAGGATTTTGCTTGCCCGTTGCCTGCGGGGTGGTATGGTGTCGAGAGTATTCTTTTGATATGCCACTTCTCAAAATATTCAGCGACCTTTTTTCCAGTAAATTGGGGTCTGTTGTTCGCGTATTTGGGCGAATGCTTCTGCTTCTACCCATTTAGAGAAATAGTCAGTTAAAACCAAAAGAAATTGTACGTTACCTTGCCCCGCAGGGAGGGGGCCGATGATGTACATTCCCCATTTGACGAAAGGCCAAGGGGAGGTGACCGAGTGGAGATGCTCGCCCGCTTGATGGATCATTGGGGCATATTTTTGGCATTGTTCGCATTTTTTTACGAAGTCTGCGGCCTCTTTTTTCATGGTAGGCCAGTTATAACCTGCCCTTATGAGACATCTGACCAGAGCTGCATTTCTTGAGTGAGCTCCGCAATGGCCTTCGTGGACTTCTTCTAGGACACACCGCGTCTGATTCGGGCCTAAGCATTTCGCTAGGGGGCCACTATACATCCTTTTGTATAGGTCGTTGTGAATGATGTTGTACCTGGTCGCTTGCATCTGGAGCTTGTTGGCTTCCTTTTTATCATTTGGGAGTATGCCATCTTGCAAGTATGTAACAATACGGTTGCGCCAGTCCCAGGTTAGATTTATAGTCCTTATCTCAATTTGATTTATCGATAAGTGGAGGAGGGTGACCACATTTCCTTCTCCGGTTATGCTTTTAGTTGTTTCCGCTAATTTGGCGAGACCCTCTACTTCGATGTTTTGTGCTTGAGGGATTTGGTCGAGCTGACACTCGTCGAACTCGGATAGTAGTTTACAGATCTTGGCCTGGTACTTTTGTAACCTTTGCTCCTTGATCTAGAAAGTCCCTATGACTTGGTTGACGACGTGTTGAGAGTCGCTGCGTAGGATGACCCGCCTCGCCCCGTACTTGAGTGCTAGCCTTAACCCTGCAAACACGGCCTCATACTCGGCCTCGTTGTTAGTTATGTCCGGGCACCTTATGGACTAGCAAACCACTTCGCCCGTCGGGACTTCGAGCACAAGTCCTAGTCCGGCCCCTGACGCATTGGAAGCACCGTTGGTGTACAAAATCCATAGATCTTGTGTTCGCGGAGAAGCATGGGCGGCTTCTTTTTCGACCTCGGGCATTATTTTTGCGCTGAAATCGGCGACGAAGTCGGCAAGGACTTGTGATTTTATCGCCGTCCATGGTTGATATATGATATCATGCTCGCTCAGTTCTATGGCCCACTTGTCTAACCTGCCCGATAGCTCAGGCTTATGCAAAATACTCCGCATGGGGAAAGTTGTGACTATCGAGATGGGGTGGCACTGAAAGTAGGGTCTAAGCTTTCGTGAAGCTACGACCAAGGCCAGGGCTAATTTTTCGAGGTGGGGATACCTCGTCTCGGCATTGATTAAGGTCCTGCTAATGTAATAGATGGGGGATTGTGTACCTTTATCTTCTCGGACCAGGAGTGCACTCACCGCTACTTCAGATACGGCGAGGTAGACGAGAAGGCATTCCTCCGGTTTCGCTTTGGAAAGCAACGACGGTGACGACAGATAAGCCTTTAATTCCTTAAGGGCTTGAATGCACTCGAAAATCCATTGGAGGTCATTGTCTTTCCTGAGTATGCCAAAAAACTTATGGCATCTGTCGGATGATCGTGAGATGAATCTCGACAGGGCGGCGATGCGGCCGGTCAGCCTCTGATTTTGTTTTTGCTGGTTAGGTGCTCTGGTATTCCTTCTATGGATTTGATTTGGTCGAGGTTGACCTCAATGCCCCTTTGCAATACTAGGAAGCCTAAGAATTTTCCTGAGGTCACGCTGAATGCATACTTTTCGGGATTCAACTTCATTTTGTACCGCCTGAGTATATCGAAAGCTTCTTTCAGGTGGTTGATGTGATCTTCATTCCTTTTGGACTTGACTAACATATCGTCTATGTAGACTTCCATGGTCTTGCCGAGTTGGTCTTTGAACATTTTGGTCACCAATATTTGGTATGTCACCCCCGTGTTTTTCAGTCCGAAGGGCATCACCTTGTAGTAGTACGTTCCTTGGTGGGTGATGAAGGTGGTCTTCTCGTGGTCCTGCTCTTCCATGAGGATCTGATTGTAGCCCGAGTAGGCATCCAAGAAGCTCAGCAGTTCATGCCCGGTCGTTGCGTCAATGAGCTGGTCAATATGAGCTAGCGCGAATGAATCATTGGGGCATGCTTTGTGTAAATCCGTAAAGTCTACGCACATCCGCCACTTTCCGTTCTTCTTTTTCACCATGACCACATTGGCAACCCATTGGGGGTATTTTGATTCCCTGATGGAGCCGTTTTCTAATAATTTTTTGACCTCCTCACGGACTGCATCGTTTATTGCGGAATTGAACTTTCTCCTAACCTGCCTTACCGGGGGTAGAATGGGTCGACGTTCAACTTGTGTGTAGCGACCTCCTTCGGGATACCTGGCATGTTTCCATGGGAAAAAGCAAACAAGTCCATGTTGGCAGTTAATAATTGACGGAATTTACCTGGTTCTTGGAGCTTGCAACCGACGTAGGCTTTCTTACTGTGGTCGTTATCATCAAATTGGACGGGGTCGAGGTCTTCTACGGTTGATCCCGTGGAGTCTATTATTTCGGGATCTCTGACGACGACTGCTTTTTCATCACAGCTCGACCTCGACCCTGTCAATTGCTATGCATCCTCTGCTTAGCCCTTCATTTGTTGGGTGTATGTACAATCCAAGGTGATGCGATAGCATTCTTGAGATGTGTGTTGTTTTCCTCGTATGCTGAATACTCCTCATGGGGTTGGAAATTTGATAATTTGGTACAAGCTGGAGGGGATAACCCTTATGGCGTGTATCCAAGGTCGAACTATTATGGCGTTGTACGCCGTATCCTGGTCCATGATGTGGAATGTGGTTTCCAGTGTGAGACCGCCGGCCAGGATGGGGAGTGTGATTTCCCCGGACGTTCGTTCAACTACATTGTTAAAACCTATTAGCGTGATGCAACGGGGCACTATCTTATCCTTGAGTTTCATTTGTGCAAGTACTCGAGGATGGACAATGCACGCGTCGCTCCCATCGTCCACCATAATGCGTCTTATATCTATATCTAATATTCGTAATGTAATAACAAGGGCATCATAGTGAGGGAAAACCAAACCGTGGGTATCTGACTTATCGAAGATGATACTTTCTTCGAGTTCGTCATACCGTTCATGAGTGATTGACCGTTTGATCTTGTGGGTTGTGGTGAACTATACGTTGTTGATCAAAATATCGTCGCCGCCCCCGATCATCATTTGAATGGTGCGAGTCGGTGAGGGTGGTTTCGGCGGTCCCTGGTGTTGTTCATGTCCTCGGGCAAAGTTAGTCCTCCCTCGGTCACTCAACAATTCTTTGAGGTGTCCTTGATGAAGCATGTTCACGACCTCCTGCCTTAGGGCGATGCAGTCCTCAGTTTTGTGACCTCGCTCTTGATGGAACTCGCAGAGGGCGTTTGATTTTCTAGTGCTTGGGTCTGACCTCATCTTTTGTGGCCACTTTATTTTTGGTCTGAGCTTCTCTAATGCGTAGACTATTTCTGAGGGTGACACACAAAAATTATGAGTGGATAGTAAATGGGGCATACCTCTCTCGTGCCAGTGAGTCCCTGTCCTTGGCCTAGATGGGCCCTCTTCTTGGCAGGAGAGGGCATGATGGCACTTCTGACATATGGCTGATGCCTTTCTCGGTTGGATCGTGGAGCTGCGAGATCTCTCATGGCATAATTTCTTCGATCCTTCCTGGTTTCGGCTTATATCGAGGTCAATCGATGGGTTGGCCCATTCAGGTCGTCTTCATCGGCACGGACCTCGACACATTAGGCGTTGCGTATTTCATCACAAGTGGTTGGAGGATATTGTGAGTGATACCTGTTACTGGAGGGGGAGGGCCATGCTGCATGGTCGTTGCTGGTGCAATGCAAGTCCTTGTATTTTCTCTGACTGCCTCATGAGTGGGCTTGTCGAGGATGCTGGTCAGCGTATTTGTCAGCCAAGACTCGAGTAGCTTCTTCACCGCTGGTGGCGCCGCTTCCGCTGAGGATGTGGAAGCTCCTTTACTATGGGATGTTGTGATACTGCCGCGAGGGAGGGGCGACCCACTTCGCCGGGGAGAGGTTTTAGGTGTTATGTCTTCGCCTTCTGTTTCGGAGACCTCGTTGATGGTGTTTAAGAGGTTGGTAGTGAGATTGGCCACTGCCTTCATTCTTTCTTCTCTATTACCTGCCATGTCAGATCCGTGTGTACAAGGAAGCAGGAGCTCTTTTTTTTATTGACTGTGCCACTTGTAGTTCTAGAAGAAACTAAAAACTTAACTAGATAATCCCCATAGACGACGCCAAATTATTTGACCAAATTAAACTAATTAATTTAGTATGACGAAGGGCTAAACCTAGTTAATGATAATAACTTCACATCTATAATCGATAAACATAAATAGCGCAAGAACAATGTTGAGAGAAGATTAAATGTGATGTACATTCAATGTACATAGGTCATTAATGATGGGGAATATCAAGCAATAAATAATCGATAAATGGCATTAAAGTAAATAAGGAGAATGATTCACCAATATTGAATGAGGTGGATGATCCAACCTTCTGACAATGATGAATGATAGACAAATATTAGAATGTTGGGATCCTTCTTGGATCTAACGGAAAAAGTATGGAATAGTAGACAATCGAATCTCTTTAGAAAGGTAGTGATTATCTTTTATCTAGAGAGAAAGACTATTTTTCAAAGAATGTTCTTCTTAGAGAATATTACATGCCTCTCCCATATCTCTTTTTCTATTTATATGGGACATTCCCTAGTCAACCATAAAATTACAGACACCAAGAATATTCAATAGAATATTCTCTCAAATATTCTATTACAAAAATTAGCCGTTAGCACTGCCCTTGATACTCGACCTCGGCCGTTATTGACTACTCGGCTAAGAGCCCCGTTATCTACTAATCGACCTCGACCATATCGCTTTCTATGATACCGCTTCACGCTAAGTCCTACTGAGGTAGATTTTAACCCATACAGTTAGTCCCTCCGCTTATTGATGTCGACCCTGGGCGTCCTTGATGAGCGGACTCTGTCAGCTAGGGTCAGGTTTTATGCGAGCAGGTCGAGTAGTAGCGCTTCGGACGGGAAGGAAACGTGGCCTTCCGTGAGCCACAACCTAGGGTCACGTCGTTTCAGAATGACGTCGTATCATCATACGTCATTATGATCATTTAAGGTTAATTACACCGTTGATCATTCAACTTGTAGTGTAACTGCAATAAAATCTTCAAACTTATTTATCTAACCGTAAAATCACTAAAGTTTCAATTTATATCAAGCAATATCATTCTTCCCATTTTCTGGTAGGCTAACTTCATCAGAAATTACAACAATTTCATAAAGGAAATTATTATTTTAAAGCAAAAGAGAGTTCCATAACCAAATAAATTATCCATACCCAACACCCGACCAATGAGAGTTTGAAAAAGAAAAGAAAAATCAACCCAAAGTTCCCAACCCACGGTAAAAAGCTACAAATATACCTAATATATAAATGAAGAGAAATAAAAGGGAATGGTGATAAAAATGGAAGGAGCTGTTCAAATTGTTTTATTCAATTATTCGTACTTGAATAATGAATAGTTCCAAAATGTCCAACATCTTTAATTACTGCTCGACTAGAAATACGTTGCACACTATGATTATATTTCTTGTCATTGCACTATGCAATCTTTACTTTGATCCAAAATTTTCGAGTTATATCCTGAAGAAGAAAGAGACACAGCATCCGAGGAAAATGATAAGAACATATGGCGATGTGTAAAAATTGTTGATTCTCATTGGCTAATTCATTTCCTTTTTTCTCGTACCAAATCCTTTCATTTCAAACAAGGGAAAGATTCGGTGACCCATGAAAATGACGCAGTAAAACATACAAGAAAGCAAGTTAATCCTAAGGGGTCATTTGGCAAGAGTGTATAAGTATAGTACTGAATATAGTGTATTAGTAATGCTGAGATTAGTTATATTGAGATTAGTTATACTGAATTATATTTTTAATCCACTGTTTGATTTGGTGTATTAAAATTTTTGAAAGAACAGTTCTATCTTTATACATACTTATCCATGTATTAAAATTAAGGTATTGCTAATGACATTGTTTCTATGAGCATATTTGGATGAGCTTATTTTATGTGACTTTTAAGCATAAGTCATAAGTTAAGAATTCTAGCTTTTGGGTTTGTTTTTGTCATTTTATCTTAAAAATAAATGCTTAAAAGTACTTTTTTACTTTATTCAAACACTATAAAATAATTTAAAAATTATTTTATTTTAAAAGCAATTAAAATGAACCAATCCAAAGGGGGTTTATGTTTAAGAATAGTTCTAAATAAGATGATAAACTAATAGACAGCAGAAAGTCCTAAAAGTCTTCAAACCAATTACTTGGATAATTATATTTAGGACAGTGGAAATCACCTTCACAAAAGGGAACTAGGTGCTAGGGAGACAAAACAATGTGTCAAAATTAAAGCTAATTAAGCACTGCAAATAATAAACGAATTAAGATTCGGTTTGACCTCAAACTGGTCCAATTTATGCGCCTTCAAACTTGGATAGATGTCGACTTCATTTAGTACAATTAAATTCAAGTTGGAGCAATTGGATGGACCACACAGCACTGAAATAGAAAAAGTGGCTTTCTTAAATTCAAAAGAGCAAACAACCAAATTCTTCATTTGGTTTATAAACTTCATTTTTTATATAACCAAATATAAATGCAGATCCATGTGGGTGGGTTTTGATCCAAGCATACACTAGATGCACTTGCATTTCTATTGCTAGTGGGCTATAGAAATGACTTAATTATGAGACACTGCAGCAGTAAGAGGGGACTGTGGGGTTTTCATGAGTAAATGGACGCAGTGGTTAAACCTTGCTACATACATGACAAGTTATTATCAAAAAGGAAAACGACTAATCATAAGTCTCATATACAGCAATAATGGAGCTCCTTGTG
Organism: Nicotiana tabacum; assembly: GCF_000715075.1. Lineage (NCBI taxonomy): Eukaryota > Viridiplantae > Streptophyta > Magnoliopsida > Solanales > Solanaceae > Nicotiana > Nicotiana tabacum. The sequence continues at coordinate 76,466,581 of NC_134103.1, forward strand.
GCCATTTAAGCCCGGGGATGAGTCAAGTTGAACGTAAATTACACCGGGGCGAAACTACATCTACTTAAAGGTGGTAAATTGACTATCTTTCATCGAAACATTACACTGTATATATAGGTAAAATATTAGGTTTTAGAGGTATATAATATATACTGAACACCCTTTATCGGGAATGTTTTTACTTCTTTCAAGTTTGAACACCCTTTGAAGAAATTTTCTGGCTTTGTTACTGAATTACCCCTTGTATGAGTTAAAATTTGTCTTTAGAATATTTAAGCCAAGATAATACTAAGAGAAGAGTTCCCAAGTCGTCGTTTGTCGTGGCCTAAGAAGCAACAAAGTTTGTGGTCGAAGAGTCAACAAGAGCCGTAGTCAATAAAGCCGTAGTCGAGGTGTCAACAAGGGACGAGGTCGAGGTCGAGTACGTTGGACAGAGCTGTAACGGCTAGTTTTCATGATAGGATATTAACTGCACTTGTACTATTAGGGTTTCTTAGGAACATGTTCTATATAGATAGAAAAAGAGACAATGATAGGGGCATGTGATATTCACTTGTAAAAAATACACTTTGACTAAAAAATTCGTCTCTCTCTTACTAAGATACAAACACTACATTTTCATTGAGATTCTTGTCCATACTTTTTCATCAGATCCGAGAATAACTCGAATATTCAAGGATTTGTCTATCATTCATTATTGCTAGGAGGAGCATCCACCTATTCCATTCTTTATTGGGTGAATCATTTATCCTATTTACTTAAATGTCATTTATTACTCTTCATTATAAGTGAATGCTATATTATTGCTCCTGATTTTTAGAACATTTATTACATATTATTGCCATTGTCCGACCAGATCCACACGACATTTACTGTTTTTTTAACAAACCTATATAAGTATATTATTGTTAGCTAAGATCAACCCGTGTTCACATAGATTTAATTATTTGAACCAAGATCTATATTTTTTTATCAAACAATTTGGTGCCATCTGTGAGAATTTCTTAGTTAAACTTTAGTTTCCTCTAGATCTACAACTAGCACAGGTCACTAACGTCAAAAAAAAAAAACAAGACCTCTTTTCTTTGTGTATACAAAACCGTACATGGCAGGTAACCGAGAAGAAAGGACGAGGATAAAAAGTGACCTCCCAACCAACCTCATGAATATTATCAACGAAAGCTGTGAAAAGGCAGGTGAGGATACGATTCCCAGCGCGTCTCTAAGACGAGATGGGTCACCGCCCCGCACTGCAGTATAACAAAATCCCGTGGTAAAGGAGCCTCCACGTCTGCAGAGGAAAGGACACCCCCAGTTGTGAAAAAACTCCTCGAGGCGTGGATAACTGACATGCTAACAAGCGTCCTTAACAAACCCGCTCCAGGCACGAGTGCAGAAACTGCAAGGACTTGCACAATATAACAAACAAACAAGCAGTGCAACCAACCCCTCCCTCCAACGACGGCAGTGGCGTAGGCATAATATTTTACAAGCGGTGTCAATGTTTGAAGAAATGAACAATAATTTCATAAGCGGCGTAGGCATAATATTTTACAAGTGAGTGCAGAAACCACAAGGACTTGCACGATACAACAAACAAACGAGCAGTGCAACCAACCCCTCCCTCCAACGACAAGCAGTGGCATAGGCATAATATTTTATAAGCAGTGTCATTTCTATATTTATACCCAATAATTTTATTTTTCTATATGTATATTTAGTAAAATTCTGGACCAAGCGGTGTCACGTGACACCGCTTGGGAAAGGGTATGTCCGCCCCTTACGACACGTATAACTCACAATGTCATTGATAGTGCAAGTGACAATGCCCTAGTCGCCATTCTAAAAAGGATGGAAGAAATATAAAATGAAAACAAGGCGCTCCGAGACCAAATGAAAGAATACCAAGAACGAGTTAATAAGATATCGGGCGCTCCTAAGCTGCTGCCGAAAAGGGACGCCGGTCGGTTCGTCGAGCAGCCGTACAGTAATGATGCAGCCCTGCATGCCATACAAAGACCTTTAAAATGCCGGCCTACCTCAAGATATATGATGACATGAGCGATCCTGAAGATCACGTGACTCATTATGTCACCGTCGTGAAAGGCAATGACCTCGCCAAACAACAATTGTCCTCCATTTTGCTGAAAAAGTTTGGCGAAACCCTCACGGGAGGAGCATTGACGTGGTATTCACAGTTACCAGCCCGATCCATAGAAACCTTTGAAGAAATGGCCGACAAATTTGTAACCTCCCATGCCGGAGCCAAGAAGGCCGAGGCGAGAGTAAACGACATATTCGCCGTTAGGCAATCCTTGGGAGAGGGGCTAAGGGATTTCCTCACCCGGTTCAATAGAGTAAGGATGACTCTACCAAACATATCCGAAGAGATGGTGGTCGCAGCCTTTCAGAACGGGCTGAGTAGAGATGGTTCGAGAGTAACCAGAAACTGTTAAGTCGGCTGATGAAGTATCCCCCAACCACTTGGGACGAAATCCACAATGCTTATTGTGCCAAGGTACGTGCAGATGAGGATGACCTTAACGGGCCACTCACCGACTAACCTCAGTACAAGCTGAATCTAGAAAAGACTGAAGAGACAGAGACAGAAGGGATTATCCAATTCCGCGACCTAACAGGGAACGACATCAAATGTATATCAGGACGGCCGCTGCACCTTCCCCCTTCCAAGAAAAAGGCGCATCCAGGCCAAGGACGGGAACTCATCGAAACGAAAAAGGTATGCCTCCCTTATTACCTACTCACAATTTTTGTGTGTCATCTACAGAGATAGTCTAAGCCCTGGAGAAGCTCGGACCGAAAGTGAAATAGCCGCCAAAGATGAGATCGGACCCAAACACTAGGAAGTCTGATTCCCTCTTTGAGTTCCACCAGGAACGAGGACACAAAACTGAAGATTGCATCGCCCTCAGACAAGAGGTCATAAACATGTTGCGACAAGGGCACCTCAAAGAGCTGCTAAGCAATAGGAGAATAACCAATTTTGCCAGAGGATGCGAATACCAAGGACCGCCAAAGCCGCCCTTACCAGCTTGTACCATCAACATGATTATCGGCTGCGGCGATGTCGCCTCTATCAAAAGCGTGAAGTTCACCACTACCCACAAACTCAATCAATCTATCACCCGTGAATAGTACGATGAACTCGACGAAAGTATCATCTTCGACAAGTCGGATGCCGACGGTTTGACTTTTCCTCATAATGACGCCCTCGTTATTACTTTACAAATTTTAGATACATATGTTAAATGCAGATAAGATAGTGGCGCGCTGTATTAAGCTAACTGGTTTTAACAATGTAGTTAAACGGACATCCGGGGAAATTACACTCCCTATTTTGGTCGGCGGCGTAACTCTGGATACAATGTTCCGCATCATGGACCAGGCCACTGTGTACAACGCTATAGTAGGACGACCATGGATACATCCCATGAAAGCAGTCCCCTCCGACTTATACCAAGTAATTAAATTCCCAACCCCATAGGGGATGTTTAGCATATCGGAGAACATCGCACATCACAGGAATGCTATCGTATTGCCTTGGACAGTACGACCACCCAATAGATAAAAGACAAAGAAAAAGAGGCATAGCAATCAACAGGGTCGAGGTTAGAGCAAGAGGACACAAAGGACGTCATGAAGGACCCTGGCATGGTCGAAGCCGTTGGGTCGACCATAGAAGACCTCGACCTCGTTCAATTGGATCTCAATGACCACAACAAGAAGGCATATATCGGCTGCAAGATTCAGGGACCAGGTAAATTTAGTCAATTCTTAACAGCTAACAAATATTTGTTTGATTTCAACAATGCAGATATGCCGGGCATCCCAAAGGAAATCACCGCGAGGGATCGAGGTCAACCCAGACCAAATCAAAGCCATTGAAGAGATACCGAAACTCTTGACCAACCAAAAACAAGTACAAAGGTTGACCGATCACATCGCCGCCCTATCAAGGTTCATCTCGCGGTCGTCTGATAGGTGCCATAAATTCTTTGGCGTACTCAAGAAAGGCAACGACCTCGAATCGACTTCCGAGGTTGTCCAGGCTCTGCGAGAAGTAAAGGCATACCTATCATCTCTGCCCTTGCTTTCAAAACCCGAGCCGGGGGAGCGTCTCCTTGTATATCTGGTCATATCTGAGGTAGTTGTAAGCGTAGTCTTAATTCGAAAAAATAAAGGTACGCAATCTCCCATCTATTACATTAGCAAAACACTCGTCGACGCTGATACGAGGTACACACACGTCAAAAATTTAGCTCTCGACTTAGTCGTAGCTTCACGGAAGCTTAGACCATATTTCTAATGTTATCTCATCTCGGTCGACACAACCTTCCCCCTCAGAAGCATTTTACATAAACTCAAACTTTCAGGAAGGCTGGCCAAATGGGCCATCGAGCTGAGTGAGCACGATATCACGTATCAGCCATGAACGGCGATAAAGTCACAAGTGCTCGCTGAGTATGAGGTGCCCGGATATGACTAACAATGAGGCCGAGTATGAGGTCGTAATTGATGGTTTAAGACTAGCACCCAAATATGGAGCAAAATGGTTGAAACTGTGTTGCAATTCCCAGTTCGTAGTCAACCAAGTCATAGGGACTTTCCAAATCAAGGAACAAAGATTGCAAAAATACCAGACCGAAATCTGCAAGCTACTGCCTGAGTTTTATGAATGTCAGCTTGACCAAATCCCACGAGAGTAGAATGTCGAGGTAGATGGCCTCGACAAACTAGCCGCAACCACCAAAAGCATCACAACCGGAGATAAAAACGTGGTCCATCTCCTCAACTCATCATTAGACCAAGTCGAGGTAAGAACCATAAACTTAACTTGGGACTGGCGCAATCGTATTGTCACATACTTGCAGGACAGAACACTCCCCGGCGACAAAAAAAGGCCAAGAAACTAAGAATGCAAGCGGCAAGGTACAGTATCCTTCTCAGCGATCTATACAAGAGAACCTACGGCGGCCCTCTGGCGAAGTGCTTGGGCCCGAACCAAACTCAGTACGTCATTAAAGAAGTCCATGAAGGCCATTACGGAGCTCACTTCGGAAACCGGGCACTTGTCAAATGCCTCATACGGGCAAGATATTAATAGCCCACCATGAAAAAGGACGTCGTAGACTTCGTAAGGAGATGTGAGCAATGCCAAAACTATGCCCCAATGATTCACCAAGCAGGTGAACATCTCCACTAAGTCACGTCCCCTTGGTCGTTTATCAAATGGGGAATGGACATCGTGGGGCCCCTACCAGTAGGCCGAGGTAATGTACGATTTCTTTTGGTTTTAACTGACTATTTCTCTAAGTGGGTAGAAGCAGGAGCATTCGCCCAAATACGGGAACATGAAGTAATCACCTTTATATGGAGAAACATCATATGTCGATTCGGCCTTTCCAAAGAAATTAGTTGTGACAACGAACCCCAGTTAACAGGAAAGAAAACCGCTGAATTCTTCGAGAAATGGCATATCAAGAGTATACTCTCGACCCCATATCAACCCGCTAGTAACGGACAAGCAGAGTCCACCAACCAGTCAATATTAAATATCATGAAGAAGAAGCTCGAGGATGCCAAGGGACTGTGGCTGAAAATATTACCAGAAGTATTGTGGGTCTACCGAACAACTCCGAAAACAAGCACAAGAGAGACGCCCTACTCTTTGGTCTACGGGACCGAGGCAGTAATATCAGTCGATGTCGGAGAACCCAGCCTAAGGTACTCCCATGAGAGTAGTATGAGTAACGACGAGAGCAGAAGGCAGGAATAAGAATGGTCTCCCAAAAACAACAAGCAAAATGCTATTATAACAAGAAAGAAAAGTTTAGGCCGCTCAAAGTCGGGGACTATGTACTGAAAGCTAAAACTCAAGCTAGCAAAGATACCAGGGAAGGCAAGCTAGGAACAAATTGGGATGGTCTATATAAAATCACAGCCGAAGCAAATAAGGGTTCGTTCCAATTAGAGGCAATGAAAGGAAAGCTACTACCAAACAATTAGAATATCAGCCACCTCAAGTACTTTAACTTCTGAGAAATAAATGTCCCCCAAGTCGTACTCTTTTTACCCTCACTTGAGTTTTGTCCTGTTTGGGTTTTCTCAAGGAGGTTTTCAAATCAAAGTACGCGAAGGTAGGGTCGTGGTTACTATTTTATTGCTCGACCTCTCAATACTCTCCAGATCGGCCAATGAAGGGACTAGATAGATCGGGACTGGGACTGGAACGCCAGCCAACACCCAAAAAATCTGTAAATTTCTCCAAGTATGTATCTAAAACAACAATGTCAAGGCATTAAACTTTACTCTTATCAGTGCATCTTTCTTGCATTTAGGTTATGTTCGACCCTGCTCGAACAAACACTTACTGGCCCTCGGTCGTAACTTAATGAAAGGTTATGTCAACCCTTCTCGAAAAAATACCTACCGGCCCTCGGCCACAACTTAATGAAAGGTTATGTTCGACTCTGCTCGAGCAAACATCTACTGGCCCTCGCCCTCAATTTAATGAAAGGTTATGTTCGACCCTGCTTGAACAAACACCTACCGGCCCCCGGCCATGATTTAATGAAAGGTATTATTCGACCCTGCTCGAACAAACACCTACCGGCCCTCGGCCGTAGCTTAATGAAATTTATGTTCGACCCTGCTCGAACAACCACCTACCGGCCCTCGGCCTAAATTTAATAAAAGATTATATTCGACCTCGCTCGAACAAATTTCTATTGTCCCTTGGCCATACTCCAACAAAACAAATACACAAGTATAGAAAATAAACCGCAGGAAGAGAAGAAGATGCAAGGAAACACTCAAACATTTCATATACTTAAAAATTTGTTTAAAATAGGCTCGTGAAGACTCCATCATAAACATACACAAACAAAATAAAAAGAGAACTATTGGCCACCACCATCATGGCCTTCAACATCCCCGCCGACTTGGTCCTAAATAGCATTGCCTCCTTGGCCATCAGTACCCTCGCCATCACCACCTTCGTCCTCATGATATGCAGCATCATACCAGGCATTCTCCTCAAGCCGGTCCACACCCTCGTCCCCCTCATCATCACCGGCCTCAGGCGTGGCGGGATTATATCCATAAATGACTCGAGCCTCACGAGCCTTAACACGAACATCTTTGAGGGCCACCGCAGAAACGGATCCCACCTTATGCAAATCTTGAAACACACCCAAATGAGCCTTGGCATGAATCCATTCCTTATATAAGTCCCGAGGAATGTTGGGAAAATCTGAAGTACGAGAAGAAGATGGATGTGCAAGCAGTTGGGCCTTCTCAGCTTCCAAAGCGGCCACCCGATCATAGAGAATGGAGTTATCCTTATCCAGCTCTCCGATACTCTCCTCTAGTCGATCTTCTTTAACTTTTACCATGGACTGGTCAATCTTCCGCTTGGCCCGGAGGGTCCTATTCGCCAACTCTAGTATCTCCGATTTCCTCCGAGCCTCCAAATGGGAAGATTCCGCCTTCTCAAGCTCACTCTGCTTCTCATCAACTTCACCATTAAGGACCTCCAGCTGAAGCCGACATTTTTCCAATTGCCCACGTAGCTCGACCACTTGTACTTGAAGGTCACCGCACTAGGCCTATACGCCCCTGCTGACCTCAAGCTCCTCTTCCATACTCCTCAACATCGCCTCAAGGACGCTACACTTCTCGATGACTTTACCCATCTCATCGTCCTTCTCCTTCAACTCATCACGAAGAGCCTGCATATTGCCGCCCTCACAAAATCGCCTGCGAAACTCTCGGTACTTGCTGCGATACTCGAAGTACTTGTTTTTCAACCTCACAAATATTTCTCTATGCTTCTCCCCCCTCTGGGCGCTCTTAATCTCCAAAATCACCGTCTGCAATCACAAAAAGAAAAAGAAATAAGTCAAAAATGAAAATGCCCCAAAAAACAAAGACAAAAAAGAGGAGAAGGACAAAACACCAAACACTCACCCTAAGAGCAAGACCGGCAATGCTCCTCGACAAAGTAACATCATCCAATTCTTTGAGGGTCTTACCCTCTATTTTGGAACAAAGAGGGCCGAGGGTTGGGACTACGTTCTATGTGTTATTCTAAGTCACGATCCATAGGGATCGTAATGGTCCTCAGAGACCCCTCCAACCTTATCTTAGGTCGGGTAAACCGTTCCTCTATCATCTTCAGATCGTCCGCATAAACGTCCGTACATGACTCATCGCCTTTCTCAGCAACGCCTTTACCTCTTTCGTTGGTCAGCAAGGAATAATTATCATCTGCCATTAAGTGAACGTCCCGGGCGATCCCGTCGCCAACATCTACAAATCTCCTCTTATGAGGCATCAAATTTCCCATGCCAGGCACAAGCTCGTCGTCTTCATCTATAAGATGGTATAATGGAGAGGCTGAGATTTTCGCGGCCAAAACCCCACGGTCGAGGAAAGAGCAGGTCCGAACACTGCAATAAGAGGGACTGGGGCACGAGCATAAACAACCACAATCGATGAAGGGACCGGGGCACGAACAGAAGGGGCCGCAGTCGAGGATGGGGCAGAATCCAAGGACGCAACAACTATTCTTTTTCGTAACGAGGGATAGGAGCTCTCGACCTCCTCGAAGATCCCCAGGCAGAAGCTAGGAAAAACACAGGGAAATGGGAAGATCAACAAAGGTAAACAAAAAGGAAAAGAACTAAGACTCTGATAATAAAAGGGACTTACCAGTCTGATAAGTGGGTATTTTGACTACTTATTAACGCCTTTTAGCTTTCGTTTTAGTCCAAAAGCGTTTAGTTGTCTTCCCAAAAACTGATGAAATATGCTTAATTGCAGGAATATTGGAAGATAAACTCCCGAGATGAAATCCAACTCAAGAAGGATTAATCTGAACTCAAGGACAAAAAAAGGAACGAAAGCTCAATTGTGCAAACAACAGAATATCATCTACGGCCGCAGGTTATGAAGGAATTTCCATCAGAGATTGGTGCAGAGTGCGGTCTGCACATGAATTGTGCGGCCGCAAAAGCTGATCCAAAAGCAAAGTTCAGAGAAGATGCAGTTCAAGTCTCCCAGAAGTGCGGACCGCACAATAATTGTGCGGCCGCAGAAGAAGAACTATGCGGCTGCAGATACAATTGTGAGGAACGCAGAAGAGCAAGGTGCGGCCGCAGTTATAATTCTGCAGACCGCAGAAAGAGTGCATTGCGGCCGCAATTCAAAATTATGTGGCCGCAAACTTCCAATCCTGTCAAGTTAAAGAAAAATGCGGACCGCACATGGAATTGTGCGGCCGCAGAACCTCCGAGAGGGTATTTTTGTCCGATTTTCCAGCCCTGTATAAATAGACAAGTTTCACATTTTTAGGTCAACTTTTGACATCAACTGCTACAGTAGATACTTCCTTTTACTCTTTTAAGTAGTTTTTCATATTTTGAGCTATTTGAACATAAATTTTATCATTTTAATTAGCAATATGAGTTTAATTATCATCTCTTCTTCTTTTTCTTCCATTTCAAGCATGAGTAGCTAGATTTCCACTAGGGTTGGTTTTTATGGTTGGGTGTTTATTATTTAGCCTTGTTCTTGCTTTTATTATTGGAATTAATGGTTGCAAATATTAGTTCATGCCTATTTGACTTGGTCTCTACTTGAGAAAGAGAGACTTAGTTTAGGAAAAGTTAGTTAACAAGAAATTGGGTCAATCAAGAGATTGATAAGCCCAATTAAAAGGTTGAACCTAGAGATAGTAACAACCCGACTTGAGCTTTTATTAACCGTTTTGTTCAATACCCATTTGGACTTGAGAAACCAAATTGGACAAAATCACTCTCTGACCGAAAAGTATTGAGTGGGTAATTGAGTGTTGATAGCTATAATACACCCTAGCCAATAAAATAAATTTTAAAGTTTATATCCCATTAGTTAAACATATAGGTGAAGGTCATAGCCCTAGGTTTATTACAACATTTGAAAAACAACAAAAACAATCTCCTAGTTTTATTTCTTAACTTGCAACCGTAGTTCAAATTAGATTTCAAAACAACCAAATTTTGCGGAAGAGTAAATTTAGATATTCAAATTCACACGCTACGATATATACTACTAACTCCCATCTATAGCTCCCTGCGGAATTCGATCCCGACTCATGTTGGGTACTTTTATTGCATCGACCGTTTTCATAACCTTGAATTGAGGTGTGAAATTAGACGAGATCAATTTTTGGCGCCGTTACCGGGGAGCTAAAAAATGGTGTTAGCTATATATTTAAGTATGTTTTTGGGATATCTTCTTTTTCTTCCATGTTACTAACGTGTTGAGAAATTGTACATGCAATCATGGCCAACAATGAGCTCGAAAACTTACCTTTGGGGGATGTGGACGTTGAGAATGATCAAATAGATGAGGTCCCTCTTGAACCTCAAGCCAATAGACGAAGCTGATGGCCTTATGACTATGTGCCCGTTCCACCCCCACCTCCACCACGAGCGGCTCCACACCGGGTGTTGCCCAATGAAGGGTATGCAAGTGCTATAGTCCCTCCCCGTATTAGGGCAGGCAACTTTGAAATAACCAATGTGATTCTCACTTTGCTCGAGCAACGAGGGTTCTCCACCTGTGCATCGTGTCAAAATGCATATAAACACTTGAAGGGGTTCGTAGATACGTGTTGGGGGAGCAAACAAACTAATGTCTTCGGGGATCCTTTGAGGCTAAGGCTTTTTCCGTTCTCTCTATGGGGGAAAGCTATAGATTGGTTGGAACGTTTGCCAAATTATTCCATTCATACGTGGGATGAATTAGCGGAGAAATTTATTTCTAAGTACTTCTCTCCCGGGCACATGGCTATTCTTCGGGATGAAATTCTAGCATTCAAGCAAGAGCCCAATGAACCACTACACGAGATATGGGAAAGATATAGAACAATGGTGAAAGAGTGCCAAAACAATGATATGACGGAGAACATGATTCAATAAACTTTCTATCGGGGGATCAATACAACCAACCAATGTGTAGTGAATCAACTTACCAGTGGAAACTTCATGACTACACCTTATGCGGAGGCATGCGATATCTTGGATGAGATGGCGGATACTTCATCGGCGTGGCAATCTCGGGCTAATGTTCCACAAAGTGATCCCAATGTGATTCACCTTCACAAAGAGTTGCATGATCATGGACAAGCCATAGTCGAGTTGACTACTACAATGAACCAATTGGCAAAGGCTCAACTTTAATAAGTGCAAAACCTGAGGCAAGTCAATGCAATAGAGTGAGTAGGTATGATAGTGAACAAGCGAAGAACAAGAAGTACACAAGTGCAAGAAAGAGTGGACAATTTTATGCAAGATAATAGTGGATTTGATCAAGATGAATCTTACAATGACCAAGAAGAGGAGGTCCAATATGTGAATAACTTTCAAGGGCAAAGAAACAACTACCAAGGCCTTGACCAATAACAATGGAGACCTCAAAATAATCAAGGCAATTGGAATTCTCACAACTAAGGTAATTGGAGTGGTGGAAACAATCAAAGCAATTGGAATAACAACAATAGTCAAGGCAATTGGAGTGGAAGAAATAATCAAGGAAATTGGCATAACAACAATAACCAAGGTAACGGGGGAGGCAACAATCAAGCGGGTGGAATAACAATCAAGGAAATCGGGGGTCGGGTTTTCAAAGGCCCCCGATGTATCAACAACCGATCAACCTACCTCCTTATCCTTCCCATGGTCCTAGTTCTTCCAATAATGAAATACGCCGTATTGAGAACATGTTCAAGCAAATGATGGAGAGGAACGCCGATTTTGATGCTCAACTTGCTTCATACAACACCTCGATCCGTAACTTGGAAGTACAAATGGGACAAATCTCTCAAGCTTTAAATTCTCATCCTAAGGGAGCACTACCAAGTGATACGGTGGTGAACCCGAAGGGTGAGAACAATACGGGGCATGCCATGGCCGTTACTACAAGAAGTGGAAGAGGTGGGAATGCACCCACCTCAAGTCAAAGGCAACTTGTGGATGATGATCAAGTGGTAGAAGAAGAGGAGATCCCGACCAATTTAGTGCAAGCAAATGATGAAGTACGGATTGATATTTATGACACGGTGGAAGAGACACAAGAGGAAGTGAACCCGTCTAGGGAGCATGTGATTGACATACCGGAACCGGTAGTGCAAAAGGCTATGGCACCATTGCCTAAGCCACCTCCTCCATATCCTCAAAGGCTCACCAAGTAAAATGGCAAGAATCAATTCAAAAAGTTCATTGATATGATGAAGAGTCTCTCGATAAATGTGCTATTAGTTGAAGCCTTGGATCAACTGTCTAGATACGCAAATTGTATGAAGGATTTGGTGACAAAGAAGCAGTTGATGAGTTTTGAAACTATCAAAGTCACTCACTAAGTGAGTGAAATTGTGTATTCGATGGCTCCTAAGTTGGAAGATCCCGGTTCTTTCACAATCCCTTGCACCATTAGAAGTGCCGAGTTTGCCAAATCTCTTTGTGATCTTAGGACGAGTATCAATTTGATGCCCTATTCGGTTTTTAAAACCTTGGGAATTAGGCAACCTAGACCCATATCTATGAGATTACAAATGATTGATCGTACAATGAAGAGACCGTTGGGGGTGATTGAAGATGTATCGGTTCGTGTCGATAAGTTCATTATCCCGGAAAATTTTATTATTCTTGATTGTGAAGTGGACTATGAGGTACCGATTATTCTTGGAAGACATTTCCTTGCTACGGGGAAGGCTCTTGTTGATGTGGAAGCCGGAGGACTCACTTTCCGGGTGGGTGATGAAAAGGTGATGTTCCACGTGTGCAAATCTATGAGGCAACCAAATAGCAATGACGTGTGTTCATTCGTGGACTTGGTGACCGATGTGATTATTGATGATACAAGTGTCAGGATTAATGTTGGTGATATGTTGGAGGTCGTCTTGCTCAATTTTGATGATGACGAGATGGATGGCTTCATGGAATGTTTTAATTCTTTGCAAGGAATGGAGTCGTACAACTATGCACCCCGGAAACTTTTCTTGGATCTTGAGAATAGGAAAACTCCTCCTACAAAGACTTCAATTGAAGAGCCTCCGATCTTGGAGTTGAATACATTGCCTTCACATCTTAGGTATGAATTCCTTGGCCCTTGTTCTACTTTACCGGTTATTCTTTCCTCTTGCCTGACTAACGTGCAGGTTGACTCTACATTGACGGTGCTCCACAAGAGAAAGAAAGCTATTGGGTGGACTTTGGAGGATATTTGGGGAATAAGCCCCGCATTTTGCATGCACAAGATTAACTTAGAGGAAGATGCCATACCCTCCATTGAACATCAAAGGAGACTCAATAAAGCCATGCAAGACATGGTCAAAAAGGAGATTTTCAAATGGTTGGATCTCGGGATAGTCTACCCTATTTCCGACAGTTCGTGGACTTCTCCAGTGCAATATGTCCCGAAAAAGGGGGAATAACAGTGGTCACCAATGACAAGAACAAGTTGATTCCCATAAGAACGATGACCGGGTGGAGAGTGTGCATGGTCTATCGGAAGCTAAACAAAGTCACAAGGAAAGACCATTTTCCACTCCCCTTCCTTGACCAAATGCTTGATAGGTTGGCCGGCCGTACTTTCTATTGCTTTCTATATGGATATTGGCTACAACCAAATCCTTATAGCCCCGGAAGATCAAGAGAAAACAACTTTCACTTGTCCCTATGGCACTTTCGCTTTCAAGCGGATGCCATTTGGCTTATGCAATGCACCAACGACTTTTCAATGGGGTATGATGGCGGTCTTTATGGATATGGTAGAAGACTACCTTGAAGTCTTCATGGATGATTTCTTGGTAGTCGGGGATTCCTTTGATGATTGCTTGGCAAATTTGGATAAAGTATTGGCAAGGTGTAAAGAAATGAACTTGGTGCTAAATTAAGAGAAATGACATTTCATGGTCGAGGAAGGCATTATCCTTGACCACAAGATTTAAAAGAATGGAATAGAGGTCTACAAGTCAAAGATAGAGGTGATTTCTAAACTTCCACCTCCAACCTCAGTGAAAGGCATGAGAAGTTTCTTGGGTCACGCGGGGTTCAACCGGCGTTTCATAAAAGATTTTTCTAAAGTGGTAAACCCATTGTGCAAGCTATTAGAGAAAGATTCTAAATTTTACTTCAATGATGATTGCATGAGAGCCTTTGAATTGTTAAAGTTCAAGTTGATAACTACTCTCATTATCACCGCTCCTAATTGGAGTATTCCTTTTGAGCTCATGTACGATGCTAGTGATGTAGCGGTTGGAGCAGTTTTGGGGCAACATATCAACAAGATTTTTCATCCGGTCTACTATGCTAGTAAGACCATAAATGATGCCTAAGTCAATTACACTGTTACAGAGAAAGAGCTCATTGCCATTGTATTTGCAATTGAGAATTTTTGCCCATACTTGATGGGTACAAAGGTTATTGTTCATACGGATCATGCGGTACTTCGCTATCTTATGAGCAAGAAAGATTCAAAAGCTAGGTTGATGAGATGGGTGCTATTTTTGCAAGAGTTTGATATTGACATCCAAGATCGAAAAGGGAGTGAAAATCAAGTGGCAGACCACTTATCTCATTTGGAGGAGGAGGGGAGGCCGCATGATGGCCTTGAAATCAATGACTCCTTCCCCGACGAGCAACTCTTGGCTATTTCAATGAAGGAGGTGCCATGGTTTGCGGATCTAGCAAACTTCCTTGTGTGTAGAATCATCCCGGATGGGCTCTCTTCAAATCAAAGAAAAAACTCAAACAGGATTGTCAAGATTATTATTGGTACGAGCCATACCTTTTCCGGATTTGCACGGTTGGGGTAATTAGAAGATGTGTATCGGACAAAGAGCAAAATGTTATTCTTGAGGCTTGCTATTCTTCGCCTTATGGTGGTCACCATGGCGAAGCAAGAACGGCAGCCAAAGTGCTAAGTTGTGGTTTCTATTGGCCCAATCTCTACAAAGATGCAAGTGATATAGTGAAAAGATGTGATGAATGCCAACGGTACAGTGGAATCTCTAAGAAGAATGAAATGCCTCTCACTACCATTTTGGAAATTGATATTTTTGATGTGTGGGGTATTGACTTCATGGGTCCTTTTGTGAGTTCTTGTGGAAATACCTACATCTTGTTTGCGGTTTATTATGTGTTTAAATGGGTGGAGGCTGTTGCTCTACCCAACAATGAAGCGAGAAGTGTGATGGCGCTCTTGAAGAAGAATATTTTCACAAGATTTGGTACTCCACGGGTTATCATAAGCGATGGGGGTCGCATTTTTGCAACAAGGCTTTTAACACTTTGCTTAGCAAGTATGGTTTCACTCATAAAGTTAAGACTCCCTATCATCCACAAGCTAGCAGTCAAGTGGAAGTCTCCAACTGGGAGATAAAGAGTATCTTGTTCAAAACAGTGAATGTTAACCAGACGGATTGGTCAAAGAAGCTTGATGATGCACTATGGGCTTATCGGACTACTTTCAAAACTCCTATCGGGATGTCTCCATACCGGTTGGTGTTTGGAAAAGCTTCTCATCTTCTGGTGGAACTTGAGCACAAAGCCATGTGGGCTTTAAAGAAGTTGAATCTTGATTGGGATGCAGCCGCTAATTTGTGGGTTGCATATTTGAATGAATTGGATAAGTTCCGGTACCATGCTTATGCAAGTTCGTCCTTGTACAAAGAGAAGATGAAGTACATTCATGATAAATACATCTAAAACAAGGAGTTCAAGGTGGGCGATCTTGTTTTGTTGTTCAACTCACGATTGAAGATGTTTCCCGGAAAGCTGAAATCTAAATGGAGTGGTCCCTTTGACATTGTGGGTGTGACACCTTTTGGTACATTGGACTTGAAGAAAAATTATGATGAGGTATTCCAAGTCAATGGTCACTGGGTGAAGCATTATTTGGGACAAGTTGATAATGGCCACGTGGTGGTAGTTGTTCATTTGAAGTGATGGTAATCCGCGTCATGCCGCGACGTTAAATCAGGCGCTTCTTGGGAAGCAACTCATATTTTCTTTTCCTTTTTCTTTTCTTCTTTTGTAGATAGGTGTTATTTATGTGCTAACTGAATTTGAAGTGTGTTGCAGGAATGAGTGTGATTTACATGAACTGTGCTCAGAAAATTGGCTAAGTGTGAAAAAAGTGCGAACCGCACAATTATGATTGCTACAGCATAAGGGAACTGCGGCCGCACAATTACAGTACGGACTGCACAAATTGGAAATGGAGAATGAAATCTCTCTGAAGTTTGGTCTGTCAGAGAAATGGCCAAAATACGGCCGCACTTCAAAATCTGCAGTCCCATAAAAAATCTGCGGCCGCACCACAAATTCTGCGAACCGCAGATCATCAAGGGCATTTGAGTCCCCAAGTAATAGATTATGCGGTCCGCACTCTTCACCGTTGTCCCTTAGTCAGCCCGTCTGTATAAATAGTAACCTTAGGTTTACTGTACATTTTTTCCCTTCTCTGAGCACTCTAAACTCTAAAACTTTGAAATCATCTGTTCAATCATCTGCCACACTCAATGCACATCTGTGATCACTCATCTGCATTACTTCATATCTGGTATGCTTCAATTACTCATAGAATTTTTCAATTTTTAGTTTAATTTACAACTTGTTAGGTAGTTTTAGGCCATTTGTCAATAGATTTCAATTTTACTACCATGTGGGGTTTACACTGTGTTGGGTTAACTGATAATTGCTCTATAGGGAATGGATAATTTATTTTTCATGCTTAAGTTTTCATACCATGTCGAATTTGTACAAAATTTTGTAAACCCTAGGAGTCTGATCGATTTTGGTTTGAAATCTGCAGCCGCACAAGAAATTGTGCGGTCCGTAGAAGTTAAGACTAGGGTACTGTAAGTAAGGCTGAATCTGCGGCTGCACTTGAAATTGTATGGTCCATAGAAATCCCATCGCAGTCGTAGAAAAGTGAGTGCGGCCGCAGAACAGCGTAATCTCTGTCATCAGAGAGTTGACACTTTTGGGATATCTAATATGCGGCCGCAATGATAAAAGTGTGGATCGCACTTCAAATCTGCGGTCGCACTCAAAATTGTGCGGACCGCAGTTCTAGCTTTGCGGCTGCAAGTTCAAATTGTGCGGTCTGCACATCTTAGCCTGCGGCCGCACATGTAATTGTGCGGACCGTACTTCCCCACCCTGCCAACATGTTCTAAACTGTGTGTTTATTGTCTGTTTGCAATTGAACTACAACTGATTGCTATTGTTGCTTGTTACAGAAAATAGTTAGATCTCGAGGCCGTGGGGATACTTCATAGAGGAGGGGTGAACCTTCCAGAGGTCGAGGCAAAAGCCCTTTACCCCTCGCCCTCCAAAAGATAATCACCAAGAAAGCTACAGCCGGTAGAGGAAGAATCTAGTTCATATGTCCCATCTCGGGAAGCATCGGAGGGGGATTCAGTGCAAGAGCTGCCTGCTGTCCAATCACAGCCACAGGGAAGGTATCAACTCCGGGATGAGCCTTTCTCCTCACATAGCACATCTGAGGGTTCGGAGAGTGCCAGTCAGGCTTCAGAGCCCTCTTCTACACTTGTTGCTGAGGCACCTTCAACTACTGTTGATGATATTCCGGATGATGGCCGAGGGGGTGATACTACAGTTGCCGACTTTGAGAGGTCGAAGAAGAAAGAGATCTGGGAGGACTGTTTCGTCAGTCTAGCTGCCTTCACTAGTTTTTGTAGGTGGTGGCCGGTGAGATCACTCACTCTTGAGCGACAGTTCCAATTTAAAGATCTTGACAAGTATAATCCAGCAGTATTGAGACAGTTCCGAGAGCGGAAGGGGTGGATGTGGTTCACCCAGAGTGTAGTTGACGCCAAGGAGTATCTGGTCTGAGAGTTCTACGCCAACGTGGCGCATATAAAAAAAGGGACCAAAGTGACAAAAGTGAGAAATTTGAAGGTGATATTTGACCAATACACACTGAACACCTATTTGGGGTTTGAGTATGTTGAGTCGACACAGTACTTGGAGAAGCTGGCGATGGGTGATGCAGCTTGCCCATGGCTAGTTGAGATTCTTGAAGCCCCGGGGCTACCACCACCATGGATCACTGCAGGGGTTCCTATTCAGCGGAACACCCTAAACTTCGAGGCGAAGGGATGGCAGACCTTCGTATGCAGTAGACTAGACCCGTGCCAGAATGAAACCAACCTACCTATTCCACGGGTAGTTCTAGTCGCCTCTATTATGGCCGGGTACCCGATCAATGTGGGTACCCTGATGTCGGCCAACATGTCAGTGGTCACTAGACAAGCTGATACCTCCTACCCATATCCCAACACCATCACTGAGTACCTTACGGATGCACGGGTAGAGCCCAGAGATTTTGACATGAAGGTTAGGGCTAAGAAGCCCTTCTCATGGTATTCTATGATGGATGCACACAACTCGAAGAGAAAGGGTCAGCCGACTACCACTATAGGCCAGTCTGACGAGCCATCGGTGGTAGCTGCAGAGACAGCTGATATGCCATCCACTTCAACAGAGCCTTTAGCCAGTGTAATTGCTATGCCTCCACCTTCAGCCTTAGTGCCTTCCATTTCGGCTTTAAAGCCGGTGTCTATGCCCTCTGCTCTACTCTCTACACTGCGAGTCTCCCAAACACTGGCGAGCCTCAATAACTAGATGCAAACAGCTACTACAAAGCTGTCTGACATATCCGATCAAGTAGCAGCACAACCATCTATTTCGGCACTCCAGATTCCCCCTACAGTTGAAGAAATCTTGAAGAAGCTTCTAGAAAACTAGAAGACAATAATGGCCACTCTAGTACAACATGGGTCAGTGATAGAAGAGCTGGGAAAGGAAGTGAATAAGATGCGGAAGTCCCAGGCCTCCAAGAAGTCAGTGGACAAGCTCCGGCGACAGGTTACCCAAGATTGCAGCAACCGGAGACATTCTATTTGATATACTGATAGACCCAGATCCTACAACACCAGCTGGCCAGTCTGAGGAGCTAGACATCGCTGCTGACACTGCTAAGGCAGTACGTCAGATGTTCACCAGCCCAGCCACTCCCGGATTTAAGGATGAAGAGATCCAATTGGATGAGGCTGAGGTCGGTGCCACTGCTGGGGACACTGAGATGGCCACAGATCCATAGGGAGTTTTCTTCACTTTCACCCTTCCTTTATTCTTATCTTGTTAAGCATTGGGGACAATGCTTATTTTTATTCGGGGGGGGGGGGGGGGGGGGAGTTTCTTTGACTCATTTTGATGATTATGTATTTTGATAACTATGAGACATTTGGCCTGTAGTTAACTTATTAATATTTTCTTTTCTTTCTCATTATGTATATATTCTCTCTTATCTCTCATTATGTATATATTCATTACGCCTTCAATAGTCTTTCTTTTGTTTTATAGCTTCTTTATCTTTATGTTATTTTCTTTTTGAATTAGTAGCTTCTTGTTGATTTAATAGTTTCTGTCTATGTTTTAGTGGATAATAAGCCTTTGGTTTTCTTAATGTCACGGTTCTTTCCAAATGTAGTTTTTGTGTGAACAGGGTAACTCTTCTCAATGATGGATGGCGTGACAACCTTCTTAAGGGATTGAGTCCGTTTTTGGTGTTTAGGTAATAATAGTAGTAGTAATGAATAAAAAGATCTAATTGAGTCATACTCGAAGAGTCAACCATGCTTCACTTGGTACCAACACACTTAACTACGTGCTTATGGTTAAAAACAAGTTTTTTTTGAAAGAAATAGCTCTAGTTAGTGACCTTGTGACTCTTGTATTGATTTAGACAATCATCGAGTGGTTTAATCAAACCATAGTTATTTTCAATCTTGAATATGGTCGTTGTGGGCCCTCGACTCTATCCTATTTAACAATCCAGCTGCGTGAGAGGTGAGATATTATTATTGCAAGTCCAAGTACCCATGCTAATGGTCTAGAACTTGCCCCGAATGTGTTTCTAGGCGAAATTTTAAGTTTTGCTTGGCTTGAGAAGTGATTGTAGGCTTTCCTTGATCCGCTTGAAGTTTTCCATTGCCCACCAATGTTGTTATACCTAGTCAACCCATTTGAGACTAAAACCTTTCTCATTTGATAACCGTATTACAAGCCTTTACCCGTTTTTTTGTGACCCTCTCTTGGCACCCGAGTTTTCCTTAACACTATTGTGAAACAATTGGCTAAAAACATAAGTTTGGGGGAGAGATGATGAACTTGAAAGAGGAATCAAGGCACAAAGAGAGAAAAGAAATGATGAGAAGGAAATGAAAGAAAAAGAAAGAACAAAAAGAAAAATGCAAAAAGAAAGTGAATAAGTGAAAAAGTTGAAGGGATTCAAAGAAAAGTAATGATACAAAGCATGGAGAAATCAAAGAGGGAGAGATTGAATATCATGATCAAGAAAGAGTGATGTCAAGTCTGTCTAGTTCCCCTAAGGATAAGAAAATGCCTCAAAGAGTTGGCAAGCATGAGCCGAGAAAAGAAAATGGACTGCTTAAGGAAAGATGAACCCGTTCTATCATAGCATATCCAACCTTAGTTCAAAAGCCTTCATTGCATTCTGAAAAATCCCTACATGATTTCAAGCCGAGTGAGCTTACATTAGTGGTGATTTACATGAGGAGCAAGCCTATGGTACTTAAAGCCGCACTTGCGGCATTCTTTTGAGAGAGATGAGTGAACCTTTCACAAATCTTTGGATTGAGTGCTAAATTCTTAAGTGAGATAGGCAAACGGAGAGTAGATGAGGAGGAGTTTGGGATCCACAATGAACTACATAAAAAACGAGCTCCCTTGATGAATAAAGTCAATTCTTGATGCTCAAGTGTTACATTAGAACTATTTGTGCTTAAAAGTTTAACTTGTTGCCTTGTTGATAATTCATAAGTGGTGTGGGTAATTCTTGGTCCCAATTGATGTGTGAATGACTCACTTTGATTTGCTGGAATGGTTCTTAACTTGTGGAAGTAGGAACCACTTTATTTGCTTGAGGACAAGCAAAAGCTTAAGTTTGAGGGAGTTGATAAGTGGGAATTTTGACTACTTATTAGCGCATTTTAGCTTTCATTTTAGTCCAAAAGCGTTTAATTGTCTTCCCGAAAACTGATGAAATGTGCTTAATTGCAGGAATATTGGAAGATGAACTCCCGAGATGAAATCCAACTCAAGAAGGAGTAATCTGAACTCAAGGACAAAAAAGGCACAGAAGCTCAATTGTGTGGACCGCAGAATATCATTTGCGGCCGCAAGTTATGAAGGAATTTCCATCAGAGACTAGTGCAAAGTGTAGCTGAAAAAGCTGAGCCAGAAGCAAAGTTCAGAGAAGATGCATTCCAAGTATCCCAGAAGTGCGGACCGCACAACAATTGTGTAGCCGCAGATACAATTGTGCGAACCACAGAAGAGCAAGGTGTGGCCGCAGTTACAATTCTGCAGACTCAGAAAGAGTGCATTGCGGTCGCGTTTCAGAATTATGCAGCCGCAGACTTCCAATCCTGTCAAGCTGAAGAAAAGTGCGGACCGCACATGAAATTGTGCGACCGCAGAACCTCCAAAAGGACATTTTTGTCCAAAATTTCCAGCCCTGTATAAATAGATAAGTTTCACACTTTTAGGTCAACTTTTGACATCAGTTGCTACAGTAGACGCTTCCTTTTACTCTTTTTAGTAGTTTTTCATATTTTGAGCTATTTGAATATAGATTTTATCATTTTAATTAGCAATATGAGTTTAATTTTCATTTCTTCTATTTTTTCCATTTCAAGCATGAGTAGCTAGATTTTCACTAGTGTGTAAACTTAATGGGTATTTAAATTTAATGTTTGTAAGGTTGAGTGTTTATTATTTAGCCTTGTTCTTGCTTTTATTTGTGGAATTAATGGTTGCAAACATTAGTTCATGCCTATTTGACTTGGTCTCTATTTGAGAAAGAGAGACTTAGTCTAGGAAAAATTGGCTAACAAGAAATTGGGTCAATCGAGAGATTTATAAGCCCAATTAAAGGGTTGAACCTAGAGATAGTAACAACCCGACTTGAGCTTTTATCAACCGTTTTATTCAATACCCATTTGGACTTGAGAAACCAAATTGGACAAAATCACTCTCTAACTGAAAGGTATTGAGTGGGTAATTGAGTGTTGATAGCTATAATACACCCTGACTAATAAAATAAATTTTAAAGTTTATATCCCATTAGGCAAAAACATAGGTGAAGGTCATAGCCCTAGGCTTTTTACAATATTTGAAAAACAACAAAAACAATCTCCTAGTTTCATTTCTCAAATTGCAATCGTAGTTCAAATTAGATTTCAAAACAACTAAATATTGCTGAAGAGTAAATTTAGATATTCAAATTCAAATGCTATAATATATACTACTAACTCCCATTTATAGCTTCCTGCGGAATTCGACCCCGACTCTTATTGGGTACTATTATTGCATCATTTCATAACCTTCAATTGAGGTGTGAAATTGGATGAGATCACAGCCGAAGGGAGAGCAGGGCCAAACTTCTTGAAGAAGACCGGCCACTCACGGATCCCCACGATGAGAGGGAGAAGCCGACCAACCCAGTCAGAAATGCCTTCGACCAAAGGAGGAGGCAAGTTTTTAGCTGCACGAGTAAAGGACCAGAGGTCAAAGCCCACAAACCAAGCAAGGGAGAAAAGTCTGATACCTACAAACAAGGAAACTAGGTACTTACGAGTACAATTCCAAACCTCAGGAAAACCGTCGACGTTGGCCACCACGTCCTCGGTTCTGACGTAGAAGAAGTTGAACCAAAATTGGCGGTTAGATTTGTCATCCATCTTCACCACCAAGTACTTGCCTCCTCGGTGGAGAAGATTCAACATTCTCCCCCTATAAAAGTTAGGGGCGAACAGGTGTATTAAATGCCGAAGTGTGAGTTCGACCTCGGCCAGCTCGAAAAATTTGGTGAGCATCATAATGAGTTTGTAAATGTACGGCGCGAGCTGAGCTGGGAAAATACCATAATAACGATAAAATTCCTCCACCAGCGGAAGGAGAGGGAGAGTATAGCTGACTTGGAAGGGGTAGGCGCAGTACCCAGGACGGTAGACCTGCACCGTATCCCACCCAGCCGGATTAATTCGAGGTGATTAGGAATGCCGAACTTAGACCTGAGCTCTCCCAATTCCTTCTCTGTCATCACTGACCGAAAGGCTCCAGGGTCAGCATCAGGCAATTTGGAGAAATAAGACCTAGTATCAGGGTTGCGAGGAACTATCTCCTCCACCAAAGGGAAGCTTCCATCCTCGACGGCGGCAAGAGCATTCTCCTCGTGAGGGGGAAGCACCATCGCTAAAGGGATCACTTCACTTCCCTCACTAGATTCAGAAGGTATGTTAGACATATTTTAATAGAATAAAGAGAAGTATCAAACAATGAGGAATTGAGAACGATGGGAAACGCTGGAACAGAGAGGAGAGGTACAAAGCCAGAAAAGAGAAAGAAAGGGATATGGGGTTTCGAAACTAAAAACTTGAAACTTCAAAATCACACCCTAACATATCTATTTATAAGAACCTCGACACCAGAACCGAAATTGATTCATCACTACCTGGCACCGGAATCGAAGCGACAGGTTCGATCAAGGGTCGCACGCGAAACGAAGCACTGCATCGGGAATAAGCGTCATAATGACGCATGACGTCATCCTAATTGGTGGACAGCATAACTCCAACAAACCAACCGGGAAAATCAAAGCGTTTGAAATAAGCGGCCGACGTAGGGATGCGTTGCCAGTTTGTTGTAACCACCACGACCTGCACAACTCGCTCGATTGTTTCGACCACGACGAATAAAATTCGCTCATCGAACCTGCCTGAAGCCGACCTCAATAAGCGAAGGGACTAACTGTATAGATCAAAATCTGTTTTTAGAATATTTAAGCCAAGATAATACTAAGGGAAGAGTTCCCAAGTCATCGTTTGTCAAGATGGCCCGAGAAGCAGCAAAGTGTATGGTCGAAGAGTCAACAAGAGTCGTAGTCAATAAGGGTCGTAGTCAAGGTGTCAACAAGGGACGAGGTCGAGGTCGAGTACGTTTGGCAGAGCTGTAACGACTAGTTTTCAAGATAGGATATTAAAGAGAATATTCTATTGGATATTCTCTACACTTGTACTATTAGGGTTTCTTAGGAACATGTCCCATATAGATAGAAAAAGAGACAATGATAGGGGGATGTGATATTCACTTATAAAGAATACACTTTAACTAAAAGATTTGTCTTTCTATTGCTAAGATACAAATACCACCTTTTCACTGAGATTCTTGTCCATAATTTTTTATCAGATCCGAGAATAACTCGAATATTCAAGGATTTGTCTATCATTCATCATTGTCAGGAGGAACATCTATATATTTCATCCTTTATTGGGTGAATCATTCCTCCTATTTACTTAAATGTCATTTATTATTGTTCATTATTAGTGAATGCTATATTATATGCTCTTGATTTTTAGAACATTTGTTTCATATTATTGCCACTGTCCGACCAGATTCACACGACATTTAGTTTTTTTTAACAAACTTATCTAAGGATATTATTGTTAGCTAAGATCAACCTTTGTTCACGTAAATTTAATTATTTGAACTAATATCTATATTTTTTCGTCAAACACACCCAATACTATAAAAAAACTATTACTAGTATATGAGTATCATTTTTGCCTTAGGTTGGCACTTTGTCTAGAATTAATCTTACAGACGAACTCGTCTACTCGAAAACATGTTCGAGCTTCCTGTTTCATATGCATTTATTATTAGTTTACAAAGATGTTTTTGTTATAAAATAAAAAGTGTAAAGTAAATAAATCGAAGACAAGTATAGAGAGAGATTGATATTTTTATTCAACTTCAAACTGATGTATATAATGAACTGAAAACTCCTCTATTTATAGAAGAAAGAAAGAAGCTACAAGGCTTTTCTTAAGCTGCTTGTAAGTTGTATGCTTGAGCTGCTTGCAACCTGCCTGTTTAATAAGAAGCTGCTGCAAATCGTTTTATTAAGTTGCTTGCAACCTGCCTGCATCGGCTGCTTGTAGATAAACTTCAATAGAGTACCAAACGGATAATCTTTTTCAGGAAGATTATCTATAGCGGAGTAATAAATGGATATCCAGATTATAATTATTTTCATAACAGTTTTGCATTTGCACAAGGATAAGTTTTTTTTTTATACCAAAATATAAGAATAAGATGTTGATCACTCGAGACCTAAACAAAAACGAATTGTATGCATGTGTTCAAAGTAAAGTCGTAATGGTCCTCTTTCTGAAATAACTTGTACAAAATGCTAATGTAATAATACTGGATATTTATTGCTTAAGGAGATGACTAAACCATAATTTTCCTTGGGATAGCCCAGCCCTTAACTCAACTTTAATCCCTCAATTAAACCTTTATTTGACAAACTATTGACTTTGTTTGTAAGGAGTTTAAGTTTTATAGGCTGATAGTGTATAATTTTTTCTTTTGTTTGCATTTTAGGAGTTATTTGAAAATTAACTAGAGGTACTGAAAAGATATTACTCTCTTCACTATGCTGCAATTTTAACTAATACTCACATATATAATGGAGTGCTCTGGTTCCTACGAAGTAAGAAACTGAAGATTGAAGAAAAGCAGAAATTAAAGTGGTTCAAATTTAATCAATTTGGCTAAAAAAGAGTTGGAAAAAGTAACACCAATCAAATTGCAATATGCATAATTTAGAGTCAAACACAAAATTATATTCATATTAAAACACAACTCTAAATTTCAAATATCATTTTAACTTAAAAAAAAAAATTCACTATTTTAGAATTTTACAATTCTTATGTCCAAATGCCCGCTAAGTCTGCTTATTGATTGACAAGCCAATTAGATGGAAAGCGCACCTCTAATTTGTTGCAAACAAAAAAAGCTTCCCATCCCTATGCTGTTTAGGCCATGAATCAAAATCTCTTATTTTACCTCTTACAGCAAAGGTTTATACCCTATTTATTATAAATCAATATTCTTTTAAAATATTATTTTCTATAACTATCATTTATTTTTTATATCAAAATAGGTATTTATGGTATACACTACCATTAAGGCATTAAATACGTTATGTACCATTTTTCTCTCTCAATCTTTCGGTTATTCTCCAAAATATTTCTTCTTTCTCTCTCCACGATCTCTCTCTCTCACAGTCACAACAAGATTGTATTCGTAATTTTTGAAGCACGATTCTCTCTCACTTTCAATGTTTTTGCTCCAAAAACTCGTGGTAAGTGTTAAAGTTTTTGGGTTTTTGGTCAGTTCAAGCTTCTTCTTTTTTAAAAAAAATCTTCACCATTGTTTGATTTTCAGCAGAAAACTTCAAATTCCCTCTTCAATGGCTGATTCAACAACTTTGAAACAAGAGGCCCACTGCGGCTTTCTTCTACACCGGATATTGCAATGGATTTCTCTACACGAATACTACAATATTTTTTACGCCGGAGAAGATTCGAGGGCCAGGGTTTTTATTCATCTCCATTTTTTGTTTTAATATAATGTATACAATATTTTACTTGTCCGAAAAACGCCATCTCTGACGAACTTTCTTCTCTTCTTTGCTATTTAGTCGCATACAATGATACAAATACATTGTATTCTGTACAAATTCACTTAAATAAATTGTATTTTTGCATAAATATATTTTTTTGCTTGTATTTATATATTTTGAAAGTTTGTATTTTTTTAATACAGCTGAATGCATATGTATTCATGCATGAATACAAGATATAAATATTGAAATACACTGAATACAAACATTAAAATAGAATAAAATATAAACAGTGAATACATTTAATTTTAAAATACAGTGAAATACAGGAAAATAATAAATACAAATAAAAATATAGTGAATACAACCAATGGAATATACTGAATATAACAGTAATAACATGTATTAGGAATAACTAAAATATTGTTAATACAAATACATTTGAATACACTGTATATAAAATAGCGAATACAGTAAATACAAACATTGAATCTAATGAATGCAACAGTAAAAAATAAATTAAAACATACTAAATACAAAAGTTATATAGAACTGAAAAATCATTCTAATTAATTGGGTTGATAATGAGGCATGTTATAATTGATTTTGTTGAGTTATATTAGGAGTGTATCACGCTAATTAATATTATTTCCATTATTAGACAGTTGGACATACCTATTTTTAAGTTGATTGTCGTTACTATATTCATGAATACATGGCGCGAATACATGTGAATACATGCGCGTACAACTGGACTGCCCTGATTTTAGGCGATTTTTATTGTTGTATTCATGAATACATATCGTGAATACATGCACGTACATGCATGTATAACTGGACTGCCCTGATTTTAGACGCTTTTTCCTGATGTATTCATGAATAGATGAGGCGAATACATGTGAATACATGAGTGTACATCTGGACTACCCTGATTTTTAGGCACTTTTTGTTGCTGTATTCTTGAATACAACATTGTAAATACAATGAATACACTACCGTAACAACTTAATAATAGTTATAGGAAGTAATTATGTATATGGTAGCTATAGAAAATTAATAGTCACTAAACAATAGTTATTTCTGAAAATTCATCTATATTGAAAGTCAATTAAAAGTGTGAGACATTTTAGGAAATAGTGTGATCACTTGACTCAAACAAACAATAATATTTCATTATGTTAAAAGTGTATTTTCACTGACTTAGCCCAATACACACCTCCTCTCAAAAATTACAGTCTCCCTTCCAGAAACGATCGATTTCAACGAGGATGAAAATATATAAATTTGACATGATAAGAGTGATTAATTAAGGTTCTTTCGAAATAAATATACCTTCAAAGAAATTATATAATATAAAATACAAAATTTCTATAACTAAAAGTATTTTAAAAAATTATAATCACAAAATAATATTTTGACTCCTCAAGTGATAATATTGTCATATTAAATGAGATTGAACATTGAAGAAGTACTATACACCATCCAATATCCTCCAACCTTTGTGAAGAAAAACCAACTGCTCCATAAAAGGAAATATATAAGGATTTAAGCTAATATACTTTCCTTGTATAGTTATTTAGATGCACAATTAAAATCAGGGAATCTACAGAAATGTCCCAAATAAGTGATAACTTATCAACATCTAGCCATTAATTATAGACTTACCAAAACTAGCCAAACACAAACACAAATAAATAAGTATTCTTTCTCTCCAAGAATCACACGCAAAGAATATACATTTGATACATGTATCCCACACACATGTAGACATGAATATACATGTGATACATATTTAATACAAATATGACACAAATGATATGTAGTGTAATACACATATTATTTTTTTATGTTCATCTTCTGCCTCAAAATTCTACCAAATTATCCCAAAACTGAGATTTAAACTTTTTAAGATGTATCCAATCTATTTCAACAACACACTCAAAAGAAAGTAAAAATTTGATATTTTTTTGGTACAAATAGCTAATTAACTAATATTGATAATATTTTATGAATTGACTAATTTTTGTACTAACTTACTTATGGATTGACATAACTAGTAATTTCCCTAAAAATTATCCTTACATAGTTATATACGGTCAAAATAGATTTCGGCTTTCCTACGTTCGATCGAGATCGAGTGGTAAGAAACCGGAGTAGGATTTTGGGAGTAAGCTCCGAAGACGGTACAAACGAGCCTCGAGTCCGAAGGCTGCCAGAGTCGGCTCGATAATCTTATCGAGCCCGTGACCAAATCGATCTGCAAGGCATTGCTTCAAGGTCGGAAATGCGCCACGCCCATCCCGAAGGTCGAACTCAAGCCAAGACCGAAGGTCCGACCCAGTGACGAGTTCGAGCCAGTATCGAGTTCGAGGCAGTATCAAGCTCAGGGACAAGAGCCGTTACAACCGCACCAAGAGACCGCACTAAGGGAGAGAATCTAGAGACAAATCATCATGGGTCCTCCACTATATGCTTTATTTTATTATTTTGTTATAAATAATGTAATGACCCTCTATTATAAAAGAGGGGATCCTTGTAAGCTATGGACATATTAAATAGATTGGAACAAAAGATCTTTTCTTATATACAAAGATATCTCCTTGTGCTTGTCTTACTTCATCTTATTCATTCATTCTGTTCATCATTCCCATTCTCATAGCCAAATATTTGTATTGTTATTTTTGTATCAAAGGAATTTACGTATCCTTAGAACCATACGTAAATTTAACGTTATCCGATTTTTCGGGTAAACAGTTTGGCGTCCACCGTGGGGCTAAGGATAATGGTGATCGTTTGATATAAATCTACAGTACATACCAGCTTACAACTTCAAATCAGCAATAGCTTTACCTATCGACCACGAAGCCGGCCTTCAAGATGAAACCAACAACTTGACACCCGGGGCCGGAAGGCCACTTAACGATGGCACTGAGGCTCGAATCGAAGTGCCCGAAATTCGAGCCGAAGTACCATTGGATGTCAACTCACAAATAGCTCTAGAGGCGAATCAGCGTTTCGAACCGGAAAGAAGCATTCAGGGCGGTACTCGATCCGTAGCCCGAGACACCCATAACGCGGGGAAAATTGGGGCCAGCTTACGTATGATCTTTGAGATGCTACAAGCCCAACAAGTAGCGATAGCTCAGTTACAGAGCCAAACTCGCATACAAAGCAGGCCGGATTCCAATCCGCTTCGAGAAATCACTCCCAGAACGGGGCCCGCCATAGTGAAATCAAACGAGCAAGAATCGGGAACCACTCCCGAAATTACTAAATTGCTCGAGGAACTCACAAAATGAGTCGAAGTCAACGACAAGAGAGTGGAAACATACAATGCCAGGGTCGATCAAATCCCGGGGGCTCCACTAATGATAAAAGGGCTTGATTCAAAAAAAATTCATACAAAAGCCTTTTCCCTTGAGTGCAGCCCCAAAACCAATCCCCAAAAAATTCCGTATGCCCGAAATTCCTAAATATAACGGTATGACCGATCCTAACGAACATGTCACCTCTTACACATGTGCCATCAAAGATAACGATTTGGAGGATGATGAGATCGAATCCGTGTTGTTAAAAAAGCTTGGGAAGACCCTCTCGAAGGGAGCAATGATCTGGTATCATAATTTACCACCAAATTCCATCGATTCCTTTGCCATGTTAGCAGATTCATTCGTAAAGGCACATGCTGGTGCCATAAAGGTTGCAATAAGGAAATCAGACCTCTTCAAAGTAAAGCAAAGGGGTAATGAAATGCTGAGGGAATTCGTATCCCGATTTCAAATGGAACGCATGGAATTTCCACCGGTCACAAACGATTGGGCCATACAAGCTTTCACCCAAGGGTTGAACGAGCTAAGTTCGACAACATCACGTCGGCTGAAACAAAATTTGATCGAGTATCCAATAATAACTTGGGCAGATATACACAATCGATACCAATCAAAAATCAGGGTCGAGGATGATCAGTTGGGAGCTCAGTATGGACCCGTGCATCAGAACAGGACAGCTACTAAAAACCAAAGGGAGATCGACAGAGAACAAAGGTCGAATAGAGACCGATATCAACCATACGTCGCAGATCGGGTAAACAATGGTTCAGCATGCAATACAGTTCGGAACAATCGAAGGATTAATCGAGGGCAAAATTCCGGGGGACTTATGAGCAAGAGCGGCTTTGATAAATATGCCGATCCTATAGAAGCACCTCGATTATCAGAATATAACTTCAGCGTTGGTGCATCCGCCATCGTGTCGGCTATCGGACGCATCAAAGACACTAAATGGCCTCGACCCATGTAGAACGATCCTTCCCAAAGGAATCCCAATCAAATGTGCGAATATCATGGCACCCATGGCCACAGAACGGAAGATTGCAGGCAACTAAGAGAGGAAGTAGCCCGCTTATTTAACAAAGGGCACCTTCGGGAATTTCTGAGTGATAGAGCGAAGAACCATTTTAAAAACAGGGATTTCGGCAAGCAAAACAAGCAAGAAGAACCGCATCATGTCATTCACACGATCATCGGCGGCGTTGATACCCCTCATGGGCCAGTGCTTAAACGCACTAAAACATCGATTGTTAGGGAAAAGAGATCTCAGACTCAAGATTACGCACCCATGGGGACTTTGTCCTTCGATGATGAAGATGCAGAAGGAGTCATCCAACCTCATAACGATGCACTGGTAATATCCGTACTCATGAATAAAACTAAAATTAAGCGTGTGTTAATCGATCCAGGTAGTTCGGCCAACATCATCAGATTGAAGGTCGTAGAACAGCTCGGCCTACAGGACCAGATCGTACCCGTAACTCTGGTTCTAAACGGATTTAATATGGCATGTGAAACCACCAAAGGCGAGATAATCCTACCAATAAACGTGGACGGAACTATCCAGGAAACAAAGTTTCATGTGATCGAAGGCGATATGAGAGCTGTACCTTCGACCCTACACCAGGCCCTCAAATTCCTGACATCGAGAGGTGTCAAAGCGGTGTACGGAGAACAACCGGCCGTAAAGGAAATGTTCGCCATCGAGGAAGCAAAATCAATGTCCTCGCCTTCATCGATAAAGGGATCGGACTCAAAAGGAGAACGGGACACCAAATAGCAATCACAGACATCGGCTTCGACCCAGCCAGATAACCAGAAGATCGAAGAAGAGGATGATCAAAAGGTCCCTCGATCTTTCATGATTCCCGATGACTCCGACGCCACCAAATCAACAATCGAGGAACTAGAGCAAGTCACACTAATTGAGAACTGGCCCGAGCGAAAGGTATACTTGGGAACGGGGTTAAGCCCCGAACTCAGGAAGAAACTTATTCAATTTCTTATTGATAACATCGATTGTTTTTGCCCGGTCCCATTTAGATATAACAGGGATCCCACTGGACATAATGACGCATCGGCTAAGCTTGGACCCTAGGTTTAGACCGGTTAAGCAAAAGAGAAGTGCCCAGTCCGAGGGAAAGCACGCATTCATAAAGGACGAGGTAACCAAGCTTCTCAAGATAGGGTCCATTCGGGAGGTGAAATATCCCGAATGGTTAGCCAACATAGTTGTAGTGCCTAAAAAAGGGAATAAACTTAGAATGTGTGTAGACTATAAGGATTTGAACAAAGCATGCCCCAAAGATTCCTTTCCGCTGCCCAACATCGATCGCACGATCGATGCCACGGCCGGCCATGAGATCCTCACTTTTCTCGATGCCTATTCCGGGTATAATCAAATCCAGATAAACCCGGAGGACCAGGAAAAGACTTCATTTGTCACCAAATATGGAACGTATTGCTATAATGTGATGCTCTTCGGGCTAAAAAATGCAGGGGCTACTTACCAACGCCTAGTAAATAAAATGTTCGAAGAACAAATAGAAAAATCAATGGAAGTTTATATTGATGACATGCTAGTTAAATCTCTGCGCACAGAGGACCATTTGACCCATTTGTAGGAAACGTTCGAAATCTTGAGGAAATACAACATGAAACTCAACCTCGAAAAATGTGCTTTCGGGGTCGGTTCGGGCATGTTCCTCGGCTTCATGTGTCAAATCAGGGAATCGATATTAACCCCGATAAAATTAAGGCCATCGAAGACATCGTCGTTGTGGACAGCGTGAAAGCCGTACAAAGGCTAACGGGTCGGATTACAGCCTTAAGCCGGTTCATTTCGAGATCATCTGATCGAAATCACAAATTTTTCTCTCTACTCAAAAAGAAAAACAATTTTGCTTGGACCCCGGAGTGCCAACAAGCATTAAGGGATCTAAAACGATATCTGTCAAGCCCACCACTACTTCACACTCCAAAAACAGACGAAAAAATTTGCTTGTACTTGGTAGTATCAGAAATCACCGTAAGCGGTGTCCTAGTTCGAGAAGAGCAAGGTACGCAATTCCCCGTTTATTATATGAGTCGAACCTTAGGAGAAGCGGAAACTAGATATCCGCACCTAGAAAAATTGGCACTTGCACTGATAAGCGCCTCTAGAAAGTTAAGACCGTACTTTCAATGTCATCCCATATGCGTATTAACCACTTACCCGCTTCGTAATATCTTGCACAAACCTGAGCTATCAGGCCGATTGGCCAAATAGGCCGTCGAACTCAGTGGGTACGATATCGAATATCAACCTCGTACGGCCATCAAGTCTCAAATTTTATCAGACTTCGTGGCTGATTTCACGCCAGCCCTCGTACCTGAAGTCGAAAAAGAACTCCTGTTGAAATCGGGTACATCATCGGGGGCATGGACCCTTTTAAAGGACGGAGCTTCGAATGTAAAGGGGTCCGGGCTAGACATGGTTTTGAAATCACCCACGGGTAATGCTATTAGGCAATCTATTAAAACTACCAGGTTGACCAACAACGAGGCCGAGTATGAAGCCATGATTGCAGGTCTCGAGCTAGCTAAAAGCTTGGGAGCAGAAGTCATTGAAGCTAATTGTGACTCTTTACTGGTGGTGAGTCAGGTAAACAAAACCTTCGAAGTTTGAGAAGGTAGAATGCAAAAGTATTTAGATAAACTGCTTGTCACTTTGCACCGTTTCAAACAATGGATTCTGCGGCATGTTCCACGAGAACAAAATAATAAAGTCGATGTACTTGTGAATTTGGGATCGTCGGTCGAGATAGATGACTTGAGCTCAGGGACTGTCGTTCAACTTTCGAGATCGGTAATCGAAGAAGGTCACGCCGAGATAAATTCTACAAGCTTAACCTGGGATTGGAGAAATAAGTATATTGAATACTTAAAGAGCGGAAAGCTCCCACTGGACCCTAAAGATTCTAGGGCCCTACGGACTAAAGCTGCTCGATTCACGTTGGCTCCGGATGGAACGCTATATCGAAGGACATTCGATGGACCGTTGGCAGTGTGCTTGGGTCCGGGAGATACCGATTATATCCTACGGGAAGTGCACGAGGGCACCTGTGGGAATCACTCCCGTGCCGATGCATTAGTTCGAAAAATAATCAGAGCAGGGTATTATTGGATCGATATGGGCAAAGATGCGAAGGAATTTGTTAGTAAATGTGACAAATGTCAAAGGTTTGCGCCAATGATCCATAAACCCAGAGAGAAACTTCACTCAGTCCTATCCCCATGACCGTTCATGAAATGGGGAATGGATATCGTCGGCCTTCTGCCATCGATCCCAGGTAAAGCCAAATTTATTTTATTTATGACTGACTATTTTTCTAAATGGGTTGAAGCGCAGGCGTTCGAGAAAATAAGAGAGAAAGAAGTTATAGACTTTATTTGGGATCATATCGTATGCCGATTCGGGATACCCGCCGAAATAGTATATGACAATGGGAAACAATTCTTTGGTAGCAAAGTAACAAAATTCTTTGAAGATCACAAAATAAGAAGGATACTATCAACGCCATACCACCCCAGTGGGAACGGACAGGCCGAATCAACGAACAAAACTATCATTCAAAACCTAAAGAAGAGGTTGAACGACGCTAAAGGAAAATGGAGAGAAATCCTGCCCTAAGTCCTTTGGGCATATCGGACGACATCAAAATCCAGTACGGGGGCGACCTCATTCTCCTTAGTATATAGGTCCGAAGCATTGATACCAGTCGAAGTTGGTGAACCCAGTACCAGATTTCGATTCACGATGGAAGAATCAAATAACGAAGCTATGAATACCAGCCTCGAATTATCGGACGAAAGATGAGAAGCTGCTCTCGTCCAATTGGCCGCCCAAAAGTAGCGAATCGAAAGATATTATAATCGAAGAACCAAGCTCCGCCATTTCAAGCCCGGGGACTTAGTGTTAAGAAAAGTCACCATCAATACCCGAAATCCAAATGAAGAAAAACTAGGACCAAATTGGGAAGGACCATATCAGGTGCTCGAGAACGTAGGAAAGGGATCGTACAGGCTCGGCATTATAAACGGCAAACTGCTATCAAGCAGCTGGAATGTATCATATCTAAAACGATACTACTGCTAAGGTACGACCTTTCCATATTCATTTACATTTCAAAACTGACCTCTGCAGAAGTCCGAACAAGAGCTAAGATGGATATTTCGCTTGAAAGCACGCGTTGCACTCTTTTTCCCTTAGATCGGTTTTATCCCAAATGGGTTTTTCGGCAAGGTTTTTAATGAGGCAACCATTGATCGTGCTGTACTTACAACAATATCCGAGGCCTTTTTACAATCGACCTCAAATACTGAGGGGGCATTAGGCCCTCAAATACATCGAGTTCAGATGCAAGAGAGTTATTTCACAACAACAGGGTTCCAATAGGAAAAATTATAAGAGCCAAATGGTTGAAACGAACCATGCTCATGTAGATTGGCCCGAACCCAGGCGCGAAACATGAACACATGTGTAATGACTTGCAAAGAAAGTTCTCTTCTTTACCGACATCTTATATCCAAGGAAAATTTCTCTATTTGAAAATTTATTATGCAAACAGAATTAAGTTAAATTCGACTATTAAGCCTACGGGCTACATTACTTCGAGTTCGAATCATTTCACTCGACTATTAAGCCTACGGGCTACATTATTTCGAGTTTGAATCATTTCACTCGACTATTAAGCCTACGGGCTACATTACTTCGAGTTCGAATCATTTCACTTGACTATTAAGCATACGGGCTGCATTATTTCGAGTTCGAATCATTTCACTCGACTATTAAACCTACGGGCTACATTGTTTCGAGTTCGAATCATTTCACTTGACTATTAAGCCTACGGGCTACATTATTTCGAGTTCGAATCATTTCACTCGACTATTAAGCCTACGGGCTACATTATTTCGAGTTCGAATCATTTCACTCGACTATTAAGCCTACATGCTACATTATTTTGAGTTCGAATCATTTTACTCGACTATTAAGCCTATGGGATACATTACTTTGAGTTCGAATCATTTCACTCGACTATTAATCCTACGGGCTACATTATTTCGAGTTTGAATCATTTCACTCGACTATTAAGCCTACGGGCTATATTACTTCGAGTTCGAATCATTTCACTCGACTATTAAACTAAGCCTACATGCTACTTTTATTTCGAGTTCGAGCAAGCACTCACTCAACTATCACGCCTACGGGCTATATTTCTTCGAGTTCAGATCATCCACTCGACGACTAAGCCTACGGGCTACTTTTATTTCGAGTTCGAACTCGACCAATTAAGCCTACGGGCTACATTACTTCGAGTTTGAATCATTTTCAATAAGCCTACGGGCTACATTACTTCGAGTTCGAATCATTTTCAATAAGTCTACGGGCTACTTTCATTTCAAGTTCGAGCAGGCACTCACTCAACCATCACGCCTACGGGCTATATTTCTTCGAGTTCGAATCGTTGACTCAGCTAGTAAGCCTAAAAGCCACATCATAGAGACTACGAAGTCCAAATTTGATTAAAGTTATTTAGATCCTTGTGAAAATATTCATAAAGGCGTGAATAAAAGTCTTCACGAAACAGAAGCAAGTCGGCAGAATTATCAATATAAAAAATTATCTACATGGTCGATTACAACGAAAAAACTAAGGACTAAATTTCCTGATCGTCGGGAGCGGTCTCTTCTTTATCAGACCCCTCCCCCCCCCCCCATTCTCGGATCCGCTCTTGCCCCCATCACATCATCATCATCATCATCATCATCATCATCATCATCGCCATCTGAAACTAAAGCTTCAGCATCGGCTTCGAGCTCTTTGGCCCTTTTTATTTCTTCAGCGAGGTCGAAACCACCAGCATGGATCTCCTCGAGGGTTTCACTTCGGGATCGGCACTTTGCTAGTTCGGCAACCTGATGTGCTCGAATATCGGCGGATTCGGCTGCCTCTCTTACTTGGACCTGGGCAGCTTCAGCATCGGCCCGATAGACGGCCATGAGTGCATCTGCATCGGCCTTTGCCTTTTCGGTATCAGTTTTGACCTTGGCAAGTACAGAGGCCAACCGAGCCTCAAGCTCCTCTATCCTTCCTGCCTGAACCGAGCCTTTTTCCTTTATTTTCTGAAGTTGGGCTTCGGCCGATGATAACTGGGCTCAAGCAGTTTCTTTTTCTGCAGCAAAACGATCCATACCTTCCTTCCACTGCAAAGACTCCGTTTTTATTACGTCAACCTCCTCACGAAGCTTCCCGATCATCTCAATTTTTTGCTGCAGCTGTGAGACCGAAAAGTTAGCCACCATTCCAGTATCAAACCCATAGGTTTTCAAAAGTATCATTACCTGCTCAGATAAATCGGTCTTATCTCGGTAAGCCTTGGCCAACTCATCTCGGAGGTCTTTTATTTCCTCGTCCCTCTGCCCTAAGAGAAGTCTTAGGGAATTCCTCTCATCAGTAACCCGTTGAAGGTCGACTTCATATCGACGCAACTCGTTTTTGGACCGAGAACATGCTTCTCGATGAACTGCTGCTGCCTACAAAGAAACAAGAAACGAAGTTAACGAAAAGTAAAACATAAAGGTAGTACCAACAAAATAGTTTTAAAAGCTTACATGATTCAAAGCCTGCCGCACCCCGTGAAAAAGGTCCGATTCATCACCAGTACCAGCAACGTCCTCGATACCGGTAAACAGGTCACGAAAGGGATCCTCTCCATCGTGAGGCCTGTCTAGATCGAGGGACCCCAGAGCTTGGGCTTCCCGAATCACCTTAGCAAAAAAAAGGGGAAAAGTAGGCGAATCTTCGATTGCTTCTGCCCCAAATGAATCACCTAGAGCATTCTCTTCGGTTCGAAGGGATTCGAGGGCCCCTTCGGTCATATCCCCTGCTCGTTGGCTCCGATGAACTATGTCTTCGATCTCCGATAATTCGGAGACTCTACCCAAATCTTTCTCCAGCATACCCTCAGGACGAGGTGGAGCCTCGTGGAGCATCATCGGTCCAGCTGTCAATGGGGCATCACTGGTTTTCTTCGTTCGGGCCGCCAGCGCTAACCCATCATTTTCTTCTTCTTCTTATTCTTCATCTTCATCCCTTAGGCGCATAACTGATTCCGAGCTCAAAGGAATGGCATCCTTGTTCGGCTTGCGAGCCATCCTCTTCTTCGATTTTGGGTCTTCG
The DNA here is from genome assembly GCF_000715075.1 of Nicotiana tabacum. Taxonomy (NCBI): domain Eukaryota; kingdom Viridiplantae; phylum Streptophyta; class Magnoliopsida; order Solanales; family Solanaceae; genus Nicotiana; species Nicotiana tabacum. The sequence goes on from NC_134103.1 coordinate 76,504,720, forward strand.
GAAACAGGGGCTCTTTTCCTTTTGTTTCCCTTCGCCGGTATTTGGACAGGGGCCAAGATTTCTTCCTTATTGGACAAAGGCCTCAAAACTGCATCCTTACCCAATCCTGCATATGGGAAATTTTAATAAGATATTTGAAAACCAACTCGTTCGAAGAACACGAAAAATGGGCTTACCATAATTTTTGGCCTCCCACCGACCCTTTGACAAATTACGCCATGAACGCTCGGCGTATGTGGAGGTCGAAACAAGAGCTCGTACCCAGTTCTTGAGATCGGGAACTGCTCCGGCATCCAAGGAATCGCTACATCATAAAAAGAGGAGTGTCGATGAGAGAAGAAATGAAAAAACAAAGTAGAAGTAACATCAAGATTACACTTACGTTTCATATTCCACTCCTCGGGAAAAGGGCATATTTTCAGTCGGAATCAGGTTCGAAGTCCTTACTCGAATGAACCTGCTCATCCAGCCCCGGTCCCTGTCCTCATCAATACTCGAGAACAGAGCCTTAGAAGCCCGACGTTGAAGTTTTATTAACCCTCCTCGAAAAAGTCGAGGACAGTATAATCGGATAAGATGGTCGAGGGTGAACGGCATCCCCTCGATTTTGCTCACGAAATATCGGATTAAGATAACGATCCACCAAAAAGATTGGTGGACTTGGCCTAGGGTAATTTGGTATTGACGACAGAAATCAATGATAACGGAATCGAGGGGACCCAACGTGAAAGGGTAAGAATACACATTCAAAAACCCTCTCACGTGCGAAGTGATATCTTCGTCAGAAGAAGGAATCATTATTTCTTTTTTATCCCAATTGCAATCCTTCTTTAGCTGTTGGAGGTGCTTCTCGGTTATCGAATATATATACCTCGATACCGGTTCACATCGACCCGGGACCAATGAGCCTTTGTCGACTTTGAAATCAGAAGAAAGGACGCACCCCCCAGGAACACACTCCTCATGCCGTGGTTCTACCGGCGTATCATCGGCGGCACACTGTGAAGATAAAGCTTTCTCTTTCTGAGGGATGGCTTGTGACATTTTCGCCATTTTTGAATTAAGAAGTAAGGAATAGAGAAAAGTGGCAAAAATTTGGTAGAATTAAAAGGGGGCTTCTGCAGAAAGAAATCACAGAATTACTGGTAAGTTGGAGAGTACAAAAAGGGATTTGGGAAATTTGGAAGGTAGAAGATGTAAAAGTAGTAAAGGATAAAAGAAGGGGTTATTTATACGCTCGCATCATGACGGTTCGATATCAGAGGTGGCCGACCACCGTCTGACATGCATTAAAAACCTTGAAAGACTAAATCGATGTGACAACTATCACATACGTCATAATCGATCCCTGTTAAAACGTCAGCTTGTTACCCGATCGTACCGTCGAAAATCATATCGATTCTCACCACATCCTTCATGAGAATCGAGGGGACTATCTGTATACGGTCAAAATAGATTTCGGCTTTCCTACGTTCGATCGAGATCGAGTGGTAAGAAATCGGAGTAGGATTTTGGGAGTAAGCTCCGAAGACGGTACAAACGAGCCTCGAGTCCGAAGGCTGCCAGAGTTGGCTCGATAATCTTATCGAGCCCGTGACCAAATCGATTTGCAAGGCATTGCTTTGAGGTCGGAAATGCGCCACGCCCATCCCGAAGGTCGAACTCAAGCCAAGACCGAAGGTCCGACCCAGTGACGAGTTCGAGCTAGTATCGAGTTCGAGCCAGTATCGAGCTCACGGACATGAGCTGTTACAACCGCACCAAGAGAGATAATCTTAGCGGGAATCGAGGAAGAGACAAATCATCATGGGTCCTCCACTATATGCTTTATTTTATTATTTTGTTATAAATAATGTAATGACCCTCTATTATAAAAGAGGGGATCCTTGTAAGCTATGAACATATTGAATAGATTGGAACAAAAGATCTTTTCTTATATACAAAGATATCTCCTTGTGCTTGTCTTACTTCATCCTATTCATTCTTTCTATTCATCATTCCCATTCTCATAGTCAAAATACTTGTATTGTTATCTTTGTATCAAAGGAATTTATGTATCCTTAGAACCATCTATTACGTATCCTTATAAATTTAACGTTATCCGATTTTTCGGATAAACAATAGTTTCCCTCGCAAATTTCATCATATTTTATGACCGTATGTCCGATGTTTAAGGGTGTACCTTTTCTCTCCGTCATAGTTTAAGATTGTAAACGGAAAATAGTCCTATTACATGTCCTCAATTGGTAAGTCAAAAAGTCTTTTTATCTAAATACTGCTAATTGTTTTCCCATCATTTGCATTTTGTGTTATGTCATCAAAACACGCACAAAAATAACAAAACATCTATGTTTCAACTTTCAACTACTCATAATTGTTCTTACGCATTTTAAATGGTTAAATAAACAAAAAAACTAGAAATATTCAACAACTTTACCATTTAATAGAAGTATTGTGACAAAAACTTCCCCATTTCATGCCACACTGAGTAATCACATCCTCTATTCTCATCTTATACTAAACGTAAATTATTAAAACTAATATTCATTAAAAGTCAACTACGTATTTTTTAATTTAATCTGAAATCCAGATTAGTTAGGAAAAAATCAGAAATAGTCTGATTTAAAATTGGTAATTGAAAAATAACCACAATTTCAAAATAATCAAAATTCCAGCATAATATGCTGGGGTTCAAATTTTTTACATATGAGATTCCAGCATAATGTGCTGGAATTTCATAATATGCTGAAAATTTATACACATGAGCTCCATAATAAATTTGTAAGTGCCGGCTATTTTTTGATTACAAATCCGAAACTGGCTACCCCATACTATTTTCACAAAAAAAATGAAATCGGTGTGTTTGATATGACTTTTTTAATTCACTAAGATTTTATTGAGAAATAAATCTTAAGATTTAAGTCGGTAAGTTTAGAATATTATTACACATCCAGTATTTGAAGGCAAAAGAATAATGAACAAACGAAACAAACTTAAAATAAATACTTGTACACATTCAAGAGAGAAACATCCACCACCAAAGTTGTGGTGAAATAGGTAAGAATTTGGATCTTTCCACCTTTAGCTAAAGACGACTTTGAGTTGTGGGATGGAACTCTTTTGATTGAGGACGCTTCTCTCATCAAGTGTAAATAATTGGGTTTTATCTTTAATTTTTGTACATAAGTAATACATTTTTTATTTATATATATTGTTTGAGTAAAAATTACTCCACCATATCCATAATTAAACTTTAAGCTCTATTTCTGCTTTTAATAAGTTTTATGTGACGAAAATTTAAATTAATTAAAATTTCAATTAATTACTGAGTACGGAGTGACAAACAAAAGAGAGAGAGAGAGTCACTCCACCTCCACCACCAAAAGAAAAAAGAAAACACATGATAGAGTACTTTATATGGATAAATAAATGTTGTTTTAATATTCTGATAACCAGCCAAGGTTTTGCCTGATATGAGGATATTTCTTGGAAATTCCAAGTAATATTATATCCAGGAAAAACTCATTGACTCTTGTGAAGTGTCTTTTGCTACTTTCTTCTCTCTAGATTTTCTCTCTCTATCCTCAAAACTAGGGGGGGTGTGGTGGAGCCCAAAGCTGGTCCTCTGCTTTGCTGGCTTCAAGCTCTTTCTCCATTGTTGGTTTATATTAGGCTTTTGTCTTCTGAGAAACAAATAAGTAGCTAACACTCTAAATTGATCACTCCTTTTCACTTTCTCTCTTTCTATGTATTTTCTTCCCTCACTTCATCATGATCTTCATCCTTTGAGAAAAAAACAAACAATAAAAGATTAATCAAAACCCCAATTTAGTTTTACTTTGATTTGATGGATCCACAGATCTAACTCTCTTTCACTTTCAGATCTTATTCTATTTTCCACTGTAAAGGTCAGTTCTTTTTTTCCCCTCCTTTTTTCAAGAACTTATTTTCCCATATATTTCTCTAATGTCAATTTTCTTTATCTTTGTAAAAGTTTTACCTTCTGGATGCAAACTAGCTGACCATACAGTTCTTTGTTGAAAAAGTGAAGCTGACCCTTTTTTTATTCATGTTGAATTTTCCCCTTTTTTTGCACTTTCTTGGTTGTGTGTTTGCTTTTTAAGTAGAAGTAGAATTGAATTTTCATATTTGATACCTTGTACCTTTATTTGATAGTATTCTCAGCTAGGTATCAAAGTAAAGGTTGCTTCTTGACGTGCATTTGCTTTTAAGATTGTGTTGTTCTTGGGCCGAGTTTCTATCAGAAACATACTCTCTTCTTTCATAAGTTAGGGCCTTAGAGGTAAGGTCTGCTTACACATTACACTCTCCAAACCACACATGTGTTATTTCAGTGGTTTTGTTCTTGTTGTTGTTGTTGTTGTTGTTGTTGTATTGTGTTTTTCTTGCCAATTATATTCTTTTCTTCAGCTTACTTTTGTTGATGATTATATTGTTATAGACTTGTAGAAAACATATTACTGCTCTGAGGAGGAACATATGCAAAGTTGAGGATTTACTAGAACCCAAGGTTTAACAAGTGTTGTGTTAGATTTGGAGAGATTGGATGGTGGTTTAGAGGAGATGAGGTATGTTATCTGGGTTAATGAACTTGTTAAGGGCTTGTTTTCAGCCAAGGGCAAATCGACACGTTCATACAACTGGCTCAGATGCCGGCAGTGGACGTCAAGATGGGCTGCTATGGTATAAGGATACAGGGCAACATTTTAATGGAGACTTCTCTATGGCTGTAGTTCAAGCTAATAATCTATTGGAAGATCAGAGCCAAGTTGAATCCGGGTGCCTCGGCTTGCATGATTCTGGGCCGTATGGTACCTTTGTTGGAATTTACGATGGGCACGGTGGCCCTGAGACTTCAAGATTCATCAATGATCACCTCTTTCAGCATCTCAAGAGTAAGTTCTTATGAATCAATTCCTTTGATCATTTCGGTTTCAGGGGGTATAATAAGCACTCCCTCCGTCCCAATTTATGTGGCAGTGTTTCACTTGACACGGAGTTTAAGAAAGAAAGGAAGACTTTTGAAACTTGTGTTCTGAAAAAAGCCGTAAGCCATAGATATTTGTGTGGTTATAAATATCTCAAGATATGACATTCTTTTTGGACAGACTAAAAAGGAAAATATGACACATAAATTGGGACGAAGGGAATACTATTTTGATGGTTCATGATGAGGGGAGTTAAATCTAATTTCCTTCTTACTAATAAAACTTGTCTTAGAAGTTAGATGTATTTTGATTTTTGAGGAATCTAAGTGTTAGCAATGTATTAGCTTTTATGGACCATAGTCAAGTAATAAAAAGTCGTGATTATATGTACCTTAGCAGTAAAGTAGCTCTTTTTTGGTGAAGTTAATATGTAGACTTCCATGGACTATATTTGTATGATTTTTAGGCCTCCAGGTTGTCATTCAACCGCTTTGTTCGGATGCAGGGTTTACATCTGAGCAGCAATCTATGTCTGTGGAGGTGATCCGGAAGGCATTTCAAGCAACGGAAGATGGTTTCCTCTCTGTTGTGACAAAGCAATGGCCTGTGAAACCACAGATTGCTGCTGTTGGATCTTGCTGCCTTGTTGGAGTTATCTGCAGCGGCACATTATATATTGCCAACCTTGGCGATTCTCGAGCAGTCTTGGGGAGACTTGTCAAGGCAACTGGAGAGATTCTTTCTGTTCAGCTGTCCGCAGAACACAATGCGAGTATTGAATCCGTAAGGCAGGAGATGCAGTCTTTGCATCCAGATGACTCACAAATTGTAGTTTTAAAGCACAACGTCTGGCGTGTGAAGGGCATTATACAGGTAACATCTCCTTTGCATTCCTAAGCAGTTTCTGTGTATGTTTTCCCAGCTCAACGTATTATTGGTACTTTTCTGACAGTGTTCTTTCAACTGCAAAACAAATTTTGTTTCCTATTAAACTTTAATTCAAGTTTGTGATGGTTACATAATTCTATATACTCCTTTGTGGTTGTTGTGGGGATTCTTCACTACTTCGCTGGAATTCTTTAGAAGAGAAGTTTACTATAATACTAGCCTTCGCATTGCCTACTGTATTGATGAAATAGTATTCAAAAGTTGCTACTTTAAGTCATTTTCAAAATTTTAGCAGTATTTAGCCCTATTATGCCCCCGATAACCGAAGCACTAGTACAAAAGGGGGATCGTCAAGTTCCATGTCTTTTGTTTCTCATGTAGAGTATCTGATCCAATGTTTTGTTGCGACTCCTTCCATTTAAGAGGTGCATATGATGATAACTCTTTTCCAGTGTTTGAAATGGTCCTCCGGTTTTGTTACTCTTCTTAGCTTTTGGTAAATACTACTATAAATTATGTATCCTCTGAATTTCAAAAAATGCACCCACTTGTCAGGAGCGTGATCTACTGCCCTTGATTTGAACTGTGGTAGTCTTTCTATCCAAATCATAGATTTAAATGTCTAGTGAACGGTAAAGCTCTATTTTTTGAATGTCAGCATTATATTCGGATGGTCAAAATGCAAACCTTCGATTTCTTAAAGAGGTGATGTGTTGTATAACACTTTCTTAAACATTCTCAGTGTACCTTAGAATAAGTACTTCATTGTTTTTTGGGAAGGGGAGCCTTGGCGTAACTGATAAAGTTGCTGCCATGTGACCAGGAGGTCACATGTTCAAGCCGTGGAAATAGTTTCTTGCTGAAATGCAGGGTAAGGCTGTGTACAATAGACCCTCGTAGTACGGCCCTTCCCGAACCCCGCGCATTGCGGGAGCTTAGTACACCGGGCTGCCATTTTTTCATTGTTTTTTGGGGCACCGCTAAATTAATTTAGTTCTCTTAAGGCATTCCATATGCTATGATTGCGCATGTTTATAAGCAGTTTGGAAACATAGATATATTGCCATTAATGAAAGATAATACTTTCGTCTGTGAGTTCATTTATGATGGCTTTTTTGCATGGCTCATAATCTGCTTTTCTGAGATTATCTTTATACTTTATCTTGCAGATTTCAAGATCCATTGGTGATGTGTACTTAAAGAAAGCTGAATTCAACAGGGAACCTTTGTATGCTAAGTTTCGTCTCCGTGAACCGATTAGAAGGCCCATATTAAGCGCAGATCCTGCTATTTTGGTGCACCCTTTGCAGCCTCAAGATCAGTTTATTATATTTGCCTCGGATGGTCTCTGGGAACACCTAAGTAACCAAGAAGCTGTTGACATCGTACAGAATCACCCACGCAATGTAAGATATCCCTTCGAACATTCTCGTGTCATTTTCTTAGCTATTCGTCGATTTTACCTACAGGCGAGAAGGTATTTTCATGAAAAATTCAGGATTTTCTGAAATCAGTGGAAGCTATTAGTTCTATTAGAGCGCCACCCCCCCCCCCCCAAATAAGAAAGACAACAAATTTCCTTTTTTTTAAATCTGCAGCCATTGCGTCATAATTAGAAGACTAATATCGCCGCCTCAGAAGTGGTCGCACATAAAATTTTGAATTTGTTTACTCAACATAGATTCGATGCAGAGCAATATATGTCGACCACAAAAGAAAAACATCGTAACTAAACTTAAACGTCTGTTTTTTCGACTTTGCAGGGGATTGCTAAAAGGTTAGTGAAAACTGCATTGCAAGAAGCAGCAAAGAAAAGGGAGATGAGGTACTCAGACTTGAAGAAAATTGATCGTGGAGTCCGTCGACATTTTCATGATGACATTTCAGTTGTAGTTGTATTCCTTGACTCAGATCTCGTGAGCAGGGCTAGTAACTCCGCGAAGGCTCCTAACGTGTCAGTGAAAGGTGGCGGCATAACTCTGCCTCGAAACACACTCGCTCCTTTCACCACTCCAACTTAAGTTGGTCCTACTCGACGAAGCTCTTCCTCTTCCAAATGATGTTGTAACTTTTTCTTGTGAATACCAGGTAACTTCTGGGAACATAACAGCAGGCCTACAATTTTTTTTTTATTTTTATTTTTAATGTACACCTTAGTTTAACTGAGATTAATACAGATTTAGTTCCTATGCACAAGGGACTTGAAAAAAGTGATTTACACAATTATCACTCGAGTTATCACGTGTAGTAATTCCTTAGGCTTATATTACTTCCTGAAATTTATCCCTCTTTTTGCTTTATTTTATTTGGATTTTGTAAATTATGTGACCTGGCCGCTGTAAATGTTTTTATGCCTTTAATTAGTCTTTAACGGTCTATTTCTGAATGCTGTTGGAATGATGGGTTGGTTTTAGATTTGGATTTAACTTATATACACCGACTGCCTAAAAAATATTTACACTATTAGTATATTTCAGCCTGTTATAATATTTACACTATTAGTATATTTCAGCCTGTTATAGCAGCAGGTAACGTGTTATTTTTCGATTACTAATTTCACTGCTCATAGATGATTACGTGTAGTTATCTTTTACGCGACCTAATTCTTTTACTCTGAGAATGTATAGACGATAAACTCGGCTGCCCTTGGGTTTTGTGGTGAACTGTTCGAGATTCTTAATTTTTAATAGAGAAAAGGTTCAAATATATCCTTGTACTATTGGAAATAGTTTATATTTATCCTCAGTTATACTTTCTGTCTAAATTTACCTATAACGTCAAGTAATCAAAAATACCCCTATTTCTAACAGAGATTCACCATGGCAAATTAACTCTCTATTAGAAATAGGGGTATTTTTTATTACTTTGCTGACGGTTGGGTTAAGTTTAGACTGAAAGTATAACGGACGGTAAATATAAACTATTTTCAATAGTACAGGGTAAATTTAGACCTTTTCGCATTTTAATATTCATTAGCAATAGTCGAAATAAGCTGTATAGAGAGTTCTATATACAGGTTGGCTATGTTGATTACTACATTCACCTACTAGTATCAAACTAGTTAATTACATGGGTCCCAATAGAATATAATAATTTATCAAAAAAGAAATACATTTTGAGGGTGTGAAAAACAAGAGAATTTGCTGAGAACGAACTCCATTTTTTGGTTTAAAACGGAAAGGGAAAACCTGCAATTATTATTAATCTATATATTATTTTCAACTTTGCTTGCAATCTACAGAAACGCGGACACAAAAACGTTACACTTGTAATTAGTTGTTACTACTCCTTTTCCAACTCCAATTTGGATTGAAAAGCGTAAATCCTTTTTCAAGTTGGATTTGGCCGTGGTACCATCTATATAAACCCACAATACCAACGTTAATTTCCATCACAAATTTGCTACCTGCAATTCATTTTCTAACCTTTTCTCTCGTATTATTCTACCTTTCTTAAGAAATGGAAAAATCTGCCGATAATATTAAAATAGTTGATTCGGCCGAAAATTCTTGGTGCAATCTGGCGTTGGGCATACTGATTGGACTACTATTTATAGCATTGGGTGTCGTACTAGCTTTGTATTTATACTTCCCTAGGACTACTAAAGAAGTCCAAGACCCTAGGGCTATTAAAGAAGTCCAAAACCCTAAGTTTCGTATTACATATGTCTCCCCTTCACTCTTTTCTATGTTAAGTACCCCGCCACCTTCATCCTTGGACAATCCTGAGAGTTGGAAACTTACATTCTTAGTCAAGAACCCTAACAATGATTATACTTTCTTCTATGATGACTTTGATGCCAAGATTACCTACAATGATACAATTCTTTGGAAAAGTAATGTTTCTCCTAAGTTTTATCAAGATGAGAAAGGTCAAAACTTCGTTGATGCAGCTTTTGGAGCTTTGCCTAAAAGTTATGAAAATTGGATTGTCGACACCATTATAAATAATCTTGCTGATGGCCATTTCACAAAATTTACAATAAATTTATATGGAAAAGTTCAAATAAGCCATCATGAGGAACAACATCCCTTACACTGTGGAAAACTACAAGTCACTTGTGAAGGTTTGGAAGTTGAATTCGAGCGAGGTAGCAATGTTGGAATGCTAGCATTGACTTCAGATGCATGTGAGGTAGTTTTGCAGAAATTAAGTTGTTGACTAAAGAAAATATTGGGCCTATGAAGATATAGGCCATAGAGTGATAGAACTAGTGTTTTAGATTATTTTTCTGTTTATTTTTAATTAAAGATAATTTTCGTCTATTTGTGTAGCGAAATTCATGAAAATATGAATATTTTCTTTTGTTCCGATTCTTACTGCATCTTTTGCTAATACCATTTGCAAAATTCTGACTACACAAAGCTATTCACACTCACACATTTATGTAACTCAACATGCGTTGCCCCATTTTAACAAATCTTAGTCATATTTGTTATCCAATACTTGAGATCACATATTTCCAATTTAAATGCATAATAGTACACAAAAAGGATGCAAAACCATGAATATGATGTCCCCACGGGTAACAATATTCTCATCTTTTAACTTTCTTTTTGGCCTTTCTTCAAATCTTAACATCCTTAATATGTAAAATACGAAACAAAAATTAGGGTTATAAGACAATATTCACACCTATATCCAAATGAACCTATGTTTAAGCAAATTTTTCGTATAGAACAACAAATTTCAAGTTAAAAAGCTGCAACTTTGTTTGTTTTCGGATGCTGTAACAAGAAATTACTACTTTATATTATGTCCACTAATTAATAGTGTAAAGATTTTTTATACTATTCGTGCAAACAAGTTAAAATATTTTATTATTTTATTTTCTAGATTATCCTATTAGATTTGATATGAAAAGTTACTTGTTATTATATGTTAACGTACCTAAAACAACAACAACGCCTCAATCCCAAATAAGTTGGGATAAATTATCACTAACCATATATTACTCCATTAAAATTTATCTCAAGCTAATATTTATAAAATAAAAATAACAACTATAAAAATAAAAAGCAGTAGAAGTTTTTTATATTTTACACTGAAGTATGAATCTTTTTTCTGTTTCAACCATAGGATTATAATTTTATGTGTAATATTTTTATCTATCATTCCATTCTCTTGGAACACCAAGTCTAAGGACGTTTTTTCTATTTTTGTAGCGAAATTTATGAAAATACATATATTTTCTTTTATTCCAATTCTTATCTGCTTCTTTTGCTACGGTACGCAAATTTCTTACTACGCTCACATATTTATGAAACTCACATACATTCACTCACTTAACAAATCTGAGCAGCGCGAGCACCTAATTTTTGATTATATTTAAAATTTTCACCACTTTTATTTTTTTAGTATTTAAATAGTTTTAAGTTTAATTTTGATATTTTAACTTTTATATTATTTTTATTAGTAGGCTTTATTAGAGAATATGTAATATTTTTAACAAAGTCTATTACGTAGAGGGCGGAAGAATTTATTTGAATCACAGACCAAATCTAATAAAATTACTTCCTACCTTTCCTATACTATTTCTTTGTCATATCACCCACCTACTACACTATTCACGTGTCACATCTCACTCCCCTTTCACTATTCCCTTGTCACATCACCCACCTACTACACTATTCATGTGTCACTATTCCTTGTCCCATCGTTCATTTTCAACACTCCTTTTTTTTTTATTTTAATATATGTACAAAAAAAAAATGGATGATCTCTTTCCCCAGCCAAAAACGCACCAAACCTCCATTAACACCCGCCTCCAAATCAGCCTTAAACTACCCTTAAATTCCAGTCCCAAACCCAGCTAAAGACAACCCTCAAACTGTCACCCAAACACCATGTAGGGTATCATCTTTAGCCACTTGTTTGACGCCAAAAAATCAGTCAAAATTCAGCACCCTTTTAGCTACAAAAACCAACTGAAACTACCCCCAAAATATAGCAAGCAATAGTAGCAACGAATCTCACCCTGAATTCCAGCAAAAAGCAGCCCGAAATTACAGCAAAAGCTGCCCAAAAATGCAGCAAAACAGCTGCAAAACCTACCTCCATTAACGCCAATTTTCAGTTTCAAAACTGCCGCAAAAACGCAACGATTATCCCTCCAAAAACCATCTCGCAAATATCACAAAACCAGCAGGAAAAAGCCACTCTTGGTCGCTAAAATCTGAGTAAAAACAGTCCGAAAAAAGTCCCCGACGAGGTCTTGGTTCCAGGTTCCGGCGTACGGTTAGTTACGAGTTGACGATGAAGGTCTCGTTTTTTTATGGATATCTTCACTTTGAACGAGATTATGTACGAGTAGGAGATTTTTTCTTATCAATATATTTGAAAACTGTTGCATATTCAAGGTCCATTTCCATGCTCTTATTAGTATTTCCATTAAAGTTTCATGTTTTGAATTATCGGTGTGATTATGTGGTGTGTTTAACTATTGAATCAATGTGAAAGTTTGAGTGGTTTATTGCTCTCTGCTTCATCAATGACAAATGCTACTGTGTTTTGAATCAATCTTTTACTAAGTGCATATCTTGTTTAATAGTTACTCTTGTCAAGTGGGGTTCCTATGCGTTTACGTTGAGCGTGAGTATTAATCATGAATTGAAAAAGTTAAATGAGCTATTGTTTGATTTGGTAGAGATCACGTTGCAGTTTAGCAAGCTTTCACTTTATTCCATTAATTTTCTTAAGTATAGATAAAATAGAATGAATAAGTAGGATTTATTTTCTTGTCACATTATCAGACTTATACCTGGCATAATTAATACCTCTAGTAATCTTTAATAATCAATCTTACATTTTTCGTAATTCTACCCCGTAACCATTGAGGCTCACAATAATCCCAAACTTAGCAAATAATTAAACAACTTTGAATAACATAATGTGCTTTAGGTGTGGCCAATAATAAATTATCGTGATTATGGGTACGGTTTTCGTGGCATAATCATGGTACGTAATTCCAAATTCGAGTGCACGCTTGTGTAACTTGACCTTAAATGCAAAGTCATAATAAAATTATAATGTTACTTACAATATAATTTTGTCCTTCTATAATAATCAAGCAATGAAAGCGGACATAGGTAAAACATGAAAACCAATAAAATAGAGTTTATCTAAAAATAATATAAGCCAAATGTAGTCAATAAAGAGACCGTGCTAGAACCACGGGACTCGGGGAATGCCTTACACCTTTTTTCCGTTCAACAGAATTTCTTATCCGGACTTTATTTTTGCAGACCAATAATAATAGAGTCAAACCTTCCTTTGACTAGGGATTCAAATAAAAGGTGACTTGGAACACCTAAAAAATCAATTCCAAATGGCGACTCTGTAAATAAAATAATCCCTACTCAAGTTTGTCACTTTAATTGAAAAAACCCTTTAACCCACATAAATCCATAAAACATATATTCTTATTGGGGTTAGAAAAGGGGTGTGACAGCTCTGGCGACTCTGCTGGGGAAACCCCAAGAATTCGAGCTTGTACATTGACTTTATTTGGCTTTATTAATTTTTGTATATATTATGATTTATTTGGGCCTAATGTGTTACTTGTCCACTTTTTACCATTTTTTGATATTGTTGAATTGTACATATAAATTATATCCTCTCTCGCACCCCTCTGAGTCTTCTTATAGTTAGTCATGTGTGTTTGCCTATCAGCATCACAAAATTTCTGTCTTGAGATAAAGCCAGTTAGCCTACCAGCTTCTGGTGAAGGATTTAGTCACACATGCTTAGGCGGGAGATCCGTTAGCTAGCCAGTGTTGTTCTAGTACTGGTGACGCTTGACGCTCCTCGGCTCGGGTTGTCCGCCCGGGTAAGCCAGGTCGAGATACCATCTTCTTTAAGATTTGAAAAATTAGAAGAACAAGCCACAAGCAATGAATATCCCTAGTAGGCTACGCTTTATTTGCATCATGTGCATTTGACTTAGCAGCGCTCGACACAGGGGCCGAGTTTTGTTTTAGGACAGGCCTTATTGAGACCATTATGTCATGTTATGTGCTACTTGTTGCATTATTTGGGTGGCTTGCATGTCGACCGACTTTAGCATAAATCAGTTGAACGAACAAAACAAAATGATGTGGTCTAGTGCATATGGTTTTTAAAGATTAATTGTCATAAAAAAATAGTCGATTTTTACCGAACTACGCGGGTTTGATTCTCACCGGATGTGAGATACGTAGGCAAACCTCATCGGTTCCGGCCCCCACTTTCTAAAAAATCCAAAAACAATATTTATTTTTAATTGTTTCTCAAAATCCAAAAATATTTTCATTCTTTTTCAGAAGTTTTTCTTTCGAATATTGAAAAGTAAATTCAAGATTCAAAAATAATTTCTTTTTCTTTAGAAGTCTTTCTTTCATAAATTCAAAATAAAAGTCCAAAAATCCAAAAATATTTTCTTCCGTCTTTAGAAGTCTTTTTTCGGAAAAAAAAATCAAAATTCAAAAAAAAAAATATTTTTCTTCTTTAGAAGTGTTTCTTTTCAAATATTCTCAAAAAAAAAAAAAAATTGAAATCCAAAAATATTTTCTTTCTTCTTTATAAGTCTTTCTTTCGGAAATTAAAAAAATTCAAAATCTAAAAAATGAGTTGGTTTATTTAGTTTATTCCTGATCTTCCCGAACTACGCAAGATCAGATTCATGTTCCCACATGATACCTAGGCAACCCACATCAGGTTCGATCGAATGGTTTAAAAAAAACAAAAAAAAAGAGAGAAAAAAGAAAAAAAGAAAAAGAAAAAAAGAGACTATTCATTTTAACATGCTTGATGTTTTGAAATAAAATATGGTTAAAGGTGGTCGGTTGGTTTGCAATGGCGAGTCCAGGATCCCAAAGAAATAAAAGCACTTTCTCAACCGAAGGAAAGGGAACCATTATTGTTGATCCAACTAAGGTCACGAAAAGGCAAGTAGACAAGTTGGTGTTAAAAATTGAGGCAAATATTGGCTAACTTCTACCAGATTTGAGCAACAAGACATGTTCTACTTAGTTGATCTGTGATGATAGGGAGACATGAGAATTCGTCCAGGTCCTTTGGCAAATTAGTTACTGTGAAAGTTCTCATGCCGTAAGTCCTAAAATCCGATAGCCAATATGGGGAGCGGTTTAATCAAAATTCAAAATTTGAGTGTTGAATCCAAAGTAATCTAAAGGGTTAAATGTTGTAGTAATGCTGATGTGCGAATGTGTGGCTAAAATGTTGCTTAGTAACTGAAAAGTCACTCGTCTTTTAGCCATGGTAGCTTATTTTGTTTTCTTTTCTTCTTCTTTTTATCTTAGCGGACCCTGCTATCCTTTATTCAATAAAAAGCAGTCAGTCATTTTGTGTCCATTTTGTGCTTAGTTTTTTTCACGCTAATTCTAGTGACATGATACGCATGCAGAATTTTTGGGCAGATCTTAGAAAACTGATTTAGTCTTGAATTTGATAAGTTAAGAAAGAGGCACTTTTGAAGATGAATAGAGACATGAAACATTTGGAAAATAAGCATGAGCCAAGTTTACATGAAACCAAATCATTCATGCTCATGGAAGTTAAGGATCTCTACCTTTTGAATCATTGAGAAGATCGGGCTTAAGGATGATCGGACGATTTGAAGTCTGTTTAGCACTAAGAGATAGAAAGTGTTTTTCAAAAGAAGGTGTATTCCAGACAAGTTGAAATGGATCAGTTTAGTGGCAAAATATATCTTCTACATCAAGACAAAATCCAAGAAAAAGTCACCCAAATAGGCAAGGGTCATTCACTGCGAGGAAAATATTGGTCATTCACTGTGAGGAAAGTATTGCTCATGCAGCTTTACACTGAAAAAGACCCATAAAGCAACATATCCATCAATTTCGTGATCACGAAAGGATACTATGATTGGTATTCTCGAGGCTAAGAGGCCCTTTTTCTGCTACCCAAACACTTTATACCCTTTGTTACCCCTTTTGAACATGTGTTATTTTCTTTGACCACCCTCTTTTGGAATCAAGTTTAGAAAAGTCATGCCCCAAGAGTACAAACTGGGACAACTCTTAGAAAGTTCAAGTGAAAAAAAAGAAGAAGAAAAGAACAGTCAAAGGTCCATGCCCTCAAAAAATAGAAGGTGGGGCAACTTGTTTTGAAAAAAAAAAAACAAGACCAAGAAAAAAAAAGATGAAAAAATATATAGTTAGGTCAGATGTTTGAACTACGTTTGTCCTGATTCCTTAAAAAAAAGATAAGTAGGCAGCCTTACATGGTTCGGTCCAATCAAATAAGAATTCAAAAAAAAAATCAGTATCTAAAATTGGGGCATGAGTTTGTTTTAGTTTTTTTAAAGAGTCGATTCCAATAGTTGTAAGTGTACAACCCATCATATTGAGTCTACTTGGAGCCTTCATGCCATCCTTTCTTTTCAACCTTATCCAAAAACCTTCCTAATAAGACCTCTCGATAAGCCTTCAAGACTGTCAAGACAAGCATGCAATGAGCAATGGTTGTCATGCAATATAGGACATTGTCAAGTTGCTCACACAAGAAAGCAAAAGAAAAGGAAAAATAAAGAAGAAAAAATGAGAGAGTCTTACTAGTGAAAACCCTCATGGAAACTGTAAGACAATGGTAAATAGAGATAAAGAAATGAGAGAGATTTGTTGGTTAAAACCCCTCAGGGCACCACTAGTCGAAAGTGAGTCATGAGTCTGATGCAAATAATCGGCACAAAGAAGCTTGGTTTCTAAGCCCGAAGGAATGGTAAAAGGGAAAATTTGATCAGTTTAATAGATCATGTCGTTAAGTCCAAAATGCATGTCATAATCATTAAGGCTAGTTACCACGAAAAAAAAAAAGAAAAAAAAACTCTTCCTTCTTTCCTTCCCGACAGGGGCATTTCTTGTTAATATTGTTTCTTTGCATCATTGTGTCCCTTCACTCTAAGTCAGTCCTTGTCAAAACAAGCAAGAAAAGATTTCAAAATCTGCTACTAGCTTTTCAGTTGCACAAAGTAAATTTGGCCAGCACACTCAGGTGTAAAAGACCCTTGTCAGCCTACTTAGCTAAAGCAAGCAAAGATAACCTCGAGGTTAATCAGGGATTCTCTATAGTACCGAATAAGGACTATGAAGTGTGCACATCGTACAAAAGGCACTTACTAGTTGTATTCTCTCTGACAGACAAATTGCTCTAAAAGCAAAAGCCATTCAAGATATCAGAAATGGTTATCCAAGAAAAGAAATCTCTTTTTTGAGATAAGGCTGATTGAACCACAAAACACAAATGGCATTGGGAGCAAAATAATCAGGATTCATACAAAAAGTAAAGGTCCCTTGAAAGCAACAACAAAGTCTCCCAGCAGTGCAACCAACTACCAATACAGTCAGTCTTCCAAAGGATGGATGATCACAAAGCCAAGCTGCCCAAAACTCAAGGTCACAAACCGACCACCACTTTCAAAATCGACAGATTTTTCTTTGTTTGAAACAGGAACAAAGTAGTGCAAAGAAAGTGGTTCAAAAAAAAAAAAGAAAAAAAAGAAGAGAAAATGTAAAGAAGAGAAGAGCCGACAAAGGGAAGTTTCTCAAATCTTTGCCTTTATCTGTTTTGTTAGTGTGAATAAACTTTTGCCATTGCTCTTCATATTTTTCGTCCTAGGGTAATATATCCTAATCTGATGGATTTTTCTCCCAATAAAAAATCTTAGTCTGATGAATTTTTCTCCTAAGATAACAAAAAAAAAGACCTAGTCTGATGAACTTTCTCCTAGGATCGAAGTCTTAGTCTAATGAATTTTTCTCCTAAGATAAAAAAAACCTAGTCTGATGAATTTTCTCTTAGGATAAAAATCTTAGTCTGATGAATCTTTCTCCTAAGATAAGAAATCCTAGTCTGATGAATTTTCTCCTACGATAGAAATCTTAGTATGATGAATCTTTCTCCTAAAAAAAAAAAAAAAAACTAGTCTGATGAATTTTCTCTTAGGATAATAAATCTTAGTCTGATGAATCTTTCTCCTAAGATAAAACGCCCTAGTCTGATGAACTTTCTCCTAGGATTGAAGTCTTAGTGTGATGAATCTTTCTCCTAAGGTAACAAAAAAAAAACCCTAGTGTGATGAACTTTCTTCTAGGATCGAAGTCTTAGTCTGATAATTTTTCTCCTAAGATAAGAGAACCTAGTCTGGTGAATCTTTCTCATAGGATAAAAGTCTTAGTCTGATGAATTTTTCCCCTAAGATAAGAAAACCTAGTCTAATGAATCTTTCTCCTAGGATAAAAATCTTAATCTGAGGAATCTTTCTCCTAAGATAATACCTAGTATGATGAATTTTCTCCTAGGATATGAAAAAAAAGAAAAAAAAAAGAAGTCTTAGTCTGATGAACTTTCTCCTAGGATCAAAGTTTTAGTGTGATGAATCTTTTTCTTAAGATAACAAAAAAAAAATCTAGTCTGATGAACTTTCTCCTAAGATAAAAACCTAGTCTAATAAATTTTCTCCTAGGATAATTAAAAATAAGAAGAAGTCTGGATTAAAAAAAAAAGAGGTCATTTGTTCATGCCCTTAGAAAATAAGCGTTGGGGTAATTTGTTTAAAAGAATGATTTTCTCACAAAAAAAATAATAATAATGAATGGTTTTTCTCAAAAAAAAAAAATCCTTCTTGGTTCGTTAAAAAAAACACACACCAAAAAAAATCTTTCTTAGTTCGTTTTAGCATAGGGTATATAATTACTTAGTCTCGTTTTTTAACATAGAGTCTCCACTCCCTAGTTGATTTTATTTTAGACATATGGTCTCCACTCCCTAGTAGAAGTTTTTTAAGACATATGGTCTCCACTCCCTAGTAGAAGTTTTTAGACATATGGTCTCCACTCCCTAGTCGTTTTTCCAACATAGGGTCTCCACTCCCTAGTTGATTTTATTTTAGATATAAGGTCTCTACTCCCTAGTCATTTTTCCAACACAGAG
The DNA here is from genome assembly GCF_000715075.1 of Nicotiana tabacum. Classification (NCBI taxonomy): domain Eukaryota; kingdom Viridiplantae; phylum Streptophyta; class Magnoliopsida; order Solanales; family Solanaceae; genus Nicotiana; species Nicotiana tabacum. The sequence continues at coordinate 76,523,508 of NC_134103.1, forward strand.
TCTACATTCCCTAGTTGCTTTTCCAACATAGGGTCTCCACTCCCTAGTTGATTTTTTTAGACATAGGGTCTCCACTCCTTAGTTTCTTTTCCAACATAAGGTCTCCACTCCCTAGTTGATTTCACTTTAGACATAGGGTCTCCACTCCCTATCCTCCTTGCCAGTATATGGTACACCACTCCCTAACTGATTTTTCCAACTGAAGGTACACCAATCCTTAGTTGAGACATCTTTTGGACAATAAAGTAACGTCATCCAAAAAAACAAAACACAAAAACAAGAAAATAAATCATCATGATCTTTTCAGGGTACACCATTCCCGACCTTTTATTGCTTTCAATAAAGTAATAGTTTAGAATTTTGTTATAATAAATCATAAAATATTTCTAGCGAAAACTGGGGCAGAAAAATTTCGTTCGTTTGTTTGTTTTGATGTCTAAACAGGTTTTCCCTCGAGGCATAGGGTTTGAGGTGACCAAAAAAAAAAAGTCTCAATCCAAAATAAAGAAAAGAAAAGAAGTGAACCCAAAGTGTGTAAGTGGAAGCCATAAACTCCGCATGTCCCGTCTTGATCCGAAGAAGCCGAAGAAGAATGAATTAGCACTTGCAGCTAGCAAGCATCGAGGTTCAGATCAGAGTCTACATGAAGAACCAGCCAAGACTCAAGATCAAGCTTCAAAAGACTCATAGATAGGAATCTCGTAACTCATAGCTGATAGGCTTGTTTAGTTTCTTTTTATTTTGATTTTGATGTAATAACAAGACCACGGACCGGAGCCTCGACGGAACCTCACTCGACTCTCGAACTCATCACTCAATACTTTAACCCACTTGAACTACACGCGACTTGATTCCCTTATAACTCGGGATATGTAGGTTGTCCAAAACCAGGACTCGGTTGCACTCTTGCACTCTCTTATCTTTTCTTTGTTTCTTCCTTTTTGAATAGTGGTATTGTCACGACCCCAAATTTCCTCCATAGGAGGTCGTGATGGTACCTAGTCTCTAAGACTAGGTAAGCCTATCAATGCGGAATAATCATAAATATCTGAAAATAAACAAACTACAATTCAAATGATTACAACTCCTAAAACCCGGTAGAAATAAGTCACAATCTTCTAAGAATCTGCTCTCAATATCTCTATATGTCAAGGTCTAAATAAAATATAAGGAAGCAACATAAAATGATAGAAGGGGACTCCAGAGTCTGCGGACGCTGGCAGATATACCTCAAAGTCTCCGTGCGCAAGTAATTCACTGACGTCTAGGCTGGTAAAATGTACCTGGATCTGCACAAAAAGATATGCAGAAGTGTAGTATGAGTACACCACAGCGGTACCCAGTAAGTGCCAAGCCTAACCTCGGTAGAGTAGTGACGAGGTCAGGTGAGGCCCTACTGGAATATAATAATGGCATGGTAAAATATTTATCAATATAGTAAAATAAAATGACATTGAAAATGAATCAAATAGTATGTCACATTTAATGACACCAAATAATTGCAAATAATATCTCGTGGAATCAAAACAGAATTTCCTTCAACTTTATGAAAATCACAACAATTAATCGAAAGCAACTATGGCCATAAATCAATATCAATAAGGGCACTACCGAGGTACCGCCTCGTAGTTACAAATTATAAATAATTTCACAATATCTCATTTCCTTATACCACTGCGGGAGCCTTCACAATTTATTTAAAGAAAGTATTTTTTTCACGAAATAGCATCCCGCGTTTTAGCCACCCTTATCACACCGCATGACTTCTAGTAGTCACCCCTACTAGCCACGCGTATCAAGCCACCTTTATCTCACCACATGTATTTCAACACCCAGACCTTATCCAAAAAAAAAAATCTTACGAAAATATTCAAGAATAAATAATTCAGGAAAATAATATTTCAAATTTTTAATACGTTGCTTCAATATCAAATTTAAAAATGTCAAATACTTCATATTAATAATATTTAATTTAAAAAAAATCAACCATCAAATAATGCACATCATAAAAGAAATCAAGTTTCAATTAAACAGGTAAAACAATTAGCAGGAAAAAGGTAAACAAATCTAAAATATATATATCACAAATCAATGATGAAGAATATAACAAGATAAAATAATTTAATAACTGCGCAACAATGATCTACACAATTTAAAAATATAATCTTTCACATTTAGCACGTGTACACACTCGTCACCTCGTGTACATGACTTTCAACACATTTCAATAATCACATTAATATCAATTCTAGGGAAAATATCTCCCACACAAGGTTAGACAAGTCACTTACCTCGACTTGCTCCAATTTAATCAAGTATTATGCTTTTTTCTCGATTTTTCCGACTTCGATTGACTCGTATCTAGTCATAATTGATTCGATACAGTCAACAAAAATTATAGTAATCAATTTCATAAGAAAATATTATATTTTTCCATAAAATTCGAAATTAGCTCAAAAATGGCCCGTGGGGCCCATGTCTCGAAATCCGATAAAAGTTCCGAAATATGAACGTCCATTCAACCACGAGTCTAACCATACCAAAATGAATAAATTCCGATAACGATTCGACCCTCAAATCCTCAAATCTATCCAAGAGGATTTTCAAATTTTTCCAACTTAAATCACCAATTAAATGTTAAAAACAGTGATGGATTCGGGTAATCTAACCAAGATTGAGTTAAGAACACTTATCCCAATATTTTTCCTTAAAGATATATGAAAAATCGCCTCTGCTCAAGCTCCAAGTTGTTAAAAATGGCGAATGGGACGAAACCCCCCTGTTTTTTATAACTTACGGATCTGTCCAGGCTGACCTCGATCGTGGAGTCCGATCCCGGACCTCGATCATGAGAGTCCGATCCTGGACCTCGATCATGGGAGTCCGATCATGGGGAGTCCGATCATAGCCCTCGACCATGGGGCTCGATCACAGCCGTCGATCCTGGCTATCGATCATGGCTTCGATCCTTATGGCCTTCGATCACTGGCCTTGGTCATAACCCTCGATCCTGGGCCTTCGATCAGTGGCCTTCGATCATGGATCTCGAGCCTGCCTTCGATCCTCGGATCGATTTCTGGGGGCTCGATTGCACAGCGGAAGAGAATTTGCAGCAGCTTTTGCAGCAGCTGTTTATGTCCCATTTTTGATCCGTTAACCATCCGAACTCACCCGAGGCCCTCCGGACCTCAACCCAATACAACAACAAGTCCTAAAATATCATACGAACTTATTTGAAACCTCAAATCACATCAAACAACGCTAAAATCACGAATCACACATAGATTCGAGCCTAGTGAATTTTGAAACTTTCAATTTCTACAAACAACACCGGAACCTATCAAATCAAGTCCGATTGACCTCAAATTTTTCACGCAAGTCATAAATGACATAACGGAGCTATGTAAATTTTCAGAATCAGATTTTGACCCCGATATCAAAAAGTCAACCCTTCGGTCAAACTTCCTAAAAATTCAACTTTCGGCATTTCAAGGCTAATTCCACTACGGACTTCCAAATAAAATTCCGATCACGCTCCTAAGTCCAAAATTACCATACGGAGCTGTTGGAATCATCAAAATTCTATTCCGGGGTCATTTGCACATAATTCGACATCCGGTCACTATTTGAACTTAAACTTTAAATTTTTCGTTAAAATTCCATATCTCGAGCTAGAGACTTCGGAATTTGATTCTGGGCATATGCCCAAGTTCAAAATCACGATACGGACCTACTGGAACTGTCAAAACACTGATCCGAGTCTGTTCGCTCAAAATGTTGCCCAAAGTCAACTCGGTTGAGTTTTAAAGCTCTAATTCACATTTTAATCCATTTTTCACATAAAGACTTTCCGAAAAATTACACAGACTGCACACGCAAAGTCGAGGAATGATAAATAGTGATTTTCGAGGTCTTAGAACACATAATTAATTATTAAATTTAAAGATAACATTTTGGGTCATCACATTCTCCACCTCTAAAATAAACGTTCATCCTCGAACGGAGTTAGAAAAAGTACCTGAGCTGGTGAATAAGTGTGGATAACAGCTGCGTATATCATGCTCGGCCTCCCAAGTTGCCTCCTCGACCGGATGACCCCTCCACTGAACCTTCACGGAAGCAATGTTCTTTGACCTCAGCTTTTGAACCTGCCTATCTAAAATAGCCATTGGTTCCTCAACATAAGATAGATCCTTGTCCAACTGAACCGAACTGAAGTCTAACACATGAGATGGATCGATGTGATATTTTCGAAGCATAGAAACATGGAATACCGGATGAACCACAGAAAGACTAGGTGGTAGTGCAAGTCTGTAAGCCACCTCTCCAACTCTCTCAAGAATCTCAAAAGGCCCAATATACCTAGGGCTCAACTTGCCCTTCTTCCCGAACCTCATCACACCCTTCATAGGCAAAACCCGGAGCAATACCCGCTCACCAACCATGAATGCAACATCACGAACCTTCCGATCCGCATAACTCTTCTGTCTAGATTGGGCTGTACGAAGTTGATCCTGAATCATCTTAACCTTTTCCAGGGCATCCTGAACCAAGTTTGTACCCAATAGTCTAGCCTCGCCCGGTTCGAACCAACCCACTGGAGACCGGCACCGCCTACCATACAAGGCCTCATACGGAGCCATCTGAATGCTTGACTGGTAATTGTTGTTGTAAGCAAACTCCGCAAGCGGTAAGAACTGATCCCAAGTACCCCTAAAATCTATCACACATGCCCGAAGCATATCTTCTAGTATCTGAATAGTGCGTTCGGACTGCCCGTCTGTCTGAGGGTGAAATGCTGTACTCAACTCTACCCGAGTACCCAACTCACGTTGTACTGCCCTCCAAAACCGTGAGGTAAATTGTGTACCTCGGTCAGAGATGATAGATACCGGTACACCGTGAAGTCTGACAATCTCGCGAATATATACCTGAGCCAGCTGCTCTGAAGAGTAAGTAGTAATCACAGGAATGAAATGAGCTGATTTGGTCAGCCTATCCACAATCACCCAAACTGCATCAAACTTCCGCTGAGTCCGTGGGATCCCAACAACGAAATCCAAAGTGATCCGCTCCCATTTCCATTCTGGAATCTCTAACTTCTGAAGTAATCCACCCGATCGCTGATGCTCATATTTCACCTGTTGACAATTTAGACACCAAGATACATAACCCACTATGTCTTTCTTCATTCGCCTCCACCAATAGTGTTGTCTCAAATCCTGATACATCTTTGCAGCACCCGAATGAATGGAGCACCGCAAACTGTGAGCCTCCTGGAGAATCAACTCACGCAAGCTATCCACATTAGGCACACATAGCCTGCCCTGCATCCGTAATACATCGCCATCTCCAATAGTGACTTTCTTGGCATCACCATGCTGAACTGTATCCTTAAGGACAAGCAGATGGGGGTCATCCTGCTGGCGTTCCCTGATACGATCATAAAGAGAAGACTGAGAAACCACATAAGCTAAAACTCGACTCGGCTCGGAAACATCTAATCTAACAAACTGGTTAGCCAAGGCCTGAACATCCAAGGCCAAAGGCCTCTCTACTACCGATAAATATGCTAAGCTGCCCAAACTCTCCGCCTTACGACTCAAGGCATCGGCCACCACATTGGCCTTCCCAAGATGATAGAGAATGGTGATATCATAATTCTTAAGCAACTCCAACTACCTCCGCTTCCGCAAGTTAAGATCCTTCTGTTTAAACAGATGCTGTAGACTCCGGTGATCGATGTAGATCTCACAATGGACACCGTACAAATAATGCCGCCAAATTTTTAAGGCATGAACAATAGCTGCTAACTCCAGGACTTTTACAGGATAATTCTTCTCATGCACCTTTAACTGTCTGGATGCGTAGGCAATCACCCTACCGTCTTGCATCAACACTGCGCCGAGACCAATACGCAATGCGTCACAATACACAGTATAAGGTCCTGTACCTATAGGTAATACCAATACTGGGGATGTAGTCAAAGCTGTCTTGAGCTTTTGGAAGCTCTCCTCACATTCCTCGGTCCACCTGAACGGAGCACCCTTCTGGGTCAATTTGGTCATAGATGCAGCAATAGAAGAGAAACCCTTTACAAATCGGCGATAATACCCAGCCAAACCAAGGAAACTCCAAATTTTCGTAACTGAGGACGGTCTGGACCAACTCTGCACTACTTCAATCTTCTTTGGATCTACCTTGATCCTCTCGCATGAAACTATATGACCCAAAAATTCCACTGAATCAAGCTAGAATTCACACTTTGAAAATTTTGCATATAACTTCCTTTCTCTCAAAATCTGAAGCACAGTCCTCAGCTGTTGTTCATGATCTTCCCGACTTCGGGAATACACCAGAATATCGTCAATAAATACAATGACAAAGAAATCAAGATAGGGTTGAAATACACTATTCATTAAGTGCATAAATGTTGCTGGGGCGTTGGTCAGCCCAAAAGACATCACAAGGAACTCGTAATGACCGTACCGAGTCCTGAAAGCAGTCTTCGGAATATCTGGCTCCCGAATCTTCAACTGATGATAGCCTGAACGCAAGTCAATTTTTGAGAATACCCTGGCACCCTGAAGCTGATCAAATAAGTCATCAATACGTGGCAATGGATACCTGTTCTTCACTGTAACCTTGTTCAACTGGCGATAATCAATACACATCCGCATAAAACCATCCTTCTTCTTTACAAATAAGACAGGAGTATCCCACGGCGATACACTAGGCCGAATGAAACCCTTATCAAGTAATTTCTGTAACTGTTCTTTTAATTCTTTCAACTCTGCTGGGGCCACACGGTATGGTGGAATAGAAATGGGCTGAGTACCCGGTAATAGATCAATACCAAAATCAATATCCCTGTCGGGTGGCATACCCGGAAGATCTGCTGGAAATACATCAGGAAAATCCCTTACTGCAGGAACTGACTCTACAGTAGGAGTATCAATACTAACATCTCTCACATAGGCTAGATACGCATCATACCCCTTCTCAATCATTCGTTGAGATTTAAGAAATGAAACAACCCTGCTAGGAACTTGATCTGAGGTACATCTCCACTCTAGCTGCGGTAAACCCGGCATAGCCAATGTCACCGTCTTGGCGTAACAATCAAGAATAGCGTGATAGGGAGATAACCAGTCCCTGCCCAAAATAATATCGAAATCCACCATACTGAGCAATAATAAATCAGCTCTGGTCTCAAAACCACTGATAACAATTAAACACGACCGATACACACGATCCACAATAATGGATTCACCCACGGGTGTAGATACATAAATAGAAGAACTCAAGTAATCATGTGATACGCCCAAATACGGGGCAAAATAAGATGACACATAAGAATAAGTGGAGCCTGGATTAAAAAAAACTGATGCATCTCTATGACAGACCGGAATAACACATGTGATAACAGAATCGGATGCAACGGCATCTGTCCTAGCAGGAAGGGCATAATATCTGGCCTGGCCTCCCCCTCTAGGGCGACCTCTACCTGTCCGACTTCCACCTCAAGCTGGCTGTGCAGGTGGAGTGGAAACTGGTGCAGTAATCATGGCCTGAGAAGCTTGAGGACCCTGTGGAATAGGTGGGGCCTGAGAAATTTGTGGAGGTGCACCCCTCCTAAATCTGGGGCAATCTCTCATAATATGACGAGTGTCACCACACTCAAAACAAGCCCTCGGAGGACGTGACTATTGAGACTGGCTCGGGCCTGATCGACTAGACTGTCTGCTGAAAGCACCCCATACAGGAGGTACAGAAGACACTGGTGGTGCATAATATGGAACCTGTGGTCTGGGAGTAGTCGGAATACCACTAGAAGCTAGAAGTGCTGAATTAATAGGATGGCTCACATAACCTCTACCATGACGGGTTGCAACTGGGGCACGAGAATTATTATATATTCCAGAACCTCAGGGTCTCTTTGCTTCCCTCTCTTCCCTCTCCCGAGTCCGCATACCTTCCAATCTTCTAGCAATTGACACCACCTATTGGTATGTGATGTCCATCTCTATCTGTCGGGCCATACTGTATCTGATACAAGGGTGAAGACCCTCAATAAATCTGCGAACCCGTTCTCGAACAGTAGCAACTAAGGCTGGTGCATGCCTAGCGAAATCACTGAATCGGACAGCATACTCTGACACAATCATAGAACCCTGGCGCAACTGCTCAAACTCTGCGCGCCATGCATCCCTAAGACTCTGAGGAACATACTCCCTTAAGAACATATCCGAAAATTGAGTCCAAGTGAGTGAAAATGCCTCAGCGGGACTATCCAACTCATATGCCCACCACCACTGGTAGGCTGCTCCTCTAAACTGGAATGCAGTGAAAGAAAACCCACTGGAATCCACAATACCCATAGTACGAAGGATACAGTAACATTCCTCCAGAAAATCCTGAGCATCCTCTGAAACTAAACCGCTGAAAGTGGGACGGTGGTACTTCTTATACCTCTCGAGTCTGAGCTGTTCCCCCTCTGAAACTGCTTTCCTAATATCAGGCCGAACTGGGACAACTGGTTGCACTGTTATAACCTCTGGGGCATGGTCAACTTGGGCACGTGGCTCTGGAGTACGGGCGGCGGGAGTCTGCGCTCCTCCCCCAGCCTGAGATATGGCAGGAGCAAGTGGATATAATCCTGCCTGAGCTAAAATGCCAAACATGCTCAAAACCTGGGCAAGAGTCTCCTGAAGTGCAGGAGTAGTAACAGGCGTCTCAGGTGCCTGCTCTCCAACTGGAGCTACTGGTGGCTCTGGTGCAGCAGTTCGTGCAGGTGCTCTGGCTGCACCACGTGGTCTTCCTCGGCTTCTGGCTCGGCCTCTGCCCCGACCCCGGCCTCTTGCGGCTCCAACAGGGGGCGCGGGTGTTTGATCATCAGATCCAGTCGTGCATGTCCTCACCATCTGTGAGAGAATAGAAAGGCAATTGTTTAAAATTTTGAAGTCAACAAATACGCACGATAAGGAATCAAAGAAGTGAATATTTTCTAACAGTTCCATAGCCTCTCGAAGATAAGTACAGACGTCTCCGTACCGATCCGCAAGACTCTACTAAACCTGCTTGTGACTCATGACACCTATGAACCTAGAGCTCTGATACCAACTTGTCACGACCCCAAATTCCCTCTGTAGGAGGTCGTGATGGCACCTAGTCTCTAAGACTAGGTAAGCCTATCAATGCGGAATAATCATAAATATCTGAAAATAAATAAACTACAATTCAAATGATTACAACTCCCAAAACCCGGTAGAAATAAGTCACAAGCTTCTAAGAATTTATTCTCAATGTCTCTATATGTCAAGGTCTAAATAAAATATAAGGAAGCAACATAAAATGATAGAAGGGGACTCCGAAGTCTGCGGACGCTGGCAGATATACCTCGAAGTCTCCGTGCGCAGGTAACTCACTGACGTCTAGGCTGGTAAAATGTACCTGGATCTGCACAAAAAGATATGCAGAAGTGTAGTATGAGTACACCACAGCGGTACCCAGTAAGTGCCAAGCCTAACCTCGGTAGAGTAGTGACGAGGTCAGGTGAGGCCCTACTGGAATATAATAATGGCATGGTAAAATATTTATCAATATAGTAAAATAAAATGACATTGGAAATGAATCAAATAATATGTCACATTTAATGACACCAAATAATTGCAAATAATATCTCGTGGAATCAAAACAGAATTTCCTTCAACTTTATGAAAATCACAAAAATTAATCGAAAGAAACTATAGCCATAAATCAATATCAACAAGGGCACTACCGAGGTACCGCTTCGTAGTCCCAAATTATAAATAATTTCACAATATCTCATTTCCTTATACCACTACGAGAGCCTTCACAATTTATTTAAAGAAAGTATTTTTTTTCCGAAATAGCATCCCGCGTTTTAGCCACCCTTATCACACCGCATGACTTCTAGTAGTTACCCCCACTAGCTACCGTATCAAGCCACCCTTATCTCACCGTATGCGTTTCAACACCCAGACCTTATACCACCGCATGCGTATCAATTTCATAATATATCACAATTTGCACCTCAAGTGCCCAATATTTCAATTTTCCACAAAAACTCAACAACAATATTTTTCAACGATCGTGGAGTCCGATCCTAGACCTCGATCATGAGAGTCCGATCCTGGGCCTCGATCATGGGGAGTCCGATCATGGGGAGTTCGATCTTGGCCCTCGACCCTGGGGCTCGATCACAGCCGTCGATCCTGGCTATCGATCATGGCTTCGATCCTTATGGCCTTCGATCACTGGCCTTGGTCATAACCCTCGATCCTGGGCCTTCGATCAGTGGCCTTCGATCATGGATCTCGAGCCTGCCTTCGATCCTCGGCTCGATTTCTGGGGGCTCGATTGCACAGCAGAAGAGAATTTGCAGCAGCTTTTTGAGTCCTATTTTTGATCCGTTAACCATCCGAAACTCACCCGAGGCCCTCGGAACCTCAACCCAATACACCAACAAGTCCTAAAATATCATACGAACTTATTTGAAATCTCAAATCACATCAAACAAAAACTAAAATCACGAATCACACATAGATTCGAGCCTAATGAATTTTGAAACTTTCAATTTCTACAAACAACACCGGAACCTAACAAATCAAGTCCAATTGACCTCAAATTTTGCACGCAAGTCATAAATGACATAACGGAGCTATGAAAATTTTCAGAATTGGATTTCGACCCCGATATCAAAAAGTTAACCCCTCGGTCAAACTTCCTAAAAATACAACTTTCGGCATTTCAAGCTAATTCCACTACGGATTTCGAAATAAAATTCCGATCACACTCCTAAGTCCAAAATCACCATACGGAACTGTTGGAATCATCATAATTTTATTCCGGGGTCATTTGCATATAATTCGACATCCGGTCAATATTTGAACTTAAACTTTAAATTTTTCGTCAAAATTCTATATCTCGGGCTAGAGACTTCGGAATTTGATTCCGGGCATACGCCCAGGTTCCAAATCACGATACGGACCTACCGGAATTGTCAAAAAACTGATCCAAGTCCGTTCGCTCAAAATGTTGACCAAAGTCAACTCAATTGAGTTTTAAAGCTCTAATTCACATTTTAATCTATTTTTCACATAAAGACTTTTCCAAAAATTATACGGTCTGCGCACGCAAGTCGAGGAATGATAAATATTACTTTTCGATTTATTAGAATATATAATTAATTATTAAATTTATAGATGACATTTTAGGTCATCAAAGGTATGGTCAAAAATTAATCATACGGCTCACTTTGTCTTTGCCTGAAAATTCTTCATGTTTCCAAGCAAAGAGGGGCATGCTGTGAGCACCTAATTTTTGACTATATTTAAAATTTTTACCACTTTTAGTTTTTATTATTTAAATAGTTTTAAATTTAACTTTGATATTTTAACTTTTATATTATTTTTATTAGTAGGCTTTATTAGAGAATATGTAATATTTTTAATAAAGTCTATTACGTAGAGGGCGGAAGAATTTATTTGAATCACAAACCAAATCTAATAAAATTAGTTTCTACCTTCCCTACACTATATCCTTGTCCCATCACCCACCTACTACACTATTCACGTGTCACATCTCACTCCCTTTCACTTTTTTCTTGTCATATCACCCGCCTACTACACATTCAGGTGTCACTATTCTTTGTCCCATCGTTCATTTTCAACACTCCTCCTCTTATCTTTTTTTAATATATGTACACACACAAAAAAGAAAAAAAAATGGATGACCTCCTTCCCCAGCAAAAAACGCATCAAACCTCCATTAACACCCACCTCCAAATCAGCCTTAAACTACCCTTAAATTCCAGCCCCAAACCCAGCTGAAGACAACCCCCAAACTGCCACCCAAACACCATGTAGGGCATCATCTTTAGCCACTTGTTTGACGTCCAAAAATCAGTCAAAATCCAGCACTCTTTTAGCTACAAAAACCAACTGAAACTACCCCCAAAATATAGCAAACAATAGCAATGAATCTCACCCTGAATTCCAGCAAAAAGCAGCTCGAAATTACAACAAAAGCTGCCCAAAAATGCAGCAAAACAGCTGTAAAATCTACCTCTATTAACGCCAATTTTCAGCTTCAAAACTGCCACAAAAACGCAGCGATTATCCCTCCAAAAACCAGCTCGCAAACATCACAAAACCAACAGGAAAAAGCCACTCTTGGTCGCTAAAATCTGAGTGAAAACAGTTCGGAAAAAGTCCCCGACGAGGTCTTGGTTCGAGGTTCTGGCGTACGGATAGTTACGAGTTGACGACGAAGGTCTTGTTTTTTATTTATGGATCTCTTCACTTTGAACGAGATTATGTACGAGTAGGAGATTTTTTTTTATCAATATATTTGAAAACCGTTGCATATTCAAGGTCCGTTTCCATGCTCTTATCAGTATTTTCATTAAAGTTTCATGTTTTGAATTATCGGTATGATTATGTGGTGTGTTTAACTGTTGAATCAATGTGAAAGTTTGAGTGGTTTATTGCTCTCTGCTTCATCAACGACAAATACTACTGTGTTTTGAATCAATCTTTTACTAAGTGCATATCTTGTTTAATAGTTACTCTTGTCAAGTGGGGTTCCTATAGCTTTATGTTGGGCGTGAGTATTAATCATGAATTGGAAAAGTCAAATGAATTATTGTTTGATTTGGTAGAGATCACATTGGAGTTTAGCAAGCTTTCACTTTATTCCATTAATTTTCTTAAATATAGATAAAATAGAATGAATAAGTAGGATTTATTTCTTGTCATATTATCAGACTTATACCCGACATAATTGATACCTCTAGTAATCTTTAATAATCAATCTTACCTTTTCCGTAATTCTACCCCATAACCTTTGAGCCTAACAATAATGTCAAACTTAGCAAATAATTAAACAACTTTGAATAACGTAATGTGCTTTAGGTGTGGCCAATAATAAATTATCGTGACTATGGGTATGATTTTCGTGGCATAATCATGATACGTAATTCCAAATTCGAGTGCACGCTTTTGTAACTTGACCTTAAATGCAAAGTCATAATAAAATTATAATATTACTTACAATGTAATTTTGTCCTTCTATAATAATCAAGCAATAAAAGCGGACATAGGTAAAACATGAAAACTAATAAAATACAGTTTATCCAAAAATAATATAAGCCAAATGTAGTCAATAAAGCGACCGTGCTAGAACTACGGGACTCGGGGAATGCCTTACACCTTCTTTCCGGTCAACAGAATTCCTTATCCGGACTTTATTTTCGCAGACCAATAATAATAGAGTCAAATAAAAGGTGAATTGGAACACCTAAAAAATTAATTTCAAGTTGCGACTCTGTAAATAAAATAATCCCTACTCAAGTTTGTCACTTTAATTGAAAAAACCCTTTAACCCACAAAAATTCATAAAACACATATTCTTATTGGGGATAGAAAAGGGGTGTGACAAGGAGTCTGATCTTTTTCTTTTTGATCCAATATTTAAGATAACACATTTCTAATTTTAAATGTTTGAGATCACATAAAAAAATTAACATTCTCCTCTTTTAGCTTCCTTTTTGGTCTTTATTCAAATTCCTTAATATGTAAATGAGGAAACACAGGATTTCTTAAGGTTTTAATCTTGGCCATGGTTGATCTACTCACTATTAATTAGGCTATAAGGTGACATGAAGGTGCGTCAAAAGAGAAGAAGTTCCTTTCATGTAATACAATAAATTTTAATGTAACAATAATTATAAGGATAACTATTACGTGTGGAATGGACTATTTTAAGTGCATTTTGTCTTTATATTCTTATTCAAATGTAAATAACATACAGTATTCGATCGATATTTTTATATGCTATTCCACATTAAATTATAGTTCGATTTTCGCATAAGTAATGTTATTAATAATGCAAAGTTTAATACCAATATACGTTGCATTACAAAATTTATACATCGAAGCAGAATATTATAATAATAATACAAAAATTACGATTATAAACCGAGGGAACCATCTTATGGGAAGCGGTGTCACGTGACACCGCTTCACCAAAAAGACTTATTAGATGTACATGTGTAGACATAAGTAAAACCAAATAATTTGTAGAAAAAATAAATAGGTGACACTGCTTAAGGTAAAAGGCTCACTGGTATGCTAGTTAAGCGCTTTAAGTGGTTAGTTGGGGTAAAAGAGTTGGATTCCATAAAAAAAAAAGAACAAAAATCACTTGAGCTAGAATCCATTTATTAGTCTAGTTGACAATAAATGTAATCAAATCATTCTTGAAAAAAGACATGTTTAATACTATTTCTAACGAGACTATCATTGATACATCTAGAAAAATAAAAATCCACCGTAGAGAGTTATAATAGTGTCTTGAATTTTATGATTTTTTTAAATATGATGTTATTATAATAATTATTCATTTGTTCACTTATTTGTTTATCTATTAAAAAATGTGACATCAATTACGAAAAATACTGCGTACGCCACTAGATTAAGCGTAATCATGCAAATCAAATGTTGACTTTCTATTACACGTTTTAAGCAAATTATTTTTCGTAATGCAAACCAATCAAATAAATAAATCCTAAAAAGGGCACGGGATTCACAAAATTTCGAGTGAAGTGAGTAGAATGAATCAAAGACAAAATTTTCGAATGTACATAATTATACTTGGTTGAAATAAAAATCTTCACTTTCCACCAAAAAAATGTAAAATTAACACATTGGTCAAATTGTCTGATTCAAAGAAATGTGGATGTTAACTGATTGCAAGGGGCGGAACCCACACTTTTTTTTATTCTTCCAAAATCAAAAATATCAAATCCAAACATCAGTTATTTGAAAATTGATGGTAATATGGCCAAATTTTCATGACATTTGACATGCCATAATATTCATTATAACAAATTTGTGGTTCATGACATTTGTCATGACATAATATCCATTATAACAAATTTGTGGATCATGACATTTGTCATGACATAATATCCATTATTAGGACAAGAATTTCTTGCTATAAATAGATGAGTTTCTCCTCATTTGAAAACACACCAATTCAAGAGCTTTTCACTCTTGTCTTTCTTTCTCCTCCTTTTATTTCATTATAGAGTATTTTGTAAGAGAGTTGGTGTTGGAAAACACTTGTGTGAACCCTGTCTTTGGAGTGATCTTGTGAGGTTATTCTCTTGGGGTATTTGGGATTAATTAGAGTATTTAGTCTAATTTTGTACTCTTGTTGGTATAGTAAAATTGCTCCTCTCCGCCTGTGGACGTAGGTCACCTTGACCGAACCACGTTAAATTTGTGTCTTCTTTATCTTCTTTAATTGCCGTTATTATCAACTTCCATTGTCTTTGTTATTGTCATTATACCGTTGTTTGGCTAAATTCCGCACTACCCGGGTTCCCGATCCTAACAAATTGGTATCATAGCCAGATCTAACCGGGTTAGTTTAAATAGCCAAAATGACTCTAACAAAGTCTTATGTTGAGAAATTTGACCGAAGTGCAAACTTCAGAATGTGGCAATTAAAGATGAAAGCTATCCTAATTCAGGATGGCTTAGATTTGGCACTGCAAGGAAATGAGAAGATGCCGGATAAAATGACGGACGAGGAGTTTGCCGTCATAGACAAAAAGGCAAAAGCAGGTATTATTTTAAATCTTTCAAATGCGATTTTGCGTGAAGTTGCAACAGAAAGCTCAGCCAAAGGCATATGGAAAAAGCTTAAAACTCTATATATGAAAAGAACAGTAGAAAATAGACTTTACCTAAAGCAAAAACTCTACACTTTTCGTATGGCTGAAGGTACCTCTATACTTAGTCATCTTGATACTTTTGATTCTCTTCTTATGGATTTAAATAACATAGATGCTGAAATCAAAGATGAGGATCAAGTTGTGTTATTGCTTGTTTCCTTACCCCAGTCGTTTAAACATATAAGAGATACTATGCTTTATGGAAAGGATAATATCTCTTATAAAGATATCAAATCTATTTTGAAATCAAAAGAACAAATAGATAGAGATATTACTAGGGAAACTATTGGGAACCAAGGGGAAGGCTTATTCATAAGAGGTAGATCCAATAAGAAAGATTCAAGTAGTGAGAAACTTAAATCAAGGTCAAAATCCAGATACAGAAATATCATGTGCAAATATTGTCATAAGAAAGGTCACATTATTTATGAATGCTTTAAATTGAAAAACAAAGAAAAACATACAGAAAACAAAAATAAGCACAAAAATACTGACACTGCCGAAGCAAGTGTAGCTGCTGATGAGACTGAGGGAATTATTTTTTTAGCAACTAATAATAGTTTCAAATCTAACAATGAGTGGATTTTAGATTCGGGTTGTTCTTATCATATGTGTCCCAGTCGGGATTTATTTATCACATATGAATATATTGGAGGTGGCGTTATATTGATGGGCAACAATACTGCCTGCAAAGTTATTGAAAAAGGTACAGTCCGAATCAAAATGCATGATGGTGTGGTGAGAACTCTCACCGATGTTAGACATGTTCTTGACTTGAAGAAAAA
The DNA here is from genome assembly GCF_000715075.1 of Nicotiana tabacum. NCBI lineage: Eukaryota > Viridiplantae > Streptophyta > Magnoliopsida > Solanales > Solanaceae > Nicotiana > Nicotiana tabacum. The sequence goes on from NC_134103.1 coordinate 76,540,059, forward strand.
TCTCATCTCTTTGGGCACTCTAGAATCTCTTGGGCGCAAGTACACAGGTGAAGGTGGAGTTCTGAAACTTTCTCATACTGCTCTTGTGATCATGAAAGCACGCAGATCTGGTACGTTGTATACTCTATTGGGATCTACTATTACAGTTGCTTCTGTAGTTTCAATATCATATAAATCAAATTCTGACATCACCAAATTGTGGCATATGTGATTGGAGAATATGAGTGAAAAAGGTCTTTCCACATTAGTAAAAGAGGTCTCTTATGTGACCAAAGTACCAGAAATATGGAATTCTGTGAACATTGTGTGTTTGGGAAGCAGAAAAGAGTCAGCTTCAAATCTCCAGCGATTCATAGAACAAAAGGTACTTTGGATTACATTCATTCAGATCTTTGGGGTACGTGAAAAGGTGGTGCCACGTATATGTTAACTTTCATTGATGATTATTCAAGAAAAGTTTGGGTTTATTTCCTGAAAAATAAAAGTGATGTTTTCTTAAATTTCAAACAATGAAAAGTTTTGATTGAGAAGCAAACAGGAAAACAGGTTAAGCGACTTAGAACAGATAATGGCTTAAAATTTTGTAATGATGAATTCAATGAATTTTGCAAGAATGAAGGAATTGCTCGACATCGTACTGTGAGAATGACACCTCAGCAAAATGGTGTGGCAGAAAGGATGAATAGAACTCTTTTGGAAAGGGCTCGTTGCATGATTTCAAATGCTGGGTTGACAAATGCCTTTTGGGCAGAAGCTATCTCTACAACTTGTTATATTGTCAACCGAGCTCCTTCTGCACCTTTGAACTTTAAGACTCAGAGAAAATGTGGTCAGGTACTCCTGCTAATTATTCTGATTTAAAGATATTTGGTTGCCCTGCATACATGCATGTAAATGATGGAAAATTAGAGCCAAGGGCTAAAAAGTGTATTTTCCTTGGGTATGCATCTGGGGTGAAAGGATACCGACTATGGTATCCTGATCCCATGGCACCAAAATTTATAATTAGCAGAGATGTAACCTTTGATAAATCCTCTATGTTACATTCTAGAAAAGAGTCTTCTAGTTCTTGTAATACAGATAAAGGAAAGAGTACACAGAACCAGGTGGAGATTGAGATTGGCATTCCTTCTGAGCCAAGCTCATCAACTTTGGAGCAAAATACAGTTGAAACTCCTGAAGTTGAGACAGAAGCTGAAATTCCTGAAGTTGAGACTCCTGAAGTTGAACCAGAAGAAGAGGAGTATTCTATAGCCAAACATAGACCAAAAAGAGAAGGTAAACAACCATTAAGCTTTGGAGATTATGTTGCATTTGATTTTTCAGTTGCACAGGAAACTGAAGAAATTGGAGAACCATCAAAATATTCAGAAGCAGTTTCTGGTGCTGACTCAGCCAAGTGGCTAATTGCAATGAATGAAGAAATTGAGTCTCTCCACAAGAATGGTACTTGGTCTCTTGTGAAGATGCCATCAGGAAAAAGAATTGTTGGTTGCAAATGGGTCTTCAAGAAAAAAGGATGGCATTCCAGGGGTTGAAGATGCGAGGTATAAGGCACGATTAGTTGTAAAGGGCTATAGTCAGGTACAAGGAGTTGATTTTAATGATATTTTATCACCTGTTGTTAAACATAGCTCTATTCGTATCTTGCTTGCCTTCGTTGCCATGTATGATTTGGAATTAGAACAATTTGATGTTAAGATAACTTTCTTACATGGCGAACTTGAGGAACAAATATACATGCATCAACCCGAAGGATTTGAAATTGAAGGAAAAGAAGATCATGTTTGATTGTTGAAGAAATCCTTGTACGGATTAAAGCAGTCTCCAAGACAATGGTATAAAAGGTTTGATTCCTTTATGTTGGGTCATGGTTATTCGAGGATCATGTATGATCGTTGTGTTTACTTCCGAAAGTTAAATGATGGTTCATTTGTGTACCTATTATTATATGTTGATGACATGCTCATTGCTGCTAAGGATTTAACAGAAATTCACAACTTGAAAAGTCAGCTGAAAAGTGAATTTGAGATGAAAGATTTGGGAGCAGCTAAGAAAATCCTTGGCATGGAGATCAAAAGAGATCGAAAAACCAACAGGTTATTTCTGACCCAGAAGAAGTACTTGGAGAAAGTCTTGGAGAGGTTTGACATGAAAGATGCTAAACCAGTTAGTACTCCTCTTGCTGCTCATTTTAAGTTATCAACTGCTCAGTCCCCGCAGTCAGAGGAAGAAGAGAGGTACATGGAACAGGTTCCTTATTCCAGTGCAGTCGGCAGTATTATGTATGTAATGATTTGTACACGTCCAGACATTTCACAAGCAGTGAGCGTGGTAAGCCGGTATATGGCTTGCCCTGGTAAAGCACATTGGCATGCTGTGAAATGGATTCTCAGATACTTGCGAGGTACTTCAAATACATATTTGGAGTTTGGGAGAAATACTAATACTTTGGTTGGTTTTGTAGACTCAGATTATGCAGGTGATCTTGACAAAAGAAGATCACTGACAGGCTATGTATTTTGCATCGGTGGTTGCGCTATTATTTGGAAAGCTACATTACAACATGTAGTAGCTTTATCTACTACCGAAGCAGAATATATGGCAGTGACCGAGGCGATCAAAGAAGCTTTATGGTTGAAGGGTCTGTTGGATAAAACTTTTCATTTTCTCAAATCGTTATTTTAAAGATAGGTTCATTTGGATATAGCTGTATATATTGTGTTATATCACTATTTTTTGTTTCTTGTTTTGCAGATTAAGGATGTTAAGATTTGAAGTAAGGCCAAAAAGAAAGTTAAAAGAAGAGAATATTATGACCCGTGGGGACATTATACTCTTGGTTTTACATTCATTTTGTATGCTATTAAAATTTTATATCATACATTTAACTAAAAATCTGTGATCTCAAATATTGGATTAATAAAAGTGACTCAGATTTGTTAAAATGGGGCAACGCATGCGAGATAGATAAATGTGTGAGTGTGAAACTTTGAATAGCTTTGTGTAGTCAGAATTTTGCAAATCGTAGCAAAAGATGCAGATAAGAATTGAAACAAAAAATATATTCATATTTTCATGAATTTCACTACACAAATAGATAAAAATTATCTTTAACTAAAAATAAACAGAAAAATAATCTAAAAGACTAGTTCTATCACTTAATGACATATGTCTTCATAGGCCGAATACTTTCTTTAGTCAACAACTTGATTTCTGCAAAAGCACTTCACATGTATCTGAAGTCAACACTAGCATTCCAACATTGCTACTTCCCTCGAACTCAACTTCCAAACCTTCACAAGTGACTTGTAGTTTTTCACAATGTATGGGACGTTGTGCCTCATGGTGGCTTATTTGAACTTTTCCATTTAAATTTATGATAAATTTTGTAGAATGACCAGAAGCAAGATTATTCATAATGGTGTCGACAATCCAATGATCATAACTCTTAGGCAAAGCACCAAAACTTGTATCAATGAAGTTTTGAGCTTTTTCGTCTTGATAAAACTTAGGAGAAACATTAGCTTGCCAAAGTGTTGTATCATTGTAAGTAATTTTGGCATCAAAGTCATCATAGAAGAAAGTATAATCATCGGTAGGGTTCTTGACTAAGAAAATGAGTTTCCAACTTTCAGGATTGTCCAAGGATGAAGGTGGCGGGGTGCTTAACATAGAATAGAGTGAAGAAGAAACATATATAATACGAAACTTAGGGTCTTGGACTTCTTTAGTAGCCCTAGAGTCTTGGACTTCTTTAGTAGTCCTAGGAAAGTATAAATACAAAGCTAGTACGACACCCAATGCTATAATTAGTAGTCCAATCAGTATGTCCAACGCTAGATCGCACCAAGAATTTTCGGCCGCATCAACTGTTTTAATATTATTGGTAGATTTTTCCATTTCTCAATCCACGAGTAAGAAAAGTAGAATATCAGAGAAAGAAGTTAGAAATTGAATGGCAGGTAGCAAATTTGTGATGGGAATTAATGTTGGTATTGTGGGTTTTATATAGATGGTAACACGGCCAAATCCAACTTGAAAAAGGATTTACGCTTTTCAATCCAAATTGGAGTTGGAAAAGGAGTGGTAACAACTAATTATATTGTAACGTTTTTACGCCTGCGTTTCTCTAGATTAGGAGTTCCCTTTCCGTTTAAAACCAAAAAACGGTGTTCGTTTTATAGGTTTTTTTTTTCCGGGACTACTTATAAATGTTTGAGATCAAATAAAATTTTAACATTTTCCTCTTTTATCTTTCCTTTTTGGTCTTTATTTAAATTCCTTAATCTGTCAATCAAGAAACAAATGATTTCTTAAGTTTTTTTTGTTTCCCAATCGGTGTCCGATACTCATATTGGGATCCGACTAAATTCGAATTCGCATGAGAAAATTTCATATTGAAAGATAAAATACTCTCTAACAAAAATGACTTCATACTCAGGGACTCGAACACAAAAACTCTGATTTTGATCTTGCCTATGGTTGTTCTACTCAGTATTAGGCTATAAGTTGACATGAAGGTGCGTCAAAAGAGAAGAAGTTCCTTTCATGTAATACAACAAATTTTAATGTAACAATAGTTATAAGGATAACTATTACGTGTGGAATGGACTATTTTAAGTGCATTTTGTCTTTATATTCTTATTCAAATGTAACTAAGATACATTATACGGTTTTTTCATATTTTGTTCCGCGTTAAATTATAGATCTATTTTCGCAATACTTCAAAATTTAATATCAATGTACGTTGCATTACAAAATTAATACATAAACACAGAATATTATTGTAATAATACAATAATTACAATTATAGACTAAGCTTAATCAGGCAAATCAAATGTTATTTCAATTACACGTTTTTCAGCAAATTATTTTTCGTAATGCAAACTGATCAAATTATATATAAATAAATCCTATACAGGGCACGAGATTCACGAAATATCTAGTGAAGTAAGTAGAAAGAATCAAAATTGGTCAAATTGTCACGTTTTTTATTCTTCCAAAATCAAACCGCAGTTATTCGAAAATTGATCCTCACAAATAAAATTAGGAACCATAAAATTAAGATAGTATCCTCCTATCATTAAGATCAGCCAGTCTAGTGGTACGTGTTGTACCTCATTTAATGTGTGATTTATTTTAATTACATAAATATTATATTAAAAATTATATTTTAGTTATATAATAAAAAATAAATTTTCTGAAATTGATGAATGCTGATTTGATATAGTTAACTCAATAAAATAAGAAATTCTCCCATATAAATGTCCTCAATCATCATTACTCATATTCAACTTAAACTTAGTACTTGTTCTATAATTTCATCTCCTCAAATTTATAAGTATACAGGAGTTTCGAATATTTAAGATCTTTTCTGAATTTTTCTGGAAAGCTATTTTCAAGCTCATTCATATTTCATTTTTAAGTTCATTCTAGATGACACAAACATGATAAACTAACTAAGAGAAGACGATCTTTATTTTCTTACTCGCAAATAAAATGCAAAATTGTTCTATTTATTTGATCAATAAGAAATACTATATGAATCGTTTCTTATAGATTAAAAAAGAATAGAATATATAGATATAAATAATAAATGTACATCACACACTTATTTCGTGAGAATTTAAAGAGCATGTTTTTATCTTATGAGATTATTGTTGTTTCAATGATATAATATTGAATTCAAAGCTAATGCATTTTGAAAATTTGAACAACTATATTTAGTTACATATTTTTATCAACAATATTCAAAAATATGTTAAATAACATGAATAAAAAATCGATAATTTTGGTCTTCCAAAAATTTGAGAGTGGAGGTTGGTCCCACAACTCCTATAAAAATGAGACGGATAATTGACAATTTAGAGGCTATAAATCACTAATTCTGAACCAATATTATGCCACAAAAAATCTTATTATTAAGAACTTCTAGCCGTCAATAAATTAAACAACTGAAAGGTAGCAGCTTACACATCAGCTTCCTTTCTTCTATAAATAGAAAAGATTTCAGTTCATTATGTACATCGGTTTGAATTCGAATAATATACCAGTTTCTCTCTATAATTGTCTTTACTTTATAGTCTTTATTTTATAACAAATATTAGTTGAACTAAGAAGTCTCGTACACAAAGAGTTAAATATGTAACTTAACTTTTGATTTAACCTGCTTAATATTACATATTTTAAATAATTAACTTTAAAGTTTAACTTTTAACATAGTTACAAAATTATTTAAATAAGAAATAGAAAACAAAGTTATAGAAGTAAAATCTTACTCAATTTTAAATTTCTAAATATAAGGAGTTATTATATTGTTTAAATATAAAAATATTTAATAATCATAATTTTATTTAATTTGAAAGTCCTAAATATTAGTTGATTTTGAAGGTAAACTTTAATGACAATCTTGTCCAATGCAAAATCTATTTTTAAAAAGTAAAGTAAGGGGTTTCGTACTTTTAATACAAGCAAATTTCGTACTGAATGTGCAGGTAATAAAACAGTTAAAACAAAAATCAGAATTGACATTTGAAATTGTATTTTACTGTTTCTGATGAAATGGAGGAATTTGTACTTGGAATAAATATCTATATCTATCTATATTATTATAAAAGTATGACTAATTTATACTAAATGTTAAACGACTAAAATATCCTCCAAATGTTGTGTAACGACCCGACTTGTCGTTTTAAGAATTTAAGTCCCGTTCGGCAGCATAAGGCCCTGTGCAGCTTCGTATTATATGTATTGACTTGCGTGCAGGGTTGAATTCAGTTACCGGATGATTCGGGGTGATTTGGGACACTTAGTCCCTAAAACGGAAGCTTAAGTCTTAGGTTTTTTACCGTAGTTGAAACTATGTGAAGACGACTCCGGAATGGAGTTCCGTCGATTCCGTTAACTCCGTTGGGTGATTTTGGACTTAGGAGCGTATCCGGACTGTGAATCTGAGGTCTGTAGCCAATTTAAGCTTGAAATGGCGAAAGTCATTTTTTTGGAAAGTTTGACCGGGGTTGACTTTTTGATATCAGGGTCGGAATCCGATTCTGGAAATTTGAATAGCTTCGTTATTTCAATTATGACTTGTGTGCAAAATTTGAAGTCATTCCGGATTGATTTGATGTGTTTCGGCACAAGATATAGAATTTGAAAGTTCAAAGTTCATAGATTTTGATTTGAGGTGTGATTCGCCATTTTGATGTTGTTCGATATGATTTGAGGCCTCAAGCAGATCCGTGTTATGTTATGGGACTGGATGGTATGATTGGACGGGATTTCGAGGGGCTCGGGTGTATTTCGGGGTGGTTCCGGACTAAGTTTGGGTGTTTTGATGCTGCTGGTAGCTGGTTCTGGTATTGTTCTTCGCGTTCGCGTGGAGCCTCTCGCATTCGCGAAGAAGGATTTTGCTGTTGGGACTTTGTTCGTCGCGTTCGCGAAGAAGGAAATTTTGTTGTTCGTCGTCTGATTTTAGAGGCTCATATCTTGCAATGTATAAGGAATTTGGAGATGATCTAAAAATAAAAGTTGTAGCCCGTTGTATCTAGTTTTCAGAAAGGTAAACCATTAGTTATTTGGAGTTGTGTACAAAAGGTTATGATGGATATACTATAGGCTATCCGGAAAGAGTTTGGAAATCTCTGTTGCACAGGGCTGATTTTGGAAGCTTATATCTTGTAATCTATAAGGAATTGGGAGATTAGCAACAAATGAGAGTTATAACTCTTGGAGTTTAGTTTTAAGAAAGTCAAACCATTCATCATTTGGAATTTTGTACAAAGAGTTATGACCATTATACTAAAGGCTGTCTGAGAAGAGTTTGAAAATGACTTTTGAAGAATTTGTTCATTGCGAACGCGAGGGGAGTCTCGCGAACGCGAAGAACAAATCCCTGGGCAGCAGAATAAAGTCCAAACCATTCTTCCATTTTTGGACCAAGGAAGCTCGGGTGAGGCGATATTTCGAGAGTTTTTCAAGAAAAACATTGGAGTAAGAATTCCTAACTTGATTTTGGTTAAATTACATGAACCTATTGTTGTTTTTATCACTAAATTAGTGAATTGAGTTGAAAAATTTAGAAAACCCTCTTGGTTTAAATTTAAGATTTGGAGGTCGATTTGTTATTGGAATTCGATAAAATTGGTATGGTTGAACTCGTATCGGAATGGGTGTTCGGATTTCATGAAAATTATGTTGGGTTCCGAGAGGCGGGTCCCGCGTCGACTTTTGTTGACTTTTTGGAATAAAATTTTAAGTCGACGTATTATTATCCGGAATTATTTTCGATGAATTTTAATAAAGTTATACAATTAATTTGGATAGATTTGGGCTGTTCGAAGGTCAATTCAAGCAAGAAGGCTATTTTGGAATATTGGCCTAACTTCAAAAAGGTAAGTGTCTTGCTTAACCTCGAGTGGGGGAATTACCTCTTAGGCATCGAGTCTTATGTGCCATTGGTTAAATGTAAAAAGCCGTGTACGCGAGGTGACGAGTACGTACTCGGCTTATATGTGTAAATTTTATTGAGTTAAAGTCCTGAGCATATTATGTGATAAATTGGGTAATTGTTGGTATATATTTAATCATCTAATTATCGTGCCTAAATCCTTGTTGTTGTTGAATCTGTTGTTATATGACAATTTGACTTGCGTGTGCAGTCCGTAAAAGTTTTTCCGAAAAGTTTTCAGGTGAAAAATGGATTAAAATATGAATTAGATGCTTAAAACACAACTGAGTTGACTTTGATCAACATTTTGAGCAAACGGACTCAGATCGGTGTCTTGACAGTTTCGGTAGGTCCGTATCGTGAATTGGGACTTGGACGTATGCCCGGAATCAAATTCCGAGGTCCCTAGCCCGAGATATGGATTTTTGATAAAAAATTTAAAGTTTAAGTTCAAATAGTGACCTGATGTCGAATTATGTGCAAATGACCCCGGAATAGAATTTTGATGATTCCAACAGCTCCGTATGATAATTTTGGACTTAGGAACGTGATCGGAATTTTATTTGGAAGTCCGTAGTGGAATTAGGCTTGAAATGCCGAAAGTTAAATTTTTGGGAAGTTTGACCGAGGGGATGACTTTTTGATATCGGGGTCAAAATCCGATTCTGAAAATTTTCATAGCTCCGTTATGTCATTTATGACTTGCGTGTAAAATTTGAGGTCAATCGAACTTGATTTGATAGGTTCCGGTGCTGTTTGAAGAAATTGAAAGTTTCAAAGTTCATTAGGCTTGAATCTATGTGTGATTCATGATTTTAGCGTTGTTTGATATGATTTGAGGTTTCAAATAAGTTTGTATGATGTTTTAGGACTTGTTGGTGTATTGGGTTGAGGTCCCGAGGGCCTCGGGTGAGTTTCGGATGGTTAACGGATCAAAAATGGGACTTAAACAGCTGCTGCAAATTCTCTTCTGCTGTGCAATCGAGCCCCGAGAAATCGAGCCGAGGATCGAAGGCAGGCTCGAGATTCATGATCGAAGGCCACTGATCGAAGGCCCAGGATCGAGGGTTATGACCAAGGCCAGTGATCGAAGGCCATAAGGATCGAAGCCATGATCGATAGCCAGGATCGACGGCTGTGGTCAAGCCCCAGGGTCGAGGGCCATGATCGGACTCCCCATGATCGGACTCCCCATGATTGGACTCCCATGATCGAGGTCCAGGATCAGACTCTCATGATCGAGGTCCAGGATCGGACTCCACGATCGAGGTCAGCCTGGACAGATCCGTAAGTTATAAAAACAGGGGGGTTTCGTCCCATTCGTCATTTTTAACAACTTGGAGCTTGAGCATAGGCGATTTTTGATATATCTTCAAGGAAAAATATTGGGGTAAGTGTTCTTAACTCAATCTTGGTTAGATTACCTGAATCCATCACTGTTTTTAATATTTAATTGGTGATTTAAGTTGGAAAATTTTGAAAACCCTCTTGGATAGATTTGTGGATTTGAGGGTCAAATCGTTATTAGAATTTAGTCATTTTGGTATGGTTAGACTCGTGGTTGAATGGACGTTCATATGTCGTAACTTTCGTCGGATTTCAAGACACGGGCCCCGCGGGCCATTTTTGAGTTAATTTCGGATTTTTTTTGAAAAACAAAATGTAGTATTTTTGTATAGAATTAATTCTATAATTTTTGTTGACTGTATCGAATTAATTATGACTAGATACGAGTCGATCGAAGTCGGAAAATCGAGGAAAAAGCATAATACTTGATTAAATTAGAGCAAGTCGAGGTAAGTGACTTGTCTAACCTTGGTTTTTTGAAACTTGGTTTTTTTTATAATGTGCATTATTTGAAGGTTGATTTTCTTTAAATTAAATATTATTAATATGAAGTATTTGACATTTTTAAATTTGATATTGAAGCAACGTATTAAAATTTTGATATATTATTTTCCTGAATTATTTATTCTTGAATATTTTCATAAGTTTTTTTTTTTGGATTATTCTGGCATGAGCCGTGAGCTCTTTATTTTTTGAAAAATATTGTTGTTGATTTTTTGTGGAAAATTGAAATATTGGGCACTTGAGGTGCAAATTATGATATATTGTGATATTGATATGCATGCGGTGGTATAAGATCTGGGTGTTGAAACGCATGCGGTGAGATAAGGGTCGCTTGATACACGTGGCTAGTAGGGGTGACTACTAGAAGTCATGCGGTGTGATAAGGGTGGCTAAAACGCGGGATGCTATCTCAGGAAAAAAATACTTTCTTTAAATAAATTGTGAAGGCTCCCGCGGTAGTATAAGGAAATGAGATATTGTGAAATTATTTATAATTTTGGACTACGAGACGGTACCTCGGTAGTGCCTTTGTTGATATTGATTTATGGCCATAGTTGCTTTCGATTAATTGTTGTGATTTTCATAAAGTTGAAGGAAATTCTGTTTTGATTCCACGAGATATTATTTGCAATTACTTGGTGTCATTAAATGTGATATACTATTTGATTCATTTCCAATGTCATTTTATTTTACTATATTGATAAATATTTTACCATGCCATTATTATATTTCAGTAGGGCCTCACCCGACCTCGTCACTACTCTACCGAGGTTAGGCTTGGCACTTACTGGGTACCGCTGTGGTGTATTCATACTACACTTCTGCACATTTTTTTGTGCAGATCCAGGTACAATTTACAAGCCTAGACGTTAGTGAGTTACTTGCGCACGGAGACTTCGAGGTATATCTGCCAGCGTCCGCAGACTCCGGAGTCCCCTTCTATCATTTTATGTTGCTTCCTTATATTTTATTTAGACATTGACATATAGAGACATTGAGAATAAATTCTTAGAAGGTTGTGATTTATTTCTACCGAGTTTTGGGAGTTGAAATTATTTAAATTATAGTTTATTTACTTTAGATATTTATTATTATTCCGCATTGATAGGATTACCTAGTCTTAGAGACTAGGTGCCATCACGACCTCTTACGAAGGGAATTTGGGATCGTGACAAGTTGGTATCAGAGCACTAGGTTCATAGGTTTATGAGTCACCAGCAGGTTTAGTAGAGTCTTGCGGATCGGTACGGAGACGTTTGTACTTATCTTCGAGAGGCTATGGAACTGTTAGGAAATATTCACTTCTTTGATTCCTTATCGTGCGTATTTGTTGACTTCAAAATTTTAAACAATTGTCTTTCTATTCTCTCACAGATAGTGAGGACACGCACGACTGGATCTGATGATCAAACACCCGCGCCCCCTATTGGAGCCCAAGAGGCCGGGGTCGGGGCAGAGGCCGAGGAAGACCACGTGGTGCAGCTAGAGCACCTGCACGAACTGCTGCACCAGAGCCACCAGTAACTCCAGTTGGAGAGCAGGCACCTGAGACGCATGTTACTACTCCTGCACTTCAGGAGACTCTTGCCCAGTTTTTGAGCATGTTTGGCACTTTAGCTCAGGCAGGATTAATTCCACTTGCTCCTGCCATATCTCAAGTTGGGGGAGGAGCACAGACTCCCACCGCCCGTACTCTAGAGCCACGTGCCCAAGTTGACCATGCCCCAGAGGTTATACCAGCGCAACTAGTTGTCCCAGTTCGGCCTGATATTAGGGCAGCAGTTTCAGAGGGGGAGCAGCTCAAGCTCGAGAGGTATAAGAAGTACCACCCTCCCACTTTCAGCGATTTAGCTTCAGAGGATGCTCAGGGTTTTTTGGAGGAATGTCACCGTATCCTTCGTACTATGGGTATTGTGGATTCCAATTCACTGCATTCCAGTTTAGAGGAGCAGCCTACCAGTGGTGGCGGGCATATGAGTTGGATAGTCCTGCTGAGGCATCTTCACTCACTTGGACTCAATTTTCGGATATGTTCTTACGGGAGTATGTTTCTCAGAGTCTTAGGGATGCATGGCGCGCAGAGTTTGAGCAGTTGCGGCAAGGTTCTATGACTATGTCAGAGTATGCGGTCCGATTCAGTGATTTGGCTAGGCATGCACCAACCTTAGTTGCTACTGTTCGAGAGTGGGTTCGTAGATTTATTGAGGGTCTTCACCCTAGTATCAGATACAGTATGGCCCGAGAGCTAGAGATGGACATCGCATACCAACAGGTGGTGTCAATTGCTAGAAGATTGGAAGGTATGCGGACTCGGGAGAGGGAAGAGAGGGAAGCTAAGAGACCCCGAGGTTCTGGAACATATAATAATTCTCGTGCCCCAGTTGGAGCCCGTCATGGTAGAGGTTATGTGAGCCATCCTATTAATTCAGCACTTCCAGCTTCCAGTGGTATTCCGACTACTCCCAGACCACAGGTTCCATATTATGCACCACCAGTGTCTTTTGTACCTCCTGTATGGGGTGCTTTCAGCGGACAGTCTAATCGATCAGGCCCAAGCCAGTCTCAACAGCCGCGTCCTCCGAAGGCTTGTTTTGAGTGTGGTGCACCATAACAAGTCTCAACAGCCAGTCTCAATTGCCCCATAATTAGGAGGGGTGCACCTCTACGGATTTCTCAGGCCCCACCTATTCCACAGGGTCCTCAGGCTTCTCAGGCCATGATTACTGCACCAGTTGCCACTCCACCTGCACAGCCAGCTAGAGGTGGAGGTCTGTCACGACCCCAAATTCCCTCCGTAGGATGTCGTGATGGCACCTAGTCTCTAAGACTAGGTAAGCCTATCAATGCGGAATAATAATAAATATTTAAAATAAATAAACTACAATTCAAACAATTGCAACTCCCAAAACCCGGTAGAAATAAGTCACAAGCTTCTAAGAATTTATTCTCTATATCTCTATACATCAAAGTCTAAAGTAAATAAGAAAAACAACATAGTAAGATAGAAGGGGACTCCGGAGTCTGTGGACGCTGGCAGATATACCTCGAAGTTTTCTCGTACAGCTAGTTTACTGATGCGTGGTCTGATAAGATGTACCTGGATCTGCACAAAAAGATGTGCAGAAGCGTAGTATGAGTACACCACAGCGGTACCCAGTAAGTGCCAAGCCTAACCTCGGTAGAGTAGTGACGAGGTCAGGTCAGGCCCTACTGGAGAATAAATAATGGCATGGTAAAATGTTTAAACAATATTATAAGATAAAATGACAATGGAAATGAATCAAGTAGTATGTCACATTTAATTACATCAAATAATGGCAAATAAATACCTCGTGAAAACAAAAGAGAATTCTTTTCAACTTGAAGAAAATCACAACAATAATCAAAGGCAACTGCGGCCATAAATCAATATCAACAAGGGCACTCCCGAGGTACCACCTCGTAGTCCCAAATCATAAACAAATTCACAATATTTCATTTCCTTATCTCACCGCGGGAGCCTTCACAATTTATTTGAAAGAAAATATTTTTTTTCCGAAATAGCATCCCGCGTTTTAGCCACCCTTATCACACCGCATGCGTTTCAACACCCAGACCTTATACCACCGCATGCGTATCAATATCACAATATATCACAATTTGCACCTCAGGTGCTCAAATAATTTAACTTGCCAAAATAATTCAACAATAATATTTTTTCACAATAAAGAGTTCACGGCTCATGTCAAAATAATTCAACAATAATATTTTTTCACAATAAAGAGTTCACGGCTCATGTCTTAATAATTCAACAATAATATTCTTTCACAATAAAGAGCTCACGGCTCCATCACAATGAGTATAAAAATATTCAGGAGTAAATAATTTAGGAAAATAATATTTTAAAATCTTTAATACGTTGCTTCAATATCAAGTTTAAAAATGTCAAATACTTCATATTAATAATATTTAATTTAAATAAAATCAACCTTCAAATAATACACAGAATAAAAGAAACAAAGTTTCAACTAAACAGGTAAAATAATTAGTAAGAAAGTCACTTACCTCGACTTGCTCCAATTTAACCAAGTATTATGCTTTTTCCTCTATTATTTTGACTCCGATCGACTCGTATCTAGTCATAATTAATTCGATACAGTCAACAAATTTTATAGGAATCAATTTCATAAGAAAATATTACACTTTTCAATAAAATACGAAATTAGCTCAAAAATTACCCGTGGAGCCCACATCTCGGAATCCGGTGAAACTTATAAAATCCGATAACCCATTAAATTATGAGTCCAACCATACCAGTTTCACTCAAATCGAACTCCGGATCGACACCGAAATCTCAAAAAATCGTTTCTATGAGATTTCTAAAAATGTTCCAAATTTCTATCTCAAAACACTAATTAAATGATGAAAATAATTATGTATTACCAAGGCCAGTGATCGAAGGCCATAAGGATCGAAGCCATGATCGATAGCCAGGATCGACGGCTGTGATCGAGCCCCAGGGTCGAGGGCTATGATCGGACTCCCCATGATCGGACTCCCATGATCGAGGTCCAGGATCGGACTCTCATGATCGAGGTCCAAGATCGGACTCCACGATCGAGGTCAGCCTGGACAGATCCGTAAGTTATAAAAACAGGGAGGTTTCGTCTCATTCGCCATTTTTAACAACTTGGAGCTTGAGCATATGCGATGTTTGATATATCTTCAAGGAAAAACATTGAGGTAAGTGTTCTTAACTGAATCTTGGTTAGATTACCCGAATCCATCACTGTTTTTAATATTTAATTGGTGATTTAAGTTGAAAATTTTTGAAAACCCTCTTGGATAGATTTGTGGATTTGAGGTTCGAATCGTTATTAGAATTTAGTCGGTTTGGTATGGTTAGACTCGTGGTTGAATGGGCGTTCATATTTCGTAACTTTCTCTGGATTTCGAGACATGGGCCACACGGGCCATTTTGAGTTAATTTCGGATTCTTTTTGAAAAACAAAATGTAGTATTTTCGTATAGAATTAATTCTATAAATTTTGTTAACTGTATCGAATTAATTATGACTAGATACGAGTTGATCGAAGTCGGAAAATCAAGGAAAAAGCATAATATTTGATTAAATTGGAGCAAGTCGAGGTAAGTGACTTGTTTAACCTTGTTTGGGGGAAATTTCCCCTAGAATTGATATTAATGTGATTATTAAAATGTGTTGAAAGCCGTGTACACGAGGTGACGAGTGTGTACACGGGCTAAATGTGAAAGATTATATTTTTAAATTGTGTAGATCATTGTTGCGCAGTTATTAAATTATTTTATCTTGTTATATTCTTCATCATTGATCTGTGATATATATTTTAGATTTGTTTACCTTTTTTCTGCTAATTGTTTTACCTGTTTAATTGAAACTTGGTTTCTTTTATACTGTGCATTATTTGAAGGTTGATTTTCTTTAAATTAAGTATTATTAATATGAAGTATTTGATATTTTTAAATTTGATATTGAAGCAACGTATTAAAATTTTGAAATATTATTTTCCTGAATTATTTATTCTTGAATATTTTCGTAAGATTTTTTTTTTCTATTATTCTGGCATTAGCCGTGAGCTCTTTATTATTGAAAACTATTGTTGTTGATTTTTTTGTGGAAAATTGAAATATTGGGCACTTGAGGTGCAAATTGTGATATATTGTGATATTGATACGCATGCGGTAGTATAAAGTTTGGGTGTTGAAACGCATGCGGTGAGATAAGGGTGCCTTGATACGCGTGGCTAGTAGGGGTGACTACTAGAAGTCATGCGGTGTGATAAGGGTGGCTAAAACGTGGGATGCTATTTCGGAAAAAAAAAATGCTTTCTTTAAATAAATTGTGAAGGCTCACGCGGTGGTATAAGGAAATGAGATATTGTGAAATTATTTATAATTTGGGACTACGAGGCGGTACCTCGGTAGTGCCCTTGTTGATATTAATTTATGGCCATAGTTGCTTTCGATTAATTGTTGTGATTTTCATAAAGTTGAAGGAAATTCTGTTTTGATTCCACGAGATATTATTTGCAATTACTTGGTGTCATTAAATGTGATATACTATTTGATTCATTTCCAATGTCATATATTGATAAACATTTTAACATGCCATTATTATATTCCAGTAGGGCCTCACCTAGCCTCGTCACTACTCTACCGAGGTTAGGCTTGGCACTTACTGGGTACAGCTGTGGTGTACTCATACTACACCTCTGTACATCTTTTTGTGCAGATCCAAGTACAATTACCCAGCCTAGACGTCAATGAGTTACCTGCGCACGGAGATTTCGAAGTATATCTGCCAGCGTCTGCAGACTCCGGAGTACCCTTCTATCATTTTATGTTACTTTCTTATATTTTATTTAGACCTTGACATATAGAGACATTGAGAATAAATTCTTAGAAGCTTGTGATTTATTTCTACCGGGTTTTGGGAGTTGAAATTGTTTGAATTGTAGTTTATTTACTTCAGATATTTATTATTATTCCGCATTGATAGTCTTACCTAGTCTTAGAGACTAGGTGCCATCATGACTTCTTACAGAGGGAATTTGGGGTCGTGACAGGCAATAGGAGCGATAAGGGTGGCTATTGGTATTGTCTGGGCGGAGCGATAAGGGTGGCTATAGGAGTGATAAGGGTGGTAATAGGAGCGATAAGGGTGGCTATTGTCAGGGACGATATGTGATTATGTGGGGTTGTGGTGTTGATAATTTTCATGTGATGTTGTGATTTTCTTGTGTTTATATTTATATCTTGTGCAATTTGTCTTGTTGTTGGTAAATTGATAACAACCTGATTTTTGTTGAAATTGAGAGCATGTGGCTATTGCAAGGTGGTTTATAAAATAAAATGTGGGCACGAGGTGCCGTGAGTAAATAATGAGGATATTTGGCACGTGAATTATCCGTGCAGTTGTGATATGAAATGTGGGCACGAGGTGCTGTGATAAAATGATAATGATAATTGGCACGTGAATTGTCCGTGCAGTTATGATATGAAATGAGGGCACGAGGTGCCGGGGAAATATGATGATTTAATTATGGGCACGAGGTGCCGTGAAAATATAAAAAAGGACCGAGACCCGTATTTTTATGATTATGAAATGAGGTGTCACATGGTGACTTTTTAATTGAAAGAATTATATTCAAAATATTATTTTTGGAAGGATTTGTACTTAGAAAGTATTATATGAAAGAATTGTATTTGAAAGATACTTATTTGAGAAAATTATATTTGAAAAGATTTATTGAAAGAATTATATTTGAAAAATAATTATTTGAGAAAATTATATTTGAAAGAGAGTTATCTGGAAGAATTATATGTGAAAGACATTTATTTAAAGGACTTGATTTAATTGTGTGTAATTGTGTTTATTAATTGTTGAGTGATATTAATGGTATTCTTGTTGTCTGTTGTGCATATCACTAGTTGTTTTATCCTGCCCTTATTATTTTTTGTTTCCTATTATTTTGTATATTATATTGCACAGGTTATTAGACTAGTGAGTGTCTTGACTGTACCTCGTCTCTACTCCATTGAGGTTAGTCTTGATACTTACTGGGTACCGACCGTGGTGTACTCATACTACACTTCTGCACATTTTTGTGCAGAACCAGGTATTGGAGACATCAGACTTGAGAAGAGTTAAAGCGGGATCGTAAGGATTCAAGGTAGAGCTGCTTGATCGTCGCAGTCCCTTGGAGTCTCTTCATTTCATTGTATTGTTAATTTTAATCAAACAGTATTGTATATTCGATCCTCGTGATCATTCCATATATTCAGTTAGAGTTCGTGACTCAGTACTACCAGTCTTGGGAGGTTGTATATTGTAATTATTTTTATTGTTAGTTTTTTTTTAAAAAAAATAACTCCAAAAATATAATTGAAATCGGCTTACCTAGTCTTAGAGACTAGATGCCATCACGACGCATGTGGTGAGATTTTGGGTCATGACATATTGATAGAATTTTATAACCTTAAATATTTATATAACTTGAGGATACAATTGTAAATCACCAAAGGCTGAAATTTTCCCCCCATTTAAACTATACTTGACAAGCCTACAAAGTAGATTTTGGGTCAAACTAACTTGGAATTTATTTGAATAGGTGCTTCAATGTAGATATTGAGCACAATTATGGAAGAATAAGAAAAATTGAACATAAATTGAGAATTCACTATTATGACCACTTTGAGAATATTCTGCTCGCGAATATTCAAGTGCTACTGCTTCCCCTTTTTTAAAATTGTTATTAAATTTTATACATAGTGAGTAACAATTTATAATATCTATTCAACTGAAATTTTATAACTTTCTATACGCACTTCGTAATATTTCACACCTCTTCACTTGAATTTTCTTTTATGTCAAGGGAATTTAACAACTTATACATAATTAAAAAAAATAGTTTTGCTCTATTTGTAAATATAATTTTCAAACGAAGGAGATTTACTTGAGTCCTCATTTTTTAACCTTGCTCCGCCACTAAAGATATTCGTGTGTCGCAAGAACATAGAGAATAATCTATATCTATATCTATCTATCTATATCTATAGCTATATCTATAGCTATATTATTATAAAAGAACGAATGTTCGACGCTAAATGTTGAACGACAAAACTATTCTCAAAATATTGGTTGACTTTTATGTCCCTAAAAGTTAAAATGTGTTCAAAAAGATAATTTCATATAGGATAAAATTGTAAAACTCGACCATATACGAATTTGCATAGTAGACTCCTAATTGCTAGGCCTAAAGTGAATTGCATAAACTTCCAACTCCATTGGAGTCTAATTTTTCGATTATGCCCAACTGTTTTGGAGTGTCATTTCCAGATAGAAGAATATTTTATATTTTACATTTTCGGTATTTTGATTTTAATTAATCGGACTCTTATGCCCTTTAAAACTAAATTATTCTTTCAAACAAGTGATTTTATTGTGGATAAAAATGTGATTTCAATAATTTATTTTGTTGACTTCAACTGCACTTGAACTTTGAGTTCTACGGGAATACTATCTCAGACACTAATATTTAGGACTTCAATATTCATTAGGAATCAAAACGTCGAAACCAAATTAATCACGTAAGTTTACTCACACAAAGAGTTCTTATTTTTAAAAGAGCCTTTACCGAATTCTAGGCAAAAAGAGTTTACTCACATAAATTATCTTTTGTTTGAGTAATATATTTATCGTACAATATTTATTTTGATATATTATTGTCTTTGTATATTATTATATACAGTAACATTTTTGTCAGGTGAAGTTCTCCTACTATTCTCATTGACCGTAGCTTTAAAATATCTACTTTTTTCGTTTAATCAATAATATTATGGATATGCTTTTAATAAATTTTGAGCATATGTAAAATTTTGGCAAAAGGCCATCTATGTAATAACTAAATTTTCTTCTTTAAAGGTATCAGATAATTACGAGTAACAAATTTGAGATAGATGCTTATTATATGAGATAGATATAGCCGATTGATAAAATTATGTTTGAGTGAGGTAAACATGTAGGTGATGAATAGGGTGTTCGCAAACACATACTGATTTGTTACTTTAAGTTGTTAACCGGATCTTTTCTCCGAAATAAGTAATCTACTTTGACAAAAGTATATATATTTTGTCAACGTTAGTATTTTTCTGAAATAGTTTTTCTTAATTGTTATAAATGACTTAGTTTTTAAATATTTTTAGGACCCATTTATTAGTATACTAAATATTATGAAATTCAATAATGTTAAGTATTATGTATATTACTGAACTTCATAATATTCACAGACCTAAAATGTATTATACATATTCAATAATGTTATAAAATAAAGATTGTAAAGTAAAGAAACCGAAGACAAGTATAGAGGGAAATTGATATATTATTCAACTTCAAATTCATGTACATAATGAACTGAAAACTCCTCTATTTATAGAAGAAAGGAAGCAGCTGCGAGGCTTTTCAAGAAGCAGCTGCAAGGCTTTTCTTTAGCTGCTTGTAAGCTGTCTGCATGAGCTGCTTGCAACCTGCCTGTTTAATAAGAAGTTGCTGCAAATCATTTCATTGAGCTGCTTACAACCTGCCTGCATCAGCTGCTTGTAGATAAATTTTAACAGAGTACTAAATGGATAATCTTCTTCAGGAAGATTATCTATAACAGAGTAATGAATGGAGATCCACAATATAATATGTTCATAGCACTCCCCCTTGGATATTCATTAAAATGATAATATGCCTTGTTAAAACCTTACTAGAAAAAATTCCGTAGGAAAAAATCCTAGTGAAGGAAAAAGAATACACATATTTAGTAATACGCATAACTAGTTGTCTCATTAAAAACCTTATAAGAAAAACCCTGCGGGAAAAACCTTAGTAAGGAAAAAAGAGTACAACGCGTATTTCACTCCCCTAATGAAAACCTTGTTTCAAATATTTGAGTCTCCGCATTCCAATCTTGTATACCATCTTCTCAAAAGTTGAAGTTCGCAAAGTGAACAAATCTGCTGGATTGTCACTTGAACGGAATTGTTGCACATCGATGTCACCATTTTTCTGAAGATCGTGTGTATAGAATAATTTTGGTGAGATGTGCTTCATTCTATCTCCTTTTATAAATCCTCCCTTCAATTGGGCTATGCATGCAACATTTTTTTCGTATAAAATTGTGGGTCTTTTCTCATATTCCAAACCATATTTTTCTCGAATAAAATAAATTATTGATCTCAACCATACATATTCCCTACTTGCTTCATGAATAGCTATTATCTCAGCATGATTTGAAGAAATAGCAACAATAGATTATTTTGTGGAGCGCCATGATATGACAGTACCTCCATATGTAAACACGTATCCAGTTTGAGATCGAGCTTTTTGTGGATCAGATAAATAACCTGCATCTGCATAACCAATATGATCTGCATCACTTTTGTTAGCATTAACATGATACATAAGTGTACCAATTGCACTGAGATAGAGTATTTCAGGATCAAGGAGTTCCTCATCCTCTTCTGGAGGTAAGAATGGATCCTTATTCACTTCAAGTGATCGAACACCCATTTGGTGTACTTAATGTCATGACCCAATCTTACCTAAAGGTCGTGATGGCGCCGGACACCGTTATCAAGCAAGCCAACAATACAAACTTCACTTAATCACACATTTAGTATTTTTGAAATCAAAATTTCTTTAATGAAACAGCAAAGATAGAACTCATAGAGTAAATGATAAATATTTTTAGTAACTAAATTTCTAAACAATTTGTAACCGTTCCCAAAATCCGGTGTCACAAGTGTATGAGTATTTACTAAGGAATTAAAAATAAAATACAGCATCTGTCCAGAATACAAATTAGATAGGAAAATATAAATAACTTTGAAGGAGACTCTGTTGGCTACGGATCGTAATATAGAATGCAGCTCACCTAAGTCCCCGCATTTTAAACACACCTCTGCGCCCACAAGGCTGCTAGACATATCTGTGCCTGCACAATAAAATGTGCAGCAAGTGTAGCATGAGTACATAAACAACGTGTACCCAGTAAGTATCAAGCCTAATCTCGAAGTGGTAGAGACGAGATGACCGACTTTGACACTCACTATGGGTCAATAATAAAAATTAAAATAAAACTAGAATATCTAAATCAGTATGATTCACAGAATTTACAATAATTTATTTAACCAGCAGAAATAATTAAATTCCTTCAAATGCAACAATTCCTAATATATTAATTAAATTCCTTCAATTCCAATAAATTTCCAATTTATCAATTAGTCTCATTTACAGGAATAAAAATAATTCCTTAACAAGCAGGAATAATAATTCTTTAAATTCCAAAGATTTTTAATTTATCAATTAGTTTCACAAGCTGCAATAAACTATCAAAGTACTGTGTAATTAGTATTATTAAATACGATTTCTGCCGAGGTCATACGACCCAATCCAGAATGTTGTGTACACCGCCGAGGGACGAGCGGCACGATCCATAGATGCATCTATCCTGCCGAGGCGTTCGGCCCGATCCACACGAAAGGAGGACATTTTCTTATGTACTTCCGGAATAAGAGTATTTATTGTAAAATTTATTCGAGAGGATAACAATTTATTTCAATAATTAATTAATCTAAACAAAAATTAAGCATATGAAAATTTCATCTTTTACTACCTTTCATAACAATTCACAATATATATATACATCAAATAATTTAATTAATAAAGAATACAATTTACACAAGTAATTCATGCTTTGAGTCTTAAAACTACTCGGATTTTAGCATTAAAAGTAGCTACGCATGGACTCTCGTCACCTCGTGCGTACGTAGCCCCCGCAATTAGCAACAATTATTTAATTTAATCACCTATGAGGTAAATTTTCCCCTCACAAGATTAGACAAGAGACTTACCTCGTCTTGCTCCAATTTAATCCACTAGTAGGCCTTTTCCTCGATTATCCAACTTCGATTGGCTCAAATCTAACCAACAATAATTCGATACAATCACTAAAATTTATAGGAATCACTTCTATAAGAAAATACTACATTTTCATTAAAAATCCCGAAATTAATTAAAAATTTGTTCGTGGGGCCCACGTCTCGGAATCTGGAAAAAGTTACGAAATCCAACAACCCATTAAATTACGAGTCCAACCATACCAATTTTACTCAAATCCAACTCTGAATCGATACCGAAATCTCAAAAATTTGTTTCTAGGAGATTTCTAAAATTTTCTCAAATTTCAATCTCAAAACACTAATTAAATGGTAAAAACAATGATATATTTGTGTATATAGACCAAATCCGAGTTGAAATCACTTACCCCAATGTCTTTCCTTGAAAATCTGTCAAAAGTCGCCTCTGCTCAAGCTCAAATTTGTCAAAAATGGCAAATGGGTCGAATGCCCATGTTTTTATAACTTACAGATCTGTCTAGTCCGATCAGGGAGCTCGATCAGGGAGTCTGATCATGGGAGCTCGATTAAGGAGTCCGATCATGGGAGCTCGATCAGGGAGTCCGATCATGGGAGCTCGATCATGGCCCAGAATTTCCAGCAGAAGAGAAAAATTGCAGCAGCTGTTTAAATCCAATTTTTTGATCTGTTAACCATCTGAAACTCACCCGAGGCCCTCGAGACCTCAACCAAATATACCAACAAGTCCTAAAACATCATACGAACTTATTTGAAACCTCAAATCACATAAAATGACACTAAAACCACGAATTATGCTCCAATTCAAGCTTAATGAAACTTAAAATTTCCAACTTCTACATTCGAAGTCGAAACCTATCAAATCAAGTCCGATTGACCTCAAATTTTGCACACAAGTCATAAATGACATAATGGAGCTGTGAAAATTTTCAAAACTGGATTCCAACCCCGATATTAAAAAGTCAAATCCCCGGTCAAACTTCCAAATTTTAAATTTCTATTTTATCCATTTCAAGCCTAATTTCACTACGGACTTTCAAATAAAATTTTGATCACGCTACTAAATCCAAAATCACCATACGGAGTTGTTGGAATCATCAAAATTCTATTCCGGGGTCGTTTGCATATAATGTTGACCGAAGTCAAACTTGGCCTTTTAAGGCTAACTTAAGGAACCAAGTGTTACGATTTCAACCCGAACACTTCCAAATTCCAAACCAACCATCCCCGCAAGTCATAAATCAATAAAAGCACATTGTGAGAGTTTTATTTTAGGGAACGTGATTCTAAAAGTTAAAATGACCGGTTAGTTCATTACACTTAATGGGTGCGCTTTGTCCATGTAAAAGCATTTTAAGACCTTTTCTGTATAGACAGATTGATGGATAAAGATCTCGTCTGCTAAATATTCAATTTACAGACTAAGACAATTTTTTCCTTTGGAGCTCTTCTGGAGTTCCTATGATATTTATGCCATTAACATAAGTAACAAGCATAACAAACTATGATGTTGTTTTCTTTGTAAAAATGCATGGACAAATGCCATCATTTACATAACCTTCATTCATCAATTTAGTGAGGCGATTATATCACATGCGCCCAGATTGATTTAAACCGTACAAAGATCTTTGTACTCTAATTGAATACATTTCACGATGCTTTGAACTATATGCTTCATGCATTTTAAATCCTTCAGGGATCTTCATATAGACTTAATCAAATGAATCATATAGGTTATGACTTGCATTTAGATGGCATGACATCTTCAGGTGTCTGGACTACAGGTCTGATCCTCACAATCTTTTACAATATTGTGAACTATATTGTATCAAATATATCGTCGATGATTGTTTTATATCGGTTCACAAGTGACATAACTTGTTGAGATCTCATCACTTTCTTTATTTTCAGGTACCTGAACTTCTTTTGGAGTTTCATGAAATGCTATGTCGTGGGCTCTTCTAGAGCTCATTTCCTCCTCATTATGATCATTTTTATTATTTTCTCCTATCATTTTCAAGGATTGTTACCTTTGGAACCGATCGGTTTACTACGCTTCATGCATGCAATAAACTTTATCCTCGAGGGACTTTAATTTTAATAGGAGCATTTGCAGCTGAAATATGATATTTAATTTTGGATCAGCAAATGCTTCTGGCATTTGACTTGAATTATCTTCTAAGTGAGGATCATATTAATGATAATTCGATTCATATAGCATATTTTTCAGCTGTTTATTCCATCCCCTAAATGTTAGAAAAACTAACACATATCCCCAATCTTCTTTGGGAAACCTATCTTTGTGCATTGTGGTAGAGAAATTAATCATATACCACACATCAAAAGTTATAAGATAGTAAAAATATTTGGTTTATGATCCTAAACCAATTGTGAGGGGATGAGTTATCATATTTTGTTGGTCTGATGCATACAAGTGTTATTATATGCAATTTAGAAAATCTTTAGACCAACACATGAGGCTTTGTCTCATAAGCAATAGTTTAGTCATTAATAGGAGATATTCAATGCTAAACTGGCTTGGATATAAACCAGCATCATCAAGATGAACTATCTTGATTTTATAATCTGAAAATTATGCTCTTAATTGAGAAAGACAATTTCAAATGCCAAGCTGCAGGTTGACAATAAACATACATGTATCCATCTTATACATGCATCTATATGTAGTTCACATGATAGGTGAATGAGCCCATATTCACCTTTTATATATTCCAGAATTCGGGGATTTTAGTCCCAACTTTAGCTGGTATAATCAAGTTATTATGAGAAGAAGCAACACAAGAGAATTCTTGAAGAATCTTCAAGTTCTGCAGTATATGCTTATCTGAATTCTCAAATAGCTCATTTAAAAATGGGAAATGAAAACTTCAAGTTTATCATGGCATGTGCTATCTCTAAGTAAACTTCTGATTTACTATGGCATAAACGTTTGCATCAGTAAACTTCTGATTTACTGTGGCTACTTTTGTATCAATAAATTTCTGATTTACTGCGATTGCTTTTGCATTAGTAAACTTCTGGTATACTGTGATACATGACGTAGTACAAATTTGAAGAATAAGGCAGATAACTTCTCACATACATATTTACCCCATATGATTGTGGAAACATAAAAGTTTTTAATTTTTCAATCATTTGTAGTCTCAGTAAGATGGTCATATGTATTAGTAAACTTCGGGTTTACTACAACATATATTTTGACCATAATCATATAATCTGAATGAAATATTTGTATATAAGCTCTTCGAGAGCCTTCATTTATTATCCACAATCTAATATTTATTGGACACTACTGGTGTCATGTGTCTTCTAGACAATCAGTTAGCTCTTCAGGAGCTGTTGTTGTACTACCAAATATTGCTCAGACACTACTAGTGTCATGAGAGAAAATCATAATCAAATGAATAATATAAAGCTAATTCTATATTTATAAATGTCGAAAATTAAGAATTTTAATAATTCTACCACTAACTTTGTGACAAATATCTCCTTCAATGAGAAATATCATTAACATCTGAATATTTTGTATCAATACGGCAATCACATAGTCATTACATCTTTTAAGGAAAGATACACGAGTTGTTATTTCGTTCGGGGAACTCAATTGTAACGACCGGCTGGTCGTTTTGACTATTGCAATCCCGTCCCCCCATTTACTGCTTAAATTGTGAATTACAGTTGTTATTTGGCTTGCCAGGGTAATTGGTTTGGGTTCGGTGAGGTTTTGAAATGATTTAGAGCGCTTAGTTCCAAGGTTTAGAATTTAAGTTGAAAATGTTGACCGGATGTTAACTTATGTGTAACGACCCCGGAGAAATTTTGCTAAGGAAATTAAGGTTTGGTGGTGCCGAGGTAGATCAATTATTACAAAGATTATAGAAATTTCTCACGGCTCGGACTTTTTGGGTTGAACAATGCACCGATGTGTAAAGGAAAATAATGTCGGAAAAAGGTCATTTTTGCGACCACTATGCGGTCGCAGAATCACTCTGCGGACCACATAATGGTCGCAAAGTGGATCAGGAGAGGGGCAAGATTTGAGAAAAATTGGTGGTGCACTATGCGACCGCAGACCTATTTTGCGGTGCATTATGCGACCGCAGAACAAGTATACGGGCCGCATAATGACCGTAGACCGGGTCAGTAACGTCCATCTTTGGAGGCCAAATTATGCGGCGGATATGCGGACCGCATACCTGTTATGCGATCGCATAACTGCGTCGGAGCTTCCATTCTTTCTAATTTTTGACCCAGCCCAACTTCGATTTATAGCCCTTGAAGCTCATTTTTGAGCCAAAATCTAATATTTTAGAGAGAGGTGAGAGCATTTTAGAGAGAGAAAGTGAATACTTAGTCATTTATCCATCAATTCTTGTTCAAGGTTTGAAGATTTCATAAGGATCTTGCTAGGGCTTCAAAGAGGTAAGAATTTCTTTCCTCAATCCTTCAATTTCGGGTTTGAAGTAAAAATGGGTGATTTATAGTATGATTCTTGGGTGTAATAATATTATGTATAAATACCAATAAGGTTGTGGAAAGATTATTAAGTTCAAATGGGTAAGGAGTGGGTTGAAAATGGTAAAAATCTTCATAGGCTTTAATTGAAGATTTGAGGGTCGAGTTGGTATCGGATTTTGGTAAAATTTGTGTGGTTGGACTCATGGTTGGAGGAGCGTTCATATTTTGTAACTTTTGTCGGGTTCCAATATGTGGTAGGGCTGCTTATCGGGCGGATTGGGCGGTTAACTACTCTTAACGGTTTGGCTTAACGGTTATCGGCTTTTAAATGTATTAATCCGCTAGCCACCCGATAAGATATCGGGCGGATTGGTATCGGTTTAGCTTTTATCGGGCGGTTATGGGGCGGTTTATCAGCCTAATGCAATCTATATTGCGTGCATTAATTATTTGTTGACCGCCTAGCATACAAATTCAGAATAGAAAATTACACATTGAGTCCATACATACATGTCTGTTAACGCCTACATAAGAATGATGTAGCGTGTCATGTGTTGTAGAGTGAAAAAAACAGAACACATTATAGGCTACATTACATCCCAAAGCAGACTACATATGAGTGTAGACATACATGTCTGTTAACGCCTACCATTAAATCCCAAAGCATACTACTTTACATGAGTCCAAACATACATATGTTTGTTAACGCCTAGCATATTAATTCAGAATAGGAAATTCCAGTTTATATTCAAAGTGAGTCCAGAATAGATATTTCAAAATGATTAATCCATAAGTGAGCAGTCTACACAGAAATGTTTGGCCTGCAGCTAACGCCTAACAGTGCTTGAATTTCTGCAGCTTCAAAGTTCAAACAACAGCTTCAAATTTCGAACTTAAACTCTCAACCAGGCATTTCACGCTATATCATTAACCATACAAACATCACCGAGCAAAAGGCAGTTATGTATAAAAATAGGGATGGATTATAAGCAGTAAATAATTTACAGGAAATGCAAATGCGCTCTTTCCCCAGAACATAATTCAAGACAGTATTATCGTCAATATTGTGGGATAAAAGTTGTGGCACAACACTACTGTTCTTCTATTAAACATAGACAACATGCATTAGTTTAAAAAAATAAAAGCAGAGGTGAACCATAGATAGCAGCTTAAACAATCTTATTGTAGGGTGGGAGAATAAGCTAGAGATAGAGTACTGGAAGAAGTGGAAGGGTTTTTGATATTTAATATATATATATATATATATATATATATATATATATATTCTTAACGGGTTAACGGATTATCCGTTAAGAAAATTGAATAATCCGCCCCCAAACCGATAAGCCGTTAATAAAAAAAATTCAATCTGTTCCCCGTCCGTTAAACCGTTAACCCGATACCAATAATCCATTAAGCTTCGGTTTCGGTTCGGTTTTCGGTTCGGTTTTGAACACCCCTAATACGTGGGCCCCACAGGTATTTTTGAGTTAATTTCAAATTTTATTGAAAAAATTAGTATCTCCTTATGGAATTAATTACAATAATTGGTATTGACTGAATCGAATTAATTGTGACTCGATACGAGGCTTTCGGATACCAATTCTCATGGAAAGGGCATAGCGAAATAAAGAATTACACGGGTTGAGGTAAGTAACAATTATAAATCTGGTCCTGAGGGTATGAAACCCCAGATTTTGGT
Source organism: Nicotiana tabacum (assembly GCF_000715075.1). Taxonomy (NCBI): domain Eukaryota; kingdom Viridiplantae; phylum Streptophyta; class Magnoliopsida; order Solanales; family Solanaceae; genus Nicotiana; species Nicotiana tabacum. Next base: position 76,568,981 of record NC_134103.1, read on the forward strand.
ATCATGTGATTATTTTGGAGGTGGCGCACATGCTAGGTGACGGGCATGTGGGCGTGCACCGAGGGGATTGTGACTTGGTCCGTCCTGGGAAACTGTAAAGTTGAATAATTTATTGTTAGCTATATGATCTCTATGTATTGAAGAAATTTGACTATAAATCATGTTAGAAATCATGGTTAGGCTATGTTATAGTACTGTTAAGACTCGTAGAGGTCGCGTACTTGTTGAATTATTTGCTAATTGTTGTCTTGTACTCAGTCATAATTTTTCTTGCATATTATACCTCAGTCTTTCTGGATATTTGTTGATATACTATGTTATCTTTGATTGGGCTGATCTTTGTGATTCCTGAGAGCTCGAGAGACTTCAGAGGTTGAGGACTGAGTAAGGCCGAGGGCCTGTCAGTGAGGTAAGGATATTATGGCACGTGAGTTGTTCGTGCAGGATATTATAGCACGTAAGTTGTCCGTGCATCACGTGAGTTGTCTGTGTAGATTATGGCGCTTGGGTTGCAGGAGCCCCTTCGGAGTCTGTACACACCTCCAGTGAGCGCGGGTACCCATTGAGTGTGAGTGCTGAGGGCTGAGAGCCGAGTGGTTGAACTGTTGTGATAAGCTGAGTGACTGTTGCGTGAGAGGCTGTACTTGCTTTGCATTTGTTGTTGCACTTGGTTGCTATCTGTCATTATTGTGAAATCTCTGAAAGAATTTATATCTAGATTACTTGAAATTAAACTGTATAAAATTGATTTGACTTAAACTACCAGATTTGAAAGCATGTCTATTCTTTGCTGGAACTACTGAAAGTGAACTATGACTGTGTAGCTCGTCATTATCTTCAGTTCCTTATTTATTATTATTACTTACTGAGTTGGTTGTACTCATACTACACCATGCACTTCGTGTGCAGATCCAGATGTTCCTGAACATAGCGAGTGTTGATCATTTCGCGTAGTTGATTTTCAGAAGATTTTGAGGTAGCTGCCGTGTTCCGCAGACCTTGTCTCTCCTTCTCTATCTCCTTGTTTACTGTATTTGGTCTTAGACAATTATAGACCGTATTTTCCATACTTGTACTCATATTAGATGCTGATATACTCAGTGACACCAGATTTTGGGAGTGTTGTTTCGAAAATTGCTAGATCTTTGGTATTGTATTAAACGTTACGTTTTTAAATTTAAAGGAAATCGTGGGTTATTGATGTTGTCGGCTTGCCTAGTACTGAGATAGGCGCCATCACGACAGATTAGGATTTTGGGTCGTGACATCAATAACTAACCATAATATATTAATGTGGTTGTAGTAGAAAGCATTCTACAAGAATGTTTTTGCCTTAGAATGATATTTAATAAAATTATCCAAGATGTTTTACGTACAACAGGTACGTGCAGCAATGATCTTTATGCCACAAAAATAATATTTATATCCTCTGTTATTCTAGCTCTTCCGGAGGTGAGTTGTGGTATTTCTTCATTTACTCCAGGGAATAAAAATGTGCTTCAAAAATAACTTTGAATAGCTCATTATATTATTTACGCATAGAAAGACACAGTTTCATAAAATTTTCGTGCTTCGGGAGAAAATTTCAATTGTGTTACTTATTCCGGAGCAAATTAAAATACGAAAAATTAAGTATATATTCTCTCAATCATATTACCTCTTCTGGAGGTGAATCGTAATATATTTACATCAATAGCGCGCTCATATTTACGGCTTTATTAATATTGTCACATTCACTTTAGGGAATGGATTAATATTTATAAAAATTCTCATCCTTCAGGAAATCGAACATAATTATCTGAACATGCATTAATCACATCAAATTGTGATGCTTCAACCTCTTTTGAAATATTTACTACTTCAGGAGCAAATCGAGGCGTGCATGTAATATAGAGAATATTTCTCTAGTTTATCTTTAATTGTAACCATAGAAATCCTAAATTATCACTTCTGGTGGTCATAGGCATACACCACTTCTGGAGGTTATCAAATTTTAGTTACAATGAGATATTCGAAACATAACCACTTCTGGTAGTTGTATATTTCTTGTAAACTCTGTTGGAGTTTAAGTGGATCTAATAATTTTATCCACTTTGTTATCCTTTATTAGGATAATTAGGATGAAAACAAATACCAAAATATGTATTGTATACGTAACATATAACCAAGCAAGCGATGATAAAGATATTAAAATATAAGCAAAAGGCTCAAATTAAATTACGCAAATTTGACCACTCAGATGTAAGTGATATCTACATCATTACTGCCAAGAATAAAAACTCACCACCTCAAGAATATAATTTGCCTTATGATGCTCGGAATGAACAATATCTAACCACGGACATAAGAGTGTCGCCTTACATCGGAGATGAACACAACTAATAAGGGATCACTGGAGAAGGTATGCCTTTGGGATTTTACTCTTCATGTAGATGGTCAAAGAGTTCTCTCTAATGAGACGCGGCTTCTTCTGGGGATCGAAATGACCACAGGTGAGGCTTTGCTTTCTCACGTGTTTGCAAAATTTCCTCCACTTCAAAAGACCTTTTGATTTTTAAAGTCAGACAATCAAAAAGAGCACTCCACTTCTGACTACAATTATCAAGGACACCAACTCTATAGTACTGCTGCACCTGATGGACTGGAGCTGCCACAAAATAATTCTACATCAGACTAAGAAATTCTCAATGAACTGTCACGATCCAAAATTTTCTTCTTCGAACCGTGATGGCGCCTAACATTTCACTTACTAGGCAAGCTAATGTTAGAATAATATTAACCAATTTTTAAATAATATATAATCAAGGAAACAAAAGCGGAAGCAAAGTTTGAAATATAGTGAAATAATCCATAAAAACAACGGTGTCTAAATACCATCCCAGAATTGGTGTCACAAGTGCACGAGCTTCTAGAATAAATACAAATAAAGGTCTGAATAAAATAAAGATGTCTGAAAATAAACACACAGCTAAAGTAAAATAGACGGGGACTTCAGAACTGCGGACGCCATGCAGTTATACCTCAAGTCTCCTCTGGTAGCGAAAATCCGAGCAAGTCTATGGTACGCCGCTGGGACCAACTCCAAAATCTGCACAAGAAGTGCAGAGTGTAGTATCAGTACAACCAATCCCATGTACTGGTAAGTGCTGAGCCTAACCTCGACGAAGTAGTAACGAGGCTAAGGCGGTTCACTTACATTAACATGTACGCAATATTAATAACAACAACAAATAATAAAAATAAATCAGGTAACTCATTTATAATAATTGAAGCCAACTCAGCAGTCATAATCCATTATTATTTTAACCAATTCTGTTGCAGCGTGCAACCCGCTCTCACAATATATTCACATTCAATTCTGTTGCGGCGTGCAACCCGCTCCTCCAATATATTCATTTTAATCAAGTCTGTTATATATTTATTTCAATCAAGTATATATAAACTTTTTAATAAGTCCGTTGCGGCGTGCAATCCGATCCCCCAATATTGACTTTTAATAAGTCTGTTGCGGCGTGCAACCCGATCCTCCAATATGGACTTTTAATAAGTCTGTTGCGGCGTGCAACCCGATCCTCCAATATGGACTTTTTAATAAGTCTGTTGCGGCGTGCAACCCGATACTCCAATATGGACTTTTTAATAAGTCTGTTGCGGCGTACAACCCGATCCTCCAATATATCCATTTCAATCAGTTTTGTTGCTGCGTGCTACCCGATCCTCCAATATATCCATTTACCAATTCTTATAGAAGAAATTTCCCCAATAAATGCAACAATTAATATAAAATTATAAGACAACAAGCATACAATAATTATGATTTAATTATGAAACAAACTAAGGCAAATAGCAAATTATTATGAAAATCAGAGAGAAAATATGCAGTTTATTATTTAATATGCTAAATGTCAAATAACAATTAAGGCACATAATTCAATAGCATGTAACAATTAATGCAGGAATTCAAAAATTAATATTTGACAAAGAATAGGAGAGAAACAATTACTATAATAATTAATTCATGATTTAAAATAATTTATGATTTTTCAAGTAAGCAGGCAAACAATTAATTTGACGACGTATAGACACTCGTCACCTCGCCTATACGTCGTTCACATGCAATTCACATAACAAATAATTTGAGGGTTCTATTCCCTCAAGTCAAGGTTAACCACGACACTTACCTCGCTTTGCAAATTCCAATCAATTACTCAACCACAGCTTTTCCTTTTAAATTTGTCTCCGAAAGTTTTAAATCTATTCACAAACAATTTGATATATTCAATACTAATCATAGGAATTAACTCCATATGAATTTATAAATTTTTCGTATAAAAATCCGAAATTCATTAAAATATCGACAGTGGGACCCACATCTCAAATCCCAGAAAAACTCATGAAATCTGAACGTTCGTTCCTCTACGAGTTCAACCATACAAAAATTATCCAATTCCGATGTCAAATGGACCTTCAAATCTAAATTTTTATTTTTTGGAAAGTTTTACAAAAATTCCAATTTCTTCCATTTAAATCCAAAATAAATGATGAATATAGACATGGATTTGTGAAATATAATCACTTTTGGTTAAAGAACACTTACCCAATTCAAAGTCGTGACAATCTCCCTTGAAATCGCCCAAATCCGAGACTTGAAGCTCTGCCCAGTCATTTTTGCATCTGCGGATAAAGGTTCCGCATTTGCGGACTCGCATTTGCGAGACAAAGCTCGCATTTGCGATGCCAGGCTGCCAGGTGAAGTTCCGCATCTGCGAACACTCCTGTCGCACCTACGACATGCGCTTCTGCGCAAAATGGCCGCACCTGCGCAAAATGGCCGCACCTGCGAAGACCCCATGCCAGCCCGCATCTACGTGATTTGGTGCGCATCTGCGGACACGCTTCTACGATCGAATCCTAGATACGCCTGGGCGCATCTGCAATGGAAGGCTCGCTTCTGCTAGCTCGCACCTGCGGGTAAAAATCCGCAGGTGCGTACAATAGAAGGAAAAATTCAGATTTTGCTTAAGTCCAATTCCTGATCCGATTTCAATCCGTATCACTCTCGGGGTACTTGGGACCCCGTACGAATATACCAACAAGTCCAATAACATAATACGGACTTACTCGGGGTCTCGTATCACGTCAAACAAGGCTAAAATTATAATTCACACCTCTATTCAAACTTTGAGTTTTAAACTTTTCAATTTGCAAATCTCGTGCCAAAATATATTAAATGAATCCGGAATGACTTCAAATTTGGCACACAAGTCCTAAATGACATAACGGAGCTATTCAAATTTCCATAATCGGATTCCGACTCTGATATCATAAAGTCAATCCCGTGGTCAAACTTGGACGTCTTTAGCCTTTAAATTGCTAGTTCCATTAAATGGTCATAACTTGAGCTAGGAACCTCCAAATTAAATTCCGGGCTTTTGTCTAAGTCCCAAATCACGATACGGAGCTACCGGAACTGTCAAAACACTGATCCGGGTCCGTTTGCTAAAAATGTTGACCAAAGTCAACTCAGTTGAGTTTTAAAGCTCTATTTCACATTTTAATCCATTTTTCACATGAAAACTTTTCGGAAAATTTTACGGACTACGCACGCAAGTCGAGGAATGATAAATGGTGCTTTTTAAGGTCTTAGAACACAGAATTAATTATTAAATTTAAAGATGACATTTTGGGTCATCGCATTCTCTACCCATAAAACAAACGTTCGTCCTCGAACGGAGTTAGAAAAAAAGTACATGAGCTAGTGAATAAGTGTTGATATTTGCTCCGCATGTCCGACTCGGACTCCCAGGTAGATGCCTCTACCGGCTGACCTCTCCATTGCACCCGAACTGAAGGATAACTCTTAGACCTCAACTGTCGGACTTGCCGGGCTAGAATAGCCACCGGCTCCTCTTCGTAAGTCAAATATTTGTCCAATTGGACTGAGCTGAAATCTAACACATGGGACGGATCACCATGATATTTTTGGAGCATAGACACATGGAACAACGGATGAACCGCTGATAAACTAGGTGGTAATGCAAGCCTGTAGGCTACTTCACCCACCCTTTCAAGAATTTCAAAGGGTACGATATACCTAGGGCTCAACTTGCCCTTCTTTCCGAACCTCATTAAACCTTTCATAGGTGAAACCCGGAGCAATATTCTTTCTCCAACCATGAATGCAATATCACGAACTTTTCTGTCCGCATAACTCTTTTGCCTAGACTGAGCTGTGCGAAGTCGAATCTGAATAATCTTGACCTTATCCAAGGCATCCTATACCAAATCGGTACCCAACAACCGAGCCTCTCCCGGTTCAAACCAACGAACTGGCGATCGGCATAGCCTTCCGTATAATGCCTCATATGAAGCCATCTGAATGCTCGACTGGCAAGAAATGATCCCAAGAACCTCCAAAGTCTATAACACAAGCGCGAAGCATATCTTCCAATATCTGAATAGTGCGCTCTGCCTATCCGTCTTTCTGTGGATAAAATGTTGTACTCAACTCCACCCGCGTGCCTAACTCACGCTGTACAGCCCTCCAGAAGTGTGAGGTAAACTGCGTACCTCGATATGAAATAATAGACACGGGCACACCGTGAAGGGGACAATCTCACAAATGTAAATTTCAGCTAACCTCTCTGAAGAATAGGTAACTGCCACTGGAATGAAATGTGCTGACTTGGTCAACCTATCCATAATGACCGAAACTGCGCCAAATTTTCTCTGAGTCCGTGGGAGCCATATAACAAAATCCATAGTGATACGCTCCCACTTCCACTCAGGAATTTCTAACTTCTGAAGCAAACCACCAGGTCTCTGATGCTCGTACTTAACTTGTTGACAATTCAGACACCGAGCTACATATACAACTATATCCTTTTTCATTCTCCTCCACCAATAATGTTGCCGCAAATCTTAATACATTTTGGAGGTACTTGGATGAATAGAATACCTGGAACTGTGTGCTTCTTCAAGAATTAATTTACGAAGCCCATCCACATTAGGCACACCAATATGACCCTGCATTCGCAGAACCCCATCTTTCCCCACAACAACCTGTTTGGCATCACCGTGTCCTTAAGGACAAGTAAATGAGGATCATCATACTGCCTCTCTCTGATGCGCTCATATAAAGAAGACCGAGCGACTGTGCAAGCTAGAACCCGACTGGGTTCTAAAATATCTAACCTCACGAACTGATTAGCCAAAGTATGAACATCTGTAGCTAATGGCCTCTCACCAACCGGAATATACGCAAGACTGCCTATACTCAAAGCCTTTTTACTCAAAGCATCGACCACCACATTGGCCTTTCCAGTGTCATACAAAATGGTGATATCATAGTCTTTCAACAATTCCAACCATCTTCTCTACCTCAAATTAAGATTTTTTTTAACAAATACTGAAGGCTATGATGATCATTAAATACCTTACACGAGACACCGTAGAGGTAATGCCTCCAAATCTTCAGTGCATGAACAATGGCTGTCAATTCTAAGTCATGAACAGGATAATTCTTCTCGCGAACTTTCAACTGCCGCGACACATATGCAATTACCTTGCCATCTTGCATTAATACTGCACCAAGCCCAATGTGAGATGCATCACAATATACCGTATACGATCCTGAACTTGTGGGTAATACCAACACTGGCGCCATAGTCAAAGCGGTCTTGAGCTTCTAAAAGCTCAACTCACATTCGCCTGACCATCTGAATGGGACACCTTTCTGGTCAATCTGGTCAATGGGCTTGCTATAGATGAAAACCCTTCCACGAACCGACGATAATAACCTGTTAAACCCAGGAAACTCCGGATCTCTATAACTGAAGTAGGTCTAGGCTAATTTTGAACAGCCTCAATCTTCTTAGGATCCACCTTTATGCCTTCTGCCGATACAACATACCCCAAAAAGGTAACTGAGTCTAACCAAAACTCACATTTTGAAAACTTGGCATATAACTGATTATTCTTCAAGGTGTGAAGCACACTTCGAAGATGCTGCTCATGTTCCTCTCGACTGCTGGAGTAAATCAAGATATCATCAATGAATACAACCACAAAAGAATCCAAATAAGGCTTAAACACCCGATTCATCAAATCCATAAATGTTGCTGGGGCATTTGTCAACCCAAATGACATCACTAGGAATTCGTAATGCCCATACCAAGTTCCAAAAGCTATTTTAGGGACATCAGATGCCTTAATTTTCAACTGATGGTAACCAGACCTCAAATCGATCTTCGAAAATACCTTGGCACCCTGAAGCTGATCAAATAAGTCATCAATTCTTGGCAGCAGATATTTGTTTTTGATAGTGTCTTTGTTCAACTGCCGATAATTTATACACATCCGCATAGAGCCATATTTCTTCTTTACAAATAATACCTATGCACCCCAGGGCGAGATACTAGGATAAAATTATAATTAATACCTTTGAAAATAAAATTTATGGTTGATAAAATTATAATTAAGATTAAATATTCAAAATAAGAGAAGAACTAATATTAAGACCTGAATCAACATAGAATAAATTATTTTTTTATGTTAAAACCAAATAATTAAATCTTTTAATTAATTATTTAGCAAAAGAATCCAATTCAATTATTTCTTAAATTCATCATATGAGTAAAATTCTTATTCAAGTTAAAAAAAAATCTAAGGGTATATAATTTATTCCATAAAAAGAGCGTTAAAACACTTCACGACCCAAAATTCTAACCTGTCGTGATGGCACCTATCTCGATACCAGACAAGTCGATAATCTCAATAAAACAAAACTTCTCTTTAAGGTTGAAAATATAATATTTAAATACAATACAAACACTCCCCAAAACCTAGTGTCACTAAGTACATGAGCATCTAATATGAATACAAGTCTGGAAAATATAGTCCATAATAGTCTGAGATCAAACACAGTAAACAAAGAGATAGAGAAGGAGAGACAAGGTCTGCGGAACACGGCAGCTACCTCAAAATCTCCTGAAAATCAACCACGCGAAAGGATCAACACCTGCTATGTCCGATAACGCTTGGATCTGCACACGAAGTGCAGGGTGTAGTATGAGTACAACCAACTCAGCAAGTAACAATAATAAAGAAGGAATTGAAGATAGTAACGAGCTACACAGTTATGGTTCATTTCCAGTAATTCCGGCAAAGAATAGACATGCTATCAAATCTGGCAGTTTAATGTCAAATCAATTTTTATACAGTTCTTGTTCATGTAATCCGTATATCAACAATCTTTCAGAGATTTCACAACAATGACAGATAGCAACTAAGTGCAACAACAAATGGAAATCAAGTACAATCTCTTAGGACAACAATCACGCACTGGGCTCCTAGCCCTCATCACTCTCTAGGCTCCCAACCCTCATCACTCACTCTCAATGGGTACCCGCGCTCACTGGAGGTGTACAGACTTCGGAGGGGCTCCTACAACCCAAGCGCTATAATCTGCACGGACAACTCACATGCCATAATATAAATATCTGGATCCGCACGGCCAACTCACGCGTTGCACGGCCAACTCACGTGCTATAGTATAATATAAGGATCCGCACGGCCAACTCACGCGTTGCACGACCAACTCACGTGCTATAGTATAATATAAGAATTCGCACGGCCAACTCACGTACTATAGTATAATATAAGGATATGCACGACCAACTCACGTGCTGCACGGATAACTCACGTGCTATAGTATCAATATCTCACAATCAGGCCCTCGGCCTCACTCAGTCATAAATATCTCCAGTCTCTCGGGCTCTCAATAATCATGAAATCAGCCCAAACAACAATGATATAATGTATCAATAATAATAATAGAGACTGAGATAAAATGTGCAAGTAAAACTTGAGACTGAGTACATATAGCATTTAGCAGGCAATTCAACAAGTACGCGACCTCTGTGGGTCCCAACAGTACTATCACATAGCCTAAACATGATTTCTAACATGATTTACAGTCAAATTTTATCAACACATAGAGAGCATATAACTAACAATAAATTATTCAACTTTACAGTTTTCCGGGACGGACCAAGTCACAATCCCCTCGGTGCACGCCCACACGCCCGTCACCTAACATGTGCGTCACCTCTAAAATAATCGCATGATACCAAAAATCTGGGGTTTCATACCCTCAGGACCAGATTTAAAACTGTTACTTACCTCAGAGTGTGAAATTCTTTACTCTTCTATGCCTTTGCCTTAAAAATCGGCCTCCGAATGCCTCGAATCTAGTCACAAATAATTCGTTTTAGTCAATAAAATTTATTGGAATTAACTTCACAAGAAAATGCTAATTTTCCATAAAAATCCGAATTTTAGCTCAAATATTGCCTCTGGGGCCCACGTCTCGGAACTCGACAAAAGTTACAAAATCCGAAAGCCCATTCAACCACGAGTCTAACCATACCAATTTTATCAAAATCCGATCCCAACTCAACCCTCAAATCTTCAATTTAAACTAAGAGGGTTTTCAAACCTTTCCAACTTAATTCGTCAATTAAATGATAAAAACAACCATGGATTCGGGTAATTTAACCAATATTGAGTTAAGAACACTTACCCCGTTGTTTTCCTTGAAATACTCCTGAAAATCGCCTCTTCCCGAGCTCAAATCCGTCAAAAGTGAAAATGGGACTAAACTCTCTGTCCATACCTCTCTTCGCAAACGCGACAGGTCCCTCGCGTTCGCGAAGCACAACTCGGCTGCCCACAAATTTAACCCATCGCGAACGCGACTGTGGCTTCGCGAACGCGAAGCTTTGCAAATATTACCCTTCGCGAACGTGAAGCTTTACCAGCTCAGACCTTCGCGAACGTGAACGCCACCTCGCGAACATAGTAAAGCAATAAGGAAGAAAACATAGCAAGATAGAAGGGGACTCCGGAGTCTGCGGTCGCTGGCAGATATATCTCGAAGTCTCCTCGTACAACTAGTTTACTGATGTCTGGTCTGATAAGGTGTACCTGGATCTGCATAAAAAGATGTGCAAAAGCGTAGTATGAGTACAGTACAGCAGTACCCAGTAAGCGCCAAGCCTAACCTCGGTAGAGTAGTGACGAGGTCAGGTCAGGCCCTACTGAAAAATAATAATAGCATGGTAAAATGTTAATAATAAAATAAAATAAATGACAATGGAAATGAATCAAGTAGCATGTCACCATTTAATTACACAAAATAATGGCAATAATATCTCGTGGAATCAAAACAGAATTTCTTTCAACTTTAAGAAAATTCACAACAAATAATCAAAGGCAATTGCGACCATAAATCAATATCAACAAGGGCACTCCCGAGGTACCACCTCGTAGTCCCAAATCATAAATAAATTCACAATATCTCATTTCCTTATCTCACCGCTGGAGCCTTCACAATTTATTTTAAAGAAAATATTTTTTCCGAAATAGTATCCTGCGTTTTAGCCATCCTTATCACACCGCATGACTTATAGTAGTTCCCCCTACTAGCCACGCATATCAATCCACCCTTATCTCACCGCATGCGTTTTAATACTCAGGCCATATACCATCGCATGTGTATCAATATCACAATTTACACCTCAAGTGCTCAAATAATTTAACTTGCCAAAATAATTTAACAACAATATTTCAAAGTTTTTATTACGTTGTTTCAATACTAAATTTAAAAATGTCAAATACTTTATATTAATAATATTTAATTTTAAAAAAATCATGTAACGACCCGGCTTGTCGTTTTAAGAATTAACGTCTCGTTCAGTGTCTTAAGGTATCGAGAAGCTTCGTAATATGTATTATGACTCGCGGGTGTGGTCGAGTTTGATTTACTGAATATTCAAAATTTAATTAAAAGAGCAATTCTTATTTAGAAACTTAAATGGAAAGAGTTGACAGGAGAGTTGACTTTTGACTAAACGATCCCGGAATAGAATTTCGAGGATGGAAATAGCTTCGTATGATAATTTCGGACTTAGGCGTATGTTCGGATTTGGATTTGGAAGTCCGTAGGACAATTCGACACATTTTGGCAAAAGTTGGAAAATATAAGATTTTGGAAAAGTCCGACCGAAGGGTGAATTTTTTATAACGAGGTCGGATTTCGATTCCGGAAATGAGAATAGCTCCATTAAGTTAATTATGACTTGTGTACAAAATTTGAAGTCATTCTGGATTGATTTGATACGTTTCGGCGCAAAATATAGAAGTTGAAAGATTTAAAAACTTATAATTCGATTCGATGCGCGATTCGTAAATTTGGCATTTTTTGACGTGATTTGAAGCCTCGACTAAGTTCGCATTATATTTTGGGACATGTTGGTATATTTGGTTGAGGTTCCGAGGGCCTCGAGTGGATTTCGGAAGGTTAACAGATCAATTCGGACTTGAAGAAAAGCTGCTGGAATTTTTGGGCAGCTGCTCTCTTTTTTCGCAGGTGCGTGAACAGTAACCGTAGGTGCGAAACTGGCATAATCATAAGGACCAAAAATGGTCATTTTTGGGCATTTCGTTTTGGAATTTTTAGAGCTCGGATTTAGGCGATTCTGGAGGAATTCTTCACAAGATTGGTTGGGGTAAGTATTCTATATCCTAAAGTGTTTATATTTCATAAATCCATGATTATATTCATCATTTAATTCGGATTTAAATGGAAGATCCAAAAATAAAAATTTAAGATTTGGAGGTCGAGTTGTTATTGGAATTTGATAAAATTGGTATGGTTGAATTTGTATCGGAATGAGTGTTCGGATTTCATGATAATTATGTCAGGTTCCGAGAAGTGGATCCCGCATTGACTTTTTGGAATAAAATTTTAAGTCGACGTATTATTATCCGGAATTATTTCCGATGAATTATAATGAAGTTATGCAATTAATTTGGATAGATTTGAGTGGTCCGGAGGTCAATTCAAGCAAGAAAGCGATTTTTGGAATATAGGCATAACTTCAAAAAGGTAAGTGTCTTGCTTAACCTCAAGTGGGGGAATTACCCCTTAGGCATCGAGTCTTATGTGCCATTTGTGAAATGTGAAAAACCGTGTACGCGGGGTGACGAGTACGTACTCGGCTTATATGTGTAAATTTTATTGAGTTAAAGTCTTGAGCATATTGTGTGGTAAATTGGATAATTATTGGTATATATTTAATCATCTATTTGTCGTGCCTAAATCTATTGTTATATGACAATTTGATGTGATTGTTACTTGATTAATTATGTAATTCCGTGAATTTATTGGTTTGATAACTATTGGAATTAAATTTCATTATGAATTTTTCCTCTGCAAATAATTAATTAAATGAGATTAAGAAGAGGTGTTTATATAATTATTAAAAATTTGAATTTAATGAAGACTTTGCTTTATGTTGAGTAATTCCTATCTCTATTGATTGTTTTTGGGTGTTGTACACATTGTGTGGAGCATTTGGCTATTTGTTGTGAAATTAATTGACTTGGTTGTAGCTTTGAAATTTGGTTGTGGCCATTGGGCTAATTGTGATATGAATTGATTTTGTTATGTTGCCGTGATAATTTTCCGTGTAAATTATTGTGTTGTGTTAATTATTATTTTGAGGATATAAGGGTGGCATTTCACCGTTGATATTATGTGGGTATAAGGGTGGCATTTCACGGTGGTTGTGTTTGTTGGAATATGGTCTGGGCGGAGCGATAAGGGTGGCTATAGGAGCGATAATGGTGGAAATAGGAGCGATAAGGATGGTTATTGATATTGTCTGGGCAAAGCGATAAGGGTGGCTATAGGAGTGATAAGGGTGGCAAGAGGAGCGATAAGGGTGGCTATTATCAGGGACGATATGTGATGATGTGGGGTTGTGGTGTTGATGATTTTCATGTGATGTTGTGATTTTTTTGTGTTTATTTTTATACCTTGTGCAATTTGTCTTGTTGTTGGTAAATTGATAACAATCTGATTTATGTTGAAATTGAGAGCTTGTGGTTATTGCCAGGCGGATTATAAAACAAAATGTGGGCATGAGGTGCCGTGAGTAAATAATGAGGATATTTGGCACGTGAATTGTCTGTGCAGTTGTAATATGAAATGTGGGCACGAGGTGTTGTGATTAAATGATAATGATATTTGGCACGTGAATTGTCCGTACAGTTGTGATATGAAATGAGGGCACGAGGTGCCGGAAAAATATGATGATTTAATGATGGGCACGAGGTGCCGTGGAAATATGAAAATAGGCTCAGACCCGTATTTTTTATGATTTTGAAATGAGGTGTCACATGGTGACTCTTTAATCGAAAGAATTATATTCAAAAATATTTATTTGGAGGGATTTTTATTCAAAAAAATTATACGAAAGAATTGTATTCGAAAGATATTTATTTGAGGAAATTATATTTGAAGATATTTATTGAAAGAATTGTTTTATTCGAAAGATGTTTATTTGAGGAAATTATATTTGAAAAAGAATTTTATTCGTAAGAATTATGTGTGAAAGATATTTAATTGAAGAACTTGATTTAACTGGGTGTAATTGTATTTATCAATTGTTGAGCGATATTAATGGTGATTTTATTCTCTTACTGTGCACATCACTAGTTGTTTTATGTTGCCCTTATTGTTATTTATTTTCTATTATTTTGTATATTATATTGCATAGGTTATTAGACTAGTGAGTGTCTTTACTGTTCCTCGTCTCTACTCCACTGAGGTTAGTCTTGATACTTACTGGGTACCGACCGTGGTGTACTCATACTATACTTCTGCACATTTTTGTGCAGAGCCAGGTATTGGAGATATCGAACTTGAGCACAGTTAAAGCGGGATCGTAAGGATTCAAGGTAGAGTTGTTTGGTCGTCGCAGTCCCTTGGAGTCTTTTCATTTCATTGTACTGTTATTTTGAAATCAAACAGTATTGTATATTCGGTCCTCATGATCATTCCATGTATTCAGTTAGAGTTCGTGACTCAGTACTACCAGTCTTGGGAGGTGATATATTCATATTTGTTCCGATGTTAGTTTTGATTACTTATTTAATTAAAAAAATAGCTTCAAAATGTATAACTGAAATCGGCTTACCTAGCCTTAGAGACTAGGTGCCATCACGACGCCTGTGGTGGAATTTTTAGGTCGTGACAAGTTGGTATCAGAGCTCTAGGTTCATAGGTTCTACGAGTCACGAACGAGTCTAGTAGAGTCTTGCGGATCGGTACGGAGACGTATGTACTTATCTTCGAGAGGCTACAAAACTGTTAGGAAATTTCCATTTCTTTCATTCCTGTCGTGCGGAATTTGTTGAATTTGAAATTTGAACCTTTGTATCTCCATTCTCTCACAGATGGTGAGGACACGTGCTACTAGGTTAGCTGAGCAGACATTCGCACATACTGCTAGGACTGCAAGAGGTCGGGGCTGAGGTAAAGGACGAGGAAGGGCACGTGTTGCGACTAGAGCACCTGTCAGAACAAAAGTTGAGGAGCCACTAGTAGCTCCAGTTGGGAGACAGGTACCAGAAGCACTTGTTGTTACCCCCGGACTTCAGGAGACTTTAGCACAGTTCCTGAGTATGTTTGGTACATTAACTCAGGCGGCATTGATCTCTGTTGCACCAAACATTCCGCAAATTAGGGGAGTAGCTCAGAATCCTATCACAACTCCAAAACAGTAGGTTCACATTGGTCAGGTTCCAGGTGTAGTATTGGTACAACCTATTATTCCGGTTCGGCCTGAGGTCAGGCCCGAGGCATCAGAAGAAGAACAAAAGAGACTTCAAAGGTTTAAAAGGTATAGTCCACCTACTTTCAGTGGCACAGCTACAGAGGATGCCCAAGGATTTCTAGAAAATTATCACCGTATTCTCCGCACCATGGGTATTGTAGAAGTGAGCGGAGTTTTCTTTACTACATTTTATCTGCCAGGCGCAGTGTATCGATGGTGGCAAATCTATGAAAAATATAGACCAGTTGATGCAGCACCACCAACTTGGGCTCAATTTTCGAAAATGTTCTTGAAAGAGTTTGTTCCCCAGACTCTCCGAGATGCGTGGCGCGCAGAGTTTAAATGGTTGCGTCAGGGAACTATGACAGTGTCAGAATATGCTATCAGGTTCAGTGAGTTAGCTCGTCATGCACCAATCTTGGTTCCTACAATCAGAGAGCGGGTCCGCAGATTCACTGAGGGGCTCGATTATGATATTAAAATATGCATGGCTCGAGAATTGCAAACTGATGCTCCATTTCAACAAGTAGTGGAGATTGCAAGGAAGACAGAGGGTGTTTTAGGAGAGGAAAGGGAGTTTAAGGAGGCTAAAAGGTCTCGAAGATCTGGAGGGTTCAGTGGATTTTACTCTTCATCTAGAACCCATTATAGCGGAGGCTCGAGCAGTCGGTCAGCTAAGTCCGCACATCAGATTACTCGGGGTGCTCCAGTTTATAGTGCACCACCGACACGAGATTCTTACAGTGGTTATTCCAGTTATCCGGCACAGACTCAGTACGAGCAGCCGTGACCTCAGAGGAGTTGTTATGAGTGTGGTGATACTAGGCATATCATGCGAGATTGTCCCAGACTTGGGAGGGGTGGATTTCATCAGAACACTCCAGCTACAAGCTTTATTTTAGTCGATACTCCACGTGCACAGTCAGCTAGATGTGGAGGACAGGCGGGTAGTGGGCGCCTAAGAGGTAGAGGCCCGACCCGTTGATTTAATCATTATAATTTGGCTGAGGCCAATACACCAGATGGTGTCGTTACAGGTACGATCCTGATTTTTATTATAAAAGGATATTTTCCTTAATTTGATTCGGTTATGAATATTGAGGTGAGTCCTCATATTATGCTCTACTTATAGGTGAGCTTCGTAAATTTGTGACCCACTTATATGTTTATCCCTGTTGGGAAATTTGAAGGTGTGAGCCCGTGTCTGTCATTTATTTTTGTACACCATTGAGGGCTATAAGTCCAAAAGTAATTTTTATTATTCATTACAGTGGGTTTAATGTGTTTAGGAATAATTGGTTCCAATCTTTATGAATTATATGCCCTACCAGTATGAGGGTTCATTATGTGTTGTGAAAACTGTTTATAAAATATATTGAAAAGAAGAAAGAAAGGAAATTCAAAATTGCAGTTGGCACAATGTGCAATATACTTGTGATTCGGAGTTGAGGACAAGATCCTCGCATTTTTACATGATGTGAAATATTTAAACCGGACTGCAAGTTGCGGTGGAAGTTATGTAAGGACGAGGTCCTTGTGGTGAAATATTTATGAGTTTAATATTCTCCCTTTGTGAAATTAATTTGTACAATAATATTAATAGGGAGTCATGCCTGTTAGGCTTATTTGATAATTCTTATATATTTTTCTGTTCATATTCAGCCATTTTTGTGCTGTAAACATTGAGTTTTAACCTATGAGATGAGTGCCCATGTGGCGTTAAATGTGACTCATTAATCCTAGTAAGTAATCATGAGATCTTCATGCCTCACATTCTGTTGTCAATGTTGTGAAAATTCGAAATGCGGTGGTGGTTAATATGAGATTAATTGATGATGCTGGAATTAATTATGAACGGCTTTTAAGACCAGAGATGTGGTGATGAGCATACATATGATGTACTTCATGTCTTGATATCATTACGATAATGCAGTGCTTGTAATGCTGAGATTAGTATTATTGTTATATACATTGTGGTATTTTGTTGGGTTGTGAATGTGTTGTTAGGAGTTGTTTTGGTGTTACTCTAGCAGGTGGATAGGCCCAATTACAGGGGAGACTCTGCCAAAAATTCTAAAAAAATTGGGAGTTAGTAAAAATTTGGGGGTTGAGATATGCAAAAGAAGATATAAATTATGTTATGCGTTTGAAGGCGAATGATCCTAAGCGGGGAAGAATGTAACACCCTAGAAAAATTTTGAATTATTTCCATACTATCAAGAAAGTTGATGTGTGCGTAGGCACGAGTTGCTTTAGCCGGTTGAGACTAAAATCGTGCGTTGTTGTGAAAATCAGACCTTTTGAAATGTTTGAAGTGTAAGAAATTGATCTTAAAGTTTACAAATATGGATAAAAGAAATAAACACAAATGAGATGATGTTATCAGGCTTATCTCAATTGCGGTAGCGTGGAATCAACCGTGAGTATATGTGTAAAAGTAAAATCATCCATTTGGTAACCTCAGAATAATTCCTAGAACGTTCGAGGACGAACGTTTGTTTAAGAGGTGGAGAATATAACGACCCGACTTGTCGTTTTAAGAATTAATGCCCCATTCAGTGGCTTAAGGTCTCGAGAAGCTTCGTAATATGTATTATGACCCGTGGGTGTGGTCGAGTTTGATTTACTGAAGATTCGGAATTTAATTAAAAGAGCAATTCTTATTTAGAAGCTTAAATGGACCGGAGAGTTGACTTTTGAGCAAACGACCCCGGAATAGAATTTCGAGGATAGAAATAACTTCGTATGATGATTTCGAACCGAAGGGTGAATTTTTGATAACGAGGCCGGATTTCGATTCCGGAAAGAGGAATAGCTCCATTAAGTCAATTATGACTTGTGTGCAAAATTTGAAGTCATTCTGGATTGATTTGATACGTTTCGGCGCAAAATATAGAAGTTGGAAGATTTGAAAACTTATAATTCGATTCGATGCGCGATTCATAATTTCGATGTTGTTTGACGTGGTTTGAAGCCTCGACTAAGTTCGTATTGTATTTTGGGACATGTTGGTATGGTTGAGGTTCCGAGGGCCTCAGGTGGATTTCGGAAGGTTAACGGATCAATTCGGACTTGAAGAAAAGCTGCTAGAATTTCCAGGCAGCTTCTGTTGTTTTCGCAGGTGCGTGAACAGTAAACACAGGTGCGTGAACGGTATCGTAGGTATGTGAACAGTATCACAGGTGCGTGAAGAGTATCTCAGGTGCGTGAACAGTACCACAGGTGCGTGAACAGTAACCGCAGGTGCGATACTAGGCAGAATCATAAGGACCAAAAATGGTCATATTTGGGCATTTCGTTTTGAAATTTTTAGAGCTCGAATTTGGGCGATTCTAGAGAGATTCTTCACAAGATTGGTTGGGGTAAGTGTTCTATATCCTAAAATTTTTATATTTCATGAATGCATGGTTATATTCATCATTTAATTCGGATTTAAATGGAAGAAGTCAAGATTTTTGTAAAATCTTCCAAAAACAAAAATTTAAGATTTGGAGGTTGAGTTGTTATTGGAATTCGATAAAATTGGTATGGTTGAACTCGTATCGGAATGGGTGTTCGGATTTCGTAAAAATTATGTCGAGTTCCGAGAAGCGAGTCCCGCGTTGACTTCTGTTGACTTTTTAGAATAAAATTTTAAGTCGATGTATTATTATCCGGAATTGTTTCCGATGAATTTTAATGAAGTTATGCAATTAATTTGGTTTAGATTTGAGCGGTCCGGAGGTCAATTCAAGCAAGAAGGCGATTTTTGGAATATCGGCATAACTTCAAAAAGGTAAGTGTCTTGCTTAACCTCGAGTGGGGGAATTACCCCTTAGGCATCGAGCCATATGTGCCATTTGTGAAATGTGAAAAGTCGTGTACGCGAGGTGACAGGTAGGTACTCGTCTTATATGTGTAAATTTTATTGAGTTAAAGTCTTGAGCATATTGTGTGGTAAATTGGATAATTGTTGGTATATATTTAATCATCTATTTGTCGTGCCTAAATCTGTTGTTATATGACAATTTGATGTGATTGTTACTTGATTAATTATGTAATTCCGTGAATTTATTGGTTTGATAACTATTGGAATTTAATTTTATTATGAATTTTCCCTCTGTAAATAATTAATTAAATGAGATTAAGAAGAGGTGTTTATATAATTATTGAAAATTTGAATTTAATGAAGACTTTGCTTTATGTTGAGTAATTCCTATCTCTATTGATTGTTTTTGGGTGTTGTACACATTGTGTGGAGCATTTGGCTATTTGTTGTGAAATTAATTGACTTGGTTGTAGCTTTGAAATTTGGTTGTGGCCATTGGGCTAATTGTGATATGAATTGATTTTGTTATGTTGCCGTGATAATTTTCCGTGTAAATTATTGTGTTGTGTTAATTATTATTTTGAGGATATAAGGGTGGCATTTCACCGTTGATATTATGTGGGTATAAAGGTGGCATTTCACGGTGCTTGCGTTTGTAGGAATATGGTAGCTATTGATATGGTCTAGACGGAGCGATAAAGGTGGCAATAAGAGCGATAAGGGTGGCTATTGATATTGTCTGGGCGGAGCGAAAAGGGTGGCTATAGGAGTGATAAGGGTGGCAATAGGAGCGATAAGGGTGGATATTATGAGGGATGATATGTGATGATGTGGGGTTGTGGTGTTGATGATTTTCATGTGATGTTATGATTTTCTTGTGTTTATTTTTATACCTTGTGCAATTTGTCTTGTTGTTGGTAAATTGATAACAATCTGATTTATGCTGAAATTGAGAGCCTGTTGCTATTGCCAGGCGGATTATAAAATGAAATGTGGGCACGAGGTGCCATGAGTAAATAATGAGGATATTTGGCACTGAATTGTCCGTGCAGTTGTGATATGAAATGTGGGCACAAGGTGTTGTGATGAAATGATAATGATATTTGGCAAGTGAATTGTCCGTGCAATTGTGATATGAAATGAGGGCACGACGTGCCGGAGAAATATGATGATTTAATTATGGGCACGAGGTGTCATGCAAATATGAAAATAGCCTGAGACCCGTATTCTTATGATTTTGAAATGACGTGTTACACGGTGACTCTTTAATCGAAAGAATTATATTCAAAAATATTTATTTGGAAGGATTTTTATTCAGAAAGAATTATACGAAAGAATTGTATTCGAAATATGTTTATTTGAGGAAATTATATTTGAAAATATTTATTGAAAGAATTGTTTTATTCGAAAGATGTTTATTTGAGGAAATTATATTTGAAAAAGAGCTTTATTCGTAAGAATTATGTGTGAAAGATATTTAATTGAAGAACTTGATTTAACTGGGTGTAATTGTATTTATCAATTGTTGAGCGATATTAATGGTGATTTTATTGTCTTACTGTGCACATCACTAGTTGTTTTATGTTGCCCTTATTGTTATTTATTTTCTATTATTTTGTATATTATATTGCATAGGTTATTAGACTAGTGAGTATCTTTACTGTTCCTCGTCTCTACTCCATTGAGGTTAGTCTTGATACTTACTGGGTACCGACCGTGGTGTACTCATACTATACTTATGCATATTTTTGTGCAGAACCAAGTATTGGAGATATCAGACTTGAGCAGAGTTAAAGCGGGATCGTAAGGATTCAAGGTAGAGTTGTTTGGTCGTCGCAGTCCCTTAGGGTCTTTACATTTTATTGTACTGTTAATTTGTAATCAAACATTATTGCATATTCGGCCCTCGTGATCATTCCATATATTCAGTTAGAGTTCGTGACTCAGTACTACCAGTCTTGGGAGGTTGTATTTTTTATATTTGTTCCGCTGTTAGTTTTGATTACTTATTTAATTAAAAAAATGGATTCAAAAATATAACTGAAATCGGCTTACCTAGCCTTAGAGACTAGGCGTCATCACGACGCCTGTGGTGGAATTTTTGGGTCATGACAAATCAACTTCAAATAATGCACAAAATAAAAGAAACCAAGTTCCAACTAAATAGATAAAACAATCTGCAGGAAAAGGTCAAGCAAATTTAAAGTATATAAATCAAATCAATGATGGAGAATATAACAATATTTAATAATTTAATTAATATGCAATAGTGATCTACACAATTTAAAAACATAATCCTTCATATTTAGTCCATGTACACACTCGTCACCTCGTGTACACGACTTTCATCACATTACAATTAATACAAATCCTAGGGAAAATTTCTCCCACACAAGGTTTGACAAGTCACTTACCTCGACTAGCTCCAATCTAAACAAGTAGTATGCCTTTACCTCGATTTTTCGACTCTGATCGACTCATATCTAGTCATAATTAATTCGATACAGTCAACAAAAATTATAGGAATCAATTTCATAAGAAAATACTATATTTTTCAATAAAATCCGAAATTAGCTAAAAATTGCTTGTGGGGCCCATATCTCGGAATCCGAAAAAACTTACAAAATCCGATAACCCATTTAATTACGAGTCTAATCATACCAATTTCACTCAAATCCGACTCCGAATCGACACCAAAATCTCAAAAATTTATTTTTATGAGATTTCTAAAATTTTCCCAAATTTCCATCTCAATACACTAATTAAATGCTGAAAACAATGATATATTCGTGTATATTGACCAAATCCGAGTTAGAATCACTTACCCAAATGTTTCTCTTTGAAAATCCGTCAAAAATCGCTTCTGCTCAAGCTCAAGCTCAAGTTCGTCAGAAATGGCAACTGGGGACGAAATCCCCAGTTTTATAAACTGCTAAGGCAGCCATCGATCCTGGGTATCGATCATGGCTTCGATCTTTATGGCCCTCGATCCTGGCCTCGGTCATAGCCCTTGATCCTGGGCCTCAATCCCTAACCCTCGAGCCTTGCCTTCGATCATGGCCCTTGAGCTGGGCATTCGTTTCTGCCTTCGATCATGGCTTCGATCCAGCCTTCGATCATGGCCCTCGAGTTGGGCCTTTGATCCTGAGCCTCATCCCTGGCTTCGACCCTGGGCTCGATTTCTGTAGTTACAGCAGAAGAAAACTGCAGCAGCTTTTTAAGTCCAACTTTTGATCTGTTAACCATCTGAAACTCACCCGAGGCCCTCGGGACCTCAACCAAATATACCAACAAGTCCTAAAACATCATACGGACTTAGTCGAGTCTTCAAATCACATCCAACAACAATAAAAACAAGAATCACACATAGATTCAAGCCTAATGAACTTTAAAACTTTCAATTTCTACAAATGATGTCGGAACCTATCAAATCAAGTCCGATTGACCTCAAATTTTGCACGTAAGTCATAAATGACATAACGAAGCTATGAAAATTTTCGAACTGGATTCCGACCCCGATATAAAAAAAGTCAACTCCCCGGTCAAACTTCAAAACTTAAATTTCTATTTTAGCCATTTCAAGCCTAATTTCACTACGGACTTCCAAGTAAAATTTCGATCACGCTCCTAAGTCCAAAATCACCATATGGAGCTGTTGGAATCATCAAAATTCTATTCCGGGGTCGTTTTGCACATAATTCGCCATTCGGTAACTATTTGAACTTAAACTTTTAATTTTTTATCAAAATTCCATATCTCGGGCTAGAGACCTCGGAATTTGATTCCGGACATACGCCCAAGTCCCAATTCATGATACGGACCTACCAGAACTCTCAAAATACTGATCTGAGTCCGTTTGCTCAAAATATTGACCAAAGTCAACTCAGTTGAGTTTTAAAGCTCTAATTCGCATTTTAATCCATTTTCACGTAAAAACATTTTGGAAACTTTTATGGACTCCGCACGCAAGTCGAGGAATGATAAATAGATCTTTTCGAGGTCTTAGAACATAGAATTAATTATTAAATTTAAAGATGACATTTTGGGTCATCACATTCTCCACCTTTAAAACAAACGTTCATCCTCGAACGGAGTTAGAAAAAGTACCTGAGCTGGTGAATAGGTGTGGATAACAGCTGCGCATATCATGCTCGGTCTCCTAAGTCGCCACTTCGACCGGATGACCCTTCCACTTAACCTTCACGGAAGCAATATTCTTTGACCTCAGCTTCGAACCTGCCTATCTAAAATAGACACTAGTTCCTCAACATAAGATAGATCATTGTCCAACTGAACCGAACTGAAATCTAACACATGAGACGGATCGACGTGATATTTTCGAAGCATAAGAACATGGAATACCGGATGAACTGCAGATAGACTAGGTGGTAGTGCAAATCTGTAAGCCACCTCTCCAACACTCTCAAGAATCTCAAAAGGTCCAATATACCTAGTGCTCAACTTGCCCTTCTTCCCGAACCTCATCACACCCTTCATAGGCAAAACCCAGAGCAATAACCGCTCACCAACCATGAATGCAACATCATGAACCTTCCGATCTGCATACCTCTTCTTTCTAGATTGGGCTGTACGAAGTCGATCCTGAATTAACTTAACCTTTTCCAAGGCATCCTGAACCAAGTTTGTACCCAATAGTCTTGCCTCGCCCTGTTCGAACCAACCCACTGCAGACTGGCACCGCCTACCATACAAGGCCTCATACGGAGCACATCTGAATGTTTGACTCGTAACTGTTGTTGTAAGCAAACTCCGCAAGTGGTAAGAACTGATCCCAAGCACCCCCAAAATCTATCACACACGCACGAAGCATATCCTCCAGTATATGAATAGTGCGTTCGGACTTCCCGTCCGTCTGAGGGAGAAATGTTGTACTCAACTCTACCTGAGTACCCAACTCACGATGTACTGCCCTCCAGAACCGTGATGTAAACTGCGTACCCCGGTCATAGATGATAGATATCAGTACGCCATGAAGTCTGACAATCTCGCAAATATATACCTGAGCCAGCTGCTCTGAAGAGTAAGTAGTAATCACAGGAATGAAATGAGTTGACTTGGTCAATCTATCCACAATCACCCAAACTGCATCGAACTTCCTCTGAGTCCGTGGGAGCCCAACAACGAATTTCATAGTGATCCGCTCCCATTTCCATTCTGGAATCTCTAACTTCTGAAGCAATCCACCCGGTCGCTGATGCTCATATTTCACTTGTTCACAATTTAGACATCGAGCTACATACTCCACCATGTCGTTCTTCATTCGCCTCCACCAATAGTGCTATCTCAAATCCTGATACATCTTTGCAGCACCAGGATGAATGGAGTACCGCGAACTGTGAGCCTCCTGGAGAATCAACTCATGCAAGCCATCTACATTGGGTACACATAGCCTACCCTACATCCGTAATACACCATCATCTCCAATAGTACTTTCTTGGCATCACCGTGCTGAACTGTATCCTTAAGGACAAGCAAATGGGGGTCATCATACTGACGCTCCCTGATACGTCCATAAAGAGAAGACTGATAAACCACACAAGCCAAAACTCGACTCGGCTCGGAAACATCCAATCTGACAAACTGGTTGGCCAAGGCCTGAACATCCAAGGCTAAAGTTCTCTCTACTACCGGTAAATTGCTAAGCTACCCAAACTTTCTACCTTACAACTCAAGGCATTGGCCACTACATTGGCCTTCCCAGGATGATAGAGAATGGTGATATCATAATCTTTAAGCAACTCCAACCATCTCCGCTGCCACAAATTAAGATCCTTCTGTTTAAACAGATGTTGTAGACTTCGGTGATCGGTGTAGACCTCGCAATGGACACCGTACAAATAATGCCGCCAAATCTTCAAGGCATGAATAATAGCTGCTAACACAAGGTCATGTACAGGATAATTCTTCTCATGAACCTTTAACTGTCTGGACGCGTAGGCAATCACCCTACCGTCTTGCATCAACATTGTGCCGAGACCAATATACGATGCATCACAATACACAGTATAAGACCCTGAACCTGTAGGTAATACCAATATTAGAGCTGTAGTCAAAGCTGTCTTGAGCTTTTGGAAGCTCTCCTCACATTCCTCTGTCCACATGAACGGAGCACCCTTTTGGGTCAATTTGGTCATAGATGCAGCAATAGAAGAGAAACCCTCTACAAAACGGCGATAATACCCTGCCAAACCAAGGAAACTCCGGATTTTCGTAGCTGGGGACAGTCTGGACCAACTCTTCACTGCTTCAATCTTCTTCGGATCTACCTTGATTTCCTCGCATGAAACTCTATGGCCCAAAAATCCCACTGAATCAAGCCATAATTCACACTTTGAAAATTTTGCATTTTTCTCTCAAAGTCTGAAGCACAGTCCTCAGGTGTTGTTCATGATCTTCCCGACTCCGGGAATACACCAGAATGTCGTCAATAAACACAATGACAAAAGAATCCAGATAGGACTGAAACACACTGTTCATTAAGTACATAAATACTGCTAGGGCATTAGTCAGTCCAAAAGATATCACAAGGAACTCGTAATGACCGTACCGAGTCCTAAAAGCAATCTTCGGGATATATGGCTCCTGAATCTTCAACTGATGATAGCTTGAACGCAAGTCAATTTTAGAGAATACCCTGGCACCCTGAAGCTGATCAAATAGGTCATCAATACGTGGCAATGGATACTAAATCAATATGTTATGAAACTAGAGCAGATCTCATATTGCTTGAGATGACCGATTTTGAAATTATTCTGGGCATGGACTGGTTATCTCCATATCATGTTATTCTAGATTGTCATGCCAAGACTATTACCTTGGCTATTCCGAAATTGCCTAAGCTGGAGTGGAAGCATTCGCCTGTTAGTTCATTTAATCGAGTTATTTCTTTTATAAAGGCTCAACACATGGTTGAGAAGGGTTATTTGGCTTATCTAGCCTATGTTCGGGATACTACTGCAGAGACTCCGGCTATTGATTCAGTGCCTGTAGTTCGGGAGTTCTCCGATTTATTTCCGTCAGATCTTCCATGTATGCCACCTGATCGTGATATTGATTTCTGTATTGACTTGGCTTCAGATACCCAGCCTATATCTATCCCACTGTATCACATGGCTCCGAAAGAATTGAAAGAACAACTTGAGGAGTTACTAGCCAAAGGGTTCATCAGACCAAGTGTATCGCCTTGGGTGCACCGGTATTATTTGTGAAGAAGAAGGATGGAACAATGCGGATGTGTATTGATTATCGTCAACTGAACAAAGTCACTATTAAGAACAAGTACCTATTGCCGCGTATTGATGATCTATTTGACCGGTTGCAGGGTGCTAGGGTATTCTCTAAGATCGACTTGAGGTCAGAGTACCATAAGTTGAAGATTCGGCATTCAGATGTTCCGAAGACTGCTTTTCGAACTAGATATGGTCATTATGAGTTTCTGGTGATGTCCTTCAGTTTAACTAATGCTCCGGCAGCATTTATGGATCTGATGAAAAGGGTATTCAGGACATATATTGATTCGTTTGTCTTTGTCTTTATTGATGAAATTTTGATCTACTCGCGTAGTAAGGAGGAGCATGAGCATCATATGAGAGTAGTGCTTCAGACATTGCAGGAACAAAAGCTATATGCTAAGTTCTCTAAATGTGAGTTTTGGCTAGAGTCTGTAGCATTTTTAGGGCATATTGTATCGGGTGATGGTATTAAGGTTGATCCCAAATAGGTTGAGGCAGTTCAGAATTGGCATCGTCCCACTTCGGCGACTCAGATCAGGAGTTTTCTGGGTTTAGCAGGTTATTATCGTCGGTTCAGGGAAGGTTTTTCATCAATTGCAGCACCTTTGACCAAATTAACCCAGAATAGTGCTCTGTTCTGATGGTCCGATTATTGTGAGGAGAGCTTTCAGAAGCTCAAGACATCATTGACTACAACACCAATATTGGTGTTGCCTTCCGGTTCGGGGATGTATACAGTGTATTGTGACACTTCACGTGTTGGTTTGGGTTGTGTATTGATGCAGGAAAGGCGAGTTATTGCATATGCTTCACGTCAGCTGAAGCCCCACGAGAAGAATTATCCATTACATGATTTGGAGTTAGCTGCGATTGTTCACGCTCTTAAGATTTGGAGGTATTATCTTTATGGGGTGTCTTGTGAAGTTTACACTGATCATCGCAGTTTACAGCATTTTTTCAAGTAGAGGGACCTAAATTTGAGGCAGTGTAGATGGCTGGAGTTACTGAAAGACTATGATATTACTATCCTATATCATCCGGGCAAAGCAAATGTGGTTGCAGACACCTTGAGTAGAAAGGGGGAGAGTATGGGTAGTTTGGCTTTCATTTCAGCAGAGGAGAGGTCGTTGGCTTCGTATATTCAGTCCTTGGCTAACAGACTTGTGTGGCTGGATATTTCAGAGCCCAACCGAGTTCTTGCATGTGTTGTAGCTCAGTCTTCACTATATGAACAGATCAAAGCTCGCCAGTATGATGATCCATACTTAACGGTTCTTCGAGAAACGGTACTACGGGGTGGTGCCAAGGAAGTTACTATTGGAGCGGATGGTGTTCTGCGACTCCAGGATCGTCTATATGTCCCTAATGTGGATGGACTGAGGAAAAAGATCCTAGATGAGGCACATAGTTCTCGGTATTCTATTCATCCAGGTGCTACGAAGTTGTATCGTGATTTGAGGCAATATTATTGGTGGAGGCAAATGAAAAAGGACATAGTTGAGTATGTAGCTAGGTGTCTAAATTGCCAGCAAGTTAAATATAAGCACCAGAGGTCAAGTGGCCTACTTCAGCAGATGAGTATACCGGAGTGGAAATGGGAACGCATCACTATGGACTTTGTAGTTGGGTTGTCGCGGACCTTGCGAAAGTTTGATGCAATTTGGGTCATTGTTGACAGGCTGACCAAGTCGGCACATTTTATTCCTGTTGTGACTAAGTATACTTCAGATAGGTTGGCCCAGATATATATCCAGGAGATAGTTCGATTGCACGGTGTGCCAATTTCTATCATATCAGATAGAGGCCCTCAGTTTACTTCACATTTCTGGAGAGCAGTACAGAGTGAATTGGGGACCCGTGTAGAGCTCAGCACATCCTTTCATCCGCAGACCGATGGGCAGTAAGAGCGGACAATTCAGATTTTGGAGGATATGCCTAAGGCATGCATGATTGACTTTGGAGGTCAATGGGATCATTTCTTGCCTTTGGCTTAGTTCGCATATATTAACAGTTACCAATCTAGCATCGAGATAGCTCTATTTAAGGCTTTATATGGTCGGCGATGTCGTTCGCCCATCGGGTGGTTTGAGCTCGGTGAGGCCAAATTATATGGTATTGATTTGGTGAAAGATGCCTTGGAAAAGGTAAAGTTGATTCAGGAGCGACTTTGTACAGCACAGTCCAGACAGAAGAGTTACGCAGATCAGAAAGCGCGAGATTTATCATTTATGATGGGTGAAAGAGTTCTCTTGAAGGTTTCACCGATGAAGGGAATCATGAGATTCGAGAAGAAGGGCAAGTTGAGCCCAACGTTTATAGGCCCATTTGAGGTGTTGAGACGAGTTGGGGAGGTTGCTTATGAGCTTGCATTGCCTCCCAGCCTATCGGGAGTTCATCCGGTTTTCCATGTATCTATGCTCCAAAAGTATCATGCCGACCTATCACATGTGTTAGACTTCAGCACAGTTCAACTAGATAATAGCTTGGGTTATGAAGAGGAGCCAGTTGCCATTATTGATAAACAGGTTCGACAGTCGAGGTCCAAGAGAATTTCTGCAGTAAAAGTCCAGTGGAGGGGCCAACCAGTCGAGGAAGCGACTTGGGAGGCCGAGGAAAACATGCGGAGCAGATATCCACACTTATTCAGCACTTCAGGTATAATTCTAAACCCGTTCGAGGACGAACGTTTGTTTTAGAGGTCGAGAATGTGATGACCCAAAATGTCATCTTTAAATTTAATAATTAATTCAGTGTTCTAAGACCTCGAAAATCACTATTTATCATTTCTCGACTTGCGTGCGCAGTCTGTAAAATTTTTCGAAAAGTTTTTATGTGAAAAATGGATTAAAATGTGAACTAGAGCTTTAAAACTCAATTAAGTTGACTTTGGTCAACATTTTGAGAAAACGGACTCGGATCAGTGTTTTGATAGTTCTGGTAGGTCCGTATGCTTGGAATCAAATTCCGAGGTCCCTAGCCCGAGATATGGAATTTTGATGAAATATTAAAAGTTTAAGTTCAAATAGTGATAAGATATCAAATTATGTGCAAACGACCCTGAAATAGAATTTGGATGATTCCAACAGCTCCGTATGGTGATTTTGGACTTAGGAGCTTGATCGGAATTTTATATGAAAGTTTGTAGTGAAATTAGGCTTGAAATGGCTAAAACAAGAATTTAAGTTTGGAAGTTTGATCGGGGAGTTGGCTTTTTGATATCGGGATCGGAATCCAGTTCCGAAAATTTTTATAGCTCCGTTATGTCATTTATGACTTGTGTGCAAAATTTGAGGTCAATCAGACTTGATTTGATAGGTTTCGACATCGAATGTAGAAGTTGGAAATTCTAAGTTTCATTAAGCTTGAATTGGAACATAATTCGTGGTTTTAGCATCGTTTTAGGTGATTTGAGGTTTCAAATAATTTCGTATGATGTTTTAGGACTTGTTGGTATATTTGGTTTAGGTCACGAGGGTCTCGGTTGAGTTTTGGATGGTTAACGGATCAGAAGTTAGACTTAAAAAGCTGCTGCAATTTTTCCTCTTCTGTTAGACATTCTGGGCTGTGATCGAGCCCAGGTATCGAGCCCAGGTATCGAGCCAAGGGTTGACGAGGCTCAGGCTCGAGCTTGTGTATCGAAGCCATGATCGAAGGTCCAGCTCGAGGGCCATGATCGAAGGCAATGCTCGAGGGCTAGGATCGAGACCCAAGATCGAGGGTCACAATCGAAGGCTCAAGCTCGATGCCATGATCAAGGCTATGATCGAAGGACCAGGCTCGATACCATAATCGAGGCCATGACCGAGGTCTAGGCTCAAGCTTGTGATCGAAGCCACGATCGAGGCCCAGTTCGAGGCCCTGTTCTGAAGGCTGCCTGGACAGAACTATAAATGAGGGCATTCGTCCCATTCGCCATTTTTAACAAATTGGAGCTTGAACATAGGCGATTTTGGATAGATTTTCAAGGAAAGATATTGGGGGTAAGTGATTCTAATTCGGATTTGGTCTATATACACAAATATATCATTATTTTCACCATTTAATTAGTGTTTTGAGATTTAAATTTAGGAATTTTTTGAAACTCATTTTTGAGATTTCGGTATTGATTCGGAGTCAGATTTGAGTAAAACTGGTATGGTTGGACTCATACTTGAATGGGTTGTCGGATTTCGTAATTTTCACCGGATTTTGAGATGTGGGCCCCACAAACAAATTTTTAATTAATTTCGGAATTTTTATTGAAAATGTTGTATTTCCTTATAGAATTTACTCTTATAAATTTTAGTGATTGTATCGAATTATTTTTGGTTAGATTCGAGCCAATCGAAGTTGGATAATCGAGAAAAAGGCCTACTAGTGGATTAAATTGGAGCAAGACGAGGTAAGTCTCTTGTCCAATCTTGTGAGGGGAAAATTACCTCATAGGTGATTAAATTGAATAATTATTGCTAATTGTTTGGGCTACGTACGCACGAGGTGACGAGAGTCCGTGTGTAGCTACTATTAATGCTAAAGTCCGGGTAGTTTAGGACTCAAAAGCATGAATTACTTGTATAAATGGTAGTCTTTACTTAATTAAATTATTTGATATATTTATATATATGTTGTGAATTGTTAGATAAAAATATTAAAGGATGGAAATCTCATATGCTTGAATTTTCTGTTTAAATTAATTAATTGTTAAGAGAAATTATTCTTCCTCCTAAATTTATCTTATAATAAATATACTCTCATTCCGGAGGTACATAAGAAAATGTCCTACTTTCTTATGGAGCGAGCCGAACGCCTCGGCAGGATAGATGCATCTATGGATCATGCCGCACATCCCTCGGCAGTGTACACAAAACTCTGGATCGGGCCGTACGACCTCGGCAGAAATCGTGCTTAATAATAATAATAATTACACGATACTTGGACAGTTTATTGCAGCTTGTAAAGCTATTTGATAAATTGGAAATTGTTGCATTTGATAGATTTTTATTATTTCTGCTAATTGAATAAAATTATTGTTAACTTTGTGAATCATGCTGATTTGAATAATTATAATTTATTTTATTTATTATTGTTGACCCTTAGTGAGTGTCAAAGTCGGTCATCTCGTCTCTACCACTTCGAGATTACGCTTGATACTTACTGGGTACATGTTTTTTACGTACGCATGCTACACTTGCTGCACTTTTTGTGCAGGATCTCAGACAGATACTAGTGGAGGATCTATCATCGCACATCCTCGTTATCCAGGGGCGTAGTGGTGAGCTGTCTTTCTGAGCCGTCTTGCAGCTACCAATGCCTCTTCTTGTATTCTTAATTCTGTCTATTTTCATTTCAAACAGTATTTGGAGTTTTGTATAATCTATTAGATGCTCATACACTTGTGACACCAGGTCTTGGCACACACATTGGTAGAATTTGGTGTCTTATTATTTTTCTTGGATTTAAATTTTATCGATATATGTTTAATTTATTAGTTGGCTTGCCTAGCTGTAGTGTTGGGCGCCATCATGACCTATAGGTGAAATTGGGTCGTGACAACATGGTATCAGAGCACTAGGTTCACGTAGGTCTCACAAGTTATGAGTAGACCTAATAGAGTCTTGTGGATCGGTACAGAGACGTCTGTACTTATCTTCGAGAGGCTATGGGGTGTTAGGAAACTACCTTTCTTCATAATCCATCGTGCAATTAATGTAGTACTAAATATCCTTCTCTTATTCGCTCACATATGGTGAAAACGCGCTCTAATGAGGTTCCAGACCAGGGAAGAGCTACTCCCCAGTTGCTAGAGGCCGAGGGAGGGCTCCAGCCCATGGTAGAGGGCGAGGACGTCCCAGGACTGTTCCAGTTATGCCGCTAGTCGGTCCAGCAGAGAATTCCATTATTGAGGATCAGGGTGAGGTACCTATGGCAGAGCCAGCTCCAGTGGATTTCACATCTTCACCAGGATTTCAGGATGTCATGGGTCGTATGCTGCGGTTCATGGATAATATGACTCAGGCCGGTTTATTTCCGGCAGACCCAGCCACGTCTCAGGCAGGCGGGGGAGCACAGAACTCTACCGCGCAAGCTTATGGAATGGCAACTACTATATATCAGACCCAGGGTGCACTACCCGTTGGTGGAGCCCAGCCAGTGGCAGCAGCTACACCTGAGCCCAGGCCAGCTGTAGCCGCCGATCCTCATAAACTATTGGACAGATGGACTAGACTACATCCTCCTATTTTTGGAGGTGAGCGACATGAGGATCCCCAGGATTTCATTGATCGGTGCAAGGATAGACTGTACAACATGAGGATATTGGAGTCTCATGGGGTAGGCTTTGCTACTTTTCAGCTAGAGGGTAGAGCCCGTAGATGGTGGCAGCCTTATGTTCTTGGCAGACCAGCAGATTCTCCTCCCATAACTTGGGACATGTTCACCCGTATCTTCCTGGACAGGTATATTCCACCCTCCCAGAGGGAAGAATTGAGGTTTCAGTTTGAGCAATTCAAGCAGGGTCAGATGTTAGTGACCGATTATGAGGCGAGATTTTCTGAGTTATCTTGCCATGCACTTATGATACTCCCTACTGAGGCAGAGAGAGAGCGGAGGTTTGTTGCCGGTTTACATACTGGCATTCAGGCCACTATTGCTCGAGAGGTTGAAATGGGTACTTCTTATGAGCTAGTCATGGAGATAGCCCGTAGGATTGAGGGTGTACGTCAGCGGAGCCGAGAGCAGGTTACAAGAGATAAGCGGTTCAGGTATTCTGGAGAGTTTAGAGGTGCTCCGTCTGGGGGCCGAGGTCACTTCGTGAGAGGGAAGTCCGGAAGGCCCCCATATCCAGCACCACCACCCCCTTGAGGTGCTCTAGTGAGACCCTATCTCAATTTTATACCAGAGAGTTCTTATAGCCCGCCATCTATTCAGGCTTCTTCTAGTGGGTATTCAGGTCACTAGGGCCAGACTTCTAGTCATCAGCTTATCGTACCGAAATGTTGTTATGAGTGCGGGGACCCCAGTCATATGCGAAGATTCTGCCCCAGACTGCGGGTAGACCAGTGCAGCAGGGTCAGCAAACTATGATTACAGCATCAGTTGCTCCACCAGTAGTCCGACCACCAAGAGGTGGAGGATAGGTGGGTAGGGGTCGTCCTAGAGGTGGAGGTCAGCCAGGCGGAGGCCAGCCAGTTGGCGCTCCAGCTCAGTTCTATACTTTTTCGTCCAGACCATATGTAGAGGCCTCAGATGCCGTGATTACAAGTATTATTTTTGTTTGCGGCAAAGATGCCTCAATATTATTTGATCTAGGATCCACGTATTCATATGTGTCATCTCTATTTGATCCATTCCTAGGTGTTTCTTGTGAGTCCTTGAGTACTCATGTTTATGTGTCCACTCCTGTGGGCGATTCTGTTATTGTGAACCGGATCTACCGGTCCTATATTATTACATTATGTGGTTATGAAACTAGAGCAGATTTCATATTGCTTGAGATGACCGATTTTGAAATTATTCTGGGCATGGACTGGTTATCTCCATATCATGTTATTCTAGATTGTCATGCCAAGACTGTTACCTTGGCTATTCCGGCATTGCCTAAGCTGGAGTGGAAGGGTTCGCCTGTTAGTTCATTTAATCGAGTTATTTCTTTTATAAAGGCTCAACACATGGTTGAGAAGGGTTGTTTGGCTTATCTAGCCTATGTTCGGGATTTCTCCGATGTATTTCCGTCAGATCTTCCAGGTATGCCACCTGATCGTGATATTGATTTCTGTATTGACTTGTCTTCAGATACCCAACCTATATCTATCCCACCGTATTGCATGGCTCTGAAAGAATTAAAAGAACAGCTTGAGGAGTAACTAGCCAAAGGGTTCGTCAGATCGAGTGTATCGCCTTGGGGTGCACCGGTATTATTTGTGAAGAAGAAGGATAGAACAATGCGGATGTGTATTGATTATCGTCAACTGAACAAAGTCACTATTAAGAACAAGTACCCGTTGCCGCGTATTGATAATCTATTTGACCAGTTGCAGGGTGCTAGGGTATTCTCTAAGATCGACTTGAGGTCGGGGTACCATTAGTTGAAGATTCGGGATTCAGATGTTCCGAAGATTGCTTTTCGGACTAGATATGGTCATTATGAGTTTCTGGTGATGTCCTTCGGTTTAACTAACGCCCCGGCAGCGTTTATGGATCTGATGAATAGTGTATTCAAGCCATATATTGATTCGTTTGTCATTGTCTTTATTGATGACATTTTGATCTACTCGCGCATTAAGGAGGAGCATGAGCAGCAGATGAGAGTAGTGCTTCAGACATTGCAGGAACAAAAGCTAAATGCTAAGTTCTCTAAATATGAGTTTTGGCTAGAGTCTGTAGCATTTTTGGGGCATATTGTATCGGGTGATGGTATTAAGGTTGATCCCAAAAAGGTTGAGGTAGTTTAGAATTGGCATCGTCCCACTTCGGCGATTGAGATCAGGAGTTTTCTGGGTTTAGCAGGTTATTATCGTCGCTTCGTGGAAGGTTTTTCATCAATTGCAGTACCTTTGACCAAATTAACCCAGAATGGTGCTCCATTCCAATGGTCCGATAATTATGAGAAGAGCTTTCAGAAGCTCAAGACATCATTGACAACAACACCAATATTGGTATTGCCTTCCGGTTCGGGGATGTATACAGTGTATTGTGACACTTCACGTGTTGGTTTGGGTTGTGTATTGATGTAGGAAAAGCGCGTTATTGCATATGCTTCACGTCAGCTGAATCCCTACGAGAAGAATTATCTAGTATATGATTTGGAGTTAGCTGCGATTGTTCACGCTCTTAAGATTTGGAGGTATTATCTTTATGGGGTGTCTTGTGAAGTTTACACTTATCATCGCAGTTTGCAGCATTTGTTCAAGTAGAGGGACCTAAATTTGAGGCAGCGCAGATGGCTGGAGTTACTGAAAGACTATGATATTACTATCCTATATCATCCGAGCAAAGCAAATATGGTTGCAGACACCTTGATTAGAAAGGCAGAGAGTATGGGTAGTTTGGCTTTCATTTCAGTAGAGGAGAGGCTGTTGGCTTCGTATATTTAGTCCTTGGCTAACAAACTTGTGCGGCTGGATATTTCAGAGCCCAGCCGAGTCCTTGCATGTGTTGTAGCTCAGTCTTAACTATATGAACGGATCAAAGCTCGCCAGTATGATGATCCACACTTAATGGTTCTTCGAGAAACGGTACTACGGGGTGGTGCCAAGGAAGTTACTATTGGAGCGGATGGTGTTCTGCGACTCCAGGATCGTCTATGTGTCCCTAATGTGGATGGACTGAGCAAAAAGATCCAAGAGGAGGCACACAGTTCTCGATATTCTATTCACCAGGTGCTACGAATATGTATCGTGATTTGAGGCAACATTATTGGTGGAGGCAAATGAAAAAGGACATAGTTGAGTATGTAGCTAGGTGTCTAAATTGCCAGCAAGTTAAATATGAGCACCAGAGGCCAGGTGGCCTACTTCAGCAGATGACTATACCGGAGTGGAAATGGGAACGCATCACTATGGACTTTGTAGTTGGGTTGTCGCGGACCTTGCGGAAGTTTGATGCAATTTGGGTCATTGTTGACATGCTGACCAAGTCGGCACATTTTATTCATGTTGTGACTCTGTATACTTCAGATAGGTTGGCCTAGATATATATCCAGGAGATAGTTCGGTTGCACAGTGTGCCAATTTCTATCATATCATATAGAGGCCCTCAGTTTACTTCACATTTCTGGAGAGCAGTACATAGTGAGGTGGGGACCCGTGTAGAGCTCAGCATATCCTTTCATCCGCAGACCGACGGGCAGTCAGAGCGGACAATTCATATTTTGGAGGATATGCCTAGGGCATGCGTGATTGACTTTGGAGGTCAGTGGGATCATTTCTTGCCTTTGGCCGAGTTCGCTTATAATAATAGTTACCAATCTAGCATCGAGATGGCTCCATTTGAGGCTTTATATGGTCGGCGATGTCGTTCTCCCATCGGGTGGTTTGAGCCCGGTGAGGCCAAATTATATGGTATTGATTTGGTGAAAGATGCCTTGGAACAGGTAAAGTTGATTCAGGAGCGACTTCATACAGCACAGTCCAGACATAAGAGTTACGCAAATCAGAAAGCGCGAGATTTATCATTTATGATGGGTGAAAGAGTTCTCTTGAAGGTTTCACTGATGAAGGGATTCATGAGATTCGGGAAGAAGGGCAAGTTGAGCCCAAGGTTTATAGGCCCATTTGAGGTGTTGAGATGAGTTGGGGAGGTTGCTTATGAGCTTGCATTGCCTCCCAGCCTATCGGGAGTTCATCCGGCTTTCCATGTATCTATGCTCCGGAAGTATCATGCTGACCTATCACATGTGTTAGACTTCAGCACAGTTCAGCTAGATAATAGCTTGGGTTATGAAGAGGATCCTGTTGCCATTGTTGATAAACAGGTTCGACAGTTGAGGTCCAAGAGGATTTCTACAGTAAAAGTCCAGTGGAGGGGCCAACCAGTTGAGGAAGCGACTTGGGAGGCCGAGGAAAACATGCGGAGTAGATATCCACACTTATTCAGCACTTCGGGTATAATTCTGAACACGTTCGAAGACGAACGTTTGTTTTAGAGGTGGAGAATGTGATGACCCAAAATGTCATCTTTAAATTTAATAATTAATTCAGTGTTCTAAGACCTTGAAAAGCACTATTTATCATTCCTTGACTTGCGTGCGCAATCCGTAAAATTTTCCGAAAAGTTTTATGTGAAAAATGGATTAAAATATGAATTAGAGCTTAAAAACTTAACTAAGTTGACTTTGGTCAATATTTTGAGAAAACGGACTCGGAACAGTATTTTTATAGTTCTAGTAGGTCCGTATCGTGATTTGGGACTTGGGCGTATAGCCGGAATCAAATTCCGAGGTCCCTATCCCGAGATATGGAATTCTGATGAAAAATTAAAAATTTAAGTTCAAATAGTGACCAGATGTCAAATTATGTGCAAACGAACCTGAAATAGAATTTTGATGATTCCAACAGCTCCGTATGGTGATTTTGGACTTAGAAGCGTGATCGGAATTTTATTTGAAAGTCCGTAGTGAAATTAGGCTTGAAATGGCTAAAACAAGAATTTAAGTTTGGAAGTTTGACCGGGGAGTTGACTTTTTGATATCAGGGTCGGAATCCAGTTCTGAAAATTTTCATAGCTCTGTTATGTCATTTATGACTTGTGTACAAAATTTGAGGTCAATCGGACTTGATTTGATAGGTTTCGACATCGAATGTAGAAGTTGGAAATTCTAAGTTTCATTAAGCTTGAATTGGAACATAATTCGTGGTTTTAGCGTCGTTTTAGGTGATTTGAGGTTTCAAATAATTTCGTATGATGTTTTAGGACTTGTTGGTATATTTGGTTTAGGTCACGAGGGCCTCGGGTGAGTTTTGGATGGTTAACGTATCAAAAGTTGGACTTAAAAAGCTGCTGTAATTTTTCCTCTCCTGTTAGACATTTTGGGCTGTGATCGAGCCCAAGTATCGAGCCCAGATATCGAGCCCAGGTATTGAGCCAAGGGTTGACAAGGCTCAGGCTCGAGC
Organism: Nicotiana tabacum; assembly: GCF_000715075.1. Lineage (NCBI taxonomy): Eukaryota > Viridiplantae > Streptophyta > Magnoliopsida > Solanales > Solanaceae > Nicotiana > Nicotiana tabacum. The sequence continues at coordinate 76,607,313 of NC_134103.1, forward strand.
TTGTTTATCAAAGCCATGATCAAAGGTCTAGCTCGAGGACCATGATCGAAGGTCCAGCTCGAGGGCCATGATTGAAGGCAATGCTCGAGGGCCATGATTGAAGGCAATGCTCGAGGGCCAGGATCGAGACCCAAGATCGAGGGTCACAATCGAAGGCTCAGGCTCGATGCCATGATCGAGGCTATGATCGAAGGTCCAGGCCCGATGCCATAATCGAGGCCATGACCGAGGTCTAGGCTCGAGCTTGTGATTGAAGCCACCATCGAGGCCCGGTTCCGAAGGCTGCCTGGGCAGAATTATAAAAGAGGGCATTCGTCCCATTCGCCATTTTTAACAAATTGGAGCTTGAACATAGGCGATTTTGGATAGATTTTCAAGGAAAGATATTGGGGGTAAGTGATTCTAATTCGGATTTGGTCTACATACACAAATATATCATTGTTTTCACCATTTAATTAGTGTTTTGAGATTTAAATTTGGGAAAGTTTTTGAAATGCATTTTTGAGATTTCGGTATCCATTCCGAGTTGGATTTGAGTGAAACTGGTATGGTTGGACTCCTAATTGAATGGGTTGTCAGATTTGGTAACTTTCACCAAATTCCGAGATGTGGGCCCCACAAACGAATTTTTAATTAATTTCGGGTTTTTTTATTGAAAATGTAGTATTTCCTTATAGAATTGATTCCTATAAATTTTAGGGATTGTATCGAATTATTTTTGGTTATATTCGAGCCAATCGAAGTTGGATAATCGAGGAAAAGGCCTGCTAGTGGATTAAATTGGGGCAAAACGAGGTAAGTCTCTTATCTAATCTTGTGAGGGGAAAATTACCTCATAGGTGATTAAATTGAATAATTGTTGCTAATTGTGGGGGCTACGTACGCACGAGGTGACGAGAGTTCGTGCGTAGCTACTATTAATGCTAAAGTTCGGGTAGTTTAAGACTCAAAAGCATGAATTACTTGTATAAATGGTAGTATTTACTTAATTAAATTATTTGATATATTTATATATATGTTGTGAATTGTTAGATAAAAATATTAAAGGATGAAAATCTCATATGCTTGAATTTCTGTTTAAATTAATTAATTGTTAAGAGAAATTATTCTTCCTCCTGAATTTATCTTATAATAAATATACTCTCATTACGGAGGTACATAAAAACATGTCCTCCTTTCTTGTGGAGCGGGCCAAACGCCTCGGCAGGATAGATGCATCTATGGATTGTGCCGCACGTCCCTCGGCAGTGTACACGAAACTCTGAATCGGGTCGTTCGACCTCGACAGAAATCGTGCTTAATAATAATAATAATAATTACACGATACTTGGACAGTTTATTGCAGCTTGTAAAGCTATTTGATAAATTGAAAATTGTTGCATTTGAAGATTTTTTATTATTTCTGCTAATTGAATAAAATTATTGTTAACTCTGTGAATCATGCTGACTTGAATAATTATAATTTATTCCATTTATTATTGTTGACCCTTAGTGAATGTCAAAGTCAGTCATCTCGTCTCTACCACTTCAAGATTAGGCTTGATACTTACTGGGTACTCATGTTTTTTACGTACGCATGCTACACTTGCTGCACTTTTTGTGCAGGATCTCAGACAGATACTAGTGGAGGATCTATCATCGCACATCCTCGTTATCCAGGGGCGTAGTGGTGAGCTGTCTTTCTGAGCCGTCTTGCAGCTACCAATGCCTCTTCTTGTATTCTTAATTCTGTCTATTTTCATTTCAGACAGTATTTGGAGTTTTGTATAATCTATTAGATGCTCATACACTTGTGACACCAGGTCTTGGCACACATATTGGTAGAATTTGATGTCTTATTAATTTTCTTGGATTTAAATTTTATCGATATATATTTAATTTATTAGTTGGCTTGCCTAGCTGTAGTGTTGGGCGCCATCACGACCTGTAGGTGAAATTGGGTCGTGACACTATAATATATAATTATCTAACTAACTTGACAAAATTGATCGTTTGTGTATGTTTTGATGATGTCCTTTTATTTTAAATTCATGTATTATGCTAATGTAATAATATTTTTCGGCATTTAAATGATTGTTGTTTTATTATACGTAAAATTTCTCTTATTAAATAAATTTTATTATTCCTTTATATAAATAAATGTTTAAAGCATCACGTGTCATTATTAATGTGCAACACACGTTCATAGATACTAGTACTATATTAAAAGCACGAAGAGCCTTACTGAAATACCGTCCGCATTTTTTACCCTCTGTAAGTGTACTTTATGTTGGATAAGATTGTAAATACAAATATAGTATTTATTTTCTTAAAAAAATGTTGCCGTAAAATAAAAAGGAAACTCTTTCTCAATTAATATCCCTAATGACATAATGTAAAAAAATGGTCTTTCTATCCTATAGCTTGCGGGAAAAGTAAAAGTTTTCTTGGTAAAAATTTAAAAAGAATAAAACAATAAGAAGAAACTCATTATTTCATATTCCTATTAATATGATCGAATTTTTCGTATGTTACAAAGGAAAGAGAATAAGACAATAAGTAGAAACTCATTATTTAATATACATATTAAAAGGTAAATTTTTATAGGTTATAGGACTAAATATAGTGAGTAGGAAACTCATTCTTTAATATTCCAAGAGTGTAAAAAAAAGTTGAAATTTGATTCTTGTAACGACCCGGCCGGTCGTTTTGAATGTTATAACCCCATTTCCCTATTTACTGCTCAATATATGCTATATAGTTATTTTATGACTTACCGGGTTAGTTGGTTCGGGTCCGGAAGAAATTCAGAATGAAATGAGACACTTAGTCTCATAATTAAAAATTTAAATTAGAAAAATAGACCGGATATGGATCTATGTGTAAACGACCTCAGATTTGAATTTTTGATGATTCCAATAGCTCTGTATGGTAATTTTGGGCTTAGGAGAGTGTCCGGAATATTATTTGGAGGTCCGTAGTGGAATTAGGCTTGAAATGCCGAAAGTTAAATTTTTGGGAAGTTTGACCGGGGGATTGACTTTTTGATATCGGGGTCGAAATCCGATTCTGAAAATTTGAGTACCTCTGTTATGTCATTTATGATATGTGTGAAAAATTTGTGGTCAATCGGACGTGATTTGATAGGTTCCGGAGTTATTTGTAGAAATTAGAAATTTCAAAGTACATTAGGCTTGAATCTATGTGTGATTCGCGTTTTAGTGTTAGTGGATGTGATTTGAAGGCTCGACTAAATTCGTATGATATTTTAGGACTTGTTGGTACATTTGGTTGAGGTCCCGGGGGCCTCAGGTGAGTTTCGGATGGTTAGTGGATCAGATTCGGACTTGGAAGAAATAGCTGAAGTTTCTGCCCTCTGCTGCAATCGCACCTGCGGAAAATTCTATCGCAGGTGAGAGCTCGCAGAAGCGAGCCTGGCAAGCGCAGATGCGCAAATAGTCTATGGGGCAGTGGTCGCAAGTGCGAGGGAAATTCCGCACCTGTGTGAGCGCAGATGCAGAGGACGCGCGCAGAAGTGGCTTGCGCAGGAGCGCAAACAGGTGCGCAGATGCGGGCAAAGGCACAGATGCAGGACTTTTTCTGCACATGCGGTTGGCGCAGAAGCGGCCAAGTTGCCGAGCTTTTTCTATTTTTGGCATTTCAAGCTCGGGTTGGGCGATTTTGAGCAAGGTTTTCACGGAAAAACTTGAGGTAAGTCCCTTGTGATCATTTCTACTCCATAATATTGAATTATCATCGAATAATCCGACTAGATTACATGTTTTTGAGGTGTAAATCGGGGGTTGGAACTTAGAGATTTGAAAATAAGATTTGAAGCTTTGAGGGTCGAATTGGAGTCGGATTTTGGTAAAATTTATATGGTTAGACTCGTGCTTGAAAAGGCTTTCGGATTTTGTAACTTTTGTTGAGTTCCGAGACGTGGGCCCCACGGACAATATTTGAGCTAAATTTCGGATTTTTATGAAAAAATAGTATTTTCTTATGGAATTAATTTCAATAAATTTTATTGTCTAAAACGAATTATTTGTGACTAGATTCGAGGCATTCATAGGCTGATTTGCGAGGCAAAGGCATAGCAGAGTAAAGAATTTCACGCTCTGAGGTAAGTAACAGTTTTAAATCTATTCCTAAGGGTATGAAACCCCGGATTTTGGTATCATGCGATTATTTTGGAGGTGACGCACATGCTAGGTGACGGGCGTGTGGTCGTGCACCGAGGGGATTGCGACTTGGTCCGTCCCGGGAAACTGTAAAGTCTAATAATTTGTTGTTAGCTATATGCTCTCTATGTGTTGATAAAAATTTGATTGTAAATCATGTTAGAAATCATGCTTAGGCTATGTGATAGTACCGTTGGGACAAACAGAGGTCTCGTACTTGTTGAATTGCTTGCTAAATGCTATATGTACTCAGTCTCTGTTATTATTATTGATACATTATATCATTGTTGTTTGGGCTGATTTCATGATTTATGAGAGCCCGAGAAACTGGAGAAATTAATGACTAAGAGAGGCCGAGGGCCTGATTGTGAGATATTGATATCATCGCACGTGAGTTGTCCATGCAGCACGTGAGTTGGCCGTGTAGATCCTTATATTATACTATAGCACGTGAGTTGGCCGTGAAGCACGTGAGTTGGCAGTGCGGATCCAAATATGTATATTATGGCACGTTAGTTATCCGTGCAGATTATAACACATGAGACTGCAGAACCCTTAGGAAAATTTCACTTTCTTGTATTCTGTCGTGCGAATTTGTTGATTCTGGAAACTAAATTTTTGCTATTCTATTCTCTCATAGATGGTGAGGACACGTACTACCGGATCGGACTGTCAGCCACCAGTGCCACCTGTTAGGGTTGCGAGAGACTGGGGTCGTGGTAGAGGCCGGGGCCGAGGTAGAGGTCGAGGTGTAGCTCGTACCACAGTTGGAATAGCACCTATAGTACCACCAGTTGTTCCAGCTCAGGAGCAGATTCTAGATATAGTTGAGCCGACAGGATCAGCTCAGGCACCAGCTGTGCCCATTGAGATTGCAGGCATTCAAGAGACTTTGGCCCAGATATTGGCAGCCTGCACTGGTCTTGCTCAGGTGGTTTCGACTCAGGCCGCACCTGCCACTTCTCAGGCTGGGGGAGGTACTCATACCCCCGTTGCTCATACTCCAGAACATGTAGTACAGGGACTTCAGATACCGGTGGCACTACCAGCCCAGCCGGTTGCAGCTGCTCAGGCCTCGGTAGTTCCTGTTATGGAAGATGATGAGCAGAGGAGACTTGAGAGATTTGAGAGTCTTCGACCTCCACAATTTAGCGGTACTGAGTCAGAGGATGCTCAGGATTTTCTGGATAGGTGTCCACGGATGCTTCGGACAGCGGGTATTCTGGAGACCAGTGGGGTCTTATTCACTACTTTTCACTTTTCTGTGTCTGCACTCAGATGGTGGGAGACTTACGAGAGATGTAGGCCTATCGGCGCAGCACCCCTTACTTGGCATCAGTTTTCCGTGGTCTTTTTGGAGAAGTTCGTACCTCAGTCCCGCATAGAAGAGTTGCGTAGACAGTTTGAGCAGCTTCGCCAGGGTGATATGTCTGTGACGCGGTACGAAATGAGATTTTCTAAGTTGGCTAGTCACACAATCTGGTTGGTTCCCACTGATAGGGAGAGGATTATGAGGTTCATTGATGGACTCACATATCAGCTACGGTTACTTATGACTAGGGAGAGAGTATCTGGTGCTACTTTTAATGAGGTAGTGGACATTGCTCGGCAGATAGAGATGGTTCGTAGCCAGGAACGTGGAGAGAGAGAGGCTAAGAGGCATCATGGTCTGGGTGATTACAACGTTATTCCTTCAGGGGGCCAGTTTCACCGTGGTAGGGGTCGTTCTTACAGACACGCTCAGACGGGTCATCCAGCTCATCGTGGTGCATCAGCTAGCCATGATTCTTACAGTGCTCACTCAGGCCAGTCTTCATTCAGTGTACTACCAGCGTAGAGTTCTCATCATGCCTCGTCCGCACAGGCTTCTGCAGGTCATTCCTCGGGTTATCAGGATCAGCAGTTCCGTGAGAGGAGGGGTTGTTTCGAGTGCGGAGAATTTGGTCATTTCAAGAGAGAGTGTCCTAGGCTGTTGAATAGGGTTTTACAGTAGAGTTCTCGACCGACGGCACCATCACCAGTAGTTACACCACTCGCCCTGCCATCTCGGGGTGGGGGCTAGGCAGCTAGGGGTCGCCCAAGAGGGGGAGGCCGATCAGGAGGCGGGCAGGCTCGATTCTATGCTTTTCCTACCAGGCCAGATGTTGTTGCCTCAGACGCAGTGATCACAGGTATTGTTTCAGTGTGCCACAGGGAGGCTTCTATATTATTTGACCCTGGTTCCACTTATTCATATGCATCATCATATTTTACTCATTATCTGGATATGCCCTATGAGTCCTTAGTTTCACCTGTTTGTGTATTTACACCGGTGGGCGATATTATTATTGTGGATCGTGTGTATCGGTCGTGTGTGCTAACTATTAGGGAACTGGAGACTAGAGTTGATCTCTTATTACCCGGTATGGTTGATTTCGATGTAATCCTAGGTATGGATTGGTTGTCTCCATGTCATGCTATTCTGGACTGTCACGAAAGAATCGTGACGTTGACGATGCCGGGGTTGCCAAAGGCTGAATTGAGGGGTTCTCTATATCTTGTTCCTAGCAGGGTAATTTCTTATTTGAAGGCCCAACGTATGGTTGGAAAGGGATGCGTGTCATATTTGGCCTTTGTGAGAGATGTTGATGCAGATGCTCCTATTATTGATTCATTACTGGTCGTGCGAGACTTTCCAGATGTATTTCCTGCAGACTTGCCAGGTATGCCACCCGATAGGGATATTGATTTCGGTATTGACTTGGGGCAGGGCACTCAGCCCATTTCTATTGTAATGACCCAACCAGTCATTTTAACTTTTAGAACCTCGTTCCCTAAAATAAAAACTTCTCGTAGGTGCTTGTAATGATTTATGACTTGCGGGGATGGTTGGTTCGGGATTTGGAAGTATTTGGGATGAAACCGGAACACTTGGTTCCTTAAGTTGGCCTTAAAGTGCTATGTTTGACTTCGGTCAACATTTTGAGAAAACGACCCCGGAATAGAATTTTGATGATTCCAACAGCTCCGTATGGTGATTTTGGACTTAGGAGCGTGTTCGAAATTTTATTTGGAAGTCCGTAGTTAAATTAGGCATGAAATGGATAAAGATAAGAATTTAAGTTTGGAAGTTTGACCGATGAGTTGACTTTTTGATAGCTCCGTTATGTAATTTATCACTTGTGTGTAAAATTTGAGGTCAATCGTAGTTGATTTGATAGGTTCCGACATCGAATGTAGAAGTTGAAAACTCTTAGTTTCATTAAGCTTGAATTGGGGGTATGATTCGGAGTCGGATTTGAGTGAAATTGGTATGGTTGGACTCGTAATTGAATGGGTTGTCGGATTTCATAACTTTTGCCGGATTCCGAGATGTGGTCCCCACAGACAAATTTTTAATTAATTTCGGGATTTTTATTTAAAATGTAGTATTTATTTTATAGAATTGATTCCTATAATTTTTAGTGATTGTATCGAATTATTTTGGATAGATTCGAGCCAGGCAGAGTTGGATAATCGTGGAAAAGGCCTTATAGTGGATTAAATTGGAGCAAGACGAGGTAAGTCTCTTGTCTAATCTTGTGAGGGGGAAATTACCTCATAGGTGATTAAAATTAAATAATTGTTGCTAATTGTGGGGGAGGCTACGTACGCACGAGGTGACGAGAGTCCGTGCGTAGCTACTATTAATGCTAAAGTCTGGGTAGTTTAGGACTCAAAGCATGCCTTACTTGTGTAAATTGTATTCTTTGATTTATTTATATTAATTGATATCTATATGAATATATTGTAAATTATTAGATAAAGATATTAAAGGATGGAAATCTCATAGGCTTGATTGTCTGTTTAAATCAATTAATATCTCATAGGCTTGATTTGCTGTTTAAATCAATTAATTGTTAAAAGAAATTGTTCTCCTCCCGAATTTATCTTATAATAAATATACTCTCCTTCCGGAGGCACATAAGAAAATGTCCTTCTTTCTTGTGGAGCGGGCCGAACACCTCGGCAGGATAGATGCATCTATGGATCGCGCCGCACGTTCCTCGGCAGTGTACACGACACTCTGGATCGGGCCGTACGTCCTCGGTAGAAATCGTGCTTAATAATAATAATTACACGATACTTTAATAATTTATTTTAGCTTGGGAAGCTAATTAATAAATTTGAAAATCCTTAGAATTTAATGAATTATTATTCTTGCTTGTTTAGGAATTAATTGTTACTCCTGTAAATGAGATTTAATTGATAAATTGGAATTTATTTGAATTGAAGGAATTTAATTAAAATATTGAGAATTGTTACATTTGAAGGAATTTGATTATTTTTGCTGATTAAAATAAATTATTATAAATTCTGTAAATCATGCTGATTTAAATATCCTAGTTTTATTTCAGTTATTATTAATGACCCATAGTGAGTGTCAAAGTCGGCCATCTCGTCTCTACCACTTTGAGATTAGGCTTGATACTTACTAGGTACACGTTGTTTACGTACTCATACTACACTTGCTGCACTTTTTGTGCAGGATCTGAGACAGGTACTAGTGGAGGACCTATCATCACATATCCACGTCATCCCGAGGCATAGTGGTGAGCTATCTTTCTGAGCCGTTCTGCAGCTACCAGTGTCTCTTCTTATATTTACATTCTATCTATTTCGTTTCATATAGTATTTGGAGTTTTGTATAATCCACTAGATGCTCATTCACTTGTGACACCAAGTCTTGGCACACACATTGGTAGAGTTTGTATTTATATTTTCTTGGTTTTAAATTTTATCAATGTATGCTTAATTTATTAGTTGGCTTGCCTAGCTGTAGTGTTGGGCGCCATCACGACCTACAGGTAAAATTGGGTCGTGACAACATGGTATCAGAGAACTAGGTTCACGTAGGTCTCACAAGTTATGAGCAGATCTAATAGAGTCTTACGGATCGGTATAGAGACATCTGTACTTATCTTCGAGAGGTTGTAGGGTGTTAGGAAATTACCTTTCTTCATATTCCATCGTGCAATTAATGTAGCACTAAATATCCTTCTCTTATTCTCTCACAGATGGTGAGAACGCGCTCGAATAAAGTTCCAGACCAGGGAAGAGCTACTCCCCCAGTTGCTAGAGGCCGAGGCAGAGGCCGAGGGAGGGCTCCAGCCCATTGTAGAGGGCGAGGACGTCCCAGGACTATTCCGGTTATGCCGCCAGTGGATCAAGCAGAGAATACCATTATTGAGGAGCAGGGTGAGGTGCCTGTGGCAGAGACAGCTCCGGTGGACTTCACATCTGCACCGGGATTTCAGGATGTCATGGGTCGTATGGTGCGATTCATGGACAATATGACTCTGGCCGGTTTATTTCTGGCAGACCCAACCACATCTCAAGCGGGCGGGGAAGCACGGACCCCTACCACGCAAGCTCATGGACAGGCAGCAGCTGTATATCAGACCCAGGGTGCACTACCCGTGGGTGGAGCCCAGCCAGTGGCAGCAGTTACACCTGAGCCCAGGCCAGCTGTAGCCGCCGATCGAGCTCATGGCTCATGCCAGAATAATCCAAAAAAAAAAATCTTACGAAAATATTCAAGAATAAATAATTCAGGAAAATAATATTTCAAAATTTTAATACGTTGCTTCAATATCAAATTTAAAAATGTCAAATACTTCATATTAATAATATTTAATTTAAAGAAAATCAACCTTCAAATAATACACATTATAAAAGAAACCAAGTTTCAATTAAACAGGTAAAACAATTAGCAGGAAAAAGGTAAACAAATCTAAAATATATATATCACAGATCAATGATGAAGAATATAACAAGATAAAATAATTTAATAACTGCGCAACAATGATCTACACAATTTAAAAATATAATCTTTCACATTTAACCCGTGTACACACTCGTCACCTCGTGTACACGACTTTCAACATATTTCAATAATCACATTAATATCAATTCTAGGGAAAATATCTCCCAAACAAGGTTAGACAAGTCACTTACCTCGACTTGCTCTAATTTAATCAAGTATTATGCTTTTTCCTCGATTTTTCCGACTTCGATCGACTCGTATCTAGTCATAATTAATTCGATACAGTCAACAAAAATTATATTAATCAATTTCATAAGAAAATATTACACTTTTCCATAAAATTCGAAATTAGCTCAAAAATGGCCCGTGGGGCCCATGTCTTTAAATCTGGCGAAAGTTATGAAATATGAACGCTCATTCAACCACGAGTCTAACCATACCAAAATGACTAAATTCCGATAACGATTCGACCCTCAAATCCTCAATCTATCCAAGAGGGTTTTCAAATTTTTTCAACTTAAATCACCAATTAAATGTTAAAAACAGTGATGGATTCGGGTAATCTAACCAAGATTGAGTTAAGAACACTTACCCCAATGTTTTTCCTTAAAGATATATCAAAAATCACCTCTGCTCAAGCTCTAAGTTGTTAAAAATGGCAAATGGGACGAAACCCCCTGTTTTTTTATAACTTACGGATCTGTCCAGGCTGGACAGATGGACTAGAATACATCCTCCTGTCTTCGGGGGTGAGCGACATGAGGATCCACGGGATTTCATTGATCGTTGCAAGGATAGACTGTACAGCATGAGGATATTGGAATCCCATGGGGTTGATTTCGCTAGTATTCAGCTAGAGGGTAGAGCCCGTAGATGGTGGCAGTCTTATGCTCTTGGAAGACCAGCGGATTCTCCTCTCATGACTTGGGACAGGTTCACCCATATCTTATTGGACAGGTATATTCCACCCTCATAGAGGAAAGAGTTGCGGTTTCAGTTTGAGCAGCTCCAGCAGGGTCAGATGTCAGTGACTAATTATGAGGCGAGGTTTTCTGAATAATCTCGCCATGCACTAATGATACTCCCTACTGAGGCGGAGAGAGTGCGAAGGTTTGTAGCCGGTTTACATACTGGTATTTAGGCCACTATGGCTTGAGAGGTTAAGATGGGTACTTTTTATGAGCGAGTTGTGGAGATAGCCCGGAGGATTGAGGGTGTACTTCAGCGGAGCCGAGAGCAGATTATGAGAGATAAGCGGTTCAGGTACTCTGGAGAGTTCAGAGGTGCTCCGTCCGGGGGCAGAGGTCAGTTTGTGAGGGGGCAGTCCAGCAGACCCCCATATCCAGCACCACCACCTCCTCGAGGTGCTCCAGTGCGACCTTATCTCACTGCTATCCCGGAGAGTTCTTATCGCCCACCAGCTATTCAGAGTCCTCCCAGTGGGTATTCACGTCCCCAGGGCCAGGCACTTAGTCAGCAGCCCATCGCACCGAAGAGTTGTTACGAGTGCGGTGATCCCAGTCACATGTGGAGGTTTTTCCCCAGGCTTCGGGGTAGACCAGTACAGCAGGGTCAACAGCCTATGCTTACCGGACCAGTTGCTCCACCAGTAGTCCGACCACCCAGAGGTGGAGAACAGGTGGGTAGGGGTCGTCTTAGAGGTAGAGGTCAGCCAGGCGGAGGCCAGACAGTTGGCGCTCTAGCTCGGTTCTATGCTTTTCCGGCTATACCAGATGCAGAGGCCTCAGATGCCGTGATTACAGGTATTATTTCTGTTTGTGGCAAAGATGCCTCAGTATTATTTGATCCAAGATCTACATATTCATATGTGTCATCACTATTTGCTCCATTCCTGGGTGTTTCTCGTGAGTCCTTGAGTACTCATGTTTATGTGTTCACTCATGTGGGTGATTCTGTTGTTGTAAACCAGATCTACCGGTCCTGTATTATTACATTCTGTGGTTATAAAACTAGAGCAGATGTCCTATTGCTTGAGATGACTGATTTTGAAATTATTCTGGGCATGGACTGGTTATCTCCATATCATGCTATTCTAGATTGTCATGCCAAGACTGTTACCTTGGCTATTCCAGCATTGCCTAGGCTGGAGTAGAAGGGTTCGCATGTTAGTTCATTTAATCAAGTTATTTCTTTTATAAAGGCTCAACACATGGTTGAGAAGGGTTGTTTGGCTTATCTAGCCTATGTTCGGGATACTACTGCAGAGACTACGGCTATTGATTCAGTGCCTGTAGTTTGGGAGTTCCCCGATGTATTTCCGTCAGATCTTCCAGGTATGCCACCTGATCATGATATTGATTTCTGTATTGACTTGGCTTCAGATACCCAGCCTATATCTATCCCACTGTATCGCATGGCTCCGAAAGAATTGAAAGAACAGCTTGAAGAGTTACTAGCCAAAGGGTTCGTCAGACCGAGTGTATCGCTTTGGGGTGCACCAGTATTATTTGTGAAAAAGAAGGATGGAACAATGCGGATGTGTATTGATTATCGCCAATTGAACAAAGTCACTATTAAGAACAAGTACCCGTTGTCGCGTATTGATGATCTATTTGACCAGTTGCAGGGTGCTAGGGTATTCTCTAAGATCGACTTGAGGTAGGGGTACCATCAGTTGAAAATTCGGGATTCGGATGTTTCGAAGACTGCTTTTCGGACTAGATATGGTCATTATGAGTTTTTGGTGATGTCCTTCGGTTTAACTAATGCCCCAGCATCGTTTATGGATTTGATGAACATGGTATTCATGCCATATATTGATTCGTTTGTCATTGTCTTCATTGGTGACATATTATTCTATTCGCGCAGTAAGGAGGAACATAAGCAGCATATGAGAGTAGTGCTTCAGACATTGCGGGAACAAAAGCTATATCCTAAGTTCTCTAAATGTGAGTTTTGGCTAGAGTCTGTAGCATTTTTGGGACATATTGTATCGGGCGAAGCTATTAAAGTTGATCCCAAAAAGATTAAGGCAGTTCAGAATTGGCATCGTCCCACTTCGGCGACTGAGATCAGGAGTTTTTTGGGTTTAGCAGGTTATTATCGTCGGTTCGTGGAATGTTTTTCATCTATTGCAGCACCTATGACCAAATTAACCCAGAAGGGTGTTCAGTTCCGATGGTCCGACGATTGTGAGTCAAGCTTTCAGAAGCTCAAGACAGCACTGACTACAGCCCCCGTATTAGTGTTACCATCTGGTTCGGGAATATATACAGTGTATTGTGACGCGTCACGTGTTGGCTTGGGTTGTGTACTGATGCAGGAAAGGCGAGTTATTGCATATGCTTCACGTCAGCTGAAGCCCCACGAGAAGAATTATCCAGTACATGATTTGGAGTTAGTTGCGATTGTTCACGCTCTAAAGATTTGGAGGCATTATCTTTATGGGATGTCTTGTGAAGTTTACACTGATCATCGCAGTTTGCAGCATTTGTTCAAGTAGAGGGATCTAAATTTGAGGCAGCGCAGATGGCTGGAGTTACTAAAAGATTATGATATTACTATATTGTATCATCCGGGCAAAGCAAATGTGGTTGCAGATGCCTTGAGCAGGAAGGCGGCGAGTTTGGGTAGTTTGGCTTTCATTTCAGTAGAGGAAAGGCCATTAGCCTCAGATATTCAGTCCTTGGCTAACAAACTTGTGAGGCTGGATATTTCAGAGCCCAGCCAAGTTCTTGCATGTGTGGTGGCCCAATCTTCACTATTTAAGCATATCAAGGCTCGCCAGTATAATGACCCATACTTGATGGTTCTTCGTGAAACGGTACTACGAGGTGGTGCCAAGGAAGTTACTTTTAGAGCGGATGGTGTTCTGCGACTCCAGGATCGTCTATGTGTTTCTATTGTGGATGGATTGAGGAAAAAGATCCCGGAAGAGGCACACAGTTCTCGGTATTATATTCATCCAGGTGCTACTAAGATGTATTGTGACTTGAGGCAACATTATTGGTGGCGACGAATGAAAAAGGACATAGTTGAGTATGTATCTAGGTGTCTAAATTGCCAGCAAGTTAAATATGAGCACCAGAGGCCACGTGACCTACTTCAGCAGATGACTATACCAGAGTGGAAATGGGAATGAATTACTATGGACTTTGTAGTTGGGTTGCCGCGGACCATGAGAAAGTTTGATGCAGTTTGGGTGATTGTTGACAGGTTGACTAAGTCGGCATATTTTATTCCTGTTGTGACTACGTATACTTCAGAGAGGTTGGCCCAGATTTATATTCAGTAGATAGTTCGGTTGCACGGTGTGCCAATTTCCATCATATCAGATAGAGGCCCTCAGTTTACTTCACATTTCTGGAGAGCAGTACAGAGTGAGTTGGGGACCCGTGTAGAGCTCAGCACAGCCTTTCATCCGCAGACCGATGGACAGTCAGAGAGGACAATTCAGATTTTGGAGGATATGCTCAGGGCATGTGTGATTGACTTTGGAGGTCAGTGGGATCGTTTCCTGCCTTTGGCTGAGATTGCTTATAATAATAGTTACCAATCCAGCATCGAGATGGCTCCATTTGAGGCTTTATATGGTCAGCGATGTCGTTCACCTATCGGATGGTTTGAGCCAGGTGAGGCTAAGTTATATGGTACTGATTTGGTAAGGGATGCCTTGGAAAAGGTAAAGTTGATTCAGGGGCGACTTCGTACAGCACAGTCCAGACAAAAGAGTTATGCGGATCAGAAAGCGCATGATATATCATTTATGGTAGGTGAAAAAGTTCTTTTGAAGGTTCAGCCGATGAAGGGAACTATGAGATTTGGGAAGAAGGGCAAGTTGAGCCCAAGGTTTATAGGCCCATTTGAGGTGTTGAAACGAGTTGGGGAGGTTGCTTATGAGCTTGCATTGCCTCCCAGCCTATCGGGAGTTCATCCGGTTTATCACGTATCTATGCTCCGGAAGTATCATGCTGACCTATCACATGTGTTAGACTTCAGCACAATTCAACTAGATAATAGCTTGGGTTATGAAGATGAGCCAATTGCCATTGTTGATAAACAGGTTCGCCAGTTGAGGTCCAAGAGGATTTCTGCAGTAAAAGTCCAGTGGAGGGGCCAACCAGTCGAGGAAGTGACTTGGGAGGCCGAGGAAGACATGCGGAGCATATATCCACACTTATTCAGCACTCCAGGTACAATTCTAAACCCGTTCGAGGACGAACGTTTGTTTAAGAGGTGGAAAATATAATGACCCAACCAGTCATTTTAACTTTTAGAACCCCGTTCCCTAAAATAAAAACTTCCCGTAGGTGCTTGTAATGATTTATGACTTGCGGGGATGGTTGGTTAGGGATTTGAAAGTGTTTGGGGGTGAAACCGGAACACTTGGATTCTTAAGTTGGCCTTAAAGTGTTAAGTTTGACTTTTTGAGAAAATGACCCCGAAATAGAATTTTGATAATTCTAACAACTCCGTATGGTGATTTTGGACTTAGGAGCGTGTTCGGAATTTTATTTGGAAGTTTGTAGTTAAATTAAGCTTGAAATGGCTAAAAATAAGAATTTAAGTTTGGAAGTTTGACCGATGAGTTGACATTTTGATACCGGAGTCGGAATCCATTTCCGAAAATTTTCATAGCTCCGTTATGTAATTTATGACTTGTGTGTAAAATTTGAAGTCAATCAGAGTTGATTTGATAGGTTCTGACATCGAATGTAGAAGTTGAAAGCTCTTAGTTTCATTAAGCTTGAATTGGGGTATGATTCATGGTTTTAGTATTGTTTGATGTGATTTAGAGGTTTGGCTAAGTTCGTATGATGTTTTAGGACTTGTTGGTATATTTGGTTGAGGTCATGAGGGCCTCGGGTGAGGTTCGGATGGTTAACGAATCAAAAGTTGGACTTAAAAAGCTGCTGCAATTTTCCCTTCTGCTGTATATTCTGGGCTATGATCGAGCCCCAGATCAAACCCAGGTATCGATCCCACGATCGAGGCCTAAGTCGAAGCCAGGGACGAGGCTCAGTATCGAAGCCACGATCGAATGCAAGGCTCGAGGGCCAGGATCTAGACCCAAGATCGAACTTGATCGAGGCCATGACCATATTCTAGGCTCGAGGCCTGATCGAGGCCATGACCAGCTCCCAAGATCGAGCTCCCAAGATCGAGCTCCCAAGATCGAGCTCCTAGATTGAGCTCCCTGAGATCGAGCTCCCGAGATCGAGCTCCTTGATCAAACTGGACAGAGCGATAAGTTATAAAAATAGAGGACATTCGTCCCATTTGCCATTTTTGACGAACTTGAGCTTGAGCAGAGGCGACTTTTGAAAGTTTTTCAAGGGAAAAACATTGGCGTAAGTGATTCTAACTCGGATTTGGTCTACATATACAAGTATATCATTGTTTTCACCATAAATTAGTGTTTTGAGATTTAAATTTGGAAAAGTTTTAGAAATCTCATGGAAACGAATTTTTGAGATTTCGGTATCGATTCGGAGTCGGATTTGAGTGAAATTGGTATGGTTGAACTCGTAATTGAATGGGTTATCGGATTTTGTAACTTTTTCTGGATTCCGAGATGTGGGCCCTACGGACGAATTTTTAAGTTATTTCGGGATTTTTATTAAAAATGTAGTATTTGTTTTTATAGAATTGATTCCTATAATTTTTAGTGATTGTATCAAATTATTTTGGATAGATTCGAGCCAGATAGAGTTGGATAATCGTGGAAAAGGCCTTATAGTGGATTGAATTGGATCAAGACGAGGTAAGTCTCTTGTCTAATCTTGTGAGGGAAAAATTACCTCATAGGTGATTAAAATTAAATAATTGTTGCTAATTGTGGGGGGGCTACGTACGCACGAGGTGACGAGAGTCCGTTCGTAGCTACTATTAATGCTAAAGTCTGGGTAGTTTAGGACTCAAAGCATGTCTTACTTGTATAAAGTTTATTATTTGATTAATTAATATTAATTGATATCTATATGAATATATTGTGAATTGTTAGATAAAGATATTAAAGGATGAAAATCTCATAGGCTTGATTTTCTATTTAAATTAATTAATGGTTAAAAGAAATTGTTCTCCTCCCGAATTTATCTTATAATAAATATACTCTCCTTCCGGAGGCACATAAGAAAATGTCCTCCTTTCTTGTGGCGCGGGCCGAACGCCTCGGCAGGATAGATGCATCTATGGATCGCGCCGCACGTCCCTCGATAGTGTACACGACACTCTGGATCGGGTCGTATGTCCTCCATAGAAATCGTGGTTAATAATAATAAATACACGATACTTTAATTATTTATTTCAGCTTGTGAAGCTAATTAATAAATTAGAAAATCCTTAGAATTTAATGAATTATTATTCTTGCTTGTTTAGGAATTAATTGTTACTCCTGTAAATGAGATTTAATTGATAAATTGGAATTTATTTGAATTGAAGGAATTTAATTAAAATATTGAGAATTGTTACATTTGAAGGAATTTGATTATTTCTGCCGATTAAAATAAATTATTGTAAATTCTGTAAATCATGCTAATTTAAATATCCTAGTTTTATTTCAGTTATTATTAATGACCAATAGTGAGTGTCAAAGTCGGCCATCTCGTTTATACCACTTCGAGATTAGGCTTGATACTTACTGGGTACACGTTGTTTACGTACTCATACTACACTTACTGCACTTTTTGTGCAGGATCTGAGACAGGTACTAGTGGAGGACTTATCATCACATACCCACGTCATCCCGAGGCATAGTGGTGAGCTGTCTTTCTGAGCCGTTCTGCAGCTACCAGTGTCTCTTCTTATATTTACATTCTGTCTATTTCATTTCAGACAGTATTTGGAGTTTTGTATAATCTACTAGATGCTCATTCACTTGTGACACCAAGTCTTGGCACACACATTGGTAGAGTTTGTGTTTATATTTTCTTGGTTTTAAATTTTATCAATGTATGCTTAATTTATTAGTTGGCTTGCCTAGCTGTAGTGTTGGGCGCCATCATGACCTATAAGTAAAATTGGGTCGTGACATCTATTCCTTTGTATCGTATGGCACCAGCTGAGTTAAAAGAATTGAAAGAGCAACTTCAGGAACTCCTTGAAAAGGGGTTTATTAGGCCTAATGTGTCACCTTGGGATGCACCGGTTCTGTTGCTGAAAAAGAAAGATAGTACTATGCGGATGTTCATTGATTATAGGCAGTTGAACAAAGTTACAATCAAGAATAAATATCCATTTCCGCGTATTGATGATTTATTTTACCAGCTTCAGGGAGCGAGGGTGTTCTCCAAAATTGATTTGAGGTATGGGTATCACCAATTAAAAATTCGGGATTCGGATATTCTAAAGACGGCATTCAGGACTCGTTATGGCCACTGTGAATTTCTTGTGATGCCTTTTGGGCTAACCAATACCCCAGCAGCATTTATGCATTTGATGAATAGTGTATTTCAGCCATATCTTGATTTATTTGTCGTGGTATTCATTGATGATATTCTGGTGTACTCACGTAGCTAGGAGGAGCATGCACAACACTTGGGTATTGTATTACAGAGGCTGAGAGAGAAGAAATTTATGCCAAATTCTCTAAGTGTGAGTTCTGGCTTAGTTCGATGGCATTCTTGGGACATATAGTGTCTAGTGAAGGTATTAAGGTGGATCCGAAGAAAATAGAGGCAGTTCAGAATTGGCCCAGACCATCCTCAGTTACTGAGATTCGGAGTTTTCTCGGCTTGGCCGGTTATTATCGTCGTTTCGTGGAGGGTTTCTCATTTATTGCATCGCCTATGACTAAATTGACCTAGAAAGGTACTCCGTTCAAGTGGTCGGATGAATGTGAAGAAAGCTTTCAGAAGCTCAAGACAACTTTGACTACAGCTCCAGTATTGGTGTTGCCTACATGTTTAGAGTCTTATACTGTGTATTGTGATGTGTCGCGTATTGGTCTCGGCGTAGTGCTGATGCAAGACGGTAGGGTGATTGCCTATGCGTCCAGACAACTAAAGGTACATGAGAAGAATTATCCAGTCCACGATCTTGAGTTAGCAGCTATTGTTTATGCCTTGAAAATTTGGCGGCATTACTTGTACGGTGTCCAGTGTGAGGTGTATACCGATCATCGGAGTCTACAATATTTGTTTAAATAGAAGGATCTTAAATTGCGGCAGCGAAGGTGGTTGGAGTTGCTTAAGGATTATGATATCACCATTCTCTATCATCCCGGAAAGGCCAATGTGGTGGCTGATGCCTTGAGTCGTTAGGCAGAGAGTTTGAGCAGCTTAGCATACTTACTAGTAGAAGAGAGGCCTTTAGCCTTGGAGGTTCAGGCCTTGGCTAATCAGTTTGTTAGATTGGATGTTTCCGAGCCGAATCAAATTTTGGCTTGTGTGGTTTCTCGGTCTTCTTTATATGATCGCATTAGAGAGCGCCAATATAATGATCCACATCTTCTTGTCCTTAAGGATACGGTTCAGCACGGTGATGCCAAGGAAGTCACTATTAGAGATGACGGTGTATTACAGATGCAGGGCAGGCTATGTATACCTAATATAGATGGTTTGCATGAACTGATTCTCCAGAAAGCTCACAGTTCGCGGTACTCTATTTATCTAGGCACCACGAAGATGTATAAGGATTTGAGACAGCACTATTGGTGGAGGCGGATGAAGAAAGATATAGTTGGGTTTGTATCTCGGTGTTTAAATTGTCAACAGGTAAAGTACGAGCACCAGAGACCGGGTGGATTGCTACAGAGATTTGAAATTCCTGAGTGGAAGTGGGAATGTATTACCATGAACTTCGTAGTTGGACTCCCATAGACTTTGAGAAAGTTTTATGTTGTTTGGGTGATTAGTAGATCGGTTGACCAAATCTGCGCATTTTATTCCAGTCGGTACTAATTATTCTTCGGAGCGGTTGGTTAGGATTTATATTCGCGAGATTGTTCGCCTATACGGTGTGCCGGTGTCCATTATTTCAGATCAGGGTATGCAATTTACCTTACAGTTTTGGAGGGCAGTGCAACGAGAATTGGGCACACAGGTTCAGTTGAGTACAGCATTTCACCCTCAGACGGACGGACAATCTGAGTGCACTATTCAGATATTGGAGGATATGCTACGTGCTTGTGTCATTGATTTTGGGGGTTCTTGGGATCAATTTCTGCCACTCGCAGAGTTTGCTTACAATAATAGCTACCAGTCAAGCATTCAGATGGCTCCGTACGAAGCTTTATATGGGAGATGGTGTCGGTCTCCGGTGGGTTGGTTTAAGCCTGGTGAGGTTAGACTATTGGGTACTGACTTGGTTCAGGATGCTTTAGAGAAGGTCAAAGTAATTCAGGAACGGCTTCGCACGGCATAGTCTAGACAGAAGATTATGCCGAAAGGAAGGTTCGTGATGTTGTTCACATGGTTGGGGAGAAGGTTCTGCTCAAGATTTCACCCATGAAAGGGGTGTGTTGAGGTTCGGGAAGAAGGACAAGTTGAGCCCTCGGTATATTGGGCCTTTTGAGATACTTAAGAAAATTGGAGAAGTGGCTTATGAACTTGCCTTGCCACCCAGTCTATCAGGTGTTCATCCAGTGTTCCATGTATCCATGCTCCGAAAGTATGTCGGGGATCCGTCTCATATTTTGGATTTCAGTACAGTGCAGCTGGACGGTAATTTGACTTATGATGTGGAGCCGGTGGCCATTTTAGACAGCAGGTTCGAAAGTTGAGATCAAAGAACATAGCTTCGGTGAAGGTGCAGTGGAGAGGCCAGCCAGTCGGAGAAGCTACTTGGGAGATTGAACAGGAGATGCGGAGCAAATATCCACACTTATTTGAGACTCTAGGTATTGTTTTAAACCCATTCAAGGACGAACATTTGTTTAAGAGGGGGAGAATGTAACGATCCGGCCGATCGTTTTGAGTGTTATAACCATGTTTCCCCATTTACTGCTCAATTTATGCTATATAGTTATTTTATGATTTACCGGGTTAGTTGGTTCGGGTCCGGAAGAAATTCGGAATGAAATGAGACACTTAGTCTCATAATTGAAAATTTAAGCTAGAAAAATAGACCGGATATGGACCTATGTGTAAATGACCTCAGATTTGAATTTTTAATGATTCCAATAGCCCCGTATGGTGATTTTGGGCTTAGGAGAGTGTACGAAATATTATTTGGAGGTCCGTAGTGGAATTAGGCTTGAAATACCGAAAGTTGAATTTTTGGGAAGTTTGACCGGGAGGGGGGGGTGACTTTTTGATATCGGGGTCGAAATCCGATTCTGAAAATTTGAGTACCTCTATTATGTCATTTATGACTTGTGTGCAAAATTTGTGGTCAATCGGACGTGATTTGATAGGTTCCGGAGTCATTTGTAGAAATTAGAAATTTCAAAGTTCATTAAGCTTGAGTCTATGTATGATTCGTGTTTTAGTGTTGTTGGATGTGATTTGAAGGCTCGACTAAGTTCGTATGATATTTTAGGACTTATTGGTACATTTGGTTGAGGTCCCGGGGGCCTCGGGTGAGTTTCGGATGGTTAACGGATCAAATTCGGACTTAGAAGAAATACTTGAAGTTTCTGTCCTCTGCTGCAATCGCACCTGCGGAAAATTCTATCGCAGGTGCGAGCTCGCAGAAGCGAGCCTGGCAAGCGCAAATGCGCAAATGGACTATGGGGCAGTGGTCGCAGGTGCGAGGGAAATTCTGTACCTGTGTGAGCGCAGATGCGGAGGGACGCATGCAAATGCGGAGGGACGTGCGCAGAAGCGGCCTGCGCAGGAGTGCAAACAGGCACAAAGATGCGGGACTTTTTCCGCACATGCGGTTGGCGCAGAAGCGACCAAGTTGCCGCAGATGCGAAAATCCCTGGACAGTACAAAAATATAGGGGTTCCGAGCTTTTGTCATTTTTGGGCATTTCAAGCTCGGGTTGGGTGATTTTGAGCAAGGTTTTCACGGAAAAACTTGAGGTAAGTCCCTTGTGATCATTTCTACTCCATAATATTGAATTATCATCGAATAATCCGACTAGATTACATACTTTTTAGGTGTAAATCGGGGGTTGGAACTTAGGGATTTGAAAATAAGATTTGAAGCTTTGAGGGTCGAGTTGGGGTCGGATTTTGATAAAATTTGTATGGTTAGACTCGTGGTTGAATAGGCTTTCGGATTTTTTAACTTTTGTCGGGTTCCGATACGTGGGCCCCACGGGCAATTTTTGAGTTAAATTTCGAATTTTTATGAAAAATTAGTATTTTCTTATGGAATTAAGTTCAATAAATTTTATTGTCTGAAACGAATTATTTGTGACTAGATTCGAGGCATTCGAAGGCCGATTTGCGAGGCAAAGACATAACAGAGTAAAGAATTTCACGCTCTGAGGTAAGTAACAATTTTAAATCTTGTCCTAAGGAACCCCGGATTTTGGTATCATGCGATTATTTTGGAGGTGACGCACATGCTAGGTGACGGACGTATGGGCGTGCACCGAGGGGATTGCGACTTGGTCCGTCCCGAGAAACTGTAAAGTTGAATAATTTGTTGTTAGCTATATGCTCTCTATGTGTTTATAAAAATTTGATTGTAAATCATATTAGAAATCATGCTTAGGCTATGTGATAGTACTGTTGGGACCCACAGAGGTCGCATACTTGTTGAATTGCTTGCTAAATGCTATATGTACTCAGTCTCTGTTATTATTATTGATACATTATATCATTGTTGTTTGGGTTGATTTCATGATTTATGAGAGCCCGAGAGACTGGAGAGATTTATGACTGAGTGAGGCCGAGGGCCTGATTGTGAGATATTGATACTATAGCACGTGAGTTGTCCGTGCAGCACGTGAGTTGGCCGTACAGATCCTTATATTATACTATAGCACGTGAGTTGGCCGTGCGGATCCTTATATTATACTATAGCACGCGAGTTGGCCGTGCAACACGTGAGTTGGCCTTGCGGATCCAGATATTTATATTATGGCACGTGATTTGTCTGTGCAGATTATAGCGCTTGGGCTGTAGGAGCTCCTCCAGAGTCTGTACACCCCTAGTGAGCGCGGGTACCCATTGAGAGTGAGTGATTGTTGTCCTCAGAGGTTGTACTTGATTTTCATTTGTTGTTGCACTTAGTTGCTATCTGTCATTGTTGTGAAATTTCTGAAAGATTGTTGATATACGGATTACATGAACATGAACTGTATAAAAATTGATTTGACATTAAACTGCCACATTTGATAGCATGTCTATTCTTTGCTGGAATTACTGGAAATGAACCATAACTGTATAACTCGTTACTATCTTCAGTTTCTTATTTATTATTGTTACTTGCTGAGTTGGTTGTACTCATACTACACCCTGCACTTCGTGTGCAGATCCAGATATTCCCGGACATAGCGGGTGTTGATCCTTTCGCGCGGTTGATTCTCAGGAGATTTTGAGGTAGCTGTCGTGTTTCGCATACCTTGTCTCTCCTTCTCTATCTCTTTGTTTACTGTATTTGGTCTCAGACTATTATGGACTATATTTTTCAGACTTGTATTCATATTAGATGCTCATGTACTCAGTGACACCAGGTTTTGGGGAGTGTTTGTATTGTATTTAAATATTATATTTTTAACCTTAAAGAGAAGTTTTGGTTTATTGAGATTATCGGCTTACCTAGTATCGAAATAGGCGCCATCACAACAGGTTGGGATTTTGGGTCGTGACAATTCTACATAAATAAACACTCTCTTTTAGTGTTATGGTTGGACAATGCTTTTATCAACCTATATTGTTTTATACTTCTTAAATTAGAATTTTGAAACTAAAGTCATTTAAAAAAAGGAGGAGCTGAACACTTCTATAATAGAAGCCAATATTTCAATTCTTCGTCAAAAATTCTTGATAGTGTCGAGGTCTGCGAAGGTAAAATTTTTGTTTTGAGGTAAATTTTCTGACTTTTAGATTATTCTTAAAGTTTTGTAATAATATACGTTTTTTAGTTTTGTAGTAACAAAAGTTCTTGTAGTTTTGTACATAGCTATCAATTCAAGTATGTAATTTAAAAGTTAAAATATTTATTTTTCGTGAACATGTAATTTGCTGTTTTATGAAGAAATTATGTATAAAAAAAAGTAACTATATGAAGTTAGAAACCAATGAACCTTAAAGATTTTAGAATTGCGCAATCAAACTTAATACGGAAAAATATAACAAATTAGCATGTTTATTTTCCGTAGACATGTAATTTGCTATTTTATGAAAAATAGTAAGCAATTACATGAAATTAGAAAAATTGAGCCTCAAATATTTAAAAATAGAACAATTAAACTTCTTAGATAAATATATAATAAATTTAGTACAGTTGATAGTGTTCATTCCAACTAGGGAACTGCCAAATTCACTCAGTGTAAAAGGGCAGCCTGATTCACTAAGCTCCTGCTATGCGCAGGGTCCGGGAAAGGGCCGGACCGCAAGGGTCTATCATACGCAACCTTACCTTGCATTTCTGCAAGAGGCCGTATCCACGACTTGAACCCGTGGCCTTTTGGTCACATGGCAGCAACTTTACCAGTTACACCAAGACTCCCCTTCCACACCTTAATGAAGTCGTTGGGCTTGTTTGCCCGAGCTCTCAAAATTTATTTATATTTTTTTGAGTTGTTTTACCGTTCTCATAGTATTTCTATTGATTAAAGAAATAGAAGAATTTATATTTTTCCTTCGATGAAAATAAGATTTATGTCAGTTAGTTGACCTTGATTGTGTTTATAGAATGAATTTAAAAATATATACTTTTCAAAAGAAAAATCAGAAAAAACTCTTATATCTTCGAGGTTTTATGTATTCTTACTAAAACTAAAAAAGAAGCATGAAAACTTGTGAAATACTAATGAAATTATAAAGATGGAATAAACTTTTAGTTGAATATGTTAGACCTAGATGATTAAGGACTTTTGTGTCACCATTTCTTTCTTCGTTAAATTAGCTATATAGTACAAAAATAATTATTTTTTAGGAACTTGCTCTTTTTTTCCCAACTATTTGATTGTTCAAGTACCATTCGTTAATATAATATTAATGTAATTTTTAAAATTATGGATGGGTACACGCGCAACGTGCGTATCCTAAGACGAGTTATTTGAAAAAGTTCAAGCATACGACGAGAACAGCAATTTCCTACATGCAGACAAGAAAATGTGCAACATATCTCACATACCTTAAGAAATCATTTGTTTATTGATTTACAGATTAAGTAATTTGAATAAGGACCAAAAAGGAAAGCCAAAAGAGGAGAATGTCAAAATTTTATGTGATCTCAAACATGTAAAATTAGAAATATTTGATCTAAAACATTGGATCAAAAAGAAAAAGAGACTCCTCAAATTTGTTAAGTGGGTAAACGCATGCGAGTTTCATAAATATGTGAGTGTAGTCAGAATTTTGCACACTGTAGCTAAAGAAGCAGATAAGAATTGGAACAGAAGAAAATATACGTATTTTCATAAATTTCGCTACAAAAATACAAAAAATATTCTTAGACTTATTGTTCCAAGAGAATGGTATGATAGAAGAAAATATTACACACAAAATTAGAATCGTATGGTTGAAATAGTAAAAATATTTATACGTTAGTATAAAATATAAAGAACATCTACTAAATTTTAATTTTTATATTTGTTATTATTTTTATTTTATAAATATTGGCTTGAGATAACTTTAAATGGAGTAACATGGTTAGTGATAATTTATTTCAATTTATTTGGGACTGGGTCGTTGTTGTTGTTTAGGTACGTTGACCTATAATAACAAGTAATTTTACATATCAAGTCTAATGTGATAATCTGAAAAATAAAGTAATAACTTGTTATAACCGTTCGCACAGATAATTTAAGAAGTCTTTACACTGTAGTGGACATAATAAAAGCTTGTAATATTTTTGTTATAGCATTCGGAAACAAACAAATCGCAGCATATCAATTTGAAACTTGTTGTTCTATACAAAAATTTTGCTTAAATATAGGTTCATTTGGGTATAGGTGTAAATATTATGTTATAACACTAATTTTTGTTTCTTGTTTTATAAGGATGTTAATATTTGAAGAAAGGCAAAAAAAAGAAAGTTAAAAGAGGAGAATATTATTGCCCGTGGGGACATCATGCTCTTGGTTTTACATTCATTTTGTACACTATTAAAATTTTATATCATACATTTAATAAAATTTGTGACCTCAAATATTAAATTAATAAAAGTGACTCAGATTTGTTAAAATGTGGGGCAACGCATGCGAGTTACATAAGTGTGTGTGTGTGAATAGCTTTATATAGTCAGAATTTTGCAAATCTTAGCAAAAGATGCAGATAAGAATTGGAAAACAAAAAAAATATATTCATATTTTCATGAATTTCACTACACAAATAGATAAAAATTATCTTTAACTAAAAATAATCTAAAACACTAGTTCTATCACTCTATGACCTATGTCTTCATAGGCCTAATACTTTCTTTGGTCAACAACTTGATTTCTGCAAAAGTACTTCACATGCATCTGAAGTCATCGCTAGTATTCCAACATTGCTACTTGGCTCGAACTCAACTTCCAAACTTTCACAAGTGACTTGTAGTTTTCCACAATGTAAGGAGTGTTGTGTCTTATGGTGGCTTATTTGAACTTTTCCGTTCAAATTTATTGTGAATTTTGTGGAATGACCAGAAGCAAGATTATTTATAATGGTGTCGACAATCCAATGATCATAACTTTTAGGCAAAGCACCAAAAGCTGTATCGACGAAGTTTTGAGCTTTCTCATCTTGATAAAACATAGGAGCAGCATTAGCTTGCCAAAAAATGTATCGTTGTAGGTAATTTTGGCATCAAAGTCTTCATAGAGGAAAGTATGATCATCGGTAGGGTTCTTGATTAAGAAAGTGAGCTTCCAACTCTCAGGATTGTCCAATGTTGATGGTGGTGGGGTGCTTAATATAGAATAAAGTGAAGAAGAGACATATATAATACGAAAATTAGGGTCTTGGACTTCTTTAGTAGCCCTAGAGTCTTGAACTTCTTTAGTAGTCATTGGAAAGTATAAATACAAAGCTAGTACGACACCCAATGCTATAACTAGTAGTCCAATCAGTATGCCCGATGCTAGATCATACCAAGATATTTCGGCCGAATCAACTGTTTTAATATTATCGGCAGATTTTTCCATTTCTTAATTGACAAGAGTGGTAAAGTAATATCAGAGAAGAAGTTAGAACTCGAAATTGCAGGTAGCAAATTTGTGATGGAAATTTATGTTGGTATGGTGGGTTTATATAGATGGTACCACGGCCAAATCCGACTTAAAAAAGGATTTACGCTTTTAAATCCAAATTGGAGTTGGAAAAGGAGAAGTAACAACTAATTACAGGTGTAACGTCTTTTTGTCTGCGTTTCTGTAATTAGAAGGAAAATTAAAAATAATATATAGATTAATAGTAATAATTTGAGGTTTTCCCATTTCGTTTAGTTTTTTCGCGTGACAACTCAATCCCCTCTTTCTCTCTCTTCCTGCGCGGCATCACGTTTGATTCCTTATTTTTATTCTCTCTCTGCGGTCCACCTAGTTTTGGGTTTCAGAAGAAAAGGTAAGCTCCTTTTTACAGATCCATTTTAGAATCTTCAATTCTTCTTCTTCGTTCAATTTATTAACTGCTTTTCAACGCCTTCGATTTGTTTCCTATTTACATCTGTATCCAGTCGCCTGCTTTTCAGTTTACTTGTATGTCCCCTGATTGCTCTGTATCACTGTTGTTATAGAGCGTTGACATTTTATGCTTGTTGTGTTACTGAATAGATGTAATCATGTTTTGTATTGATTAAGTGTGAAGTAATTGTACTATTTATAGGCGTATATATATCAGCCAGTGCCATTATAACATTTATCCTAGTTTAAGATTAATGACTAGTTGATTGATTGATTGCCAGCATATACATTGCTGATTTTATAATTTACTCTGTCCGAAAATGTTTGGCACTTTTTAACTTTAGAGATTCAAACTAAGTGATATTTGACCAGATTTTAAAATGTCTTTTTTGCTCGTTTTGATATGAGGAGAATTGCGACTTATAGAATTCTTTTATCTAGTTTTTGAATATTTAAAATTTAAAAATATAAAGTAATCTAATCAGATTTAACTCAGGAAGTAGTCGAATTGACCTACATAAGGTAAAAATTGCTACACAAACTGTGACCACAATTCTTATCCTAGTTACATACTGAGGTATAGTTAATGGTTGATTCTTGGTGTATTATTGTTCATCTTGACTTAGGTAAGGAAAAATTGCTAAACGAATTGTGACGACAACTCTTATCCTAGTTTCTTATTGAGTATAGTTGATGATTGATTTTGGTGTATTATTGTTCATTTTTCTTTTTGTTTTGTTATTCAGGTTAAGCATGGGCGAGGCACAAAACAATATCGACATGGACGAAGGAACCCTGGAGGTTGGAATGGGTACGTTTATACTATCCTCTTCTTTTTAGCCCCTTCTGTTTGCTGGATTGAAGTCTATTTATGATTGTCATGATATAGATAAGAGCTAAGTTAAACGTGCTGTATGAGCTGAATGCCTCCGGGGTCCTTGCTTTACTGATAAAGTTTTCTCAAGTTGAGAGAGACGTGCACTTAAAGCCCCTTCTGATTTTCTTTTGAGTAGTTTGCATGCGGATAAGAGTGGTGTTTCCATTTCCTGATTTTAGCAGACCTCATTTATTAATCAGAGCAATCATTTCATTAGTATTCAATAATTTTTGTAGTTAGCAGGATTTAATTGGTAAATACTAGTATTAAAAAGTAAAAACCATGAATAGAGTGTGATGTACCTTCTGGTCATATGCTGGAATGAGAATATGTAATTAGATTATCAATAATAAATTTTTTCTGGTTCTCTCTTATTGTGTAACTTTCAGTCTAAACTCAGACATTTGTTAAAAATTTCTATGTAAGACTGATGGTGACTTAAGTCAGCGTTTCATCAAAAAAAAAAAAAAAAAAAGAATATAAGAACAAGAGTACGATAGACCCTTGTGGTCCGGCCCTTCCCCGGACCCCGCGCATAGCGGGAGCTTAGTGCACCGGGCTGCCCTTTTTTTTTATATGGAAGGTGACTCCTAATGCTGTGTAAATTGCAGAATATAGAACTGTCTCGGGTGTTGCTGGACCACTTGTTATCCTTGACAAAGTTAAGGTAATCAGTGTGCACTTTGCTTTTGATATATTTTTCTTTTTTTTTTTGGTTTAATGTAGTTTGCTGTAGCTTTTGTGTTAAATGCAACTGGAATAATGTGTGCATGTGTTTCTCTTGTCAGGGACCCAAGTACCAGGAGATTGTTAATATTCGTTTGGGAGATGGAACAACTCGACGTGGGCAAGTTCTAGAAGTTGATGGGGAAAAAGCAGTTGTTCAGGTTTATTATTCTTTAGCATCGCTTATGGCTAGATTTGACTTTAGACTATTTTATCTACTAATAATTAGAACCTTCCAACAATTCTATAAAAATTGAATCTGCTAACGCGTGGTCATTTCCTCTTCTACTTTTACCAGGTTTTTGAAGGAACATCTGGAATTGACAACAAATACACGACTGTGCAGTTTACGGGGGAGGTACTTTATAACTCATTTTTTGCTCCTGACATTTGCTCCCAAGAGAGGTCGAGCCCTTCCCCAAGCCCTGCGTGAATGCAGGATGCTTTATGTACCGGGCTGCCCTTTTACTTTTGCTCCTTAAAATCTAATCAACATAAATCACGAAAAGAAGGTCCTTTGTTTTCATGACTTTCATTCAGGTCCATTAACATTGGACTGGAGTTATATGCAGTCTCCCTTTTTAGTCTTTTGATCTTCTCTCTTGCATTCAAAGCGTTGTATATGGCATGCAAATACTTGTCGAGCACAATAACCTTGACATAGTGTTAACATGCAACTTGTTTTGCATTTGCTCAATAATGGAAAACAATAAGAATGAGATGGATCAGCAAAGTAGGTACTAATCATATGGGCTATTATCGCCGATCAAAAATAAAATCATATGGGCTATTATCAATTTTTTTTTTGTAGAGAACATATTGCTTCTTTGCTTCTACTGATTTAGCATTTTCACTACTTTGTAACAGTTAACATCATGTTTGCAGGTTTTAAAGACACCAGTCTCACTCGATATGCTTGGACGCATCTTTAATGGTTCTGGAAAGCCTATTGACAATGGTCCTCCTATTTTACCTGAGGCCTACAGGGATATTTCTGGCAAGTTCTTAGTTCAAGCAAGTCCAGCTTTGGTTCTCATATAAGATTTCTCCTTTAATATTGTGCTACATGTAACTTGTCCATCTTAGGGAGTTCTATCAACCCAAGTGAGAGAACATATCCTGAAGAGATGATACAGACCGGAATTTCAACAATTGACGTCATGAATTCAATTGCTAGGGGGCAGAAAATTCCTCTTTTCTCTGCTGCCGGTCTCCCTCATAATGAAATTGCTGCCCAAATCTGTCGGCAGGCTGGTCTAGTGAAGAGGTTGGAGAAGTCTGAAAATCTTCTTGAGGTTAGTAACTTCTTGTATTGTACTCCAACCTTCCATTTCTATACAACTTTCACAGATTGTCAAACTATAACCATTAGAGTATATTAGAGAACCCCTATTGCTAGATAATCCTAAAGTACGAGTATTAAAATATTATGGATCCAAACAGAGTATTTATGATTTTGAGGATTCATTAAGCCGACCCAACTAGCTTTCTTTGGGTCAAACTACTTTTCAACCTTGTCTTAAACTCCATACCCAGTAAAATACTGTTTTGTCTTATGAAATGGAACAAGTAGCTATTGTATTTCCAACATCCAAATATGCTGATAATAGGAGGTCTGCCGCATTGCTTGAAATGGTCATTGAAACATGAACTGTCTTTCTAAAGCCTAAATGCGATATTGGTGGATTTAAGAATTTTATTGTTATCATTTAACACGATAGCCTTAGGTTACTGCATTGAAGGACCTCGTCACAGCATTACATCCAAGATGACAAAGAACAAAATATACGAGTCTGCATTTTTTTTCTTTCTCTTCTTGTAAAGTTGATTAACATATATCTCTAAAAGAGAAAACTGACTTAGTGTTAAACATTTTCAGAAAGATGTGAAAAACTGTTAGTTCCTCTCTTATTCCTTCTCCAATCTACCAGTGAATAGCTGGACTTGTGCTTCAGTTTCCACATTTTTGTGATTGAGTTGGATTCACATTGATGTAATTCTCAATTTTCTTCCTTGGTGTCCCAGAAAAGTGAAGATGACAATTTTGCCATAGTCTTTGCTGCTATGGGAGTGAACATGGAAACCGCACAATTTTTCAAACGAGATTTTGAGGAAAATGGATCCATGGAGAGAGTGACACTTTTCTTAAACCTGGTAATGCTTGGATTTCGACTCTGGCTGACAATTAAATATTTTGTTCTCCAAGATAATAATACTTTTTTAAGGTGAAGCTCATTCTTATCTCCTATGTTTTTTTCTCATAGGCAAATGATCCTACAATAGAACGTATTATTACTCCCAGAATTGCTCTGACAACTGCAGAATATTTAGCATACGAATGCGGGAAGCATGTGCTTGTCATTTTAACTGATATGAGTTCATATGCTGATGCTCTCCGTGAGGTATTGTTTTTCAAGAGTATGTCATAGCCTTTCAGATTTATCTACTCATGATTGTGTTTTATATGGATCTTTTGTTATAACTTAATATCAGTACAGCTCGGTTATGCAGTTTTATCTAGTGTTTTGAAAGCAAAAACCACAAAAAAGGTGAAGAGGTTCATGGGAATTGAAGCGAAATGCAATAAGTGAAGTGCACGATTTATGGAAATTAAAAAGAACACAAACATTTGTGGATTTAGTACTTCACTAATCACCTGATTAAAAAAAAATTAGTACTTCACTAATCAAATTGCAATCAAAATAAGTAGCTTCAGCATCTCATATACAAGTTTACAACCATACCATTTTAATCCATCTCGTCTAAATTGAGATTTGAAGAATCTGCAGCTTCTCGTTTGGATCACTTTGTGCGTCGTCGTTCGAAGCACACACTTCTCTGAAGTGCATGGCTTCACTTCTCGTTTTGCATCACTTCGTTGCTTTAAGTGATAAATTGATGGATTTTAATAACGCTGGTCTTATTAGAAGTTCTGTGTTTTCGTTTTAGACTACTGGGATCATACAATTCTCATCCTCTCACAGGTATCTGCTGCCCGAGAAGAAGTGCCTGGAAGGCGTGGATATCCTGGTTATATGTATACTGATCTGGCAACAATCTATGAACGAGCTGGGCGTATCGAGGGAAGGACGGGCTCCATCACGCAAATTCCAATTCTGACCATGCCAAATGATGGTAACTCACTGTCAAGCAATTCTTTTTTGGTTATTGCTTTTACTTCTGATTTCACAGTTATATTTGTTTACAAATCCCTACTTTCTGTTGTTTTGAACAGATATTACACACCCAACTCCAGATCTTACAGGTTATATCACAGAAGGACAAATATATATAGACCGACAGCTTCATAACCGGCAGGTATTATATATCTCTAAGGCTGAGTACTCATACACACTACCAAAAAGGGTAAAATTGTTGATTGTTATAGATCTTACGAGTAAGTGAGCGTTAATCTAGCTAAATTAGGTTATTTTTAGCTCTACTTTCTCAATCTTTTACTGTTGTTGATGATAGGAAAGCATTGATTTATGATGTTTCTCTAGATTGTTAACCTGAATTTAGTTTACCCTATTTTCGGAAACTAAGATAAGAAGGGAAAGGACCAGAAATGTTCTAGAGGGAAAATAGACAGAAAGGGTAACAATGATTAATGAACTCTTTGTTCTATTGTTAAGCTAAAACGTGGGAAAATTTGTGAATTTTTAACTTCTACTTTCCCTTCTCTTCTCTTCCCTCAATTCCAAACCTCAGAAAAATGGATAAGTAAATAGTACTTAAGCAGAGAATGTTATTAAACCCCTTTTCATTTCTTCCTTAGGAAGGAATTTGAACCAATGTGTCTCCTCTTCCTCTTATTATGTCAGTGTAAATTATGCTCTAATGTAAGACTTGATACTTTTATATCTTGCACTTGCACTTGCACATTGCCCTACACCTCTCCTGAACTGCACGCCACTAGTATTTAGAACTTCTAATTTACTTTCTAATTGGATTTTGGTAACCGAAATGAATATCGGGAAATGACGCATAGGACTTAAAGCGAGCTATTGTACTTGTATGGTGATAACCCATAAGGCCAGGCATTACGCTTTCCATGTCTTAGTTCTATTTTTCCCATGAAAGCCTTGATGTCATCAGATTCACCAGACATAGGCTTAATTGGCCAATTTCATCCTTGCATCTTAAGATAATCATTTGATGTTCATTTTTCAAAATGCTCGTAGGAGTGTGTTCAGTCAAAGGACATGTAAAATGGGAATCTAACTTAATTTTTGAGTAAATTTGCTTACTTTCAGAAAGTGAAAAAGACTTGCCAGAAAAAGAAAAATCATGTACAGTTATACTTTGGAAATTACGGTCATTCATGTGAAACAAAAAGATTTTTTTCCGGTGAAACAGATTTTTTTTTCTTTGCAGTAGACCATCCATTGTTTGTAATGCTTCATTCAATAACAGACTAGTACGTCGAACACTGAAGCAAGAATGTATGTGAAATACCTTACCTGATAAAAAGAGAATGTTTGTGTCTTTGTGAAGTACCCAGTTACTGTAAACGGCCCTGTTGCTTGCTAAGTCAAGTTTTTCTTTAATTTGGCAAATTGTCAATTCACACCACTAAAGAAGATTGCCACTACTGTTACTAGCCATTATCGTATGTCTTTTATTTCTTGGATAGCATTTGGGTTTTGAACAGAAATGACTCAAAAAGATTGTTTCCCTTTTGAACTGTAACAGATATACCCTCCAATTAATGTGCTTCCGTCCTTATCTCGGTTGATGAAGGTGAGCATGTGGACCTGTTCATTTTCTAATCTTTCAGACGCTTCTAGCAATTATAAAGGATGCCTAACATGTGATTATTCTAATTCAGCCTTTAAATATTTTTGCAGAGTGCCATTGGTGAGGGTATGACCAGGAGGGATCATTCTGATGTATCCAACCAGGTAAGTTGGAGTTTTGGTAGAAACGTATTTCATTGCTAGATTCATCTTCATTCCTTAAGCAAAGTTGATCTCTTTTACCTCTTAATGTTGCTAATTTTTACCTTTTGCATTGATCTTAAAATACTTTAGTTGTATGCAAATTATGCAATTGGAAAGGATGTCCAAGCAATGAAAGCTGTGGTTGGAGAAGAAGCACTTTCTTCTGAGGACCTGGTATGTAGCTGGCAAAATGTTTTTGGTTTAAATAATTAAGCTGTGTTTTGCCTTTGTTATCAATAATTCAATGATGAGATGACTTGAGACTCCTTCCTTGTTAAAACAGCTTTACTTAGAGTTCCTTGACAAATTCGAGAGGAAGTTTGTTGCTCAAGGAGCTTATGACACCCGCAATATATTCCAGTCGCTTGACTTAGCTTGGACACTTCTTCGCATCTTCCCTCGTGAGCTTCTTCATCGTATC
This sequence comes from Nicotiana tabacum, assembly GCF_000715075.1. Taxonomy (NCBI): domain Eukaryota; kingdom Viridiplantae; phylum Streptophyta; class Magnoliopsida; order Solanales; family Solanaceae; genus Nicotiana; species Nicotiana tabacum. The sequence goes on from NC_134103.1 coordinate 76,641,853, forward strand.
CCAGCGAAGACCTTGGATCAGTATTACAGCCGTGATGCATCTAATTGACGGGAAGGAACTGGCTTTATACTTTAGTCTCTTGTACAATTACCTTGGTGCGAGCTTGACGATACGTTGGATCACAAGCTTTTCCTCTTTGTGCTTCTCCTTTCAGCTAAATAATAAAAATGGAGTATATTTAATGAGTTCCCAAAACAAAAGGCTTTACAGCATTTGGAAGACAATGATATTCCTCTCAGAACCAGTTATATCGTGTAATTTATTATCTGTTTTATTAAGAGGACATGCTGCCGAGTGCCGTGTATTGGTTTTGTTTAAAGTTCAGCAATATTAGGGGCTACTAGGAATTATAAAGCCCTTTTTATGTACGTCAAAGGGCCAAATCTACTTTCGAAAATGGTCTAAAAATATCCCTCGTTATACTATTGGGTTATATATACCCTTCCCGTCATACTTTGGAACAAATATACCCTTATTTTGGATGGAGTGTCACATGGCAGCACCAGATGAAAACGATTCATTTCTTCTTTTTTTTACCTCTATCCGTTTTTAAAAACCCATCACCCGACCCGTTTTTTCAGTTTTGTTAAAGCATATATTTTGTAAAAACTGGAATTTTTTTTTGTAAAAACTGGAAGAAAAAAAAGGAATTTGCAAAATATATATTTTTAAGTCTTTTCAGTTTTTTTAAAGTATTTTTTTTGTAAAAACTGGAAAAAAAAGTCTCCTAAAATAGTGGACTACATATGCATTAGTTTAAAAAAAAATAAAAATATTTTGCAAAATCTTTTTTTTTCTAGTTTTTACAAAAAAATACTTTAAAAAACTGAAAAAAATATATTTTGCAAATACTTTTTTTTTCAGTTTTTACAAAATATATATTTTGCAAATTCTTTTTTTTTTTCCAGTTTTTACAAAATATATATTTTTCAGTTTTTAAAACATTTTTTTAAAAAATATTTTTTTGTAAAACTGAAAAAAAAGGAATTTTCAAAATATATATTTTTCAGTTTTTTAAAGTATTTTTTTTGTAAAAACTGAAAAAAGACTTTGCAAAATATTTTTATTTTTTTAAACTAATACATATGCAGTCCACTGCTTTAGGAGAGACTTTTTTTTCCAGTTTTTACAAAAAAAAATTCAGTTTTATAAAAAAAATACTTTAAAAAAACTGAAAAGACTTAAAAGTATATATTTTGCAAATTCCTTTTCTTTTTTTTTCAGTTTTTACAAAAAAAAAATTCCAGTATTTACAAAATATATGCTTTAAAAAAATTAAAAAAACTGAATTTTAAAACATGTCGGGTGTTGGGTATTTTAAAACGGATTGGGTAAAAAAAAAATGGGTCGTTTTCATCTGGTGCTATCACGTGGTACTCCATCCAAAATAAGGGTATATTTGTTTCAAAGTATGACGAGAAGGGTATATATAACCCAATAGTATAACAAGGGATATTCTTAGACCATTTTCGAAAGTATAAAGGTATATTTGGCCATTTGCGGTTTTATGTATGAAGCACAATTTATTGTTATAAGCTGATTCTTTTTGAATAACACAGCCTTGGATTAGACATGCTCTAGATTATGAAGTTACTTTTTCATGACGAATCCTGAAAAGTAAGTTTCATCAATTAAAGCAAAATATAAGGAATTTTGGAGTTGAGAAGGCTAGGGCATGTTTGGCCATAAAATATTTTGTCACTTTTTTCCGGAATCAGTGTTTGTTCATGAAAATTTCAAAATTTACTTCAAGTTGAATTTTGAAAAACTCCAAAAAGCTGTTTATCAAAATTTTTACTTCAAATCACTCAAAAAAATTTAAAAACAACTTCAAATTGTATTCATGTCCAAACACAACTCTAATTTTCAAATATCATTTTCACTTTTAAAAAATAAATCATTTTTTTTCGGAATTTTACAATTCTTATGTCCAAACACCTACTATAAAATCGATAGCTTCGCATAGTTGGTTCCAAAGATGATTTTCATTCAGTTAATTTCATTGCAAGAGTCTTAAGACGTCATTGAAAATCCGTATCGGAGTCATGTAAGGTTTATTAAAAGAAAAAACGCCTCCTACCTTAATTTTTAACATTCTCAGAGCTCAGGGATACTATCAATCTCGCCACAAACCTTTGGTGGTCGGACCAAATGTTTTATTAGACGAGTCCGCCTGTTGTAACTGTTGCTTTAAAAGCTGCTAATTTCACAAAAATAATATTTTTACTGCTGTGAACGAGATGAAACATAAAAGATCTGATTTTATGAGTAAGTTGTCTAGTCCAGACCAAAAGGATCTCGTGCGTGCTACCCTGGTAGGGAAAGGAAGCACATGCTGCTAGATGTCAATGCATTTCTAACTGAAGATGTATCGCCTAAATGTGCACATTAAAAAAAAATCGAGTGCACAAAGTATTCTATGTTCGCGTAAGGTTCAGAGAACGGCCGCACCCTAATGGGTGTGATGCAGATAACTTACCCTAATGTTTCATTAGTAACTGCTTCTACGGCTTAAAACCGTGATCACACAGAAACAACTGTACCGTTGCTCCAAATCTCTTATTTATTGCCTAAATATGCACATGCCCCTCTGAAAGTTTTCTCTCCCAAACATATTCATCATTAGCAGTAATGATGCTGGAATAACTGATTTACTTGATTAATGAAATGCACGCATAACTGGCTGGACCTAATTACGTATATTTGCAATAAACAAAGTACATTCAGATCTGCAAAGACCAAGTTATGCCACAAATCCAAAAGCACAGGCACATGCCATGCCACTATTGTTTCAGTAGATAATTAAATTACTCGCTCAAACTGCATTTAGCAGCATTTTGCCACAGAAAAAGTATTGTTAAACCGAACATTAGTATGCACTTTGATAACAAATATTCTTCTTACTTAGTGCTTAACCATATATACAAATTGAATAATCTTAAAACAGGCCTCTGCAAAACAGATTAAACAAAACCCCTCGACCAACCTAACAAAAACCAATACGCATTGTAACATTTTTTCTGTTAACGAATATTTTTTATAACTAAAGAATGGTCTCTTCAGATTCCTACATTTTTACCTATTTCCATTTTCCGGGGCAAGCTCATATTATAAAACTCAAATTCTCCATATTAACCTAGTCTCGATCTCCCTATCTGCTTTTAACATTAGATAAAGAAAACGGAAAAGGGCCAAACCTGCCCCTTAACTATCAGAATTGATATAAAATTGCCTTCCGCCTATCGATCCAAATTTGTGGCTCTAAACTATCCTTAAAACTAACAGCCTATAAATTTTAAGAAGAATTAACTCAAATAGCCGTCCATCCAATTGTTTAAACTAAAAATAGCCGGTGAATGTATAATATATGTATAACTTATGTATTACATGTGTATAATTATATATATTCAATGTATAATCCATGTATATGGCTAGAAAAAAGTAAACAATAAATTTTAATGACATGTCTCATTCTTACTGGACCCTTGCATCTGTCAAACCCACCCTTGGATTTGTCATCAAACTCCACCCTTGGATCTGTCAAACCCACCCATATAGCCCCACCCGTTGGACCGACCCGTATGACAAAAAGAACCGGCCTCTCTTCTTAAAATACACATAGTCCTCCGTTGATTATGGCCCTTCTTCCGGGGCAATTTTGGCCCTTTTCCATAAAAAAAAAAAGTAGTAACTTTTGTTCCCTTCCAATTTTCAATCATCAAAACATTTTACAAAGACCAAATGCGCTATTACCTTTCTTTCGATATGTCTAGTAGTCCTTTTCAAGTTTCATTGAATCGAAGGGGAGAGTTGGCGGGGCAGCCACTTTGCGACATTGTGGCAATTCCAGTTGTGACTTATGTCATAGCTTTCAAACTGAAGGAAAACTATTGTTCACAGATTTATTTGACTACAAACTAGTAGTAACTTCTATTTACTTCTACGACTTCACCTTCACAAGGGTTATTTGGGGCATAAAAAGTACTGGAGGACCACAAGAGGACATCACATGAGCAAGCAAATCACTCAGCTAAACAAAATCACGTGTAAATGTAATATAATAATGATAATGCAGGCACTAGACATGCAGCAGTTGAACAGCAACCTAGAAAGAGCCAAAATCTCAGCCTCAAAACTGATCCGCCAACTTAGCTGGCCAACACAAGCTCCAAAATTGCTAGCAATACTATTCAAACAAGAGATCTATAGCACACAAAAGTATCTAAAAATTACCCACCAAATAATACTAGTACGTAAAACACAGCTGGAAACAGATTACCCCTTCCACTTGACATCCAATGCCGCATTAGCATCAAAGTTTCAATTCTTTTCCATAATTGTGCCATCACAGTTTCAAGACTCTTTTCTTTTCGGATAAAGAACTTCTATTTTTTTTTTGGATAACCATGGTGTTCAGATTAGCCAGAATTTGAAGCCGAGACTTCGTGGTTTGAACTACAGGGATGGAAACATATGTTTGTCAAAGCTCCCCCCCCCCCCCAAAAAGATAAAGCCCCCCCCCCCCCCCCCCCAAAAAAATTGACTATCATCACCAAAAACTTGGGATTACAGAGAGAAGGGGGGGTACACAGAATCAACAGCATTTCCACCACAAATTTCAATGTAATTTAACTAAAGATGGATTCTTTACTAGTTTAGGCCTTGGAACAAATAACCAAAGATATCTTCTACTACAAGAGACGCAATATATCAAGCTAGAAATTATACAAAGAAACGGAAAGGTCAAAAATGCCATAAAATTAAATCCAATAAACCCGAAAAAAAGAACATAGATCACCAAATAAAACAACAGTACTCTGAAAATAACCTTCATAGTCAATCTCCTAATCTGAAGATGGCTAGTGTTCTTCAGGCTTTCTACATAGAATCATATGCATAGGACTAAAAATCCCTTTATCACCACCTTTAGCCAAATAATCCGCAGTCACAAACAGCATTTTGTGCACATCAACTGTACCCTTAGGTGCAATACCAAGCCATGAAAGAACTGTAACAACAATATGGTTTCTCCAATAAGCAATTCTCCCCATTTTCAGCCTCGTCCACCACGGGTTCGCTGGCGGCTTAGCTAAATCTTTCTCTTTTACTACTTCAAATCCAACTGCCCTAGCCACGTCAGCAATGTCACTGTAATTTCTTAAACCAGGTAATGCATCACCCCTTTCAATACCGTGGATTATCTCTACGTGTTCCGGGTCATCCGAATTGTACAATTCGGTTGTGACCCATTCGTAGGACACGTACATGGATCCGGGTTTCAAGACCCGGTAAATTTCGCTGTATACTTCTTCTAGCTTTGGTGCATGGCATGTTGCTTCAATGGAATAAACTCCGTCGAAACTGTTGTCATCAAATGGCATTTGTAGGAAATTACCACAAACAACTTCACACTGTGAGTCCAGGCCCGCTTTCTTATTGTGAGCCCGGGCCCGGTTTACTTGGTATTCATTAATGGTGATGCCAACAATATTGGCACCTGAATGAGCTGCGATAGCTCGCATTGGCCCGCCAACCCCGCAGCCTGCGTCCAGAACACGGGCTCCGGGCTTGATGCCCAATAGATCCACGGCCATCTCCTCGTGAAGTCGAGTGGCTTCACGATGAGATTTGCCGGTGATTGCAGGGGAAAAATGAAAAGATTGACCCCAACCCCATTCGTAAATATCAGTAACGAGGTTATAGAAAGTGTCAACAAAAGCAGGGACATTTTCGGTAGTTTCAATTTCTTTGGGGCGGCGGAAGAAAGACCAGTACTGTTTGTATTTGTCTTGGACTTTCTCTTTAGCAATAGAGCCGCCGGAAAGGTTGACGGCGCGTTTACCTTTAATCTCGGCGGAGCCAAGGATGCAAACGAACCAGTAAAGGCCGCCGGCGAGAAGGGAAGCGGTGGCAAAGAGAGTGAGAGAATCCATGGCGGAGAAAGAGGAAAGTGAGAAGAAAGACAATTGTGAGAAAAGAGTGCGCCTTTTTATTATCAAAGGGTGGAGTGCCTTTGTTTGAATTGTGTGTTTGATATTGGCACGATGTGGTTAATGACAGTCACGTAACGACGCGACTACATCACGCATGAGGTGTCATAGGTACAGGTGGCCAGAGAAGACTTTATAAGTACGTGTTGGACTATGTTTGAGTTTGAGTTAAAGTTGAAAATATCTTAAATTTGAATTCGTAAAGAGATGGTAAGAACTAAACGTAATTTCAACTAAAAAAAAAGATAGAAGAATTAACCCAAATAGCCGTCCACCCTAGAATATAAATTAAAAATAGCCAGCGAATGTATATTATACGCATAATTTATATATTAAATATGTATAATTATGCATAATCTATATATATGACTAGAAAAAATAAATAATTAATATGGCCGGCTATTTGTGTAAAAATCCCAAAAAGATATTAGACTTGTGATAGAAAATTAATACAACATCTCCTCTCGAACTAAGTTTCACATGCCTTGCTCATAAGAATAAGCAAATCAAGCCCCACAACCATCACTCAGCTATCGCCATACTTGTCTTGCGGAACCCGGGGTCTAATAACAGTTGTTGAACTTACCCAATAATGTTCTTAACGTGATGTGATATTGTTCTCTTAGGGCCAAATCCGCACGATTTTTCCCAAATTTCTCGAACTATTATGAGATTCTTACACCTTATATATAGTCTTCCAAATTTAACTACCAATGTGGGACTTTGGTTGCACATTTAATAAACATTCTTTTTTTTTATTTTGATGTTGAGGTATTTAACTGAAAAAGAATTTAAGAAACAAAAAAAGACTTTTTACACCTAAGTTAAATTACAATATCAAACCACCCTTACAACCAATAATAAAATTTGTGGTGGTAAAATTTCATGTGTCTTTAAATTTTCTTTCTACTATTAAGAGAATGAACTTTTATATCAAGTGAGTCAGTGCAAATTACATCATTAAGGGTAAATTTTAGAGCTTGTGAGTCTATTGTATAGGGTAAAATCGGTTCACATTAAATGCTCGTATAACATAGCGACACGTGGAACCGAAAACAGATGAAAAGCGAGACAGATGAAAACCAAGACCGTGGGAAACAACTCCGATTGGCACCGGAAAGTCCCCGAAGGGAATATTGCTAATAATGACAAACGAATGCCTGCCACCCGGTGGCATTTAATGAGGAATATTCTGCAATATTAAATACACAGCCCATTATAGAGAATTTTGGCATTTTATAGCATGTCGTTATACATTCTTCAATAGTCCCCAAAATTATCACTTAAGAGGGTTTGATCCTAAGACCTTGTTCCTTAGGTGCAACTATAAATAGTGACTTCAATAGCCATTATAACGGACATGAATTTTCTAAAAAACTTATGCTATATACTATTCAAAAGCTCAATAATACTTTATTTCTTGTCTACTAATACTTACATTACTGCCTCCGGAAGCTCTGCTCCCGGAATCAAGCTATATGCTGCTTTATCTCGATTTCAACGCTAAATCTTGTATTTTATTTAATTTATTTATCATTTTGGGATCAACTATACCGTTTTACGGGTAAACATATACCAAAAAGAGAAGGTAAACAACCATTAAGGTTTGAAGATTATGTTGCATTTGCTTTTTCAGTTGTATAGGAAACTGAAGAAATTGGAGAACCATCAAAATATTCAGAAGCAATTTCTGGGGCTGACTCGGCCAAGTGGCTGATTGCAATGAATGAAAAAATTGAGTCTCTCCACAAGAATGGTACTTAGTCTCTTGTGAAGCCGCCATCATGAAAAAGAATTATTGATTGCAAATGGGTCTTCAAGAAAAAAATAGCATTCCAGGGGTTGAAGATACGAGGTATAAGGCACGATTAGTTGCAAAGAGCTATAGTCAGTTACAAGGTACAAGGAGTTGATTTTAATAAAATTTTCTCACCTGTTATTAAACATAGCTCTATTCGTGTCTTGCTTGCCTTCGTTGCCATGTATGATTTGGAATTAGAACAACTTGATGTTAAGATAACTTTCTTATATGGCGAACTTAAGGAACAAATATACATGCATTAACCCGAAGGATTTGAAATTGAAGGAAAAGAAAATCATGTTTGCTTGTTGAAGAAATCCTTGTACGGATTAAGGCAGTCTCCAAGACAATGGTATAAAAGGTTTGATTCCTTTATGTTGGGTTATGGTTATTCGAGGAGTATGTATGATAGTTGTGTTTACTTTCGGAAGTTAAATGATGGTTCATCTGTGTACCTATTATTATATGTTGATGACATTCTCATTGTTGCTAAGGATTTAACAGAAATTTACAATATGAAAGGTCAGCTGAAAAGTGAATTTGAGATAAAAGATTTGGGAGCATCTAAGAAAATCCTTGGCATGGAGATCAAAAGAGATCGAAAAGCCAACAGGCTATTTCTGACCCAGAAGAAGTACTTGGAGAAAGTCTTGGAGAGGTTTAGCATGAAAGATGCTAAACCAGTTAGTACCCCCTCTTGCTGCTCATTTTAAGTTATCAGTTACTCAATCCCCGCAGTCAGAGGAAGAAGAAAGGTACATGGCACAAGTTCCTTATTCCAGTACAGTCGGCAGTATTATGTATGCAATAGTTTGTACACGTCCAGACATTTCACAAGCAGTGAGCGTGGTAAGCCGGTATATGGCTTGCCCTAGTAAAGCACATTGGCAGGATGTGAAATGGATTCTCAGATACTTGCGAGGTACTTCAAACACACGTTTGGATTTTGGGAGAAATACTAACACTTTGGTTGGTTTTGTAGACTCAAATTATGCAGGTGATCTTGACAAAAGAAGATCACTAACAAGCTATGTATTTTGCATTGGTGGTTGCGATATTAGTTGGAAAGCTACATTACAACATATAGTAGCTTTATCTACTACCGAAGCAAAATATATGGCAGCGACCGAGGCAATCAAAGAAGCCTTATGGTGGAAGGGTCTATTTGCGGAACTCAGTTCACATCAAGGTGGTCTTACCATTTTCTGTGATAGTCAAAGTGCCATTCACTTGACTAAAGATCAGATGTATCATGAGAGGATGAAGCACATTGATATAAAGTATCATTTCATCCGAGAAACCATTGCTAAAGGAAATGTCTCTGTTCAGAAGATCAATACTAGAGACAATCCTGCTGACATGTTCACAAAACCTCTTCTAGTATCCAAGTTCAAGCTTTGCCTGAACTTGATTGGCATTTATGAAGAATAATTTTTGCCCATTGAAGTTTTTGCAGATAAGGTGGAGAAAATTTACTATATATAAGCCGAAATTAGGCCAAGGTAGAGATTTGTAATATGACCATTAATTTGGCATCTTCTCAAGTGGGGGCCAAATTTTCATGACATTTGCCATGACATAATATCCACTATAACAAATTTATGGATCATGACATTTGCCATGACATAATATCCACTATTAGGCCAAAGATTTCTTGCTATAAATAGAGGAGCTTCTCCTCATTTGTAAACACACCAATTCAAGAGCTTTTCACTCTTGTCTTTCTTTCTCCTCATTTATTTCATTATAGAGTATTTTGTAAGAGAGTGAGTATTGGGAAATACTTGTGTGAACCTTTTTTCTTTGGAGTGGTCTTGTGAGGTTATTCTATCGGGGTATTTGGGACTAATTAGAGTATTTATTTTAATTTTGTTCTCTCTTTTGTACTCTTGTTGGTATAGTGAAATTGCTCCTCTCCGCTTGTGGACTTAGGTCACCTTGACCAAACCACGTTAAATTTGTGTCTTCTTTATCTTCTTTAATTGCCGTTATTATCAACTTGCATTGTCTTTGTTATTATCATTATAACATTATTTGGCTAAATTTTACAATACCCAATTTACCGATCCTAACACCTTTAGTCAAGGAAAAGACAGATATTGAACTTACGTATACGAGTCCATGACTCAGGGAAAGCTGGAGTTGTGGCCCCGATGATATCCCTGGTGGAACCTACAACGAACTGCTCCATCTATCTGCGGTCGTTGTCATCATCCATGCTGGTGAGAAAAGCATGGTGACCACGTTTGCTGAAGTTTATTACTCCCCCACGAAAGATTTTGGGGAGTAAAGATTCATCATGCGGGCCAAGGAGAGGTCTTTCCCCGTCTCCTGGCATAGCCACCATAGACAGTCTACCGTCCACCACACAGATGGGCTTACCTATGCCAAACAGACTTTATACCGGTAGCAAAACTCCAAAATTATGGGGTCAAGTCCCTCACTCAATGAGAATGGGCCCAAAGTGAAGGGATACGTGTAAACGTATGTAAAACCCTTCTTAGGGAAGGTTACTCGCTCTGCCAGATCGGGAGTGATGATGTTCAAATCATGGTAGTCACAGTCTTCTTTCATAGAGAAGGATGGATGGAAGAAGGGTACACACCAACAACCCATGTGTGAGAGTTAGCAGAAAGAAACGTTTCCTCAAAATTCTTGGTTGTACTGAGCCTTCTGGGGATAATGGTGCTTACCGTAGGAAGAGCAGCATCATCGGCGCTTTCTTTATTTTTCAAAGAGCTGGAGTTTTTGGAGGAGGAGGCCATGATTACCAGTAAGGAAGTAAGAATTCTTTGAAGAAGAAGATTAAAGAGGAGTGAAAGCAAGGAAGAGTTGGATGCAAAGAAGTTGAGAGAGTTTTGAAAAACTGTGAAGTGTAAAAGGAGAAGGATGAGGCGTATAAGTAAAGGAATAAGCGGCTAAAATCGTGGCCATGATTATCTCGAGAACCGATGAAAGTATTGCTAAATCGTGGAGTGACGCGTGTTCAGGATATTAAATGCGGAGAGACGTGTGTCTAATCAAGCGTCAGAAACTTTTCAGAGGAGATCAGAAAATTTTTCGCCAAGAAAGGTATCTTCACCAACTTCTCGATGATACAAAGATGTGCCACCAGAAAGTTGGGGGACTATCTGTATAAGGTAAAATCGGTTCATATTAAATACTCATATAACAGAGCGACACGTGGAATTGAAAACAGATGAAAAGCGAGACAGACGGAAACCAAGACCAGGGGCAACAACTCGGGTTGGCACCGGGAAGCCCCCGAAGGGAATATTGCTAATAAAGACAAAAGAATGCCTGACACCCGGTGACATTCAATGAGAAATATTCTGCAGTATTAAATACACAGTCCCTTATAGAGAATTTTGGCATTTATAGCATGCCGTTATACATTCTTCAATAGCCCCCATAATTGTCATTTAAGAGGAGTTTGATCCTAGGACCTTGTTCCCTAGGTGACAACTATAAATAATGACTTCAACAGCCATTGTAAGGGACACGAATTTTCTGAAAAACTTATGCTATATACTATTCAAAAGCTCAATAATACTTTATTTCTTGTCTACTCATACTTGCATTACTGCCTTCGGAAGCTCTGCTCCAAGAACCAAGCTACCTGTTGTTTTATCTCGATTTCAACGCTAAGTCTTGCATTTTATTTAATTTATTTATTATTTTGGGATCAAATCGATTTGCTTGTCTATAAACCATGTTACAAATTTAACTGTGTCGTTTTACGAGTAAGCATCTATGCTTTATACTCCATCTGTCTTATATTATCAGTCGTGGTTACTAAAAATAGTTGTCTCAAATTATTTGTCACTTTTGAAGTTCAAGACAAAATTGATTATTTTTTTCCTTTTTTACCCTTAGTAATAATTATCCTTGAAGACTACATACACCTAACTTTGTTCAAATACCAATCAAGAAAGATTAAATATTAAAACACGAATGAGGGTAAAGTAGTCAAAATCTTATCTTAATTAATTTTTTTTAAAGGGCGTGTACAAGAGAATCATGACAGATAATATGATACGGAGGGAGGGAGTAGTTTTAAATCTTGAAAGCTGAAAACCACTTAGGAGTATGGAGTATTAATTGCTGGAATCTACACTTCGAGAATATCTGTCATTTTCCATAATGAAGGAAACCATTACTCCATTTCTGTAACATTTAACTATGTCTGTAAGACGAAGAAAAAAAAAACTACTTTTATAGTCCTACGTCTGTACGGCTCTTGCACACGAAGCAGTCACATGACCTTAACTTACGAATTGCTTCCCAAAATCTGAACTATAATTACTTTTCCATGAGTAAATAAATACATAAGAAAGGTCCTCACACACTAAACACATTAACAAAAGGTGATGATTATTATCATTATATTATGATTAAATTATCATTGTTATTATTACTGCTACTAACTTACTAGTGTCACCATTATAATTATTATGGTTATTATTTTGGATCATGCGATTAATACAGAACGAAAAAGTTTCAGTAGAGAAAGGTCGAGTCTCAAAGGTTATTTGCCTGGCTTATTAATCTAATTGTATGTATTAGTGTCCAGGAAAAAGAAAGAAATTAATGTGTATACACTAATTATATAGGCAAGAAATTAAGGTGTATGCCGCCCTGAAGGACAAGATTCATCCACAAAATACCATTGCTAGTCGTACAGTTATATAGACAATGACTACGAAATGCAGATCATATACTAGTGTTTCAGGAGAAAGATCAGACTGTTCTAAATGTAAATCTTTTGCCGTTTCTTTACAATCACGAGCGCAGTTCCATTTTCTAATAAAATAGTGAAAGCTAACTGGGATTTTTGAATCACTCAGCCATAACTTTGCTGCATTTCAGAGAGACAGAGACCTTGTTGTAGAGATCACCGAACGAGATGGGTGCTTGCTCCAAAAGCCAACAACCCAACTCAACTCCAAAAGCTAGCTCATCAGGCGGAGTGGTGCAACACCATATAAGAAGACAAGCAACCCACCACTAGGGGTGTTCATGGTTCGGTTTAGGTCGGTTTTTCCCTAAAAAGAAACCAAACCAATTAAGTCGGTTTTTCAAATATTGAAACCAAACCAAACCAATTAAGTTGGTTTTTTATCGATTCGGTTTTTCGGTTATTTGTCGGTTTTTTCTTAAATATGAGACATACTCTACCAAACGCATATTCCGGCGAGTACATTTTCAACGTAACGCTATTAAACCAATTGCTCTTTGAGAAATCTATCATTAACCAAGATATATTGATGATAATTGACTCAAATAGTGATGAATAACTTAAGTACTCAATTAAAACTCGACTATTTTTAACATGAAATAAATTCTTGTACTTAATAAAAGAAAACTACCAATCAAACTAGAAGGAAAAGAATTAGATTATTATAATAGCAAAGAACTAGACTAAAAATACAAATGACTAATATGTACCATAAAATTTTAGAAACTTTATATAAAAATATACATATATATAGGTGTAATAATAAATTTAAATAGCTACTTTTATAGTCGGTTTGGTTCGGTTTTTTTATTAAAATCAAAACCAAACCAAATTTGATCGATTTTTAAAATTTAAAACCAAAACCAAACCAAACCTAAAAATATCGGTTTTTTTGATCGGTTTGGTTTGGTTTTCGGTTTGGTTCGATTTTTCGGATTTTTATGAACACCCCTACCCACCACCAACTAATGTAGGACACTTGATAAAAGCCAATTGTCATATTGTTGATATTCTCAAAAAACTATTTACAGCAAGAGTAGGGCTTGTTGAGGTTTTTTTATTTAAGATGAAATAATCTTAAAATGAGGGTGAATGGGAAATGGAGGGAAAATAAAATTTTTGAGTAAAATTTTAAGTTTTCCCCTCTTGACAATGAGACATTGTCCCATATTGAAAGAGGAAAAGATTTTTTGTGGGTATATATATAATTGCTCTTCTTGTAGCTCTTAAAGAGTTAAGAAGAAAGCAAGCCTCGCGCCGTCGTCGTCGTCGCTCGCTCAGCTCGTCTTCGTCTTCGGATTCGGATTAATTTTTTGGACCAAATTTATTTGTTAATAGTAAATATTAACGTAAGATTATCCGCATTTGTAACGGATATGTTCCAATCCGTGTATTGATCACCAGCTGCAATAGCAGCCGCCTAATGCTCTTCCCACCATGGCCAAGTGCTTGCTCCACAAACAAGCTAGTGCATGCTCCACCATGGAGGGTGGAGAGTCGTTCATCTTCAAAGCTGACTGCTCTAAATTTCTACTCCTTTGTTCTGCATTGTTTTAACTTCAAACAAAGCAACTGTAAGTGTGATTTGCTACCGAACTTTGTGTTCGCTGAAACACTGGGGTTTGAAGTACCGCTACACCAGTGTGTGATTCGTTCTATCCTGGGAGGAAATAATCCATAACCTTGGGTACTAGGAGGGGATTAAATTCTTTAAGGAAACACTGTGAATTCAGTGGGCTCGAATTAATTACTGTTTCATTACGATAACTTATATTTTCCAGAATTATTATTTACAAATATAGCAATATTAGCGGGACTAACAATCTTAAGGAATTTAATATTTATTTCTGTATTTGTGTTATTCTTATTATTCTGCAAACTAAAACCTTTGTGGTTTTGTGCACTCCCGTATTGGAGAGTAAAGCCTTCGTGGCGTTTTGTTGAAGATTAAAATCTACGTGATTTTTACTCCAGTTTGAAAACGTTTATTAAATGTTTATTTGTGTCATTCTTTTACAAAAAAAAAATGACGACTGAAAGCGAAACCAAGCTGTTCCGATGGTGAATGCCAACACATCGACAAGCCGAACACCGGCGTTGGCACCGGCAGAAAAACCCGAAAAAATTTTCGGGATTGATTTCAAGCGCTGGCAGTAAAAGATGTTCTTCTACTTAACTACGTTATGTCTACAGAAGTTCATCAAGGAAGATGTTCCTGATCTGCCAGATAAAACTCCAAAGAATGAACGCTTTATCGTGATTGAAGCGTGGAAGCATTCTGATTTTTTATACAAGAATTATATTCTTAGCGTACTGGATGATAATCTGTATAATGTATATAGTGGCGTGGAGACGTCAAAAGAATTGTGGAATGCGCTTGAAAAGAAATATAAAACTGAAGATGCCGGGATGAAGAAATTTGTTGCCGCAAAATTTTTGGACTACAAAATAGTAGATAGCAAGTCTGTTATTACCCAAGTTCAGGAATTGCAAGTGATTATTCATGATCTACTTGTTGAAGGTCTTGTCATCAATGAAGCATTCCAAGTAGCAGCAATGATTGAGAAGTTACCTCCGTTGTGGAAGCACTTCAAAAATTATTTGAAACACAAACGAAAGAAAATATCCCTTGAAGATCTCATTGTTCGGTTGAGAATCGAAGAGGACAATAAAGCTGCTGAAAGGAGAGGCCGTGGAAATTCAACAATAATGGGAGCAAATATTGTTAAAGATAACAAAAAGAGGAAGAAGGCTTCTGTTCCGAAATACAACCCAAGCAAGAAGCGGTTCAGTGAAAACTGCTACAACTGTGAAAAAATCGGATACAAATCTACGGAATGTCGTGCTCCGAAGTAAGACAAGAAAAGGGGTCAAGCAAACATGGTAGTAAAGCATGATGATGTTGATAACTTGTGTGCAATACTTTCTGAATGTAACTTGGTGGGAAATCCTAAACTGTGGTGGTTTGATTCTGGAGCCACTCACCATGTTTGTGCAGTTAGAGAAGCTTTTGCTACTTATGCTCCTGCTGGACCCGGAGAGACAGTTTATATGGGAAATGCTTCAACAGCAAAAGTTGAAGGATATGGGAAGATATTTCTGAAAATGACTTCTCGCAAGGTCATGACTTTGAACAATGTCCTTCATGTTCCCGAAATGAGAAAGAATTTAGTCTCTACTGGACTTCTTGTTAAGCACGGTTTTAAGTGTGTTTTTGTGTCCAACAAGGTTGTCATAAGTAAGAATAAAATATTTGTAGGAAAAGGTTACCTCACCGAGGGCCTTTTCAATCTGAATGTAATGGTTGTGGAAAACAATAATAATATTTCAGCTTCTTCTTACTTACTTGAGACAAATGATTTATGACATGTACGTTTGGGTCATGTCAATTATAAAACCTTGCGAAAAATGATTAACTTGGAAGTACTGCCTAAGTTTGAATGCAAAAAATCAAAATGTCAAACATGTGCGGAATCTAAGTATGTTAAA
Source organism: Nicotiana tabacum (assembly GCF_000715075.1). Lineage (NCBI taxonomy): Eukaryota > Viridiplantae > Streptophyta > Magnoliopsida > Solanales > Solanaceae > Nicotiana > Nicotiana tabacum. Next base: position 76,657,871 of record NC_134103.1, read on the forward strand.
CATCCTTATAAGTCAGTTGAAAGGAATTCAAATCCTTTAGACTTAATTCACACAGATATTTGTGACATGAAGTCAATACCATCTCGCGGTGGAAAGAAGTATTTCATAACTTTTATTGACGATGGTACTCGATATTGCTATGTTTACTTACTGAATAGTAAAGATGAAGCAATAGACGCATTCAGGCAATACAAAAATAAAGTTGAAACGCAACTTAACAAGAAAGTAAATATGATAAGAAGTGATAGGGGTGGTGAATATGAATCTCCTTTTGAAGAAATATGTTTAGAATATGAAATTATTCATCAAACAACAGCCCCTTACACGCCCCAATCTAATGGGATTGCGGAAAGAAAGAATCGCACATTAAAGGAGATGATGAACGCGTTGTTGATAAGTTCTGATTTGCCACAGAACTTGTGGGGGGAAGCCATTCTTACGGCTAATCGAATATTAAATCGAGTGCCCCATAGCAAAACACAATCCATTCCATATGAAAAATGGAAAGGAAGAAAGCCCAACTTGAATTATTTTAAAGTGTGGGGGTGTTTGGCAAAAGTACAAGTTCCTAAACCCAAAAGGTAAAGAAAGGAACGAAAACTGTTGATTGTGTTTTCATAGGATATGCGATAAATAGTAAAGCATATCGATTTCTGGTTCATAAATCAGAAAATCCCGACATTCATAATAATACGGTTATAGAATCAGATAATGTTGAGTTCTTTCAAAATATATATCCGTATAAAAAGGAATGTGAGTCGTTTAGTGAAGGATCTAAATGACCTCGGGAAGAAACAAAAGAAAGTATATGTAATCAGGAGGATCCAAGACGTAGTAAACGTCAAAGAACGTCTACTTCATTTGGACCAGATTTTGTGACTTTCTTATTGGAGAATGAGCCTCAAACATTTAAAGAAGCTATGACTTCTTCGGAATCATTGTTTTGGAAAGAGGCAGTCAATAGTGAAATAGAATCCATATTGAACAACCATACATGGGAATTAGTTGATCTTCCTCCTGGAAATAAACCTTTGGGTTCTAAATGGATTTTTAAGAGAAAAATCAAAGATGATGGCACTATTGATAAATTCAAGGCAAGACTCGTAGTCAAAGGGTATAGACAACAAGAAGGTCTAGACTACTTTGATACATACTCTCCAGTTACAAGAATTACGTCCATACGATGTTAGTAGCATTAGCTGCAGTGTATGGTCTTGAAATTCATCAAATGGATGTTAAGACGGCCTTCTTAAATGGAGAGTTGGAGGAAGAAATTTACATGGAACAACCTGAAGGGTTTGTGGTTCCAGGTAAAGAAAAGAAGGTATGTAGACTTGTTAAGTCTTTTTACGGACTAAAACAAGCACCCAAACAATGGCATGCAAAATTTGACCAAACAATGTTGTCAAATGATTTTAAGATAAATGAATGTGATAAATGTGTGTACATTAAAAATGTTCCAAATCACATAGTCATTGTTTGCCTATATGTGGATGATATGCTGATAATGAGTAATGACATTGCTAACATAAATGCTACTAAGCGTATGCTCAATAGCAAGTTTGATATGAAAGACTTGGGAGTTGCTGATTTAATTCTGGGAATTAAGATCCATAAGACTCCTCAAGGTCTAGCATTGTCACAATCTCATTATATTAAGACAGTACTTGAAAAATTCAAGCACTTGGGCTTTAAAGTTGCAAAGACTCCAATTGACGTGAATCTTGTATTAGCAAAGAATAAAGGCCAAAGCATATCACAATTGGATTATGCTCGTGTGTTCGGATGCTTAATGTATATCATGAATTGTACACGACCAGATATAGCTTGTGCTATAAGTAAACTGAGTCGATATACGAGCAATCCAGGCCAATCTCATTGGATGGCAATGAAATGAGTTTTGGGATATTTAGAACATACCCAGAACTTTGACTTGCACTACAGTAAATTCCCTGCGGTGATTGAGGGATACTGTGATGCAAATTGGATCACCGGTTCAACTGATTCTAAGTCCACGAGTGGATATGTATTCACTATTGGTGGAGGAGCGGTATCTTGGAAGTCGTCCAAACAAACATGTATTGCCCGCTCTACAATGGAGGCTGAATTCATAGCCTTAGATAAAGCCGGTGAAGAAGCTGAATGGCTCCGGAATTTCTTGGAAGACATTCTATTTTGGCCCAAACCGTTGGCACCAATATGCATACATTGTGATAGTCAAGCGGCAATTGGAAGGGCTGGGAACGTTATGTATAACGGTAAATCTCGTCATATACGACGAAGACATAAAACCGTTAGGCAATTACTCTCTAGAGGAATTATCACGATTGACTATGTAAAGTCAAGTGATAATGTGTCGGATCCACTTACAAAAGGTCTAACTAGAGAGGTAGTTGAGAAATCATCAAGGGGAATGGGGCTATGGCCGAGAACAAGTCATTGTGGCGGTAACTCTACCTAGAAGACTGGACATCCCAAGATCTAGGTTCAAGGAGATCAAACAAAGTTATTAATGACGGTTCAACATTGTCAAATAAAATTTTAGTCTGTTCTCGTGATGAGACAATGTTCAGTACCAAGGATAAAGTATTAAGACTTTTTAATGATTTCTAAATTTGATACGGGGTATATCAAATAGTGTATCTACATGATGACACGTTTAAGAATTACCTATGTAAGTGTGAAGTGTTAGCCGCTTCAAGGAGAACTTTGTAAGGCCAGTTCTCTACGCACTTATGAACCCAGGCGGTGTTCATGGCTGAAACGAACACAACAATGAGAACCAAAGACGGTTAATGGTTGATTGTGTGACTTATGGTTGTCTAGGTATACACCAAAGATCGACGGTTCAAAGATATCAAATCTACCGATTGACCGAGTATATCCGACATAAGTTCACTACGGAAAGTTCAAAGGGAAACCTACTTATCCAGATGCGATTAATCATTGCTTGCAAATCACACAGTTTTTCCATGCATACTTCCGTGATATAGCCATTCCCCATTCATGTGGGGGATTGTTGAGGTTTTTTTATTTAAGATGAAATAGTCTTAAAATGAGGGTGAATGGGAAATAGAGGGAAAATAAAATTTTTGAGTAAAATTTTAAGTTTTCCCCTCTTGACAATGAGACATTGTCCCATATTGGAAGAGGAAATTTTTTTTTTTGGGTATATATATAATTGCTCTTCTTGTAGCTCTTAAAGGGTTAAGAAGAAAGCAAGCCTCACGCCGTCGTCGTCGCCGCTCGCTCGGCTTCGGCTTCGGTTTCGGATTCGGATTCGGATTTGGTCAAATGATCGATTGATTGATTTATTTTTTGGACCAAATTTATTTGTTAATAGTAAATATTAACGTAAGATTATCCGCATTTATAACGGATATGTTCCAATCCGTGTATTGACCGCCAGCTGCAATAGCAGCCGCCTAATGCTCTTCCCACCATGGCCAAGTGTTTGCTCCACAAACAAGCTAGTGCATGCTCCACCATGGAGGGTGGAGAGTCGTTCATCTTCAAAGCTGACTGCTATAAATATGTGCAGCAGCTGTTTAAGAAAGACACAACACACACCAAACTGAAAACGCTCAACTTTGGCTATACATTGCACTCTTTACTCTCAGCATTTCCATACGATTTTTTGAGTTTCTACTCCTTTGTTCTGCATTGTTTTAACTTCAAACAAAGCAACTGTAAGTGTGATTTGCTACCGAACTTTGTGTTCGCTGAAACACTGGGGTTTGAAGTACCGCTACACCAGTGTGTGATTCGTTCTATCCTGAGAGGAAATAATCCATAACCTTGGGTACTAGGAGGAGATTAAATTCCTTAAGGAAACACTGTGAATTCAGTGGGCTCGAATTAATTACTGTTTCATTACGATAACTTATATTTTTCAGAATTATTATTTACAAATACAGCAATATTGGCGGGACTAACAGGGCTCGGCCACCAAATGTATGCATAAACCCATACATCCTCCCAAAAGTTTAGCCAACTATATACAGAATTTACATTCCATCTTACACCAAAAGTATAAAAGTAGCAAAAATCCAACACTTGACCATCAGCAGTTGACTCTCTGCTCCAACAAAAATTAAAAGGCGAGGTGGTACCGTCGTCCATAACTTAGTTTCCTTCTTTTCAACTGAAGTGAAGCTCTATCCTGCTCTCATTTCCACTACTGGTAGTGTGGTAGAGCGCCATATTTGGATGTTTGTGTCAAAACATACCGTGAGTCAACTCCCAGTCTCTTAAGCGAAATTCTCTAACTTCCGGGGGTTCAGAGAAAAAATAACATATCTCGTCCCAAGGAGTAGCGCATCGGATCCTTGGGTCGCTTAATTTAGGTCTCCGCTGGAAACAGAAAGTGCAAAATGGTCAGAATAGTTAAATGGCATTATCATCTTCAACGAGAACCAACATCATCCTTTCACATGTAGCCAATATCATCAAACGGCAGTCATTATCATCTAAGTTATCAGTGGCATAGTCTAGATCACTATAAGCAACTTGGTCATTATAAAAGGAATCATCAAAATCAGAACGCCGATAGTGTCAAAAGAACGCTTCATCCCCATTTTGATTTTTGTTGTCACATAATTCTTCATTATTATTATCACCATCAAAGAGAACCACGATTTCCTAAATCGAAATAATGAAACTGATAAGGTTACTGGACCATTTATTTAAAGAAACATTAGCACAAAATTTTAGAGCACCCTCTACTTGCAGAAATAGTGGTATCCAAGGATTTTGGATGTAACAACATCTTCTTTTGGCAGGGGCTTAACTAGAGTGTTTGACTACGGTTCGGTCGAGCTCCGTAGTTTTAGTTCAAATCCTGTATTTGCTTTAAATTTTTTATTGAGTATGTTCAAATTATTTATTTAGAATCTAGTAACTTAAAAGGATTAGAATCTTGAACCCATAAGCTACAAATTTTGGTTTTGTCTCTGCTTTTTGGTAGTCGTATGTCACATGACTTTCACATGCATGAACTCAATGGACAAAGAGAAGGCAGTAAGACACTATATACACACACAAACACACTTCACTGTAATACTTTAATTATATATATAGCTTGTTATAGTATATGTTAGTGTGTATATATATAGCTTGTTAAAGTTTGACCATGTTTGACATATTAATTTAACTCGTTTACTTAATACTAATAACTTCTTTCGTTTATTTAATTTGTGATCCATATATATGTCAAAAATGCTTAGTATTAATTCTTCTATTTTTCATTCATTCATCACTAATAATGCATGACATAGATTAATCGATATAGGTCGAGACGTTTTGTTTTTACTATTAATCGATATAGGTCAAACGTTTTGTTTTTAATATTCATCGATGCATCTAAGTAAGTTATAAGTCGATGCATCAATTTACAAATAGATATATTTGATGATAAATTATATATACTAATTAGGATATTCATAAGTCTATCCCTAAAAAAACCCGACCCCGTGGTCCTAGCGCTTCGTGTTCTTATATATATACGGCTATACCTCTATATATATACACACACACACACACACTTCATTGTAATACTTTAACTATATATATAGCTTGTTATAGTATATGTTTTTGTGTGTGTGTGTGTGTGTGTGTGTGTGTGTGTGTGTATATATATATATATATATAAAACACGCTTCGTTGTACTACTTTAACTACATATATAGCATGTTATATATAGTATATGTTAGTGTATTCATTATTTGTATTACAAAAATGTTAACGAATTACATTTATATTATTTAGATAGTAAATATAAAAGTAATTTGAAAGTTCAACCAATGTTGACGTAATATCCGACCCCAACTTTGGTCGGTTATTTTGCAGAAAATAACTATTACCGACCAAAGTTGGTCGGTAAATGCTTCCCCTGCATTAACCGACCAACGTTGGTCGGTAATTTTAAATATAAATTCTTAAATATTATAAAATATTTTAAATAATAAAATAATTATTAAAATTTAAAAAATTGGGTCCAAATTAATGACCAACGTTGGTCGGTAATCCAAAATTTTCTTGTCTGACCAGCTGGGTCAATTCGTTGACCAATTTACCGACCAACATTGGTCGTTATTTAGTTTTAAAAAAATGTAATTTTTTTTTTTCAGTTTCCGTCTAAGCTGGACGATTTTTGGTCGCTTTTTTTGACCGACCAACGTTGGTCGGAAATATTTGATCGGTTTTTAGCAGATTTTTACCAGTGTGTCTCTGCTTTTTGGTAGTCGTATGTCACATGACTATCACATGCATGACCTCAATGGACAAAGAGAAAGCAGTAAGACACTAAAGTAAAGTGAACTAAGTTCCAAAACAACTTCATTAAAGCTTTATAGAGACAGCTCTTATTTGACATGCAATTTAAATGTGAAAGATATACACACACTGCCAGAAAGCTTCTACATATTTTACACTAACATTACTCTTTTAGAACAAAACATAAGTGAAGATGGTTGATGATGAGAAGGGACAGAGAGAGAATAGTAAAAGAGATGGGAAAATCTGAATGCTTGTTTAAACAGTACAACCATCTTGATAATAATCTTCCTATCGTCCTACTATATTATAAGTAAGAAGCTCCAAATTAGAAATTTGAATTACCAAAATATCCATTAAAAATTGAATGACTATTTGACCCTTCAAACAAACACTATTTTTACACCACTTTTGTACAAAAATATAAATGTAGATTTAAATAAATTTATTAAGCTACTGGACATCTTTTCACATACAATGTATGAGAATATGAAAATGCAATAAATATAGAATTATGTGGGAACATTTTTTTTTAATTACGTGGGGACATTGATTCTTGCAATCTTGAATGATATATTAACCTAAGTTGCTCCGACATGACAGTTTAGGTGCCGCACCCGTGTCGACACGACACTAGTATGAGTGTGGGTATGGGACCCGTACCGGATCTGATCAAATAATTTTGGGTACTTTGACCACGACAGGCGAAAAAATTCGAGACAAGATACAATTTGATTCCCGAAATAAGAACCAAAACTAAGGTAAATTTAAAGAAAATAACATACTTTATCTAGGAAATCAATCATTTAATTATATACAACTTGAAAATAAAAAAAAAACCCACACTTTACAAACTATACGTAAGTATTTCACAATTTTTTTTATAATTTAGAGATATTTTATATTTGTATTTTTTTGAATTATTATTAGCCGAATCCCCGTATCCGTATCCGTACTAGGATCCATATCCCCGAATCATAGAATTTACATCTGGAAGGATCCGACCTCTAGATCCGCACCCGTGTCGGACACCCGCACTCGTATCTAAACAACTTAGATATTAACTATTATTTATTTATTGTGATTATTGATGATAAGTCATATGAAAAGTCATTTTATGCTCTATATATATTGAGGACAAAAAAGGTTGACAGCAGCTCATAGTCTCTTCTCCTCCATTCTCAAAACTGCCTTCAGTGACCTTTCCTCTTACAAGTGATTAGAACGTTGTAGGACTGACTTGAAATACATATAGCGTGAAGAAAACCAACCGGATACTTGAGGACCAACATATATTTTTAATGTGTATGAAGAAGTAAGTTTGGTCAGCTCTACAAACAGCTAGGTGCTATGGTGCATCCATACTGGGAGGATTCTGACCGAGAAAACATCACGAAGTGGCCGAGAAGTGACTAAGCTTTTAAGCTCTTTTTAGCTTTTTTTCAATATTTGACAAAGTCAAAAAGTACTTAAAATAAGTTAAATACTGCTTAAAATAAGCCAAAAATAAGAAGTTGGGCAACCCAAACTTATTGCTTTTTTGGCTTAAAAGCTTGTGTACGGTCAAAACCGATTCTCATTCATAAAGACCGGTCGAGACAATGACGTTTCAATCGAAGGGTATCCACATGACAAGCTCGGACGAATTCCGAAGTAGGGACGTCGAGTTTCGAGTTATAAACGGCAAAACTTGATATCATTATCGAGCCCGTGTCCGAATCGGACTACGGGGCAACACATATCGATACAGGCCCCGAATATCGATGCCCCAAGGCAGAACCGAGCTTGAACCAAGACTGGGGGTTCGATCTAACACCGAGCTCGAGCCAGTGCCAAGCTCGCAGACAAGAGCCGTTACAACCGCACCGAGGGAGAGAATCTTGGCGAGAATCAAGGAAGAGACAAACCATCATGGGTCCTCCACTATATGTATTATTTTATTATGTTGTTATAGATAAAACAGTGATCCTCTATTATAAAAAGGGGGATAGACTGCAATAGAGGCAAGTCCTCCAAGATACATTAAGATTTCATTGTGCTTGTTTTTCTAACTCATTTCAGTCTTCCCGTCCATCATTCCCATTTTATAGCAAAAATACCTGTATTGTCATTTTGTATCAAAGGAATTCGCATACCCTTAGAACCATATCTAAATTTAATGTTATCCGATTTTTTGGGTAAACAGTTTGGCGCCCACTGTGGGGCTAAGGGTAACAGTGATTGTTTGATATAAATCTACAGTACACTCCAGCTTACAACTTCAAAATGGCTCTACCTATCAACCTCGAAGCCGGCCTTCAAGATGAAACCAACAACTTGGCGCCCGGGGCCGGAAGGCTACCTGACGACGGCAATGAGGCTCGAATCGAAGAACCCGAAATTCGAGCCGAAGTACCATTGGATATCAATTCACAAATAGCTCTAGAAGTGAATCAGCGTTCTGAACCGGAAAGAAGCGTTCAGGGCGGTGCTCGACCCATAGCCCGAGACACCTACAGCACGGGAAAAATTGGGGCCAGCTTGCGTATGATTTTCGAAATGCTACAAGCCCAACAAACAGTGATAGCTCAGTTGTAGAGCCAAACTCATATGCAAAGTGGGCCGAACTCCAATCCGCTTCTTCGAGAAGTCACCCCCAGAATGGAGCCCGTCGTAATGAAATCAAACGAGCAGGAATCGGGGACCGCTCCTAAAATTGCTAAATTGCTCGAGGAACTCACAAAACGAGTCGAAGCCAACGACAAAAAAATGAAAACGTATAACGCTAGGGTCGATCAAATCTCGGGGGCTCTGCCAATGATAAAAGGGCTCGATTCGAAAAAATTCATACAAAAGCCTTTTCCCTCGAGCATGGCCCCAAAACGATCCCCAAAAAATTCTGTATGCCCGAAATTCTCAAATATAACGGTACGACTGATCTTAACGAACACGTCACCTCCTACACATGTGCCATCAAAGGCAACGATTTGGAGGATGATGAGATCGAATCTGTGTTGTTGAAAAAGTTCGGAGAGACCCTCGCAAAGGAAGCAATGATCTGGTATCACAACTTACCACCAAATTCCATTGATTCTTTTGCCATGTTAGTAGATTAGTTCATAAAAGCACATGCTGGTGCCATGAAGGTTGCAACAAGGAAATCAGAACTCTTCAAAATAAAACAAAGGGGTAACGAAATGCTGAGGGAATTCGTATCCCGATTTCAAATGGAACGTATGGACTTGCCACCGATCACAGACGATTGGGCCGTACAAGCTTTCACCGAAGGACTGAACGGGCTAAGTTCGACAGCATCACGTCGGCTGAAACAAAATTTGATCGAGTACCCAGCAATAACTTGGGCAGATGTACACAAACGGTACCAATCAAAAATTAGGGTTAAAGATGATCAATTGGGAGCTCCGTATGGGCCCGTACGTCAGAACCACACAACCACTAAAAATCAGAGGGAAATCAACAGAGAACAAAGGTCGAACAGAGACCGATACCAACCGTACGACACAGATCGGATGAACAATGGTTCAGCACGTGATGCGGTTCAGAACAACCGAAGGACTGATCGGGGACAAAATTCTCGGGGACTTATGAGCAAGAGCGGCTTTGATAAATATGTCGATCCTATAGAAGTCCCTCGATTATCGGAGTATAACTTCAACATTGGTACATCCGCCATCGTATCGGCCATCGGACGCATCAAAGACACCAGATGGCCTCGACCCATGCAGACCGATCCTGCCCAAAGGAATCCTAATCCAATGTGTGAATATCATGGCACCCATGGCCACAGAACGGAAGATTACAGGCAACTAAGAGAGGAAGTGGCCCGCTTATTTAACAAAGGACACCTTCGGGAATTTCTGAGTGATTGGGCGAAGAACCATTTTAGGAACAAGGAATTTGGCAAGCAAAACGAGCTAGAAGAACCGCAACACGTCATTCACATGATCATCGGCGGCGTTGATGCCCCTCAGGGACCGATGCTTAAACGCACTAAAACATCGATTGTGAGGGAAAAGCGATCTCGAACTCAAGATTATACACCCATAGGGACTTTGTCCTTCAGTGATGAAGATACAGAGGGAATCATCCAACCCCATAATGATGCACTGGTAATATCCGTACTCATGAATAAAACTAAGATTAAGCGTGTGTTAATTGATCCAGGTAGCTCGGCCAATATCATCAGATCGAGGGTCGTAGAACAGCTCGGCCTGCAAGATCAGGTCGTACCCGCAACTCTGGTTCTAAATGGATTCAATATGGCATGTGAAACCACCAAAGGCGAGATTACCCTACCAATAAACGTGGCCGGAACCATCCAGGAAATAAAGTTTCACGTGATCGAAGGTGATATGAGATATAACACGCTTTTTGAAAGGCCGTGGATCCACAGCATGAGAGTCGTACCCTCGACCCTACACCAGGTCCTCAAATTCCCAACATCGGGAGGTGTCAAAATAGTGTACAGAGAACAACCGGCCGCAAAGGAAATGTTCTCCGTCGAAGAAGCAAAATTAATATCCTCGTCTTCGCCAATAAAAGGATCAGGTTCAGAAGGAGACACAATCGGAGAGCAGAGCGCCAAATAGCAATCACAGACATCGGCTTCGACCCAGCCAGGTAAGTAGAACATTGAAGAAGATGATGATGACCGATGGATCCCTCGATCCTTTGTAACCCCCGATGATTTCGATGCCACCAAATCAATAATTGAGGAACTGGAGCAAATCATACTGATCGAACACTGGCCCGAACGAAAGGTATACATGGGAACGGGTTTGAGCCCCGAACTCAAGAAGAAACTCATTCAATTTCTTATCAATAACATCGACTGTTTTGCGTGGTCCCATTTAGATATAACAGGGATCCTGCCGGACATAACGGCGCACCAGCTAAGCTTGAATCCTAGGTTCAGACCGGTGAAGCAAAAAAAAAGGCCCCAGTCCGAGGAAAAGCACGCATTCATAAAGGATGAGGTAACCAAACTTCTCAAGATAGGGTCTATTCGGGAGGTAAAATACCCCGAATGGTTAGCCAATGTGGTTGTAGTACCTAAAAAAGGAAACAAACTTAGAATGTGTGTGGACTATAAGGATTTGAACAAAGCATTCCCCAAAGATTCCTTTCCACTGCCCAACATCGATTGCATGATCGATGCCACGGCCGGCCATGAGATCCTCACCTTTCTCGACGCCTATTCCGGGTATAATAAAATTTAGATGAACCCGGACGACCGGGAAAAGACTTCATTTGTGACCCGACATGGAACATATTGTTATAACGTAATGCCCTTCGGGATAAAAAATATAGGAGCTACTTATCAACGCCTAGTAAATAGAATGTTCGAAGAACAAATAGGTAAAAAAATGGAAGTCTATATTGATGACATGCTAGTTAAGTCCCTGCGCGCAGAGGACCATTTGGCCCATTTGCAGGAAACGTTCAAGATTTTGAGGAAATTCAACATGAAGCTCAACCCCGAAAAATGTGCTTTCGGGGGCGGTTCGGGCAAGTTCCTCGGCTTCATGGTCTCAAATCGGGGAATTGAGATCAACCCCGACAAAATCAAGGCCATCGAAGACATCACCATCGTGGACAGCGTGAAAGCTGTACAAAGGTTAACGGGAAGAATTGCAGCCTTAGGCCGGTTCATTTCAAGATCATCAGATCGAAGTCACAAATTTTTCTCCCTACTCAAAAAGAAGAACGACTTCGCTTGGACACCGGAATGCCAACAAGCATTACAGGATTTGAAACGATATCTATCGAGCCCACCACTGCTTTGCACTCCAAAAACTGACGAAAAACTATACTTGTACTTGGCGATATCGGAAGTCGCCGTAAGCAGTGTCCTAGTTCGAGAAGAGCAAGGCATGCAATTTACTGTTTATTACGTAAGTCGGACCTTAGGAGAAGCGGAAACTAGGTATCCGCAGTTAAAAAAATTGGCACTTGCACTGGTAAGCGCATCTAGAAAGTTAAGGCCGTACTTTCAATGTCACCCCATAAGCGTATTAACCACCTGCCCACTCCGTAATATTTTACATAGGCCCGAACTATCAGGCTGATTGGCCAAATGGGCCATCGAACTCAGTGGGTACGATATTGAATATCAACCCCGTACAGCCATCAAGTCTCAAATTTTGGCAGACTTCATGGCCGACTTCACGCCAACCCTCATACCCGAAGTCGAAAAGGAACTCCTTTTGAAATCAGGTATATCATCCGGGGTATGGATCCTTTTTACGGATGGTGCTTCGAATATAAAGGGGTCCGGGTTAGGCATAGTTTTGAAACCCCCCACGGGTAACATTATTAGGCAAGCTATTAAAACTATCAGATTAACTAACAACGAGGCTGAGTATGAAGCCATGATTGCAGGTCTCGTACTAGCTAGAAACTTGGGAGCAGAAGTCATTGAGGGGCATTGTGACTCTTTGCTGGTGGTGAGTCAAGTAAACAAAACCTTCGAAGTCCGAGAAGGTAGGATGCAAAGATATTTGGACAAACTGCTTATCACTTTACACCATTTCAAATAATGGACCCTACGGCATGTTCCACGAGAACGGAATAATGAGGCCGATGCTCTTGCAAATTTGGGATCGTCGGTCGAGGTAGATGATTTGAGCACGGGGACTATCGTTCAACTTTCAAGATCGGTAATCGAAGATGGGCACGCCGAAATAAATTCTACTAGCTTAACCTAGGATTGGAGAAACAAGTATATTGAATACTTAAGAAACAGAAAGCTCCCTTCAGACCCTAAAGATTCCAGGGCCCTACGGACTAAAGCTGCTCGATTCACGTTGGCTGCGGACGGAACACTATATCGAAGAACATTCGATAGACCGATGGCGGTATGCGTGGGTCCGGGAGATACCCATTACATCCTCCGGGAAGTACATGAGGGCACTTGTGGCAATCACTCCGGTGCCGACACATTAGTTCGAAAAATGATCAGAGCGGGGTATTATTGGATCGATATGGGCAAGGATGCGAAAGAATTTGTTCATAAATATGACAAATGTCAAAGGTTTGCGCCAATTATCCATCAACCCGGAGAGCAACTTCACTCGGTCCTATCCCCATGGCCATTCATGAAATGGGGAATGGACATCGTCGGCCCTCTGCCATCGACCCCGGGTAAAGCCAAATTTATTTTATTTATGACTGACTATTTTTCCAAATGGGTTGAAGCGCATGCGTTCGAGAAAATAAGAGAGAAAGAAGTTATAGACTTTATTTGGGATCATATCATATGCCGATTCGGGATACCCGCCGAAATAGTGTGCGATAATGGGAAGTAATTCGTTGGCAGCAAAATCACAAAATTCTTCGAAGATCACAAAATAAGGAGGATATTATCAACACCATACCACCCCAGTGGGAACGGTCAGGCCGAATCAACGAAGAAGACTATTCTTCAAAACCTGAAGAAGAGATTGAATGACGCCAAAGGAAAATGGAGAGAAATCCTGCCCGAAGTCCTTTGGGCATACCGAACAACGTCAAAATCCAGTACGGGGATGACCCCATTCTCCTTAGTATATGGTTCCGAAGCATTAATACCAGTCAAAGTCGGTGAACCTAGTCCCAGATTTCGATTCATGACGGAAGAATCAAATAACGAGGCTATGAACACCAGCCTTGAATTATCGGACGAAGGACGAGAAGCTGCCCTCATCCGATTGGCCGCCCAAAAGCAACAAATCGAAAGGTATTATAATCGAAGAACTAAACTTTGCCATTTCAAGCCTGGGGACTTAGTGTTCAGAAAAGTCACCATCAATACTCGGAATCCAAACGAAGGAAAATTAGGACCAAATTGGGAAGGACCATACCAGGTGCTCGAGAACGTTGGAAAAGGATCATACAGGCTCGGCATCATAAATGACAAACAGCTATCAAGCAGTTGGAATGTATCACATCTAAAACGGTACTACTGCTAAGGTATGACCTTTCCATATTCATCTAACTGACCCATGCAGAAGTCCGAACAAGAGATGAAGAAGATCTTTCGCTTAAAAGCACGCGTTGCACTCTTTTTCCCTTAGACCGGTTTTCTCCCAAATGGGTTTTTCGGCAAGGTTTTTAATGAGGCAACCATCGATCGTGCTGCACTTTTGACAATATCCGAGGCCTCTTTCCAACCGACCTCGAATACCGGGGGGGCATCAGGGCCCTCAAATACATCGAGTTCAGATGCAAGAAAGTCATCTCACAACAATAGGGTTCCAACAGGAAAAATTGTAAGAGCCAAATGGTCAAAATGAACCATGCTCATATAGATTGGCCCAAACATAAACACATGTGCAATGACTTGAGATTTATTTTGCAACCAGAATTAAGCCTACGGGCTACTTTCATTCTGAGTTTGAAATAATCACTCGAATATTAAGCCTACGGGCTACTTACATTACTTCAAGTTCGAATCTTTCACTCGACTAAGCCTACGGGCTACCTTTATTTCAAGTTCGAGCAAACACTCACTCGACCATTGTGCCTACGGGCCACATTATCTCGAGTTCGAAACATTCACTCGACCATTACGCCTACGGGCTACGACATTCTGAGTTCGAAATATTCACTCGACTATTAAGCCTACGGGCTACTGTTATTCCGAGTTCGAGCAAGCAGTCACTCGACCATTAAGCCTACGGGCTACTTTCATTCTGAGTTTGAAATAATCACTCGAATATTAAGCCTACAGGCTACTTACATTACTTCAAGTTCGAATCTTTCACTCGACTAAGCCTACGGGCTACCTTTATTTCAAGTTCGAGCAAACACTCACTCGACCATTGCGCCTACGGGCCACATTATCTCGAGTTCAAAACATTCACTCGACCATTACGCCTACGGGCTATGACATTCCGAGTTTGAAACATTCACTCGACTATTAAGCCTACGTGCTACTGTTATTCCGAGTTCGAAACATTCACTCGACTATTAAGCCTACGGGCTACTGTTATTCCGAGTTCGAGCAAGCAGTCACTCGACCATTAAGCCTACGGGCTACTTTCATTCCGAGTTCAAAATAATCACTCGAATATTAAGCCTACGGGCTACTTACATTACTTCAAGTTCGAATCATTCACTCGACTAAGCCTACATGCTACCTTTATTTCGAGTTCGAGCAAACACTCACTCGACCATTAAGCCTACGGGCCACATTATCTCGAGTTCTTCATTCAACTATTAAGCCTACGGGCTTCCTTTATTTCGAGTTTGAGCAAACACTTACTCGACCATTGTGCCTACGGGCCACATTATCTCGAGTTCGAAACATTCACTCGACTATTAAGCCTACGGGCTACTGTTTTTCCGAGTTCGAACAAGCACCCACTCGACCATTACGCCTACGGGCTACAATATTTCAAGTTCAAAACATTCACTCAACGGCTAATAAGCTACTTTTACTCTGAGTTTACATTAACTCAACCAGTACATTACACCTACGGATTATGTTCCTTCAAAGTTTGAATCATCGACTCAACAAGCAAACCCAGGGGCTACAAATCTGATCGATCAGAGAGACTACAAGGTCAACATTCGATTAAAAGTCTTCACAAAATAAAAACAAGTCGACCTCGTTATACATATATATACAAAAATTGCCCACGTGATTAAGTTGCAAACATGAAGAATTAGAAATTAAGCTTCTTGGTCGAGCTCTTCCCCGTCCTCGGATCCTCTTTTGCTACCATCATCATCATCATTATCAGAAGCCAAGGCTTCAGCTTTCGCTTTGAGCTCTTTTGCCTTTTTTACATCTTCGGTAAGGTCGAAACCTCGAGTGTGTATCTCCTCGAGGGTCTCCCTCTGAGACCTACACTTGGCAAGTTCGGCAACCCAAAGAGCTCGAGTATCGGCGGTCTTCACCGCTTCCTGGGCCTCCATCTGAGCAGCCTCAGCATCGGCCCGATATACAGCAATGGACTTATCCGCCAAGACTTTCGACAACGCAACCTCCGCCTTAGCCTCAGCAAGTCGTGTTTCAAGCTCCTCGATCTTCTTAGCTTGAACCGACCCCTTTTGCTTGGCACTTCAAAGTTGAACGTCGGCCAATAATAATTTTGTTAAGATGGTTTCTTTTTTCGCTGCCAGGTGGTCGAGGGTCTCCTTCCACCGATTGCATTCAGCTCGGATTTGATCGACTTCTTCTCGAAGTAACCCGATCTTTTCGATCTTTTGCTGCAACTGAGCTAACGAAGAGTTAACTTCCACGGTTGAGTCAGACCCATACTTTAACAGAACAAGGCTCACCCGCTTATCGAGCTCGACCCCTTCTTCACGGACCTTAGCCAAATCCTCTTGGAGGTCCTTTATAGCCTCGTCCTTTTGGCTGCAAAGAAGCCACAGGGCATCTCTCTCACCTGAGACCTTCCGGAGCTCGGCCTCACACTGGCTAAGATCGACTCGAAACCTACTAATGGCCTGCACAGTAAGAAACACGAGTCAAGTATGGAAAAGAACAAAGAAACCAAGTATGGAAAAATCATTACCCGAGTAATGAAACGCTGAGCCTCCTCTAATAAAAGAGAAGCGTCACCAATATCGGAACCATCATCGACTCCCGTAAAACAATCCCTAAAAGGATCCCCTGCACCAGAGCCTTCGTCGATATCGGGAGACTTCAACTCTCGAGCTTCCTTCAACACCTGCTCAGAAAAAGATGGAAGAGAAGGCGAATGACCCATTGTCATAGCCCCGAGCAAATCACTCGGAGTACTCCGGTCGAGACTCAAGTCTTCAGAAACAACACCGGCAGTCACAGCCGCCATCGGCTCGGGAGCTCTGGCAACCTCGATGGCCTCCGTAGATCGGACTACCAAAGCCGAAGAGCTATTTTCTTCTTCTTCTTCTTCTTCTTCTTCTTCTTCTTCTTCTTCTTCTTCTTCTTCTTCTTCTTCTTCTTCTTCTTCTTCTTCTTCTTCTTCTTCTCTCATTCGTTAGACCGAGTCAATCGAAAGGGCAATTACTTTTCTCCTCACCCTTCGAGTTTTGGGCTTGGGGTCCTCTGACCGAGAGGAAGCTCTTCGCTTCTTATCTTCCCCCTATTTAGGGACTTGGGACTTGTTTCCTTCTTCACCGCTCGAAGGCCTCAAAGCGGCATCCCTGGTTACGCCTGCACAAAAGGAAATCGGTAACGAATAGAACTCAAAGATTACTTCGAAGGAAACAAGAAGCAAACCTCACCATGGTTCTTGGCCTCCCATCTGCCTTTTGCCAAATCAAGCCAAGCGCGCTCGGCGTATGAGGAGGTCGAGGCTAACTTCCGAACCCAGTCCTCGAGGTCAGGCACCGCTTGTGGCATCCAAGAGGCAGCTGAACATCAGGGAAGGACATCAGAAAAAATCGAAAAAGGACATGAAAAGTGAACAAAAATCACTTATGGTCAAAATTCCATTCTTCAGGGAACGACATCTTCTCCCCCGGAATGAGATTACGGGTCCTCACTCGAATATAACGACCCATCCAACCCCGATCCTTGTCTTCATCGATGCTCGACATCAAAGCCTTCGATGCCCGACGATGAAGTCTGATTAGTCCTCGAAAGATCTGAGGCCGATACAGTCGTATGAGGTGGTTCAGAGAAAAATCCAACCCCCGGCTTTGATAGAGAAGAAGCGCAATAAGATCACTATACGCCATAAAGAGGGATGAATTTGGACAAGGGTGACTTGATACCTTTTGCAGAAATCAATAATCATCGGGTCGACGGGTCCCAGTATGAAGGGATAAGTATAAACACTTAAAAGCTCCTCCACGTAAGTGGTAACACTCTCATCGGAAGATGGAATTTGCAACACGACCTCGGAACCCCAGTTGCAGTCTTTTCGGACGGCCTCGAGGTGATCCTCCGTTATAAAGCATGTATACATCGATACATGTTCACATCGACCCGAAACGGAGGTAGGATTCTCCACCTTAAAATCAGTCTTCAAAGTGCACGGGCCAGGAACATAGTCATGAACTGACGGCTCCACCGGCGCCTTATCATCAGACAGCCGTGAGGAATAAGCTTTCTCCTTCTGAGGTACGGTTTTGGAAGTTTTCGCCATTGATATGAAAGGAAAGAGTGCAAAGGAAGGTGAAGAAATAGACAGCACCAAAATTCTGGTATGGGCGGCCCCGTAGCAGCGAAATAGAGAGGATAAATAAGAAAGTTTGGAAGAAGAGAAGGCACAAAAGTGGTAAAGGTTATATGGAAAGACTATTTATAGACTAAGGCATGACGGTTCGGTATCAACGGTGGCCGACCACCGTCTGACACACATTAAATGCTTCGGTAAAACCGAGTCGATGGGACAACTATCACATACGTCAAGATCGGGTTCGATAGAAACGTCAGCATAAATTTGATCGAGCCGTAGGGAAATTATATCATTCCTCGCCACATCCTTTCCGAAAAACGAGGGGACTATCTGTGTATGGTCAAAACCGATTCTCAGTCATAAAGACCGGTCGAGACAATGACGTTTCAATCGAAGGGTATCCACATGACAAGCTCGGACGAATTCCGAAGTAGGGACGTCGAGCTTCGAGCTATAAACGGCAAAACTCGATATCATTATCGAGCCCGTGTCCGAATCGGACTACGGGGCAACACCGATCGGATATGCTTACACCCAAAAATAGAAGAAGTAACAAAGAAAGAAAGGAACATACCGCTGTGGTGTTGTGCATGGCGTTGTTCAACAAACACTTTCCCGAGAGTGCTTGAATCTTTTCCAGTCTTTCTCTGAAGCCCTTTGGCTTCAGATAATTAGCAAGCTCTACTGGCCGGGATAGCAAGTTGCATCCGGTAGAGACCGAAAAGAGTAACGTTCCTCCTCCTTTGTGAATCTTCAAAAGGGGCAGCATAATTTTGCCCCAAATTTCCATAAACTGGGGACTGTGGAAGAGGAACACCTTCTTCATGGTCAGGTGCGGCCGATGGAGGTGATGTAGCAATTGCTGATGGAAGAGTGGATAAAGATGGAAGTGATGTAGCAGTTGCTGATATTGGTGAAGATGGAGATGAAGCTAATGGAGTTGAAGAGTGAGAAGTAGCTACATCAAATATAGCGCTGGTTGTTGGATGCTCGCCAACCAAAAACGGCAAGGACCCGGTACTCAACCTAGCAGTATCGGGTTCAGCAATTGGGGCCCGAAAATAGGAGTTGACATTATCTACCAAATCAAACTCTCCCCAAAGTGCCGAGGCATCGTCCTCGATTGGTGTAACTTTATCAACAGGTCGAGCATCTTGTTGGAATGATGAGGATCGCTGTCTTCTATGTAGAGAAGCTCCCTCATCACTAGCTTCTTCATCATTGTCAATCGTCACGGTGTCTATGACCGGCCCAAAAGGAGGGCCAATCACCATCGCTACCGGAGATGACTCGGGGGTATCAGTCCTCGCTCTCTTATTCTTTTCCTCGGTCGCGGAGAAACGTCTTCTCTTCGGTTGTTTATCCTCCGGCCGGGGACTCTGTAAAGAAGTGTTTGCGCCCGAAACAGGCCCGGAGATACCTGTTCGGTTAAGTGCCTCCTGAAGTAGTCTCACTACATCAGCATGATCAACCAAGACGTCCTCCTCAGGAACAGTAACAGATCCCGCAGGTAGACCTAATTTCGTGAACAAGTCAGAAGGGTTCGACCAAGTTTTCCATATACAAAAAAAAAATGGAAGCATGGTAAGTTAAAATTACCATGATTTTTGGCCTTCCACCCGTATTTAAGGGTCAGTTCTTTCCACAAACGAGTTTTGGGCGTCGTGACGTCCAAGATCTTCTGAACCCACTGGTCCAAGCCTTCCACCACCGGTGGGATCCATTGAGTTGTTAAAACATGCGAAGGGTGAAGAGTCGATACGACCTTTGGGGGATTAGAGATTCATCATACGAGCTAATGTTAGCTCTTCTCCAGTCTCCTAGCACAAGCATCGAAGGCAGGCGACCGTCCTTCACACTGAAGGACTTATCTGTGCCAAACACACCTAGTAGCGAAGGCAAAACTCCGCAATCACGGAATCAAGCTCTCCACTCAAAGAAAACGCACCCAAAGAAAAGGGATACATGTAAAAGTATGTAAAACCTTCCTTGGGAAGGGTCACTTGCTCCGATAGATCAGAAGCAATGATATCCAACTCATGTCAGTGACAGTCCTCCTTCACGGGAGGAATAGTGGAAGGACGACTGGAAAAAGAGTACCTACTAACAGCCCATGTACGAGGGTTAGCAGTAGGGAATTTCTCTTCAAAGTCCTTTGTGGTACTGAATCTTCTTAGGATGACGGAACCCACCGTTGGAGGAGCAGAGTCCTTGGCTTTGTTCTTGTTCTTTGAAGAACCGGTACGCTTGGAGGAAAAAACCATTGAATAAGAAGAAGGAAAAGATTTTTGTTTAAAGAGAATTAGAGAAAGGATGGAGAACAAAGATGCAAATCAGAAGCTCGAAAAATTATGAAGTGCAACGGAAAAGAATGATGCGTATAAGTAAAATTTTGGCAGCTAAATTCATGGCCATGATTACCTCGATAATCGATAAAATTTGTGCTGAATCGTGGGATGACATGTGTTCGGGACATAAATGCGGAGAGACGTGCGTCTAATCAACCGTCAGAAGCCTTCAGGGGGAGTTATAGTAATTCCCGCCAAAAAAGTGTTTCTACCAACTTCCCGGTAACACAAAGTTATGTCACCGGAAAGCAGGAGGACTATCTATATAGGGTGAAATATGATATGACATGTGACACGTGGAACCCAAGACGGGGATGGCCGGAGACCGAACGCAGCCATTCCGCTTGTCACCGGACGGGATAACGTTCATAAATGTGTATTAAATGCTCTGCGCCCGGTAGCATTTAATAATGAATATTCTGCAGCTTTAAGAACGACTGCCCATTACAGAGAATTTGGCATTTATATTCACCGTTACATCTTCATCAATGACCCTCATAATTAACATTAAAATAGGGCACGATCCTAGGACCTTCTTCCCTAGACATATTTATAAATAGTGGGCCCAGTTATCATTGTAAAGGACACGAATTTTCTGGCTAAACTTACACTACATTCTATACAAAGCTTAATCAAATCTTACTTTTCCGCTTTTTGATCTCATCATTGCTGTGCCCGAAAACCTTGTTCCCGGAACTGTCATCTCTGTTGTTTCATCTACATTTTAAGGCTAAGTATTGTACATTTATTCAATTATTGTATTATTTCAGGATCAAATTAGTTCGTTTGTCTAGAAATCACGTATAAATTCAACTGTACTGTTTTACTGGTAAACACTCTGCAGGAAACAGAAAGTGCAAAATTGTCAGCACTTAAGAGGAATTAAGATCTTCAACAAGAACTAACATCATATTCAAAACTCGTATTACTTAATTCCCCCAGAGTATTATGAATCTTTCCACATTAATAATAGATAGTTAAAATGGGGTGCAACTTGCACAAACACAACCCGGAAGATACAGTGCAAATATTTTGGATATGTGTAACACAGTTAGATTTGTACAAGAAATCAAGAGCAACCAAGACACATAATTGAACCTATTTGGTCAACGATTTAGTTGCATAGTTAATCAAGCAGGTCAGTTGAAGTCCTACTAAAAGCTTGCCCTGTACTTTGTTAGTTTTTTTTTACTTCTTTGCATAAGACTTTGTAAGTATGTTATTAGGATGCATAGGCAGCTAAAATCAAAGAGAGAGTTCTGATGTATGACTTGTTAACCGTCACTGTTTTGAATTATATCTGGAGAAAGATGCACAAAGATGATGTAAGACCCGCTCAAACTAATCCATTTGTAAGAACAAGCTAAAAGACCATAACAATATAATCTTCATATATGAAAATTATTTTGATACAACACATACCTTTTGAATATCCGTAGGTAACACAGCTCCATCAATTGCCGTTGGGGTCCATATTTCTATGCCACTGTCAAATCCATAGGTAGCAAGCATTGGTGCATAAGGATGCGGCTCAATACAGCTTGTGACATGGTAACCTGAGCCCAAAACACGAACAAGCTTCCCACTCTTTTTCTTCCATATGAAAATTCGACCACAATCAGACCCGCTCACGACATATTCACACTTGGGCCCAAAACAATTAACACCTCTAGTAAATCTTTAACAGTTTATGTGCCCTTTGTAGACTTGTAGACCAACATCTGTACCAGAATCCTGAGATGGAGATGCACGAGACTGATGATCTGGATCTATTTCACCCGCATCAGTGTCATGGGAAACTGGTGGAGTGGTGGATTGATCAGGTACCAGTTCCATATCTTTTGTAAAAAGATAGATAAACTCATCAAGGTACGAAACAAGAAGTTCGCTCTGGTCAGAAAAAGCTAAGCCTGTTATTCCCACACCCTCATCGCCAATTAAATGTGAGGGACAGAAGTAATCAACAGGCTGACCAAAATCAACAGATCCATCCCGCTTATATTTACGAATATCAAAAATCCTTGCAAATTCAACTGATCCAGCAACAGCAAAGAAATTGGAATTTCTTGGATCTATTGTCATTGCAACTATATGAAGGACAGGCATATAACTCCTTCCCTGCGGAGGTCCGCAAGTAAACAGCTTTGTAGCTGTATCTGTTCTTAGATCTATCTGCAAGAGAGCATTACCTATATATAAGAATGGACAAAAGGGAGACGCCATGTGAAACCTCAACAAAATCTCTAGATTAGTTAGTCTCTCAGTCCAGTTCCCATATAGATGACTATGATGTCTCTTTATGTTGGTTCAAATATGAAACCAGAAATTATTGCTCAAAAGGTTTGATTTTTCCAATTCACATATCGCCCTTATACTTTAATAGATCACTTAAAACATATAGAGGACGATTATGTCTCTTTAACTTGGAGACTAGATTTAATTCCTCGAAAGTTTGATTCAGTAATTGAGTTATAGTTAGATTGGTCAATAATTTCCTTACACAAGAAAACAGGTGATATTTAAGGAGACATGAGGGCGAAGGAGCGAAAAGGGAAAAACTTATGGCATTTCTGCTAAGGGGCTTCAAAAAAAAAAGTTTAAAAAGATTGTAGCCAGTGAGAATTGAACCAATGGTTTTAAACCCCTTGACCACTAAGCTACGCTTTTGACTATGTCAAGGAGATTCAAAACATAATATATAAAAGTAAAAAATAAATTTTACCTTATATATCCAGTGTAATTTTTCGACAAAGAGGGGTTCGGGCCCCTTCCACCCCCTAAATCCGCCCCCGGCAGTAACACTCCCACCAACAATAGAAACTAACATCTCTGAAAAACTGGACCTATATTAATTCATAAACAATAAGTAATTAATAAGTCAAAAGCTTACAAAACATGATAATTTCAAAAAGAAAATGTTCTTCCCGTTTGTTCGGGATTTTTCAACATTAGAATTCAGTGTCGTACCACCCATAGAATTTTTGACATAAAAGCTGGAACTAAAATTAGAGAAAGAAAAGGGTATATTAACTATAAGGACCAAATAACACAACTCACTTGTTGAACTAATCCATCTTCTCCATAGGAGTAAAAAATATGAGGGCTTCCAGGTTCAATTGCCAATTTGTGAGCTCGTCGTTGATGCTTCGCCACCACCTTCGTTACCACGTTTCCTCCTTCTAGAATTTGATGATTATTAATCTGTAGTTTGCAAGGACAGGAAGTATATTCTTCCTTAGTGGAGGTTGTAACAGACAGTAACCATTAGCTATATAATTCCTAATTTTTAAACGAAACTAAAATCTTAGTGAAATATATGTCACCTTCTTTTAGGAAAGATCAAAGAGAAGCAGTAATATGCAGGATGATGAATCAGAGAGTTTGTAGGAATAAAATCACCAATATGGAAGATCGTGAAGAAGGAAAAGCAAAACTATAAAGAAGTTATCTGCCCATCGGCAACACAAGTAACAATGCTCCGATCGTTAGTGTATGGCATAAACTTTGCTTGATATACAGTGTAATGATGACCTGACTGGAATGAGTGTACAATTTTTCCAGTCTCCCAGTCCCAGAGTATGAACTTCGAGTAAGTATAATTTGATACCACAATGTCACCGTCAGCACTAAACTAACTGTATTCACCGAGCAATTGTGTTTCCTGAAGACATCGAGACGGAGCACGAGATCCTGGAAAAACAGCGCAATTATGAGGAGGCTCCGAATTTTCTCAAAGTATAAGCTTGATCAATAAATTAACTGATCCCACTTGGAAAGCACAATTTGCTGTTTTTGTCCAGTATCTTGAGAGATACACTGAACTAGTATACAGACCATTAGCTTCATATTTTTACTGCACTGCCATTATGCTTGTCAATCCTACTCCTCGCCATTCATGTTCCATGCATAACGCAAACATCCATTAACCAGAAAACGACATAATGGTAAGTCAAAATGCAAAAGAAACACACATAGCATAAGAGCAATCTTGAGATTGGGAAAATAAACTAACAGAAAGCATAACACATTTCTACTGTACAAAAAAATCCCAAGAGGAAACAAAGTTGATGAAATGTGTGACCATCTCATATGAAAGTTTTAGCTTTTAAAGAAAGCATACTTTTTTATTTACTTAATTATATGTTATAGACACCCTCATATGTGTGCCTAATTTTTATTTTTTTTGTTTGTAACGAGTGACGGTAAAGCTCGAACGCAGGACCTGTACTTGCCAAGGGAGCACTCATTTATTTATTTAATTATATCTCTACAAGAGCAAAATTTTTCTCATGTCAACCATTAAGACTACTATTTTAAGTAGAAATAATTGCACATTAAATGCATCAAACTACCAACGAGCCAGAACTGGACAATTCCTAGTGATAAATAAAAGGACATAAAATCCACCCTCCAAATCTAACCACCATTTACGAGAGAAGACACAAGCCACATACAAAATGGACTACAGCCAAAGGCGCGCCATGCATGATGGTACTAGCGTAAAGAGGTCATAGACAACAACAATAACAACAAACCCATGTAATCTCATAACTGAGTCTAAGGAGGTCATTTATAATTTTGGAAAGAGTATCATTAAATTGGGATGGAAAAAAAGTAATATATAACTTAAATTAACATCACACATCTGTGTTGTCCGGGAATAATAATGCATAACGATGTAATAAACCAAAAATGTGAAGTGATCAAGAGAAGAACCTCCGACGCGCGGAGACGGTGAAAAAAGTTCCTGGTAGACAGAGGCGGATCTAGGAATTGAAGTGTATGAGTTCCTACCGCAATTTCAAGTCAATATATCATAATAACTGAACTAAGGAACGAGTATCGATATTCAACATAAATTTCAAAATAACAAAAGACTTAAAGATAACATATGAATATAAACATTATCATTACAATTGTACTCGACGACTTGTCATGTTTTGAAAACGATCAATGATCGCAGGTACACTTTCAAATACTTCATCCTCTATATAACAAACTAAACAATTATTCAAAAATTTATCACCAATTCTGCTTCGCAAGTTATTTTTAACGTAGTTCATCGAAGAAAAAACTCTTTCTACCGTTGATGTAGCGATATGCAATATCAAACTTAATTTCACAAGCAAATAAATAAGTCTCCAAGTCATGTGCAAATTTGTTTTAACCAACGTCTCTGAAAGATCACCAAGTCTTTTCAAGTTAGAAAATTCATTGCCCACCTCTCGCACATAGTCAATATAGATGTCAAGCTCAAAACCAAGATCTCAAGTATAGAATCAGTGAACTCATTCGGATAGTGTGTAGCAAATTTCATGATCCTATCTTTATTTTAATTTGCAAAAGAATTTTCTGGACTCAAACTAGCCATACCAAGAAGTAGATCAGTATTCACTTCACTGAAACGACTGTTAAGCTCCGAAAGTTACAAATCAATAACAACATAGAAAACCTCTACACGCAAATGATAAGAATATGTAACACTTGATTTCTTACGCTTCGACTTTTCACGAACATAATTCATATCCATTTCGGGAATCATAATACCATGCCTGACACAAAATAAAGAGACATCTTCTACCAAAGAACCCCATCTAAAATCTCTCATATCTTGAAATTGCCTCTTTGCGAAACCAGCAAGCTTCATAACACTAACAATATTTTGATCTTTTTTTTTGTAAAGCCATATTCAAATCATATGTAATTGCCAACACTTTCAACATTAAATGCAACATATACACAAACTCATAACTTCGGAGAGATTTTGATTTGGTTGTTTCTTTTAGGTTGACTTTAGTCATTTATTACTATTATTTTATTTTAAAAATTAGACTAAAGTGAAAATAGTACTAGTACTGTTTTGTGGTCCCCTGGTACTTTTCTTTCATTTATTCTAGTTCATATAAAATATTACTCAAAAAACAAAGGTATTTTATTTTAAAAAGTAGACTAAAGGGAAAGTAGTACTAATACTGTTTTGTGGTCCCGTACAGGGATTCGAACTCGCATTAATAGGTTATGGGACATGAGCCACACCTGGGTTCCCCTATTTACCACTAAACCAGCAATACATTTTAGGACTGGGTTCCCATATAATTATTCTTATACATGCAATGGATTTTTTAATACAAATACAAGACCTAGGAAAAAGCTATTGGGTTCTTGGGAACCCATACCTATCACTGTAGATCCGCCCCTGCTGGTAGAGAGTTCGCCGATCTCCCGTTTCCACACCGAATCGAGATTCGTTCTCGTCCTTTTACCCATACTCTAGATGATAACCGCTTCACTTGATGTTGTAGATGTCCTACAATTATTATTGCAAATTCTGTGTTAATCAGAATCTACGTACTATGAGTATGAAACTCATAGTTAGTGAGGCTCAAATGTCTGGTCAATCGGTTTGTGATCCATTATAAACTTTCATTGTCAAAGTTTTCGAGAGATTTCTATTTTCACACGTTAGAGATCGAAAAATAAAATACAACAAAATTTGATAGAGTCATTATTCACTCTATACGGGATTATATTGAATTATTTCTTCTCAAAGACCAAAGATTTGAATATTTTCCATTAAATAGTGTAGATGAACGATGTAAAATTATTTGTGAGTATCAGTAGCGGGCCAATAAAGGTATTATGACCTAATTCATAATCTAGTTAGGCTAAGGTCCTTTATTTTTATTGAGATTAAAACGTTCGAATCTGAATACACATCCGAATATTAAGATTTTGCATTTGGATATCACTACTAAACAAAAGCGTTTTTAGACCAAAAAACCCGACTAACAATACCGATCGAAAAAATCGATCAAATTTTTTCTAACTTTTTTTTTTACGAAACATATCTAAATTAGCGCCAAAATACGAGAAATTATTATTTCAACCGATTCAGTTGGTAATGCGCATCAAAAAATATATTTTTCAAGAAACCGACCAACTTTAGTCGGTTTTTTATTTAAAATAAATAAAAATTGATTCTTGGAAAACTGACTGAAATCAATCGGTTATTTTTGCGCAAAAATGTCGTTAAAGAGTATCAATAAAAATAATAAAAGTCTTTAAACTACAAGCACCAAATGGTCTAGTTGTAGAATATATCCTGAAATGGTACGAAACTCGGACTAATTTTCAGATGGTGTATTTTTGAATTGTATAATTTAAAAAATCGACTAAACCAGAAGGTGAACTTTTTAATTGTATAATTAAGAAAATCGATTAGAAATTTTAGTAATTTTTTTGATCGAGTGTGAAATTTAATTGACCGAATGAAATTGGTAAGTTTTTATCGGCCGATTTTGGTCGATTTTTGCTAGTGACCAGCATTTTTTCCACCCATCCAATTCGGTCGATTTTTAGTCGGTAATCATTCAAAATCGACCGTCTTCTATCGATTTTGGTCGGAAAGGAGCTGTTTTTAGTAGTGGATATAAACATTAATCATAATTAAGATTGTTTTTTCAGCATCTAATTTAAATAATTTATTTTTATTTTAAAATTAATAAATATAATATTCAAACATTGAAAGTTCTAGACGAGGCTGGTTCAAGCCTAAGGCCAATAAAAAAATTATTTTAGGCCTAAAATATTAAATGTCCTAAGTGGACCAAGCCTTTGTTTCACTTTAAAATATATTTGAAATACTCAAATATATGAAATTATTGACATTATTGTGGGACCTATTTAAATAAAAAAAGAAAAAAAAAAGAGAAAATGATTTAGAAAAGCAAAAGCAAAAGCAAAAGCAAAAGCAAAAGGAATGCAATTTGTGAGACCAATCAAAATTAAAAAAAAAATACAAATTTGGTTGGTTACATTGTATGTGGGCGGCTGAAGAAAGTTAGCAAATTGCAAAAGCCAAATTTGATGGCTGAATTAGACAGCTCCTCCCCTTATAAATAGAGTCATTTAGTTCCATCTCAAACACATCAAAACATAAAGAAGCAATAGAAGTTAGAGAGAGTAATCCACAGATTGTAGTCTATGAGATAATTAAATAGTGAGTGCGAGTAATATTGTAGTGAGGTATTTTAAATAAAGAGTGTTATTTCTTTTGAGTCGTAGTAGTCTTTTGACACTACAAAGTTGTAACATTATAGTGGTATTATATTGCTCCTCTCGGGTATTGTATTTTACCCCGTTAAAAGATTTGGTGTCATTGTTACTCTCTTGTGTCATTATTATTTATCGTGGATATTATTCGGGGGCGAGATATTATTTTTTCCAATAACGTGGCATCAGAGACATGACAAATAATAGTATATTGTCTTTTCAATACCCCCGCCTCACAAAAGATAATTATGAGAAATGGTGTCAACGCATGAAAGCCATTCTTGGCTCCCAGGATGTGTGGAAAATCGTAGATAGAGGCTATGCAAAAACCGATAATGAGGAAACTCTGTCTCAAAATGAGAAAGAGGTCTTGGCAAAGGCAAGGAAGAAGGATCAACAATCCCTCACACTCATCCACCAATGTTTGGATGATGCCACATTTGAGAAGGCGGCAGATGCTACCACCTCAAAGGAAGCTTGGGAGACTTTACAAAATTTTCTTCAAGGAGTTGACAAGGAGAGGAAGGTAAAACTTCAAACTCTAAGGGTTGATTTTGAAGTTTTAAAAATGAAAGAATCCGAATGCATTTCGTATTATTTCTCAAACGTGAAGGCTGTTGTAAATTAACTAAGAAGATACGGGGAGGACATAGAAGATGTCTATGTGGTAGAAAAGATCATTAGCACTTTTAACACCTAAATTTAATTTTGTGGTGTGTGATATTGAGGAGTCTAAAGATTTAGACTATATGATGGTGGAGCAATTGGAGGATTCTTTACAGGCCCACGAAGAAAAGATCAAAAGGAGACAAGAAGTGTCATTAGAGCAACTTCTTAAAACTCAGGCATCCTTTAAGGAGTATGGAGGTAAAAAGAGCTATCGAAAAAACAGACGAGGCCGAGGCCGTGGCGGTCATGGAAGAGGAAGAAGTAATGGTAACAACTTCAATAATGAAGTTAAAATCCACCAAACATTCAGAGGTCGTGGTCGTAGACAAAGAGGAGGAAGAGGACGTAGCTACTACCAAGAAAATAATGGACAAAGGTATGACAAATCAAAAATTGAGTGTTATAATTGTCATAAATTTGGTCATTACTCTTGGAAATGTCGTAGCAATGTTAAAGAAAAAGCTAACCTTGTTGACGACAAGAAAGAAGAAGATGAGTCAACGATGTTGTTGGCACTCAAGAAAAAAGACAAGAATGATTGTAACTCGTGGTATTTGGACCATGGAGCAAGCAATCATATGTGTGAATACAAAGAGAAGTTTGTGGAGATCAATAAAATGGTGAGAGGTAATGTGTCCTTTGGAGATACCTGAAAGATTCAATTCGAAGGGATATGTACAATTCTGATCTCTTGTAAAGATGGTAGTCACGAGCTAATTCAAGATGTTTATTATGTGCCAAAATTAAAAAGTAATAATTTGAGTTTGGGCCAACTTCTTGAAAAAGAATATGACATCCACATGAAAAATATGCATCTCTGGCTTAGAGATTCAAGTGGAATTCTAATTGCTAAAGTGCATATGGCAAATAATAGATTATTTTCTCTGAATCTTAAAATAATTGATGCAAAGTGTTTGAAGGCTAATGTGCAAGATGAATCATGGTGTTGGCACACGCGATCTGGACACTTAAATTTTGAAGCACTCAAATCAATGAAAAAAAGAGCATGATGCATGGGATACCATCAATCAACCATCCCAATCAATTGTATGAAGCTTGTCTTCTTGGAAAACATGCGAGGAGAAGTTTTTCAAAGGAGGCCATGTCAAGATCAACCAAACCGCTTCAACTTGTTCACACTGATATGTGTAGACCAATCAATCCACCTTCTTTTGGTAAAAGTAAATACTTTCTATTTTTCATTGATGACTTTAGTAGAAAGACTTGGGTTTATTTCTTGAACCAAAAATCTGAAGCTTTTGCTGCTTTTAAAAATTTTAAAGTACTTGCGGAAAAAAGAAAGTGGCTATGAATTTAAAGCTTTAAGGTTTGATAGAGGAGGCGAATTCACTTCAAAAGAATTTAATAACTTCTGTCAGTCTCATGAAATTCGTCGCTCTCTAACGATACCTTATTCACCCTAACAAAATGGAGTTGCAGAGAGAAAAAATCGAACGATTCTTAATATGGCTAAATGTATGTTGAAAGCTAAAAGTATGCCCAAGGAATTATGGGCCGAAGCTGTTTCTTGTACAATTTATTTGAACAACAAGTCTCCAACAAGAAATGTTAGAGATCACACCCCTCAAGAAGCATGGAGTGGAAGAAAACCAAGTGTCAAGCACTTGAGAATCTTTGGGAACATAGCCTATGATCATGTGCCACAACAAGGGAGAGCGAAGCTTGACGATCGAAGTGTCAAGCATGTGTTTGTTGGCTATGATACGAGTTCAAAAGGCTACAAGTTATACAACCTAAGCAGCGACAAGGTGTTGGTAAGTCACGATGTTGAATTTAATGAAGAATTGGCATGGAATTGGGAAGCTCGGGAAGAAACTTCATATGATTTTCTTCCATACTTTGGTGATGAATAAGAACCAGAGACCGTGGAACTTGTGCAGGATACAAATCCACCTCCTTCTCCAACTAATGTTGCATCTCCTTCTTCTCAAGAAAGTTCAAATGAACAGCCGCAAAGGACAATGAGTATTGAAGAGCTCTATGAGGACACAGAAGAAATTACTAATTTTGATTTTTTATATTGTCTCTTTGCTGACAGTGAACCCATAAACTTTGATGAAGCTGTTACAGACAAAAGGTGGAGACAAGCCATGGATGAGGAGATCGAGTAAATAGAGAAGACCAACTTGGGAGTTAACAACTCTTCCCAAGGGTCATCGAGCAATTGGAGTAAAATGGGTATACAAGACAAAGAAAAATATTGATGAAGATGTGGAGAGACACAAGGCACGACTTGTGGCTAAAGGCTATAAGAAAAGGCAAGGTATTGACTATGAAGAAGTGTATGCACTTGTTGCCCGCATGGAGATGATTCATTTGCTCATCTCTTTGATGACACAAATAAAGTGAAAGATCCATCAACTAGATGTCAAGTCGGCCTTTTTGAATGGCTATCTTGAAGAAGAAGTCTATGTTGAACAACCATTGGGCTTTGTTGTCAAAAACCATGAAGATAAAATGTTACGGTTGAATAAAGCTTTATATGGATTAAAGCAAGCTACACGAGCATGAAATAGTTGCATCAACAAATATTTTCAAGAAAATAGGTTCACTCGTTGTCTCCATGAATATGCTCTTTACCTTAAAGTTCATACTAATGGAGATATCTTGCTTGTTTGTCTTTATGTTGATGATCTTATTTTCACGGGTAATAACCCAAGTTTGTTTGAAGCTTTTAATAAAGATATATCATGTGAGTTCGAGATGACAGACGTAGGGCTCATGTCATACTACTTGGGCCTAAAGTGAAGCAGATGGAAGATGGAATTTTTATCTCTCAAGAAAGCTATACAAAAGAGATATCGAAGAAGTTCAACATGCTCGATTGTAACCCCGTGAACACACCGATGGAGAGTGGGACAAAATTGTCCAAGTTTGATAAAAGAGAATAAGTGGATCCCACATTCTTCAAAAGTCTTTTAGGAAGTTTGAGGTACTTGACTTGTACCATGCCAGATATACTCTTTGCAGTTGGAGTAGTAAGTTGCTTCATGGAAGCTCCTACCTCCACTCATTTGAAAATCACTAGAAGAATTCTTCGTTACCTAAAAGGTACGATCGATTCTGGGTTATTTTATTCTTCTTCTAATGATTTCAACCTTATGGGATATTGTGATAGTGATTATGCGGGAGATATTGATGATAGAAAAAGCACAACTAGTTTTGTATTTTTCTTGGGTAATTGTGTTATTTTCTGTAGTTCAAAGAAACAGTCCATTGTTACTCTCTCGACATGTGAAGCCGAATATGTAGCAGCAACGTCATGTACCTGTCATGCTATTTGGCTGAGAAGATTATTAAAGGAGCTCAATTTGCTACAAATTGAAGCTACGTAGATTTGTATTGACAATAAATCCACACACGGACTTGTCAAGAATCTAGTGTATCATGATCGAAGCAAGCATATAGATACAAGATATCACTTCATCAGAGAATGCATTGCCAAGAAGGAAGTCGAGCTCAAATATGTGAAATCTTATGATTAAGTTGCAGATATTTTTACAAAGCCTCTCAAATTTGAAGATTTTTAGAGATTGAGATCAAATCTTGGAATGAATAAGAAAAATCAAAATTAAGGGGAAAATTTGTGAGAGCTATTTAAATAAAAAAAGTAATAAAGAAAAGAAAGAGAAAATTATTTAGAAAAGGAAAAGCAAAAGCAAAAGCAAAAGCAAAAGGAAAGCAATTTGTGGGACCAATCAAAATAAAAAACTCAAATTTGGTCAGTTACATTGCATGTGGGCGGCCAAAGAAAGTTAGCCATTTGTAATGCAAATTGCAAAAACCAAATTTGATGGGCTGAATTAGACGGCTCCTCCCTTTATAAATAGATCCATTCAGTTCCATCTCAAACACACCAAAACATAGAGAAGCAATAGAAGTTAGAGAGAGTAATTCACAGATTGTAGTCTGTGAGATAAATAGTGAGTGTGAGTAATATTGTAGTGATGTATTTTAAATAAAGAGTGTTATTTCTTTTAAGTCGTAGTAGTCTTTTGGCACTACAAAGTTATAATATTATAGTGGTATTATATTGCTCTTCTCGGATATTGTATTTTATCCCGTTAAAAGATTTTATGTCATTGTTACTCTCTTGTGTCATTATTATTTATCGTGGATATTATTCTTAGGCGGGATATTATTTTTTCCAACAATTATGTCAGTATATAATCTTACATATTCAGAATTATTGGCTTTTGAGCATGGAGTGATGCTTGCCCACGAACGACAGCTAATGCTACTTGAGATTGCGATCGATACGATTGAGGTAATAGAACTCTTAACCACAAATAATTTGGTATTTAATTACATCATTAAATCTTGTATGTGGCTAATGCTCTAGAGCCCAGAGCTCAGGCATAGCTTCCGTAAAGCTAACCAAGTAGTATATCGTTTAGCAAAGGAAAGTTCCAAGCTTACCAGTATCAACAAGCAACTTAACCTAGCTACTCCTCCTCCTTTTGTGGAAACTAGCAATCCAACATGCAAGCAAACATAACAGGCTCTCTAACTAGTTGAACTATTAGTGCAATAATATGTAATAATATTTTCATTTGACCAATAAAAAGTTTAGATCATTAGATGATAAGTATTTGAGGAGAAAACATGTATGAAGCATTGTCTTTTATAGCGTTGAACTATTCAAAGTATATAAAATTATTTTTTATATTTTACTTAGTGGTAAAGATTGAAATTATTAGGGTTAAAATAGCACGGGCTAGTCAGTTTTCGGACTAGTAATTAAAAAATAGATAGTGTTTGCAAAGTCATTGAAAAATAATCATTATTTTGCTAAAACATGGAAAGTTCCAGCATAATATGCTGGATTATGGAGTTCATGCGTATAAACATCTAGCATATTATGTCGAAACTCCAACACATTGTGAAATTCCAACATATTGCGCTGGAATCTCATATGTAAAAAGTTCGAATTCCAGCATATTATGCTGGAATTTTTTCGAATTTTTAGGGGTTTTTTATTTAGATTTTATCTTTATATAAAAATGTGGCTAAATTTTGATTACTTTCGAACATGCGACTGTTTTTCAATTACCTGTTGTAAATCTGTCTATTCATGATTTTTTCCCCAGTATTAGGTGATGAAAATTTTAAATAACATTATGTTAACATTGAATGTTTCTTAAAATTTTACATAAATTTGTTGTGAATGTTAGAGATACGTGCAAGATGGCTCAAATACTAACGTTATAAATAAATTCAAATAAAAATATATATGCATCCTATTGTATAAATTCAAATCCAATTTCAAAATTTACTAAGTTTCAAGTTATAACTATGGAGAATTGAGATTCCTCCACCTTCGAAGCAACCTTTGAGATAGTAGCAAAAATTCCATAATTTTGGTTTAAAAATTTAGATATTTGTTGAGACATGGCCAAATTCTTTTGCAATGTATGCTCTAACAAATGAGTGGCTTCCGAAGAACAGTGGCATTAGGAGCTTCTGACTCAATTCTTGCGGGAAACAACTCTATAATGTCTTCTCTATTGCAATTTGTTCCAACTGCATCGAACTTGAAAAGCTTTTCCAAGTCCATAGACTGTACATTTTCCTCGATCATGCTTCCTAACATTATTGTTAATAAGCAAATTGATAAGATCAACACGGCCTTTCTGAGTGAACACACTCAACACTAGATAAAAATAAAAATGCAAAAAACTTGATTATTAAAAAAAAATAGAAAGGTACGAAAATGAATAAGGAAAGAAAAATGCGTTGCAAGAAAGGAACTCATAGAGAAAGTGAGCCAACTATTTGGGGGAAACTACTATGGAATCAAATGTCACTGTGGCCCAGGTAGCTAGAGACAAGCCTACCGGGAATTCAGATTCGAATTCGAATTCATTCAGCGGCTTAATCTAGCTACCTTTGCCTTTTTCTCTTAATCGTTTTTCTTCTACTTTTTCGAAGCACATGATTGTCATCTCATAATTTTTCTTTTTTAATAAAAACCGAATATACAAGGTACTCTCTTTTGGCTACAAAATATTTGATTCCGGAACCACAGTATGGTTCTTTTGGACTTAAGTGATATAAATAGATAAAAAATATTTGTGTACCATTTTATATATAGCGCGGTTACACCAATAATTCATCTGTACTTAACTGACCCACCAATAATTTATATGGGTATAACGCCTATTATGCATGCGCTATACATCAAATAATTGTACCCCCCGGACTGTTTTTTTTCTTATTTAAGGAGTTTCAGAATTTGGTAAAAATCCATTCAGGATCCTTCAAGTCTTCAGAAATATTTGTTCGTTAAGTTATTTTGCATTTTGTTATAATGTCTGAAGAGCGAGAAATTAGGGTTTCATTATATTGTTTGGGGGGTGGGGGGTGAGGTTGTGTCACGACCCAAACCAATGGGCCACGACGGGCACCTGGTACCTTACTCAACTAAATACCAACATAACGTATCTTTTTGTATCATGCTATCATGGGTAAATGAGACAGAAAGGTTGTCGTAGGATAATTAGAATAAAACATGTAATACCAACTTGGGCCTATAAGACCAAAATGATCACTCGTACACTAAACGTAGGCCGGCAAGGCCATACAATCTTTTACGTATATGGCCAAGACTCTAAGAGTAAATAAATACCATAAAGGTCGGGACAGGGCCCCGCCATACTAAACAATACAGATCTGAATCATACTGACCAAATAAGCAACTCCGGAGCAAATGGAGCGCACCAACATCTTCTGCTAAACTGATAGCCTACTAGGAGAACTTTCAACCTGTATATCGGGACCTGCGGGCATGAAACGCAGCGTCCCCAGGCAAAAGGGACATCAATACAAATAAAGTACCAAGTATGTAAGGCATGCCAGTAGTATATAAAAGACGTGAAAGAAACATGGAGTAAAGAACTCAACCTATAATTTTGAATAGCTCTGTGAATCATGAAAATTTATAATGTCATGCATGTGCGTATAAATGCCATACCATGCATAGGTATATGCGTACATAACATCATCAATCCTCTGAGGGCATCCCATCATATCATCTCATCCACTGGGGGCAAAATCATCAACGTATACCAGCTGATCAGGTGGTGGTGCGTATGTAACGCCATAACCTTTTTCCATATCCCATATACATATAATATACGCGTATATAATGCCTTCTGGTCATGGGTCAATGTACATGTATAAATGCATGAAATGCATAAGAAATACGTTCATAAGATTTCTCGAATATCATAAAATCAATATGCCTTTCGGACAAACTTTATCAAATACGTATTTTTCTGAGACCCATGAACAGAGGATATAATAATAATTCACATGGGGAATCAAGAATATAGACACCCCTAGTATTTCTATGAATAGAGTCATTTATGAAAGTTGCGTATTTTGCTCGTTTCGTTTGTATCATTTAGATCATGCCAAAAATAAAGAAGGGATAGCCTTAACATACCTTAACTCCGTTGAGTCCTTAATACCTTTCAAGAAATTATTCAAACAACTCAATTCAATCTACCACATCATAAGGAGATTCAAAATTAGTGCTGAGTAAAGGCTAAGTCTGCAACTTAAACTAGTAGCTCGTTTACGTAAATTTAGGCAGCATCTCCCCTGTAACTAGGCCCTCCTCCAATACCATATACCAACAACAACAAGAACACAACAATAACAACATGTAAGAATTATTTTCCAACCTTATCTCCATCACAATATATCACAAAATAGCCCACACACTCTAATCACTTCATACATAAAACGACAACCAAAGTAGTGTCAAACAACCTAAAAGATGTAACGACGAACGACCAGCCTACTACCCTACCACATGTGGCATTTCTCCACGCCATTTTATCCTTTAAAACTACATAAATCAGCAGCACAATAGACAGCCCAAAAGCAACACGAAACAGCCCACAAAACAATCCACTACAAGTCAAATAACTCGAACTCACGGCTTTCGATCACCGTCCCGTGAGTTCTAACTATTAGGAAACGAATTTATCAATATTCATTGATATTTAAATAATTAAATACAGAAAGTACACATTTTCCTAACTATGAAGTACCTTCCAAAACTCAAACTACAAAGAAAAAGAGAGGCGATATAGCGATACTTACGTCATAGGGATCGTTTTAATGTTATCGCTTATTGATTCCGTGCCCGGGATGATAATCGTGTTTGAAACTCTTGCAGAGAGCTTAAGAGTAAAGTTAGGGGTGTTATTTGGGCGAGCTCTCTGGGAATATGGAGAAAGAGACGAGATGGGATGTAAAAATCCCATTTATTTAAAAGTCAAAAAGGTGCTACTTGGCACTCTATGATTGGCCCTTCTTCCAATGCTTATAACATTTTATGTGAGTATCATATGAATAAACGGTTAAGAGCGTTGGAAACTATATTCTAATACCTTCAATTTGGTATATAATATGTCCCCAAAAGACCTCATATAGCATACAAAATTTATTTCTAAAAAAGCTCTGTTACAAGGCAAATCCTTAGTCGGTTTTTCCGCAACTTTAATCCGATTTTTTCCAAACTTCATATTTTCTATACAAACATCATATATAGCCATATTATGACTTTAAAATCATTTGAATCATGATTAACAAGTCTCATATTCATTACGTCACCTTGAGACGCGCAGGGTGTAACAGGTTGTGGCGGAGAATAACTCAGTATGCTATAGTTGTTCTTCATAGTGTCATGTTAAGTTGCTACTTACAATGGAGTACGATAGATTAGTATCATTGTTATGTAAAAAATGAGTGTGAGCAAACGTTAGGTGAATATTAAAGTAACCAGAATATATATGTATTCTATTACTCTGCAAGGGGTTGCTTGTTGTGCTGAGTTTAACATCGAAGATGATGAAACTCTGACATATTTTTTGAGGACTCCAGATGAACACCAGGAACTTCTTGTGATAAAAATGTTGGAAATGTACGTCAAGGCTGAAGACGTTCGCAATAATGAGATTCCGTAAAATAGGGATATCTATCCATCATCGTGTGGTTTTTTTTGGAGCAGTTTTATCCGAACAGGTTCCGGGTGAAAGAGTTTGACCAGATCTAAACTTATCTCCACAGGCGAATGCGGAGCGAGGACATAATTTCTTCCCAAGTTTACATAATCCACAAGCCGAGTAGTAAACTTCAATTTTCCTTTGTGTTACGATATTTATTTTATGTATTGAATTTGTATTAACACTCATATATGCCACAGGGGGTACCGGCCAAATATGAATTTTACAAGTTATGAACTAACAGACAGTTGGAATATGCCTAGTTTTGGTGTGTTGGATCATGGTGGTCCATCCGGGAGTCATCATCAACAGGATAATGTGCATCATGGGATATCAACACATTATGATTTGTAAGTGAAGTGATAAAATTTATATGTAATGTTTGGATGAATTTGAGAAACTCATTATTTTATTGGTTGTGCAGTGAAAACGAGCAACTTGAAGGTCCTATCCTTACTCAATTGCTCGAAGACGACATATTTAATCGAGATCTGGCAGATGCGCAGAGTCAGAAAGATGATAGTGATTATGACAACAATGCTTATGAGTATGAAGATGACACACCCTTCTCTGATGATGGTGATGATAATGAGGACGAGAATGATGAACCTGATTTGACGAGAGAGCGTGCGCCACCTCCCGTTAGACCGAGAGTGTACGAGTCGCATGTGACGTTTCATTCAAGAGAGATTCCTTACCTTGATCAGTTTCCAATTATGCCAGATGTCGATGCCCTCACAAGGGATCTTGAAGAAATTCGGACAACAATGTGGGATGAATCTAG
The DNA here is from genome assembly GCF_000715075.1 of Nicotiana tabacum. Taxonomy (NCBI): domain Eukaryota; kingdom Viridiplantae; phylum Streptophyta; class Magnoliopsida; order Solanales; family Solanaceae; genus Nicotiana; species Nicotiana tabacum. Next base: position 76,697,133 of record NC_134103.1, read on the forward strand.
AGCAACGGTGTTGTCAAAGGGCGTGCTTTTTGCTGATAAAGCATGCATAAGCAGGGCGGTGTGAATGTACAACATAAAAGAGTATCGTGAGATCATGGTTCATGAGTCATATCCGGAAGTATACAAGGTTATTTGTCATAGATGGTTTCAAGGTCTACCACGTTCAGGCTCCACTGGTCATATCTACCACGTTCAGGCTCCACTGGTCACGCTTGCCACGTCTATCACATTCAGGCTCCACTGGTGGCCCATGATGGTACTCCTCTGGTGGCACATAAAGCAGCCTCATATCCTAAGTGCTCATCATCTCGGGCACGTCTCAATGTCTCGGTAGTAAGATCAGTAACCCGACGGCCAAACACGTGCAAATCTGCCGCTCCATCATCGGTATGTTGCAGCATCTGCAGTCCCAACTGGTAGAACTGATGTAAATCAATAACCTGCATAACATATAAAATATTAATTACGGAAGGATAATGTAATGCTATAAGTAAGTATAACAAATAACATACCAGTGCCTCATGCCTCTCGGCGTATGGAATATACCGACCACCAGCGCGATGAATGGAATTCCCGATGAGAAGTTGGGTAACGCTACGATACCAACCCATATACTCATGCTCGCCATCCGTACGCTCAGGTGGATGGTGTGGCTGAATTAGGTCATACATTTGGTCCCAAACCTCAAACTAGGCCTCTAGCCAGGCCAAGCATATATGATCAACCCTGCAACGATCATCCCGTTAGTAATGTGTCCTAACCCAAGTGGGCGGAATAGGTACAAGCCGCGGTCGACCAAACTGGTGAAGGACTCGCTCGGTGGCATGATGCTCGACTATATCGAGACATATCAGTGGGATGGAAGAGCTCCACATAGCTCGGCCGCAGGATCAATAATCGGGCAAACCAGCTATGAGCGCGTCGTTATATGGCCTCCATACGAACTATTTATCAAACACAAGAATCGTGAGTAAACGTAACACATATAAAGCCAGGCCAAGTAAACTTAAGTATATATGTACTTGCGCGCCTTCAAGCAAATCCAATAAAAATTCCTATAATAGGAGAGATGATGTCGAACCTCGACCTCGCGTCTATAGCCTCTCCTATCAACCCACCTCCAAGCTAAAGGGAGAAACGGTAGAGGTAGTGCATCCGGAGCGATCGATGGTAGAGGTGGCTGGAACTGCAGGAATCGCTCCCATGCCCAAACCTAATATAGATTGTGGATGTAAAATCTAAGGTATTTTTTTACTATGTATATTATAATCATAAAAAGAATTGACTATGTTTTCACCTGCAGTAGCGGTAAAAATACGGAAACATCTCTCTGGGTGCCCATTTTCACGACCCAAACTCCCTGCATATAACGTCGTGATGGCACCTAGTCTCTACGATTAGGTAAGCCACTGTAATAGATACTGAATAACCAATAACAATTCCGCTTGGCATGTACAATAACCAAAACGCTAGACGTACACAGCTTTTCCCAAAACCCGGAACATTATAAGTCACAAGCTACAGAAGGAAACTAGTATCTATATACACTAGAGTCTAACAAAAGAAGTATGGAAGGTAAATAACATAGGAGAGAATAGAGGGGGACTCCGAGGTCTGCGGACGCGGTAGATGTACCTTGAAGTCTCCGTACAACAACAAGCACTCTCAGCTAGTAGCGGGACTAATAAGAAGCACCTGGATCTGTTGATACCCAGCTCTTTCCTTACGGGTAAAGAGGGGCAGCTATATATATACCTTCAAAATAGCGCATATGCATCATCATTTGATTTACAAGCATACACAAGTATTTTTCAGAATTTTCCATAATTTTTAAAGACTTTAAATCAATTTATTTCTGCATTTTTATTATATAAATATCCAATAATTACCCTACAAATTATTTTTATGATTATTTAATCATCTAAATTTATCATTTATACCAATATGAGGTTTTAAATATTTTCAGGGGCATTTCTTGTAATTACATTTGTATTTTTAGGACCAAATTGCACATTTTGCAACAATAGCCCATATGCATGTATAATTATATTATTTATGTAAAAAACAACTTTTTATATTTTTATAATTTTAAATAATTGTTTTTAATCATTTTTATGCATAAATGATATTTTTTATATTTATTAATTACTTTTATAAATTATTTATTGATAAAATACTGGGTATTTAAATAATAGCCTAATTGTAAAACTATTTTCGGACCTAAAACTACCCAATCCCAGCCCAATAACCTTTGAGCCCAAACCAACTAACCTCCCGACCCAACCAATTAACCAACCCGACCCAAAACCCCCTACTAATCGTGGCCGTTGATCTCCGAGATCAACGGCCCATATTACCCCGTCCCTTTTTAATTAACCTAAAGCCTCTAACCCTAACCATTACTCACTGCCCGCCGCCTTTGAAACCTCTCATCTCTCATCTCTCAAACCCTAATCGTCATTTTCCCCAATTTTCTCTCCTAATCCCACCGGACATGGGTTTAAACGATTACTTCTTGTCATATTCGACTCCCCCTTGGTACTGGAACCTTATATATACAGCTTGCCTAAGCATGGTAAGCGTATCTTGTCAATTTCGAATTAAAGTTGGTTCAGTTCCTTGACCTCTTTCCGTCTATGTTCATTCTTGGTATGAATCTCTGTGTATTTCTATGATTCCTACTCACCCTAAAATTAGGGTTTCAGATTCTTTTAAATCGAACCAAACCTGGTTCAATTCTTTGATTTTAAAAGGTATTTTTGCCTATGTTCATCTTATTTTATGCAGCATGTGATTTTTACCTTTTATTTATTTTAGATTTTCTGCCGATTTTACACTTTCCCTAAAATTAGGGTTTGAGATTTTTATCTTTTCTTACTGATTTGATTGCATGTGATGATTCTTTCCTTTCTCATGCTTGATTGATGATTTTCCTTGTTTGGATGTTAATTTCTACTACTACATAAACCCCTCCCCATTCCTCTTTTGGGACAGACTTGAATCGTGAAAGTTTACAAAAAACTGAAGTTATCACTCTTTGTTCTCTAAATACTCTTGTTCTATATTCTGGTTCCTGGCCGGCTGAAAGCCAAGGCCAGAAATTCTGGGTTCTTGCTACTGTGGACTTTGTTCTTTCTAGTTTTTCTCTTAATTGTTCTCTAAATTGCTGAACAACCTCCTCCAGTGCAAGCACTGCTCGGAGCACATTCTCGAGGCTCTTGTGAACTCTGAAGCATCGGGGATTTGGGGGTTTTACTACTACACTCTGCACTCTTTCAATTCTGCTACTGGTTAGTATTTAAACCTTCATAATGTTTTATTTCTTTCCTTCTTTTTGTACATGTATCTGAACTTTGGTTCAATTATGATGGCGTTCATCTTTGATATCATTCTGTGTTAATTGATGCCTGAGAATAGTCTATTGTTCATGTCATGCTTCACCATAATCTGCACCCTGTGATCTCTTATCTTCTAGGATTAGTTCTATACCCATGTAGCATCTTAACATGTTAATTTGGACTTCGGTATTGTGGTTTTATGGTGTTTTGCATGTTATGCTTAGATAATGCCCTAGCTTTATGAGAACCCCTTTACTTGAATGAACTTTCAATGAATCCTGTGTATATTGGAGTGTTTTAAGACCTGTTCAAACTCGTTTCATGCTGTCCTGGATTTCCAACTCTATCTTTTAAGACTCTTTTGATAACATTTTTCCTAGTATGTCTTGGTCTATCTACTGTTCTCTCCTTTCTGTGGTTATCAACATGTGTATCCCTCTATTGTGTTCAAGTGTTGATTAATGTGGCATTAGGTTAGACTAAGTTTAATTTAGACCCTTAAATGTCCACCAATGCAACCTATGTATGCTTGCAAACGTGTCTCTTCTCCTAATTCCTATGATGTTCGCTTATGTGATACTTTGCTATGTGCACCTTCCTGAACCTACTGGCTTGCTTGACTATTTGTGCTGTATGTTCAGTTCAGTGATTTCTATCTACCCTCCTTACTTGTTATTTTGACATTCTAAATTCTTATTCCTAGCCGGCTGAAAGCCAAGGCTATCTAGGCTCTGTTGTTGGCCTCCCTAATATGAGCACTGCTCGGGGTCCAATTGAGGCCCTTGTGAACTCTAACATACTAGGGTTAGGCTCTAGTCATTCTTCAACTTCTAAAAAAACCTGTCCATAATACCCTACCTCCCTATCATGTATTGTGTTGATTCAAAGTGATGCAATATTTGGTGTTGTGGCTCACTAAAGGGGTCTGAACTCCCCTATGGACCTGTGATCGTGTGGTATGCTAGGCCGAAAATGTTGAAGGCCCAGCAAGGCTGGGTATTTAGTTGTTTATTTGGGCCTGCTATAGGCCTGTCTATTGCCATGTAATATTACTATTTTACTTGTTAATCTGGATCTGTAAAATACTTTGTATAAACAATTGGGGTGTTAGTGAGAAGGGAATGGGTAGAATTCTATATCTATATATCATGGGTAGATAACATGACTATAGGACTTGACAATATGCTTGCTATATGTGTTGTTAGATTACATGAGCCCTATAGAAATCATGATATTAGGAGAAGCACACACACACCCTACTTGTTTCTATTCAGACGCTATGTCTACTGTTGCGTGGTTATAGACAGCATATCTATATGAAGTGAGCACTTTGCATGACTACTCAGTTATTCACTAGAAAGCATGCCTATAGGATGTATAATATCTGCTTCGACGACTTAGAAACCATGCTTATAGGAAATCACACACTTCACTTAACTTGCTTAATACCTGCACATTATTCAAAAGCATGATCGTTTGACTAAATGCCTTACCTGCTCTTATGTCTACTTCTGTCTGATTATTAGATATCATGCATATAGGGAATGAATGCTAATAACAACCTTTTCAATCTGCACCACGCTCAATAGATATCACGCCTGTAGGATTTTAATTACTTAAATTCGCTATTGCATCATACTGTCCATCTAGAAAGCATGCCTATAGGAGCTAAATATGTATAAAATTAGCTCAAACTATCAACCTTTAGAAAGCATGCATATAGGAGCTAAATATATGAGAATCAGTCTCAATCACCAGTCTCTAGAAATCATGCCTATAAGACCTCACTACTCGCTCTTCAAACGCGGTTATCCACGCGATTATTAGGAGATATAAGTAATTTTGAGCATTTCTAATAGGTTTATTGTCCCTACTGTGTAAATCACCTAGAGATCATGTCTACAGGTTTATTAACTTATAACCTGCAGTCTCAATAATCAGCGTGTAATACCAAATACTCCTAAACTGTATAGTCACTTAGAAATCATGCCTATAGGTTTCATAACACCCCCCACCATAATCTGTAAATCAATTAACTTGGGAGAGCAGTACCACATATACAATATTTAATTCAGCATCACATAGAGATCTTGCCTATAGGATTCTGCAAACTTATTAAAATCTGTAATCTGTCAATGTTAATCAGTTTGGTGTGCATTTGTTGTCTAGATGCGGAGGTTAACTTGAGCCCTTATTTGCTTATATGTGAAAGTCTAAATGTTTTGCCTGTCACCTAGTATTTTCCCTTTTGAGCAACCTAAGTTAAAGTCTAAAACCACCCTGAAATAGAGGCCCAAATGCCTCCAGGACCATAAGCATGGGACGGGTAGTGCACGCATAGAGTATGACTTAGGATTGACTAGTGCGCTTTAGGTAAACAACTTAAATATAGTAATCGGGTAGCAGGAGATGACAGTCTGTGCCCGCTGAATAATATGAGTAACACCCTATCTTGAGGGAGTTATGAAGTATTATTTATGTTGTACGGGGTGATCCTTTAGGCTAAAAAACTTAGCCCCCCCCCCCCACCTTTGTTTAAAGTCAGTCACTTTATTTGTCGAAATTTCTTCCCTTCTCTTAGAATAATTCATATAACTCAAGTTCAGCCAGGACCCACCATTGTGGACCTCGAGGAGTGCCTAACACCTTCTCCTCAAGGTAATTTGAGCCCTTACCCGATCTTTGGTGATGTGGCTGGTTAATAAAGGTTTATTTGCAAAATAGGTGCCCTAACGCACCTTAAAAATCGTTAGGTGGCGACTCTCTCTTTTAACACCCCTTCCATTTAAAAGAGTGGTCAAGACGTCGAAGCCCGATTTTTGCGAGAAAGGAAAATGAGGCGCGATAGGATCTGCACACAAAAACATGTGCAGAAGAGTAGCATGAGTACACTACAACGTTACCCAGTAAGTGCCAAGCCTAACCTCAGTAGAGTAGTGACAAGGTCAGGTCAGGCCCACTGATATATAATAAATATAGCATGAAAATATAACAGTATAATAAGAGACTGGAATTTAACAAAAAGAAAACACAACGATATAACAATGCAACACACAGGGATAAACAGCAGAGGATCTCCCGAGATACCGTCTCGTAGTCCCAAAATAAATATGCAGGGAGAACTCCCGAGGTACCGCCTTGTAGTCTCAAAAGTAAATATACAGGGAGAACTCCCGAGGTACCGCCTTGTAGTCTCAAAAGTAAATGTGCAAGAAGAACTCCCGAGGTACCGCCTCGTAGTCTCAAAGTAAATATATATGGAGAACTTCCGAGAAACCGCCTCGTAGTCTCAAAGGTAAATATGCAGGGAGAACTCCCGAGGAACTGCTTCGTAGTCTCAAAAGTAAATATACAGGGAGAACTCCCGAGGACTGCCTCGTAGTCTCAAAAGTAAACACACAGCTCAACCGATAAATACCATAGTTAATAGCAAGAATTCTATAGTTAAGATTGATAAAGAGCAAGGAAAAGCAGGAAATCAACTAGGCATGCTTCACAGAGTTCAAATAAGCAGTTAAAACACGTAGACATGCAATAATAGATTAAATAGGATAACTACGCATGTTGGAATAGCTCAATTAAGAATGAAAAATAGACTAATACTCATTTAAACGGTATAACTCAAATTAAAGGAAAAACAGGTTGCTACTTAGTAAAATAAATCGGGTTTTTGCAACAAATATCTCATGTACGTACTCGTCATCTTACGTATACGGCACTCACATATCATGACAGTACCAAATCCTAAGGGGATTCCCCCCTCCCCCCACAAGGTTAGGCAAACCACTTACCTCGAACCAAGCTCAATAAATCGATAACAATGCCTTTTCCACGAATATCCGACTCTGAATGGCCCAAATCTAGCCAAAAATAATTACATATCATAAATACAATCACAATAGACTAATCTAATTAATGAAATCAAGATTTTAACAAAAATTCCGAAATCCGTCCTAAAAAGTCGACCCGGGCCAACATCTCGGAATCGGGCAAAAATCATAAAATCCGAAAGCCCATTCACTCACGAGTCCGACCATACAAAATTTATCAAAATCCGACCTCAAATGACCACTCAAAACCCAAAATAAAACTCTTCAAATCCCTAGCCTCAAACTCCCAAATTCCACCTTAAATATACACTAACTAGGTGGAAAAATAAATGGGGAAGCAAGATTATTGATAAAAATTAATCATAAGGAACTTACCTCAAGAAATCCCTCTAAAATGGCTCTCAAGAAATCCCTCTAAAATGCTCTCAAGAAATCGCCAAACCCGAGCTCAAAATGTCAAAAATGAGCAAATATCGCGAACCCTTGCATTTAAGTGTTCTGTCCAGAAATTTCGCACCTGCGGACCTCTAGTCGCACCTGTGGCAAAACCATCACAGGTGTGGATTCCACTCATGACCAGGGTTTTTGCTTCTGCGGACCAGGGATTGCACATGCGATCTCCCTTCTGCGAAGACCCTTCCGCTCCTGCGATCCCAAACCTCCCAGGCCTCTCCGCTTCTGCGTTCAAGCTTCCGCAGAAGCGACTCCACTCCTGCGGCCTTCATGTCACACCTACGACCCAAGCCAAACTCCTCCAGTCTGCATCTGCAATCATTCTCTCATACGTACGAGTCCGCACCTGCGGTCACCCTATCGTAGGTGCGAAAACACCAGAAACCAGCAACTTCAGCAATTTGCATAAGTCCAAAAATGATCCGTTAACCACCCGAAATCAACCCGAGGCCCCCCAGGACCTCAACTAAACATACCTACCAGTCCTAAAACACCATACAAATAGTGGAGCCCTCAAAACACGTCAAACAATAACAAAAACACGAATCACCCTCCGATCCAAAGTTAATGAACTTGAAACTTTAAATTTCTTCAACCGATGCCAAAACTTATCAAATCACGTCCGATTGACCTCAAATTATGCACACAAGTCATATTCAACATTACGGACCTACTCCAACTTCCGGAATCAGAATCTGACCCCGATATCAAAAAGTCCACTACCGGTCAAAGTCTCCAAAAATTCGACTTTTGCCATTTCAAACCTAAATCAGCTACAGACCTCAAATTCATAAGCCGGACACGCTCCTAAGTCCAAAATTACCCAGCGGAGATAACAGAACAGACAGAACTCCATTATGAAGTTGTCTTCACACTGTTCTGACTACGGTCAAAATCCTAAGGCTTAAGCTTCCATTTAGGGACTAAGTGTCCCAAAACACTCTGAAACCAAAAACAAAACCTCCCGACAAGTCACATCAGTAGAAAAAGATACGGGGGAAGTAGCTAATAGGGGATCGTGACTATTACTCTCAAAATGACCGGCCGAGTCGTTACATTCTCCCCCTCTTAAAACAATCGTTCATCCTCGATCGAGCATAAAGACATACCTGAAGTGGTGAAAAGATGAGGATAACGGCTGTGCTTATCCTGTTTGGTCTCCCAAGTCGCTTCCTCGACCGGCTAGACCCTCCACTGAACATTTACGGAAGCAATGTTCTTTGACCTCAGCTTTCGAACCTGCCTGTCCAAAATAGCCATTGGCTCCTCAACATAAGATAGATCCTTGTCCAACTGGACTAAGCTGAAATCCAGCACATGAGACGGATCACCGTGATACTTTCGGAGTATAGAAACATGGAATACCGGATGAACTCCTGCTAGACTGGGAGGTAAGTCAAGCTCATAAGAAACCTCTCCAACTCGCCACAACACCTCTAATAGACCAATGAACCTTGGGCTCTGCTTGCCCTTCTTCCCGAACCTCATAACGCCCTTCATAGGCAAAACCCGGAGCAAGAAACGCTCTCCAACCATGAATGCAACATCGCGAACCTTCCGATCCGCATAATTCTTCTGTCTGGACTGGGTTGTCCGAAGTCGATCCTGAATCTCGTTCACCTTATCCAAGGCATCCTGAATCAAGTTTGTACCCAATAATCTAGCATCGCCCGGCTCGAACCAACCCACTGGAGACCGACACTGCCTACCATACAGAGCCTCATACGGTGCCATCTGGATGCTCGACTGATAACTATTGTTGTAGGCAAACTCCGCAAGTGGCAAGAACTGATCCCAATAACCTCCAAAATCTATCACACACGCACAGAGCATATCCTCTAGTATCTGAATAGTGCGCTCGGACTGTCCGTCTGTCTGAGGGTGATATGCTGTGCTCGGCTCAACCCGAGTACCCAACTCCTGTTGTACAGCCCTCCAGAACCGTGATGTAAACTGCGTACCCCGGTTAGAGATGATAGATACCGGTATGCCATAAAGCCTAACAATCTCGCGGATATAAATTCGAGCCAGCTGCTCGGAAAAATAGAGCCTATCCATAATCACCCAAACGGCATCAAACTTCCGCTGAGTCTGTGGGAGTCCAACAACGAAATCTATAGTGATCTGCTCCCATTTTCACTCCGGAATCTCTATCTTCTGAAGCAATCCACCTGGACGCTGATGCTCATACTTAACCTGCTGACAATTTAGACACCGAGCCACAAACTCCACTATGTCCTTCTTCATTCTCCTCCACTAGTAATGCAGCCTCAAGTCCTGATACATGTTCGCATCACCCGGATGAATGGAGTACCGCGAACTGTGAGCCTCCTGGAGAATCAACTCACGCAAACCATCCACATTAGGCACACATAGTCTGCTCTGCATCCTCAATGCACCATCATCCCCAATAGTGACCTCCTTAGCATCACTGTGTTGGACCGTGTCCTTAAGGACAAGCAGATGGGGATCATAATACTAACGCTCCCTGATACGATCATAAAGAGAAGACCGAGAGACCACACAAGCCAATACTCGACTCGGCTTAGAAATATCCAATTTCACAAACTGGCTGGCTAAGGCCTGAACATCCAACGCCATGGGCCTCTCTGCTGCTGGTAGATATGCTAAGCTCCCCAAACTCTCTGCCTGACGACTCAAAGCATCGGACACCACATTGGCCTTCCCAGGGTGGTACAAAATGGTGATATAATAATCCTTAAGTAGCTCTAACCACCTCCTCTGACGCAAATTAAGATCCTTCTGCTTGAACAGATGTTGCAAACTCCGGTGATCGGTGTAGATCTCATAAGTAACACCGTACAAATAGTGCCGCCATATCTTCAAGGCATGAACAATAGCTTCTAACTCAAGGTCATGGACATGATAGTTCTTTTCATGCACCTTCAGCTGTCTGGACGCGTAGGCAATCACCCTACCGTCCTGCATCAACACTGCACCGAGACCAATCTGCGATGCATCACAATATACAGTATAAGACCCCGAACCTATAGGCAATACCAATATCGGGGCTGTAGTCAAAGCTGTCTTGAGCTTCTGAAAGCTCTCCTCACACTCCTCTGTCCACCTGAACAGAGCACCCTTCTGGGTCAGCCTAGTCATAGGTGCTACAATAGATGAGAATCCCTTTACAAAACGATGGTAATACCCCGCCAAACCAAGAAAACTCCGGATCTCTGTCGATGATGACGGTTTAGGCCAACTCTGCATTGCTTCCACCTTCTTCAGATCCACATGGATCCCGTCACTTAATACTACATGACCCAAGAATGCCACTGAGTCTAGCCAAAACTCACACTTTGAAAATTTTGCATATAACCTCTTTTCTCTCAGGGTCTGAAGCACAGTCATCAGATGTTGCTCATGATCCTCTCGAGTCCGGGAGTACACCAGAATGTCATCAATAAAAACAACGACGAGTAAGTCAAGATAGGGTCGGAACACACTATGCATCAAGTGCATAAAACTTGTTGGGGCATTGGTCAGCCCAAATGACATCATAAGGAACTCGTAGTGACCATACCGAGTCCTAAAAGCTGTCTTTGGGATATCTGGCTCCCGAATATTCAACTGATGATAGCCAGAACGTATGTCAATCTTGTAAAACACTCTAACACCCTGTAACTGGTCAAATAAGTCATCAATACGAGGCAATGGATACCTGTTATTTATTGTAACTTTCTTCAGCTGGTGATAATTAATGCGCATACGCATAGAACCATCCTTCTTCTTCACAAACAAGACATGAGCACCCCAAGGTGACACACTGGGCCGAATGAAGCCCTTATCAAACAACTCCTGTAACTGCACCTTCAAATCCTTCAACTCAGGAGGAGCCATACGATATAGAGGAATAGATATGGGCTGAGTGTCCGGCAACAAATCAATGCCAAAATCAATAGCTCTGTCGGGCGGCATGCCCTAAAGATCAGCTGGAAACACATCTGGAAAGTCCCTTACTACTGGAACTGACTCAACTGTGGGGGCTCGGCTATGGTCTCAAAACCACTAAGAGCAATCAAACACGACCGATACACGTGGTCCACAACGAGAGAATCTCCCACAAGAGTAGACACATAAATAGGGGAACTCAAAGAATCCCGAGATACGCCCAAATACGGGGCAAAATAAGAGGACACATAGGAATATATAGACCCTTGGTCAAATAATACCGACGCATCTTTATGACAGACCGAAACAATACCTGTAATGACAAAGTCAGAAGCAACTGCCTCTGTACGAGCCGAAAGAGCATAGTATCTGGCTTGGCCTCCCCCTCTAGGGAGACCTCCACCTCGAGCTGGCTGAGTAGGTAGGGCCGTAGCTGGTGATGGAATCATAGCCTGAGGACTCGGTGGAACACGTGGTGGCTGAGAAGTCTACGGAGGTGCACCCCTCCTAAGTCTGGGGCAATCCCTCACCATATGGAGGGTGTCGCCACACTCAAAACAAGCTCTCGAAGAGCGTGGCTGCTGTGACTGGCTCGGGCCAGGTCTGCTGGAATGGCCGCTAAAAGCACCCCGGCGTAGGAGGCACACTAGATACTGGCGGTGCATAATAAGGCTCCTGGGGCCTAGCAGGGGCTGGAACACCACTGGCGGCTGGAAGAGCTGAATGAACGAGGAGATTCACATAACCCCTACTATGTCGAACTGCAGCTGGGGCATGAGTACTGTTGTAAGTGCCAGACTCTCGAGACCTCTTGGCCTCCCTCTCCTCTCTATCCCGGAAAAGCATGCCCTCCAATCTCCTGGCAATACTCACAACCTGCTGATAAGAAATATCCATCTCTAACTCCCTGGCCATACTAATCCGGATATTGTGGTGGAATCCCTCAATAAACCGACGAACCCTCTCTCAAACTGTGGCAACCAAGGCCGGTGCATGTCGGGCCAAATCACTTAAACAAACTGCATACTCTGACACAGTCATAGCACCCTAGCGCAGCTGCTCAAACTCCGCGCGCCATGCTTCCCTAAGGCTCTGAGGGACATACTCTCTTAAAAATATGTCCGAGATCTGAGTCCATGTAAGTGAAGCTGCCTCATTTGGACTACTTAACTCATAAGCACGCCACCACTGATAGGATGCTCCTCTAAGCTGGAAGGTGGTAAAAGAAACCCCACTCGTCTCCGCTACGCCCATATTACGGAGAATACGATGACACTCCTTCATAAAACCTTGTGCATCATTTGTAGCCAATCCGCTGAAGGTAGGTGGGTGGTACTTCTTATAACTCTCAAGTCTGAGCTGCTCTGCCTCAGAAGCGGTTGTCATAGTCTCGTGCTGAACCGGAGCTACCTGCTGCATAGGGATGAACTCTGGGGCCTGGTCGACCTGAGCCCGCTGCTTTGGAGTACCGGCGACGGGAGTCTGTGCTCCTCCCCCAGCCTGAGATGTGGCAGGAGCAAGTGGAATCAATCCGGCTTAAGCTAAGGAGTTGAACATGCTCAGAAACTGGGCTAGAGTCTCCTGGAGAGCTGGTGCAGCAATAGGTACCTCAGGTGCCTGCCCTCCAGCTGGAGTTACTAGGGTTCCTCTGTAGTAGCTCGTACGGGTGCTCTGGCTACACCGCGTGGACGTCCTCGGCCTCTACCCCAGCTCGGCCTCTCGCGGCTCTAGCAGGGGGTGCGGGTGCCTTTTCATCAAATCCGTCTGTACGTGTCCTCACCATCTGTGAGAGAATAGAATACAGAAGTTTAGAATTTTTTATGTCAACAAATTTTGCATGACAAGGAATCAAAGAAGTATAATATTTCCTAACAGTTCCATAGCCTCCCGACGATAAGTATAGACGTCTCCGTACCGAACCGCGAGACTCTAATAAACTGACTTGTGACGCATGACACCTATGAACCTTGAGATCTGATACCAACTTATCACGACCCAAACTCCCTCCATATAACGTTGTGACGGCACCTAGTCTCTACAACTAGGTAAGCCTAACAAATTGCGAAAAATAACAAAATAAAAAAAAACACTTATCAACTAACTGAAATAGTTACTGAATAACCAATAACAATGTCGTTCGGCATGTACAATAACCAAAACACTAGACATACACAGCTTTTCCCAAAACCCGGAACATCATAAGTCACAAGCTACAGAAGAAAACTAGTATCTCTATACACCAGAGTCTAACAAAAGAAGTACGGAAGGTAAATGACATACTAGAGAATAAAGGGGGACTCCGAGGTCTGCGGACGCGACAGATGTACCTTGAAGTCTCCGTACAACATCAAGCACTCCCAGCTAGTAGCGGGGCTGATAAGTAGCACCTGGATCTACACACAAAAACATGTGCAGAAGAGTAGCATGAGTACAACACAACGGTACCCGGTAAGTGCCAAGTCTAACCTCAGTAGAGTAGTGACGAGGTCAGGTCAGACCCACTGGTATATAATAAATACAACAGGAAATATAACAGTATAATAAGAGACTAGAATTTAACAAAACGAAAACACAAAGATATAACAATGCAACACACAAGGATAAACACCAAGGGATCTCCTAAGATACCGTCTCGTAGTCCCAAAATAAATATGCAGGGAGAACTCCCGAGGTACCTCCTCGTAGTCTCAAAAGTAAATATACAGGGAGAACTCCCGAGGTACCGCCTCGTAGTCTCAAAAGTAAATGTGCAAGGAGCACTCCCGAGGTACCGCCTCGTAGTCTCAAAAGTAAATATATAGGGAGAACTCCCTAGGAACCATCTCGTAGTCTCAAAAGTAAATATGCAGGGAGAACTTCCGAGGAACCACCTCGTAGTCTCAAAAGTAAATATGCAGGGAGAACTCCCGAGGAACCGCCTCGTAGTCTCAAAATTAAACACACATCTCAACTGATAAATACCATAGTTAACATCAAGAATTTTACAGTTAAGACTGATAAAGAGCAAGGAAAAGCAGAAAATCAACTAGGCATGCTTCACAGAGGTCAAATAAGCAGTTAAAGCACGTAGATATGCGATATTAGACTAAACAGGATAACTACGCATGTTGGAATAGCTCAATTAAGAATGAAAAACAGACTAATACTCATTTAAACGATATAACTCAAATTAAAGGAAATACAGGTTGCTACTCAGTAAAATAAATCGGGTTTTTCAAAAAAAATAGCCCGTGTACGTACTCGTCACCTCACGTACACAGCGCTCACATATCACGGCAGTATCAAATCCTAAGGGGATTTCCCCCACACAAGGTTAGGCAAGCCATTTACCTCGAACCAAGCTCAATCAGTCGGTAGCAATGCCTTTTCCATGAATATCCGACTTCGAAAGGCCCAAATATAGACAAAAATAATTACATATCATAAATACAACCGTAATAGACTAATCTAATTAATGAAATCAAGACTTTAACAAAAATTCCAAAATCCGTCCTATAAGGTCGATCCGGGACCACGTCTCGGAATCGGGCAGAAATTATAAAATCTGAAATCCCATTCACTCACGAGTCCGACCATACCAAATTTATCAAAATCCGACCTCGAATGACCACTCAAAACCCAAAATCAAACTCTTTAAATCTCTAGCCTCAAACTCCCAATTTTCACCTTAAATACACACTAACTAGGTGGAAAAATCAATGGGGAAGCAAGATTATTGATAAAAAATAAGCACAAGGGACTTACCCCAAGAAATCCCTCGAAAATGCTCTCAAGAAATCGCCAAACCCGAGATTAAAATGTCAAAAATGAGCAAAAATCGCGAACCCTTGCATTTAAGTGTTTTGTCCAGAAATTTTGCACCTGCGGACTCTCTATCGCATCTGCGATGCCGCACCTTCATAGGTGCGGATTCCACTCATGGCCAGGGTTTCCTCTTCTGCATAGCAGGGATCGCACCTTCGATCTCGCTTCTACGGAGACCCTTCCGCTCCTGCGATCCCAAACCTCCCAGGCCTCTCCGCTTCTGCGTTCAAGCTTCCGCAGAAGCGACTTCGCTCCTGCGGCCTTCATGTCGCACCTACGACCCAGGCCAAACTCCACCAACCCTAATCTGCGATCCTCCTCTCGCACGTGCGAGTCCGCACCTGCGGTCATCCCACCGCAGGTGTGAAAACACCAGAAACCAGCAACTTCAGCAATTTGCATAAGTCAAAAAATGATCTGTTAACCACTCGAAATTAACCGAAGGCTCCCGAGACCTCAACCAAACATACCTACCAGTCCTAAAACACCATACGAACTTAGTACAACCCTCAAAACACATCAAACAACAACAAAAACATGAATCACCTTCTGATCCAAACTTAATGAACTTGAAACTTTAAATTTCTTCAACCAATACCGAAACCTATTAAACCACGTCCGATTGACCTCAAATTTTGCACACAAGTCATATTCAATATTACGGACCTACTCCAACTTCCGGAATCATAATCCGACCTTGATATCAAAAAGTCCACTACTGGTCAAAATCTCCAAAAATTCGACTTTCGCCATTTCTAGCCTAAATCAGCTACAAACTTCAAATTCATAGTCCGGACATGCTCCTAAGTCCAAAATCACCCAACGGAGCTAACAGAACTCCATTCAAGAGTCATCTTTACACTGTTTTGACTACGGTCAAAATTCTAAGGCTTAAGCTTCCGTTTAGGGAATAAGTGTCCCAAAACACTCCGAAACCAAAAACAAAACCTCCCGACAGGTCACATAGAAGAAAAAGATATGGGGGAAGCAGTTAATAGGGGATCAGGGCTATTACTCTCAAAACAACCTGCCGGGTCGTTACACCCATGCACGCCCGACATATCTGCCTATACAAGTAACCTAGAGTAACCAAGTAAATCATCTATCCATTCCAGATGATGTAGAAATCTCAAACTGACTAGGTTTCCCGAAGTGTTCGAGAACAGTACACCACCAAACATCAGCAGCAACATCAATCTCGTGTGCCGGTCGATATCCTCCGGCGGTGAATCATCCATAATATCCGCATCCATCGCCGCCAGATGCTGCCGTATGGGCGTCAACTACAATCGACTGGCCTCACTCAGTGCAGTCGGCTCCGCTGGCTAGAAACCGGTGAGCTGCTGCAACATATGCAGGTAATCCACTCCCCTATAGTCTCTAAGAGCATGCGGGTAAGCTACAGGTAATCCATTAACCGGCAGCCCGAAAAGAACCTCCACGTCTTCAAGCGTGATGGTAGCCTCGCCGATGGGCAGATGAAACGTGTGCATCTCCGGTCGCCACCACTCTATCATAGCCGTGATCAACATCCAGTCGAACTGCAACCGACCAATCTCTATGATCCTGTAGAAACCCGTATCCTGAAGGCGTCTAACTATACAGGGATGGAGTGGGTGGTCCCTAATGAACTCCCACATATCGTTTATACGTCTGGGGTGGAATGTCTAGGCCAGACACTGCCCATCCCAGATGTATGAAGACCTATGGTTGCCCTGTAGCAACAGTAACTCTCAAGATGCAGGTCCGGGATGCGCAGGGGGAACCTCCGTGATGATGTCTGTAAATTGAACAATATTAATTAAAGCATTTTTCTTTTTGATTGCTTAACATCTTTAAACATATTGCAATGTCTTTTATATTAATATTTAATCAATATTTTTGCTATATTATTAATTTGGTTGATACATTTTCTATATTATTTTATATGTTAGTTTATTATTTTATATGTTAGTTTATTATTTTATTTATTAGTTTATTATTTTATATGTTAGTTTATTATTTTACATGTTTGTTTCTTATTTTATATGTTTGTTTCTTACTCAGCTATTTTTGGGTATAATAGAATTAAATAATTAATTTTTATAACTACACATGATATAATTAATAAGTATTCATATAAAAATACTTAGTTTGACAAATATTGTTGTTTTTATGTTATTTCTTACATTTGTTGACGAAAATTCTAGAGAGTTTGTGTTTGAAATATCATCTTTTTCAGATATTTTTGGAGTTATAAGATAATTAAAAGATTAATTTCAATAACTACAAAGATAATTTAGTAATTATTCATATAACAGATACTTAGGTTGATAAATTTTCTATATTAATATTTCATATGTTAGTTTCTAACATTTTTCCACTAAAGTAACACTACTCTAAATGGACATGAACAAAGTCACCTACCATTAGCTAAAATTTATTATGCTAAAGGGTACTACATTATAATTATGAGCACTATATTACAATTACGGGCACAACATAACACTAAAGGGCACTAAACATAGGGGTGCTTATCGGGTGGATCGAGCGAATAATTACACTTAACAGTTCGGCTTAACGGCTATTGGATTATAAGTATAGCAATCCACTGGTCATCCAATAAGACAATGAGCGGATTGATATAGGATCAATAATTATAGGGCGGTTATCGGGCGGCTTATCGGTTAAACCAAATAATTATTTTTTGAATAATTATTCAATCAATACCAAGACTACACATATTGTTATTACACATATTAACCAAATTTGTAAAACTAGAAAAGTACATTCGTTCAGTAGTCAGTCAAACTTTCAAAAGGACATTCGTTCATAATCAATCAAAAGGCAAAAGCTTCAGCATTCGCCCTCAAAGCTCTGACGCTTAACTTAGCTAGAAGCTGTAATTAGTTTCTGTAATATGCAAATCAATAAAGGTACAATATGTGGGAAAATCAATATTCATATAAAACTGGGTAACCACCTGTAATTGAATCAAGAAGTTGGAAAAAGAATAGTAATATACAAATAACAATGGGAACGAAAGACAGATAAACAATGGTACTTTATGTACATAGGGGTAAAAGTTTAAATACAAAAATTCTTAACGGGTTAACGGTTTACCCGATAAGAAAATTGCGTAATCTGCCCCCAAATCGTTAAGCCGTTAATTATAAAATCTCAATTTGTTCCCCATCCATTACCCCGATAATCCGATACCAATAAGCTATCGGTTCGGTTCGGTTCGGTTAACGATTTTGATTCGATTTTGAACAGACCTAACTAAACAATAATAAAGTCACATATTAATATACTTACAACAATAAAATCCAAATAACATTAATTATTTATAACATAACAATTTATCTCTTTTACTAATTTTTAAGCACACAAATAATCTAATCCGGATAAAAAATAACAAATTAATTTAATCACAAAACAATCACAAAAACACATATAGCACAGTAAAATAAACAACTAATAAACATTTTTATAACTAATAACATTAATTATTCATAAAAAATAATTTATCTATTTTACTAATTTTTAACACATAAATAATCTAATCCGGATAAAAAAATAAATTAATTAAATCACAAAACAATCACGAAAAAATATAGACCACAGTAAAAAAATAACTAATACGCATTTTTTATACATGAGTTTTACCAAAAAGTAAGTCGGAATACCTCAATTTAAATTTTTTTGAAAGGTTAAGATTTGATGATTTGGGGGACGAAATGAGCAATCTACTATGCGATAACCACTTAGATCCGGTGTTAGCTTGCTACAATACGGAGAAGATACACTTTTTATGGGACGGGTGGGCTCCAATGGAGGTTTTTCTGGAATGGGAAAAGGGGGAGTTACTGGTTTTCTGGTCGGAGAAGATGGAGGTCCACTTTTTTAAGTAGGAATAATATAGCGCGCCATATATGTGTGCTATACTGTCAAAATTCACCAATGAGCGAGAGTGAAATTGATAGAATAATAGAGTAGAAGAACTGAAGAGAACTTGGAAAGAAAGCTAAGAGATTCTCATTTCTTCTGCTTGCTACAGTAATGAGGTGTACCTCATATATATACACATATCATCTAACTACTCCTCTAACTGACTAATCTAAATTTTAACATAAATAACCAACTCATTAGCTAGCTAACTAACTGCTACATGTCAGCTTGCTATGCTCTCAACACTCCCCCTCAAGCTGATGCTTTGAATATATTTTCAACTCTAAGTTAATTCAACAAGACTTCGTGTTGTGCTTTCCCAATGCTCTTAGTCAGCAAATCTGTTAGCTGATCCTTTGTTGAGATATGATGAGTTGTAATTACTCCTTGGCTCAGTTTTTCTCTCACAAAGTGACAATCAATGTCTATGTGTTTGGTTAGTTCATGAAATATAGGATTTGGTGCTATTTGGATGGCAGCTTTGCTGTCACAAAATAGATCAACAGGCTGGTGCAGTTCAATTCCAAGTTCCCTGAACAAACCTATTAGCCATGTAACTTCAGCCACACAGGATGCCATGCTTCTGAATTCAGCTTCAGCTGAACTTCTGGCTACAGTTTCTTGTTTCTTTGACTTCCATGACACCAAGTCCTCTCCAAACTTTACTAGATAGCCTGTGGCAGATCTCTTGGTCTGTATGCAAGAACCCCAGTCAGATTCACAGATTGACTGTAGATGTTTAGTCTCTGTTGATGGCATTAGGAGTCCCAGACCTAGTGATGCTTTCAGATATCTAACAATCCTTAAAGCAGCTTCCATGTGTGATTGTTTTGGGGCATGCATGTATTGGCTCAACACTTGTACTCCAAATGAGATATCTGGCCTAGTCATGGTCAAGTAAAAAAGTCTCACTACAAGCCTTTGGTATTCTCCAGCATCATTTAGTATAGGATCTTCATGACCTGCACCTTTGTTAAATGTTCTGTTTATACTCGATTGAAGTAAGTTTTTTATTTCACTCCAAAGGAGTACCAGCTATCTTTGCTCCTCCTAAGCCAAGTTCAGAGATCAACTCCAAGGAATACTTCCTTTGGCACATGTGTATTCCTCTTTTTGACCTGGCAAATTCAATACCTAAGAAGAATTTTAGTTCCCCTAGGTATTTCATCTTGAGCTTCTTCCGAAGGTCTTCCCTAGTTTTGACTAACAGATCATTGTTGCTTACTGTGATGATCAAGTCATCCACATATATTAAGATCACAACTATGTCATCTCCTAGCTTCAATATGAAAAGTGAGTAGTCAAAGTGGCTTTGAACAAAGCCCAGCTGCTGCAGAACTTCAGTTAACTTGAGATTCCACTGTTTTGGTGCTTGTTTCAGACCATACAGTGATTTTTATAGTTTGCAGACTTGTTTGGTCTCCCTCTGTCTAGAAAACCCATCTGGAATGGTCATGTAGACCTCTTCTAATAGATCTCCTTGCAAGAAAGCATTGTGAACATCCATTTGATAGATGAACCAATGTCTCGAAGCTTCCACAGCCACTACTGATCTAATAGTAACTATTTTAGCTACTGGTAAAAAAGTTTCTTTGTAGTCCAACCCTGCTTGTTGACTATAGTCCTTTGCCACCAATCGTGCCTTATACCTCTCCACTTCTCCTGATGATTTATATTTAACCTTGAATAGCCATTTGCACCCAATGGGAGTTTTTCCATTATGAAGGTCCACAATGCTCCACGTGTTATTTCCTTCTAGTGTTGTAATCTCCAATTTCATGGCTTCAATCCACTTTAGATCTGCGACTGCTTCTTTATAACTGGAGGTCTCCATAATAGAGGAGTAGGACTTTAAGGAAGCCTTATAGGAAGGAGTCAAATACTCATAACAGACATAAGGTGATAGAGGGTAGGCACAATTGGATTTTTTGGTAGTAACAAAATCCTGCATCCACAAATGTTGTGTAACAGTTCTTGAAGATTTTCTAAGTATTTCAAATTGTTGTTGCTCAGAGATAGGTAATGAACTGATGATAGAATCATCAACTATTATGCTGTCAGGTAAAGCTGGGCATATAGAGTGATCCACAGTAGTGGAAGGAATTGGATATGAAAGGCTTTTTGTGACTAAGTCTTCTTGAATAGGTAGTGGAATTGTTATGTTGTCAAGTGTTGTGTTTGGTAAAGGTTTTGGTTGATCAGGTGAAAGTTATAGCATGGGAAATAGAGGTAGTGTGTAGAGGGTGAGGAATGTTTGAAAGGAAATAAGTCTTCTCTATAGACTATATTTCTACTGACAAAGAATGATATGGCATGTAGGTCATAGAGTTTGTACCCCTTTTGAGAAGAGGAGTACCCCAAGGTAGCAAGAATAGCTCTTGGTGACATTTTATCAGAAACACTAGGATTTGATGCATAAGCAAGACAACCAAAGGTCCTCAAATGGCTAATATTTGGAGGATGTGAATTCAACATTTCAAAGAATAATTTATATTATAAGATAGTAGAGGGTAACCTTTGAGTAGATATGCTTCCTCTCTACTACACCATTCTACTAATATGTATAGACACAGGATCTCTGCTGTACAATACCATTTTTCTTAATCAACTCATCAAACTAAGAGTTAAAAAATTCACAACCATTGTCTGTTCTCAAGGTCTGAACATTAGAATAGAACATATTCTTTACTAAAGTCAGAAACTGCTTCACAATAATAAAAGTATCAGCTTTATTATTCAATAAGAATATCCAAGTATACTTGGAGAAATTATCCACTAGTGTTAGAAAGTATCTCTTACCATCATGTATGGGTACTCTATAAGGATCCCCAAACATCACCATGTACTAGCTGGAAAGGTTTATTTGAACTAGTAGTGTTGATAGGAAATGAGAGTTTTGACTGTTTTGCAAGTGGACATACAGTACAGTGATGGTTTTTATCTAGTTTAAACTATTTCAAGGACTCTATTTTTCTGAGTATATCTAAAGGAGCATGACCTAGTCTATTATGCCATACAAATAATGGCATATTAGCAGACACAGAATAGCAAACTTCTTTGTTAGACTTTTGTAGTTGTAATTGTGCTGGTAGTTGAATTTGTGTAGGAGTTGGCTTCAGGTAGTATAGCCCACAGTCTTCTCTACCAATCCCCCTCATCTACCCACTGAAGAGATCCTGGAAGAGGTAAAAGTCAGGAAAAATTGACACACAATATTTTAGTTCCTTTGTCAACTTTGACATAGACAAAAAGTTAAACTTGAAGTCAGGAATGTGCAGCACATTTTGTAATTCCTGATCACTGAATATACTAGATGTCCCTGTGTTTGAAATTGACACCACATTACCAGTTGGTAGATGCACTTTTCCACCTTTTAGACTAGACTCATTGTCCAATTTATTCAACAAACTAGAGTTTGCTACCATGTGATTAGTAGCTCAAGTATCAATTATCCACTTATCATCAATTATTTTGGATAGGAATGAAAATATACCTGCTGCTGCTGGTTGAGCAGAGCCTATTTCTTCATTCCCTTTACCACACATCTGTATAATTTGTCGGTACTGTTCTGGAGTAAAGTAGGGTGCTGAAAGGAGTGGTGCTATCACTTGAGTTTTGCCACTATCACCATGGTATCCTCCACTATTGTTACCTGCAAAATTAGCTGCTGAAAAAAAGGTCCTGACTACCAGTAGTATGCATCAGTAATCCAGTATTAGTTCTAGCACCACCAGTATTTCCTGCAAAATTAGTTGTAGGAAATGTGCTTCCCTTCTTCTTATGCTTGAAATCAGCAAGATAACCATTCAGTTTAAAACAATTCTCTCTGGTGTGTCCTTTGTAGTTGCAGTAGTCACATATGATGTTAAAAATTTTCCTAGGTTTCTGATGGAATCCACCTCTAGCAGATACAAATGCAGTAACATCAAGATTCTCTATAGGCACACTTGTATGTGTAATTTCCCTCTGGCTTTCCCTTTCCATTATTATAGAGTAAGCCTTGTTAACAGAGGGAGATGGTATCATCATGAGCAACTGACTTCTAGCTTGCTCATATGACTCATTTAGCCCCATAAGGAACTGCAGAAGCTTCAATATTTCCATGAACACAACAAATTCACGCAATTTCTCACAGTCACGCCCAGGGACTGGAGCGACTATCAAATTCAGCCTATAATAGATGCAATTTTGAGAAATAGGAAGAAATTGAGCTAGTACCTTGATTGATTGTAGCAATGTCCTTATGAATCTGAAAAATTCTAGAGAGATCAACCTTGTCGAACCTCTCTTTTAGATCATTCCACACAGCACTCACATTTGAGGAGTAAATAATTCCATTGAGTAATTCAGGTGATACACAGTTCATTATCCATGATAGCACTATTACATTACATCTCTCCCATAGATCCACTAGATTTGGACCATAATTTCCTCGCTTGCAAGTAGTGTCTATAAACCCTAGCTTATTTTGCCCTAAAATGGCGATTCTCATTGCGCGACTCCACACCGAGTAATTCTCCGGACCTCGTAGTTGTAGTGAGATCAGAATTGATTCAGAATTATCATTTGAATTTAGGAACAGAGGATGATTATGACTTAGCTTCTCAGAAACTTCATTATCAATTTTTGCCATTGTTGAGCTTCACCTGCAGATACAGAACTGAGCAATTGAACTCGAACTAATCAAACACACAATTGAGCGATTTGGATTCGAGCGATATGCTCTTATACCATGTCAAAATTCACCAATGACCGAGAGTGAAATTGATATAATAATAGAGAGAAGAAGAACTGAAGAAAACTTGGAGAGAAATCTAAGAGATTCTCATTTCTTCCACTTGCTACAATAATGAGGTGTACCTCATATATATACACATATCAGCTAACTACTCCTCTAACTGACTAAGCTAACTTTTAACATAAATAACTAACTCATTAGCTAGCTAACTAACTAACTGCTACACGCCAGCTTGTTATGCTCTCATCATATACCTTGATGGACAAACATGTCGTTAAGGTATAACGCAGTGAATAACCACGCTATATATAAAATGGTACACAGTTAATTTTTTATCTATTTATGTCATTTGAGTCCAAAAGAACCATACTTTAATTTCGAACTCCAAATTATTTAATCCATAACGGGTAACAAGCACCATCTTCAGAATGTTCTGCACTCTTTCTTCTATCAAACATATATGTGTCCTATGTCCCATAGATTTTTAGACCATCCCAAGCTTGGATGACTGAGATATGTGGTGGCCTTTTAAAAATGTGAAAGAGTTTTGAATTTTCACATTGTTTAAAACTCACTAAATACAACAGAAAAATCTTTTAGCATTGTGTTTTAAGTCCTTCAATAACCTTGTGATAAACAGTATTCTCATCACAATGACAGAAAAAATAAGTACGTAATTAGAGTCCAATTATGATTATGGGCATAAGAAGGTTGCAAAATTAAGACATCGCAATATGAGGGATTGGGACCTTTCATAATTTCCTTAGCAAACAAATCTTGATTGGATACTAGCTATTATCCAGCTTGTCACACATAACATCTAGTCAAAAGATTATTGTGACTGTCTTTAGGACTGTAGTACTTTTGTACAAATGTAATTCTAAACTTATGAAATATCTTAGTAGATTTGATATGCTTAAATACTAAAGCGTGTTTATTTTGTATCATAGTTGATTTATATTAAAAGATAAAATATCAAGCTTTGTTGTTCCTGCCTCTCTTTCTATAATGATTTAGTATCATACTCTTGTCGAATTATGCTTTGATGGAATGTTAATTCCACCTAATTTAGAAGAGCATAGTCAGTCCTAGGTTAATATAAAGAATGAGTATTTTCTAGTTAAATGAATGGTTAGCTTAACAATTAGATGCGGATTCAGGATTTAAATTCTATAGGTTTAACCTTTAAAGTTTTTAGTATTGATCCCATTATATATTTACAATTATGGGTTCATATCAACTATTTGTTATAATTTTAGTAAATTTTTATAAATAATTATAATGTTTTTACCATTAAATTTATTGCACTTTTGAAATATGCAACTTTGTTGAAATTGTTAATAATGAGCTAGCTCCATCAGCCTCTGGATGAATCCTCTTATTAATAAATTAAATTTGTTGGAACTTTGGCATGAATAGCACTGAGATATAGTTACAAGAAAAATTCACATTGCTGACCTCGATTTTGTTTGAGATTGAAGCTTAGTTGATTTATTTAGTTTCATCGAAATGTTAGATTACGATTATAGATGATGCCAAGCAAATAATAGATAAGTACGATCTAAGGCAGTATACTAGAGCTAATCATTTCAATAGGAAGATCAATATAAGTTCAAAGCATGCCTCACGGTATTATTGGACAAAGGGTATTTAATCACAATGCAGTACAATAAGCATATGAAACTAAATCACGATAAGAGCTAGACAGGAGCATAAAATTCCGATCACATTTTCTGGCTAGTAGAGGCAATAGTTTGGTAAGCCCAAAAGTAATGGCCATAGCCATCCAACCACCAATTAAAACTCTGGCACAAGACCCAAGACCTCACAATTGGTCTGTCACGACCTGAAATTCCCTCCTTCGTATCGTGATGGCACCTAACATTTTACTTGCTAGGAAAGCCAACGTTAGAATAATATTACCCAATTTTTAAATAATTTTTAAATTATTAATAATCAAGGAAACAAAAGCTGAAGCAAAGTTTGAAATATAGTGAATAATCCATAAAAACAACGGTGTCTAAATACCATCCCAGAATTAGTGTCACAAGTGCACGAACTTCTAGAATAAATACAAATAAGGCCTAAATAAAATAAAGTTATCTGGGAATAAACACATAGCTAAAGTAAAATAGACGGGGACTTCAGAACTGCGGACGCCATGTAGTTATACCTCAAGTCTCCTCTGGTAGCTGAAATTTGAGCAAGTCTATGGTATGCCGCTGGGACCAACTCTAAAATCTGTACAAGAAGTGCAAAGTGTAGTATCAGTACAACCGACCTCATGTACTAGTAAGTGCTGAGCCTAACCTCGACGAAATAGCGACGAGGCTAAGGCGGTTCATTTACATTAACCTGTACGCAATATTAGCAACAACAACAATAATAGAAATAAATCAGGTAATTCATTTATAATAATTGAAGAGAACTCAGCAGTCATACCCAATTATCATTTCCATTAATTCTGTTGCAGCGTGCAACCCTCTCTTACCATATATTCACATTCAATTCTGTTGCAGCGTGCAACCCGCTCTCACAACCTATTCACATTCGGTTCTGTTGCGGCGTGCAACCCGCTCCTCCAATATATTCATTTTAATCAAGTCTGTTATATATTTATTTCAATCAAGTATATATATAGACTTTTTAATAAGTCTGTTGCGGCATGCAACCCGATCCTCCAATATTAACTTTTCATAAGTCTGTTGTGGCGTGCAACCCGATCCTCTAATATTAACTTTTCATAAGTCTGTTGCGGCGTGCAACCCGATCCTCCAATATTAACTTTTAATAAGTCTGTTGCGCCGTGCAACCCGATCCTCCAAAATATCCATTTCAATCAATTCTTATAGAAGAAATTTCCCCAATAAATACAATAATTAATATAAAATTATAAGACAACAAGTATACAATAATTATGATTTAATTATGAAACAAACAATGACAAATATCAAATTATTATAGAAATCAGGGAAAAAATAGGCAGTTTAATATTTAATATGCTAAATGTCAAATAAAAATTAAATCACATAATTCAAATAGCATGTAACAATTAAAGCAGGAATTCAAGAATTAATATTTGACAAAGAATAAGAGAGAAATAATTATTATAATAATTAATTTATGATTAAAAATAATTTATATTTTTTCAAGTAGGCAGGCAAACAATTAATTTGATGACGTATAGACACTCGTCACCTCGTCTATACGTCGTTCACATGCAATTCACATAACAAATAAATTAAGGATTCTATTCCCTCAAGTCAAGGTTAACCACGATACTTATCTCGCTTTGCATATTCCAAATCAATTATTCAACCACAGCTTTTTCTTTTAAATTTGCCTCCGAAAGTTTCAAATCTATTCACAAATAATTCAATATATTCAATACTAATCATAGAAATTAATTCCATATGAATTTACAAATTTTCCGGATAAAAATCTAAAATTCATTAAAATATTAGGTAGTGGGTCCCACATCTCAAATCCAAGAAAAACTTGCGAAATCCGAACACCTGTTCCAATACGAGTTCAACCATACCAAATTTGTCCAATTCCGATATCAAATGGACCTTCAAATCTTAAATTTTTGTTTTTGGAAGATTTTATAAAAATCTAATTTTTCTTTCATAAATTCACGGATTCATGATATAAATGAGTATAAAATCATGAAATATAATCAATATAGGATAAGAAACACTTACCCCAATATTTTTCCGTGAAAATCGCTCAAAAATCGCCTTACCCGAGCTCAAAAATGGAAAAGAGTTGAAAATGGGTCGAAACCCCATTTCCAGAACTTAAGTTCTGTTTCTGGGATTTTTACCCTTCGCGAACGCGGTCAGTGCCTCGCGTTCGCGGAGCACAATTATGTGCTGTCGAATTTTATTCTTCACAAACGCGAGGGCTAATTCGCGAACGCGATGCATGCCTGGCTTGGCCTTCGCGAACGCGAAGGCTAATTTTCCTGGCCAGTCTCTTTCCCTTCGCGAACACGAGGCTTCTATCGCGGAGGCGAAGCTTTGAACCTCAAGCCTTCGCGAACGCGGTCACTATGTCGCGAACGCAAAGCACAAAATGTGCCAATCCAATTTGCTCTTCGCATTCGCGAGAGTACCTTTGCGAACGCGAAGAAGAACACACCAGAAGCCTCAAGTCTACAGAAAACCAGATTTCCTAAGTCCGAAATCATCCCGTAGCCTATCCGAAACTCACCCGATCCCTCGGGGCTCCAAACCAAATATGCACACAAGTTCTAAAATATCATACGGACTTGCTCGCGCAATTGAATCGCCAAAATAACACCTACAACTACGAATCGGACACCAAATCAAAGGAAGTTTTCAAGAAAACTTTAAAACTTATATTTTTACAACCGGACGTCCGAATCACGTCAAATCAACTCCGATTCTCACCAAATTCGGCAGACAAGTCATAAATATTATAGTGGACCTATAACGGGTTTCGGAACTAAATTACGGACCCAAGGTCAATAAATCCAACATCAGTAATTTCTTAGAAATTATTAAGCTTTCAAGCTTTTAATTTTTCATCAAAATTCCATAACTCGGGCTAGGGACCTCGGAATTTGATTCCGGGCATACGCCCAAATCCCAAATCACGATACGGACCTACCAGAATTTTCAAAACACTGATCCGGGTCCGTTTGCTCAAAATGTTGACCAAAGTCAACTTAGTTGAGTTTTAAAGCTCTATTTCTCATTTTAATCCATTTTTCACATAAAAACTTTCCGAAAAATTGTACGGGCTGTGCACATAAGTCGAGAAATGATAAATGATGCTTTTCGAGGTCTTAGAACACAAAATTACTTATTAAATTTAAAGATGACATTTCGGGTCATCACATTCTCCACCTCTAAAACAAACGTTCGTCCTCGAACGAAGTTAGAAAAAGTACCTGAGCTGGAGAAAAGGTGTGGATATTTACTCCACATGTCCGACTCGGACTCCCAGGTAGATGACTCTACCGACTGACCTCTCCATTGCACCTGAACTGAAGGATAACTCTTAGACCTCAACTGTCGGACATGCCGGGCTATAATAGCCACCGGCTCTTCCTTGTAAGTCAAATCTTTGTCCAATTGGACTGAGCTGAAATCTAACACATGGGACGGATCACCATGATATTTCCGCAGCATAGACACATGGAACACCGGATGAACCGCTGATAAACTAGGTGGTAATGCAAGCATGTAGGCTACTTCACCCCCCTCCCCCCCTTTCAAGAATTTCAAAGGGTCCGATATACCTAGGGCTCAACTTGCCCTTCTTTCCGAACATCATTACACCTTTCATAGGTGAAACCCGGAGCAATATTCGTTCTCCAACCATGAATGCAATATCACAAACTTTACGGTTGGAATAACTCTTTTGCCTAGACTGAGCTGTGCGAAGTCGATCCTGAATAATCTTGACCTTATCCAAGGCATCCTGTACCAAATCGGTACCCAACAACCGAGCCTCTCCTGGTTCAAACCAACCAACTGGCGATCGGCATCACCTTCCGTATAATGCCTCATATGGAGCCATCTGAATGCTCGACTGGTAGCTATTATTATAAGCAAACTCCGCAAGTGGTAAGAAATGATCCCAAGAACCTCCAAAGTCTATAACACAAGCGTGAAGCATATCTTCCAATGTCTGAATAGTGCGCTCTGACTATCCGTCTGTCTGTGGATGAAATGCTACACTCAATTCCACTCGCGTGCCTAACTCACGCTGTACAGCCCTCCAGAAATGTGAGGTAAATTGTGTACCTCGATCTGAAATAATAGATACGGGCACACCGTGAAGGCGGACAATCTCACGAATGTAAATTTCAGCTAACCTCTCTGAAGAATAGGTAACTGCCACTGGAATGAAATGGGCTGACTTGGTCAACCTGTCCACAATGACCCAAACCGCGTCAAATTTTCTCTGAGTCCGTGGGAGCCCAACAACAAAATCCATAGTGATACGCTCCCACTTCCACTCAGGAATTTCTAACTTCTAAAGCAAACCACCAGGTCTCTGATGCTCGTACTTAACTTGCTGATAATTCAGACACCGAGCTACATGTGCAACTATATCCTTTTTCATTCTCCTCCACCAATAATGTTGCCGCAAATCTTGATACATTTTAGCGGTACCTGGATGAATAGAATACCTGGAACTGTGTGCCTCTTCAAGAATTAATTCACGAAGCCTATCCACATTAGGCAAACAAATACGGCCCTGCATTCGCAGAACTCCATCTTCCCCTACAGCAACCTGTTTGGCATCATCGTGCCGTACCATGTCCTTAAGGACAAGTAAATGAGGATCATCATACTGCCTCTATCTGATGTGCTCATATAAAGAAGACCGAGCGGCTGTGCAAGCTAGAACCCGACTGGGTTCTGAAACATCTAACCTCACGAACTGGTTAGCCAAAGTCTGAACATCTGCAGCTAATGGCCTCTCACCAACTGGAATATACGCAAGACTGCCCATACTCACAACCTTTCTACTCAAAGCATCGGCCACCACATTGGCCTTTCTGGGGTGATAAAAAATGGTGATATCGTAGTCTTTCAACAACTCCAACCATCTTCTCTGCCTCAACTTAAGATCTTTTTGTTGGAACAGATACTGAAGGCTGCGATGATCAGTAAATACCTCACACAAGACACCGTAGAGGTAATGCCTCCAAATCTTCAGCGCATGAACAATGACTGCTAATTCTAAGTCATGAACAGGATAATTCTTCTCGTGAACTTTCAACTGTCGTGACGCATATGCAATTACCTTGCCATTTTGCATTAATACTGTACCAAGCCCAATGTGAGATGCGTCACAATATATCGTATACGATCCTGAACCTGTAGGTAATACCAATACTGGCGCCGTAGTCAAAGCGGTCTTGAGCTTCTGAAAGCTCAACTCACACTCGTCTGACCATCTGAATGGAACACCCTTCTAGGTTAGTCTGGTCAATGTGCTTGCTATAGATGAAAACCCTTCCACGAACCGACGATAATAACATGCCAAACCCAGGAAACTCCGGATCTCTGTAACTGAAGTAGGTCTAGGCCAATTCTGAACAGCCTCAATCTTCTTAGGATCCACTTTTATGCCTTCTGCCGATACAACATGCCCCAAAAAGGCAACTGAGTCTAACCAAAACTCGCATTTTGAAAATTTGTCATATAACTGATTATTCTTCAAGGTGTGAAGCACACTTCGAAGATGCTGCTCATGCTCCTCTCGACTGCTGGAGTAAATCAAGATATCATCAATGAATACAACCACAAAAGAATCCAAATAAGGCTTGAGCACCTGACAACCCAAATGACATCACTAGGAACTCGTAATGCCCATACCGAGTCCGAAAAGCTGACTTAGGGACATCAGATGCCCTAATCTTCAACTGATGGTAACCAGATCTCAAATCAATTTTCGAAAATACCTTGGCACCCTGAAGCTGATCAAATAAGTCATCAATTCTTGGCAGCGGATATTTGTTTTTGATAGTGGCCTTGTTCAACTGCCGATAGTCTATACACATCCGCATCGAGCCATCTTTCTTCTTTACAAATAATACTAGTGCACCCCAGGGCGAGACACTGGGTCTAATGAATCCCTGATTAAGCAAGTCTTGTAACTGCTCTTTCAATTCTTTCAACTCTAGCGGGGCCATACGGTATGGTGGAATAGAAATGGGCTGAGTGCCCGGAGCCAAATCAATACAGAAGTCAATATCTATGTCGGGTGGCATCCCCGGCAAATCTGCAGGAAATACTTCTGGAAATTCACGAACAACTGGTACTGACTCCATAGAAGGGACATATGCACTGGGATCGCGAATATAAGCCAAGTAGGCTAGGCACCCTTTCTCTACCATATGCCGAGCTTTCATATAAGAAATAACCCTGCTGGCAGAATGGCCAGGAGTTCTTTTCCACTCTAACCGAGGTAACCTCGGCATAGCTAGGGTCACTGTCTTGGCATGACAGTCTAATATAGCATGATAAGGAGACAGCCAATCCATACCCAAGATGACATCAAAATCTACCATATCAAGAAGTAGAAGATCCACACTAGTTTCAAGATTACCAATAGTAACCACACACGAACGGTAGACATGATTTACTACAACAGAGTCTCCTACCGGTGTAGATACACACACAGAAGCACTTAGAGAATCACAAGGCACAACCAAATATGAAGCAAAATAGGAGGACACATAAGAATAAGTAGATCCTGGATCAAATAGAACTGAAGCATCTCTATGGCAAACTGGAATAATACCTATAACCACAACATCAGATGACTCGGCCTCAGGCCTAGCTGGAAAAGCATAAAATTGAGGCTGGGCCCCACCACTCTGAACTGCATCTCTGGGACGACCTCTAATTGGCTGGCCTCCACCTCTAACGGTCTGACCTCCACCTCTAATGGTCTGACCTCCACCTCTAGCTGCCTGACCCCTACCTCTAGCTGGCTGAGCAGGCCGTGAAGCAACCAGTGCCGGTATGATGGCACGAGAATCTTCCCGAGATCTGTTACTCGCCAATCTAGGGCAATACCTCCTGATGTGACCAATGTTCCCACACTCATAACACCCATCCTGATGCCGTGGCTGCTGAAGCTGAAGCTGACCCAGATGGGCCGGATAACCACTGTAGTAACTCTAGAGTGGTGGTGTACTGATAGGAGCTGAATGTGCACTAAATGTTGGCTGCCTAGAGTAATGCATAATAGGACCGTGACTCCCTGAAGTACCGAGAGATACATGAAGTGCTGAATGAAACGGTCTGGGAGGATGACCCCTACCTCCAGACGAGGCACCACTGAAACCACTGAACTAATGAGGCCTCTTATCAGACCTCTTCCCTCTCTTTTGTGCAAGAACCATCTAGATTCTCCTCGCGACATTAGCAACCGCCTGAAAAGAAATTTCACTTTCGGTCTCCTTGGCCATCTGAAGCCTGATAGGGTGAGTGAGTCCCTCAATAAACCTCCTCACTCTCTCTCCCTCAGTAGGTAGTAAAAGGAGAGCATGATGGGCTAAATCCACAAAACGGGACTCATACTGAGTAACAGTCATACTGCCTTGCTGTAGACGCTCAAATTGCTTGCGGAATTCCTCTCTCAGTGTGATAGGAAGGAACTTCTCCAGGAATAGCTGAGAGAACTGCTCCTAGGTAAGTGCAGGCGATCCAATTGGTCTAGTCAATGTATAATCTCTCCACCACCTCTTGGCAGAACCCTTTATCTGAAATACAGCAAAATCAACCCCATTGGTCTCAACTATACCCATGTTCCGCAGCACCTTGTGGAAGCGTTCAAGATAATCCTGTGGGTCCTCAGAAGGTGTACCACTGAAGTGAACTGGAAAGAGATTAGTAAACTTATCCAGTCTCAATAAGGCCTCAAAAGACATGGCGGGCCTATTACCGGTCTGTGCCGCAACAACTGGCTGAACTACCCCAACTGGCGGGACTGGTGGGGCCTGATTCTGGGGAGCCATCTGCTCCGGAGCGGGAGTAGTGGGAGTTTGTTCTCCTCCCCCAGCCTGTGAGATGGCTGGTGCCACTAGAAATGTACCATTCTAGATTGGGACCTCCTCCTAAAGGTCTACCTGAGGTTCTTCAACAGGTGCAGCTGCTCGAGCTCTGGACTGAGCTCTACCTCGGCCTCAACCTCGGCCTGTAGCATGACCTCGGCCTCGACCTCTACCCCTGGCCATAGTTACCACCGGGGGTTCTGGTCCTGTTCATCGGTAGAGGTATTACGTGTTCTCACCATCTGTGAGAGAATAAGAGTAAAATGGTTCAATCATCGATGATAGAATAAAATCGCATGACAGAATAAGAAAGAAGTGATATTGTTCCTAAACTTCATAGCCTCTGAGAGATAAGTACAGACGTCTCTGTATCGATCCTTCAAACTCGACTAAGCTTGCTCGTGACTCGTGAGACCTATGTAACCTAGTGCTCTGATACCAACTATCACGACCTGAAATTCCCTCCTTCGGACTGTGATGGCGCCTAACATTTCACTTGCTAGGCAAGCCAACGTTAGAATAATATTACCTAATTTTTAAATAATTTTTAAATTATTAATAATCAAGGAAATAAAAGCGGAAGCAAAGTTTGAAATATAGTGAATAATCCATAAAAATAACGGTGTCTAAATACCATCCCAGAATTGGTGTTACAAGTGTACGAGCTTCTAGAATAAATACAAATAAGGTCTGAATAAAATAAAGTTGTCTGGGAATAAACACATAGCTAAAGTAAAATAGACGGGGACTTCAGAACTGCGGATGCCATGCAGTTATACCTCAAGTCTCCTCTCGTAGCTGAAATCTGAGCAAGTCTATGGTACGCCGCTGGGACCAACTCCAAAATCTGCACAAGACGTGCAGAGTGTAGTATCAGTAAAACCGACCTCATGTACTGGTAAGTGCTGAGCCTAACCTCGACGAAGTAGTGACGAGGCTAAGGCGGTTCACTTACATTAACCTGTACGCAATATTAGCAACAACATCCATAATAGAAATAAATCAGGTAATACATTTATAATAATTGAAGAGAACTCAGCAGTGATAACCAATTATCATTTCCATCAATTCTGTTGCAGCGTGCAACCCGCTCTTACCATATGTTCACATTCAATTCTGTTGCAGCGTGCAACGCACTTTCACAACCTATTCACATTCGGTTCTGTTGCAGCGTGCAACATGCTCCTCCAATATATTCATTTTAATCAAGTCTGTTATATATTTATTTCAATCAAGTATATATATATATATATATATATATATAGACATGCAACCCGATCCTCCAATATTGACTTTTAATAAGTCTGTTGCGGCGTGCAACCCGATCCTCCAATATTAATTTTTAATAAGTCTGTTGCGGCGTGCAGCCCGATCCTCCAATGTATCCATTTCAATCAATTCTTATAGAAGACATTTCCCCAATACATGCAATAATTAATATAAAATTATAAGACAACAAGTATACAACAATTATGATTTAATTATGAAATAAACAATGACAAATATCAAATTATTATAGAAATCAGGGAGAAAATAGGCAGTTTAATATTTAATATGCTAAATGTCAAATAAAAATTAAATCATATAATTCAAATAGCATGTAACAATTAATGCAGGAATTCAAGAATTAATATTTGACAAAGAATAAGAGAGAAATAATTATGATTAAAAATAATTTATGATTTTTCAAGTAGGCAGGCAAACAATTAATTTGATGACGTATAGACACTCGTCACCTCGCCTATACGTCGTTCACATGCAATTCACATAACAAATAAATTAAGGGTTCTATTCCCTCAAGTCAAGGTTAACCACGACACTTACCTCGCTTTGTAAATTCCAAATCAATTATTCAACCATAGCTTTTTCTTTTAAATTTGCCTCCGAAACTTCAAATATATTCACAAATAATTCAATATATTCAATACTAATCATAGGAATTAATTCCATATGAATTTACAAATTTTCCGGATAAAAATCCGAAATTCATTAAAATATTCGGTAGTGGAACCCACGTCTCAAATCCCGAAAAAACTTACGAAATTCGAACACCTGTTCCGATACGAGTTCAACCATACCAAATTTGTCCAATTCCGATATCAAATGGACCTTCAAATCTTAAATTTTTATTTTTGGAAGATTTTATAAAAATCTAATTTTTCTTCCATAAATTCACGGATTCATGATATAAATGAGTATGAAATCATGAAATATAATCAATATAGGATAAGGAACACTTACCCCAATATATTCCCGTAAAAATCGCCCAAAAATCGCCTTACCCGAGCTCAAAAATGGAAAAGAGTTGAAAATGGGTCGAAAACCCATTTCCAGAACTTAAGTTCTGTTTTTGGGATTTTTACCCTTCGCGAACGCGGTCAGTGCCTCGCATTCGCGAAGCACAATTATGTGCTATCGAATTTTACTCTTCGCGAACGCGAAGGCTAATTTTCCTGGCCAGTCTCTTTCCCTCCGCGAACGCGAGGCTTCTATCGTGAAGGCGAAACTTTGAACCTCAAGCCTTCGCGAACGCGAAGCATAAAACGTGCCAGCCCAATTTTCTCTTCGCATTCGTGAGAGTACCTTCGCGAACGCGAAGAAGAACACACCAGAAGCCTGAAGTCTGCAGAAAACCAGATTTCCTAAGTCCGAAATCATCCCGTAGCCTATCCCAAACTCACCCGAGCCCTCGGGGCTCCAAACCAAACATGCACACAAGTTTTAAAATATCATACGAACTTGTTCACGTGATCGAATCGCCAAAATAGCACCTAGAACTACGAATCGGACACCAAATCAAAGGAAGTTTTCAAGAAAACTTTAAACCTTATATTTTTACAACCGGACGTCCGAATCACGTCAAATCAACTCCGATTCTCATCAAATTTAGCAGACAAGTCATAAATATTATAGTGGACCTATACCGAGCTCCAAAACCAAAATACGGACCCGAGGTCAATAAATCCAACATCAGTAATTTCTTAGAAATCATTAAGCTTTCAAGCTTTTAATTTTTCATCAAAATTCCATAACTCGGGCTAGGGATCTCGGAATTCGATTCAGGGCATACGCCCAAGTCCCAAATCACGATACGGACCTACCAGAATTT
Source organism: Nicotiana tabacum (assembly GCF_000715075.1). NCBI lineage: Eukaryota > Viridiplantae > Streptophyta > Magnoliopsida > Solanales > Solanaceae > Nicotiana > Nicotiana tabacum. The sequence continues at coordinate 76,733,794 of NC_134103.1, forward strand.
TTAAAATACTTATCCGGGTCCGTTTGCTCAAAATGTTGACCAAAGTCAACTTAGTTGAGTTTTAAAGCTCTATTTTCCATTTTAATCTATTTTTTACATAAAAACTTTTCGAAAAATTGTACGGAGTGCGCACGTAAGTCGAAAAATGATAAGTGATATTTTTTGTGATTTTAGAATACAGTATTACTTATTAAATTTAAAGATGATATTTTGGGTCATCACAAGGTCTGCCCAAGAAAGCATCAATTCCTCCAAATGCGAAGCTCACTGCAACCACATTAACAGCAAGCGTCACCTTATGAATTGCTACAAATGCAACAACAAGAATTAATTGAAAAAATGGCACCCAATGAAAATTCAATACTCGAGACTTCGACTGCTTGAAATGGATTTGGCAGTTGTTCCTTGTTACCTTCTTTTTCTTGTTGATGTTCTTGTTTCCGTCCTCCTGTTTTGTTTTTCTTCATTTGATCTAGCTTTATGTCTAGTTGAGACTTGAGAGTACACTGTACACAGAGACAAATTCTCCTATTGCCATGCTATAAATACCTGCAAATAACCCTGCAAAGCCAGTAATAATCATAGTTTTAACGTTTTCTTGGACAGCGCCAACACTCATCATCAAGGATACAATTGAGACTAATCCATTATTTGCTCCTAAAATTAGCTCGAAGCAACTGTGCTCTTTGGAGTAGTCAAGATCATTTTAAGGGGCTTGGTTTTGATCATCATGGTCTTTGGGATGGTAATTTAGACTTTGTTTTGAGCAGCCATGAAAAAAGTTATTAACTTGTGAGAAATTGTTAGCTAAAGGAGAAGTCCTTTTTTCCCTTGCAAGATGTGTGTTTAATAAACTCTGTCCATGTTATTTATAGAGTAGGATGAGTAAAAAGTAAACAAAATGGCTAGAAGTGATGCCATAAAAAATTTGTGTAGTGTGGAGAGCACAAGGCTTAGTGGCAGTTGTTGCTTTATTCATTGATTGTCTTCTTGCTAAAATCTTGCATTTGCCACCCCCGTTTCTCTTAAATAGTAAAATAGATGTTCTCTTCCATATTTGCTTAAACAGTAAATAAATACTTAAAATTATACATTGTTTACTAGGAACTCATAATGCCCATATTCAGTCCGAAAAGTTGTCTTAGGGACATCCGATGCCCTAATCTTCAACTGATGGTAGCCAGACCTCAAATCAATCATCGAAAACACTTTGGCACCCTGAAACTGATCAAATAAGTCATTAATCCTTGGCAACGGATACTTGTTTTTGATAGTGACTTTATTCTGTAAGAAAAATGAATAGATAATATTGACTAAGAACAAGAAGAAAACAAGAACAACTTATCAAAAATATTGTGTCGTGACAAGCCATTGCCTTGAAAGCGATATCGGTCCGACTGGGTACAAATCGTTAAGACCGGTCTCTCCCCAAGGTTCCACAACACCTCCAAACACGTGCACTCGTGGTTGGAAGTTTGGAATTTACACATAACAATTGCCCAGAAATCGGTTGAAGAAGAATAAGAGAGCTGGAGGTGTTTTTTGTGTCCCATTATTCACAAATAAGGCTGCCTTTTGTAAGCAAAGTTGTTGGACAGTTACAGATGAAGGAATTAATCTATAGCTGTTACAGAAATTAAAGTGGAGCTGTTACAAAATTAACTCAGCTGTTACAAGAATTAAACACAGTTATTACAAGATTTAAATCATGGTTGTTACAAAGTAATAAATTGGATGTTACAAAAGCCAATTCAAAGAGAATGAATTTTGGTAAGCATGTATTTGTACACTTTTCTGGTAGCTCAAAAAATAAAAAATAATTTTAGTAAAACTAGATTTGGATTAGGCCTCACATATATCTCGCGCGCAGGGGGGACAAATCGACCCGTTTTGCCTTTTGGATCAATTTCTCATGTGCGCGAGGTCACTCCCTTTTACTAGCTCTTTACAACCCCAACAAAGAACAATTCAATATAAGGAGAAGAAAAAAACTTTCCACAACCAATGAGGGATACTTTGTCTTCACAAAAGACAAAGAAGTAAAGAAGAAAAAGGGACCACAAAGAAATCTTTAGCTTTGCATTATCAAGTATAATAATACCAAAAATCCCCTACTAATAAAAAGACAAAAGTAGAATAAGAACAATTCTGGGCAAAAGAAGGAACATGTACTTAAGTGTCAATATCTTTTGATTTGAATTGACACATAGTGAAATGAGGCGACAACTAACATCCACGAAGTGAAGTACTCTTGAACTGAATGAACATTAGTTGAGACCCCCACATCACATACTTTTTTCTTAATTTTATGCAAACTCCGCGATATTAACAAAGTGCTTTCATGGTCATGCACATACCTTGGGTCTCATGAGTGCTCTAGAAAGACATCCCAGGTTTTTCATAAAAGGCGACCGCACCTTTACACTCACGTAGGTGATTCCATCAAGTCTATCTACACATAGACCACCTTAAGGCTATGAAATCATTACGAGCAAAATAAGCTCAACCTTATAAAATACTACCATACGCCATAGGGATAGGAAATACAGTGCATATTGAGGTCTCATATGGCTTCGTTTGATCACAAACGGGTATCCACCATACTTTCTCAATCCATGGGCTTTAGCCCCATCCCCTCGACGTTTCAAGGATAACTCTCCTTGCCAAACCCTTGGTTAAAGGATCTGTCAAATTTCTTTCGAATCTTATATATTCCATGAAAGAACACCATATTTCAACAACTGTTTTACCGCATCATGCCTAATGTAAATATGTCTTCTTTTTCTATTGTACACACTATTTTTGGCAATTCCAATTGCCGCCTGTGAGTCACAATGTAGAGAAACTGGTGAAGCTTGTCTTCCCCATAAAGGCACGTCTGCCAATAAGTTTCTCAACCACTCAGCTTCTTGGCTTGCCAACTCAAGAGCAATGAATTCAGACTCCATAGTAGATCGTGCTATACAAGTCTATTTTGAAGACTTCCATGATATAGCACCTGCACCCAAAGTAAACACATAGTGTAACGACCCAGTCGATCATTTTGAGAGTATTAGCCCTGAACCCCTATTTATTGCTCCCTCTATTTCATTTTTGGATTTTGTGACTTATCGGGAGGATTTTTTTTTTTGGTTTCGGAGTGAAATGTGACATATAGTCCTTAAAATAGAAGTTTAAGTCGTAAGAATCGACCGTAGTTCGAACTGTGTGAAGATGACTCTGAAATAGAGTTTCAACAGTTCCAATATCTCTGTAGGGTGATTTTGGTCTTAGGAGCGTGTTCGGATATTTAATTAGAGGTCCGTAGGTCATTTTAGCATCAATTGACGAAAGTTGAAAATTTGATAAATTTTTGGAAGGTTTGACCGGGAGTGGACTTTTTGAAATCGGGGTCGGATTCTAATTTCAGAAGTTAGAATAGGTCCATAATGTCAATTATGACTTGTGTGCAAAATTTGAGGTCAATCGGACTTGATTTGATAGGTTTCGGCATCAGATGTAGAAGTTTAAAGTTTTAAAGTTCATTAGTCTTGAAACGATGCGTGAATTGTATTTTTAGCATTGTTTGATATGATTTAAAGGCTCGACTAAGTTCGTATGATGTTTTAGTACTTGTTGGTATGTTTGGTTGAGGTCCCAGGGGCCTCGAGTGGATTCCGGATGGCTAACGGATCGAAAAAAGGACTTGGTGCATGGCTGAAGCAAGACTCTGCTGGTGTAACCGCACCTATGGAGCTTTGATCGCAGGTGCGAGCTCACAGGTGCGGGCCAGGTTTTGCAGATGCGAAGGTTCGAATTGGGGGCTGTGGAGCGCAGATGCGGAGGGTTTTTCGCAGGTGCGGACTCGTACCTGCGCTTGGAGGGTCGCAGAAGCGGACGCGGGAGTTTGAGACTAGTCCGCAGGGCTTCGTGATTTTTGTTATTTTGGACTTTGCAAACTCGGTCTAGGGCGATTTTTAAGAGAATTTTCGAGGGATTTCTTGAGGTAAGTCTCTTGTGCTTATTTTTTATCAATAATCTTGCTTTTCCATTTATTTTTTCACCTAGTTAGTGTGTATTTAAGGTAAAAATTGGGAGTTGGAGGTTAGGGATTTGGTGAGTTGATTTGAGGAATTGAGTGGCAATTTTGTGTCGAATTTTGATAATTTTAGTATGGGTGAACTCGTGGTCGAGTGAGTGTTCGTATTTTGTGATTTTTCCCGATTCCGTGACATGGATCCGGTTGACTTTTTGGGTTGAATTTTTGATTCTTTGCTAAAGTCATAGATTTATTATTTAAAGTAGTTTCTCGTAATTGTATTCATGATATGTAATTACTTTTGGCTAGATTTGGGCCATTCAGAGTCGGAAAATCGAGGGAAAGGCCTCCTTATCGATTGATTGAGCGAGATTTGAGGTAAGTGACTTGTCTAACCTTATATGTGTGGGGGGGGGGAATCCCCTTAGGTTTTGGAACTGTTGTAACCATTTGTGATATGTGACGCCGTGTACACGAGATGAGGAGTGTGTACACGGGCTGATTATGCAAAATTCGGTTCTTGCTGATTTGTCATCTTTTGAATTCCTTAACTGAATTGTCTCTTTTTAAAAAAAAATCATTTACTGAGTTGCCTTAGCATATGTAGACATCATGTTTAGCCTAGTATCGGATTTCTACGTGCCTTAACTCTTTCTTGCAAATTTGTGCAATATGTTTAGCTGAATTTCCTGCTTTCCTTGATTTGAATTAAATCTTTCACTGTAAGATCCTTGCTGAAAATTCGTGTTTCCTTCGATTACATGCTGCATATTTACTTTGAGACTACGAGGCGGTTCCTCGGGAGATCCCCTTGTACTGCATATTTACTTTTGGACTACGAGACATTTACTCGGGAGATCCCCTGTACTGCATATTTACTTTTGGGACTATGAGGCGGTACCTCGGGAGCTCCCCATGTACTGCATATTTACTTTGGCCCTGACCTGATCTCTTCACTACTCGCACATACTATCATTTTCTGCTACCCGATTACTATCTTTAAGTTATTGCCTAAAGCGTACTAGTTGATTATAGGTCGTACCCTATGCGTGCACTACCCGTCCCATGCCTATGGTCCAAGAGGTTTTGGACCTCTATTTGGATGGTTCTAGACTTTACTTAGGTTGCTCAAAAATGATAAATCTAAGCGACAATTCAAAACAAATAGGACTGCACTTAAGGACAGTTAAAGGCTCACGTTAGCCACCGCAATTAGCAAACAGATTTCTACCTTAGGCATTAGGCAGTTTCAGAATTGAAGAAGATTGAAGTCATTAAGCTCTATAGACATGGTTTCTATATGACCTCATACAAATATGCAAGCAATTTCAGATGCAGGGCGTCACTTTAGACCTATGATTTCTAAATTACCAGTTTGAGAGTATCTGATACTACTAAGTTGTTTATTGAGATTACAGATTATAAGTTAATAAAAACCAATGTTCTTCCCACTAGATCAGATACCAGTGAATTGGACCGCACGTGGAGACTTCAAGGTATATCTACCAGCGTCCGCAGACCTCGGAGCCCCCCCTCCCTCCCTATCCTTACTATGTTGTTTTCCTTATTTTTCTTTAGACTCTGATGTATAGAGACACTTAGTATTTGCTCTTAGAATCTTGTGACTTGTTTCTACCGGGTTTTGAGTGTTGTAATTATGGATTTGCAATTTTATATTTATATATACAGTGTTGAGATTGGAGTTTAGTTTATTATTCATTTATTCTGCAAGCTGTTAGGCTTACCTAGTCTTAGAGACTAGGTGCCATCACGATATCCTATGGAGGGAAATTGGGATCGTGACATATAGCCACTAGTGGAGCTAACTTCATCATTGTCAGTAACCCAGTTTGCATTACAAAATCCTTCTAAAACAACAAGAAATTTATTAAAATGCAAACACCAATCCATAGTACCTCTCAAATACTTTAGCAAATGATGAAGAGCATTACAGTGTTCACTACTGGGGTTGTGAGTATATCTACTCAATCTACTAACAATATAAGCAATATCAAGTCTTGTATAATTCATGAGAAACATTACACAACCAATTATCTTAGCATATTCAGTTTGATAAATACTAGATTCCTTATTCTTTCTCAAGTGTATGCTAGGATCATAAGGAGTTCTCATAGGTGCTACATCAAAACAATTAAACCTTTTCAATATTTTCTTAATATAATGAGACTGAGATAACGAAAAACCATTAGAAGTTCTTTTGATTTTAATTCCTAAAATCACATCTGCTTCTCCAAGATCTTTCATTTCTAATTTAGAAGACAAAAAGTTCTTAGTCTCATTAATAACATTCACATTAAGGCCAAAGATTAACATGTCATCCACATACAGACATATAATCACACAATCTGATCCTAACATCTTGGAATAAACACAAATATCAGATGCATTAACAACAAAATCTTTACCCACTGATGTGTTGTTAAACTTTTCATATCATTGCTTAGGTGCCTGCTTTAGACCATACACTCATACAAAGACTTTCTCAATTTGCATACTTTATTCTCCTGTCCTTGGATCACAAATACCTCAGGTTGAGACATATAGATCTCTTCCTCTAAATCAACATTTAGGAAAGCTGTTTTAATATCCATTTAATGTATCACTAAATTATGAATAGCGGCTAAAGTAACAAGAGTTCTAATTGTCGCTATCTTAGTCACAGGAGAATAATTGTCAAAGTCATCAATGCCTTTCTTTTGGTTAAAACCCCTAATAATAAGTCTAGCCTTATATCTCAATTGTACCATCAGGTCTTAGTTTCTTCTTAAATATCCACTTGCTACTTATGGGTTTACAACCTTTAGGCAAATCAGACAAGTCCTAAGTGTGATTAGAAACTATAGAATATAATTCACTTTTAATGGCCTCTTTCCAAAAACTAGCATCTATTGACCTCATTGCTTCATTATATGTCTTCGGGTCTTCTTCTATTAAATAGATTGATACTAATTCGTCACTCAAAACATCAAAATTAATATTTTTAGTCAAGAAAGTAGTGATAAAGTCAGGACCAAAGCTAGCTTCAATTCTACGTCTATTACTCCTTCTAAGTTCATTTTCATGCTCATTAGCAGTAACACTAGAAAAAGGCAAAATATGAGAATTAACAGACATAGGTGTAGAAGCATTATTATGCACATCACTAGGCAAATTATTTTTCAATGAAAAAACATATTCAAAAATTTCTGCATCTCTAGATTCACAAACAAAACTATCATTCAAAGACATAAATCTATACGCAACACTATTTTGAGCATAACCAATAAAAATAGCATCAAAATTCTTGGGTCCAACAGTTACTTGTTTAAAATCAGGTAGACCAACCTTAGCCAAACATCCCCACACTTTAAGAATTTTCAAGTTAGGGGCAAACTATTACCATAACTCATACGGGGTTTTATTTAGCTTCTTATGAGGGACTTTATTAAGAACATAGAATGCAGATAAAATAGCTTCCCCCCACATATTATCAGATAAACCCGAACTCAAAAGCATAGAATTCATTATTTCCTTAAGGGTTCTATTTTTTCGTTCGGCTACACCATTTTGTTGGGGAGTATAGGGAGCACTAACCTCATATATAATACCATTTTTCTCACAAAAGGCTTCTAGAGTATTAGTACTATATTCACCACCCCTGTCAGACCTAAGTCTCTTGATTTTTCTGTCTAATTGATTTTCTACTTCTACCTTGTATTTCAAAAACATGCTTTCAGCATCATCTTTTGACTTAAGAAGTTATAACTTAGTGTATCTAGAAAAGTCATCTACAAAGGTGATGTAGTATTTTTTTCCACCCTTACTAACAGTGTTCTTGAAATCTGCTAAGTCTGAATGCACTAGTTCAAGTAATTCTGTCTTTCTACTAGTTACATTCTTAAAAGGCTTTTTGGTATGTTTTGCTTTTACACAAACAGGACACTTAGAAAAATTATCAACATTAACTGTAAAAATTAATTCCATTTTCAAGTCTTTTAATAGAAGCAATATTAACATGACCTAGTCTACAATGCCACAAATCAATAGACTCATAAATATAAGCAGAATTGAAAGTACTAGTATTATTATTAATCTCTTGAGTGATGTTCAGTACAATTAAACCCCCACTAAGGTAACCCTTCCCAACAAAGTCTTTCCCACGAGAAATAACAACTTTATCAGATTCAAAAATAAGTTTAAGACCTACTTTGTTGAGAAGCGCACCAGAAACTAAGTTTCTACAAAGGGAGGGTACATACAGAACATTGTTCAAGGCTAAGGTTTTTCCAGAAGTTAACTTAAATAGAATTTTTCCTTTACCCATAACTCCAGCTCTAGTGGAGTTACCCATGTAGACACACTCGCCATCAGCAAATTCCTCAAAATCGTGAAACAACTCCTTGTTGGCGCAAAGGTGCCTTGAAGCGCCTGTGTCTAGTATACAGTCAGTCTTGTTAGCCACCATGTTCACCTCAATGACCACAACAACAATGACATCACCACCCTCAGTAAGGTTAGCTTGGACTGGAGCTTTTCCTCCTTGCTTTAAGATTTCTCCTTGTCTCTGGTTGCACTAAAAAAACTTGTGACCAATTGTGCCGCAGACATAGCAAGGTTCTTTCGACTTTTGAATATGGCCCTCTGGCTTATTGAAGTAATTATGCTTCTTCACATGTCCTTTCTTCTATTTTCCTTTAAACCCGTCTTTCACAAAAGTACTAGAAGATTCCACAAGGTTAGCTTTAGAAGAATTAAGAGAGAGAGAGAGAGAGAGAGAGAGAGAGAGAGAGAGAGATTTCATCTTATCCTTAAGCCGTTCAAACTCCTCGTCTTTGAGAAGGTTTTCTTCCTCAGTCCTCATGTGACTGATCAGTTCTTGAAGAGTTAAGTTTTTCTTCTTGTGTTTCAGTTGATTCCTGTAATCACTCCAGAAAGGTGGAAACTTTTCAAGTAGAACATTAGCCTGAAGAATCTCACACATCTCCATGCCTTCGTTCAAAACATCAGCAGTCAAGTTCTCATACTCGTGAACCTGCTCCATGATTGGCTTATCATCAACCATCTGAAACATGATACACTTTCCAACCATATACTTCTTTTTTCCCACGTCATCTGCACCATATTTCTTCTCCAAATTGTCCCATATGACTTTAGCATATTTATAATTTATAAACAGATCAAAGAGAGGGTTAGTCATATGGTTAAGCATATGCCCTCGAACAGTTTTATTATCCTTTTCAAATTTCTTCTTAGCAGCATCATCAGCAACAACAATAGTAGCAATATTAGAACTATCAGCAACAACATTAGCAGGAGGTTTGGTGAACAACACGTAATCAACTACAAATTGTTCAAAGAAAATTAAAAGTTTCTGGGACCAGCGCTTATAATTGTTTCCATCTAAAGGCTCAAGCTTTGACATATCACAAAGTGTTTTGTTCAAAGTGGTAGCCATTAGTCAATATTATATATAAAGAATCTCTTTTAAATTGTAAGAAAAATGAGTAGATAATATTGACGAAGAACAAGAAGGAAGCAAGAACAACTTATCAAAAATACTATGTCATGGCAAGTCACTGCCTTGAAAGCGATTTCTGTCTGACTGGGTGCAAATTGTTAAGACCGGTCGCTCTCAAGGTTCCACAACACCTTCAAACACGTGCACTCGTGATTGAAAGTTTAGAATTTGCAAAAAATAATTGCCTAGAAATCGATTGAAGAAGAAGAAGAGAGCTGAAGGTGTTTTCTATGTCCCATTATTCATAAATAAGACTGCCTTTGCAAAGTTGTTGAACAGTTACAGATGAAGGAATTAATTTGTAGCTATTACAGAAATTAAAATGGGGCCGTTACAAAATTAACTACAACCGTTACAAGAATTAAACACAACTGTTACAAGAATTAAATCATGGTTGTTACAAAGTAATAAATTGGACATTACAAAATCCGATTCAAAGAGAATGAATTTTGGTAAGCATGTATTTGTACACTTTTCTGGTAAGCTCAAAAAATAAAAAATAATTTTAGCAAAACCAAATTTGGATTAGGCCTCACGTATATCTCGCGCGCAGGGGGGGCAAATCGCCCCGTTTTGCCTTTAGGACTAATTTTTCATGTGCGTGAGACCACTCCCTTTACTTGCTCTTTACAAGCCCAACAAAGAACAATTCAATATAAGGAAAAAAAAGGACTTTCCACAACCAATAAGGGACACTTTGTCTTTTACAAAAGACAAAGAAGTAAAGAAGAAAAATGGACCACAAAGAAATCTTTGGCTTTGCATTATCAAGTATAATAATACCAACAGGTTCAACTGCCTATAGTCCATACACATCCTCATCGAACCATCATTTTGTTTCTTCACGAACAACACGGACGCACCCCAAGGCGAGACACTAGGGCTAATGAATCCCTTATCAAGTAAATCTTGCAACTGCTCCTTCAGTTCCTTCAACTCAGGCGAGGCCATACAGTATGGTGGAATAGAAATGGGCTGAGTGTCCAAAACCAAGTCAATACAGAAGTCAATATCTCTGTCGAGTGGCATCCCCGACAGATCTGCAGGAAACACCTCTGAAAACTCACGCACAACTGGTACCGAATCCATGGAAGGAATATCCGCACTAGAATCGCGAATATAGGCCAAATAAGCTAGACATCTCTTCTTGACCATACGTCGAGCCTTCATATAAGAGATAACACTGCTGGTAGAATGGCCAAGAGTCCCTCTCCACTCTAATCGAGGCAACCCCGCCATGGCTAAGGTCGCCGTCTTGGTGTGACAATCCAATATAACATGATAAGGTGACAGCCAATCCATGCCCAAAATAACATCAAAGTCTACCATATCAAGTAGTAAGAGATCTACACTAGTCTCAAGACTCCCAATAGTAATCACACACGAGCGATAAACACGATCTACAATAATAGAATCTCCCACTGGTGTGGACACATACACATGAGCACTCAAAGAATCATGAGGCACAACCAGATATGAAGCAAAATAGGATGACACGTAGGAATAAGTAGAGTCCGGATCAAATATAACTAAAGCATCTCTATGGCAAACTGGAACAATACCTGTGATAACGACGTCATATGACTCGGCCTCAAGTCTAACTGGGAATGCATAAAAATGGGGTTGGGCTCCACCATCATGACCTCCACCTCTCGGACGGCCTCTAGTTGGCTGGCCTCCACCTTTAACAGCCTGACCTCCACCTCTAATGGTCTGACCTCCACCTATGGCAGCCTGACCCCCGCCTCTAGCTAGCTGAGCAGGCGGTACAACAACTGGTGCCTGAACCATTGCACGAGAACTCTGTTATGGCATGCTGCTCAACAATATCAGGCAGTACCTCCTGATGTGACCTGTACCCCCACACTCAAAACAACCTCCCGGCTACTGTGGCTATTGAGGCTGACCCGAACAAGCCAGATAACCACTGTGGTATCTCTAGATCAGAGGCGCACTAATAGGAGTTGATGGTGCATTGCAGGCTAGCTGCCCAGGACGAGATACATAAGGACCACGACTACCCGAATTACCATGAGATGCTTGAAGTGCTGACTAAAACGGCTTGGGAGGATGGCCTCTACCCAAAGTACCCCTGCCTCTAGATGAGGCACCACTGAAACCTCCAAAATGACGAGGCCTCTTATCTGACACCGCCCCCCTCTCCTGACCACGAACCATCTCTATCTGTCTAGCAATCTCTACGGCCCTCTAAAAAGAAATATCATCTCAAGTCTCCTTGGCCATCTGTAGTCTGATACTGAAAGTGAGCCCATCAATGAATCTCCTTACTCTCTCCCTCTCAGTAGGGAGCAAGATAATGATATGGCGAGCTAGGTCCATAATTCGAGTCTCATACTGGGTAATGGTCATGCTACCCTGCTGAAGGCGCTCAAACTGCCTGCGATACTCCTCTCTCAGAGTGAAAGAATGAACTTCTCTAGAAATAGCTATGAAACTGATCCTAGGTAAGTGAAGGCGAACCAGCTGGTCTGGTTAACACATAATCTCTCCACCATCTCTTGGCAGAACCAGTCATCTGGAACACTACAAAGTTGACCCAATGGTCTCAACAATACCCATGTTGCGCAACACCTTGTGGCAACGGTCTAAGTAATTCTATGGTTCCTCAAAGGGTGTACCACTGAAATGAACAGAAAAGAGCTTGGTAAACTTATCCAGCCTCATCAAGGCCTTAGAAGACATATCGACCCTATTCCCCGCCTGGGCCACAACAACCGGTTGAACTACCCCAACTGGCTAGGCTGCTAGAGTCTGATATAGGGGAGCCATCTACTCCAGACTGTGAGTAGCGGGAGTCTGTGCTCCTGCCCCAGCCTGAGAGACAGTTGGTGCAACTGGAAATATACCGGTCTGGGCCATACTCTCCATAAGGCCCACCAAGCAAACTAGAGCGTCCTGAAGCATTGGAGTGGCTAAAAATCCCTCAGGGGCCTGAGCTAGTCCGACTGGTACGGTCTGAGCTAGGATCTCCTCCTCATGATCAATCTGAGGCTCCACTGCGGGTGCTGCTGCTCGAGCTCTAGGTTGAGATCTGCCTCTGGCTTGACCTCGGCCTCTACCCCTGGTAGTAGCTGCAATAGGGGGCTCCGGCTCCTGCCCGACTGTAGATGTTGTGCGTGTTCTCACACTCTGCGCGAGAGCAAGAATGGAATGATTCAAACATCAATGATAGAACAAAATCGCACGATAGGGAAAGAAAGAAGTGAATTTTTTCCTAAAACTCCATAGCCTTTGGAAGATAAGTACAGACGTCTCCGCACCGATTCTCCAGACTCTACTAAGCTTGCTCATGATTCGTGAGACCTAGGCAATCTAGTGCTCTGATACCAACTTGTCACGATCCAGAATCCCAACCTCAGAGTCATGATGGCGTCTAACATCTACTTGCTAGGCAAGCCGACGTGGAACAGAAAATTTGCCGATTTTAACAATTTATAACAAGATATTAACAATAAAAACGATATAAGTCTGAAGTATAGTAAAATAATACCGAACAGCAAAGTCTAAATAAAACCCAGAAGCTGGTGTCACGAGTACATGAACATCTAAAGTGCTACAAACATGGTTGAACAAACTATACTGTTTTGAAACTTAATAAAACAGTAAAGGAAGGGAGGAAGGGGACTCCAAGGCAGCGGATACCGTACAATTGTACCTCAAGTCTCTGCCAGCGACTGAATCCGAGCAAAAGCTACTGAACGCCACTAGGACCAACTCCGGTATTTGCACAAGAAGTGCAAAGTGTAGTATGAGTACAACCAACCTCATGTACTCTGTAAGTGCTGAGCCTAACCTCGACGAAGTAGTGACGAGGCTAAAGTGGTCCACTTACATTAACCTGTACGCAGTAATAATAATAATAACATGAAAGGAAAAGCAGGAAATGGAAGTAAAATAATTAATTTGTGAAAATGAACTCAAACCTCACTATCAGAAAGCCTAGAATAACAAGTCTCGTAATCTCATATAAAAATGTTGAAACCAACACAACAATAACAATAATTATAACACACACAATCCATTGCGGCGCAATCCGATCCCACCATATCATCCGTTAATAATATCAAGTACCACGTATACAATCTGTTGTGGCGCGGAATCCGATCCCACCATATTATCATTTATCAACATCAATTTCTACGTATACAATCTATTGCAGCCCGCAATCCGATCCCGCCATATCATCATTTATCAACATCAAGTATTTGCCCTTATCTACCATTTCAATTCAATATCCTTCAATTTCTGTTGCAACATGCAACCCGATCCTCAAATAATTTTAATTAGCATAAATAATCCAATACTTAATTTACAAGAATTTCTACATCAAAGAGTAAAAGTACAAGGCAATAAAGGACCACATAATAATCAAAGAATCTTTAAAATTCGAAGTTTCTACTTTACAAGTTTATCGGTGCCTAACAAACTCAACAACTCACGCAAATGAAACTACATCTTAGAATGCAACAAATATTACAAAAATAATAGGACAAGTAAAGCATGTGACAATCAAGATGTGCAAGTAAAATAATTAAAGGCAAGTAGCAATTAAGCACGGATTCATGGAAGGGACGAACAATATAATACAAGAATAAATAAATTACAAGTAACTATTACGACATAGAAGTCAAATAAAGCATGTAACAATTAAGGCATGGGATAAGACAATTCATGAAATAACGAGAAACATTGAAACAAATATCTTGACAGCGTATATACACTGGTCACCTTGCATATACGCTCTTTTCTCACATAATTCACACAACACATAGTTCAAAAATTCCTAATTCCCATAAGTCAAGGTTAGATCCAATATTTACCTCACTCTGCAATCAAATCAAAGCTCAACCGGGGTCTTTCCTCTAAAATTCATCTCCAAACCAATCAAATCTAACAAAATATATTGCACGCGTTCGCGATGTTCTGTCTCCCCTAGCCATCGCGTTCGCAAACGTGGGCTTGCGTTCGCGTAGAACAAACCCCCATAATCCCTTACTCACTACGTTCGCGAGTGAAGGGTCGGGTTCGCGAAGATTAATCCCTTCGATGTTTCGCATTCGCGTAGAAGAAAAACCATCCCAGCCCAAGTTATCCTTCATGATCGCGGGAGTTGCTTCACGACCGCGAAGAACAAAACACCAGATATTAGAAAACGAGTTTAAGCTGCAACCTCTAAGTCCAAAAATGACCTGTAGCCTATCCAAAACTCACCCGAGCCCCTCGGGCTCCAAATCAAACATGCACACAAGTGTAATAATATCATACGAACTCGCTCGCGCGATAAAAATACCAAAATAACACCTAGAACTATGAATCGAGCATCAAAATGTATAAAATTTTTAACGAAACTTAAGAACTTTCAAATTTACAACCGAGCGTCCGAATCGTGTCAAATCTACTCCGTTTTGAACCAAATTTTGCAGACAAGTCAATAATAGTAAAATAAACCTATACCAAGTCGCGGAACAGAAATCCAAACCCGATAGCTATAAATTCAACCTACGGTAAAACTTCAAAATTCTTTAGACCTTCAAATTACTAGTTTTCAATAAATCACGTTAGGGACTTTCGAATTCAATTCCGGGCATATGCCCAAGTCCCAAATCATGATACGGACCCACCGGGACCGTCAAAATACTGATCCGGGTCCGTTTACATAAATTGTTGACCGTAGTCAACTCAAATCATTTTTAAGGTAAAAATTCACACTTTATTCAATTTTTTTCATAAAGACTTTCCGGAATAAGACACGGACTGTGCATGCAAATCGAGGAATGCTAAACGGAACTAATCGAGATCTCGGAACACATAAATAAAGGCTAAAACTCAAAATGACCTATCGGGTCATCACAATAAAATTTGTATGAAAATTATATTTAAGTTGTATGATGTTGTAGATGTATTTAAATGGGTAAAAATAATGTATGAAAGTTGTAAATAAGTGTATACTATATAATTAGTTGTATGAAATTTATTTTTAGTATGTATATTGTTGTAGATATATCAATTTGTATTAAATTTGTACGAAATTTATTTTTATATTTGTATGTTATTGTCCAATATATTGTTCGACATGCCGAATTTGAATTCAAAGCCTTTAACTTTTTAATGGTTGTCAATGATGGAAAATAAAATACCCTCAAATTTTATTGATCGTCAAACAATTCGAACAATAATAGTGCAACAGGAACGAAAATTTCTTTCTATAGTCATGTGCTATGCAAAGAACTGAACTGAATAAATCAATTGAAGTCCAAGCTATTTTGGGCTTAGAAGAGTTATATACACAAGGACAAGGTCTTTATATTTTAATTCGAGGACCTTCATATGTTTTCCCCTAAAATCAAGAACTGCTCATTTCGTTTCCAAGCCATGAATATATTGTGCGGTTGTGCCATCTTCCATCGGCTCCATATCTATAATTTCATTCACAAATTTTATTGAGAGAGAGAGACGGTGAGAGAGAGTGATGAAGAAAGAAGGAAGGAAAAATTGATGAGAGAGACGACAGTGAATAGGGAAAGAGGAGAGGAGAGAAAAAAGAAAAATTATGTAACGAAATCCTCTAATTTAAGATACTAATAATGGATCGTATATAATTTGTAAGTAATTCTTGTTTAGGGCGGGTTATATACAAAATTAGGACAATTTTGGTAAATAAGTTTCAAATATTGTATAGGAAGGAAAAAATCGCTTTGTAATATATCAAACTAAATATTATAGTCCTATATCATGTATCCCTATATAATTAATCCAAGTATAATTTATCTCTAAACCAAACGACCCCTAAGTTTCTTAATACAGGGACTCAATTGAAAATTACAACTAAATTAGGGACAAAACTATATAAACATAAGAAATTTCTAACAACTGTTAACTTCTTAACATAATACTCTTTTAGCTCAGCGTACTATCATTTCATAACACAATAAGGACAAATTTAGTTTTTTTTTTTATATCTAACCGCAACTAGTAACATATGCAAATCTGAACCATTTGTAAAAAATTTAGGGGCAAATTTGTACCTTTGCCATTTCACACAATAGATTCGATTATTTATCCAAAACATGATCGGAAGTATCCTACTTCCGGCGCCGGTGCCGCTGCCAAGTCACCGGATAAGCCTCCGGAACCGCCACTCACAGTCAGGTAGTCCTCGGTGCTCGCTGAGCAAACAAGGCCACCGCTTTATTTCCACCCTTATCGCCACCGACTCCGACGATATATCCGCTACTCACCGCTTACTCCGCAAATTCGTGGCCTCATCTTCAAAACACGTCGCTCTCAGTACTCTATCTCACCTCTTATCGCCTACTACCTCTCACCTTCGCCTTTCTTCTCTTGCCCTTCCCGTACGTCTCTCTGTTATCATCTATTTCAGTTTGTCCTTCTCATTGATTAAGCTAAGAATGATTCACTGCCAAGCGAAATGTGTATTTGCAGTTGTATTATTTTGTATTTCAATGTTTAAATACTATGCCAGATGGTGTAAAAAATACTTGCACAATCAGATACTAACTTATTAGGTAATTAAAGTAGAATTTAAGCTATATATTTTGTCAGTTTAAGTAAAATTTGCACTATGAGGTCACTTTTAGTTGTTGTAGAAGGTAATATATCTTATTTTCAAGATTACACATAGACTTACGTATAGATATTCTTTGGATGAACAACAACATCAACAACAACCCACTATAATCGGGGTCTGGGGAGGGTAGTTTGTATGCAGATCTTACCCCTACCCTAGGTTAGAGAGGCTATTTCCGATAGACTCTCGGCTCACTCCCTCCAAGAACTCCCCACCTTGCTCTTGGGGTGACTCGAACTCACAACCTCTTGGTTGGAAGTGGAGGGTGCTCACCACTAGAGCAACCCACTTTTGTCATTCTTTGGATGAACTGAGAATAAAAATTTCTTTTACCTTGACAGTGTATATAACTTAAACTCTTACATAAAAATCTTGTGATAAGCATTAATTAGTAATCTGATAAAAATGATAACTAACCTACTATTTCAAGTTGCAATTCATTGATAGTGTAAAATAATCTTCATTGCCAGTGTATAAAACTTAAATCTATTCCAATTTCTTGCTTAATTTTTATTACCATAAGTCTGATTGAATGCAAGGCAAAATGTTTATTTGCAGTTGTATTTGGAAATCAGTGAAGCGTCATGGTTTGATTGGAATTCGAAGCTAGTGGCTGACTTGGTTGCTTTGCTTTACAAGCTAGAGAGATTTGATGAAGCTGAAACCCTAGTTACTGAAACGGTTTCTAAATTAGGAGGCCGAGAACGAGATTTGTGTAGTTTCTACTCTCAGTTGATCCATTCGCAATCTAAGCACAAATCGGAAAAAGGTGTTTTGGATTTTTGCACAAAATTGAAGTTGTTTCTCTCATGTTCCTCGTCTGTTTATCTGAAGCAACAAGGGTACGCCTCGATGGTGGATGCATTTTGTTCTATTGGATTACCGCGTGACGCTGAGGAATTGATTGAAGAGATGAAGGAATTAGGATTGAAATTATCAAAGTTTGAATTTAGAGCTCTAGTTTATTCATATGGTAAATCAGGATTCTTTAGTGATATGAAAAGGATTGTAGGTCAAATGGAGAGTATGGGACTTCAATTAGATACAGTTGGCGCAAATATGGTGCTTAATTCATTTGGATCTCAGTACGAGCTTTCAGAAATGGTTTCGTGGCTCCAAAAAATGGATGTTTCAGGTGTTCCGTTTTCTATTAGGACTTACAATTCGGTGCTGAATTCGTGCCCCACGATTAGTCTTTTGCTGCAAGATCCGAAGAGTGTTCCTCTTTCTCTTGAAGAGTTACTGGCGAATTTGAATGAGAATGAAGCGAGTTTGGTGAAGATACTGGTTGGATCATCGGTTTTGGAGGAGACAATGCAGTGGAATCCTTCGGAGTTGAAGCTGGACTTGCATGGGATGCATTTGAGCTCTGCTTATGTGATCATATTACAATGGTTTCATCAGCTTCAGTGCAAGCTTGTTGCTGAAAATCGCGTTCTTCCTGCTGAAATCACAGTGGTATGTGGAGCGGGAAAACACAGTGTTGTTAGAGGAGAATCCCCAGTGAAAGGGTTGATCAAGGAATTACTTCTACGGGTAGGATGTCCACTCAGGATTGATAGGAAGAACATTGGATGTTTCATTGGTAAAGGAAAAAGTTTCATGGAGTGGTTATCAAACAACAATACCACTATACATGAAAGGATATCCTGACAGCGACAGCTCTAGATGTTGAATCAAGAAAAATGTTACCACGACGGATTACTACAAGAAGCTGAAGATGTTGAATTGAATATACCCGTATCAATTTAGTTGGTTATGTTTGAAAGTTGAAACACGATCATCTGATATCCTCAAATATGCATTTTTCTGTTATAATCAGTGAGAGAAAGGTAAATCATCATTAATTGTTGTGGCGTGCAGCTTTTTGTTGAACAATCATCCTCAGCTATTGAAGCATCTAATATTTGGCTGCATATTGCGAGCTATTCAAGCATTTAATATTTGGTTATGGGCCTAAATACTTGTGTTTCACATTTGCAAAACTCCTGCAAAGAAGTCAAAGAAACAAATCGAGCTGCATCTTCAGAAGTAAGCAATCACAGCGATTTGCATCCAAACTGAAGTGGAGAAACAAATCATAGCAAGATTTTCTGTTTAAGAAATATATGCATTTATTACTCTTGCAGGGTTTATGAGCAAAATCTTAAAGATCAAGGTCCTTGTTGGGTGGATTATTCATAATAGAGGAGGACAAACATGACGACAAAATCGATTTGTAGCATAGATTGCTCTTACCTAACCAATCACACCAACGTTACTGCTCCGTGGAAAAAAACATTGGGTTGCGAAAAGATTGTCATTTTGTCTCATGATGGTATCCAAAAACACTCAGCAATCATTCAACATCCCCCTTTGTGCAAGATTGGCGAGACCATCAATGGACCGAGGAGTGGAGTAATAGTCGAGGAATATCTATAAGTTCTTCCGTTCAAGAAGCAGGAATCCTAACTAACAAGTACCAGAGCGCTTCCATTGCAAGATTCAATGATGGTGTAACTCCAACTTGAACAATTCTGTACAACCATGCTTCAATATTTCTCATTGCCGCAGATTTTAAGCAAGGTCAGCACAGAAGTTATGTCCATTATTTTATCCTTGGTATGATAGTTATATTAGATCAATGATCACCAGGTGGAAAGAATTTCTTTACTAAAAGAATTCAGGCAACTGAATGTAATTCACTCTACTAAACCACTTCCTTCTTGCGGAGGCAATTTCCATTGCAAGAAGACTTGCTAGCTTGCTGCTAATTGAAAGCATTCTCACTTCAAAGTAATGTACCAAAAGCTGGCTACTATTTGAATTTATCATTACAAGAAAATGTTGCACTATTTTAGCCTTGTCTTTAGGTCTGTTCAAAAGTATTACACGATCCTCCAATATGACAATCCTACTTGATCCAATCCATCCCTAATTGCACGTTGTTTAGTAGGTGGGGATAGATGTGTGCCTTTGTAGCAGGTATAGTAGGCAGGGAAAGGTGTGCATAGCATATAGAGATGCACTTGTTACTTTCAGCTCAAATTCTTTTATATAGTTGCGTAATTTTAAAAAAAAATAGTAATATATATATATATATATATATATATATATATATATATATATATATATATATATACTAATTTTACCTTGATTGTCACAAACTGGATGAATGTGGGTACTTTGTACCTAATTCCTTGATCTGCCTATGTTAGAACTTAGAAGGGAAAAACTGCTAATTATAATAACCTTCTCTACTTCTAAAAGTGGAAAACAACTTATGTCGAGGCCATCAAGGGCAACACCAAAAACCCCGTGGCTTAATGTCCTATACTAGTAAAAGAACACCAAAAGTGAAGCTCTCCCCTTTGGAAATTGGAGCATCTGCGAGCCAATTCCGATGAGATTTTCTTGCTTAGTTCCCAGCTGTAGGCCAAGTTGAGGGAATCCTGTTGGAGGTAATGGGAGGCATACCGCGAACGTTGATGTCAATGGGATACAGTCGATACTCAATGTCGAGCTCTTTGAAAATTTTAACCATCTCCTCAACCAACTGAGCTCTTCTGAGCCACCTTTCTCCCATATCCTGATGGTTCATTCTATGTCTTATCCATACAGACATTTTCAACCTGTTTAGATCTTCCAGGTTCATCAGTACAACTGTAGGAGAGGGATACCAGTGGTCCTTCTTGCTCTCAATATAACTGCAATAGCAAGCCACCAAAATTATGTCAAGTCATAACTCAATATCATCTAATTTTCACTATCATACAATTTTTTTTAACTAATATAACTTTTTTTTATCCAACAATGGTGTTAGCGCCCCTCGATTATCCACCGGGTATTTGCTATTCCACACCAGCACGTGTATTGGATAACTTTGCCTACCAAGACAAAATTACGCAATACATGTACTAGTGGGAGATAACAAGTACTTGATGGAATAGTCAAAGTATGCGCAAACTGATTCGGACACCATCTAGATTAAAAGAAATGAAAAAAAAATAGCTTTTCATCGGCTTTCTTAGTTTACATTCTTGTTTTTACTTTTTTCCCTTTTCTTGCTAGGTGGATATTTTTACTTGGCTATTAGCTAAAGAAGCAGTCCTAACACATGACAACCTAACAAGAAGAGGATTTCAGATGTGCTCTAAGTGTTACCTATGTGGTGAGAAGGCAGAGACAATTAGTCATCTCTTTTTGCATTGCAGCTTCACTATACATATATGGAGGATTTTTATCGGTCTAAGGGGAATTCCATGGGCAATGCCGGGAAGAATCCTTGATATTCTAGCTAGCTGGAATAAAGAGGGCTCACTTTCGAGAGACAAAGAGA
The DNA here is from genome assembly GCF_000715075.1 of Nicotiana tabacum. Taxonomy (NCBI): domain Eukaryota; kingdom Viridiplantae; phylum Streptophyta; class Magnoliopsida; order Solanales; family Solanaceae; genus Nicotiana; species Nicotiana tabacum. The sequence continues at coordinate 76,755,257 of NC_134103.1, forward strand.
GATGGAGAATTGTCCCAGCTAGTATATGGTGGACAGTGTGGGAAGAGAGAAACCAAAGATGCTTTGAAGAGAAATCCAACAACATTCAGAAGATAAAGATGAAATGTTTAGTTCTTTTTTATTTTTGGTGTAAAGGAAAACTTTTGGAGGATAGTGTATCCATTTTAGATGCCTTAGACTCATTGTAAGAGAACAATGCAGAAAAGAGCCCTTTTTGTGTAGTTTTGTATGGGCACTTACTTTGTAATTATGGGTGACTTCACAATTTTAGTTAAGTCTTCATATAAATATACAAATATGTTACCTTCTCAAAAAAAAAATGAAAACATTAAAAAGGGAAAGAAAGGGGCATCCATCTAAAGGCCAATCAAGCATCCTTTTCGCGACACTATGTCATGAAATTCATATGCAGCTGGTACGTTCTTTTTTGTGAATTCTGCTACACTAATGTCCTTTGTTCATTAAGGATGCATGTAAAGTTTTCTACACACTTGCTGCAAAGCATTCACAGAGGTGATAAAAGATTATATTGGATGACAAGACAGATATATACCTGGTTATTCTTTGTTTCACAGCAGCAATTTTCTCTGCTGGTGTAGCAATGTGGACAGTAAAATCAATGGAGTCTCCCATATCAGGACTACGGTAGTAATTGCCAATAGGTCGAGTTGAAAGAGTGCTATTTGGATACATTATCTTTTGGTTGTCGAATCTCAGAAAGACGGTAGTTAAAATGTTCATCTCTTCAACAATCATCTGAAACACAAAACAAAAAATTATACAAATCAGACCTTGCTAAACACATAAATATGGTAAAAAGTAGTACTAATATTTATTACTCCCTTTGTTCCATTTTATATGATACTTTATAAGTTTAAAATGAAATGGTAGTTCATTTTAGGTCCGCATACACACTCCCCTTTTGCTTTGGAATGCTTTCCTTGAGCCTGAGGGTATATTGGAAAAAGCCTCTCGCATACACACTCCCCTTTTGCTTTGGAATGCTTTCCTTGAGCCTGAGGGTATATTGGAAAAAGCCTCTCTACCTTCCCAAGGTAGAGGTAAGATCTGGATACACACTACTCTCTTCAGACCCCACTCGTAGGGTTACACAGGGTATGTTGTGTTGCAAAATGAAATGGCACCTTTCTATATTTAAAAGCCCTTTAAATTTAGACCTTTTGTTTTGCCCTTAGTGGCATGCTCTTAGGGGTCGTTTGGTAGCCTGTTAGAGAGGAGTTATCCATGTATTAAAATTAGGATAACTTTATACATTGTTTGGTTAAAAGAAAGGGAAAAAATAATCTCCACATAGCAATTGGCATAAGTTATACAATGTTTGGTTGTTTTTTCCTCTTTTCCACATAAAATGCAGCATTGTTAATACAATGTTTGGTTCATATTTTTCTTTTCCGCATAACTAATGCATGTATAAGTTATGAGGGAATCTATGTATTATTTATGCAGGGTAGAAGGTGGAATAACTTATACATGTATTAGTAATACTTGTATTTAAAACACAAAATAACAAGAATACCCTTTATTCAAACTTGTATTTTTTGTTTAAAAATATATATTTAAACTATACTAACAATTTTAATAAATAAAAGTAAGCTAATAATAAATAACACTCACATTACATCTATATTACTAATCCTTATATAATTACCGCATAACTAATTCCCGCATAACTAATCCCAACATAACTCAACCTTGCATAACTTATCCCTGCATAACTAATACATGCATAACTAATCTCTGCATTACTTATTCTTGCATAACTAATACATACATAACTAATATTTGCATAACTAATACATGTATAACTAATACCTGCATAACTCTAACCGGCAACCAAACGACCCCTTATATTCACAAAAATATCATGTTTAAGGGTATAAGTTTTAAAGTTACTCTTGTAATATGCATAAAAAATCTTTATATCTTCTTAGATTCTATATCCAGCCAAAGTCTGAAAAAAAGATGAAACGAAGTATTATGTTTGAAGAGAAAGGAATAAACAAGTAGATGCATAACAAAATAGAAAAAGGATCAAGAAAGTATGCTATATACCTGAACTCCATCAACCTCACAACGGTCGCCCACGTCAAATGGATGCATCACAAATAAGAAGATGATGGATTCAAATATGGTTTTGCAAGTGTTTCCAAAAACAAATGCCACAACAACAACCTGAGAGCTGACGAAGAGCAAGAACTTGCTGGTCGCTATCCCTAAAATTACAAGGCAGATAACCAGAATGATGATGCTAACTAAAACATTCACCATCTGATGAAGTTTGTTCACAGCTGTTTTCGTGTCATTTAACGTCAATGCAAGTGCCCTTCGTTCTCTAAATGCATTCACCTGCAGAAATTCAAGGATAGTCGTCTGATATCGTGGACATAGACAACTATTGATAAAGTGTTGGAATTTAAATTAGGCTAGCTACCACTTTGTTGTAAGTGGAAGAAGAGACTAACACAATTCAAAGGAAAACATTTATAAGGCGCAAGGAGTATGGAAGAGGGAGATGGCCACTGATAATATTATGAAAAAGTCCACCATTACAAAACAAGTTCAACATTTATAAACATTTTAGGACGATTCATAAGACACACTCCTATAATAACTCAACAGAAAAATGAAAACATTTAGGGGATCATTTGGTACGCGGACTAAATTATCCTAGGACTATAATCCTGGGATTATAATCCCTACACTAATTTATCCCATAATCCCAAGTTTGATGGGATAAATCTAATCGCACACCTTATTATCCTACCTTATCCCGTGTACTAAACGACCCCTAAGTTTATTATTTCAAACAAAGAGATATGTAGAAAAAAAAGTATGTGCATAACTTCATCAAGAATTAATGAGCAGAAACAAATAGTTATTGCATAATTTGCATTTCTTACCACCCAGCTCTTGAGTGATGCTCTACTGATCTTTTCTCTGTCTGGTGATCCTTCCACAAGATTCATACTCTTCAAAGCCTCTTCTTCTCGCAAGAAGCACCTCAGGTCGTCCAGGTAGATGAATCTGTCCGAAGAACAAAGTTTTAGACTAAATTTTACTGAAGTGATATGATCATGTGACTGCTATTTAATTAAGTATATGATTCTTTCTGATATGAGTAATAGGTGTACCACAAGATATAATAAATTAGATGCTCTCTACTCAGCATAAAATATGGAAAGGTGTTATTGATCTGAACAGTAAGTTATAAGAATAAAAGTCAGACTACACCAGGTCACAAAACCAAAGTATACACTATACAATTAAAAAGGAAGGTAGCTCGGTGCACTAAGCATCCCGCATCCACGCAAGATCCGGGGAAAGGCCGCATCTCAAGGGTGTGATGTAGGCAGCCTACCCTAGTGAAGTATTAGCGGCTGATTTCACAGCTCGAACCCGTGACCTATAGGTTACACACAACTTTACTGTTGCTCCAAAGTTCCCTTCATACACTATACAATAGTAATTCCAAAATTGAAAATCTTTTCAGGGACTGTTAAATTTTATTGTCACAAAACTAGGTAATTATCAAGAATCAAACGTGAAGAATCACAAATAGATGAAAATTACATAAAAGTATCCTTTTTCTGTTGTATTTCACTATGTTACTTGTATTAGCATAAGAGAGGGAGCAATGCAACCTCTAAGAAGTTCACTATCTGGTTCTAGGCAAGGCCGGATTCATAGCCCCAATTATGGGGCACGTGAACCCATGGTCTCACCGTCAAACTAGGTATTTTATATATGTATTTTCTAAAATTAGTCTAATATTATCTGTTGGCACTCATATTCCCAAAAGATTGAATGGTTTACTTGGTTGAATATTAGGATATTTACCCTAAGAAACAAGGATCAATTCCCACTCAATACGTTTTTTTTTAGTGGTGCACCCATGTTCAGAAAATCCTAGATCCGCCTCTGGTTCTAGGAAAATGATTTGGACTAATATGCCTGACTGACTGAGTGTTTATGAAATTACTTACTTGGATCTAGGCTTGGCAACGTTTCGGAATATCTTCCTGGCTGCAACTTTGGCCTCATATTCACTTCTAATCTGCGTCGTAGACTCATCCTCTCTTTTGGTATCCAGTATTTGCTCATCCAGCGTAGATATTACCCCATACCTTACTATTTTAATCAATCTCTTCATATTCCAAGCTGAAATATTCTTGGGGTTCAATTTATGCAAATGATCAATTGATATCCCTTGGTTCTGTTCATCTTGATTTTTTGACAAGGGACCAGAAATACCAGAAATCGAAATGCTTACTGTTCTTGATGGTTTTGGTGTTGGCGTTTGTCCACCATTAACACTTACGCCCTTATTACTACTGTATTGAGGAGCAATTGGGGGCCTAAGTTCTGCTGGCAACTGTGCCCCTGCAATATTCTGCAGCTTCCAAACTTCAGCCAATGTTCTGTCCTCTTCTACTTGAGATCGATGAATTTCTATCAAAGGTGGTCCTGATAGTGTCTCAATCACATATTGATTGAACAACGATTCTTGAATTCGATCAAAGAAAGTGCTAACATGAAATGAAGATGCTAGCACTTTAACCATAAGAGTTTTCACTAACCATAACATTGTCCCAATTAGCATACATATCATCAATTTATTAATATACCCCAAAAACTTATTATTCTCATCAACTTTCTTGTCAAACATGAAGTGCCATGCAATTAAAACAAGACCTAACCAAAGACAATTCTGAACAGGCTTTCTAACACCATAAACAAAATATAGTACCCTTTTTCGCAACAGAAAATTCCTCTCAATGAAGAACACAACTAACCGAATCACCCAACCGGATAACAATCTCCCACATATTAAAACAAGAACCAAAACCTCCCATTTCCACAAATGAAGTCCCCTGAATTCTTTCCTCTTCAATAAAGGGATAGCAAGTGTGCATATTAAAGCTGTCACAATAATAACAAGACTTATCCATTGCAACAGGGTCCAACAATCAACTTTGTCCTTTTTAAATTCATCCGGAAGATCTTCATCGAATAATGGATCATCGTCTTCCTCCTCTGGTGGCTTTAGCATCCCAGAAGCTCTTCCTAGCAATCCAGATCTTATTTGACCTGATTTTCCAATTTTTCCTGATCTCCTCTCAGGTATCTCGGGCGGATCAATTAGTCTTGATTTTGTCTTTGCTCTTCCTAACACACTCGCTCTTCTCTGAAACGAAGTGCACCTTAGCACCTGATCATTATCACCACCATTGGTTTTAGGAGTGTAGTAAGTATTGTTGCTGTTATTACTATCATCTGGAGGATTATTAATGTTCATCGTCCTTCTTCGGCTAAGATACTTTGGTTCATCGGGTGTTGCATCGCTAGTTTCACCTTCATCAGTCGAGCAACATTCATTGTCATTATAAGCTTGGTCAGGCTCGATGTCAACCACGTTACTAGGTGGTGACGGAGCCTGAAATGAAACTCTTAGATCCTTTGACGTTGTATAACGATGATTATTTATGTTGTTATTCATGTTATTGTCAACAGATGGAAAATTTAGTGGACTGGATCCAGCAGCGCTATCATTATCAGGTTTTGGATGATTCCTCAGCTCATCCATTTCCAAGTCCATGTCCAATGTCATTTCACATCCAACAGCTCTCTGTTTATTCAAGAACTGTCCGATTAATTTCGAGGGTGGATCTTCGGGCATGTCTTTAATGCCACGTTGGATTGTCGGGCCATTGTTTTGAGGCCCGCTATTCATCATATCCTCTCTCCAAAATTCATAACTCGGCTCGTGCCATAACATGTTACGTTCACTTCCATCCCGAGTGGTCATTTTTTCTCCACCATCAATCTTGACAATGACTTCACGACGATCATTAAGATCAATGGAGGATCTTGTTGTCAACGAGGAAGAATTGACGGACGAAGAAGCAGAATATGGTGTATCGGGGCTTTGATGAGAGAGGATAGGTTGGTTCTCGATATCATGTGGAACGGATACCTTTTTGGTATGTTTATAGGAACTATGAGGTTTAAATGATTTCTTGAGAGATGAAGAAAGTTGATCCATGCTTTTGTTAGATGATTAATATGAAACTTCTATGTTATTGATGTTCCTCTAATCTTTCAGGTTTGAAGCACATTTTTGGATGAAATTTCAGTTATGAGATGCTGCAGTTGGGAAACATTTAATGTTGTAAATTCCCATATTAAATGTAAGTTTAAGTTTGTGTTTGTGTTTGCATGACGTGGTTTTGGATCAATTATGGTATTGGAAAGGAAGAGAAAATTAAAGGAAAGGGAAAGAGATTAAGGGGAAGAGAATCACAAATGGCCAATGTGACGATAAATTAGGAGGTAAAATAAGGCGGGCTTTGCGTTAATGTAGGTTTAGACTTTGTATTAGCCAAAACTTTTCTTTCTTTCCCATGAGATATGCTTGCTTACAGGGCATGAAAACTCTTGTGTAGTGTTTTCTGGAATTCTAGTTCACGTTAAAATCTTAAACTAAAAAGTAATTATAAGAATGCATCGAAGAAATAGCACTAATAATAATCATGAGACGAGTAAATTAAAATCGGATGACCAAAATAGAAATATATCAAAAGATTATATTATGAACAAGACTTTTAATAACTAAATTGTGGATGTTATTGTGTTTAATATGAAACGGGGATCCTCAACGAGAGAGAATCTTTCAACATGGAAGACATATATTTTTCTTTTGGGAAAAGTAAATTTAATTATGGTAGATATTTTACACTATCATAATAGAAAAATCTAGATATGGTAATAAAATAGAGGCAAATCCTAACCACTTAATTATAGCGTACATATAATTTAATTAGGCTAAGAAAGAAGAACTAAATTATTTTTCAGCCCGGAAATAGAGTCTCCAAATCCTTGACGTTTGATTTCGTTTGTCTTTCTGTGTAGCTTGTTTCCTTTTTTATTACTCTCTTTATTCGTGATCTAGGTTATTAACCCCGAGTTTTAAGATGCTAAAAATATTTTTCGAGTTTCTCCGATCATATATCTCAAATTGCTTTAAATTTTGAGTGTCATCAAAGATTTAATTTCAATGTGGCAACATAACTAAATTTTATATAAACCAGAATACTGAACCAAGATAGTCCAGTGCACAAAGCATTCCGCATTTAAGTATACGGGGAAGGGGGTACCAGCCTGGATACAACTTACTGAACCAAAAATAAGAAAAAAAAGTGCAACATTATTTGTGGTTAAAAAAATGGCAATCAAATAGAGATGGTTGAAAATTGAACGTGCCCATTTTAACAATAGAATGCTTTTTAACTAAAAATAAAATTGACATGAACATACCATGAAAACTGTCTAAAGTCATTATACGAGATTACAAATCTTTGCTACGAAATAATGTATTTCATTCAAAATCTTTTAGAAAATTTTGTGAGCCTTCCCGTAGTATATGTTTATGAATGGAGATTTGACCTGAGATACATCAGGAGCATTAGTTGAGGAGGACACAGGATAAAATTTATAGAATTTCATACTCTGAGATGCAGCTTTCTCTTCTTCACTCATTTCCTCTATAGCTTTTTTCCTGGCTTTTCTCGCCTCTCGATTATTCTTCTTTCCTTCTTCAACTTTCTCCTCTACAAATTTCACAAATTCATCTTTTTTATCTGCAGCCAACTCCTCTGCCTCAATAAGTTGGTTTGCCATTTCCTTTGGCTCGTCAAATTCCCAATCAAACTCGCAAAATACAGGCGGTTCGGTTGGGAATAAGATATGTACAACGGTGCTTTGTTCGACCTGAGAATGGTTGATAGAAATAAGGTAAACAGTATTCAAACTTCTTCACTCGCTCCAATTTCAAGTGTTTTAAACCAGCTCTTCTTTGAGTACACCTCAGAATATAAATTTGGGATTTGAGTCTTTCAACTTGAGATTTCCATTTTTCTAAAGGAATGTATGGAAACCAGTCCATCTTCATCAGTTTCATTGGTAGTATCTCTTCAGCTTCTCTTTGTACTGAGTTTATTCCAATTTTATCAGAAGGTGGAAATGGGAGATTTTTTGGTCAATATTATCCCTTATCTTTGAGTTATGTCTATTTTGGTCCCTCAAATATAGTCCTGAGTATATTTAGTCCCTTAAGTATGCTAAAGTGGAGCACCTTTAGTTTCACTAACACAATGTGTTAAAAAACTAACGGTGTTACTCAACTCTGATTCATGAAGCAAATCTTCTGCTCTGAAGCAAAAACGTTTCCTCTCCTTTTATTGGATAACGCAAATTATCACTTCAATTCCTCATTTTTAGATAATGTCTTCTAAAATTTTAACCTTAAAAATATCCCCTTATGTGCCAGTTTTCAATGAGAAAACTTTTTCTGCTACCAGATGTAAATAGTTCCTGGGACGAGCTAAAAGTGATAATACAACCTGGTTATTCGTTTGCTTCAATAACATGCCTAGAAGTGCTCCTGGCAGCTCTATTTTTTTTCAAATTTTAACTTTTCTTTTTGGAAAATCAACCGAAAATTTTAAATGTATATATATACAAAAGAAATATATAAATTTTATATATTTTTCGGCTATTATTTTTACAGCGGCTATACAATATCATTTTCTTATTGAAAACTGGCACATAAGGGGATATTTTCAAGGTCAAAATTTTAGAAGACATTATCTAAAAATGAAGAATTAAAGTGATAATTTGCGTTATCCAAAAAAAGAGAGAAAATATTTTGCTTCAGAGCAGAAGATTTGCTTCATGAATCAGCGTTGGGTAACACCGATAGTTTTTGAACATATTGTGTCAGTGAGACTAAAGGTGCTCCATTTTAGCATACTTAAGGGACTAATATGCTCGGGGTTATATTTGAGGGACCAAAATAGACCTACCCTCAAAGATAAGGGACACTATTGGTCAAAAACTCGTGGAAATGGAGATACAACAGGTATACAAATGACTTTTGATTGGCCCTGAAAATAAACCAGTTGTTGTTCAGTACAACCGAAAAGATAGACTTTCTCGCCATGCAATTCTCCGCCTTGTTCAAATGCGTCTTCGAGATTGGAGAAATTCCACGTATATTGGTAAATCATGTATATATGATCCCACTCTGTGCCAACAGGAAAAACTTCTTGCCATAGATTTTTCAAATTACGCTTATCAGGAAAGTACTCTGTCTCACGCTTAGCAATTTTGTGAACAGATTTGCTTTGCTCAGCAGCTGAATGGGCTTGTGCTTGGGGCGGCTCCTCCTCGTTGGACTTGTCTTTTCCTCCAACTTCTGTAGCCTCTCTCTTTGTGCCTTTCCTCATTGTTTATGCAATAGAGGTTAATCAATGTGTATTGGTTTTGGGGGCTTTTGATACTAATTTAAAGGATACAAAGACCTATGACTATAATAGTATGGAACCTATTTTGACTAAAAATTGAAAAATTTATTCCTATATTAAATCGACTACAAATCCAATTTAAACATGAACTAAATAAATTAACAAATACCAAATCTTTTCGTTCTCCAACTTTAAATTAGTTTTCTAACGCTAAGTAAGACCCACAAAGAAAGCGTAATAAAGACAAATTAAGGGCTGCCTTTTGTAAGTCTGTGACAGTGTCTCTACTTGCATTGAAGGCTTTAGTCGGTAGATATGGAAGGGATTCTTTTCACGATGCAACAACATTTTGAGAGAACAAAAAATTAAAGACTTGCTTGTTAAAATTGAAAAAAATTTGCTTGTTAAAAAGCAGAATGTTCTTGTACAATTATCAAAACATCGTAGAAAATCAGGAGTGCACCAAACCGTATCCCAACTAAATCGGGGTTTGACAATCAAAAATCTAAAGCTTCTAGGTTAGCTTCTCGAGCACGAGGAGGAAAATGCTGAAAGAAAGAATGACCACTTGAAGAAGAGTATCTCAAAAGAATTGATAGAATTGTGACTGTTGCTAATCAAGGATAGATTTCTAGTTGGACTTTATAGTTGGGCCTGTTTGTATAGCTGGGCCGATATATTTTTTTTCCCTTTATACTGGGACCCGACCCATGTCCGATTTTATTATTGTTATACAGAAAAATCAATGAATCAATTTTCTCTTTTATTTACCCGATGGTCTCTCTCCACCGATTAGAACCTAGAGTTTTCTTCGATTCATTCCATCAAATTCATTCTAATTTCATCAGTTAACATGGTATCAGAGCGACGATTTTTGAAGTACTCGATGAGGTTGTTCATCCTATCGGTTCACTTTTTCCAATTTTGAAGGTTTTTGGGGTATTTTCGACAAGGGTTGTTTTGCGAGTTTTTGATGAGATTCTGAGCTTTTCCGGCGACGTCTTTGAGGAAAACATCAGCACTTTCTACGTTTGATAAACAAGTCTTTACTCCTTCGAGTATTTTGAAGAAGATACGGTATGATTTGTACACTCATTTAGTCTATATCATTCGTGACCTAATTGACGAGCATATTTTTGAGTTGTAGATCTCTTGCATGTTTTGATTCTGGTTGAAATTTATACTATTATTGTTGTGTGAAATCGATTTCTGTTTGTACCGATTCGTGTGTTGCCAAAGTCATAGGTACGGAATCAATCTCTTCTCCTATTGTCCTTGAATCCTCTTCCACGATTATCGACTCCTCACATCCTCTCTATGTTCATCCATCAGACAATCCAGGTGTTCTGTTGGTTTATGTTCCTTTATCAGGAACATGACACACATCATGGAGAAAAAATATACTAATTGCATTGTCTACTAAAAATAAGGCTGGTATGATTAATGGTAGGATTTTTCAGCCTCCACCTAATTATCCTCTCTATGACTACTGGGTTAGGTGTAATGATATTGTCTTTTCTTGGCTCAGCAATGCTCTGTCCAAAGACATTGTCGATAGTGTTTTACATTGTGACACTGCTAGGGACCTATGAAGAGACATAGAGGAAAGATATGAGCAGTCTACTGCTAGTAGGTACTATCAGATTCAGAGAAAAATTGCAGGGGTCTCTCAGGGTTCATCTAATACTGCTAGTTATTACACCAAACTTAGAAAACTATGGGATGAGCTGAAAATAACTTCTTTTGGGACAGCTTGCACTTGTGGAGCTGAGCCACAGTGCAGTGATGGTCAGAAACTCATCCATTTCCTCACAGGGTTGAATGATACCTACTCCAATGCTAGAAGCAACATCCTTATGATGTGTCTTGTACCAACCCTAGAAAAAGCATATTTTATTCTTCTTCATGATGAGAGTCAAAGAGAAATTTCAACCTTCTGGTAGTCCTTTTGCATCAAAATCAACTTCTTTCTATGTGAAGTCCTCTCCTACCCCTGCTCAGTTCAACAATACCTTTGCTCAGTTCAACAATGGGCTCAAAACTTACCCTCAAAAAGTGAGTTTTGATGCCAAGAGGGAAAATCTTGTGTGCAAATACTGTAAAAAAAAACCTAGGCACTCTGTTGATAAATTCTATAAGCTATATGGATTTTCAAGTGACTTCAAGTTCACCAAGGGAAAGAAATCTGTTGCTTGTACTTAGGTTGACATTCTTGCTCCAGAAGTTCAGAATTTTTCTGAGAATATGAACCCCAACCATGGGTTCAGTAAGGAGCAATATCAACACCTTATGGGCCTGTTTCAGCAGTCTCATATTTCCTCATCTTCTGAAGACTCAACCAAGAATAATGGTGTTATGGCTGCCTGTGCAGATGTGGTTTGTAGTCTTGTAGTCTTGCTGTTTATTCTCTTGCCCTATCTTGTGTTTCAGATTTAAAATTCAACACTTGGATCTTGGATTCAGGTGCAACCAACCATATGACTCCTAATAAACATCTTTTACATAATATTCAGCGCCTTTTTCTTATCTTGTTACACTTCCTAATGGATATAAAGTCAAGATTCATTGCACTGGTTCTTTACATCTATGTAATGACTTGGTTTTATCCAAAGTTCTTTTAGTGCCTTCATTCCAGTTCAATTTAATCTTTGTGCCTCAGTTAGTTGATCAGCTCAGCTGCACAGCCTTTTTCACTTAAGTTCTATGTCATTTACAGGGCCCTTCTCTGAGGAGGACATTGGAAATTGGTAGAGCAGCAAATGGACTCTATGTCATTGAATCTGCAGTTACTTTACCAAACTTTTTTCCATCTGTAAATGTCATTTCCAATAAAAGATCAGCTACTTTACCTCAATCTAGTCCACCTGTAAATAATGTTGTCAATAAAGCATCATCTTCTTTGTGTGATTACAGTGCTTGCACACCTACTTGTAATCCTGATTGCTCTATTAATAAAACTTATCATTTCTGGCATCAAAGGTTAGGACATATGCCTTTTCACATAATGAAATCTATTAAATTCTTGTCTGATAAGTTGTCTTCCAAACAATATTTTATCTGTCCAGTCTGTCCTTTAGCTAGACAACAGAGATTGCCTTTTTTAGATAGTTCTATCAAAACTACTCAACCTTTTCAACTGATTCACATTGACTTGTGGGGTCCTTATAACACTAGGACCTATAATGGTTTCAAATATTTCTTAACCATGGTGGATGATTTTTCAAGGGTAACTTGGATACACCTACTTTCTTGTAAAAGCAATGCTTTTGATATTATCAAAGCTTTTGTATTGATGGCTCGGACTCATTTCAATATCCCTGTACAAAATATAAGATCAGATAATGCTTTTGAGCTTGGTTCTAGTTCTCAAGTTTCCTCTTTGTTTGCTGAATTTGGCATCCTTCATCAAACTACTATTCCCCACACTCCTCAACAAAATGGTGTAGTTGAAAGAAAACACAAACACCTTTTGAAAATCTCTAGGGCTTTACTATTTCAATCCAAACTTCCAATCAAGTATTGGGGTGACTGTGTTCTCACAGCCACCTACTTTATTAACAGATTTTCTTCCACTATCTTACACAATTTGTCTCCTTATCACAAACTCCATGGACATTTTCCCACTTATAATCATTTAAGAATTTTTGGGTGTTTGTGCTATGCAACCATACCAAAGGTTAAAAGAGACAAATTTCAGCCCAGAGCTTCCCTGTCTGTTTTCCTAGGGTATCCTTTAGGGAAGAAAGGCTACAAATTGTTAAATTTAGATAACCATTATGTTTTTTTCTCCAGAGATGTGATTTTTCATGAACACATCTTCTCTTATCACTCTTCCTCACCACCTTCTGGGTTCCTTGTCTTCTCTGATCATTTTGTAGCTACTCAATCATGTGCTCTTCTTCCCACTTTACCTATTACTTTTTCACCTGCTCCTTATGATGTATCACCTCCTCTACCTACTCCTTCTCTTTCATCTTCCTCTCAATCTCCTTCTCCTTTACCCATTCCTCAAATGCAATACCTGCCTCTTAGGAAGTCCACCAGAGTCTCCAATACTCCAACCTACTTAAAGGATTATGTTTGTTCTTCTGTTTGGCCTTCTGTCCCTTTACCATCTGAACCTCAATACTATCAGCAGGCTGCTCCTCATCCTGCTTGGCAGGAGGCAATGAAACAAGAATTTCAGGCCCTTGATGCCAATTCCACATGGGATATAGTGCCTCTTCCACCTGGGAAGAAGGCATTCCTTGTAAGTGGGTCTACAAGATCAAGCAAAGATCTGATGGCACAATTGAAAGATACAAGGCAAGATTGGTAATAAGAGGTGATACACAAAAAGAAGGCATTAACTATTTTGAAACCTTCAGCCCTGTTGTAAAGATCACCACCATCAAATGTCTCCTTACTCTTGATGTCAAACACAATTGGACTGTCCACCAAATAGATGTCAACAATGCATTTCTTCATGGTGATCTCCATGAGAAAGTTTATATGAAGATTCCTTTGGGTTTAGCTGTTGAATCCAATCCCATTGATCCTCCTCTAGCTTGCAAATTGAAGAAGTTATTATATGGGCTAAAACAGGTATCTAGGTAATGGTTTGCCAAGCTTTCTCGCTCACTTGTGTCCAGAGGTTACTCTCCTAGTAAAAATGATTCTTCTCTTTTCACCAAGATCACTAAACATTCTAGCTGTCTATGTGGATGATCTTATGTTGGCTGGAAATGTTAATGCTGAAATGATTAGTCTGAAGTCTTTTCTTGATCAACACTTCAAGATCAAGGATCTTGGATCTGTACATTACTTTCTAGGGTTTGAGGTTACTAAGATTGATTAGGGGTTCCTCATCAATCAGCACAAGTATACCAAGGACCTTCTCACTGAATTCAAGTGTTTAGATGTAAGACCTGCTCTTACACCTCTTGATCCTCATGTCAAGCTAACTCCTGAATCAGGTGACCCTCTTCCTGATCCTACTTTATATACTGATTGGTAAGCTTAATTTTCTCCAGCACACAAGACCAGACATCTCCTATTCAGTGCAATACCTTAGCCAATTTCTAGTTTCTCCCAAGGTGCCTCACATGATTGCTGGTCTACAAGTTCTCAAATACCTTCTCAATGACCCTGCTCAAGGGATTCTGTTGAATGCCAGTTCTGATTTTTCCTTGAAGGCTTTTGCTGATTCTGATTGGGCTGCATGCCCCCATTTCTAGAAGATCTGTGGCTGGCTATTATGTTGTGCTTGGTGACTCTCCTATATCCTGAAAATCTAAGAAACAACCTATTGTTTCTTTATCTTCTGTTGAGGCAGAGTATAGGGCATTAAGAAGAGTTGTTACTGAAGTGGTTTGGCTCATCATGTTGCTAGCTGATATGGGTTTGTCTGTTTCCACTCATGTTCCTATCTACTGTGACAGTCAGGTTGCCCTTCACATTGCCAGAAATCCTGTCTTCCATGAGAGGACTAAACATATTGAAGTTGATTGCCATTATGTGAGAGTTGTGCTTTCTTCTGGGGTGATCCATCTTACACATATATCTTCTACTAATCAACTTGTCTGATGTCTTGACCAAATCTTTAACATGTGTTCCTCATCACAAGTTTTTGTGCAAGTTGGGTGTGCATTCACCCTCCAGCTTGAGGGGGGTGATAGAATTGGGACTGTTGTTGATCTAGGATAGATTTCTAGTTGGACTTTATAGTTGGGCCTGTTTGTATAGCTTGGCCGATATATTTTCTTTCCCTTTATACTGGACCCAGATCATGTCCGATTTTATTATTAATGTACATACTAATAGACATGTGGGGTCAAAAATAGAAAAATCAATGAATCAATTTTCCCTTTTATTTACCCGCTGGTCTCTCTTCACACGATGGTCTCTCTTCACAGATTCTTAGATTCATTCCATCAAATTCATCCCAATTTCATCAGTTAACAAGAATTGGCAAAAACTTTATATTAAAAATGACGAGAACATTGATCAGGAAAAAATCTGTACAATATGGATAAATAAGGCTAGAAACGTGTAATCAGATTATAATTTTTTATCAACATTCTCTATAAGTGTATCTACTTAGTGGTGTCCACGTCTGAGGACTGAAAAGAATCCTCCAGATGATGACTTCTCCTTGCGACGATCATCTTCCTCATCTGCAACCTGTACCATATCAAGTGTTAATATGATGAATGTTTTAACGTGTCTTCACATGACGAGAAGCTAGGGACTTTCGATATATTAAGAGCAAAGCCGTAATAAGTAGTTATATGACAATTACACAAGTAACTATAACAATGAAGAAAAGAAAGGGCAGTAATTTTGGATGCTGAAGACTGGATGAGAAGAATCCTAACTTAACCACACATTAAAATTTCATATTATGGGTGTCAAACTTGTTGGACTTCACGAAGACTGACCATTCCTTTTGCCAACTTGATTTTTTTGGGGGGGAAAGGAAAAATGAAACTAATCCTTTCACTAACTCTATGCAAGTATACATTGGAACTTGACCAAAAGACGTGTTTTCACTAGGTCGATTTATTAATCTAACAATCATTCGTGTTGTATGTATGCTCATTAGGTTTTTCACTGGCGCAACAATAAAAGATAGATGCAATTGGGTAATGTATAAGAGAAGTAAACATACCTCTTTTGCTATTTGCTGCAACATCTCTATTATTTCAGGGAAATCAGGCCTCGACGTTGGATCTCGTTGCCAGCATTTTTCAAGCAACTCAGCAAGTTTTGGATGAGTATTTTTGGGAATAATTGGTCGCAACCCCTGAAATCCATTAGAAAAGAAATACCATCACATATGCATATTTTCTTTTATATGTCTCTGCATGCTTGTGTAGGCACAAGTAATATGCAATCAACTATCAGGCATTTGATAATATCATACCTTCTGGACCACTCCAATGGCAGCTTGTAGTGGGGTCAAGTACTCATATGGGAGCTGATAATCAAATAAAGAGATAAATACAACCAAACACAAACAACAAAAAGCAGCTAAATACCAAGTTAACAACCACAGATAATACCTTTCCAGTCATCAATTCCCATAACAGAACCCCGAAACTGAAAATATCTGCTTTGTGATCATATGGCTTGTGTTCTATAACCTTCAAGAACAAAGAGCTGCTTTAAGCAAATGCAGGTAAAGTAACAGTTAAATGAGAGCAAAGATCAAACTTGGAAAATCATAAAAGTAAATCAGAAATTGCTACAAACATTCGCAAGTCAATAGAAAATAGTTAAGCCATCTTCTCCCTCCAATTTCATGCTCTCAGCTTATTTTGGTACCCCAAAATGGGCTTAAATAGACAGGAATGTTGACCTATGTTCTGAGATATGAATATCTCACCTCCCAATACCAGGCTTCAGTACAACCCTATGTACTGTTTTTATTTAAATATACATACTCACTCCGTTTCAATTTATGTAAACCTGTTTGACTGGGCACTGAGTTTAATATTTAGGAGAAGACTTTGGCCATGTCACTTAAATATGTAGCAAGTGACAAAAATACCCTTAAATGCCCACTGATTACCTTTTACGTGAAAAACACAGTAAATAAGCAGCACCAACGTGTCCCATTTCTTCTTACACATTAATTGAGGTGTCCATTACCCCCCATACTTTACTCATATATCAGCTTTAAGCTTTAGTTCCAAAGTCATAAATTAGTCTGCTTTTTTCCCTTCTCTTACAGTTCTTCTTACACATGTGCACAACGTTTTAAACATTGACTTTTCAACTTAATAAAAAATTCATAAATTGCTGTGACTTTTAAATCCAGTGGGTCCAGATCACCCCTTTTTTTTTTTTTTTTGAGATGGTAACATATACTCCCTTTGTTTCAGTTTATGTGAACCTATTTCCTTTTTAGTCCGTTCCAAAAAGAATGAACCCTTTCTAAATTGGGAAGCACTTTAACTTTAGGATTGTTCACATAAAGTTAGGACAGATACAATGATTTTTGAAAACAAATCAAAAGCTAGGGTGATATGGAAGAAAATGGAATACCTTGTATATATAAATTTCTATGTCAGTCTTTTTCCTTTTATCTCCTTCTAAAATTCTACTCTTGTTTAATATTTTCTCCTTCTCGGAATACCTTGTAAGTTTTCCACATAATGTCTCACAATTTAGATATATTTTTATAACTCTATTTTTAAATAATTGAATTATTTTTAGCCGAATCTCCGCACCCGTATCCGTACCTGGATCCGCACCCCCGAATCTTTAAATTTAGATCATGAAGGATCTGACCTCTAGATCTGCACCTGTATCGGACACCCGTACCCGAGTCCGAGCAACTTAGCTTTTTAGAAACATACTTGGTATTTGGTCTAGTTCTCACATAGATGTCATGCTGGGTTTTGGGCATGACCCAATAGGCCTATTCGAACAAAAGCTCATGCACATACTTTCTTTTGGGTAGGGCAAAGAAACTTGACAAAGATCTTAAGAAAGGGAAAGAAAACCTTGTATACTTGGTCTATAGGCTGGAATCTCTCTTGATAAAACTCATCGAGCATCGAGGTTGACAAACTTTGAACGTACCAGAATTTCGTGGAGGATTATTGAAAAGTTATGTACTAGATCAAGGGAAGATTTTTGCGTGGTTAATGGGTCAGTTGTTGCATAAATTGGATTACACACAAGTTACCGAAGAATATTCCACAACGATATAAGTGTTGAAACTGCTAAAACATGTAATATTAAGAAATTGCATGATAAAAGACAGCTGAAGCCACAGTTAATGCTAAAAGTCTAATTCGCAGCTCCCTTAAGAATCTGATTTTTCCCTTATAAGCAAGTACGAGCCTGGTTTAGCTGTCACCGGAAATGTTGTATGGAGCTGAGTGTTGGCCAGTCAAGAATTCACATATCCAGAAGATAAAAATAGCCGAAATGAGGAAGTTGAGATGGATGTGCGGGCATACTAGACTGGATAAGATTAGGAATGAAGATATTCGGGAGCGGGTGGGCATTGCTCCCGTGGACGACAAGATGCGGGAAGCGAGGCTTAGATGGTTCGAGCACGTGCGGAGGAGAAGCCTAGATGCCCCTTAGATGGCTTTGGCAGGTACGAGAAGAGGTAGAGGCCGGCCTAAGAAGTATAGGGACGAGGTGATCATGCAAAACATGGCGCGGCTTCAGATTTCCGAGAACATGGCTCTTGATAGGAACGTGTGGAGGTCAAGCATTAGGGTTGTAGGCTAGGGGATAGTAGAGCGTTTTTCCTTCTTTGTACCGGGTAGTCTGATAGAGTTTTGTTAGGTCTGTTAGCAGTCTATGTTGTGTTCACACTATTTTTTTGTTTTGCATAGTATTGTGTTATTACCCTTCCACTTATTGTTGTCTCTTACAACGCTGCTATTATTTTTCTGGCTTCTTTTGTTGTTACGGACCTATTCTTTTGCTTCTTTTATGATATTATTGTCTCTTCTGTTAAGCCGAGGGTCTCCCGGAAATAACCTCTCTACCCTTCCGGGGTAGGGATAAGGTCTGCATACACTCTACCCTCCCCAGACCCCACTAGTGGGATTTTACTGGGTGTGTGTTGTTTGTTGGTAAGCAAGTACGAGCCTAAAGCTTGACTCAGAGGTGTGCGGTCATAATCCAACACACTATTGCTTCACCGTCGGCTTTTCACCCGAGCACGATGACCAAGTGCGAATCAATAGTTCCTCTCTCTTTCCTATTCTGCCTTTCCTCATCTAATATCACCTTCTTTGGATGTTGGATCTAATATGCATATGGTTAAATTTAAGATGCATTAGAATCTTCCCTCAAGCTCATTTCTTACTCAAGGCTCAGTGCTGGCTTAGGCAGTTGTAAGACCAAATACACCGTTGACACTAAATGAGAGGCATAAACATTCTCCTCCCCCACCCCCCACCCCCCCAAAAAAAACAACCAACCCAAAAAGGAGAGAATGCAAATAGCTTTCATTCAAATCCACGATGACTTGGTACAGCAAGATACTAATGTTGATGACCAAAGCATACCTCAGGGGCCATCCATCTATAGGTCCCGGTCTCCGCCGTCATGACGCCAGTCTGTGCCTTCACTCTGGCAACACCAAAATCAGCCACTTTAACAACCTGAAATAATAGAGTACCGGGTAAAACTTGATACAAAACAGAACATGTTGTGTTAGCATAGCGGGTTGATGAAAGTAGAAAAAATAAAAGGAAACTGATAATTTATGAAAGGACATTAGAAAATTAAAGCTGATGAGAAGAATGATCATTTGCTATTACAAGGCCTTGGCAAGCTCATTTAGGTCCTTGCAGTGGGAAAAGGAACATGATGCATATAATTTCCAAGAAATTTAGGAAACAAAAGCAGACCTTTTTATGCTATAAGTAGGAAAAAGGAAGCAGTCGAGTACAAACAACTGAAAATCTAACTTTTAGGCTCAAATTTTACCAAAACTAATTTCAAAAGATTGGGAGGATGAAGCACTAACTAAAATCCAAGAAAAGGACTAATGCTACAACCAAACAAACCATGCCAAAAACTCAGAATATTTGGTCAGTCAAGCAAATTCACCAAAGGGTTTAACTCTACTCGAACTGTGCATACAAAAAGTAACTTTGATAAAATTAAAATTCAATGAAAAAAAAAAGAATTGAAAGGAAAGGTAACACCAGAAAGTAAGAATTGAAAGGAAGGTAACACCAGAAAGTAACACCCAAAATTCATTTCGCAGTTCCATCTCCAGTCTTAGACTAGGACTGTAGAGAAAGGTAGAGCTCTTGTACATTATCAGACAAGGAGGTAACTGAAAGTAAACATCACATCATAGCATGTCAACCTCTTTGAACCTTCCAACTTTTAATAAAGGAGGCTTCAGACAGTAAAGATTCTGATTGCTTAATCAAAATCTGTTTTTCATGTGTTGTATGTCTATTATGACTTGTAACAATTATCAGTTTTTCAAAAATGAATAAGTAATTATCAGCCTGAAGCATTAGTCCCTCTCTCTTTGTCTCACTTCAGATTAGAAAACTGCTTATAGCTTACCTGCTAAAATTCATAGAAAATAAAGAGAGAAATGCATTCCCCCCCACATCTTCAAAAGTGTTGGGAAGAGTTTAGGCCCTCCATTTTTTCTTTCCCTTCCCATTCTTGAACAATATATAGCCATAAAATTTGTTCAATCACAAGTATATATATATATCTAACTGTAGTTCCGGTTCTGGCTATCCTGTGAAACTTGAAATTTCATAATAAAGCTCAAACTAAAAGATGATTCATGCTTGTTCTCATATCTTATGTTTAAATCGAAGCATGAAAGTTTCATGGAAAATCCAAAACCAAAACATGGTTATGTTTATCGTATCTCTATTTTGGATATGTCCCAAGTTCAAGAAGCTCATCAATAAGATGAACACAATTTCACTTAGCAAAAGAGTCAAAAAGAAAACATTATTAATGAAGCATAAGTAGAGATATTGTTTTCCCTATAAGTCCAGTTAATCCCAGGATGACATCTCTGATGGCTATCCAATATGCAATTGAAGAACTAATCCTTTTGGGCTGTGAGGTCGTCTCCTTGAGTATCGACAGTTGAATATAGGTTGCATGGAATGGAACTTACTAAAGCAAGATTCACTCTCATATTTAGTTTTAAAAAAATGGACTGGTATAGATTATGAGATTAATCAATCTTAATATGACAGCTGAAAACATCTACCAATACAATAGCAAAAAAAATTACAATATTATTGTGCTTAATGAGATAGTATCTTACTTCATTTTCATCCATCAATAGATTGGCAGCCTTCAAGTCCCTGTGTATGATATTATTCTGATGCAGGTAATTCATTCCTTTTGATACATCAATTGCTACTTTGAGCAAAGTAGGAAGTTTAAAACTGCCCTTTTGTTTGTGTAAATAGTCATATACACTTCCTCCAGACATGTACTCTACAGTTAAGACGTAAAATCATTAGTAAGAAAACTAATCTGGAGAAGGCAAGGAGAAGGCAACCACGTTTTCAGAACAAAATATGCCGTCCGCAGCTTAAGTTTCCCTGACTAAGTTATTTATGTACCTGTCACTATACACAGATTTGGGGGCCTAGTACATGCCCCTATGAATTGCACGACATTTTTGTGACGAACTTTTCTGCAAGCACAGGCAAAATGAAGTGTCAGAGAAATTAAATCTTGAAATTATATATAGTCCTTGCCTACCCAACACAGCGAATTGCATCCAAGAATGGAAAATAGAACAAATGCATACAAAAAGAGAGCAAGATCGGCTAATTCATTAGGGATTATAGCAATGACAATCTAAAACATCACTGAAACATAGTGACTCTTCAGATATGAGCAATTTGTTATTCCTTTAAGCTACACTTTCCTAAGGAAAAAGAAGGGAACATATACAACCTTTCTGAAAAAATCAGTAAGATGGGAACATATGCACGTCAGCACGTATACATGCAGCAGTAAAAAGCAGTAAGAAACCACTTCAACAATGAGCGGCTGCTCTACCCCAATATAGAAAGAAAAGCAGTTCTCCCAAAATTATTGCAACAAACACAAATCATGCTCCTTCACAAGATACAAAAGTAATCTCAGGACAAAAGAAAACTAGAGAGGGAACTAAGAATGCAGATGTCGGATCATAATAAGCTAAGCACATATAAAGCGGTCGAGGTTTCCATAACCTTCAAAGGTACCATGTTATCCAACAAACCTCATGATATAAACTTCTTGGGCAAACTCCTTTTGCAATTCTGTGTTCAAGCGCTCAGATTTGAGGATCTTGATAGCCACTTCCTGACTGCAGTATGTACCTTTGTATCTGAAACAAGCAGATACCTAATGAAGTTCCTTTGATACTAAAAATGAATCATAAATATGATCTAGTGCATGACAAACTTACAAGTCACCATCATTAACAAAAAAAACTTACAAGTCACCATATGAACCAGAAGCAATCTTGTTTTCAAACTTTAGAAGTTGATGATCAATTTCCCAGACATCAACGCCATCACAAGGAATTGTCACGGGATCAAACTCACATTTGATCAGTGTTTTGATCTCCTCTCTAAAAGATTCTGATGGACTTTGACTTGGTGAAGATTGCTGCATGCACTACTCTGGTTAAACAACAATTAAATATAACCAAACAAAATAACTAGTGAAACTTATATTTCTTAAAAAATGGAAACCTGGAAACAAAATATTCCTTAGAGTAACTGCAGAAAAACCAACACATCTATTTATTCAGCAGGCAAGTGTTTTATTATGATTTCAATTCTAAGCATGTGAACTTAAGCTTCAGAAGTTTGGTGTTTTGGGAGATGTGTACCGTATTTTGAAACTTTTATTTTAACAATGAAACCTAAGCAGATGAGCTACCATTGGAAGGAATTAAATCCAGATTGCAAAGCAATGAGTCCTAGAGCGTGTGTGATATGTCTATAATCGCATAAGGATTGATGCCCTAAAGTAGAAATCTGCAAGTTACAGAAGCATAACTGCACGTCGACACATGATTCCTTGCAAACGAGACATAACTACTTCAGCTGATAATTGTTAAGAAAATGAACCTTGGGCCTAACCAAACCCCATAGCTCATGAAATGAGGATTTCCTAAAAATATTTAAGAAGACAACAACCACACCCTCAAGGTGTCAACCAATGTGAAAGACTTAACACCCCTGCAGCCTAGCCTTGGACAACTGAAACGTGGATAACATAACATGGGAATAGGGATGAGTCTTGCTCTGATAACTTCCTCGTCTCTGGGTGCCTAGGTATCCACCGTAAGCTTTTCCTCGTTTGAACCTCGCCCTTCACTTTTAAGGCTATGCCATCCTAAGGTGCTGCTAAATGAATGGATCTTATCAACATCCATGAATGATAAATCATAGATCGAACCGCCGAATCGGACTTGTTAAGAAAGTGGACCTTGAACCTAGCTCAACACCAAGAGCTATTTCATGAGGCGAAGATTGCTCAAAAACTATATAGGGAGGCAACAATCCATTCTTCAACCAATTTTGGAAGACTGACAATAACAACTCTTTCCCCATTAAGGAGGTCAAAAGGCGTTTCTGGGAAGATTTGGACGAGGTTGTTCGTGGTATTCCGCAGTCCGAGAAGATTTTCATAGGGGGTGATTTTAATGGTCATGTTGGGGAGACGCCTAGGGGTTATGACGAGGTGCATAGCAGGTTCGGTTTCGAGGTTAGGAACGAGGGCGATACTTCGTTGTTGGACTTTGCTAAAGCCTTTGACTTGGTTTTCAGAAGAGGGAGGACCACTTGGTCACTTTACAAAGTAGGGTTGCCAAGCCTCAAATTGATTATCTTCTCCTCAGGAGAGGTGATAGGGGCCTTTGCACTGACTGCAAGGTTATCCCGAGTGAGTGTGTGTCGATGCAGCATAGGTTCTTGGTTTGGGCATGTGAAGAGGAGAGACATAGATACCCCGGTCATGAGATGTGAGAGGTTGACCATGGCAGGCTTGAGGAAGGGCAGGGGTAGGCCAAAGAAGTATTGGGGAGGTAATTAAGCAGGACATGTCACTGATTCACCTAACCGAGGACATGACTAGTGATAGGAAGGTGTGGAGGTCGAGAGTGGTAAGCTGACAGGTAGTTGTGAGTTTCTCCTAGGTTTACCAGTAGTACTAGTATTATTCTTGTATTCTTTTATTCTTACTTCTTTATTACTTGTTATGTCACTCGCTTCCATTACTTATTATATTATTGTTGTTATTGCTGCTTTATTTTTACCGTTCCTTAAGTCGAGGGTCTATCGGAAACAGCATCTCTACCTTTATAGGGTAGGAGTAAGGCTGCGTACACACTACCCTCCCCAGACCCCACGTTATGGGATTAAGCTGGGTTTGTTGTTGTTGTTATTCTGATCGCCATAAACATTCTAGTTTCAAAGAATCGGCACTAAGGATTGTCCTGAAAATTGGTTGGCATAACTTGGGTAAGAAAGACCAGGAGATACCTCAATCATCAGAATTTCCCTTTTCAGTGCCATTCGAAGCTGCTCAACTTCCTGACAGGAAACAAAATATTAGTGCTCCACCAGAAATGAGACCACATGAAAACAAGCATCCCTACCTCTAACTGAGTGATACAGTTGGCATTTGAAATAAGCATCTTTCCACTTATTCACTCTTTTACAAAAGATAAGGGACTAATTAATGCACAAACATGGAAATTCGACATTGAATATTTACTTAGTAAGCACTACACAAAGTGCCCCCATTCCATGAGCCAGTGAAAAACACTTTTTGAACCAGTACTTTCTTCTCCCTAGTTTAGATATTGAAGATGAAAAGTTAAAAAAATGTTTTTCCAATTAATAACATGAAACAACTGCAGAACTTCTGTTAAAGAATGATCTATTTACTACATACCCAAGAAAGGACAGAAGAAAAAAAGCTAAATTAAGGTAAAAGATGATACATTATCTATCAGTTCTTTGTATTAGGTGAAAGATATAATAGGACCTTAAGATAAGAGCGGATCCAAGTGACATTTTGCAAGAGTATAAAGCAATGAGCATATTATGGCGGAAAATATACCTCATAGGGCCAACCATCAACAACGAAAACATCTAGGGAGTAGCCATCAACAGTGGAAAATACATGTGCTTCCTGAATGTTCAGCCCAAGCTCAGCTAGTAATGAAGTTAACTGTCACACATTGAAGGGATTCATTAATGCTACACAGTTTGAATTATAAGAATATGTGAACTAATATAAGCTGCAAAATCTGTAGTTTAGCAAATACAGCCCTTCTAACAGTACCACATCGCAATCCAAAAAGAACAGACAGGCTTTTATGTATTATTGCATCACCAAAAAAACGTTTGCTGCTTCACCTATGGTTCTTGAAACCCCAGGTCATAAAACCCCAATGGTCCTTACCTTCAAGGATGTCGGTCAAATAACTTAGCCCCTCCCCAAAAAAAAAATAATAAACCCCCAACACCCAGAAAAAGAACCATTAAGATTCATAAATTTTTAACACTAAACATGTTGGTAGAGATTGTTTTTAATTGTAGAAACATCTCTGTTTTAAAAGGCGTTTCTGGGGCGAGCCCCGGGGCAATGGTGTGGGGCGAAAGTCTCAAGAGGCGTACGCCCCGCAATTTGGGGCGTATGCCCGGGCGTTCGGGGCACATTGTTTTAGTAAGGAGTAAGCCCCAAAAACTTTTTCAAACTAAAACAAAATTTGTTGAATTAGTCCTTCATATAATACCCAAATTCTCAAAAGTCAGTTTGGTAATTAGTCAAAAGGTTTAAAAAGGAACTCAAAAGTATTAAATTTAAAAGTAAAGACCCTTTTTATTGAATTAAGCCCTAATTCATGATTTTTTCAATTTTTTATCTTGTCCGCTAGTCTGCTAATATCTCCCAAAAGCAACGAATATTTAATTTTTTTTACAAATACAAAGAGAACTACATTTTTCTTCATAGCAACAAATTCAAAGTTCAAATTGCAGGTTAATCATCCTTTTTGTTCCTCCATATAGAAAACTTTATTCTTTTAGACTCAAATTACTTGTGCTTGTAAGTAACGTATAATAGATTATTTTGATTAGTTTTTTGTGGGGATGGAGCACACATATATATAGTTTTCTTCAATTTTTATGCAATTTTACCTGTTTATAAATATTAACTGTCATTATATTATTTTATAAAATATTAAAAATTAAATACCTATGGGGCTTACGCCCCGCTGAGGCATATGTAAAACGCCCCGCCTTACGCCCACGCCTTTTAAAACACTGAGAAACATGACCTTCTTAACTGTCAAATCCAAAGCTCAGTTTTCCTTCCACCTCTATACCAGCAGGGTTATACATTTCTATCAAGCAAAAGAGTAAATCAAATGAAAAAGCACATCCAACTACCTGGCTGAGGAGCTTCGGCTTGTCATCAGTTGAAAACGTAATTTCATGCATGGGCCTGTCATAATTATGCACCATGTTTGGTAGTAAGCTTCAAAATATATGCATGAGCATGCACAACATAAGGAAACAGAACTGAAATGCTTTCCACCTTGATGAATATTAATGTAATCATAATTTTCAAACGGGTGATAGTCACACGTTCACATTACAGTGTTAAATTAAAACACAGATTTTCGCAAAACAAGGGGAATCATCACAACAGCACAGTGGGCACAGATTATTCCAAGCTTTTTGCAGGTGTCCTCTATGCATCATCATCATGTTAAAGGGATAAAGGAGTTCAGGACATAAACTAAGACAACAAATTTATATCTCAAGAATGTATACCGTAGCAAATTTCCACAAGTAACAGTAGCATCCCCATCTTGAACTTCAGATTTGTTAGCTTCAAGAGCAAGTGCTTCGAGATTAGGCGAAGAACCAAAGGCAGGTAGAGGAAGGACGCTGCAAATAAAGATGGAGGGAACATTTTAGCATAATCAAAATGACAAAGGTCATGCTGAAGTAAATACTTGAAGGAGGCGACAAAGCATCAAATAAACAGTACTCAAAGACAGTAAAATATCCTATAGGAAACAGCTTTTTAGGTACCTTCGGCTAATTCCCTTGTTTGCAGAGCTAAACGGAACAGAATCTGCTGAGTTTCCATCAGGAACTGGAGGAACCTGCATAATGCCACATTTAATTTAACAAGCAACTACGAGTAACTTGAGTTAGAAATGAAGCAAATAACAAGATGAATATAGAAGATAAAAGATGGCAATTGGCATTGTCTCAGAGGAACCACTTAGAATGAATAAAATCAAAAGAAATTACCAGGAACCTGAGACTTCATTGGTTGCAGATAGAACTATTCCACTATGACAAAAACATAAATTGAAGGTATTGAGGTGAAAGAAGTTGATAAAATCTAATTCAATGAAATGTGTGGTAAAGTATAACCTCTACAAAAATGCAGATTTACCTTACAAACTCAATGCATACCTATTCCTACACATCATGCATGTGATTATGATAACAAGGGGTAACAGCTGAGCTACTAATATTCCATTAATCGAGAAAAAATGAACAATTTTAGCGGCAATTAATTTGGCATTAAACTGAACCAAAATCCAGCAAAAGTAACTAACCTGCACCAGCCGGACATCAAAGGCAGGTCTATTAGCCGGATCATGTGCGAGATGTAGTAACCGCTTATGCGTGAGTACATCTTCTGCACTTTCAACATTCACATCTAACGCGTACCTTAAAATGCCAAAAAAAAAAATTAACTAATTAACTTTAATTGAAGAAAAAACTATGCAGCAGCTTATTTTGCTAAGGTATAGGATAATTTTCAACCTCCTGACTCTACAGCACACATATATGAATGTATCTGCAAACCATAAGAATTATCAACACAAATTCACATGCTTCATTCAACTCTTATTTCGATCTGAAATTTAATTTTTCAAATTCACCAGTAGAACGAAATGAGAATTGATAACCTCAAAATATTAACAGGATAACAAATCTCATCAGGCATAACAGCACCGCAATCAACTCAATTCCAAATAAATACAGATAACATTAGCGATCATATGCTAATACATCTTACTGTAACAAACACTGCATATCGAGAGAGAGAGAGAGAGAGAGAGAGAGAGAGTTTACCGAGTAGGTAGGCGATTGAAGTGAGCCCAAAGCTCATCGTCAAAGGCAGGCTGTTGAGCCTCAACGTTGTTGGATTGTTTAAGCCGGCGAAGAACCTCATTGTAAACCTCCATTTTTTTACCGTGTTGGCGACTGTTCGTCGGCGCTGAATCCACCACTCTACTACCACAACTTTCGTTATCCTCCATCACCATTTCAACTCTCTCTCTCTCTCTCTCTCTCTCTCTCTCTCTCTCTCTCTCTCTCTCTCTCTCTCTCTCTCTCTCTCTCTCTCTCTCTCCCTTTTCTAGAATCTTCTCTCCACGAAAACAATGTGCTCACGTCTAAAAGCATAAATCAAATACTACCGTAGTAGGGATTGGGTAGGGCGGACCGGAGCGGTTGTGAGGGAGCTCTGGTCCTCATTGCTTCTCTCTCTCTCTTTCTCTCTCTGCGCAATCTTCACGTCGATTTTGTTGATACGATTGTCTTAGGCTTTTGATTACCTTAATTAGCTTAGGCTTTGGGCTTTATACTTATTATTCAAGTTTTTGTTTTTTCCGCTCTTCTTACTCGTGTTATTATTATAAAGCAAAAGAAATAGTAAATACTTACTACTTGAGTACTTATATATATAAGAAAGAAGAAGGATTATGGATAATCTCGAGGAATTGATAACTGCGCTGAAAAGAAAGCGGATCAAGCCACCGCGTCACCTAAAAGTAACGCCCTTTCAGTGGCAGTAACTGCCGCTTCTTATTTTCAAAACGCCCCATCACCTAGATCTACCTAAAATCCTATTTATACACTAATTCACTAAATATACATGTACATAACTTTATATATATTGTTATTGTTATTATTTAATTATAATTAATTAATATATACTTTATTTTAATTTATCACTTAATTATATTATTATAATAAATATTATAATTTGATATAAGCAGCAAGCGTAATTTTTTTTTTTTCTAGTTCTATCGAGAACCCAATTAGATCCAAATAAAATCACGCTTTGATGATTTAGGTCCAATGACTTCTCATTTCTCAACACTCTACAATTACGAAAAATTTATACTTTGTGGTTTAGCCAATATAGTGTGAAGTGTTGTTAGTGGAACTCCCTATACTCAAAAATTATATCGTGTAAATAAAAAATTATATTATGATATAGGTCAAAAATTAGTTTTATAGTATATCTCAAACATTAGACATCTTGTCAATTAATCTAAATAGTGATTACTATCACAGCCTTATATTTGCTTGTTTTATCAATGATGTTTCTTGCATCTTTATAATTACTTCAGCTAATTTTTTTGGGAAGTTGTCTCGTTGCTTTGTAGCACATCCAAAATATGTCCGGGGAGAAATACCAACAAGGGCACTGGCGGAGTTATAAGTGTTAGAACATGTGCAGTGAAAGTAAGCAAACAATCCAGGCATCAAATACATGTAAATTAGATAATGCTATAATTGCTAGATTAGAAGCACTAACCTCTTGAAATCGTTGCACAAATCCTCCACACAACTAGAATCCAGGGTTGCAATCTTCTGCTATATGCCTAGTAAAACCTTGAACGAATTTGCTTTGAGTGGCAAGAACAATACAACTCTAAAAAGTGAGTTATTGGGTGAAATTAGTTTTTCTTAAGTAGACTAGTTTTGGGCCGAAAATCTGCTGTAAAAACGTGTACGATTCTACTTGCACAAATAGAATCCTACTCTAACTCTACCGGATGACTTTTCTTCCAAGTCACTTTTTACCCAAGTTAAGTCCAGATTTTTACTAGGTATAGCAGGGACCACAGAAATAATAAGAGTCTACTAATTATAGCATTAATTCGAAATTAGCATGAATTAATTCTTATTATAATTAATTGCAGTTTATTCCACCAAAAAACCTGCAATTGAACTCCTCAATATGAATTTCGAAAATTCAGTAACACTTATTTTAACTCCTCATGTTAAGATCTCAAATACCAGTTAATTAAATTAAATTACTGAAAATTTAATTTAATCAACTATTTAAATCCTTTATAATTTCGCTTAAACCATTTCATGTGACGGATACAAAATCCACCGGCCGGATTTTCACATGAAAACTTATAAGCTCACATAAAGGGGTATCGTCAAATTCAAAACCAAGTCATAGATTATATCAACTAATTATTATTTCACAAATGTTATTCGTTATTGTCCAATTTATTAGGCATACACTAACTCTGAATAGAGTCGTACCTTTTGATAAATTAAAATAATAAATAAAATTATATTGATCATAATAATTATATCAAGATTAGGATTATAAGCTCATTTAATGAATTAGAGAAAAAGTTTTATATATATTCAGTACAAAAATATCTTTTCTCTACTTGGTCCGTTCAATATACACTAAGTATACTAGCACAAGAAGTCGGAGTAAAACCACTCCCATAATCAAAACAAATTATACCATAATTTTGTGCTACAATCATCAAGATATTTTGTCCAATAATATCTTTGATTGTGAACATACTTTATTAATTATGTGAACCGACAATTTAATCTTTTATGCATGAGCTAAGACTCCATACACTAAATTGTCTACTACATAACTAAAAGGACACACATGTAACAAATGATCTATTTAAAATCGTACTTTATTGAATTGAATAAATTAAATAAGCAATTGTTCCATTAAATAATAAAATAAAAATACTATGTCTAAACCGCATGGTTAATAGTATATCCCAACAATCTCCCACTTAGACTCATAACCATGCGTCTACTACTCTAATATCCATTCCTTCTACATGCTTGTCAAAAATCTTCTGTATCAAGCTCTTTGTAAACGGGTCTGCCAAATTGTCCTCTAACGCAATCTTCAACACTCTTGCATCACCTCTTTGAGTTATGTCCCGAATTAAGTGATATTTACGCTCAATATGCTTACTCCTTTTATGGCTTCTTGGTTCCTTCGAGTTTGCAACTGCACCACTATTGTCATAATAAAGTACAATCGGTGCTTGAACCGAAGGAACTACTTTAAGCTCTTTTAGAAAGTTCTTGAGCCAAACAACCTCTTGAGCTGCCTCAGATGCAGCCACATATTCGACTTCCATGGTGGAATCAGCAACATATGATAGCTTGATGCTCCTCCAACTTATGGATCCACCTCCTAAGGTAAAAATATATCCCGAGGTAGACTTCTCTAGAATCTCTATCTGACTGAAAATCTGAATCAGTATAGCCAATGGGTGCAAGATCACCTGAGTGATACACCAACATATAATCTCTAGTCCTTTTCAAGTACTTGATTAAATGCTTAACGGCAGTCCAGTATTCTCATCCAGGTTAGATTGAAATCTACTAACCATGCCAACAGCAAAGCAGATATCAGGTCTAGTACATAGCATAGCATACATGAGACTCCCTGCAGCAGAAGCATAAGGAATCGCCTTCATCTTTTCTATCTCATCAGTCATTTTTGGGGACTGATCTTTCGACAAAGAGATTCCATGTCTAAAAGGGAGAAAGCCTTTCTTTGAATCTTGCATGCTAAATCTGATGAGAATAGTATCAATATAAAGTGCTTGGGATAAGCCTAATATCCTTCACTTGCGATCTCGCATAAGCTTGATCCCAAGGATATGTGTCGCCTGTCCCAAGTCTTTAATATCGAAACGTGGGGACAACCATTCCTTTACTGAATTCAACATGCTCACATTATTTCCTATGAGCAAAATATCATCTACGTACAAAACCAAAAATGTAACTTTATCTCCATCCCACTTCTTATAGACACAAGACTCATTTTCACATTGATCAAATCGAAGGTTTTAATCGATGAGTGTTCCATGCTCTAGAAGCTTGTTTCAATCCATAAATAGATTTCTTTAATTTACACAACATGTGTTCATTGCCACTTTTTATGAAACCAACTAGTTGTGCCATATAGATGCACTCATCAAGACTTCCATTTAGAAAAGCCGTTGACATCCATTTGCCAAATCTCATAATCATAATGAGCAGCAATGGATAAGAGAATCCTAATGGCTTTAAGCATGGCTACTGGCGAAAAGGTTTCCTCATAATCGATCCCTTCTTTTTTAGTAAACCCTTTTGCAACAAGCCTAGCTTTAAAAGTTTGCACTTTTCCATCCACTTCTCTCTTTTTCTTATATATTCATCTACAACCAATGGGTTTGACTCCAGTAGGTGGTTTTACAAGATCCCGAACTTGATTGGATTACATGGACTCCATTTTAGATTTCATAGCAGCAACCTATTTATCAACATCTGTATCATGTAGTGCTTCGTCGTAATTAAGAGGTTTTGTATTAGGCTCTTCAAGGATTTTATCAAAAGATTCTCCCAAGAGCGCAAACCGGAGAGGTTTTTTAATAATTCTCCCATTACGACTAGTCACTACAGGTGTAGTCTGATTTTGTTGTTGAATCACAACATCATTTTCTGGAACTGAAGATTCCTCCATACCTTGCGGTGCTGGGATATTATTAACTTCTTCCTGAAGTGCAAACTGCAGAACGATTTCAGGTTGCTCAACAATCTGAGGTTGCTCAACATTACTCCCACTACTCCGGGGTAGTAAGATGTCAGGCAATTGCTCTTGTGCATTGTGCTGCCTATTGACATTTCTCCCACTATGATAATGCAGTGGTATGTCAATACTAGCTTCCGGGATACGTTCCAGAGATGAGTCATTAGTTACTCCATTACTTAATTCCTATAAAACTAGTTTACTTCTAGGAATATGGTTCATTAAATAGTCTTTTTCTAAAAATTTGGCATTTGTCGTAATAATTACCTTCTTTTCTTTGGGATAATAAATTAAACCGCCTTTAGTTCTTTTTGGATATCCAATAAAAATGCATACTTCTGTACTCGATTCCAATTTATCCGCTTTCTCTTTCAGCACATGCGTTGGACAACCCCAAACCCGAATGTGCCGTAAACTTGGCTTGCGCCCAGTCCACAATTTTGTTGGAGTTGAAGGTACTGACTTTGAAGGAACCAAATTTAGAATGTAATTTGTTGTTTCTAAAGCATATCCCCAAAAGGAAGAAGGCAAATCGGAATAACTTAACATTGATCTAACCATTTCCATAAGGGTTCTATTTCTTCTTTCTGCCACATTATTTTGTTGTGGTGTTCCTGGAGCAGATAATTGAGATGTAATTCCACAATCTGATAAATATTTAATGAATTCCGCAGGAAGGTATTCACCACCACGATCAGATCGCAATGTTTTGATATATTTATCATGTCGTTTCTCCGTTTCCGTCTTAATTCTTTGAATTTATCAAAGCATTCAGACTTACGGCGCAACACATAAATATATCCATATTTTGAGTAATCATTTGTGAAAGTCACAAAATACTCAAAATCACCTCTTGCTTGTATACTCATAGGTCCACACAAATCAGAGTGAATTAATTCTAACTTATCGTTGGCTCTATTTTCTTTTGAGGGAAAATGCCTCTTGGTCATTTTACCTTCTAAACAGGATTCGCATATTGGCAGTGCCTCTACTTTCAATGAACTCAAAGGTCCATCAGAGACCAATCTCGAAATCTTATTTAGATTTATATGACCTAGACGTAAGTGCCATAAATAAGTTTGGCTCAATTCAGAAATACGTTTTTCATGTGGTAAATTAATATTATTTAATTCTTTTGGTTGTTGTAGTATATGAGGAGATATATCAAGAATAAAAAGGTCATGTACTCTAGCAGCAGTGTAGATAAAACATTTATTAAACTTAATAATAGCAGAGTTATTAGCAAAATAAATATTATAACCAACATCCATTATTTTCGAAACCGAAATCAAATTCCTTCTAATAGAAGGTACATAGAGAACATCTTTCAAAACTAAAACTCTATCACTGCTGAACGAAACTCTAATATCGCCTAATGCTAAAGTTGGTGCTGGCTCGCCATTAGCTTGAAAATGCAAACTTCATTCTCACTTAGCCGTCGTGTTTCCTGAAACCCCTACAAAGTAGTACAAATATGATTAGTGGCTCCTGAATTTACACACCAAAACATGGTAGAGACAGTCGCTAAACAAGTTTCAGCGACATTTAAATTTGAATTACCTTGCTTATTCAACTTTGCCAGATAGACATGGCATTGCTTTTTGAGATGCCGAGGTTGCTTGCAATGATAGGACTTTCCATTAGGCCTTTTCACACTAGCCGCACCTCCAGGTGCCAAAACCTTTTGAGTCTTCTTCTTTTTCTTACTGCCTTTCGACTTAGAAACCGAAGCTTTCTCAACATTCAGTGCCACAACTGGAGCTTACTGTTTGATGATAGATTATGCCGCTTGCAGCTCATTCAACAATTTTGCCAGTGACAAATCCATTTTGTTCATATTATAGTTCAAGCGAAATTGTTGAAAACTGTCAGGCAGAGTCTGCAGGACCATCTCAACTTGAGATTCCTTATCAA
This sequence comes from Nicotiana tabacum, assembly GCF_000715075.1. Classification (NCBI taxonomy): domain Eukaryota; kingdom Viridiplantae; phylum Streptophyta; class Magnoliopsida; order Solanales; family Solanaceae; genus Nicotiana; species Nicotiana tabacum. The sequence continues at coordinate 76,789,642 of NC_134103.1, forward strand.
TCACAGCTCCAAGGACCTCCAGTTCATTCAGAAGACCCATCATCTTCAAAACATGGTCCCTGACCGATGATCCTTCAGCCATCTTGGTGTTCAAAAGGGCTTTCATGGTTGTCTGCTTAGCCGCACAATTTTGCTCACCGAACATCTCTTTGAGACTTTCGAGCATGTCATAAGCAGACCCCATATACTGATGCTGATGTTGCAAAACATTCGCCATAGAGGCAAGAATGTAACATCGCGCCATCTCATCAGCCTTGACCTATTTGTCATAGGCTTTAACCTGATCATCAGCAGCACCTTCATTAGGTTTTTCTGGGCACTCCTCAGTGATTACAAATTTATAACCTTTAACAGTTAGGACAATATCATGGTTCCTTTTCCAGTCAACATAATTCGGTCCTTCTAACTTGTTTTGGTTCAAAATTGAGGTACGTGGGTTGAATGAAGATATGGTTAATCTGAGAGATATTCACATTAAATAGATCATTAGTTACGTATTTAGAATAATTAAATTCAAAACTGCACATTACACATATAACCATGCTCATTGAACAGTTAGATTTGTTAGGGAAACTTAACTATTCATGCAAAATATATGAGTTATGTAAGGTATTTACTCCATAAATTAAAACAGGACCAACTCAGATGGAGAGTAAACTATTAATTTAAGATAGGTAAATATCACTTTTATAAACTCTAGTTTTCATTGAATCAACATGTAACTCGGTTGGAGAGTTAATACAAGTAATCAAATAACTAGAGGCAAAACTACAGTAATCATCTATAATGAACTTATCCGATGTGGAGGAAGACCTGTGTCAACATATAAATTCATTATATTATTGTAAAACATGATTGGAAACCATGGGAATTGAACCCTACCATCACTGTTTTCTTAAAAAAATTTATTAAATTTGTTTTTTTTTTTCCAGAAAATAGAAAAACGGCCAAAAACCCATCTAAACGACCCCGAATGCCCAAAAAACGACGTACATCATGAGAAAAGCTCATGTGTATTGCTCACTAGGTCGTTTCCGATGAACCTACCAAATTTGAGGTCAATCGGAGTTCGACAGAATTTCAAAATTCCAAATTCATGACCTATATGTAGAATTCTATTTTTGGCCTTTTTTAGGGTTTTGATTATTTTGACTCGTTTAAATCACATAATATACTTATGTATGTTAATTCATGATTGCAGAACTCAAAATAATATTATTATTATTACAGTGTTATATAAAAAACTGTTTTCGAACAAAATTGTAAAAAAAACAGAATGTTTTTCACCCGTTCAAAATGCCACTGTTCATAATTCCGTATATTAATCCATAATTTTAGAACTAATAACATTCAAAACAGACACATTTTTATTAATATAACACTGTGATTATGGATAAAAATGTAACTAAAATAGATTAATAGTATTAATCCACTGTTTATGCATATATGTATTAATCCATAATTACAAATTTAATAGTACTTTGAAAAAACAGTCACGTTTTTATTAAAACCAACATTGCTATTCATCAAAAACGTAATTAAATAGATTGTCATTAAATATAACACCACTGTTTATGCATATGTATATTAATTCATAATTTCAGAATTAAAATACTAATAAATACAATCACGTTTTTGACATAGAATAATCATACCAAACATATATCATTAAACAACACGTTTTAATATTACTCTATTCATGATGTATTACATTATCTAATTAGATGTAAGTCGGTTCTGATACCAATTGTTAGAACATATGCAGCGGAAACAAGCAAACAATCCAGGCATCAAATACATATAAACTAGACAATGTTATAATTGATAGATTAGAAGCACTAACCTCTTGAAATCGTTGTACAAATCCTCCACACAGCTAGAATCTAGGGTTGCAGTCTTCTGCTATATGCATAGTAAAATCTTGGACAAATTTGCTTTGAGTGGCAAGATCAATACAACTCTAAAAAGTGAGTTATTTGGTAAAATTAGTCTTCCTTAAGTTGACTAGTTTTTGGCCGAAAATCTGCTCCAAAAACGTGTAGGATTCTACTTGCACAAGTAGAATCCTACTCTAACTCTACCGGATGACTTTTCTTCCAAGTTACTTTTTACCCAAGTTAAGTCCAGATTTTTACTAGGTATAGCAGGGACCACAGAAATAATAAGAGTCTACTAATTATAGCAATAATTCGAAATTAGCATTAATTATTTTTTACTATAATTAATTACAATTTATTCCACCAAAAAAACTGCAATTGAACTCCTCAATATGAATTTTGAAAATTCAGTAACACTTATTTTAACTCCCCATGTTAAGATCTCAAATACCAGTTAATTAAATTAAATTACTGAAAATTTAATTTAATCAACTAATTAAATCCTTTATAATTCCGCTTAAACCATTTTATGTGACGGATACAAAATTCACCGGCCGGGTTTTCACATGAAAACTTATAAGCTCACATAAAGGGGTATCATCAAACTCAAAATCAAGTCATGGATTCTATCAACCAATTATTATTTCACAAATGTTATTCGTTATTGTCCAATCTATTAGGCATACACTAACTATGAATTGAGTCGTACCTTTTGATAAATCAAAACAATAAATAAAATTACATTGATCATAATAATTATATCAAGATTAGGATTATAAGCTCATTTAATGAATTAGAGAAAAAGTTTTATATATATTCAGTACAAAAATATATTTTCTCTACTTGGTCCGTTCAATATATACTAGGTATACTAGCACAAGAAGTCGGAATAAACCCACTCCCATAATCAAGACAAATTATACCATAATCTTGTGCTACAATCATCAAGATATTTTGTCCAATAATATCTTTGGTTGTGAACATAGTTTATTAATTATGTGAACCGACAATTTAATCTTTTGTGCATGAGCTACGACTCCATACACTAAATTGTCTACTACATAACTAAAAGAACACACATGTAACAAATGATCTATTTAAAATAGTACTTTATTGAATTGAATAAATTAAATAAATAATTGTTCCATTAAAGAATAAAATAAAATACTATGTCTAAACCGCATGGTTAATAGTATATCCCAACAATAAGTACTCCTTCATCCTTAATCAGAAGTTTCGAGTTTGAGCCCTAGGTATTGAGTCGCCTTTGTTAGGGAACGTTTTATCTTCAATGATTTCCCTACTCAATGTCCGAGTTTAGGCCCCAATATGAGTATCGGACCTCGATTGAAAACCCAAAAAAAGTTAGTGGAAAAATGTAAAGAGCAGATATGGGAGTGTTTGGATTCTGAGGAGGAGAATCAATAGTGAATCCTTTTCCCATTCATTTTAGTTGGTGCTTGGAAAAGGAGTGGAGAAATTGAGCTTCTATATATATGGCCTCACAAAACACAATGGATAGCTTATGATGTGGATATCGTCCAATTCCAAGGAAAGCACATCTTTTTCTATACTATGCACAAAAACTCTCTTTGCTGCTTTTAGGCTTTTAGATATCCCTTTACATTGTTATTTTCTTTTTGCATCAAGGTAATACTGTCAACCCAAACAAAAATCTGCTTTTACTGTCAAATTGGATAAGAATAATATTGTTGACAATTTTTATTAACAAAAAAAAAATTACTCAATCGAAGACATTTTCTACTGAAACGTGAAATACAATTAAGATGTGTTAGTATTATAACTATCATATGTACAAAATCCATGCCATCAAATTGGATAAGAATATTGAGTTTTGAAAGTCAAAAATTATATTTGATTAGATACGCGAAGACATTTACACCAAAACGTGAAAGTCACAATTAAACAACCCAAAAAGGAATATTAATTTAAGCTACCAAACACTTATTAATCAAGTAGGATAGCCTTTGACCCTTTAGCATTTCTTTTTCACGCGATGAGATGGACTTATTTAATTGATAAAAATGTAATTTTGTTCGCTTACTAATTGAACATATTTTAATCACACTTGTGATATCTGTAATATATGTTATAATAGTTTAGCATCGGTTGTATATAGGGCAATAAATCTCCTTAGCATCTGTAATAATTCTCATCTCATGATTTAGCTTTTGAAATTGAGTTCGACTTAAGTTCTATTTTTTCACATGCGCTCAAATATTCTTGAGGATTTTCATAAATCACTATTGTTTAGAACCTAGTTATAACTAAAGTTTGCCTAATTACGAATACAATATGTGTCAATTGTATTCGTTTGCGCAACGAATACAATGTGTATCAACTGTATTCATTCTCGCAATTGCATTCATTCGTGCAACGAATACAATTTGTATCAATTGTATTTGTTCGCTCTCTTATTTCAGTTCAAAATAATTAATCTCTTATTTTATGGATTTGCTATAAAATTCAAATATAGCTACGAATGGTAAATTTAATGAAAGTATAGTTACGAATGATAAATACAATGTTAATATTTGATGTGTCACGTAATTTTCTCAATATTATATCATACACACTCCATAGATATCCGGTCTTGAGCGTGCAAAGGTGTTAATATAGTCTCACATTAGTTATAGATGTGATAATTAATCTCCTTATATAATTTTGGCAATTTTGTGTTATGAGCTAGCTTTTGGAGTTTTGAGTTAGATCTCACGTCTATTTCTTTACTAACTAAATGGTCTTGTAGTATGACAAGTGTAATCAGCTCCTAATTTCTTCGTTCTGTACTCGGTAAATTTTGTCCTAAATTAAACATGTTGCTAGTATTGATTTGTTGAAGTGCGATAACACTTTTGTTCCTATAAGAAGTTATTGGTCAGTTCTCACTTCGCAGTATAGAAAAACAAAACAACAATGAAGTTTAGAAACTTACAAATCTAAAAGTGGCAAAATGGGAGCACAAAACTCACTACTATTGTTTAACCTATCAGTTTGTTAATTGTTATGGCTTATAGGCTGTGACTAGATTTAAGTATATTTTTTGCTTTTTCCATGAAACTAATGATTCTCAACCAAGAGTTAAGATTATGACTAAATAAATAAATGGTTGTATAAACATGGTTCTTTGTTTCTAATTAAAATTGACACTTGTGTAGGTGTAAGGTACAAATTGTGAAAATGATTGCTAAATCATAATCACATGTGTTTCCTTTGATCCTTTTCCTATTCAATCATTCAAATCTCTTTGTAGAAAGTGGTCCCACTCGTCTCTTGCCCTTCACACCAATTCTGAAGTCCTGATTCATGAGAATTTGGAAACTATATTAAAGAATTAAATACAAAAAAAAAATAGAAAAAGAAATTGGGTAGCAATTGACTTTCAATGAGACTGCAATCAAATCGTGTTTTCCACGTGGCCTGCTATGTTAATTAAAGTTGACCCAATTAGGTCAAATTTGAAATGCGCATAACAAATGGAATAAACCTTAAGTAGACGTTTGGACATAAAAATTATAACTTTTAAAAAAAATAATATTTGAAGTTAGGTTGAAAAGTAATATTTGAAATTATATTTGGACATACATTTTACTTGATGAAATGTTGCAATTTTATGGGGGGAGGGCAAAACTATTTTTTGGTTTTTGAAAACCTCATTCTCGATTTTTTTTAAAAACTTGCAAAATTGTATGGACAAACATGTTTTTGAAAAAAAATTCCGAAAAAAAAGAAAGAAAAAATATCTTTGAACAAACGGGTCCTAACACACATTAACCAAATGGCAAGTCTCTAAAATCGATGACTAATCACCACTATGACCAGAAGTTGAATCACTGTTTCAATTTAAATCATTTTTATTTATGTAATTAAGATAAATATAAGTGTATACGGGTGAAATCGAGCTCATGGTGCATCCTAACCTCCCACAAAATAAGCCAGGCTCGAGACATGGCAACAAGGGACCGAAATCGAGCTAAAGTCCTACCGGGCCAGAACCCGAGGGCATGACGCCTGCCTTCGAGAATATCGAGGCCATGGTCCCGGAATCGCTCCTTGCCTCGAACGACTTCTAAGAACGTTGTCAGACAATCCAGCATAGCCAACAAAATACCGAAATATCCGTGACCGACCGAGTATTACGGCAGGGATCTCGGCACGTATCGATAAGAAACCGGTAATCAGTAAATCAGAAGATTTTTTTTTACCTTTTATAGAGTTGTGCCTAAAATAGGACTCTCCTACTATATAAAAGGGGTCTGATAATTCATGAAAGGTATGGTAACATACAATCAAAAGCAATTTATTATTAATTTCTTTGTCTCTAACTCTTGCTCTTTTTCATCTGTACCGGTCGTGGTGAGTCCGGCTTGAGAGTGACTATTTCACTAAGGCTGAAACTATCCAACTCGTATGGTTTGAATTTATTTTATCCATATTTGTTCAATAGTAACTTAATTTATCGCTTTGTATCAAGTTAATCCGCGTATCCTTAAAATCACTTACAAATTTAATTGTTATCCGATTTTGAGGGTAAATAGTTTGGCGCCCATCGTGGGGCTAAGGATAATAGCGGCAACTTGATACAAATTCCCGTAACACACCCTATTTTACACTTGTTCTTTGAAGTGTCTTTGATTCCAGGTTAAAGTCGAAATGTCAGACTCCCAGTCTGCCCCTCTAAACATGGATGCGGAGTCCAGCCACTATGGCGAAAATAACAATGTAGCACCCGGTAACAAGGTGCCCCCAGTCGATCTTGGTGGAGTTCCGGTCGCGGACCCTATCGACGCTAGTTCATACGTGGCCATCAACACAAATTTACCTACCGATCCCGAGCACAATGTGCGTAGGAAAGTCCGATAATTGCCCAAAATATGCACAGTGGTGAAAACGAGGGGATAAATTTGCAAGTGATATTTGAAATGTTACATGCTCAACAGGCAGTGATAGCCCAATTGCAGAACCAAAACCGAGCGCCGATCGGGGTTGAGCCCGAGCCATCCCGAAAAGTCACCCGCAGAAATGAACCGATCACGGAGAGGCTGAATGAGAATGAATCAGGGACTAACCCCGAGATCATAAAAATTCTCGAGGAATTGACAAAACGGATAGAATCGGGGGAGAAGAAAATCGAAGCCAATGACAAAAGGTGGAGACCTACAATTCCAGGGTCGACTAAATCCTAGGAGCACCTCCGATATTGAAGGACCTTGATTCCAAGAAGTTTGTTCAAAAACTTTTTCCTCCGAGCGCGGCGCCGAAGCCGATCCAAAAGAAGTTCCCCATGCCCAAGATCCCTAAGTACAATAGAACGACCGACCCAAAATGAGCATGTGAATTCCTACATATGCGCCATCAAAGGGAATGACTTGGAGGATGATGAGATCGAGTCTGTCCTGCTGAAAAGTTCGGGAAAACTTTGTGCAAGGGAGTTATGATATGGTATCACAACCTACCTCCTAATTCTATTGACTTGTTTGCTATGCTTGCAGATTCTTTCGTAAAAGCACACGTCGGGGCTATCAAGATCGAGACCAGGAAGTCAGACCTTTTCAAAGTGAAGCAGAGGGATAATGAGATGCTCAGGTAATTCGTGTCCCGGTTTCAAATGGAATGGATGGACTTACCTCCGGTCACGGACGATTGGTCCATTCAAGCCTTCACCCAGGGACTCAATGGTCGAAGATCGTTGGCTTTATAGCAGTTGAAACAAAATTCGGTGGAGTACCCGGCTCTCACTTGGGCCGACGTGCATAATCATTATCAATCAAAAATCAGGGTCGAAGACGATCAACCCGGGCCCCTTCCGGGTCTGTTTATACCGTCAGAACAGTTGACGAAGTCAGAAGAGACGTTGATCGTGAACCAAGGTCGAATAGGGATTGGTATCAGCCATACAATGGAGACCAAAGAGGTAGTGGATCTGGGCGAAACCCCGTGAAAAGTGAAAGAAGAAGCGATCGAGGTCAAAATAACCGGGACTCATGAGCAAAAATAGTTTCGACATGCCCATCGGTCCTAAGGATAGCGCCAAGGCTATCGGAGTACAACTTTAACGTCGACGTCATCGTATCCACCATTGGACGTATCAAAGACATCAAATGGCATCGACCTCTACAGTCCGATCCAACCCAAAGGGATCCTAACCTAATGTGAAAATAGCATAGCACTCATGGTCACATGACAGAATATTGCCGACAATTAAGAGAGGAAGTAGCCCGACTATTCAATAACGGGCATCTTTGAGAGTTGCTAAGCGATCGAGCCAAGAACCACTTTAGGAACAAAGATTCTGTAAACAGAACGAACAGGAGGAACATTAGCACATCATTAACATGATCATCGATGGGGTCGATGTTCCATAGGGCCGACGCTGAAGCGCACCAAAGTATCTATCACAAGGGAAAAATAGACTCGGGATTACGTTCTGGAGGGAACCTTATTTTCATGTACGAAAATATGGGGTGTAACACTAGCAATATCTGTAATCATAAATAAATCTCGAGTTAAGCATGTGTTAATTGATCCAGGTAGCTCGGCCAACATTATCCGATCGAGGGTTATAGAACACCTCGGTCTACAAGATCAAATCGTTCCTACGGTCCGAGTCCTAAGCGGGTTCAACATGGAATGTGAGACCACTAAAGGGGAGATAACGTTACTGGTGAACATCGCCGGGACCATTCAGGAAACAAAATTCTATGTGATCGAAGGGGACATGAGGTACAATGCTCTATTCGAAAGATTATAGATTCACAACATGAGGGAGGTACCCTCGACTCTGCACCAGGTGTTGAAGTTCCCGACAATAGAATGAATAAAAATAGTTTACAGAGAACAACCGGACGCCAACGAGATGTTCGCAGTCGACGAGGTAGTCCCGATATCAACACTTTCGGCACCGAAGGAGATGGGTCTGGTCACCAAGAAAGAAACCAAATAGCAACTACTAACACCGAATTCGTACCAATCGGAAAAGCATGAGATAGATAAGGACGGCGATTACGGGGTTCCCAGGTCTTTCATAGCTTTCGATGACTCTGATGCTACCAAATCAACGGTCGAGGAACTAGAGCAATTCGTACTGATCGAACACTTGCCCGATCGAAAGATATACCTGGGCACGGGGTTGATTCCCAAGCTCAGAAAAAAACTCATTCAATTTCTTATAGCTAACGAAGATTGTTTCACTTGGTCCAACCTTGATATGACATGGATCTCGCTGGAAATAACCACTCACAGGCGAAGCCTGGACCCGAAGTTCCACCCAGTCAAGCAAAAGAGGAGGCCCCAGTCCGAGGTCAAACATGCTTTCATCAAGGAGACGAGGTATCTAAACTCCTTAAAATAGGGTCCATCTGGGAGGTTAAATACCCGGACTGGTTAGCAAACGTAGTAGTAGTCCCCAAAAAGCTGAACAAATTAAGAATGTGTGTGGATTATAAAGACTTGAATAAAGTATATCCCAAGGACTCTTTCCCTCTACCTAACATCGGCCGCATGATCGATGCAACGGCCGGCCACGAGATCCTTAGTTTTCTCGACGCTTATTCCAGGTACAACCAAATTTGGATGGACTCAGGTGATCAATAAAAAACTTCCTTCATCACCCAGTACGACACCTACTACTATAACGTGATGTCGTTCAAACTAAAAAACGTAGGCGACACTTACCAACGCCTAGTAAATTGGATGTTCGAAGAACAAATAGGAAAATCAATGGAGGTTTACATTGACGATATGTTCGTTAAGTCCTTGCAAGCAGAGGACCATTTGAAACATTTGCAAGAAACCTTCAGCATATTGAAAAAATACAATATGAAGCTTAACCCGGTGAAATGTGCATTCGGAGTTGGGTCTGGTAAATTCCTCTGATTTATAGTATCCAACTGAGGAATCGAGATCAACCCCGATAAGATCAAGGCCATCGAAGATATCACTGTTATGGCAACATGAAGGTCGTAAAAAGGTTAACCGAGCGCATAACTGCCTTGGGATGATTTATTTCGAGGTCATCCAACAAGAGCCATCGTTTCTTCTCACTATTAAAGAAAAAGAATAACTTCTCATGGGCCTCGGAGTGCCAACGGGCCTAAGAAGAGCTCAAGCGATATCTATCGAGCCTACCACTATTTCACATGCCGAAAACAGACGAACAACTATACATGTACTTGGCAGTATCGGAGATAGCGGTAAGTGGAGTCCTGGTCGGGGAAGAGAAAGGTACGCAATTTCTAATTTACTATTGATAGAATATAAGGGTCCACCAAACTCTATAGAGAACAAGGTTCTCTATCAGTTCCACTAGAACATACGCACACTGCAATAAGTAGATGACAAGAGGATTTTTACGTGAAAAATTCCCAGCTCAACGGGATTAAAAACCACGACCTACCCTTGTAGGATTTCAACTTCACTACTGAGCAACTTTTAGATTACAACCTCTGCAACCTAGGAATTAATCTCTTAATCCCTCACTAACTTGTAATACTCTATTACAAGCCACTTTGTAATAACTCTATTACAAAGACTTTACAACTCGACTACCTCTAGTCAAGACTCAAACACAAAGGTTTAAGGTTTACAAAGGGTTTCCTATAGAATACTTCTAAACAAGCTAAGTAAGAATTACAATTGAAGAGCTATTACAAAGTTATAACTCAACTAAGGATATACAATGACTTGTTGTGGGGAACTGGTCCGTAGTAATGTTGTTCTTTGTTCTTGATGCACTTGAGAATTGATTGCTTGATGATAAATGACTGTATGAGAGCTTCAATGATTTCTCTAAGTGAACAAGTGATGCTTTGTCTTTAGTTTAATGTTGATATAACATTGATGACATCACTTGAATGATGTAAGTAACTTTGGTACAAGGTCCTTCCCAATGGAGGTGACTGCTGCACTGTGCTGTATTGTTGTGTGTGTAGTCAGTCACTTTCCAGCTGTGAAGAATTGACATGGTACAATCACCAGGGAAACTGAAGACCATATGTTCCCTTGTTGATTCTTTAACTTCTGAGGTACTGACGAACATCTCCAGCTTAAGTCTAGTTGTTTTCATGCACTTGGGAATGTGAACCAATGTGGATCAGGTTCCTTATCTGATTCTTGCTAGTAAGTTTGTTAGATCATCAAAACATAAAGCAAGGTACTTGTAACCTATCAATTTTCCTTTTTTGATGATGACAAACTTATAATTGAACATCCCAGAAAAAGACCGCACAGAACCATACAGTAATCAGAAAAGCCTTAAGTTTCCCCCTAAGTCTGTATTCCCCCTTAATCAGTGCTCATTCATCAATTATGGACATTAATCTTCTCCCTTTTGGCATCATAAAAAGAAGAGCAACAAGTATATAGCAAAAAGAAGTCTGGCTTGAGTTAACTCATGCCACTTGTGTGCACACAACATAACTAAAAATAGAGCATAAAGACAAAACATAGTTAGTAAAAAGGGAAAAGCTGCCATTAACATTAATTTGGATTTTTCAACATGAGCAGAATCAATGTTACTACCATCATCCAAAGTTTTGAACAAACAAAAAAAACACCACAAACATCATCATAAAAACTGATACTGAGGGAATAGACTGATCACTAAAAACTGGACACTAAAGGGACACTATTTAGGGAGCACTGGAAGGAGATGGCTTAGAAAGGGCTTGGAGAACTAAATCCATGACATTTGCTCGTTGAGCAGTCTCTCTTTCAGGTCCTCCACTTGTTTTCTGAGCTCAGCATTCTCTTTTGTTAGACGAGCAACCTCTTCTCCTTAAGAACAACTGGAACCAGGTGCCTCCTGCAGCTGACTTAACTGAGTCCTAAGGATATCACTCCTTGCTTTCAATTTCCCTATCTCCGAGGTAGCACTGTTCTAAGCATTGATCAGATGAGATATGGTAGAAGTGCTTTCAACCCCTCCAATTTTCTCGATACACTCACATTCTTTAAGAGTAGCTTTGGAGAAAGTTTGCTTCTTTGTGCCCACTTTATCTTGTCCCATAGGAACCTTGAAGTTCTTAAAGACCTTGGTGAGAAGGAACCCATACGGCAGCCCATGATTACCATCTTTAAAGTCTGCCACTTTGTTCATGTGCTCTATCATAATCCTAGGCAGATTGATGGTAGTGAAGTTGTCCAGTGCTTCCACGAGGAACAGGTTTGCACGAGAGGTGATAGATCTTCTCTCAGCTCGAGGTAGTAGTACCTTGTTCACCACCTCAAACAGCAGTTGGTATACAGGAAGGAGGGCCTTCTTCTGAACCCGTTCCCCTTGCTGAACTGCTCTATCCTTTAATATGGCATTTCTGAAGTTTTGAGAATAGTATCCATGAACACTAGACAACCCTTCAGCAGGCATACCAAGAATGGACCCCAACAAGGTAGAGTCCATCACCATATTAACTCCATTCACCAACACACAAATGTTATCATCTTCAACTTTAAAAAGGTCAACATAGAAACTTTGAACTTCCTCTTCATACACCATTGGAGCATCATTTGTGAATAAATGTGTCCATTGTTGGAACTCACAGATCTTAACCAGCTGTCTCATACCAGCCTCCTCCAAGATATCAGGGGCAAATGTACGGTCCCATAGCACCTTTTGACTTCTTAGCCTCTCTTTCCCAGCACTCCTTGGATCACCCATTCTGGCCTTCTTTGAGGAACCAGGTTCCTCATTCGTATCAGCTTTTCTCATAGCAGACTTGCAAACATTCTTTCCTTTTTGATCAGAATTTTTACCCAATACTTCCATTACCATGGCAGTAGACTCTTCTACCAACTTATCACCGGATTCTTTCACCACATTTTTACTAGTAACAATATCATCAGACTTGTTCAGACTTTCAGCAGACATAGAAGATCCCCTTTTAGGCCTGGGGAGACCATGCTTCTGTGAGCGCTTTCTATTCAAGGAACCGGGTTGCTCTTCTACTTCATCATCCACATTCACAACTAGCACTGTCTTTTTGCTCACAACTTTTCCATCTTTCACTAATTCTCTTCTCCTTGACTTAGCTTGGTTGTTCTTAAGCACAGACTAAAGAGCCTCCTTCCTTTGCAACCTTGTAGTAGGTCTCTTAGGAGTAGACTCTTGAGTAACCATTGGTCTACGACTAGTCAAGATAAGAATTGGCATATCATCAGAATCCTCTTTACTTTCCCCAACTACTTCTTCAGAATTAGATCTCATCTCAGGCATAACCACAGACAAAGGTTCAGCATCGAAATGAGGGGAAGGAGCAGGATCAATACTGACCTGGGCTCTTGAGAGGACCCCTAAGTTGGATCCTCTGAGGAGGGATCAAGTCCCTCATTTGGGACCCCAATAGTATTGTCATGTGCCGATTGTTCAACAGGCACAAGCTCTCTACCATCTTTCACAATCTTAGACTCTTCCCCCTGAGTCCCAAAACCATCATCACTTCCTTCTATAACAACCCATTCATGAGCTATGGACAACATGTTCTCTATTGCCTCTTTCTCTTGTACATCCATGGAGAACTCAGTAGAGGAAGGAGTGTTACATGTGGACACAAGATCAGGAGAAGTCTTTGTTGAGTCAAACTTCTCGGAAGTTTTAGTTTGATCTACCTTTGGCCCTTTTTTCATAGGCGAACTTGAAATTTCCTGATCTTCTTCTTTGTCAGCAATACTCTATTCATCCTCTTTTTTCCGGCGAAGTAGGAGAAGGGCTCTGGGCTACAAATCTTTTGGGAGTCGAGATTTTGCGACTTCAATGAGAACCAGAACTCGAGTGGGTAAGAAAGGAGACGAAATGCGGGGGTGACTCTGCCCTAGGGTTTGGTTAGCAGTGGGGTGGGGTGAGGAGTCTAATATTGGTGTTTCAACAGGTGAGGACTCAATAGGGATGTCACTTGGAACACTCGAGGTTGTTTGATTTTCAGCCATGGTGAGAAGAAGAGAAAGGATTTGGCAGTTTGAAGAGAGGCAGAAGAATGGGGTTTTGAAATTTGATGGGAGGAGCTGTGACAGTGATAGATGTATTTATGATGGATGAGGGACCGGTTAAGAAAAGGCGGCAGTTTTGGGAGTCGGGTCGATTATTAACAGGTGAGACATTTGGGTTCACAAGATGCAAGGAAAAGAAATTGACGCACCGATGACGTGACACTTGTTTTAACCATTCAACATTGTGCATGAGAGAACAAAGAATAACCTGTGTCAAGAGAACCAGGTTCCCTGACTAATCTTGCATCTGTAAGCTTTGCCCTTTTACCAGCGTGTACTGCATCAACTGTCTATTTGCTCTCTAATCATTATGCGTGTCTACCTGTAACGGTATAGAGATGAGTTAGACTTTGCGAGAAAATACTTTTTAGCTAATTTTACCTGAACATTTCTTTCATAGTCAATCATCGAGGGACCACGTTCTCAGTTGGGCTTTATCAACCCCGGTGCCAGACGATTTCTTTCAAAATGTTCTCTACTCAAGGCCTTGGTAAATATGTCTGCAATCTGATCTTTTGTGCTGCATAATTTTATGCAAATGAGCCCCTTTTCAACATTGTCTTTGAGGAAGTGGTGACGCATGTCAATGTGCTTGGTTCTCTTATATTGGACTGGATTTTTGGCCATATTGAGTGTACTTGTATTGTCGCATAGGAGAGGCACACAATCTGAGAGCACTCCAAAGTCTTCCAGTTGCTGCTTGATCCATAACAATTGAGCACAACAAGAAGTAGTTGCTACATATTCTGCTTCTGCAGTTGAGAGTGCTACTGAGTTTTGCTTTCTTGTACCCCACGAGATTAGGCAAGAACCCAAGAAATGTTCCATTCCATACATGCTTTTCCTGTCCACAAGATATCCTGCATAATCAGCGTCAGCATACCCAAAAAGATCTAAGCTGTCACATGAGGGATAGTAGAGCACCAGGTCCTGTATTCCTTTGAGATATCTCAATATTCTCTTGGCAGCCTTCAGATGATATTCCTTTGGATTGCATTGAAACCTTGCACAAAGGCCCACACTGAACACAATGCGTGGTCTGCTTGCGGTGAGATACAAGAATGACCCTATGATCTCTCTATACATGGTCTGATTTACATGGGAACCAGGTTTATCCATGTCTAGACAGGTAGCTGTGGCAATAGGGGTGTCGATGACTTTTGATGCTTCCATGTCAAACCTTTTCAGCAATTCCTTGATGTACTTCTGCTGACTTATCAATGTTCCCTTCTGAGATTTCTTCACTTGAAGTCCTAGAAGGAAATTTAATTCTCCCATCATACTCATTTCGAACTCACTCCCCGTGAGTTTTGCAAATTCTTCACAAAGAGAGTCAACTGTGGCTCCAAAGATGATATCATCAACATATACCTGAACAATGAGCAGGTTCCTCCCTCGTTTCTTCAGAAAAAGGAGTGTTGTCAATTTTTCCCCTTGTAAATCCATTTTCTAGAAGAAATTTTGACAACCTTTCATAC
The DNA here is from genome assembly GCF_000715075.1 of Nicotiana tabacum. Lineage (NCBI taxonomy): Eukaryota > Viridiplantae > Streptophyta > Magnoliopsida > Solanales > Solanaceae > Nicotiana > Nicotiana tabacum. The sequence continues at coordinate 76,804,997 of NC_134103.1, forward strand.
CAAGCCAGAGGAGCCTGCTTTAGCCCGTACAATGCCTTGTCTAGTTTGAACACATGCTCAGGATGCTCGTGGCACTCAAAACCAGGAGGTTGCTTGATATAGACTTCTTCTTTCAGATAGCCATTTAGAAATGTACTTTTGACATCCATTTGGAACAGTTTGAACTCCATATGAGATGCAAAAGCAATAAGAATTCTAATGGCTTCCATTCGAGCAACTGATCAAATGTTTCATCATAATCGATCCATTCTTCCTGATTGTAGCCTTGAACTACAAGCCTTGCCTTATTTCTTATTGTATTTCCAAACTCATCAAGTTTATTCCTTAATACCCAACTGATTCCTATGATTGTTTGATCTACAGGTCGAGGGACCAGGTGCCACACCTTGCTTCTTTCAAATTGATGCATCTCCTCTTGCATGGTTGTGATCCAGTCTGCATCTTTCAAAGCTTCTTTGATGTTTTTGGGCTCTATTTGAGAAAGAAAGGCTGAAAAGGCAAGTGAGTTTCTTGCTTTTGATCTAGTTTGAACTCCTGAGTCAAGAGGGGTGATTATGTTGTCAAGAGGATGTGAGCTTTTGTGCTTCCAATTTGGTACCTGAATCTCATTGGTGGAGGGCCCATGTATGTCTGACTGAGGTTCTTGGGCGCTTCTTACTTCAGCAAGTGGAGTACTTTTGATTGCATCAACAACTTTATTTTCAGCTTCAGTTTTTGTGATTGAGGAACCGAGTTCCTCTATGTCAGCTGGAGATTCATCTGTGCCATTGTCATTTGAATCCTTGACCTGACTCATCATGTCAATTTTTCCATTTGCCATGTCAATGATTTCACCAGGGACAGATAAGGGTTCTCCATCTTGATAAACATGTCTATCTTTCTCACATGAGAGGTGAGATTCATCAAAGATCTCATGTATACTTCCTTAACACATTGAGTCCTATTATTGTACACTTTGTAAGCTTTGCTTTGTGATAAGTATCCCAAAAAAATTCCTTCATCACTTTTGGCATCGAATTTTCCAAGAGCTTCCTTTCCATTGTTGTGAACAAAGCATTTACACCCAAAAGTCCTTAGATGTGTCAGCTTGGGCTTCCTTCCATTCAGCAGTTCATATGTAGTTTTGTTCGGAAGGGACCTGATCATGCACCTGTTCACCAAATAGCAGGCAGTGTTGACAGCTTCTGCCTAGAAATTCTTTGCAATCTCACTGTCAATCAACATTGTTCTTGTTATGTCTTCAAGAGTTCTATTCTTCCTCTCCACAACAACATTTTGTTGAGGTGTTCTTGGTGCTGAGAAATTATGAGTGATACCATTTTTGGTACAGAACTCATCAAATTTGGCATTGTCAAACTTTGTCCCATGATCAGACCTGATGTTAGCTACCTTAATACCCATCTTCACTTGGATCTTCTTGACAAAAGCAACAAACACTTCAAAGGTTTCATCCTTGGTCCTGAGAAACAGAGTCCAAGTGAATCTGGAGTAGTCATCAACTATCACAAAGATGTACTTCTTTCCTCTTCTGTTTGGCACCCTCATCGATCCACGTAGATCCATGTGAAGGAGATCAAGTGGCCTTGAGGTGTTGACTTCCTTTTTAGGCTTGAATGAGGATCTGACTTGCTTGCCTTTTACACATGTGTCACACACTTTGTGATCCTTGAAGCTTGCCTTAGACATACCACAAACTAGGTCCTTCCTGACCAATTTGTTCAGCAATGTGAAGCTTGCATGACCCAGTCTCCTGTGCCATAGTTCAGCATCATCATCTACGGCACTTAGACAGCTGAGATCACCATTCTTCAGAGACTCAAAATCAGCAACATAGATATTTTTGTATCTTTTTGCTACTAGAACCACCTCACCGGTCACTAGGTTTGTGACTGTACAAATTTTTTACACAAATTCCACCTTGTTTCCTTTGTCACAGACCTGGGAAATACTTAGCAAGCTATACCTCAACCCGTTCACATAGTACACATTTTCGATTAAGTGTGAGAGAGACTTCCCAATCCTTCCAACTCCCAGAATGTATCCTTTCTTTCCATTTCCAAAGGATACACTCCCTCCTTGCAGGGTCTTAAGTGAAAGGAAATCGTTTGTACTTCCAGTCATATGCTTTGAGTAGCCACTATCCATACACCATTGTATGATGCTTCCTTTCGCTGTTCCCTGCACAAAAAGATAAGGAGTTAGACTTAGGAACCCAAACTAGTTTGGGTCCCTTATAATGAGGAAAGGGGTAAATGAGGGATCTTTTGGTCTATGCAGGCATCATGCGTTTTTTATATGAGGGACCAGGTTCTCTACCAGTAGTTACTTTTTCAGTAAAAGATTTGTTTTTCTGCTATGACTGAAGTCTAGTCTTACAATTTTCTTTAAAGTGCCCATTGTTAATACAGTGAGTGCAAAGCCAATTGTCAGGTACAGTAACGTACTTGCTATGAGGGTTGTATGGAATCTTTTCACTTTGAAACCCAATCCCTTGCATGTTTCCCCCATTATTGGTGTACATGGCAGTGATAGCATCAGAGGATCATGTCCACTTGAGTGATTTTTCAAGATCACTTTTCACTCTACCTAGTTCTTCCTGAAGTTGTTTATTTTTCTCAAGCTCAGCACACAGACTAGACTTCACTAAATTTAACTCACTTTCAAGCTTAATGTGTGCCTTACTTGCAACTTCCTTTCCCTTTTGAGAATTTTCAGACCTACTCTCCATTTTAGGTTCCCCAATTATTTCCTTCAAGTCCACTACCACCACTAATAGGTCATCTCTCTCATGCTCAATGTTAGCAACTCTCTCAACTAAGATTATTTTTTTCTTTTCTTACACACTCAATGGTCTCTTTTAGGTCTACCACAACGACCATCAGATCATCTCTTTCATGTTCTATATGTGTAAATTTTTCATCTAAGATATCCTTTTCTTTCTTCAGGTTCTCAATTATTTCCTTTAAATCAACAACAACGATTACTAAGTCATCTCTGGTTTGTTCTTCTTCTCCTAACTCCATAGTTAAAGCATCTTTATCATTTATAAGACTGTGATAAGCATCAATTAACACATTTTCCAAAGACATGAGTTTTTTAGGAGAATAAGATTTCAGATTTCTCTGAACTTCCAGAAAATTTACCTCATCATTATCGTCATCTTCATCATCATCAGACTGAGCCATCAACGCAAAGATTGAGTCATACTTAGTTGCTTCACTTTCCACTGCCATTATTCAACTATCACCATGATCATTTTGTTCTTCAGATTCGCTGGAGGAGTCTCCCCATGCAGCAAGAGCTTGCTTTACAACATTGTCAGCGACATTCTTTCTCTTGAAGCATTTGTCAGGAACCGGGTTCCTCTTGGCTGCTTTGTCAACGTTGTTTTTGTACTAATATTGCTTTAGGAGAGAGCACTCCTTGATGAAGTGTCCTGGCTTTCCACATTTATGACAGAGGTCATAATTGTTTGGCTTGCTAGAACTTCCCCTTTTTGGAATGCCTCCATTCCTGCGAACCATCTTCTCGAATCTTCTTGTCAAGTAAGCCATATCACCATTCTCACCACTTGAATCATTGCTTTCTGTCTTGAGGACCAGGTTCTTATCCCTTTTGGGTTCTCTTCTTTCATTGTCCTACTTCTTCTTCATTTCATATGTTTTCAGATTGCCAATAAGTTCATCTATGGTCAGTGTCTGCTAGTCCTTCGCCTCTGTAATGGCGTTCACTTTGCTTTCCCAAGTACTGGGCAGTGCACTAAGGATTTTCCTGACAAGCTTGTTTCTTGGAATAGTTTCACCAAGAGAGTGAAGCTCATTAATTACGGAGGTGAAGTGAGTATGCATATCTTGGATGGATTCATCATCTTTCATCCTGAAGAGCTCGTATTCAGTTGTGAGCATGTCGATCTTGGATTGCTTAACCTGTGTTGTTCTTTCATGAGCTGTCTGAAGAGCCTCCCAGATTTCTCCTGCTGATTGGCATGCCGATATCCTGTTATATTCATTAGGACCAATTCCACAAACAAGAATTTTCTTTGCTCGAAAGTTCTTTTCTATGGCCTTTTGATCAGCGTCATTGAATTCCTTCCTCGTCTTGGGAATGGCTACAACCGGGTCGCCAAGATTCTTGGTGGGAACAAAGGGTTCGTCACATATGACATCCCGTAGCTCAGAATCTCCAGCCATGATGAAGTCGTGATACCTAGTTTTTCACTATCCATAATACTGTCCATTGAACCTAGGTGGTCTATAAGTAGACTCGCCTTCTTCGAAGTTTGGAGGAGCAGCCATGAGGAACCTTTCTAGGTGTTAACCTGATAGAAAGAACCCGTTCTAATACTAATTGATATAATATAAGGATCCAGCAAACTCTATAGAGAACCAGGTTCTCTATCAGTTCCACTAGAACACACGCACACTGCAATAAGTAGATGACAAGAGGATTTTTACGTGAAAAATTCCCAGCTCAACGGGATTAAAAACCACGACCTACCCTTGTAGGATTTCAACTTCACTACTGAGCAACTTTTAGATTACAACCTCTGCAACCTAGGAATTAATCTCTTAATCCCTCACTAACTTGTAATGCTCTATTATAAGCCACTTTATAATAACTCTATTACAAAGACTTTACAACTCGACTAACTCTAGTCAAGACTCAAACACAAAGGTTTAAGGTTTACAAAGGGTTTCCTATAGAATACTTCTAAACAAGCTAAGTAGGAATTACAATTGAAGAGCTATTACAAAGTTATAACTCAACTAAGGACATACAATGACTTGTTGTGGGGAACTGATCCGTAGTAATGTTGTTCTTTGTTCTTGATGCACTTGAGAATTGATTGCTTGATGATAAATGACCGTGTGAGAGCTTCAATGATTTCTCTAAGTGAACAAGTGATATTTTATCTCTGGTTTAATGTTGATATAACATTGATGACATCACTTGAATGATGTAAGCAACTTTGGGACAAGGTCCTTCCCAATGGAGGTGACTGCTGCACTGTGTTGTACTATTGTGTGTGCAGTCAGTCACTTTCCAGCAGTGGAGAGTTAACTTGGTACAATCAGCAGGGAAACTGAAGACCATTTGTTCCCTTATTGATTTTTTAACTTCTGAGGTACTGACGAACATCTCCAGCTTAAGTCTGGATGTTTTCATGCTCTTGGGAATGTGAACCAATGTAGATCAGGTTCCTTATCTAGTTCTTGACAGTAAGTGTTTTAGATTATCAAAACATAAAGCAAGGTACTTGTAACCTATCAACTATGTTAGCAGGACTATTAGCGAGGCCGGAACTGGATACTCTCATCAATTACTAAGCGCCTCTAGGAAGTTAAAACCGTACTTTCAATGTCACACCATATGCGTCGTAACCACATACCCATTGAGGAATGTAATGTATAAACCCGAGCTCTTAGGACGATTGGCCAAATGTGCCGTAAAGATCAGTGGCTACGACATCGAATATCGGCCTCTGAATGCCATTAAGTCTCAAATGTTGGCAGACTTTGTGGCCAACTTTATGCTGGCCCTAATATCCGAGATCGAAAGAGAGGTTTTGTTGAACTTGGGAACTTCTTCGGGAATTTGGACCCTCTTTACGGACGACGCCTCGAACGTAAAGGAGTCCGAATATGGAATTGTATTGAAACCAACTGCAGGAAATGTAGTTAGACAATCCATTAGGACTATGAAATTAACTAACAATGAGGCCGAGTATTAGGTCATGATTGCAGGTCTCGAACTAGCCAAAAGCTTGGGGGTGAAGATGATCGAAGCTAAGTGCGACTCCCTCCTTCTACTGAACGAAGTTAATGAGACGTTCGAAGTTAGAGAGGAACGAATGCAAAGATACGTGGATAAACTGCAGGTAACGTTATATCGTTTCAAAGAGTGGACTCTACAACATGTGCCTCGGGATCAAAACAGCGAGGCCAATGCCCTTACTAACTTTGGATCATCGGTCAATAACGATGAGTTCAACTCGGGGGCGGTCGTACAACTCATGAGATCGGTAGTGGAAGAAGGTCACGCCGAGATAAACTCAACAAGCCTAACTTAGGACTGGAGAAACAAATATATAGAATATCTAAAGACCGAAAAACTACCTTCGGACCCTAAGGAATCAAGTACTTTGCGTACGAAGGCGGCCTTGTTCAACATGTCCGAAGACGGTACACTATTCCTGAGAACGTTTGATGGGCCACTCGCAATATATCTGGGGCCCGGAGACACCGAGTATGTTCTGAGGAAAATCCACGAAGGCACCTGCGGTAATCATTCGGGCACCAAATCATTAGTTCAGAAAATAATCAGATCCGGCTACTATTGGATCGACATGGAAAAGGATGCAAAGGAGTTCGTACGAAAATGAGACGGTTGTCAAAGGCATGCTCCGATGATTCATCAGTCCGGGGAGCTGCTATATTCGGTCTTGTTGCCCTGGCCGTTCATGAAATAGGGATGGACATCGTCGGCCCACTTCCATGGGCACCCGGTAAGGCTCAATTTATATTAATTATGACTGACTATTTTTCTAAATGGGTGGAAGCCTAGGCCTTTGGGACCACATAGTATGTCGGTTTAGAATGCCGGCCGAGATCATGTATGACAATGGGAAACAAATCTTCGGCAGCAAAGTAAGCAAGTTTCTCGAAGATCAAAACAATCATGTCAACACCCTATCACCCTAGTGGGAACGGGCAAGCGGAGTCCACGAACAAAACCATACTCCAAAACCTCAGAAAGAGATTGACCGACGCCAAAGAAAAATGGAAAGAAATCTTTCCCGAAGTCCTATGGGCTTACCGTACGACGTCGAAGTCTAGTACCGGGGCCACCCCATTCTCGTTGGTTTATGGCACTGAAGCTCTAAAATCGGTCGAAGTCAGAGAACCGAGTCTCAGGTTCCGATATGCAACCGAAGAATCAAACAACGAGACCATAAATACGAGCCTGGACCTGTTAGATGAAAGGCGTGAAGCCGCCTTCGTCCGTATGGCTGCCCTAAAATAACGGATCGAGAGGTATTACAATCGAAGAGCCAACCTTCGACACTTCAATATCGGGGACTTAGTGTTGAAGAAGGTCATATTAAACACCCGAAATCCGACCGAAGGGAAGCTGGGCCCGAATTGGGAATGTCTGTATCAAATTATCGAGATCACCGGAAAAGGGTCGTACAAACTCTGAGCAATAAACGGTCAGCGACTACTGAACAACTAGAACATAACTCACTTGAAACGATATTACTGCTAAGGTACGACCCTGTTTACTTCTTTTATTTATATACATTTTAGACTAACGCTTGCAGGTAACCTTCGAAGAACGATACAATTTTTTAGGCCTGAAAGCACGCGTTGCACTGTTTTTTCCTTGAACCGGTTTTGTCCCAAATAGGTTTTTCGGCAAGGTTTTTAGCGAGACAACATCGGATCGTGCTAACTTAGAATCGAAGATCGGTTGTCAACAGTATCCGAGGCATCTATATGATCAACCTCGAACACTGAGGGGCATCACCCTCGGATAATGATTTTGTTAAGGAAAGAAACCTTATGCTCGAATAGTCTAGGCTCGATCGATAGGATATACTGTAAGGTCCAAACGGTCGAATGAACCGTGCCCACATAGACCGTCTGAGCATGGACACAAAGCTTGAACATATGTGTAACTTTTTATATTACGCACAAAATTGAAAGGAAGTTTCTACCTTGCGGATAAATATTTTTCCCCTTGAAAGTTTTTCTTTCTTACATTTGATCCCCAAAAGACATCGAGCCCAAGGGCCAGCTCACTCGGGGACTGCTGTCCAAAGCAAGTCCGGACATCCGAGGATAATAAATTTTGGGGGCACAAAGCTTATTTATTAGTATTCGAACTTTAAAGGCTACGGCTACCCAATTCGTGAATGGTTATCTCGGTTAAGCCCAGATGACTCGGGGTAACAAGCCCATTGCGCAACAACCAAACTAAAAAGGTTACGACCATATTAAAATGATTTGGAGACATCCGAGACCCGTAACAAAAAATAAGGCCTTCAAAATTTCTAAATCGGTTCAAAAGGCTATCCTCGACAAATTATCATCTAAACAGTTCTAAGTATTTTGGGGAAAGCTTCCGTTCATACCGAGCCCCCACGAATCACCCCCGAGTCTTAAACAAAATAATATCGAGAGCAAGGCATGTTCGAACCTCCGAACAAGACCTAATTATTGCGTGCTAAGGCATTCTTCACAATCATAAAGAAAAAAGTGAAAAGAAACAAGCTTAAAAACTGTCGAAGGGAAAAAGAGCCTTATATATATATATAAAAATATCTTTACAAAGACCAGATGGCCTCGACAAAAAGGTACAAAAGTAAAAAAACAAGGAAAAAACTACAAGTCATTTAAACGACTTGGTCTCCACCAGAGCCCGCCTCATCAACGGGACCATCGGAGTCTTCTCCGCCCCCTGATTCGTCCGAACCCTCAGAGTCTTCTTTGTCCTCAAGATATGCCAACTTCTTGGTCTCGGCCTCAAGCCCCATAGCATTTTCAACCTCGGTCGACAAATCAAAACCCCGAGCATGAATTTCTTCGAGGGCCTCCCTTCGAGACTGCCACTTCACGTACTCGACAATATCTTTCAGGCAGTCCTAGGCTGCCTCAACATCGGCTTTATACTGGGCCACCATCTCGCTGGCATCGTCTTTGGTTACTTCAACCACCGACTTGTCCGTCTTAAGCTCCTTGGCAAGGGTCTCTCGATCGGAAACAACCGAGCTTAGTTGAGACCGGAGCTCATCAATCTTTTGGGACCGTGCCTCAGCCTTCTCCCTCGTCGCTCAAAGTTGGGCCTCCGCCGAGGTCAACTGCACCTGGGCAGTCTCCTTTTTCGAGGCCAGGCGGTCCATCCTGCCACTTCACTCTTCGACCTTGATCTTGATTGCATCCAACTCGGCTCGGAGTTGGTCGATAGGATCAATCTTTTGTTGGACCTGCGGGTTTCGACCATTAGTCACCGTGTCTAGCTCACCGTCACTAACTTCAAAGATTTTTACCTGCTCAACCAGGTCAGCGTGTTCATTCCGAGCCGCTTCCAACTCAGCTCGAAGGCTCTTAGCCTCTCATTTACGCTGTTCACTGAGAAGTTTGTACGTGTCTATCTTCTTAGTATGCTCTCTGACTTTGGCTTCGAGTTGGTTCATCTCATCCCGATACTGGAGGAAAGTTTGATGGTAAATCACCGAGGCCTACAAATACGAAGAAAAATATTATGATTATCAATGAATTAGTTCAAGTATAAGAGCAGAAATTGAAATCATCAAGAGTTATCTAGATTTACCCGGTTCAGTGCCTGCTGTGCTTAGTTGAACAAGCAGAGCGCGTCCACCTCGTTAATTTTGGCCTGGTCTTCTTCGGTCACCAGGCACCGGAGATAACTGGCCACCCCTATGGGGGCGGAAAGAACCCGTGCATCCCTCAGAATGGTGATGAAAATGGACCGCTTCTGATCAGGATCCACACTCGGGGCAAGGAACCGGTTGATCGGTTTCGGGCTTGAGTTAGGCCCACCTGCCCCCGGTACCTCTATGTCACCCAACCCGGTGACGTCTTCCATTGCGGTGGAATCCACACCATAAAAAATGCAGCGTAGGGGGTCGTTCGCTCTGTGGGCCCTCTCGTTGGGGCTCTCTTTCACCGTTTGGGCCTCATTGAACATGGACTCAATAAACGAGGATGACTCGGTGATTTCTATCACATTGAGTTCCTCCTTTGGGGCACTGTCTGCATCCCGAGAAACCTAGGCCCTGGTCTCCTCATCAACCTCCCCGGTTTGAGGCAGATCGGCCTTACGGATATCTGGTTCAGAGCCCTCTACTTTTCGAGCTGCGACGGCTCGCGGGACACCAGAACAAAAGGTTCTTCTTCTTCTTCGGATTCATCCCTCAGCCGATAGAGCGAATCCGAAGCTCGCGTTCGGGCGTTGGTGTGTTCTTTTGACTTGCGCACTAGCCTTCTCCTTTTTTTCTTTTTCTCCGAGCTCGGGGAACTCGGAGCCCTCTTCCTTTTCTTCTCTTCGGCTTGTCTCGGAGCAGGGGACTTATCACGCCCCAAACTCAAGGAGCGCGACCGACACTCAACCGAGAGAAGCCGACTGAGCAAGCCTATTAGACTTCTTTCTACCCATACTCATCCATGAATAAAGAGGAGATGTACTCCATTAATCAATCACTGAAAAGATTTTATTAACAACTTCCTTTTCATTCCCATTAGTAGCTTCATTCATAATTTCCAAAACATTACGAGTTTATAGAATTAATGAAAAACATAATTTCCAAGTACCAACATTTCTAGTTCAATTCCCAACATCAACCATAACCCACAACCTGTCTACTGAGCCTTTAAGTACAATAGAAGAGTAATATGAAAATGCCGACAACAAGGCCCCAGCTATACCTCAAAACACAGTACATGAGAAACAAAAGATACATGACCCCGAAATGAAGTGGGGCTCACCAAATCAGCTGAAAAGAGTGTACTGCTATCACTGATCAATGTCATCTGCTGAAGAACCACCTATATCCATTAAAGATGTAGCGCCCCGGCAAAATGGACGTTAGTACTGTCGAATAGCACTAGTATGTATAGCTAAAAATTCTCTTTCAAAATAGAATGCCCATATAAGAAAAGGCAACACATAGAAATAGCAAGTCACAATCAACAATATCCAAACGTCCAGTTATAACATAATAATTTTCAAAATACGAACTTCATATATAATTTTGGTTGGGAGATCATTATCACCGATATACCACCGTCTTTGTTAGTACGGAGTCCGATCACGCCCGATCGGCTAGGCCATCTCCCCACGAACAATGTGGTTTGACATGTGATGCGAAAGAAAGTTGTTACCAAGAGTAGTACCACTATATGCGCAATATGGCGTCTAATCTCCACCTGATCAGCTAGGCCGCCTTCCTACATATGCCGTGTGGACTGACTTTTCCAATCCACAAAGGTTCTAGTTTCATCCCAATTAAGGGGAATAATATCACAATTTCCAAAGGTTCCAATTTCATCCCAAATAAGGGAAATAATCCCAATCCACCCCTACACCGGCACATGTAGTTTCAAGTGTGGGCGTTATGACCCACCCTTCCTCGGTATTGCTAATGGTGCTCCCAAAAATAGTTTTGATTTGATTTGCAAACAGAAATATCATAAATACAATTGTACTCACCTCAACATCTTTCACATTGTATGAATTCTCATTAGTATTTCTAGTCATTCACAACGACAATATTTCCTTGGCTCATTAGGCCATTCACAAGATTCTTTATTCCTGCCACGATGGCCGTATTTTATATTCCACACTTTCACCTCTTTCAATTTCAAAGATCACCATCAAGTATCAACATATAGGATATTTCAGAAATCATATACTTCAAATCCATTGGAAATGGAAACTTCAAACACAAATGGTTTCTTCCCAAAGAATGAGGCATACCAACAAACAATAGAAACACACATGAAAAATCATAAACAGTCAATACACCATTTACTCTTGCAATACTCTTCCCCAGAAATGACAATGTACAATTTCAACACATGAGTATATAGAACTCGAATCACATTGGATATATTTATAAATTAAAGCATTAGTTAAAGCAGCCACTAATGGGCATGAATTTAGTACAAAAGCTTTTAGACAATTCTATCTTCGAAGTCATTTTTAAACAATTGAGTCGAGGCTCATTTCACATTCTTTATCACATCTTCTCAAATCATTTGCATTACTAAACACAATCATAACTTAAATTCTTGGCACGTTGGCCACACTCTATATCCCCAATTAACTTATTTCACTTCCAACCATCTTTATAGATTATCAACAATAAGACATTTCCAAATCAAGACTTTAGGTACACATATGAGCAATCAAGAGTCTTAAGAATATGGAGATTTTCTCACACAATTTGGCATACTATCTTTTATTGAAACACGACTCAAAGCCATAACCTTTTAATATGCAACCTATACTTTGAAACTTACGGAAACATTATGGAATTCAATTCCAAGAGAGAAAATTTAGCTAACATACCTCAATCGAGCTTCCTTAACTCTAGAATGATCCAGAATTCTTAGCAATCCCGATCTATTTTGAGACATAACAAAATTGAACCATAGTTAGGAAGATATTCATGGTCTCAGCTCATTTGAGCATTTTATCAAACACTAGGTATGCAAATTTAACCACAAGGCTCTTTTACAAGATTTCCTTCACTCAACAACCCAATCCTTACTTATTTCAGCTCAACAATCTTCCCACAATTCTTATTGGTACATGCATGTATAAATAATAATCTCATACCCATGAATCATACTCCTAATCAACTATCTTCTACCCAAATTCGAAATTGAAAATTAGGGTATGGAACCTTACCTCTTAGATGAAGAACTTGTGGGTTTCCTTGTTAATCTTCCAAGATTTGAGCAAGACTTGATGAATAATTAGTCTAGGGTTTTCTTCTCTCTCTAAAACACTCTCCCTTCTCTCTAAAATATCAGAATTTTGCTAAAAATTGACCCAAAGCGAGTATTTAACGAAGTAGGGTCGGGTTTTAAAAACCCAAAAATGGAGCTCCGGAACAGGTTCTGCGGTCGCATATGCGACCGCATAATGATCGCATAATTACAGACCAAAACGATCAAAAAGTTGTCCGTGTATGCAGTCACTATGCGGTCGCATAGCCGACCGCATAATTGCCCCCAGACTGGCCCTTCTCCTGCTCACTTCTGCGGCCATTATGCGGCCCGCAGAGTGATTATGCGGTCGCATAATGGACCGCATAAACGCACTTTTCTCCAAAAAATTTCCTATACTTTCCGGTGCATTATTTAACCTAAAAAGTCTGAACCGCGGTACCATCCTCAAACATGTAAGCCTACTCCGGCACCACAAAACTTTGAATTCACTTGCGAAATTTACGGGGCTTTACACTGAAATACTTCAAAAATTTTCGGGGTGTTACAGGACTCGACAGGAAAGTCCTCGCCACTGACTGGAGGCCTCATCTCGACATCCTTAGATAAACCTGCAAAAAGAAGTAAAGGGAGCAAGGGCATAATGTTAAAAGGAGAATCCTAATACTACTTACTCGGGAAAGAAGTCTCACCATGGGAACGAGCCTCCCAATGGCCCTTTGAGAGGTTGCTCCACGAGCGCTCTGAGTAGGGCATCTGTGATACGATACCTTCGACCCACTCCTTGAGTTGAGGGACAACATTTGGGAACCGAGCGATGGCTGCACCACCACAAAGCACTGATAAGGAAAAGAGAACTAAGTATAAAATCGACATTCGAATGTAAGTTATACTTACGTGATGTATTCCACTTCTCTGGGAATAGCCTGCACTCAGCTCGGATCAAGTCCGAAGTCCTCACTCGGACAAAACGACCTTGCCAGCCCCGATTCCGGTCCTCATCAATACTTGAGAACAAGGCTTTACTGGCCCGATGCACAAGCTTTATCAGCCCCCCCTCCCCTCCCCGAAAGATTCGGGGACTGTATAAGCGAAGAAGATGGTCGATGGTGAACGAGCACATATCGATTTTGTTCACAAAGAACCGCAGGAGTATCACGATCCTCCAGAGCGATGGATGAATTGGCCTAGGCACACGTTGTACCTTCTGCAGAAATCTAAAATGATCGGGTCCTTCGGGCCCAATGTAAAGGGATAAGTGTAACCACTTTGGTATCCCTCAACATAGGTGGTAATGCCTTGATCGGGGTCGGGGACCACTATGTCTTTATCGGCCCAGTTTCAGTCTTTTTGGACCGTAGGGAGGACCTTTTCGGTAATCGAGCAGATGTATCTCGATACCTCCCAACACCGGCCCTGTATGGAGGAAGGCTTTTCAACCTTGAAATCGACGTTGACCGAGCATCCCCCGGGGATGAACATTTTCAAAGGGGGTTCAAGTACTGGTTAATCGACGACCGCACGCGGAACGGTCTCCTCGGCCTCAGTAACCGGTCGCAAAGTAGAATGAGCTTCTTTCTGGGGAATGATTTTTAAAGTCTTTGCCATTTCTTTAGAAAATGGAGGAAAATCTAAGAAAGGTGAAGAAAGGAAGTTGAAGAATTAGACTTGTTGGCTTGAGATGAAGATGGGTAAAAATTCTTGCAACGGACCTCGAATAACTGGGGTAAATTTGCTAAAGAGTACTTAAATCTTAAAGGTACGAGGGTAGAAGGTTTGGATATAAAGTTAAAATGTACAAAGGAGGTTATAGTAGTTCAGAGGCGTTTCGCATCCAGGGACGGTCGACCGGCGGCTGACATGCATTTAATGCCATTATGACTTGACCGACGAGACGTTTTGGTTGTTTTGTTGTTTCTGTCACGGTGTATCGAAGTAAGAATCGGAAGCTCATGTCGTTTCTCGTCGTTTACTCTCCGAAAAACGAGGAGACTATTTGTATACGGGTAAAATCGAGCTCATGGTGCATCCTAACCTCCAATAAAATAAGCGAGGCTCGAGACATGAAAACAATAGACCGAAATCAACCTAAAGTCCCACCGGGCCAGAACCCGGGGGCATGACGCCTGCCTTCGAGAATATCGAGGCCATGATCCCGGAATCGGTCCTAGCCTCGAACGACTTCAAAAAACATTGTCAGACAATCCAGCACAGCCAACAGAAGGCCGAAATATCAGTGACCGACCGAGTGTTACGGCGGGGATCTCGGCACGTATCGATAAGGAACCGGCAATCAGTGAATCAGAAGATTTTTTTATCTTTTATAGAGTTGTATCTAAAATAGGAGTCTCGTACTATATAAAAGGGGTCTCATAATTCATGAAAGGTATGGTAACATACAGCCAAAAGCAATATATTATTAATTTCTCTGTCTCTAGCTCTTGCTCTTTTTCATCTGTACCGGTCGTGGTGAGCCCGGCTCAAGAGTGACTATTTCACTAAGGCTGAAATTATCCAATTCGTGTGGTTTGAATTTATTGTATCCCTATTTGTTCAATAGTAACTTAATTTATCGCTTTGTATCAAGTTAATCCGCATATCCTTAAAATCACTTATAAATTTAATTGTTATCCGATTTTGAGGGTAAACAGTAAGCACATAGTAATAGATTACATACAATTTACAATAGGCATGTCGATTTTAAATTGTGAGTTCGCTTCTGTAAAATAATTACAGTGTAAATTACATACAGTTCGTCCCTTAAGTTTCCTAGTTTCAGCTGCCGTTACTTCAGAAACATTTTAAACTGTTCTTTTATTGCAATTTACATAAACTGGCAGCCCTATATTTGACATGCATTATTTAGTTCTAAGTCTCTCTTTGAAAGAAATTAATAAAGTTAATATGAACCTTCAAAACTCAAAATTAAAATAGCTCATAAACAATCTTAATCCGTGGCATTATTTTATTTGATGTCGTTTTTTTTCACATGGGCTACTTCTTCTCATGACAGGTTGTTCACCAAAATCAGTGAATTATTCATCCTATCCTTTAAGAGATAGAGATTGCTATTTCTAGATAGTGCGCCAAATAGCTGGCGTTGTTTATTTTTTCTAGCCGATATATATAAATTATATGTATATTATACATAATATATATATCCGTCAGCTTATTTTAATTTAAGAAGTGAGGTGTGCAGCTATGTGAGTTAATTCTTCTACTATTATATACAAGGGTGTTATTAGCTGACCAAATAAGAAGAAAAAGATTGCCTAATTGGTTTAGTGATGTGTCCTTTTTTTCTTTTGTTAAAATTCTATATTGCGATTTGCGAGTAAATAGACATCTTTAATTATTTATAGTAAGAACTTAACTAATTCAACCACGATTTTTTTCAGGTGAAATAAGTTCTTGTTACTGAATAAAGTAATATTTGAAAATGTACAGTTGAAATAAATAAACACGTGAACTGTCATGTAACTGCAGAAGTTGTACTAAAAGTCTAAAAGCAAACCAAATCCGTAGGAGGTACACTAAAAGATCATTAGGTCAGAGATTAGGGCTAATTCAAATTAAAGGATATAGATGAGGTAGCATACGTGGCAAAAATGGCCTTTGGGAGTGCCCAAACGTCAGTTAGTAGGAAACAACAAGGGCATGTCTATGGCCGTTGACCTATGGTAGTTATTTATGGTGCGAATAAGCAAAAAATTAGTACACTAATGGAGCTGTTAGAATTTTAATTATCGATAATCGAGATTAATAGCTGATTGTTCATGATTAAAAAATGAAATTATGAAAAGCTAGCGGCGTAAGCGGCGAGTGGTTGCCGTTGGCTGGAATATTCTCCGGAATATGCAGGATTTCTCCGCCGGTCTGAGCGTGCTTTCCCCAGTTCTCAAAAGAATATTATCCTTTTGTAGCTTTCTTATAAACTATACCCCACCATATAAGACATTATCCTCTGGAGTGTGGGTCAAAGATTCTTTTTTATTGTTATAAAATCATACGATATTTTGAAACTAATTGTTCCCGACTAATTTTGATTCATGTTGTGTAGCGTTTTTAATAGGGAGAGACACTCTTTACAAGAAAAATTTTTCATTTTCAAAACTTAAATTGAGACCACTAATACCCCGTGCATTCCTTGGAGGAGTAAAACGTAAAGTTATCTTCGTATTATTTATAGGTCACGAGTTCGAGCCGTAAAAATAATCACTAATATTTACATTAGAGTAGATTGTCTACATCATACCCTTATGGTTGCAGTCTTTTCTCGAACCTTACATGAGTACGAGATACGTTGTGCACGGATCTGCCATTTGCATCCCTTGATGGCAGTCTATTTTATACGTCTATGCTTAAAATGCTTTTTTGTTTATGATATAAAATTCAAATCAGATAAATTATTAACATTTGCTGCCGAAGACTATGGGCAGGAAGGAGAAGATCTAGGCGCGCTGCTGGTATTGCTTAGTGGAGTAGTATGTTTAAGAGTTTGTAAATAATGAGCTGGCTGTGGAATACTCGACATTACCACATTATTACATTTAGTACTAAACTTTTACTGGAACCTTTTACTATTCTAGTATGTACATAACCTAAAGCACCGACAACTGATAATTTACGTTCTTTTATATTTTTACAGCATATTGCTAACCTTTCTTCTTCCTTTAAACAAACAAACAAAAAAATCAAAACAGTGAATTCCATTTTCACGTAAAAAGGTACATTTTCTATAATACTGTGCGTTATAATATTTAAAAAGAACATCTTATAGTATAATCTTTTTAACTGCAGTAAAACCAAAAAAGGAAAAACAACTAGGACCACTTATTCTCTCATTGAACATGAGAACAGCATATTTTTTCCCCTTTTCTTTGTCTAATAATTTCATACTATTGCTCTGGTTTTCTTCTCTTTTGAAAAATATAGAAGTTTATAGATGAAGCATATATAATAAAATAAAAAAATATTATCTATATAAATCACAAATGTGCATGGTAGAAATAAAGAAGTTGAATCACTCAAATTTATGTTGGAATATTGAGTCTTCAAATATATATCAGAGAGTAAAATGATTTTAAGATATGGGGTACATGGAGATTTTTTTAGTTGATAAGAGTGAGAAGGGTAGTGGAGGGAAGGTCGTTGTCAATTGTCAAATGTCTTGCCCAAAATTGAAACCTCACTAGGAAAAAAAGACATGTTTTTTTGGGTAAGACTTATCACAAATGACAACGTAGTTAAATAATGCATTTCCTTCACTATAATAGAACAAGATATTTTTTAGGTCTATTCGCTCTCCAAACATGTGGGGACCTGTAAATACTGGCTCCAGGCCTCCTTATTAGGCTTTTGGGCTGACATTGGAAGAGACTTTGGTCCATTTTCTTTAATTTAGGCATAGGCATGTAATGTGTGTTCGATGTCCGCATTAGCTGTGTGAGAGTAACTGATTTGAGGTTGAGTCAGAACCTATATCCATTTCGTCATATGATATTAAAATCATATGCATTTCAATTCAAAATATGTTTACTCTATGTTGGGCTAAAATGTTATAGTTCACGCTCAAAATTATATTTTTGGTGTTGCGTAAGGGGGGGAGGGAGTGTTCGATGTTCCATAATGGTGGTGCGGATATCTATCTCTTATATGAATACTTCTAAAATCAATCTCACAAACTTTTGGGATTAAGTTATACTTCACGGGATTTTTGAAACATGGGTGTACCATTAAAAAAAAGTTTTTTTAAAAAAGTATTAAGTGAGAATCAATCCCTAATTTTTTGGGTAAATTATTTATTCGCGCTTAAACAAGTTTACCATTTAACATTTTTGGAGCGTGTCAGCAACATATAATATTTGACAAATTTTTAAAAATATATAAAAAAAATACTTAGTTTGACAGAAAACACATGAGTTTACGATCAGCATCAAATCCGCCCCTCGACTTAGGGTCGGTACACAAAGGGGGCTGTAAATCAATTTCAGTGAGTGTAATCACATTCATTACCTTTTAATTTGCAGAAATAAATTGACATGTGTTGTCACAAGAAAATATCAGGTGCAGTGACATTCATTACCATTGATAACATCTTGAATTTATCTCTATTTGCACATCGCAGCTCCTATCAAATAAGATGGGCTGCATTATGAGAAATAATGTGATTTAGGACCACCATGAGTCCGTACCATATTAGTGGATACATATAGAGAACCATGATTTGGTGTAGATAGATGTAGTAGACCCTAATTAATCAATGAACCAACTAAAAAATACTTTTTTTACACTTAATACTCCCTCCGTTTTAATTTATGTGAACCTATTTGACTGAGCACGGAGTTTAAGAAAAGAGAGAAAACTTTTGAACTTGTGGTGTAAAATGAGGCACATATATTTTGTGTGGCTATAAATCATTGCATAAAGGTAAATTGTTTCCAAATAAGGAAAGAGGTCATTCTTTTTGGCACAAACTAAAAAGGAAATAGGTTCGCATAAATTGAAATGGATGGAGTATTAGTTTGTTCTTGTACAAAGAAAAGTCTTTTGGTAAACTAACGTGGTAGGCTGAGGTAGATCGAGGATTTGAACTTTGTGGGTTTAAATAAATAGTTCTACCACACCCTATCTAATTAAATGAGTTCAAAATTTATTTTTTGTACATATGATGAGTTCTTGGGTAAAAATACAAAGTATGAGCGAAAGATATGAGTACTCAGATGAACCCATAACCTCTATACTGAATATGTCTCTGGCTGTAGGTTTTATGTAGGGCTGTCAAATTTGGCCCAGACCCAAATGACCCGCCCAACCCGCCTAATATTGGGTTGGTTATTGACTCACCCATTTATTGAATTCAGTTGATCTTGACCCAACTAATCTCAACTCATTTAAAGTTGGGCTGATTTTTCGCGCAAATTGGTTCATGGGTAACTTTGCCAAAATATCTTTAAAATATTTTTTTTGGTTGATATGTTATATATGACTATAGATCCATAACCACAAAATGTCTTATTTAGTAATTTTATACAATTAATAAGAAAATAATATATATTAAGTAAAGTTTGATAAGAATTGGGGGTTGGATTATGACCCAAATTTTAGTTCATCTTGATCCAGCCCATCTTAAAACAAGTAACTTTTGGGCGGGTCAATAAGCTATTTTAACACGCAAAATCGGTCCAACCCCCATTTGACCCCCTAGTTTTATGGTGGCAACTAGTTGATGAATCTATTTTAGGGTAGCTTCCTCCCCATTTTGTGTTCATATGTATCGCGTTTCGAAAAAGCAAGAAATTTTTATAAACAGAGCATTAAGATGAAATATGTAAAGGTCAACACAAAATCTCAAATGTGATACATACACATTTAACATAAGAATGAAAATTTTAATCCAAAAACTTAAGAGGTCCTCCAAGTGTTCACATAAGGAGAAAAAAGGGGAAGAAGAAACATGTGAAATGTGGAAGTTTTGACATATTAATACTGCTATATCTTTCGTGCTAGAGTTTTTTCTCTTGTTTACACTGGACAGACAATTAATTGTCATAATATTACATTTGTATTATATATGTACCATTTCCTCGTTGAAGAATATGTTGGAAATGTTTTGCAGCTCTGGAGACTGGAGCAAAAATAAAAATAAAAATGGGATAACGATAAACTAAACTAAAAGTAAATAGTTTTTTGAACAACATTAAGAACAGAATGACAAGGAGATAAGAACGAGTACGATTATTACATACATGATGTGGATGCCGTGCTAGCTACGTGGCACCATGTCAGCATATTTTTGTTTTTCAATTTTCTCAAATTAAATTAAAGTAATCATATAATCGTATGCATTTCTTCCTTCATTCATTCATACTAATACTATAAGTGTGAACCTATGAAAATTGAAAGGTCAAAATATAACCCTATAAAAATTTAAGTGACAATAATACCCTTCAATAAATAAATCATACATTAAGTTAACCACTAGCCAACCTCTTCGTTGCTTAATGTATAGAGAATGTAGGGAGCTGGAGTGAAAATTAATTCAATTAATAAATAGTGAAAGGAAATCAGGCAATTTCAGTTAACCACTAGCCAACCTCTTCGTTTTTAAAACTTAAAAGAAACTGAGAAGGTGGATAAATGTACATTAATTCAATTAATAAAAATATGAATTTAAATCAAGCAATGCCAAATTGCCAGTCATGAAAAAACAATATAAAGGCGAGAAAGGGTTACATTTCCTTAAGTCTTGCTTTCCATCGTTACCGACTCTGATGCTTTGGATTTGAAGTTTTGAACTTTATTTTTTTCTTTTCCCTCGAAAAGTTTGCACAAAAAGAAAGAAGTTGAGAGATGATGATGCTAGAATCATAATAACCGTTAAATTTAACTTTCACTATCCTTAAACTTCACGGGTGTAGTATCATTCTCCAAGCGACAGAGCAAACATGATGAAGAAGACAATCATGCGCGACGACCACCATCTCCACCTATCCGACCATCAGTATTGTGATGTTTCTGATGATAACGCTGGCAAAAATATGTCAGCTATTGAGATTAATTTCTCCGGCCGTTTTGGAATTGAAAATAAGAAATTAATTATTTATTGTGTAGTCTGATTATGATAGTATTGAATGAAAATATATATGTATACTCCGTATAATATTTCATAAGTAGGTATTTACATCTAAAAAAAATGGAAGTGTGTGTATTTTGCGGGGCTTATCTAATGGTATGTTGGCTAGGACTGTGTATTTGGATCGGATATCCGAAATCCGAACCAATTCGCTCAATTTGGGATTTCAGATTTTGAATTTCGGATATTTGGACCAGATTTCGGATTATGTTTAATAAAATTTTGGATATCCGGATTAGATTCGGATTGGTATAATTTTAATCCGACCCGATCCGAAATCCGAAATTATTATGGCATATATAAATACTAAACTTTAATTTCTGATAGCCAGTACTTTCTTTACATTTTCCTCCAAGTTATTACCTTTACAATTGCTGAATTTAGCTACATTGGCACCATAGTACCCTCAAATTGCAGAAACATAAATTTTTCTTGTTGTATTGCCTCTTCTACAAAGAAAATTAAGTACGAGTTTTGCAACTTAGAGGCATAACAACTCAAACCTCTAGATAAATATTTTCTTAGAGATGCAATGATAATAAAAGGGATGAAAAGCAAAGAGATGTCTGTATTAGCACAGAACACAGAAGAAGCAGATAAGGCAGATGTATTAGCCAATTAGATTAGTAATAGCCTTAATAATATGTATAATCCGATCTGAAAATTCGAAAAATTTATCCGATCCAAACTTAAAAATTCGATCTGATATTAATTTGGATCAGATTCAGATTGCATTTTATAAAATTCGAAATCCAAAATTTCAATCTAAAATGTGCTAAATCCGATCCGATCCAATCCATGCACCGCCCTAGTGTTGGCCACTTCAATCTTCAGTTGTTTCTGGCTAGCTGTCTTCACAATGGTATTTTTGAAATTGCTTGTAAAATACTTATGATAGTTTTGAAGCGAAAAGCTTTCCATAAGTAGGGAGAACTAGATCTATTTTTTCTTCATTTAGTGTTTACAAGTACAACGCCATGACAATTATGTTTAGTCATGTGCATCACTCAGAAAGAAAGTTAAGAAATTAGAAGAATATATTATACAATTGAGTTACTGTTATAAAATAAAAGTAACTTAGTAAAACATGAACAAGACATGTTGTTATATGAAATAAAAGCAATTTAGTAAAACATAAACAAGAAATGGAGATAGAGAGAAGGAAGAGATTTTCTTCTTCAATTGTATGTATTTTCTTATCTATTACAAGGTCTTTGTATATGCATGAAAAGTGAAGAAAAATATGTCATTAAGCATAGAAATATGTCATTGAATATGTCATTAAGCATAGAAATATGTCATTGAATATGTCATTAAGCATTTGAGAAGATCATGGAGGAAGAGTAGACATCCACCATAATTTGATTTTTCTTATAACACTCCCCATTGGATGTCCATAGATAATGTGCCTCGTTAAAACCTTATTAGGAAAAAACCCTATGGGAAAAAAAATTCTAGTGAAGGAAAAAGAGTACACGTGTTTAGAAATCCGCCTTTTGGTCGCCTCGTTAAAAACCTTGCAAGAAAAACCCAGTGGGACAAAACCTTGTTAGAAAAAAAGAGTACAACGCGTATTAACTCCCCCTGATGAGAGCATCAATTCACATCCTTGAGCATTCGCATCGCAATCTTGTACACTAGTTTCTTGAAGGTTGACGTCGGTAGAGATTTGGTGAACAGATTAACCATATTATCACTTGAACGGATATGTTGCACATTGATATCACCATTCTTTTGAAGATCATGTGTGAAAAATAACTTTGGTGAAATTTGATTTGTCATATCCCCTTTATAAATCCTCCCTTCAATTGGGCTATGCATGTTGCATTGTCTTCATACAAAATTGTGGGTAGTTTGTCACACTTCAAACCATATTTGTCTCGAATAAGGTGTATTATAGACCTCAACCATACACATTCTCGATTTGCTTCATGAATAGCAATTATCTCAGCATGATTAGATGAAGTAGCCACGATTGATTGCTTAGTCGATCGCCAAGATATGGCAGTGCCTCCATATGTAAACACATAGCCTGTTTGAGATCGAGCCTTGTGTGGGTCATATAAATACCCAGCATCGGCATAACCAACAAGATCGGGACTACAATCATTGTCATAAAATAATCTCATATCGATAGTCCCTTTTAGATACCGCAATATGTGTTTGATTCTATTTCAATGTCTCCTTGTAGGAGCAGAGCTATATCTTGTTAAGACATTAACTGAAAAAGTTATGTCAGACCTTGTAATATTAGAAAGATATATTAGTGCACCAATTGCACTAAGATATGGTACTTCGGGACCAATAAGCTCTTCATTATTTTTATGAGGTCAGAATGGATGTGCTTTATCCATATATAATCGCTTTAAAATTATTTTAGTGTATGCTGATTGATGGACAAAAACTCCATCTTTCATATACTCAATTTGTGGACCAAGACAAAATTCTGTCTTTTCAAGATCTTTCATTTCAAATTCTTTCTTTAAATAGTCCACTGCTTTAGGAAGCTCCCTAGGAGTTCCAATGATATTTAAATCATCAACATACACTGTGATTATAACAAATTTAGATCCATGTCTTTTTATAAAGATACAAGGACAAATTGAATCCTTTTTGTACCCTTCTTTCAACAGGTACTCACTCAGGCGACTATACCACATGCGCCCTGATTGTTTCAATCCGCATAAGGATTTTTGAAGCTTTATTTAATAAATTTCTTGGAAACCTTAATATGCTTCAAAACAATTTAAATCATTCAATGATTTCCATTATACGCATATCACGTTTTTCTTATATTACTAGATTAAAACCTGAAATGGCGACATTCACTACAGGAGAACATGTCTCTATATAATCAATGCCTGGATATTTATAAATTTTCTTGTGACACAAGTCGTCTTTATGTTTATCGACTTGCCTTTTTTCCCGTACAAGAATACATTTATACCTCCACTGGCTTTATACTTTCAGGTGTTGGGACTATCCGTCCAACTTCATATTTTTGAGGTGAAATCAATTTTCATTGCGTATTTTTTATTTGGCCAACATTTATCTGTCCAAATTTCATGATAGATTTGAGCTCAAGATCCTCGTCAATATTAATAATATTGAGCGCTACATTATATTAACAATATCGTCGACGATCATTTTATATCGGTTCTACTATTACCCAATAAAGACATAACTTATTGAGATCTCTTTATCTTATTATTTTCAGGTACCTGAGCCTTTCCCATGAGGTCTTATGAAGTGTTATGTCGTGGTGCTCTTCTAGAGCACTTGCCTCCTTATTATGACCATCTTGAATATTTGCTCCTCTCCTTTTTCAAGGAGTTTTATCTTTGGAATCGATTAGTCTATTATACTTCATGCATGCCATAGACTCTATTCATTATGAATTTTATTTTATTTGGAGAATTAGCAGCTGAATATGATATTTAACTTTGGGTCAGCAAATACGTCTGGCAATATTTTGCAGATGAATTATCCCTTGAACTTCAAGTTCACATTTTCTCATATGAGGATCTAGATGTACTCATAATAATTCATTACATGCATTACTTTTTCAGTTGCCCATTTTCTCCCCCTATTGTTGGGATCACCGACACATATCCCTAGCCTTATTTGGGGATCCATCTTTGTACATTGTGGTGGAACAATTAAATCATATAGCACATTCATATTTCTAGATGGAAATTATTTGGTTCCTGACCCTGAACCGATTGTGATAGGGAGAACTTATCTTAATTTGTCTAGATGCATACAAGTATTGTTGTATATTAAATAATACATCATATACCAAAATTTATTTGGGAAATTTTGTTCTCATAACTAATGGTTTAGTTATAATTGGAGGCATACAATTTCTGCTAAACCAACTTGGATTTAAACCAGTATTATCAAGATAAATAATCATAATTTATATTTTGGAACTGTGCTCTAATAATTTGAACAATCAATCTTGCAAAAGCCAAACTACAAGTTGATAACAAATGCACATGTGACCAAAGAATAGATGCATCTATTAAAATTATATAATAGTAAACGGTCGACATGGCAGGTGACTGGGCCCATATATTTATCACCTTTTATTAGTTTCAGAAATCAAAAGATTCAATCCCAACTTTAACTGATATATCATGAGGATAAGCAGCACAAGAGAATTCTTGAAGAATCTTATATTTCTTCAATATATGTCAATGTAATTCTCAATTAATTTTTCGCATTATAATTGAACCGAGATGGTCAACCGGTCATGCCAACTAATATTTGTTTTAGTAAACCTCTAGTTTACTTGTGACATATGATTCCATCATCATGCTTATATTTGTGTAGTACAAATAAAAAGAAAATCGGGTAATCTTTCATATTTATCTGTTATGATTATAGAAATATAAAAATATTCAATATTCCTTTCATTTATAGTCTCAATATGCCAACTATTTTGACTTATACATTTGAAACTCAAAAAGTTTCTTTTGAGACTTTACAATATCAATGCCGTGAATACTTTTATTCATCCGGGTAGTAACAAATTAATTTTTTCGGAGCTCTTAACAACTTTTGTACTACAAGATCTTTTGTTACACCATTCATATAGTAAATGTCTCCTTCATGGAGAAGGCACAACAAAATATTTTTTGGCGTATCACATGTACGCAATCAATGACATATTCATGTAACCACACAATACTATTTATTCTGTTTATTTCACTCAAACCTCCCTCAGAGGTGAGTTGTGTGGTATTCATCCAATCATGTATTGCATGTCTTTATTAATTACTTTTATCACATATTACAATATTCACCTTTAGGAATGGGTTTTCATTCTCAATGCTTATCACAAGTCACATTCTCTTCAATGAATGTATCATAATCGGCGGCGTGCTTTATTATTTTGCATACCAATTTGATGGTAAACATTGCCTTCACATTTTGAAGAACTATTATTATTATTGTGAAGGGAATGTTTACCTCTTGAGTTAAACTATTCATAATGTCATTTGGATATAATTCTCAACAATAGACTTTCGTTTACTCAAATCAGCTAAATAATTAGTGTCAAACTGATATATGAAAATATAAAATAATATTGAAAATTCACATGTGGTCTTTGCTGCAATAAGCTTACTTCAAGATGAAAGTGATATGACTAGAATATTAAAGAAAAATAATGTATCAAATAAAATAATATAGTACTACTAGTTACCATGTACTTTTATGGAAACTAAGTATTATGTTCTCTAGAAAAACAAAGAGATATAGCAGAACCTTTAATTGAAAAAATCATTGACAATATTTTTAACATTAATGAAAAAGTCAATACTGGAATGACTCTACCATCTTTTTGCCTCCCACATCAGTTATAAAATATTAGCAGTTATGTATTTTAAGTCACAGGAAACTAAACCCTTTTTTTATTGAATGGAGTGTACTAAGAATATCGTGTACAAATAATAAAAAATTGGGTTGCAGAGATACAAACTCACTCAATTTTTCAATATACGAGAATTAAAAGTTTTGATCGGCCAATGCTAATTCAAAATATTTTTTCATTTGGATCGTATATTTATTTATCAATAACGTATGCTAGTTGTGCTATTAAGATTACCCGAGAGAAACTTACCTCACATTACCTTTTCAAAAGTCAGAATGGCGCATTATATGATACCATTAGTTAAAAAGAATTAGAAAATGTATCTTAGCATTAGTATTATATGTCTTATCATAGTGTACTGGTCTCCTCAACCCTATTGTTACTTCATTCATGTTTGATACCATTCTTTGAAATTGCTAAATGAGAAAGAAAAGCTTATCTCTTCAAGATCAATAGTAGGCACGTCAGAAACATGCCTTTTATGATGTAGGACAATTTTGTAGATGTAAGTAACTCAATTGATTAGGGCATCGTGCTGATAACGTGTTATAAAATAAAAGCAACTTAGTAAACATGAACAAGACATGTTATATGAAATAAAAGCAATTTAGTAAAACATGAACAAGAAATGGAGATTGAGAGAAGGAAGAGATTTTCTTCTTCAATTGTGTGTATTTTCTTATCTATTACAAGGCCTTTATATAGGCATGAAAAGTGAAGAAAAATATGTCATTAAGCATTTGAGAAGATCATGGAGGAAGAGTAGACATCCACTATAATTTGATTTTTCTTATAACAGTTACCATTATAAAAGAACAATGAAACACATAATAAGAATTTGTTCAATTGTTTCAAATCTTTTGTATATTTACAAACAAGAGGCTATAGATACTTTCTTAAAATAAACAATCAACTTAAAATATTAATTATACTAGTGGCTGATTTCAAACATTAATTTAAAGATTTATAAAAATTGTATAATTAATAAAAGTAATCATGGATGAAGAAATTAATCAAGGTTTCTTAAATTTTTATTTTTTAAAAGTTTGACCGTAACTTAAAATATAGAAAAGGCAACATTGGATTCCACAAGTTTTTTTTTGACAATCTATCGATTTATAGCATATGCCTTTAGACTCTAACTATTGGCATTATTTGATCATAAGTTAGGACTTTCTTTATTACATAATGCATGAATATGTCACAAGTTCAAAAGAAATTCAATTTTTGAGGTCAACACCAAGTAACTAAAATAAGATTAAATTTTATCATTTTAATTTTACACTTTTTTCCCATATTGTTTTGCACCCCACCTACATGTTTTTGTATATTTATGTGTTTTTAAAATTTTTATATTGATTAAATTTTGCTTGAATGCTATTGCTTTTTTCTCATTTTTTCTTGTGCCAGGGGTCTATTAGAAATAACCTATCTATCTTCACAAAGGTAGGGGTAAAGTCTGCATACACTCTACTCCCAAACTCTACTTGTGAAATTTTTAATGAATTTATTATTTTATTATTATTTATACTGATAGAATACTGCATTAGGGAAGCCGCGAGAGAGGTATTAGGGGTCTCAAAGGATTACTCTAGTGGTCACAAGGGAGACTGGTGGTGGAATGGAGAGGTGCAAGAAAAAGTGGATATCAAGAAAGCAGCGTATCTGAAGCTAGTGGAAAGTGTAGACGAGGAGGAGTAGAGGGCGAATATGGAGCATTATAAGTTGGCTAAGAAAGAGGCAAAGCTAGCAGTTACGGCAGCCAAGACTGCAGCTTTTAGTCGTTTGTATAAGGAACTTGAGGGCCGAGGTGGAGATAAGAGGTTGTTCAGGTTAGCCAAGGCGCGAGAAAGGAAGGCGCGTGACTTGGACCAAGTGAAGTGCATCAAAGACGAAGAAGGTAGAGTTTTGTTGGATGAAGGTAAGGCTGGCAAGTGGGCCGGTCCAGGCCCGGGACCGCGGGCCAAATGGGCCAAAGAGGCCAGGACCGTAAGGAGCAATTTTAGTGTGCCCGGGCCGGTCTCGTGGGCCGGTCCTATGCTTTGGGCCCGCCAGGACCGGGATCGTTTGGTCCACCAAGGATCGGGACTGGTCGCCTCGCGGGCCAAACGGTCCCAACGGTCAACTTTTAAAAAAAAATTGAAAAATTTAAAAAATAGTCGTTGGGCTGTCAAAAATAGTTGTTGTGCTATCAAAAATAGCCGTTGGCTATTTATAAAATAGCCATTTAATCCCCTCCCCCCAACTATGTTTTAACTCCAAACTTTTTATAATTACACTTTTTTCCTATTTTCAACTATAAATACCCCCTTATTCTTTCATTTTTCTTATTAAATCATCAATCTATCACAATTTCTCTCTAATTTTCTTCTATAATTGCTACTATTACTTACTTTATTGTTACAATTTATGAAAAATTGTGAAGTTGGTGTATTGAAATCTTCAAGTCTTCAACGATAATCAATTTTCAACAAGTTGTTCATCATTTCATAATTATTTCTTTGCAAATTTGGATTGTCAAGACTTCAAAACAACCGTACATACAATAGGTGAAAACCAAAAAATATTGTAAATTATAACATAATCGAGTTTAAGCAGTTATGATAAGGATAATGGTATCAAATAGTGTAGTAATATGTACATACGGTAATATATTATTTACTCATGTCTAATTGAGAAAATGCTTTTGATCAATTATTTACTATACAATCATATATTTACAATAACATAATTTTGTTTTGGAGTCTACTAAGCTTATGTTGTCAATATGGTTTCCCTTAATATATTTTGTTCTAGGCCAAAAATAATTTAAAGCCCCCAATTGTTGCGATAGATTTAATCTTTTTTAATGCTACAATAAAATTACAAGGCATTACTTTGAATATCCATTTACAATATTTTTGTCTTTAGACTTTAAATTTGAATTAAAAAATTTAGGTCACAATTCTATAATAAAATTTACAAGGCATTACCTTAGATATATTTTTTAACATCCTTTTGTCTCTAATTTTTATTTATTTTTTTTAAATATTGGGCCCACTTAGCCCATTTAGCCCGCGGGACGGGACCGTTTAGCCAGGGACCAAACGGTCCTAGTCCCTACAAAAAGACCATTTGGCCAGGGACCGTTTGGCCCGTTTAATTTGGGACCGGCCCACTTGGCCCGTTTAGACCCGGGACCGGCCCACTTGCCAGCCTTAGATGAGGGGCTTATATGTCGGAGATGGAAGACCTACTTCCATAGTCTCTTGAACGAGAAGGGGGACATGAGCATTATACTAGGTGATTTGAAACTATCCGGGAGTCGTTGTGACTTTGGGTATTATAGTCGGATTAGAGTTGATGAAGTTGAGGGTGCTACGCGTAAGAGGAGCAGGGACAAAGCGATCGGGCCGGATGAAATCCCTGTGGAGTTTTGAAAGAGTATGGGCAAGGCGGGCTTGGAGTGGCTCACTAGGTTATTTAATGTCATTTTTAGAACGAAGAAGATGCTCGAAGAGTGGAGGTGGAGCACGATGGTTCATGTATACAAGAACAAGGGTGATATCCAAAATTACAGTAATTATCGGGGTATCAAGATGCTTAGCCATTCTATGAAAGTCTGGGAGAGAGTGGTAGAGCTAAGGGTGAGAAGGAGTGTGACTATTTCCTATAACCAATTTGGGTTTATGCTGGAGCGTTAGACTACAGAAGCCATCCATCTTGTTAGGAGATTGATGGAGTAGTATAGGGAGAGAAATAAGGACTTGCATATGGTGTTATCGACTTAGAAAAGGCGTACGATAAAGTTTCGAGGGAGGTTTTGTGGAGATGTTTGGAGGCTAGAGTACATGTTGCCTACGTTAGGTTGATTAAGGATATGTATGATGGAGTAAAGACTCGAGTGAGGACGGTAGGGGGACTCGAAAAATATTTCGGTTATTTTGGGGTTGCATCAGGGGTCAGCACTCAGGCATTTTTGTTTTCTCTGGTGATGGACGTACTGACGCGCCACATCCAAGGGGAGATGTCGTGGTGCATGTTATTTGCAAATGATATTGTATTGATTGACGAGACGTGAGATGGTGTGAAAGCGCAATAGAGGTATGGAGGCACACCTTGAAATCTAAAGGTTTCAAGTTGAGCAGGACCAAGACAGAATACTTGGAGTGTAAGTTCAGTGGCAAGACTCTAGGAGGGGAGGGGAGGATGGACTCGCAGGTCATCCCTAGGAGAGGGAGTTTTAAGTACCTCGGGTCTATTATTTAGGGGGATGGGGAGATTGATGAAGATGTCGCACATCGTATTGGGGCGAGATGGATGAAATGGAGGCTCGCTTCCGGTGTTTTGTGTGACAAGAAGGTGCCACCAAAACTTAAGGGTAAGTCCTATAGAGTGGTGGTCAGACCAACGATGTTGTATGGGGCTGAGTGTTGGCCAGTCAAAATTGCTCATGTCCAGAAAATGAAGGTAGCAGAGATAAGGATGTTGAGATGTATGTGCAGGCACACCAGGTTAGATAGGATCAGAAATGAGGTTATTCGCGATAAGGTGGGTGTGACCTCTATTGAGGACAAGATGTGGGAAGCGCGACTTAGGTGGTTTGGTCATGTGAGGAGGAGGAGCACAGACGCCCCGGTGAGGAGGTGTGAGAGGTTGACATTGGAGGGCCTACGGAGAGGTAGAGGTAGGCCAAAGAAGAGGTAGGAGAGGTGATTAGGCAAGACCTAGCGCAACTTCAGCTGACTAAGGACATGACCCTTGATAGGAAAGTATGGAGTTCGAGAATTAGGGTAGTAGAGTAGGTAATGTAGAGTGTTCATAACATTAGTATTGGCACACATTCTCATTTTCTGTTGGTAGTAGGTTTTTATGACTAACCCTTATTTTCTTTCATTGTTGATCACTTTACTGTCTTGTTGTTTTATTCTACATTTATATGGCTTTTTGATATTGTCCCTTCTTACTTATATTTTCATTAATATGGTACTTATACTATCATGAGCCGAGGGTCTATTAGAAAGCCTCTCTATCCTTATAAGGTAGGGATAAGGCCTGCGTATATACTATCCTCCCCAGATCTCACGGTGTGAGATAATACTGGGTATGTTATTGTTCTTATATACTGATAGAATACTTGCACGCAGCGGGAAGTACTCAGAAGAGGATGCGAAGACCGTTATGGTACAGATACTGAATGTTGTTGCATTCTGTCATCTCCAGGGTGTTGTACACCGTCATCTTAAACCTAAAGTAAACAGATTCCTCAAACTCGCGTGGCAAATTAGAACACTAAGAACCAGTTTGGACATAAAAGAAATTTTACTTTTTTCGAAATTATTGTTTGGCCATACAATTTTTAATTTTCACTTGAAAATAAATTTTGAAATTTTTCGAAAATTTGAAAAATTTCAAAAAACTGTTTTTCAAAATTTTCACTCATATCATTCATAAAATTTTAAAAACAACCCAAAATTATATTCATGTCCAAACACAACTCAAATTTTCAAATACCATTTTCACTTGAAATCTATTTCACTGTTTTTGGAAATTTACATTTCTTATGTCCAAACGCCCACTAAGTTATACTTTTTTTATTTTCACTAGTTACAAAAGTATATCTAATATTCTAATTAGGGTGTGGAGGTCGAGCATTAGAATGGTAGGTTAGGAGGTAGCTGATAAGGTTCGTCCGGGTGGGAGGCTGGTCTGATAAGGTTTCGTCCTAGGCTGCTAGCGATTATTGTTGTGTCCATACTATTCTTTCATTTTTCATAGTATCGGGACATATTCACTGATTTTTGTTATTATTTTTCATCTATTTTCTGGTTCTTGTGTTGTTGCTATTACTTATATGGTTATGTTAATAGTACTAATATATTGTCTCTTTTCGTTTTCTTGAGCCGATGGTCTTTCGGAAACAACTTTTCTACTCTTCGGAAAAGAGGTAAGGTCCGCTACCCTCCCCAGACCCCACTTATAAGAACTCACTGGATATTATTATTATCGTATACTGATTAATATGTGATACACTTGCAAAACACGTGTCTATAAACTAGTTAACTAAAGACCACGTTGATTTGAAAACACTATAAATGAAGAAGTTGATGGTGATTGCTTTACTCAATATCGTTATGCCGTCTCTTTTCCTTTTCCTTTTTGAAAAACATCGTTCCATTAGCGCGCAATGATCGAAAATTTAACATATACATTTTATTTATCATTCGTACAATGATTTTAAATTAATAAAATTCAAATATTTATATATATTTATTAAATATTTTAATACATGTATATAGAATCTAAAAAAAATACTTGGTTTGAGGATCTAAACAAAACTACTAGGGATGTTCAATTCGAACCGTAATAGTAGTTTAATGGCTTATTGGCAAGGGCGGCCCTTCCATAAAGCAAGTATAACAACTACTTTAGGCTCCACATTTATGGGGACCCCAATTTTTGTTACACCTAATAGCATATGTATAAGTTTAAATGTTTTGTGAAGTGAAAATGTTTGATTTCTTTCTCTAACAAGTATAGAGAAGAAGGATTTGCAACTGCTGTGATTTTTGCCAAGTAAATTGCACTTGAAATGAATATTGAACCCGAATTTCGTAAGAAACGTATAATATATAGAAAGTAACAATTTGATGAAAATATTGATAATAAAATCTCAAAATCGTTCGAAGAGTCCTTTGGAATTGATTATTGTATACATAGTAGGCATGGTTATTTTTTTACTTTAAAATAGATTTGAACAATTCGAAGCATATGCAAATATATTTGGTTTTCTATTTAGCGGTAAAAATTAAGATCACTAGATGATGAAATTTTGAAAAAATATTGCCTTAATCTTGAATGTTCCTTAAAGCATAATAATCAATTCGATATTGATGGTTTAAATTTATTTTCGGAATTAGAAATATTAAAAAAATAGTATAATTAGAAGATAACGGTTTAATTGATACACCGGTCAAATAAAAAAAATTGATTCTTTTTCCAATGCCGATATTACTTATGGAATAATGGTAATAACTCTTGTTTCCGTTTCAGTGGAAAAAAAATTTCAAAATTAAAATTGATAAAATCTCACCTAAGTTAAACCATGTCTCAATAAAGACTAAATGGATTAACTATATTGTCAATTAAGAAAGACTTATTAGGAGTTATTGATTATAAGAAAATTATTAATAACTTTGTATCTAAGAAGCGCTAGAATAGATTTCAAATAAAAAAATATTTTTTTATAAAAAAAAAAAGTTAATGCCCCTCATAAAGTTCGGCTTTAGGTCACAAAACTCACCGGGCCGCCCCTGCTTATTGGTATCGAGTTATCAAATTAACAATTGGTGAATGAATTGAAATTTTATAATTAACGATTTTTCGGTTCAGGACAGGTTACTTAATTTCCTTATTGGATAAACTGTAAACCTGTATTTATATTTTTACCCATTATGAAGCAATTTCTTAGCAGCTTGAGCTTCAACGTCATCATAGGGTAGAACTAGGCAGATGTTAGATAGTTTGATATATTCCTGCTCAAATAAATCATTTAACTTAGTAACTGAAGCAAAACTATATCCCAAATTTATGTTAACTGAGCTTCTATTACTGGTTAATGATCCATAATTTGTATTTTAGCTTTGCTTATTGTAAAAGAATTAAAGAAGAAGAAACTACCATTAACAATGAGAGCTTCATTCGTAACTTTTATTGCTTATTTATGTAACTTTTATTGTCTATTTAATTTAGACGATAAATCGCCCGATAATCGCTAATTCGATACGCCCAATATCTTATTGGATGGCTAGATAATTAATACATTTACAAGCCTACAACAAATATGGAACCCTAAAAGCTATCAGACTCAGTAAAGGCTTTGCAATAAGTATTCCTAAACACTTTCACAGTATATCACCATTACAAATATTGAAACTTAGAATTGTAGGGCATTATCCCGAGTAAGGGAGCCCTTGCAAAAATTCTCATCGGCCAAGGCAAAACCCAGGCCGAAGAGGGGGTTTGGAAATAGTTTTCAACCAGCAATAGACGCGCCTCGGTTAGAACCTCACTAGCTGCGTCATTGCCCCAAGCGCAAAGATGCCTTATGTTTCTTATTTGCCCTGACTTATATACGCCTCGCTTCATCCATTTTCTTATTCAATATCGATATGGGACGCTGTAATTTCTCAACAAAACTGTGATATAATGGACATTCAGCATTATTAAATCGAAATCACTTCACCTAGTTGAAAAAGGAAAGTATGGTCTTTTAATTGCCAGAATTTCTATACTTTGCCTTCACGTTTTGGATTAATAGCAATGCTCTGAACAACTAAAAATCATCTTTTGCTTATGTTGATGTCAATAGCTTCAAATATTTCCTTAGCGTCTTGTAGCTGTCACATTTAGATCTTGCAAATCCTTTCTATACACACATATGCCATATCGTCGAATTTTACATTCTCTATTATTTTGTTTATCTTGAAACATTAATTTTCAGTTTCATTTGGATTAAGAATTAAGTCTATTTTTTTCTTTAATCCAAGATAAGAAACATTAATTAAATTATTGTCAATCAGAATTCTCAATCAATTTTTAACAAATTCAATAGAAAGAATTGATTATGCTAAGTTTGGCTCGACTGTCCCCGTACCTTAACCGTGAGAAATTCAAAAATAGTCAGATTTACAAGTGTTAACTGAAAAATAGCCACAATTTCAAAAGTAATCGAATTTTAGCCACTTTTCATGTAAAGATAAATCTGAACGAAAATACTGTTCAAAATCCGAAAAATATTCCGGCATAATATACTGGAGTGCCAGTATAATATACCGGTCCAGCATAATATGCTGGAAGTTCATACATAGGTGCTTCAATCTCTAGTATATTATGCTGGAACTTTTCGCGTGTTGGAGTTCCAGCATAATATGCTGGAAGTTCATACACAGGTGCACCAATCTCCAGTATATTATGCTGGACCGGTCCGTGTTGCAGCAAAATAGTGACTATTTTTCAATGACTTTACAAACGTTGACTATTTTTCAATTATCAGTATGAAAATTGGCTAGTCCGTGCTATTTTTATAACCTACTCGGTCAACCGGACAAGCACGGTGCAGCCCCTACAATTGTTTATGAGGTGGCCAATTTTCACCTTTCAATTTTTCCAAAGATAGCCAGTGTTGATAAACTTTAGACAAAATGCTGATAAAAATATATGAAGTTCAGACATACATGTCTACGAGCCAAACTTCAATCGCGTGTATCTGGAGTCTTTCTATGGCAAGCCAAATATCAATCGTGAATATTTAAAGTTTGCTTGGACAAGCAACATGCCAAGCTTCAAACGAGTATATCGAAAGCTTGGTAGTAGCAAGCCAAACACATATGTCGAATTTTTGCTTGCACAAGCAATGTATTAAAATTCATGTAAACTTTGTAATTTCTGACGTGAATTTTACAACTTCTATCGCATATGTCGAAAGTTGTATCTGAAGTGGCTAAACTTACAAAAATTATAAACCTCGGTTATGCCTTAAATGGAGGGTCTCAAAATCGGCTCTCTGTGCACTTTCCCCGTAAAAATTGTATGGGTCGCCCTATTTGGTCGCCCATTTTTAACTTGTACCCGTTTTATTTTTCGTTTTGCATCCGTACCTACTTTTTTTGTTAAAAGTATTTTAAAAAGATGATTATGTCTTTCTTTAATGAAAGACTACTATTTCTCCAAGTATACAACATATTATCTCTTGTCTCTGTCTCTCTATCCTTCTTTACAGTTTTTGATTATTTTCTGAAATTAAACGATTTTTGCCATTGCATTCTGCTTGATTAGCAATTGTTTCGTCTCTAACAAAATTAAGTATAATCATATGTATGGTCTTAATGGTTGCTTTTGTACATTGCATTAACTTTGTATAGGGTTTTAATTTAGGATTAGTTTCATGATTTAATTTCTGGATTTTTTATTGATAGTAATCTTAGTTGAATCGTTTTTCTTTTTTTATTTGTGCTAAAATAGTTTCCTAGGTTTTACTTTGATTAGTGCATTAGTTTTATAGGTTTTACTTTTACGATTAGTGTTTTTAGGTTTTTTGAAACTGTATTTGTATTTTTTATGAAAATTCTATATATTCTTCAGTGATTGTTGAAGATGTTAAAATTTTTAAAAATTTCGAGACTCAAATAGATGATGCTATTAAAGTGTGAAGTTTATAATACTTCAAGGATACTTAATTCTAGGAGCTGAAATTTTATTTTGTGTTTTGTAAAAGTAAAGTATGTTTTGTTTGCAGTTTTTGTTTTGTTTTTGATGAACTCCAGCATTATTGGAGTTGAAGTTGTATTCTGTATTTGTAAAACTACAACATGTTTTGGTTGAAGTTTTTGTTCTGTAATTGCTAAACTTAAGTATTATTAGAGCTGGAATTTTGTTCTGTATTTGCTAAACTTCAACATTCTTATAGCTGAAGTTTTGTTCTGTATTTCTCTGAAGTTAGAGGGCTTTAAAATATAACTTAAGTCAAATTGTGCTGAAATTTTAAATATATTTTTTGATAATGTTCTGAATTTATTCTTCCCACCTTTAATTTTTTTGAACAAATGGCATATACAAAGTCCAAAGCAACTAAAGATCCTAAAGCACCTAGAATACATAAAGCCCTTTAGGTCCCTGTTGTTGTACCTACAAAACTAGGGGAGAGATATTATGAGTTTCAAGATTGGTTTAACTGTCGTGCTTACTGGAAGGAGAACCACGATTTGTGTCACGACCCAAAACTTAGCATGTCGTGATGGCGTTTAACGTGATACTAGGCAAGCCGGCATTTCAAAATACTTTCAACACTTTTAAGTAAACAATAAAATAACACAGGTTTGAATAATTAAAGTCCTCATAAACTGGATAGGAAGTCAAACTCAATACGGAAGTTCCCAAAATCAGGGTGTCACTGAGTACATGAGCGTCTATACAACACAAGTCTTAATATACTATCTATGAAAAGCTGAAACTAAATACATAAAGCTGAAAGATAGGGAGGGAGAGTCAAGGTTTGCGAACGCCGGGCAACTATCTTGAAATCTCCAAATGATCAGACTGTGCGGATAATCAACACCCACTGTGATCAGAAGCACTTGGATCTGCACACGAAGTGTAGGGTGTAGCATGAGTACAACCAACTCAGTAAGTAACAAGATTAACTATTGGACTGAAAGTAGTGACGAGCTTCACGGATGCAGTTCAATTTACAGACAATACAATACAAGAAAAATAGGCATGCTTCCAAGTTTGACATTTAAAGCCAAAACAGTTAATTCATGTCAAGTTCAATTGAAACAGAATATAGAATCTCTCAGAATTTCATTACAGTGATATATGCCAACTGAAGTACAACAGTAATGAAATCAAGTGCACATACTCAGAGTAACAGTCACTCAGTCCTCTCATTCACTATCTCACAGTCATGCATTCCTCACAATCTCTCATTTCTCTCAGACACTCTGCACTCGCACTCAGTAGGTACATGCGCTCACTTGGGGTGTACAGACTCTGGAGGAGCTCCTTCAGCCCAAGCGCTATAACAAGCCAATCATAGCATAAATCGATAAAACATGATGCGCGTTCAGCCTGCTCCCATAAATATTCTCACAATCATGCCCTCAGCCTCACTCAATCATCAATCTCTCCAGTCTCTCGGACTCTCAAAAATTATGATAATCAGTCCAAACAACAATGATATAATGTATCAATAAAGAATAATAGAGACTGGGATATAATATGCAGTAAAACTGTGACTGAGTACAAAATAACAACTTAGTAGATAATTCCAACATGTAATACGACCTTTGTGGGTCCCTACAGTGCCAACACATAGCC
The DNA here is from genome assembly GCF_000715075.1 of Nicotiana tabacum. NCBI lineage: Eukaryota > Viridiplantae > Streptophyta > Magnoliopsida > Solanales > Solanaceae > Nicotiana > Nicotiana tabacum. The sequence goes on from NC_134103.1 coordinate 76,843,341, forward strand.
TAAACATGATTTCTAACATGATTTGTAGTCTAATTTTTATAACACATGGAGAATATACGGATAACAAAAGATTATTCAACTATACAGTTTCATGAAATTGACCAAGTCACAATTTTTATAGTGCACACCCGCACGCCCACACGCCTGTCACCTAGCATGTGTTTCACCTCAAAACCAATCACATGGTACATAATACGGGATTTCATACCCTTAGAACCAAATTTAGAATACTTACTTACCTCAATCCGTGCAAATCCCTACTCCAACACGCCCTTTCCTCACGATCGACCTCCAAATACCCCCAACCTAGCCACAAACAGTTCGATACGATCAACTCGAGCTAAAGGAAATAATTCCACAAGAAAATACTAAGTTATTAATCAAAAGTCAATAATTGACTTAAAAGCCGGCCCCCAGGCCCACGTCTTAAAATCAGATAAAAGTCATTAAATTCGAAAGCACATTCAACCACAAGTCTAACCATACCAAATTTATCAAAATCCGACACCAAATCGTCACTCAAATCTCCAAATTAAACTCTCCAAATCCCTAACCTCAAATTCCCAATTTACACTTCAAAACCACACAATCTAGGTAGAAAAATCAACGAAGAAACATAATTATTGAACAAATTTAACCACAGGCGATTTACCTCAAGAAACCCCTCAAAAATCGCCCAATCCCGAGCTTGAAATGTTCAAAATGAAGAAAAATCGTGAACCTTTGAATTAATATGCACTGTTAGTGGCTCCACTTTTACGGTTCATTTAGCCGCTTTTGTGGCACCGCTTTTGCGGTCAGGGATCCTCACCTGCGGTCTTACACTCAACCCCCGACCTACTGCTTTTGCGGCCAAGGTCTCGCACCTACGAGACCGCACCTGCTGATCTCGTCCAATTTCACTCCTCTATTTGAGGATATGAAAATGGTCGATGCAATAATAATACCCAATAGAGTCGGGGTCGAATTCCACTGGGAGCTATGTGAATGGGTGATAGTAGTATATATCTTAATGCGTGGATTTGTATATCTTAATTTGCACTTCCGCAATATTGGGTTTTGTTTAAAAATCTAACTTAAACTATGAGTGTGATTTTAAAGAACGAAACTAGGAAATTGTTTTTGGTTGTTTTTAAATTGATAAAAAGGCCTGGGGCTATGACCTTCACCCACGTGTTCGCCTAATGGGTTATAAACTTTAAAGCTTATTTTATTGGTCGGGGTATATTGTAGCTATCAACACTCAAGTACCCACTTAATACCTCTCGGTCAGAGAGTAATTTTGCCCAATTTGGCTTTCTCAAGTCCAAATGAGTATTGAACAATGCAGTTGATAATAAGCTCAAGTTGAGTTTTACTATCTCTAGGTTCAACCCTTTAATTTGGCTTATCAATCTCTTGATTGACCCAATTTCTTGCTAGCCAAGTTTTTCTAGCCTAAATCTCTCTTTCTCAAGTAGAGACCAAGTCAAATAGGCATGAAATAATGTTTGCAACCATTAATTCTTCAAATTAAAGCAAGAACTAGGCTAGATAATCAACACCCAACCATAAACAAGCAATAAATCAAAAACCCATTAAGTTTACACACTAGGGTTGGGTTACAACCCTAGTGAAAATCTAACTACTCGTGCTTAAATTGGAAGAGGGAGAAGAAGTGATAATTAAACCCATATTGATAATTAAAATGATAAAATCAATGTTCAAAAAGCTCAAAATGGCAAAAACTACTAAAAAGAGTAAAAGAAAACGTCTACTGTAGCTGCTGATGTCAAAACTTATCCTAAAAAGGTAAAACTCTTCTATTTATACAGAGATGGAATTTTCGGACAAACATGCCCTTTCGGAGGTTCTGCGGCCGCACAATTTCATGTGCGGTCCGCACTTTGCTTCAACCTGACAGGATTGGAATCTTGCGGCCGCACAATTCTGAACCGCGGCCGCATCTCTCTCTTTATGCGGTCCACACATTTCTGAGTGCGGTCGCACATGGCTCTTTTGCAGACCACACAAATACAACTACGGCCGCGTAGCTGATCTTCTGCGGTCGCACAATAATTGTGCGGTCCGCAAAGTGTGGAACTTGACTACAGGTTCTCTGAACGTTTTGCTCTTCCCCAGGATATGCGGCCGCACATTTCATGTGCGGACCGCACTTTGCATTTGGCTCTGATGGGATTTGCTTCACAATCTGCGGCTGCGGATGATAATCTGCGATCCGCACTTTTGAGCTTTTGTTCTTGTTTTTGTCCTTGAGTTCATATCACTCCTTCTTGAGTTGGATTTCATCTTTTGGGGCTCATTTTCCACTATTTTTGTAATTAAGCATATTTCATCAGTTTTCGGGAACACAATTAAACGCTTTTGAACTAAAATGAAAGCAAAAAGGTACTAATAAGTAGTCAAAATTCTCACATATCACTTGCGGCACTGCGATCGCTTCTACGCGCCTAGAGCCAAGACCAAATTCCGCGCCTGCGACCACAATCCCGCTTCTGCGGACTCGTAGGTGTGCTCCTCCTTTCGCACTTATGATGCACACAATGCCAGACCAACCTCGCTTCTGCGCCACTCCAGCCGCACCTGCGGCCAAGACCCTCGCAGGTGCGATCACACCAGAAGGCTCCCAGTTCAGCAATGCACTAAATCTCCTTTTAGATCCGTTAACCATCTGAAATCAACTTGAGGCCCGCGGGACCTCGACCAAATACATCAATAAGTCCTAAAATACGATACGAACATAGTCGAGCCCTCAAATCACATCAAACAACATCAAAAACATCAATCACATCCAATCCAAGCCTAATGAAAACTAAGGAATTCCAATTCCTACAAACGATATTGAAATCTATCAAATCATGTCCGATTGGCCTCAAATTTTGCACAGAAGTCACAAATGACATCACAGGCCTACTCCAACTCCCAGAACCCCAATCCGAGCCCGGTATCCACATAGTCAACTCTCGGTCAAACTTCTAAATTTCTAATTTTTTGCCATTTCAAGCGTAATTCCACTATGGACCTCCAAATCACAATCCGGACACGCTCATAAGTTCAAAATCACCAAACTGAGCTAACGGAACCATCAAAACTCTATTCCAAAGTTGTCTACATATAAGTGCACACCCAGTCAATCTTTTCAACTTAAGTTTCCATCATTGAGACTAAGTATCTTAATTTATTCTGAAACCTCACCGGACCCAAACCAACTATCCCGGAAAGTCACAAAACAAATATAAATCATAAAATGAGCAGTAAATGGGGGAACGGGGCTACAACTCTTGAAACGACCGGTCGGATCGTTACAATTTGAATGGTTTAATTGCAACTTTCTTGACTCCTGCACAACAGGAGAAGCTGAATAATAGTATATTTTGGTATATCATGGCTATGGAGAATTTTCGTTACAGCATGAAGTTGGTTCATTGTTTTATTCTTTCTCGCGTATTCACCAATGATCGAGATTCCATTAGTTTCAAGATTTTTGGTTGTGATGTGTCGTTCAGCCTTGAAGACTTTCACATTATGTGCAGTTTGAGGATCACATCACATAATATTGAAAAACTAATTAAACGAGAGAGTAAGATTCTGAAGCATTATTTTGGGAAGTCTAAGGGTGTGACATTGAATGACATTCGAGAGTATATGATACATAATCAAATTAAAAATGATGATGTGAATTTCAAATACGTATGCGAGAGTGATGAAGATGCTATGAAGCTTATGGAAATTCTTATTGTGGAGTCTATTTTGTTCAGAAGAAAGCATGAATCAACTGTGTTGGAGGAGTATGCAACTATTGTTGAAGACAATGAGGTTTATCTTAATTATCCTTGGGGTAATGCGTCTTATGGGAAGCTTATTACCTCAATAAAGCATGCTTTGGACAACAAGGACAAAAATAATCCAACTGAATATACTGTAAACAAATTTCCATATTCATTATGTGTTTGGTTCTATGAGCGCTTCCCGGATATTCGGGACAAGTATTTAAAAAATGACGACTACCTTGATGTCCCTCAGGTTCTCAGGATGTTACATTATCCATCTTTGGGAGAGCCTAAATTTAAGAACTTCATGCGAATTACTTCAGTAATCATAGTGTAAGTTAATGTTCTTTATTTTTCCTTTTTTCCTGTAGTTTGTTAATATGTTGACGTATCAGTTTTTTTTTTAATATACTTTTTTTTGTATTAAACAGAAATATCGAATATTTACGGTATTGGAGATAATTCCTATCGAAGAATAATTGAATTCAATGCCTTTAATTGGATAATTACCATGCAACCGCAGTCGTTCGAAGGTACTGAATACAGTTTCTTTAACTGGTGAATCACCACGTAGTCAGAGTCGATCAAAAGAAACCAATCGAACTCCTATAACTGGAGAATCACCTCGTACCCAAAGTCGTTCTAAACGTTCTACAACGGCGTTTGATGATGAATTAGTTAACACAATATATCGTGTAAGTTTTTTTGTGTTTAATCTAAAGTTTTTAATACTATTTTTTGCTTAATTATAGGATGTTTTATGTAATGTTTTTGTTCTGTATTTTGCTGAACTTTAACATTATTTTTTGAGTTGAAATTTTTGTTCTGTATTTTGTAAAACTACAACATGTTTTGTCTGTAGTTTTTGTTCTGTTTGTGATGAACTTCAGCATTCTAGGAGCTGAAGTTTTGTTTTATATTTTGTAAAAGTAAAGTATGTTTTGTCTGCAGTTTTTATTTTGTTTTTGATGAACTTCAGCATTCTTGGAGTTGAAGTTGTGTTCTGTATTTGTAAAACTACATCATGTTTTGGCTGAAGTTTTATTTCTGTATTTGCTGAACTTCAATATTCTTAGAGCTGAAGTTTTGTTCTATATTTACTGAACTTCAGCATTCTTAAAGCTGAAGTTTGTTCTATGTTTCTATTTTTTGAAATTGTTGTGCTATTTCTATCTCTATACTAGAGGGTAACGAGGGAGTCTAAAAACCATGCAACAAAAGAAAGACGCATGATCGCGAAAGAAGTTGTTCAAGAGTTTCGACAGGATGATGACGAGCGCAAAACACACACTTAAATTATGCTCGCTAGTCAAAGATAGTATAGTATAATTATCCTCTTCACATGAATTGATTTAAACATTATTCTCATAGTTCGTAGCTAGATTGCTATTAAGGAGAATCAACAGTTGAGGTTTATATAATTAATAATCTAAAATCTATAGTTATTGACTAATGACAATCGCAACAAGGTAAGAAATAGAGTTATCAATGGGAGAAAATATAGGTTGATAGGATAGGTGCAAGATAATTGTTCGGGATCTAACTCTAGATAATTCACTTCTAATATTCAAGTGAGTTTCTCGAATTCACTTAATTATCAGTACATATGTTTAGTAGAGACTCCTCTCTCGATTAAGTCTCAACCTCACAATATGAACCAATTTGAGCTCGGTGAAGATATGCAAGAATTCGTAATGGATTTGTCTTTAGGAGAACCTCTTTCGATTATCCTCCTAACTAGGTTTAATCAAGGGTTCAACTAGCCTCTTACGATTACTTAGAAGAATCTATGAACTCAACCAACAATATAGTGCAAAGATATCACAAGTTATGCCTCTTTTGATTACAAGAACAAGTGAACATAGATGCAATAATTAAATCTTCCAAAAATGATTCAAATACATAAAAATAGAGTTATAATCCACAAACAACCATCAATACACCAAATCTATCAAAACCCAAAAGGTTCTACTCCATTGACATGGAGAAGTTCTTCACAAATGAAATAAAAGTAGAGAAAAACACAAATACAATCCAAACCCGGATCTTGAGTGAGGAAGGAATAATGAAATCCTTGTGCTTGTGTTTTTCAAACTCCTCCTTAGCCTCCTTGACCTCCCTAGGTCAAAATTTGTCCAAAAGTCTGTCAAAAATGGTGTTTTGGGGTATTTAATCTGCCCCCAAAGCAAATCCCGAATGAAACTACCCTTTCTTAGCAAAATAGGGCTTTTACCGGATAGGACATGCGCGACCACGCACCTGGTCGCGCACTTTGCACACCATTCTGCCCCAAGTGCGCGCCCAGTGTGCAATCGCGCACCTGGTCGCGCACCTGGGTTGTATAAGTTAGGAATTTGCGAAAGTGTAAAACATAAAAGATGTAGGCCTTTTAAATATCTTTCCAAACTATATATTGTGAAGCACAAACGGAGTTCCGAGCAACAAGTTATGTGCATTTTACTAGACACTGCACAATATGCCTGCTCAATTCTTTGTTTCGTTCCACTATCATCCGTTGATCCCCGAACTCGATCCCGACTTAATCCTTGGGCTTTTACTCAGACTTAAAAACTCAAAAATAGCATGAATTCATGCCACAACATTTACATGGCTCGAAATCACTCATACAAGGCATAAAACACACAATAAGTGCAAAACACGCCTAATTAAAGCTCAACATAAGTAAAGTGCAGTGAATTAGAGTGCAATAAGCGACTAAAATACAGAATTATAGCCTACCATCAGATGAGCGATCTGTTATTGTGGATGAGGTTGTGAAAAAAAATCAAGGTAAGCTTATTTATAGAGAAGTCTTTTTTCCTGCTAATGTTACTCTTTTATTCAGAATAATCATTGTTCGTAATTGTTTATAGGAATATTTTGATGAGAAGTTTGAAAAGTTGTCTGAGATTGTCGACAAGTCAAAAGGAAGAAATGATGGTGATGCAAATTTTGAATTCATGAACTATCGACAATATGATATGACTCATTCGAACCTCAATCTAATATTAATGCTAGTCATGATGGACTACATAAAGTCACAGACGAAAATATAAGAGGTGTGCAAGTATCTCTTGAAGGCCAAGTTCAAGCATTCGAGCAAGTTCAATGTGTTGAACGACAAGTTGAAGTGGAATATTCTAGTGTTGATAGACTGAGAAATGTTACTGGATATGATGAAAAACTATCAACCGAGAATGTAGGAAGCAGGAAAGGTGCAGATGATGAAGTTTTCGGTACTGAAGAACGTGTACCGACTTATGATTTGGGTAGTCCTATTGCAAAAGGCAATGTGTTTGCGGGTGCAAATGATGAACTTGTTGGTACTGAAGAACACACACCGAGTGATATGGGTACTTCTATTAGGAAAGGCAATGCGTTTGCGGAAGCATTAGTTATTTGCCAAGAAATTTTAGGTGCAGAGACACAAGAAGTTGTCACTACATGTATAAATATTTTCTATGATATATATATATATATATATATATATATATATATATATATATATATATATATGTCATTGATTTGACTATATGAATGTGATGACCCAAAATGTCATCTTTAAATTTAATAATTAAATTTGTATTCTAAGACCTCAAAAAGTACTATTTTTCATTCCTCGACTTGCGTGCGCAATCCGTAAAATTTTCCGAAAAGTTTTCAGGTGAAAAATGAATTAAAATGTGAATTAGAGCTTTAAAACTCAACAGAGTTGACCTTGGTCAATATTTTTAGAAAATGGACTCGGATCAGTGTTTTAACAGTTTCGGTAGGTCCGTATCGTGATTTGGAACTTGGGCGTATACCCAGAATCAAATTCCGAGGTCCCTAGCACGAGATATAGAATTTTGAAGAAAAATTAAAAGTTTAAATTCAAACAGTGACCGGATGTCGAATTATGTGCAAACAACCCCGGAATAGAATTTTAATGATTCCAACAACTTAGTATGATGATTTTAGACTTAGGAGCATGATCGGAATTTTATTTGGAAGTCCGTAGTGAAATTAGGCTTGAAATGGCTAAAATAGAAATTTAAATTTGGTAGTTTGACCGGGGAGTTGACTTTTTGATATCGGGGTCGGAATTAAGTTCTGAAAATTTTAACAGCTATGTTATGTTATTTATGACTTGTGTAAAAAATTTGAGGTCAATCGGACTTGATTTGATGGGTTTCGACATCGAATGTAGAAGTTTAAAATTCTTAAGATTTAGTAGGCTTGAATCTATGTGTGATTCGTGTTTTTAGTGTTGTTGGATGTGATTTGAAGACTCGACTAAGTTCGTATGATGATTTAGGACTTGTTGGTATTTTCGAACGGGGTCCCGAGTACCCCGAGTGTGATCCGGATCGAAATCGAATCAATTTTCGGACTTAGGCAAATTCTAAAATTTGCAGCTTCTAGTGTCATCGCACCTGCGGAGGGACTTACCGCAGGTGCAGACTCGCACAAACAAGCTATGGCTTGCAGAAGCGGACGAAGGGCTGCCCAGTTGGTGCCGCAGATGTGGCTCATGTTGCGCAGAAGCAAGAGGAAGGGCGCAGGTGCGAGCATGTCCGTAGGTGCGATGGAATTTTTCGCACCTGCGAAGGCGCAGATGCGGTCCAAAACTCGCAAAAGCGAAGGCAACTGGGCTGAGCAATTTCTGCAGATACGGTATTTCACCGCAGATGTGGGACCGCAGGTGCGAGAATTTTGTCCGCAGGTGCGAAAGCACTGACCAGATTACAAAAACAGAGGGGTTCCGATATTTTTGACATTTGGACATTTTCAACACGGTTTTGGACGATTTTTCAGAGAGAATTCACGGAGAAACTTGAGGTAAGTCACATGTGATCATTGTTGGTCAATTATATTGGATTATCATTGAATATTTCGAATAGATTACATATTTTTGAGGTGAAATTAGAGGATTTGGGCCTAGGAATTTCAAAATGAGAATTTGAGATTTGGAGGTCAAGTTGATGTCGGATTTTTATAAAAATGGTATGGTTGGACTCGTAGTTGAATGGGCGTTCATATTTCTTAATTTTCGTCGGATCCCAAGACGTGTTTTTGAGTTAATTTCGGATTTTATTGAAAAATATAGTATTTGCTTATGGAATTGATTCTATAATTTTTGTTGACTGTATCGAATTAATTATGACTAGATACGAGTCGATCGGAATCGGAAAATCGAGAAAAAAATATACTACTTGGTTAAATTGGAGCAAGTCGAGGTAAGTGACTTGTCTAACCATGTGTGGGGAAAATTTCCCCTAGAATTGATATTAATGTGATTATTGAAATGTGTTAAAAGTTGTGTACACGGGGTGACGAGTATGTACACGGGCTAAATATAAAAGATTATATTTTTAAATTGTGTAGATCATTGTTGCGCATTTATTAAATTATTTTATCTTCTTATATTCTTCATCATTGATCTGAGATATATACCTTAAATTTGTTTGATCTTTTCCTGCTAATTGTTATACATTTTTAGTTGAAACTTGGTTTCTTTTATTATGTGCATTATTTGAAGGGTGACATTTTAAATTTGATATTGAAGCAACGTATTAAAGATTTTGAAATATTATTTTCCTGAATTATTTATTCTTGAATATTTTGTAAGATTTTTTGTACTCATTGTGATGGAGCCGTGAGCTCTTTATTGTGAAAAAATATTATTGATGATTTATTTTGGCATGAGCCGTGAGCTCTTTATTGTGGAAAAATATTGTTGTTGAATTATTTTGGCAAGTTACATTATTTGAGCACTTGAGGTGCAAATTATGATATATTGTGGTATTGATACGCATGCGGTGGTATAATGTCTGGGTATTGAAACGCATGCGGTGAGATAAGGGTGGCTTGATGTGCGTGGCTAGTAGAGGGAACTACTAGAAATCATGTGGTGTGATAAGGATGGCAAAACGCGGGATGCTATTTCGGGAAAAAGGAAATGAGATATTGTGAATTTATTTATGATTTGGGACTACGAGGCGGTACCTCGGGAGTGCCCTTGTTGATATTGATTTATGGCCGCAGTTGCCTTTGATTATTGTTGTGATTTTCTTAAAGTTGAAAAGAATTATGTTTTGTTTCCACGAGGTATTTATTTGCCATTATTTGATGTAATTAAATGTGACATACTACTTGATTCATTTCCATTGTCATTTTATCTTATAATATTATTTAAACATTTTACCATGCCATTATTTATTCTCCAGTAGGGCCTGACCTGACCTCGTCACTACTCTACCGAGGTTAGGATTGACACTTACTGGGTACCGCTGTGGTATACTCATACTATGCTTCTGCACATCTTTTTGTGCAGATCCAGGTACATCTTATCAGACCACACATCAGTAAACTAGATGTACGAGGAGACTTCGAGGTATATCTGCCAGCGTCCGCAGACTCCGGAGTCCCCTTCTATCTTACTATGTTGTCTTCCTTATTTGCTTTAGACTCTGATGTATAGAGACATAGAGAATAAATTCTTAGAAGTTCGTGACTTATTTCTACCAGGTTTTGGGAGTTGAAATTGTTTGAATTGTAGTTTATTTATTTTATATATTTATTATTATTCCGCATTGATAGGCTTACCTAGTCTTAGAGACTAAGTGCCATCACGACATCCTACAGAGGGAATTGTGGTGCTTCAATTGATACGACTCAAAAACTCTCCGATGATGCTGCATTGCATGAAGATAGAGTCGATAAAATCCTTCCGCAGAATACTCCAAGGCTCCCCGACGATGCCGCACCATTGAATGAAGCTGGAGTTGCTGAGATCCACAAAGGTATGCAGTCTGGCGATAGCACAGTGAAAGGTAAACGTCAAGGTATTCTATACGTCACGAACTTATTACATTTGATCCAAGTTTTTATTTTCGGTTTGAAATTTTACATACTTTCTTTTCTTTTTTGTGTTTTTTGATGATTATTCATAAAGACTCGATGCGGCCAAAAAAGAAATTGGTGAGCTCATTCGGCTGTATGAAAAAGGAGAAATACATCTCTTCACACCTGTTGACTCACAGACAGGTGTGAAGTATATTTATAGTATTTTCAAAATTTAATCAGTATTATTTAATATTTTTGCCTTTTTTTTGCATGAAGATATATGCATATATGAGGGTAATGCAAGCGGATCTGTTGGTATGCAAACACCATATGTGTCGCAACACTTAGATCAGGTAGTTATTTGTTGCAATTCGATTACAAGGCATTTTTTTGCCAAATGTGTGTTTGTATCAATTGTATTTATGTATATATTTTCCTTGTTGTTTGCAGATCTCATCTGATGTATCACAACTTCTTCCAAATCCTAAGAGAATGAGTTTCTAGTATTCCTAATATTTTGCGTGACACCAGTGATATGCTCAACTTTAATTTATGTTCATTTTTGTTGGGTAGTACACAAAAGACTGGTTCATAAGCTAATTCTGTTGTTGTTGTTGTTGTTGTTTTTGAAGAGAGACAAGAAGATCATGAACAACAGGGAGTTGGAAAGGTATCTGTCCCTATCTGTCACGAGCCAAAACTAACATGTCGTGATGGCACCTATCATGGTACTAGGCAAGCCGACTACGCAGAAATTTCCAACACTCTAAAGTTTTGAAAGATATGGAAGACATTAACATTAAAGAAAACCTTTTACAAACAGAGTAAGAAATCATAATTCAATACAAAATCTCTCCCAAAATCAGGGTGTCACCGATTACATTAGCATCTATATAAAGATATAGTCTGGTATACCGTCTAGAAACAAAAAACAGAAACAAAAAAAGGGAAGATAAGGGAGGAGAGTCAAGGTGTGCTATAATAAGCCAGATCCAGGCATAAATCAATAAATATGTTGCGGCGTACAACCCGATCCCATAACTTTCACTCTAAATTAGGCTCTCGGCCTCACTCAGTCATTAATCTCTCCGGTCTCTCTCTTCCGGGCTCAAAATGTCGTGAAACTAGCCCAAAAATGATGATATGATATAGCAATAAATAGCAACAGAGACTGAGATATGATATGCAATGAATAAATATGATTGAGTACGAAATTTCAATGTAATCAATAAGTCAACAACAAGAAACGATCACTATGGGTCCCAATAGTAGCGGCATAGAGCCTAAATATGATCTCTAACATGATTGGCAGCTCAATTACTTTATCACATGATGAAAACATGGATATCAACAAGATAAATCCACTATACAGTTTCATGGAATCGACCAGGTCATAGTTCTTATGGCGCACACCCACACACACGTCACTTGGCATTTGCGTCACCTCAACACCAATCATATAACACATAATTCGGGTTTCGAACCCTCAGGGCCAAGTTTAGAAGTGTTACTTACCTCAATCAGAGCAAATCTCTACTCCAACAAACCTTTGCCTTGCGAAATAGCCTCCGAATGCCTTGAATCTAGCCACAAACAATGTGATACAATCAACACGAGCTAAAGGAATCAATTTCATAAGAAAATACTAAACTCTTAATCAAAAGTTAAAAGTCGACTCAAAAGCCGTCCTCCGGGCCCACACCTCAAAACGCGATAAAAGTCACAAAACCCGAAAGCCCATTCAACAACGAGTCCAACCATACCAAATTTGCCAAAATCCGACACCAAATTGCCACCCAAATCCCTAGCCTCAAACTCCCAAATTCCACCTTAAATACACACAAATTAGGTGAAAAAATTAATGGGAAAACACAATTGTTGCAAAAATTAGACCACGAGTGACTTACCTCAAGGAAACCCCCGAAAATCCTTTTAAGAATCGCCAAAATCCCGAGCTTGAAATGTTTAAAATGGTGAAAACCTCGGAACCCTCGTTTATAAAACACTGCCCATGATTTTCGCACTTGCGGCCAAATAACCGCACTTGCGAAACAAATTTTGTGGTAAAATCATCCGCTTCTGCGGAAACCAATTAAATACCCAAGGCTTGCATCTCCGCTCTAGGTTCTGCACCTACGGAGGCGCTTCTGCGGCCCACAATCTGCTTCTGCGGAAACAGACCTCGCCCCTCAACTCCGCATCTGCGGAGCCTTGCTCGCACCTGCGGGCTCGCAGATGCGGTTACACCCTCACACCTGCGTCCTGCTTATACCTGTTAATCGGGGCGGGGTGACCTGTTTACAACCCGGGTCAGCCCGGTACTGTAGCATTGGGGGCGGGCTGTGACGGGTTGGGCGGGGAACGAGTTTCAAATGAACAGTTTTTTGATACTGGTGCACCGGAACCCGCTAAGCCTGCTAACCCGTTAACGGGTTTTTAATGGGCTATAGCCCGGTTCAACTCGGTATCCGTTACAATTTTTTTAAAATTTTTTGGACTGTTGCCAACGGTCAAATTCAAAGAACCTCATGTTGACATGGATGAACTTACAAAAATGATGCAAAGCAAGTGATGTACTATTTCTTATTTTTTATAATTGTTGTAAACTTTTAATTTGCAAGTTCAAAAATAAAAAAATAAAAAAAGAACTTGTAACTTAATTTGAAGTATTATATATTATTCAATAAAAATATCAAATAAAAGCCTTTGGAGCTTGATCCTTACATATTGCCTATTGGTCTTATTAAATAATTTTTTGTAGACACTTACTTTCAAATTTTAATTTTAAAATTTTAAAATTCAAATTTCAAATTTAAAACTTTAAACTTCAAAGTTTAATTCTAAGCCTTAAAAGTTTGCAAACACTTAAGTATCAATAACATTGAATAAGAAAAATAAAATTTACTTAAAAAAAATAAAAATAGCCCGGCTCGGTCCAGCCCGCTAAGCCCGAACCCGGACGGACAAAAAAAACCCCGAAAGAGTACAACCCGCTAACAGCCCGCTAATTCAGCCCGCTAACAGCCCGGAACGTTAAACAGACGGGCTGGTTATTTTTGTGTACAGCCCGTCCCAACCCGCCTGTTAAACACCTCTAGTCCTACTCCAGCCCAGCCCAGCTCCGCACCTGCTCAAATCCAGCCGCATCTGCGGCCAGTCCCTCGCATGTGCGATGACACTAGAAAACTCCCAGTTTGAGCAATGCACTAAGTCTCCTTTTTCGATCCATTAACCATCCAAAATTAACCTGAGGCCTCTCGGGACGTCAACCAAACATACCAACAAGTCCTAAAACACGATACGAACTTAGTCGAGCCCTCAAATCACCTCAAACAACATCAAAAACACGAATCGTACCCCAATTCAAGCCTATTGAAACTAAGAAAATTCCACTTCTACAAACGACGCCGAAACCTATCAAATCACGTCCGATTGATCCCAAATTTTGCACACAAGTCAAAAATGACACCACTGACCTACTCCAACTCCCAGAACCACAATCCGAGTCCAGTATCCACACAGTACACTTTCGGTCAAACTTCCAAATTTCCAACTTTCGCCATTTCAAGCCTAATTCCACTACGGATCTCCAAATCATAATCCGGACACGCTCTTAAGTCCAAAATACCCAACAGAGCTAACATAACCATCAAAACTCCATTCTAGAGTCGTTTATACATAAGTCAACACATGATTAACCTTTTTAACTTAAGCTTCCAACCTTGAGACTAAGTGTCTCAATTCATTTAGAAATCTCTCCGGACCCGAAACAACTACCCCGGTAAGTCACATAGCAGTTATAAAGTCAAAGTGAGCAGTAAATATGGGAACGAGGCTACAACTCTCAAAATGACCGGCCGGGGCGTTACATTCTCTCCCTCTTAAATAAATGTTCGTCCACGAACGGGTCTAGAAACATACCCGGAGTCTCAAATAGGCATAGATAACTGCTCCGCATCTCCCATCCGGTCTCCCAAGTAGCCTTCTCAACTGGCTGACCTCTCAATTGCACCTTCACTGAAGCTATGTCCTTTGAGACGGATCACCGACATACTTCCGGAGCATAGAAACATGAAACACTTGATGCACACTCAACATACTAGGTGGCAAGGAAAGCTTGTAAGCAACCTCTCCAATCCTCTGAAGCACCTCAAATGACCCAATATACCGAGGGCTCAACTTGCCCTTCTTCCCGAACCTCATAACACCCTTCATGGGTGAAACCTTGAGCAGTACCTTCTACCAAACCATGAAAGCAACGTCGTGAACCTTCTTATCGGCATAGCTCTTCTGTCTGGACTGTGCCGTGCAAAGCCGATCCTGAATAAATTTAACCTTGTCCAAAACATCCTGAACCAAGTCAATAGCTAATAGCCTAGCCTTCCCCGGCTCGAACCAACCCACTGGAGATCGACACCATCTCCCATATAGAGCCTCATATGGAGCCATCTGAATGCTCGCCTGGTAGATGTTATTATAGGCAAACTTCGCGAGCAGCAGAAACGGATCCCAAGAACCCCCAAAATCAATGACACAAGCGCGTAGCATGTCTTCCAATATCTGAATAGTGCGCTCGCACTGTCTGTCCGTCTGAGGATGAAATATTGTACTCAACTCAAACTGGGTGCCCAACTCTCGTTGCACGACTCTCCAAAACTGCAATGTAAACTGCGTGCCCTGATCTAAAATGATGGACACTGGCACACCGTGAAGGCGAACAATCTTGCAGATGTAAATCTCAGCCAACCTCTCTGAAGAATAAGTAGTCCCAACTTGAATGAAGTGCGCGGACTTAGTTAGCCGATCTAAAATCACCCAAATAGCATCGAACTTCCTCGAAGTCTGTGGGAGCCCAACTACAAAATCCATGGTGATCCGCTCCCATTTCCACTCTGGAATCTCTAGCCTCTGAAGCAATCCACCCAGTCTGATGTCCATACTTTACCTGCTGACAGTTAAGGCACCGAGCTACGAACCCCACTATATACTTCTTCATTCTCCTCCACCAATAGTGCTGCCTCAAGTCTTGATACATCTTCGCGGCACCCCGAATGAATAAAATATCGCGAACTGTGGGCCTCCTCAAGAATCAGCTCACGTAGCCCATCTATATTAGGCACACAAATCCGACCATGCATCCTTAACACTCCATCCTCCCCAATAGTAACATCTCTGGCATCGCCGTGTTGAACAGTGTCCTTAAGGACAAGCAAATGAGGATCATCATATTGGCGCTCTCTGATGCGATTATATAAGGAAGACCGAGAAACCACACATGATAGAACCCGACTGGGCCCCGAAACGTCTAATCTCACGAACTGGTTTGCCAAGGCCTGAACATCAAGTGCAAGCGGTTTCTCACCAACAGGAATTAATGCAAGGCTACCCATACTCACTGCCTTTCTACTCAAGGCATCGGCCACCATATTGGCCTTCCCGGGATGATACAAAATAGTGATATCATAATCCTTTAGCAACTCCAACCATCTCTGTTGCCTCAAATTTAGATCCTTTTATTTGAACAAGTGCTGGAGACTCCGATGATCTATAAATACCTCATAAGACACACCATAGAGATAGTGCCTCCAAATCTTTAATGCATGAACGATGGCAACCAACTCCAAATCATGTACATGGTAGTTCTTATCATGGGGCTTCAACTATCGCGAAGCATAAGCAATAACTCTACCATCATGCATCAAGACACACCCAATACCGATCTGAGAAGCATTACAATACATTGTATAAGAGCCTGAAGCTGAAGGAAAAACTAGAACTGGATCTGTGGTCAAGGCAGTCTCGAGCTTCTGAAAACTCTCCTCATACTCATCCGACCACCTGAAAGGAGTACCCTTCTGGGTCAATTTAGTCAAGGGCGATGTAATAAATGATCTCTCCACGAAGCGACGATAATAACCGGTCAAGCCGAGAAAGTTCTGAATCTCCGTAGCTGAGGAGGGTTTGGGCCAACTCTGAACCACCTCTATCTTCTTCGGATCCACCTGAATCCCCTCACTGGACACCACATGCCCCAAAAATGCCAGTGAACTAAGACAAAACTCACACTTGGAGAACTTGGCATAAAGCTTCTCCTCCCTCAACCGCTGTAACACAATCCTCAAATGCTGGGCATTATCCTTCTGGCTACGAGAGTACACCAGGATGTCATCAATGAATACTATAACAAACGAGTCACATTTACTATAGCAATTATTTTGCGTTGGGGTATGTGTTAGAGTAATAATTACATTTATGTGACATTCATGCACCCTTCCCGGTATATCACATTGGACATTCAAATTTTCTTTATGTCTTTTCATATATAATACAAAAGTTTTTTTCGCCTATATAAGTACGCTATACCTTGTGAGTTTATTCGCTCAAGCACATATATTTTTAGTTGCTAAAAAACAAAAGAGAGAAAAATGGATGCTGTCATCAGAAAAATCATTGATGAAATAAAACAAGATATCATTGTCACGACCCAATTTTCCCTCAGTGTGACGTCGTGACGGCACCTAGTCTCTACAACTAGGTAAGCCTAATATTTTGCGGAATAATGAAATAAAAATATAAATTTAACCAACTATTCAAAAATACACAACAAATCCCAAAAACCGGAACATCGTGAATCACAAACTACAGAAGAAAAAATCTAGTATCTCTATACGTGAGAGTCTAACAAGGAAAAATACATAAGATAATGGATATGAGAAAGAGTAGAAGGGGACTCCGAGGTTTGCGGACGCGACATATATACCTTGAAGTCTCCAAAACTGTCCCGGCTCACTGATAGTGCGGCTGATAAGGTGCACCTGGATCTGCACATGAAAATAAATATGTGCAGAGAGTAGCATGAGTACACCACAATCGGTACCCAGTAAGTGCCAAGCCTAACCTCGGTCGAGTAGTGACGAGGTCAGGTCAGCGCCCTACTAGTAAATATATAATAAAACAATATAGAGAGTAATACCACAATAAAATAAAGGCTGAAAATTAACAACAATGGAATCATAGAAGGTAACAACTCAATATACAGAAACACAATAGGGGATCTCCCGAGATACCGTCTCGTAGTCCCAAACGTAAATGTGCAGGGAGATCTCCCGGAATACCGTTCTGTAATCCCAAAGTAAATGTGCAGGGGATCTCCCGGAATACCGTTCCGTAGTCCCAAGGTAAATATGCAGTACATGAGGATCTCCCAGAATACTTTTCTGTAGTCCCAAAGTAAATATGCAGCGCGAATGATAGAAATACAACTACATCACGAAATTCTTATAATTTAGACTAAGTACCAGTCAAGGAAGAAGCAGAAAATTCACTAAGCATGCTGCACATAATTCACATAAATAATTAAGATACGTAGACATGTTGTATTAGACTAAACATGATAGCTACACATATTGGAATAACTCAATTAAGAATGAAAATAGATTAGTACTCATTAAAATGGTATAACTCAAAATAACAGGAAAACATATTGTTCCTCGGTAAGAAAAATTAGGTTTTACCACAACTAGCCCGTGTACGTACTCGTTACCTCACCTACACGACGCTCACATAGCACAATAGTTCCAAATCTTAAGGGGATTTTCCCTCCACAAAGTTAGGTAAGCCACTTACCTCGAACCAAGCTCAATCAATCGATCACAATGCCTTTCCCACGAATATCCGGCTCCGAATGGCCCAAATCTAGCCAAAAGCAATTACATATCATAAATACAACAATAATAGACTCATCTAATTAACGAAATCAACATTTTAATAAAAATTTTGAAATTAACTCAAAATCGCCGGTGGGGCCCACGTCTCGGAACCCGACAAAAGTTACAGAATATGAACGCCCATCTAACCACGAGTCCAACCATATAAATTTCACCAAAATCCGACATCAACTCGAACCTCAAATCTTCAATTAAAGTCTATGAAGATTTCTACCATTTTCAACCCAATCTTTACCCATTTGAACTTAACAATCTTTCCACAACCTTATTGGTATGTATACATAATACTCTTACACCCAAGAATCATACTATTAATCACCCATCTTTACTCCAAACCCGAAATTGAAGAATTGAGGAAAGAAATTCTTACCTCTTTGAAACCCTAGCAAGATCCTTGTGAAGTCTTCAAACCTTGAACAAGAAATTGATGGATAAATGACTAAGTTTTCACTTTCTCTCTCTAAAATGCTCTCACGTCTCTCTAAAATATCAGATGAAACCCTTCAAAATGACCCCAATAGTGTTTTATAAGAATGGGGTCGGGTTTATAAAACCAGAAAAATGAAGTTCTGGAACAGGTTCTGCGGTCTCATATGCGACCGCATAATGGTTATGCGGACCGCATATCGGTCGCATAATCAGTGTCCAATACTGGCAAACATCTG
Source organism: Nicotiana tabacum (assembly GCF_000715075.1). Taxonomy (NCBI): domain Eukaryota; kingdom Viridiplantae; phylum Streptophyta; class Magnoliopsida; order Solanales; family Solanaceae; genus Nicotiana; species Nicotiana tabacum. Next base: position 76,862,331 of record NC_134103.1, read on the forward strand.
TCTGTGTATGCGGTCACTATGCGGCCCGCATACCTGTTCTGTGGTCGCATAGTGAACGCAGTACAGTTATGCGGTCGCATAGTTAACCACAGATTTCATCCAAACTCGCCCTCTTCTGCCTCAATTTTGCGGCCATTATGTGGCCCGCAGAGTGATTATGCGGTCGCATAATGAACCCCAGAAATGTGTTTTTCCGCCAAAATTTTTTCTTTACTTCCCGGTGCATTGTTCAACCCAAAAAGTCCGAGCCGCGACGCCTTTGTACTAATTGATCTACCTCGACACCACAAAACCTTAATTTTTCCTTAGCAAAAATTCTCCGAGTCACTACTCATACGTCAACATCTGGTCAACTTTTTCAACTAAATTTTAAAACCTTGGAACTAGGTGTTCCAAATCATTCAAAAAAACTCACCGGACCCGAACCAATTACCCCCGACAAGTCACATAATAATTATAAAGCATAAATTGAGCAGTAAATGGAAAAATAAGGTTATAATACTCAAAACGACCGGTCGGGTCGTTACAATCATAAAGGCATTCGAGTTGAAACTCGATGAGTTCATAGATAAGTACGAAAAGGATTTGGAAGAAATCAACACAAAGCTTGACAGGTTGGAGATGCTGGCCAGAGATGGCTCCTATGATAGTCTTGGTGATCCAGTAGCCGCTCGTGGGTCTGACAATGACGACGACAATGATGGAATGGATGTTTAGTGTTTTTTTTTTTTTTTGTATAATCCTTTTCGTCAAAGGGTTATTATCTTATTTTTAGTTTTAAGTAATTTCTTTATGTAATTTTAATTTCTGTTAACGTAGTTCAATGAAGTATTATATGTTTTTGTTTTAATCTTTTTGTGCGTTATTTTTTTATATTAATTCTCTTCAAACTCAGAAAATAACAGAAGGAAAAACATAATTGCAGAAAATAATAAAAAACTTAATAATAATATTTTAATGCATAAAATAAAGAAATGGATATTCGTATGAAATTTATAATAAATATAAAAAACATTAAACATTATATAAATTTGTCCTAAAAGAGTTGAAAATTAGTTATGGATAATTTAATTTTAACATCAAATTAGTTATGGATAAAAAAATAAAACTTTAGCATGTTTTTGTATGAAATTTTAGCAAATAAACTAAATAATTTCAGCATACATTAGCAAAAACTCATTAGAAAATTACATACTGCAAGACAAAAATTTAAGCATGTTTAGTCTGAAAATTTAGCAAATAAACTAAATAACTTCAGCATGCATTAGCATGAAGTTTTAGTTTCAACGTGAAACAACTTCATGCTAAATTAGCATGAAGTTTTGGTTTCAATGTGAAACAACTTCATGCTGCATTAGCATGAAGTTTTAGCTTGTATTTGATTAAAACTTCAGACTTCAACGTGAAACAACTTTATTCTATATTCATGCATTAAATTTGAAATTTTAAAAAGTTTTTGAAGATCTATAAGTAAAAACTTCACGCTATATTCGTCAAACAATTTCATACAAGTGTGATTTGTAAATGAGCATAAGTGCAAATATCTTTAGGCGTTAATTGAATTCATATTTTATTTTTTAAGTTCAAAACTTAAAAAGCACGACGAATTACGAAAATAATTGCAGAAACATATATCATGAAGCTCAATCAGTTTCACAAACTAATGCGAATTCTGAAGATGAATTGCAATACTTACAATGTATTTTGTAATTTTGAATTCGGAATATGAATCTGGTTCAAGTTTCTGTTTTTTTGATAAAGCTGATGAGAGGAGAGGAGATCTTCGACCAGGGTTGGAGGAGATCTTCGACCAGGGTTGGAGGAGATCTTTTGAGGAGAGACGGAGTGATGAAGGAGATCTTTTTTCACGAATAAGGTTGTAGATCACGCGATTAATGCGTGATGCAGGTTTTATATCTTTTGTCAGGGGTATAATTGTCATATTATTACATATTTTTTGTCAGTTGGTTATAAAATTAATAATTTTTAAAAATAGGGTACAAATTAAAATGTGACACAAATATATGGTACGACTGCAAATTCCACTTTCACGGCCTACCAATTACCTTGGCCCAATTGTATAGTCTAGACGAATTTGGCCCAAAGCAACCACATAACTTCCCAAAGGTAAATACCAAATGAGAATTTTTCATAATTGCTTATAGATTCAAAAAATATTCCGTAATATACAACCACAATAAGATTTTCAAAATTTACTACTTTTACGTATAATCCTAAAATATGGTAGAATCTCTATAAAAAAAGGAATGTAAAGCTGTAACGTATCCAATTTCTCATCCTATCCCATAATTAATGCTTACAAATTCTGCATTTTCAATATAAACCCATTAGATTATTACTATCTCAATCTCCATCTTGGTCCTTAAAAATTCTCCATCGCCTTTTTATTTATATTATCCTTCAATACATTCTCAACAAATAATTCATTATTCATCAATTTCTCCTTCTCCGGTAGGAGAAATATTCGTCAAATAAAACTACCCAAAACAAGTGATAGTATTATATATTATATACCAATTTCATAAAAGTTTATATTATATAATATACTGTATACTATAGTTATCAGTAGTATACATCAAATAAACTAAAGTGATATTATACAATGAAGGTATATTGTATCATATACTATACCAATGTTATATAAGTTTATATTATATAATATACTGTATATGATATTTGTTAACAGTATACATCAGATTTTTCTTCTTAGTGTATACATTAGATAACTAAAAATGATATTATACAATGAAGGTATGTTATATTGTATACTTATATATTATTTTCACATTAGTTTATACTATATAATATATTGTATACTATATTAATTATTAGCACGCATCAGATACATATTAATAATAGCAGAAGAGGCTTGGGATATTGAGATATACTTGAATCCTTTTAATGAAGAAATTAGGGAAGAATTAATGCAGATAGATACATTTTAGGTTTGAGAGAATACAAGAGATATATATGAATACTTTTAGGTAACAGAATATATAACATATATTAAAAGTTATAGAATTTAAAATAAGTTGTATCTTATCGCAATTGTAACATATTTAAATAAATTTTAAATAAGTTATATTTTGGGTAAATTCCTCTACCAAAAACTCCACTTCAAAGCCCATATAGAAACGGGGAGATTATCGGCGACGGAGATTGATCCGAACCTGCGAAATTGCCAAAATGCCGAAGAAAATGGGAGTGAACAGCAAAGCCGAAGAGGCTAGGTCACGGAAGAGCGCCGTGGAATCGGAACGCAAAGCGCGTGAATCTCGAGAGAAAGAAGAACAGTACTGGCGCGAAGCTGAGGGAGCCAAGTCACGCGCCGCGAAGAAACGGGAAGAAGAAGCCGAGAAGCGAGCCGAGGCAGCTGCCAAAAAAGCCGAGGCGCGTCGGCTTGCCGAGCTGGAAGAGAAAGAGCTGGAGAAGTCAATGAAGAAGCCGGATAAGAAAGCTAATCGAGTCGCCATTCCGGTGCCAAAGGTGACGGAGGTGGAACTCCGGCGGAGAAAGGAGGAGGAGCAAGTGGCGTTAGCGAAGAAGGCGGAGGAGGACAAGCGGAAACAAAGCCGTATGGCTGCGGAGGAAGAGTATGAAAAACTGGTACTTGTGACAAATACGAATCGCGATGATTCGATTGTAGAAGCCAGTACTGTGGAGGATGCAATTGCTCATTTGGCTGTTACTGATAATTTGCCTGTCGATAAGCATCCCGAGAAGAGACTCAAAGCATCCTTTAAGGTATTCTTCATTATTTGTTATTGGTTGAATAATTGTGTTACTAGAGGCTGAAATATAGTAGAGTGGTTTCTAAGTAAGAGTTTGATTCTTCATAATTGCAAGTTTTCTACTTAAAAAGTCCAACTTGGTGGTATGGTTTACATTTTGTACTAGGATATGCTAATGAATTATTAATGTAGCACATTTACGTTTTGTTTGGTGATCGTTGTGGTACTTCATACTTGTAGGCTTTTGAGGAAGTTGAGCTACGTAGGCTGAAGGAGGAGAAGCCAGGTTTGACGCACACTCAATATAAAGACTTGATTTGGAAGCTATGGAAGAAATCTCCGGATAATCCTCTGAACCAGGTGCTTTTTGTGTTTATAAAAAATTCTGACTAATTGGATAAGACATGTGATCTTTAATGTTGGAAAGTCTTTCTATTACTTCTGTAAGTCTAGAATCCTGAATGATGTTTATGCTTCATGTCCTCCTGTGTATATCTCGTGAGTGCATGAATCGTGCAGTATCTCTGTAGATGTACAATTCTTGATGAATTCTAGGATCCCGTATTTTGCTTGCTACCTTAAACTATCAGGATTTCGGTATTAACATTGAGGATAAAAATATCTGTGGGATTTTAAAGAAATGTGCTTTATTGCTTTTCCTTAAGCAACATCGATTTCCATTTATGATGTGGTGGTGTTTGGACACTTATCGACTATTCCACTAGATACCTGCAATTTCCCACTAGCAAAGGTACCCGGTAATTCTGACCATCAAGCTTAGGCAAATAGGAAGAAGAAATTGCCTAGTGATTTTTTGTCTCAGCATTTGAACGTTTCCAAGGTTTGCACCTACTTCATTGACTATTAGGGCACACTCACACTCCTTCCTCTTGTTCCCTTTGTTCGATGGAATTCTTGTGTTTAGGCTCTATGTACTTAGTATGTGGTTGCCTATCCTTCTTTATATTTGTCTTCTTAGGTTGCGGTTATCTTCAGGCACATTATATATTCAGGAAGAAGCCCCATTACAGCCCATCATAGAGGTGTATTTATTAGTTGTTGCCTCATAGACTTTTTCTTTAAAAAGATGATTTTTTCTAGTAGGCTGGAAATGAACATAATTTTAAACCTTTCTTAAAATTTCCGATGTAGAATTAAATGTTTGCTGGTGAATGAAAACGGATCTTATAACTGGTAAAATTCAGTTTGTATTTGGAAAAGTATGGTCTGGTACGTAATTCTGATCTACACCTCAAATCTAGAAGAGTCATTTTAAGGATATGACATAGGTGAGTCCCTTAAGTATAGGCATACAACTATCTTTGTCCCTTAGTCATACTACTGGATATAAAATATACTTTATATTTATAAAAGTGGATAGCTTTAGTCTCTACTCCTTAACACCGTTACCTTTACAGTCAACGGCAACTGTTAAACTAAATGCTAAAAGAATGTCTGAGGAAAGAAAGGAGGACTTTTTCTTCTTTGCACTAGTCGTAGCCATGAGAAGGAAAATGAGTAAAAGAGAAATGTAAGAAGATGCTCGTTAGTTATTCGCAACACACGGCATAGCATGAATTAGGATCAATATGAGGGAGAGCTAATTCTTCTTCATTGTTCATCATTCTTTTTATCTAAAGAAACAACAATTTTGGTATTACTATTAGTTTTTTAGTTCCTATGTAACAATAAGACATTGTTTCCGGACGACACATTTAGTCACACAGAAAGAGAAAATGCAATTTTATCACCATTCACCAGCCATCATCTAACCAGTCAATTGAGGAACAACAATGAACTCGGAAATTTCAATGATGCCACAATCATAGGTTTATATTGTTCTGAAATTGGATAAGAATGAGAGCACCTAAACTGATAACAGATTAGGGCTCTAATAATTGTTCTTTCGATTGAACTTTGATCCATTAATTTAGGTATATATCTTTCACTGATTAGGGGTTTGTTTATAGGAATTTTGGGTAGAATGACAGAGTTTGGAGAGAAGGGTCTTAACGGGCATCTCTAGGTTGAAGATGAAGAGAATCAATGTTAGATTAACAACAGGTCAACAACCGTGATTTTTAACCAAACTTCACCCATTATCCGTTAGGTTTACTAATAGTGTTATAGACTAAAGCTGTCCATTTTTACAAACATAAGGGATGTTTTACATTTAATAATACTAGTTTCTCCTCACGTGCGTTGCACATGCATGCTTAGCTATGTAAAATCGACTTCCATTATTTTTCTCGCTAAGATTTGATTGTTCATCAACAATAACGAATCAAGCAAAACAGATTTTTATAAACTTGGACATTTTAATTCACTATTAGATCTCCACAATAGACAAATAATTTTGCTCCAAATATCCTCTCTATCAGCCGTCAAATAGAATAATTATCTTCGCTTGACTTTGGACTCATGTTTCTGTGGTGGCATTTTGTCATAATCTTCCCAGTAAAATAGATAAATCCTCATTTTGTAGCCGAACAATCATGCACTATCAAACTTGGTTTATCGGGTCCTCCTTTTTCAAATTTCTTCACATATTTGTATGTTTGAACAATACGGAAGATTCCATTAAATTGAAAAATAAGTATCCTAAAAATTTTGTAAAATATTGAAAATAATTCAATGGAGTAAAATTGTGCAAGAGAATTTTAACGAGAAATATAAAATGAATGTAGACAGGAGTTTTTCAGAAAACTATATTTAGGTTAATAATTTTTCCACATGGTGCAAATGATAAAAAGAAATACAATAACATTTACTTAAGGAATTAAAATTACACTCAATGAATAACTATCATAGGATAATTGCTTAATATATATTTTTCTCCAAAGCTGATTCACGAAAAGATAGTGGGAGAGGAATAGTCATAAAATTTCTAAACAATATGGCACAAAAAGTGTTTTTGAAGAAAACGAAAAAAAAGAATGTACGCGATACTGACTTCAAAAGGTAATTCTTCATTTGTAATTTCATATTTAAATAATAAATAATAGCTTTTTCATTCTTTGTAACTATTATTCATAAACTCAACAATTAAATTGAAAGATTAGTTGCAAAATAAAAATTATTCCTTCTCACAACTTAATTAAATATGTATTTTTTTATCACCTAAACTTCTTTCATTTAACTCCTCTTGTCTTTACATTGATTTGATTTTTGTCTTTGCAATAATCTTAGTCACATTACGTTCTGTTTTTCCATCTCTTCGCTTCGTACAAATCTCGTCTTCCATCTTTTACTTCGCTGTAACAATCTATCACATTATCAAGCAAAAAACAAGAGAATAAAAAAAATGACAAATGAAATAAATTTTTTTTTTGGAGAAGGGCCAAAACTACCGTCAGACTATTCGATTTGGTACAAATATGCCCTCCGTCCACCTATTGAGCCAAAAATGCCCCCACCGTCATCTTTCTGGCTCACTTATGCCCCTGTGACTGACGGTCAATGCCAAATTAAAAAAAGAGTTTATTTAAATTACATGTGAAAATTTTTTATTGGTCTAATTTTAAACTATAACCCCAATTAAATAAACCCACCCTTAACCCCTTTTTTTTATCCAACCCCAAAATCCGACACATCTATAAAAATGGCCAAACTCTTGATTGTTAAAAAAATTAACTTCTCTATCTTTTCAATTCTACCATCACCATAGCTGCCACCACCCCCTTTCCTCCATAACAACCACGTTGCCACCACAACCATGATTCTCATGTTTGCTCCATTCCTCCATTTTCGAACAATAACAACGAGAATTTTATGTTAATCGAAAGGGTCCGATTAGAAAATCTTTAATTTTTTTCGATTGGATGTCCCTTTTTTGTTGTAAAATTAGGATTTTGTTCAAGGGGGAGTACCTTGACCATAAAAATTTTATTTTCTACAATAAATTGCCATTTGGGTCTTAACAACTTATTAAGAGTGCGCAAAATTTACAAATATTGTGAAGAAAAAATTGGACTATTCCGGAATTCAAAGCCCATGAATTCATAATGGGTTCTTTGATTATCTCAAGTGATGAGAAAGAAAAAAAGATTCACCATTGTAAGTGACATTTGAATGTGAAAATTAGGTTTTTGACGAACATTTTCGAAAAATGACAGCTCCAATGGTAAATGTAAAATGAAGATAGATGATAAAAATATGGAAAAGGACCAAAACTGCCCCTAGACTAAAAATGTGGAGGCAGCGTGGTTGATATGAAGGGAAGGGGATGTTGGCAGCTATGATGGTGGTAGAATTGGAAAGATAGAGAAGTTATTTTTTTTGACAATCAAGAGTTTGGCCATTTTTTAAAGCGGGTCGGATTTTTGGGTTAGGTAAAAAAATGGGTTAAGGGTGGGTTTATTTAATTAATGGTCATGGTTTAAAATTGGAACTAATAAAAAGTTGTCACGTGTAATTTAAGTAAACTTTTTTCTATTTGGCGTTGACCATTAGTCATAGGGGTATAAGTGAGCCAGAAAGATAACGGTGGGGGCATTTTTGGCTCAAAAGGTGGACAGAGGGCATATTTGTACCAAATCGAATAGTCTGAGGGTAGTTTTGGCCCTTTTCCGTTTTTTTTAATAACATGAATGCTGCCTACGTACAACAGTAAGTTGTTATTTTGCCTTTGTTGGCAGTCTTCATCTGAGTCCTCTAGTCACAGGGAAAGAGTACGACATCTTGTTATCTAACGTTTGCCAACGGTTTAAAAGAAAAATTAAAAGGTATAGCTTTAGTTACTCATAATTAGAAAGACACACCTGTTAAGGAAAAGGCATACCGATTTATTTTTTATATTTTCAATTATTAATAGTCTTATTATTTTATATAAAAATTTAGAAGGGTAAATAGGTAATTTAACTTTTAAGTTTAGGGGTTCATACTTTTAATATAATATAGAATATAGATTCAATTATTAATAGTCTTATTATTTTATATAAAAATTTAGAAGGGTAAATAGGTAATTTAATTTTCAAGTTTAGGGGTTCATGCTTTTAATATAATATAGATATACATAAATAAGGGACAAAGTTAGTTCTATGCCTATACTTAAGGGACTATCTAAGTTTATTCCTCGACATAGGTCAATGTAAATTATTTTAGTTTATTTTTGATAATGATCAATCTAACTTTTTAAATATGTTTTAGGAAACAAGAAATCTTGACTGTAGGCATTTCACTGCCTTACTTTGTGAAGATGTGGAGACACGGTTAAGTTAACTTTGTTCTTTGTCAAGAGTGTTCCAATTTTTTGGTCATTCTCTATTGACACTCAATTTAGTTTTTCTACCTTGTTGAAATGGTTGTCTTGGGGCTTAATAATCTGGTTGGAGGCCTGTTAGGTTCAACCGTTCAAGTAACTCTTCGTGGTCCCTTTTTAATGTCACTGTCCAATTTATTATTCTTTTTTTTTTGCTTGGAAAAATGGTAAATTATTGATTTTCAACTTATGTGAACAATTGTCAATGCAGCTTCGGGTGTGTCCTTTTTATTTTTATTTTTTGTAAACATGAAGAATCGAGATAAACAAAGAAGGGGAGATTCTAGGGTTTACACCATGTTTAGAGAGCCAGAAGCTTCGAGACTTTGTCTCTTCTGTATATTGAAAAATGAATCAGATTGTTCTAGTTACAAAGGTGGGCTTCACTATTTATAGTGACCCAAAAAAATACAAAAATACAGTGGACTAACTATTACAAAGGGCTAATAGTACAATTGGGCTAAACAAATATAAATACAAAGTAAGTTAAAACTGGGCCCAAACATTAGCCAACATCCAATTGGCCTATTCTAACAGCCCCCCTCAAGTTGGAGGGTGACAACCCCCAACTTGCGAATGTGTAGATAATGAGCAGGACCAGGGAGCACCTTGGTGAGAACATCTGAGAAGAACTGGAAGTGTGGACAAGGGAGATCAACCCATCTCCAAGCTTGGCACACACAAAATGACAATCCAATTCTATGTGCTTTGTCCTCTCATGGAAGACAGGATTCTTAGCAATATGTAGTGCAGCCTGGCTGTCACAAAACAACACAGGTGAGGTAAGAGTCACACCAAAATCAGACAATAACCTGGAGAGCCAAGTGACTTCAGCCACAACCTTGCTCATAGATCTGTACTCAGCTTCTGCTGAGGAAAGGGAAACCACAGGCTGTTTCTTGGACTTCCTACCCACCAAACTACCACCAAAGAAGATGCAGAAACCAGTGACTGACCTCCTACTATCTGGGCAAGAGGCCCAGTCACTATCACAAAACACTTGCAAAGACAGATCAGGAGCATTATTGTAGAAAATGCCAGAATCAGAAGACCCTTCGAGATATCTGAGAAGGTGAAGTGCAACCTTCATGTGTGGCGGGCAAGGCTGCTGCATGAACTGACTCAAATGTTGGACTGCAAAGCTGAGATCATGCCGGGTATGAGTTAAAAAATTCAGCTTGCCTATGAGACTTCTGTACTCCTCAGGTTTAGGCAAAAGGTCTCCTTCCTTTGCTTTCAACTTGACATTCAATTCAAGAGGGCAAGTGACGGAAGAATCGAGGTAAACAAAGAAGGGGAGATTCTAGGGTTTACACCATGTTTAGAGAGCCAGAAGCTTCGAGACTTTGTCTCTTCTGTGTATTGAAAAAATGAATCAGATTGTTCTAATTACAAAGGTGGGCTTCACTATTTATAGTGACACGGAAAAATTCAAAAATACAATGGACTAACTATTACAATGGGCTAATTGTACAATTGGGCTAAACAAATATAAATACAAAGTAGCTTTCATTTTTTATGTTTTTCTTACAAGTAGCTTTCTGTCTCTTTTTTTTCCCCAACCTTTTAAAGGTTTAGTTCAACACTTCAAATTATCCTCACCATTGATTCGCATAGATCCTAGCCATTATGTTTTCCTACTTCCAGTTCATCATTGCACAAATATACAGTGTCCATATCACGCGTACACACAATAGGTTTTCAAATATGTTTAGCCTAGGTTGATTGAAGTTATGAATTACATTATCTCGTTTTGATACACAGCACTCATCATTTTTCAACCATAGATGACTAGGAGAAATGCTTATAATTGGTTCCTGCTTCTGGTTATTCACCTTATGAATGTGCATGGATAAGATGTGGCAAGTCGCCAGAGCAAGTGGTTAATCCCTTTTCCTTTTAATTATCTCTTAGTTGACTAATTGAATTAGTGGAAGGGGCTTAAAACAACCTTTAGACATTCAAGCGGATAATTCTTCAGACAGTAGTCAGCGAAAGGGCTCATTGACTCAGAAGTTTGAGGCGCTATGGTGTCCCAGACCCTCTTTTAGTTTTTAAAAAAATGTGTTTGCATTCTTTGCTCATATGACCTGTTATTGAGCTGGCTATGTTGTGGACAGACTTCTAAGTCACGATTTTACGCCGTTTGAGTTTCTCCCTTTAAATCAGTTTGTCATTAATTTATGGACCTGGTATCAAATTCTTTCCATAGGGATGATAGGAGTATTGCTGTTTGCCAGACTCTTTGAACTGTCAACTATGGCACATTTTTGTTTATTCTGATTTGAGATATTTACAGTGACCTTTTAATTATATATGCTTCAAACTTCAAAGTTTGCATTACTACTTTTGTGCTTTCTAGAAAAGAATTTGTTGAGAAATTCAATGCGGCCTCTATGTTATCAAGTAAAGAAGATTGACTTGTATTTCCGTCTTCTTGGCATAAGCAAAATGCAAAGGTACCTCCTTTTGGAGATGGCAATATCTCTCTGCTAGTTAATTTCTTACTGCATTGTTTGAGAACCTGTAGGAACCTGTGTAGGGGTTATAGGAACACGCAAGTATAGCACCTTCTTTAACATGTTGGCTTCTTTTTCCCCTCAATTGCCTTCATCTTTACAAGCGGCCTTGTAGTGTTTAGTATTATGTGTAAGGATATTGCAAGAGCTTTGCTAAAACTCAGTCAGTTTGTGGTCATGGTCGGAACTACAAGCGATGTATGTATGATTATCTAAGGAGTGGGAGCTATGGATGCATTAATTGTTTAACGAGTTGGGTTTTTGTCAAGTTCAACTTCCTGTCTTTTCAACTTCATGCAGATAGCATCTTCTAGTTGTCGCCTATGGTAGCTAACTTCATCTTAATCTTTTATGCAGATTGCAGACAAACCATAAGTTCTTTTCCTGTATAGGGCTGGAGTGTCTGCTTGAGGAGTATGTTGGTGGTATGTCATCTGATCTGACTTGATGTTTGAAAGTCTTCTGGCAATAGACATTTGCAATGCATGATTCTATTTGGTTGAAGTGATGACACTTCTTAATTAAATCACTTTAATAATGTCCCTTCTCCACTGTAACTGTCTACACCACAGGCCCATGATTTGTTTCTAAATATAAAGTAAATAGTTTATTCAACAAGCTGAAGCTTGTACCCTTTTGAGCAGCCAAAGGGATGAAAGGAGAAAAAGTTGTCAAATAAGTGTGTGTGTGTGTCTCTCCTTCCATGGTTGTTAATGACAAAGTTTAACAAAGCAAAAGGGCCATATACAACTATTTAGTGTTTACATACTCCTGATTTATATGATGTTTATGTTACACTTGGACATCAGAATGCAATGTTTACAACCAAAAGAGCAACAACAATGATATTGAATCAGTCGGTTAACAATTTATTCTCTATTCGGGAAAGTTTTGATTACACTGAATCAGTTAGTTAACAACTATAGGAATCTGTCTTTTTTATTTCCTCCCGACACTATTGTTCACTAAGGGCTAAAGAAGTTGGCGTCCAATCCATCAACCACCAGATTCCATAATGCACCAGTCACTTGTACGACACTCGTCAATGTGCCCAAACACCCAAGAAAGATGTTGAAACGGCACATGAAGCTTTTCGTCTCGGGTTTTTTGATGGAAATCCACATGAAGCAAGGGTAAACCAGAGTCAGTGGCAACGTAATGCCGCCAACAAAGGCAGCCAGACTTCCCAAAAATGGGAACGCCACCGATATAAAATATGTAAATCAGCCGAAGAAGAGCTTGATGCATGATCGGAGCCACCTCCGGCACGCCTTGTGCTGCCTACTTACATATATACTTTCCAAGTTGTCGAAGACAACCATGGCGTAGATTTGGAAAGTGCATAAGCAATGGATCACACCATCAAGTATATTATGCCTGTTACCTACTTTGGTGTGCTCTCTTGGTGGTACTTGGCAATTGCAGCTATAATTCCACTCGCAGGCATCTGCAAACCATTATAATGTTAATTCTATGAGAAAAATTGTAGGAAAAATGATAAGTCCATGCCCTGGGAAATCCATCCCGAATATATATATATATATATATATATATATATATATATATATATATATATTCTTCGTATATATATACATTTCTGTATGTTATATACAAAGCAATATAGAATTTTTTTTTACACTTTTGCGCCTATTAGATGCAAATAGTTTCGGTCACGGGGTAAAAGTGATCTTTGCCCAAAATTTTCGTTGATGCATAGCCCACATCTACCCTATCATCTAGTGCCTTCAAGGTGTCATGCTTAGAGTTTGCTGACTCTAAATCTTAGATTTGCGTATGTTTACATCAATGTTTTACTTTTATCTTCTTGCTCAAAATCCGAAATTTTGATTGATTGAATAAAGCATACTAAGTCTTAGTAAAAAAGAAGAAAGTAGAAAAGTGGTTTACCAGATTTCCATAAGTCCAATATCCTCCAACAGCCAGGGGAAATACACACCTAACAATTAAAGAGTATGATGATATAACTCCTCTCCACATACTAGTGCTTGTGGGATGTCTTGCACGCAAAGTTCCCTGCATGATTTCAACGAACAGGACAAAGTTTCAGAAACATGCACTTGCTAAAAATGCAATAGTAAATTAAAACTTAATAAAACCTGTATTTCCAAAACAACATTGTGACCTCTGAAAGCAATGGCAATAATGGCAAGACCATTGAGAATAGCACGAAACCGAGCCATGGTTGAAGTTGACATATCAGATGGGTTGTAAGAGACTCCATTGGGCCTGCTTTTGCTGATGGAGAGGGTCCAAACCAGAGTGAAATAGGCCACACCCATGACTGAACCAACAAAAGAGACCCAAGTTAAAGAGTGCAAATTGGGAAAAAATTGGGGGAAAAAACATAATTAGGTAATATTCAAGAAATTTTTTCAGAATCCTAGCAGGAATTAGTAATTAACAAACTAGCATCTAATTAATTACAGTCCTGACCGAAACATATAATGTTGGACCAAAAATCAAGTTTTGACATGTGTGAACAGATTCTAATCAAACAAAGAACCGAAAATCAGTCCTATTAATTACCGAAAATTAGTCCTATTAATACTCATCTCTATCAAAACGTTTAATCAGATTATACAACCCATTTAATTACCTTCAACACACATCTCTCTTCTAACATTAATGTCACTATCAAAAGGCATATATGTACGAATCCTCCAAAGGAAAGTAGCACTTATTTTATATATTTTTAGTTGTTATTTTCGTATATAGTAATAAAAATATAATTAGATTAATGAAATATTATAAGTATTTTATGGATCTGTAAACTTAAAGTTATTTCCATAGTAAATGTGTTCATAATGTACATCAAATCTAAATTAAAAATATATCACATATATATACGAAGTTTATGTTTCAAATGTCAAATTTAAAATATATCACATATACAGAGTATATATTTCAAATATCAAATATACTTAAACTATATATTGACCGCATCAAGTATATATAATTATTCATTAAATATACATAATACATATATTGAATATGTATATTTGTTTATACGTTATGTATACAAAATTATACGTTGCATAAACATAAAACGAGTTCGGTATAAGCAAATATGCATAATATATTAAACCAAAAAACAATATACATAATATATTCATTACATATGTATATATATTTAGAATTACATTGTAAAAAATATATTTAAAAATATGTTGTAAAAAATATATCACATATGTATATATACACCTTCGAACATGGAATAAAAATGTGAATTTATTTAGATTGTGTTTGATATAATAATGAAAAAGGGGATTCTAAGAGCGGGAACTTTCATAAAAATGGTAAGTATAGATTAATGATGGGAGAGAAATATGGAGAAATTAATATGGTTCAAAATTAATTCCTTGAATTGTGGACTGTGTTTAAAAATTTGAAGACTACTAAACGTACACGATTTTGAAAAAAATTATTGTAATTATAAATGAATGTGCTCTTTTTGAAATAAAACAAAAGTAATGATCTTTATTTAAATACTAGTTCTTGATACGTGCATTGCACGTGCAACCCATATTAATTAATATAAAATTTTAAGAAAATAATATTTATTTATATAATTAAAGAAAAAAAGTTGATGCATGACATATATATTCAGAAACACAGGAATGAGTATGTTTGTCACATTATTAGCATTGAAATTTGTCACTTTGAAATTGAAACATAAATGATATGCTTCCAATAAGATTTGTAAAATCGTAAAGCAATTGCATAATTCGATTCCCTAAAAGATTTTCAAGTTTTCATTTTGTATATACTGGACAATTATAAATTTTTAAGAATCAAACAAATATCATTCTTAACCACCATAAGATAATATAGAAGAATGTTTTTTTTCTTATCATTTGTACTGCTACTATTAGGAGTGGAAGTAGAGGTCCTTGAAAATTATAATATATTTACATGGTCAATTCTTTTCTATTATATACATATAATAGATGTTGAACCCCTCTAGCTCTGTCACTGGCTATCGTCACCTGTGAATAACGATTGGTTGAAGTAGCTATAGAAAAAAACTGTGTTGTTAAAGTATAACATTTTTTCGAGGAGCAAAGTTGACTCATTCCCACTCCAGGTAATTGAAAGAGATTGTAAAGAGAATGTTTTTCTCAATGTTACCAGTCTACCACTAACAAAATGGATTTTCATGCCACGAAACTCATTTCCATATTATGTCCATACATAAAACACCTTGCAGATACATGGTTATTGTTGGTCTAGATAGTACTTTTTTGTGACATAACTTCTCGATATTTTGATAAACCAGCATGTAGAAAATAATATATACCAACTGTTAAAACGAAAGAAAATACTTCGACAATAATTTGTATCAGTTTGAAATTGAGCCTTAGTTGTTGTTGTACCGTGTCAATGAAACATGATATTGATTATAGAGATAGGGAGTTGGCTAAGAGTACCACAAACAAAATATCAATAATATATTACCAATATATAGACATTAAACTTTTAAAAAAAAATACTAATATATTCCATTAAAAGAATTCGAAAGATATATCAATATGCTCTTTATATAAATTTGAACGCACAACTCACTAATAAGTACAATACTCGAATTAAAAAATTAAGATATATGCTAGCATTATAAAATGCTGAAAATTTTGAAGTGGAAAAGTGCAAGTCGAAATTGATGAACAAGTCTATTTGAATGACTACATTATAAAATTACGTAGATATTATTTAAAAGTATTTTTGAGTTGTAAAACAAAATTAAAGAAAAAAGTATGTTTAACGAAAAAATGGTATTACCTTTTCGTCAATTATTATAGGTCTTAAAGCTCCTTCTTGTTTTTTGGTTATGATCTTACTAAATCTCTTTAAATTGTTAATATTTTTACCACCTAATTAGATAATTTTTTTTGTAGTTTGTCAATAGACTATTCCAAAATCCGACTCAAATATCAGAGATTAAAGAAAATACACATAAATGTCAAGCTTTCAATTCAATCTTGAAATATGTTCAAATATACTTAGTAATAGTAACTACATACTACTCTCTTTTGTTTCATTATTTTCACAATCTCATCACTCTATGTGGATGCAATATCTGAACGATTGCATCGGTTAGCATATTTTGGTGTAGCTTCAAAACTAAAATGTTCGGAGGGCAATTGTCCCTGCTTATAGACCCGAACCTTGGTGATCTATCCATGACCAGGATGAAGCTTGGGTGAAACTAAGTGGAGGTCCGAACCGACTGATGTTGAAAAATCAACGGATGAGTTGTGGTTAGGGGTGAAATGCCACTCGAACCCAGAGCTAGCTGGTTCTCCTTGAAATGTGTTGAGGCGCAGCAGTTGACTGGACATCTAAGGGTAAATCACTATTTCAGTGCGGGCCGCGAGAGCGGTACCAAATAGAGGCAAACTCTGAATCTTGAAATGTTAAAACGGGATTTCTAGACTCAAATTATTTGAGTGATAGATTTTTCAAAATAATTGATCTTGCAACTATTACCCATTTTTGAATAAAATTAGAAAGCGTTCATGTGCTAATGTCTTTGGAGGCCAATTAAATATACCACGAGATGATGTTATTCATATGACGTGTGGGAATGTTCGAACAGAGAAACTAAGGCCTAAGGGGGAGAAGAGAGGATTAGATGCAGTTGCTTGAACTTTCCCAAGCGTTTTTTTATTGAATTACTCTATAATTAATAATTCAATTAATAATTCAATGTGCCTCTTCAAGTACTCTAACTTTATCTACCGCAACGAAGAGGTTGTCTAATGCAAGTATGATTAATTAATGTATTGGCATGGGAAAGGAATGATATTTATTTATTGAATTAAATGGTACGCTGTAACAGAAGGAATATTTATTTACTTTTATACAAAAATATTGAAAGTGTTCTAATGGCAAAATGTGGGTATTTTCGTAATTCAAATTTAGAGATAAGGGCTTCCCACTTTTAGTATAATATGATTATTTAATAAGTAACCGACAAAAAACTCAAAAAATTGGGCAATTAAAATGGCAAGGCATATAAATAACAAGTGTGAGCACCTAATTTTTTATCGTGCTTGAATATTTCCCGCTCCCATTTTCCCACGCGTGTCCCCACTCTTTGTCCCCCAAACTTTATTCCCACTCCACTTTCTCTTGTCCCCCCACACTTTGTCCCCTCTCCACTTTCCCTTGTCCCCCATGCTTGTCCCCCACTCACAAACTCCATACCACCCTCCCTACCCAATAAAAATAACCCCTAATTCCTTTCTTCTTGGAGGAGACGGATAGAACATCCCCTAGGAAGAACCCTAAAGCCTAAAAAGAGAGGAAGTGGCGCAACAACATTAGGAAAGGAAAAGGCAGCTGCTTGGAAAAGAAAAAAAAACGCAGCAGCTGCTGTCCATCTTCTTGCTCAAAAACAACCTCAAAACAACTTCATCTTCCTCACTCAATAACCATGAAAACCAGCTGAAACTTCAACCATTAAAATACCTCAAAACTCAGCAAGGATTAGCTAAATCAGAGCTCAAAATTCACCCCAAAACGACCTCAAAACACGCTCCAAAAATGAGCTGAAAACTGACCCCGAACCAACCCAAAAAGCCACATGAAACTTCCAAAACGCAGCAGCTTAACCCCCTCTAAACCCCTCCATACACCAGCTCTTAAAACCATCTTGAAATAGTCTCAAAGCAAGCACAAAAACCAGTAAAAAATACACCAAACTCTAGCTCAAAACCAGACACTTCTCTAAAAGTTTCGGCTGAGCTTTGAGGTTACCGGTGAGGTTCCGTTCGAGGTCGACGGCGTTGGTTTCACATTCCATTTACTTAATAGGCGATTTGCTGCAAAAGTACCCTTACCAATATATTGGAAGGCTTTGAGGTTCATTTTTAGCCTTATCTAGTCTCTTTTTAATGATTTCAAATGTTTATAGTACTTGCTTTAATGGCAAGTTACTGATTTTTGCTTGGGCACACTGATCTTGAATTGCTCATTTGTTTTATTTTATCTGTGTCGTTTGGCTGCCTAATGCGTTGGAAGGTTTTTGTTTGTGCGACATGAGTTTTGTAGCGTTTTGAATCTAGCTAATTTGTTTCAATACAGTAAATATTTTTGTGTTAGTAAACGTCATATTCTTGTTTCTTGCTTGAGTTTAGTATGAGAAGTTGGTTGCTTTAATTTTGTCTCCTAGTATGAGTAAGTTATGATTGTGAGTATGGAATTTAGCATGATTTAGTTTCTAAATGGATTGAAACTAGAATTGGGCCATAGATAAAGATTTGTAGGCCATGGAGAAGTGATTCTAAAATTGAGAATTGTTGGACTTTACACTTAAGTTATGATTTAAAGTAGTATGGTCCAAAATAGACTTTGTCCAACCCAATAATATCACAATCACATACCATCTCTCCCACAATAATATTTGATTCATAAGTCATGGCCTCACAATAATCTCAAAGTTTAGGAAGAATAATGAACATCGTTATAGTTGCTTTAGGCGCGCTTTTAATTAGTTTATCGCGATTATGTATACGTTCGCGCGATATAATTGTGATTTCCAAAATTAAAATCGAAGTATGTGTTCGTGCAACTTTGACCAAAACAATCTTAATATAATAAATATACTATTAATTGTGTACACGTACGCGTGACATGATTCTGGCACAATAAACAAAAACGAATTCACACACGTGATTCGCTTAAAAGAAAATTCCATATTTTAAAAGCGGATAGATAAAATATGGAAACCAATAAATCACAGTTTATCCAAATTTAATCAAAGTCAAGTTATAGTCAATAAAGCGACCGTGCTAGAACCACGGGACTCGGGGAATGCCTTACACCTTCTCCCCGGTCAACAAAATTTCTTATCCGGACTTTATTTTTGCAGACCAATAATAATAGAGTCAAACCTTCCTTTGACTAGGGATTCAAACAAAAGGTGACTTGGAACACCCGAAAATCTATTCCAAGTGGCGACTCTGAACAATAAGATAATCCCTATTTCAAATTATCACTTTAATTGGAGAAACTCTTTAACCCACAACAATCCAATAACATATTTATCTTTATGGGGGGCATAAAATGGGTGTGACAGCTCTGGCGACTCTGCTGGGGATATTCAAGAATTCGAGCTTGTACATTGACTTTATTTGGCTTTATTAATTTTTGTATATTTTGTGATTTATTTGGGCCTAATGTGTTACTTGTCGAGTTTTTACCGTTTTGATATTATTGAACTGTACATATAAATTGTATCTTCTCTCGCATCCCTCTGAGTCTTGTGATAATTAGTTATGTTGTGTTTGCCTACCAGCATCACAAAATTTCTGTCTTGAGATAAAGCGAGTTAGCCTACCAGCTTCTGGTGAAGGATTTAGTCACACGTGTTTAGGCGGGAGAGCCGTTAGCTAGCCAGTGCTGTTTTACTACTGGTGACGCTTGACGCTCCTCGGCTCGGGTTGTCCGCCCGGGTAAGCCAGGTCTAGATACCATCTCCTTTAGGATTTACAAACTTAGAAGAACAAGCCACAAGCAATGAATATCCCTAGTAGGCTACGCTTTATTTGCATCATGTGCATTTGACTTAGCAGCGCTCGACACAGAGGTCGAGTTCTGTTTTAGGACATGCTTTGTTGAGACCATTATGTCATGTTACGTGCTACTTGTTGCATTATTTGGGAGGCTTGCATGTCGACTGACTTTAGCATATATCAGTTGAACGAAGAGAAAAAAATGATGTGGTTTAGTGCATATGGTTTTTAAAGATTAATTTTCATATAAAAAAAAGAAAAAGAACATAGTCGATTTTACCGAACTACGCGGGTCTGATTCTCACCGGATGTGAGATACGTAGGCAAACCTCATCGGTTCCGGCCCCAGTTTTCAAAAAAAAGAAAAAAGAAAAAAGAAAATTCAAAAATATTTTCCTTTTCCTTAATTCCCTATTTACAATTCTTTCCTTAGAAAATCAAAAAAAAATTACTAAATCCAAAAATATTTTTTTATAGTCCCACAGTTTAGCTTTTATTTATTTATTTATATTCTTTTATAGAGTCAAAACCCGAGAAATCGGAATTTTTGTGTGTCAATAATATGTTTGATCAAAGTCTAACCCCGTGTCTGGGTAGACAAGTATACCATGAGTGGGGAAAGAGGTAAGTCTGAAAAGAGGCCCAGATCAGAAGGGATACCAGATTTTCTCATTGTCGATCAGATACCACAGTTGTTGTGGGATTGGTGGAGAGACTTTAAGGAATATGAGCGAAACCATATAAAGAAATACTTGGGACATTTGGTTCACATGATTACGATAAAGCCCAGGAGGGATGTGATTGAAGCTTTGATTCCGCACTGGGATCCTGAAAATAATGTGTTCCGTTTTACCGACTGTGAAATGACTCCGACCTTGGAGGAAATCGCCTATTTCCAGGGGTGGGGCCACAATCTTCGCCGCCAAGCTTTATCATGAGAATGTTGTCGAAAATTCTATAGTTATATCTTCGTCAAAGGAAATGATTTAAAAAAAGAAAATCTTAATTGAAATATACACAGACTAAACAAATAAAACGTGAACAAAGAAAAATGATTTTGATGATAACATTACCTTAATATAAAAGACTCGCCTGCTAAAGAGCAATTTCATATCTCGTCGGCAGAGTGCTTCAGACAAGCTGGCCTTTTTAGGCCTATTCCTTCAATTTGAAGTGTCATTATTCAAGTAGATTAGTATCTTAATAATTCTAAATTAGCTAACTTTAAACTCCTGAATATTAGGAAATGAATAAATGTCAATTTAATGTTAGAGTCCTAAATACTAGGTAAATAATTTAATTACGATATTATCCAATATAAAAATTATTTCAAAATGGTAAAATACGCGAACGACATTTCGCTAAGGGTTTTCGTGCTTTTGATATAGTACTAGTCTTATGGTAACGAAGTTACTAATTTTATTATAGATAATCATAAAAATATTCTATTAAAAATTATTTTTGAGTTATTATAAATAAATGTGTAAGTTTTTGAAAATGAAAAATATTGTTCTTATATACCAAACTCATTAAGGGGAAAATTTCCACGTAGAAGTTCTCAATCATCGATATATTGAAAATATCAATCAATATACAAATACTGAAAAAAATTTAAAGAAGTAAAGAGATCATCATTTTTTAAAAATGGCATTTGTTCGAAATTTTCTGTGTGTGTCAGGAAGGGGGTGGTGCCGTGGTGGTATGTAATTCCTTTTTCTTTTTTAAATGTTCGATTTTCTATTATGAAAATATTCATCGCTAAGTTTCGCATCAATAATTTTTCAATTTTTGTGAACGTACTCATTCATAATTTGATTTTGGTTTTAAAAAAATAACTTTTTCATTTTGTTAAAAGAAGCACCACCTTAAGATTTTAATAAGTCGGGTAGTTACTTAATTATATATATAGTAATTGCTTTTTGGAGACAAATATAATATTGAAAAATAGGTAATTATCACAAACTTAAAGTTTTACGATACAAAGAATGCCAATGTTTTGCTAATTTACTAACAAAAAAATAACGTCTAAATCTAAAAAGAATTGAAAGTAGACGAAGTTTGTCACGACCCCAATTCACCCTCCGTAGGATGTCGTGATGGCACCTAGTCTCTAAGACTAGGTAAGCCTAACAAATTGCGGAATAACATAATAAGAGTCTGAAACTCAAACCTCAATAGTTGTAATAAATGAGAACTGCAAGTCAAAGAACTACAATCTCCCAAAATACGGTAGAACCAAGTCACAAGCTTCTAAGAGAAATACTAATGTCTCTATACATCAGAGTCTACTAAAATAAGAAAAACAATATGATAATATAACGACCCGACCGGTCGTTTTGAGCCCTAGCACGTCGTTCGGCGGTTTGATTCCCTGAGTAACTTCACTTCAGTTTTGAGCCCTAGCGCGTCGTTCGACAGTTTATGCTTCGTGTAGATGTAATGCACAGGGAAAGTGAGACAGTCAGGAGTTTCCTTGAGAAGGTGTCCATGTGCTAGCAAGGCCTTGGAGTTGATCATGTTTGGGAACAAGTCAAAACAAGTGACTCTCAATAACGGTCTTAGCGGGTTCAAAAATTTAAAGTGCGGTGTCTGAGGATCTCGAGTCCGTAGTATGGTTGAGTATCGAGCTTTTGCAGCAGATTATGAAACAGGACTTGGAGTACTCTGCGTTATCTTCAGGTTGTAGTGTAGCATTTGAGAAAGGGAAGAAAATAACTTCGGATTCATAAAAGAAGTATCAGAATGGGTATACCAGTTGAAGATGAAAAAGTGCGCACAAGGAGGGATATGAGATGATTTGTGGATTTTGAAACAGCGAGGTCTCGTGAAATAAGGTCACTCGGGATGAGTGCGGATTTGAGTTCGTGATGTAATGAATGGAGCTATTATTATTTCTAAGGCAAGTTAAGAATAAATTGAGAAAAGACGGGTCAGCTAACAATGGTTGAATTGGCATGGTGGTGACAATGATCAGTTCATTCAGCGCATTGAATTATGCATGTGATTTGTGGCGGTACGTAAAAGGCTTGACGGCCGCCGTAATTGATTTTATTTGGAGGAATTCAAGTATTAGGGCATGTTATGTGTAGAGGGATCCCAAAAGAGTTATGGTGGTTTAGACCACTACTTGAGGCCGGTATTTTTCTACGGATATGAGGATCCAGTCACGTATTGTAATGGTCCTGAAATAATTTAAGTAGAAAGTTTCTGTATGATGAAGTATTTACCCTATTAGTGGTTAGGGGGTTATGATGGAATTCTTGTACTCTTGCGCATTGGCGTAATTAAGTGCATTAAGTAGCATGGAATTCGAAAGTTGAGGATTCAAGATTTCGGTTCGGTGTTGACAAGGATGTCATGAGCTCGGATGAGCAGGAAAAGGGATTTAGATGTTTAAAGCAAGATGGTATTATTTTTGGCATCACCTAAGATCGATGTCAGGTGTAAGAGACCTTATGTATTGATTTGTGGATTCTTGATATGCTTTACAGCATTAGCGTAACCGGTAGCATAGATGTGCAGACTTGTTACCTGTAGCGGAAGGTCGTGGGAGCGTGTCTCACGGAAAGATTGTGTAATAGTGACATGTAGTCACTTGATTGAGTGAAGATTGAAACCAAGTATGAAGATTGTGGTAATATCATTGATTCGAGAATTTATGACTGGAGGGCGCTCGGTTCATTTGGTTGTGGACTGTGGAATTTTGTTCCGGTTATGATGACTGTTCTTGTGTGTTATGAGAAAAAGGATTATTATGGATGCTTAAAAGGTTATTAGCCTAGTACGATGCGATCAGAATCGGCTTGAGGTTTGTGGATGGATTTGAATATGAATATGGGCTCTATATCATGCCGGATGTGTTCATTTCAGCATAAGCGCTCCCTATGGAGGAGTGTTCGGACGTTGGATGTCATTTTCTCGTCGGTTATTTCATGTAATACTGTATTGTGCCGTGTGAATTGCGAAACGGCTTGATAAATTTCTTATGTGTTGAGGTTCCGTGTAGCGATGGTGCCATATGAGACGGATGGCTCTCGAGATTAAGATCATATATCGCACCTTAGTCGTGCTTGAATTTTGTAGCGTACGGCACTGTCGGTCCTTCCAGGGATGATATTATGCACTGAGTGTGCTTGTGTCCGATATTCAGATATTTTATAGTAATGAGCATTCTAGCTTGGTAAGTATTTTCTTATAGATTCTTTTTGTGCGGATCGGGTGGTATGCCGCCACAGATATGTTGTTTGGATCGGGTTGCATGCCGAAACAGTATCATGTATGGATCGGGTTGCACACCGCAACAGTATGATGTTGAGTACAGTCCCCTATATTCTATTTTGTGTGTTTTGTGTCCCATTTTCTGAGAAAGGTTCATGACACCTTTTCGGTTGTCTAATTAGTTACGTGGGTTGAGTAATCCTTTCCAGAGTTCATTTTTCCTTAGGTATCACGTTCGGGTTTGTAGCTTATTGGCACATTATGGCACTATATGAGACTTTTGACACCGTCTGCGGTGGCTTATTGCCCGAAAAGCTTATACTGGGTGAGACGAGACTATTGGACTGGAAATAAATATAATCAGATTTATATAAGGTATAATAAGGAACAAATATAGCTATTCGGTTCAGAAGGAGATAATGGTCCTTGTCAGGAGGGGCGACCCCATGATTTGATTGATTCAGCAAGTGGTTGTGAATTTCTACACATCTCTTCCATCATGGCAGTATTGCAAGAGTTGGAACAAGACTTATATATGTCATGAGGTGCATTGTGAGCATCAGATTTGTGAAATTTCAGCTATTGTTATCAGAGGATGTTATTATGGTCATGTGAGTTATGCAGTGAATAGTCTGAATTCAGCAAAGGTATGCAATCATTTATCGGTGTATCGTGTAGTGATTGTTACGGTGTTCGTATGATAGGAACATGCCTAGCAGAGAATTTCGGATGTTGGAATTGGACTCTAAGGCTTATTTGGCTAAGTAAAAAGGGAGAATCTTCAGACTGGCTCGAGCTAGTGAGCTCAACTAAGTTACGGTAGAACGGGTAGGTGCACAATGTTTTAAACAATGATTTCAGACAACTCCAAAGCAGTTCTTAGCACGTTCGAGGACGAACGTAATAAATGGAAACTGCAAGTCAAAGAACTACAATCTCCCAAAACCCGGTAGAAACAAGTCACTAGCTTCTAAGAGAAATACTAATGTCTCTATACATAAGAGTCAACTAAAATAAGGAAAACAATATGATAATGTAATGATCCGACCGGTTATTTTGAGCTCTAGCGCGTCGTTCAACAGTTTGATTCTCTGAGCAGCGTCACTTCAGGTATTATGACTTGTACGCATGGTCGGAATTTAATTTCGGGAAGTTCAGAGTTGATTTGGAAAGAAAATTCTCATTTAGAAAGCTTTAAGTTGGAAGAATTGACTAAGGTTGGATTTTTGATTAAACGACCTCAGAATCGGGATTTGAAAGTTCCAGCATATTTGTATGTTAATAAGTGTACGAATCATATTATAAGTGATGTGGAGTCTAAGGAGATCCCTAAGTCTAAGTCAAGTTGGAAAGTACATGATAGACTAAAATTCCAAATGAGTACACACAAAACCTAACTTTGGACGAGCATGCCTATATATATATATATATATATATATATATATATATATAAAGAGTTATATAGTGGACAACCTATCAAATGAAAGATCTTCGAGTCTAGTTTCTAACGCTTTAAACCGTTCGTCATTTGGATATTTCTAGAAGGAGTTATGGACGTTTTAGTAAAAGGTGTCCAGCACTGGAAAACTTGTAATACGAGGTACAACCTGCACAGCGCAAGGTACAACTCGCTGAAGCACCCATGCCTATATAAGGCAGTCACGGGCAGCAACCATTTTTGGGAATTTTCTTGAGCTAGGGATTGGTTCTTTCATGGTGGATTCGACCTTGGGGACTACTTAAAAATACAAGATGAGTTTTTTTGGATACTTTAAGTTAATAACATCCTATTAACACTAGTATTAATATCCTTCAATCTTTGAAATTTTTAGAAATCTTTCAAAAAATATTTGAAATTCTAATATTTGTTTTAAGTTGTTATGGTTGGATAATTGATTTCATAAACCCTAGTTCATGGCATGAATAGTGTTCTTGAGAAAATGAGGGAAAGATAAATAGTGTTCTTAGAAATGAAATTAATGGATGCAATGAACCTATGGAATCATTTTCTAGCTTAGTTGGAAGTGTTCAACTAAGTAATCACCAAATTGAATGTTTTTAAAATATTGGTTAAGGAAGACGATGAATAGTAATTTGACGGTGTTGAAGAATTAATGTAGTATCATTGATAATTTCAAATGGGTATTAAATAATAAGAGTGGAATTGAATGTGCTAGTAAGTGAACCTATTAGACGATTTGAGTTGGAGGCTTGTAGCCAACTTGTGAGTCATAAATAGATATTGATAAATATTTGAGTCATATTTTGACTGTAATTAGGATTGTAATTGTAGATATCAATTTGTTGGTGGCGTATGAGCATTTTACTCAATGTTACGATGTCGGAGGAGGATTAAAAGCTTGTGAATATTAATAAAGCGAAAGCGAGTTTTGGAGCGTTGGGCATTGGTCGAGTTGTTTGAAAGACTTGGGAGTCGGCTATAGAACTTCAGAGCAAGGTAAGTCTTTTGTCTAATCTTGTGAGGGGGAAATTACCTCATAGGTGATTAAATTAATAATTTTTGTTAATTGTGAGGGCTACGTACGCATGAGGTGACAAGAGTCCGTGCGTAGCTACTATTAATGCTAAAGTTCGGGTAGTTTAGAACACAAAGCATGAATTACTTGTGTAAATTATATTCTTTGTTTAATTAATATTAATTGATATATATGAATATATTGTGAATTGTTAGATAAAGATATTAAAGGATGAAAATATCATATGCTTGATTTTCTATTTAAATTAATTAATTGTTAAAAGAAATTGTTCTTCCTCCCGAATTGATCTTATAATAAATATACTCTCTTTCCGGAGGTACATAAAAAAATATCCTCCTTTCTTGTTGAGCGGGCCGAACGCCTCGGCAGGATAGATGCATCTATGGATCGTGCCACACGTCCCTCGGCAGTGTACACCACACTCTGGGTCGGGCCGTACGACCTTGGCAGAAATCGTGCTTAATAATAATAATTACATGATACTTTGATAGTTTATTGCAGCTTGTGAAGCTAATTGATAAATTGAAAATCTTTGGAATTTAAAGAATTAATTTTCTCTGCTTGTTAAGAAAATTATTTTTATTCTTGTAAATGAGGTTAATTGATAAATTAGAAATTTATTGGAATTGAAAGAATTTTAATTATTTCTACTGGTTAAGTAAATTATTGTTATATTCTGTGAATCATGTTGATTTAGATATTCTAGTTTTATTTCAATTATTATTATTGACTCATAGTGAGTGTCAAAGTCGGCCATCTCGTCTCTACCACTTCGAGATTAGGCTTGATACTTATTGGGTACACGTTATTTACGTACTCATGATGCACTTGCTGCACATTTTATTGTGCAGGTTCATATATGTCTAGCGGCCTTGTGGGCGCAGATGTTGGTTAATAATTGTAGGGACATAGGTGAGCTGCATTCTATATTACGATCTGCTGCCAACAGAGTCTCCTTCAGAGTTATTATATTTTCTTGTCTAATTTGTATTCTGGACGGATGCTGTATTTTATTTTTAATTCCCTAGTAAATGCTCATGCACTTGTGACATCGGGTTTTGGGAATGGTTATGAATTATTTAAAAATTTAGTTGCTAAAAATATTTATCATTTACTCTATGAGTTCTATCTTTATTATTTCATTGAAGAAATTTTGATTTCAAAAATACTAATTTAATTAACTATATAGTGTTGGCTTGAGTGACAGCGGTGTCCGGCACCATCACGACTTTAAATGAATTTTGGGTCGTGACAGATAAGGATAGAGGGGGACTACGAGGTCTGCGGACGCTGGCAGATGTACCTTGAAGTCTCCGCACATAGGTAATTCACTTATATGTGGGCTGGTAAGAAGTACCTGGATTTGCACAAAAAGATGTGCAGAAGCGTAGTATGAGTACACCACAGCAGTACCCAGTAAGTGCTAAGCCTAACCTCGGTAGAGTAGTGACGAGGTCAGGTCAGACCATACTGGAAATAATAGAAAAGTAAGACAGAGGATATAATAATATAACGAAATGACTGAGAAGTGATCAACCGAGCAAATAGAGGTAAACAACAGGGGCGCTCCCGAGGTACCACCTCATAGTCCCAAAAGTAAATATGCAGTGCAGGGGGATCTCCCGAGGAACCGCCTCGTAGTCCCAAAAGTAAATATGCAGTATAGGGGGATCTCCCGAGTAACCGCCTCGTAGTCCCAAAAGTAAATATGCAGTACAGGGGGATCTCCCGAGGAACTGCCTCGTAGTCCAAAAAATAAATATGCAGCAGGTAGTCGGAGGAACAACAAATTTTTAGCAAGAACTCTTACAGTTAAAGATTTAAATCAAATCAAGGAAAAACAGGTAATTCAGCTAAGCATGTTGCACATGTTGCACGTAAGAGTTAAGGCACGTAGACATGTGATACTAGGCTAAACATGATCACTACATATGCTAAGGCAACTCAGTTAAAGAATTTAAAAGAGACTACTCAACAAGAACCGATATTTTCAAATTTAGTCCGTGTACGCACTCGTCACCTCGCGTACACGGCGCTCACATATCACAAAATGTTACAACAGTATCAAATCTTAAGGAGATTTCCCCCATACAGGGTTAGACAAGCCACTTACTTCAAGCCAAGCTCAATCAGTCAATAAGAATGCCTTTCCCTCGATTTTTCGACTCCGATCGGCTCGAATCTAATCAATACAAATTATAGAAATTAAATCCGTATGAAGATACATATTTTTCAACAAAAACCCAAAATTTAACTCAAAACTCGTCCGTGAGGCCCACTTCTCGGAATCCGACAAAAGTTACAAAATATGAAGACCCATTCAACCACGAGTCCAACCATACCAAATTTACCAAATTCCGACATCAACTCGACCTCTAAATCTCAAATTAAACTAAGAGGGTTTTCTCAATTTTCCAACTTAATTCACCCATTAAATGTTAAAAACAACCATGGATTCGGGTAATTTAACCAATATTGAATTAAGAACACTTACCCCATTATTTTTCTTGAAAATATCCCAAACATCACCTCTCTCCGAGCTCCAAATCGGTAAAAATGGAAAATGGGACAAAATTCCATTTTCAGAACTTAAACTCCCTGCCCAACGATTCCTTCTTCGCGAACACGACATGTCCCCCGCGTTCGCGAAGCACAATTTTGTGCTTCCCAATTTTTCTTCTTCACGAATGCGAGCCTTGCCTCGCGAACGCGATGCTTCACCGGGCTGCTCAATCGCGAACGAATCCTCTCCATCGCGAATGCGAAGACCAATTTCCCCCAGGCCGGCTTTCCCCTTCGCGAACGCGAGGCCTCAATCGCGAACGCGTAGCTTTGCCCCCCAAACCTTCGCGAACGCGAAGCAAAAAATGGGCCAGTCCAAATTTTCCCTTCGCGAATGCGTGAGTCCCTTCGCGTTCGCGAAGAACAACATCAGTACCAGCAAACCAGCAGTAGCAACCCAGCCAAACTTGGTCCGAAACTACCCCGAAACATACCTGAGGCCCCCGGGACCTCAACCAAATATACCAACAAGTCCCAAAATATCATACGAACTTAATCGAAACCTCAAATCACATCAAATAATGCTAAAACATGAATCACACCCCAATTCAAGCCTAATAAAACTAGGAAATTTCAACTTCTACATTCAACGCTGAAACCTATCAAATCAAGTCCGATTGACCTCAAGTTTTGCACACAAGTCATAAATGACATAATGGAGGTATTTTAATTTTCAGAATCGGATTCTGGCCCCGATATCAAAAAGTCAACTCTCCGGTCAAACTTTCAAACTTAAATTTCTATTTTTGTTTAGCCATTTCAAGCCTAATTTAACTACGGACTTCCAAATAATTTTTCGAACATACTCCTAAATCCAAAATCATCATACGGAGCTATTGGAACCATCAAAATTCTATCCCGGGGTCGTTTACACATAAGCCAACATCCGGTCAACCTTTTCAACTTAAGTTTTCACTTTGGAGACTACGTATCGCATTCATTACAAAACCTCACCGGACCCGAACCAATTACCCCGACAAGTCTCGTAACAACTGTAAAGCATAAATTGAGTAGTAAATGGAGGAACAAGATTGTAATACTCAAAACGACTGACCAGGTCGTTACATATTAATGTAATTTTCATGTGTTGTTATTTTCCTTTTACAAATTTATTATATTACATAGTTCAAATAAGGAATGATTTACTATCCCAAACAAAATTGATTTGAAGTCCTAAATATTAGGAAAATAACAAAATGTCTATTTTATCTAATGTAAAATTATTTTTTAAAGGATAAAAAAGACGACCGATATTTCGCTAAGGGCCTTCGTACTTTTAATATAGTACTAGTCTTAGAGTACGCGCTTTGCACGTGTACCTCGTCTGAGTAAGCATAGATTTTAAGAAAAATACATAAATATTTATATTACAAGTGTATTTGAGTTGTAAAATAAAAGTTAAGAAAAAATATAAGTTTTTGAAAATAATGATTATTGATTATATATATCGAACTCAATAAAGAAAGAAACTTCTCATAAAAGTATTCAATTCGTCTATATCTATGTTATCAAACTTAAATTTATTCCAACTCTATTTATTTTAGAATAAATATAGAATATAATCTTTTAGGAATTTATTATATATTCCCTCCGATCCATAATAAGTGACTTTTCGACCTCTTTATTTTGGTCCAAAATAAGTGTCCTGTATAATCAAGAAGAAATTAACTTTATTTTTTCAAAACTTTCCCTTATTTACATTGTAAGCATTTAAATTTTATAGGGTTTAATCTATAAAATGATTTGGACCATATTAAAATTCAAGACATTAGTCCAAACAAATATTGTGGCTAGTAAGTTGGGCTAATTATTTAAATCAAATTGAAATCAAAGGAAGATAAGGAAACATGGAAGGTACATAGAAGGTTTGCATTTATGGTCACTTTTTTGGGGCGTGTATTTTTCCCGGAAAGAGAGGGACGCATTGACATCCGCTTGGCAGGTGTAGTTGAGGCTCTGACCTCAGAAGGGGGTGATTATACTTTGGTCCCTATGATTCTTTCTTGCATTTTCCGTGCTTTAACTAGATGTAAAATGGGCGCGCGAAACTTTGATGGTTGTAACATTTTGTTACAGATATGGTTTTTGGAGCATTTCTATCGTCATCCTACGATCACTAATTTTAGTGAGCTATGGCCCAATCATACTTATGATCACCAGAAAAGAATTGACGAATGTGATTTACCAGAGGGGATTGGTGCCTGGAAAGAACTACTTCTTACTCTGTCTGCCAAACGGATCACTTGGAACTACGATTGGTTCTCCTCTAAAGAGGTCATTTGTGAGTCTGCATACCATTCTTATTTGGTACTCATAGGATTGGATGGTGTTCAGTCTTATGCTCCACTTCGGGTAATGCGCCAATTTGCACGACTACAGGAGGTGCCACCAACACGAGATATGAGCAAGTTCTGTTATGATTTTGGTAAAGATCAACCTCATGACGAAGAAGAAATTATGAAAATTTGGTATGCAAGTAAAGTCTCGGAGTTGAATGATATGGTAGAAGACCGAGATCATGGAGAGGTGATCCCTGAATATATTACCTGGTTTCATGACCCTTCGTTGCTTAGAGATAGGCCTGAAGGATCCAACAGGAGGAGAAATGACCAAAGAGCTATAGAAAGGTTAAAAGAGGAATTGGAGCATTCCCGGATGACCATATCTAAACAACAAACCCAACTGCAAGCCGGAGTCGCTCAAATTCGTTTAAATATTGAGAAAGATTATCAATCGGCCTTACGTGGAATGGATAAAGATCTAAAGCATGATAAAATGAGGTGACCCACTTAGAAGAAGAATTGGCAAGCACTATTGGTTTAGTTAGAAGAGTTGAGGCAAATAAAAATGCTGAAATGCATAAGCTGCAAGAAGACTTGAGTATCATTGAAGAGGATGCGCACCAACAACAATTGGAGTTTGATCAGCAGAGAGAGCAGTTTGAAAGAGAAAGGGCCTATTGGATACGCTCAAAGGGTCAGTTTCTTGCACAATTGGAAGAAATAAAAAGGCATAAGGGAGGTCATCAACATGCAGATTTTGAGGTAGAGCGGCGTCAGTGGATGATTGAGAGAGCTATGCTAAACCGCCGTATTGAAGAATACGAGGGACGCGAGACTGAGATGGGTAACGCCCTCAACACTACCCAGATATGGTTGCAGAATTGTCAGGAGAATATGGGGCAAGCTAGAGAGAAAGTACTTCAATTGGCAGAGAAAGCATCATATATTCATGACGATCATCGTCATCTAAACAATGAGAAAGTTGGTCAACAGGCACATGCCCTCGTTCCACAATTGCCGGGAGTGTTTCAGAATTTGTACGAGATGTTGGGGGGAGAGTGGAGGCCAAGGGATGCAGACCATTGATGATATCAGTTTAAGAAAGAATGCCATTGAAGATTAAAGTTTTAGTGCAGTCAATTAGTTTTTAGTTTCATTTTTCATTTGTCGTATTTTTAATTTTATATTTGTCGCATTTTTAGTCATATTTATGTCTTTAGAGTCAATTTGAATAATAATAATAATAATAATAATAATAATAAATAAAAATCAAAATTGTTATTATTTCCCCCTGAACTACGTAATGATCTGATTCATGCGGCGACATGATACGTAGGCAACCCACAAAAGGATCGATCAAAATATTTTTCAATGATTCTAAGATGAGGGATCAAAATGAGGCGTGAGTAAAAAAAAATGAGAAGAAAATAAGAGCATCAATAAGAAGCATCCTCACAAGCCGGAATAAAACATGAAGCCTCCAAAAGCATGTTAGAAATAGTGACAATGATAGCAGCATGGCACATTATGTGTGATTCATATCTATAAAATGCTTAACCCTAACACGTTTGCTGTCTCTTACGTAGTAAGCTTAAGGTGGTTGGTTTGTGGTGAAACTGGCAACACGCCATTACTTCACTAGATCTAAGGGAGCAGTAGTAATGGCCAATGATGATGAGATCGAGCTGATCAATGACGACCCCCAGGGTCAATCAGTTGAACAAGAGTCGAAGGAAATAAGCAAATTGAGACAACAATTGTTTGATGTATATCAAGTTTGGGTGTCTGGTTAGCCTCCACCCTGTGGTCCCTCAGAGGGAACTTCCACCGTACCCCTGGCTACTCAACTACCGCTCTATGCAACGAGCGACCACATCCTACCACCAGGTTATGTGCCAAACTATAGCCTCCACGTTGCTCCTGGTACCTCTAATGTGCGACCTCCAATCGCACCGGTCAGGAACACTCCTCTAGTCGTGTCTGGCGCACCGACATACACAATCCCGCCTCCACCTCCTGTGACGAGGACAATCAATGAGCCACCATCTCATGCTTATGATGGCCAATACTACTCTCCAAATATGGCTTTCGGGGTCTCGGCTCCATGTAATCAGACTCCTTAGTACGAGTCACCACTGGAAAATGAAAATCCTGCCAAGACGGTTGAGCCGGATGAGATGGCCAGGAATATAAAAAGTCTTGAACAGAACATAAAGAACATACAGGGACTAGGGGGTCACAAAAGTGTTTTGTTCAGTGATCTATGCATGTTCCCTCACATCCATTTGCCACCAGGGTTTAAGACCCCAAAATTCGAGAAGTATGATGGACACGTTGACCCTATCGCCCATTTGAAAAGGTACTGCAACCAGCTGAGGGGTACAGGTGGAAAAGAAGAATTACTGATGGCTTATTTTGGGGAAAGTATTGTGGGGGTAACCTCCGAATGGTTCATTGACCAAGATATCTCTCACTGGCATGTCTGGGATGACATGGCCCAAGCCTTCATCAAACAATTTCAATGCAACATAGATATTGCACCGGATCGCAATTCCCTGACCAATATGAAGAAAAAGCCGACTTAAAGCTTTAGGGAGTATGCAATCAAGTGGAGGGAGCAAGAAGCTAGAGTTAAGCCACCCATGGATAACCACGAGTTGATAACCATTTTTCTTGAGGCCCAAGAGCCTGATTACTTTCAGAACATGATGTCCGCAATGGGTAGACCTTTTGCGGAAGCGATCAAAATAGGAGAAATGGTCGAAAATGGCCTCAAGACTGGCAGAATTGTAAGTCAAGCTTCTCTCAAAGCCAGCACCCAAGCTATCCAAAATGGGTCGGGAAGTTTGGCAAATAGAAATAAGAGAGATGAAGGGTCCATGATGACTTCGGGATCCAGGGAAGTTCAAAGAGGGGCATCGCACCCTTATGTGCAAGTTCAGCAGGGGCAATCTAGCTACCTTCAACATTACTATCCCCCGCCAATTCCTCAGTACTCTGTGGGACCGCCACAATATACAGTATTTAATGCTCAATCATATGCTCGTCCTCCCAATCAACAGGTACGGGCACCAACTCCAAGATTCCCCCGACCTCAGCAGCAAAATTTTCGGGAACCCTACAATGCTTGTCCTAGGAAGGATTATGGTCGAGAGTAGAGGCCGGTGGAAAAATTTACTCCATTGGCTGAATCATACTCTAGTCTGTTCCAGAAGTTGAAGCAGATGGGCGTGATTGGACCCATCGCTCCCCACCATATGCATCCCGATTCACACGAATTTCAAGAAAATGCTAGATGTGAATATCATTCAGGTGCTCCTGGGCATAGCACTGATGACTGTTGGACCCTGAAAAGAGCCATAGAAAGCCTCATTGTTGAAAAATTGATTGTAATCACGAATGGCGAGGACCCTCCTAATGTGACCAATAACCCGTTGCCAGTACACAATGATGTTAATTTTATGGGAATGATTGGCCGAGATCATGAATACAAGCCGGTTGGTCGAGCATAAATGACAGTGGTAACGATTCAAGAGGGAAGCAAACTGGA
This sequence comes from Nicotiana tabacum, assembly GCF_000715075.1. Lineage (NCBI taxonomy): Eukaryota > Viridiplantae > Streptophyta > Magnoliopsida > Solanales > Solanaceae > Nicotiana > Nicotiana tabacum. The sequence goes on from NC_134103.1 coordinate 76,897,506, forward strand.
AGTAAGTCCAAGCCTAGATGCACCGTTAATTGTGAAAGGCGCCCAGAGCTCAGAGAGGGCAACTTTATTTGTTCCAAAAATCTCGAGGTTGGAAGTTCGCTCCAATGTTCCAAACCCAAAGTTATACGTCCTTGGAGGTCACCCCATCACAAAGCAGAATCAGGGCGATAAGACGGGTGTAATAGAACCGATCATAATCAAGCCTGCCACACAACCCCGTGTAACAAATACGAAAACCATCTCTTGGAACTACAACAAAACTGTAGTATCCTACAAAGGCAAGGAAATCATAGAAGAAGTGGGGGAAACTGGAGGTTTGACTCGATCAGGGAGGTGTTACTCTCCAGAAGAGTTGAGGAAGGCTAAGCAAATCAGAGAAGGACAAATGCCAATAAAGAAACCGGTCACTGAAGAAGAGGCGGAGGAGTTTTTGAAAAAGATGAAAGTTCAGGATTACTCAATCATTGACCAGATGAGAAAGACTCCTGCCCAAATCTCTCTGTTATCTCTGCTCATACACTCAGGAGAGCATGCCCGTGTACTAATCAAAATCCTGAACGAGGCACATGTCTCAGAGAATACCACCGTGAATCAGTTAGAGAAGATGGCCAATAGATTTTTTGAGGTGAACAAAATTTCCTTTACTGATGATGAACTTCCTGAGGAGGGATCCGGTCACAATAGGGCTTTGCAATTGATTGTCAAATGTGAGGGGCATTATGTGAAGTGAGTCATGGTTGATGGAGGCTCGAGTGTAGATGTATGCCTCCTCTCTACCTTGCAAAGTATGAAGATCAATACAGACAGGATCCAACCCAGCAATGTTCGCATCCGGGCTTTTGATGGCTCAGCGAGAGATACCATTGGGGAGATCAACCTCACCATGACGATTGGGCCTGTTGATTTTGAAATTGTTTCCAAGTAGTGGACATGTAAACTTCTTATAACTTTCTTCTTGGAAGGCCATGGATCCATACGGCCCGAGCTGTGCCATATACCTTGCATCAGATGCTCAAATTCGAGCACGACATGCAAGAAATTATTGTTCACGGAGAAGACAAGTCATCCATTTATAAAGACCAGTTAATCCCATGTATTGAGGCCAAGGAAGGATGTGAGTCTATTATCTATCAGGCTTTCGAAGTGGTTGCTGTGGACCATGTTGAGGAAGGAAAGCCCATTCTGCATCCTTGTCTCTCCGCCACATCTGTAATGGTGGCTGCACTTATGATGAGACAAGGTTATGAGCCAGGAAAAGGCTTGGGGCCATCATTGCAAGGAATTTCAGAACCCATTTCTCCGTTCAGTAACAGGGGTACTTTTGGTTTAGGCTTCAGGCCAACACAAGCGGACAAAGACAAATCCAAGCACCGCAAAAAGTACGGGTGGGTCTTGCAGCAACCTATCCCTCACATTTTCTACACTTTTGTCGAGCCACGATTCAAACATGGTCAAAATTCTACGGTGCATGCAAACATTGATGAAATTTGCCATGGCCTCAGGCAGATATTTTCTGAAGTGGATATGATCCAGGCTGGTGAAGGCACTAGTCATGCCGATATGCAACTAATTGGCCCAGAAACCATGCTCAATAACTGGGAAGCAACCCATCTCCCCACAAGGAAGGAGTCTTGGTAGTTGACTTTTGCAGCTTCTTTATTTTGTACTTTGGGTTACTTTCAGGGTTGTAATCCAAATATCTTAGTATGATTGTTTTATTTTGACGTTAACCCTTCTATCCTTTCAAATTCAATGAAATGCAGTTCAGTTTCGTATTAAATTTTGTATCTTTCCCTTTTCCTAATTCTTGCCATTTTATTTCCATTTCAGTTTTGTTAATGCCGGCTTTAATAATATGACATGCATGCGGAATTCACGCTAGATCTCGAAAAGCTGTCTAATTTAGAAATAATGCATCAAGAGGTTGAATATGATGAAGATAAGGGTTTTGATGAAATAAAAAGAGAGTTGGAACAATTTGAAAACAAGCCTAGGCCCAACCTCAATGAAACTGAGCCAATTAATATCGTAGGTCATGAAGAAGTAAGAGAAACAAAGATAAGCATTCACACTGAACAAAAAACCAGAGATACCTTGATTCAACTTTTATTTGAGTATAGAGATGTATTTGCCTGGTCTTATGATGATATGCCTGGTTTAAGCACCGATTTAGTGGTTCATAAGCTTCCCACATATCCTGATTTTCCACCAGTCCAACAGAAGCAGCAAAAATTTAAAACGGACATGAGTGATAAAATCAAAGAGGAAATAATGAAGTAATTGAGCGCCAATGTTGTCAGAGCCGTACGATACACCACCTGGGTGGAAAATGTTGTGCCCATGACAAAGAAAGATGGAAAAACTAGAGTCTTTGTTGACTACAGAGACCTGAACAAAGCAAGTTCGAAGGATAATTTTCCTTTGCCAAACATCCATATTCTTGTAGATAATTGTGCAAAGCATAAGATACAGTCATTTGTGGATTGGTATGCTGGGTACCACCAGATTCTAATGGATGAGGGTGATGCAGAAAAGACCACTTTCACCACTCCGTGGGGTACCTATTGTTACAGGGTCATGCCATTCGGTTTAAAGAATGCAGGGGCAACTTACATGAGGGCCATGACCACCATTTTTCACGACATGATGCACAAAGAGATTGAAGTATATGTCGATGATGTCATCATAAAATCAAAGACACAAGCTGACCACGTGAATGGTTTGAAAAAGTTATTCAAACGGCTTCGAAGGTATGACCTTAAGCTCAATCCAGCCAAATGTGCGTTTGGGGTTCCATCTAGGAAACTCCTCAGTTTTATAGTCAGTCGGAGAGGCATCGAATTGGATCCATCTAAGATAAAGTCCATTCGAGATCTGCCACCCCCGAAGAACAAAAAAGAGGTCATGAGTTTGCTCGGAAGGTTGAACTACATTAGTAGGTTCATTGCTCAGCTCACAACCATGTGCGAGCCCATCTTTAAGTTGCTGAAAAGGATGCTGCAATCAAGGGGACGGACGATTGCCAAAATGCTTTTGACAGGATCAAAGATTATCTATCAAAACCCCCTGTACTGGTCCCACCTGAACCTGGTAGGCCTTTGTTTTTATATCAATCGGTGATGGATAATTCCTTTGGATGCGTTCTGGGGCAACATGATGCAACAGGCAAAAAGGAACAAATAATATATTATTTGAGCAAGAAGTTCACCAATTATGAGGTTAAGTACACCCTTTTAGAAAGGACATGTTGTGCCTTGACTTGAGTCGCTCAGAAGTTGAGACATTATCTTTTGGCCTATACTACTTACCTCATATCCAGAATGGATCCTCTGAAGTATATCTTCCAAAAGCCAATGCCCACCGGCAGGCTCGCAAAATGGCAAATCCTGCTCACAGAGTTCGACATCGTCTATGTCACTCGCACCGCGATGAAAGCACAGGCTTTGGCCGATCATTTGGCAGAGAATCAAGTTGATGATGAGTACAAGCCACTTACGACATACTTCCCAGACGAAGAGGTCAACTCAATAGAGGAAGTAGTTCCAGAGGACAACCCTCTATGGAAAATGTATTTTGATGGAGCTGTCAATATCAAAGGAGTTGGGATCGGGGCAATCCTCATCTCACATATTGGACAGTATTACCCTGTAACAGCCCGGCTTTGGTTCTTCTGTACCAATAATATGACAGAATATGAAGCCTGTATCATGGGTTTGAAAATGGCCCTCGATCTGGATATGCATGAACTATTGGTTATGGGAGATTCTGACTTGCTTATCCGGCAAGCCCAAAGCGAATGGGAGACTCGAGACATCAAGCTTATTCCATACAGACAATGTGTACAAGATTTGAGCAAAAGATTCAAATCCATTGAGTTTAGGTACATTTCCAGGTTTCACAACGAGCTAGCCGATGATTTGGCTACTTTAGCCTCGATGCTCCCTTACCCGGGAAACACCCATATCGATCCACTAAAAATCCAAGTTCGGAATCAACACGGTTACTACAATACAATTGAGACAGAACCAGATGGTGAACCATGGTATCATGACATAAAACGATTCCTGAAAATGAGAGAATACCCAGAGCATGCCAAGGGAGATCAAAAAAGAACTATAAGGTGGCTCGCCAGCGGCCAAACGAGCATGCCAAACGATTCCTGGGGAAATCTTGTACAAAAGGACCCCAGATTTGAACTTGTTGAGATGCATAGATGCCACAGAAGCTGAGCGGATCATGAGTGAAGTGCATTCGGGGGTATGCAGACCTCACATGAATGGATATGTTTTGGTGAAGAAGATTCTGCGGGCAGGGTATTATTGGCTTACAATGGAGCGAGATTGCTTCAGTTTTGTTCGCAAGTGTCACCAATGCCAGATTCATGGTGACCTGATTCACTCGCCACCTTCGGAGTTGCATCCCATGTCCTCTCCTTGGCCTTTCGTTGCTTGGGGAATGGATGTTATTGGGCCAATTGAGCCAAAGGCTTCAAATGGGCATAGATTCATTTTGGTTGCAATTGATTACTTCACCAAGTGGGTGGAGGCCGTCACTTTCAGAGCAGTCACCAAGAAAGCAGTGGTAGACTTTGTTCATTCCAACATTATCTACCGTTTCGGTATCCCAAATACCATTATCACTGACAATGCATCCAATCTCAATAGTCATTTGATGAAGGAGGCATGCGAGCAATTTAAAATTATGCATCGCCATTCTACCCCTTACCGGCCAAAAGCCAATGGAGCTGTTGAAGTGGCGAACAAGAACATCAAGAAGATTCTTAGGAAAACGATCCAAGGTTCCAGACAATGGCATGAAAAGTTACCTTTTGCTCTTTTGGGATACCGCACGACTGCTCGCACATCTGTTGGTGCAACTCCTTATCTTTTGGTATATGGAACGGAAGCTATAATACCGGCTGAAGTCGAAATTCCCTCACTTCAGATCATTGTGTAGTCGAAGATTGAAGATACAGAATGGGTAAAGACCCGATTAGAACAACTAATGCTGATTGATGAAAAACGGCTAGCAGCAGTGTGCTTTGGCCAGTTATACCAGCAAAGAATGGCACGCGCTTACAACAAAAAAGTGCGTCCAAGGCATTTAGAGGTAGGCCAACTCGTTCTGAAACGCATTCTTCCACACCAAGTAGAAGCTAAATGAAAGTTTGCCCCAAACTGGAAAGGACCCTACATCATCAAGAAAGTGTTACCAAAAGGGGTCTTGCACTTGGTAGATGAAGAAGGACGGGTACCAGACATGACTATTAATGCAGATGTAGTCAAAAGATATTATGTCTGATATATACCCACTGTGGAACTTTCACGCATGATTTTCTTAGATCGAGATGACAAAGGCTACCATTTCTCGCTATTCCAAGCAAGTGTCACCCTTTTGTTACCCCTTTTAAGCTGTATTTTTCTTCCTTGTTTTCTATTTTTTTGGAACCTGTGTACTCAAAAAAGAAGAAGAAGTCAAACAATAATTTTTTTGAGTCATTGAACTACGTCCGACCTGATTCCGAAAGGATACGTAGGCAGCCTTACCCTGGGTTCGGTCCCATCGCAACAAAAATCCATATTCCCAATACTCCAAAACTGGGGCAGAAGTTTGTTTTTATCTTACAGTTTTCCCGTAGAAACAGTTCCAAAAGTTGTAATTCAGTTCAAGGTTCTTTTCGCCTTTTCCTGTTAAGAATTTCTGATCGATCTTTGAGAATACTTGAAGTCCCCATGCCAGGGGCATTGGCCAACCTTCCGTAAAAAAAAAGAAAAAAAGAAAAAGAAAAGAAGAAATGAGAGAGTCTTATCGGTGAAAACCCGTATGAGCACTGTAAGGCGATAGTGAGCAGAGAGATGCAAAAGTCTTATTGGTGAAAACAGATGGGCACCATAAGGCAACATTGATTAGAGAAATGAGAGAGGCCAGTTAGCGAAAACCCGCAAAGGGCGCTACTAGCCAAATGAGGGTCTTCGATGCTCCGGCATGAGCACAACCAAGATAGTTTTAAGATGAACACTTGCGATGTATTTTGAGAATTAGATAGCTCAGACAGATCAGACGTCCAGTCCAAAATGTATGTCATGATTCATTGAAGTCGGCACATATCTCCAGATAAGTCTCCTTATTTCTCTCCTCGAAGGGGACACCTTTTATTTAGACACAATTCCTTTTTCACTTTCAATTGCTCTTCTATTCTTTTCCATAATTTTTCTTAGATTCCTTTTTGGTCTAATCTTGCATCAAAAGCAGAGAAAAAATGGCTGCAAAACTATCTACAGTTTTCCCGTAATACCGAGCACAATTTGGAGCATATACGGCATTGACGAAGGTAGGAATCCATCTGTGATCTCTTTTGATAAGGCGGACAAAGTGTCTCAAAGAAACTGAAAAGGTCGCCTAAGCAAGACTTGCTTCATGGGAAAAGTTGATAAGCACTACAAACACAAATTGGTTCTGAGTGCAAGACAACTAAGTTTGATTTTAAAGAAAAATTGCCTTACCTTAGATACAAGAGTTAACGGTACCGTGGACATCCGGGTATGAAACAGCCAGGGGAGACGTCAAAAAGACAAAGTCTCCAAAAAACGATACAAAGTATCCGAGCATCTCGGTACCACTCTGATAGAATCAGTTCTTCAACAACGGGGTATCTATGAACTCAAACTCCTCAGTGCATCAAGGCCACAAACCGACCACCATTTTAAAAACTCACAAATTTGCTTTGTTTGAAGCAAGAACAAAGCAGTGCAGAATGGCGGTTCTGAAAGGACGAATGTCACCAAATGTAAGCTCCTTAAAATCTTCAGCATGCATCACTACTGTCCATACCTCTCATTTTCATAGCTTAACCCAGGTAGAACCTTTTCACCTAGGGGGATCCAGCTCATAGTTCCGGGTAGAAGTACTTTTCGCCCAGGCTGTTTTAGGTAGTTTAACCCAGGTAGAACATTTTTGCCTAGGGGGATCCAGCTCATAGTTTCGGGTAGAAGTACTCTTCGCTCAGGTTGTTTTACATAGCTTAACCCAGGTAGAACCTTTTAGCTTAGGGGGATCCAGCTCATAGTTTCGGGTAGAAATACTCTTCGCTTAGTTTGTTTTACGTAGTTTAACCCGGGTAGAAACTTTTCGCCTAGGGGGATACAACTCATATTCCGAATAGAAGTACTCTTCGCCCAGGTTCGCTTTTCGTAGTTTAACCCAGGTAGACCCTTTTTGCCTCGGGGATTCAGCATTTTTTCAGTAATACAAGGCGCCAACCCCTGGTTATAATTCCTTTCCAGTAATACAGGGTGCCAACCCCTGGTTACATTTCCTTTTCAGTAATATAGTGCGCTAACCCCTGGTTACATTTTCTTTTCAGTAGTACAGGGCGCCAACCCCATGGTTACATTTCTTTTTTAGTAATACAGGGTGCCAACCCCTGGTTAAATTTCCTTTTGAGTAATATAGGGTGCCAACCCCTGGTTACATTTCCTTTTCAGTAACACAGAGTGCAAACCCCTGGTTACGTTTTCTTTTCAGTAATACAGGGTGCCAACCTCTGGTTACATTTTTCTTTTCAGTAAAACAGGGCGCCATCCCCTGGTTATATTTCTTTTCCAGTAATATAGGGCACCAACCCCTGGTTATATTTCTTTCTCAGTAATACAGGGCGCCAACCCCTGGTTACATTTCCTTTTCAGTAATATAGGGCGCCAACCTCTAGTTACATTTCCTTTTCAGTAATACAGGGCGCCAACCTCTGGTTACATTTTCCTTTTCAGTAATACAGGGCGCCAACCCCTGGTTACATTTCTTTTTCAGTAATACATGGCGCCAACCCCTGGTTACATTTCCTTTTCAGTAATACAGTGTGCCAACCCCTGGTTACATTTCCTTTTTCAGTAATACAGGGCACCAACCCCTGGTTACATTTCCTTTTCAGTAATACAGGGTGCCAACCTCTGTTTACATTTTCTTTTCAGTAATACAGGGTACACCAATCCCCTGATTATATTTTCTTACCAGCATAGGGTACACCAATCCCTGATCTCCTTACCAGTATAGGGTACACCAATCCCTAGCTGTGTTCTCCAACATAGGGTACACCACTCCCTAGTTGATTTGATTTTAAATGCAAGATACACCACTCCCTGGTATCATTGCCAATATAGGGTATCCCATTCTCTAATCACATTTTCCCAACATAAGGTACACAAATCCTTAGTTGAGACATTCTTTTGGGACAATAAAAAAAACAAAATCATCATGACCTTTTCAGGGTATACCATTATTTTTTTTTATTTTGCTTTCAATAAAGAAGTAGTTTAGAATTTTATTACAATAACTCATAAAATATTTCTAGTGAAAACTGGGGCAGAAAAATTTCGTTTGTTTGTTTGTTGTGATGTCTGAGCAGGTTTTACCTCGAGGCACAAGGTTCGAGATGAACAAAAGAAGAAGTTTGAATCCAAAATAAAGAAAAGAAAAGGAAAAAAAAGTGAATCCAAATGCAGAAGCAGATGGAAATGATATGGACTGCTCAAAACATGACTGAAGTTACGAGCTTCATATTTCCCGTTTTGCTTAGAAGAAGCCATAGAAGAATGAACTAGCACCTACAGCTAGCAAGCATCAAGGTTCAGATTAGAGTCTGCATGAACAACCAGTCAAGACTCAAGATCAAGGTTCAGAATACTTATAAATAGGAATCTTGTAACTTATAACTGATAGGTTTGTTTAGTTCCTTTAGATTTTGATGTAATAACAGGGCCACGGACCGGAGCCTCGACAGAACCTAGCTCGACTTTCGAACTCATCACTCCATCATTCTTCTTGAACTACACGCGACCTGATTTCCTTATAATCCGGGATATGTAGGCTGTCCAAAACCAGGGCCCGATTGTACCTTTTTCTTTTATTTTCTTCCTCTTTTGAATAACGATATGGTCAAAACTTAGTCACACGGCTCACTTTATCTTTGCCTGAAATTTTTTATTATTTTCAAGCAAAGAGAGGCATGTTGTGAGCAACTAATTTTTTACCGTGTTTGAATATTTCCCACTCCAATCTTTTCATGCGTGTCCCCACTCTTTGTCCCCCACACTTTGTCCCCACTCCACTTTCTCTTGTCCCCCCACACTTTGTCCCCTCTCCACTTTTTCTTGTCCCCCATGCTTGTCCCCCACTCACAAACTCCATACCACTCTCCCTACCCATTAAAAACAACCCCCAATTCCTTTCTTCTTGGAAGAGACGGACAGAACATCCCCTAGGAGGAACCCTAAAGCCCAAAAAAAGAGGAAGTGGCGCAGCAGCATTATGGAAGGAAAAGGCAGCTGTTTGGAAAAGAAAAAAAATGCAGCAGCTGATATCTATCTTCTTGCTTAAAAACAACCTCAAAACAACTTCATCTTCCTCACTCAATAACCATGAAAACCAGTTGAAACTTCAACCATTAAAACACCCCAAAACTCAGCAAGGATTAGCCAAATCAGAGCTCAAAATTCACCCCAAAACAACCTCAAAACATGCTCCAAAAATGAGCTGAAAACTGACCCCGAACCAGCCCAAAAAGCCACATGAAACTTCCATAACGCAGCAGCTTAACCCCCTCTAAACCCCTCCATACACCAGCTCTTAAAACCATCTTGAAATAGTCTCAAAGCAGGCCCAAAAACCAGTAAAAAATACACCAAACTCTAGCTCAAAACCAGCCACTTCTCTAAAAGTTTCGGCGTAGCTTTGAGGTTGCCGGTGAGGTTCCGTTCGAGGTCGACGACGTTGGTTTCACATTCCATTTACTTAATAGGCGATTTGCTGCACAAGTTCCCTTATCAATATATTGGAAGGCTTTGAGGTTCATTTTTAGCCTTATCTAGTCTCTTTTTAATGATTTCAAATGTTTATAATACTTGCTTTAATTGCAAGTTACTGATTTCTGCTTGGACACACTGATCTTGAATTGCTCACTTGTTTTATTTTATCTGTGTCGTTTGGCTGCCTAATGCGTTGGAAGGTTTTTGTTTGCGCGACATGAGTTTTGTAGCGTTTTGAATCTAGCTAATTTGTTTCAATACAGTAAATATTTTTGTGTTAGTAAATGTCATATTCTCGTTTCTTGCTTGAGTTTAGTATGAGAAGTTGGTTGCTTTAATTTTGTCTCCTAGTATGAGTAAGTTATGATTGAGAGTATGGAATTTAGCATGATTCAGTTTCTAAATGGATAGAAACTAGAATTGGGCCATAGATAAAGATTTGTAGGCCATGGAGAAGTGATTCTAAAATTGGGAATTGTTGGACTTTACACTTAAGTTATGATTTAAAGTAGTATGGTCCAAAATAGACTTTGTCCAACCCAATAATATCACAATCACATACCATCTCTCCCACAATAATATTTGATTCATAAGTCATGGCCTCACAATAATCTCAAAGTTTAGGAAGAATAATGAACATCGTTATAGTTGCTTTAGGCGCGCTTTTAATTAGTTTATCGCGATTATGTATACGTTCGCGCGACATAATTGTGATTTCCAAAATTAAAATCGAAGTATGTGTTCGCGCAACTTTGACCAAAACAATCTTAATATAATAAAAATGCTATTAATTGTGTACACGTACGCGTGACATGATTTTGGCATAATAAACAAAAACGAATTCACACGTGATTCGCTTCAAAGAAAATTTCATATTTTAAAAGCGGATAGATAAAATATGAAAATCAATAAATCACAGTTTATCCAAATTTAATCAAAGTCAAGTTGTAGTCAATAAAGCGACCGTGCTAGAACCACGGGACTCGGGGAATGCCTTACACCTTCTCCCCGGTCAACAAAATTCCTTATCCGGACTTTGTTTTCGCAGAACAATAATAATAGAGTCAAACCTTCCTTTGACTAAGGATTTAAACAAAAGGTGACTTGGAACACCCGAAAATCAATTTCAAGTGACGACTCTGAACAATAAGATAATCCCTATTTCAAATTGTCACTTTAATTAGAGAAACTCTTTAACCCACAACAATTCAATAACATATTTATCTTTGTGGTGGGGGACATAAAAAGGGTGTGAAAACAAGAAGCATTGAGCTCCACTCAAAGATCTGTTGCGACAATTGGAATCATTTCCACACATTGCATTGTAGAAAAGTTGAAGGGTACCTTCCCTGCAATAATGGACATAACACAAGTACCCTCTGATAGGTATATTGTTGGGAATGTGGCTAGACATTTTCCCAATTTTGTTCCTGAAAATAATGTTAAACAGGATTAGTTTCGTTTTAAGTGAAGAAAAGCAGTGTGGGGCGACTGATAATGCACTATGAAATGCAAAACCAAGATATTTTCGAAAAAAAAAAAAACCAAATGGTAGGTTTTTGTAAAAGAACTAATGCAAATTCTCTCCTAAACGTTTTCGCGAAAAATCATTCACACTTTTTTTTCCGAACCCGTTTTCTAATTAAAGCGTTAACTTTGGAGACTTTAGAAAAAACCGTATAAAAAATGCTACTTTGAAATAAATCTTAAGAAATATGCTAGTTGTTTGTTTTTTTAAGTAAAAAAGTAAAAAAGATACTCTTTCGGTCCCAATTTATATATACTTTCCTCTTTAATCTATTCCAAAAGAATATCATCTATCTTTGTTTTAATATAAATTAACTTTATAATTTTTATTTTATCTTTATTGAGATGATTTATAGTCATGTCTATGACTTATATTAGACCATAATTAAAATTTTTTTTTTCTGTCACTGAGAAAGTAGGACAAGTGGAAGAAACGTTAACTTCTAAATTGCTGTCAGCTTGCTAGATGACAAGAATATTGAGTTGCAACAAGATCAAATAATAAGTTTCAAGTTTTTAAATTCTAATAAAGAAATAATATTGGTCAGTAGTTGTTTAACTTAAAGGGGTTGTCTGGCTTGAAGAAAAGTTACCCAACGATTATTATCCTGATATTTTTTTCTTATTGAATGTTTGGTATGTTGTATTAATTTTGAGATTGTCAATTTTATAATTTTATTCTGGAATAATTTATTCTGAGATTACTATTCCACCTCTGACAGATCCCAGTTAGGGACGGACCCACATAATATCAAGGAGGTTTAGTTGAACCCGCTTAGTTAAAAAATTATATTGTATATATTGATAAATTATACTTAAACAGATGACAGTGGTAAAGATTTTATAAATTGAACCCACTAAATTTCCCCCCCCCCCCCCCCAAGAACTCACTAAATCAAATGTGCTGTTTGTGGAGGTGGTGGAGCGGGTTCAAAATGTCCTGGGGCTGCCCAAGTTCGATCCCCATTTTGCCTATTTTCCAATTGTTATTTTAATCTGTATTTTGGGACAAAGTGTACGCAACCGATGGTTACTTTATCTTTCCTTTTTGTCGGAATACAATAAAAATTATTCTATAGTTTAATCTGCTCAAAAAAATCAAACCTACTTACAAAGTGAAGTTGGTTCGTTTTTTCTTAAAATTTGATAAAATGCCAATATATTTGTTGAAATTATTTATAATTAGTTAGTTTTATTTAGTTTAATGACGTTTATTTTCTTTATACTTAATTTTCTAGTTTGGTATATAGCTCCAAAAAGTTGTTACGTGAATTAGTTTAGTGTTTATAGATTTAGAGCCCGTTTGGCTAATAAGCATCAAGAAAATTATAAATTAAGTTATCCATTTTTATTATAAAAATGCAAAACAAAAAATAGATATCCAACACTATTGTCATTTCTAGTGTTGAATTGAAATTATTTTGTTAGTATTAATATTGATTTGAACTTTATTTGAGTTGCTACATTATGGACTATAAAACTTATTGGATAATTCAAGAATGTTAAGTCCAAACTTGAAATAATATTTTAAAAGATAAAATTGGGAAAAAGTTTAAGAAATATTTATAAATTACATTACAATGTATATATAACTTATTTTTAAAATTATATAAATGTAATGTCGGGTTGGTTTGGTTTCGGTTTGACTTTTTTAGTTAAAACCAAACCAAACTAATAATGGTCGAGATTTTTTTCTAATACCAAATCACATCGATTTTTTTTTTCTTATTTAATTCGGATTATCGGTTTGATACGATTTATCGGTAACAACCCCGACTAATTAGACGAGTTTGAACTAACCGAAAGCTGCAACAGAGAGTTGAAGGTATCTGCTGTAACGAATTCCAGTGGATGATTCGTGAAGATGAACTAATAGCCACAGCGTATACGGCCGCCATGCAAAAACCACCGTCAGAACCACTACTCCCCACGCCTTGCCCAAATATAAGAGTTAGTGACTATTAAATTTAATATTATTGCTTCCTGACTTTTACACTATTGTATTTCTTCTCTATACAATAGTGATTTTGCATGCTTGCTTGAAAATGAAGATATATCTCGGAAATAAACTCTTTACCAACACAAAATAAGAGCACAAAATAAGAGTAAGACTACGTACTCACTATCCTAACTACCTACACCTTATTTATAGGATTACACTGAATTTATTATTATATTCAAAAATAAATAGACTAGCAAAATGCAGCCATATATGAGTGCATGCATGATATAATGTACTGAATAATTTTTGATTTTTTGGTGATGAATTCAATGCAAAACGTAACGTAGGAGTAAGTGCACCTCTTATCACCAAGTACAAAGTTGCCAATAAAGAGTTTCTTTGCACGAGTATGAAACCAATGTATTTACACGGGTCGTCCTCGCTCTGTATATGATAAGAATTTCAAAAAATTGTAACTAAAATCTCAATAGCTTTAGTTCAAATTCCGTATGTCTGTGCTAATTTACGTACTATCCTAACCAGGTGAAGGCGAAGGGAAGAGCAAGTGCCGGAGTTCCAATAACAGAACATAGTGTATACGGTCAAACCGATTTTGACCTTCGTATGATTAGTCAAGATTGGAACATAGTGGACCGAGGAGTGTCTTCGTAATATCATGATGAGATCTGAAGCCAGGTCACCGAGCTCATGTTTTAGGAACCAATCAAATTCCGAGCTCGAAGCCATTGTCGAGCTCGAGCCTATATCGAGCTATGATGTGAAATGGAGTTATCGAGCTTAAGAGCCAGAGACCGACCAATACCGAGCCCAAGTCAATACCGGGCCCCGAGTCAATATCGAGCTCAAGTCAGTATCGAGTCCAATCAAGATCGAGCCAAGGGACAAGAGCCGTTACAACAGCACTAAGGGAGAGAATCTCGACGGGAATCAGGGAAAAACTAATCTATCATGAGTTCCCCACTATGTATTTTTAATTATATCCAAAGTAGGATCTCTCCACTATAAGAAGGGAGGGATCTTCTTATATTGTTGAAAAATTATATTGTGGGTGACTTCTTATAGTAGAGGGATCCTACTTTGGATATAATTAAAAATACATAGTGGGGAACCCATGATAGATTATCTTTTCCCTATTTCCCGCCAAGATTCTCTCCCTTAGTGCGGCTGTAACGGCTCTTGTCACTAGGCTCGATCTTGATCGAACTCGATACTGACTTGAGCTCGATATTGACTCGGGGCCCGGTATTGACTTAGGCTCGGTATTGATCGGTCTCTGTATCTTAAGCTCGATAACTCCGCTTCACATCATAGCTCGATATTGACTCGAGCTCGACAATGGCTTCGAGCTCGGAATTCGATTGGTTCCTAAAGTATGAGCTCGGTGACCTGGCTTCAGATCTGACCATGATATTACGAAGACGCTCCTCGGCCCACTATGTTCCAATCTTGACTAATCATACGAAGATCGAAACCAGTTTGACCGTATACAGATAGTCCCCTCATTTCTCGGGAAGGATGTGGCGAGAAACGACATGATTTTTCAACGGCTTGACTAGATATACACTGGCGTTTGCATCAAGCCCAACCATGACGTACGTGATAGATGCCCCGTCAGTTCAGTTACCAAAGCATTAAACGCGTGTTAGACGACGGTCGACCACTGTTGATATTGAACCGTCATTGCCCAATCTATAAATAGATTCTCTCTTCACTATTTTTCACTTTCAGATCTTCAAATATTCTAAGTTCCTTTTCGCATCTTCTGAGTTTTTTGTCTGCAAATTTGTGATTTTCACTGCAAATTCCTTCTCTAAACACCAAATACTTACGATATTCGTCCACATAATTATAGATGGCAAAAACGTCTAAAATTATTCCGCAAAAAGAGACCACTTCTTCATCTCGACCCGCCAGTGGTGAAGATGTGGAGGAGCCTCACCCTGAGGAATTCATTTCGGTGGGGGTGTTCAACTATAGGCGATTTTAAAATTGAAAAGCCTTCTCCGGTACCGGGCCGATGTGAGCCGATGTCGAGGTACCAGTGTTCGATTACCAAAAGAGTTTTCGAGAAAGTCATACAAGAATGCAATTGGGATAATAAGCTCGTAGTAATCCCATCGCCTGACGAATCCATTACTACTCACGTGGAAGGGTTCTTAAGTATTTACACTTATCTTTTCACGTTGGGTCCTCTAGACCCCGTCATCGTCACCTTTTGCAAGAGGTACGATGTGACCCTTAGCCAGATCCATCCTTTCTTCTAGAGGATAGTGATTCTTCTCGAGCAAGATTGAGGGGCGTATCTTCACCCTCGATCACTTTATGCGCCTTTATAGTCCCCGACTTTACCGAGGAGTGTTAATCAAGCTTGCTCGCCGAGGATCCATAGCGCCGTTCTCGAGTATTGATGAGACTCACGATCGGGGTTGGATGGGACATTTTGTCCGAATCAAAACCTCGGACCTGATCCCTACCGATGACTTGCCGTTTCCTGAGAAATGGAACACGAACCATGAGTAAACGTTTCCATTTGTTCGTCTTGATTTTATGACTCCCTTTCATTTTGTTGATCCATTTTTCTTTTCTTGTCACAGCCGTAGCTCGGATGCCGGAACCGATTCCGAATCTTAAACAATGGGTTGAAGGTATGGTGCTGCAGAGACCATACTCCGAGCGTGCTTGGGTCGAATTATTAAAGGGTCGATGGGAGGCCCGTAGTCATGGTAAGTCTCTTTCTCGATTTGTCTGTTATTTGTTCTTCTTTATTTGCTTATTCCTTTTTTTTGTAGGACTTGGGAAAAATGTAGCCATGAGGACCCCATCTGGTGATGAAGAGGTTCCTTCCCCGCAACAGGTTAAAGAAAGGAAGAGAAAAGATGTACCGAGCTCTCCGAGCTTGGAAAAGAAAATATCGGCTAAGAGATCTCGCAAGCCAAAGGGGGGCTCCGGTGTCATGCCTTCGGAAGTGGTCCGCCGATTAAGGGACGAGCCCAAAGGAGGAGAAGAGGATTTAGCCTGTGTATGGGATAATGTTGTGATTCAACATTCTTCCGAATTGGCGGAAGCAAATCAGAGAATCCTGGCCATAATCCCAAAACAAGAAGAAGCCGAGATTATCCCTTCTCGAGCTAAGATGATTGAAGGGGAGACCGAGGGTAGGAGTTCTCGGGTAGTAGAAGATATTTCAAGGGATGAGCTCGGGATAGTTGATATTAGTGGATCCCCTCAGATTTCGGACACCATGATCCGAGAGGCCAGCATGTTGGAAGGTCGGTCCTACGAGGGTATTCAGGAGTCGACTGATATCTACGATTTTCTAGATGGGCTCGAGTCAGATGCCTCGGAGGAGGTTACCGATTTTGGTGGAATACCGATACCAAAGAAAGCGTCATGGTCAGGTCCTGCCGAGCCTTCATCGGTTCACAAACTGGTGGACCAATTCCTAGCCCCGAGTGTCGATCCCGACCGTAGGCAAAAGATAGTGTTCTCCGTGCCTGAGGATACCCGAATTTTTTCTCCCCCCGTGGGGATTTCCAGTTACCTTCGGTCCTTGGTGACCGAAGAGGATCAATCAGTGATGAATGCAGTGGGGCCCTTCTATCTTTTCAACGAGGCCCAACATGCTTTGAATCGGGTAACATTGATGGCATCTTTGTTGTTTCTTTTATACTTAGAATTGTTGGTAATTCTAACATTTTTCCTTCTATTTGTAGGCTTCGGTGTTGCATCACGAGGCCTTCATCCGAATCCGAAAGGAGCACGATGCTGAGGTTCAGAGCCTCACTGAGAAGAGTGACTCTTACAAGCTCCTTAGTGAAAAACTTCGAGCAGATTTGACAGTAGCCCAGGAAGAGCACGAGGAGATGGCTGAGCAGGTATTCCGAATTTTCCATGATAGTGAAGATGAAAAAGAGATAACCAATAACGATCTGATTCTGCAGGTTCGACAGAGGATCGAGCAGATCGGATGGCTTAACTCACAGGTAGATGGGCTACTGGCCAAGGCAGAAGAATTTAAAAGGAGTATGAATATCCTTGCCTCAAAAAAGGAAGTCGTTCAAGCTCAGTTGGAGTTGTCTGATACCCAACTTCGATCTGCGAAAGAAACTTCCTCGGGGCTGATCGAGAAGATGAAAGAGCTTCAGCATCGGTTGGATTTGGCCATTTATGATAAAGCAGGCTTGGCTAATGAACTTGAAATGGCCAGATCTGAGGTGATCGAGGCCAATAAAAGAGCCGATGCTAAAGTGGCTCAGTTCAAGATCGATGTTGAAGTTAACCAAGCCAAAGACAAGAGTATGGTCGAATATGCTAAATGGAAAGCTCGGAGAGAAGCTCTCGAGGAGGTCAGTCCTCATGGCTTCAATGTTGGGGCCGAGATTGAAGTTGCCAGGGCGGAAGAAAACAAGGCTCGAAGGCTGGCCTTTCCCGAGGAAGACTCCGATAACTCGAGTGAGTCTGAAGGTGAGGAAGATGCCGAGGATATAGACTTCGATGAAGATCAACTCATTTAGGACCTTAGGTAGTTGTTGTTTTTTCGTTTTGAGGCTGATTTCGGTCTTTGTACGAAGAACTTGTTTTGGGCCGAGTTGCCTTTGTATAAGATTTGTATTTATAAACATTTCTCCTTTTGAAGCAAAATAGCTTTTAAGTTGATTAGTTCGATTTTGAATCACTGTTGCCTTCGGGCTTTGTGGGTAGTTTTCCCTTCGCTTATCGGGATCGAATAGTCTTCAGGCTTATATAGCCGAATGAGTGTTTGTTCAGACTCGAAATAATGAGTAGTCCCTTAGGCTTAGTAGTTGAATGAGGACTTGCTCAAACTTGAAATAAGAATAACCCTTAGGCTTAGTGGTCGAGTGAGGACTTGCTCGAACTCGAAATAAGAATAACCCTTAGACTTAGTAGTCGAGTGAGTGCTTGCTCGAACTCAAAGTAATGTAGCCCGTAGGCTTAGTAGTCGAGTGAGTGTTTACTCGAACTCGAAGTAATGTAGCCTGTAGGCGTAGTAGTCGAGCGAGTGATTGCTCGAACTCGAAATAAAATTATCCCTTAGGCTTAGTAGTCGAGTGAGTGCTTGCTCGAACTCAAAGTAATGTAGCCCGAAGGCTTAGTAGTCGAGTGAGTGATTTCTTGAACTCGAAATAAGATTATCCCTTAGGCTTAGTAGTCGAATGAGTGCTTGCTCGAACTCGAAGTAATGTAGCCCGTAGGCTTAGTAGTCGAGTGAGTGCTTGCTCGAACTCGAAGTAATGTAGCCCGTAGGCTTAGTAGTCGAGTGAGTGCTTGCCCGAACTCGAATTAATGTATCCCGTAGGCTTAGTAGTCGAGTGAGGACTTGCTCGGACTCGAAAAAAGGTAGCCCCTGTGCTTTGTAGATAGTCCCCGAGTGAGAATGGTTGCTCGAACTAGAGTCGGGGTAGCCCTTAGGCTTTATAGTCGAGTGAGTATTGCTCGAACTCGAAATAGGGTAGCCTTTGGGCTTCGTAGATAGTCCTCGAGTGAGAATAAATGCTCGAACTCGTTGCTTTTTCTGTTGGAAGTCCCCGATTTATGGGGTAATGGTGGGCCCTTAAGCCTGTTTGCATAATAGATCTCGAAATAGAGGAATATTTCTGGGATATAAGATATCGGTAAAGAAGACATTTTTCTTTGTAAGTCATTATACATGTGTTCATGTTTTGTGCCATGGCTCGGGCCAACTACATGGGCATGGCTCGTTTGACCATTTGGCCCTTACAATTTTTTCTGTCGAGACCCTGTTGCCATGAAGTAATGAAGTAACTTCCTTTGCATCGAACTTGATAATCATCGTTGATATATTTGATGACAATGCCTCCCAGTATTTGAGGTTGATTGTAAGGAGTCCTAAGATACTGTTGGATTGTTCCAAGTTAGCACGATCAATGGTTGCCTCATTAAAAAACCTTGCCAAAAAACCCATTTGGGATAAAAACCGGTCTAAGGGAAAAAGAGTGCAACGCGTGCTTTCTGGCCTAAAGGCTTCGAGTTGAATAATCCATTCCTGTCTTTGGTCGAACACCTGTAAGGGTTAGATTCGAAATATAATTGAACAAGGGAGGATCGTACCTTAGCAGTAGTATCATTTTAGGCGTGGCACGTTCCAATTGCTTGGTAGTTGATTGCCGTTTATCACACCGAGCTTGTAGGATTTTCACTATACGTCAGGTATCGGTCTCTGATCGACCTTTGTTCTCGGTTGTTATCCCTTTTAATAATGGACCTAGAACCCAACTGGTCGTCTTCAACTCTTATTTTGGATTGATATCAATTATACACATTGGCCCAAGTAATAGCTGGGTACTCGCTCAGGTTTTGCTTCAGCCACAGTGAAGCCATCGAACTTCGTTCGTTTAGACCTTGAGTGAAAGCTTGAACAGCCCAATCGTCTGTGACTGGTGGTAGATCCATTCTCTTCATTTGGAAACGAGATACAAATTCTGTCAGCATCTCATTATCCTTTTGTCTTACCATGAATAGGTCCGACTTCCTGGTCTTGACCTTTATGGCCCCAGCTTGTGCTTTTACGAAAGAATCTGCAAGCATAGCAAAAGAATCGATAGAGTTAGACGGTAAATTATGATACCATATCATTGCTCCCATTGTCAGGGTTTCACCAAATTTTTTCAATAATACAGATTCGATCTCATCATCCTCTAGATCGTTCCCTTTGATGGCACATATGTAAGAGGTGACATGTTCATTGGGATCGGTCATTCCATTATATTTAGGAATCTCGGGAATGCGAAACTTCTTTGGGATCGGTTTAGGAGCCGCGCTCGGGGGGGAAAGGTTTTTGTAGGAACTTTTTAGAATCTAAGCCCTTCAATATCGCTGGTGCCCCCGAGATCTGATCAACCCTGGAGTTATACATTTCCCCTTTTTTTTTCGTTTGCCTCGATCCTCCTTCCTCCTGACTCTATTCGTTTTGTCAGTTCTTCGAGCATCTTAACAATTTCGAGATTAGTCCCCGATTCTTGCTCATTTTACCTTACTATAGCTGGCCCCGTTTTGTGGGTGACTTCTTGGGGTGGACTGGGCTCGAGTCTGGTCGGAGCCTAGGTTTGGCTATGCAACTGGGTTATTGCTACTTATTGAGCTTGCAACATCTCGAAGATCATATGCAAGCTGATTCCATTTTCCTCGGCGTTTTGGGTATTTCGAGTTGCAGACCGAGTTCCACCATGAATGATGTTTTAAGGGTCAGAATGTTGGTTTGCTTCGATGGCTGCATGTGAATTGCCGTCTATTGGCTCTTCTAACCGAGCTGCAACGGGATCGACGAGTGGCCTTCCACCCCCGGGGGTTAAGTTGTTATTCTCATCTTAAAGGCCAGCTTCGTTGTCGATAGGTAGGGCCATTAATTGGGAATTCGTTGTTTTCAACCTGAAATCAAAGATATTTCCAAGAGCAAGTGTAAAATAGTGTGTTTTGTAGAGATTCGTACCAAACAACCACTGTTATCCTTAGCCCCACGGTGGGCGCCAAACTGTTTACCCGAAAAACGAATAAAGTTAAATTTGTACGTAGTTTTAAGGGTACATGGTATAAATTGACACAAATCGTAAAAGTAAGTAGAAAGATCGAATATTGACTGTAAAGAATGAAATACAAACCAAGTTGAATGGAGAATGATTTATGGATAAGCTAGATGAATCAATGTATAAAGTTCAAAAGGATAATTTCCCAAAATGAAAGTGTTTCAATAGTATCTGAGTTATATTATATGAATGCCTTGATGATTTTCCTTTACAGAAATAATAGCCATCCTTTTTATAGTGGAGAGATACTACTTTGGATATAATTAAAAATACATAGTGGGGAACCCATGATAGATTAGCTTTTCCCTGATTCCCACCGAGATTCTCTCCCTTAGTGCGGCTGTAATGACTCTTGTCCCTTGGCTCGATATTGATCGGACTCGATACTGACTTAAGCTCGATATTGACTCAAGGTCCGGTATTGACTTGGTCTCGGTATTGGTCAGTCTCTGTCTCTTAAGCTCGATAACTTCGCTTCACATCATAACTCGATATTGGCTCGAGCTCGACAATGGCTTCGAGCTCGGAATTCGATTGGTTCCTAAAACATGAGCTCGGTGACCTGGCTTCAGATCTCATCATGCTATTACGAAGACGCTCCTCTGTCCACTATGTTCCAATCTTGACTAATCATATGAAGGTCAAAACTGGTTTGACCGTATACAAGGTCAAATGAGCAAGAATCGGGGACTAATCCTGAAATTGTTAAGATGCTCGAAGAACTGACAAAATGAATAGAGTCAGGATAAAGGAGGATCGAGGCAAACGAAAAAAAAGTGGAAACATATAACTCCAGGGTTGATCAGATCCCGGGGGCACCACCGATATTGAAGGGCTTAGATTCCAAAAAATTCGTACAAAAGCCTTTCGCCCCAAGCGCGGCTCCTAAACCGATCCCAAAGAAGTTTCGCGTGCCCGAGATTCCTAAATATAATGGAACGACCGATCCTAACGAACATGTCACCTCTTACACATGTGCCGTCAAAGGAAACGATCTAGAGGACGATGAGATCGAATCTGTATTATTGAAAACATTTGGTGAAACCCTGACAAAGGAAGCAATGATATGGTATCATAATTTACCGTCTAACTCTATCGATTCTTTTGCTATGCTTGCAGATTCTTTCATAAAAGCACATGCTGGGGCCATAAAGGTCGAGACCAGGAAGTCGGACCTATTCAAGGTAAGACAAAAGGATAACAAGATGCTAAGAGAATTCGTATCTCATTTCCAAATGGAACGAATGGATCTACCACCAATCACAGACGATTGGGCTGTTCAAGCTTTCACTCAAGGTCTAAACGAACGAATCTCGATGGCTTCTCGGCGGCTGAAGCATAACCCGATCGAGTACCCAGCTATTACTTGGACCGATGTGCACAATCGATATCAATCCAAAATAAGAGTCGAAGATGACCAGTTGGATTCTGGGTTCGTTATTAAAAGGGCTACCAACCGAGAACAAAGGTAGATCAGAGACCGATACCGGTCGTATAATGGAAATCCTACATGCTCGGTGCGATAAACGACAATCAACTACCAAGCAATTGGAATGTGTCACGCCTAAAACGATACTACTGCTAAGGTACGATCCTCCCCTGTCCAGTTATATTTTGAAACTAAACCTTGCAGGTGTTCGACCAAAGACAGGGATGGATTATTCAACTCGAAGCCTTTAGGCCAGAAAGCACGCGTTGCACTCTTTTTCCCTTAGACCGGTTTTTGTCCCAAATTGGGTTTTCGGCAAGGTTTTTTAATGAGGCAACCATTGATCATGCAAACTTGGAACAATCCAACAGTATCCTAGGACTCCTTGCAATCAACCTCGAATACTGGGGAGTATTGTCATCGAATATATCAACGATGATTATCAAGTTCAGTGCAAAGGAAGTTACTTTGTTACTTCATGGCAACAAGGTCTAGACAGGAAATATTGTAAGGGCCAAATGGTCAAACGATCCATGCCCATGTAGTTGGCCGGAGCCATGGCACAAAACATGAATACATGTATAATGACTTACAAATAAAAATTTCTTCTTTACCGATATCTTACATCCTAGAAAAATTCCTCTATTTCGAGATCTATTATGCAAAGAGGCTCAAGGGCCGACCATTACCCCATAAATCGGGGACCGCCAACCGAAAAATCAATGAGTTCGAGCAACCATTCTCACTTGGGGACTATATACGAAGCCAAAGGACTACTCTATTTCGAGTTCGAGCAACACTCACTCGACTATAAAACCTAAGGGCTACCCCGACTAGAGTTCGAGCAACTATTCTCACTCGGGGACTATCTACGAAGCCCAAGGGCTACCTTAGTTCGAATCCGAGCAAGTCCTCACTCGACTACTAAGCCTACGGGCTACATTACTTCGAGTTCGAGCAAGCACTCACTCGACTACTAAGCCTAAAGGCTAATCTTATTTCGAGTTCGAACAATCACTCACTCGACTACTAAGCCTATGGGCTACATTATTTCGAGTTCGAGCAAGCACTCACTCGACTATTAAGCCTATGAGCTAATCTTATTTCGAGTTCGAGCAAGCACTCACTCGACTACTAAGCCTAAGGGCTAATCTTATTTCGAGTTCGAGCAATCACTCACTCGACTATTAAGCCTATGGGCTACATTACGTTGAGTTCGAGCAAGCACTCACTCGACTACTAAGCCTAAAGGCTAATCTTATTTCGAGTTCGAACAATCACTCACTCGACTACTAAGCCTACGGGCTACATTACTTCGAGTTCGAGAAAGCACTCACTCGACTACTAAGCCTTTGCTCTATATTACTTCGAGTTCGAGCAAGCACTCACTCGACTACTAAGCCTAAGGGCTAATCTTATTTCTAGTTCGAGCAATCACTCTCTCGACTACTAAGCTTACGGGCTACATTACTTAGAGTTCGAGTAAAAACTCACTCGACTACTAAGCCTACGGGCTACATTACTTCGAGTTCGAGCAAGCACTCACTCGACTACTAAGCCTAAGGGCTATTCTTATTTCGAGTTTGAGCAAGTCCTCACTCGACCACTAAGCCTAAGGGCTATTCTTATTTCAAGTTCGAGCAAGTCCTCATTCAACTACTAAGAATAAGGGACTACTCATTATTTCGAGTCCGAACAAACACTCATTCGACTATTTAAGCCTGAAGGAAACAGTGATTCAAAATCGAACTAATCAGCTTAAAAGCTATTTTGCTTCAAAAGGAGAAATTTTTATAAATACAAATCTTATACAAAGGCAACTCGGCCCAAAACAAGTTCTTTGTACAAAGACCAAAATCAGCCTCAAAAAGAAAAAACAACAACTACCTAAGGTCGAGCCTTGTTTTCTTCTGCCCTGGCAACTTCAATCTTGTCCCCAACATCAAAGCCCTGAGCACTGACCTCCTTGAGAGCTTCTCTCCGATCTCTAAGCTTGCCATTTAGCATGTTCGACCATACTCTTAGCTTTGGCTTGGTTAACTTTAACATCGATCCTGAACTGAACCACTTTGGCATTAGCTCTTTTATTGGCCTCGATCACCTCAGATATGGCCACTTCAAGTTCATTAACCAAGCCTGCTTTATCAGAAATGGCCAAATCCAACTAATGCTGAAGCTCTTTCATCTTCTCTATCAGCCCCGAGGAAGTTTCTTTCGCAGATCGAAGTTGGGTATCAGACAACTCCAACTGAGCTTGAACGACTTCCTTTTTCGAGGCAAGGATATCCATACTCCTTTTAAATTCTTCTACCTCGGCCAGTAGCCCATCTACCTATGAGTTAAGCCGTCCGATCTACTCGATCCTCTATCGAACCTGCAGAATTGGATCGTTAGTGGTTATCTCTTTTTAATCTTCACTATCATGGAAAATTCGGAATACCTGCTCAGCCATCTCCTCGTGCTCTTCCCGAGCTGCTGTCAAATCTGCTTGAAGTTTTTCACTAAGGAGCTTGTAAGAGTCACTCTTCTCAGTGAGGCTCCGAACCTCAGCATCGTGCTCCTCTTGGATTCTGAGGAAGGCCTCGTGATGCAACCCCGAAGCCTACAAACAGAATAAAAAATATTAGAATTACCTACAATTCTAAGTATAAAAGAAATAACAAAGATGCCATCAGAGTTACCCGATTCAAAGCATGTTGGGCCTCGTTGAAAAGACATGCGGGCCCCACCGCATTCATCACTGATTGATCCTCCTCGGTCATCAAAGACCGAAGGTAACTGGAAATCCCCACGGGGGGAGAAAACATTTGGGTATCCTCAGGAACGGAGAACACTATCTTCCGCCTACGGTCGGGATCGACACTCGGGGCTGGGAATCAGTCCACCAGTTTGTGAACCGATGAAGGCTCGGCAGGACCCGACCATGATGCTTTCTTTGGTATCGGCATTCCACCAAAATCGATAACCTACTCCGAGGCAGCTGACTCGAGCCTATCCAGAAAATTGTGGATATCGGTCGACTCCTGAATGCCCTCGTATGACCAACCTTCCAACATGCTGGCCTCTCGGATCATGGCATCCGAAATCTGAGGGGATCCACTAATATCAACTATCTCGAGATCATCCCTTGAAATATCTTCTACTACTCGAGAAGTCCTTCCCTTGGTCTCTCCTTCAATCATTATAGCTTGAGAAGGGATAATCTCGGCTTCTTCTTGTTCTGGGATTATGGCCAGGATTCCCTGATTTGCTTTCGCCAATTCGGAAGAATGTTGAATCATAACATTAGACCATACACAGGCTAAATCCTCTTCTCCTCCTTTGGGCTCGTCCCTTAATCGTGGACCACTTTCGAAGGCATGACACCAAAGCTCCCCTTTGGCTTGCGAGATCTCTTAGCTGGTTTTTTCTTTTCCAAGCTCGGGGAGCTCGGTATATCTTTTCTCTTCCTTTCTTTAACCCGCTTTGGGGCAGGAACCTCTTCATCACCAGATGGGGGCCTCATGGCTACATCCTTCCCAAGTCCAACAAAAAAAATGAAAAGGGAATAAGCAAATAAAGAAGAACAAATAACAGACAAATCGAGAAAGAGACTTACCATGACTACGGGCCTCCCATCGACCCTTTGATAATTCAACCCAAGCACACTCGGAGTACAGTCTCTGAAGCACCAGACCTTCAACCCATTGTTTAAGATCCGGAATCGGTTCTGGCATCCGAGCTACGGCTGTGACAAGAAAAGAAAAACGGATCAACAAAATAAAAGGCAGTCACAAAATTAAAACGAACAAAGGGAAACGTTTACTCATGGTTCGTGTTCCATTTCTCAGGAAACGGCAAGTCATCGGCAAGGATCAGGTCCGAGGTTTTGATTCGGACAAAACGAACCGTCCAACCCCAATCGGGAGTCTCATCAATACTCGAGAACAACGCTTTGGATGATCGACGAGCAAGCTTGATTAACCCACCTAGGTAAAGTCGGGGACTATTAAGGCGCATAAGGTGATCGAGGGTGAAGATATGCCCCTCGATCTTGCTTGAGAAAAATCAGAGAATAATCACTATCCTCCAAAAGGAAGGATGGATTTGGCCAAGGGTCACATCGTACCTCTTGCAAAATGCGACGATGACGAGATCTAGAGGATCTAACGTGAAAAGATAAGTGTAAACACTTAAGAACTCTTCCACGTGAGTAGTAATGGATTCGTCATGTGATGGGATTAATACGAGCTTATTATCCCAATTGAATTCTTGTATGACTTTCTCGAGAACTTTCTCGGTAATCGAACACTAGTAACTCGACATCGACTCACATTAGCCCTGTACCGGAGAAGGCTTTTTAATTTTAAAATTACCTACAGTTGAACACCCCACCAGAATGAATTCCTCAGGGCGAGGCTCCTTCACATCTTCGCCACCGGCAGGTCGAGATGAAGAAACGACCTCTTTTTGCATAAGGGTTTTAGACATTTTTGCCATCTATAATTCTGTGGATGAAGATCGGAAGTATTTGGTGTTTAAAGAAAGAATTTGCAGTGAAAATCAAAAATTTGCAGACGAAAAACTCAGAAGATGCAAAAAGGAACTTAGAAGCTTTGAAGATCTGAAAGTGAAAAATAGTGAAGAGAGGAGCTATTTATAGATTGGGCAATGACGGTTCAATATCAGAAGTGGCCAACCGTTGTCTAACACGTATTTAATGCTTTGGTAACTGAACCGATGGGACATCTATCACGTACGTCATGGTCAGGCTCGATGCAAACGTCAGTGTATATCTAGTCAAGCCGTTGAAAAATCATGTCATTTCTCACCACATCCTTCCCGAGAAATGAGAGGACTATCTATATACGGTCAAACCGGTTTCGACCTTCG
Organism: Nicotiana tabacum; assembly: GCF_000715075.1. Classification (NCBI taxonomy): domain Eukaryota; kingdom Viridiplantae; phylum Streptophyta; class Magnoliopsida; order Solanales; family Solanaceae; genus Nicotiana; species Nicotiana tabacum. Next base: position 76,924,659 of record NC_134103.1, read on the forward strand.
TATGATTAGTCAAGATTGGAACATAGTGCATCGAGGAGCGTCTTCATAATATCATGATGAGATCTAAAGCCAGGTCACCAAGCTCATGTTTTAGGAACCAATCGAATTTCGAGCTCGAAGCCATTGTCGAACTCGAGCCAATATCGAACTATGATATGAAGCGGAGTTATCGAGCATAAGAGCCAGAGACCGACCAATACCGAGCCCAAGTCAATACAGGACCCCGAGTCAATATCGAGCTCAAGTTAGTATCTTGTCCGATCAAGATCGAGCCAAGGGACAAGAGCCGTTACAGCCGCACTAAGGGAGAGAATCTTGGCGGGAATCATGGAAAAACTAATCTATCATGGGTTCCCCACTATGTATTTTTAATTATATCCAAAATAGGATCCCTCAACTATAAGAAGGATGACTATTATTTTTGTAAAGGGAAATCATCAAGGCATTCATACAATATAACTCAGATACTATTGAGATACTCTCATTTTGGAAAATTATCCTTTTGAGCTTTATACATTGATTCATCTAGCTTATCCATAAATTATTCTCCATTCAACTTGGTTTGTATTTCATTCTTTACAATCAATATTCGATATTTCTACTTACTTTTATGATTTGTGTCAATTTATACCACGTAGCCTTAGAACTACAGACAAATTCAACTCTATCTATTTTTTCGGGTAAACACATAGTAAATGAAATGCCGCCGTATAAGCATTCCCCTTTCTTGATTTCGTTATGGGCATGTAGCTGTCCAATTCTTCTGAAATATTCGTATCCTTCTTCTCCTTGCCGCCTTCAACCGCCGCCGTACATGACGGTGCATCTCTTCTTTCCAACTGAATATTATCAAAGTAATCATCATTATCAATGGGTATTACTCTGAATGAAGAGAAAGATGATGACCCCATTTCTATACGTCGTTCAGCCACCTCTACAATATTATCTCCCATTTATTTTTCTGAATATAGTTATGTTTACCCGAAAAATAGATAGAGTTGAATTTATACGTAGTTCTAACGGTACGTGGTATAATTTGGCACAAATCAGAAAAGTAAGTAGAAATATATTGGGTATTGACTGTATAAGGGATGAAATACAAACCAAACTGTGTGGGAGACGTTTTATGAACAAGCAAGATGAATTAATGTACTAAGACCAAAAAGGGATAATCTCTATATCAATATTAGTATGTTTACTCTGTGAATAATATAAAAATATAGGAATGCCTTCCATGATCAATGCCTTACAGAAATAATAGCCATCCCTCTTATAGTGGAGGGATCCTACTTTGGATATATTTAAAAATACATAGTGGGGAAACCATGATAGAATAGCTTTTCCCTAATTCCCGCCGAGATTCTCTCTCCATAGTACGACTGTAACGGCTCTTGTCTCTTGGCTCGATCTTGGTCGGATTTGGTGTTAGTTGATTTCTTGATTTAGAGCTCGATATTAACTCGAGGCTCAGTATCGAATCGGGCTTTATATTGGTCGCTCTCTAGTTCTTGAGCTCGATGACACCGCTTCACCTCATAGTTCGTTTTGGACTCGACCTCGGTAATGACTTCGAGCTCGGTATTTGATCGATCCAGAACATTGAGCTTGGTAACCTGGATTCAGATCCCATATCGATATTATGAATCTTCAGTCCATTATGCTCCAATCTTGACTAATCATACGAAGGTCGAAAATGGTTTTACCCTTTACAGATAGTCCCTTCGTTTCTCGGAAAGAATGTGGCGAGAAACGACATAATTTTCCAACGGTATGACTAGATTACACTGACGTTTGCATCGAGCCCGACTATGACATACGTGATAGATGTCCCGTTGGTTTAGTTTACCAAGGCATTAAATGCGTGTCAGACGATGGTCGGCCATTGTCGACACTTAACCGTCATTGCCAACCCTATAAATAGCCCCCTTTTTTATACCATTTTTTACTTTTACATCTCCAAATCTTCTAAGTTCCCTTTCGCATCTTCTGAGTTCTTCATCTGTAAACTTGTGATTTTCACTGCAAAATCCCTCTTTTAGAACACTAAATCTTGTCATCTTCATATATCTTCAATCTTCAGATCCTAATGGCGAAAACATAAAAAATCGTTCCTCAGAAAGAAAAAGTTTCTTCTTCGCGGCCCGCCGGCGACAAAACATTGGTGGAGCCACGACCTGAGGAGTGTGTTCCCGGGGGTATGTTCTTACCTCCAATTTTAAGATCGACAAAGCTTCGCCGGTCCTCGGTCGATGCGAGCCAGTATCGAGATATATGTGCTCGATAACCGAGAGCCATCTTAAACAGTTAAGGAAAGATTGCAACTGGGAAAGTAGATAGCTAAAAAAAAAACTTACTCGTCCACAATATTTATATCAGACCACCAGCTTCTCCACTGCAGCAAAGTAGATAGCTCTTATTGAACTCGCTCCTTGTTATTTGACATACAAATAACAAAAAGGTATACCTTCGGTCTCTTTTTAGATTAAATAAGTTATGTTAAGACTAGTTTTATCTCAATTTATTGAATAAAAATACCAGTTTAGCATTATTTGACCAGATTTTATTTACTCCAAAATCGGATAACAATTGAATTTATACGCGGTTTTAAGGATATATGATCTAATTTGATACAAAGTAAAAAATAAGATTTAATATGGAAGAATAAGTAGAAAAATAAATACAAACCATGCAAATTGAACAACTTAAGCCTCGCGAGGTTAACTTCCTTCGAATTTAGGAGTGATATTATTGGAGCCAGAATATAATTGAAGCCAAAACAATATGAACAAGGCTGGAAAAGATAGTATGTTGTTCTTTTTTAATATATAACAATGTGTCTAATAAATTACTCAGTTCCCTTTATATATCCAGGGAGATGAAGCTTTTAAGTCATTATTTTATAAGGAATTATGTAGACCGTTGGCTCCCTTTTTGACTTAATCCCGTGATTTTCGCCACAATGATTGGTTAATGGCGAGAATCACGGATCCTTGTCGGTTGAGTTGGCAAAGCTTTTCCCCGAGGCCATTAGAAGCAGGATCGGTCATGCTTTCGATAAACTCGAGGGCAAATCTGTGTCACGATCCCAAATTCCTTTCGTAGGAGGTCGTGATGGCACCTAGTCTCTAAGACTAAGTAAGCCTATCAATGCGGAATAATCATAAATATATGAAATAAATAAACTACCATTCAATTAATTTCAACTCCCAAAACCCGGTAGAAATAAGTCACAAGTTTCTAAAGAAAATAAGGAAGCAATATAACAATGATAGAAGGGGACTCCGGAGTCTGCGGACGCTGGCAGATATACCTCGAAGTTTTCGTGTACAGGTAACTTACTGATGTCGGGGCTGGTAAGGAGTACCTGGATCTACACAAAAAAATATGCAGAAGCGTAGTATGAGTACACCACAACGGTACCCAGTAAGTTCCAAGTCTAACCTCGGTAGAGTAGTGACGAGGTTAGGTCAGACCCTACTGAAAAATGATAATTGCATGGTAAAATATTTAACAATATAATAAAATAAAATGATAATGGAAATGAATCAAGTAGTATGTCACCATTTAATTACATAAAATATTGGCAATTAATATCTCGTAGAATCAAAACAGAATTCCTTTCAACTTTAAGAAAATCACAATAAATAAATCAAGGCAACTGCGGCCATAAATCAATATAAAAAAGGGCACTCCCGAGGTACTGCCTCGTAGTCCCAAATCATAAATAAATTCACAATATCGCATTTCCCTTATCTCACCGCGGGAGCCTTCAAAATTTATTTTAAAAAAAACATTTTTTCTGAAATAGCATCCCGCGTTTTAGCCATCCTTATCACACTGCATGACTTCTAGTAGTTTCCCTACTAGCCACGCGTATCAAGCCACCCTTATCTCACCGCATGCGTTTCAATACCCAGACCTTATACCACCGCATGCGTCACAATTTGCACCTCAAGTGCTCAAATAATTTAACTTGCCAAAATAATTCAACAACAATATTTTTCACAATAAAGAGCTCACGACTCATGCCAAAATAAATCATCAATAATATGTTTTCACAATAAAGAGCTCACGGCTCATACCAAAATAAATTATCAATAATATATTTCCACAATAAAGAGCTCACGGCTCCATCACAATGAGTACGAAAATCTTACAAAAATATTCATGAATAAATAATTCAGCAAAATAATGTTTTAAAATCTTTAATACATTGCTTCAATATAAATTTTAAAAATGTCAAATACTTCATATTAATAATATTTATTTTAAAGAAAATCAACCTTCAAATAATGCACAGAATAAAAGAAACCAAGTTCCAATTAAACAGGTAAAACAATTAGCAGGAAAAAGATCAAGCAAATTTAAAGTATATAAATCAAATCAATGATGGAGAATATAACAAGATTTAATAATTTAATTAATATGCAATAGTGATCTACACAATTTTAAAAACATAATCCTTCATATTTATCCCGTGTACACACTCGTCACCTCGTGTACACGACTTTCATCACATTACAATTAATACCAATCCTAGGAGAAATTTTTCCCACACAAGGTTAGACAAGTCACTTACCTCGACTTGCTCCAATTTAACCAAGTAGTACGCCTTTTCCTCGATTTTTCGATTCCTGTCGACTCGTATCTAGTCATAATTAATTCGATACAGTCAACAAAAATTATAGAATCAATTCCATAATAAAATACTATATTTTTCAATAAAATTCGAAATTAACTAAAATCTCGGAATCCGACGAAAGTTACGAAATATGAACACCCATTCAACCACGAGTCTACCCATACTAATTTTACCAAAATTCGATCTCAACTTGACCTCCAAATCTCAATTTCTCATTTTGAAATCCCTAGGCATAAATTCTCTAATTTCACCTAAAAAACATGTAATCTATTCGAAATATTCAATGATAATCCAATGTTATGGAGTACGAAGGCTCACAAGGGACTTACCTCAAAATTTCCCATGAGTTCTCGCTCAAAAAATTGCCTTACCCGCTTTTGAAATTGTCAAAAATGACAAAACCTCGGACTCCTCTCTTTTTAGCATTCTGCCCAGGAGTCTCGCACCTGCGGAACATGGTCCGCTTCTGCGCAACCGCAGGTGTGACCATGCCTTTCGTTTTTGCGCGTCCTTCGCTTCTGCGGTATGCTCAATCGCAGAAGCGGCTTCGCTTCTGCGGAGCTCTTTCCACTTCTGCGGCTCCAACTGGACAGCCCTTTGTCCGCTTCTGCGAGCCACAACTCGCTTGTGCGAGTCCGCACCTGCGGTCAGTCCCTCCGCAGGTGCAAAGACACCAGAAGCTGCAAATTTTAGAATTTGCCTAAGTCCGAAAATTGATTCGATTTCGATCCGGATCGCACTCGAGGTACTCGGGACCCCGTCCAAAAGTACCAATTCACATCAAACAACGCTAAAATCACAAATCACACCCCAATTCAAGCTTAATGAAACTTAAGAATTTCCAACTTTTACATTCGATGTCGAAACCTATCAAATTAAGTCCGATTGACCTCAAATTTTGCACACAAGTCTTAAATGACATAACGGAGCTGTAAAAATTTTCAGAACTGGATTCCGACTCCGATATCAAAATGTCAACTCCCTGGTCAAACTTCCAAACTTAAATTCTTATTTTAGCCATTTCAGGCCTAATTTCATTACAGACTTCCAAATAAAATTCCGATCATACTTCTAAGTCTAAAATCACCATACAGAGCTGTTGAAATCATCAAAATTCTATTCCGGGGTCGTTTGGATATAATTCGACCTCCAGTCACTATTTAAACTTAAACTTTAAATTTTTTAATCAAAATTCCATATCTCGGGTTAGGGACCTCGGAATTTGATTCCGGGCATACGCCCAAGTTCCAAATCACGATGCAGACCTACCGGAACTGTCAAAACACTGATCCAAGTCCGTTTGTTCAAAATGTTGACCAAAGTCAACTCAATTGAGTTTTAAAGCTCAAATTCACATTTTCTCTATTTTTCACATAAAAACTTTTCGATTTTTTTTTACGGACTGCGCACGCAAGTCGGGGAATGATAAATAGTGCTTTACGAGGTCTTAGAACACAGAATTAATTATTAAATTTAAAGATGACATTTTGGATCATCACAATCTGATGGTCTTGTCGAACTTCGAACCTCGACATCAAGCTCGGTTTCATCTGTAACTTCGATCTCTTACAGATGTGCCGATCCTGGTCTATCATTCCAGATGCTCCATTAAGCATCGAGCTCAGTTCTACCCGTATACAGATAGTCCCCTCTTTTTTTGGAGAGTAAGCGATGAAAAACGATATGAACCCTCAGTCCTCACTTCGATAAATCATGACGATGGATACATGACGTAGGTGAAAAGAATAGTGGAAACGTCTTATCAGTCTAGTCTTCGAGGCATTAAATGTGTGTCAGTTGACGGTCGGCTACCTCAGGAGGTGAACCGTCTCTTGAGAAACCTATAAATACCCTTTAATCCATCTATTAGAACTTTTACACTCAAATTCTTCTTGTGTTCTAAGAAAATTTCTCCTTATTCATCTTTTGGTTTTGTAACTGTTAACCTCCAAGCTTCCCTTACCAACAATTTCTTTCCTTCGTTTTTTATAAAAAATGGCAAAGACTTCAAAATCTATTCCTAAAAAAGAAGCACCTTCTTCTTCAAAACCTTCTGAAAATGTTTCTCACGCTACTACTGAGGAACCCTCTCTGAAATCATACATCCCTATTGGGTGCCCAACTGTGGCTGACTTCAAGATTGAGAATACGCCCATGGTACCGTGTCGATGTGAACCAGTCTTGAGGTATATATGTACGATTATAGACAACATCCTCGATAAAGTTAAAAAGGACTGCAACTGGGTATACAAACTCGTAGTGGTTCCTACCCCTGAAGAATCAATCACCACCTACATAGATGGTTTCTTAAGTGTTTACACTTACCTTTTTATGCTGGGTTCTCTAGTCCCGGTTATCATAGCCTTTTGCAAAAGGTATTATGTGACTCTCAGGCATATACATCCTTCATTTTGGAGGATCGTTATTCTGCTTCGATTCTTTGTGAGCAAGTTCGAGGGATGTCCATTCACCATCGACCATCTCATGTGCATGTACAACCCTCAACTTTACCGAGGAGGATTAATTAAGCTTGCACACCGAGCTACCAAGACCTTGTTCTCGAGTATCGGGACCGGGGCTGGTTTGGTCGATTTGTTCGAGTGAGGACTTCAGACTTAATCCTGACTGCGGACATGCCATTTCCTAAGAAATAGAACATGGAACGTAAGTTTAGCTTTGCCTTTGGTATTTCTTTTATTGCTTTTCATTCAGTTGGGTTCTCATCGATGTTATGTGATGCAGTTGACGCCCAAATGCCGAACCCCGTCCTGAACTTAAAGATTGGGTCGAGGGCATCACGACATAGAGACCTTACTCCGAGCGCTTATGGCGTGAGCTCTTGAAGGGCCGATGGGACTTGTGACTTGTAACTTCTCTAAGAATATCCGCCACTTGTAACTTCTCGGAGCGCCCAAATGCCACTTGTAACTTCTCTAAGAATATCTACATTCGTTCTTCTCTGACCTCGAATGTTCTGTCAACTTGGTTTACCACAAGGAGGGAGTCGCACTTGGCTTCTATCACCTCTGCTCCCAAGCTTTTGGCGAATTCAAGGCCTGCAATCATGACCTTATATTCGGCCAATTTCACAGTCTTAATAGATTGTCTAATTATGTTACCTGTTGGTGGCTTTAGTACGATACCAAGTCCGGACCATTTGGCGTTCGAGGCCTTGTCTGTAAAGAGGGTCCAGATTCCCGAAGATGTCCCTGAATTAACCAATAACTCTCTTTCGACCTTAGGTATCAGGGCCGGTGTAAAGTCGGCCATGAAGTTTGCCAATATTTGGGACTTAATGGCGGTCCGAGGTCGATATTCAATATCTTAACCACTTACTTCCACGGCCCATTTGGCCAATCGGCCCAAGAGTTCGGGTTTATGCATAACGTTCCTTAACGGGCAAGTAGTTACGACACATATGGGGTGACATTGGTGTTGATACCCAATTTTGCCCTCATACTTTTCAAATAAGTATATATACTTTCAAAATATCATTTTGCATCATTACTTAATTTACAAGATTTATACAAGCATTTTTCTATAATATTTTATAATTTATAGCTTTAAAAATTAATTTTTTCTTGCATTTAAATTACTTGAATATTTACTAATTATTCTCTTAAATTATTTGCAATAACGTAATCATCTAAATTTATTATTTTACATTCACATACATGTTTTAAAATATTGTACATCTATATTTTAGTTATTTATGTAATTTTGCAATAATAGCCTATATGTTATACATAATTACAATTATTATATTATTTATGCTACAATAGTATTTTTTATGTTTTATAAATGTCAAGTTATTATTTTCAGTCATTTTATTGCATAAGTAATATTTTATTATTTATTAATTATTTTTTTATTTAAAACAATTTCGTGTATTTAACTCCTAGCCCAATTTTAGGCTAATTTCGGACCAAAACCAGGCCCAAAGCAGCTGGCCCATCTCCATTACACCATTCAGCAGCCCAAACCAAACAACCCTTTTAAAAATTCGATCACGACCCGTTTTGAACCCGCCCCACTCCTATTTCAATCCTGGCCGTTGATCTCAAATGATCAACGGCCCATAATAATTTCCCTACCTTCCTTATATCCCATCACCCTAACCCTAATCCCCATTTTCCTAAATACTGCCCCCCTTCAACTCACACTCTCTCCCCTATGAGAAACCCTAGCTGCAATACCCTCGAATCCCCTCAGAATTCGGCCCCAATATGGGGTCCTTTCATGATTCTCTTGCCTTATTCTGCTACTACTCAGGCGTTCATGGTGTTACTTGATATTTACCTAATTTTGGTAAATGCTACCTTTCAAGAAGGGCCTGATTTGGCTCTAATTTTGTGAGGATCTGTCCGATATTTCATCTATATACACTCTACACTGAACGATTCTTACATTTCCGACCAGATTCATGACCATTGGACTCAATTAGGTTTTGAAATTTTGATTTCTCCTTTACCGGTTCTATTATTGATTGCATGAGATATTTTTCTTCCTTATTTTGTGTTTGATTGAATGTTTTCTATGTTTGTTTGCTTGATTTCTACTACTATATAAACCCCTCCATATTCCCCTTTGAAGCAGACTTTTTAATCACGAGATTCACCAAAAACTAAAGGCTGTCACTCTATTATTCTCTCATTCTCTTGTTTTATACTTTGGCTCTTGGCCGGATGAAAGACAAGGCCACCGCAATTTGATTTTCATCTTTTCTTGGTGCAAGCACTGCCCGGGGTTCGTTTGAAGCCTTTGGAAACTCTGACGCACTAAGATTATGGGTTCTATTGCTCTTTGCTAACGTTCAGAGTATTGTGGAGTTTGTTCTTTCTTGTTTTTCTAATTGTCAAGTGATAACTGGTACATTCCTTAGTTTTTTTGCAATTTTATTCTCCCGTGTTCATGATTTGCATATTCATACCTCTGAAATTTTATGACCTAATGTGTTCCTAGACTATCTCTATGTGCAACTTTGTTGGCATTGAACTTGTTTTGTGATCTGAACTTCTTTAGCATTTGATTTTACCTAAAACTGCCAGTTCCGAGATATGTTTATGCTTAACTTAAATAATTTGGACTCACAAGTTTGTTTAGCCTAATGTGTTGGTACCTGAATATTTACATTTGCTGCTTGGCATGAGTTTGCTCCCCTGCTTTGTTATGGGTTCCTGTAATGACTGACTCGTATCTATAATGTTTCCTAATCTATGTTAAGACACTCAATCTAGCTATGACCTTCTCCCATGATATTGTTTCACTCATTATGTCTTCGGTTGGCCTAATCCTGTATCCCCTGGTGATTAGTTGGGACCTTAGAATAGCCATCTTAACGTGTGTTTTCTTATAATGTTTGATATTGTTTTGCCTTAGTGATATAAGTTGGCATGTCTACTTTCTGGTGCTGTGATGGATATTCAACCTAATTTGGACCCCTAGGCTTTAAATCCTTTAAGTTAGTGCCTACTTTAGACTTTTTTGGCATTGTGCACCTTTGTATGTTAATCTTGTAGTCTCAGAAAACCCGATTCGCCTGCTTCTTACAAAATATTTTCTGCCTAATATGCTAAGTGTTTGAACTTGCGATATCAACCTGTCCTTTGAGTTTTATTGATTCTCTTTGCTTGTATATTCTTTGTTTAATCACCCCTGCTATGTCTGCTTCTAAAATATAAGTGCACCTTTTCAAATTCTATCACTTGATCACTGTCATCTTACTCTCATTTGTTACCTACACTATTCTGAATCTATCACTCTTGGCCGGCTGAAAGCCAAGGCCACCAAAACTCTCTCTATTGACCTCCCTAGTGTGAGCACTGCTCGAGGTCTGTTTGAGACCCTTGTGAATCCTGACACACTAGAATTTGAGGTTCTTTAATCACTCTCTTTGCTGCTGGAACTTTAGCTGTCTCTGGCATTTAACTTTTCTTCCTCACATTATTTGTATAATCTGCAAACTGGGTTGTGTAAGTGATTTCTGGGTAATGCAATATTTGGGTCGTATGGGCAATTTGTGATTGTTTGGTTTGGCTTGTGTTCCTCTATGACTTTTGGGCTGTGTTGATGGGCATAGTTCCCTGTTTGGGTTTGGGCATGCTATTTGCGAAGAAGGAGTTTGTTGAAGGCCCAAGCAATACTGGGTATCTCCTTTGGGCCTGCTGTAGGCCTACTATAATTACTTGTGTAATATTTGTACTTATATTCCTCATCCGGTCTGTAATAATAAACAATTGGGGTGTTAGTGAAATTGGGAAAACGGTATATTTCAATGTTTGCATGAAAGGGTAGAAAACATGCCTATAGGATTCGTATGATTTACGTGTTATTTCATCTAACCTGCCATATGTCGCGCCCCGTTTTTCTCGTGAAAAAAGAGCGGGCTTCGACGTTGTGACAACTCCTTTTTTAGGATGGGAAATAGAATGCTAAAGGAGAAGAGTCACCACCTAATGATTTTTAAGGTGCGTTAGGGCACCTATTATGAAAATGACTCTATTTTACTAGTCAACGCCACCAAAGATCGGGTAAGGGCTCAAGTTACCTCAAAGAGAAGGTGTTAGGCATTCCTCGAGGTCCACAATTGTGGGTCCCAACCGAATTTAAGATTATGTGGATTATGATTAAGCTAGGTGATCAAATAAACAAAGGGAATTCCGAAGTCACAGAACTTTATTACAACATGATTAATACAGATCTTAGTGTGAATATAGGGATTTAACTATTTAGATCTAATAACAACATACAAAGAGGAAGGGGGGTCTTAAGTTTTTTAGCCTAAAGGATCACCCCGTGCAACATAAATAATACTTCGTAACTCCCTCAAGATGGGGTGTTACTCATATTATTTAGCAGACACAGACTATCATCTCCTGCTACCCAATTACTATGTTAAAGTTTTTACCTAAGGCGTACTAATTCAATTATAAGTCGTGCCTTATACGTGCACTACTCGTCCCATACCTATGGTCCAGGAGGGAATTGGACCTCTATTTAGGGTGGTTCTAGACTTAAACTTAAGCTGCTCAAAATGATAAAATTAGGCGACATACAAAACACATTGGACTTCAAATATGGCAATAAAGGGGGCTCAAGTTTGCCTCCGCAATTAAGCAGTAAATGCACGTAAAACAGGTTTTTCATGTTAGGAAGTTCAGAATTAAGGAACTTAAATCCCTGTAGACATGATTTTTATGTGATAAGGCATCAAGGCATGCAAGCAGTTTCAGGAACCAGCGTTGTTCATAGATAAGATTATAAAGGGTGTTGCCCACTGATTATTGAAATGACAGATTCCCAGTTATTAGTCCTGTAGATGTTGCGCCTAGGTGATTATGTAACAAAGACAGTGAAATCTATCGAGAGAAACCCAGAATTACTCATGCTCTGGATAATGGCCTAAGTGAGCGATGAACAATATTGAGAGGGGGCGTCATTAACAGTTGTTAAGGCGAACAATGGTATTCTATAAACAAGATTCTAATGATTAGCACTTGCGAACCTGATTTTATTGTTATACTTTAACCTTATAGGCAGGTTTTCTAGGTGAACAATGTGATGCAATAATAAATGAAATGATTAGAGTCCTATAGGCATGATCTCTAGTGGATATGCTGCAACAATGCAAATTAAAGAAAGTTCAACGGTATTTATTTCCTACGGGCAGGTTTTCTAATCAACATATAGCTACAAAGATATTGAGACATTTGAGTTCAGGCTGTACTAATAAACAAGTAGTGCAAGTGTGTGTGTTTCTCTAATGGCATGCTTTCTACAGTGTACATAGAGAATGAACAACATAAGGCAAGGCATCATTCAATCCTATAGACATGTTTTCTACCCATCATATGTTAATATTAGAATCTACCCCATCCCCTTTTACTAATACCCCAATCGTTTATACAAAGATTATTATTACAGATCCAAATTAATAATAAAGTAGTAATATTACATGGCAATAGACAAGCCTATAGCAGGCCCAAATAGAATAACTAAATGCCCAGCCTTACTGGGCCTTCAAAACTTCTGGCATAGCAGACTTAGGCCTTCAACAAAGAACCACACGATCACAGGTCCATAGGGGAGTTCAGACCCCTTTCAATGAGCCATAACACCAAATATTGCATCACTTGGAGCAACCAACATAAAATACAATACATGATAGGGAAATAGAACATTAGTGATAGTTTGGAGGTTAAGAGGAATGACTAGGGACAAACCCCTAGTGCGCCAGAGTTTACAAGGGCCTCAATAAGACCCTGAGCAGTGCTCGCATTAGGGAGGCCAACAGAGAACCTAGGTAGCCTTGGCTTTCAGCCGGCTAAGAATAGGAATTCAAAATACCAAAGCAGCAAGTAAAGAGAAAGGACAGAAATTCCCAGAGTGATCATACAGCATAACTGGTCAGGTAGACCAGCAAAATTCAGCAAAGTTCAGTAGCAAAGCATCACATAGACAAACATCATAAGAAAAGGAAAACAAGTTTGCAAACATACCTAGATTGCATTAGTTGACATTTAAGGGCCTAAATTAAGTCAAGTCTAACCTAAGGCCATATCAATACTTGGACATAATAGAGGTATACATATATTGATTATCACAGAAAGGAGAAAGTAGCAAGTGAACCAAGGCATACTGAAAAAGCATGTTAACCTAGGAACAAGGTCCTAGTCAGTTGAAATAGAATGTTTGCCTTTAGAAAATTAGGATAGCAAGACACAAGTTTACAATAGATATTTGGGCAGTATTACAAAAAGCACCCCAACATACACAAGACTTAGTAAAAGTTCATTCAAGTAAAAGTTAGGGTATTATCTAAATACAATAGACAGAAACAACATACAACCACAATATTGAAGTTCAAAATTAACATGTTAAGATGTTACAGGGTGCAGAACTAGTCTTAGGAGATAGGGAATTGCAGAGTGAAAATCATAGTGAGTTATGACATGAACAATACACTACTCTCATGCGTCAATTAACATAGAATGACATCAAGTCGAACACCATCATAGTTGAACCAAAATTCAGATACATGTGCAGAAAGAAGGGAAGAAAGTAAACATTATAAGGGTTTAAACACTAACCAGTAGCAGAATTAAAAGAGTGTAGAGTGTAATAGCAAAAACCCCAAATCTCCGATGCTCCAGAGTTCACAAGAGCCTAAAAAATGAGCTCCGAGCAATGCTTGCACCAGAGGAGGTTATTCAATAATTTTAGAGTGTTTTAGGGTAACAGTGAGTGAGTGAGAGAGTAGTGAAAAACAGTAGCCGAAATTAGGGTTCAGAAATCTCTCTCTTAAGGGGTTTCATGAGAGGGGTTTATATAGTGTAGAAATCGACCAAGTAAATATGGAAAACAAATTATTGAAACACAAATAAGGAAGGATATACTTGAATCAATTAGAATCGGTTTTTAGGGCATGCAACAAAGGGGTTGAGTAAATCAATAGAGAATAACAATTATCACGCAAATAATACTGAAAAATAAAGGAATACAGAAGATTAAACAGAGAATAAGGAAAATATCATACCAAAAATCATTTAGAGTCAGATTTAGGGCAAAATAAAGTAGAAAATAGGAAAACATGACAGATTAAACAGAAATAAGGAAAAGAATAGTCAAACACGGAAAAGGAAAAGTATCAGTCAAGAATAAGTAAGGAACAAGGAAAAATTCAAACCCTAGTTCAAATGGAGGCATAAATAGTCGAAGATCTCACTGAATCGGACCATATAAAGTGTATATAGACGAAATATCGTCTAAATCTCATAGATTGAAGGTGGTGGAATCCCGTTTGGGTACTGGTACTTGCCAAAATTGGGGCAAGTACCATATAACATCATAGTCTTGCACATAATAACGAGGTAACACATAAAGGCGAGTAAATCATAGAGGGAGTCCATGATTTACTCGGATTTGGAGAAAATGAGGCAAGTGGCTAGGGTTTCTGAAGGAGGAAGAAGGGAGATGGGAGGATACAGAGGCGGAGGACAAAGGGTGAATGAGGTTAGGGTTAGGAGCCATGTTAGTTAAAGGGAGAGTTTAAATGTGGTCCGTTGATCTTGAGAGATCAACGACCAGGATTAAAAGAAAGCTGGGGCGGGTCGTGTAAGGCAGGTACCGACTGGGTTGGGGTTAGTGGGTTACTTGTGTTGGGCTTGGGGTAATTGGGCTGAAGTCTAGGTAGTTTTAGGTCCGAAAATCGGTCTGTTTTGGGCCAGCTATTTAAATACACAACAATTATTTTAAAGATGATTTATAAAATAATTAATAGGTAATAAAATGCTAATTGTGAAATAAAATAACTAAAAATAATAACTCAATATTATAAAAAATATAAAAATGATACTTCGTCATAAATAACATAATAAACGGAATTATTCGTAGAATATAGGCCATTATTGTAAAATTAGATAAATAGCTTAAACAATGCTAATGCAATTATAAAAAATAGAATAGAAATCTTTGAAACATGTATTATGGATGAAAATAATAATTTTGGGTAATTAATTCATCACAAAATAATTTGAAGGATAATTATTAGATATTTATATAATAAAAATATAAGAAAATTAATTTAAAGCTCTAAAAATTATGGAAAATTATAGAAAAATGCTTGTATAGGTTTGTAAACTAAATGATGATGCAAATATGCTATTTTGAAAGTATATATGTATTTTTAAAAATATGAGCGAAAAATTGGGTTTCAACAACTGCCCCTCTTTACCCGGGAATGATGAAAGAGTTGCCGGGTAAAGAAATGATGACCGAATTTGACCGAATGGGGTGATTTGAAAAATGGAGGCCAAACCCTGGTTCTTGAGTTGCCTACATATCCCTGGTATTACGGGAATCAGGCTGTGTATAGTTCTAGATCCATCGGAGAACTGAACCGGTGGAGTTGTTGTAGGAATGGTCATATGTTTTGAAAGAGGTTCTTTTAGGGTAGGACAATATTAGATGAGTTTATACAAAATCATGAATGTGAATTTGAAAAGTTATGGATGTATCTTAAAATGAATATCTGAACGGTTGTCGAGTAAACGTGGGTAACCGATGGTGATTCGTTACGTTTGAAATAATTGCACGATGTGAATGTTGAACGGAAACCGGAGCGAAGATTGCTCCCGTTAGGAGAACGATTACTTCCTGGATTACCTGCAAAACTTAAAACACAATGCATGCAAGTATATATAGATTATTGCGAGAATTTACACATGATGCAAATTCCCTTTGGACCATGAAAGTTGGCTTTGGACGGTGGGGATGATGTCCTCAGACCATGACATCCTGGGCCATGAATCATGTGATAAGGGATTTGCAGGCCATGAAATGAGGTCCTCGGGCCATGAAAATGGTGCCTCTGAACCATGACGCCTTTGAATAATGATGTGCAATACTGAGAGATACTCAGACCATGGAATGGTGTCTTCCGGCTATGAGGATGATGCCTTCGGACTATGACGCCTTTGGATAAAATGGCAATGTTTCAGCCCATGGAATGCAAAGACACGGTGTTTGGTCATATGCAAAGATAAGACACGACAAAGCTTAGTCTTGGGTAAGGTGAGGGCAGTGCTTAGCCCTGGGTGAGTAGAGGATAATGCCAGGTTTTAGATGGCGTAATGAAGATAGCATTTAGTCTTGAGGAAAAGGCAGTGCTTAGCCTTATACAAAAAGGGGAGGCAGGGCTTAGCCTCATGCAAATAGGAGACAATGCTTAGTCTTTTGCAATGGAAGGCAGTGCTTAGCCTCATGCAAGGAAAGGCAATGCTTAGCTTTATGCAATTAGGGAGGCAGGGCTTAGCCTCATGCAAGAAAAGGCAGTGCTTAGCCTTATGCAATTAGGGCGTCAGGGCTTAGCCTCATGCAAAATAGAAGACAATGCTTAGTCTCATACAGATAGGAGACAATGATTAGTCTCGATGCAAAGGAAGGCAATGCTTAGCCTTATGCAATTAGGGAGGCAGGGCTTAGCCTCATGCAAAATAGGAGACAATGCTTAGTCTCATGCAAATAGGAGACGATGCTTAGTCTCGATGCAAAGAAAGGAGACAATGCTTAATCTCATGCAAGGAAAGGCAGTGCTTAGCCTTATGCAATTAGGGAGGCAGAGCTTAGCCTCATGCAAAATAGGAGACAATGCTTAGTCTCGATGTAAGGAAAGGCAGTTATTAGTCTTATGCAATTAGGGAGGCAGGGCTTAGCCTCATGCAAAGAAAACGATGAGTGATAGTAGACTGTTTCTTAGCTGGAGATGCTTGGGATAGATAATCTTCTATCTTGAAGGTAGTGACTTGATGTGTCTGTAGATATTATTGTCTTACTATGCCTGTATCCAAAGAAAAACTGTGAGTTTCGTAGGGGAAGGTTGGTTCGCGCTTTTATCTTATGTTTTGCCTGTGCTCTTATCTTGAGATCCCGTTTGAGTCACCCTAGGTAACATATGGTTGTTTATAGAAATAAAGTTTTTTTTTGATAGAAATGCGTGCATTTGATGAATGTAGTTATTTAAAATATAGTAGTATGCAATATCAACTAAGTTAGATAAACCAATGACCGTGACATATTTTAGAGACATTGCGACCTCATTGCTTTAGAATTTTGAGGGTCCTTCTCAAAATTCTGCCCCAGTTTAAAAGCAGTTCTTTGATTGTTCTGCGTATGACGAAATTGGCTGGACTTGCTTTAGAATTTTGAGGGTCCTCCTCAAAATTCTGTCCCAGTTTCTGACCATGGAAAAAATGAAGATTTTATTGAGATGTGACTGAACCCATAGGGCTGCCTACGTATCCCCTCTTAAACGAGAATCAGTTCAAGCGTAGTTCAGTTATAACAAATGAAGAAATGTAAATAATCTAAACATAGTATCTCTTGACTGCGTCTGAGTTGATAGGTTTTGGCCAATATTCTCCATCCATCTCTGCTAGTATGAGTGCTCCTCCTGTTAGTACTCTGTGAACCATGTAGGGCCCTTGCCAATTGGGTGAAAATTTCCCTTTGGCTTCATCTTGATTCGGGAAGATCTGCTTCAGCACCAGCTGCCCTAGCGTGAATTGTCTAGGCCTGGCCCTTTTGTTAAAAGCTCTGGACATTCTGTTCTGGTAAAGTTGACCGTGACATACTGCGTTCATTCTTTTTCCGTCAATGAGAGCTAGTTGTTCATAACGACTTCGTATCCATTCTGCATCACTAAGTTTATCCTCTTGTATGATTCTCAAAGAAGGAATTTCTACTTCGGCGGGAATGACGGCTTCAGTGCCATAGACCAGCAAATAAGGAGTTGCCCCAGTTGATGTGCGAACTGTGGTACGATATCCAAGTAGGGCAAATGGTAACTTCTCGTGCCATTGTTTGTGATTATCTACCATCTCCCTTAATATCTTCTTGATGTTCTTATTGGCGGCTTCCATAACTCCAATCATTTGTGGTATGTATGCTGTGGAATTCATATGCTTGATCTTGAAGGTTTCACACATGGATTTCATCAAATCACTGTTAAGGTTGGCGGTGTTGTCGGTGATGATTGATTCCAGTACCCCGAATCGACAGACAATACGATCCCTAACAAAATCTGCTACGACATTCTTAGTTACAGCCTTGTAAGATGCGACTTCAACCCATTTTGTGAAATAATCTATGGCCACTAGAATGAATCGGTGCCTATTTGAAGCGGCATGTTTGATTGGACCGATGACATCCATCCCCCAAGCGGAGAAAGGCCATGGTGCACTTGTTACATTGAGTTCATTGGGTGGCACTCGTATCATATCAGCATGTATTTTATGACACTTTTGGACATACCTAATGAAGTCTGTCTCCATAGTCATCCAAAAATACCCTGTTCTTAATATCTTCTTAGCTAAGATGAAGCCATTCATGTGTGGTCCGCAAGTTCCGGCATGTATCTCTTCAAGCAATTTGGATGCTTCCTTGGCATCAACACACCGTAATAACCCCAGATCTGGAGTCCTTCTGTACATAATTCCTACGCTTTGGAAGAGGTGGTTAGATAATCTTCGGAGTGTGCCTTTCTGAGTATGATTTGCGTGCTCCGGGTATTATCCTTTTGCCAAGTATTCTTTGATATCATGAAACCACGGATTCCCATCAGTTTCTTCTTCAACATGAGCATAATAAGCTGGATGATTATGGATCCCTACTGGAATATGATCGATAAAATTCTTGTATGGGTGTTGTATCATGGAAGATAGAGTGGCCAACGCATCTGCGAACTCATTCTGGATTCTCGGAACATGTTTGAACTATATCTTTGTGAATCTCTTCCTCAATTCTTGCACATAGTACATATACGACAATATTTTGGTATTCTTTGTAGCCCATTCTCCTAGAACCTGGTGTACCAAAAGGTCTGAGTCACCAATTACCAGCAATTCCTGAATGTTCATGTAAATGGCCAACTTGAGCCCCAAGATGCAAGCCTTGTATTCTGCCATATTATTGGTACACGGAAATATAAGTTTTGCGGATACCGGATAGTGTTGACCCGTCTCTGATACCAAAATGTCTCCAATACCTACTCCTTTGAAGTTTGTAGCTCAATCGAAGAACATTCTCCAACCGTCATAAGTTTATGTGATATCTTCTCCTACGAATGATACCTCTTTATCAGGAAAATACATTTTTAGTGGTTCATATTCTCCACCCACATGATTTCTGGCAAGTGATCTGCCAATGCCTGTCCTTTGACCGCTTTCTGAGTTACATAGATGATGTCGAACTCTCTTAGTAGTATCTGCCATTTTGCCAACTTTCCCATAGGAATGGGTTTATGGAAGATGTATTTTAACGAATCCATTCTTGATATGAGATATATGGTGTAGGCACAGAAGTAGTGCCTTAACTTTTGAGCTATCCACGTCAAAGCGCAACAGGTGTGCTCCAGCAAAGAATATCGTACTTCGTAGGGTGTGAACTTCTTACTTAGATAGTATATGGCTTGTTCCTTTCTTCCCGTCTCGTCGTGTTGTCCCAAGACAGCTGAAAGCTCCATTCAGTACAGATAAATAGAGTAGCAGAGGTCTCCCAGGTTCTGGTGGGACTAGAACAGGTGGTTTGGATAAATATTCCTTGATCTTGTCAAAGGCTTTCTTGCATTCTTCAGTCCAACTTGTTGCAGCATCTTTCTTCAATATTTTAAAAATCGGTTCACAGATCACAGTTGATTGTGCTATGAAACGACTGATGTAATTGAGATGCCCCAAGAAACTCATCACATATTTCTTGTTCTTCGGAGGTGGCAAATCTTGGATAGCCTTGACCTTTGACGGGTCTAGCTCAATTCCTCGGCGGCTGACGATGAACCCTAACAACTTTCTAGTAGGGACTCCGAAGGCACATTTTGCGGGATTTAGTTTAAGGTTATATCTTCGAAGTCGATCAAAGAAGTTCCTCAAATCTGCTATATGATCTGTGTTTCTCTTGGATTTGATGATGATGTCATCCACGTACACCTCTATCTCCTTGTGTATCATGTCGTGAAAAATGGTTGTCATGGCCCTCATATAAGTGGCTCCAGCATTCTTTAGGCCAAACGGCATCATTTTTAACAATATACTCCCCATGGTGTAATAAAGGTTGTCTTTTCGGCATCCTCTTCATCCATCCAGATCTGATGATATCCTGCAAAGCAATCCACAAAGGATTGGAGTTCACGCTTGACACAATTGTCAATCAGTATGTGTATATTGGGCAAAGGGCAATTATCTTTGGGACTTGCTCTGTTTAAATTCCGATAGTCGACACACACTCTGACCTTCCCATCTTTCTTTGGAACTGGCACAATGTTAGCCAACTATGTCGGATATTCAACCACTCTGAGAACCTTGGCTTTGATCTTCTTAGTGACTTTCTCCTTTATTTTCAGACTCATATCTGGTTTGAACTTTCTGAGCTTCTGCTTTACAGGTCCACATAGGGTTGGTAGGTAGTTTATGAGCCATTATGGACGTGCTCAAACCGGTCATATCATTATAGGACCATGCAAAAATATCCTCATACTCCTTCAAGAACCGGATGTACTCTTCCTTCTCTGACGGTGATAGGTGAATGCTTACACACATTTCCTTGAATGTTTCGGAGTCTCCCAAATTAACTATTTTGGTCTCATCCAAATTGGACTTAGGCCTTTTTTCAAAGTTTTCCACTTATTTGACAATTTCCTCGGGTATTATATCCTCTTCCAGATCCTCTTAATCGTTATCCTTATGTTACATTGTCTCATTACATGTCACAGTCGTAGGTTCATCAGGATAGGTAATAATAATATTGTAGAGAAAAAATGTAAAGAATAATAATAAATACTAAAATAACAATGCATTAGATAAATCTTGAAAACGTCAAACAAGTACGGCTCGATGACTCGAGCAATTATTTCAAAACAAAATATGCTTAAAACAAAATACTAAAAATGTCTTAGATGCTCATAAAATTGCTTTCAAAATAAATGATGCTAATTGCCAGGCTACCCAGGAACTCGACGGGCCCTTGATGGTGCAGCAGTCCAGTTCTTGAGAACAACTCCCTTCTCCACGGTCTGAATAATAAGGCCTTCCTCCTCCTCCTCCTCAACTATCGCACTGCAATCCATGTCTTCATCATCCAAAAACAGATTCCTTATGCCAGCTAGAACTTTATCTTCTTCGGACTCCCACATCATGTCAGCTTGATGAAATGACTGGTTCAAATGTGGTACTGGTTGCTCTAGAGGGTAATAAGGACCATGCCATGGTGGTGACCAATTCTGATACTCGTGCCAGGTGTATTCATACCCAAGCCCAAAAGTTGTGCCGTGACACTTTAGCTGTATCGGTTTGGTGATCCCCTGGAGATTATTACCGAGACCCTTGCCAGGTTCATACCCTGTCCATGCCAATATGCCTTCTATCTTACTGTTCCACCATTTGTTCTTTTCAATTGCATTGATGCGCTCGATACGATGGTATGTTTCTCCACCCAACTTTATTCTATTCTCGATGACCAGAATATTTTGATTGGTGTAAATGGGATTACTTCTGTCCCCTTGGATGATCACTTCCTGATGGTTCCACTCAAACTTCACAACCTGATGTAGAGTAGAAGCTACGACCCCAACGACATGTATCCAAGGTCGTCCCAACAATAGGTTGTAGGTAGCAGATATGTCCAACACTTGAAACTCAACATCAAACTAGGTTGGGCCCATTTGTAGGCTGAGGTTGGTCTCCCCAATTGTGGCCCTTTGAGACCCATCAAATGCTTTCACATTAATACTTCCTACTCGTATCTCGTGCAGGCCTTTACCCAATCTTTTCAGAGTAGTTAGTGGACATATGTTGAGATTCGAACCCCCATCTATAAGGACTCTGGCAATGAACTTGTCCTCAAACTGCACTGTGATATGCAGTGCCCTGTTGTGACTTAGTCCTTCTGGTGGCAGCTCGTCTTCATGAAAAGTGATCTTGTGGCTTTCCAATACTTTCCCTACCATGTTGGCCATCTATCCACTGGTGATGTTGTTGGATACATAGGCTTCATTCAACGCCTTCATCAGGGCATTCCTATGTGCCTCAGAGTTTTGCAGCACTGATAAAATGGATATTTGAGCAGGGGTTTTGTTCAGATGATCAACCACAGAATACTCTCTTGCCTGCACCTTTATCCAAAGATCATCTGGGCCAGCCTCAATGACAGGCGGTTTAGAGGCAGTTTCTTTGCTTGTTCCTCCCAAATACTTGGGTGTATAAATCATACTAGTTCTGGTCATGCCTTGCGCTGCACCTGTTTCTTCCATTTTTGCCTTTCCTTTCCTTCTTGCTTCCGCAACATTATCCCATGGTATAGCATTAGACTTATAAGATGGCGTAGGTGCTACCATCACGGTGAAGGGCATTGTTACTTCAACCTCAAACGGGGTTGGTGTAGCTACCTCAACTTCAATTGGTGCCTCAGTCTGTACCATGTGAGAGTGACTGGAGATGTTTCAGAATTATCCCCTTCTCGAATGAGTCCAATTGATCCCTCTGAGTCCCATTCTTCATTGGTCTCTACCACGTTTACCCCTCCACCCCTATGATCCGGGAGAGGATTGTTACGGACATTGGGTGCAACCTCCTTTGCCTGTATGACTTTGATGTCAATTAATGTCTGAATCTTATCCTTCAAAGTACGACACTCATCAATAGTATGAAATTTCATGCCTGAGTAATAGGCACATGTCTTATTTGGGTTAATCCACTGGGAAGAGTTTTCCATAGCAACAACGGGCACATGCCTGTTTTGGGTCAGCTATTAAATACACAATAATTATTTTAAAAATGATTTATAAAATAATTAATAGATAATAAAATACTACTTGTGCAATAAAATGAGTAAAAATAATAACTCAATATTATAAAAAATATAAAAATTATACTTCGACATAAATAACATAATAAACGCAATTATTTGTAGAATATAGGCCATTATAATTAGATAAATAGCTTAAAAAATGCTAATGCAATTATAAAAAAATAGAATAGAAATGTTTGAAACATGTATTATGGATGGAAATAATAATTTGGGGTAATTAAGTCATCACAAAATAATTTAAAGGATAATTATTAGATATTTACATAATAAAAATATAAGAAAACTAATTTAAAGCTCTAAAAATTATGGAAAATTATAGAAAAATGCTTGTATAGGTTTGTAAACTAAATGATGATGCAAATATGCTATTTTGAAAGTATATATGTATTTGTAAAAATATGAGGGAAAAACTAGGTATCAACAACTGCCCCTATTTGAATTTCCATGTACACTAGTAGAAACCATGCCATTAGGGGAAATCACACATTCGCACAACTTGTTTACTATCAAAGCATGAGCTTAAATACTCTGTTTATTCCCATGTCCACTGCTATGTGTCACTAGACAGCATGCCTATAGGAAACAAATGCCAATAACCATCCTTCAATTTGCATAACGACAACATGTTCATTAGATACCATGCCTATAGGATTATACTAGCTTATGCTCTACTGGTCCTCATCTAGATATCATGTCCATAGGTTCTTAATTGATTCATCAGCTACTGTTATATCTATCGCTCACCTAGAAAGCATGCCTATAGGGACGAAGTGTTACAGAATCAGTTTTCAACTGCCAACCATTAGAACCTAGCTATACAATACTGCTACTTACTTGGAAAGCATGCCAATAGGATCAAACACAGGTAATTCTGAGTATTCGCAATGGTTTTCATTCCCCCTATTGCGTAAATCACTTAGAGACCATGTCTATAGGTTTTAATAACTTATAATCTGTAATCCCAATAAACACCATAAAAGTACCAGATACTCTTAAACTGAGTAGTTGTTTAGGAACCATGTCTATAGAGCTTAATGGCTTCAATTTGCCTCAATTTTGAAACCGTCTAGTGCCTAACATAGAAATATTTCTGTATGCATTTATTGTCTAAGTGTGGAGGCTAACTTGAGCCTTAACTGTCCTTAAATGAAGTCCTATTTGTTTTGAATGTCGCTTAGTTTTATTATTTTTGAGCAACCAAAGTAAAGTCTAGAACCACCCAAATAGAGGTCCAACGCCTCCTGGACCATAGGCATGGGACAGGTAGTGCAGGCATAGGACGCGACCTGGAATTGAATTAGAATACTCTAAGTAAACAACTTCAACATAGTAATCGGGTAGCAGGAGATGACAGTCTGTGTCCGCTGAATAATATGAGCAACTCCTATCTAAAAGGAGTTGCGAAGTATTATTTATGTTGCACAAGGTGATCCTTTAGGCTAAAAAACTTAGGACCCCCCTTTCTCTTTATACACTTAGTCATCTAATATAGACCGTTATAGTTGTATCCTTGTAGTCCTTAAGATTTGTACCAATTCTCATTGTGTTATAATGAAACTCTTTGACCTTTTTATTCTCTTTGTTTATTTAATCATCTTGCCTAATTATAATCCACATAGTCTTAAGTTCGGCCGGGACCCACAGTTGTGGACCTCGAAGAGTGCCTAACACCTTCTCTTTGAGGTAATTTGAGCCCTTACCCAATTTTTGGTGGAGCTGATTAGTCAAATAGAGTTATCTGCATAATAGGTGCCCTAACGCACCTTAAAAATCTTTAGGTGGCGACTCTTCTTCTTTTAACACTTTACCTCTCACTCAAAAGAGTTGTCATAATGTCGAGGCCCGGTCTAGCATGGAGACTCTGCTAGGGATTTACACTTAGGCTCTTACCATAATGAACTTGGCTTATGTGGATTAATTTCTTTGTTACATGCACATCCTTTCCCCTACTCACCTTTATTTGTTTAAATCCGCTATGACATGTACATTCCTTCCCCTACTCACCTTTATTTGTTTAAATCTGCTATAACAGGCACATCCATTCCCCCTATTCACCTTTACTTGCTATGATTGCTCTTTTATCTTGTCAAAATTGCTCTATCATGCCTACTTCCTTACCTGCTTTATAACATTCCCGCATATATTTTTATGAACTAAACTAACTCCTTCCTTTTGTCTTTATTCTATATTATTTCCATGTTTACCTTTGCTATATTATTTACTGCTTTTACATATCATGCAAATACTTGACAACGTGTTATTATTGCTTCATAAAGCATGCTCCACATCATACTCCACTCGTGCACACTATCATCATAGCGGCACTTGATGAGTGTCCGCGCTCTTCCAAAAATTACCCTTTTAAATCGAAAAGGATTATTTGCGGTAGACTAGTCGATCAACAGTGCAATCGACAGTCCCATACCTTTCCCTCTCAAGTTGTCCACTTGGGAGTACCAGTCTAGAACATTCTACTCCAACTTGAAATGTACATGCATCATGCTAAACCTAGTATGGGTTGAAGCGTTATTAACATAACAACCCGCTAAGATGAACTTCGTCCAAAATACGACAATGGACGCTATCATACTATGTGCATTACTTAGAGAAAATATGCCAACGTGTTAATCATTATTGCGTAAACATTTTTGGCATTAATGAAATGACGTAAATATTGGCATCAATTTTCTCCAAGTCTACGTGTCGCTTAGGCCTACCTCGGGCACAATGAGATCCCCAAATTAGGATGCGAATTATTGCATGACTATTGAAACATGTTTTAATATCGCAAACACTCTTTTAATATTCCTTACTAGCTGTCACGACCCGGAATTCCCACCGTCGGGACCGTGATGGCGCCTAACTTTTCACTTGCTAGGCAAGCCAACGTTAAAGAATCATTAAACCAAATCCTTATTTCCATTAAGTAAATAAGAAGAATTAGCTAAGAGGAAATATAATAAGTGCGGAATAACTTAAAAACAATATTAATTACTACTACCCAGATCTGGAGTCATAATTCACGAGCATTCTAGAATTTACTATAAGTAATAGTCTGAAAGAAATACAATTGTCTGAATGAAAGAAACAGTAAAACAGGAGGATAGACGGGGACTTCAAGGTCTGTGAATGCCGACAGATCTACCTTGAGTCTCCGGATAGCGGGTCAAACAGCTAAAATCTTGATCAACCCGAGCCGATACCAAAATCTGCACAGAAAGTGCAGAATGCAGTATCAGTACAACCGACCCCATGTACTGGTAAGTGTCGAGCCTAACCTCGACAAAGTAGTGACGAGGCTAGGGAAAGGCACCTATAATTCAACCTGTATAATTTAACAGTGTATATACAAATAACAGTAATGAAGAGTTAGACAGGAAATATCGGGAGGGGGAAACATGCTGGGGGAAATACGAGATAGAGAACCACAACAGAATGATAACTGGAACAACCAATATATAATGGATCAACAAGAACACGAATACAGTAAAGGAAAAATGCACGGTATCACCCTCCGTGCTTTTACTCTCAATCTCACCATAAAATAAATAGAAACGACACGGCATCACCCTTCGTGCATTAACTCTCATATCATGGCACGACATCACCCTTCGTGCTTTTACACTCACAATATGGCACGACATCACCCTTCGTGCATTAACACTCACAATATGGAACAACATCACCCTTCGTGCTTTTACACTCACAATATGACACGACATTACCCTTCATGCATTAACACTCTCCCTTACCATAATGCATTGCATAAATAACAACATGGAGATAGAATAACAAGTACAAGCCTTACTTCAACATTTGGTTCCACAATATTAATCTCAACTTTGAAATAAATACTCAATTATCACTAGAAAATCCGTAAACATGATAAGAACGATCAATTTAACAACACTAGTATAAACACGTAGCACTTAGGCATAAGAAAGAGACGATATAAGAAAAATGGGAGAAAACAGGGAAAATAGGTAAATTGGCGGCGCATAAGTACTCGTCACCTTACATATACGCCGCTTACATGAATTTCACATAGCAAATAATCTGAGGTTCCTAATTCCCTCAAGTCAGGGTTAAACATAACACTTACCTCGCTCCAAAGGCCACTTAATACTCAATCACAACCTTTCCTTTAGAATTCACCTCCAAACCACTCGTATCTATTAAAAAACGACTCAATAATATCAAATATTGCTAAAGGAATCAATTACATTGCATGTATTTAGATTTTCCAAATTTTCCTCCAAAAAGTCGAAAATCAACCCCGGGCCCGCTTGGTCAAAACCCGAGGTTCGGACCAAAATTCATTTACCCATTCACCCCCGAACCCGAATATATAATTGGTTTTGGAATCGGACCTCAAATTGAGGTCTAAATCCCCAAATTTCCGAAATCCCTAGTTTCTACCCAAACCCCTAATTCTACCATGAAAACTCTAGATTTTAGGTTGATAATTCATAAAATGTAATGGGTAATTGAAAGAAAATTGTTTAGAATCACTTACCAACAATTTGGGGAAGAAAACAACTCTTGAAAATCGCCTCAAGTCCGTTTGGTTTTTGAGAAAATGAAATAAATGGCCAATTCCCATTTTGATTCTGTTTTAAGTGCTGGGCGACAGTGTTCATCGCGATCGCGTGAACACTGTCGCTTTCGCGAAGGGCAGCCTCCTAAGGAATTACGCGATCGCGGGGGCTTTACATGTTCGCGAAGGTTTAGCCCGCCTTACCTTCGCGTTCGTGAGATTGGGATCAAGTTCACATATAACTTCCCAGGTCCCCTGCCCAGCCTAGCTAAAACTACTAGTTCGCGTTCGACGGGTCGCGTTTGCGTAGAGCAACTCCCCAAAATGCTCCGCGTTCACGACCATGGTCTCGAGTTCGCTTAGAGTAAACCCTCCCCAGCCCAGATTCGCCTTCGTGATCGCGAGAGTGACTACGCGATCGTGAAGCACGATATATTAGATACCAGGTACAGCAGAAACACCAGATTTCTTTAAGTCTAAAACATCCCGTGGCCTATCCGAAACTCACCCGAGCCCTCGGGGTTCCAAACCAACCATGAACACAGGTCTAAAAATATCATACAAACTTGCTCGCGCGATCAAATTGCCAAAATAACACCTAGAACTACGAATTTAGCACCAAATCAAATGAAATTCTCAAGAACACTTTAAAATTTCTATTTTCTCAATTGGGCGTCCGAATCACGTCAAACTAACTCCGTTTCTCACCAAATTTCACAGATAAGTCATAAATATTATTTTGGACCTATACCGGGCTCCGGAACCAAAATACGGACCCTGTATAAACAAGGCCAAACATCAACAATTCTTAAAAACAAATAAATTTTCAGACTTTTAATTTTCATCAAAAATTCATAACACGAGCTAGGGACCTTCGAATTCGATTCCGGGCATACGCCCAAGTACCATAATTCGATACGGACCCACCGAGACTGTCAAAACACAGATCCAGGCCCATTTATCAAAAATGTTGACCGAAGTCAACTAAAATCAACTTTTAAGGCAAAAATTCTTATTGCCATCAATTTTCAACATAAAAGTTTTTCGGAAACATGCCCGGACTATGCACGCAAATCGAGGAGGGTAAAATGAGATTTTTAAGGCTTAAGAGCATAGAATCGAGTTCTAAAACATAAGATGACCTTTTGGGTCATCACATTCTCCACCTCTAAAATAACCATTCGTCCTTGAACAGACATAGAAAAGTACCTGAGTTGGTGAAAAGGTGGGGATATCTACTCCGCATATCGGACTCTGACTCTCAAGTGGCTGCCTCAACAGACTGACCTCTCCACTGCACTCGAACTGAAGGGTAACTCTTTGATCTCAACTGGCAAACTTGCTGGGCTAGAATAGCCACCGGCTCCTCCTCGTAAGTCAAATCCTTGTCCAACTGGAAAGAGCTGAAATCTAACACATGGGACGAATCGCCGTGATACTTTCGAAGTATGGACACGTGGAATACCGGATGAACAACTGCTAAACTAGGTGGCAACACAAGCCTGTAAGCCACCTCTCCTACCCTCTCTAGAATCTCAAAAGGTTCGATATACCTAGGGCTCAACTTGCCCTTCTTTCTGAACCTCATTACACCCTTCATGGGTGATACCCTAAGAAACACTCTTTCTCTCCGACCATGAATACAACATCACGAACTCTGCGGTCGGCATAACTCTTCTGCCTGGACTGAGCTGTGCGAAGTAGATCCTGGATAATCTTAACCTTATCCAAGGCATCCTGTACTAAGTCTGTGCCCAACAACCGAGCCTCCCCCGACTCAAACCACCCAACCGGCGACCGCCACCGCCTACCATATAATACCTCATAGGGAGCCATCTGAATGCTCGACTGGTAGCTGTTGTTATAGGTGAACTCTGCAAGGGGCAATAACTGATCCCACGATCCTCCGAAGTCTATAACACATGCACGAAGCATATCCTCCAAGATCTGAATAGTGCGCTTGGCCTGCCCATCCGTCTGAGGATGAAATGCTGTGCTCAACTCAACCCGTGTACCTAACTCACGGCGTACTATCCTACAGAAGTGCGAGGTGAACTGCGTAGCTAGATCAGAAATGATAGATACAGGCACACCGTGAAGACGAGCGATCTCACGAATGTAAATCTCTACCAACCGCTCCGAAGAATAGGTAACTGCCATAGGAATGAAGTGCGCTGACTTGGTCAGCCTGTCCATAATGACCCAAACTGCATCAAACTTCCTCTGAGTCCGTGGGAGTCCAACAACAAAATCCATAGTGATATGCTCCCACTTCCACTCAGGAATCTCTAACTTCTGAAGCAAACCACCAGGTCTATGATGCTCATACTTTACCTGCCGGCAATTTAGACACCGAGCTACATATGCAATTATGTCTTTCTTCATGCTCCTCCACCAATAATGCTGCCGCAAGTCCTGATACATCTTGGCAGCGCCCGGATGAATAGAATACCTGGAACTGTTGGTCTCCTCAAGAATCAACTCACGAAGTCCATCCATATTAGGCACACAAATACGACCCTACAACCTCAAAACTCTGTCATCTCCAACAGTAACCTGCTTGGCACCATCGTGCCACACCGTGTCTCTAAAGACAAGTAAATGAGGATCATCATCATTCTAATCTCTGATGCGCTCAAACAAAGAAGACCGAGCAACTGTACAAGCTAGAACATGGCTGGGCTCAGAAATATCCAACCTCACGAACTGGTTGGACAAGGCCTGAATATACAATGCAAGTGGTCTCTCACCAACTGGAATATATACAAGGCTACCCATACTAGCTGACTTCCTAATCAAAGCATCAGCCACCATATTGGCTTTCCCGGGATGATACAATATGGTGATATCATAGTCGTTCAATAGCTCCAACCACCTCCTCTTCCTCAAATTGAGTTCCTTCTGCTTAAACAAATACTGCAAGCTCCGATGATCCGTGAATACCTCACATGGAACGCCGTAAAGATAGTGCCTTCAAATCTTCAGTGCGTGAACAATGGCTGCCAACTCTAGATCATGAATAGGGTAATTCTTCTCGTGAACCTTCAGCTGCCGTGAAGCATATGCAATAATCTTGGCACCTTGCATTAATACCGCACCCAGACCAATACGAGATGCGTCACAATATACTGTATAAGATCATGAACCTGTGGGTAACACCAATACTGGTGCCGTAGTCAAAGCTGTCTTGAGCTTCTGGAAGCTTGCCTTACACTTATCTAGCTACCTGAACGGGGCACCCTTCTGGGTCAACCTGCTCAACGGGGCTGCTATGGATGAAAACCCCTCCACGAATCGACGGTAGTAGCCCGCCAAACCCAGGAAACTACGGATCTCTGTAGCTAATGTGGGTCTAGGCCAGTTCTGAACTGCCTCAATTTTCTTAGGATCCACCTGAATACCCTCTGGTGATACAACGTGACCCAAGAAAGCAACTGAATTCAACCAAAACTTGCATTTTGAGAATTTAGCATATAACTGGCTGTCTCTCAGAGTCTGAAGAATGATCCAAATGTGCTGCTCATGCTCCTCTCGGCTGTGGGAGTAGACCAAGATATCATCAATAAACACAATCACAAAGGAATCCAAGTAGGGCTTGAACACCCGGTTCATCAAATCCATGAATACCTCTAGGGCATTTGTCAGCACAAATGACATCACTAGAAACTCATAATGCCCATACCGAGTCCGAAAAGCTGTCTTAGGGACATCAGATGCCCTAATCCTCAACTGATGCTAGCCAGATCTCAAATCAATCTTCAAAAACACCTGGGCACCCTGAATCTGGTCAAATAAATCATCAATCCTCGGCAGTGGGTACTTTTTCTTGATGGTGTCTTTGTTCAACTGCCATTAATCTATACACATCCTCATCGATCCATCTTTCTTCTTTACAAACAACACAGGTGCACCCTAGGGCGAGACACTAGGTCTAATGAAGCCCTTATCAAGCAAATCTTGTAACTGTTCTTTCAATTCTTTCAACTCTGGAGGGGCCATGCGGTATGGCGGAATGGAAATGGGCTGAGTGCCCAAAGCCAAATAAATGCAGAAATCAATATCCTGTCGAGTGGCATCCCTGGCAGGTCTGTAGGAAACACCTCTGGAAACTCACGAACAACCGTCACTGAATCCATGAAAGGAACCTCCGCACTAGAATCGCGGACATAAGCCAAATAAGCTAGACACCCCTTCTCGACCATATGCCGAGCCTTCACATAAGAGATAACCCTGCTGGCAGAATGACCAAGAGTCCCTTTATACTCTAGTCGAGGCAACCCCTGCAAGGCTAAGGTCACCGTCTTGGCGTGACAATCTAATATAGCATGATAAGGTGACAACTAATCCATAACCAGTATGACATCAAAATCAACCATGTCCAGAAGTAGAAGATCTACACGAGTCTCAAGACTCCCAATGGTGACCACACATGAATGATAAACATGATCTACAATAATAGCATCCCTTACTGGCATAGACACATACACAAAAGCACTCAAAGAATCACGGGGCGCAACCAAATATGAAGCAAAATAGGATGACACATATGAGTAAGTAGATCCCGGATCAAATAGAACTGAAGCATCTCTACTGCAAACTGAAATAGTACCTGTGATAACAGTGTCAGATGACTCAACCTCAGGCCTGGCTGGGAAAGCATAACACCGGGCCTGGGCCCCACCACTCTAAACTACGTCCCTAGGATGACCTCTAGCTGACTGGTTTCCACCTCTAACAGCCTGACCTCTACCTATAACAATTTGGCCTCTATCTCTAGCTGCCTGACCCCTGCCTTTGGCTGACTGAGTAGGTGGTGCAGCGACTGGTGCCGGAACCATGGCATGAGAATTCTGATGCTATGAGGTGCCCATTGCCTGAGGACAACATCTAGCAATGTGCCTCGGATCACCATAAGTATAGCATAACCTCGGCTGCTATGATTGCTGACCCTGTCGACCTGAGTAACCACCCTGATAACTCTAGAGTGGAGGTGCACTACTAGGAGCTGGTGGTGCACTGTAAGCTAGCTGGTCGGAATAGGGCATATGAGGACCACGACCACCTGAGGCACCGTGGGATGCCTAGAGTGCTGGATGAAACGGTCTGGGAGGATGGCCCCTACCGAAAGTACCCCTACCTCTAGATGAGGCACCGCTGAACTCACCGAAATGACGAGGTCTCTTGTTAGACCCCTGACCTCCCTGAGCAAGAACCATCTCGAATCGCCTGGCGACACTAGCAGCCGCCTGAAAAGAAATCTTACTCCCAGTCTCCTTAGCCATCTGCAATCTGATAGGCTGAGTAAGTCCATCAATAAACCTCCTCACTCTCTCTCTCGGTGGGAAGCAGAAGAATAGCATGACGGGCCAAATCCACAAAACGGGTCTCATACTGAGTAACAATCATTCTGCCCTCCTGGAGACACTCAAACTGATGGCGACGCTCCTCTCTCAATGGGATAGGCAGAAACTTCTCTATGAAGAGCTGAGAGAACTGGTCCCAAGTAAGAGCAGTTGACCCAGCTGGTCTGGTCAGCAAATAATATCTCCACCATTTCTTGGCGCAACTAATCATCTGAAATGCAGCAAAATCGACCCCATTGGTCTCCACTATATCCATGTTCCGTAGAACCTCGTGACAGCTGTCGAGATACTCCTGGGGATCCTTTGAAGGAGCACCACTAAAGTGAACTAGGAAGAGCTTGGTAAACCTGTCCAATCTCCATAAATCCTCAGAAGACATAGCTGACCCATCACCGGTCTGCGCCGCAACAACCGGCTAAACTACTCTGACTGGATGAGCTGCTGGAGTGTGATACTAGGGAGCTATCTACTCCGGAGTGGGAGTAGTGGGAGTCTGGGCTCCTTCTCCAGTCTGAGTGACGGCTGGTGCTATGGGGAATGCTCCCGTTTGGACCACATTCTCCATAAGGCCCACCAAACGGACCAAAGCATCATGAAGTACTGGGGTGGCAATGAACCCCTCTGGAACCTGAGCTGGCCCGGCAGGAACAGTCTGGGCTGGAACCTCCTCGTCAAGCTCTATCTGAGTCTCCACTGCTAGGGCTGCTGCTCGGGCTCTAGGCTGAGCCCTGCCCCTACCTCGGCCTCTGGCACGTCCTCGACCTCGACGTTTGCCCCGCGTGGGAGCTACCACTGGAGTCTCTGGTGGCTGCTCAACTGAGGAAGCGGTACGTGTCCTCACTAGGGCTGTTCAAAACCGAACTGAAACCATTACCGAATCAAATCGATGGCTTATTTGCTTATTGGTATCGGATTATCGGGGTAATAGATGGTGAACGGATTGAGATTTTATAATTAACGGCTTAACAGTTTGGGGGCGGATTACTCAATCTTCTTATCGGGTAAACCGTTAACCCGTTAAGAATTTTTATATTTACACTTTTACTTCTATGTATATAAAGTACTTGTCACAACCCAAAATCCCACCACAAGCGTTGTGATGGCACGTAGTCTCTAAGAATAGGTAAGCCGATTTCAATTATATTTTGAAGCCATTTGATTTTTGAATTAAATAAGTAATCAAAACTAACAGCGGAACAAATATGAATATACAACCTCCCAAGACTGATAGTACCGAGTCACGAACTCTAACTGAATACATGGGATGATTACGAGGACCGAATATACAATACTATTTGATTAAAAATTAACAGTATAATGAAATGAAACGACTCCAAGGGACTGAGATGACCAACCAGCTCTACCTTGAATCCTTACGATCCCGCTTAAACTCTGCCCAAGTCCGATATCTTCAATACCTGGCTATGCACAAAAATGTGCAGAAGTGTAGTATGAGTACACCACGATCGGTACCCAGTAAGTATCAAGACTAATCTCAGTGGAGTAGAGACGAGGTACAGTCAAGACACTCACTAGTCTAATAACCTGTGCAATATAATATACAAAATAATAGGAGACAAATAACAATAAGGGCAACATAAAACAACCAGTTATATGCACAGTAAGACAATAAAATCACCATTAATATCGCTCAACAATTGATAAATACAATTACACCCAGTTAAATCAAGTTCTTCAATTAAATATCTTTCGCATATAATTCTTACGAATAAAACTCTTTTTCAAATATAATTTCCTCAAATAAATATCTTTCAAATAATTCATTTGAATAAAAATCCTTCCAAATAAATATTTTGGATATAATTCTTTCAATTAAAAAGTTACCATGTGACACCTCATTTCATAATCATAAAAATACGGGTCTCAACCCATTTTCATATTTTTCATAACACGGGTCTCAGCCCATTTTCATATTTCCACGGCACTTCGTGCTCATAATTAAATCATCATATTTCCCCGGCACCTCGTGCCCACTTTTCATATTATTGCTGTACGGACAATTCACGTGCCAATATTATTATCATTTAATCACGGCACCTCATACCCACTTTTTATATCACAATTGTACGGACAATTCACATGCCATTAATATCAATGTATATAAGATCCACATGATCAATTTATTCCCAATAAAGTAAGTTTAAATTTTTTTAAAAACAAGTAGGAAATCAACAAAGGAATGAATTTATTTTAGAAATCATTTGGGTGGAGAAAAATAACATTTCAATTAAAATGAAACACCCGATAGTTGCCGATTTGTATGTAAAACTTATAAGAATTAAAACATACAACAATTATTTTTATTCAAAACAACTTAACCTTAACAATTAGTAAAAACTAGAAACACAAATCCTTAGAGTCTCGTACAAGATCCAAAGCCAATACATTACAACCAGGAATACAAACACATAATAAAATCAAATAATACATCACGGAAGAATACAAGAATTTACATATCACGGAAAAATAAAATAACCGAAGGCAAGTGCAACCATAGAAATATATCAACAAAAGGGCACTCCTGAGGTACTGCCTCCTAGTCCCAAGAGTAAATATGAAACATCAACAACACCGCCCCCAGGCCATCACAAATCAATCCTCGACATAGCCCACCTTGTCTAGCCACAAATCAATCTCCGGCATAGCCCACCTTGTCTCACCACGTGTGCAATAGTAAAGTGAATGCCCGCCTTGTCTCGCCACACGCGCACAATAATGTTCTCACCTTGTCTTGCCACATGCGCAAGCCCATATATATATATATATATATATAGCCCGCCTTGTCACGCCGCATGTGCATAAATCAATAGTAATAATAGCACGGCAGAAACCTCGTGCAAACACCCGAACAAAACTTCCCAACAAAATAACGTGCCAATATCACATCTCATAAACTACACCTCAAGTGCTCAAATATTACAACATATCACTCATTTGCACATCAAGTGCTCAATTATTACAATTTATCACAGATTGCACATCAAGTGCTCAAATATTATAATTTATCACAGATTGCACATCAAGTGCTCAATATTACAATTTGCCACAAAATTCAATAATACATAAATTTCCATAATAAGGAGCCCATGGCTCGACCATAGTGTGCACAAAATTTTAACAAATATATCCGGGAGTGAGCAACTCAACAAATAATATTTCACATAAGAATAGAAGTGGCAATCCCACCGAATCATCATATAGATGCAAAACCAACAAAACAAGAATTTAGGCAAGACAATTAAAGGATTTAATTGTTACCAATAATTTCCCATTTAATACATAAGGCGTCTAAGGATTTTAACCAATGTAATTTGCACATATAACCCAAGTACGTACTCGTCGCCTCGCGTACTTGGTTTTCAATTACACAAATTTCACATAAGACTCAATGCCTAAGGGGTAATTCTCCCACTCGAGGTTAGGCAAGATACTTACCTTTTTGAAGTTAGACCGATATTCCAAAATAGCCTTCTTTCTTGAATTGACCTCCGGGCAGCTCAAATCTATCCAAATTAATTGTATAACTTCATTAAAATTCATCGGAAATAATTCCGGATAATAATGCGTTGACTTAAACATTTATTCCAAAAGTCAACAAAAGTCAACGCGGGGCTCGCCCCTCGGAACCCGACATAATTTTCATGAAATCCGAACACCCATTCCGATACGAGTTCAACCATACCAATTTTATCGAATTCCAATAACAACTCGACCTCCAAATCTTAAATTTAAACAAAGAGAGTTTTCACAATTTTTCCAACTTAATTCACCGATTAAATTTTAAAAACAATCATGGATTTGGGTAATTTAACCAATATAGAGTTAAGAACACTTACCCCGTTGTTTTCCTTGAAAAACTCCCGAAAATCGCCTCTTCCTGAGCTCCAATCTGTCAAAAATGGAAAATGGGACGAAGTCCCATTTTTAGAACTTAATGTTTCTGCCCAGGC
This sequence comes from Nicotiana tabacum, assembly GCF_000715075.1. Lineage (NCBI taxonomy): Eukaryota > Viridiplantae > Streptophyta > Magnoliopsida > Solanales > Solanaceae > Nicotiana > Nicotiana tabacum. Next base: position 76,961,526 of record NC_134103.1, read on the forward strand.
ATCAAAGCATCGCGATCGCGAAAGAACGAATATGATCGCGTAGAAGGAAAATGGCTACTGCCCAAAAGGTGTTACGCGATCACGGGCAGATTTGTGCGATCGCAAAGAAGGAAAATTTGGTGCCCACGAACTGAGCTACGCGAACGCGTGAAGAAGCAGGCGAACGCGAAAGAGGGAAAGGCATACTTATTCGATCGCGGACAGAAGAATGCGAGCGCGTAGAGGAAATGATCACCAGTCCTCAGCTCACAGTTTTCTACTATGCGAACGCGAATGTGGAGCTGCGAACGCAAAGAAGGGAAAGGCAGACCTTCGCGATCACGGATGGAGGCTCGCGAACTCGTAGAACAAATAACTCCACCTCCACAATAACTCTTCGCGAACGCGAAGGAGATGACGTGAACACGATTAAGGAAACCATATGACAGATTCATCAGTTCAAAAACAGAAGAAAATGGCCCTTAGCCCATCCGAAACACACCCGAGGCCCCCGGGACCCCGTCTAAATATACCAACAAGTCCCATAACTTAACACGGACTTGCTCGAGGCCTCAAATCACATCAAACAACATCAAAACGATGAATCACACTTCAAATCAAAATCTATGAACTTTGAACTTTCAAATTCTATATCTTGTGCCGAAACACATCAAATCAATCTGGAATGAATTCAAATTTTGCACACAAGTAATAATTGACATAATGAAGCTATTCAAATTTCCAGGATCGTATTCCGACCCCGATATCAAAAAGTCAACCCTCCGGTCAAACTTCCCAAAAATTCATCTTTCACCATTTCAAGCCAAATTCCTCTACGGACCTCCAAATAATTTTCTAGACATGCTCCTAAGTCCAAAATTACCAATACGGAGCTATTGACATCGTCAAAATTCCATTCCGGAATTGTTTACTCAAAAGTCGACTCTCCGGTCAACTCTTTCCATTTAAGCTTCTAAATAAGGATTGTTCTTTTAATTTAATTCTGAATCTTCAGTAAATCAAATTCGACCACATCCACGGGTCATAATACTTATTACGAAGCTGCTCGAGCCCTTAAGTCACTGAACGGGGCGTAAATTCTTAAAATGACCGACCGGGTCGTTACAGCACTATTGAAACCCTAAATGGCTAAATCCCCAATTTCTATTTTCTAATTCTCAATTTTCTGCAGCCACCAGAGGCAGAGAAATCGTCATTCGCGTCTCTCTCTTGAAATAAGAACTGAGAAGTCGAAGAATCGAAATATGAATGTTTGATACATGTATGTCTATATGAGTAGTCTTGATGGTATTAAAAATTTGGTTAATACGTGTATGACAGTATGAGTAGTCTTGAAGACTCTTCAATTCAAAAATACCATTTGGTTAGATCTTAGATGGTAATAAAAATTTGGTATTGATTTGAAACTGTTTGGTATTGATTGAATGATTGTTCAAAAAATTTCTATTTGGTTTAGCCGATAAGCCGCCCGATAATTGTTAATCTGATACCAATCCGCCCGTTGTCTTATTGGATGGCTAGCAGATTACTACATTTATAATCCGATAACTGTTAAGCCAAACCGTTAAGCGTAATTATCCGCCCGATCTGCCTGATAAGCACCCCTAGTCCTCGCCATCTGCGAGAGAATAAGAGTAAAAGAGTTCAATCAGTATTGAGAAAACAAAATCGCACGACAGAGAAGAACAGAAGTGAAATTTGTTCCTAAACTTCATAGACTCTGGAAGATAAGCACAGACGTCTCCGTACCAATCCTCCAGACTCTACTAAGCTTGCTCATGAATCATGAGACCTAGGCAACCTAGTGCTCTAATACCAACTTGTCACGATTCGGAATTCCCAACGTGGGGACCGTGATGGAGCCTAACATTTCACTTGCTAGGCAAGCCAACGTTAGAGAATCATTAAACCAAATCTTTATTTCCATTCAGTAAATAACAAAAAATATCTAAGATGAAATATAATAAGTGTAGAATATCATAAAAACTGTATTAATTACTACCACCCAGATCTGGAGTCCCAATTCACGAGCATTCTAGAATTTACTACAAGTAATAGTGTGAAAGAAATACAACTGTCTGAATGAAAGAAACAGTAGAACAGAAAAGATAGACAGGGACTTCAAGGTTTATGAATGCTGACAGATCTATCTTGAGTCTCCGGATAGCTGGTCCAATAGCTAAAATCTCGATCAACCCGAGCCGGTACCAAAATCTGCATAGAAAGTGCAGAGTGCAGTATCAGTACAACCGACCCCATATACTGGTAAGTGTCGAGCCTAACCTCGACGAAGTAGTGACGAGGCTAGGGCAAGGCACCTACAATTCAACCTGTACAATTTAACAGTGTATATACAAATAACAGTAATGAAGAGCTAGACAGGAAATATCGTGAGGGGGAAACATGCTGGGGGAAATACGAGATAGAGAACCACAACAGAATGATAACTGGAACAACCAATATATAATGAATCAACAGGAACACGAATACAGTAAAGGAAAAATGCACAACATCACCCTTCGTACCTTTACTCTCAATTTTACCATAAAATCAATAGAAACGGCACGGCATCACCCTTCATTCATTAACTCTCATATCATGGCACGACATCACCCTTCGTACTTTTACGCTCACAATATGGCACGACATCACCCTTCGTGCATTAACACTCACAATATGGAACAACATCACCCTTCGTGCTTTTACACTCACAATATGACACGACATTACCCTTCATGCATTAACACTCTCCCTTACCATAATGCATTGCATAAATAACAACATGGAGATAGAATAACAAGTACAAGCCTTACTTCAACATTTGGTTCCATAATATTAATCTCAACTTTGAAATAAATAATCAATTATCACCAGAAAATCCGTAAACATGATAAGAACGATCAATTTAACAACACTAGTATAAACACGTAGCACTTAGGCATAGGAAAGAGACTACATAAGAAAAATAGGAGAAAATAGGGAAAACAGGTAAATTGGCAGCGCATAAGTACTCGTCACCTCACATATACGCCGCTCACATGAATTTCACATAGCAAATAATCTGAGGTTCCTAATTCCATCAAGTCAGGGTTAGACACAACACTTACCTCGCTCCGAAGACCACTTAATACTCAATCACAACTTTTCCTTTAGAATTCACCTCCAAACCACTCGTATCTATTCAAAAACGACTCAATAATATCAAATATTGCTAAAGGAATCAATTACATTGCGTAAATTTAGATTTCCCATATTTTCCTCCAAAAAGTCAAAAATTGACCCCGGGCCCGCTTGGTCAAAACCTAAGGTTCGGACCAAAATTTATTTACCCATTCACCCCGAGCCCGGATATATAATTGGTTTTGGAATCGGACCTCAAATTGAGGTCTAAATCCCAAAATTTCTGAAATCCCTAGTTTCTACCCAAACCCCTAATTCTACCATGAAAACTCTAGATTTTAGGTTGATAATTCATAAAATGTAATAGGTAATTGAAAGAAAATGGTTTAGAATCACTTACCAACACTTTGGGGAAGAAAACAACTCTTGAAAATCGCCTCTAGTCCGTTTGGTTTTTGAGAAAATGAAATAAATGGCCAATTCCCGTTTTGATTCTGTTTTAAGTGCTGGGCGACAGTGTTCATAGCGATCGCATGAACACTGTCGCGTTTGTGAAGGGCAGCCTCTTAAGGACTTACGCGATTGCGGGAGGCTTTACACGTTCGCGAAGGTTTAGCCCACCTTACCTTCGCGTTCGCGAGACAGGTCTCTCGTTCGCATAGAGCTTCCCAGGTCCCCTGCCCAGTCTAGCTAAAGCTACGCATTCGCGTTCGTGTAGAGCAACTCCCCCCAATGCTCCGCGTTCGTGACCATGGTTTCACGTTCGCTTAGAGTAAACCATCCCCATCCCAGATTCCCCTTCGCGATCGTGAGAGTGAGTACGCGATCTCAAAGCACGACATATCAGATACCAGGTACAACAGAAACACCAGATTTTCTAAGTCTAAAACATCCCGTGGCCTATCCGAAACTCACCCGAACCCTCGGGGCTCCAAACCAACCATGAACACAAGTCTAAAAACATCATACAGACTTGCTTGCGCGATCAAATCACCAAAATAACACCTAGAACTACGAATTTAGCACCAAATCAAATGCAATTCTCAAGAACACTTTAAAATTTCTATTTTCTCAACTGGATGTCCGAATCACGTCAAACCAAGTCCGTTTCTCACCAGATTTCACAGATAAGTCATAAATATTATTTTGGACCTATACCGGAGTTCGAAACCAAAATACGGACCCGATATCAACAAGGCCAAACATCAACAAATTTTTAAAAACAAATAAATTTTCATCAAAAATTCATAACTCGAGCTAGGGACCTCTGAATTCGATTTCGGGCATACTCCCAGGTCCCATAATTAGATATGGGCCCACCGGGATAATCAAAATACGGATCCGGGCCCGTTTACCAAAAATATTGACCGAAGTCAACTAAAATCAATTCTTAAGGCAAAAATTCTTATTTTCATCAATTTTCAACATAAAATATTTTTTGGAAACATGCCCGGACTACACACGCAAATCGAGGAGGGTAAAAATGAGATTTTTAAGGCTTAAGAGCGCAGAATCGAGTTCTAAAACATAAGATGTTCTTTCTGGTCATCACACTAACTTGATTACCTTTTGCTTTTTCTTTCTTTTAATTATTCCCATTTCCAAAGGTTGGTTCGTGCTTACTAGCATCGTCAGCATATCACTCTAGATCCAGAGGTCCTCCACCTCCTCCTCCACCAAGTGATCCTAAAGGAAAAAACAAAGGGAAAGGGAAAATGGATGATTTGAGTGGTATCAGGAAGGACAACGCTACTATAGCTGAGAACGTCGAAACTTCAGATGGTCGGAGCACCCCAACATATAATGAACTGGTCTTACGTTTGGAACAAAAGATTTTGGAGCTACAAGGAGAACTTGAGCAGTTCCAAAACTTGGCAAACCTCTCTCTCACTCTAAATGTCCCTGATATTGACCAACAAGATCCAAATACCCAGAACCAAGCACCACAAAACCCACAAAACCAATACCCGCCACCAAATCCCCCTGCACCACACCAGTACCCTAGACCTCCCCAAAACTCTAATCCTCCTCCAATGCCAACTCCGCAACAACATCATCACTACCCAACCCAATACCCACAGACTACCACTTATCATACTCCCCAGAATATACCACAACCCACTCCTGACCTCCAAAACTCAACAAATGATCACCCTTATGCCAAGATCCCCAGAGTCCACCAAAGCAACCCAATATATGTGGAGACCTTACCCCACACCCCGAAACAAACCCTATATATACCTGAATCAATCGAGAAATACCTGCTCATTAAGAACATGATAGAAGAACTCGAGAATCTCACTGGCAGAGTTCAGAATATCGAAGGTGGTAAAGGCATTGAAGGTTTAAACTATGAGGACTTGTGCATTCAGCCAGATGTGGAACTGCTGGAGGGTTACAAACCTCCTAAGTTCGGAATGTTCGATGGAACTGGTGATCCAAAAGTGTATCCGAGGACTATTGTGACAAACTTGTAAGAGTGGGCAAAAATGAACGAATCTGTATGAAACTGTTCATGCGAAGCCTCACTGGAGATGCATTGTCTTGGTATATCAGTTAGAACCCGAAGAAGTGGGTTAATTGGGTAAGGATGGCGTCAGATGTTATGGACAGATTCAGGTTCAACACAAAAAATGCACCAGATGTTTTCTACATTAAAAAACCTCAAGAAGAAACCAACAGAAACCTTTCGCGAATATGCTACTCGTAGAGATCTGAAGCCGTGAAAGTAAGACCAACACTTGAAGAAGAACAAATGAATAAGTTCTTCGTCAGAGCTCAAGACCCACAGTACTATGAAAGGCTTATGGTTATTGAAAATCACAAATTCTCCGACGTCATCAAGCTGGGAGAAAGAATAGAAGAAGGGATTAAGAGTGGGATGGTGACAAATTTTGAGGCACTGCAGGCCACGAATAAAGCATTGCAATCAGGAGGTATTTCAAACAAGAAAGAAGTGGGAGCCGTAATGGTGGCCCATGGTCTTAAGTCTCTTCTCACATACCAAACACCTCCACCTACATACCAAACGCCTCCATCCACATACCAGCCTTCACCCCCCAGATACCAACAACCTGCTACCACCTACCATACCTATAACACTCAACCCGCATATTACCCCTCACCACCACCCGCCCGCCAAAATTTCCAAAAATCACAACCAAACTTCGACCGTAGACCATCTAGACAATACACCCCAATCGCTGAGCCCATAGACCAATTATATGAGAGATTGAAGGCTGCCGGTTATGTCACTCCCATCCCTTCCGTTGCTATGGAGAATTCCTCTAAGTGGATTAACCCGAACAAGACATGTGCCTATCATTCAGGCATGAAGGGTCATACAATTGATGAGTGCCGCACACTGAAAGATAAGATTCAGACACTGATCGACAACAAGGTCATACATGCAAAGGAAGTTGCACCAAATGTTCATAACAATCCTCTCCCGGATCACAGAGGTGAGGGAGTGAATATGATAGAGATTGATGAGGAATGGGATCCAGAGGGGTCAATCAGGTTTATTCAGGAGGGGGATGATCCTAAAACGTCTACGATCACCCTCACACCCGTTGTGGTACAAACCCAAGAACCGTTTGAAGTCGAGGTAACTACACCTTTCATTGTGATGGTAGCCCCCATGCCATCTTACAAGTCTAATGCTATCCCATGGGATTATGTTGCGGAAGCAAGGAGAAAACGAAAAGAAAAAATGGAGGAAACAGGTGCGGTGAAAGGCATGACTAGAACTGGTAGAGTCTATACACATGAGCACCTGGGAGGAACAAGCAAAGAAGCTGCATCTAAGCCGACTGTTGTTGAAACTGGCCCTGATGACCTTTGGAGAAAGGTAAAAGTAAGGGAATACTCTATTGTCGATCATCTGAACAAAACTCCCACTTAGATATCCATCTTGTCACTACTGCAAAACTCCGAGACACACATGAATGCCTTGATGAAAGTGCTGGGTGAAGCTTATGTACCCATCAACATCACTAGTGGCCAACATGGTCAGGCAGGTACTGAAAAGCCATAAAATCACCTTTCACGAGGATGAATTACCACCAGAATGATTAAGTCATAACATGGCACTACACATCACAGTGCAATTTGAGGATAAGTTCATTGCCAGGGTCCTGATATATGAGGGTTCACGTCTCAATATATGCCCACTGATTACTATAAAGAGGTTGGGTAAAGGCATGCACGAGATACATATGGGAAGTATGAATATAAAGGTGTTTGATGGATCCCAAAGTGCCATAATTGGAGAAATCAACCTCAACCTACAAATGGGCCCGACCTGGTTTGATATTGAGTTCCAAGTGCTGGATATATCTGCTACCTATAATCTATTATTGGGACGACCCTGGATACACGCCGCTGGGGCAGTGGCTTCTACTTTGCATCAGACTGTGAAGTTTGAACGGAATCATCAAGAAGTGATAATCCATTGGGATGTATGCTTTCTATCGAGAACAGGAAGAAGATGGGTAGAGAAACGTACCATCGCATTGAGCGAGTCAACGCAATTGAAAAGGATCGATGGTGGAGTAACAAGATAGAAAGCATATTAATATGGACAAGATATGAACCTGGCAAGGGTCTCGGCAAAAACCTCCAAGGGATCACCAAACCCGTACAACCGCAACGTCATGGCACAACGTTTGGGCTCAGATATGAATATACTTGGCAAGAATACCAGGATCGGTCACCTCCATGGCATGGTCCTTATTATCTGCTGGAAAAACCAGTACAACCTCTGCACCAGACATTTTATCAAGCTGACATAGTGTGGGGATCTGAGGAAGATGAAGTCTTAGTTAGTATGATGAAACTGTTTCTGGATGAAGAAGATATAGATTGCAGTGTGATAGTTGAGGAGGAGGAGGATGAAGACCTTACCATTCAGACCGTGGGGAAAGGAGCTGTTTTCAAAAACTGGACTGCTGCACCATCCCAGGCCCGTTGAGTTCCTGGGTAGCTTGGCAGATTAACATCAATTATTTTTAAGCATTTGAGACATTTTCAGTATTTTGCTTTGAAATAATTGCTCGAATCATTGAGCCGCATTTGTTAACGTTTTAAAAAAAATTCAATTAATGCATTGCTACTTTTCATATTTACTATTATTCTCTACATTTTCTCTTTTTACAGTATTATTATTACCTATCCCGATGAACCTGTGACTGTGACATGTAATGAGATAACGCAACATAAGGATAGTGATTCAGAATACCTGAGGAAATCGTTAGAGAAGTGAAATTTTTTGAAAACAAGCCAAAGTCCAATTTGGTCGAAATTGAAGCAGCTAACTTAGGGGATTCCGAACTGGTCAAGGAAACACGCATAAGCATTCATCTATCACCATCAGAGAAAGAAGAGTACATCAGATTCCTAAAATAATATGAAGATATCTTTGCATGGTCCTACGACGATATGACGGGTTTGAGCACATCCATAGTAGCTCACAAGTTACCCACTAATCCTACATGTCCACTGATAAAGTAGAAGCTCAAAAAATTCAAGCCAGATATGAGTTTGAAGATAAAAGAGGAGATCACCAAGCAGATCAAAGCGAAGGTTCTTAGAGTGGTCGAGTACCCGACTTGGTTGGCCAACATTGTGCCAGTTCCAAAGAAAGATGGGAAAGTCAGAGTATGTGTTGACTACCGAGATCTAAACAAAGCATGTCCCAAAGATGATTTCCCGTTGCCTAACATACATATATTGATCGACAACTGTGCCAAACATGAACTCCAATCCTTTGTGGATTGCTTCGCAGGGTACCATCAGATCTGGATGGATGAGGAGGATGCTGAAAAGACAACCTTTATCATGCCATGGGGAGTATATTGTTATAAATTGATGCCATTTGGTCTGAAGAACGCCGGAGCCACCTAGATGAGAGCCATGACAACTATTTTCCATGACATGATACACAAAGAGATAGAAGTGTACGTGGATGACGTTATCATCAAATCCAAAAGGAGTACGGATCACATAGCGGATTTGAGAAAATTCTTCAATCGGCTTCGAAGGTATAATCTGAAATGGAATCCTGCAAAGTGTGCTTTCAGAGTCCCTGCTGGAAAATTGTTAGGATTCATCGTCAGTCGCAGAGGAATTGAGTTAAACCCATCAAAAGTCTAAGCAATCCAAGACTTGCCACCTCTAAAGAATAAGAAAGATGTGATGAGCTTTTTAGGATGTCTTAATTACATCAGTCGCTTCATAGCACAATCAACAGTGATATGTGATCCAATCTTCAAAATGTTGAGGAAAGATGCTGCAACGAGTTGGACTGAAGAATGCCAGAAACCCTTCGACAAAATCAAGGAGTATTTATCCAAACCGCATGTTCTGGTCCCACCAGAGCCAGGAAGACCACTGCTGCTTTATTTATCTGTACTGGATGGAGTTTTTGGTTGCGTTTTGGGACAACATGATGAAACTGGAAGAAAGGAGCAGGCAATATACTCTCTGAGCCAGAAATTCACACCTTACAAAGCCCGGCACTCTTTGCTGGAACGCACCTGCTGTGCTTTGACATGGATAGCTCAGAAGTTGAGGCATTATTTCTGTGCATACACTACATATCTCATATCGAGGATGGATTCACTGAAATATATCTTTCAGAAGCCCATGCCTACGGGTAAATTAGCAAAGTGGAAAATATTGCTGAGCGAATTTGACATCATCTATGTAACTCAGAAGGCGGTTAAAGGACAAGCATTGGCAGATCATCTGGAAGAAAATCCCGTAGATGGAGAATACGAAACATTGAAAACGTATTTTCCCGACGAGGAGGTGTCGTTCGTGGGAGAAGATATCACTAAAGCATATGATGGTTGGAGAATATTTTTCGACGGAGCAGCAAACTTCAAAGGAGTAGGTATCGGAGCTGTTTTGGTATCGGAAACTGGCCAACACTATCCGGTATCTGCAAAACTCAGGTTTCCAAGCATCAACAATATGGCAGAATATGAGGCTTGCATATTGGGACTCAGGTTAGCCATTGACATGAATGTTCGGGAGCTGTTGGTAATTGGAGATTCTGATCTGTTGGTGCATCAGAGTTTAGGAGAATAGGCTACAAATAACACCAAAATATTGCCATATTTGCACTATGTACAAGAGCTAATCAAAAGGTTCACAAAGATAGAATTCAAACATGTTCCAAGAATTCAAAATGAATTCGCAGATGCATTGACCACTCTATCTTCCATGATACAACACCTAGACAAGAACTTCATCGATCCTGTCCCAATAGAAATTCATAAACAACTAACTTATTTTGCTCATGTTGAAGAAGAGAGCGATGGAAATCCGTGGTTCCATGACATCAAGGAATATTTGGCAAAAGAAGAATATCTAGAGCACTCTACCCATACTCAGAAGCGCATGCTTCGAAGATTGGCCAACCATTTCTTTCAAAGCGGAGGAATTCTATATATAAGAACTCCTGATTTGGGGTTACTACGGTGCATCGATGCCAAGGAAGCATATAGATTGCTTTCGGAAATACATGCCGGAACTTGCGAACCGCACATGAATGGCTTCGTCTTAGCCAAGAAAATACAAAGAGCAGGATATTTCTGGATGACTATGGAAACAGATTGCATCAAGTATGTTCAGAAATGTCACCAATGCTAGATACATGCTGATATGATACGAGTGCCACCCAATGAACTTAATGCAACAAGTGCACCCTGGCCTTTCTCTGCTTAGGGCATGGATGTCATCGGTCCAATCGAACTCGTTGCTTCAAATGGGTATATGTTCATTCTAGTGGCCATAGATTATTTCACACAATGGGTCAAAGCCGCATCTTACAAAGTTATAACTAAGAAGGTCGTCGCAGATTTTGTTCGGGATCACATTGTTTGTCAGTTCAGAATGCCAAAGTCAATCATCATCGACAATGCCGCCAATCTCAATAGTGAACTAATAAAGGCCATGTGTGAAAATTTCAAGATCAAGCATAAGAATTCCACGGCATACAGGCTGTAAATGAATAGAGCTGTAGAGGCCGCCAACAAGAACATCAAGAAGATACTAAGGAAAATGGTAGACAATTACAAGCAATGGCACAAGAAGTTGCCATTTTCTCTGCTCGGGTATCGTACCACGGTTCGCACATCTACTGGGACAACTCCTTACCTATTGGTTTATGGCACTGAAGCAGTTATTCCTGCCGAAGTAGAAATCCCTTCTTTGAGAATTATACAAGAAGTCGAGCTCAACGATGCAGAATGGGTACAACCCTACTATGAACAACTGGCTCTTATTGACGGAAAGAGAATTAATGTAGTATGTCACGGTCAACTCTACTAGAACAGAATGGCAAGAGCTTTCAACAAAAAGGTCAGACCAAGGCAATTCACACCGGGGTAGTTGGTACTAAAGCGGATCTTCCCACATTAGGATGAAGCCTAGGGGAAGTTCTCACCCAACTGGAAAGGTCCCTACATGGTTCATCGAGTATTAGCAGGAGGAGCACTCGTACTTGCAGAAATGGACGGAGAGATTTGGCCAAAACCTATCAACTCAGTCGCAGTCAAGAGATACTATGTTTAGGATTGTTTACATTTCTTCACTTGATGTAATTGAACTATGCTTGACCTGATTCCCGTTTAAGAGAGGATACGTAGGCAGCCTTGTAGGTTCGGTCACATCTTAATAAAATTTTCATTTTTCCCATGATCGGAAATTGGGACAAGATCGCAAGTTTAGTCAACTTCGTCATATGTGGAACGGCTAAAATTATTGCATTTAAACTGGGGCAAAATTTTGAAGGGAGCCCTCAAAATTCTAAGGCAAGGAGGTTGCAATGTCTCTGAAATGTGTCACAGTCACCGGTTCATCTAAATTATTTGATATCACATACTACATTTCAAATAATTATATTTTCGCAAATAATTTGTCAAATGCATGCATATTGTTTTGAAAACTTTGTTTCTATAACAGCCAGATGTTACCAGGGTAACTCAAACAAGATCTCGAGACAGGAGTAAAGGCTAAACAAGGAATCAAGAGCACGAACCAACCGTACCCCGCAAAACTCACAATTTTCCTTTGAATGAAGGTACGATAGACACAATAGTACTATTCGCAAATACATACGCACAACAAAATCACTACCTCCATGATGACAAGTTGCTAAATGCAAACACATCAAGCTAAGAAATAATTTACTCTCTCGCAACCAATCATTGCTTTTCTTGCGTAAGGCTAAGCACTGCATTTCTCTGCATGAGACTAAGCATTGTTTCCATTTCTTGCATGAGGCTAAGCATTGCCTCCTTAATCGCATAAGGCTAAGCATTGCCTTTCTCTGCATGAGACTAAGCATTGTCTCATCTTCTTGCATGAGGCTAAGCACTACCTCCCTAATTGCATAAGGCTAAGCATTGCCTTTCCTTGTGTGAGACTAAGCATTGTCTCCCCTCTTTGCATGAGACTAAGCATTGTCTCCTCTTCTTGCATGAGGCTAAGCATTGCCTCCCTAATTGCATGAGGCTAAGCATTTCCTTTCCCTACACGAGACTAAGCATTGTCTCCTCTTCTTGCATGAGGCTAAGCATTGCCTCCTTAATTGCATAAGGCTAAGCACTGCCTTTCTCTGCATGAGACTAAGCATTGTCTCCTCTTCTTGCATGAGGCTAATCACTGCCTCCCTAATTGCATAAAGCTAAGCATTGCCTTTCCTTGTATGAGACTAAGCATTGTCTCCCCTCTTTGCATGAGACTAAGCATTGTCTCCTCTTCTTGCATGAGACTAAGAATTTCCTCCCTAATTGCATGAGGCTAAGCACTGCCTTTCCCTGCATGAGATTAAGTATTGTCTCCTCTTCTTGCATGAGGCTAATCACTGCCTCCCTAATTGCATAAGGCTAATCACTACCTTTCCCTGCATGAGACTAGGCATTGTCTCCTTTCTTGTATGAGGCTAAGCACTGCCTCCCTAATTGTATAAGGCTAAGAATTGCCTTTCCTTGCGTGAGACTAAATAATATCTCCACTACGCTACCTAAGACCTAGAATTATCTCTTTGGTCACCTAGGGCTAAGAGCCGTTCTCATCTCACACAAGACTAAACCTTGTCTCATCTCGTCCTCACATATGACAACACATCATATCTTTGCATTTCATGGGCTGAAACATCGCCATTTTGTCCAAAGGCGTCATAGTCTGAAGGGATCATCCTCATAGCCGGAGACACCATTCCATGGCCTGAGGCTCTCTCAAAATTGCACATCTTTATTCAAAGGCATCATAGTCCAGAGGAACCATCCTCATGGCCCGGGGACATCATTTCATGGCCTGTAAATCCCTTATCATACGCTTCATGGCCCAGGACGTCATGGTCTAAGGACATCATCCTCACCGTCCTAAGACAACCTTCATGGTCCAAAAAGAATTTGCATCACGTTTAAACGTTCGCATTAACCCATATATATATTTGCACGCACCGTGTTTTAAGTTTTGCAGGTAATCTAGGAGATAACCGTTCTACAAACGGGAGCAATCTTCGCTCCGGTTTCCGTTCATAACATTCACATCCTTTAATTGTTTCAAACGCAACCAACTACCAGTAATTGAGTACCTTTACTCTATGACTGTTCGAACATTTACCTCATACACTCGTAACATCCAAAATTTGCATTTATGATCCCATCTAAAATTGTCTGTTACTTACAATAATATCCTTCCCAAAAGAACCTTTTCGAAACATGCGACCATTATTATCACAAGTCCTTCGGTTTTGTTCGCCGCTGGATCCAGAATTACACACGACCTGATTTCCGTAACACCAGGGATATGTAGGCAACTCAGGAACCAGGGTTCGGCCCCATTTTTCAAATCACATCATTCCCACTCAATTCGGCCAAAATTGGTCATCATTTTTCTTTACCCGACAACTCTTCCATCATTCCCGGTAAAGAGGGGCAGCTGTTGATACCCAGTTTTGCCCTCTTATTTTTCAAATAAGTATATATACTTTCAAAATATCATTTTGCATCATTACTTAATTTACAAGATTTATACAAGCATTTTTCTATTATGTTTTATAATTTTAAAGCTTTAAAAATTGATTTTTTCTTGCATTTAAATTACTTGAATATTTACAAATCATTCTCTTAAATTATTTGCAATAGCGTAATAATCCAAATTTCTTATTTTACACTCACATACATGTTTTAAAATATTTTACATCTATATTTTAGTTATTTATGTAATTTTACAATAATAGCCTATATGTTATACATAATTACAATTATTACATTACTCTTGCTACAATAGCATTTTTTATGTTTTATAAATTTCAAGTTATTATTTTCAGTCATTTTATTGCATAAGGAATAATTTATTATTTATTCATTATTTTTTTATTTAAAATAATTTCGTGTATTTAACTCCCAGCCCAATTTTAGGCTAATTTCGGACCAAAACCAGGCCCAAAGCAGCTAGCCCATCTCCATTACACCCTTCAGCAGCCCAAACCAAACAACCCTTTTTTAAAAAATCCGGTCGTGAACCGTTTTGAACCCGCTCCACTCCAATTTCAGTCCTGGCCGTTGATCTCGAATGATCAACGACCGATAATAATTCCCCAACCTTCCTTATATCCCATCACCCTAACCCTAACCCCCATTTCCCTAAAGACCTCCGCCCCCTTTCCCTCACACTCTCTCCTCTCTGAGAAACCCTAGCTGCAATACCCTCGAATCCCCTCCAAATCCGGCCCCAATATGGGGTCCTTTCATGAGTCTCTTGCCTTATTCTACTACTACTCAGGCATTCATCGTGTTACTTGATATTTACCTAATTTTGGTAAATGCTACCTTTCAAGACGGGCCTTATTTGGCTCTAATTTTGTGAGGATCTGGCCGATGTTTCATCTATATACACTCTACAATGAACAATTTTTACATTTCCGACCAGATTCATGACCATTGGACTCAATTAGGTTTTGAAATTTTGATTTCTCCTTTACTAGTTCTATTATTGATTGCATGAGATATTTTACTTCCTTATTTTGTGTTTGATTGAATGTTTTCCATGTTTGTTTGCTTGATTTCTACTACTATATAAACCCCTCCCTATTCCCCTTTGAAACAGACTTTTTAATCACGAGATTCACCAAAAACTAAAGTTTGTCACTCTATTATTCTCTCATTCTCTTGTTCTATACTTTGGCTCTTGGCCGGCTGAAAGCAAATGCCACCGAAATTCGATTTTCAACTTTTCTTGGTGTGAGCACTGCCCGGGGTTCGTTTGAAGCCTTTGGGACCTCTGACGCACTAAGATTCTGGGTTCTATTGCTCTTTGCTAATGTTTAGAGTATCGTGGAGTTTGTTCTTTCTTGTTTGTCTATTTGTCAAGTGATAACTAGTAAGTTCCTCAGCTTTTTTGCAATTATATTCTCCTGTGTTCATGATTTGCATATTCATACCTCTAAAATTTCATGACCTAATTTGTTCCTAGACCATCTCTATGTGCAACTTTGTTGGCATTGAACTCGTTTTGTGATCTGAACTTCTTTAGCATTTGATTTTACCTAAAACTGCCAGTTCTGAGATATGTTTATGCTTAACTTGAATAATTTGGACTCTTAAGTTCGTTTAGACTAATGTGTTGGTACCTGAATGTTTACATTTGCTGCTTGGCATGAGTTTGCTCCCCTGCTTTGTTTTGGATTCCTGTAATGACTGACTCGTATCTATAATGTTTCCTAATCTATGTTAAGACCCTCAATCTAGCTATGACCTGCTCCCATGCTATTTAGTCACTCATTATGTCTTCGGTTTGCCTAATTCTGTATCCCTTGGTAATTAGTTGGGACCTTTAGAATAGTCATCTTAATGTGTGTTTCCTTATAATGTTTGATACTGTTTTGTCTTAGTGAAATAAGTTGGTATGTCTACTTTCTGGTACTATGATGGATATTCAACCTAATTTGGACCCTTAGGCTTTAAATCCTTTAAGTTAGTGCTCTACTTTAGACTCTTTTGGCATTGTGCACCTTTGTATGTTAATCTTGTTGTCTCAGAAAACCTGATTCCCCTGCTTCTTATGAAATGTTTTCTGCCCAATATGCTAAGTGTTTGAACTTGTGATGTCAACCTGTCCTTTGAGTTTTGTTGATTCTCTTTGCTTGTATATTCTTTGTTTAATCACCCTTGCTATGTCTGCTTCTAAAATATAAGTGAACCTTTTCAAATTCTATCACTTGATCACTGTCATCTCACTCTCATTTGTTACCTACACTATTCTGAATCTATCACTCTTGGCCGACTGAAAGCCAAGGCCACCAAAACTCTCTTTATTGACCTTCCTAGTGTGAGCACTGCTCGGGGTCCATTTGAGACCCTTGTGAACTCTGACACACTAGGATTTGGGGTTCTTTAATCACTCTCTTTGCTACTGGAACTTGAGATGTCTCTAGCATTTAGCTTTTCTTCCTCACATTATTTGTATAATCTGCAAACTGGGTTGTGTAAGTGATTTCTGGGTAATGCAATATTTGGGTCGTATGGACAATTTGTGACTGTTTGGTTTGGCTTGAGTTCCTCTATGACTTTTGGGCTGTGCTGATGGGCATAGTTCCCTGTTTGGGTCTGGGCATGCTATTTGCAAAGAAGGAGTTTGTTGAAGGCCCAGGCAATACTGGGTATCTCTTTTGGGCGTGCTGTAGGCCTACTATAATTTCTTGTGTAATATTTGTACTTATATTCCTCATCCGGTCTGTAATTGGGGAAACGTTATATTCCAATGTTTGCATGAAAGGGTAGAAAACATGCCTACATGATTCGTATGATTTACTTGTTATTTCATCCAACCTGCCATATATGCTATTTGAATTTCCATGTACACTAGTAGAAATCATGCCATTAGGGGAATCACACACTCACACAACTTGTTTACTATCAAAGCATGAGCTTAAATAATCTGTTTATTCCCATGTCCACTGCTATGTCTCACTAGACAACATGCCTATAGGAAATAAATGCCAATAACCATCCTTCAATTTGCATAATGGCAGCATATTCATTAGATACCATGCATATAGGATTATACTAGCTTATGCTCTACTGGTCCTCTAGATATCATGTCCATAGGTTCTTAATTGATTCATCAGCTACTGTTATATTTATCGCTCGCCTAGAAGCATGCCTATAGGGACGAAGTGTTATAGAATCAGATTTCAACTGTCAACCATTAGAACCTAGCTATACAATACTGCTACTTACTTGGAAAGCATTCCAATAGGATCAAACACGGGTAATTCTGAGTATTCCCAAAGGTTTTAATTCCCCCTATTGCATAAATCACTTAGAGACCATGTCAATAGGTTTTAATAACTTATAATCTGTAATCTCAATAAACAGCATAACGGTACCAGATACTCTTAAACTGAGTAGTTGTTTAGGAACCATGTCTACAGAGCTTAATGACTTTAATTTGCCTCAATTCTGAAACCGTCTAGTGCCTAACGTAGAAATCTGTCTGCGTGCATTTGTTGCTTAAGTATGGAGGCTAACTTGAGCCTTAACTGTCCTTAAATGAAGTCCTATTTGTTTTGAATGTCGCTTAGTTTTATCATTTTTGAGTAGCCTAAGTAAAGTCTAGAACCACCCAAATAGAGGTACAACACCTCCTGGACCATAGGCATGGGACGGGTAGTGCACACATAGGGCGCGACCTGGAATTGAATTAGAAAGCTCTAAGTAAACAACTTTAACATAGTAATCGGGTAGCAGGAGATGATAGTCTGTGCCCGCTGAATAATATGAGCAACTCCTATCTGAAAGGAGTTGCGAAGTATTATTTATGTTGCACGGGGTGATCCTTTAGGCTAAAAAACTTAGGACCCCCCTTTCTCTTTATACACTTAGTCATTTAATATAGACGGTATAGTTGTATCCTTGTAGTCCTTAAGATTTGTACCAATTCTCATTGTGTTATAATGAAACTCTTTGACCTTTTTATTCTCTTTGTTTATTTAATAATCTTTCCTAATTATAATCCACAGTCTTACGTTCGACCGGGACCTATAGTTGTGGACCTCGAAGAGTGCCTAACACCTTTTTTTTGAGGTAATTTGAGCCCTTACCCGATCTTTGGTGGCGCTGACTTGTCAAACAGAGTTATCTGCATAATAGGTGCCCTAACACACCTTAAAATTTGTTAGGTGGCGACTCTTCTTCTTTTAAGACTTTACTTCCCACTCAAAATAATTGTCACAATGTCGAGGCCCGCTCTCGCAAGAAAAAGGGGCGCGATAATTGGAAGTATGGTTTTAGCTTCCTAGAGGCACTTAGCAAAGAGAGCGCCAATTTTTCTAGATGGGGGTATCTAGTTTCTGCCTCACCCAAGTTCTGACTAACATAATAAATCGGAAATTGCGTACCTTGTTTTTCCCGAACTAGGACTCCACTTACCGCTATCTTCGATACTACCAAATACAAGTATAGTTGTTTGGTTGTCCTCGGTGTGTGAAGTAGTGGCGGGCTCGATAAATACCGCTTAAGTTCTTCCAAGTCCCGTTGGCATTCCGGGGTCCATGTGAAGTTGTTTTTCTTTTTCAGCAACGAGAAATATCGATAACTCTTATCGGAGGACCTCGAGATGAATCGCCCCAGGGCGGAAATGCGCCTGGTTAGCCTTTGCACGACCTTCACGTTGTCTACTATCGTGATATCTTCGATAGCTTTGATCTTGTCAGTGTTGATCTCGATTCCTCGGTTGGATACCATGAACCCGAGAAATTTACCTGATCCGACTCCGAACGCGCATTTTTCCAAATTCAGCTTCATGTTGTACTTCTTCAATATACTGAAGGTTTCCTGTAAATGCTTTAAATGGTCCTCAACTCGCAGGGATTTAACTAACATATCGTCAATGTAAACTTCCATCGATTTTTCTATTTGTTCTTCGAACATCCGATTTACTAGGTGTTGGTATGTGCCACAGGCAGTTTTTAATCCAAACGACATTACGTTATAACAGTATGTTCCATTTGTAGTGATGAAAGAGGTTTTTTCCTGATCACCCGGGTCCATCCGTATTTGGTTGTACCCGGAATAGGCATCGAGAAAACTGAGGGTCTCATGGCCGGCCATGGAATCGATCATACGATCGATGTTGGGTAAAGGAAAAGAGTCTTTGGGGCATGCTTTATTCAAATCTTTGTAATCTACACACATTCTTAGTTCATCCCCTTTTTAGGGACTACCACTACGTTTGCTAATCAATCCGGGTATTTAGCCTCTCGAATGGACCCTATTTTTCAGAGTTTAGATACCATGTCCTTGATGAAATCATATTTGACCTCGGACTGGGGCCTCCTCTTCTGCTTGACCGGATTAAATTTTGAGTCTATGCTTAGTTTGTGAGTGGTTACTTCTGGTGGGATCCCTGTCATATCAAGATGAGACCACGTAAAACAATCTATGTTAACTATAAGAAATTGAATACTTTTTTTCCTGAGCTCGGGAGTTTGTCTTGTGCCCAGGTATACCTTTCGATCGAGCAAATGCTCGGTTAATAGAACCTGTTCCAGCTCTTCGACCGTCGATTTGGTTGCGTCAGAGTCATCGGGGATTATAAAAGATCGGGGAACCCCGAAATCATCGTCTTTGCAAGTCTTTTGCTTATCTGATTAGATCATGACCGGAATCGGTAATTGCTATTTGGCCTTTGGGTCAGCACTAGAATTCGGTTCCTTAGGTGTTGTGAGTGTTGATATCGGAATCACTTCTTCGATGGCAAACATCTCTTTTGCTGCAAGTTGTTCCCTATAGATTGTCTTGATCCCCCTGGGACTGGGAGTTTTAGCACTTGGTGAAGAGTTGAGGGTACTGCCCTCATATGGTAGATCCATGGCCTTCCGAGAAGGGAGTTATACCTCATATGCCATTCGATTACATAAAACTTGGCCTCTCGTACGATTCCGATAGTATTGACCGGTAACGTTATCTCTCCTTTGGTAGTTGCACATGCCATGTTGAACTCGTTTAGGACTCGGACTGCTGGCACGATCCTGTCTTGTAGACCGAGCTACCTGGATCAATTAACACACATTTAATTATAGTTTTATTTACGAGTATAGATATTACCAACGCATCATTGTGAGGTTGTATGATCCCTTTCTCATCCTCGTCGCTGAAGGATAAGACTCCTTCCGGTATGTAATCTCGAGTTCGTTTCTCCCTGGTGATGGAGATTTTGGTGTGTTTCAACATTGGCTCCTGTGGGATATCGACTCCACCGATGATCATATTAATTATGTGTTGAGGTTCGGTATCTTCCTATTCCGTTTGTCGGTTAGAATCCCTGTTCCTGAAATAATTCTTGGTCCGGTCGCTCAAGAACTCTCGAAGGTGCCCATTGTTGAATAGTTGGGCTACTTCTTCTCTCAGTTATCTATAGTCTTCCGTTCTATGATAGTGAGTTCCATGATATTTGCATACTATGTTGGGATCTCTTTGAGCTGGATCAGATTGCAGAGGTCGAGGCTATTTGGTATCCTTGATTCGCTCGATGGCTGATATGATGGCAGCTGCGTTGATATTAAAGTTGTACTCCGATAGTCTTGGCGCTTCTTTAGGCCCGGTGGGCCTATCAAAACCATTTTTGGTCATTAGCCCCCGGTTGCTTCGACCTTGGTCATTTTTTCTTTCGTTTCTTATGGGATTCCGCCCGGACCCACTGTTCCTTCGCTTTCTATTATAGGGCCGATATCGATCCCTGTTTGATCCTGGTTCACGATCGATATCCCTCTTGGCTCTATCGAGAGTCCTGGCGGGACATATAGACTTCGAAGGTGCCCCGAGTTGATCATCTTTGACTCTGATTTTTGATTGACACCGTTTGTGTACATCGGCCCAGGTAACGACAAGGTATTCTATCAAGTTTTGTTTTAATTACTGCAAAGCCATTGAGCTTCAAATATTGAGTACCTGAGTGAAAGCCTGAACAATCCAATCATCAGCGACCAGCGGCAGATCCATTCGTTCCATTTGAAAATGGGACACGAACTCCCTCAGCATTTCGTTTTCCTTCTGTTTGACTTTGAAAAGGTCCGATTTCCTAGTTTCTACCTGATGGCACCATCATGTGCTTATACAAAAGAGTCTGCAAGTATAGCAAATGCGTCCATAGAATTAAGAGGTAATTTGTGATACCATATCATGGCTCCATTCGACACGATCTCCCAAATGTTTTAGCAAAACAGACTCGATTTTGTCATCTTCCAAGTCGTTTCCTTTGATGGCACATGTATAAGAGGTCACATGCTCATTTGGATCGGTCGTTCCATTGTACTTAGGTATTTTGGGCATACAAAATATCTTGGGTATCGGTTTTGGGGCCGCGCTTGGAGGAAAAGGTTTTTCCACGAACTTCCTGGAATCCAGTCCCTTCAATATCGGGGGCGCTCCTGGGATTTGATCTACCCTGGAATTATATGTTTTGACCTTTTTATCGTTCGCTTTGATCTTCTTTTTCCCTGATTCTACCTGCTTTGTTAGCTCCTCGAGCATTTTTATAATTTCGGGACTAGTCCTCGACTCTCGTTCATTCGATCTTATCACGGCCGGTTCCGTTCTGCGAGTGACTTCTTGGGGCGGGTCGGGTTCAACCTTGCTCAGTGCTTGGGTTTGGCTCTGCAACTGAGCTATCGCCACATGTTGAGCTTGCAGCATTTCGATGATCATGCGTAGGTTGATCCCGTCTTCTTCAATATTTTATGTGTTTCGAGCTGCCGATCGGGCTCCATCACGGACGTTATTTTCCGGGTCGGTAGACAAGTTTGCTTCGATGGCCACATGCGAATTTACATCAATCGGATCCGCGGTCCGAAATCCAACGAAATCAGCGGGTGGCCCTGTGTTACCGGGCGCCATGTTGTTATTCTTACCTTGATGACCGGACTCGTTGTCGATATGTAGAGGTGCTAATTGAGAGTTTGTCATTTTTAGCCTGAAATCAAAGACACTTCAAAGAGCAAGTGTAAAGCAGTGTGTATTATGGAGATTTGTATCAAATAATCACTATTATCCTCAGCCCCACAGTGGGCGCAAACTGTTTACCCCCAAAAATCGGATAACAATTAAATTTATACATAATTTTAAGGATATGTGATCTAATTTGATACAAAGTGAAAAATTAGATTTAATATGGAAGAATAAGTTGAAAAATAAATGCAAACCATGGAGATTGAACAACTTAAGCCTCGCGAGGTTAACTTCCTTTGAATTTAAGAGTGATATTATTGGAGCCAGAATATAATTGAAACCAAAACAATATGAACAAGGCTGGAAAAGATAGTATGTCGTTCTTTTTTAGTATATTACA
Organism: Nicotiana tabacum; assembly: GCF_000715075.1. NCBI lineage: Eukaryota > Viridiplantae > Streptophyta > Magnoliopsida > Solanales > Solanaceae > Nicotiana > Nicotiana tabacum. The sequence goes on from NC_134103.1 coordinate 76,984,011, forward strand.
ATGTGTCTAATGAATTGCTCAGTTCCCTTTATATATCCAGGGAGATGAAGCTTTTAATTCATTATTTTATAAGGAATTATGTAGACCGTTGGCTCTCTTTTTGACTTAATCCCATGATTTTTGCCACAATGATTGGTTAATGGCGAGAATCACGGATCCTTGTCGGTTGAGTTGGCAAAGCTTTTCCCCGAGACCGTTAGAAGCAGGATCAATCATGCCTTTGATAAACTCAAGGGCAAATCTGATGGTCTTATCGAACTTCGAACCTCGACATCGAGCTCGGTTTCATCTGTAACTTCGATCTCTTACAGATGTGCCGAGCCTGGTCTATCGTTCCAGATACTCGATCAAGCATCGAGCTCGGTTCTACCCGTATACAGATTTAGTTGTTAACGATTGTTAAATTAAAGAGGACGATGACTAAACTGTCTCAAATTAAACACGCATTTTTCTTTTTTATTCTTCTTGGTATCAAAGTCTAGTAATTTGATTACATCTACATAATGACATACGGTTTAACGAGTACGCATGCAACTACGAATCTAAGTTACATTAAGACTAATTAAATTGACAAATATTTTGCGGAAAAAAATAGTACATTTAGTTGCTAAGTCATATACGTATTAATCAGAGGCGGATCAAGGAACCTTGAAGGTTTCCAGTATTGAACTTATTATATTTTTAAAATTATAAGTTCATATGTACTATTTGTTACAATTTCAGTAGATTTTTACACATAAACTTGTGCTTCATGTTGAAACTTATGGTTATAATGTTCAACCCGTGGTTATAATGTTGCATCTGCCCCCGGTACTAATAGTGAAATGTATGAAAGTGTTCCACTTCTTTCGTTCCTTTTCCCCCATCATCCGCACAATGCATGTGCAACGTTCTTTTATAAACTTCTTTTTGTTTTGGGTATGGTAGATATGCCTTAGATCCAATTCCACATTTCATAATTTGAACATATTTTTTTGAACGTTATTTGATATAAAGCATATATGGCATTTGATATTATTTTATTATTATTATTAATAATTGTTTAATTAACTTGATAAGGTCCTTGATTAAATTTTGAGACTTGACATTGTGATGGAGATCATGATAATGAGAGTGAAGTTTCATATAATTTAAACTAAATTTATTTTTGATCATAAGATTATTAATTTGGACATTAGTAATTCGGTTAGATCAATATTTATGTGATCGTTTTTATGAGATAAAGATTAGTTGGTCTCATTAAATAAATCACATAGATAGATGATGCATATAGAGATATGATCATTGAACTAACTCATTGGATAATTTCTAATGGTTAGAATTACCATAAACAGTCAACAAGATATGCTCTTGAAGAATGTGATGAAAGAGTTTTCTTTGACCTGAGATTATCATAGTAATTGATAAGTTATTTATTATGCTTTGATACTAGACACCTATGGCCCTAGAGCGATAGTTGAACGGATATTGGGTATGATTAAATGCTTGTAGAATTAGTGATTGATCAAGATGGAATCTGTCAACTCTTGGTAATGAGTTTAAGCTCCATGTTGTCATGAATTATAAATGACCAGACTAAGATCTTGGCCAGGGTAATTGAATGAAAGAAGAAAAGAGTTTCTTAGGTCATTCAATGGTTAATTATATTTGACATGAACACATAGTTGGTCGCCTATTAGGATTTAACAGTTGAACCATATCCTAGAGTGACCCAAAGCTATAAGGACAGAAGGAATTACTACATTATTCTTCTACTGGTTCTTGAGAGTAAATTGTATACTTCATGATATCCTGTTGTTAAGGAGTGTTGCTAGACGTCACCCTTGATTAGTATATTGATATGATCAATTTACTACCGATTTACTATTGAACCTATGGAGTCGCACACTAACGAGTGATCTGGACCTTGCTAAAGGATTAATTATTTTATTGTCTCGTAATTAAATTATAGAATTTAATCAGTCAAATAATTTAAATTATTAGTTCAAATGAAATGTTATTACAGTCAGACCTCCCTATAACATCATCCCTATATAACAACACTTCTCGATAAAAGCCAAAATTTTTCGGAACCAATTTTTATGTTATGTTATAATATATGTTTTCTATAACAGCACTTCGCTATAACATCCAAAAATATTCAGAACAAACGAGACTGTTATAGAGATGTTTGACTGTATATTCCTTGCTAGCACAGAGGATGTAATTAATATTGTGAACAAATTGAAGTTTTCTATTTGGAATAGAAAATTAAATTATATCTCTTGGTTGAAATATATATGCGATATATAATTGATATTCATAATTAATACTATTTAAATTATATAAGGAATGTATACAAATACTAATTCTTTATTACGTAGAATCCAATTTAAATTGGACTGAAAACGTTCATACGTGTCGGCATCTTCAATCCATTTAGAATGGGATTAAGGAAACCTTTAACGTTGGACTTCATGGAAAGTCCATGTAGAATTCGGCAGACTCAAACTATATTAAGAATGTGTTTCCCATCTTTCTTTAGAAAAAATCTAAAAAGTTTATTTTTGAAATTAAACTTTTACCCTAAGTAAATCATCACCTCAAGGGTTTATAGGCGATGCTATAAAAAAGGGTGATGGAAAAAATTTACCCACTAAGTCAATACAAAGCCAAGAGAGAAAATACAATTACACGAAAAATGTTTCTTGTTCTTCTACCTTTGAGTTAGATTTTTGAGAAAACTTTCAACACAATATTTCGTTCAATTTGTTCGCGGGTTTCATTGATCAAAGAGTTGATAGCAAGGATTGGTCTCGGTATGGATATGCATAGAGTCTTCGCACTATCAAAGAATTTTTGAAACGAGACTCTCTTCACTAGGTACGTCTCAGATTCAATCTTTGACATGTAAATAAATTTTAAATACGAAAAGTTCTGCCTAGGAATGTTATTGTCTTCCACTGTGTTTTATGAACATCTATATGCAATCCATCAGTGATATCAGAGCCGTGGTTTATTGTGTCTAAAATTTATTTACGAAATATTTTAAGATTATATTTGAAGAGTTCAAATCATAATACATGTTTCTTATGCAATAGTTAAATTGTTTGAATGCATATTAGATTGATATTATTTTATTATGAATAAATATGTATACATATAAGTTAAACTATTGAGATAGTTCGTAACTTCAATTTAAAATTTTATCTTAGATACGACGGTAATCTATAATATGTTATTGGATTATACTGTTATTTTAATTGTTATTAGTTCATGAGATGTTAATTAATAATAATATTCTGTCATGAATTATATTTTATGTAATATAAAAGATAAACATGTTAGAAGAATGTTGAATTTTGTTTTTATGTCACGTGCTCGTTCGTTACATAATTTTGAATTATTTGTTACATGTGATGTAAATTAATTTAGGACTAAGAATGTAGACAACTTGAACTAAATTCACATGCTATAAAAGATTTGATCTTCATGTTATTAAAAGTTATTTTAGTAATAATTCCCTCTTACTAAAATTTGAGTTCTTAAATAATAAAATATAAGATATTTTATTGTAAAAATATCCATCAAAATAAATAATTTTATTTATTTCTTGTTTACAAGGAGAGGTCTCACAACCAGGAGACTTATAGTTCAAGAACGTGTTAAATTATTTATTGCATTAGATGCATGCATTGAAAGAATTATTTAATTTTACACTAGACGCCTGGATTACCCGGGGGAGTATAAAATTTATAAATTCTTTGCTTTCATGATGATTGAACTCAATTATGCCAATAGGATCGACCTGACTACCAGGGGACTATTTGACATAGAGCTATTTAAGGTTATTATATGGGGATACAATTGGTAAGAGTACCTACCTTTAAAATATATGTGAGAAACAATTTGACTTTCAAGGAGCTCATATATATTGTTGAAGGATTACTTTCTCCACTAACATAAATAAGGATTTATTAAACTATAATGAGGGTAAATAGTTTAAAATAGTTAGTGGAAATATCATTCAAATAAAAGTCCATGTCTTTATGATATATGTAAATATGTTGTAATGACTCGACCGATCGTTTTAAGCTCTAGCACGTCGTTCGGCGGTTTGAGGCCTTGAATAGCTTCACTTCAGGTGTTATGACTTGTACGTGTGGTCGAAAATTAAATTCGGGAAGTGCAGAGTTGGTTTGGAAAGAAATTTCTAAATTTGGAAGCTTTAAGTTGGACGAGTTGATCAAACTTTGACTTTTGAGTAAACGACCCCGGAATCGGGATTTGAAAGTTTCAATAGGTCCGTATGATGATTTCGAACTTGGGCGTATGTTCGGGTCGAGCAGCGGTTGGCCCGAGAGTATTTCGGCACTTATTATGGAAGGTTGGCATTTTGAAGGTTTAAGAATTTCCTAAGTTTGGTTTGCAATGGAATTAGAGGTTATCGGTGTCCGTTTGAGATTCCCAGCCTGGGAATAGTTTATTTGGTGATTTTGGTATTAGGAGCGTGTCCGGATGTTGATTTGGAAGTCCATAGGTCGTTCGACATCAATTGGCAAAAGTTAAAAATTTGATAATTTTTGGAAAGTTTGACCGGGAGTTGACTTTTTTATATCGGGGTCAGAATCCTATTCTAGAAATTAAAACAGGTTCGTTATGTCATTTATGACTTGTGTGCAAAATTTGAGGTCAATCGGACTTGATTTGATAAATTTCAACATTGAATATAGAAGTTGAAAATTCTTGGTTTTATTAAGCTCGAATTGGGGTATGATTCATAATTTTACTGTTGTTTGATGTGATTTGAGGTTTCGATTAAGTTCGTATCGTGTTTTAAGACTTGTTGATATATTCGGACCCCATCCCAAGTGGCTCGGGTGTGTTTCGGGGTGAGTTTCGAGTGAGTCTGGGCATTTCGGTACTCTTATATTGTTCTGGAACTTTTGAAGTGCAAGGGGCACATTTTGGAGTGCTGAGGCAAAGCCTCAGGTGCGGACCGCAGAGGAAAAGTGCGGACCGTGGAGGAAAAGTGCGGACTACAGAGGAAATGTGCGAACCGCAATAATCCTCTTGCGGCCGCAGAAAGAAGATTCTGCAGATTCGATGGTCCAACTTCGGAAGCTTATATCATTTAATCTACAAGGAATTTTGAGATGATTTAAAATTAAAAGTTGTAGCCCTTTGAGTCTAGTTTTTAGAAAGGTAAACCAATTATCATTTGGACATTTATAGAGAAAGTGACGGTCAATTTACGGAAGCCTGGTAGTGCAAAGGCGACTGAAGTGCGGCCGCACAATTTGGATTGCTACCGCAGAACCTGGAATGTGCAGGTGAATGTTTCATTAAAGTGAATGCCCCCTACCTGAGTATTAGAAAATAGTGGACATCTTGACAACATGGGAGAATATTTCATGAAAGTCAATGGCCTCTACCTGAGTATCACCCCTAACCACCAACCTAGCTTTGTACCTTTCTATACTTCCATCAGCCCTACATTTTACTTTATAGACCCATTTACACCATATTGCTTCTTTCCTTGGGCCAACTCAACAATCTCCCAAGTCCCATTAGTATAGCATGTTTATGTCCGGTTGACTTTGTATCTTATCATGTAATATTTGAACTACTTGAACTCATTGTGCTGGCTTACTTAATTGAAGTTATAAATTTAATTGATTTAGAAATAAAAATATATATACTAGGCCAACCTTTAACACTTGAGTGGTAGGCGAGTTATTTGAAAAGTGTTAAAGATTATATTCATTTTATGCTCTTGTGCTATAATGTAAACGCGTATCTCGTAATTCCGAGAACTTCGTTCCCTTTCTTGTGGAGCGGGACGAACACGTCGGCAATATATAAATGCATCTATAGTTCGTGCCGCTCGACTCTTAGCACTGTATACATTATTTTGGATCAGGCCAAAAGACCTCGATAGAATCGTGCGTTATATCGTTAGTAGCCCGAATATTCACGAGCAAGTCTTTCCACTGAAGCCCCGCATTTTATATTGTATTCCTTATTTATTCGGTAATGACACTTGACATTTTTCTAATTATGGTAGAATACAAGATTTAAAAATTCATGCTTTAAAAGAAGTAAATTAGAAGATTATATAACTTACAGATTTATCCCATCATTTCTGTATGCCTCATATCTGCTCTTGTTTTATTACATTATTTTATTAGATATTTAGTAAGTGTCGATGTCGACCCCTCGTCACTACTTCTCCGGGGTTAGGCTCAATACTTACTGGGTACGCGTTGGTTTACGTACTCATGCTGCACTTCTGCACTAAATGTGCAGGAACTGACAGGTTTATTTGGTGATTATCTTGGCACGTAGGCACACCTGTTGAGGAGACTTTATGTGAGCTGTATTCCAAGCTATGCATCGCAGTCCACCGAGTCTCCATAGAAAAATGCTCATGCACTTGTGACACTGAGTTTTGGGGTTTCTCTTCGAGTTATTCATTATTGTGATTCACGTTAATGTTTTTATTCATTTTGTAAATTCTATGATTAAGTTAAGGAAAATCATGATTTCAAAATTACTAAAATGAGTAATTAAATTGGTAAATCACTATTGTCTTTCATGACGGCAGCGTTAGGCGCCATCACGACCTATAGTGGATTTTGGGTCGTGACAACTTGGTATCAGAGTGTTAGGTTCACTTAGGTTTCACGAGTCATGAGCAAGTCTAGTAGAGTCCTGTGGATCGGTATGGAGACGTCTGTACTTATCTTCGGGAGGCTACAGGGCTGTTAGTAGCACTTCCTTATTGCTTCCTTTATCGTGCGATTTGATTCCATTGAGGTTTGTGCCTCTATTTCCTTCCTACTCAATCTTATGTGATGTGAAGCGCTTGTTGTCAATTGGATGTCGAGTAGTGGTATTGATACTGCAGATGTAGTGCAGGATGTTTTTCCTTGCATGTTCGGGGAGGCTATTATCATCGTCTTGCAGAAGGGTGTTCTGTCCTTTCAGTTCAGTATCTGTACTTCATATGGTTTTGAGGCTATACACGGATTGCTATATTGTTCATGAGTTGTTATAGCACTGTGTTTGTGTAATGGTAGGGTGCTTATGTATGAATCGCGAAAGTGAATGGCTCGGAATGAGGATTTCTCAGTTCATGATTTAGAGGTTCAGTATTTAATTCCAACAAAGGAAGGGCAATTGGACTATGAATGTTCAGGTTTGGGTTGACAGAGTAACGTGACTTGGTATTCCGAGTGTGATGGAATTTTAATTGTGATGTAGTGCCTTCGTCCTTGTTTGAACGCATTACAGTTCACCAGTGTTATGATCTTCTTTGATTTTTCCTTTGGAGCAGGGTGTTGTGAAATGGTGCTTGAGGGGCGATTTTCAAAAATAGTGGTGTGCAACGGTTCAGGATCGAATGGGTGATTCCAATGTTGATGGCTCGAGAAAGATGATCTTGTAGGAGGCCTAGAATTGGTAGTAATTTGTTAGTTCAGGTGCTACAGAAGATGGATTTTGATTTGATACAACATTTGGGTAACGAAGAATGAAAAAGGACATGGGGAGGTGTCTTGCGGTGGTTAATTTACTAGCAGGTCAAGTATGAGAAGCGTAAGTCGAGAAGTTGCTTAAGAGAGATGGTTTGATCGAAGTGGGAGAGGCAGAGTAGCATATGGATTTTGTGGTAGGATAGCTATATACCTTCAGAAAGTGTAGAACGACTTGGGAATCGTGATGGAAGGTGATTTGGTATACGTATTTTTCTTGGAATGATGGTAATCGTACGGAGAAAGAGTGAATATGACAGAAAGGATTTTGCTTGGAGTGAAGAGAGGTGTGAATATTTGACTATCATTTCAGGTGAGATATGACCTGAGTTTGGATGAAATTGTTGAACTCTCAGTTGATGTTAATGAGGAAGTAACAGACTTATACAGCGTCGTGGAAAGAGGTCGGATATGAGATTGTGGCTGATAATTCAGAATGTTCATGAAAAGATTAACAAAACGCTTTGAGAAACGTGGAGAGTTAATGGTGTGAGATCATGGTAATTGAGAAGGAGGAATCATTGTGGGCTCAACATTATGTGATTATAGCTTAAAGCTAAGTGAAGGGAGCCCCACCGTCTATGATTGGATCGCGTGGTTGTGTGCTTGTGTGGTTTCTGGCTATCGGTGCATGGGTGAACTATTTATGACTAATGAACGTGTGCAAGAAACTTGATAAATGTGTGCCAAACTTCATCTTATCGATTCAGGTGCAGGTTTTGGGAAGACTCGGAGTTATGCTTCTTGTGGATGTAACATGCAAGGAAAAGAATTCAGCCGGTTGCTTCTTTGAGAGGGTATTCATGTGCTAGCAGAGAAATGGAGTTTGGTTATATTTGAGACCAGGTCAGAGTGGGTTACTCTTAATAATGGTCTAGTGAGTTCAAGAATATAAGTCCAGTACCTAAGGATTTCGGGTCCGTTGCGTGGTTAAGGATCGAGTTTCTGCAGTGGATTGTGAACGGGACTTAGAGCGTTCTATGTTATCATCAGGTATGCGATGCAGTGTTGGAGGAAAGGAAGAAACAATTTTGGATTCGTGGAAGGTCTTTCAGAATGAGTGTACCAGTTGGAGATGCTATGTGCGCATAAGGAGAATATGAGGTGGTTCATGAGTAATAAGACGATGTGGTCTCGTGATGCGGGTCACTTGGGATAAGTGCGGATTTGGTTCGTTACGTTTGTAAAAAAGGGCTATTATAATTTCTAATACAAATTGAGAGTAAATTGGAAGAAGTTGGGTCGGTTAGTAATGATTGAATCAGCATGATTGTGGCAGTGATCATTTCCTTCAGCGTGAAGTTATACATGTGGTTTGTGGTTGTACATGCGGGCTGGACAACCACCCTAACCTTATTGATTTGGGAGGTATTTTATTTAAATGGTCTTGTTGTGTAAATGGAATCCGAAAGAGTCATGGCGGTTTAGATCATGACTTGAGGTTTGTATCTTCTATAATTTGGGAATTCAGTTGCGTGTTGCATTGGTTCTTCTGAAATGAGCTAAGTGAAAGGTTTCTAGCCTATGAAGTGTTTATTCTACTAGTAATTCAAGAGTTATGATGAATTTTTGTACTTTCTTACAACGGCATGATAGGTGCAGTGAGCGCCATGGGAATTTGAAAGTTGAGGATCAAGGTGGCGGTTCGGTGTTGACGAGAATGTCACCAGCTCGGATGAGCAGGGGAGAATTCAGATGTTTGAAGTAAGATGACATTTTATTTAGTTTCACCTGCGAACGACATTCTGTTTAAGAGGCTTGCGTATTGATTTGCGGATTCTTGATTTGCCTTACAGAATTAGAACGGTTAGTGGTATGGATGTGTGGACTTTCCTACCTGAGCGGAAGGTCGTGGGAGCGTACTCCACGGGGAGATTTGTATAAATGTGACATGTTAGTCACCTGATTGTTAAAGATTGAAACCAAGTATGGAGTTTTTTTGGTACTATCCTTAATGTGGGAGTTTGTTCCGGATTGGGACGGCTGCTCGTGTGTGTCATGAATAGGGCCATTATGGATCCTTGAAAGGTTATTAGCCTAGTACGGTATGATCAGAATCAGTTTAAGGTCCGTTAGTGGGTCTAATGTGAATGTGTGCTCTATGTAAGGTCGGGCTTGTTCATTCGTCATAACATTGCTTACGAAGGAGTCGTCGGGCATTGGATGTTATTTTCATCGTCAGCTATTCAGTGTAACCTATATTGTGCCATGTGGGTTGTGAGATGGCTTGATTATTAGCACATGTGTTGAGGTCCCATGTAGCTTGAGGTGTTATATGAGCGGGATAGCTCTCGAGATGCAGGTCATTTATCGCACCTTAGTTGTGCCTAAGTTTCATAGTGTGTGGCGCTATTCGCCTTCCCAGGATTTGTGTTATGCATTGGGCGTGCTTATGGTCGATATTCGGGCATTTCGTAAGTATAAGCGTTATGACTTAATGTATGTTTATTTCTTCTTGATTGTTATGTGCGGATCGGGTGGCACGCCATCACGGGTATGTTATTTGGATTGGGTTGCATGTCGCAACGGTATTATGTGTGGATCGGTTTACACGCCGCAACATCGAGATGTTGAGTACGATTTCCTATATCTATTCTTGTGCATTTTGTTTCTCATTCTCTGAGAAAGATGCATAACATATTTTTGGTTGTTGTATTAGTTACGTGGGATAGGTAGTTCTTTTCCAGGGTTCGTTTTTCCTTATATATCAAATTCGAGTTGTGTCTTGTCGGCACATTGATCGCATTATATGAGATTTTGGTCAGTGTTTGAGATAGCTTACTGCCTGAGCAACTTGTACTGGGTGAGACAAGGTTATTTGACCTGGGATAAGTGCGATCAAAGTTGTGTAAGGTTATTAAAGAACAAATATCGTTATTTAGTTCAGAATAAGGTAATGGTTCATGTCAAGAGGAGAGACTCTAGAAATATATTGATTCGGCAGGTGGTTATGAGTTTCTACACATCTCTTCTGTCATGGCAGAATTAGGAGGATTGGAAATCAGGCTTATACGTGTTATGAGGCATATTGCGGGCTCCAGATTCGTGATGTTTTAGCTATTGTGGTCAGAGGATGTTATTATGGGCATATGAATCATACGGTGCATGGTGGGAATTCAGAAAAGGTGTATGATCATGTTTTGGTATAAAGTGTAGTGATTGATACGGTGTTCGCATGTTAGAATCAGATCTTGTAGAAGAATTCAGAGGTTGGAATTTGGTTATGAGGCTTATTGGCTAAATAAAAGAGAGGATCTTCAGTCTGGCTCGAGCTAATGTGTCCAACTAGGTTGTAGTGGCACGGGCAGGTACACAAGGTGTTAAACAGTGATTTTGAACAACTCCGGAGCAGTTCTTAGCACGTTCGAGGACGAACATATGTTTAAGTGGGGGAGAATGTAACGACCCGACCGGTCGTTTTGAGCTCTAGCACGTCGTTTGGTAGTTTGAGGCCTTGAGTAGCTTTACTTAAGGTGTTATGACTTGTACGTGTGGTCGGAATTTAATTTTGAGAAGTTCAGAGTTGGTTTGGAAAGAAAATTCTAAATTTGGAAGCTTTAAAATGTTGACTTTTGAGTAAACGAATCCGGAATTGGGATTTGAAGGTTCCAATAGGTCCGTATGATGATTTCGGACTTGGGCGTTTGTTCGGGTCGAGCAACGGGTGGCCCGGGAGTATTTCAGCGCTTAATATGGAAGGTTGGCATTTTGAAGGTTTAAGAATTTTCTAAGTTTGGTTTGCAATGGATTTAGAGGTTATCAGTATCTGTTTGGGGTTCCGACCCTGGGAATAGTTCCATATGGTGATTTTGGTCTTAGGAGCATGTCCGGATGTTGATTTGGAAGTCTGTAGGTTGTTCGGTGTTTGGCGAAAGTTGAAAATTTGATGATTTTTTGGAAAGTTTGACCGGGAGTAGAATTTTTGATATCGGGGTCGGAATCCAATTCTGGAAATTGGAATAGGTCCGTTATGCCATTTATGACTTGTGTATAAAATTTGAGGTCTATCGGACTTGATTTGATAGGTTTCGGCATTGAATGTAGAAGTTGAAAACTTTTAGTTTTATTAAGCTTGAGTTGGGGTATGATTCATGATTTTAGTGTTGTTTGATATGATTTGAGGTTTCGACTAAGTTCGTATCGTGTTTTAAGACTTGTTGATATATTCGGACCCCATCCCAAGTGGCTCGGGTGTGTTTCGGGGTGAGTTTCGAGTGAGTCTGGGCATTTCGGTACTCTTATATTGTTCTGGAACTTTTGAAGTGCAAGGGGCACATTTTGGAGTGCTGAGGCAAAGCCTCAGGTGCGGACCGCAGAGGAAAAGTGCGGACCGTGGAGGAAAAGTGCGGACTACAGAGGAAATGTGCGAACCGCAATAATCCTCTTGCGGCCGCAGAAAGAAGATTCTGCAGATTCGATGGTTCTACAGATTCGATTGTCCGACATCGGAAGCTTATATCTTTTAATCTATAAGGAATTTGGAGATAATTCAAAAATGAAAGTTGTAGCCCTTTGAGTCTAGTTTTTAGAAAGATTAACCAATCATCATTTAGACATATGTAGAGAATATTATGGTCAATTTCTTTAAGCCTGGTAGTGTAGAGGCGGCTGAACTGCGGCCGCACAATTTGGATTGTGGCCGCAGAACATGGAATGTGCGGACCGCCCAAAAATTATGTAGACAATACAATGAGGGATCCGATTTTGTACTGTATGAACGAGGGTTTCATCTCATTTTTTATTTTTGGACTTTGAGAGCTCGGTTTGTGGCGATATTTTGTGGGATTTTCAAGAAATTTATCGGGGTAAGTGATTCTAACTCGGATTTGGTTAATATACATGAGCAAGTGTAGTAGAGTCCTGCAGATCGGTACGGAAATATCTGTACTTATCTTTGGGAGGCTACAGGGCTGTTAGGAGCACTTCCCTTATTGATTCCTTTACCGTGTGGTTTATTTCTATTGAGGTTTGTGCTTTTATTTTATTCAATGTGGGTATTATATACTGGCAGTGGTTATAACATCTACAATATGTTGCAAGGGTTCAAGATAAGTAGGAGGCTGAAGAAAGGAGAAGTTAATCTACAAGCTAGAAATGGTGCAAAAGTTGCAGCCATAGTTGTAGGATCAATTTCTTTAATAATGTCTTCGGGCTAAGTACTTATGATGGATGATTGTTATTGTGTTCCTAAATTTGTATCGAACATAATTTCAGCTTCTATGTTGGACAAACGTGGGTTTCGCATTAACATAGACAATGGTATTTTCTTTATTTATTGTGGTGATGATTTATATGTGAATGGCTATATCCATCATGATATTTATGTCTTACCTAATGTGAATTCTAATTCGATTATGCATGTTTATAGTCTTAAGAGGAAAAGAGATGATAAAGTAAATCCTACATACATTTGGCATAGTAGGCTTGATTATATTGGAGAGAAAAGAATTAACAAGTTGTACAAGGAAGGGTACCTTGATAAGTATGATTTTGAATCATATCCAATGTCACGACCCAAAATCCATAAAGACCGTGATGGCGCCTGATACCACTGTCAGGCAAGCCAACAATAATTACTTAATTGGGTTCTCATTTTATTATTTTTGAAATCATATTTCCTTCAATTAAATAGTAAAGGATGGGGTTTACAAAATAAATAATAATATTTTTTAAAAATATTTCAATATAGTGCAACCCATAATCGCCCAAAACCCGGTGTCACGAGTGCATGAGCATTAACTAGGAATGTAAAATAAAAATATAACAGCTGTTCGAAATACAATCTGGACAGGAAATATGTAAATACTCTGAAGGAGACTCTGCTGGCTGCGGACTCGTAACGTGAAATGCAGCTCACCTAAATCCCCGCAATAACCACGCCTCTACGCTCATAAGGCCACTAGACATATATGCACCTGCACAAAAATGTGCAGCAAGTATAGTATGAGTTTGTAAATCAACGCATACCTAGTAAGTATCCCGCCTAATCTCGAAGAAGTAGTGACGAGGGGTCGACTTCGATACTTACTAAGGGCCAACAATATGATATTATGAAATTCTAATTAAGTATGATATATATAACAATAAAACTCAGAACAAGAAATAACTGAACAATTCATCACCATATTTAAGAACCCAAATCACTTCCTTCATTTAAAACAAATATTCTTTCAAATAATGAATTTATACCAATTATAAAAGGGACTACCAGTTCTATTATCACACACAAAATTCCACCGAGGACGTTCGGCCCGATCCAACATAAATGTAAACTGTGCACTGCCGATGGTCGAACGGCACGAACCATAGATGCATCTATTACCCCGCTCACAGATCATACATGCGATGCGGTCAAATATAAATTATCAATAAATCATAACTCTTTCTTGACTCTTTTCAAAATAAAAATAATTCAACTTGAAGCTTTTAAATCTTTAAAATCCTTGACTTAGTTTCATTTGATAACAGCGCTCGCGGATCATAGTTGCGACGCGGTCAAATATAAATTATCAATAAATCATAACTCTTTCTTGATTCTTTTCAAAATAAAGCCAATTCAACTTGAAGCTTTTAAATATTTAAAATCCTCGACTTAGTTTCATTTGATAAAATTTAACAAATATAATCAAATAACGGTGTCCACAAAGCATGGTGTAAACATAAAAGTACCCGGACATAAACAGGGATAGTAGCTACGTACGGACTCTCGTCACTTCGTGCGTATGTAGCCCACACAAATAACAACACATATTAATTAACTCCACCTATGAGGTAAATTCCCTCTTACAAGGTTAGAAAAGAGACTTACCTCGCTCAAAAGTTCCATCACCGACTCTCAAGCCCTTCTAATAACTCAAACCGATGCCCAACACTTCAAAACTAGTCAATAAGTGTGCACATCGATAAATATCCACTCTAATACTTATTATAATCCAATTTATAACAATTCTTATCTTCGCTTGAAAAGTCAATAAAAATCACCCTTAGGCCCACGTGCCCGGATTCCGAAAATTTTCGAAGATAAACCTTACCCATAGCACTACGAACTCAAATATATAATTTATTCTCCATTTCACGCCCAAGTTCGTGATCAAATTCCAAGAATACCAATTTCTAGGTTTTCTTCAAAATCCCAAATTTCTACAAATTTTCATTCCTGAATCCATGTAAAAACCATCTATTTAACTCAAAATGTGAAGAAATCACTTACCCCATTATAGTTGATAAAGGTGGCACTCCAAAGTGCTCCAAAATCGGCTCCCATGGACGAAATAAAGTAAAAATAAGCCAAAACCTAGTTTTATAAAACCTCACTGCCAAGTGACTTTCGCACCTGCGGTGCTTTGGGCCGCATCTGCGGTCCCTCACCTGTGGCAAATGCCTCGCAGGTGCGCCTTTCCCTCACCTGGCCGGGCTTCGCATCTGCGGACACGGAGAGCCGCTTCTGCGAGCCTAGCCGCACATGCGACCATGTCTCTTGCACCTGCGCTCACGCAGGTGCGCCCAGTCTTCCACATCTGCGGATTCTAGGCTGCCTCCATTTCTCGCTTCTGCGGCTCGTGGCTCGCACCTACGGCCCTTTTCACGCAGGTGCGATTGCACCAGGTATCAACTGCCTCAACATTTTCCTTAGTCCAAAAATCGATCCGTTAAGCATCCGAAACTCACCCGAGGCCCCTGGGACCCCGTCCAATCACACCACCCAGTCCAATAACATAACATGGACCTACTCGAGGCCTCAAATCACATCACACAATATCGAAATCATGAATTACCCTCCAATTCAAACTTAATAAACTTTGAAATTCCAAACTTCTACAATCGATGCCGAAACCTATCAAATCACGTCCGATTGACCTCAAATTTTGCACACAAGTCACATTTGACATTATGTACCTACTCCAACTTCCGGAATCGGAATCCAATCCCGATACCAAAAATTCCACTTCCAGTGAAACTTCTCAAAAACCTTCAAATTTCTAACTTTCGCCAAATGACCTCGAAATGACCTACGGACCTCCAAATCCACATCCAGACGCACTTCCAATACCAGAATCACCATACGGAGCTATTCCCAAACTCATAAATCCCAAACGGACATCGATAGCATTAAAAATGCACTCCAACCCAAATTTATGAAATCCTTCCAAAATTCCAACTTCCACAATAGGCGCCGAAATGTTTCCGGGTCATCCAAAACCCGATCCGATCATACGTCCAAGTCCAAAATCATCATACGAACCTATTGAAACCTTCAAATCCTGATTCCGATGTCGTTTACTCAAAAATCACCCTTTAGTCAATTCCCCCAACTTAAAGCTTCCGAAATTAAAATTTTTCTTTCCAAATCAACTCTGAACTTCCTGAAATTAAATTCCGACCACACGTACAAGTCATAATACCTGAAGTGAAACTGCTCAGGGTCTCAAACCACTGAATGACGTGCTAGAGCTCAAAATAACCAGTCACGTCATTACATTCTCTCCCACTTAAACATATGTTCGTCCGCGAACATGCTAAGAACTACTCTGGAGTTGTCTGAAATTGCTGTTTAACACCTCGTGCACCTACCCGTGCTACCACAACCCAGTTGAGCACATTTGCTCGAGCAAACCTGAAAATCCTCCCTTAAAGGCAAATTCCAACATCTGAAATTCTCTACCAGGTCTGTTCCAACATACGAACATCGTATCCATCACTACATGATTTACCAACACATGATTGCATACCCTTAATGAATTCTTTCCATGCACCGCATAATTTACATGACCATAATAACATCCCCTGATAACAACAACCGAAAACCCACGAATCCGATGCTCACAACACACCTCATGACTCATATAAATCCTGTTCCAACTCTTACAATATTGCCACGACAGAGAAGATGTGTAGAACTCATAACCACCTGCTGAATCACAATTCATAGAGTCTCTCCTCCCGACAAGAACCACTACGTCATTCTAGACTGAATAATAATATTTACACTTTAATATTCTTCATATAAATTCGATCGCACTGATCTCAGGTCCAATAATCTCGTCTCACCTAGTATTACCAAAGGTCTCATATGATGCCACCATGTGCCAACGATCCACAAACTCGAATTTGGTACATAAGGAAAACGAACTCCGGAAAGAACTTATCAGCCCACGAAACTAATTAAACAACCGAAAAGGTGCCATGAATCTTTCTCAGAAAATGTGGGACAAAACACACAGGAATAGATATAGGGAACTGTGCTCAACATCACACTGTTGCGGCGTACAACCCGATCCACACATGATACCGTTGCAGCGTACAACCCGATCCAACCATGATACTCGTGGCGGTGTGCCACCCAATCCAATCAACATATCCGTGGCAGCGTGCCACCCGATCCAACCATATACCCATGGTGGCGTGCCACCCGATCCGCACATAATAATCTAAAGAAGACACACATTGATCTGTAACGCTCATACACAAGAAATGCCTGAATATCAACCATAAGCATGCCAAGTGCATAATACAAATCCTGGGGAGATGGGTAGCGTCACGCGCTACAAAGCTCAATCACGACTAAGGTGCGATAAATGACCTGCATCTCGAGAGCCATCCTGCTCATATAACACCACAACCTATACGAGATCTCAATATGAGTGCGAGTAATCAAACCGCCTCATAACCCACATGGCACAATAGAGACTACACGGAAGGGCCGACAACAAAAATAACATCCAAGGTCCGAAGAACCCTATGAAAACAACGCTATGCTAAAATAAACATATCGGGCTTGATATAGAGCCCACATTTACATTTAGATCCATCTACGGACCTCAAGCCAATTCTGATCGTACCGCACTGGGCTAATAACCTTTCAAGGATCCACAATAGCCCTATCTACCATGGCACACAAGAACAACCCTCGAATCCGAAACAAACTTCCACAACTCACAATCAAATGAACCGAGCGCCCTTCAGGCATAAATTCTCATATTAGAGATAGTACTACAATCTTCATCCTCTATTTTAAATCTTCAATCAATTAGGTGACTACATGTCACACTTACACAATCTTCCCGTGGGATGCACTCCCATGACCTTCCGCACCAGGTAACAAGTCTGCACCTCCATACAACGGCCATTTTAATGCTATAAATCAAATCAAGAATCCGCAATCAGTACACAAAGCCTCTTACACAGGACACCGATCTCAGGTGACGCTAAGGACAATAGCAGATTACTCTAAACATCTGAATTCTTCCTTGCTCATCCGAGCTCGTGACATTCTCGTCAACATCAACTGCAACCTTGATCCTCAACTTCCAATTCCCATGCCGCTCACTGCACCTAACATACCAATACGCAAGAGTACCAAAATTTCATCATAACTCCCGAACCACCAATAGGGTACACACTTCATCATATAGAAACTTCTTATTCAACTCATTTTAGGAGAACCATTGCCCCACGTGACTGAATTCCCATAACCATAGAAAATACAAACCTCGAGTGGTGGTTTAAACCACCATAATTCTTTCGGGCTCCATCTATACCTAACAACCATAATACTCGAATTCCTCCAAATAAAATCAATTACGGCAGCCGTTAAACCTCGCACGCATCGCCACAAATCACATATATGACTCAACACGCTGAAGGAACTGATCATTGCCACCATCATACCAATTCAACCATAGCTAACCTAATCCGACTTCTTCTAATTTACTCTGGACTTGCCTTAGGAATAATAATAGCCCCATTCAAAACATCATGAACCCAAATCCTCACTCATCCTGAGTGACCTTATTTCATGAGACCACGTTGTCTCCAAAACCCACGAACCATCTCATACCCTCCTTATGCGCATATTCGCATCTTCAATTGGTACACCCATTCTGAAAACCCCTCTATGAACCCGAAGTTATTTTCTCCCATTCCTCAAATGCCACACTGCAGACCGACGATCACATAGAACATTCCAAGTCCCCTTTTCCATAATCCGTTGCCAAAACTCGGTACTTAACCATACCACGAACTCGAAATCCTTAGGCACCACACCTTAAATTTTGAACCTACTAGGACCTTGGTTGAGAGTCACCCACTCTGACTTGGTCCCGAATATAATCAAACTCCAAGGCTCTACTAGCACATGAGCGCCATATCAAAGAAGCACCCGACTGAATCACTTTCCTTGTAAATCACCTCTACATGAAGCATAAATCCTGAATCTTCCCAAAGCCTGAACATGAGTCCATAAGGCCAACTATAGTACATATTCCTCAATCCTTTGCTCAAATTACCGCTGATGTTCTCTTTTCTTAGTCGTAATAACCCACCAATATGCCGATAATCAAAAATCTCACAAGTATACAACCATGCAATCCCATCATAGGCGGTAGGGGCCACTCCCACAATATATTAATTTTCAATTCTCAAATGTATTTATTTTAATCAAGTATATATATAGACCTTTAAATAAGTCTGTTGCGGCGTGCAATTTGATCCCCCAATATAGACTTTTAAATAAGTCTGTTGCGGCATGCAATCCGATCCCCCCAATATAGACATTTAAATAAGTCTGTTGCGGCGTGGAATCCGATCCCCCAATATAGACTTTTAAATAAGTCTGTTGCGGCGTACAATCCGATTCCCCAATATAGACTTTTAAATAAGTCTGTTGCGGCGTGCAATCTGATACCCCAATATATATATTTACTTTCATTTATGTTGCGGCGTGCAACCCATTCCCTCAATATAACTTTAAACAACTCATAAATGTAATAAAAATTACTCCAATAAATACCACGTCCAATGAGAAACTATTAATTATCAAGGCACACAATAATTATAATTTATTTATGAACAAACAATGGCAATTAGTAACTAATTGTGAAAATTGTGGAGAAAATAGGCAGTTTAATATTTAGTATACTAAATGTCAAATAACAATTAAGACACATAAATCAAATAGCATGTAACAATTATTACAGAAATTCAAGGATTAATATTTGACAAAGAATAGGAGAGAAATAATTATTATAACAATTAATTCATGATTTAAAACGATTTATGATTTTCAAGTAATTATGCAAACAATTAATTTGACGACGTATAGACACTCATCACCTCGCCTATATGTCGTTCACATGCATTTCACACAACAAATAGTTTAAGGGTTCTATTCCCTCAAGTCAAGGTTAACCACGACACTTACCTTGCTTTGCAATTTCAATTAATTACTCGACCACAACTTTTCCTTTTAAATTTGACTCCAAAAGCTTCAAATCTATTCATAAACAATTTGATATACTCAATACAAATCGTAGGAATTAATTCCATATGAATTTACTAATTTTCTAAATAAAATTCGAAATTCACTTTTAAAATTGACAGTGGGGCCCACGTCTCAAATCTCGGAAAAACTTATGAAATCCAAACACCCATTCCGAGATGAGTCCAACCACATAAAAATTATCAAATTCCGATGTCAAATGGACCTTCAAATCTTAAATTTTTGATTTTGGAAGATTTTATAAAAATCTAATTTTTCTCCCAAAAATTCACGGATTCATGATATAAATGAGTGGAATCATGAAATATAATCAATCTATGATAAGGAACACTTACCCCAATATTTTTTCGTGAAAATTGCCCAAGAATCGCCTTACCCGAGCTCAAAAATGGAAAATGGTTGAAAATGGGATGAATCCCATTTTCCAGAACTTAAGTTCTGTTTCTCGAATATTTACCCTTCGCGAACGCGGTCAGTTCCTCGCGTTCGTGAAGCACATTTTTGTGCTGCCAAAAGTTTTCTCTTCGCGAACGGGAAGGAAACCTCACGAACGCGAAGCCTTGCCAAATTTGGCCTTTGCGAACGCGATACACCCTACGCGAACGCGACGCTTTATCGCTTGGTGCCCGGCCAGGCCTCGCCTTCTACGCGAACGCGAACGCTTCCACGCGTTCGCAATGAACACTGCCCTCTACCCTTCGCGAACGCACCCCCCTCTTCGTGAACGCGAAGAGTAATTTTCACCTGCCTCAAGTTCCTCTTCGCGAACGCGATTCCTCTATCGCGAACGCGAAGAAGGAAACCAGACAGTGCATCAGGAAATTTTCCAGCAGAGTTCCAAGTCCAAAATTCAACCCGTTAACCATCCGAAACTCACCCGAGCCCTCGGGGTTCCAAACCATAATGCACACAAGTCCAAAAGCCTCATACGAACTTGCTCGCACGATCAAATCGCCAAAATAATACCTAGAACTATGAATTAGACACCAAATCAAAGGAAATTTTGAAGAAAGCTTTAAAACATATATTTTCACAACCGGACGTCTGAATCATGTCAAATCAACTTCGTTTCTCGCCAAATTCGGCAGACAAGTGATAAATATTATAGTGGACCTATACCGGGCTCCGGAACCAAAATACGGACCCGGTGTCAATAAATCCAACATCAGTAAATTCTTAAAAATTATTAAGCTTGCAAACTTTTAATTTTTCATCAAAATTCCATATCTCGGGCTAGGGACCTCAGAATTCGATTCCGGGCATACGCCCAAGTCCCAAATCATGATACGGACCTACCGAAAATGTCAAAACACTGATCTGAGTCCGTTTGCTCAAATTGTTGACCAAAGTCAACTCAGTTGAGTTTTAAAGCTCTATTTCACATTTTAATCCATTTTTCACATAAAAACTTTTCGGAAAATTTTACGGACTGCGCACACAAGTCGAGGAGTGATAAATAGTTCTTTTCGAAATCTTAGAACATAGAATTAATTATTAAATTTAAAGATAATATTTTGGGTCATCACAATTGATCGCAGAAGCGGAAGGGGATCGCAGGTGCGACACATTCGCCGCAGAAGCGGGATCACAAAAGCGATCCTACGTATGCAGAAGCAAGAGTGGAAGACCTGGGCATGGTCCGAACCTACGAGGATTTATCCACAAAAGCGGAGCCGCAGGCGCGGGGCAGTGTGATCGCATGTGCAAAACCACTGAAGGCAGTGAGGTTCATTTAATGTCGGGACTTAGGTTATTTTGGCTCATTTCTTTTATAACGACCAGAACGGTCGTTGTGCTTTCTAGATACCAGTTCCCCTAAATAAGACTCTCCGTATATACTTTTACTATTTTATGACTTGCGGAGATGGTTAGTTCGGGTTTGGAAGGGTTAGGGCTAAAATCGGAACACTTAGTTCCTTAATATTTACTTTGAAAGGTTAAGTTTGACTTGGGTCAATATTTATAGAAAATGAACTCATAACTGGGATTTGACGGTTCCAATAGATTTGTATGATGATTTTGGACCTATGTGTGTGTTCGGATCAAGTTTTGGATGACCCGGGAGCGTTTCAGTGCCTAAAGTTGAAAGTTGGCTTATTAAAGGTTTTGAAGTTCTTTAAATTTGGTTTGAAGTAGGTTTGGTGTTATCGAGGTCCGTTTGGAATTTAGAGCCTAGGAATAGCTCTGTAGGGTGATTTAAGACTTGCTCGCAAAATTTGGTGTCATTCCGAGTAGTTTAAGTATGATTCGGCACGTTCTGAGCAAGTTGGAAAAACTTGAAGTTCATAGGTTGATTGGATTTGGTTTTGAGTGTGATTCTTAATTTTGATGTTGTTTACATGTTCTGAGGGTTTGAGCAAGTCTGTCTTATGTTTACGAACTTGTTGGTATATTTGGTCAAGGCCCCGAGTGGCTCGGGCGAGTTTTGGATGAGGTTCCGATCGAATTGGGCCATGTTGAAGAGTTGGGAGTTGTTGCTGGTGCGACCGCTTATGCGGAAGTTTGGTCGCAGAAGTGAGGTGAACCTCGCAGAAGTGGCTTCGGCAGCCTGGGCGGGAAGTCTTAGAAGCTAAGAAACGAGTGCACCTGTGAAAGCGTAGGTGCGAGCCAGAGGACTACTAAAGCGGTCAAGGTGGCAAGAGCGGCACGGACGCCGGAGAAGCGGAACCGCAGAAGCAGGCCTTTTGTCCGCAGAAGCGGAGGTAGGACAACCGGGGGAGGGCCGCATCTGCAATGCATTTTCTGCAGATGAGAAGCCGCGGAAGCGGCAATTTCTCTGCAGAAGCGGAAGTCGCTGGGCAGTGAGGTCCATTTAATATGGGACTTAGGCCATTTTTCGTTCATTCATTTCACTTCTTGGGCGATTTTGGAGCTTTTTAGAGAGGAATTTCTACCTAGCTATTGAAGATAAGTAATTCCTACCCAATGTAAGTTAAATACATAGATTATGACTATATTTTAACATATAAAATTGTGCAAATTATGGGTTTAAGCGAAAAATCTAGATTTTGATAAAAATGAGATTTAACCATAAAAATGAATGTGGACTTGGGTGAAAATTATATATTTGAGTTCGTGAGGTTATGAGTAACATTTATCTTTAAAAATTCCCGGAATTTGGGCATGTGGGCCCGAGGTTGAATTTTAAGAATCTTCCAATTTGGGTTGGGTAATTACTCTAATAGTTAAATTATGAACTTTTGAACATGTATTGATTAATTTATATAATATTTGACTAGTTTTGGATTGTTCGGCATCGATTTGAGGCTTTAGAACGAATTTGTTGGCCGGAAAGTGAGCTGAGACGAGGTAAGTCTCTTGCCTAACCTTATAAGAGGAAATTTACCCCATAGGTGCTTTGAATTACTATTTGCTTCTAATTGTGGGGGCTACGTTGATACACCCTGTGCGTCCCAAGGTGACGTACTGAATACGAGACTTGTTAATTAGGATTTAAATGAATTTAAATTCATAATATGACTATATATGATGTTTGGATAGATAATATAAAGTTTGGCAAAAATTGGATTAAAGTTGCGCAAAAATCGACTAAGGATTTGCCTTTAACAAAGCTTTTTGAGAAATACATTTTGAGTGCTATATGGGTCTTTTTGGGACATATTATATGCCAAATTGAAGGTCTTGAAATGTAGTTTCCAACTCTCTTAACCGTTCATTCACACGACATCCGAATTAAAACATATAAGCGTCTGAAGATGGGCCAATGCGAGGGTGCCAAGTAGCACCTTTTTGACATTTAAAAAAACGGGATATTTACATCTCTTTCTCCATTTTTACAGAGAGCACGACCAAATAATACCCTAACCTTACCCTTAAGCTCTCTACAAGGGTTTCAAAGAAGATTATCATCCCGAGCACAAAATCGAGAAGCGATAACATTAAAACTGTTACATCTCGCGTTTCGTACGTAAAAGTTTCATCTTCAGTTAATCGACATAGACGCGGGGATGAGATTATTTTGAGGCTAACGTATTTATGCTATTTATAACAAATGATAAGTAAGTGCCATGAAGAAAAGGGTACACGAATTAAAGAAAATGAGTTTCGTTGAAGGTTGTCGATTTGGGATAAAATACGGTACGAGCTATAATAATCAATATTTATGGACTAGTACCATGCAAGGTACCATATGACCGTGATAGTATTATGTATAAGGTATATTTAAAAAAAAATTAAGTAATTTGAGATAATTCTTAGATATGCGAATAATTGGTTAATTACCGGGTAGCGGAATATTACCTTATTAGTTAATTAATTATTAGATAAGATTAAACTTTCCTACCCCCATCCTCACGTGTCAGCAAGCCACTTTCCAATTAAATGACTCTTAGTCACTTTGGATTATGTGGCAACCTAGTATGTTAGTTACAAGATATCTCATGCCTAATATTTTAATTTTCTAACAACACTTTAATTCTAAGACTTTTAACAAAAACATTCCATAACTTCAGTAACTCACTTCTCTTAACGTTTCTGTTAAGCATAGTCATAATCTCTTCAAACTTCACCAAGAGTTTCCTAACTCTTTTCATAGTTAAGAATACAAGACATTTCATTTCTAACCTTTTCATTTCTAACAATCAGACGTGTTTTCTTCATTTCTAATGCTACACCGTGATTTCTTCAACCAACGAGATTTTTTAGCATAGTAGCAACGCGAGATTTTGTGATTCTAAGGGAGTACGGTGCAACCATTTCCAAAAATATCATACGGAATTTTCCCTACTTCAGATATGTTAAGGTTATCCCTTCTTTCCTTTTGGCGTGATCCAAATAATACAAATGAAACGAGCAAAATACGTAACTTTTATGAATGACTCTATCCATAGAAATACTAGGGGTGTCTATATTCATGATTCCCCATATGAATTATTATTATATCTTCTGTTCATGGGTCTCAGAAAAATACGTATTTGATAAAGTATTCGAAAGGAATATTGATTTTTATGACAGTCCGAGAAATCTTATTAACGTAATTCTTATGCATTTCATGCATTTATACATGTACATTGACCCATGACCATATGGCGTTATATATGCGTATATTATATGTATATGAGATATGGAAAAAGGTTATGGCGTTATATACGCACCACCACCTGATCAGTTGGTATATGTTGATGACGTTGCCCACAGTAGCCGAGACGATATGACGAGATGCCGTTAGAGGCTTGATGATGATATATATACACCTATACCTATGCATGACACGACATTTATATGCACGTGCATGACACTATAAATGTTTCAAAATTTACAAAGTTATCCAGACTTACAGGTGGATTTCTTTATTCCATGTTTCATCTATGTCTTTTATATACTGATTTTCATGCCTTACATACTCAGTACATTATTCGTACTGATGCCCTATTTCCCGGGGCCTGCGTTTCATGCCCGTAGGTGCAGGTTGGTAAGCTGACGGTCCCCCTTCTTAGGATCCTTGATTAGCAAGAGTTGGTGTGCTCCACTTGATCCGGAGCTGCTTTTGATTTTGGTACGATATGCTTGTATACATATATGGGTATGACGTGGCTCAGTCCCATCTTTGTATAGTTGTATTTCTGTTAGAGGATTGTAGATAGTTATGTATAGTCGGATAGTATGCGGCCTTGTTGGCTTCCAGCTTTCGGTATATAGTTGTCTATAGCAGCCTTGCTGGCTCATCCCATTGTATTCCGTATGTATATGTATATATATCTTTTGGACAGGTTTCACTCACGTATGTTATTCATGTTTATGTCTTAAACGAATGCTTAAGGATGTTCGACATGTAGGATTCGGGCACCCGTCGTGGCCCATCGGTTTGGGTCATGACAAAAGTTGTATCAGAGCAGTTCTGTCCTAGGGTTGTCTACAGACCGTGTCTAGTAGAGTCTTGTTTATGGGTGTTTTGTGCACCCCACTTATAAATATGAGGCTACAGGACATATAGGATGTTATCCTCTCTTTTTATCTTAGATCGTGCAATATAAGAATTTATGTTCCTAACGATGTGTTATATTTTCAACAATGCCTCCAAAGTCCATGGCTAGTGAGATTACTAGTCGAGCGCCACGAGTGACCAGGGCTCAGGGGGAGTCTCATAGTGATATTCCATCTCAGACTTCACATACCTCGCCCTCTCTAGGAGAGCTCTGAGGGGCACCAGTCCAGTGCCCGCCCCTGTACGTTCAGCCCCTCAGCCGGATGCACCGGGTCAGGAGATGAGAGAGGCTATTCAGCTATTAACTCGATTAGTATCCGCACAGGCTCGACGTCAGGAAGTAGGTATTGGTCATATAGAAAGGTCCGTCAGTGCGAGGGTTCATGGTTTCATTAATTTAGACCCTCCGGTATTCACGGGGGCAGGTCCAAATGAGGACCCTCAGGTATTTATTGATAGAATGCAGAGGACGTTGAGGGTAATGAAGGCTACTGCGAATAAGTCAGTTGAGCTAGCTGCCTATAGACTCCAAGATGTTGCAGTTAATTGGTACGAGTCTTGGGAATTGTCCAGAGGTGATGATGCCCCTCCAGCAGTATGGCAAGAGTTTACAGAAGCTTTTCTTCATCATTATCTGCCACCAGAGCTTAGGCGGGCCAGAGTTGATAGGTTCTTGACCCTTCGGCAGGGTAACATGAGTGTTCGAGAATACAGTCTTCAGTTTGATTCGTTGGCTAGGTATGCTCCCACTATTATATCTAAGATGGAGGATCGGGTTCACCGGTTCGTGATGGGATTAGAGCCGCACTTTATTAATAATTGTACATCGGTCGCACTTCAGCCAGACATGGATATTTCTCATATTCAGGCATACGCTCAGGGTGTAGAGGAGCGTAAGCAGAAGCAAAGGGCCGATCGTGAGCATGATAGGGCCCAGAATAAGAGAGCGAGGTCTTCGGGTCCTTCTGGTGAGTTTCGAGGTTGTCAAAAAACACAATACCCGAGGTATCCAGCCCAGCCATCGGCTAGTGCGCCCCCTCAGTTTGGCGGTAAGAGATTTGATCATTCCACATATTCAGGGCCTGGTCAGAATTTCAGGGCCTCAGGTTCTCAGTATAGGGGTGAGTCAAGTCAGATGAGGCCGCCCTTGCCATGATATGCTCAGTGTGGTAAGCAGCATGCTGGGCAGTGCCGTATGGGGTTGGGTATTTGTTATACTCGTTGTTATCCGGGCCACATTATGAGTGATTGTCCGATGAGAGGTGATGCAAGCATAGCTCAGCCAGCGGGATCTGTAGCTGGTTCGTCATCATCAGTACGCCCCCCTGGGCAAGGTTCACAAGATCCAATGAGTTGTGATAGAGGCAGAGGTGGATCATCTAGCTCGAGCGATCCTCAGAACCGCATTTATACGTTGGCAGGATGACAGGAGCAGGAGTCATCGCCTGATGTTGTTATAGGTATATTATCAGTCTTCTTATATGATGTATATGCACTGATTGACCCAGGTTCTACCTTATCATATGTTACTCCGTTGGTTGCTAGTAAGTTTGGAATAAAACCTGAATTGGTTAAACCATTTGAGGTGTCTACACCTGTTGGGGACTCAGTGGTAGCTAAGCGAGTATATAGTGGTTGTATAATATTGGTTCATAGTCGATCTACCATAGCGGACCTAATCGAGTTAGATATGGTAGAATTTGAAGTTATAATGGGTATGGATTGGTTGGCTTCTTGTCATGCCAACGTTGATTGTAGATCAAAGATAGTCCGATTTCAATTTCCAAGGGAGCCCGTTTTGGAGTGGAAAGGTAATACAGCGTCGTCGAGAGGTAGATTTATTTCCTATCTCAAGGCAAGGAAGATGATCAGAAAGGGTTGTATTTATCACTTAGTTCGGGTTCAGGATGTGGAAGTAGAGTCACCAACCATTCAGTCCATCCCTGTAGTTAATGAGTTTCCCGATATTTTTCCTGATGAGCTTCCGGGTCTTCCGCCAGAGCAAGAAATTAAGTTTGCTATTGACCTACTACCAGATACTCATCCAGTATCTATTCCTCCCTATAGAATGGCCCCCGCAGAGCTGAAAGAGTTAAAGGAACAACTAAAGGACTTGCTTGAAAAAGGCTTTATCAGACCTAGTACATCACCGTAGGGAGCACCTGTGTTATTGTGAGGAAGAAAGATGGTTCCTTACGGATGTGTATTGATTATAGACAGTTGAATAAGGTGACAATCAAGAATAAATACCCGCTCCCGAGGATTGATGATTTATTTGATCAGTTTCAAGGTGCCAAGTGTTTTTCAAAGATAGACTTGAGGTCCAGGTACCATCAGGTTAGGGTTAATGAGGAAGATATTCCGAAGACAGCATTCAGGACCAGATATGGGCACTTTGAGTTTCGTGTTATGTCATTCAGTTTGACTAATGCCCCAACAGTATTCATGGATTTGATGAACCGTGTGTTCAGGACTTTTTTAGATCTGTTCATAATTGTATTTATCGACGATATATTGGTGTATTCTCGTTCAGAGGCTGAACATGCAGATCATTTGCGTACTGTGCTCAAAGTTCTACAAAAAGGGAAGTTGTATGCAAAATTCTCTAAATGTAAATTCTGGTTGAACTCTGTAGCTTTCCTTGGGCATATCATCTCGAGTGAAGGTATCCGAGTTGATACACAAAATATTGAGGCAGTAAAGACTTGGCCCAGACCCCGACACCGACGGAGGTTCGTAGCTTTCTCAGTTTGGCAGGTTATTATAGGAGATTTGTAGAGGGATTTTCTTCCCTTTCAGCACCTTTGACAAAGTTGACTCAGAAGGGAGCAAATTTTCAATGGACTGATGCTTGCGAACGGAGTTTCCAGGCATTGAAGGACAGATTGACTTCTGCACTTCTAACGCTCCCAGAAGGGACCAATGGTTATGTTATCTATTGTGATGCTTCAGGCATTGGATTGGGTTGCGTGCTGATGCAGCATGGTAAGGTTGTAGCTTATGCTTCTAGACAACTAAGAAAGAACGAGAAGAATTACCCGACCCATTATTTAGAGTTAGCCGCAGTAATTCATGCACTAAAGATATGGAAGCACTACTTGTATGGCATTCATGTTGATATCTATACGGATCATAAGAGCCTACAGTATATCTTCAAGCAAAAGGAATTGAATTTACGTCAAAGGAGATGATTGGAGCTACTTAAAGACTATGACGTTGATATTTTATACCATCCGGGGAAGACGACCGTAGTAGCCGACACCCTCAGCCGTAGATCTATGGGTAGCCTATCATATTTACAGCCAGAAAAGAGGGGAATAGCCCATGAGATTCATCAGCTAGCTAGTCTTGGAGTTCGGTTACTGGACTCGGGTGATATTGGAATTAATATTCAGGATACGACAACATCCTCTTTAGTAACTGAAGTAAATAAACGCCAGTACGA
Source organism: Nicotiana tabacum (assembly GCF_000715075.1). Classification (NCBI taxonomy): domain Eukaryota; kingdom Viridiplantae; phylum Streptophyta; class Magnoliopsida; order Solanales; family Solanaceae; genus Nicotiana; species Nicotiana tabacum. The sequence goes on from NC_134103.1 coordinate 77,013,191, forward strand.
GGATCCTGTGTTAGTTCATTATTCTCGTTATTTTATCCATCCAGGAGAAACAAAGATGTATCATGATATTAGGGAAGTATATTGGTAGGACGGAATGAAAAAGGATATAGTGGAATTTGTTGCTCAGTGCCCTAACTGTCAGCAGGTCAAGATTGAGCATCACAAACCCAGTGGATTATTGCAAGCTATAGAGATTCCGACTTGGAAGTGGGAAGTAATCAATATGGATTTCATCGTAGGCTTACCTCGTACCCAGCGTAAGTTCGATTTGATATGGGTGATTGATGATAGGCTTACAAAGTTAGCCCATTTTCTGCCCGTTAGGACTATATATTCCGCAGTGGATTATGCAAGGCTTTATATTAAGGAGATAGTACGACTGCATGGTATCCCTGTATTTATTATCTCGGATAGGGGAGCTCAATTTACAGCCAGTTTCTGGAGGTCCTTCCAAAAAGAATTGGGGACTCAGATAAGTCTTAGTACATCATTTCATCCCCAGACAGACGGACAAGCTGAGTGTACTATACAGACACTTAAGGATATGTTACGAGCTTGTGTGATAGACTTCATCTGCCGCTTATTGAGTTCGCATATAATAATAGCTACCATTGCTGTATTCAGATGGCTCCATATGAAGCTCTTTATGGATGGAAGTGTAGGTCGCCTATAGGGTGGTTCGATGTTGGGGAAACTATGGTAGGAGGACCACAATTGGTAAAACAGGCAATCGAGAAAATTAAGCTTATACGGGAAAGGCTATTGGCAGCTCAAAGCCATCAGAAGTCTTATGCGGAAAATCGACGGTGAGACTTGGAGTTTCAGGTTGACGACTGGGGTATTCCTAAAGGTATCACCGATGAAAGGAGTTATGAGGTTCGGTAAGAAAGGAAAACTTAGCCCTCGGTACATTGGACCATATAGGATCATACGCAAGGTAGGCCATGTAGCATATGAGTTAGACTTGCCTTCGGACTTGGAGTCTGTACATCCAGTCTTTCATGTGTCTATGCTCCGTAGATGTATCGGGGATCCTCCCAGAATCATGTCAGTTGGCGACGTTCAAGTCACAGAGCAGCTATCATATGAAGAAACCCCCATTGCTATATTAGACAGACAGGTTCAGAGATTGAGAACTAAAGACGTAGCTTCGGTAAAAGTACTCTGGAGAAACAACAATGTGGAATAAATGACTTGGGAGTCCGAGGGAGACATGAAGTCTAGATATCCCTACTTATTTCCTCCTCCAGAGAAGGGTCCGACTGAGACATCACAACCTTAAGGTACGTGTATCGATTCTTATGTTAGTTATTGTCATTGGTCGTGTGAGGACCATTGTCGTTATTGATGATTGTGGTCCTATGTGGCGTTGAATTATTAAGTTCTACAGGAAGAGTTGGTAGTAGTATTGTTACAAAGGCGACTCCGCCAAAGTTATATAGATCCGGGGAAGTTAAACATTCGAGGACGAATGTTTCTAAGGGGGGAAGGATGTTACATCTCGCATTTCGTACGTAAAAGTTTCATCTTCAGTTAATCGACGTAGACGCAGGGATGAGATTATTTTGAGGTTAACGTATTTATGCTATTTATAACAAATGATAAGTAAGTTCCATGAAGGATAAAGGGTACACGAATTAAAGAAAATGAGTTTCGTTGAAGGATGTCGATTTGGGATAAAATACTGTCCGAGCTATAATACCCGATATTTATGGACTAGTACCATACAAGGTACCATATGACCGTGATAATACGATGTATAAAGTGTATTAAAATAAGTAGAATTTTAAGTAATTTGAGATAATTCTTAATTATACGGGTAATTGGTTAATCGCCGGGTAACGAAATATTACCCAATTAGTTAATAAATTATAAGATAAGATTACCCCCCCCCCCCCAAAAATGTGGCAGCAAGCCACTTTCCAAATAAATGACTCTTAGTCACTTTGGATTATGTGGAAACCTAATATGTTAGTTACAAGACATCTCATGCCTAATATTTTAATTTTCTAACAACACTTTAATTCTAAGACTTTTAACAAAAACTTTCCATAACTTCAGTAACTCACTTCTCTTAACGTTTCTGTTAAGCATAGTCATAATCTCTTCAAAATTCACCAAGAGTTTCCTAACTCTTTTCATAGTTAAGAATACAAGACATTTCATTTCTAACCTTTTCATTTCTAACAATCAGACGTGATTTCTTCATTTATAACACTACAACGTGATTTCTTCAACCAACGAGATTTCTTAGCACTGTAGCAACGTGAGATTTTGTGATTCTAAGGGAGTACGGTGCAACCTTTTCCAAGAATATCATACGGATATTTCCCTACTCCAGGTATGTTAAGGCTATCCCTTCTTTCCTTTTGGCATGATCCAAATAATACAAATGAAATGAGCAAAATACGCAACTTTCATAAATGACTCTATTCATAGAAATACTAGGAGTGTCTATATTCTTGATTCCCCATATAAATTATTATTATATCTTCTGTTCATGGGTCTCAGAAAAATACTATTTGATAAAGTATCCGTAAGGCATATTGATTTTTATGACATTCTGAAAAATCTTACTAACGTAATTCTTATGCATTTCATGCATTTATACATGTATATTGACCCATGACTAGATGGTGTTATATACGCGTATATTATATCTATATGGGATATGGGAAAAGGTTATGGCGTTATATACGCACCACCGCCTGATCAGTTGGTATATGTTGATGATGTTGCCCATAGTAGCTGAGACGATATGATGGGATGCCCTCAGAGGCTTGATGATGATATATATACACCTATACCTATGCATGACATGACATTTATATGTACGTGCATGACACTATAAATGTTTCAAAATTTACAAAATTATCCAGACTTACAGGTTGATTTCTTTATTCCATGTTTCAATTATATCTTTTATGTACTGATTTGCATGCCTTACATACTCAGTACATTATTCGTACTGACGCCCTATTTCCCAGGGCCTACGTTTCATGCCCGCAGGTGCAGGTAGGCAAGCTGACGGTCCCCCTTCTTAGGATCCTTGATCAGCGAAAGTTGGCGTACTCCACTTGATCCGGAGCTACTTTTGATTTTGGTACGATATGCTTGTATACATATATGGGTATGACGTGGCTCAGCCATGTCTTTGTACAGTTGTATTTCTATTAGAGGTCTGTAGACAGTTATGTATAGTCGGATAGTATGCGGCCTTGTCAGCTTCCAGTTTTGGGTATATAGTTGTCTATAGCAGCCTTGCCGGCTCGTCCCACTGTATTATGTATGTATATATATATATATATATATATATATATATATATATATATATATATATATATATATATATATATATATATATCTTTTGGGATATATTTCCCTCACATATGTTATTCACGTTTATATCATATACGCATGCTTAAGGATGTTCGACATGTAGGATTCGGGCACCGGTCACGGCCCATCGGTTTGGGTCATGACTAAAACGATCCCTACGACGTAAGTATTGCTATATCGCCTCTCTTTTTATTTATAGTTTGAGTATTGGAATGTATTTAATAGTTAAGAAAATGCCTACTTTCTGTATTTATTCTTTTAAATATCAAGGAAGGTTGATAAATTCATTTCCTAATATTTAGAACTCACGGGACGGTGATCGAAAGCCGTGAGTTTGATTTATTTCACTTTTAGTGGACTATTTTGTAGTCCACTCGTGTTGGCCTATTGTGCTGCTGATTTATGGAGTTTGAAAGGATGAAGGGCATGGAGAAACGCCACATGTGGTAGGGTAGTAGGCTGGTCGCTCGTCGTTGCAATTTTAGGTTAATTGATAACCTATTGATTGGGTGTGTTATGGTATATTTGGGGGTTTTGTTGTATTGAAGGTATCAAAATGTAGTTGGGTTATTTTTGAGTTGATGATTGTATTGTGTTTGTATATCGCCTATAGTAGGCTTGAGGGAGTAGTGAAATCAGGGTATATGCTGCCCGTTTTATTTTAGAATCGAGTTATCATTTGAGATACGTGATATACCACCGCCATCTAAGTTATACACGTATTTCTTTGTTATAGAGTTGGTGCGCTAGTTTTCATAAGCTTGTTGTTGAGTTGCATTGACGACTTGAGGTATATTAACGCTATCCATTCTTTCCTTTTGGCATGATCTATATGATACAAATGAAACGTGCAAACGCGAAACTTTCATAAATGACTCTATTCATAGAAGTACTAGGGGTGCCTATGTTCTTGATTCACCATGTGTCCTATTAATATATCTTCTATTGATGGGTATCAGAAAAATACGTAAGTTGCTAAAGTTTATCCGAAGGAATATTGATCTTATGATATTCCGAGAAACTTACTGACTTACTTCATTATGCATTGCATTCATTTATACACATACATTGACCCATGACCAGATGGCATTATATACGCATATATTATATGTATATGATACATGGGAAAAGGTTATGGCGTTAGATACGCACCACCACCTGATCAGTTGGTATATGTTTATGACTTCGCCCATTGAGGCTGAGATGATATGATGGGATGCCCTCAGAGTCTTGATGATGTTATGTACGCATATACCTATGCATGATATGACATTTATACGCATATACATGACATTATAATTGTTTCATGATTCACTGAGCTATTCAGACTTACAGGTTGAGTCCTTTACTCCATGTTTCTTTCATGTCTTTTATATACTGATTTTTATGCCTTACATACTCGGTACATTATTCGTATTGACGCCCCTATTGCCTGAGGGCGCTGTGTTTCATGCTCGCAGGTGCAGGTAGATATGCTGATGGTCCCCCCATCTTAAGATCCTTGCTCAGCGAGAGTTGGTGTGCTTTGATCCGGAGCTGCTATTGAGTTTTGGTACGATACTTTTGTATACATATGGGTATGACGGGCCCCAGTCCTGTCCTTTATACAGTTGTACACTCTGTTAGATATCTGTAGATACTCATGTATAGTTGGATAGTATGTGGCCTTGTCGGCTCGCCCTACCGTATTCTATATATATATATATATATATATATATATATATATATATATATATATATATATATCATATATGTATATATGTCTTTTGGGCATGTTTTCCCACGTATGTTGTTCATATGAATCAGTTGTTTAATTCCAGATGTTATGCATGACCTACACTTATTTAATATTTATATCTTAGACATATACTTATAGGTGTTCGATAGGTAGAACTTGGGCACTCATCACGGCCCATCAGTTTGGGTCGTGACATACGTACGCATGAGGTGACGAGAGTCCGTGCGTAGCTAGTAATTATGCTTATGTCTAGGTAGTGTAGGACCCAAATCATGAAATATTTATAATGTTTGCATCCTACTAGTTAATTAAAGTGCCTAAATTATATTGGACCTTGATAGAGGAATTGTAAAAGACCGAATTTCACTTACTTGAGTTTTGGCGGGTTACTTGACCGTTAATAGAAATTGTGCTTCTTTTTTTATTAGTCTTGTAATAGATTTTAAATCGGATGTTCATAAAGTATCCTCTCTTCTTGTGGAACGGGCCGAATTCCTCGGTAGTAGACTAGATACATCTATGGTTCGTGTCGCTCGACCCTCGAAAGTGTACACTTTATTCTGGATCGGACCGTACGACCTCGGCATAAATCTTGCATGATAATACTCGGACCCTAATTATACTTGATATTATTTTATGGTTTGAGAGGTTATAATTATTTAATGACAGAATTTCACTTGGGTTTACTATTAGTGAAAGAATTATTTATTCATTACTTGTTATTGAGTTATTATTATTATTTACATAACCCATGTGTATTTAGAATTTCTGTATTTTATTGTTAGCCCATAGTAAGTGTCGATGTCGACCCTTCGTCACTACTTCTTCGAGGTTAGACTAGATACTTACTGGATACATGTTGTTTATCTACTCATGCTATACTTCTGCACTAATCGTGTAGGATCTGAGGCAGGTGCATCTGGCGGTCATATTGGCGCGCACTCCCATTACCCCGAAGCCTAGTGGTGAGTTTCATTCCTGAGCCGTTCTGCTGCACCTAGAGTCTCTCTTTTGTATCTATTTTCTGTCTACTTTATTTCAGACACTAGTTAGAGTTTTTATATTCTACTAGTTGCTCATACACTTGTGACAACAGGTCTGGGCACACATACTAGTAGACTTTATGATTTTGGAGTATTTATGTCGCGATATTTTCCCACCCCGTTGCCTTCATTTTATTTTATTAAATTTTCTACTCCTTAATCTCTTAATAAATGGAATTTAATTACTTGAAAACTTATTAAAAGAGTAATCACATTGACAGTTCACCGTTGACTTGCCTAGCTGTGACATTGGGTGCCATCACAGCCTATAAGACAAATTGGCTCGTGAAAACATGGTATTAGAGCACTAGGTTCCCGTAGGTCTCACAAGTTATGAGCAGGCCTAATAGAGTCATGCGGATCGGTGCGGAGATGTCCATACTTATCTTCGAGAGGCTATAGGGTGTTAGGAAACTACTCTTTCTTCATCTCCTATCGTGCAGTTGATTTTGTGCTAAGTATCTTTCTCTTATTCTCTCACAGATGGTGAGAACGCGCATGACAGATGTACCCCATCATGGAGGAGTTTCTCCCCCTATTGCTAGAGGCCGAGGCAGAGGCCGAGGGAGGGCTCCAACCCATGGTAGAGGACAAGGACGTCCGAGAGTTCCCCTAGTTGTGCCACCAGTGGATCCAGTAGAGGATCCTATAATTGAGGAGCACGATGAGGTGCCCGCAGTAGCGCCATCCCCGGTGGATTTCATGCCCGCACCGCGATTCCAGGAGGTCATGGGCCGTTTGCTGCAGTTCATGGATTCTATGACTCACGCCAGTTTATATCCAGCGTACCCAGCCATATCTCAGGAGGAAGGGGAGCACAGACCCCTACCGCTCAGGCTCCAGGGCATGAAATAGCCATATATAAGACCCCGGGCGCACTACCTGTGGGCGGAGTCCAGCCCATTACAGTTGCTATACCTGAGCACAGACCAGTTGCGGCCGGCGAGCCGCAGAAGCTATTGGACAGATGGACCAGGCTACATCCTCCTGTCTTTGGAGGTGAGAGACATGAGGACCCCAAGGACTTTATTGATCGGTGTAGGGACAAACTGCACAACATGAGGATAGTGGAGTTCTACGGGATGGACTTTACCACCTTTCAACTGGAGGGCAAGGCATGTAGATGGTGTCAATCTTATCTTCTCGGCAGACCAACTGGTTCTCCTCCCATAACTTGGGACTAGTTCACATGCCTCTTCTTGGACAGATATATTCCACCCTCTCAGAGGGAAGAATTGTGATTTTAGTTCGAGCTGCTCCAGCAAGGCCCGATGTCGGTGACCGACTATGAGGCGAGATTCTCTGAGTTGTCTTGCCATGCACTTATAATAATTCCTATCGATGCAGAGAGAGTGCAGAGGTTTGTTGTAGGTTTGCACTCTGGTATTCAGGCTACTATGGCCCGAGAGGTTAAGATAGGGACTTCTTATGTGCTAGTTGTGGAGATAGCTCGGAGGATCGAGGGTGTACGTCAGTGGAGCTGAGAGTAGGCGATGAGGGATAAACGGTTTCGATATTCTGGAGAGTTCAGTGGTGCCTCGGCTGGGGGCAGGGGTCATTTTGTGAAGGGCCAATCTAGCAGGACCACATATCCAGCACCACCACCTCCTCAGGGTTCTCCGGTACGGTCTTATTTCAGCGCCATTCCAGAGAGCTCTACCATCCACCAGCTATTCGGGATTCTTCCAGTGGGCCTTCAGCCCATCAGGTTTAGACTTCAGATAAGTAGTCCGTCGTACTGAGAGGTTGATTCGAGTGTGGGGATCTTGGTCATGTGAGGAGGTTCTACTCCAGGCTTCTGGGCAAGGCAGTACAGCAGCATCAGCAACCTATGATTACAGCACCAGCTGCCACACTAGCAGTCCGACCGCCCAGAGGCGGAGGGCAAGTGGGTAGGGGTCGTCCTAGAGGTGGAGGCTAGTCAGGTGGTGCTCCAGCTAGGTTCTATGCTTTTTCGGCTAGACCTGATGTAGTAGCCTCAAACACCGTGATCACAGGTATTATTTCTGTCTGCGGTAGAGATACTTCGGTACTATTTGGTCCAGGATCTACATATTCATATGTTTCATCTCCGTTTGCTCATTTCCTCATTGTTCCTCGTGCGTCTTGGGTACTCCTGTTTATGTGTCCAATCTAGTGGGCGATTCTATTGTTATAGATCGGGTCTATCAGTCCTGTATCGTGACTTTATGTGGTTATGAGACTAGAGCGGATCTTCTTTTGCTTGATATGGCCGACTTTGAGGTCATCCTGGGCATGGATTGGGTGTCCCCATATCACTCCATCCTTGATTGCCATGCCATGACGGTTACTATGGCGATGCCAGAGTTGCCTAGATTGGAGTGGAAGGGTTAGTTCGTTAGTGCATTTAGTCAGGTTATCTCTTTTGTTAAGGCTCGACACATGGTCGAGAGGTTTTTTTTAGCTTATCTAGCTTATGTTCGGGATACTACTATAGAGACTCCGGCAGTTGATTCAGTGCCCGTAGTCTGGGAGTTCTCTGATGTGTTTCCTTCTGATCTTCCAGGTACCCAGCCTATCTCCATTCCACTATACTGTATGGCTCCAAATGAGTTGAAATAACAACTTGAGGAGGTTCTAGCAAAGGGGTTCGTCAGACCGAGTGTGTCGCCTTAGGGTGCACCGATGTTATTCGTGAAGAAGAAAGATGGGACTATGCGGATGTGCATTAATTACCGTCAGCTGAACAAAGTTACTATTAAGAATAAGTACCCGTTGCCGCATATTGATGATTTGTTTTACCAGTTGCAGGGTGCCAGGGTGTTATCCAAGATTGACTTGAGATTGGGGTACCATCAGTTGAAGATTCGTGATTCGGATGATCCGAAGACAGCTTTCCGGACTGGATATGGCCACTATGAGTTTCTAGTGATGTCTTTCGATTTTACTAACGCCCCGACGACATTTATGAATTTGATGAGCCAGGTGTTCAGGACATATATTGACTCATTTGTCATTGTCTTGATTGATGATATTTTGATCTACTCGTGTAGCGTGTGGGAGCATGAGCAGCATTTCAGAGTGGTGCTTCAAACCTTGCGGGAACAGAAGTTATATGCTAAGTTCTCCAAGTGTGAGTTTTGGTTGGATTCCGTAGCATTCTTAGGGCATGTCATATCAGGCAAGGGTATTAAGGTATATCCCAAGATGATCTAGGCAGTTCGGAGTTGGCCTCATCTGACCACAGTGACCGAGATCAGGAGCTTCTTAGGGTTAGCACATTATTATCATCGGTTTGTGGAGGGCTTCTCATCTATTGTAACACCTTTGACTAGATTGACCCATAAGGGTGCCCTATTTCGATGGTCCAATGATTGTGAGGCGATATTTCAGTAGCTCAAAACTGCCTTGACTTCAGCACCGGTATTAGTGTTGCCTTCCGATTCAGGGATGTATATTGTGTATTGCGATGGTTCACGCATTGTCCTGGGTTGTGTTGTGTATTGATGTAGGAGGGACGAGTTATTTCATATACTTCACGTTAGCTACATCCCCATGAGAAGAATTACCCCGTACATGATTTGGAGTTGGTCGCGATTGTTCATGCTCTTAAGATCTGGAGACATTATCTTTATGGGGTGTCCTGTGAGGTTTATACCGATCATCGCAGCTTGCAGCATTTGTTCAATCAGAGGGATCTCAATTTGAGGCAGTGTAGGTGGCCTGAGTTACTGAAAGATTATTATATTACCATCCTTTATCATCCGGGAAAGGCGAATGTGGTTGCGGATGTCTTGAGCAGAAAGACGGAGAGTATGGGTAGTTTGGCATTTATTTCAGTAGAGGAGAGGCCACTAGCTTTGGACATTCAGCCCTCAGCTAACAGACTTGTGAGGTTGGATATTTCAGAGCCCAGCCGTGTTCTCGCATGCGTCATTGTCCAGTCTTCACCATTCGAGCAGATCAAGGCTCACCATAATACTAAAGGGTGGTGCCGAGGAGGTTACTATCGGCGAAGATGGTATTTTGTGACTCGAGGGTCGTCTATGTGTCCCTAATGTCGAAGGGTTGAGGGAGAAGATTCTAGAGGAGGCACATAGTTCTCGATATTCTATTCATCCAAGTGCTATGATGATGTATCACGACCTGAGGCGATATTAGTGGTGGCAGTGAATGAAGAAGGACACAGTTGAGTATGTAGCGAGGTGCCTAAATTTCCAGCAGGTTAAGTTTGTGCATCAGAGGCCAGGTGGCCTATTCGAGCAGATGGTTATACCTTAGTGGAAATGAGAGCGTATCACTATGGACTTCGTAGTTGGGTTGCCTCAGACCTTATGGAAATTTGATGCAGTTTGGGTCATTGTTGATAGGTTGACCAAGTCAGCACTCTTCATTCCGGTTGTGACCACGTATTGTTCAGAGAGATTGGTCCAGATTTACATTCTGGAGATTGTTTGGTTGCATGGTGTGCCTGTTTCCATCATATCATATAGAGGCCCTAAGTTTACTTTGCATTTCTGGAGGGCGGTACATAGTGAGTTGGGGACCCGGGTAGAGCTCAGCACAGCCTTTCATCCGTAGACCGATGGGCAGTCAGAGCGGATGTTTCAGATCTTGAAGGATATGCTCAGAGCATGTGTGATTTACTTCGGAGGGTAGTGGGATCGATTCTTGCCTTTGGATGAGTTTGCTTACAATAACAGTTATCAGTCTAGCATCGAGATGGCTCCATTTGAGGCTTTATATGGTCGGCGATGTTGTTCTCCGATCGGATAGTTTTAGCCCGGCGAGGCTAAGTTATATGGTATTGATTTAGTGAAGTATGCCTTGGAAAAGGTAAAGTTGATTCAGGACTGACTTTGCACAGTACAGTCCAAACAGAAGAGTTACGCGGATCAGAAAGCGCGTGATTTATCATTTAGGGTGGGTGAGAAGGTTCTCCTGAAAGTCTCGCCGATGAAGGGAATCATGAGGTTCGAGAAGAATGGCAAGTTGAGCCGAAGGTTCATAGGTCCATTTGAGGTGTTGAGACGAGTTGGGGAGGTTGCTTATGAGCTTGATTTGCCTCCCAGTCTATCGGGAGTTCATCCGGTTTTCCACGTGTCTTTTCTTTAGAGGTATCATGCCGACAGGTCGCATGTGTTAGACTTCAGCACGGTTCAGCTAGATGAGATCCTGGGTTATGAGGAGGAGCCAGTTGCCATTGGTGACAGGCAAGTTCGCCAGTTGAAGTCCAAGAAGATTTTTCTGGTAAATATTCAGTGGAGGGGCCAACCAGTCGAGGAGGAGACTTGGGAGGCCGAGGAGGATATGCGGAGGAGATATCCACACTTATTTGGCACTCCATGTACAATTTCATACCCGATCGAGGACAAACGTTTATTTAAGAGGTGGAGAATGTAATGACCCGACCGGTCATTGTGCTTTATAGATCCTCATTCCCTTAAATAAGACTCCTCATATGTGATTTTACTGTTTTATGACTTGCGGGGATGGTTAGTTTAGGTTTGGAACTTGTAAAATTATGACAATTATGGGTTTAGATGAAAAACCTAGGTTTTGATAAAAATGGGATTTAACCACGAAAATGATTGTGGACTTGGGTGAAATTTATATATTTGCGTTCGTGACGTTATGGGTAACATTTATCTTCAAATATTTCTGGAATTCGGGCACGTGGGCATGGGGATGAATTTTAGGAATCTTCCAATTTGGGTTGGATAATTACTCTAATAGTTAAATTATGAACTTTGAACATTTATTAATTATTTTATATAACATTTGACTAGTTTCGGATTATTCGGCACCGAGCTGAGGCTTTAGAACGAATTTGTGGGCTGGAAAGTGAGCTTTGAGACGAAGTATGTCTCTTGCCTAACCTTGTAAGAGAGAATTTACCCCATATGTGATTTAAATTACTTATTGCTTTTAATTGTGGAGGCTACGTACGCACAAAGTGACGAGAGTCTGTGCGTAGCTACTAATTATGCTTATGCCCGGGTAGTTTAGGACCCAAATCATGAAAAATTTATAATGTTTGCACCCTACTTATTAATTAAAGTGCCTAAATTATGTTGGAACTTGATAGAGGAATTGTAAAAGACCAAATTTCACTTACTTGAGTTTTGGAGGGTTACTTGACCGTTAATAGAAATTGTGCTTCTTTGTGTATTAGCCTTGTAATAGCTTTTAAATCGTATGTTCATAAGGTATCCTTTCTACTTGTGGAGCGGGCCAAATGCCTCAGCAGTATAATAGATGCATCTATGGTTCGTGCCAATCGACTCTCGGCAGTGTACACATTACTATGGATCGGGCCTGTAACGACCCGATCGGTTGTTTTGAGAGTTGTAGGCCCATTCCCCCATTTACTGCCCATTTTGTACTTTATAGCTATTATGTGACTTGTCGGGGTAGTCAGTTCGGGTTCGGAGTGATTTCTAAATGAAATGAGACCCTTAGTCTAAAGGTTGAAAACTTAAATTGAAATGATTGACTGAATGTTGATCTATGAGCAAACGACTCCGGAATGGAGTTTTGAGGATTCCGTTAGCTCCGTTGGGTGATTTTGGACTTAGGAGCTTGTCCGGATTTTGATTTGGAGGTCCATAGTGGTATTAGGCTTGAAATGGCGAAAGTTGGATTTTTGAAAAGTTTGAATGGGAGTGGACTTTTTTATATCAGGGTCGAATTCCAACTACGGAAGTTGGAGTAGATCCGTAATGTCATTTTTGACTTGTGTGCAAAATTTGGGATCAATCGAACATGATTTGATAGGTTTTGGCATAGTTTGTAGAAGTTGGATTTCCTTAGTTTCATTAGGCTTGAATTGGGATACGATTCGTGTTTTTGAAGTTGTTTGATGTGATTAGAGGGCTCTACTAAGTTCGTATGAGGTTTTAGGACTTGTTGGTATGTTTGGTTGAGGTCCAGACGGCTTCGGGTTGATTCCAGATGGTTAACGGATCAAAAGTTAAAGTTGAGAGATTGTCGAAGGTTGGACTCTGCCGCTGTAACCACACCTGCGGAGCTTTGATCGCAGGTGCGGACTGGAATGCACAGGTGCGAGTTTGGAGGGGTGAGTGCAGGTGGCCGTAGGTGCGAGGGAGTTGCCGCACCTGTGTGACCGCAGATGCGGCAGGGGGACCGCAAAAGCAAAATTAGGCAAGGGGACGGGGTTTTGCAGAAGCGGCTTGGATGCTCGCAGAAGCGGAGTGAAAGGACAAAGGAGCGGAAGAAGACGCAAATACGGGTGAGTGGTCGCTTCTGCGACGCTGCAGAAGCGGTTAAGTTTCCACAGAAGCGTAAATGCCGGCAGAACACTTAAATACAAGGGTTCGCGATTTTGCCTCATTTTAAACAGTTTGAGCTCGGGTTAGGATTTTTGAGGGTATTCTTGAGGTAAGTACCTTGTGCTCATTGTTTTTCAATATTCTTGCTTCCCCATTGATTTTCCCACCTAGTTGGGGTGTATTTAAGGTGTGGATTGGGAGTTTGAGGATAGGGAGTTAGAGAGTTTGATTTGGGGATTTGGGTGATGATTTGGTGTCGGATTTTGATAAATTTTGTATGGTTGGACTCGTGGGTGAATGAGCTTTCGGGTTTTGTGACTTTTATCGAATTTCGAGACATGGGCTCGGAGGCCAGCTTTGAGTCGATTTTTGACTTTTGATTAATAACTTAGCATTTTCTTATGGAGTTTATTCCTTTAGCACGTATTGATTATATCGAATTGTTTATGGCTAGATTCGAGGTATTCGGAGGCCGTTTCACAAGGCAAGGGTGTGTTGGAGTAGAGATTTGCTCGGATTGAGGTAAGTAACAGTTCTAAATTTGGTTTTGAGGGTATGAAACTCCGTATTACGTGTCATGTGTGTGGTTTTGAGGTGACATACATGCAAGGTGATGGGCGTGTCGGCATGCACCGTAGAAATTGTGACTTGGCCAATTCCATGGGACTGTGTAGTTGAATAATCTGCTGTTATTTGTGCATTTCCACGTATTAGAGAAATTAAACTACAAATCATATTAGAAATCATATTTAGACAATATGTTGACACTTTAGGGACCCACAGAGGTCGTGTGCATGTTGAATTATCTGCTAAATTGCTACTTTGTACCTAGTCAAAGTTTTACTTGCATATTACATCTCAGTTGTTGATACCTAATTTTGTCCTCATATTTTTTTCAAATAGTATATATACTTTCAAAATATCATTTTGCATCATTACTCAATTTACAATAGTTATACAAGTATTTTTATAATGTTTTATAATTTTTAAAGCTTTAAAACTGATTTTCTTGCAGTTAAATTACTTGAATATGTATTAATTACCCCTTAAAATTATTTTGTGATGCTTTAATCATCCAAATCTATTATTTGCATTCACATATCTGTTTTATAATATTTTACTTTATTTTATATAATTACATTTGCACTTTTTATGCCAAATACATAATTTTGCAATAATAGGCTATATTTTACAATAAATTGCATTTGTCATTTTATTTAAGCTCAAAATAATTTTTTACATATTTCATGATCTTCAACTATTGTTTTAAAGTATTAAGTTGTATAAATAGCATTTTTTATATTTTATTTAACTATATTATTAAAATTATTCCCCTTAATCCCCCTACTTCAAAATCTGGCCCAAATTATGCTTTATTTCCGGACCAATTAAGCTACAAACAAATAAGCCCAACCCCAATCTGCCCTGGCCTAAACCAAATGACCCCTTTTATTCCAACCCGATCCGGATCCGTTTACTCGACCCGCCCTACTTCCCTTAAATCACAGTCGTTGATCACAGATGATCAACGACCCATAATAATCCCTACCCTTTCCTTATATACCCTCACCCTAAACCCTAATCCCATTCTCATACTCCAGACGCACCTAAATCCTCTACTCTTCTCTTCTCTGATAAACCCTAGTCGCCACCCAAAATCTTCTCTGAATCCAAATCATCCATGGATTCTTACCATGATTTACTTACCTTTTCCAGATTATACCGCTATTACTTGTGTAAATATGGTGTTACTTAGTGCTTGCCCATTTTCGGCAAGTACCAGTCTCTGAATCAAAGGAGATCAGCTTTACTCTCCATGATTTTGGACGATATTTTGTCCGTATACGTTCATAGCAGGCTATGAACTTTCTGATTGACCAAGATCTCCGGCCAATTTCTGATCCTAGTCAAACAAGGTATTACCTAGTTTCTTCTCCTAATCCGATTCTAAATTGATTTTTGCATGTTCTTCTTTCCTTGTTTATGTTCGATTGACTGTATTTTCTTATTTATGTGTTGATTTTATTACTATATAAACCCTTCCCCAATTTCCCCTTTGGACTGACTCTAATGGCTTATGAACTACTGTTATTCTCTCACTTTTCACCTTCTATATTATTTCTGCTCTCTTGATTGTGGCCGGGTGAAAGCCAAGGCTGCCGAAATATTCTCTATTAACCTCCCTAGTGTGAGCACTGCTCGAGGCTCACTGAAGCTCATGTGAACTCTGACGCACTAGAATCTGGTATTCTCACTGTTATCTTTCTTTGATATCATCGCTGAGATTCTAAGTTACTCACTCTTTTGCTCGTTTATCTTCGCAACTGGTTAGCATTCTATACCCTTTACAGCCTTAATTATTACTCATCTGCTTTTTTATATATGTGTATTCTGCGTTTCAACACTGTTTGAACATTTATTGACAAGCCTGACCTAAGCTTCTTTGTTATTTGTGAACTCCTAGTGTTGTATTGTTGTATTCTTTTTGTAGTTCTATTGTCTGAATGACGTTCTGTAGTTCCATATTCTCTAATATCAGACTTGATAGGCTTGAACATGTGTAGTATACTTTCACTCTATGTATTTGACTCAAATGGTTTCTGGCCTTCTTAGGTTTTGTCTGATTGGTCATGCTCATGTTAGCCTCAATGTCGTGTCCTTTGCATGTTATGAGTTCATATTCATGCCTTGGATTTCTGGGACCTTTTGTAGAAACTACTTGCACAAAATCTGTTTTAATGAATCTTTTCCTACTAGATCCTTTATGTATAACCTAGTGTTTCATGCAAACTGATTCTTGACTCTCCCATGTTATAGAATTGTCTTAATCTCTAGCCTAGCATGTTTGTCTGCGATTTGTAACTCTGATAATTCTGTTCTTTGACTGGGCAATCCTGCACCCTTTGGCATTGCTTCTAGGATAAATACCAATGTGTAGTTCTCTCTCATGTGTGATCGACTGACATGAAACCTAATGTCTGTCTATCTTGTTAGCCTATAGTTGACATGTTCTTTGGCCTACTATGAGTTCTTTAGAATCTGTTTGCTATAGTTAATGTCCATTAGGTTACGTTTCATGATCAACCAAGTATGTTTGCCACATTGTGCCCACTAGCATGTTGTTATGATGTTTGCAACCACATTCTTATTAGGTTTTCATATTAAAACCTTAATATCAAGACTGTACTCTACCTGCTTCTTGTTCATGATTTTGTTAGACTATCATCTAAAGGTCCTTAGGTTGTTTCTGGATCATGCTTTACCGAAATGGTTTACTGTCCTATGATGGTCAATCTTGTCACTATCAAACTCTGTTTCTAGAATTACAAAGCATAAGCTTGCCTTATATGTGTCTTGTGTGCCTTTCCATTTAGCATCATCCTGTTTATATGTCTTGGCTAGAGCTGTTAATGGCTACAACTCTAAGAACAAAGGGATTAAGTTGTTCTATGAGTATTGTGTCACCTGCATAGCTAAATTTAGTATCCATGTGGGTAAGTAAGTCATTCATTGGGCCTAGAGATGGGCCATGGGTGTTGTTGGGCCTGTTGTTTGTCCGGAGAGTAAGACTATTGAAGGCCTGGGATATTCCTGGGTTACTTTTATATTGGACATATAATTGCCTTGGTGGTCTTGTATTCGTTTCAGCTGTTGTTTTGTCATTTTCAATTCTGTATTATTTTATTCTTGGGCCTGTAATAACTCATAATAACGAACAATTGGGGATTAGTTAAAAGGGGGAACTGGGATACTTTATCTTTTACATGAATGGGTAGAGATCATGCCTATAGGATCTTAATAGCTTGTTTACTCATCACGTCTCATTCTCTGGAATTATATGCACACAATGTTATGACTTGAATGGCTAGAGTGCATGCCTATAGGATCCAAACTGGACTTCTTGCATTTAGAGATCATGCCTATAGGAACTCAAACACTTCACCTATTCAATCTGTCTAATGCACGCACACTAACAGAAACATGTTTGTAAGAACCTAAGTGTTTCACTTGTTCGCATGTTTACTTCTTTGCATTATTAGATAACATGCCTATAGGACAACAATTCAATACCTTTACTTATCTAGATACCATAGCTATAGGGTCTTATCTAATTAATCAATTGCTTCATGCTGCTTTTGTACTGCTTCATTTAGATAGCATGCCTATAGGGATAAAGTTTTTAAAAATCAAGTCCAATTGTCAATTGTTAGAAATCCTTCCCATAGGATGTTAATTGACACTACTAATCTTGTGCTTTCAAATGACTTCACTTCCTAATTATGGGACTATATGCCTATAGTGTACTATCACCTACCTAAGATGCATATCTATAAAATCAGCATTAGTAATTCAGAATTATGGGATTGTTTTCACAACCTTATTACGCAAATGATTAGATATCATGTCTATAGGACTTGCAATGCCCTAATTTTCCTATATGTTAGTCTAGAAATTACAACACTGCCTATATAATACTGAAATCCAGAATCACATAGAAATCATGCCTATAGGACTTAACGATTCCAATACGTCTTAATGCCGTCTACTGCATAACCAGAAATCTACTTCCATGCTTTCCTACTTATGTGTGGAGGTTACTTGAGCCTTTTATTACAATTATATGCAGTCTTATCTGTTGTGCATGTCGCCTAGTTTTATTATTTTGAGAAGCCTAAGTAAAGTCTAGAACCACCTTATATTAGGTCCACAACCTCTTGGACCATAGGCATGGGACGGGTAGTGCACGCATAGGGTACGACTTAGAATTGAATTAGAACGCTTTTAAGTAAACAACTTCAACATAGTAATCGGATAGCAGGAGATGATAGTCTGTGCCCGCTGAATAATACGGGCAACCTATACTTTAATATAGTTGCAAAGTATTATTTATGTTGCACAAGGTGATCCATTAGGCTAAAAAACATAGGACCCCCCCTTCATTTATGCACTTGTTATCTATATTTAGTCATTTAATATAGACCAATGTAGTTGTATCCTTGTAGTCATTAAGACTTGTACCGATTCTGATATGTCTATACAACCTTTGAACTTCCCTTCTATTTATTTGATCGCCTAGCCTAATTGTATATCCACATGGTCTAAAGTTCGGCCGAGACCCACAGTTGTGGACCTCGAAGAGTGCCTAACACCTTCTCTTTGAGGTAATTTAAGCCCTTACCCGATCTTTGGTGGTGTTGACTAGTTAAATAGAGTTATTTGCAAATAGGTACCCTACCACACCTTAAAATCGTTAGGTGTCAACTATTTTATTTTAATACCTCCTTTTAAAAGAGTTGTCACATGTCGACACCCGCTTTCGCGAGAAAATGGGGTGTGACAACATGGAGAATCTGCTGGGATATACCTAGGCTTTTATCATAATGAACTTGACTTATGTGGATTACTTTCTTTTATTTTCTTTATTTGTTTTAAAACTTCTATTACATGCACATCCCTTTCCTTATTCACCTTTATTTGTTTTAAATTGCTATGATATGCACATCCCTTCCCTTATTTTCCTTTGTTTGCTATGACATGTATGACCGCTCTCCATCTCTTTTCATCTTGTCTAAGACTGCTATATTATGACTCTCCCATCCCTATTTCCCTACCTGCTTCATTACGTTCTAGCACATTTTCATGAGCTAAACTGACTTCTCTCTTTTGTCTTTCTTTTCTCTTCTTTTCATCTTCACTTTTGCTATTTTATTTACTATTTTTACGTACTTTTATTATGCAAATACTTTGCAATGTCTTATTATTTCTGCATAAAGTATGATCCACATTATACTCCACTCGTGCCAATTATCAACATAGTGGTGCTTGATGAGTGTACGCGCTTTCCCGAGATCACCCTTTTGAAAATTGAAAAAGGCTTATTTGCGGTAGACTAGGCAATCAACGGTGCAATCGACGGTCCCATGCATTTCTCTCTCAAGTGGTCCACTTGGGATTACCAATCTAGACCATTCTAGAAACCCAACTCCAATTTAAAATGTACATGCACCACGCTAAACCTAGTATGGGTTAAAGTGTTATTAATGAAATGACCTGCTAAGATGAACCTTGTCCAAAGTCCGACGGGATTTCCACAATCTCAATGGACACTATCATATTATTTGCATTACTTGGAGAAAATATTCCAATATGTTGATCATTGTTGCGTAAGTAGTCAAATCTGGAGGGGGAAAGGGCTAACCTTTGTTTGTTTGCAGAAAATGAAGCACGAAATACCCAGGTTCAGTATGGTCCAAAACATCCCACATTTTCTACTTGACTGGTGGAAAGACCTTGCACCTTGCAACAAAAATCATGCGAGGAGAGTACTTGGTGACTTGCCATCCTTGCTAAACATTCGACCAAATAGGGAATTGATTGAGGCCGCTACCATGTTCTGGGATGAGGAAAGAGCTGTTTTTTGATTTGGCAATATAGAAATGACTCCTCTCTTAGAAGAAATAGGAGGCTTCGCCAAGTTGCCATGGGATAGTCCGGGATTACTGGTACTAGAGAATCACACTCCCCGTAGGAAAATGTTAGGTTTTAAGAAGAATAATGAACTTCACTATCTAAAGAAATCATACATCCCTTTTGAATTTCTTTATGAGCGTTGGGCATAGCAAGTCGTATCGTCTTCACCATGATGAACTCTCCATTACTTCCTTGGGTTGGGTGCACCATCGGGTTTATGTGTCTGTCGTCTGTTTCTTGGGATTGTTGATATTTCCAATGAAAGAAGGAAGGATTCATACTCGCTAAGCTATAGTTGCCAGGACCTTGATGGATGGCATTGAGGGACGAACTTATACCATCATCCCTATGATCTTAGCTGAGATGTATCGCGCTCTAGATCGGTGCAAGCGAAGATTTGAACACATTGAGGGTTGTAATCTATTGCTATAAGTCTGGCCGCTAGAACACTTTTAGAGACGAGAGTACTGTCATGAGCTTTTACGAAGGCCACTGAATGACTATATAGGCAACCATCACCCAAAGAAGATGACGTTTATTCTGGAAAGGGTTGCACAGGCTGGAAATGCTGTAAGTTGGGTGCGTTTCTTCAGCAATTTGACAGACGAATAGGTACATTGGATGTTTGAATATTTTCTTAGTAGTGAGTTCATTATCAGGTCAAGGGGCTACTCATTTGGTACTGATCGGGTTGTGAGGCATCTATTCTTATGCTCCTATAAGGGTAATGAGACAAGTTGGAAGGAAACAAGTCATACCTCGGGTTTCCAACATGGTCTAATACAAAGCAGATTTCAAGAGAGACGTCATTCCATTCAAGTTTGAGGCGCAACATATGGGGAACCAAAAGATCATTGTGGAAGGAGAAATTGTCGAGCCAGACAGGTATCACGCTGGTCATATGTACTACTATCTATCATGGATCGAAGACGACGTAGCAGGGGACATCAAGCCAGGAGTCAATCTGAAGGATAGGATCATAGATGAAGTGGTTGAGGGACAAGTTAAGTATAAGAGGCTACACAAAAGGGTGTTTAAGTCCGAAGCTAAACATCTGGAGAAACACAAAGTGAACATGGAGGCGATAAAGGAATGGAAGGAGATTGACACTAAGTCAACAGAAAGATTGAAATACTTGGAACAAGGACTCATGGAGCTAGAGGGGAAGATGATAAAGAGACTCTCGGAGTATCAAGGCATGAACGACGACAAAGGAAGAAATCTGGCAAAAGCTTACTTACTGTTGGATATGCGCAATCTGGGAAACCTAATTGATGGGGTCAAAAGAGCCAAGCATAGAGAAGGTCCTTCAGGGACCTAGTAGATTAGGAGATAATGTTGTTTACTGCTTTCTAGCTTAGATTGTGATGTAATAAGGCTTGATGCCATTAGTGGCTTTAATATTATTGTCAATTTAGTGAAAGTTTGTTTTGGCCTATTTTCGCATTAATGAAATGAAGCAAAATTTTCATCAATTTTTTCCAAGTCTATGTGTCGCTTAGGCCTACCTCAGGCACAATGAGGTCCCCAAAATTAGGACGTGAATTATTGCATGACTTTGTGAAACATGTTTAAATACTGCAAACATTCTTTTATTTTCACCTTACTAACTTGGTTTCCTTTTGCTTTTTCTTTTCTTTTTTTATTATTCCCATTTCCAAAGGTTGGTTCGTGCATACTGGCATCACCATCATAGCACACTAGATCTAGAGGTCCTCTACCTCCTCATCCACCTAGCGACCCGAAAGGCAAAAGCAAGGGAAATGGGAAGATAAATGATTTAAGTATCAAAAAGACAATGCTACTATGGCAGATAATGTGGAAACTTCAGATGGGAGAAGTACTCCTGGCAGAATGAGCTGGTCTTACATTTGGAGCAGAAAATCCTGGAACTACAGGGCGAGCTTGAGCAGGTCTGAAATATGGCAAACCTCTCCCTTACTCTCAATGTTCCCGACATCAACTAGAAAAACCCGACTACCCAGAACCAAACACCACCACAAAACACACAAAACCAGAATCCACCACCAAATCCTTCTACACCACACCAGTATCCTGCACCTCCCCAGAACCTTAACCCACAACCAGTGCCGACCCCTCAACAACAATACCATCATCCAACTCAATACCCACAAACCACTACTTATCACACCACTCAAAATGCACCACAACCCACTCATGATCCCCAAAACTTGACCAACGACCATCCATATACCCAAGTTCTGGGAAATTATCAATGCAATCTGATATATGTGGAAACCTTACCCTCCAGCAAACCCTATACATACCCGAATCAATTGAAAAGGACCTGATCATTAGAAACATGGAAGAGGAGCTCAAGAAGCTCACAGGGAGAGTCCAGAGTGTTGAAGGTGGTAAAGGCTTTGAAGGTCTAAACTATGAGGACCTATGTACTCAACCGGATGTGTAACTGCCAGAGGGTTACAAACCTCCTAAGTTTGAAATGTTGGATGGTACCGATGATCTGAAGGTGCATCTGAGAACATACTATGACAAGCTTGTAGGGGTGGGCAAGAATAAACAAATTCGCATGAAATTGTTCATGTGAAGCCTTACAGGAGATGCTTTGTCTTGGTATATCAGTCAAAACCCAAAGAAGTAGGTTAGTTGGGTGAATATGGCATAAGAATTCATGGATAGATTCAGGTTCAACACGGAAAATGCGCTAGACATTTTCAACATTCAAAACCTCAAGAAGAAACTAACGAAAATCTTCCGCGAGTATGCTACTTGTTGGAGATCAGAGGTTGCAAAGGTAAGGCTAACACTTGAAGAAGAACAAATGAATAAGTTCTTTGTCAGATCTCAAGACCCGCAATATTACGGAAGGTTGATGGTTATTGAAAATCACAAGTTCTCCGACATCATCAAGCTAGGAGAAAGAATGGAAGAAGGAATTAAGAAAGGGATGGTAACCAATTTCGAGGCACTGCAGGACACAAATAAATATTTGCAATGAGGAGGTATTTCAAAGAAGAAAGAAGCGGGTGTCGTGATGGTAGCCCAGAGCCCTAAGTCTCCCCTCACATACCAAACATCTTCATCCACATATCAACCCTCACCCCCGAAATACCAACACACTGCCACCTACCATACCTACAATGCTCAACCTGTATATTACCATTCACCTCCACCCGCCCGCCAAAACTACATGAAGCCACGTCCAAATTTCGACCGCATATCTCCTAGACAATACACCCCAATTGCTGAACCCATAGACCAACTGTTTGAGAGACTGAAGGCCACTGGTTTTGTTACCCCAATTACTGCCGTTGTTGTGGAGAATCCTTCCCAATGGATCAACCCCAAAAGAATATGTTCTTATCATTCAGGCATGAAAGGTTATACCATTGAGGAATGTCGCACATTAAAAGACAAGATTCAGACGTTGATCGACACTAAGGTTATACAAGCAAAGGAAGCTGCACCAAATGTTTGCAATAGCCCTCTCCCAGATCACAGAGGTGAGGGAATGAATGTGATAGAAACTTACGAGGAATGGGATCAAGAAGGTTCCATCAGACTCATTCGAGAGGGAGACGCCCCTTAAACATCTCTGGTCACCCTCACGCTAGTTTTGGTACAAACCTAGACACCATTTAAAGTTGAGAAAACTACACCCTTCACTATGATGGTAGCTCCCACACTATCTTACAAGCATTATGCTATCCCATGGGATTATGTTGCAGAAGCAAGAAGAAAGGGAAAAGCCAAAATGGAAGAAACATGTGTCGTGCAAGGTATGACTAGAACTGGCAGAGTTTACACACCTAAGAATCTGGGAGGAACGAGTAAGGAAGCTGCACCTAAGCTTCTTGTTGTCGAAACTGGTACTGACGATCTTTGGAGGAAGGTACAAGCAAGGGAGTATTCTATTGTTGACCACTTAGACAAAACTCCTGCTTAAATATCCATCTTATCACTGCTGCAAAACTCAGACGCGCATAAGAATGCTTTGATGAAGGTGTTAAGTGAAGCTTATGTACCCACCGGCATCACTAATGGAGATATGGCTAACATGGTCGTACATGTATTGGAGAGCCACAATATCACTTTCCACGAAGATGTATTACCACCAGAAGGACTGAGTCACAACAGGGCATTGCACCTCACGGTGCAATTCGAAGATAAGTTCATTGCTAGGGTCTTGATAGATGGAGGTTCGAGTCTTAACATATGTCCACTGACCACTCTAAAGAGAATGGGTAAAGGCCTGCACGAGATATGAATGGGAAGCATGAATATGAAGGCATTCGATGGATCTCAGAGAGCCACTAATGGAGAAATTAACCTCAATCTATAGATGGGTCCGACTTGGTTTAATGTCGAGTTCCAAGTGCTAGATATATCTGCTACTTACAATCTATTGTTGGGATGGCCATGGATACATGCATCCGGGGCAGTGGCTTCAACTCTGCACCAGGCTGTGAATTTTGAGCAGAATCATCAGAAGGTGATCATCCATGGAGATGGGAGCAACCCCATCTACACCAACCACACCGTTCCAGTCGTCGAAAACAAATGGAATCTGGGTGGAGAAACATATCATCGCATTGAACGGGTTAACGCAATTGAAAAGGACCGATGGTGGAGCAACAAGATAGAAAGCATATTGTTATGGATGGGGTATGAACAAGGCAAGGGTCTCGACAAAAAGCTTCAGGGGATCACCAAACCCGTACAACCACAGTACCATGGCACGACTCTTTGACTTAGATATGAATACACATGGAAAGAATATCAGGATTGGACACCACCATGGCGTGCTCCTTATTATCTACTGGAACAACCCGTACCACCTCTGCACCAGACATTCCATCAGGCTGACATGATGTGGGGATCTGAGGAAGATAAGGTTTTGGCTAGCATGAGAAAGTTGTTTCTAGATGAAGAAGACATGGACTGCAGTGAAAATTGTTGAGGAGGAAGACCTTACGATTCAAACCATGGAAGAAGGAGTTGTTCTCAAGAACTAGACTGCTGCACCATCTCGGGCTCGCCGAGTTCCTGGATAGCTTGGCAAATTAGCATGAATTATTTTCAAATAGTTTTGATCACTTAAGACATTTTTCAGTATTTTGTTTTGAAATAATTACTCGAAACATCGATTCGTACTTGTTGACATTTTTAAAGTTTTACTGCTTTTCATATTTATTATTATATTTCTACATTCTTTTTAGCATAATTATTACATATCCAGATGAACCCACGACTGTGACATGTAATGAGACAACGCAACATAAGGACAATGATTTGGAAGGTCTGGAAGATGATATGATATGTGAGGAAATCATCAGAAAAGTAGAGAACTTTGAAAACAAACCGAAGTCTAATTTGGAGGAAACTGAGGCCGTTAACTTAGGGAATTCTGAAACAATCAAGGAAACGTGTATAAGCATTCACCTATCACCGTCGAAGAAAGAAAAGTATATTAGATTCCTATAGAAGTATACGGACATCTTTGCATGGTCCTACGATGATATGTCTGGTTTAAGCATATCCATAGTAGCTCACAAGCTAACCACCAATCCCATGTGTCCACCGGTAGAAAGTTCAAGGAAGATATTAGGTTGAATATAAAAGAGGAAGTCACCAAGAAAATCAAAGCCAAGGTTCTCCGAGTGGTCGAATACCCGACCTGGTTGGCCAACATTGTACCAGTTCTTAAGAAAGATGGAAAAGTTAGAGTATGTGTCGATTACTGAGATCTAAATAGAGCAAGTCCTAAGGATGATTTCCCGCTGCCCAACATACACACACTGATTGACAACTACGCCAAGCATGAACTCCAATCCTTCGTGGATTGCTTCGCAGGATACCATCAAATCTGGATGGATGAAGAGGATGCCGAAAAGACCGCCTTTAACACACCATGGGGAATATATTGTTACAAAATGATACTGCTTGGTTTGAAGAATGCTGGGGCCACCTACATGAGGTCCATGATGACTATTTTCCATGACACGATACACAAGGAAATAGAGGTGTACGTGGATGATGTTATCATCAAATCTAAAAGGAGTTCAGATCACATAGCAGATTTAAAGAAATTATTTGACTGGCTTCGAAAATACAATTTGAAGTTGAATCCTGCAAAGAAAGTTGTTAGGTTTCATCGTCAGTCGCCGAGGTATTGAGTTAGACCCGTCAAAAATTAAATATATCCAGGACTTGCCACCTCCAAAGAATAAGAAGGACGTGATGCGTCTTCTAGGGCACCTCAATTATATTAGTCGCTTTATAGCATAATCAATCGTGATATGTGAGCCAATCTTCAGAATGCGGAGGAAAGATTTTGCAATGAGCCGGACTGAAGAATGCCAGAAAGCCTTCGACAAAATTAAGGAGTATTTATCTAAACAGCCTGTGTTGGTACCACCAGAACCAGGAAGACCTCTCCTGCTTTATTTGTCCGTGGTAGATGGGGATTTTGGTTTTGTTCTAGGACAACATGATGAAACTGGAAGGAAGGAGCAGGCAATATATTATCTGATCAAGAAGTTCACGCCTTATAAAGCCCGATTCTCTTTGTTAGAACGCACTTGATGTGCTCTGACATGGAAAGCCCAGAAGCTGAGACATTATTTCTGTGCATACACTACATATCTCATATCAAGGATGGATCTGCTAAAATACATCTTTCAGAAACCCATGCCTACGGGTAAGTTAGAAAAGTGGCAGATATTACTGAGTGAGTTTGACATAGTCGGTGTAACTCAGAAGGTAGTCAAAGGGCAAGCATTGGCGGATCACTTGGCGGAAATTCCCGTAGACGGAGAATAGGAACCATTAAAAACATATTTTCCCGACGAGGAGGTGTCGTTTGTAGGAGAAGATATCACCGAAGCGTACGATGGTTGGAGGATGTTCTTCAATGGAGCAACAAACTTCAAAAGAGTGGGTACCGGAGCTGTCTTAGTATCAGAAACCAGTCAACACTATTCGGTATCCGCAAAACTTAGGTTTTGGTGCACCAACAATATAGCGGAATATGAGGCTTGCATCGTGGGACTCAGGTTGGCCATTGACATGAACATTTAGGAGCTGCTGGTAATTGGAGATTTAGATCTGTTGGTGCACCAGGTTCTAGGAGAATGGGCTACAAAGAACACAATAATATTGCTATATTTTCACTGTGTACAAGAGTTGATCAAGAGGTTCACAAAGATAGAGTTCAAACATGTTCCAAGGATTCAGAATGAGTTTGTAGATGCATTAGCCACTTTGTCTTCCATTATACAACACCCAGATAAGAATTTCATCGATCCTATACCAATAGGAATTCATAAGCAGCCAACTTATTGTGCTCATGTTGAAGAAGAGATTGACGGAAATCCGTGGTTCCACGACATCAAGGAATACTTGGAAAAGGGAGAATATCCAGAGAACACTACCTATACTCAGAAGTGCATGCTTCGAAGATTGGCCAGCCGTTTCTTTCAAAGTGGAGGAATTTTGTACATAAGGACTCCTGATTTAGGTTTGTTGCGATGCCTCAATGCTAAAGAGGCGTCTAGATTGCTCGAGGAAATACATGCTGAAACTTGTGGACCCCATATAAATGGTTTATTTATGACCAAGAAGATATTAAGAGCAGGGTATTTATGGATGACTATGGAAAAATACTACATCAAATATGTTCAAAAGTGTCACCAATGCCAGATACATGCTGCCATAATACGAGTACCACCCAACGAACTTAATGCTACAAGTTCGCCATGTCCCTTCTCCGCTTGGGGTATGGATGTCATCAGACCAATTGAACCCGCTACTTTAAATGGACATAGGTTCATTCTAGTATCTATAGACTACTTCACAAAATGGGTTGAAGTTGCATCCTATAAGGCTGTAACTAAGAAGGTTGTAACAGATTTTGTTCGGACCTCATCGTTTGTCGATTTGGAGTATTTGAGTCAATCATTACTGACAATGCTGCCAATCTCAACAACGACTTGATGAAAGCCATGTGTGAAACATTCAAGATCAAGCATCAAAACTCTACAACATACATGCCACAAACGAACGAAGCCGTAGAGGCTGCCAATAAGAACATCAAGAAGATATTGAGGAAAATGGTAGATAATAACAAACAATGGCACGAGAAGCTACTATTTGCTTTACTCGGGTATCGCACCATAGTTTGTACCTCAACTGGGGTAACCCCCTATCTACTGGTCTATGGTACTGAAGCCGTTATCCCCGCCGAAGTGGAAATCCCTTCTTTAACAATAATACAAGAAGCCGAGCTCAGCGACACAAAATGGATACAGAACCGGTATGAACAATTAGCTCTCATTGATGAAAAAGAATGAATGAAGTATGCTATGGTCAACTCTACCAGAATAGAATGGCAAGTGCTTTCAACAAAAAGGTCAGGTCGAGGCAATTCACGCCGGGGAAATTGGTACTAAAGCGAATATTCCCACAGGAGGATGAAGCAAATGGGAAATTCTTACCCAACTGGCAAGGCCCTTACATGGTTCACTGAGTATTAATAGGAGGAGCACTTATACTTGTAGAGATGGATGGGGAGATCTGGTCAAAAACCATCAATTCGGACGCGGTCAAGATATACTATGTTTAAGATTATGTTTGCACTTTCTATTTGATATAACTGAACTACGCTTGACCTGATTTCCGTTTAAGAGGGGAAACGTAGGCAGTCCTGTGGGTTCAGTCACATCATAATAAAATCTTCATTCCCCCTATGGTCAGAAACTGGGGCAAGATCTCGAGTTTGCCCGATCTCATCATGTTTGGAACCACCAAGGAATGTAGCGCCAAAAGTACGCATTTAAACTGGGGCAAAATTTTGAGGAGAATCCTCAAAATTCCAAATCAAGGAGGTTTTAATATCTCAAAAATGCGTCACAGTCATCTGTTCATGAAAATTATTTGATATCGTGCATTATCACATATTTCAAACAACTACATTTTTACAAATAATTTGTCAAATGCATGCATATTTTTTGAAATTTTGTTTCTATGGCAGCTAGACGTTACCCAGGGTGACTCAAGCAGGACCTCAGGACAAGAGTAAAGGCAAAGCAAGGAATCGAGAGCACGAACCAATCTTCCCCCTCGCCAAAACTCACGATTTTTCTTTGGGCGCAGGCACAATGAAAATAACAGGAACATCCGCAAATACATACACACAACAAGATCACTATCTTTACACCAACAAGAATCACCAAACGCAAATACATCAAGCTAAGAAATGCTTTACTCTCTCGCAGTTATTCATTGCTTTTCTTGCATATAGATAAGCACTACCCTTATCATCGCATAAAGCTAAACACTGCCTTCTTTGCATGAGACTAAGCATTGTCTCCATACCTTGCATGAGGCTAAGCACTGCCTCCATATTGCATAAGGCTAAGCACTGCCTTTTCTCTATATGAGAAGCATTGTCTCCATACCTTGCATGAGGCTAAGCACTGCCTCCATATTGCATAAGGCTAAGAACTTCCTTTTCTCTGCATGAGACTAAGCATTGTCTCCATACCTTGCATGAGGCTAAGCACTGCCTCCATATTGCATAAGGCTAAGCACTGCCTTTTCTCTGCATGAGACTAAGCATTGTCTCCATACCTTGTATGAGGCTAAGCACTGCCTCTATTATTTCATAAGGCTAAGCAATGCCTTTCTTTTCACGAGACTAAGCACTGTCTCCATTCCTTGCATGAGGCTAAGCACTACCTCCATATTGCATGAGACTAAACACGGTCTCAATTCCTTGCATGAGGCTAAGTATTGCCTCAATCATCGCATAAGGTTAAGCATTGCGTTTCCTTTGCATGAGACTAAATATTGTGTCCATTCCTTTGCATGAGACTAAACACTGTCTCCATTCCTTGCATGAGGCTAAGCCTTGCCTTCATTATCGCATAAGGTTAAGCATTGCCTTTCCTTTGCATTAGACTAAACACTGTCTCCTTTCCTTTGCATGAGACTAAGCACTGTCTCCATTCTTCGCATGAGACTTAACATTGTATCCACCTTTCATAAGGCTAAACACTGCCCTTACTTTGCATGAGACTAAGCATTATCTCCGCTCTTTGCATCTGGCTAAGCACTGCCCTCATCTCATATAAGACTAAACCTTGTCTCGTCTCGTTCTCGTATATGGCTGAGCATCACCTGTTTCCTTTGACAAGGGATCCATATTACCGCATCTTTGCATTTCATGGGCTAAAACATCTCCACGTTGTCCGAAGGCATCATAATCTGAGGGCATCATCATCATAGCCCGAAGACATCATGTCGGAGGATGTTTCGAAATTACACATCGTTATTCAAAGGCGTCATAGTCTAGAGGCACCATCCTCATGGCCCGAGGACACTACTTTAGGGCCTGCGAATCCCTTATCATACGCTTCATGGCCTAGGATGTCATGGTCCAAGGACATCATCCTCAAACGTCCGAAGATAACCCTCATTGTCCAAAAGGGAATTTGCATCATGTTTAAATTACGCAATAACCCCGTATATTCGTGTGCATCATGTTTTAAGTTTTGCAGGTAACTCAGGAGGTAACCATTCTACAAACATGATCAATTCTCACTCCAGTTTCCATTCACAATGTTAGCATCCTTTGACTATCTCAAACATAACCGACGACCAGTAATTGATTACGTTTTGTTCTATAACCGTCCAAATATCTGCCTCGTATATTTGTAACGTTCATTTCACATTCATGGGTCCACCCAAAATTATTCGTTACTTACGACACTATCTTACCCAAAAGATCTTTTTGAGACATACGACCACTCTTATAATAACTCCATCGGTTTCGTTTGCCGATGACGATCCAGAACTACACATGGCCTGATTCCCGTAATACCATAAATATGTAGGCAACTCAAGAACCAGGGTCCGGCCCCCTATTTTTCAAAAATGCATCATCCCCCACTCATTTTGAACAAAATTGGTCATCATTTTCTTTACCCGACAACTCTTTCATCCTTCCCGGGTAAAGAAGGGCAGTTGTTGATACCCAATTTTGCCCTCATATTTTTTCAAATAGTATATATACTTTCAAAATATCATTTTTCATCATTAATCAATTTACAATAGTTATACAAGTAATTTTATTATTTTTTGTAATTTTTAAAGTTGTAAAACTGATTTTCTTGTAGTTAAATTACTTGAATATGTATTAATTACCCCTTAAGATTATTTTGTGATGATTTAATCATTCAAATCTATTATTTGCATTCACGTCTGTTTTATAATGTTTTACTTCATTTTATATAATTACATTTGCACTTTTTATGCTAAATATGTAATTTTGCAATAATAGCCTATATTTTACAATAAATTGTATTTGTCATTTTATTTAAGGTCAAAATAATTTTTTATATTTTTCATAATATTCAACTATTATTTTAAAGTATTAATTTGTATAAATAGCATTTTTATATTTTATTTAGCTATTTTATTAAAATTATTTCCCATTAATCCCCCTACATCAAAATCTAGCCCACATTATGCCTTATTTTCGGACCCATTAAGGTCCAAACAAACGAGTCCAACCCCAATCTTCCCTGGCCTAAACCAAACGACCCCTTTTGTTCCAACCCGATCGGGACCCGTTTACTCGACCTGCCCCACTTGCCTTTAATCACGGCCGTTGATCTCAGATGATCAACAACCCATAATAATCCCTACCAGTTCCTTATATCCCCACACCCTAAACCCTAATCCCATTCTCACATTCCAGTCGCCCCTAAATCCTCTACTCTCCTCTTCTCTGAGAAACCCTAGCTGCCACCTAAAATCTTCTCTGAATCCAAATCATCCATGGATTCTTACCATGATTTACTTACCTTTTCCAGATTATACCTCTATTACTTGTGTAAATATGGTGTTACTTAGTACTTGCCCAATTTTGGCAAGTAATAGTCTCTGAATCAAAGGAGATCGACTTTACTCTCCAAGATTTGGACGATATTTCGTCCATATACGTTCATAGCAAGGCTTTGAGGTTCTGATTCACCAAGATCTCTGGCTAATTTCTGATCTTAGTCAAACTAGGGTTTACCTCATATCTTCTCCTAATTCGATTCTAAATTGAATTTTGCATGTTCTTATTTCCTTGTTTATGTTTGATTGACTGTATTCCTTATTCCTCAATGTCGTGTCCTTTGCCTCTTATGAGTTCATATTCATGCCTTGGATTTCTGGGACCTTTTGTAGAAACTGCTTGCTCAAAGTCTGCTTTAATGAATCTCTTACTACTACATCCTTTATGTATAACCTATTGTTTCATGCAAACTGATCCTTGACTCTCCCATTTTATAGCATTGTCTTAATATCTAGCCAAACATGTTTGTCTGCGATTTGTAACTCTGATAATTGTGTTACTTGACTGGGAAATCCTGCACCCTTTAGCATTGCTTCTAGGATAAGTACCAATGTGTAGTTCTCTTTCATGTGTGGTCGACTGACATGAATCCTAATGTCTGTCTGTCCTGTTAGCCTATAGTTGGCATGTTCTTTTGCCTATTATGAGTTCTTTAAAATCTTTGTGCTATAGTTAATGTCCATCAGGTTAAGTTTCATGACAACCAAGTATGTTTGCCAAATTGTGCCCAGTAGCATGTTGTTATGTTGTTTGCAACCAAATTCTCATTAGGTTTTCATGTTCAAAATTCATATCAAGATTGTACTCTACATGCTTCTTGTTCATGATTCTGTTAGACTATCATCTCTAGGTCCTTAGGTTGTTTCTGGATCATGCTTAACTAAAATGGTTTATTGTCCCATGATGGCCAATCTTGTCACTATCAAACTTTGTTTCTGGAATTACAAAGCATAAGCTTGCCTCATATGTGTCTTGTGTGCCTTTCCATTTAGCATCATCCTATTTATATGTCTTAGCTAGAGTTGTTAATGGCTACAGCTCTAATAACTAAGGGATTAAGTTGTTCTATGAGTATTGTGTCACCTGTATAGCTAAATTTAGTATCCATTTGGGTAAGTAAGTTATTTATTGGGCCTAGAGATGGACCGTGGGTGTTGTTAGACCTGCTATTTTTTCGGAGAGTAAGACTATTGAAGGTCTGCGATATTCCTGGGTTACTTTTATATTGGAACTGTAATTGCTTTGGTGGGCTTGTATTCGTTTCTGCATGTGTTTTGTCATCTTCAAGTCTGTATTACTTCATTCTTGGGCTTGTAATTGTCACACCTCCTTTTTCCCGAGGGGGTAGGGGTAGGGAGTTTTTCCAATTAAAGTGACCTTAATCGAAATGGGATTATTTATTTAATTCAGAGTCGCCACTTGGAATAAGTTATGGTGTCCCAAGTCACCGATTTATTTTAAAATCCCAAATCAAGGAAATTGACTCTATTTATGGTCCGCGAACACAGAAGACCGGGTAAGGAATTCTGTTAACCCGGGAGAAGGTGTGAGGCACTCCCGAGTTCCGTGATTTTAGCACAGTCGCTTAACAATTAATACTTGGCCTAATTATCTGATTTTTTTATTTATTATTTTTTTACTTTTTAATTATCTGATTTATTACTTGTTTTAAACCTATTGTGCATTTTACCTTTGACCACTTTTAATTATGTATTTAAATCGATTTTTAGTATTTATGGAGTTATTTCTTAAACAAGTTACGTTGTCGTACACTTGTCGTTTGGTACACATTACAAACCGCGCCACGTGAAACGCACAAGCGATTTACAATATGTTTATTATTATTATTTGAAATTATGGTCATGTCGCGTAAAACGCGCACTCGAATTGGGATTTACGTATCATGACCATGCCACGGGAACCGTACCCATGGCCACGATAATTTATTAATCACGCCTAAAGCAAACTACGAAGTTTATGAATTATTTGTCTTAACTAATTTAAGATTTGTAAAGCCATAAGAGTATGTCATTGTAGAACAGTATGAAATAGATTAAATTAATTACTCAAGAACTACAAAAAAGGGCCATTGTATGAGATTAATGGGCCTAGCAAATTTCAAGTTTTGGCCCAAAAATAAAATAACTTTCTTCATTAGCTTATAGTAACCTCACAACTCCACTTCCTTCAACACCGATGTGTCTAGGCCTAAACATTGGATCTTCATCAGTGACATAATTCTAGTTAAACTTGGATTTTCTGCCAGATGATCCGCCAATGCTTGCCCTATAAGCGCTTTCTGAGTTACATAGATGATGCTGAACTCACCCAGTAGTATCTGGCATTTTGCTAACTTTCCCGTAGGCATGGGTTTTGTGGAAGATGTATTTTAGCGGATCCATCCTTGATATGAGATATGTGGTGTAGGCATAAAAGTAGTGCCTCAACTTTTGAGCTATCCATGTCAAAGCGCAGCATGTACGTTCCAACAAAGAATACCATGCTTCGTAGGGTATGAGCTTCTTACTCAGATAGTATATGGCATGCTCCTTTCTTCTCGTCTCATCGTGTTGCCCCAAGACACAGCCGAAAGCCCCATCTAGTACAGATAAATAGAGTAGTAGAGGTCTCTCAGGTTCCGGTGGGACCAGAACAGGTGGTTTGGATAAATATTCCTTGATATTGTCAAAGGATTTCTGGCACTCTTCAGTCCAACTTGTTGTAGCGTCTTTCTTCAACATTTTGAAAATTGGTTCACAGATCGCAGTTGATTGTGCTATGAAACGGCTGATATAGTTGAGACGCTCTAAGAAACTCATCACATCTTTCTTGTTCTTTGGAAGTGGCAAGTCCTATTTGACCTTTGATAGGTCCAATTCAATTCTTCGGTGACTGGCAATGAATCCTAGCAATTTTCCGGCAGGGACTCCGAAGGCACACTTTGCAAGATTCAGTTTCAGATTGTACCTTCGAAGCCGATTAACAAATTTCCTCAAGTCTGCTGTATGATCTGTGCTTCTCCTGGATTTGATGATGATGTCATACACGTATACCTCTATTTCCATGTGCATCATGTCGTGGAAAATGGTTATCATGGCCCTCATATAAGTGGCTCCAGCATTCTTTAGGCCAAACTGCATCATTTTGTAACAATATACTCCCCATGGTGTAATAAAGGTTGTCTTTTCGACAGCCTCTTCATCCATCCAGATCTGATGATATCCCGCGAAGCAATCGACAAAGGATTGAAGTTCATGCTTGGCACAATTGTCAATCAGTATGTGTATATTGGGCAAAGGGAAATCATCTTTGGGACTTACTCTGTTTAAATCCCGATAGTCGACACACACTCTGACCTTCCCATCTTTCTTTGGAACCGGCACAATGTTATCCAACCAGGTCGGATATTCAACCACTCTAAGAACTTTGGCTTTGATTTGCTTGGTGACTTATTTTATTTTCAAACTCATATCTGGCTTGAATTTTCTGAGCTTCTGTTTCACTGGTGGACACATGGGATCGATGGGTAACTTGTGAGCCACTATGGATGTGCTCAGACCAGTCATATCATCGTAAGACCATGAAAAGATGTCTCCATACTCCTTCAGGAACTGGATGTACTCTTTCTTCTCTGACGGTGATAGGTGAATGCTTACACGTGCTTCCTTGACTGTTTCGGAGTCTCCCAAATTAACTGTTTTAGTCTCATCCAAATTGGACTTAGGCTTATTTTCAAAATTTTCCACTTCTCTGACAATTTCCTCGGGTATTACATCCTCTTCCAGATCCTCTGAATCACTATCCTTATGTTGCGTTGTCTGATTACATGTCACAGTCATAGGTTCATCAGGATACATAATAATAATGTTGTAGAGAGAGAAAATGTAAAGGATAATAATAAATACTAAAAACAACAATCCATTGATAAAGATTTAAAATGTCAAACAAGTGCAGTTCGATGATTCGAGCAATTATTTCAAACAAAATATGCTTAAAGCAAAATACTGAAAATGTCTTAGATGCTCATAAAATTGCTTTAAAAAATAAATGGTGCTAATTGCCAGGCAACCCAGGAACTCGACGGGCCCTTGATGGTGCAGCAGTCCAGTTCTTGAGAATACCTCCCTTCTCCACAGTCTGAATAATAAGGCCTTCCTCCTCCTCCTCCTCCTCCTCAACTATCGCACTGCAATCCATGTCTTCATCAGCAAGAAAGAAATTCCTTATGCCAGCTAAAACTTCATTTTCTTCGGACCCCCACATCACGTCAGCTTGACAAAATAACTGGTGTAAATATGGTACTGGTTTTTCTAGAGGGTAATAAGGACCACGCCATGGTGGCAACCAATTCTGACACTCTTGCCAGATATATTCATACCCAAGCCCAAAAGTTGTTCCATGATGCTTTAGCTGTATCGGTTTGGTGATCCCCTAAAGATTTTTGTCGATACCCTTTCTGGGTTCATACCCTGTCCATGACCGTATGCTTTCTATCTTACTGCTCCACCATTTGTCTTTCTCAATTGCGTTGACGCGCTCGATGCCGTAGTATGTTTCTCTACCTAACTTCCTTCTATTCTCGACGACCGGAACAGTCTGATTGTTATAAATGGGATTAATTCTGTCTCCATGGATGATCACTTCCTGATGGTTCCACTCAAACTTCATGACCTGATGTAGAGTAGAAGATACGGCCCCAGCGACATGTATCCAAGGTCATCCCAACAATAGGTTGTAAGTAGCAGATATGTCCAACACTTGAAACTCAACATCAAACCAGGTTGGGCCCATCTGTAGGCTGAAGTTATTCTCCCCAATTATGGCCCTTTGAGACCCATCAAATGCTTTCACATTCATACTTCCTGCTCGTATCTCGTGCAGGCCTTTACCCAATCTTTTTAGAGTAGTTAGTGGACATATGTTGAGACTCGAAGCCCCATCTATCAGGACTCTAGTAATGAATTTGTCATCAAACTGCACTGTGATATGTAGTGCCCTGTTGTGACTTAGTCGTTCTGGTGGCTGCTCGTCTTCATGAAAAGTGATCTTGTGGGTTTCCAACACTTTCCCTTCCATGTTGTCCATTTCTCCACTGATGATGTTATTGGGTACATAGGCTTCATTCAACACCTTCATCAGGGCATTCCTATGTGCCTCGGAGTTTTGCAGCAGTGATAAAATTGATATTTGAGCAGGGGTTTTGTTCAGATGATCAACCACGGAATATTCTCTTGCTTGCACCTTTCTCCAAAGGCCATCCGGGCCAGTCTCAATGACAGGAGGCTTAGATGCAGCTTCTTTGCTCGTTTCTCCCAAATGCTCGGGTGTATAAACCTTACCGGTTCTGGTTATACATTGCGCTACGCCTGTTTCTTCAATTTTTTCTTTTCCTTTCCTTCTTGCTTCCGCAACATAATCCCATGGTATAGTATTATAAGATGGCGTAGGTGCTACTATCATGGTGAAGGGTGTCGTTACTTCAACCTCAAACGGAGTTGGTGCGGCTACCTCAACTTCAATTGGTGCCTGATTTTGTACCAGGATAGGTGTGAGAGTGACTGGAGATGTTTTAGGATAATCCCCTTCTCGAATGAGTCCAATTGACCCTTCTGAGTCCTATTCTTCATCGGTCTCTATCATGTTTACCCCTTCACCCCTGTGATCCGGGAGAGGATTGTTACGGACATTGGGTGTATCCTCTTTTGCCTGTATTACTTTGGTGTCAATTAATGTCTGAATCTTATCCTTCAAAGTACGACACTCATCAATAGTATGACCCTTCATGCCTGAGTGATAGGCATATGTCTTATTTGGGTTAATCTACTGGGAAGAGTATTCCATAGCAACAGCGGGAATGGGAGTGACATAACCGGCAGCCTTTAGCCTCTCGTATAGTTGTTCTGTGGGTTCAGCATTTGGAGTGTATTGTCTGGGTGGTCTGCGACCGAAATTTGGTCTCGGTTTTTGGTAATTTTGGTGGGCTGGTGGTGAGTGGTAGTATGCTGGTTGGGTTTTATAGGTATGGTAAGTGGCGACATGTTGGTATCTAGGAGGTGAAGGCTGATATGTGGGTGGAGGTGTTTGGTATGAGAGAGGAGACTTTGGACCTTGGGCTACCATTACTGTACCCACTTCTTTCTTCTTGTAGATACCTCCTGACTGGAAAGCTTTATTTATGGCTTGGAGTTCTTCAAAGTTTGTCACCATTCCACTTTTGATCCCTTCTTTTATTCTCTCTCCCGGCTTGATGATGTCAGAGAACTTATGGTTTTCAATAACCATCAACCTTTCATAGTATTGCGGGTCTTGAGCTCTAATGAAGAACTTATTCATTTGTTCTTCTTCAAGTACCAGCCTTACTTTTGCAGCTTTAGACCTCCACTGAGTAGTATACTCGCGAAAAGTTTCCGTTGGTTTCTTCTTGAGATTTTGAATGTAAAAAATGCCTGGTGCGCTTTCTGTGTTGAACCTGAATCGATCCATGAAATCCAATGCCATGCTCACCCAATTAACCCACTTTTTTGGGTTCTGATTGATGTACCAAGACAAGGTGTCTCCGGTGAGGCTCCTCATGAATAGCTTCATACGGATTCATTCATCCTTGCCAACCCCTACAAGTTTGTCACAATACGTTCTCAAATGCACCTTCGGATCACCAGTTCCGTCGAACATTTCGAACTTAGGAGGTTTGTAAACCTCTGGCAGTTCTACATCAGGCTGAATACACAAATCCTCATAATTCAAACCCTCAATGCCTTTGCCACCTTTGACACTTTGAACTCTTCCAGTAAGCTTCTTGAGTTCTTTCTCCATGTTCTTGATGAGCAGGTCCTTCTCGGTGGATTCGGGTATATATAGGGTATGTTGTGGGGTATGGAGTAAAGCTTCCACATATATGGGATTGCTTTGATGGACTCCAGGAATCTGGGCATAATGGTGGTCATTGGTTGAGTTTTGTTGGTCAGGAGTAGGTTGTGGTACATTATGAGGGGTGCGGTATGTGGTTGTTTATGGGTATTGAGTTGGATGGTGGTGGTGTTGTTGAGGAGTAGGTATCGGTGGAGGGTTGTGGTTCGGAGAAGGTGTGGCATATTGATGTGGTGCGGTAGGATTTGGTGGTGGGTTTTGATTCTGCGTGTTTTGGTGAGGTGTCGGGTTTTGGGCGTTTGTGTTTTGTTGGTTGATATCAGGGACGTTTAGGGTGAGGGAAAGGATTGCCAAGTTCCAGACCTACTCAAGTTACCCTTGTAGCTCCAATATTTTATATTCCAGATGTAGGACCAAGTCATTCTGTGCTGGAGTTCTCCAACCGTCCGAAGTTTCAATGTTCTCTGCATTGTCCTTTCCGATACCGCTTAAATCGTCCATTTTTCCTTTCCCTTTGCTTTTGTCTTTAGGATCACTTGGTGGAGGAGTAGGTGGAGGACCTATGGATCTAGTATGATATGCGGATGATGCCAGTATGCACGAACCAACCTTGGGGAATAGGAATAATCAAAAGAAAGAAAAACAAAAGGTAACCAAGTCAGTGAGGGATATTGAAAGAATGCTTGCAATATTGAACATGCTCTAAAAAATCATGTAACAGAATAGCGTCCTAATTTAGGGGACCTCATTGTGCCCGAAGTAGGCCTAAGCGACACATAGACTTGGAGAAAATTGATGCCAATAATTGTGTCATTTCATTAATGCGAAAATGAATCAAATCCTTACTAAAACGATAATAATAAGAAAGTTACTAATGGCATTTGCCTTATTACATTCGAAATCTAAAACTAAGCTAAAAAGCAGCAAAGAACATCATTTTCTAATCTACTTGGTCCTAGAAGGACCTTCCCCGTGCTTGGCTCTCTTGACTCCATCAATCAGATTCCTCAGATCGCGCATATCCAACAACAGGTAAGCCTTTGCTAGATGCCCCCCCTTCATTGCCATCTGTGTTCTGACAATCTGAAAGCCTCTTTCTCATCTTTTCCTCAAGCTCCATCAACCCTTGTTCCAAATATTCTAATCTTTCTGTTGATTTAGTGGCGGTTTCCTTCTTATTCGTTGATTGCTTCCATATCTACTCTGTGTTGTTCCAAATGCCTAGCTTCAGACTCGAAAACCCTCTTGCGCAGTGTCCTATACTTGACTTGTTCTTCAGCAGCGTCATCTATAACCCTATTTTTTAGATTAATTCCTGGCTTGACATCCCCCGCTATATCATCTACCAACCATGATGGGTAGAAGTAAAGATGACCGGCATGATACCTGTCTGGCTTGATAGTATCTTTCTCCACAATGACCTTTTGATTCCACATTTGATGTGCCTCGAACTTCAACGGAATGATGTTCCCTTTAAAATTTGTTTTGTATTGGACCATGTTGGAAACCCGAGGTATAACCTATTTTCTTCCCACTTGCCTCATTAACTTTATAGGAGCATAATCATAGATCCCTCTTAACCCGATCAACACTAGATGAGTAATTTCTCTTGATCTGATGATGAACTCACTGCTAGGGAACCATTCAAACATCCAATGTACCTTTTCGTCAGTCAGATTGCTGAAGAAACGCACTAGCTCACAGCACTTCCAGGTTGGGCAAACCTATCTGGGATAAATGTCATTCTCTTTGGATGATGGTAAGCTATGTATTCATTCAATGGTCGTCGCAAAAGCTCTTGCCGATATTCACCTGTCTGGAAATGTTCTAATAACCAAACCTGCAGCAACAGATTATAGCCCTCGAAGTGTCCATACCCCTACTTGCATCGATCTAAAGCACAATACATTTCGGCCAAGATTATGGGGATGATAGTGTAAGTTTGTCCCTCGATTCCTTCTATTAGAGTCCTAGTGACCATGGCTAAGCGAGTGTGGATCCTTCCCCCTTTCATCGGAAATATCAGTAATCCCAAGAAACAGACAATGAACACAAAAACTCGGCGGTGCGTCCAACCTAAGGAAGTGATGGCAAGCTCATCATGATGAAAGCGATATGACTTGCTATGCCCATAATGTTCCTAAAGGAATTCAAATGGGATGTATGACTTCTTCAAACAAAGCAACTCATCATTTTTCTCGAAACCCAGCATTTTCAGAAAATCGCGAGGGGTGGGATTCTCTGGCAATAATAACCCTGGACTATCCCACGGCAGCTTAGCGAAACCTTCTATTTCCTCTGAGAGGAGAGTCATTTCTATGTTACCGAAGCGCAAGACAGCTCTTTGCTCATCCTAAAACATAGTGTTGGCCTCAATCAATGCCCTATTTGGCCGAATGTCCAATAAGGAAGGTAAATTACCAAGGACCCTTTTCACATGATTCTTGTCACTAGGTGAAAGGTTCTTCCACCAATCAAGCAGCAAAGGTGGGATATTTTGGACCATGCCGAACCTGGGGACTTCATGCTTCATTTTCTGCAAACAAATAGAGTTAGCCTTTTCCCCCTCCAGATTCGACTATTTACACACTAATGATCAATATATTGGCCAATTTTATCCAAGTAATGCACATAACGTGATGGTGTCCATTAGGATTTTGGAAATCGCGTTGGACTTTGGACAAGGCTTATCTTAGCGGGTTATCACGTTAGCAACGTTCTAACCCGTACTAGGTTTAACATGATGCATGTACATTTAATGTTTGAGTGAGGTTTCTAGAATGGCCTAGACTGGTACTCCCAAATGGAAAACTTGAGAGGAAAAGGCACGGGACCATCGACTGCACCGCTGATCAACTAGTCTACCGCAAATAAGCCTTTTCATTTTAAAAGGGTAATTTTGGAAGAGCGTGTACACTTATCAGGCGCCGCTATATTGATAATTGGCACGAGTGGAGTATGATGTGGAGCATGCTTTATGCAGAGATAATAACACATTGCCAAATATTTGCATGATAAATATGTAAAAAAGTGGTAAATACAGTATTAAGGTAAAACATGAAAAATATAAAAGAAATACAAAGGAAGAAGTTAGTCCGTAAAGCAAACAAGGGAGTAGGGATGGGAGAGACATGATGTAGCAATCTTTAAACAAATGAAGAGCATTTTAGAGCAAATAAAGGTGAATAGGAAAGGGATATTCATGTTATAATCTATCAAAGCAAAGGAAGGTGGAGCAGGGAAGGGATGTGCATATTACAACAAATTTAAACAAATAAAAGGAAAATGGGAGAGGGATGTGCATGTAGTAGCAAATAAAAACGGAAAAGGTAAGAGCGTTTATATTAAAGAAGACTAATCCATATAAGCCAAATTCGCTATGGTAAGAGCCTAAGTGTAAATCCCCAGCAGAATCGCCATGTTGTCGTACCCCATTTTCTAGCGGAATCGGGCTTCGACATGTGACAACTCTTTTAAGGAGGTATTAAAAAAGGATAGTCGCCACCTAACAATTTTTAAGGTGCATTAGGGCACCTATTTACAAATAACTCTGTTTTAACTAGTCAACGCCACCAAAGATCGGGTAAGGGCTCAAGTTACCTCAAAGAGAAGGTGTTAGGCACTCCTCGAGGTCCACAACTGTGGGTCCCTACCGAACTTAAATTATATGGATTAGTCTATGTGATCAAGTAAGCAAAGAGAGTACAAAATCTAAGAATTTTATTACAAAGAGATCTTGAATAGGGAGGTGCAGCTATTTTTTATTCTAATAGAAAATAAAGAAAAAAAGGGGGGGTCCTAAGTTTTTTAGCCTAAAGGATCACCCCGTGCAACATATATAATATTTTGTAACTCCCTTGAGATAGGGTGTTACTCATATTATCCAGCGGGCACAGACTATCATCTCCTGCTACCCGATTACTATGTTAAAGTTGTTTACCTAAGAGCGCTCTGATTCAATTCTAATTCGTACCCTACACGTGCACTGCTTGTCCCATACCTATGGTCCATGAGGTTTTGGACATCTATTTTGATGGTTCTAGACCTTATATAGGTTGCTCAGAAATGTCAAAACTAGGCGACATGCAAAACACATTGGACTTTACATATAGGCAGTTAAGGTTCAAGTTTGCCTCCACACTTAAGCAACAAATGCACGCAAGACAAACTTCATGTTAAGTAATTAGAATTAAGAAACTTAAATCCCTATAGACATGATTTCTACGTGATAAGGCATC
The DNA here is from genome assembly GCF_000715075.1 of Nicotiana tabacum. Taxonomy (NCBI): domain Eukaryota; kingdom Viridiplantae; phylum Streptophyta; class Magnoliopsida; order Solanales; family Solanaceae; genus Nicotiana; species Nicotiana tabacum. The sequence continues at coordinate 77,056,027 of NC_134103.1, forward strand.
AGGGCTTGCAAACAGTTTCAAAGGCCAAGCATTGCTCATAGACAGGATTATACGATTTGCATGTTGATTAATGAAATTGTAGATTTTTGGTTATTATGCTTGATGTGTCTAGGAGACTCATGCAGTAAGGAATAATGAAAGGACCATTGGGAAGATCCCAGAAGTGCATAATAAACCATATTGAGAGGTGCAACATTGACTCTTATTAAGACGAAACAGTGTTGTCCTATAGACAGGATCTCTAATGTTTAGCACTTGGAGCTGATTTTATCATTACACTCAACCCTATAGACATATTTTCTATGTGAACAGTACGATGCAGTAACGAATGAGATGATTGAAATCCTATAGGCATGATTTCTAATGGATATGCTGAAATCATTGACATTCATTCCTATAAGCAGGTTTTCTAGTAACACATAGCAGTATGCATAATTGCAGCACTTTGAATTCATGTTTGCTAGAAGACTGTGTGTATGTGTATGTTTCTCCTAATGGCATGATTTCTATAGTGCACATAGTGATGGAATAACATATATATAACAAGTAAATGATTGAGTCCTATAGGCATATTATCTACCCATTAGGTATGCAAATATTAGAAATCTATCCATTCCCCACTTTACTGACACCCCAATCATTTATACAAAGTTATTACAGGCCCATTAATGAGTAAGATACAAATGTTATACAAATAATGACAATAGGCCCACAGCAGGCCCAAATGAAATACCCAGCATTGTCTGGGCCATCAGCATACCCAGACTTCTAACAAGGAGCCGAATTTATCAACACAACCCCAGAATCCATAGAGGAGCCCAAAGTCAATTCATATAACCATATTGCCAAGCATTGCATCATTTAAACCAACCGACTTAGATGTACAGTAGATAATAGGAAGAAAGGGGTTTAATGGGGGTGGTTTAAGTTTCATGGAAAGACTAAGGACCCAAATCCTAGTGTGTCAGAGTTCACAAGGGCCTCAAATGGACCCCGAGCAGTGCTCACACTAGGAGCTCAACCGTAAAGCCTAGGTAGCCTTGGCTTTCAGCCGACTAAGAATAAGCAGTTCAGAATAGCATAAGTAGCAAATGAGGAGAATGGACAATGGCTGAGGGACAGAACTGGGGGTACACTTATAACCTAAAGTAGACATAGCGAAGTTGAGCATACAGAGCAACTAATCAAGAAGGCCAGTAGGTTCAGCAAGATTTCCATACATAGCAAAGTATCACATAGACAACCACATTTTGAAAGAGTTAGGGAAGAAACAGGTTTGCATGGGTATACAGAGATTATCATGTACAAATGCATGACACTAAACCAGTTGAGACCTAAAAGGTCCAAATTAAGCTAAGTATGCATCCTAGTATCCTAAGATAGACATATTAACTCTCATCAGGAAACATGACTCCATTGAGACATGATAGGGAGCACACATTATGACAAAACCACATGTGGAAAGGGTCAGGGGAGAAACAAGTTTGCAGTCATAGATGCATAACACAAACAAGTTAAAACCTAAGATATTATGCTAAACATACATCCTAGAGTCATGCTAATCAATATTTAGACATGATGGGGGATGCACATTAAGACAAGCCAAATAATCACTGAAAGGGCAGGATATCAGATGAACCATAGACATGCTAGGGACCATATTAGCACAGAAGCAAGATCATAGAGAATGGTTTTAATACAAATTAAAACACATGGCACATGCAGAACAAACATTGCAGATATTCAGAGCAGTGTGAGATAGCAAGTTCTTACCAAATAGCACATGTAGGGATTCTGGGATTGACACAATATACTAATTAACTAAAGAAGATCTAAGTTATGCCATAAAACAAAATGGTTCAAACTGGGCAGGAAAAACAAGTTGAGGTAACTGTTAGGATCTCAGTCAATCACTAATGGGGTATGGGGATCATGCTGAGTGATACAATAGCAGGGGAACATGTCATAATTAACACAAGAAGTTCTAGCACAAGTGTGAAACATTCATTATAGATATTAAGGACATAGCAAATAAGCATGTTTTAGGGAACATTAAGGCACCAATATACTGGCTAATCGAACTTAAGAGGGTCAGATTATCCAAGTTAGACTTAGGCAATCTCAGAACTAGCAGCATTAGGAGGAAGTTAAATGCTAAAGAGACTTAGAACAAAGTAGAATTAACAGAATCGTGCACAAAAGTAATCCAGAAAACATATTAAGCCATGGACTTCAGATGTGAGAACACGTGTAAATCAGAGACACATAGGGATGAAATTGCAAAAGTCAAGTGGCTTACCAGTTTAAACAGACAACAATAAAGAACAAAAGATCCACAAGAACCCAGAAACCTCGATGCGTCAAAGTTCCCAAGAGCTTCGAAAGAACCCCGGGCAATGCTCGCGCCAAGAGAAAGTTCGAACAGTAGACTCTCAGCGGCCTTGGCTTTCAACCAACCAACACAAAACACAAAATAAGATAATGAAGGAATTAACAGAGCAAAGCTTCAAATTTTAGTGAGATTATCGATTCGGTCCCTTTCAAAGGGGAATGGGGAGGGGTTTATATAGTGACAGTAATCAAATAAGTAAACAAGGAAAACTTGTAAAATCAAACATAAATAAGGAAGTATTAACATGCATAATCAATAAAAATTGGATTAGGGAAAAATATGTAAACCCTAGTTGACAGAAATCAAATATTGGCCGGAAATCTTGGCTAATCGAACCCATATAGTCATGGTCTTGATGTATACGGACTAGATATTGTCCAGATTCAAATAGTTGAAGTGAATGGATAGGATTGGAGAGATGGTACTTTCCATGTTTAGGCAAGTACTAAGTAATACCATGGAGAAACAACCAGTAGCGGAGAAACACTAGTATGGTAAGTGAATGATGGGAGAATCCCATTATCGACGGGATTAGGGAAAGATTTGGAGAAGGCGACGATTAGGGTTTTCTGGTGGGAGGAGGAGCGTTTGAGGGTGGCTGGGTAGAGACAATGGGTCTCTAGGATTATGGGGTCGGATTTAAGAGAAGGGGTTAGTTTATTAGGGATCGTTGATCATTTGAGATCAACGGCCAAGATGAAAGAATTGGGTTGGGTGGGTCGTTTAAATGGGTTACCGGCCGGGTTATTTTAAAAAATGTGGTTTGGTTTTGGGCTTGGGGTAATTGGGCTAATTTTGGTCCGCAAATTGGTTAAAATTGGGCTATTATTTAAATACACAAAATTTATCAAAATAATTTATAAATTATGCTTGATAAATAAATAAAAATATTATTTATGCACTAAAATGATTAAAAATAATAACTATGTATTATAAAAATATAAAATGCTATTTTGATACAACTAATATAAATAAAGAGCATTTCTGTACAGATATAGGCTATTACTGCAAAATTGCGCAAATAGCTTAAAAATATTAATGTAATTACATAAAATGAAGTAACATATTTGAAACATGTTTTATAGGTGCAAAAATAAAAAATTTAAGTAGTTAATTCATCATAAAATAATTTGAAGGAGTAATTAATAAATATTCAAGCAATTTAAATACAGAAAAATAAAATTTAAAGCTCTAACAATTATAGGAAATTATAGAAAAATGATTGTATAGATTTATAAACTTAATAATGATGTAAAAATGATGTTTTGAAAGTATATATATATATTTTTGAGAAAATATGATGGCAAAATTGGGTATCAACAATCAGTACCTCCCAAATGTTTAAAGGTGAAATTAAATTAATCCTAAAAAATGGTAAAACTTAAAGTTAAGTCATTATAAGCTTGTTGATACAGTGACCTTCTTAATTTTCACATAACGTTTCTGCAACACTGAGGCTTGAGAATTCGATAGTTAGGGATGGGAATTGGTCTTGTAATATTGTATGTGTAACGACCCGACCAGTCATTATGAGCCCTAACATGTCGTTCGGTAGTTTGAGACCTTGAGTAGGTTCACTTCAAGTATTATGACTTGTACGTATGATCGGAATTGAATTTCGGGAAGTTCGGAGTTAATTTGTAAAGGAAATTCTAAATTCGGAAGCTTTAAGTTGGAGAATTGACTAAGGTTTAGATTTTTAGTAAATGAACTCGGAATTAGGATTTAAAGGTTCCAATAGGTTCATATGATATTTTTGGACTTGAGCGTATATTCGGGTCGAGTATCGGGTGGACCAGGAGTATTTCGGCACTTATTACGGAAGGTTAGTATTTTGAAGGTTTAATAATTTCCTAAGTTTGGGTTGAAGTGGATTTTGATGTTATCGATGTTTGTTTGTGATTTCGAGACTGGGAATAGTTCCGTATGGTGATTTTGGTCTTAGGAACGTGTGCAGATGCTGATTTGGAGGTCTGTAGGTCATTTCGGCGTCAATTGGCGAAAGATGGAAATTTGATGATTTTTGGGAAGTTTGACCGATAGTGGACTTTTTGATATCGGGGTCGGATTACGATTTTTAAAGTGGGAGTAGGTCTATAATGTCAATTATGACCTGTGTGCAAAAAATGAGGTCAATCGGACTTGAATTGATAGGTTTCGACGTAGAATGTAGAAGTTTGAAGTTCTAAAGTTCATTAGGCTTGAATTGGGGTGCGATTCGTGGTTTTGATATTGTTTGATGTTATTTGAGGCCTCTAGTAGATTCGTGGCATGTATTGGGATGAGTCGGTATGATTGGACGGGTCCCGGAGGCTTCAGGTGAGTTTCGGGGTAGTTTCGGATCAATTCTCCTTGTTTTGTCACTGTTGTGTTGGTGTCTAATTTCCTCCTTTGTGAATGCGAAGGGTCTCATGCATTCGTGAAGGGGAATTTTTGGTCTACTGGGCAAACGCGGTGAAAGAGATGCGAACGCGAGGCAAAAGCTGGGGAAGCCTATGCGAATGCGAAAAGGAAGGAGGAGCTAGGGGCTTCCATGCGTCAAGCCTTCATGAACGCGGCTCGTGGCTCGCGAACGCAAAGGGTAGTGGTCACAAGCCTTCGTGAACGCGTCCTTGGTGACACAAATGCAAATAGGAAAATTTGGGGCAGAGGCAATTGGCCTTAGCGATTGCGAGGCGATTTAAGCGAACGCGAAGAAGGAAGTGGTTGGGCAGACTGGTTTTAAAACGGGGTTTGGGTTCATTTCACCCATTTTCCACATGGCTTGGGCGATATTTTGGAGCTCTTCAAGGGGGTATTTTCATCATATAATACAAGGTAAGTGACTCCCATATTATGTTAGTGAACTACATGGATTATATGTGGATTTAAACATGGAAACTAGTAGAAATTTGGGATTTTGAAGAAAAACCTAAAAAAGTGTATTTTTAGATTTTGACCACGAAATTGGACATGAAATTAGGAATAAATCATATATTTGAGTTCGTAATGTTATGGATAAAGTTAATATCCGAATATATTTGAAATCCGGGCGCGTGGTCCCGATGGTTGATTTTATGGACCTTTTTGAGCGGAGTTGGGAATTAATATAAATTGATCAATTATGGGTATTAGAGTATATTTTGATTGGTTTGCACATTTGTTTGAATAGTTTTGGATCGACGTGCATCTGTTTGAGGAGTTAGAGAAGCTTTGGAGCTGGTAGTGGAACTTTGGAGCAAGGTAAGTCTTATGTCTAACTCTGTGAGGGGAAAACTACCCCTAGGTGATGTAATTATTATGTGTTACTTATTGCGGGGGCTACGTACGTACAAAGTGACGGTAATCTGTGCGTAGCTAGAATCATGTTATGCCTGGGTAGACTTAGGCTCACACCATGCTATAGCTGTACTACTTGAGTTGTCTCCTGTCTATTAAATTCCTTTATTTTACTATGCAACTTGAGACTAGACTTGTGTAGAGTAATGGATTTGCCATCATAGAGATTTGACGGGCTTCATGATTGGCTGATATATAATTGTAGTCTCCTTACGAAATTCTCCCGTGTTATGCGTTCTCACCGAAAAGTTCCCTTAAAAATCTATAACTCACGCGACTATTCGTGAGTGGGGTCGAGGACCCGTCAAAACTTCTTATTCTAATGGGATCGGGCCGTTCGCCCCGGAAGGATAGATACATCTATGGTTCGTGCCATTCGACCCTCGACAGTGCGCATACTAATGGATTGGGCCATACACCACGTTAGGATTTATGTACCAGACTCTCATGGGAGCGGGCCGCTCGCCTCGGTAATAAAATAGATGTATTTATGGTTTGGAAATGTGATGACGGATCGGGACGTATATGAAATCGTGCGTAATAATGGGCAAGGAGCCAGCATATCTGTGAGCTTTCCTTGATTGGGCTATGACGACCTATCTGGTATGGTCCATATTATATATACTCCGATTGAGAAGGTAACTACTAGCTGAGAGTTTGAGATATCTTTGAGAAGAGAGTTGTAGCACGTATTTACACATGTTATTTTGTTTACTTACTCTAATTCACATTTGTTTACTCCTACTATATCTGTCTTATTGGAACTCTAGTACACTTGATGCACTTTTTTGTGCAGATACTTATACGTCTGGTGGTCTTTTGGGCGCTGAGGCGTAGCTATTACGAGGACTTTACCGTGAGCTGTGTTTCACGCTCTGATCCGCAGCCTGTAGAGTCTCCATCAGAATTATTTATATATCCTGTCTGATTTGTATTCCAAACAGATGTTGTATTTTATTTTATTTCCTAGCTGATGCGCATGCACTTGTGACACCGGGTTTTGGGGGTTCTTTGAAGTTAATCATTATTGTGGTTCATGCAGATATTTTTATTTACTCTGTAAAATTCTATTTTATACTGTCTAATTAAGGAAAAATTTTAATTTCAAATTTCTGAAATGGGTAATTAAATTAGTAAATTGGCGTTGGCCTGCCTGACGACGGCATTAGGCTCCATCACGCCCTATAGTAAATTTTAGGTCGTGACAGCTTGGTATCAGAGCGTTAGGTTCACTTAGATCTCACGAGTCATGAGCAATTCTAGTAGAGTCTTGCGGATCGATACGGAGACGTCTGTACTTATCTTCAAGAGGCTACAGGGCTATTAGGAGCACTTCCTTTCTTGATTCCTTTATCGTGCGATTTGATTCCTTTGAGGCTTATGCCGTTTATTCCTTTCTACTCATTCTTATACGATGTTTAGTGCTCATGTAAATTAGGCATCGAGGAGTTTCAATGGTACTACAAACGTGGAGCAGGATGTTTCTCCCTACGCATTCAAGTAAGTTATTATCATCTTCTTGCGGAAGGAGGTTCTGTCCTTTCAGCTCAGTATCGGTATTTCCTATGGTTTTGAGGCTATGCACAGTGTTGGTGTAATGGTAGGGTGCCTGTCTACGTGTCGAGCTAGTGAATGACTCAAAGAAGGATTTCTCAGTGCATGATTAAGAGGTTCAGCGTTTAATTCCAGCAAAGGAAAGGCAATCGGACTATGGATGTCTAGAATTTGGTTGATGGAGTTATGAGACTTGATATTTTCGAGCGTGGTGGAATTCTCATTTATGATGTGGCATCGTCATCCTTGTTGGAACACATTACAGTTCGTTAGTGTTATGGTCTCCCTTGATTTTGCCTTCGGGGGCAGGGTGTTGTGAAATAGTGCCTGAGGGGCGGTGGTCAGAGATAGCGGTGTGCAACGGTTCAGAATAGAATTGGTATTTCTAATGTTTATGGCTCGAGAAAGATGATCTTCGAAAAGGCTTAGAGTTGGTAGTAATTTGTTAGCACAGGTGCTATAGAGATGAGATGGATTTTGATTTGATGCAACAATTGGGTAACGAGGAATGAGGAAGGACATGGTGGGAGGTGTCTCGCAGCGGATGAATTACCAGCAGGTCAAGTATAAGAAGCAGAGGTCGAGAAGTTGCTTAACGGATATGGTTTGACTGAAGTGAGAGAGGCAGAGTAGCATATTGATTCTGTGGTAGGATAGCCATGTATCTTGAAAAATGTAGAACGATTTGGGAATCGTGATGGAAGGTGATTTGGTCTACGTATTTTATTCAGAATGATGGTTACTGTACGGAGAAAGATTAAATATGGCAGAAAGGAGTTTGCTTGAAATGAAGAGGGGTGTGAAGATTTGATTATCGTTTCAGATGCAATATGACTTGAGTTTGGATGATATTATTGAACTCTCAGTTGATGTCAATAGGGAATGAACGGACTTGTAAAACTGGTGGACAAGCATAGGCTCGAAAGGTTTACTGAATGCATGGTAGTTGCACCCGGTGCAACGTCGTTGGAAGATGTCGGCATGGAAGTTCACATGTGGGTTATCTCTTGTGAGAAGGATAACAGTTGTATGATGATGATGAAGCTTCTATGAAGAATGTTACTTTCTACCCAGTAAGAGGTCGAATATGTGATTGTGGCTCATGGTTTAAAATGTTCATGGAAAGCTTAACAAAAGGATTTCGGGAATTTGGCGGATTAACGGTGAGAGATCATGGTAAATGAGAAGGAGGAATCATGGTGGTATCTACATTATGTGATGGTAGCTTAAAGCTAAGTGGGGGAGCTCCACCGTCTACGATTGGATCGTTTGGTTGTCTGCTTGTGCGGCTTCTAGATATCGGTGCATTAGTGAACTATTTATGACTAAGAAAAGAAAACATCATGACTAATTCAAGCAAGGAACTTGATGAATGTGTGCTAAACTTCGTCTTATCGATTCAGGTGTAGCTTTTAGGAAGACTCAGAGTTTATGCTTCTTGTGGATGTAAGGTGCAAGGAAGAGAATTCAGTCGGTTGCTTATTTGATGGGGTGTTTTTGTGCTAGCAGAGCGGTGGAGTTTGGTTATATTCGGGACCAGGTCGGAATGGGTCACTCTCAACAACAGTCTTAGTGGGCTCAAAAGTTTAAGTACAGTGCCTAAGGATTCCGGGTCCGTCGTGTGGTTAAGGATCGAGTTTTCATAATGGATTACGAATGGGACTTGGAATGCTCTATGTTGTCATCAGGTATGCTATGCAGTATTGGAGTAAAGGAAGAAATAGCTTCGAAATTGTGGGAGGTCTTGTAGAATGGGTATACCAGTTGGAGATGCCATTGTGTGCAAGAAGAGGGTATGAGATGATTCATGGGCATTAAGACGATGTGGTCTCGTGATTCGGGTTGCTCGGGATAAGTGCGGATTGAGTTCGTTATGTTGTAGATGGAGCTATTATCATTTCTAAGACAGGTCAAAAGTAGATGTAAAGAAGTTGGGTCGGTTAGTAATGGTTGAATCAGCATGATTGTGGCAATGATTAGTTCATTCGGTGTGTGAAGTGATAATATGTGGTTTGTGGTTGTACGTGCGGGCTTGATAGCCATCATAATTTAGTTGATTTGGGAAGTATTGAATTCGAATGGCCTGGTGGTGTAAATGGATTTTCGGGAGAGTTATGGCGATTTAGACCAAGACTTGAGGTTTATATTTTCTGCGGTTTGGGAATTCAGTCGTGTGTTGCATTGGTTCTTCTGAAATGAGCTAAGTGAAAAATTTCTAGCCAATGAAGTGTTTATACTACTAGTAGTTCAGGAGTTACGATGACTTCTGGTATTCTCGGATAGTAGCATGATAGGTGCAGTGAGCGTCTTGTAGATTTGAAAGTTGAGGATCAAGGTTGTGGTTCGGTATTGTCAAGAATGTCACGAGCTCGAATGTGTAGGGGAGAATTCATATGTTCAGAGTAAGTTGGCATTTTCTTTAGTGTCACCTGAGAACGGCGTTCTAGGTAAGAGGCTTTGGGTAATGATTCGCGAGTTCTTGAATTGCTTTACAGATCAGCATGGTCGGTGGTATGGAAATGTAGACTTTGATACCTCATGCAGAATGGTTGTGGAAGCGTACCCCACTGGGAGATTTGTATAAGTGTGGCATGGTAGTCACTTGATTATTATAGATCGAAACCAAGTACGGAGAGTTTTGGTACTATTGTTAATGTGAGGGTTTATGCCTGGAAGGCGCTCTATTCCTTTGGTTGTGAACTGTGGGGGTTGTGTCGGATTGAAACGACTTGATTATTCACACGTGTGTTGAGGTCCCGTGTAGATTATGGGGTTATATGAGCAGGATGGCTCTCGAGATGCAGGTCATTTATCACACCTTAGTCGTGCTTGGGTTTTGTGACGTATTGCACTATCTGTCTCCCAGAGTTGTATTTTTGCACTTAGCGTGCTTATGGTCGATATTCATCATTTTGTACGTAGAAACATCATGGCTTGGTGAGTATGTCCTTATTTATTGTTATGAGTGGATCGGGTGGCACGTCGCCACGGGTACGTTATTCGGATCGGGTTGCACGTCGCAACGGTATCATTTTTGGATCGGGTTGCACGCCGCAACAACATTATGTTGGGTACGATTCCTTATATCTATCCCTACGTATTTTGTTTCTCATTCTCTAAGAAGGGTTCATAACATCCGTTCGACTGTTTAATTCGTTACACGGGCTGGATAATTCTATTCCAGATTTCTCTTTTCCTTATATATCGCATTCGAGTTTGTAGCATGTTGGCGCACTGTTGGCATCATACGAGATCTTGGTCAGTGTAAGGTGGCTTATTGCCTGTGTAACTTAGACTTGGTGAGACGAGATTATTGGACCTGAAATTCAGTGCAATCAGATTTATATAAGGTATATTAAAGAGAGAATATCGTTATTCGGTTCAGAATGAGGTTATGGCCCTTTTCAAGAGAAGCGACTTCATGATTTGATTGATTCAGTAGGGGGGTATGAATTTCTACACATCTTCTCTGTCATGGCGGTATTGTGAGGATTTAAAGCGGGATTATTTGTATTATGAGGTGTATTGCGGGCATCATATTAGTAAAATTTCAGCTATTATGGTTGAGGGATGTTATTATGGGAAACTGACTTATGTGGTACGTGGTGTGATTACCGCATAGATGCATGATCATGTTTGGGTAAAGTGTGTGGTGATTGGCGTGACGTTCATTTGTTAGAATCATGTCTTGTAAAGAAATACAGAAGTTGAAATTTGGTTCTAAGGCTTATGAACTAAATAAAAGGGAGGACCTTCAGTCCAGATCAAGATAATGTGCCCAACTGGGTTGTGATGGAACGGATAGGTGCACAAGGTATAAAACAGTAATTTTGGACAACTCCGAAGCAGTTCTTGGCACGTTCGAGGACGAACGTATGTTTAAGTGGGAGAGAATGTCACGACATGACCGCTCGTTTTGAGCCCTAGCGCATTGTTTGGCAGTTTGGGATATTGAGTAGCTTCACTTCAGGTATTATGACTTGTATGCGTGGTCAGAATTGAATTTTGGGATGTTCGGAGTTGATTTAGAAAGGAAATTCTAAATTCGGAAGCTTTAAGTTGTAGAATTGACTAAGGTTTAGATTTTTAGTAAACGGCCTCAGAATTAGGATTTGAAGGTTCCAATATATTCGTATGATGATTTTGGACTTGGGCGTATGTTCGGTTCGAGTATCGGGTGGACCGGGAGTATTTCGTCACTTATTACGGAAGGTTAGTATTTTGAAGGTTTAATAGTTTCCTAAGTTTGGGTTGAAGTGGATTTTGATGTTATCGATGTCCGTTTGTGATTTCGAGCCGGGGAATAGTTCTGTATAGTGATTTTAGTCTTAGGATTGTGTGCGGATGTTGATTTGGAGGTTCGTAGGTCATTTCGGCGTCAATTGGCGAATATTGGAAATTTGATGATTTTGAGAAGTTTGACCGATAGTGGATTTTTTTATATCGGGTTCGGATTACGATTTCAGAAGTAGGAGTAGGTTCGTAATGTCAATTATGACCTGTGTGCAAAATTTGAGGTCAATCGGACTTGATTTGATAGGTTTCGGCGTCGAATGTAGAAGTTTGAAGTTTTAAAGTTCATTAGGCTTGAATTGGGGTGTGATTCATGGTTTTGATGTTATTTGATGCCTTGATCAGGTTGGGGTCAAGTATTGGGACTGGTCGGTACGATTGGACGGGGTCCCAGGGGCCTCGGGTGAGTTTCGGGGTGATTTCGGATCAATTCTCCTTGTTTTGTCACTGTTGTGCTGGTGTCTGGTTTCCTCCTTCGCGAACGCGAAGGGTCTCATGAATTCACGAAGAGGAATTTTGGGGAAACTGGGTTTTGGAAATCGCAAACGCGGTGAAGGCGATGCGAATGCGAGGAAGAAGCTGGGGAAGCCTACGCGAATGCGAGCTGAAGGTCGCGAACGCGAAGAGGAAGGGGGAGCTGGGGGATGCCAGGCGTCAAGCCTTCGCGAACGCGGCTCGTGGCTCGGGAATGCGAAGGGTAGTGGTCACAAGGCTTCGCGAACGCGGCCTAGGTGACGCAAACGCAAAAAGGAAAATTTGGGGCAGAGGCAATTGGCCTTTGCGATCGCGAGACGATTTACGCGAACGCGAACGCGAAGAATGAAGTGGCAGGGCAGACTAGTTTTAAAACGGGGTTTGGGTTAATTGCACCCATCTAATGCATGGTAAGTGACTCCCATATTATGTTAGTGAAATACATGGATCATATGTGGATTTAAACATGAAACTTAGTAGATATTTGGGATTTTGAAGAAAAACCTAGTAATTTATATTTTCGGATTTTGACCACGAAATTGGACATGAAATTGGGAATAAATCATATATTTGAGTTTGTAATGTTATGGGTATAGTTAATCTCCGAAAATTTTTGGAATCCGGGAACATGGGCCCGAGGGTTGATTTTATAGACTTTTCGAGCGGAGTTGGGAATAAATATAAATTGATCAATTATGAGTATTAGAGTATATTTTGATTGGTTTGCACATTTGTTTGAATAGTTCTGGATCGACGTGCATCGGTTTGAGGTATTAGAGAGGTTTCGGAGTCGGTTATGGACCTTTATAGCAAGGTAAGTCTCTTGTTTAACTCCGTGAGGGGAAAACTACCCCTAGATGATATAATTGTTATGTGTTACTTATTGCGGGGGCTATATACGCACAAGGTGACGAGAGTCTATGCGTAGCTAGATACATGTTATGTTCGGGTAGACTTAAGCTCACACCATACTATAGATGTACTACTTGAGTTGTCTCCTGTCTATTAAATTCCTTTATTTTACTATGCAAATTGAGACTAGACTTGTATAGAGTAATGGATTTTCCATCGTAGAGATTCGACGGGCCTCATGATTAGCCGCTATATAATTGTATTTTCCTTACGAAATTCTCCCGGGTTATGCGTTCTCACCAAAACGTTCCCTTAAAAATCTATAACTCACGCGACTATTCGTGAGTGGGGTCGAGGACTCGTCAAAACATCTTATTTAAATGGGATCGGGCCGTTTGCCTCGGCAGGATAGATACATCTTTGGTTCGTGCCATTTGACCTTCGGCAGTGCGTACACTAATGGGATCGGGACGTACACCACGTCAGGATTTATGTACCATACTCTCATGGGATTGTCCGCTCGAGTCGGCAATAAAATAGATGTATCTATAGTTTGGCAATGTGATGATGGATCGGGCCGTACGCCTCGGCATTTCTATAAAATACTATTATGAAATCATGCGCAATAATGAGCAAGGAGCCAGCATATCTATGAGCTTCCCCTGATTGAGCTATGACGACCTATCTGGTAAGGTCCATATTATATATACTTCGATTGAGGAGGTAACTACTAGCTGAGAGCTTGAGATATCTTTGACAAGAGAGTTGTACCATGCATTTCCACCTGTTATTTTGTTTACTTACTCTGATTCACATTTATTTACTCCTACTGTATTTGTCTTATTGGACCTCTAGTAAGTGTCGATGTCGAGCCCTCGTCACTACTTCTCTGGGGTTAGGCTAGATACTTATTGGGTACGCGTTGATTTACATACTCATACTACACTTGCTACACTATTTTTGTGCAGGTACTTATACGTCTGGTGGTCTTTTGGACGCTGAGGCGCGGCCATTGCGGGGACTTTACCGTGAGCTGCATTTCATGCTCCGATCCGCAGCATGCAGAGTCTCCATCATAGTTATTTATATATCTTGTCTAATTTGTATTTCAGGCAGATGTTGTATTTTATTTTATTTCCTTGTTGATGCTCATGCACTTGTGACACCGGATTTTGAGGGTTCTTTCAGGATATTCATTATTGTGGTCCGTACAGATATTTTTATTTACTCTATAAAATTTTATTTTATACTATCCAATTAAGGAAAATTTTTTATTTCAAATTTCTGAAATGGGTAATTAAATTAGTAAATTGGCATTGGCTTGCCTGACGGCGGTGTTAGGCGCCATCACGACCTATAGTAAATTTTGGGTCGCGACAGTATATATCTGAAATAGAAACTCATTTGCTCCAACAGCTAGACCTTAAAAATTAAAACAATAGTGAAGTGCATAAATTTTGGTCATACACATAATAGGTTCCTTTATGGCCTTTGGCAAACTGAAAAGACTGAGCCACGAGCGAAGAAAATAGTATGACCATATATTTAGAAGCCAAATGAAATAAATATCACACAATAAGGATAGAGTTAGTACCAGTTTGGCTATGTTGAGAAGTTGACGGGCAGAGGTACGATTTGTTTCACAAAATACGTTCCACGATTATATTGATCTATCAGTAGTACAATTTGTGGAGTTTTCATGTTCTCTGGCCTTGTCCAAAATTCAAGATCTTTTACTGGATCTCCAACCTTAAAATATGCATAATTAAATTTTTAACATTTAACAGCCATATGTTTATGGAAAAACTTAGAATTAAATAATTCTCAATATTCTTGAAAACTATTGGGACTAACATGGATATAGAAGCGACTGCGGTTGGAACTGGATTTCAAGAAATAATCAGTGCCCCGTTTGATGTCAAATTGAAAAAATTTCAGATATCCAGCAGCTTGGAGCTGTGATTGATAAGCGATAGCATTACTCCTATTATATATTTTCTAATAAAATTCATTCTAAGTAATATTGCATACCTAGTAGCAATCAATGAATGTGAACTGATGGTTGGTAATCCATATTCTTGCAACTCCACAATTTAACTGAAGTGATTGACTGCAAATATAGATATAGATATATAATTTAACAAATAAAAGTATTTCTGTAAGACTAAAAAGCAGTTAAGCTATAACATGATATATCAAAGTAAATTAAATTTAGAAGAATATTTGCCTCATCCAACTTTATGTTTGTCTGTAGTATGACCAAGTATTTACTGAGTATGTACACTGAACTTGTTGTTGGTGCTGCTCATTTGATACTTACTCATTAAAAACTTCTATCCTCTAAATTTCGGAAAACGTTTTTATACACTACATTTATAGCTTCATTTGTTATTTTTCCATCTTCATCATAACATAAGATCTTCAACCCTTTTCTACTTGTTACTCTTGAAAGTGCAATGTATAGTTGTCCATGAGTAAACACAGGCTTCTTCAAAAATAATCTCACATTACATAATGACTGACCTTGGATTTTATTGATGGTCATGCCAAAAGATACAATGACTGAAAATTGCCTTCTTTGGAACTTAAAAGGAATTCTTGTATCAAATGGAGTAAGTGTCATTCTTGGTATAAAAACTTTGTCTCCAACTATTTTTCCTGATAATACGTTAGCTTTAATTACCCAATTTTCAATTCTTGTGATGATCAATCTTGTACCATTGCACAATTCTGACGATTGATCTATATTTCTTAACAACATCACAGGAACACCTACCTTTAAAGTGATAGAGTGATTTCGAATACCTGAACATTTAATACTATTTAGGAATTCGGGTGTATGTATATATTCCAAAGATGTAAATGCATGATGAGACATGCAAATTGTATCTGAACTTAAATATGACTTATCCTAAGAATTGTTGAGAGAAACCATGAAATCGTTCACCGATTCCACCATCTGAAGAGTTAGCGCAAGAATTGCTCTTTCTTGAAGGTATTTTATATCTGTGAAATGTTGCAAGAAATCAGAATATATACTTTTTACAATTCCAGATATTGGATCATCAGCATTATCTATGAGAAGATCATCAGGTATTTCTAATTTCTCAAAGCCATCAATGGAACATCCATTATTCCATCACCTATTTCCAAAATCCATTCAGAAAACTGTTTTAAATCATCCAAATCAGCACCAGATATATTTTCTTGGAATCTCATATTTGTTGTTAGCTTTAAAACCTGACAGTGAAGCCACAATATATGAAGAATTTAGAGTTACCTTAACAATCTCTTGTGTAATACCCCATCATTTTTTTGGACTAATTTAACCTTAAATATAGAGATAGATCTTATGGATAGAATAATCAAACCTTTTTTAAAAAATAAAATATGGCTGACAGTATATGAGGCCATCAATAGCCTTGTAAATACCATTTACTTGATTGAGAATTTATATGGGGCCTCACTTTAGATAAAGGAGAAAATAAGTGGGTCAGCTTCACTTCTTAGTGATTTTCTACTTTGCAGAATTTAAGAAAAAACTGTTTTAAAACCTCATTAGCTCTAGAATCAAATTAAGAAAAAAAAAAGTTGCGGAAGACTTACTTGTCTAGAAGACCGTGTTAAGGATTAACAAAGAAGAATAAGTATTTGATCTGTTGCTTGGGTCATTATTATTTGAGGAGTTTGAGGATACATAATTGGTGTGAGCAGAGAACTAGAAAGCTTGAAAATTTTCTTGTACAATTCAACCAACAATCAGGTATGTAGATATGTAATTTTATCCCTGTAGTATGCCTAGGATTACATTACGATTGATGTGGATATCAAATTCTTTAGAATGATGACAAGAAGTTAATTGAAAGCAATTTGATAAATTCTAAACCCATTTGAGTTGCTGCCTAAGTTTTTTTTTTAGATTGGGAACATGATTAGAAATGTTAAAATAATAGAGAAAATATTTTCATCTAGTAACGGACAAAGCTTTAAGGATAAAGTGAGGATCAGATTTGAATGTTGCTAGATTATTTGGATTATTATTAGGGTCATAGGTTTTGAATGGTGTTATTTAAGTATGGACATGTAATATATTTTATACTAAAATATGTTTCTTCCTTTCCATATACCAAGTGGTCAAGGATATGGTAGCAGTAAGCTTGACAGAGAAATACTTTTTTTCACATTAAGTGTCGATTATATTGAGTAATTCATGATTTAAAAATTAATTCAATTGGTGGTGAATTGAACTTGATAAGTATGTCCTAATGAACCTAGCCAAAATATTTGTAGATCATGAGTTGTTGAACTCCCACAAAGTTTGAAAGGGAGAGTTGAAGCTTAAGACTTGAGGTGAGTTAAGGTTTACTTTCCTAATAGGAAATTTCATTATAACTCTTGTGCTCCATATGTTAGATAAAGCTAAGTCATGTCTTATCGTGATCCATTACTCAGTTCATTTATTATTATTCAATACGACATTATATGTGACATGAATACATGCTTATGTGTATTATCAATTGCTATGCGCCTTTATTTGTGATATTCACATTCAGTAGGGAGAAGTGGCCAACCTTCCCCAGCGTGAGTGCCATGATATTAGGGTTATCTACCCCACGCTTGCAGGTGCCAACTGTTTGTTGGGGAGATAGGCCTACACTCCTCCGTACGTGTTCCCAAATGCTCACGTACGCAGAGCCATTATGAGTAAAAATTAACTTTGCAAAGTTACGTCTTAAAATATATATAAATCCGTTTCTATTTCAGATATAAGTTATGGGCTCAATTTCTACGTTAAGTTTCAGTTTTAGCTTACAGTTTCAGTTTCCAGTTTATTACTTGGTTGTAAAATTTTATATGATTTATATGATTTTTCGTATATCCCTTTTCTTTCATATATTTTCCAGAAGGTCTCGCTCCGCCTTTTTAGGAGGTAACCTATGAGACTTACTCGGTATTCTTTGGTGGTACTTAGCCCGTTTGGGCTTGCTACGTCATGTGGCAGGTATTGAGGATGCAGGTAACGAGGCACGTGGCTAGAGGAGATATTCTAGATTCAGTTTACAGACGTCGTTGATTTACCCCAGCGGTAGCGAACCCTATTTAGACTATTATTTATATCTTTTTTTCTTTACGTTTATTTTATTTCCGGGAATGCTCCCGTAGGCTATGTATTTTAAAATTTACTTTTTAGATTCTAGAGGCTCATGACTTATTAGTGGGTCAGTATTAAAACAGTTTGGGATTTATCCTTTATTTATTATTTTTATCAGTCAGCTTAAGAACTGCAACTTAATTAGAATTAATATTTAAGCACGTTAGATTCTTTGCTACTGAAATTAAAGTTTGATACAAATAGTACAGGGTTCACTCAACGAGTGGTAAGGGTTGAGCACCAATCACGTCCCATCCCAGTTTGGGGGCGTGACAAGTTGGTATCAGAGCATCCAGGTTTACGGAGTTCTAGGGAGTCATGAGCCGTATCTAGCAGAGTCTCAAATATGCGTATGTTGTGCCTCATACTTATATTTCAAAGGCTGCAGGACATGTTAGGAATTTTTGTTTTCCTCCTTTGATTCTTATATCGTGCGTTAGAGCTAAACGTTTCAGAATTCTAACACCCATTTATCACTCGTTTTAGTGCAAATAAGTTGGTTAGAACAAGATCAACTTCATCCTCTGCTGCTAACGATGTTGAGATACCAGCTGCTAATCATCAAGAAGCAGCACCAGAGGTGCAAGCCACACCAATAGCACCAGCTACAGTTAGAGGACGTGACAGAGGTAGAGGTAGAGGTAGAGGTCAAAATACTAGGGGTAGAGGTGGAAATGCCAGAGGTAATCAGGCCCGTGGTAGGGCCACTAGACAAGCACAAGCTCCACCTCAGCAGGTTGTTAATGATCGGGTACCATCACATCAGCAGGATAATCGAATTGACAGGATTTTGGCCTTTCTGGAGTCCTTAGCCCCTCCGGCTGGTGGTCAGGTTGCACGTGTTCATGCTCCTCCTTAGGACCCTCATGATTCAGATGAAGAGGTTATAGGAGATGATTTTCAAGCTCCACTCGAGGTACCACCACCAGTTGTCCCTGCAAATATTGCCTAGACAGTGCAGTTACCAACAGGAAAAATTGATCCACATGCCTTTCTGAGATTAAACCCTCATACTTATAATGGTACAGATAAAACAAATGAACCAATATTATTTTTGGAAGAGATAGAGGTAATGTTTGTTTCTTTGGGTTGTCTTGAAACACAAGCCACAGAGTTGATTGGGTTTCAATTGAAGGGTGCAGCAGGACAATGGTGGAGAGGTTACAAGAAGGCCAGAGATTTGTCACGACCCAAAATCCCACCACAGGCATCGTGATGGCACCTAGTCTCTAAGACTAGGTAAGCCGATTACAATTATATTTCAAGCCATTTTTTTTTCATTTAATAGGTAATCAAAACTAACAGCGGAAACAAATATGAAAACCTCCCAAGACTGGTAGTACCGAGTCACGAACTCTGACTAAATACATAGAATGATCACGAGGACCGAATATACAATATTGTTTTATTAAAAATTAACAGTACAATGAAATGAACAGACTCCAAGGGACTGCGACGACCAAGCAGCTCTACCTTGAATCCTTGCGATCACACTCTAACTCTGTCCTGGTCCGATATCTCCAATACCTAGCTTTGCACAAAATGTGCAGAAGTGTAGTATGAGTACATCACGGTCGGTACCCAGTAAGTATCAAGACTAACCTCAATGGAGTAGAGACGAGGTACAATCAAGACACTCACTAGTCGAATAACCTATGCAATATAGTATATAAAATAATAGTGGAAAATAATTAGCAATGATAACAACAAAATCAACCAGTGATATAACAGCAATGCAACAAGAACCTCATAATTATTGCTCAGACAAATAAGGAACACAAGTACAACCAATTAATCAATTCCTTCAAATATAAATTCTTTCGCCTATATATTTTTAAAATAATAATCTCCAGGGTATAATACTTTCCAATAAATATATTTTCAAGTAAAAGTCACCATGTGACACCTCATTTCACAATCATAAAAATTACGAGTCTCAGGCCACTTTCATATATTTCGTAAATATGGGTCTCAACCCATTTTCATATTTCCACGGCACTTCGTGCCCATAATTAAATCATCATATTTTTCCGGCACCTCGTGCATACTTTTTATATCACAGTTGCACGGACAGTTCACGTGCCAATATTATTATCAATGTATATAAAATCCGCATGATCAATTTATTTTCAATAAAGTAAGGTTAAAATCATTAAATCAAGTAAGAAATCAACAAAAAATAAGTTTATTTTAGAAATCGTTTGAGTGAAGAAAAATGACATTTCCATTAAAATAAAGCATCAGATAAACTACTGATTTGGACATAAAATTTATTTAATTAAAGCATACTAGAATTTTTCTTTTATTTAAGACAACTCAATCGTCAAAAACAAGTACAACCCCAAGAAAAAAAAATATATAAATCCTCAAAGTCTCGTACAAAAAAGTCAAGGTCAACACAATACAACAAGAAACACAAAACACTTAATATTAAGTCAAATAATACATCACGAAAAATACAAAAATTTACAAATTATGGAAAAAAACAAATAACCAAAGGCAAGTGCAGCCATAGAGAAATATCAACAAAAGGCCACTCCCGAGGTACCGCCTCGTAATCCCAAATCATAAATAAATTCACAATATTTCTTTTCCTTATATCACCGCGGGAGCCTTCACATTTAGCTTAAAAGAAATTATTTTTCCCGAAATAGCATCCCGCGTTTTAGCCACCCTTAGCACACCGCATGGCTTCTAGTAGTTTCCATACTAGTAATGCGTATCAAGCCCACCTTATCTCACCGCATCCTTATCTCGCCGCATGCGTTTCAACACTCAGACCTTATACCACCACATGCGTATCAATATCACAATTTATCACAATTCACACCTCAAGTGCCCGATTATCACAGCATAACACAACTTGCACCTCAAGTTCTCAAATATCATAACATATTATAAATTGCACATCAAGTGCTCAAACATCAAAATATATTATAAATTGCACATCAAGTGCTCAAATATTAAAAATTATCATAGAAATCAACACTACATTATTTTTCACAATAAGGAGCCCATGGCTCGACCATAATGTACACACAAAATCTTAAAAAAATATTCGGGAGTGAACAACTCAACTAAATAATATTTCACAATTTAACACTTTGCCTCAGATATCATTTACGGCCTTTATAACTCAATACCGATTACAATAAAATGAACTAGAAGGTAATTCATCAAGGAACAATGCCTTCTTAAATCCAATTTTTTGGCAAATAGATTAATGCCTCCTTTTAAGCTTACATAATAAATTATTTGCAAATGAATAATCTATAATGAAATTATCTCCAGGAAATATCAGCTCAACAAGAACACGGGATTCACATAAAAATTAAAGTGGTAATTACACCAAATTATCATATAAAAACAAATTCAACAAAGAAGGATTTATGCATGACAAATAAAGGATTTACTTTGTTCCAACAATTTTTTCAATTTACTACACAATATGCCCAAGTCTTTAATTCAATGAATTTGCATATATAAGCCTGAGTACGTACTCGTCACCTCGCGTACACGGCTTTTCACATTTAACAAATGGCACATAAGACTCGATGCCTAAGGGGTAATTCTCCCACTCGTGGTTAAGCAAGACACTTACCTTATTGAAGTTATGTCGATATTCTAAAATCGCCTTCTCGCTTGAATTGACCTCCGGACAACTCAAATCTATCCAATTCAATTGTATAACTTCATTAAAATTTATTGGAAACAATTTCGGATAATAAAACATCGACTTAAAAATTTATTATAAAAAGTCAATAAAAGTCAACGCGGCGCCCGCCTCTCAGAACCCCACATAATTTTCATGGAATCCGAACATCCATTCCGATACGAGTTCAACCATACCAATTTTATCGAATTCCAATAACAAATCGACCACCAAATCTTAAATTTAAACCAAGAGGGTTTTCACAATTTTTCCAACTAAATTCATCGATTAAATGTTAAAAACAACCATGGATTCGGGTAATTTAACCAATATTGAGTTGAGAACACTTACCCCGTTGTTTTCTCTGAAAATCACCCAAATTTCGCCTGAATCTGAGTTCCAAATCGATAAAAATGGATTCAGAACTTAAACTCTATGCCCAGTGATTTCTTCTACGCGATCGCGAAACACAATTTCAACACAGTCAAAATTAACTCTACTCGATCGCAGAAAGTCCCACGCGGTCGCGAAGTACTGACTCCGCTACCCTACACGATCGCGAACCTTCTCACGCGATCGCGAAGCATTAAGCGCATTTGCCCAGCTCCTCCCTCCGTTCCTCTTCGCGAACGCGGCCTTAGCCACGCGTTCGCATGACACAGCTCGCCCAACCTACGCGATCGCGGACTTTCCCACGCGATCGCACAGAATAAATTTTTATGTTGCCCAATTAAGCCTACGCGATCGCAACCCCATTCACGCAATCGCGTAGAACAAATTCACCTCTGCCCAAATTACTCTACGCGATCGCAGACGGACTTACGCGATCGCGTATAAGGAAAATCAGAAGAAAATGCCAGCAGCTATTAGCTATTTTCTAAATGCCAAAAATGATCTGTTAGCCGTCCAAAACTCACCCGAGCCCCTCGGGACCTCAATCAAATATACCAATAGGTCCTAAAATATCATACGAACTTAATCGAATTCTCAAATCACCTCAAACAACATCAAAACGACGAATCGCACCCCAAATCAAAATCTATTAACTTTGAACTTTCAAATTTTTTATCTTGTGCCGAAATACATCAAATCAATTCGGAATTACTTCAAATTTTGCACACAAGTCATAATTGACATAACGAAGCTATTCAAATCTTCAGAATCGGATTCCGACCCCGATATCTAAAAGTCAATCCCCCGGTCAAACTTCCCAAAAATTCATCTGTCACAACCCAAATTAACCCTCCGTAAGGTGTCGTGACGACACTTAGCCTTTACGACTGGGTAAGCCTAATATTACGAAAAATGTAAAGAAAACACAACATTTTAAAGATAAACATCATATTGTGAATAACCAAAAGTAGTACCACTCGGCATGTACAAAATAATTTTCCAAAACTCGGAATATCACTAAATGACAAGCTGTTATAATCTATGTAGCTCTATACAAAAGTCTGAAGATAATAAGGAAAATCTCTAAGCGAGGGAGTAGAAGGGGACTCCGAGGATCTGCGGATACAAGCAGAAGTACCTTAAAGTCTCCTAGAATCAGCAGCACCCACTAACCCCGAGGCTGATAGCTCGCACCTAGATCTCCACACGAAAACATGTGCAGGAAAGGGCATGAGTACACCACAATGGTACCCAGTAAGTGCCAATCCTAACCTCGGTCGAGTAGTGACAAGGTCAGGTCAAGGCCCTATCGGAGTAAATATAATGAATTAAACAGTAAAAGATATAAGTAAAGTTTAGGGTAACACAGTTAAAGAAATTCTCGAAAATTTAACAGTTAAGGGAGCCCTCGGCTCAGAACAAGGTAAACACAATGGGGAATCTCCCGGGATACCGTCCCGTAGTTCTGAATGAATATGCAGTACAAGGGGATCTCCCGGAATATGTCTGTAGTCCCAAAGTAAATATGCAGTGCTGGGGGATCTCCCGGAATACGTTCGTAGTCCCAAAGTAAATATGCAAGACAGGGAGGATCTCCTGGAATACGTCTGTAGTCCCAATTTAAATATGCAACGCAAGATAAAATGGTAGGTAAGGCATCGAGTTATACCGTTTATACAGAACACAGATAAGGAAAGTAGGGACTTAACTAAGCATGGCGCACAGAATGTCAGATAGGCAGTTAAAACACATAAGCATGCTTCTCTAGTCTAAGCTGAACAATTAAACGAATTAGTGCAATTTAATAAGGGAAAGACAATTTATGATTTAGAAAGGAAAAACGGGATTTTTGCAATAATAGCCCGTGTACGTACTCGTCACCTTACGTACACGGCGCCCACACCTCAATTAATATCAAACATCCTAAGGGAAAAGTCCCCAACACAAGGTTAGGCAAATCACTTACCTCGACCGCTCAAATCAACTTGATATCACGTTCTTGCCATGAGTATCTGACTCCAGATGGCCCGAATCTATTCAAATTAATTGCATAATGTAAATATAACTACTACTAATTTAACTAATTAATTCGAAACTAAAGCGTGAAATTAGGAAAAACACCTAAAAGGTCTCCTCGAGCCCACATCTCAGAATCGGGTAAAAATTACAAATTATGAACACTCATTCACTCACGAGCTCACTCGTCTAAATATTATCCAATTCCGACACCTAGAACTCGATCAAAACCCAAAAATTTAATTGGGGAACTTTCCCCCCAAATTCTCACTCTTTCACTCAAATCCCTTAATTAAATGAGGAAAATTGCTATAGATTAATGAAATATACACGAATTAGAGTTAAGAATTGTTACCCACTGATTTCCTCTTAAACATCCTTGCAAAATCGCCTTTTCCCGAGCTAAAATTCGAATTGGTGAAAAATGGGGAATGAACCCTCGAATCTGCGTCTTCAACCCAGCGATTTCCGCACCTGCGGACCTAGGACCTCACCTGCGGTCACGCACCTACGGACAAAATCATCGCAGGTGCGAAGGTCACTTATCTGGGTTGGGGCCGCATCTGCGGGCATTTCTCGCACCTGCAGTCCAAATAGGTGCATATGCGCATTTCACTAAGGCAGCCAGGCTCCGCACCTGCGCCCACGCTTCGCACCTGCAGGCTCGCAGGTGAAGTCAAACTTGCGCACCTGCGCTCTATCACCAGCCCACCAGTTCTGCATTTGCGCACTCTCTCCACACCTGCGGCTCACGCACCTGCGGCCTCCCTTCCGCAGGTGTGAAACACTAGAACCAGCAAAGGCACCAGATGTTTTTCCCTAAGTCCAATTTCATTCCGTTAAGCATCCGAAACACACCCAAGGCCCCTGAGACCTCAACCAATCCTATAACACCATACAAACTTAGTCGAGCCTTCAAACCACATCAAACAACACCAAAATAATGAATTAAGCACAGACTCAAGCCTAAGAATTTAGAAGTTTTTCCAAATTATACAAACGGCGCCGAACCACATCAAATCTAGTCTGAATGACCTCAAATTTTACACACAGGTCACAAATGACACTACGAACCTACAGCCACTTTCGGAATTCCATTCCGAGCTCGATATCAAAATTTCCACTATCGGCCGAAATCGCCGAAAAACTAACTTTCGCCAATTCAAGCCTAAATCTACTACAGACCTCCAAAATACATTCCGGACGCGCTCCGAACCCCAAAATCACTCAACGGAGCTAACGGAGTCGGTTGAATTCCATTCCGTATCCATCTTCACATAATTTTGACTACGGTCTAAATTCTAAGACTTAAGCTCTCATTTAGGGACTAAGTGTCCCAAAACACTCCGAAACTCAAAACCAATCATTCCGTCAAGTCACAATAGAAGAATTAGATATGGGGAAAATAGTTAATAGGGGTTCGGGGCTCTAACTCTTAAAATGACCGGTCGGGTCGTTACATCATCTTTCGCCATTTCAAGCCAAATTCCTCTATAGACCTCCAAATACTTTTCCAAATACGCTCCTAAGTCCAAAATAACCATACGGAGCTATTGATATCATCAAAATTCTATTCCGGAGTCGTTTACTCAAAAGTCAACTCTCTTGTCAACTCTTTCCACTTAAGCTTCTAAATAAGAATTGTTCTTTTAATTTAACTCTGAATCTTCCTAAAATCAAACTCTACCACACCTACGGGTCATAATACATATTACAAAGCTTCTCGAGACCTTAAGTCACTGAACGAAGCATTAATTTTTAAAACGACAAGTCGGGTCGTTACAAGATTCTACATTACCGCCACTTACTTGGCCCTAGTTCAAAGAAGGTTTCGGGGCCAAGTTTTTGCCGAGCAGTCAGATGGATGAGCTCCGATGTTAGTTCAAACATCTTAAACTTGGTAACATGTCAGTGACTGAATATGAGATAGCATTTACAAAATTGGCAGATTATGCACCTAATTTGATACTGACAGAGAGAGGAAAAGTGAGAAAGGTTCATTGAAGGCTTGAATCCATATATGGCAAAAGATATGAATTCACATCAGGATGACAAGACTTATCTTCAGGTTGTCAATATCGCTACGCGTAAGGAGGCTTTTGATTATATCGCTAAGGAAGCTAGAGAAAATAGCAAGAAGGCTAGAATAACATGTATTTATAGTGGATTTTTAATTGGGGGTAAGAACATGAATCATTCAGCTTACATTCAATCAACGGCTCACTCATCTCCTTATCCAGCTCCACTCAGACATGGCCAGCAGAGTAAAGGTCAGGCCCCTCAGGGGCAAAGTTCAACTGGTCAGGGACAACCTCGGTTCTCCTATCCTATATGTCCTTCGTGGAGCAAACGACATCCAGGGAAATGACTATTAGGTCAGAAAAGTTGTTTCCAGTGCCATGATCCGGGTCATATTAAGAGAGGGGAAACTCCAATCAGACATGCAACATCTATGGGTAATTCTATAGTTGCTCCTCCTCCAGTTCGGGCATATAATACTCAGACTAGGTATGGTTCTAATAGAGGTGGAGCTCAAGGAAGAGGCAGACCAGCCAAATTCTATGCAGTTCTAGACATGCAGAATGCTGAGGCAACTAACAGAGTTATTACAGGTATTCTCTCGGTTTGTGGTCTCCTTGCTTATGTATTAGTTGATCCTGGTTCAACTTTCTCCTATGTGTCTCTTTATTTTTGTGTCGAGTTTGGAAAAGCACCAGAAAAATTAGGGGTTCCGTTTGAGGTTTCCACACCTATAGGGGAATCTGTTAAAGTTGAGTATATATTAAAAAAATGCATCATCACAATTCAGGGCCGAGAAACATTAGCCGAACTTGTTAGATATGGTAAACTGTGACATCATAGCTGGCATGGACTAGTTATCTTCTTGTCATGCTACAGTTGATTGCCACGCAAAGACGGTTAAATTCTTATTTATTGGGGAAGATCCAATTATAATTAGAGGTGAAGTGGGTACGCTTGTGGGTAAGTTTATTTCTTACCTTAAGGCTAGAAACTAGTAAGCGGTGGGTGTTTGGCGTATCTAGCACATGTGCGGGATATGAAAGTTGGCTCCCTAGTTCTTGAATCAGTATCGATTGTGAAAGCATTTTCAAACGTGTTCCCGGATGATCTCCCTGGGATACCCCCAGATAGGGAGATTGAGTTTGGCATAGGCACATTGCCAAGAACTCAACTAATCTTGATTCCTCCTTACAAAATGGCTCCATCTGAGCTAAATGAACTCAAGAAGCAGTTACAAGACCTTTTAGATAAGAGTTTTATTCAACCTAGTGTTTCACCCTGGGATGCTCTAGTGTTTTTCGTGAAGAAAAAAGATGGTTTCCTACAGATGTGTATAGATTACTGTCAGCTGAATAAGGTTACTATAAAAAATGAATATCCACTGCCCAGGATAGATGACTTATTTGATCAGTTGCAGGGTGACGAGTATTTTTCAAAAATAGATCTGAGATCGGGATACCGTCAGTTAAAACTCAAAGAAGCAGACATCCCGAAAATAGCTTTCAAGACTCGGTACGGTCACTATGAATTTTTAGTGATCTCCTTTGGGTTGACCAATGCACCAATAGCTTTTATGGACTTAATGAACAGAGTCTTCAAGCCTTTCTTAGATACATTTATCATAGTATTTATCGATGATATTTTGGTATATTCCCGTAGCTAGAAAGATCATGAGAATCATTTGAGAACAGTTCTTCAAATACTCAAGGACCGTAAGCTTTATGCCAAATTTTTCAAATGTGAATTTTGGCTTGATACAGTTACATTTTTTGGACACATGGTCTCGAAAGAAGGCATTAGAGTAGACCCACAAAAAATAGAGGCAGTTAAGAGTTGGCCTAGGCTGACGACCCCTACAGAGATTTGTAGTTTTCTAGGGTTGGCAGGTTACTACTGCCGTTTTGTAGAAGGGTTATCTTCAGTAGCTTCCACATTGAAAAAGTTAACTCACAAAAATGTGAAGTTCCAATGGTCTGAAGCTTGTGAGAAAAGTTTTCAAGAACTCAAGAATAGGTTGACTACAGCCCCAATCCTGACTCTACCTACCCCTACGGGTAAATTTGTGATCTATTGTGATGCTTCTAGAGTAGGGTTAGGGTATGTTCTTATGCAGAATGACAAGGTAATTGCTTATGCTTCTAGGCAGTTAAAGAATCATGAGAGAAATTACCCTACCCACAATCTTGAGCTAGCACCAGTTATTTTTGGTCTAAAAATATGGTGTCGCTGCCTTTATGGAGAGCAATGTGACATTTTTACAGATCACAAAAGGTTGCAGTATATATTCAAGCAGAAAGAGTTGAATCTGAGACACCGTAGGTGGTTGGAGTTTCTTAAAGATTATGATTGTAATATCCTTTACCATCCCGGCAAAGCGAATGTGGTTGTTGATGCTCTGGACAGAAGATCCATGGGGAGTTTGACCAGGTTATGTATGGTCGAACGTCCAATAGTTAAGGAAGCCCAACAAATAGCTAGCCAAGGGGTTATCTCGATGAGAAGTATGATGGAAGGTTGATAGCAAGTATGGGTGCTAAGTCTACTTTAGTAGAGCAAGTTAAAGCCAAACAATTTGATGACCCTAGGTTGCTCAAGGAAGGTGTCCTCAGTGGCAAGATTAAGAATTTTGCACTTTATGAGAATGGTGTGATGAGACTTGATCGCGTGCCAATGTAGAAGATCTTCGAAGAAAAATTATGGTAGAAGCTCATAGCTACAGATATTCAATACATCCAAGTTCTACTAAAATGTATCATGATTTGAGGGATATTTATTGGTGGAATAATATGAAGCGAGATATTGCAGATTATGTATCACGGTGCCTTATCTGTCAGCAAGTAAAAGCAGAACAACGGAGGTCAGGTGGCTTAGCTCAAGTCATTGAAATACTAGAATGGAAATGGGAGACAATAAATACGGATTTTGTGGTGGGATTGCCGCGAACTTTTAAGAAACATGACTCTATTTGTGTGATGACCCAAAAGGTCATCTTATGTTTTAGAACTCGAATCTGCGCTCTTAAGACTTAAAAATCTCATTTTTATCCTTGTCGATTTGCGTGCGCAGTACGTGCAGGTTTCTGGAAAGCTTTTATGTTAAAAACTAATAAAAATAAGAATTTTTGCCTTAAAAGTTAATTTTAGTTGACTTCGGTTAACATTTTTGGTAAACAGGCACGGATCCGTGCTTTGACAGTCCCAGTAGGTCCGTATCGAATTATGGAACCTGGGCGTATGCCCGGAATCAAATTTGGAGGTTCCTAGCTTGAGTTATGAATTTTTGATGAAAATTAAAAGTTTGAAAATTATTTGTTTTTAAGAATTGATTGATATTTGGCATTGTTAGTATCGGGTCCGTATTTTGGTTCTGGAGCCTGGTACAGGTTCATTATGATATTTAAGACATGTCTGTGAAATTTGGTGAGAAATGGAGTTGATTTGACGTGATTCAGTCATCCAGTTGAGAAATTAGAAGTTTTAAAGTGTTCTTGAGAATTTTATTTGATTTGGTGCTTAAATTTAGAGTTCTAGGTGTTATTTTGGCGATTTGATCGCGCGCGCAAGTTCGTATGATGTTTTTGGACTTGTATGCATGTTTGGTTTGGAGCTCCGAGAGCTTGGGTGAGTTTCGGATAGGCCACGGGATGTTTTGGACTTGGGGGGAAAATCTGGTTTTCTGCAGATTCTGGTGTCTGTCATATCCTTCTTCGCGTTCGCGACTGTCCTCTCGCGAACACGAAGAGTAATCTGATGAGGCTGAGACTTATTCTTCACGAATGCGAAGTGATGGGGGATTTACCCTTCGCGAACGCAACCGGCTCAACGCGAACGCGAAGCATGTGCGGACCTGGGGGGTTTGGTCGTTCCTTCAGCACGAACGCGAGCCATTCCTCGCAAACGCGAAGGCCAGAGGGGAGTGATCATCACGAACGCGAGCTGGGTCTTGCGAACGCGAAGGCTTGGCAGCCAGTACCCTTCGCGAACGCGATAGAGCTCTCACAAACGCGATGAACACTGTCGTCGAGCACTTAACAGAACCCAAAACGGGATTTTTGCCAAAAAACTCATTTTTCTCAAAAAACAAACGGTGAGGGGCGATTTTTCAAGAGTCATTCCTTCCCCAAATTGTTGGTAAGTGATTCTAAACCATTTTCTTTCAATTACCCATTACATTTCTTGAATTTTCAACCTAAAATCTAGAGTTTTCATGGTAGAATTAGGGGTTAGGGTAGAAAATAGGGATTTCAGGAATTTGGGGATTTAGACCTCAATTTGAGGTCGGATTCCAAAACTAATTACATATTCGGACTCGGAGGTGAATGGGTAAAACGATTTTGGTCCAAACCTAGGGTTTTGACCAAGCGGGTCCGGAGTCGATTTTTTGACTTTTTGGAGGAAAATTTGGGAAATTTAATTTATGCAATATAATTGATTCCTTTAGCAATATTTGATATTATTGAGTCATTTTTGAATAGATACGAGTGGTTTGGAAGTGAATTCCAAAGGAAAAGTTGTGATTGAGAATTAAGTGGCCTTCGGAGCGAGGTAAGTGTTGTGTCTAACCCTGACTTGAGGGAATTAGGAACCTTAGATTATTTGCTAAGTGAAATTCATGTGAGCGACGTATATGTGAGGTGACGAGTACTTATGCGCCGCCAATTTACCTATTTTTCCATGTTTCACTATTTTTTTTCTGATATTGTCTCATTCCTATGCCAAATTGCTACGTGTTATACTAGTGTTGTTTAAATTATCGTTCTTATCATGTTTACGGAATTTTCTGGTGATAATTGAGTTTTTATTTCAAAGTTAAGATTGATATTATGGAACCAAATGTTGAAGTAAGGTTTGTACTTGTTATTCTACCTCCCTGTTGTTAATTATGCATTGCATTATGGTAAGGGAGAGTGTTAATGCACGAAGGGTGATGCCGTGCCATATTGTGAGTGTTAATGCACGAAGGGTGATGCTGTGCCATATTGTGAGTGTTAATGCACGAAGGGTGATGCCGTGCCATATTGTGAGTGTTAATGTTCGAAGGGTGATGTCGTGCCATGATATGAGAGTAAAAGCACGAAGGGTGATGCCGTGCATTCTTCTTTATTGTATTCACTATTCCTGTTGATTCATGGTATATTGACTGCTCTGGTGATCATTTTGTTGTAGTTATTTATCTTGTATTCCCCTCAGTATGTCTCCCCTCCCGACATTTCCTGTTTAGTTCTTCATTCCTGTTATTTACGTATACACTGTTAAATTGTACAGGTTGATTGTAGGTGCCTTGCCTTAGCCTCGCCACTACTTTGTCGAGGTTAGGCTCGACACTTACCAGTACATGGGGTCGGTTGTACTGATGCTGCACTCTGTACTTTCTGTGCAGATTTTGATACCGGCTCAGGTTGATCAAGATTTGCTATTGGTCCGATGTCCGGAGATTCAAGGTAGATCTGTCGGCGTTCACAGACCATGAAGTCCTCGTCTATCTTTTTATGTCCTACTGTTTTCTTTCATTTAGACAGTTGTATTTCTTTCAGACTATTACTTGTAGTAAGTTCTAAAATGCTCGTGAATTGTGACTCCAGATCCGAGTGGTAGTAGTAAATACAGATTTATGATATTCCGCACTTGTTATAGTTCATCGTAGTTAATTATTGCTAATTACTGAACAGAAATAAGGAATTAGTTTAATGATTCTCTGACGTTGGCTTGCCTGGCAAGTGAAATGTTAGGCGCCATCACGGTCACGTCGGTGGGAAATTTTGGGTCGTGACAGTTGGTATCAGAGCACTAGGTTGCCTAGGTCTCACGATTCACGAGCAAGCTTAGTAGAGTCTGGAGGATCGGTACGGAGACGCCTGTGCTTATCTTCCAGAGGCTATGAAGTTTAGGAACAAGTTTCACTTCTATTCTTCTTTGTTGTGCAATTTTGCTTTCTCAATACTGATTGAACTTCTACTCTTATTCTCTCGCAGGTGGCGAGAACACGTACAGCTTCCTCAGCTGAACAGCAGCCAGAGCCTCCAGTGATAGCTCCTACGCAGGACAGAGGTCGAGGTCGAGCCCGTGCCATAGGCCAAGGCAGGGGTAGGGCTCAGCCTAGGGCCCAAGCAGCAGCCCCAGTAGTGGAGCCTCATATAGAGATTGACGAGGAGGTTCCAGTCCAGACTGATCTTTTCAGGATCAGCTCAGGTTCCGTAGGGGTTCATTGCTACCCCAGTACTTCAGAGGATGCTTTGGTCCATTTCGTAGGCCTTATGGAGAGTGTGGCCCGGACTGGCGCATTTCCCATGGCACCAGCAGTCTCTCAGGCTGGAGGAGGAGCCTAGATTCCTACCACTCCCACTCCGGAGCAGATAGCTCCCCAGTATCAGGCTCCAGTAGCTCGGCCAATCGGATTAGTTCAGCCGGTTATTGTGGCGCATGTCGGAGATGGGCCAGCTATGTCTTCTAAGACTTTATGGAGATTGGACAGGTTTACCAATCTCTTTCTTGTTCACCTCAGTGGTGCTCCTTCAGAGGACCCCCAGGAGTATCTTGACAGCTGTCACAAGGTTCTACGGAACATGGGTATAGTGGAGACCAATGGGGTCGATTTTGCTGCATTTCAGATGACTGGTTCCACCAAGAAATGGTGGAGAGATTACTTGTTGACCAGACCAGCTGGGTCGCCTGCTCTTACTTGGGACCAGTTCTCTCAGCTCTTTATAGAGAAGTTTCTGCCTATCACATTGAGAGAGGAGCGTCGCCGTCAGTTTGAGCATCTCCAGTATAAGACCCATTTTGTGGATTTGGCCTGTCATGCCATTCTTCTATTTCCCACCGAGAGAGAGAGGGTGAGGAGGTTTATTGATGGACTTGCTCAGCCTATCAGATTGCAGATGGCTAAGGAGACTGGGAGTGAGATTTCTTTTCAGGCGGCTGCTAATGTCGCCAGAAGAGTCGAGATGGTTCTTACTCAGGGAGGTCAGGGGTCTGACAAGAGGCCTCGTCATTCCGGTGAGTTTAGCGGTGCCTCATCTAGAGGCAGGAGTACTTTTGGTAGAGTCTATCCTCCCAGTCCATTTCATTCAGCACTCCAGGCATCCCACGGTGCCTCAGGTGTTCGTGGCCCTCAGATGCATTATTCCGACCAGCTAGCCTACAGTGCACCACCAGCTTCTATTAGTGCACCTCTACTCCAGAGTCAGTTTCAGGGTGGTCATTCAGGTCGACAGGGTCAGTTTCAGGGTCAGCAGTCACAACAGCCGAGGTTATGTTATACTTGTGGTGATCCGAGGCACATTTCTAGATTTTGCCTTCGGACAACGGGCAACTCACAGCATCAGAGTTCTCGTGCCATGGTTCTGGCACCAGTTGCTGCACCACCTGCTCAGCCATCCGGAGGCAGGGGTCAGGCAGCCAGAGGTAGGGGCCAGACAGTTAGAGGTGGAGGTCAGGCTGTTAGAGGTGGAGACCAGCCAGCTAGAGGTCGTCCCAGGGGCGTAGTTCAGGGTGGTGGGGCCCAGCCCCGGTGTTATGCTTTCCCAGCAAGGACTGAGGCTGAGTCATCTGACGCTGTTATCACATGTATTGTTTCAGTTTGCAGTAGAGATGCTTCAGTTCTATTTGATCCGGGATCTACTTACTTCTATGTGTCATCCTATTTGGTTGTGCCCCGTGATTCTTTGAGTGCTCCTGTGTATGTGTCCACACCAGTAGGAGATGCTATTGTTGTAGATCGTGTTTATCGTTCGTGTGTGGTCACTATTGAGAGTCTTGAGACTCGTGTAGATCTTCTACTTCTCGACGTGGTTGATTTTGATGTCATACTGGGTATGGATTGGCTGTTACCTTATTATGCTATATTAGATTGTCACGCCAAGACGGTGACATTAGACTTGCAGGGGTTGCCTCAATTAGAGTGGAGAGGGAATCTTGGCTATTCTGCCAGTAAGGTTATCTCTTATGTGAAGGCTCGGCATATGGTCGAGAAGGGGTGTCTAGCTTATTTGGGTTATGTCCGCGATTCTAGTGCGGAGGTTCCTTCCATGGATTCAGTGTCGGTTGTTTGTGAGTTTTCAGAGGTGTTTCGTGCAGACCTGCCGAGGATGCCACCCGACAGGGATATTGATTTCTGCATTGATTTGGCTTCGGGCACTCAGCCCATTTTCATTCCGCCATACCGCATGGCCCCGCCAGAGTTGAAAGAATTGAAGGAGCAGTTACAAGATTTGTTTGATAAGGGCTTCATTAGACCTAGTGTCTCGCCCTGGGGTGCACCTGTATTGTTTGTGAACAAGAAAGATAGATCGATGAGGATGTGCATAGACTATCGGCAGTTGAACAAAGTCACCGTCAAGAACAATTATCCATTGCCGAAGATTGATGATTTATTTGATCAGCTTCAGGGTGCCAAGGTATTTTCAAAGATTGATTTGAGATCTGGCTACCATCAGTTGAGGAATAGGGCATCTGATGTTCCTAAGACAGCTTTTCGGACTCAGTATGGGCATTATGAATTTCTAGTGATGTCATTTGGGCTGACAAATACCCCAGCAGCATTCATGGATTTGATGAACCGGGTGTTCAAACCCTACCTGGATTCCTTTATGGTTGTGTTTATTGATGATATCTTGATCTACTCCCACAGTCGAGAGGAGCATGAGCAGCACCTTCGGATTGTTCTTCAGACTTTGCAAAGTTACGTCTTAAAATATATATATATAACTCAGTTTCTATTTCAGATATCAGTTATGGGCTCAATTTCTACGTTAAGTTTCAGTTTTAGCTTACAGTTTTCAGTTTTCAGTTTATTACTTGGTTGTAAAATTTTATATGATTTATATGATTTTTCGTATATCCCTTTTCTTTCTTATATTTTCCAGAAAGTCTCACTCCGCCTTTTTAGGAGGTAGCCTATGAGACTTACTGGGTATCCTTTGGTGGTACTTAGCCCGTTTGAGCCTGCTACATCGTGTGGCGAGTATTGAGGACGCAGGTAACGAGGTACGTGGCTAGAGGAGATATTCTAGATTTAGTTTATAGACTCCGTTGATTCACCCCAGCGGTAACGAACCCTATTCAGACTTATTTATATCTTTTTTTTTTTACGTTTATTTTATTTTCGGGGATGCCCCCATAGGCTATGTATTTTAAAATTTATTTTTCAGATGCTAGAGGCTCATGACTTGTTAGTGGGTCAGTATTGAAATAGTTTGGGATTTATCCTTTATTTATTATTTTTATCAGTCAGCTTAAGAACTACAACTTGATTAGAATTAATATTTAAGTATGTTAGATTCTTTGATATTAAACTTGAAGTTTGATACAAATAGTATAGGGTTCACTCAACGAGTGGTAAGGGTTGAGTGCCAATCATGTCCCATCCCAGTTTGGGGGCATGACATCTTGCCTAGTACCTTTTGTAATTACAAACAAGATTTGTCTGAAGTCACTTCCAAGAATAATTGTTTTACCTCCAAATGAGTGATCTAAATTTGATGGATCCTTAAATCTTAGAATATCTCTAAGCGTTTTATCAAGAGCTTCAAAATAGTATTTATGCATCATTGGTGCCTCATCCCAAATGATCAATTTTGCCTTCACAATCAACTTTGTCAAAGGACTGCCTTTTTTTATATTGCATGTTGAATCTTCAGTTGGATTTAGAGGGATCGCAAATCTCGGCCTCCTGGTAACAAAAGAGAAGCAATACCACTTGAAGCAACCTTTATCACTATATCGCCTTTAGATCGTATGCCAGAAGACAATGTTTTATAGATAAAAGTTTTGTGAGTTCCTCCATGACCATATAAAAAGAATAACCCTCATTTATCTTCATTCACTGCAGATATGATTTTATCATAAACAGTCTTCTGTTAAAATATTAATTTCATTAATAATTGTTGATGTTCCTGTATCAGAGAACGCCTATTAAATTGCAATTCCTCATTAATTAGTCTGTTGGCACCATAAAATTCTTCCTCATTGTAATAGGATCTTGGCATTGTCGGAAAATCGTTAAAGCTTTTTCCACAACCTTTAAAAATTATGTCCAGCTTTTTCAAGCAACGATTTTTCAATTCATCATCGGTTAGCTCTGTCTCTGCATGACATAAAAATGTTAGAGTTCAAAATAAAATATATACTCATACTTAAACCTCAACCATGTAGTTTCATGTATATGTAGTTTATTTATATGAGCATACATATCATTGGTTTTTTATATAGAATAACATATCTAAGCTTGGATCTGGAGTACTATTTTTAGTTCTTTTAACTACATGTATTAAAATAAGTCAAAAGAAAAACCTGCAATTTGTGATGTCGTTTAGAACATATAAGAACAAAATGTAGCGAGAAAAGATTGATATTATAAATTGATCAAATTGACTTTATCAATAGTTAAAAATAGAGTGTTGTCTTCATCTATCATTCTATAATATTCAACAAAGTAGAATATTATAAAAGTTATCATGTATCAATATGTATTCCTCATTTAATCCATATAGTAGTAAAAGTGATTTGTTGTTGCGTCAACAAACGTTTTAGGAAAGTGATTTGTACATCTACCATTCTGCATGTAAGGAGAAGATTTCTTAGCATAACTACATGGACCATGCATCATTAAATTTTTTACGGCATTATAATAATTAGGATCACCCACTTCATCTGGTATTTCTGCCGAAATTATTCGATCAATATCTAACACAGATGAAAATTTATTATGCTCATGGAGAAAAAGTAAGATATGAGCATGAGGCAGCCGTCGTTTTTGGAATTCAATGGTATAAATCACTGCATTGGATATTACGCAAGTTTATTAGAAAAAATAATTGTCTGAATCGTAGAAAAAAAATCATATAAAATCACCATCCTTATTTAAATTAAATTTTAAATATTGTATACCTGCTTTTACTTGTCCAGAAACTTGATTATCTCTCAAATCCTTTTGTTAAGCAGTCCAATTTAATTTTGAACACCCTACTTAAAATGTCTGGACGATCTTCATAATTCAAGTCTCTGCTCTCCACAAATCTAGTAATCTCTGGCCACTTAGGATTGCAAGTAAATGTGATAAAAAGATCAGGGTACCCAGCCCATTTGCATATTGTCATAGCATCTTGATAATTCTGAACCATATATCGTGCACCCCCTGTAAAGCTTGAAGGTAGAATTATCCTTTTACCTTGGGATGAAGGATCGATGTCACCATGCAATATAGCATCTGCTAGGACTTTATAAGAATCAACTCTTAATTGCTTTTGATAAGTCCTTATAAACTTTAACCGAGAAGATTCTAACATTGCATAACCATCAACTAAAAATTGCTGAAATAATCTTCCTGAAGACAAAATGGTGGGAACTTCATCTTTTCTTTCCTGAATTCTATAAGCGAAAAATTCTCGCATGGTAACACATTGCCTTCCTCTCAATGATGCATCACCTTGACTTAAAGAATGTCCTCTTTGTACCCATCTTCACCATAAGGAAAAGGCAAAGGATATTGTAGACCTAAATATGCAGCATATAATTCATTTATCCTTTGTAGTTGTCTAGATTGTGTTTCTATAATGATATCGCAGTCACTTCTAGAAATTTCAAAATCACCAACCACCAAAGCAGCTACTTTTGGTATTGTTGGTAAGCTGTATCTTCTACCATCAGTACCTCATTTCCCTATTAATCTGAGCTTAACTTTGGAGACTATATTCTCTTGGAATCGATCTCTGACCATCCTAAATGTCTTTGCCAAAATATTATTGTCATCAAGAATTTGTTTCAGATCGGAAACTATTTCAATATGAAATTTATTAATATCTTGGTCACGATTGAAAAAAATATATGATATCAATAAAGGCTTTTAAATTAATTGTTATTTTCATAGTATTATATAATAAAGGTATAAGACTAACTTAATAGCGTTGATTCTATTTCTAACTTCATTCTCTGTATCATATATATATATATATATAGAATCTGAACGTATAGATCCTTCACGAAGTAGTAAGCTCCCAATTTGATAATAGTATTGACCACATAATCTGAACGTTCTTGGCCCTCTTTTCTGGTTGATAGAGACATCAACCTTACCCCCATTGATGTTAATGAGAAGATAGAGTTATAACTCCGAATATTTTCTTGAAAATGGCTACTTTTAGGACCTATATTAAAACCATTGCAAATTGATAAATGTGAATATAAGCCGATTTGAACATGTTGATATTAAAAGTTATAATTTCTCTAACCTGATCCAAATAAAAGTTGTTCCAAAACTTCAGGAGGCTTCTTAAGTTCGGGAAGCTTTATTTTTCCACGATCACAACACATTGTAAAAATAGGTTTTTTTTTAGTTGTAATACTTGCAGATTCTTTCTTTATACCAAAAAAGAGCCCTGCACTTTTCGCACTCATATGTAGCATCTCCTATATCCCAGTAATCTACACTTGCAATAGTATATAAAGTCAAAGACAGAAGATTATTGATTTGTTTTATCGAACTGTATTGTATGAATAAGGAGTTTCTCATAAGTACCTTCTGTGTAAATTTTGCCACATTCAACATCCACCTCTAAGAAAAGTAGTAGTTAAATCAATTAATAGGGATTGTACATAGATATATACATCTATATTAGGCAATATAGATTGTTCTTTAATAATAACAGAAAAGTGCAAAGTGTAACGACCCGACTTGTCGTTTTAAGAATTAACGCCCCGTTCAGTGACTTAAGGTATCGAGCAGCTTCGTAATATGTATTATGACCGGCGGGTGTGGTCGAGTTTGATTTTCGGAAGATTCAGGATTAAATTGAAAGAACAATTCTCATTTTTGAAACTTAAATGAAAAGAGCTGATCAGAGTTAGACTTTTGAGTAAACGATCCTGGAATAGAGTTTTGATTATTCCAATAGTTTCGTATGATAATTTTGAACTTAGGAGTGTGTCTGAAAAATTATTTGAAAGCCCGTAGTTAAATTAGGCTTCAAAATGGCGAAAATATGAAGTTTAAGTTGGAAGTTTGGCCGGGGAGTTGACTTTTTGATATCGGGGTCGGAATCCAATTCTGAAAATTTTTATAGGTCTGTTATATCATTTATGACTTATGTGCAAAATTTGAGGTCAATCGGACTTGATTTGATAGGTTTCGGCGTTGAATGTAGAAGTTGAAATTTCTTAGTTTCATTAAACTTGAATTGAGGTGCGATTCGTGGTTTTGATATTGTTTGATGTTATTTGAGGCCTCGGGCAGGTTTGTGTTATGTATTGGGACTGGTTGGTACGATTGGACGGGGTCCCGGGGGCCTCGGGATTGATTCGGGGTGGTTCCGGACCAAGTTTGGGTGTTTTACTGCTGCTGGTTCTGGTGTTGTTCTTCGCGTTCGCGAGGAGCCTCTCGCGCTCGCAAAGAAGGATTTTGATATTGGGACTTTGTTCTTCGCGTTCGCGAAGAAAGAATTTTTGTTGTCCGTCGTTTGACTTTGAAGGCTCATATCTCGTAATCTATAAGGAATTGAAGATAATCCAAAAATACAAATTGTAACCCTGTCTAGTTTTTTAGAAAGGTAAATCATTTGTCATTTGGAGTTGTGTACAAAAAGTTATGGTGGATATACTACAGGCTGTCTGGGAAGCGTTTGGAAATCTCTGTTGCACATGGCTGAGTTTGGAAGCTTATATCTCGCAATATATAAGGAATTGGGAAATGAGCAACAAATGAAAATTAGAGACCTTGGAGTCTAGTTTTCAGAAAAATAAACCATTCATCATTTGGAGTTTTGCAAAAAAAGTTATGACCATTATACTATAGGCTGTCGGGAGAAGAGCTTGAAAATGGCTGTTGGAGAATTTGTTCATCGCGAACGCGAGGGGAGGGTCGCGAACGAGAAAAACAAACCCCTAGGCAGCAGAATAAAGTCCAAATTTATCTCATTCTTCTATTTTTGGACCAAGGAAGCTCAGGTGAGACGATTGTTCGAGAGTTTTTCAAGAAAAATATTGGGGTAAGAATTCCTAACTTGATTTTGGTTAAATTACGTGAATCTATTGCTGTTTTTTATCACTAAATTAGTGAATTGGGTTGAAAATGGTAGAAATCCTCTAGACTTTAATTTAAGATTTGAAGTGCGATCCGTTATCGGAATTTGATAATTTTGGTATGGTTGAACTCCTATCGGAATGGGTGTTCAGATTTCGTAAAAGTTTTGTCGGGTTCCGAGGGGCGGGTCCCGCACTGACTTTTTAGAATAAAATTTTAAGTTGGTATTTTATTATCCGAAATTATTTTCAATGAATTTTAATGAAGTTATACAATTGATTTGGATAGATTTGAGTTGTCCGGAGGTCAATTCAAGCAAGAAGGCTATTTTGGAATATCGGCCTAACTTCAAAAAGGTAAGTATCTTGCCTAACCTTGAGTGGAAAAATTACCCATTAGGCATCAAGTCTTATGTGACATTTGTGAAATATGGAATGTCGTGTACGCGAGGTGACGAGTACGTACTCGGGCATATATATGCAAAATATATTGGGTTAAGGTCTTAGGCATATTGTGTAGTAAATTGGATAATTATTGATATTTATTAAATCATCTATTTTGTCATGCCTCAATTCATGTTTGTTGAATTTATTTTTATATGACAATTTGATGTGATTATTACTTGTATATTTATTTGGATTCCGTGAATTGATGATTTGATATTTCTTGAAAATTAATTTCATTATGGATTTTCCATCTGCAAATAATTAATTAAATAATCTTAAGAAGAGGTATTTATATAATTATTAAGAATTTAGATTAATGAAGGTGTTGCCCTATACTGAGTATTTTCCATTTCTGTTGATTGTTTGAGATTTTATATACGTTGCGTGGAGCCTTGGGCTATTTTTTGAGAAATTTATTGATTCTGCTACATATTTAGAATTTGGTTGAGGTCAGTGGCAAATTGTGATATGAATTGTTATATTGTGTTGTGGTTTAAACACTCTCCTTGATGTTATTTATGCTTCCTACCTTGCTTGTTAATGATATACATGTGCTTGGTAAGGAAGAGTGTAAAGCACGAAGGATGACGCCGTTCCATTTGAGAGTGTAAAGCACGAAGGGTGATGTCGTACCATTTGAATTATATTATCATGTGAGGGAGAGTGTAAAGCACGAAGGGTGATGCCGTGCCATTTGAGAGTGTAAAGCACAAAGGGTGATGTCGTGCAATTGAGAGTGTAAAGCACGAAGGGTGATGCCGTGCCATTTCATTTATATTATCAGGTGAGGATGAGAGAAAAAGCACGAAGGGTGATGCCGTGCCATTATTTTTATATTATCATATATTCATGGCACGAAGGGTGTTTCCATGCAGGCGAGGACGAGAGACATACATTATATTGTCATATCATTTTGTTGTGTATACATTCATGACTTTATCTTGAGATGTTATTGTGCACCTATATTTTCTATGTGAGTTGTAGTCGTTGTTGCTTACTGTGTGCCTCCCACTTTATTTCTTTTATTGTTATTGACTTTTCTCCCACCTAGTTAGTATTGTTATATGTATGCACGGTGGGAAAGAGATAAATGCACGAAGGGTGTTACCGTGCCAATTGAACACACACACACACACACACACATATATATATATATATATATATATATATATATATATATATATATATATATATATATATATATATATATATATATATATATATATATATTTGGGTGAGAATGAGACAAGTGCACGAAGGTATTGCCGTGCCATTTGATGTGATATGTTGAATATATTTCTCACGCCAAGAAAGTTAAATGAGGTGTCACATGGTGACTTTTATTTGTAAGAATTATATTTGAAAGATATTTACTTGAAAGATTTATATTTGAAAGATATTTACTTGAAAGAATTATATTTGAAAGATATTTACTTGAAAGAATTATATTTGAAAAATATCTACTTGAAAGAACTATATTCGGAAGATATTTATTTGAAAGAATTATATTTGAAAGATATTTATTTGAAAGAATTATAATGGAAAGATATTTATTTGAATGAAGTATATCCGAAATATATTTATTGAAAATGATTATATTCTAGAGACTTTTATTGAAAAGCCTATAGATAAAAGATGTATATCTTGAAGGACTTGATTAATTGGTTGTACTTGTGTTTATTATTCGTTTGAGCAATATTTATGGTGTTCATGTTGCCTTGCAGTTTAAATCACTAGTTGATTGGTGTTGCTATCACTGCTATTTATTTTTTATTATTTTTGTATGTTATATTGCACAGGTTATTTGACTAGTGAGTGTCTTGACTGTACCTCGTCACTACTCCACTGAGGTTAGTCTTGATACTTACTGGGTACCGACCGTGGTGTACTCATACTACTCTTCTGCATATTTTTGTGCATAGCCAGGTATTGAAGATATCAGATTCAGACAGAGATTTGAGTATGATCGCAAGGATTCAAGATAGGACTGCTTGGTCATCGCAGTCCCTTAGAGTCTTTCCATTTTATTGTATTGTTAATTTCTTATTCGAACAGTATTGTACATTCGATCCTCGAGATCATTCCATGTATTCAGTTAGAGTTCGTGACTCAGTATTACCAATCTTGGGAGGTTGTATTAAATTATATGTTTAAAAAATGGTGATTATAATCGACTTACTTAATCTTATAGACTAAGTGTCATCACGACGCCTGTGATGGGATTTTTGGGTCGTGACACAAAGGTATGGTTGTCATACCTGGATACTCTTCATCATCTTCATATCCTATGTTATTTTGCAACT
Organism: Nicotiana tabacum; assembly: GCF_000715075.1. NCBI lineage: Eukaryota > Viridiplantae > Streptophyta > Magnoliopsida > Solanales > Solanaceae > Nicotiana > Nicotiana tabacum. Next base: position 77,098,907 of record NC_134103.1, read on the forward strand.
GCCCTGTTATGTGTAAAATTTGTGAGTGTATATTGATCTAAGACTATTACTACTGCTACTTCTACTCTCCCAATCATACATAGGCTCTCGTAGAGAAGCTTTCCCCTCATTGCACACTCTACTTAAGTAACTTTAGATTCATATAGCCACATGCAGTATAATGTCATTTTTTAAAGGTAAATCAATATCGCATAGAAACATACCTTGTATGACAGTGTTGTTTATTTCAGCCTCGATTTCTAGTAAGAGAGTTGCACTAATTAATTTTCATTAAGGTTAACATTGTAGTTTATTTTTAACTAATAACAATGAGAATTTCAAAATCTTACCTTCTATTACTGGAGTTTCATTTAAATCTGGCAAAGAATTATGCATATGCATAACTACAAAGTACTAGGATTGTTAATATTAATTGAAAGATTAGTATGACAATCAAACTTTTAATACCTTCTTCGGTTGGAGTGTCATTTAAATCAGGCAATATGTTGTCATCGTGCACACCTATGATGAGAATGTATAATTTTAAAAGTAATACAGATAGAACAAAATAAGTCAACAAAAAATGTATACCATAAAGGTCTTAAATAAGAACACCATTGAGGAACTAACCTTGCAATATAGGAATTGTGTTTAAAGCAGGGAGAAGATAATTTATTTGCATGTCTACACAATGAGTTTTATATGCATCATTAGTTGTATAACTATTAATCAACTTGGCCAAACATTATAATAAGAATAAATTATGGTAAAGTAAGTTGTAACAACACAACTATAAATATATTAAATAGATGATACTGTCACTAACCATTTATTATATAGGACAAAGGAGGAACTCTTTTTTCACTTTCGACAGAATAGTTTGTATTGTTGGAGGCTCAAGATGATGTATTCTCATATCTACCAAAATAAGTTTAATATGCATCATTAGTTGTATAACTGATACTTAACCAAATATTCTAATAAGAATAAATTATAGTAAAATATAAAAATATAAAATGCAAAATTTTAAAGGGGGAGACTTCGGAAATGCTATTATGTATATAAAATTTTGTTTTAAAGAAGAGGCAATAATATGCACAACTTTCCTACTGATCAATGAAACAGAGAACTAACAGAGTATAAGCTATCTAATTTTTCCCCCTTTTAGTTGTTCTAGTTCAACCTGTAACTCTAGCCCCTTTCTTCCTCAGGACGACATGTTTCTCATCCTTTGGACTAAACTATTTTTATGTACTCTCACATCAAAACATAATGAGCTACATAAATTGGAGGCATCAGAAGATAATAAGTCTGGGAAGTCTATAATCTCATAAAAACAACAGATGCTAATAGTTATAGGAATTGTGTAAAATCAGGGAGAAGATGATGTATTCTCATGTCTACACAATGAGTTACATATGCATCATTAATTGTACAACTATTAATCAACTTAACCGGACATTGTAATAAGAATAAATTATGGTAAAGTAAGTTACAATAACATAAGTATAAATACATTAAATCAATGATATTGTCACTCACCATTTGTTATATCAGACAAAGAAGGAACTCTTTCTTCACTTGCGACTGAATATTTTCTATTTTTGGAAGGTTCAACTTTATCTGTAGAAGAGATTTGTATACTATTTTTAGTCAGATTTTAGAAGTAACAATACATATAAAGGAAAGATTAATTCGCATAATGTATGGACTCATTTTGTTATGAATCCTATTTGTCCCAAAAAAAAATGAAAATGTGTTTTTCATCTGTAATAAGCACAAAAAAATGAAGGCAACAATTTGCTTAATTATTGTAAGAATTATAATTACAAAGTGATGTAACTATAAGGCTAGCTAACAGACGTATAAGCAAACACAAGAAGAAATAAACAAAATTATTTTTATTAAACATGATGATATTTTTAGTGGGGAACAATTATGTTGTCTAAACAATAAATAATAAGCATAATTTTAGAAACAGCTATTGTATGATTCAATCCTAATGTCCTAAATTTCAGAGACATCAATTGAGTTATTTGTTACGTTGACCAAAAAATCTGCATTTACATCAATCCGCATTTGTCGAAACTCAGAGATGATAAGCCCGCCTCTCTACCTTTCTTCATTTACATAATGATATCAGTTCATTTGGCACAAAGCTTGAAATTTTGGTATAAGATAAAAGTGTCTCAACCTTTGGCAATTAATTTTTTAATTGAACTAACATCTTATATAAATAAATTTCAGATGCGTCACCTACTGAGATTAAAAATTTATTTTCATGTTATGATCATTAATTATCTACATCCATGAGCATCCTCTGCATTGATGATGAAAGTTATCTAATTTATTTCCTTTAGTTATTGTTGTTGAACCTTTAACTCTAATCCCTTTCTCATCCTTCATCCTAGACTATTTTTATCTAATATCACATCAAAAAAGAATGCACCACATATTGAAGGCACCAAAGATGATTGTTAGAAAATTTATAATGACAGAGAAACATAAGATGCTAAAAGTCAGAGCAATTAAAAAAATAACACAAGCTAGAATATGATAGAAAAAAGAAATTAAATTTGTCAACAAAATAGAATTCAGAAAATTAAGAAATTGGATGATTAAGACTTCCTCAGAGATCAGCAAGGCTTGCAATCCCTATTATTATGCTAGAGCGAATGAATTCATGATTATGCCTATAAGTTCATGAAAAAAATCAATTATCTTAAAAGTTAGTCTCACTACTTGAATATCAACAGGAAATAAGCGAACATTATAGTTCCAATATTCCCTTCTACACTTTGCGGTTGTTTTCAAGCAGAAACGGATTCAGGATTTAAACTCTATGAGTTCAACTTTTAAAATTTTTAGCATTGAACCTATTATATTTTTAAAGTTATGGGTTCATCTCTACTATTTTTGTAATTTTAATGATTTTTTACATATAAATTTTTACTCCGCGTCGAAAGTTATGGGTTCAGCTGAACCCGCGGAGTATATGCTACATCCGTCCCTGTTTTTAAGAACATGGATTACTGTTGAACTTCTCCAAGAAACTTCATTTAATCAAGTCCTTTTAGAATATCTAAATTTATAAGAATATATTTTTTTTTATGTTTTACAGTAGATCTTCCTACAGAAAGCCAGATTATATCCCCAAATGTCTGTTTCACTACATCGACAACGTTGGTGTGTATTTGTTTCTGTGATATGTTTGAACTGACACTAAAAATGTCACCACAATTAAGATTCACTTCGCCGTTTATGATCATGTAGGTCGGGAAAGTAGGCTCTTTTGATTTTCCACGGAGAAGGATCCGAGAAGTTGGATTTAGAATACCTTTTTTGAAAAAAAAAATGGAAGGAAGATGAAGTGGGTTGATGATTATGACATATATAAAGTGGGAGTTACAAAGAAGATCGACTTTTGTTGAGAAGAGCAAAATTGGTTTTGACTATGTAACCGTAAACGGTAGCCTCTGTCGAATAAATAAGTATTAAAATTATTAGTTGGATTTTGCATTGTTAGTATATAAAATTCGTTACACCATCACATCAGGTAAACAAAAGGACAATCAAGTTAACTTTATTAATTAAAAATTTAGGAAATAATATTGAATAGACGCAAGTGACGACTATTCATTTTTCTCCCTTCTCCTTTTTGCCAACTTTTTAGTTTTTCTCTTTTTAAAAATGATGAAAAACCTTAACTGTTGGTAAATGAAAATTTCACAAGTCATTCTTATCTGTAGGCCTCTTTATATAATTCTGCTAAATTAATTAAAAGAAATAGTGAAACTAGCTAGAGAAAGAGAAGGAAGAAGAGAACTCTTACACAATTACTACTATTTATAAGTTACAACTTGATTTCTTAAAATAAGTAGGATTTCCATTTTCAGTTATGATCACTCGAACCTTTTCTAGAATTCCTCGAACTCTAACGTACCTCATGACGTCTGTGCTTACGCCAATACGTAATGTAAGCAATGACATTTTTTTAAAATAATTTCTTAGGTAAATCTTACCATATGCGAAATCGAAAGAAAAGTGGATAGGGACGAAAACAAAATTTAAAAACTACAAATTTTCCAAAATTTAATGTCTTTTGGTACAAAATACCCCTAAGAATGATACTTGATTGCTCCATTTCTGTGATTGCGGGTAGAATGCCTATTGTTTAAAATTGGAAGAGTTTGATTCTTAAAACAAAATTATTCACCCAATTCAAAAAACTTTCTAGAAGTTTATTAAGTTCAATGAGAAAGAATATAGTTATACTAATATCCAACATCATTTGGCAGGGCATAGTTAGAGTATTTGCTACGGATTCGGATAGACCCAATAACTTTTGTTAAAATTCTGTGTTTGTATTAGAAAATTTACTATTGCGAACCTAATAATTAAGACGAGTTATAAATTTGAGAAAAAGTTCAAAACTCATAAATTTTAAATTCTGAATCCACCTATACTTTTATAGATGGTGCCTAGGGGTAAGTGGGTGTTCAGTGTTTGGTGAAAATCAAACCAAATAGATTAAGCCAACCGATATATCTTTGGGTTTGGTTTGGTTTTACATTTTAAAATACCGACAATATTTGGTTTGAATTTATATTAAAATAAATCCAAAAAAATCTACCCAAGTGGACAAAGTATATATATATTTTATAATTATATATATACAATAATTAATTTTTAGAAACAATTTTAAATATTCTATATACTTTTCCATCAAAATTAACTAATTAAATTGACAAATATTTTGCGGAAAAAAACTAGTACATTTAGTTGCTAAGTCATATATGTATTAATCAGAGGCGGATCCAGGAACTTTGAAGGTTCCTAGTATTGAACCTATTATATTTTTAAAATTATGAGTTCATATTTACTATTTATTGTAATTTCACTATATTTTTACACAAACTTGTGCTTCATATTGAAACTTATGGTTATAATGTTCAATCATGGTTATAATGTTGCATCTGCCCCTGGTACTAATAGTGAAATGTATGAAAGTGTTCCACTTCTTTCGTTGCTTTTCCCCCATCAACCGCACAATGCATGTGCAACGTTCTTTTATAAACTTCTTTTGACTTAAGTGTATTTCGATACAAGGTAAAAAAGCGTCGTGAATCATATTCTATAATAATTTTCCAAAGAATAGAACAAAACTTGTAAAGAATTCTTGATTATCTTAATTCCACCACTTAACTAAGGTCCCATCAACAGGTAGTATGGCACATAAATAATAATTATTGGAAACAAAAGGAATAACGACTATATCGTATTATATCAAAGTTGACCCTTCCATGGATCTCGAGAGATATTATTTTGGATTATTGGGAGTTATTATTTCGTTTATTGAGAGTCGACTATAGGATTTGACTATTTAAAATCAGCTAGCAAGTCCGAATCTAAGTTAGGAAACATGCTTCCGTATTTCCTTCGATATTATATCTCACTTGAGTATAATTTCTATACACTAAAAGTTTAAAAATTATTTACTGTCAGGTCATTAATTTAAATATAATTACATTTAAGTGTTCATAATAAATGGATCAAGCATAAAACTCAGGTAACAAGTTAAATTTGACTAAATTGCACTAATAGCGCAAAAATTAATTCATTATACTGTTTATGTAAGTTAAATCCTTTTTTTCCCACTAAGGACTAAAAAAATTGGCGTCAAATTTTTCAACCACCAGATTCCACAACGCACCAGCAACTTGTACAATGCTAATCAACATACCCAAACATCCAAGAATCATGTTGAGGCAATACATTAAGCTGTTTCTGCTAGGTTTCTTGATTGAAATCCACATGAAGCAAGGGTAAACCAGAGATAAAGGCAGTGCAATTCCACCCACAAAAGCAGCCAAACTTCCCAAAAATGGGAATGCCACTGATATGAAATATGTCAATCCGCCAAAGAAGAGTTTGATGCATAATTTTACCCACCTCGGGCACGCCTTGTGTTGCTTGCTTACATATATTCTTTCAAAGTTGTCAAATACGGGCATTGCATATATTTGAAATGTGCATAAAGATTGGATTATCACCATTATGTATATTGTGCCTGTTAACCACTTTGGTGTGCTCTCTTGGTGGTATTTTGCAATTGCGGTCATAATTCCACTTGCAGGCATCTGCCAACCAATTAAAAATACGCCTCAATTCTAACTAAGTTAAAAGTTATATGAATGTTCACTTATGAACATGTCACTCGATTTATCTATGAGACGGATTCAGTGTACCGGTACAATATTCATTTGATCTCAATACTTTCAATGCATAATATCAATTTATGTGTAAAAATTCATTAAAATTGCATCAGATATATAGTAAATATGAAATCATAACTTTAAAAATATATTAGTTCAACACTAAGAACTTTAAAAATTGAATCTATAAAATTTAAATTCTGAATCCGCTCTACTTTAGCTTACCTGACTAGTTAAGTCATTGAAATATATGACATACATAGAAACTACACAAAGTGTATTCATAAGTCACAAAAAAATTTATAGTTCAAAAATGTTTGAAAAAATACCACTAAAAATGATTAATTAGACTCCGGTAAATAGTAAGAGTATCATGTAAAATGGATTTAAAGAATACTAAGGAGTATAAAGCATGAGTAGAAAATTACCAGATTTCCATAAGACCAATATCCTCCAATTGCCAGGGGAAATATACACATTGCGATAAAAGAGTATGATGACACTACTCCTCTCCACATACTAGTCCGTGTAGGATGTTTAGGATTGGTAGGTAATGTCCCCTGCATAAATTTCAATAGAGAAACAGGAAAAAGAAAAAGTTTTAGAAACATGCACTTCTTCAACAATACAATCATAAAGCAATAGTATAACTTAATTTCCCGTAGAAATTGAACCAGTAACCTTTCAAAGGTTTTTCAACCCTAGAATTGATTTTAAATTGAATCAAAGGGATTTAAAATATAATATATAAAAATAAAAAATATTTTTTGTTATATACACAGTATACTTTTTCGGCGAAGGGAGTTCAACCGAACACCCTTCTGCCATCTAAATCCGCTCCGTGTTTAACAGAACATAAATTTAAGAAAGAAAAAAAGGACACTCCGGTGCACAAAGTATTCTGCACTCACGCAGGGTCTGGAAGGGCGCAACCCAAGGGGTGTGATTTAAACAACCTAGTATAATGCAAGCATTAATGGCTAAAAGAGTATCACATAAATTAGAAGGGAGAGAATAAAAGTTACCTGTATTTCCAAAACAACATTGTGACCTCTGAAAGCAATGACAATTATAGCAACACCATTTAGGATAGCACGAAATCGAGCCATTGTTGTTGTTGCATTATCAGATGGGTTGTAGGAGACTCCATTGGGTCTACCTTTACTGATGGAGAGTGCCCATATTAGAGTTAAATAGGCCACGCCCATGACTGAGCCAACAAAGGAAACCCAAGATAAGGAGTGCAAATTGGGGCAAAATTGGGCAATTAAAATGGCAAGGCATATAAACAACAAGAACCACTGAACTCCACTCAAAGATCTGTGGTGGCAATTGTGATCATTTCCACATATTGCATTGTAGAAAAGTTGAAGGGTACCTCCCCCTGCTATAATGGACATAACACAAGTGCCCCCTGATAGGTACATTATTGGGAATATTGCTAGACATTTTCCCAATTTTAGTCCTGAAAATAATGGTAAGATATTCCATTAGTTTCGTTTTCAGAGAAAAAGAAAAACAGTGGCGATTGACTGAGAATGCACTAGCAGAATGCCACTACAAAAAAACTGATATTAGCTACAAACTCTGTTGCTAATCTGTCACCACATTGTTCATAGCTAACAAAGAATGATAAACGCACAAATTTTCCCATAATTGTTTTCCAAAGCCTAATTTTGCAAAATTTAAGTAAAAAATAAATTCATATGCTAACCTAAAGTAGAAGTTGTGGCATATAAATCAATAAATATTTCTAGAAGAAATCCTTAAGGTTCTAATCCGATAATTTATACTAAATTTTAAGGAGTATGAACTTTTTTAGTTATGTGCTTCAGTGAAAAAAGAGAGATAGAAATGAGTTAGTCTCTATATTCAAAAATATAATTTCTGCAAAATAAAACGAAAGCAGAAACAAAAGATAGATATAGAATCAAATGAATAACGTTCCGAGCCCAACAAAAAACTGTGTTTCCTTAAGGAATTAAATCCCCTCACTGTTGCCCAAGGTTGTTGAATTAAATCCTCCCAGGATAGAACGAAACAACTATTCTGTAATACATGCAATGGAAATTATAGAACTTCGTCGAACTCAACAAACGGCAGTAAACCACACTGATACGTACGTTTTTTTGCTTTTGAAAAACAGTGCAGAAATGCAGAAGATGGGAGAATATGCAAATCTCGGTAATCTGAAAGTCATGCCAAACCTCTGAATTTATAGTCAAATAATTTGGGTTGAATAGGTGAGAAAGTACCTGTTCACATGAGGTACTGTTTCGGCGGAAAACTTTTTTGTTTGGTCGCGAATTTTAATTTCAAAAACAATCGTTAGGTGTTAGGAAATCATCCGCGCGAATTTTAATTTCAAAAACAATCGTTAGGCGTTAGGAAATTATCCGCCAAAATATCAGGAAAAAGAAAAATAGATAATGGGGGTCGGGGCCGAGCGACGACGGCATGAGGCACCACTTTTTCTTAACTCTTTAAGAGCTAGAAGATGTATTTCTATATATAAGTACCATTATTTTCTTTACTTTTTGGGACGAGGGACAAAGTTCATTGGTCCAATTATTTAACACAGCACATAAAACCTTTTTCCTTTTTTTAAGTTTATTTAGGCCAACCTACAGAGATTTCAAACAAGTCTTTCTTTATTTATTTAATTATCTATTTTCATTTGACGTAATTGTGGAAACAGAGATATTGGCGGCCTTCCTAACCTCTGTTGACCCCACGCTCCTAGTCTATTAATTCCAAGAAAAGTTACACCTTTTATAATTAAAAATAAATTAAATTAATATTTTTGTTTTCCTCTCATGGCATGATGTTATAGTTAAATAAATGTCACAATATATTTAAAATTAATTATTTTAATTTTTTTTACCTATCTCTTTAGTTTTGTGTCCGGTCAAACGGTTCATGTAAAATAAAGGGTAGGGAGCATTTGTTTGAACTTTGAACTAACCGAAAGCTGCAATAGAGAGTTGAAGGTATCTGCTATAACGAGTTCCAGAGTTTGATTCGTGAAGATGAACTAATAGCCACATAGTATACAGCCGCCATGCAAAAACCACCGTCAAAATTATTATTCCCCACGACCTGCAGGAATTGCATATATTCAATTAGATGATTTAAAATTTAAGGCCTATTTTACGTCAATAATTTACGTGTTTGTTCTGTCACTTAGCATCTATGATTTGTATCGTTTATGATATAGAAAAATTTCAGAAATAAGATATTTTTTTAAAGCAATAGGACACTTTGGTCCAGAATTTGTATTTTCTTAAAAAAATTATTGAATATGTATAAATTGTTAATTTAAAACCTAGTAACATAAACGAACTAGAATCTCAAACCCACAAACCCCGCCACTATGCTAAAAAAATATTTTTACTTTTACTTCTCCATTTTAGCAAATCAAGAATAAGACAAATTCTTTTCCTGTTTCATTCTTATCATTAACTACTAATTCTTCAAATTATTTTTCAATAATATTTAAAATTCTATCATTATTATGGGCAAAATAGTAAAATAATAAAATATATACTAGTATTTATTAATATTTTTTAAAGGGAGTGCAAAATTAAAAGTGGTAAAATGAAGAGGAAGAGTATATAAGAATGGAATTAAGTATCTTAACATGTAGGAGTACATGATTGTGCATATCTAGCTATTGATTGTGCATATCTTTCTCATGATTAATTAAAGAAGGCATGATGAGTGTAAAAAAGAAATAAAGTAAAAAAAAAGGTATGATACATGGGTATATAGTACCATAACTAATTACAGTAGAAAACAATATATAGAAATAAAGTCCAAAATTTGAGGCATATCTCACTATTAGAAAAATACAATTTGTGACGGAATTCATTAATACGGACGAAATTTGTGACAGACATAATAATATGGCATTATTCAATTTCTATCGCAATTCTTTCACAAATTTATGACGGAAATAAAAATTTATATATACTGGTAGATATATTGATCCGTACGTTACACACTCAATAAAATTTCTTTTTGCTGACAACTGATAAATAGAAAAAGGTATAATGTATGAATTAATGTGCATTGTCTGAGAATTTTATTTAACGTTTAAGCTCAAAACATTAATTAACTCTTTTGGCACATTTAATTTATTTTACAAGGTCATCTTCAGTAGACCTCCGTGACTAATAGTATCTCAGTTTATACTATTCAATTTCTACCAAACAATGGGAAAAGAAAAGCTTCTACGTAATTTCCTTCAGCGTCTGATCAATCCTTTTACAACACACCAAAAGCATGAAAAAAGGGTAGATCCATCTGCATACGGAATAAACCAGAAATTTTGCAATTTCTTTAAACAGATTACTACTATATACAGACCATATATTAGTTCATATAATGCAAAAACCTAATCTTAAATTATTGTTCCTTTTAAGTAAAGTTAAATCTGATGTTTGTCTACTATTAGGAATAACTGAATCACATATAAGCAATTTCTAAAAATCGCATGGCAATCAAGAATAATTAACAACCCACCGGAAGATAGTACTCTCTCCCTTCATTTTTATTCAATATATTTTTACTTTTATTTGTCCACTATACTAAATCAACAGAAAGACAATATTTTTTTTCTTCTGTTTTATCCTTATTATTAACTACTCATTTGCCAAATTATTTTCAAACTATCATTATTATGGATAAAATTGTAAAATACATACTTCATTTATTTTTTCAAAGAAGTGCAAAGTCAAAAATGAACAACTAAGTTTTGTTTCAATTTACGTGACACATTTCGCTAATCAAGAGTCAAACTGCTTAAAGTTTGACTAATATTTTAAAATATATATTTTTATCGTATTGACATAAGAAAAATTATAATAACATATAGAATTTTTTATATAGTTTTTGAATATCTAAATTATAATTTCAAAATACTGGATTAAACTAATTAAATTTAGCTTTAAAATTTAGTGAAATTGACGCTCCATAAACTAAATGTGTCATCTAGGGAGTAGTAATAAATGGCTAATAAAAAGAAAAGGAATATTAAGGAGGCTTAATTACTTACCATCCCAAAGACGTGAAAGCAAAGGGGAGAACAAGAGCTGGAGTTCCAATGCCAGAACACAATAAATGAAACGCCGCCGTATAAGCATTCCCCTTTCTTGATTCCGTTATAGGCAAGTAACTTTCTACTTCTTCTTCTGGAATATTCATATTCTTCTTCTCCATGCCGCCGTCGACCGCCGCCATGCATGACGGCGAATCTCTTCCTTCCGACTGATTATTGTCAAAGCGATCGTCATTATCAATGGGTATGATTTTCAATGAAGAGAAAGATGATGACACCCTTTCTATATCTCCCATATTCTGATTTTCTGTTAAATTTTCAGAAGAAAAGCTATGAAATTATTAAGAGACAATATAATATGGTTATTGTTTTCGTAAGTAAATGGTGTTGTATATATAGAGAGAGATCTTTCTAGTAGTGAGCGTCCTTACGTATGTGCCCACGCCAGCATGTGACGTAAATTAATTATGATAATACTATTATATTCACACGTAATCATGTGACTTCCCTGCTTACATTCTTATTCCCTTATGATAATAAATCCCTTAGCTTTTGTTTTCTGATTCGGAGACCACAAATATTATGATATTAGTCTTAATTTATTTAATTTAACAGAAATTAATTAAGAAAGAATAAGTTATTAGCAGCTTTGATGTTATTTTACTCTAAGACATTAATCATACTCTCTCCGTCCTAAATTACAAGAATTGTAACATGTCGGTTTGGAATGATTAATTAGTAAGAAAAAGTAGTAAAAGTGTTTGACTATTAAATTAAAATGAAAAATAGACAGGTATTTTGTAATCGTTTAACAATGTTTGTGTACGGTCAAAACCGATTAAGTCAGTCGTACGAACTGGTCGAGATGATAATACTTCGATCAAAGGGTATCTGCGTGACGACAAGTCGAGGTCCGAAATAAGGGCGTCAAGCTTCGAGCTCTAAGACCGATCAATGAAAAGCTCGATATCATTATCGAGCTCATATTCAAATCGAACTATGAGGCAAAGCGGAGATTATCGAAAATGCATAGACCGACCAACACTCACCCCGAATATCGAGACTCCAAGTCAGAATCGAGCTCGAACCAAGGCCGAGGGCTCGATCCAATACCGAGCTCGAGCCAGTATGCATATAGGGACACATTGTAAGCATAAAGGGACACATTGTAACAAAGACAACTTTAGAGGGATTAACACTTTTGGGCTCATTTACTTTGCCTTGTTCATCAACATTTCCTTTTTTCTCTGCCTTATATTTTATTCCATTTGTCAAGAATACATATATTTCTATTTCACTCTATATTTTGTACCAAATTATATTACATGTCCTTAGAACCATACACAAATTTAACTCTATCCAATTTTTCGGGTAAACAGTTTGGCGCCCACCGTGGGGCTAAGGATAACAGTGTTCGTTTGATACAAATCTGCAACACACACCAGTTTACGCTCATCTTTTGAGAGTGTCTCTGACTCGAACTAGAAATGGAAAACCCTCGATTAATGACTTTACCCACCGACAATGAAGTCGGCCTTCAAGACGAAACCAATAACTTGATGCCCAAGGACGGAAGGCCGCTTATCGATGTCATTGAAGCTCGAGTCGAAGTACCTAAAGCTCAAGCCGAAGTACCGCTAGATGTCAACTAACATGTGGCCTTAGAGGCAAACCAACGCTCCGAGCCAGAAAATAGCATTCATGACGGTACTCGATCTGCAGCTCGAGACTCTCATAACGTGAAAAAAAATGGAGTCAGCTTGCGTATGATTTTTGAAATGTTACAAGACCAGCAGGTAGCGATAGCTCAGTTACAGAGCCAAACCCAGCTACCAAGCATACCGGAGCCCAGTCCACCTCGAGAAATTGCTCACCGAACGGAGCCAGCCGTAGTGAGGTCAAACGAATCAGAATCAGGGACTACCCCCGAAATTAATAAAATACATGAGGAACTCACAAAGTGAATCGAGGCCAACGATTAGAAAGTAGAAACATATAATTCCAGGGTCGATCAAATCCCAGGAGCTCCGCCCACGATAAAAGAGTTGGATTTCAAGAAATTTGTACAAAAGCCTTTTTCTTTCGAGTGCAGCCCTAAAACCAATCCCCAAAAAGTTTCTTATGCCCGAAATCCCCAAATATAACGGTACGACCGATCCTAACGAACACGTCACCTCTTATACGTGTGCCATCAAGGGTAACGATTTGGAAGATGATGAAATCGAGTCCGTGTAGTTGAAAATATTCGGAGAGACCCTCTCGAAGGGGGCGATAATTTGGTATCATAACATGCCACCAGATTCCATCGATTCATTTTCTATGTTAGCGGATTTGTTTGTAAGGGCACATGCCGGTGCCATAAAGGTTGCAACAAAGAAATTAGACCTTTTCAAAGTAAAACAAAGGGATAATAAAATGCTGAGGGAGTTCGTGTCCCGATTTCAAATGGAACATATGGAATTGCCACCGGTCATAGACGACTGGGCCGTCCAAACTTTCACCTAAGGGTTGAATGAGCAAAGTTTAATAGCGTATCAAGAAATAACTTGGGCAGATATACACAATCGATACCAGTCAAAAATCAGGGTCGAAGATGACCAATTAGGAGCTCCTTCCGGATCCATGCATCATAACAGATCGGCTATTAAAAACCAGAGGGACATCGACAGAGAACAGAGGCTGAACAGAGACCGATATCAACCATACATTGCAGATCGAACAAAAAATGGTTCGACACGCAATATCGCCCGGAACAATCGAATGAGTGATCGAAGACAGAATTCTCGAGGGCTTATGAGCAAAAGTGGCTTTGACAAATATGTTGATCCTGTAGAGGAACCTCGACTATCAGAGTACAATTTCAGCGTCGATGCATCAGGCATTGTATCGGCGATTGGAAGAATCAAAGATACTAGGTGGCCCAGACCCATGCAAACCAACCCTTTCCCAAAGGAACCCGAATTTGATGTGCGCAAGTATCATGGTACGCATGGCCACAGGACCGAGGATTGCAGACAATTAAGAGATGAGGTAGCCCGTCTATTCAATGAGGGCCACCTTCAAGAGTTCCTCAGTAACCGATCCAAAGATCACTTCAGAGAAAGGGAGGCCAACAGAAAAGATAAACAAGAGGAACCTCATCATATCATTCATATGATCATCGGTGGAGTCCATACTCCACAGGGGCTCGTACTCAAATGCGGCAAGGTATCAGCTACAGGGAAAAAACGAACTCGAGGTTATGTACCCGAGGGCACTTTATCATTCGAAATTGAAGAAGCGGAAGGCATTTCTCAGCCTCACAATGACGCTCTGGTGATTTCTATCCTATTAAATAAAGTTCAAGTTAAGTGTGTTTTAGTGGATCCAGGTAGCTCTGTGAATATCATCCGATCTTGGGTTGTGGAGCAGCTCGGTTTGCATAATCAAGTTGTGCCCACAACTCGGGTCTTAAACGGCTTCAATATGGCCAGTGAAACGACTAAAGGGGAAATTATTCTACCCGTGAATATGGCCAGAACCATCCAAAATACCAAGTTTCACATAATCGAAGGTGACATAAGGTACAACGCCCTACTCAGAAGGCCTTGGATCCACAATATGAGGGCACTGCCTTCGACTCTCCACCAAGTAATAAATTTCCCTACGTCGGATGGCGTGAAAATAGTATACGGGGAGCAGTATGCTGCGAAGGAAATATTTGTGGTCGATGAGGTAACACCGATACCAATATTATTAGCCTCAGAAAGGTCGAGCATAAAAGATAGACGAGAGTCCAAATAGCAATCACAGACACCCGTCTCGGCTGAATCGGTGAAGCAGGAAATAGAAGATGACGAGGAAGATTTTCTGACCCATCGAACTTTTATCGTCCCCGACAACTCTGACACCACCAAATCGACGATCGAAGAACTGGAGTAGGTTATATTAATCGAAGATCTGCTCGAGAGGAAGGTATATCTGGGAACGGGATTGACCCCCGAACTCAGGAAAAAACATATTCAATTCCTTATTGATAACATAGATTATTTTGTTTGGTCCTATTTAGACATGACAGGGATCCCACCATCGATAACAACGCACCAGCTGAGCTTGGACCCTAGGTTCAAACCGGTGAAGCAAAAAAAAAAGACCTCAGTCCGAGGTAAAACACGCATATGTAAAGGATGAGGTAACTAAACTTCTCAAAATAGGATCAATTCGGGAAGTGAAATATCCCGAATGGTTAGCCAATTTAGTTGTAGTCCCTAAAAGGGGGAACAAACTTAGAATGTGTGTAGATTATAAAGATTTAAACAAATCATGCCCCAAAGATTCATTTTCACTGCCTAGCATCGATCGCATGATCGATGCCACAGCCGGCCATGAAATCTTTACTTTTCTTGTTGCCTATTCCGGGTACAATCAAATTCGAAGGAACCCAGAGGACCAAGAAAAAACTTCATTTATCACTAAGTATGGAACCTATTGTTATAATGAAATTCCATTCGGGCTAAAAAAAAACGCAGGAGCTACTTACCAATGCCTAGTGAATAAAATGTTCGAAGTACAGATAGGTAAGTCGATGGAAGTTTACATTGATGACATGCTAGTTAAATCCCTGTGCGCAGAGGACCATTTGACTCATTTGCAGGAAACGTTAAAATTTTAAGGAAATACAACATGAAGCTCAACCCCGAGAAATGTTCTTTTGGGGTTGGGTCGGGCAAGTTCCTTGGCTTCATGGTATCGAATCGGGGGATCGAGATCAACCCCGACAAAATCAAGGCCATCAAAGACATCACCACCGTGGACAGTGTGAAAGCAGTGCAAAGGCTGACCGGACGGATAGTTTCCTTAGACCGATTCATTTCAAGGTCGTCAGATCGAAGCCATAAATTCTTCTCTCTACTCAAGAAGAAGAACAATTTCGCTTGGACCCTAGAATGCCAACAGGCACTAGAACAATTAAAACGGTACTTATCGAGCCCAACACTGCTTCACACTCCGAAGACAGCTGAGAAGCTTTACTTATACTTGGCGGTGTCGGAAATCACGGTAAGTGGCGTCCTAGTTCAAGAAGAGCAATGTACACAATTTCCTGTTTATTATGTAAGTCGGACCTTAGGAGAGGCAGAGACTAGATAACCACACTTAGAGAAATTGTCACTCGCACTAATAAGCACCTCTAGAAATTTAAGACCATACTTTCAAAGTCACCCCATATGCGTTTTAATCACTTACCCACTTCGTAATATTTTGCACAAACCCGAACTATCGGGCCGATTGGCCAAATGGGTTGTCGAACTCAGTGGGTACGATATCGAATATCAACCCCGTACGACCATCAAGTCCCAAATTTTCGAAGACTTCGTGGCCGATTTCACGACAACCCTCGTACCCGAAGTTGAAAAATAACTCTCGTTAAAATTAGGTACGTCGTCGGGGGTTTGGACCCTCTACACAGATGGTGCTTCAAATGTGAAGGGGTCCGGGCTTGGCATTGTATTGAAACCTACCACAGGTGGCATTATTAGGCAATCCATCAAAACCACTAGATTGACTAACAATGAGGCCGAATACGAGGCCATGATTGCAGGTCTCGAGCTAGCTAAAATCTTGGGAGCAGAAGTCATTGAAGCCAAATATGACTCTTTACTAGTGGTGAACCAAGTAAACAAAACCTTCGAGGTTCGAGAAGATATGATGCAAAGGTATTTGGACAAATTACAGGTAACTCTGCACTGTTTCAAAGAATGGACCATACAACATGTGCCTCGAGAGTAGAACATTGAGGCCGACGCACTCGCAAATCTAGGATCATCGGTCGAGGAAGATAAGATCGACTCGGGGACTGTCGTTCAACTCTCGAGATCTATAATCGAGGAGGGACATGCCGAGATGAATTCCACGAGCTTAACCTGAGATTGGAGGAATAAGTATATTGAATACTTAAAGAACAAAAAACTCCCATCGAACCCTAAAGAATCGAGGGTTCTACGAACCAAGGCTGCTCGATTCACGTTGGTTGAAGATGGAACATTATACAAAAGGATGTTCGATGGACCACTGCAGTATGCTTGGTTCCAGGTGACACCGATTATGTTTTACGAGAGGTCCACGAGGGCACTTGTGGAAACCACTCCGGCATCGAACCACTAATTCGCAAAATCATCAGGGAAGGATACTACTGGGATAGCATGGAAAAGGACACTAAGGAGTTTGTTTGAAAATGTGATAAATGACAAATGTTTGCACCAATGAACCATCAACCCGGAGAGCAGCTCCATTCAGTCATTTTCCCATGGCCATTCATAAAATGGGGAATGGATATCGTAGACCCTCTGCCATCGGCCCTAGGTAAAGCTAAATTCATTTTATTTATGACTGATTATTTCTCTAAATAGGTGGAAGCACAGGCGTTCGAGAATGTGAGAGAGAAAGAGGTTATAGATTTCATCTGGGATCACATTGTGTGTCGATTTGAGATTCCAGCAGAAATAACATGCGGTAATAGTAAGCAATTTATCGGTGGTAAAGTGACAAAATTCCTCGAATATCATAAAATAAAAAGGATATTGTCAACACCATATCATCTTAGTGGGAATGGACAGGCTGAATCAACGAACAAGACTATCATTCAAAACATGAAGAAAAGATTGAACGAAGCTAAAGGAAAATGAAGAGAAATTTTGCCCGAAGTCCTTTGGGCATATCGGACAACATCTAAATCCAGTACGGGAACGACTCTGTTTTCCTTAGTGTATGGCTCCGAAGCTTTAATTCCAAACAAAGTAGGAGAACCCAATGCAAGGTTCCGATATACATCAGAAGAGTCGAACTACGAGGCTATGAATACTAGCCTCGAATTATTAGATGAAAAACGAGAAGCGACACTGGTTCGAATGGCTGCACAAAAACAACGAATCGAAAGGTACTACAATAGAAAAACCAACCTCCGTCATTTCAAGGCCGGGGACTTGGTCCTAAGAAAGGTCACCATCAGACTCGAGATCCTAATGAAGGGAAGCTCGGCCCAAATTGGGAAGGACCCTATCAAGTCCTCGATATAGTCGGGAAAGGGTCTTATAAAATTGGAACAATGGATGGAAAACCATTACAAAACAATTGGAACATATCGCTTTTCAAATGATATTATTGTTAAGGTATGATTTTCTCCTATCTATTGTTTATATACATGTATTCGACACTAACTCATTGCAGGAATTCGACAAAAGATATCAAGACCTCTGGTTTTAAAGAACGCGTTATACTCTTTTTTCCCTTAATTCGGCTTTTATCCCGAATGGGTTTTCCGGCAAGGTTTTTAACGAGACAACAACTATGTGCTACCTGAGGGCAATTCAATAGTATCTGAGGCTCCTTCATAATCAAACTCGAATACTGGGGGGGCTACCATCAAATGAATCAAGTTCGGCACAAGAAAGTTGTTTCATATCAAATTCATGTCGGATGGGGTCTCGATAGAGAAAAGTGTAAGGGCCAAATGGTCAAAATGAACCATGCCCACATAGTTTTGCTCGAACCCTGGCACAAGATACAAACACATGTATAATGACTTATAAAGGAAAACTTCTTCTTTTCGGTTATCTCACACTTTGAAAAGATCTTCCTACTTCATGATTCAAGCAGGCTTCAAGGCCAACCACCATCAAAAGAATTTTGATACGAGCGATCAAAAAAGCCTACGGGCCACAAATAATTTGAGTTTGAGTTCGAAGCAATCGCTCACTCAATTATTAATCCTAAGGGATATCTTACTTCGAGTTCGAGCAATCACTCACTCGTTCATAAAAATCCTACGATCCACAAATACTTTGAGTTTGAGTTCAAAGCAATCGCTCACTCAATTATTAAGCCTAAGTGCTATCTTACTTCGAGCAATCACTCACTCGATCATAAAAAGTCTATGGGCTACGATACATTGAGTTCGAGTTCGAAAAAATCAATCACTCAACTATTAAGCCTAAGGGCTATCTTACTTCGAGTTCGAGCAATCACTCACTCGATCATAAAAAGCCTACGGGCTACGATACTTTGAGTTCGAGTTCGAAGCAATCACTCACTCAATTATTAAGCCTAAGGGCTATCTTACTTCGAGTTCGAGCAATCACTCACTCGATCATAAAAAGCCTACGGGCTACGATACTTTGAGTTCGAGTTCGAAGCAATCACTCACTCAATTATTCAGCCTAAGGGCTATCTTACTTCGAGTTTGAGCAATCACTCACTCGATCATAAAAAGCCTACGGGCTACGATACTTTGAGTTCAAGTTCGAAGCAATCACTCACTCAATTATTAAGCCTAAGGTCTATCTTACTTCGAGTTCGAACAAATCACTCGACCATAAAAAGCCTACGGGCTACAAATACTTTAAGTTCGAAATAGTCACTCACTCAATTATTAAGCCTAAGGGCTATCTTACTTCGAGTTTGAGCAAATCACTTGACCATAAAAAGCCTATGGGCTACAAATACTTTGAGTTCGAGCAATAACTCACTCGACTATTAAGCCTAAGGGCTATGCTGCTTCGAGTTCAAGCAAATTGCATGAAGCCTAAGGGCTGGACATTTTCATAAAACACAAGTAAACAAAATCCTCAAGAATGGGAACAGAGACAAGCTGGGAAAAAGAAAAGACTTTATATACACAATGATATTTACAAAACGACCGATTAGGGCCTTACAAAGGAACCTAATCATCTACGGGGGAAGTCTTTTCTATATCGGGCTGCTCCCCACTCTGAGATCGGTTTTTGCTACCATCATCGTCGTTGTCATCATTATCGTCATCATCATCGGAGGCCAAGGCCCCAACTTCAGCTTCAAGCTCTCTTGCCTATGTTATCTCTTCAGAAAGATCGAAGCCCCAAGCGTGGATCTCCTTGAGGGTTTCCCTCCGAGTTTGGCATTTGCCAAATTCGGCGATTCAATGTGCTCGAGTTCGAGCGGTATCGGCAACCTCTCTCGCATGGAACTGCAGCTTCGACATCATCCCGGTAAACATCCACCATTGCGTCTGCATCGACCTTTATTTTTTCAGCCTCGACAAGCTCAGAGGCCAATCGAGCCTCGATCTTCTCCTTTTCCCTAGCTTGAGCTAAGCTTTTCTCCTTCAGGCTCTGAAGTTGACTTTTAGTAGATGACAACTGGGCCCTAGCAGTCTCTCTCTCTACAGCAAGGCGGTCCATATTTTCTTTCCATTTTACGGACTCCGCCTTTATCTCATCAACCTCCTCGCGGAGTTTCCCGATCAACTCAAGCTTCTGCTGCAACTGTGAGACTGAAAGATTAGCCATCATTCCAGTATCAAGCCCATAGGCTTTTAATAGTATCATTACCTGCTTGGACAGATCGGTTTGATCTTGGTGAGCTTTAGTCAACTCAGCTCGTAGATCCTTGATTTCCTCCATTTTTTGCCCTAAGAGGAGTTTAAGGACATTCCTCTCCTCCGTAACCCATTTGAGATCGACCTCATATCGATGCAGCTCAGCTCGGGATCGAGAACATGCTTCTCAATAAGCTGTTGCAGCATACGAGGGGAGAAGAAACGAAGTAAATAAAGAAAAATAGACATGAGATATAATACCAACAAAATAAATTAAGGTTTACCCAATCCAAAGCTTGCCACACTCCATAGAAAAAATATGATGCCTCACTACTACCGGCAACATTCTCGACGCCAGTAAAAATACCACAGAAGGGATCGTCCCCCTCATAAGGCTTGTCTAGTTCGAGGGCCCCCAAAGCTTAGGCTTCTCGAATCGCCCCTTCAGAAAAAGTAGGAAAGGTGGGCGAGTCTTCGATTGTTGCTGCCCCAGGTGAGTCACTTGGGGCGTTCCCTTCGATTTGAAGAGATTCGGGAACATCCCCTTCATATATATTCCCTATCTGTTGGCTTCGATTGGAAATATCCTCGATCTGCAACAACTAAGGAACTCTGCCCGAATCCTTCTCCGATATACCCTCGGTCTGAGCCGGAGTTGTATAAACCACCATCGATCCACCTACCTATGGAGCATCGATGGTTTTCTTTGTTCAGGCCATCAGCACGAACTCCTCGTCTTCTTCTTCCTCATCTTCATCTCTTAGGCGCTGAACCGACTCTGAGGTCAAAGGGATGGTATTTTTCTTCGACTTACGAGACGAACTTGCCTTTGATTTTTTATTCTCGGGTGTAGAGGCATTTTTCCTCTTATTTCCCTTCGGCGGTTTGGAAGCTGGGATCGAGGTCTCTTCCTCGCCGGGCAGAGGCCTCAAAACTGCATCTCTGCGCAGGCCTACACACGAGAAAATTGGTTTAAGTATAAGGAGAATGTTTCGTTCGAACTCCCAAAACATGAAAGATAGGCTTACCATGATTTTTCGCCTCCTATCGGCCCTTTTCCAGATCACGCCATGAACGTTCGGCGTAAGAGGAGTTCGAAGCTAGAGTCAGTGCCCAGCTCTTAAGTTTGGGAACAGCGCCAGGCATCCAAGGAACCGTTGCATCAGAAAAGGGATATCAGCAAGAAAATAAACAAAGAAACAAGGCAATAGGGAATAAAATAGTAAAGTACACTCACGATTCATATTCCATTCTTCGGGGAACGACATCTTTTCAGCAGGGATCAGGTCTGAAGTCTTCACTCGAACAAACTTGCCCATCCAACCTCGATCTGTATCCTCGTTTATAATCGAGAACAATACCTTGGTAGCCTGGCATTGTAGTATTATCAATATGCCTCGAAATAAGTGGGGACTATACAGTCTAATAAGATGATCGAGGGTGAAAGGCATCCCCTCGATCATGTTTGCAAAGAAACGGATCAAAATAATGATCCGCCAAAAGGAAGGATGAATCTGGCCTAGAGTTATTTGGTATTGCCGACAAAAGTCGACGATAACAGGGTCGAGAGGTCCTAACATAAACAGGTAGGTATACATACTTAAGAACCCTTCCACATGGGTGGTAATATCGTCGTCGGAAGTCGGAATCACCACTTCCTTATTTCCCTAATTACAATCTGCCTTCAACTATTCAAGTTGCTTTTTGGTTATCGAGCATAAATATCTCGATACTAGTTCGCATCGACCGGGAACCAGCGTGCCTTTGTCGAGCTTGAAATCAGAGGTAAGAAAGCATGTTTTGGGAACACACTCCTCTGGTCGTGGCTCCGCCGGTATTTTATCGGCAGTGGGCTGCGAAGAAGAGGCCTCTCATTTTTTAGGAACGGTCTTTGATGTTTTCACCATTTTTCTTGAACTTAGAAGAAAGGAATAAAAGGGGGTATGATTTTTCAAAGGAAGATTTTTTGTAGTGAAAAACACATAAGGAAAATTTCACACAAACAAATTCAGAAAATATGGGAAGATGCTTAGAAAATTTTGATCAAAGAATGTAAAGGTGATTAATGGTGGAAAACGGGATATTTATAGGTTAAGCGGTGGCGGTTCAATCTCGGTAATGGTGGACCGTCGTCTGACATGCATTAAATGCCTCGGTAAACGGAACCGACGGGACCACTATCATATACGTCACAATCGAACTCGATGCAGATGTCAGTGTACGTCTAACCGTACTGGTGGAAAATCATATTGTTTCTCGTTACATCCTTTCCGAGAAACGAGTGGACTATCTGTGTACGGTCAAAACCGATTAAGTTAGTCGTACGGACTAGTCGAGATGATAATACTTCGATCAAAGGGTATCTGGGTGACGACAGGTCGAGGTCAGAAGTAAGGGCGTCAAGCTTCGAGCTCTAAGACCGATCAATGACAAGTTCGGTATCATTATCGAGCTCATATCCAAATCGAACTACGAGGCAAAGCGGAGATTATCGAAGATGCATAGACCGACCAACACTTACCCCGAATATCGAGACTCCAATTCAGAATCGAGCTCTAACCAAGGCCGAGGGCTCGATCCAATACCGAGCTCGAGCCAGTATCGAGCTCACAGACAAGAGCTGTTGCAACTGCACTAGGGGAGAGAATCTTGGCGGGAATCGAAGAAAAGACAATTCATCATGGATTCTCCACTATATATTTTTTTATTATAGATAAAGTAGAATCCCTCTACTATAAAGAGGGGAATCCTTGTAAGCATAAAGGGACACATTGTAACAAAGACAACTTTAGAGGGATTAACACTTTTGGGCTCATTTACTTTGCCTTGTTCATCAACATTTTCTTTTTTCTCTGCCTTATATTTCATTCCATTTGTCAAGAATACATATATTTCTATTTCACTCTACAATTTGTACCAAATTATATGATTTTTATGTGAATCTTGCTAATGCTGCAGCTGCAAGTAACAATTGTATATATGTCAATCAATGCACGATGCCATAATTCTTGGAACTGGAAGATATAATCAGTGGCAGAGTCAGGATTTTTACCAAGAAGATTCGGCATATTAAAAAGTAAACACACGAACAAGACAAGGGGATTCAACATCTACTATTTATGTATTAAAATTAATTTTGACCTTATATATACAGTATAATATTTCGGCCAAGGTGGTTTGAATGAATCCCTAGTTCTGCTCCTGGACATATATTAAGAGTTGCAAGCTCAAGTGAGAACACATATGACATATATATATATAATGCATGTATCTTATTTCATTACTACTTTAAAATAATTTTTTCAGAAGTAAAGTCCCGTTACAAGAGGAGTATGTAATATTAGGTATATACGAACCGCTGTCATGTGTTATGGGAATAAGAATTCCCTTTCCAACCATCCTTTGACAAATGACCTAAAATTAGAGGTAGCAAATGGCTGGTTAGGTCGGATATGGTCGGACCAGACGAGTAATATAAAAATAGATAAAATATTTTATACGACTCATATTTAATACGGATAAAAAATAGATTAGCTGGCGGATTTAATATTCATATTATTCATGACTTCTTGAATATCATCATTTTTGGAAGAATTTCTAGTTTTTCAAACTTTTGTAACTCCCAATTTGATTCCTTGCAAATATAAAAGTTAAATACATTGGCTATCCATTTTTTAAGTGGATAATATTAATATTATCCATATATGACCTATTTTTAAAACTTTTATTATTCAACCCATTTTTAGTGAATAATACGGAAGAATAATTATAATTATTTTTACTTTGCCACCACTACCTAAAATTATGCTCCTTGATATTGAATTGGAGCAGGAATGGATTAATAGGGCCAAAACAATAAGTTACACAAGTATATATATTACTCCCTCATGTCCCATTTAATTAATTTTTTAATTTTTTTTGTGATTCATAATATTTGATTATTTCGGATATTAAGAAGGAATTAATTTTTTGTTTCTTCCAAAGTTGTCCTTGGAATAAAAAGTCTAGTAGTTGTTGTTATATTTCTAATGAACACATTAAGTTTAATATGGTCAATTTTATTATTATTTAATGCTAAAAGGTATATTTTTTAATATGTGTGAAAAGAGCCAAAAATTAATTAACATAGACAGGAGGGAGTAAGATTTATTTGGATGGTTTCCTTCTTTAATTCCTCAAGTTTCATATACTAGCTAGTCAATAATTTGTTCATTCTGAATGAGGGAATATATACAACAACCCAACAACGTTTACAGCTGGTGCTAACCCATTAATAGATCAGCAAAAGTAATTAAGCCAATACTTAAAGAGCACTTCTCTTTTCCCATAAGTCAAGCTACTCATCCTCACATACGCGATGCGTCAGCCACTCGTTAACTACCTTCCCCCTAACTGGCAGATATATAGGAGAAAGTTTCTTTATATTAGAGGTGTTAAAATCGGTAAGGCTGAGCGAGTTATTGATCCGTTAATTTTTTGAATTCAGTTCATTTTCTCCCAACTCACATCAACCTATTTAAAGTTGAGCTGATTTTTAGTTCAAAATGATCTATGAGTAACTTTGTCAAAATATTTTTAAAATAATTTATTTTTGTTTGATATGTTATATATAACCATAATAAAAGAAAAAAAACTATTTAATTATTAAACAATTTATAAAAAAATAACACATATTAATTAAAGGAAATTTACCTCCTATAGCAAAGGTTTACACCCTATTTATTATAAATCAAAACCCTTTAAAAAAATTATTTTCTATAGCTATCTTTTATTTTTTATAGCAAAATAGGTATTTATGGTATACACTACCATTAAGTTATTCTCTCATTCTTTCAGTTATTCTTTCCCAAAATCACAGCAAAATATTTCTTCTTTCTCTCTCCACGATCTCTCTCTCACAACAAGATTATATTCGCGATTTTTGAAGCACGATTCTCTCTCTCACTTTCAACGTTTTTGCTCCAAAAGTCGTGATAAGTGTTAAAGTTTTTGGATTTTTGGTCAGTTCAAGCTTCTTCTTTTTCTCTTCACTTTTTTTTTTAAATCTTTACCATTGTTAGGTTTTCAGCAGAAAACTTCAAATTTCCTCTTCAATGGTTGATTCAACAACTTTGAAATAAGAGGGTCATTGCGGCTTTCTTCTACGCCGAATATTTCAATGGATGCCTTTACACGGATACTGCAATATTTTTTACGCCGGAGAAGATTCGAAGACCGGGATTTTTGTTCGTCTTCATTTTTAGTTTTAATACAATGTATACAATATATTGCTTGGCCGAAAAACGCCATCTCCGGCGAACTTTCTTCTCTTCTTTGCTATTTAGTCACATACAATGAAACAAATACATTGTATTCTATACAAATTCACTTAAATACATTGTATTTTTGCATGTATTTATGTATTTTAAAGGTTTGTATTTTTTCAATACAACTGAATACATTTGTATTCATGCATGAACACATGATATAAATATTGAAATACACTGAATACAAACATTAAAATAGAACATAATATAAATAGTAAATACATTTAATTTTAAAATACAGTAAAATATACTGAATACAAATAGAAATACAGTTAATACAACCAATGAAGTATACTGAATACAGCAGTAATAACATGTATTAGGAATAACTAAAATAATATTAATACAAATACATTTGAATACACAATATATAAAATAGCGAATACAGTAAATACAAATATTTAAACTAATGAATGCAACAGTAAAAAAAATATATTAAAATACACTAAATACAAAAGTTATATACAACTGAAAAATTATTCTAATTAATTGGGTTGATAATGAGGCATGTTAGAATTGATTTTGTTGAGTTATATTAGGAGTGTATCACGTTAATTGATATTATTTCCGTTATTAGACAGTCGGACATACCTATTTTTAAGGTGATTGACGTAATTGTATTCATGAATACATGGAGCGAATACAAGTGAATACATGCGCGTACAACTGGATTACCCTGATTTTAGGCCCTTTTAGTTGTTGTATTCATGAATACAGCAGCGCGAATACATGTGAATATGCGTGTCATGACCCAAAATCCATTAAAGGTCGTGATGGCGTCGGACACCGCTGTCAGGCAAGCCAAAAATAAATACTTAATTTGGTTCTCATTTTTAATATTTTTGAAATCATATTTCCTTTAATTAAATAGTAAAAGATAAAATTTATAAAGTAAATAACAATATTCTTAACAAATTTCAATACATAACAACCCATAATCACCCCAAAATCCGATGTCACAAATGCATAAGCATCAACTAGGAATGTAAAATAAAATACAACATCTGTCCGGAATACAAATTTGGACAGGAGAAATATAAATACTCTGAAGGAGACTCTGCTGGCTGCGGATCGTTATATAGAATGCAGCTCACCTAAGTCCCCATATTTAACCACACCTCTATGCCTACAAGGCCGCTAGACATATTTGTACCTGCACAAAAGATTTGTACCTGCACAAAAATATACAGTAAGTGTAGTATAAGTACGTAAACAACGTGTACCCAGTAAGTATCAAGCCTAATCTCAAAAAGGTAGTGACGAGAGGTCGACTTTGACACTCACTAAGGGTCAATAATATTAAAATAGTGATACTTAAATCAACATGATTTATATGAACAACAATAATTTTCTTTAACCAGCAGAAATAATTAATTCTTTCAATTCCAATAATTTCCAGTATATCAATTAGCATCACAAGCTTCAATTAAAAAAAATATCAAGGTATCGTGTAATTTTTATTGTTAGGCACGATTTCTGTCGAGGACGTACGACCCGATCCAGAGTGGCGTGTACACTGCCGAGGGACGTGCGGCGTGATCCATAGATACATCTACCCTGTCGAGGCGTTTGACCCGCTCCACAAGAAAGGAGGACATTTTTCTTATGAACCTCCGGAATGAGAATATATATATATATATATATATATATATATATATATATATATATATATATATATATATATATATATATATTATGAGATTAATACATGAGGATGTAAAAAATTTTACAACCGTTAAATATACAAGTATGTGAGATTTCAATCTGTTACCATTTTCTCTAACAATTTATAACATAATTCTATTACTTTAATTAAATAAGGATACAATTATCACAAGTAATTCATGATTTGAGTCCTAAACTACCCGGATTTTAGTAATATTAGTAGCTACGCACAGACTCTCGTCACCTCGTGCGTACGTAGCTCCCACAATTAGCAATAATTATTAATTTAAATCACCTATGAGGTAAATTCCCTCTTACAAGGTTAAACAAGAGACTTACCTTGTCTCAAATACCACTTCCGACCACAACGTCATGTAAAAATCCCAATTCGGAGCCGAAAAATCCGAAACTATTCAAATTTTATATAAAATTATTAATACATGCTCAATAATTCGAAATTAGACTATTAAATTAATTACCTAACTCAAATATGATAAAATCCCTAAAATTCACCTCGGGCCCACGTGCTCGGATTCCGAAACTTTTCAGAAGAAATCATTACCCATAATCTCAAGAACTCAAATATATAATTTCCATCCAATTTCGTGGTCAAAATCCAAAAATACCAATTTCTAGGTTTTTTCTTCAAAATCTCAAATTTCTACAAACTTTTATGTCTAAATTCATGTATAAACCTTGTATTTAACTCATAACCAGTAGAAATCACTTACCTCGTAAATGATGGTGAAAATACTCCCTTGAAGAGCTCCAAATATCGCCCAAGTCATGTGGAAAATGGGTGAAATGAACCCAAACCCCGCTTTAAAACATTTTGCCCAGCCCAGGCGATTTCCGCTTCTGCGAAAAAGCCTTCGCACATGCGGATTTTTCCTTAGCCGGCTCCACTCGCACCTGCGGTCAACAGCTCGCTTCTGCGAGACCGCTTCTGCGAGACCGCTTCTGCGGTCGATACGCTGCACTTGCGCCTTCTTCCGCACTTGTACCCCTTGTTCTCGCACCTGCGACTGCCCTTGCGCAATTACCACATATTCAGTAAACCTCCTGAGCCTATGCTCGTCCACCAGCAGTACAAGTCTGTTCACTCCCCATTGTCATTACTGGAATTGCGACAATACATCCCAACCCGAATTCATGTTGCATTCCTCTTCATATCAAGCAAACTCATTTCTGTTGCATCCAATCTTTCCCCAGTATAACACCCAACGTTCCAAATTAAGTCCGTAGACCTAGTCACTGTCCACCATGAATCCCAAATCACTCCAACTTTCCTCAGGACGTGTAGCTATCCTACCACATAACCCATATGCTATCTTTCCACTCTCCCACTTTGGTCAAACCCTCTCCTTTAAGCAATTACTCGACTTCTATTTCTCATATTTGGCCTTCTATAAATTTAACCACCGCAAGACACCTCCCATATGTCCTTCCTTATCCTTTGTTGCCCAGTTGTTGCCTTAAATCAAAATCTATCTCTGTAGTACTTGAACCAATAGGTCGCTACTGACTTTAAACATTTCCGAAGATCATTTTTCTCGAGCCATCAACACTAGAAACACCGATTCGATCCCGAAATCGCTACACCCCGTTATTCCTGACAATCGCTTCTACGGCACCATTTCACAATACCTTGCCCCGAAGGCGAATTGAAGAAGACCATAACATTGGCGAACTTAATGCATTCAACAAGGACGACGACACCGCATCACAAAAGAAAATTCCACCACGCACGAAAATACCAAGTCTCGTTACCCCATTTACCCAAACCTGAGCATTCGTAGCCTGGTTGTTTTTCCTCCGCCGGAAATAAAACACTGAATCTCTTAATCATGCACTGAGTAAAACCTCATTTCAAATCATTCACTGCCCTTACACATAGACAAGTATCCTATCATTACTTCAATATTGTGCGGTAACTACTCATAAACACCATAGAAATTGGTGCATAGCACCAAAACCATCAGGAATACAGCTACTGAGCTGAGATGACAGAACATCCTTCCGCAAGGCGACGACATTAGCCCAATCGAATACGCAGGGAGAAACAACTTGCTCTACATCAGTAGTGCCATCCAAATTTCTCGATTCCAAATTTATAACAAGCGCTTCACGTCGCATAAGATCGAATAGGAAGGACACGAAGGCATAAGCCTCAAAGGAATCAAATCGCACGATGAGAAATCAAGAAAGGGAAGTGCTTCGAACGGTCTTGTAGCCCCTCAAAGATAAGTACAGACGTCTCCGTACTGATCCCCAAGACTCTACTAGACTTGCTCATGATTCGTGAGACCTACGTGAACCTAGTGCTCTGATACCATGTTATCATGACCCAAAATCTATTAAAGGTCGTAATGGCGTCGGACACCGCTGTCGGGTAAGCCAAAAATAAATACTTAATTTGGTTCTTAATTTTATTATGTTTGAAATCATAATTCCTTCAATTAAATAGTAAAAGAAAGAATTTACAGAGTAAATAATAATATTCTTAATAAATTTCAATACAGAACAACCCATAATCACCCTAAAACCCGGTGTCACAAGTGCATGAGCATCAACTAGGAATGTAAAATAAAATACAACATATGTCCGGAATACAAATTTGGACAGGAGAAATATAAATACTCTGAAGGAGACTCTGCTGGCTGCGGAACGTTATATAGAATGTAGCTCACCTAAGTCCCCGCATTTAACCACACCTCTGCGCCTACAAGGCCGCTAGACATATCTGTACCTGCACAAAACTATGCAGCAAGTGTAGCATGAGTACGTAAATAATGTGTACCCAATAAATATCAAGCCTAATCTTAAAGAAGTAGTGACGAGAGGTCGACTTTGACACTCACTAAGGGTCAATAATATTAAAATAGTGATACTTAAATCAACATGATTTATAGGAACAACAATAATTTTCTTTAACCAGCAGAAATAATTAATTCTTTCAATTCCAATAATTTCCAATATATCAATTAGCTTAACAAGCGGCAATAAAAAAATATCAAGGTATCGTGTAATTTTTATTATTAGGCACGATTTCTGTCGAGGACGTACTACCCGATCCATAGTGGCGTGTACACTGCCGAGGGACGTGCGGCGCGATCCATAGATGCATCAATCTTGCCGAGACATTCGGCCCGCTCCACAAGAAAGGAGGACATTTTTCTTATGAACCTCCGAAATGAGAATATATATATATATATAATATGAGATTAACATGTGAAGATGTATAAATTTCTACAACAATTAAATATTCTGAAAAAAATTTCAAGTATGTGAGATTTCAATCTTTTATCATTTTCTCTAACAATTTACAATATAATTCTATTACTTTAATTAAATAAGGATACAATTATCACAAGTAATTCATAATTTGAGTCCTAAACTATCCGGACTTTAGCAATATTAGTAGCTACGCACGGACTCTCGTCACCTCGTGCGTACGTAGCCTCTACAATTAACAATAATTATTAATTTAAATCACCTATGGGGTTAATTCCCTCTTACAAGGTTAGACAAGAGACTTACCTTGTCTCAAAGCCACTTCCGATCACGACGTCATGTAAAAATCCAAATTCGATGCCGAAAAATTCGAAACTATTTAAATGTTATATAAAATTATTAATACATGCTCAATAATTCGAAATTAGACTATTAAATTAATTACCCAACTCAAATATGGTAAAATCCCTAAAATTCACCTCGGGCCCACGTGCTCGAATTCCGAAAATTTTCGGAGAAAATCATTCCCCATAATCTCAAGAACTCAAATATATAATTTCCATCCAATTTCGTGGTTAAAATCTAAAAATACCAATTTCTAGATTTTTTCTTCAAAATCTCAAATTTCTACAAAATTTCATGTCTAAATTCATGTATAAACCTTGTATTTAACTCACAACCAGTAGAAATCACTTACCTCGTGAATGATGGTGAAAATACTCCCTTGAAGAGCTCCAAATATCGCCCAAGCCGTGTGAAAAATGGGTGAAATGAACCCAAACCCCGCTTTAACACATTTTTCCCAGCCAAGGCGATTTCCAATTATGCGGCTCCGTATCTGCGGAAAAGCCTTCGTAGATGCAGATTTTTCCTTAGTCGGCTCCGCTCGCACCTACGGTCAGTGGCTCGCTTCTGCGGTCGATACGCCGCACCTGTGCCCCTTGTTCTCGCACCTGCGACTGCCCTTGCACAGGTGCGATCGCACCAGAAGTAGAGAGCTTCAGCTTTTCCCCCAAGACCAAAAATCGATCAGTTTACCATCCGGAATCCACCCGAGACAATCGGGACCTCAACCAAATATACCAACACATCCCAAAACATAACACGAACTTGCTCGAGGCCTCAAATCACATCAAACAACATCAAAACTACGAATCGCCCTCCAATTCAAGCTTAATGAACTTGAAATTTCAAACTTCTACACTCGATGCCGAAACCTATCAAATCACGTTCTATTGACCTAAAATTTTGCACACAAGTCATACTTGACATTACAGACCTATTTCAACTTCCGGAATCAGAATCCAACCCCGATATCAAAAAGTCCACTTCCGGTCAAACTTCTTAAAATCATCTAAATTTCCAACTTTCGTCAATTGACGCCGAAATAACCTACGGACCTCCAAATCAACTTCCGGACGCGCTCCCAATACCAGAATCACCATACAGAGCTATTTACAGACTCGGAATCACAAACGAATATCGATAACATTGAAATACACTTCAACCTAATTTTATAAAATCCTTCCAAAATGCCAATTTCCATAATAGGCGTCGGAATGCTCCCAGATCATCCAAAACCCGCTCCGGGCATATGCCAAGTCCTAAATCATCATATGAACCTGTTGGAACCTTCGTATCCCTATTTTGAGGTCGTTTACTCAAAAATTATACTTTAGTCAATTCGTCCAACTTAAGGCTTTCGAAATCAGAATTTTCTTTTCACATCGACTCTGAACTTCCCGAAATTAAATTCTGACCATGCGTACAAGTCGTAATACCCGAAGTGAAACTACCCATGGCCTCAAACTGCCGAATGACGTACTAGAGCTCAAAACGACCAGTCGGGTTGTTACAAAGCGCATACAGCTGAACTTCCCTGATTTAAGGCGCTTTTTGTTGTGATATTCATGAATACATGGCGCGAATACATGTGAATACATGCGCGTACAGCTAGACTGCCCTGATTTTATGTGCTTTTTGCTGTTGTATTCATGAATACAGCAGCACGAACACAGCGAATACACTATTGTAACAACTTAATAGTAGTTATAGAAAGTAATTATGTAAATGGTAGCTATAGGAAGTTAATAGCCACTAAACAATAGTGATTTCTGAAAATTCCTCATTAAAGAAAATTTTACCTCATATAGCAAAGGTTTACACTCTATTTATTATAAATTAAAATCATTTAAAAAAATTATTTTCTATAGCTATCTTTTATTTTTTATAGCAAAATAGGTATTTATTGTATACACTACTATTAAGGCATTAAATACGCTATGTACCATTTTTCTCTCTCATTCTTTCAGTTAATTAGGAGTGTATCACGCTAATTGATATTATTTACGTTATTAGACAGCTGGACATACCTATTTTTAAGGTGATTGTCGTTACTGTATTCATGAATACATGGCGCGAATACATGTGAATACATGCGCGTACAGCTGTATTGCCCTGATTTTAGGCCCATTGTCGTTATTGTATTCATGAATACAGCAGCGCAAATACATGTGAATATATGCGCGTACAGCTGGACTGCCCTGATTTTAGGCGCTTTTTGCTGCTATATTCATGAATACATGGCGCGAATACATGTGAATGCATGCGCGTACAGCTGGACTACCCTGATTTTTAGGCGCTATAGAAAGTAATTATGTATATGGTAACTATAGAAAGTTAATAGCCACTAAACAATAGTGGTTTCTGAAAATTTCTCTTAATTAAAACGTAATAAGAGTTGGCCGGGCTAGGTTATGACCTAAATTTTATTTCATCTTAACCCATCTCATCATCCCAAGTAACTTTTGGACGGGTTAAAAACACGTTCATTTATTGACTCAACCCATTTTTGACCCGTCCTAAATCGACCCAACCACCCATTGGGCACTCCTACATCATATACTCGTGATTGAGTACGATTTTTTTCCTCTTTTTTTCCTTTACGGGTGTACATATTTGAAAAACTGACAGAGGTTAAAGTACATTTGTCTAGTTAATATTTGAGAAGGTCATAAATTTAGTAAATATATGTGTTCATAAATTACCCAAACTATTCCAGCTCTGCAAATGCGGGTGGTGATGCAGGTTGGTCGTCTGTGGGGATTGAAAAGAGCCAATTAGGGGTATTAATCTCGTTGAACATGAGTAATTAACAAGAATGAAGTAATTAGATCATATAATAACTCGCTTTTAATATTCTGTGACAAGAATAGGAAGTTTATATGTCTACTTTATAGTTTATAACACAAAGGGGAAAGATTTTTAACGAGGATTCATATAGTTTATCCAACTTGTTTAGGACTTATAAGATATAATTGTTATTAGAAAATTTTATCTCCTATAACAATGGTATACACCCTATTTATTATAAAGCAAAACCATTTTAAAATACTATTTTCTATAGCTACCTTTTATATTTTATAGAAAAATAGGTATTTATGGTGTACACTACTATTGAGAACATGAAATACGCTATTTATGTTTTTTCTCTCTATTTTTTTCAGTTAACACATGATTCTCTCACAAAATCTCAAGAAAAAATTTCTTCTTTCTCTCTTTTCCTTTTCTCTCTCTTCGAGCAAAATACCTAACTCTAATCATGAATTCTCTAGCCGAATCCTCTAGGGTTACTACAATTGAAAATACTTCTACATATTCAGTCAATCTACAATGTGTACACCAACATGAACGTTGGATGAATAATAGGGCAGAAGTTATTAAAACGATGAATCATCAATTTCTACATAACTATGAGTAAGAATCGTCGGCATCGTCATCCACTATTGGCTCATCCTCTTAGGCGAACAAATCTAGCCATGGCTATGCCGGAGAAGATTTGAGGGCCGAATTTTTGTTCGTCTCTATTTTTAGTTTTAATACAATGTATACAGTATTTTGCTTGGCCGGAAAATGCCATCTCTGACAACTTTCTTCTTTTCTTTGCTTTTTAGTCACATACAATGATACAAATTCATTGTATTCTGTAATAATTCACTCAAATATATTATATTTTTGTATGAATATATTATTTTTTTGCCTGTATTTATGTTTTTTGAATACAGTTGAATATCAATGTGTTTTTTGATTTTTTGTTGTTTGAATACAGTCGAATTGAATACGATGAATTGAATACAATGTATAATAGTGAATATTTGTGAATTGAATACAATGTATACAGTCGAATTGAATAGAACGATATACACCCTATTTTCTTCATTTTTTGTTGTTTGAATTCAACTTAATTCAATATAGTGAAA
Source organism: Nicotiana tabacum (assembly GCF_000715075.1). Classification (NCBI taxonomy): domain Eukaryota; kingdom Viridiplantae; phylum Streptophyta; class Magnoliopsida; order Solanales; family Solanaceae; genus Nicotiana; species Nicotiana tabacum. The sequence continues at coordinate 77,133,952 of NC_134103.1, forward strand.
TTGAAAACAATTCAATATTGCGTTTTCCCTTATTAAACATCCGTAATCACTATTTTTTAGGTGGATTATCTCACTGTATTTATAAATACATTCGCGCAAATACATGGAATACATAATTAAACATCTGTAATCCATATTTTTTTACCTCACTGTATTTATAAATACAGTCGCGTGAATACATGGAATACAACACAATAGCAACGAAATTTATGTAGAATTGATTTTTTTGAATTAAATTAGGAGTGATACACGTTAATTGATCTTCTTTTCGTTATTAAATAGCTGGACAAACCTATCTTTAAGCGATTGTCGTTACTGTATTTATGAATACAGTAGCGCGAATACAACGAATACAGTCGCGATCGAATACACTCGTGTAATAACTGAATAGTAGCTATATTAAGTAATTATGTATATGGTAAATTAATAGCCACTAAACAATAGTGGTTTCTAAAAAATTCTCTTGTTATTACAATCCAACCTCTCTATAAAAGCCTATTTTGTTCCAATATGTTTTTGCTGCTATAGTGAAGTGTTGAGAGGGCATATATTATAATATAACATAAAAATTAGTTCCGAAAAAGACTTGGCTTTTATAGTGAATGACTGTTATATATGGATATTATAGAGATGTCTAACTGTATTAATCATTAATGTTTATCATATAAATTTAGCTGAATTACCATGTAACGACCCAATTATATGATATATTTCATGCCATGAGGGAATAGAACTAAGCCAAATTAGAACACCAGCAAGGAGTAGTCGGTAATTATATTTTTGCTTATTTTCCTAAGTCTACTTAGTGATACGTAATCTGATATATGGGTCAAGTTAGGTTAGCGGACGTTGGCTAAATGACGTATGTAGAACGACATAAGCAGAATGGATACCTCGAAATCTCAGTGAAATGAACAAATACTAATTGAAGACTAATTCTTAAACTTGCTGGTATGCTCTAACGTAAGACATAACACTCATAATATTTATTTCCTTTTTAAAAGATATATGATAAACGATCTGATGAGTATTATAAAGTATTCCCAAAAGGATGACTTATGACGGAAAATATATAAACAAAAATATTTTGTACATATTCCTAGGATTTCTAATACGGTTGCTCGTAAAATAGCTAAATTTTCACTTTCTTTGGTTCATGATATTTCTTGGGAATCGATGTTCCCAAGTTGGATTGTACATGCCGCTGCTCACTTCTGTGAACATATATGATGTCCCTAATTGTTGAGAATAAAGGCATTACATGAAGTTAGTTTAGATAGTTAAGGATAGATTAGTCTATTTATCCTAAGGCGGTTAGTAGGTTGTTAAGAGAGTTAGTTAGTTGGTCATACTGTAGCGGGTATAAATACACTACTGTACATACAGATAATACATACATAAAATTTCTCTCCATTGTTGCTAGGGTGTCAATGGATATTTAAAAACCGACTAAACCGACCGAACCGAACCGATTTTTAGGTTTCTTTTAATAAAACAATAGATTTTTTATATAAATCTATAACCGTACCGATAATTAGGATATATTTTTTATTCTATGAAAATAAACCGAAAAAATATCGAACCATAACGGATAAATTTACATATGTAAACTATATTTATATATTAAGTTAAAAATAATAAAGTACTAAATTTTTCCTTGGACCTTGGAATTATGAAAATGGTTACAAGCCAATAAGTAATTAAGATAAAAATCCTAATTCCCAAACCTATTATGATATTCCTAATGAAACTAAATTATCTCCGGCATATTCACTAGCAAGACACAAAGTATTCCAGCGATTTTGAATAGCAAACTACATTGTATTGAATATGTTTCCTTTCGTATGATTTAAATTTATATTTTTGAGTATTTAATCTTATATATACTTTATTCCTGAATTCCAACTTGGTTAATATCTTTTGACTTGCGTGATTTATCTTTTCTTTGTCTTTGTGTAGTCTCTATCCATCTTTCATGTTTTCATAATTCATCACCATTTAAACAATAAAATTGTCTAGAGAATTTTGCTAAGTCCTATAAAAGTATGTGCGTTATTGCATTCTACTTTTACTAGTGATCTTTACATGACATTTAAAAAAATATCGAAAATTAACAAAACCATACCGATAACAAAGAGAAACCGACATGATTGGGATGATTTTAACAAGTTTAATTTTGGTTATACATAATAGAATAACTGAAAAATTGATATGGTACAAATTTTATAAATAACTGGGCGAACCGAACCATTGACACCCCTAATTGTTGCCTTCCCCCCTCTCTCTCTCTCTGCATGTTCTCTCATTTCTCTCATCTTCTATCCACAATTCTAGCATGGTATAAGAGCCATTAGGTCAAGGATATCTAGTCTCGTTCGATCCCAACAGTTCCTCGAAGCCGGTCCAGAGTAATTGAACTCAGAAATCGAAGGAATCAATTCCTCAAAAAATTCACGCGATTGAAGCAGAGAAGCCATGGGAGACACACCTACTAGCACACCTACCAATTCAGGTGTAAATCCTGGAGTAATTGGAGCTGGAGCTACATGAATAGGTTGATATGGTGTTGGTACTCAAGCTCGCGATGAATTAGGAGTCTATTTGCCGCATAATCATCCTCTATATCTCATACCTGCAAAAACGAGTGGAGCTCAACTCATTTCTTTTCAATTGACTGGTACGGCCAATTATACTATGTGGAATCGCTCGATGAGAACTGCATTCTAGCATTTAACAAAGATTAAAATAAAATACTTAGCTCCATTTTTCTCAAGTATATGTGATATGTGTCTGACATGGAATACTAAAGAACTAAAGATAGTTTTTTTTTCTTTGACTTAGACCAAACTCAAATATTCAGCAAAAACTCCAAGAATAAGCTATTGACTCAACCTAAGAAAAGAAAGAAACTGAAGAGAAAAAGAAAGAAAGATCTTTTCAAACATTGAACTCATTTAACAGTAACAACATTTTCATCCTTTAAGAATGATGAACTTCAAGAAATTCGGCTCAAAAGTAACAAGAATGTAGTTCAAAATATTTTGGTTTTCAAACAGCAGTAAGCAAACTTTCAAGCTGTCAGATTTGGTTCACAAGAAGCTTAACGCACGCGACCAAAACTTAACACCAGAACATGCCAAAACAACAGTTAGCTTCCCAACAAACACATAGTCCTTACTTTACCTTTCATTACTCACTTTTTATCATAAATTAAAAGAGAGAAAAATGGACAAAACGTGCTGCTTTATCTTGATAAAATAGCTCGAGCAATCAAATGCCTACTGCAGCAAAAAACATTTACTCTCAATACCGACAGAGAAAGATTATATATGGTTCTAAATTATTTAACTCAAACTAAACCTCTTTTATGAACTCAAACGACATCAAAGATTCATAAATAGTAGGAAAAGGCTGATTCAAAACAAAGCGAGCGGATTCAATAAACATTCAAAAACACTCATCATTATTCAAACACAAAGATGGGGAGTCAAGATACATCTCAAAACTGCATGCTTATTATTAGTAATATTTAAAATTATACTAAGGAGTTGATAGGATTACCTACGCACGGCAGAATCCTTACAATAAAAGAAAGAAACCCAGCAATGGATAGTTCTGAAGCTATCTACTCATTGAACACAGCAAGAACTAGCAAACCGCAGCAGTCAACAGCAACTTAAACCAAATGAAACCCAGAAATCAACAAGCTTGAAGAACCAAAAGAACTAAGCATGTTTAACGGGCCGGGTTGACCCGTTTCCGGACCGGCCAAGTAGTAACCCAGACCGGCCCGGATTGGTAGGATTAGGGGGTTGGTCCGCATAAAAAAAATCGGTTAACCGAACCGGTCAAACCCAGTCAAGGAAAATCACTGTTGAACCGGTTAACCGGACCGGACCGACCCGGTTCAACAATGATTTTCTCATTTTTATTTTTATTGTTTTACTTATTTTAAAATAAAAAAAAATCATTTGATAGTTGGTAACAGCCCCCCTCTTCTTCATTTCTTCACTCACTCACCAAAGGAGACTACAGAACCTTTCTTTTTGCCTTTCTGAAAAAATGTTTTTGGATGAAAGGTTGCTGAAGTTTCTTTTATCTTTGCTCTCAAACTTTCTGTTCTTTTTTGAGTGTCCAAGATGTGTAGATCTTTAAGTGAGGAAAGACCTCTTCCTTTATAGGAAAGGAAAGGGATTGAATTATTTGATTGAATCTGTCCAAAGGATAGATTTTCCACCAAGAATCTGTCCCAACTATTCAAAGGTCAAAAATCTGTCCAAAAGACAATTTTTTCACCAACTATGAACAGTGCTAGGAACAGTGTACTCCAAGCAGCTTTTAAACAGTAAAAAGCAGCCAAACAAGTTACACTCAAATATTCAGCTTTTATCGTGACTGAAATTCAAGCTAACGCACTCATTCTCAAACCAACTATGAATAGGCAAAGCTAGGACATGACTTCAATTGCAATTGAACTAAGTATTCAAACGAACTAAACTAAAACTAATCGATTAATGAGAACTAACATTGGGCGATTAAAATCAGGAAACATTGCCCAAAACAGAACTTAAATGACCATTGGTAAACTATCGAAACAACGATTAAAAGCAAATAAATAAACGGCTAACTAAATAAACGAGTCAACCAATTTTGTTGGTTTTTTCATGAAACTAGCATAAAACACTTATTAACTAATCAAAATAGAGAAAGTTAAACTAAATTCAAAACCAAACGGGCAAACAGAAAATGAGGGAAAGATTGAAGTATACCGAACAAAACGAGGCATCGGAGGCAATGAGCTAATGGCGAGGCAGCGATACGGCTCGAGCAAGCGTCTATTGTTGATTTTCATTGAAACCATAAACTCAGACAAATCGGAGATCGGTTGTGGGAAAATCAACAATAAAGCCTCGCTTGAGAACGGTAAATACAGAAACGGATTCGGCAAGTGGTAGTTGTGGACTTGAGGCTTAGAATCAGGTAGAGGAGGAAGAGAAGGAGAGAATGACCTAATTTTAGTGATGGTTGAAGGCCGTCGGCGGGCGACGCCGCTGTAGGGAGATGCGGCGGCAAGAGAGGGGGAAAGAGTGAAGAGGGAGAAGCTAGGGCTTGAATTTTAGGTTAAATGAGTAAAAAAACTGATTTTGAACCTTATATACATACTATAGGTGTTAAATATGGACCGTTGGATCGAAACTCATTGAATGGCTGAGATTTAATATTTTAGACTTAAACAAAACGACGTAGTGTTTTCATAAAACTACGTCGTTTCTGTTCTTCCCCTGGCAGCCCTCTCAATTGGCCTTGATGTTACACTTTTGGCCACTCTCTTTCAAATTTGGCCCAATTGTTTCTTAATCCTATTTTATTAAACTATAATTACATAAAGAAATAATTAATTAAATAATTATTCAAATAATCAATCCTCTCGATTAATTGAACAATTAGTTAATTCCTAAGATGTACCAATAAAGAAAGATTTTTTTTTTTGTATTATTATGATAAGAAATATATAATCAAAGTGCACAAAAAATCGAGAGAAAAATAGTTAAAACAAACAAGAAACTAATATTTTAGGAGATGTTAAAATAGTGCAAAAATTAGGTATTCACAGTTATGGAATAGTACTTTCCTGGCTGATGAACGCAATAACTCCACAACTCATTGGAGGAGGAGTGTATGGATCTGATGCATAAGCAGTATGGAAAGACCTTCGTGAGAAGTTCAACAAAGTTGATGGCTCTCGATCATTCAACCTGCATAAGGAAATTTCAACGTTGTATCAAGATACATCTTCTGTTTATGAGTATTACACAAAATTGAAAGACCTTTGGGATGAGTTTGAAGCACTAGTCCTTGCTCCATGTGACTCTAAAAAGTCCAGGGACTATGTGAACCATATGAAAAGAGAAAAGTTATATCAATTTCTTATGGGATTAAAGGAGCCCTATCTCCAAGCTAGAAGTCAAATTCTAATGATGTATCCCTTGTCTTCAGTCAATAAAGCATACTCTATGATCATAAGTGATGAAAGTCAAAAATCTGTAGCTGCTACAGCAGTGAATCTAGGTTTACAGTCTAATGTTGTGCCTGAAAACTATGAGTCAACTGCACTGATTACTACAAGGTCTGGTGATTTTCAACCAACCTTTCAACCAAACAACTTCCACACCAACAATTTTCAACATACTGGAATTATAAAAAGCCAAGGAGAAACAACAATGAATTCTATGAACATTGTAGGAAGAAAGGTCATAGTAAAGAAAACTATTGGAAACGCATTGGTTATCCACAAGGCCCTAAGCATAAGAAGAAAGGGGGGGCATCTGCATACAACGTGTTGGCCAATGAATCAAATCAGAACAATTTTATACAACCTCAGATTTTTTCACATATGCAAAACCAGTTGATGCAGAATCAACCCCAACCAATGGTTCAGAGACAATCTCTAAGTTCTAGCAGCAATTTTCAACAGCCTGTAGCCTATTCTTTCACCAAGGAGCAGTATGAGCAAATACTATACATGCTAAACAAAGGTTCAGGAACACCTGCTTCTGCAAATATGACTAGTACAACAGATACTAGTAATGCCTTACTAGTATACATTATCAATAAATCTCCTCAAGTATGATAATTGACACAGGGGCTACTAATCATATGGTATCTGATCTTAGAACACTATCTACAACTGAAGAAGTTAAATATAATAATCCTATAAGGGTACATTTACCTAATGGAGATGTGGCTTTAGTTACTCACATTGGTACTTATCCAATCTCAGCACGGAGCATAATTAGGAATGTTCTACATGTTCCAAAATTCAGATACAATCTGCTCTCAGTGTCAAAGGTAATTAAAGATTTGCAATGTTGTGTTGCATTCTATCCCGACTTTTGTCAATTCTAGGATCTCTACAAGGGGAAGGGGAAGGAGATTGTTAAAGAAAATGAAGGGCTATAGATCTTAATGCCACATGCAACTGAGAATCACACTAAGAAGGCCTTGGCAGTTAATACATTTGAAATTGTTGATGCAGACATGAAGAATAAAGAATAGACAGAGAAGAATAAAAGAGAAGTCAACATTAACCTATGGTATAAAAGATTAGGACATGTGGCCCTAGTAATTCTGAAGAAGCTATTCACAATAAATCATGAAAATTGTGTCAATGTAGTGAATAAATGTCATGTGTCCCTTGGCTAAACGTACTAGACTTCCATTTTCTAGCAGCAATATTAAAAGTACTCACTCTTTGTTTATACCTAATTTTGATCTCACATTTTATAAAGTATTCTATATACTTTAAAAAATATCATTTTGCACTATTATCCAATTTATGGGGGATTATATAAGTACTTTCTTTAATTTTTAAAGCTTCAAAATTGATTTTCTTGCATTCTAATTATTTAAAATTGATTTTCTTCCATTTAAGTTGTTCAAATATTTATTAATTATCCTTTGAAATTATTTTTGTGATAAATTAATCATCCATATTTATTATTACACCCACATATATGTTTTATAACATTTTACTTCATTTTTGAGCCATTTAGATAATTTTTGCAATTATAGCCTATGTTCTATACATAATTATATTTATTATATTATTTATGCTAAAATAGCATTTTTATATTTTTATAATGTTAAGCTATTATTTTCAAATACTTTACTGCATAAAGAATATTTTATTATTTATTAATTACTTTTTATAAATTATTTTTTAATAAATTTCGTGTATTTAAACTATGGCCTGGTTTTAAGTGCTTTTCGGACAAAAAACAGGCCCAAAATATTTGGCCCATTCTATTTAGCTTTCAGCAGCCCAAGACTAAACGACCACTTCTCTATACCCGGTCGAGACCCATTTTTATGACCCGCCTCATCCCCTTTTAATCTTGGCCGTTGATCTCAGAGATCAACAGCCCACAAACCATCTCCCCTTTTAAATCCACCAAACTCCTAACCCTAGAGACCATTTTTCCCATTCCGCCACCCCCAGAATCTCTCGAACCTTCCCCTTTCCTCACAAATCCTAGCAGCCGCTTTCTCCAATCTTCTCCAAATCCGATCAAGTCATGGATTTTCTCTATGATTTACTTACTTTTTATGGATTATCTCGTTATTTCTTACAATACTATGGTATTATATAGTACTTGCTCCATTTTTGGCAAGTACTAATCTTCCAAATCAAGGAAAATCAGACGTACTCCTCAAGATTCAGATGATTCCTCGTCCATATACGTCCATAGCAAGATTATACGGGTCCGATTTGATAAGATTCCTCGGCCAATTTGTGATTCCAGGGAAAATTAGGGTTTGCCTGATTTTTCTCCTAATTTGGTTCTTAATCGATTCTACATGCTCTTCTTTCCTTATTTGTGGTTGATTTATTCTATTTCCTTGTTTGGATGTTTGATTTTGGCTACTATATAAATACTTCTTTTTCCTTGTTCCCCTCTAAGTCTGAACAATCACTGAAGTTACTACTATTCTCTCACTCTCACTTGTCTTATACTACCTTGAGGCTTAATCTCTTGGCCGGTTGAAAGCCAAGGCTACCAGCATTTGATTATTAGACCTTTCTCAGTGTGAGCACTGCCTGGGGTTCTATCACGACCCAAAACCTAACATGTCGTGATGTCGCCTATCGATGGTACTAGGCAAGCCAACATTCCTAAAATATTCAAGTAATTCAATGGAAAATATAGTTTAAAACTTTTTCATATCAAATATTTTTCATAAAAACAAAAGTTGAACTCAATATAGAATCACAATGCGGAAACTAACCCCAAACATCGGGGTGTCACTAAGTCACGAGCATCTAGACAAACAAACTAATACAACCAGTGTCTAAGTATCAATACAAGACATAAAGAAATATAGAAGGAGAGACAAGGTCATGCGGACGCCGACAACTACCTCGTAGTCTCCGGTACTCGATCACGCCCGAACTCAACTACCTCCATGATCAAACACACCTAGATCTGTACATGAAGTGCATGGTATAGTATGAGTACAACCAACTCAGCAAGTAACAATAATAACTAAGGAACTGAAGATAATGGCGAGCTACATAATTATAGTCCATTTTCAATAATTCCAACAGAGAATAAACATGCTTTCAAATCCAGCAGTTTAAGTCAAATCAATTTTATACAGTTCAAGTTCATGTAATCTGGATATAATATCTTTCAGAAAATTTCATAATAATGACAGATAACAACTAAGTGCAACAACAAATGAAAGGCAAGTACAGCCTCTCAGGGCAACAGTCACTCCACTCGTCACAATAACTAAACCACTCGGCTCTCAACCCTCAGAACTCACACTCAATAAGTACCCGTGCTCACTGAGGGTGTTCAGAATCATGAGGGGCTCCTAGAGCCCAAGCGCTATAAGCACGGACAACTCACGTGCTGTACGGACAACTCACGTGCTATAATATCATATCTAAATCCGCACGGACAACTCACATGTTGCACGGACAACTTATGTGCCATAGTATAAACATAAGAATCTGCACGGACAACTCACGTGCTATAATAATATATCTCACATTCATGCCCTCGGCCTTGCTCAGCCATAAATCTCTCCAGTCTCTCGGGCTCTTAGAAATATCAGCCCAAACAACAATAATATGATGCATCAATAATGAACAATAAAGACTGAGATAAAATAACAAGTAAATTGTGACTGAGTTTAAACAACAATTAAGCAGATAGTTCAACATGTACACGACCTCTGTGGGTCCCAACAGTACCAACATATAGCCTAAACATGGTTTCTAGTCAAATTTCTATAACACATAGAGAGCACATAACTATCAACAAGTTATTCAACTTTACAGTTTTCATGGGACAGACAAAGTCACAATCCCCTCGGTGCACGCTCACACGCCCATCACCTAGCATGTGCGTCACCTCCAAAATAATCACATGACACAAAAATCTGGGTTTCATACCCTCGAGACCAGATTTAAAACTGTTACTTACCTCAACGTAGAACTCCTACTCCGAAATGCCCTTTCCTCTCGAACCGGCCTCCAAATGACCTGAATCTAGCAACGAGCAATAAAATACAATCAATATGAGCTAAAGGAATAAATCCCACAAGGAAAATACTAATTCATAGGCCAAATTCCGAAATTCACTCAAACCCGGACCCCGGTTCCACTTCTCGAAATCCGAAAAAAGTCACAAAACCCGAAAGCCCATTCACTCACGAGTCCATAGATACGAAATTTATCAAAATCCGATATCATTTGGTCCCTCAAATACTTAAATTAAACTCTCCAAAATCCCAAGCCCTAGCCCCTTATTTCACTTCAAAAGTCCTACTAATTAGGTGAGAAATCAACGGGAAAACACCATAGCTAAAGATAATAGAGCTCAAGAAATTTACCTCAATGAATAGCCTTGAATCCCCTTCAAAAATCCCCTTAAAAGCTCCTATGTCCGAATTGAAAATGGTGGAAATGAGCAAATATCCCGAAGTCCTCTTTTTATACTTTCTGGCTAGCAAAACCGCACCTGCGGGCTGCGGTCCAATATTCGCTTCTGTGACGCCGCACCTGCAAAATTTCCATCGCAGGTGCGGAACTCACTCAAGACCCCAGTTTCCGCATCTGTGGTCAACCTTTCGCACCTGCACAAAATTCTCCGCATCCGCGAAGCCAGTCATTTTCCTCCCTTCCGCATCTGTGTCCCAGGTCTCTCATTCTGTGGGCTCGCAGATGCGATAGCTTTCTCGCACCTGCGCTTCCAGCCCACCTTAGCCTTGCCCCGCACCTGCGACTTCTCCAAGCGCTTCTGTGCCCTCACACCTGCGGCTCCCCCTCCGCAGGTGCGGCAATACCAGTAACAGCAGCTTCAGCTGCATTTTTCCAACTTTAAACAATCCGTTAACCACCCAAAATCACCCAGATCCCCTCGGGACCTCAACCAACCATACCAACAAGTCATATATAAATATACAAACTTATTCGAGCCTTCGAATCACTCAACACAACATCAAAATACAAAATTACCCTCGAATTCAAGCCTAAGAACTTCTAACTTTCGAATTCCACAAACGACATCAAAACCTACCAAACCACGTCCGAATGACCTCAAATTTTACACACATGCTACAAATGATGCCACGAACCTATTCTAATTTTCGTAAATCCATTCCGACCCTAATATCAAATTTTTCACTACCGACCGAAATCGCCAAATTTCCAACTTTCGCCAATTCTAGCCTAATTCTACTACTGACCTCCAAATCATATTCCGGACGCGCTCCTAAGTCTAAAATTACCTAACGGAGCTAACGTAACTATCAAAATTCAAATTCGAGATCATTTACACATAAGTCAATATCCGGTTGACTTTTCCAACTTAAGCTTCTACTTTAGAGACTAACTGTCTTAGTTTACTCTAAATTCCCTCCGGAACCGAACCAACTAACCTGATAAGTCATAAATAAATTGTAAAGCATAAATTGAGTAGTAAATGGGGGGACGAGGCTGTGATACTCAAAACAACCGATCGGGTCGTTGCAGGTTCATTCGAAACCTTTGGGAACTCTAATGCACTGAGATTTCTGGGTTCTACTGCTCATCTTGCTACTGACGTTTGAGATATTACTGAAATTGTTCTTCTTGTCTACTTGTTTGTCAATTAGTAACTGGTAAGTCCTTTGGCCTTTGTAATTTCATCTTTTGTTTGTGAACCAATGTGTTACCCTGCTATCTCTGCTACAACCCTATTTGCTAAAGATTAGTTTGTGATTCTGAACCTTCCTTAACACTGTGACTTACCTAGTCTAATAACCTGGATTCTGGATTTCTTAAGCATGTCTTACTGTTCTGCGTATTTGTTGTACTTATGTCTATTGTCTGTTGTGATCCTATCTCCCATTCCAGACCCTTGTGAGGAACTAATTTATTGCCCTAAATGTGTTCATATGCACTGACTCTCTTAGGTCATTCATGTGTAGCTTGTTATCTTCTCCAATAATCATGTAATTTCCGAATGCCATCACTGTCTGAACCTCTAAAATAGTATGCCATATTTTTCTGTAATTCCATTGTGTGATCTGCTCGATTCTTTGTTTCTAAGTGTTGCCCAGGACTTTTCTAGTATAAACTTCAATGTTCATCCTTGCTTGTATATGATTAATTAACACTAGGCTTGATAATTACCTATTATGTTAACCTAGGGTTGATACTTTCATCTACCATGAATCCTAATGTCTGCTTGTCTTGTTAGCCTAAGGTTGACATATTCTTTACCTACTATGAGTTCTTAGAATCCTTGTGCTGCAGTTAGTGTCCATCTTGTTAAGTCGCATGATCAACTATGTATGTTTGCCAAATTTATGTCACCGGTATGATTGTTAGGTAAGGCTTTTCCTGTTAAAATCTTCATATGAAGATTGTACTCCACCCCTTCTTGTGCATGATTCTGCTTGGCTGTCATATGCAGTTCTTTGAGTTGGTCCCATTTTGAAATAATGTTTGCAGTGGTTTGGTGGTCTATGATACCTTATCTTGTCCCTGTTAATCTTGTTGCTTGCCCGTATATGTCTTTGATGCCTGTCAACTTCGCATGGCCATATCTATTGGCTGAAATTGTAGTTCTTTCAGTTGTGAAAACTAAGTGCCTAAATTACTCCATGCGTAGTTCTGTTACCTGTATGACTAATCTGGTATCCATTAGCTTAATTACAAGAATTGTTTAGGTCTGGTATGTTGGGCCTGCCTTTGGTATTTGGGGTCTGAAGCACACTATTTGCAACTGGAGTTTGGGCCTGCAATCCACATGAAGCTCTAAGCCTATTTGAAGGCCCAGATGTGTTACTGGGTTATTCTATATTTGTATTTGGCATGTAATCATTCAATGTGGTCTATAATAACTTGTAAAACTGAATGATGGGGGAATTAATGAAAAATGGTGCTGAGGTATTCTAATGCTCGCATGAACGAGTAGAAAACATGCCTACAGGGTTAAATTACCTTGTTTGATATTTGTTTTGACGTGTTTTGATTCTACACACTAATAGAAATCATGTCTATAGGAATCACACACACTTCACTTAATTTGTCTAATACTAGTGCATTATTCAAAGTATGTTAGCTCAAGTAACTACTACACTTGTTTCCATGTCTACTATTGAACGCTTTTAGACAACATGTTTATAGGGATCAAATGCCTACTATTAGACAACATGCCTATAAGATGCAATAATACACGCTTTTGATAATACTCATCTAGATACCATGACTATAGGGTTAATTAATTAATCAAATGCTTCTGTTATTTTCATTATACTGCCCCACTTAGATGACATGTCTATAGGGATAAAGTGTTATAAAATCAAGTCCAATTGTCAACTGTTAGAAATCCTACCTATAGGATATCGTCACTCGCATAAGAAACTGTTTATGAAATCAACGCTGCTAATTCTGGGCTCTCAAAGCTGTTTTACTGCCTCATTGCGCAACACTTAGATATCATGCCTATAGGGTTTGTAACATTTATAAGATGCAAATTCGTTAATCTAAAGCTGTAGTATTCCCTGTACAAATTATTGGGAATCAGAATCATATAGAAACCATGCCTATGGGATTCCACGACTCTAATGCGCCTTGACTGTCTATTGCCTAAATCCGCTCGCGTGCATTTGTTGCTTATGTGTGGAGGAGAACTTGATCCATTTGTTGTCTTTATGTGAAGTCCTACATATTTTGAATGCACGTCTAATTTTATCATTTTGAGCATCCCAAGTAAAGTCTAGAACCACCCAATAGTAGGTCCAAAGCCTCCTGGACCATAGGCATAGGACGAGTAGCACACACATAGGAGACGGTCTAGAATTGAATTAGAGCGCTTTAAGTAAACAATTTTAACATAGTAATCGGTAGCAGGAGATGATAGTCTGTACCCATTGAATAATATGCGTCTATACCCCTCAACAAAATAGAGTAGCTGAGAGGAATCATAGACACATCTTAGAAGTTGCCAGAGCTATAAGATTCCATGCTCATATTCCTTTAAGTATTGGGGCCACTATTTGTTGAATGTTGTGTATATTATAAATAGAATGCCTACCCTGTTCTAAATGGACTGTCTCCTTTTGAGAAGTTATACAATAAAAGTTCCTCACTATGACACTTAAGAGTATTGAGATGTCTATGCTATGCAAAAAAATGTGCAGGAGAAGGACAAATTTATGAGCAAGGGAATACCAACAATGCTAATGGGCTATTCTGGCACACAGAAAGGAAACACACTTTTAAATTTGGCTAACAATGTTTTCTTTGTCAACATGGATGTTATATTCAGGGAAGACATCTTTCCTTTTAAACATTCCAACTCTAAGCAAGTTCATGTCTTTGCTCATCAATTGAAACCAGCTTATATCTATGCACCTGCCATATGAGCCATGGCTCATATGCTTCATATCTATGACAATAATCATTCTTTTAATGAAGGAGAGATCAATACAGTTGCAGAGGATATGCTCAACATGGATGCTAGTGAGTAGGTTCCAAGAGTAATCCAACATGAAAAGGGATCAGAAGAGACACAACAAGCAATATCACCACACACAGTGCAATTCCAACATCAAAGTTCTGAAAAGGTTCATTCTACTGATGCAGAACATCCTACTAGTGCACCCATTACTGGTGCACCTATCACAACTAGTGCAATTAGGAGGTCCTCTAGAGATAAATGTCCACTTATATGGATGAAGGACTTTGTATCTCTAAATGTGCATGCTTTAGTACCATATACCATAACAAAGTATGTGTCATATAGTGAGCTGTTACCAAATTATCGATCATACTTGGTTTCCTTCTCTACTATGGTTGAGCCTACTACATTCACCGAAGCATGTCAAGATCCCATATGGGTGGAAGTTATGAAATCTGAGATTGAAGAATTGGAGAGTAATCATACCTGGGATATTGTATCTTTTCTAGAGGGTAAAACTCTTATTAGCTGTAAGTGGGTATATAGAGTGAAGTACAAGGCTTCAGGGGAAATAGAAAGGTTCAAGGCAAGGCTAGTAGCCAAAGGTTACAGCCAAAAGGAAGGTATTGACTATCTTGAAACTTTTTTCCCAGTGGTGAAGATGGTGACTGTAAGAACCATTCTGTCCATTGCTGCCGCTCAACATTGGCACATTCATCAAATAGATGTGTACAATGCCTTTTTGTAGGGAGATCTTTTGATGAGATTTACATGCAACTGCCTCCAGGATTCAAGAGCCAGGGGGAGTCACAACTAGTGTGTAGGCTCATTAAATTCTTATATGGCCTTACGTAGGCTCCCAGACAGTGGAATAAAAAGTTTACTGAAGCTCTATGCACATTCGGTTTCAATCAAAGCTAGTATGATTATTC
The DNA here is from genome assembly GCF_000715075.1 of Nicotiana tabacum. Taxonomy (NCBI): domain Eukaryota; kingdom Viridiplantae; phylum Streptophyta; class Magnoliopsida; order Solanales; family Solanaceae; genus Nicotiana; species Nicotiana tabacum. Next base: position 77,149,343 of record NC_134103.1, read on the forward strand.
TTTAATTGTGAAGAGAACTACATAAGGTATAAGTAACAGTGGTACTGGTTTATGTAGATGATATGTTAATTACTGGTTCTCAACTGAAGCTGATTGAAGACACTAAGACAACATTGCAATAGACTTTCAAGATAAAGGACTTAGGGGAATTGAAGTATTTCTTGGGCATAGAATTTGCAAGATTTGAGAAAGGCATCCTTATGCATCAAAAAAAATATGAATTGGAGCTTATCTTAGAGCGAGCTTGGACTTGGTGCAGCCAAACAAGTTGTAACACCTTTGGAGATAAATACAAAGCTGACTACTAAGGAATATGATGATCACATTGGAACTACAAGTAGTGAACTAGATGAGCTATTACCAAACCCAAGGGTTATGAGAGGTTGATAGGGAAGTTACTCTATCTAACCATGACAAGACCTAACCTAGCATTCAGTGTACAAATACTGAGTCAATTCATGCAGCAACCTAAGAACTCTCATATGGAAGCTGCTACAAGGATTGTGAGATATGTCAAAAATCATCCAGGACAGGGACTTCTACTGTCAAGCAATAATAAAGGAACCTTAAAAGCCTACTGTGATGTAGACTGGGCTGCTTATCAGCATTCCAGAAAATCTGTGACATGATATCTGATTAAGCTAGGTGATTCTACAATGATTAGTCAAGCAAGTATAAGGGAAAAATTCTACAATGATTGGTCAGAACATAGTACATTAGCACAAGAGAGCAGCAAACAGATTTGTTAACAAAAAGGCTAACAAAGGTTCAACATGAATACTTAAGTTCCAAACTAGGTGTGTTTGATGTGTTTACGCCACCTAGCTTGGGGGGAGGGGGTTGTTGAGAATAAAGGCATTGCATGAAGTTAGTTTAGATAGTTAAGGGTATATTAGTCTATTTATCATAAAGCAGTTAGTAGGTTGTTAAGAGAGTTAGTTGGTTATACTGTAGCTTGTATAAATACACTACTGTACATACAAAAGATTTCTCTCCATTGTTGCCTTCTTCTCTCTACATGTTCTCTCATTTCACTCATCTTCTATCCATAATTCTAGCACTAATAAAATAGTTAATCGTTTCGTTAAAAAAATAATATGAAAAGCGGTTTAAACTCACGAATTAATTACGAATTAAAATAGTTCGAACAAAAGGATACGTTTTCTTGATTACCTCAATTATACCACTTCATTTGGTCCAACAACTAAGCAAAATTATTACTCCATCTGTTTATTGAGATCCGAGTCAATCAGTTAATCGCCATTCAATTACTAATTTAGCATTGAAGGAATATTAATTACTTGGTATTCAAATCATGTAGTGTTAAGATATCAACATAATTTAAAGGCGATGTATTTGCGTTTAATGATATAAAGGTTAAAAAAAATTCAAATCTACTGATGAAACTCCTCTTCATTTCCTAATATCTCTATTTACTATTTGGATTGGAGACACATGTTATGGTTCAAAATTAATGGATAAGATTTAATTGATTAAAATCAGGCCATGACCATGGTTAAAATATTTAATTCCTTCTTTTATCAAAATTTTCGATAATATTTTCCCTCTCTCCTAGTGCTGAACTTCCGATAATTCCTCCCTCTTTGTGCCAATATACATCAGCTCTCAAAAGTTGGCAACACTAAAGATCACGGAACCAGAGAACATCTTTCAGATTTATACCATGAAAATCGAGTTTTTGAATATCATTGTTAGATTAAAAAATCAATCGAAAAAAACACAAGAAGTGGAAAAATAGAGAACAAGACAACAAGTCGTGGAGCTTCATTTTTTCTAGAAATAACTGTCCAATTCTTGCTTGGTTCTTCCTTATACATTTTGATTCACTAGAAATTAGATACTTGTTTGTCGGTTTCTTATTGTAGCAATTATCAAGTAAAAAATTGTATAAAATGTATTTGTGGAATTAACTAATTGAACTTTTTGGTGTGAAATTTCGTAACTGGACTATTTTGTTCTTTCCTTTTTGTTTAGCGCTAAGAGAGAGTAAAGATATTATCAGAAATTTGAATAAAAGAAGGAGTTAGAAATTGTAACCATGGTTAAGGCCTTATTTTAGTCAACTAAATCTCATCCACTAAAATTTAAACCATGACATGTGTCTCCCATTCAAATAGTAACTTGGAAAAATGGAGAAATTAGGAAATGGAGAGGAGTTTCATCCCAAATTTAATTATCAGCTATTCCAGAGAGCAAGTTCTATAAGGGAATTTTTTAGAATTTATTTATTAATTATGTTCTATATTGCATCAAAGTATTACATATGGATTTAAAAAATTTCTTATTTAATGAAATTAAATTCCCAATATAGTTGTCAAACAACAAATTAAATAATCCAAAGCATTTATTAATTATTTAAACAATTTTAATGGTAATTGTGATGACCCAAAAACGTCATCTTTAATTTAAATGTTCATTTATGTGTTCTATGAAGATGTTGAGAGCTTACATGCTATGAGTTACGTATCACCTGAATAGTTGATGTTAATGGTGTTCCTTTTCTAGCAATATATTGCTTATGATGCTACTGTTAGTATTGTTTTCATGTTGTATTATATTGATTGGATCATGTATGTGTTGTTAGGATTGGTTTCTGGGATTCTCTAGCAGGTGGATAAGCCCAGTTACAAATAAAACTCTAGCGAAATTTTTGAAAATTTTGGGAGTTAGTAAAAATTCGGAAAATTAAAATGGGTGAAAGAAGAAATAAGTTATGTTATGTGTTTGGGGGCGGACTCTACTTCTCATTTGAGGACTATTAATATTATGGATACCAATTGGATATGATAACAAGTGTATGAGGCATATTATAAGTGATGTAGGATCTAAGGAGATGCCTAAGTCTAAGTCAAGTTGAAAAATTTCACAATAGACTAAAGTTTCAAATGGGTTCGCACAAGACCAAACTTTGAACGAGTATATCTACTTGTATATTAGGAATTATGTGATGATCTACCTAAAAAATAAAATATCTTCGAGTCTAGTTTCTAACTCTTCAAACCGTTCGTCATTTGGACACTCTTACAAGAAGTTATGACTAAATTACCAAAAGATGGCAAAATGTGAGTCTACGGCCAAATCCGCGATCGCAGAACCATTATGTGATTGCAGAAGTGGTTATGCGACCGCAAAACTAGTCGCAGACCTGTCCAGAGAAGTCCATTTCTAGGCACCGATTTTGCGGTGCATTGTGTGACACGCATACCCATTCTGCAGTCCATTATGCGACCGCATACCCGATTTCGGAGGGTTAATTTTCTTATTTTTATAACCCAACCCCATTTTGATAAATAGGTATTGGGGCTTTTTTGGGGGGAATTATCTGATGATTTTGGAGAGAAGTGAGAGTGTTTTAGGTAGAGAAAGAAGCTCAAGTTCTTTGTTCATCAAAAATCTTGTTCAAACTTTGAAATCCAACAAGGAATTATCACAAGATCCTCACCCAAGAGGTAAGATTCTAACCCCTATTCTTCAATTTCGAGTTTGGGTAAAGATGGGTGATTATGAGTGTGATTCTTACATGTGAGAGTATTAGTTATACATGCTTGTACCAATAAGGTTATGGGAAGATTGTTGAGTTCAAATGGGTAAAGATTGGATTGCAAATGGTAGAAATCTTCAAACAAAACTTTAATTGAGGATTTGAAAGGCAATCCGATGTCGGAATTCGATAATTTTTGTATGGTTAAACTCGTATCGGAACGGGTGTTCGGGTTTTATGAGTTTTTTCGGGATTTGAGACGTGGTTCCCACTGTTAATTTTTAAAATAAATTTCAGATTTTAATTCGAAAAATTTATAATTTCATATAGAATTAGTTCCTACGATTCGTGTTGAGTATGTTGAATTGTTTGTGATTAGATTCGAAGCTTTCGGACACGAATTCGCGAGGCAAAGGTATATTGGAATCTTGAAATGTGTTTGCAAAGCGAGGTAAGTGTCGTCGTTAACCTTGACTTGAGAGAATAGAACCCTTAAAATATTTGTTTTGTGTAATGCATGTGAACGACGTATAGGCGAGGTGACGAGTGTCTATACATCGTCAAATTAATTATTTGCATAATCACTTGAAAAATCATAAATCGTTTTAAATCATGAATTAATTATTATATTAATTATTTTTCTCATTTTCTTTGCTCAATATCATGCCTTGAATCCATGCTATAATTGCTACATGCTTATTTGGTTTATGTGACTTAATTGCCACTTGACGTTTAACATACTTATTATTATAATGCATATTACATCCTTAATTTTCACAATTAATTGTTACTTGTCATCACTTATTTCTAATAAATCATAATTATTGTATGCTTGTTGTCTTATAATTTCATATTAATTGTTGCATTTATTGGAGTAATTTCTTTTATAAGAATTGGTAAATGAATATATTGAAGGAACGGGTTGCACGCCGCAACGAAAATGAAAGTGAATATATTGGAGGAGCGGGTTGCACGCCGCAACAGAATTGATTGAAATGAATATATTGGAGGAGCGGGTTGCACGCCGCAACAAAATTGATTAAAATGAATATATTGGAGGAGCGGGTTGCACTCCACAACAAAATTGATTGAATAGATATATTGGGATCGGGTTGCACGCCGCAGGTTCAGAATCTTATACGTTATATTGTGATGCATCTCACATTGGGCTTGGTGTAGTATTAATGCTAGATGGCAGGGTGATTGCATACGCATCACGATAATTGAAAGTTCACGAGAAGAATTATCCTGTTCATGACTTATAATTGGCAGCCATTGTTCATGCGCAGAAAATATGGGGGCATTACCTTTACAGTGTCTCGTGTGAGGTATTTACTAATCATCGTAGCCTACAATATCTGTTCAAACAAAAAGATCTCAATTTGAGGTAGAGAAGATGGTTGGAGCTGTTGAAAGACTATGATATCACCATTTTGTATCACTTCTGAAAGGCCAATGTGGTGGCCGATGCTTTGAGTAGAAAGGCTGTGAGTATGGGAAGCCTTGCGCATATTTCGGTTGGTTAGAGGCCGTTAGCTACAGATGTTCAGACTTTTTCCAATCAGTTCATGAGGTTACATGTTTCAGAATTCATTCTGGTTCTAGCATGCACAGTAGCTTGGTCTTCTTTATATGAGCGTATCAGAGGGTGACAATATGATGATCCTCATTTTCTTGTCCTTAAGGACACGATGCGGTATGGTGGTGCCAAGCAGGTTGATGTGGGGGATGATGGAGTTCTGCGGATGCATGGTCGTATTTGTGTTCCTAATATGGATGGACTTCGTGAATTAATTCTTGAAGAGGCCCACAGTTCCTGGTATTCTATTCATCCGGGTGCCTCCAAAAATGTATCAAGATTTGGGGCAATATTATTGGTGGGGCACTAGGTTACATAGGTCTCACGAGTCACAAGCAAGCTTAGTAGAGTTTGAAGTATCGGTACAGAGACGTCTGTACTTATCTCTCAGAGGCTATGAAGTTTAGGAAAAATATCACTTCTTTCTTATTCTATCGTGCGATTTTATTCTGTCATCGATGATTAAACCATTATTCTTATTCTCTCGTAGATGGAAAGAACGCGTAATACATCTACTGACAGACAAGGGCTAGAGCCCCCCAGTGACAACTATGACCAGGGGTAGAGGTCGAGGCCGAGGTCATGCTAGAGGCCGAGGCAGAGGCAGAGGTAGAGCTCAGTCTAGAGCTCGAGCAACAACACCTGTTGTAGAACCTCAGGTGGATCTTCAGGAGGAGGTTCCAGTTCAGACTGTACCAGTTGGACCAGTTCAGGTCCCGAAAGGATTCATAGCTACTCCAGTGCTTCAGGACGCTCTAGTCCATTTGGTAAGTCTTATGGAGGGCGTGGCCCAGAATGGTACATTTCTAGTAGCACCAGTCGTCTCACAGGATGGGGGAGGAGCACAAACTCCTACTACTCCCGCTCCGGGGCAGACAACTCCTCAGTATTAGCCCATCCAGTTGGGGTAGTTCAACCAATTATTGCAGCACACGCCGGTGATAATCCTGCTTTATCTTCTGAGGCATTGTTGAGATTGGACAAGTTTACCAAGTTATTCCCAATCCATTTCAGTGGTACACCTTCTGAGGACCCGCAAGATTTTCTTGACCGCTGCTATGAAGTATTGCAAAATATGGGTATAGTTGAGACCAATAGGGTCAATTTTGCTGTATTTCAGATGACGGGTTCCGCCAAGAGGTGGTGGAGAGATTATGTATTTACCAGACTAGTTGGTTCGCCTGCACTTACCTGGGAGCAGTTCTCGCAGCTATTTCTGGAGAAGTTCCTTCCTATCATACTGAGAGAGTATTACCGCAAGCAGTTTGCGCGTCTTCAGTAGGGCAGCATGTCACTCACTTAGTATGAGACCCGTTTTGTGGATCTAGCCCATTATACTCTTCTTCTGCTTCCTACCGAGAGAGAGAGAGAGAGGGGAGGTTCATTGATGGACTCGTTCAACCTATCAAGCTACAGATGGCCAAGGAGACCGGGTGTGAGATTTCTTTTCTGACAGATGCTAATGTTGCCAGGCGAATCGAGATGGTTCTTTCACAGGATAGAGGGCCATTGTCAAATAAAAGGCCCCATCATTCCGGTAATGTCAGAGGCTCCTCATCTTGTGGGAGGGGTACTTTTGGTAGGGGACATCCTCCTAGGCCATTTTATTCAGCACTTCAGACTTCTCATGGTGCATCAGGGAGTCATGGCCCTTATGTTCCTTACCCCGGGCAGCCAACATTCATTGCACATTTAGCTCCTATCAGTGCACAACCACTTCAAAGTCACTACGGTGGTTATCCGACCCTTCCGGGTCATCTTCAACTTCAGCAGCCGCGACAGTAGGATGGGTGTAATAAGTGTGGGAACATTGGTCATATCATGAGGTATTGCCCTAGGTTGTCGAGTAACAGATCTCAGTAGGAATCTCGTGCCGTCATACCTGCACCGGTTTCTCCACCGCCCGCCCGGCCAGCTAGGGGTAGGGGTCATACAACTAGAGGTGGAGGTCAGGCTGTTAGAGGTGGAAGACAACCAGTTAGAGGCCATCCCAGAGATGTAGCTCCGAGTGGTGGGACCCAGCCCCGATATTATACTTTTCCAGCTAGGCCTGAGGCCGAGTCATCCGATGCCGTGATCACAGGTATTGTTCTAGTTTACCATAGAGATGCTTCAGTTTTATTTGATCCAGGATCTACTTATTCCTATGTGTCCTCCTACTTTGCTTCATATTTGATTGTGCCTCTTGATTCGTTAAGTGCTTCTCTGCACGTGTCCACACCGGTAGGGGATTCTATCGCTGTAGATTATGTCTATCGTTCGTGTGTGGTTACTATTAAGAGTCTTGAGACTAGTGTGGATCTTTTATTTCTCAACATGGTTGATTTTGACGTCATACTGGGTATGGATTGGCTGTCACCTTATCATGTTATATTGGATTGTCATGCCAAAACCACCTTAGCCATGCCGAGGTTACCTCGATTAAAGTGAAAAGGAACTCATGGTCATTCTACCAGTGGGGTTATTTCCTATATGAAGGCTCGTAGTATGGTCGAGAAGGGATGTCTAGCCTATTTGGCTTATATCCGTGATCCCAGAGCCGATGTTCCTTCTGTGGATTCAGTCCCAGTTGTTCGTGAATTTCCAGAAGTAGTTCCTGCAGATTTTCCTGGGATGCCAACTGACAGAGATATTGACTTTTGTATCGATTTGGCTCCGGGTACTCAGCCCATTTCTATTCCACCATACCGTATAGCCCCACCGGAGTTGAAAGAATTGAAGGATTAATTACAAGACTTGCTTGATCAGGGATTCATTAGACCTAGTGTCTCGCCTTGGGGTGCACCAGTGTTATTTGTAAAGAAGAAAGATGATTCAATGCTGATGTGTATAGATTATCGGCAGTTGAACAAGGCTACTATCAAGAACAAGTATCCATTACCAAGAATCGATGATCTATTTGATCAACTTCAGGGTGCTAAGGTGTTTTCGAAGATTGACTTGAGGTCTGGCTATCATCAGTTAAATATTAGGGCATCTGATGTCCCGAAGACAGCTTTTCGGACCCGGTATGGGCATTATGAATTCTTAGTGATGTCATTCGGGCTTACCAACGCCCCAACAACATTTATGGATTTGATGAATCGGGTGTTCAAGCCCTATCTGGATTCATTTGTGGTTGTATTCTTTGATGACATCTTGATTTACTCCAGCAGCCGGGAGGAGCATGAGCAACATCTTCGGATTGTGCTTCAAACTTTGAAGAATAATTAGTTATATGCCAAATTTTCAAAATGCGAGTTTTGGTTAAACTCAGTTGCCTTTTGGGGGCATGTTGTATCGGCAGAAGGCATAAAGGTGGATCCTAAGAAGATTGAGGCAGTTCAGAACTAGCCAAGGCCTACTTCAGTTACATAGATACGGATTGTTTTGGGTTTGGCGGGTTATTATCGCCAGTTCGTGGAAGGGTTTTCATCTATAGCAATCCCATTGACCAGACTGACCCAGAAAGGTGTCCCATTCAGATGGTAAGGCGAGTGTGAGTTGAGTTTTCAGAAGCTCAAGACTTCTTTGACTACGACGCCAGTGTTGGTACTGCCCACAAGTTCAGGATCTTATACGGTATATTGTGATGCATCTCACATTGGGCTTGGTGCAGTATTAATGCAAGATGGCAGGGTAATTGCATACGCGTCGCGACAATTGAAAGTTCACGAGAAGAATTATCCTGTTCATGACTAGAATTGGCAGCCATTGTTCATGCGCAGAAAATTTGGAGGTATTACCTTTACTGTGTCTTGTGTGAGGTATTTACTGATCATCGTAGCCTACAATATGTGTTCAAACAAAAAGATCTCAATTTGAGGCAGAGAAGATGGTTGGAGCTGTTAAAAGACTATGATATCACCATTTTGTATCACCCCGAAAAGGCCAATGTGATGGCCGATGCTTTGAGTAGAAAGACTATGAGTATGGGCAGCCTTGCACATATTCCGGTTAGTGAGAGGCCGTTAGTTGTTGATGTTCAAACTTTGCCCAATCAGTTAGTGACATTAGATGTTTCAAAATCCAATCGGGTTCTAGCATACACATTCGCTTGGTCTTCTTTATATGAACGTATCAGAGGGCAACAGTATGATAATCCTCATTTTCTGGTCCTTAAGGACACAGTGCGGTACGGTGGTGCCAAGAAGGTTGATGTGGGAGATGATGGAGTTCTGCGGATGCAGGGTCGTATTTGTGTTCCTAGTGCGGATGGGCTTCATGAATTAATTCTTGAAGAGGCCCACAGTTCCCGAAATTCTATTCATCCGGGTGCCGCCAAAATGTATCAAGATTTGCGGCAATATTATTGGTGGAGGAGAATGAAAAAGGATATAGTTGCATATGTAGCTCGGTGTCTGAATTGTCAGCAAGTTAAGTACGAGAATCAGAGACCTGGCAGTTTACTTCAGAAGTTAGAAATTCCTGAGTGGAAGTGGGAGCGTATCACTATGGATTTTGTTGTTGAGATCCTACAGACTTAGAGAAAGTTCGACGCAGTATGGGTCATTGTGGAAAGGTTGACCAAGTCGGCACATTTCATTCCAGTAAAAGTTACCTATTCTTCAGAGTGGTTAGTAGAGATTTACATCCACGAGATTGTCCGCCTTCACGGTGTGCCCGTGTCTATCATTTCTGATCGAGGTACATAGTTCACCTCGTACTTATGGAGGGATGTACAATATGAGTTAGGCACGCGGGTTGAGTTGAGTACAATATTTCATCCATAGACAGACGGACAGTCAGAACGTACTATTCAGATATTGAAATATATGCTTCGCGCTTGTGTTATAGACTTTGGAGGTTTTTGGGATCAATTCTTGCCACTTGCAGAGTTTGCCTATAATAACAGTTACCAGTTGAGCATTCAGATGGCTCTATATGAAGCATTATACGGGAGATAATATCGTTCGCCAGTTGGCTGGTTTGAACCAGGAGAGACTCGGTTGTTGGGTACCGATTTGGTACAGGATGCCTTGGATAAGATCAAGATTATTCAGGATCGACTTCGCACAGCTCAGTCTAGGCAAAAGAGTTATGCCGACCGTAAGGTTCGTGACGTTGCATTCATGGCAAGAGAAAGAGTAATGCTATGAGTTTCACCTATAAAAGGTGTAATGAGATTCGGAAAGAAGGGCAAGTTGAGCCCTAGGTATATCAGACCCTTTGAAATTCTTGAAAGGGTGGGTGAAGTAGCCTACATGTTTGCACTACCACCAAGTTTATCAGCAGTTCATCCGGTATTACATGTATCCATGCCCCGAAAATATCATGGTGATCCATCCCATGTGTTAGACTTCAGCTCAGTTCAATTGGACAAAGATTTGACTTATGAGGAGGAGCCGATAGCTATTCTAGCTCGGCAGGTCCGTCAGTTGAGGTCTAAGAGTTATCCTTCATTTCGGGTACAATGGAGAGGTCAGCTGATTGAGGCAGCGACCTGGGAGTCCGAGTCGTGCATACGGAGTAAATATCCACATCTTTTCACCAACTCAGGTACTTCTCTAATTTCGTTCGAGGACGAATGTTTATTTTAGAGGTGGAGCTTGTGATGACCCAAAAAATGTCATTTTTAATTTAAACATTCATTTATGTGTTCTATGAAGATGTTGAGAGCTTACCTGCTATGAGTTACGTATCACCTGAATAGTTGATGTTAATGGCATTTCTTTTCTAGCAATATATTGCTTTTGATGCCGCTGTTAGTATTGTTTTCATGTTGTGTTACGTTGATTGGATTATGTATGTGTTGTTAGGATTGGTTTCTGGGATTCTCTGGCAGGTGGATAGGCCCAGTTACAAAGGAAACTCTGGCGAAGTTTTTGGAAATTTTGGGAGTTAGTAAAAATTCGGGAAATATTGAAATGGGTGAAAGAAGAGATAAGTTCTGTTATGGTTTGGGGGCGGACTCTACTTCTCATTTGAGGACTATTAATATTATGGATACTAATTGGATATGATAACAAGTGTACTAGGCATATTATAAGTGATGTGGGGTCTAAGGAGAGGCCTAAGTCTAAGTCAAGTTGGAAAATTTCATAATAGACTAAAGTTTCAAATGAGTACGCACAAGATCAAATTTTGAACTACCATATATACTTATATATTAGGATTTATGTGATGATCTACGTATCAAATGAAAGATATTCGAGTCTAGTTTCTAACTCTTCAAACTGTTTATCGTTTGAACACTCCTACAAGAAGTTATGACTAAATTACCAAAGGCTGGCAGAATGTGAGTCTGCGACCAATCTGCGATCACAGAACCATTATGTGATCGCAGAAGTTGTTATGCGACCGCAAAACTGGTCACAGACCTATCCAGAGAAGCCCATTTATAGGCACCAATTCTACGGTGCATTGTGCGACCCACATACCCATTCTGTGGTCCATTATGCGATCGTAGACCTAGTTTTGGAATATTAATTTTTCTATTTTCATAACCCGACCCCATTATGATAAATATGCTTTGGGGCTTATTTTTGGGGAATTATCTGATGATTTTAGAGAGAAGTGAGATTGTTTTAGAGAGATAAAGAAGCTCAAGTACTTTGTTCATCAAAAATCTTGTTCAAGCTTTGAAATCCAACAAGGAATTTTCACAAGATCTTCACCCAAGAGGTAAGGTCTAACCCCTATTCTTTAATTTCGAGTTTGGGTAAAGATGGGTGATTATGTGTGTGATTCTTGCATGTGAGAGTATTAGTTATACATGATTATACCAATAAGGTTATGGGAATATTGTTGAGTTCAAATGGGTAAATATTAGATTGAAAATGGTAGAAATCTTCAAACAGAACTTTAATTGAGGATTTGAAAGGCAATCCGATATCAGAATTCGATAATTTTTGTGTGGTTGAACTCGTATCGGAACGGGTGTTCGGGTTTTGTGAGTTTTTTCGGGATTTGAGACGTGGTTCCCACTGTTAATTTTTAAAATAAATTTCGGATTTTAATCTGAAAAATTTATAATTTTATATAGAATTAGTTCCTACAATTCGTGTTGAGTATGTTGAATTGTTTGTGATTAGATTCGAAACTTTCGGATACGAATTCGCGAGGCAAAGGTGTATTGAAATCTTAAAATTTGTTTGCAAAATGAGGTAAGTGTCGTGGTTAACCTTGACTTGAGGGAATAGAACCCTTAAATTATTTGTTATGTGAAATGCATGTGAACGACGTATAGGCGAGGTGACGAGTGTCTATACATCGTCAAATTAATTGTTTGCATAATTACTTGAAAAATCATAAATCGTTTAAAATCATAAATTAGTTATTATATTAATTGTTTCTCTCGTGTTCTTTGCTCAATATCATGCCTTGAATCCATGCTATAATTGCTACATACTTATTTGATTTATGTGACTTAATTGCCACTTGACGTTTAGCATACTAATTATTAAAATGTCTATTACATCCTTAATTTTCACAATTAATTGTTACTTATCATCAATTATTTCTAATAAATCATAATTATTGTATGCTTGTTTTCTTCTAATTTCATATTAATTTTTGTATTTATTGGAGTAATTTCTTTTATAACGGAAATGAAAGTGAATATATTGGAGGAGCGGGTTGCACGCCACAACGGAATTGATTGAAATGAATATATTGGAGGAGCGGGTTGCACGCCGCAACAGAATTGATTGAAATGAATATATTGGAGGAGCGGGTTGCACGCCGCAACAGAATTGATTGAAAATATATATTGGGATCGGGTTGCACGCCGCAACAGAATTGAATATGAATATATTGTGGGATCGGGTTGCACGTCGCAACGGAAACTGATTGAAATAATAATTAGTTATGACTGCCGAGTTGGCTTCAACTGTTGAAAAGAGATACCTATTTTATTCTATTATTATTGTTATTATTGTTATTGCGTACAAATTAATGTAAGTGACCTGCCTTAGCCTCATCACTTCTTCGTCGAGGTTAGGCTCGGCACTTACTGGGTAAATGGGGTCGGTTGTACTCATACTACACTCTGCACTTCTTGTGCAGATATCGGAGTTGGTCCCAACGACGTATAGTAGATTTGCTCGGATTCAGTTATTCACAGGAGACTTGAGGTATAGCTGCATGGCGTTCGCAGTTCTGAAGTCCTCTTCCACTTTATCATAGCCGTATATTTTTTTCAGACAACTTTATTTTCATTCAGATCTTTATTTGTATTATTCTAGTAGCTCGTGCACTTGTGACATCAATTCTGGGATGGTCTATATTTAGACATCGCTATTATTATGGATTATTCACTACATTTCAGACTTTACTTCCACATTTATTTCTTTATTATTAATTAGTTTAATAATTATTTAAAAATGGCTAATATTATTCTAGTGTTGGTTTGCTTAGCAAGTGAAATGTTAGACATCATCACAGTCCCGAATGTGTGAACTTTGGGTTGTGACAGTAATATTAATTTAATCATCAAGAATATGATTATATTTTTAATTTGACAAGAATGAGTCGCTCTAGTGGTAAGCACCCTCCACTCGTCTTCCTAATTAATTAGCGGAGTGGTTCTCCAACATTTTTCATCTGCAATCTTCTATATATCCTGACAACATCGAATATGAATGGTGTTTTCACTAAACTAAACTTTCCCCAGAAAATGTTCTTATTCCCTAATCTTTTAAGTTGAACCATTTTTATTGCTTCTTTATTTGTATTTATATTCAATCAATAGAAAGAAAATATCGAGATCAATTGACTATATATGTATTGTGGCTTTCGACAGGTGGAAGAGCTATCTGATTCTGCTATTAGTGTGTTCCTATATGACTATTTTATGAAGTCATGAATCTATGAGGTAGTTATTTTGTTTACGTAGTATAAACTCAATAATTCGACATAAAAATACAATTTCTTATGAGGGAAAAGTCTTGAAGAGGAATCAAAAACTTAGAAAAGAATATTTGGGAGTTAACCATGTTAAACTTTAATTAGAAGCCTTTCTTGACTTCTGATCTATGTCAAGTAGCATTGAAATTGGATATTTAATCTTTTTTTCTATAACACCTCAATGAAATTACTGTATACACTTTTGTGATTGTATCTTTGACTTTATAACATTTAGAATTAGGTTTATGTATTGTCCAGGTGGATGAGCTACAGGAGTGAATGTGACTCTAAGTAGTGCTTTTCTTCAAGACTCATGTGAAAACTTTCTCCATAGATCGTTGAATTCATCCCCTTCGTTCAAATATATGTTGGTAAGAACTTTTTCATTAATATTATCAATGCGTCAACTATATTAAATTGGTTCTTTTTTAAATAAGCACAGATGAATACTTATTTTTTATCTTTTTAATATCTTATCTAAAACAGAAGGTTTGAAAATGTATAATCATATGGATGGAACTCTTTTACCACCCTTTTTGTGTATTTTTTGTCTATTTGAATGATTATTTTCTCAAATCATGATATCCAAAGGAGCAGGTGGGAACGGCTGAAAACACTTTTGAACGTGTAAGGAAGTCCAATTTATTATGGGGTGGCAAAAAAATAAAGGCTTTTTCCAAGTCTTTTTTTGCCTTTATGTTCTTACTTTTCAGTTTTATTTTATAAAATCCGTTTAGTGATGCTTTGAGTCTCTTTAGTTACATACATTTTTATGCCAATGAAAGAAATAGAAGGAAAATATAAAGGAAATGGAAAAGAAAAGTTAAAATATTAGAGAACAGATTCATAAAATTTGATTCCGATCCGTTGATTTGGGCGATATATCAAATTCATATTTTTTCCTCCTTTTCATTCCGTGTTATTATTATTTTCAGATACTCTGAAAAAATATGAAATGCTCGAAAATGGTCTAAGTGAATAGGTGGGTCATTACAACGTAACTTTAGTCCTTGGAAGGAGTAATCCATTTTATGCTCATACATAAAGATCAATTTTTCTTGATTTTTTTCTCTTTCTTTACATGTCCTTTTAAGAAAAATAAAAAAATATAGTATGTATATATTATACAAAAATCAAACATCTCTTGCGACTAAAAATCTTAACTGGTGAAAAACTAGAAAATTTATAAAATTAATAGTGATTAATAAAATCGATTAAAACTTGAAATTTAATCTGTTTGGCGTTTGAAAACTAAAATGAACCTTTAACATAGTTTATATTCGGATGTTTGTAAAAGACGCGAAGCGCGGATAAAATTACTAGTTATCATATATATGTTAATTGTCAAATACAATAACAAAAAGGTATATCCACTGTAGTGCTGAAACCAATTAATTAAGTAAATAAAAATATTAGTTCTTGTAATAATAAATAGTGTAGTAATAAAGTTGAATCAACATATGGCAACATCAAGATTACTTTCTAAAGATAATAGTAACTCTTTTCCATTGTGATCATGATTCCGAAAATTTTAATCTCATTCACAATTTCATCTTATCTACTCCACCTCATCAAATGTCTTAAAAATTAAAAGTAAACTTAAAAGGAAAAAAGGATAATATTTCCAAGTTTGCATATATATATATATGCACGGGCATATGCCCGACAGTGTATAGAGATCTCAGAAGTTCAATTTTGTAGAGTTTTAGAGCAAAACAAATTAGAAAGCAACACCCTTTCTCCCCTCCAAGTGCAGACATACATACATTGGTACACTCCTTCATATTCTTTATTTCTCATATAATTTGGCTGAAGGAAAAAAAAGTCTCGGATTTAGCTACCATTGCAGCATAAGTAATATCCTGTTCTGAGTCCTGTTGTGTTCTTTCTGGCATGCAATGTCAACAGGAAATGCTTATGCATCTTCCAGCAAGTGGTAGGTTGTTTCTGCAAAATGGTTTGGATCTTCCACTTGCATCGCTGTTCAAATTCATATAAGATTCAGTTCTAATAGGCACAAATGAGCATTTGACAAATTGTTAGATGCATTAGTTAGCAGTACAATATTACTGAAGGGAAAAAGTATTTGTGTGGAATTTCAAACTGATAACTATTGGTTTCATAACAACAATCAAAATTCTCATGCTTACTTGTAAGGGCTTTGGTAAGATCAAATTAAGCACTGAAAAAAAGCTACTGAAAGTGGAATCCAATGCCACTAACAAAAGTGTCAAAACCCAAATCATTAACAAAATAATTCTTATTACAGTTTACAAGCAACATATTACTCACTTCTGCAGCTATCCAAGTTGAGAAGAATAATTAAAGCTGGATTTGGTATCGAAATATTATCCAATTATTAACCAAATGCCTTAAAACTGAAGAATAATTGCTCCATCTTTGGTT
The DNA here is from genome assembly GCF_000715075.1 of Nicotiana tabacum. Taxonomy (NCBI): domain Eukaryota; kingdom Viridiplantae; phylum Streptophyta; class Magnoliopsida; order Solanales; family Solanaceae; genus Nicotiana; species Nicotiana tabacum. The sequence goes on from NC_134103.1 coordinate 77,165,656, forward strand.
TCTCTTGCTTCCATGTAAATCTATGATATATAAAGCCTTGGAAAATAATTCAACAATGTAAAGAAAATCTGGACTCTAAGCCTCTAACAAATAAAAATACAATTAGAAGAAAAAAAGAGCACAGGTGAAATAGAAGCAAAAAAGCAAAATCTGCGCAACTAAAGGAATAACCAATCTTGCAAAAGTGACAATATTAAATTTTTCATTAGTTCCTCCTCCAACTCTCCGTACATCTCAGAAGAACTTGTGCAGCAAAATCCAACTCAGACATTACTTGCTTTCCTTAAATTGGAAAAGGAAAAAAAGTAAAAGAGTTGGTCATTGGATGAGGTTACAACATGATTTTAGGGAGTTTTTGGCCAATATTGTCCCTTATCTTTGAGGATAGGTCTATTTTGGTCCCTCGAATATAGTCCTGAGCATATTTAGTCCCTTAAGTATGCTAAAGTGGAGCACCTTTAGTCTCACTCATACAATGTGTTCAAAAACTAATGGTGTTACCCAGCTCTGATTCATGAAGCAAATCTTCTGCTCTGAAGCAAAACGTTTACTCTTCTTTTATTGGATAATGAACGATACTTTAAGATACTTACTGCAGGAATATCAATGGTTGTTAGAGCCATCTCCTAAGGCGCAAGGAAGATTTCGCTAATAGAGAACTCGTCAAACACTTTTATGATCAATAGCGATAACCCCTAATATTACAAACTGATAGAAAGAGAAATGGATTATATCGTAAATCATACGATGGGTTATTATACTTCACTGCTGGTACGACAGATTTACAAACATGAGGTTTACCAACTATATTCAATTTTCAGTTTCTCAACACAGGTTTATGCCGAGTTGAATGTTCTTTTGCAATGATTGTATTCTCATAAATTATTTTAAAATCCTCCACATTTCTATCTACGGTGCATCATCATTCCCATGTTCCTATAATATATTTGAAATTAACCTACATTTTTCTAATTTTTCCTTATTAAGGCTCAGGAGAAAATAAGCTCCTTCGTTTTTAAAGTACCGTATGAGCTGTCTAGTACTATATTTTCACCGACTGACCAAAGCAATAATTTCCAAACAGATTGAACCCCTCTAACAAATAACAAACTCAACTTACTCCAGATTATTTCTCATTAATGTACCAGTATAATTTTTTTATTTTTTTTAAAAGGTGAGTAAGTTAAATATTAAATAGAGGAATAGTTTAGCAGTAATGTATCAGTATCTTCTAAACAGTCAACGTAGAGCAGAAAAGATCTGAGAAGAGAGTTATAAAATTTGATGAAAGACCATATGTCCACGAGAGAGGGCGATTTTCTAAAGCTATTTCAGGTTAGTGTATCTCAAACGTTCAAGGAAAGTTGATCAATGGAAAATATGTGGGGTTCTCTTCCTTTGGACAGGAAAGGATGGTTAAAATTTTTGGTACTGATTTGTGCTTAGAAATTAAAAATCTTGTAACACGTCATCTCTAAATCCTATGATCTCACTCTACCCTCCTCATTCACCCCATTATATCAAAACTACCAACCCAACAATAGAAACTCCTGAAAGACCAAAAAGAGATGTATGGCAGCCCGGTGCACTAAGCTCCCGCTATGCGCGGGATCCGGGAAAAGACCAGACCAAAAAGAGATGTATGAGCTATGTAATTCTAAAACAGATATAACAGATAATTTCCTTGCTCATACTTGAAATTAACGGCTATAAGACAAAGAAACTACTGCTACTTATAGGATTGACTATGCATATTTAGTTATTTACATCCTTTCAAATTTCAGATGTAAAAGCACCTGGTCATCTTTCATTGTCGTCAAACAAAATAGCCTTTCATTATATTTTGTATATACACCCTCAAAATATGAGTAACCAAGGACTTGTATGTTTGACATATTGAAATACTTGCACTATATATTTTTTTTTTGGACTTTTCTACTATCTGCATTTTCCTCCGCCACGTCCCCATCAATAATGATAGTATAACACTCATAGTCGCTTACCTTTCTCGCCACAACTTTAATTGTTGTGCACTCTTCACTCCAATAAAAATCTAATTTCAGCAGATAAAACATATGATCCAGCTAGCAAAGAAGTAGTATAGTTGTGAAAGAGTTAAAGGATGCTTCTAGAAGCATGCAAATTACCTTTCAAAAATCAACCATAACTCGACAAGGCCTAAAGAGAACTTACCATATCTCCAGGAAAAAATGTCATTGTTTAGATAAATAGAATAGAAGTTCAAATATTTAGGACGGGAAAGTACTACCTGTACCTCTGTCGCTTTATCATAGTTAAGACACCAATGTCTAGTGATGGTAATTCTGTCCTTTAAGAATGGTCCACACTCTGTCAAAATATTCAGAGCAGCGTATCTATTAGGTTTCTGGAAATTCATGTATGGTCATGATACGATAAACAATCAGATTTGACCAAACACAAAAAAAACGCCAAGACACTTCCCACATAAGTGGATGAAAGGAACCTATAAAGAAGGGAAGGAAGGAATTATGTGGCTAGCCATTTTAACACTATGTCTGCCGTAGTTGTAGAATACATGCTTCAATCTCGTTTATAAAAACAACACAAGAAGAGAAACAAATATATAAATAAATAATAAAAAGATGAATATGAAAGAGGAACCATATTCATGTCTGTTACACCTCCTGAATGTCTGTTACAGAAGTGTGAGTTCAATTCTCATTATCTTGTCTTTCACCTTTATATTTCTCTAGATTGTATTATGTAATAAAAGAAAAAGGTTTTAAAAATATAAAAAAGGAATAGAAACTATCAAGATTTGCAGTCTAGTGATACCAATTGACAGTGTCTTACCAAATAAATGTAAATTCAATTCTCATAATTCTCTCCTCCGCCCTTCTATTTCCCTGATTTCACAGTTTAAAAAAGGAAAAAGAATTAAATATAAAGATAGAAGAGGACAGAGGTGGGGGATGGGGATGTTATGGATTTCCATTCAACTGGCTGAAAGGCCAGATTTTGAGGTAAAATGAAAAGTGAACAAAAGAATCTTATGCCCATTTTAACTTGATTGATGCTAGGGTCGAAAACAGGATCATATGAGAAGAAGCTTAATGATAAGGAAGCCATGGTATAAGAATCTTATATATACATAGAATTGAAACAGTAAAAACTAATAGTAGAGGTTTACAGATTAACACTTAACACTTGATGTATCTGCTTTGTATTTACTTAAATGTTCTTGCTTTTATCCTTCTTTATCTTCGTTCTATTCTTATGTTTCTGCCATCTTACAACCACTTAATCTTTCCTATACTCTCACCCTCAACTTTAAAGACAGAAAATATAAATACCTACAATCACTATAAGAGTTGAAAGCTATTAATCAATGGCCTACCAACCTTGTATCAGTTCCTTCAGCTAATGAATCTGGTGCAAGAATGGAAGCCTTCTATTGGAAGAATCAACGTTGTTCGCTATGTGCATGACCTTCACTGTTAGGAATACCGTAATAGATAATATATAGGTTTGAATTCAGTTTTATCTTATCAGATATTATAGTTGTGATAGGATAGATACATATCTCTTTGTATCTTATCTCCTAGTCTTGTATAGCTAATACAACTCTAAGCTATAGAATGTATAACTTGTATATAATGAGGGATTCCTCAATGAATGAAAGCAAGCAGCCTTTTATCTCAAGATCAATTCCTTACATTCACTTCTAGCTTCAATCGACTATTAGTGTTCTGTAAAGTTTCTTCTGAAGCCATCAGCCGACGAAGTAGAAAGATGAGAACCATGAATTGTTATCTGTAACAAATAAAACAAATATACCAATGAATGAAACAACATACAACAATCATAAGTGACATCATATACCAATCATATGTGACATTCATATACGAAACTATACCATGTAATCTGCACATGGAAAGTAAATATTCATGAAACACCATTTTCCCGTAAAACATCTAGAATAAGAAAAAGGTAAACAGAAAGATACCAAACAACGTTATAATCCAAGCACATTTTGTAGTTCATAGTATGTCGCTTTTCCAACCAAAGAATGAACTTCTTTAGCTTTGAAGCATCTAAGTTTCGAACTGGAACGAACATCAACTATGTAACTGTAAAAGATTGAGATTTGAAACCGACAAAAGTACAACAATTAAACTCAATACATAACCTTTTGACGATACAGATGATAATAGAAACAAATGAAAAGCTTCATGGAACCAAAGGAGAACTTCAGTTGACATAAGTAGGCACCTCAGTGGTACCCATATTCTTAAAACTTGATTATGTGGAAGAATTGAATGGTGAAGAAAGGCTAAGGGGCTAAAATAGATACAAAGTCGACCTAAAAGAGAGAGCGACATCATGCTCACCTAGAAAGGTTCATGGCTGTCGAAACCACTGGAAATAAGAATAAAAATTATGACATGCATAAACAATTAGAGAGCTTGCTTAAGAGAGCTTAAGAGAGGAACTGAAAAGTAAGAACCGAACAACTGAATAAGAGCGCTTAAGAGAGGGAACGTAATATATTGCTTTGTTATCCGTGAATGTCTCCTTACAAAATGATTGGAACCCTCTTTATATAGTAGAGGAGTTCTACATATGGTACAATTCTAAATACAAAAGGAAATCATCTGATTGGCTAATCAACCGATCTTGACTTGATACATGCCGAGATCTCTGCCACAATCTTCGCCCGATCACGGATTCTTCGGCTTTCTGTTATTCGACTTAGTAGGCTTCTTTCGATCTCGCTATATCTCTATCCTTCTCGATCTCGACCTTAGCTGATCTCGATCTCGATCTATCCCTGAATCACGAGCTAGGCAATATTTATTCATGTAACGATCCAATATAACTTGGGATTGAACCTCGGTCTGCCACCCCGGTCTCGATTAACCATACAAAATCAGGCAAGCCCGATTCTGACCGTATACAACTTAATTTGGATGTTCCGAATGTGAGATTGAATTTTTTTTTAGGCAATTTAAAATGAATATTTCATTTGAATATTTATTTTTATAAGAAGAACAAAAAGCTCATCCTATAGTCTCAAAATAAAAAATTCAAAATATCCAAACGCCCATCGCTAATAGTTTTGGTACTGTGGCCTTAACAAGTCAAACACAAACTCAACCGTATAAAATAGTAAAGAAATGAAAGGAATATTATTTATTTAATGAAAAACACATTAATTTAATGAACAAAATGGATTCGGATAAAAGGATCCGGTCCAATGGGCCCACCACCTCTCTCTCCCCAAAAACGTGGCACTCTCAATCAGAATATAACTCAGCCACCGCAACATAAAAAAGCCCACAGTACTGGTGAAAATACCAAGAGATCAAGCTCTCAAAAAAAGTCTCTAGGGTTTCGCTAGGGTTTGTTTCTGTGCTACTATGGCGTCGGAGAGTGATCAGGGACGTAGGATCAAGGGATCCGTGAAATGGTTCAATGATCAAAAGGGTTTCGGTTTCATTACTCCTGATGACGGCGGTGAAGATTTGTTTGTTCATCAATCTGGTATCAAATCTGAAGGCTTTCGTAGCTTAGCTGAAGGTGAAGTTGTTGAGTTTGAAGTTGAGTCTGGTGATGATGGCCGTACTAAGGCTGATAATGTTACTGGACCGGATGGTGCACCTGTTCAAGGTGGTGGCCATGGCGGAAGCGGTGGAGGCGGCGGCGGGGGTCGATATGGTGGTGGAGGTGGATATGGCGGCGGTGGAGGTGGTAGATATGGTGGAGGTGATGCTGGTTACGGAGGTGGTCGGTATGGAGGTGACGGTGGATACGGCGGCGGTGGTGGTAATAGGTATGGTGGAGGCGGCGGATATGGCAGCGGCGGCGGTGGTGGAAGCGGGTGTTATAAGTGTGGAGAAGAAGGGCATTTTGCGAGGGAATGTACTCAGGGCGGCGGCGGCGGTTATGGTAGTGGAGGCGGCGGATATGGCAGCGGCGGCGGTGGATATGGTGATAGTGGCGGAGGAGGGAGATATGGTGGTAGTGGCGGAGGAGGTGGTGGTGGTTGTTTCAAGTGCGGGGAAGAAGGGCATTTTGCACGTGAATGCCCTAACAGCAGTGGTCGTTGAAGCTCTGTAGAACTGAGAGGGTAAATGTGTATATTCACATTTTGCACTCCTTTTTCCTATGCTTTCTAGTACTTTTTTTTTGTTAATGTCATTTTGAAGTGTTAAAAGGGATGAACCATTTAATGTTTTTTTGAATGATCGTATTGCATATGGTCACCTTTTAGTTTCTTGAACTATTATTAGGATATGGTTATGGTTCCCTCTGCTTGATTATTGCCTATTAGGATTAGTGTAGTATTGGTTATGGACTAGTGTTTCAGCTTGAAGCTTTTGGAAATGTGCATTTTCTGTACATGTATATACATACATGTTTGGAAGATTGATCAATTATCAGCTGCTAGCTTTACGGTTTTGTAGTATTTTGCTGTTGTTTCTGTTTTTGCCTCTGTTTCCTTCCATCTATTTTCTGGCTCAGTAATAATTGTTACTATCTTTCTGGCCCTCTATGTTGATATTGCTTGTTTCTATTGTTTTTTCATCTCTCTTGAGCCGAGTTTCCATTGGAAACAGCCTCTCTATCATAAGTTCTACACACTGCCTTCCAAGACTCCACTAGTGGAATCGACTCCGCTAGTGGAATCGACTCCACTAGTGGGATTTCGGTGGGTTGTTATTGTTGTAGCTTTTATTGCCCTTCCATTTACATTTTACATATGCTGCTTTTATGTTTTTGTTCATAATATATGGTTATGGATGGAAATGAGCTTTTATTTATTGCTTGTGATTGTTTCTTTTCATCAGGCAGCATGTATTTTGAGATTGGTTCTTTGGACAGTGTTCTTTGGGACCTTGGTTCTTTGTAAATTTATGAGAAACTGCTGGTAATTGACCGGTTCTGTGAATGAGTCTAAATTTGACTACATCAACAGTTGATATGATTGGTTTAGTTTGGTTTAGGTAGAGAGTATCTAGGGGTGCAAGACAACTCTCTAGATGGTTTAGTTTGGTTTAGGTAGAGAGTATCTAGGGGTGCGAGACAACTCTCTAAAGAACTCAACAAAATAGCCCTGTAACTTTGGGAGAAGGGGTGCCTCTTCACCCCGGGGTTGCGGTGACCAGGCCCGGGCAACTCTTTACCTTAAAGACAGGTCTTTGCAAAGTCGTAAGACCATGTATGTGGGCGTCTAATTAAGTGTAATGTGGAATGGTGGTTGTGATTTGCGAACACCCTGTTGCTTTGAAGATTTGTATGCTAGACTGGCAAATTATTTTGTTTTAGTATGGAATGGACTTTGATAAGCGAGTTTGATAATTAAAGATCTCCAGTGATATTGCAATAATAATGCAATAAAACAAGTAACATTTCCTTGTCTGAGAGAATCAACATTCCTCAATGTTTGCTTTCACGTAGAGCAAGTTAAAGAGGAGAAATTCTTTCCATTAGTCGGTTATTTCTTCTTGATTCTACTCTTTCTATTCCTGTCAGCTTGCTTTTTCATCTGGATCTTTTGTCAAGTTCTATAAGGTATGTATCTTTTGTCTTCATCAATCATCTGTATCAACTTAGAAGAAAAAAAGAAAAAGAAAAAACCAGTTACATTGGCTTCATAGAGCCCCACCTAAACCAGGAAACGTATATGCATTTTTGTTTCATAATGCATAATATGATAATAACATTCGACAAATCAAATCATTTATAATCCTGATGGCTGACAAATAAGAACCATGGAACTTGAAAAAAGAAGCTTCTAACAGCTCTCTTCCCCTACTAACATGAAGGGAAAGATAAAGTACTACAAGTCTTGCACAGATGAAATGTTATCTCTGAATCTATGCTAATCAGAGAGTAAACTGTAAAAGCACAACTACAACAATGAACGATATGTTCTGTCGATTAGACAAGGTTAGTGTTTTGCCTATACAGCAAGGCTAATCTTATACACACTCCACTTTACACTGTATTCTTTTCTCATCATCTTCAAACTCACCACCTAAGTTCTGCGTCACTGTTTTCACTAGCAGTGTTAGAGCTGGATGTGGCCTTCCCAGCCGAGTGACTGAGATTTTCTGTTTGCTAGCATTAGCATACTCACTATGTTCTTGGATGGTTTCGCAAGGCAAGATGACTAACTAATAACCTGATAGTATTAGTTTGAGCAAATTGATCTTGACATTTAGGATGATGTGAAGCCAGTTCTGATATAGCCCAAGCCACCATAATTTGAACCTTCATGCTCCCTTCTTTGAGGATTTTCTCAAACACTGAACAAAACACCAGCTTTTACGATGTGTTCGGCGCTTTCTGGATCACGTTAAAAGAAGGCCAATTGCCCTTGAGGCATTTTCTTGACCCTCCATTGTTCCTTCTTTACCAACTTCAATAATGGTCCAACCCCGGCCACTTTCCTCTATGATCAACTTCCCATATCGTTCATTGTCCCGAGCCAACGATACAAGAGATAAAGCAGCTGTACCCGAACGTTCCTTTAAAGACCCTGAGCACAACATACTAATCTGTTTCCATATAAGACACAAAAATGGCTCGTTTGAGGCTATAGGAGGAATCCTAAGATATTCATCAGGCTGTGCTTGTATTCAATGTAAACCATTGGGTAAAATCTCCTACTAATATTCAATGTTCCTTTTTCTTTTTTTCCTGGATTCATAATGGAAGCTTTTGGTTGGTTGTTCAATTCACTTCCAACGTGTCAAATATTCAATCATTGCATTAGGGTAGGTTGTCTACCTCATACCGCTTAGGGTGCGGCTATTCTCCGGACCCTGCGTGGATGCGAGATTTTTCGTGCACTGGAGTGACCCTTTTTACCTTATAGTTTCTTAATATTTGTTGCACAAAACAAGTTTCTGTTTGATGAAAAAAAATGGAGGATGTATTATAAAAAAGAGATTACTTTTTTGAGAAACTGAACTGTTTTAACCAGAGGGACAAAAGAACATCGTAAATTTCTATATTGGGAATGACAGCTAAGAGTGTATTTCTTCTCATATATCATGTTCTTGCATATACTCAATTCCTCAAAACAATCTTACCACAGAAAACGAATTATAATAACAATTGAGTCTCGATTTCAAACAAGTTGGACCACACAAGACCTATATACAGACTAGAAAATAATCCATCTTCGGCAAGTAGGGGTGCACTCCTACTTGCTACTCAAACTATATACATAAAAATAAAATTTCTGAAACACATACATATATACTATTTAGACCTATAAACATTCGTTCAGATTCAGAACTTCTCTTCAATCCTTGCATTTGTAAGACCAATGCATGCATCCACAAAATCTTCATCTATAAAGTCTGATGAAAATATCTGCAACCGATCACCATAACCTCGAGCAATACATTCCATAACAAACAGCCTCGCATACGGATGAATCCGATCTGTCACAGGTTTCACACACAGGACTGGATTATCAGCCTGTGGTGTGACCGTATTCTCCACTCTGTAAAAGAATTTCCGGGATGTTACAGGTGGCTGCTCACTCAAATGCTTCATGTTACTCTCGAACTTCGTTTCAGGTAAGTCAGTATCTATCCAGTTATCTTTTAGGTAACATGAACTCCATAACGGACTTCCATGTTTTGGCTGAGGTGATTTTCTTGGTTTCCAAACACATATTATCCTCTTTGGCAATAACTCTGCAATAGCCTTGTTGAAAACATTGTCATCTTGGTGGATGAGAAATTCTCCTAGCTGATCCTCTAGGTACTTGTCGAAATCCGGGGGATCATCATGGCCGAATTCAGTACGAAGTTCTAGGATTATTATCTCTGAATGTGTTTCAGACAGAAATTTTTTGACGTCGTTGATAACGACGTCAACATTGTAGGAAAGAAGGATGCCATGGCATATACGACGATCTTCTTGAACACGGATATCAAGGACGCGAGCGCCAATTACTAGTTGTTCATAAATGGACAGAGATTGGCATTGAGCAAAAGGGCGAGAAATGAATGGGATGCCTATATTGTTAGTTGCTGAATCATGTGTACGTGCAGAGGCGGATGGAATTCTTAATTAATTGGTTTAATTGAATTCAGTATTTTCGACACATAGCAGACATATATATGTAGAAGGGGCAGCCCGATGCACGAAGCATCCCAATTCACGCAGGATCGGAGAAGGGCCACACCCAAGGGATAATGCAGGTAGTCTACCCTGATGCATGCATCAGTGGCTGATTCCATGGCTCGAACCCATGACCTATAAGTCACACGGAGACATGCGTAAAAAATCATCAAAATTTCAATAAATATTTTCAAAAGTGCAACGAATTCATACTAAGAACCTCAAGGTTAAACTA